>NC_139557.1:64751764-70447447 GCF_965112155.1 Podarcis liolepis | reverse complement strand
ACTTCATAAACCTGTATTTTAAAAATAAATTTGTTCACCACATGAAGTGTTTCTGTACTAACCATAGTTCAAGTCAACAATTTCAAGCACACGATGAGCATTTGAGAACAAATGCACTTGAAACAGTCCATGGAAGATTGTTGTTTTTTTACAATCAAGTGGTTTGTATATTTTTTATGAAGAAATATGAAATTTTGGAAGAATAAGCATGTGCAGACAGAGAGAGTTCAAAGACACATTGCAACTTACTGTTTCATAGAACTGTGCCTGTTGCTCCAGATACAAGCGCATCACACTATTGTAATCATAAATTCGGTTACTGTGGAAGTGATTCATTTCAGCTGTAAAATCAAAACCAGAGCACATATTGAAGTCTGACTCCAAAAAGGAATAAATTTTACTCATTTAGGAATCCAAGCAAAATGCCAGATTTGCACTTTATGGCAGTGGATGGGTAGGAAACCATTTTCTGTTGAAGGCATGGCAGCAGCAGCAGCAGCAACAACAGACAACAACAATTTTATTATTTATACCCCACCCAACTGGTAGAGCCAATGAAAGGCAGATTTGAGACTGAAGTATTTTGTCTTAACTAATCAAAAATAAAGACTGACTATCTCACCCAATGTCACCTCAGATTACACTCCCCAATCATATGCAGGTCAACCCAGAAGCCTGGCTTATGTTGTTTGACACTGCTGTTCTTACATAAGCATACAGAAGACTTCATTTAATACAGTAGACAAATACTGCTACAGTTCCAGAAAGCAAGTGAAAGGGATTCCTTTCTGACTACACACACAGAGAGACGGAGGGGACACCAATTAATTCAGACAGGTGGAGAAAGCCTCCTCGCTCCCTGCACCCCAAACCATATAAACATCACGTATTTGTAACGTGACTAAAATTATTCTTAAAATTCCCTTTCACCAATCCCCTTCTATCCCCATTCCCAATTAACAGGGGAAACCATGTCATTTAAATGCAAAGTACATTTTACCTTGTAGTGCATATGACATTGTGCTTACACGCTTCAGCATGTTTTGTTTATCCTGTGGGGTGATTTTGCTGGTAGCAACTAATTTATCACTTTCCTTCACTTTTTCTATTGCTCCCTGTTAAGAGAAAACATCACATAAAGCATCAACGGAAAAGCATCTCAAATTAAATTAATTAGTTTCATTTGCCTGTGTTGTATCTGCATTCTATTTCCTAAGACTCCCTCCCCTCCCTCAAAAATTTACAAAGCCTGGAAGAAGGAGTGTTGTATGCTAGGATCAACCACCACATACTTAATCTTCCTCCAATTCACACAATCATGGGGCATGCTATGGGAACTATAAAACCAAGCTGCAATGTACACTAGTTTTGTGCTGCTATTTATGCATGCAGAACTGCAATCCTCTGCACAGCAAGCAGCGCTGTTGCAAAACTGGCTTGGGAAAGGCAGTGGGCAGTAGTTTCAGGTCATCATCAGATGACTATGAATCTGCCATCAGTAGTTTCAAAATTAAGTTGAAATTTAAGCTACTAAAATACATTAAAGCATAGCCACGAAAGATGCTTAGCCATTTTCATGTATCCTGGAGGGGGCAGTCACAAAGGGTAAACACAGCTACAACACTGTTAACACCTAACTTGTCGTAATCAGCCTGACTTTGAATAAAATGCCTGGGTTTTGTGGGGCAGATAATAAACCAAAATTAGAGGTTGTCTATGTGGATATTTAATATCTTAAGGCTAGATTCAACTAAGGACTTGTGCTAGCTCAAAAGCATTTTCTCAGCTTGCCAACCTCTCAACTGGCTCTTTGGGTGGTCAGGAAAACCCCTAGAACAGCATATGCAGGTGGAGGAGATTGTTCCATCTGGCAATGTGATATGCTTGCACTGATGGAACAATTTCCATAATGTTATGCTGAATTGCTCCCCAATAGTTTCTTCCACAGAAAAGTGCTCCTGAAAGTCCTCTCAAAATAGAGACTGAAGCTCTCAGTTTCCATCACACTTTATAAACCCCAGAGACTATTTGGGGTTTCCTCAAGTGTGAGAACTATACAGTGCACACATACTCTATGCAGGCTTTCTAATCTTGGTCTTCACAGGAAGCTGCCTTGTTATGAGTCGGACCACTGGACCATCTAGCTCAGTAGTGTGGAAACTCAGTGGCAGTGGTTCCCCAGTATTTCAGAAGATAATCTTTCTCAGCCACACCTGGGGACTGAAGCTGAGCCATTTTGCCTGCAAGGCAGATGCTCTGCCACTGAGCTATACCCCTTCTCCAAATACCCTAGGACAGGGGTCTGCAACCTTTAAGACAAAAAGAGCCACTTGGACCTGTTTCCGAAGAAAAAAACACATGGGAGCCGCAAAACAAGCCAAATGTAAATAACCACACATTCTTCCCCTTCCCCCATTCTCTCTCTTTTCCCTGAGTCTATTTCAGATAGCAAAGAGGGGTATGGTACCTCTCATATCCATTTTTTGCAAAGCACCATGTGCATAGAGGGCATTATACAAATTAATACATAGAAAAGTGTCTGTCCCTCCCTGCAGTTCAATTCCCTCTCTTTTTACTAACAGCACATATCCATTCCTTCTGCTGGTGCAACTTTCTCATAATTTCTACATAGCAGCATTTATAAACCAGTGCCAGTGAAACTGGGTGAAAGGAAGGTGAGAGGGAAGAGATATGAATATTTATGTGTGTATATGTATACATACATACACCTACACAATTACAGGTTTGAAGTCAACTTAAAATAAAAAGAGCTGGTAAGCAAAGGAATCTGTGGGGCTTTCCATGGGATCCGGGGACATGTCAGCTAATACTCTTCCCTATCTTCTTCATTTGCTTGTCTCTGCAGCAAATCTCGAGGGGGAAGGAAGAAGGGCAGGAATTGCATAGGCACGAGAGAACGGGGAAATCCCGCATGCAGGATTTTGGTGCCTAACAGCCCCCTCCCTCTGCAATTGCTCTCGTGCTCCCCGCCTCTCTCTGAGGCCGAGACGCTGCATCACGGCACCTGCTGGCTACCTCTGGATCCCCTCCTTGTCACCGACGTAATTCACCCCTTCCTCCCTGACAGGGAGGGCGGGCCCATTTTGTGGTTCACCTCAGGTGCTCTCCCTCAACTCGGTGGCTACTCAGAAGCAAGGCACGGAAAAGGATCCCAAAGCACCACCGCCACCCCTAACACACACACACAAACTCCGCCCCGCCATTTCCCTCGAGCGCGCGCGCTCTCTCCCTCCCTCGCCTCAGGTGCCTCGCGTGTGGGGCTGAGGAGAGCGTGGCCTGGGAGAGCGTTCCCCCTCGCCGCCCGTCCTACCCCGGGGGAAGCTATGAGCCATGAAGCCGCCTGGCAGAACTTCCCTCCGGCGGCAGAAGCAGCAGCAGCAGCAGCCCTTCTCCGGCCGCCGCCGCCACCTCCTCCTCCATCCCAGCAGCTGCCTCCTCTCTAGCTCCGCTGCCGCCGCCGCCTTGCTTTGCCCGGCTCGGCTGCCCAGCTCCATCCCCCTCCTCTTTCTGGCGCTTCTGCTTTTCTGCTCAGGATCCCCGCGGCAAAGGTGTAAAAGAGCCGCATGCGGCTCCGGAGCCGCGGGTTGCCGACCCCTGCCCTAGGACAAGAACCCCCAACCTTTCTTGGTCTGCAGGCACATCTGGAAATCCAAGAACCTGCTGTGGGAAACACAAAATACCCATTTCCCAGTAGAAAAACTGGTGGTGCTCAGGACTGCTCCGCCCCTGCAAAAAAAGCTCCCTGCAGACAAAACACATACACCCAAACCAAAAAAAGCAAACATCAAAAGCCAAACCTTCAAGGTGTAAAGCAATTCCCCAAACAATGCAGAAAAGGGCAGGCAGAACACCCCTTCACCCTAAAAACAAGCAGGAAAAATACTTCCATCCACTTCAGCAACCAATCAAATACAAAAACCAACTAAAATACACACATTCCAAAACTTAGCAGGTAGTAGCAAGACCCCTTTTCCTTTCCTGAAGAGACCGAGAGTCTGCATAACTTACACTATGATAAGCAGCACCCACCTCTTTAAACGTCATGGTGAAAAAGGCTCCTTACCTTGTGAGCACCTATGATATCTGGGAAGCAACCAAGAAATCCTTTGTATTCATGATTGGTTTCCATTAGAAAATGAAGATCCTGCTTTGGCTGATAAAGAGGGGGGAAATCCAGTTATTGACTCCATAACAATAGGTCATACAAACTCCACATCTAAACTGAAAATCAGAAGACTACCAATGGGGAGGGGACCATGAAATTTTGAGTGCTGAAAAATGGCAGCTCATCCTCAAATTGCAAATGGATACATGTAAGAAATTGTTACTTTAAAAAAAGATAGCAAATTCAAATATAAAATCAGTGAACATAAGTCACTGTATTTTACCCAATCTTTGTACAAATAGGCTTTAATACAACAGGGGGTATAAGATTTCAGGGGGGTTTTGTGCCGATAGCCCTTTAGAAAGAGGCACATATCCTGCAAATGTGTGTTGGTGTGGCTGAATCTAGCCCCTGCCCCCTGCACTTTATAGAGCTAGCAGGTTAGGAGTTGCATGCCCAGCTCCCAGTTACACACAAAGAGGTTACACACAGAGAGGTTAGGCTGGCCTCAACTAGAGCCAGGGCTTTCTCGGCTGTGGCTCCAATCTGGTGGAACGCTCTGTCACAGGAGACTAGGGCCCTGCAGGACCTGACATCTTTCCGCAGGGCCTGCAAGACAGAGCTGTTCCACCAGGCCTTTGATCAGGGCGCAGCCTGACCCCCTCCTCTGGCAATCTGCACAGAATGTTGCTTAATGGTTGCCATTAATTTGATTTTAATTAATTTTATAATGAATGTTTTTAGAATGTTGGATTATTTTGATTGTTGTTAGCCGCCCTGAGCCCAGCTTTGGCTGGGGAGGGCGGGATATAAATAAAAAATTATTATTATTATTTACTGATACAGAAGCAGGCTTCTGCATACCATGACTATGGTGGTAGATTTTATTTCATAACATTTATATACTGCTTGATTGTAAGGGGGGGGGAACCTCAAAGTGTTTTTTAATCACCAACTCTTGCTAAATTCTTAGCACCTTTATAATCACTCAAAGTATGCTATGCATTCCTAGGGAGACAGCCATCCAATGAGCTTTGCCCACTTGTACAAAATGACCTCTTGTTTCTCTTCTCCCCAACCTGCTTCAGAAGAAGGTGGCTCACCATGTAAGCAAACACCTGCTCCATTTGGACTCACCCATGGACTTCCCCCCAAAATGTAGTAGTATGACATACCTGTTCTGCTACAAGACTGGCAATTTCTTCATATGTTTTTCCTGCTTCTGTTATTGCTTCATGGAGGTCAGACTCTCCTAAAAACAAATGCGACACAGAGGTTTTCAAGTACGTCAAAATGAGTCACTGAAACAAACAAAAATGGGACATGTAGAAACATCTACATTTTAAAGTGTTTGTTGGTACATGCAGTGATTTCTATAGTAGAAGGTTTAATACTTCAATACTTAATATAAAAATCTTACTTAAGACGTACTTCAAATGTGAAGAATAAACCAATCCATGAGGAAAAATAAACTGCCTTTAATTATACCAGTAATTATAAATTTGAAACTAGAAAACTATCAGGACTAAGATGACAAAATTAAATGATAGCATCTTTATATTTTTCATATCCTTCCCTAGCCACACATGTTCAAATGTTTCTGCTGAACACATCAACACAAGGCTGGGGTTTAGTTTGGCACATTAAGTTTTGGGGCAAAACAGCAGGGATTTCATGTAGTCTAATTCACCTATTCTTTGTTTACTGTTGCAAAGAAATGCTGTAAACGTGTTTATGTTTGGAATGAAAACATGTTCTGTGACCGCTGCAACAGAGTTCAAAGCCTGCAGAGCTGATACTGGAGAGAGGAGATACAGTGGTGCCTCGCAAGACGAAAAGAATTCGTTCCGCGAGTCTTTTCGTCTTACGATGTTTTTCGTCTTGCGAAGCACGGTCCGCCACAACTGCGCCTCTTCAAGCGGCTTTTAAAAAAAAGCGCTAGACGTTTTTGTCTTGCGAAGCAAGCCCATAGGGAAATTCGTCTAGCGAAGCAACGCAAAAACGGAAAACCCTTTCGTCTAGCGAGTTTTTCGTCTTGCGAGGCATTCGTCTTGCGGGGCACCACTGTAGCTGCTTTAATATTTAATTATAAAGGGCCTGGATCAGGTAATTTTAGTCTGATTGCTCTGGGTCACAACAATTAACTGGATGTTCCAGACAGTTGGGAGTTAGCTATCAGTTAAGGAAAGGCTGTTGAGGAGTTGGATGAGAAGCAAACAGCTGAGGCAGGTGTGTGGAAAAGGCCTGAGTATCAATACACAATGTGTGGCTAATACATGTCTGGCTAAAAAATCAGAAGGGAGCCAGTGATTGAGTTGGTCTGAGAGGCTGTCCTGTGTAAAAGTCTTACTGGAAGGGAGGTTACAACAGTAAACCACAATATTTTGATCTTTTAAGAAATCACTATCAATATAACTCTCCAAACAGAGATTATATTAATAAATCATATTTCTAGTATTGATGCCTTTGCTTAAAACAAATATTTAACCCCAATATCTAATCCTTATAAATTGGAGCATGACAGGGAAGGACTCATAAGCATCTTGGTAGCCATTAAGAGAACAGTGTGCGGGACTAGGTCTTTCGCCTGATCCAGCAGGGCTCTTTTCATATGTTCAGCTTACCTGATATTTGAAGGAAGTTTAGTCCAGTAAAAACCCAAAATATTTATTCTGAGCTCATCCAATTAATGCAGCCCAAATACTAGAAACAGGTGAAGTTGCTTTGAAAGACAAAACAGAGCTAGAATGAAATACCTTGATAACCACTACTATGGAAAACCACTGCTAAACCCTGTAAAGCTTTTCCTATTTTCTGGTATTCCTTGGGCAATGCTGAAAAGGAAAAAAAAAGGATTTAACGTTAAGATATAATCTGGTAAAGACAGAAAAATGCAATGAGCTTGTTTAAAAGCAGTGCTAGTGTTTAGTGGCTATGCAGGGTTACGTAGATGAGCTTCAATGAGCCCAAGTGAAGTACAGTACGGATCTCATACAACTCCCCTCCCCATCCTCCCACCAGGGGCAGAGCAAAGGGGGGCAGGGCGCCAAGGGTGCCATCTTTGAGGGGGTGACAAGAAGGCACCCCGTGGGGGGCTTGCCCTGCCACCACCTCCCATGCAGCAAAGAGGAGGACTTCTGCTGAGATTACTTTGTTTCAAAGAAGCTTGACTTAGCATTATGCATGTATCAGAGATCCTGATTTACTGGCAATAGTTTGTTAAACCAGTCAGCTTTATTTGAAGCTGGCTTGTTTATGAAACCATTTGTTTACTTTAATCCATCATTCCTGGGGGGCCACCAGGTGGCGCATTGGAAGATGGCCAACAATAACATCTCTCCGACCCATGCGAGCTAATCAAGAGGCTGCTATGGGAAGTATGCAGTCTTCCTAACCCCCCCCCAAGGAGATGGGGGGCTGCCTTGCCAGCGGTGTCCACAATGCACCCCCGGATTCGAGAGAAGGGGGTGCCGGACACTTGGCACGAGCCCTCGATGCGGTCGGCTCTTCCTGACGCCTGTTCCAATTAGCGCGTGCTGGTTCACTTTAGCTCGGAATTATAATTGGAAACATACGATTGGAATGAAGCTAAAGCACATACACAAAGCAACGTTCGAGAGATAAGACTGCTGATTAATGGATCTCTGTGACCAGAGTGACGGATGGATAAGTAAATCAACTGATGAACCACCATTAAGAGTACTGGTATGTTTGGAATAAAGGGGGGGGGGTGGAGGAAAAAACTTTCCTTTTCTTTGCATTATGTGATATAAATAACCCTCCACCCCAGAAAGAAACAAGATCGTTGTGTTTTACTAACCACAAGCAGGAATTCAAGAACTGTGTGGAGTGGACTATAGTTAAAGAGATGATTGGTAAACAACGAGAACGGAAGAAAATTTTATGACGCAGCATAAAATGGCGTCTCGCTAAGACAGGCTTGCCTGAGAAAGAAAGACAGGGGGAGGAGAATCAGGACCATTGGAATGAGAATGTTGGTTGGAATGTGCTTATCCTGACAGAGCCCTTCTGCTATACTTGGCAAGCCTGAGAAAATTAAAGGACAGACCGAAGATTAATTTTTTATGGAAGCGTGGAATGGCGGCTGTCCCTGAACGATATGATCTTTGGAGAGTACAAAACCCACACAGAGGATGCCTGTCTCTAATCCGCTTGTGGAGATTATCAGAGATCGCAAAGAAAGGAATATATGATAACAACATGAAGATGAAGAAAGTAATAAAGGACTATCTGGATTGAACTGGATAGAACTGTTTAATTAAAGCAGCAATATAAGTGATGTTTGGACTCGTTCGGAGCTTGATGTATGGGTACCCCCAATAAAATTTAAAATTTGGCTGTATAATTTGGAACTAATGTGATTTGGATAATGTGATGTGATTGTCCTGTTAATAAAAATTATTTTTTTAAAAAATCCATCATTCCTGGCACAAACAAGAGGAGACAAGGGGAAGGGTGAGTGCATAAGCTCAGTGCTTCACTTGGGCTTGCTGAGATTCATGCATGTAGCATTATGCAGGAGCCAACTCAGCAAATAACTGACTACAAAACACTACCTAAATCAGAGGTGGGCAATCTTATCAGAGGATGGGCTGGTCGACGCTCCATCCGTCAGAGGATGGGCTGGAGTGTGTGCGCCTGTGCCCTTCTTCCAGGTCGGAGGAGCGCCCGTGCGCAGACGCCATTTCTGGCGTTCCTCCGACCTGGAAGTGCGCCAGAATTGGCGTGTGTGCATGTACACGGGTGCTTCTCCATCCCACATGCGTGTGCACATGCTATTTCCGGCGCACATCCGGGTTGGAGCACCACCCATACGCATGCACACAGGCACCATCAACCCGGAAGTCAGTCCCCGTTCTGTGCCGGTAAGAGCAGGGGGCGGCAGGAGTCACCATGGGCCGGTTAGACAAGCCTTGTCGGCCACTACTGGCCCATGGACCTTAGGTTGCCAACCCCTGACCTAAATAAACACCAGTATGGCAGGCAGCCAAAGTTCTTTCTGATAGTCCTTGTATTCTCCACCTCTCTCCTCACATTTACAGTGGTACCTTGGGTTAAGAACTTAGTTTGTTCTGGAGGTCCGTTCTTAACCTGAAACTGTTCTTAGCCCGAGGTACCACTTTAGCTAATGGGGCCTCCCGCTGCCGCGCAATTTCTGTTCTCATCCTGAAGCAAAGTTCTTAACCCGAGGTACTATTTCTGGGTTAGCAGAGTCTGTGTCCTGAAGCGTCTGTAACCAGAGGTACCACTGTATTTCACATCCACTGGCTTGATTACTAGTACTTGCACTACCCTCTTGGTGCCATTAGTTCATTTACTTTGATCCGTGGGTATACAAGTGCTTCAGCTGCTTGGCCCAAGCTTGCAGTGTCCCCTGTGACCTCAAGATCTAATGGGAAAATCATTTCTGAATTCCAAGGTCTATGGGGCTATATTAAACAGTTCTGTAATGTATTTACTTTTCAAATGGCAGCTTGGTGCAGGTCAGTTAAGTAGTCTGAGTCTTTCACACAGAAAATGCTTTTCTAGAGAACTTGTGCTTTTTAAAAAACATACTACAAATGGCTAATGAATCATGTATGCAAACTGTCACACTACACAACCAAACCAGTAATATGAACAATAGTTCATTTCCAAATTCATTCAAAAGGTGGATGTTGGAAAACTGGCATTAATCCAGCTATACCAAGTTGGATGACTCTGTTTATTCTGCTGTGATCTTTTCTGGCAAGCTCGTTTATGCTTTCAAAACACCAAGATCTAAAACATTTACTAGCTTTGAAAATTCATTTTGTTCGCCAAGTATTCTGTAAATAAAGTTGCCTACAGTAGATAAACACATACTCATTGCAAAATCATGCGAAGGAGAAAAAACCATTCTCTAAGAACTCTTTAAACCCAGAATACACACACACACACCCATTCCAGATATTGAGAACTTATTCAAACATCTTAAAAAAACAACAAGCAGGGTTAAAAAATAAGAATGCATAAGCTGTGGGGCAACTTCCAAAAGCAACGTCTGTCAGAACCAGAGCTTTCAAGTGTTTATGAGGCAAGCACAGTCACTTTTGTGGATTGCATATTTTACATGGAATTGATTCATTCATTTAATGAACACTGCACTAGTAGTTCTAGTCTTTTGCCAAAGTAAGTCCTGTTACACATTGTATAAACACATTAAAAAAATAGTCAAGAAATGACAAATTTCATTGTGTTAAATATATTCCAACACTTACGTCCTGTACAGCGTTTCCAGTGTTCATGGCCCACTGTCAACAACTCCTTAACTCCATCATCCATGGCTTTAGTGAACTTCCCAACTGCATCACATTTCTGTTCACTGTATAATGAAGAACTGAATTATACAGGGTTTTTCTCATTTTCTACTGTGAACATTTTTTATCTGGATTTTTTTTCCTTTTTGCATACTGACTAGGAGGCCACATGCCCTCAGTACAGTTTACATCCCTTTTGCAAAGTGAAAACTACATTTTAGTCCTACATTTTAATTAAATATGCTTTAAATACATGTGCACTTTTTTAAAAAAGGAGGCAACAGCAATTTTGAAATAAGACATGAAAACGAAGAATCTAACACCTTACATTTCTAACAAATCCAAGTCAGGTGCTTCTGGTTCCATAGTAGAAAAGACCATAACACCCACAACCTCATCTTTTTCTGCCTTCCTTTTACCGGTTTTCCATTCCTAGGGAAAAGAACAAGTGTGGCAATGTGAGACAACACACTCTTTGCAGTGACATCTTGAACAGTCTCAATCACATAGGGACTTTGGCCTGCTCCCATACGCTTCTTGAGCAGGGCAGGGGCCTGCCATAGATCTTCAGATTCCTCCTAGTTCTCAATTCAAAACTGGTATGAAAAGCAATAATCAAGCATGAAAGAAGCCGTGATCCAGACAGCCACATATGTGACTTAAACATCTATTATTCTTCAGCTTCTTTTTCAGAAAGCTCCTTTCTGCAAAAATATATTTTTAATCTTGGGGAAGTTTCACACTGAATTTTTAACGTGGCTATTTGAAAGCTGAGTGTAGCTCATTCACTGGTCACTTCAGCACTGGATTACTGCAATGTGCTCTATGTGAAGCTTCACTTGTGCTTGATCTGAAAGCTACAGTTAGTGCAGAATGCCACAGCACGAGAGGAGTGAGATTCTGCCAGCATAGAACACCCCTGCACAGAGATCTGCACTGGTTGCAGATTTACTGTCGGGCCAAGTTCAAGGTGTTCCTATTAATATATGAAACTTTTAACAACCTGAGGTCATTTACTAGTGAGATTGCCTAACTTCATACATACCTACTCGACCACTTTGACCTGCAAAACTGGCACTGTTACAGATGCCACATAACTCTTGCTTCACGTTTGTAAGAAATCAATCATTTAGTGTGGCAGTATCCACACTTTGGAATTCCCTGCCTACTGATGTAAGGTAGGCCTCTTTCACTGTACTCTTTTCGGCACCTGCTAAGAATATTTTTGTTTAGGCAAGCCTATCCAGATGTGTAGAATGTTGACATGTGTTTTACTCTGGTTTTTAGCTTATTGTTTATTTTAACTTTTTATGTTTTAAAAAGGTGTTTTTAACTTTTTTTGGGGGGGTGTAATTTTATTGTTTTATGCTTTTTGTAAACCGCTTTGAGGTTTTATTACAATCAAGAGGTATAAAAATCCTCTGAAATAAATAAAACAAGAAGGATCCAAATAACTGCAGCAACAGCTTAAGCCCTGACCATGCACATAAAGGGGCTCTTTGCATTATAACTTGGCCTGGAAAAATATATTGCCCAAACTTGCTCATACGTTTTCCAGAAGGGAAGCCATGTTAATTTGTTGTTTTAGTCATACATACATAATATCGCTTAGCACTTTCTATCGACCAGTACTTTAGACTTAAGCAAAGTTAGGTAACAACTTTACCAAATTGCTGCTTGAAAAATATTAGTGTTCATAAATGAGGTGTTTCTACAAAAAGCCATATTCCCACCTGCCTTTGAGAAAATGGTTTTCTAGAAATAAGTGTTCCATTTTATCCCCTTTTAAACTATGCACCAAAAGGTACATAGGCGTCATCCCCTTTCTCACAATCAAGCTGCATATAAATTTTATGAAATAAATAAATGTTAAACCAGGGACTACTCGCTACTGCTTTTGGAGATGTATATCTAATGGCACTGTCAGATTTCTCTCAAAGCAATTAAAAGCAATTGAATGTAATACCTTTTCATCACGGAAACTAAGGAACTGCTGAAAAACTTCACTTTCTGAAACAACTGGATGACGACACATCCTGGTCATCCATGCCTGTAGCCTCTCCATCCTCATTTTGATGAATTCTTCCTCGAAACGCCCTGCAGGCCAATTAGTAACAGATACTGACATTCACACTTAATGCCATCTATCCCCCCCATAAGACAAGCAATTTATAGCTTGTTTACTTATTTGAAGCCTTTTAGCCTGCCCTTCACTAAAAATCCCAGAGCAGGGTACAATATAATCTAAAACAAACAGCAAACATCCAAGTCACACGAAATTCAACAAGGGAGGAAAATACTAAAATTAGCTCAGTCAAATAGCTAGGGAAATAAATAGGATCTTCAAAAGGTATCTATAACCCAACAGGGTTGGCACCAACTATTTTGGGGAGACTCAGATTTAAGAAAATGGGAGATGTATCCATGTATAAGACGCCCCCTAATTTTTGACATTATATTTAAGGTAAAAAACCTAGTCTTATACACAGAAAAATATGGTATATGGGGGGGGGGGGCATTTCACAACCTAGGTGTGATGATCAAGACTGCCTTCTTATACATGACCACATATTGCATGCTATGTGAGACTGTTAAAAGAGGACATCACCACCAGATCTCAAGGACCCTACACAAAGCTGTATAGAGGTAATTCTTTGGTTTTGCATAAGCTGCAAGTTAGTCAGCTTATAGATTCTATGTAATGTTTCAATTTATTATAACACACACACCTGCCTGTGAAACTTAAGATGTACTTCAATTTAAAACAGAAGATCCACTTGGCTTAGTAACACTTAATCTCCCTTTGAATAATGGTGGTGAATTGTTAGGTTGCTTGTTTTAGAAAGTGGTAAGTATGGAAGGTTAGGGAAAGAAAAGCTATGGTCAATGACAAAAAAATAAAAGAATAGCAGTGGTAATGTAGTCCATTGCAACTTGTGTGCCATTTGCAATCCCAGCAGTTACTGACCCTTGGAAGGGTAAGAGTTCTATTTAAATCATCCACACCCAGCAGCATGCTATAAATTCACTCTAATTTTCTCTTTAAGTCACAGTGAGGCAGTGGAGTCCTTGACAAGATGCTGGAAGCTAGTAACATTGTGCCCATGGGTACAATGGTGCCCTTGAAGTCTTCTCCTAGTGCTCATGAAGCCTGAAGGCTCCCCACCACAGCCTGCCCCCTAGTCATAAGTTGAGGCGTGGCAACTTTTTCCTCCCTTTAAAAGTACATACAGCTAAAGGACAAATTTGGAAGAGCAATACTGTTTCCTACTTTCTCTTTCAGTTTTATGTGCTTTTCAAAGTTCAGATTAAATCTACTGGATCCAACTTTTACCTAGACATCAAGGAAAAATGAAGTGTTTCTGTGCATGCACTCTATTTTAATTGTTTTTATTGCTTTGGGCTGCAAAGCAATAGATAAACGCCACAATAAAATATAAGGCAGTGCCAAGTCTCTCATTTGTTTTGCATATGCTAATTGCCAACATTAACACTGCAAACATACTTTCAAAAAAAACAAAACAAAAAACCCCCCAGTGCATTTACCAAAGAAAATAGCAAGAAGCATACAATTTTTCTATATTACCATTTAACAAGGTTAGAGGAGAATAAACACTGATTGGAAAATAAAGTTTCTTTCAATCTCACAATACTCAACATAATGGAGAAAAAATTCTCTAATTCGCTAAATCTTAATCAGTGATTCCCAATGTGCTCGTCTGCTATGGCTTTCATTCAAGCTCATGTGTGCACTTCAGAAAAAACTACTGGAATTCTAAGCTTGAAACTCTAACTAAGGAAAAAGTAAATCACTTCCTTAGTTTTCCACTTCCTTGGCATGCATCGTAGTACACACATCAATGCTCAATTTCCTTCTCACGCAGTATGCTGCTTGCATTTCCAGCATTACACAGAGCTATAGAGCAGGATGCACATCAGATTCTTTTTTACTGGCTGACTTTAAGATATCTGTTTAAAAGATCACACTTCAGGGGTACAGAGAGTCAAATGGAAAGAAATGCCAATTAATCAGAACAGAAGTGGTAAGCTTAGTTGCCCCACTGCAAGAAGGCCTACGATTTCCACAGCATAATCCTTGGACATTACATGCTGAATTAGTTTAATCTTATATTTTATAAAAACTGGACCACATTCCAATACTCCTTTGGTTTCAGAAGTGCCCAGTCAAGCACATAATGAATGGAAAGACAAAGCCTCAAATCTATCAAGGAAGTATAAACAAAATATTAACATCTACTTTTTTCAGGAGGTGTAGCATTAGGAGGCAGATTAAAGAAAGACTAGTGCAGGCTTTTAAATGAACAGCAACAGCATACTCTGTTCTCAACCACTTTGTTACTGCTCTTCATTTTTATTCCTCCACTGTTCTTATGAAATTTAAGGGGATAGTCAGTTTTAAGCTGAGAAGTCCTCATTTTCAGAGTGACCCTCTTGCATTAACGTCATCTTTCAGAAAAACAACAAAGCTAATCAGAGAGCGACAAAACTTCCTGTTTCAAGAACCATCAATTTGGAGAAGGTTACCTGTCACTTGCTTGTCTGGAAGAGATGGAATTGGAATGGCTGATCCAAACTTAATCAAGAGACGTTCATATAACCAGTCGAAGTGCTTGTATCTGTGGTTGACAGCTCGATTAGTGTTCTGTAAGATAGGCAGACAAAACACTCTTGGTTATGACTTCCAAAATATATTTACTACTATGTCTGTATAATTCAGGGTTATTTAACTGTATGATGTAAATCATAGATAAACGATCAAAAGAATTGGGACATTTTGAGATGTCACCTAAAGAAACTTCTTTGGTACGCACTTACTGTACATGTAAGCTGATATTCAATGTAGCTCTTCAAACCATACATTTTAGAACCTTTTTTTGGATCAGCCACAACACAGTCAAATGTAGAGGTAGGATACACCCACATTGGCCCATAATCTCCAATCTACAGGACAACAAAAGTATTTATTAACTCCAAGCATGCTACACAAATCTAAAATATGCAATTGCATTTAATGCACACTAAACCTACATGTGGAGCCAATGACGCATCCATTCCATAAAGGTAAAGTAAATACTACAATAAGCAACCCAGAGGCTTAGCAGGCATAACACAGAAATGGGCCACACAGAACTTTACACCTGGATGCCAGTTTGAAGCAGGTGCCGAAGCCCCTTTTAGAAACAGCATTTTAGGATCTCTCAATGATAGCATAGCATTTCAACTACTCAGCACAAATAGATGCCTAGGAAGAAAATTGCTCAAAAAGTTATAGTGGTGTTATTGTGCTGTAGGGTGATGAACAAAGACTTGAATCCTGTTCCCTGTGAATCCTGGTCCCTGTATTTTTTGCTCCATAAGACGCACTTTTCCCTCTTAAAATCTAAGGGGAAATGTCTGTGCGTCTTATGGAGCGAATGTGTAGTCCTTGGGGATGGGGGGGGGAGGGACCCGGGTTTCCCTTGCCAGCCCTGACAAGCTCTGGGAGCAGCGGGAAGGCTGCGCGTAGCCTTTCCGCTGCCCCCGACCTGCTCTTTGGGGCTGGCGGTGAGGGAAGCTCGGCTTTCCCCACCGCCAGTCCCACAAGCTTTGGGAGGCTTCCAGAGGCTTCGGGATGCCTTCTGCTGAAGCCTGGAGAGCGAGAGGGGTCAGTGCGCACCAACCCCTCTCGCTCTCCAAGCTTCAAAGATAGCCGCCTAAAGCCTCCTGAGCGCAGCGGGAGCTCTTCGGGTTCCTTTCGTTGGAGGGTAGGTGCCCCTTCGGAGGCTTCGGGTTCCTTTCGTTGAAGGGTAGGTGCCCCTTCAGCTAAGGCGCAGCACCCCTTCAGCTAAGCGGGAGGAGAAATGGAAGGGGCTCCGTTTCTCCTGCCGCTGCGCTGAAGGGGCGCTGCGCAGAGAGGGGGCGATTTTTTTTTCTTGTTCTCCCCCTCTAAAACAAGGTGCGTCCTATGGTCGGGTGCGTCCTATAGAGCGAAAAATACCGTACATGCTTAATTTCTGGAAGAGTGCCCTTGAGGCTTCACAGTTCCCATGGAAGTATGCAACATACTCAGCATGTTCAAGGCCAGACAGGCTTTTCATTCAAGAAGCACTTTCTTAAGTACCGTATTTTTTGCACCATAACACTCACTTTTTTCCTCCTAGAAAGTAAGGGGAAATGTCTGTGCGTGTTATGGAGTGAATGCCTACGGATGGTGGGGGGGATCTGCTGCAGTCGTGAGCAGAGGATCCATGGTTCCCCTTCCTTCCCTCCTCCGTGGCTCGCTTTGAAAAAGCAAAGCGGGAGAAGAGCCGCTGAGTGGGGGGGGGGAGGAGAGGGACAGAGAGCCTGCTTGCTTTAAAGGAGCAAAGCGGGAGAGGAGAGGAGCCTTCTCCTCTTATACCCCTCTTCTGCATTATTAACAGCATCCTTCTCCACCCACCCTATGCGTGTTCCTTGCCCCTTGAGTGCTTTTCCTTCCCTCCCCACTTAAAACATGGTTACAAAGCACAGATCCACATGGATCCTCAGGATTTTTGCACTGGGTCACCTCAAATTCACCATCAGATCACATAGCATGTCCATGGCTACAGCTTGCACCAAAAAAATCACGCACCCACTGTTGCCCAGGGCCACAGTGGTGCAAAAATGTGGTTACAAAGCATGGCTCCACATGGATCATCAGGATTTTTGCATTGGGCTACCCCAAACTCACCGTCAGGTCACATGTCTGTGGCCACAGCATGAACCACAAAAAAACATACATCCACTGTTTCGTTTAGAATTTTTTTTTTCTTGTTTTCCTCCTCTAAAAACTATATGCGTGTTATGGTCGGGTGCGTGTTATAGAGCGAAAAATACGGTACATACTGCTTTGGCTAAAAGTGAGTATGTCTATGTTTACACACTAATGCCACATGCAGTTGCCAAAGATAGATATGAATACAACACACACACACAATATTTTAAACTTACAATTATAGGAATTTTCTCTTTGGGTTTTGCTAGCTGCTTTGACAAGAGATACTGCTCCACTCCAGGTTTTGCAAATCCAGGAAATCTGATCAGAGAAAATAAGTGATTGAATCCTTCTTTCATAGGCTCTTTGGCAGATTCAGAACTGCTTGCCATATTTTATAGACATTTGGTGTATCCAAGAAGGTAAATGCGTCTGTTACTAAAACAATGGTGCTGAAAGGATCTAGTTAGTTACAGACTGAGCAACAACTGCATTAGGAGTATATAAATATGCACCTACAATTAAGTCATTGCTGAGTGGCTGAATTCAGCCAATCAGAACAAATGTTCCAGAGGAACTGTTAGTACCAACTGCCACTATAACACCATATAAGAGGCCTCTTGAATTCTCTTCTGTCATTTGATAAACTGACAGTTACATTCTCCCACAGTTCAGAATCCAGAAACATTTCAAGTGCATGAAAAGGCCCAGTCCTTAGCAGGAACTTCATCTCCTCACTTCCCAATCAACCCCCACACTCCTGACTGTTTTACTAACTTTCTTTTTTAAAAGTGACAGACAGAATATTCAGAAGGAGGCTGAAGAGTGGGGGTGGAGGTGCATACAAAAGCCCCACGGGGCAAGGGAGTGCAAAGGATTTATATCTCTGGCTGTATACAAGAACTATTCTGTTAAGACAAAGCACTTAACTAAAATCCACTTGCTGCAGAAAATGTGAAAACTAAACAATATAGTCAAATCATTCCAACTGTTCAAAACCACCTAAGGGACAAAAGAGATGATAAAGCTCAATTGAAGGGCATATTTTATTTGAGAAAATAAGTTTTGTTTAGGACTTATAAATATGTTTTGTTTTTGTTTTTTACTATTTTCTTTAGCTGAATACTGATTTTGTTACCCTTTCCCACTGAAACAAGTTTATTATTTGTAAACTTTACATGGAAAATGCACTACAACTTGTGAACACAGTCAACTATTCCATTTTAAATTCCTCTTTAAATTTCTATTTCCCCTATCCCCACCCTATTCAGTGCTGCAGTTTTTACTTGTTAAGTGGTAGCTTCATAGCAGCTCCACGGCTATTGCCACGCTGAAGCCCTGCTGGGTCTGAAGGCTCTGCCTCTTTATATCCAAGATAGGGTGCAGCCGTTGATTTTGGGTCATCCCAATCATCATCCCAGTCATCGTCATCAGCAGCCGCTAAAAAAGAGACAATACTAGTTGCATACATAATATCTAAACCACACTTAACGCGAACAACAGTGCATTTAATTAACTGGCATCTTTCAGTTCTACAGTATCCTAATGCAACATTCAAATAGCTGTCAAGACTAAACAGCATTCTGGAGCATTCTGGGGATAAGGGAAGTCCCAATAGGAAGTCCCAATCAACACACCCACTCAAACCTCTAATCAAAATGGCATATTATTATTATTATTATTACTACACACAACAATAATCTTCTGATTGTCTCTTGAGTAAGTTTACCATGTAGTTTTAGCAGAATTCTGAAATCAAATATCATTATTTACTTTCTGAATTATGTTTATCTGGAGTCCTACCCGACCCCAATAATCAGCAATGGCTACGGAAACACACAGCTGACCTGGACCTTGATAAGCCTGTGGATGACCAAATGCTGCTGCATCCCAGTTGTTTGAAGCGCTGTTTTTCTGCCTATTTTCAGGTTTTGCTGCCCAGCCATCACCACCTGTTGTGTTGTCCCAGCTTGACCAGGGGTCGTTTGCATTGCTGGTAGCCTAAGTTTAAAAATGAAAAAAGGTGGGATATATATGTTTTTTGAAAAATAGCACAGAAAAAGTAAAATTTTAGTCACAAATGTTCCCTTTTTAAAGTAAAATAGTGAAAATTGTTGGAAGGCAAAAGCATGTATTCCATTATTTTCCACACAGGTGCATATATAGGGTGCTATTTACTCAAAACAGACCCACTGCAATTAATATGACTAAGTTAGTAAGCCCATCATTTTCAATGGGTCTACTCCTGAGTAAACAGTAGTTGCACTCCCTTATTTAAATCTACAAATAAAAGTCAAAAAGCAATTCTAAATAGTTAAAATATAAAAGGCACATTTTTATGCTTTTAGATAACACTATGGCATAAAAAACAGCAGCTCATTAGACGCCAACAGTCTGATCCTAGTTGGAAGCAAGTGTTATTCTTTTCAATGGAGTTTAAAATCAGCAAAAACAGAACCTGTTAGTAGGCTAACAGTGGTTCTACCCAGACTTTGAACACAAACACATGTTTAAGTAACAAAAGAAGCCATTATAGCCACAAATATGTCCACTTTTATATACAAGCCCAAACATCATTTTATAATAATCATAATCATCTAAGATACACTGTTTCATTGCCCTGGTTGTCAATTTGATTTGAGGGGCAACTCAAAAGTTTTGGTAATTATCTTTAACGCCCTAAGCAGCTCAAGTCCAGGATACCAAAGAGACTGCCGACTCCCATATCAACCAGCCTACTCTCTGGAGATGCCCTTTTCTGTTTTTCACAGGTTCTTTTTCAAAGTCTTATTTTGCTTACAGATGTAGCAAAGTTTTGAAAATGATTTAGCCACTGCCTTAGGGGCTGAGAAGAAAGCCTGTCATTAGTTCTGTGTATCTTCACAAGAACACCAGCAGCTCACCAGTGGCTAAATTTAGACATTTCTGTAAATTCTACTTTATGCAGGTAGCGTGTCACATCTTCCAGCAGTGTTATTAAAATTCAGACTTGCAGATGAGATTTTTTTTAAAAAAAAAAAGTGAGAAAGAGATCAAGTTGTATGGGTATACTTTTAGTATACTTTTAAAGGGTATACCCTTTTAGTAACTTTTTAAGAATTACCTTTCTTGTAGAAGGAGTTGAAGGTGGAGATTGAGTAAAAAATTCCAAAATAGAAGTATGAGTGGCAGATGGCTGAGAATCCACCTTAAAAATAAGAAGCACTCAGTAAAGAGGGAAAGGCAGAAGTATGAAAGCCTGATGTAGTTTTCAGCTCTGCAGCATAGAAAGATTCTTGCAGGCAAGGTGAACTGCTGAAATGCAGGCATGCCACACAACTGCCACACAATAATCAGAAGCAGCATGCATGTAAATAAAAACTCTTCTCTAAAGATTGCAGGATTTTTCTCTCATAGCCTATTAAAACTATACTATTGTGTTCAGATCCTAGATGTTACACCAAGCACAAAAGCAAACAAAACAAAAAAAACTTAAGTAAAACCATGCAACCATGAGACATAACTTCCAAAAGCCAAGCAATGTCTCCCACATCATGAATAATCATACAACAAATACTTCCTGATCTGCTTACAAATGAACTTCATCTACAGGGCCTTCATACCAAGTATCACAATGCCATTCATGAACACCCGGTCTTAAAAGCATTTGTTGCCACTGTATTGGCATCAATGAAGTCATTCAGTGTTCTTATTCCTCAAATGGAAGCATTTATATATTGTTGTGTTTTTATGGCATTTATCACATCAGAAGCATTAAGAGAACCTGAAACTGTGAAACCAACATGTGTGGTTAACATATGAAGGGAGCCTTTGTTCACACGCATTTATAACAATCAAAACACATACTATTTTCTTGAAAGTGCTACTGAAAAAATATAAATGATGCAGGAATTACTGAGCCCAAGTCCTAGTCTTAGCTCACAATGCTAAGTAATTTGCTGAGTAACTTGGATAGATTATGTCTTGCCTCATTAATTTTAACAGGTTTTCCTGAAACAAAAGTATTTTCTAAGACTTTGGAATTGACATAACTACAATTATATAGCCACTGTGTATTGTTCAACCATGTTTAATTTAGAAATGATAGTGTATCCCAGCCAGATGGACAGGGCACAAATAAAAAAATTGTTGTTGTACTTGTTGCTCTCCTTCATGTCCAAAGCCAATCTCCTCTAAAGTAGTATCGTCGGAAGGAAGGGAATAATTTACATTCTGGGAGGAATTCAGCATCTCTCCTGAATGTCCCATCAGTACAAGCATTTCTGCTTGCAAGACAAACAATTTCCCCTCATGAGCCGTTCTGGGGATTTCCTGATCCTCCAGAGTGGATTGAGGGGAGCATAAATCCAAGTGCTGGCTTCTGCTAGCACAAAGCTAGCATACGAGTACTAAAAACAATTTAAACATGATGTATGAAGCCATCAACCAATACTAAAGTCAATTACAGTGGTACCTTGGGTTATTTACTTAATTCGTTCTGGAGGTCCGTTCTTAACCTGAAACTGTTCTTAACCAGAAGCACCACTTTAGCTAATGGGGTCTCCTGCTGCCGCCAGAGCACAGTTTCTGTTCTCATCCTGAAGCAAAGTTCTTAACCCAAGGTACTATTTCTGGGTTAGCAGAGTCTGTAACCTGAAGCGTATGTAACCCGCTGTACCACTAAGTACCACTGTACTTAGACCTTAGGGCAAATGTAATGCTTAATCATGCTTATCACCAAGTAGCATAGGAGCTAACTCCTAGGGGCCAAGGTCCCTTGCCCCCCTAAAATATTTAAGGGGGCTGCCCCCCCCCAGTTGACGGCACTGCCATTCAAATGGTGTGTGTGCCAAATTTCATGATCAATTAGGTGGGGCAAAACAAACCAGTAACACCCAAGCCTCCCCAGACACATTTAGATGGCTATAGAATGTTAACACTGGTCTTTCAGGGACTCCACTTTCTACATCCCATTACAGAGAGAACTGTCCATTTATTACCCTTTGCTTCTGTCTCCTAAACTAATCACTGATCCATAGGAGGAACTTTCATCTTACTCTGTGACTGTTAACCTTGTTCAGGACTCTTTGGTGAGGTTGAAAGCTTTTTGAAAGTCCAAATACAGAATATCAGCTTTATCTATATGCCTGTAGATACTTTCCAAGAACTCCAATACATAGTGACACAGGACTTACCCTTGCAGAAGCCATGCTGCTTATGCTTCAGCAAGTCTTGTTCTTTGATATATGTAGCAGTTTTCCCAGAACAGACATTAAGCTAACTAATCTGTAATTTCCAGAATCCTCCCCTGGATCCCTTTTATACAAAATGATATCACATTGACTGCTTTGTAGTCACCAGATATGTAGGTTGATCTTGGGAACAAGTTACAGGTACATACTTTTGCTAGAAGATCAGCTATTTCCCATATGAGTTCTATAAGGCTTCTCAGATGGATGCCACACGGACACAGTGATTTGTAAGTTTTTATTTTGTCAACAAGGCCTAGGACTTTGTCTCCTGCCTATTTGCCTCAGTTCCTCTGTCTCCCTTCCTGTGCTCTATATATGTTGCTCTGAAGATTGATGAAATTAACCCATTCCTCCTTTTCCTCTTCTAGCACACCTTTGACATCCTTATCATCCATAGATCCAACCACCTCTCTAGCTGGTCTCCTGCTCCAAATGTATTTAACATTTTTTTTTTATTGTTGGTATTTAGATTTTTAGCATTCTTGTTTAGCACACTAATTATTATGTAGTATCCCTTATTGTCTGCTTGTATTTCTTGTGCCAATATTTATGTTATGTTTTGTTCCCCACATTTGGACAAGACTTCTATTTTCTTACTTCTGCAGTGGTTTTAGTTTTAAAAAATTTTATTTTTTACAAATCAGAGATGAAACAAAAAACAGGAAAGATTTCTTTGAAATTCAAATAATTATATGGAAGAAAAGAAAACAACTTAAAGCCTAAATGGGAAAAATGTTAAGACATGCCAATTATGAACACAACATAAGCAAAACACCATCATAAAAGGGCCATAGTTCCTACTTCTATAATAAAAGAAAATCACTACCACTTTGTTCACTATTTGCATTTAACCCCACATCAATTAGCAGTGGAAATGAAGTATTTTAGATGTGTTGCAAATGAAATCTGACTTTTCACATTTAACAGACATGCTCCAATTTAAGAAATTTTGGAGAAAAATATTTTACATTATCAGTCCGATGATTAAACAAGATCTGCCTTGTGATCAGTTGAATATTTTGCTCGGGAGTCTGAAATAAGCATTTTTGAACTGGTACAGGACACACTGAATTAGATTCTGTGACATTCCTGCTGCAGGAAGTGAAAGGTATGGTTAAAGGAGAAACTGTTGCATTTGATCACAGTTCATTTCATGAATGGAAGAAGCTGTCTGTGAAAACTGCATGCAGGATTCAACTTATTAAGTGTAGCAAAAGTATTACTGGCAGTGGTATACCTCTTCCTTTAAAAGATAAAGTTGTAAAGTCAATGGAATGTGTTCACGTGAGAGAAGGTAAACAATGAGCAGAGATTTAAGAGCATAATGGCTGCCCTATACTGACTGGCTTATAGACTTCATCTGAAGCTGCACCTTGTCAGCAACCTTCTGGATCTCCTGAGATGGCTTACTTGCTTTGGCCACTCGCTTTGGCCAGCTCCCACTTCTCTCAAGGAAGAAGTTTCATAGACTAATTCATTCTGGTTCACTGCTTAGATTCCATTGTCAGCCTGGGTTTGGGGTTCCCAACACTTCTGAGAATGCAGTACAATTTGAGCCTCAAAAGGAAAACTAGATGAGTTGGTTGCTTTTTCGTGTATCAGGATTTTTTGTGAGCAGCCACAGTAATCCAAGGAAAAGATTTGCTTGTTTTCTTGCTTCAAAATTATATTACAACAAGAACAAAAATACAATGTTTGGAATCCAAAAAGCTATGTAATTTTAATTTTAAGCTAGGTTCAATAACTTTAATGTGCCTACAGGAGCTAATTTATGTGCCTTGAATAGCAATCATACATGCCATATCCTTTTTGAAACTGAGGGTAGTTTGTGATAGGGTATGAGAATCTACAGTTTAGAGAAAGAGCCAGTAACTTCACCAGGCATACATTAAAAAGCTCTTCAGATCCCTGGCAGTGTCCAAAAGTACTCCTTGCCTTTGTGTCTAATGTACCTCCTCTTCACCAACTCTGTAAAATTCTTTGGTTTACAATTTATTTTGCTATTTGTCTCCCAGTCAACCTAACTTCCTTTCTAGCAGGGAGTAGTGAAGCAATCTTGTGACTGGGTCCAAAGTCTAAATTCATCCCTCTACCTATACGACTACACTGGCTGTTATTTACATTTCATCTGCCATTCTGCTAGGTCAACTTGTTTAAAATTTTAATTTTATAAAGGCTATCAAGTGATTGATTGCTTTGTATTACTATACTGAAGTATTACTCGCTATAGTTTTCAGCAGTGCTTTTTTCTGGGGGTACGCATACCCCTAAACATTTTGTGAATCTAAGTTTGGCCTCATTGAGAGGCAGTATCTCAATACGAGTAGGAAAATGAGAATACCCCTAAACATTTTTTCTAGGAAAAAAGCACCGGTTTTCAGTCTTCACCATTTTATATAGCTAAGCAAACAGGCTTATCAATTTACACTGCAAAGCTGTGCAAACAAGTTTGCTTTTCTGAACAACAGCAGCGTTCATATTTGTTAAAAATCCTTGCACTGAAATTAAAAAGCTTCTTTTAGAATTTTAGTACATTTTAATTTTTCCGTTATTAATGAATGAACTACCCTGCCACCAACTCAAAAGTTTGTTTTCGTGTTACAAGACCTTTGACCACCACTACCTGCCTCTGACCTATGGACTACTACAAAGATTTAGGCATGTTGAAAGATATGCCTATCCAGAGCCAAGTCTCTCTTACAATACAGTTATGGGGGTTGTCACAGTTGTCATGAGGCCTTTCACAATAACTGCTTGAACTGCTCTAGTATCAGAGCTGCAAAGGAGTCTACTGCTATAGGCTGAGCTTTCTGAGCCTCATGTTCTCTGGTTCCCACTAACTGAGCTGCTCAGGCCCTAACGAGGGGCAAGATGGACAAGCACAGCAAAAGCTGAGGGAAACAGAAGTTGGGAGACTCAAAAAGCAGCACGGTAGAGACTTAAGAACTCACAGTTGGGATGAGCAAGAATGAAGGGTCCAGAGGAACCAGAGTATGCAGGCAGACATATTAGGGGCTTTGGGATGCAGAAACAGCTAAAACATATTGTGCCACAGACTTGAGCAGTTCGTTCAAAATCTAACAAAGAACAAGGGGGGGGAGGGGGGAGGAAAAAGCAAGAGAAGAAGCCATTAGCGAAGAAGAAAACTGAAATAGGTGAGAAATGAGAGATTTATGTCCAAG
Source organism: Podarcis liolepis (assembly GCF_965112155.1). Classification (NCBI taxonomy): domain Eukaryota; kingdom Metazoa; phylum Chordata; class Lepidosauria; order Squamata; family Lacertidae; genus Podarcis; species Podarcis liolepis. Next base: position 70,421,873 of record NC_139557.1, on the reverse strand, counting down.
AGCTGGAGAGGCAAGGAATTGCATATGTATTTGAAATAACCAACCAAAACTTTAACTTGGCTGATATGAGACACTGAAACATTTCAAAGCACCTTTATGCATTTGAGCTTACATGGTCATAGTATATTCAGGTGTGGCGCACCAGACCTCTCCATCTGGCACTTGAATGCGTATATAAACTAGTAAATGTACATTCATAGCTCCACCTACTTTGGCCGTTTGCCCAGCCCACACCGGCATTTAGCCCTTCGAAGGTTGTCCAGAAGTAAATTCAGCCCTTGAACTGAAAAAGGTTCCCCTAACATGTGCATGTAAACCAAATGAGCTAGCCCCACCTTAATTGACGCCTGCTCCCTTGATGTCCACATATTCAGCAATGACATCTAGGAAGAAGGGCCTATATGTCAGCAGCTATTTATACATATTGCTCTTTCCAGATATTTAAAAATTTGGAATGGGCCTGCTGTGGTGGTTGGTGGCATGGCTAGCCAGTGGAGCTCCATTTCAGCCTCACACATACAAGGGATGTATAGGCTCTAATGGAAGAAGGGGACTCATGTTTAGGAGAACCAAATGGGTAACATGGAATATACAGAGTTTCAGGCAGCGGCAGCAACAATGGATCTAGCGACAAATGGAGCTACTTGGCCAACCACCACCTGCTGTGGTGGTTGGTGGCATGGCTAGCCAGTGGAGCTCCATTTCAGCCTCACACATACAAGGGATGTATAGGCTCTAATGGAAGAAGGGGACTCATGTTTAGGAGAACCAAATGGGTAACATGGAATATACAGAGTTTCAGGCAGCGGCAGCAACAATGGATCTAGCGACAAATGGAGCTACTTGGCCAAGATATGCAGGCTGAATGAAAAGAGGTTAGGTACCTGGAGGCAGGGAAGAAACAGGAAGAGAGCAAACTCAGCAATCGGCTGATACATTACAATAGAAAGGAAGAACAAGTGGAGGCGACAGAGAACTGAGCAACAGAAAGGCCAATGAGGAAATGGATTTCAGAAATAACTCACACAGGAACTAACAGGTCAAGAAACTGTATTTTGTTTCCTCTTTCCTGCCAACATGGACAGTTAAGGATGCTGGCTGGTTGATGTGATATAGACACATAGGATCCAAGCAGGGATAAGAGAGAACCTGGGATCAATCTTCATACAGGGGTGCTTAAGATCTGGTGCAAAATGTTCAACTGCTAACAGCTGACAAAGAGCTATCAAATTCAACGCATATTTATGTGAACAGTCGGATGACTCTGTGATTATAGACAGTTGTTAAGACTAGTTCTGATAAAATGTATACCGCACATATCAGGAAAGGTAAAGACAAGTCCAAGAGGATACCAGCATGGTAACGAGCAGAGTAAAGGAAGCTATACAGATTCATAGAACTGTAGTGTTAGAAAGTGCCATGAAGATCATCTAGTCCAACCTCCTGCGATGCCAGAATCTTTCACCCAACATGGGGCTCAAACTCACAACCCTGAGATTAAGAGTCTCATTCTTTACTGACTAAGCTATCCCTCATGGAGAAGAAGGAAGTCTTATTTTAAAGAAGGAAAAACAAGAACAAAGGAACAAAAGCTGTGGCAAAATTAATACAAGTGAACAATAAAGAATTGCCCACCACAAAGAGAGATGAGACACATTAATGGAGAATAGGTTTATCAACCACCATGATAACTAAATGGAATCTCTATGCCCAGAGAATGCCAGTACCTGGAGTGCAAATTAAAAAAAAGGAGACCCTTTGGCTGTTTATGGCTTCCTAAAAGAAATCTGGTTGGTCACAGAAAAGCGATTCTGGATTAGACAGAGCTTTGGTCTGACCCAGAAGAGATCCAATGTAATGTTAGCAGAACTTTTCCATTCATTTCCCTTACAACTATGTCAATAATGAGGAGTTAATTTTCAAAGGATTAAAGAACACCTGAGGTTGTCTTTTCCATGCAGATTAGAGTAACTCACAACAAGGGACTTCAACAAGCTTCTTTGGTTCAGTCTGTCATGCTTCTGGTGCTCAAGAAAACATGCTCTAAAAAAGCTTTAAAGAAACAAGACCTACCTGGCTATTGGTTTTTGCTGCTTGCAAATTAGCCTGTGCAGTAGAGAGACCATCAAAAAAGGCTTGGTCAGCTACTGAAATTCCATCTTTGGTACCTTCAGGTAGAATCTGAAAAACAGAATGCTGCTGAAAATACATTTCTAAAATAAAATGTCAACTTTATATTAAAGAAAAATCACACTCTGATCACACTCAGTGACTTAATGGACTCAGTGGACTTAAGTTCTCTGTAAGACGCTTTCAGATGGCATAGTGTGTTTATGGCTGAAGACAAGAGACAGGACACCCATCACCCTAAACACTCATATTGATTTTAATTGTATTTTTATTGCTTCTTTTGTTGCTTATATTGTATTCTATTATACTATAATATGGAATTCAAACTGTAATACAATAAAATCCAATATGTAAGAAATTAAAGAAGCAATAAAAATACAATTAAAAATAATGCAGTATCTAGCACAGCACATTGTGACTGCTACAAGAGGCAGAAAAACCATTAAATGATTCACAAAAATGCTCAGCAATTTTCAAATGGTCCCTGTGAAAAACGTTTGAGAACCACTGCCTTACTGTATCACTCTTTGTGCATGCACTGAACATACAAGATGGGAATAAGCCCTGTTTCATTCCATCTTCCATTTAAGTAAGAACAAACTACTACTTGTAAGTAAGAACAACCCTAATTCAATGGAACTTGCTCCCAGGTAAGTGGAGTTAGGATTGCAGCCCCAAGCAGACTGCAATTTGGTTTTTAGTGTACTATAGGCCTCTTATATGTACAAACACAGAAACAATGGTGTGATACTGTATCTCATTTACTGACTTACAAGAGTGTATGTTTCCAGTTTTAAAAAAATGGTTATCTATAGAATACGTAATAATTTCATTTTATCTTACCGATGAATATCATTTTGTAACTTACTTCAACATAATCTGTGGGAACAAGTCCTCGTTCTCCTTTGCTGTTTTTGCCTTCCAGCCAGCCTCCACCTACATCCTACAACAAATAAAAACAAATGTGTTAAGTAGTTAAAATTATGAAGACAATAAATTGTAAGTTTAGTTATTTTAAAGAAATGCATTCCAAATGTCTTTTTAGCATATTCCTGTTTTCTTAGTATCACGTTTTTGTTCCAAGCTTCCTCCAAAGCACAATGGGGTCTCCCAATTAATAGAGCAATCTAAACCCCTGATACAATGTGCTGGAAAGTTTTTAATGCAGCACAAGTATCCCTCCACTCAGAAGCTACTGCCAATGGCATCTCCAAAAGCTGCAGTTGATGACCTCTCCACCCCCCCAAAAAAAACCTCAGGATTTCAGCAGTGGGGCTGTGCTGGCATAGGATTTGCTGGATACTGAGGGGCTCTACTGCTGATCCAGGCTTCTTCAACATGACAGCCTAGGAGCCCACACAGCAAAAGGGCATTGTTTCCTGCACCCCCATCTCTTCTGTCCTGGCTGGCATGAATGGTGGGACTGTTGATGCAGCACACCATCAAATCCCACCACTGCCAGTCAGGGGATAGCATTGCAGTCTTATTATCACAGCCACCATACGAGCTAGGTCAGGTTGAGAGACAGTGAAGGCAGTCTATTTCATAGCTGGATGAAATTTGGAATTTGAGTCCAACATACAACATCATATTGGCTCTATGAAAACCAGATGCAGCTACATACAGCTGCAGTCCTACACATGTTCATTTTGGAGTAAACCCCGCAGGTCAGAGTTTAGGTTTGATCAGTTCAAGTTGGATCTATTAAACTTGCCAGCAATTTTAGCTGGCAGATTTGATGGAAGAAGATAAACCTACTGAACTATTAATTTTTCCATAGTTTTTTTAAAAATTAGATTATGAATTTTGTCACTAGGAATGCAAACAAAACACAAACCTGAGCATGTTTAAGCAGAAGAAAGTCCAGAATTCAATGGGACTTCCTTCCAAGTAAGGCTACATTTAAGTTATAGCTCCAATATCATTATATCATATGTATGTTTGCCCAAGATATATTTGCAACTTTGAGGCACAGTTCAAAGAACTATTTGTAACTAATAAGTCTATAGAATTCCAGTCTCCCCACCTCAGAAAAATGCATAACAGTGACCAACTCTTTTTATGGCTTCCTTTTAAGTAAGTAAGTAATGTATCTATTAACTTGGAGGGTAATGGCAAATCTACTAAGACAGAAGGGAAATATGCAAGTTGTGTATCTGTAGGTTTCAGGTTCAATAATATGGTAAATACTTGATGTTTCTACACCAAAATTCCAGGAAGTAGGTTTATGTATGGTACTTTGATTTCCACTGACTGCATCTTACCGGATTGGTAACTGTGATGATTTCTCCTTCATTAACTGTCAGCTCATTGTTTCCAGGTTCAGCAGCAAAGTCATACATAACCCGAGCCTGTAGATGTGCAAAAACTATATCAGTGACAACACTTCTGTGTTTAGTTAAAGGTTCATAGCAAACATTTGTAGGAAACCAGAGTTCAAAAGAAATGACGTAACAGCAGAGAGGAATTGGTGACACATCACTTGTTACGGTTAGCACTTTGAAAAACTTGGAACTCCAAAAATTTATGTAAAACCTGCTATCAGTAAAAATCTAAACTGTAGACACAATCAGGTCTCAAGTACCAAACCTGATTATTGCTTAATTTTCTGAGGAAATTTAGGAATCTCTCCACCACCAACCAACAATCTCAAGTCTACACTGTCCACCCAGCCCTTTAAAGCACCTTCACAAGGACCAGAACAGAAGTTTGAATACCACATTCAACCTAATTAGTAGCTCACAGCACTCTTATATATCAAAATGCCCTCACTTAAGTCTGAGGATTGATCTCATAAAAAAGACCTCTAATAATTTGTACTTAATGGATGCATGACAGCTCTACCATAAATTGTTCTCCATCCCCAAGGATGAGCAATGTGGGGCAGAAATAAGGCCCCTCATCCACATGATGTATAGCTAGTTGTCCAGTTGTAAACCTTTATGGGGTGAAGTTTTGGTAATTACAAAGGCCTGGTTAAAAAGGAAAGTTTTTGCTTTGTGGTTGAAGATATAATTTAGTCCTGGAAACCTCATATTATTTCAAATATGTGATTTTTGTTGTTATTGAATTACATCTCTGGTATTTGGAATTTAATGTCATGCATGGTGCTTCAAGCACCATAAGGAGAAGTCATCACCTTCTATACAGCAATGGATTAACTATTTGATCCCCTGTCCTATCCTTATTTAAACTAGCAATGTGTCAGTAGGCGAAGATAGCATGTCAATTTCCACTTTTAGTTTTTGTATGAATATTTATTTGCATTGTTCAGAAAAAAATATTGCTGAGATCAGGAATCAACAAAATCTACAGCTCTCCACTCATTTATGTACCATGAGTAGGGAACAGGAGTCAACAAGGTCTCTTTTCTCCCTATGGAACTAATTACTTCACACAAACAAAGAAGTGGAACAATAACTCCAGGGCTTTGTATTTTATTATAAAAAATACTTATATCCTGCCCCACAGAGCATACAATCTAAGATTGGACACAGGAAAAACAACTAAGGGGAGGGAAAGGGAGGTGGAGGCAAATGGGAATGCAATATGCAGTTGTTTCAGTTACATGTGCTTAGGCTTAATTACAGGTTTGGTTTCAATCAAAATTGGTCCCCAATGTGGCTTACAAGAATCGTGCATTCTGTGTTGTTCCTGCTCAGTTAAAAACACAAGAATAAGTTGGTTTAAAAAAAATTAAATTAAAGCCACTTACTGAATCTTCATAAGATATACTATCAGTTTTCTGGTTTTCTCAAATGCAACAATGTTTATTAGGGACTGGCAGCACCCTAAGAAGTTACTGTGAATCAGCAGCTGAAAATTATATCTTGTTCTGGCCATCTTATACCCATCCTCCATCTGCTGGACTCCACAGCATCTGGTCCTGATAAGGGTGTGTTTCTTAGAAATGAGCCCCAACAATGCCTTCAGTTGTGGCATACACTATTTAATAGACGGCTGTGCTATTCATGCTCATTTCCTTGCTTTAGTCAGGGATGGGAACTTGATCCAACTGGCAGGTTTCCTCCAACCCTGTAGGCCAACTTTGATCGGTGGGCACCTATTTATCAATCAGCTGAATCATTTTTATGGCAGATGACAACTTAAAAAGGGCTCACTGAGCAGCTTTGAAGGCTAGCTGCAGCACCAATCAGTTGATTGGTGATGACAGGAAGTCCCACTTACCAAGAAACTGACCAGGCCCAGAAGTCAGAGATTCCTGACTGCTTCTTTATTAAGTGTAGACTAAAACGCTGAGGGTGTTCTACTGTCAGGAAAAACAGGGCAGTTCATCTTCATATTACAGTGGTACCTCAGGTTACATACACTTCAGGTTACAGACTCCGCTAACCCAGAAATAGTGCTTCAGGTTAAGAACAGAAATCGTGCTCCGGCAGCGCAGCGGCAGGAGGCCCCATTAGCTAAAGTGGTGCTTCAGGTTAAGAACCGTTTCAGGTAAAGTACAGACCTCCGGAACGAATTAAGTACTTAACCCGAGGTACCACTGTACTGAAGTGCCTTATGCATGATAAAAGTAAGTTGCAGCAGTGTCCTTCTCATAAGCTGTTTGAAACCTTGAAAGCTAATGGGTTGTGGAACACAGTGGTGGACAGTGTTGCTAGCTAGTCAAATTTTGACTGCAGAAACACATGCTGATAATGCTGTTGTGTTGTATAAAGTATTAACAAGAAGACTCTCATTCTGCCAGTATCATGCTATGAAAGAATTCAGTAGATCAGGTGATAGTAGAAAGTTGTCCTTACTCCACTTCCCTTGTTTTGGACTTTTTGCTTGTATTAGTAGTGTAAACCAGTAATTTGTGCGTGCTTTCCATTTGCCTTGAGCTCCCCAATTTCCTTCTCTACTAAGTTCATTAAATATGTACTTTCAGAACTTGCCCTAGTTTTGCACATTTCAAAAATGAAATATTGTTAGAATTAACTTTTGTTCAGAAAGTATTTGTTCACTACAAAACCAAAAACTAATTTCTTGGTAGAGCATGAAACTCTTAATCTCAGGCTTGTGGGTTCAAGCTCCACGGTGGGCAAAACATTCCTGCATTGCAGAGGGTTGGACTACATGACCCTGGTGCTCACTTCCAACTCTACAATTCTATGATTCTATGAAAAGTACGAGTCCAAATTAACTACATCTTTTATAATGTAGCATGGGAAAGATGATAAATTCTGCCTAATTTTTATGTAGACCATATATTGTCCACATTTATTGCCTGGATGATTATGTGAGCCTTGTGCAAGGCACAGATGTTATTTAAACAATTATGAATATACAAACATATTGTAGTAAGGAATTCATTCTTAGCACATAAAACTGGTTGGATTACTGTCAGGAAACCTGCCTGGGTGCTTCAGAAACAAATAGGGATGCCACTCTGGGAAACAATTACTAGCACTCTTGAGTGGAAATAAACTCTTCAGCAAAATGTAATTGCAACATGTTCCAAGTCTTTTCCAGACACAAAAACATTCTCAGAATGATATTTTTCCACATGGTTTTTAAAATCTCACTGACTATGCAGAATACATGCCTGTTGAAAATATTTTTTAATGCTGTTTTAACCACTGTTTTACAAATGGACTGTATATCTAGCTGTGTGTCAGCGGCGGCTCAACGAATGAAAGGCCACGTCAGAGTCTACCTCAGCGCGGTGCGGGGACTGTCCACTCAGTCCCCGCACTGCTGGAAAGCCGTGTTGGGGTTGCTTGCCACCCCCTACTGCGCTAAGGAAAAGCAGACTCTCAGCGGGTTTTCAAATGGCCCTGCGGGGGGACTCAGTTGGGTCCTGCAGGCCCTAGATTGAAGACTCCTGCTCTAATGAGTCAATAAAATGAGCACTGTTCCAAGATGTTTTGCTCCTACATTGTTTTCTTAAGTTCTAAATTATCTTGGAATAATATTTTTTTTAAAAAAACACTGCTGGGCTTCACCAAGCCTTTAAAAAACGGAAGGAAGAAATCTGTTCTGTCAATTAAGGCCAAAGCAAAGAGTTTCATTCCCTACATGCAAAGATTCCTTGTCCTAACCAAAAAGAAATAGGGGGGGGGGTGGAATCCAGCACACAACCATGTTTATGGAAATGTTGGGTTACCAGCACAGCAAGTAATGCCATTAAAGTTGCAGGGAAGATAACCATTTTCAGGAATGAACAACACCCCATATGGCAAAATATACTATTTCTATCAGTCAGTAGCATAATGGAGCAAAAAAGGACAGCACTTTCACAACTGTTTTCTTGCTCATCCTTGCAACAGGATGAGACTGCAAGAAAAAAGAATGACTGTCTAGGATACATAGCACATCCACATGAAGTAGAAGCAACAATGGGGCTCTCAATAAAGCTTCCATTAAGCACTAAACACTGGCCACACTCACACACAACACTAAGCCAAACCAAGGCATAATGTGAATAGACTGTTCCCAGGGAGAAAATCACTTTGCTGTTCCCCAGTCTTTTTAGCTCAGTTTGGCTTAGCATGTCATCTGAATCGTGGTTAAGCTCTCTTTTCCTTAACTATGATCTGTAGTCAAGGATTGCCCTAGGGTTACAGATCATGGTTAAAAAGGAGAGAGCTTAACCATGATCCTGGGTTCAAGTGACAAACTAAGCCAAACTTTGAACAATAAGGACCAGGAGGGTGGAAAGTAGATGCAAGCTTGCCTCCAAGAGACAGAATGTTCACAGAGTCCCTGTAAGCCCTAGTTTGGCTTATTGCATGGGCAAACCAAGCCATTATCATTTAAGAGTCCCAAGCAATGAGGAAAGGGTAGCATAGCTCAGTGGTAGAGCATATGCTTTGTAAGTAAGAAGCCCTGAGTTCAATCCCAGCCATCTCCAGGCATGGCTGGAAAAGACTTCTGAAACACTGTAAAGGCACTGCCAGCTGGCGTAATAGACAAAAGTGAGCTAAATTGAACAATGGCTTCACTCACTGTAACACAGCTTTTTATTTATCCTTCATTAAGTTTGATATCTCCCCTTCAAGTACATGAGGGCTGCTTACAATAAAATATCAAGCCGCTATAAAATAAGCTAAAGACTGAAAATCTCTAAAAGCAGGATAAAATTAATATTAGAGTAGAAAAGACAAAGAAAAATTTAAAAGCCTAAGGAAAATAAAAATGACATTACCTGACAACATCAAGTGTACTTTTCTGGGGAGAGCATTCCAAAGTCCTATGCTTCCTACCATGTGAAATAGTTCTGATCGTTCTTATAGGACATGGGAAAAATATGGCATGCTATCACAAATGTGTCCTAGGAAACAGTCTAGCATAGGTCCTGCCGCAATTCCTGACACCGCTGCAGTTAGGTTTTGAGAAAGGAGGCCTTCAGTTCTTTGCATCACCAGAAACCTGACTGAACTGAACTTTGGCATGGCAGGGTGATTTTCCTTTGTTTCAAAACCTTTTTTCCCTGACTCCATTCGTATCAAGCTGAAGGAAAGGGGAGGGCTCACCATCATGAGTTCTAATATACAGTAATTGAAAAGTATAAAGTCACCATCTGGCCAGAACAAAGGAAGATTGTAACTGAAGTCATGTGTTCATGTTCCAAGAAGATTATTTTTGTATCATCTGAAATCAATTCATGCTTGTTCATAGACTCCATTTGTAACTATGGGAAGGTATATTTAAAAGGGATGCTCTACATAAAAATAATTATGTTTTATCCAGATGATATCCAATTTTCTCAAATTTATGCCAAAGAAAAATAACTTCATTTCAATAATGGAAATGCCCTTTCCCCTTAACTTGTTACATAGGGATGCAAACAATGGCACTTGTTAAGAATGGTCATTTCTCAACAATTATGAAAAAAATGAGGTGTGCTTGTTATTCTCTGACTACAAGATATTGGCAAAATGTGGCACAATTCACATTTCACTGTAAACCATAGTTACTGATACACAGTTGACTCCCCTTGGTAAAGCATTATGTCTGAACTGGGGATTGTGGTTCATGGCAAGCTAAGCTTTTCGGAGTGCCACAACACTTCCAGCTGTATTGTGTTTGTTCAGCATGTCATTGGAAATATACCAACTATTGTGAATTCACAATAAATTAAGAGGATCCAAAACTTCTTTCCCCATGGACCACTTGAGTTTGGCTGGGGGTCTTGGCAAACAACTTAATGGTTCTTCTGTCTCTTGCAACAATTGCAGGAACCTGTGCTAGATGCTGTTATGATTTTCAATTGCACTTTTATTACTTCTTTTATTTCTTATGTTGTATTGTTTTGTATTGTATTACAGTTAGAATTCTATAGAATTAACATTGTAAAGGTTCTTCACAGACAGCAAACTACTGTAACTAAATGAAACTTAGTCTATAGACCACAGTTTGGAAAACCCTGCAATACATGTCAAGGTTTTGAGGTGTTATCAAACTATACCACAACAAACTAGCATGGTTACCTCACTAGAATTAGCTATTTACAAAAGCAAGAGACTTTGCTTGCTTTTGGGGCACCTACTCTCAGATCACAGTAGTGTAAATTCTTATATTTACTGACAGAGTTGATGGAACGATGGTCCAGTTTTGCAACAACCAGCTAGACTAATGGCCTATACAGTGGTACCTCGGGTTACATACGCTTCAGGTTACAGACTCTGCTAACCCAGAAATATTATCTCGGGTTAAGAACTTTGCTTCAGGATGAGAACAGAAATCATGCTCTGGCGGCGCGGCGGCAGAAAGCCCCATTAGCTGAAGTGGTGCTTCAGGTTAAGAACAGTTTCAGGTTAAGAACGGACCTCCGGAACGCATTAAGTACTTAACCCGAGGTACCACTGTATTAGTCTCTTCTAACCTTATGAGATCCTGACTATCCTAACAGACATGTCCTCAAAAAGGGCAAAACCCCATTCTTGATTATGGCAAGAGAAACATTACCTCATTAATAGGAGGTTTTTAAGAAGAGGTTGAATAGCCATCTGTCATGGATGTCTTAGCTGAGATTCCTGTATTGCAGGGGTTTAGGCTAGATGACCCTCGGGTATCTTCCAACTCTGCAATTCTATTATTCTATATGTCACTTGCTCACCTAAAGCAAACAGTTTTCCCAATTGCAAGAGCCAGGTCATCAAGTTGCACCCACCTCTCTCAGGTTAACTCTGGTTAACACGCTTACATGAAAATTCTACATCATTGCACATATAGTACACTCAATTCACACAGAATGTGAATGAGAATTACATGGGTAGACTGAGTTGTCTGTCATTTAGCTTTACAGAGCCATTGGTCTTTTCAGCTTTGAGAAGCACATATTCGCAGCTAACCATTTTACGTTTCTGGCTGGCAATTTTTATTGCCTGTATCTTATCATCCATGGACTTAAATGCTGAATTTCAATTTTTGAAATAACCAGGTTTAAATATCACCCAATTAGTTGTTTAAAATAGCACTTTAATTTTTTTAAGTTAATTTTTGAAAATGTGAACATTGCTTCAGGTACCTGCAACTCATATTGAGAGTCAATAATTCAAGAATGTAAACAAAGCAGACTATGAAACAATGTAGCACAAGCCTTTAATTTTTAAGCTTTTTATTATTCCTGAATGCTTCCCAGAATCTCAGATATATATTTTTATTTATTATTCACAGTACAATTTCACGTAAGCAAAAGATAGGGCAATCCTCATTTGACTTTAGAAAACTAGCCAAATAAAAGGATGCAGCAAGCTTCTATGTTTACACAATGAAGTTGCATTTGTTTGGCACTGAAACAATGATCCTTCACTTCCTTTCAACACTGAAGTAAGCAAGCACCAATTGGACTACGTTTCTGCTACTGCCTAAGCGGAAAACCTTCAATAGCTTTGGCTTTCAACAGCTGGCAAGAGGAAATTCACATAGCACTCTGGTATTAAAAGTGCTTTGTAAATATATTTCCATGCCATACTGGAAAGGGACATCAACAGAGCACAGCACTATAAATCTGCAAAAGCAAGCAATAGCTTTAGATCTCCTCAAAGTGTCCAAAATCTAGGTATATACTTCCACTGATGAATAACTAAGATAAGATTTTTTTTCCCCACAGGAGGCATTAGACTCAAGAAAAGGTGCCTATGCAAGTCAAATAGCTTATGAATAGACATGTCACTGTACCCAGGCTCTATCAAACAGGCACACAGTGCATCTCAAACTTTGGCTTCTCTTCCAAACTTACTCTACCCTTTGGCCCCTTCCCTCAGCTGATTGGCGTTTTAGTGCACAGAGTCTGTGAGCATGTGCATGTGAGCATGTCCACCACTTTGCGTAAGGACTCACAGATTGAGGCTGAGAGACTAAAAACTTTCAGCAGGAATTCCTTCCTTCCTCTCATCCCAACTCATGCCAAGCTCAAGTACCACTCATCCAATGAGCTCTTCACTGGAATGCATACAAGAATGACTGCAGATTATTTATTATCTTTACAGCAGTTCCTTCTCCACAGGTGTCTGGAGTCCTTCAGTAAAAATCTACATATGCCCCATTTTAAAGCAAGCCAGTAAAGAAAAAGTTATAGCAAATTCCACTGAGTGGTGGCAAGTGAAACAAAACTGCATTTCCAATTAGTGGCCTTTCTCTCCCGCTCTTCTTTTTCTTAAAGAAGGAAAGCATGTTACTTCATCAACTTTTTACCCAACTACTGCCAAAAGATATTAAAACTATCAAAACAGTTATTTTTATTTTTGTTGATTTGTTGATTATTCAGCTGTCATTACACTATAATATTATATTATCCGGTGTCTAGGTCCAGACAAGGAAAGGAACTCAATTAAAATAAAACCAGAGCAGCAAATTAAACAAAAAACTCTTCCATTCAAATTTTTGCTGTAAAATGGAAACCACTAGATTTCCACAGCCCTATTCACAATTATTTTTAAGACCTCATAACTGCACATCCTAGACTAGTAATAATACAGAATACCAATAATTTTCATAATGAAAGTGTAAGAAAACAATCTACCTTGGTCATATACTTTAAACTGAGAACTCACACTGAACTTTAAACTGAGAACTCACACTGAAGGAGTTTCAATACTCTTTCTGTGGTTATTATACCTAAAAACACCACTTCAAAGGAAAGAGCTATCTATAGCCATGGATGAGGTAAGAGTATTACTCAGCAATTGTTCCTTGTGACTAGTTTTTTAAAACTTTGTCTTTACTCATTTTTTCCTTTCCTACTTGAATGCTGAGTACTCAAAAATAAAGGATAAACTACAAAGAACTTGATGCCTTTCTGAACATAAGGATCAATTTAATCAGTACTTATATCCAAGTTCTCTCTAATTTACCTTTCCTTTTTCAGTACTCATAATTCAAGCAGGAAAAGGAAAAGGAGTTGGGACCAACTTTTTAAAACTTGTCAGAAAAGTAACACGAGTGCACAATATGGCCTGAATTGGTCTGCAATAAAGAAGTGGACTGAGGCCCATTGTGATTGATCTGATTCAGTCCTGCTTATGCCATGGATACAGTAAATCCACAGATATATTTGCTTTGGCATCTCGTCTATAAAATGGGATGAGTTGCCTGAGGGATATTGCAATAATAATGAAATCTGTAAAAACACTTTTGCAAAGTTAGAGCATTCCACATCACAGACAGCAGTAATAATTACAGTGTTTTAGAGAGTGCTAGGCCTGTTGGTCTTTTGTTTTAGTTTCTGAAAGACTATTTAAGAACTCCAAGAATTAAACCACTTTTAAAAAAGTCAACAGCTTTATCTGGGTAACAGAAGCGTCCAAAAGCATGTCTAAACTAAACATTAAAATGCCATTCTAAAGCATATGCATAAACTGAGAAGCAAACATGGTCTCTTTCTTTAAGGATAGATACACCACATTTCATTTTCCCCTCATCATGTGTAGGTTGGAAATACTAGTTATAAATATACACGTGATCAAAACTAACATATGATGTAATCAAGGAAAGGAAAAAGAACGTATTAAAACACTTGGTGGCCAATTTTTTACTGCTTGATTTTAGAACTAAAAACAGTAACAGAATGAAGTAGCTGTAGAATTTAAACATTTACAGTATGAAAACAGTACTGATTTTTTAAAATAAGTATCCACACAGACTATGCTAACTTCAATCAGCTGCTGCTCCCTTGAGATATCTTAGCACTTTTCCCCGCCCCAGAAAAGTATTTTTGAAATGTTTTCTTGCAACCCAGAAAGCACATGTAGGCTGTAACTCAAAACACACTAGTAGGAAAGACCAATTGAACACTTTGGGTTTGCTTCCTGGTAAACATGCATAGGACTTGGCTGTTGGGATACTACCAGTTGTAATGTCTGCATTACTTCAAGCAACTTTTCAGGATTACAAAACGGAACAGATACTAGCACAGGGACAACCAGTTAACACGCACTGTGTACAAAATGTGATGACACCTAGGAATGGAGTTGGGAAGCAGGTTTTTTCTTTCTTCACTGACACATATTACTGTCTTCAAACCCTGAACTTGGGGAAAAGTTACTCATGGAGGAGTTTGTCTCCTAGAAGAGAGGAGTCTTTTAACACAGCTAGTCATTCATTTCACTGTTTACCACGGATTAATGAAAATATCGCCAGTGGAAAGGAAACTCTTTCCAGAGGCACTCAGAAGTTTGAAGGCTGCTCTTCGCCAGCCATTCCCCCCGTTTGCTGAGACCACAGCGGAGAGTTGTGCTGGAGGCCCAAACGCACGTTTGCCCGTCTGCCTGGAATAGATTAAACTGTGCCAAGTGACTTCAACTAGGGGGGGGGGATGCCCCTCAGACGCCGCCCTCCGCCATGCCCCGCTCCTCAAGCCAGCAGCGGACCCCGGCGCGGACGGGCAAGCCAAGAGTCCCGCCAAAACGCCCTCCGGTTCTCCCAACCCCCAGAGAAACGCGCCCCACTTGCGAGCCGTTCCCTCAGAAACTACACCCCTCACCCACCCGAGTTATTTGAAAACAAACAAAAAGCGGGCGGCGCTGGGGAAGGGAGGCTGCCGCGTGCAGGGCTCGCTTTCTGCTCACCTTGGTGGCCATGGCGGGGCTGCGTGTGCCACCCCCACCAGCAGGGAATGAGCTCCGGGGGGCTCCTCTGGGTCCCTCCTAGTGGGCCTCGGCGCTGGGGGAGGAGAGAAAGGAGGAGGAGGAGGGTGGCGGCGGTGGCTGCCGCGGCTCCTGCGCCCTCAACCAGCCAACCAGCCCCCGGCCGCCGCCTCTTCCCCGGAGTTGGTCGGGCTCCCCCGGCAGATGGGAAGGCGAAGCAGCTCCCGAGCTCACGACAAAGCCGAGCCCCCTGCGCTTCCTTTCGCCTGCCTTTCTCTTTCCCTTCGCCTCTTCCTCGTTCGCTCGCCCATATCCAGGGGCGGAGTTTCACGGAGGGCGTCCCGAAACCAAGGCGAGGGAAGAGGGACGGGAAGGAGCCGCGGAGCAGCCCTTTCCGAAGGCAACCCGCCCACCGACCCACCCTTCGCCGCGCGCACGTGATGCCTCCTGAGGCCGCCGCCGCTGCGGGCAACTTCTCCACAGAGAAGAGCCGTCAGCGCCCACTTTTTGGTGCCCGTCGTCCCCACATCCCGCCTCTGCCGACGTGGTTAGGACAAGCCCTAATACTCGTCGGCTAAACTTTTTCCGACAGTGTTAAGCCATAGCATCGAAGTGTCTGTACTGATCCCGTAGCAAGCAGCAGCAGCAGCAGCAGCGATAATAATGATTTCGAGCAGCAGCTAAGAAGCTGCGCAGTGTCCCCACCCCATGTCTCCCGTGACACCGGCAGGGTTAAGGGAAAACGCACAGCAGATCCTCAATTTGTCAATTGCATAGGAGGAGCCTAGAAGGTGGGGTGAGGGGACCCGTGGCCTATCGGATGCTGCTGGATCCCAGCTCCCATCATGCCTGACTTACGGTATTTGCTATGCTGGCTGGGGCTGATGGGAATTGTTGTGCAACATCTGGAAGGCTAAATGATCACCCATCATTGCTTCTAGCACACGTGGGCTGGCAGCTCACATGTGGGCCCCGATTTCTTCTTCAGCCTTGACTGCTGAGGAGTGCTCTAGTAATCCAGTGCCTTCACAGACTAGATTCCATCTGCATGTAACAATTCTCTGCTCCTTACAATGAACTAAACTCAATCCTAGGCTGTTAGGTATTCCTAAAACCCCTGAAATAAGTTGATCAACTGCTCATTGCTTGCTCCTTAATCTTAAATACAGTGACTTGAAGGGACACTCCCTTTATTTCATTACAGCTTTACGACATCTCCCCCGCCCCCCCAAGAGTGCTTCAACTCTTCTATTGTTGGAGGGTGAAAAAGTCATGGCAACTGCAGATCTCAGCAGAATGTGGAAAACAGGCAAAACTTTTTAAAAAGTTTAACTGCCAGAAACCGGTCTGACACAGGAAAAGCAACCACATTTCTCCCTCATCTCATGTAATTTCATATTTGTTCCTGTTATGTATTGGGTTTAACACATGTTATGTTACAAGGCGCGTTCTAACCAATTGTATAAGCGTTGGTAGACGAACGTGCCTTGTAACATAAACATGTGTTAAACCCAATACATAACAGTTCCTGAAAGTGAGATTTCTCCCCTGCTGAAATAAGGTACCGTAATTAGCAGATAAGCCTCAATTTCAGTCCTGCCACCTTTCTAGTCTCTTGCTACTAAAGCTGAGTTCCATAAAGATTTTATGATGGAAGCGTGGGGTGGAATCTACTTGGTGGGCAGGGACACATAGTGGAGGCACTTTTCTTTATGTTTCACAACATGAATTATTCTAGTCCAGGAGCACTGAGGCCTACTGAAATGATAACCAGCACATCATAGGATATGTGTAGTCTAAAGCAGAGAGCTCCAAAATGATTTTGGGGGCTATATTCTCCACCCAGCAAATAAATGAACGTGTCCTACTCGCTCCATTTTGTGGCAATGGCCTTGTTAAAACTTTACTTCTTAAAAAATAAGTTGTGACAGAGATACAGTATATATCAGGATGTTCTGTGGTTCATATTTCAGGTTGAAGAGGAATGTTAAAAGTGATTCACTGATTTATCAAAACTGCCAAAAATCTTAACTTCGTGCCACTGCCCATTTAATCCAATGGAGGAATCTGATACTTGGTGCTTACCAACTCTACAGCCTCTGATGATTATAGAAGCAGAAGAGAGCTGAGTAAACACTGTCAGGTATGTTATATCTCCTAGTCATCAGCAGCATGTGATGAACACATAGTGCAGTGCATGATGATATCACATAATTACATCATTATATAATGACTTTTTAAAAATTCATCCAAAAGCGGGTAAGATTTTTAACACAAAGCAAAGAAAGAGCCTCAAGTGCCCCGAGCAAAGTGGTTTTAGAAAATATAAAATTAAATCAAAATTGGAAGTTCAGAATTGTTGAAAGCTGTATGGATACCAGAGAAGGTGTAGGATTGCTAGTCCCACCTTTTCTGGCAGGGCTCCTGTCTTTAAGACCTATGTGAGAGGCTCCAAGTGAAGCATTTCTCGTCAACACATCTCCATGGTGGGGAAAGCTAAAAATAACTGATCAGTAATTTAAAGATGATGATTGTAACTTTTAATCACACAGACATAACGATCCGTTAAAATGAGTTTTGCAGTGCGTGCAAAATGCAGAGCAAAACTTGGTGTTACTAATTTTATCAAGGAACCTGAGAGTCATGCACTAACCATCTACCTCTGCCCAAGAGGGAATGTAAGTAGCAGCCATACCTGCGAAACCACTCCAGTTTAAGACAAAAATAGACAGGTACAGGTTTTTCACCATTTGTTGCTCTGAATGTTCTTTTTGTCTGATGTAATATGTAACTTACAGTGCAGTCTTGCTATACATGTCTACTCAGAAGTAAGCCCTGAGTTAAATGGGACTTACTCCCACATGATGGTGTATGATTGCAGCCTTAAGCATTTGCATCACTACAGAAACCAGAACTTTAAAAATAGATACAATGAACTATGCAAAGCATAAACATTCAGATTTAGTCATTTCATCCTTTTTAAGAAAAATAAATAAAATTAATACTATGAGACTCTAAAGCATATTATAAAAGTATAAGATCCTGCTATCTTTGCAACCCTACCTTCAGGTACAGTCTTTGTTGTGAAATCGAGTTACAAATTTATTTATTTTTGTGAATAAAAATAACTGTGTATGAATTGTTACTAATAAGAACACTTTCCTTATTAGTAACAATACACTATTTTTATTCAGTGCTCTAATCACTCATGCATGTCACCCTATTTAAAACTCCCCCAGAAGGAAACATTAACGTCATGGTATTTCCTTTTAAGTACTGTATTTCATCTGAGTAAATTTAGCTTTTCAGATAGGGCAGCAGTAGTACAAAGCAGCCCCATCTTCCTCTTTCATAATTTCCCCCCATCATTAAGAAGGCATTTGTTGGCCTGATTACAGCCTGCAAAGGATCTAAATACTGGTCTGCATTTTAATGAATTGCCTTTCTCTGTGCTTTTATGCAGATATAAAATGACAACAATTCTACAAAGGCATTTTTAATAAGCTGACAAACTTACACAATGAAATTCAGGTTTTAATTGTAGAGACTGGAGGCTGTTACATATTTCCAAAATAAGACGAGACAGTGTTTCATGTAATTTTGAAATATTTTATTTGCAGGACAATCTCACCTGTGCCCAGCACAGGTTATTGACAGTTTTTGTTATTGTCAGTGCTTTTTTTTCTAAAAAAATGTTTGGGGTACTCTCATTTTCCTACTCATATTGAAATACTGCCCCTCAATGAAGCCAAACTTATATTCACAAAATGTTTAGGTGTATGCGTACCCCTGCGTACCCCCATAAAAAAGCACTGGTTAGTGTTGTGTACATAAGGTTTTTTAAATAATAAAGTTCAGCAGAATCAGAATCATTACAGAAATACCTTTTCTGAAAAAAATTCCATTGTATGTATGAAATAAACATATTCACATGAAATTTCCAGCAATAAAATAATTTTGTAAAACCTATTGAGTCTTTGTGGTACAATATACTCTTGATACAACATTTTATACTCAAGGATAACACAACCAATAAGTTTGTATACAGATTTCCAATAATGGAAGATGAAATTACGCACAATTAGAGCAACAAGTTCTGATACCCATGTGTTTTTGTTACATATCATCCTCTAAGATGGTATTCGACATAAGCCCTCACATTATTGCTTCTTCTTGGTATCTCACTTGCAGTTTTTGTCCAGAAATTTTGAAAGCTTATAGTTATCTTCTGAGCTTCCAATCTGTTAAAAAATCCTTAATCTGTTATTAAAGTTTAATGCTAGCTCCTGGATAATTGAGGCCAAAGGCTAAATAGCTGGGAATAGAATTTTTACTTACAGATTCAATAGTTCAAAAATAGGAAAGTATAACCATATTAATGCAGATTGCTCTCAGATAACAATAATAAAGGATAAAACATACTTTTACTCCAAATTATACCATACCAAGGATGAGAACCAACAAACTGAATCTAAATCCAGATGTGACTGAGGCACTGCTTGTTGGTTTGTTCCCTAGACTTGACGGATGGGTAGTAGCCTGCTCTTGATAGGGGTACACTCCCTCTAACGTAGCAGGTATGTAGCTTGTGGTTACTTTTGGATCCATTGCTGTTGCTTGAGGCTCAGAAGGCCTTGGTGGTGCAGAGTGCCTTCCATCAGCTTTGACTGATGGCCCAGCTGCATCCCTATCTGGATGGGAATTGCCTAACTTCTGTTGTCTATGTTCTGGTAATCTCTAGGTTAGGTTATTGCAATGTATTATACATGGGGCCGTCTCTAAAGACGTTATGAGAAACATCTGGTGCAAAATTTAGTAGGCTACTGTTGCTCACCTGGGCAATACAGTTTGAGCATAGAACACCAGTCCTGGCCCAACTGCACTGGCTGCCAATCAGTTTCCAAGCCCAACTCAAAGTGCAGGTTTTGACCCATAAAGCCTTAAACGGCTCAGGACCACAATACCTCAAGGACTGCCTCTCCCCATATAAACTGACATGGACCCTGCAATCGTAATTTGATGCCCTTATTCATGTGCTCCTTCCATGAGAGGTCCAGTGGGTGACAACACCAGAACGGACCTTTTCTGCAATGCCTCCCCATTTGTGGAATGCTGTTCCCAGGGAGACTTGCCTGGTGCCTTTGTTAGATATCTTTAGGCACCAGGCAAAAGCATTCCTCTTCTCCTGGGCCTTGGGGTAATTAAACAATCTATGGTCTTTTAAACTGGGAGTGTTTTGTTTTGTTTGTTATTATGTTGTGTATTTTTGTGTTTTTATATTGTGATCCTTGGATGAAGGGCACATAGAAATTTAACAAACAAACAAACAATGCCCTGACATTCTCTTTATGAAACAGTTTTATTAACCAACCACTCTGAGCAGCCTTAGAGCAAATTTTTAAGATTGGATATTGCTAAACCTGGTTCAACTAGCTTCTAGGTTTTTGTTGCTGTCAAGCTTTAGCTCTTCTTTCATTCCCAAATAAAAGCTCCAGGTTTGGGGCAGCCCTTAGCAAATGATGGCTTGTGGGCTCACCTTATCTGCCAGACAGAAGGAGACAGTTATGTCAGTGGTCACTGTGCATTATGGTGTTGTGAACAATGATGGACTTGCTCAATGGCAAAGCTGACAGGATGATATTGTGCCACTCCTATTCTTTCAACCTAAACTACCTCAAAGGAAATTGTGAGGGGGGAGATGACATAACCTGATGTTTGCCACTTTGAACTATTTGAAGAATAGGTAGAACCCAACAGCATTGCTTTTTCATACCAATTTTGTTTCCAAGAACGCTAGTCACCACCAAATTGTCTAAATGCTTATTTGTAGTGATGTAGCAAATAAGTTCTCATTGGCAATGTTTTCTTATGGAGAAAAATGGCTGTAATAGTCCCTCCAAAGGATGATTTGAAGCCTCTTGTATTATAAATGTAGAATATGCTCCTGAGTTTCAAGTAGTAATTGCATCAAATGTAATACCCAAGAACTATAATCCTGGGCACAGTTAGACTGTTAAAACCCTTTTGTAGTTGGAGGGATAAAAGTAGCTGAACTGTGCATGGGATTGCAGCCAAAAAGAGCTGCCAAAACAGATTGCTCTCCCCACAACTTGCAGCACGCAGTTTACTGGATAACATTCTGCTGCTTGAGTGCACCTAAGAAAGACACGCCACCATACAATCTACTTTACAACTTGTCAGATTTAAATGGCACATGTACAATCTGTCTAGTCTTCCACCTTAAAATGCACTTGCAAATTTTGCTCCCAACTCATCCCAGCTGTTATTGATGGTCTTATTCTGCAAACCCTACAATCATTCTGCCATTCTTACAATATAGCTTCTCAGACCCACAAACATGGGAAATGGAAGTAGGAAGAATTGGGGGTGAAGGAGTAGGCTCAAATCTGCCAGCCACACTTATTGACCTAGAACAGTTGTATCCAAATGTTTTTTGATGGGCTGAAATTATTGAATGTGCCCTTCAAATAAATTTAATATTGCTGATGGTTTTAATATTTCTTGTAACTGCTTAAAGGATTTTTTACAGTCAAGTGGTATATAAATTTTGTTCAATAAATAAAATAACAAAACCATGCTCAAAGGTACTGTCTTACATATTCCAGGGCTGATCAAGAACATTCAGTAGAAGTACTGATACTGGATATTGATTGAAACTAAATTTTGGTCTTTACATGAAATGTAAATTGGTAGTGGAAAGGAAAAGTGTGTTTGTTTTAACGCTGATCAATTATTGCTCAGTAGGCAGCAAAACAAAGTGGGTGTCCTTACTTGCTGCAATAGAATGTTAGGCTTGAAGGTTCACTGTCAAACAGCTCAATCTTATACATAGTTATTCAGAAATAAGTCCTACTGTGCTCAGTGAAGCTTATTCCAGGATATACATGCAAAGGCTTGCTGCCAAAACCTATATAAAGCTAGGCAATAACTTTTCACAACGATAACCCTTCTCAATATACTTTTAGAACATTATTTTGTGGATAATCAATTCTAAGATGTTACATTTTGATTGGGACATCATATTTTATAGGGCCAGGCCTAGGTATTAATGACTTAAAAGAATGTTGTTGGGACAATAAAATTAATATGCATTGTAAATCTCTCTGAACACCTTGGTTGTTTTCAGGACTGGCTCAAGACATTTTGGTGCCTGAGGCAAAGGGCATCATGATACCCCACCCCACCCCAATCTATTCACAGAAGTGAAGAGATAGACAATTGATTGACATACATAACTCCAGTGCTATTTTTCTAGAAAAAGAGGTGCTGGAATTCACCATGAAGGCCTCCCTTGTTCTCATATAGTCACAATGGTGCTTACCTGAGAGGTGCTCGAACTGAGTTCCAGTGAGTTCTGCCTGAAAAAAGCCCTGCATAGCTCCATACATATAGAGAGATGTGTACACAAATACATGTACACTCTCTCGCTCTTGTTTGAAAAGCATTTCAGATATAGTATAGAATAGTTACCACAAATACATTAGTTTCCCAGGTTTGAAACCATAATCTAAAATAACAAACAGAATAATGATTATTGCAAAAAATCTGGAGAATGTACTTTTATAGACACAGTGTGCACTAATTGCCAAGAAACACAACTTTTTTAATGTAACTGTGGTTTATTATTTATGCCAAAATACAGAATATCACTTGCAAAGTACTCTTCCAAATGTTGAGATGTCTGTGGACAATTAGCTTGATGGGAATGTGAACAAATGCAAGATTCTTAGACTATAGGTAAAGGTAAAGAGACCCCTGACTGTTAGGTCCAGTCACAAACGACTCTGGGGTTGGTGCGCTCATCTCGCTTTACTGGCCGAGGGAGCCAATGTACAGCTTCCGGGTCATGTGGCCAGCATGACTAAGCTGCTTCTGGCAAACCAGAGCAGCGCACGGAAATGCCGTTTACTTTCCTGCTGGAGTGGTACCTATTTATCTACTTGCACTTTGACGTGCTTTCGAACTGCTAGGTTGGCAGCAGCAGGGACCGAGCAATGAGAGCTCAACCTGTCGTGGGGATTCAAACCGCCAACCTTCTGATCAGCAAGCCCTAGGCTCAGTGGTTTAGACCACAGCGTCACCTGCATCCCATTGTTAAGACTATAGTGCTTGCAAAATGTGATAATGTATTTCGCTCTGCGTTCCCTAAGGATCCAAAATGGATTCATTCAAACAACTTTGACCAAATGGTCCATTGTCCTTGCAGGAGGTTTTGCTTTGCACTTTGTTTCTGGTAGTCCAATCTGTATAGGCAAGTACATGGGAGTGCTTAGCTTCACCCTCTTAACAGAGGGTGGATTAATAGAATTTGGAAAAGTAGTAACAATGGCCAAATTCTCTTCTCAAAGTGGTGAAAAGGAAAATCCTGGTGGTTCAGATAACATTCCCCTGTCTGGTTCCTGATCTTATGTACAGAAATACCTGAAAAGAAAAAAATACATCCTGTGGGGATGTATTCTGATTTACTTTAATATTTGTATATAATTAGTTATCTTTCTTGCAATATTTGCAGTAAATATTATGTTTTCTAAAGGGAGCAGGGAGAGGATAATCATTTTGAGGTTCCTAAGCAGTTTATCAAAGCAGTAGAAGACTTGATACACAATAGATATATTGCTTCTTAAGTGAATTCGCTATTTTACATTTAAGGATTCAACTACTGTATACAAAGGTAAAGGTAAAGATACCCCTGACCATTAGGTCCAGTCGTGGATGACTCTGAGTTTGCGGTGCTCATCTCGCTCTATAGGCCAAGGGAGCCGGCATTTGTCCGCAGACAGCTTCTGGGTCATGTGGCCAGCATGACTAAGCCACTTTCTGGCGAACCAGAGCAGTGCACAGAAACGCCGTTTACCTTCCCGCCGGAGCGGTACCTATTTATCTACTTGCACTTTCACGTGCTTTCGAACTGCTAGGTGGGCAGGAGCTAGGACCAAACGGGAGCTCACCCCATCGTGGGGATTCGAACCACCGACCTTCTGATCGGCAAGCCCAAGGCTCCCTGGTACAATCCATTTAATACACAATTTCAGATACAGTACAGTACTTTTTAAAGATGCTGGTTGTTTTATAAATTTTGGAATTTTTACATTGCAACACGGCCTCTGTTTTGTATGAAGGTCATGGAAAGGACAAAATTCAGGAAGATACTTTTTCAAGCACTGGAAAGGAAATTTACTTGTCATAGTCCCCAACAAGATGGATAGTATCCTGCATTTGTTTATTCCTTTATCCTAGCAAAGAAGTTTTGCCTCCTTTCCCCATTCCCACAGGCTTGGCTAAAAATCTTGGAATCTTCCTCAAATTCTTACCTTTCTGTACTGTTAAGATTGTAGCAGGCACACATTAATTTTCCTTCTGCGCAGAACCTTAGTATATCCAATAGGCACTTTATGAATATTTAATTTTGATGTGCTTAAAACTGCAATCAAATTCCCCTTTTTTAATGATATTTTTAGACCACTTTTCAGCGTATGCTTTTAAAGCAGTTTAAAACATAAAACAAAACAAAAATACCATAATCATTAAAAAGCATTACTCTGGAGCAGTCGCACTGAGGGTAATAATGGCACTACTCCAAAACTAAATGATTTGAGAATTGTAGCTTTATTGCCTAAGGGGTAACAGGAAAAACCTGATCAGTCTCCTTTTTTGATTAAGAGAACAGTGCTCCAAGAATATCTGTCTTGCAAGTCACAAATAAGCAGGTGGCTAAGTAACTGAAACTTCTTATGGCACAATTTTTTCTATGTGGCTTTAACTGCAGAGGATAATAGAAAACTGAGTGGGTTAAATTAATTTCAGAGAACACGTTTCTCAGAAATGTTGAAGAAGAAAATTTCAGTGTTCTTAAGCAAAACTATTTGACATCCTGAAACTATCTTAATTTTGAATGACATAAAAACGTTTTAAATTTGAAAAGCTACATTAAGGAAAACCACAGATTATTGGTCTCAGAATGTTGATGGGAATTGACATTTGATGTTTGTTTGGAGATAATAGATCACCAAAGTCAACATTTTCTAACAGAAATGTTGATTGTGCACTAAACTTTAGCCTGGATTAAACAGAAAGCAAAATTAGTAACAACTGAAATCAAAGGGACTTTGACATGCTTAACTTGGTCGAGATCATGCTAACTTCTTGGAGTAAATATGTGCGTGGCATTTAGCAACTATTGTTTGCGCTACATCTGCAGACAGTGTTGTCTAGCAAAACTCAGGTCATGTCTCTAAGACCACTTTGTATAAGCCTTCAACCAGTTAGGATTTTTGTTTTTTTTTAAGGGACTCAGGCTCTGAACTGTTTTAGAACAGGGGTAGGCAACCTAAGGCCCATGGGCTGGATCTGACCCAGTCGCCTTCTAAATCCGGCCTGCGGATGGTCAGGGAATTAGCGTGTTTTTACATGAGTAGAATGTGTCCTTTTATTTAAAATGCATCTCTGGGTTATTTGTGGGGCCTGCCTGGTGTTTTTACATGAGTAGAATGTGTCCTTTTATTTAAAATGCTTCTCTGGGTTATTTGTGGGGCATAGGAATTCATTCATCACCCCTCCCCCCAAAAAAAAACCAGTCTGGCCCACCACATGATCTGAGGGACAGCCCACGGCTGAAAAAGGTTGCTGACCCGTGGTTTAGAAGCTACAGAGCAATATGCCACTTAATCTGGATGTCTGACAATGTTTACTGGGGGAGCACCATAGCTCAGTGGTAAAAGCATCCGTCTTCCAGGCAGAAAGTCTCAGACGGCTCTCTAGGTATCACCATCTCTAGGTAGGACTGGAAATATCACCTGTATGAAATCCTGGAGAAGAGAACCATGTATGCCTTTGTGAGTTCTTTGGAGGAAATGTAATAACAATTAAACATATGGTTACAAATGAGTCTGTTTCTCCCCAATGCATGTACTCAGGTATGTTAGAACACACACATATTGTTCCTGAAGGACACTGCGTCACTGGTGTACCTTAAGCACAATTGTTGAAAACAGCATGGGGCTACTGTCAGTCAGAAGCACTATTGTTGCTTCATGCGTCCCACTGACGCATTCAGAAGAGATTCTGGCTTTGAGCCCTGCTGGCTTGGTGATTGTGTACAACATCAGCAGTTTGGAGCAACGTGGAATAGTGTTGTCAGGTAATACATTGCTCTAGTTCATGGTGGACAGCCTGCAACCTGGGAGACGCATGCAGCTCCCAATCTCATTTTATGTAGCCCAACACCTCCTGAAGCCACCTGTTCTTCCTTCCCATCAGACTTTTTCCCTTATTATTTCTTTTAAAGTGTCCCCCCCCCTTTCTTGTGTGGTTGCAGAACAATTGAAAGGGGAAGGATTAAATCTGATAAAAAATAACTTTATTTTCAAAAACTTCATTCTTAGATGTATGTCTCTGGGAAATAAGTCAGCCGACTGAGGACAAATTGGCAGGCTTCTACCATATATGTATGAGTGTGTGCTAATAATGTGTGCACTGGTTCATATAGGCGTTGAAAAGTCCTCTATACTTATTTGGGAGCTACCCCATCAAACCTCATGTGGCTTACTTGTGAGTACTGCAACGGAAAAGTTTGTTTTCTTTTTATTTTTTTTACTGCCAGCAAATGGTTAATGAACAGCAGCTTCTGATTGGCCGAGGTTCCAGGAGTGGGGAGTTGAAAAGGAAAGGATTTGGAGAGACAGTTGGGTTAGTTGAGGGAGTAGGTTGGGAGGATAGGTAGGAAGATAGGGAGTGAGAGAGTTGGTTCTGGGTAGAAACATCCAATCTGAGGAAAATATCACAAGCTAGAGAAAGGAGTCTCTGAGCTTAGTGTGAAGGACAGTGTGTGGTGTCCTGTCAGAGTGATTAGGCCAGGAATTAACTGGGAGGCTGAGGCTGAGACAGGAGAAGTAGAAGCTGTAAAGAGACAGTCTCCTTAGGTCTCATTCCAGCCAGGAGGGGAGAGATTATTCTAGAAAGAGAAGACTTCCAAACCGGTGAAACCTTGAGTCTGTTACCTTGAGTACCTCAGGAGTAGGGTTGTCTATGCGATGTGTAATTGACAGAAAATACCACCTTGTTTAAGAACCAAAATATTAAGTTAAGAACCAAAGTATTAAGCAGTAACAGCTATGCAACAACTGAGAAAGCACTGAAGTAAAATAACATTATAATCTGAAGTATCCTATGTTTTACCCACTCATGTCATAAACTTCCATTGTTAAATAAAATCTTTATTGTTCATTTGAGCAAATGCTGCCCGAGACTCCAAATTATTAAGTTTTACCTCACATAGTCCCCCACAAGACAATCTGAGGTAGTTTGTGGGAATTTGTGGAATTGGTGTTCTGTGAGGTGGGTACACTATTTTTTAGTGAGTGCAGGCCCAACAGCACCGGGGAGAAAAGGGCCGTTGAGCCATCCCATATTAAACCTACAAAGGTGACTGAATTCTAATCTGAGGTAGCCACAGTGAAAACTAAAGTGGGTGGTATTTATTCTGGATTAGTTAATTCAGAACACTTCTGTCCCTGGGCCTGCTCATCATCAGCTCTGGCTCCATTCACCAGCATATGACCCTGACCTATTTCCCTCAGGAGAAAGCAGACTCTGACATAAAAATGTCACCCATTCGTGTTAAAGTGTAAAGAAACATTTTCCCTGCTACAATTTCTCCTACTTAAAACCAAAGTAGCAATGCACTTACCAGGAAATATAGCCTTCTAGAGAGTACATTTCTCTGTTAAAAAAACTCTAGAAGCAAATGCCAACCTTAACTGGGGCTAATATTTACCATCTTTTTGCAAAATACATGAACTCTAGTGTCCTTAGCACTGGCACCAATTCAGGACTCTAATTTGCTTACTGGGAATTGATTTGTTTCATAAGTACTGTAGTTCATGGACTCATTTTTAGATTTTTTTAAATACGAAGGAGGTATATCAAATATTAAAATAAAAACTATATTAATAAGTGTGGGGATGTGGGGTGTTAAATAAGATAAGCAGAAAAACAACCATCTTTCGTTTTCTTCCCCAAGGGAGCATTGCAGTGGTTTGCATTGATACATAACATTGAAGTTTATTGTAGTGTACAAATATGCAGCAGCCGTTATAATGCTACCTTGTGATTACACCACAGGTTGCTTTAACTATGGTTTGTTGAAGAAGTCAGGATCCTCTCACAGATTATCACACTGAGCACAGTTTGTCTCAACCCCTGACACTTTCACGAGACTATTAGTCCCCCGTAAAATCAAGAAAGCTTTTTAAAGTAGAGGTTGGGTGGCCATCTGTCATGGATGTTTTAGTTGAAATTCCTGCATTGCAGGGGGTTCGATTAGATGAGCCTCAGGATCCCTTCCAACTCTGCAATTATATGATTCTATAAGTCTACAATTATTGTAATTTTCTTAGACATGTTCCTCCTGTCCCTGTTTTGTTATTTATTATTATATATTGATATGACTATATATCCTGTTCTTCCTCCCAAAGGAACCAAGGGAGGCAAACAGAACCACAGAACCTTTATCTGTAGGATCTGTAGGATCAGGGTGCCAGAAAGGAATAATTTGGCATAATCTTGCTTTTGCAGGACCCAGACCTCGTGGGGGGGGGGAGGGATGACTGTGAGTTGGATTGGGGGGCCTTGTCTTGCTGCAGCTTGCTCATGCATATTCAGATCTAAGTAAAATTATTAGGCTCTGCTTCTAAGTAAATGTGGGGGATGCAAAACTGAAATTGTGCACAACTGGGCAGGGTTGCACCCACAGCCTCTGCACAGTGCTCCCTCCCCCCCAGTGTTCTTGAACCTTCACCAGCTCCTGTGCCTTGTGATCTATTTTGTGCCAGCTCACACTTCTGCAATTATGCCCACACGGGGGTACAATTCAAGGACATTTCTGCTAATAACCGCAGCTGCAGTTTTCTATTATCATTTGAGTTTCAACCCTAAAGGTCAGACAGGCTCCAAAAGTGACAGGATTTGTCTAACTTCCTCCTACGTGCCAAGCTCTCTCTCTCTTCTTAATACTGCTGCCAAAATAATAAAACATATCTAGACT
Organism: Podarcis liolepis; assembly: GCF_965112155.1. NCBI lineage: Eukaryota > Metazoa > Chordata > Lepidosauria > Squamata > Lacertidae > Podarcis > Podarcis liolepis. Next base: position 70,392,644 of record NC_139557.1, on the reverse strand, counting down.
TTGATCTGGAATTCATGTCATTATAGGACATTCCAGCTATCACACAAATCCTTTGATTTTTGTTTCCGCAATACTTTTTCTGCCCTTGGGCTTGGTTTTCATGCCTAGCAACCAAAGTTATACATGATAAGGTCCTAAGTATTTCCATGACTATATCTGCTGGAAGGCTCCATCCTTCTTAAAGCAGCAATGACCCGACTTCTTCTTTTTAACTAGAGGGCACATGGGTGCTCACAGCAAACCATTACCATTCAGCTTTCATTTCAGACTAATGGTCCAGCACTGTTTTGACAGCAGCATGGAACTTCACAACAGTTATGTAAGGTCAGACTAAAGGTGACTTTCCACGATACTGGTCAGATTACCCCTGTCTCCAAAACGTCCGTTAGTGTTTGGCTGCAGTTCCTGGGAAAAGCTAAATCTAGCTTCCAGTAGTTTGGCCAGAATGCCTGAAATATGTATGCATGAGCTACCATTACTATGGTGCATAAACTCCATTTAACAAGTATAAATCACAAAATCATAGAGTTGGAAGGGACCAGGAGAGTCATCTAGTCCAACCCCCTGCAATCCAGGAATCTTTTCACCCACCATGTGGCTCCAACCAATAAAACTGATTAAGAGTCTTGTGCTCTACCCACTGAGCTATCAACTTGGGTAATATGTACAATATGTACAAATTATAATATGTTCAAATTATTTAAATAACAATTCATTTAAATTATACTACCTATCATATTAAAACATAGAAAACAGCAACAGCATATGTAATAGCATTTATGTATCACAGCCAACCACAATAGGAAACCTGCTGAAATACATAAGTTAAACCACCCTTCTAAAGGCAAGCAGCTATGCAGATTTCAAGGAAACCAGCCTTTAAAAAGGCCTCTGGGCAGGACTTGGAGAGCAATTTACTAGGAATTTCAGCTTGGCATGCTAAAGCCATTGGGGGGGGGGAGGGACAGCCAAAGACTATATTTGGTGTGATTAAGAAAGGGAGGGGAAATGAAAAGATAAACTTGGGATTTATAAGTCAGTTATTTTCTCAACTTGAGATTTATAAGTCAGTTATTTTCTTATTATAGTTTTGCAGGTGGACCCTCCTGAACTGGAATCAATCATTTGAACTTAAAAACTATGTTCTTTCATTTTTCTTTTATTGCAGGTAATGCTGCTACAAAAACAGTTGCCCCTCCCAGGTGGCAAAATGTCATACTGTCTTATGTTTATTTCTCATAACTCATTCCTACCCATGCCTTAAAATGACAAATGTGCTGAACTAACACTCAATCATTGATTTGAACATAACAGCCCCACTCAGCCAAGAACAAGGACACTTGCATTTTACCCTGAGATAGTCGCTGGAAACAAAAGATTCACCAGAGCAGTATTGTTTGGTATCTGTCCGTCTCAAGAGACAATTGAGTGTGCCTCTGGGGATGAAGTCAAACTGCTGTGTTAGCAGCACCAAAATGACCTCCCGAGGTGCAAGCCTGGGCAGTGTACGGTATATGGAGGTCCTGGGCTGCCCAGATGACAAGACCCCTCTCTTGGCTTCGCTGATGTGGTCAAAAGGAAAGCAGAGCAATATGTTTGGCACCAGCGTGGCTGCAGGAGTTGCTGGAAGGAGGCATACAAAGCACCATCCAGCCATCTTAGGGACTCTGTGTAGTGTTTCTTCTCCTGAAGATATCCTGCAAGGCTTTAGGAATGGAGTTTTCCTTCTCCTAGACTGGCTACCTTCCCAAGCTGATGAGCCCCATCTGCCCCTTCTAGGAGCTACAGGTGACAGCTGAGTGCAGAGTAGGGTCAAAGGTGGACAAATTACACCGGAAGGAGCACAATGTGTCCCCCACCAGAGGTACTACCCCTCCCCTAACACCCCATACACCCCAAAGCAGGATAGGTGACAAAGCTCAAACTTTCCTTCTGTCACTGTTTTTGCCAAGTTGTTTTGTTTGTAGTTGTTTTCCTCATTCAGTGCTGGCTACCAAATTAACTAAACACAGCAGCTGTGAAGCAAACAGAATTATAGCTGACACACTAATAATGATACTCAGCAAGTTGTGCCCTGTTCTGGTGTTTTAAAAAACTCTATGTATACTCATCCTACTGTTAAATGTACTCTGAATTATACAATGTATAGCCCAACTTCATTCTCTCCAGGACCTATGCTACTGAATCATTTATTTGGCTGAATCATGTGTGTAAACCACTTACAAAACAGTTAGCTGTTCACTATAAGTTTTCAGCATATTTTAAAATCATCCTAAGAACTGTCTCTGAAGAGCAGAGATGTACAATTTTTCAGACATGCATTTTATATAATTAGACTTCCACACATAATATATATTATTTACAATGCAATCCCATTCTTAAATTATGCTAGCTAGGTGAGGATAGGATTCAATCACGCATGTCAACATAATTTCAATTTATGACAGATGCTACTAGGCTTTCATTACCTTAAATGAGCATTGTGCCCTGCCATTGTAACTAAAGCCATGTAAAGCAGGTCAGGGGAACAGCCAGCTTAGGCAATGCAAAGAATGGAAACGACAACATGCCACTCCTGTATCTGCAAAACCACAAGTAGAATAATGCACAAGTGGGGATTAGGTGATGGAAACTTTGGTGAGCAGAGGACTTTGCACAAACAACAAATACCGGGCAGCCCAGGGGATTTTTAAAAAACTCAATTAAGGTTTAGATCAGGGTTTCCCGAACTTGGGTCTCCATCTGTTGTTGGACTACAACTCCCATCATCCCTAGCTAGCAGGACCAGTGGTCATGGATGATGTGAATTGTAGTCCAAAAACCGCTGGAGACCCAAGTTTGGGAACCCCTGATTTAGACAAATTATTGTATTGTGAGACCTTCTTATAGTGGCCTCAGTGCTCCAGACACCTACCAGGAAATTTAAAACTTGCTATTTTACCTGGGGCTGTAAGGAAAATGCACCCCCAGTTAGGCTAGGGAAGGAGACTCACTGGGATGAGACTATGACTCAGAGCAGGACTCCTGAGCCTCTTCCATTCTCCACCCTCGAAGAAAATAGCAATTGCCACAAAGTGTCTACCATCTGTTTGAAACACTGAAGAGCCGCTCCATGGTTGGGATAGGGACAGTACACATAGCCCCACACCATGTACCGTTTGAATGCACTGAAGTTATGGCTAGAACCATAACTGGGGGTAGGGAGGACTAGCCAGGTTCTACCCCCCGGATGAAGCTTCCAGAGGGGTGCCATTGAGGCTCCTAGCCTGTGTGTTGTGTACATAAATGTGCATGGGGGAGGGTGCCAAACTTGGTCTTTGACCCAAGTGGAATAAAGCCTAATTTCACTCCTGTTTTTAGCAGAATGTGAGGGTTGATTGAAACCGCCGGCTGAGCTGTAGCCCTTTGATGCCACTATACCAGCAACTCCCTGCATGGTGAGTAAAGATGGCTGAGAATCTGATAAGTTTGCGGGCGAGGGGAGCTGGTCTCCGCCCCAGCTGAGGGAAAAGGACAAGAGGAGGTGTTGAAGGAATTTGGAGGGTTTTTTTAAATAAAAAAAGTAAACTGATATGGACATAATTGGAAAGATGAGAGAAAATTGCAGTTTGGGAGAGGATAAGATGCAAGTTAAATGTGAAAGGAAAAGAGGAATAAAATTTAAAAGAATATGAACAACAGTTTGTGACACATGAGGCAAGGGAAGTAGAAAAAGCCTCTGTACGTAGAGCTTCTGGATCAGCAAATTCTTCCTAAAATAGGGAGCTGAGTCAGAATACCTCCACAGCTAATGTCCGTATTTAACAGTATTTAACTTCCCTGTTCTACAGAAATTGTACAGAATTTCTGCCTGATGCATCCATACAACATACTGTGGAGCTGGGAGGCCAGGGTTCAAATCCTCACTCAGTCATGAAATTCACTGGGTGACCCTGGACAAGTCACTGCCTCTCAGCCTAACCTACCTCACAGGGTTGTTGCAGAGATTAATTGAGGAGGGGAAAGAACCACATACCTCACCGTGAGCTCATGGATGAGATAATAGTGATAACATTAGAATGCAAAAGAAACAACAACAACAAAAAATCCCTCAGCTTTTACTATGTGGGTGAATCACATTCCACCATAACAGCCCGAAACTGGGGAAGAAGGGCATCTCTTGCCACGACTTGACTTCTTGAAGGTTCAGTTCTACATAGGTTCTTCAGGAATAAACAGCTCAGCTGGGCTGAACAGATGTAAGAGCTTTATAGACAAAACTAGATAGGGCAGGGCTGGCCGGTGCAATGCTCATGGGCACAAGTATGACCGCCAGTACCTCCTAAGTTGCCCACAAAAGATCTCAGTAAATAGCCCCTCAAAATTCCACAATATATGTTTGCTCTTTCTGCCATGTTCCTGTTTGCACACGGGTTTGGCCTATACTTGAACACATTTCCTTAAACATGGTCACATTTCATTGGATGTCAGGATTGGACACCCACCCTTAACAGAGGAGAGGTGTAAATATATTCTCTCCGTGAGTGTGATAGTGGTTGATATAGGGGTCTTTTCCCCATTGAAGAGGGGACATATGCCATTTTGTGGTCCTGTCGTTATCTTCCCCCGCCACTTTTATTTGTGGCAGCCATTTTCTGTTATGTCAATATGTCGTGCCACCCACGATAGCCATTTTGTGTTATGCCACACTCCCACAGCAGCCATTTTATGTTATGATATGCCCCATGACACTTGTGGAACTTTCCCAGAATTCCAAATGTAGCTGCTGGCCCAAAATGTTGGCAACTGCTGAGGTAGACCAAGATGCTCAAAGACCTCCAGACCAATTGAAATAGTCTGGTATTATGACATTATTAAGATGTGCTTTAAAATGTTTTATCTATGGCAGGGGGTGAGACAACCTGATCCCTTACCACTCTGTTCATTCTTTGATGATAATATTGGTTGCCAGTTTGGTACTTGTTGTGTGGAATAGCAGCTTCAGTTACACAGATTCCATGTGCCTAGTCCAGTGAACAGACTTATCTGTGACGTGGATCCACTCCTTTGCCGCTTTCCATCATCCAGTTCCAAAGTAGTGGTGAAGCCTGAACCAATTACAGCAAAAGATACCATGCTATATCCATATTATTTAAATGACATGTCTGTTAATGGTGTGGCCATTAACAGCTGTAATTTCCTGTCATTCTGGAGTTTGAGTGAACATAGAAAGCCCTTTACCTACTATGTTAAACTGAAAGTGTTGTTGTTGTTAATTGAATTAGGTCATTAGTCCATGGAGCAAGAGGTCTGAGTTCTAATATCACATAATATGATTCACAAAGGAGTCAGGCTACTGCATTTCCTCCTGTTTCTAAACTAAATTATCTAAACGGACATAGAGAGTATAGAAATAACATTACCATGGACTTAATATGACATACAACCTCCTTCACTAATGGTCTGATATAAAGCAGTCCAAAAGGAACACACTCTGTTTTTGTTTTGTCTTTATTGTAAGGTTTCAATACATTCTGACAAGGGACAATCCATGGGACAATTGTTTGGGACAATCCATGATCAACGTTTCTCATTTCCTTCATTTGCCCACCAGAAATCCACCAGATGTGTATTTGCAATATCAGGATTTAAGTCATAATCCACCAGTCATTACAGGTGTGTAGCCTTTATTCATTCAGTAGATGACAAATAATTATTTTCTGAGTCAGTTGCTGCCATGGGATCTTAAAAATCATTCCTTTTTCTTCTGAAATATGTGGTTTACTTGAATACAGCAACTAGCACTTATCAGGTCAGCAAGTATGGGTATGTTTCTGTATTCTTCAAACTACAGCAACACTTTCAGGAAATTATATTTGCAAAACCTTTGGGAGGACTAGAAAGCAAATTAAAATAAAAACTGACTTAAAAGTTATCAATTTTAAATTATAACCCATTTATTTTTCTACATATTTATTATTAATTGCTGCAAATATTTAATGTGTAGCATTTTGATGCTAATTTATTACTCAGTACCAGAAACCTCCCCTTCATGGATCACTGCCTTGCCGTGGCGAAGGGGCTTGAATAACTCAGAGAAGCTATGAACTATGCCGAGCAGGGCACCCAAGATGAAAGGTCATAGTGGAGAGTTTTGACCAAACGTGATCCACCTGGAGGAGGAACCGGCAAGCCACTCCAGTATCCCTGCCAAGAAAACTCAATGGACAAAGACAACAGGCATATAAAAGTTATGACGCTGGAAGATGAGCCCCTCAGGTTGGAAGGTGTCCAACATGCTACTGGGGAAGAGCGGAGGACAAGTACAAGTAGATCCAGAGCTGATGAAGCGGCTGGGCCAAAGCCGAAAGGACGCTCAGTTGTTGATATGCATGGAAGCGAAAGGAAAGTCCAATGCTGTAAAGAAAAATATTGCATAGGAACCTGGAATGTAAGAACCATGAACCTGGGTAAGTTGGATGTGGTCAAAAATGAGATGGCAAGAATAAATATTGACATCCTGGGCATCAGTGAGCTAAAATGGACGGGAATGGGCGAATTCAGTTCGGATGACTATCATATCTACTACTGTGGGCAAGAAACCCGTAAAAGAAATGGAGTGGCCCTCATAGTCAACAAAAGAGTGGCGAAAGCTGTACTGGGATGCAATCTCAAAAATGATAAAATGATCTCGATACGAATCCAAGGCAGACCTCTTAACATCACAGTAATCCAAGTTTATGCACCAACTACTGTTGCTGAAGAAACTGAAATTGACCAATTCTATGAAGACTTACAAGACCTTATAGAAGTAACACCAAAGAAGGATGTTCTTCTCATTATAGGGGATTGGAATGCTAAAGTAGGGAATCAAGAGATAAAAGGAACAACTGGCAAGTTTGGCCTTGGAGATCAAAACGAAGCAGGGCAAAGGCTAATAGAGTTCTGTCAAGAGAACAAGCTGGTCATCACAAACACGTTTTTCCAACAACACAAGAGACGACTCTACACATGGACATCACCAGATGGGCAACATCAAAATCAGATTGATTATATTCTCTGCAGCCAAAGATGGAGAAGCTCTATACAGTCAGCAAAAACAAGACCTGGAGCTGACTGTGGCTCAGATCATCAGCTTCTTATAGCAAAATTCAAGCTTAAACTGAAGAAAGTAGGAAAAACCACTGGGCCAGTAAGATACAATCTAAACCAAATCCCTTATGAATACACAGTGGAAATGAGGAACAGGTTTAAGGATTTAGATTTGCTGGACAGAGTGCCTGAAGAACTACGGGTGGAGGCTCGCAACATTATACAGGAGGCAGCAACTAAAACCATCCCAATGAAAAAGAAATACAGTGGTGCCTCGCAAGACGAAAAGAATCCGTTCTGTGATTCTCTTCGTCTAGCGGTTTTTTCGTCTTGCGAAGCAAGCCCATTGACGGATTAGCGGATTAGCGCTATTAGTGGCTTTTAGCGGCTTATCAGCTTATCGGATCAGCTGATAAGTGGCTTAGCGGCTTAGAAAAGGGGGGGAGGGGAAAAAACCCGCAGGAACTCGCAAGACATTTTCGTCTTGCAAAGCAAGCCCATAGGAGATTCGTTTTGCGAAGCACCTCCAAAACGGAAAACTCTTTCGTCTAGCGAGTTTTCCGTCTTGCGAGGCATTCGTCTTGCGGGGCACCACTGTACAAGAAAGCAAAGTGGCTGTCCAACGAGGCCTTACAAATAGCGGGGGAGAGAAGGCAAGCAAAATGCGAGGGAGATAGTGAAAGATACAGGAAATTGAATGCAGATTTCCAAAGAATAGCAAGGAGAGACAAGAAGGCCTTCTTAAACGAGCAATGCAAATAAATAGAGGAAAACAACAGAATGGGAAGAACCAGAGATCTGTTCAAGAAAATCGGAAATATGAAAGGAACATTTCGTACAAAGATTACCATAATAAAGGACAAAAGTGGTAAGGACCTAACAGAAGCAGAAGACATCAAGAAGAGGTGGCAAGAATACACAGAGGAATTATACCAGAAAGATATGGATGTCTCGTACACCCCAGGTAGTGTGGTTGCTGACCTTGAGCCAGACATCCTGGAGAGTGAAGTCAAATGGGTCTTAGAAAGCACTGCAAATAACAAGGCCAGTAGAAGTGATGGTATTCCAGCTGAACTGTTTAAAATTTTAAAAGATGATGCTGTTAAGGTGCTACACTCAATATGCCAGCAAGTTTGGAAAACACAGCAGTGGCCAGAGGATTGGAGAAGATCAGTCTACATCCCAATCCCAAAGAAAGGCAGTGCCAAAGAATGTTCCAACTACCGCACAATTGCACTCATTTCACATGCTAGCAAGGTTATGCTTAAAATACTACAAGGAAGGCTCAAGCAGTATGTGGACCGAGGACTCCCAGAAGTGCAAGCTGGAATTAGAAGAGGCAGAGGAACCAGAGACCAAATTGCAAACATGCGCTGGATTATGGAGAAAGCTAGAGAGTTCCAGAAAGACATCTATTTCTGCTTCATTGACTATGCAAAAGCCTTTGACTGTGTCGACCACAGCAAACTATGGCAGGTTCTTAAAGAAATGGGAGTGCCTGATCACCTCATCTGTCTCCTGAGAAATCTCTATGTGGGACAAGAAGCTACAGTTAGAACTGGATATGGAACAACTGATTGGTTCAAAATTGGGAAAGGAGTACGGCAAGGCTGTATATTGTCTCCCTGCTTATTTATCATGTGAAAGGCTGGGCTGGATGAATCCCAAACCGGAATTAAGATTGCCAGAAGAAATATCAACAACCTCAGATATGCAGATGACACAACCTTGATGGCAGAAAGTGAGGAGGAATTAAATAACCTTTTAATGAGGGTGAAAGAGGAGAGCGCAAAATATGGTCTGAAGCTCAACATCAAAAAAACGAAGATCATGGCCACTGGGCCCATCACCTCCTGGCAAATAGAAGGGGAAGAAATGGAGGCAGTGAGAGATTTTACTTTCTTGGGCTCCATGATCACTGCAGATGGTGACAGCAGTCACGAAATTAAAAGACACCTGCTCCTTGGGAGAAAGGCGATGGCAAACCTAGACAACATCTTAAAAAGCAGAGACATCACCTTGCCAACAAAGGTCCGTATAGTAAAAGCCATGGTTTTCCCAGTAGTGATGTATGGAAGTGAGAGCTGGACCATAAAGAAGGCTGATCGCCGAAGAATTGATGCTTTTGAATTATGGTGCTGGAGGAGACTCTTGAGAGTCCCATGGACTGCAAGAAGATCAAACCTCTCCATTCTGAAGGAAATCAGCCCTGAGTGCTCACTGGAAGGACAGATCCTGAAGCTGAGGCTCTAATACTTTGGCCACCTCATGAGAAGAGAAGACTCCCTGGAAAAGACCCTGATGTTGGGAAAGATGGAGGGCACAAGGAGAAGGGGACGACAGAGGATGAGATGGTTGGATGGTGTTCTTGAAGCTACCAGCATGAGTTTGATCAAACTGTGGGAGGCAGTGGAGGACAGAAGTGCCTGGCGTGCTCTGGTCCATGGGGTCACGAAGAGTCGGACACGACTAAACGACTAAACAACAACAACCAGAAACCTAACCTTGTGGATTAATTTTAATAAGTTCATTGTCTGGGTGAGGGTTGTTTGTCTTCCCCCACTTCACCAGCAAACTAAATTATTTTTGCAACACACAAAGTCATGCATGGCTCAATCAGATCCCAAACAGTGACTAGTATTTCCTGTTTACTTTAACGCAAAGCTTAACTGACCATGTGATGCAATTTCCCTGCAGTCACAGAAACAGAAATGCAGTAGTGGCATTTAAATCGACACACAAAAGAATACTTGAAGCATTGTTGACTGTTCAGTTGGAACTGAAGAAAACAAAATTGGTATTTAGAACGACAACAAGCAAGCCAGTGTCCAGCATAGTTGCCCTGGCAAGGCTAGCACCAGAACTCCGGCTGCTCCAAGAGATGTGAGCAACAGCCATCAAATATCTGCAGCAACAGTTTGCTTGGGAATTGAATCCTATTGACTTTCCTCATTTTGAAAAATGTTAGTTTAACTTTGGTTTTTCAGCTGGCCTTACGATTCCTACAAATACTTCCCTACAGTCATTTTATTTATTTTGTGCAATGGTGCTGCTGCTCGCTCACAGCTTTCTCCCTGCCTGAATTTTCAGCTTAGTGCCTGGGTTGGCAACTATTTTTAACAAGAGTCATCTTTTTTAAATTGAGTGAGGCTGAGATGTTCCTATCCCATCAGAATCAAGAAGGGCGAAGGGTTCTTTAACACTGTCATATGCCACCTTAAGAGAAGCAAAGTCTTGGTAGTTGTATACAGTGGTACCTCGGGTTAGGCACTTAATTTGTTCCGGAGGTCCATTCTTAACCTGAAACTGTTCTTAACCTGAAGCACCACTTTAGCTACTGGGGCCTCCCGCTGCCGCCGTGCCACCACCGCACAATTTCTGTTCTCATCCTGAAGCAAAGTTCTTAACCTGAGGTACTATTTCTGGGTTAGCGGAGTCTGTAACCTGAAGCGTCTGTAACCTGAAACATCTGTAATCCAAGGTACCACTGTATCCACGCCTCGGCTGCTCGCTCTCCCTTGAAGCTGCTTTGGCTCAGGCTTGGTAGTGAGGGGCTAATGAAAGTAAAGGAAGGGCTGGATTAAAGCCTTTGCCAATGTGTTGTAGTGGCTAAATGCTGAACAGCATTCAGTGTGTGTTGATCAACGGGTTCAAATCCCATTAGGCCCTCTGGGTGATGCTGGACCATCTACATTCTCTCAGCCTAAAATTATAGGGTTGCTGTGAGGGTATGGGGACATGCAAGCTACCCAAGCCTAAAACTGAGATTAAAAACAGACGGTGGGGTGTCCTGTCATCTGGGCAGCCCAGGGCCTCCAAACCCACTGCCCAGGCTTGTGCCCTGGAGAGGCCAGAAAATACAGAATGCATAAAATACAACGCCGGGGGCAGCAGTTATGAGTTACCAGTCTCTGCAGCCACAGCAAACACTATGATACTCCAGGAGTTTGACTTTACCCCTGGAGGCAGACTCCATTCTTTCTCGAGACCAACGTTGACAACATTGAGCTTGACCTGGGAGATTGGGGTTAAATGCCAACCCAACCAGTCTCACTAGTACCTGCTGTGCATGTCTGCCTTTTTCCTATCCTGTACTTGCAAAACTGAACAGTGAGCTTCACAGAATTGATGTGGTTGCAGGAGGTGGAAATATTAATCACTGCGGGCCTGAACGATAAAATGCGCTACAAAGTTCACCCAATAAATCAACGAATAATGAGACTGAGGCAACTCTGGAAATATATACAAATAGCCAATTAATATTTTTGCTTAGAATACACGATGTAGATGTAATACAAAATAAACTATTGTCCCCAGGGTTTGAGGGAGGTTTTCAGTTCTAATTACTTGACTTTTTTTTTTTGTCCCATTGGTGTCTTTGGTCCTCAGCTGTCTTTTTCCCAAGAAACCTGTAATACAGGGCTGGGGAACCTGAGGGCTGGATCCAGAACTGACTTACCCCTTGCAGCCATTTTTGATAGGTAGGTGGGGCAACCTGTTAGTGGCGTCACATGAAATCAATTAAATGCTAAGCCAAGATCTTGGCATTTAGATCAGAGATAACATATCTCTGCACCTAGCATCATATGACGTCAGGTGACTGCCATATTGTTTTGAGTTTACTTACTCCCTGGGAGTAAAAATTGTTTATTACCGTATGTTTATATAACTTCCATTTCTACATATATCTTTACACAAGTTTGGAAGCATGTGGACAGAAAGTAGTTGTGGGGGGAGGGTAGGCTGGGAAAGTGCCAAGTGGGGAAAAGGTTAAAGAACCCTGCCACCCAGCCATTTCTCTGCTCCAATTCCTCCATCCCCTCTGGATGATTTGAGTTGGGAAAAGCAGCCACTGGGCTAATAGTAAGTGTACATGCATGCAATATGAAGTTCTACCCTAAAGGTTGACTACACCAGGGAATAAAAGGCCCCTACTTTTTAAACGATATTGTTTTTGCACAACACAGTCATTCAGACCTTGAGTTGTACGCAACCAGTATCTGCATAAAAATATATTGTACACAGATAGTACCAATAAAGAATATTCACTATTTTATTTACTAGCCTAATAAGAAGGAAAATAGAAAAAAATCCAGCATATTCCTTAGACCAGAAACATCACTCCATACAGCTGATGTCTATCTTCAACATGACCAAGTCTCTTGAACCTAACAAAAACAGATCAAAATGGTTAAATAAAGTGGTAAAATGGGTTTGGTTTTAACTCACTCCTATCCTAGGCACATGGATTTCATAGGAAGTCTCAGTGGACTTAGTGGTGCTTACTTCTGAGTAAAGCTGTCCAGGATTGTGCTGAAAATATTAAAACTATTTCACTGGTGGTAAAACAGACCATGAGAGGTCAATCTGTTGGAAATTGTAACTGTTCTACTTCTAAAGCTACTCTATACCATTAATGAAGAATTGCAATTAAAAGAAGCATATGCTCAGTTCCATTGTTTTCCAGCAGATGTCATCACAACGTAACAGTAAACGTTCTAAAATGTCATGGTAACGAAAATAAACAGATGTACTAGGGCTGGTGGAGAGTAAGAAGAGATTTAACACCAAGGGGAATGAAAAATCTTAAAACAGAAGGAAATACTTAAAAATGCTGTACTTTTTATTCTTCAACACAAAGTCAAAAAATATTATAAACAGCAAAAAATTACTGTACAACAATGCAAACAGAAATAATAAATTCATTCTAAAATAGGTATTCACAGTACTTTTTCTGTCATCAAGCATTTTCTTTCCCTCAAGCTCTAAGAAAACCAAAGTATTCTAATGTGGCAGTGCAGAATTTTAAAGCTTTACATAAGAGACACTTAAAAACAACAGCATGGCGGCATTCTCATGCCCCTCCCTCAGTAAAAAATACTACCAGAACCATATTGTGGACTTAAGTGACATGTGATGCTATTTCCAAATAGCAAAGGTATCCAAATGCTGCTACTGAAAAAGAACCCCAAAGTATTTATGTGAAAATGTAAGCAGATGAATTTTTAAACATTTCTACTCCTTTGTGTAAGCGCCACAGTTGTGAAGTCATAATGGCAGAGTAAAATATTTATCACTGTTTATTTTCCGCACTGTGGGGAATGTAGGCTTCATGCTCTGGCATCTGCAGAAGGAGCAAAATATTCAGGTACACTGAAATAATTCAATACTGGTGGGTTTTTTAAAGAAATGAACTTCACAAAATAAGTGTCAATGTGATACTTTCCTTCTGTCGTCAGAAATGTTGCCAAACCTATTTCAATGTAATGAGCAAAAAAAAGAGGCAGTTCTCCTCCTGCCCTAATCTTTGTTTGTTTTGTAGGAAAATCAGAATCCTTCTGGCAGAGAGGAAGGATAGCAAGAAATTGAAGTATCCCAACTTTCTAGAATGTATTGTGTAATTGTGTATTCCTAGCACATGACATAACATTATTAGCTCACAAACTTAAAATCTGATTTAGGATTATTGCCTCTGAGGTGTTGTATGGAGACTGAGATTTACAAAGGCAATCAACCTCACCCACTTCCATTGAAAACGTTTCACTAAATCAATGTGTTCACTGCTGTTATATTGGTGCTTATAGTTGTTTAAATTTTTCTTATAGCTCCTTCTAGTACAGTAATCAAACAATAAGTCAAGAGAATGCATCTCAAAGTTGTTTTTTCTTTGGAATAAGCCTGTGCTAAAGGAAATAATGTATGCAGGATTTTAAATAAATCCTATGAGGTCAGACCGGAAAAGAGACAATATCCCTTTATATGAAAGCTTGTAAACATTTGAATGGCTCACAACCAGATAACTGCAGATCATGCATAGCTTTCTGCAAAACAGAAAAAGCAAGGAACCTATGGATATAATCCCCCCCTCTAGATATTTACTATACATGCAAACAAGGTGAACATTTTATCACTTTTAAGAGAAAAATAATATCTTTTATAAAATTGTACACAGTGTGAAGCTTCTTGCCAGTATGTCGTCTGGCACTTCTACAAGAGAGATGGCCTTATTCCAATTAAAACATTGTGCTTTTGTTTTCTTTTAAACTGTATTTTTCCATGTCTCAGAGATGCAACAAATCCATGTCTTCATGATCCTTGTTTTCAAAAGTAGTTGCCTGCAGTGAAGCTTGAATTTTTTAAAAAATACTTTGCACGAAATTTTGTCCTGAGAAAAGATTATTGCAGGTCCTAGCATCTTAAAAGCAAGGCAAGATGCAGCAATACATAGCATTTGAATGATCACCATTAATGTTCTTTTTGGCTATCCCCGAGCAGTTTTTTTTCTTTAAATCATAACTAATTTGTCCTAACCTCAAATAAAAACAAATAATTATGTCTCATAAATATGTCCATTTTAAATTAAAAATAGAATATAGTTGAAAATACACATGACTAGATGGCAGCTATGGATCACATGTAACTTATGTTCCAGTAATTTATCTCTTCCTCTTCCCAAAGTTTAGAACCTTGGGGCACCCTTACCTTGCAAATCTCTTACTTGGGAGATCTCTCTGGGCACCATTGGTATGGGTCCTAAGTAAGATATTAGATCGGATCCAAAGGTGCCATTCCATGAATGCAACAGATATCCCAACTAGCAGAAGTCCTGAAAATGGAAGGAGAGGAAGGTGACCTTTGCCAGTTACCCCTAATACCTGCAGCCTCCACCCTATGCTGTTCCACAGGGTCTCTCAACCCTCCACATCAGATTTTCAGGGGGTACTTGTTAATAGCACACCCCTTCTGTTTGTGAGAACCAGATAATGGAAGAGGGCTTTTAGATGCAACTCATTAACTTCAAGTTATTTTGACACTCAGGTTAGTTGTAGGCATGGTTTGTCCTAAAATTAAACTGCCTATTTTCAAAACCACACACAATACTAAAAACCATTCATAATTGGACTTTATATACTCCTTTGATCTTCTTAATTGCATTATCATGAGGAAAAGTAACTCGCAATCCATATGGAGCTGTTGTTGTCGTCCGCACTGTATGGGTATTAACTGTACACATATTTAAAGGAACAGAGGGTGCCATTTTATCTAACGGTGATGGTAGAGAGAAATCAATGGCACAACACAGTATCTTATATTAGACACTCAAAGTGAAATGATATGCAAAAAATGGTAGTCCTCCACGTTTGAAGTACCACCAGTTCATTTATTTATAACAACTTTGACTGATTAAAAAAAAAAAAACATTTGTCCATTGGTTTCTTGCACTGCCTTTTATATGAAACAGTACTTCAAAACTCACAAATAATAAAGCAGCACTTTCTCTCAATACCAACACTACTGTAACATACACTGTAGCGTGGCATGCAAATCCACAATTGCAGTATTTATTGGTTTTGTATTATCTGAATGGCAATTTTTTTGTTTCAAATATTAGTAGAGTAATAACATGAAAAGGGTGGCCGGCATGGCCTCAAAGGCAATATTACATGAGAACTTCATAAAACATGGAATATGATGCTAACTTCCAGTAATATCTTTTAAAGTATTATCATAATCAAATTCAAAGTACCAGGATTCCAAGCTGCTGGACACTATTAGTCACCAAACAAGGTTAATGTACATTTCTGTTATTTTGACAATGTCACATCAAATCCAAGCCATAAATTGGCTATTAAAGAAATGCCATAGCTTCTTCACTGCACAAAAATAACTTGTCCTTTTAAGAAGACCTAGCAAAGTTTCAGTGGCTTATGCATGTTACGGAGTCCGAAGGTGGCTCGGCAAGTTTCTGTTGTTAGCATATAAGGGCTGTATAATCACCATCATATTGAAAATTGCTCAGACTGAGCTGAGTTTCACAAGGCCACGTACTGAGTCTTCGTGCAACGAGTCCTGGCTGGCTAGGCTGAGGATATGCATGGTACGGCTGTGAATCATAGGACTCCCAATTGGCAACATCCCAGGTGGTGATGGAGCTTCCTCAGGAGTAAGAAACTGATGACTTTCAGAGTCCTCTTTTAATGGTATCATGTCTGTCAAACCTGTTTCTGAGGTGAGATTTGGCATGGAGGAGGGTGGTGTTGGCTGCCCTAGTGTTAATGTGGCACAGGGAGCACTGATAGAGGTCTTTCCTGGCAAAGGTAGCTCTTCACTACTTATGCTGGGCTCACTCTGGAGAAGCGGTGTGGCAGCAGCCTGCAAAACGAATTTAGTGCTCTGAATGCACTGATCTTGATCACACTGAAGTATTGAAGGGTGCCAAAATAATATACAAAGCATACACACAGAGAGAGAGAAAGGGAGAAAGGGAGAAAGAAAGAAAAGAAAGAAAAGAAAGAAAGAAAGAAAGAAAGAGATGGAGAGAGAGAGAGATGGAAGGATATAGGCAAAAGAGGAATGGGGTGTGAAGAGAAAGAAAAGAGTTGTTAGTAATTTTTCTTTGTCAGTTTAACATATAGGGCATGCTCATCTTAGTGCAACCCAGGAAAGTGACAGTATGCATTATTACTATCATTTGCTGTATGCAAGAGCCAGAGCCCTCGTTTCTCTTGAAGAAAATAATCTGTAAATGATACTAACTTTTCCCAACTAAAAATTGCATTTATTTTTGTGTGCAGACCTTACAGCTTACTTTTGGTTTGAATTTGCTTTGGATAGCAGCATTAATGCATGAGCATCTTTTAACCAGTAGATAAGCAACATTAATGCTGCATAAAACAAAGACAGCGGCACAAGCATTTCTGTTCCTGATGTGTTTAACACACTGGAGGTTGCAGGATCTTGTAAATGGAATAACTGGCCTCATTTGTACAGGTGCACATTCAAAGCCAATACTTCTAACAATTCCTAGTAACATGCCTTGTGTAACACAGCACTGAATCCTCTTTGATAAGAGTCCCTCGGATTGCTAATGCAGTGCCTTCCACATACTGTTGAAATACAATTCTTGGCCTCAGTCAGCATGGCCAATGATTGATGGGAGCCAAAGTCTAGGAACATCTGGAAGGCACTACATTGGTTAAATCTGGGTAAGATGCTATAGAAGATGCAGCTTCATGAAGCGGAAAGAATATTGCAGGAAAATACAGCAAGCACACATTTTAAATGGGCATAATGCCAAGCATCATATATGTTGGAAATGGGCTCAAACATATTAAATGTTGCATGCAAATATTGCAATCTTTCTTAGAATTCAGGAAGAGGATTGAAACAAGATTTTTTTCTGATGGACCACCAAGTGCATGGATAATTTTTATATCCTGAAATTAGTGGGGACTACACCAGAGTAGATAGCAGTTAAACTGTCTCTTGTTTGATTTTGCTGATATTGAACAATGCTAACATGGAAATACACCAAACCTGTCCATAATGAAAGACGGACATGGATTACAATTTTGAACAGGGCATTTGAATCAGGTAATCAGTACAACATAAAGTGAGATTATTAAACAGTCATCCTACTATTCAGATAAACGAGACGAAGGGCTAAAGTTAACACACAAAAGCAAAAGGAGTATTTTTTTAATCTGCATCTCATAATGAAGTTGCCTCAAATAACTTAAAGCAGCATTTTCTGTAATAGTTTATATTATACTCAGAATCTTACAATTTTATTCTCTAAATTTAAGCAGTTTTGGAAAAAAAAGGAAGAAGACTCACTGAAGGCAAAACAAGAAGTATAAGATTTTGCAGCGAGGTTGCATTCATTGTAAAATAACCAGAAAAATCAAAACAGTATTTAAATAGGACTCTTCCAGAGCGTTCAAAACATTTCACATGCATTATGTCAATAATCTGTAGGAACAGCTCTTTCAAGGTGGGCTAATATTATTTCTTAATCTCCACAGGATAGAAGACTGGAACAAAGATAGAGGCTTGCCTAAGGTCACTTGAATTCATGGCTATGGAAATATTTGAAATAGGCACTTCCCATTGCCACCAACCTATCACGAAATCTACCTTGTTTTCCATGAATAAAATGAGTCATTCAAGCTCAGCAAAAGAGAAATGAAAAAATTACACACTTCTATCTAGCTAGACAAGAATGTGTATGGTGTGTGCATGTGTGTGTGTACACATGCATGCCCTTGGTTCTTTTCCACTTCTCTTTTCTTTAACGTTTGCTAAAGATGAAATTTTGCTTCAAAGCTTTCTGTCTAGGGGGGTTAGAGACTTCCTTTTTACAAATAATGAAAGCTCATTGCATGTATGGGCCCTGGTGCCCTTGCTCCAGTTGTGCCCTTGTAATCTGGCCACCAGGCACTCCTATTGTACAGAGTTCCTGACTGTGGCAAAGGCTGTAACCTCATTCAGCCAAATGGACTTACAAACTCCCTTTCAGACCTTCCCACATCAGAGGTGGAGAGGACAGAGCCGGCACGTCCTCTTGCATGCCTCTTTCATCGGTGCAATTTGGGAATGCTTAGAGGCCATTATCTCCAGAATTCTTTATAGAATGCGAGACAGATTGGGCAAGTATATTTTATGTCTGGACCAAGCTACTCATTAATAACTGACACTCTGAAAAATGTTTGCTGTTACACGGTGGTTCATTCTGAATGCAGCTCACTGTACTTCAGCCTCATTCCAGTAAAGTACTTAAGATGAAATCATGGCCAAAGTATTTTTCATCTTTCAGATTAAAGTTCCAGCTTGCTTCTTAAAGCACTGTTCAAAACGTTCAACGCCACTATGGCTGCACTGAAAAAGCATTACAGCAAGAACCTTTCTTTCAAAGAAACATCATATATTAGCTACTAGGGAGGCAGCAGTCACAAGTGATTCTGATTATGATAACTGTGATTCTCCAATGGTTTGACTTCACCACTGAAGGCACACTTCTGTGTTTCTTGAGACAGATGCAAACAATCAAGAATTTGAAAGTGACAAACCAAGAAATGCCTTGTTATGTAACAAAAGATGTATACGCTCTGGAATTTATTTTACATCATTTTGGAACCCTTAGAAAAGGATATCCAAAATGTTCTATTTGCATGTATCTTTAAAAGAGAGGAAGAAATTGCTTTGAAATAGTGGCTTACAGTAAGTGGCTATGCTTAACTTCAAATACAGATGAATGCTTTGTGATTATTCCAGTACGATAGGATTACAATTATAGAAATGGGGTCAATTTTGAACTAATATGAAAATAATTTGAATTTATTTATGATTACTGTATCTTGAGCTTGGATTATTTTAATGGAAAGTTCCATCCTATTGCTTCCTGGAGAAGCAATAAACCAGACAACATGCATTAATAGTAGCATCTTCATGTTGTTGTGCGATTTCCTATGTGTGACTAACGATTTTTCATTACCCATCTTCTAGGTGCACTTCTTCCAAAAATCCTACTTATCATTTATCGTGTTTCCAGTTTTGCTGAAGCCAAAGAAAGACGGCTACAGAAAGTTAACAGGAACAATGTGTCAGGGGATAACACTGCTCCTGACAACTCCTATGGAATTGACACTGTGCCTGACGAACTGCAGCGTATCTAGTGTAGACCAACCTGCAATAAGCTCACATAGTATTAGATTGCAATTTAAGAAAAACATGGGCTATTGACACTTTAGGACTGGTACACAAGTTACCTCTGCAGTATGGAAGCCTCTGAAGTGCTCTTACTTTTTGCTGCCAGGTAATGTTATACACCAGGGATCATACAGAGGGAATCCACACTGCACCCTCCTCTCTGCATCAGTTTCAACCCTCATGAAATTGGGTTAACCTAGGTGTGGAGAGGAGTTGCGAAGTGGACTCCTCTTGTGTGGCCCTGGACTGCTCACATCACATAGCGGAACAAGATGCTGTTCTGTATCCCATGCCACTAGCATGCATTCTTGACTCCTCGTAGCTTTTCAGTCTCTTGCCTTGTGCAAATTTGGATGATAAGGGTTTTGTTCTGTATGGAATTTAACAAAAAGGGCAGAAATAATAACTGATCTCAACAATAACACACAAAGCTTAGTAGTAATTCTCTTTTAAATGTCCTATGGGAAAAAAATGAGATGATAATGAGTAGTACTGCGAGTATGTGTGATGTGTAAGCAATGTATATTTTCCGCAAGAGAGAAATACTGTGAAACACAAATATAAACAATTCACATTTAAGGATAATAAAAAAGTGTTTCAGTAGCACCTGGCAAGGCAGTATGGCTCAAAGTGACTTAGCAGGCAATATATGGCCACTATCATGGAATGGTGATAGAGGGAGAAGTGGCTTCATGCTTTTACTGGTGTGAGTTATGTGCTGCTGCTGGAGCTACTGGGCTGATGTTGCCGGCCATTTAGCAGCAATATGCTGGCCAATGAAGTTTGGGCCAGCAAACCATGATTCCTCTGTGTTCCTTAGCAATTGCTCTCTGCAGATGGTGATATACTACCAGCCATACCACATCACAAGTCACTACCAGCACATTTCAATAATTAAGAGTTAAAATAAATGAAAATAATATATTTAAAGGGCTGTCAGGCCACTGACATATGCCCAAATAAGGTATGCTCTAGTTTTTGTTTTTTTAAATCTAAACTCTGGTATTGTGTAAATTTGCCTCAAGCAATCTTCTTAATGTATTAGAATTACCTATTCCTCCTTAGAATAAAATATCAACTGCACAGCCAAAATAAAATGTCAGACCAGGAGCCTACTCCTGAAGCACCCTGTCAGAAAAACCCAACCAACTAATTTTAAAGGGCTTTACCCTGTTAAAACATTGCCTTTATTTATACAGATATGAGGTCTAAGCCATTTAAAATGTTATTTCCGTACAATAGCCATACACTAAATGCAAGTTAGACACATACTTAAATTCCAGTGCTTTTCTTTATTTGTCATATAACTGATACAAAAATCAATTTGAAACAGTTTCATTTTTTTAAAAAATCTGATTTTATCTCCCCCCCAAATTATACAAATTAACAGATTTTGAGTTCCTATTTACAACACTGAAACACAACTATTTATTTAAATCAAGAGGCAACATCGAAGAGCAATAACATTACACATATTGATTTTTTTTGGCAAATGCCTGATAAATTTTAGTACAAGGTTATTTGGTTATCCAACGGTTTTTAAAGAAATAGGAGTAATTAAACATTAATCTAAGAATACATTTGTATGGCCAAGATGATGTTATGACCAATGTGGAGTAACTATAACTTAGGAAGTGGTTTCTATGACTGGAATGCTGTCTAGGTGGGTATTATTTAGGTAGGATGATGGCACAGAATACCTGTGGGATGAAATGGTTAGGGAAGAAGCAGTGGATTTTACAGTGGTCTTCTGAAGTGTGCTACTCAGAAATATAAAGGGCGGAAAATTAAAACTAGTGTGGTCGAGTGTTATCAAACAAAGAACAGCATGTTCATCACTAAAATTAACTAAATCCCCCATAATGTCCACCAAATGGCTGTATGCAAAAAAATATGATTGAGTGTTGTTCATAATATAGAAAAACAGAGAGTAAGAAGATGCACAGAAAAATGTACAAAGGGTTCTGCAGAAACAGATATTCTCAAAGGAAAATGAAAAAAGGAGAAACAAGAACTCAATAAATTATCACATGTATTGAGACACAATGGTCATAGCTGAGTTGTGGACTCCTAAGGCTATTGCAGAGATAATGCTATTGCTCTATTAACCACAGTTAAGAGAATGGAGACAGGTGGTGAGACTGCACACTCTGTCCTGCCAGCTGCTACCTTCTCACTTACAAATCTCCCCCTGCCAACTTTACCGATAGTTAAGGATCATGTTGACATAGCTGCTAATAACGGCCAGTAGGAGAAATATTTATGGTAGCTGATTCAAGCATGCTATGAGCAGCGGCAGTTTCTTTCTCTCATTTTACATTGGCTTTAAATTTGCATTTTTGTTGCTGTCTGTGGCAGCGACCATGAAAGTACAAATTTAAAGCCTGTGTAAGAAAAGGGGGAAAGGATAAACGCTTGCCATCTGCTGCCACTGTAAGTTACCCCCTCTTCCCAAAATGATCTGTGTATGGAGTCATAAACAGGGGGCATTTTCCTCAGCCCTAGCAGGAACTGCTACCTTAAACTACCTTACATCATAGTTAAGCGTGAACCCTGATTATTATTTATATTGATTGATTACATTTGTGTCCCAATTTTTTTCAGGAGCTCATGGCAGCATGCATATTTTCCCTCCCATTTTATTATCACAAGAGTCCTGAGAAGTAGGTTAGGCAGAAAGATAGTGGCTGTTCCAATATCACCCAAATCACTCAGTAAAACTCATGGCCAAGTGGGTATTTGAACCTCGGTCTCCCTGGTCCTGGTTGGACGCACTAAACTCTTTGTCACACCAGCTTTAAATCATACTTGACTGTTAATCACACCAACACTGCTGCCAATCACACAAACGTTGTTGTCAGTGTGACACTTAACCACAGTTAAGACTAGCAGGGAGAAATAAAATGTTGGAAGAGAGAATACTAATCTCTTATTTTTGTCTCTGGATGTACAGGTTACTCCTGTAGAACGTAGTACTTTTTACCAGTTTAGGTTGGTGAAGCAGCTGGAAACCTTGACAGAGAGCCTAGCCTCAGTGGTTCTTACTCCGTTAACCTCCAAGCTGGACTTGTGCAATGTGTCCTAGGAAAACAGGAAGCTGTCTTCTGAGTCAGACTTGCTGGTTGATCTAGTTCTTCTCTACACTGACTGGCAGCAGCTCTCCATGTTTCAGAGAGGATGCTCTCCCAGTCCTAACTGGAGATGCTGGGGATTGAAAATGGGACCTGGAGATGCTGGGGACTGAAACTGGGACATGCAAGGCGGAGCTATGGCACTTCTATGTGTGGCTGCCTCTGATGACTGCAGACAATCTGCAGTTGGTACTGTAGGAGCCACATACTGAATTATCATAATATCACACTGGTGTTATGCTGCTCCCATGGGCTCCCAGTCAGTTTCCATGCCAAAATGATTCTTTTAACCTCGAAAGGCCTTATGGCTTAGGACCAGATAATTGGAAGAGCTGCCTATCTTCATTAGTTCCTACTTATAGGTTAGATCTTCTGTGAAAGGCTATCTGTTGGTGCCCATCATCTATAAAGCAAGGTGACCCCCAAATTAAGGAATGCTGTTCTCAGAGAAGTCTGCCTGATGCTTCCTTATTGTACTTTGATGCAAGACAAACATCTTTGCATTTTTCCTGTACTTTAAGGACTTATGTTTAGCCCTATGACTTTTAAAGAAATCTTATTTTTAAGAGCTTGCTATCATTTTAGTTTGATTGCTTTTACCTGCAATTTAATTCCCATAGAAATTTCTATTGAAAGGCAGTATGGAATTTTCAATCCTAAATTAACCATGGTTAACCATTCAGAGATTTGTGTCATCCCCACCCCTAAATAAACTAGGAGAAATATCCTAAACTTGAAACAGAAATTGAATAAATGTTACTATTACAACATTATTATAAAGTTGCAAAAGGAAAAAGGAAGAAAGTATATTGCAGAAAGGTATTGGCACAGCAAGGACGATAGAATATTGAAACTATTGTAGATCCAGCAACAGTTAATATACAAATGAGAAATGTGGAAGGAACAGGTTTTTCTAAAATGGCTGAAATGCTTTCTTGCACAGAACTCTCTTCAAAAATAAGAAAAATGGGTTGAGTTGGTCAGTTATGAAGAGAGAAATAGGGCACAATCCACAACACTGAATCACCAGTTAACTTCCGATTAAGCAATTTTTTTCCTAGTGAAAGTGGATTGCAGCCATAGCTTCTAATGAAAAGATAACATGTTTAGGAATAATGAATAATCAGCAAGTCTGTGGATTCTCATGGCACATTTCTATGGTGTAAGGGAATTGGTTAATGAATTCACAAAACTACTAAAAAGTGATGAAGAACTGGATGTGTACTAGAAAGGGGGGAACCAAAATATACTACCAACCTTCAAAAAGGAAAGGGTGATCCTGGCAATTACCACCTGGTTAATCTAACTTCAGTTCCCTATTAAAATAACGGAAATATTGAGAGAAAACATAAAAAACCAAATACTGTTTAACATTTAGGAAGTAAAGCAGTGGTGACTATAGTAAAGAGATTTTGCTTTTTGAGGCCATTATAGAGAAAAAGCATAAACTAGATAGATCAGAAAGATTCCAGTTGTCTTTTACTTTCAAATTTCACACCAGCAAGTTCTTTTGAATTAAGAACTATGGTACATGGATTGCCTGATTTACTGCAAAAAGGCTAGAGCTAAAAATATTTATCAGGGAGGAGAGGCGTTTAAAAGTGCTGCTACGGAGTTTACCATTTGAGCTCATCTTCTTACAAATCTTTATGATCACAAGATGATAAAAAAGCAAATGGCACAACAAATTCACAGAATCACAACAGACCTGGATACTGAGAACAATGACAACAAAAAGGCATGAAAAATCAATCTGCAGAGATTAAAATAACGTATAGATCATAGGAACACAGAGTTGGAAGGGACCCTGAGGATCATTCTAGTCCAACCCCCTGCAATACAGATGTCCCATATGGGGATCAAACCTGCAACCTTGGTGTTATCAGCACCATGCTCTAACCAACTGAGCTATCCAGGCTCTAACTTGTAGTTTTAGAATGTAGCCTGAGATACTTATAGGAGGAAAAATCTGAAGGAATGCTATAAAACTTTACATCATATGACATCACTAGGAGGAGTTGTTTGGTGAGAGCACAGCTGAATATCTGCACCTAGTTTTAGGAATATGAAGAAAATGGATTGCAAACTCTACGTATCAGTGTTAAAATGAAAATTGACAACTCTGAATGAGTTCATCATGATTTAAATAAAGAAGAAGAATAGATAAATTAATTTAAAATCACTGCTATAAATCAAGTTCCCTATTTAGAAATAATCCCCAGCATGGCCACTAACTGGTTGTATAACTATTGGGTTATATCTGATGCTATGTGATTGGAAGCCTGCTTGCATGATAGGTCTTCCACTTCCTCTGCTCCTCCCCTTTGGGTATACTCCAGAACAGGCCTTTGGTTGGGGGACCCTCCAGAGCAGATTGAATGCTGCAAGGCGAAGAAGGAAAAGGGAGAGGTCCCATTCTGCTCACAGAAGTCCATGCCACTTAACAGGAAGATACTGTTCACCTGCATGTTGCCCATATTCGTTTGCAACTAACTGAGAGGCAGTGGGTGAGCCTGGTGATATACAGAATGGCATCTCTTAAATCCTAGTGTGTGTGATGGCGTGCTTGTCAATAGTTTCAATGGTGTGTGGGGGGGGGAGACACACATAGAACTGTCTTACTGGGTCCTTATAATGCGTAATCTCATAAACTAGGTAAGCTGCCACTAACTCAAATCTGTTTGACAGGTGATCATGGTTGACTGTGAAGAGATCCTAAGTGTCAGCTTTAACATGTCTGCGTTTAATTCAGATTTCATTATAACTAGGTTGTTTTTTGAAAAAAGAGAGAAACTATAATTGACTTAAAAAAAAATCTGGTATGTGTAATAACTATGCATTATTTCATGGGCATAAGTGTCTAATTTTTTTGACATAAATATACTTGCCTTTTCTTTCAAATCTGGTGGAAGAAAAATCCTGATTGTGATTTTTGGTGATTTAGATTTCGGTTGGCTTTCTTTTTCGGTCTCTTTTTAAGCATTTAAGTTTACAAATTTAATTTATGTGGAAAGATTGATAAACTCTGGAGACTCCCCAAAACATGAAATGACAGTAAGAATTAGTTTCTTTTTTTACATGTGTGTGTGTGTGTGTGTGTGCGCGTGTGCATATATGTGCATATATCTATATGCATTTACAAAAATTGCTCTCTAGCAAGGAAATTTATCACTTTGACCAAAAGACCATGCTTCATCCTTTATCCCAATAAACACAATATCCTTTGTATTTAACTTTTCAGAGTAACTATGGCTAAAGAGCTAAATAGTTGAAACAACAGCTGGTCAACATATGCTACATCAGACACACACATACTTTTCTCAGGGTTGATTTCACCTCCACATAACGTGAAGATGCAGAAGTATGCAAGTGAAAGAAACGTCAAAGAGAATGTATGAGAAGAGGGAGTAGTTGCTACTTATTTCTGAACTTGGCCATTTGGCTAAGAGTCTTAAGTGACACCTGATTACATTATCTAGTTGTGATACAGCCAAATTAAACCAGGGCCTGAAAGAAGAGGTGGCACAGCAGGCAGGGAAAGAATAGCAAGGAAGTCGTCCGGAAAGCTAAAGCCAGGTAAGGAGTAGAGGAAAAAGTAAGGCTAGCTGTAGACCAGAAAGGAAGAATAATGGTGGGAAGGGAGCCTCTAGACCTGAGGGAGACTGTGAGCTAGGCAAGTGGGTCTGTACGTGGCCCTCCCTGTGTGCATTGGTATTTTCAGTTCATACACAGGGAACCATGATAGTGGCCTGAACACAGCACTTCTTAAAAACAGGAGCATGTGGGTTTGTTTCAAACTACCCTGTAAAGACCCAATGTAAAAATATAGGAAGAGAAACTGCCATAAGGCAAAGAAACACTACAATAATTTGACAACTGAAAAACGTTTAAATATAACAATTTATTGGCAATCTCTTAGAGATATAGTTTTATAATCTCTGCCTACAAGCTGGCAAAGCTCTCTGAAGGCTACAGTAACCAGGGGACCCAGTGTTAAGAACTACGGGTGTAAACATAAGGCAAGCAAATAATTCACCCCTTTCAGGCCACCCCACTTAAAGAAAATCTTCTGGAGTTGTTCTGAAAATTAAAGCAGCCAAGATGAGACAAGGCTGCAATCCTATATCCACGGAACTGGAAATGTCACTCAAGTACACATATAAAGGATCACACTATGAATGACCATTCAAAATGCTATCAAAAATACAATTGACACTAGAAGTCGGTTAAATGTGTCTGATCTTTAAAATCTAAGAAACAGATTTTGTTAACAAATATGAAAAAATGATGAATGAACCAATTCTTAATAAGTCCACTGATCATGTGTTTCTCGTTTCTAAGAGAGTATCCACATAGCTATGAAAACTAACTTTGCTTCAGTTAAGTGCAAAAAATCGGAAATGCTTGGGATTGCTTTTATTTCTTTGCCTTCGAGACTGGGAAGAAATCCATGAAGCCAAAAATACAAAAGAATGTTGGCACTATTTCAGAACATACATGTTAGAAGAAGGTTACTCCAATGAGGACTTTTGGTTAATAAAGTTTCCTTAGGCTGGGTTCTGCTTCTTGGCACATGGAGAAAAATGTACTGCTCTCAAGAAGACACAATGGGAGTAATTGGCACAATTTATAAAAACAAAAACATTATTCAGAAATTTGCAATAGTCAAATACAGTGGCCACCTCTAAGTTCACAAGAAATTCAAAGACTTCTCTATAAATATTCTATTCATGCTGGTATGACAAGTTTTGTAGAAACGTATCAGGCAGCAAGGATTTCTGCAACACAATCAACAACTTTTGGGGGAAAGTAATTTAAAATCAACAAATATGATATTGAAGATCCAAGGTCCATCTAAGGCTAACAAAGACAGGCAAAACTTCAACTATACATGAAAACTTCTCTTGGCACTATATTTAACTGTCAGGAGGTAGACAATCTTTTCCTTTTGTCCATTACACTACTTCCCCCCTCCCAAGTGCTTATGAAAATCTATAAGTTTGTTGCAGTTTACTACAGTACAACAATGAAATATCCCCTAACAGAGAGTACCAGTAGCATCCAGTTAGTTTAGCGACTTGATTAGTTCACAGGAAACCTGAGAAGGAAAACATTCACAGGGCTCTTGATCAACATTATGGGATGGTTCCTACCATATTACTCTGAGACTGTGTGGCCCCATACATTGTAATGCCATTTGAGGGTGCTGCCGGCTGTGGAGTATCTGGCTGCATAAATCCTCTTCTGTCAATTAAGCTACAGAATAATAAAAAGTTTTGTTACAAAAAATTCTGGTTAGATAATTTTGGTCCAGCTTTAAAAGGAAAAAAGTTTCACCTTAAGAACAATGAACCATATGAGAATAGCTTCAATACCTCTTTTAATGGAACAGTAAAATAGATTTATTTGTTCCCAAGAGTTTGGTAGCAAAAATGGAAGCTGCATTTCTGAGTTTTTGCAATATATTTGTAACTTGGAGAAACATAAAAAGAGGAAGAAAACTGGCTGCAATCCGTAAGTCACTCTGGAACAGTTGGTCTGGAGTTTTCTTAAGGTCGCAATCCTATACTTGAGACTTACTTGAGACTAAGCCTCATTTAACTCAATGGTGCTTATGTCAGAATAATGACCGGAACATTTAAAAAATGAAATAGAAACTCTAATCAAAGTTTACTATGGATGCATTCTACAGAATAACAAAGTTATTCAGTTTCTAGTGGGGAACTGCTTGTTAATTTAACAGAGTTATATCATGAAATGGGAGAACTTACACAATTCTGTTACCACAGATCATTGCTGAAAAAATTAACCACACACTTAAAATTGTTAATTATTTAAGATCTTCCTCAATGGGCTTCTCTGGATGCTCCCAACAGAGGTTAGGTGACTGGTGACCAGGAATCAGGCCTTTTCTGCACTGATGTCTCATATTTTGAAGCCTTTCCCCCAGAGCTACTCACTTCGTGTCCATTTTACTAACTTCAGGAACAGATTTTGTTGGCACAGGCATTTTCTTCTTAAAAGTCACCTTGGACTTTCAGTGCTCCTAATATTTTTTTAACCATGCTTACAATAGTTTTACTCAGTTTTTGTTGTGTACTGGTCAGAATATTAACTTTATTGTAAACTGCCTTGTATATATTTCTAATTGAAAAGGTAGCGTATACATTTAACTAGACAAATATTTTTTTAAAAAATTCCTAGTATTGGTGCCTGGAAAAAACTTACCATAAGCAGTTAGAAGTGAAGAAGGACAAAAATAGTGTAGAACATCTGCAAGTTAAAACTTTGAACAGGTTTGCCATCATTTACATAAAATAAGCATTATAAAATGTGTGGGAAGTGGTAGATTTAACAGGAAGCAAGGATGTTATAACCTTCTGTTGCATATCCACACCATAACTGAGTAGCAGCAGTAGCAGCATTTTTCTCATTCTAAATATGCTTATTCTGAAATGTACTCCACTTTAAAGTGTGAAACACACTTGACAGATTTTTAATATATTTCCAATCAAATAAACAATAAATAATGTTTACAACATCAAGCTTTTAAATGTATTGCTAGCAATTTTAAAATGCAATTGCTGTATCTGGAGAGAAGAGCAAATCAATTGTCGTGGATCATCAGAAGATTATAGCTTAGGTTCTTCCTTCCAAAAGTTTAGTTACTGCAAGCTCCACAAGTGATGAATGGGTGGTACACAACAGACTTATGTGGTACCAGTGTCCTATTAGCAGCAAACCATACAACATACATGAGCACTACACTAGAGGACTCAAATGTCACATTATATTATTATTAACTATGTGGTCTTGCAAGTTACATACAATTGACCCAACGAGCACTAAGGACCAAAAGGAAGAGAAGATACTGAACAATTGTATTTTACCCCTTACCTGGGAGAGATGGGCCCACAGAGTGCAGAACAACAGTTAGTGAAAATGTTGCCATAGCTGTATGGATTGAAGTTTTCTTTACCTCTTTTATTTGACCAAGATCCCTTGATCTGGTAAGAAAGGAACGTTAGTGCACCTTTTTGTAGCACTCTTCAATATACAAAGTGCTACAACTCTTCCGTACTCTCCTAAGGTAAACCAGGCTGACCCAACAGTACCCTACAACCTAAACCTACAGTTAAACATGTCACTTTATTCACAGCGTCTCACTGTTCCACATTCCTCTGTCACATATACCCTCCAAGGGCAAAGGTATACTCTGTGCCAGCTGTTTCTCCATGTAACAGCTGGTTCCATCCTAATCACATCCTGGGATGTCACTGGTGACAGCTCCACTTTTTATTTATATATTATGAATGTTTTAATATCATTCTTGAATCATATTCCCAGAGCTGCTTGTAACAGGAATAAAGCAAATTAAATGTAAAAATCAAATAAACATAACTAAAAAAACAGTCTTCTATTTTATAACAGGGAATTTTGGTATCTCAGTAAAGCAGGTATGGGGAGGCTGTGGTTATCCTGATGACTGCAACTTCCATTGTCCCCGACCACTGGCCATGCTGGCTGGGGCTGACAGCAGCTGGACGCTAATAGCATCTGGAGGGCCACAGGTTCCCCATCTTCACATTCAAGTAACACTGTTTCTCACAAGTTTGCAACTGAAACTGGCAAGCTATGTGATTTACTCCCAGACAGCTCCAACGTGCTCTTTTCAAAACTGGAACCCTTCCAAACTAGCAGCTCCTGAACGAATCAGTCTATTTACTCCTAAAGCAGCAGTGACCAACTTACTTGGTTTGCGGAGGCTGGGCACTGCCTTGCCAAGCAGTTGGGGGGCTATTTCCCAGTGGTGACATAATTCCCCCTCAGAGCAACTTGGTTGGGGAGGGTTCCATTCCCCTGGCTGAGGATGCTGGAAGGAAGCATCCAAAGCAAAAGGAAAGAATGTTCCAGGGTAAGGCCTCAGCGGCATCCTCTTCTTTTCTTCTGAGAGGAATATCTGCTGGCTTGAAATGTTGTTTCAAGCACTGATGTTGGCCCAGACAGCATACTATTTCTCAAGAACTTGCTTGGAAATGGCACTGCTGGGGCCAACAGCTATGTGCAAGGCATCGTTTCTGATTCAACTGGCAGTATTTCAATCCTCCCAGCACTCAGTGAAGAGATGCCTCAGAGATCTCTGCGTCACAAAAGAGCCTCTGGGGGATTTGAGCTCTGAGAAGGCTGAAATGCTGCCAGATTGGCTCAAAAGGGTCTCTGCAATGATGCAGAGGTCCCTGAGCTATCTAATTTATTAATTTTAAGGGTTTGTATCCAGTCTCTCTAAGGCCTGAGGAGGCTCCCAACAATAATATGATTAAAAATAGAAATACCAAAACAATAACCCATTAAAAACACAGAACCTCTGTGAACTTCATAGGCTTATAAGGGGAATGTCTTGTATACTCTCCAAAAGCTTGTAAGAACAGAGCTCAGGAAAGACTGAATCTGTATCCAAACTTCATATGCAGCTATTGCCCTTGCATGGCCACTGTTTCCTGTGCAAGTCCTTGGGAAGCAACACTGTCTGGGTCAATCCATCAAGGTCAGATAACCAGAGTAGTGAAACAATTTAGAGAGCCAGAGTAGGACTGGGAACACCCAGGTTCAAATTTGTATTTTGCTATGAAGCCCACTAAGTGACCTTGAGCCAATCACTATGGACTAAGAGGATAAAACTGAGAGAGGGAATCTGGTATGCCACCCAGAGAACACAATCTTGGCCATTAGGTTCCCACTTCATTATTCCAAAGTTTGGAACAGAGCTGCACAAGCAGGCTGAAGAAGGAAGCGTTCTCAATAAGCAATCTCTCCAGTCAAAAATATTGCTTTTGCAGAACATCCATTAATGCATAATGACCTAAAGACCATTCTTATGAATAAGGAAGTGGAGATTTTTAACCACTAAACAAGATTTGGGCCCAAATGAAACATTAATGCCACCAGGGGGCTGTTCCCTACAGGGCATCAATGTGTCCAGTCCAGTGCTTTGTTTTAGCAGAAAACACTGTCATGTGTGCTGTTTCCATGACAAACATAGTTACTAAATAAAGGTTAAAAACACTTACATCCTCATTTGTTGTTTGATTGGAGCTGATCAAATAAGTATGAAAACCTGAGAGCCCAACAATGGACCAAACGGAGAAGAAACATACCACAGCTTCCAGCACAGTAACTGAACGTCAAGGGAATAGTAACCGAGAAGTCAATGAATGTAAATGCTATTAGCAATTATGGCTAAATGGAAATTTCAGGCCATGAATATACTGCTCCAAATTGTCAATGCCTAGGATAGCCATAACTATCATGCTGAGTTTGTGAACATCCAGAAAATGTATATTTAGCAGAGGCAGAATGCTGTACTAAGTGGACCTTCGCTTGTTCCATCACGATTTTTAGTACACAGATAGCTTTTAATCCCTACATTTTTGCACGCAGAAGCCTAAACAAACATTCCTTATGTAGTTCAGAAGAGCCTAGGCTCACATGACACAACTGCACACACAAAAATTAGGACATAGTGAGAACAGAAGGCATCAGGAAATCGCAAAATTTTGCCCAAGGCCTTGCTATAAGTTACTGGCAGTTTCAGAAATTCAACACGAATTCTAGCCTCAGAGTCATTACCACACACCACCATTTCCACTCCTGCTTGAAGGGGCATCATCAAACACACTGTATTCATGGGATTTTTCCTACTAGATGCTTTCCTGATTCCCCCCCCCCCCAACTGTCCAACCCTTAAATGGAAATTATGAATAAATAGCTAATTGTTGTGGCTGAATAGTCCACAAATGTGGAATCAACTACCTTTTGATTTTAAAATAACTGAAAGACTCTTTCATTTTCAGAGAACTGAAAAGCCTAAAACATTCTTAGAAGCTATTGTAATTCTTTTAACTGGAGGCTATTGTTGTGTTATTTATGAACATTGTGTTCAAATCTAAGCTCTTCCAACACAGAGGTACTTGTGTATTAGCATTTCTACCCAATGAATATACAAGTAAGTGAACATAGTAGAAGTTATACCTGAAGATTTTTTTTATTTTTAAAGCACCTGGGCTGCTATCTTCACTGCTGTTTGTGCATAACTTCCACTAAGCTAATGACACTTAGATGTTCACAATTTTGTGCAGGACTGAAGTCATGGTATTTCCAAATGCACTCTGTTTTGTATGCTAGTGAGTTAAGTTAGTGCTTTTTAGCTTGACTGTGCTCTTGCAATTCTCTTCTACTTTTTGCTGCTGGGAAGAGCATTTGCCTCAATCTAGTTATGCTGTGATAAAGCAAAGTTGTGTTTGAAGGCCTATGTTTGTCTTCTTCTTGAACTGACACAACACACCCATTACTAAAAAACAGCATTCTATGTGTCAACAGAATGCTGCTTGTTGGCTTCTTCCTGCACTCCCAGGTCTTCAAAATGGTATGATGGGAATTTATAATCTACATACAATTTCTTTGTTGATCTCTGCTAGGATCAGCACTGTAGGTATAGGCTTGGGGAGTGGGGAGCAACAGTCAGGTAAAAGATGCAACAGTAGTTCCAAATATTTGAAAGAGAGGCACAACTTGTTGTTAGGCTCCTTCCTATTTTGTTTCTGGATTTGCTGCTACTTCTGCTGCTAATGCTGGAAGTTCTCTTGAAGGAAACTGGGTAAATTATCACCCAATGCAAAATCATTCTGTCAGGAAGTTTAATTCTAAAAACATACATTCTCTTTTTATTACTTCTCATAAAATCACTTGTTTGCTCAAACTGTATAACTGCTTTGATAAAAAACGAAAGCCATTTTCATATTCTAGTAATGAATGTTTAAAACTATACACACTATTTTACAGTATAAAATAGGGGCTATCCAAATGGGTGTGTGAAAATCCAGAGACAGGGATTACTTGAAGTATGTCTGAAGTTCATATAACTGCATAACCCAAATGTTTGTCAAAGAGTAAACAACTCCAAATAAATCTAGATAGCAATGCTTTTAAAATTTATACAATATTAACTAAGAGCATGCAAATGCACTCCAGTTGAAAGGATATCTTGCAGGACTGTCCTTGAGTGCATTTAAGAACCCTGTTTGTTGAGATCCTGTAGAAAGAATAAATGTAAATATTAAACGATAATATATACTGTCCACATAAAAACAAATCTCAAAATCCAATATACAGTTAGAGTTTCAAAGAACTACAACACAAATTTTGCTAAATTTAGCCTTGAAATTTTACTGAAACTATTCAGCAAAAATGGAAGTTTTAAAACCAGAATTAACATATGCTGGATGTTTTCTCAATAGTAACACGTTAATGTCTGCAGACACCAGTTCCCCATAAATAAGTTTTCTATTATCAATCTGTTCATTCTATCCTATTATGGTGGGAAAAAACACTGCAAGATTATTATTCAACATGAAAGGTATCCATAAATATATTTTCTCTCACACAAAAATGTTTCTGTTGGATCAGGAAATCCTGTAAATGCATCATAATATGACCCAAATTCCAAGCTGCTTACGGATTTCTCTGGATACAATTAGGAGACATGATGCAAGGAGCCAGCTTTAACTCATTAATTTGTTCAGCAAAGAAGAATGACAAGCAATTGTCAAATTAAGGTCCAGATCTATTTTTAACTGCTGACATTTAGGGACAGAGAAAGCTGGGCACTGTGTTGACTCTGTGCCCTGGCAAGAAGTCCCAGCCACCTAACTAAACAGCACAGGGCTTTCTAAGGCTACTTCCAGGAGGGAATATCTGTTGGACTGTCGGCCTCAAAAACAGCATTAGTTCATGTCAAAGGAGCTGGTGAAATGGACCTATCTGCTATCCAATTCTTGCATTTCAAGTGCAATTGAAATTGGGATTTTTAAACATATGTTTATGACAATCTCTTGTATACGCTCCCTTAATAATATTTTATCTGCTTTATTAGTTTTGTGTTATGTCTCTGAGTTAAATGGGGGAGTGGGAAAGACAAGAGTCTGTAAACATAAGCTAGTGGTTACAGGCAGAGGGAGGTATGGTAGAAGTGGGGTAAGTGCTGGCTGGTTGAGAAGGAGAAGCCAGCATATAAGGTCTGTTCCACTCTAGTGCCATCCTCATCCACAATAACATAACCTCAGGATTCCTTAACGTGTTGCTATTTAATGCAAGATCAGTTTACAGTAAGACATCATTATCTGGTCATGGAGACTCATCAAATCTATCTCATCATCACTTGACAGGGCACAAAAAGCCAGTCTCTTCTGGCTTTACACTTTACACTATCTACCATGTTGCAGAAGAAACATTGCTATGGTTTATAAAAACGATTGGCAAAAAAAAAAATAGTTATGGTCAGCAGGGATTCCATCTCCCTCCCAATGCTTACTATTAGGTTGGGTGCTGATTTGGGGTGTTTGTACTTGGTGTTGTATACTAGGGACACGGCGGGATTGTTGTTTGTGTACCAACCACCCTTCTACCAAGCAGTCCCCACACCTGAGCTGGCTGAGTTGAAACTGATTTTCTTAAGGGACCTCAACATTATTTCAGAATCAGTCTTATCAGAAGATATTCAGGACTTCATGGTTGCCATGATAATCATGGGGCTGTCACAATGTGTCATGGCCCAACCTATGTGGCAGGTCACAATGAAGATCTGGAGCTCTCAACTAGGCAGGAAGATGCTGGACTGGAAATGGAGAACAAAGGATCTTCTGTTGCCACAGATGTACCCATGCCCTGTTAACTTGGAAGCTGGATTACTGCAATGTGCTTTACATGGGGTTGCCTTTGAAGACAGTTTGAAAATTGCAGCTAGTCCATAACACTGTGGTTAGGCTGTGAACATGGAGCAGGCAAAGAGATTTCATCTTGCCTGTGCTGAAGCAACTCCACTGCCTCCCATAATTTTTTTGAGCTCAATTTAAAGTGCTGGTATTAATTTTAAAGCGCTACACGATTTAGGACCCAGATAACTGTTGGAGGCATCTCTCTTTATCAATCCACATAATCTGCAGCCTTTTTTCCAGGTTCTCCTGCTATCTGAAGTGTGGCAGGTGGAAACTGGAGACACACTTTGCTTCCTTGCTTTTGGAAAGACATTGCCAGGAGGCCTACTCAGAGACCTTCTTGCTATCATTTAGACACCAGGCAAAAACATTTCTGTTTTCACAGACCTAAAAAACAACAACTGCTAATGTAAGCATTTAGAATGGTTGATTTTATTGAACAGGCTGCTGATACTTCCATTTTAATTTGCTGTATTAGTCTATGCGATTTATTATTAATTAATTTATTAAATTGTAAAACTGTGTTTCTTACTACTTTGTAGGTTGTCATAGGAATATAAATCACCTGGCAATTTCATTACATATCTTTAGGGGGCAGGCAAAAACATTCTTCTCCCAGGCCTTTGGCTAATCAAACAACCTGTGGCCTTCAAAACCTGTGGGTTTTTGTTTGTTTGTTATTATGTATCTTTGTGTTTTTATACCGTAGACTGTCCTGTGATCTTCAGATGAATGGCGGTATATAAGTTTAATAATAAAATATGCAAATTAATAAATACAACAGGTTGTGAACGTTGACCAACTTTTGGAAATTATTCTGTTTGCCAATAGGGTTTTCCAGTCAGCAAGGCAGGCCACAAATTAAGGAACAGTCACAGACCAATGAAATCAATATGCAGGAAAACTGAGAGCGGGCCAGAATGTTCGCTTTATATGAACTGT
The DNA here is from genome assembly GCF_965112155.1 of Podarcis liolepis. Taxonomy (NCBI): domain Eukaryota; kingdom Metazoa; phylum Chordata; class Lepidosauria; order Squamata; family Lacertidae; genus Podarcis; species Podarcis liolepis. Next base: position 70,356,241 of record NC_139557.1, on the reverse strand, counting down.
TCAGCAGTACAACAAATAAAGCTGAATAAAATGCATTTGCCTTAAGTTTCTGAATTAAGAAGCTTAACAGTTGAAAGTCTTGTTAATGATCAAACTAGGTATACCATTTTGGGTATATCCTGAATGTCCAAAAGATTAGAATGAAAACTAGAGTTTCAAGCAAATGGCTATATATGTAATCTGATTGTACTAGCATACTTACGATGGATGATGTGGGTGATAACGAATGCAAATATAAAGACTGTCAGAAAAGACAGAGATAAAATAAACATATAAAAAAATCTGTAGTTTCTTTTCCCCACACAGTTGCCTACCCAGGGACAATGGTGATCAAACCGTTCTGAAAGAAAAGGCAGAAAAAAATGGAACGCAATTACAAAAACAACAACAACAGACCTGGTTGAGAAAATCGTTGCAGCCATGTTCAGGTGTCTACCTGAAGATGCAGTCAAGCTAAAACTGGTGATGGGGAAGATGTGTGTGCAAGCCCCACCCCCAAGGCCACATGAACTGCTTTTAGATCTTCACATGACAACTACAGTAGGGAATTTAAAGTGTGCTCAACTGAACACACTCAAACTCTCTTCAAGAACAGAAACCCTTATTAGCCTGGGATCAATTGAACATGCTATAAAACCTTCTAATGCCCTTTGCACTAATCATACAATGATCTTAAGAGCTGCTGGCACACATATATGCCCATCCCCAGTTTTTGCTATCACATGTTCATGTGAATGCTTGAATATAAATGACAAAAATATGACCCAAAATTGGATGCTTAAATGCATATTTTTATCATAGTCCTTTGTCTTTAGTCTATTACTTTTTTATAAATCTCTTTCAGAGTACAGTTAATTTACAAGCCATGAATAGAACAGGGAATTGAGGGAAAGGGAATAATTACATTTCTCTCTATTCATTTAACACTTTTTTCTGCAGGATAGCACAGTTGGTACAGCATGAGACCCTTAATTTCAGAGTCGTGAGTTTGAATCCTACATTGGGCAAAAAGATTCTTGCATTTCAAAGGGTTGGACTAGATTACCTTCATGGTCCCTTCCAATTCTACAATTATATGATTCTGCCTCAGTCCAGGGAGTGTGAGAATGTAGTGATTTGGAGGAGAACATCATATGGACAAGAGAGAATGGAGGTACAGGAAGCTTACTATCAACATTAAATTTGATTATTTAATTTATATACTGCTTAATATATTAAAAATATCTCTAAGCAGTGTACAGAAAACTGAACAAAAGACAACTTCAACATAATATTACAAAAATACACAGATAAATATAAAATTGTTACATTAATCATCTTCTTCTTTGGTGATCACTTGTGGCCGAGTAAGATTGTCTTCCATAACCACGGTTTTAACAATGAGTTCGTAAGAGACTGTGGAGGCCAATTCTGGATCCACACGTCCTTCCACAGCGGGGACAGAAGACGATCATCAGGCATCCGCACAACATGACCAGCCCAACGAAGTTGATGTTGAAGAATCATTGCGTCAACACTAATACAAGGTTACTAACATATATAAATCTATATCAATTCATGTTTCTTCTGACACACCCTCCGTCTCAGCCTCCAGGTTCTCACCCAGGGTTCAGCAAAGTCGCAGCTCACCCACAAAAAGTCTCAGATGACAGTATGGATGAGCTCAGAATCAGACATGTTAAAGATAAGTTCTCATGACTGGTTGGGAGGATGGGTAGAGTCAGCTTTTGTACACAAAAGACCCAATCAGTATTGTCAAAAACCACTGCTGAAAAACTAATGGGATAGAAGATACAGGGGCCTTTGTATAACATACCAGCAGCCTGGCTAATTCAATTGATATCATTCACATCTGTGCTTGTTTGGCAATATGTAATGTTGTGGTTTCCTTTGTAGCCCCTATGATTTCATAATTTATGTGCATCCATTTTGGGGCTGTTCTTCATTTATCTGTTGTTGTTGTTGTTGTTGTTGTTGTTGTTGTTGTTAAAAACCCAGTGTGGATGCTTGCAGTACATACTGTCTTTTCCTGCATTTGAAACATTTGTAAATGCAACAACATACGAATCCTGCAATTTCAATGCTAGTAATCATTTCCTGCAAATATGGGGAAAGATACATAGCACCTTCAAAGAACTTGGGTTTAAGACTAAGAGACTAATTTTTAGCAAGTCAACTGCGCCTGCAAATTTTTTACTTGCTTTACTAGAATTGGAACAGAATAGTGCCCCTGGGGTATACACAGACTTCCAAGGCTGTTTCCATAGCCTAAACAAATTCATGCAGGCACTGTGTAGCAACTGTCTCATAGGTGAGAGGGGAAGAGGTTCACATGGCTTTGGTAGCAAGCTGGTATTTGTTACTGAACCTAATCTTCCCCATTTCAATCTAAGAAGAAGGGAACATTTTGCAGAGACCTTTGACCTCATGCGGGGCTTTTGGGAGTGCCCCAAATCTCAGGCCACAATTTGAGATTAGCCCCTTGCTCTCTTTTACTTTGTGTGGACTTGATCCAGCTCATGGGCCTTACAATATGTACCTTCAAACTCAGGGACAGAAAACCAAAAAGGAAACTGAAAGGGCTCTATCAAAATTTAATATTGGACTGTTTCCCAGCTGCAGTTGTTCATACAATTTCTCTGTTTCTAAGTAGAATATTAATAGTTTTCAATTAGGATTAGATAGCATTAAAAGGGAACATTTGATGACAGAACTATTCAGAACTATGTGTGTTAATGGCAGGATTTAACACAGTGGGCAGTATCCAACTAAGTCGTTCTGTCAGTGCAAGGATTTTCACTTGTGCAACAAAACTTCTCCCCCTCCTTCCCCCTGTATGTCCCCATATCTATTCTGGCATTGCCCACAACCCTCTAGAATAGATTTAGGGAGGGTGCAGGGTGCATTCAGGGAGTGGAGAGGGGCGAAGTCCTCTTGCAGAAGCAGAAACCCTTGTGTTGGTGGAATCAGTTGGTTGAAAACAGCTCAGAAGTTCCCTCTCCCCCAAGGTGGCTATCAATGGCTACTTATGTTCTGCCTCCACTGTTGGTGGCAATATGCCTCTGAATGTCTATTGTTGGGAATTGCAAGGGGAGAGAGTGCTGCTGTGCTCAGTTATTCCACAGGCATCTGGTTGGTCACTGCCCTTGGCCTGGTCTAGCAGGGCTTTTCTTATGTTCCTATTGGATTTTGCCCTGCTTTTGTATCCTGGAGGGGAAAATCTGTCTGTCTGTTCAAGAGCCTGGCCAAGGCCCATTTCAGATAAATTGCTGCAAGATTATCTTAAGTTTTTCTCTGGGTTAAGGACACATAAACCACATCCTATATCTTCTACCTAAGAAACAATGGTTGCTTACCATGATGCCACATTCAGTACAAATCTGTTTCATGAATAGTTCAAGCTCCTTGAATACCTCTTGAATGGTCAGTAGACCATGAAATACAAAAGGATCACCTGTTGTAATCACCCACACATCTTTAATTATAAAGGCATTAAAGGATTACTCTTCAAGGATTACTTTGAACAGTAGAAATTACCTTGGAATTAGACCTAGCTTTGTTCAACAAGAACAGTTATCAAAAAACAAGGATAAGGATATAGAAATAGTAGGCTCCAAAAAATCCCACCCTTATGGTGGGTGTGGGTGGGTGTGTCCATATCCCAGATGATGTAAAACAAATCAATTCACATTTATTCCAGAAAGCAAGTACAAAAAACCTTAAAATTCATATTTGTGCATTCAATTCTTTATACCTTTTAAAAAATTAAAACTAAAAACTTTTTAAAAATCAAAATATGGGGAAATGGGAGACCCCTACAATACTAAGCTGCAAGACTAGACATTTTAAACGAATGGTATGGGGAAGGCTTAGTAACTGAAGCAGAAAGCCTTGTTTTGAAGAGACTACTGAAATCAATGCTGTGATATCATGAAGAAAACCAAGAGGAAATTACTTATAAAATTCCATTTTTTCATACACACTATACTATACTATAACAGTATAGTATAAAATATAAAGGTAACAAGAAATCTAGAGAAAAATAGGGGAGGGGGAGGGATTAGGAGGAAAGGTGTACACGTCCGCGCGTGCACAGGTCGCGATTCGCCGCTTCTGCATATGCACGTGACATTATTTTGAGCATCTGCTCATGCGTGAGTGGCAAAACCCGGAAGTAACACGTTCCGTTATTTCGGGTCGCTTCGGAACACAACCTGAAAATGCTCATCCCGAAGCTACTTCAACCTGAGGTATGACTGTACTTTCCAACGAGAGAAGCATCAATAGCCTGAATTAGAATACATTGAGGTAACAGAGACTAGAGATGAAATGTTATTTATATCTGAAAACAACAAGTCAGTTCTGTTTTATTATTTTGGAATTTGATAACAAGCCAGGGACACTTTTGAGGATATCGGCTAGTGATCTACAGTAGGAATTAAGTACTGAGGGATACAACTGGATTTGGGTTAAGATTCTAGCAAGAACAACATCTGTGGAGTTAAAAGAATAATTTTATAACATATTTGACTCCCTATAGACTTAGTAGGATATATTCACCAGTACAAAGTAACTGTTGGAGATGTAGTAGGCCTCAAACAGATTTCTTGCATAGTTCAGAGCTGCCCAATTATATAGCTGTATGTATTTTAAATCTGGAATTTTATTACAGAAAGGCTTGGTTACAAGTTACGAATGAATTTTAAAACAGTTTTATTAAATTTTTAAAGAGGAGGATTATTAGAGGAGGATTTCAAGGTAATATTAAATCTATTATTTGATGCAAAAATAAGCATTGCAAAAGCATGGGGGGAACACCCCCTTTTATTTTGGAATGGTTTGAAAGAATCTGGGTTATTGTTATATTGATAAAATTAATATAGAAGAGGAAATAATGGTTAAACAAATGCATTTTTAGAATGCTGGACAGTTTATAGACACTGCGCAACAAGAGATTTCAGGAAAATATATTTATGTACAAATTATTTTCCTTATTCTAGTATTATACTGTGTATACAACTATTGTGTAAATGTTGCAAATGACAATAAGTTGGGAAGCTGAATTATAGAGTGTTCAATAAAACTAAGAAAAAATATTTAAAATAAATAATAATAATAATTTTTATTTATACCCCGCCCTCCCCAGCCAAGGCTGGGCTCAGAGCGGCTTACAAGCAATAATAAAAACAAGTTGAATGATTACAACTTAAAAACAAAATTAAAATACAACATTAAAATATTAAAATGTAGCCTCATCGCAGGAGGAGAAGGAAAAGAAAAAAGAAAGAGAGGGAGGGAATCAAATTGGCTCCAAGCCAAAGGGCAGGTGGAACAACTCTGTCTTACAGGCCCTGCGGAAAGAAATCAGATCCTGCAGGGCCCTAGTCTCATGAGGCAGAGCGTTCCACCAGACCGGAGCCAGAGTTGAAAAGACCCTGGCTCTGGTTGAAGCCAATCTAACTTCCTTAGGGGCCTAATCACAATTACATACCATGTAGCTTAACTTACACTATCACAGTCTTACACAGGTGGGGGGGAATAAAAAATAAATAAAGAGAAGTGATCCTTTTTCTCTGTTTGTTTCCCCCTACCTGTATGCCCAGTGGGTTTTCCTCGCTTACCTGAGATAGGGCTCTCTCTCAGTCAGAGCCTGGTAAGCAGCCCCTCTGAAGGGGGCAGTTCCGGAGGTTCCTGTCTTTGTGCAATTTTGGCTCTGCACACGGACCCACGGAACTGAACCCTTGGGTCAGTGGCAGGCCCACTGTATATTTAAAAAAGAGCACCTGAGGACAATAATATGCAGCAAACAAGCAGTAACCTTTGCTCCCCATTCCATCCTCAACTGTAACCCACCCCCATTCTGAATTAGGTATGTAATATACTGTATTATATTGTCTGAGTTACAGAGAATCTTCAATGCAGGCATCCTCCCACTTACGCGCGATCAACTCGCACACAACCACATATATGTGCGGCACCAGGGTCAATCAATTCTAACCTGAAATGGTGGGAGAGCTGAAAAGTCCTGTGGCTCATGAGGAGACCGTTCCCTGAGCCCAAAGAGGACGTCAGTGAGCCAAAAGTCCAGAAAAAAAGACTCCAAGGGCTCAAAAATGGTGAACGGGAGCTCTTGCTGCCGCCGTGCTACCAGGCTCTGCCAATAGATTCTGGATTCTAGACTCTGCAAGCAGAATCTCTCTCTCTCTCTCTCTCTCTCTCGTTTGTTTACACAAGACTACTTTTAAGCACAGATTAAAGTGGCCTGGGGGGGGAGGTAACTATGGATGAAATATGTTTCCACAGGCACCACACAGATTCAGTCTATAATACAGAAGAGATATTGCTTCACAAACTATATTTTGAAGTACATAACTTTAAACATTATCTCCTCTTACTTAGCCTTCAACACCAAAGTTAGGGCAGTGTATTCAACACCAAAGTTAAGCCATTATATTCCACAGCAAACGAGTAAGAAAGCTAGGACAGTGCATTATCTTTTATTTTTACTGCAAAAATGTATGCCCTGTTAAAATAGATGTTACATTTAAGCTTTCTTTGTTTTGCCCCAGGTTTCCAGGTGTTCTGACTCACAAAAGATTCCTACTATAAATGTGACAGGTGTAGCCTGTGGCTCTGAATCAACCCAAAGCTCCATGGTTTTATTTCAAATTGAACAAAGAATTGAGAGATGAATCACTGTGACTCTTAACAAGAGGGAATGCTCAAACAGGAAAACTGAATTGAAAAGGAATCTATATAGTGCACAAACAGAAAAGTTTAGCAGGCTGAAAACTTTATTTTTGGCTCTATCAAGCCCGAAAACACACAAAAAAGTTATAGTATCATAGAACTGAAAGGAATCCTGAGGGTCATCTAGTCCAACCCCCTGAAATGCAACCTCGGCTTAAAAACCTCCAGTGAAGGAGAGTCAGCAATCTCCCAAGGGATTCTGTTCCACTGTTGAACAGCTTTTACGGTCAGAAAGTTCTTCCTGCTGTTTAGTTGGAATCTCCTTTTCATCATGAGAAGCACCAAAATATACTGACCAGTATATATTAATCTTTCATTATAGCTAGCAAGATCTGTATATTATTTTTGTGTGTGTGTTTTACTCACCTACACAGTTATCACAAAGGCTGCAATGTGAGGCACGAGGTGGGCGAAAAATCTTGCAGGTAAAACAGTATTTTAACTTCACTGTCTGCCCATTGATGACTACTTCTTTTGTTCTGGGAGGTGGACGATACCCTCCTGAACTGGAGCCATTTGCAATTTCTAAATATGGAAATAAAAACAAGAAGTCAAAAGATTGAGATTTCATCCAGTATATTTGGAATAAGTACATTACTGTAATTTTTAATATAATCTATATGAATTGGAAATAGCTAACTAAAATTGTCCTTTAAATCCTTTTTTATAAATAAGGAGGGTAATATATAACAAACTGAACCGTATTAAGTCTTCTTTTGATTGAAAACATGATGTTATATGAGAAGCTTTACTTGTCCCAAATGCAGTGTCAACAACCAAGATGACATGCAGAAAAATCTGTTAATTCCTACATTTCCTTGGGAGGGAAATTAGTCCTGAAGGTGTTTAGCCCAAACATCTTATGCATTATGATCATTCCTGCATCCATACAGTACTGTGTGATTCTTTTCAGGAGGCTATAGTCCTATGCTAACTTACTGGGGGGTGACCCCACTGAACTCAATGGGCCCTACTTCCAAGTTAACCTGCATAGGTATTATTTTCCGATTGTAGATTTCATTCTCTAAGGACAAACACAGTAAGAGACCTCTGTGCCAACCATAAGCAGTGCTGTAGCGGGGGGGGGGGGCTAGCCGGGTTTCTCGCCCCGGGTAAAGCCTCCAGAGGGCATCACTGAGACTCCCAGCCTGTGTGTGTGTGTGTGTGTGTGTGTGTGTGTGTGTGTGCGCACAAATGTATGTGGGGAGTGTGTATGCCAAACTGGGTCTCTGACCTGGGTGAAATAAAGCCTAGTTTCACCCTTGCATAAAGTGCTAAACTACATGCATATTGTTATATGCATATATTTGTCTTACCCATAATATTTATTTATTTGCAATATCTCTTTCTTAAAAGTGTATTGAAAAAGTTTTAACCTGAAGAATACTTTTAACAATGTTTTAAATCACATATTAATTGTGTTTTTCTTTTAATTAATAGTTTTAATTGTTTTGTTTTACGTTGGGAGACACTCAGACAGGTGATATAGATGGAGTTAATTTATTACCTGGAAGTAAGCTCCATTGAATTCAGTAATACTTATTTCAGAATAGAAAGGTAGCAACCAAACCCAAAAGAATTTGCTTATTCATGTTGCTACCTTCATACGGCCAGTTTTTGTGTGTTGACTTAAAACAAGTGAGTCCGATCGTCATTCACATAAAGATCTGTTAGATGAGTGTAGCTACACAAAGTCATACTTAGAACCCTTCTTGCTCTTCCTAATGCTGTTAATTCTGCTGCATCTTTATTGTCATCTGTGGCCCTGAGAGGCCTTCAGTGACCTGATTTAACTCCAGCAGAGCACTTGGCACCTTCTGAAGCGCCCTTTTTCCTGGCAAGGCAACTTTTTGTTGGTGGTGGCAAATTTGCACTTTGCTCTAAATACTTTGAGGACATATATCCTCCAATTAAAACATTTCTGTTCTGTACTACTAATAACTTATGGTGGCATTTGGGATTCTCTTTCACATTTTCTGCTCACAGCCCTGAGACAAAGGCTGACAATGAATAGTCCAAGGTCTCCTAGGGAGCTTCATAGATGAACCATGATTTTAACCCTGGTCTCCTACACCTTAGTCCATTTATTATCCTTCCACAGTATGGGGGGGAAAGCCATAGAAGCGAAAAAGTTGGGGTGGGGGGATAAACTTTTTCCATAGGGCTGAAAGTTTAGTAGGGCCCTTGTTAACAGTTCTGTGTGACACCTTTAAGATTGATCAGTTCAGGCTCCAGGCCTACTTGGTAGCCATCCCTATAGAATTTAGTGGGGATTACTTCTGCGGGTGGCGCTGTGGGTAAAACCTCAGTGCCTAGGACTTGCCGATCGTATGGTCGGTGGTTCGAATCCCCGCGGTGGGGTGAGCTCCCGCCGTTCGGTCCCAGCTCCTGCCCACCTAGCAGTTCGAAAGCACCCCTAAGTGCAATTAGATAAATAGGTACCGCTTTATAGCGGGAAGGTAACGGCGTTTCCGTGCGGTGTGCTGGTGCTGACTCGCCAGAGCAGCTTTGTCACGCTGGCCACGTAACCCGGAAGTGTCTCCGGACAGCGCTGGCTCCCGGCCTCTTAAGTGAGATGAGCACACAACCCCAGAATAGGTCACGACTGGCCCGTACGGGCAGGGGTACCTTTACCTTTTTACTTCTGCGTAATGTATGGTTATTGTGACATTAGTCCACACTAGAAGGGGTCCCTGCTTTCACAATTGATAAACCAAGGTCAAACACTGTTTCATTTAGTTGAATGTGATGCTTTTGTATCCATACCTTTGCAAGGGAGGAGGATGGGAAGAAAACCAGAACAAACTGGGTTATCTGGCATCTAGAATTCTTATTTCTTTAGTTATTACTTACTCTGAACTTTACAGGACAGATTAAGCTCTGAAACTCATTTGGGAATTCTCAAAAGCAATGTTGTAATGTGTAATAGCAGGTTCCCTTAGAAAACAAGGGCATCACAGGGAATCTGTGGCACAGCAATTTTGAATGCATGTACTTGTGTGAACATTATCCCTTCCTGACCTAAAATACTCTATAAAAACGTGGCATGCACATTGAGAGCAAATGGGAAAATGACTTTATTTATTATGCAGGAACACCACAGTGTTAGTACACAAAAGCAGCATGCTTTGTAAGGGTAGTTAATATGGCCTATTTTGCAGTACCTGAGAACAGGAAAAATCTGTGACAATCCTCCAATTAATAAGGATTTTAAAAAACAAACACTGCATTCTATGTGACTAGCTAACATCTGAAGGCTCTTTATACTTCTGCCACTCTGTTTGGTAAGAACAGAAACTTAATCAAATTGCATAATGATCACTTAAACCAACTACTAATATGTCCACATCAATACCATGAGTGCAATTAACTATCCCAAATAGAAGTACTTTGTGCCCAAACTGAAGAACTCATTAAATTAGAAATCCTTAAATGAACTGAAGACATCAAATTAAAGCTGAAGTATAAATGTAATGACATCCAAGATGATCAGACAGCATCCACTCCAGTGCATCTGCTCAAAGAATTTTACAAATTCCCAGATACTCGTATTTGCCATGGCAAGATAGCACCTAACACATTTATTCTGCATTATGCTCTAAGATAATCACAATGTGTTGTATCTTTTTAAATTTAATAACCAACTGAAAGCAGTCTTGGTTGCCAGAGTACACACATAAATAAGCAGAGTGGCACAATAAAGCCTTATGCCTTGTAATATTAGGGTAGGAATTACAAGCCCCTGAATAGTTCCTGACGTTAATAAGATTCAGTATGACCTTAATTAACCATGCCCCAACCTAATGAAAAAGGTCTTTGACCAAGTCCTCCAAACTCTATTCTTAATTCAGCCCTCACATAAATATATATACAAATACATATGCAAATGTTATTTAGAGGATGAACTTATTTGCTTATCTCCTTCCTCAAACTTGTACGGTGAACAAATGCTAAATCCCTTCATTTGCAAGTGTTCATAAATACTGATATCAGTCTAAAAGCCTGTGCTCTTAGCAAAGAAAACTACGTGCAATTTTCTCCCTGGTTTCCTAACCCGTAACTTCATCTGGTTTCACCACTACAGGAATAGATGCAAGACAGTACCTTTCAACATAAAACATTCTCTTCTAACTTATTTATACTGTATTAACAGCTGTTTCCAAAGGCTTATTATGCAGTTTCATTATTTATAGCTGGAAAGAGGGAACAGCAGTTGGCTCATTCAAAGCAAGCAAACGAACACTTTATTTGGACCATCTACATTTAAAATGCTGAAAGCAAGCTTTAATGTTGCAAGATTCTTCCAGGAGGGAAAAAAATACAAAAAAGCCCCCAATGGTGCTGCATTGGATATTTACCCAGTCATACAGATTTGATCTCAAATATGCTGGAAGATGGAGGAAATTAGCTGAAGCAAACACGAAGGGATTATCTCGGTGTTTCAGGGATAGAGAGGAAGTAGGAATGACTTGCACTTCAGTCATTTCTTGATGACAGGGGCAGATACATGTTGCCCAATGTGATGTCAAAAATGTGCATTTCTCATGGGTCTTGGAGGAAATGGGAATGGAAGAATTAACTACTTCCTTTTCCTCCAATGCTGCTTTTTTGAAACTTCTGAAGTGGCCCATATTGGAGCCTGGCAAAACAATTTAGAACTTTTGCTGGATTAAAGTCTATGTTCCAGTTATCAAACGAAATTACCCAACCCCTTTGTGTCTTGATGTTTAGGCAGCTACTGAGGATATTTTTGTACGAGAAGGCTTTTAAAAATAAAATGATAACAGTACAATTGCAGGAATTGTTATATTGCTTTTAGTTTATTGGGTTTTGTATTTTTTGTATTTTATCTTATTTTAATGTATTGTATTGTACTGTTTGTACACCACCTCAGTAACTTTTGGTTGTGAAGGAATTTATAAATCTGCAGATATATAAATAAAAGACAGAGGAATACCTCTAATGTAAACACTGACATTACCTCCTGTTAGAAAAAATGAATTTAGCCCATCACTACACAAATACAAAAAGCTTTTCAACAGTTTAGATCAGAGATGGTGAACTCCATATGCTAATTTATGGGTGATTTAAACATTTGCTCATGGAATGTTTGAGGGTTGGGGACAGTAATAAAAAAGAAAAAGTATCATACAACTTAATGAAACAATGACAAAACATTATCCTCAGGGTTTGAAACTCCCATTGCTCTAGGCGCATTTTGCGACAGGGAATTTCATTAGTGCAAGCAGTTTCTGAGCTCTGGATGCAGTACTGCGCCTGAGATTTCAGATTAAAACTGCAGAGTGGAAGGAAAGGAGGACCCTTCTACCTCCCCACTTCTCCCTTAAGAATATTAGGGGGAGGGCAGGGGAAGGGCTGGACAATGTAAAAAATGAACATGATATTTTAACTGCAGTTCATTCATTTTCAGCTTTGTATTCTTGTTATTAAAAAAGTGCGCCAAGACATCCCGTTGTTGCACCCGTAACCTAGGTTTAAGGTGCCATTTAGCTCCTAGCTTACATATATCAGTTTCTAACACAGATCACCCTCATTCAGGTATCTCACCAAAATGACAGCAAACAAACCAAAAGCCACCATTGTCTAATACACAGAGCATTTTCATGACTTAGATTGTTATTTATTAAATATCTATATACTGCCCTTCATTCAAAGATCACAGGGTGGTTTACAATATAAAAATTCAAAAATACATACAATAATAACAAACAAGTACACCTCCCCCCAATTTAAAAGGCCATTGATTGTTTAGCCAAAGGCCTAGGAGATGAAGAATGTTTTTGCCTGGTGCCTAATGGTATGTGACGAAGGTTTCAGACGAGCCTCCTTGGGAAGAGCATTCCTGAAGCAGGGAGCCACCACAGAAAAGGCCCATCCTTGTGTTGCCACTCTCTGGACCTCTTGTGGAGGAGGCATACAAAGAAAGGCCTCAGATGCTGAACACAAGGTCCAGGTTGATTCACACGGGGGTAGATGCAGTCCAGAACTATTTAAAGTTTTATAGGTCAAGACCAGCACTTTGAATTGGGCCCAGAAACTAATAGGCAGCCAGTGCTGTAGGGCCAGGATTGGCATTATATGCTCAAACCGTCTTGCCCCAGTGAGCAACTTGGCAGCCAAAATCTGCAATACAGTAGCTAGTTTTCAAACCTTTTTCAGAGGCAGCCCCACATATAACATGTTGCAGTAATCTAACCTAGAGGTTACCAAAGTATGGACAACAGAAGTTAGGCTATCCCTGCCCAGATAAGGGTACAGCTGGACTACTGGCAGAAGCTGACGGAAGGCACTTTGCACCACCATGGCCACCTGAGCCTCAAGTGACAGCAATGGATCCAGATGTACAAAGACCCCCAACTGTGTAGATCAGGGATGGCGAACCCTTGACCCACTGCTGGATTTCTTCCAGTCCTCTGGGTCCCCACCTGCCCATCAGCAGGGAGAGATTAAAACCACACTGCTATATGCCTGTGTCTCCTGAAAGTGAATTCACATAACCGGTAGGAGCCAACTCCTAGGGGCCGTACAGGCTTTGGCCCCAAAATAAAATATTTGAGGGGGCTGCCCTCCCCTAAAGTTGGTGGACATTTCCAGTCAAACAGTTTGTGTCCTCTGAGTCATGTGATTATGTGGGGCAGGGCTTACCTGGGCCCCACAATATTTTATTCAACTTGGCACCCCTAACATAAGCACTCCATTCTTGGCCAGACACTCCACATCAGAGGTTGGTAACCGTTTTGGACCAGTAGTCACATTTTGAATTTTGAGAGTGTGCTGCAGAAGTCACTGTTGCTCCTTTTCAATATCACTGTAAACACAAATGCTTCTTTTGAAAATCTACAAGACAGACCATTCCAGTTAACACTGCCCTAGAACTGAAAAATTACAAAACTCACTTCTTTTTAGAAAAAAGAACAAGTATGTGATGTTGCCATTCAGCACGCACGCACGCACGTGTGTGTGTGTGTGTGTGTGCGCACGCGTGCACGCGTGCACGCGCACGCACGCACGCACGCACGCATACACACACACACACACACAGTTACAAAGAAGATGATGGGACAACAACAGACCTTCAGTGTTACCTATTTGTCTTTCAAGATCTGCTGCTTCATCTGGTGTTGCACGAGGCAGGACTCCAGGATCACTGAAGCTAGTACGTAGCAAGGTCCCCATAACAAAAAAGAACAGAATTGCTCCTACTGCAGGAATAGCAGGTGTAATCTGATCTGATAAATATCGACAACTGTAAAACAGAGAAAAATTGAAAGTTTAAGGGTTATTAATACTGCATAATACACCTTTTACCCTAGTTTTTGACACCTGAGATATTTTTCAGGACCCACCCTATTCCTATAAATGTAATTTGTTTTAACTTTTTAAGATTGAATTTTAAATTGCTATACTCTGCCCTGGGACCTTATGATGAAGGGAGGGTAAGAAATCAAATTATTAGTAGTAGTAATAAGGCTGCTGATGTAATTTCCAATATTGCAAGGGAATTAGGTGTGGGGGAGAGAACTCCTGGAAAGCCATTCCAGATAACCAGCTTAGAGAAGTTATTTCCCCACGAAGCACAAAACCTAAAAATCTCAAATTTTATTTGAGAACTTCTTTATTTCACAAAATTTCTGAGTGTGCGTTCAGATTATATTTTCCACCACCACCAACATTTTTGTACTCAAGGAGGGCTCCGGTGCAGGTCCAGACTCACATTCTATTTTCCCACCTTATTTTCTAGGCATCAGTAAATTATTGTGTTAACATGGGATCTCCCGAGTCAGTCATTCACTTCTCCTTGGAGCAAATGGAGCAGAAGCAGTGAAAGAACCCAAGGTTTACTATAGATCATTTCCTTCTGTACACTTTAGTAACATTTCCTGCAAAATCAACACCCACTTTGTTTATTTGTTTGTTTAAAGTGAGGCAATAGAATTATGTTATGTACAAAAACAAAAAAAGGATAGAGCGCATTGATAAGAGATGCAAAGCCTTTTATAAATGGCATCTCTTTTAATGGGTATGTATAGCAGTGTGGTTAAAATGTAATATAGTTCCCAGTTTTATTTAGACTCCCCGGCTTCTTTGCTTTTAAAAATTAAATGTTTCCTGAGTTATAACTATCTTAATCACTTGAGGCAAAACCAAAAACTTAAAGACTAACGGATTTATTACAAGATAAGCTTCTGAAGACTCAAGCCCCTTTTGGAAAATAAATAACTCTTCTATGTACAGAAGAGCAGCCTTGCCATTGACTTTCAGGCGTCTCTTGAATACTTTTCTATGCCAACAGCTCTATGCAGCTTTTTAAACTTCTTGATTAGCCAGTATTATGATTCTTATGATCGTTTTGTATAGCTTTTATGGGGTTTTATATTTTATTTTATTTTATATATTGTTGTATACCACCTTGATATTTATATGAGTTAGAGATATATAAATATGTTTAATAAAAAAATGTTATTGTTGACAGATATTTGAAATTTAAATATTAGCTTTAAAAAACTTAACAATATGCCTAGCATTTTATACTGCATAAAAAGACAGCTGCAGAAAAGCAAGTTATGACCTCTGCAATGTATCCATGCTGTTATACAGCATAATCCTGGCAATTGACAAACGAGAAGACTTGCCTCTATCATGGGATGAATGAAGTCTAGCTGCTGAACCACACTTCTTGCTTCAGTGGGAGCTGCTGCCTGATAACACCGGGAAAGACCAAAGATGAGGACAGGAAATGCTGCCCTTATAAATCTGGTGCCATATGGACTTGATGTTATTTCTGTTCCTAATACTACAAAATCTTTTGCAAACCACTTTTGAGTCTCTTCTGGGACAATAAAAGGGGACATAAGTATTCTAAATAAATAAATACAAACCTTTTAATTTGATTTCTGGAGTATCCTAATTTAAGAACTAGAACTTCTTAAAAGCTTAAATCATTAAGATCACATGGGTATATATCATTTACTTGGTGAATTTCAGGGTTATTGCAATGAATGCATACCAGTCTAGGCTGAATTTGTGTGCACAGAGTTGAACAAATGATTCACTGTGATGAATGGTGTAAATTCCCTCACAAGGAACTACAGGAATGTATTTTCATGATGAACTAATTCACCACGGGATACAATCAATCCAAGCAGGTCTTCACAGGCATGGTTTACACTTCACAATCTGTGTGTTTACAAGTAGCACCTAATTATTTGTATTACACTAAAGTATTTATAGGCTACTGTCCTCAATTCAAGGCAACTCAGAATATCAACACACATATTTTAAATGCAACAATCACACTAAAACAGGAAATTCGTAACAGATAACTTAGAAGAGGACAATTATAACAAAAGCATAATAGATCATAACAACCAAATACCATCTGGAATAAGAACTATCCCAAAAGAAATGAGAGAGAAAGGACTCTATATATCATCTGGGAGGATATTCTAGAGCCATGAGGTGACAGTAATGAAGACCCTGTTTCTAACAGCTGATAATTCCATAGTAAACGTGCTTGAAAACAGAGTCCAGTGTAGCAATCACAACTACCAAGGGGCGTAACAGAGGGAGAAGTACTTTCTAAGGTATGTAGATCACAGGCTGTGACCAGATTTAAAAGTAATTAAGCACCAGGCCCTTGCATTCAGCAAGCTAGCAATCAGTGAAGTTGTTGCAGAATTGGCCAAGTATGATCACAAACAATTACCATAGTTAGCAGACAAGGAGCATCCTGCTGACTCATAGAAATTCTCCCTCCTTTTCCTTTTCAGTATTAACAGTAGCATAGTTCTGTGCCACGGTTTCTTTAATCATTAGTAAACCAACACCAAATCCTGCTTTCAAACTCTAGTGTAAAGCAAACAATTGTTAGCTTTCTCAGTGCAAAATTCAGTGACTCACTAGGGCAAGACAGTTTGTGCATATAACACCAATCCTAGCCCAACTGCACTGGCTGCCAGTGAGTTTCTAAGCACAATTAAAAGTACCTCAAGGACTGCTTCTCACCATATGAACCAATCTGGACCCTGTGACCCTTCTTCGTATGCCTCCTCCATGAGAGGTCTGGAGGGAAGCAACACAAGAACAGGCGTTTTCTGGGGTGGCTCCCATTTGTGGAATGCCCTTCCCAGAGCATTCATTATAGATCTTCAGGGACCAGGCAAAAACATTCCTCTTCTCCCAGGCCTTTAGCTAATTAAACTATCTATGGCCTTTAAAACAGGAGGGGGGCATTGTTCTTGTTTGCTACTATGTTATGTATTTTTGTGTTTTTATATGGTAAGCCACCTTGTGATCTTCAGGTGAAGGGTGGTTTAGAAATAATAATAATAATAATAATAATAATAATAATAATAATAATAATAATAATAATAATAATAATAATAATAGAGCTTTGGTGCTGATTTAAGTCCACACTAGGGCTAGCTAACCTCTGAGTGTCCAGATGTTGATGAAATACAACTCCCATTATCATCATTAGCCATGCTGGTTGAGGACTTATAGTTCAGCAACATCTGGAGGGACACAAGTTCTTCACCAGGGGTTTTACACCATGGCTAATACTGAAAAGGGAAAGGAGAGGTGGCTCTGGGTGGGAAACAGGAGGAAAGAGTGGGCATGATCCCACTTGACACTTGCATCAAGTCAGTGTCAAAACCAACAGAAATTATAGGACTTTACATTGCCAGGGTACAGGGAGCTCACATATTTAAAGTTACTCATTAAAAGGAAACCTAGAAAAAAGGACAGTTTTTACTAGTTTGTACTGAGCTTCGGACTGTAGCCAGAACAGACACATTCTCTTTGATCTTGGTGAACTAACAGTACTGTCTATTCCTGAAACAAACTGCAACTGTCACTATGTTAACTGCAAAATACTCATTTAAACTGGCTACAAAATACTTTATAAAAAAGATCATTTGTTCAGACTGAATCCTGTTGCCACCTGCAGTGCTAAATTGCAGAAGACCAAGATTCTAATCTGAATCTGCAAAACTACAAATATCAAACATACCAGTAAACTAAGCTAACAGTAAGCTTTTCTACATGTTCTATGGTTTCCAGCACAGAAGAAAGACAGGATATAAATGTAAAGAAAGAAGGCAAATAAATAAAATTTATATTGAGGAGATATAGCACATCAAGAACCACTTGAGGTCTTTCAGAACAGCTTTAAAGCTTTAAAGAAGACACTGCTAGAATTGTGCCCACACTCCTCACCTTCAAACTTGCCTCAAGGTGCCTAAGAGAGTAACCCTTTCCTGAGCATAGCCACCACCAGCAAACAATTTTTTAATTGATGGTAGACACCAGCACCCCACAAAGTATGTCCCATCAATGATGCTACATCATGGTATAGTACAATTTCAACTGAGCTGTTCTGAAACAAATGGGAACACCATGAGGCAAACAGATTGCAGCTCTTCCACCAAACAAAGGCATTTTTTACTGTACAACAAAGTGGGGGAAAGTACAAAGAACCTGCCTCCTGTGATAGAATAAAAAGTTCCTTCAACAGAAATAAATGGATTTCATAAACAAAAGAGCAAAACCTGCAAAGCCATCAAGAAAGCCCTGCACTTTTGTGAGACATGAAAAGCACTCCAAAAGTATGTATGTATTGGGAGGAAGAGGAGGACATTCAGTCCCAATACATGCTCTGTTTATAGCTGAAAAGACTAAATGGAAGAAACTGCTGGGTACTAAACAATAAGAGAATTAATTAATGGTTTTTGTGTTGATTTCCACATTCTGTGACTTACATTATAAATGAAGTGCAAGGTGTGTCATCTTAAAATAACGGTGTATTATGATGACATTGAAACAGAACTTTAAACTTTAAAGTGTTCAACTTTGGTTAGATTGCATCCAATATTATATTTTCTTTTCTTTTTAACTGATTCTTTTTCTTTGTTTTTATTTTTTCTAAGTCAAAGTTCTTCAAAGTCCTTCTTTCCTCACCCCAAATTCCTTCAAGTACATTTTTTCACTAAGGTGATCAGCAGGAGGTGCTAACTTTAATGCTTCTCCTTCATTTCTATTCCCTGCTGGATGCATTGTTTCTCCTGCTTTGATGCCTTCAGCAGCACTTGGGGATGATTATTAATGATCAGCTGCTGATGGCAACCTAGCTGGAGAAAAAACAACAGTGAATAGAAATGAAGTGAATAGGCTGCCACCAAGTTGTACTATTAATGGTGCACCTAGAAGCAGAAAGAGGAAATAATTAATTTTATGGCGTTGGGGAGGACAGGAACCCCAACTGACTTTAAAATGGCAAAAATTACCTGAGAGCACTTGGTGAAGCCCAACAAAGGAAATTACGGTAATTAGCTGTGAAAAAATTGGGGAAAGTGTGTGTGTGGGGGGGGGGGGGAGGGATTACCAGTAATAGTTATATATTTTTAAAAGATCACACAGAATTGTTGGGGGATCCTGGTAGGCCACCCAAAACCTTTAGGTGGTCCATATATGGTCCACTTTAGCACCTTTGTCTTAGATGTTAAAAATGCTTCGGCTTCCTCACCTGCACATCTCCCATATATTAGTTTTGGTATGGCCCAGGCATGTCCAAAGTCTGTTCCGGGGGATTTAATCCGGCCCTCGTTGCAGTATACAGTATGTCCTGGGATAACCCCCCCCCCCAAAAAAAAATGCTCAGCAACTTCAACCCTAAAAAAAGCTCAAAACTTTGATTGGCCCTCACACATGTTCACTTCATCAAATCTAGCCCCTTTGAAAAAAGTTTGGGAACCCCTTGTATGGCCCTTGAATTGAAAGACTGCCATAGACAACAGCTGCTAAACCTTTAAGGTGTTACAAAATATACAAGGTGTAAAATTGACCATACTGGCCTGAATATAAGCTGCACCCGAATATAAGCCATAACTTTAAAATTGGAGGGAGGAAAAGAAAAGAAAAAATACCCGAATATAAGCTGCTCCATTCCTCGCTGCTCCTGGCTGCATACTTTGGGGGGGGGGGGACACGCTGCGTTGCTGACAGCCTTTCCCCTTCCTCAGCTTTTCCCTTCCTCGCTGTCTCCCTTCCCAGCCTTGGGGGAGAGGGAGGGAGGAGCCTTGGGGGAAGGGGCGGGTGCCACTTTGCCACGCTCCTGGCGCTGTTTGCCCCGTGCTCCTGGCTGCATACCATAAGGTCACGAAAATAAGTCACACTTTAACTTTTCATGGTCGGAATTTGGGGGGGGAAGTGAGGCTTATATTCAGGCCAATACAGTATTCCCATTTCTTAAATATCATTAATCCTTTATATTCCTGTAATTTAACACACACTTACTTAGTGTGTCCTTTATATTCCTGTAATTTAACACACACTTACTTACAGAAAAGAACTAATTTGCCAATACAACTTCAAAGTGACTTTTAAAAGCCCAAGACAGATTTGAGTCAAGTATTTGAAAAATGCCATAAGACCATCCTTGTAGCCTTTCACTCTAAGGGAAACTATTTCCTTGTCACAATTTATATTGTCATACTCCAGACAGTTATGAGAAAAAGCACACAATTCAATCATGCAAGCTATCATACAATGTGATGCTAGTGCTGAACAGAACACCTAAGAGCAGATACTGTCCAGGAACCAGGGGAGATGCCTGCTAAATTACAACACAAGTGTCCTTTTAGCAAAATACTGCATTTCTGCCAGAACTTGTCATCCCAGAAGGACAAGATGAAAACATCAACTAATTCTTCTAGATATTATCAAGTATTTGAAATCCCAGTACACTGCTTAGTCCAGAAATCAACAATTTTGTATAACAGGAAATAGGTAACATGTGTAGAAAAGTTCTAAATGTTTTTGTTTAGATAAACAAGATTGGGGCCCAAAATAACTCATTATTCAGAACTATGAGACATATACTTGCCAGATGTTTACACACATTGTGGCTATGGTCTCTGGCCAAATTTTAAATTATGCTTAATCCTAATTTTGGCAATGGTGAAACAACAAATTAATATTTGTAAACCACTGTAGTAGGATAGCATTGAAGTCTATTCACAATCAAGGGTAAAACAAAGCAAGAATATAATTCCCCTAGCAATGCTTACTTTAGGACACTATCTGGGAATAGATCTTAGGCAGAAGTGGGAGGAAGTGAAGAAGTTAAATTGCATTCTATTTCAAGAAGCTATCTTAAAAATTCACATACAGAAGAATTACAAAAAGAATACTAAGAGAAATATATTATACTTCATCTGTAAGAATTTGATCACTGCAAGTTTCATTCAAAAACCAAATTTTAGGATTACAGATGAAACAACTGCATTGGTTATTTTGTCAATGACAACATTCATTTGACACTGAAATACTGCTGTACAGTTGCAAAAGGAAAATTAGCAGTGTTCAAAAGAGAAAGTGCCATTAGAAACCTCAAGCAATTTACTGTTCTAGGCATTTCAGCTCATGTTGGTGTGTGCCAAAAAGGATGGAAATCAGCTACTCATATTATATTATTATTTTGCCTGGAAAAGGCAAGCAGCATTATGTCACCAAAACTGCAGTCTATGCATACAGCTCTAAAGCTAACAGTAGCTAAAGAATTAGAAAAAGTGATATGTTGGACTGCCACAAAAGCTATTTATTCAGTACCTCCAGAACCGAAAAAATGTTTCATATAAAAATCAGGATAGTCAATCAAGCAAATGTACAAGAACCTACAAGTCACCATAACAAATGTGATGGGCACAAAGCTTTTTAGATGTAAAAATTCTGAAGTTGAGATGGTACCCAAGTTAATTTGCTTCAGCTAGAATTTGATTTCCCTGAGAATAAACACACATCTTCAGTTTATACTGCAGGATGTGTTTTTATTTATTTAATTCATATTCCATCTGCTTTCCATTATAAACCCAAGGCAGTTACATGTAGTTCCCTGAAGATCACTCAGCCAGGCACTGACCAACTCCAGACCTGCTTAGCTTCAGCAAGGTGATGGCCTTATGTACTTTCAGATGATAGCCTGGGATCTCAAACAATGTAGCTTGTTATCTCAACTCCAATATTTTAGAAATGTAATGAAATATCCTGATGCTTGAAGATGAGTAATGGTTATAGCTAATTCACAAATACAGTTATCGCTGATACCCTAACTCAAGGTTGAGAAACCTGTGGCATTCCAGGTGTTGTTGGACTACAACTTCCATCAGCCCTAGCCAGCATGGCCAATGGTCAGGGATGATGGGAGCTGAAGTTAAGTAACTAACATATGGAGAATTGCACATTAGCGGACCCTGCCCTAAATTATCACATTGTACATCGCACCACATGAACACACTTCTATTTCATTTCCACTTTAAACTAGTTTATAAACTATATACAGACTGAACTTGTCTAGGCAATACTTTAATTTTCAGTCACAATTCATGGAAACCTGGGTATCAGAATCCATAAAAGGTTTATGTTGGGATTACTGAACACGTGGAAAAAACAGTGCTGGACAGACGTAGTCCCAAATGCTGCATCAGTTACACAGACACTCATAAATCATGCAAGAAGCGGTTTGTGTACGTTCCATTTTCAAAGATACATTAACTTCACGTGCATTCTTTCTGCAAAATAATTAGTCAGCTTTTAAAGAAGTTTGCTTTTGATCTGAACCACAAACATTGACATATTGTCAAGACACTGCACTTGCTGGCACTAAGCTAACACTAATGTAACCAAATGTTTTAGTTCCTTTAAGGCAGCCTTTCCCAATCTGCTGTCTGCCAGATGTTGTTGGATTCCTAACTCCTATCAGCCCTAGTCAGTGTGGCGAATAGTCAGGAACAATGAGAGCTGGAGTCCGACAACAGCTGGAGAACACTCGATTGTGGATGCCCTTCTTTAAGGTGTATCACTGAAGAGGAAAATTAAATAGGGGGAAATGCTTGAATTATATATATATTTTTGTTCAGTTGTACCACAAAGTGCTAAGGAAGAAAAAGTAACTACAAAGAAAAATCAATCACTTTGTTAGCAACTTTATTCAGTATAAAGTAGACTGGCAATCTTGATGTGTGGCATTAGAAAGAAAGTGGTTGCGCCTTTATTTATTATTTCAGTTTTATCAGCCACACAATAATAAAGAGTTGACTGTCCGGGCTGCATACAAAGTAAAAACATGTTAGAAACTACCATTACAATAAGATAAATAAGGAAGCAGCAATTATGGAGCATCTGAATAAGTTCAAGAGAATTATATTTTCAGAAATCCATTAAAATCCAAAGACAATATTTTTTAAAAATATAAATTACCAACATTTTACAATTATCTAAGCCAACAGATGCCTAGATACCCAGCACATCAAACAGATGCACCCCCACTATTGGCTTACGCTGTTTGTGTAAGTAAACAGTTCTGATGGTTTACTACTGAGAATGGGCCTCAAGAGTATCATTAGATTGCTACCATATAGAATCTATGGTAGAGAAAACAATTGTCAACAGTTTTCAAACTTGGGCTAGCTTTGACAGCCTGCCAGTTTTTGAAGTCACTCCCTATGTTACGCATCCATGTTGCTCCTTGGGAGGAGGCCTTGTTCCTGCATGAGTATTGAGCCTCAGAAGCATTAAGTAGCAGCAAGACTGCTTGCTGTTTCCAAGTGCCTCTGAAGCTGAACATGAGGCCTGAGATGAGCTTCTGCCCACTCACCTGCTTTGAGCTGGCGGTGCTACCCTCATTCATTATCAAAGTGAACTCCAAGGGCTTGTACTACTGAATATGCATATCAGGAACACAGTTCCTCCTTCCCTCGGAACTCTTAAAATGGCAAAGGGGAAGTCCTCCTTTGACCACTAAAGAGATTTTGGGTGGGGGAGAAGAACTCATTGGATCACAATTTTCTCACTCTCTTCAGGATGCCTAGTGGATGAGGCTAGCCTCCACTGCTGAGAATATCCCCCAAGGTCAAGAGTGACAAACACCTGCTTTGGTTTGGAGCACTCTGGGTCAGAATTGTTCTGACCTTGCTACTGTTTTGCAGAAGTACACTCTGCAATCTACCATGTGTGCAGACCCTCTTTCCTTCTCTTCTGTCCTCAATATAACACGGTCAGAGATGGACTCCACATGCTAAGAAAAACATAAGTGCAGTACAACACTAAGTTTTCCAAACCATGATTTGCGTTCCAGAGACTTACAGGCAAATCATATAGGCAAATCATGGATTGTGTGGTTTCCCTCTTCCTCTGTCTACAATCGGAATCCCCAGAGGCTATCCTGATCCCAAATCATGATCTGCAAGGACAGAACAGTATCCCAAACACGGTTTCTCAGTTCAAATGTAACTGCAAACCATCATTTGCTGAAACTATGCTTTAAAAACCAGCTTTAAGCTATGGTTCAAATGCTTTTTGGTGCACGCATGTGAATACCATCTGAACGATCTCACTAAAATGTGAATACCATCTGAACTATCTCACTAAAAGGAATATAAAATAAAGCCTCCCTCTTGCACATTCTTAAAACACTAAAGAAACAAGACTTTGGGTACAGCATCAATGGACAGAGGAAAACAAACACACATGCTAATGTCAGGAGCTCCACTCTTTACCTCCCTCCCACTTTCCTCATTTGGTGTACACAGAAGGCTGTTAATGTGAAGAAGAGTTCCCCACAAATTTCTACCATACTGCTTCCTCATTGGCCAAGGGAAGAAGGAAAAAGAAACAAGGCTCAGCGTTTTAAACTCTAAAGAGTCCCAAGATGATTCCTGCACATATGAGCACTGCAGTCACATGCAAAGAAGGAATACAGAATATACCCCAAATGTTCAGACTGGTGCAACATACAGCAACTGTACATTACAAGTGTATGATTCATGAACATTTAATTTCTACAATCCTTTAAGGGATGGGGAGGGGGGGATGGACGGTGCAGTTATTTCTAGAATTCAGAAAATCTCATAAATTTCTTCCCATGACCCTTTATTGACATTGCAGCCATGGTAAGCAGCTTCTACACTGGTTGCTAATTCTCAAGAAGGCAATGTTATCTTGTTTCATAAAAATAATAGTTGGGCTATACAGATTATCCTCAGGAACTACAGCAGCAATCCTATGTACACATACTTGGGTGTAAGTCCCACTAAGCACAGTAAGATTTATGTCTAAGTAAATAGGCATGCAGTAACACATATATATACACTACCTCAAGGGACTTAAGGCAGCTTACAAACAAGAACAGTTATTCATTCCTTACGAAAGAGAAGTTTGAACATACATTTCCTTTTATGGTTACTGAGTTGCTAATAAACAAGACAAAATTCAGGATGCTGAATGGCTACATTGGAATAGGAAATACATGCAGAGGCTTCTATCAGAAAGCTTTTTATCCGCAAATCCAGTTATCCAATCATAAAGAGTTATGGCCAAACCTTGCTACATGCACGGCTGATTCAGATATCTGAAAAGCTCGAGTTTGCCCACTTGTTTGTGCTTTGCTAGTCAACCTCAGCCATTTTCAGGGAAGAAACCATGGGAGAGATACCGGACAAATCAAAGAGCAATTCCCTCATAACGCTAAAGAGAACGGCACTTATAGCCTACCAGGCCTCCCCTGCAAAATACCACCCCCTCATATATGTTTTATCATTTCTTCAAGGTGGACTCCAAAACCACAACCCAATCCAACTGGGAGAACAACAGCCTTAGAAATGAGGCATTTGCCAGCAAGAGTTGTCTGGAATAGGAATGGTTAAGGGGCCTTCCTCCTTACCATCCAAGTGTCCCTCATCCATGCATTTGAATCATCTCTACAAAAATCTAGGACTCAGGAGTACATCCTCAAGAAGATGTCATTTCCTGATGAAAGTATCTTGACTGGGCTACAGATCAGCGTGTTAATTTGCCCAGTTCCAATCCATACAACAGCAAAGGCCCACCCCTTCATTGCCTGTCAATGCTTGGATGTCAGTGTGACAAGACTTAATTCTGCAAGTTTTCCTTCCTTGGGATTACTAACTGAGGAAGCAGGGCCCAGACATCCTTATTTCCTCCCTTTTAAAAATAGTGTTCTTCTAAGCTGTGGACAAAAATGGAATTGTCAGGAAATCTATCCTTTTTTAAAATGTATTTTAATTAAAGATTTTCTTGATTTACAAGAAATCTATCCTTTCTATGCTAGTTATAAATGGAGGAGTTTATTAAGGTGTTTTTGTGACTGGTGCATGTGCATGTCTCCACAACAAATGTTAAGTATCTAGGAATCTAATGTATATTGCCAAGTATGAATCATACTTATTTTAACATGGCTAATATGCCTAATGCACACTGAGAGCCAGTGTGGTGTAGTGGTTAAGAGCGGTAGTCTCGTAATCTGGGGAACCGGGTTCGCGTCTCCGCTCCTCCACATGCAGCTGCTGGGTGACCTTGGGCCAGTCACACTTCTTTGAAGTCTCTCAGCCCCACTCACCTCACAGAGTGTTTGTTGTGGGGGAGGAAGGGAAAGGAGAATGTTGGCCGCTTTGAAACTCCTGAAGGGGAGTGAAAGGCGGGATATCAAATCCAAACTCTTCTTCTCTTCGTCTAATGCATTATACCTAAACAACATATGCCTAAATCTGAAACAACCTCATTGCCTGATATTTCTCTTTTCAGTTTTAATGTTGTGGATTAGAAATAATTCAAGATACTGATTTATAACACAAATTTTGCAATCAGCACAAATTGTTCCACAAAGCTTACATTATACGTGTTCCAGGGATGCAGTTATCTTGCACTTACCCAATCACTGATAGCAACATAAAATTGGTTTCAAATGCATAAGGATAAATAAAGCTGTGTCCAACAACCATTGTAAGCTGTTTTAAATACTTCATTTCTTAATGTGAATTGACTCCTGTCAATATACCGTATATACTCGAGTATAAGCTGACCCGAATAGAAGCCAAGGCACCTAATTTTAGGACAAAAAACTGGGAAAACTTATTGACTCGAGTATAAGCCGGTTCACACCACAAACCTGGTGGTGGTGGCAGCGGAAGAGGAAGAACAAGCAGCCTGAAAGGGCTCCTTTTGGGCCGCTCATCCCTCTGCCACCCCCTCTGCCACTTGCAAGAGCAGGCATAGGAGTCCGGTTGGGAGAGGCGCAGTGTGGCGCAGCGCCTCTCCCAGCTGCGGCTCCTGTGCCTTCCTGTGCCTTCCCGTGCAAGAGGCAGGCGGCGGTGGAGGAACGAGCGGCAAGAAAGGGCTCATCCCTCTGCTGCTGCCCGCCTCACTCGAGTATAAGCCAAGGGAAGCTTTTTCAGCATAAAAAATATGCTGAAAAAGTCAGCTTATATTCAAGTATATACGGTAAACACTTTTCTCAACATATTACAGCTTGGCTTTGTATTTAAGTACAGTGGTATCTCAGGTTAAGTACAGTATTTAAGTACAGTGGTACCTCGTTCCGGAGGTCCGTTCTTAACCTGAAACTGTTCTTAACCTGAAGCACCACTTTAGCTAATGGGGCCTCCCGCTGCTGCCGTGCTGCCGAAGCACGGTTTCTGGGTTAGCGGAGTCTGTAACCTGAAGCGTATGTAACCCGAGGTACCACTGTACTAGAATGGTAGCCACAGGTGGCAAGAATTGCATGCCAGCAAGTGTATTCAATT
Organism: Podarcis liolepis; assembly: GCF_965112155.1. NCBI lineage: Eukaryota > Metazoa > Chordata > Lepidosauria > Squamata > Lacertidae > Podarcis > Podarcis liolepis. The sequence continues at coordinate 70,328,873 of NC_139557.1, read as the reverse complement.
CCATGTAAAGTGAAGAGAGGTCTGGCAGTGCAGGGATGGAGCACTCTCTCTCTCTCCTCTGTGCTCAGCACAGAAACCAATCAGAGTGCAGAAGTGTGGATTGATTTTATCCATCTCTCCTCTGCCAGCCCCCAGCAGACTAATAACGTTTTTTGCAGGCTAGGAAATGTTGTACGCTTACTTATCAGACATGCAGTGAGATATTTATGCAGAAGTGCAATCTTTTGTGCAATAGTTTTACTTTGCAAATGCAATGTTCTTTTAGCACATGTATTTAAACAGCACTTTTGAGAGTTTAACACACATTTGCCCCCAGTTCCCTTTCACAAGATCCAACCGTCCTTTCCTAAGATCCCCTACTTCTCTTATTCTGCTGCTTTCTGTGCATGAACTGGGGGAGGGATGCAGGCATGCTTGTTCTCCGCTTACCACTTTGAGCTTAGCTGCCTTTTCTTACTCTGTGATATCCGATCAGCTAATCACTACTAGGGGCTTTCACTACCAAATTCCCAGAAACAGGATTTCTATATCATTTCCAGAGAATGCAAACAACTTTATAAACAATATTGTATCACTGGTCTAAAGTGCATAGCTTACTTCTGTATTAAAAATATCACCAATATTCTGATTTTTAAAAACTATACTTTAGGAAGAAAATAATAGTGTAGGCCAATGTCAAAAAAGATAAAATACTCTTGCATTATTTGTGCAAAAAAACCAGACACTGTCCTGTTGCAGCTCCCCCCGCCCCGATCTTTTCAAGATGAAGATATACTTTTCTAGGAGCATAGAACCACTGGGTAAGCAACAAAGATATGGAAATATCCATTGCTAATGTATAGTATGCCTCTACTAATGTCTCAAAAGGCATGTTTGAGTATATGCTATAAAACATTCACACTGTAATTGTTTCCATTACAAGAAAGTGTCATTAGAATGTACTGTTTTTCCTGTACTGTATGTAGTAAAAAAGGTAATCTAGGAATCACATATTTATAGAACATCAATGGGGTATTATTTCAAAATGTCACAATGACTATATCTTTACAGTCTTCATTACTACTTTTAAGATACTGGCATGGTTCAGACACAATAAACTTTGTTTATTGGCCTTGTGATCATACATTCCCCTCTCCCCACCCCACACATCCCCAGCTTCAAGGAATATATTGTGGTTTGTTAAACCAATCCCCATAATATTACAACTGGGTAACTGTGGCTCAAACAGTGCTTTAAAAAGAATATACAACCAGGAGAAGACTGTAACATCTGAATCAGATCACTACCATGCTGTAAGTACCTATATCTGTACAGTTTTCAAGGCAAATGCAAACAACTTGTTCTCCATGCAATTAGATTGGGCCTAGGAGAGCCTGTATCACCTGCATCCAGGAACCAATAGATCAGGCAGATGACATGGCTACTTCCCACATCAGCACCAGGGATCCAGGGTTATTAGAGGGAACTGGAATAGTCCGATTATCACTTGTGTAGCAGGCTTGTTTAGTAAGAAGCTGTATGACTTTAAAAACAACAACTAATAAAGTCTTCTCCAACCTGCTGCCCTCCAGATATTGCTGGACTCCAACTCCCATGATCCCTGACTATTGCTCATGCTCACTGGGGCTGAACAGGAACTAGAATATCTGGCTAGGACTTTCACTCACTAAAGAATCTAACATAGCCAAAGTAACCACAACAGTATGTGACAGAGCATCTTGCAGTGGAGGGCGGACCATATTTAGAAAAATATTCCAGATTGGAAACGGAATTCCACAGGACTATTTTATAATAATAAAATAATTTAATGATACAATCACATAAGGGGAAACAAAGTAAGGGGGGGAACTAGTTTGCCTAATGTGCAATTTGGAAATCAATATCCTAAAACTATTTTTTGTAACAGAATTACTCCAACTCTACCATCATAACATTTTAAGGGAGTAAGAAACATTTGTAATTTTTAATCATCTTTCCATGATCAAATGATGTACTGCAGGCATCTAAGGGATCCATTTAAGACCTGCAGCTCTCATGCAACTTCACAGGTCTTTTCTGACGCCTGCTGTGAATCCCTTAACATGCCTTCCACCTGCCATCACATTGCTTGGAGGCTGAAGAGAGCACAATTCCAATGAGGAAGGAAACAGTCATCTGTGCGTGCCTTCCTCCCTAAGTAAAACATGCTCCTCTCAGCCTGCCAAACAGTTATTTGGCAGGGTGGGGGAAGAACAATCTCTATCTGTTGGAGTGGAGTCTGCCTTTCTCTGCCCCAGTAGGAAGCAGCTGAAAGTGAGAACTTTACCTGCTTTCAGGAGCTTTCTGTATGTTAGACAGAGATCCTCAGGAGACACTGCTGACCAGGTACAGATACCTGAAGGGGTGGAAATGTTCCCTTCCCCCATTAACTTCCTTCCAAGAGTGATTCTTAAGATCTACCCATTTGTTTGTCATTTGGTTGTTTCTTCCAGATCAGCAACCATTTGTTTTTATATAACAAGCTTAACTTGTTGTGATATCCAATATTTCTGTCTTCCTGACCTGCCCACCTTCTTATTAAGGCTGGCAAACTCTACATGAATATTCAGTATTTTTACTGGCCCCTATAAACTTTCTGAAAAATTAGCTGCCACATCATCAGGCATATTCAAATCTGAAAGTATGTGCAGCAGGGGGGAAACTAATTACATATTTGGTTCTGCATCCTGAATTTATATATAATTATTGTGATGAAATAATGATACTATTAAGAGAATTACAAATTGTGTTGTAGATAGTATGCTTTAATAACTATTAAACCATAAAATGAAGAAGGCCATGGGAAACTGCATATGAATCATTTTTGTGCCAGTTTTGTGCATTTGCATATACACAAGATTTCAACATTCCATACTCAAGCACTTCATATAATAATAGATCAAGATGCTGATTCCTCATGCTGTTGCTAAGGGCAGAGCAAAAGACTATTGCTTCTGACTGAATCTTCTGGGACACACGCATTCTACTAGAGCACATGAGACCAAAAAAAACCCTGCTTTAGAGCATTAGATTTCTTTCTGCAGAATAAGAATATAATTTACATTGTGAGACACATGCTTTGAGAGCCTTAAACGTAATAATACTAATAATTACATGTCCACAATTCTAAAGCATATCCACCATATCCTATCAAAAAGAACCCTAACATCTGCTTGGTATGCTATATGGCAATATATACCTCCTTGTAAGCCACTACAGTGATACTTCGGGCTAAGAACTTAATTTGTTCTGGAGGTCCGTTCTTAACCTGAAACTGTTCTTAATCTGAGGTACCACTTTAGCTAATGGGGCTTCCTGCTGCCACCGCCACGAGATTTCTGTTCTCATCCTGAAGCAAAGTTCTTAACCCGAGGTACTGTTTCTGGGTTAGCGGAGTATGTAACCTGAAGCATCTATAACCTGAAGTGTCTGTAACCCAAGGTACCACTGTACAAGCTATACAATTACACACAAATAGCGCTCAGGAGAATTTCCACCACATGCATGCACTTAATTACAGCTGCACAGCTTTTTGTATTTTGTATTAAAAATAAAGGGAAACACCTGCAGATTGTTTAATATTTAATATTATTTAATTAAATGTTATGTAATAAAGTAAACCAATAACAGATTATGCCCGTGTTAAATGGTGTCTCTTATGAAAAATTAGCAGCATGCGCCTGCGTATTTGTTGCAAAAAGTTCTTGATAATAGCAAGCAGAGTGTACAAATACACAAAAACCTATGGAGTCTTGCACAAGTATGTAGAATAGAAATAAGTTACTTATGTGATGTGGTTTGAGAAGATTTTAGATTCTAATATGCCTAATTCAAATTAAATTGCAGCTCAATAAATGACAGCCTATTAGGCTGATAAAAATAACTGCCAAACTTATGACATCAGATCAAAAGTAGAGCAACAGTGTTTTGCTTTCTGTATATAGGGCATTTGCAACAAATTGATTATCACATGATTATTGTCTCAAAACATGTTTTGTTCTTTAGCCATCAGGAAGAGGCAGAAATACCCAGAGCTGCTGTACCATTTTATTCTTATGCAGGTTATTTGTAATCTACTTCACTTCTGATTAGCCTCTTTCAATACATGTCATACCCACTGACAGGTAAGGACAAGATCTAACATTTTGCTTTAGAACTTTTAAAGTGAGTCCTGAAAATGCTTCCAGCAGGTGAAATTACTGGGCATGGTATCTATCCTCCTACTTCGTATGGAAACAATATGGTCTCCCAACAATAACACCCATTTACATGGACAAAAGCTTCCAGTGCTGTATCAAGCATATTTTAAATATGTAGGTACAAAAAACCAAACACCAACCCCATCTATTTATGCACATTTGCAGTTATGCTTCTCTAAGGAACTCTTTCAACTTCTACAAATCAAAGATGATAACTTACCAAGTGTATATGAACAAGTATCTGGAGATGTAAGAAAGTCTAATTTCACCAAGAATCTCTTTCAGCCTCTATTTCGCCCTTTGAAGATCAGATCAGCATTTAGTTCAGTGGTTCCCAATTTCTCCTTGCCCGCTGCCACAGACAGCTTGAAAACTGCATACTTAATTATTTTTCTACATGCCATAGCAACTATAATGCTTTTAATGGTATTTTTATTGGTTCTTTCATTTCTAAAGTTGTATCTTATTGTATTGTAATTTGCATTTCATAGAATTTGAATTGTAATTCAATAAAATACAGTATAAGAAATAAAAGAAACAATGAAGATACCACTAAAAAATAAATATTAAATTTTAATGTGGACATGCCATGAACCAGCTGAATGAAGTTCACATATCACTGGTGGTCCATGGACCACAAAACCCCTTATCTAATTCATACTTATATAAACTAACCAGAAACAGAAGCTCTTTCTTTCAATGAGAAATGGATCATGTAAACACACCATGTCTTCAGTGGCTCGACCCAAAACCTGCCCTTGTGAAAAAAATTGTCCCCAAGCACAAAAAAATACTTTTAGCGCAATCATGTGTGTTTATATGCAAAAGTAGGCTCCACTGTTTTCAGTGCATGGAAGAATGGATCATGACTCAGTTCAAAAAAACTTATCTGCTAAACAGATTATCAAATAACATTTCCCTCAGGATTCATAATTTACACAATTTCTCCATAGGATGCTAAACTGCACCGTACATTAAAAGGTCCACTTAATAACATAAGGAGGGTCTCCTGGATCAGGCCAACAGTTCATCTTGTCCAGCACCCAGTTCTCACAGTGGCAAACTAGATATGTATAGGAAGCCCAACTAGCCTTCCATGAGCATAACTTTAAGACACCACAGCATAACTAGGCATGAGCCACAGAGGAAGCAATAAAGGGTGTGTACACGAGTGCTCCTTGATCACTTTCATCACACAGGCTTATTGTACGTATCTCATATTTATACGCTACTACTTGCTCAGTTACAGTTTTTTTCCCCCTTTCTTTTTTTAAATACCAAACTCACATCGTTGCAAATACTAGATGCTGTGGGGTGAGGAGAAGACTTTAAAGCTAACAAAGACTGAACAAAGTCAGAAGCAATATCCTTCACCTCTCAAACAGGGAAGTGAGTAAGGTATTTATGATGAACAGGTGGATTTATATTTTTCTTTTCTTTTTTTAAAGGAAGAATTGCCTAACAACAAAAAAGAAGGAAGTTTGAACAATAGCTGAGAAGAGGAATGTTGTGAAATGTCTAGTTAGCCTAATTATACAGAGTTTACTTTTTGGATGAGGTTTTAAAATTCATCTAACTAAACCAAGCAGCAGCATAATGAACAGACCATGCTACCACGTACAAACTGCAGTTCTACAGACTGCATCCACTGGCAGGCTAACAGCTTGATACATACATACCTTTACACAGAGGACTTGATCAGAGAAAGAGGAAAATGTAGTTCATAGTTGGATGTACTGTAAATGTAAACACCTGGTTCCTTAACAGCCTGTTGCAAACATTTGACAAAGTAATCTAAAAATCATTCAGCTAGACTCAATCAGGTTTTTTAAAATTTCTTTTAAAAATGCAAGTATGTTCAGCTTAGTAGAAGCTGTGTGAAAAAGTACAATCAAGTAATAGTTTTGAAAAATAAAAAAACAGGAATAACTAGTCTTCTCATTCATATGTAGCAGCCCAAGTTGCTGGACATAAGGAAAGAATGGCTGTTTTAAATATAGCTGCAGTGGAAAATAGTAGCAATCTCAGCTTCAAGGTCTCAACATACTGTAAACATAACTATATCAGTCATGATATAGGTACAACTCACTTATCCATGCCTACAGACTACAAACAATCTTTGGTAATTATAGAACAGAATGGAAATAGAAACCTTTTTCAAAAAGCTGTATCATTATGGAAAGGGGGGAAGAAATGAAAACTTTAATGCCACTTACTCAAATGCGAAGAACAGTCCACTGGTAACCAAAATAAGAACAAGGGTCAGGTAGAAGACTCCAGTCTGACGAGCCATCATGATCCTTCCATCACAGTAGAACTTGTTTCTTCCAGGGAAAACCTCCCATTTTCTCTTGGCAGTTGTTTTCTTTTTCTTATGAGGAGACTCCATGGGAGAAGAGGAGCTGTGAGTGCTGATCTGACTGTATTCACAGTCTTTCATGGGCCCTCCTCCACCACCTCCTGGAGTCATCAAGGGGGAATAAGGAGGGGAGTAACCCCCAAAACACCTCTTGGGTAAGATGTTTCCTTGAAGCCACTTTTAGTACTTTAGTTTATCAGGGCATTATACAACACCCAGTTAACTGTTCAGTGTCCAAAGCTGTCATTGCAGAAGTCATAAGTAGTCTATCCTTTCTTCACAATGAAATGAAACAGTTCAAAACAGTTTCTTAAAAGTATGTAATCATACAAGGAAATGGGAACTAGAAACAGCTAAAATATAAATCAACTGTCGAAGAAATAGCGCTTTAAAAGGATTGTGAAGCATTGTTCCTTTTGTTTAACAAGCTGTTCAGTTTTTACATCAAATCCACATCCTTAAGCATGTCTTGGTTAAAAATGGTTAAGAGTGTTTTGTAACCAAGTAGATTCCTTTCATATAAGTTTGTTAAGATCCTTTATGCAGATCATTTTACAAAAATTAAAATTCCTATTAATTGTTCCAAACACATATATCCAAATCCAAAACCAGCAGTTGAGAAACCATCCATAATATCCAATTTTCTCCTAGACTCTGTAAGCTGCCTGTATTTTTCTGGCCGTTGCTCTGAATGACAACAAAAGACTATTAGTTCCTCTTTGCTCTCACTATAGAAAAGAAAGTTTTTGGAGCATAACAGAAATGTGGTGGTCAATATCCATTGCCAGAGGAAAAATAATACATGACATTTTAAAAGCCAGCCTTCATTTCTATTTGCCAACAAATATCCAGTTCACCCTCCCTTTCCTCCAGAAAAAAACAACTTGATTTCAGGGGAAAGAGATGCAAATAAAATGTTTATATTATAAATCCCTTCCGCTTTTCTTCCTTCGGTCGCACTTATTGAAAGTTCCAGGCTTTTATATAAGCAAATAAAGGAGTTGCTCTCTGAAACTCATTCCAGCTTCGATACAGGAATTAGTCAGATAGTGAAGCCATCCAAGATTCGTCTCCCGTTCCAGAAGGTATCGGGCTGGCAGCCCACCCACCTACCCGGCTCCCTTCAAACTGTCGTCGGACCTAAAGCTGTCCACGACCCCCTCACAACCCCAGCGCTGCCTTCCACTTGAACAGAGCCAGATGTCAAGAAAAAGAGCGGCGGGTGCTTCACTTTCCGCCTCCCACTCTATCTGGGTTTATTTATCCCCAGCAGCCAGACCAAGCAGAAGCAGCTTCCTGGATCCCGCTTTTCATCGCCGGGAGCAGCGTGTGGGAGAGAAGCGACCCGAAAACAGCGCCCGGCGGCGACAGCACCCGCTTCCCCCTCGCCTCCCGACATCCACGCGCCCCCGTTCAAAAGCGATGGAGGCTGCTTGGCAAAGGCAAGCGAAAGGAGGGAGGGAAAGGAAGAGGGAGGCACGGTTATAAAATAGCCGCCCTCACACACGCTTCCCTCAGCGCCGTTTCTTCTCCTCCTGCTGCTGCTGAGGAGAACCAGGAGTCACTTCGTTTACACGGGTCAGAAGCAGCAGCAGCAGGGAGAGATTTCTTTGGCTCGAACCGTTCCTGGAAGAAGCCTCCTCGCCAAGGGTTCACTGAGAGCCGCGGCAGAGCGAGCACCAGCCGCCAGAAGCCCCTCCTCGGGATTTGCTCTTCCGTCTCATGGCTGGAAGGCAGCGGGGAACTCTGCCCGTTGAGCGTCCGCCTCACGGGGCTCCCTCTCGGCCAGGGAAGGTCGCCCAGTTCTGCCTGCGGTCCTCCGGTCCCTTCGCCGGGCAAGGCGGGCAGCCTTTGTTCGCCTCGCTCCGTCTCCCCCGGTGCTCCCTGCCTCGTCCTCCGCCGCCCACAAGCCACGCAGCAGCAGCGGCAGCGCGCCGAGGTCGCTCGCGGTCTCTCAGGGTCTCTCCCCGTCGCCTCCCAGCCCGCTTTCCTCTCGGCAGCCGGCGGCAATGCCTCCTCTCGCCAACCCCAAGCGGCGGCAGCGGGAACGGCTGGCTTGTGCTCCCGCTGCCCTTATTGTTTTCACTCTCTTCCTCCAAGCTCCCCCCGCGCTCTGCGCTGGGTCCCGACTCCCGACCACGCGACGGCGCGAAAGCGGAGATTCCCCCACCACCCTCCAATGTTCTCCTGCCTCAAGAGGAAGAAGGCTCAAGGTCCATCTCCCGCCTCCCTCCCTCTCCCACTCTCGAGCGCACGGCCATCTGGGAAATGTAGTCCAGTGCCTGCATTCCGCGTGTAACCAGACTACATAGATGTTAAAACAAAAACAGCTTCCATAAGGGGAAGTGAGGTTAGCCGAAGAGGAAACGGGGAAGAACTACAAGTCCCAGGGTCTCCCCCCTTTCCTCGCCCTCTACGATTGTCTGCTGATGTAAATAATCGCGAGGGCGGTGAATTCTGAGCTGGGAACGGAAACGGAGAGAGTTCAGCAGCAGCAATTTAAAGAAAAAGGGGAGCGGGGTAGGAAGCAGAGGAGCGGGGAGGAGTGTTTTTTGTAAAAATAAACAGTTCATCTGGAATATACATATTATAATGCTGTGTTACTATTAATGACGATATTGCAATATTATTTGCGTTCGCCTTCTGATAGACTAGCATTTAATATGTTAGTTGGGGTCCTGGGGAAAAAATGGTGTTTGTGTGTTAAATTATTGGGATCCCCTCTCTTCCCGATAGCACAATTGTGCATAACGTTTATCCCAATAACCAGCAGTTCAGTAAGCAGTCCAATTGGGACCAGCCCACACAAGAGGCAAGGTGAGGTGACTGCCTCAGGTGGCAGAATCCACTAGGGCAGGAGATCCCGATGCCAATCTTTCTCTCCCCACCTTGTTCCTGATGTAGATATTCTGTGGTGGGGAGCATGGCACCATTTTGGAGTCCGCCTCAGGTGCCAAAATGTCTCTGGCTGGACCGGAGTCTAGTCCTATTTATAGTGCATGCAATAAACCTATGGTCTCAACAGCCCCCTGGAGGAATCTGCTTCTTTAGCTTTGAACCCAAGCAGTGCAGTGCATTTCAGGGTATGTGGGAGGGCGTGGGGCAGGAAATTGGGGGATGTATGCCATGAGGTGTATATATTCTGGCCCTAATCTCCCTTCTAGTCCAGGATGCTATAAGAAAAGTGCTTTCTGGTGGAGTCTTCTCCTTCCTCAGTGGACGCCCCTCCTCCTGCCCTAGGCTTACCACAAGCAGATGCACTACTGTGCTGGGTGGCTGCAAGGCACCCGTCTCAGTAATTACCTATACAGTGGTACCTTGGTTTTCAAACAGCTTAGTTCACAAACAACATGGAACGCGAACACTGTAAAACCGGAAGTAGGTGTTCTGGTTTTTGAACATTTTTCCGGAAGCCGAACATGCTCCGTTTTGAGTCCCCCTGTGTTTCTTGTTGTGCTGCTAATTTGCGTTCCCCATTGTAATTCAAGCCTTCCGTTTCCAATTGCAGTGATCTAAGGTCATATTTGGAGTTATATTTGGTGCTTTTGTTTTTGCTATTTATTTTGCATTTTTTGTTTTGAGGCTTTTTCAGTTAATTTGTTTTTGTGACTGTGTGCATCCCAGTTCAGCTACTGATTGATTGACTGATTGTGTGACTGCGGAAATGGATAAAAGCCCCCCATCCAAACAATGACTATTATCAGTGCAAGTAAGGAAATAATAATAATTTTAATTTTTATCATCTACAATACTGTTTTATTTATTTTATAGTACGGTACATTGATTATTGCTTTCAATTTATGGATTAATGGTCTTGTTAGATAGTAAAATTCATGTTAAATTGCTGTTTTAGGGGTTGTTTTTAAAAGTCTGGAACGGATTAATCCATTTTGTATTACTTTCTATGGGAAACTGTGCCTTGGTTTTGGAACACTTTGGTTTTGGAACGCATGTCCAGAATGGATTACGGTAAGTTTGAGAACCAAGGTACCACTGTAATGCCCAGACATAGCATCACTATGGAGGCATTGCGTGTTATTTGAAACAGTGGTTTCCCAGCTGTCTGCTACTCCCACTTCATAAACCCAGGCCCTGGAAGGGGGCCAAGTGGGAGACTCATAGCAGGCATAAGCAGCCGTGGACCCTGTCAGGGTCACCCAATGATGCCAGGTGCTGCTGCTGCCTGGCTTGCAGGGAGGGGATATAATAGGATCAGAGGAAAAGCGCTTTCTCCAATCCTTATTAATTCCTTCTTCCCCAGCTGCAAAGCAGGAAAAGCCCCTAGCAACCTAAAACATCCTGGAATGGGTATGAAAATAAGTTAAGGGGATATTTACCAAGAGTTTCCTGTTCTTTGACCCCATTTCCCTTCTTGCAACTATTCCATTCTGTACAGGCAAGGGAAGGTGGTATAAAATATCCTCCTTTTCATCCTGTGCTGCAAAATTTAGTACTAGATTAGCACCTTCCTATTCAGTTAGCCCTTTCCCCTGAACTAAATGTTTTGCAGCATGAGGGAATTCCATAAGATAAGATATCCAGCCTAAAGTAAAATCTTATGTGCTGTTTAAGTTCTAATTGAAAGGTTGCTTCTTATCACACCTGTGGTGTGGTTGCTGGCAGACAACGTAGGAATTTCCATGTGACTTCTGTAGTGTATATAAGAGGTGTATCCTATGTATCAGCATTATTGCATAGAAAGTCTCCACACCAGTACTTAGGAACTCTATACCCGTGCAACAACTTTCTGCAGGCTGCTGATGTTGCCATGGAGATTTTCCATGTAAATAGCTCTGATCAGCAAACAGCTTCCCCATATGTTCGGGCAGCTCTGCATGGAGGCACCACAACCATAGAGTGTTGGTAACTCAAATATTAATAGTATTAATGAATTCTCTGTAGCTATTTAGTATTCTGTTGTTAGACTGCTCTGCTCCAAATTGCTGCCCCCACCCCATTCCACAAGCTGCTATTTTGTAAATAAGAAACAGCATTAGGTATGCAAATGCAGTTAATTCCTTTTGTCCACAAGACTATTATTTACAGTCTATACTTGTAGCTTATTTATCCTGGCTTCAACAGGACATGATACAGGATTTCAAACAAGCTGATCCCATACAATTCCATTTCAATGCAATTAACTGTGTGTTTAGGGTGGGTTCTCTATTTATATACCTGTTTGTTTTTAGGCCACCTTTTCAGAGTTTAGAGTTGCTGAAAAATAAAATAACCAGAAGCATTAAAGCAAAACAAAAATAGTAGAAACAATAAAAACAAAGACAGAAGACTTCAGCAACTGCCCAACAAAATTCATGAACAGCTAAAATCAACTGAAAATCAACAGCTAAGTCAACTGATTCAGTGCATAGAAATGCATCCTCAGATGTATTTTTCTTACAAGCTTGGTGATAATCCTCTCCATCACATTCCTGAAATTTACTTTGCCAACTTTGCAGTGCTCTCCCTAACTTGATGCAAGCACAAATATTGTTCTTCTTGTTGTTATTTAATGTTTATAAAACACCATAAATGCAAATGGGGTTTGTGTAGTTTACAGGGTTAAAAGACTGGGCTGTAAACCAGGTATTTCTACTTCTGCTGTAGATTCACTAGATGGCCTTAGGCAAGTACGGTAACTACACCTCAGTCCCCTCCTTCAATATGTATTATGGAGGGTAATAAAACTGACTGCAACTTAACTAGATAATGCAGGTGTCTCCAACCTTTCTGGGCCAGTGGATGCAGTTGGAGTTTTGAGCTAGTGTTTGGATGGCAAAGCTTTTTGGGCCAAAGTTGTTGAGATTTTTTTAGTTTTGCTCAAAGTTGCGGAGATATTTTTGCAAAATCTAAAAAAAAGAAGTTTTGGAGCTATTTTTAAGGAATTTCTATATAGACTGTTATTAAACGTGTGAAAATGACTGATCTCTTCTGTTCTCATCCACTGAGTCATATTCCTGGGCCTAAAGCGGCTCCATCAGCTGAAGATATTCCTGGGAGAGCTTATCTGCTAAAGAAAAAAAAAACCTATGGAACTGAATCACTTATGTGATTCAGAACGACAATTTATGTCAAATGGTACTGAGGAAAGCTTGCCAGAATAGGGCAGGATTGCTATTATTTGCTATTAAATTATGTGGTGATAAAATTTATTGACTGGTGCTATAATATGGTTGACCTAGTCAGCAAATTCATATTCACTCTTATCCACTTTGAAGTTCATCAAGAATCAACCGAGGAACACAGTCTCTCAGGAGTACAGAAAGATATGCTTAGGCGCTTTGATTTCATTTTAATAGAATAATAGACAGAGTTATAGAATGGAATCAATTCCTGTGACACCTGTAAGGCAAGAGAAACTAATTCCAATTGCTCCAAAAACTCAAATCTGCCCTTCCCTTTAGGCCCCATTTATCTAGCTGGCATTACTCGGGAAGCTTTCATAGGAAAAGGGGGTTATGTCTCTCTCCTTCAGGTGCCTGTGTGTGCTCTGTGCTGCAGCACACAAGAGGTTTAAGACAATAAAAATATAATAAGAAATCTGTACTGTATGATATGGTATTTGTGTACTATGGACAATCAGGTCTCAAGGTTGGGGATTCTGAGAATTATAGGGTGAAGAAGAGAGAGGGGAACAACAGTACAGTAATTTAGCATGGAGCTGGCAGAAAGGGAAAACATGGAAGCTATGGAAACTAACTCAGCCACTGAACTGTTGTTGTTTTTTTAGTGTAATTATAATCTGAGTGGTGTCATCATAATAAAGGATGGCAATTCACTGCATAATTTGCTTTGTGATTTTTGGAAACAATATGGCTCTCTGCAAATATGGGATCATTCTCACTTGGTTTGTCACGGTTCTTTTTAATATACTAATGTAGCACATTTTCGTTATATTGATTTTATTGCTGCAGTATTTCTAGAGGAAAGTATGTGAGAGGAAATATAAGGCAGCAATTTCAATTTGTAACTTTCGGGGACAACGACACATATTGTATGGAACATTAACTCCACACAAACTAATAGGGATTAAATAAAATATGCTTGTTTTCAACCCATAAATGTTTATGTGCCTTATTTTAAATGCACATTTTTTTAAAAAACAACAACACATAATCTTTTGATTTAGTTCAGATTGGTGATGGTGAAGTCATGGAAGTGATAAAAAATATTAATTAGATCTGGAAGCTACAACAATATATAGTGGACATCAAGTTGAGGAAGGTTGATATGGGGCAATTTTTCATATAAGCTCTTCTTATTCTACTACAGACCACCTGAGAATGAGAGACAAATATTTTACACATGATAATAAATATGCTTTGGGGCATAAAAGTGCAATATTATACTTTATCAGGCTATCATAAGCCTGTGAACTTTTCCACCTTCTTGCTTGGTCTTGGGAGTGACTTTGCTAACCAGTTTTATTAAATGACAGCTGCTTGTACAGTACAGGGTGAGTCTTTTAAAAGAGGCCCCATGGAACATGTGTACTCTGTATCCACGGGGCCTCTTTTAAAGGACTCACCTGTACTTTAAACCATTTTAAAAAAAGCAAAAACAAACCATCAGTTTATCCCAGCAACTATTTAATACATATTTCCTTTATCAAGAAGACCCTTTCTGCACAATCAAGATGAGTGCAAATTGTCTGTTTGACTTGTTTACCATACCAGCCTTTAAAGCAACTCTTTAGCATACAGTTAAAAGCACAAGAGGTTACAGGCTGTAATGGCTTAGCATCACCCAGTAAATTAATACAGTTTCAGTTACTTTAATTTCTGGGGCAGTCCAATTTCATGCTGCCATTGCAGCCGCTGGACCACAGTGACAGATCCAAGCATCATATTGGGGGAATCTTATTCCGGATTCTCCACCTCTGCACAATGGTGAATAAGATCCAGATGTAAGTGCTTGGATGTGCAGAAGGCAGAGGTTCTCTTACATTCTGCTCGTTGTATTTTTATACTAACCAAAGGGAAGCCTTGTAAATTCACTAGCAAGCCTGCACAAAGTTCCACTAGCTCACCTGGCCAAGCATACCAATCGTAATAATGTGTGGCACACTGATGGCCTGAAAGAAGAAAAAGAGCCAGCTATATTCCAGTTTACATGTCTACAAAAAGTCATATAATTGTTTAATTCTTTGACATCTGATGGGAGGGCACTCCATAAGGCAAATGCAACTTCTGCCTGGTTCGCTGTAGCTTCACTTCTCGCATTGTGGAAACCAGCCGGAAGATCCTTGGAGCTGGACTTCAGTGCCTGGGCTGAATGATGCGGGTGGATATGCTCCTTTAGGTATACCGTGCTGAGTCCATTTAGGGCTTTAAAGCTCAGCACCAACACTTTGAATTGTTCTCAGAAATGTACTGGGAGCCAATGTAGATCTTTCAAGACTGGAGTTATGTGGTCCCAGCAGCCACTCCCACATGACTCATAAATAGCCATTTATTTAGTCTGTAATAGGTTTGTTGATCTGTCTCTCTTCACACTTGGGCAGTTTGCAGTGGAACAACATCATGTACTCAAAACCAACAAAGTAGTCCTGCCCATATCACTATAATAAATTTCCACAATTCAGGTCAGCATGAAACAGGAATAAATAGATATGGGTGGATCCACCAAGTTCCAATACAGCAAAGACTTATCAGCAAGTTGAGGCTGGTGCCTGTTTGCTAAAGGACAGGCATGCAAGTGAATACATTGGAGGTACTAGATCATCTTGCAGAGCACAAGGCTTAAGGAATTGCATCAGAAATAATAAGAAAATTATATGCAACCCCTCCTTAGAAAGAGGATTCACAATCTGCTTCACATTTATCTTAGCCCCTTGCTTTTATTGAGAGTCCCTGCCAAGGAGCCTTACGCGGACATTAATTTTGCATATATCTTGGGAATTCAAGCCATTCCAATAGTGCAGAAGACTTGGCTGGCTATTAAACTCATTGCTGGCTATTAAACTCATTAAAAAGACTGTGTGTTATATAAACATCTGATTTAGCTTGCACCTTGTGAATTAAAATTCTCACATGAAACCAAATGCTGTTAGAGATCTTATGTCAAGAAAATCAGAAAAACATTATTCAGATCACACCATTAACTCATGCAGCAAGGGTCGTTTCATTAGACACAATGCCATCTACATAAACAAAGTAATATATCTGCAAACAAACTTGATGCTTTCTCAACAACAATAATTACAATCCAAGAATTATTAGGGGGAAAAGATGGATTCTGTATTCTCTAAAGTTGCTGAAGGAATTAATTTTATATTTGCTTTAAACATCAGAAAATTAAGCACATTCAGAGGATCTGAATTCTTTTGGCTCAGATCCGGAGATTTGTATATAAGTTCTATGCAATAAGTCCCTCTGAAAGCAACCTATGTGGCAACAACATAGACTAGAGGCGCCAATCAACGGTTTGTGAACAAAATGTGCAGTTCATATTTGGTTTTGGGACTAAGGCAAGACTGTTCCTTGGCAGGCCCCCCAACGCCTGCACAATAGGTCTCTGGGGATTTATCCTGCAGTTGTGGAATACAGTACATTGCCAACAAAATTCCACGTACGGCCAGCTGACACATGTTTCTACTTCACTTCACTGTGGTCCCACATACATCTGAGGATGTTTAATGGAGAACAGCAGCCAAACCAACTGTGCGAAATGTCCAATAGCAGCACAGGGACCAGGACACTGACTGACAATAAGGCTATACACCCACATGAATAATTTGCAGGATCAAGGTCATTTAATTTAAAAAGTGGATTAACAACCATAGTGATTGAAAAGCCTCTCTCCATACAAGTAGTTTAGCAAGGGCAGCAACAGCTATCAGGCTTTTGTGGCACGGTGCAGCCAATGTACCTCACTACCATTCTGGAAAAATCACTTCTCCAGAATATGATGTAATAGCTAATGACTACTGTCCTAAATGCATTTGAGCTGGCAGTCCTTGGCTGATTTCGATACAGTTCTGTTAGTAATGAATCTGTGTAGGAGCTGCAGCTTCTTTTGGCAGGTTCTATAAAGAATGTCAGCAAGTTATCAAGGCATGTTTTATGACGACAGTTAGATTGAAATTTGATGTTTTAGCTCTGATCCTCAGAGCACTCTGCTAATTCAAGCTCTCTGAATTTCAGCAACCCATCACCAACCTGGGGCTAGAGCAGTCCAGAGAAGAGGCTCCTTTTCCTGGACATGACTGTACAACTACATAATGGCTATAGAATTAAAACCACTTTACATAGAAAATCAACTGACTGCTACACATACTTGAACACTAGAAAATCCATTGTCTATAGCCAATCCCTACATTACAAACACATCTGCTCATACTCTTTGGACAGAGACTAACAACTTAAGAATTTTTATTAGGCATTCCTTAAACTACAATACCCACCCAACACAGTGAAAAAACAGGTCAACAAGGTCAAAGTATAGTAGTACTCAAGAACAATGAACTACAGGGCAGACCTAGTAGAGAAAACCATACCACACCACTTGTTGTCACTTCCAAGTTTCCAGCTGAAGCCAAATTTATCACCAGTGATCTACACACAGCCTATGCTGTAGAATTACACTTCTCTCTCACAGGTCTTGGGTGGTAGGCCTGTACTTGCTTACAGCCAGCCCCCTCAAACCATCTACTTATCAGCAAAAAGTGACCATACAACAGATATGAACACAGGATATAGTCCCCTGTGTCACACTATGTTACCGGTTCTTTACCAATTTCTACTCTGGTAACACAGTTACAAGCAGATCCATGCTGAATGGGGGTGTGTGCAGCTGGGTACACTTGCTCCGCAGGGACCTGCTGATCTTACACTGTCATGCCAAGAATTCCCCATGCCTCTCAGCTGACTGGGGACCCTTGCAGACAAGCAATGCATGGGTCTGGTGATGGGTTCTACAGGTGGCGACCATATTACAGGCATCCAATTAATGTGTGACCACCACCCAGAAGAGGGCAGAACAGGGGCAGAAAGGGCTTATGCGTGCGTGGGGGCCAAGAACGGAACCCCTGCACAAAATAGTCGCCACCTGTAATAATGGCACCTACACCAAGGGTTCTTTCATTTATTTGCCTTCCAATGCAATATATGCCATCAGTATTCTGCTTTGGGAAGGATCAGTCACTTTATCAGAGGCGCTTGTTAAGATAGCAATTGGTGATGCACTTACAATAACATACTATGTCAGAAGCAGCCCTGTGTGACATGTGATTGTAGCTAAACCGTTTGATGCGATGTGAAGTGCTTGACCGTAGTATTTCTGTGATATGCTTGGAGGCATCATGGAAGTGTGGGGTAGAGAAGTAATAAACACACAAATATATTCATTTAAGCAAACTGCTATATAATGTCTCCCTTAACTATAAACGGGTGATTATCAGCCACCAGACATACTCAAGAATAGATCCATTAAAATCAATGAAATGAAGTGTGGAAGGTCGTAGCTCAGTGGGAGAGCATCTGCCTTGCATGCAGAATGTTCCAGGTTCCATCTGTGACATTTTCAGGTAGGACTGGGAGAAACTCCTGCCTGAAACCTTGGAGAACTGCACCAACTGGTTTGCCTCAGTATGGTAGCTTCCTGCGTTCCATTCAATGGGTCTACTCTGATGTTGGGTATCACCTGATTTATCTGTGCTTGTGTACTTTATTATTATTATTATTATTATTAGCCACAAGAGAAGATGAGTAAGGTCTTCATGTATATGTAAAGGCTACAGGATGAACTCATCTGTCATCAACACATTAGTGCAGGGGCCTTATCATTTAACTGAGTGAAGCATTGTGTTATTTATGATGCTATAAAATCAGTGATCAATGCCAGAGTGAAATGTTTACTAGAATCTTTAGGCCAGGGAAACAGGAAAGGTTCTGGGAAACGAAAGATAGGCTCACTGAAAAAAAGGCAAGTTTACACGGTGGCTTCTGCATAAGAAAAGATAAGGCTGATGGAAAAGAATACTGCATAATTTATTTACTTATACATTTTAATTCAATAATTTCTAGGCTACTCCACACCCCAAAGGCTCCTGCTGAATAACAATAAGTTAGAGATGTATACATAAAATGTCCAATTAAAATTAGGTATATAAAACTTAAGTACTAAATTCTTCCTTTTGAGTCTAGACTGTATAATATGCTTTACGTGGGGCTCCTTTTGATCACAGTTTGGAAGCTTAACCCCAACTGTGAAAAGCCAGCACAGGGAAAGAACTCTTACAACTCTTCTGAAAGTTGTTGATTCAGGAAAATTTCCAGGGGAAAGCCTTCTACAATGAAGTAAAGCCACGGATAACATATGTCTGTCTTTACTTCCTATCCAGACTTGGTACGCAGATGTGAAGCTCGAGAGGTTGGTTTGTCGCTATTGAGCATGGTGAGAAAACCTCAAGAGGTTATGTCTCACTGGCCTGGCCTCTGAATCTGGTCTCAGCACTCTGACTATAACAGCAAGCTTGCTATTGAAGAAGAGCTCAGCTTCTGTACTGGCAAAAGAAGAGGCTTTAGTCTGATTCCAGTCAGTATTGAAGCAGATCAGGCTGGAGAAGCAGGGGTAGTGAGCTCTGCAGCTTGATATAATTGTCCACAGAGGGGGGACACACTTTTTTTGGTGGCTAGCTTGCTGTAGTCATGAAGGAAGTGGAATTAGACAGGAGAAAGGGACAGTTTGTCAGGGTACAGCATAGAAGCTATTTTATTTATTTAAACAATTCATATACTGCTTAATTATTACTATCATCTCTAAAGAGTATGTATTAGAGAGAATGTGGTGTGTATTCTGGGTGAGTGTATGTATGAAAGTTAGAGACAGAAAATCAGGTATGTATGTGCATGTATATGTGTATGTTTTGGCCCCATCTACTGTTGCTTGTTGGACCCAACCACTGTTGGTATGCAAAGCCCCAGCCACTTTTCTCCAAGGGAATGTAACTCTTGGGGGAAATGGTTGCTTAGGCTATTCCTGTAAAGAGGCAGGCTGATTTGTTCTGCCCTAGTTAAAGGCACATACTCTGTTTATATACTAACTAGAGTACGTACTGTAATGCGCTCTAAGTGGGGCTGCCTTTAAAAGCTGTTCAGCAAGAATGCTTGTAGATCACAATGTATGATATATATTCTGTACCATTTACATTGGCTCAGTCCTGATCTTGGTCTTTAAAGCCCTAAGTTGTTTGGAACCATGTTACCCAAAATTCATCCTGCTCCTTTATTAGCTTGCCCAAGTTTTGTGATTGGCCTTGGAGGCTCTGCTCTCTGGCCAATCAATAGGAGAGGTTTGGCTAGCAGGTACCAAAGATAGCGGCACTATGCTTATAAAATATGAATCCCCAGAAGGTATGCATGGTCCAACTTTAGTCATTTTAAAAATACTCTCATGTTTATTTTGATCAGCATTTTATTATTACCTGCCATGGGTCTTTTGCTCTGTTTTTTTATGACTTATGTTTTAAAACTGTTGCTTTTATATATACTTTATTGATGCTTCCTTGTTCTAAAAGATGCAATATAAATCTTCTAATAAAGAAATATATGGTACTTTCAAATATCCATCAAGGACAGAGCCACACAAAGCTCATTAAAACCACACAGCTACAAAGGAGTTTTAAATTTGACAAATCTTTGCTAAACAGCTCTTGTCAAAATCACAGTTACAATAAAAAAATCAGTTCAGAAGAGTCAGGGGCCAGCTCGAAGTCTGAAGGGTCCTCAAAAAAGTACCATTTAATATCCTTTGGTGGGCCTACTTGACTGTAACAGTGGTGGCCAGCAGCACTGTCAACCCCAGAAGGCACTATCTGATTTTCACACAATACCTTGGAACGAGTACCAAAGAAAACTTGCCCCAAACCTGGATCTTGACCTCCAGTAATTCTCCTTTCTATATGCCTATTCTTTTCCTTGCACTATCAGAGTTTCCAGCTCCTCCTCGTTAGGAAGATTTGGCTGTGGCGCTTCTGAAGGAAAGCATCACGAAACCCAAAACAACCCGCCTCAACTTTTATCAAAGCAAAAAAAGGAATTAATATCGATTAACAATAGTGCAAGAGGGAGGCGCAGGAGAATACAGCACAGTATTCGGGAAAAGAAGGGCTACTGCTTGCACAGGCCGTAGCTTTGAGCGAGGCAAGGTCAGACCCGGGGGCAGAACCAATGCGCGCTTACTCGGGAGTAACTCCCGCAGCGTCCAACGAAACTTCCTCCAAATGGAGGTAGGGCTGCTTCCGTGCAGCGCGCTTGCTCGGAGGCAAAGCTCGCTGAATCCAACGGCGTTTATTCCCAAGCAAACCTGCAGCTGGAAACTGGTTCCGGGGCTAGTAAGCCTCGGCCCCCGAAAAGACGCCCGGCGAGGAGACACCCGCCCGGCTGGTGGGCCGGCCTTGCTTCGGCTTCCGCCACTGATCCGGCAGCACACGGAGCGAGTCCGCCTCCAGCGGCATCTCCATCCGGGTGGCGGCGAAGCGGGAGAGGGTCCCTCAGCCGGGCTCGAGTGGAAGGATGGGGCAGGCTGGCCCCGAGGAGGCCGGCCGGGATGCGGCCCAGGGGAGCACCGTGGGCCTGGCGGGGCCGCCTCAGCCGCGGGGCAGCCCTCAGCCCGCCGCGGCACAGACGGAGGAGTCGCAGCGCCGCCTCTTCTTAATAAAAGGTCCACGGTCCCGCCCCCCGCCCTGCGCGCTCGGTTTCGGAACAGACGGGAGGGACGGAGGGAGCGGGGTCCGGAGCCCGGGCCGCGCACGCTCGCTCTCCGGCGCTTGAAGCCCGTGTGTATGTCTGTGCTTCATGGTACCGGTTGTGGTTGCTCAGTTAGTGGTGAGGTAAAGGCACTTTGTGCATGCTCACTTCCCCATATTCCTGGAAGTAAGCCTATAAATTAAAACCCAGGCTGAACCTCATCCAGATTAAAATCCGAGAGGGTCTGGTTCAATGAGAATAGTAGTAGGCAGACTTGTGCTGCCCAAACACGAATTGCATGGGGTATTTTGGAGGTATAAAAGTTCACGTTCCTGGATGAAACTTGGCGGGGGGGGGGGCAGAGCATTTAAGTTGCCACAGTTGTAACAGTGAGCTACTAAAATGTCAGAGATGGGAACCGTCGCCTTTTAGGATAAAAAGCGGTATATAAATACTTGAACTAAAATAATTACTATACCGATTACATTTCCCTGTTAAGTAACAGCGAGGAGTCTGTGTATAATTTATCAAAATTGTGCATATGTGTGCTAAGTGTACACATGGGATTGTCTATTGCCTGTACCCCAAGTATACATACTACACAGTGTGTTTATGTGCAAGGGCTGAATATGTTAATCTACACCAAAGTTGCCCATTATTTTCTTTCTGGAAGTGATTTCCGTGAAGGAATTTTGGTCTATGGACATACACACACATGGCAGCTTCTTGCATAGACAGGTGGCACGTGAAGTGTCCCTAGAAAAGATTGCAAACTGCACAGTTGAACAATACCTTTGTTAGGACCAACCAAAAATAGTGTGCAAGCTTTTGTTATGTATTCCCTCACAACTCAGTGTTCAGAGCGGGATGTCTGCCCTGCTAACTGTGCTGGACCTGGAATGGTCCTACCCGCTGTATGAACTAGTGAGATATCAGCATAAACTACCTGGGTCCACTGTGGGGAATTGGATGTACTCAAAACATCTGGTTCTGTATATTAGAGCTATTGTGATGGACCCTATAGAATTTGGAAGAGTGGATCTCTTAGACTTAAGAAGGCCAGAGCTGGAGACTCATCTGCTGTATGTGGCATATCCTCTTCAAATACCAACACATGTTCAAGTGACAGCTTGAAGTAATTAATGCTGTAAAATGCTGCATTATGTCCTCCTCTCAGAAAAGGGAGCTGGTGGTGTGGAACATCTGCACCAGAGGCACTTGAATGTGCCAGGTTGTCTTGACAACTGTGAGATGTAGAGAACCAACTGTATATCTCTGTCCTTATAATTTGTACCATGGGCAAACTTTGGACAGTCACCTAATACTACTACCAGAATTATTCAGAAATTTAAGATGCCACTGTGATCTTGAGCAGCAATACCCCTCTTATTTTGGTAGTTTACCAAGCAGCTTGATGGCTGTTCCCTTCCTTTGGGAAGCACTGATAGTCCTTAAGTTCAAATGGTTTTTTAAGTATTTCATTTATTTGCCTTTACCTAGGCAAAGGTGACCTGGGTCTGGTTGTTTTACTCTTGTTTTCATTTTGTTGGCAGGTGGAATTTTTCTTACTACAGTTGCTACTGCAGGAATTCTAGCAGGTTTTGGTACAACACTTGCCATGGCTAAAAAGAAAAACCCAAACTGGTTCAATAAGGTTTGATTATTTTAAATTTCTTTGCAATTGTGATAAAAATGTAGCCTTGTAATGGTGTTATTACCAGGTTCCTTTTAAGGACCAATCATTTGGAAAATAGAGTCATTGTTTAAAGAAGATAGCATGGCCATAACGGCAGAATACAGTTAGGCCTGTGGTAGGTTAAAATCAATGTGGTTTTTAAAATTTAAATTTTAGTTTTTAATTTAAAACAGCAGCAGCAGAGGCTGCACAGTACTGACTCCAGATGCTCTCTGTCTATTGTACTTTGCAATAACTGCTGTTTTCTAGTCAGCAAAGGCATTTAAATGCTATCTCTGTTCATGTATCCCCCTTTATAATCAATGTTAAAACTGGTTCTCTGGCTTGCCAGCGTAGATATCCTAACTCTGCCATGCCATCAGTCTCAACTTAGTATTACTCAACCAATCAAACACTGCGGACATTTATTTTTCATCTCCTTGAAACCTGCTTTGCTGAGTAACTTGATTGTACAATGTTCTGAGCATTTATAGCCCAATATGATGCATGTTTACAAGTCCATTGATTTCAGTCGGTCCATTCTGAGTATGACTAATGTTAAACATTACCCTATAACTACAGGATCATTATGCCCTAGGCAGTAGTTGAGCAGATTTCTAAACAGCACTTCTCTTAAAGTTATTGCAGAATTGGTAGTTTAGATTAACAGCATCAATATAATTAATAAAGTTAGCTGCTTCTTCTCCAACTTACTCATTCCCATGGTCTGTCACCTCTGTCCAAAACAAAGCCCTGAAAATGTGAAATGTTTCCAAGATGCTTGGAGTTCTGTTTTCCACAGCACATATTCTGTTAGGATTTTGTTGTTATTCATATACAGAGAAGTGCCCTAAATTAATAAAAGAAACTCTATAATGTAAAAACAGCAGTTAATAAACATGTGACCAACATCCCTTCTCTTAAAATAGTAGCATTTCCCTTTTTTATCAATGAGATCTTTTCTTCTTTAGTGAAGTTTCTAGCAATTAGTTCATTACTTGTCTTGAAGGTATAAATAGCTTTTGCACACATCATATGACAAAAATTGTCTGTAAACAACACAGTGTAGCCGAATATTCTATACCCTTGAGGCATTACCTCATGTGCAAATGCTCTTGAACCAATATACCCAGATTCATAGTCTTCAATTATTGCTCTTTGAAGGCTTTTCTGCTCAACATTTTTACAAAAATACCCTGAATGTATTTTCATTTCAAAACTTGTTGAATCCTTTCATAATACAAAGTAGAAAGAATCTTTATTTTATACATTCTGTTTGGATTCTTTTACATAGCAAATTTCACACAAAAACCAGCTGTGGATATCTTTAACAACTGATACAAAGACTCATGAGATGTTTCATAAATACAGTGGTACCTCAGGTTACATACGCTTCAGGTTACATACGCTTCAGGTTACAGACTCCGCTAACCCAGAAATAGTGCTTCAGGTTAAGAACTTTGCTTCAGGATGAGAACAGAAATCAGGCTCTGGCGACGCGGCAGCAGCAGGAGGCCCCATTAGCTAAAGTGGTGCTTCAGGTTAAGAACAGTTTCAGGTTAAGTACGGACCGCCGGAACGAATTAAGTACTTAACCTGAGGTACCACTGTAATAAGATCCTGCAGGAGTTTAATGTAATGTGGGCATAATACAGTACTTGCACAGCAATCCAGTGAGGTGGTTTGTATTACCTCAGTCACACTCCTTGGCTGAACCTCTGGACTTTTTGAAGTTGGGACTGTTTAAAAAGTTGCACAAAGTTCCAGTGAAGATTAGCTACTAAAAATAGAAATTGAAAGTACGAAAACATTCATGGATTATACATTTGTGAATGGTGGCCCATATGTCTTGTTACAAATACAAATGTAGAGTAGTTTTGTACTGGTTCAAGTGCCCTGTTGTTACTAGCCAAAATATTCTGGGTATTGTAGCCTTATGAAAATCATCTGAATTATCTTTTAGAAATCCCTTTCACTCTTAATGGCACTACAATTTGCCAGAGCTCCTTAAAAGGAAACTGACAGTTTCAACCTGCCTACCTACGGGACCGCCTCTCCTGGTATGCCCTGCGGAGGACCTTAAAGTCCACAAATAACAACACTTTGGAGGTCCTGAGCCGCAAGGTGGTTAGATTGGTCTCAACTAGGGCCAGGGCCTTTTCAGTACTGGCCCCGACTTGGTGGAATGCTTTGTCACAAGAGACCAGGGCCCTGTGGGACTTGACATCTTTCCGCAGGGCCTGCAAGACAGAGCTGTTCGGCCTGGCCTTTGGTTTGGATTCAGTCTGACCCTTATGTTTCCCTCCCCTTATGGTTCTGATTTATGGGCTACTACTAAAATGAGGCTGCATTTTAAATTGTATTTTAACCCATATTTAAATTAACTATTTTTTCCTCCCCCCCCCCATTATGTTTTATTGTAATTTTATTGGTGTTAGCCGCCCTGAGCCCAGTTCTGGCCAGGGAGGGCGGGGTATAAATAAAATTATTATTATTATTATTATTATTATTATTATTATTATTATTATTATTAGCTGCCTTAATCTGTATGCAAACATTCAGACATTTTTGAACATAAGTATCCCTGGATAAAGCAAGACCAAATTAGTGTTTTAAGCTTCTCTCCAGTAACCATTCTTTTGTTAATCACTTGAATGTTTGGAAAACCAGGAATGATATACATTTGTGATAAGAAAACATTCTCAGAAAGCAACTTGCCCTACCTTACTGAAAATGCTTCTTTGTTGGTTCACTATGATATATTTCTGTTCATTAAAACAAAAAACCTTCTTCTAGGGTGTGGTTGCAACAGCTGCTTTACCAGAGAGTGGTTCGTCCATTGCCTTACGTGCCTTAGGATGGGGTTCACTTTATGCCTGGTGTGGAGTTGGACTCATCAGTTTTGCCATCTGGAAGGCTTTGGGAGTTCACAGTGTAAGTAGCATTACTTTATGAATCATTATGCTTTTGAAATTCCCGAAAGCTTATACACTTTCTTATGCTTGTTTATATTGCATCATGTGTGAGCCTGGTGCTTTATAATAACATACTTTTTTAAAAAAAGAAAAGAAAAAGCCAGTCTCTTGTTCCTAGAATCTTACAATCTACTTTTTGTTAAAGATCAGACAGAACAAAATGGAGGGAACAGAAAGGCAAAGATAATAAATGGAGAAAAGGGGAAATAAAAGAGACAAGGAGAGCAAGGGGTGAACATGCAACTCTTGAGACTTTGTTTTGTAAATATTACTGTATTTTATGTTTCATAATGCTGGATAGGACCTGAAAATACAATTGACACAAAATGCTTGGGCTCTCCCCCATGAGTGGTGATTTTGTCTTTCTTAACCTCTCTCCTCCTCCCCTCCCCTGGGCATAATATATAAGCTATTGGGTACTAAATCAGGAGCTGGCCTGATACTGATGCTGGCCTGTCAGCACCCATGATGACAAAAAAGAAAAATAATTGGAAGACATAAGGTGTTCTTATTAATCAACCCTGAATCTCCTACAGCAACGGTGTCCAACTTCCAAGAGGCTGCAATCTACTCTCACTACAGTGGTACCTCTGGATGCGAATGGGATCTGTTCTGGAGCCCCGTTTGCATCCTGAATAGAACGTAAGATGCATCTGCGGGTGCGCGGGTTGTGTTTTGTCGCTTCTGCACATGCGTGTGACATCATTTTGAGCGTCTGCGCATGCACGAGGGGCAAAACCCAGAAGAAACACGCTCCGTTACTTCCAGGTTGCTGCGGAGCATAACTTGAAAACGCTCAACCTGAAGCACATTTAACCCGAGGTATGGCTGTATAAATAAACTGGCAGTGATCTACCCATTGGATTGACCAGAGTTGTTGAACTTTTTTTGGTTTGCGTCGATCTATGTAGATTACGCGATCGGCAAGGATTGGCCAGGGGCAGCCTCGTAGATTGCAATAGACAGGTTGGACAGGCTTGTCCTACAATTGAGGTTCATGGACTGGAAGTAGAGTTTTCATTTTCATTTTAGGAATAAAACTTGATGGGTGTCCTGGTAGAAGCAAGGAGGTTAGGGAGTTGTTCAAGGAATCAGACTGAATTCTTCAGCGATCCAGATAGTCACAGGCCACATAAAGAAGATATGAATAATTCTCTCAGCTCCTCCCTTTGCATGAGACAGCAATTGCGGAAGTCTTCAGTTAAATATAACTCATCAATTGGCTCACATGAAGTGAAATTGCTGTGTGTTGTGGGTGCAAATCTCATTCACAACTCTGCTTATTAAAGCAAGATATGATCATCTGAACACAGCCAGTGTGTCTTGTTGCCCTATCTTGTTACAAACAGAAGATTCACCAAAAGCTATTAACAGATAATTAGCAGGTGGTCTTACCATCAGAAGTTACTTTGAGTTCTTACCGAAAATTTAATACTTTTTTATTACTTCAATTAGTAAAGGTAAAGGGACCCCTGACCATTAGGTCTAGTCGTGACCGTCTCTGGGGTTGCGGCGCTCATCTCGCTTTATTGGCCGAGGGAGCCGGCGTACAGCTTCCGGGTCATGTGGCCAGCATGACTAAGCCGCTTCTGGTGAACCAGAGCAGCGCACGGAAACGCCGTTTACCTTCCTGCCACAGCGATATCTATTTATCTACTTGCACTTTGACGTGCTTTCGAACTGCTAGGTTGGCAGGAGCAGGGACCGAGCAACGGGAGCTCACCCTGTCGCGGGGATTTGAACCGCCGACCTTCTGATCAGCAAGACCTAGGCTCTGTGGTTTAACCTACAGCACCACCCGCGTCCCATTACTTCAATTACCATGGTGAAAAAAAGACATTACTACGATTTTAAAAAAACCAGATATGAAAAGTAGGAGAAAAAGATATGCTTGAAGAAATTTGCTAGAGTCAGACACTTACTTTCTGATTTATTTAACAGAAATTAGCTGTGTCAAAGACACCACCATTTGTGTTTTGTATAGTGAACTCTATGGGATCAATGGAGAAGAGGAAAGAGGTGAGATTTGCACTTGGAACCAAATAGCCGTTCCAGCTGCTCAGCCCCATTCCCATGCCTGGTGTCCTGCTAGGAAAGGACAAGAGCAGGAAATGCTGGAATAATCCTCGTTCCATATGCATGTCATATTTCTGCACTCAAGTCAAATGTGGATTCAAAATTGATAATCTTTCATAAGCTACTTTCAAAGCTATAAAGTAGGATGTAAGTAAATAAATAAATGCATACATTTTGACAAACTGGCAGGTGCACTAGCTGCTCTGGCCTAAGCACTGGTTGATAGTGTTGTTACATACTTAGTGTTACTGCAGCCATGTTCTCATGATCAAATCATGAGTTAATAAGGATATGCGTATGCTTTGCATACCAGTACTTCATTCTTCCCTTGACACAAGTGAGGAAGCAAACCAAGAAGCCGCAGTCAATCCATAGTTTCCTGTATTTTGTGAACCATGGTTCATAGATCCCAAAGAAGCCAGACTTCAGTAGTCAGCTTTCAATTTTGGCCATCTGTTGGGACAGTAAGTGTGGTAACAGACACAAGAAATCCCAGAAGCCGCTCTGCTTTTGAGGAGCTTAGGAACTGTTCGTTTAGGTATTTTTGATTACTGCTTTGGCATTTTTGTTTTAAGTGCCATATAATTCTATACAGTAAATGAAATACTCGGCTGAAAAATGATCCATGAAAATATCATCAACAGAGAGACTGCATACACTTATCTCCAGATGAATCTGATGACATACTCATCTGTAAGTACATCTTGCAAGGAGTCTTATTGGGAACTGACGAAGTCTCTTGAGGGAAGGGTTATGTGAAACAACACATTGAACATTTGAAAGTCATGTTGTCTGGTTATAACTCCCAAGTTATCTATGCACTGCTTGCAGTGCCTGAACTGAAGAGGCAAAGAAGGATAAATTAATGCTAACACATTAACTAAAATAGGGGCTATAGTTGTCTTGCACAACTTTGGGTCTGCAGGGTCATAGTAATAACATCAAGCAATATTGTATTGCCATTAAGTACCCTTTAATACATGCAATCCTGATTTTAGCAAGGGAAATCTTTAGAAGGTGACACAGTAAAACAGAGATTAATGAGGATTAAAAATAATGATGTAGGAACGCATCCCAGGAGAGTGCCCTCTAAAGATGCAATTGGAGAAGACTTCCTGGAAAGTCCTTTGTTGCTGCACAGCTACATCTGGTGGCAGGAGAGGAAATGGGCCAAGTTTTAAAAGTTCTTAAAAGGCCATTTCTCACCACAATCTTAGCTGTTCTTTTTCTGTTTGTAGTGTTAACTCTTGATAGATTATTTTTCCTTGCTGACTTCCCCTTTAAAAGTATTAAGTTAATGGGAATGTGCTTGCACTTCTAACATCATTAATTTATATTATGTGTTATTTTTTAAAAGAAAACCTGCTTTGGGAGGAGGGAATTTTAGAGTAGCGAAGCAGTGGGGAGTCATATTTCCTGTATCATATTTCCTGTATTTAGTCGTGTCTGACTCTTCATGACCTCATGGACCAGAGCACTCCAGGCACTCCTGTCTTCCACTGCCTCCTGCAGTTTGGTCAAACTCATGTTAGTAGCTTCGAGAACACTGTCCAACCATCTCATCCTCTGTCGTCCCCTTCTCCTTGTGCCCTCCATCTTTCCCAACATCAGGGTCTTTTCCAGGGAGTCTTCTCTTCTCATGAAGTGGCCAAAGTATTGGAGCCTCAGCTTCAGGATCTGTCCTTCCAGTGAGCACTCAGGGCTGATTTCCTTAAGAATGGATAGGTTTGATTTTCTTGCAGTCCATGGGACTCTCAAGAATCTCCTCCAGCACCATAATTGAAAAGCATCAATTCTTCGGCGATCAGCCTTCTTTATCGTTTAACTCTCACTTCCATACATCACTACTGGGAAAACCATGGCTTTAACTATACGGACCTTTGTCGGCAAGGTGATGTCTCTGCTTTTTAAGATGTTGTCTAGGTTTGTCATTGCTTTTCTCCCAAGAAACAGACGTTTTTTAATTTCGTGACTGCTGTCACCATGTGGAGTGATCATAGAACCCAAGAAAGTAAAATCTCTCACTGCCTCCATTTCTTCCCCTTCTATTTGCCAGGAGGTGATGGGACCAGTGGCCATGATCTTAGTTTTTTTGATGTTGAGCTTCAGACCATATTTTGTGCTATCTTCTTTCACCCTCATTAAAAGGTTCTTTCATTCCTCCTCACTTTCTGCCATCAAGGTTGTGTCATCTGCATATCTGAGGTTGTTGATATTTCTTCCGGCAATCTTAATTCCATCTTGGGATTCATCCAGTCCAGTCCTGTATCAGGTAGTCCCCTCCAAACAGCTCCCCCACCCCTGTTTGCTTCACCTAGTCCTAGGCCCATCCTGGTTGGTTAAGGCTACCAGGCTTACCTGCTTTAAAATGGCAATAGTTCATCTGTTGTTGGAAGAGACCATATCTGGATCCCACTGTTCTTCTGTTATCCTGTCAATGTTATAATAACCAATTTCACCCAGGAATTTGTATAACTTGCTCAAAATCAGAGCATACTGATTTCTTTCATTATGGCTTCCACCCCAGTTTTGGGACTGAAGCAGCCTTTGTCACTGCAGCTGATGATCCACATGAAGAAATATACTGGGAGAGTTAATTCTGCTGGTCTACTCAGTGCCTTTCAGTACCATTCACCTTCATATGGGCAGTTTTGCCAGATTAGGGCTGGGGGGGGGGAGATATTACTCATCTTCCCTTTCAGAAGGTTCCCCACCCTGCTTTAGATTATGATAATAATCTGGCTCTATTGGTTTGGGTTTTTTAAGTCCTGGTGTATTACATTGTATTTTATTATATTTTCAACGATTGGTTTATTGTTTTTATTTTCCTTTCAATGCATCCTTTAGAAACAGCAGGAGACATTCAAATCAGCTAAAGGATGTTATAGGTAAATCAGAGAGGGAGCTGCACAGTTCAATTGAAATTTCTCCAGGTTGCTCTGTGTGCATCTAAACTTGTAAATACCGTGGCATGTGTGTACAGCAAACATATGTTTCCAGCCACATGTAGCAGCCAAGTACATGTGTTAAGGAACTGTGTTAAGGATTGGCTGTGGCATTCACTGCATGTACGCCTGCTTGCAAGGTTGCATTCATCACATATGAAGTGGCAGTGTACCAAGTCTCTTGGATCATTTCTCTTAGTTCATTCTCTTTTAGCCTCTCCATGCCAGCACTGGTGTGTTTGCTGGCGTAGAAAGTAGGAAAAATACAAGTATTCCTGCCCTTCTTCCCCATCCCTTGATCTGGATGTTAAAAAGACTTATGAGGCCAACATTCTGAATAAATGCTGTATTGCTAGGATCAAGATTGTATCTGCTGTTTAGAAAGGCTGGACTCTCTTCCTTGTGACACACTACCAATTTGCCCTATTTATACTATGTCTGGTATAGCCCTTTGCTCTCCAGAAATATCCATCTGATAATAATGGAGACAGAGTCATTCTGTTCCACAAAGAGAACATTCAGGAGAGAGAGGGGTGTGTGTGTGTGTGTGTGCGTGCGCGTGCGCTCCCGCCTCACAAGAGTTCTTGTGTATTGAGTCAGCAGATGGGAGCAGAAGTCTTGTCCTCCCTGCCCCCCCAAATAATTTTTGCCTAATTGCAAGTATCCTCACGAATCAGTTATTCTAAAGGAACGCATCTAATGATGACAACCTCTTTTCCAGCTTTAATTTCAGTTCCCATACAATGATAATAGCTACATTATGTCAGCAGAGAAGCGATTTGACATAAATATGTAATAGTTTTCCAGCAGTAATAGCTGAATTGTGGCAATTTATTTTTAGCCAGAGGTAATAAGCAGTGTATCTTTATATTTAATTAAAGCTGCAATTGCAACACTTTCCAGCCATGGCAACATAACTTTGTCTATTTGCCACTCCCAGCTAATGTTTTTGTTTAGAAAAGAGAAAAAAAAGTGGGAAGGAAAGAAAAAGAGAGGGGGGAAGTGTTCAGAATTTGAAGTGATCCATGGCAATTAACAAGCTATATCATCTGAGAAATAAAAGCCCTTTGTTCAGGGTGTCCGCCATAAATCAATTTTCTATCACTTCAGAAAGCAGAAACGATTTTGTTTTTCATAGCGAGGATGAGTCATAAAGGATATTTGTGCTCTAAAAAAAATGAATTGTAGTTAATATGTATACAGCTGGTGGATGTGAACCAAGAAAAATACTGTGGGGAGGAATTCTATGACCTTATAATTTATAATTTTCGTGACAAAATGTCTAAGTCTCTTTGCTCTGCACATATGTTAACCTTTAAAAATGCTAAGAATAAGCT
Source organism: Podarcis liolepis (assembly GCF_965112155.1). Lineage (NCBI taxonomy): Eukaryota > Metazoa > Chordata > Lepidosauria > Squamata > Lacertidae > Podarcis > Podarcis liolepis. Next base: position 70,296,602 of record NC_139557.1, on the reverse strand, counting down.
GGCTTTGTGTGCTTTCATCATGTATAATTAAAATGTAGACTATTAATTTAATGTATTTATGTATTCAAAATGTTTATGTCCTGCTCAACTTTTGTATTAAACTAAACAATTAGAGAAACAAACTCAAAAATATAAAAAGGAATGCATAAGTCATAGGAATACACCAAGTAACTATAAAGCCAGGTTAGATGGCAACGCCCATGGAGAATAAAAAGAGCGCATAAGCACCATTTTTAAAGCTTGATTCGCTTTGGAAAGGCCTACTTGATTCATAGGGGAAGGGCCATGTCTCAGCTGCAGATCATTTGTTTGGCCTGCAGAAGGTTCTTGGTTCAGTCCCCAGCATCTTCTGGTAGGGCTATGAGAGAGTCCCTGCTCTTTGGAGAGTCAGCAGAGAACACTGAACTAAGATGGACCAGCGGTCTGGCTCCATATAAGGCGGCTTCCTAGGATAAATGAGTTTTGGACCAAACTAGATGGAACAGGGGCGTACTTCCCCTGAACTTGGAAGCTCCATATAGCCACCATACTATTGCAGCCGGTTATCGTAAGAACTGCCCTTCAGCTTTAGGAACTGATATCTGAGTTTCCTCCTCTTAACCTCCCCATTCCTCCCCCATATTTTATGTTCTGTCTTTTAGATTGTAAGCTTGGCAGCAGGGACTGTGTTGTTTTAATTGATTGTATATCAGCTGCTCCTGGAGCCTTTTTGGCTGATGAATGAGGTACAAATCCTCTAAAATAAATAATAATAAATCCTAACCCCAGCAGCCATTGATAGACCTTTCCCCCCCAATTAATTTGTCAAATCCTCTTTTAATAATCCTTGAGGTTTGCTGTTTTTAAGAACAGCTTTCCCCCCAGCCCACCTCCAATATCAGTTAGTGGCCCAAGCAGCAAAAAAAATGCTTAAAAGCAGCGGAGAGTAGTGAGGTTGGATTGGGATACTTCCCTGGCACTGCTGTTTATGTTAAAAGAAAAAAGAACCCAACTATGCTTCAGATGTGAAGGAAGCAGAAACGTGTACTGTATAAAATACAAGTAGCCGACCCATTATGTCTATTTTGGAGTTTTGATGAATATTTGGAACAATGCCCTGGCTATTAAGAAAGCCTGTTTTCATAAGGTTAACTCAGTATTTCTGCATATTCTGATAGCTGGTGTGACAGTGATCACATCTGTCATTTGGGCGGAGAAAGCAGTATCTCCCCATAACGCTTTCATCAAACCCAGGGCTCCCAAATTCAGCGGAGAGCTCCCTCTCTCATCTTTATGCAGTACAGAAAACGAAAGGCTCATAATCTGTTTTCACTGCCAGTCAGGACTCTGAAAGGAGGTGAGGTTCTTTGAACTACAGAAGTAAAATGTAAGCAGTTCTTTAGTGTCACAAACATTAAATGAAGGCATGTCATGCCAGTGCACCAGCATTCACACTGCTTTCCTATTACTTTTCAGACACAATTCAAAGTGCTGGGTTGTTGTTTTTTAATCTATAAAGTCCCAGGTAGCTTGGGCCAACCAATACCATAGAAACTGCCTTTTCCTCTGCATTTTAAGATCTGCTGAAGGCATCTTCTTTCCTCCCCTTAACTTTATTTTTCATTTTCCCCAAATGCATATAACAAACATGTACCACCCTATGTACCACCACCAGAAACCTTCCATGCATATGCAATGATTTAGCATGATTTAGCAGGTTTGCATAATAGTTTAGAGTAGATTGCATCAGTTAGGCATCTTCTACTCTTCGTGTTAACAGATTGTCTCAGATTGAGCTATGGGTGGCTGGTGGCAAGGAGACAGCATTGCCTATTCCAGTGTATTGGATGAACATGTATCATGCGCTTACAAAATTGTCTTTGGTCTTTGTCTTCCTTGTATCCTTTGTGTCTTCCTAACCATATCATTCATACATAATAATAATTAATTTATTATTTATACTCCGCCCATCTGGCTGGGTTTCCCCAGCCACTCTGGGTGGCTTCCAACAAAATATTAAAATACTGCAGTCCATGTGTCAAGCTGAAACAGCAAAGGAACATAGACACACATTGTCAGTGGCTGCCCTGCAATTGGGGAACACTGCTCAGCTAGAGCTGGGGGAGGGAACCTGTGGCCCTTCAAATATTGTTGGACTTCAAGAAGCTGCCCAAGGCCTGTTTTTGTGTTTTCCATACAGAAGTAGTCCATCCCTCTCCATTGGCCATGCTGGCAGGGGCTGATGGGAGTTGAAGTTCAGCAGCCTCTGGAGTTCCCCACCCCTGTCCTAGAGGTTACTCAATGTCTGGGCCTGACATTTCCCAGAAGAACAGTAGTGAAGCTTCCCCTTTAGGTCTTACATTTGGGTTCAGCAGATGTATGGTTTTCTCCTTTTCTTTTTTTCTGCTTTATTTTCTTTCAATTTTTATGTTTAAAAATGCTTGATATCTGATGCTTATTTCTATATACTGTTTCTTCTTTGTTCTTTCAAGTTTTAATAAAAATTCAAGGAAAAAAAATTAGTTTTAATGAATATTTTATCTTGGGGTTGTTGTGTTTTAAAGCAACAACAACCCTGTTATCTTCTCCGAACTCTAGATAAATGGAAACTGAATTAACTGAATAAATAAAAATTAAGTTAAAGAGTAATGAACTTACTGAGATCTGAAAGAGTACACAAAATAGCAAGGATTTTCTTTGGGGATGGTGAGGTCCTTTATAGTCTATAGACGAGCCTCTTTCTCTCCCCTCTCCCAATTCAGATTAGTTTGAACAGATGCCGAAGTACTTTGCAGTAGCGCAGTCTTGTTTTTTCATGTGACAACTTGTCTGTGGTAAACATTTTAAAATGCAACATGAAATGATAGGTGCTTTCAGAGCTCTTTTTGTTATTTTTTCCTGCTGATGCAGGATCATTAGCTATGATTAGAAAAAGACTGTGATCATCTGACTTTTATGGATTATTTGCCATGACAGGAGTGGATAGTATCTGTTTTAGGTGAAAAGACTGGCAGTCTGAAGTGCAATGGTTGCTATTTGTGCATTATCACCAAGGATAATCTGCATCCCCCGCTTTCAGGCAGTGTGAAGAAAATAAAAGTTCTGCTAGGTAAAATTAGTTTCAGAAAGTTGCCATCATAAATCATATGTGCCAAGATCCTAAGTCAAGTGTGATGGCTTGTTCTGGATAGGGCTACGCTCACCTAGAAGGAAGAGGTCCATAGCTTGGGTGTTCTCCTGATTCCAACAGTACCAACTGAGGCTAAGGTGGCATTGGTGGCTAGGAGTGCCTATTTCCAGCTACCACTCACTCTTCTTGAACAGAGATGACTTGGCTCCTGTACTTCATGCTCTGGTAGCCCCAAGATTGGACTACTGTAGCAGTCCATCTGCATTGACATGTATCAGTGTGAGAATCTCAAGAGCAGAGTATGCATGCTTAGGATTTTCTTCTTCTAAGGAAGAAAGGTTTTAAAAAATACAGTTGTGAAATATCTCTGAGAATATTATTATGTGTTTTAAAGCTTCCCATTTTCTTCAAAGAAAAAAGCAATTATTTGATTAAGCCAAAGTTGCAGTGTGTCCCTAACTTTGATGTGGGTTATGTTATGTTAAATGTATTTCTCCACTCTTCTCTTGTAGATGGATGAATTTCGGAACAAAATGCAATCAATATTTCCATCAATTCCCAAAAATGCAGCACTGCCTGTTGAATGGGAGGACATTCTGAAATCCAAATGAGCAGCACATGAAGGAACTCTGACTGAATTTTTAAAAAGCATAAGAGAAGTAGAGTGTATGGAGGAAATGTCCATTCCAAGGAACAGGGAGAAAGAAGGTCGTCACTCAAAGTCAATTGTATGGAACACAGTGAGCCATACGTTTGTGCAGCAAGAGTAAAATGTGCTGTTTGATCACAGTTGTTAACTTGGATGATGGTAACAGGTATAATAAATGTAAATAAAGATCAAAATATGGATGAGAATTTGTCTGAAGCAGTGATCTCAATGTGTTTTGAATACAGAGGTTGCCACTGTTTACTGACAAAAGGTTGTTGCTACCAGACAAGCAGATGGATAACAGTACAGGCTTGCTTTTCTGTCTCATACAATGAAGTTCTAAGGTGTTAAAAAGGGCAATCACAATCAGTGAAATACACTAAAATAGTTGTTAGTCCCTGTCTGCTGGATTAGCGCTAGCTAAAACTCCTCCACTGAAAACAAAGATGTAATATTATGCTTCTGCCTGGCACAGCTCATTTCTGTTTTTAGTCAGTGGGTGACCAAGAGCCAAAGGAAAAGAATGAACAAGGTCCTCTAGATCTTTGATGTGCTCTAAGACAGGGATGGAGGACTTGTGTCCCTTCAGATGTCCCATACTACAATTCCTTTCATCTTTTACTGTTAGCCAGGCTGGCTGGAGCTGGTGGAAGCAACATCTTAGAGGGCCACATGTTACTTTTCTCTGCTTAAAGGTCTTTGGAGCACAATTCAGGGGATAGGACGGGGGTGGGGTGGGCAAAAGACTGTTTTTACAATTTTGTGGAAGAAACAGAACTGGCCTCTGTCAGAAGTGGTATACCAAGACCATTTGTCTTCTCATACCCAGGAAGGCTATAGCCTACATTCTTGTTTTATTAGAGGAAAGGATCTAACTTAGCATTTCTGAGAAATACAGTGGAGGTCTGAGCTTGTCCCCCAGTGGAACCTGGGTCCGTTTTCACTTTGATGCATCTATTTAAGAGTCCCAAGTAGGTATATGGAGGAAGTTCAGTCAATAAAGATGGATGACTCAACACCATGGGAGTTTGAAAACTGTGGTTCTAAAAATACTGTTTCAAATTTATGCCATTGAGATAGTGCCATCTGGCCAAACACATTATTTTAGCAGTTAATGATTAATTTGATGAAAGGGTAAGGTTTTTGTTTTGCTTCTGTAATGTTCTCCTCGCTGTTAAATTAGGACTGGTGCATTTAAAAGCAAACCTTCCCTTTTTTGTAGCGCATCATCTGTACTTTGCATTCTGAATGTTCTTGGTTATGAAAGAACAGGAATGATAAACTTCAACGTTGCCTGCCTTACTGTAATTATCTTGTACAGAGAATCATATTTATCTTGAACCTACTCTGAAGTAAGTTCAGTTGAGCTGAGTTTGAGTGTATAGGATAGGAGCCTGAAAGTTGTAAGTATCCTGTTAACCAGGAATACATTTTTTTAGTGACTTAACAAAGAACACACTTCACATTATAAGTGGTAAATATAATTTTGAGCACTTGAAACTTAAGGCAACTGTTGGTCATAGTCATGTCCAGATAAAAATATTACAAAACATCTTTATATTGGAAGCTTTGAAATTCCTGAGACTATGAACTTTAGTGCACAAAAGGGCTTCTGTGTATTAAACAGAGGAAAATACACACCAAAAGAACGTTGTTTACACTGATTTTCCATGCATGCAAAACCCAAATCATTTTCTTGGTCCATTATCATTACCATGTGGGTTTTAAAAAAATAAATAGAGGTCAATTCATTAAAATGTAAGTGGGCCATTTGTTCACATTCCCCCTGATGTGTTCCACATATAGCCAGAGATCAAGAAAGGTCATAGAAATAAGTAATTCAAGCTCCCACAGCTACCTAACATAAAGCCACAAAAATATAATGGGAAGGAGCACATGGTTCCTAGGTTCAGTCCATGGCATCTGCTGTATAATAGATCTTGGACAGCAAGACAGAGAAACATCTGCTGGGGGGAGGACTTCAGACAGTTTTATATTTCTTTTCTTTATACATTGTGGCCACTGAACTTGAAGGGCAATGGCTACAGGGAAGCTGTAGAGACACTTCTTCACTCTTCACCCTCACACAGTTTTCCCAGTGAAAATCACCCCCTAAATTGTTTTCATTCCCACAAATGAAAATATGCAAGTATGTTTGTTTATTTTACTTCACTGGAGGCAAAAACTGCTGAGTGTGTCCTTCCCCCACTTTTTACCAGTAGAAAAAATGGCATGGAGTTAAGAAGGGCCACTTCTCCTGTCCTAGACTTCCACTTCTGATTGCAGCTTCAGTGGCTACATTCGGGTTTTCAGAACAAAACAGAACACACCCATCCTGAGACCCAGAGAGCTGGTGCTAGAGGAGTCGTTACTTAGCTAGAGAGACCAATGATTAAGGCAGTTTAAAAACATTCAGCAGAAGGTGGACCACAAATTGTAACAAACATAAAAGGAAGGACACTCCTACTAGATGCAACACCTTGTCCTAGCCCTGTTTTTGTGTTTTCTTTAGCACAGAGGTAGCCAGCATTGTGCCCTCCAGAAGTTGCTGGACTCCAACTCCCATCATCCCTCACCATTCATTCTGGCTGGGACTATGGGAGTTAGAGTCCAGAAACACCTGGAGGGCATATTTGCCACAGCTGCTCTAGGACATGAAGAGAGAGCCATTACTTCCAGAGTGCACAAATGCTTTTAAAGGGAGCTGCAGAAAAACTAGGGTTTTCTAGGCCAGACTGAAAGAAGGCCTGAAGCAAGATGCCTCTAACCTATGCATTCATATGCATACCTTCCCCTGTTGATATGCATTTTGAACCATTTTTGTTGTTGTTGGAGAACTGCATTGCAAGATTCAGAGAAGTGCAAAGTTTGACTAATGGCTGCATTTTGGTTTATGTAGTGTTCCGGGAAGAGTGAATTAGGTAGGGTTGCATTGAAATGCAACTGAACCAAATTTTATTCATATATAGCAACACAATTGGATTCAGGAAAAGGCTAGACTAGTTCTAAAAGAAAAAAAATGGCTTGCCTAAAGCGGTTCCCTCATTGTGAGATGTGAGGTTACAGGGAGCCAGGCAGAGGCCCTTCTCGGTGGTGGGACCCACGCTGTGGAACACCCTCCCATCGGATGTCAAGGAAATAAACAACTATCTGACCTTTAGAAGACATCTGAAGGCAGCCCTATTTAGGGAAGTTTTTAATGTTTGATGTTTTATTCTCTTTTTAATCTGTTGGGAGCTGCCCTGAGTGCCTGGGGAAACCTGGCTTCTGAGGCAGATGGGTGGGGTATTAACAACAACAACAACAATTACTAGTGATTTCTCCATCAAAAGTTTGAGCCAGAGAATTGGTGATTTCTAGCTCAGTTGTTTTGCTTGTACACTACCCTAGATCTTTATCCATACTATGCACGAGTGGTGCTATACTCTGTGTGAATTTACAGCAGCGTTGCAGCCTGTACAGTATTGGTGGAAGTTTGTTTGTTTTAAATAGCCTTGTTTTAAATCACTGTGCTGCTGCATGGCAGGAAGAATGCATATGCATACTGCAGGGGAAATTGGGGATTCCATTATTTAGCTTTTGGAAGAAGGGGGGGGGGGAAGGATTGTTGGGTTCCTACAGTTCAGATCAATGTGACAGATCCAGATGAGGGTGCAGTACTGCCATGTTGCAGTAGAGTGTTTACTTTGAAGTAATCTTATTTGCTTCAACCACTTTGCTGTAAGTGGTTAAGATTTGTCAACAGGACTATTGCTGCTGCATGTTGTTGTTGTTGTATTGCTGCTGCATGTTGTTGTTGTTGTTGTTGTTGTTGTTGTTGTTGTATACCCCACCCATTTGGCTGGGTTTCCCTAGCTACTCTGGGCAGTTTCCAGCACATATAAAAACATAATAAAACATCAAATGTTAAAAACTTTCCTAAGTGAAATCTCTTTGCTGTAAAATTTTAAGAAAGCAGTAATTCACTCTAGAATATTTGATTGCACTAGTTAGAAAAGTGTTTTTCTGTTCACAGAGTTATTTTTGGATCTTTTTAAATGCAAACATATTTTAACCATTTTAAAGCATCCCAAATAATCACATTATGGCAGGAGATCACAGCAACTGAAAGGAGTATCTTAACATTGTTCCTAGAAGCAATTTGGTTTTAACTTGTTGCAATTAAAGAGAAAATTGGCGTGACCTTGTCCATGCATTCAGTTAATGCATCACATTTACTTCTTGATTGCTTGTGAACTCTCAAAGGAATCATTTTTGTAAGAATTTTCAGAGCAATAGCTATGTTAAGTTTGTTGCAGCAAAAACAATGAAAAGTTATGTTGGTCCTTAAATACTAACAGATCTTATTATGGCACACATTTTCATTGACTAGAGTCCAGTTCATAAGATATACAATGTTTCATAGGAGTTTGTAAACAGTAAGGTCAGAGGGAAATAACATGCAAAATGTACAAATACTGACAATTGAATGAAACCTATAATTTATGTAAAATAACTACAGTGACTCTTTACAATAACAGTTACGAGTGATAAATCAACTTGGCGCTGCTGAGTTAACTTCTGTAGTTGGAAAGGGAAATATTGTCTTTATTTATACTCAAATAAAAAATCCTGAACAGTGGCTGCCAATCAGTGTTCTAGATGGACTGTTCTAGATGGACTAATAATCTGACACAATGGAAGGGTTGGCATCTGGGTTTGTTGCAAAGTCTGGTCCTTGTACACATGTCTCTGTTATTGAGGAATGGTAGCTGTTTTAGATGGGGTGTGTCTGGAAGCAATAAAAGGCCTACCACCCACAGTCTGAAAGAGAGAAGTATTGTAAATCCTTGATGATGTATTTGGCAACAAGACACTACCCAGACATTTCTGGGTCTGTCATTACTAAATTATTCACGGGTATCAATCTGAACTCATAACTCTGCTTTATCACTTCATTGTGTGGGTGGGTTCTGTAGACTTAGGAAAGTCTGGTGTAAAACCTTAAATTGTAAGTAGAAACTTGTCTAATGCAAGTGTAAGCAATGTTATGCACGCTAGATGTTGTGAACTACAACTCCCATCAGCCCTGGCCACTGGCCTTGCTCTCTAGAGCTGTTGAAAGTTGTAGTCCAAAACTACAAGCAAAACTAAAGTAGACGGGGTTGTATAGCAGGGCTTAGCTGTAGACAATAGATTTTGTGGTGATTCCTAGGTGGAAGCTGGAAGGGGTCATTAGGTTTCCAATATAAGATTGTGTCTATATGTTCTATGATTCTATGTCCATTATGTAATTGTAGTGACAAGAACATACACCTTCTACATGGACTAGTCTAGGCTCAACTTGCTGTTGGGGTGGAAGTTACCAAAGTTCTGGTAGAACTTCTCAAACCAGCAATGGTAGCTATTCCTTCCAATTCCCTAGAAATTCCATGCTATTTCCCTCACTGCTAATCTGGCTGCTGGCATATAATATGTCTCTTTGTGTCCCTGGTCACTTCTTTCTTTGTCACTATGGTTCCAACATAGTGTTTTTATGCAGCTTTATACACCGTTTTTAACTCTTAAGGGTGCAACTCCTCCACCTCCATTTCCCACTAAGGTAATTTGAGAAATGCTCATCAGAAAAATCCAGCTGGAACAGGATTTCTAACAGGTAGAGTTTGGTCAGCACGCTTTGCTGTAGTTTGGTACTGCTCACAACAAATAGGCTGTACACTCTCTGCATACTAAGTAGAACCTTAATTCTTAAACTGACCACAGTAAGACCAAATCCACTTGATGAAATGATCTATTAAAGTGTGAGCTGCTGTAAGTGACCTACTCTAGAATTAGGAAACTTTTGAGCCCAGTTATTTGTTTAACTGATATGCAAGAGATTGCCCTAGTAACTGTACCTCCATCTATTTGATATGTATGAGGGCTTTGAATATTTTATAATGGTTATGGTTGTATTCACTTCAAGCAACAGCTTCAAAAAGCGCACACATACAGCTGAATTAAAATCCCAGTAAATTCTTTGTTGTCCAAATCAGCATGGAATAATAATTTGGATTTTTAAACTTGCTGCTTTGAAGGCTTCTCCAGTAGGTAATATTCTAGGTGTCTTCTTATAAGGATTTTTAAACTATTATTTAACATCTACTCCTGGTCTGATTCCTCAGACAGATAATGAGTGTTTTAATCTTCATGTGAAGAACGAGAAGCAGAATTGTAAAGATGCTACAGAGAAAGGCGCTGGGGAACACATTTGTGAGCCGCCACAAATTCTCAGGGAAGCGTGGGCATAAATTCAGCACACATCAGATCTTAATAGAACATAATATACTCCAGAAAGCGAAGAGATAATGTATCCTGATGTATTCAATATTTGACTTTGATGTAAGCTTAAGCATTATTCCATATGTTTTATTCTAGCACAAAATTAATCCTGGCTGGATACCATTGCACATTAATTATCAACTATGACTAAGTCCGACTGGCTTGTTTTCATAAGGTTATGTATGAGATATCTGCAGTGAGACAGCAAGGTTTTAAGAATATCATTAAGAACTGCTACAGTTAATATTGGCCTTTCTGAAGCACTTAGTAAGATTTGCATGTGCTTCAGTTATTCTTCCCCATGTTTAAAATGACATGAGGTGTTTGAGCAGGTTTACAATATTAAAGCAGAAAACTATATAATATACTTACATCCTAGTGTTAATACCATGTCTACTCATCCATGGACTCTAGATGCAATTAAGAATTTGGGGTGCAATCCAGTCACAGCTAAATACTTCTAAGTCCCATGGATTTCTGTGGGAGAGTTAAGCAGGTGCAGAACTCTCGCTTACTGGGCAGGACACATCCAGGTTTAAGCACTTTTAAGAGGCATTGAAGTTAGCACACTCTTGTATGTTCCTGGCAGGACACCAAGGAAGGGGCGGAGGATGCCGGCTAGGTGTGTAGCCACAACTGGTACACACCGGGAGAAGCTGTACATGGGGAAGGGGAAGTTGGGGACTTAGGGGGTACTTACGGAACATTGGAGGACGTTGAAGGGACAGCTGATAGTTCATGGGAGCCAGGGGAAGGGGACACATCACCAGAACCAGAGATGCCCCCATATCTATGGACAGGGCAGGCTTCTGAGGCATTGGGAACTATGGGAAGTGCACTCCAGGAGACTGAGGCAGGCAAGGGAAGACAGCCCAGCTAACTAGTGGACCAGGTGGAGATCATGGGACTTATTAAATCTGAAAGGAGGTTGTGGTCACTCAGCTGGATTAAACTCAGGGCAGGTGAGGATCACATGCTTTTGTCAAGTGGAGAGACACAGCTGCTCAGTTGCAGTAAGCTCAGGTGCATCAATCAAGACTGGGAAGGATAGAAGGGAAGCAAGGCAGAGACGCTGTTTGTTCAACTTTCTCTGTTGATGGACCACAGCTTGGGTGCTTTGGGAATGGCCCTAGATTGTGACTTTGGGACTGATCCCCAGGTGCTTCAATCCCCCCTGGATCTTCTGCAGAGGCTGGAACCTGACCTTATGGATTGACTTCAGACCTTGCTCGTTGTATTGGACCTAGACTGGTATTTGACCATTTGGACCATCTGACTACTCTGTAATGTTACCCTTGGGACTGTGTGCACCATCAGGACTGACCTCCGGGTATGCTGAGGTTCAGGACACAAACTATATTAAATGGGATTTATTCCTAGTTAACTATGCATATGATTGAACCCTTAAGAAAGCTTACAGTTGGGTGGATCATGCTTAAGAAGCAGAGAAAAACACACTTACTTAATTATCCTATTGACCTTTTGAGCTGATTGTTATATATTTTATAGGGATTAACTTGATCAGCCTTTGTCTGGTGCCCTCCAGATGTTTCCCATAATGGAAATTGCAGCCCAAAATTTCTGGTGGATACCAGGTTGGCAAAGGTTGCACTAGATGCTAGTCTATGCTCATCTGAACTGAGGTTCCCCATCCAGTGCGAGTGCAGCGGGATTGTAGCAGTATTACATCATTCAGAGAAAAGTGAATGATACAAAAGGAGAAAAATATGGAAGTAGGTGGGGACATGTTCCCCCAGTTTTCAAACACAGTGATTTTATACATTTAATTGAAACTTGGCATTTAACAGTTCTAAATTCTGACTACCTTTATTTAAGTGAACTTTGAGACCCCTGATATTCTCTGCTGTTATCTTTAGGTACTGTATGTTATCCTACTCATACCTTTCAGAAGCATGTTAAAAGTAGCCAATTAGGCACACAGAGACAATTGTTCCTTCTGAAGTCATAGCTGAACTCTGCGTACCAGACTTCTTCCTCGAAGAATGGAAAGAGTAAATAACTTCAAACATCTTACGTGCTGCATTTTTCTGCCACATAACATCATGGAAATTGTGATGGTGGAATAATTGTCTCTATAGGACAGCATAGTAAGCAGATGTTCATACGCCCCAAAGGAACAAATGAACACAGCATGATGGTTGCTCCTCATTTCCAAATACTGGATTCTATTAATGAAGATAAATGTAAACTGCATTCTTCCCCAGTAATGCTTTTGCACGTTAAGCAATTGCAATTGCTATAGTTGTAACTGCAGGAAAACAGCAATTAACAACAATCATGCAGTTACTACAGAGACAATATCCTTCTGGTGTTTGAAGGATGTGATGCACACAGTTACCAATAGGACACAACATAATTTCTGCACAGAGAAGTGAATCATTCTATGAAAACAATTACAGTTTCCCATATTATGTGTTTCTTCAGAACAATAATACTAATCAAAGAATGAGACAATGCTATTTTGCAAACAAATAGCTAAGTGCTCTGGAAACACTAAGATTTTTTTCGGGAAGAATGAAGATCTCAAGTGGGGCCTGGCATAACGGTATAGTGTATGAATTCAAAATTGTATTCTTCTATAGTGGTATGGTAATAGAAAGGTTTTATCTGCTGATATAGTGTGACTCCTAAAGTTTTAGGGTCTTACAATCAGTGTTAATGCTGACAGATGCCTCCTTTGTAAAGTATTGATGCTTTCAAACAATATTTGTTCCTATGTGGTAGATCTGGATATGTCTGTAGAGCCCTTACGGAAGAGAATAGCTATACTCTGAGCACTTCTTACCCTGCATTCTTCAGACATGTGATGCTTCAGTCCACTGTGAACTAACCATTCAAAGCTTTGAATTGTGTTTTCAGAATTGTTCTGAGACAAAGCCATAAGCTGGTTCTGATAAACAATAAAATGGAGTTCAAGATTATTATTAATTGCTTGGAAAGCATAAGGATCTGCATGTTCTCAAGACCCTGCATTGGAAACCTACAGTGAAACACATATTTAATAACAACATCTCTTCACAGAATAGCTAGCTGCTTACAAAAATGCAAGAAATCCCTTAATTCACCCACACCAGCCTAATGCCAACCCCCTTTTGCCTTGGGTCCAGTAATCATTTAACTACATTTGGCTTGGCAGTCCTAGGAATGAGTTCACAATTCTTAAGTGTTGGTGCTAAGCTGCTGCAAGCCTTCTAGAACAAGCAGAGGAAGAAAACACCTTTGGGGGAAAGGCAGTGGTAGAGCATCTGCTTGCATGCAAAAGATCACAGGTTCAATCCCTGGCATCTGCAGGCAGGACTGGGAGAGATTTCCTATCTGAAATTCTGGAGAGTCACTCTCAGTGCAGAATTTGCTGAGCTAGATGGACACCAGTGGGTCTGACTCATTTGAGATGGGCTTTTCAGATCTAAGCCATCTCAGAAAGGGATATAGCCAACCTCTTCTCAAGTACCTTCAGAGAAGTTCTCTAATGTTGTAGCATCCCAAGCTTTACTTAGACAGATGTCCTATTGATTTTAGGATCAGAGTCAATCACAAAATAAATCATCATCATCATCATCATCATCACTTGGGAAATGGATCTATACAGACTTAAAGTACAAGCAGAGGTTCCATTCACCCACACCAGTGTTTCAGATCACATGTGATTATTCAACAGGAGCAATTAATATTTCCATACCATCATTTCTAGTTTCAAGGTCCAAAGATGCTGCTTTCATATCTGTTTTGTTAGCTGTAGCAGACTCCTGTAGATTAAAGTGGAAACAATGGGGAAAGCAGGTTTAGATCCAAATACCCTGATGAACATCCTGTCTTGATTTCAGGCATAATGATGAAGTAAATATTACCTTGATTAAAGAGCTTTTTTTTAAAAAATGCAAATGAACTATGAATGTTTGGACTTGAATGAAATTTGGCAGACTACTTGGCAAACAGAGATATCTGATTTCATTGAGCCATGTCGTTTCCAGCAAAATGTCACCAGGGAAGAAGAAAATTCAGCCCAGGTCTTACCGCTTAACTACATTTGAGTTACTTCATTGCTTCTTCTAACATTTTCAGCCAGGAAAATAAATACATACATACATACATACATACATTCATTCATTCATTCATTCATTCATTCATTCATTCATTTATTTATTTAGCCAGGCCAATAATCAGATCACCATATATATTATGCTGTTCTTTGAGATTCCTGACTTTGCTAGTTACTAATGGGAGAACTTGAATGATATGCCCATTTCACTGCAACACTGAAACCTGTAAATCCTAACCTATTTGATCGCACAGAAAGGGTGTAAAGAATTTGTTTGTTCCCGTCACTGGAGGGAAAAGTATCTGTAGGCAGGAGAGTTCCATACAGACATTGGGGCTCCTGTACACATAATGATAATTAGAGGATGGAACTGGTATTCTACTGGGCCAATAGGAGAAGTGGGCCCTCCATGCCTTTCTTTCCAGCACTTGGGCCTTTCCTCAGGCTGCCTCCACCCAACTCTCTAGACCACACTCCTCATCCTGAGCCAGCCATCCTCAAATACTCTTGCCAGGCTGCAATGTGCCTTTAAACTGTGGTAATGCTTTTTGCTTCCCTAGGTGGAGAGAAATGAGGGTGGGAGTAAGTAAACGCCTTTTGTGGCTGGGATATAGCCAATGGTACAAAGGTAAAAGTCGCACTCATTGATCTGCCCTCTTTTGCCTCCGGCCCCAGCAGATTTCTCATAAGGAATGCAGCCCTCAGGTTGAAAAAGGTTGCCACCCTTGCTTAAGATAGTAAGGCCACTGCAGAAATCACTAGTTCCTAAGCCCTGCCTGTGCATGCCAGCTAGGGCAGGAGGTAATGGGGAGAAGATTCTGCTCTAAGCTTATATCCGTGACCTCTAATATTTGCAAATTAACTGTATCAGCTTCAGATGGAGCTTCTGATTGGTAGTTCTTGATTAAATAAATAGCCACATATTGTCAATTTCCATAAATTATTGTCCCCTTCCAGAGAAGCAGCTTCTGTAATAGAGGTTTGGAGACCCATTTTCTGAGAGTTGCTTCAGTGCCATTGGGGTAACATTTAAATGATCCAGCCCCATGGATGTTGATCTTTCCAGTGCAGTTGGAAACCGCTCTCATCAGCAGGACCCCAGTCTACACAGCTGGAACATTTAAATGTTACTGCATCAACATATTTGATTTTTCCCCCACCTTCATTTTAGGAAACAGCTGCTACTGCACATCAACATTACCATCTACTAAATTCTTACATTTCCCACTGTCTTTTTTTGGAGCTTAAACTAAAAGGACTGGATATTATCAGTTACTTCTCCTGCTTTTAGAGACTTTAATTCAAAGTTTCCTATTTTGCTACTCTTTGCTGTTCATTAAGGCGGGTGGGGAGGGTGGGGAGAGAGAGCGCTGGCATTTTTTAGCCAAGAGCCTGATAAGTTCAAAAGAACCCGAAGCCTTTGAAAAGACAGCAGCAAGAACATCTGAACAACAAGTAAAAGAACTGACTGTTTCTCTAGGGAATCGGAGATAATGCACAGGGCTTTCTGTGGATCTTGTCTTTAATTTAGGCTCATATGAATTCACACCTTTTAAAAAAAAAAAGCCAGTGGAAAAAGGAGACTAAACTCTCCTAATATTATTTATTTCAGGATTGCTGGGCTAACTTGGTTTTAATGTCAAAATAGTCATAGTCCGTCTATCACAGGTTCATGACTTTGGATGTTCTAAATGTTTTATTTGTAATTATTTTATGATTGAATGTCCATTAGTCGCCCTGGGCAGCATGCAAATATAGAATGAATGAACAAAGAAGTACAACCTTTCATCAGTGCAGTAACTTCTGCTTTTGTCCAACAGCAACTTATTGAAAATATAGGGTTGCATTCAATGTAGCACTAAAGCTACGCAAATCGTTCCGTCAGTGCAAGGATTTCTCCTTGTGCAATGCAACATTATTCCTCTCCTCCCTCTGTGCATGCTCTAAATCTCTTCTGGAGCTACAACAACCCTCTGGATCAGATTTCGGGGTGGTGGGGGTACATGCAAGGGGAAGAGGGGGCGAGTCTTGTTGCAGTCGTGTTATTCCTTACTAGCACAATTATTTAGTTGAATACCACTCACAAAAAGGCCAACTTGTGCAAGGCACTTCCACAGGCTGTAAAATTGCACATAGCTGGTGAAAATTCCAGTTGGGATGTTTCAAATATCTACTGGCAGCTGAATGTGCAAATTACTGTGAATTTCACTGACAACATTCCTCTATAATGTCTAAATCTGTTTTCACCAATGGTGCATGTTGAACAGGGTTCATAGCAAGTTCATTGGCAACTCAGATGCCAATTCTAAAGTCACACAGGAAAAGGTTCCACTGAAATCCAAGGAAGTGTTTAGGATTAAGGAAGAAGAAAAGCTATATACAACTCTATTGCTTCCTTCTGTTAATCACAGCATGCAACAGAGCTAAGGAATAAAGACGGCAGACAGCAGGATGAACCATCTTGGATTTATGCCTCTTGAACAATTCCAGAGGTCTTCTTCCTTTTGAAAATACTTAGCTAGAGATAAATAGGCTCCTGAAGAAATACAGTTGCCTCAATACAAATGGCTCATTTCTCAGATGTTAAGCCTGCCTGATTGCAACAGAACTGACTTCCAGCTGATGTATTTGTGTCTGAATTTAAGATTATAACCTTTGCAATGCTTTTAATCATTCTGCAGCGAGTGTGCATATATGCTATATAGGATGGACCAAGAAGCCTATTTGAAACTTAATTTTCTAGTCAATCCCACTGAACTTTTCCTTCAGGGAGACTAGAATTACATAAATTGCACTTTCTTTGAATTGCTTCAATATATGAATTACACCACCGTATGGTGTCCCTGGGCCAGATTCAATTCTTTGCATTCAAACTGTGACTAAAGCATGTTACCTTATACAAAAAACATGAACTGGAGAGGGTGAATTTTATGGGAGACATTAATCTATGCCAAAGCTGTTAGTCAGTCATGGTAGGTGGCATTAAATTTGCATGTTATGCCCATTGTGTGTAGCTCCAGTGGTCATTCTCTCTAGAAAGGACAATAATTGTACAAAGAGAGAGCGATTCAGTTTTTTAATCAATTTCCTTATATGTATCAAAGTATATACAACTCAAATATACTATCATCTCCCTTTAGCTCATTCCTTCTTGGATATGCCCAGTAAGGTGCATCTCAATCATAAATACAAATAAGAAACAAACAGGCCCAGCTTGGCACATTTTGCATCTGAGGCAGACAAGCAAATCACTACCCCACCAGTCAGCTGTATTGTACCCAAGGCTGACCAAGTTATTTTTGGCACCTGAAGCAGAACGTATAACAAATGCCTCTGCCTGGGAGGAAAAGCGCAATCATATTAAATTTAATAACTTACAATTTGCAGCTTTTTCATGACATCCACAACTAGCTGCCTGAGATTACCACCTCACTCTGCCTAATGGTAGGGCTGGCCCTGGAAAATAATGCCTTTAAAAAGTCCAGAAGGTTAATCAGAGCAAAATAAAAATCCCTGGAGCTAAATAGACAAGGAATTTCATGTTTGAAAACCTATAATAAACATCTGCCACAGACCTGCTTCTCTCAGGAAAGAAGAGGTTTGGCAGAGGGATATGCAGGCTAGCAAGAAAATTCTCTAAGCCTAAATCTGGACATCTTGCCCATGTGTTTCCATATTGCCAACTCAAGTTGCGTTATACATAGAGGTTATGAAGTCCAGCCAGCTATTCTGAGATGTAGATTTGAGCTATTTATGCTTGTATCACATTTCTTGGATATAGCTGTCAAATCCTGTCTTGACAGCTTGCAAATATTTAATGAGCAAGAACACAACTCTCTCTCTTTTAAAAAAATGCTTGAGTTAATGTTTTCTCTTCCAAATACATCGTACTTTTCCTTTGCTACTGTTCTGTTATGCCCTTGTTTTATTAAAGGCTCTGACCCCCATAAAGAGCTTACTGGAGCCACAGTGGATGTTGTTTCACTGCTTGGCAAACCAATCACAAATATTTTCAAATACTGTGTTCCTATATTTTTAATCTAGGCAACATTATCAGCACTTAAGCCAAGAAGAAATGCCTGGATATTCAGAAAGTGCCAGGGACTCCCTAAAACTATACCAAGATGTTTAAGGGAGGGGAGAAATATTTTGCAGAAAATCCATGGCTATTCATTTGTTGTCCAGCAGAGGGTGACCTAAGTATGCTATAAAGCCAAAACACCAGTCTTCCGCTTTTATCTGTGTTTTCTTCTATACTGTCTAATAAGATGTCCCTGCAGCTTACAATAATTCTGAAAATAGACAGAGAGTCATATTTTCTCTAATTATCTTTGCTAGTTACAAAACACAATGAAGGGAATAAATCTTAATTAAAATATTTAAAATGTTCCATGGAAAATATGAAAAGTGTGTTCACCGTGTCAGCAACAATCAGTTTTGTGGCACCTTAAAGACCAACCAATGTATTGCGACATAAGCTTTAATGGGCTAGAGGTGGCCTCTAGTTCATCAAAGTCAGTCAATAGGTTTGCTTCATTTTTATAATTTTGAGTTTTGTTATCTGCTGTTTTATTGTAAACTGCTTTGAGTACACTCTGGTGTAGAAAAGCACAATAGAAATGTTTAAAGAAATGATTAAATAGATATTGATGATTGTTATGCCACAGGCCAGATCCTGATCTTCCCCATCCCCTGTGGGCCAATTCTGACAGGTAATCAATCACCTGATGTCACAATGAAATCAGGTGACCCATATATGCCTGTATGAAACAAAGTCCTGTGGGCAAAAGCACAGGCTCCTGGCAAGCCTTAGTGATCAGCTGATCACTGGTGCTTGCAAAGCTCAACACACAGGGCTTTGCAAACTCATGGGCCAAATGGGGAGAGCCTGGAGGGCCTCCATCATTATATAGAATGAAGTGATACTAAAAGGCTGAAAGAAAAAATCCCCACATCATCATTAGCACCATCATCATTATTTATTTCATTTTTATACCACTTTATATTTTTAAGAAAAAACCTCCAAGCGGTTTGCAACAAGTTAAAATATCAACTAAAACCATCCAGAATAAAACACTACAGAAAGTCAGATACAAAGAATACATTCAAAGCAACATAATTAACAGGAAACTAAAATATTATCTTAAAGAATTTAAAATAAAACAAATAAATATAAATTTTAAAAACAAACCCAATACATTACTCAGTCGCACATCACCTAATAAGATACTTCATCAGTTTTCCACAATGTATGATCTGATTGCTACGTTACATTCATGCAGAATTTTTACACGGAATTGGCATATGATGTATAGTGCAATTCTTAGGAACTATACGTGGAAGTAATAATAATAATAATAATAATAATTATTAATAATAATAAATAATAATAATTTATTTATCTCCCTCCCCAGCCGAAGCCAGGCTCAGAGCGGCTAACCTCAAATGTATAACACATTAACATAAAATCAGACAATGAATTAAAATACATCCTCAAATCAAATCAGGATCAGAATAGAATCCAATCAGATGGCAACCCGCAGATTAGGGTTGGGGACCTTAAATGCTCACCAGGCCCAATTGTTTGTGCTGAACTTATATGGGCCTGTGAGAAAAAGTGGGAGGCCACTTTCATGCAAGTTCTTATGAAAGGGGAGAGGGAGTCAGACTGAACCCCGACCAAAGGCCTGGCAGAACAGCTCCGTCTTGCAGGCCCTGCGGAAAGATGTCAAGTCCCGCAGGGCCCTAGTCTCTTGTACAGAAGTAAATCCACTAGGCTAGGCCTCCATCCTTTCAGCTAATGAGAGCCTACACTGGACCAGAGTCTCTTCTGTGACCAGAAGGCAACCTATTTATATATATATATATATATATATATATATATATATATATATATATATATATATAAATAATAATAATAATTTATTATTTATACCCCAGCCACTCTGGGCAGCTTCCAAAAGAATATTAAAATACTGTGATACATCAAACATTAAAAGCTTCCCTAAACAGGGCTGCCTTCAGATGTCTTCTAAAAGTCTGGTAGTTGTTGTTCTCTTTGACATCTGGTGGGAGGGCGTTCCACAGGGAGGGCGCCACTACCAAGAAGGCCCTCTGCCTGACCGAGAAGGCCCTCGGTTGTTTGCAGAAAGACCATTCAGGATGCAAGGCACTGAATTCACTCGTTGGTTTGTGCATTTAGATTTGCAGTCTCAATTCCTCACTGCCCTGCATAGCCATTTTTACCAATACAAAGCAAATGCAATGTGGAGGCAAAATGCTAATCTGTTATCCTTGGCTTACTTGGGCACAATTAAATACCGTATATAAGATTGGCGAACAATGGTAAATGATGCCAACTGGTTTGCATTCACCACAGATACTTGAGAAAACTCTCAGCACAATTTTAAAAGGCAATATTAGAATGAGATCCTGGCAACACCAGCATATTGTCATGCTAACTACCACCAGCATAAGTATTTATATCTTATTGGCTTCCAGAATTTGTTCACATACAGGGGTGCCAACCTGAAGAAAAAGTATTGGGGGAGGGCAAGGTAAGTCCCGCCCCACATAACAGATCACATGAAGCAGTACACATACACCATTTGAATGGCAATTCCCATCAACTTGGGTGGGGGCTCAACTATCTTATGGGGGAGCTGAAGACCCCTCAGCCCCTAGGAGTTGGCTCCTATGTTCATATACCACACTGGAAATATCCCTGGACTATTTGAATAACTGGAGGCAAAGTTCCAAAGCCTTATTTGGGCATTTACAAAGTCTATCCATGGAGGTGACACCAGTTGAGGGTGGAGGTGTACGTCATCACCACTTCCAATGTTTCTGATTAATAGAAGGGCTACAATACTGCCAGATGGTTTGGTGGAAAGTATAAATACAATTTAAATAATTTAAAAAAGTGTCTGTGGTTGTAATTAGGCCTGAATAGTGCAGTTCTGTAAACAAACCCTGATCTGAAATATTATAGTTGCCATTTTGCAACCTGCCAACCTTCTCATGAATCTATTCATGAATTATTCCACAGAAATGAGCATTATGCATTCTTGTGATTTCTGTATTCTCATATCATTTAGTGCCAAATCATTTGTATGCTCACAATAATCTAAATCTTCCACCAAACCATCTTTAGTCTGATTTCTGTGCCAAATCAGAGTGGCACAAGAACAACTGTTTATATATATATATCCCATAATGCACTACAAATAACTGGAGTCTTTAACTGGA
Source organism: Podarcis liolepis (assembly GCF_965112155.1). Classification (NCBI taxonomy): domain Eukaryota; kingdom Metazoa; phylum Chordata; class Lepidosauria; order Squamata; family Lacertidae; genus Podarcis; species Podarcis liolepis. The sequence continues at coordinate 70,275,236 of NC_139557.1, read as the reverse complement.
GTGAGCAACTGACAATGTTTTGGAAGGCTATGAGTCAGGAAGGTAAATAGGATCTTTGTCATCTGTCCCCAAGAGACCTGTAGCAAGAAACTCCTGACTCACCCAAATACTGTGAGTCAGGAAGGTAAATAGGATCTTTGTCATTTGTCCCCAATAGAACGGTAACAAGAAACTCCTGACTCACCCAGATACAATAAAGCCCCATTGCACTTAGTGACTATACTAAATAATGACACTAGACAGCAGAGCAAAAGCAACCAACAAATGGCGTTCCAATTGCCAGCTGCTGCTTGGGGCTTGAAAAATCAAGCAGAATGCTACCTATGAGTTTTGCACACTACTATCCCATTGCAGTTTCCCCCCCTTACAAGTCATAATGACATATGGAATCTTTCCATAGGAAAATAGGAGGTTGTCTAGCAAGTTGTCTAGTTCTGTACTACATTGGCTGGCAGCAGCTCTCCAAAGGTAGGCAGGAGACCTTCCTAGCCCTAACTGGAGATCCTGATGATTGATCTTGGGATCTTCTGGTACGCAGATCAGCTGCTCTGCCATTGAGCTACAGCCTTTCCCCCTTTTGAATGCATAGTTTCCCTTTCTTCAAAGGCACAGAAGAGCTCATAATCCAAGCACAGTTACTTTTTTCTAAATCCCATTTGCTTCCAAAAGCTATGTAAACATCTCTGGGAAGGACTGTAGTTCCCATGTCTGAGCCATCCAAGCCACTCTATATTGAAAAGTATAAGAATGCTACAGGCTGAAAGAAAAGTCAGAAAGATTTCTGAAAACACTCCAGCTGAAACCTATTTTTAAACATAAAGGAACAGCAAAGGGGGGAGTAGGGTGACTTTTTCCTACAATTTGCCGAAGTGCCACTTAAAGCTGTCCAAGGAGACGCCAAAGATATAGGATGCGATGCTGCCTAGAGAGATTGCATGATCTTGAGGAGTAGTGACGGTATTGACATTGTGTTTTCACTGTCGCTGCACTGACAGCACAGACTGTATCAAAAAGTTTTAAAAGCAAAATAGAGGTTAGATCCATTATCGATACTCTAAATTAAAAGAATAAATGAATCACCCAACTGTAGTTAATAGGCAATTAACATAATTCTGGACCGGTGTAGCTGAAAGATAATGAAAAAGCTGATTGCAAATGAACCAGGAGTAATGTGGGAGGTTGTAATCGTCCCATAACTCTGAATGAGAATCCTGCTTCCCCTCTTAATTCTGGATGCTTTGATTGGTGAGGGCCTTTATTGTGCCATGAAACTCACCTGTCAGAGAAGAGGACGTGGAAGGGGCCTTTATGTCTCAGAGGATGGAGCAGAGAGGGAAAGCTCCACATTTTGGAGACTGTTGTTGAAGAGAATGAGAAACAAAAGAGAAGAATAAGAACTAGCTGGCAAAAGGGTCAGTGAGGTGACTGCAGGACCCACAACTCTTTCTATAGGCACAATAGCAACACAGGGTAGAAATACGCCAGTCCAAGGGGTCTGGGTGACCCCGCATAATGTCCTATTCACACAGGAGAACTTGCTTTTGAGTAAGCATGTATTGGCTTGGGCACCTGGCAGGAATCTGTAAGCGGCTGCTAGTGTCATCTACTGTGACTGGTAGTGGGTCTCAATGGGGTCTCAGGCAGATAACTTTCACATCACCTTCATACACCCAAACTGACCTCCCCAAACCTGGAGATGCTAGGAAGTGAACTTGGGAGTTTCTGTGTGTGCAAAACAACACGGGTTCTACTATTAAGCTACACGGTAGGTAAAAATGAAGACAAAGATCCTGAAAAAGCCACATTTGCTGTTGCCATGAGAGAGGCTAGATGCTGTTGTTGCTTCTCAGAGCCTTCATAATAACCCTTGCTGAGGAACCTGGATGCAGCCTTTAACTGCAGCTGCAGCACAGCGTGCTTCAGCTTGCCTGCTCAAACAGCTGATGGGCAGTCACCAATACATGGCCAGCCCATGCAGTGTTGTGTGCACTTTCAGTATTTATTCTGGGAGAAAATAATTTTATAGCAGAAGCAGTGGTCCATTATAGCAGAAGCAGTGGTCCATTCATGGCAGGGAAATGAATGTCAACTATAGCAAACACTCTGAGAGGTTAAAAGCCTTCACTCTATCTATTTGACCTCTCAGGTCAAATAGCACACCTCTCAGTTGAGTGGTGATTTTCAAGGCAAAGCGGCTAGGAGGTGATTAGAAAGTAAGCTAAGGGGACCCGCTGATGGCTTTTTTGCCAGGCAGAGGAGGGGTTATAATCTAGAGATGACCCTGATGAACATGTTGGGACATGTTACCAAAAAGCAGGGACTAGGTGCTGGAACTGGGTGGCTTATAGCCAACCTGGATGATTTTATCTCCATGCTCTTACAATAGTCTGAGCCCTACGTGAGCACTTAGATTCATTTAATATAATGCCACTGTTTAAAATGGTTTTCATTTAATGCTGTAAGTGACAAAGATCAAAGGGATAATAATGTCCTTTTTTTTTCTTTGCAGAAGACTCCTCTATCCAGATTTTAAAACAGATAAGCATGTCTTTACCTGTTCACCAAGGGTGAAATGATTCTATTATCACATTTGCACAAAATGGCAAACAAATTGCAGTCCTGGAAAAAGCTAGCATGTTTGTTGAAGAATCTGCCTCTCTCTCTCTCTTTTAATGGACTCACTGAAAAATGTTCATTTATTGAAAATGACATGTCATCACCCCAAGTTCCACTCTGACCAAGCTAAACTGAATTACCACAGATTTTATGGAGGTGTTTAATGAATGTCTAAATCTGGATTTCAGATATTGCACTTCATATGTCGTTCTCTAAACTGCCTCACCATATTGCTTGATGCATAGTTAAAACACTATAAAATGACTAAGCATGGATTAACAGAACTGTATACTACCTAATTGTTAATAAAGCATGTAAGCAGTTATTATTATGACTGCAATTGTTTCTTGGGTTGCTGTTCTATTTTCAACAGGAACAGATTCAAGCCTTCTTCCCTTCCTACTCCTTCCCTTCCCCATCCCAAGTCACGTTTACACAAACTAGGGACATCAAGCTAATTTGTTTATACAGATATAGCATCAAGCAGAAAGTCAATGGAGTGACCTCCAGATGTACTTGAACTACAAATCCCATCAGCCCCAGCCACTGTGGCCAATGGTCAAGGACAATGAGGCTTGAGTCCAACAACGTCTAGAAGGCACCACATTAGCTACCCCTGTTATAAAGAATACCAGCATCCAACTCCATAACCTATGTACAGTACAGTGGTGCCTCGTAAGACGAAAAGAATCCGTTCTGTGATTCTCTTCATCTAGCGGTTTTTTCGTCTTGCGAAGCAAGCCCATTGACGGATTAGCCGATTAGCGCTATTAGTGCTATTAGTGGCTTTTAGTGGCTTATCTGCTGATCGGATCAGCTGATAAGCGGCTTAGCGGCTTAGAAAAAGGGGAGGGGAACCCGCAGGAACTGGCAAGGCATTGTCGTCTTGCGAAGCAAGCCCATAGGAAATTCGTTTTGCGAAGCACCTCCAAAACGGAAAACCCTTTCGTCTAGCGGGTTTTCCGTCTTGCGAGGCATTCGTCTTGCGGGGCACCACTGTAATAAAATGACCTCCAAAAAGTGGCACATTCTAGAGAATGACAGGTGCTCCTGTGTCCTGATCAAATGAACATGACTTTAGTGTGCTACCTGAATGCTAGGCTCAGCTATTTTTCTTTGTATTGTATGTCCTTAGTGTCTGATTCTTTCCACAGAGTGTCACTCATATCCACATATATTCTTAGATGCATATTGGGGGGGGGGTACAGAGATGTAGAAAGCTGACAGGAAATCATGGTGCTCAGCAGAAAACTAGATATTTTTGACTCTCTAAGCCCACTGGGCAATGGATGACCTTCAAAATGTGATGCCCACATGACATTGTCAATGGAAGTCTTCCAAAAACTATTGTGCACCCTTGGATAAATTTAACAGATCCTGATGTGGGTAGAAAATAAAATAATAATAATAATAATAATAATAATAATAATAATAATAATAATAATAATAAATTACTTATACCGCACCCATCTGGCCATCCCTCCCCAGCCACTCTGGGTGGCTCCCAACATAATATTAAAAACACAATATAGAACATTTTTGTGCTTCAAGTGTTTACTACTTTCCATTGATGAATATTGCGAAGCATACTCATTAGCTCAGAGGAGCCAAACATGACATCATAACAGTGGCAAGACTGAATTTGGGCTTAGTTTTCCTGAGTTGTTCTTGCTCCCTCTCTAAAAAATGAGCAGGATTCAGCCAATTGCACCCATCAGCAGAAGTGCTGAGCAAGGTCTTCCACTTATACTACAGGCTTCTCCTCCCCCCACCCCCCCTGACTCCTGAAATTGGCTCAGGTGGAGTGGGGGGGGTTGGCAATGCATGGGGAAAAGAGACAGATGAATCATTCCATATGGCAAACCAAAATGCTTATCCTGACATAACAATTGCCTTAGCAAAATACTGAATGAGTTTGTTTTTTTCTTGCAGGGCTCTAGGGATCGAGATTTATCTGCAGACCCAAATCAATTACTTTTACCCCAAGGAAGTACTTCATCTGTTTCCCCATCCAAACTCTACGAAGCTCACTTGGCCAATTACACTCCCTCAGTCTAATGTACCTCATAGGGTGGTTGTGGGGATAAAATGAGATAACTCATATGTATGTATATTTCTGCCGAGAGAGAGAGAGAATTTCGGGATAACTATATAAACACCTCTTTCTATAGTAAATATCAGCTATATTGCATAATATTCATCAGGTTTTAGTGCAATGATTTAAAGTAATCTCTTTTTCCTAAGCATTTTAACACAATTGTTTTGAAGCGCAAAATTAATCTAGCTGCTTTGAAACCCTCCAAAATATGAAATAAGAAATGGGCTTAAGAACAGAAGCTTTCGGGAGGAGGGAGAGAAAGGGAGGTTTGAGTCCATTAAATCCTCCTAAATACTCATAAGCTCATCAAATTTCATCTATAGGGTATTTAAATGGCTCCAGTTAATACAAAAGTTGAGCCCCTCACCCTTGTCAACATCTTATTCTTTATAACATTCCTCTGAATTTGCACTTGGGAAGTTTTATTACCTCTAGCAAATGTAACTGTGTTCCACAGCTAAGGCAACGCTGAATATTCACCTATTTTGATTTTTGAGCCAAAAATAGTGACTCGGAGGAACAGAAGTAAAGGTAAAAAAAAGTAAAGGAACCCTGGACTGTTAAGTCCAGTCAAAGGCGACTATGGGGTTGTGGCATTCATCTTGCTTCAGGCCGAGAGAGCCAGCATTTGTGCACAGACAGCTTTCCGGGTCATGTGGCCAGCATAACTAAACCACTTCTGGCACAAAGGGACACAGTGACTGAAGCCAGAGTGCATGGAAACGTAGTTTATCTTTCAGCCGCAGCAGTACCTATTTATCTACTTGCACTGGTGTGCTTTCAAACTGCTAGGTTGGCAGAAGCTGGGACAGAGCAACAGGAGCTCACTCCATCGTGCAGGTTTGAACTTTCTGGTCAGCAAGCCCAAGAGGCTCAGTGGTTTAGGCCACAGCGCCACCTGCTCCCTCAGAACAGAAGTATTCAGCCTTTTAACTGTGGGAATATTCACTTTTTTCATTTATATTTAGTGACCTGCCTACTGCTGTGGTGCAATTACCCCCTCTACTATTAAGTGAGCCTGTGTGATGTTGTGGTTAGAGTGTTGGACTAGGACTTAGGAGATCAGGGTTCAACCACAAAACTCACTGGGTGACTTTGTCAATCACAGTCTCACATCCTAGTCTATCTTACAGGGTTGTTGTGAAGATAAAATGGGGAGAAAGAGAACAATGTATGCAACCTTGAGTTCAATTGGAAGAGAGGTGAGATAGAAATGCAATCAACCAATCAATCAATCAATCAATCAATTGTATTTAAAGCCATTTTGTTGCTCATAAACCATTTTATATTGGCATACTAACACCTTTAAACCTCTATTCATCTATAAATAAGTATTAGAATTGTGGTAACAGTGTGGTTATTGCTGAATCTTTGGAGCAAGCGGACTAATTCTGGCCCATGCTAAATCCTCAAATTAAGCTAGTTTATCAAAGCCAATGCAATTCTTTCTTTCAAAGTGAAACTGCATACAGTACAATCTCAAGAGTAGTATTGCTAAGTCTCCAGAATTGACATTATTGTGATGTAAGATACTTGTTTATGCAAATGTGTGCACTAGTGCACTAGCAAATCTCATAATACATCGCTGAAGACCATAAATCAAACTTTGGCTTTGCTCAAATGAACAAATTTTGAAACAATCTTTTGCAATTCCTATACTTTGCCTTGGTCCTAAATTAGCCACATTTCACAGCCTTTTTAATAACAAGCAATGCAGTTTGGATATTATCTGTTTGCATTTAGCACTACTGATGAACAATAGTTCAAATTTTGAAAGTCGGTGCTTCAATAATAAAGCCTGATTTTCTTAGCAATCAAACACAGGCACATTCAACCACATCCACACACATGTCTTTGTGAATAGGACTCAAAACAGCTGCAACCTTCTAGAAATTAATTGGATTCCAGATCATTTGCATTTTACATAGTTTACCAATAAAAGATTGAGATAGCGGCTTTATTAATGTGCAGACTAAAAAGCTTTCATAAATAAAGTAAGGAGCACTTTGCCGAGCTGTAATCCAAATTTTAATAAATACACTTACCTCCTCCTCCACTCCTGATAATACTGCAGGGCCCCCTCCAAGGTGAGAATTGATATGCAGGACTCAAATGCAGGCAGCTGTTGAGGATGCCTAGTGATTGCCTAGGGCCCTTACAGGACTTCATCTGGCTAGGCATTATGATTTGATAATGGCCATTTTCAGACAACACCGAAGGCAATTCTAGGATTTACTGTCACAATAGACATACTAAAAATAAAGTCAGTGTAAATAGATTAAGAAACTGACAGAATAACAAGGCAGAAAGAATTAGAATGAAAACAGAAATACCAGATGACAACTAAATGCATTTGCAGTGGTGGAGATAGGATAAGGGGAGCTGGTGGATTTATCTGCTGAGTGGAACGTTTTCATCCTGCTTCCGTCCTGATTAAGTGAATGGTTATTTCATTGGGAAAAGATTAAACTAGCATTCCAATACAGTACTCTTATCTTGTCCAGATGCCCATTGAGCCTCACTTCTTCCTAAAGCGAGACAAACCTCTTTGTTTATTTTTATTTAGTCATAGAAGTCAAATCTCAATTCATTAGCTTGCAATGCAACCAGGGTTGCCAACTTGAATAAAATATGGGGGTGGTGTGGTCAGGTAAGCCCCGCCCCACTTAACTGATCACAAGGCATGGCACACACACACACCATTTGAATGGCAATGCCCATCAACTTTGGGAGCCCCCAAACCCCTCAAGTGTTTTATTGGGGGACTGAAGGGACCTCGGCCCTTGGGAGTTGGCTCTTATGAGTGCAGCCCTACACGTATCTAGGTCCACCTGAGCCCAATGGGACTTACTCCCTGGTAGGTGTGCATAGGACTGCAGGCTTAGACAAGATTGCCGCTCACATGGTTGTATCTCTGACTGAGATGGTATGCCCTTTTGAAGCACAATTTACGACCAAAATAAGTGTTTGGTCGACTGTCACCTCCCTTGCTCTGGCACTGACAACCAGCATAGAGATGAACGCTGTACAGTGGGCAACCTTTTAGGACCAAAGGCTCATTTGGAATTTTGAGAAAGTGTCATGGGCACCCCCTCCCAGTCAATTGTTTCCCCCTCCCCCAGGGGTCTGTGTAGAAGTTGGATTCAGTAGAATAAAAACAGACCCTCTTGAATTTGCATCGTTTCACATGCCCCCCAGCCTTCCTCCATCAAATTAAAGTAGGGATGGGGAACATTAGGCTGGAAGTGGTTGGAGAAATGTGGTAATAATAACTAAATGCAGAGTCTCCTTTCCTTCTGCCAATCAAGACACAAATTGGGAGAGGTAAAAAAAAAGTCTCTCGGCAACTGACCCTGCCTTCTTTGATTGCGAAGCAATATATTCACTATGAAGAAAGTTGTTGATTTTGATAGGGTTTACATACAAGGAAGTGTACCTAGGCTTGCAGCTGTAGAGAGGAACATGCCACACTTGGCAAATACATTTAAAACTACTGATCGCTCTTAAGAAATGCTAGAAGGAGTAAAGTCGGCATTTCTTTGGCCAGCATTTAAAAAATCAGGAAGATCTATAGGTCGAATTATCCCTTTGCCCTGCCTGGCAAACCATCTGAATACGCTATACATACAACATTTTTTTTCCAAAATAGTCCATTGGGAACTGATCATGCTCAGTAACCATAGAATACTGACTGAGGAGGAGAAGGAGGAGGGAGAGACGAAAACCTGTGGGGTGGGAAGTGACCTGGTGTATCCTGGAAGAGGACATGGTGAGTTGGGGTGGAACTCTGAAAAGCAGCACTCTGCATTGCAACATTTTGTTGTACTTCTAAGATGCATAATGGAATGATAAGAGTGTCTGAGCACAACATCATCATCTTATTTATTTGAGTTTCATTAACCTTTGCTGTAAATCTGCCAATGTAATTTTGACAGCTCTGCATAGCCAAACCAGTTTAACATTTACACATCCCAGGAAGGATTTGAAAGACACAAGCTTCCTGCCATTTGTTCCTTTTAAAGGCTTTACGTATTACACACAAGCTTCTGAACAGTCAAGTGGGGTTTGGATTCCTAGAGCAACCTTGTTTGTCAGCGAGAAGGAACTGAATGGTTGCTGCCTCTAAGATAATGAAAACAAGTCCATTTTTGTTTCCACTATGCACAGACATCAGAACCTATGTCGGAAGGAGGAGGAAAGAGGGAAATGAGGGAAGCAGAAAGCAGCACACCAAACTGATGGCACAAAGCACAGCCTCTGGCAAGATGTCAAGAAGGTTGCTGCATGGTGTGCCACTTAGAAGGGAGGCACAGAGCCCCCACGCCCACGTTTTCTGACAGCTTCTTTAACTGCTGTTTTAGAAGCCTCAGGAAGGACCATGATTGGCTAAAATGTGTGTGTGTGTGAGAGAGAGAGAGGGGGGGGGAATGAAGGAAAAACTAACAAAAAATTAGTAGGTGATGATTTTACCAAGAATGAAGCGTTGTGGTATAATTTTGTCCTCTGCCCTGGTGTTCCTTTATCCTGTTTTTTCCCCAACCATGCAGCAAAAGTACAAAACGTATTGAAACACTGCTGGGCCTTCTTACATGGCTGGTGGATTATGTTCAGTTTAGTTGGGCCACAGGCTGGTCTTGTTCATCCTTGGAGGTGTGGTGGCAGAAGAAAAAGCAGTTTCTTAATTTCAGCTCTGAGAAACCGAGGAGAACCCTTACATCCTTAGGTTAATATGCAGAACGGCCGTGAAATGTGACCTGTTGATGTTGTTGAAATGACAAACAATGAGAGCCAGTGTGGTGCACTAGACCAGAGTTCAAATCCTCATTCAGCCATGAACCTCATTGGGTGACCTTGGACCAATCACTACATCCCAGCCTAACCAACTTCACAGGTTTGTTGTGAATGTAACATCAAGCTGTGGGGGGACCATTTATGTCACCTTGAGCACCTTGGAGAAAAGGTGGGATATAATTTAATAAATAAATAAATAAATAAATAAATAAATAAATAAATATAATTGAAGCTAATATTTGCTGATGAGAGTAGCAAGGTCATTGGTGTCAAACGGAATGCCATTCTTACAATGTCTGGTGGCTATTCTGGGGTCTTCATTAGGAAAAGGGATGATTGCAACTACTTTTGAATGAACTCTTCCCTGCTGGGTTCCATCAGAATGCCTTCTCTTATGAAGTTCAGTTGAAAAGCTGGCCTTTCACAGCTATCCTTAACAAAATAATTTATCTTTTTAGAAGCATTTCAGGACACCGCCAGAATCTCAGTAATTCTTTCACTGAGCCAAACATCTAGCACTCTTAATTTCTCAAATGCAGGGATAATTTCTCACACCCCTCCGAAAGTCCCCTCCCTCCACTCTAATGTGTCGATACAATTTAGGCTAATGCAGTGCCTGGCAAAGACTATTAATTTTGGTTTTGATAGTATGGTTGTCAACAAGTGCTTCAAAAAGAAAAAAGAAAAAAACAGGCTTCTCCCGATATAAGAGCTTTACTACAAGTTTCGGTGTTGTTGCTCTGAAGTTTCAGTGCAACTCCTCATCTTTTTAAGGCAAACTGCAAGCATCTCATTGCATTTTCCTCATTAATGTGTCAAGAGGTTTCATTTTAATCAAGTAAGTAATACTAAAACACAAAACTGGAAAAATGCTATGCTTTTGAAATGCTAAACAAGACTTTCTGGTTTCTATGAACTGCTCTATACTCTTGGCCATATACACTATAAATGATAAAATTATGTTAGTGGTTTTCCACCACCCTCACCATCATCAACAAACCTTTGGTGAAATAAGGTTGGGTTGGTTTCTCCTTGCATAAACAGAATATTTCAAAAACATTGCATGGAGAGTTAAACCCCACAAAACAGTGGGGTTTGACAAAGAGACTGAAGAACAAAAGACAATGCTGGTTCTGCAGGCTAGTGAAATTTTTGACAGGCTAGCTGGATTATTTTGGAAAAGTGAAACTATTGTGCCAAGCTTCTGCGTCCTGCTCCTTCACTGGACTTGCCTCTTGGGGGCTGGAGAGTTGCTGCCAGTCCAAGTAGAAATACTAGGCTAAATGGATAAATTGACTTGGAATAAAGGCAACTTTTCATTATGCTATGACTTTGGATTATGGCCAGCACAAGACCATATTGTGATGATCTTGATCTCTGACTTCCCAGCTGTTGAGGTATATATAGCCGTTTGGTATTGGTCTGATCTAATGTGTTACAACAACCAGCTCAGTCCTACAATTTAAATAGTTAAGGGCTTTTAAATCTAATTGTAAGTGGCAAAAAGCTAATTCAATTTACGTTCCTCCCAACCAGCCATGGTTGTTTTTTAACATTAATTTTAAATGCTGATTTTGGCATTAGCTTGGAAGAAGCAAAAGTCAGCCTGGTTCTGTTTGTCTTCACAGACTAACCTTTGCTTAAAATTGGTTATGGTCATTGCAGTGAGATGCACACACCTACACACACACACACACACACACACACACACACACACACACCACACACACACCTGTACCCATCCATTCCCTTTGTTTTGTAGTACACATATTAAGTATGCTGAGAACATTTTAGATCTGTGCCTAATTTTTCCATCAGTGACTAAGCACCTTTCAGTCATTACCAGAGTCATTAATTTAAGTATCAACGTTGTCTGGATGTACTGTTCTTCTCCAGTGCCAAGGATGTCCAGGCAGCCATTGATTTAAGAGACAATATCACTTGCTTCCAAGTTTATGAGGCAATAAACAGCTCCCGCATATTGATGAATGCGAAGGTGTTTGCTCAGCACATTTGCAGGGGCCGTTTATTACCAAGTGCTGTGCTTTAAAAGCAAATGAAATTGCAACTATTCTCTTCTAGGTTTCTTGCGGGTGGGGACAGAACGGAGGGGGAAAGAAAATAAAACCTGTTGTTTTTAATTCATTCTTCCGCTTACCTTCCTCCTGCAAGTAATTAATATGACTGACGTTACCCTGCTGATTTCCTTCCAGCAAAATGGTTTAAGACAGCTGTTGGATTTCTTATGCTATTTCCAATGAAAATGCCTTAAATATAGCCAGAGAAAGGGAACATGTCTCAGAACTCAATAGTACTTTGGTATAGACCTTGAACAAAAAACTCCAATATCAATCGTATTTTACTAAGTACAGAATAATCACAATTTTTTACCATTTTCCCACTGCCTCAACCTCTCCCCAGCATATGAGATAATAATAGTAAAGTAAAATCCTATTGGTTTTTCTTACCATTCTCAGCAGTTTTTGAAGTGATGCTCCATAAGTGGGGGGTTCTCCTGACATTACATTCTTTATGCCTCCTCTTGGCTAACTCATCAGGAGCTGGAATTGCAAGATTATTATTAATTTCTCATGCAGTCTGAAACACTATTTGATAGCTCTGAAACAGAGTGATGAGTGTGTCAGCAAACCACAGGTGAGTTTACAGAAGCCAGCAAGAATGCTTTTTTGGGAAGCTGGCTATGCTATACATTATTTTGGCATGGGTGGGGAGGGGGGTTAGAGAGAGACGGGATGGGGGAGTGGGAGATTAATTACATATCTCTGTGCCACCAGTGTAGTTATGAGAATGCCAACTAGGAAAGCTGCCTTGGGGGGAAAAATTAGACAATCAAAAATGCAAAACTAATTTATACTTGTGGCAATCTCATTCTGTTCCTCATTCTCCATTTCCATCATAGTGAGAGACTAGGGCTTTTGTTTTCTTTGTGAAACTGTTGGCCCATGCAAGGGGTACCTCCATATGAAAACAGGCACCCAGGTGCAGACCATTCTTTTGGAACAGGGCCTGGATTTGGAAGTTTGCTTCTGCAACAGGGTGCTGTGCAGTGATGAAACCCTCATGCCTAGCACTGGCGGCGGTGGCTTACAACATAGTATTTTTTTGCAGGATCTGAAAGCCCAGGCAAATTTTTGGATGGGTGGTTGATGTTGACAGCTCTGGTTTGTGCTCTTTCAGACGTACCCATATGATGAGGATATGCTGTCAACACCAAAATAGCACCATTTCAAAGTATTTTCTGCCTATGGTAGAGAATAAATGTATTTGTTGCCACAAGGCAGACTTCTAGGGTATCTAGAATTCACACAGGGACCTAACCAACAACCTTGGCTCAACCCCTTATTGAGAAGCCTGAATCCCAGGCCATTGGTAGCCCTCATGGGATTACCAGCATCAAGCACCAACTGTCCTTGATTTGCAATTGGTTGCTTTCTTCTGCTAATACCTTTCATGCCTTTTTCATGGACATTCAGGGCCGGATCATGTGGCTAGTCTGGGAATGAATTATGGATTTGCCACAGCAACAGTTTTGTGATCAGACTAGGTGCCATGCTTTATCTTCACCATTCCAATGCCAAAGCACAGCTTGCCATAGTGCGCTTTATAAGAAGTAAGTCATTAGTCTACTGCAACTAGGAACACAAGGCATTGCCTTATACTCTGAGTCACACCATTAGGCCCATCCAGCTCAGCCCTACCTGGAGATGCTGGGGATTGAATCTGGGATGCTCTACCTATGAACTATGGCCCTTCCCCCAAACTCAAAACTATGACTGGATCTAGCAATGGGTCATAGAGGTGTGGAAGCAAACTTCTACATACAAAACCTTGCTCAGGAAATAAATGCTAGCACAGTGCAGTACTGCACCTAACAGCCCCTTTTTGGTCCCCATTCGCCACACAACTGTTAGCCTGATCCGTACAGCCCAAGTTGCTGCTCTGCATAGTTATGCACACTTTGTATCATGTAGCCATGCTGGTTCTAGAATATACCGGCATGTATTAGCAAAACTTTATATCTACCAGTAAATTATGGAAGTGAGGATAAAATGTGGTCTCTAATAAAAAAAGCACTTAGTGATTGTTGAGATTTTGGTACCTGTCTCTGCTCCTGTTCCTTGTTGGCCTGTTCTCCTCCTCGCTATTATTATTCATATGTATTTAGTAGAAATGAGTGAACCTTGGCCTTCCCTATGCTCTCCTCAAAATGATCCGCAAATGAACTGATTCCTCTACTGCAACCAGAAACAGACTAGTTCATTTCCTGATACAATTTGAGGGGTTTATGAAATGAGCCCCCTTTCCCTAACAGATCCCTCACTATCTTTTGTTTACTTACCTGCAAAAGTCAGGATGCTGGCAGTAGCAGCAACAGCAGAGAGGAGAGCATTCCCTTCTTTCCTTGTCTTGACACACTCCATGGCATGTTAAGAGGCTTGAAAGGGCAGTGGCCTCATAGGTAATGGAATTTATCCAAATGTCATTGCATTTCAGGCAACACAGTTCTCTCAGCCATGATATGCTGCAGGAAGAGTGGTGATGCTTGTTGTGGCATATACTAAGGTGATGGAGACAGAAGGAAAAAACCCTCCTCCCTGCTCTCCAATGCTCCTTCTGCCATCGTCTCCATTTGCAGATGAGGAAGGTGTTTTGGGACCTAATGGTCAGGGTTGGCCAAGAGAAGGGAATCTGGGAAGCTTTTCTGGCCTGGATGTTGATCTGAGCTGGAAAAGGGTTTTTGTGTATGGAGGTTGGGGTGGGGGTGTCCTAAAATCTTGTCTCTCATTCCAGGTGCCACCTGAAGAATTCCAACTAAATCCAGTTAATTTATGAGCTCGGCTTCAATGAACTTAGCTAGCATATCCAATTCATAGTGGCCACACAAGCCAAAGGACTGGAGCTACTTTTCATGCTGCAGTTTGCACTTGGGCCATGCTCCAAAAGTGCTTTCCAAAGAGTCGACACAAAAGTACATGAAACAGCTTGCAATTTTAAAAATGCTATCAAACAATATGTTCTAATTACTTTCCAATTTCAGCAAACTGTTTTATCTTGGAAATTTAACATCAGGATTATACTTTATTTCATGGCTTTTATTATTTTAATCATAAATTCTTGGGGGATGTTACCGTGTGGAGTGTGCGCCTTCGCAAAGGTAGGTGGTCTTCAAGTAACTGATTAGGCATTTAAAACTCTGCACAACCTACTCAGTTTTTAATTAGTTCCATAAATTACCACGAGGCACCATAAATCCAATGCCATCTTTATTAGAATAATACACTGATATTGAGCTGATTTTTTTTTTTCATTTGTAAAGAATTTTAAGAGGCTCACTAAGTAATCCTGTGTGGTAAGTAATTATCTCTATTTTGTGGAAGCAGAAACAAAGATCAAGACAAAATTACTTGCCCCTGTTCAGAACAGATAGGTTCAGATAGTTCTCTTCACTCATTGCTAAATCATTATTCTCTCTTAAACAACTTGTAAAATGTGACAGTCCCAGTACTCATTATTTTATTGCTCTACTGTGCCGAATTACAATATCAGAATCCCTTTGGCTCAATATTGACAGTTCTGCTTCTCAAGCATTAGGACTATGATCTATTCTGTGAACAAGGGGGTCCTCACAAAGTTCAAGGGAGCCTTCCACCTATTCTTCATTGGCAGCCTTTGATCAGAGGGGGCACATTCCACAATGTACCTGCCCTATCAGGCATGGGAGGCTCTATCACCTCCCACATATGTTTAATAATTTGCTTTAAAGATTTATAGTTTACCTTTCATTGATACCAATGACGGGCCCAGTTGAGGGGGCGGAGAGAGAAGGGGGGGGTTGTTGTTGTTTTTAAAGTCAGTAAAACAAAAAGGCAGTTCTTAAATCACCAGCAAATAAAGCAACTAAAAACAGCTAAACAGAGGAGCTGAAACAGAGGAGCATTAAAAACCTAAAAAGCCTAAGTAAACAGGTACGTCACCACCATATCGCTGCCTAACATACTCATAGGTACGGATGGAGGGGGGGGGTTGTGTCTTGGGACAACTTTTAAATTTCATCCCCCTCAGACACTATGCACGGATTGGAATGTACATCTGCAGATTAAGTCACATAATCAACAAACCAAACTGCACGAGATGTACTGTATTATGAGATGGTTCAAAGGCTGCCTCTTTTTTTCAACATTTTAGTCGCTTAGAGCAGTTCTGTGTCTGAGTACTAAAATACCCCTCAAACGATGTTGAAATGTTCCCAGAAAGCTACCATACATAGTAACCTACAGCCTCTTCATGGGGAATTTCACAGAGAAAAAGATGGCTGTCCCCATGTTTCGCTGAGGGCAGTGATCTTTTTCGCCACACAGTGTTCTTGGTAGTCTTCAAATGACTTTCCTTTTCAAAATAGCCATACTGTACACTGCCCTTCACCAAACTGGGTTTCATTTTGTGTGTAACGAGAGAGTAAAAAGCTCATGCTCTTAGTAAAATCAAAACTCTACATTTCCTTCCAAGTAACCCATCACACTTAGGGCCCAACAACATGTGGTGTTAAACCTGCCTTTGCATCTAATGTGCAGGGGATTTTTGCAGCCAGCTTGCTAACTCACCATTATCCCCAAAGTATCTGTAACATGCATTGGACCTGCCAGGTCTGTAGTGCTGCCAAGACTCAAGGCGGGGGTGCTATTATTGGCTTATTAAGATTGGTATGCTGACATTTTTCTGTGGCTTCATATTCCAGTTATTAATAGGACTCTTCTGCTTATTGACCTTGTTCTGCAACCTCATCAATATATACTGCTCTTCATTATCCATTCTGTGCCTCCTTATCTTTTTAATAATATATTGTTGGGGGGGGGGAGAATTCACCCCTCCTTTCAGGATCTCTTGTCAGGGCTCACAACTCACTTCAACATCTAACAACCGTTTATGAAAAGGTGGGGGATCTTTTTTCAGCCCCAGGGCCATATTCCCACATGAGCAAGCTTCCTAGGGCCACATGCAAGTGGAGGATGGGTGCAGAGGCCGAAGTAAGTGGAGCATCAGGTGAGACTCTTACCTTTGTAGAAGTCAGAGGTTTCGACATAGAGCCACAAGCTTAACACATCTCTCAATCCTCCATCCAGGCAAGCAGGAGCCATAACCACATTTTAGGGACACATTCCAACCAGGCAGAAGCACCCTAGGAGAATGCAGAGTGAGGTCACTATGGGGTGGCGCCAGGGAATCAGGTGCACCACCTTGCCTCTGCAATTGAGGGGGGTGGGACAGCGCAATATCAGCAGCATGCCCTGTGGTATGTGCGAGTGATGTCAGCATGCCCATGCCCCTGTTTAGTTGGAAATGAGCTTATTGTACACTTCACTCTCTTGCCAGCATCAGCACCAGTGGCTTACAAACACTTAGTTTTAAAATTTCTAGAGGGGTATTGCCTCTGTTGCACTCCAACCAACAAATGCTTATGCCATAATAAATTTGTTGGTCTTTAAGGAGCTAGAAGACTCTTGGTTGTTTTAATTTTACAGGCCATCTGTATTATATTGGTATAAATGTTATTATGCTATAGCAAGGATAGGAAGCCTGGTCCCTCCAGGCGTTGCTGGATTCCCAACTTCTGTTTCTGTGCAGCCTCTCAAGATCTAATGTAGAAGATGGCATATACACATTTGAATAAATAAATAAGTCATCGTTGGCCCTGCTGGCTGGGGTGGAATGGAGTTTGAGTCTGCTGTCATCTGAAGAGCCACAGGTGCTCCACCCCGGGTTTATATAATATGGAAACTTCTCTTCCAGTATGCTGACAGTTAGATGGCCTAGTAATGGCATCGCCACATTGTTTCAGCATTGTTTGCCCAAAAGCAGTTTTTCATAGCATCCCAGGTAATTTAGTACAAGGTAAAAAGATTAGGACTGCGATCCCAGGAAGAATTAGTTATGCTTAAACCCTTGTGTAATTAACTGGAATTCAATGCAACACATTCAGTGTGAATTAATCCCAGTAATTGTGTTCAGGACTGCAACCTACCGGTAACTGCGGTATATCCAACACTGCATAGGACTGGGTTGGTTTTTTTAAAGAGAACAGTTTTTTCTCCCTTTCCCAGCATAGAAAACACTTTTTCCTACAAGGGCTGGGGGCAAGCACCTAATATATAAACTACTTCAAAGTTTGTTAATTATGAAAGGAGAAATGTAATTAGTCATCATAATGCTAGAGATCAGTTTATAGCCAGTCTTTTTCAATTAAAATTGCAATCTATAATTTTCCTGGAGGAGTTACATGTCTCAGATCTCAGCAGATTAAATTCACTGTGTGTATTAAGAAAAGTTCCATAAAAGGTTGCCATAGAGAAATGAATTGGCACAGCATACAATTCTTCTAAAAAACAAGCTAGCTTCTGACATCTTTGCATCTTGCAAAGTATTTGCCTCCCTCTGCATTCTGTTTAGAATATTGACCAAACCTAGCAAGATGTTTGCCATCAATAATATTCTGAGGACTATATTTCTGAAGATATCAATTATGGTTTAGTTCCTTTAGCCTCAAGTTTGAAGCCTCTGTGAAACCATACCTGGGGTGAATGAGAGGAGAGAGAGAGACTCATGAGAGCATACACGTGGATAGACAGCTATGGGGTTGATAGTGTCTTTTTATGGAATTAATTTACCAGCGGTATATAATAAACCATATATAAGAATAATGTTATTCTTATCTAACTTTAGTTATACTCATAGTAGACCCATTGGAAGCAATATCGAAGTCCATTGATTTAAGTTGGTCTTCTCTGACTTACCGGTACTTGGGCATTACCCAGAATAGCTAAAGATCAAATACAAAATGATTAACCTCAGTCAGTCTTCTATTAAAGGATCTATACCAGTGGTTCCCAATTAGCTAAGTACTGCGGACCCCGTTTTTCAAAAGCCAAGCCAAAATTTTGAAAATGTTGATATCTCAATGGTACGTTTTTGCTATGTAAATAGTGACATAGACTCCCTCAGGGTGCTACGCAGACCCCTTGAGATCTGTGGACCACCAATTGGGAACCACTGATCTAGACCATACATTTAAAGCACATTGTTAAGAGTGTTGAGAATTATAGTTCTTTGAGGAAGGAACTAGTGTTCCCAGGATGGTAGGGGAAGATTATACTGATCCTAGATTCTGCTCCTGTGTGGACACAAACAGGCCATTCAAAGGTATGGCTTAATTGTACCCTGGCTCCGCCCTTCCCACCTACAACTGCTTGCTTGGCCTGTAAAGCGAGATGAACACCGCAACCCCAGAGTCGTCTGCGACTGGATTTAACTGTCAGGGGTCCTTTACCTTTACCTTTTTATGCCACTTTTGTATCGTAGGACTTAAAATGTTATAAGCTCCCACTTCCCAACCATTCCCAGACATTCCCAAGATTCTTTTTTCCCTTTGGACAAGGAGATCTATGGTATATTTGTAATATTTTTTCTTACAAGTGGAAGCAGCAACAAATATTGAGCAGAGGAGGAGACAAATGGAAAGCAGTCTACACAAGGTAGCATATCTGCCTCCTGTTCTGCCTCACAATTCCTTAACATGGACCGCTCATCATTGCCTTTGGGAGCTCCAGGTGACCCTCCAAATAGGATTCCTCTAGCAGGGGCAAGTTCAATTTCCAAGATGGATTTTTAAAGTATAAATTCTATTGAAATGGGGAGTGTTTCATTCATCACTGGGAACGTCTCAGGCACTATCCAGCAGAGGTACAACGACATCAACTTAACAATGCTGGCTCAGCTTAACTTTGTTACACATTCTAGCAGATATCCACTATGAAACAACAAAGAGGTGGTTTGATCACCACAGGGATGATACAGAAAATAAGAAATAATGTGTACCACAGACTGCAGAAGGACATGTGTTTTCACCTCTAGCAAGAGATCATTTGTACCCTGCCTCTGAGCTATTTCTAGTTCAAACTCATCAACACAAGTCCATCTGAATGTGGAGAAGCCACTATGGCTTCTGGTTGGGATGACACTGCACTGATAGTTTTGCACCTGCAGATCTAAAGGGCCCGTGGTAAGCTATTGGGTCCCACCAATAGTTGTTAGTTAGTTAGCTAGAGTTCTATCCCTCCTGAGTAGGGCATTGAATTTGGGAGTTGGTCTACCAGGTGCTTGTCTGGCATCGTAGCCGAGTCCATCCAGAGATTATCCAGTGTTTGGACATGGAGACAGAACTCCATGTTTCTTTTGTAGATTCCTTTGTGCAGATAATGAATCTCAACTGACAGTCTTATTCTTTTTAAAAAAGCAGCATTCTAGTTATTAGTGGAGACAAGCTCGAAAAACCTGTGGGCATTGTTTGATGAAATCTCAGATGGTAAGGCAGAAAATGAGTTCTAGTCGTCATGGGGTGGAGTTTCTAATCCCATCCTCAATAACATGAGAAGCGGAATAAAGCCTGCAAAATAAACAAATAGATGCAGCTTTGTGAGATTTGTAAAATTTACTCAAATCACATAAGTGGGCTTTTCTTGGCACAGAACTCAGGTTCTCTAGATGACAAATTTGGTTTTTTATTGGCAATGGTTATAAAGATGTGCCCATTTTTCTCCTCTGAAACACAGAATACCAGTTGCAGCTATGGTTCTTCTATTATTATGGGCCCATTACGGGAGGTGCCAGTGGCTATAATTAGTTGGGGAAATTGATTTTGCAGGAAGCAAAGTGTGTGCTAGAGCATGGAGTGCAGGTCACTAGCAGGTTAGTTGCGAGCTATAATTGGAAAGCTAGGAACTGAGGATAGGCAGAAAGGGGAAAGAAAGACCAGTTGGCAGATCTAAATATATTTTAGTAGAGAAACTACCTATGCAATTCTCAAAGGGTAGCTGATAGCCTTATGACAGGTCTCCTGGTTCTGAATAAAGGTAGCAGAGCTTTAAATTAACAGTGATTTGTGAGGGTGAAGAAATGAAAATGGGCTGGTTTTTTACGTGGCATCTTCATCTATATCCTTCCATGTAAGGTCAGGCAATGGCAAATTCTTAATGATCCGACGATAGCTACTGTCATCAGGAGAGTTACTTGAGACATAATGTAACTCCAAGCACCGAGCAGTCGAGGAGGTGGGGAGATCCCAAGAACCATAATTTACCGAAAAGAAGAACTTTTTTCATTGGTTTTGTTTTATTGCATGCAGAACCATTTCCTTTATCTCGTAGCTCGGAACATTTGGGATGCCTGCTGGTTTGTCCTGTTGAAGGGCAATTCTTGTGCTCCCATATCTCAGTGGTGGTAAGTGGGCTCTGCTGCCTAGCTAGGAGAGGGAGGTTTTGCTACCACCCTTCATCTACAGATCTCACTGCATGGCTCAGGTGATCTGTAACCAAAGGAACATGTGATTCTACAGGGGGCCAGGCTGCATCCAGCACATGGCGGCGGCACATGGAGCATGCACACTGTGTGCCCTGATTAAGACACTGTCAATGTGTCTTAGCTTCAAGTAATGTTGATAGCTTCAAGTAACTTCTGATAGGGCAAGATGAAAGCAAATAATGGCCCTGGGATAAACATTAGCTCTTAACCACCTACTTTCCTTACAGGGAGGGAGGGATGAGTTTGTCAATTTTGACTTCTCTCAGTTTCTCTTTTTCCCCCAAATCTTAAGTGCAGATCCACATTTCCAAACCAGTTTGATCTTTCTTTCTTTTTAAAGAGCCCTTAAAAAAATCATCAGCATTTTAGTGTGAATTGTAAACCACTTTGAGGGTTTTTTTTTTTTAAAAAGCAATAAGGTGGTGTATAAATTTTATGAAATACTTTTCTCCCTTATTCAATTTTGCCCAATACAATCATTTTTGCAAAACAATTTCCCCCAATAAAATGCATTTTTGTAAGTTCTTTGCACCAATATATACATTTTAAGGGACATTTTACCCTAGTATAGGTAGTTTTCTACACATTACTTGGCTGGAGCTGCACTGCAAAAAATCAGAGAAGTATGAATTTGGAAAGATGGCTGTGTTTTAGAATGCACATTGTTTGGGAAAGTTCAGTTCATCTTTAAATACAAATTGAATTGAACTGAAATTCCCCCCATCCCTACTTACAGATGACCAACGATGCTACTTTGAATAATGCTAGCCACAGCTTAGATGGGTTGGACACTGTGAAGCCATCAGTGGATACACTGACCTGAAATTTGCTTATGGTTTTCTGGATTTTGGTGTTTGAATATACACTGTATTTACTCGAATCTAATGCTCACCTTTTTTGGGTCAAATTTCATTGCAAAAATTAAGGTGCATATTAGATTCGATGGCACATTTACATTCACCAGCAAATACTTTTTTGGTTTAAAGGTTCTGAAAATTGAGGTGTGCATTAGATTCAATGGTGCATTAGATTTGAGTAAATGTGGTAATTTTTTTATTCCTTTGCTAGGTGAGTGGTTCTATGCCTATTAATCTGGAAGCAAAATATAAGGTAAAACTGCTTTTGCATAGCTGTAGGTGTGCAGAAATAAACTAGTCTATAAATTAAAAATCAATTTAAAAAACCCCAGGAAGGACCTTATGCCCAGAGGCCCAGTGAGAATCCAAGATCTATAGAAAGCTTGGGGGCAGTTGAGCAACAGACAGCTGGGGGGGTGTCAGTTGGATGGGGTGCAGGAGAAAATGATGGGGGAACTGGATGCGTTGAGTCCTCAGTTTTCATTACTTATTTCCTGGATGGGTGATTAAGGATCGGTAGATGCACAGGATGAGTTTAAAACCTCACCTCCACACATTATATGGCAATGTTTTATAAGAAATGAAAGTTTAAAGGACAGTTTTTCCAGGTTGAAATCCTGAACTGGGAAGCTTCTGTTAGGGTTTGGGAATACAGTGCAGCATTTTCGTTTCTGGGCCCAATTCCAAGTGCTGGTTTTGACCTATAAAGCCTTAAACGGCTCAGGACCGCCTCTTTCCATGTGAACCCACTTGGACTCTGAGATCATCTTCTGAAGCCCTTCTTCCTGGGCTTCTTCCACAAGAGGTCCAGAGGGTGGCAACACGAGAACGGGCCTTTTCTGCAGTGGCTCCCCATTTGTGGAATGCTCTCCTGAGGGAGGTTTGCCTGGTGCTTTTGTTATACACCTTAGGCGCCAGGCAAAAACGTTCCTCGTTAACGTTAATTGACATCCTATGCCCTTTTAAAATGTGTTGGGAGGAGTTATTGGGTTATTTTTATTATATATTTTGTGGTTTTATGTTCTTATTTTATCCTGTGAACTGCCCTGAGACCTGTGGGTATAGGGTGCTACACAACATTTTTTTATTATTATTATTATTATTATTATTATTATTATTATTATTATTATTACTTTTGTTGAGGGCTATACTTGCTCCCTCTTAATATTAAACTTGAGTGATTCTGTACCTATCTGGTTAGGAAGCCAAACAGGATAATCCAAGAATAGATCAGGGATACGGCATACTGAGGGGACTCCTAAGATACACAGAAGTAGATGAGTTTAAAGAAGAAGAAGAAGAGTGAGGGAGGAAGGGAAAGGAGAATGTTAGCCATTTTGAGACTCCTTAAAGGGAGTGAAAGGCGGGATATCAAATCCAAAACTCTTCTCTTCTGGTCTGTTCAAGTCTCTAAATAATTTAAGAGCAGGGAGGTGGTGCTTAGGGTCAGGCAGATGCATGCCATCAGGTTTGTGGTTCCTATGCTCTATGGGAAAGTTTCAGAAGAGGAAAAGGGCAGTGTTTTTCCCCCTAAAAAAATGTTTAGGGGTACAGTGGTACCTCGGGTTAAGTACTTAATTCGTTCCGGAGGTCTGTTCTTAACCCGAAACTGTTCTTAACCTGAAGCACCACTTTAGCTAATGGGGCCTCCTGCTGCTACCGCGCCCCCGGAGCACGATTTCTGTTCTCATCCTGAAGCAAAGTTCTTAACCCGAGGTACTATTTCTGGGTTAGCGGAGTCTGTAACCTGAAGCGTATGTAACCTGAAGCGTTTGTAACCCGAGGTACCACTGTACTCTCATTTTCCTACTCGTATTGAAATACTGCCCCTCAATGAGGCCAAACTTAGATTCACAACATGTTTAGGGCTATGCGTACTCCTGCGTACCCCCAGAAAAAAAGCACTGAACAAGGGTAACCTTTTTCTCCTTAGGTTCAGGAGTTGGACCACGTTTTTTGTACTATATATAGCCACAGCTCCTGAGGGCAAAAGCGACTGAAGGAGGCAAGGAGCAGAAGCTCCTCCTCCTCTCCTCCGTTCCCTCCTTTCTGAGAATGCCAAGTCAGCCGCTGAAGCCTTCCTATATTTGTTCATAACCAAACCATACCATCCAACATTGATTTCATTTTCCTTTTAGTCTTAAGGAGACAGCAATTCTCCAGGGCTACAAAGTGGGCCCCACCCTGCAATGGTGCAGGAGAGGCTAAACACGCCTGGCTTTGGCACAGGGTTCATCCTGCACTTTGGCCTACTCCTGTTTTGTGCCTCCCCTCTGTAGCTTAGTGGGCTCTGTCAGGCAATGCTTCGTACAAAGAATTGGGGTTTTTGAGAGAAGATATATTTGTACTGGACTTTTAACAGTTGCATATTCTCCTCCTTCAGGCTTCACAGCATTTTAAGGCTGGATATGTCACTGGGGTAAAAGGAAGAACGATGTGGGTGTACTTACAGCTTCCAAACCACTAAAGATGGCTGCCGTGTGGCTCCGCTGTCAAGAGTGGAAAAGCAGCAGTGGGGATGTGCCAAGAGGCGTGGAGGCCAGAGGCAAGTGCTAAATTATAGAGGCCACAGAGTTAGTAATTATCCATGGATTAATAAATGAATATAGTTAGGTACAGTATTCCGAAATATCAGAAAGCTGCTTTGCTGCAGGATGACTCAGAGGGGAGCAAGGCTTTCTTTAACAGGTGCGAGGAAAAGACAAAAAAAGAGAGAAGCAAATCTTCCCTTTCAAATTCTGTGGTAAGAGGCATGCTAATATGCTAGGACAATGTGCTTAATTATATGTAAAGTGGAGATGGAACATGAGGTGAGGCCACTGATTTTAAAAGTGAGACATCTGGAGCATAACAAGGGAGATGCAGGCTTTTATTTCATAATGGGTAATATCAAAAAATATAATGCCATGCATTTCAGGACTTAACTATGATAATTAATCAGATTTTATACAGCCATAATTTTTTTTTTAACTGCATAAAGTAGGGTTGCACGAGGTAGGCTCTGCCCAGAATAATACTGCCAAAATTAGACTTTTGTTTCAAAAGGTCTCCCTTCCTCACGTCTTTGGGCTGTCTGCTTTAAATTATGTTAGTTAGTATACAGTGTTTCTGAGGTGGGTAGGCCTGTCAGCTAAGCAACTAAGGGCTAATTGTAATGTTACATTCAAATAGATGTGCTAAAGACAAAAGTATGGAAATTGGTAAAAGCAAACAAACAAACAAATGTTCTGAAACAACAATTGTGAGGCTTAACACACATTTAATAGAGCAGCACTAAAAGGCTCATGGCAGAGATACCAGTGATGTTCGGTCTGTGGAGGAGTCTGCCCCTTTTACAAATTCTAGCTTGTCAGACTCAGTGCCCTCATTGACATACATATAGGGCAACACCATGCCCACAATGCTCCTCTCTCTCCTTCCTATAGAATTTTTGTTGAGATAAATGTATTTCATTGGTTACCTGCATCCCATCAGGATTGCATTATGCTTGCTATATCAGTGCTGTGCTCTAAGACCAAGTTCACTCATCTTGGCCTGGAGGCTTCTAGCCTACCATATAAGCTATATAAGTGCAAAAGACACTTAGAGGGACTCATTTTTTGAGTCCCTCTGAGTGTCTTTTGCACTTGTGTTTTAGGCTACAGTGCTTTGGCTCTCTGAATATCATGTGCCCCTGCACTCTGAAAGTCTAGTTTTACTCTTCCCCTATTTAAATCACCACAATTTGATCACCTTCATCCTTATTATCCCAGGGGGAATTGTTCCAAACCAGACCTTCCTCAGCTGCCATGTCTTTTGCCCCACAATCAACTCTGTAGGAAGAAGAAAAAATTATTGTAAAGCGTAATGTTGCAATACTAAAGCAAGATTCAGTGCCTATTCAGTGGGGCGGAGCAGCTCAACTCAGGATCCATACTGGAGCCAAAGTCGTCATTTTGGTCAGCAAGTACTAAGGGAGCTAGCTCACATAGGGACTAGTAGGAATTGTCTTTTAGGCTTTAGAAAACATACAATCCAATATATATCTAATTCAGTGCTTTCTAAGCTTTTTTGGAAATGCAATCCGGAGATGAAATTTTGTCTCTAAGAAACCTAGTCAGTGGGATTAATCCCTTATCTAAAAAGTGAAAATATATGGTTGCTGCAGAGTAAATGTGGCAACACAGACAGGAATATTGCCTCAAAGATTCATAGAACAGGATGTTAAGTGTATATACACATAAAGAGAAACTCCTGGAGTTTCCCTGTGATAGATTAAAATGATTTATGATTTAACAGAATGAAATCTAATGATGCCACGGCCAATTATAAGGATAAATAAGCAATTTTACAGAAGTCTGAAAACTCAAGTACAAAAGAGCAAAGCAATGAATTACAGGATAGAGGATACCTTATATTAGGGAAAGGGGTTAGACTAGATCGGGGTAGCCATAATCTCTGACCATTAGCAATGCTGGCTGAGGCAGATGCGAATGGAGTCCAACAGAGACTGGAAGGTGCCATGTTGGCTGTCCTGGGCTAGATGACCTATTGTCCCCATTATAGTGTAGCACTACAACTCATCACCAAAACTTAAGGGAGTTCACCCATAGGTCCCTTCAACAAAGCAACAAAACTCTCAATTAAACAAAATATTCAGAATCTGCTAATGTCTTGGAAAACAAAATGCAATCTTGAGAAATGACCAAGTTAAGCAACTGAATAAGTATATTCTCCATAACGCTACTGACCAGCAACCCTCACCATTGGACCAGGCTAATTCATGTGGAGTATATTCATACCACAACCAGTTAACATTGGCGGTGGCATGGGCAGCTCTAAACAGCATGGTGAATGACATGACTAGAAACATTTTACATGTCAACTTTCTGTTTGGAGGTGATCTCATAAGAAAGTACTGGCAGTCGGCCTCTATGTGGACTGATAGAACATACAGCCTGATCCTAAGACCAAAGTTCAAAAAGTAAAGCTTTGGTCATCTCTCCAGTTGTCTCCTGTTCTAATCCCTCACCCACTTTCCTTCAATACAACATATTCTCAGTGACTGCCATAGAATGCTCTATTTTTATTTGAAAAATGGATATAGGAAGAGACGTGTGTTTGCTATTGAGAGATCCTGCTTTGTCAAAGTGGCAAAAAAGGGCTTCAGGGCACAGCCCAAGAAGACTCAAGTGTTGTTGGTATTGGATTATTTCAGAGGTATCTCTCTGCTGTTTCTTTGTTGTCTTCCCTTTCTTCTTTGGGCACTTGAAAAAGAAGGACGCATGCATACAGAGGTAGATTCCTTTGCTCTTAACACATGAAAGTCAAATGTCATAAAGAGAATGTAAGCAGGTTACAATAGCAGCGAATGAAAATCATTTCACCTCCGGACTTCCTGCTGGTCAGTGATGTCTTGGTGTGCAAAATTATCTTTTTTTCTGTGAATGAGTAGGAAACGATCTGGCTCAAAGCCAACACAATTATTGTACAGTTAAACAGTGAATTTGCTCGTGTATCAATTCCTTCATATCTTGTTTGTCCTGAAGGAATGCTCCTTTTCTTAAAAGAATTAACTTCCCGATCCTAACACATATTAAGAAACACTTACCTTAGTTTTTAACAATTTATCTGGCAGCCCTATACAGCATTTTAGATCATCTATACAAACTTGCTCAGATGAGCTGAAAGAGCAATTAATAAGCAGAAACCATCCTATAATTATTCTTTCCAATCCACTGTTGGTGATACATAAGACTTTTCCAACTGGGGCTCTCCAAATGTTTTGGACTACAACTCCCATCAGCCCAAACTAGAATGGCCAATGGTCAGGGACAGCTGTCCAATACTTCTCCAGGGCACCAAGTTGGGGAAGGCAAGTTTACACATCAGCAGCTTACAGAACATGTTTAGTCGATTACAGCATCCCCCCAAAAGCCCCTTTATTTAGAGCACCGCACAATGTTTTTCTTTCCAGTTGGTGCCATTTCACAATTTCACTTTTTGATGGCTAATCTGTTAAAACCATTTTGACCACAATGATAGAGTGGTGGAGCAGGTCAAGTCTACTCCATGGACCAGCAACCCTGATGAAATTGATATGGTTCTTTCTTCATAGTCAGCACCATTCAAATGTTTTTAGCCAGGTTTAAATGGCACATTGAGGGTTTTTTTTTTATCCCGGTCATATCTTAACTACTTAATCAGTGCAGTACAAACAGACATAACAAAGACAGAAAGAGTGGAGGTTCTGAAAACAGGCTGAAGCTATGTAAAACTTCTTTGTATAACCTAGCTAAGAAGTCAGAAGAGCCTTAGCTAGAGCTCCCCACCATTGAGTGGTTTTTAAAAATAGCTGCCTAAATCTGCTTCTGTGCAGTTACAAGTGGGCTATAATTTAACATATATTTCTGAATGCATTGTTATGCAAGAGACAAAGAGGAGAGACTGTTACTATGGGCGATATAAGAGTGAATAGATTACAGCAGAAGAAGGAAAAATTACTTTCTGTGACACAAGGGAGTCACGTTTCAAACCTGGATGATAATAGTATGTACTTTGCCTGTCCATTAAATTATCTTCTTTATTAATGTGTTAGAGCAAGTTATACGAACAAGATTATCAGGATGCCTACTGGGATAACATATTTTCCAGGAGTCCCATAGTGACTAAAAATGGAGAAAAAATTGAGAAATATGCAGGAACTCCTAACCAAGTCAGCATTTAAGATGAAACAGCAATCAGAGTGTCTTTTTATAGGAAAGGAGTAATTCTTGAGATATGCCCCTTAGGGCCCTGTTCTGTAAGACCCCTTAACACTTTTGGTGAGAGTTCTGAGCAGCAATTCATTCTTTGCCAAAGCAATGTGAAAGTCACTTCTCTGTTGCTACAACTCTGGAAAGAGATGAATAACCACCAATGATTTACTTCCTTCCCAGATGAATGCCATTCTTACAAAGGGTGATGTTAGTGTGGGAAGGAACTATGCCATTGGTTTTGCCACCAATGGTTTCTGAATTGCTTCCCATAAAATAATCTGAAGTCATTTAACAATAAAAGCATCAACATTAAGACATATATAAAACAAATTCAGGTTCAGTACAGATACAAAAATGGGACAAAAATCTTCACTTAGAATGTGTTCTGGGAAAAGGAAGGTCTTCAATAGGTGCCTGCCGAATTTGAGGGAATTCCAAAGGGTAAGTGCTGAAGGCTTGATTCCGACACCATACAGAATGGATTTTCTGATGAGATGGTATCTGTATTCATCCAATGTTTCTGGAGCAGTAGGGAAAGAATACCGTACATTGCAAAGTGTATCCTTTGCTGCTGCCTCATTCATTTCCATGAGGACCAAATTTGTACATTCAAAGAAATATGCTTGCAAATTTGCTTCCTCCATTAAGATGCATGTGGCAGTTGTTGTGAGTGAATTATTATTGAAGCTCCTTTGACCAAATAAACAAAAAACAACAACACTGGATCAAGCTTCTGGATGTCTATAAAGGCTATGATCAGCGTATAAGCTGGCTCTTTCCTACTAATTACTGCCAGATATAAATATATTTTACCAATGGTTATTTTATTCAAAAACTTACTTCCATCCTTGAATGTAGCATCCTCTATGGACATACAGTGGAAATGATCAGCAGGTAACTCTCATTTGCTTTTTGTAAGTCAAAAAATTCCACCATTTTGGTCTGCTTTTTGCAAATACTAGCAGCCATTATTTCTGTGCTTGTTGCAACATCAGATGAAACTACTTCATGCTCAACCATCACGGCTAAGAGGAAAATAGTAAGCTTCCCTCTTACCAACTGAACTGGTTTGACCTTATGGTGAAATGAGAACATTATTCAAGAACACCCATCACAGTGCTTAACAAGATTTAATGTACATTTATTCTTAACATGTGGAACATATAAAGATTTTATACTGAATAAATGATAATTCATTAAGCCAGAGGAAAAGGAGGAATTTACATCAAGTTTTTTTGTCTTTTTTTAAACTACATTATTTTGAAATACAAATGCGGATTCTTCTCACTGAAAAATCTTTGAAGTTGTTTTTCTTCCTTTTTTCCTGTATAAGTATTATTTTTCCTGTAGACTGGTAACCAATTTCTTAAATCAATCCATAAGTAACCATTTCCACATCTTGATTTATAAAGCAAGTTGTGAGCAACTGCTCTCCCGAAATAGAGCATGACTTTATACATACAGAAACTTGTACATTACCCTCGTGGTGGTGTTTTTCTGTTACTGTTTTTTAGAGACATGGCCCGAACAAAATAATAATAATAATAATAATAATTATAATAATAATAATAAAATTAAGTCTACCATCACTTTGTAGTTACCACATCATGAAAAAAAAATCCTTGTACGTATTTAAAAAAAGAGAGATGAGGGTATGTTTAATGTACAACTTCTATATACATCACGGCCCTTAGGCAATAAAAAAATATTTAAAATGATTAAAAGGAATTGTGAAGAACTGTCACTGTGGAAGGTCAAACAATAGATACTGATGTGACAGTTCTGGTGAGGAAGCAATTCATGTTGATCGTCTTCAGGTTTGTGTTTTAACTTTCCTAAAGAATTTGTTTTGCTCCTAGCCTAATGTAACCATTCTCCTGCAGAGAAACCAAGATAATTTCATATGCAGACTACGGACCGACCCCCTTCCTTGATCCGCTACACCTACATCACTAACTTTCTTCTATTGCACAGAGTGCTTTGGGCAACGGCATAAAGGGTGGTTGGGTTCTTTCATTCTTCAAAAATAAAACACACAGTAACTTAGTATATTTCCCCCACTTTTGCGCTTCAGAGTGGTGAGCCTTCCCCCCCGCCTCTCAAATCATGTTTTGCAACATTTCAACCCTCAGTATCCCTAGTTTGCTTCCCCTCCCAAAAAATATGTGATACAAACATGCAAAAAAATAAAAAATAAATTTTTTTTGAAAAGGATATCTATGGAAAAGAAGTGTGACCTTTGAATGTACTAGACAGACTTTGGTTAAAAAAAATAAAATAAAAAGATGTACTTATACACATAGACAGCAAATATTAATTCCATAACTGTTCAAATTAATATTTTTTTTAATTCCCAATTGGTAAATAGTGAATGGGGCAGAGGAGCAAAGATTCTTTTTTTCCTTCTTCCTACACTGGATAAACAAGTACAGAAAACAGCCAGTTATATGTGACCCTCTAATCTCCACTCACACATGCTTGGCTTCTCACTTATGTCATAACTGCCCAATCTGAAAAAGTACATCACAGATGACAGATGCAACCAGAGAGTTCAGGACAGCAGATATTGAGATATCCAGCAAACGTCCTTCGTGCAATAGGAACTCTGAGCGATTCTCCTCCACCCGGGCCATGGCCAGCAAAGCCTTGGCTGCCCTGCACATCATGTCTACGCTAGGTGGCTCCAGAGGCGGGGGCTGCATGTGCATGAGGTTATGCTGGCTCTGCTGGTACTGGGCCATAGTGACCCCATCCTCAAGGAAGCTTATCAAGTTTCCGATGCTTCCCTTCTGCACAGCAATCGCCCTTGCTGCTAATGTGTCCCCCTGGGCAAGGTTCGATAAGAGTGCCATGGACATTTCTCGGCAGACTGGATTTTTGCGGTCCCCAACGTACCTAACTAAAGTAGCATAGAGTTTCTCCTGACGACTGAATGGGGGAGTGGCCAAGATAAGGTCCACATTATTGTCTTGGATACTGAGTTTGCACAGGGTTTCCAGTACAAGTCTCTGAGGCGACAGGACTGAGTTGGGCCCCACAGTTGGAAAAGGATCCTGTGCCTCTGCAGATGGGCACACCATCCAGTGCAGTAAGCCATCCAAAATTGGCAAACAGATGCTTTCCGTGTAAGCAGATAAGTCTAGCTGCCCAGAAATGTTGGCTAATGTGACCAATGTATTATCCCTCAAGACCTCAAGGCAGTCCCACCACCACTCATCCTTGCTGCAGGCCACCCCTTTGTCCGCCTCTTCCTCTTTTTCATATGTCTGTGGTGCACGCTTTCTTTCTGGGTGTTCATGATGGAGAAGTATCAACTTTCCTAAGATTAGCACCAAGCCCGGATGTTTTGACATTTCAGCATCATTGCCAGGCACAAAAGACAAGCTGCGGACAATGTTTGACACACAGATGCAACGTTTGGCCAAAGAGTCCTGCCAGTGAGTTATGGTGCATAGAGGAGTCTCATCTCGACTCCGTGGCTCATCCTCTAGCAACTTGATATTCCGATGACTTTTGGCTTGGTGGATCCCAAATGGAAATTTACTGCTATCTGTCTGAGAACTAGAGTCTGAGTCTTCAGACAGTGCTCCTGGACGAGCTGACAAGACATCGTCAATGGTGGCTGATATGCTTTTGTCTTGCTGTTCCTCAGGTTCTCTTTTCCCTTCCACATTTTTCTTTTTACTTGAAGAGTTGGATGGAAGAGGCGGTTTCCTGCGAGGAGGAATCTCCATCTTACTCTCAAAGTGGGTCTGGATGTGTTCGGTTGTATCACCCCCACCTAGCTGCCAATGGAGGAGTCCACTGTTGAATTCCTGAACACGCCCCAGCTGGTCAGATCGGTCGACAACAAATAAGTTGTTTTTCTTTACGATTTTTATTGGCAGCTTGTCAAACTTACTGGCTTGTTTTGGCCTCTCACTTGGATCAGCAATGGCACCAGGGGGAGCAAGAACAGTGCTCTTTTCTTCTTCAGGGTTCTCATTTTCCTCTTCTTCCTCTTCCTCATCCTCAAATTCACCAAAATAATCAATACATTCATCATTGTTTTCTTCTTTGCTGGCTTCTTGCGTTGCAGATTGGGCATCCTCTTTCTGGGCTGAATTATGGTCAAGTATTTTTGGTCCTGGATGTCCGACTTCATATTCCATGAGGATTCCAAATATATCTATCAGGCATTTTCTAAAGTATTCCACCAAAAGCTCAAGAAAACCAGATAACTGAAGAAACAAAAAATAACATAAGAACGTTAAGAGGAACATTTCAGGTGACATAGAATTGTGTTGGCAGCAGTAGGCATACTTTCAGAAAGATGTTAATTTACTCTTCATTTTACACATAAAACAAACCTTGTTGGGGCATTCTCTAAATGTAGGCATTTAGTGATCTGGGAATACTAAAAAGATTTAATGGAGTAATAAAAATATAAAGTATTTATAACCCTTGTAGTTCGCACATTTTAAAGGAAATCCCCAAACTGTATTTAATATTTAATTTAATATTAAAAGTTTTTATTACTTATTATTTTATTTTTTATTTTATCCCACAATTGAACTTTTTGGATCTTACAAAATAGTCACAATTATTTAAACACACACAGGCACACAAACTGAGTGTTCCTCTGGAATAAAGGGTCTTCCCTCTGCCCTCAGAGGAAGAGAACCTATAGATACAACTCCACTTACAGTGTCCTTGTAATGTTTTCTTACTGGAATGGTGCTAAATACAGGAGTACAAGGAAAGTACATTTGAAGTCAGGGTGAGTGAGGCCACTTTGCCATGGCCATTTGCTTCTTAAAATTCATGAATTTCTATTTTGCTGAAATTATTGCAAAGACATGCATTTATTGAAACCAGACCTCCCACTCTCCCCCACCCACATTATCCAACAAAGTCTCTGGACAGGCTACAGCATGTCCCCATCTAAATTTATCCACACACTAACCATGTGAAGGAACTTAGATGGAGAAATAGATACTGAATATGTATTTGAGCTGGCTCATAATCCCTATTTTCCAGCTCATAAATGTTGGTAGTAGCCCTTCAACATACATATCTATAGCGTGATTTATAGCACTTCAGTGTTCTAAAAGCAAAAAAAGTAAAAACAATTCTTTTCTAATTTACAAAAGCTTTCCTGTCTGGTGTCCTGGAAATGATTACTACTCATTTCAGGTGATCAAGCAAGTGGCTATTTACAAACCTGTTCATTGTTCCATATTGCATGAAATGATGCACTCATAAACTACTTGTGAATAAAAAACCAAGCCAGAATAATTGCCACACTTACAATTCTCACCCTGCAAGGAATCTAGCAGCAGTGGCAGATCACAAAAGGGTTTTCATACTGCTTCTTAATCCCTATAGTGCAAGTCTTTTGCATCAAAGAAATCAGTCTTCTCTAGTGATATCTTGTGATATTTAGTAGAAACTTTCTTTAGTGGAATCTAGTAGAAATTTACATTCACTTGAAATATAACATTAAATTGCAAAAAGAAGGTGAATGTAAGAGGCTTGGTTCTGGAAGAGGTGAAGTCTTTTGAAAGTATGGCCCCACAAATAGTGATCTTTTATGTCATATGCAAATAATTATTTAAATATTTTTCCTCTCCCATCTCCCACACCTTTCCTAATTCTGTGACGCACTTTAGTCTTCAAGTTAAGGAAGAGCTGACAATATATCAGTAGTAGCCAAGATAGTTTTCATGTCTGTGATAAGCTCTTGAAGGCTTTTATTACCAACTGATGTGCTCCATCCAAGGCACTCTTGAGTTCCTCCTGCTGTTAGTGAAAGCTATATGCAGCATAAATGTTCAACCAGGAAAAAAAATATTGGCTTGGATTTAAAGATGCTCTTGTACAAAGCACTTTTTACTGATTCCTCCATCTGAGTGCAGCTTCCTGTACCCTGTTCTGTTCGAGAAGGCCCCTTGATTTCCAACAGTGTCTTTTGGCTGAGGAGCTGAGGGAAAGAGGGAACTGGAAAACCCTGCTGTGAGAAAGGGTCTGTTCTCACATCTTAGGAACCAAGCTGCTGTAAGAGAGCTTTGATAAAAAAAAATACTGATTTAATTTTGAAGGGTCAGTCTTTGGAACACTGAATGACTAGGACATTTGAGTGGTGTTTCCAGTGGTGAATCTATGTTTCAGCCTCACTTTGTATTTATTAAATGGCAGGTAAATTCAACTGTTTGTTAAGCTTTAGAGGATGGGGTAAAATCACTTTAAAGTTATGGTGCTGCTAATGATGTGACACGTATTTTATGTGAATTGCTAATCTTGTAAGGAAGAGCATACCATTGAACTCCATGGGGACCAGCCTTATATCAGGTGAGACCACTGGTCCATCTAGCCCAGCTATTGCCTACACTGAATGGCAGCAGCTCTCCCAGGGTTTCAGATGGGGATACTCCCCGTCCAACATGGAAAAGCTTTCTTCTACAGAAAGCTGCGGCCTTCTGCAGAAGAAGCGTATACTGTGCCACTGAGCTATGGCCCACCATGAATTGCTAATGCTCTTTCTTATTATGCAACATGTTTTGTACTGCCTTATTTTGTTGTCAACTGCCCTATGACTGTTTTAGATGAAGGAAAATATCTATCTATCTATCTATCTATCTATCTATCTATCTATCTATCTATATGGCATTAGGAGGTTTCAGATAAACAGACTTCTGGAGAAATATCAAACCTACCTGAGAGAGATTGAAAGTAGCAACAGTACTGTCATCATACAGAAGGATATTAATAGTATCTAAAGCCCAAGTACTTTCAGCAAGAAGGCCTGATTTAAGTGACATCATCACCCTCCAAGCCTCAGGAGTCACTGGAAAATAAGAACACAAAGCATTAATAAGCATTCTGTCTAAAGGAGATCCAGAAGCTAGATTTCAAATGGCATACAGATTTTGGATCAGTGAGAAGAAGGGATGCTTTTATTCCAGATTATGGTATGAATAGTCACAGTTCCTTTGTTAGGTTCAGGAATGGCAACTCTCATATGCAGAATTCCCTAGCATGTCTTCCACTGAACACAACACTGAATTATATTAAATACAGCAGGAAAAACTGCCTATTTAAGATGAAAAAAGCCATGTTGCTATTTTGAGAACTGGCTGAATAAAACAGCACAGAAGGTTAATCTGTGGCTAACAAACATGGTCGTTAGCTATCATGCTCCGTTATGCAAATTGAAGAGATGAGCCACTCTTAAGCATTAGGAGTTGAGAGGAACAAAATATGTTTGATTAATAAGGCTTTTGGCTATCCTTTCTTTCAAGCTAACTAAGGAATGTACACAAGGGTGCGTGTTTGTGTGTGCCACACCCACTTCTGGGTGCAGATTGAAACCACTTTTGAAGAACTGTTAGGATTTGAGGAAAATCAGATTTAATCTTGCAGTTCTCAGACCCAGCTTGGATTTTTTGAGTGCTCTACAGATACTTTTTTCTGCATAATCATATGTTATCTTCTGAGCCCTCATAATGTCTACTCAAAATGCATGCTTGTAAGTAAGCAAAGTATACTTTGGTTCTCCAAAGTATACTTTGAATTTCCTCTTGGGGAAGAGGGGGTGAAAAATGGCCATAGAAGTAACCAAATGATCCAGAAGTAACCAAAACGGTGTCCCCTTCATTAGTCGTTGGATTCTAGCTCCCCCGTGCCAAAATGAAATCACATAAATCCTGCTTATTTCAGGAAGAAACCAAATGTCAGAAACAGCAGGAGGACAACACCTAATATGAAAACTTTAATAAAACACACAGTTACAGTAACTTCTTGCCTAAGTATGCAGTGCCCTTCTTCATATAAGTAGATTAAGTGGTGGGGTGAAAATGGTCACGCCTGCTATGAAATTTGGGCATGGTTGCAATTTAACAAAGGTAATTTCTCAACGTAAGTTTACAAAACTGCAGCCTTTAAAATATTGTAATTAAAAAGAGACTCCTTTTCATTGTCTA
Source organism: Podarcis liolepis (assembly GCF_965112155.1). NCBI lineage: Eukaryota > Metazoa > Chordata > Lepidosauria > Squamata > Lacertidae > Podarcis > Podarcis liolepis. The sequence goes on along the minus strand of NC_139557.1, from coordinate 70,238,803 downwards.
GCACTTACCTATATCTTTTGAGGTAATCTTTCGTCTTGGTTTCAAGACTGGCTGGGATGCTTCTACAGAGCCTGGAGGAAAAGTTATTTCCCTCCTAATTGGTGGTGGCTGGGTTGGAGGACCTGCGACCTGTGAGACTGGAACAGTGGGCATAACTTTCGGCATCTTCATGGAGGGCAGGAAAGGGGATTTACTTGGAGACATACGGTTTTCATGGGAGCGTGGGAAGGATGCAGGACTAGGCGCTCGAGAGATGTGGTTTGGCATTGACGGCGTCGTCTGGTAAGATGACTGAGGAGGTCGAGTGATAGGCTGCATGGAGGCAGAAGATGACATGTAAGAAGGCTGACGTTGGTTGACATGAGAAGGCCACTGGCTTTCATGGTTTATCCTCTGGTCAGGGACCATCATATCTTCAGTGCGGTTCATCCCTGGATAAGGTGGGGCCTGTGCAGGACCTCCAGGGCCTTGCCTATTTTGATATGGGTAAGACATATCATTTCTTGTGGGCCACATGTTCTGTTGGGGGCCTTCACTGGAGGCTGATGACTGCATAGGACCACCAATCATCTGAGGAGGTATTCCATGTTGCTGCATTTGTCCCGGTGCCTGCATTCTCTCTCGGCTATAAGGATATGGATACTGTCCCTGTATGGGCCTTCGGTCTGGTCCAGAGTAAGCACTGTACTGGTTAAACATATCCTGCTGCTGGCCACTATACTGCATATTAAACATATCTCCTTCATGGCGTTTTGCTGGGGGCCCATACATGCCATCCATATGCCGTTTGTAGTTCTGAAAAGGAGGAACAACATGAATAAGCTTTAAAATACAATGAAAATATTGTTTTTCATAGGAAGATTCATATTCCACAGTCAGCCAATGAGATTTGCTACCACAAGACATAGTAATGGCTACCAACTTGATTCTTTTAAAAGGGGTTAGACAGATTCATGGAGGATAAGGCTATCAAAGGCTACCGAGTCCTGATGACTATGTATTATCTCCAGCATGCCTCTGAGTACCAATTGTTGGGGGATTATGAATGGAATAGTGCTATTGCACTCATGTCCTGTGTGTGAGCTTCCCATAAGCATCTCTTTGAGCAGTGTGAGAACAGATAGCTAGACCTTTGGTCTGAACCAGCAGGGCTCTTATTAATTTCTTATGGCAGAAGCATTTGAGGCTGCATTATACAGATTTTGGTAAAAATATAACATACTTTGATTAGTGTTTTCATTAACATATAATGCCTTTTTAATTATTTTAGTAAATACATATGAATTGGCAGAAAATCCATCTTTCAGCTCTGGTGTACAACAAGTAGAAAAAAATGATTATTTTAGTGGCGAACAAAAAATGCTTGAAGATGATATATGTGACAGCCCTTTCATTTTCGGAGGTAGTTCTGATGTGTTTATAACTTTATGTTTAAAAGATAGTTAGCCTAAGGCTAATACATCTCATGTTAGTTCTCATTCCAGTGAAGTGTGGTAAAAAAAATTATTGGTTATTTTTTGACATATCCAAGTTTGAAAAAACAATGTTTCTTTATTAGTAAGGTCATTTTTAAGACTTTTGTTTAAGATACATAAAACTGATAGTCTCTATAATTTTGAAGCTCGCTATAACTTTCTTTTCAGAAAACGAGACACAATAAAGCATATAAAATGGTATGAATGTATCACATGAGTAAAAGCACCTGGGATGCAAGATGTCTTCAACGAACACTAAAATGAAACAGAGAGAACTTTCCCCACATGCTTTTAGAATGTCAGAGGCCCTCTTGAAGGTGCTACCACCACCAGATGTTCAGGGGGAGGTGGTTAGAACCATCCCGATTTTCTCATATAGGAAAACAGCAGACTAAGCTTTTTAGGAGACTTTTGCCTCTAAGTGAAGGGAGTAAGGGAGTAATTGGATGCTCTGTGTTGTGTTGGCTATGGGTTGTATCGAGCACAGTCTAACTTCCCCCTCCTCTCCTCCCCCTGCAGCCCCCAGACACCCCCTAAAACTGCCCAGAGAGTCCCCCAACCTTCTGGAATACATTTCCACTTTTGGAACAGCAGCATTGGATTAAATCCTATGATTCTTGGTTACTGTTTTGTATTGAGATATATTTAAGGATATTTTCAGAAAGATATATACATAGGTATGATTTTTGTATGCTCAGAGCAAGCCAATCTCTGGGTGACAGTCCTTATGTAGCCAAAAGAGTATCATCTGTGTACAAGACGAAAGAATCAGCAGGACTTAAGAATCCATTTTTTTCTGTGTGTGGAGGGGGGCGGAGACATTGTTAACTGGGAGAGAGGAAGAACAGAATGAAATAAAGGTTGGCTGGCTGCTGCGGCCCTGGATAAAGGAATGTTACAGATGCAATTCCCACTAGAAAGCTGCTTTGAGAGTTTTACTGGGAAATGGGATATAAACATTATCCAACAAATTAACTTGGAACTTGGCTGTTGTGTGGCAATGGCAGCCTCAGCTATAACTTTTCTGCCCTATCTTTTGGATAGTTTTAAGACAAACAACTTTGCAATTTGTAAATATTCACTTGGCCCCTTCATTCTCTTGCTAGCCTTCATGTTTCAACAGAGGTGGGGTTTTTCTTCTTGCCTCCTTTCCCACTGGATTTACCATATTTTTTTGCTTTATAACATGCACCTGACCATAACACGCACATCGTTTTTAGAGGAGGAAAACAAGGGGGGGGGGGGAATTCTGAATGAAACAGTGGGTGTATCATTTTTGTGCTTCATGCTGTGGCCACAGACATGTGATCTGATGGTGAATTTGGGGTGACCCAATGCAAAGATCCTGAGAATCCCTGTGGATCTGTGCTTTGTAACCACGTTTTTGCACCATTGCGGCCCCGGGCAACAGTGGGTGTGTGATTTTTTTGGTGCAGGCTGTAACCAAGGACATGCTATGTGATCTGATGGTGAATTTGGGGTGACCCAATGCAAAGATCCTGAGGATCCATGTGGATCCATGCTTTGTAACCACGTTTTTGCACTATTGCAGCGCCAGGCAACAGTGGGTGTGTGATTTTTTTGGGGGGCAGGCTGTAGCCATGGACATGCTATGTGATCTGATGGTGAATTTGGGGTGACCCAATGCAAAGATCCTGAGGATCCATGTGGATCCATGCTTTGTAACTACATTTTAAGTGGGGAGGGAAGGAAAAACACAGAAGGGACAAGGAGCACGAGAGGGGTGTGCAGAGAAGCAGCTGGCTAAGAATGCAGGAGAGGGATTTAACGGGAGGGAGGAAAGAAAGGCAAAAGTCCCCCCCCCCACCCAAGCCAGCCCTCTCTCTCTCTCTCTCTCTCCCATCTGCATGTTTTCTGGCTGCCTGCGAGCAGCAGCAGCAACAGCACCAGAGCACGGAGAGGAATTAGAAGGAAGGACGCTCTGCTTTCCCCTCTGCTTGCCTGGAGGGGAGGGGATTTGCCTGCTCTTTGTTCCGTTTGAGCAAACACAGCAACGAAACACAAGCGGTTGGGCAGTAAGACCCTGAGGAAGAATGCAGGAAAGCAGCAACTTCCTCTTTTCAGGTTTCCCTTCTCCGTGACGCGCAATTTGATTTTTGCCTGATTTTTCGGCTCCAGGGACCACACATTCGCTCAATAACACGCACAGACATTTTCCCTTCCTTTTTAGGAGAAAAAATCTGCGTGTTATAGAGGGGAAAATACGGTAGCTATCTGAAGTGCATGAAGATAACATAGAAACAGCCCTCCTCCCCCTACCAACATTATTGGGGATATGTCCTTTGTCTTTGTACATTGTCTATGCACTGGCATCAAATCTCCCTCAGTAAAAAACAACAACACCAAACCCACCTTGTCCCATGTGCCACTGAATCAGCTATTCACAACTATGAAACATTTCATACAAAAGGATCCACACACATGCAGTCATAGGCCTGGCAATGTCTTTTCTGTCTATCAGTGGAATTCATCCTAATGTTGCATTCTGTTTTTCAATGTCCGTATGCATGGATTTCTAGAATGAACTTTGCGGAGGGAAAATGACAACCACAAATGTTTACCTGCTGTTGTGGAAACATTCCAGGTTGGTGTCCCCCATAGGGTGGCTGTCCTGAAGGAGGTACTTGCACTGGATATTGTGGCCCATATTGTTCATGCCTGCAATGAGGAATGTGAGCTACTAATTAGTACAGACAATTTCCCAATTATAAACGGAGAGCTGTTTATAAGAAGTCCTGAAGCTCTCCACAGAACCTCCCTTCTGTTCCATCATACCGCCTGTCAACAACAAAATGTTATTTGTTAAAACAGAAGTTTTGTTCATGGGGGTGTGTGCTTGGGCTGCAGTTCAGTTTGGTTCAGTGGCACTATATCAGAGTACATTTATTTCAGTCTTATTAAAAAATGTAGAAATAGTTGTGTAGGCTTGGATCTGAGAATTGAACATACCTACTGCTGCAGGTAGGAGGCAACATATGACATGGATGTATGCCTGATTCACAAGTTTTCTGCTTTCCTTTAATCTCTTATGAGAGATGGAAGTACTGTAGCAACTGAGTGAATTACTGGTATCCCAGGGTCATGTGCAACTTCCTGTTTAGAGTGCTGGGGACATATAATTCCAATATCCAAGCTTCCACCTCACCTCACTTGCAAATATCTGAATGAGCTGAAAGCTTTGAAGTCAAAATTATGTGCCCATCCTACAGTGAAAACAAATCCAACTAAGAGGCTGAAGTTGATTCTGCGTTGAGTCACACAGTGATGATGAAATCTATGGTTAGCCAATAATGTTAGAATATTACACTTTTATAAAATTATTTATGTAAACAGGAGAAATATTTTATTCAGAAGTTTAAGGAAAATTTATAATTGAACTGGAATACATAAAGTTAAACCAATTTTCTTTGGAAGTGAAATTAAACTTGGCAAAAGTCCTCCTTGTTGCACAGGAAGATTGGGGAGTGTGTAAGCCTGATGCTTTGCTTAAGCTTCATGAGGTTCATCAACTTAGCACTAAATTATGGTTTAGTACAGGAGTAGCCAGCATGATGTACCCCAGATGTTATGGATTACAACTCCCATCATCCCTGATCATTGGCTATGCTTGCTGAGGCTGGTGGGACTTGAACTACCCTGGGTTAGAGTTACATGTGAATGCATGCATTGTGAGAACTTCATGTAAGCATGATTATGTTTATTACATATTATGTTGAGAACTCAAGAGCTGTAGGCACACCCTGAAACTTACCTGTGCAACTTGGTAACAGTGCAGAGTACTGTATCTAATTTTGACGGGAGACCCCAAACTGGATATAACTTAATTTGCTATAATATAACATCCAAACCATCTCGTCTCAGATTAAAAGCACGACCTTAAGACTCATTTATCCAGCAAATAAACATCTAGGATTGCTCTTGCAATTGGTCAGTTAGTGCAGTGATGCCATGGACCCCCTGTGCCCTTCCCAAATCTGCTCCAGAGAATTGGAGGAACTCCAAAAACAGATTTAGGGTGTGTGTGTGGGGGAACAGGGCAGTGAGTCTTTGAATTAATGGAAATACTTCATGGAATACTTCCCAGGGGACCCTGCCTGTGGAATACTAAGTTAGCTCACACAGCACCAAATTTGATGTCAATCCCATGCCAGGTGACAACTTGTTATTTTGCTATTTAAAATTTGTAAATTGTCCTTGAAATGTATTAATATAAACAAACAATATGATCTAAGGTATTTAATTTGCTATGGAGCCCCTTACAGTGGCATAACCATACAGACACAAATCTAAAATAGGCAATAATTAGCAACTAGAATATTAATACTCAGACCTAAGAAAAATAAGCTTATTGACCTGATAAACCAAGGATGCCTCCTTGGTAAGGCTGGAATAAGCCACCTTGTGTGCTCTTACTGTGACATATTTCTTTTATGTTCAAGGTATACTGCACTGGGCTACCTCTGTCCCTTCTTTCAAATCCCTTCTCAAACCTCAGTCCTCATTCCCAACCTTTAAGCACATGGAACTGCATTTGCTTGCATCATTTTCTCCCTCCCTTTGTCTTTCCTCCCTCCCCTCTATGGTCTTCCCTCCCATTGTCTATTTTAAGCTCCTTGAAGGTAGGGATTTGCCTATTTTGCCCATGTAACTGTAAGGTGCCATGTATGGTGATGGCACTGGATGCATGTATAGATGTCATATTCATAGAGGATCCACTGGCTATACAAATATATGATGGTTTTTTATATCTCTGCAGCACTTCTTAAATGTTCTTAGTGAGTTACAGTTGTAAAATTTGATTTTAAAAATGTCTGACAGAATGAGGTTTAAGGGAAAAGTCAAAGGTCTGCTTTCACCCTAGAGAGTAGACCCAGTTCATGCTGACGTCTGCAAGTGAGAGAAGTCTGTGCATATATATGCTGGAATTCTAGCTCCTAGAGGGTTCCACTTAAAACATAACCCATATTTCAAGGAATCTCAATTAATTTGTTTACAAAATGTTGCAACCAAAGAAAGACATGGGAGCCTCAACATTTAATGACTAAATTTAAAGTAAAAGGTTAAGAACAGTACTTCATGTGTATATATGAGCAAAATAACAGTTTTATTTTGATTTATGGAAGTAGAAGGGCTTTTGCAATCCCATGTTCTCTAGAAGTTCAAAATGAACATACTGTTATAATCCAAAACTGAAATAATGAAAAGCCAGACATCAAGATCCTGTAAGTTCTGGAAACACTCCATCGACATGGCTGCTGAGCCACTGCTACTGTTCTCAAAGGAGTCGATGATGCCAGGGAACAGCAGAAGTCCCATTGAAAGAAAAAAGGCTACACAGCAACAATGCTTGGTAAATTGCACCTTCTGCCCAGTGGCTCTCAAGATATAAAATTATCTGATTAACACAGGCATTTGAAACAAATTAAATTGTTGTTCACCTTTGCTGCCCAGGGTAACGGTTAGGAGAGTACATGCTTGGGTCACTGTTTGAAGGCACCATGTTGCTTTGACCCATACTGCCTTCAGGACCCAGCCCATGATCCGACCTAAAAATGACAAAGGAAACCTCATGCTGTAAAAAGCACTTATTCTCTCAATTTGCTAAAGAAATACCATATTTTTCGCTCTATAAGACGCACCAGACCACAAGACACACCTAGTTTTTGGAGGGGGAAAACAAGAAAAAAAATATTCTGAATCTCCGAAGCCAGAACAGCAAGAGGGATCGCTGCGCAGTGAAAGCAGCAATCCCTCTTGCTGTTCTGGCTTCTGGGATAGCTGCGCAGCCTGCATTCGCTCCATAAGACGCACACACATTTCCCCTTACTTTTTAGGAGGGAAAAAGTGAGTCTTATAGAGCAAAAAATACAGTAATTAAAAAATTAAGGCATAGCCGGTTTGGGCTGTCAGGGACTCAAAGTGTCATTGAGACCACTGCAGTTTATTTCTTCAAGGAATAAATGTATGGCACCTATTTTATGCTGCTCTTGATTATGAAATTCAGCCTACTGAAACCTGAAACATGGAAACAGCTACACATAACTGGGAGGGGGGAGGGACAAATGACATGCCACTTACAGTTCTGTGACTTCTATTCCTAACAGTAAAAAAAATATCACAAAACAACTTAGTTTGAAAAAATTCAAGATGTTCTGAAATTAGCTTAATTTTAGTTTGGCCATCAAACACTGGATGTTTTGAGAATATTTGGTAGAGATTATTTCTAGTAATTAGAGTTTCATGTTGCAGATTCACATTTTTTAAAAAATATATATTGTGTGTGTGTGTATAGGCAAATTTGTTATTTAGCTCTTTAGTGCAGTTGTGGGACAAAACACTTCTAACCGGTAAAATATATTTTCCTCTGCACTGATCCTTTCTGTTGGTATCCAGAGCTTATAATAGAATCATAGACCTGTAGAATTGGGAGGGATCCTGAAGGTCATCTAATCCAACCCCATCCAATGAAGGAATCTCCACTACTAGCTTTTTCAAAAGTCTTTATTAATATAATTAAGAAATAATCCATTCTAGCTACTGAACCAATGACAATGGGATTATAGTTATAACCACATTACAGGAGCAGTGCCTCTCAAAGACAGCGGCAGGAAGCTAAATTACTGGGACATGGAGCAAAACATAGTCTGTATGCTTTGTTTTTATTGAAAAGAAGAAAAAGGGGCTTCTTTGTTTTTTGTTTTACTAGTGCTGTGCCAAATTCACTGCAAATGTCACTATTTTGAAGAGAGAGAAAAAAGGTTTGCAAAAACCCCTGTACCTTCCATTCTTTCATGCATTTTGCCATATTTGTACCGAGCCATTGTTCCCCTCCCCAAACTATTTGAGTGCAATTATGATGATGATGGTTATTATTTTACCTAAAAAGACTTTTGTGCTTGATCCCAAGCAATCACCATCATATAGACAATCAGACCTGGCTACGTGGTGATATCACTTAGGGCAAAGAAAGCTCTCCAACTGACCTGACTCTAAATAGCTGGAGGGGATTGCACAAGTAACCATGCTGACACTCTCTGTCTTGCTCTGCTGTTCATTTCTCTGGCTGCCAAGGTAAGACTTTTATTCCAATTACATGTAGTTGAGCTTGTTGGGTCAGAATGTAGATGAGGCTATGCATCCTACTGAAAGTAGTGCTGTGTACATGGCAGAGATCGAAGTTTGGATATACACTGGATTACTTTCAACGGGACATGTAGTCAGGCATTTTGCCCCATTAGTCAACAATGCTTTGGCAATGGGGACCTGCTCCCTCTTTCTGACACCCACCTCCTCATGAACATTTTTACACCTTTTTGCAAAGGAGTCTGCAAAATCACCCAACAGAGTAGAGTGCAGTTTGTCAGGGTTAAAATGTTCATTAAGAGCAAACACACTTCAGCTCAGTTATGATAACGCCACTCCAAATAAGAATTCAAATATACCCAACAACATACCTAAATTTCCTTATGCAGCCACACCCCTCACTTACTGATTCCTTGTAGGGGGGGGGAGAGGACAGACTCAGTTTTTACTAATGATTTTACTCTAATTGATTCAGGAGATTGCTACATTACAGATGGGGAGCTTGTGGCCCTGTAAAAGTTTTTTGGGGTGCAACTGGGTATAGTCCAACATTACCTGGAGGGCCATGGGTTTCCCATGCCTGGCCTAGATGGTGTGAAGTCATCAGTATAGAACGCCATTGTAAGGGAGGAGCAAAAAAGACAGAGTCACTCACCTCCGGTCATAACCACTTCCATAGGCAAACTGCTGGCGCTGGCCCATGCCCATATTGGACATTGCCCCTGAGGGAGTCTGGTTGTACATTTCTTGCATTCCACTGTTGGGCATCTGTCCAGGGGTCATGAAGGGTTCACTGTTTCCAGGCACTGCAAGCAGAGAAGAAAACAGGTGTGCACCTGAAATTAATTGGTGTTTACTCCCAAATAGATGTGCGTAGACTGTAACCTAGCAGTGCGTTTTTAAAACTTTGCTGACAATCCTTTCCCCTTTTATAGAAATATCCTTCCGTCTAAACCACACCAAACCCTGAAAGAGCACCTATAGTTTATGAAATGTAATAAAAAGCAGAGATCAGTGAGAACAGTATCATACAGGGTTTTCCCCTTCACATCTCTGGGATGCAAAGGTAACAAATCACCTAAATTCACACACACGTACACATAAGGTAGCTAGGAAACAGAATATACCTTTTCTCATCCCACCAAAAGGGTCCTTATTCGGTTCATAGGGCATTCTTCCCATCATATCTGGCATATTCATAGACTGCTGATAAGGTGCATTTGGGGTCATGGAGTTTCGCTTTGGGAATGTCGAATCACTTACATCTGAAAAGGGATCATGCACACTAATGGAACTATTTCTAAAGAGACAGAGGAAAAGAAAGCATTAATGTCATGGAAACAGAAACACACATTGTGATACCTTATTAGATGGTGAGCCATGTAGTTCAGTGAGTTAAATTGCTCTAAAAAACTCCATCGGTTTTACACTTTTACCATTTTACTTTGACAGCCCACTTTCAAAACCCAGTTTCAAAAACATTCTAGGGTTTCATATAGTAAACTGCCCTGTGATCCTCAGATGATGGGTGCTACAGAAATTTAATAAGAATAATAATAATGTGGCAGCGGGGGACAGACACACACACACACACACACACACACACACACACACACACACACACCTTTTCATAAGTGTCCTGAAGCAATGCAAGTGATATGAGTTCCAGAGTAAAAGACTCAGCCTGCAAACTCACATGTAAGATGAAACTAGCTAGTCTCAAGACACAGCCTGGAGAAACCTTCTGTATTTTGACTTCAGCAATGAGTGCAAATCTCAAGACAAAGCCTGAACACTCAATGGGTGGGTGTGTGTGTGTGTGTGTGTGTGTGTGTGTGTGTGACCATTATAAGAAGCTTCTTCCCACTTTGCACTGAGTCCATGCAATTCATGATAGCACCCTCTTTCATGGCTGGACAGTGGGGTCAGGATCAAACATGGTGGGGCAAGGGATTATGGAGTTTAGATTCCCATGGCATGCAATCATGTCATAGATACCAATGAGATTTCCACAACAACAATACATTGAATTTTGAGCCACAAGAAAACATTCCTGAAAGAATGACACAGTGGTACCTCGGGTTACATATGCTTCAGGTTACATACACTTCAGGTTACAGACTCCGCTAACCCAAAAATAGTACCTCGGGTTAAGAACTTTGCTTCAGGATGAGAACAGAAATCGTGCTCCGGTGGCGCGGCAGCAGCAGGAGGCCCCATTAGCTAAAGTGGTGCTTCAGGTTAAGAACAGTTTCAGGTTAAGAACAGACCTCCGGAACGAATTAAGTACTTAACCCGAGGTACCACTGTACAGCACAAAGTCCAGACAGGCTCTAAGAAAGGGGAAAGAAAATATACTACCTGTTGCCCTGCAGAGGTGTCATTTGTCCATGAGGTGTAGATGCTGGTGTTGGAGGCTTGAGGTCACCTGGTACTTCAGTCATGGAATTGCTACCAGTTGACTGAGGTGTCTGTGGACCTTGAAGGGAACCCGAATTTGCTGGAAGATTCAAACCAGGAGAATAAATATTAGGCATTTGGTTAAATAAGTAACTATGAAACCAAGAGGGGGAGACAGAGAGCAAGTGCCCATCAATATTTTGTTTTCTCTGAATATACCTGGTGCCTGAGATGTTTTATATTACTAAATTCCTGTCTTTTGTGTATCTAAGAGATGAGTCTACTGCTTAAGCCAAGATGGTTGGGATTCAGGATGGTGGTTGAACACACCTCTAAATAATAGGTCACATTCCCTATGTCTAATCCTCTCACTGGATCACTAGATGCCTCACAAGAAACAATTAAATTGAGAGAATGCTGATCCTCCCTCATCCTACCCCAGACACCAACAAAAAAGGCAGAACTAATCTTCTGATTAGATGACTGTTCCAAGGACCATGTCATCTCAAGTGACGCATGTGGAAGAAAAGTTCCCATTTTAATAAAGCTTAGACATGAGATGCCTTCTGCAAAGCTAGTGATCCTAATGCCTCATTATGTGTAGAACCCCAAATTATTTTATAGTAGCCTATAAATATGGGAACTGACAGATTCCTGGTATCTTGAGATTATAGAATTATCCTTAGATGAATATAATAGTGTCTAAATCAGTTCTATAAATAGGTGCTATTTGAATCTTTGGGGCTTGTCCTGTCCATTTACTGCTTCCTGAAATACTGGAACCATTAGCAATGGCTATTTCTGAATCAACAAATACAAAACAAAAAAAAAAAAAGCTGAGAATTCATAAACTGTTGACTAGAAAATATCAAATACTCATCTCACACTATATTTCAACCTTTCCTCAACTCATTAAGCATCAATTTTGCTTAGCCGTACCTTAATTCTAACTAAATTCAGTCTAAGAAACAAAAGCTAATTGTTTGTAGAACATACTTGTAACATTTACAGGAGGCATGAATATACTCTGTTTTGGGGGCAAAATAATGATCTCTCTCACAGTGTCTAGTCATATAAATATGTCTGACATAAAAAGAGAAAGGAAAACAAGATACCCAACTGTGAATTTGTAGGCTAGGTTTCTACCTGCTGGTTGTTGTTTTTGAAACTACTAGCTATAATAAACAGCTGAAAAATGTGGCATGCAGTGGAAGCCATAGGCCTGAGCCTCAACTGTGAAACAGAAGAGCCAGTTCTAAGGGCCTGAGTGTATTTCAAAGGATTTTGAAGTATTGCTTTCCAATACTTAATTTTTTTACTGATAATCTGTCTAGTCTGGAGAGGTTCAGGTCAGGCAACAACTTTACTGTGATGATGATGATGGGGTTCTTTTGGGTGGGTGGGTGGGTGGGAACTTATCCAAATAAACAAGGTCCATCAGGGTCTGTGGAAGAAGTTTTGATGAGCATCAGGAGGACTAGAGCTCCCCCCATTATGTTTCTAATTTGTTGCACAGAACTAATACATCAAAGAGTGATCTTGGAGGTCATGGTGGAACTCAGGTGCACAACAGGTCTACAGCTTTGTTAGTCAATGACCCCTGAATTATTGCTAAGGCAGACTGAGGGAAGTCATCGGTGTATTAGTATTAATATTTGTTAGTCGGTTGTCTCACATTGATCCGAAGTAACTTATTCTATACGCCACTACCACTTTTTGTGACATTAAAATATGTAATCAACACTTTTAAAACCAAAAATTACTTTTAAAGTAGCACTGGGGGGCAGTTTTAATTACAAATTGTTAAACTCCCTGCCTTTCCTTCTCCCAACTTCCCACCTATCCACTCTAAGCCATTAAGATACAGAGTCCCTAACCAGAACCAAGTGCTTTTAAAGGGATGGGTAGTCAGAGGAACATTCTCAACCCTGGCTCTACCAGAAGTAATGCCGGTGCAGAAATGACAGGAAAATCCATAGTGACACTCCAGAAAAGGACGTCCACCTCACATCCAAAATGTACCCTTACTGCAATCCCACATTTCCCTCTCAGAGAGGGGCTAGGGCCTTCAAACCCAATTAATGGAGTATCTGGTGTAACTCAAGTTGATTTCTACAGGATATAGCATTCATGCGTCCCCTCCTGCTGTCTGTGCATGCATGGATGTGCATGCACAAATGCACCTAGCTGCTCTCAACACACTAGGATCTTTCCAAATGCTTAACCCCCCCCCCCGGTTGGGCAATTGGAGCCCTGTGGAATCTCAGAACCAAGGGGAAGAGAAGCAGTGTCCCTGCACCACACTCTGGGTTCTGTTTGTCAGGAACAAGCAAAGCCAATTGAATATTGTGCTCCTAATGTCTATCCCTTCAAGACAAAACAGGCTAAGAACTTTAGAAAAGCCCTGCTGCATCTAAACAATGGCTCTGATCTCACCCAGTGGCCACCCAGATTCCTATGGCAAACCTGCGTGCAGGAAGAGTACAAAACAATGTTTTCCACTTGTGCTTCCCAGCAATTTGTATTCAGAGACACACTGTCCCCAATACTGGAGGTAATACCCAGCCACCATGGCTAGTACCCACTGATAGGCTTATCCTTTATGGTTTTGTCTAATCCCCTTTCAAAGTCAACAGGTTGGTGGCAGTTACATCTTTGTGGGGCTGTGGATGTCATTGTTTAACATGTTGCTGCTCATCATACATGACTACCTGTAAGATCTAGGCCTGACTGGATACCCATAAACATGTGCAGGTGGGGGGGGGGGAGATGTGACAAGGAATTAAGGGCTGAAAAGGAAGAAAAGACTGTGCTGAATCTGTCTTTTTTAAAAAAGCAAGCAATTCTTTTTAAGTAATAAAAATCAGACGGAAGGTGACCTGAATCAAACTTAGCTACATCACCCAAAGGACAGGAGCAGGCCGAAAAGCGAGTAACAAATTCTGAATGTGGATCCTGTAATACGTCCAAAGCTTGGGATCAACTCTTTATGGCTAGGAGTGCAATGTGGAAAGGACCGTCACCGTGCAATGAGCAGCAGATGCACCACAGCAGCGCTTGGTGAGTTGCTAGAATAGTTTCAGACATCTTTTTCATTTGCCATTCGCACCTAATCATACTATCCAGTTAATAATAAAAAGGAGAGGGGAGGGAGAGAATGAAACCTCTTCTACTTGCCAGCAGTCTCCTGGCTATTCCCCCTCCCCCCCAAAAAAAAATTCAGGCTGGAAATGGGGGGGAAATGACTATAACCTCTTGGAACTTCATTAATAAGAGGCCTAACATGCTCTCTAGGATATCCCTACCTTTTGCCAGAAGCTACAAATGTATACTCTAAAGTAAACAATGGAAAGGTTACTGAAGGTTAAGTACATTCACATACTTCAGTCTTAACAGCCAGACGCCACGCTGGGAACATAATTTACACAGCATGAACTCAGTGCCCTAATTCTGACAAGGGTGGGGGAAGCGGTGGGAGGTTTTGCAGGATGCATCACATGTCCACAGTGAATGGAGGTCAATCAAAGGGCACCTTTGTTTATAACCCAGACCCCTCTCTCGTTTATCTTCCGCTGGGGATTCCCTGGTTGGCTGCATGACAGATTTTGTGACATCACCTGTCAGCTAATAATAGAAATTCAGTCAGCCACCTGCCAGCAAAGATAGATGGGTTTTTGGTTACAGACTTACTAATTAAATGACTGGCTTACACCCGCCTCCCCTCTCCTCCCTCCTCCTTGTGTTGCATCTCAGCTGCCAAGGAAACCCAGGGAGCAGCTCCTCAGTGCTCCCGGTTGTAGCAGAGTCTCAAACTTTTACGGATTTGCTATAATGAGCCCTCTGCTAACATCACAGAGGCAGGAGTCTTTGAAGTATTTGGCTCAGTTCTCTCTGACTATCTGGTGAAACAGAAAAACAACCAACAGATCCACATATCAGCCAAGGATGGGGCCAAATGAACCCCGCAGCATGCAGGGATGTGTGCAAAAGCTCATACCTTGGGGCAACACCTTGGCATGTTCCCTTCTGATAGGATTTATTGAGTAGGAGTGAATGGCGTTTCGTGAATCGCAGCAGATGCTGCACACATGCATTCAGATGGTAATGATTGGGTCAGAAATATTCTAACACAGCACTGCACACCACTTTCAAACAAGTTAGGATTGTTAGGATCAGAGCCTTAAAATGAGGGCATCTTGGCTGATCCTGGAGAAGAGTGACTAGTGGGGTGCCACAGGGTTCTGTCTTGGGCCCGGTCTTATTCAACATCTTTATCAACGACTTGGATGATGGACTCAAGGGCATCCTGATCAAATTTGCAGATGACACCAAACTGGGAGGGGTGGCTAACACCCCAGAGGACAGGATCACACTTCAAAATGACCTTGACAGATTAGAGAACTGGGCAAAAACAAACAAGATGAATTTTAACAGGGAGAAATGTAAAGTATTGCACTTGGGCAAAAAAAATGAGAGGCACAAATACAAGATGGGTGACACCTGGCTTGAGAGCAGTACATGTGAAAAGGATCTAGGAGTCTTGGTTGACCACAAACTTGACCACAAACAGTGTGACGCGGCAGCTAAAAAAGCCAATGCAATTCTGGGCTGCATCAATAGGAGTATAGCATCTAGATCAAGGGAAGTAATAGTGCCACTGTATTCTGCTCTGGTCAGACCACACCTGGAGTACTGTGTCCAGTTCTGGGCACCACAATTCAAGAAGGACACTGACAAACTGGAACGGGTCCAGAGGAGGGCAACCAAAATGGTAAAAGGCCTGGAAACGATGCCTTATGAGGAACGGCTAAGGGAGCTGGGCATGTTTAGCCTGGAGAAGAGGAGGTTAAGGGGTGATATGATAGCCATGTTCAAATATATAAAAGGATGTCACATAGAGGAGGGAGAAAGGTTGTTTTCTGCTGCTCCAGAGAAGCGGACACGGAGCAATGGATCCAAACTACAAGAAAGAAGATTCCACCTAAACATTAGGAAGAACTTCCTGACAGTAAGAGCTGTTCGACAGTGGAATTTGCTGCCAAGGAGTGTGGTAGAGTCTCCTACTTTGGAGGTCTTTAAGCAGAGGCTTGAGAACCATATGTCAGGAGTGCTCTGATGGTGTTTCCTGCTTGGCAGGGGGTTGGACTCGATGGCCCTTGTGGTCTCTTCCAACTCTATGATTCTATGATTCTATGATTCTATGATTCTATGGACACGGAGCAATGGATCCAAACTACAAGAAAGAAGATTCCACCTAAACATTAGGAAGAACTTCCTGACAGTAAGAGCTGTTTGACAGTGGAATTTGCTGCCAAGGAGTGTGGTGGAGTCTCCTACTTTGGAGGTCTTTAAGCAGAGGCTTGACAACCATATGTCAGGAGTGCTCTGATGGTGTTTCCTGCTTGGCAGGGGGTTGGACTCGATGGCCCTTGTGGTCTCTTCCAACTCTATGATTCTATGATTCTATGATTCTATGATTCTATGAGAAAGTCTGCACTCCACTGAATAAGATTCTCTGTCTTGCTCTCTAAGTGTAGCAGTCCAATTCCTCCTGACAAATTGGTGAACAACATAAAAGCCACAGGGAGAAAAAACAACCCAGAAAACATTGGCTAGAAACTTCTTTTATGTCAAGTGGCAGAATAAGCACTTGTAAAGCATGCACAAGCATGCAACGTGTATTAAAGTACTATGTATACATGGTTGCATTTGCTGTGGGTGGCATGATATTGCCCTTTCCCCCCCTTTTTTGAGGGAGAAGGACGTGCCTTTACTCCTGAGATACTACAATGATATTTGGCACACATATTCAGGATAACATTCTACATTTTAAATTAGAACCACAGTTCAACTCCCTCACCTGTTTGCTGCAAATATATCAGAATTTATTTCCATTTAAAATGGGAATACAGTCATACCTTGGGTTACAGACACTTCAGGTTGCGTTTTTTTGGGTTACGGACCCGCCGAAACCCAGAAGTACCGGAACGGGTTACTTCTGGGGGTTGTGTATGCGCAGAAGTGCTAAATCGCGCTTTGCGAATGCGTAGAAGCGCTGAATCGCAACCCGTGCATGCGCAAACGCACCTCTGTGGGTTGTGAACGCTGTGGGTTGCGAACGTGCATCCCGCACGGATCAGGTTAACAACCCGAGCGTCCACTGTATATGATGTGATGTACTCAATATTGTAATGAAAAATAAATAAATCTAATTATTTTTAAAAATAATTTATTAGCACGCTCATGGCAAAGAGTCATTTGTCCATATTCTTAATATAATGAAACATATGAAAGCTAGCATGCATATTTAGAACACCTTTCTAATTTTCAAGTTGAATTATTAGCATCCTTTTTCAAAGAGCCCAGGACAGCTGTAAAATAGTGTGCTGGCATTTCACTCTTAAATACTGTAAAAATGAAACATACAATGTACATTGTAAGACACTATTATTTGGCTGAAGTTAGACCCCAAAACCACTTTCAGTGGAACAGGGGTGGGGGGAGAAGATTCAAAACACAGTGCAAACTAGTATCAAAAGTGAGACATTTCAAACACTAGTACTGTATTTAAAATGAAATTTAATTATATCTTAAATACAGCCAGTGAAGTGGCTAGGAGGAAACTGGAGAGCATAATTTAGTCTCATATATAAATTCCCTTTCCTACTTTCAGCAGATGCTGATGAGAAATCTGTTTGGCAATTGACTTTGTACTAGTAAAACACAGTTCAAAGGAGTGAAAGCAGAAACACTGACAGGACTGTTTCCTGTTTTTAGTCGTATATTATTCTGCTCCGAAGCCACAGCAAGTTTATCTAGCCCAACTTGCAACATGAGTTGTTTTGTGTGGTTTACAGTGCCAATGGGTTCATAAACTGTTTGAAAAGAACAAATGCTGGCAATTAGGAGACCAGTCCTTATTGCATTTTGCAGAATCTATACCTCAGCAGGATTTCATGTGCTAAAGATCTTTCATCTAGAAGAGTCTTTCTTGGTGTAGACCCATTTTACATTTCCCTCTTCCACAGTAAACAAAACACACCTTCCTTTTCAAGTCCCTAAGCTCTGGGAGTTTTCGGGGTGTGTGGGAAGAAGTTTCCATTTTGACCAAAAACAAGTTCTTTGAACTAAGTACAGTGCTGTTGATGATATATTTTGTACTTGAAATCTGTCAGTTTCATGCCAGTAAGAGGGTATAGAGGTGTAAAGAGTGGTGATAAGAGGTAAAGAGAGGTTCAGTTGCACAGGGGTGGGGTGGGGAATCCTAACACTAATTCTTCTTGTTGTACGTTTGTGGGTGTCAGACCCATTCTAACCCCTGGACACAGCAAATGTTAAAATATAAGGGTAGCTTCCTGTGCTGAGGCAACCACATGGGTGATGGGCCACTGGAACAAAGGAAATGTGATAGGCCCTAAAGAGAACAGAGGAAAGGGGGTTCTGTGCCAGTCAGCAAATGGATGGGCTCCCTCCTCTACCTTTTAGATAGTGAGAAGCAAAAAGTCCGAGGGCAGTTTGCTGTGATGTGACTAAGAGGAAAAAGCTGCAGGCTGGAAAGGCAGAGAGAAAGCCATGGCTCATTTCTGCTTGAATCCAAGATTGTGGCAATTGGAGACACAATACTGTTGTTGGTGTGGTGATGCTGTGAACCCCTCCATCGTAGGCTCAGGTTGTATATATGTGTACATAAACCATATATCATTGAGACACCACAGTCTCCGCTGTGCCACATTTCCAGAAGGAAACAAGAACCCTGGGTAGGAACCTGGAATCTCACACCACTTGGAGATAGGGATGGCATGCAACTGTATCTTTTTACTTTGGTTTTCTGTCTTTCGAGAGGGTTTATATGTTGCAATAAAAGGACACTAAATTGCTATGAAAGTTTCCTAATTTTTGTGAAGGAAAAATAATACTTCTCGTCATAGCTGGAAATGAATTTTCCTACCATAATGCGCACCACATAAAAAAATGGACAAGAAGGTATATTTGAAGGTATTTATGAATGGATATACGATCCCATACCAAAAAAGGCAAAATTGCTCTAGTTCAAAATATGTTGTTGCCAGTGTTTTAATTAATTTAGGAAAAGAATAAACAACACTGGAACAAAAAATCTTAGGACACTTAAGACTTAGTTTTATTATGGCATATGCTCTTATGGGCTTCAGCCCACTTCAATAAATGAACGAAACGTTACCCTCAATTGGCAGACGCACATACATGCAAACACACATGCATGGGCACAGAGGAAAAATGGTTTTTTTAAAGCAGTGGTCATGTAATATAAGGGGTTGCAGTAGGTCTGTGACATTCCTATACAGAGCCCAGATGTATATATGATAAGAACAGTATACCCCATTCATAACAGCAGCCACTGTGATAATACTATCTTTTTACTGTAATTTAACAACTGTAGTGGGAAAGAAATCCAGAATACTGATTAAGCCCAAATTGAATAGAATCTACTTTACTGATAACATTTTGGTCCAGCAGTTTCACACTGGAGCCTCTGCTTTAAGTCTTTTTTGTTGAAGGATGTTAACTTTGACGATGCTGAGAGGTCAGCAGTGTAGTGACATGGGAAAATGAAATGTTCTCCTACTGGTTTCTGAATGTTGAGATTTTTGTTGTCAGATTTGTGTCCAGTTTCTCTTGTGTAGAAACTGACCTCTTAGTTCTAAACAGGCCACAAAAGGGAATTGTGGCAGGTGTACACACACACACACACACACACACACACACACACACACAAACACACTGTTAGAATTCCTGTTCCATAATTGCAGTCATGGGATTTTTGTCTTTCACATGACATGGTATGTTTTGACTCCACAGAGTGGGAAGTAACGAAGACAGAATGTTTGTGTTACTGTGTTCCGTGAAGTGGGACTATTGTCCTTTGTCCTTTTTCTCTTTGCTGTCTGATGCTAGAGAGAGAGAGAGCCATGTGCTCTGTGTGTTTATATGTAAATAAAGTAGATTAGCCAAAATGCTGAGTTGCTGAGGTCTGTCACGCATGATGCACAAACTCTGCAGATCCCTAAGTGTGCCAGTGTCGGTTGGCATCGGTCAATGTGATGTTCGGGCTGAAGAAAGCTTATGAAGCTCCAGAACAACCGACCAGGAGGGAGGGAACATACCAGTTGGGCATGTGTCTCTGGCAGGGCCCTACTCGAATGTAGGCTGAACTCCTGACACACACACCTCACATATAAATAATACTGGAGAATGAGTAGATAAGAGCCACTGATCATATGGGCTGTTGTTTTTAATACTATCATCTGGGGGGGAAACCTGGGGACCGAGCTCCTGTGTCAAGCTATCTGTTGCTAAACCTGGCCTCTGCATTTCTTGTAACTGTAAATAATATATCCTGAGACATTAGCAAACAACTTCTACAGTGCCAAACAGAAGCTAGCACTAGTCCTCAAAGAAAAAAACCAAGGGCTGATGCCTCTGCCACCCATCTGTGCTCTTGGTCTCTTTGTTCCTTGCCCATGTGATCTCTACCATCACAACCCTCTCACTTCCTTCTGCATCCACTAACTGCTCCCATTCCTGATTCCTCCCTGTCTTTCAACTCATCTCCCTCAATATCCTTTCCTCATTGTTCTGACATATTCATTACTGAAGCAACCATTGTTCCGCCTTCCCTCAGCCCTCTATTGCTTCTTCTTCTTTTCTGCCAGCTCTCATTCACTTTCTCTGCCTTCCCCTGCTGCTTTCTCTCTCAAACTTCAACCTACTGTACATTTTTGTTCCAGGGTCTTCCCCTCCTCTAAAGTGCAATCTTTGTTGCCTATCACCACCAAAAATGTCACCATGTTCTGTACAAATGATGAAGTGTAGGTGAACACACAACGTATTTCTGCAAATGTCAATATGAAAGCATATAGGTTATATAGGTTGCTGAAGATTAACAGAGTGGCTTGATAAATTCCATAGGAATATCCCAATCAAACAGAGGCTCTGGAGGTCTAGAGCAAAAAGTAACTACGTCTCCTTTACACTTTAAGAAAAAATGACCAATGTTCCTGCAGTTCTTCTGCTTACCAGGAGATGGCGGCTGAATCTTAGGTTGTTTCTTGGTATCTCCTGTGCTGAAGACTTCTGGAGGGGGCTCCTCCCCTCGTTCAATCTTGCATTCAAAGGCAAACAGGTACTGGATATATTGTTTTTTCAGGGAGCTGGCTGCGCTGCTTGAAGTGCCAACATTCAGGTTGGTTGCCAGCTCACGCCACTTCTTATTTTTATTAACCTAGCATAAATAAATAGCAGAATCAGTGGATTGAAACCAAGTGGACTGATGAAAGCCAGGAGACATTTTAAAAAACACAGCACTTAATGCCTTGGTTTGTTTGTTTTATTTGCCTCTTTTAACTAATGCTCATTACTCCCACACTCATTTGTAACACACAAACAGCATTTACACTTATAAAACCATTAAAGAACCTGTTGATAGCTATACAAAACACAGTATCTTCTGCCAGGCATCCCTTCTCTACTCTTTACACTTTGGGGAGGGCTGGGGCTTGTAATGTGCAGTTAGCCAATCTATCTTCCAACTAATATGTACTTATTTGTTCGCTCTGGCACTCAAACAAGCATGCAGACTCCAATTATAAACAACAGTTTCTAAAAACTAATTTAAAATGGCAATAATAAAGCCTTTTTTCACTGCTGAAGTGCTTTGACATTGATATAAAAAATTAAAACGAAAGGCTGTGTCTCTTCTAAAATAGCCACTAGTTGAAGGATCATTTAGCTAGTAATTCCTAATTCAGGTGCTGTAATGCCAGGGCCTCTTGTGATGGAGATCAGAGGTCTCTTTGCAGAACAAGATATACAGTCAAACAAGATTCAAAATGAATTATAACCAATTTTGAACATACTAAGGTGATTCAGTGAGTTTCCTTATTGAAAGCCTTACATATGGTGGCCGACTAGAATGAATCTTGCTTTATGCCGTACGATATCAAAGCCTGTAAGTCTTAGAGCTGCACAATGACATTTTTCTGTGCTTGTGATGAGAAAGAAGTGTATACCATGTGAATTCTTGCAAACTAAATTCCAATACTGCTCTGAAACACAGGTGCATATGACAAAACAGACACTTGTGCATTTTTCACAGAAATGGTATACTGAGATGTATCGTCTATAGCTGTAGTGGAAAGACATAATTATTATTTATAGTTTCTAATATCTATATGCTGGCCAAGAAAATACTTATGCACATATGCTTAATAAATCCAGAATAGCCCTGGTTCTTAGACTTGGGTGCTGCTAACACAGCGGTCTGACTTCACCAGACAGATGGATGCCAACAAACACCAAGACATAAGAATTTCTTACCTGTGCTAAACCTCCAATCTCCTTAACACAGACATACAGCCTGAAAAGATCTAGTGGCTTCTTGCCTACAGCAGGTAGACTGGCCACAGGCGTCCCCCTCTCTTCCATGAAGTTGAGATACCGATCCACCCACATTCTGCGCTCTGGTTCGTTTCCCAGCTCATACATTTTTGTGATCTTCTCTCCAGTTGTGGTAGACGAATTTGATTTCTAAAGCAAAAGCATTTTTTAAAAAAGCATTGGGGTAGGGGGCAAGAAGGGAAAAGATAGTAAGAAACTCACAATGGTGACAAAGAGAGGATGTTAAACTAAAGCTATCACACAACAGGCAGGAATGAAGGCTACTAGTTCAGGCACAAACAATACATTCTGTCCACATGCTGCAGTTTGCTCATCTGATTTGGTAAAACAAAGGGCCCAAACTCCCCCTTTTATGATTTTTTATGTTTTGCCCTTATACATGAACTTTGGATCTCAGAAGGCAAGTTTCTGATGATGCCTCAAGTCATTCATAACGTGGTTTCATTAAGCTATATGATATAGGAGGAAAAGAAAAAAGATTGCTTGGAAATTCACCTTAAAATGAATGCCACCAGATATGAGAGTGAAGAGCTAAGGGTGGGAAACCTACACTTCTGAAGAAATAATCGTAGAATGGAACAGGTCAAATCAATTTTGCCAAATCTGGTTTCTTGCTATATCTGGCTAAAAAGTTGTTAAAAGTAAGTCAACACGGTTATTAAAAATGTTCTCACTCAATTGCAGTGCATGAGCTGTCAAAAGTACCTTTTATCAGTTTTCTAGGGTCTTCCTATGGTCTTCTGAGCTCAATTCTAATTCTGTGTTGTTTATGAAACCCTGTCTCGAGTCATTCAAACATGACATATCATTTCTTCCCCTACATCCCTTTGTACCACCTGCATGTGAAGCTGAAGGGGCAAAAACTCTTTAAAATGATGATAGCAATAGTTGCTTGATGTTGGGGCAGTTGCCAAGGTCTCATCTTGTTTCACTGACTTCCCTGCTTAGGATGGAGTCCATTGTTTTTAATTAACCAAATCACCTTGGCTCTATAAAGCTTTTTTGCTTTATATACAAAATTCTCATTTATTCACAGTGATGCTTCTTATGTAAAGTTGTTGGTCACATTCTGAAATAAAGGACAGTATCAATTTGCTTTTAGCATATTTACCAAAGGGACACTTATTAATTACTTAGGTTGAATTGGGGTTTACTAGATGCAAATGGAGGGTTGCAACAGGAGAATGTGGCACATCTTATTGCCTTTCCTACTGCTTAATTTAGGAGCATATTAATTCTTTATCAACTTTGCCCTTAAAAACAATTGCATAGTAAGCTATTTTAGTGAATTTTTAAAAAGGCAAAAGGGCTATAGATATTTCACATATATTCACAATATCATTTTGGATACGTCAATATATTTGGAATGCAGGGAAGCAAACAAAGAAATGATTTATTGCCCCCAAACAACTAATTATTGCAGCCAACACTACTATTGTTAATTAATTTTTATATTTTCTTACTTGTGATTCCACATGCTCAATATTTGCAGCACATGTTATCCCTTAATAATATAACCCTTAATAATTTTTCACTCAGCTGCCATTCCAATTGCCTATTACAAGAAACATTCAGACTTAATGGCCAAACAAAGGTTTTTCAATTTTACACAGTGAAATACTTCTTCTTATAAAGCTATATCATCAAAAAAGGGGAAGTAGTTTACCGTCTTTTCTTTGCTGGGCACTTGTACTGTCTACATAAAGAAAAGTCACTTTTCAAAGAGATGGCAACAGGCCACAAAGTGACAACATAATCTGAAAACATTACTATTTACAGAAGGAAAGAAGGGCTTCTCACTGCAGGAGCTTTCAGGCTGTCAAGCTCAGTGAAGTGGGTGCAATTTTCCTTTAAAATGAAATATTAACTTCAGAAGAATAAGGAAAAAATCTTTCCACAGAGGGCTTGATTTCTGCTGTCTGCACCCCACAGCTAAAAACATTAAAAATTTCACATTTTGCACATGCAACTGCTTGGTCAAGCACAGATTACAGAAGCTTTGTATGGCCAGATTCTGCCTATAGAACATACTTCCTTCAAGTAAAGTTTTATACTTCACAATTCTAATATTTATTGCATTGTAAAATCGATAAACTATAAACTGAAGTCAGTGCAAAAATTAAAGCGGGAGTAAATAGTAAAAAATAATGAATGTAGCCTCAAATGGTTTTGTTGATGTACAGCAGGGTAAGTAAAGTCATTGTGCTGGTATTAAGTTAACCAGAAGTATTGCTTGATGAAAGCCTTCCGAAACAAGATGAGTAAATAATATAATTTCTGTATCAGATGTGTGTTATCCAGTATTTAAAACATTTGTGACTGGAAGAGTATGCTGATGTACGTGGACAGTAGTTGTGCATTTATTATTCCAAACCTGTCTGTTCTCAACAGTTACATTGTAGTGAACATTTGTTCCCATGTGTTCATGCAACACACCTCTGCAAGCATGTGCATCTAGCAATAAATAGTCACAGGTGAACTATAGCAAAGTTCAGTGCACATCAATTTTTGAGTGCCTGAAAAATTCTGAAGACTGCATTCACCATCCTGTAATTTGTATATGTTATTGTGCATGGCCAAAATCCATAGATTATCTTGCATATATCTGGTCAATTTCCAGAATGGTAGCTAAACTAGAGATTGTTTATTATAACTATTATAGTGTTGTCCACATTTACTAACTTATCTCTGTATATCTGGACATTAATTGAACACATGGGGTATTGTTAACATTCCTTGGTGATTGCTGGCTATCTTACATGTTCACTCTAAGTTATATATTAATGGGGGAAGTGACTCTCATTGTGTGAGGCAGAATCTGTGGACACAGAAAGGGCTGTGTACGGCAGGGGCCCCCGGAGGGAAGCAATGTGTATCTCTTCAAATATAGGAAGATACTTTATACTAAGACCAGGTCTAGCTTAGTATTGTCAACACTGACTAGCAGCAGCTCTCAGGTGGGAGTCTTTCCCACTTCTACCTGGAAACACTAGGGATGAGACCTTTTGCATGCAAATCATGTGCCACTGACTAGCAGCCCTTCTCGGTATGCCTTCGGGTAACTACAGATACTTGGCTTTGTATACTGATGATACCCACAGTGAAGAATTTAAGAGTTCCGAATTTGTGTGCTCACACACATATTCTCTCAAATATGCCATTTATTGCTATTCTATTTATGTACACAAAGTAAACATAAACTGATCCCATTAACAGCAGAATTGAAGATACCCAGTTTGAAATTCTCAGTAGATAATTACTCAACCCAGTGTCTTCATATTTTCCTGAAAAGCATGCCAGCTCTAGAACTCACTTTCTGCTAGAAATATGTGAAGAATCTGATCAGATGTTGGATATGGTTTTTGGTATCTTCCAGCCAATTGATATAAAGAATACAAAGCTGTTATCCTGAACACCCAGATCTGATAATTAATAAGGTTAGTAAAATCTGATAACCAGATAATTTGGTAGCCCAAATATATCTATATAGTTTAGCACCCTGATCTGAAATTTGCTTCGTTGAAATAATTTTCACTGAAATCAAAGGATTATGGTAAAAGGAAGAATATATACCTAACCCAAGTTATTTCTTTTCTGGTTCCTTATTACTTTTAAACTCAATCAAATCATAGATATGTCTTCGGAAAAAGTTTTACAATAAATTCTAAGAACTATATCTGAAGTGAGTGTTTACTCTAAATTGAAAACAGAAAGGTAATTACTCCCACCTTCTCTATCCCCCCCAAAATCTGAAATGGTTCTCTTTAATTTATGCGGAAACAAAACATGCATTTCTAACAGGCTCCCCTGGGGATGAATAACAGCTTAAAGAACTCATGAATACATATTTTCTACCGTAAAGATATTCTGCATTTCCAGAAATATTTAAAAAGACTGTCTATGCACTTAATGCCTCTCTGTGCCCATTTAAGAAAAAGTAAAATACTCAAGAAAATACAATAAATTTCTTCTTTGTAGAGTTGTCCATTTAGATAAGCATTCAGGCATGGACAGTTTTGACATTAGAGGGAACACACACCACCATATGCCTTCTGAGACTCAAAGTCATTGCCCTCTTTCCCTAGTTCCTCTCTACTTTTGTTGATGCTTTCACACTAAGGGCTACGAGCACATATCTCCAAAAACCCTCTAGAGCATAATGCACTTATTTAAAATATTAGTTACCTTTCTTTTTCTTTTTGCATGTGGCTTTTGTGCTGGTATTCATTTTGCCCACTGATAAAAGCTTAGCAATCTACTCTTAAGAGAAACAATTTGCCTGGAAATATTGTTTTTCATTTTTGGGACACCGGATTGTTTTAATCTTCAGGAACCAAACCAGATAAACACATGGCTGTCATTAAAAGCAGCAGCTGTATGTATATCAACCGTGACCTTTTCCATAATGTCTAATACAAAGTTGGGGAACCTTTTTCAGCCCTGGGGTATGTTATCCCATAGACAACCTTCTGGAAGTCACGAGTGGCGTCAAAACAAAAGTGGGTAAGGGTCACAGTGGGCACCCAAATGTAGACCATATATCACACCCACTCCAGCCCAAAGCAATTAGGCTTGAAAGGGGAATTCTAGTTTTTACATGCCTGATTGCCAGCGAGAGTGATCTTAATGGAGATTGCAGCTGGGTTGATGGAGACTGAACACAGCCATTGTTTGGCACCGCACCAGCAGGAGGCTATTTTCAAGTCCAATTGCAGCAGGTGAAGGTGGTGAGTTTTGGAAGTGGAGCTGTAGTGTGTTCCTTCTGGTGCGGCAATTAGGCTTGAGAATAGCCTTCCTGTGGCTCCAATGGAAGGTTATTTTCAAGCCTGTGTGTGTGGTTTGGTTGGGGAAGCCCCTCGGTTCTCAACTGGTTCATAGGCTGGCAGCTTCCCACTAGTACATGTGCCTTAATATAATCATATTCAGTGTCTCTCTGCCAATGGCCACCAGTGATATGGAGTGGTACGGGGAAATGCAGAAGACTAGAAAATCGGGGAATTGGTATGTCCTTGTATTAGACAGCATGGAGGTGGAAACTAGACCAAGTGCTGCTGTTTTGGGAGTCAGCTGCATGTCTTTTTCTAAGTTTGGATCAAGTATTTGTCTGATGAAATCAGATACTAATAAAATATTTTTAAAGAAAATATCTTCTTAGAGATCATTCCCCCCCTCCAAACCCTTTATACAATATTTTCTCTTATTGTCTTCTGGAATTTTCTTTTCCATTAAGGTGTCCTGGTGAAAATTAGGATTTAACTGAAGACCCTTCAGTATGTTTAGTGATCATTGCAACTGATGACATGAACATCCCATTCTTCATGCTGTCAGGACTCCAAAATTTATTTAAAGTAAGTTATTTATTTGTCTAACGAAATTGCAGTGGTTAAATTAAACATGTTAAGATTTTAGGAGGAATTCAACATTATGATCGTTCTGTCAGCGAAAGCACTTCGGGTTGCTAGATGGAACAAATTCCTCTCTCCTCCCCCCTGCATTGTTCTGGGGTGTGTGTGTCTCCCAACCTCCCAGAGCCAATCTGGGTCGGGAGCATGGGGGGTACAAGAGGAGAACATGGGGTGGAAGCCCCATTGCATTAGCAGGACTTGTGCTGGCTTCCACTAGAACAATTGTTTAGTTGAATTAAAGAACTGTTGAATTGGAAGGGATCCCAAGGGTAATCTAGTCCAACCTCCTTCAATGCAATTTGAATCCATAGCAGACCCTGCTTAGGTTTGAAAAATGTGCTAGCAGTTTTATTTCAGCGTCATCCTATTCAAAATCATTTTTGTGTTTAATGAACAAATACTTCTGAAACTACAATGCTATCTGAAGACTACATGTGTTTTTTAAGTGCAAGTGGATACTGTCAAATTGAAAAAGTAACTTTCCTGTAATGTATAAATACAATTTTATCCTGTATAATATTTTTATGACAGCAAACAGGTTTGGGTATTTGGAGATTACGATTGCTCCAAACTATAATGTACACTCAGAAATCACCCAATTCCTCAAGAAAGGAGAGTTTTATTCCTGTTTTTAGATGGTAATGCTACTCAACACCCAAATGGGGGGGGAAACAATTTTGCAAAGAGTTTGGACCCAGTAACTGAGACAATATGTCCTTAACCAACACAGTTAGCATGCTCTGTAAGCTGATGCATTATGAGAAATATGTTTTCTTCACAACATCTGCTGTATTACAAGAAAAGCCAACTTCTGTGATATACATAAATTTAATCTTCTTTTTATATAAAAGGACTGGACTAAATTTTGCCCTCAGCCAAGCAAGCTCTGTTCCCCCCTAGAACCGAGTCAAACAATGAGCTGCAGGAACATAACTTAGGGCAGAATTTAGCCTCCTCTGTCATTACAAAGAAAGAAAATCCTTTAGTGGATAAATAATGAAGGAAAGAATCTATAAAACAAACAAGCAAGCATTAAAATATAATAAGTACAAAAAAAACAAAACAAAAGCCAGAGCCACTTACAGGGCTTGATGGAGTCTTTGGCCAGCCTGGGCTGCCAATGCTATCACTTTCATCTCCATGAAATGAGGAGATGCTAGCAGAACTTGGGGACATTGGGGAAGGGACTGGCAGGTTGCCTGGGGTTGGGGGCTGTGAAATACCCTGAGAGATGTAGCTATCCTGTGGTAGAGGAATAAAAAAAGAGGACAAAGGCAGGGCAAACTTTATTAAAAATGAAAAAAATACATCCAGTTTAAACAGATTGACCATTTTTTTTCTTTTTAACTATATAAAACATATAGAGAGAGAAACACACATAGACACACACAGAAAACACATATACATGTAAATAAATAAATATATAGATAGATAATACGTAAATTATCAAAACGACATTATTATATAATTTGGAAAGTTTGCTGGATGCTTGGCTGAAGTAGCTATGCCACCATGCTTCCCTCAAGCTAAATGGAGTATCAAGCATGGGTTTCCCCTTATGAGATAAAGAGAAAAAAATAAATAAAGCTGTTCACCTTATTTTTATCAAATAAGGCAGGAAAGCAAAAGTATGCTGCTGCTGAAACGGCCAAAACAGGAAGCTATAACCGAAGATAGAGGAAATGGCTGTAAGTACCAAGGTAAGACCCATCCCCGACCCCCGCGCACCCAGTGGCGTAGCTCAATTTCCCCACAAGGTTTTCCATATGTTCCCTTGCCCCCGCGAGTTACAATGCCATAAGAACTAGTAACTTTCAGATCCACACAATGAGGGGAAGAAAATAAAACAACATAAAAAAAACCAGATTGCATGTGAATGGAAAAGAGCATGCGGGATAGAACAGAAAAGGGCAAGCTCAAATCAGAGAATGAAGGACAAAATAGCAGAGTTCTGCTGCGCCAAACCAACATCACATGCAGGTGAGGGAAGTACCTTTTTGCTCTCAAACTGAGGAGGCCCATCTTCTTTTCCATCTGGCTTGAGAGGGATGGGCAGTTTGGACTCGCCTGGAGTCATCATATCTGCAAGACCCATAGGAGCTAATCAAAAACAGGAGGTACGATTTAGCATCAAGGTTGACTTCTCGGTGTGTCGAAAACTGATGATACAAGAAACTGGAATATATGAATACTCCATCTTTTACAGAGGCTGAAAAGTCCTTTAGATCTCACAAGTTAAGTGCTATATGTGCAATAGGAGAAAATGTCTCCAAATTAGTACACCCACATAATCACTCTACAAACCTGAAACACAGTTTTAAGGTCTAATTTTAATATCTAATTATTGAGTGACTCACTTTAATAACTGACAGCAATATAATCCAAACCATACATGCTTGCCATGGTAATGCTGAAAAATTGCGGACAACTTCATTAGGCACCTCTTGGATTTGTGGAGTAACAAACTATGTTTGATTCTTAAGTCACTTTCTCAAGCACAAATGTTTTCATTATGAAAAGCTACTTTGGTTACTAGCATTTTAGCAGTCACTATATAATGCAATAATACAGCACCCCAGAGTATCCAGGCCCAAGGATGAGTTTGTAGCTACCTGGAAAGTGGCAGTATAATAGAAACTGATGATTTGGTTTCATGAGAGCATTTTCAGTGCCACCAGTGCTGGAACAGGTTCCTTTGTACTTTCATAGATGTGAACAAGCACCAGTTGACTTATGGTCAATTTGGATGCTTACTTCATAAGTTTAGGGCTGCCATACGTCCAGAATTTCCTGGACATATCTGGGAGTTGTCTGCCGAAAATAGCGTCCAGGGGAATTTTCAGAAATCTGTTAAAATATCTGGGAAAATCCGGGCATATGGCGGCCCACATTGGAATTTTAAAAAAACCCAGCTTTTGTCTAAAAAAGCTCAACAAATTTGCCAAAAAAGCTCAACAAATTTTCACTTTTTGAAATAAGGCAACCTATCATAAGTGGGAACGACAAACACAAGATATACTCCTGCTTGTTTCCCTCTTAATGTCCCCATCACTGATAAACAGATCTTGCAGGTGGAGTTGTGTTCTGACCCAAACTCTTGTGCCCATGGAACTCCTTTATGGGTCAGATTCATGTGGCAATGTTTCATATATGACTTCATTAGTGGAAAAACAGAAGTGTGAATGATTCTCACATCAGCTGTTCCAACTAATAAATTAAGGTCTGAATTGGCCCTTGTGGTATGTTATCTGACTACCACAATAAAATCTGTATGATTACACTATAAAATATCACATAATATTTCTCTGAGCCTCTTAGTTGCCAATTCCCAAGCCTACAACCTACTCAACTACATTCTTCAACTTGTAAATTATTCTGTAGATCTGTTCTGTGGCCGATGTGGGTATTCAGCTATTTTCCTTCTTAAAGAAGTCAGCTGGGAACATAGCTGAATGCTGATCATTCTCGTTCAGATAACACTTATGCAGACACTTTCCAGAGGTGTGCAAAAGAAATGTTCATTTTCTTCTCATTGTTTTGAAGGTGGGAAAAGTGCAGTATTGAGCTATTGTCACATTTTTCCTGAATTTCATGTTTCAAAGCCGAAAGTCAAAAGAAACATTCAGATCAATTATGTATATTGTGTTTTCTCTGTACAGTATAAAACTGTGTGAACAAACAGTGCAAGCTCACACTGTGGAATGAATACTTTAAAAACAACAATTTCTAAGGATGTACCACTGGACAAGTTACTGTAGTTATATGTTGTTCTTGTATTTACATGAAAACCAGTAAAATTATTTGGGGAGGGGGGAATAATTTCTTAAATTCTCAGCCTACCAGATCCCAAAGGTTTGAATGAGAGCAAAACATCTTAATGATGTGATTCAAGAAACATCCCTTTCAGCATTCCCTGTCATGTCTCAGCCTTTTCACTTCTCTCTAAAATGCCACTACACAAATCATTTGCCTTTCCCACTGCTTGATCCCCTCCTCAAATCTGTACATGGTTTCCCATACCCTCCTTCATCCAGGTTGGACTTACCTTTATAGGTCTCCAAAACCTTGCCTAAATCTCTTGGTCCTTTATTACCAATTATTATAACCTCCAACTCTACCATCGCCAGTTACCCAAATGTTTCTTACTCTCTCATCTGACTTCACACATTTCCCCTTGCTGTCCCCATGCATCAAAGTCCCTGGTCAATATGTGCATAGTGTCATCTCTCACTTTTTCCAAGAGGCCTTTGCTTTAAACTGCTGCAAGGCAATTGCAGATCTAAGATTCAGATCTAAGTCCTGTTGAGTTCAATGGGCCTTACTCCTTGGTCAGTGTGGTTCAGATTACAGCCTAACCTTATACACACTCAATTGGGAATAAGCTCCCCTGAACTCAGTGGGACTCACTTTTGACTGGACACGTGTAAATGATTGAATTGTAATATTTTAAATTTGCTGTTTACATTCCTTCCGTCCTTCCTATTCTTGTCTCTGCCTCCCCCAACTTGGTCTATTTCCTACTATTCTAGAATACAAGCCTTGGGGCATTTCACTTTCCCCCTTAAGAATTCTGCAGAGTACTATGTATACAGGTGCCACCGTAAGAGGGAGGGAGGGAGGGAGGGGGAGAGAGAGAGAGAGAGAGAGAGAGAGAGAGAGAGAGAGTGTATTCTTAAGAGTATTTGCAATCTCCATGGAATATACAGTGGCTAAACCAAATTTTAAAGTATAAGCATTTTTGAACATTTTTAGTTTCTTCTACATAATAGGTAAATATTATTAGTTGAACTTCCATTTCTGTTATTACCCTCCAAAATAAAAAAGAAGCCTGCAGATCTCAATGCAGTCACAAATGTATGTGAGCAAAAGGAGCGCCACATTTGGTATAGAACATATAGCTAACTAAGCTCAACACATTTTTGTTAACTATGCAAAATGTGTTTAAAAATAGTAGACAGGGAAGGAAAGGCTAAATAAAATATGATGGATATTGCAGAATAATAAAAATCTAGCCTGATTATTATTGGGCTGCTTTGCTTTTCTGTAAAATGATAATGCCGTGTTTTACTCAGCAGCCAACATGTGGGAGAACAAGCCAAAGGGGAAGGGGGGAGCTTTAAAAAACTTCACAGATTGCCCACTACAAAATGATTATTGCACATATTCATGTATTACTATGTTTTAGAAAATAATTAGTTTTAATTACAGCAGTGAGAGAGCAAGCAAGACTCTGGCGAATAAGCTGGCAAGCTTCATGGTGCTAATTTGCTAATATCTTTAGCATCACATCACTGCAGGTTGGGAGAACGGCTCTGCCAAAAAACCTACCCAGCCATGTGCCGCACGAGTTTACAGCTAACTATATACTCAATACTCATCTCTGAACTGCCATAGGCTTATTTGTAAGTTGCTGTGGTGCGTTTGTAGGCCAAACAAGGCATTTGAAATATTGTAATGTGGAAATTACTACAGTACTTGGCTTTAAAAAAGTAGTTTCAGTCTTGTATATTTAAAAATGGGAACAAGATGTCTATTTCCAAACAATGCAATAAGTGAGAAACAGCCAGTGTTTTTTATGAATGGAAGTAAAATGATAACAAAGCAACCAAAGAGTGACTAAATGCACAAGGTCATCCAAGTTGCATTTCTGACCTCACCCATTTGCTCTGGAGACAGCTGTGGGACTTAGGGCAGAAGCAAAAGACCACTCTACTTGTGGCCAGCATTTTTCCTACTTGAATTTAACTGCAGTAGTGGGAAGTCTGAATTTGATTGCCAAATCACTAGCTGCAAGTTTGTGTGATGCCACTGCAAGCTTTCTGAATGATGCTGGAGTGGTTATGTTGTGCAGAACAGCAGTTTATGCTAGCAGTGAAATCTTCAGGTGGCCAGTTCAGCTGCCTGAAGAAAGATTTTGCAAGGGTGATAAAATCTGAAAATTGTAAATAAAATTTTGAGTGATTATGATCCAGAGAAAAAGGCTGGGCTATAGAGCATTTGACACGTACTTCTTATGAGCTGCCCCAATCAAGCAACAGGGTGTATAAGAAGCCTTCCATGTGCGTTACTGGTGCAGATTCAGATGCAAACCCAGTTGCACATCAACATCTGCATTGCATTGCACAGGACTAATTGCTCACAACAACAGCTGGGTCTAAGTTACCATGTCATCTTGAGAAAGAAGTACTACTATAGTCTTTTGTGTAGCATCCATAGGTATTTCTTTATCCTTTGTTGAAATGCTTTGTAAAGACTTACAAGAATGCTTCCAAGGGATTTGTGGCTGGTATCCCTTTGCTTTCTAGTCCAATGACAAACTGAGGGTATTATTTTGACCCCTTTTCAAACAGTGAAAGAACACTATTGTCACAATTCCAGCAAATTAAGGCACGTGCGTGCGCACACACGCTCTCTTCTCCAGTGACCCTAATGATCCTGCCCACAAACTACAAATATATAAAACATTAAAAAGAAGAAGATAACAGTGAAATCTGTGATTGAAAAAGAGTTGCAATGTAGAGTGAATAGGTTCCAAGAACTAGCCCCAGGCTTTATTATAAGAAGTTGAAAGTCAGAATAATTTAAAAAAGAAAATATGGGTCAAGGTCCTGTTCTAGCTATACACCACACCAAACTTAGCTCACATGTGAGTTAAACTGCAGTCAAGTATCTTAAGACTGTCCTACAGTCAGGGATCTGTATTCCTGGGCTAGATGCCATGCTTGTCCTATAGGAGAGGCAATGGTGATCAGTCTGTGGGAAAACAGCCCACAGCAAATCATTAGGCTGAATTTTGGATTCTTCAGGAAGAGCCCAGGTCGGGACTTAACAATTCTGGGTCCAATCCACCAGAACCAGTAAAAATATTTGATTACATTAATTCCCCTTCTTCCTCCAGATGCTGCTGCCTAATGCAGTCAGACTACCAGCCTAGCACTGTCCTCTCCGACTGAGGAAGGAGTCCCTTTCAGTTCTCCTAAACAAGACCGTTCCATCTGGGGATTGAAGGTACAACTGTCTGTGTGCAAACCATGGGTGCACTACCACACAATGAGTTTAAAGTCACAACAACCTGGTGAGGTAGATTTGGCTGAGAGATCTGCCCAAGACTACATGCTAGACTTCGTATAAACCTATGTTCCAAGCAGCCCAGTACTTTAGCTGCCACCGACCCAATGTGGTCTTAAGCCTTTGTAAGAAAACGTTTGGACGGTTTGTGGCCTTCGATTTTAACTGTGATTCTGTACCAAGGTGTTTTGGGTTGTATCAAGTGAAACGTGGAAAATCACACCCTATCTGCTAGAAAAAGTAAAGGGTTGATTTGGCTTTGAGGCAGGAAAGAAAGAGAGGTGAGTGCTCATTGCTTTGTTTAAAAAGGGGGGTTGGTGGGTGGAATAGCTCATGTCATTTGGTCTTGTGGACTAAAACATACAGAAAAAGCAAGGTTGCTGTGCGGAGAGTAAATGTGTATCTGCAGCAGAATCTAACAATGTTACACACACACCTGCCCTTTATTTTAAAAGGGACAGCCTGACCAAAAACTTTGCAGGAGCTCCAGTTCAGGCATATATTGAATGGAGCTGTATGGGACAGTTTTGTGCATATATCATTTCAGCTCCTGAGATCTGGTCCTTGCACAAAGGCTCACTTTAAGCCCAGTGATATGAGCTTGGCAGCAGAGCTCCGTATCAGAGTATATGCCCAGAAACATCCCACCCCCCCAAACATTTCTGCAATGTAAGGCCATCTTTAAAAAATGGATTCTGAAGTCTGAATCAGTAGGAGACAGATTATGCAAAACTGCATGACTGCCTAGAATAACCAGCTTTTCACAGCAAAGGATCACCGTGCAGTCACTAGTTTCCCCCTGTGTCTGGAACAGCTTCATTTGCCCAAATGTGACTCTGTGCATGGATTGCCTACCACCGTAAAAGACTGAGGATTTCTGCACTGTATACCCGAGTGTACACTGAGCTTTGGTTTGAGGCAAATGGCTGCAGAAACTGCAAATGTGCTTTGGTTGAGACACAACTGGATTGAGCGGCAAGAAAACCATAAGTGTAAAAAATAATAATAATAATTTTAAAGAAAAAGTAGATGGAGTAACACTTTTTGTGCCTGCAATAAAAATTGATCATAAATACCTACTTGCCTTACAGGTATATTCACACGCACTTCGTAATATTACACACTGCACTACCATTTTCACTAAAATTCAAAAATGAAATTAATATCCACCATTGTTAACAAAAAAGGGGGAAGCCTTCTGTTCATCTGTCTTTTTGAAGAAATTCCTTCACTGCTTTCTCCTAAACCCCTGGCATTATAACTGAAGAAACAGTTGTCATATTCATAGTCACACTGATTCTATTTAAATAATTATTTGCTCACTGAAGCCTATTACACAAGGGAGGTTTTCTTTCAGAGCATCGGGGCTCTACACTAGTTAAGAGACGTTTTCTGTATCTGCCATGTTTTCTTAACGGAACAGGGAGATGGCTGAAATGACAGTCATCTAAATCGGTGTCTGCAACACTGCTTAAATTCCACTGGCAGAGCTGCAACTATTATCTTTTGATTTTTCTGTTTCCTGCACCAGAGCTACAATTTGGGGCAATAGGGACCTCTCTGAAAATGCTGGTCATCTTTCCTGTGTCCATTCATAGTACATATGGGCATGGGTGGTTATAGGTCAAATGCCGGTTTCAGGTTTGGCCATGATCCTGAGGACTATGTTTCTACATGTAGCTGAATCTTTCTATAATGTGCAGCATGTGCTAATAGTGGTTAAGACCATTAGCCCAAAATATACTGGACTAGAACTGGTCTGACTCAGGTTGTACACACATTGCTGGCTTAAAACAGATCAAAATTGTTCTTTTTTGCTGTGTTTGCACATTACTGTACATGTCAGCAGACTTTGATGTGTATCACAGTTGCCTGCTCAATGTTCACACCACTGAGTTGAGACCGGGCAAGTATGTCTTTACCTGATGAGCAATTCTCAATTTGTATTGAAGCTGTTAGGGTGTGCACGCGCATCAAAATGCAATATTTGGTGACTTTGGGCCATTCACTATCTCTCAGCCTAGCTACCTCCCAGGATTGCTGTGTGAATAAAAGGGGGGATGAGAACCTTGTACACCACCCTGAGCTCCTTAATGAATGAATAAGCTTGGGAACAGGGAGATAGGGATAACAATTTTCTCAGCTCTTGATGGAAAGCGACTTGATTATATACATGAATGATGGCAAAACTTATATTTAAGTTAGTTTCTGGAGGTGAAACCAGATATACAGAATCCATAGAGTCACCACTTAAAAGTACAGCCAAGCACCACCATGGTTGAATCCTGGAAACTGCTTTCAATGCTAAATTCAATTGTAGTACATAAGTAATAATAAATAAAGAGAGCAATTTAGATTAGGGATAGAGTGGCCTTCCTTCTTCACTGAATAATTTCACTCAAGATCTGGGGGACTGAGGCTTCCAGGCAGCAGGTCATGCTATCTAGGGAAGCTTGAGCTTAACATCTCCCTCTCCTCCCACTTTCTAAAATTCAGCACTGAATAAAAGAGGTGGGCAACTTGTGGCTCTCCCTATGCTGCTGGACTCCCATCAGCCTTAGTTATCATGGCCAATGGGCAGGAATGAGGTGAACTGTAGCCCAGCAACAACTGGGTGGCCACAGCTCCCCTACTCTCTGGTATAAAAGTTTATCATATAAGTTGCCTGCACCCACATGCCAAGGCAGTTATCTAGTGCCTTCAGACACATGGCTGAAGCCAGCATCAGCATCCTTATATATGCTTGGAAATATGGGAAGTGCAGGGATGGTAATGCTGGGCTTCACCAAATGACTAAAGCCAGCAGGCAGCTGCCATATAGGACATTCTTAAATGGCTGTCATGAGGCTCCTGCTTGTCTGAATCTGCCCTTGTTTCTCATCATGGATTTGGTAAGGTAAAATAGCTCACCAGTAAAATATTTTCAAACTATGTGCACCAGTCCCAGTCCTTATAATGATGCTAGTATATTTCCTTGGAGCACAAAAAACTGTAATGTTTTGTGATGCTGTGCTTTCACAGCTGATGAAATAGCCTCCTCTCAACACTTCCTGATCAGTGGAGCATGTTAAGTCGTTTTGTGGCTGTAATTTGTGTCTTTAAGCTAGCTGTACTGTGTAGAACAATTTGCAGAATACACATCATAGGCCCCTACACATCACATTATTTATAAATCTACTTAAATTTACTTAACTTCTGGTTAAATGTAAAACATATGCCAGAAATTAGACTTCTGAAGCTTAGTTTATATGAACAGATTCAATTAATTCTATCCCATTAAATATTTGGTACCCCAAGATTGCTTGTCCCATCTCCACAACTAAAATGATGGAAGCCTTTTCTGTAAATGATATCAAGGGTACAGAATTGCCAGCTGCTAAATCAAAGTTTACACTTCAGGGACACTTTTGAGCAAAGTGATCCTTCTCAATTGGCCAGAGTCAATTCAACAACCTGATATGTGATCAAAATGTGCTCATGGTTTGGAAAAAATATTTAATTGATCTGCCTAAGTTCAATCTGAGCCTTGACCCTGCTAAGATTTCAAATGCCCTCAGAGATTCTGGATGAGTGCTATTGCAACATACATTTTTGCTTACTTCAGTAATTTTTTAGGAAGGAGATAAACGAAGACATCTACTATATGCCTGTGTCATCTTTGAACATGCATGTAATAGATTTCATCAGCAGTTACTAAAAATCATGAAATAAGTTAGATCTACAAGGGGGGAAAATAATTTCTTGTGGTAAACAAAAATAGAGAAGTTACAAGCTCGGACTTCTGGAAAGCAACATAAAATTATTTTATTTTCTTGTAG
Source organism: Podarcis liolepis (assembly GCF_965112155.1). Classification (NCBI taxonomy): domain Eukaryota; kingdom Metazoa; phylum Chordata; class Lepidosauria; order Squamata; family Lacertidae; genus Podarcis; species Podarcis liolepis. Next base: position 70,200,097 of record NC_139557.1, on the reverse strand, counting down.
TAGACTGAGGGTTGGAAACTGGTTGTGGAGTTTTATTTAAAATAGAAGGAATTATTGTAACATAGTACATTTTTCTGGGTTGTTTGCATGATCTTGATTATGATTGCTGGTTAAAGCCATTGTTTGTCTGTTCTTTTTTTAGGGTCAATGGCTGAAACAAATAAACCACAACAAGCACTACTACCAGTGCATGTACTATATTTTTACAGGACACACCATGGATTAATAAATATGGAAGTGAAAACCTCAAAAATGCATAAACCAAAAATAAAAAAGAAATAAAGAAAGCTCTGATACATGGTTCAATTATTTTAAAAATTCAATATTTTGGAATGCAGAACACAATAAAAATACTATGACTACTCCATACAAAAGACTGCTAGGATAAATGATTTTGCACTGAACAGATTTCCACCGTATGAAATAACGAATGGCTGAATTATCTGAACAAAAAAACCCCTCTGTGAATCTTCCTTTAAACTGGTTATTCCTTTGCAATACATAAATCTTCTTAGGCAGGGCACTCTGCCATCTGTTTGTTGGTTATTTTTCCAGCTCTGGGGGCCAGAGTAAAAGGGGCAAAAAATTACTGCTGCTAAACAGCAAGCCAGGATTTATAGTGCAGTTTCAATGCTCAAAAGTAATTTTATTTCATCCAGGCAGACAAAACACATTACTACATAACCCAAACACAGTATTACCTGGGACAGCTCTGGTCGGGGGAGGGGGGAGCAAGCTATTATCTAATGGCCTGTTCAATAGATTTTTTCCTTTTCAACTGAAGTAAAAGTGTGCTGCATGGGCAAACAAACAACCTCCTGCCTAACACTAAGGGAAGCAATTTTATTTTATATTTAAAAAAAATATCTCCCTGATTAACAATCTGTATTCTTACCCTTGCTGAAGACACAGCACAAAACCATTATAAATAAGACATGTGGGAATACCTCTGCTAAACTGTTGTCTAGAGAGTATAAAAACAGGTATAATGAGACTCTAGGACAACAATGTGCATTTTCAGCTGTCAGAAAAAGAATTAAACGGGACCAATGTTTGGCAATCAAAAACTTTAAAATGTTTAAGAGAGCTGGGTGGCTGGTTGCGTTGTGGAGCAGAATCATAGAAGCTGTACATGTTTTCAATATGTGTATGTGGGGTGGGGGAAACCCTCTGAGTTTTATTACGAGGCAGTTAATTTCACAGTCGACATAAACATGCTGCTTAAACAACAGGCAAATCATCTGAAAGATAGAATGGGGGTGGGAAGGCAGGGGGAGAGATAATAATATCTACCAGCATGTAACACCTTCATAAAAGTTTGGAGGAATCACTATAAACAGTAAAGACAGAATCAGCTGGTTCTCACATTATTCTTTTAATGAGGAAATGATTGTATTCAAGTGCTCCCCTGTCTGTTTTGAAACTTAGGAGAAGACTATAGGCTTCTTTCCTCCAGCAGCCAAGTAGAGGCAGTAGCAGCAGCAGCAGGAAAGGATTGCTCACTAGCCTTACTTTGGGCTCCTGGAGAGGAGAGAGGAACCAAAACTGTTGCAAGAAGCAGGAGCAGCAACCGATTTGTTTTGTTTTAAAAGGTAACTGAACTCCATTTTCGCTGGCAGTGGTGTCCTGAGCAGATAAGCACAAGAAGCCATTGCTAGATTTGCCTTAAAAAGAAAAAGAAATCTAAAGGTGCTGCTGCAGAAAGCAGGTTAGTAACAGTGGTTCCTCTCTCCAATAATCATGACATAATGTTAAGAAGTCATCTGAAACCCAGCAATTAAACCCAGTTACTCTCTCTGTCTTGCATACACATTATACTTTTTTTGCCATCCATCACAGCAATACATGGTTGGATAGCCTTGCCCTCTATGGCTGTATCGTACTAAGTCACACCCAGAGTAGTCCCACTGGAATCAATGGTCTTGTTAGTAATGACTAACTAAAGTCCATTGATTTCAGTGGGCTTATTTGGAGTATGACTTAAATGTAATTAAAGGAAATCTAGTTACTATGCAATTGCACACTACAACATATTCATGAATGTAATAGTTGGGGATGGGAATGAGAAAAGAAATAATGTACTGCTAGGGAGAACGGTTTGAGTCCACATCAAATGCAAATGAGCACTTGAACAATCCCATCAACAAACAGATCCCTGGCATGGTATTCCTGCAAAGAAATATAAATGGAAAAAGACCCTTTGTTAATTTTATTTGTTAAGTCCATTTTTTTGTCTATTTCAGTGAGTGAACATAATTACTGGGACTTCCAGAGAGTTATACTTTATTCTAAACACAGTGAGTGACTTTTGGTACCTTGTTGGTCAGGTTCCTAACCTAAGATGATGTCAGTTCTGTTGCTTAATTACAGCTGCACCAGCCTCAGAAAACTTACTACATTTTAAACATGTCTTCTTTCAGACCTGTCAGTTTTCAAACACGCCATGTTCACATTTTCAAGGAAAAACAGAAGACAACCTAAGGCTGTAACATATGCAGGATTTGATACAATAACAGGAAACTCCTGTTTTAAGGAACACAGAACCAGCTGCACAGGAGAAACCCTTTGCTCCATCCAGTACAACCTAATGTACTCAGAGGTAAGTCCCACCAGGTTCAATAGGGCTTACTCCCAGGTAAGTGGATATGGAATAGGAGCCTTAAGGGTGTCTACCTTGGAAAAAACAGCCGTTCCTGAAAAGTTACCAACCATTACCTGTGGAACTGTTCACCATGTTAGGTGCCATGCTGTAAGGAGGAGCTTGAGGGTTCATCAGGCTTGAGTTGTTGTTCATTGGCTGGGTGTAGGGAGAGCTGGATCCCATAATGCCGCTCTGATTGATGACAGGAAAACTGCCTTGCCTGAGTGAAGAGAAAGCACACACACGTGCACAAGCTCTTATTATGTTTCTTACTGCACAGGACACTTTGGTTAGTCACAGAATTCATACTTTAGCATTCACAAACACCTAAGGAAGAGGCAGCCAGTTAGTCTTTGCCTGCATGAGGAGGGGACCGATTTGTTGGGAGCTTATTACTGAATTAGTAATTAACATTTTGGGGCTCGTTCTACAATCCAAGCTACAATCAAGTACCATGCAGATCTTTAAATGGAAAATACATGTTAATTTAAAATGGACACAGCCTAATATTATATGAGGTTCAAGTCGTTGTGTTGCTGACATGTAGAAAGTGATGGAAGCACAGGAAAGAGAGAGAGAGAAGTGCTTGCCATTGGTATACGTAGAAGAAGACGAAGAAGCCAGGGCTAGATAGCTCTTAAAAAGAAAAGTTCTTTTGATTCCACTTTGCCTACCATACTACAAAAGCAAGCCATGAAGACAATGAAACAAAAATAAAAAAGCAACGGAAAGAGATGCAGTTACACAAACTGAGTGGAGCTATAACACATTAATCCAAAATTGTTTTAATGGAGTCTTTGATGAAATCACAGAAATACCGCTCCTTGCTCTTCTACCTAATGCTTGCGTGGTCTACATCTGCCAATAACCCCACCCCATCCCAAGCAGGATAGGGAGAAGAAGAACAGACAATCTGCCCAGATGCTGTGCCACCTGTCTATCTTCTACTTGGATCATGTGGAGATAGAAGGGCCCTCTGAGGGGACAGGGTTGAGCTGGGTTGGGGATATGTGGTTCAGTCAATTAAGGGCTGCTCAATTTTCTGGTCCTTCCTTCAGCTGGAGGTGTGTTGGCTGTCCTATCAGCCAGATGTCAGGTCTTCAGATGCTGCTTTGAAATGCAAGGTCAGTTTATAATAAGATCTCCCTCATTCACTACTGGCTGACCTGGCCTGTATAACCAGGACCTGAATGGAGGCAAGCAGAGAGTTAGCCGTGCCCACCTGGCTAGTTGGTTTAGCAACAGGTAAGATTTAGAAGGGGAAAGGGGAAGGGGAACTTCTGTGTAGTCAACAGGAAGTCAGTAGTAGTAGAAGAGGAGTTTGGATTTGATATCCCGCTTTATCACTACCCAAAGGAGTCTCAAAGCAGCTAACATTCTCCTTTCCCTTCCTCCCCCACAACAAACACTCTGTGAGGTGAGTGGGGCTGAGAGACTTCAAAGAAGTGTGAATGGCCCAAGGTCACTCAGCAGCTGCATGTGGAGGAGCAGGGACGCGAACCCAGTTCACCAGATTACGAGTCCACCGCTCTTAACCACTACACCACACTGGCTCTCTTTGTCCTGGTTTCCTATGCAACTAACTGCAAATCTGGAATGTTTGAATCTTGTGCTGGGTGAATGGAACAGATTAGGGATTCTGTGAGCGTACCACATATCCCACTGCCTAGCAGCCTTCTTGTGTGAGCTGACAGAGCTGGTACTGAATGTTCTGGTGAGGCCTTCCAGGCTGTTGGTCCTTGAGGTAATAAATGTTCACACCAAGGCCATGAGATCTAGGGTGGGTCAAGACTTTATTACCATCATGGGCTGTCGCAAAATGTGATTAGACCAACAGTTAAGAGGGTGTTCTGAGAGTGGGGAATCTTACATCTGTTTCTTTGTCATGCTCAGAGCTGCTGAGGATGACAGTGACTTTTCCCCTCTGCAAGAATGAAAACAATGAGGGTGGTCCAGCCCTGGAGCTTGATGAATCCTTATGGATTCCAGAGGACTTTGGGGGATTTCCTGGCTGAAATGAATAATGCTCCTATGGAATGAAGAGATGACCCGAATGGTTGACATGATCCCTCCCAAATGTCCTCCCTCACTTAGAAAAGCTTGGGTAGCTTCATGGTATACCCTAGAGTTGAGGATGATGAAGAAAGCTGAGAGATTATTTGAACACAAGCTGACATATGAAACTGATCACTAGTATGTGCTCATTCTCAATGGTACTCTGTGGCAGCAAAGATGAACACATGTTTTCTCACTGCCTCCATTACATACTTTCACTTCTGTTTAGCAAAGCTTCTCTGGGTGGTCTATAGCATTCTAGCCCTAATAAGATTTTGGAATCACCAATTGCCTCCTGCATTTTGTTTGCAAAGCACGATAAATTTGCTTGCATCCACTATGATCTGGACTCCAGAGTTTTGGTAGGTCGACTTGAGGTGTCCAATGTGCTATCTGGTCCAGTATTGTTGGATTAGTTCCAATTGATGCAGCTTGAGGATGTGAAGAAGATGTTTGAGCAGATCTGTGAAACCACTTGTATGTTTGATCCTTGCCTTTCCTAGCTTATGAAATCGTGTATGGGCAGGATGACTGATTGGGCCAAGGTGATTAATGCCTTATTATGAGAAGAAGTGGTCCCAGGCTGCCTAAAAAAGGTTGTGGTGCAGATACTTCTGAAAAATCCTTATTTGCACCTGGAAAATCTAAATAATCATAAACCAACCGCAAAAGCCCCCTGCCTGGGCAAGAGCTCCAGGTCCAGGCTCTTTTGGGTTAGGATGATTCTCTGGTCCATTTCAGTTGAGGTTTAGGCCTGGATTTGGCACTGAGACTGCCTTGGATCACCCTGTATGATCACCTTTGTTAGGAGAGAGACAGTGGGTGGGTGATGTTGTTTATTTCCCTTTTCAGTATCCTCAACCATTGAATCCTTTTTAAATTGGGGAAGCTTTGCAGTGGTTCTGCTCCTATCTGGATAGCCAAATTCAGAAGATTATGCAGGAGATGAATAGTTTACAATGTGGTTCCACAGGATTCCAATATATCCCTCTGGGGTATAGGACTGCATGTATGATTGAGAAAATAAATATGCAATTTTTCTTTCTACTCTGTAAATGCAGTCAACATGTGCAACATGATTCCCGTCGCCCCCCCAAATACTTGTACCAATGTGAACATTGCAACTGAACATTCAGAGATAAACAGGAAACTATGTTTTTTATTGTTTTTAATGTTGGAGTAGGTAAAAATGTGTTCTAGTTAACACTAGGTTAAATTTGTTCTTGATACCCTGGGAACTTCCCAAGATGTAAAGAACATGTGGCATAAGCAAAGAGAATTCTTTCCAAGTCAGTTTTGTTCTTTGCTCTGTGGAAGGCAAACTTTCCTCATTTTCTGTAAAGAGGCAAAGGATTTCTTTTGATATGAAGGAGACAACTGACATACAATGCCATTCCCCTGACGAAGCTTGTGATGACTTGTAGGAAAAATATTAAAAATGCACAGTTGTGCAATTCTCCAAAGGATAATGAGAAAGGGAGGGGAAAAAAGAAAAGGACCATTTGGCATAACTTTGAAAGACAGTCGTGAAATCAAGCTTTTCTTATGTAAATATTGTATCTTTTAAATTGTCCTAAAAACACAGGCAAAACTGTTATGCAGCAGGAGTCTAGGTTGACACAATCTCCTTGCCCTGTAACAAGAGGCCTGTTCTGCATTAACAAATGCTATATAGTTATATACTTGAAATAAGTTGTGTGGTAAAGGCAAACCTTACATACAAAAACACAAACAGAAAACACATTACAGTATCTGGAAATGCTTGTTATCAAAAGGTGAGTGATCCTCATGTAAACTCAGATCTGGTTAACTCAGGCTTCTTCAACCTCGGCCCTCCAGATGTTTTGAGACTACAATTCCCATCATCCCTGACCACTGATCCTGCTAGCTAGGGATCATGGGAGTTGTAAGCCAAAAACATCTGGAGGGCTGAGGTTGAGGAAGCCTGAGTTAACTCAATGTAGCTCTTTGGAAATAACACTATAGTTTGCAATCATAGTTTGTAAGCGGGAGCAACAAACAATTTGACTGTATGGATAAAATGGCAAGCTATGATTTGCTGAAAACCAGGTTGGGAAACTACCAATAGCAGCATGTGACATTATTGTTACATTTGTACAGCCCTTATGCAAATAGCTTTTCGGGTATATAAGGCTTTCAATGGATTAATATGAACTTCTTGGAAGGCTCCATGATAGCAGAAAAGCCTTTTAAAGAGAAATACACAGGCATTATCTTATTCCCAGAGCTGGCCTGGCTGTTAGGCAGGGTGAGGCCACTGCCTCAGGTGGCAGAAGTCCCCCAAGTTTCATGCCTGCAGGTATATTGCTTGCCCCATTGTCTTGGCACTGCTTCTTCACCAGCCGTAGATGTGGTAGCGTGTGCAGCAGCAGCAGTGGGGCAAGGCGGTACTTCCTGTTTCACCTTGAGTGGTGAAATTGGATGTGCTGCACCTGCTTACTCCAGTATGAATATACTGATACTATTGATACGTTATGTGAATATCTCTCCCCCCAGACAGCTTCTTAAACAATGGGGCGCCATGTAAGGCAGAAAAGTTTATTCATCTGGTGATCCTAATTTTTTATTCCAGCTAAGAGACTGAAACTGCCTGTCAAAGAAACAGGATATGGAGGTAGGATATCTATATAAAAGGACAATATTTCACAGCCACATTTAAAGAAAGAAATAGAGAAGCAAAGCTTTACTCAATGTGTAATAATATTATGAAACTACAATTCTGAAATAGACCATCATAAAGGCAATTTTATCTTCTGTACTCTATTTGGAGGGTTCACCAGTTCAAACCAAGGAAGCAGACGTACACACAGAAATAATATTTGAAAAATACAACCTAAATTACAGTGTACCACAAGCAGAAAATACGGGACATGTTATTGACAGCAATACTACTGATTTGTACAAGGCTAGAACAAGTTTAACACAACCTACTTACACAATTTGGGTACTGCATTAACAGATAAGAGAAATCTGAAGTGAAAGCTCCCAAAGTCCTCCTTGTAGCTGTGCCAGAAGAAAAGGGAGACTGCACAACCCTGAGGCTCACTGTGGCTTGTTCTTGTCACACTAAACTATGGCTTAGTGTGACATCTGACTGCACACAGTATCTCCCTACCCATGTCCTGGTAATCTGCCTGCTGGATTACCAGGTCCTGGTAAACTGCCAACTGGATAACTACAATATATTAAAAGTAGGGCTGCCTCTTAAAAGGTTCAGGAGCTTCAATCGGTTACAGATGACAGAACTTTGATTAGCATAACTTATTCACTTCATATCTCTACCAGTGCTAAATTTTCCCCACTAACTGCTTTTCTGCTTCCAAGTCCAATTCAAAAGTGCAAGTACTGATTTTCAAAGCACAGAGGAACAGTCCCTTGTCATAAATCAGTCATGTAACACACAGCTAAATAAAATTATTTTTAATTTTTTAAAGGATAGATGTCTAAATTTTACATTTTGGGGCATATATTAAAAGCATGAATGTGGTATGTGCTGAACACACAATAATCAAATGTCCTTTTTGATAGTGAATGGTCCAAGAAAATGGAGTGAGCTTAATGGCTTAGGAGGGCATGGCCACACTTCTCCCTGAGCCAACTCCAACCACATTGGTCACCCATACAATTTAGAAGCTGTAAAAGCAGACCCCCTGTCCCAGAGGAAATCCAGGACCTACTCTCCCAACTATATTCACATTATGGTTAGGTTCCTGTGAGTATAGAACAGTCTTCACCAACCTGGACTTCCAGATATTTTAGATGATAACTTGAGAGGGCAAAGTCTTCTGGATGGCACCAGGTTGGCAAAGTTTACTATAGAACAAAGCCAATCTCTTATCTAGAAGTTCCTAGGTAGCTGTATAGGACAGTACTTTGAAGAGGTGTATTACTTTTGTTGTAGCAGCAACGGGTATTACCTTGATGCTCTGGTGCTAGCAAAGATGGAGGCAAAAGGAGGAACAGGGGCCCCATTACAACTATGAAAGAAAGACTAGGTCACAGAGGAAGAGATTCTAGTGGTACAGGGACATGTCTGATTATTCTGATAAGATAAAATTGAGAGTCTGACAAGATTAGATAAAGAAGGCCTTGGATTACATGCAAGATGTGAGTGGATGATGGCCAATTGGGTAGCAGAGCTCAAAGATGGGCATGGAAGTGACAAGAATCCTAGTTGAGAGTGCCTGGCAGCAGGTGAGAGTATGAAGGAGACCCAATAGCTGAGGAAAGATCACCAATTCCCATAGGCAAAATACAGGAGGAAGTGGTAGAAGAGCTTTTCCATGTTAGTATTTAGTCAAAAGAGTTAAAATACTTAAGGCCTTCTTAAGACCAGAAATATCCAGGCATGAGGCACCTACAATCCTGCTCTCAACATATCTACCTCATCTGACAATGTAAAATTCCAAATCTTACCTGCCCAACAGTTTGGATATAAATTTTGGTACTAATGTATTTTTTGCATGCCTATTATATATAAACTGCATATACCACACTCTGCATACAATATAGTAGGAGGACCTGGGCTTTTTTCCGGCTTTTTTCTGGCACCTCTCAGGCGGGTGCCATTGCCATTATAAGAGAACAAGGAAGGCATTCGTGGTGAGTTCTGGCACCTCTTTTTCTAGAAAAATAGCACTGGAAGGACCTTTACATGAACTGATAAGAGACCTACAATGTGTTCTATGCAAAAATCTGATTTCGGATACAACCTAGAGCTCTAGAGGACTAAAGTGTCCTATGGTATAGCCTGTGACAGGCAGCTTCCAGGACTGAGGGCATGAAGGAATTTTATCTTTTCTTTCTGACTCACTGGTACTCTTGCTTTGAGTAGAACGATAACTGAATGTGACAAACTGTGCTACATCCATTCTACAGTATGAAGTAGAGTCCATTAAGAAAGAAGCTGAGATCACCAGACTCATTTTGATTAACCTCCAGGCCACTAAACACCAATAAATATGTTGCACAGCAAGTGCTAAATATATTTATATATGCTTAAGGTCATAGCATTATTTGTTGGTAACTGGAGTTAAGGGGAGAAAGGGAGGAATGTTTCTGTCACTGCTGTTTCAACTGAAGGGCTATTTGCTCCACTCTTTCTGAAGAGCTTGAAAAGAACTTGATAACATGCCTTTAGTCTCTCCTCTGCACCCTAAACTCCATTGGTATGTGAAGTTAAATTAATATTAGTTGTTGAGATTTTTAAAACCAGTTTCTAAACCGATTGTAGCATTTACAGATGAAAGCCTAACCATTCACATGGGAAACAAATTCACTTATAATACTTGAAAGATGTTAACACTGAGGCCTATTGAATCCTGATTCACCCAAGTTTTTTATAAAGACATTTAACAACAATGGGTCCAGGACAGAACCTTGCAACACCCCACTTCCCACTTTCCCCCAGGGTGACGAGGAACCATTAGTGATCACTCTTTTGAGTTAGGTCAGTCAACCAGTTACCAATCCATCTAACAGTTACCTCATCCTGCCCACATTTGACCAGCTCCTCCCCAAGAATATCATGGGGGACTCTATCAAAACCTTTAGTGAAATCAAGGTACGTTACTCCTGGGTACATTCTCCTGCTCCTTCAACCTTGTAACAATAAAAAAAAAAAAACAACAACGAGATTTTCTGGCATGACTTGTTTATAAGAAACCCAATTTCCAGTCACCAGTGCCATCCTAGGGTCTTTGGCAAGCACACCCCCAGCACTGCATTACAAGTCAACAGTCCCCTTTGTATATTACATTGACAGTGTGGGGGTTGCGCCCACCCAGCTCCTATTCACACAGCTGAGGTAATATGAGAAGACCTAGCTGACATGCAAAGAAGCTATGCTTCAGCTTTTCCCCAAACACTAGTGCTACCCTCTCTTGGAAACTGGGTTAACCTAGGAATGCGGAGTAACTGCAGCATTGTCCAGGACTCCTTGCATTATTCGAGTGGTGCAAGGAGGAAATGTGCTAAAGTACCGCAATCCTAGGATGACATAAGATAGGGGCCTACAGTACACAGAGTTCTGAAGATGCTATTGCCCTGCACATGCCTATTGCCACACGTGATACTGCTGCCAGGAAATCAGCATGACCTACATCCTGGGACAGCTATAACAGTCGGACCACAGTTAATTCACATCAAGCAGCTAAGCTACTCAGAACGTCAAAAAGAATAACTAAAAAACATACTTCTTGAAAGGAAGTACAGTATCAGTGACTAACCTTTTGGTGCCTGCATGTGTGCCTTAACTTTCGTTATTCTCTGTAGCCTATCAGGATAGTATTTGCTCCCGTCTCTTTCTTGTCCTACTGCTTGAAATGTTTAGCTTGTGCCAGCTTCACCAAAGAATTGGATCGCAGCATCTCAAGAGGGTAATTTGTGTTAACATTTAAGCAGGGGTGTTTTTGAAAAACATTGACACACTGCAAGGGCGCCCCACTTGATTACAAACCATGAAAATGACTGTTAGGATGCGCTCACAAATCAGTGTACTGACCAAATTGCCCTGTGCTTTATCTGCGCCAGGTCTGCCACATGACAATATTTCCTCTCTCTTTTAAATGTCAAAGGATGATTTGAAGGGTTGTTATTTAAACACACTGACCTGCACAATAACCAGAAGTACTTTATTTAAATCTTTCTTGAGCTGGGTCTCGCCATAAAAAGCTTATAATCTGTCATACCCTGACATCAAATGGGCTATTATAATGAGAGCAATTCAGGGGGTGAGATCTGCAAACATATTTTCCTCCTGGGATTCTCTTACGCTCTCTCGCACGTATAATTTTGCTATGGCTTTACTTGCTTGCCACAACATGAGCTTCCAAGGAAGATACTGCTATCAAAGAAAGCAGTGGAGTGTAAGAGTTTATGACTGTGTGCAAGAGAGAGAGAGAAAGGAGAAGGAGAAGAGGACGAACTCTCACTCTGTTAACTACAATGCTATCAGAAAGTAAATATGAATTGTAAGAACTGATTTTCTTAAGAACAGAATGCTAGTTTAAAATATATCAGAACAGGCATGCAAGCAAGCAATGAAGCCAGAGCTACATGCGCCCTCTAATGCGCTCATGAAGCCCCTGCATGGCTGTGTATATTTCCTCATGATACAGATGTATATGCAGCTGCCTCATGGAGACTCAGACCGTTGGGCCATCTATCAAATGAATATTGTTTAACACAGCAGTTCTCTTGGGCTGCATGCAGAGTTATTTTCTCATACCTGCTACCTGAGATGCTTTAACTGAAGATGCTGGGGGCTGAACCTGGTCTTATGCACACTTCCATTGAGCTAGAGAGGAGACAGCAGCATGTGCACATCCCTTTGGACATGGGAAACCTGCCCACTACACTGAAATGAAGCCCTGTGTATGCACTTCGGGAACTCCTGCGCCTGCAAGAGGATCAAAGCATTAGGGCGTACCGTAGCTGGTTTGCCTGACAGCAGGTGTGATAGATGTAGATGCTACTATGACATTCAAGTTAGAGCTACGCTTGACAGCATGTAAACAGAATTAACCTGGAGCAGGTGGCTTAGTGACCATGCACCGAAGAAATGTGCACTAATTTGCGGTTGTAAGGAAAATAAATAAGGCACAGCAGCTTCTCTCAGACTACTTCTGACAATCCAAATATATTTATTATTTTTATTTATTAAATTTATATACCGCCCTTCGTCACAAGCTATAAATAAAATACAGGATTAAAACAACAAGTTTTAAAACAAAAACTACAAAGCAATACCTTCCCTTTGCCTGTGCAGCATGAACTAAGCATTGTGCATACGGGGATGTGCTCTTCAATGCAGACAGTAATGAATCCGCCAGGTATTACCCCTGCTCCCAAAGCACCCAGTGCTTCCTGGCTCATAGGATGGGTGAACCAGACCAAGCTAGTTCAAATTTGGTGAAACACTGTCGCAAATCTAATGTCAAGAATGTTCATTTATGGATCACCAGCACCACACAAAATAATAGTAATAATGATAAAAACAATAATAGGAGATTATTATTGTTGTTATTATATACCCTCCACCAGCAGGTCCCTGAGCGGGTCACAACAATTTAAAATTCAGAATTTAAAAACCATTTCAATTGGCCTATAGTAACAGCAACAGGGTGTGTTCTGAAAACGCACATCTCAAGTGTAAATAATAATAATAATAAAATTTCTATTTGATCATTTTTTTAATAGAAAAATTAGTTTAGTTTAGGCAAGGGGTGAGTTCAGTCAGGGAAATGTGAAGCTAAGCTCACAGGCACATATTTTTATTATTCAATTCTCAAGGAATTAAAGAAGTGTTTTCATTAAGGAAATGTACATTTTTTGTGAGTTTTTACCATTGTCCTATTTCTCATATCAGTAGTCATACAATTCAAATGGATTTGTTGCATTGTTTGTGGTTGGCCACTGTGATCTCAGCACACTGGAAAAAAACTATACAAACACTTGTGATCTGTTCATGCCAGCATGTCAAAGACTCAAATATTTTCAGAGTAAATTTTAGTTGGCTGCCAACACAGCAAACACAATAGAATTGATGCAGTGACATGGAAAGGAAAACGCTACCCTAAATACCTAAAAGTTGCAGAAACACAGCCCAGCTGTGTATTCTTTCACTTGTTTGGTAGTTAGTAATGCAGGCTGTTTGGTCTGCTGTACAGCTATGCAAGGGGTAGCATCACAATAATCCCGTCAAGCAGGTTAGATTGAGGCTATAAATCATAAATCATAAGTAGCTCTGGAGTCAAATCCCCCTTCTTCACGGAATGAAGGACTCCAGCTCAGAAGAGTTAAGAGAACCACAGTCTTCTCTGCTCTATTTAAATAAAGAGGCTCATCTCACAGAAGGAGTAGCTAGCTAGTAAGACAGGGCTGCAACTCCCATTTAAGGCTAAGACTAAGGATGACTGCTGCTGTAATAACAAAGTCTGAGCCCTGTTCTTACGGAGAGTCCAGCTGAAGCCCTGCATTTAGCTGTTCAGGGTTCAATTGAAGCCTCTACTATGCACTCCTGAGGCCATCTCTCAAAAACAGAACATACAAGCGAGCTTTATGGACAAAGAAGGGTTTTAGCCCAGGTTTCCTGCAATCAAACCCAGTGTTCTAGCAGTATACTTCAGTGGCTACAACTACTACAACAGTAATATATAAACAGAGAGCAGACTTATTTTCCCCCCTTAGTTACAAGACACACAAGACAAAGTGGAGGGTTCCTCTTGATCAGGGCAGTCTAACCTTTCATGTCAAATGGGCTGCAAGAGTACTTTGACACAGAACCTGCGGGTCACACACTGCACTGGGAAGCGGGGGGTGCGGAGAGCCCAAAATTTGGCATACAACCCGCCCCTCATGTTGCCTTACCTAATATAAAGTTGCCTAAGCTAGTGGCCAGGAAATTAAGAGCTAAATTTGTGGCTCAACTCATTCAGAGTTATTTCTGTTTTGTTATGGCTTATAGCTAAAAATAAAATAAAACTATTACCTTCCTACCTAGCATACAAATCTGAAACAAGATGTTTTAAAAACATTGTTAGAATAGAAAACAAATCAAAATAAGCTATCATGCTGCTATATCTAAAACTCCATGTATTTTTAGGTGCTAAAACTGCCTTATGGCATTTTCTTGAACTTCATAATGTATTCTGTAAAAAAAAGAAAAAGAAAGAACAAAAGAGATGTTCCAGAAACAGAAAGGAAAGTTCCAGCTGGAAGAAAATACTTTGGTATTTTTGGTAAGGGAAAGGCGTGGGTTATATTAAGAAAAATAAAAAATCCCATGAATTTTGCTTGCTGTTCAGCTGAAAAACAAAATAGCAACTAGGATATATATTTTATCTTTAATTCAAAAGTCACAACTACAGGAATCAATCCACCCATTAATGAATTGAAGCCAGCTTTGAAGCAAAGAGGAGCAGCTGTTTAACAGTTCATAGTAACACTATGCAATCACTTAGGCCAAGAAGCAAACTCCATTTCATCCAACTGAGTCTACGAGGGGATTTGTTTTTGGAAGCTGAAACATAGCTGCTCTGATTGGAAGTTATTGCTTGGGTATCCAAGCAATACTAATGGATGTATTTCAGTTTTATTTACTAAGATCCCTTGGATCACTAAATATGAAAATACTAGGATGAGGATTCAGTGTAAAGGAAGAACCACTGTAAGACCTGGTAGCTAGCTGCACACTTTAATAGGAATGACTAACAGTCCTTTGTATTATCTCTGATTTGTTACTGAATTATTGTTTTGTGATCTTTTACTGTGCTTTGATATTGTTGCTAGCTGCTCTGGTAGGGGCATAACAAAAACAAAAACAGTAATTAATTATAGAAATTAGGATGCTGCTGCACCTAACATGAAACACCCTCCACACATCTCGCTTCTTTCATTACCAGCAGGGAAAGTTTTACGCCAACGTTCCACAGGACACTAAATTCGATACTGTGAGTCGGATTTGTTCTAAAGATAACACTTCCAATTCCTCCAAATGAGGCTGAAAAATAAATAAATCACTACCTTAGTTTAGTTTATTGTGGGGAATTCACAACTGGCAGTCTTACATCTACAAATGTCCTGGCTTGCATACATATACAAACGTGGATGGGAATATTAACCTTCTTGTTATGCACAGCAGCTGCAAGTAGAGAAATCATCATATCTCAGCTCAGAGGGAAGGCTAAAAACAAAGACCAACCCCAGACTTCAAAACACAGGAAGAGATAAAATTAAAAAGAGGATTTATGGTGCTGCTTCAACCCCTTCTGCTGTATAAGATGTGAATGCCACGAGTGTGCTTTTAAACATTATTATAATTTTAAATCAAGCTTTCAAGATCAAATGGGTTAAACATACAGACAATGCAGTAGCAGTTCAGCATGCTCTGTGTGAATATTTAAATTTGCTACGGGGAAATCCAGCCCTACCAAGAATTATTATTTTTTACTTAAGCATTTTGACTTCTGAAATCTTTTGCCCTGTTTTCTCCTGCTTGACACTTTAATGCATCATGCCTGTTAACTGTATTTCCTTGCCAGTGGCTCCTAGTCCATCAGCAGTCTTGCATGCTCAAGGCTCTGGAGGAAATATGGAGAAAATGCTTTGCTAGCACTAGCAAAATGAAAAATGAATTACAAATACAGAGATAGCATTGGAAAATGCTGATGGAGGACTCAGCTGCATGTAAAAGATTATATGTATTCAGACTCATGCAGTTTACATTGCTAAGGGAACCTATATTCTGAACCCATCCATACGAAGAACAACACAGTTATTCTGGATTTACAGTAGTACAAATCCAAAAAGAATATGCTACTTGGTCCCCCCCCCCCTTTTTTATCATCTGAACTGAACTTCACCAAAGCAGAAACAACCATATCCCCCACTTCATTGACTCTGCCATGTTAAGTCACAACCATTTTGGTCACTGGCCTGTGTAACACAGGCAGCAAAAGAGAACCCACCCCAGGTTCTCTCAGTGCTTCACAGAAACGTAATATTCACATGATGGCCATATATGAGTATAGCCAGTGGTCAACAAAAGAGGTTTTAGGACTCTCTCAAGGCAAATCTTTAAAAATGTAGTATAAACCCCGACAACTGGGAAACACTGGCCTGTGAGCGCTCCAATTGGAGAATAGCCTTTACCAGCTTTGAATACGCTTGAACTCAGGATGAAAGGGAGAAACGTGCTATGAGGAAGGCACGCTTGGCAAACCCTCACCATGATCAACTCCCACTCAGAAACCTATGTCCCCATTGTGGAAAGATGTGTGGATCCAGAACTGGCCTCCACAGTCACTTACGGACCCACTGTTAAAACCGTGTTTATGGAAGACAATCTTACTCAGCTACGAGTGATCGCCAAATAAAGAGATTTTCATCAGGTGCATTAAGTAGACTGACGGCCTGACATGATAAAAAGTCAGCTTTACTCAAAAGTAAGTGTCACTGGTATGCATGACATACCAAGCCAATCCTTGCCTTAGAGAGATCACATGAAGATGCAAGCTCTGAAAGGAACTTGCAGCCACAAGACTCCTCCCCTGCACCAAGCCAAACTTCAGTTTAGCATATCATCCAAACCAAGATTCATGGTTAATCTCTCTCCTCACTAACCATGAGATGTAACCAAAGTTTGTTCTTGGTTACAGTTTGTGGTTAGTGTGGAGAGAGATTAAACACGAGCGAGCCCTATTTCAGATTACACACTAAACCAAACTTGGACTTCAGAATGTGGCGGGCAACAAAAAGGACCAGGGAAAAGCCAAGTAGCTGTGGGTTTCACTAAATCAAAGTCTGGTTTAGCAAGTTATGCAAACCAGGCCAATTATTTCAATGCACCTCAATTGCAAATAAGTGCACACACTACTGAACCCAGATAGTGCAGTACAGGCTGAGAATGCAGCGGGTTTACGAAGAATGAAGTAAACTGAAACATAACACAATTAAAATTATTATTGTCTATTGCAGTTCATGATACTATGAAAGACTGAGCCTTAGATCCAGATAAGTGTGAGGTTCCATTTGCTCAAATATGAGATGTTTTAATCTACCTTCCAGTGGCAATCCCTGCTCTATCTGAAGGATTAACGTTCTGCATGTTCAACAGACATCAAAATGAGCCATGACCTCTGTGTACAAAGAGGAACACTTTAGTGCAAGCTTAGATTCCTCTCTATCCAAGGCTTAGTGTCATAGGTGGTAGAGTATCAAGGAATCCAAAGGCCAAATAAATTCTCTTTGCAACTGTGCATTTCATTTGGACAAAATTACAGCATTAATTGACAGCTCTAATATAGGGTCTAGCATGGGAAATTCCGGCCCTTATGTCCTGCAAGTCGAGTCAGCCAATATAAGTGTTGGCCATGTAATATGCAAAGATGGCTTCTCATGGAAGCTGTTTTTGACTGTGCCCATAGGGGGCCCTTCTGACATGTATTTAGTAAGTTTGTTTGATTGATTTATATACCAAGGTCTCAGGGCAGCACACAAAATTAAAACATATTTTAAAAAGTTCCAGATAAAGAGAAAAGAAGCCCTCATTCAGCATCTGAGCAAAAATTTGCAATATTCAGATGCTTATCAGTTTTCACATGGTGACCTGACCACTAATTGTGGTATGTCTCAACTAGCCAACTAGTACTTCCAAACTTTAAAATGAAGTGCCTACCCCTACCCCCCCCCTTTATTAAGAGAAGGAACAAACAACATTCTGAGCATACACATTAAAACATTTTTGTACCAATTGTCTGAACTATAATTGGGGTGGTGGTAGCATGGCGTAAAGTGAAATTCCTTCTGTAAAAACCTCCTCTTGTACACATCACATCGCACAATAGTTTGGGTCATTGTATGCCCCCCCAAACCTATGACATATGAAAAAATATAGTATTCTCTGCAATACTACATTTGTCCAGTCTGGACTGTGATGAATATCTGTTTTCCTCACACTTAAAACTGGGTTTGAATATTTGAATACCATACCAATTCCTGCAATTTTTGTATATGTAGCATATTTTACTATATATACAGGCAAGTGTCGGAAGGCATTAGTCATTTCACTTAAGACACTTGGCAATACCCTGACATCCAACATAGCCGGCAGCTACTTTCTGGTGGAGTGGAATCACTTAACGTATTACCAGAAATTACCTACAGTGACACATTTGGACATGTATCTTTATGCTTGATGGCAGGAAGGCAGCGCTAATTATAAATAAATAAAATTTGTGTCTATGGTACCTTTTTGTAACCTGCCCTGGGACCACTCAGTGAAGGGTGAGCTAGAACCACAAATAAAAAATACCTGAATCTGTGAATCTCTTCTGAGGTCTCCTTGTATTCAAAAAGAAAACAGGGAAACAAGAACTAACACAGGAATGCATATGGCTTTAACTCTCCCCCTCCTTTACTTCTCTAGCAGTTTCAAGATAAACACAAAGGAAGTGAACTAAAGCTGTGTGTCCCCTTTGTGCTCACTGATTTGCTACGGAGAAAGCTATAGCATTTTGTGCCGGCAGATTGTATCCGCCTTCCATTTCAACAAACAGACCCCCAAAAGATGTAAGCCTCCCACTGCTTGAAGGCCTTTATTAAATACACACCATCAAATACACTCCTTTTCGAAGTGTTACAAGCTACAATGTGTGTGCTCAGCAGCGTCTATCAGAGCCCATGTGTCTCAACTTGGGCACCCATCAAGAGACATTCAAAATTGGAAACCCCTTAAAATTTAATCCCAAGTTTATTTGTTGCCTTTATTACTTCTTCATATCCAACCCGTTGAGGAAGTCTGAAGCTCAGTTGTTGTTGCCATCCTTCATTTTTATAGTGCACTCACTGTATCCTTCCATGGTAATTGCAGAGATTTGTCACATGTGAGCATACTCTCCTTATCCATAATATACAGCTTCTGAAAGTCTTGGCCAGGACAAAAACAAGGAAAAGGAAAAGGAAAGTGATTTAACTCTTTATGGCTTCCTGCTTTTTCAGGGTTATTTGCCGATTTCCAAGAATGGTATTACTCTTTGGCACCAAGTCCAAACCACACTAGAGAGAGGCTTGTCTGAATAGTAGTGAATATAGTGTTCCTACATAATATTCCATCTGGGTTATTAAAACAAAAAATAGTTACCATTCAAGAGGGTAACTACTTCTTCTGTAGAGATGTTGGAATGATGTTGCTTCTAAAAGTCTTAGGCTGCAATCCTAACCCTCCTTACCAGGGAGTAAGGCCTACTCAATTCAGTAAGAGTACTTCTGAGTAGACATTGTTAGGACTGCACTATTAACCTTTCTTTTTAATCAGAAGGGTAGCATTCTGCACCAGAATACAGGATATTATAACCGATTGAATCCCTGATCTTGATTGTTCAAGTTCTGCTTAGCAGGCATTGATTTTCTGCCTCAGCAGAAGTGAGCTTGCTCTGATGCATGCCATTTAAATTCATTTTACACAGTTGCTTAATGTGACTTGGCACAGCAAAGCCAAACTAGCTTTCTGTGTCTAAATAAGATTCCTAAATTTCTAAGAGCATTTCTTGTGGTTTAGAAAAAAAGAAATCTGTGCTTTCAACACTGGGATCATGTTACAGTTTAGTATACGACTTGGAAGCCATCAAAAGCGTTTCATAAAACTACCTCCCACCCAACTCACTTAAGCAAGTTCAACACTTCATTCATTCCAAGGAACTTTGAGGGAGGTGGATTGCACTCTCTTATTTTATTTTAATCAAGGCGCCAAAGATCGGTATTTTGTTTCAATTGCCAATGACATTCGAACACTACAGGCTTCCCCTTCAAAACTAATGATGTGGTAGAAAAGCACTGTGCGCATTCACTCTCTGTGACATTTATAAGTGTGTTGTTCTAAGGTTTTTTGTTTTTGTTTTTAAAAGCAACAACTACCTATCACGGCCCAGTTCACAAGTACTATGTACTTGAGCTGGAACAAGCCCAAGCAAATTATTGGGCTCATAAACTTTGCCTTTCCTCCCCCTCCTTCTATGCAGCTGGGGAAAATATGTGTTTATTTTTGGTTACAGAGAATCCTGGTTTGTTGTTGTGTACAAACTAAACATCATAGTTTTAAACAAACTCTGATTGGTTTCAAAACAAGCCAACTTCAAATTACGGGTTATGTAGCTGGCATGTTTTAACACCCCAGAATTTGTTTCAAACCACAGTCTCTGATTCATATATAACAAGCCAAAATTCTGTGAAACCAGAAGTAGACACTAGTAGTCATGTGAAAGGAGACGAGGGGGGCAAATGTGCCTAAGGCTTTGCTTGGGCTTGTTCCAGTTCATGCTTGGAGTGGAGTGCCAAACCACTGCTTACTGGTACGTTCAAATGCATGTAGACGCTGACCAAAATGTTAACTTGACTATCAGAAATATTAAGTAAAAGGAACTATAAACTTCCACAGTGTTAGAGTCCTAATAGTTTGCTTCATTTTTTTCAGGGGTGCCACACAAGTCTTTTAAATATTTCATGTTAGCAAAATCAGGACTCACTGGTCTCCCTGCATCCAGAGAAGAATACTGCAACTTTGGGGTTTTCCAGTTGGCCAGTGATAGCAGTAATTTGACTGGGTGTGTATTACTTCTGAAAATTTTGAACTGAATGGTGGGAGCACTTTCACAGTGACATAATCTTTTAAAAAAAGAGTAGGGAAATACTATGAAAACACAATTATCTGGAACAAAATCCCCCATAGTTCAGGTGATTTCATACTAGACACCTCAAGTTTTAAACCCCTTGGCAGAAGTGTTAGCAGGCTGTCACCCTTTCATAAATTGTTTAAATTATGATAGCATGGAAACTTTTATAAGCCCCATTACTAACTACTGCCATTGCTTCTGCAATCAGTTTCATAAATACATAGCGTATTTTTGGGGAGAAACTTAATGTGATGATAACAACAAGACAGCCATGGTAATTTCAGTGTCTCATGATTCTGCTCCTAGACAACAACGACAAAAAAATGGAGGAAGGGACAAGTAATGGTGCAGAAAAACACAAGATTTAATTTATTTGCAGCCAATGGAGATCTTCATTTCCCTCTCAGGCATGAAGGAAACAGAGCCATGCCACAAGCCATGCAGTGTGGGTGACATGCAGTTTTTTGTTTGTCTTTTTAAAAATCATATCTGACATAGTTAGTAAAAACAAAAAAGCAAATTCCTTTTCAGATGCAAGCATTATACTTGATCTGGGGTGCCTTCAATAGCCAAATGGCATATAACATTTAGGAGAAAAAACCCTGTCAAGATCCCACAGCAAGTCCAGTTTACATGGCTACCTACCCGTACTGGTCAGGCTGATGCATCATGGGAGCCTGAGTGCTGCCATAGTTGGGGTGCTGTGAAGAAAACATGGGGCGTCCGCCAGCCCCAGACTGGCTGGGATAAGCAGGCGACCTAATGTATGGTGGCCTAAAGCAGAACAAAAGAACAGCTTCTTTGGATTTGTATTGGATCACAAGCATGAACCACCTCGTCAGCTACAATCCTTCCATACTGAAGCATGTAGGATTCTTACTGTTGGGCAAATAGCCATATAGCTTTCCATTAGGAACCAAGGAGAAAAATGCTGTGCTTCCAAACCTCTTGGATAAAAAGGGATTCATCCCACAAGTTGCTTCCTAATGTTCCTTTTGCAATTAAGGACTAATGACTTCATAATCTTCCTACAGGTGTTAGATTACCTGGGGCGCACAATGTGATGAAGAGGTTTTGAAATGTTGTGTTTTGATTATGGAGATACAGCAACTGAAAAGTCTACAAAATAGATTTGAGAGTTAGGCTTCAAGTGGGAAAGCAATCTACGGGTATTATGTTTGTGTTTAAATCAAATATGAAATACTTTATCCAAATTCATAATGTGAATTGCAACCATGAACTCTATTTTACTGGCAATTATTAATGTTTAAAATTAATTATATTTTTTCTTGCTACACTTGCTTTTATGTTTGTAAAATACCAATTGCTCAAAGCAAAACAAAAAAAATGCATAAAATCTGTTGATCTACTGAATTTCACAGGAGCCCAGGTGAGTAATTTAGAAAGGTAATGTGATTTTATCCTATTAAAATAGTAGTATTTTGGGGTTTTTAAAAGATGTTTTAGGTCTCCCTAATCCTCCATAGTACAAACAAGTTGTGTATACCTTTTCCTTTATATGCATAATAGACATAAAAACATCTGGAGTAATTAGTGCGTAAGGTCATCAATGGTATATTATATAACCAAATGCAATGTATATGCCTGCAGAAATGTGTAGAAATATGTATTTTATATATGCATGCACTTAATATACACATGCATATAGATCCATCTTGCAAAACAATAATAAAATTCATTTTTCTGCTGGGGAAAAGTCTATTTCAACACTATGAAACAGAGAAACACAACACGATCTCAAGAAACGTGAGAGCATGTGATCCCCATGGCTGCCATGGGCAGTACAAGGGAAGATGCTATTTGCATTTCCACAGGTTTTTAGAACTGCAGGCACATACTGCAATCCAGTAACCAGGTATTCTCCTTTAAGGGTCTTGGAGATATCATCCCAGGGATAGTAGGCTGCACATATTAGCCCTGGAGTACAAATTTATGGTGCTACCTCAAGACCTGAGGAAGGTGCTTCCTGTACTGCAAAAACCACAAGACTAGAGATTAATAATCCATATTTCAGTCTCCACCTCAGAACAGCAGTTATAAATTAGATATTCTGGTTAGCTTTAAAAAGGGTGGCCCCTGCCCACAACTGCTCATATCCATTGGCGAATGGATTTTGAAAATGTTCTGGAGACTTCAAATGCCCAAGAGACAACAATGATCCCAGCAATGGGGCTTCTTTCCACCCTCCTTTCCCCAACAATTCATGCCACACCTGTGTGCACTAAATTTACCCTTTTAGAATTGCAGGGGTTAATTGTAGGGATTTTACTTTTTACGTCATATTAAAACTGTGGGACTTCCTGTTCTAAATACTTATATTCATAGATATAAAACATGCCTTGAAATGGTAAACACCTGCCAATGTCATTTGAGTTTCTTTTAACAATTATACCGTTTTGTCCTTTGCACAAACCTCCTTTACTTTATAAGCAAGTACATTTGAAATGGTTTTGGATCCTTTCCTTTGGCCTCATACCTGCTCTGGGCGGAGTTTGCGGCAGCCTGCATCACTGCTGCAGCCGCCTCCTGTGCCTTACGGTTCACAGTCGGCATGGGTGGTCCCATCCCTGGGCCTCCCTGCTGAGACATGCCTGGAGAATTGGGGGTCATACTGCTCATATTTCCAGGAAACGGTCTGCTCTGCATCCCAGCTGATGGCATTCGTCCCAGGGGTATGGTACCACAAGGCTGGCCCGGCCCTTGTCCATGCATCTGGCTGCTGGCATTTATACCCATACCAGGTCCTGGGCCACTGTAACTCGTGTTGGTCACTCCAGAGTACGTTGGCTGTCTGGAGTAGTTTCCTAGACAAAACAATGTAACAGAGGAAAATAAAGTTACAACCTTGGATTCAGAGAAACAGCTTGCTGAAAAATCTCGTTCAATGAAGTAACCCAAACAGTGCAAGACACAAATGGAGGATTCCCTATCTATTATCCAATACTGGTGTTCTGCAGATACGGATTTCTGAAAGTGGTGGACTTGCCTCACTAAGGAGATGTGGTGGACAGGAGAAGGAAGGATTTTTTGGGAGGTGGGGGCTGCAGCTGCATAATCATCCTGCAACACCAGGAGCAGGGTTGAAACGAGTGGGGAAGTAGAAACATGGGGGTGAAACAAGGAAGGACCTTAAGAAAATCTAGCTAGGGTGAGTACTGTGCATTGCAGGCTGTGGTGGCATGTCTTCCTTGTTGCTCCTACACTTTGAAAAAGTGTTCCCATTAAGCAGAATTTTCACTGAAATGCAAACATTAGATCCCTTTCCCCTCATTCTCCACATTCTAGAATAAGAATCATAGAACATATATAATTCCTTCCCCGTGCCCTTTGTACATTAACAAATAAAGATCTAGATTGGTATTGTCATAGTATCTTCATAATAGGTTCATATGCAAGCCCGGTTACATCATGGCCTATTTCTTTTTCCTTCTTCCGTACACTTTTAACTTAGTCATGCCTTACAAGTTCTATCTTGTGATTTTAAAGGAAATTAAATACAGTGGTGCCTCGCAAGACGAAATTAATTCGTTCCACGAGTTTTGTTGTCTTGCGATTTTTTTCGTCTTGCGAAGCACGGTGTCGGAAAAGTTTTGGAAAAGCTTCAAAAATCACCAAAGTCTTCAAAAACCTCAAAAAAGGCTACCACACCGCGTGCTATGAGCTGCTCCTCGAAGTCAAGTCGCAACTGTATTAATGGTGTTAAGAAAAAGGAAACAAACTTGCAAGACGTTTCCGTCTTGCGAAGCAAGCCCATAGGGAAAATCGTCTTGCGAAGCAGCTCAAAAAACAAAAAACCCTTTCGTTTTGCGAGTTTTCCGTCTTGCGAGGCATTCGTCTTGCGAGGTACCACTGTAACACTGAGCATTCGCTTTAGGAACTGACAACAAGCGCTCCCACTATGTGCTTAAAATGAAATGCCAGCCTCCAGTTTTAGCTGCTATTTTAAATACAGTGGTACCTCGGGTTAAGTACTTAATTTGTTCCGGAGGTCTGTTCTTAACCTGAAACTGTTCTTAACCTGAAGCACCACTTTAGCTAATGGGGCCTCCTGCTGCCGCCGCGCCGCTGGAGCCTGATTTCTGTTCTCATACTGAAGCAAAGTTCTTAACCCAAGGTAATATTTCTGCGTTAGCAGAGTCTGTAACCTGAAGCGTATGTAACCTGAGGTACCACTGTACAACTTGTTAATCCCCACCCCAGCACAGCCATAGGTAATCAACCTTTCTAATATAATTGATAAACAATTCACCAACAGCCTTTATTGCTGACATTTTACTTCCACTCAGATATAAATTCACTGGTATATCCACTGTTCTACACATATCTATTTTTATTATGCAGCTGTGTTTGTGGAACACAAACCAGACATTCCCATTCATATTCTATGTGAAACAGGAAAATCTTTATGTGATATCAACACCTGCTGGGTCTTTTGTCCTGGAAAAACTTCTTCACACCTGCCTAGTAATCACATGGCAGCAGTGAGGACTTTGTGGTCAGGAGAAAAAACCTTGCAGGTTGAATAGCCTTCAGAAATCTAACATTATCTACTTCTGCTTTACATAGTAATCTTTCTAACATATATAATATAATGTATATAATTCCAATCATCAGCATAGATCTGACCCATATATGCTATACTAGGAAACTGGTCAAGACTTAGGGGAATTCAGAATGGAACTTTATCAGATATGACTGCACAATATGAGATTGTAACTGAGTCTTTGAAACAGCATGAGAAGTGTCTCCCAGTTTCTTTATACAAGGATGAGGATCTATCCTAGCTGTTAAACACAAAAGTGCTATATTACTGTTCATAGACAAGATGAGTCACAGGAGATACAAAAAAACCCCAATTTTCTTTTGATCTCTCAAATGTCTTGTGGCTTCAGGTAAGAAAGCATGTCTCTTTTTAAAAAAAAATGAATTAATTTTTCATTAATAATAATCCAATATAAGCCACATTGATATAATGCCAAATCACAATACAATTTTAAAAGCCAATTATTCCATTCCAAATTAAACATTTTTGGGTGTCTTCCCATGTTCTGATTTTGGGGAGATGATGTTGCTGTTCCTTCTCCTGCTTCTATTCTTATTTAATCCAAATAATACCATTCCAATGTAAATCATTTATCTTAAAGAAAGAAAAAGTGTCTCAATGGGATGACACTGAAGTCTCATCTAAAGCTGGGAGGGGGAACCTGTGGCCATCCAGATGTTGTTGAACTTCAACTCACACATTTGCAAGTGTGTATGTATATACATGTGTGTGTGTTTGTCTCAGAGACACACTGACCTGTCTGAAGCCCCTCATATGATACTGTAAAATTAATTTGCAACAGAGAAGCATGAGTATAGATCTCTAATGCCTTGTAAACTTCTGGTATTAAAAAAACAAACACTTGTTCTCAATTTTCCTTATTGGGGCTATGTGCAGGGCAGCAGTAGAATAGACATCACCCACAAACACAGAGGAATCTTCTTTATCAAAGTGGTTTAGTCAGAATAGGCTAGGTTGACAAGAACACGATAACCTTTGGGGGGGGAATGTAGATTTCCCCCCCTCAACACCTCAATAAATAAATAAATAGCAACAAACGAGACAGAAAGCCAGGAATGAGAATTACAAACTTATTTCCATGTTTCTCTAATATATTAGTAATTTGCTGGCAATGGCTTTGACAGCCAACAGATGGATGCACCATTAGATACAATGAATGCAGCAGATGCTGAGCCAGCCTCCATCAGCTGGACATGTCAAGCAGCCAAGTGCAAGAGCCACACTTTTCAAGTGGGTACCGGTTGGCGTGGCAGCCTTGGAACATTAACAAGCAGCCCATTCTCCTTTCAGCCAATGGATTTCAGTTTCCAGCCCATTTCAGTGAATTATCACTAATTGCAGGAGCTGTAGAGTCTTATATACAGGGGAAAGCAGTGGCCCTATTAAACCAAATTTAAAATAGAGGAATGGAGACATAGACTTCAGCGTTTAAGCTTGAAAACAGAAATATTTCAAGATCCTCGAGCTCATGCCTAGATTGTAGCAGATTGTGTGACATGCAGCAAATCCAGAGAAGCATTTGTACTCTGGTTTAAGTTGAAACTGTCTCAGTGTCAGTGTCATTGGGAATACTCACAGTCCTAAAGATGATCTGGCAAGAAATACAAACACATTTAAGGCTGAACAATAAACCTATTTTGACAAAGCCTATCTTCTTATTTACATGTTCTGTACAGTGTGTAGTTCTTCTTTAGATACTCAACAAATAAATATTTTATATAAAATATTTAAAACAGAATTTTAATTCTACCGAGTGCTTCTATACAGATTTTTGATAACAAGCTTGTTCCGAATCAATTCTAATACGGCTAACTGAAGACACTAACCATTTGCTCATGAAGTGTTTCTTCCTATAAAATAAATTGCACATATCCAGCCATTTTATATTGCTTATGTGTCTATGTCACGTTATGCTTAATGGACAGAAAAACAAAACTCTAGTTGTAAATGTATCAACTCCAGTGCATGTGTCTACCATTTTAGATACATGTCAAACATGCCACTGAATAAAATGAAGGTTGTCACTTATTCAGCGTAACTTTTAGGATACTGTATTCCATCAAATAATGGAATCAACAAACCTCTGTATCATTTGGCAGGCGGGTACATCTCTGATACACCAATGCTTTCATAGCTCCAATTCTTGACTAAAACCCAGAAATTCATTTGCAGAGACACTTGCAGTATAAAGAAAGTGGGGGAACAAGGAACTGCAGAACTTAACAGGAAAAGGGACACAGTATTTGGCATGTTATCTGAGAGCATTGCTTTGGCATTAAAATCAATTCCATTCAGTCAGTTTGAATGGCTAATGTTTTACTAAGAAGAAAGCTACCATTTTCAGACAAGAATCTCAATAATTTCAATATGGGTAGGTCATTATGGTAAATTATAAATCTGGGTTTTTTCTTCTTCTTTACAACATAAGCTAGCAGCTAATTATTGCACAGTTCGTACAATTTGGGACCTTATAATTGCATAATATTTTACAAACCAAAAGGTTTCCACCAGCTGGAAAGCTAATTCTCAAAACTGCTGCCATTCAGCAATGTACCCAATTCACAGTTCAGTTTAGAAAACTAGAGAAATGGATGAATCTGCCCATAGAGGATTCAACCATTGTTGTTTCCAAGTGGCATCATTACATGCAGGCACCAAAAGCAACCATGCGAAGTAACTAATGTGGAATTAGAGGCAATCAAATAGCTTCTAAAACAAGCAGATGAAATAATCCATCTAGTGGACTAAAATTACTATGCCGATTAAGCAATTTCACAACAGAACAGAACTATTGTCAACACTTGTGTCCAAAAATCCTTGCAAGCAGCTGAAGAATTTGCTAAAATGGTTGGCAAGTTGAAACACTTAATGAAATATGGTTGCATCCAATGGTTGGTGGAAGGCTCTTTGATCTACTGGAGGTTTCCATGAGGAGAAAATGGGAAGAGATTATTTTTGCTGATTCCCCCTTACATCTGCTGCTCTCTGCACCCCTCTAAGGTGGGGACCCCTTAGATTCGAACAGTGTGAGAGGTGTCACAGAGGGGTCTGTAGAAAGGTGAAATTTCTAAAAACAGTCTCTTCTACCTTTCTACTGGATTAAATAGCCTTCTGCCAGTAGAGGGATTTAACCTATTAACTTTAAACCTAGCTCATGGAAAACAAAGCAGTCAAAGCAGTCTTTGGCATCATCTTTTCAATAGGAGTCAACAAGAGTTTTAAAGCTCTTTAAAATATTCCCCCAAAATTCTAAAACATGTAATAAGGGAGCTCACAGAAACTGAAGGCTTCTTTAAACAGCACAAATGTTATGTTTCCTCTCTACAGTAAATATATTACAATACACACTAAACAATGTTGAATCCTTACAGGCTTTCCCGCATCCTCCATCAATGAAGGAAAGTCTTTATGTGAAGCAGAGAAATAAATGGATACAAAATCCTTGTACGGCAGAACTCAAAGCACTCACTACAAAAGCTGTATTTGAGGCAAAGGTCTGTTTTATTACATCTTGCTTTAAAACCATATGAGACGAAAGTGAATGGAGGTCCTTTCTGTCATGTCTATATACAGATCAAGAAGTCAAAAGATGGAATACTTATGCCACAACTAAAACATTATGTTCACCAGGTGCTTATAATGGAAGAGAAGGAGCTGTACAACTACTGGGATCAGGATTTTTTGTTCAAAAAAGCATAACATACAAAAACTGTTTAAGAGTATGTTGATTTTCATGCTTTTTTTTAAAAAAAGTAGTTCCCTAGTTTGATTGGTCACAGAATGAAGTGCAAACTGCACAAACTATCAGTGATATATTCAGGCACTATTTGAATGAACTTAGCCTATTCCCAGGTTCATTCAACCCCCACTCTAGGTTTGTAAGAATGGGACTTCTCAGGAAGAAGGGCCTACTTGGGAGCAGGGAACTTTGAAAGCTAGGCTAATCAGTTGCAGCTGATTTGGGTGACCAGATACATAAACTCCTAGTTGCTTGAACAACACTAGTCCTTAGCTCTGGGCAAGCCAGCTTATTGTTCCTATCCTGACTGACCTGCTACTACCAACCCTTGCTAATACCTTGTCTACCCTCGGACCACTCTGCTGTGTTTGACTTCAGGACCCTGCTACTAGACCCTGCCTCACTGTGCTTGATCTCAGCTTCTCAGCCCTGACTTGTAAGTAAAATTAACTATAGCTATTGTAAACAAGCAACTGTAGGAGGGAACAGGAGACCAAAGTCAGAGGCCATGTGAGTCAGAGGCCATGATGTCTGAACTGGACCAATAGTTTAGGAGCATCAAAATCCACATAGAAACTAGCCTAAAATTAGTATCAGTTTAATCTCATTCACCAAAGGCTTTATGTACTAGTAAAATTAATCTACACTGAAGTCTATTTTTATACCTATTGTTCACACTAAAGGAACAATATTTTAAGATGAAATATTCCAGTAAATAATTATAATCTATGTTGCCTGGACAGAAAAAACTTTAAGATGAAGAACAGCTCTATGACAAAAATGACATTTTGGTTGAGAATAATAAACCATAAAGTACTGTATATTATGTTCAGGAAGCCACACCATTAAAAAAAAATCTCTCCTCCAGATAACCTGTTGGGAAAAGATCAGTGGGTCTCAGTATATGCCAGGAAGATAAGGGATATAGTAATTATGGCAACCTCTTCGGAAGTTTTACAGTGAAGCTAGGTGAGTTTTGGCAAGCAACATGCACTTTTACTGGAATCTGTGTTCGTTCATATCTAACGTTTTGGACAAACCTGAAAAGCATACAAACCCACAGAGGGTGAGCCAATAAAGTTGCAATATGAAACACTGCAAAAACAAAGGTTTCTTATGACTGGCTATAGTTCTTCAACAATGCCTCTGAGGGCCAATTTAAACATTACAGCTTTCATGTGAAGTCTGCTAGAAAGAATTCAACACTTATTTATTTTTTATCCTGACTTTCTTCCAAGCAGCACAGAATGGTCTACAGGACCACCACCCCATAAAAACCACCTACCCATTTTATTGGCCCAAACAAATGTATTGTAGCCATGCCACTGGATGAGATTAAGAATGTTGGAGGAACCTGTTGAAAATGGACCATTGAGCTGACATGGATTCTTATATAAATGCTTTTCTAAACAAGTGGACATTATATGCAAATAGAGATGTAAATTGCTTTACTGTTTACATATTCAATCATATATAATTCCTGCTGTCCCATAAGGGGCTCCATTGCTTTTCTTTCTTCTGCAGTGTTGATTGAGAGTTGACTTTGTTTCTAGGGGCAGCTTATTAGGCTGCAATCCTAACCATATTTACTCCAATGTCCCACTGAATTCAATGGGGCTCACTCCCAGATAAGCAGAGTTATGATTGCATCTTTAATCTGCTTTCTACTGTGAAATATAAAATCTAGTGGGATGCAAAATTCATTATTGCTCCTTTCACATTGGTACCTTTTGATTTCATCCATGCTCCTCAGTTTAAAGTCTGAGGAGCATATTTAACTAAGTGTGAGTGGAACAACCTCTGCTTGTGCAATGGAACTTCTTTGTTAGAGCCTACACTCCTACTCAAGTGTAGGCTGAACTCCTGACATTCCTCACCCCTGTTCCCCTGTCCTGTATAGGCTTAACTATGCACATAGGCTTAACTGTCACCAAGTATAATAATAAAAACTACAGAAGTTGTGCTAGGGGTTGCGCAACATATTTCACAAGTACAAGACGTCAATTGAATTTGGCTGTTGCGGTAAACTAGGGCTTCCTGGCAGCAAATGGCTGTTGCACAAGCTGGCTGTAACAATTGGATATCAGCTACTGTCTTCTAGCACTCAGCTGAAATTGTCTGCATTATTCAAAAAGCTGGCCACAACTTGAAAATCTTTAGTCTGCAGCATATCCTGGAAATCTCACAAGAGGTAACTTTAACTTGCAAATTGTTTGATAGTTGTGATTGACACTTTCAAACTGACTAACTTCACACATCTCTAAATTAACTTTACCAATGAATGAAGTTTCTTTTTTAAAAAAAAAGTTATGTATTAAATTTGTTAGTAACTTTATCTTGCCCAAGGCAAACCAAAGTTTATGATCCACAAGTATGATCTTTTTGCATTCTGTCAAGACTTTTGAGAAATCAACCTGTATTCCTTGTCTACTTAACATGGACTGAACTACAGACATGCGCACCAACATTACTATATTTATTCTGTGAACTGAGTTACTTCGCCTCACTTACATTACAAGCATTAACTACAGATAGCTGCTCACTTTGGACCAGGGGTGTCAGCTTGAATAAAATATTGGGGCTGGGGCAGGTAAGCCCCGCCCCACATAATCGTTTACAAGGTGTGGCACACATGCATCATTTGAATGGCAGTGCCCATCAACCTTTTTTGGGGGTAGTCCCCTCAAATATTTTACTAGGGGGCAGGGTTGAAGGGGCCTTGGTTCCAAAGAGCTGGGTCCTATGCTTTGGACAAACCAGTAGCTACTCAAAATGAGTTGGCACCACCACAACCCATATAAGAAGGATGAATTTATGTATGATGCAGAAGTACATGAATAATCACAGAAGCAGTATACCTTTTCAGAATTAAGGGGTGATTGCCAATGAACTAACAGTAAACTGAACCATCTGGGCTAGTCAAAAGAGACAACCTCCTTCAACAGACACTTCCTCTTTCAGTTTGCTATCGTTTTATAGCCACATGGATATAAGCCAGGCATATCTCTTAAGTGCATTAGTAGTGGCTATTACTCTACAAGAAAAATCTGCTACATTTTGGAAGTTTCAGCTGTACTGTTGCCAATTACTGATGTTCAGATATTAAGATCTGAGCTAACGAACATGTTTCACCCACAAGCTCTTGAATGCAAGCAGGCTTCTTGTCGGCTAAAAATAACAACACCAGCTAGCTGCCAGCTAGCTAGCTTCCCCTCACAAATGAATGAGCATACTTTAGGATCAAATATATCAAGGCAACATTTCTTTGAACTGAGTGGTGCTGACCCGTGGCTAGAATAATAGCAGGAGTGAAAAGTCCTGGGAGGTGCAGATGAAGACTTGCATAATCAGTTCTTCTATGATCCTAACAACTGTGGGACAGTTCATCACAAAAATTATGAGTATCTACTTTTCCACTCACTCTGCCCCAAAAGATATGGCCTTTATTTTAAATAAAATAATTCTGAAAACCTGATGACATGTGAATGTTGTTGGTGACTGCAAAGGTCTATAAAAACTGATCAGAAAACTACATGACGTCTTCTATATATTGGCCCAATGTTAAATTTTCTTGTACAACAATGTTTTATAAAAATCCTTCTGGAGGAAGAACTGTATTGGAATTAAATATTCACATGGATGTTCGATTCTTATATTATTTGTTGTGGCTTATGTTTTTGTTGTTGTTAACTTTGCTGTCTGGTCTTTGACCACAATAAAGACTGATTGATATTATATTCTTTTTTCTGACGGGGTTCCCTGAAAAAGTGTCCTCTAGTGGGCCCTGTCCTAAATCAGCAGGATCATAGGATTTCATCCACTGATTGTGGCGGGCAGCAGCAGCAGAACTGCTGTGATATTTGCTGAGCAGTTATTAGGTGCCTGCCATTGCAGCTTCACTCCAGGACATTGTGGGTATTTAAAATAATGGGCAGCACGAACACCCAGTTGTCAAGTACAATGTAGGTGGGGCAGGAATGGAATCAATGCTGGGTCTCCTGGGATCTTGGAAGGTGCCCAAGAAAGTTAATGCTGGCTCTGTCTGGAACCACCCCTTCATCTTAATTCCTAGAAATTAATTCCAAAAAGTTGTAGAGGTGGAACGTGGGAGTTTGTCCTCCACCCTGCCCCCAATGTCCACATGGGAGAGGGGTATTTCCAGGGGAATAGAGTTTCATGTAAGGCAGGCAATCAGAACTGAGTTCACTTTCCAAGGAAGACTCTGAGATGAAGATTAATCCATGTGATATTTTGAAACAGGCTTAAACCAACTTCTTACAAACAACTGAAAGCACACTTGTGACCGGAGGTACATATTAGGTGCTGTTTTGTGCAGGCTGTGAACTTATGAATTCTTGCTATCTGTTTAGAATAAAAATGGGGGGTAGACTCCTGTATTTCAATTATGTTCAACTAGTATTTTTAAAATTAAGAATATTTCTCATAATAACTCTTTTTCAATACATCCACGAATAATAAAGATAAAAGGAGTGTGTGTCTTTTTATAAAAATATAAAAAGAAAAACACACAAATTTCTGCAGGATAAGAAATGTTCTATAGCATTTATTAAAGACTGATTAAGAGCTGGTTATTTTATGCGTTATCTGTTTTACCTTGTGGCCCATACTGGTTCATCTGAGTTCCATAAGTACCACTTGAATTGCTCTGCGGAAAGCTACCAATTCCAGAATGTATTTGGCCTCCGGGTGAAGGATGGGGTGACATAGATGGTCCAGTTTGCTGAGGCGTGTACTGAGACAATTGAGGATTTCTCTGAATGCCTGCCAGGAAACCTAAACGAGAAATAAACACAACACAGGAAAAATTAAAGACTTCCACATGGAAAACTCAAACATTTCTTTACCAAAAAAAACACACAAAACATTAAAACTTTGGTTTGAGATAGCCTTCACCAACCTAGTGTCCTCCATCCAGATGTTTGGACTAAAACTCCCATCCCTTGCTGGCTTGGGTTGAGGGGAGTTGTAGCTCAAAACATCTCAAGGACACCAGCTTAGGGAAGATTATTTTAAGGCAATGGTTATTTGTATCACATATCATTATATATGGAGAGCTGATGCACGAAAGCCACGGCAGAATTCCAAATCACAGATAACACATGACATTACTTAAGGCAGCCCTGTTCAGGGAAGTTTTTAATATGTAACGCTGTACTGTTTTTAACACTGATTGGGAGCCGCCCAGAGTGGCTGGGGAAACTCAGCCAGATGGGTGGGGTATAAATAAATTATTATTATTATTATTATTATTATTATTATTATTATTATTGGCATCATTTGTGAACACAATACTAATTATGCGGTTTGGAATTTACTCCACATGTAAAAGCTGTGCAAAATTCAATAGTAAGATAATGGATTAATATTAAAATAAAACAAGCTGAGAAAACAAGGAATTGGCAATTACCTTGAAGGCAGAACAATCAATGTTATATGGACTAAGTATTCTAGGCAGATTGACATTAAGACAGATTGCACAAGGGTACTTCTTGTAAGCTTTGTGAAAGTGGTGGAAGAAGCATTCAAATATCTTTGACTACAGCTGCTAATGGACATGGACACAGATTATGAATATTCAATCAAATACCAATACCTGCTTTACCTATCCTAGCCATTTTACTGCTCTCTGGAGAGTCATCCCAAGAGTTTGGGGTTGTAGCAGCTGATCACAAAGGTCATATTTAAGACACCAACCAGCCTGCACCACTCAAGAGTACTTAACTAACAGTAAAGGTATGGTATTTTTGATGCAGCAATTTATTATTTTGTTTTGTGGAGGAGAACTAAGACAAATATCTTGTGACCTTCAGTGAATCCAATCAATTTTTAAAAAGTAGTTTGGGTGCTTATGTTTAATGGGTTCACCTTGATGCTGAGGAGAGTGCTTCTAGAGGAAGGGTTTATGTAAGTGCATGGCAGGAGCCCAGATGCAATTTGCAACCCTCAGGGTGACTGCACTAGTCTGCTCTTTGCTACTCCAAGAAACTGAAGGAGGACTAGCAGGATTAGCACAGGTGGCACAGTTTGACAGAATAACTGTTGCTCAAACCTGATTACCTGGTACCTTCCCACCACCACTCTGTCGCCTCTGACCTTATTTAGAACTGCAATACCAAGCCTGCCATGAGTAAAACTGTTCTTTAGAAAAGTCTTAACAAACAGGAAACTAGTACTTTAAACATTAAGTGAAGGTATAAAGCTTCTGTAGAAACAGAAGTGACAAGAGTCACTGGAAGTATAAGTCCAAAAGGAGAATTGTTCAAATGAAGGATGCGCTCAGACCAGAACTCATATTTTCTTCTCCAAGGATTGTGCCAATAAACGCTGAATTTGTACAACTTTCCCAGAGGGGAGGTACAATTTCACTTTCCTAGCATTAATCTCTCTAGGGACTGAATATTACAAATGGGAGATAGAGATTTGGAAGGAAATGTAAAGGGAGGAAGAAACAGACAGGCTATGAAATCAGGAAAGAAATGGAATAAGCAAAAGGACAGAAGTTAGAAGAAATTACTGCCTCAATATACAAACATTTCCCCAATGCAACAATGCACTTGGACATAAATAAGTGGTCTGGCTGTCAAGTACAGTCACAGCCTCTAACAAATCTGACAATGTTTAGCAAACAGTATTCAGTGACAATTTGCTTTTTCTTACTGATCGTATCAACAGACTATGACTGTATTTCCAGGATGAGCAGAATCAAACACGAGGGTGATAAAGATATTCTAGTGAGTGCAGTGTTATTTGGTGTGTGGATACATGAATTATATTAAGAGTAATCTGTTCAAATCAGAACAACGTGAAGACTGAGATGATATTGGTAATAAGACACTTTTCACTCTAACAGTAATGAAATGACAAATGCAATGAACTTTCATGCAAAGGATCTATTGGACTGATATGTAAGCTGAAAGCCAAGCTGATTGTTTAACTTGCTGTCAAAGAACAAAAAGTAAATTTAAATGTAAGAGGAGATGGATAGGCCGGTTGTAAGTAAGAGAGGTTCAAATTTTCAGGAGTTTATCTTCTCGGGATACAAGGGGTGCAGGGAATGATATTTATAGTAGATAGAATGGACTGTTAACAAAACACCATCTTTAAACATTTGCATTACCAATGCACTCATCTCAGCAGATGGGAAGAAGCATTACAAAATCAATTGGAACCAAATCAAAGAAGAAGTAGAAAGTGAAGGCAGGGCGTTCTCTTAACTACCCCTAACAACACATCATCTTCCACTTCACAAAATGTCAAATACTACATTTATAGGGGCCCCCCTATAAATGTCTATGGGAAGAAAACCAGCTAATGCAAACCTGACTTGTCACATTAATTTTTATAAACAATCCCACTACTTGCTGTTGTTTTATTTTGATGCTACAGCAGCTACTGAAACGAAGAGTGTTTTTTGGTGAGCAGTTCCATTAGCTAATATAAACTCAAGCACTTCAGTGGCCACTACTGGGCGGTATGAAAGTAGTGAAGGTTCACTGGACTGCAATAACACACAATACCCTGTCTACTTGGCATTGCAACCGCTTATTTTCATGTTTGCATCTGCTGTTGTGTGCAGAATGATTGACATGTTTCTTCACACCAGTTCAACAAAAGATGTTTCTCTGTTGCTTGGGTGAAATAATAGTCACACAACCTGTCACCTTAGCAAATTTGTCTCCCACTATAAAGGCTGGCAATACCAATTCACTTTCTCTCCAAGGTTCCAAGTTTCTAGGGACTTGAGAAGTATGCTTCATTTCTTATAAGATCCTACACGCTTAAATTCTGTATACTATGTTTAGTGTTTGTTTGCCAATTTCTTTTCACAAACTGAATTGCTTTGGTGAAGGCAGAAAATAATGACCTAGCTAAAGCTTTAACCCAGACTCCCTACTGTTCCACCAGCTGTGCTATTAAGCTAAGTGGCTGAATCGCTCTCCCAATTCTTTCTCTGATATGACAAAAACCTCAACTATGTAAGGCAGGCAATGATGTTTAAATATATCCCCTCCCCCTTCTTTACCCTCTTCCTGTCTAGTCTTGAAATTAATATCATCTATCACTGATAAATTGGAATCGGGGGAAGGATTAGACAGATCACCCAGATGGTAGCCTGGAAACCTTTCCTTATGCAAATCTTGCCCAATGCTGTCTGATAGACATTGTAACGTGATGCACAAAGGGCACAGACACAAAGACATGAGTGACATTTGTCAATACAATGAAAGCAGCAAAGAAATGACAGACCTGAAGCCATTAGCCTGCTATCTCATGTGCAATGGATTGCCATGCCATGTAAAGTGATCTAACAGGAACATCCTTTTGAATATCGAGCTGTTTCCCTTTCACTACTATTATCCAGCTATCTACTGAGCAGTCCCATTTTGCGGAATATGTATGTGCACACTGAAATGATCAGAGAAGAAAGCTCTACAACTCTCACAGAACCAAAGGAATACTATCCTCTGTCTTCTTGGATAATAAGTGTGTCCTGTGACGATGCATAACAGGACTGGAGACCACCTTCCCAATAAATGTTTTCCAGCATCAAAGATGGACAGAAGAGACAGAATAGAAAACTTACTTTTTGGGAACTCAGGAAGCTGATTCATATCATTGACTCGTCTAATTCAATATATTAACAGGCAGTGGCTGTCTAGGGGTTCAGACAGGAGCAGGGTCAATGGGGGCCTCATTTGGCTGGGGGCCTCAAATTCAAAGAGGAGCTCAAATTTAGACATTTATGCTGCTCAGGTGGCAGTCAGAAAAGAACTGAGCGGAAAGGCCCTTGCTTGGCCCCTTGAGGCACCCACATACTTCAGTGGTTTTCCAACCCCCACTAAAAAAAATGTATTACAGCTTGCAATCCGTTGGTATTCTTTTAAAAATCACTTTGTTTTAGGCTTATATTCTGTATGTTGACCTACAAATGAAATCCACTGCTGTAGATCCTCAATAAATAGTTCAATAGTTTTAAGAACGCTTTCCTAACAATGATCATCCAAGGTATTACCTATTTAAGTTAAAATAGAGAAACCATTAATTTCACAGCTCATGAGGGAAACCTGTGCCAGGGACAACGACCAGATTCAGTAAACTTTATTGGAAGCCTGGTGATAGGAACATTCACTGTCACTTTGTTAAGCCCTTTACCAATGAATGGTTCTGACCTATTTCTGTACTAGCCTAGGGGCTGAGATTTCAGACACTAAAAAAAAACGTGTAAAAATGTTTCTACTGAGGTGTCTTATTGTTAGCAATTGTATACAGGCAGAAATATAATCAAATCCTTTCCCCAGTCTCAGCAACAACAAAAAACCCAATTTAGCTAAAGTAAATAAAAATTCATCTTCAAGAATATAACTGCGTTTATCAAAGGGGGAAAAAACCCCAGTAACCAGCTGCTAGACGATAATATTTGTCTAGAGACTTGATTTTAGGTTTTGTTTCTGCTGACGTGATTATTTAGTTGTCTTCTGCCACAGAGCAGTTTATGAGGGTGGCTCCTTCTCTCTGTAGGTAGACACTGCCGATTTCATGTCTTCTTGAAATAAGACATAGCTGCTGTATATTTAGCATATGCCAAAACTAATCAACTCAGTCTAAATATGAAGTTGGCTGGGGAGGATAATATGCCTGATATTCAACATTCAATCTGAAACTGACATCCATCAGGTGCTGAAATTGGCACTCAGATTCTCCAAGAATAGAGCTGGTTTGGCACTCTTACACCACTTTTAAAGGTTGCAGAACAAGGGAAGAAACTCCCAGCCCTTGATATGTACTCTGCAACTGGAACAAACATTATTTGGGCAATGCCCAAACCAGATACTATTCCCAGTAGGAAAAGAAGTACCACATCACTCCCAACTTTTCACAGGCTAGGAGCTGAAATAGGTTTAAACCAGTTCAAACATAAAGATACAACTGCTTTATGGGATTACTTTAATAAAGGTGACCTTCCACATATCTTTTGGTATTACAAATTCAGCACCTACAAAAATGAACGCAGTTATACAAAACCCCAATCTCCAACTTGCTTCAAATCAGTGTAACTCAGACTCAGGAAGGACACAAATATTTCCTTGAATTGAGCTGCATCATTCTGTGCAAGGGATGAACAGCTGGGAAACAGAGCAGGGCCTCCTTTGTTGTTGCATCAATGCTGCATGTCATTTACCTCCAGAAAGCTGCTGTAAATTATCCCTGCATGTTAAAAAACAGGCATCCCTTTTGGTGAGCTAGGACTTCTTAACAATAATGCATGGTTTCACTATAGGTTTATTTGCTACTGGAACAACATAGAACCTTCTTCCCAGTAGTCTAGTGCTACACCGTTCTGGTAATATATGTAGAAAGGAAAATGGTTCCAATTAAATGCCAGGAGAGGGACAACACGGCTGTAGGAAGGTTCAAATCACTCAGCAGACACTCACAGTTCTTCTCTATGGACTTTCCTGGAGCAGAATGGGATTGGACAAGCGGGAAGTGGCTTCCATACTGCTCTAGGAATGCACTGATACCATTCAAGTGTTGAGTAATCATGAAGTACACACAGAAAGTATAAAATTGGCTTCGGTACCTTGTGGATGAACATGCTAACACTACCAGAAAGAGGCTTTATATATGTTTTCTCTCTCTCTCTCTCTCTCTCTCTCTCTCTCTCTCTCTGTGTGTGTGTCAGATGTGGAAAAACATTAATCTCTGACCATACTTTATTTGTCTGTTGTGAGCCATCCCACTTTTTTCTTTTAAACAAATGATCCAGTATTTTATTAGGTTTAACTTGTGTTTTTTTAAATGAATGCTATATTACTGTATTTCTTCTATTTGCTGCTTTGGGTGGCAGAAAAGGTGAGATAGATATACAAAATAAATGTATAAGAAAAATTATAAATAATAACAAGAACAGTGTTATTCTCTTTTTCTGTGGGTCATATTCTAAATCCTAAAATGCAATAAAAATGGAGGAAGAACATCTTTTTAAGATTTAAAACTATTCACAGTGCTTTTTGGTTGCAATTTGATTAGGATTTTTCTTTCTCTGTCTCTTCTTTAAAGACAGCAAATAGATGTCAGAGAAAAGATACTCTTTATCAAATGTCAGTATTAAGTCATAATTGTATCTGAATAGGAAATATGAAGGGAAATTCCCTAAGTGGTACGTATGACTTCTAAAGAGATAAATATGTTTTGTGTTTCATTAAATGAAAATAAATGGATGATGAAGTGACAGGATATGGATGATGGAAGTAAATAACATTAAAAGGAATAAGGAAAGCAAGAGCTTGTAGTTACATAAATTCAGTTTGCTGTTTAGTATGTGTGTGCAGGAAAGCACAAAGAGAACATCAAAATGCCTGATCACATCCCATCTGTTTCTGCTTCTTACTGGATAACAATCTCCACTGCCAAAAAGCCATTTAAATTTACTACATTGTAGCTACTGATAAATATCACTTCTGTGAAGATCTAATACTAAATAAGAACTTGATTTTGAGATAATGCTTACATGCAGCTGTGTCAAATAGATCAAGGTTTCGCTCAGCTCAACACCTGGATTCTATAAGGCTGCAATTTGTTACCCACTGTGATTCTTTGCAATACATTTCCCCCCCAGAACACACTACTTGTACCCCCCCTTTCTCCCCCTCCATTTAAAAACCAAGAAACAAAGCAAGATGAAACACTATCACAAGATGCAACATGTAAATGACGGGAAGGAAAAAAAGACCCTAGAGGAGAAATGATGAAAAGCAGGATATTGGCAAAGGGTGGCAAAGACAAGGGGTTTTCGGAAGCTCTCGTGATGGGTACCTTCCATGCAGATCTGACAGGCACAGAATGGTGCCATGAAACTGCCTCTAGCAACAGAATACATTTTCCAGCACATCACAGCAACTGCAATAGCATCAATTCTACTTGCAATCCATGTCCAAACAGAAAAAAAAGTTCTCAATGGTCCTGTTTCAGCACATCTCAAGGACTAATTAAATCCTCATTACTTTCTTCTAATTATTCCAGAGCTCTGGGATTTTACTGAGCGAGTCTCTGATGGTAAATCAGATGAAAAGGGTTAAATAACCTGTGTTGATTTTGAAACTCCAGACCTATTCCAGACCTTTAGCATATCATCAGCATTATCATGAATATTTAACTATACACTGCTGTGAAAATTATAATGGGAGAACAATTAAAAGTTTTTTTTAATTAATTCTGACCCATATACATTTGCCTTAATAAATAAAGGCTTTTTAAGCATCCCCTTCATGATAGTCTGTGCCAGAGTAACAGCATGAGACCATTTAATGCTTCCATTAGATTCTGTGTTTTTAGCAGTTCCCTATCTACTATTTTAATCTGAATATGATGAACCAGGGTGTACTTATTTCAAACCAAAAAGAGCACTGAGGATGCCAAATGAGAATGTTTTAGCATATAGAGAAAATATATCGTACACTGCATTTTAATTAATTTTGTTGTAACTTAGGTGCTGCCTTGAATATATCCAGGTATAGCAAGGCATGATAAAGGATATACCAGAAGTACCGTATTGGCCCAAATATAAGCTGCATCTTTAAAAGTCAAGGGGGGAAAGAAAAAAAGACAATACCCGAATATAAGCCGTTCCCTTTAAATTCTGCAGGCACTCACACACATTCTGTTTTATCGTATTTCTGCTTCAGCAGCGATATCGTAAAAGCCAATTTTTGTAAGGTTGTGAATTTAAGCCGCATTTAAACTTTTCACGGTTGGAATTTAGGAAAAAAGTGAGGCTTATATTCAGGCCAACAGAGTAACTTGCTGGGTGGGGCTAGCTTCCCAGCATGGGGGCGGGTGTAACTGTTTACCAGGTGGAAGAGGGTGATGTAAGCACACGCCAGGAGTGTCAGATTGGCTCTGCTGGTGCATTCCCACCATCTTGCCCCTCCCAGTAAGCAACAGCAACTCATGGTACCTACTGAAGTCAGAGATGACCCTGTCTACCTCTTTCTTGTAAGGCATGTCTCATATTTCCTGTTTGACCTGACCACGCAATGAGAAGGTAAGATGTGGCTCAGGCACCAACACTATCAAGCAGATGAACACAGAATAAAGCTCTAGAAATTATTTCAATGTCGCACAAAGGGAAAAGAAGAAGAAGAAGAAGAAGAAGAAGAGGAGGAGGAGGAGGAGGAGGAGGAGGAGTTTGGATTTGATATCCCGCTTTATCACTACCCAAAGGAGTCTCAAAGCGGCTAACATTCTCCTTTTCCTCCCCCCCCCCCACAACAAACACTCTGTGAGGTGAGTGGGGCTGAGAGACTTCAGAGAAGTGTGACTGGCCCAAGGTCACCCAGCAGCTGCATGTGGAGGAGCGGAGACACGAACCCAGTTCACCAGATTACGAGTCTACCGCTCTTAACCACTGGGAGATAAGAAGCATGACTATCCCACCTATACTTTGCTCCCTGAACTTCTGTAAAAGCCATCAATCTATCACTCTTACTGCCAGCAAAGAAAAACTTGAAGGGACCAGACTGTCCAAATCTCAAAAAAAAATTTAAAAAAAAATTCCTGAACTATATTATATACATGCATTTGTGCCACACACATGCAAACTGCACAAAGGAAAAATCTGTTTGTTTGAAAGTTCTACTCTATTATGGGAGATGAAAAATCCCAACTGGGTGCTGAACCACCATTGAAAACAAGGTAAAATAAATGCACACACTTTCAGAATGATATTATGTGTAAACTTAATAATTTGTTTGTGTGGCTTTCATTTAAGAACGGCGAAACTTAGATCTTACATAGCCAAGCAAATTCCACAGAAAGTCTGCCTAACAATATATTGAGGAGCAATAAACATATTAGTGGTCTTTTGTTCATGCATTCATTCATTTCTTTGAAGAAGAAATATGTTTCACCAAGTGCTAGAAGGAACAAAAAACACTCTGAAAGCAGAGGGTCACTTGGTGTTTTTAGCTGGAAACGTTTATATCAGTAAGCCAAGTGTTTAAATTACTGTAACAGATGCCTGTGGATCAGGTGTCTTTGGCAGGAACGATTTTCTGCTTGGGTTTTTATCAGTAAATGACAAGCACCTTCCCTTTGAGCCCTTGTGCTCTCCCCTCCCCTCTCTAACTTCAGTGGAAAAGCAGTTCAAGCAAGCAAAAGAATCAACTAATGTAACACCCTTTTTAAAAGGTGAAGTTTTCCATTTCAAAGAAGTCTCTAATCAATGACAGGGCACAAAAGGGAATGCACGCATGTTTATCCGCGCACTGTTCAGACCTTACAGAAGCTTTGGGGAAACATGTTCTGCAAAATCAATATGGCCTCACTGGTTACAAATTTTGTATCTGCTGCATGAAACAAATGTACATTTTAAACAAGCTAGGTCACAAAGATTAGCCGTAGCATGACAGGAGCTTCAATAAATACTCTAAATAAAAAGCCAGGTCTGTTGAAGGCAAACATCAGAAGAATTTTTTAGAAACAAAATGGCACCGAGACTAGTGCCAGCAGAGCAATTTGAAGATTAGATTCTAAATTCTCAAACTGCAGGTTACAATAAATTATTCATTTTTTTTAAAAAAAATGGACCATTTTTATTTGGCCTTGTGATTCAGAGTTGGATGCCTCTCTTTACCACACTTCATCAGATTCCACGTCAGGCAATGAAGACACTGATGTTTGGCTCCAATCAATGACTCAGCTGGAAGCATTCCCAAGGGTGGAGAAATGGACAGCAGAAAGAGATTTAAGTCCTAGGACTTGGAACTCATCAACAGCATGGGATCCACCACTCAGCACAAAACACTCCACTGCATTAAGCACTGCAGCTCTATCACAAGTCAGGGTGGCCAATGCCCCAGCTGAATTGAAAGCTAATTGACTGGAAGTGGACCTCATGCACAGCATGTAGGATGTGATAAGGAATGCTTGCAACTTTAGTTCATGGAAAGTACTAGATGAGTCAATTCCTGGTGAAATTCTTAAACCACCCATCCTTTAGAACAGAGTTGCTGCAACAGAGTCACCGGGACATATCGAACAAGTCAGATTCCAAGGATGGAATGAGGAATGGATAGTCCATGTATCAGGAGCCACTTGTCTGATGGGACGGAGCCACAGCAATAGCCTCCTGGCGGTGATGTAACTGCCACTTACTGGGAAGGGCAGGGTGGTGGTGAGACCAGGGTTGTGCAGATGTGCTGTTGGAGCTAATAGGTGCATCTGCATAGTCCCAACCTCATTGCTGCATTGAGATGAACGGCTCCTCCCACACACTATAAACCACCACAGTACAATGGGAAATCTCCAAGAAACTCATGCCACTATTATTTGTGGATAAAGAGAAAGCTTTACTATGTCTCCAAGACATAAAACAATTCTGGAACACATGTTGAATGCCTCTCCTAAATATCTTCTGGTGGAAATGACTCCAGTTAGTACCAGAGGGGGTATTTCATCTAGTGCTGTTAGGGCTATCTCCAATTTTGAGAGGGCCTTGGGCAAAGTGTCCTCTGGTGAGCTCCCTCCTGTCAGTGAGTCCTGGAACACCTACCTGATGATAGTGGCAGCATTCCAAGCAGCACTGGGCAGCTGTG
The DNA here is from genome assembly GCF_965112155.1 of Podarcis liolepis. Taxonomy (NCBI): domain Eukaryota; kingdom Metazoa; phylum Chordata; class Lepidosauria; order Squamata; family Lacertidae; genus Podarcis; species Podarcis liolepis. Next base: position 70,155,270 of record NC_139557.1, on the reverse strand, counting down.
CCTAGCAACTCTTTCAATTTCCTCTGGTGCTTGTGAGTGACACAATGTTGGGGGCACTAAATAAAATTAAAAGGGTGGCTAGATCCAGCCACCTGGCACTCCTAGGAGTGCAGGGTCAGATAAAATGGAAGTTCAATAGATGCTGGGTCTATGGCCAAGTTGCTGATCAACAGCTTTCAGAATATCTTGCAGAATACACAAAAGGAAGTTTCCAGCAAGAAAAGAAAATGCATAACATGCTGTGATGATGGTTCACCCACTCTACTGGAATCCTGCTTAATAGATAGTCTGAAGCCTGTAACTCCCTAGTACTTGTTGTTTTAAGTGCCTGTGAATCTTTTCCCCCTACCCCTCCAACATTACACTACTCTCTAGCTATCAAGCAGGTGTGCTGGGGAGGCGCACATCTTCCAGTGAGCATTTCCAAAGTTGGCCCACAGCAATGCATGCCCTTCACTGAAAGTGTCCTCTGAAGAGCCTGGAAGGGAAGGGGAAAACTCACATAGCTTCTCACCTCTCTAATGCTTTAATAGCTGCTAATGCTGATATATAGACTAGCAGTACGCTCTTACACAGCAAGTCATGAAATCTCAGTTCTTCCTGTGGGTTTAAAAACTCTACTTAAAGAGCAGCACTACAAGCACATTCAGGCCATGTTGTGATCATGATACTTTTTGAGACAAGAGGATTGGGAATGTGGCCATTTCCAGCCTGCTGACCCCAATCCTGCTTCTATAGGAAGATATATGTTATGGCCTATACCCCAAAGCACAAGAAATCATCAACATTTTAATAACTGTGGGAAAATTGTTGACTGTAAAGCAGCTAACATTTCTATCCTACAGAGACCAAATGCTATGTCAGATATTTATAAATAATGTTTCCTGTATCCAGATTTTTAAAGACCATTAAGAATCTAGCAAGATCTTCTGATAAAGAATGTTTTTGGAACATTAAGCTCTTTGTTTTTAACCAAGTTCTTGTAGATACTCCATTTTTATTTACTTCTCCCTCAGGAAATAAGTTTCTTACAGTATTTTGCTGAGAGACAATTACAAGTGGAATTTCCTTGCTGCAAGAAACAGGGGACATAGGAAAATATTTTGCCCCTTTCAGGCTTTTATGCTCTGTGGCTATTTCATCCTCCAGCACAAACCTCGATCTTGTGGCATTGGGGACTGACTCAAGGCAGGATGGGAGCTGGATTCCGATTGGCTACCTGGAGTCTGGGATGGCATCTGGCTACCTGCAACACAAATGGGGAAGGGAAATAAATAATTAGTTCTTAGTGAAGTAACATATGCAAATAAAACCTATTCCTACAGCACAATCCTATGCACTTTCCCTCAGACTTAAGTCCCATTGTATCCAGCGGGGCATACTCCTAGAAAGTGCACTGCAAATGACTAAAAATGTGGTGTGAACATTAGAGATACTGCAACAGGTTTATTTCACAATGTTTTCTGTTTTCGTAACCCAAGGAGAAAGCATGCATAAACATATTTAACATCAGGCATGCCGAATTGTTCAATTTTGTACCGAGCCTGTTCCCATCCTTACTGACATGATCCAATTTATAGCTGGAAATCTCCTGACATATATTTCTATGAGGGCGTTCTAACAAAATCCAAGTCTGCTGAACAGTGGGACTCATCCTGTTGAGCATGGACTGGCCGCCAGCCAGGAACACATGGACAGCTGCCAACAACAACAACTAAAGATAAATTCCATTAATGCTTTTTGGGAAGAAGAATATTGTAAAAAATCTGAGGTTTTAATGATATCTTGGTGTCTTCTAAGTGTAACACAGCAATAAAACTGGTATGTCTGTAAAGCCTGTGTTGTGCACTTTGTTATTCAAACAAGAGCTTAATTCATAATTTGCACCTGGTAAAAATACAGAGCTAACATATACGGTAAATTGGCATGGGAAGGAATCCAAGTTAATGTTTAACAAAAGAGAAAGAGAGGGAGAAGGAGACTCATAAATGGAATCACACACAGTGCAGCAGAATGCCATCTTGACCCAAAGACTTGGATAGCTCTGGGCAACGGTGCAAACAGAATTGCTTGCATCACCTCTGTGAGGATCAAACTACACTAAATGTATATTGGAATCCCATGATAAGGATTCTCCTTCTCTTTATTCCCACTATTAACAGCTGCAGGGAGGATGTCGGGATGCGGAATAGTATGAGGGGGAGGAGTTCTTTTTGGCAGCGGGGGACTATTGTTGAGTTTTTCATAACCAATAATACAGAAAACATGAAACAGAATTACTAGGTTAAAACTTCTATTTGGCAAAGATTCAGCCTAACCTGCCTCATAGGGCTGCTGTGAGGATAAAAAGAGGGATGACCAAACATCCACCTTGAGCTCATGGGAGAAAAGGTAGGATATTCCTATGATAAATAAATAGCTGTGATGTGAATTGCAAAAGAGGTTTATAGCTCTGCTGCCAGTCAGTCGCACTCACAACCAGGGGTGTCAACTTGAATAAAATATGGGGGGGCAGATAAGCCCGACCCCATGTAATTAATCACAAGATGAAGCATGCACAAAACATTTGTATGGCAATGTCCATCAGCTTGAGGGGCGGCTCCCTCAAATATTTTATTGGGAGGGGCGAAGGGACCTTGGCCCATAGGACTTGGCTCCTATGCTCACCATATGACTTGTTACATAATTCCCGTAACATTGTGTTGACAATGCCAGTTGCAACAAGCCGAAAAGTCATTAAGATGATGTCCAACTCAACTCCATTTCTGCTCCAGCCCCATGTGTCTGCTCTGCTACAAAATTCTTGTAGAGTTTAAGATCTAGCACTTTCTTCTCCCCGAAAAACCTTGTACAAAGAGTACTGATAGCAGAAATGAACTGTCAGCAATAACTTAGCCTTTTACAGCATATTGTATTTGCAAAACTTCCAAAGTCTTATGTTAACAGTAGCCTCACAAGTAGGAAGTTTGCAGTTGCCCTTGTTTACTTATTATGCGCTGACCTAGTAAATGTGCATTTTTAGCAGTGCAGTTCATTACAGCTATAAGCAAAGGCTAATATGGGTATACATTGTAACACACACTGCACTTTTCAAGGGTTTTTCTGCAACTGGGTCAAGAAATTCATGTTTTAAAAAACGAACTTTAAAAACAGAGGTGCTCCTGAGTAACAAAGGGCCGTATTATTTTAATAAAATAGGTACTCGGGGCTAGTTCATTATAGAGGTGAAATGAGACAATGGTCTCAGGTGCAAGTGTGTGTGCAGGGGGGCAAGGCCAAACTCCCCCCTCCTCATTACGGTGCAGTTAGTGAGGCAAGGCTCTCTGCCACCACTTTCTCTGCCGTACTTCACCTTACTCTGAGAATGGGTCAAAGGGTCCTCTTCAGATCTCTTCATTTGGGGTGAGGTGGACAGCAGAATTGCTGTGCTACTGCCATGGTTCACAGGTGGTGGCTATAATGACTTTTTAAGCTTTTTAAAAAATTGAGTTGGCTTTCTGGCTCCAGGCATTTTCCTGGAAAATGTCTAGGTTTGAAAAGGATTTCTAGAATGCTGGGCTCTGAAGAGCGATCCCCTTGGCGCCTTCTCAGAATAGGGTAATGCAGGGAGGAAATGGTGGAGAAGCCACCAGCACTATTGCCACCAGCACAAACTGGGAGGAGGAGGATGGCAGTAGCTCTGTGGCCACCCTAAAAAGGAGAATGGGGGAAGAGCAGTGGCGGCATGAAGCATAGAGTATGGGAAGCACAATTCCTTGTGCTGCGCCTGTATATACTGATAGTGATCAGGTTTTCTCAGGCTTAAAAATTTATTCATTTCAAAAGTGGTAGTCAGCCAAAAACTGATAAACACTGAAAAATGCCGAGAGAGACTTGAATCTAATCACCAACACCAGCATAAACGCCTGCTTTTAAAACTTGAAATATGAAGTATCCTCTGAATCTTTTAAGGGGTTTATTGTTTGGAGTGGTTTTTTGTTTTTTTAAAAGCTGGAAGAAAAATGGTCTTGGATATAGTATTAGTTTCATTTACTTGTGACCAAGGAGAATTTTCTATTATTATTAATTGTATTTCCATACTGAAAGAACTACGTACTTCCCAACATGTATTTTTAATATTTTAGCTTCAAAATGTTTTAACCCACACTGAGCCCACAACACTGAGCAGGGTAGAAATCCAAACAAATAATCAAAGGATAGGCAATACTTTAAAAATAAAATAAAATACCCACATAATTTTTCATGAATACAAAGAATAGATAAGCTAGTTTAGGTTCTTATTCCAAAGACCTTTGTACAGTCCACATGCACAAATCACACTATATTTACTATGAGAAAATGAACACACAAATCATACGTGTCTAATTTTCCTTTTGTGGCTACTAATAGTCTATTTTCAAACTCATTAGACATGGGGCACAGAATTTCTCCTTCAGCAATGTTGTATTTTAAAAAATCACACACACAAAGCCCTTCTCTGTGACAAACAACAGAACACACAGCACAGGAACACCTCTCTTTTTGTTATATTGTGGTGACTGCCTTGTGCCAAGCAATCAAGTTGCCACAGGAGGAAGGAGAGTAACTCCCGAGGCTTTCATTCACTGTTAATTTGAGAAATGGCTGGTCTGGTTACCAAGAACAGCTGGTACCACCTCAGGTTAGGCAACAAATATATACTGTATTATCAATATAGGTGTTTATTAGCTATGTTAGCGAACATGGTATAAATGGTAGACACATCAAATTAAACCAAAGTATTTTCAAAGACAAACACACATTTCTCGCTTTGCAATCGTTTTTCTCTTTTCAACAACTGGAAGCACATAAAATATATGATTTGTTTAAGCTATTAAAAATGCTCCCTTCTCTGCATAGTTGATCAAAGTGAAACCCATGTTAACTTTTATGCAAGAGTATTCTGTCTGTTGAAGCCAGAGCATGATGATGTGTCTTTCTTCAAAGATACTCTGAACTGTCATTGTTGAGTTCTGGGGCAAACTGTAAATCGCTGCAAAGAACTATATGTTTCTCCTGCTCCACCCGTTGCATCATTTTAAAGTAATTAGCCAACTGTTTCCACAGCTGACTTTTGAGGAAAGATGCTAGAGTGATATGCAATATAAAGAAATATATACCATAATTGTACAATTGCTTAAAGTACTTACTGGAAATTTGGGGATAAATTATTTACTCTGAAAATGCTAGTATTATTTATTAAATTAGTATACTGTCCTCCCATTCGTGGATCTCAGGGAAGTTCACAATATAAAAACACAAGATAAAACACAAAATTCCTAACAAAAACAACAACAACGACCCGCCCACACAACCAATAATTCCCTCCCTCTTCCCACAAACACATTTAAAAGGGGACAGAATGTTAATTAGCCAAAGACCGGGAAGAAGAGGAAGGAATGTTTTGTGTTGTTGTTTTTTCTTAAATAAACAATCTTCTAAATTTCTATAATGTTATGTGGAACATCTCGCCTAATGAGGTATTTCAGGTTTTCTCACTATATGATTTGCTGCGCCTGGTAAGTTACGGCTTTTCAAAAAAAGGTCTTTATTTTTTCTTTCTGGTGCATAGCTATGTTGAAATTATTGCTGTATTTTGGGGTAGTTTTATGATGGGGTTTAACTCAGGGATTGTTACCTTGAGTTCCACAGAAAGTAGGTGAGATATACGTTTTCAAAACAGAACAAAAAAATCCAGCAATTAACAAAACTTGTCGAAATTTATGGTTGTGTCACCAAGACTTGCACATGTACACTGGGGAGTTACTGTCTATACTGGAAAGCTTCCTATGCATGTCCTCCTTTCCTGAGAACAAAAATGGCCCCAGGTTCAGTTCCTGGGACCTCTATGTAAAGCAGGGCAAGGCTCTTGCCCTAAACCCTGAAGGGCTGCTGCCAGTCAGTGTAGAGAATACTGAGCTAGATGCACTGATTTGGCACAAAGCATCTTCCCGAGTCCTTATGAACACTCTTGAAAGCTGCCCATCGGTTTCAAGTGTTGTGGGGAGGCAATGTAAGGGAAGCAGCAGCTGCGCGCAAAAAGAGGAGTGCTCCGGATAGATAACAATATGTAGCATTTGCATTTTTAATTTGAGTAAAAGGGGCCAAAGAAAGTGAAAACTCGCCATGTATCCTAAATTGTATGCAAGGTGCAGAAACCATGCACTATATTGCGCTACACAGAATCACCTGTGGGTAGCAATAAATATTACATTTACTTCTAAAGGAATACGGAGAAGGATGATTTGCCTTTTTATTTGGTTTTTATGTGGTATCACACAGCCTTTCCATAGCATAAATGTATAAGCGAGCGCCTAGGTGACAAATTGCAATGGTGAAGTATCGAGGACAGTTTCAACCAGCAAACACATATTCATCATCATTATTACTATCGTTATACATAAGAGGAAAGCTGCTGGCAGTGTTTATAGACCAATGCAATAAAAGAGAACTTTTCACAATACTAATATTGCTCTGCCACTTTTGTTTAACCATGGTTGTACAATGGTGAGTTATTATATCTGCTACACAGGCTAACCACTACCGTACATTTTTAGGAATGGAAAATACATGAGGAATAAAATATCAAACAACAGTTCAAGATATTTTAGCAGAGTAAGGTATACGGGTGCCACTCAAATCGACTGCATTGTGTGCTGGCTATAAAGTCCTTATTAAATAATACGTTATCTGAAACAGAATGCCCATAAAAATCTTTATGAAAAGCAGCTACTGGTGCTTATACAATAGTAGCTCTTTAAATTTAACTATCTCTTCATATTTGTTGGGATAATGCCTAAAAGGAGGACTCAATATTATGCCTTAATTATATCCCAAGTAATGTTTTGGTAAAAGTGAAGAGAGACTGAAAAGGGTTTATAAAGTGTTCAGAAACATACTTGCACTTGTGAAAAAGACTGCAAAATTTCTTTTATTGACAGGTTTTCTTGGTTCTTCCAATATTTCCCTTTTAAATATGGTTCTCAAGTTAATTAGGAGCTTTTTTCCGGAAGAGTTGGACTTGATTTGGCCAATACTCCTCTTTTTCACAAAAACATACGTAAGCAGAATTTATGAAATGATCTCTTCCACCAATGGAAGGCCCCATTGTGTAAGCAAACTTCCCTTCAGGGAATGCAACAAAAATGTGAGCTCCAACCCACAGTGCTGGAACTCTGGTTCTAATCCAACATGACATCACTTAATGATGTAGACAACATCACTTTATCAACTAACACACTACACCATCGTCAGACACCAAAGGGTGGCCAATATGAATTAAAATTCAGTAATAGTTTTTTAAATATAATGAGTAAACTCTAAACATAAAAAGTGGAATCTAGAGATTTCAAATAGACTACAAAAAAGAAAGCACATAACAGATCAATGCAATCAAATTATTTAATATTTATCAGGTGGTGTGGCACTCAGACCCAATCAATCTGCACATAACAGGAATGGATGCCATGTTGAAAAGAAAGAGTCTGGTTTGATTAGACCTTCAGAAAGTCTTTTACTTTGGACTTTGATGTAAATCCAATCCATGAATTGACTGCATCAAATCACCATGAAGGTATGCTGTTCCTGAGCTATCTTGGCTTTTCTTTTTCTTTTTCAAGGAGCTCCACTAAAATCAATTTTTGCTATTTTACCTTACGGGAGAAGTCACTTTTGATTTAGAAACCGAGAGGAATTTTGTAACTGAGCCAGCAAATAATTTTGGATGTTTAGTCAACTGGTGGTGCTGTTAAGCTATTCTGAGTTCAGTAGAGAAAGGTCCCAATCTACTTGCCACTGAATTTAATGGCAAAATTGTTGTTGATCATAATGGGACTGGAAACAACCCAAAGAATTTAGCTCCATATCATGCTGCTAGAGCTGCTATATAAGTGAACAAATAACTGTTGGCTACAGGGCAACGTAGGAACTGTTCCCTATGGAATTTATTTTAAAAGGCTACATTTTACTTTAGTACTTCAGGCAGCAGAGCGTGGCCAAGTAAATCAGAACATTTCTGATTCTTGTCTCACTAATTTTTCAAGTTTTAATATTTTAAAAGCTGGAATCTCTGCACCCACAATAAATTCTAGGCATAACAAAAGCAGCAACTACTACTACTGCAACAACAACAAATATTATTTTGTGGACTGTCACCAGTGTTCATAGTACTTTCCAGAAAAATGCAGCAAAACAAAAACCAAGTCCCTGACTTGTGAAGTTTAGGATGAGGAAAATAATGATTAAAACATATATTTGTTTTAAAAAGGGCTAAGTTTTAATTGATACTTTCCATTAGCCTACCTTGCCCATTACTTTCCTCCTTAACTCCCATCAGCCACTGTTCCAAGAGGCCGAAGGAAAAGGTCTCATCACTGGCCTATTTTGATAGATATAACCTTGGTTTTCCCAGATTGATTTTCCTTCCTCTTTAGTCTTCTTTCCTTCCCTCCACAAATGTGTCACATTTTTACCTTTGGCTGAAGCTTGAGGGTAGCATCTGTGCTATTTTTGATTTTTGTACAGGGTCTAACCATTTTACTGAACAATCCTAACCCCCAATCTGCACTGCTGGAGAAAGTTAAGATGACATGGAGCGGTCTCACCACTGGACTGTGCTGCCGGAAGGGGCAGGAGCTCAGTGGCTTTAGAGGGTCTCAGTGGCCATGCTGAAAATGCAGCGCACTGCACTCTACTACTAGGGGCAGTCCCACAAGCAATAGTCAGCATAAGCATAAGCAGGGTGTTACAAGGGAGGCGAGGGACAAGGACTGGTGCTGGATTAAAAATGACCCATTTTCCAGGGAGGGGCCCAATGCATATCCTTCCTTTTGCCCTGGCCAGCGCCAGCAGCAGAGCCTGAGGTATGGCAGTGGATCTGCTGCTCCGTTCTGCCCCAACACATCTGGCCATGGCAATTAATTGCTCTCTTTGGCACTGTATAATAGTAGTAACCATGATAACAACGACATTGTACCATGGCTAAAAAGGTCCATGGCAATGCTATGGCTTATCTTTCCTTCAATGCTGTGCTTTTACCAACTGAACAGCCGAATGTTCTCTGGTACAAACTCTGAAGATATGTCCAAAAAGGAATCCTTTATATCAGGGATGGGGAACCTTTGGCCCTTCAGATATTGTTGGACTCCAACTCCCATCAGCCCCAGCTGACATTGCCAAAGGTTAGGGATGATGGGAGTTGTAGTCCAGCAACATCTGGCTGGCCAAAGGTTTTTCCTACACCTGCTTTACATTATCTGCTACTGATACATGATGAGGAGTAACAATAGTCTGTTACTACTTATTTTTCATATGAAAGGTTGTACATCAATGAAAGGAATCTTTCCATGACTGATCTAGACATAAAATCCATTAGCGTCCCTCTTCCCAGTCTTTGTACCTTGCTTCCTACTATATTACTGATGTCAAGAACATTTTCATTTTATCTATTTAAAAGGAATGTTCCATTTTCACCGTAACACCCATGTACCATGCCAATATAATCACTTTATCCTGGATCCTGACATCTTGCGAGTGAAAAGGGAGAGGCAATGTTAACCAGTTATCCATTTCTCTGTAATTCCCCTGTGCTCTCCTAAAATCTGCTATGGAGGGTTGGGGGGGATCCTCTGGAATCCTGTGCACAGGTAGCTGCATGGGAAAGGGGGAAATGACAAAAACTGCCTCACTCCTTCATCCATGGGAGATTCTGCAGGATCAAAGGCCGTTCTGTAAATGGGAGGAGCTTTTTCCATTCCTGGAGGTGTAATTTGGGATTCAAGCCTTTGATCATTTATTCTGGTTACTGGTTTTCCACACAAACTAAAATGGCTACTTCCAGATTCCATCATGAGGTTCCCCTCTCCTGCTTCACCTTCTGTCTCCCTAGCACATTGCCTCAGTTGTTATCATGTCAATGTGTCCCTGTGTGTATTTGCATGTGCGACCAGGGAAATCAAGCATCGCTTTACAAAAATCAATTATGGGAGGATGACGTGTGTGCATACAGAAGGCATGAAAAAATTAGTACAGTGAGGGAAAATACAAAACAAAACAAAATATCATAAGAATGCTGGCCTGGAGACACCCTAATCTGCACAGTGAACTGTGTTACCAACATTAATCCATGAAGCCAATCTTTTGCCCTTCCTTTAATTCTACTGCAGAGCCAAATGGATAGATTTTCCCTCGACAGTGTTTTACTGCTCACCTGGAACTAAGCCTGGGACCTTGATAATTGCAATGCATTACACACAGACTAAACAGCCTTCTAAGGGCCAGATTACACCTTGGCTGATTGGTGTCATAGCGACAATACAATGCAGTCATAAACCCTGTGAAATTGGCCATTTAAGCTGTGTTTATGGTTGCTTTGTGTGCTGATAGATCTGGAATAGAATTGCCACATTTGCTGTGTAAAAGCAATTGCTATATAAAAAAACATAATGCCTGAGCAGGTTCCCCCCATTGTTTGTGCAGTATCTAGCACAGTGAAACCTCATTCACATTTTGACTGCTTGGTATTATCAAAATAGCACCAAAAGAAAGCACATTCTTAGGAGTTTCAAATACTAATCCACCATCTCTTAGATTGGTAGTTATAGAGCAGGAAGTAGATCTCTTGCCAGCTATAACATCTGTACACTCTAGCCACACCCCTATTTTCATTAGGAGAAGCAAAAAACAAGATTCATTTTTTCTTGCCCTCAGGATGCTTGAATGAAGTCCTCGAATTTCATGCCAGAAATGGTGACAGACCAGGGCAAAAAATTCTGCTCAATCTTTATAAATGAATATTTTAAGAAACTGAAGTAGGAAAAGGCACAGATAACATCAGACTATTTAAAAGAGCACATTGACTAAAAATCCAAAATGTTTACAGGTTGTTTAGCCTTGGCTGGTAGCAGTAATGTGAAATCCAGCAAGGACAAATGTAAGATGTCACACACGAGAATAAAAACCAAGAGCATTACTTATAGGAAGGGGGATAAATGTCTAGTTTGAACACTGAGGAGATGGATTTATGAGTTAAGGCTGAGTATCAAGAAAAGTATGTCAACAGTTGCAAGCTTGGCACAAAATATCCATGTTGTTTTAGTACAGGCATGGCCAATGTAGTGCCTTCACAATGTTGTTGGACTATAACTCCCCATATCCTGGCTATGCTGGTTGTGGCCTATGTAAATCCAAAAACATCTAGAGGGCACCACATTGCCTGCCCGTTTTAGTTCATATCCAAAGAAGCATGATTTTTAAAACCTGGGAAAATACAATTCAACACAGGCCTGAAATTGTCATTATTATGCTAATAATTTCAAGAACAACATTGCGATGGATGATGAAATATCCAGAAGGCATGCTGTATATAGAGCTGAAGGCCCTGAATATATTCAGATTGGAGAAAATATATTTGACAAGTTGTCATTACAAGTGCCACTACAGCAGGGGTGGTGAAGGACCCCAACAGCTATCAGCCCTGGACAGCATAACTAATGGTCAGGAATGATAAGCCACAGACCCACAAAATCAGGAGGGCCATAGGTCCCCCAACCCTGCCCTAGAAGAATATGCCAATGACACCCAACTCTCTTTCTCCTTTTCATCTAAATCCAAGGAAGTCATTGAAGTTGTGAATCAGTGTCTGACACCAGCAGTGGATTAGATGCGGTGAACAATGTGAAGCTTAATCCAGGTAAAAGAGATGTTCCTGGTTAAAAGAAAGGCATAGCAGGGAGCAGTGGGTCAATCTGTCTTGGACTAAGTTCTACTCCCCTTGAATACTCAGGTTCTCCATTTGAGTGTTCTGGATTCATCCCTGAACCCTGATGTCAAGCATAAAATTCAGTTTTTCCCCATGATTACTCAGTAAGGTTCACTTGATTCACTTGAGTTTATTCCCAAGTAAATGTGCATAGGGCTTAGAATGTGAAGAAAAAAATAAATGACCACAACCGTGTGTCTTACTGACACAGTAAATCTGCCACACATCATAATGAACTTGCATCAAAAATTACAAGGAAACCAAAATAGGTGCCTGCAAAGTAGGGAATGGGGAAACAATGCTTAAAGCCAGTTAGTAAAATTCAGAAGAACAGCAGAACGAAGAAAACTGGGGGGAGGAGGAAGTGGAGCATTAGTTACAGAAGGGAAGCTTTAGGGTCAGAAACCCACTTTGGAGAAGGAAGGAAGGAAGGAAGGAGGAGGAAGGAAGATTGGAAGGAACTGAAGACAGCCAATGAATCTTCACAGGGAGAAACCTTCCCCTGGCCCAGTTCCTCTTTCGCCACCTTTTGCCTCTTGCCAATGCTCTATGTTCACTCAGTAATGAAGAGAGACACTCTGGCTCCTCACAGTTCTCTGTAGTGCCTGACCTTCTGCCTCTTCCCATGCCTCCTCTCTGGAGGAGGATGCTGTGGGGGCTGGAGCCTTGCAGAAGGGAAAAACAGCATATATGTGACTCTGCCTAAAACCAGACCGAATCATAAGATGAAACAGCCTCACTGGGCACTCAAATGACATAAGCACTTGCAAAAAAGAAAAGAAAAAAAGAGGAGCAGTTGTTAGAGGGGATGTTCAGATATTCTCCCCCTCACCTTCTGGTTGCTGAGCATATTGCCAAGCTCGCCTGCTGACAGCAAGCTCAGAAAACTGCCCCACTGAAAACAATCCACGAGGGCACTCCATCTTAACTTCTAAGGTTGAACAACAGACTCATAAAACGCTCCACAATATGAACACTGGCAGAAACTGCTCGTTTCAGAATCAAACCAAAAGGAGCTTACCAATATGAATGCCACTTTCCAGTGGGCAAGCCATATTACAAAGACTCAAGGGAAGCATGATGAAGTTTTCAAATTTTAAAAGTTAAAGGTAGGTTGAAACAGGAGGAAGTGTGGGAGAAATTGACCCATCACAGCAGATGGAATCTGTGTAACTAACTGGGCAAGATGTATCTATGGCTGAATTATTAATGTCCTCTGAAAGAAACTTCATGAGTTTTGTTATTTTTGCCAATACTCAAACAAAACAATCTATATAAAAAAAGGACTGATCGTCAGATTCATCAGGGACTGAACTAGAAGTGAGGTCTTGAGTGCTTATAAAGCAGATTTAGGCTAAGGGTTCACCAACAGAGCATATTGCTTGAGAGATTGTGAAGTCCCCCTACAGCAGAGCAGCATGGACAGGAATGCATTTGGTATGGAAGTGTGCTACCTTAGAGCAGGGGTTATTTCCAACTCTAAAATTCTATGATTCTACATTTCTACAGCAAATTAATAAAAACAAGCCTGGCTTTCCGCTATCTGCTTGCCTATTATTCCTCCTCCCCATTATTTATTCCTTTAGTGATTTTTTTTTGTTTGAAAAGCTTAATATTTAGCTGCCTTTTGAAGGAAATGGGCATAGTGACAGATGAAAGACTTTATTCATCATATAATTCAGAATGGGGGGGAGAATCAACTGCTGTGCATTTAAGATTCTAACAACCCTGCAATTTTGTATAGTCGTTTCCCCCACCCCACCCCAACCTGTTCTTTCGAAGAAATCTGCTTTTATTCTGCTAATAACTAACCACAGTTAGAGCAGCATGGATCCGATTAGTAGTTCTTATGGTACAAAGAGGAGGGGGGAGAGAAAGGCTGTGAACAGGGTTGCCAATTTGTCCACCTGGGTCTCTAGGAGAAAGATTAGATGAAAGCTTGCTCTTTTATTACCCACTTCATCTCTGCTCTATACTTAGGCATTTTCAGAACTGAGGTACTGCATTTTTAAAGGTCTAATTTGACCACCTCAAAAAAGCTTTCCTTCAATTTCCCCAGTGTCCCTGGGAATAACGCACAGAATCGTGCAGCATTTAAAATGGGAAAACTAGAGTGGCGGGCAGGCAGGCAATGTATGATGTTCCACAAATTCCATTGTATTTCTACAGTGATTTATAAATTGCTGTCATCCTTTTACTACATAAAAATTCACAACGTTTGTGACTAGACTCTGGTGTGCACCTGGTGTTTTTGTTGTCTTTTCAACTCTCGCCTCACAAGTTGCCCAATTGTTTTAAACTCCTCATGACTAAAAAATAAGGGGGGGGGGAGAAAAAAGGAACATGTGGTTCACTGAAGGGCTGCCAAGTTAGTTAGAAAGCCACCAACCCTGGGCAGAAGTATGGCTGTCCTTGTTGGCAGTTATGCTGGGTACGTACTGAGATGTCCAATACGAAACGCAACAATGCCATAAAATAATTGGAAAAAACCAACATACATACCTAAAATAGAAGAGGAAGAAATCTTACATTTTTAGATTAATGTTAACTTCAGAGAAACATAGTTAGTGTACAAACAGTAAGAAGATGCCTAGTAAACTGTTGGAAATGTTTGCTGCAGGTTGTGGGAATGACTGCCAGGGAAGGGGCATTTTATCTTTTCCTCTTACAACCACCTCTTCCTTTCTACCTTGCAGTGTAAACATACACACACAGTTAACTTGATGGACATCAACTCCATGGCGACACAGGTTATGAGATTAAGGGATGGGCATCTGCCAATGCAATCGCCTCTACAACCCCTGTCTTGCAATGTATGCCTCTCAGCTACGTGGTTTGCATTTTGAAGGTAACTATAAGGGAAGGAGATGTTTTATTGCCATCTATTCTGGCCTGAAAGTGATTTCAAACACTGAACCTGCAAATTAAATTTACTGAAGAAGAGCCTAAGAAGCATACCATTTATACCCTAAATAGATTTGTTTATCACTTTACACTTTTGTTGTTTTGCATTTCTCTTGTTTTCAAGTAAATTAATGGCTGTCTTCAAACCCAAATGACACCACAGAAGATGCAAGGAACCCAGAGGTGATTCAAGACCCTTGTTGTTTTTCTTATAATCCTATTTTCCAGTGGATGGCTGGAAATTCACAGGCTATCAAGGGAGCCACTAAGCCATATAAAGGGCTCACAATAATGACAACCCCCCTTCTTCTCACTATTTTTACAAAGGGAACAGAGGTCAGACCAACAAGCTGCCAGAGAAAACTTGCACAGCAAATGTAAAAGTACCAGTAAGAAGGAGGCTTCCTGGAAAATATGCCAGAGGCAGCTGTCTCAGTCTCACATTCCGGATATAAGAACACTGCTTGTTCTGCTACAGCTCAAGATGGCCCAAAGAATCAAGCCGTATCTCTGCCCATGCAGGTGCATGCTTATGCATGCTCACACACATACATAAAACCTTCTCGGTCTATTTCTTGCATCTAATGGAGAGGGCTAGATGTTGCCTCTAAATGTCCCTGCCATGACAAATCAGTATGTCACATTACTTTTTATTTCTTTTTTGTTTTATTTCCCCCATTATTCTCAAATTAGCAGCACTGAACACAATGCATCATACAATACAAATTACAAAATCAAAAATCAAATTTAGTACTACTATTATACATAACTGAAACTTATCTATAGTTGGGATGTAGTCCTTAATATTCATAGCATCTTTTACAACTTAATCATGGTGGCTATGGGTAAGGTGCTCAAGAGAGTGAGGGGCCAGGTTGTTCCAGACATTTTGGAAAGAGACTGATAATACCAGATTTCCTCAGCCTCGGCCCTCCAGAGGTTTTGAGACTACAATTCCCATCATCCCTGACCACTGGTCCTGCTAGCTAGGGATCATGGGAGTTGTAGGCCAAAAACATCTGGAGGGCCGAGGTTGAGGAAGCCTGATCTAGATCCATTTCAGTCTGGTTTAAGGTCCCAGTTGAGGGCGGAAATGACACTGGTTGCTCTGAAGGATGACCTTCTGGGGGAAACATGGGACTGTGACCTTGTTGTATTGGATCTCTCACTGGCTTTTAATACAGTGACTGGACTGGCTCCATGGGTTTGGCATGAAGCCACAGGGTTATGGTGCTGTTCTACTAACCTAGAGGGCTGGTTGCTGAGGGTGGTGCTTGATTACTACAACTTGGTTCCATGACAACTGGCCTGTGGGGTCCCTCAGAATTATATCCTGTCCCTTCTGCTCTACAACATCTACATTAAGCTGCTGGATATCAGGAAATTTGAAGCTGGGTGTCATCAGTATGCAGATGAAACTCAGCTCTGTTTCTCCAGGTCATCAGTCAGGGGAGGTTGAGCAAGTTCTGAAATGAACACTGGTCACACTGGTATGAATTGGACCAGGGCTCATCCTGATAAGATGCAGATGCTGTAGCTTGTTGGTTCTCAGGTTCAGGAATTAGGAACACCCAGAGAAACATCCCAGAGCATCAGGACATATAGGGCCAGAGCCTGGGCTCTCATAGGCCCTGTGCCCTGTGCCTGAAGAACCAAATGCCTCCCACCACACATCATCAGTCTGGCACTGCAGGGAGTGCACCGGGAAAGAGTTCTATGGAATGGAGGAGTCCCTGTCTTCAGGCCAGAGGGTTGGCCCTTTAAAGGTCTGGCATTCTCTAGATAGGGGTGGAGTCTGGAGATGGTGTTCTGGAGACAAGAGGCTCAAAAGGCCTGTCTGTTCCCGACCCTTGTTAGCTTTGCAGGTAGGTGGTGGTAACTGCCTTGGCCTTGCAATGCCTAAGAAGAAGTTGCAGTTCTCCATAGTATGGTAGCCTTGCCTTTCCTCCAGCCCAGCCTTGCCTCGTTCTCTGTGGTGTCCAGCATCAGACCAGACCAGAACACTAATTGTTTTATTTTGCACTAGCTGTATTGTTGAATATTGTTGCCTTCTCAGAGACAATAGCTTAAGGGCGGAGGTTGGGGGAGATTTCCAGGAAGCATCTGATTGGACACAGTGAATCATAGAATAGAATCATAGAATCATAGAGTTGGAAGAGACCACAAGGGCCATCGAGTCCA
Source organism: Podarcis liolepis (assembly GCF_965112155.1). Lineage (NCBI taxonomy): Eukaryota > Metazoa > Chordata > Lepidosauria > Squamata > Lacertidae > Podarcis > Podarcis liolepis. Next base: position 70,138,409 of record NC_139557.1, on the reverse strand, counting down.
ACCCCCTGCCAAGCAGGAAACACCATCAGAGCACTCCTGACATATGGTTGTCAAGCCTCTGCTTAAAGACCTCCAAAGTAGGAGACTCCACCACATTCCTTGGCAGCAAATTCCACTGTCGAACAGCTCTTACTGTCAGGAAGTTCTTCCTAATGTTTAGGTGGAATCTTCTTTCTTGTAGTTTGGATCCATTGCTCCGTGTCCGCTTCTCTGGAGCAGCAGAAAACAACCTTTCTCCCTCCTCTATGTGACATCCTTTTATATATTTGAACATGGCTATCATATCACCCCTTAACCTCCTCTTCTCCAGGCTAAACATGCCCAGCTCCCTTAGCCGTTCCTCATAAGGCATCGTTTCCAGGCCTTTGACCATTTTGGTTGCCCTCCTCTGGACACGTTCCAGTTTGTCAGTGTCCTTCTTGAATTGTGGTGCCCAGAACTGGACACAGTACTCCAGGTGTGGTCTGACCAGAGCAGAATACAGTGGCACTATTACTTCCCTTGATCTAGATGCTATACTCCTATTGATGCAGCCCAGAATTGCATTGGCTTTTTTAGCTGCCGCGTCACACTGTTGGCTCATGTCAAGTTTGTGGTCAACCAAGACTCCTAGATCCTTTTCACATGTACTGCTCTCAAGCCAGGTGTCACCCATCTTGTATTTGTGCCTCTCATTTTTTTTGCCCAAGTGCAATACTTTACATTTCTCCCTGTTAAAATTCATCTTGTTTGTTTTTGCCCAGTTCTCTAATCTGTCAAGGTCGTTTTGAAGTGTGATCCTGTCCTCTGGGGTGTTAGCCACCCCTCCCAGTTTGGTGTCATCTGCAAATTTGATCAGGATGCCCTAGAGTCCATCATCCAAGTCGTTGATAAAGATGTTGAATAAGACCGGGCCCAAGACAGAACCCTGTGGCACCCCACTAGTCACTCTTCTCCAGGATGAAGAGGAACCATTGATGAGCACCCTTTGGGTTCGGTCAGTCAGCCAGTTACAAATCCACTGAGTGGTAGCATAGTCAAGACCGCATTTTACCAGCTTCTTTACAAGAATATCATGGGGCACCTTGTCAAATGCCTTGCTGAAATCAAGGTAGGCTACATCCACTGCGTTCCCTTCATCTACCAGGCTTGTAATTCTGTCAAAAAACGAGATCAGGTTAGTCTGACATGACTTATTTTTCAGAAATCCATGCTGACTATTGGTGATCACAGCATTCCTTTCTAGGTGCTCACAGACTGTTTGCTTAATGATCTGTTCCAGAATCTTCCCTGCTATTGATGTCAGACTGACTGGGCGGTAATTATTTGGGTCCTCTCTTTTCCCCTTTTTGAAAATAGGGACAACATTTGCCCTCCTCCAGTCTGCCGGGACTTCGCCTGTTCTCCAGGAATTCTCAAAGATGACTGCCAGTGGTTCTGAGATCACATCTGCCAGTTCTTTTAATACTCTTGGATGCAGTTCATCTGGCCCTGGAGACTTGAATACATCTAATCTAGCCAAATATTCTTGTACTATCTCCTTAGTTATTCTGGGCTGTGTTTCCTTTGCTGAATCATTTGCTCCAAATTCTTCAGGTCGGGCATTGTTTTCTTTATCGGAGAAGACTGAGGCAAAGAAGGCATTGAGGAGTTCAGCCCTTTCTGTGTCCCCTGTTTGCATTTCACCATCTTCTCCTCTGAGTGACCCCACTGTTTCTTTGTTCTTCCTTTTGCTACGAACATACCCATAAAAACCTTTTTTGTTGCTTTTAACCTCTCTAGCAAGCCTGAGTTCATTCTGTGCTTTAGCTTTTCTGACTTTGTGTCTACACGTGCTGGCTATTTGTTTGAATTCCTCTTTGGTGGTTTCCCCCCTTTTCCATTTTTTGTACACATCCTTTTTTAATCTTAATTCAGTTAAAAGTGCTTTAGATAGCCACCCTGGTTTCTTTAGGCATCTTCCATGTTTTCGTCTCATTGGTATTGCCTGACGTTGTGCTTTTACTATCTCCCTCTTAACAAACTCCCAGAAACTGCATAGGCCTTTGATCTGATCCAGCAGGATCCTTACTATGCTCTTATGTTTACTTTTATTATTACATCAATTTTTAGTGTTAAAACGATTTGTGTGACCTGTCTGTCCACCCTGTGTACTTGTTTCTTTTTACCTTTCCACAAATGTATGCACATTCCTGTTTGCCACCATTGTCTGGCAGCTTTTATGTTTTCCTTCTGTTACATAAGGTGTGAAAGGGAGATTTACACCTTGAGTCAGGTATGTGCACTAGCCACATGCTGGAGAATCATGACTGGCCACAGTTTGCTGCAGATTTCCACTGTGTGTTTGGAGACACGTATGTTAGCACTGTAGAAACAGGTATAACTTGACTGCTGTATGACATGTATGATGCTGTATGACATGGAAAATCACAGTAAATATTTACTCCTAGTAAACTAGCAGAGGCTTGATGTTACATGAGTGAGCCTCAGATTCATGTCCTTCCTTTCCATCATCCTCACTTGGGGGATTCATTTACTTTTAATTCACTTACTTCCTATTTTAAGGTGATCCACAGTCTGTTGCTACATCTGAACTGGGAAATAGGGTTGTGCATACCCTCCAAGCTGAAATTGAGAGGGCAAGCCAAAACATGGTTTGCTAGTTTAGCTCAAACCAAGAAATAAGTGAATCTGAATGGAGAGGAGAAACCCGCAGGCTGGAACATCTCAAGAACCACAGAAAGTTTTACTCTCGTAAGATTGAATGTATTGCCCTCGGCTGTACTTGAGGGACGATTCCAACAGATTCCACACGAAAAACACTTATGTCCTTGTGGAGATGGCAGTACCAAATCGGTGGTGCATGCCCTTCTGGCTTGCACTCTTTATAAAGATTTGAGGAATGAGGTTATCACCCCTTTTTTATTGTCCATTCCAGGTCGCCCAGCCACTGCTACAGTGTCCTTTCTCTTGGCAGATCAAGATGAGCAGGTGACAGCAAAGGTTGAAAGGTTTTTAGCTGGGGCAATTAGAATAAGTTCCACTATTTGACTATTGATTCAAAGCCTAACATGTATTTTATATAATTGACTTTTTATTTTTTTGTATATTGTATTGTTGTTTTATTGCTATGGCTGATGGCTGACGCAAGTAAAGATTCATCCATTCATTTTCAAGGACCATAGAAAGTTAAGTAACAGAGGAGACAAAGCCTCTCCTGACAAATCTGAACATACATAAAGAATGCTAAATCTAGAATACTAGCTCTGGTATTTGAGTGTTGCAATTCTCCATGCATATTTAATCCACACGAACCCTTTATCAATTCAGAATCCTCCACAAGGTCACACACAACACTTAGCCACATGCCTTTAATGTGGTTTGGAAACATCCAGCTCTTATGTCAGTTTCTGTTTGCAAGGGGGAGTAACAGCATTAATAACTCCTGGTTATATCATTTATAAACATGCAGATGTGGGTTATTAAAGATTAATGCATTTCAGGATTGGTGTCGGCATTCCGTTTGTCTCATGCCGAAACCAATTCTGTTCTTCATTAGTCAACGACAACCTACATCACCCTGTTGTGGAAGAGAAATCAAAGGTACAAGTGTGAATTGAGAATAAGCGATGAAACTGATTACTAAGAAACTTAACGGCTGTAATCAATCAACACATCTCAATAATTTGAGTCCACCACTATCTGGGGATAAGGGGGGTAAATCCACAAGGATAGTTTGTTATTATTTGAATACATCCTTAGAAACACCATTATCAATGACCTCTAAAGAATTTTTTAAGCACTTCTCATCTTTACAAATATAACTAATTGTGGAAATTGTAATTTGAAAAAGGAAATTAATAAATTAGTAAATAATAATTCTGGTTTTGAATTAATTTCCAAAATTGTAGCTCTGCCATAGAAGATAATAGTAGCAGCTCATAAACGCCCCCTGCAAATACTTTTCTTCTTCAGTGACTTTGTCCAGGTACAGTGGTTTGACAGTTATGTCTTCCATGAATAGACACTGTCTTCCTTGGATAGACTACACAATTCTCATAGTTCTTATACTCTCACAGAAGTGGCAGTGACAATATATAAAGAAACTGTTGAAGTGTCAGTCCAGCAACTACACTTGCAAGTTCCACAGAACTATGTTTCCTCTATTTCATGCCAATGACAGTAGGGAATAGAAGATTTGTGTACACCTTAAAAGTTACTTCTGCTCCATGCGTTTGCGTCGGAGGACAGTGGGGAAGACAGGGCTCTGCAGGGTCCCTAATCTATATAGAAGTGGTGACAGTCTATAGCAGCTCAGAAAATAAACATCAGCCAGAGTTCGATTTATAAGAAGTTTTACCAAGAAATAAAGCCCTGCAGCCAACAACAACAAAAATTAGTTGACAAAGCGGGAGCAGACTAACTGAATTGCCCTGTAAATGCATCCATCATTTCTTAATATTGAAACATCTGATGGAGGAAAAAGAGATACCTTTCCATTTATGATGTGTTCACATCAATATTTTATGATGAGAACACATGAAATGGAAAGAGGAGAATGTAAATTGTTTCATCTGTAAGACCATAAACTAGACATGTATAAAACTCATATTTTCATAATGCAATAATCAAAAATACAGTATTTTTCATGAATGTGACAACTGTGGATGAATGATGGGATAAAAAGTATTACTTCAATAAAGGACCAGATTTTAAACATTTACAAATTAAAAGAAAATTCTAACTGGCAATGTGAATTAAGCAACAGATGTTGCAGGTAAACAACACTTTTACGACTAACAAGGGCGAAAATACTGTAATTATTTGTCATAGTCTCCTCTAATACAAGGAAATGTCTATAGTTTTAGACAAATATTAAACATAGTTTAATTATTTTAACATGGTTTTAATGATTTGATTATTTGTGGTAGTTTAAATTAGTGCAACACATTTATTCATGGGTAACCTATGTCTTAAAGGTTTAAGTTACTTAATAGTAACATAAGAAATTAAAAGCTCTGAAAAAGAGGGAATAGGAATTATCCTCATGGTGCTAATACCTTATGTGAAGTAAGCCCTTTGGCTGTTATCCTGCATTGAATTATGCGGCTGAAGTCCTACTGAGCAGCTCATTACTTTGCAGGATTGCAACTATAGAATTCAGCAAAAATTACTTATCATTAAAGGTGTTCAGGATTGAGACCCAATTAATGTCTATAATCTGGTGGATTTATCTTTTCTTCAAAGCTAAAATTTCTTCCAAACCAGAAAAAAACCATTGTGTTGCTCACTATCACAGTAAATCTACCAAGGATTGCAATGAATGAAGAATATTGCAGACTGCTTTATTTGATATAAGTTGTTTATTTTAAAGTTATTGTGACTTTTTGTATTGGATCAGATTGTTATTACGTGTGTGATCTTTGCTGTCTATTTTGTTGTTTTTTCAGCTTGTAAACTGCCTTGTGCACAGTAATATAGAAAGGAGGTATAGAAATTAAAACTGAAATGAAATGAAGAACAGTCTGCTTCACAGGCAGGCACTGACAAATCTACCTGCCTCCCTGCTGGACGTAAATAACTGGACAAGAAAGACTCATAGCAGTCTCAGATAGGCTCGTGCAATAGTTTGGCTATGAAAAGAAACAAGTGGTATTTAATAAACAGTTTCTGTTTTTAGCCAAGTGTCCACAAGTAAGGCAAGGCCCCACCTTTGCTTGATAGATAGGTGAAGGAAGAGGCGGGTTCTTGTCTAACTTGCAGGAAGTTTTAGAACTCCAGGTCCCACAATTCCCAGCTGGCATGGCCAGTGGCCAGGGATGATGGGGAGCTGGAGTCCAACAACATAATCATTTGTGATTTGGAGAAAGATAGAATCAGCTTGAGAAACACCTGTTTCTTTTCCCCTCCAAAGCTTTCTGCAGGTGGGGAAAGCTCTGCCTTTCTCTTTAGCAAGCATGGAAGGTTAAAGGGAAAGGCGGAAAAGTACTTAGTGAGCAGGAAGTGTTGGCAACAGAGACAAGTACCAGCCCTTCAAATCTTCCTGCAAGTGGGACAAGACCTTGTCCCCCTTTGAAACCTATTGTGCTTCCTAGAGGCCCACAAGGAGAAGACAGAAGACTCAGCTACACAACTGCAAATAAACCGTTTTAAATATGTTGCAAAATGCAATATACAAATGTGACACTAGATGGCGAAACTGAGCTATGGAAATTCAATCTATTTTTCAAAACTTTTTTAAAAAAAGCATTTTCACAGCTTTTTTAAAATATGTGTATAGATTCCACCAGTATCTCCCCTGCCTTGGAGAATGGCAGAATGTGAAAGAGACACGTACTGCAACTTTCCATTTGCTAGCACCTTTGCAAAGAAGAGGATGTTAGGATATTTCCGTTCCACCTTAAAAGGGAGCAGGCTTTGTGAGTCACAGAGTCTGCGTATTTCCTGTTCACAGGATGTTTATGCTTTCGTTTTCTCTCTGTGCCTGAGACACTGAAGTAGGCAGTCATGTTTTTTTCTTTGTTCTGACCAACGCTGAATAAACTTGTAAATATGCTCTTCTGAGTGCATCTTTCACTGTGCAAAAGTCTGCTGATAGAGCGTGCATCAGCTCTGGAATGTGGCAAGCTATTTCTGGAGCTCATGTCGCTAATTGATTGATACTGCGTTTCTACGGGAGGTCGATGGACGTCTGGAGACAGCGTGGGGGCATGATGGCTTTTGTCTCCCTGGCAGTATCCCAACAGAGAAGACCCCACCATTCTGGCTTCTAGCAAACATAGCGGGCTTGGAAGAGAAATGGTTCAAAAAAAAAAAAAGAAAAAAAATACTAGACATATCTGCCACTTTTTACCTTCTCCCCACTGCTGGTGCAAGTAAGACCAGACTCCATGGGCTTGCCCAAGGGGTGAGAGGGCAACATAGGAAGCTGACACCATGGTTGTATCTAGTACACTACTGTCTACACTGACTGGAAGTGGCTTACAGATTTCAAATAGGATTTCAGTCTTTCTAGCCTATCTTGAGATGCTGAGGATTGAACTTGGGGCCTTCTGCATACTAAGCAGGTGCTCTACTATTGAGCGATGACTCTTCCTCAAATAGGTAGATAGGAATAGGCACAAAGGCAGAGGCTTGGGTAGTAAAGCCAAGCTGATATGTGTAGATTCCTGTACGTAGGGAATGCTATCTTCCCTTGTGGAGAAGCCTGGTGCTTACCTGTTCTGTTTGAATGGTAAGATAGAACCTGTTGCTGCTCATGAACTGCTGCTATATGTTGGGGACACAGAGAATGAGAAGCCTGGAAACTGAATTCCCTTATTATCATAAGGCAACATGGACTGTAATTCTATATATCTTAATTCACCATTTCACAGATCTGCACATTCTATGCTCCTCAACTTTATGATACCAATCTGATTTGTAAAACTAAACAGTCAGGGCCAATTCTGGAGCTTTTTCAGGTGAGCGCTCTGAATATGATTACAGCAGGGCTGAATTAGCATTAAGCTTTATATAAGCAACCAACCACTCAGAGGCTGCCAACCTTTTTTCCTCCCAACAAGGTGCTCACATCTTTAAAAGCTGGCTGGATCAGAGGCAGAAATTGAGCCTACTACTATTACTATTACTTTTACTATTATTTATCAGCCACCTTACTCACAGAAATGACCTAAAGTGACTTTCAGACACAGTAGAAATACAAACACTAATGACAATAAACACAATCAATAAAAAAGTAAAAACAAACAAACCCACATATATCCAAGTAAGAAATGACTTTTAGACAGGCATATAAAATGTAGGCATACTACACACCATTATATGAAGTTCATCTTGCTCTTCATAGTGTCAGAGAATTGAAAAATAAAGCTACAGTTAAGTGAACAAATGAAATGTTTCCCTTGTATTGCTGTGACGACGTTCTGAAATTTGTAAAACTGCTAAGTAACTGTTTTGTGCATTAGGTGTAACTTTGTCAATTAAATTGTTGTACTGCCAAGGCCAATAAATGTCATTCATGAATCTCAAAAAACAAAACAAAACAAAACAAGCTGCTGTAGAACATTTGACTCCGGAGAGAAGTGAAACCTTTTTAAACATGAGAGATTTTAAAAGGGCGATCATGTCAATTTCACTAATGCATAATCCCTTTGTTAGAGTGGGTTAAAATAACAGCAAAACCAGAACAGACTCAAAAGGTTCCTCTCAAATGAGCTGTCTATTCCTTTGAATATTAAACAAAACTGGTTGGGTAAGGCGTATAAGTGCTTGCTATTTACTCTTTGATTTGGCTGCATGGGAATGGGTCTTAGTTTATAGTTTCCTAAGATTTAACAACATCCTCTTCCATTACAGACTGCTTGCACTCCCAAGACAATTGGGAGTGGGGGTAGTGTTTACTATTTTGGATAGTTAGTCCACAAAATAATCAGGGCTTGCATCAGGGTGTTTCTGTGGCTACTAAAGCACCTGGTGAACATATAATATTAGGGCTTGAGAGCTGGCCATAGAATCATGCACTCCCAGTCTCTTCCTTTTTACATTTTTGCTTTGTTAGTAAATTGGGAGTTTTGGCCCAGGAGGCAAGCCAAGCTAGCATTCGCTCACTTCTCTGGCATCAGCAATGCATTTTGATGTTCTGCTGTGTCAGCTTCCACTCCTCAGCTCTGGCTGAATTAGAGAGAGTAGTGTACAAGCCTCCTAAATGACATGCATCGTTTTTTACTAGTATTAATATACCAGGACATATAGCATAATAATTTAGTAAAATACGAATCATAAATGAGGAAACCGAAGTAAAGATTGTACAGAGATATATGAACGATCTCTCTCCCCTCCACTGGGTGTTTATTTAGAAAGAAAATTTTTAAAACCAAAATCTAAGTTACAGATTGCTAATGTCCCCAAAACACAAATTATACATTGTGGCATTGTTATAAGGAAGATGATTTGATAAATTATTTATTCATAAACTTGTAAATGTTGTTATCCTTAATAGTAATTCTCCACTCTGTATTTTATTCCCAGAGTGGAAATGCTGTCAGGGAACAATTATAGAGACTAATAATAATAATAATAATAATAATAATAATAATACCCCAACCATCTGGCTGGGTTTCCCCAGCCACTCTGGGGAATTATTATCAGAAATACAGTTTTTGGTCTGCACAGGGGGGGAAATGCCTATTGAGTTTTAGGGGATAGTCTAGTATTGGGGCTGTGCCAATGTATTCTAATACTCGCAATGGGTGATCATGAACAACATGGGAGAGAAAATTTGCAATTGGGGAGAAAAGCATTTAAACATTACCTGTGACAGAACAAGCCACTGGGAAGATCATGTGGCAGGTTAGTTGTGTGTGTCCTTTTGATGCTTCTTTAGCTGCCAATTTAATCTCATTTGAGGAAGGAAAGAAGTAAAGGATTCTTTCGTGCCAGCAAGCCCTAGGAATACACCTTTATTTTAACAGCCTTCCCAGAAAGGAACCCCCTGCTACATTTTGGCGTTGTCTTGTCATAGCTATCAGCAACACAACAGCTGCTTGTTTTACAATGACTTGCTAGAGAGAAAATGATACGAGGAAGCCAATCTATGTCACATGGAGATGCTCATAGCAAGACATAACAGGTGGTAATACAAGAGCATTGAGGTCAGAACAAATAAGGTAGGATGAGCAGGAAGAGAAAATTCACTGAAGGCAGTGCCAGATTAAGACCTTTAGAGGCTCTAACAACTTCCAAGATGGTGGTGCCCCCATATACAGTATATCTAATTCAAAATATAAACAATAACAAACTGCAAAATAAAATTTTGCTTTTTGAAATGAAACAAAACCTACAATACAATGGAAAATATTTATTTTTGTATACTTCCAGTTTATTTATATTTGAAGAATTTTCTCCTAATTTTTCTAACTGCAAAACCTTTGATCAGATTCTCAAAACTAATCTCATGTAACACATCTGCTTCTATACTTAGTAGAGATAAGGTCTTCAGCCTGCCTTGCTGCATGGTTGTTCTGTTGGTATTTTAAATGTACTTCAACTGGGAAAATGAATGTTCAGCTGAGCAATTTGTGACCATTAATGTTAAAAATCTGGCAACAGAAGATTTCTGTGGTGTTCCCCTTCCCTTGATGCCCTAAGCACGTGCTTATTTGGGCTAATGGCTAATCCAGCCCTGACTGAAGGTAGAGAAAGGTCACATGACAGGAACATTTTAAGACAAGTTGAGTCCCTTCATTCAAGGCCTTGGGATAGTGGAAACCCACAATCAATGTTTTTGAGATGCCGGAGTCCAGTCTGTGTAGCAAACTACCAAGAATACCTCCTGCACAACCCAGTTCTATAATGGCAGTCTGATACTTAATCTTATGTCACAACGTGATAATTCATTTAATGTCTGAATTTAGCACATTGAAAATGTGATCTTTGCCCATGATGGGAAAGTGCAAAGCGTATACAAATGCTGAAGGAAACATTTTAAAAACAAAACAGTAGAGGTTAGATGGATTATTTTCTTTTTAAAGCCCACCATTTACCTGGAATACTTGCAGGAGAAATGGGACCAGATCTTGACTGGTTGCTTCCAACGGGAGAGCCCACAGGGGAAGGGGAAGGCCCCCCAGGGATACTGGAGAGATGTGGGGAGGCATGAGGGGAGAAAGGCGACTGTGCCGGGTTGCTCTGCTCCCCTTGACTGCTGGTGGAACCTGATGCACTAACCGCTGAACTCAGTGTTGCTTCAGTTCCTGTGGGCAGGTCATCAATGGAACCCGATAAATCCTGAGAAAAAAGAGGGGAGGGGGAAATTGGTAAAGGAGCAGTTGGAACCAACATCCAAGGCAAAGTATGTGGAACAGCAGATGATGGTAGGACATTTTTCAATTTGAGACAGATGTCATGGAAACACTGTCTTGAGCTGAAAAGAAGGGGTTAAAACTTTAAACAAATGGGGCACTGTTTGGATTTTCCTCACGCCACCCCACAATATAAAGGCATAACAAATGTGCAACACACACTCAGATATTTCATATTTCCCAGGAAGTCAAGGCAGTTAGAGGGGAAATGCATTCACATTTCAATTTACCTTATTTCTTACTACAATGTGGCTGCAAGTTAGACCTTTGCTAAAACTCCAGTGAATCACTCATGGAGCTCTCTATATATATTACCTGGGTTTCTAGGACACTTACAGGTGTCCATTTGTGCATATTTTAGTGTTCTCGGTATTTTATTTTGCCGTTTATTAGATGACTATCCTGTACAATTATTTATCCTATTAACCCATTTATACATGGTGAGTTTTTGAATATGATGCTGGTGCTGCAGTACAGTACTTTTATTCACTTTAAAATCAGATAGAAAAAGCAAGACCCAAATCCCTTAGCAAATTACATTAATGCAAGATTTGTTCTGGTGTGCTGCTTACATACCACTATAGTAAATACAGTGAGCTCATTTAAAATACCCCTCAGGCTTCAGGGGTTCCATTTTTATTTATTTATTTTCCATAACCACAAGGCATAATATTGGAAACACAGCAATCACTTCTGCTACACCAACAGAACACAAAGTTATGGCAAGTAGTGAATTTATGCCAGTTGCACCAGTGGTGTACAATCATAATGGCAGTGAAATAGGAAAAAATGCACAGAGCTGGCAGAGTGGAGTCCTATGTTACTTCAAAGGTTATTCTCACTCTTAACGATGACATAACAGAAAATGGCGGCATAATAAAAACATTCCATTGGATCACAGAATCTTAGAATCAAATGCAAACGCTTCCTCATTTCCTTGCCTGTCACCCAGCCACATCAAAGGATACAATTCTGACTAATTCAGAAGCCAATCTATGAGTACCAGAAAGAAAAAAACAGATCTCATATAGAATTTTTTGTGGCATGGGGCTGTGAATGCACAAATGAAAGCTCTGGTGATGGAAAACATGGTGACAGGGAACGTAATGCATGAGAAGACTTAGGGTGCATTTAGATACTCTGTTGGATTTTGTTTTAACCCACCACACACCTCATCTCCATTGTTGTAATTGGGGTTGCAAAAGTGAAGCATCCCCTACTCTGACAGGCCAAGCTTGAGAGGTGGGCTTAGCAGATCATCAAAGTGCTGAGCCGGCCCTTTGCAAGGAGCACAGGGCTTGCAAAGAGCCCTGCTGGATTTGGGCATGGTTTGGAGGAAACAGCTTTGGTAATCAGGTCCGCAGGCTGGAGGTTCTCTGCCCCCTGTCTAAACTACGTGGCCCCTCCAAGGTTTTAGAGAGGGCATACTTCCCACCCTGGAGATAACAGGGATTGGACCTAGGACCTTCTGCATGCAAAGTAGGTGCTCTGACACTGAATTATGGCCCTTCCCCTAATTCAACTAATGTCGTACAATGCCTTCCATGCACAGGTACCCTGGGGAAACTGTCGATGAGCAAAGCTATGGCTGGTTGGTGCCAGTGGAGTTGGCAGATTCTATTGGCACTGTTTTACTTAATCCATTGCTGCTGAGAGTAAATAGGACATAGTGTTAAAGGATTCCAGCACATTATATTTGTATTCAGATATAACAGGGAGAAACATTAGCTTCTGGCCCTACAGATGTTGTAGGACTACAAATCCCAGCATCCCAGACCATTGTCAATGCTGGTTGGGCCTGGTTAGAGACAAAGTCCGGCACATCAGGAGGGTGACAGGTTAGCCACTCCTGATTTAAAAAGCATTCTTTGCTTGTGTGTGTACAGAAATGGGTTATGACTCTGCAAGCCCAGCATCTGTTCCTGATATTTCTCAAAATGCTAAACCATGGTTTAGCATTGTGCATGAGGTAGGCTAGTGGATAGAATGCTCTTAAAAAAAAAAAAAGGTTCAGCACTAGACTCAAGCTTAATTGGACAAATCCCTTCCTGCAGTTTCAGGTTTATTATTAAAATCAGTATATTTACTTCCACCTAATGGGCACAATCTAAGGAGGCTACCTCGTGCCATCAAATGAGAACACAACTGCTCTTTGTGCCTATGTCAGTCACAGCAAGCAATGGTGGCCAAACTATCTGTTTCCTGGCCCTTGTGGATGTTGTGGAGCATTCATGAATCTCCCCTGAGAGTGATGCATCTGTGAAGCCAGCTCACACAAGCGCTTTGCTGGTGAACTAGAGCATGGGTAGGCAAACTAAGGCCCGGGGGCCGGATCCGGCACAATCACCTTCTAAATCCGGCCTGCAGACAGTCTGGGAATCAGCGTGTTTTTACATGAGTAGAATGTGTCCTTTTATTTCAAATGCATCTCTGGGTTATTTGTGGGGCATAGGAATTCGTTCACCCCCCCCAGATAGTCCGGGACCCCACAAGGTCTGAAGGACAGTGGACCGGACCCCTGCTGACAAAGTTTGCTGACCCCTGAACAAGAGCACCTGTTCTGGGTTGGGGTCAATGCATTCAGCACTAGGATATACAACAATACGAGTATGAGTAGCACACACTATAGGGCCAAAGGGGTAAACATTGTTAGCATGCCACATTGGGAATGCTTTTCAGTAGAAGAAGATAAAGAAAATATTTTTGTTGAATTTGTGAAATGCAAAATCCAAGTAACATTCTTCATGTCACAAAACTCTGATGAATGTGTACTACTATTGAAAAAGCCTTTTTAAGCTTAACAAGTTTCATTTGTAATGAAGACACATTTTCACCTCACAGAATCATCTACCCAGGATCTTCTTTTCTAATTAAAGTTTATTCTTTTAAATAGGAATACTGAAGTATCTACAATTGATACTTTTAAGTTATTATGCAGTGTTTTAGACAGAGCTGTGGTATATGCCAGGATCAATTCAATTAAGAAAATGAGTTTTTGTGAATTATTTGAACTTGGCAATCAGGTGCAGTGAAGTCAGAAATTCATGAAGCAGTAATTTCAGCATATTAAGAGATATATGTTCAGTATGTATTTTAAAAATGATTGCTAATTATTATGTATAAAATCATGATGGAATACTTTGATAAAGCAGAGGGGTGTTTTTTTCTAGAGAAGAATATTTGGCCTATTGATAAACATTTACACTAAGTTTTGTTTTCATGTAATAAAGGGCATTCTTTGACAAAGTCAAATATATAACAAATGCAACAGAAACTGCTGATAAAACAAGTACAGGCTACAAAGAATATAACAAAATATGAAAACAAACTCCCTCAAGATAGGTTCAGTTGCTTAAAATGAATACCGATCTTGTGCATTGTAGAAAAAGAAAAAGAAAGAAATCATGTGCCCCCAAGGGAAACATGTTACAATAATGCACAATATGGCTTTTAGGGTAGCCATTCCATTCAGACAGCATCCAAGAAATTGATAACATTTTTTTGAACTGCAGGTAACCTGTTTTATAAGGCCAAGTAATGTTTGAAAATGTTATTAAGTATGTAACATACCGAAGGATAAAATGATTTGCAGTTCAGGGATAAAGGCAATACCCAAGAGTCCACTGTAATGCAACCATTTATCTTTGACTCCCTCAGTGAACGCATATGAGGAGGAAAGCTTGAAGGGAGGGTAAGGTATATAGAGTGGCTTTTTCCTCCCCCCATCAGGTCACATTACGGCTTCTCATTTTACTAATCCCCCATGGGGGTGGAGTGACTGACAAGTCCCAGGCATTTCCTCAAGTGCCTGCCTTCAAGGGATTTCCTCACAAATCTGACACAGCTCATTCATAAAATCAAAAGGGGCACACGTGATGCCGTTCTGCATGAAGAGCTATACTGTGTCCAAAGAAGAAGAAGAAGAAGATGCAGGGGCTGGGGAGTGAAGAGCAAGCAAGCACAGCTTTCAAATGCTTTATGCTCTCTTTTAAAAACTATCGCTATCCAACCCACCGGTATGTCATTCTCCATAAAAATAAACCAGAAGGATTTCTTTCCCACACTGGATAAAACTACAAGGCTAACTTGCAGCTCATTTAACTTCTCATGGAAAGAAATTAGTACAGAAAAAAGCATGGTTTTTTTGCTGAGGAAAAAAAGTCAGCTCTCTTCACAAGTGAATCAATATATTTATCCTCTCCTGATCAAATGTAAAACTGGCATATATGAAACACAACTGCACAAGATAAAATTCCTCACATGGTAATAATATTTGTGTTAATCCTATGTGTAATTCAATACACATTATAAACATCTGCATGCAACTTGCCACGTGTGTATGTGGCAATAAACTATTACCAAAAAATTGTGTACAAGTTGATATACATGCATTTCTCAGATATGAAAACCTACTTGTATGATTTCCTAGACATGTACTTTCATAAGAAAATTAAATGTCTGTGTACATATAGTGCTTCATACAGCAGCAGTTATATGTACTATACATACAAACAAACAAACAATATACATATAGTAGTACTATCCTCCGTGGACGCGGGTGGCGCTGTGGGTAAAACCTCAGCGCCTAGGATTTGCCGATCGCTTGGTCGGCGGTTCGAATCCCCGCGGCGGGGTGCACTCCCGTCGTTCGGTCCCAGCGCCTGCCAACCTAGCAGTTCGAAAGCACCCCCGGGGTGCAAGTAGATAAATAGGGACCGCTTACCAGCGGGAAGGTAAACAGCGTTCCGTGTGCTGCGCTGGCTCGCCAGATGCAGCTTGTCACGCTGGCCACGTGACCCGGAAGTGTCTGCGGACAGTGCTGGCTCCCGGCCTATAGAGTGAGATGAGCGCACAACCCTAGAGTCTGGCAAGACTGGCCCGTACGGGCAGGGGTACCTTTACCTTTAGTACTATCCTCCTCCTCTCTCTCTGTCACATATACACACAATCACATATAATATGCATTAAAAAACAGAATACACACATCAGCCAAACTTCCTTTCACCTTTTTATGTACTCTGCCATTTTCAAAATTAAGTGCATTTTGCCTTTACTGTTTTCAAGATGGTGAATTTACAAAAACCTGACATTCTATTTCTGTTTCTCACACTATATAGACAGAAATGACACTGCCACCTAGTCAAGTTACATTTACAATTCAGAGATATGAATAGCAAAAGCAACAATTCTTTCCTGTTGACAATGATTATAGTAACATAACAGGTGAACATAGCAAATTATTCAATATGAGAGGTTTGTTTTTATGTTTGTGTCACTGTATGTATTTATGCACACATACATTTTCAAAATCAATAGTATATTTATTTGTCACAAACCTATTTAACCATATATGTGTGTCAAGTTAATGTTTAGAAAGAAGCAAATAAGAGAAGTAGCTTAAGCACTAAGCTACTCCACAGTAGCTTAAACAGGGAGCCTTGTTAATGAAGAAGCTTTGTAACTAATACTTCTCCAGAGGACAATTTAGTCAGCAGGGCACCAACTCTATTCTTCTTTTATAAGTACAATCAGATCTACAATGCCTGTAAAGAACAAAGAGACCTTACTTACTGCATCTCATTCAAACCAAGACACCTTCAAGCTACAGTGCTTCCATTTATCTTTTTGGAAACTTGGCAGATTGGGTAATTGCAGGGATCCTTAAAGGGAAGGAAGTCCCCATACATCCCCAAAGGCATGCCCAAAGAGTCTGCTTGATTCTCAGAGGATGCATTTGGCAAGGCACTGGTTTCCTGGGAATAAGAACTGCTGACTACTATTCTTTTTTATATATATCCGTTTGTTTCATGTACACAGTGCATTTCTTATTTTATTTTAGTGCTTTGCTTAGGGTTAAAACTTTGGGACTGAGTTGGAAGGGGTATCTATCTATCTACCTACCTATCTATCTGCTACCCCAAAGATGTGTCAGCCTGTGCTTTATGTTAGTCATTATACCATGACCAGGTCCTCAAAGCTAGTTTACAGATAAAAGCTTTACTGTAACCAAGCCATTCCTGTTCAGGATTTATACTTCTTAGTAAGGGTGTTATCTTCGGCTATCTCCTCTTTACTCCTCTGCTTCCAACCACACACAACCTTTATTCTTGTCCATGTGACAAGTACAAGAGCAAAAAAGAAGAGGATCATGTGGCGTTTAGGATTATAATATTATGCCTTCCTGGTGGTACACGATCTTATCAGACTTCAACAGGAGAGTCACTCTCGAAATAACTCACAGACTTGCAATTGTAACACAGTCAGCAGGGGAAGTTTGTTGGCAGTAAACACTGTACAGAGAATCAGGAAACCCAAGGTTACTCACCAGAGAATTTGAGGGGAGGGAAAGTGACACAGAAACACACAGAAACACACTTCTTATGATAAGTAAAGCAACATGCTCAAAGAACATTCCTAGAAATCCGCCTTGATTACATTTCATTGTAATAAGTCATTTCCACTGAAGCCAGCCAAATACAGTAGCACTGTTACTATGCTTTCTCCTCCTTTTTTAAAGGAAGGAAGTGCTCTCCATGTTTGTAATAATAGAAACAATTCAGTGCATTATAAAATAAAATCAGCCATAAACAAAGCAGCATACCATCCTACATAATAAGGAAAGCACAACACCTAGATAAGATTAAATATAAGATTGTAGCCATGATTAGCCATGTAGCATTTGGTCAATACCAATTTGCCTTCAGCACCAATATACAGTTATCAGCCTAATTATACAGAAATACCCCATCACAGACAATAAATTACCGCATCTCTTTTGATTTAAGAATTTAATTCTACATGGTATTGAGCAAGTACATCACTAAAGTCAGTCACACTCTACTTTATGTATACTTCAAGTTCAATGGCAAATGTGTACAAATACTAGTGACAGCACAAATTCACACGAAGGCACAAAGAATGTGACCAGAATATGCACGGGGAAATTTGCACCTTGACTGGTCAAGAAGCATAGTCTTCCAAGTGATATCAGATAATGTACAAAAGCTGACAACTTTAATTAAGTAATATACACAGAGACCTGTCAAAGGATGGATTCTCTACTTGGGAACTTTTTATATTTCCTAGGCAGTGCAGAAAATTGGCAGGAAAGCTATTCCTATTTCTGAAACATTTCTGATCAATTCACATTTTCCAACATTTGTTGGCCATTATCCATACTGACCCGGTAATGTGTTAAATTCTCTCCGGATACTGAATGTCATTATTCAGTATTTATGAATTTCTGTAGTCAGCATTTATGGACTTCTTCTGTCCACTCGTTATTATTATAATTTTTTAAAATGGTACTGTGTCCATGAGATTGTGAACCATTATTTAAAGTTAGCATTTGAATGCCTTGCCAGAGAGGCAGTATATATTAAATAAACTCAGATTAACCCTTATATGTATCTAAAAAGCTGTCTGTAGCATTCAGAAATAGAAACACACAGTCAGGATCTTTCCAGTAATGTTTAGAAGTCATAGAGATAACAGAAACCAGCACATGTAATGCTCATTTAATGCTGACAGTTTAGCTAACAAGCACACACCCCTAGTGGAAAACACTACAATAAATCAATTTAAATTCATCCATGTTTGTAATCCATGTTTGCCACCTTTTACTACAAAGCAGCAGCTAACAGTGTTTGTCGAGAAATCTTAAAATACCCTTCTGGTTTAATTGTCTAGACAGTAAGTTAGCTAACAGCATTTTTAATTTCCTGTGCAACTGAAAAAAGGAACACAAATATTCAAAAATGCAAGCGGGAAAATCATAAATTTAGATATACTGCCTTGCTCTAACATTTTTACAAATCTGATTAAAATTAAAAACTGAAGATGTACACAGATTTCTCACTATGTGGTGAGGTTTTCCTTTTCCTAAAAAAATAATAATAAATTGAATGTGTAATTTCATCCACAGGAGCCAATTCTCTAGAATATATATCCAGGGAGGGACTCTTTCTTCATATCTACTGAAACAGTTATAGATTTTAGAAGGAAAAAGATACCATGACGTACCTTGCAGTTATACCGGTAATCTTACAGATCTCAACAAGAATTACATATAGGCTTAGGTATGATGATCCCGCCAATGGTCCTTGTGTCAGGGGCATTCTTTAGTCATGATTCATTTGGAGAGCACAGTGGTACCTCGGGTTAAGTACTTAATTTGTTCCGGAGGTCCGTTCTTAACCTGAAACTGTTCTTAAGCTGAAGCACCACTTTAGCTAATGGGGCCTCCCGCTGCCGCCACGCCAACAGAGCACAATTTCTGTTCTCATCCTGAAGCAAAGTTCTTAACCCAAGGTAATATTTCTACGTTAGCGGAGTCTGTAACCTGAAGTGTATGTAACCTGAAGCGTATGTAATCCGAGGTACCACTGTATCTGAAATGCACAAGGGAGTTTCTGTAGAAAGATGTTCTCCTTTTACACTTTTTTGGGAGGGGCAATATTAAATATAAGAAATAATTTATCCTTCTTTAAGAACCCAAATAATTATCTGGATTTTGTATTTCTGTAGTGTTGGCCTAACAATGAAAACAGATTCAGGACTAAACTATGGTAAGAACTGGCTCAAATTAAGCCATTTTTTATATTTTTATGGAGCTGCTCTGATTCTGCTACAGTTTTGTCCAGAATTCTGGAACCCAATGAGAAGAGAATTCTAAAGGGCTTGAGGTACATAAAGTAGAAGATACTTGGAAAACATAGCTTCCAACCTATGAAACAATAAATTCTTATGACCTATATGCTATTAAAAACAAATCCGTAAAGCCTACTAAGAACCATAAGCACACCAGATTTAAGTACTGCCTGACATATATCCCTTTTTTAATACTAGAAAGTATAAAGAATACACATTTAAAGTAGAAAACAACAGTAGCACAATATGTTTCAAAGTAGAGTCTTACTTCTAAAAAAACCTGTTTATCATGTACAGTGGTGCCTCGCAAGACGAAATTAATTCATTCCGCGAGTTTTGTCGTCTTGCGATTTTTTTCGTCTTGTGAAGCACGGTGTCGGGAAAGTTTTGGAAAAGCTTCAAAAATCACCAAAGTCTTTAAAAACCTCAAAAAAGGCTACCACACCGCGTTCTATGAGTTGCTCCTCGAAATCAAGTCGCAACTGTATTAACGGTGTTAAGAAAAAGGAAACAAACTTGCAAGACATTTCCGTCTTGCGAAGCAAGCCCATAGGGAAAATCGTCTTGCGAAGCAGCTCAAAAAACAAAAACCCTTTCGTCTAGCGAGTTTTTTGTCTTGCGAGGCATTCGTCTTGCGAGGTACCACTGTACAATTTGGGAAATAATAACAATAGGATGAATCATTTGGAATCATGTGTTCTTTTACATTATATTACAACAACAAACTATAAACTAGACACAACCAGTATTCTATAGCAACTGCAAACAAATTAGCACATTAAAAAATTTACTCAGTATCTACCAAAAACACAGAAAATCTACTTAGACGCAGGTGTGTTATATAACCTGGAGGAGAATGCCAGCATTGCTTAACTTCAGTGAATGAAGCCTTTCTGGGCATTCCATCCTCAAAGCTCTAAACTGCCACCTTGAAAACAGCATCATTCCATTTTGATCGGAGCAGCTAATGGAGGTGGAAGCTGAAAGGTTTTGCCAAATAAATAAAAAATACTCTGCTTTGTTAATCTCTCTCTCTCTCTCACAAATCATAGAGTTGGAAAGGACACCAAGGGTCATCTAGTCCAACCCCTGTTCTCTCTCTCTCTATATATATATGTGTGTGTGTGCATGTACGCACACTTTGTTATCAGATTTATACTAGTAAATGACGTGAGATGGTCAGTCACCAGCAAAAATGCTTAAAGGGATTTCACAAATTCATGGCCTATCACGAGTATGAGTCACAATAGGTAGAATGGAACCTCACTGCGCAGACACAGATGACCAAATAGTGGAAACAAGCAATCCTCTTTCACCATGCTATACTGGGATATTCTATTACCCTACCCCACCCTACACAGAAAGAAATCACTCAAGTCTAATTCTCATGACCAAGAAATTAAAAGGTATTGCAGACTGAAACCAAGCCACTCTCACCTTTTCTGACAGGCACCCTCAACATTCCATGGCTCCTGGGCTATTTGCTGCCTCTTTCTTTCTTTTAAATTTAAATTTACAAGCTAATATGCTGGGGACAACTGTGCACAGCATAAAATCACTGTCATATTGCTAGGAATAGGGTAATCATATTCGGTATTAGAAGAACCAGGTGTGGACTTGCAGCAAACTGTTGTAGTGCACCCACAGCCCTTAAGAGGAGTGCTTCTCTGTAGGATTTCAGACACCCTTGAACAGGAATCTTGCAGTGTTATTTGAGGCTCACAAAGGGAAGGCTTCTGGAGGGAGGGTTCTTTTAATGTTTAATGTCTATCTTTTATGGACCTCAAAGCACACTGAAGGACAGCATGGTCCTGCACCCTCCCCTTTATTCATGTAATTCTGGATCAGTGATCAGGATAAATGTCACAGATCAGTGGCTGAGCTATTTTTTCAGGCACAATTGCCTCATCTTACTTTTTGACACAGTGAATACATCTTTACTACAGCAAAAAAAAAATGATCAGGATAAGGTCTAAACACTTCACTAATCTACCAGAGAGATTTTCTTTTTCAACTTAAGGATTTTTCTTAGGTCAAAGTTCAAAAAGTCCTGCTACATATAATGTTTATGATGGCATGGGGGGGGGGGGAGTTAACAAATATATTCATTCCCCTTATTGATGATATTCAAACAGGAGTGGTGCTATGAAGCCAAAATCACGCTTACTGATGGACAAGACACAGGTATGATTCTGCTTGTGTATTCTTGTTTGCAGACACACAAAAATAAGTTGGAAAAAACTTTTAGGGGGGAATCCAAAAACAGGCTAATGAAGACTGAGCATGCTCAGTAGCCACCAGAATGCTGATTGAGGGAAGAATGGAAAACTGGCACAGGGAAGAATGGAATGTTTGTAATTCTAAACTAGGAGCATTCTGTACTGCAACATTTTGTTGCTGGGCTTATTTCCTTAGCCGTGTTATATTTGAAAATCAATAAATATTGTTAAACAAGCACACCACAGGAAGAAGAGCAATGATTCTCGTCACCTTAAAAACTAACCATTTTTTTATTCATCCTATGAAGTAGGCTTGGCTCCACAAACACTTAAGTCATAATAAATTTGTTTGTCTTTAAGATGCCACAAAACTTTTCTTCTTTTTCTTTAAGGGCCTAACACTGTTACCCTTCTAGTAATTAATACAGTGAGAGGAATACATACCAAACAGCATTACAATAGCAATCCACAATTATTACAATACTTAAAATAGCAATCCAAATATACAACTGTTTATTTCAATAATATTTACACTGTAACATTACAAATTCATTACAAGCTACACACTATCAACTACAAACACTAACATAATGTCAACTGATATTTTTATCAATTGTTACCAAACACAAAGTGGAGTAAGATATGATCAAACTGCCCAATACTGTCAGGTATTAATAAATAGCTATTAGATATACAGTAAATGGTGATAAGTAAGATTAGGAATAAATTAATAATCAAACACCCCACACATCATTCAAAATAAAATATTAGGAAGTTTCAGCAAAACAGAATAAAAACACATTTCTTCATTCTCCTGTTCTTGATGTTCTGAATTTGAGGAGCTGGGCAAACATGCTCACTTGCTTGGTAATTGTTGTCCCATAATAGAGGTGTTGCTTGAACATTTACCCCTAACCCCTTGATGGCTCTTGTCAGGATAAAGGGATTAGGTTTGTGCAAGTGAGGCATAGTTCCTATAGTAGTCCTGCCCTCTCTTAATGTAATTTGCCTTGTGACTTTATAGGCTCCAGCTAAGGAAGCCCCATATATAACATTGCCAAATTATTCCCTGCAAATAACACAACAAATATCAGAAATTACAAAAGGTGCATTCCGCCAATTTCCTACCTCCTATTTTGAATTGTGCTTTTCCAAATTAAAAAGTGTGTTGAAGCAACAAGCAAGACTTCTGAATTAAGCAAAGGGGTAAATAAAAATGAAAAGCTATGTAAAATCAGAAGCAATCATGCCAATCTGCTAGGAGCTGAACCACTGCCAGTTAGTGGGCCTCGGGGCTCCATAGGATTTCTCAACATAGTGCCAAACTACAGCAATATTGTTATGGCTAGAGAGGAATTTCTCACAAGAGCTAACAGAGGCAGAAGGTCATAAATAAACACAGCAGGATTGCCTTGTCAGTTCTCATTATTAGCGCTGCAGGCACTTGCTTTTCTATGGGCTGCTTGCAGGTTCATTTAAGTATAAGTGCTCCTCCTCAGAATTTCACATGCTCATAAATAAAGAAAGCATTTCTTAGCCTGGGAAATGAAAGAGCGTGCATGTGTGAATGGGTGGGCGGATAGACTTTTGCACACATACACACACTGCAGAGGAAGCTGAAATTTAGGCAAACGCTAAGCCAGAACTGTAACATTCTTTCACTGTGGCCTTCATTATAACTCACACGCCTCTGACAGACCTCAGCCATAATGAACAAGAAGCTGTACTTTCTTACTACAATAATGGTCATCAGAATTACATCTGAGCAGAAAATGAAGCTGAGCGCCTAAACTGATCCTGACATCCATTATAATACCAGGAAAGCACAGCTGCGTGATCATTAATGCAATTATAAAATGACATTTAGTGTTAACTTACTTTTGTTACAGTGAAAGATAATAGTAGTATTTGAAACGTGGAGATGGAAGAAAAAAACTATATAATATTTCAAACCACATTTCTACATATTGGTGAAGGTAAGCAGAATGTTTTAAGGCTTTGCATGGACAGTAATGTTGTACAGGTGTTATAGAACCTGTACTACTAATTTTCTTTTCCCTGGTGTTGAATCTTTGGTAATATTTGCACAAGACAACAAGCAACACAACTGTTGATTCCTGATGATACGTGTATGAATCAAACCCCTTTCACTTCTCAGCAAATGATCCCTAACTCTGTGGGGGAAAGATACAGGCAGCACAAAACCAAGGGACCACGTGTTATATAAATGTGTGGTTTTCACATGAGTGAAGAAGCTGACATGTTACATGATTTGGCACCCTGAGAATCCTAGCTTTCACTCTGTTAAAAAGAGCTGTGGAAAACCTTGAAAATAAATAGGTAATCAGGTACAGACTCAATAATCAGAAAGGGTGAAATCCAGTGAGGTCCATTCAGAAGATATTTTGCAGTTTTGGAGACGTCTAGAAGGAGAGGAGGAATCCATTTTGCTAGTGGTTTCCAGGGTGGTTCAGGGGGCAGAGATAAAGAAGTAATACTACGATAGCATAATGTAAGATATCTAATAGCACAATTTTATACACTTCTACTCACAAGTAAGTTCTACCAAACTCCTTGAAGATTCTTCCAATGAAACTTGGGATAAGATTACAATCTGTGACAGAAATCCTAAACCGACTTGCTATTTGCTAGGGAGTAAGTCTCATCAAACATAGTAAGAGTTACTTCTGAGTAAATCTGAGTACAAGTGACTCTGAAATAAGCTGCTAGGGCAGGCATAGGCAACCTAAGGCCCAGATGCGGCCCAATCGCCTTCTCAATCCAGCCTGCGGACGGTCCAGGAATCAGTGTGTTTTTACATGAGTAGAATGTGTCCTTTTATTTCAAATGCATCTCTGGGTTATTTGTGGGGCCTGCCTGGTGTTTTTACATGAGTAGAATGTGTGCTTTTATTTAAATGCATTTCTGGGTTATTTGTGGGGCATAGGAATTCGTTCATTTTTTTTCAAAATATAGTCCGGCCCACCACATGGTCTGAGGGAAGGTGGACTGGCCCACAGCTGAAAAAGATTGCTGACCCCTGTGCTAGGGCATGGCCCTAATTCTTCTCTTGGGATGCTCATTTTCTTCTTCCTGTCCTCCAACATTCAATCTTTGTGCACTTTAATACCTTGAATTTATAATGTTTCCCCCCGTAGATAAATAAACCTCATTGCATTCCTATTTATCACCCCACCCACTGCAAATAATTTTAAAGTATTTTTTTCTGAAAACTGTAAGCACAGTAAATTATGCAAAATGTGAAAACATATCAAATGCACTTTACATAATTTATTTTAATTAGACTTTGTATTTCAGTTGTGCATAATCCTAACTGTTTATTTTAGGTACAGACCAAGCTAAAACTAAGCCCTGCCTGGTAGTTTGGGTTAAGTTTATTAAACTTATACATTGTTTCCCACTTTTAAAAAGTCCTGAAGCCATTTACAACCTAATAACACTAATACTAATATCAGTACAGGGACTGGGTGCAAATTATTTTTGAGTATGCTCAATATAGCATTCAAATTAGTTCATGGGCTGCTTTACGCAGTACCCATAGTAAAAGCCGTAGGTCAGCCACAGAGTTAACGCTTTCTATTTTATGCTTTGTATATCAATGTACAATGATTAATTGCAGAAGTACTAGTGTGAGCAGAGTGTGAAGGCTCAATGGAAATTTGGGACCCCATTTTCTCTTCTTCTTCCCCATCTCCAACTACAATGAATAACCGTGCAAAGAACATGTTCCAGTTTTCACTCAACAATAAGACTTTTTTTGGGGGGGGATCTTAGTTGCTGATGCAGCCTCATAATTTGAAATATTTTTTCAATCTCAGTTTATTAGGACAAAAAACACTCTTCATTTTCAGAATCTCCTGGCTACATCAGCTCACAATAGTCCTTTTTTACTTCATGATGCTCAAGGTTAGATCTCATTTTCAGCAGCCAATGTTTCAAAACAGAACTTCTGTGTCCAGAAACGGGGGAGGGGAGAATCCCACTAACAAATATAGCTATGTTTTCCTATATACAGCTTAAGTAAAATCAATTTCACCCCTTCTTGCAGTCTTATTTTGACTATCTTCCAGTCAAGGAAGTTATGCTGCTAGTACTGATGTGTAACGATGGGAGTAGCGTTCAAATAATTGCTTCTCCAGGCTCTGCAGCCTTTCATTACGCACCACTCATCATTTTCAGTGTCAGTAGATGGAGCAGCATCTTCCAAGTGAAGATTCTCTGTATTTATTTTAAAGAGTGCCAAATTGTTCTATACTGTCTCAGAATTCAGAACAAGATTGTCCATTAGTAACAACACATCCAGAGGCAGAGAAAATGGGTTCTGAGCTGTAGATGTCCTGAAACAAAGTGTAAGTGTTGGACATCTGTTACTGCCAAGGCAAGCTGTACTTCCTATTTCAGAGGACATTCAATTCACAAGCAGATTGAGGTGTTACAGGAACAGATTTCTTTATGTAGCAGCAGCAGAAACTGTCTACTTTTCAGTTATGGATTACAATTTGACAAAGCTGCTGGAAAGCCTGCAAAACCACCCGCAATTATAATGTCTTTTATTTTGCAAGTGTTCATGTCCCTATCCACAATGTGTAGAGACTAAAGGCAGCACAAACTACAGCAACAGTAGGCAACTTGTTCTCCACTGACCACTACAATGTAAAAATAATGAGTGCTGGGAGGATCCTACTAGTATCTGTGCTTCAGATATATGTAATTAACGTCATTTCTTTCTTAAAGAAATCAGCCCTGAGTACTCACTGGAAGGACAGATCCTGAAGCTGAGGCTCCAATACTTTGGCCACCTCATGAGAAGAGAAGACTCCCTGGAAAAGACCCTGATGGAGGGCACAAGGCGAAGGGGATGGCAGAGGACGAGATGGTTGGACAGTGTTCTCGAAGCTACCAGCATGAGTATGCCCAAAATGCGGGAGGCAGTGGAAGGCAGTGGCATGCTCTGGTCTATGGGGTCATGAAGAGTCGGACACGACTAAATGACTAAACAACAACAATTAACGCCATTAGAATACCACTTGTATTAATGATGTGAAGACGAAGCCAAAGCTGGTGGACGTGTCATGCTGCTCTTATACTTTGGATTTGTTAAGTGTGAATCAACTGAGAAATCAACTGAGAATCCATCTCCCCAAACCAACAACTGCCTAGAAATCAAGTCACTTAAAACACATGTACAAGCTATTTGAGCTCTGGCTTTGAATTTTTAGCACATGGTACAACTCATCTCACTTAGCAACCAGTAGCAGAAACATAAAAACAAAAAGACTGAGATCTTGGATGAGCTAC
The DNA here is from genome assembly GCF_965112155.1 of Podarcis liolepis. Taxonomy (NCBI): domain Eukaryota; kingdom Metazoa; phylum Chordata; class Lepidosauria; order Squamata; family Lacertidae; genus Podarcis; species Podarcis liolepis. The sequence goes on along the minus strand of NC_139557.1, from coordinate 70,111,381 downwards.
ATATATAGGCACAGATCTACAAAAGCATAAATGGGGTTCTGGCTGCAGAAATGGGCTTTCCCACTCCCTGTACCATCTGAGAGTAGGCTGGCCATCTAAAACATAAGAAGAGTCTGCTGAATCAGGGCAATGGCCCAGCATCCTGTTCTTACATTGGCCTACAAGATGCATGTGGGAAGCCCACAAGCAAGGCATGATTACAACATCAGCCTAGTTCAAACTGCAAAGGTGTGGGAGGTGGCACATATATAAGTGCTGGCATGGGGGCGGGGTATGCAGCTAGAGAAGGAAAGTGGCAGAAATAAGGGCTCTACTCACTGCATTAAAAGAAATGCTTTTCATGCAAGGCAATATTCTGAATCTCATCCATTACATTTCAAAATAGAAATTAACCCTTTCTCCAAAATGCACCAGACAAATGTGACAGATGTTAGATGGGGGAAAGTATATGGCTTGAGTGTTTCAAACCCTGCAAATAGCACATTGCACACTCTTGTTGCTTACCTTACTACACCCCCCCCCCCAAAGTATGGAAGTGGAGCTACAATGTTAATAACGATACCATTAAAACTGCTGGAACTGAGTTCCAGCACTTCTTTGGTGCATTTCTGCACCACTGTAGTGTTGTAGCTATACAGGTGCAGAAAAAAGCCCTGGTTAAAACTCTTAGGGGCTTCTATAAGCTCTGATCTCTTTGCCTAGTTTGATCCTGCGCACTGATTCAGTCCAGTGGCACACCTCTCTTTTGAGGTAATGATAACAACTGATGTGCATGGATTTCACACTGAAATGATATGAACTTCTGATTTCAGCAGTATCTATATTCAGTTTGGGCAGAAAGCCAATTGCCACAGCAACGAATTAGCTGATTATTTGTTACATGTCAACAGGATCCAATTGTTTAAGCGGCATAAGACTGGGTCTTGACCCCACATAATACACATGGGGAAACCTAACAAAATGTTCTGTTTTTAGGTTTGTTTTCCCCACTCACTCCCACAGGTATAATTATCCTGTTTAGGCCATTTTCATATAACAGTAAATGGGTATGTAAACTACAAAATAAGGAATCTACCATAACCAATTCTTAGGGAATAAAAGTTGCTTTTACAGTTTGTTGCTTATGCACAAAATTCCCAAAAGTGATATATAAGAGAACCAAATTGTGAAGATAGGCCATTCTGTGAAATCATAAGCCATGAAGCAGATCATCTGTGATCTAGCACAGTTCTCATCAAATTATGGGTCCCTATATATTTTAACATGATGCTCATCAAATTATGGGTCCTTATATATTTTAACATGATGCTTTCTCAAACTGTGAGCTCTTGATGATGCTTTGATTTGTCAGCTACATCAAATAAGCATTTTTGAGAAATACCACAACTTCAAAAAAAAAAACAAAAAAAAAAAACCCCAAGACATTTCCCCCATTATTTTGCACATCTAAATTTATCATGCTTTCTGGTGTATCAGTCTGTCACTTTGCTACAGAACCAATATTCCATTTCATATGATTAAAACATGGAAGTTACTACAACCATGATCTCAGCTTCTGTTATCAAGCTTACTCCAACCTAGTTGCTAACCACTGATCACAGCTACCTCATCCAAACACGAAGAATTTTAAATAGAGTTTGACGTTAATAGACAAGGAAACTCATGGTTGTGTATATGTACATACAATATATAAAATAATAGATGTAAGCAGAAATGAAAGTGTTATTCGAATGTTGCCTGCTGGGTCTCTTTCATATTTCTACCATCCAATAAGTTGTCTCATTTACTGCACAATTATTTACATGCTGCACTGATGCAAACTTGGTAAAATTAAGGGAGCATTTGAGGATTGAAGTATTAATGAAATGGAAAGCTGGTCTTTCTTGCTAAAAGCGGGGAAAGCTGCATTAGATAATCAACATTTGTAGCTATAGCTTTAGATCAGAGATGTCCAACTCTCAGGAGCCCCATTACTCTTTAAAACAGTGAGCCTGTATATTCTGCCTCACGAAGTTTCAAAAAGGCTCCAAAACAAAGTTGGCAGAATCCACTATGCGAGGATTTTCCCATTATGGAGGACATGTAGTCTGCATACAAATACATGTCAGACAAAGCTACCAGGCTATCTATATCATAAGGAAGATTACAATACACAGTAAAATCATATCTTACGTGCATTTAACTTGCACAATTTCAACTATACATGGTTGAAGGCTGGCTGGCTGAAATACTACATGTTAATTGCAAGCAAGGCAGAGAGCATTTATACCCACACAGCACGTGGGCTCTGGGATGCTCTTGAGAGATCTCACAGGGCTTTCCAAGTTCCTGTGAGATCTTATATGAGCAGCCCCAGCCTTCTGGGGCCAGTGTGTTGAGCAAGCAAGGCGGAGAAGTTAAAAGTGCTTTTCAAGCCAGGAAAACCAGGCACAAAAATAGCTTTTAATATATGCCTTGCTTGCTGAGCCAGCTTCCGATGCTCACGTGAAAACTCTGATAGCCCTGTAAGATCTCACGAGAGCATCCCAGCACTCCATGAGGGCCTTGCCCCACAAGCAAGGCAGAGAGATTAAAAGCTCTTTTCATGTCAGATCCACCTGCGTTGCACAGCATGCAAAGTTTTTTTTTAAAATAATAATGTGAGATTACATACACATAAAACCAGAAAGAAAACACGGAACACTAAAGTGTGTAATCTGCTTTTCACAACTGTAAAATATTCTTCTTCTCTTTCCAAGTGAAACTGCTAGAAAACAGTATAATATGGGAAACGGTTGGTGTGTGTCAGACAGAAGTGGGGGGTGGGGGTGGCATTGTATCTACCTTGCAGTCTGCCAACCGGGCATCCTATTCCAGACATTATATCAAATAGTCTCTGAAAAGGTAAAGTTAAATTCTGGGACAGTGTTTTGAGGAGCCACTTTTATCATTTTAAAAAAACCTATTAGTAATACCTTGTTCCTTAATGTCTTCCAATGAGGTAAGATAAAAGAGTAAAGATTTGGAAAAATAAAAATCAACTGACAACAATTTCAAGACAGAATGTTACCGTACTTGATCTTGATGTGGCAGGCTACAACCTCTGTACAGAACACATCTACTTGGAAGTTCAATCTCAAAGGAAACTGAAATTATTTCCATATAAGTGTGTTTAAGATCAAATCAGAAAGTTTTATACTTGCATGATTTAAACTAATTTTATTTATCTGAGCAAAATTTAGCAGGCTTTGAATGCTTTTATTCTAAAATTAAAGCAAAGCATTGGACTGGTGACCTGTCTATGCCAACTTTCCCTGACACTTGACCTGCTTTTAGAGGAGAAGCAAGCTCGTTTTAAGGAGATGGTCCCATGTGGAAGTAGTGGCTTGACCCTTCAGTCTCTCACTACAACTGTTCCAATTCTCTAATGATTTCCCTAAAGGGTTCACTTAACTAGTTATGGATCAAAGTGCAATAAGACACCGAGAAATGTAGGCAGTGCATCATGCATCTGAAAAAAAGTAAGAGTAAGCCACACTAAGAACTGCTTCAAGAACATAAGCAAGTTCTACAAGGATGAATTACATCTGTTGACAATAATTTGAAGACTGCTTTTCTTTCTACATTGTGGATGGTCATAAGGCAAGTGGCAGTCTTGCTTGTTCAACGTAGAGCTTAACCAGGCCACTTGACTAAGAAATATTAGGTGTCTCAGTTTTTTCAGGTTCATCGTGGAACGATTAAAGATCTGCAGCCCCAGGAAAGCACTACAAACAGTTTCACATTTAGATTTATTGCTGATTCTTCCAAGGTGTCTTTTCTGTGGTGCTTCTCATCTTTGGAATGCAGAAAGCCAGCTTAGGCAGACCTCATTACTATCATTTAGGTGCCAAGCAAAAACAGTTCCCTTTTCCAAGTCTTTAAGAACTTCTAATGTAAGTATTTGTTATAGTTTGGTTTTTTAAAATTCAAGTTGGCTGTGGCTGTTTGAATTTGTTGCACTGGTTTCTATAGTTTGCTTCTTCTTCTTATTTTACATTTACTCTTTGTTTCTTGCTACTCTGTAAACCTATGCTGAAATGATATAGATTATGCAAAGAAATATAATTTAAAAGCATAGAAAGCCCTTTCCATTCCTTCCCACATTTCACCACTTCTAACTTTCCTCATGCCATACCTCCTTTTCTTCTATTCTCCCACTACATTTTAGCATTCTCTAGCTGCTATACCTCCCATGATGCTCTAAATATGAGTGGGGATGCAATGAGCATGTGTGTGTTCACAAACACCGAATATCTGAAACTCCAGCAAAGTATCTGAGGCTGTCTTTATTATTTCTTGGTATTTTGCTTGGACAACACATTTCAGTAGCTAAACACCCTAGCTTTCTTCAATAAAAGAGAAAAAGGGATCATGTCAAATGTATTTTTTTGGGGGGAAGATGCCTTTGATTAGCCACTGATGGTATGCAATACTTTCTGATAGAGCAATACTCCCAATGTTAATAATCCAAGCCTCTATTGGTATTTTAGAAGATTCCTTCCATCGTTGGGCAATAACTAGTCAAGCTGCTGTGAAGAGGAAGGAAATTAATTCTTTAGAAATAAGGATAAAATTTGGGGCCAAATCTAATATAATAAGGCAAGTGCCGAACTAGGAGGGATAGATTGTTTAGTGATTTTGGAGGTCAGATTAAAAACTTTCCCCCAAAAGGAATATTGGTCTGTCCTGAGTTCCCTGAAATCTGTGTGCAAATACTTTGGACACAGCTTACATCAGAAGATCTTCTTGTGTGTATGCATCCGTGTATGTGTGAAATATATATATTGTGGAAGGTTTTATGACTAAAAGAAAAATGAATGTACTGGTAAATGCTTTGGAAACCAGCATAATTGAATTCAAAAAAGAGGAGACTTTCAGCAGTAGATGTATTTTGCTACATCAGCTTTGCTTTCCGATTCCTCTACTCCTCATTGTTTACAAGCAGTGGGAACAATTTATTACAACGCCCTTCACATCACAACACTTCCATTTTGCCATTACGTGTGCTTGGGGAGCCTATCACTTGGGCACTTTGTTTGAAGTGCTCTTAACTGGATTTTCTAAAGAACAAAGCAGTTTTATACATTTGTCTATAAAACAGAAAGCACTTTTATCTGATAGCTTTTCTTATTTTCAGCCCATCAATAAGAGGCACAAATATTCTGCAGTTCCCTGTCACCAGGAAGAGAAAAGGAGCAATCCACTAAACACTACTGCTGTGCAGCTGCCATTCATGTTAATAGGAGCCCCACACAAATACCAATTAAATGAAAAGAAGTTGTGCTACAGCAATGTTTGGTGGATTGTGCCCAAAGGCTACCTATTCAAGATCCTAATTCTTTCCCCAAAAAATGAATAAAGATTGGAAATTTGATATTTTGGCCATAAAGAAATAATAGCTTCTGATGCCAAACTAACTGTTCTTTTCGGGGGGGGGGGGAATCAGCTGTATTTTTTTGGGGAAAGATTATAGACAGGATAATGACTTGTATCAATTAGTGAAAAAAATACTAAGGCAAAGCATGGCTAACCCTGAGTAAAGGAGCATGTGAGGTTCACTCCCCCTTTGGTCGTCCTGTTGCTACACTGAACAGAGCGAAGTCAGAGATTAGTTTGTCATCTGAACCTCGGCTTGAGGTTTAGCTCTCCCAGACAAACCAAGAGCACTAAACAATACGACAAACCTTGGCTATACTTGTGGTTTGGAAAGAACTAGATCACACGCCTGGGTTTAGATGACACACTAAGCCAAACCATGGCCAACTTCAATACAGCAGAACAACCAGACAAGGAACAAAGAGCGCACAATTTCCTCTCCAGGGGTCCACTTTTTCTCATTCATGCTAAGCCATGGGCCATAATGTTGAAGACTCCCAGCCATGACTCTTGTGAAAAGTAGTGTTTTCCCTTCTCTTGGAAAAGGGGGGAGGGCAGTCATTTTCCTTAAACCATCACACCTGCCCCAGACTTGATGTCAGGTGACAGGCAGGTAGAGATGTGGCTGCCATTGCACAACTGGGAGCTTTAAAATGTCCCAATTCTGCACTGGCAAGGGAAAGCAGGCTTTGGTAGAGCTGAAACCTTCTCGATTGGCTAGAGGATTCCCTGCAGGAATCTTGCCCATGCAGCTGATGCTTAGTAGAATGTGGGCTTCGGATGTGCTGATAAGCAGTAAAGTCAAACCCCTTTGCAGGCCCTGTGTGGTGCTTTGAAGTTCCAACTTCAGGACTTCAAAAAGCCCAATCATCTGATGACACAGCACCCCTGTCCACTTTGGCCTGCGAGTCGAGACCCTAATCTGTCTTAGAAAGGAAAACTATACATCAGCTGAGGGATGCTAAAATAAAGGACCCTGGAGCAGTGGCATCTGTTAGTCAGAGAGCTACGGTGCTGGGAAGTCTATAGTGCATCCATTATTTTATGCTGGCTTTCCCTGTTCTATCAATACAAATGCTCCCTTGAAATGTAGTCAGACAATCCTGGGGAGAAATGAAATAGTGAAAGACCTCCCTTTATTTGTGCATGCACAAGGGTAATGTGTTTACATAACAGCACACACCAACTCTCAACATCTTTTGTATAGACTGACGGCCTATCTTTAGAGATGTGAACTTATCAGAGGTCTGCTTACTGTAAGTATTCCGACAAGCAGTTGGCAGCAACATTTCTTTTGCACTAATTACATTCTTTTTCCAAAAGTTCACCCTGCCTGGGTGTCCAGGTAATTGCAATTAAGGCAGGAATCTGGTAATTAGAAATTCAAGTGCCCTGCCAAGAACAATACACTTCCTCTTGACATGCTGCCCAAAGAACTAATTTACTTGGAAAGGACAGAAGCTGATGTGAAGTGGCAGAGTAGATGTTTATTAGGCAACAACCACAGAAATAGATTTCCTCCTTCACCAGTCCCCAAACAGCAATAGCAGAGTTTTGTTTTTGTTAAAAAAAGTACAGTCATTAATATTCCTTTTTACTTTTCCTTCCAAAATTCTAATTTTCATATCAATGATTCATCATGTGTTACCAGTGGACATTATTAAGTAAATCCCAAATCCCTAAGAATTCCTTTTATATATTCTTTATAAATCCTCAATTCAAGACAATTGCAGATAAGAAAATATACAGCCAAGACCATAACTAATACAGGCTACAATTATCAAAGCATTCAGGATCTTACAGCACAAACAAGGCACTGCCAAATAGTCTTGATATTTTTAGACGTAATTTCTTTGAAAGATAATCTGTGTTTCCTTCTTAAGTAGTGAATATATTGATCTTTAGGTTGTTTCCTCTTAGTAAAGAATGTAACAACAACAACTACAAAAAGCTGACATCCAGAGAAACTTATTTGTGCTTAACTTCAACTGAAATAAATGTGAGTTAAATTAGCCACAACTAATTCATGCACTTGTACTATCCTATTTCCTAAAGAAGGAGTGTAATGGAATTAAAATTTTATTTCTAACATATTTTGTAAAAAAAAAAAAGTATCCCAAATATGTATCCCAATCTTGACGTTTCTCAAGTTACAAAATAATTTAAACTTCGAAGTGTGTGACAATTTTTTTCATGCAAGATCCCAGCAGTTTACCAAGATGTATATGTTATATCACTTAAATGGGATCATTTCCTGGTTAGTTAATTTCACTGTTGCCCACACTCTGTTGAGCTCCTTCTGTTTATTTCATTCTAGTCCAGCCTATCTACCGCCACAGTCCAGTCCAGCTTTTAATTAGTGATGGACACTTTTCTTCCCTCAGCTCAATTAGAACTGAGCTCAGGCAATCAAACCTTTCTTTCAAAAAATAAAGCATCTCGTTTCTAAAATACAGACCCCTTTATGCACCCTCCAATCTCCTATTGTGAGCCCCTGTCGCACATCCATTTACCTGGCAAGGTACATGTGGCCTCCTCTGCAACAGGAAGCTTGAGACCTGATGGCACCAGGGAGAGAGAAATATGCACTGACTTGGGTTGCAATCTGTGTTACAAAATGGGTGGAAACTGTGCTTTGTTCAGAATACAGCTGAGCATTATGAACCGCCAAATTCATCTTTTGGAAGCTTGTTATGAACGTCACAAAAACTCCTAACTTTAATGCACAGTCTTATTTCCAACAAAGTCATTGCGCCAGTGACACAACTGTGAAACTGAACTGGCCCTTCATTTCCGCCCTCTAAGATTACAGCTGAATCTTGATTGCCACCGCATTGCATTCATGTAGCAAATTTCCCTTCGCCTCTCCTACCCTCCACACCCCCTCAAAATCTGCCCTGGGGTCTCCTCTAACCCTCTGGAGCAGATTTGATGGGAGGAGGAGGATAAACTATGTTGCACAAGCAGAAATCATTCTGCCCATGCACTGGATTCAACCACTGACCCAAATATTTAATATGGTATATTATTTGTGTGTGTAGGAACATCTGGTTTTTGCATGGCTGGAATGTAGCCTACGACAGTGGTTCCCAACCTTGTTGGCATGGTGACCCACAAGTCCAAATTTATTAGGCATGGTGATTTATTACCTCAAGTGTCAACATAACATTACAATATGGCAACGAAGAAAACATTATTATGAGGTATTCATCATATTAGTTACGGATTGCAAGCAAAATTATTTGGGGTTTTCATATAAAGCCTATGACCCACACCTGCAGAGGCTTTGCAACCCACCTATGGGTCTGATACAGACCCATACAGACCCACCTATGGGTCTGTAAGAGAAACATTTGTTGTCCATGTATGCAGCAGAGGAGGGCTTCTTATCCCTGATGCCCTAGGAATATTTAGATGCAAAGCACTCAAAGCAATCCAGCTCAACAAGCTTTATCTAGGCACTGAAAATAGGGTTTTAAAAAAATTGCAGCTTTCCACCTCAAAGTGCACATATTTAAAGGAATATATGGAAGGTAGATATGGGGGATCATCATTTTGCCTGGTAGTTCAAGTTTCTTATACAGTGGTACCTCGGGTTACAGACGCTTCAGGTTACAGACTCCACTAACCCAGAAATAGTACCTCAGGTTAAGAATTTTGCTTCAGGATGAGAACAGAAATCATGCAGCAGCAGCGGGAGGCCCCATTAGCTAAAGTGGTACCTCAGGTTAAGAACAGTTTCAGGTTAAGAACAGACCTCCATAACGAAGTTCTTAACCTGAGGTACCACTGTAGTAGCTTCTTGCAACTCCTTCAAGATGTGAAAGGTTTGGTTTTGAACCTACATCATCTTTTCTATAGCCTATGACAGACAGAAAATGAAAATAAACTGCTCTTTAACAATTAAGTCCTTTTTTTGTTTCTGTACTTCATATATTTGGAAATTAGTTGAAAAAATTAAAACTGTGATTAAGTTTGACTTGGAGTGCACATACGTTTTAAATTGTATATTTAATCTTTCGTTGGAAGCCGCCCAGACAGAGTGGCTAAGGAAACCCAGCCAGATAGGTGGGGTAGAAATAAATAATAATAATAATAATAATAATAATAATAATAATAATAATAATAATAATAATAATTCCAATTTCAAAATAAGCAATTGAAATTTAAAGTTTGAAGCAAAAAACAAAAAACAAAATGGAACGAAACTCCCCCTCCCCATTAAAATAACTGGAACATATTTGACTGACAGTGTTGGAAATAAGTGATAAGAATCGTTAACGGATCTATCAATCATAACAGTGGTTTTATTTCTTGTATTATTAACTCCTAAGGCTTTGCTGGAGCTTGTGAGAGGTAATTTTGTATTGTAGGCTTTTCTTACTGTGCTCTTGATGTATTTCTGGGGTAGGCTGTGAAAACTGTACATTTTATTTTTGTTTTCAGTGATTCAGTCATAAGGTTTTGATGATCTCAGCTTGTTCCTTCAGTAGTTATATCTGGCTATGATCTGAGGAATCCTTGTAGCCCGCTGGGGTAATAAGAAACAGACTCTGTGGTAGATCGAGTAATTTTATAAGCTTGAAAAGCAGCAAAAAACCCCAAAGAACCATAGAAGATATTACAATGTTTTATATAACTATTTAAAACGACAGTTTTGATAGTGTTAATGCACATAACATAACTTACTTACACACACACACACACACACACACACACACGTGTATACATTCGTTTAATGGAATAGGTAAGATAATTATATCAAGTTCTGAACCATATGTCTTTGTATTTCTGTCTAATGTCTAAAACAAATCTGCATCAGTTTATGAAAATGTTGTGTAGCACTGCTCAGTTGATTCCTAATTTATTTAAGCCTGTATCAGATACATTGGTGTTAATATTAATAGCAAGCTAGCATTCATTCATTCATTTGGTCAGTCACTTTATATTGCCCAGGACAACCCAAAGGGACTTAGAATCACTGTTGGTCTGATTCCTCCATTAATTTGTGCTCTATAGATTTGATAAGCACTTGTAAATATTATTTAAACTGATATGAAAATGTTCATTTACCCCATGGACTCCCAATGTCTTCCCAAGGTAAAACATTATTTGAAGCAGTATTACTTTGTAGTTTATTTGAGTAGCACCCTAATCTTTAAAGGCATTATCCACGAGGATGAAGTCCAAGCTCCACAATGGTGTTTGAAGAAAAGGTCACTCCCCAAAATATTATTAGATGCTTATATATGAATGACATATCCTAGTAAGAATTTAAATCATTTGCAGAAACATTTACTCAGTTCCACATTCACTGAAACTTAGCATCATGGGTAAACACAACCACAACCCTAGTTTATCCTGGAAAACCAAAAATATTTCCACTAACATCCTCTTGGCTCATGGATACTTAGGGGAGGGGGAGCACCTCTGGTGGGGGACAAGCCGTGCTCCTTGGGGGTAGTTTGTCCACTTTTGGTCCCAACCCTGCACTCAGCTCTCACCTTTATCTCCTAGAAGCTGTTGGCATGTGACAGCGGCCACACTTGTGAAATGGCTTCAACTGGCTGGCCAAACCTGGTGATAGTGGCCAATGGATCCCAAATCCTCAGTGAGTTAGGGGCTTCCCTTTCATGCAAAGACAGGCTCCAGAGGATTGAGCAGACGAGACCAGACTGCACAGACTGTCAAGAAGACAGTTTCAGCACATGTCCTAAAGGGAAGTGAGGAGCAGGTGGGGCTTGTCAACCTGGGAAGGTAGCCTATCACAGAGAAGGAAAACTCTTATCATGGACCTCCACTGAATTGCAAGATACCTTTGGGAGAAGAAACGGATAAAGTATAAACTCTACCCAAATCCAGAGTGAGTCCCTAAGGTGGTTGGATGGTGTCATGTAAGCCTCCTTCCAGCAACTCCTGCAGGTTATGCAATTTTGGGTTGTGCACCACACTGAGCCCGGAAGTACCGGAATGGGTTACTTCTGGGTTTCAGCGCTCGCATTTAAAGGAAAACAATTCAAAATTACTAAAAGCTGGCTCATCATGAGAACAATGAGAGGTTGATGAGTAAAAGTTTGATATACCTAAAGTTAATAGGTAACTTCTGAAATTATTTACCACAAGATGTGGAATTGGTTATTAGCCTGGCTAGTTTTAAAAGAGAATTAGATGAATTCAGGGATATCTAAAATTGTATGAATTTTATTAAATAAAAATATTAAATGAAAGCAGAGCAATATATTTGGCATCAGCTTGGATGCAGGAGTTGCACAGGTCCATTAATTATTTTAAATCAAATCATTGAACATAGGCAGGATAGGGAACCTCAGACTCAGGAGCTGAATGTGGCTCCTCCAGGCATCTCTATTTGGCCCTTTTTACTTTCCCAGGGCAAAATCACCTCTCCTTAGTACCTGTACTCCTGGTCAGGTGCTTGGCTGGAATGTGTCCTTGAACTATGAAGACACCTCTTGCTTGCCTGGATAGAGATGGATGTTGGTGTGCTTAGGAACCTCTGACTTCTGTAGGTCTGGAGTGTAGCCTACTGTGCAAAAAAGGTAAGAGGTTCCCATCCCTGTAGAAGGGTGCACTTATAGGCAGGTCTGGAGTGTAGCCTACTGTGCAAAAAAGGTAAGAGGTTCCCATCCCTGTAGAAGGGTGCACTTATAGGCTGAAGTTTGCTGGCTTCTCAGAATACATTTGGCATACAACCCCTGTCAGTCAAGGGATGGAAACACGCCAAGGCGTAACTGGAAATACTTCCATTTTACAAAAATTATATTAACCAATACATAACAATAAAAACCATGTTGTAAAAGAAACCAATGGCCTTACAAATTGGTCTTTTAAAAGTAACCACCTCAAAATTACCAAGTTAACAGAAGCCTGAAAGTTGTAAAAGTGTTTCCAGTCATGAATGTGTGTGCATGAAAGACAAAATATGAGAAAACTTTATTTTGGAAACAAGGTGTCAATTATATATGGGTCATATAATTGACCTTAACAGGACTTAATCAAATGAGTCCTTTTCTCGTTGAAACTTGGCATCCATTTCAACCACTGCTTCCCTCCAGATTTATCCATTAAATATTCAAAAATACGTTTGATTGCAATTGGTTAATAAAATGTACTATACTGGACAAGTAATTTCATTGCAGTTTGACTACAGAGGAACAACTAGGGACCATTAAAGAGCAATTTCTCTCAATTTGAAACAAAATAGGTCCTTAAGTCCATACGGCTTTTAAAATTCTTTAACTGCTCTTTTGGGGTGCAATTCTGATTTTATGTAATACTGCTAAAACATACAGCTTCTAAAAATTTCAAATCTTGAATAATGATTCAGTTGTATGATATTAAGTAGGCTTAGATCAATATTTTGATAGCTGGGAAGGGCATATCATTACACAACATGAAAAATAAAAATGTACATAAAGATTTCTACTGGCAATTGCATAATCCTTGACATCCTATAAAAATGTTCTTCCTATTCAAAGAGTAAGAGTTTTGCTATTTGGAGGGCATATTTCTGCTAATTGTATTTTTAGATTCATTCATTCTCTATGGATATTCAAAGTACTTCACTTTTCATATGCATTGATCTTTTATACAAAAAACTATGTACACTAGACAGATATATAGATATAGATATAGATATAGATATATTCTCTAAGCTATCAAAATACTATCTAAAAGAATAATTCCTTAAAGGGTTTCTTTCCCTGTTAAAGGATGTAAATCTACTGAACCTGCATATTAGTATTTACTGAACACCAAATAGCATTTTCCCTTATACATTTAAATTAATAGAGTAAGCTGCCTAAAAGGTCTAGCCTTGTTCTGCTCGCTTCTATCTGCTCCTTCGGTTTTAAAGAACATTTTCCTTTATTTCACTTTTCCACAACCCATAAAAAAACTCATTTCTAATTCATCCTTTCGTTCAGCTTAACCTCTCTTCTCAGCAATTAAAGCACTCTGCGCATCCCTCATCTATCACACAGCCAGCTAAATAATGCATTGCGTCCTCCGCTCATCTTTTATCATCCCAAATGACAGGTATTAGCATATCTCCCCAGTCAATTACAGTGCAGCGGAATAATCACAGCATAATTGGGCGAAAGCCACTCTAATCACCAACCCTGCAAACTCGCAGAATAAAAACTGAGTGGCAGTTCAGACAGGCCTTGCTCTTGTCCATGACTCTAGCCAACAAGCTTGGCAGGTCTCCATTTCCCTTTTGCCTTTTAAACTTACTCTTTGAGGTAAACTTCTCAATAAAAACACAGCACTCAAAAATAAAATAATATATATGTTGATGCCTAAATTCTATTTGCTTTGGAGCATGATAGTTTAAAATTTCTTCAGGGGCTACTGGAAAAACCATCACATTACACTAATATTACACATCATTAGTGGTTACTTGTCCAACTACGGAGTTGCTAGATGCTTTCAACTTTGCTTTAAAAAAAATTTGTATTGTAATGGCTGAAGGAGATGGGAGAGCTCATTCAGAAGTAGAAAAATTATGAAGATTTCACATTAGAAATATGTTGTAAACTGATTTCTGGATGAAGGGCAGTATATACATAATAATAATAATAATAATAATAATAATAATAATAACAATAATAACAATAATAATAAAATGTACCTGAACAATAAAAAAGAATCCTATCCAATCATATTCTTGTATCAGTTACTTTATACATGTGGAATTCTCTATTATCTCAGTAGAAGGAAAACTACCTTCTACTGCAGAAAATCACAAAAGTCCCTCTGATATTAACTTTGAGTTGTACTGCGTGCATTCATATACACAATCTATACATCATTTATTATTATTATTATTATTATTATTATTATTATTATTATCATCATTATCATTATCATGGCAACAGTAAAATCTACATTAAAATGAGTTTCTTCAATTTCTGATGCAAAACACTGAAAGAGGATCTGGTGCATTGTAACAGGAGGAAGAGAATAGAGAAGTCATGTCTCTCATGCTCACAAATCCATTATTTCAGGATGTCACTTACCATTCTTAACACTTATATGGGAATATATAATTCAGAGCAATTTACTTACATAAGTTATCCTTTTACATATGGTTTTGGTTTCTAAACCGCCCCCCCCCCCCGTGGTGTCGTACTTGGTTATCTCAAGAACAATATATTCCATTGTAGAGGCCTGTAGTCTGGCTGCCATGTTTTCAACCAATTGAAGCTTCTGAACATCTTCAAATGTAGCCCCATCAGAGTGCATTGCAATAGTCCAGACTGGCAGTAACTAAAGAATGGATAACTGATGTCTTCTCCAGGATATACTGCACCATCTGGACATCTATGGTAAGTGATTCAGGAGTGCCCGCAAGCTGTGAAGCAGCTCTTGAAGAGGGAGTGTTTCCTTATTCAGGACACACAAAAATCAGCTCACCTGGACAGGCAACAATCTTGACCACACTACCTTGATTAAGTTTGAACGTGTTAACAGACTTCCTGTCCTTTATTGATTCCAGGCCCCAGTTTGTCACTTCCAATGTCTTCCAGGAATCAAACAATTGGAATAAGCCATGCCATGTATTGTCTGCATATTGTGACACCTCAACCCAAATCTCCAGATGAATTCTACCAGCAGTTCCATGTCAATGTTACAACACATGGAAGGATGCACACCACACCAACCTTCCTATAGAATGGAACCTCTGGGGAGCAGTATCACAGTCAGTGGTATTAAAAGTCACCAAGAGGCGCAGAAAACCACCAGGGTGACCAAGGTAATCGCAGATCCAAATCCAGGCCAAAAAAATCTGACTGGAAACCACCAGTTTCCTGGCTTCCTTCACATGGATCCATAAGATTGAATCAAAGGTTCACAATGGTACTTGTACTTGCTATTTGTACAAAAGCTAGCCTTTACTTCTTTGAAAAGCTACCGAAGTCATGCAAACAGAATAATTTGTAAAGATACCTTCTATCTGTTCACCTTCTAATTGTTCACCTACTTTTCTATTTAATCATTTTGAAGTACCGTATATGTTCCCAATTAACAGCTATACAATGTATTTCTTTTGCACTGAATAGTGAAATGTAAAAAGAGTATGGTCTATTATAGCGCTATTTTGCAGCACAGAGCAGCAAATGATAAAAAAAAAATTGGTGTTATTGCTTCAATATATATAATTTCTTGCCAAGACAAAATACATTTTGTGGACAATGGCATTAATGGAGACACATGAATGTTATGTTGTTATACCCTGGTGCAGTCAGCATGGGGAATGGAAAGCTCCACATACTATTTTATCATGATTGCTAAGAAGAGCTAAAAAAAAAATTACCAGTTCACACCTTTAGGGCATCTTCTTAGGATCACTTCACATGAGCCAGTTAACCCTTAATATTTTTGCCCCTTCCTTTCAAATGAGTCATACTATTTCATGTAATTTATGACTGATTAATTCAAAAATTAAGCTACTCAGTAGTGGTTAAAAGACAAAGAATGCATTATAGAGATTGGTTTTGTCTGAGACAATTTGCTTTTTGTAATGCAAAAACTGCTATTTTTAGTTATAATTAAATGACTGGGAGTGTTCTCGTAATCCCTGTGCCAGATTGCAATCTCCATTCTGTCACTTAAAGCCGTACTGCCTAAGAGAATGGAACAACAGGTATGCACAACAAACAAAACAAGAAATCCAAAGCAATGCAACACTATGTATTCACACACCTTGCGCCCAATGTCAGTACAAAAGATAGGAAAGAAGAGGAACATTCCTTGGCTCCTAAATTGTGGTTGGGTCTCCCCAAGGACCTTTGGAGGTGACTGTAGCTTCTGTTTATCAACTTGCTTCCTATAGGTGTTGAAACTGCCTCCTTGTCCCTTCCTTGTTGCGATCACTATTGCCAGTTTGTTCTGCAGACACCAATATTGGCATTTAATTATTTTGTTCAAGTTGTATGAGGATATAGATGTTCAAATAGAATATCTAACACCAGCATTTGGGTTGCAAAGAATCCTGCCCTCTTGATGGCTATTGGTCTGATAGATCCATAGATTCATTTCCTGATATTCTGCCTTCCAGCAAGTGAAAATTAAGAATTCTTAACTTTCAGTCTCAAATATCAATTCTGACCTGTATTATATTAAGGGATTTTATATTTCTATTTGTAATGATTGTTTATCTTTTTCACTGATTCCGCTTTAACTATGTCTTTACACATCTAGTCTCTGAAGTCTGAACCACAGAAACATGTTTCAATAGTGTTGAAGCCTCTATAAGTCCTTGCACCATATTAGGTGCAAAATTACCAATAAATGGTATTTCAGCAGACTTGAAAATGATTCCATGGTTCAATCCATAAATCTGAGCTTTGTTGTAAAGTTAAGTATATTAACTATAACTGAAATCACATGTGTAATTTCAAAAACTAAAATTGTTTCAGGCCGCCTTCTTTTAAATAAGACATTTTTTAGAGAGAGAGCTACCTTAGAATGGAAAGCTTTTTATTTCTACCAAAATTTATATTTCTTTATATGTTTTAACAGGTCTATATTTTTTAATGATTGTTAATAGTGCTGCAGTTCACAACCTATGCTGGGGTTAAGTTCCAAAGATAACACCTAAAACCAAAATCATGTATAGTCAAAAGACATTGGGTTCAATGGCAGGTGGGATTACCAAAGTATTTTTTCCTGGATGCTCGCTCCCTATATATATATATATATATATATATATATATATATATATATATATATATATTTGCTTTCGTAGATTTTCACGGGTACAGGAATGCAGGTTTTGGTGTCCTCGGGTGTCTTCCCGTGTAAAAGTTGGGGTGTCTAGGCGACGTTTCGACGAGGTCTCACTCGTCATCTTCAGGCTGGTGCTTTCGGCTTCTTGTTACTGGAACAGAGCAGGATCTCAGTGTTTGAGTTCCTATAAATACTGTTGAGGGGGTGTGGTGTATAGCCTCCAATGTTCTGGGCAGAGAGGAAGTTCCCAGGCTAGTGTGCCTTTTCTTCTTTTGTTCCTTAATTACTTGAGGGATATCTTGAGTGATTTCTTGGGTGATATTCTGAGTACCACTTAGGTGGGTCATTAGGTGTGGATTAGTTGCTAAAGCCTTCGTGTCTTGACATCTTGAGCTTTGTGAAGAGTTTTTCTGAGAAGATGGCTGTACTGCACTTAGTTGTGCTCTGGCTTGGCTTCGTGTATAGGGGCGAGCTGTGGTTTTGTGTCCTGTGCCAGCCAGATCTGTGTAGGGATTGCAGGGGGGTGCAGCATCCGGAGGTGCCACCATGGTTTGGCTACTGGATGGTGTCTGTAATTTATCTGTGGAGAGGGTCTGGGTTTGGGTCTGGTGTGGTTGATTGGTGATGGCGTTCTGTGTGCCTCTGGATCTGGTGTCGGTTTTTGTGGGGAGGGCTAATTTCCAGATGTCTGGCAGGCGGGATGTGTCGTCACGCTTGTTCATGTTGTGAGGGTGTTTCTCTATCTCGATGGCTTTGGTTGGTGCACTACAGATAACCTCCAACGTTCTGGGCAGAGAGGAAGTTCCCAGGTTAGTGTGCCTTTTCTTCTTTTGTTCCTTAATTACTTGAGGGATATCTTGAGTGATTTCTTGAGTGATATTCTGAGTACCACTTAGGTGGGTCATTAGGTGTGGATTAGTTGCTAAAGCTTTCGTGTCTTGACCTCTTGAGCTTGTGAAGAGTTTTTCTGAGAAGATGGCTGTACTGCACTTAGTTGTGCCCAGAACATTGGAGGCTATACACCACACCCCCTCAACAGTATTTATAGGAACTCAAACACTGAGATCCTGCTCTGTTCCAGTAACAAGAAGCCGAAAGCACCAGCCTGAAGATGACGAGTGAGACCTCGTCGAAACGTCGCCTAGACACCCCAACTCTTACACGGGAAGACACCCGAAGACACCAAAACCTGCATTCCTGTACCCGTGAAAATCTACGAAAGCATATATATATATATATATATATATATATATATATATATATATATTGCTTAGTGCATAAAGCTGAATGTTCACAAGTTTAATGAGTGCAAGTTGCGAGTTAGCTGTAAAATGATTCTGCATCACATTTTTAAAACATGGAAACCATGTCAAGTGGGCTACATTAAAAAACTGACAAATAAATTAACAAAATAATTTATTTGGAAATAGGCCCCACTGAATTACTTTCACACAAAATTTGTTTAGGATACTTCTGAGAATAATGTCAATGACTAATAACCAACATGAGACAGATTCTCAGTAGACCCATTGATTAGCACTGGATATGATCTAGGACAGGGGTCTGCAACCCGCAGCTCCGGAGCCGCATGTGGCTCTTTTACACCTTTGCTGCGGCTCCGGGGCGGATACTAACGAGGGGAGGAGGCGCATTGTGGGCCCCGACACTCCCCACTGTGGTGGGCGCTGTACTGGATGTGACGTCGCATGGGGGCGGTGCGTGCGTTAGTCATGCACTGTCCCGACGTCACCTTCCCGCCCGCTACATTGTAAGGGGCATGTACGCTGGTCACTGCATTGAAAGGGGGCATGTACACTGGTCACTGTTTTGAAGGGGAGTGAAGAACACGCACACACAAAAAGGTAACTTGTTAATTTAACGTTTATTTCTATGAGGAGAAGTAATTCTGAGGGGTCAAACAAAGAAATAATAAAAAAGTGACCAAAAAGTTATTTTTATAATGACGAGTTTTGCGAGTTTTTTTTCTTCGGAAACGGGTCCAAGTGGCTCTTTTTGTCTTAAAGGTTGCAGACCCCTGATCTAGGACAAACTGCGGAAGGCAGTGGAAAACAGGAGTGCTTGGCGTGCTTTGGTCCATGGGGTCACGAAGGGTCAGACACAACTAAACAACAACAAATGATCTAGGATCTATACCAAAACAGAAGTCTAATAGACGTGAAGACTATTTCAGTCATGTGAATCCATAATACTGGTAAGGATTTTAATGTTGCTTATCCTCCAGAAACTGATTGATTTCTCAAATATTTATACCACTCCAAGAAATACAGTAGCAGTTTATTTCTGCTCAATCGACAATTTCCAAATTGGGTGCAGGGGCATACTTGTGTGCCCAGAGAGAACTGCTAACTTGCTGTGTGAAATAACAAATAAATATCGAATAAAATATTGAAGCAAATTATTGTAAGCCCAAAGAACCCTCCCAGAGGGGAACCTGTCTGCAATGTTTCTGCAAAATTAACTGCTCTAGCCTTGCCTCCTTTTCTTCATTCTCCACCCTAGGAGGGTAAACTGCTCTGTGTCTATGTGCCTTATAAGGTGCTTGGAAGGCTCAAATTGGGTGCAACTAAGAGCTCTTCCTGTTGCAGAAATGCAGCAGAATAGCCTACCCCAAGAAGAAGTGACTGCAAACTCTGCATGTGGCTTTGCTTTAGGCTTTCCTTATCAAAATTTATTAAATATGTGTTCAAATATAACACCAGTGATAAAAAAAAATCATACAGCTCTATCAATTAATAGGTTGATTTAAACCACTGGCCAACTACCACATCTCTCCCCCCACCAATTGCATTTTGCAAGAAACAAAAAACCCACACAGCATATGACAATGGGCACTTGAGAGAGCAAGGAACAGCTTCGTTTTCTTTAATAAAATAGCTGTAATATGCCCACCTTCACAATTTCCCAGACCCTTCCAGTCAACACCCATTCTGAAATCTCCTCCTGAGGAAACGTCATTGATCAAAATTCTGTTAGTGTAAGGGGAAAGACTGTGCTGAGCCGAGCCGTGGACTTCATTAAACATGCAGAACATAAACTGCTGACACAAAGCGGCGGCAAATGTGCAGCACAGCAAAGGAGGAAGCAAGAAATAGTGGGGGGAGGAGATGAGGCAGGGAGAAAACTCTGCCAAGTACTCCCATATAATAGTTTCCATCTTCTCTATCTGATGTATACTGCCCAACAATTCTACTTATAACCATACTCTGAAGCAAATATACTTAACCTGCCTACAATAGGAGCACAGGGAAATGTAGTACTGATTCTGCACCAGACTGGGTTCTCTTTTCCAGCACTACACTGAATACCAACGCTGCAATTGCCAGGCATGAAGTACGAGTTCCTAGGGTCAATCCCAGTTCCACCCCCTATGCCAGTGATTTGTAACCAGAAGGATCTATGCCTATCTACCCAACTAACTTGCCTTCCCTAAACAGTTTTTCCTAAACAGCAAAGACTAGTGTTTTGGTAGACAACTATTTTCCCCCAGACATCTTTACCGAAAGTTTAAAAGTACATAATTATATGTGCACTAAACATGGTGAGACGTAAATAAAAGAGAAAGAAAGAAAAAGAGAAACAGCACCCACGTAGAAGGGAAAGTAAAGGGGAGGGCAAAACTGAATACAGTCAAACCTCGGTTGTCGAACATAATCCATTCCAGAAGCCTGTTTGGCTTCCGAAATGTTCAACAACCAAGGCATGGCTTCCAATTGGCTGCAGGAGCTTCCTGCACTCAAGCGGAAGCCACGTTAGACGTTTGGCTTCCAAAAAACATTCGAAAACCGGAACGTTTGGGAGCCAAAACGTTCCACAATGGAGGTGTCTGGGAACAGAGGTTTGACTGTACTTTACAAAGTGGTTATTGTACTTCAACAGATCCTTAACCTATTACAGTATTTGTAAGAATGGATTGATAGACAACTATTTTTTTGTGACAAAGCATTTCATTTCAAGGCTGAGCTATAGGCAGCTGTCAAGAGATGAACCAGAGCCCAGGGACTAGCTGGGGAGTCAGAGCTATGAAATACTGTAAAGCATCAGGAAGACCTTGAGATCTCAGCCCAGAAGAGGGCAAAGGCCAGCCTAGGTGAGCAGGGCCAGTCTAGGGCCTGAGAAGATAAGATGCTTGTCTGCCAGGATGATACTCAGGAGTGGTGAGGCTCATCACACAGGGAAGCTGCACGCAGAGCAGAAGGCTCCTACTTCTAGTCCTGGTAGTTCCAGACACTGAGCAGCACCGCCACTGTGTCTCCCTGTTCCAGCAACTACACAGAATACAAGGCCATTATTAGCACCAGCAAAGTGTGTTTGACAAATAAGCATGTACACAAAATGATGTGCTTGAGAAAACGGACAACGTATTTTCATCTAGCCTCATAAGAATAAGTTGTTGAGTAGGAAAGGGGTGGACAAAGAGGCTCAGCAGCTTAGTCAGTGTTTCAGAATTCTGTGCTCATGTTCCAAAAGTGCACAAAAACCTTCAGCTATTACACACAGTGAAATGAGAGAGCAAGAGAAGGGGCAGCACAAGTATGTTTACTTACTCGTCCTGTGAAGCACCCAACTTTAGAAGGAAGTGGGAGTAGAAGCACTTCGGCTTTCCCATGGCATTATGTAACACCTGCACTCATTATGTCTACTTCCTGGATAATTTATTTCTGGGCTTCACAGATCTGGCTCTTGTTTCCCAAGAACATAACATGAGTTTGCGTTAGGCATTCAGCTTGGATATGCAAGGGCCCCAGCTTTCACTTCTTTTACACCAAGGTCTGAAGGGGGCTTGAAAGGACATTTGCTTGCAGTTCTCCCTGTGATCAAAACCCCTGATAAAGAAAGTTCTGACTGCGGAAGCAGAGGGGCACATCCTAGGATTTTTAATTTTATTTTTTAAAAAACCTTAAATGTTTAAAATGTTATTCAGGGCGGTCAAAACAACATCATTGAAATGTATTTTCTTCCCAAGTAAGACTATCCTTTTGGCTTCATCAATGTCACATGATGTTACAATTTGGATTAATAAACATAAGCCATGTTTATAGATGCCATTAATTACTTTATCTACAGAAAAAAGCTTAATTTGAGAACGTGAACAGACCTTGGCTTTGATATGCTGGTATATTTTAATACAAGTATCTCGAAAGCCATGTGCAAATGCCACCTACGCATATTACACACATGCTTATTTTACTGCAAAGTTGCATGTCTGGAAAAATCGCAAACTTGAGAAACAATTTCAAAAGGAATATGACAACAAAATAGACACATGAGATACCTACATACATCTTGAGAAATACATGGAGGGGTGGACTCAAAAGCACGCATAAAAAAGTAACATCAGATGTCCTTGAAGCTAACTGTGCACAATATGATTTTAAAATATATCTGTAGTTTACTGGATGCAGCAGCTTATCTTGGCAATTCTGTTAGAGGCAATCCTCATTTCCCAACTGGGAAATTGGGTTCTACTAGAGGAAAACCTACAAGTGTTTGAAGAGGGCAATCTCTGTGAAAGGGAATGAAAATGTGCAAAGTGAGTGGTAAGTAGGAGCCAAAGTATATTTTTAAACTTACTGTAGACCTATAGGGGACCAAATGCCTTTTTACATTTGCAGTTCAGCTTCTGAGTTTAAAATGCTTTTTAATTCAAAGATAACTGTGTAAAACTGCCTACAGTAGAAGCCTGAATTTAATAGGCACGAAGCTGAAGGTGTGTAGCATTTTTCTCTGATCACAAGCAGCAAGCACTTAGCTGTGAGAGAGGCCCACAATGAATCACTGCAGGGTAGAATCAAACACATCACAGGAACATACAAGCCTTTTTTATTATTACTGTAACAGGTAAAAACACTTTACAACTTAAAGTCCTAGAAAAATGCATTTTCAACCAACCAGCCCTTTACACTTATCAAGCTACCCACAGTATCATACATAATAGCGTATTCGCACTCTATGAATTGAGACTAGAAAGGAAGAGAGTAGGGAGAAGATCAACATTTCCCAAAGAAACCGCTTTGAAGTGTTTATAAATAATTCTGAAATATGTCTTCCAAGCTCAAACTGGGCATTACTGACTCATAAAACTGAAAAAAAGTTTTTCTGATAGAATTTTAACATTTGGGCTAGATTGTATTTATTATTACATAATATAAAGTGTGTGTGTTTTTTGATGCTGTAAGTCCAATATTTAGCTTTAAAAGTTATATTTATGAGTGCCAACTATCAGATCAATAAAAATAAAAATAACATCATTTTTTGAAAGTTATAATTACTTTAAATATTTCATTAACGGCACATGAATGCACAATATATATGAGAAGCTAGTGAATACACATGTTGGTTACTGTTCAGCCTCCTTTGCCAAAAATTTGCACCTCTCTACAGAGGTATACCTTATACAGTGGTACCTCGGGTTACATACGCTTCAGGTTACAGACTCCGCTAACCCAGAAATAGTACCTCGGGTTATGAACTTTGCTTCAGGATGAGAACAGAAATCGTGCTCTGGTGGCATGGCGGCAGCAGGAGGCACCATGAGCTAAAGTGGTGCTTCAGGTTAAGAACAGTTTCAGGTTAAGAACGGACCTCTGGAACGAATTACGTTCTTAACCCGAGGTGCCACTGTACTTGGAGAACCTCCATTCTAAAAGTATTTAAATACACATTTTCAAATAATTGCTCCTATCCAGAAATATATCCAACAGACGCTTTTCTCTCAATAAATATTACAGCCCCTGAGAACTTCAAATCTGCATAAGCTTTGCATAGTAATGATTGTCAGCAAAGGCACAAGCTCTTTCTTGGATTGTTGAATAATATTTTTGGTCCAGAAGGCTGAGTACCAATCTTTCCCTTTGCAATCCCTGCCAGGCAGAAATCTGGGCTGGGTATGTGACCATCATTATGTCACGTTCATCATCTTTGGCTTGTCACTTAATCTCCTGATTTCAATTTTCCTACTGCTGCATCCCTTACTTTCCTCATGCACTACGGCTACCTTGTACTCTAAGCTTGTGGACAGGGAATGTTTCCATTTAATTGGCTGGTGCACAGTGTGCAGCTGCTACAGGAACAAATATTAATGTCATAATCACTCTGGAGGACTAATAGGGCAACACTTTCCACATTATTTAAAACATTTTTACTCTACTCTTCAGCGCAAAAAAAAAAAAAAGGCTCCCAGTACAGCTTACTCTGCTCTCTGCAGCAGTAGTCCCTGGTCTCAGGTTTACAATCTAAAATACATTACATACAAGGGGAAAAGGAGGCGGGGGAGGAAAAAAATGTATAATGAATTCAGTTCAGTTGTCCTAACGGATGGCAATATACCTATTTTGGATCTGACTGCACTCCTCTTAAAGGTCAGAGTTTCACTGCATCTGTTCTTATTTACTGAACTGTTCTCCCCATTCCCCTTTATTTTCTGATGTTTCACTTCTCTTGCTTTCTGCTTGTGAGTTCAAGTTCAAGTTGCTTCTTTTCACTTCCCCTTAGTTCTTTCTGAACCCCTCTGGTGGCACTTGGGAGAAGGGAGACACCTGATATTTTGAGATATTAATCTCATATATTTTATAACAAAAATGACTTGATAAGCTTTTAATATTAATTTGTATCATCACTATCGCTTTCCAAAATATCATCAGCATTTCAGAAGGCATTTCTTTTACATCTATGCTCACATATCCCAAACAGCAAACAGCTTTAGGTACACCCAGTGCTTTTTTCGGGGGGGGGGGATGCACGGGTACGCATACCCCTAAACATTCTGAGAATCTTTGCACTTTTGTCCATTTACTGTATTTATTTTTCACAATTTAAACTATAAAATGGTTATTTTCTTGAGTCAAAATTAGAGTACCCCTAAACATTTCTTTTAGAAAAAAGCACTGGGTACATCAGTAGGAATCACCTAGCTTCTGTTCATACAAGCTTATGTATCAATAGTGTATTACACTGTTTTACTCCGTGATATTAATCAATGAAGTTGTGCAGAAATATCACCGAGTTTTTACTTACTCTGCATTCTAGAGAGAAAGCAGTCACTTTTGCTAATGAAGAGGAAGGGATGGAATAGCTTCTACTATGATGAACTTCAAAATAAACTAATAGTCCTCTACAAAGAGTCCATACTTTAATTCACTGGATTTCTTTTCTCACAACGAGAAAAGAATTAACATATGTAAAAGGAATTAAATCCAGTTTTTCAGCAATACTAAAAGTACTGTACTAAAAACAGTTTAATAGAACAAGGAGTCTATTTGCTATGAATGGGAACTGTAGTCCAATGTAATTTATACAAGAAAATATAAAGTACCGTATTTTTCACTCTATAAGACGCACCAGACCATAATACGCACCTAGTTTTTGGAGGAGGAAAACATGAAAAAAAATATTCTGAATCTCAGAAGCCAGAACAGCAAGAGGGATCGATCCGCTGCACAGCAATCCCTCTTACTGTTCTGGCTTCTGGGATAGCTGTGCAGCCTGCATTCGCTCCATAAGACGAACACACATTTCCCCTTACTTTTTAGGAGGGAAAAAGTGAGTTATAGAGCAAAAAATACAGTAGTTAATTCGCCTTTGCAAAAGGAATTGTCAAATACCTGTTATATAAATACTATGTCAAATGCCCAACTTCCACCAAGAAATCACTTGCCCCATAAATTATAGTGCACTCCAACTCTAATATATCTGATAGGGCGCGCGCGCGCACACACACCCACACCCACACACCCACACCCACACAATGCAAATCAAAATTGTCATATGGAATTGTATATGACTCACAGTATCCTAGGTACGCAGCACTGATAATGTCTTAATAGACTAGCTAAAAAGAGAAGCCCTAGAAACAGAGTAACACACAACCAAATAGTTTGGTAGAACAAGAGCAGGAAGCCATCATCCCACACACTAAAAATGTTCCAGAGACAAATGACAGCAACACTGCAGTGACTAGGGGAATAAAATGCTTGTAGTGTGATGCATATGATATAAAGAAGTCAGTGGATGTGGGAAATGTACATAAAATAGTTTGGTGACTTAATTAAAATTCACAGGATGCAAATGCCCTCGTTAAAGACAGAAGTCAAGTAGACAGCTTTGCATTGTTCACTGGAGTCTCATTTTTTAATACACCATTATAGTCAAGGGGACTGCTTTTTGGCAGACGCCAATGAAGACAAAATAAGCCCTAGTTCAGGGGAGCTTTGCCTGCTGTTCCCCATAACCTTTTCAGAACACTGTTTCTGAAGAAAATATCCTGACTGTGCCGGCTGCTTGCAAAGGAATGTGTTCAGTTCAGGGATGTATAAGACTAATTGTCCAGCTCCATCCTTCCTTGTGCTGAAACCATAAAAGAAGCTGCAGTCTTGGATTGTGCTGCTGCTCACAAAGCAGTGTGTTCTCTCCAGGGCTGAGTGAGACCAGCTGACCATTTATTGTACCTGAAGCCATAAAAGAAGCTACAGCCTGAACAGCGAGTAGTCAGAGTAACACTTAGGTAGAACCAAGTCAAGAGCACCGGAATATATTTTCTTGTACCACAGTGAGGATGAAAAGAGGGGAGAGAAAAAGCTGAGTTCAGCTGCATATCTTCAGCATCTGAGGAAGGCCTATGTCATCTGGGCTGGTGCTCAACATCTAGTTCTGGGCTGGGGGTACTTCTCCCAGAGCTGCCACCAGGGGTTGCCCCTGAAGTGGTGAAGCCAAAGGGGATTGCCACATTGTGCTGCTGCTCTGGGGAGGAGGCAAGAGACCATTTCCCTATTCCTTATCTCCAAGAATTTTAATGATAAGTGGTATCATGTCTTAGAAGCTGGATACACATATTGTGGCTAAGTTCTCTGGTGAGAGCAGAAATTCTGTGCGGCTTACGGAATGGTCCTGACAGAGCGGTTGGGCCTTGCTCCATTTAGGTTGAGTTTTTTGAATATCTTAGCCTTGCTCTTTTGCATTTTACAATTTTAATTTTTGCCTTCAAATTATTTAAATTGTTATACTGCCTGTTTTTACTGTTCTTGGCATTACTTATTTGAAAATGTTTGTTTTTATTGATTTTCCAGTTGATGCCAGACTTCTCCTTAGCAGAAGTCTACTCAGGGGACACTCCTGATGGCAGAAGAAGGGGATATGATTTTGCTAATTTCCACTGAAATGTTTTGCACCCTCCAAAAATCTCTGGGACTTCTGGGAAAGTGTGTGTGTGGCACTGGAAGATGCAAGGGGAAGAAGGAATTGGCCCAAATCATCTCTCGTACCTAGAGAGATTTCTGGAAATTTTGAAGCTATGGGGAAAAAATGTTTTCCCCCGTCCCCCCGAAAAAAATGGAAATTTTGAGGAAATTGGGGGGGGGGAGTTCAGTGTGGAGTAGTTTTACAAACTATGTGAAACGCAGTATACAGTGGTGCCTCGCAAGATGAACGCCTCACAAAACGAAAAACTCGCAAGACGAAAGAGTTTTCTGTTTTTGAGTCGTTCCGCAAGACGAATTTCCCTATGGGCTTGCTTCGCAAGAAGAAAGCCCATAGGGAAATCTCCGGGGACCTCTTTTAAAATGCTGGCAGTCGGGAGCAAAGACTTTCGCCCACCGCCAGCCTTCAGAAGAGGTCCTGGACCTCTTCTGAAGGCCGGCGGGGGGCAAAAGTCTTTGCTCCCCCCCGCCTGCCTTCCCGGGACACCGGAGACTTCTCCGCTGTCCCGGGCGATCTTAAAATGCTGGCGGGCAGCAGCGAAGCCTTCGCTGCCGCCCGCCAGCATTTTAAAATTGCCCCGGGACAGCGGGGGCTTTTAAAATGCTGGTGGTCGGCAGCAAAGCCCTCCTGTCCCCGGAGCTTGCGGGGCGGGAGGTGGGGAGAAGGGCTTTACTTCCCACCGCCAGCCTTCAGAACAGCCTTCTGAAGGCTGGTGGTGGGAAGAAAAGCCCTTGTCGTCCCCCCCCAGCCTTCAGAAGAGGTCGGGGGACAGACTGTCCCCGGACCTGGTCTGAAGGCGGTTTCCATAGGAAAGCATTGATTGATTTTCAATGCATTCCTATGGGAAACCGTGCTTCGCAAGACGAAAAACTCGCAAGAAGAAAACACTTGCGGAACAAATTAATTTCGTCTTGCGATGCACCGCTGTATATAAAACTATTGTGCTTGCAATAAAACAGGTAACCTACCCCTTTTCCTCAAAAGCAACAAAAAAGCAAGAAACTATCAACATAAAAAATAATCAGATTTGCCCCTTAGCATCAACAGCAAATAAAGTTAAGATCCACCTCAATATTTAAGCTCCATAGAAGGTCTACCCTTTGAGTAGTGTTTTTCTTATAAAGAAAAATAAAACCCAGAAGACACAACATTTACATGCAGTTTATTCTATCTCATTTTCTGAACTACTGCTATAATTTTCCATTTCTTATTCCTCTTCCTCTTTGTCATTTTTCTCATGGACTTAAAAAACAGTTGTGGGAAAAACCATGGGAAAACATGTTTTTTTCCAGGGCTTTTCCAGGCCTTCCCATCTCTACTTGAGGACAGCCGGGGCAAAGCGTAAGGCAATTTTTTTGCATGCCAGGCCTAGAAGTAACCAACATCCAGTTGCTGAATAGTATGTTGCACTAAGGCTCAAACTCTGTTTGAAAGGAAAAGGAGTGTGTGTGTTTTTAAAATTGAATTTGTTATTATAGGTAAAAGAGGTAAAAGGTAAAAGAGCTTTCTAAACAGTTTACAAAAATATACAACAGAACATTAAAATGATTGATAAAACACAGTTAAAAGCAGTTATTTAAGAGTATTCAAAAGATGATTAAAGTCAGCAGTGGTTAAGCGGAAGTAAATCGCATGCAGCTTCTACGTGTTCAGATGGGCTGGCCCTAATGAAAATGTTTTGAGCAGTTGCCGGAAAGAGTACAGTGAGAGTACCTGCCTGGTGTCAGTTGGCAGGGAGCTCCAAAGTGTGGGTGCTGGAAGGCCTGGGGGGAATGGAAAAATTGGGGAGGGGGGAAAGGTTTTTTTGGATTTTTTCCAAAGCCGTTTTTTCAGGAAAATTTGAAAAAAAAAGTAGTGTGTGGAATATTCAAAGTATATCAAACTATTCCACCCCACCCCCAATTTTTCTGGGGGAAAACGGCTTTGGGAAAAAACAGGGGAAATTTTTTTCGGTTTCCCCCCAGGCCTTCCCATCTCTACTCATACCCTTCCTTCAGTAGAAGCTACTAGACTGGAGTGCATTATGCAGACAGAAGGAGTGTATTTGTTCACATAAATTTTTACTTCAATTTAGTCCATCATAGCCTCCCCTGCCCCCAACTGAACCAGGTTTTAGAAATATTCTCTAATTCAATGTGGCTTAAAAGAGTTCAGTGGTAACTTGGTGATGAAGGAGAATAAGATACACTAGAAATTACAAGATAAGTGAATTCCCAATTTCTATTCTGAGCAGTAAAAGCATTTGGGGAGCACTGCATGTTATTTCGCTGTATCAAGGGGTTGCTGTGCACTCCCTTTGGATGCAGAAAGAACATGCCCCAAAATGATTCTGCAGCATCACCAGAAACGCTTATAGCCTATAACATGCCTGGCATTTTTTAAGGCAGTAAATGCTACTACTACACTAAACTAGAGATGGAAGTTGATAGATCTTGTTTCTTCATAACTTCCCATGCAAAAAGTCATATTTTACCAAATACATGGTTGATTGGTTGATCGATCAATCAGTTTGATTTCTTAGCCGTCCTTCATCACAAGACCACAGGCTGGGTTAAAACAATACAAATTTAAAAATCAAATAAAGCCAGTTCTTAGTGCAAATCCAGTAATACAATTTAAAACAAAAAATGGGGTGGCTCCTAAAAATATATCTCAGCTATCAAAGGCCAGGATGCAGATGACCTTTGCTTATAATATCAAATAAAAATGATTCAGAGATCACTGAGTGTAGGTTTTATATGACTACTAAAATCACAACATCTGACATAGAACAATTATTTTAATTGTGAACCTCATTAGAAAAAATAACAACTTGTGATTGCCATAGTGGAAATCCTTGAATGCATAACTAGTTTTTATATTCTCTAGTTCAAAAGAGAAAAGAAAGAAGAAAAAGGCAAATATTGCTATTTTAATTTTTAGTAGCCATAGAACCAACACAACTTGCACACTAGGAAGCCAGTCTATGGTGGGTGTATGCATTGGGTAATATAGAGGAGCTATATCTAAAAAAGATTTATGTTTTCCAGTCTTGTCTGAGTACTTCAGATAAAACTACTGATTAATAATCAGAAATCTGTTTTCACACCTGTGCAATATTCTTGAAGTCAGCAAAGGTTGCATGCAAGGTTAGAGCAAAGGCATAATTTAGAAGAGGGTATACATTAAATACACTCATCAACAAATCAACGGAGTCAGTACTTAAAACACTCAATCGGATAAAGGTTAATTGGCTTTAATAAAACTTCACTATCCTTTCAAGATGTGAATGGTATTAGCAGCCAGCAGATGGCAGAAGCAGAGGCTGCTTTGAATGATTTCCAGCAAAAGCCATGCTAACAATGTACGTAGCTATTTTTCTTTCATCCTAACTTGCCTTTCACAAACATGATCATAAAGCACGTATCAACCAGCTGAACATTTTCAGGTTTAGTATGCAGAAGAATATTTTGGTAACAGTTGGGTTTGTACCAATTTTCATCTTTACCCCTCTGACCTTACCCATGCCATATGTATATGGGAAGAGGATGTAGCTTAATGGCAGACCACATGCCTTGCAGGCAGAAGTCCCCAGGTTCAAACCCTGGCATCTGCTGGTATGACTGTGAAAGGCCCTGTCCGAAATCCTGGGAAGCAGCTGCCAGGCAGTGTACACAAGGAATAATTAACCTGATGCCCTTTAGATGTTCTGGACTATAATTCCCATCATCACTGACCTCTGGCCAAGCTTGCAGATGCTGATTGGGTACCCCTGATGTACACAACAAATAGCAGTGAGATAGCTGGACCAATTGTCTTACCAGGCAGCTTTATATGTTCCATATTCTCTCACCCTAAATTAATGGTCACCCAAGTGGGTGAGTATAAATACCCTGAGAAAAAGATTAAAGAGCAGAATAAGCTCTAATCCAAATGTTGAGTGTTGCAATACACTAACTGAACTCCACATGAACAGTGTTCTAGTATTTCAGGCAGATGTGAGAGAACATTATGTCCACAGGGAGCTCCGGTGTTAGCAGGAACCTCTTCATTAGCTTCAGTATAGGGTTACCCACATTGCATGTGACACTGCTATTAGCACTTAAGCTAGTGAGGAAGCTCCATGTGGGCACTGCAGTTCATTACACAATAAGAAATCTTTGGACTGGACTGAAAATACAGAAATGCATAAAAACAATTTATCTGATGAACTGAGACAATCTTGTGGCATTATACTTCGTCTGATGCAATGATGTCTGCTCTATGGAATCCTACGGACCTCCTTGTAACACCTCTAAAACCAGAGACATCCTTGGTATTCCACATATTTTTTTTAAAAAAAGAACAGACCTTAATATTATTATTTTACATATAGTGCCAGTTATTTATGTGTTTTACAAAGAGTGAGAGAAGAGATCCTCAGTGCAAGGGGGCTTACAGTCTAGAAACAGACACAAGCGAGACAGCAGAGAAATAGGAGCAAAATCAAGGCAGAGGGTAAACATGGGGAAGATTATGGTGGTCATACCTCCCCCCAGGCTTAGCTGTCATAGCATATGGGGACCAGAGGTTTGTGCCAATTTACAGAAAAAGTGGGTTTTGAAGACAGATGATAATATATGATTTATCTTCCAACACTACATAAATTCTGTTGAACGCTGTACTAAAGGTTTCTTCTCAGAGTAACTCTTTGATCTACCTAAGATTTTTGGCATGAAATATGTAAAAATGCACTTCCAATAAGAGGGGGAGAGCTCAGAAATTGCCCTTTTATTCCCAGTTAGAATGCTACATTTGTTAAATACTTTAAAAGAATACTAGAGCAGTTCTATTTGTTTTTCATAAATTATTCCAAGACAGCTTTTTAGGTATCACAAGAAAATACAGGCAACAATGTTCACTTACTATGCTATGCAGTTTGTTCCTATCACCCACTCTGCTACACGCACTCATAGTAATTGGGCAGTGTTACCAAACAGGAACTAAAGGAAGCTAGGAGATCACAGATTAAAATACCTGGGAACCAGTACTCTGTCTTGACTACAAAGAATATATATTTACAAGCAATTAAGTATCCATTCATACTGGATTGCAGGATATTGTAGGTACATAGAACTATTATTGTTCCATTGACAAAAAGTACACTTCAAAGATTATTTAAAACACAGACAATATGGTAAAAAGTTATAAATTCAACTTGAAGTCATCATGCAATCTTAATAATATCTTCAGTTCTGAACAGTTCGGACTGCTTGTGATTTATTAGTGTTGGCCGATAACCCTGTAAGATGCAGCCAGTGTAGAGCATCCAATGGAAAGTTCAGTAGAAAGTGCGGTGTTTTATAATTTTCTGAAGTTTGGGAAACAGTATCTTATACTATCAAGGCTATATTGATAGGTGAGAGCTTTGGACTTAAAAAAAATATATTGAAAGCATATGAATGTACGCAAAGAAAAACAAAAGAAAAACAAAAGTCACAACCATTCCTGCCTTAATTAAAACATACATCAGTTTTTCCATCTGTGCAAAGTTAGCCATTAAGCTCTGTTTGTGTGTGACACTGGCCAAGGGAAGTGCTTACCCCTGCAAGCAATCTACACATGCTTCCTTCCCTTTTAAAAGCACTTACCATATGCATTGGCTCATTCGCGTGTAGACTTAGTGTGCCAGCCGGTTGCCCTCCTGGGTCGCTGAACTGCTAATGCTAAACATGAGCGGGTTGATGCATGTGCTAAATGCATTTAAATATGATGGGAAGAAAGTGGAACATTTACATGGTAAGCGCTTTAAACCATGGCCTCTGTCACATATAAATTGGGCCTAATACTATTGCCAACTTGCAACTTTAGCCATAAAATAATAGCAGAGCCTTCTCCAGAATGGGTCGGGCAGTGAGAGCTATTGGCTACAATAATCTTCAGTAATACTTCTGTTTACTCAGCTAGCATGAAGGATTATAGAGATGATTTTGCAAGAGCTGACCCTCCAGCTTTATTAAATATTCAGTGAATGTTCTGTATGCACGCTGCGCCTTAAAACAAAAAAAAGACAGAAAGCGCTACAGAATACCATATGTTAAATACTTCACATAACAGTAGAGCAGGGCTACTTATTTTTAATAATTTAGTTTAAATCAGTTTATCAGGTATCACAACATAATAAGGGAACAATGGTAAAGCATGCTGTCATAAATATTTAGTAACTTTAACAGTGTAAATTTGGATTTTTTCCCAGTTACCAGAGTTAATTTTGTGCATGGTTCTCCCTTATGAATTTTGAAATTCATTCTTTTCTTACTGATTGTTCTACCTTGGTGATAATGCCGCTGTTATGCCTTTCAGAAGTATCATATTATACGGATAATTCAACAGCAGGAGACTCGTGATTTAGGCTCATGTTCCCAAATTCTTCTCCCTCTCCCCATAACCATTCTCTCTTCTCACTAAGTGTCTGTATAGCCTACACACAATCTGTTTTGCCTAGGATCATCTGCTACTAAGTACGCTTAAGAATGAGATCAATACCATAATGTGCATCATCCAAGATTTCACAAATAATTGAAATCAATGTTTAAGTTTGTGAAAGTACGCATAGAACCTTCACAAGATCTCTAGAATAACTTAAAATTCCAGACAGTACAAATCAGAATTACCAAACTGGTCAGACATCAACCCCTTTACAACGAAAAATGGCTATCAGTACACAAATGCAAGAGGCTTATTAAACTCCAGAACTCTATGAAACACCACATTCAAAAGTCCCCTCTTTCCATTCCCCTATAACATCAGCTTTTCCAATCTGAGTCCCCTCAAAACATTTCACTTTGAAAATAAGTGGAACACCACAGACCATATGAAGTGCCACCTGAAGTATTAAGCCCCAGATGTTGCTTGAACTAGTGGATTTGAATCAAATATTGATACAGTTTTCGGGGGTTGGGAATAATTTTGTATGCAAAATCAAATTAACCATCCTACATTGATGACACCTAGAAAGTCAAAACTTCATCAACTACAGACCTTGAGTCCAAATGAAGCATCCTCCGAGGCCAAGACTTCAACCTGAAATTATAAGCAAAAATATCATTTCAAAGGTAGTCACTTAAAAATATCTATTGACCAGAACAACAGAATCCGAGAAAACATATGTATGTAAACACTGTGTAATCCCATAACACAAGCTGTTTAGACACAGAATAGATAGAACCAAGCTATGAATTGAACACACTTGAAAAAGCCAATCGTCATTTGGGGAAGGTAGGCTGTCAAAAACTAGAATTCTCACCATAATAAAGATAGCTGAAGAAAATGTTGCAGTGTTTTATACTGTAAGGGGCAGGGAGAAGCTAGATTGAGGTCTTTTGGTAGATCTCTGGGTGATGTGTGGTAGATCAGCAAGGATTTCTGACTTCTAATAAGTCAGGCTTTTTTGAATTTCTGATCTGCAGTAACTCATATGCAAATTTGTACTTGCACTTGCAGGTCATCCCAACGCTGTGGCTCATGGAGTGGGTAACTGGCAATGCACCTAATTGGCAGATAAAACTCAAAGCAAATTGTGCCAGTCTGAAGTCTGCCCAAACCTGCTGAATACTGCATTCGTGCAATATCCAGTTCAAGCAAGAAACACTGTTTGCTTCTGGATGAGGAAAAGACAAAGGGCTAAGCATATCAAGACAGTGGGCAGGTTTATTGGTGGAGTTTGTATCAAAACCTAATGATGGTCCTTCAAATTGGTTTTCTTTAAAAAAATAAGATAAGTATAATAATACACACACTTCTAAATACTTGTCATGGATTCATCCTCAAACTGGAATTAAAATTATGCATTAAAGTTATACATAATTGGAACTTAAATAATTAAAGAAGCACACACACAACATAAGCAGGAGGAGCACTTGTAAATTTGTGACAATCAAGAAGGTAAAATCTATAAATATATATATATTAGTACTGTTGAATGACTTTCAGCTACAAGTAAGGCTTGGACATTCTTTCTTGAATGATCTTTCCTTTCTTGGTGCCATATCTCACAAATGCATACACAGACACACTCCAACGCTATCCCTCTACTTTTGCTCTGGAAGCCCCAAACTCCTATATCCAAATTATATAAATCAATACATAGGCCTTAGTAAATACAAGCGACAAGAGCAGTGGGAAAGAGGGGCTAATCAAGGGTGCAGCAAGTCAGAATATAGGGAAATTACCCTTCAAGTCAATGGACAGGGAAAGGAGTTATGAATTCAGAGCACAAGGATCACAACTTGCCCCAGCCACAAACTAAAGCACTATTCTAATCTCAAGTTTATGAGATGTTGCCTGGCTTCAAAATTCCTGCACAAACTTACATGACAGAAAAGAAACAAGAGTAAGTGGAAATCGGGCAATGAGTATAGAGTCTCACAGAATCCTGACCTGCCTTGAGCAAAGCAGATTCTGCAAACAACAGACTTGCTCTCCTGGGGCAGAGGCCGCAGCTGCTGGATTGCAAGAAACAATGAGGCATAGAAGCACAAAAGAATGTGTGCATGCTGTTATAGGATCTAGTGAGGCCAATATGGAATTGCCAGTGATCTACTAATGCTAAGATTTGAATACACATGTTCAACTTTTAAAAGAAATATTAACTTCTTACCATACTTCACAATCAACTGGGTGACATGGGCTTTAAATAGGCTTGCCTGTTTTGGAAGTACATCCTACTGATTTCAAAGGCACTTACCTCTAAGTAAGTGTGCTTAGGGTTTCAGCCTTATGTCCACATCTGTATTCTGGGCTGAACTCTGTAGCAAAATTTCAATTTAATGTCACCATATCTAAAAAAATTCACCACCTAAATGCTCCACAATAGTACATGTGACTTTTAAAAGAAGGATCTGACAGGCTGCATCAACAAGGACAGAGAAAGGAGGCTGACAAATTAAAATAACCAATAAATGCATTTTGCAGGTCCCAACAAGGTGCATCCAATGCTCAAAACAACTGGCAGAAAACAGAGCATTTCATCACACTGGTAAATGTATAGATGTAAAAGTTAAACCACAGAAAGTGTGGGGGGGGGGAAAGAGATCACAGGCAGAATTAGAATCAATAATTATGTTTGACTCTTTAAACAATACATCCATTTACAGCCAAGAGATGCATTAACAATATTGTCTACAGAGCAGGCTCTAATTGGAAATCAGCTAATCTGGGCAGAAAGAGAAGAGAACATTAAACTAGTTTGATGCCGTATTTTTGGAACACTATCCAAATTCTTAAATTAAAATGATATGGAACTGACTGATTTAAAATTATTAATTTAAATTTTCTCCTGTTAGACCACAGAAGCAAAAAGAGACAGTTATAATAGCAAACGGTTAAAATCTGAGTATGTTTTGTCTTTCATATTTCCTATGTGGGGCTTATGACTTTAACTCAAAAACTCAGCATGAAGTCATCAAATGCTTCTAATTGCAAACAATTGTACAGAATAACACAGATAATGTCAGTTCTTTTCTTTCTTTTTTTAAGAAAGTAAAGAGTAACCATCAAGTGCTTAGATTCAATGCCCTGATACAATATTTCATGTCATGCCAAGGACAGTCCAATAAAATATCAACATGTTCTTTTTGTTAACAGGAAATGATCCCCATCCACCACAACATACAGTTGTATCTTACTCTCTTTAATTTGCTCTTCTTGTTTAAGTTTGCTTTAAGTACTGTGAAAGCACATATGTAGTTGTAATGTCACATAGAATAAGTTCTGCTTAAACTCAAGCAAAATTACAGCATCATGCAGATTGTAGGAACTGCTTTTCTTAATAGTTTAAAACCATGCCTGGAAGGAATCACCCTCTAGTGGAAACTGCAGGGTACTTCAAAGACCTTGTGAGTGTATCTTGTAACATACCTAATAAAAAAGAATAAGGACACCTCTCTATATTGTTCATCTGCTTAACGCTCGTGGCAGTGGATAATGAGTTTGGCTATCAACTGAACGTAACCTGTCACTAAATAAAGGCTGTCAGTAGCTGTTGTTGGTGCCACAGAATTGGAAACATGCAAACTTGCCATTAACAACACTGAAAGCTTTTAAACTATCCCCCCCCCCAAGCACAGGTATCCATTTAAAAACCTGCCTGCTTTTCATTTACTTTTACATGCTGATATTATATGACTGTTGGTTATCCTAGATGCGTATTTAGCTCCTTAGGACACAGGCAGCAGGCGGCAATATAAACTGCTATAGATTTCTAATAGCAGCTAACATTTCTGACTGATAAAGGTTTCAGTGGACGTCTTAAGTCCTGAAGTGCTGTTGGGCCTGAAACTGGGTTAGCAGGCTCTGCTAGTGGAGGAAGGAACAGAGGAGGGGGGCTCTATTGTAGGAACAAGGGTGGGAGGAGGGAAGGATCTCGCTTTACCACCCTGACTTCTGTTGCTTTGGAGTCACATTGGAGGGGAGAGCCTCAGAAGACAGTAGCAACTTGAACAGCAACAGGAGAGTGCAGTCATGTCACATAGAACTAGTTGCTGCCTTCAGAGAGGGGAGCAGACCCACCCACCACTATATACTGCATACTTGCAATCTTGATATTCCCACAAGGTGAGAGGGTCTCATAAGTGAGTATGCACAACTCATTTTTTAAAGCAAGGCAGGACAAGTGCAGAAACTTGTTGGGACAGCCTCATCACTTCTGACTAGTTCTAAACTTTTTGCCCTGCTTCTATACCATGACTTGCCACTACAAGTAAGAGCCTTTGTGCGCTGAGCAGGAGCCAGGACAGTGAAGTACCTTCCTGTTTTGATCATTGTGACCTCCAATTATGGAGAAAAGTCAGTAAATTCATGTTCAAATGCACCATTCAACAAGACAAAAAAATTCCACAAACCCCTTCGACGTAATCAAAAAACAATGGGAGGACGACATAGGCTATGAAATTAACCCACCCAATGGACTAGAATGTGGTCTAAATCTCCCTTTAAATCCCTCTCAGCTAAAAGGAAAGAATTCACCTTGAAACTCACTTACAGATGGTACCTAACACCGTGTAAACTAGCGCTGATATGCCCAGGAGTCTCACCAAAATGCTGGAGAGGATGCATCTCCACAAGCACAAAGCTCCACATGTGGTGGGAATGTCCCAAAATCCAACTCTTCTGGACTTCAGTCATACAAGAAATAAGCAAATAACTAAACAAGTATTAGAAGTCACCCCAGAACAGGCCCTACTGAACATCTTCCAAGATAATAATGCTCACTCGCATTATAAAGGGCTGATAACCCACCTACTCTCAGCAGCCAGAAGCATCATAGCCAGACACTGGAGAGACCTGTCAGAAGCAAACATGAACCATGGTATCAAACAGTATGGGAAACAGCCTTACTAGAAAAACTAACCAATAAACTGAAACTGACATGGGGACAAATAGAAGATGCCTTTATCACATACATAGGCCAACAAGACGACAACAAGAATCCGTCGACATCATAAAAATCAATATGGCTAACCTGACCCAAAAACCCACCCTTGCACACACAAACAAATCTCACTACAGCCAACCAAAGACAACCAACCAAACCCTAAGCCACATCCAACTTCTCTCACCACCAAGGAAATATAACAAGTGAATAGAAAGCGAACCCACACAAGTGACGCTGACACAAAAGCCCACACATACACTAAGAAGAATAGAAGCATTACCACCCCACCCCACCCCCTCACTACCCTCCCCCTCTTTTCTTCCCAACCTAATACTGCATGCAACACTAATGTTTCACAACAAATGAAACTGATCTGTAAAAAACATAACTGGGAAAAAATAGACAATGCACATATTTCTGAAAACTAAGAAATCTTTAATAAAAATTATTATAAAAAACTAGCTTACCACTGAATCCTAATAAAGAAGGGTGCAGGGTGATCTGAAGCAAAAGTGGGCAGAATTTAAAGAATTTTTGGCCCAGGAATTTGTTTTGAGTGCCAAAACCTGAACTGAGCTCACAGTCCTTCTATATAAATATATAATCAAAATACTCTACTTTCCTCATTTCAGCACTGTAATTTTCGGAAGGGGCTGTTTATTTTGTTGTTGCCGTTGTTAAACAAGTTGAGAGTCGGAAATCCTTGCTTCTACTTCATTCACTCAGAAAACTGCAGGTATACCAGTAGATCCTAATCCATCTTCTGCTCACCATTACTAAACTATGTTATGAGCAGGCAAGAGTAGGTAGCCCTTATCATATGGAGAGCCAGTGTGCTGTAGTGGTTAATAGCAGTAGTCTCGTAACCTGGGAAACCGGGTTCGCATCTCCGCTCCTCCACATGCAGCTGCTGGGTGACCTTGGGCCAGTCACACTTCTCTGAAGTCTCTCAGCCCCACTCACCTCACAGAGTGTTTGTTGTGGGGGAGGAAGGGAAAGGAGAATGTTAGCCGCTTTGAGACTCCTGAAGGGGAGTGAAAGGCGGGATATCAAATCCAAACTCCTTCTTCTTCTTTTCCTGAGAAACTGATTCTCCCAGTCAGTATTTATCATGGTGGGGCTCCAAAAGCCCCATCCCAGCCTAAGACAAGTCCCCAAGGAGAAAAATTGCTTGGGAGCAGAGGTCATAGTAAAATTGACAAAATCATAATGCCTCTAAAGCAAAATTTCACAAGGAAAAATCAACATAACACAAGGAAATAATTTGCGTTTGGTGCTTTCCCCCTCTCCCACAACTGATATTAAAAATCCTCAAATCCAAACTTGGCTTTTTCATTTGTGTTTAGTTAGGTCAGCTCCTCCAGATTTCTGTGGGAGTCTGCAAATGAGAAGTCTGCCGGTAAATTAACCCTAAAATATGACCGAGTGTTAACACTGAACAGCAATCTATATTAGAGGCAGCTGGTGTGACAAATTAGTATAAATAATTTCAACAAAATATTTAAATGAAAAGCCAGTGTTATTTACATGAAGAAGTACCCTTCTCTGAGCTGGCTATAGAAGGTCTTACTGTGCTAGCCTTGCAAGGGGATAAGAGGAGGGGGACAAAGTTGGATTCTCTGGATGTATTTATAAGACTATCAGACAAAGGTCTTCGAAAAAGAAAGCAGAGACTTTTACTACAGCCCACTAATACAATAATTCCATTCATCTCATTCCTTGAGCTGATCGTTCAACAAAACAGTATCATAATAACTTAAGTAACAACAGATTCGTCTCTGCCTCTCGCACTAGTAAAGTGGTCTATAGGTACAGAGGGTGAAATTTTGAATGCGCACAAGTGTGCTCGTGCAATACATATGTACATCTGGAGATTCTGAGGGGTTGCTTCAACTTCCAGTAAGCAAGAAACTGCAGTTCACATAATAGTTAGCCTCTTTGGTTGAAAGAAATAAACTACTCCCGTCATGCAGTAGTTTTGGGTTGTGAATCGCTCCGAGATGTACGGAGGGCGATATACGAATTTAATATATAATAAATAATCATAAACAAAGGGTATGTAAAGGAAGCAGCCTTACTCTGCTATGTTTGCATGAACTGATTGCCCACCATAGCAAAAGCATCACAGGTGCCCACCACCTCTGCCACTACCATGTAGGTTTCTCAGTCAAAATAAAAAATAGCAAGCCACCAATAGCTTCCATGGTTCTGTGACAGATGAGATTTCAGCAGCAGATTAATGTTTCAGTCTAGGAATGCTAGTACGTTAAAAACAAACCCAGATGCATCACTCAGCAAATCTGTGGCAAATCCATATGCTCTTGCCAGTGCTTCAGCCAACATCTTAAATGTGGCAGAAGCCATGCTATTTTTTTTTTAGAAAAAGAGGTACCGAAACTCACCATGAATGCTTTCCTTGTTCTCATATAATGGCAGTGGCACCCACCTGAAAGGTGCCGGAACTCAGTTCCAACAAGTTCTGAAAAAAATCCCTGGGCAGAAGTACCCACCCTCTCCATAGCAGCAAATCCAGGTCCAGCAGTAGTATCTATTAAACATATTTCTAAGCCTTAACAAGAGATGTATGCTTCCCAGAACCAATCCTCTCACTATCCTGTATTCACATGGAAGGCATGTTCCATTTTCTGTAATCTGTATCCATTTATAGAGGGCACAACTGAATGTCTCTCCTAGTGCAGGTCCCTCCAGGAATAATTTCCCATGGTGTACTTGGCTAAATGTTCCCATGCTGTCCAAAAAGAAGTCCTCAGATGATTTTGAAACACCAAGCATTTCACTTCTTTTCATTCCAAGTGAAGGTGATATGGCAGGTAAGGAAATCCTTTCACCAGAAAGATCCATGGAACTGCCAAGCAATGATTGAAATGGAATGTGAGGATCTGATTGAAGACTATTAAAAAGAAGCTGTAATATGTACCTTTTTTAAAAAAAAAATCCCCTTTTAAAATTCTAACCAAAAGGCGCATTCTTTGAAAAGGCTTTGTTAATTAACCTACAGGGACTGGATCTAGTTTTAGAAAATAGGTTTTTTTAAATAGTACTGCCTACATCTGAGGAGTTTTATATGGGATAGGATTTTAAAAGCACAGCGGAACATTCTCTCTGATTTTCAGAATGGTACTGTTGTAACATTTAATCCATTTGTTGCCACTATTTTTGGGCAATAAAGAAACATCATGCTCAAGGCTTCCTCCCTTACTACCTTTCCTCAGCCCTTCCAAGTCCTTCACAATACAACATCTGTGGGTGTTACACTTTTCAGTAATAGTGAAATAAGTTCTTATTTTATTTTTGCATTTTCTATTTTACAGAAACAAATGAGTTCTTTTAAGGCAGGGTCGCTTTTAAAATTCCAGTGTGTGTTCATTTTGTAATTGGGAACCTTGCTTCCAATACTCAAAACAATTTATAGCGAAATCTTCCCCAAAGGAGAACACAGCATTTATCAGTTTGCTTCTGCTGCTGCTTGCCACTGGTGAGTCAGGGACTGGGGACAGAGCAGCCAGGGCAAGGCATTTATGAAATGCTGCTATTAATTGTGTATCTAAGGCAGCCCGCTGGGGATTTCCAAACAAGAAACAGACATGAACATTACACGTTTTAAAAATGAGGCATGTGTTCATGCAACAAACCCATGACTGGGTTGCTGACGGCAAATCATGGAGGATATGAAAGAATGAACATTGCAAACTGACTGATGGGAACAAGGGTATCTGTGCTCTGCTGCTCCTTGTTACAGATGGCCTCACCTATGTTGCTGGACTATGACTCTCTTCATCTCTGACCATTGGCCATGCTGCCTGGGACTGCTGAGAGTCCCATCTGGAGATTGACAGGTTCCCCAACCCGGAGATTGGCTCCAGGGAAAAGGATGCTCCCAAGTGTGCATCCATGAGTTGCTGGTGGGAAGTGGTTGCCACATTTCACTCAACTTTAATATCTCTCACCTGGGTGAGGCATAAATCAAAATCCCAAAAGATGGTGCTTTGACTATTTAATTTGGGAAGGCCTCCACTTCCTGTAGAAGCCAGTTATACTTTTCAAGGAACTGCATTATTCTGGCGATCA
The DNA here is from genome assembly GCF_965112155.1 of Podarcis liolepis. Classification (NCBI taxonomy): domain Eukaryota; kingdom Metazoa; phylum Chordata; class Lepidosauria; order Squamata; family Lacertidae; genus Podarcis; species Podarcis liolepis. The sequence goes on along the minus strand of NC_139557.1, from coordinate 70,068,540 downwards.
CTATGCTTAATTTATAGAAGGTGGAAATAATTAAGTCACATCTGCAGACAGTGATCAGTTGCTTCCTATGCCCTTGCTTATTGAGCTCATAAGAATGATAGGAATGACATAATATAAATCATAAAAGTGTACAAAGTCTTTTGCTAGCTTACACCCACAATTAGCTTGGCAGTGACATCATAGCAGCAGATTTGAACTTACTCTGTCAGCAATCAGGCAAGGCAGAGTGGTGCTACAGTATCATAGGACTCTGGTAGGAGATGAGTGAGCTGAAGAATAAAATAGGGTCAATTCAAATTTAACTATTCCAGCTTCCTAAACCATGCGGGACAGTGGAAGACAGGAGTGCTGGGGTCCTGAAGAGTCGGACACGACTAAATGACTAAACAATAAATCATGCCTATGGACTCAGAAATTCCCAGAAATTCTCTCATCCAAACAGCATGGACATTGGTTTCCATCTCATGCAGAAATACTGTCCTGCCCAGGAAATACTAACACATGCTTTTGAAAAGAACTAAGAAAGTCAGACTTAAAGTAAGTGATCTTACTTAGTGTCTTTCCATGTGTAAAGAGAAATCCTTAATTTCACAACTCATCCCCTGGTTTTACAGATATAAATCCTGCAGTTCAAAAGACACGTGGTGTGCACAGCCAGATACTTTATGCTGCTGGATGACAAAAGCCAAATATGTATTAATTGTTATAGAAACTAATTAGTATGCATGCTTGTTCACGAAATATATTAATTAGGAAATTGGAAAGTTGATTTAAATTATTTAAACCAGGTCTTTTTCTTGAGCGATTTAAATCAACTTGATTTAAATCAATCTACCCTGCTTGCCTGCATCTCACACTTGCTTGTTAATTCTCCTCATTCTCCTTATTAGCATATTCAGACAACATAGCAGCTCAAGGACACAGCTTGCTGAAACAGCTCTGTATTTAGACTAGGCTACAACAGAAGACACAATACTCCCTCATATTGTTAAATACTATTTAGCAGTACAAATCTCTCATGCTCACATCTACTCATTGACAACAAATTTAGGAAGGCATTAACATGTTTGCCTATATTTTAAATAATATTTATAATCCTATATATATGTACTCAGAGCGGACCCCTTTTATTTCAAATTGGCTTATTCTCAAGTGTTTATAGGATTGCAACTTAAAAACCTCAATTCTGCTCCCTCTAATTTTCAGTGATTATTCAGCAAAATTTATCGTGAGTATAAGTGGTAATTTTTATACATGTTTTGAGCATGGCTTTGTGTAACCCACTTTCTGGGATCCTATTACATTTTGCAGAATACCAGGAATAGAGTAAAGGCCTAACATGAAGTAGATACTATATAACTAAAACCAATTGTCATAAGTGAGGTGGAAAATACTACTTATTTCAGTACACTGCTTTTACTGGGAACAGTTTAAGGAGACAACAGACACATTTAGATGACAAAGCACTACAAAAAATACTTTCCAGCAGGACATAAATGACTAGTTACTAAAAGAAAAACAGACTAAACTAAACTGAATTAGTTTTCTCTTCTGACTCAAGTCTTGTATACACAAACACATTGCTATACTGTGCAAGCAGCACCATGCTATACAGGGCAGCTCGCCACGACAAATAATTGCAGTGAAGCTAAGGCACTGTGCTCCAAAGCAATATTCAGTGGAGACAAATGGTTAAGAGGCTATATCTGGTTATTTTCATTCTAAAATAAAGCACATAAAGCAGATACCCCCCAAATGTTACCAACTATGAGATTACGATTATTTCCATTACCAATGCAGTCTGTCTAGTAGGAAAAAAAATATTTCATTTGCGATCACAACAAACTGAGAAACAATAATTTGCTGGAGGCAATTCAGGGAATTCTATGGCTGAAAAAGGATTAGAACCCAAGACTCCTAAGTACCAACACAATAATCTTACCACGGTCTACTACCCACAAACTACTAAATTGTTACACTGGTATTTGTTCGTTCTGTGCCAGAGAACAATAGGAGCTTGAGAAAGGGTCACACCCTCAAAACATTTGTTTGAATGTTAATTACAGCACTCGCATTTTGAATTTCAAAGAAATGGGACAGAGGCAAATGACCTGAAATATAACAGTTTAACTTTATTTGTAAAATGTGTGGTACAATCCTGGGAAGTTTACACACTAGCCCAACTGAGATGAATGGAAGTTCCACAAGGGTACTAGTGGATTTGCAAACAAGTCTATATTCATTTCACTAAAGCTTGCAAATGAAAAGGTCCTAGCTGATTACACCAAATTACATTTACATACTAACCCAGTTTGCACATTATGGTAAATCACAGGTAATGGTTTACCATGAACTCAGAGATCACTTCCCTCCTAAGCATGAGGAAGCAACAAAATACAATCCCTGACTGTTATGTCTGAAATGGTTTGTCATGGTTTGTTTAATCACAACAAACTATGATTGGAGCCCAAGAGCAATCCTTTGCTAACCAGCCATGGTTAAGAGCGAAACTATGAAAAACTAAGCCAGGGATTGTGGTTTGTTGCTCTCACTTACACTATAGGTAAATCAATAACTATGGTTTATTGTGACATGCAGGTGATGCCACAATGCAAAAGGATGTTTTTTAAAAGCTATTTGTGTTAATTTCATCTCTTGCTCAGTGTTTTACAGCCTGATCTTAAACATGTTTACTCAGAAGTTCCACCAAATTAAATGGGACACATATGTGCCAGACATTTCAGCCATCTACTGTTGTATTCTGGAATCATGTCACAGGGTCAACTACACCCTTCTTGTTGATGGCATGCAGATATTCTCAAGCACAATGCTCAAAAGTTATCCTTTTGCCCTTGCCTACCCACATTATGGTTATAGTAGATTAAGGTGATAGAACAGATTGTGGAAACCATTGTGGCATCTCTTTATTAGCTGCGGCCAGCAAAATTATTGCAAGGATCTTGGCAAACCGTCTCCTAACAATATCCGAGCTCACCCTTCCTGGATCCCAAAATGGTTTTCAACTTTCCAGGGCAGGGGTAGGCAACCCCTCAATATAGTCCGGCTCACCACATGGTCTGAGGGATGGTGGACCGGCCCACGGCTGCAAAAGGTTGCTGACCCCTGTTCTAGGGGGACCGTTGCCATGATTTTCATCGCTCGACGGCTACAAGAAAAATGCAGAAAACAAAACCACCCCTGTATATGGCATTTATTGACCTGACTAAGGCCTTTGACACTGTAAATCGTAATGCCCTGTGGACTGTCCTTCTGAAAACTGGCTGCCCAGATAAATTTGTGAACGTTCTTTGGCTTCTCCATGATAATATGACAGCAACAATCACAGATAACAATGGCTCTCAAAGTGAACCATTCATGTGGGATCAGGTGTTAAACAGAGTTGTGCTATCATCCCAACTCTATTATTTTCATTAGTATGATCCTACATTTTGTCGAAGGGAAACTCCCCACCAGAGTAGAAATCATATATCGAACAGATGGAAAGCTCTTTAATCTGAGTAGGCTGAAAGCAAAGAGTAAGGTTACCGTAACTTCCGTCATAGAGCTTCAGTATGCTGATGACAACGTAGTATGTTCACATTCAGAGGATGACCTCCAAACTATCTTAAATATCTTCACAGAAGCTTATTAAAAGCTGGGCCTATTGTTCAAAATCCAAAAAACCAAAGTGCTGCACCAACAAGCACAAAACAAACCCTTTGCAGCAGCACAAATCCAACTCAATGGTGTAATGTTGGAAAGTGTTGATCACTTCTCCTACCTGGGCAGTTATCTTTCCACAACGGCCGACATTGATGCCGAAATCCAGCATCGCCTGAGCTCTGCAAGTGCAGCTTTTTCCCAATAGAAATGAAGAGTGTTTGAAGACTGGGACATTCACAGGGTAACCAAAATGCTTGTTTACAAACCTATTGTACTACCAACCTTACTGTATGCTTATGAAACATGGACCACTTATAAACACCACCTCCAACTCCAGAAAGATTCCATCAACGGTGTCTCTGAAAAAAATTACACATCACTTGGGAAAGCAGGCAAACTAATGCCAGTGTACTGGAAGAAGCAAAGACTCAGTGTCAAAGCAATGATTCTTCAACATCAACTTCATTGGACTGGTCATGTTGTTCGGATGCCTGATTATCATCTTCCAAAGCAACTACTCTATTTCAAACTTTAAAATGGAAAGCGTAATGTGGGTGGGTCAACAAAAGAGATTTAAAGACTCTCTCAAGTCAAATCTTTTAAAAATGTAGTATAAACACAATGATTGGGAAACACAGGCCTGTGAGCACTCCAGTTGGAGAATAGCCTTTACCAAAGGGTGCCATGGACTTTGAAGACACTCGAACTCAGGATGAAAGGGAGAAATGTGCTAAAAGGAAGGCACATTTGGCAAACCCTCACCATGATTAACTCCCGCCCGGAAACCTATGTCCCTACTGTGGAAGGATGTGTGGATCCAGAATTGGCCTCCACAGTCACTTACGGACTCACTGTTAAAATCGTGTTCATGGAAGGCAATCTTACTTGGCTACGAGTGATCGCCAAAGAAGAAGAAGTTATAGTTATAGTAGATTAAGGTATTTATGTCATTTTGCCAAAATATAAATGTGTACATGCATCTCCAAATTTACATAAACAATATAATCCTATGTATATCTACTCAGAAGTAGACCCCATTTAATTCAAATACTTATTCCCAGTCCATTTTGTATCAGATTACAAAATAAATTCCTCAATTCTGCTCCCTCTTATTTTCTGTGATTATTCAGCAAAATTTATCATAACAATGGTAATTTTTACACATCATTCTGTCATTTGTTTCTTTATAAGTGCATCACTTTCCCCTAAATCTGGATTACACAAAACACAGTTATAAAAATGGGAAATATTATGAACAGTATGGTGCCTGTATACATCTGGATAGGCAGGATAATTTTTTCTATTTCCCAATATTAGCAACAGATTTAATCTAAAAAATAGCAACCATTCAATAGCTTTCCATTGATATATTCAAAAATACAACTTTCTTCCAACTTGTTCTTTCGCATACCTTAAAAAAGTACTTTGGTAGGTAAGAGGAAATCTTGGTTAAGGCTGGCAGAAAAAACTGCAGCCAGAGGTGGGGAGGATAGTGCAATCTCACATCTCCCAATCTTCTGTATTGTGTGATCTGCTTTTGAAGCAGCCGCTTGTTTTTGTTTTTAATTGCTGCTGATTTTGCTTCTTTGTTATGTTTTTAGCTTGTGCTTATGTCTTTTTTATACTGTGTTGATTCTATGTAAGGCACCTTGTGTATTTTTGTAGAAAGGTAGGGTGGAAATTCAGAAATAATGATGATATCTTCTGCTCTACAGATTAGAACACAAAAGTATAAAATTGCATCAAGACAAACTGCTGTGTTTCCTTTATGCTGTCTTTACTGCTGCAGAGTTTTTAAAAAGCAAAGACAATACTATTCCAACTAAAGCTAGGTTAAGTAACCAAATAACATATACTTAAGGCAGTCAAACAATTTGTAAAAATACTAAGGAAAAACAGAAAGCTTAAGTTTCAATTATGTACCATTTCCCCCCAGAAGTTTAAATGACATTTTGTTTAATTGAGGCAACAAAGATGTAAGTTGTTTTGTGCTGCAGATAGCGTAGGTATGCAAGGCTGGAGTGGCAAACACAGGCAGATCTGTCAAAGGTAACAGATGTATCAAGAGCATGAAGTGATGTGAAGGTGATAATTGCTTACACTGAGAAAGGAAAGGTGTTTCAAAAGGAGAAACTGTTTACAAAAGATCCAATAAATCCTTGTTGCTCAAAAGAGCCTCTCAAATAAAATTTGGATGAACCATAATATGAAAGGTATATCGTATTGGCCCCAATATAAGCCACACCCAAATATAAGCTGCATCTTAAAAATTGGAGGGGGGGATACCCAAATATAAGCCGCTCCATTCCTTGCTGCTCCTGGCTGCATACTTGGGGGGGGGGGGAGCTGCGCTGCGGTGCGGTGCAGGTGGCCTTTCCTCTTCCTCGCTCTCTCCCTTCCTGGCCTTGGGGGAGAGGACGGGGGACTACGCACAGGGCAGGCGCCACTTTGCCATGCTCCTGGCGCTGTTTGCCCCACATTCCTGGCTGAATACCGTAGGGTCGCAAATATAAGTCACATTTTAACTTTTCAGGGTCGGAATTTGGGGGGAAAGTGAGGCTTATATTCAGGCCAATATGGTAATTTCCCACCAAACAGTTTCCCCAGAGGAAACTCATGCATCATGGTGGTGGTGATGAAGATAACAATAACAAAAATAATATAGGGTGGAAACCATGTTTGTTTATTCACTGGTCAGCCCAGTTCACATATAAAGCAGATGGGTGGAGTTTGATGATATGCAGAACCCTAAACTCTTTCCTAAACTCCCTTCAGTCCATTGCTTCAGGCACTTTTCTTCTGGTCTGGATAAAAAGCACATGGGGCCACAGAGTTCAGAGAGGTAAAGTGAGGGGAAAGGGCTCCTCTCCTCTCCATTTTGAATAATATCAAGTTAGCTCCCACCCTCATTATATTTGTGAACGTGAAACTTCTTATAAAAATTATGGCTTCAACCATTATGTATAATTTGGTTTTAACATTTGGTCTGGAGAGCTCGATTGAGTTAAGCATAAACCACATCCTTTTAGAATTAGCATCCACAATATAATCCTGACAGACTATTCTTCCAAGAAGGGCCATTTCACACATCATCATCATTAAAATTTGTATATTGTCCTTCATCTGGAGATCTCAGGGCTGCTCACAACATAAAAACAAAAGATAAAAACACAAAATACCTAATAAAAAGAACACACACCCCCCCCCCCGCACAAACCAATCATCCCCTCCCACAAACACATTTTAAATGGTACAGCATAGGATGTTAAGCAGCCCAAGGCCTGGTTGAAGAATGTTTTTGCCTGATACCTAAATGTGTATAATGAAGGTGCCAGCCATACCTGCCTTGCTTTCCACAAGTGGGGAGTCATTGCAGAAAAGGTCTGCTCTCATGTTGCCACCCTACAGACCTCTCTCATGGAGGAGGCATACAAAAAGGGCCTCAGATGATTATTGTAGGGTCTGGGTAGGTTCGTATTGAGAGAGGCAGGCCTTAAGGTTTGAAGGCAAAACATGCTAAACTCCCTAATCTGCAACTAACAACCAATATAGATAATCAGTACTGTATTGGAAAACCAGGTTGCAGTCCCTGCCCCCATCAGTCCATAAGCACTGTATTAAGTGGAGAGTGATGTGGTATAAGGGTTAGAATATAGCTGCCCAGGAACACTTGGCACAGTTGGGAGGAGGTGTTTAGAAGATTCTGCTTCCATTTTTGCTTAACCACAGGTTAATGATTTGAAAAAAGCAAACTACAAACCATGAATACCTATAAGTCATGGCAGTAGCTTCAAAGGATACAGGTTACTTTAATTAAGACTAATCACAGTTTAGAGTTCAGACCTAACAGTAAACTGTGGTTAATCAAAAACAGAAGCAAGAGCTTCTAGTGTCCTACTCAATCAAGGCCATGCTGGAGGAGAGGGAAGCATACAAGCCCCAGACTTGCTAGGTTCATACATGGTACACTAAAGTATGGTTTAGTGTCATGTCTAAACATGGTCAGTGAATGCTTAAACTGTTCACAATATAGATCCTTTCTAGCCGCATAACTTATCATCTCCAACTATGAAGCTAGAAATCAATTCACTATTCTACCGTGGAAATGGGGGAGGCTACAACTCAGTGGTGGAGCATTTGCTTTGCGTACAGAAAGGAGAGCCACTGCCAGTCAGTTTGAACAATACTGAGATATATGGACCAATTGTCTGATGTGGTATACTATAGCTTTGTATGTTCCTATGACAACAAGTGCAGTTTAGAGAGATTTCAGCAGAATAAGCAGAGTTTTTGGTGATTCAACAAGCGACTCAAGTCATGCAGGTTAGGGGAACAATTGCTCTCTCCAGAACTTGAGCCAATTTGAAGGGGCATGAATGGAAAGGGGGGGGGGAGTCCTGTTAAGCAAGTGTGTGCAGCTTCCATTGGTGGGACTCATTAGCTGAACCCACCCTTATTTATTTTTCAACAGCATTTTTATACTACCCATTAACAAAAGGTTCTGGGCAGAGTAGGAAAAAATATAACAATTCAGCATGAAAAAAAGTTAAAACAGCATCAGACTAGAACCTGAATAAAACTAACTACAGGGAAAACAGCAGTACTCAATGTCTGAAAAGCACTAAAATATGTTTTTAAAACTTAAAAACTTAGAGAAATGCATCACTTTTTATACACCTATATCCCCCAAGTCTAATGAGATGCAAGCAAACAGATAACTAATAAATGCTGACGTACACATTAACATACAGCTCTAAAATACAGGCTCAGACATGCACATGAGATTACCCAATGTGAAGAGCAGCAGTTCTGGTGATCTCTGTAGAGGGAATGTTTCATTACTTTTTCTCTCTACATATGTAAAAATCCATAAAGCGAATGGAAGTGTAAACACTTCACAATACACCTTAGACATTTTCCAAGCCCCACAACTGAATCTATATCCTCCAGTTATGAAGTCTGCATCAGTTCTCTACTCTGGAGTAGAAATGCCAAAAACTGAACTTAGACGATGCAGCTTATTTTACATGGGCTTTGAGGAAATACTCAAAGTGTACCCTCAAAGGTGAAAGGCTAGTGCTTTAATCTCTAAACTATCCAGACTTGGAAGAGCTTTTCAACACTTTCATGTTTTCTAGAGCCCATTTCATGCATACAAATGTACCACACACTTCTTTTCAGAAGAAGTTGGTTCTTTCAAATGTAGAATGTGTAGTTCAAAGCAAGGGGAAGCTAGTCATTGATAACTTTTGCTGTAATTGGTCTTTCAATGAGTTTACAAATAACTGTGTTATCATAAGCCTTTCCACAAACCATTTTAGCCTAAGTAGGGGAATCCCAACATGGTTCTGCCCCCAAAACATAAACACTTTTTTTTTTTAGTTCATTCAGAGTACTACAGCTAGCATTGAAATCTATGGAGTGGAAGCCAGGTCATGTGGCCAGCATGACTAAGCCACTTCTGGCAAACCAGAGCAGCGCACGCAAACGCTGTTTACCTTCCTGCCGGTGCGGTACCTATTTATCTCCTTGCACTTTGACGTGCTTTCGAACTGCTAGGTGGACAGGAGCAGGGACCGAACAACGGGAACTCACCCTGTCACAGGGATTCAAACTGCTGACCTTCTGATTGGCAAGCCCTAGGCTCTGTGGTTTAGACCACAGCGCCACTCGCGTCTCATTACCTCCCACTTAAAATGACCTATGCAAGCAGAAGTTCTTATGATTACTTTACAGTGTCAGAAACTAAGATATGAAAGCTAGGCGCTAAATAGCACCTTAAACCTAGGTTATAGGCGCAACAAATGAATGTCTAGGCACACTTTTTTATAACAAGAATACAAAGCTGAAAATGAATGAATGCAGCTAAAATATGTTCATTTTTCACATGGTCTAGTCCTTCGCCTGCCCCCCTCCCCAATATTTTTAAGAGGGTCTCTTCTCCAGTCTTCAGAGAGTAGCTGGAAGTGGGGAGGCAGAAAAAGGTCCTTCTTTCCTTCCACTCTGCAGTTTTAATCTGAATTCTTAGGCGCAGTACTGCACCCAGAGCTCAGAAACTGCTCATGCTAATAAAATTCCCTGTCACAAAATGCACCTAGAACAATAGGAGTTTCAAGCACTGTTACTTTAATGTAATTTAAATCACTACCGATACAAATATATGTCCAAATATGGTAGCAATTAGTTCTGTCTCCCTCCCTGTAGCTTCTATAGTAGAGTATTGCTCAAAAGAATACAATCCATTTTCTCACTAAAATTGCAACTCAAAGTCTTCCCCCATGCATTCACTTATACCAGAAATAAAATAAGTTACTTTTTTCTTAAATTATTTTTTATGCATTTTGCTTGTTTTTTAATCAGTTATCAACAGAATTGTATTTGTGCTCAGGAGGCTGAGTCTGCAGCAGTGATCTCAGACCAACTGTTACCAGTGGGTGTCAGCCTAGCAGTACAATAATAATATGGGGGAGGGGAAGTGCAAGTGGAAAGTTTTATTTAAATACAACCACCCCTAAATCCTCAGAAATACACTTTTCATCAAGGGGCAAATATGTTTAGTTTCTGTACTAGATATTTCATCACCAGAGGTATTTAATCCCACCCACAGAAAGAGAAAGGGAGTGAAGAGTATAAGATTGCCTCTTTAATTAAAAATTCAGAGACCCTGTATACTACAACTTATAAACTTGTGCCAATTTATCCGGTACCACTGAAAATATATATATATATATAGAGAGAGAGAGATTGTGCAAATTAACCTGATATTAGAGGTGGGGACGGTGGGAGAAAAATACCAGGGATGCATAGGAACTGTTGTGTAGTTTGGATTGGTTTGTTCTAAGATAGATATATATATAGATAGATAGATAGAATAAAATAATATATTTTAAAAGATTGGGATGAAACTCACAGGTTTCTCATCAATAGGAAATAGTTTGTGAAAGCAAAAAATAGAAAAATGCCCATCAAAGTCTCTTGCCAAAGTGATAAAATCCTTTTTTTTAAAGCGTATGGTAAGAATAAACAAGCACAGAAGCATATACCCTAGTTTCACTTCTAGGATTAGATGTGCAATAGATGTTTTTATATTTCTGTCTGTGCCCTGTCTAGATTTTATTAGATGATATAAGAAGGAAGGTTCATATGCATTCACAACCTCTGCTTAAGCAGGTTATAAATATAAAGTTCTCCAACCCTGCACAGGAAACTATAGTGCATACTGACACTTTTTTCAGTGTATGTTTTTATGTAAGCTGCTTAGAGGTTTTTACTTTTAAGCAGTATACAAAGTCACTTAGGTTCATGGTACACAATTACTACAATTTTCTATCTCTTAACACAGGTCTTTGGCTCACATCCCTTCACCCCATTATTAATATGCTGACTTTTAATACTTTAAAAAGGCTAGAATAAAAAGAGTTTGAATCAAAGAAAGGTAACACTCAACTCAAAAGGAAATAAAAGTTCTACCCAGGGTGACTAAGCAAGCCTTTACACTCGGATGGTTTACCAAAGAAGCAGAAGAGACAAACACAGTTTATATAGTCAACTGGTTACAAGCAATGCACAGCATTTCCTGGTGGTGGTGGTGGTGGTGGTGGTGGTGTGTGTGTGTGTGTGTGTGTGTTTTCTCTCAAGAAGAGAGAGAGAGATCCTCATGGACATTATCGGAAAACAGGCTTTATAAAAACCCTCACCCTGTAAAACTGGACCCAGCAGAAAGGAGCGAGCAACAATGAGACGGAGAAGAAAAGCAAAGTTTGCAGGCGTAGGCAGAGCTCTGCTTTAGAGGAAGACACAAAAATGCCCTGAGTCGGTTTTCCCGCCAGTCAAGGTTGATGAGGCTGCATTTGGCTCAGACTAGCAGCTATTAAACAAATGGAACCAAAGTGCCTAAGCAGTAACTGCCATCCTGCGCTCTGCTCCCACAGCTGCTCTGGAGCCTAGAAAAGAGCCAATGGCAGGGAGCCGCCCCATCCCCCTCGGCAGAGCAACCAGACCTGTTTTTGTCTGCTTCAGCAGTAGCGCTCCAATGCTCTTATAGCTTCCTCCCTCAGCCAGCCAGCCAGCCAGCCTCCCTCCCTCCCTCCCCCCATCTTATTTTCCATCCTCTTTCAACCATCATCCACTCATTTTAATTACGCAGAACGAGTTGCAACTCATCCGCCTGGAAGTTATATTAAAAGGGGGAGGGAGAAGAGAAGAAAAAGAGAAAGACTCCGAGAGGGATGGGAACAGGAGGGGGGGGGGAGAGAAACAGATGAGGGTGGATTTGTGTGCTTAAAAGATGGCACGATAAACAACGCTCCTTGCCTCGCTGTAAATTTTAAAGCAACATTTTTATTTTAAGCATCCTCCTATGTCAGCAGAAACTTTTGAAAGAAATGCCTCTCTGCTCCCTTCCTCTCTCATCCCCTCTGTTTGGATGTGCCCTCCGTGAACAGCAGAATTCATCTTCAGATGTGGTTTATTATTTTTTTTAATGTAAAGACAGACGATTTGTTGTTTTTTTAAAAAAGGAGAGGGAAAGAAAAACAAACCACACTGCAACTCACTGATGCCTGTGAGGGAAGAACAAAGCTGGCGAGGTGTGGGAGTGAAGTAGTTGCCATCGCTTTTATATGTGCGTGACTCCCAGATTTATAGAGGGGTTAAACTTAAAAAGATCACCCTAACCCTAATGCAACAAACAACAATTAAAGGGAAAACTGAGTGAAGTGGAGGGAGGGGTTGCCTTTAAGAAAAGAGAAATGGCCTGCCATTTGCATTGGCCCCATCCTCTGAGGGGAGGATATTTGCCCTCAGCACGCAATCCTTCTCAGCATTTATATGGATTTACAAAGGCACATCTGTGCGTGTTGGAGGGCCAGCCTGACGTGTTTTCTGCTAGCAGCAGCTGCGGTTTCTGAGGAAACAAGGCTGATTTTCTAGTCAGGCTGGAGGATTTTTTTCCAAGAGCCTATGCGTGGGGGTGGGGGATAAGGCAGAGAAGGAGGGAGGCAGGGAGGAAAAGCACAGCAATAAAATCTCCAAAGCTCAGAAGGGGGAGAGGCGGGGCAGAAGAGACTGCTGGGAGTTTTCATGTGCTGGCTTTCTCAACGTAGCTTTTTAGTGTTGCAATCCCGATGTTTTCTTTTTGGGGATTAAAGGTACAACTTTTGTAAATACGGGCTATCATTGTATGTGTTTTGCCCGCAGATTGGGGTTCTGACAATAAGAGGGGCCTCACGTCACATGTTCCCCAATATGTCACCCCCCTCCTTTTAAATAAAAAGTTAAAAGTCCTTAGTTCTCCCACTTTTTCTTTTTTTTCCTCCAGTGTGCCTCCTCATCTTTATCAGCAGCCCATAGGAGATATTTCCCTGACTTGGGTCTTCCACTTGAAAACATTTCATCTGTAATTCACAAGATAGGTCTGTTGCATGAAAACATTTGTATCCAGGGAAAAGTGCTTGAAGGTAGGAAAACATCTCTTTCTTCTTCACATTTCAAAAGTATTTTTCCCTTTCAAAATCAGATCTTAGCAACCAATAAAAACAGGTAAATTATCATGCTGATGAATGATTAACTGGCTGGCAGGCCAACACGGGAAGGGGGAAGGGAGAGAGGATGGGCAAGAAGCAGAGCAAAGGAGAGCAACAGAACACAGACACAGTTATAAACATTCAGAGGGAGAGGGAGAGAGGGCGGGCCGTCTTAGGGAAGCTCTCATGCAAAAACAGCTATTGTATGACCCAGCTCTCATTACACTGTTCTGTTTATAGTTACAACTAGAAACAGGGAAGTGTTTACATTTAACTAAGTAATGGTTGTCCAAATATGGTGGTCGGCACCTGAAATAAAAGTGTGGCAGGTGAAGACTCTACACCCAGGAGCAGAGCTTGTAGAAAATGTTTCGATCATCCACGTATATAGTTAATACAAGTTCCTAGCCACCAAGCAGTATCATCAGATCAGGCCCCATTAAACAACACAATTTTCAGATTACATTTCCAGATGGGTGGAGTATAAATAATAAATTAATTATTATTATTATTATTATTAAAAAGAAAATAACATATTTGCAGAACAGATAACTCAAGAAAGAGAGCCAAACCATAGGCTTTGTCAGTCACACGCATGCAACGCATAGGCAAGACATGAAGCATGCCAGCCAGGGGGGAGGGAATAAACATTTTCTCACTCTTCATGCACATACATAGACAAGGGCAACAAGATCCAGACTTCTATTCTGCTGCTGTCACCCTTCACAGAGACAGAGTCTAACAAAGACATAACCACTCCTGTGTTATACTTTCTGTGTGCTGCAATGTTCACTTCTATGCAGTGGTGGAGGAAGCCGCTCAGGCACCTGGGGCACCACGTGGGGCATACCACAGGGCCTCCGGAGTCTGCCTGACTCCTCCCACTCAGCCGCCCTACAGCTGGGGGGCAGCGGGCGGACTGTTTGGGCAGCGCGGAGCCAGCGAAAGCCCAAGCCACCACGTGTCTCCCAGGAGAGATGCATGGCTTGGGCATGCTGCAGGCCACGCGGTGAGTGCCACCCGGCATTTTGTCACCCCCCTCAGTGGTGATACCTGGCGCTGCCCACACCCATCACACATCCCTTCCTCCGCCCCTGCTGCTATGGCTGTGCTGTCTGTTTCTCATCTACCCTGGGTGGGCAAGAAAAAGAGGAGGTATGCTGGCTTTGAGCCAGTCCCAGTAAGCTAGACTTTGAGTGAAATGATCCAGCAAACTAGGTTGACTCTTCCTTGGTCTTTCATTTTTTGTTTCCATCATGACATTATTACTTGCCACCATCAGTGAAGTGAGGGTTTTTATTTTTTATTATTAGAATTTACACCACATACTTCAGTTGAAGTGGCTTAGATAAAGCAATAAAATACACAATAAAATTAAAAACACATATAAAAATGGTAAAAGCAGCAGGCCTATGAAAACAGCAAAAGGATAAAACAAAAGAATCTGGTAAAAACAGTTCAGCCAAAAATCCTGGGAAAATAAAGTATTTGCCTGGCATCAGTATGATTTCACAGAAGGTACTAAGCAAACCCCTCTGGATGAAATGTTCAAAAATCAGGATACTGCAATTGAAAAGGTCCTTTCCTTTCTATTGTTTTCTTTTAAATAAATGGAATTAGAATACCAGGAAAAAACACAGCTTTTGCCACTCTGGTATCCTCCCCTCCCAAAATCTAGATGGACCTGCCTCTCTCCGACCCTTATTTCAGCAGACAACCCTAACTGGCAGCATTTTTGTTGGGGGTGGCGGCAGAAAAAGCATTGTATGTGGAGTATGCTGTTCTATCCTTTGAAAGGACTATTCAAAATAATGTATGTATTCTGTATTATTTAAGCATGCAGAGTCTCACTGTTCACAGGAAACTAATTTGCAGGGATAGCATTTGAACAAAGACATACTGTACTATTGTCGTAACGCCTTGGGTAACAGTACTATTGAAGTATTACATCATGAAGTATTACATGAATTGGTCCCCCATAGGCCTTACACAGAGTGCTAAGTATAACATTGTGCTCCTTAATAGGCATCTTGTGTGATAACTATTATAATTCTGCTCAACATTTCACAATGCTACAGTGCTACATATTTGACAAACAACATATTTCCTGTAAGATGAACAGGACAAAAGAGAGGGGGAAGATGTGTTTAAAGGAGGAGCAGCATGGACAATGGAGGGGGGGAGTTAATTTTGTAACTTTTGTGTCAACATATGTGAAGAGGGAGATTTCAGCCCTGCCTCCTAGGTTTCATACATCACTGTTGTCATTGGCCCAGTATCTTCACTTACCTTAACTGAGCTTCAATATCATTTCGTTTAAAAACAAAGTCAGTAGCTTCCTCCCAATGAGTTTGGAAGCAAAATGAGGCCACCACCGCTCAAGAGGAAAATTTATGTATAACCAGGAGAATACTGGTATACAAAAGCAGTTATCCTTCAATATTGACCCTCCATCTTGCAAGAGTGGAGGACAGTGCATGGATGCTGCATTAACACTACTACGAAATCTGGCTACCATGAGTGCCAAGTGCAGGTGCAAGCTCACATTTACTTTGCTATGGGCTCCAAGCAAAGCATCTACTTAGTTGCTACCATGATTTCTGCCCCCTTCTGACACAAGGTGGGTGATTGACAAGGAAGTAGAGTTGTTACATGGACTAGTTGTGTGGATAAGTGAAAGCCCCAAATCATAGCTAATAGGCAGGCAGACAACTGTACAGTGGTACCTCTGGATGCGAACGGGATCCTTTCCAGAGCCCCATTCACATCCAGAAGCGAACAGAACCGGCATCTGCACGCAATTCGCTGCTTCTGCGCATGCACATGACGTCATTTTGACCGTCTGCGCGAGGAGTGAAACCCAGAAGTAACACACTCCGTTATTTCCAGGTCGCCGCAGTGCGCAACCCGAAAATACTTATTCTGAAGCTACTTCAACCCGACGTATGACTATACTCTTCGTCAAGAGGGGGCAGATTTTCCCTCACACATGTTTACCATCTCTGTGGCTGCTTGAGCCCAGTTGTCAACAAGTGAGATTTACACTTTCTTATTCTGGCTTATGGTAAGGCATGGAAATCTCCCTCTGTAGGTGCCTGTGAAACTGGCCTAGCAGCCTTACAAAACTGTCACACATGGACACCCATGAAAAACATCTCCCTGCTCTCCTGACTTGAAGGCAAGACAGATAAATTTTAGTCACTGGTGCCTGCCTGAGCCTTAAGATGCAATGTGACATTTTGTTTCACGTTTCACTTGCTTATATTGCTGAGTATTCTCAGTATGTAAATTGGCTACTGCATGTAAACAGCATATTGGGCTCTGGTTAAGTATGGTTAGACTCTGGTCAATGTCAATGATTACAGTGGCTACCAGGAGCGGAACAAAAGCACTAATAAATTATTGCACTTAAAACTATATCACAATAGTCAAAACACAAAAAACACCCTAAATTTTTTTGGGGGGGCGCTAACCTATGGCCTCCATACATTGCTGGATTGCAAATCGTATCAACCCTGACCATTGAGCATGCTATGCTAGCTGGGGCTGGTGAGAGTTGGAGCACACACCATCTGGAGAGCCACAGATTCCCCACCCTACCCTGTTTGATGAAGCACAGATATGGTTAACTACTGAAACTATAAAAATGTATTCCGAGGGATAGTTCATTATCTAGACATATGATTGCAACTTTATTAATAAACTTGGCTGAGAGAGTACTGCAGTTTCCAGCGTGTAACACGTGGTTTCTGACCGGGAAACACTCTTCCAGCAAATGCTATCCAGTCTCCTGTTTTCAGAGCGATTCTGAGCTCAAGCACCAGGCAAAAGGAACCAGCACATGATATGCATGCCATTGGTGGTGTATAGGAATCTGAGAGGAGGCAAAGTAGCCCCAAAAGTGGAACAGGGACATTGCTGGTGATGGGGAGACAAAGGACTATGATCCCCATTTTCTTATTAGATGCTCCCACTAAAGTACAGAATACTACTACACAGAAATCTTCATAAGACTTCTCTTGTTCAAGTTTCATTTGACACAATTTAATATTTAAATACCAAGCAAATAAATCACTAGGAGCATATAAAAAGGACTGGGTCTAGAGACAGCCACCTAGGCAAACACTTTATGTGATTAGCAGAGCACTGCCTAGCATTCTTGTTCCCTCATCACTGAATAAAACTGTCATTAGCAGAGTGCCCATACTAATATCATCACTTGCTAATGCACAGCTTAAATTGGGGACGAATCTAGTTAATGGAGTAATCTAAATGGGATCCATGCTGGAAAGGTATGGTTTGACAAACATGTTGGCTTCACCCTTGGAGGAACTGAATTCTAATAAAATGCATATGAACACTTTCTGTAAAAGAAAAAAAATGCTACAAGGGAAGCAGATCAATTTAAAGGTTAGTGGATATCCTCTACATGCAACAAATGTTTCTGTTCAGTGTTGCTATGCACATGTCGTCTGTGTTTCAGGGGGCTTAAAATCAAAAAGCAGCATCAAAGACATAAGACCCTGCTCTAACGTGGGTCTTCCTTAATGGGTAAAATTTATTTTGTTACATTTTTGAGCATGTAAAAGTGTACTCAATCAGTTTAACCCAACCCATTTGAAGACTACTTTCAGAACAACCCTCAAACAGGGACCTAACAGTGAAATACACTGCAGAATTGTTGTATGCTACACTTTCAAACCAACAATTTTGGAATAAAAGCAACAGATAATACTGTAAGCTTGTTGTACCCCCTCAGTTTCAGTCAACTTGCAACTTGCAGCAGGGGGTAAAATAATGCTGGAAACCCCTGCATGATGGTAGTAAACCACTCAGAGCCTAACCTGCACCCTTCAGTGTGAAGGCTACTGCAGAGCCACATTGCATGTCTCTTCCAGCAATGGCCCTTCCAACATGCAATTTGGAGACAATTAAATTCCATTTTGCATTAGTAGGGCTATTAAAAAGAAGTTTCACACTAAATAGCTGAAATTGAAAGAGCAGGGCCTCTTCTGTATGCTACTACCTTCTGGGATTTTTTGAGATGGGTTGGGGATAGACACACTACATTCAAATCATGTTGGAATTTAACTTCCATCTCCTAGCCTGTTGAGCTACCCCCACTTTCACATTCAGTGGCAGTGGAAATCACCAAGCTATGGGTAATGCTTCACCTGCATAGGGATCCCCATATCTTAGCATATTTGTACTTCTGCAAACTCAGGGATCCCAAGTCAGCTGATACCTCTTGTACATGAGCTGCTTGGGCCACATAATTTCAAGTGCTGGGCCCTGAAGATCAGAAACAGAATATAATATTGATGTTAGTTTGTGCTTGGACACATACCTCAACTTAATAACTTGATTTTGCCTATGCATGCAGCTGCCACTAAGAAAGCCACAGTCAAAAAAGAAAGCTTCTAATTAAGTAGATTTTCCTGTTTCAGTTGATTTAATATCCTAGCTTGTGGGAACTGGAAACTATGGTTAATTAGAGATTTCCTGGTTTGCTTATTCATTGTTGTCCCCTGTGTTACAGAGCCCGGACTGGCCTAATACAGTAGTTGGACATTTAGTATCACCACTTCCTTGCTGTGGTACATCAGCAGAGATTCAGCAGGCATTGTCACTTCTGACTTTCAGGTGTCTCTTGAAAACTTTTTAATGCCAACAGGCCTGTGCATTTGCCAGTTATTAATTATTTTTCTGTACCCCTTTTAATAGTTACCTATGTTTTTATATTGCTGTATACTGTTCTGATATTTTATGCAAGCGGGCTATCTAAACACTTTTATAAAATAAATAATTACCACTGCAAAGTGAAAAACAATGGGGTTGTATGCAACAGGTAAAGGGCTCTTACCTATTTCAACGTAATTAGCAGCTTTATGGTTCAAAAATGGTCATAAATAACACACTGTGCTTATCAAAGGGTTCAACCTGTCTGTTTCTGCAAACCAGCCAGTAACTTATTTCTGGCTTATAATTTCCAGGATTCCTTGGGACTGATGTTAACTTTTCCTAACATAATAGTATTTTTTTGTATTGTTTTAGAACACGTGGGCATCAGTGGTGCTACATCTTGCCAGTGTATTACTGGTGATGTACTTGCTCCAAGTCCTCTTTCTACAATACCTTGGTATATTTGGATCAGACAGCTGGCTTCTCTCCAATGTCTCTATAATTCACAAGTGCCTTCCTACAAGTTGAAAGCTTCTTTCTTTAATATATTTATAAAATATCTGTAAAACATTTTCTTGAGTGCCGCATTCCCTGAACTTTTCCAAAGGGGGAAAGTTGAAGAAAAAGAGGCAGGTGCCGGCAGAGTAAAGGTACAGTGGAAAAATCCTGATGCCATCATTGGTTCCTAATATGAGCCTTATTCTGTTCTTCTATGTTGGAAGAAAGGCTGCTACTATGAGGAAAACTTTGTGCCATTTGTTTGACCGTTTGATATAAAGGTGCCCCATTTTGAAACTTTATTAGTAAACATTCATTGGAAGTCTTTTTAAACATTTTGAAATACCTTTCTTGCTTGCCCTCTCTACCATTTAAAGGGAGAGACTTCTACAAGCTTTTCAAGTAATCAGGGTATCTTGGATTATGCACATGCCAACGATCATGTTTATGGGGAGCTAGGAAGTACCCTCACTTGGGGACATGCTATGAGCCCCATTTTGAACATGAAATGTACAAATGTCTTCCCTTCAGACTACTGTTGCTATAGCAGATTTTTAAATTTAAGTTTAAAAATATCCAATTTGGTAAATGTATACTAAGTTTCAGGGCTCTGTGTCTCTGGGACACATTATATATTATCACATATACACAGATAGCAACATGCCCTCATGCTTTTGAATCTGTAGAATTAAATGTGGAGATGAGACCTAAAGACTGTTTGACTCAAAGTATCTTTATTGAAAATTCCATGGAATCAATGGCAAAACTTCAGCTGTTGCTAGTGAAACATTTATTCAGCATTTCTTTCCCACAGTCTTTCATTCTAAATATTTTGAGCTTTCTAATACATCCATTAAAAGATTGAAAATGAACACTTGGGATAACATATCCACTTGCCTTGCAGCAAGAAGAAAATCAATTTGACCCCCATCAATGGCCAGAGGACCACAACTAGGAACCAGTCCCTTCCAGAAAGAGCTTCTGCAATGGTTGGTCAGTTGCTCTGTGGCTGCAAAGGCCAAGGGAAGGACATCCTGGCCCACTGCCAGCTCCATAATTACAGTAAATGTATAGGAAAGCAAAGTAATCAAACATATGGAGCACTACTATATGGTTAGTCTATTGAAAATGTTAAAAACTAATGTTACAATGCTTTCAGAGACACTCAATAAGGTAATCAACTTGGTTTTAAGCATGTGCTTACATATTCCTGCAAACACACAACTTTCACCCCAAAACTTGTAGGAGTACCAACACATACACAACTCCTAAAATTGCAGGTTCCTTCTGTTTTATGCAAAGAGGAAGAAAATCATTAAAATTTACAAAAAGTGATGCAGTTCATTGGCTTCATGTGGGAGAAATGATGTGGTTAAACATACACAAACAAACAAACAAACAAACAAACAAACAAACATGCTCTGGGTTATGATTTACTTTGTTTCAAACTAGAGCTACAAGATGTCTAGAGAATTATTTGAAACATACATAAATCTCCTCCTAAGGTAATATATCACCAACACATTGAGTGACTGCCAACATGTTATGCCCTTCAGGAAAAAAAATGTTATTTGGAAAACTAAAGTTTTTTTAATACAAAAAATGAATTAATTTCTTAGAACAGTAATCCAAAATCTTTTTCAAAAAAACTATGCCAGATGTTTTAGTAACAGTTTATGAATTGATATCATTATCATTCCCTTATAACCCATGCCCCCCTCTCCAAAGCCTCTTTTTTCACTTACTATAAAACAGTTACTTTATCATGAGAGAATGCTACAAGCATATGATATAGCAACCAAATGGAAAACAGAAGGATCTTCCATATCCATGCTGCTGCTGTGAGAAACGTTTGATTTCCTTCGTAAACTGAGAGTGCCAGCCAATTAGTTATTTGCTAGATATTACTGAGTATTGTTACTGCTTGCCCATTTGCTACCAGGTCACATTCAAAGTGCTATTATTATATTAGTACTATTATATTATTCATAAAGTATGTAAATACGCCTTTGTATATTTCTAAATACCTGTTTTTTCCAATAATTTTAATGTTTTGATTTAATGTAAACCATGTAGAGGTTTATTTTCAATCAAACAGTATATAAATGTTGTGGAATAAAAAGAAAATAAAAAAAAGTTATCCTTAAGACTATCCAAAGACTATGTTTACATCCACATTTTAATCCAGCTCTAGATGGGTATTGTTAGGTTCTCCAGAATGTGCATAGGGATGTGCATCTAACTGACAGCTGTGTGGTATGGACAAATAAAAATCTTATACACCTGATTTACAATGCAGTTGTTTTTATCTAGGAAGCAAAACACATACGGATCTCCTTATCCGGAGTATGTACGATCTATAACAGGGTATGCTGCAAGTATGTTGCAGTGGTTTAAGCAGACTCTTTTGAGCTCACATCATCTGTTTGGTAAGTAGCTAGAAAAGTTCATACTGAGGACAGAGAGAAAGTGTGAATAAGTTATACAGTCATATCTCATGTTATGTTTGCTTCATGTTACGTTTTTTCAGGTTGCATCCCACGGTGACCCGGAAGTATCGGAAAGGGCTTTTCATGTTGCGAATGGGCCTCCGGAACAGATCCCGTTTGCAACCAGACGTGCCACTGTAAAAGGTACAACTGCCCTCCACTTCTTATGTCTCTGAATCCTGGGAGCGCTGCACCATTCGCTAGAAAATTAGTTCTATTCCACATGACAATTTAGGTATTTACACTGGAAAACGCTCAAGAACATGCACACAAAAACAAAATATATCTACACATTTGGAGGCCCATATATGAATATGCAAAAAAGCACATTGTTTGATGTGGCTGCAAACCTTGTTAGCACATCTGGACTATAGTTACATGTACTAAATCATTCTGCTGACAAGTGACAATTTATAAGGTTATCATGTATTGTGACACTGTTGTGGACCTCTCTACCAAGGAGTAAAAACCTTCATTGGTTAGATGTGTTCATCTTCATTTTGAACAAAGAACAGAAGAGTACCTGGACCAGAGATCTGAGAATGTAATGTTTTATATCACAGTTAATGAGAACTATTACTCATTATATTTAATATTAAGACTTTGTTCTGTGAAAACTAGATGAAGCACTCTTGTTTGCAACAATAATGCATGAAGCATAACAGGAAAGAATACAATGTTACAATTGGTTTAACAAGTCAAATAGTGTTATCTTATATATATATTTAAGGTTTAAGACGTTTTTACAGATTATCTAATGGACTGATCTTTTGAGCTTCTGTACAGACAAGTAAGCATTAGGATTGGCCACAGAGCACCATAAATTGTTGTTCTATAACTATACTGAGAGCCAGGCACCTAGTGCCCAAGTGATAGCTGCCAACCTAGATGGCTTTAAAAATGGGTTAGGCAAATTCATGGAAGATAAGGCTATCAATAGCTACTAGCAATAATGCCTTCTTAGTATCAGTTGCTAGGGAACATGAGTGGGAAGTGTTACTGCACTCGTGTCCTGATTGTGTGCTTCCTGTAGGCATTTGGTTGGTCACTGTTAAGATCACACTGCAGGACTAGCTGGGTCTTGGGTTTTATAGAGCAGGGCTGTCCTTGTGCTATCATGGCACCTGCACCATTGCCGGAAAGCTCTTGTGAAGATCAGGATTGGTAGAGAAGTGGCATGGCAAGGGGTGAATTTTTCAGTGCAGTACCTTAAAGACATTCAGGGAGTTTTATGCCGACACAACCCTACTGCAAGTATTTAGCGAAATTTCAACTGACAGGTAAGATAACAAAGTAGAAATTTCCACATTTGTTAAGTGCAGGATATATAAATGGCTTTTTAAAAAGAAAGCAGGAATGGAATATTGTGAAATCTCTTCCTATTTCTGTGGGTTTTACAATTCTGCTTTGTATTCCCTTTTCCCCTTCTCCAGTTCTTCTGTTTGGAGGCTAGTGCTTGCACAGTAAAATCGCTCCAGGAGCCTCCCACATGATATCGTTTTTATTCTACCAAGTTAATGCCAGGGTTTTCAGATAAGAGAGCAGAAGAAACACTATCCCTCTTCTTGTCCTTCATTTAGCATACATAATCAAACTGGTACACTCACCTGAGAAGAAGTCAGCATCTGATTATATTATATAGCACTGATATGAGCAAAGAAAAGCAGTCAGCACGCATGAGAGTATTTGGAGTATTTCTAATCAGTACCATGTGGAAAAATGCCATCTACCATAGCGGAAATTATAGTTACAATTGCACAACACCTTTATGATATAAATGTATATAAACTGTAGATAATACAAAAACACTCTCTCTTCTTAGAATGAGATAACATTCAAAATACAATATAATTATCTTTTCCCACTCTACAGTTCTTCTGTTTGGAGGCTAGTTTGCACAGTAAAACCACTCTAGAAGCCCTCAGTTGATGAGAGGAAGCTCATCAAATATGCAGATGACGCCAAATGGGAATGGGTAGCTAATACCACAGAAGACAGAATCTGGAGTCAAGATGACCATAACAGATTGGAGACCTGGGCCAAAACTAACAAAATGAATTTCGATAAAGACAAATGTAAGCTTCTACACTTAGGAATAACCAGCTGCAAAAATATAAGATGGGAGACACCTGGCTTACCAGTAGTACATGTGAAAAGGATCTAGGGGTCCTAGTAGACCACAAGCTTGTCTTCGCCTGCTCCTGCTCCAGAGGCTAGGACCAAAACCAATGAATTCAAGTTACAATAAAGGAGATTCTGATTAAACATCAGGAATAACTTGCAGGGGGTTGGACCAGGTGACCCTTCCAATTCTATGATTCTATGAAATCATAGCAGAAGTGAATGAGTACAAAGAAGGATGTAACCAGTACACTGGTTATGGGAAAATGGGAAAGTGGGTGATTGTTTGACCTAAACAGAATTAGAATTTTTTTAGGAATAGTGATTGTTTTCTTCATCTGATTCAAAATTCCATTCTGAGCCCTTAAGTGGGAGTGACGAACAGAGAGAAAGAGACCAACAATGCAAAAGTCATGATTAAATGCCAAAGTCTCCAGACTATATCTAATGAAAACCAAGGGACTAACAATCCAAGGAGGAAGCACTCCTATGCCATTCTTATTGAAATGGATAGAATTCCGTGGAAAAATGCACCGTGAATGGCATTAATAATATATATTGACTGTGTTCCTAATCAATGATGCCAACAGAGCAGGACTTTCGGGCAGAGTCCAGGGGTCCTTCAGCAAAATGAGCACAAGGGCGTATTTTGAATCAAATGTGCACATTATCATCTAAACAAAAGAATATAATAAAAGAGTTTTGATTTAACTCAAGATTCCTTAACAATTGCACTTTTGGGGATAAGTCAATTCTCCCACCATTCAAGTTATTTTTTAAAATGCCTTTATTATAAATTTTAAAACCCTCAACCAATAGGCAACCACAGTCATAGAATATAAGTTCAGTCTTCCTCTCATCTCCCCAAGGTCTCAATTAATTCCTATCTAGCCCCCATCAGTATAATTAACATAATTACTCAGAAGCATTGTACTTCACCTTCTGCTTTAGAAGTGACCCAAGTTTATTTAAAGAGTAGCACCTGAACCCCATCAAACACTGCCTCAAAACAAAGAGAGGTTTGTAAAAATACACCCAGAGAACACCCAACTTTCCAGGGTTTCTGAACTGACAATACTTGATTTGTGACAAATGAAGCAAGCTTTCTTTATTTTTCACCCTCATTTAAATTTTCTAAGTAAATTACGTTGGCTGATTTGGAGTAGAAATTATATTTCTTCCACAAGTTATTACTATGTGCCACTAGATATATCACATGCACGCCATTACCTGCATCCTAGAAAATACTGGTAAATGTACCGTGCCTATCTTCTATTTGATCCATCATATTCTCCACACTGCTACAAGGGAAAGATGACCTCAGTTAACACTTGAGGGGCTCATACCTATTACACTTACTAAAAACACTCTGCAAACATATAATTTACCAGGCAGCGTTCAACAGAGTTCAAGCACTCTCTTGGCATATATTTAGTATACTTAGGGTGTGACATTCAATGCAAAACGAGTTTCCTGGAAAGTAGACTAATGCTAATCAATAGATCTGACTCAGTGAAAAACCTTGGACTGATAAAAGGAGGCATCAAACATGAAGACAGATCATTACCTCGTCTAGTAGCTGTCTATCATTTACAGTGAGGTGAAAAACTGTTTCTTTAAAATGATCGCTTTAACTCAGTTCAAACTGAAACACTATTTCAAAAATAAGCTCTGTGGCTCCAGTGCCACTATTTTACTAAAATTGGTCAGATCCCATTTTGCAATTGCCAGAAACCATTGTTATTAGCACTGTTCAAAGTACTCATACAAAGACCGTTTAAAGTCACCACACTGAGACATTCAGCTAACCTCCTTTAAGTCAGATGCTTCAATGGTAAAATAGATTGGCAAAAGGGAAAAGACTGTCTCTCCATGTGAAAGTATGCAGTCAAAATTGTTCACGTTTCCCAAATTGTTCACGTTTCCCACATTGCTACATGTAATATGGATGTTAATAAAAGGGATGTTTAAACCTTCAAGCTAAATTCATCTCCTATTCATTTTACAGATATTCTGGTTCCCAGTATTAATTTGGTTCCCTTGGTGATTTTTAGGATTTCATCAGAAATTAGTTAAAATAAATTGAAATGTTTAAATAAAAATGAGTGGAGAAATGTTAGTACAGTACTGACTTAATACACCCATCCACTTCTTTACCTAAGTAAAAAATTACCTGAAAGTAAATTTAGTGCTGCCCAGGGGAATCACCATGAATGTAGATCCAGCACCTTAGCTTGGAATAAGGTGGGGAAAATGGCACAGAAGATTCGAAGTACAGTCATTTGGGTTCTCAGCTCCAGACTTACAGTCTGGGATGCCCAATTCATAACCCCTTCACCCACTGTAGATGGAAAATCCACATTTGCAATTCACATCTAAAGCAGGTTACTTAAGAGTAAGTTACGCATTCTATAGACTTTACTCGTGAGTTTAAGATTACAAATCTAAATCTTTTACAAACCATTTTAAAAAAACAACAACCACCTGCATAACAAAACATCCCCTTCCTGCTCATCTCCCTGCAGCCTCCTATGCACCCTCAAAATCTGCTCTGGAAGGCAGAGAGCATATTTTGGTGCACATGGGGAGCAGAGGAAAGGGAAGTCCAGCTGCACATATGGAACTCCAGGTGTGGGACATTGCATATAACCCATAGTTTTTCATCTGCCATTTACTATATTCCTCCTGGGGTAGTCTAGTCTCCTCTGATGAGGAACCCTGTAGAGAAAAGGGAGTTACTACACACTACATAGAATCATAGAATCATAGAGTTGGAAGAGACCACAAGGGTCATCGAGTCCAACCCCCTGCCAAGCAGGAAACACCTGGTCTTAGGCATCTGAATACAGGATGTAGCACTCCTCTCATCTCGCTTGTATGGAGATTCACTGCACCTCTTTGCCCATTTAAACTCGTTTATTTATTTAAATTATCTAGGAGCTGAACAAATATTTTAAAATGATACAGTCTCTGCCCACAAAAAAACAATAGGGAAAGCTAGAGAGGAAACAAAAGACAAGTAAAATGTTTAATAACCAGGTGAAACGAAGGAGTTCCAACTGAGATGATGGAGTGGGCCATGCTAAATCTGTATCTATTCATATTTTTTAAAATGGTGTAAGTTATTTATTCCATGACTTATTTATTCACTGAGATTTTAAAATTTCCAACCCACCCTGCCCCTGATGGTTATTCAAATACTGATATAAAGCACACTAAAATATATGTGGAACTAAGACACACAAATTAGAAGAATGTGGATCACTGATTACTCTATGTAGGCAATGTGTTCTACTTTTAAAATCTCTTAAATTTTTATTACCTAAAGAGAACAGCCTGGTTATAACACTGACCTTCACTCTCTTAAGGAAAGCTAGGAAAGCACCATTAACGACAACAAAAAGCTTATATAATCCCCAAAAACTTGAAAAAGAAGGCTAGTTTTAGGATATCCTTCGAAATATAAACACGATGTCTATTTGCTCCTTTAGTCCACTCAAAACTGAGCCATTCACTACCCACAGCTGTTTGATGAACAACTCAACATTCTGAGTGCAGCAGACTGCCAGAGTATGTTTTCCCCTCATTCCCTATCATATCATTCCTTATTCACTCCACATGCCTGAAGAGAGAACTTTGTTGCTTTGAACTTTTCTCTACAACTTTCAAAGGAGGGAGGAGGAAAGGGGGGGGGGACACAGCACAGGGATGTAAGAAATAGACAGAAAGGACGCATCAAGGTGAATTAGATTTCCACATCATTTATCCTACAGGAAAGCGCATGCTTTAATGTACCCTGAACCAGACAGAGGCATCATTAGGGCTGCATTTTGTCTACAAAGCTAAAGGAATAGCAAATGTAATCTTACACATCTATGTCAATCTAGTTTGACCAGTTCCACAAGTTCAGTTAAAAAGGAAGCATGACATTCTCACTTAAGGGAGCATGAACAAAGGCTGAGAACATGGCCAGACAGTTTTAAGCAAACAGAACTGGAAGCGGCTGGGATGGGAATATGGCATTTAAGAAGTTATTAATTACATTTCAGCTGTCAGTGAAAGATGCACTGAAGTATATTGGCACACAAAACAAAACCTTCAGTTAGGTTTAATGCTGTTTAAAAACTTGGGCTACAGCACTACTGTATAACGAGTTAACGAGATATAAGATTTTTAAACAATATTTAAGTAACATTTGCAGGAACACAAGGGATATCAGGCTGGCACTGGTGGACTTAGTGCACATTTTCGAATCACAGAAGATAATACTCTTCCACATTTTCTATTAATACAATAACATAATACTAAGATATGTGGTTAATCCTTAATAGTTTCAGTTTTATAATAAAACTAGAAAGAGAGGGAGGTATCACTAACTTCAAACGCGTATCAAGGTGAAAACTGATATTATGAAAAAAACCTAGGATTCCCAATGAAGTGATTTCCTCATAGGAACAGCATACATAAATCTAGTTAGCAACAAATTATTCTGCATCATTTCCAAGGATGAATTAGTGGGTACCTCTGTATGTTTGCCCTTGCAGGACAAATAGCTTCTGGGGCCAAGGAGGAGGAAAACAAACAAACAAACAAACAAACAAACAAACAAACAGCCTCTCCCAGCACCATCACAATTAGCCCCTCCCTTGGAAGCTCCTGCAGCCAATCAGAAGCCACGGAAGCCCTGTCGGACGTTCGGCATCCAAAAATAGTTCACAAACCGGAACAGTCACTTCTGGGTTTGCAGCGTTCAGGACCCAAAACGTTCGGGAACTAAGCTGTTCAAAAACCAAGCTACGAAAGTATTCGGGAACATAACTGCCTTGAACTATGGAGGTAAAGCACAGCCATCGTGGCTAGTAGCCATTGATAGTTCTCTCCTCTATGAGTTCCAGTCAAATGCTTTGCTGTATCTACAGGACTACATGTTGCAGTTCCTCAGCAAGAACACAACATACAAATAGCCATGGTAGAGCAAAGCAGAAACTCAGTTACAGTGAAGGGATGTAAATAGCCCTTTCACTTAAGCTACCAATCAGCATGCATATATTATTTTACACCATCAGACCAGGCAATCGAGTTTTATGCATGGTCTTGAAACTCAGTTTAGAGGAGTCTTCATCTCGATCATGGAAAATGTGCCCATTTTCTTCCTTGTTTCTACATATGTTTCGTCTGCAAAAGCTTTTGCTCAGATCTTGCCCTGTTCTATTGCCACCGATTCACAATCATTCTAGAAGCAAAATTACAGACCATGGAGGAGCAATCCCCAAACAGGAATGCCTTCCAGTGGCTTAGGCTTATCAGTCACCCCCCCGTCACAACTGATGACAAGGGGGAATAGCAATCCCAGTGTTTCCTTAAAACAGATTCTGAAAATGTCAGAAGACTGGCCTGGCACCCAGGTGGCTAAATATTTTTTTTAAGGAGATCACCTTGTGCACTTGTTTGAGCCAAAGACTTAGCTCCTTTATTGTGGTTTTACTATTTTCATATTCATTAAACACATGTTTGTTTTAAAATACTTTTAGGGGCTAAGTGGCAAGGCAGCCTAGGAAGGCAATTTGTTGGCATCCTGAAAATAGGACACTTAACCAACAAGTAGTAGTTAAAAAAACGACTAGAAAACATCAGAAGCTGCAGTGTGTAAGGAACCTATTTTCATTGGCATTGAGGCTACCTCTGTATAAACCTCTGTCATCTCTGACCTCTGTCAGATGAGAAAATTGTTGCCAATAAATGATATTTTTGATTCCATTCAATCTGAACTGGGTTTAGCATACACATCTATCCTGTTTGAGGCATAATGGGGCTGGGAGGTGGGGAAATCTTGAACTGAAATAATGTCAGAAGAAGTGAAAGAAAGGGTTTACTAAATGTAAAAAGCATGCATATGTTAAACAGTACATTTTGCTCAAAGTTAACATATTCTGGGATTATATGTCATAGAGTGCACTGTACCCTGCTGAGTGCATGAAATTCAAAATTCTTGACATGGCAGCCCACCAAAATACACTGCCAAATTTGCTGGTTCTTTTCCAATCTCATCTTCAAAGACAGAAGGACTTGAGAAGGAGGGAATGACAGAATGGGCACAGGGAGACTTGCTGATAGCAATTTGTATGAGCGCTGTTGGACATACTCTATGAGTACAAGGAACCAGGTAAATAAATATACTATTTTAATATTTGAAATGTTGTAAATTGTAAACAGTGCTCAATATTTGCAGCTGTTATACACGTTAATTATAAAATTAAACGAAATAGGAAGTTACTTTCCTGTAATGCGATCAAAGCTGGTGATTAAATAGATCCTCCCCCAAACTAAAATACATTTTACTAATTCATTTTGTAAAAAATAAAATAAAATAATCCTTATGACCAAGACTTACAGAAAACATCTCCCAGTAGAACTATAACTTTACATGACAATGATACGCTGCATAACCCCTTTTATCTCTATTTTAAGCAACACTGCACTGGACTTCATTTTAGCCATTCTAACGTTTCAGAAAGGAAAACCAATCTTTGTTTTGAAAAACGTACTCTTGAAGGGTAGGTAAAGAACGGCAGCAGATCAGCACTAAAATATGATGCAAAGTTACATGTTGCAATGATTATCACACATTTATTTACATGCCTGCCTAGCTCTTTATTTTTTACTTTCATAGTTCTAGGCTTTGAAAATTAAACTATATGAACACAGTTCTTTATCAATTAATATAAAACATGAGAATCTATTTTTGATCTGCTAGTGACAGAAACAAGAGGTACTCGGGACAACGTGTTCTGTATACCTGTATTTGCAAAAAGCATTCAGAGGCTGTGGAGGGAGTGTGAAGTTAAAAATACTGGTTTACAAGAACTAAATATCTTCACTTAAGAACAAGTGAAATGATTATTTTACAGTTTCCCTAATTAAAAAAAATCTAATAAAACTAATCTAAAATATTCATATATTGCCTTTCATAAAAGACACTTAAGAGTGCTAAACAACAATTAATAAAAACATCAAAACAATCAGAATAAAGCACTAGATATCAGACAACAACTCTGAATTGCAGATTCATATGGTGGAAGTTTCCTGTTCAGATATCCTGATCGTAGACTATTTCAGGAACAAACTCTGGCCACAAAAGATCCTTAAAAAGCCCCTGACAATAGTATGAATGTAATGTTTTGAACTAGTTGAAATTTGGAAGGCTTTTCGAAGGCAGCCCCATGTATACATTAAAGTAATCAATTTAAGGGCTTCTAGGATGCAATATTTTAACTTCCAGTGAAGTAATGGGAACTTTTCCAAAATACACGATTTGAAGAGAGAGTTGTTAGGAGGAACAATGGAAACAAATATGTGACACAAAATACATAAGCATGCAGATGTCATACAAATGCTTCCAAGCCAGTTTGTTTCCCCATTTCAATGTCAGACATTAGATGTATATTTTAGCTATAGCTAGTATCCTGTTTAAAGGGGGGAGGGGGACACTGCTTCCAGGATGAGGTTACTGAATCAACGTTCCATACTATACAATTGTCATCCTCAACATGCTCAAGTTACTAGCACTTGTGTCATATAATTATGCTTGTTTGTAGATCCACTGGGAACACTGAGGGGCTCAGGCTAGTCTCTAAGGTCCAGGGGCCTCTGAGAAGAAACAGGCCACCTTCTGATCTGTAGATGGAATGGATGGATTAGCAGAGAGCCAGGCCAGCTGCTGCAAGCTTTATCAGCGCACAGGCCTAACAGATGGGAATCCATTCTAAAAGCCTCATGAAACAGTAAGCAAAGCCCTTGTGCTATCCTTCTGTTTCCTAGCCCCACCCCCTTTTTAAAGACACCCAGCAAAAAACACACTAGTGGAACACATATTTTAATGCATGTTGGCATTGTCTGCATGCGTGTGTCTTTTACTGTTAAGCTTGTTCACTCCTGTAACAAGAACCAACGTATAAAAAATGATATGGAAGGTGAAAAAATGTGGAAATTAAAGGTTAGAAGGTACTGAATAATCAATATCCCCCCCCAAATTTTCCTAGCAGCGGCTCTTCTTGTATTTCATGTTTCCTATTGTATGACATTTCCTGGCAAACTGACGCACGCACACAAAAAGCAGAGTAGAAAAAGAGAGAAACATTTATAAACTAGAAAGTAGGAGAAGCTCAGAGTTGCATAATATATAATACATGTGGGAACCTGTGAAATTTAGCAGAAAGGCGTATTTTCAGATTGCAGAGTGTCTCAGATGCCCTGGAAGCATTTGGGATGCAAGGTTTTCCAGAGACAGTATTAGACAGGCAATAGGAAACATACTCTCTGAAGAGATAGCTCTACTCCATTTCTCTAGATTTTAGATAGTCAAGCTTGTGACAGGGCACACAGCTGGCAATAAGCCAGTTGCTGTCAAATACACTTTCAACCAAAAGCATTAATGCAATTACAGTGCATGTTGAAAACTTTTTTGTTTATCATGCCTTTTGCTTGACCAGCCATTATGGGACTCTAAGAATCTTTGTATTGTCTGCCCAATAGTTTAGATTTGCTGCATTTCATCATCATCATCATTTTTTTATTTGTATACCGTCTTTCTATCTTACAATACTCAAGGTGGTTTACAAGCTGAAGAAACAAAAAATGTACATCTTATAACAATCTAATGCAATACAAAAATGTGATAATAAAACAAAACTTTAAAATAAGCAACCTACATCAAAAAGTAAGGTAAAGGGACCCCTGACCATTAGGTCCAGTCGTGACTGACTCTGGGGTTGCGGCGCTCATCTCGCTTTATTGGCCGAGGGAGCCAGCGTACAGCTTACGGGTCATGTGGCGAACCAGAGCAGCACACGGAAACGCCGTTTACCTTCCCGCCAGAGCGGTACCTATTTATCTACTTGCACTTTGACGTGCTTTTGAACTGCTAGATTGGCAGGAGCATGGACCGAGCAACGGGAGCTCACCCCATCACGGGGATTTGAACCGCCAACCTTCTGATCAGCAAGTCCTAGGTTTAACCCACAGCGCCACCCGCATCCCTACATCAAAAAGTAACATTCAACAATTATTAGAAAAGTATCAAATAATAATATCAACATATAAAAGTTAAACACAAATCCACTCAACAGTTACAATAAATAATTTCTAAACTATAATCAATAAAACAACAGCAAGCCACAGTACATAAAATAATGCAATACAAACTGAGAAGCAGAGACTAGAGGGTGGAGCAACGCAGGTGGTTGACGCGAAGTCTCTCCCCTCACAGTTCTTCCTCCAGGCAGAGCTTCCTTATGAGGAGTCCCAGGGCCGGGTGTGTGTGTGTACATTTTAATTTTATTTGAATTGTAATTTATTATACTGTTGTATACTGCCCTCAGATACCCACATAATAAGCAATATATTTTACTGAATGTTACTGTTTTAATGAATTTGAGTGCTGTTTTATTATACTGCTGTACACTGCAGTGAAATGTTAGCATAACACTCATTATAAACAGGTGTACAGTGGTACATCGGGTTACATACACTTCAGGTTACATACTCTTCAGGTTACAGACTCCGCTAACCCAGAAATAGTACATCGAGTTAAGAACTTTGCTTCAGGATGAGAACAGAAATCGTGCTCCGGCGGCGCGGCAGCAGCGGGAGGCCCCATTAGCTAAAGTGGTGCTTCAGGTTAATAACGGTTTCAGGTTAAGAACGGACCTCTGGAATGAATTAAGTACTTAACCCGAGGCACCACTGTATACACATTTTTATTAATTAAAACGTGCTTGACCACGAAAACACAACAACAACAACAACAAACCCCAAACCAAATATATCTGCAAAATCACAAATTAAACACTGTCCAGTAATATCCTGTCTAAGAGAGTGCAAGATTTTTGATGGAGAAAACAAGTCAGAATCGCATTCTGACACCTATAAGTACAGTATTAGAAGAATTACCACAATGAAAACTAAAACTTTCTTTTTCTCTTGGTTTTAATGTATCTATGTGAGGTATTGTTTGGTTTTTGTTTTGGTCTGTCTGGTTGGTTGGCTCAAGGAACATCCCAGAATACATACTACACCTACTGTGATAGACTACACATTCTGCTGTGCCAAATGATTTTATTTACACTTAGAGAGAGAGGAACACTAGAATATTTAAAGGGTATATTTCTAACCAACACATTCCAAATAAAAACAAACCAATCTTTTTTCAGCTACTCTGACGAAGACTAGGACCAGTAGCTGACATTTTGGATGCGTGTTACTATGGTATTATTCTACTTCTACTGGCATGAACAATAACAGATGTGCTTGAGTCTTTCAGGTAGTCCTCTGTCCAAGTTATTTGCCAAGGTCTGACATGATTAGTACAAGAAATAGGATGCTATGAGGAGTCTTTGCAGTGCAGACATGTTTAGACATGGGGCACTTCTTTAACTCTTCCTGAGATTTAGTTATGTTAATCCAATTGTGTCCCTCAGCTGGCAGAAGGCTCTTGGATTCAGTGGCACATTCCAGGAGCAGAATGGGCAGTGGGATGGGCCGGCTTTTGCAAATTCCCCCTTTCTCTAGCAGCTCCCTGCAATGTTTCCCTCACTGTTCCAAAGGGTCCCCCAACCCACTGCAGAGGTGGAGGATAAAGGAGACAGAAAATAAAAGGGGCAATAGGTGAAAACCCCTTCCTTTGTACTCATGAAAGTATCTACTGGATCCCAGAGTATTCCCAGTGCACCTCTCTCAGTTGCTATAACATTACCAGCTTCACATACTTTCTGGATGTCCCATAGGAGGACATTGTAACGTAACATGCTCCCGCATGCTTCCCAAGAAGTCAGGGAAGCTGCATAATGCCCAGAGAGTGGCACAGGAATTTTAAAAAGAACCTGCACATGCCTTGGCCACTTCATCATAACTTTATGAAGATAAGCACCAGACACCTCCGCAAATGAGGTAGCATAAAGACCTCCATATCCTGAATTTGGTGGGTAGTGTTTGGAACAGCATTACAAATCCATCATTTCATTTAGACCTTACTCCCACCAATGCATGCTCAATATTAGAAACAACGTCTTAACATGCTCACTTTGAACAAAGTAAAAAGTGCACTATTTAAAACATATGGCTGAATGAATAGTAAGATTATTTCAGATTTTGAGTTCCAGAATAAACAAAGATTGTTTTTGCCAATAAAGTTTAAAAACAACTAATGTAAAATTTGAATTAAATTACAAACACTAAGACACATATAATCAGAAATACTATTATTTTGACATTAGAGTATAAGTGAATCAGAGACTGAACACAATATAGGTTTGAGATGAAGATCTAGAATGAACTAAAAAAATCTGATACAAGTCTACCCAGAAGAAGTCCAACTGAGTATAAAGGTACTTTTACTGCTGGTTAAGTACAGAGGAGGAGGAGGATGTAAAGATGGGGAAGGGATAAAATTGAATTCAGGGTGGGAACTGGGTTAATAAGCGATCACTGGAGGTTTATAAACAGAGGTTAGATGACCATCTGGCAGGGATGCTTTAGCTATGATTCCTGCATTACAGTGAGTTGGACTAGATGACCTTTGGTGTCCTTCCAGTTTGATGATTCTAGGGAGGTATGTATCAAACTGCAGTCTAAGTCATTAATATATGATGAAGAAAACAGAGGTATGAAATATCCCTTCAATATTTTAAGTGCTAATTTGTTAAGAAAAAGCAAAGTGCACATAAAATTGCAGATTTAATGATTTACATCAACAACGCAGTGCAGATGTTTTGAATTTACAGTCAGTATAGTCTGCTTTCTCAAGCCATAAAAATTAAACAATTTTTCACAAGATGTGTGTAACAATCTATTAGAAAGAAAAGAGGGAACTGGGACATGTGCTATACTCATGCCTCTGGGGGGGGAAGGTAGTATTTTTGAAACAATTTTTAATGTAAAAGTGAACAAATATATAAAAGCACTGCAAGTTAACTTATGGGGTTAAATGAAGAACAATCCACTATAGTCAATATTTAAATACTACCAATTAAATATGAGGAAAAGACTTTGCAGTTAAGTGTGTAAAGAATTACTTTTGCCTCTTTCAATTTTTATATTGGTTTTTAAGCATGCATTTGCTTCTAACCAGCTTTGAAACAGAGAGGAAGAGAGAGAGAGAATATCTATGTACGGTACACACACACACACACACTGAATAAATACATATATAAGACTCCCTGAATCAGAAGCAATTCTTTCATATGTTACTTAGGAAAAGCAAAATGTGGTGTTCTCATCATCTGATCCAACATTTCTCTCCTTGTATAAATAATGAACTCTATAGCCCATGCTGATATAGTATTAAGTCCCTTCTGGTGTCATAAGCAGATGCTCGAGGGGTTAAAAGAAGGTGTGGTGCACATAGTGTTGAATAAAATAATGGAAATGTTTTTAAATGCAAACATTCAATAGAGCGCGCACACTGGGAGACAAATGCAGAAGTCATATTGACTTGTTGCAATGGAAGCCTTTGTCCTCACTCTTAGCTCCAGTCTAACTACCTAAACAGCTAATGGGGCCTGTCAGGACACCTCAGGCTGAAGACTCCTGCACTCCCACCTTTCTTGTCAGTAATGGGGGGGGGGAATGCCTGGAGCCTCTGTGTATAAGGAGACATTCTAAACTTAGCCCCATTAGGTTTGGCAGGCATGACACAAGATAGTTGAGACTTGAAGAACTCCCAAATAAAAATATGGTCTGAAGGGTACACATTTTAAGCTGCAATTTACAGGCAATTTACTTTGCATAAGGATATAAAGATTTTCTTTCGTATTTCTTACACAAGTTACATGGTGGGTTTTTACCTACTGTTGTAGATAGTACCGTCATACCTTGGAAGTCGAACGGACAAAATTGAACAAAATTCAATAAAAAGGAAAAAACAAAATGAGAAAAAAGAGAAGATTTTGGAAATGATAAAGGAAGGAGAGAGAAAATTAAGAACAAAACCAAAATCTCAGGACATTTTAAGAGAGATCAAGTTATATCAAACACAATATATGGAATTGATGAACCAAGAGATTGAATGGAAGATAAAGCAAATGAAGCAAAAGACTTTTGAATCAGCAAATAAATGTGGCAAACTTTTGGCATGGCAACTGAAGAAAAGGCAGAAACTAAATACAGTTACAAGCCTAGAGGTGGATGGAAAGAATATATCCAAACCTAATGAAATTAGAAATTGCTTTTTAAGTTATTTTAAAAAACTCTACACTCAAGGCCCGCAAAATGAAGAAGATATAGACAAATTCCTTGGAAAATATGGATTACAAAACATCTCTCATCAAAGTAAGATGGACTTGAACCAGAGAATCTCAGAACAAGAGATAGAGGCTGCCATTCAGAATATGCAACTGGGCAAATCTCCGGGACCAGATGGACTGACTTCCAGATACTACAAATCGCTGAAAGAATGGCTGACTCAACCACTAAGAGAAGTTTGTAACGAGATCCTTGAGGGAAAAAGGGCACCTGAATCGTGGAAAGAGGCATATATTTCACTCATACCAAAGTCAGAGACTGAAAAGACCCAACTCAAGAACTACCGCCCAATATCACTCCTTAATGTGGATTACAAAATTTTTGCAGACATTTTGGCAAAAAGATTTAAAAGAGTCTTGATGGAGAAGATTCATAAGGACCAAGCAGGTTTTCTCCCTAAAAGACACCTGGCAGACAATGTAAGGAATGTAATAGACATTCTGGAAAAGCTAGAGGTGAACATAAACACTAAAGCAGTATTGATTTTTGTGGACGCGGAGAAAGCCTTTGACAATATTTCTTGGAGTTTTATGAGGAAGAATCTTCATGGGATGGGGGTAGGCCAGAGTTTTGAGAATGGTATGGCTGCAATATATTCTGAACAAAAAGCTAAACTGATTGTAAACAATGTTGTGACTGAGGATCTTAAGATAGAAAAAGGAACACGACAGGGGTGCCCGATTTCCCCATTACTTTTTATTTCAGTTCTGGAGGTGTTGCTGAACATGATAAGAAATGACCAGCAGGTTAAAGGTGTGCAGGTCGGAGCTAAACATTATAAGTTAAGAGCGTTTGCAGATGACCTAGTATTGACTTTGCAGGAGCCAAACACTAGTACGAAAAAGGTTTTAGAAATAATACAACAGTTTGGCCAGGTAGCTGGATTTAAGTTGAATAAACAAAAAACCAAAGTTTTAGGGAAAAACTTAACAGATATGGAAAAGGAGAAATTTCAAGAGGAAACAGGTTTGACTGTGGTAAAGAAGGTGAAATATCTAGGGGTTTACTTAACATCTAAGAATGTGAATTTGTATAAGGACAACTATGAAAAATGTTGGTCAGAAATTAAAAAAGATCTAGAAATATGGTCAAATTTGAAATTGTCAATGTTAGGCCGAATTGCAGTAATCAAAATGAATGTATTGCCTAGAATGTTATTTTTGTTTCAGACCTTGCAGATTCTTGACAAGATGGAATGTTTTAAGAGGTGGCACAAAGACATTTCGAAATTTGTCTGGCAGGGCAAAAAGCCCCGAATTAAATTTAAGATATTGACAGATGCTAAAGAAAGAGGGGGTTTTGCCCTGCCGGACCTAAAATTGTACTATGAGGCAGCAGCTTTTTGCTGGCTGAAAGAATGGATGCTCCTCGAGAACACGGACATCTTGGATCTGGAAGGTTTTAATAATGCTTTTGGTTGGCATGCATATCTTTGGTATGATAAAGTTAACAGCGCCTTTAAAAATCACATTGTCAGAAAAGCATTGTTTAATGTTTGGATAAGATATAAAGATCTATTGGAAAACAAAACCCCTAGATGGGTCTCACCAGTGGAGGCTAAAGCACTGAAGAAACTCAATATGGAGGTCGGATGGCCGAAGTATTGGGAAATTTTAGAACAGGATGGAGATAAGTTCAAACTACAAAGTCAGGAGAAATTGAAGCATAAAGTAGAAAATTGGTTCCAATATCGTCAAATAATGGAATTTTTTAAACAGGACAGGAAAATCGGTTTCCAGGTGGAAAAATCAAAATTAGAAACCGAACTGTTAGAACCCAATACTAAGAATTTATCTAGAATGTACAACTTGCTGTTGAAATGGAACACACAGGATGAAACAGTTAAATCGGCTATGATTAAGTGGGCTCAGGATGTTGGACATAACATTATGTCAGCTGACTGGGAATGGTTATGGAACACCGGTATCAAATTTACGGCATGTAATGTCTTAAAGGAAAACATTATGAAAATGGTATACAGGTGGTACATGACCCGGGTCAAGCTGGCAAAAATCTATCATTTGCCCGATAATAAATGTTGGAAGTGTAAAGAGACTGAAGGTACCTTTTATCACCTTTGGTGGACATGCCCGAAGATTAAGGCCTTCTGGGAAATGATCTACAATGAAATGAAAAAGGTACTTAAATGTACCTTTCCTAAAAAACCAGAGGCCTTTCTCTTGGGCATTGTCGGCCAATTGGTGACAAAGAAAGATAGAACTTTTTTTATGTATGCCACAACAGCAGCAAGAATACTCATCGCAAAGTATTGGAAGACACAAGATTTACCCACTGTGGAAGAATGGCAGATGAAAGTGATGGACTATATGACATTGGCCGAGATGACAGGCAGAATCCGTGACCAACGAAAAGAGACGGTGGAAGAGGAGTGGAAAAAATTTAAAAGCTACCTTAAGGACTACTATAAACTTAATGAATGCTAAAATGTTGTGGTTTCCAGAAGCAAAAGGGTACAGGGATATAAGGTTAGACTATAAAAGAGGACTAAGATGATAGAGATTGGAAAGTAACAATTGGGAGTTGCTAGTTGAATTATGGACACTGGGATGCAGAGAGGGGGGGTATGGGGAAGTCCAAGAAAAGAGGTTTATGAAAATATGTTTGAAATTATACGTGTATGTTTGTCTTTTTTAGTGTTTGTTTGTTTTTCTTAAAAATGTGGTAAAACCAATAAAAATTTTATAAAAAAAAAAAAAAAGATTTTCTTTCGTATTTCTTACACAAGTTACATGGTGGGTTTTTACCTACTGTTGTAGATAGTACCGTCATACCTTGGAAGTCGAACGGAATCTGTTTCGGAAGTCCGTTCACTTCCAAAACGTTCGGAAACCAAGGCTTTTACTTACTTACAATGCAATCCTAACCATGTCTGCTCAAAAGTAAGTCCTAGTGAATTAAACAGAACAAACTCCCAGGTAAATGGAGTTAGGATTGCAGCCTTAATTACTAATGTGATAAACTCAGTTATCATCATCAACAGATAATATAGTTCCATTATTCAGTTCTATTATCTATATGAAGATAAATTGCAATCAGATGATCAACATATTCATTATTAATGAGAAATGGGAATAAAGTCAAGAAAACAGAAACATCTTAACAGATGGGTATATTTAATAACATTAAATCCACTGAAGTCAACAGGTCCTAGTCATATCAACTGTAGGCATTACATCATAACAAGCACTATTTCAAAATTTAAGAAACTGTCACAGAAAACTGCCAGTGTGTTGGATTGCCAATTATGATGAAATACATTATTGACACTTCAAAAACTAGTTTGCTTTATTCTAAATCTTGTAAAACAGTAGCAAAAAGGATTCCTTATGGGTGCAGCTACACACACAGCAAAGGATAGGAATTGGGCTCAATGAACACCTAATGGCAATCTTCCTCTAGCCACCCCTCAGCATGCATGCTCTACAATATATTGCACGGAAAAGGAGGCCTGCCCATACCTCCTTTTGACTCATCCAATTCTTCCTCTTTTCACCAAAGCCCTGCCTAGCTTGCTGTCTAATGGCTGGTGTGCTGTGAAGTATACACATGCTCCAAGGGCCAATCTGTGAGAGGAAAGAGGGCTTCATCTCAGCAAGTATCATGTCCTAAACTTACTTCACAAGGGACAAGCTCTTACAGTCCAATCCTGTGACTGGTAAGTTCCACTGAGTGAAGTTCCATTTTCTCCCAGGTATGAGTGCATAGGACTGCAAACTTAGTGCATTTTCTGCTGACTCCATGAAAACTTCATAGCAAGGGCAAACAGAATTCTTTGACAGTCACAATAAGCATGCAGTGTAAAGCACAACCATCATGAGAACACTATTGTTATCATGACAGGAAGGGTACAAAAAAATTAATTCAGTGGTATCCAAGTCAATCACCTCAGACTGGTTTACATTTTTATAAGAGGATTAGACAAAATGGAGGACAAGGCAATCAATGGCTATGAACCACAACAGAAATGATACCAGTTTCCGGGAATCACAGGTGTACGAGAACCAAGTGACCTTCAGAAGAGAGATGATTCCAGAAGCAAATCCAGGTGTGCTCATATCCAAGGTTGCAGGTTCGATCCCCATATGGGACAGCTGCATATTCCTGCATTTGGCGGGGGGTGGTGTGGGTTGGACTAGATGATCGTCAGGGTCCCTTCCAACCCTATGATTCTACAACTAGATGGGCCAATGGCCTGATACGGCAGGGTCACCTTATGATTTTATAAGAATATATCCGCTGAAATAAATACTTAAGTTAGTCATGATTTCAATTACTTTGATACAACTTAGTGAGTGAAACTGAATGTCATCATTTGTGCAATATGACCTCTTCTTGCTAGAGCCCACCCACAATATCCCCATGAGTGGTGGTTCCCAACTGGTGGTCCGTGGACACCAGCGGGTCTACAGGGGATCCGCAGCACCATTCGCGTAACAAAAACTACAAAAGAGATATCAAAATTTTCAAAAGTAGGGATCTGTGGGTTGGCTTTTGAAAAACAGGAGGTCCACAATACTTAACTAATTGGAAACCACTGTTCTAGAGCAGGGATGTCCAACACGTTGATCGTGATCTACTGGTTGATCCCTGCGAGGTTTTGATAGATCGTGATCGATTGTTGGCCCCCTTCCGGCCCTGGCCCCTCTCCCTGTGCCTTTTCTTATTGTCAGAAGGGAAGCCGGAGTTTAGAAATGGAGGCTGTTATGCTATGCCACTCCCAGAAGCCCAAGGACCAGGGCCTTTGAATAACCATGGAGATTTAGATCCAGTGGTTCAAAAGTCACCAGCACCCTGTTAGCTTTCAGGGCTTTCTGCTGGCAATTATTGGTGGCAGCATACTGTTCACCTGGGTGAAATTGTAATCTCCACCAAAATGGGACACACACACCCAAACCCATGAAGAGGCAACTGCACACCATCCTAACCCACCAGCCATCAACCCCCCCTCTCTCTCTGTGTGTGTGTGTCAGGGCAGGGGTTGCTTTCTAAAGGAGGCATTCAAAGCAGTGAGATGAATTGGAATTCAATTTCTTAATGAATTTAAGCCAGAGAAGTTGCATACTAACATTTCAATTATATAAAAGTCTGCTGTAATAAAGTAAAAAAGGTAATGGGGTAAAATTGTTTTAAAAATCAGGCATATTTAGTTAAATTTACAATAATAGTTACAATATAATTATTTAATGATTAGGACAGTTTATTACTTGGGTAAATAGATTCTGCTTCATGATAGCTCCTCGATACACTGAATAAATAATTGCCAGTCTGAGGGGCATTTGTTCCAGACTAACTGCGGGAGAAAGGACTAGATGGCCTTTTAAAATAACATGTTGCTCTAAAATTTCAGAGACCCAGTTATTTAGTCAGAGGATTTTTTACTGAATAAAACTGAAGCAGCGAAATAAATATATATCGCCACACTGTTCTTCAACTTTCCCCATTTCATGCTGAGTGAAGGGAGTCTGTAGGATAGATACACATAGGCGTGCATGCCCACATATACGAAGAACCATGTTAAAATAATTCTGTTCTAACTGTTGTTTTCCACAAAGAACTTACTTAAAAATAAAACTGTATTCCTTGACAAAGCTGATAAAAGAAAAAGGAGACGAAAGAAAAAATGCTTTTGAGTTTTGTGAAAACCCATTCAACTGCTGTCCAGAGGACATGTAGCCTATAGGAAATATCCACTGAGGAAAAACGATGTCACAGTCAAAGTGCTGCTCAGAGAATGCTCACAGAGACCACCAAGTGGCAATTCTGCAGACTTTCAAATCAAATATTCTCTCTTTTTCAGCCCATAGGAATGTAAAGAATTCATCTGATTAGTCTTTCATTTACGATGAGAGGATGAGAGCGGCCCATCAACTGATATGCTTCTGGTGAAGGGAATTTAGTCATTTGAAATAATACAAACAGAGGCTCTTTTTGCCCTCAGAGAGTGTATAAAGATTTCCGATATTTTTTTATGTTCTAAGCCTCACACAGGTATATTGGTATATTTCTGGTGCTATTTGGGGAGAATTAACAAGATGTGGTCTCCAATGAACTCTGTATGTTTCTGAAGTGCTATAGGTATTAGTAAAAACAATTAAGTAGCAAGAGTTATTTTCTTCTACAGCTGCATTTCACCCCTTACTAAGCGAATTAATCTATTACTGTACAGCACTCTCTCTATATAG
This sequence comes from Podarcis liolepis, assembly GCF_965112155.1. Classification (NCBI taxonomy): domain Eukaryota; kingdom Metazoa; phylum Chordata; class Lepidosauria; order Squamata; family Lacertidae; genus Podarcis; species Podarcis liolepis. The sequence goes on along the minus strand of NC_139557.1, from coordinate 70,025,064 downwards.
TGTGCATGTAGTCAAAATGGGCAGGTGTTCTTTATTACTCACTATTGTAAAAACAAAGAATAGGAGTGTGTGTTTGTGTAGAAATTGAACCTCTGTTGTCCAAACACTGCTTCTAACTCTTACAAAGTTTTTAAAAATTCTACCAAATGATAAACCTTTTCAGGGGCGCCGACTTATAAAAAATATTGGGGGGGCCCATACCGGGGTCCTGCCGCTGGTTCGCTCGGGTAGCCGGGAGAACGCAGTTCGAGGTGGCGGTGTTGGGGAGAGACCCTCGCTCAGGGCGCCACTAGACTTGGCGGCCGGCGGCCTATCTGGGGGGTTCTGGAGCGTATTTCGGCGGAGCGATTGGGGAGGAGGGGGCTTGTTGTCGGATTCTTCAGCTGAGCCGGAGATCCGCTGCTGGGGGTCCCTGGGCTGAGTTGTGAGCACGGCCTGCTGAAGGGAGATCCAGCCGATTGCGCGACGGGGACGGCCGGGGCTCTCCGGCTAGGGCGCGCGGCTGGCTGGCTGGCGAGGGAGCAGGTGGGGAGGAGGCGGGGGTCCTCACTCTCTTAGGAAACGCACCCGCGCGCCCGATTGCCACGAAGTCCGAAGGGTGCGTGTGTGGAATTAAAAAGCAAAAACGAGATACGGGCAGGGCAGGCAAAGAGTTTTCTGCAAGAGGATGGAGGGCAGGTTGAAGAGAAAATCACTCAGGATGAGACAGTCAAATCAGCCATGATAAAATGGGCTCAGGATATTGAGTATAACATCATGTTTGAGGACTGGGAAAGGTTATGGACCACCGGAATGAAATTCACGGCATGTAATGCCTTGAAGGAAAATATTATGAAAATGATTTGTAGGTGGTACATGACCCCAGTCAAGCTTGCAAAAATATATCACCTGTCTGATAATAAATGTTGGAAATGTAAGGAGGCTGAAGGGACATTCTTTCACCTCTGGTGGACTTGTCCAAAACTGAAGGCCTTCTGGGAAATGATCTATAATGAGTTAAAAAAGGTATTTAAGTATACCTTTCACAAGAAACCAGAGGCCTTCCTCCTGGGCATTGTTGGCCAGAAAGTGTTAAAGAAGGATAGAACTTTCTTTATGTATGCAACTACAGCAGCAAGAATACTTATCGCAAAATATTGGAAGACACAAGATTTGCCCACACTGGAAGAGTGGCAGACGCAATTGATGGACTACATGGAACTTGCTGAAATGACGGGCAGAATCCGAGATTTGGGAGAAGAAACAACGGAAGAGGACTGGAAAAAATTTAAGGACTATTTATAAAAACAATATAAGTTGTATGAATGTTAAAAATTTACACGATTCGGAAACTATAGCTTCAGCAATTAGATTTGGGAAACAGGAAATTATATTTTAAGTAAGAAAAGGTCAAAATCTAAGGTAATACTATGTTTAATTTAAGATATAAGTAACTGATGAAAAGTATGTTAAATTTAGAGGTATAGTATTTGAAAAGTACAAAATAAGGTACGAAACAAGGTAATAATTTGCTGATATCTTTATTATAAAGAATGCAGGGTAAGGGAGATGCGAGGAAGTCCAGTTAGTTATATAAAAAATGTGTTGAATGGTTGGTTTTCTTTTCTTTTTCTTTTTTTCTTTTTCTTGTTCTTTTACTTTTTTCTTCAGTGTATGTTTCTAACTTTGTATTTGAAAACTTAATAAAATATTTATAAAAAAAGAAGAGAAAATCCTTTCGCTTTTCTGGGGCGCAGGGAAGTCTCAGAGCCGGAGGTTGGGGAAGGGACCCCCTTTGCTCTGCCCTCTTCTCCCGTCTTAGATTCGCATGGGGGTCCCCGCCCGAGCTTGCCTAGCCACACAAGGGCCGCGCTCTACGCAGCGCACCTTGCTAGCCGCGCAGCTGTCCTCCGCGGCTGCGGAGCGGCCCTGTGCCGGTGCCCAGCCCCTCTGGGCGCCCACTGCGCTGCCAATGACAAGCGGGCGACGTCGCGGGCGGGGAAGGCGTCGCTTTCTTTCCCGATCCTGCATCCTCCCAGCCTTCCAGCCCTTTTTTGGGTTGGAAGCTCGTCTCGTTCGCCCTTCTCCTTTCTTCACCCTGCGCGCAATTTTCCTCCCTCGTCTCCCTCCCCATTTCTCCTTCCTTCCTTCCTTCCTTCCTTCCTTCCTGACTGACGGGCTTGGGCTCGGGCTTGGGCTTGGGCTCGGGCAGCCATAGCGTCGGCGGTGTTGGCGATCGGCGGCGCGGGGGGATGGCCCTCCCGGTGGAGCCGGCGCTGCTCAATGGGGTTGCCAAGGAGACAGGCCGGCCGCCCCCCTCCCCCGGCCCGGCGCCCCCCGCCGCACCGGTGCCCGTTATTGAGCTGGTGCGCGCCGGGCGCCCTATAAAAGCCGCGGACGCGCCCACCGCCGCCCGAGATTATTGGGGGGGCTGAGCCCCCCCAAACGATTTTTTGAGGGGGCTCGAGCCCCCTCAGGCCCCATGGAGTCGGCGCCTATGAACCTTTTTAAATAATTCTGAATGCTGTATTCTCAAAACACAGGCAGGAATGTAGGAAGATGCCTTACAATGTTGGATCCACTGTCAGCACAGCCTAGCAGAAGCTCTCCAGGACAAGGGCCTTTCCCAGCCCTACATGGACGTATTAGGGACCAAAACTGAGACATTGTGCACTGATGTCACAGTAGGTTAGCCAGGTGAAATGCCATGCCAGCTGCAACTGTTGTAATCAACTCTCCTACACAAGTATTGAAGGCAAAAGGCCCTGTTTTCTTCTTTATCGGGTTACCCTCTATCCTAGTTTACTAGCTGAGCTTTGTACTGAACAGAGCTGTGGGAGAAAGATGGTGGATTACTATACAGGAGGCTGGAATCAATTGATTCTATAAATTCACACAATAAAGGCAACAAAAGGAAGGGGAAATGTGCCCATTACCAAGGTGCCCATACCAATGCGAGCAATGAAGGCAGTGTGTACAAAGGAACAGTGCATGTATCGCATGTGTTAACCTACCAGGTTTAATTCCCAGCATCCCCAGTTAAAAGGATCTTAAATGTTAGGGGCTGGAGAGACATCTGTCTGAGACTGCCAGCCAAATTAATCTGTAGGAGCTAGCAGGCCCAATGTTTTGAGTCACCATGAAACAGTGTGGTAGATACATATTCTTGCTCAACATGATTTTGTGCTTTAAAAATGTAAAGCTATTCTCCCCCCCCCCCATTGGAAGTGGCTTGTCTCACACTGCCTGAGGTAAAAAGACAAACATATTTAGAAAAGAGCCTCATCTTTCACTCTGTACACCGATAAGGTATCAACTCTTCCTTCAACTGATGCCAATAGCAGCTGCTACAACTGCACTCACAGAATGAATAAAACATTTAATGTGTACTATAATTTAATCCGCAAATCAAAATGTAGAAGTTCCAGAAAAACATTAGTGATCAGAAGTAGTGCTGCGTTCCAGAAATAATGCATTACCAAACTCTGTAGAATGAGAAGCCGGCTGATTTGTTTTTTAAAGAAGGAATGGGGAGGGACAAGCAATCTTCAGTTCTCTGTTCCTCCTCGAAGGCACCCAGAAAGAGCCTGGCCCACACGTATGGCCTCGACTCTGGGTATTAAAATATTCATCTCTCTTTTCCTCAATGTCAGTTGCGTGCAAACTGCCTTTCCTCTCCCTCTGAAACATTAACCTCTGCTCTCTAGGTGATACCAACCACGGATAGAATTAACACAGTCTTTCCCATACACAGTCTCCCTTCAGCTACAAGGCTCTCAATATATGCCATTTCAAGGTGTCTCTCTTTGGCATTTGAAGTATCCATTACAAAACGGACATTTAAAAAGGTTTGTGTGCTTTTGATTATTTTATTTGAAAATCATTTTGTTCAATCTTCTCTCCGGTGTTTTTCCTTTCACAGATGTAACCACTCCCACACTCCACTAGCTTATCACAAGGACTATTTACTAGAAATATTATGTGATAACCTTAACTTCATGTGTTCTTAAAAAAAAAAAATAGGGGACATTCAGTAAAAGGGAAGAGTTCATAATGTCTCCCTTGTGGGACACTAAGGAGTATGAATAATAATCTCATATGGCTTTATTATTAGAGGACTTTATAAGATAAAGCTCCCAGAAGATTTTTTTTTAAGTTACTACAGTCAGTTAAAATCAATGAGGTTGAAGGTAGCCATCCAGGTTTCATAAAAATGCATATGATAAATGTTGCATTTAAAATACATGCTATAATGTGCTTTTTATACTAGTCTGAGTTTTCTTCTTCCCATTAAGATAGTTACTAAACCAAGCAAAAAGAAACATATAAGCAAGCAAACAAACAAATAAACAAAAATTTCATCTCTGAATGAACAATACATTTTTCAATGTGAACGTCCTAAGGGAAATCACTTCTAAATTAGCCCTGCAAAGTGTGTTAGCAGAATGTTCCAGGAGGATATTCTTTTGTGATTCAGAAGGGACATTAGTGTTGCTTATGCCACAGCTAACTGCTGCAAGTGAAAGGCATCTTCCCTACATCTTTTTCCTGTAAGGAGGCAGCTAAAGGAGAAAATCCCAAACAAACTTTGCTACTAGCTTCGCTATTTGCTCTGCCTCCACAGTAAGAGGCAGCATGCTTCTGAATACTAGTTGCCAGAAACCGCAGGAGGGGAGAGCGCTCTTGTGCTCGGGTTCTGCTTGTGGGATTTCCATAGGCATCTGGCTGGTGAGCGGTATACCCAGTGCTTTTTTCCTTTAAAAATGTTTTGGAGTACTCTCATTTTCCTCCTTGTATTGAAAAACAGTCATACCTCGGGTTGAATGTGCTTCGGGATGAGCGCACTCAAGTTGCGCTCCGTGGCAACCCGGAAGTAATGGAGTGCGTTACTTCTGGGTTTCGCCGCTTGCGCAGACGTGCCGTCGCTAGTTACACTTGCTTCTAGATGCGAACAGGGCTCTGGAACGGATTCCGTTCGCATCTAGAGGTACCACTGTACTGCCCCTCAATGAGGCCAAACCTAGATTCACAAAATGTTTAGGGGTATGCATCCCCCTGTGTCCCCCCAGGAAAAAAAAGCACATTTACTGTTTGTACAACACACACACACACACACACACACACACACACACACACACACTCATACTATAATGCAATCCCTGGGATCTGATATATCTGTAGCAGGAAAGGGAAAACCTAAATCTCCTAGACCGCTTTTGCTATTTTACATTTAACAAATGAGAAACTGATATGCTCATTTCTATCACCAGAACTATCCCCACAATTTCGCCCTTCAACATACCCGTGCACATGCACTCTTGCTGGCCACTATGTACAGAAGGCCCATGCATGGCAAGGTGAAGGAATTTCCTGCTAGAGAACCAAGCAACCCAGACTCATCTTATTCCAGCTCTTGGGTAACAGGAGCTTGAAGACATGTTTGCTGGGTACTTTGATGACCTTCGGGAGACTGTGTCAAGTCTCAGTTTCTGTGCTGTGATCTATTGCTCAGCTTGAATACTGTATGTGGGAATAGGGGCAAAGCAGTGCAGCAGGTGTAGGGGAAGCTCTCATACTTCCTATTATGGCCCAAACTAGGAATATACTATTTACGGGTGACTTTGTTATCTTTATGCAAATAATGAAACAGAAAGGCCCAAAGAGCAATTTCCCCGTCAGTTACATACAGAGCAAAACCTCAGAGCTCTATTTAGAAGGCCTAATTCTCCATCTCCTGATATAGCAAATGATTCTATTTTGTAGCACATTTCATACCTGCATTAAGCACAAAAGCTCAGCTGGATTTAAAAGTGTAATGTTGTGATTTTAATGAAATTGTGTTTAATGTAAGTTAGTTTCTCAGCAGGTAAAGTTGCTAGCGTTCTGATAATATATGTGGGGAATGAACATTTCAGGCAAAAACTGAAGCAAGCAGGTAACACATAGGATATTTTAAGGCCATTCAAATGGTTTTTAAAGTATGTGCTGCATAGATTTCCCCTGGAATTCTGCTTGAAGCTCAACATTGTATAACGATGGGTGAAAGTGTCAGAGAAATGAGGAGGGAATCTGATTCTTGTATATAGGATCAAAGACTATAAAACACAGGAGACAATAAAAAGAAAGAAAGCAAGAAAAAGAAGTATTAAATAAAGGCATGATGAATGACATATACATTCTTGTGATAATTCCTACCCTGCTTTATTGCTCAATAATGATCATACAATGCTATACTTCATTGATCACTGCTTGAATCTATGCTTCATTTCCTCCACATATGTTAAACACCTTTGACTTGAATTCACTTCATGTAACTTTTCAGTACTTTCTTTTTAGTGTGAAAGGAAATGGAATATAAATACTGAATGAAGAAAAATCATTCACCATTATTGTTCTTCAAGTTCTATAGCGTTAGGAAATTCTTTGAGGTTCAAAAGCTGTCGTGGCAACACAGGGCACTACAGCAAGTTTCTCGACATATTAAGGGCACGCCTTGGGCTAAAATCCACTTTGCCCAAGAGCCTCAAAGGCTTAATAAAGGGTTCTTCAGACAAAGAGATCTTTGAATAGCAGGACAACAGACTGCGCTTCCCCAGGACATAGGCACCTGCTGAACCAAGTTGCTCAAACCATACTGACAACCTGATCCTAAACACTTTATTTAGAAACAAGTCCCAAATGATTCCCATGGAAGGCTTCAGGAATGTGGTGTCAAATCTTTTGATTTTTTTCACTACTCTATACTGTATTTTTTTTAACATATTATCATTCACCAGTTTTATGGTTCTATTTAAGATTATTAATATGTTGCAGGAACATCAACTCACAAAAGGACTCTACTTAATTATCCAGTTATATTAGTTTAGCAGAAAAACATGCTGTCTTACCAATACATCAAACATTCCGTAAATGCTCCCTAGCACTGGCATAAAAGCTTTTATTTAGAATTGGTGACTGGGAGGAAAATAAAAGAAAGGAAATATCGGCAGGTTGAAACTGGCCCATTATTGTAACGGAGAGTGGCGTGCCTTGGGGATTTGTAGGACCTGTTCTGGAAACCATTTTAATTATTATATTCAAACAAGTGGACAAAAAACATCTACACATCATACTGAATGATTTACAACACTCCCGCCTAAAACAGTCCACAAAGAAGGAAGCAATAGTATTAGAATAATGAGAAACATAAAAGATAAAAGTTATTTGCACACACACAAATTTTTGTATGTACTTCAGTGCACATAGATTCCTTGATTGCATCAAACTGTGAGGCAACATTAAGAAAATAATCCAAATGACAAAGTATTGGGCACTGAACTGGTTACTCGGGCAGCAATACTATACCAACTTGACTGGAACTAAGATTGTGTAGATTCAATTGAAGTTACTACTACTTCTGAGTAGGTATGTATAGGATTGTGCTGCAGACCTAAAGCTGCATTGTGGCCCATCTGTAACCAATAGCTCTGAAGGAGCGAAGTGCAGCCTAAACCAGATCAACCTAATGATGCACATTTTCCTCTGTGATGGGAATGTTCCAGTCCCATTGGGGAAAAGAAGAACCAAAGTCTTGTGTCTCTTTCTTATTACCTAACAGCACAGGGTCATCCATAGTGACTGTTTACATCTAACCTATCTGTGAATTTCAGCTTCTCCCCTTTATTTTTCTGCTAGATATGCACTACTTTCTGGGCCTTGCTAAGTGTAGGCACATTCTCCCCAACCCCATTTCAGTATTGTGAAGATAAGATAGACACCATGCCAAAAAGTTACAACTGGAAAAACTTAAGTGTTAAAAAATTAAAATGATCTGATACGTCAAAAGCCCTCATATTGAATAAAATATTTAAAAGAGTAGTACACCATCTCAGAATGAACAGCTAAGAAGAAATGTGATTCAAATATGTAAAATGGTAGATGCTGTGGAACAAGTGAATAATTTACTCTCATATATAGTGGTACCTCGGGTTACATACGCTTCAGGTTACAGACTCCACTAACCCAGAAATAGTACCTCGGGTTAAGAACTTTGCTTCAGGATGAGAACAGAAATCATGCTTTGGCGGTGCGGCGGCAGCGGGAGGCCCCATTAGCTAAAGTGGTGCTTCAGGTTAAGAACAGTTTCAGGTTAACAACGGACCTCTGGAACGAATTACCGGTAAGTACTTAACCCGAGGTACCACTGTAATAGCTTAGTGTTGGTGCACAAATGTGTGGCTCGCAGAGAGAAACTCACAACCACTTTGCTCTTCACTGGACCATTGGGTTGCTGCACTGTGCTGAGCTAAGCCAAGATTTGGCTTAGTGTGTTGTCTAAACCTGGGCTTGTGTTTACGCTGTCTACATACATACATACATACATAAGTAAGAAAGCAAGCTTAATTTCACATAACTTCTGATTTAGATGACACCCTAATCTAAACCTTGGCTTAGCTCAGTGCACCATGATCAGAGAGGAGCAAAATGTCTGAGACACACTCTAAGTTAACATTTGGCTGAGTGTGACATGTAAACCAGGTCAATGACAGAACTAGTGAGCAGTCAATTCAATTAATATACAGCAGATTTAAATGATGACAACTTATTTTACACATCACATATATGGCCAATTGAGCTCCCTTCTACCATTGGTGGTGGTAGTAGTTGGTATTAATTATTAGAAAGGACCTAGCTTATGCATAAATGGAGACCTAACATGAAATTTTACAAACGGCACACTGAATGATGACATCATCATCATCATCATTATTAATCAATATTTGGGTAATGGTAAGGCATCCTTAATTACACTGTTGTCAAATGTAATGCTTTTCCCACCAAGAAAATGTAAAAGTATGTGTTTACACTGTTCAAAACATACAATTTCATCTACACAAGCTGAATCTACAGATGACTATTGCACCTGATTTTTTAAAAAGTATATTGAATTGGAGGGCAAAACAACACCAGTTCTACATAAAGCAAGCCAAGACGGATTGTACCATTAGGAGGTATAATGCGTACAATGCCTCTTTCAATAGATCTGTCATCGTCCAAAGGTTTGCCACCTATCCAATATGGGGGCAGGGGGAGATTGGGGATCAGAGTTTTGAATATTCATGTTCTATATTAATATGTTCTTTATCAACACAATGGCCATTCTGTTTTAAGAGTCCAAACAGCTACTTTAAGCATACCTAGGGCTCAGGCCCAAAGTCCAAGGGCATAGCATGTCATTAGCCACAATAGCTGAGAATTTCTTGGTGTGTGCAGAATCTTGCACACTTGATGCTACACGGATATTAGACAGCAGCAGTGGTACGTTTTAGTTCAATGAAATTCCCTAGCAGAACCAAGATTTCACTATTTACTGTTAAAGTGGTGCTCCTTATAGTTTTCAGTCAATTGTGTAAGAATATTTGTGAAGCTTTGTGCAAAAATGCATTGAAAATGGCTTTGAAAAATTTCAACATATAGTACAAATCACTCATCAAGAAATATTATGCATATTTTCTAATCCTTCGATGCCAGAAACAGTGGTGGGAGTGATGGGGGGGGGGGAATTAAATGAATTTAAAGCTGCTGAAAACTGATGTCTACCAAATAAGAAATAAAATAAGCAGTGCAGTTGTATAGTCAATGAAAAAATAACTGTTATGAAATATTCATTTGAAAAGTAATTAAGGCTTGCAATTGAAAAGCTAACCTTTCACAACACAAAATAATCATGCAGCTTGAAGATTAACACATTCTGTGTCCTCCAGTGCTCATTACAATTTAAGATTTCAGCCACAGTGGTGCTTGGATTGCTTTTCTGTATTTTTCAAAGTTTAAAAGAAATCTAATCAAGATTAGAGCTTTACCAGAATCATGCCTTCATTCTACCATACTTACTGTGGTTTTTGACTCTGAGTAATTTACTTAACCAAACACATCTTTACAAGGTCTTGAAGGGTTGAAAATGAGTGACTTCAAGCAGAACTGACAATCCATCCCTATAAACTATGAGTGATTAACCCATCAAGAAGAAACATTTTAAAATTCTTTTCATCCTAGGCAATCAATATCCCCAAGGATGTTTACTTTTATACAGATTTATAAACAAACCACTGTGCAAATACAAATCTATCAACTATTTAAAAATTCTTTTTTCTAATTTTCAGCTCTAAATTTTTCTTACACCAGGTATCTCATAATTAGATCTTCCGCAGTCTAAGCGCATACAGAAACTGGGGATTATTCATTAGGGGAAGGAATTAGAAGGATTTTAGGCTTCAATGGCCTGAACATGCTATTAGCCTGCATTTGGCTATTTGGTGGGTAAGCAGAGCAGTCTCTAAAGATAACAATAAATTCTCAAAATGAGACTTAACACCTGCTTTTCTAATCTTGAGGAAAAGAAAAGGCTGATTCAGCAGACGTATGGCACCCATCAGAGCCACACACATGCCCCTGGTGTCACACCAAATGCAGGCTGTACATACACAAGGCTGGAGAGTCAAAGATCACAACATGAGTTAATAAACCATGCAGCTGAGTCCATGGCAACACAGCATCGCATATTAAGAAATACCGTATTCTACAAATATGCAAGGGAGCATGCAGAATCAGTGACTGTTTCCCTTTGAGGGAAGAGTTTATGGAAACAAAACAAGAGGGTGGCGTGTGGAAAGCTGTTTTATTCAAGAGTCCTCTGATGTGCCCTCCAAAATGCACAGCCTGTCTTTGATAAGATTAAAGATATAGTGAAACTTTAATAAAGAGACAGAAGCATGCATAATCTATGGGTTGTATTCAACATCGCTTTAAGTAGATCGTTCCATCAGTGCTGCACAACAGAATAATCTCACCCCGTGCCCCCCCTAAATCTGTTTTGGAGGTTTCCCCAACCCTCCAGAGCAGATTTGGGGTGGGCAAGTGGAGGAGGGAGGAATTCTGTTGAGGTAGTGCTGATGCTTGCGCTAGTGCAACTATTTCGTTGAAAGCTACCTCATATGTCTTAATTCTCTATATGCTACACTACAGTGATATGTATATGATCTTGCTTTCCACCATCTCATGTAGTGAATCAAGCATAGATAGCTGTAAACACGGGTGCTGAAAAAGAACTTGTTGATTTTTAAATTTTATTTTAAATGTATGTGAAGATGAAGAGAGACCTATTAACTTGTGTTTGCAGAGTAGTTGGTCACAGAAAACGGTTTGACAGGTTTCCCCTCTGCAGACATGTCCCCAAGGAATAGACAGTGTGAGGGCAGTACTGACAGCAGATGCAACAGCAGAGGGTGGGTTGGTGTGCATGGCCCTGCTCTCTTCCCCACACAATTTGAACTGACTGGAGACTAACACATAAACGGGGCTAGATACTAGCAAAGAAATGTCTTCGGGGCAACCAGAGGCAACATTTGCATTATTTGACAATGTACATCTTGGGGAGAAGAGGCGGCTCAACGTATCATGTGATATTGTTCTATACGGCCCTGGAATAAATTTTGACGATGGGTGGCATATAAAGGTTTAAAATAAATAAATGTGGGGAATAGTAATGACGCTGTGTGTTACTGTGTGTGTGCCTGGTTATGAACAGGCGGGAGGAGGGAGGGAAGCAAAAGGGATTAATTGAGCCCTATGGGGATTCCCTCCCCAACACATAGTGGACTGTGCTCTGTTTTTAAAAGCAAGAACTGCAAATAGATAGATAGATAGAGATAAAAATTATTTTCTATCCTTGGCAGCCAACACTAACAAGTGTCTATACTGCATTTACACTGTTCAGCAGCTGATTCTTTGTTATGGGCCCACAGGGGATATTGGATACTTTGAGAAACATATCACTCTATGAATAAGAAAACGGATACTGTTAGTTATTAACTGTTTTATTATGAACACTTTAAATATTACATAAAACATATAAGCTGATTCCTAGCCCTTTAAACCAATGGATGTGATCCTGACAAAATTAAGCCCTTTAAAGTCAAACTGATATCAGCTTGACCTACTGAGATGAGTGAAACTTTATCAGTACTAAACCAACTTGATGATGCGCAAGACTGGCAAAATACAGATTCTCTCCCCGCTCTCCTTTCTCTTCTTCTTTTTTAATTGGGGAAGTTGTTTATAAAGCTGTGGGATTACAGCAAGAACTAAACAAAACGCAGCACCTTGCAAACCTGTATACAATTGTTTTTCTACCACACTTCGCATCTTGCCTTCTGTTCTCATCACTGCATTTCTAGTATGAATAAAATAAGATACTGGCTTGCATCCCAAGAAGCTGTGAGCGGAACTCCTCCCACTGATAGAAAGCAGGGAATAGGAATGTTTTGCCAATTTACCCATTCTTGTGCAGCTGCTATGACTCCCCCTCCTCCTGAAAATTTGCTCTGGAGTGTTGGGGGAATCCTCTTCAACAGTGCAGGTATCATCACAGGGGGCTGTCAGGGAAAGAGTGAAAATGCCTTCTCCCTTCTACTAGGCAACAGTCTTCTCTGTATCAAAGGCCCTTCTGTAAATAAAAGGAGCCCAGCATATGTAGAAGGCATCTCAGAATCCAAGCTCTTAGAAGGAGAAGAAATAACTTCGTTTTCACTTTGAAATTATGCTAGATTGTGTTATAGGAATTCTAAGGTCTCACATATATATAAATCATATGTTCATAAATGTACAAGGCAAACACATACGTAAGTATATAAACCATGTGTCTGAAATAGTACAGGAGAGCAATTCTGAAGCCATTTTAACTCTTCCAGCCACCTCAAATATTCTCTGCAGTGAGGAAGGAAATGGGAAAACCTCCCCATTGTCTCTCTGCTCACAAATCCTGTCTTAAGGGCGTATTGTGCATGAATAGGGTGAGCCTGTGACCTGGATTCAGGAAATAAGTATTTAGAATCTCAAAAGGAATGGCCAGGCTGCCCAGGTAAACCAATCAAGTGACCATTATCAGTATCCTGCCAGACAGGATTTCTGTTGTAGACCGTCCCCCTGTGATGTGTTTCTGCTGTAGCACGCCTCCTTCTGTGACGTATGTATCATGTTTTTTGGGGGTGGTCTTGAGCTACAGGGTGGGCAAGTTCAAAACATATAAGGGCTTGCACACCATTGTTCTGGGTTCCTCCTTCCTCCTGTGTGGGGTGAGTGAGCACCCTGTTGCAACAGCAGTAATAAACATCAGGCTTAATAGCCACATTGCTCTGACTTGACTGTGGCTGATCTCTGTTGCCTTCCTCCGACCGACAGGTAACATTTAGGTTCTAATACGGGTTTCCCGGTGAGCCTCCTACAGGCAGGGAAACAGGTTTACTGAATTCCGTTTTCAATTGGAATGTTTATTTTTAAAAATGTAGACAAACACCAAATATGTTTAGTGAAAATATACGAATCACCAGCGGGGGTGGGGTGCAACACCTCCCACTAATCGAAAAAGGCCATTGGGAGTTAGCAAAGTAAACGCAATCAGAAAGTCCAGTGCTACTGGCTTTAGCAGGCTTTTTGTGAAAACTTGAGTGTAAAGCCAGGAGGACTTGTTATATCTAATATTCAAAATTGACCAGTCAAAAGCAAACAAACACAAATCAGACCAAGATTATTTTTTTAAAGTGGTGAAAACGAGAATTCATTGTCATTGAAGTTTTAAAAGCTAATGTTGTAATGCTGCTCACCTCCACCCTTTATGTTTACTCTTAGTGGTAATACTACTTGCCATAATAATAAATGTTGATAATCAGTAATAATTCAAAGCTGGAACTCTGTTTACAATAATGAATGGTAGCATTCATATTTACAAAAGCTTACAATTTTTATTCTTTTTAACCAATCATAGAGAAAGCTAAGCAAGTCACTATCTATATTATAGATTATATAACAAGGATGTAGAGCAAAATTCTAGCTACATTTTCCTGGAAGTAAATCCCACTAATTTCAGTGGGAATTACTTGGGACTAAGTGGGCACAGGACTGCAGCTTTAGTGTGACTTCTAAGCATTTTTAGAAGTTCCCCAAGGGTCTTGAGTTTACACACCATTTCATTAACATCCACTGATAATTCAGCTGCATTAAATGTGTTCAGTTTGCCACGATTATGAATGATTCCCAACATTTGTCTTCCACTTCAGGTTTCTAAGCAACTTTAACTTTCATGTTTTTTAATTTAAAAAAGAATACGTCAAAGCTATACTATATCTAGTTTGCAACTGAATCTCATTCAATCACATAAAATGTACACATTTGGAAGAAAAGCTTAGAGCAAGGAAGAACAACTTGAACAGGACTACAAGCCAGATCAGTAATGCATCATAACCCGGACAGCCACAGACAATCTACATATTTTAAATGAATGTAATTAACAATCTCCCTATCATAGTCATAAACCTGGCAACTAAGCCTACAGCTTCATTTATGTGCAACTACCCATAGTACTGTTAATTACTACAAAAAATACTTAGGCTCAGGGCCTGATACAGTAAGTTTCTTGCATGTGTATTTGCACTCGAGGATTTCTCATTTCTCCCCGCCCCAATAACAACAGCAGCAGCATTTCTGAAGACCCCTGGAATTTCAAAGGCAGTGCGAAGGGCTGTTTTCATAAACAAGGGTCTCAGAAGTCCTGCTGTGCATACAATGCTCCCCTGCAAGGCTGCCTTGACTGGAACTTCAGATTTTGTCAGCTCTTTTAAAGGATAAAAGTTCCCAAGTAGGGGGCTGTTAATTTTCAAAACAGGTTTCTCTATTGTCTCTGGAAAGAAGAAGCCACATTTAAGTGCTAAAACCAAGAAAGTTCCACAGAATGCTGCTGGAGGTTGCTCTTCAAAAAATTACTTTAGTAATTAAAAGTAAAATTGATACCTATAAAAATTCAACTGCACCTTCGGAAACAGATTAGAAATAAAACATATTCTGAAAGTTGTAAAATACTACTGTTATGACCAGACTGAACGCACTTGGAAATTTTTATGCCATGCCCTTGAAGCTACACCACTGGAAAAAGAAAACATAGAACTTATTCCAAGCTGTGGCCTTCTTCATGATAAGAAAATAGGAATTTTGGACACTTTGAAATGCAAGGGGTGGGGAGAGATTCAAAATATCACTTTATATTGTTTAGTCATTGTGTAACACACTGCTGTTTCATACAATACCCAGCAACAAATCACATTTGCCAAAAGGTATATGTTCCACAGGATTAAAAAAAAAAAGTGGTGGAAAGAAGTTTAACAAGTCTTTTTAAAAAGCAGGACTGTTGTGTAGTATCTCTTTCAAAAAAAATTCTGAATGACCAAATAAAAAAAAATTTAAAACATAACCTACGAGTAAATGCATTTTAATAATCAAATTATTCACAGAACCCAGTCATAACTCTCCCAGTGTAAAATTATTATGCACTAGACTCACTTTGCACAAAACTGCTGCTGAATTCTAACTGCTTACCCACTTCATCCTAATTTGAGGTTTTCTCCTAGAGACAGCTGCTTTTTTGATACATAAAACCAAGCCAAACATAAAAGGAAGAGATATCAATGTTCTAACTCCCTTCACTCTACTAAATAAAGCCTACATAATTTTACTACAGTCCTGCCATGGAAATTGACACTCAAAAGAAAAACAGATGACAGACTTTAAATGCTTTTGTTAAAATAAGCACCAAAATAAAGACCAAAAAGAAGACCAGCAATATTAGTGAAATTTTGATTTTGAAACCAAGCATTTATTATATGCTATATTTGATGTTGTTGTTTTTAAATCAGCATTTAATGAAATAGATTTCTGATTACATCAAGATACATTAAAAGGTCCATTTGATGCCTATAGTAAACCTCAAAATTATTATATAAATAACATAACCAAATGCATTAATACCTTAAAATCATTATATATTTCCATTTTTCTCCATTGAAAGGTTCTGAAAATTACTAGACCTGATTTCATTAACCATGGATGTCCAAGCCATACTTAAGAAGTGCAGTTTAACTAAGGTTTTTCATGGATATAAAAATGCCAATTTTAAGATCTCCCAAGACCTCCTTTGCACTTACATGCCTGGGCTCAGGACTATCCAGATTCTGTGCAATTATATAAGCAGGTAAAGCAATGGCAACCCGAGAAGTCATAACACCTCTGCATGTAAAACCTCACACTATGACATCAGAAGACATCAGCCAATGATATATAGAGAGAAGGACAGGCATAAAAGATAAACAAATCTGAATACTGAAGTGCAGGGTCATCTGGGGAGATTCTAAAGGCGACTAAATGTGTGCTTTGTCATTGTGAGATGCTGAGCAAATTGCCTCTTCCAATCAGTTCATGCACAATTGATTCATATAACACAGCTCATGGGCTCTGAATGTGCAAATACAAATGTGAATAGCATAATTCAAAATATTTATTTCAACTATTTAAACACCACTTAACCACCAATTCTGCATGCATATAAACATTTTAAA
This sequence comes from Podarcis liolepis, assembly GCF_965112155.1. Taxonomy (NCBI): domain Eukaryota; kingdom Metazoa; phylum Chordata; class Lepidosauria; order Squamata; family Lacertidae; genus Podarcis; species Podarcis liolepis. Next base: position 70,008,664 of record NC_139557.1, on the reverse strand, counting down.
AAGCGTATTGTGAATAAAGTAAATTAAAATTAATTGTACAAACAGAAAACTTATTTAAAATGCCTGCTGAAATAGAGGAATTCTGCAAAACTGACCCATTAACACCAGCCAGACTAGCCCATATCAGTTCCACTCATCCCCAAACTTGTTAGAGGGGGTGCACATTGCTAGAGTCATGGCAGCACATGGCAGGACCTCAAAAAAGTGGCTACATTCTGGGACTCCAAATCTCGTCAGATTGGTGCCATAATAAATTATTTCTTCTGCTGAACTTGATGTTTTGGCCATTTTCCAATCCCAAATATACCTTATACACTTGGTTTCAATGGAAACTTAAGGAGCAACTTGTATAATGAGGCTCATTTATACAAAAATAAATTGAAGCTGAAGCATTTATATAACAATGAAAAACAGACAACTAGAAAGACGGTCTTAAAATTTGTGTAACAGCACAATAGGAGACTGGGGAATGTATCTTTGTCTCTTGGGTTGTATGTTGTCACTGTAGCAACTCATCTATCAGGAGCACTTACAAGATGGTTTAAATTTGCAGCAACATAGCCGTAACCTTTCCCATTATTGGTTCATCTTTAACACACTGCCAGATCAAACACTTTGCACACAGAAGGTCCTAGATTGAATCCCTAGCACAGCCAGTTCAGAGATCTCAAGTAGCAAGACTGGGAAAAATTACTGCTTGAGACCTTGGACAGCTGCCGCTAATCAGAATACACAGTACGTATGACTGTTTAGTGTTTTATTGCATATAACTAGTTTAGCATTAGCTCCAATTTCTACAATTTGTGAGCAGCAATTGCTGAGAACTTAAACAAGCATGGAAAAGAGCTAAAATTCACAAGAGCAAAATGTGGTTTTCATTCACTAAGGTTTCGCAACAGACTGTGGCAAGAGATTCTGCTGGCTACCAGAGCTCAAAACTGGGACTAATCCTCAGTACAGACAAGATTTTAGTGCTGCCTGGATATGGATTATGCATGGAAACACCATCTGGACTCCCATCCTGTTAATGTTTTGCTGGTCTACTGGTATTCTATCAATTTTACTCCAAGAAAATAGATGTGCAGAACACTATAAATAGAATATTATTCTCTCATATGCTTTTATTGACTACTGTTTTTAAGTTAGTTGGGAGGGTACTCTGGGAGTTCTGCTATACCTAATGATAGCCTAACCAAATTATGCTAAGTATTCAATTGTCTTTGTCCAGTACAGCAAAAAGTGTACTGATATTACAGAAACCATGTCATTTTGTCCCCAAATTCCTACGATGAGAACTTAAACTGGAAAGAAATAATATACAGTGGTACCTCGCAAGACGAATGCCTTGCAAGACGGAAAACTCGCAAAACGAAAGGGTTTTTGGTTTTTTGAGTTGCTTCGCAAGACGATTTTCCCTATGGGCGTGCTTCACAAGACGGAAACGTCTTGCAAGTTTGTTTCCTTTTTCTTAAAACCGTTAATACAGTTGCGACTTGACTTCGAGGAGCAACTCATAGCACACGGTGTGGTAGCCTTTTTTGAGGTTTTTGAAGACTTTGGTGATTTTTGAAGCTTTTCCAAAACTTTTCCGAAACCGTGCTTCGCAAGATGAAAAAACTGCAAGACGAAAAAACTCGCGGAACGAATTAATTTCGTCTTGCGAGGCACCACTGTACATATACAGTCAATCCCCCATTTACATGGGAGTTACGTTCCAAGGCACCACACATTTAAGTGAGATCGCAAATATTTGAAACACCATTGAAAAAGCCTGCAAACTCCTCTCCCCATTCTGCCCTCTTTGGGACATTTTTGGGTCACTGCGAGGTTTGGCATGATGTGTGTGTGCATGGTTGAGCACATATTGAATACGGGAAATTAGGTGTTGTCTACGTGTGCTTATTGTGCAGAAAGTTCCGTTCTACCATGGACCCTCTTACAATCCGGAAGTCATGGGCTATTCCTACAGTTGCCAAAGTATGTGGACGGCCTCCCAAACATTCTTTAGATGGTTGCTAAAGGAGGTGTAAGCAAAGGCAGAGAACAAAGGCAAGGCAGAGAACAAATAAAAGGGATGGGGGGGAGAGAGAAAAGGAGAAAGAAGGGGGGTAAGGAAAATAACATTTGATAAGGACTCCACCAGCTGGCTTTAAAGAAAGGTTTTCTGAAAGAGGTTCTTGTCTGTGAAGTAGTCATGAATGTGGTTTAACTTGAAAATTCATAATTTGCTTGACGAAGGAAACTGAACACAACTGTAACCATGGGCTCACTGAAGAGTTCCTATAATATATGAATGTGGAGGGGGTGAGCGGCAACCAAGAAGAGGCATTCTCAGCCAGCAGGAGGTAGTGGATGGCGTGCTGGCTTTGGGCCAGGGACATCATGGTTCAAGCCTCTTCTAAACCATGAACCAGCTTACACAACAGCCCTTGCGTGGTGAGAAGACTCAACGTGGTTCTTTACATTTCTGACATATGTAAAGACTCTCCTTCCAACTGTCTCTCAGTTCCATCCACTGGCCTGGTACTTCCTTCTTCTGCTTAAGAATAAGTTGCTAATGGATGGAGGAATGGAGGGACAGTTGGGAAGTAGAGGATCTTTAACAGTTGTTGGAACTGCAAGGTGTTCCATTCACGTGTGAAAGCCAATATTATGAAAGAATTATGGGCATATTATTATCTTCCAGGAAAGTCAATCTTACAAGGTCTCTAGGAGGTTATGATTCATGTCTGCCACTCTGAGGTTCTTGGAAGAAGAGTAGGATACAAATGTAGTAGATAACTGTCACACATTACAAGTTAATAGAAATCAGAAGCTCATGTAATGAGCTGGTAACAAAAGATGCTAAACCATACTTAGCTAATTTTGGTTGTCTTTGTTTAATGTGAAATGAATCTATGTCCCAGTCTCACTTCCTGTGAAGTCTTAGGGCCTGCAAGTCTGTGCAGGGACAGCATGATAATAATAATAAAAAATCATAGAATGTTGAAGTCTGTATTGCAATTCCCCCTAGAGTGTTTTATTATGGTTTATTAATAATAATAAAAAGCAAAGTTTGCAGCCACTTACTTTCTGTACCTACTTCTTTGAAATACTTGTTGCACTGAATTTAGCACTGCCCGTCTCTAAACAACGCTGAACAATACACACACAGAAGTATTATGCAAGGGTTTAGAATATTCTTAGCCATCTTAATTTAGGAGACTTTATTTTTTTTCAATAGAGCAAAGAAAAACTATAGTAGAGGAAATTGATGCCTGCCAGATGGATGTGTTTTGCAACCTTCTTCCTTCTCTTACCACCCAACAGTTTGCAATGTGGTCAGAGAAAACTATTTACAGAACAAGTCTTGTCTTGATATTTTTATTTATGATGAAGGGCAGTATATAAATCTAATAAATTAATTAAATGAAGTATATAATTTACATATTACATTTATTAAAACTGAATTACAATGGTCAAGTTCTCCAAGGAGAAAAGACAGATATAATACAGATGTAAAGCCAAGAGACAAAATGCAGACTGACTTCAATCCCAGCTCCTACAGAAGTCAGAGACAGAATGTAGGCTTCATTAGCACTAGAGGAGGTTCAAGGCCAAAAAATAAGACTCATGGACACCTTTTTCCATAGTTGTTTCAAAATCAAACTACAGTTAAGTTTTAAATACATTTTCAAAAGCATCCTGATTCTGTTCAAAGATGGACTCCTCCATTCCTAGGGGAACAATTGTGAGCAGAAAGAGTTAAGCTCTGAAAATAAAAGAGCAGCAGAGCAAATCAGACTGCATGTTTGAAAAAGCCTATAAAATGTTACAAGCAAAACAAGAAAGCTTGTGTTAATAATGCATAAACCAAAGGAGGGGAAAAAGCACCCCATTTAATGGAATAATGCTTTTATCCTTGCAGTTAAAATGAAATAAACCATGACTATTAATCTGGTAAGACCGTGTAAAAATGTAATTTTTAAACATTTACTAAAAGGGGATAGTTCAGTAACCACTCTAAAAATCAAGGCCTTGTGTACAGCAGCATTCAAACGCTAAATACCAATCTCCTCTCTGTGGAGGCCATTACCCGCCTTGTCTCTATAGCAACGTTAACAGTGTGCCTGACTTCAAAGACAAAGATGTAATTTCAGACTTCCAGCAGCCAGAGGGAGTGGTAAGAATATTCTACCCAGGCTGTGTCAGCTGATGATAAATTATAAAAATATCCAGGAAGGTTACGAGGTGGACTGTACCACAATATTCATCAACTGGAAGGGGGATTTTTTTTTCCTTGGTAAAGTACACTCACAGAGTTGACTGCACTGGAGACTGCAATGATCTAGAAAGAATCTCATGAGAAATCAAAAGAATGGGAAAATTACACAGCAAGTAGTATTGCCCTCCTTTATAGTTCCTTCCTAGACAAAAATAAAAATAGCTTGTATCGTCCTTCAACTCATCCCATTGAGAGAAACCATGGGATCTGCTGCTGTTCTCAGAGACCTACTAAACACCTCCAATTAGTGCTCATATATATATGAAATTAAGCATTGACTGAAAGGTGTTTCAAAGCACTGGTCATCTAATGAACCAGTCATCAAAGAATAAAGATACATATATTTATTGTAGCCTCTTTGTAATTTGTAAAAATCTAAAACAAATTTCCTAACTGTTTCACTGCAATCCTAACATCAGAGCACACTAAAATAGCAGAGGAAAAAGAGACTACAAATGTTCACCCCCACCAACCAAAATAAATCAGATTCGTTCCATCAACCCAACCACAATCCCGTGAGGGTGATTTCAACATCTACTCCAGGGCTTGCTCACCCATGATGCAATGTGAGGTGACCACCTTGGGTGGCAGGATCCACAGGGGCAGCAGATGAAGTCTCCAAGGAATGCATTGCCTGCCTAGTGTGTGCAGCCATCTAGCATGATTCAGAGTGGGCCCACCCCCACTCCCATGGCCTTTGATTCCCATTTGAACCATTAGGTAAGATTGATTTGATTTCTCCTTGCCTGTTCCCAATGTAGTTATTCATTCACCCCTTCTACCTTTGCAGGAGGGACGCCATTGTGTGATTTGCCTAAGGTGCCAAATGACTTGGGCCAGTCCTGAGCTGCTGTAAGGGGCCCAATCTCCATTGCTATCAACCACCAACCTATGCCAGCTCCCAAGGGGGCAAATCTCCCACTGGGGGTATCAGGCAGTGACAGTTCCTGCAGCCAACTGCTCCTTTTTGGATGTTTCCTTCCCCCAAGTTTTTTTTTTTTTTAACTGAACGCATTGTGCACTGATACTTCAGTATTGTCTTCTGCCTGTGATCACTGTGGAGTGATCTACAACTCTCAAACTTCCTAGATGGAAAATAGCACTAGCATTTTCTGCCAAATATTATGAAAGTTATAGTTCCATATGCTAGTAGCATTTTCTTCTGTTTCAAACCTGCACAGGTAAAGAAGTCACTCAAGAAACAGTTGCCACCACTGGATTGCCGGAGCCGTTACTTACCTACTATACTGTCCTGACCACAAAGTTAAGCTTATGTTTCGTTCTTTTTGTAAAATGCTTTTAGTCCAGTGGTGTCCAAACTTTTTTCAAAGAGGGCCAGAGGAAATAAACTGCCACAGGGGCCAGATTAAACTGACCGGCGGGCCAAACTAGGCCGCCAAAACACAGTTTGGACATGCCTGGGTTAGACGTTTTGTTAAAATCAAGTGATATATTTAGATGATAGACAGACAGACAGACAGACAGACAGTTAGATAGAGATAGATGATAGATGATAGATGATAGATGATAGATAGATAGATAGATAGATAGATAGATAGATAGATAGATGGATGATAGATAGATAGATAGATAGATAGATGATAGATAGATAGATAGATAGATAGATAGATAGATAGATAGATGATAGATAGATAGATATAGATAGATAGATAGATAGAGATAGATAGAGATAGATAGATAGATAGATAGATAGATAGATAGATAGATAGATAGATATCCCCCCGGGAACCAGGTTAGGCTGGCAAGCGGAGTGCAAGCAGAATCAGGGGGGCTGGGCCATCACAGGCTTTGCTGCCCCCAATTCTTCTTACAGAAGTGAAGCAGTGATGTTTGCCTATAAGATCATCCTGCTCAATAACTTGCAACACCTCTATAACAGATCATAAATGCACTTTCAGTGCAACCTCAGGGGTGTGTGTGAAAAGATTGTGCCTCTCCACTCTAGCTTAGAGTGCTTAAGATCCTGCTCATCCATCTGTGTGTTCCTCTGGCCACTCCTATGCTGCTCTGGGTGGCCGGGAGAGGGGTGCAGGCTCCTCTGGGCATCTCAGTGGAGGAATCCGGTCACTGGGGTGGACCGTCACAGCAGCCCTACGGAAGCCCCTTGCAGGAGGAGGAAAAAGGAAGGAAAGGCAGAAGGAGACAAAAGTGAAAGCAGCAAGCGGAGGCAGGAAGACAGACTGATAACAGAGTGGGAGGGGGAGAGGAGCAGCAGAGCAGACTCAGCCCCAATGGCTGCAGAGGAAGTCATTGGTGGAGCACGAAAGGTGACAAAAAGCAAACTTTTGGAGTTTCTGGTCCATGGTCAGAGATGCCAATATACCTCCTTGTCAATGACGCAAGGGACAGGGGTGGGGTGGGGGTGGCTCATACAGTTCCTTGCCATACAGTAAAATGATAGAATCACGGATTCATAGAACTGGAGATGGAAGGGACCACAAGGGTCTTTTAGTCCAATCCCCCGCCCCATGGAGGAATCTCAACACGTAGTTTCCCATCCAATCTGAAAGCAGACCCTGCTTAGCTTTGCAAGTGTGCCAGCAGTTTTATTGCGGCACCACTGTGTGAAGAGGTTTCCCACTCTCAAGCGGGCTGAGCCTGCTCACCAAAACTACAGTATACCCTGCTTCCCCGAGACCTTGCTGTTTCATCTTAGCGCACCTGGATACCCTTTCTAACAAGTCCCCATTAAGGAAGAGTGGTTGGGAACCAAGCCATGCTTGAAATGGTATATAGGACCTCTGACCTGCTGGATCAAATACAATCTCAGGCCGCATCCAGAGAATAAGTCAGCTCTATGAATCAAAGAAGCTATAGTCAAGGGTTGAGGTGCTGAACGGACAGTGTTAAGAGTAATTACACAAGAGCCCATGCACTGGCAAGACATGGAGTAACAAGAATAAAAGCCTTTATGCAGAACTGTGATTTGTTGTGAGAAAATAAGCAAGCATCTAAATATAATGTTGAGATTCTGGGTTAAATACTAATCATGCGCATGCAGTTACAACCCATCTCATGTCTGCAACTGGAAGCACTGGGAATCTAAGATGACAAAAGTACAGGCTTAAAATTGAAACACATCCTTTACTAGCCAAGTGATTTTTAGGCAAAAAGTGAACATAAGTGTAAATCCACAAGCAGGGCCTGTTTTAGATTTTAGTCACTGAACAATGCCTAGCACTTTTATGTGATGTAGTGCCACAACAAAAAATAGATCAGAGAGGTTAAATCTGAAAGGTGCAAACTTCTCACATTTCAAAGCCTGAAAGCATAAACCTCATTTAGCACATAGAGAGAATAATTAAGCACAAATGTCCATATTTTGTAAGCTAATGAAATATATTGCACCACACTATATTTAACAGATTAAGAAGAATATATTGAAACATGAAGGGAGACAATATGTTTGTTTTTGAATGTATAAATATGAGTAAGAAGAGATATTTAATTAAATGTTTCAGAACTAATATTAATTTTTCTTATGTCAAAGGTTGTGGCATCGCTGCAATAGGTCATGCTGGATAAAAATAAATGCTTTTAAAACATTTTTTTAAATGGATGTCATTTTAAAATATATTTTTAATGAAAAACAATCCTTTAAAATAACAACTTAAATTATAGCCAAATGTAATAAAACATACATGTTAAAGACAATATTCATGATCCCTGAAAATTGAATCAAGGAGTCTCTACTAAATACACTGAGTTAAAACTTACTTTTTAAATCTAAGATTAAAGTCACAGTGTGTTATACATTTTATTGCTGTGAAAATTACGAATATTTAAACTGTACAACAAACAGTATAGAAAATACGGACATTTAGTTTTCAAGTATGTGATTTTGCTTAGTGTCCTTACATGGTCAAACAGAAATCCTTAATATCCTAACTACTCCCCTAGTCAGATATAAATTATATAATGCAAAGGCTGTGGGCTACGCAAACTGGCTATGTTTAGTTTAAACATGTTTCAGTTATTATCAATTATTATCAGACATGCTTTTTCAGAAAATATATCAATCAATTTCCTTTCTTGGCATAGAAAAAGTGCATTATATACATGGATCAGAACACAACTCAGTTAACGAAAAGTAGTAGGAGATACTCTAGGATAAAACTGTTCAGACGTCGTGAGATACAAAAATGCCTCTTAGGATCTATGGGGACGCAATCTCATAGTGTTGCTCAAAAATCTTGCCACATTCTCCACAACGTAATTATTACAATTGTTCAGCAGATAAGACACTCTGGAATCATCAGTTTGATAAATCCCCTCCAAATATTTATCATATATTTTTGAAAAAATGGGCAATAAAATAAAACATCTGTGATGGATTCGACCTGTTTGGTGCCACAAGGGCAGCGTCTTTCAGAGTATGAGATTTTTGAGAATCTACCTTGCAAAACTGCAGATGGTAAGACATTAAATCTTGCAATGGAAAGAGCTCTTGTAATGGAAAGAGCTCTGGGATTGTAAAGCTGGTGTAAATATGGAGTGGCCAAACAAAGGTGGGAATTCTTAACCCCAATGGGGAACAGGTTTTATTGGCTGCACTGCAAAGGGTTTGGAATTCAATCTCTAGGATTCTGCACTTGATTGTCTGGAATGTTTCCAATTGTTGGAGCATAAGCAGAGACTTGAGTGATAGGTTCTGATTTTGCTCTCAATGCAACCTAGCCATTTGGAGTGGTGGGATTCTGCCAGCATGTGGAAAGTTAAAGAAAATGGATCAGATATGAAATGTAGGCGGAGCCAGAATTTTATAGTGGTGAGCCACACCTTGGTTTCCAGCAGCCCTTGTCCAATTTCCAGACACATGGCTGCATATGGCACACAATTTGGAAGCCCCAGGATTTTGCGCAGAAATTTGGATTGGATGCGTTCCAACGATTGGTTAACTGCACATGGAAAGAGCCCTGATAGAGCAAAGCCTCAGTATTTCCTTCCTAGCTACACACTAATTGATTTAGACCTCATGAGTATACATGCAAAATTTGGATCTTTTTGCCTCAATGTGTATTACTCATACTAAGCCACATTTGTCACTTGGTTGCTCATTTGCTGAGTCTGGAAAAATGGATCTCTTTGTTGTTTGTTTAAGGTTTTCACCAGCCTGGATCATTTGGTCTCATCTCTCAAACCTGGCCACATCACTGCTCACCACTAACAGCAGACAATTTATGAGCAAGTTAATAGTACAAGACGCAAAACAGATCCTTGAGAGAACTCCACTGATTAATTACCGTATTTTTTGCACCATAACACTCACTTTTTTCCTCCTAGAAAGTAAGGGAAATGTCTGTGCGTGTTATGGAGCGAATGCCTGCGGGTGGGGGTGGGGGGGATCTGCTGCAGTCGTGAGCAGAGGATCCATGGTTCCCCTTCCTTTCCTCCTCCGTGGTTACAAAGCATAGATCCACATGGATCCTCAGGATTTTTGCATTGGGCTACTCCAAACTCACTGTCAGGTCACATGTCTGTGGCCACAGCATGAACCACAAAAATCATATATCCACTATTTCATTTAGAATTTTTTTTTCTTGTTTTCCTCCTCTAAAAACTACGTGCGTGTTATGGTCTGGTGCGTGTTATAGAGCGAAAAATACGGTACTTCCATTGCATTTACTCCTGCATTCTGCTTCCTGTTCTTTATTGATCAGCAAAAGGACAAAGCTTCTTATCCCTTAAGTTAGTGATGGGGAACCTGTGGTCCTCCAGATGTTCTTGGGCTCTAGTTCCTATCAGCCCCAGCCGGCATGAGCAATGGTCAAGGATGGTGGGAGCTGTGGTCCCAACAACATCTAGAGGACTGCAGCTTCCCTAATCCTGCCGTAACTTCTTACCAGGAGCCTTTTTGGATATATAGATCTTTCCCTATTCACATGCTTGCTGACACACTGTTCTTTGCAGGCAGGACTGCTCTTTGCAGATATCTTGTTCTACATGCTAATAATTTTATCTTTAATAATGGTTTGTGCCAATTGGGCCAAGCACTGACTTTAGACTACATTATGCAATTTCCTGACTACTTTGCTATTTATTGGAAGATCAGAAAGGAGTTTGATTTTAGTTGCAACAACTAGTTGAAAGAACTACTTGAATGTATGCCATCTGGCCACAGTGATTTGTTAACTTTTATTGTTTCCCAGCTCTGGAACTTTAGCTCTTGTCATGTCAGTTTGACTAAGATCTTCAGATGCTCTCCCTGGAAAAAGTGGTTCACTTGTTGGTTATCTGTACTACATCTTCCACTGCACAGACAAATGAAAATAATTCACTCCACTGCTCTGCAATCTCTCTAGCATCCTTTAGCATTCCTTCCATCTCCTAGTCATCTAATGGTCCGGCTGTCTTTTCTATTTGTAATTAAGGACAGTTCCACTATTTTGTAGTAATATATTAATGTTATTTTTGAAACATGCTTCTTTAATTCTTTGTTTGCCTACCTCATAATCAGTAGCCAGAGTTCGTGCTTGGTTTTGTTAGCCTCTTAGCAAGATTTTAGGTTTTATAGGAAGCTTTCCTGCTTTTTATAGCTTCCTTGATGTGTTCATTAACCACGCTGGCATCCTTTTTGGTATATTTCCTAATTTGTGGTGTATAGTCTACCAGAGCTTTTATTATTGTGTTTTTTAGTAACCTCCAAAAGAGGAATTAAATGTCACACTAAGGATATCCTCACGGCTAGCATTTGGCTTGCCATATGGAATGATCCCCCTCTCCTCCCCACACCCACTGTTCTGGGAATTCTCCTGACCCCCTCCAGAGACAATTTTGGGGGAAGAATAGGGAGCAAAGCCCTATTGCACCAGCAGAAGTCCTTGAGCGAAACTTCCGAGGATGGGACTCATTAATTGAATCCCACCACAAGTATCTCAAAAAGATATAACCTACATGATTTTTCCTTTCATATTTCTTTTTTAAAAAATCATATCCTGTTTTAGAAAAGTTCTCCCTTGAAATTAAATGCGAACTTGATGGACTTTCTGTGTGACTTTCCACTTATATCGAAGTTGAATTTGATAGTATTGTGCATCACCTCTTGGGCAGCCCAGGATCATTTTGTTTTTAGTCAATTCCATGACCAGCCTTTCCAGGAAGCATATAGCAATGTCTTGTCTCTAGAAATCCATTACAGTTATGATTTTAAATTACCTGCCTTCAATAGATTCTCCTATGATAATATGTTCCCACACATGCCTTTTTTGTGAAACTTAAGCTAAAATCAGCTGTATTCTGAAAAGAAAAAGTTTCTAACTTTTTCTTAATCTATAGTATAGTAGCTAAGAAAATCACTTGGGAAAGCTTAGTCACTTGCTTTGGAGCTTAAAGCTTTCCCCCTCTTTTATTCCAGGCTTAAACAAAGTTCAGTGGGGCATCAAAGTGCCTCAGTCTTAAATTACAGTCTGTACTTTAAAATAGAATGGATGCACAATATGTTCCTGAAGCTAGAGGGTGGGAGTGTTATTCAGTGAAAATTGAAGGCTTGTTGAGTCAATAATCTTCTTTCACAGAGTAACAATTTTCAGCTAAAATTTCTTGACCCAAACAAAGGAAAACCAGATCATTCAGTTATTTTACAACATTGCTGGAGCAAGCAAAATGAAAGGGGGGTAAACACCATTCATTCCACACTGAGCAAAAACAATGTGAAAATTTCAGTCACAAAAATTACACCATCAAAAGTTTCCTCTTTTTTTTATTTACCATATTGCCAAATAGTTATTTTCAGCTCAAGAAAGGAACAGAAGTAAATAACCAGGGGTATGATTGGTACCCAGGCGCCATTCATGTATCAGTTGCAGGTTGCATTTAACTTCCATTATCAAGAGCTAGCTTGCTGACCTTTCTGCAAATCAGCAATAACATCCGTAAACAGTACTAGAATTTTTATTAGTTGTTTGTTTTGTTTCTTCATTCACCTGTGGGAGTATTCATTTGGCTAACAAAATAAATCAAGTCAAGCTCAAAAGCTTTTGCTTACTGAAAATTTTCCTGTCCTGATACCATAGTACCATTTTAAAAATAACTTCATCTAAAGGACTGCCAAAAGTTTTCTGTGAAACCATCCTCAGCCACATCTCACCATGAGAAAGTTTTTTTATTTTAATATAATAGTTATTTTGAAATATCTAACTATTACTAAGGTTGTGCATTCCTTCTTGTTTTGTTAGCAAACCTTGAAAATCAGACTCTTTTGCGCTGTATTCCCAAAACCTTGTTAAGTTTAAATCTATGTTATTTGAATATCACCTTGGGATACTTAAATATGTCTCTTTCAGGGTAGTTTTTTGAACATCTGTTTTACAATACTGATCTTGGGGGCAGTTAGTAATTGTACTGTTAGCTAACTTCTTTTTCAAATTATGTCAAAATAATTATACTTTTGGAAAAAAGATAATATTGTAAGTTAAATGGGTTCTCAGCATAATATACTTCTTGGGGCCATTTTTCTTAAATAACCAATGAATAAATATACATTAAAAAGCAAAGAGATGTCTAATGCATTTTGATCAGTACTGCACTGCACAGATTTCTTTTTAAAACACATTTCTCAAAAAGATGTCAAAAGTATAAACCATTTGTACGGTTCATAAAGTTGAATGCTCTCTCACCCTTCAGAGAGGTTTTCTAAAAATTTGTGTTGCAAGCAAGCACAGCTAGACAGTTCACTAGTTGTTCCATTTCCTTCACACATTGTATATAAAAATCCTGGCACAAATGTTCCTGTTAAATTCAAAGCAGATGAATTTCTAATGTGGGCTGGAAACAAATGGCTACAAACAAACCATACTTTTATTAGCTAATCTTAATGGCTTGTCCAACATCATAGTAAATTATTATTCCTTTTATTCTTCAGTTATCTGGACACAGTTTGACCTAGACTGTTTTGAATGTGGGTCAATTCTTTAAGTATCCAAGTAAAACAGTGCATATTTTTTAGTTCACCATTATAAGGTAGTATCTTGTGTCTATATAATTAAATGAGTTTGGTTCTCCGCTGAAGGAAATAAATTAAACTGTCCCCTGAAATTCAGAGAGAAACCTTGAGAAAAACAGGGCGAGATTTCCAAGGAGCAGATAGTACAAATGGCAGGAGACCCACATATCTTCACAGACACAAAGACACACACACACACACAGAGCACTTTACAAAAAACAGGTATGTCAGGTCTCTACTCCAAGGATTGCAATCTAAAATAAACGCAGGATAACTACACATTTAAGGGATGGAATGGAGGCATGGGTAGGCAGGGGAATAAGAAGGGGTTGCTTCAGTTAGATGTACTTCAGCTTAGTCATTCTGGCCACATGACCTGGAAGCTGTACGCCGGCTCCCTCGGCCAATAAAGCAAGATGAGCGCCGCAACCCCAGAATCGTCCATAAATGGACCTAACGGTCAGGGATTACTTTACCTTTAGTAAGAAAGCAGTGCTTTTTTTCTGGGAGGACGCAGGGGTACACAAACCCCTAAGCATTTTGTGAATCTAAGTTTGGCCTCACTGAGGGGCAGTATTTCAATATGAGTAGGAAAATGAGAGTACAGTGGTACCTCTGGTTACAAACTTAATTCGTTCCGGAGGTCCATTCTTAACCTGAGGTACCACTTTAGCTAATGGAGCCTCCCGCTGCCACCAGCGTGCGGTTTCTGTTCTCATTCTGAGGTAAAGTTCTTAACCCGAGGTACTACTTCCAGGTTAGCGGAGTCTGTAACCCGAAGTGTTTGTAACCTGAGGTGTTTGTAACGCAAGGTACCACTGTTCCTCTAAACATTTTTTTTTAGAAATAAATAGCACTGGTTAAAAGTATATTTAAATTTTCACACACACACACACACACACACACACACACACACACAGACAAAACATATGCATAGGTGACAGAAAAGTATGCACATACCCAAAAGTGGTTTGCAGCCAATCATCTGGTGGAACCACTAAGCTACTTTGTGATTTTCAAAGTTTACTTGTTCCATCAGGTATTCAGCTGAGCTCATGTGCCCACTTCTCCCCCACTTCTGCATTCTAGTGCTTAGAATTGATGCAGTCCAGTCCATAGCTGAGTAAGTGATTTTGTGGGGAAACATAATGTATGAGCTGGTTAAATCGGTGATATAGCCAGCAGAAAATCCCATGATCATAATAGCATCTTTGCCTGAAATTGCTGCAATATTCATGGAAATGTTTGGGTCCTAAAAACCGTGTGAAGAATTCTGCTTGTGGAATGTCACATTCCCACCACCTCCTCTTAATTGAAGCATGCAATGTACCCCAAAAATCTGGTCTTTAGAGTTGGGGGGTTCTTAGAAATAGTATTAGATGCAGCACAGGGGAGTGCTGCAGAGGAAAGGAGGAGTTGGCACAAATCATAGCGCCTTTTCTTGCACAAGCAAAAGTGCCATTGAATCCTTTGGATTATTGCTGACACTATTTTACACAAATCCATCGGAGAAAGAAGTTGGCCTGCTCAGATGAATTAAAAAATGCATTACTATTTGGGTAAAATAAGGTGGCTACTTTTTTTAGTAGGCAATACAGTGGTACCTCAGGTTAAGTACTTAATTCGTTCCAGAGGTCCGTTCTTAACCTGAAACTGTTCTTAACCTGAAGCACCACTTTAGCTAATAGGGCCTCCTGCTGCCACCATGCCGCCGGAGCATGATTTCTGTTCTTATCCTGAAGCAAAGTTCTTAACCTGAAGCACTATTTGTGGGTTAGCGGAGTCTGTAATCTGAAGCGTATGTAACCTGAAGCGTATGTAACCTGAGGTACCACTGTATTGGCATTTCCTGTGTGCTTTTATTTTACTTGTACAGTAGCGCCTCAGCTTACGTAACCCTCTGGTTACGTAAACTTCACGTTACAAAAGCGGCAAACCTGGAAGTACTGGACCGGGTTTCGCCGCGCATGCATGCGCAGAAGTGGTCTACCACCACGTGCATGCACAGAACAGTGGTCCTCAGGTTGCGGAAACCTAGGGATCCAGCCGGACCTCTGGAACGGATCCCATTCACAACCGGAGGTACCACTGTGTATATTGTTTCATAGATTTTCAGCATTTATCAAGGAGCTAAAGCAAAT
The DNA here is from genome assembly GCF_965112155.1 of Podarcis liolepis. Taxonomy (NCBI): domain Eukaryota; kingdom Metazoa; phylum Chordata; class Lepidosauria; order Squamata; family Lacertidae; genus Podarcis; species Podarcis liolepis. The sequence goes on along the minus strand of NC_139557.1, from coordinate 69,993,297 downwards.
TGGAACACTGAAGGATAATTTTTAAATTAATTTCAACAGTTTCAAGTAATTTCACATATTTTGCTTTTGTTCCTGATCTACTTTTTGTTGACAGTTTCAAACCAAATACCATATTTTTTGCACCATAACACTCACTTTTTTCCTCCTAGAAAGTAAGGGGAAATGTCTGTGCGTGTTATGGAGGAAATGCCTACGGGTGGCATGCCTACGGATTTTCCTCCTCTAAAAGCTACGTGCGTGTTATGGTCGGGTGCGTGTTATAGAGCGAAAAATACGGTACATCATATTCTTTCTAATATTATTTGAACAGGCTCCTGACATGAAGACAGTAGCCCCAGAAATCCCAGCACAAGTGCCCCACTAAATGAAGCATCAGCTGAACATCTACTAGCAAGACCAGGTCAAGGGGCACATCAAGGGCCCAACCGCATCCCAAACAGGCAGAAATACTGTTCCGAGATCAGCATTTGTACAGAACTTGTGGCCCTGTGATTTTTGGCAATGAGTCCAAGAAGCTAAATCAGAGTAAGGGCCAGAAAGACTGTCCTCGCTTTAATTAGGCTTTCTCACAATGCCATGTAGCATATGAGATCTGATGCCAGGACACCTAATTATAGCACGAGGGCAAATTTTCTGCCCTCATTCTTAATTGGTGAACATTTTGCTCCATTTCTCAGTCCCTCCAACAACTGCCAAGATGAGGATTATCCCTTTTGCAATATATGATGCTTTCATGAACTAGGTCCTGCATTAGCTTAGTCCTAAAAATAATTCATTACTAAGAATTATTGAAGAAAGTGTGATACAAAGTGACAAACATGAAACATATACAAATAAAAAAAAGCTATTTACTAATTATTACAGGGAAACTAAAAGCCCATACAAAAAGTCCCAAAAGTAGACTTTATGTAACTCATTCCCTCTTATTTTCTTGCTTTTTAAAATTAAACATAGTTGGGGATGAAACATAGCGTGTTATTCGGCCAAACTTAGCTCATCAAAGTCTGGCTAATTTCATTAGAATACTTAAGGCTTTCCAGGTAAAATTAAGGGTTTTTAAAGTGTGAAACTTCTGCAAAGCATTCTTTTAATGGCTCTGTGGTGATTCCAAATTACTCAAGTGCTACACTGCATGGAATTAGAGAAAGAAGCTGCATTTTCTGTAACCATAACAAATTTTAACAGTCTGAAATATAAATAGTCAGGCTATTAAAGACTATATATGTCTTATTAAATTATGTAGGTCGGTATGCAATCATTCAGCTTTAACCAATTTGTCTTTTATAAACTTTGTTTTTTAAAAAATACATGAAAAAATGTGGTCAGAAATGAATTGAAAATAGATACTATTTTGCTAATTTTTACTTTTGTTCCTGGCAGTTGAATAATGGAAACAAAATATTGCACACAACTCATTTGTGACTCTTAGCAAAAAATGAAATGACCCAGCAAAACCCACTACTATGTAAAACCACACTACTCTGAAAACAATTACTGTGACCCAACGTTCCCCAACTTGGTGCTCTCCATATGCTTTGGACTTCAACTCCCATCAGCCCCAACAAGCACAACAGCATAAGCACCAGATAAGTAAGAGTTGGAGTTGGCTGTTCTTATAGCCGAAAAACCCACCTAAATACATTTACTTAGACGTAAAGCCTGCTAAATTCAAGAGATTTACTTTCTAGTAAACTTTTCTAGGGCTGCCACACAAAAAAACACAACTTCTCATTTTAGATACAACTTAAAATTTGCTATTCTTAAGCATATCACCTTTTTAAAATTTCAACATCATCACTGTTCAACATCATCACTTGTTTTCTCACTAATTCACAAAATAAGAAGTATTTTCCAATTATCATTCCAAAAATGTTTTCCATATTGTCAATCAAGAACAGATTCACTCAACTAAGTTAATAAGGTAATTATAATATGACAAGAATATCACATAAAAGTACTTCTTTAACCGCCCCCCCATGCAATCAGTATTAGCTTGACTGTGATGAGTTGACATGTTACCAAGTTAAATGATCAGGCTATCTGCAACAATCCAATAGAAAACATGGTTGTGCAAATTGTCCATAATTGGAAATGTTGCATCTAAAACACTGAAAGGTCATCTGCACAAATGCTGGTTTTTAAAGTTAAGAAGCACTGCAGAAAGTGGTACAATCTTAACGCAGGAATATTTAAGTATACTCCAGCTTCCTTCAGACACCAATTTGGTGATAAATGTTTAGCACAACAGATGTGAGCATATGCAAGGAGAAATATTATTCTTGCATATCTAGTTAAATGTGTATATCTTAAATATTCAACATCCAATACAGAAAATGAATGGGGATTATTCAGTTATCTTTGAGAATGAAGGAATTCTCTGAATATATGAGCTAAATCCTTACTGTCTTGTTTCTCATTATGGTTTAAATTCAATTATAAATTTGATACTGAAAAACTCCCCAAACAGCAAGAATTTGAAACAATTTCTATACTGCAGAATATTATTTTCAACACAGTACATGAAACATTTCTACCAGATGACAACTAATTTCTTACTGGTAAGCTTGATGGCCTCTCTTGTTGGATTAGATTCATTTCTTCATGGTTAGGCTTGCCTTGGGTGATTTGGGGCTGGGACCTGGATCCATAGGCTTCCTGAGACATTTCCTGGATAAAACAGATAATATATTAATAATGCAAAAGAGGAGGTATGATAAAGTTCAGGAGAAAAGACCGGCTATACGTTGAAGGATCCACTAACACACACACACACACACACACACACACACACACACACACACACACATATTCTGGTGCACTTTCCACACCCAAGACATATCCACAGGGCTCAAAATATAACTATTTACAGGCAACTCCCCATCTGGGTGCGATCGGCACATGTGCGACCACTGATGCACACACCATTTTTGGCACCGCAAGAGGGCGGGGGCGGAACAGGCCCAGGAAGAGTGGGGAAGGAATGGGGACGGGAGCGGGTGGGATGGACTGAAATGTGTGGCACCTTGGAATCTCTACAGAAATCTTGCTTCCAGCACCGAGACTAGATAACGCTCTCATTTTTTTCTGGTGGAGTGAAGACGTAAGAGAGAATTTGAGGAGGGTTCAGTAAGATACCATTTGTTACAGGAGAGAGCTAATCAGGAGCTCTTTCCATTTATTCCAGAGCATATGACTACAATTATAATTCTTGAAGAGCTGCATTTCAGGAAGCTCTAAAATTAACACTAATGGAATATCCATTCTACCATATATGGAGAGTGTCAATAATGCTCAACAGAGCAGAGTTTTCCCCATAGTGTATGCAAGCTGTTCAAAAGGCCATTCCTTACACATACCCTCCACTCCGTTTGGTCAAATGATAATGCTCCAGAATACATGCTCAGGTGAGACAAGGGGATTCAGGATAAAACAGGAGGAACCTTTGTGTATGCCTAGAATGTGCCTTAAGTCTCTCTCTCTCTCTCTCTCTCTCTCTCTCTCTGGCTTTCTATTTCAATGAATTTTAAAGTGAATTGTTTTGGGAAATGCTTTAATAAGCTGCCAAAAACCCTGCACCCAACGCATGCCCTATTCAAATCAACAGGATTTATTTGTGCAGAACTGAGGGCAGAATTACCACAAGATGTCAACCAAACCTATATCAAGTTTTCAAGGACGGGACATCAACTTGAAAGATGCATTAAACTGAAAATGTTTACTTCTTGTGCTAAGTCTGTCCCAATAGATTAGGGACAGATTTCTTTCGCACTACAGTACAAGAAAGCATAAATAAAAATAATGGCATATTAGTATATGCAGAAGCCAGTTTTACTTTATGTTCCCAGGTACATATTAATTACAAGTCTTACCTGCACCCACAGTCAACCTTACGGTTTGTTCTTATACAGACAAGGAGTAGGACAGAATGTGAAACTCTTATTTTAGCATGTGGCACAGAAAGTTGAAGAGCCAATTGCAGAAAACAGATATCACACCTTAACAATCAAGGAGGAAAGCTGTTTTATTGTCTCCCCCCCCAAAAAAATTGCATAACAGATTGCTCTCTTAATTTGTTTTTTCCTGTCTTTGTTTGCAATTTTGATAAACAACTAAATGTGAACAATTATTTTTACATGCAACATTTTTAGCCTGAAAGTGCAAGGAAATAATTTCTCTATAGCACCCCCATAAGTGCACTCACAGTTTTGCTGCTGGTCCTTAAAAAGGACTCTCTGGGGTGCCAAAAGCATCTGGTCCAATAGCAGCTACTTCCAAGTCCTGCAATGCTATGAGCCAGTTAACTCTTTCTGGGTGTATTAAACATGATGTTGCCATGAGGGTCTCCAAATTGGTAAGACAGATGAAAGCCAAATGGAGTCACAGCTGGATCCTTCTCTCTATCAGGCAGATTCAGAGAAACAAATCCTTTTTGCTTCAATCTGAATGCAGATAAAATATAGAAAAATGCTTAGCCAGTTCTTTTGAAAAAAATGTGAATAATGATTGATAGGTAGGTAGATAGGTAGGTAGGTAGGTGTTGGACTTTTTTCTTTGTTTTTAGTGCTAATGAAACTGATAGGTCACTTTCTTTTTGATCCACATCCGACTTTTAAGTACGTGCCAATAAGAATCTTAAAAGACCAGTTCTTCCATTTGGTTACCAGCAAAGGGTAACACAATTGGGCTTAAGGGTGAAAAATGTGGATGGCTGAATGATTATTATCCACTGTGACGCCCCCCTATTCCTCCTCCCAGATTTCTGCTTGCGACACAGTTCTCCTGCTGTGTGGGCCAGCAGGTTCCTTTGGATTAACAGCATGATTTAAAATCAACAAATGACACAAGGCCTCTATTCAGCTGCCTTCCCCCTGTTACAAAGCAACATAAAGATGCAGGGGAGCCTCACAATAGGCAAACAAATGAGCAAACCTCTGCTTTTTCTTTGAAATTTAAACACAACCTCACTATTTTGTATCATTGCAGAGGTGTCTGTAATAAACCCTCCACAGAAAATAGTATCGCTTATATTATTTGTTCAACTTTCTTTCTTTTTAATTTAGTATTCCAACCCAACAAAAAAACAAAACCAAGCAAGCATTAAAATAGGACTGACATGAAAATTTAAAAACAGGCATTCAAAGTGGGGAACAGGGGGATAGCTACAAACACAAGCCACCTGGGGAGGAAAGGGTGTAGGGACTATGATGAGATGAGAGCTGGAGTTTCTTTATAAAAGTTGTAGCTTCAATTTTTTCAGATCTAGCTCTTCATTCAGGGAGAAAACAACTTTTTTAAAGTCTTTAGAGTTGTTGCAATTAAAACATAAAAATAATAGATGTTTGGTAGCAGAAACTCAGAGTATTAAAAAGGCTAAAAAACCACTACCTATAAAAATACAACTCAATAGTTTTTACACAATTTCATTTACTGTAGAGACTTTAATACAGCTAGTCGATTTGTTAGCAGTTAAGTACCCAAAGAACTATAATCTGCACTGCAGCTGAGCTAGAATTCCAGCCCAGTTAACCACGTTTTGGTTTTATATCACGGATACCATTCCAAATTCCATATTAGCTCTGATGCACATAATACTCCTGCATGCATAGGCAACATCATTCATTTCATATTGACATTGGGTTAATATGTGCAAAGGAATGCACATGTAGATCTGCTTCCCTCTCTGAAATAAGTAGGGTGGTCCATGTGGGTATAGCAATTCTACTGCACCCATAAGTAATTGTTGCATTGATGAACTGCACACACGCACACGCACACGCACACACACACACACACAGACAGAGGTTTGTTTACTTTTAACTGCAATTGAAAAATCACATCCTGTAGGCTACTCTAATTTCCAATTACCCCATACAGTGGTTTCTAATTAAAAGAAGAAGAAAAAAACCCCTGCATGATCAAGCATTTCAGAATAAAACTATTGTGTAAATTTGTTGACCTGTCCATATACTGCTTGTTACAAAACATTTTTAATACTCTGGAAAGCAAGAAATGCCTGAAAGTGTAAACATGTTAAAGTGAGACGTAGGCTGCATTTGGGCAGTTGTTTAATCTATCTTTCTGTCCCTTTTCTTGCTGTTTTTACAGGGCTTTCAGAGGGCATTTGATTCCTTCTTGCAAAGTTTCCCCTAGTTTCACATAAAGTCTGTTATGTGAAATTATACTTATACTTATAATACTGTACTAATACTTATACTTACAATACAATAAAAGTATAAATTCAGTTTTCACATCAGTTTTTCCACAGTTCCATCCACTGCCTCTCACCTGATCTGTTATGTTTGCACTGGGTGTGGCTTACTGGCATTCCAGACTATCATACACCCCAGAATTCCCTTAAACTGCAACAATAAGGTTTTCTTTTTATTGTCCTGCTTTTCAGCCACAAGGCCTCCACAGTGGCTTAGATTGAAAACATTAAAAGCCCTTTTAAAAAATTATAAAACGAACATTAACCAAACTAAGTTAAAACCTCAATCAGAACAGAAACTAATGGAATTATTAGAATTTAAAGGTGTACAAAAATTCTTGGTAGAAAAGAAAAATATTCTGTAATCACAAGAAGCGATTGAAGAGGCCTATCAGTTATGAATGGGGCGTTATGCCAGTATGTAGATGCCATCACTGAAAGATTCTTAGATGTGACTCTCAATAATGGTAGCACCTGAATAAGTTTTAATGCTTTTGGGGGGTACATGGGGAGAGAAACATTTCCAAAGATATAACATTGCCCTTATATACAAATTAGTGTGTGCACAAAACAGATTGACTCAGTGTGCATATTTAAAATCTGGAAGGTAGTGAAATATGGATGACTGGCACGGAAACTCACTTTAAAATAAATAGCTAAATGTTTCAATTCAGATTTTCCCTATTCTGGCAGCCACCCAAAGACAGTGTATCGTGAACCATCAACAGAATTATTAAGTAGCTGAAAGTGCCATTTCCACACTGAATTGAATTTAACCCTGTCCTGAAATTCAGCCCAGGCCAGTTAACAACTTCCAGTGCCTCCTCCCCAGTGAATGGGAAAGGAAGAAAAAGAACAGACATCAACCCAGGTGAAATAAGTGCAATTTATCATCTTCTGCCATACCTGTGGGTTCTTCCCCAATAAGGGTTTGGCCTCCTGGGAGTGGATCATACCTGACTCTGCAGTTTCTAGCTAGCAGATTCTTCGTTCCTGATTATATCAGCTTGCATCGGCCTTCTGGGGCAAGGGATTAAAAGCAAATGCTGCCTTCAACAGCGGGGTTGCCACCAAAGAGATGACATCCAAGGAAGTTGCCTCTTCAGAACACTTTTGGGAACCATGGGGGTGAGGAAGTTATGTTGATAGGCCAGTTTTCCCAGCGGGGAACAAAAGGTACAAAAGCATGTGGGGAGAGCAGGGGAAAAGCAAATTTAAAGTGGAGGTGATTATAAATTCAATGAGGTGGAGTGCTTCTGTACAAACATGCAACTTTTCCTGAAGAAACCTTCCTAGGACAGGGAAGATCTACGTACAGTGGTACCTCGCAAGACGAAATTAATTCGTTCCGCGAGTTTTTTCGTCTAGCGAATTTTTCGTCTTGCGAAGCACGAAATCCCATAGGAATGCGTTGAAATTCAATTAATGCGTTCCTATGGTCAAAAAAAGTCCAAACAAAGCCAAATTTGGTACAACAAGAGTTTATTAAGTGCTCTTTAAAGCCACACATACTGTAAAGAGCATTTCAAAAATTGAAGGAACAATAAATTAAGTTTCTAAACATGACAGAAAAACATTTAAAAATCAACAAAGTGTACAGTACATTTTCTAAGACTCTGGGGGACAACTCGAAGAAGGTTCCTCTTCCACTCTTTGCTTCTTGCTGAAGAACCCCCTCCCCAACTGTTCCCCCAGCCGCCCACCACACAGAAATTCAAATCCAGATTTTTTTTATAAAACAGCAGAGTGGCCCAATGGTCACAAAAAATCATAAAAATGCAGAAAAAAACCACACAAGCTTCCAGATTCTTGCAAACCCCTCCTCAACTGTTCCCCCAGCCACCCACCACACAGAAATTCAAATTCAGAATTTTTTTTAAAAAACAGCAGAGTGGCCCAATGGTCACAGAAAATCATAAAAATGCAGGAGGGAAAAACAAAACCTTCCAGATTCTTGCAAACCCCTCCCCAACACCAAGTCCTTGAATTCCAAACACCCCAACCCAAAATCCAACCCCCCCAAAAAAAGTTTTAAAAGTTTAAAATAAGTTTTGGAAAAGCTTCAAAAATCACCAAAGTCTTCAAAAACCTCAAAAAAGGCTACCTCCTCGAAGTCAAGTCGCAACTGTATTAACAGTGTTAAGAAAAAGGAAACAAACTTGCAAGATGTTTTCGTTTTTCGTCTTGCGAAGCAAGCCCATAGGGAAATTCGTCTTGCGAAGCAGCTCAAAAAACGGAAAACCCTTTCGTCTAGCGAGTTTTCCGTCTTGTGAGGCATTCGTCTTGCGGGGCACCACTGTACCTTGGGTTACATACGCTTCAGGTTACAGGCTCTGCTAACCCAGAAATAGTACCTCAGGTTAAGAACTTTGCTTCAGGATGAGAACAGAAATTGTGCTCTGGCGGCACGGCAGCAGAAGGCCCCATTAGCTAACGTGGTGCTTTAGGTTAAGAACAGTTTCAGGTTAAGAATGGACCTCCGGAATGAATTAAGTACTTAACCCGAGGTACCACTGTAACTTTTTAGTAAGGCTTGATTGAGTGGTGGCCAGTTAGATCCCACAAGGCAAAACAAAATTGTACAGTCATAGAACCATAGAATTGTAGAGTTGGAAGGGACTCTGAGGATCAACCCTCTGCAGGAATATGCAGTATTTACTTTAATAAAACTTTATTCATTTAATAATTCTGTAAGAAGCTGATATAATAACAGATATAAAGAATGTTCCTTTGATTACGTGCCTTACCAATTCTAGAGTTGAAGGGGACCCTGAGGGTCATCCAGTCTGACCCCCGTAATGCAGGAATCAGCTAAAGCATCGATGACAGGTGGCCAACCAACTTCTGCTTAAAATCCCCAAGAAAGGAGAGTCCATAGCCTCTCAAGGGAGTCTGTTCCACTGCCAAATAGCTCTTGCTTGAGTTAGTTAGTTTTAAAATGTTTAAAAATCAAAAGTTGTATATGAAAATAGGAGATCAAATTATTTTAAAATGGAAGAGAAATTCAAAATGCTTGCAAGAGGCTTTCAGAACGAATAGCTTAATACATACTTTTCAAACAAGATCATACTCACAGGCTTTCTATGTAATACAAAATGATCACCCACACAATCAGGTGAGATTGTTTACCCATTTCCCTCAACATATGTGCACCTGGTACACTAATTACAAAAGTCTTGTTAAAAGAAGTGATTTACTGCATCTTTAAACTGGGTAATTTGTAGTTCCAGAATCATCCACCTTAAAATGTACACTCGCAGGGCATGTTACGTACATTTACATCATTTTCATAATCTGGACAGTATGCCACATTTCTGAAAGGCATTTTTAAAGGGTGAAACTTTATACATTTTATGCTTTAGTTGGATATAGCACCTGGATTGGGGTGTTACTTGCTACTTGCCTAGATTTAATTTATTCTGTAAGTTTTTATACTTTCAATTGCTTTAATGATAATTATTTATTATTTTCTTTTCTACTGTGGTACCTTGGTTCTCGAATTTAATCCATTCCGGGAGTCTACTCGACTCCTGAAACTGTTTGAAAACCAAGACACGGCTTCCAATTGGCTGCAGGAGCTTCCTGCACTCAATCGGAAGCCGCAGAAGCCGCATTGGACGTTTGGCTTCTGAAAAATGTTCGCAAACCGGAACACTTACTTCCGTGTTTGCAGCGTTCGGGAGCCAATTTGTTTGACAACTAAGCCGTTCGGGAACCAAGGTACCACTGTAATGCATTTATATGAGTTTGGTTATACTGAACCTATTTATTACTTATACACAGCAAATTTCCGCTGCCTTGGGAAAAAACTTTGGGAGAAGAAAGGGCTAAGGAGTAAACCCAGAGTGGAGTCCCTAAGACGGTTGGATGGTGCCAAATGTCTTGCTCTGCTTTCCTTTGGTCCACAAAGGACCAAAGTGAGGCCGGGATCAGGGTCTTGTCATCTGGGCAGCCTAGGACATCCATACACAAAGCCCAGCCTTGTGCCCCAGAAAGGTCTCTTCAGTGCTGCTAACACACCAAAAACAACACAGGAGGCAGCAGTTACCAGTTACCAGACTCTGCAGCCACAGAAGGCACTGCAATTTTCCAGTGGTTTGACTTCACTCCTGGAGGTGCAGTCCATTATCTTCCAAGATAGATGGATGCCAACAACAACAACTTAGCAAACAAAGATGCACAAGTTCTGAATTGCCACTGGGACATCAAGGCTAATTGTTGACAGATGCTTTGCTTGCATAAGTTCATCTGGATCAGGCATAGGCAAACTCGGCCCTCCAGATGTTTTGGGACTCCCAACTCCCATCATCCCCAGCTAGCAGGACCAGTGGTCAGGGATGATGGGAGTTGTAGTCCCAAAACATCTGGAGGGCCAAGTTTGCCGATGCCTAATCTGGATCATAACTGGAAAGAATTTAGTTTTAATTCAGAAGTCTTTCAAGTAGATTCTCATGTGGTCATAATATAAGAAATGGTGTTACTCATCAAAGAACAAGCATGAGAACAGCTACTGCATGATACATAAAACACTTAAGAACTGCTGTCTTGGAAAACCTCAAATGTGCTATGTGCACTTTAACCAAATGGCAATATGTGAGGTCAGTAAGACGGGTTAAAACTAGAATGCAGGTCAGGACTTAACTGCTAGGAAGCATAATACTGTATACAGTACTAATGCACAAAACAACTTTTTCCCAACACTTGAAACGTAATCAAAGCATTTCCATTTGAAGCTACAGTCACTTACTGTGATCATTGAGCACAATTCATTTGTTGTGAACAAGCCCTACAAAGTTATAAATACATGTGTCCATGTATTCCTTTTCTTTTTAACCTCTACTTTAAAAGCATTAACAAGAAAACACTGAAAACTGAAGAGGTAATTTGTTCCTAGGACTACAAAACTAAGACCCCTGTGTGTATTAGAAGAGCCCAAACTTTCTGAAAAAAATGAAGAGCTGTCTCCAGAGGCTACCGTTTTGAAAGGAGTGTCACATGTGGAAACCCATGATGGGAAAAGCAGTTGGAGGGGTAGTGACTGAGTGGGTGAACTGTTGGTGAAAAAAGAGCAAGCATACACATACCATTACTCCTCCAGTGTGAACAAGTTAACTGTTTGCCAAACGAAACCCATCTATACACAACACCATCTAAGCTGCCTCCCGCGTTACATTTCCTCACATGATGCCACACATGTCCCAAACCCTGTTGAAGAATTTTGCATGTGTCTACTTGCAAGTAAGATAAGAACATGGGAGTGACTCATCATCTGAATCTGTTTAATGAGAATACATGTATATAGGTCCATCCCGCATTGCTATTTTTTTTCACAAGAATTGCTTGTGGAAGTTTTCCTGGAGTGAAATTCCCGACTTAGGAAAGTTCCTTGTATCAATGGTGCATGAAAAATGTGTTGGGGACAACACAGCATTTAAAACATCAGTCCTTGCGGGGGCGGGGGTGTTAAGTCACAAATCCTCAAATATAATTTAGACTTCTGTTCACATGGAGTGTCTTGCTAATAAAGATAGTTTCTCAGACATCAGTAACTGCTTTTGTGAGTTGTATCAGAAGGGTGTTTGTGCTAAACATACCTGGCAATAAAAACCCTAGGTCCCATTTTGCTTTCTGCTTCCTCAGCTAAAACCCTCCACAGAAAAAAAGAATACTGCAATCCATTTTTTAAAAGGGTGTGGGTGTTAGTGGGGCAAAAAAGGGGGAAAGTCTATTTCAATTGAAGGAATACATTTAATAATAATTAGAATGAAAAGAGTTTTACAAGCTACTGCACTGGAGATGTTGAATCAATGTGAGCAGAAAAGATAAGAAAGTCTGCTTTATCTAATTTGTCATCCACCCGCCTGGAGAAAACTGTTTTAAAATTTTAAAAGGGCAGAGAGGTTTTTAAATGAAGTCATGATCGCTGACTGACCAAATGCTGTATCACAGGGCAAGATTAGAAGTACTAAAAGCTCTAAATGAAGTTTTCTGGATTTTTAACATATTGAAATATTCTTTTCTCTCTATTCAGTATTAGAGCAGCACTTTTCAGTAAGCTCATTTCTAAATACTGATGGGCAACTGCAAATCCTCTCACCTCAGTCTGTAAATACTGTTTCTGACCTTTTCCTGCTGCTATGTGGAGTTCTTGCCTAGTTCTGCCTATAGCATTAGGCTCCCCATCCTTGCCTTATTCTCCACATTCTTAATAGGTGTCTTTTGTTTATTGCAGACAACTGGGGTGGTGTCTCCTACAGAAGCCAACAGACAAAGCCCCTAGAACTTTCTTCTGGAGGAGGAGCCGCCCCTGCCTTCCGAGACCAAATGGGCAACCACAGGAGAGACTATATAAAAAAACTGAAGGAAAAACACAACAGCTGGCTATTCGAAGGCTGAACCACACTGAGGCCATGGCAGGAGCAACAACCTACTGTCTCCCCCTCTTGGAATACCTAACTACACCCCCCCCCCATATGTGATAAAGTGCATGCAACACTGTAGCATTTTTTCTTTCTTCTTTTTTTGCACTTTTTTGTATCATACTCTTCTTTTCAGTCTAACTTTTTAGGAACAGTTTGAATTATTTTATATCGAATACGGTTGTGGTTCACTGTTTGAGATACACTATGCAGAGAAACAGAATAAGCTATATCTTAAAAGGAATCAGTGCTCATGACAAAGGCTAATTTCAACCCTTACCAGTTGAGTGCACCTCTCATTGTTATTTATTTCAAGACATTCAAATATTACAATCAAGCTAGATAAAATGCAAACAATTGAAAAAACTAAATTCACAGATAACTTAATAATTAAACAGAAAAAATATATCCTAAACTGTTTGTGTATATGCCACTTTTGTTCGGCATAATCATAGACAAAATAACCACTTCCTCTCAAGAAAACAGATCACGCTGAAGGTCACAGCATAATACTAAGCATAACCCTCAGTTTGGAAGAAGACTGGGAGATTTGATTTTTACCATTTCCAACCTGCCTTTCTAACCTGAAGTCTGACAGTTGTATAACATGTGTATGTAAACCAAATATATACGTAACACGGAGTGCATTCCTCTACTTAAAGCATGTGAATAGTAAAGAAGGCACTTGCTCTTGAATAGCATTTTCTGAATAGTATCTAACACCATTCATCCTTGTAATCATAGAATTGTTGGAAAGGATCTAGTCCAACCTAAGGCAAAGTTTTGTCAAACATATGTAATTATCTGCAATACATATTCAGTGTGAGGGCACCATACATACATACATACATACATTCAAATAAATGAATACAAAATAAATTATACACTTTCCTCCTTAAAATTCAAGTTAGCAGAGAGCAGAGAAAGGTTCTGTTTGATATAGTTTAAAGAGAAAAAGTTGTGTTTTCTACATCCTTCAGGTCTGACATGCTATCCATACACGTATTTTGTTTCTACACTGATAGCAATACCCAAATGCTGTTTTTAAGCTAAGAAGTGTCCCCATATAAAAAGGACTTTTAACTATAGAACCTTAACAGATATGAATACACAGGTAAATGGAAAATTGAAAACAAGGGGTCTGATGTGGAATTGCAGGTTGTAAGTAGTATAAGAGCTCGTTTGATTTCAAATGGACATTCCAATACTAGTTTAATATTTTAAGACTTTCCTCAATTACCATGCAGTTGCCAAACAAAATACAAAATGTGATTAGCAGGTATCATCTGCGTCCGTTCCCGTATGGAAATTATAACACACACTCCTCTTGGCTTCCTTCCAGTCCCACAATTGCTAAAAGTCATTGAGGAAACACTTTTGTCTTATCTGTGTGAAACGGAGCTGGTACTACAGATTCAAGTCAGCACTACCAATCAGTTCAGCAGCTAAACAAAATTACAATCTCTTGGGGGTGGCAGGATTAAAGGATGCTTTTTCTTTAAGCTTTCTTGCTGTGCAAGCAGAGAATTTGGGTCTCAATGCTCCATACAGCAGAATACTCCACCAGCCTGTCTGCCACCAGCAAAAGAATATCTCTGAACTGCAGGGCTTGCTCACGTAAATGAGGTCATAGCAGTGCCCCAAGCTTACAGTAGAGCCAAAACTCAGAAGACAGCTTACTGAACAAAGGGGGGGGGGGGAAGACAGCACCAAGAACAGCTGGTTCCTCTAGGCTAATCAAGCTAGTTACCCAAAAACTTCATAGGAAACAGTTTGTTTTCTCCTCAGGGGCATCTTCCTTGCTTAACTATATATTATAGAGAAAAGGTGGCATGAAGTGAGTTCATAAGACTTACAAAAATTGTACCTGTAGTTAAAATAACCACATTATACTAAAAGCAATCAGAAAGCTGTGCATGGGCTGGTTAATTATACAATGTCAAAATCCCAGTTTAACAGACAATATCCAAGTAAATGACTACTCAATGTTTTTTAATAATAATAATAACAATAATAATACCAACCCTCCCCGGCCAGGCTCAGGGCAGCTAACACCAAATATGTGATACATTAAAACACAATCAAACAATTGATTAAAATACAGCTTAAAATTAAAATCAAGATAAAATTAAATGGCAGCCCATGAATCACAACCATAGGGGTAGGGAACATCAAGTGTTCACCAGAGCCAGCTATCCATGCTGGTCCCATATGAGCCAATAAAAAGACCCAAGGAGGTAACTTACATACAGGGTCCCATAGAAAGGGGTCCCATAAAAAAGAGGGGGCCCAGATTGGGCCCAGACTAAAGGCCAGGCACAACAGCTCCGTCTTGCAGGCCCCGTGGAAGGATGTCAAATCCCGCAGGGCCCTGGTCTCTTGCAACAGAGTGTTCCACCAGGACGGGGCCAGGGCCAAAAAGGCCTTGGCCTTGGTTGAGGCCAGTCTAACCTCCTTGAGGCCTCCAAGGTATTATTGTTTGCAGACCGTAATGTCCTCCACAGGGCTTACCAGGAGAGGTGGTCCCATAAGTACGAGGGTCCTAGGCCATATAGGGCTTTAAAGGTTAAAACCAGCACCTTAAACCTAACCCTGTACTCCACTGGGAGCCAGTGGAGCTGGTATAGCACTGGATGAATGTGGTCCCGCGGCAAGGACCCCGTAATGAGCCTCGCCACGGCATTCTGCTACATTCTGCTTTGGTTTTAAACTAAACAAGAGCAATACATTTTTATCTACTGTCAAAGGTTAAAAAGACTATAGTGATGGATAAATTGTATGTATAAGTGTAAGCATATAATTATGATTTTATTCAATCAAGTTGCTTCTTCTCCACAATACTGTGAGTGAGATCTAAGAGTGAGTGCCTTATAGTGTGTCTTAAGTGTTACATCTGAACCAGGGCTGGCGGTTTGCCTCCCTCAGACGAACCCCAAGTGACAGTAACAAATCTTGACCACAGCTCATGGTTTGTATGGAGCGAGACAAGCCACCAGGTTCAGTTGCAATGCCAGGACTAACCATTGGCGGCAGCAGGGGAGGAGCGAGGCGGCTGCAATTTAACTGCATGTATTCACATACAGTACACGCTCCTTCCTGCTTAGCTACAATTGGCTTAGCATTACATGCAAACCTGGCCAATGTGAACCCTACTAGGCCTTGTACAAGAAACGATGCTTCACTCTCTGGACCGTCTCCCAAGAACCATTCTGCACTCTCTCACAATTTTGCTCACTTAGAAGAAAAAGAGCGGTACAGCCCCAAACACGTAAGAATTAATCAGTGACCATTTCCCCCCATATTTTTATATAGACGTATTGAGATTTATTAATGGAAATTAATGTGCAAACTTTAGTTTAAAAATACAGCTAGAGTTATAAAAGAAAGCACCTAACCACATTATGGGGGGCACAACTGAACCCCCAAACCACAGGGTGGTATTCAGCTACTATGTTCTATCAGGACAAGGCGTGCTGTTTGCACAATAGCATATCCTGTCCTCAATTCTGCTCCAGAGGGTTGCGGAAACCTCTACAGCAGATTTAGGGAGCAAGAGTAAGGCTCAGCAGCTCAAGAAGACAGCCATTATCACAGAATCCAAGAGTAAGGGGATCCACAAACCTTGCCCTTTAGGGGGAGCGTACACCCATCCAGGAGAGGTGGAAATCATTAATCCTCAGCCATCTGGTGATTCATTTGGAGAAACCTTTCTCAACCTTGGGTCCCTTACTTGGACTACAAGTCCCATCATTCCTAGGAAGCATGGCCAGTGTAGTTCAAGAACCTCTGAGGACTCAAGGTCGAGAAAGGCTGATTTAGAGATTGAACCACTGCTCCTTGAGTTGATGAAAATGAAAAACAGACCTGGCTATCATCAGCATATTGATGGCACTACACTCCAAACAGCTGAATTATCTGTCACAGCAGCTGCATAGGGGGCAGGAATGAACCTAGCACTGCATCCAAGTCGAGGGGGGCTGAGATCAGCAGTCACCCACTGCTACACTCTAGCACTGGCATGTCACAGCAGGATTGGAAACAGTGACTACCCTCAAACTCCCATTCATCTCAGGCAGTTGTCCCGGGAAAAGCAAAATTACACTCCCTCTGCCCATTTCTAGATAATAATCATTCAAGGCTGCTCCCCAAGTCAAACTCAACATTGTTCCAGAGGGTTCACCAACCTTCAGGAAGAGGCTTTTGGGTGGGGGTAGGAAAAAATGAAGTTCCCATTATGCACAAGCTTCCCACTCCCATAAAACTACCACTGAATACAAGGCAGCCATATGCACTCTGCGCAGTGTTACTTACTATGTTTTCTTTAGAATCATAAAACAGTATCAAGCACTATTGTGACATACTTGTACAGACTTGTTTTGTGGCCAATTAGGGCAGGGTTAGGAAAGTCATGAAGGGGGAATTAATTACTTTGAGGAGAAAGGAACCTCTCACAAGCTATTTATCCTCCCCTCTCAAATTCATTCAACAATTAACTTAAAGTAGATTCCTCAGTATAAATGGCACTACGAAAGAGGCAAAATACCTATCACTGATATCTATTGATGGAGAAAAGGGTAAGGGAGCAATATTTAGTTATAACTTACATGCAGGCATCATTGGTAGTTTCCTTTTAAACAAAATCTTTTTTTTTATCAGCTCTCATTCCAATAGTTTTATTATCAAGTTAATTAATAGACTCCTAAGCTAATATCCAAATGCTAAGCAATTAATGACACTGAACTATAAATGGCCCTGTCTATGCTTTTACAGCAAAATCTTATAAAGAAAATGTAATTCTATCACTTCAGTGATTTAACACAGGCTTTGTGAGGTTAATATTCTCAAGCAGTTACAGAATAAAGAACTGTTTTAATTAACCTTCTGTGATTTAAATATTGGAAAACAGAGGTTGGAAACTTAAAACAACACTATATTAGCAACAATAAGGAAATATTTTCTGGATCAAACCCAAGCCACAGACATGATTTCTACAAACTTTAATTTAATTACCTTTCAAAAATTAACTTACACTTGAATATATTTTCAGTGCATTTTAAAACTGAATGCCTTTGCTAAGTATAACTTGATAAAGATTTTATAAATAAGTAAGTAACAGTTTCAATGTTATTTGCCTTCCAGTGGTAAATAAGCATTCAGACTGTAAAGGCGATGAAGAGCAATGTATCTCTAGATTACGGAAATTTTATCAAAAGACCAGGGATCCCTCATTTTCTGTCAGATACAATGTAAATATCTTGAAACACCCATGTAGGAAATAAATACTGGACAGGCTTTCCCCTCTAATCTTCATAATTCTCACTTTATACATAATATCATATATACACAATACATATTCTGCTAAAGTTGCAATCCTATACACTTCTGCTTAAAGGTAAGCCCCATTGAATTCAATGGAACTTAGTTCCAGGTAAATTGTGTAGGACTGCAGCCTGAGCATCTAATTCATTCTAAAGGCGTCCAACCCAACGCAAACCTTCAAGCTTCACATTCACAATGGGAATGCAAGTAAAAATCTCCACCCAAAAACTTAAGTGAATGGGCAAGTCCTCCCTATGACTATTGGGGCTCATATATGCGCGTAGAGCCACCCTGGCTTCTACAATTGCATAGAACTATGTGACTAGCTAAGGGACGCGGGTGGCGCTGTGGGTTAAACCACAGAGCCTAGGACTTGCTGATCAGAAGCTCGGTGGTTCGAATCCCCATGACGGGGTGAGCTCCTGTTGCTTGGTCCCTGCTCCTGCCAACCTAGCAGTTCGAAAGCACGTCAAAGTGCGAATAGATAAATAGGTACCATTCTGGCGGGAAGGTAAATGGCGTTTCCATGCACTGCTCTGGTTCGCCAAAAGTGGCTTAGTCACGCTGGCCACATGACCCGGAAGCTGTACGTTGGCTCCCTCGGCCAATAAAGCGAGATGAGCGCCCCAACCCCAGAGTCGGCCGCGACTGGACCTAATGTTCAGAGGTCCCTTTACCTTTACCTTATGTGACTAGCTGCATGGGGATGGACATGTACACTTGAAAGCACATTCCACTAAAATCAATGTACCATAGACAAACTGCATCCACACTCAGTTGCACATTTGAATGTGTTTCTGAATGTGCATCCAATTTATGTGCATGGCTCCCAAATCTATGAAGTTTGAATATGGTAAGAATGGCAGTGAACATGGAACTCCTTAGCTGAATCAGGATGACTATAAACTCAAATGTGTGAAGAATCCTCGCCTCCTGGTGTGCTCTAGTCCCAATGCAAATTGGTTACCTGCCCTTTAAACTGCAGTTTCCAAACTTGCTGAGTACTGAAAAGAAAGTAAGCCAAAGGTGATTTGACAAGGTGAAAATTATCATTAGGAATTTGTTTAATCCCAAGAGATGTTCAATGTCTTTTGCTAAATATCAAAACTTGCTAAAAGAAAAGAGAGAAGGGAAAGAAAGAAAGAAAGAAAGAAAGAAAGAAAGAAAGAGAAAGAAAAGAAGAGGACGGGTCAGGTTGCTCTAACATTTGCTTTTATATACATTATCTTTTTTATGTTTGCTCTTAAATGAGTTTGGAAATGCAGTCAGAAGTCAGTAACCTACACAGGTAACTTCAGCTGCTGAATGTGTTTTAGAAATGTTTAGGCAAACCAGTATTCATATAGTAAAAGCCTCCATCTGAGCTTTGGAATCTATGTTTATATACAGTAATATTGCATTCCTTTTTATAGAATAACTCCAACCCCCAGTGAAACACTATACGTGTATCCTCATAAGTAAGTTCCACTGAGTTCAATGCTGCTTACTCTCAGGTAAGTGTATATAAGACTACAGTCTAAACGTATTTATTTTATTATGCACAACAACTAAAAGCCAGAAAGGCTTGGTGTCCTGCAGCAGCCCACCAAATGCCAAACAGAACTCTTCTTTTTAGCTTACAGCTATACATATGTAAAAAATCAAATCAAAAGGGCAGTAGGTTAAGCAGTTTTATAATAGCTTCCAATTGTAGGCCACTGCATGCAACGCCCAATGCACTCTGCGACAAGTCTGACCTAATTCTAGCCTGAGCAGCACAGTGAAAATGCAGTTGCTGCTTCAGGAAAGTCTAGAAAGTTACTGTTGTTTTAAAATATATTATTGAAAAACACCTGATAGTGCAACAATTCTCTAAGATAATCTGCAAATAATTAGAATAATAAGACCATGAAGTTATTATTATTACTTCCAATTCTCTTTTTATTATTTTAATGAAAACAGACTTGCTAGCTGAACGTTTTGGTCATTGTTCATTCCCCGAGTTGGCAACGCTCATTTAATAAGTGCAAGAAACCAAGCCTTTGGTGTCACAGGTCCAGGATTAATGCAGGCACCTTCTGTTTCAACTTCTAAATGCCAGCTGAAAACTTTCATATTCCATGAGGCCTATGCAAACAATGAAGAATACAATATAGGCGGCAACCATTTTGCATGCAGTTCAAGCCTGAGAACACATCTGCAATTTTCAAAATGAAAAAAAATATGAAAACTTTTTATAGCCACTTAGTGGTGGCTATAACTTGAAAATCACCATTAATTTTTCAAACTGGGAATTGGGAAATGTATGGTCCAAGGTTGTATCTTGTGTTTTAAGTAAATAAAATGTGTGTTTTCCATGTATACGATCTTGAGATCCTTGGAAGATAAAAGGTGGTATATAAATGTAATAAATAAATACTGTATACTATTGATGTTTCCCTGGTGAATTCAAACAAACCACAAATGCACATTCAATTGTTTTCATATAAAAACTAGCAAGTTTGGACACATTCAGCCATTTGGACAAGTGTTCAAACCTCCCCTCTAAACTTTATATATTTGAAACTCCAATGTGAGAGGGGAAAAACATTTTGTTCCTCTACGTGGAATATTCACATTCACTCATCTATGTATTCGGGTACAGCTTTTAATTGAACAGCACAAGCATACGACCCACTTTCTGGAATTAATGGCTACAAAAATGGGTTTGAAAATAGGTAGGAAATGCACAGTAGTGGATAGCACTGGACTGACCTCTCTGCCACCTTACCCCACCACCTCTCCAGCAACACAACCAGATGGAGGTCAGGTGAGCAGTCCTACCATAACGTTACAGAAATTCTTTTAAGAAGAAAGAACAATAAAACTTTGTAGCTTCCTTAGAAAATAGGGAGGACACTGAAATGACTTCTCTTATTAAGTTTAATGCTATTCTTATTTAAAACAAAACATTTTTGCAACAGTGTCTGTCGTTTCACCTACCAATTAAATGACACCACACACACAAGCTCTACAAGACCATTAGGGGAACCTGAACTTCAGCAGCTCAGTTTTGCTAGAATGCAAAAGGATACTGACTGAATTCATTTCGGTTTCACTTTTCCTGTCTGATTGCTTCTTTTTCCAGACTGTCCTTAAGCTGTGGTTACTCCTGGGACTATATTGGAATATAGCTTACCATCATAGTTACCTGAACTAAGAACAACAAAATCTCTCCACTACAACACACTTCTTGTTTGTAAGCCTAAAGCGCATAGCACTCTGAGCCACCTTTTCACCTCTCCTGAACTTAAGTTATTTTATAAATAAAATCCACTTTTTTATTTGGACATGAACACATAAATGCTGTCTTGTTCCTATTACCACCCATTAAAATAAATGTTTGGTTTGGATAGCATAACTGGATATAACCACAGAATAGTAGCTAGATGGAACATTCCTATTTTAGCACCTCTAACCTGCAACACAGAGTTGAGACTGCAATTCCATACACACCTGCAATTCAATAGCACTTTCCTAGGAGTATACTTCAATTTCCACAAGTTCCATGTGAGTGTCTATGCTACTGTGTCAAGTCAGCCATATATAAACTTTTTAACTGCTAAATAATAAACCCTAAAATACATTAAAATATGCATACTTCAGATAATATCAGCTTTTGCTATCTGACTTTAAAAATCTTACTCCACCTTGCATGCTAGTCCCTCCCACAAATTTGTGATGCACACAACTCCAGCTGCTGATAATGCATACGCTATTAATTTGTAAATATTGCGCTCCCCCTCCACAACTTGAACAGGCTAAGATTAAGTTTTCAAAAGCCGAAATTACTATGTTTTACAGAACAGAATGCACATACATGATCACTTGTTTAAATTGTTCTCAGTCAGAGGCTCTCAGCCGGTGGATCACAGCAAGCTGACCTAAGCAATTTCTGCCAGCTGTGACTCATGTATGTTTACCATGTGAGAAGTAGAGAAGAGTCATCTGCTTAGGACTTGTAGCTCAGGCACGTCCAACAGGTAGATCATGCTCTACCGTAAGATCACTGCACATCTGTGGTAGATCACTGGTAGATCAGTGGCTCCCCACAAAGACGCTGAAAACAATGGCTCCCCTAAAAGAAGCTCAACATTTTTGCCCTGCACCCCCCCAAAATAGGACTTCCTCCGTCCTTAAAAAAAGCTCAACAACTGTGACCTGAACCCCAAAAAAGGGGGTAGATCACTGCCAGTTTTTAACTCTGTAAGTAGATTGCAGTCTCTTTGGGAATTGGCCACCCCTGTTGTAGTTGATTTGTCTATGGAACTCTATCTATGGAACTCTATAGCGGCAGCAGAACTGGCTGGATATGTGATGCTTGCTGAATATTTTATTTCATCAGACATTTTAAGCAAGGTTTGTAGTAGTAGTAGTAGTAGTAGTAGTATGAACCTTCTATATATAACTTGTAGAAAGGTGGAGAAAAGAACAGAATATATGCTGCCAATCCTATCTCAAAATAAGAGAGGCCCAGGAAGCTTGATTTTAATCCTGGAATATCTTACTCCTGCTAAAAACCAAGGCAAATCAGATGGTACAATTTAAAATGGAGACAGCTGGAAAAACTGGGTTAAGTTATTAAAATAGTAGCTCAAATATGTCAATCTCTTACATAACATTTTGAAAATGCATCAATGTGAGATCAAGAGTTGGGCTTACCTGCTGTGTCTGGTACCTCTGTTGGGCCTGGGACAGATACTGGGCCTGGGACGGCAGATGCTGAGGTTGTGGCTGCTGGTTGTAATATGGCTGTTGGCAGTAACCGCTTACACCTTGCGGACCATACTGAGGAGGCATCTGTTAGGGGGCGGGAAACCAAACTCTTATAAATTGAGGAAATGTGCACTCCTAATCCCATTTATACTGACAGAATCCTAACAGAGTTCAAATAATTCTTAAAACAGCCATATACAGTGATGGGAATGTCTGTTTCAATGTGACTTCCAAATAAACAAGCCATTCTAGGAAGTGGGGAGAGGCAGAGAGAAAGAATTAACTCTAAGTGTTAAAGCATGGCTGTCCTTTACTACAATCTTAACTCTATTTCAATCACCCGCTGTTCAATTTCTTCTCCAGCAATGGTTTTACAAAATCAGATTCTTCTGTCTGGAACATCCAAACAACCAATTATCAATTATCCGAAGGCTTGCAGATAGCTTCCTGAAGCTTGGAGAGCGAGAGGGGTCAGTGTGCACTGACCGCTCTCGCTCTCCAGGCTTCAGCGAAAGCCTGCATTCGCTCCATAGGACGCACACACATTTCCCCTCCATTTTTGGAGGGGGAAAAGTGGTTCCTATAGAGCGAAAAATGCAGTAAAATGGTGCACACTGAAGAAGTATATTCCAGTCACATATATACGCTGAGGAGATACCAATTGTCAGTGGCTTTCCATGAGGGAGATTTTTCGGTTGTAATGGATAACTCAATGAAAAGACCAATTCAACATGTGGCAGCAGCAAAAAGACAAATTCTGTGTTAGATAGTTAGTTAAGGGTCTTATGCATGTTTCATTACTGCAAAGTATGCAATATCTTCCCCTGTTCCGTTTTCACTTTCCCACCCCACAAAAATAGCAGATTGGCCAATAGTTATATTTAAAATAAATGCAAATATTAGTTTCAGTAAACCCACTGTTACCCCTGAAGTCTGGTCATAGGTTGCAAAATTTTTTGCGTATGGTAAAACTTCATCATATACACAGTTTGTAAGATGTAATCACCTCTATCACATGTGAATAACCTCTGGATAACCACATGCAGTCCTCTACTTCCAAGCCAGAAGACAGAGAAAGGAAGAATAAATGGATGATGAATGAATGAAGGGTACAGAGGTTTGGGGGAGAGAAAGAATAGATAGTGGAAGGGAGGACAGAGGCAGAGGAGTGTCTGATCCACTTTGTTCTGACCACCACTCTATTGTTTGTGACTACTTTCTGTCAAGGAAATGTGAACCTAAAAGGTTGTTCAGCCCCTGACCTATAACATTTGAATTATTTAACTAAATCCATGACTTAATTATTAGATACATTTGTAATAAAATATGCATAAATATGCAGTACTGTTTAGACACATACAAAATGAAATGTTCAAGATATGACAACTACATAATGTGAAATGTTGCCAAATCAACGTAAATGTTGTATTTGCAGACTATTCAGCTGTGCAACAAACACAATATACTAGTATCATTTTTGCAGATATCTGTAATGTGGAACAGCAGTTTCATTTTTGTGTCATCATATTTTTGATGTACTGAGATTTTGAATAAGTTCGCTAGTCTTCACAGTGAGAGCCAAATAAATAAGTCTACTACAACAAAGCAGTCAATCATTTCTAAGAAAATGTAATCTCCCCTTCCATGAAAACACAACACGATTTCATTGTCATGAATTGATAAAAACTGTCTGCCACAAACACTAGATGTCATTATAAACTGTTTCCTTTTCTGATGGAAATAAACCTAATACATGTTCATGTGCGCAAACACAAATATATCTATGTTTAAAATGTGGCTGATTCCAGTTGAGCTTAAAAATTGAGCTTCCTCTTTAGAATATATAATTAATTCTATCCTGCACTTTTGATCCTCCCAAAACTGATATGCAACCAGGAAGAATTGTTCTGATACACAGTAATGTTTACTCTTTTCTTTACCCAATAGTCTGAAGCTTGTAAAGTTACTTTGAACTGCAACCTTCAATACGGCAGACTCTCATATATAAATCAACTCTCTTCATATGAACCAACCTAGACCCTGCGATCATCATCTGAGGCCCTTCTTCAGTGCCTCCTCCACAAGATGTCTAGAGCAGTGTTTCCCAAACGTTTTTGGGCAACGGCACACCTGTTTACTGAAAAAAAATCTCGCGGCACACCACCATTAAAGCCCCGCCCCGTGACGTCAGCGCGCAGCGTCACGCCGGGAGGGACGCACAAAAGTGAAAGTTTTTTCCCTCGGCAGCTCCTCTCAGCTGCGCTCAATCCGCCTCGGAGCGCAGGAGCGATGCCTCTCTCTGGCTCTCCCTCCGCGCAGGCTGAGGGAGGGAGGGAGGGGCGCGTGTGACCCGTCTCTGCTGGGAGACCAAACCCAGCGAGGCAGAGTCGCGCGGAGGCGCCCAGGCAGCGCTGCCGGCTGCGAGGAGGAGCGCCAGGCAGCAGCAGGAGGCGCGGCCTCTCCTCGCCGCCGCCGCCCCGCCTCTCGCCGCCCGACTCGCCCGCCTCCCTCCAGGCATCTCGCGGCACACCAGC
Organism: Podarcis liolepis; assembly: GCF_965112155.1. NCBI lineage: Eukaryota > Metazoa > Chordata > Lepidosauria > Squamata > Lacertidae > Podarcis > Podarcis liolepis. The sequence goes on along the minus strand of NC_139557.1, from coordinate 69,968,083 downwards.
CGATGTCTCACGGCACACTCGTGTGCCGCGGAACACCAGTTGGGAAACACTGGTCTAGAGGGTGGAAACACAAGAATGGGCCTTTTCTGCAGTGGCTCCCTGCTTGTGGATCGTTCTCCCCGGGAACCTGGCATCTTCACTACATATCTTTAGGCACCAGACAAAACCATTCCTCTTCTCCAAGCCTTTGGCTAACTGAACAATCTATGGCCTTTTAAACCGGGGTGGGGGGTGGGGTTGTTTTTGTTAGTTACTATGCTATGTATTTTTATGTTTTTATCTTGTAAACCGCCCTGTGGTCTTTTGGCGAAGGGCAGTACAGAAAATTAATTAATTAATGACAACCAATCAATAGTTATTAACAAATACGCTGTCTTGCAATTAAAAAAATGGTCAAGGAGGCTTACAAATCTTTAGTTAAAACAGCATAAACAAATTGTACTTAATGAAAAATGGAAGCCTTCTCTCCATTGGAGGGGAAGCTGTTTAATAGAATGGTTAAGGAAAGGGGAGTGGGTGGCTCATTTAAGAAAAAAAGAAATCAGATAAAATGCCTTTGCAGTGGGGGCAGTCCCTGCAAATGCCATTATTATTATTATTAACTTGCATACGGAATATTCCACCTGTAGCTCCAGTTCTATTAAGACCAGAAGGCTGGTGCTCTGCTTCCTATTCGCTCTCAAAGGGTGACACTGGTAAAGAGCCTTCTCAACCAGTGCCCCTTAGGCAAAAAAAAGGAACATATATTCCACCAGGTTTTTATTAAACAATAATAATGATTATTCAGTGTTATTCTGACTGTTGCTATTTATGTCTGGTTTGGTTTTATTCTGTGGGTTTAGAACTGCTAATTATTCCCCCTTTTTTAGCTGGTCTGGGCTTCTAAATGGAAATAAGAAGTGAGGTTAACAGTTTATGAATAAATAAAATAAACTGCAAATAAACTGCAATTTTATTTCTCTTTCAATAGTTTTGTTTGTTTTCTCTATCCCCACTGCATGCACTTTTTTAACTGCTAGAAACTGTTGCGCTCAGATGCTTGAGAGGTGGTTTAGAGAAGGCATTAAGAGACTGAGCTATAAATCAGGAAGTTCCCAGTTTGAATTTTGACTCTGCTTGAACATATTGCTGGCATCTCCCCATCTGCCTCATGTAGTCTGATTTGCGTTGTAAAAATAACAAGGTAGTGTACAAAATAAAGCCAATGCACTTAAAGAACAGATATCCCACAGTCAGTACTAAGAATCAGTGCCTGGGGATGTCCGTATGAACAGGTAATAAAATAATAGTGATCTGCATTACAATATTGTTGTAAGGATTGCAACAAGATACTGAACGTGACATACTTTCAACATTTGAAAGCTCTGTATTATTCAGCTATTTGTCTATCTCACTTCAACAGTTATTATTAATAGGATCTTATTTAATATGACCAATATCTATATAGTACTCTGTCTTCATTTTCTTAAAATAATGTGAACAGAAAAAATAACACTATATCTAATAAAGCAGCTAGCTAATACTCGACTATTTATTCTCTTTAAAAGCTATATCTAGCCCCACAGGTACTACTACAATAAAAATAATCTATAAATATATTATTATTCTCTTCAGATAACAGCAATTAAGGCCCAATAAAGAGCATTTCCTGAGGATGAATGACAAATTGCCCTTAGTTTCTTACAGTCATTGGTTATCAAGTCCTCCCAGATGTTTATTGAATCTAATAAAGTTACCTGCATCTTCATTATTATTACTACATTAAAAACATTTCTCCTTAGAAACTGAATGCTTTTCTGGGTCAAAATAAGATTTGGGTATAGATTTAAATCTCTGAAAATCAAAGAACCTGGAGGAATGATCTTATGTGTTTTCTAATTTATATTTAATTTTCTACAACGGAATCCTTAAAAACACTCTTAATTAAGAGGCTTAGTTGGGAGGCTATAACTATTTTTGTGAGGGGAAAAGGTTTGCAATTAATACAGGAATTAATACATACTTCCACTCCCCCCCCCTACTGATGGGAAGTACAGTGGTGCCTCGCAAGACGAAATTAATTCGTTCCGCGAGTTTTTTCGTCTTGCGGTTTTTTTCGTCTTGCGAAGCACGGTGTCGGAAAAGTTTTGGAAAAGCTTCAAAAATCACCAAAGTCTTTAAAAACCTCAAAAAAAGGCTACCACACCGCATGCTATGAGTTGCTCCTCGAAGTCAAGTCGCAACTGTATTAACGGTTTTAAGAAAAAGGAAACAAACTTGCAAGACGTTTCCATCTTGCGAAGCAAGCCCATAGGGAAAATCGTCTTGCGAAGCAACTAAAAAAACCAAAAACCCTTTCGTTTTGCGAGTTTTCCATCTTGCGAGGCATTCGTCTTGCGAGGTACCACTGTAAACTATTAATTCTCCTGTTTGGATTTTGTTCTGGAACTTGATCTGGCACTTCTGATATTTTCTACACAGATAATGGTAGAAGCAGCAGGTATCAATCAGCTGAGAAGGAATATGGCAGCACTAAACTCCGCTGCTTCCAGTAATACAGTGGTACCTCGGGTTACAGATGCTTCAGGTTACAGACTCCGCTAACCCAGAAATATTACCTCGGGTTAAGAACTTTGCTTCAGGATGAGAAAAGAAATTGTGCTCTGGCGGCATGGCAGCAGCAGGAGGCCCCATTAGCTAAAGTGGTGCTTCAGGTTAAGAACAGTTTCAGGTTAAGAACGGACCTCCAGAACGAATTAAGTTCTTAACCTGAGGTACCACTGTACAGGCATCTATGCAGCTATGAACATGGGAAGCTGCCTTATAATCAGTCAGACCATTGGTCTACCTAGCTCAGTATTCTCCACATTAATTGGCAATGGCTCTCTAGGGTTTGAGGCAGCAGACATTTCCAGCCCCACCTGGAGATGCCTGGGATCAAACCTGGGACCTTCTGAACGCAGCCCCCCCACCTCCCCCAGTTAGCGTTGGATGTTAGAAGTACTGTATCTGGCAAAGAATGCCAGCTCTCTCTAAGATTGAAACAGGTAATGTGCTGCATCAAATATTATTCACAAACACTTCCTGGTTAGGGTCACAACAAGCATGCAAAGATTACTTTTAACATTTTTGAGAAACTTCAAAATACTGAGAACCGAAACAAGTAATTCAAATGGCAACTCTGTGAAAAATAAATTTTGAATTGCATTTTTTTATTCCGTTTATCAAACGCCCCCATCCCAGAATAGATTTGTCCAAGTAGGCAAATACAATACAGGGAAGTTTGTATATGAAAACAACACACATTGTAAGCTTGAAAGTAGAAAGCTGGAGATGGGTGGGAGGACTTTCTCTTCTTTGACCCTAACTCTCTTTCCATCCTGCAAGTCCCTTTGCCAGAAATCACTTCATTGCTCTACACACAGAATTCAAATGTCGGGACAGAGGGGACCATAAACGCATTTGATGCAAAAGATGAATGCACACTGAACTTTTCTTAAAATGTGACAAATAACTGTGGGGCTCTGTTCACTTACAAAGCAACAATCTAATGAATTTAAATTATCTAACTTGAGGACTAGCAATATAAACATAGTATATGTGGGGAAAACAGTGTCTACATTTGTTTAGTAACTTGGTAAAATTATAAATATTCTTTTCATCCATGCATCTCTGTAGCACAGCGCCCTCCCCATTCAGCATGTTGCTCATCTTGTTTGTGGTTCTTCTTTTTAATACATGCATTGGCTAAGCACTTGGAATATGCACTTGCACTCAAAATAAAAGGTTTCATTCTCAATTATAGCCAGTGTTGAACTATCTTATAAGTGTACACAAAAATTAACACTCAAGTGTATAATTGTAGTTTTATGCTCAACTGCCCAATTATGCACTTTAAAGCACGTTCAAAGGAGCCATTGAGGGCATTCAATACCTCAGATCCATAAAGTCTACAGAGTACCTTCTAGCAAGACAGCTGCATAAAGAGGAATATTCCAAGCTATAAAACAAACAAAATGCTAAAGTTTCATTCAAACAAACATGAAACTGAAGGAAAGGAGATTTCATAACGCTAGCAAGTAAGGAACTAGATCTGCAGGAGTTTGTGAGATGTCTCTTTAACAATAACAAAACTACTACTACTACTACTACTACTACTACTATTATTATTATTATTATTATTATTATTATTATTATTATTTACCCCGCTCATCTGGCTGGGTTTCCCCAGCCACTCTGGGTAGCTTACAGCACATAAAAATTGTAAAACATTAGAAAATTCCCAATGCAGGGTGGCCTTCAGATGACTTTCACCCCAGCACCTAAAAAGCTACGGTACAATATAGATTTCCTGTGCATAAATGGCTCCTTCTGTGAATAGAATGCACTGCCTTGGCTAACACATAATTTCTCCAAATATTTATAGAGGTCATCATCATCATTTAGAATCACTATTACTTCCAACATTAGCAACATACCAGACCTTTCAAATTACCCATTTCCTATAATTTATGCAGTGTTCCTAAACACCGGAAACACAGTGAGACAGTGTCAATATGTTTTAGAAGTGATACCTTGAAATATATTACATTTTCACAGGATGAAAATACCACTTAAAGAACTTCCCCCTAGGAAAACCTCCATACCAGCTGATCTGTGTTAGGGTTCTGAGCAAAGATTCAGACAACTTAAAGAAAGATGCTGTTACCTCACTAAATCTGGGCATGAGGCCTGAAGGTAGCGGGATCAGGGAGCTCATGGAACTTCAATGAATTGGCTGTGCCTATGTGCCCACAAAGTCCTGACCTTGCCGCCATCCTGCCCCATGCTAGTACAGTGGTACCTCGGGTTACATACTCTTCAGGTTACATACGCTTCAGGTTACAGACTCCACTAACCCAGAAATAGTACCTCAGGTTAAGAACTTTGCTTCAGGATGAGAACAGAAATCGTGCTCCGGCAGTGCGGCGGCAGCAGGAGGCCCCATTAGCTAAAGTGGTGCTTCAGGTTAAGAACAGTTTCAGGTTAAGAACAGACCTCCGGAACGAATTAAGTACTTAACCCGAGGTACCGCTGTAAGGAGTAGTAATGCTGCTGTCAGGATGACAGCAACAGGTCACACTGCCCCACTACTAACCACTACTGGTCACTTTTGAAGATTAGCAGAAAAGTAATGAAGGAGCCAACCTGTCCAACAAGGAACCCGGGAACAGCAACCCGGACCACCAAATCAGCCAATCTCAGCCCCCCTCTAGCTGCCCAAATCCCATGTTCTTCACTGGGAAAGTCTTCAGGACCTGTGCCACATGTGAGAACAGGTGATCTGCTAGGAAAGTGTCCAAGTCCTGTAAAATCTGTATCCAACCAATTGCACTGCCTTAACTTGGGTGACCAGACTGAAACTTGGCACGGTCCAGCATGGATCCTTGCCATCAACGACCACTGCCTCTTTGCTCTTGTGCTTGTCCTGACCCCACTCCTGGTGAACTCTGCCTAGCCAATACAGGACAGCTTGTGCCTGACATTTTCTACAACCAAATCATGCAATATATAAATTTGTTTCTTTATTTAAAGCTTTTGTATGCCTTCCCATAACATAAAGTTCTCTCCGTGTCTTACAGAAATCATAAAGCAAACCTACTAGCCTTTATCAGCTTTAAGAGACCAGGGGCAACAGTTTCATGAAGTTTCAAATCCCAGCACATCCCTCAGAATATGACAATAGCCAATATTATATACAGTGGTACCTCAGGTTACAAACATTTCGTGTTACAGACTCCGCTAACCCGGAAGTAGTACCTCAGGTTAAGAACTTTACCTCAGGATGAGAACAGAAATCGTGCGGCAGCGGGAGGCCCCATTAGCTAAAGTGGTACCTCAGGTTAAGAATGGTTTCAGGTTAAAAATGGACCTCCAGAACAAATTAAGTTCGCAACCAGAGGTACTACTGTACTATGAAGATCTTGCTCATAGTTTTCTTTCTTTCTGAAGTGTTACACTTGGAGCTTACTGTCAGGTTGCAGTCAGACATCTGGATAAACCATGGCTGGTCAAGACATGAAAAAAACATAGTATGCCTCAGGCTTACTTGCTGCCCCCACCTCTGCGACCATGAGTAAAAAATTATATTAACTGTAGCTTCTCATTTGTCCAAGGCTCAATAAACTGTGATTAATTAAACTGTCTTGTTTGAAACAAACCAACCTCAAACTACAGTTTAGGGTCCAGACATAACACACTCAACTGTGGTTAATGAAAAATGGAAGTAAAAGCATCTGATCTCCTCCACGAAGCTGCACCAGAGAAAATGGAACTGGGTGAGATCAAGCTTCACTGTGGCTCATTTCAACAACAATATACAGTGTTCTTTTCCACTATGGAGGTACATAACATATGAAAGATTTGTCATGTAAGAGTTTTTAGATCTTTAAAAATTAATTGTTACTATTTTTGTGAAGGCAGTTTATGAAGGAGGTGGGGAACAGTTCACCCCTTCACTGACTTGCATGTATATAAGTAATTTCATATGTTCCACTGCCACTTTGTCAAGTGATGGGAAGTCAATGGAGATATATGCACACGTAGACCGTTTCCAGACCATATGTTAGATATTTTCCCTACAAGGAAAAGCAACTCCTAGGAGCCAAGGTCCCTTCAGCCGCCCCAGTAAAGTATTTGAGCCCCCCCCCACCAGCTGGTGGGCACTGCCATTCATATGGTGTGCCCATATTTTATTCAACCTGACAACCCTGGCAACAATTAAGATTCCCTGTGGTTTATTCTCAGTCTTCAAAACTGTTCTGATTGCTTCCATGTCCTATCATAAATAATTGCTTATTTTTCAAAAGAAATTAAAAAAAAATGCACACAGGTTTCATCCATTGCCCTCAGCTAAAGATTCTTACACACAGAATTGGTCTGTAGGCCATAGGTGTGCAGAAGAATATCCTCCACTGAACAGATGGTTAAGCACTGCCAGCTTTATCAGCTTTTGGAGAAATCAGGAGGTATCAAGCTCCTCTCCACCCCAAAAATGAACAGAACTCTCATATACCAAACAGTGGCTGCCATCTCATTCAGTGTCAAAGCACCTCACATATACCACAGGTGTTATTAAATTTGTATGAACACAGAAAGATTGGAAGTTGTCCTAAACCAGGTCAGACTGTTGATCTATTTTGCCTAGTATTGTCTATGCTAATGGGCAGCAGATCTTTCCCACAACCTGCTAACTGGAGATGCTACATTTTGAACCTGTGACCTTCTGTATACAAAATATATGCTCCACCCTTGAGCTATGGTCCTTGTCCAAAGATTCAGCATCCTTCATCATATACACAGTGCTTGACCACAAGATCTGTATGCGTAGCCTTAACTTTGTACCCTTGGGCAGTAGACTTGGTCATACATGTTTGTCAATACAGCTTCATTAATTTTAACAGTTCAGGTGCCTCTCTGAATATTAATCATGCTTTATTTTCTCTAAGAATCACAAAATGTGAGTAACTGCAATGAGCAATGTTCTGTCATAATTCACATAATGAAGACAACTGTATTACTGAGAGAGAGAGAGAGAGAGAGAGAGAGAGAGAGAGAGAGAGAAATAGTTATATTATGTACACACAGAATCAAATGACACATACTAATGGTTAATTAAGCAACTACCTATTACAATGACAGCATTTACACAACTCAGCAGAAAACAGGAGAATGTCCATTGGTATTCTTAAATAACAGAGGAAAGGAAGAAACAGAGAAACAGTTCTGTAGGAATCGCTATCTATTTTGGAGGAAACCACTTGCCCAGCTACCCTTCTGGCCAGAAGTTTAACAGCAATCTATTATTATGAAGAACGTAAGAGGAAGGGAGTGATTCAATCAGTTCCTATATAACTCCAGCTGCCAAACTGGATGCGCCAAAGAGGAGTGTTAGGGAATTTTATAAAGATAACCTCTGCTGAGACTGCAATGTCAGCTTTGCAACCTTCTGGCTGGGACATGTGTTGTGAATGCTGAGCCAGTGATGCTAAAAAGAATAAAAGCATAGAAAATAATCGGGCCAGATTTCTGAACCAACCATGCAACCTCATTCTATGCATATTTACTTGAAATTCTGAGTTTTGTAAAACTTATTTGCAAGAAAACATGCAAAAGATTGCAGTTCAGCTTATCAGAGACAAACAAAAGCTAAATCTGCAAAATAAACCTGTGTGACTAGGATATTTATCGATAAACTGAAGTTGCCTCAAACTACCACAATCTCAGAAAGCATTTAAGGCACACTGTAGTATAGCAATGTTGAGAAATGTTCTCTTTTTAAAACATTTTATGCAGAATATATTCCTTAGCTTGGCATTTTGTACATGGTGTGCTTTTCAGTTCCAAAATCATCTTAAATCTCTCTCCTCCAGAGGCCAATTCTTGAAGTAGTGGCCTGCACACAATTCTTAACAAAGGCAAGGAAGGTATTGCCCAGGAAAGAACTGAACAATGTGCTCATTTTTAGCTGCTTGGATGTAGCCATCTTTATATGGTCTCTGTTATTACTACATGTATTTTTACTGATAAGGACAATTATCTGTAGTTCAGTCAAACCAAGTTCAAAAACATGATCACTGCACTTGACTGTTGTTGTTCATTGGGCTGAATGTAGCTAAAGCACAAAATGTGAACCTTTCATTGTGATCCTTTTATTATGTGTGGGGAACCTCCAGGTGTTCTCATACTACAATTCTCATTATCTCTGGCCAATGACCATACTTGCTAAGGCTAACTGAAGGCAGCCCTGTTCAGGGAAGTTTTTAATATGTGACATTTTAGTGTATTTTTCATCTTTGTTGGAAGCCGCCCAGAGTGGCTGGGGAAACCCAGCCAGATGGGCGGGGTACAAATAATAAATTATTATTATTATTATTATTATTATTATTATTATTATTATTATTATTATATTTTAGTTCAGCAACATCTGGAGGACCAAGGGTCGTCCCCCCACCTGCTTAATATAATTATGCATGCATAAAGTTTAGAACAGTGAGTGAAGCTCAGACAGGCCCTAGGACTTATTCTCACATCCCCATAATCTAAAATGTAACCTGCCCTACTCTTTCCCAGCCCTTGAATTTGTAGCAGGAAAAGCAAAGTCATTAGGCACGAGAAGAGCAAGCCAGTTAGCGTTGGACTAATCCTTGCAATCCATGGGGCCCAAAATTTTTGTTAAGAGATCTGACTGCACTCAAGTATTCTCATAGAAATACACAGATTTGCACCAATGCTGTTAAGAGCAAAAGTATAACAACAGGGGAATTACCGTATTTTTCGCTCTATAACACGCACCCGACCATAACACGCACGTAGTTTTTAGAGGAGGAAAATCCGTAGGCATGCCACCCGTAGGCATTCCCTCCATAACACGCACAGACATTTCCCCTTACTTTTTAGGAGGAAAAAAGTGAGTGTTATGGTGCAAAAAATACGGTATTTTTATAAGCAATGACCCAACATAAAAACCTTTTTGTTCACACTCTGTTACCTGGATTAAATTTTGAAGAAGTTTAGAACACCCCCAGAAAAATATTTATAATACACTCTCCCAGCTGCAATGCTCACCACAGCAGCACTCACTTGAGGGTCACTGCACATTTGACTGACTTATTTTTTTTAAATGATATGCTGATTACCATATTTTTTGCTCTATAAGACTCGCTTTTTCCCTCCTAAAAACTAAGGGGAAATGTGTGTGCGTCTTATGGAGAGAATGCAGGCTGCGCAGTGATCCCTCTTGTTATTCTGGCTTCTGAGATTCAGAATATTTTTTTTCTTGTTTTCCTCCTCCAAAAACTAGGTGAGTCTTATGGTCTGGTGTGTCTTACAGAGCAAAAAATACGGTAACTACAATCATCTCTAAGCAGCATACATGTAATAAAACACAGAAAAGTTAAAATTAAAATGCCTGTTGGAATAAAAAAGTCTTCAGTAGGTGCAGGAAGTTAGGTGTTGGCTAGAAATGTGGAAGATTTTGGGGGAGAGGAAGAAGTAAATGGCCAAGGAAGGATTAAGCCAGCCATAGGCAAACTCTGCCTCCAGATGTTTTGGGACTACAACTCCCATCATCCCTGACCACTGGTCCTGTTAGCTAGGGATGATGGGAGTTGTAGTCCCAAAACATCTGGAGGGCTGAGTTTGCCTATGCCTGGGTTAAGAACTCTGTTCCCTTCTCTGAGGCACCTTACCATTGAAGGCATTCTACATGCGGAAGATACCATCTCAGCTTTAATACAAATGGCTGCTATATAAAGTGTCTGCGCCTCAGACTTCAGATTTACTATTTAACATAGTATTAACATATATTTTTGTATGAAAAATGGAAATTAAACCTGCTTATAGCAAGCAGATAAAACAATCACATATATTCATTAACATTACTGAAGTAGGCAAAAGAAACAAGCTCTTTCCTGTTCTTTTTATGAGACACGTATAAGGTTTTCTTGCTATTTATGTAAGAACGAGTGTCAGAAGACATCGAAATTCTCGCCTGTGTGCTCTTAGCAACTTTTTTTTTACGCTGTCAGTCAATCCTGTGTTATCAAGTGCGAAAGTAGAACATGCAGTTATGATTAGAAAGCATCAAGTGTTCAACTGTGCTAACAGATCCTTCTTGATTTATCCTTATTCTCTTATGTGAGTATTCTGACACTCTTGAGGGATAAATTTTATCTATAATATTCTGTCAAATGAACGGCAAGTGAGAAAAGCATCAATTAATTTATCGCTGCTAACCGGGAAAGTAAAATAAACACTTTATTTGTGTAGAACCAGATTTCTCTTACACATGTGAGGAAGAAGCAAAAGCCATTATATAAAAGAACGTATCAGAATTTTACTAATTTACAATAGAAACAGGAGATGCAAGCAATAAGGCAAAATGTACATGAAAGAATGAGGTTGTTACTACCACATATGCTCAGTTCATCTATTTTGACAGGTGTTACCTAGGAAAGACTTCAAAGAATATTATATTTCCCAACTTTTGCACATATCATGGATTATTTGGGGAATGAGACGGAGGAGGAGAACTTCCTTCTTGAAAGGCTGCCTCTTTCCCTACAGATCTCCTTGGGTGTTAAAATGGGCAGTATTGGTTCCACCACTCTTAGAAGTTCAGGAGAGGGCATTCCTTTTGGCAGGCCCCAAGTTGTGGAGCTCCCTTCCCACGGATGTGCATCTGCCATCTTCATTTTACAGCTGTCAGCAAATGCTGAAGGCACACCTCTTTACCCTGGGCTTTAGACACCAAAGATTTGAGTTTTTAGGGTGCACATTATTTTGGTGTTTGCAAGTTGCTTTAAACTGGTTTTAACATTGTGTTTTTAATTGTTGTAACCCACCCTGGAACTTTAGAGGAAAGGGGAGGAGGAGAATATATACTTGAAAAATCTGAATAACACAATTTTTTTATGGCTTTGCTTAGGAAAATATGCTGTTACCTACATGTCTCTTTTTCTAAAGTGTGCTTTTAAAAATAGTAAGTCTAAACTGCCTTTCTACTCAATATGCAAGGTAGGGCAACTTTAAAACACCAATAAAAAAAATAAAGTAACAATAACATTCATATGAAACACTACAGAAATTAAAATTTCACATCTTTAGGCTGCAAATCTAATACTCAAACTCAATGGGCTGAAATGCTATAGGATATGGCCAAAGCCCCACTAATCCAGCATACTGCTCAGCCAAACAGAGCAGCTAGACCAGGGTGGATCCATGTACCACACAAGGGATTAGCATACTTAAGGCACATGTCTTACTCTACAGTCGTAACCATTTGCACCAGTATAAAGCAAACATGGATTGAACATCAGATTCACCATTCTTGGGATATTGATCCACATATGTAAGCCATATGCAAATTATTATGCCTTATCATAAAATCTTATTTTGTATGAGTCACTTTGCTATACTTGCCATTAGAGTATATTTCCCCAAATGTACCCATTTGGCTCATGTAATTAACAAATGCTTGCTTGTCACCAATTAGTATACGTCCACATTTGAAACTCTAAATGTAGTTCTGGGGAAACAGGGACTTTTGCGATGCTGAGCAAGATATGCACCTGTGTCAGTTAATTGAGAAACAGTCATTTATCTCTAAGTAATAAAACATTCCCTTTGAAGTGACCATGTTGATCATGAAATCACATTTTAAAATGTTGTGTTCACTACATCCTCTTTCTACTGTGAACTTACTTATATGCATGACCATTTGGCAGGAAAGCTGCTGTTTGATTCTGTGACCATTTGGGGCTATTAGTTATAAGGTAGACCACTAGTAATGCAAAATCTCTTACCATAAGCCCTGCTTTGTTGACTAAGTTTATTTGTCTTCCATGTTCTTGTTTCCCATAGCCTCTTAATTGTGAATTTTCAGGGCAAACTTGTCCAGTACTACTGGCCCCTCTTTTTTAGTTGTAAACTGATGTTACCAAACGTATGGTATGGCTGATCCTGCAAGAGCTATGCTCGGGGTACTATGGGAATTGTGATCTCACATTACAATTGGTGTTTTACCAATTATAATAGGACTCAGTCATTGCCCAGTTCTAAGCTAGTATACAAGCGGTGATAATAGGGGTGTAGGTTAAAGGAGTCTCTGAATTTACAGGCGATGAGGTCACATGTGACCATGTGTATGTGCGGCACCAGGAAATTACATAGATTCAAACCAGGAGATGGAACAAGAAAGCTGCATAGTCCTTGTGGCTCACAAGGAGACAACCACCCACCCTGGAACCCAAAAGAGGACTTTAGTGAAGGCAGAGAAAACCCTTAAAAAGCCAGAGGTGCAACGGGGCTTTGTTTAGGCTGTTCAGTCTCTGGTGTGCATGGTAGCGCAACAGCAACTGCTGCTTTTCCACAGCCTCCAGAGCTTCGACTCTAGTTGAAGAATGTGCTGTGTGGAAAGAGAGCTGGAGAGCAGGAAAAATGGGTGTTTAGAGGCTTTTAGAGGTGCTCCCCACTTACGCATGGAACATAACTCCTGCATAAGTGAGAGTACACATGCACCAATCTTTTTCATTCTGGAAGCATAAGTGATACCAATGAATTAATAAAAAGTAGCATTATTCGCTCTCTTTTAGCACACACATGCACATACACACAACATTCACATTTTCATCTAACAGACATTGAAAAGCGTAGAACCTGTATAACAGCCCTGCTATTCTTCACATCCACTTTAATACAGTGGTACGGAGCACTGACAGAGGAAAATACTGTGCATCACAAAAGTCACTTTTGTTCATGATTGGTGATAGAAGACTGTCTTAGCACAATCATATTTTTGTAGCCATCAAATCACTCAGACAACTGATATTCATATTTTATAAGCAGAGAGCAAAAACATTAAAAAAGAAAGAAGGTATATATAAGGGAAAGTGAGTCGTTGCACTTCTGACAAGGCTTAAATCCCAGGAAGCCAGTGTCTGTGAGCCAAGAAAAGGCAATATAATATTTAGGCACATCTAGGAAAATGCTTGTAAATTCTACTGGTCCAATGAACAGAGACACAGTTTTCATAATTTTATCATTGTACTCCATGGCTGACTGATTGTCAGACCAATGCCAAAGCACAAGTTCCCATTTGAGTGACATATGGATTCAACCAACCAGAGAGATGTTAGAACATTAAATACCACAAACAGACAGGACAAGAATACCAAATTAGCACTCCCGTAACCATATACGCTAGTAAAGACCTAGGGTTATTCTCTAAATTCTCAAACCCTTCGCAACATAATAAATGCTACCTTCTCTAGATAAACAGCTTCACACTTCATAAAACTGAAATACATTCTGAGAAACAAAATCTCAGAAGGAATGCTTGGAGAGAAAGACCTTAAGAAGGTGAAAGTGTGGTTTCCAGAATACTGAAATGCACATATTTAGGAGGTAGAGAATTCAATGTAGCTTTCAATTCTAGCACATGGAAGGAATATTTTTTACCTTCATGGAAAGCCATTCCTGAGAATAAAATATTTTAAGTGAAATGTAAACATTTTAGGCAGTTAAATCTAAAACATGTACAGTATTCCATTTGTTATCCAACATGTTACAGCAGTCTTGATGAAAGGGGAGGAAAGAATTCTTAACATTTCATTTTAACTAGCAACTGCCTAAAGAACATTTAGCTATTTCAGCTTTTTTGCACGTCTGCCGATAGGGGAAGAAAAACTAAAAATGTGTGAATGCTCAGACTCCTGACGTTTCTGAAGCATTAATATCCCTTTAAAAAACAACAACAACCACCTGGATGCATCATGTCATAAAATGCAGGTCGCAGTTCTGTTGTTAAAATTCAAAATCAGTTATTTTATAAAAAGTCAAGCCCAATAAATTGTTTAGAAATATATAAACATAAGCTGCTTCTATCCACATTGTATGAAGCATTAAAATACTGACAAGAAATGCCCAATTTAAAGGACAAAATTCAGAAATAATATTAATTAACAACAAAAAGCCCTAAACATCTTGGACCTCAGGTATCTGAAGGAATGGCTTGCCCTGTATCAGCCTGCTCAGCTTCTTACATCTGCAATGAGACCCTTATTGTTGCATAACCACCCAGGCAAGTTCCTTGAGTAGTGACATCATGGCCCTTGTCTATGGTGGTGCCTTGATTATGGAATGTGTCAACGTTACTTACATTTTGGCACCAGGTTGAACTTAACTGCTACCCCATAAACACCTGGGCAGGAAGCAAATTGGTAGGCTAGAAGTACGACCTGCTCTTATTTAATTTGGGTTGTTATTTTAATTGTTGTTTTAAATAATTGCCAAATTATGTTGTAACCGTTCCATGGATCAAGTGATGAAGGGCAGGTTAAAAATTCACACAGTAAATAAGCAAGAAAGCCTAATATGCCAACAATAAATAAATAGAAATCTGTCAGCAGTCCTCATCCCAGTTTCAGGGAATCAATATAGCAGTTAGAATGTATTGTGAAGGCAAGGTCAGTATAAAAAGCAAAGCAGTGCTCTATATAACTGCCTACATACTTGCTCATGCACTGTCAGATTTTTCACTTGAATATATTCAAATAGGTAACCTGGGATGCACTGACTAACTGTACCGAATCTTACATAAACAAACATCTAATAAAAGGAAACATTTCTAGAGCACAAAGGTTATGCATTCAACACACTTCCAGTGTACTCCTGATGGAATTTTGTTACCAAATTTTTCTGCTGCAAGCAGCAATAATACTTTCAGAATAGCAAATGCATCAAGTCTGTTCAGTTGACTTTTAAGAAATATATTCTTCTATTTCTTCTTGTAGGGCCTGCCCTCTCTCCTGTAATCTTCATAGACCTCTAACCAGATGGTTGCCATTAATTTGATTCTGAATTGATTCTAGAATGTATTTTAATTAATTGTGCGGTTTTATGTACACTGTGCTATTTTTACCTGTTGTTAGCCGCTCTGAGCCCGGCTTTAGCTGGGGAGGGTAGGATACAAATTATTATTATTATTATTATTATTATTATTATTATTATTATTATTATTATACTACACACAGTTTCCCTACTCTAGATGTCTCTGCAGACACCTGTTGTTGGCTGTACTATTCAGTGTCATTTTGTTTTCCTTCTTGTCCCAATATTTCCTTTTTCTTTTTCACTGTATTAAAAGAGTAAAGAAAGGCATGCTAAGAAAAAGATGCATTCCTTTCTGTACAATTTTAATACAAATTCTCTTACCATATTTAGCTTGAATTTCCTACTGTGAGAAAAGACAATAGGGAAGCAAAACATATAGCCCACAATCTAGTGCTGTTTAATGCACCACAGACCCACTGAAATCCTGGGGTGGGTGGGTGTAACTCTTGATAGGTTTCACCAGAATGCAGTGGTGCAGCTAGGCATGGACCTCGGGGCTCAAGTCTAATAATAATAATAAATGTTATTTATATCCTGCCCTCCCCAGCCGAAGCCAGGCTCAGGGCGGCTAACAACAATAAAACAGTACAAAAGTACTGCAAGTCTAGGGCCCTCAAAATGATCACCCAGAGAGCAGCAGATGATAGGGCAGTGGTGAACAAGCCTAACACCAGGCTCTACAAGGCTAATGCTGATGACCACAGCATTCTTTCTTCTTATTCTGAAAAACATTTTACAGTCTAGGACCAGCCAAGTTTTCGCTTCCAAAATTTACTACCGTTTCCCATAACAACGTGGTACTTTTCCCCGAGGTAATTGGTTTACCACCAGTGCAGCAGAAGCAAACCTCACTTTATTCCTGTAGTCATGGGAGTGATGCGATTTAATTGAATTTAAAATGTGGAACTACACATTTTCAGAGCGTGCCTTATTTAAATCAGGGTTGACAAATTATTATTTTTTTATTTGACTTTTTTGTTCTAAGATATCAGGAGTGCAAAGTTGTAAAGCGTACAATAACAGGAGGGACGTAGAAACTAAATATTAATTGCATGTTTCGTAATAGAAGTTGCATGCATGGCTAACTAAATGGCACCCCTCCCCAGAAATCTATCTGAAGTTACCTAGCTGCACCAATGTCATAATATATAAAAATTAGGGGAGTCTCCTTGGGAAGGTTACCTAGAAAGATTTAGGTTCTCTCACTTTTGCCCTAAAGAGTCATTGCTGATCAGAGTAGACAATATGTGGCAAGATGGACAAATAGTTTAACCATAGTATAACTGTTTGCTTCCTAAGCAATCATCTAGCCATTTATGTACTCAGCACATTTGCTTATAGTAATGGCATTACCTTCTTAACCTACTGAAATGTCACTAAATATTATTTTAATTCTTAACAAGCAAAGAAACAAATAAATATTGAGATTAACTTGCTGCTGAATGTCTAAAAATAATACTAAAGTAGATGTTTGGCAAGATCATTAACTGCAGATTTGTTATCACTTAATAAAAATTAACTATGCTGCCTAAAGCATGCTAAAAGGATCAGGCTAAAAATAAAAAAGAGTAAAAGTTATCTTTACTAATTTCATATAAACACAACCAGAAATTATTTTTTAAAAAAGCTGCTAAGATCATGTTATTTTTGTAAACTGCAGAGGTTTTCTTAAAAACATGTGGTACATGTCAAGAAATTTTGTTAAAAAAACAAATAAATCAGTGTGGTCCACTGAGCAAGTATTTTATAGCAGATGGACTGGTGGACTTGCACCTGGGAGATCTTCACTCTGTCATCAACAGGTACCCACAAAGTCTGGTTTGGCAAAACAACAACCCCTTATTCATGGTCACCACCAACCCTTCCCCACCAGCAAATTTGTGCTTGCAAATAATTTGGTGGTTGGATGACCTGGCTGCCAATTTCGCACTAAGCTTGGGGGGGGGGCAGGAGACTGTCCTGCTCCTGTGTTCTGCAAAAGGCCAGCATAAAGGCAGATGCTATACTTCCCTTGATCAAATAGTTCTCTGCAGTTGAGTGCAGAGGCTTCAGAGAAGAAAGGAGTTGAGCTGACATAGTGAAAGCACACACAGTTATCTGTAAGTTGCAGGCAACTCTGGGAACGGGTTGTTGCATTGCAAATCTGGGACAGGGGCAGTTAGCAGAAGGACAGTTGCCCCTTGTGACTGGGATTTACAGACTCGTGATGGTGAAGCTCATGAGAGGGCCATGGGCTGGGCACTCTCTCTCAGCCTACTTCACAAGATTGTTGCGATGACAAAGACAGAATAACTCCTTATGACCCTGGCCAGCGATGCAGCTAGGTAACCGCTGACCACTGACTCGATGGTCTCACAAGAGTCCCAATCAGACTCCCATGTGTATTGCTTCCGTTGTGAAGCACACAGGTAACATTTATCTTCCTCCTCCTGCAAGCACACTCGCTGGTCATTCCATGTGTTACAACTGGAATATATTCCAAAAAGGGCAAACAAAAAAACAGTTTGCCAGATTGATAACAAAATAATAAATACTCTGAGCCTATGTATTTTGCATTTTAAATTCACATGATTCATAGTACCAGCATGACTGCAGGAATAAAATGAAATTTGCTTTCCCTGGAAACAAGCACCTCTTTGTTTTAAAAATAAAAAAATTTATGGATAATAAATGTTTAATGTAAAAATAATAAAGTGTGCATCTGCAACCATATACATGCATGGCTGACCAACCCAACTATATATATTTTTAATGGGAGGAGAATCCCAGTCTGGTCATGCCTGCTGAACAAGAGGCCTGCTTACCACTATATTTATTTGACCATTTGGTTTGTTGCTGCATGGGTGGTTATTCCTTCCACCAGCACGGAGCTGTGAGACCCTTCATTCCAGCCTAAGCCAAAAGGCTGGCTCTGATCTAAGAGGGAACCCTCATTGATACATCATTGATTCCAGCTTTGGTAAGCAAACAAACAAAGTTTCCCCTGAGAATTACAAGATGGCGGCAAGGTTATATATAAAGATAAAAATGTCGAGTCACATCAGACTAAGTCATCCCATTTGTGCAGGGACTTCCAGTTAAGTAACAGAACTTATCCTCCCTCTCCTCCCACCACATGCCCCCAAATCTGTTCTGGGGGTGCATGGGAAAAGGAAAGGAAGGGGCATTTCCATTGCTCAGATAGGATGGCTTTGCCGGATACAGCCTACTGAGAATAGCCATGGTGAACACACCTCACACAGTCATGAGGAAGTTACTGCTTATTTTTTGTCTAGTCTAGTCCAACTGCATTTCATTTAGTCAGTAAGAAAGTTCTCTAAGACGGTAGTTCAGTATAAGCCATTTACTCAGAAGAAGGGAAGTTTCAGTTACCAGAATGGAGGACAGACGCTGAAAATGCAGAATGTAGAGAAAGTTAATGATGGTCTATTCACCTGTTTCAGGAACACTTGGTTAGATGACAGTCACTGATTATTACTGCAGGGCTGGGATTTTTAAGGCAAGTACTCTACATAAATGCCTATTTCAATGGGTTCTAATTATCATAATGAATGGCTGGATATACCTTCAGATTGAACTTTTAAAAAACAATTATCAAATTCCACTAATTTCCTTGTACTACAAATTGCTATTATACCATTACAAGGAGAACCCAAATCTTTAACATTACTAAATATAAGGCACTGAGATCTAAGGCAGAGTTCTTAGACTATGTATAATTCTCTCTCCCCCCCTTCTTACTTTGCTGAGCATTTTACAGCTATGTTAATGGTTGCCCCTTCCTTGCATAGCCTATTTCCCAATACTTGGAGCAAGCATTCCCAATTGTTTAATCATGGCTGAACAACTGAGAGAACCATTACACTTCCCTTACAAAGCATGAATTAACTATCATTACCTCCACTGCACTCAAGTGTAATACTCATACTAAAGTTTATCACAATTAAGGCTTTTAGAAAAGGTGCAACAGGTTTTTATAATGTAGTTTTCGGGATATCACTTTCAGCTGCTGACTGACAAGAATTGATGGATACACACACACACACACACCCGTATATATCCCTCTAGAAAAATGTGATATAATAGCTCAGTTCATAAGTAAGAAACATATTGTAACTGCAGCCAATCAACAGTGTGTGCTTTCCCTCCTTCACTTAGCAAATACTTGAAAAGAAATACAAAAACAAAAGATTCATAAAAATACACCACTTTTTAACATTAGATTTTAAAACATTTGCTGCCTCCATCTGTCTTTTCCAAACAGAAAGATTGCATGTCAGTGAGTCATGATTTCATCACTATTTCATGTAATGCACTGAAACCGCAGCAGGGCAGGGGGGGAATATTAACAATTTGAAGAAGCTTTATGCAATACTTTCTAGTATTGTATATGACAAAAGCTTTTCTGGTAATAATACTATGTTAAAAGAAGCATCCAAAACAACAGCTTCCAAATTTTAGTGCATAGCCTCACACACTTCACTGCTGTATGACTTAAACCCCCCCCCCATAATAAACTAGAATTATATTCAGATTGGTTATCTGCAATGGCTGTTAAAGGACTAGAAAAAGGAATTTTCTGTTTAACTGAACACAGGCAGCAATGAAAAATATTGCATTTAAACTAAACACATGTACAGTTAACAAACCTTTTAAAAAATGTTTTAAAGCACAGCTTTTTTAAAAAAGGCAGAAAACTAATGGCATGCTGAGATCAAAAAATACTGCAATACTTTTCAAGGACAACCTCAAGGTAATACTCAATGACAGTTTTTAGAGCAGATTTTGTCTAGCTGTATAATGCTAGTTCATTGGTCAGGTGGTAGTACACATTACTCATAACTGTCCTTGGACTTCTTATTCATAAACATGAAAATGTATTTTAAAAATGGAAATACGTTGTGAAATCACAACTCAATCACATTTCATATAAGTTATTCAGAGAGATGTCTTTTTCATTTGTTCTGTCTGACCTGACTAAAAGTGCTTCCAGGTCAGACGTGGGTCTTTGCCAGAAGAACATCCAGACATTGGCCCTGTCTGTGTGGTTCTATAGTTGCTCTTCTGCTGGTCAGTCCCTCTAGTGTCCTGCCTAATTACTACTGCTGCACTAATCTGCCAAATTTCTTACCTGCTATCACAGTGGCAGGCACACCAACTAGGGGAGGCCAATGTACTTGGGGGCCCTTCGAAGTTCTTAAGGAGAGAGCTGTGCCCCCTGAATAATGAGTGATAACGTTGTGTGTGATGTCACACAACATTGTGTGTGATACTAAAGTGACACTAAATGATACTAAGCCTTATCACACCCCTGCTGGGAGTTTTCCTCTAAACAAGTAGTCCCGCCATGTTTACCACTTCTTAATAAGGAAGAAGACACTTGCATCTTCTGAATAATTTTAGCTGCTCTTTTCTATACCTTCTCCATGTTTATGACATCCTTTTTGAGATGGTGCAACTAGAACAATACAAAAGATGCTAAATGTGGGTGTACTATAGAGTTTAAAAGGGGGAAGGAACTGGCATTGTGATGCTTGCTGTTTATTTCAATCTCCAGTTTTTAATCATTACAACACACTGAGCTAATGCAGTCAGTGAGTCATCAAGAATTACTAATACCTATTTCAAACGTAGAAGCATGAGCTTGGATTAAAACCCACACTTGTTAGGTGCCACAAGACTAGAAGCTAGCCTGGCACACTAAGCAATAGTTCCCTACTTCCTATGTAACCAAGAGAAAAATATAGACACTTCGGCCAGGAAACAGATACTGCTAACTGAAATCCTTTTGCACTTGGGAATCTGGCAATCAAGAAGATTTCAACCTTGTCCATTTCAGAATGTACAGGAAGGAGGACAGATTTTGAAAAAAAATCAGAAATGTTAGCATCCAAAAGTATACTGCTTATTACTTTCATGCTACTAATTCATACCTCTTCTATTAATAAAATTAACAGCACCAATATCAGGATAAAGAAAACGGAAGGGGCATTGAACACTGAGCAGGAAGACTCATTTTTCCAGCTCAGAACTATAGTCCGACCATCAATTTATCTTACTATCTTTTTATTGGCATAAATCCTACTTTCTAATGGCTGCCTTTTTCCTGCCTGTGAAAAATTATTGGGCAGTTTACACTAACTGCTTTCTGTCATGTTTCATTTCCAAACACCATCTTTTGTCAGTTTATTCCAATCAACTCCAAAATAGACCATTAATGTGAATAAAGAAGATCTGTCTTCCAACATCATTAATGAGATGATTCAAAGAGTAACTCCATCTCCACTACTCCCTGCCCTAAAATATAAACACCTCACATTTTGCAACTGATTCCCAAAATCTTGAGATATGCACGCACATCTGCCTAAAAAAAAAATTAAACCATGCACACAAATATGCTGCATCTTTTTATAGCTATACATATTCACTGGATTTTATACTCTGAACCATGAAGGGGAAAATGGTAGGATCAGAATTCCTCGGGGGGGGGGGGGGAGAGGGGGCGGAATGGGACAGAAAGAAACCTCAGTAGGTGATAAGAAAGGAGTTAACTATGGTGAGCTCAATGCGTTTCAAGTATGAAACCCTTCTTCAAGGTCAGCTCTCATAAGAACACATGAAGTTGCTTGCTGGATCAGATCAAACACCCACCTACTCTGTCATCCTGTTCCCACAGTGGCCAATCAGATGTCTCTGGGAAGCCGGCAAGCAGAACATGAGGGCAACAGAATTCTCTCTACTCGTGTTCCTCTGCAACTAGTATTTAGAGGCATGCTGCCTCTGATACTGGGTGCGGTACATAGCCATCATGAAAAGTAGTCATTAATAGCCCTATTCTCGACACACACACACACACACACACACACACACACACACACATTCAACAGAGTGGTGCCTTTTGCTGTCTCATAGATGCACTATGAACTAAAACAACTTCTTTCCAAAGGCAGTCTAACTCAATCAGTTCACATACAAAGGTCTTCAAATTTCAAAAATAAAGCAGATGACCAGCTTTAAATTTTCTCTACGGGCAAATCATTTTTGATATTAGACCATTTTAGCTAAAATTTCAAAAGCCACAAAATAAAACAGCTGCAGCTTACATTTGCCTTGGTTCAGAGAGAAGACATTTGGTATCTACGTTTCAGAAGCATGTCCTGACTTAGGTAATAGCTAAGGAACAAAAACTCAAGAGAGATTTATGTGTGGCAATTTATATGTGGTAGAACCGGTGATGAATCATTCCTGCAGTTGCAACACTCTTCAGAGATGTTCTGAATGCCACGAAAAGAAACCACAATACAGCGTGACCCGGCCCTTCTGAGGTAAGGACAGGTGATCCTTCCAGAGCTTGCTTCAGAGGTGTTCTGCAAGAGTGAGTGCAACATTAAGTTCAAGACCTGGCCCCTACCTGAACTTGGGAAGGGGGAGGTCAGGATCATGGCAATTACAAATATTCGCTGGTTACCAAGGCTTAGCAAAATTTGTGGATCCTGTATCATATACCAAGATCCTAATATATTTTCACTCATTTTAAAGATTTGTAACCAGAACCATATGTTGTTGTTTTTTCTAATCAGTAATTCAGGAAATTGAATCCATATATCTTGATTGTGGATCAGACAACTTCCAATCCCATGCAAAATCAACCTTTGCAGCTGTGAACATTTCAGGTGGTTTTGTTCACTTTGGGCTTTGCTTTAACAGCATTTTAAGGGAATCATGAACATAAAGTGGAACATAAATGTTCACTAAATAGGTTTTAGGATTTTGAAAGGAAAATGTCCTCCTAACTTTTAAAATATATAATGCTGCTAAGATTGTAACTGCCTGCTAACTGCCTGAAGAAAGTAGTGAATATCTTAACTACGTATTCTCTAAAATAATTAACGGCCACTAGTCACAATGGCCATGTTGTATCTCTAGGGTTCTGAATACCAGTTGCTAGGAATCACTAGTGGGGAGCGTGCTGTTATACCCAGGTCCTGCTTGCAGGCTTCCCATAGGCATCTGGTTGGTTACTGTAGTAAATGAAGGCTGGATTAGATGGGTCTTTGTCTGGATCCAACAGGGTTTTCCCTATGTTCTTATAATAATTCAGGTATAGTACAACATGGCTCCTGGGCATTAAGAACACACAATACAAGTCACTGGCTATTAATGGAACCAAGTAATTGTTATAATTAAATTTACAGCATGATTTAGTTTTAATATGTTTCTTTGTGGTCACTCTTGGAAAGTACACTGCTAACCAAAAAACTTTTAAAACAATTTATTGTTGGCAGGCAGAAAAGCCAGGATATATGTGTAAACAAAGAAATGAATCTGTCCAGTTAACACTGGATTCTGCCCTTAAGTTTATGAACCTGAACACGCCTTCTTAAAATTAAGCTCCACTGAAAATGGGACACATCCAAATGAATATGCTAAGGAAATGGCCAGTTTTTGAAAGGTTAGTGTTTCTCCTATAACCCACCCCCTAAATTATCAATTTTACAAGCATGAGTCAATTCCCTTGTTTCCTTAGG
The DNA here is from genome assembly GCF_965112155.1 of Podarcis liolepis. Classification (NCBI taxonomy): domain Eukaryota; kingdom Metazoa; phylum Chordata; class Lepidosauria; order Squamata; family Lacertidae; genus Podarcis; species Podarcis liolepis. Next base: position 69,944,144 of record NC_139557.1, on the reverse strand, counting down.
GGTTGAAAAATTATTGATTGGTTGATTGTCAAGAGTGTGCACTCAAATACCAGCCCATAGTTCTCAGTTAAAGAACAATCAGAATTCTTTTCTTAAAAATTCTGAAGAGGAGAGGGAGAGTGATTACATGAAAAGTTTAAATTACATGTAAATATTTGGACATTAAAATCATGATGCTCTGCTGCTGCCTTTACTGTGCAATACTACAGGCAGCAAAATTATGTCAAAAACAGATCTCCCATGTAGCTCAACTGGTAGAGCATGAGACAGACTCTTAATCTCAGGACCATGGATTTGAACCCCACGTTGGGCAAAAGATCCCTGCATTGCAGAGGGTTGAACCAGATGACCACTTATGGTCCCTTCCAACTCTATGATTCTATGAACAATATCTGTATTCTCCCCCAAAATTGTGTGATAAGGATTTTCTCATGGTTAAACTACTGATCCTAAACTCTGAATACTAACCAATTCATACAATATATCTCTAGGGTTTTTTATTGCCATCAAATAACAACCCAGTTCTGTAACATCACTACTAAACCTTTTTCTTTTCTTTTTTTGCTTTAGGGTTTCCCCCCATTAACGCTACTAGTTACCTAACTTTAATAAGCACAAATCTTTCCTTTCATAAAAAAACAATTTGGTGTAAATGACAAAAATAAACATAATTTAAAACTTGCTTCCTCAATATATCTTTTTTTAAAATCATTTTTATTGATTTTCCAATAAAAACAACCAATCAACATGTCCACATCATAATCCAATTAAAAACAAAAAACTAAAATAAAAAAGACCAAAATGTAATTATTAATTTTTCCGGGCTCCCCATAGTCTGGCCCTCTAAAGCATATCTTCCTCAATATATCTTCAAGAGGTGAAAATATTCTTAGTCTGTGAGTACCCTAGACAAGGATCATTCCATCATGATCCAGGGACCAGATGACTCGAGTTGTGACTTGACATAATTATTGGAGGAAGGGGCATGTAAACAATGCTCCCTTGCAGGTCATCTCCACTTACTTGAATGAACTCCAACTAAGATGGGTTATTTCTAGGTCAGTCTGAGGTAACACAGCTGCACCAATGTTATCACTGGCGGACCCAGAAATAAATCAGGAATTCTCACGCAGACTTCATTTACTACTTGTGAAGCTATGAGGGGACTGGATTGGTCACTGTGACTGAAGGCTTTTCTACCTGGTAGTAGAAAATGAAACCAAATCATTGGACAGGCAGCAGTACATAGCTCAGTGGTACAACACATGCTATTGTGAACTCCAATTCAACCTCTGCTATCTCCATTTAAAAGGGTCTTTAGTAGTATGACTGAAACAAATATTTAATCAAGACATGAGACCCACTACCAGTGAGAACAGAAGGATTGGGCTACAATAGCCAATGGTCTGACACAATGGCAGTGTTCACACATCATAGCTAGCGGTCCATCATGAATGTGCAGGTGGATCCTGCTTTGCTCATCCCCCAGTGCAAATGGAAGCAATGAACTATTATTCCCACCTCAGCATTACATCCCAACCAGGGATCATGGTTTGTTTGGATTGAGAAAATGACAAACCCCAGATGTAATGCTAAACCAGGGACTGTGAACTATTGCTCCTGTTAGGGGGGTGATGTGAGGCCTGGAGCAAAATGGGAGCCATCTCTGCAGTTAGAGCAAACCATTAATGATGCTTTGCTTTGCTTTGCTTTGCTTTGCTTTGCTTTGCTTTGCTGTGCAGACTAGGCTAGCATAAGGCATCTCTAGACTAGTATAAGGCATCCACTGTATGTCAATTTTTAGGATCTCTCAGTCATACTTCAAGGCGGGTTATCAAATCCAATTATTTGGCAATATTTGCAGCAACAGACACTTCAGTGTGTCTGTAACGTTGACTGGTACACCAACAAAAACTTTGAAAGCATTTGCATTCCAAGAAATTCTCAGCTGATCTTTTGTTTTTTTAGATTTATTTAAACCAGGAAAAATCGGTCAAGTTAAATCAGGAAATTCAAAGAATACAATGCCAACAAGGCCTTAAGTACTTTACACTGGATTACATCCAATATTTATTTCCTTCTGTTTTACACACTTCCCCTGAGAATCTTCAGGGGGGTTGCTGATTACTGAAAAATTATTGTTTCAGTACAGAGTAGGGTATGATAACAAATTGATGACTTTAACACTAGAGTGATATTTAGTTACAACAGATTGTGGACACGCAGTGAAGTGTAGAGACAGATTAAAAAGGCACAGGGGTTCTATGCTGAACCATATTCTAAAGCTCCCTTTCCCTTTGATCCCCTGCCAGCATTTCAAACACATAGGCAGGCATGCACAAATGTAATAAGTCCATTTCCCAAAAGCCTCCTTCACTCCTGTCCACTTTATACTGCCTTTCCCTTGAAATTTTCTACATTACTGACAGTATTCCATTCATCATTCTAGCTGTGTTATCGGTATTGTAAATTTTCTTACAGCTTGGATCATCGTAAACACTCCCTGTTGTGTGATGAGGAAGCAGTCACTATGGCTGGGTTTCAAAAAGGGAATTTGGAGCATCCAAGAATTTGGGCATGCTTAGCTTGTTTAATGTTCTTTCCAATTAAACAGTAGAGAATGTACCATATAACAAACTATTTTTAAAAGTCCCATCAGCTTCAAAGGTAGCTTGGTATGTTGCATTCATCCCAGCCTATGTTCTGATATTCTGTTTGTTCTGGAATTTTAAAAGGAGTCCAGCCTATTGAGGTCAGACTGCCAGTTATAGAAATATTAACTTGTGTCTTTATACTGAAAAAAATAATACAATTACACTACAGAACGCACCCTACCCAACTACCCAGAAAATTAATCTGCAAAAGTTACTAGTCCATAAAACTTTACTAGTTCACTTGTTTCTGTGTATGAACTGTCTCAAATGGTTAGTCTAAAAATAATGCATATCCTCATGTATAGTGCCATTCATGTGAACATTAACACCCATCACACATGTATTACTTCAAAACTCTTACAATTTGGCAGTTATATGGAAAACTACAATTCATGGAGCACTGCATAAACTAAATAGTGTTGTCATCAGCATAGGTTTTGGAAAAGTGAAAAGTATAACTAGTAAACTAGAAGCTTGCGTAAAACCTCATTTTAGTCATACAATATTTACCTCTGCAAGAGAGTTAAGCAAGCAAATTTTAACCTAGTACAGCGGTACCTCGGGTTACATACGCTTCAGGTTACAGACTCCGCTAACCCAGAAATAGTACCTCAGGTTAAGAACTTTGCTTCAGGATGAGAACAGAAATCGTGCTCCGGTGGTGCAGCGGCAGTGGGAGGCTCCATTAGCTAAAGTGGTGCTTCAGGTTAAGAACAGTTTCAGGTTAAGAACGGACCTCCGGAACGAATTAAGTACTTAACTCGAGGTACCACTGTATGGCAGAGCTGTACATCTCTATCCCCACCATCTCACCTGTTCACTTTTGCTTGCAATGAGGGTGAGATGAAAGGTAGGGAAGGAAGAGTCTGGCACAAGGCATTTTCCATATCTTTTTCCTTCCCAGGCACAGCTCCAGGGAGAAAATGTAATCTGAGCACAGCCAGTTTAGAGTATCCAGGTCATATCTATTTTCTGAGTGACAGTGCAGCACAATTCTGGGTCAATGTAAGGAATAAGAAGACTATACCCTTCTATATGGTCGTTCGAGTATGTTAAAACGTATATTACACTATGGAGGCAGGAGTTGGAAGGTAAAAACTTAATTCTTTTATGGATTCTAAACCTCAGCCATTTACACTAGGATTAGATTCTAAGTAACTCTACATTTTTCATATTTTGCTCACAACCAGGTCAGAGATTGCACTGAACACACAGCAGTTCAAAACAATGCAGTAATTAAAATATGTACATTTAATTCAAATTCACTGTAAAAAAATCAGCGGCTAATCACAAATTGTTCTATCAGCCTCCATATTTCCTACTGCTACCTCCTTGTTTTGTTTTAAGAAGAAAGCCATGATTCAAAATGGAAGCCCAGTATATAAACTGCAAAATGACTGGCAAACTTTTAGCCGATCAAATTATGTGTAAGCAAAGGCATTCTTTCCCAGTGGTAGGCGGCCGCATGCCAAGGAACTATGTGCTAGAACTTGTCCTGTACTACCTGTTCAAAGGAAACTGCGCAAGAATATTTCAAGCTCTGACACATACTACTTTGTGCAAAAACATCCACAGGAGTATTACAAAAAGACAGCAATGATGTTTCAGCAAACCCTGTGTCAAAGGAAAACGCTCCCCTGCATTTTTATCAGCAAGCAAAAAACGAACAATCATACCTTACATAAAACCGTATCACTAACACCAATACCGCTTTGGCAAAGTTCCTCTGGCCCTTACATTTTGGATTCTAGCTCTGTTTTGTACAGATGGAAGTGAAACCTGCAAAGTTGATACCACATTGTGTGCTGCTCCCTGAAAGTATACATTAAACCCCTTAATTTTGCTTTTCTCCTTTGGAAAGGTTTTATTTTAAACAAAACTTTTCTATCTTCTGTTAAGGGCTGCTGCAGATGCAGTGCCGGTATTTAACCACAGCTGGTGCTGTATTTATGCAGCCCTGACTTCTTAGATTTTTATCTTTTAGGAAAGAACCTGGAACAAATTACAGTGGTACCTCCGGTTGTAGACGGGATCCATTCCGGAGGTCCGGTTGGATCCCGAGGTTTCTGCAACCTGAGGACTGCTTCTGTGCATGTGCAGACCACTTCTGCGCATGTAAAATACTTTCGGGTTTGCTGTCAAAGTTTATATAACCAGTTGTTGTTGTTTAGTCGTTTAGTCGTGTCCGACTCTTCGTGACCCCATGGACCAGAGCACGCCAGGCACTTCTGTCCTCCACTGCCTCCCGCAGTTTGATCAAGCTCATGCTAGTAGCTTCAAGAACACCATCCAACCATCTCATTCTCTGTCGTCCCCTTCTCCTTGTGCCCTCCATCTTTCCCAACATCAGGGTCTTTTCCAGGGAGTCTTCTCTTCTCATGAGGTGGCCAAAGTATTGGAGCCTCAGCTTCACGATCTGTCCTTCCAGTGAGCACTCAGGGCTGATTTCCTTCAGAATGGAGAGGTTTGATCTTCTTGCAGTCCATGGGACTCTCAAGAGTCTCCTCCAGCACCATAATTCAAAAGCATCAATTCTTCGGCGATCAGCCTTCTTTATGGTCCAGCTCTCACTTCCATACATCACTACTGGGAAAACCATGGCTTTTACTATACGGACCTTTGTTGGCAAGGTGATGTCTCTGCTTTTTAAGATGTTGTCTAGGTTTGCCATTGCCTTTCTCCCAAGGAGCAGGCGTCTTTTAATTTCGTGACTGCTGTCACCATCTGCACTGATCATGGAGCCCAAGAAAGTAAAATCTCTCACTGCCTCCATTTCTTCCCCATCTATTTGCCAGGAGGTGATGGGCCCAGTGGCCATGATCTTCGTTTTTTTGATGTTGAGCTTCAGACCATATTTTGCGCTCTCCTCTTTCACCCTCATTAAAAGGTTCTTTAATTCCTCTTCACTTTCTGCCATCAAGGTTGTGTCATCTGCATATCTGAGGTTGTTGATATTTCTTCCGGCAATCTTAATTCCGGCTTGGGATTCATCCAGCCCAGCCTTTCGCATGATGAATTCTGCATATAAGTTAAATAAGCAGGGAGACAATATACAGCCTTGCCGTACTCCTTTCCCAATTTGGAACCAATCAGTTGTTCCATATCCAGTTCTAACTGTAGCTTCTTGTCCCACATAGAGATTTCGCAGGAGACAGATGAGGTGATCAGGCACTCCCATTTCTTTAAGAACTTGCCATAGTTTGCTGTGGTCAACACAGTCAAAGGCTTTTGCATAGTCAATGAAGCAGAAGTAGATGTCTTTCTGGAACTCTCTAGCTTTCTCCATAATCCAGCGCATGTTTGCAATTTGGTCTCTGGTTCCTCTGCCTCTTCTAAATCCAGCTTGCACTTCTGGGAGTTCTCGGTCCACATACTGCTTGAGCCTTCCTTGTAGAATTTTAAGCATAACCTTGCTAGCATGTGAAATGAGTGAAATTGTGCGGTAGTTGGAGCATTCTTTGGCACTGCCTTTCTTTGGGATTGGAATGTAGACTGATCTTCTCCAATCCTCTGGCCACTGCTGAGTTTTCCAAACTTGCTGGCATATTGAGTGTAGCACCTTAACAGCATCATCTTTTAAAATTTTAAACAGTTCAGCTGGAATACCATCACTTCCACTGGCCTTGTTATTTGCAGTGCTTTCTAAGGCCCATTTGACTTCACTCTCCAGGATGTCTGGCTCAAGGTCAGCAACCACACTACCTGGGGTGTACGAGACATCCATATCTTTCTGGTATAATTCCTCTGTGTATTCTTGCCACCTCTTCTTGATGTCTTCTGCTTCAGTTAGATCTTTACCACTTTTGTCCTTTATTATGGTAATCTTTGTACGAAATGTTCCTTTCATATTTCCGATTTTCTTGAACAGATCTCTGGTTCTTCCCATTCTGTTGCTTTCCTCTATTTCTTTGCATTGCTCGTTTAAGAAGGCCTTCTTGTCTCTCCTTGCTGTTCTTTGGAAATCTGCATTCAGTTTCCTGTATCTTTCACTATCTCCCTCGCATTTTGCTTGCCTTCTCTCCCCCGCTATTTGTAAGGCCTCGTTGGACAGCCACTTTGCTTTCTTGTATTTCTTTTTCATTGGGATGGTTTTAGTTGCTGCCTCCTGTATAATGTTGCGAGCCTCCATCCATAGTTCTTCAGGCACTCTGTCCAGCAAATCTAAATCCTTAAACCTGTTCCTCACTGCCACTGTGTATTCATAAGGGATTTGGTTTAGATTGTATCTTACCTGTCCAGTGGTTTTTCCTACTTTCTTCAGTTTAAGCTTGAATTTTGCTATAAGAAGCTGATGATCTGAGCCACAGTCAGCTCCAGGTCTTGTTTTTGCTGACTGTATAGAGCTTCTCCATCTTTGGCTGCAGAGAATATAATCAATCTGATTTCGATGTTGCCCATCTGGGGATGTCCATGTGTAGAGTCGTCTCTTGTGTTGTTGGAAAAGCGTGTTTGTGATGACCAGCTTGTTCTCTTGACAGAACTCTATTAGCCTTTGCCCTGCTTCGTTTTGATCTCCAAGGCCAAACTTGCCAGTTGTTCCTTTTATCTCTTGATTCCCTCCTTTAGCATTCCAATCCCCTATAATGAGCAGAACATCCTTCTTTGGTGTCACTTCGATAAGGTCTTGTAAGTCTTCATAGAACTGGTCAATTTCAGTTTCTTCAGCACTAGTAGTTGGTGCATAAACTTGGATTACTGTGATGTTAAAAGGTCTGCCTTGGATTCGTATCGAGATCATTCTATCATTTTTGAGACTGCATCCCAGTACAGCTTTCGCCACTCTTTTGTTGACTATGAGGGCCACTCCATTTCTCTTACGGGTTTCTTGCCCACAGTAGTAGATATGATAGTCATCCAAACTGAATTCGCCCATTCCCGTCCATTTTAGCTCACTGATGCCCAGGATGTCAATATTTATTCTTGCCATCTCATTTTTGACCACATCCAACTTACCCAGGTTCATGGTTCTTACATTCCAGGTTCCTATGCAATATTTTTCTTTACAGCATTGGACTTTCCTTTCGCTTCCATGCATATCCACAACTGAGCGTCCTTTCGGCTTTGGCCCAGCCGCTTCATCAGCTCTGGATCTACTTGTACTTGTCCTCCGCTCTTCCCCAGTAGCATGTTGGACACCTTCCGACCTGAGGGGCTCATCTTCCAGTGTCATAACTTTTATATGCCTGTTGTCTTTGTCCATGGAGTTTTCTTGGCAGGGATACTGGAGTGGCTTGCCGGTTCCTACTCCAGGTGGATCACGTTTGGTCAAAACTCTCCACTATGACCTGTTCATCTTGGGTGCCCTGCTCGGCGTAGTTCATAGCTTCTCTGAGTTCTTCAAGCCCCTTCGCCACGGCAAGGCAGTGATCCATGAAGGGGTATATAACCAGAGGGTTATGTAAATGGAGGTACGACTGTATTTCAAATCTAGACCACAAAATTAAGATAAAGGTAAATGTAGAGGTTAAAAGGAAAGTGGGTACAACATATAAACGGTAAAGGGTCTACTTAACACCATTTCAGAAAGCCACCTGTGGGAAATTCCAGGTCCACATAATCACAATTTGACAGGAACAAAAATATTTTATTTTGATTGAAAGATGTATGGACAAAACAAAATCGAGCAAAACCTTGTATCTAACATACAAACAAAGTTGAAAACCCAAGTTTGTGTGTACATGTAAACATCTAAACATTTAATGCTGATTCTGAAGTCTAAGATATTGGGGAACAGATGCACTAGATGCCAAAAAAATTGTGTCATCCTCGCTACAGCAGTGTAAGAACAAAACTACACTTTTTACACCACCCACTATCCTCCACACCCACCCATCCCGCTGGGAAGGTTTTTTTCTTTTCTTTAAATGGGCTAACTTTTGATGCTGGAGCCCAACTGGGGGGGAACAAGCTGGAAAACATGTGTATTTCCACAAGAGAACTAACAGGCAGGGGAAGAGTCAAATATCAGATTGGGATTGCACCCTAACTTGAGTATTTAGAAACTATAAAAAGAAAATTTCATTGTGAAAGATTAGCACCTGGAACTGTAACACTGGTAGTTAAGTATTTGGAATCCACTTGATTCAAATAAGTCTAACAATATCTATACCTTGTACTTTTTAATTACAATATTTTATTAAATGTTGTTTCCATGCACACCAGCAGCAGATATAACATGAAAACGATGTAAGTTGAACTGTAATTTGGATATGAATTTTCAAAAGGTTCAATGTGACAAACTGCTGAAAACAAGTACCGGTATATTGTGTATGGTATGCTCAGTGTTTTCTTTTCTTTTTTTCATTTTATCTTATTTTATGTGGATGCTGGCAAGCCTGATCTGTGAAATGTATAAAATAAGTGAAAAGGGGATACAATTTGCTCTTTTCACATATCACAAACAGATCTCACTTATTTTCCCTAGAGCACAGTGCTTCAAATTGAAGAGTGAAATTTGTTTTCTAATGTGGATTATGATATGTTTGAGCTTGCAAAATATTTAATAGCATGTCTGACACCTATTTATGATTTAATCCTTAAATCAGTAAGTAGAGTAATGTTGCCAAAACAAAACAAAAGTGGGGGGGGGGGGAGAAGAGGATATCAAAACCTCTGAAATATTATTGAAAGCCTGGAGTCCCTGGAACTTTAAACTAATCGTTGAAACTAATCAGTTAGCCTAGTTCAGAATAATGACAAACTCCAATAGTTTTCACCAGAAGAAGAGCCTTCTGTCTTCTCACAGCAACACTCTAGAGCAGCCTTCATCAGTTTAGTGCCCTGCTAGCTGGGGCTGCTCTGAAGAGTTGCAGTCCAAAATATCTAGAGGGCACCAGATTGGCCAAGGTTGCCCTAGAAGGAGAGGGCAGGGGGAGCTTGTGAGAGAGGAGAGGGAGCTGCTGCCCATGAATGTATCACTAAATTGTGCATTAATGTTATATCTGAACCATGTCTACAGATGCAAATCAGAACAGCGTAACAACCAAAAGAAGAAGAAGAGGAGTTTGGATTTGATATCCCGCTTTATCACTACCCGAAGGAGTCTCAAAGCGGCTAACATTCTCCTTTCCCTTCCTCCCCCACAACAAACACTCTGTGAGGTGAGTGGGGCTGAGAGACTTCAAAGAAGTGTGACTGGCCCAAGGTCACCCAGCAGCTGCATGTGGAGGAGCGGAGATGCGAACCCGGTTCCCCAGGTAACCACTACACCACACTGGCTCTCTCAAAAGTGCCACTTACAGCATTATGCACAAACCACTTTAAAATGCAATGAGAAAACGCACCACCGTCACATCCACTCCACCTGCTGCTTTCTCTCTTCCCTGTAATCCTACACCCTCCTCATTTATGGTGAGCAGCAGGGGGACAAGAGGATCTTAGTGCTGTCTGAATGTGGTCTTTCTTCTATTTTCCTGGTGTTTCCACACCTGATAATTTCCTCATTTTATGTAACCTTCCACACAGTGTAAAAGCCACTTCTGCAAATCTAGTGGAAGCTTAGTGCTCATGACAGTGTTGTTTTCCCGGGGGGGGGGGGAGATTCCTTTTGCAACCCTGTTAACTCAGAAAATCAGTTTTGCGTTGTAATTTCACATGACAAAATCTGAGGTGGTATCCTGGTGTATGGTTCTTTCCTGCCGTTTAAAATTTAGTTGTGACATGGTGGTATATTGATTTTTAAAAGCCACAGTTCTGTAACACAACAGATAGTGCACTGAAAAAGGAATGTTAGAAATTGGGACAGAAGCACTAACATTATTTCCAAGAAAACTAACACAATAAACCTCAAATCAGAATGGAGTCTTAATTTAAAACCTAACATCCACCATAGCTCCAGAAGTGGTTATATGGTGCCCCAGTTGCCAGCCCACACTGTATGGCTCTTCTTTTACAACTGAACATGGGCCTTTGAATATAAGCAAGCCTGGTGCCTTTGAAATATAGATATTTAACACAACAGCTAATGCCTTATTGAATGCATACGTCTGAAGACACAGAGGCAAACTTTGGTCTCAATGCCTTTTCCAGAAGGTATTGTGTCATCCAGCTGAATAAGCTTTGCTCTCCCAATGCAGCAAGCATTTTCTGTTTAGCCTACAATTTCCGACATCATTGTAAAGATAGAAATCATTATAATGTTTCTATTTTCCATAATAATGCAATTGTGCTACTTTAGGGATTTTCTTCAGTAAACATTGTCGGATGACCACTGTTAAGATGTAGAGCTAAGCTACCATAAAGTTTCTTTCTTGTGTCAAATTTGATTCTGTGATTATCCATAATCTATGCTCACCTCCCTCTATAGAGTGAATTATACTTAATGGAAGGGATAATTCTAAAGGAGACAATACAACATAAAGTCTTATCCTGCTATGAGAAGTCTTTTTCAATTTAGTCAATGAGGCTTAGCATCAGACAGAAAGGGGGAAAAGACTGAACATTTCCCAGCAGTACAGCATACAAGCATACCCCCTACTTAAAATAATCTTACTTATACATAAAAATGTGTAAGGCTATGTGAATGCTGACTTCTATGCAAGGCATAGGGCAACTTCATAGCGTTTTGGGGCAATCAGCAAAAGTGTAAAAAGTGTTAAAAGCAAAGATTCCCCATCCAATCCCCAAGATAGCATTTTATATGTTTAAAAAACTTGGTATAATTACATCGGTATTCCCATAGGGCCTCTGTCACTTCATTCACTGGACACTGGACACCCTACAGTGGTTTAAGATTTCTTAACCCTAGTATGCAGAAGTGCTTGCAAGGGGCATGCTGTTCCAAGAAAACCTGTAGCATCCTAGGATGGCTATAGGGAGCCGAAGATCCCTTTGGGGCATTAATCCTAACATTTGGTGCTTTGGGGTTTTTTAAGGTAAACAGTCCCGTTTTGTGGTTACAAGGGCAAAGGTAAGACTATGGCTCTGTTAACATGAAAACACTGTGCTTGGCATTGCCAATCCCCCGTAAGTTGCTTCCTCCGTGCCCGCATCTGCCTTAAGAAAATACTTGCACTGGGCAGTGCAACATCAGTGTTTTTCACTGCCTAAAACTGTGATCAATAACTGTGCTAACAAAAGGACCTTTTGATCTTGTCCCTTGGTTTACTGTTAGATGGTCACTTCTGATAAGAATTGTCTGCAGGAGATGTGAATCTCCCTTCATTTCATTTCCACAACCATTGGCATTTGACCTGAGCACGTGTCTGTTTAAAATCTAAAAACTTAGACACATGGGAAATGGGTGGCTAATTTGCATATTCCTACAGCTATTCTGAAACAATGTCATTTCGTATGGATGAAGACTTGGGCTCATGCACTCCCACCTCTCCTCTCCTCTCACCCCACACACAGCCAGGAGGAGCAGCTAGCCAGCATTTAGTTTTACAGAATCTCATCTTGTCCTTGCATATATACCAGAGATCTTGGTTTATCAAAAACTATGCTTAGTTTAACAAGCCATCTTAATAACCTATGGTTTGAAGTCAGCTTATTTTTGTTTTACTGACCAAAGTTTATGATAACCCACAATCGCTGGTTTGTAAACAATGACAAACTGAGATTTGGTGAAAGTGAAACTAAATGCTGGAGAACATCTTCACTGGCTACAAAGGTGGAGCAGAAGGGCGCACACAAATTTGAGGGTTTAAACCAGGCTTCCTCAAACTCAGCCCTCCAGATGTTTTTGGCCTACAACTCCCATGATCCCTAGCTAGCAGGACCAGTGGTCAGGGATGGTTGGAATTGTAGTCTCAAAACATCTGGAGGGCCGAGTTTGAGGAATCCTGCTTTAAACTCACTCTAACTTGTGTACATAGCGCTACACCATGGTTTAGCATTATATGCAAGCATTATATTTTTACACAATAGGATGTTGCTCTAGTCAACTACACAAGGGCTGATGCATGCCAATGTGTTATACCATTTACTCAACAATATAACTAATTGAAGATTCACTTTCTTTGGAACACATTTCAGGTAAGAGGGACTGCCGATCTTTTGAGAAAAGTGTGCATCTTTACCTACTTTCACGGGATCCAGCTGAGCTGATATGACTGACAAATAATTTTATTCTGTTGAATGGAGTTTAGGAAAGGAGGCCTTTCATCCTGATGAATCTGACTGACACCTTCAGACCCTGCCCAAAGACACGCTGGCACTGCACAATTACTGTGCAGACAGGATCTAATGAACTTCCTTTAATAAAGAAAAGCACTGTAGTATAAATAAGAAGTTGAACTTGTTTTTTTTAAAAATATATATATATTTAACAATACTTCCATGGGAGAAATTTCAAATTCTATTGGTTTCAAGGCCAGCAGCATAACTGTGCAATGTACTGAAGCCTATAAATATATTTGGCCTGATTTTCAGAGCTGTTGAATATTCATTACTTCTGACTGTATCAATATACATTCAGATCCTTCATTGATTCTGAACAGTTGTCCTATTAATTTATATTTAGTATTATTCCTTTGTATTTCTGGGGAAATGTAGCCACCTAGGATTAGGGTGACCACACTAGGGCAGGACTCCTGTACCTTGAAGAGCTAGCTGCTTTAGACTTTATCTAGATGTGACCATGGCACTTCTTGGAAAACACATTGTACTGCACAGTGGTAAAGTAGGAAAGGGATTAGTGTTTTAAAGAAGAGAAGAAGTAGTAGTCTTATTTCCCTCTTCACACAGTGTTTGCCCTTCAATTGCCTCACTCCTGGTTGTGTTTCCTTTGAAAGGGCTCACTTCTTGTTTCAGAGACTGAAACACATCTGTGGTGAAAAACATATCAGAGGGGAGTGGCTGAAGGGTTCAACATCTTGTTAGATCATCCACTTTAAACATTCAGAATTTTCAATTAGAATTTCTGCCTTTAGGCGGTACATAGTTCCGCTTTGCAGTGGAGCATTGGACCTCCCCTCTTTTTGTCCTTGCAGATTCTATCATGTAGACGTGCAGGCCTTTGGTATTCTTACAAAATGGCTATAATGTTGTTTTCCAAGTATACTTTTATAAAAATATTTCTGGGTTCCTTCCATACATATCCAAAATTAAAAAGACCCAGAATTTCGTTTGTAAAATATTATACGTATGGGCAAATCTGTTTGAAGAACATGTCATGAAATATCAACATTTTCCTTCTTAGAGCAAAGTATAGTACGGGGTCATCAACTTGTTTGGACATGTGGGCTCAGTTTCAAACCACAGTAACTGCTAGAGTGCTGGTGGCGGAAAACTCATTCTGAATCGGACCAGACACAGGTTAGAGCTCAACGTCGAGCCTACCAAGTGTCGATAATGATGGCGAAGAGGACCTTCTTCACCGCCTGTATTGCATCTGCAGAAAACAGCAGCAGGAGACTCTTTCAGGTGTTTCACAATTTAATGGAACTACCCCCACCATTGGGGCATGGTGAGGACCCCAATATCTCCTGCAATGATTTTGCAAAGTTTTTTTGCAGATAAAGTCGCTCAGATTCATAAAGAGATAGACTCCACTATGGGAACAGTGCTGGGGCGGGAGCGTGCCAGAGTCCTGTCTAGTCAAGTTGCATGGGATCAATTCCAATCTGTGCCTCCGAGTATGTGGACAGGCTGCTTGGACGAGTGAAACAGACCACCTGTCTCCTTGATCCTTGCCCATCCTGGCTCATAAAAGTGAGCCGGGATGGGCTGGGCAATGGGCTCCAAGGGGTGGCAAATGCTTCCCTCTGTGGGAAAGCCTTCCCAGAAACACTGAAAGAGGAGGTTATTATTCTTTGGACCCGGCCAATATGACCAACATCACAGCTGTCCATGGAGGAACAGGTCAATTCTGTGTCCAGGGCAGCTGTCTACCAGTTCCATCTGGTACACGCACTGAGACCCAACCTGCCTGCAAACTGTCTTGCACTAGAGCTGTGTATACTCTAGTTATCTCCTGACTGGACTACTACAATGTGCTCCGCATGGGGCTACTTTTGAAGGTGACTCAGAAACTACAACAAATCCAGAATGCGGCAGCTAGACTGATGACTGGGAGTGACAACCAAAACCATGTAACATCGCTCCTGGTTCGTTTCCAAGCACAATTCAAAGTGTTGGTGCTGACCTTTAAAGCCCTAAATGGCCTTGGCCCAGTTTACCTGAAAGAGCATCTCCACTCCCATCATTCAGCCCAGACACTGAGGTCCAGCTCTGAGGACCTTCTGGCGGTTCCCTCACGGCAAGAAGTGAGGTTACAGGGAACCAGGCAGAGAGCTTTCTCGGTGAGTGGCGCCCGTCCTGTGGAATGCCCTCCCATCAAGGAAATAAACAACTATTTGACTTTTAGAAGACATCTGAAGGCAACTCTGTATCGGAAAGTTTTAAATCTCTATTTTTTACAATTTTTTATGTTCTGTACGCCGCCCAGAGTAGCTGGGGAAACCCAGCCAGATGAGTGGGGTATAAATTATAAAATTATTATTGTTATTGTTGTTATCATTGTGGGAACCATATATAGAGTATAACCAAACCACACACTACAATCTGTTCTATGGGCTGCCATAGAATGTTTCTAATTTCAGCAGGGGAGGAGGCCCAGTGGGTATATATGTGCCTGCAGCTATTGGCAAGCCATGGTATGGTAGATCTGCGAGGTGGAATAACTTCAATTCACTGGCGGAGGAAGAGGGGGGCGGAGGAGCACACCGCCCCCGGCAACACGATCCCAGTGGGGTACCATTGCGGCTGGAGCCCCACCGCGCTGGGTGCCATGCCCCTGCAGGCGCAGTGCCACGCTCCCGGGATGCACGCCTCGCCCTCGGGGCGTGCGCCAGCCACGCCCGCACCTGCTCTCCACCCCAGGTGCCGGAGCATGAAGCTCCGCCACTGCTTCCATTTCCATTCAACTCAGCATTGATCTTTTTCTGATACTCCACATAATTCTGCTGAAAAGTCTCATGAATCAGGGAAAGCTATACCTAATTTCCTTTCTCAAAATTAGACAGTTTACATGCACAATTGATAAAATGATACCTTATTCATCACATCTTACATTTCTAGCTACATATCCACCAGATATTTAGCCTTATAAAGGATGTAATAAATGGTGATAGCAATAATAATAATAATAATAATAATAATAATAATAATAATAATAACAATAATAATTTTAAAGCTCTGAAAAAACAGGTTGACAGCTGCCAATGTACTGTATGTCTTCAATGGCTCCTCCTAGGTATCCCGTCTTTCAAGAGCAGGGCAGCCCCCTGGCTAAGAAGGGAGAGTTTTAAAAGTTTCTGCACAAATCACATTTTGTTGCATGGCTCCACTTATCTGATATAATGCCTACAGCCACAAAAACATACTGAACTCAACAAAGCGGGCTTTTTAGAATCAATCCATAACAATCTGAGCCAACTTACCACTTGGCTTTATTCAAAGACAACTTGCTACCCTGGCAATTTAATTGACAAACCCATATTCTTGAATTTTAGTCCTTTACAAAAAGGCAATAATATGCAAGCTAAATGAAAAGAACGGGATTCAGATTATTAGAGGTTCACAAACGAAACACATGAAGCTCTGGAGGCTGTCCAAAGTGAAATCATTTCTAGGTGTTGATGTCCATTCAATAAAAATCCAATGTTGTAATTATCTTCTTACTGCTTCCCCAAAGAGTTTTAGTAATCATAACCATAATATTTCTTAGCCAATTATATTAATGCCGCAAAAAGACAGACAGGGCCAGCAGCCAATCACTGTGCCAGATCACTGCCTTCAGATGGATACTTTACAATTAGCCTACAATTCGCAAGTGAAAAATGCAACACTAATCTTAAAATAACAAACAGTAAAAATCCTTTAAAAAAATAAAGGGTATGCATGGTTAAACATGTAGCACCTCTAATTAAATTATGGAGTGAAGACTCTTATCCTCTTTGCTTCCAAATAACAGGTAACAGTCAGTTCTAATAGCTCTATTAAGTTACACCAAAATACGTTTCATGTCACTATTCAACTAAACAGCTCATCTCTAAACAAGTAAGGCTCCGTTACTGCAACCCTGCCAACTAAACCCCACACTGAATGGTTCAGTTTGCTCCATAATCACATGCAACTTTCTCTGTATGGTAATATAAGCTTATATTTATGCAACACATGTGGTCCATGTTTTCAGAAGATGAAACACAATACCTCAGCAAAACTGTGAATGTATAGTTACAACCTAATTAGCCACTTGTTGAATATTCCATGCCAATGTAACAAATACACTTTCCAGGCAGGTCATTATTTTCATCTTTGTCATATTTAACATCAAATAATAAAAGAAAATTAATTCTAGTTAGCCACGTGTAGAGACAAAATGGTGTTTTCTCTTCATTATCAAAAAAAGGGCCTTGTGCTTATAACAGAGCACAAGCTTCAATAACAAGCCTGATCAGAGATTTGCCGGCATAGTCTCTGGGTAGCCTTCATCTACTATACCCATTCAAAAAAACAATGACTGCATCCTTGCTAATATATGCTGAGTATGTAAGTAATTAACCCTCTGAGATATGGCAGAGAAGAAGTTGTCATCAACAGGGAAACCTAACTTGACTAGAAGAGATCCATGCAACTTACATGATCTCTGACAGGTGGGGGGAAACCTTTGCACTTTAGTGAGTGGGATGGATACAAACACACACACACACACAGAGAGAGAGGGGGGGGAGGGAGGGGGGAGAAACTGACACAATACATACTTATAAAGTGTATGCAAAAATGACATTGATAACAATTATCTGAACAAAAACAGGGTGATTTCTCACTCTGAACAATACTGTTCTTATTTCAGGAAACTATCAATAGCAGAAAAAGATATTCAGCTATCGTAAGAATTGCTAATGACAAAAATGAGAGCCTATAGACCAAAAATAAAGATTTTTTTATGAATTCATCAACCATGATGCTAACAAAGGAAATACAACACTGAAGACAGAGATCAAAATATAGATATAAATAGCAAAAACAGTTATCCCCCAGCCTATAAAAAATACCTTGCTCTGATATGGAATATTTTTACTCTTTCATTTATTTCTTCATTCAATTTATATCCTGCCTTTCCTCCTGCAGAAGCTCAGAGTAGCAGACACAGCAAAGATAAAACATTGAAAACACAGCTACTAAAAACTGCTTAAAATTTACTAAAACATAGTTAAAACATTTTAAAAACATCTCGGGGAGGCCTGTTGCAGCCTAAGTATTATGAAAGTAAAAAGATTGCGGGACAGGAAAAGGAACTGAAGAAGACATGTGCAAACAAAATCTCTTCACAAACCTGTTGCTGTGGATACTGCATTCCCCCCATGGAACCTGGAGTCCGGGATTGCATTGCCATTGGAAAGCGCTGTTGTCCTGGAGGTCCATATGACTGCCCTGGATATGGACTGCTTGTCTGGGTCTGGGAGTGAGGGCTGTTGCCCACTGCAAACAACTGAGGCCTTTTCATTACCATTGGATCCATTGGGTTGCCCTATTGATTGAGGGGAAACATAAAATCAATGTATAAATATATCATATGAAGCCTTGGTTTGTGCATTTTCAGCATGTCTTCATTCTGAAATGAAATCTGCTAAATGTCTTTTGACATACACACAGAAATGGTAGCTTAATTTCAGCCTCTGAAATACAATTCAGAAGAAAATTTAGTCATAAGGTTCCCTTGCCAGATAGATAATGGTGAAGCTCTTCAAGTGCACACTTGGCAATGAGAAGAAGCCATTTCCATGCTTGGTTCCTCCCTACTGGATTACGGCCCATATGTTCTAATTGTCCTGCTTTCAGACTCTTTACAGTGTTACAATTTTGCATTCCAAGTCAGTAAGTGAGTCATAAACAGAACTTCACATAAAAAGACTCTTCTGATTATTATTATTATTTCTTTGCTTGATTTCAAAAAACAATAAACTCTGGACTTATTTTTCTTGGCATCGTATGTACTGCATTTATAGTGCATCATTTCTGATGCTGCTCACGATAACACAAACCCTCTTAAGAAATCATATCTCACAAGCAGTAACTACAGCATCCATTCCTTTACAGGAAAGTCTATTTGTCGGATGTATGGGGTTTCAGCTTGACAAATGTTGAAAGGGAAACTCAAATGCTGAACTCAACTTCTTGAACAGTCCACAACAACAACAAAAAACAGTTCTTGCACCCAACTCCCTCCCCCAAGTGCCTTAAATACATAGTAAGTTTTGAAAGCAATTTGGTAGTTTAATGCATTACAATATGTGTGGAGAATTATTGAATAACACAATTTTAAAAGTGAGTAGACATGCACTCTAGTGGATTCTGCTCCAATACCCCAACTTTATAATTTCTATAGCTGGCCTTCCCTGAAGTACCTTTCATTCAATCTTTTTAGTAACAAAGTGCTCAGATTTGAATATGGCACTCCAAGTGGATCACCGTTATGCCCTATGAACAGTTTTAAATGCGAAAATGAATTGAACAGTTGCAGCTGCAAAGTCCTTGCAATACACATAAATATTCATGTACCACGTTTACTGTGTTTTATCAAAGTTGGTGTTTGCAACCTTATCAGCAACTTTTCAATATTCAATTCTAATTTCTTTCAAACATTATTTTTCTTTGATATATTTACCAAGTGTTGTTCTTATCAGTAATTCCTTCCCATTCTTATTTACTCAATCTTTTTCCTGCATGTTCTAATGGACTCTGGTTTCTCTTAGTCTCCTCTCCATTTCAATCTGTTCTTAACCTGGATATTTATTCCACTTCTTTATTTTGCATTTCACCTCCCCATACCACATAGATTTTATTTTTTCCAGTCTCCTTATAAACAATACAGTGGCTTTTACAATTCTTATCCATCTTCTTTGTATCATTGTCTATGTTATGAACTATGTTATGTTAAAATATGTGTCCACCACTCACTTTTGTTTCATTCAGAACACTCAGTGTTGATGTCAGCAGTACAAAAACTGGAACAGGATGAGGAAAAGTACAAATGCAAGCAGGAGTTTTTCCCTTTCCCCGTCACCATGCATGTGAGAACTACCTGAAGGGTTTTCTTTTCAGCAGCAACCACTAATACATTGTGCCATTAATTTAAGAGGTATCTTTCACTAGGTACATGGAAGTGAGTTTAAATATATACCTTGTACCAGCATTCCATGATATAGTATTATCTCGAGATTGAACAAGTCACAAAACATAGCATACCGATATATTTAACATTAAAGAGTAAAAGGTTCACAAGGACATAAAGTGGAAGTTATTTTACTCTAATCTTTACTTTGAAAAGGCAATGAGGCTCATTGAGGTAGTAATCTTGTAGGCATCTGCTAAGGGTACGCACACAAGGTGGAAAAGGTATCCCAAATGCAAGTTTAACACACATCAGTTATGACTATACCATTGACTATACCATTTCTCACCTTCTCACCCCTTGCCTTTTCCTGTAAGACCTATTACAGTCGTTAAGAGTCATCAACAGGCTCTCCCAGCTATCTGCCTATCTCCCATTCCCACCACCCTTCTGAGTAACACCCCTCCCCACCTTCTCACTATATAGAAGGATCTGGCAACTTCTGTTTCAGTGTATCTGAAGAAGTGTGCATGCACACGAAAGCTCATACCAAGAACTAACTTAGTTGGTCTTTAAGGTGCTACTGGAAGGAATTTTTTTATTTTGACTATGGCAGACCAACACGGCTACCTATCTACTACACATCAGTTAACTACAAGCACTAGATATGAAGGCGTTTAGGAAAATGGTGATTATGCCCATTATTATTAAATATTTGCACAGATTTGAATTGACAAGGGACTGATATTGTGTTACTCCGAAATGCTTATCAACACACAACCTTTGCTTTTGACCAAGCTGTTGCCAAAGATTCCTACCAGTTTATTAAAAGGAGTGTGCTATTCTACTTGTAACACACTCTGGAACTCCAAAATATAGATAGCTAACTATCAGCTACTGACACTGATTATCACAAAGTTTACTTCTCTGGTGTAAGCAGAAAAAAAGCTCAATTAAAAGAGGTAACCATATGCTTTATATTGCACGATACTATAAGGAAGCACCTGAAATAAACACATAAGTGGAGTTCTCAATTACAGTACCGGGTCAGACAAGACAGATGATAAAAAAAGTTTAAACTGTGTGTATGAATGCAATAGTATGGCTTAAACATTAAGATAAATTACATAATTAATCATTTTTAAAAACTTCAAACTTGCATCCACTTAGACATTTATGAGTCCCAGAGTTGGGCAGATACACACATAACAGGGATGCAGGATTCCACCCTTAAAATTTGTGTTATTGCAATGCAACACAATGTAAGATTATACTAATTCAAACTAAGACACATTTTATGCATATTCATTATTGTAATATTTTGCAAATGGTACATCACCAATTAAATGCATAAAAAATACAGCAGCAACACACCAATATGCTAGGAAACAATACTACTCAAAGGAAAGGGGCATTTGTTCAAATGAATTAAGACTTCCATCAGAAAGTATATTCACAATGTCTTGATCTATTTTATCACTTCTATAGCTTCACTGATTATGCTCTTTAATATATAGCATATATAGTCACAGCAGCAGCAAGAGGCCTATGCCATAACACTTCCTCTAGACTCCTCAGAAAACACCACTGTTGGAGTGGAGAGACATTAAACTGAAAACTGTATTTCATGCTCCCTTTTCTCAACCCAAACTACTAGCTTCTAGAAACTAATATATTTATTCCGAGATGGCTTTTAAACTTTTTGAGTTGCAGGATCAGGCATTTGCTATCTATTTTTTATGCTGCTGGATAAATCTATTGTGACTAGAGTACTAAGCAAACAAATCACAACAGAAACAAAAAATAAATCTGTTTTTAATGAACTACGTGCAAGTCGACTCTTTGTGGTGCCACTGGAAGTGTAAGCAGAGGTTAAAACAATATTTAAACCCAAATACACACATTTATCACACCCAATGGCCAAAACAATACCACAGGCTGAGACAAGCAGGCTACACAGCTTAATGCTGTTGCCCTTCACATTATTATTACTATTTTTTTGACAGTAGTAACTGACTTATATTTGGCATCACTTTTTATTCCTACTCTCTGACCTTCTTCAGGTCCTCTGTTTAGCTCTCCCTTCTAGTTTATATTTAATCAAAATTACCTGCCCCTTAATTATCTTGGAGTGACCAAAACATTCTTCAGATTCATGAACTACAGAGATCAATTTCCATGAGCATTTATTTTTTTATTTGTTGTTGTTGCTGCTGCTGCTGCTGCTGGGAGTCTTACTGTGGCTTCCATGCTCACAAGAGGGGGTTTTTGAGCCGAAGTCTGCCTTTTCAGTGGTAGTGCTAAAGCTGTAGAGCTTCAGAAAGCATCCCCATATAGTTTTAGGGGGCTTGTTAAAACATTTCTAATTCAACAGGGTTTTTTGGAACTTAAAACTGCTTTGTTTTGCTGCTGCTTTGTACAGACTGTATTATTTTATGCTACTGACAGCTCTGATTTTTTTAAACCTGTTTTGTTTCACAATCCGTTTTATTATTGTGCATTTTATTCAAAAGTTGTATAGGTATTTGGGGGAAATGATTAAGAAATATGGGTAACAAAAACCTTATTGCGATCAGAAATGACATGGACACTGTCCATGAGATAAATTCCACAGTGGCGTAGCATGGGGGGTGCAGGGGGGGCCAGCCGCACCGGGCGCAGCATCTGGGGGTTAGGGTTAGGGGGCGCAAATCCACAGGTTAGGGGGCGCAAATTACTTGCCTTGCCCTGGGTGCTGACAACCCACGCTACGCCACTGAAATTCCACTCCTCTGATTTTTTTTTTTAAAGAAGCATAGCATTTTCCCATAATATCTTAAGAGCCAATAAAATTCATCTGTAGAAATCACTGTTGCAAGAAGATCAATTGTCTAAAAACAGCAGAAAGGCAGACCACAACTTCACATGTGCAATTTCAACTTCTACGCAGGAAGACTGGCCAGTTGAACTCACACAAATAAAATGCATGGAAGGCAAAGAGTTTAAAAGCTCTTTTCATGCAGGGCCTTTGTGGCATGGAAAGAGCTTATAAGCTCTCGGTCTTGCTTACTGGGCTCTGGGGTGCTCTTGCAAAATCCCACGAGAATTCAGTAACCAAGGCAAGGAGAGTCAACGCTCACTGCTTTGCCTGGGGTGTCAAGACTCACTTGGCACAAAGTTCTGGGCACAGAAGGATGCTCGCATGGGACAGTTCCACCAAGGGGGTGCACTTCAAGTATATGTATTTTTGCATATATGCACCATCTCAGGGGGCGGGGGGAGTAACAACTGTACAAGATGTGATCATACTGCATTACACTACACTTAATCATGCTTCCTGCTGATTACCAGGCGCTGGGACAAGTGTTAACAAACTGCTATTTCTTTCTGTGCCTGAAGAGGTTCTGAAGTCTTAGCAAAGGGATAAGGGATCTTTTCCAGCCCAATGGCTGTATTGCCTTGTGAGAAACCTTCCATGGGGGGGCACCATCACGCGCCAGTGGTGTGGGGGGCTAGAGGCAAAGGTAGGTGGGGCAAAAGAAGTGTCTCTTTATACTGTAGGCTACATTTCAGGCACACAAAAGTCACGAGGTTAACACATACCGTATTTTTCTGTGTATAAGACAATTCTTTTTGCTACTAAAAAATTAAGTGAAAATTGGGTGTCGTCTTATACACAGATAGTGAATGCGGGGGGGGCATGCGATTAATGGCAGCAGTAAGCAGGAGATTGGCAGTGGTGATTGGGCGGATGATTGGTGGCTGTGGCAAGGCTGCTGGCGATTGGCTGCAGCTGCGGCAATTGGGCAGGTGATTGGCGGCTGTGGCAAGGCGGGCAGGCAATTGGTGGCTGCGGCAAGTGGGCAGGTGGGCTGTAGGTGGCGGCGATTGGGAATTGGCGGCTGCGGCAAGGTGTGTGATTGGCAGTGGCTTTGGCAAGAGATCGGCAGTGGTGGGCAGGCAGGTGAGTGATTGGCGGAAGTGACCTCCCCCACCCCCACAAGCTAAACAACTTAATTTCTTAATTTTGGGTTTAAAAAAATAGGTGTCATCTTATACATGGGGGCGTCTTTTACACGAAAAAATATGGTACTTCTCCAAATAGCTAAGCAAGAGTTATTATCATAGTTTAATGTCATCTTTCAGCAAAGGAAAACCTGAAGCGTATGTAACCTGAAGCGTATGTAACCTGAGGTACCACTGTAATGCAGCTGTGCCAGAACAAGCTCCACCCACGGCAGCAAGAAGTGCCACAGAAAACTAACGGCACTGTTAATAAATTTTGCGGGGGGGGGGGGCAGAACCCTAGAATGGGAGGCAACCTTATTGACATTGGCATTCACATTGGGGAAGGGCATGTACAAAAATACATCTATT
Source organism: Podarcis liolepis (assembly GCF_965112155.1). Lineage (NCBI taxonomy): Eukaryota > Metazoa > Chordata > Lepidosauria > Squamata > Lacertidae > Podarcis > Podarcis liolepis. Next base: position 69,920,075 of record NC_139557.1, on the reverse strand, counting down.
CTATTTCATATAGTTATATATTAACACAGGAAAAAATGTATGCTGGTCATATATCCTCCACATTTATGGCAAATTATTAATCAAGTCCCACCTGAAACAATTTGTTAAATTGATTTTAATCACTGGGCCTCTCATGTGAAGCTTTGTATAATCAGCATTTCATTTACAAAATTAATTGCCTGATTGATTCTCAAGAGGCAGTAGCTGTCATTACACTGCTGTCATAACTTTTGAGAAGGGGTGTCACAGCATGGAATTCTGACAGTATGAAAAGCATTGCTATTTAAAACTGAGGGTGGGGGTGAAAATAAATGTAGTGACTTCACCAAGAAGCTTTTCAGCCTAAAATAAAGTTTTTTTGTGTTTTTTTCTTTAAAAAAAAATCCTGACAGTTTTAATACGACTTGTGACTCCCATCTTCCACTCACTGAATTAATTTACAAATATACTATTCAGCATTTCTTACTGAGAATCACTGTCAATTTAAGTCAATTATACCATGGCATTTCTAGATGAATATAACAAGGTTGTTGGTAGATCAGGGGGTCAGCTGCTCAGAGGTTAGTGTTAAGGTTGATTTGCAATTTGTTTGTTTTTAAAGATTTCAGAAAAGCCAACTGACTGAGAAGCTGTTTCATTGTCTTAAAAATATGAGCACAACTCTCCCAGCTTTTCTTTAGGCTTTTATCTGCTATATGTTGTATACAGAGCAGTGGTTTTTCAACCACTGTGCCGTGGCACCCTGAGGTGCCTTGAATGATGGCCAGGGGTGCTACAGGCAACACTGGCCTCTGTCCCTCTTTCCTTCCCTCCCTCCCCTGATGCCCTCTCTTATCTCTGCCTCCCAAGGGCTTGCACAGCTGTTTGTTGCAACAGCTCTGGCTACAAGCTCCGCAGGCAATTGGTGTCTCTGGGGCTGGGCAGGGGGTGCTTCCCAGGCCCCTGTGGGGCAGTGTGAGGAGGTGCTTCTCTTTGGGGTGGGGGGGGCAGCTTAGAGAACAGGGCAGCAGCTGCGGCAGCCCAGCGTACTCCTAAGGAGAGGGTAGGGAGAGGAGGCCGAGGGAATACTCCACAAGGAGTGTTCAAAGAGGGGTGAGGGGCTGCCAGCTCTGCAGGCGAGGGGTGACAAAACCCCCACAGGGATGCCGCAGAAAGAATGTAGTTGGTCAAGGGAGCCATGGACCCAAAATGGTTGAAAACCTCTGATCTAGAGGGAATTGAGCTCACTTTCTTGAGAGAGACTCAGAAAAAAAAACAGGTTCCTTGAATCACAGCTGTTGACTACCGTACTTGTTCAATAAGCGGTCCCAGACAAAAGGCCCAGAGGCAGCAAACACCATGTGCAGATCCAATGCACATTTAAAGCACAATACTTCCCCAAAGGAATTCTGGGAGCTGTAGTTTGATACAGGTGTCATGAATTGTAGCTCTGTGGTGGGGAAACTACAGTTCCCATGATTCTTTGGGGGAAGCCATGTGTTTTCAATGCATGGTATCTGCCCTATTATTTGTCTTGGTCCTGCTGTCTTAAATCAAGGGAAACAATTTTGCTACTTTGTCTCCCTGTTTCCCAACGCATTGTATCTATTTATATGAGGCAATATTTTAAGACATTTACGGTAACTGGTTTTTTTTTAAAAAAATGAAAGGGAAGGGCTGGGCTAGGCTGTTAGAGGCCATTAAAGATGCTCCTTAGTATTTACATCTTCCAACCTTTGCCAAGTATCCCTGACTGATTTTTACATTTCTCAGATGCAGTCTAGCTACTCTACTGAGCAGAAGAAATCTAAACTCCTTGAACGTGCACTATTAGACTGCTAATTAATAACTTCCCCTGAAGCTTCCAAAGGCTTTCTAAGCTCAATGACCAAGAAGTGGTTTGCTAGAGGGAATTTACACATTCTGCCAGACTGCTTGCAGAGCTTGTGATCTCTAGCTGAACCTAGGACCTTGGGAATCAGGGATTTTGGCAGCAATCGTCTACATACTTCATGCACCTGATCCTGTACGTGCATTTTTTAATATTTATTAAAAGATCTCATGTGATGACCGCGCTTCAAATAGACCTTTCCTTAAAATGAGACTGAATTCCATTGGTCTGAATTGTTCTTTCAACATATGTAATTGGGCCCAAACAGCAAGCCAGTTCTGTCAGAATACTTAGACATAAACAGCAATGGGGCTAAACTGAACTGAATCCCTCTACTCCACCTTAACTGGGTTGTGGGTCACAGCTTTTAATCATGTACTGTTGGCTTTTATGCCAGTGAAACTACATAACCAAAACAATTTGCCAGTTCTGAGTTGTTTCAAAAGGGGTATCTATTTTAAATAATTCCAGAAAGCAAAAGCAAAAAATTGAAAAAACATATTATTCCTACCACTCACATAATCAAAAGTAAAAAAGTGGTAGCTATAAGCCAGACTTGAAAAATATTTCCAGTTCCTAGGTAACACTACCAAATTTCTAAACAAAATAACTGCATGGAAAGGGGTATGGAGAAAATTGGGTTTTAGACAGAGGCATCTAATTTTTAGCACCTAGGCAAGCAGAGAATCATGATTTTCCTAACTTTGGACATGTAGACATACATGGAAAAGGGGAGATATTACGTACTAGTTAAAAAAATTCACTGCAGGAGGAAACAACATTAAGAAACTGATTTACACACATGCTTACAGAAAGCTTCAGCCACACAAGATCTTTCGTATAATGTAACTCACTCCCAAGTATCACTTTACAATTCTGATTAGGTCTTACAAAAATCTTGTTTATTAAATTGCTTTTCTTAGACATGCATAGCTGCTAATTTGTTTCCAACTAAATCATGTATCATCTGGAAAGATTATATTGCAACACTGAAACAACACTCTGGAGAATACATTTCATCTGGATTTTAGAATTTAAAAGACTAATACTAATTTACAGTTGTAAATTTCCCTTTAAAAGGAAAAGAGGATGCTTTGTAGCAGTAGAGGTCCAGTGAAAAACAATTACAACTTCTTGTGTGTTCGATTCATATATTCAAGAATGTATCACTGAGGATCATTTCAAGGATATGTGAAACCAATGATTCAGCCACAATTACTGCTTTTATAATAATGCACCCAGCAAAGAAGCACCATAGTTCACTGTGCAAATGGTCATACAGAGAAAAGAAATAAAAATGCAAACTCAATAGAATGATTGCTTATTTGATAAATAAACTGTACAGTATTAGAGGATAAATCATACAACAAAAAAATCCTATAAAATATTAGCATCTTCAAGGGTCTGAGAACGCTACAGCAGTTAGCTACAGCTCAATTTGTTCAGAAACATAAAAACTGTACAGAATGCTGCCCCTGTCCAACCTGCAAAACAGCTTTGGAGCCAGTGGTTTTATCAGATTTCCCAGCCCACCACTTTACCTTCCAAACTGTTTTACAGGGTCCCCCAACTTTCTAAAACAGCTTTTCGGGGGGGGGAGGGAGGAGATCAGAGAAAAAAATTACTTCCCTTCCTCCAGCTATTCCACTAGTGAGACAACAGCTTTTGATTCCGCCCCCCCCCCCCCGTTTACAATTTGAAAAATTCATAATGCATGGCAGATACAACAGTGAAGATGTTTAAAGTGACTGACTGAACTAGTATAATGTCAAATGTTCATATTCCAATTGCTTGGGGAATAAATGTGCAGGATTATTTGCAGTCATTTCCAATGCAAGATGGGGAAATGGCCAAATAAACTAGCATTAAAACCTCACACAGGCACTGGCAACAGCAGAAGCCTATGTGGGGGAGGCTGAGAACTTCAAAAAGATCCCAGGAAGTAAGATAGTTAAGGAGCCAAAAGAACAGCAACAGCAGGAATCTGAAGTTGATACACAAGTGAAAGATTCAGGGAGTATGCACTGACAAAAAGGTACACTTCTGCATTCTCATCAAAGCTGTTCTACATGCAAACCTTCTATTTTAAAAATTGAGTATAAAACATATGCAACTTCTATGAAAGTAGGAAATACAGTAAAAAAAATTATTTCCACAAAACTCACTTGGGAGTTCTTAACCTGGTGCAAGACGTCAGTTTGTTGAACCAATTGGGAACAGTGACCGTAGTGCTATTAAATTAAATATACATATAAATGGGCAATTGCCCAAAAAAATCCAGCATGATCACATTTGATCACAAGAGGAAATCTCCCCAAAATAAGGGGACATGTAAAATGGAAGTTGAAAGACAAAGTCACAAGGGACAAATCACATCAAAATGCTTGGAAGTTGTTTAAAAACAAAATATATCAGTCATAGCTGATAGCTTGATGAAGACAACCTAGGGTGCTGCAGATAAAAAGGTGAATTCCATACTAGGGATCATTATGAAATAATGGAAAATAAATCTGCCAATGTCTTAGTGCTGTTATACCAATCTATGGTGCAACCACATTTAGAAGACTGTGCACAGTTCTGGCCTTTTTTTGTAGAATTGGAAAATGTTCAGAAAAGGGCAACCAAAATGATCAAGGGGTTGGAGCAACTCCCCTATGAGGAAGAGTTACAACATATAGATGGAGCTTTTTAGTTTAGAGAAAATGTGACATGATAGAAGTTTATAAAATTATGCATGGCATGGAGAAAGTGGGGAGCGAAGAGTTTTTCCTCCTTCTCCAATGAAGCTGAATGTAGGAATGTTGAAAGGACTCAGGACAGTCAAAATATTCACACAGTGCATTGTTAAACTCCATAACTTGCTCCCCCAGGAGGCAGTGGTGGCCACAACTTGGACAGCTTTAAAGGAGAATTAGGCACATAAATGGAGGTGAAGGCCATCAATAGCTACTAACCGTGATGGCCAAGCTCTGCCTCCACAGTCAGAGGCATTTTGCTTCTAAATACCAGTTGCTGGAAACTGCAAGAGGGGACAGTGCTCATGTGATTCAGCCCTGCTTGGCAACTTCCTGTAGGCATCTGGTTGGCCACTGAGAAAAGGATGCTGGATTAGATGGTCCACTGGCCTGATCCAGCACATTCATCTTACGTTCTTACAACATAAACTGTGGTCTTTCTTCATTCAGCCATATCTACTTTGGACTTTAGTTTCCACCTCCTGTAAGATTGCTGAAATAATACACGAGTGCTCCTTCTGCCATATTCTTTTCACCACTAAACAAAATATGTTCGCCAAAGGATTATTTCACCTTGAACTTGTGTAAAATAACCACATTTCCTTTTATGTGTTATTTTACAAAAACTAATTTCTTCTGTTTTTCTTTGGGACACAGACTGCAATCCAAAACCAATTAATCAGGAGGGAGCCCCATTTAATTCAATAGGATTTATGTCTGGGTAGACATGGTTACAACTGCAGCCTAAGGCTGCAATCCTAAACACGTTTATTAGGGCATTAAGTCCCATTAAACAGAGTGTGACTTACTTCCACATAAACATGAACAGAATTGTCCTGTAATACTAAGAATCATTGAAATCTCACCAAAAATCTAAGGTGCATCACCATAAATGAAGTGCACCTTTATCAAGGCTCAATGCAAATTAGAAAAAGCAAAATAATGTTCAATTCTAAGCATTGGTTATAAGGTTAATATAGATAAATTTGAAGTTTGATATAAACAGCTCTCAGAATAATCTAATTAGAACAATGCAAGTAAAGAAAATGTATCTGACCGCAAGAAAATGAAGAACTCAAAGTCTACAAATAACTTTGATTCTGCTCTACACAATGAAACCGTGGGACTAAAGAAAACACAGTCAAGAAGTGAAGTTAGCCTTCTCATGCTTAGTTTTCCTCTTATACAGAGTATTACACAGTTAGAATCTGGAAGGAAGCAACTTTTAATCAGGAATGCAATTACTTATTTAATCTGCAATTACCCCCTTAGCAATAACCCACAAGGTTATATAAAATGCACTAGACTGATCAGAATTGTAATAAAATATCTACAGACCCAGAGGAATGGGGGGAAATGGACTGGAAAAAACTGACTGGACACTTGGAGAGTAGGAAGAAATCATCCAAAGGAAAACAACTTGAATGATACTACACAGGCATTGAAAATGTCATTAAAAACCTAAAACAGATTTCTCCTAAGCAGAAAATGTTTTGATAAGCAAAGAAATGGCAGTGGATTGATTCCGCTTCAGTAATGAAGAGGTTTACAAAGCATATCATTCTTTTTATTTTGTAAGCTGTGTTTTGCCTGCTTTTCTTTCTTTGTAAGTGGGGCTGCTTTGCCAGGTTTTTGTGTATTTGAGGAGTAGGTTTTTGCTTGTTTTTAAGAGTTTGCTTCTTTGGGGATGGAGCAATTTGTATTCTCTTATTAGGGTGATTGATTGTGTCTGTGCTTTGTATGTTTTTAGTAGCTGTTTCCTGCGTGTTGCTTGTTTGGGTGCTGTTGGCCTTTTTGTTATTCATCTAATTTAGGGGACATTTTTTGGCAGGTCTTGGGGATGGTGGTTTTCTCCCCCTTCTGTTTCATTTTTGGGGTGCAGGTGTTTTTCCATATTTAAGCATCACCAGTTTTTCTTTTGTGATGCGCATGACAATTTCTTAAATTTCCAAATGCGCCCCCAAGCTTCAAAAGGGGTAGGGATCCCTACAATAAACTATAGTTCACAGAATCATAAGGGTTGGCATTTGGTCCCTGCAGGGTTCTTGTTCCTTTAAGCAGGTCAAATTTCAACTGCTGGCATTCTACCTGAAATCTTATTTGTGTGTGGCTCCTGATTTAGATCTATCTTATATGCAAAAGATGATACAAATTGGCATGACACAAAGCATATGCACATTTTACACACATTTCTGCTCCCTTTTGTGGGTGCACTGAAAAACCCAATCTACATACAGTAGAACCTCTACTCACAACCGCCTCCACTCACACATTCCAAGTTGCGACCACGGCAAACCTGGAAGTAACCGGTGGGTTTGCCGCCGTTCACACATGCGCAGAAGAGGGTAATCACCACCCACACCTGCACACAACGGCGCTTCTCCCAGCGATCCGTTTCGCCATAAGGCAGGCCTCTGGAACAGATTGTGGTTGTGAGTAGAGGTTCCACTGTACAATGTTCTGGGCCCATAAAATCCTGCTGGCAGCCTTGGTTCTATTAATAAAGCCACACAACACTGCTGACTCAACACAATCCCAGAATCTATTTCACATATACTACTACCAATCCAGGATTCCCCATCCTAATGCCTGTACAACTTATTGCTGTATATTTGTTGTTGCTGCTGCTGCTTTGTCTGAATGCATTACTTTTGCATTTGTTTGCTTAATTTCAATGTGTGAGTTTCAGCCCCATTTTCATTTTGAATTTTCTACAGTGGTACCTTGGGTTACGAACTTAATTTGTTCCGGATGTCCGTTCTGAATGCGAAACTGTTCTTAACCTGGGGCGCGCTTTCGCTAATGGGGCCTCCTGCTGCCACTGTGCTGCCGGCGCACAATTTCCATTCTTATCCTTGGGCAAAGTTCTCAACCCAAGGTAAGTATGTGCGGGTTAGCGGAGATTGTACCTCAAAGTGTTTGTAACCCAAAGCATTTGTAACCACTGTACTCATCTTCTATTGTGCTGTTTTGTTTCATCCAGAAAGTTTATCCTCTGAATAAATTCATTTAAGGTACGGAAAAAAATGTTGAAAGTACCAGTCTGGGGATAGAGCCTTGCAGCAACTCACTCAAAACTTCCCTCCTGTTTAATAAAGAACCTGGCTCCTGGTTTAAACCAGTTAGTTAAAACTTGGCTACGAAAACAAGCTAGGATCAAAACCCATCATTTCTTATTTCAATAAACTGTAGCAACCGAGTATAATTAATTTAAACCCTAAGACAAATGCTCTGAACTCCTTCTCCAGCTGCACCAAAGGAGAGATGAGGGAATCAGCCTAAGTCTCACCTAGATCAATTCACATATCGTTTAAAGCATGATTCAGCATTATATGCAAAATGGGCAAATAGCCACATATTATTCTTATTCTTTTCTACCTCCATCCATTTGTGCCCCAACCACTCTGGGCAGCTTCCAGCATATATAAAAACACAGAAAAACATTTAACCTTAGAAAGCTTCCCTATACAGGGCTCTCTTCAGAACTCTCCTAAAAGATATATAATTACTCATTTCCTTGACATCTGATGGGAGGGCATTCCACAGGGTGGGCGCCACTACCGAGAAGGCCCTCATAATGCTAAACCATAGTTTAATATTAAGTGTGCAAGTCTGAGTGAAGCCTTGGGCTGATGTACTCCTACTATCCTCTCATGGAAGGGAGGAATGTGGGTTTTCTTCACATACACATTTGAACTAACTTATGACTGAAGAAGTGAAAAGTTGTGATAGCAGCTTAGAATGTAAGTCTGAAGATTAAGGCAACTAAATGGACAGAATTCCTTCTTTAATAAACCCTGGATTGAAGAAAGAGACTCCTAAAAATGATTTAGAAACAAATTAGTTTGGGAATTTAAAGACATATCGGCTTTCCATTAACTCATTAAGTTGATGTAGTCTGGGCTTCCAGATGAATCTCCATTAATTTCTACTCTGACCTCAGCTAGTCTACCTGCTAATCTGAGCCGACAAACCATCCTCCAAACCACAGTTTGAATGACTTGAACCAAACAACAGGCTTGGACTGTCCCTCTTCCACATGATGCTTAAGACTGAAATCAAGTCCCATTGAATTCAATAAAACTTACTTTGAAGACACCATTAGGATTGTGCTGTGATACATCACTTTCTGGTCTTATCAGTCGCTGCTTGCTGTTGCATTCAAACCAGCGAATCAATGATTTGAATGAATCCTTCGAACCAGGATTATGAAACAATATAAAAGTGTGGTTTGCAATCCTGCTTTGGAGGGTTTGCTCAAGCCATTATTCAGATGTAATGACAAACAGTAATTTAATTAAACCAGAAAGTAATGCATTAAACTCTGTGTGAGCCAATACAAGCCTGTGGCTAGTTTCCTATCATCCAAACCATATTTTGAAGAATCATCAGAATGCTTATTATGGCATCTATAGCACTAAAGAACTTGCTTTTTTATGTCTTGTATATACCCAATCCAAACATACACAAAATGAGAACTTTAATAAATGATCATTCAGCAATTAGCAGATGTCGGCTAAAAATTTCCAAAAACCATTTGGATACTATGTTACTATAATGTTAACATATTTTTAACTAACATAAAAAAAGAAAATGTTTTGTATTTCCTTGTTTTTTATCATAATTGTCAATTAACATTAAAAAGAATTGCAGCTACTATAAATACTTACCTGGGAGCACATCCCATTAAGACCAGTGGGGACTACAATTTAATAGAAATTAAACAGCATTGAACTGTTAAGTGATCAGGAATCTAAGACAAAATATCTATCAAAATAAATGGAAGCCAAATACACAATAAAAGATGCAATTTTATGCAGCGTTTCAGAAAGTACTGCTTAAAATATTATTTCCTTGATGCAGTTTTTCCATATTTGAGGAAGCATTTGCTAAAGTTAATTTGCTTACATCCATTTTTCGTTACTTATGTCATGCACAGATTTGAACTGAACCTCTGATATAGATATCATAAACTAACAAGTTGAAAGTAGCTATGACATCTCCCACACAAATTTAGGTCCTCATAGTATAAAGAAAAGTAGTGAGAAACCAGATATAATGAAAGAGAAAGGTGCTGTTTACACATTTATCTGTTAGGCTCACACGTTTCCAAGTACATTGCCAGTTACTTTAAACAGCAAGTGCTGCAATAATTTGGCATCCATCCATCTGACAATTTGATTCACACCTCATTTGCTACTTAAGTTAAAACATTTCAGACAACCTTGAGAAAGCACCTCTTGTCTCCAGAAAAATGCATATTTTTATAACAATGCCAAAGGTCTCAGCAAACACTATAAACACAGATCTTTCAAAAAATCCGTCCTTTCAAAGATGTTATCTGGAGTTGTAATATGCATGCACATGCACACATCACACTGATTTCAGACTTTGGCACCAGTTCTGAGGTGGATACTTTAACAGGTAAGCATATTGAATATATTATGCTTAATTGGTGGCAACAACTTAAAATGCAGACTTCAATACAGACAATGCAGGAACTTTTAACATGTTGGAGCTAGAAATAGGAAAATAATGTTTCACAGCATTAGGGTATCCAGTGGTTGCACACTCACACAAAGTTCCTCCACCCAATTTCAGCTTCTTTACTCCTCCCTGTATTGCACAGGCCACACAGTTCAAGATGTCCACAGGCTCTCTGGGGAGCACAGGAGTTGCATGATGGAACTGAAAATAAGTTACACAAGTTGCTCTCTCGTTTAGCAACTACTGGATATACCGTATTTTTCGTCCCATCAGATGCTCCGCCCCATAGGACGCACCTAGTTTTTTTGGGGGGGGAAATAAAGGGGGGGAAATTCCCTTTATTCCCCCCAAAAAAAAACCAGGTCGAGGAACAGTGGCATGGCGGCACTCCGCCTCCCCACTGTCCCCCGAGCTTGTGGGGCTGGCCACAGAGCGAGGGGTGCTCTGCTTCAGGGTGCCCTATGCGCCGGGCTGCTATCCACAGCGTGGGGAGCCCTGTGGGAACTCCCACAGGGCTCCCCACGCTTCGGATGTCTGCCTGGCATGAGGGACGCTCTGCTTCAGGGCGCCTCGCGCGCCGGGCAGCAGGCTGATATCCACAGCGTGGGGAGCCCTGCGGGAACTCCCGCGGGCTCCCCAGGCTTGCTGATAGCTTCCTGAAGCCAGGAGAGCGAGAGGGGTCAGTGTGCACCGACCCCTCTCACTCTCCAGGCTTCAGCGTAAGCCTGTATTCGCCCCATAGGACGCACACAGATTTCCCCTTCATTTTTGGAGGGGAAAAAGTGCGTCCTACAGGGCGAAAAATACAGTAACCATAAAGTTGAATCCTATGGACTCAACCATAAAGTTGAATCCTATGGACAAAATGGGTTTATCAGTTTCCTTAGCCCCTTTTCGGAAGCGGACTATTGACACGCACGGGCTGCTCTAAACTAGATATCCGTGTCATGATTGGCTGGTGTTCACCACTTCTCCAGCCACAGTTCTACTTCTGCATATTACGACAACTTCCATCGCCAACATCCAGAGGCACATACCTAACTACCATATTTTTCGCCCCATAGGACACACCGCCCCATAGGACGCACCTAGTTTTTTGCGGCGGGAAATAAATGTATTTCCCCCCCCCCAGGCGCGGGGCTGGCACGGGGGAAGCCCGAGCTTCCCCCAATCCCAGCCCCAAGAACAGCCTGCTATCCGCAAGCCTAGGGAGGCCAGCGGTAAGTCGCACCGGTCTCCCCAGGCTTCAGAATGCAGGCAGCTCTGTGCAGCCATCGAGAGGCAGGCGCAACTTCGCGCCCGGCTCCGGATGGCTGCGCAAAGCTGCGCTCGCCCTGGAACAGCAGGCAGCTCTGCACAGCCATCGGGAGGCGGGCGCGAAGTGGCGCCGGTCTCCCGAGGGTTGCACAGAGCTTCCTGAAGCCTGGAGAGCGAGAGGGGTCGGTGCGCACCGACCCCTCTCGCTCTCCAGGCTTCAGTGAAAGCCTGCATTCGCCCCATAGGACGCACACACATTTCCCCTTCATTTTTGGAGGGGAAAAAGTGCGTCCTATAGGGCGAAAAATACGGTATATGCCAACCATACGAAAGCTGTAGTATGTTAAACTGAATTGTTGCATGTTCAGATATGTACCATATTTTTTGCTCTATTGTACGTACCGGACCACAGGACGCACCTAGTTTTTAGAGGGGGAAATCAAGGAAAAAAATATTATTTCCCCCCCCCCCAAAGAGCCACAGACACGCTGCACGCAGCCTGTCCACTTCTCCCAGAGCTTCTCGGGGCTGCGGGGGAAGCCCAGGTCCCCCCCCCCCCAGCCCCAAAGAGCAAAGAAGCCAAGACAGCGAGAGGGATCCATAGCCGCACAACCTCTCCAGCCAGGAGCTAAACCTCTCTAGTGCAGCTAAAGAAGAAGACAAGGCAGCGAGCGCGATCCATCCCGCTCGCTGCCTTGGCTTCCTCTTTAGCCTTGCGCAACGGGATGGATCGCGCCCGATGTCCACCGGGGCTGGACTCCTTGGGTTCCCTTCCAACCCTGCAATTCTATGACCTCGGAAGGTGTTGGGGGTCTCCACCACTGGAGGCTTTTAAGCAGCGGTTGGGGGAACCATCTGCCTGGCGTTCTTTAGCTATCATTCCTACATTGTGAGGGGGCTGGGCTAGATGACCCTCGGGTGGCCCTCCCAACTCTATACAGTCCTACAGTTCTGCGGCAGGAGATCCACAGCCACTTCACACAATGCCCACTCCCAATTTTCATTGGAAAGACACTGGCTTCAGTGTCTAGGTAGGTACCCCCCTACCTGCCACACTTCCCCCACCCCACTTAAGCTGAGGGAATTCCTGCCCAGAGAAGCTCCCAGGTGAGGCAAGTGTTAAGATCTACCTCTGGTGGATCACGCTCGCTGCCCTGGCTTCCTCTTTAGCCTTGAGCAGCCTCCCTCCGGCTGGATAGGTTTCCTGGGGAAAAGCCTGCAAGAGCCGTGCAAAGCTTGTGTGGGGCTCCTGCCTGCCTCCCCCCTGCATTCGCTCCAAAGGACGCGCATACTTTTCCCCTTAGTTTTTAAGATGGAAAAAGCGCATCCTATGGTGCGAAAAGTACAGTAATTTTATACATGGTGGGAGCAGACATCATAATCTAACACACGAGAAAACTGTGGCTTAAGAAGCAGGCATCTAATGTAGGCCTTAGTAAGCATTTTAAAATATTTTATTTTAATGAAGTAACCGGGTCTTCCCCAACCTGGTATCCTCCAGAGGTTTTGGATTCTCAGCTTTCACCAGCCTCCATCAGCATGGCCAATGGTCTAGAATAGGAGGGATTCTTTTTCATCAATAGCAAGTGGACACCAGCTTGGAGAAGGCTAGTGTAACCATCGGGAAAGGTTAGCATAGCTATTCAAAGGCACGTTCCACAAGACCTAGTTGAAAACACAATACAGAGTATTATGCTACAAAACACCTCACCCTATTCAAAATAATGGTCTCTGCAGGGCCAAAATTGGTTCTGTGTCAACTGGAGGTAGCCAATTTGGAAATAGCATTGGGTAATTTCACAGAACACATGCAAGTAGGTCTGTGCAACTGGTCTGGCCGGATCCCGAACCAAATCAGACCGACCAGGGAAGCCCTGGCTCACCCCAGGCTGTCAATGGGTGTGCCTCCTCCATGAGAGGTCCAGAGGTAATAGGAGAATGGGCCTTTTCTGCAGTGGCCCCCCATTTGCCAAATGCTCTCCCCAGGGAGGTTTAACTGGCACCTTCATTATACATTTTTAGGTGCCAGGAGAAAACATCTCTCTTCAACCAGGCCTTTAGTTGATTAACAGGCTATATCTTTTTTAATGTATTTGAGGGATGAAGAGGTTATTTGTTTGTTTTGTTCTTATTGTGTATTTTGTGGTTTTATTCTGTATTGTATGCTGAGAACTGTCGTGAGATCTCCGGGTGAAGGGTGGCATACAAATTTTAATAATAAGAAAAAGAATAAATGCAAGCATGGTGAAAAATGCTTCTTATCACAAACCAATACTTTTAAGTGCTATGTATTGGACCTTTCATGAATTCCAAGCCTTAAACTAGAGACACAACAATACAGAAAAGCAAAATGAGCATACAATCAAAGCTTTCGTATTATCAGAGAAAGCAAAAGTTCCCAATGCACTTGATCGTACTATAGCTACCAATGTGAATCTTACAGACTAGCAGATATAATTATCATAGCTGGATGACTTGTCATCATGCACATTATTTACTAAATAATACTTTATTTTTAAGATAGTCAATTTAAAATATATATATATGAGAATTTCTATTCATGAAATTAAAGCACTGACACTAAATCCACATTCAATTTAGTCCAGTTCAGGAGCCATTACAAGCCTTAGATTCACAACAACAAGCCATGCTGTGTGAAAGACCCTTAAAAACCAAAATAAACAATGCTTCCTAAATAAAAATTTCTAGTACAACATCTTTACAAAGGGCATACACTTGCTCAGCACTTAGAATTATTTCTGTAAGTTGTCTTTATTTGATTTTATAGAGTATATAAAACAATTATAACAGATAAAAATTAAAAAAGCACTGAGAAATTTTCTTCTGTTCATTCATGAACAGATTACATTATTATACTGTACCTCTTAATCTGCTTCTGCTGCTCTTTTGGCACTGGAAACTTAAAATATTACCAGGTTGAATCTCCAACTCTTAAGAATCAATACATGCTGCCCCTTCAGGAAAAGGTGTCTGGATCTTATGTGTAAAGCCTGAATAGTGAGCTAAAAACATATTCAGATGTACTGGAGGTTCTTCACATATTCCCAAGCAGAGAATCTCAAAGTGACAGCAGACACATGCTACCAGACTTCTCTGCAGGGGGTGGCAGTTTGAGGTATCAAAAGGATTTTAAAAGAGGGGAGGGACAGGGACAGAGCCTGGCAGGCAGCAGAGGAGGAAGAATACTGAAACCTCTGGAAACGACTTAATGTCCTTGGCTTCAGTACCTTGTTTGGAAACAGCTTTGGGGATTTTGTGGCACTCTCACCACCGGCTATATTTCTCACAAAAAGAACTATTTAAAAACATGTAAACATTGAATGATAAATTATATATCTTAACTAAATGCTACAAAAACAGTGAATTCCATTTTGATGCTCAAGCACACGTGCTTCCCCTCCTCTGTATGAGAACGTAAGTAGCTTTAGACCTGTATAAATTAAAGGTGGTGGTGTGCTTTTAATTAATTCATGCTCCCCCACTGAGTTAAAGACCTCGCACAGGGCAAGCAACTCTCTACTGCAGATAGAAAAGGCTGAGGCAAAAACCTCACATTGAACAGCCGATTCTAAAAATGGTGGCCCAGTGCATTTTTTAAAAATCAGAAATTAACTTACAGTAGACTCTGTGATGATATGCTACATCAAAAACAAAAAAGCAAGAGTATCTTCTCACACACATTTTAATAGCTGATATTCTACAAGTAAAGGCTATTGAGGAGTATATAGCTGGAAAAGGCAATTTAATCTGACCATTTTGATTTGCTCCCAAGACCGGATGCTGCAAGCAGCCCACTCAGGACAAAAGAAATCCCAAAATGTCAGTAAATGTGTAAAAGTAAAAAGGTAAAGGTAAAGTAAAAGCGTAATTCCCCCCCCCCGCCCCCAACAATAATCTCAGTTGCCCAAAGAAGAAATGATGACTACTTTCAGTGAAGACTTTTCTGTAATGCTATTCAGGGATAAGATATGTAAGAAAGTGATGGCAACACCCACCTGGTAGTACTCTAGTATCCTAAGCAAGATATGTCCCCACCGAATTATCGAACCATTACTTTAGGTGTATGCTATGTCTGTCACTGGGGCAGTAAGTATCATCCAATAGGATAAATACAGCTAACAAAATCATAGGAAGATTATATTAATGATAACTAGAAGTGTTGAAGCACCTCAAGAGCTTCAGCAATCCTTCAATAACTGCTGTCTGTAAACCAGGAGTTGGCAAGGTTTACCTCGCCTGGGCCAGTTCACTCCAGTGGAGAGCCCTCTGTGGGCCAGATCGTGTGTGTGTGTGAGTGCATGCAGCCGCGATTTCCAGTGTCTGAGCATGCACAATGCGATTTCCGGCACCGCAGAAGCGAGTCCCTGCACTGTGCCGGTTTAGCGCAGCACGCGGGGACTCGCTGAGCGGGCGGCTCGGTTTGAGGGTAGCTCGTGGGCCGGTTAAACGACCCCCATGGGCCACTTGTGGTCCATGGGCCTTAGGTTGCCTATCCCCCTTAGTCACTTTGGTCTGTTAATTCACCTTTGTCTCTCCTTTTAATGTAAGACCTCCACTGAAATTGTTTTACCTGTTTCCTTGCAATAGTGGCCACATTCATATAAAAAACCCCCATGAATTAAGGGCTATAAAGCTCTTTCCTATTTATTAGGGAACAGAAGGAAATGTAGGACAAACCTATGAACTGAGGTTGCAATTTTTTTATCCATTACTGAATCATTTGATGGTGGAATCCACACCACTTCCAAGGAGGAGGTGGTGACACCCCCCCTCCTTAAGAGCACCTCCCTGGACCCATAAGTGTTAAACAACAATACTCAGTGATGAATTTCCCCCTTGGGGGCAAGGTGATCTAGAGGGTGGTAGCTGTCTATCTGAATCCATGGCAATGAAACAATCTTAGCCAGCCTGGTTGATGGCCTTTGTTCTCCTTGACCTCTTGGCAGGCATAAATACTACTGACAATGGTACTCTTCTGGAGCAGCTCAGGGATATGGGGTTTGAGGGCCTTGTACTCTAGCGGATCTACCCCTACTTTCAAGGTGGTTTCCTGAAAGTAGTTTTGGCAGTCCACTGTTTGGTGCCATGGGAGCTGTCTTGTGGTGTCCCACAAGGTTCCGTTTTGTTCCCCATGCTGATGTATGATGTCATCAGAGATTAGTAGTGAGGTGTCACCAATATGCAAATGGCACCAAACTCTCTCTCTTACATCTGAATCAGGAGAGGTGGTGGAGGTGTGTGACCAGTGTTTGCAATGGTGGTGGGCTGGATGAAGCTCAAACTGAAGCTCAATCTTGAAAAGACAGAGGTGTTAATGTGTTCCTAGTTCTCAAGTCTGGGAGGTGAGCCTGTTCTGGATGCGGTTGTGTTCCCCTGAAGGAACATATCCATAGCTTGTGACTACTCTTGAATCCAACATCATCACTGGAGGATCAGAAGGCCTCAGCAGCTAGCAATCCCTATTTTCAGCTATGCCTTCTTCACCTATTACAGGCCTTTTGGATAGAGGGGTGTGAAGACTGCTCAAACATGTCAAATGGTTAAAAATGCAACAGCCACATTACTGCCTGGGTTTCCATTTACAACCCACACAACCACTGTTTTTAAAACAGGTGCAGTGATTGCTAGTTTATTTCTGGGCCCAATCCAACCAGCTCACCTAAGTACATAAAGCCCTAAACAACTTAAGCGCCAAACAGCTGAGATGCATCTGGGTCAGCCCTTGTGTAGTTTCTGTCTTATGCTGAAATATGTACCACTTCATTCTGGCCTTTCACACTTGCGATAACTATTCTGGCAAGTCACTTTGCGACTTCAATTTGTTCTAAAGTGTTTTCAGTATTGTATTTTTAAATTGCTGTAACCCATCCTCAGACCTCATGGAGAAGGGTGGCTAAGAACCTGAATACATAATAAAATAATAGTAAGAGTTATGAAAAACAGAGGAGACTATCTGGAGTTTCCACGCTGACAACTTACAAAACAGATGGATGAGTACACAATAGCCAATACTGTACAGATTGGGTGGGGATTAACCTACCGCCACCCATCCCAATCAGGGCATATGCTGTGTTTGGTTGCATTTTGCCTGGATATTGTTGGTAAGAAAGAGTGTAAGAAGATCTCGGCAAGATCAGACCAAAGGCCTGTAGTCAAGCATTCTGTTCTCACAGTGGCCAACCAGACATCCATATCACCCACCAACAACACACAAGCACAATTATAGTCTGCCACTCAAGTTCCTCAGCGACTAGAATTAATGGTCTTGTGTCCTGCCTCATGATGCCTAGAAGTTATCTTTCTAGAGATCCTTACTACCCTTTAGGAATTTTTAAGTATGGCTACAGTCGTTTGCTTTATACAATTAAATCTCTGGAAATGATAGTAACCTTTTAATTTTATTAGCAAATGGAAAATGTGTGGGTGATAACACAAAATATACAAGTTTACTCCAAAATGTTTTCTATATTTTTGCATACCACAGTAATGTTTTGCTATAGTCAGCCAAAAACTCAGAAATCTGTTTTCAAGCAACAGCTACAGCTGATTAACAAGGAATTTCATTTGCACCCTATCACACTGTACAAATTAATTTCTTTTCTCTTCTTTTTTGAAGAATATCTGTTGAATTCATACAGTGCTTCTTCAAAACTGGTTGCTTTTCTCCTTTGAAAAACACATAAGAAAATGCATACCTTTAAAAAAAATTAAGGCATTATTATTTTAAATAGATACCCTTGGTTTTCTAAGTGTTGTCATCAAACTCAGCCACCACACTTACAAAGGGAAGAAAAGCTTAGCTTATTGTTACAAAAAAATAGACCATAATAAAGGTACAACTGAGCAACCAGCAGCCAGAAACTATTACTCCAAACAAACAAAATAGCCTCTCAAACTTCTCTCTTTACAGTTCTTTTTCACAGCATCCAAATCAGCAGCTTATCTTTGTCAGTGAATTATTCTTTCCTCTGCCAGGCAGGAGAGCTACTTGTCTGTGTATACTGCCTGTGTGTTATCTATATATGCATTCCATTTGAATCCAATTTCCTTGCATTACCTCTGCCCAGGTCAGGGATGAATGGCTGTCAAATTCCCTCAGGAATAAAAAGAAAAACCCTTTCTTCCTGAGGCAGCAAGTTTCAATTCACAGAGCACATGGCTAATCTACATATGTGAAGGTCACAGCACTTCAGTCAAGGAGGTTAAGAATGGAACAGCTCACGTAAGGGGCTGTCTTAAACATCTTGGCATGGCGCCCAACAACTGAGATTGTTGAAAAGCAATAGATAGCTTCTGGCAGCACCAAGAGTAAAAATATTTTGATCATGTGATGCCATGCAAGCAAACCACTTTGCTTCATGTGAGAAACTTTTACAGACACTAATACATACCACATTTTGAATCAACTCCAGGCACCAGCCTCCCCTCCCCCATGCTTAGTAACTGAGCTGGGGGGGGGGAATAGAAACACTAAAATGATTTCAGTGGAGGCTGATAATTTCCCAAGTTAAAAAGAAATTAATCTTACAGCAAACCCAGGGATATAAATAACAGCTAACTATAAACATCACTACAAATATCACCCTAACGGAACTCAAACTGTTTGTGCCACTGAAGTCAATTATCTTCATTTATTTAAAGGGTCTGCAAAATAAAATTAACTCTGTCCACCATAATAATTCCTCATTGTATGTACTCTGCTGAAGTTCTCAGCTCTAATGCCAGATACATTTCATTTTCATATTGTACAGTTAAGGCTTGCAGTTTCACATACAAATTAGCTTGCACAGCCTGCTGCTTCCATGGAATATGCAAGTGGTCACTTTTAGTGTTTGTTCTCCACACCCAGACTGGAAAAATCTATATGCTTGGTTGTCCAGGTGCCTAAAAATTTGATGCTGGTGCATAAGGAATATTTTTACACCACCATTATCCCCTTGCAGGGTTTTTATTTTGCTGAGTAGGACGGAATGAAAAGAACCCTAGCTGGGAGGGGATCCTAGTAGTTATAAGGATCACACATTAAATGGAATGGGAATACATTAATTAGACAAAACATCACATTTCAAGTCTAAGACATAGGAAACAAAGCCAGAAAATTCTGAAAATGCAGGTCACCAAAAACCTTTTATTTCATTTGAAAATTAAGGGAATGGTAACTACATCAGGTGTTTTCTCAGCACCACAGTTATACATAAAACCTAACTACCTATTCAACTGAAGAAAACTGTTTTACAAGGAACTGAAGGTAAGAAATCAGCACCAAGTTTACTGGCCCAGCTACTGTATGCTTAGTACCGGGCACAAATCATGATTGCACCTTATCATAAACCATGCTATTAACCCAATATTGAAAGTGCATTATTACAACACTGCAAGCACATCTCCTGAATTTGGATGCTATGCCAAACTGCGAAGAGTCCAGTCTCCCAAATACCCCTTTTTTCCAGCCTATCTTTTCGCCTCTCACAATATGCAATTACATTGATTAGCAATGAACCCAACACATGCCTACTCAGGAAGAAGTCCCTTTGAGTCTCTGGATAGGGGGTTGCATTTGCCTTGTTGGGCCACATCTTGTACAGTGGTACCTCGGGTTAAGAACTTAATTCGTTCTGGAGGTCCATTCTTAACCTGAAACTGTTCTTAACCTGAGGTACCACTTTAGCTAATGGGGCCTCCAGCTGCTACTACGTGATTTCTGTTCTCATCTTGAAGCAACGTTCTTAACCCGAGGTACTATTTCTGGGTTAGCGCAGTTTGTAACCTGAAGCGTCTGTAACCCAAGGTACCACTGTATATGTTTGCTATAAATTGGGATAGATCTGTTCAACTAACCACTTCTTCTTGAGAGGACAAAAATCCAGCAATGGTGACAAAACAATTTTTATATTTTCCAAAACACATGAGATGCTGGTACGCATGCTCCCAGGTTTTTCTGACAGTTTTCCACAAATCTGCACAATCCTCTTTAAACTATTGAGGTGAGGCATAAAAGCAATTTTGGAATTTGATATAAAGCATTATACATTGCAATTCTGTGTGTATATACTCAACAAATATATACTACAGTTACAGATCTAGTAAAATTATTTTTACTCACAAGTAAGTCCCACTTTGCTTAATGGGACTCACTCCTAGGAAAGCATACATAGGATTGAAACCCTAAAGGGGAATACTGAAGTTCATATGCTATTTCCCCTGGACAAACTGTGCACACCTAAAGATTATAGGGTTAGATTTCTCAATTAATAGTATTTTTCATCATATATGTTCCTATGCCATTTTAACAAACTCACTGACTCATAAGTACAATTCATACAGCTCTGGTATTCTGAACTTTCATCACAAAAATTAGGCTCTCTCATTTCATTCTGGAAATTAAAATTGACAAAAAAATGGATTTCAGTCAGGAACTGTCTGGAGTAGATATGGACCTGCACTACAAAATCATACTTTGAAAGGTTTCTTTCTTGCCAAAAGATTTATTCTAACGACTCTTGTCACTCAAATAATCAAATCTGCTTTAAAGACTCTTCTGTACCTATGAAACACAACTGCAAACACAACTGCAATTGGGCCCATTCCTATTTTGCAGGATATTTCAAGGCTAGCATTGTCAGAAAAGATCAAATTGTAATTTAGATCAACATCAAGCTATACAAAGTTTTAGTTGAAGTAAGTATTTATTATGAAATCATTTAATTTCTGTGTGAAAAAGCAAGACCAAGTCATGTTTTAGTATGCAAAATATAGTAGATTTACTTGTGTAAGTAAGCTATGGAGCCACAGCACTAGGAAGAAAAATACCTTGCATGACATTCAGGAAAACTGAAGTAGAAACAAGCTACTTAGCAATGCAGTCTTAGACCGTAAGGCCAAACATTTTACATTTCCTCAATGTTAAACAAAGGATCTCCAGATAAGAGAAGAAAATCCCACTGAAAATACCTGTTCAAAAAGATTCTCAAAAAATTTAAGTGCGTTGTTTTGGAGAAACAATTGGCTTAAACCCTTTCATTGCCAATAACAGACATAATCGGTTTGCCATTGCAATCAATAAGACTTAGGTTTACCTAATTGCAAAATGCAGCTATTCATTACTTTCCTCTACAACTAATTAATTTATCTGAACAGTCATTATATTAAAAAATTCCCAATCTGATATCCTATCATACTATCACAAAACTCAAGCGCAACAAGCTGAACAGTAAAGGTGTAAAAAAACCAGCTGCTATGAAATACAGAAGACGGTGGATCTAACTCATAAAGCTCAGATAAGGAAGACTAGTATTTGATAGAGGGATTGATTTGGCTTTGTATCTTTCTACAATCCCTTGTTTATTAATTCTCAGTTGTTCTGTAACCTGTTGTTATTAAGAAGGCAGAGGAATAAACAAAACTAAGGCTGCAATCCTAACCATGTTTACTCAGATGTACATTCCACTTAATCCAAGAGGTTTACCCCTGGGTATGTAGAGTTAGGACTGTAGGCTAAGTAATATAATACTGGGTGCAAGTGTCTTCACGACATATTTATCCAGCCTATAAAACTGAGTAGCAGCCTCAGTCCTTCTAGAAATTAGATAGATAGATAGATAGATAGATAGATAGATAGACAGACAGACAGATAGATAGATAATAGATAGATATGGACAGTAAGCCTATACATAATGGATCATTTTTTAAAGAGAAAGCAGATGTAGATCACAAAATCCAGAATTCACATACTTAAACAGAAGTTCTAAATATTGAGAGGAAAGGGAGAGGGTAAATAAGTTATGTCCATAAAATAAGCAAAATTCTAGTACAAAAGCACATCAAATACAAGATAAAATAGGATGTTATTTAAACTATGTTAGATACTATTTTTTCCTTCTTGAAATATTACTTTTTCTTCACATATCATAGAATTTCTCTATTTCACCAAAACTACAGAAAAGTGTTTGTTATAAACCATTTCCTCTTTTTTATTATTTATTAAAGCAGATGTGACCAAAACCATCATATAAACTACCCAATTAACATACCATAATATAAAAATGCAATAACTTCACATTACAGAATACCTGTTTTATTTTTAGAAGTACTGTAGATATTGCATACTGAAAACATTTTTACACTATAATTTAAATAATTTTATCCAACTTTTTGTCCATTATATAAATTACAAAACAACATATATTCTGACTTGCAATCCCACAGAGCACAATTTCTATTACGGGCCTCTTAACACTAATCAGGACTTTATATGGCAAAAATTATCTTCTGCCAAGCCAACTGAATGTAAAGTAAGCATCATCGTGGGAGATGAACAAGGCAAATACAGGTATCATTCTTATTTTAACTATGGTTCTAATGCTTGTTTGTTCATTGATTTATCTACACCTCTTGCCAAACCAAAATTTCTAGTCTGATCTTCCCTTAAAACAGTAATGTGGCATTCAATATCCTCTGTCTTTTACACATTTTCATCTTGTTAAGATTATCTGAAATGCTCCATTTTGTAATTGAATCTAAAATAGTTCTAAGTATCAAATTAAGCCCTCAGACATGCATGTGGAATATAGTTTTAACAGTATTTTGCATCAGCTGACTCCCTTGCACAGGTGTCGCTGAATGTGTAATCTGGAAAAAAGATACATACACATTTAGTATTATAGGATTATTTCAAATTTGAGACGATTATCCAAACATACAGAACATATATCTAGCTTTGCATGACCATTTAAATTTTTTGCATGTCAAATGTGAGCAAAATAAATGTATTTTCATAAAAAACACACTACACTGAAATCATGCTGTGCTCAGAAACTGTCCCTGTTTAATCTGTCAGTTCTCTTAACAATTATATAGGAACATCTGATGATGCATCAGAAGAGTGGACTCAAGTCCACTAAAGCTTATGTCATAGCAACCTTTTAAAGTGCCATTAAAACACATTGTTGTTTTTGCTGCAACAGACTAACAGCTACTGCTTTGGAAGTTTTAAGCGTGAAGAGTATTTCAATTTAGAAATATTTTTTAAAGTATTGCAATGGGTCCCAAGTTAAGCTGCAACATAATTACCTGGGGATGTTAACATAATGTCATGCTTTGGTATAACATGTCTCCATGTATTCCCCCATCCAAACTTCTTATCTGGGGCCAAACAAGCAGCAGTTTAGCCCATATGTATAAATCATCTTTAATTTGTGGTTTCAGTAATAGGAATGGTTTGTGGCAGCACTTAAGAGACTTAAATTCAGAATATATATTTATATTTGAACCTGGCTCTAAATTTGTATACAGGTCCTTTACAGACAATTCAACCAGAAATGCATTATATAAATAAATGCATATTTCTTTTTAAAGTGCCTCATTTTCACAAACAAGCATTACTTTTGTAATTACTCATATCTACATTGATACTCCTCATATGTTTCATCTTGAAGGCGGCTGTACAGCCCTGAAAGGCGGCTTACAAAACCTAAATAAATTAAGTAAGCATTCCTATCTGAGCGGTGGGCAATACATGACAACAGCCTACTCAATGGAACCCAAATTAATGCTACCCCAATTTTAAAAACAAATTTTAAAGCCACTGAGGCGTGTTGGCAAAGTAAACCTGAATTAATTCAAATAACACCCTAATCATAAAAAAGCATTTTGGAGCTATATAAATAGCCCCAAAATTGAAAAATTCATATTTATCATATGACATTATAATCACAATACTGAAATTTTTTCCAATGGGTTAGCCTACCACAGCTAAACACTGCTGGGATCTGAAATTCTCAAGCCTTGAGCAGGCACAGCAAGTGAGGTACCACTGCTTTACATATCCACAGAGAATCTTTAGTGCCTCCTAATACATGGCACATTTTAAAATAGCACTAAAATGCAAGGCAATTTTGATGCTTTAACAAGCTTGAGGGGCAGTTATATGAACAAAAACCCCCACATATAAGCCATATACTACATAACTTGCAGCAGATTAACATTTCAGGTCACTCGCCCTGAACTTAACATGCTTAAGCAAGCACAATGAACATGACTAAAAATATTCCAAGTGACTAGTCGCCATCGTACCTAGAGATTTCACCACCACTCCCCAATTTTGTGCTCCCTCCACCCCCCCAAAAAAACCTGACATGCTTTTTTTCCAGTCACAGCATTAAGAAAATACACACAAGGATTTGAAACAACTATCCGCGTTTAAGCTTCATACAAAATTCTAGAACACTGATCGACCCAGTCTACAAAAGTAAAGTAAGTTTTGTGCTTGGGCACAAATCTGATTCTGTATAGGCCCAGAGGTGTTTTTATCATCATATATCAATTGTCATCAGTATATATGCTATTCCTGTAAACACATTCTAAATAAATAATTGGGGTCATTAGCTGCTTGGTAGGTGGAAAAGAAGGTACCCCTCTGTACTTGGGCTTCTACTAGATGGAGAACATCCTTGGAAGCAGTACTTTGCACTCCCTGCTGCTGTTGCATGAAGGTCCCAGGGCTGAGGCCTTTGTTTTAATGAAGCATTTTCATCTAATATGCATGGGTTTTCTTTATCCTGTCTAAATACATTTATTAGATATATATTTTTCAGAAGGAAAACAAACACAAGATTTAGCCTTGTCTCTAACATTGAAGACAGTGGAAAGGCTGTTCAAAATGAACTAATTTACCACCATTGTTACATGCAGCACTTGCATATAAATTCCTACGGAAAACTCAGTATTCCATCATTCTTAGCACACTGCAGCCTGTAGTGTACACACTGATCCCCTCTGTGTTAATAATATAATTAGCAGTAACAAGAGATGCTACTAATTTCTTGGTATTGCTCTTTTACAATATATTCTAGATGGAGAATCATGGTCCCAAACCGACATCTGAAAAGGAGTAATTTTCTCCCATTAGTATACTGATAATCTATAGACATCCAGCTGACATTTATCAGAAAGTCTCCAAATACTGGGTTCTGGTCCCACTATCCTTATTTAAGACAAAGCTCAGACAAAATAGGATGCAGCTGGCATAAACACGAGTTGCAGAGAGGGAAGCAGCTTCTTTTATAGATACAGTCTCCATAGCAAGAAGAATGCATTAAAAAAATCAACTATTAAACAGATTTTTCTAATAACTAGCCAATATTTTGTCAAATTAGTTATTCAATGAAAAACATGGTGATAAAAGGAAACATGTACTATTGCACTTTATGTGCCTATATCTAACGTGAATTATATCCCTGGAATGTGAGCTCTAATGAATTGAGTCATGTGACTTCTGCTGTTCATGCCATACAGTCACAAAACTAGTAAATAATAAAATAACAGTTGATGAGATTTGTGTGTCACTCCTAAATGTATTATCATAGACCTTATTTGCAGGAAAACTAATGCTGCAAAGCTGAAGCACACACTTGAACTGGACTTTATCTGTGTTCCTTCCTTTTTCTGCAATAGGAGATCCCTTTGTAGCTGGCAAATGCTATGAAAAATAACAACCAAATTTTATTTAAATGGGTTTTTAAAACAAATGAGATAGAATACTTGGTCATGGTAGAATCTATCTCCCCACAGCTTAAAAACACAAGTAGACACCAATAAGTAATAACGTCATAAAGCTTTCAGGTAGTGTATTGTATTCTATCTTCTTTTATTTTACAGGGAAGGTTAAAGTGGTTATGATTAGAATCACCAATTACCTTGTGAACATCTGTACAAATATAGCTATACATTAATATGCACACACATGTGCATTTTTAAACAGATATAGCACACATATATTTGGCTAGGTATTAAACCCAATATAGTCTCACATGAGATGGTAAATATTCTATTCTATACATTAAGACCATACAGAGCGTTCATCCACAGGAATACAATAGCAAAAGTGTATATTTATACTTTTAAGAATTTTATGTATAATGAAGTAACTGGTTTATTATTTTTTGCCTTCATTACATTGTTATTTTAAAAGAACTCCATTATCTTCGTAATTACATGTATCAGTTGGAAAGATGTTAAATTGTAATAAAATGAGGGGGGGAATACTAATGATCAATGTTCATCACAAATACTATATAAAGTATCAAAGAAAAGAATGTTGCCAGAATATGTATTATAAATCACATCCTACATAATAGTACCAAACAGATATTTGCTACTACAAGCAGGATATGAACAAGTTAAGTGCAAACTATGTTCATTCCAAGATTCATAAGGACATTATGATTTTGTTCTCATTCCAATAAATAATAAATAATTGTAACACCTATTGGGGCTAAATAAGACACAACAGTAACACACATCTACAATCCTCCTTGCTATGCCTTTTCCACCTATTAAAGCTGTATGTTTTAAATAGTCTATTGTTTAAAACAAAGGAGACAAAGCAAATCTTTTAAAATTGATTATGAGATTACACATACACATCTTCATTACCTAATGGTTTCAACTAACCCTTTTGTCTCAGAAAATTCAAAAGAGTAAAAGATTAACTCACTAAATTCTTACTTCCCCGTAAAGGGGGAAAAAAGGGAAGAGAAACGAAAACATTAGAGAAACACACTGTAGACAATAGACAAATATGTTTTCAGTCTGTTCAAGGTTCAAATTATTTTTCTCAGGTTAACCCATCAGTCACTACTGCAGTCACTGTCTACTGTAGGACATAATCATTTTAAAATGTCTTTTACTCTGAAACCAAGCTTTGAGAGTCCCCAAAGACTGTATGTGGGAATTTATTTCTTCTACCACTGTTCCTGAAAGCATATTCAAAGATTTAACAGTCCATAATAACATCATCTTGTTAAGGATGGAAAAGGTCCCCAATAAAACTTAAATATATTTTTACTCCTTTAACATAATTCACTTCCTTAAAAATCAAAGCATAAGCTTGTATTTTATTTTTTATATCAACAGAACTAAATGAAGCATGATGCCTGCTGTTTCTAATCAATGAAATCCAAATGCAGAACAGATTTTTAAAAAATATCTATGGTTTTCTGGATTTTTAAAAAATCATTTTAAACAAAAAAGTGACAACATTATATATCATTGGTTAATACAAGAGGTCACATATCTAAAGATATTGGAGACACAAACCTCATAACAAGTACACAAATAAAGCTAATGCCACTAAATATATATTGCATTAAAAATAAGTAATGTATAATACTATGCAGAATGAGTATGAATGTAGAATTCAGTCAAACAAATGCAGATTACAGCATAGATTTTCCACAAGATGTTCTACTACAATTTCACTTGTTTAAAAAAGCCCTAATAGTTTAAATGAAAAGCAATTGTTAAAAGATTTATCCATGTCATCAAAATAAAGAAAATCTTCAACGTTGATTAACAAGAAAACTACACATAAATTTAAACAGTGAAGATCCAATGATCACCTAAAACATTCTTTTTAAAAAAAGATTGTCTTTTTAACATAACAGTCCCTTGTTTGCTGAATCCTTCTTAACCTCAACTATCAAAAGATGCCTGCCAATTATTTCAGCTTCTTCTAAGAATGCGTAACCTTGCATCTGTGAGCAAAAGTGCTCAGTTATTATTTGTGGCAAGAATTTTTGTGACTGTACTGCTCAGCAATTCTATTTACATCAGCAATGCTAAATGCCCAATGGTGAGAGAGGAGCCAATCAGATGGCAGATTAGATGTCAACTCAGAGGCAGCTGTCTGGAGACTATTACAGCCAGTTTACCTCCACAATTCAAATTCCAAACCTTGCAAAGGAGATCAAGTCACTCTTTAGGCTCAGACTGCCGAGCAAGAAACATCAAGAGTTCTGAGTTATTTCCTATGGTTTTAAAGGTGGCAAAAAGACAACTTTTTACGAACATCGTCCAGACATGATCTGATGCCTACTGAATTGGTAATTCACAGCCTATAACTGATCAGAAATATTGTGTAGCCTCCAGAAACACTAACTGTTGATCTCTTGCAATACTCACGCCTTTTTCGTTAGATTCTCCCCCATCAACCAACGAAGCGTAAAGTTTGCCCGTAAGGGGAGAGCAAACACAGAGACTATCTAATTATAACATTCCACATATTTTTAAACTATTTTTATATTGGTTGTGAGGACATGAGAAACATGCCAAAAGAGAAAGTCATTCGAACAACCAGGATGTGAAGCTCTTTATACTACTGTGGAGCATAGATACAACATATTTACACTGTTTTTGCTCAGTTTCAATATAAAACTCTATCCAAGCGACACTATTTTCTAATAACCTAAAAGAAAAATAGATCAAGTCAGGAAAGGAAAGAGAGAGTGATTTTGCAAGCTCTGCTGGTTATGGCATTGGTTCCTCCCTTTCCCATTCCAAAGTGATTTTCCTCTGGGCCTTGTGTGTTCAGATTTCTAATAAGTCTAGAGTGGAGCACTGGGTGGGGTAAAGTGGGTCTTGTGTATTGTTCAACTGTATAAATGAAATGGTCTGATTTTTAGGAGGAAAGTCATCCCCCCTCCCCATGATGTCTTTCTGACCTAATCAGAGTCAGACACTGTGCATTATCCAACCCTGTGAGGGAGGGCAGCAAGGAGTTGAGATGGAGTAGGAGAAAAGTAAATTAGAAAGAAAGTAAAGACAGACACACACAGGCAAGTGAAACAACACACTGCTTGCTCTTTTGGGTTCTTATTGTTACCTGGCTCCTGCTGATGGTCTGTCCAGTGTTTCCAGGGCTCATAGCCGGGTGATTTCTTTGTTGTGCTGCTGCCCAGGCTGGGTTTGCACCTCCATACTGGGAACCCATGTCCTTGCCCATGCCTGCTGCTGCTGCCTGCTGGCTTCCTGGGGCGGCTGCTGCTGCTACTCCCTGAGCCTGCTGCTGCGATGGGGCAGCAGTGGGGTTGGCATAATCGGGGTAGCCAGTGCCATAGCTCCTCATCATGGGGCTGGGGGAAGTGAGCAGCTGGTTCAAGGTTGGGGTGGCCCCAGACGGGTGTTGGTTTTGCCCGGAGAACCTTTGGAAGCCCGCAGACCCCGACGCCTTGCCGAGGCTGCCTCCTCCGCTGCCCGGGCCCAGCATCATGCCCTGCTGGTGCTGCCTGGGGGAGTTCAGCACCCCGAAGGCAGACGAGGAGCCCCCATAGCCGCCGCCGCCGCCTCCTCCCGCCGCCGCTGCTGCTGCTGCTGCAGCCGCCGCCGCCGCTCCTGCTCCTCCTCCAGCGTTGCTGCCGCCGCCAGGCCGGCCGTAGGCGCCCGCGTAGTGGTTGTACTGGCTGTTGGCGTAGCCTTCGTGCGAGTTGGGCAGGGGGTCCATGCTGTTGGGGGCCGCCGCGGGGTGCATTAGCCCCATCCCGGGGCTTTGTTGTCCGCCATGTTGATCAAAGCAAGGCCCAGCCCGGCTCGCTGAGGAGGCGCCTCCGCTGCTGCTGCTGCCGCCGCCAGCGCTGCCGTAATAGCTATTAAACTCCGAGACACCCACCGCTGAGGGCCCGCCGCCGCCTCCTCCAGCGCCTCCGCCGCTGCCCGCTCCCTGAGGTGGCGGCGGTGGCTGCCCGCTCAAAGGTCCCAAGCCGGGGTGGTCGTAGCGGCTGCCGAGGTGCTGCTCGCCCATTTTGTCCGGCGGCGTCGCCGCCTCTTCGTCGCCGCCGCCTTTATTCGCCAAGGGCTGGGACTGTGGCCGGCTCTGGGGCTCGGCCTGTCCCCCTAAGCCGCTGTCTTTTCCTCCATGTTGCTGCTCCATGTCTGCGCTGCTGGGCTGAGCAGCGCCGCCACCGCCGCCGCCGTTGTTGCTGCCGCCGCCGCCGCAGCCGCCGTTGTTGTTATTCTGCATCGGATGGTGCTGAGGCGGCGGCTGTTGCTGGAATTGATTTAGCTGTTGGTGTGGAAGTGCATGGTGGTGGTGGTGGTGGTGGTGAGCATGGGGGTGCTGGGCATGGAGGTGAGCTGGGTGCTGGTGCTGGGCATGGGGGTGGTGGGAAGGTGCGGCGGTGGCGGCGGCGGCAGGGTGATCGCCTCCGACGCTTTTCAACTTGTGGTTGGGGAGCAGCCCTGTCTCCATAGCCGGGGTAGTAGAAGAAGAAGAAGAGGAAGGTAAACCCGTCGAGCTTCCAGCTTCTTTCAGAACCGATTCCGAGGAAGAACCGCTGTTGTTATTACCGGTGGCGGCGGCAGAAGTTGCATTATTGGCCATGTTCAGTTCATTCTGGTGGTGGAGGAGATGGTGGTCTACATTATTCAAGCCGCCGCCGCTGCTGCTGCTGTTGTTAGTCCCATCTACGACCCCCAAGAGAGAGCCCGGTCCAGCAGCTCCTGCGGTGCCTGCCACGGGACCCCCAGAGCTGAGATCCTGGCTTAAGTTGCCCGGCAAACTCGGGGTTTTGCCTTTCTTGTTCGCACCCGCCGGAGCCGCTGCTACTTGCGCGGCCATGATCATTGCAACATTGCAAGGAGGTGGGGGAGAGAAATCAATTAATTCCCCTCCAGCCTGGAAAAAAATGGGCAAAACAAATGGGGGTGGGGAGGGGGAAAACCCCCCAAAAGCCCCACAATTCAGGAAACGAACGATTTAACAAAAAAAGTCTGCTGATCATTCCCTTCGCGCGCGCGCACACACACAACACGATTTTTTTTTTTAATGACCGAAACTCCCCTCCCCAAGTCCTTGATGGAGATTAGAAATGGTAAGAATGCCTTACGGTCTGTGCCTGTTCCTGCTGTGTGATTTCATGTTGAAAGTTTTTTGTTCAGGTTTAAATGAAACTTTTTTCTTTTCCTCTCTAACCCGGATATGGGTAAATACACGTCTGGCTGAGCCTATCTGGCCCAGCATGGCATGAGAGAGCGAGAGAAGGAGAGGGGGAGAGAGAGAGGGAGAGAGCTCTAACAACTATTATCCACTTCTCTCTGATTACTCCAGCGCACATGGAAAACGCGGACTGGAGTTTCCTTCCGCCTTCTGCTGCAGCTCTAGTGGCGATGGTAACATGCAAGAAAGAGGAGACGCACACTTCACAGCCTCTCTTCATCAGCCTCGAAAAACAGGGCAGCTGGCACAGAGCTTTGCAAAAAAAAAAAAGCGTGGTGGGGGACGGATGCTGCCTTCTTTTGCTTTGTATTTTCTCGCTAAGGCGAGGGGAGTATTAAATCAAAGTAGCCCCTTGCAGCAAGGGCTGCTGTCTTCTAAAAAGAACACACACTTATTAGCTCCCCTCCCCCCCAAAAAAAATCAATTTAATAAACTAAATTTGCCTCTGATGTAATTCTGCATGTTTGTTTGATTTTTAAAAGTGGTCTGGATTAAAGTGTGTAACGGCCATCTACATATGATCAAGTGCATATGATCAAACTTAGAAAGCTCTATACAGCTACCTGGGCATGTACAATATAGGGTAAATGAAGGCATTTCTAATTGTGCATGCAGCATCTAATAGTCCTAATTGGAACTTTGCGTGCTTATTTGCATCAGAAACTAGATCCAGCCTACTTTCACATGTGGGTTTTCCTTGCTGGGTCAGGGATAATATATTTGATGGGACACTTGTTTCAGAATAAAAGTTATTCTGATTTCTTAAAAAATAAAATCATTTTATTAGATTTTATAATTAATGTAATTTGACCTGAGATCACTTGACAAAGGGCGAGTTAAAATTAGATAAAGAAATATGTCAGTAAGGTAAATATTTGCTCTAATTGTTGATGCACAACCCTGGTAAGTGAGGCTTTGGCAGCGGGTGGGCTTGGAGGGGGGAAGCAGCTTCCCCTTTCACCTCAGGTGGAAAATCAGAATGGGCCACCCCTGAATGGAGCCACTATGGTAGCTTCCCAGCAGGTGGGTAACTGGAGGTTGGGGAGGAGCAAAGTGGTATGGGAAGTTGGTGCAGTGGAAACGCACCAGCCAGCCCTGCCAGTACGTTTGCACTGCAGCCTTCTGCCTCTCCCTGCCAGTAAGCCATAGCAATCCATCTGACAGGAAGCTGGCATTGCAATTCTGCTCTACCCAGCAACCCATTGCACTGTGTCTATTTGTCTACTGTAGACTTGTAGGTGGTGCCTCACCCCCCTTGTCAAGACTGGTGGCATTGCTAAAAACAATCTATATAAATCTCTCTGTATGGTAAATAATGTCAGTATTTAGTCGGAAATAAATTCACTGATACAGCAGACTGTGTCCATCTAAATATGTCCATAGTTGTTACTTACAACTAATCCTAGGCATTTCAGAATAAGTCATTGGGCCTTGCTTCTGAGGACTGTGTTTAAAAGTCGTCCCCCCCCCCCCAAGAATAGCATGTTATCATGTTAGATTAAAGGCTCAAACCACCAAGGAGGACTGCCATGTAGTGTGACCTCCTTTGTTGTTCTTTAGTCGTTTAGTAATGTCCAGCTCTTCGTGACCCCATGGACCAGAGCACGCCAGGCACTCCTGTCTTCTACTGCCTCCCGCAGTTTGGTCAGACTCATGTTAGTAGCTTCGAGAACACTGTCCAACCATCTTGCCCTCTGTCGTCCCCTTCTCCTTATACCCTCAATCTTTCCCAACATCAGGGTCTTTTCCAGGGAGTCTTCCTTTCTCATGAGATGGCCAAAGTACTGGAGCCTCAGCTTCAGGATATGTGCTTCCAGCGAGAACTCAGGGCTGATTTCCTTAAGAATGTATAGGTTTGATCTTCTTGCAGTCCATGGGACTCTCAAGAGTCTTCTCCAGCACCATAATTCAAAAGCATCAATTCTTTGGCAATCTGCCTTCTTTATGGTCCAGCTCTCACTTCCATACATCACTACTGGGAAAACCATAGCTTTAACTATACGGACCTGACACAAATGGAATTTACAGTGGTGCCTTGCAAGGCGAAATTAATCCGTTCCGCGAGTCTCTTCGTCTTGCGGTTTTTTCGTCTTGCGAAGCACGGCTATAAAAGTAGTGGCTGGTGATTTGAAACTAGCAAAACTAACAAAATCATCTGTACTGATCTATTTAAAATATACTTTGAGCATGAGTCATCAACCTTTTTGAACCTGCGGGACACACAAAGATTCATGTTTGTCCAAGGAGTCCGAATAAAAGTATGGTCTTGCATAGCATGACTTAATAAGCCCCCCGCCCCCCAAAAGCCCTATCAAAATAACCCAGTGGTAGACAATAGAGTAAAATCATAGATCCAGTACTTGGCAGCACAACAAAAACATTGATTCAAGGCACAGCTTTTCTAAGATCTTAATGGTTTTTACATAGGATGGCAACAAAACCAATAAATCATAGAATAATGGATAAAGGTGACTTATGATTTGAGGGTGGGTGTTAGATATCTTGAAAAATTATGTGGCTATCTAAAGAGCCTTGTCTCATTTCCATGTTTTTGCACAATGGCAGCCCTGGGAAGCACCTGATCCCACCATTTTTACAATTTAGCCTATGGAGGTAATTTAGTCTGGTTGTGAAGGAAACCCCTGGAAAATGCAATTTCAAGAGGATCTATTTTACTAGCTCTGTTTTGTGTGCATGCATTCCCCCCCCCAACTTGGCATTCTCCATTTTTTCTCTTGTACAGTGGTACCTCGGGTTACATACGCTTCAGGTTACAGACTCTGCTAACCCAGAAATAGTGCTTCAGGTTAAGAACTTTGCTTCAGGATGAGAACAGAAATCGTGCTCTGGTGGCAGCGGGAGGCCCCATTAGCTAAAGTGGTATCTCAGGTTAAGAACAGTTTCAGGTTACGTACAGACCTCCGGAACGAATTAAGTACTTAACCCGAGGTACTACTGTATATCCTACCCACCCACCCCATTCAACTCTATTCCCAACATTCCCTCTCACTCTTTTGGTTGCTCTGCTTTCTGTTCAGCTACACAGTTCTGAGCCTTGGAAAAGCACATAGGGCGGTACTCAAGTAAGTTTTACTTAAGAGTAGACCCACTGGAATTGATGAACATGTGAAAGTTGGATCCATTAATTTCAGTGAGTTTACTCTGAGTACAGTCTTAGTTGAATATGACCCATAGAGCTGGAAGAGGAAGTGGGGAAAGTGTCACACTTCTCACTTCCTCCTTCACTAATACAGACTTTGGCGAGGGTGGGGCAGGGAAGGAAGCATCCTCACCACTTCATGGTGAGGGGGACAGTGAGGGGCAGCTCAGAGGATTTGGGGTCACTGGCACAGGCGTACATAGACTGCCTTGCATCCTTGGCAAGGAGCTGTATCAGCGTGGAACTGTATTGATGCCCTGCTCAGCCTCACAGAGCAGCAGAGGAGCCAGAGCAGAAAGGCACGATTTTTGCACCCCTCTGGGCTTGAACTCTTGGTAGGGACCAACCTAACCAACCCCTAGCTATGCCTTGGTCACTGGATAAGTCTTCAAGCCCATGTGCACCACTTAAATGGCTTCAGAGTTAATTAATACATTGATTTAAAAGCAAAATCAGGTGGCCGATAAAGTAAAAAGCATTGGTTGACTGGCATTCCTTTAAAATTTGATTATCATTGTCTAACCAATAGAATATCTTAGTTTCAAAAGTATGTGAGGCTTCCCATGAGCATCTGGTTGGCCAGTGTGAGATTGGATGCTGGACTAGATGAGCCAGTGGTCTGATCCAGTGGAGCCAGTCTTATGTTCTTAGCTTCTTAATTTCACGAGTGCTGCTGCTACTTGGTAATAGTTACTGCCATTTGTCTGTATGCAAATATTTGCATTTACACTGTTCAAGAGACATCTAAAATCATCAAAATATGGCAAAACAACAACAAAAACAACAACTAAGGAAGTGAGAAAAGTCCTAACACAATATTGATAATAAATTTTAAAAATACATTGGTAACCTATAATTATATTTTTTTTTCATGAATAACTCATTATTTAAGGTCCCAGTATCTATCTTTGTCAGTAACACACTCCTGTCAAGTAACAAAACATTGTATACAGTTTTGCTGATTACATCATTTTTCGAACCGTGATCTGCTAATTTTGTGGCCAGCAGCCTGTGGCAGCCGCATTTCTGCAGTTGCCACAGTGTCCAGCTGTCTCAAAGTCCTAATAATCATTTGCATTAATGATGCCTTTAATAAAGTTATTACATATGGGGCTGTTTTCAACATGTTCTATTAATTTGTATGCACAGCAAGGATTTCCTGAAGAGAGTAAAACATTTTCAGCACTACCGTTATGTCCCTAAACAATCAAATCACATCTGCTGTATGTAAAGCATAGTAGATAATCCAAAGAATTACTACTTGCAGTGTTGTTAAATAATTAGTCATAGAAATTACTTGCATTTATATATTATCATGCTGCCACTAGTGGCATTAACAAATTAAGATATGTTTTAAGGCAATCAATATGCACTTTACAAAGAAATACCTAAAGCACCATATCCAAATCCACTGCCAGCGAAAGGAAAGGAGTGTCATTCACATAAAAGGAAGCAACACATCAGACAATCTCACTCAAAATATTTATGCTATTTTCCCACTATCATAAACTTTATCATGATTGAAATAATGATTTCATTGATATGTATTCTTAATTTGTATATGACCATATCCTGAATAATGATACCAGATGTAGGCTGGATTGTGCCCATAATGTCCCTTTGAAGTTTTTAACTATGTACTGTACTTTGAGTACAATCCAGCAAAAGTTAACAACTCAATAAGTGGAACTTATTATAATGTCTAAATTCCATTCCACTGCTTTCTATGGAGTATTTCTTGTTACTCACTTTTGCTGGATTGTGCCTTTAATTTTCCAATGTCTCTGTATCCTTCCACTACATGCTAAAAGCCCTTATATTACATTTTTGTTTCTGTGTTGCAAAAAGCAAACTGTTATATAGTTAGAAACTGATAGAGTTGGGGAGCGGGGAACAGTAAGTAATTCTAGTAGGGAAATCAGGTGCATACCCAAGGGTCATTATAGTCTGTAACAACAACAAATTGCAATTCTATGCAAACTCTTAGAAAGGGTGTATATATCATCTTTGTAGAAGAAAGAATAACAGAACCGTAAGATGAATTCATGCCAAGCGATCCATCAGCTTTTGCCAAGAGAATACTACATCTTTGTTATTGAGCCTTTTTGACATTTTCTCCTAGATTTTCTCCTTTTTTATATTCAAACACTCACTAATTATACACATTAAACCTCATAAGTTGATTTTGAACTCTTTCAAATGCAAATAGAGAGAGAGATGTCTAGTTGTATATATTTATGTATGTGTACATTCTAAAATAAAGTATAAACTCAATTACACATTTATTCTTTTATATATTTATACTTAAACTGAAATGTGTCATTTAAAAATCCTGATAAGATACATTGATCATAACTCACAGAAGGATTACAATATTTTCTCACTTACTTTTCAGCTAGTTTTATACACGATTATAAGATGTGGGGTACTTATATAATTTTTGAATGCACATGATTTAAAAGGTCAGGGGGGCAGTTTTAATGGAAAGGTGCTAGCCAGTTTGGTTCCAACTATCTCAGGATCAAAGCTAACAACTGAAGGCTATGTAATAGGGGTCCACTGCACAATTAAGTCAGCCTGGTATAACAGACAACACACACTAGTTTTCCTCCCCAATGGCAGATGCCACACCCTCAAGCAGACAGAAGGCGTTACAGATTGTGCAAGCAGTACATCAAACAGAACAACTACAATTCATTGTTACTGCAAGTTGCAATTCATGCTGAATTTCCTTAGCTTAGATTATGAGCAGCAGCATAAGCTAAACTTTGTATGTTTGCGCACTTATTAATACGATACCGTTTACCATTTCATCTTTTGTCTCCCATTCCAGCAGTGATATTTAAACTTTAGATACAAATGCCTGAATGTCTTGCTTGTGGGTTTCCTGGTATAATCTATCTTGTCGCTGAGAGGAAAATAATATTGGATCAGATCAAGAGTAGAGAACAGGATCTAACTGGTGGGCTGGATCCTGACTACCCCTGCCATTTGTGAGCCATTTTGACAGGTGGGCAGGGCTGCCCACATCTCAACCACATGACATCACAATGACATCAGGTGACTCAAAGGAAATGAACAACAACAACAACAAAAACCTTTTACAGCACAGTTAGAGAGAGAGAGAGAGAGAGAGAGAGAGAGAGAGAGAGAGAGAGAGAGGTAATTTTACATACCAAGGCCAACTTTCTTCTCAATATGTGAGCTTTATATAGCAAAGCTCTTGTGATGGCTTTTGTGAACAAGATACTCCTTATGTGTTTTTTGCGGTACAAGCATGAGAGGGCTCTAGAATCATAGAGTTGGAAGGAATCCTTATCTAGTCCAACCCCCTGCAATGCAGGAATATGCGGCTGCCCCTTAGGGGGATCGAACCTGCAACCCTGGTGTTACTTTGTTTCTTTTTTCTTTTTACAATTCAGGTCAGTTCTTAGCAAATTTGATGTTAAGCCTACTTCTGTTAGATGACCTTTTTTATCTGAGCAAATCTTATTTCTTAATGAATCTCAGAACATTGCAGGGATGACTGTACAAAGCCATTGCTTTTTCTTTATTGCCCACTAAAGAAACATTTATGATTAACCAGAAAAAGAGAACTAGATCATTCTCTTCAGCTGGAGGCACTGGCCTCTGTAATGTCCTCCCTTCATGTATGGCCTGTTTCAACTAAACTGTTAGAATTGCAATATAAAAATTCTATATCAATGGCAGTAACCATTTATGAAGATGAGCCAGATTGCAAGTCATTGCTCAGGTGGATTTTAGAGAAACTCTTATCAGCAATCGTGTTTTTCACATATACTGTAGGGCATGCTGTAATATTATCCCTTCAAAAGGTCGCTTATGTAGAAGATTGAGAAAATTATGACTTTCCTAGGAACAAGTGGTGGAAGATTGTTCTTGATAGGGATACCTGGATTTTGAGGTATACCTGGATAACTAGAAATAGACTGGGGCTATCAACTAATTTAAAGGCTGCAAATAGGAGAAGAGAAACAATGAGTTTGTATAAGGCCATCCAGTGGCTGAGTGCTAAATTTTGTGGACTTCCATCTCATACATAGCTCATTCTCTTGGTCTGTCTGCTATACCAACATCTCTGCTATGAAATGTGCAACAGCCTACCTGTGTCAAAATAAAACACACACTTCTTAATGGGAAATGTTATAGCCGATTACCAGATCTAAGATACAGGAAGTGAAATGTCAGAGAATTCAGGAAAGAAAATGTTGAAGTAAATTAAATTCAGCACTATACAAATACATCTGCTGTTGTCCCTTTCTTAAGCCTAATATATTTTACAAGAAGAATAGGGAAATCAACAAAAATACTCTCTGTGTGAAATGCACTGTAAAAATATTATCGATAGTACCCTTGAGTTTGCAAAACGCCATCTTGTGGCTGACTTGTCCAACCGCACACTATCTTCTCATGAGGTAATCATTGAAGGGCATGTTGGGAGTAGCAGCCATGTCTTGAAGCAGGCAAATATAAGAATAAGAAAACAAAAGATTTTGACTGCATACTGCTAGTTAGCTTTTATCCCAGCAAGCATATCTTCCTACAATTAGTACATTGATCTACCTTAAAATAACAGCGATAGTTTGCTTTGTTTTCTCTCCTCTGTGGCCCACTCTTTTCCTGGCTTCCATTTTTATCAGTTAGTGCTTTCAGTACCTTTTTATTTTCCAGTTGTAGTGCCAAGCATTCCATAAATATTTTTCCTTAACAATAGGGAGATACGACAGCTTAGTTACTTATTGTAGAGAAAGATTCCTTCACGTATGACTCGTCATATTCACAACGGGGAGCACTACTTATATACAAAAACCAGTAAATGGTCTAAAATAAAATATTTTTAAGGGCCCTATGAATTCATAGTAAGTAAAAGGTTGGTAAGTGAGAACAAAACAGGGAGGACCAAAAGGCTCAGTCCAATTGCTATAGCAGCATGGGAGCTATTGTTTTATAGATCCTTCCTATGCTACTCTGCCAACACAGGAATCTTACACTTACCTGGGAGGAGTCAAAGAATCAGTTATGTCCCATTAAAGCAATAGGCCATCTCCAAAAAGGAGCAATGCTATGTCAGAAGCAGCTAGATATCACTGACCATTTCCACATGAGCCTGCAATTCTTATGTTACTGGAGCAATGTGGGAAGGAGTCATGTGGTAGTGACTTTGCATGTCAGTATAATGTAGGAAGGAAGTCAGAGATTGGGTGCAATTTAATTCACCTTGCACTTTACAATAGAAAATTGATGCATCAGTGCAAGGATAGGAACCTGTGGTCATCCAACTATTGTCTAACTCCTAACTCCCATCAGGCCCAGCCAGCTCAGCCAATGTTCAGGAATGATAGAGTTTTAGCCCAGGAATATCTGCAGAGCCTCCTATATCTGGAGATTCCTCATCCTTGCTACAGAGCTTGAAACTAGGTCTTCCAAATATACTCGTTCCCAATTTTAAATCCACTACGAATATATTCCCTGTGCAGCTGGACTCAATCCCACACTCACTTGGGGACAGTGATCTGCACTGATTCAGATCTGAATGCGTAGCTGCTATACAGATGCTCAGTATTGTCAGTTTTGGCAACAACACGGAGCAGGTGTACGAGAGAGGATTGCATCCAGCTGCCCTGTTCTTTAGACAAGCAAAAGGTGTTGTCAAAAGCAGCTTATGCCAAACACCTGTTCAGCAGGTAGGTTGCCTTCTGAAATGTATTTGGACTGGAGCCCTAGAAGGTGATTTGTGGTTTTACTGCAAGGCAGTTTTAAGAGGCAGAAATAATAATAAAAAACAAAGAACAAAACAGGAAATTCCTGGAAGTTGGGAAAGACTCATTTTAAGCATAGGAGTGGGGGAATAGTTAGTTCACAAATTTGTAAAGGTGTAAATGTTCTACATAAGCTATGGTTTTTGCCCTCCGACCACATTGCTCATGCAGTCATGTGCAAACTGAGCATTTGGTGGACAACTGCGGAACCACTTCCCTGATTTTTTTGATCCTTCTATTCCTCTTTTGAAGTGAAAGGATTATGGAAAACTGGAGTGCACAAATATCTGATTGTATGCCCAGATTAAATATTAATTCTTCAAGCAATGGCAGGTGGGTCAGTATTGCACTCTGTATTAAAAAAAAACACCCCTACATTTACAATGTGTGAATTGGCTCAGAAAGACAAAGCAGGAGCTAATTTCAGCTTGCCTTGGAATTTGTTTTCAACACCAGGGTTTAGGTCTGGAACATGTAAAACAGAAGAAAAGATTGCCTTGAAAATGTGCAGACTATCTTTTCCTAACCACAATAAGCTCCTGCAATCTGGGAATGAGAAGCAAAGACTTCTAAGGCAAAGGGCACTGCATGATCCAAGATTTCAGTCATTTTTTGTAATAAAAATTAAGCATTGCCTGAATTAATTCTAAAATTCTCTAATTCTTTAACACAAGAACAATACATTGACCACAATCTGGTCAGAGTTAAATACTTATAAATCCCATTGATTTAAATCAAACAAATAGATCTTAAAATATAGGATTATAACTTTGGGTAGTTCATGCCCATTCTGATGCCAGTACTTCTCACTGAAAAAAATTATTATAACCCAAGAGTTGTGTACCTTTTATTTATTGCGTATTATTTGCTTGATTGAGTTACGTTTTATGATTGATTGTGACAAAACCTCCAAGTGGTGTACAAAAATAATAAAATAATCAGTAAAAACCCATTAAAAACAACTATTTAAAACACTCAAAAAGTAATTGAAACAAACAATAAGCTATAAAAACAGATGAAATCACAGGTTAGCATTCTACATGTCTGGATAAAGTAAAGGTAAAGGGACCCCTGACCATTAGGTCCAGTCATGGCCGACTCTGGGGTTGCGGTGCTCATCTCGCTTTATTGGCCGAGGGAGCCGGCGTACAGCTTCCGGGTCACGTGGCCAGCATGACTAAGCTGCTTCTGGCGAACCAGAGTAGCACACGGAAATGCCGTTTACTTTCCCGCCGGAGCGGTACCTATTTATCTACTTGCACTTTGATGTGCTTTCGAACTGCTAGGTTGGCAGGAGCAGGGACTGAGCAACGGGAGCTCACCCCGTCATGGGGATTTGAACCGCCGACCTAATCGGCAAGTCCTAGGCTCTGTGGTTTAACCCACAGCGCCACCCGGCTTGCCTAAACAAAAATGTTTTAGCAGGCACTGAAAAGAGTACTTACCTGATTTCAATAGGCAGGGAGTTCCAAAGTGTAAGAGCTGCCACACTAGAAGATCAATTTCTTGCAAATGCAGAATGAATATTACGTTGCGCTTGTAACAGTGCTGGTTTCACAGGTCAAAGCGATCGAGTAGGCATATATGGGGTAAGGCGATCCCTCAGGAAAGCTAGTCCCAAGTTACTAAGCGACACGTGGCACATACAGTGTGACAGCACTGTGTCATGCAAAATGTGCTTCCTTCCAGTGCGGGCTCAATACATTTTGCTGCCTGAAAAGATGCTTAAGTGCTTATGCCTTCTGTACCATTCAGACTGCAATCTCTGTCTTCATCAATCCTCACCCCCCCCCACTGGGATAATGAATGGCAAGG
Source organism: Podarcis liolepis (assembly GCF_965112155.1). Lineage (NCBI taxonomy): Eukaryota > Metazoa > Chordata > Lepidosauria > Squamata > Lacertidae > Podarcis > Podarcis liolepis. The sequence goes on along the minus strand of NC_139557.1, from coordinate 69,878,182 downwards.
CCAACCCTGAGATCTTGTGGTGACTGAAACTAAGCAAATACTACATTTTTCTGCTTTATAGATCTGTTAGAGTAGAAGGGCCAAATGTACTAGGGGGGGGGGAATGTAATTTGTAAAAAAAAAAGTTAATCCAGAATGTCCACTGCAAGTGCAAGAAAAATCCAGTAAAGCAACACATACACTCATCCGATTCAGAGCTAGCCAGCTGAAGAGCCTAAACTGGGAAAATATAGCATGTAATGTCTGTGTTAATTCACAGTGGCTTGCTATACAAAGATTCATTGCCCATGGGGGTGAATGAACCCTGATGGTTCAAAAAAGATCTGAGCGCTGACTTACTGCACAGTTTTTCTGGTCAGTTTTTCACTATCTGCCTTTTTATTCCAGAACCTGATAGCTCCACTGATCCATAATAATGTTCTGGATTTTTGATGCATGCATGTTCCTGATTGTTGGAGGTGCTTCATAAGTATCTATTATATGCAAGGTGGAGGGGGCGTTTTTCAGCCAGAGGGCAGCCTTCCAGGGGCCACATGCCAGTGGCAGGTATGGTCAGGGGCAAAACTGGGCAGAGCTATGAATGTGAATGTTACTTGTGGGTTAATTTCTCCACACACCCCTCTCTGTCCCCCATGCTGGCAAGCAAGAGGCATTATCAGAGTTCAAGAATACAGTCCAGCCAGGCAAAAATAATAAAAAAGTGTGAATGAAGGCTGATGGAGAGTGTTGCTTGGGGAGAATCTCTGGGGCCACATAGAGAGGCCCACTGAGCCACATATGGTTCCCCAGCCTGATCAAATGTGTAAAGGGATATATGTATGACCTCTCATGCCAGTTCTTCCAGTTCTGTAATCTGAAAGAGAAGGAAATCAGTAATGCTGATTTTTCAAGTGGTGGTTATCCAATCAAACATTAGCTCTTGCAGTGTGGCTGTGACACCTGACCTCTTTGCTGACCCTGCAAGGCATATGAAGTATATTGAGTCTTTCTGTGTTTAGCTAACCTTGAATTCACTAGCTCTGCCACTTTTCCCAGCACCAGATAAAACTTGAGAAAGTCATATCCTAACTTTGGCAAATCTAATCTTTGATCAGACATGTGCAACATCAAAACCTATTACGCTGGTGTATGCTTCTGTTTGAAGTTTACCTGTATTGGATGGTACTCAATTAAGATTTACTTAGAAGAGGTCTGTTATAATTAATGGGCCTAACTTGGTCATATTCACTAATTTCAGTAGGTTGACTCTGAGTAAAACTTAGTTGAATATAACATATTGCTTCTAAGACTGTACTGCGTGTCTAACAGGCTTCGTTGTACAGTGGTACCTCGGGTTAAGTACTTAATTCGTTCCAGAGGTCCGTACTTAACCTGAAACTGTTCTTAACCTGAAGCACCACTTTAGCTAATGGGGCCTCCTGCTGCTGCTGCCGCGCCGCCGGAGCATGATTTCTGTTCTCATCCTGAAACAAAGTTCTTAACCTGAAGCACTATTTCTGGGTTAGCGGAGTCTGTAACCTGAAGCGTATGTAACCTGAAGCGTATGTAACCTGAGGTACCACTGTACTTGTGAGACAGGACATTGTAGGCTTAGAAATAATGTTATTTCCACTAACATATATTGTGACAAACAACAACAGCTACAATTCAGAATTGATATATTTGGTCGATTAGGATTGGACCTTGGTCTGAATAAGATTAGGAATCAAATAGTACAGTATATATGCTGCTGAAGTAAGCACATTGTTTTAGACAAATTAATGGAAGACAAGTCTAGTCATGACAGTTTAATGTTCAGGGGCTACATAGCAGTTGTTCGGGGTAAACAGCAGGAGAGAGAAGCATCACTTTCACGACCGACTTATGATCCCCCAGAAGTATTTGGCTGGCAGTTGTTGAAAACAGCATGTGAGACTAGAAAGAGTTTGGTCTCACTCAGCAAGGAAGTTCCTACACTCTTAAGATGAATAAGGCATTGTGATAGGGTACATTGTACCACACACCTTCGTTAGCTTTCATTGTCACACTGTCTTGGACTCTTATTTGATTTAATATTTGTATACGGCTAGTCCAACAACAAAACTGAGCTTACAACAAGAAAACATTAACACCTTAAAAAAAAGGTAATGTGTGACACTGACACTTGGGAAAGTAGCAGTGTACAAACCTCACTATTCCCCTTTCCTGAAACAACTCTTTCTTGCAGCATACAGAGTGATCTACAAACCAGTCCCATTCTTTAATGTTTCATGCCCTTCCATGCAATACTCCCCCATCTTGCTGATTTCTTTCTGATGTTTTGCTTTCCTTTGAGCCTGTTGTGTCCCTACTTTCTGAGTAGTACTTCCATGAAGTGTTAAACCACTTCAAGAAAGTAGCACTAATGTAAATGGCTAATTACGTATAGCGAGCTTGACCACTTTTGACCTTTCTTTTCTTTGAGCTTCCCCTTCTTGGTATGTTGGGAACAGCTGTGTACACAAAGTAAATGCATGATATATCCTTGACACAGATATGTCAGTGCCAATCCTCAGAATATTTAAGTGCAGGAGGACCTCAGGTGCAAATAGCCACAGAAATGGAGCTTGTTTGTGATTCTGAAGGTCCCTTGGGTCACCCCAAGCTTCTCTACTCAAGAATGACCTAACAGAATAGTGCCTTGACCAAAAACTTATTTATATGTTGCCAGAGGTTTATATAGCACCTAGTTTATATGACATGGATTTCTAAGACATTTTAGGTTCTTCACTACAGTGGTACCTCGGGTTACATACGCTTCAGGTTACATATGCTTCAGGTTACAGACTCCGCTAACTCAGAAATATTACCTCAGGTTAAGAACTTTGCTTCAGGATAAGAATAGAAATCGTGCTCCGGCAGCGCAGCAGCAGCAGGAGGCCCCATTAGCTAAAGTGGTGCTTCAGGTTAAGAACGGACCTCTGGAACGAATTAAGTACAGTGGTGCCCCGCAAGACGAATGCCTCGCAAGACGAAAAACTCGCTAGACGAAAGGGTTTTGCGGTTTTTGAGTTGCTTCGCAAGACGAATTTCCCTATGGGCTTGCTTCGCGAGATAAAAATGTCTTGCAAGTTTGTTTCCTTTTTCTTAACACCGTTAATACAGTTGCGACTTGACTTCGAGGAGCAACTCATAGAACGCGGTGTGGTAGCCTTTTTTGAGGTTTTTGAAGACTTTGGTGATTTTTGAAGCTTTCCCAAAAATTTCCCGACACCGTGCTTCACAAGACGAAAAATTCGCTAGACGAAAAAACTCGCGGAACGAATTACCTAATTTCGTCTTGCAAGGCACCACTGTACTTAACCCGAGGTACCATTGTACGTCCAGCCACTGTAGGCTTAATATGAATTTCAAACTCTGTCAACAAACATTGAATATAATACCATGCACTAGTCTTCTATGTAACAATCCATCCATCTATCTATTCCATGGAAGCTGGTTGAAACAACTTAATAAGGTGGCTATTCCATACAGCTGCTGCATCATGTAGGGCAACTCACCCCACATAAAGCCATGATCGTATGTACAGCTCCTTCAAGTATGGGTGCAACTCCTGTGAGCCATTTTAAAGGTTATGATCACGGTCAGCCAGCCATTTATTACAGTCAACCAGTCAATAAGACAAAATACAAAGTATAAGATTGAAAAAACCATAGCTGTGATGATGCTACTTGTTAGAAAATGACAAACTAAGGACTAACAGACAAAGGACTAACAATCAGCAATTCTAAGAGACATGGCGACATTCAGATATTTTATCACTTTCTTGATAATGAATGCTTTGGTCCTCTCTGGGAAAATACTTGCGTAGGGGTATTAGGAAGCTGGCTTATTCTGAATCAGACCTTTGGTCCAGCTTAATATTGTTTACACTGATTGGACCTTTTAATTATCTAGGACAGGGATGGGGAAACTGTGATCTTCAGATGTTGTTGGACCATAATTCCCACCATCATTCACCACTGGCTACATTCAACGAGGCTAATAGGAGTTAGAATCCAACATCTGGAGGGCCAGAGGTTGCCTATCCCTCATCTCCAATTTTCACCATAGCCTGTGATTGGCAAATCCAAAACTGAAAGAATGAAGGCTTTTGAATGGACTATTAAAATGTGCATGCCAACTGAATAATGGCTCTTAAAGAAAATGAAAGAAGAATCTGTACCAGAGTAAATCCTAATCACTGCTAATCAATTTTCCTTAGTGCTAACAAATATTTCTTGGGATGAGTAATCTTGCCTCTAACACTAATTTCACTGTTTGCTAATAAATCCCACTGGGTGTCAATAAATTTATTTCAACAATAATACTAAGCTAAGTCACAGTAGGAATAAAATGTCCTTAGCAGAAAATTTCTAATGCAAACCACCCAGCAATTAGAAACAAATCCCTCTCTGGTAATATAGCAAACACTGAAAAAGCAATAAAAGAGTGGCTAGGTGGGAAGGGAGCATGTTTTACACTGTCTTTTTGTTCCTACGACATTCCTTGTGACTGATTTTTTTTCTTGAGGTATGACCCATTTTACACACTCTTTGTCTTGTTCTATAATTGTCAGAAGAAACAAAATCTATAGTATCTACTTAGGTTGAATATATCACACTTGTTACCGTAGTACCTGAATGACTTATTTATTTTTAAAATTGCATGTGGGGGATATTTGTTTCACACTTGCATTCTGTTGTCTCAGTCAGCAGAGATTATTTATTTCACAGCTATTATAGGAAGGCTAGTTTGGAAAAAGGAAAGGGGTTATAATGTACAAAAATACACTAAAAGAAATCCACAGCAGCCAATGGAACTCTTAAACTAACGGGTTCCACTTTGGGTAAGTTTTCATTTTTATTACCATCACCTCAGTCCAGACCCTGAGTGCACATACAATACATATAAAACGGCTCTTGTGTGTGGGGCCTTCCCTCTCAATTTCAAAGGAAGGAGTGGAACCACACACTTCTGTGGGCACAACTTTGCCTCCTCCATTGATTAAAGACGGTAATATAATATTCTAGGCGTGGAAGCTCCTTTTATGCGTTGAGGCAGAAGCTTTTCACCCAAAAGGAGCAGATCACCAGAGTGTTTTGTGCTCCTTGTTGTTTTGGGGATATACCGTGCTGCCAGTTATAGCGCTACTTCTGCTATGATACTGCAGGGGTATGACAGAAGGTGACATTTTTATCTATCATTTTCTCTTGTGACCTTAGGGCAGGGGTAGTGTTCCCTCACATCGAGGCAAAAACACTCAACGGGTGTTTGAAGCAGGGGTGGGTGAGAGAGGCTGCGTGTTCTGCAGAGGGTCCTTGATGGCTGATTGGAATAGTTGGGGGGGGGCTGCATTCAGCTCCTGGACCTGAGATGCCTGACTCCTGCCTTAAGACATCCTTTGAAATTGGGCTAAGGATACCTTTTAGGATATAATGTGCTGTCTATGTGATATAAAATACACAGATACATCACTGGCATGTCAGCAGCTGTGTGGAACCCTTACACATGGCTGTGGACAGTGACAACTTTATATTGCATAATTTGATAAGCTTGTGTGCAAATGCACTTTCAATTGATATCCTAATGTGCTGATGATCATAAGTAGCAAAAGAGATACCTGGAGATTTAGGCCACAGTCCTATGCCCATGGCCGGGGGAAGGGCTGTTGCTCACCCCAATAAATAAAAATCACTAAAAATACATAGCAAACTGAGATTCTCCCCCCCCCCAACAAAAATCTGGCTATGCCCATGCCTATGCCCTTGTGCCTGAGAGAAGGGTAGTACTGAACCAAGTGGGACTTGTGTCTTAATAAGAAAAGATATTTAGGCTCAGGCTGCACATTTCCCATTCTAATTTTCATTCTAAAGGACTTTATAATTGTTAACTTCTGTTTGATCATTTCAGAAAGAGCCAACTAGTAAAGGCAGAAAACCATTTTTTCAGCAGATAAAGAGTGATTGAATTGGCTGCTTCCACTTTTGTTAACTCAAAACCAGCATTTTTGTAACCTCGAACTTTGCATGGATTAGCAGCTTTGACATGTTTGAATAAATGTAGCTTATTAATAACAATAAATACCAATAATACATATTTATAGAGGCCTTTTTATCTTCAAAGTGTTTTACAAATATTAACTTGTAAATTAATTCTCGTGACACCCATGTGAGGTAAGCAATTATTATCAAAGAGTATAATGCAAATATTCATGCATAGTATTTCATTCCCCACTAACTGCGAAACCTCAGACTTAATCAGGAATTTGGGATTGTTCATGGCTGAATATTGTTTTATCACCCAAAGTCCCATGCCTGCCATTTGCTTGCTCCAATCCACTATTTGCCATCTTGATGTTACCTCCCTCCCAACAAACAGATGGAATGAACTGGTAAACAAGAATTCTAAAAGTCACAGGTTCTCTAGGACTCTTAGATCTGTGTGTATTTTGTGTGGCATTGAGTAGGTACTTCAAAGTACAGTCGTACCTTGGTTCTCGAACGGAATCTGTTCCAGAAGTCCATTTGACTTCTGAAAATGTTTGACAACCAAGGCGCAGCTTCTGATTGGCTGCAGGAATTTCCTGCACTCAACTGGAAGCTGCGGAAGCCCCATCGGACCTTCGGGTTCCAAAGAACTTTGCAAACTGGAACACTCACTTCCAGGCCTGCGGCATTCGGGAGACAAAACGTATGTGTACCAAGGCATTCAACAATCAAGGTACGACTGTATGGCCAATTTATGCTAAGGACAGACTTCATTTCGCTTGATAACCCTCTCGGTTGCATCATGAAAATGTGGGTTCTTGCTTAAAACAACAATAAAATTATCATTAGCCGAGAAAAACTGAATAAATTAGGCATATTTACATATATTTGCATATTCTGCTTCTGCCAATAATTGGGAGTTGCAGACAGACATTGTGATGTAGTAGCTGGACTAGGAAATGGAAGATCAGGGTTCAAATCCCCACTCGGCCATGAAGCTCACGGGGTGACCCTGGGCCAGTCACAGCCTTTTAGCAAAACCTACTTCACTATGGAATTGCGAGGATAAAATGAGGAGGAGAAGATCAATGTATATCTCCTTGAGCTCCTTGGAAAAAAATTGGGATATAAATGTATAATTTAACATACAGACACACGCACACACAAAAAAACCCAGTCACAGAAGCTCCACTTCCTAACTGCTAAAAATTCTGCCCAATCCTCCTCTGACTTCAGCCCACACTGCTACTCACTTTATCTGTTGAGGAGGGGCCCCAACCATTTGCAGTCTCTGGCAAATTCCTTTGCTCCATTGTTGTCTGAACGGGTCATTCCCCCCAGGCTATCACCTCACAGAGAAGGCTAGTCCTGGCTTAATTAGCTTTTGACACATCACAGGAAGCACCAGTTTGGCTTAATTAGCTATTGACACATGCTGATTCCGAAGGATTAGAAGCATCAAATACACAACTTAAATACTCACAGGGCTAGCACTTGAAACACTCTGAGCCTTATTTTAATTCTAACACCTACTGAACCCAGTAATTTAGGGGAGTCTAGTAAAATATACTTGATATAAAAACTATGCAATACTGTCCCTGTGTAACAGGAGAACTAGAAACAACCCTGCTTGTATAGAGCATAAGCCCTCTGCACTGTTTGGAAGGGAGGTATGTAGCTAGCATTCTAGATGCATCTGTAACCATTAGCATAGCAACTAGGGGATGAGGTGTAATGGTGTACAAGTCCTCCCCCAGGGACCAAAAACTTTATGGCAGTAATGAAGAAAGCTGTGAAGCGGCATTTGCTGGTCCTATTATTTCTGTCTATGAAATTCTAACCTTCCAGTTAACAAAATGTGGTGTGTGATTGTATGAATTGTGAGCATAACAAGTTGAGAAAGTGCAGAGCTAGCTTATTTTCGTGCAAAAGCAGTAAACAAGTTTTCTACAGGTCCTTTGTGCACATTTCTGCGAGTCATTTTCTTCTTCTAAAAGTCCAGGACAAATATATATATGTATATATTTATTATATATATATTAGAAGCACCCAGGGACCCAATCTGTGATCAGAACCCTTATTATTTCAGACACGTTCAGCAGATACATAATAACATCATAGCCTGATACCTAATAAACAAATGTTTTTCCTTCAACAAACTTTCACTTTCAAAGTTCACTGAAAGACAATGCATGGGCTATGCAAACAGACTGGGAGTTTATGGTTATTATAAGGTGTTATTAAGTATTAAACACAGATTACAGCAGTAAACAGAAAAGAGGCCAGTTGCACATTTTGTAAGATACTTGTGAAGGTTATTGAATGGGTAAACTTTAAAGAGAGACCTGAAGAAGAGCACTGAAATAGCAGAATGTATGATATAGGCAGTTATTTTCAAGTACTGTATTCTACCTTCGGAAGGGGGGAGGTTTTTACATGAAGTTCCTGCTTGGTACCCCTCTTTGCTATGTCTTCTAGAACATTCCAGGATGTGTGTTAGGATCAGTGGTGCTGTAAGGACAGGACTTTAGGCCCCAACAAACAGAATGAGCAAGAAGACCTCCAACTGCAAAAGGGCTAGCTATTTTGAATACACATTGCTATCTAAAACAGCACCCTCTGCAAGACCATTTAGCTCAGAGTCTAAAATGACCTAACTGCACACCCCAAACTCTCCTGTCACTGGAGTCCTGTTTGATTACTGAACACATGAAGGAGCTATCCAGAATATGCAGCCTAACCCTCTTTTTCACTCTCCAGGGATTTGTAAACGCACCCCCCCGGGTTTTAGTGCCTTGCCCCCAACCTGTATATTGGGCCTTAGCTCTAAATATGGACCTCATTCTCAGAAGTCAGAGTGTAATTAAAAATGAATGGTGACATAACACAAATGTGCAAATCAAACTGAAAGCTGGAACTTGCTTCAAGGGATAATAAAGCCAACACATTCAGTAATCCAAGCCAAAATTTCATAGCATTGATTAATCACTCTTCTAATCTTATCAGGCAAAATTGCCCTGAAATAAGTGCAGTAGTAGTTCTGTAACACATTTGTCCAGTTGTGTATGTCTTCCACTCTTAATAAATTAAAATAAATTAATGAACAGAAACATTTATCTACTATTGTCTTAAAATGTGTGTTTGTAAAAACCACATTAAAATTGCTCATGATCTTCAGGGCATTTCTCCAGGGCTAATTTTCCAGTCACTTTTCTTGAGAACTGCTGACTACTCAATGTTATACAGAGCACACCCTGATTCTCTGCCTGTCCACTTGGCTGATGAGGGAAATCGCTGGCTATGCATGGATTGCACAGTTTACAATTATGTTAGAGCCAACAATATTGTATCTTAGAATCACAGAATTGTAGAGTTGGAAGGTACTCTGTGGGTCATCTACTCCAGTCCCCTGCAATGCAGGAATCCCAACTAAAGCATTCAAGACAGATGGCCATCCAAACTCTGCTTAAACCTCCAATGAAGGAGTCCACAGCCTTCCAAGGGAGTAAATTCCACTATCAAGCAGCTCTTACAATCAGAAAGTTATTCCTGTTCTTTAGTCAGAATCTCCCTTCCCTTGTAACTTGAAGCCATTGGTTTTGGTCTTACTCTCCGGAGCAGAAGAATACAAGCTTGCTCCATCTTCCATGTAACAGCCCTTTAGATATTTGAAGATAGCTATCATATCTCTTCTCAGTCTCTTTTATCCAGGCTAAACATACCCAACTCCCTCAACCATTCCTCATCAGAGTTGGTTTCCAGACCCTTTATCATCTTGGTTGCCCTCCTCTGCACATGTTCCAGCTTGTCAACTTTCTTCTTAAATTGCAGTGCCCAGAACTGGACACAGGACTCCAGGTGTGGTCTAACCAAGTCAGAGTAGAGTGGTACTATTACTTTCCTTCTATACTTCTGCTTATGTGGCCTAAAATAGCATCACACTGTTGAATCATGTTAAGCTTGTGGTTCACTAATACCCCTAAATCCTTTGCACACGTACTACTAGCAAACCCAGTGTCACCTATCTTATATTTGTGCAGCTTGTTCTTCCTGCCTTTGTGTAGAACCTTGAATTCCGATTCTGTCTTCTTTGGCATTCGCTGCCTATCCCAGTTTGGTGTCATCTGCAAATGTGATGAGCATCCCCTCAATACCTTTATCTAAGTTTTTTATAAAGATACTGAACAGGACAAAAACCCTGTGGCACACCATTTGTTTCTTTCCCCCCAGGATGAGAAGAACAATTAGTGAGCACTCTTTTGGTGCGTCAACCAGCTACAAACCCACCTAAAAGTTATCTTGTCCAGTCCACATTTTACCAGCTTCTCCACAAGAATATCATGGGGCATTTTGTCAAAAGCCTGATCTACCCAGCTTGTAACTATCAAAAGAAGAAATTAGATTTGTCTGGCATGATTTTGTTTTTGAGAAATCCATGCTAGGTCTTAGTAATCACAGCTTCCTTTTCTAAGTGCTCACAGAAACTGTTTAACTATCTGTTCTAGGTCTTTTCCTGGTATTGGCATCAAACTCACTAGTTGGTAGTTTGTTGACAATGCAGCTTTGGGGGTTTTTTATGCTTAAATTTGCCCCAGAAGCAAGCAAAGCTTGCAGATTTGTCCTGAGGGTCTATGGATTAAGAGAAATATTATATTTACTTCTATTATGGCAGCTTTCCCATTTCTGACTTCTTAGTGCAGCTAATAAAAACAGGCAGTATCCAAGTGAATACTTCTGTTAGTCAAGGTCTTTTAGTTGTGCAATGAAACTTCCCTGCCCTCTCCTATCCCCATGTACCCCCTAAATCTGTTATGGTTCCATTGTGCAGCTAAAATATCTTGATGAGCAGAAGTGTTTAGTTGGATACTACCTAATACATACTTGTACCACAGAGAGACAAGACCCAGGGTGAGATGGGGTTGCAGCAGGAATATCCAATGGGGTCTCCTTGCTATGCTGTTCAGCTACAACCTCCATTAGCCACAGCCAGCACGATTAATTGTCTGGGATAAGGGGAGGTGTAGATGAGCAACATCTGGAGGCTACCATGTTGCCTCTGTTAAAGTGCTGGAATAACATTGGAGAGACCCAAGTTGAAATTGTCATTTGGCCATGAATCTCCATGGAAGAACTTGAGTCAGCCACACTCTGCCAGCCCGACCTATATCACAGAGTAGTTGTGAGGGTAAAATGAGGTGATCATACTTGAGTTCCTTTGAAGAAATGTGCAATTCATAAATAACAAATGTTTACATGTCACTAACAGTATGATGTGGAATCTTATCTGCAAGCATAGACTGAAAACACTTCCCTCTCCCCCCAAAAGTTATTCTCTGTATTCCAAAAATGACGCGCTATATTTAACTTCACAAGGCCTCTGTACAGATCCTCAAATATTCTAATAACTACACAAACATTAATATTTAAATACAATACATCCTATGAGCTACAGAATGGTCCTAACTGTGGATAGATAAACTGCTTTAAAAAATTCTCTTTAGGAGTCAAGCGGGGAGGGAGATGCTGATATGATTGTCTCTTGTCATTGTAAAATTGGCAGCTGTTGGATGCAATATACATCCCTGGTAAAAACAGTTCAAGGAGGGGAGCAACTGCAGTGAAAATTAGTACTCTTACCCTAGCAATGAATGGTGCTATCAACAAAATTTGGGGGCAAAGCTTATAAAACTCTTTTACTTTCTGAAAAGTGCAATGTGGCAATATTTAACTATGACTGTGGTCCTCACATACAGAGGTGCCCTAAACAGATGTAACTGCTGTTGTTCTCTTAACCATAGTCGGTAGATTGCTGGTGGTGTATGGAGTCACACAGTCCCATTTCCTCCTTCTTTTATAAATATAGATTCTCCCTCTTTCTTCCATTGCCTCTTTAGCTAGCAGTACATCTGCAATGATACTCTTTGTGATTAATGCTAGCTTGGTTGCTCTTACAGGTTTACAAACCTATTTCTAATGCTGGTTAGAATGGAAACTATGGTTAGCTAGCAAAGGAGCCAACCCCTAGGGGCCAAGGTTCCTTTGCGCCCTCCCCATAAAATATTTGAGGGGGACCCCCGAAGTTAATGGGCACTGCCATTCAAATGCTGTGTGCGTGCCATATTTTGTGATTGATTTTTTAAATTCAAGTTGGCACCCCTGTTAGTTAGCAGTTATGGTGGACTGTTGTGGTGGGTTGTGTCCAATTAAGTTGCACAATAACATCTGCACGACAGAACTTTGTCTCCCTCTTCTCCCCCTGCACCCCACAAATCTGGCCCAGAGGGTTAGAAGAACCATCAGAACCCAAACAGATGAGGAGGTCGAATGGAAGGAGAAGTTCTATTGGATGCAAACCAGTATTCCTCACAGGAGTTACTTAAGCCACATTTTCTGCAAAGCCTTGGACACAATGCCTTAATCCTCATTCTACTCAAAGGTAAGTCCCACAGAGTTTGCTGAAGGTTACTCCCAGGTAAGTGGGTAGTCTGAACAGTAGTATCTTTATTGACAATTGTAATGAAGAACAAACAGAAAGTGCCTACTCAGTACTTAGCAATGATTTATCCCACCACATAGAAACCACAAGCTGTGTGTATATTTTTGTGTGTGTACCTGGATATTTCTGCATTGCAGGGGGTTGGACTAGATGATCCTCAGGGTCTCTTCCAGTTCTACAGTTCTGTGCTTTTTTGGTTCTATGATCGGCGGCACTGTTGGTACCATTCTGCCCTCTTCTTGCACTCCAAAACATTTATCAGTAGAAATGGTACAAAACTGGTTTGCATACAAAGTTCTTTTAATAGAAGGCATCACCATGTTGTACTTAATTTCTGAAATGGTGGTGGTGGAGGGGAGGAAGTCTGCCTTAAGCCACGTCTGCAAGCGCTTTGCTGTATCCCATCTGTATGGCAGTCCAGTGGTTGTGGTGACTAAAGACATTCTGAATTGAAGACACTCTCCTCTTACTACAGTGGTACCTTGGTTTAAGAACAGTCTGGTTTAAGAACAATTTGGTTTACAAACTCCGCAAAACCAGAAATAGTGTCTTGGTGTGGGAACTTTACCTCAGTCTAAGAACGGAATCCGAACGGTGGAAGGGCACCGGCGGTGGGAGGCCTCATTAGGGAAAGTGTGCCTCGGTTTAAGAATGGTTTCGGTTTAAGAACGGACTTCCGGAACGGAATAAGTTCATAAACTGAGGTACCACTGTATTTCACATTTCACTGAGTAACTCTAGAAACAAAGTTCCCATTACTATTAAGCAGAAATATTTTACATAGTAAAATTATCTTTTCCTACAAAACTTTACTTTGTACTTATCTTATTGAGTATCCATTCATAAGAAGCAAGAGAAGGGAATGTTCACTGGGTTAATATGCTTCATCAAGCTGTGTATTGGCCCAAAGGTGGTAGATATCGGTCAATGCAGAACTGCGTATTTTTAAATATAAAGTGTTTGTAAAAATAGAAAATATAAAGAATAAACAAACCCCCACACATCTGAAATACAGGAATTGTTTCTGTGCAGTTAATTCCAGTAAACTAGTTATTACAAATGCTTTTATTTCTGCCCAGAATACTACTGAGTATCATAAGAGAAACTAGTTCACTATTATACAGTTTTCCATATATAAGGAAATAATGCAAAAGAGATAAGCCATTTTCAAAACAGATCAGCTTGTCTCTTTAGCAATGGAAAATGTCAGCCTAAAAATAACAAAGCTCTGTCTGTCCACATAGTTCTCTGCTTCACCTTCCTTGATCCCAGTCCATAAATCCCATGGGGAGGATTTGTGTGACATGTGTGTTCTGCATTACACCCAGTTGGTGTGATTATAAACCATAAATTGTGGCTATAATATTTGCATTAAATGTGGAAACTGAGCTGAAACATGTTTACTTGGAAGAGAGTCCTACTCATCATATTTCTAGCATATATGTTTTAGATTACAGTATTTATAATATATGAAATGGCATTTTGGGGAAGAAAGTGAATGTATTACAATACACAGCTCAGCTCCCCCTAATGGTGTTACTAATGCATCTCTATCAACTTATGTTGATCAGATCCCTGCTGATGAACAGTAAAGCAGATTTGATGTTATGTGAATAATTGTAAGATTATTATTTAACATCAACCTATTTTTTTTAATCGAGCTCACATGGGGGTCCCTTTCAGCGTTACAATTCTATGATTCTACGATTTAAAGAAATTACAATAAGCCATTACTGGAATTCGCACATGAACAGAAAGAGGGGCATTAAATGCACTGATATGTCGTCATTTGGATTCCCGGTGGCATTGTTGTTGCTACGGCCTTTAGAAGACTGGGGTGAAATTTCCCAAGTCTGAATAATGGCATTCTGTCACTTAGTCTGAAATCTTCTCTTCTGCTCTCCAAATGGACAGAGCAATCTTCACTTTCTGTGTATCACTGTTGTGCTGCTGCTAAACAGATTGTCTGTTGTCCCGCAGAGTTGGTCTCATTTCACTAGTGGATAAAGCGATTCTTGCAAATAGCTTGCAAAATGATTTGGGATCCTTTGGGATGAAAGGCGTTATAAAAATGTGTAAAATTATTATTACCAGGGAGAAAGAAAGAAAAAACCCACCACTGTGTGTACTGTTTATATCAAGCGGGGAATGGGGAGGTGACTGTCTTATGTTAATGAAATGCCTGTTTCACCCTTATTACACTGGAGAAACTGTGGGAAAAGAGTTTATATTGTGAAAATACAACACCCATGTTCCTACTATAATACAGCAGAGGCCAATGAGACATGTGGTAATCTAAGGAGTGAGTGTTGATTGTTCAACTTAAAAGATGCTGGGAATGTGGAAGATGTATCTCACACTTTTAAAAAAACACGGGAACTGCTTCAACTTGATTTTGCCAGGTTTCTTGGGATTTGCAGTACATTCAGCAAAGCAATGGCGTTGCTGAAGTACAACACATTGGAAAACGTAGGCCACACACAGCTGCTGTTACTCTGTTAATTGGGCAAGCATGAAAGTAAGTCAAGATGAAAACTTTGTTGCACTAAGATCTAGTTCTCACTGACAGTGACAGAGCTTCATGCTCTGGCACCGGGGGGGGGGGGCGCAGAGAGCAGGCAAAGGCAAGGCTGACATGCATCCTGGGGGTGGGGCGTGCCGCCCGCAGGGGCAGGGCGTGCATCCTGGGGGCAGGGCACCCAGCGCAGGCGGGGGGCAGCCGCATTGGCACCCCACTGGGATCGCGCTGCCGGGGGTGGTGCGCTCCCCCCGCACTCCTCTTCCTCCGCCAGTGCTCACTGAGGTAGTAAAGTCAAAGTGAAGATTTTGGATGACAAAGCCCCTTTAATTCCTCATTTTAGAGAGCAGGTGAGGGCTTACAGATTAAGGTTGCGGTCCTGTGGTCTCTGGGAGGACACCAATGGGGCCAGAGAACTGCCAAATTTCCCACTTTGAGGGGAGAAAGAGAAGCTCATCCTCAGAATAGGAGTCCCTAGGGAACATTGGGAACAGGGTTGTGGACCTTAAGAGCTACCAACTTCCCATTTGGCTGACACACTCCTGGAATGGGATAGGTGGGGGGACAAACTACACCAGCCTTGGAAGTGACAGAGCTTGTTTTCTTTAATGTAAGGGAAACTGTTTCAAAAACAAAAAAATGGAATATGAGAAATGCTTCATCTGCCTTTGACTCTACCTCCGTCTTTCCTCTTGGATTGGTCCACTCATGTTGTCAATAATGTGAGCCCACATCTGAACTGAGAAGTGCTATAGCCCAGATCCATAAAGTTTGCCACCTCAGTGAGAACTAAGCTATCTATCTAAAAATGTTCTGCAAGAAAAGTAAAAACATTTTTTTAACCTTTGTTCCCTTGCATTAAGTTTGGCTGTTGAGATCAGAGTGAAGACTTTGGATCACAAAGCTCCTATTATTCTTCACACTATAGAAATAAAAAGATTTGCACTTATGCAAATAGTTACAATACTTTGAAATAATGTTCTGCTAGCTAAATGTATTTTTCAATGTACTATTTAATTATGGATATGCTTGATTTAACACTTAGTACCAAAATGCTAAAAATCTCAAAAGTGCTAAAGTCTACAGGAAGCACAATATTGCTGTATTGTGTGCAAAAGCATTTTAAGATTCTGATTCTGGGAGAGCTTTATTGAAAACAGTACTTAGGTACTTGTCTCTGGGGCCTAGTGCTATACAAGTGTGATACAGGAGAGAGAGGGAGAGAGAGAGAGAGAGAGGGGGAGAGAGATGGCCCTTTTGACACATAAACGCTGGGCACAAGCTAGCTAAAATTATACACATTCAAGTCCCATTGATTTCAAAGAGAGATTTTTGCATTTTTAAGTTGATTGACTTAAAAAATTAATCAACTTTAACGGCCTCAGTTCATACATCTGGCATGAATAGCTACTATTAAGGCCCATTTAGAGTGCAATATCTGAAGGGTACCGCAATAGCTACTCCTGGTGTAGACAATGCTGAGCTAGATGGACCATGGGTCTGATTTAGCATAAGGTGGCTTTCTAAACAGAATGGCAGCCTTAATTGTGTATCAATCATTTCTTGGATTGGCATTAGAAGCTTTTGTAAATATTCATGGTCAATTAGGATATGGAAGATGAGCATGAACTTCACTTGGGGCATTTCAAATTTTGCAAGTGGTGCTATACCACTTTGCAAAAGAAAAGAAAAGAAAAGAAAAAGGAAGGAAGGAAGGAAGGAAGGAAGGAAGGAAGGAAGGAAGGGAAAGAAAGAAAGAAAGAAAGAAAGAAAGAAAGAAAGAAAGAAAGAAAGAAAGATAGATGCAGGTTCAGGATGTTTTAAAATGAATTTACAAATAAGTTTTTTGGCTAAAAAGAAACAATACCAGAAACAAAGACGGATACAGTACTTAAAAGTTATATTGTGTTCCCTATCTTCTGATCATATTACATGTCCACCATGTCTACTTTTATATCTTTTAACTCCATATTTTTACTCTTTCACCCCTGCCTCTGTAATTTATTTGCTTCGTCTGATATATTCTGGCACACATTCAAATAACATAGTAGCTAAGTGAAATAGCATATACTTTCTACATTGCATTAACAGGAATTATTAAGTGGTATTACTGGGTGGTTTTTTTCTTGCGCACATGCGCATGTGCGCACACAGTGGGGGAGAGAGAAATATGTTATCACTTCTGTATTTGAAATAGTAGTTTCATTTTGTTTTGAGAACTGCACATCTTTCATTCTTAGCTGGTAGGCTGACAAAACCAAAGCAACCTGGATAAAAATGAAGGGATTTCAACCACCGTGAAATACTGTGTGACATAACGGCCAACATAAAGCCATCATTCTCAATGTTTACATTGGTACTGATTCTTAACAGCAGGACGTTAGCTCAATATAAAGCTATGCTTTTTCTAAAACAACTCCAGGTACAAGGAGAGCCTTTAACAACCAATCATGTTCCAGTTCTATAAAGAATTACACTACCAATCCAAACTGACATGTACATTAAAGCTCACCTATGGGCACCTTAAATTTTTACTCAAAGCCAGGGATTTACTCATCCCGAGAAACACAACCCCACAATAGCTGTTATGTACATATATCATTCCAGAAATCAATGGATGTTCCAAGTGTTACAGTTCCATACATATCCAATTGTTTTACAATTAACCCAATATGACACCTAAAGAGAAAATTTAAATAAGGAAATTCACATCTCCCAGCGTAAATCAGCATGATGAAAAAGCAAGCATTGACAATGCTTAACAATTTGGCTGCTAGTACAACAGCCTGTTTCTTTGAAGTTATTTATGTCTCTGTAGAGTTGCAGCAAAGGCTGATGTATGCAAAGCCATAGTACTTAATGCCAGAACTGACTAGCTGCCAGCATGTTAGGGAAACAGCATTGCGAAGAGGATGTCCAAGGAAACCCGGGAGCACAACTCGATGTATGTTCACTCAAAGGTAAGTCCCTCCGAGTTTGCTGACTCCCAGGTAAATGGGTAGTCTAAATAGTAGTATATTGATTGACAGAAGAACAAATAGAAAGTGCCTATTCGCTCCTTAGCAATGTTTTACCCACCCCCACCCCCTTTTGGCCTGGAGACTCTTTTACAGCTGCATTGGATTGTACAACCAGGTTCCACTTTAAAGTGGCTTCGCACATAGCAGCAATAAGTAAGACAATGTGGCGATTCACTCAAAAAAAAAAAAAAAGCAAAACAAACCACAACCCCTGATCTGCAACACGACAATGTGCAACTACTGCTGCTTTAGAATATTTCCCAATACTTGATAGCTAAACATACATACATTGGTTCTGAGTTAAGTGAACAATAGGGGCACAGTACAGAGCGAGAGTTCTTAAAGGAAAGCAGCCTTCTAAGCCTGATGGCGTGCTTTGAGGGCTTGTCCATCATGCTTGCAAATGACATTTATTTATTTAAAATTGTGAACAAGCTCCTGTCTTTTGTGTGTGCCCAGCTTGCAAGAGGTTATTGCCATCCTGAAACAAGTTATGGCAGTGAACTGGGAATTTGGCAGTCTGGTACTGGTACGGAAAGATTCCTCTTAACCACGAAATCACTTGATTCCAGGCCAAGTGTAATAAACAACAAACTCTTGCATTAACAAGTCAGGAACTAGTGTGGCCCAGTGGATACAATGTTATGGCCACTTTACACATTACATTTTTAGGGATACACCTAAAAGGGTTTATGAATGCTTTAAAGCTGCAGGATGTGAATGTGCCAAACAAAAATTTGGAAACACATATATATCAGTCATTACTGGCTTCTTCTCTCTGAGTGTACACTTGACATCGTTCCCAGACCTGTCTCTGTGTAATGTGTGAAACGGCTCCTAAACTTGTGCTCAAGCTGCATTTCAGCTGCAGTCTCAAAAGCACTTTGTAGGATTAAACAAAAAAATCCACACAGAAATGACTTCTATGCAGGAACTATGAATCCTTCTTGTAGATCAAATGCGACAATTGCATTCATTAGGGTTTTGTTCCATGTCCTTTGCTGGGACAGGGCTGGCACCAGGTTGACAAGGCCCTGAGCAATGTTCCTTCCAGTACTTCTCCCCGCCAAGCTTACCAGAGTACGGATGACACTGGGCAGTGGCAGGCAGCAAAGGAGGTAGGCAGCAGAACAGCTCCAGCTGCACTCCCTTGGCCCAGCATTGAAAAGAGAAGGCAAAGCAGTTGCAGCCAGCAACTACTAATATCCTCTTTCTTAAACCCAATTCCTGTAGGCATTGTCCCCAATCAGCACATGGAGGATGGAACCAAAAGGCTATATTAGGTAGGATCTATGTGTCTATGGCTTTAGGAACTATTTGGTCCATCTATTGTCCACACTGTCTGGCAACAACTCTAAAGGGCTGTAGTCAGTGTCGGACCATCTGCTTTGGGTGCAGAAAGTCCCAGGTCCAATCTTCAGCATCTCCTGGTAGGTCTGGGAATGTCCCTTCTCTGAAACCCTAAACAGCTGTTGCCAGTTAAGTGTGGGCAATACTGAGCTCAATGGAGCAGTGGTCTTGGACTGACTCCATACAAGGCAGTTTCTCATGCTCCTAAGTTGGGTTAGGTTTATTTAATTTATGACTCACTTCCTGCAGCAAAAAAGCGTGACAATGATTTACAACAAACGCGGTAATAAAAATACAGAAACATATTGAAAACGTTGGGTAAACACATCCAATCACTTGTGCTTCCTAAAACGCCCGAAAAAACAAAAACATCTTTGCTTGGCGCCGAACCATTGGGGATAAGACAGTGGTGGCTGCACCAGCCTGGTCTAGCGCTTGTCTTTATAGTGCTGGGACATTACAAAAGCAAGACTTGCTTATTTATTTACTTAAAGAGGAGGCTGGCATCAGGTGAGGTGGGTCCCCAGCCTCGTTAGAGTTGCCATATGTCCTCTTTTTCCAGGACACGTCCTCTTTTTCATAGGTAGAGTCATCATAGCGATCCATAGTTAAAAGTTTAAGTTGGCAAATTGCCCTCTTTTTGGCTCTTCAAAATATGGCAACCCTCTGTCTCACCAAGCCAGGTGCTGGTGCTATGCCTTTGCCAAGATGCCACAATTACCTGCAGTTCCAGAGAACTTACATACCACATTGATTCCTCACACTCTTCCCCTGCCCCACCAGCTTATATCCTGCTTCCTGGAAGTGCTCTCGAAATGGTTTCCAAATGTTTAAAAATGCACAAAAATGCTTGCACAGGGAGTAAAGAGACTGCATGCATGACAATCAAATCAGGCAACCCACAAAGAGGACCACATTATATCCTGCAAAAGAGAACCTTCCATGGATCTCACTTCCTCTCAAACTCCCATTCTTAAGTATCATTGCGAAATCAATAAAAGAAAAGATTGTGTCAGCGTTATATAAAAGTTGTGTGTCTCACCTCCTGCACTGCAAATATGGACAAAGATAGCTTTTTATACAAGCATGGATAAAGGGTAGGGATAATTTGTTAGAGACACTTAAATTGTGCACGACTCTTTGTGTCTGTTGTACATAAATATAGGTCAAACAGATTCCCTGAAATAATTGGTTGTGAATGACCTTACCTGAATTGCTGTTGCTTATGATTCATGGAGCTCCAGGCTGTTCGATGGTAAAAAGAGCAGAAAACTGGGCAAGGAACATAATCGTCAGATCATGTAGAAGAATAGCTGTCCATGGCTAAAGAAACAGATATAATAGGCCTTAAGTTTATTTTAGCTTTAGGAACATTTAAATCACAAGGATAGGAAACATATTGTGTCACCATGTATAAAAGCCACATGTTGAACAAGGCAAGTTTTAATGTGCCCTGAAAAAACAACAACACCATGCTGAATTTAACACCTTGGGGCAATTTCTGTATTAGCAATTATTCAGAAGTAATATTTCACCTTTGATGTGTCAGGAGAGCAAGTCTACAGCCAGAAACCCTGATGGCTGAGGTGGGCAAAAGGTACACTCCTTCCCGCAGTGGCTGCTTCAAGCAAAATAAAAATTTGGCAAGAGAGCTAGTCACATGGTTCTACTACATCATGTGCAGTTTGACATTCAGGTAGTTGAACAGATTGGATAGCCTATATGTTTTCTTTTGTATTGCTATAAGATTAGAGACATGTTGTATTTTTTTTAAAGAAACCAGAGAGTCAGAAGAAGATTGTGGAATTTCCCAGTCAGCCCCTTCCCCTGGAATCCAGAACTACAGACAAGAGCTTCGGTTCTCCCCTCAACCCCCACATTAAGCCCCAATGAGAGCCTTTTAAATGTGACTGTGGGAAGGGGGGGTGTTATTGCTTTGCTGTTTCGTTGTACTTATTTACTTGTTTTTATCCTGTATTTTATTCTAATCTTCAGATGAAGGGCACTATAGAAATCTAATAAATGAATGAATAAAACAAGAGATTTGCTGCTTACCCTGTGTGTGTGTGTGTGTGTGTGTGTGTGTGTGTGTGTGTGTGTGTGGATGAGGATGTCGAGTGCCTAGGAAATTGTTTGTCCCAGGGCTCTTTGCTGGGTTGCACACAACAGTATGTCAGTGACAAAAACGTCTTGACCATCATCATCATTATGTACTACAGCACCAGGAAAAAAAATTACATGTTCCAGGGCCTTTGTTGTATGGTGGGCCTGACATTTCAGCACCCATGGATTCATGGAAGAATGTAGGCCTCACAAAGAGGCCTTCCATTTGCTGCTGCCACCAATGGAGTTTGGATGAGGAAAGAGGCTGAGCTCATGAGTTTTGGGGTACACAGAGGAGTTGGGCCTGGGAGAGGTGTTTGAGCCTTCCTGGTGATGTCATCAGGAGCGGGACAGGTTTCCAAATACAGGTGGCAGAACAATGTGGCAGCTTGGTGGTAGAAGTTGGGGGGGGGCTGCTCTCGTGCATACTTCACCATACATTAGAAAATCTAGATAATAAGGATACTGTAGTTCATTCCACTACCAGCACAAGCCAGGCAATTTCTGATATAATCTTTTATTCTATTATTCATCAATAATATTTTTATATCACTTAATACACATGATCTCTACGCACCTTTACATCTGTTGAATGATTTATAATGATTCCTCTGTGGGAAAATATTTCATGTAATAGGTCAGCCCCACAACATGCCTAAAAATGATCCTGTGAATTGAAATTACTTTGTACTTAAGCAAAATTTCGCCAAAATTATCATCTCAGGTCTATTATCATCTTATTTCTTCTGAACAAATACCATGCCTTTTGGTCTACTGGTAGGATTCCCATCATCGTGTATACCAGACCCAATTCAGGAAGGGAAAAGCCTGATAGAAAGCAGTCTTCCATGTATGGATCCCGTTTCTGAATCCCACACACAAGGATGGCAGCCCTACCAACAGACTCCCTTTACTGGTTTTAATGGATGCTATTTTTCTAGAAAAGGAACTGGGACTCACCATGAATGCCTCCCTTGTTCTATTATAATGGCAATGGCACCCACCTGAGAGGTTCCAGAACTGAGTTCCAGCTGAAAAATGCCCTGGGCACATTGATCTGTGCTGGATTGGGTCTGGGTGAACAACCCGGAAAAGATTGCCAGCATCGCCAGCTTTGACAGCACTTGCCTGGGAAGGGTCTGGAATCCAGGCTCCTCTCCTTTCCAAATAGACGATTTGGAGTACTGCTAAGCATGTTGGTGTGAAAGGGTCTATGCACAAACATTCCCCAGGCAGATTTGTGGCTCTACACCCAGATTATTATTATTTTTTAAATTATCCTTTTTATTAAATTGGATAAAAATAAGGGAAGACATGTTGTTTGATCAATTGCCCTGATTAAGTACAGATTAAAGTCTGTAACCCAACACCTACTTACCTGAGAGAGCACCATTGAACTCAATGGGTCTTTCTTCTGAGTAGAGACATGTGTGAGATTGAAAAAGCATACCAGTTAATCAGCAAATTCCTTAGTCTGGGTTGTAGAACAGGCTCCTTTGGGACTCCCCAAGGTACTTCTGGTAAGCAAAGGAAACACATTTACAATGGTGTGTGTAAATCAGCTTTCTTTTATTTAAATGATGTGTGGTAGAATCAGATCTTAAGCTTCATTAAGGATCCTCAACAAGCGCCTTCTTTGAAGTGTTTAAGTGTGCAAATACAACTGGTTAATTAATCGATCAAACCAGTTAAAAGCCAGAGAGCAAACCAGCTAATCCCTTTAAGTCGCTTAGCACTTCTGCTCCTGTTGCATAAGGGGGGGGGGGGGAATAAGGCACGCCTTGCTTTAGCAAGTTTTGGCAAAGCGGCTATCTGCGGGGAGGGACTTAACCGAGGCGGCTGTGAAGGATTCGCCCTCCCGCCCTCGGCCAGACCGAACTCACCCTCGACAAAACATGGAATCATGCTGGAAGATTTGCTTAAGGGGGAAAGGTCCACTCCTTTTTTCAACATGTTGTAAATTTGCACAGCTTCACTGATTTTGATCTAGTTGCATGAAGCTGCTTTAAAAAAAAAAAAAAGTTAAGCCAAGACTTTATCTCGGTCTCCTTCAATGTTCGTGAGAAGAGGAGAAAATTTCCTTGATCTCTTTTCTTTCTCTCTTTGCCCGGGGGAGAGCAAGGCGCTCCGTTCCTGCCTGCGTTCTACGTGCTACAGAAATCCAGTCCAGATTTTGCACGCAGCCGGACTGTTCCTCTGGTTCAATCTATTTTTCTACTGCAGCTCAGAGAGTGACTGAGGCAGAATCACACGCAGTCACAGGATCAGTGGATCCTTGCACCATTAACTTACATGCTCCAGACTTTAGAGGAGCTGCAGAATTCAGTGCCCAACTACTTTCCGTCGCCTACAGTTGAAAGCTGCCCCACTCCAAAGCTGCCCCACCGCTCTGCAGCTCAAAAAGCAGGGTAACAAACCACTTTGTGGGAGCCTGAGAAGCAGGGACTATTTTCTCTTACTGTGTCCTCTCCTGGGCTGCTGTAATGAACAACATTCCTAGGTTGAAGCCTCCTCTCTGCTTTGTGCCTATTAGCTGTTCCCGTTCCCTCCCTCTGCTGCTTGTTTTCCGCCCTAATAAAGATCGTACCGGAAATAACCATTGCAGACCTGCTTGCGAAGTAACTAGGAGTTGGAAGTTAAGTGCTTAAGCCTCGGGATCTGCAAGGACGAATGTTTTGGACAGTTAACATAATTGTTTCTCCCGCAAAGTGCCAGCAAAAAAAGAAAGGAAACAGAAAAAAGAGGGGGGGGGAGCTGTGTGCAATTGCTCCACATACATCAAGAGTTGTCGGTAAAATCAAACTGACGTCATCTCTGTGTAAAAAAGAGCTGTGTCTTTTGTTCTTCTCTCTCCCCCCCCCACCGCCCTGTATATCAAGATTAAAAAACCCACCTCCCGTTTATGCCACGTTAATTGCAATGCAAAAGGAGACCTTCCACTAAAACTTGCCTAGGCTGTGCTACATTTTAATGAATGCAAGCCTGCCTTTTGATCTCTCCGAGTCAGTTGTGCCGGAAGGTTAGTTGCATATCCTGGCTGGGCTGAAATTCGATCAGCAGAGGGGGGCAAAGAAAAAGAAAAAGAAAAGCACTTTAACGGGAATCAATAGAGGATCATAGGGTCTGGGAAGGAAATACGTGTTGACTAGGAAATTTATGCGAGGGTTGTTATACATGCATATATATTACACACGCACCCATATGTACATGACTTGTGGGTTGTTTTTTTTAATTAGCCCCAACGATAAATACGCCCAGAGACAATGAAAGAGAAAGGCGGGGGTGGGGAATCCAGCTTGGCTGTGCTTCGTTGTGTTTTAGCTCCAGATCGAGGAGTTCGTGCACCGCTTCCAAGCACAGAGCATACATTTAAAGCGGCATGCTCCGAAAAAGATCGCGGATATTGCAAACGGGTCGCAATAAATTAAATCTGTTTACTCTTGCGAGTGACTTTGGCTCGCTCCGCCCTCTTCCGTCCGTGGTGTAGTCGTAAGAGAAATTCCTCTGAGTTTGCACTCCTTTTAAGTTTTTACTCTCCGGAAAGGGGCTTGGGCAAGAGCTGCGGGTGAGGCTAAAGGAAATTCTTCACTTTGAGAAGAAAAGATGATTTTCATGGCACATTTTTGAAATCGCTTAGATGCCCCTCCCGTATTTAAAAAACAAATAGGCACTGCTCAGCTTCTACACAAACGAGACTTGATTAGCATAAAAATAAGCCTCCTTTCCCTTTTTGAATTCATCTAAACGCACATTACTGCGCCCGTGCGTTCGGATTACAGTGTGAAGGAGATTGTCTTAAAAGTTTGAGAGGTCAGCAGTAAGATCGGGAGTCACAGGGATAGGGAATGGTTATTTCATTCTGTTAATTCAACACAAACACGCTCCCAATAAATAAATTAGGACCTTCAGAATTAAAAGTGTCAACTGGTAAAATAAAGCATTATGAGGAAGAATCAGATTAAACAACATTTACACTGTAAATTTTACACAGTCAATAAAATAAAACCAGTAGCAGGGGCAAGTTAAATTCACAGTGCATTATTAATTTTAATCTTATTTTTTAGTTACTCTGGACTCTTTCTCAGTGCTGGATATTAAGATTTTGTATGGAAAAAGACATGCAACAAGATACATATTTACACAGAAGCAAGCTCCACTGAGGTCTTTATTCACAATTAAATGCATATAACTGCAGTGTTAGGTCGTAATCCTAACCCCATTTACCTGGGAGTAGGCCCCTTTGAATTCAGTAAGACTTACTTTTGAGTAGACATGGTTAGGATTGCACGTTGCCATTGTTATTGTTTTAAATTTCACAGATCTTCTGGGGCAAAAACAAAACCCAGTAGAGACTCTGATTGGTCCTCACAGGTCCCTAATAAGTAAACAGTGAGAGGTTAGGAAAACCATTGTGACTTACCTTAGCCAAAGTTGTTGATTAATTTTAAAATGAAGTCCAGGCACTGGTACAAAGTCAATAGGAGACAAACTGGATGGTGTTAACTGTTGGTTGAGAGGGGTGATTTTCTTATCCTAGTTCTCTGAGTAGTGGAAGGTCAGAGGGCCTCTCCAGATACCTATTAATTCATCCTTCACCCTATTCTCTTGTACAATGTTGACCTGGTGGTTAGACAGTGCATAGTCTTTACTGAGCATTTGTTCTGATTTATTTCCAGATCGGGAATATGATAATGATCATCATCCTGATTTGTGGCTTGTATATGCATTTTCCCATTAATCATTTGTTTGTCCCACATTTTTCAATGCAGTTCCCTGTCACTTTCCAAACTGCAAAAATCAAGGTTCTTTTTTAA
Organism: Podarcis liolepis; assembly: GCF_965112155.1. Classification (NCBI taxonomy): domain Eukaryota; kingdom Metazoa; phylum Chordata; class Lepidosauria; order Squamata; family Lacertidae; genus Podarcis; species Podarcis liolepis. The sequence goes on along the minus strand of NC_139557.1, from coordinate 69,851,894 downwards.
AAAGTGGATTTGTTGTACTGGGGTGACAGAACGCTTTAATCCACTTTAATTTCACACAGCTAAAGATCCAGTATGTGCTTGAATCTCTCATGCAAAAGTCTGGAGACACCCTGAGTGACTTTAAAAAAACAAAACAAAAAACCCACACACACACCTCCGATTCAGGAACATCCAGAGAAACAACCTGTGTGACTTGAAAGCCTGCATACTGTATTGTGAACCCTAGTTGGCCCTAACCAAGTTTTGCTACTGTAAATTTTGTAATCATAGGCCAGTACAGGTACTCGATTCTGATGTCCTTTGGAAACAACTAAATCTAGAAGTTTAAGGATGGAATCAATATCAAACCCAAGTTCAGAATGAAGACAAAGGTTATTATGGGGGGGGGAGTATATTTGTTCAGACGTTAAAGAGTTAATTTTGCTTTACAGATTCAGATTTTCTGCAGTAAACTTCTGAAATGATGCACATTAGACACTGAAATTATAAAACAAAGGCATATCCTTTCTTGCCTGTTCTTGAGCACTTGCATACGTGATTGTAAGTTTGTGTGTTGTTTTACTCTGACTTATTTTTATGTCTTTTCTTTTCCCCTTTTCTTTCTTTTCTTATTTACTTTAACTCACTGTAATAGTCTCAATAAAATATAATAATAATAATAATAATAATAATAATAATAATAATATGCTGATGTTTGTGCTAGTTTTATATGTTTTTGTTTTGTATTTGTTTCTCATGATTGCAGACATTTAACCCTGCTGCTGGTCCCTGGTGTGAGTGTATTCTGTATTTTTTATCACCACCGTCCCTTTCAGTTGGCTCCTTTATTCATATAGCTGATATGATGCGTTAAGAGGGGAGAGAATCTGAATCTGCCAGCATGTGAATTCACCAGAAACAGTGGATGAAGTACATGTTTAATCCTAGGTGATGACCTTTATTAATTCTCTATTACCAGGCCCTGTTGTGAAGCGGGGTGGGGCGTTATACTAACATTCCCAGTGTTTTGCTACAAGTAGTAATTTTTGTTGTGGGAAACCTGTCTCTTAGATCAAAATTCACTACTTGGCTTTATTGCCAGGGGTGGGGAGGAGGTAGCAGGGCCCAAGCCACATTTCATTCAAAGGCCCCCGATACCTAGTAGGGGCTGATGTCATCGCTTTCTGCAAACACTAGAGGCCTCTGTGTAGTAACTGCTGCCGTTTGTGTGCATTGGTGTAGCTGCTGTGGGGGAATCGGTAGCCCTGTCTTCATCCTTGGGGAGATATGGGTGACCCAGATGTGGAGACCAGAGCCAACTCATCCCTGCACAGAGGCCTGTAGATGGCAGCGCAGGCTGACTCTGCCATTGGCAGAGTGCCTGGAAGTCTCTTGAGCCAGGATCAGGTTGCAGAGGAGAGCAGGTTTGCAAGTTTGCTGATTCAAGCAAACGAGCCAGGTATTTTGGGACACTTGTGATTTCCTAGAACCAGGTTTCAGAGATGAAATCTTATTCTACGGGAAACAAACAGCAAATATATAAAAGGCGGCACAAGAAAGAGGAGGAAAACATAGAAAAGGGTAACAAAACAAATGGAGCAGGGGGCAAGCGTGTGGAGAAAACCTAGCGTATATTTTTGGTCTACCAGGCAACCTTTTCACCCCCAGGAGTCACACATGGCAATCTGGGGTTGCCATTTTCACACCCATGTTTACACTCACTGACCATCTCTCAGATACGTTCTTTCTCTTGCACACACAATTGTAGTTAAGGAGGAAGGTGCACAGGGAGAGGAATCTGAAAGGCTTTATTTTCCCCATCATCATCATCATCATCATCACACTCTCCCCACCAGGCTGTTTGGCAGGCTGGGAAGGAATCTGATTTACACAAGAAAGGAAGGTACATATTAATGATAGTCCCCACGCACGTTCCTCTTCATCACAATTGCACTGCCCCCCCCCGCCAATTGATAGCCTGGGGAATGGGGCAGTTGTTAGCAGGGAGAGGCTTGACCACTTGTGCCAGGTCACAGGCCAAAGCCAACTTCTGTGTTGCCCACGTATGTCCTTGGCCCCATGACAGGGGTAATGAATATACATAAAGAGAGGAGAAATCACAACACATTTTATATTGGACACAAACATTGATGTTTCACACTCCTGGCATTTGTAAAGGCTGGTCTTTGCATGAGTCAAGGTTTGTTCCGTAGCACTGAAGTATCTGAGGAGCTCAGTAGGTATGATGGCCTCTGACGTTTGATGGTATCTGGGCAAGATTACTTGAGTGTGGCTGACAGACGTTAGCTTATGCAGAGGTTCCATTAATTTCAAAGCATTTACAGCCTTTCTGAGGCTCGCAGCATCAATATCTCTTGTCCAGATGTTGCAATGCATCGCTGCAGAAGAGCATCATATTCTGTGGGGCTGAGGGCTTAACACCCTAAACACACATGGCTGAAGAAAGAACCCGATGGCAAGTTTTCACAGAAAATGTTTTTACTTTTATTGATTCATGTCTCAACTTCCATTAATCCTTTGTAGCTCAAGGAACTGTATACATTCATTCAGCTGACAATTTTGAAAATGCCAGCCTTCTAAAGGTTAATTACGTTTTTACATATTTGTTTGGTGCATCGTTTATTTTACAAAGCAGAACTATTGTAAGTGTCTCTTTTATATAAACCCTGTGTCAAAATATTTCAATGGGTTTTGCATATGAAGGAAATACTACCTGTACATATTACAGGTAAAGAGAACTCTGTGGTAATCAGTGGATTATGGAGTGTGAATGCGGTGTTCGTAGATCCCCTCGCTGTTCCAAAATAAAGCAGATCAGCATCTCTCTGGTCCTCCAGTGACCTCCCCATTGAATCATAGAAGGAATTCCACATTATCTGCTGTGAATGCTGGCCTTTCCCAGAGGCTGGTTATATTCATGCGTGTAGAGCTTTTGATTAGATCTGCTGTTTTGCCTATGGCAGTCTCTGCAAAACACCATTTCTCTATACATCATTTGAGCATTAGGTGTGATAAGATTGCCACTCTTTATTATATAGTATAAAACAGGGGCTCTCTTCTAAATAATCTTTTCTCCTGTCTCTCCTCTGCTCTTGTCCTACAGGGAGGCGAAAAAGAAAAGAAAAAATGAAGGTGGTGAAGGGGGAAAACCTTTCACCTCCTTAGATGCAACAAGGAACTATTTTCATTTACAAAAGCCAAAGCATGCTACATCTCACATTGTTCTAGGTGGAAGAGAAAGATGATAAAACAATGTTATTTATATTTATTTATTTATTACATTTACAAAGCACCTTTTGTTCTAAGGAGCTCAAGGAGGCATACATGAATCTTCCTCCTAATTTCATCCTGAGGTAAGTTAGGCTGAGAGAGGGTGACTGGTCTGAGGCCACCCAGTGAGCTTCATGGCTGAGAGGGAATTCAAACCCTGATCTCCCGGATCTTAGTCAAACACTCTAACCATTACTTTACTTCACCTACATGAAAATTGAAACATTTTTGATCCCAGAGGATGGTCTACGGCAGGCTTCCTCAACCTTGGCCCTCTAGATGTTTTGAGACTACATTTCCCATCATCCCTGACCACTGGTCTTGCTAGCTAGGGATCATGGGAGTTGTAGGCCAAAAACATCTGGAGGGCCAAGTTTGAGGAAGCCTAAGGGCTTGGGCACTCTGGCTAGATAGAGACCCCTAGTGGGGCAGCTTTTGGCCATAGTGAGCCTTTGGAGGAAAGGTGAGCTAGGAGAGTAATGAACATATGAAGCTGCAAGTGTACTGGGCCTGCCCTGCATCCCTTCCCTTCCTTAAACTCCAGCTGTCTTTCACAAACTGTTTGGCGGTGTGCCAAGGAGTTGATGATGAAAGGCTGCTGCCCTTGCATCTATTATTGAGCCCCAAATGAGGCATCTGGGCTGGTGTTTATTTGGATGGTTCAGATCAGTTATTTGGTATGGCAGTAGTGAAGTAGGAGAGGCAGGATATATTCTTGGGAAGCAACAAAAATTGATCTGGTTGGCTTCTTTCATCCAGCAGGATAGGGATTGGCTCAGTTAGTGATGAAAACTTGCTTCCGTTTGTATTTAAAAGAAAAAATACCTGATTCACAGTTTGTGAAATAATATGTGAACCAAAACACAGCCATCCTTTTCAACCCACACTTTTGCAGATAACCATCCAGCCAAGTGATGTGTGCAAAAATACTAGGGTTAAATGTGCATATATTAGTAAAAATAACATAAAAATACATATGGGGGAATTGCTTTGCAAAAATGTGTGTATTGGACAAAATTTCATTTTGTATTGGACAAAATGTGAACTATGGGAACAGTAGCTCTAGGAGGGACCCTTAATAAGCTACATTTCCCAGGATCATTTAGGGGAGGCCACGACTGTTGAAAGTGGAATCATAGTTATTTAATGGTATGGTGTGAATATGGCCAAACATTTCGTGCTACATAAGCAGGGCTGGCTTTCCCATAAGGCAAGGTGAGGTGAGCACTTTGGGCAACAGCATCCACAGAGACAGCAGATCCCAATGTAGATCTTTACTCCCCTCTTGTACCTGATGTAGATCTTCACTCATCCATTTTTCCCTGGCAGGGAGGGGAGTGCCATTTTGTGGTCTGCCCTGGATGCCAGAATGTCTTGGGCTAGCTGTATACATAAGCCTTTGTCAACCCAGTGCCCTCCAGGTGCTTTGGACAGCTGTACTAGCTGGGGCTGATGGGAGTCGTAACAACAACAACAACAACAACAACAACAACAACAACAACAATATACTGCCCTGTACCCGGAAGTCTCAGGGCAGCTCACAGAATAAAATCAAACTATACAACTATAAATACATAATCAAAATGAAAACAACCCAATAATCCCCCCTACCCCCCCCAAAAAAATATGGAGGTCACTGGGTTGTTGAAGGCTGCATTACATGTATTTACAGAGTTGAATCTGGTTGTGTCCTTCTGCTTCCTGAAGAGTTTTTGATCCACTGGATGTGCCCACTAATGGAAGGAGGAGGTGGGGCAATTTCTGCTGGTTTGCCCCCCTCCTCCTGCAGGTAGTTGTATCACCTTCAGCACTGTTCTGGAAGGCCTTCCAATGCTCTGGAGTAGATGTGGTGGCGCGAGGATGGAATCAGCCAAAAACCTCAACACTCTTCTTCCATGAAGTTGAGGGCATGTTCTTTCATATGTGGTGAACCTGTAAAAGGGTAAATGAATATTGGGAAATAATTCATAATGAATTGAAAAAAATGTTTAAAAGCACTTTCCCCCCAAAAAACCAGAGTCCTTTTTGTTGGGAATAATTCAGGCAGAAATTCACAGGTGTCAGAAATGGTTATTTATGTATGCCACTACTGTGGCCCGTGTTTCGTTAGCCCCCAAATGGAAAATGAGCGATGTCCCACCTAAAGAAGAATGGCAACTTAAACTGATGGAATATGCACAGCTTGTGGACCTAAAATATAGAATAAGGGAACAAGAAGAACATATGTTTAAAGAAGATTGGAAAATGTTTATTGAATATATGGGGGGAAATTGTATATACTTGAAAACGCTGACAGCATTCAGATAAATTCAACAGTGTAAATAAGTTTTGATGGAAGTAATAATGAAATACTGAATGGTTTAGTTTATGTAAAATATGCAGGGATTTATGTTACGGAAAATGAACCATGGAAAGAGAAGAAGAGAAGTCATTGATATTTTAAGGTTGTTTAAATGAATACTCTAAATTGTAAATCAGAAAATTTTAATATATATGCATATACACACTCTTCTCCTTCCACAGGCAACTCTAAAGAATATGGCCTCCACGTTCCTTTAATCATAGAATTGTAGAGTTGGAATGGAACCACAGGGCTCATTGTCCAACCCCCTGCAATGTCGGAATATTTTGCCCAAAGTGGGGCTCAGAGCCACAGCCCTGAGATTAAGAGTTTCATAGCATTCATTCTGCAAACTCTTAAGCCAGACATCCATCCATTGAACCTCTTTATCTTAGCATTGCATCTCTCTGGGCACAAAGTGTTAGATTAGGTAATTGGCCTTGGAGAGAGAAGTGGTCAACCCATTTATCAAAAGCTACACCCCCACTAATCTGAAAGCAAGACACAAAACAGAACTTTTATTTTATTTCTTACAAATGAAGGCCCATCTATCCTTGGCTGTGTCAGCAGGGATAGCCCGTTTTTTCCAGCATTGGTTGTTGACTTCCCCTGACACCATATCACAACCCATTAGTGCTAGAATCTGACAAGTCCCGCTGCAACAGCAAAATGGCAAGTTCTTTAAAAAAATGTAGTACAAGGGGACAGACAAAAACAGCGTTGGTGTAAAAAGTTGTTGTTTTTTAAAAAACTAACTCCCTTAATTCTTGATGCTTAAAAAAAAAAGAACGCTTATATTTTTTCTTTTAACCCTAATATGAAGTGGTGTGTGTACTTAATGTATTGCTGTTCTTGTTTAGAATTTATGTTTTAGCCAAGGGATTGTATTGACATGGTATATTAAGAGGATCCCTTTAGATGGTTTTGGGAAATATTTTGCTGATGCTGTTACATTGTACGTTTTATTTTCATGTGCTTCAGATAAATTAGCGGCTTTGCAGTGGAGTTCCAGATGTCTCAAAAGGAATATCTTTGCTGTTTGTTAACTGAGGTAGATGGTGTGTTGTTTTTTTAATACTGTGAAGTTATATAGTGACTGTCTGTATTGTGGAAGTTACAATAATGGGAACAGCAAGCGTTCCTAGTGATTGTACAGATGATTGCCCAGGGGAAGATGATGACAGCCTCTATAGTTCCAGTAGGCCTTGTACATGCAGAGATACAGGGCCTGAGCAAGGGCAGGCAACTTGTCAAAATCGTAGAGCCAAGGTCCCTGCTTGATATTACTCTAAGGGCTGCATGCATGCTTTGCTGTATGAAAGCCCAAGGGATGCTGAAAGCAAACAAATGGAGCCTATTAGCAAGCCACTGACTGTTGTTAGCGGCAAATGGTTAAGGGGCAGCAGCAGGAATAACAGCAGCAAGGAGACAGAACCTAGCGCAATGCAAAGGCAACTCTGAAATGAAGGCACCGGGCTTTTATTTCTAAATCAAGGGGTGAAAAGGCCCAAGCTTGCATGGGATTGTATTGACTGGTGTGACCCTCCTTACCCCTACATGTGTAGGTGAAACAAAAGCACCCTGCACACACTCTTGCTTTGTACTACTTCACATGCTGATATGGTCTGTGGCCTAAGTCAGTAAATCCCATCCAGCAGTTACATCTTCACATGTTCCAAGCCTGATTCCTAACACCAAAACAACTAAAATGAGATGAGAGGTGAAGCTTTGACTGGAGCATAAAATGGACCCAAATATTAATGTAATGTACCTACTCAAATAAAGTTAAATTGTGAAATGTTTTATTTTCAGTGTGGTTGTGTGTCTCTCTCTCTCTCTGTGTGTGTGTGTTTCACGAAGGTAGATGAAAAGTCATCTCTCTGGCTGAGAGATTTACAAAGCTACAGTGTGATGATTCTGGCAACTGAAAAACAAAGAAGTTTTTTAAAAACCCATGTGAAAACATGGGATGATCCTGGCCTGCTGGAGAAGGCTACTGCCATTTTAAAAAGCGTCAGACTCCACTGTAGGAGCCCACCCAACTTCCTAAACATTCCTTGTCTTGAATCCTACAGAATACTTGTGTGAGTGGAATAAACTTCTGCTTGTGCACCTCATGTACCTACTGATCATCCCCAGTTGTGCTGTTTATTTGTTCAGTTCCTCACATGATTACTATTGTGAGGAGAGGGAAAGTGTGGAACTCATCCCTGCTGCCCTTCACATGTTGGGGGGCAGGAAAGGTCTGAAGAGGAGATCCTGGGTAACTAGAATCGTAGAGTTGAAGGGGACCCCAAGGGTCATCTAGTTCAATCCCCTACAATGCAGGAATCCTGCCCACAGCCAGAAACCTTTACGCATTGCACCATTGGAGACAGCAAGGCTCTATTGTAGGAAGAGTCCACATGTGCAGAATAGGCTCCCTAGTGCAAGACTCTCCTCTCCAGCCTGTTGGGTCTGGGGTCTGGATGGGGCCAGCAAGCTTATCCTCACTTTCCTCCTCACTGCGTGTGAAAATCTGAATAGGACATGTGTAGTGTCAGATACTGTTTCAGACAGTCCCCTGACCCTTAGGAGTAGATTTCCAGAGGCTGAAGTGGGAAAGAAGAAATGGGAAAGGTCCCTTCTGTGATCAAGATCAAAACCATGCTTTTGGTTTTAGGATCCCAACCCAGGCCTGCTATCTGGCAATTTGCACCTGTCTCGCCCTGCTTTCCAAAAACACCAAATGCTCAATTTTTATCCCATCAATCTTAAGTACAGTGGACACTCGGGTTGTGAACATGATCCATGTGGGAGGCACGTTTGCAACCCACAGCATCTGCGCACACACGGGTTGCGATTCGGTGCTTCTGTGCATGTGCAAAGCGTGATTTAGCGCTTCTGCGCATGTGTGACCGCCGAAACCCGGAAGGAACCCATTCCAGTACTTCCGGGTTTCAGCACATCCATAGCATGAAAAAATGCAACCTGAAGCGACTGTAACCCGAGGTCTGACTGTATCCAAAAATATACAAGTAACAAGAATCCTAGAAAAAGCAATAATTAAAAGCAATAAAAAGTTAATAGAATGTTTAAAACTTACAAATAATTGCAGTTATTCTACTCTGAGTAGAACCCGTTGCACATAAGCCAAAGAATAAAAAAGCATAGCATTTGATAAAAACACAATAATGATAAAAGGCAGCAGTGGGAACCAGTAGTAATATTGATCTATCTCATTGCTAGATTTGTTAGTTCCTTGTTTCACTTTGTGAACTGCTGTGGATTTTTTGTTGAATAAAAGTGTAAAAGTAGTTGCAAGCTTAGACTGTGTAATTAATGAAATATAGACAGAGTTCAAAATGTTCTACACACATAGCCACAAAAGTGGTGGGCCTTGAGATGAGCAAAATTCCATTAGAAGCTCATTAAAATAGTCTTTCATGGACGGGCAGGAGAGTTGCTTTCTCACAGAATGAGTCACTGCTTCCCTCCCACACACATTTAGTAGGATCTGCAGAAATATAGTCACTATTATTGTTGTTATAGTTATTAATGATAGCTAATGATAATTACATGCCATTTTACACAATACATAATCATTATGACAATACAACCTAGTACTTAGCATGTATGAAGTGTTTTTCACACAAAGTGCTTATAGCTTTTTGTTACCCAACTCCCCCCTCCATCACAAATGGAAGAAACCAAGCAAGAGATGTAACATTTCTCTTTTTTTATGCGACTTTCTGAGTGTTAAGTGATCAGGTGACCAATGAGTGGCACAGGTTTAATCATAAACAAACAAAGAAAAAGATGCTGCTTTTTGGAAATTTGAACAATTAAGTGGCACTCCATCAGAACCATGGAAATTCTCCGAGCTTAAGCAACCCGCTATAATTGTGAATTTAGAGCGTATCTCCCAGGAATTTAAGCCACTGCGTTTCTTCATACCAACAGGAAACAAAAAGCTATGGAGATCTAACCTTTGTCTCTATTCTTTAGGCGTGGATCTTGGACATCTAGACCCCATTGGGCAAAGCTACAGAGATAATAACTTCATATTTTTCCTCTTTATGTTTCTATTCATTTTCTTTCCTCCTGCAGAAATTGACCTATTGGGCCAGTCACTGTGCAAACCCCTGGCGAAGAAAAAAGGCAGGAGAATTGTTCTTTCCTTGAGAACCCATGCTGGTAAAAGTCCACATTTCACCCAGCAGGGATGGCTTCAGAAGAGATGCAGGCTGTGCTGTCTTCTCCCATAGGCTTGTGTTTTTCATTCCCATGACACGCACAGCAGATTCCCATAGCCTGGCGCCCTGCGGCCTTGGGCTCCTGTCTGAGCTCAGCTCCTCCTAGCTCAGAAGCCTAATCAGTCAGTCAGTCAGAAGTCTAATGTGCTTCTGCCCCCTTGCCACCATGATGTCTTGCCTTCTTAATGTCTGGGCAGTGACCTTTTAAAAGCTTGTTTGCAGCTTCACTTGCTGCTTTTAGACAAAATGTCTCATTGCTATTGACCACCACCACCCTTAAGAAGTGCCTACCTTCTTTTCTTCATTTCTTTTCTCTGGGTTAGGAAATGTTGTCTGGTGGCAAGAGAGAGGGAGAGAGGAAAAGCAGATTAACAGCGGAGATGCCTGTTTTAAATGAATCTGAATGAGTGTCATGAAGAAAGACTTTTCTCTGCAAAGTAGATGTTGTTTTTCCTCCCCAAAGGGTCATGTGGCTCCTTCTGACTCCATACAGGCAGACAAGCCTAATTCAGCTGTCTGTTGCACAGTGTAGTTAAGTGGTTTTGTAAAGCCATCTCCCCTCAAAAGTGTCAGTTTAATAGATTGTCATCAGAACCACTTCAGTTTGGTTGGAGCCTACCTGGACCCTAAGGACTAAAATCCTTACTCTAGTGCCAATATAGCTCAGTGAGAAAAGGCATGACTTCTTTCTATAATGTCCAAAGTTGAGTCTGTCCATTTCTGCCTCACCATTTAAAGCATCAGAGGCAACATGACCGAAAAGAAGACCTGTGCTTGAGATGATGATGAATCTTCATCCTATTGCTTTCTTTTCAAGATCCAGATTCTGGGAGGCATAGAAGGGCAGGGCTTGGGAAAAGAGTAAGGAGATTTGGAATGGTATGGTTTGCAGGGGCATGGAATGGAAAAAGCCCTACCATAACACAATGTAGAAAAAAAGTTCCTAAGGGGGTTGAGGGACACACACACAAAATATTTCTATAAAATGTCTGAGGTGTACACATTTAAACGATCCGTGCTTTATTTCAGAAACTGACCTTTGGGAGAAATTTTAAAGTTCAAGTTTTAGTTTGTCACTTGCTTCCTATGAAAAAGCAAAGCAACAAGTGCATAAATAGTTTGTCCTTTTGCCATGTTTTTTGTAGGGGCAGGAATCTTCTTTTAATGATGAACTGAGAAGGAGCTGTCCAGAGTGCTGGTAAATAATGCCCAGCTGCTTTCTGATTACTGAGAGTTTACCAGAGATTGCCAACATGTTTTCAAGCAGGATAAAACTTGGCTTCCCCTGGGAAAAAACAAAACAAACCCTAACATTCTCAGGGTGCTAAATTTTGTGAAGTCAGATGTCATACTCTGGGCTGCAGATATGGAAAACCAATACAATTCTGGAACTGTTGTGCAAGGGTCCAAAGTGAAAATATATTATTTATGTTATTTTTCACTGATTTTGGCACCCAAAGTTTTCCATTCTTATTAAAGCTTCATTTTATAGCAGCTTAATGCGTGTTCAGTTTAAGCTTTTTATGAATGAATTTTAACGTATCCTGCCAACCTTAGGCAGATGGTATAATTTTATTCCCTGACTTTAATTTTTTTCCTCATTTCTTACAATACTAAGAACTGTTTGATCTTCATCTTGATGTTTTGAAAAGGTAAGAAATAAAACTTATACACAGTCTTTACATGTAAACTAAGCAAACGAATTCTGTTAAAGAAAAAACAGTAAAACAACATTATTACATATGGCAGATTTTAGGTTTGGATTTTCACCTAGTACATGCCTCTGTCCATTTAGGTGCTCCCCTGGCAAGTCAATTCTTCTTAAGGCAGAACATTCAACAAAATGGTGGCATTTTCTGGGATTTTTATCCATACGTAGAGAGCCAGTGTGGTGTAGTGGTTAAGAGCGGTAGTCTCCTAATCTGGGGAACCGGGTTCGCGTCTCCGCTCCTCCACATGCAGCTGCTGGGTGACCTTGGGCCAGTCACGCTTCTCTGAAGTCTCTCAGCCCCACTCACCTCACAGAGTGTTTGTTGTGGGGGAGGAAGGGAAAGGAGAATGTTAGCCGCTTTGAGACTCCTTAAAGGGAGTGAAAGGCGGGATATCAAATCCAAACTCTTCTTCTTCTTCTCTTCTTCATGTAAAACATTCCCTGCACAGAAAATCTAGCACATCATGGAGAGAGTTAATACATTCCTCTCTGATCTGCTGTCTTTAAATATATAAGGTCTTCTTCTATTTTTTAAAACCTGGAAGAATATTTAAAATGTGGTCCTTCATTTGCAGTCCAATCATACAATGTGATTTTGCTTGAATGTGTTACTCATGTAAACCAGACACTAGAGGATGGGGAATCTGTGACCCTCCCAGATGTTGTTAGACTCCAGATGTTGTCACCTCCAGTCATCACAGCCAGTGGTCAGGGATTATAGGGATTTTAGTCCAGCCACACTTGAAAAGCCACATACTCTCTTCGCCGCTTATGGCGGTCTGGAGGTGAAATCAGACTACCTAAAGAGAAGGTGAAATCGGACTACCTAAAGTGAAGGGAACGTTTGCTAAGAGAAACACCAGTTCCTCTCTGCATCCTGCTTGCAAGTCTGTCCTTCACTGACCTTAGGAGGCATTTGTGTCAAAGTTAGTGCCGCAAGTCAAGAGAGGAGAAAACCCATCATTATCTGTAAAAAGGGAAGTGGATTGCTTCCTGTTGCTAGAGTTCCTGATACTTAAGATACCCTTTCCTTGGCATAGTACAATCCATATACATATTCTACTCAGAATAAATTCCCACTAAAGCTGTGTACACACCACACATTGAACTAATTCCTCAAGGATCCTGGGAACGGAACCTTGATAAAGGTGCTGGGAATTATAGCTCGGTGTTATTTTGTGGGGAGATGTGCTTTAAGTGTATGGTGTCTACCTAGCCTTAGTTTTGTGGGACACCCCCTTTAGAAAACAAGTTTAGTGTTGCAGCCTCATTAAAGCTTATCTTGCCATTTCATCTTAGGGGGCTGTGTTTGGTGGCTTTCTTGTTCTACCACAATCAGACCTTAGTGGTAACATCTCATCGCTTCCTGACCATTTTTGTGTTTTGAGTCCTTAAAACACGATTTGTTTAACCAGGCTTTCTGTTTGCAAAGGTGGGTGAGTGGCATTTGAAGTCAAACTGAGGGGAGGGGGGGGTTGCATCCTGAATGAGATACATATGCAGGTCTTGCATGCTCCAGCAGAGGTCAGATACCTACAAGAAAGCTAATTTATTGCAGTATGATAGATTATAACAGCTTATTTGGAGTTCCAATGTATAAATCACTTAAATGTATATTTACATAACATTCCTATTAATTACCACAAAAATCTGTAATGATTCTGTCTGAGCAGTTCCAGTTTATCTTGCAAATTTGTGTTTAAGCAATTCAGTAACAGGTAATATTTAATCAATAGACCATAACTGCTCATTTATCATGCCAGAGCGATGTATAAACAGTGAAGTTTGGACTGGATGGAGCTTAATGGACCCGCTTAATGTATTGCACAGATAATATACTGGGGGGTGCATGCTGCTAATAAAAATATACTGCTTAAAATCTTTAATGTGGTACGCTTATGGGGAGTTGATCTTTGTCATCTGTAGCACAATTTTGATAAAGCTCTGTTGATGCTCAGCAGAAAACTTGTGATAAGTTGTAGGGCTGAGGAAAGGCACTGAAGCCCGTCTAAAAATGGAATTACATATCCTGCTCATGTTCAGTGCTCTCTCTCCCTTTGTAAAGGGTGGTAAAATTTATACTTGTCATAAAGCCACCAGGCTGTGCATTTCCATACCTGTAGCCGGCAACAGGCAGCAATGTGGGCAAAAGTAGGAAAATGCAGAACCTGATAAAGACAGGACATAGTAGAAGAACCAACTTTTACACAGTGTATAGTTCTTCCATGAGACTTTTGTCGAGAGTGTTTAGGGAACCAGAAATGTCCCCTAGTAATTGTGAAGGCATTATTACGACAGTGGTTGTGGTATAAAACTGATTGGCAGGGTGAAATATGCAGTTTATTAGGAAGGGAATACTTTATAACATCACTCAAATGTGTCAACTGAACCTAGAAGATGCTCAATCCTATACATGCCTATTCAGAACTCAAGTCCCATTGAGTTCAATGAGTTTTACTCCCAGAGAAGTTGAGTGTAGGACTGCAGCCTTGGTGGTTTAGGTGGATATTGGTAGTTTCTTCTTTCATAAGCATAAAATCAGTTTCAAAACCCATTACTCTGTGAGCTGTCATGTTTTTAATACAGGCTTTACATTTTTGGCTAGAGGTTATATTCTTAGGTGTATTAAATAATAACACAAACTTTTTTTGGTTTAACAACATGTATTTGGCATTTAGAAACTGCAAACAATAACAACAAACCTGACCCCAAACAAACCCCAAGACCATAATCCAACACAGGAATAAGTAAAAGAAGACTCGTATATTTCAGTGAAATCAGGGCTGCAATTCTATGCATAGTTGTACACCTGGAGTAAGTCTCACTGAGCTCAGTGGTGTTTCCTTCTGATTAGACACGGAAATAATTGCACTGTAAACTACTCAGTTTCATGTTGGATTATAGTTTAAGCACAATCCTATGCATGCGAAATAAATTAAAAAATTGTCCAGTAGCACCTTAGAGACCAACTAAGTTTATTCTAGGTTTAAGCTTTTGCGTGTATGCACACTTCTTCAGATACACACTTCTTCAGATGCATAGAATCCTATGCATGTTTACTCTGAAGTAATCTACAGTGTTCAGTGGGGCTTGCTCCTTAGTAAGTGTGTTTGGGGTTGCAACCTAAATCTTTAATTGGCAGATATGCAAGTGTAAAAAAAGAACCAGAACTGTTTTTTTAAACTAACTGGCAAACATTGTAAAATATTGTCAGAAGCTGGCATTCATATGTGAAAATTACAATCCTGTAGAAAAACATGAAAAATGATTTACCAGTTGCCCTGGTGTAGTTATGTTCTATGGTATAGGTTTCTTTCATGTATGATTGTTTTCTCTAAGAGCTTAAGGAACATTAACCACGTCTAAAACAATGGTAATTTTATACACCCTAGAAAACATATAAACCCTGTGTCCTTAATGCAGTCTTCTAAAAAAGCACACAACCCATTGCTGTCACTTGGTAATCTTATGTTACCTATGCACCTTGAAGCTTGTAAAAGAAAAATGAAGGCAGAAATTGCCCCTTCGAGAGCTGTTCATAAATGATCTTTGGCTGTCTTTCAGAACATTACTCTCACTCTTTGTGAACTGCACTTGACACCTTGTAAGGTCTAGAGAATTTTCTCCATTTCAGACTATTCTACATGGTTATTTGCCAGTAATTTGTATTTAGAAGATAGACTGTGAAAAAGAATAGTCAATTTTCGTTCTCAAGAACAGCGTATACGGACCTAATCCTTGCAACCTTTCCCCATCAGCCGAACAGTTCTTATTCAGAAAAGCTGTTCCACTGAAATCAGCAGAGCTACTTATGTTGAGTAAAGGTCTCAGGATGGAGTTGTTCTCATCAAGCAAAATGCTCATTGATGGTAATATCTATAGAGTATTCCATTTGCCAAATATCAAGTGATTCATTTGTCAATGAGACTTCGGAACAATGGAATTTTCACACTATAGGACCATGGGGTTTAGTAAGTAGTAGATTATTGACATCGGTAAGGAACAATAAAGATGAAAAAAGAATTCTCAGTAGACTCTTCATCAGTTTCCTTAGAAATAAGAATGTTTCCTTAATAAAGAAAATCATGTTACTACAGTCATTGAGTATTATGTTTTCTTTGTCAGGCTTGGCATGGAAAGAGATGTAATCTTTTTATTTTTCAAGCCTCAGTGTGAAGACAAAATGGGGAATTGACTCATGGGCTCAGGTTAATCTGTCCTTCTGCATGCCAGGTTGAAGGGCAATTCCCACGAGACCCTCCCACGTCTGAATACAAATGTATTAGGTGTATTGGTAAGATGAACCCTCTTTGGAAGAGTGAGGCGGACTTTGGTGGCATAATTATTATTTTCATTTATGAACTGCTTAATGTGAAGCATCAAGAAGTGATTTACTATATAATAAGAACATATCGAAAACAGTTGCATATATACAAGCTATGCATATGGTGAATACATAAAATCAATTCAAATCTAGTACAGATACCAACTGGAATAAAGATCTCAATTTAAAATGCTTGTTGTAAGAGGATGTATTTAGGCAGGCGGCAGAATGATAATAGAGAGGCTGCCTGTCTGAAATGGAATCGGAGGGCATTCCAAAGGGTTAGTACGTTTCTGAGCACAATTCAAAGTGTTGGTGCTGAAAGTGTTGGTGCTGACCTTTAAAGCCCTAAATGGCCTCGGTCCCGTATACCTGAAGGAGCGTCTCCACCCCCATCGATCAGCCCGGACACTGAGGTCCAGCTCCAAAGGCCTTCTGGCGGTTCCCTCACTGAAAGAAGTGAAGCTACAGGGAACCAGGCAGAGGGCCTTCTCGGTAGTGGCACCCTCCCTGTGGAACACCCTCCCATCAGATGTCAAAGAAATTAACAACTATTTGACTTTTAGAAGACATCTGAACGCAGCCCTGTTTAGGGAAGCTTTTAATATCTGATGAATTATTGTATTTTAATGTTTTGTTGGAACCCGCCCAGAGTGGCTGGCGAAACCCAGCCAGATGAGCAGGGTATAAATAAATTATTATTATTATTATTATTATTATTATTATTATTATTATGGCTGACACACTAAAGTACCAATTCTGACATCATGTGAAACAGACCTCCTGGCAGGCTGGTAGCTGCAGGATGCCCTCACCTGCAGGACATAGTAATTAGTTAGGTATGTATGGGCAAGACAATATTTTAGGCTCATTCATCAGGATTGGGTATTCTTTCTCTTTTTAAAAGATTACATAATTCTAGCACTTCATTACCATTCTAAGCACTCATTTAGGCAATTGTTTTTGAGGCAGAAGAGCCAGCCTGAAGAAATACAAAATCATTTTCCGTATGTTGCACCCTGCAGTAGAGGTCTTTTGCATTGCCTGAGGTTAAGTATGTCTCTTTGCTCTATTATCTCATACTAGGTCAATGTGCTAAATATATATTGCTCCTTTTTATGAGTGACCTCCTTTCCTCAAGTGTCCAGGAGGAAATTGCCTCCTGTTAACAGTGAACTACAGTGGATCTTCCCATCTTTCACTGCTGGCTGAGGCGTAAAATAGCCCAAAATAATATGTTGCTTCTCACTGGTTCCTTATACAGTCATACCTCGGGTTAAATGTGCTTCAGGTTGAGTGTTTTCAGGTTGTGCTCCGTGGCGACCTGGAAGTAACGGAACACGTTACTTCCAGGTTTCGCCGTTTGTGCATGCGCAGACGCTCAAAATGACATCACACGCATGTGCAGACACGGCAAATCGTGGCAGACGCAGGTTGTGTTCGCTTCAGGATGCGAACAGGGCTCCGGAACACACCCCGTTCGCATCCAGAGGTACCACTGTAATGATAACGATGTCTGCTGTCTCAGATCTTCAGGTCGGTTTTCTATACAAGCGCAGACCCCACTCCCCATGGCAATAATCCTTCTGGCCCCTTCAAGGTGCTTCACCAGCTCTGTGGAATGTATTCAACACAACACTAAGCAAATCTTCCACCAGCACAATGATTTGTCCTTGCACAATGGAATGTTCTCCCTCTCTCCCCTCCCTCCTGCCCCCTGCAAAATCACTTCTGGGATTCTCCTAATCCTTGGTAGTTGATCTGGAGAGAACATGGGGCATGGAGAGATGGCAGTCCCATTGCACTAGTTCTAATCCAGCAAACTATTTCGTTGAACACCACCCTATGTAATCCAGTTATACTAGGAGCCTGGTATAGCACGTGATTAGAATGATAGTCATAAGCCCATCTTTCTCTAGTGTGGATCTACCAATTTAACTAAGGACAAAAATCTCTGCATGAGGTGACATCTTTTAAGCATAGTGTTGAATCCAAGTAAGTCACTGCAATTGTGGAATTATTTAATTTTAAACTGAACTCAGAAGTTCAGGTGTGCATCATGAAAAAAAAAATCTCATGGAGGGTGGCAGACCCAGGCCCCACCTGCCCCATTAGCCTTCATAGTGGCTCTGGTTTATTGGAGTAATCGCTTACAGGTTTTTAAAATATTAAATGGTTTATAAATGTTTTTAAATCAACCAATACATAACGCCCAGATTACTGTTCACCACAATTATGCAGGTAGAGATTGGAGGCTCAGAAAATGTAACTCTTCCAAGGTAGTATGGCAAATAAGGCTTTGAACCCAGGCAAAAGCCAACATGCAAATATTCACTCATCTCTCTTTGTGAGCATTTGATTTGGTCTCATATGTTGAGCTGGTTCACATGCAATGCTAAGT
Organism: Podarcis liolepis; assembly: GCF_965112155.1. NCBI lineage: Eukaryota > Metazoa > Chordata > Lepidosauria > Squamata > Lacertidae > Podarcis > Podarcis liolepis. The sequence goes on along the minus strand of NC_139557.1, from coordinate 69,833,612 downwards.
CAAACAGTGGTTTAGTGTGAGGGTTCCTGGAAAGGAGATGGTGGCTGGTGTGCTCCTCCTCCTGGACCAACTGCTGCTGCACTGCTGCAAGCTCAGCTATGGTTTGTCCAAACTTGAATTCATGGTTTATGCCCTCCATATAAATCAAGAAGACATCTTAGCTAAAACTCCTGCTTTGCCTGGAGTCTGGTCTTGCTTAGCTTTGCATGAGAAAGAGCTCTGCATATTGGAAGAAATCACATACTCAGAAACGGCCAAATACCAAATGAGACTGGTGAATAACATGTTGGTCTTTGCTTGGTTTCAAATTCAGAAGCAGTAGGTCTGGATAAAGAGCAAAGTGGGTGCAATCTTCAGTGGGGGAGCCTCCGTGTTCTCACTAAGTCATAGTTTAGCTTAGCGTTATATGTGAACAGGCTTGCACATATTGCTAATAGTAAGGTAAAGGGCCCCCTGACCATTAGGTCCAGTCGCGGATGACTCTGGGGTTGCTGCGCTCATCTCGCTTTATTGGCTAAGGGAGCCGGCATACAGCTTCCGGATCATGTGGCCAGCATGACTAAGCCGCTTTCTGGCAAACCAGAGCAGCGCATGGAAACGCCATTTACCTTCCTGCTGGAGTGGTATCTATTTATGTACTTGCACTTTGATGTGCTTTCAAACTGCTAGGTTGGCAGGAGCAGGGACCGAGCAATGGGAGCTCACCCCATCGCGGGGATTCGAACCGCCAACCTTCTGATCAGCAAGCCCAAGAGCCTCTGTGGTTTAACCAACAGCGACACCCGCGTACTGCTAATACTCAATGCTAGTATAGGGATGCATGCTTAGTTACAGTGAATGAGAGATGATGATTCATGACCCAATCGAAAAGGAATACCTGAATTTGAACCAGTACTTGAACCAGGGTTACATTATTTTATGTTCAGATCATTTCAGTTTGTAGGGTGGTTCATCACAGCAGTTTTGATCCAGGCTTTCTCAGCCCTCGCCCTACTCCCAGAGCTGTGTATTCTGTGCACACCAGCTTACTTATTTCAGGGGAGAAATGTATATATGTATTCCACTGCTTAAAATAATGACTTGTGGGCCAGAGCCTTTCCTTCAAATTCTCATTTGAAAAACTCATTACCTCTAGATATACCCATTATTTGCATCATATCAGATTTAAGAGACATTTTGCTTGGGGTTGTGCAAGCATATGAGAAAGCATGCTTCTTGCAATAAATAACTTAGAGCATGTAAAGGAGTTTATGTCTTGCCCCCTTCTCCCACCAAAGAGAGATCTTTTTCTTTAGAAGCTTTTCAAAAATTTTGTTCCTGGCATTTAATCTTTACTGTAAATATAAAAACACAGTGAGCCATTTGTTCTGCATGCTGTGAAGTATGTCCTTGCGTTAGTTCAAATGTTGCAGAGAAGTGGATAATGCAGCATGGCAAGTGGCTCAAACACATCTGCTTTCTCTACCTATACTAAAATGGGTGAAGTCAGATTAGCACATCTCCCTTGCAGGAAAATCCATGAGCTCCAGGAGTTGCATGGACCTCACTTCCATGCCTCCATCCCCTTCTTTTTGAAGCATATAACAAGAAGGGCCTGCAACAAAATGTTGCATTTTGCAGTACTTTTGTTCAGGGTTCCAGACACTCCATTCCATCTCCAAAGTTTCCCATCTCCACCCTAACAATCAGCTTTCTGTGCTCAATGAGCATGCTCATTGGCCTATCTTGGTTCTCCCCTATTTTGTGTTTATTTTCTCCATTTTGACTTTTCTTGGGGGGGTGGGGAGGATGGAGGTAGACACATTTGCATCCAATCAAAACTAAATTAAATTTTTGGTGTTTAGATTTGGAAGGTACCCCAAGAGTCATCTAGTCATATTCCGCTGCAATGTAGGAATCTCAGCTAAAGCATCCATGACAGGTGGCCAACCAACCTCTGTTTAAACACCTCCAAGGAAGGAGAGCCCACTGCCTTCTGAGGTAAGCTGTTCCACTGTTGAACCACAGCTCTTACCATCAGAAAATGCTTCCTAATGTTTTGTTGGAATCTCCTTGCTTGTATCCATTGGTTGGGTTCCTACCCTCTGGAGCAGCAGAAAACAAGCTTGCTCCATCTTCCATGTGACAGCCCTTCAGATATTTGAAGATGGCACTGATATCACCTCTCATACTTCTCCACACATCCATGCTCAACACACGGACTTCAGGGTTAGGGTTGAGGCTGGTGAAGCCCAGGTCCGCAACCTTCCACAAATTGTTTTTTATGATTCCCACCTGAATGTCTGAGTTCAGTTTAAAACGATTTCCCAAATAGTAAAGGCTTTTTCTATGTTCATTAGTAAAGGTTATTTTCATTGGAATACTCTAAATTATTTTTTGACTTGGGTTGCGGTGTTATTAATTATTCCATTTGTTGGTTTAAATGTTAAATTATAATATATTTCAATAATCTTTGAGTCAATCTTTGTTTATTGGGGGGGGGGCGGGGGAAACCGCGACCAGTTGATCTGCAAATTAAATGAGCTTCAGCTTTGGAATATGTCAAGGCTATCTGTGTAAAGTGTACGTATGCCTATAAATACACAGAAATATGAACTCAGCCTGCATTTTCTATGCAAATATTTCAAACCAATTAAAGAATCACTGTTGGTAAGAGAGACTACAAAGTGCCTGCCCTTTAAAAACAGTGTTGGGAAGTTGCTAATTGCTCTAAAGCAGCTTCTACTGAAGTGCGGAGCAAAGGAACAGATAACAATGAAATGTATTAGTTGCTTTTGTCGCAACATAAAGGGCTGTGGTGAGGGATTAGGTTTTTCTCCACAGCAAGGGAGCTAACTTGCTTTTCCTCTCCCCTTCCGATTCCTTCTCTATAGTTCAAGAATCTCAAGATACGCAAAACAATTTGGCAGCTTTAACTGCAGCACAGTTTGACAACATGTAGAGTGGCAGAGTGTTGCCCCGAAGAATAGTTTCCTAGCGCCCTTCTAAAGAGTACAATTTAGGAGTTGTACTGTATGCCGAGAACATTTTAATGGGAATATGCAGAAAACAAACACAGATGGCTGCAATTACATTATTACTTTTTTCCCCTAGAGAGTAATCAGCGCTTGTAAATAACACAGTATTGGTGACAATGGAAAGACCATGTCTCAAGGTTTATTTTTAGAGGCTTTGCTTTAAAAAAACAAAACTAAAAAGACATAAATAATAAGCAAATGCATATCTTCGTAGCAGATCATACAGAAAACACCCCTTCCTTTTTGTTCTCAAAGTGAAAGAAAAAAAATCTGTATTTGCTAAAGTAGGGTGACCTCACAGTTTATGCACCAAGAGTTGTCTGCTACATGTGCACAGGTGTTTGACAATGGAATATGAGGCATAATTGTTGGTAACTGAGTACAGAGGTAGATTTATTATGAGAAACAATATCTGGAAACCTAACACATTTTGAGCTACATATAGCTGTGCTCACAGGTAACAGTGAAAATGGATGTTGGCATAAAGGTATCAGCACCACAGGTAAATGAATGAATCAACCATCTTGATACAGCTTAATCAAATCCTTTCTCTTTATACCTCAGTCCCAAGATCAAGAGATTTAGGAGAATACAGTTTCACATTACACTAATTACATGTGATGCAAATTGCATTGTTTGCAGTCTGCAGCGCCTCCCCTCCTTTATTTAAATATGGCCATGGAGGGATGCTCATTGACAATGCAGTGCATGAGGAGGGGAGGTCTGAAAATAAAACCACCTACTGTGTTGCTGTTAAACTTAGGGGGGGAATAGCTGAAGCCTAACTTCAGTCAGTGTATGAGACAGATTTTTTGTAGTAATCATGGCGGGGGGGGGGGGGGAGGAGGGTGAAACCTTTCTTCCCTGAGCTCTGCATTGCCAGTGAACATCTCCCCTTGTGCCTCTAATTAAAGGGGGGGGGGACACCTGATTGCAAATAACAAAATTGGCACCACACGCATTTAGGCCCTCAGTTCCCTCCACAATGAAGCGCACATGCAACTTTGTAAACATTGATTATTGCTTTCTGACATGTGTCCACTCGGTATTTACACCAAGCCACTCATCTGATTGCTGAACTGAGTTGCCTCCAGGCGTGAAAGCTTTGCAAAATGTTGTTCTTTTTTTCTCTTCTTTTACTTGACATGTTATGGGTAAATATCTGCCTGCCTGTGCACTGAGTTGCTCAAGTGAAGGTCCCTGCTGTCAGAGACCAGGCAGGTGGAAACTACAAGAGGGTCTTATTAGCTGTGGCACCCAGTGTACAGAAGTCACTCCCTAGGGGAGCTTCCCCAAGGCCTACCTTGTAGTCTTTTTGGCATTAATTGAATTCCTTTTTATTCTCTCAGGTTTTTAATTTATAATATGTGATTAAATTTTACTGCCTGTTTTGAACCCTCTGGTTTAATTTTGTGAAGTTTGTTGTATCTTCTGTTTCTTCTGTTTTAGTGATATAAACCATATAAAGGATATTTATACTGGAAAGGGGTTCAGCTAACAAGTCCCATCAGTGGAAGCTCTCCTACCTCAGCAATAGGGATTTCTCATACTTCTTTATACAGCATATAGTCAAATGATAGAACTTGCTCCCCCAGGAGGCAGTAATGGCCACCAACTGGGATGGCTTTGAAAGAGGTTTAGACAAGTTCAAGCTGGTTATGCTCTACCTCCACATTGTTTGGTCTCCTCACACCCCTGCAATGGTCTCTGGAGCAGCACACAGAGAGAGGAGATTCCCTGGACTCTCACCAGACATTCAGAGCTGTTGACAGACAGATGATAAACACAGCAAAACTTACTAACAAGCAGTAAAGTTTTCTACGGCTCCAGGTTGAATCTCAGTGGAGCCTTTGCTGGTCTTATATAAATTATTTTTTGTTTCCCGTGAGGATCCCTGCATGTTTCTACCAAACAGGAACTGCCACATTTACCTTGAAATTTAGGTTAAATTCAGAGCAATTCTAGGGTGAAATGTGACTTCTCAGCAGCCTTTTCACGAACAGCCACTCACTACCGCAGTTCTCAATGTACTCATTTGGTCCATGTTGAAAACTGGCACATTTTTGGGTCAGATGAATGAGTCCTAAAAGACGATTCAAGAAGGAGCCTGATGTTAATGACTGTGAACTGCACACATTGCACTGGCTTGCCATGTATATAACTTTATTCAAAATGCTTCAGTCTTTTTATAGTTGTCCCCCCACTTTGCAGAGATCACACCTGCTGGCAATATCAAAGTAGTCAACTGCACACTCCCTTGCTGTAAAACAAACAAAAGTCACCGAGCCATTGAGAACTCCTACAGCTCTCACCTCTCTCGGGGCAAAGGGATATTTTTTCCTCCCATTTGCCTTCCTCCTTAAAACCAAAGATCAAATCCTATGCCTCAGTGAGGACAATCCTCCTCAGATTAGCTGGTACTAATGCAAGTGTGCATGGCTGTGTGTGGGATGTTGTTGAGCGCATAATGTTTGCTTGCATGCGGTTAACTCCACTTCAGCCGCATAATTTGTTGCCCCATAGAGTGCTTTACAATGTGCTACAATGCCGAAAGCTAATCATATGCTGCTGAAGATAACACAGTCAAATCTTAAAAGTTCTTAATGCCCTCTGTGTTAGAGTTCTCATTGGAATACATGTGAATTTGTCCTTAAACAGAACTGCAGGACTTGCCTCTAAGGAACAAATGTGGTACTCTCCTAGAATGCTTTTGAAAATGTCTTTCCAAGTAGATTCTCAGTCAGGTGGTGAAATTAAGGAGGCATAAAGAAGGGAGGGGACAAAAGAAATGACATTCCCTGTCATCATTTTAATTCTATTTTATTGTATCTCTATTTTATTTGTGCAATAGACAGACAACATAGTTACAGTAGGTGGAGTTGAAGGTGCATGAAGATAGCCATGCTTCTCAAAAGCCATAAAACCATATGTAAAACTTCAAAAAACAAACATAACTGATTTCAGAAATTGTGTCATGTTTCTTAAAATTAATTAGGATGATAATTTGCTTGGCTTTTCTCAGAAGGGAATTCTACTTTTCAGGGCCACTACCAATAAGGTCCTGCTATGCATTTTCCTCCTTCACTGCATCTGAAAGATGTCCTCTATTGATCTTAAGGGCTATCAGGATACAGGTGGCATAAGGAAAAACAAGTTTTCAGCTGTTAAAGACTCACTTGCTTCTTCATTCAAAATTATGTTTGCAAAACCTGCAGATCATCTTGGCACCTTTATTAGCACATTTATTGAGACAAGAGACAAGCCCACTCCATGAAATGGGTTAAGTATTCATATTTCTTCCCATTCATCTGATAATGTAGATCTAGCCCATGAAGCTAAAACCAGGAATAAATACCCTGATTAGTCACTGTCTTTGGTGCGATAGTGTAATAAAGCTACACTAAACTGGTCCTGAAATGTTTTGGCCAGGATCCAAATTGCTCCTTAGGGACACCCAAGAGCTTAGTGCCCAGTGTGATGTTTTACTTTCTGCTGTTTCGAGCAACAGATCTCTATGCCACATCATAAGCCGTTTTCAAAGTCCCTTACAATTTCAAATGTGATTTTATATTGTGTGGCATAGGGGACTTTGAAAAAATTAAGTCACAAGACTGCTTGGTTGTGTGTAACTCTTATCAATCAATTGCTGGCCAATAATGTATGCTCTTTGGGCAGCTCACAGAAAATCAAAAGAATAGAATAGAAAGCATTAGAAAGCAGCATAAAAATAGTTATTTCCAACAGAAGTGGAAATAAAAGAATTCATAAATGCAAACATACAATAAACAACAGAGCACAAACTTGCACAAAGCTAGCTGCTTAGGGAGGGGCTTAAGCTTAGCAACAGAGCACCAACTCTAAATGATCACCTTGTACTGTATGAAATGGCCCATTCTCTTAGATAATCATCAGAGGCCCTGGTCTATGTGGCTCCAGAATCAGGCTAAGTGGGCTGCAACTGTGAATAGGGCTTTTTCATTGGAGACACCCTGTCCCTGGAACACCCCAGAAATGTTCCCTTGGCGCTTAAACTTTTTATCATTTAGGTGCCTGGTGAAATCCATTTCATTGGCCTTTGTTTTAATGACTTGATGATCTTTTGGTCTCTGTTTTTGCTTTTGCTTCTGTTAGTTTTGGCAATTTATGGTTGGATTATTCATTGCCTGCGCATTGCCAAATTTGCTGATTATGTGTATTTTTACAGTACAGTGGTACCTCGGGTTACATACGCTTCAGGTTACATACACTTCAGGTTGCTTTGTGCAAGACACCGCTTTGTGCAAGACACCGCTAACCCAGAAATAGTACCTCGGGTTAAGAACTTTGCTTAAGGATGAGAACAGAGATCATGCAGCGGCGGTGCAGCGGCAGCAGGAGGCCCCATTAGCTAAAGTGGTGCTTCAAGTTAAGAACAGTTTCAGGTTAAGAATGGACCTCCGGAACAAATTAAGTACTTAACCCGAGGTACCACTGTAATTATATTGTTGCATGCCACCCCAATCTCTGAGCAGTGCAAGATTCCAGGGGTTCCGGGTGGTAACCCGGGGTTTGGTTTCCTCAGAATGAGGGACAGTAGAGAGTGTGGTGCCTTTATGATACACGGTTTATTTGCACATATATACAACCCGAGCCTACGTTGGAGGGGCTCACAGCATTATCAGCCGAAGAAGATATTGCCACAGCCTTGGATTCCAGCAGAAATCAAGCATGTCTCTTCCTCAGAGGCTTCTCGTTTCTAGCTCTCACACACATGGACTCTGGCTTTTGTCCTTCTAATTACCAGCTAGTTGAGGGGGGCCACTCATTTGAACAGAGCCACTTCCTTTGTTACCTTAACAACCCATACATAGCCCATTATCAAGAAGCTGGCCTGGCTATTCGAGTAATTGGAAGGGACCCAGGCAGACAGCCCCACCCCCGTGCTCCCTCTCTTGAAACTCACAACAGTTTGTTTAACTTGTTGTTGTGGGAAACTGGGCAAAAAATATTTAACAAGAATAAGTGAATAGATGTTTTGTATGCAGAAAGTCCCAAGATCGATCCTGGATTTCCCTCTTGGAAAAGATCTTATGTAAAGTTGCTTCATGTGGTGTTTCTGCAGATGTTTCTTTGGACCTAGCCAGAATGAGTGGATATTTTAAAAATGGATTTTGATCAGTTAAAAAAACTGTTGGTTTCTGTGTTTCTACTAAATGTTTTTAATTTTACCAATAAGAAACCTTTAAGGACTGGGTGTGGGATGTCGGCATAGCCGTTTAGTTAGGTAATAATGGACAATACGTTGAATTATTTAGTTTGTTGACTGAAGACACGCCTCTCTTAAATAAAGGATACCACCTTAAAAGAAGATAAAGCTAGAAGCTTTTGTATATGAAGAAAGGCAATTTGGGATGAAGTAAAGAATCTGGGCCTATGGATCAAACATATATGATGATGGTTTCTGCTATGCTGTTGATTTTGCTCCCTTTCTGTAGGGCTGATCGAAACATAGAGGTCTTCAAAGGATGCAAGCAGGTCCATGCATTCTGCTGCTAAAGTGCTCCCCTCAAAGGGTATGCTTTGCGGTAGCAAAAAAACTAGTCTGCTTTGTGGTAACAAAAAATAAAGCACATAAAAGATAATGGCGATATCTTCAAAGATGTTTATGGATGTTGAAGTACCCATTTTATCATATCTAGTCTTGCAACTAAAAGCACAAAATATCTTGCTGTAGTCAACAGGTTTTGCAAACACTCAGTAGCTTGGGAAAGTAGCCATTAAAGATCTTGGACAGAAGATTAAAGATTTTGGGCAGAAGACTGTAGTAAAGACCGCCAAGGCTCTCTGAACCCTTGTAGACACTGCGCTGCCCCTCAGTTCTGCTGAACATGTGCATTTGTTAGAAATTAAGCTTTCGATTCTGCCAAATTATTTGATGTAAATACTGATCTGTCTGTGGTTGAGCATCTAATTGCTGCACTTTCCCTTTAATAATGAATGACTTGCCATGTTGTAATCCAGTTAAGTGTGCTGTTCTTTTACAAATCTGTTTGTGGTGGAGCTCGTTTATGTGTTAAGCCTGCTGTGTATCAGGTTTATGAGTCTCCTGCACAGAACTGCTGCATCAATGCATTCAGCTGGCAAAGGATTCTCTTCTTTTTTAAAAGATAGTGTTTTCTCAATTCTGTCAAAATTAAGGTTTCCATTTTACATGGAGACACATTGTGATTTAGAGCCAACAGATTCAAGTTTTTCAATTAAATGAAGAATTTTATTACAGAGAACATTGATAACTGAATGTTGAAAATTGTGAAATTCCTTTCATTTAATATATGAAGTCCGATCAATTGTCATCAGGTTATGGGGTGGGGCTTGGTAGAGACTAGTATTTTTTATTTTTTTGAACAAAGCAGCAACCTGCTATGTTCTCCAGCAGATTAAAATCCACATGGTTTTGGCAAGAAAGCTGGGGATTTAGTTTCTGTGCGTGGGAACTCATTCCTAAACTTGATCCACACAACAGCACAATGAAAGCAATGGGTCCAAGATTTAGGAAGGTGGCAGTCCCCCTGAAGGATCAGGTGTGTGGTCTGTGGTTAATCCCGAATTCCACTCTGAATGCCTAGGTGGCCTCAGTGGCACAATGGACCTTTTTCAAGCTCCATCTCTAGCTGTTCCTAGGCAGGGATAACCTAGCCACAGTGATCACTCATCCACTAGTAAGTAACCTCCCATTTAGATTATTATAATTCTTTGTATGTGAGCTGCCCTTAAAGACAGCCTGGAGACTGCAGCTGTTGCAAAATGCAGCGGCCAGGATTTAAATAACAAGGTCTCATAACACTGGTCCTTAAGCATCTGCACTGGCTCCCTGTTTGTCAGCTTAGTTCGATTCATTATGCTGCTTTTAATATATAAAGCCTTGAATGGCTCAGGATCTGGTTACCTGAATGACCACCTTTCCCCATACTGCCCTGTCTGGGTTTTGAGACTAAGATATCCCACCTGGTAGAACCATCACTGAAGGAAGTCAGAGGATCTATGTCTCCTATTGATGGAACCCTGTATGTTGGAACACTCTCCCCCTAGTCTTGCTATATTCAATGCCAGCTGAACACTTTTTCTTTTTCCTCCAGGCCACCTGAGGCTTTTATGTATGTAACTGCCTAGTCATTAGATATCTGAGCCAGACAGCTGAATGGATTGTGTTGGAATGTACTGCTAACTGAAACTGTATTATATTGGTTTATTATTTTTTAAATTGTCGTAGCTCTGATATAATTTTGCTGCAACATTTCACTGAAGAATACTGGGAATTTTAACCAGAGGGTTCGACAGAATCACACAACCAAAGTCCCCAGGATTTCTCAGGGGAAAGGTAAAGACTTGTGAAGGTTTGTACTGTAGATATTATCTTTGGAGACATCATTTCTGATCTTCCTTGGCTTGATTCCTCAGTTTAAATTTGCATTCTGGATTAGGTTGGTGGTGTGAGAATATATTAGGTGTCAGCTGCACAAAGGCTCAACATTGTGGAATCTAGCTGTGGTACAAATTCAATACTGAGAGGCATGATGCTGAGCATGCATGAGTTTCCTAGATTTTAAAAAGATCTTATTGGAAAGGATTAAATGACCCCGAAGAAAGCTGCTTAATAAGAATGGCCTTTGTTTGAAGTGTTTTGGAGAATATCTTAGAGGGTATAATATTCAAATCAACCTGCAACTGAGAGTAAACATATGAGCAGCAGATAATATCAAATAGAGGAAGATCAGGATATGCAGCTGAATAGGGTTTCCACGGAAATGGATATGTGATGGACAATGTATGAAGTATTTAAAACAGTTGTAAAAATGCATTAAAAAAGAGAGACAAGAATGGCCTTTGTATGTTAGTACTTCCTGCATGGCCCTGCTGCTTTCTATAGACAGCAATTTTTGCTTTCTAAACTTTAATTCTGCATACGTATTGGTCTGCTTTTGGACTGCTGTATATATTTTCAAGCAAATTTGGATTCTCCAGGTGTGATTCTTATTTTTTAATTTAGTGACAGAGAAGATTCTATGACCAGCCTGTCTATCCCAGAGACTGTCTCTGGGATAATCTTTCAAAGGCTGCTGCAGAGAACACAGAAATCTATAACTATTGATGCCTTATTTAGCGGCATTTTAAATCTAGTGCACATGAAAGAGCTGCCGCGTGGAGGGCGCCTTATATTGTGCCCCCTGATGCCAAGCCATTCATGTGTGGTGGCTCACCAAATGGACTGGAGAATTTTCTTCAGTTCCCTGACCTGCCTGGCAAGCTGTTGCAAACCAAGCGCTTGCCATGTGAAGAAAGTCACCACTGGGAGCAACTGAAATGGAACATAGCACAGCAGCCATTTTGTGTGTGCCAGCTCTTACACACTCCAAATTCTTATCACTGGTTAAATTAACAGCTGGAAAAGATGAACTTTTTCACTGTAAGGTAAAAAGGTAAAGGACCCCTGTAGTTGAGGCTGAATGATCAAGAATCAGGGCAGGGACTTTCAGTCATGCCTGAGGGCAAAGACCCGAGGATATTTATTGTTACTACTGTATGTCTTGTAGGGACGCGGGTGGCGCTGTGGTCTAAACCACAGAGCCTAGGGCTTGCCGATCAGAAGGTTGGTGGTTTGAATCCCCGCGACGGGGTGAGCTCCCGCTGTTCGGTCTCAGCTCCTGCCAACCTAGCAGTTCGAAAGCATGTCAAAGTGCAAGTAGATAAATAGGCACTGCTCTGGGAAGGTAAACGGCGTTTCCATGCGCTGCTCTGGTTTCGCTAGAAGTGGCTTAGTCATGCTGGCCACATGACCCGGAAAAACTGTCTGCGGACAAACAACGGCTTCCTCGGCCAGTAAAGCGAGATGAGCGCCGCAGCTCTAGAGTCGTCTGTAACTGGACCTAAAGGTCAGGGGTACCTTTACCTTTTACTGTATGTCTAGACTTCTATCTCCCTCCTGCCCCTTTAGCTGATCCTGTCCTGGCAATTGATGTGTAAATTAATTTTCTAGAGAAACAAAAGTTCACCAAGTCTTTATGCACCAATGTGCAGAGTTAGTGGCTCACATTACGGACTCAGCTACATTGGCCAAGAAAAAATGATTTATATGTGTTGTTTATGCATTCTAACACTGTGACACCATATGGCGCTGTGGAGTTCTGTGGTTGACAACCTGATTTCTCATACAAAGTTTGCAACGTGTTGAACTGAAATGCTTTTTTGAGGTGTCTAGATCCAGCCTAAGGCTAGGTAGATTTTTTTATGCTGGAAGAGATGAGGGGTGAGTTTCATCACCCACGTGTACTAAAAAGAAAAGGCAAGCTCATGGGCTTGATCAAATAATAGTGCAGTCTCCTTATTTAATTATGATGTCTTCACTAGAAATGCAATATCTTCTCAGTAGTACCCTTGGAAATACTTATCAATAGCTAGTTTGTGGAAAAGTAATTGGCCAAGAGTAACATATTACAGTTCTCATTTGTTGTATTTTCATTTAAATTATGACTGTACTATAAATATATTGCAAACAATTGTACCCATGAGCAAATTGGGCAGAGGAATCTTACACCAGCAGAACTCCAGTCGCTCAATTTTCCTCCCATTTTGGCCCCATTCAACACAAATCACAATGCCCAGAAGGTCCCCTTGGCTCTTTGGGGAGGCTTTTCAGCGGTGACATAGGGTGGAAAATGTTCCAAAACTGATTCCCCGCCAGTGCTTTACTTTTCTGCAGTTTCTTTTTCCAAATTTCCAAAGTTCATCAGTAAAAACAAATGGATCCTAATCGCAAATACAGTATTAGGGAAGCTTTTCAACGGTTCTTGTATCTGGATTTGTTTAAAAACCAATAAATATTTGTTAAAAAAAAATATTAGGCCAGCTTGGCAGCTTCACCTTATTTTAAAAGCATTGTTTACTAAATACAAGTATAATAAGCATGCTAAATTAGATGACACTCCTTATAAATTATCGCAAATTGCCTAAGAATCTCCCCTTTCCCCCCCAAATCCAAAATTGGTTGGAAAACCCACTTCACTGCTTTTTCAGGTTGTGTGGCTTCAGGGTAGGGAGAGGGGATGCTAAAGGATCACTTGCACAAGTCGCCTTCTGCTCAAACAGCTTTGGATGCAACCCAAAAATGTGAAGATGTGGTTTATGTATAGTGGTGGGTCTTACTTTTTTTACATTACATTTTAGATTGCATTTTGAGTTAGAAACAAGAGACTAAAGTGAAAGAGAGATAATAATCCTTTCTTGTACACTCCCTCTTCCCTCCCACGTTTCTTTGTCCCAATCAAACTAAGCAGTTTGGCATATGGTAGCAGCCTTCCGTGTATATATCAGGGTAAACTAGACATGACAAGGCAGCCATGCCGATTATTCATGTGTCTTAACGGGGAATGAAAGTGCTTCAAGCCATGCTTAGTTTATCTAAAGATGTATGACCTTTTAAAAACTTCATTCAGAGTGGCTTGCTACTATACTAGTGGGGATTATAGTCTACCAACGCTCTGAGCAGCATTGATTTGGAGGGTGTGTGTGTGTGTATCAAATCTGGCTCTGGTGACCCAGCTATTAAGAATTATGGTAAGCCTGCTTCAAACTGCTTCTTGGTCACACTGACACATACAGTCAAGCTTCCACAGGCTTGGTTCAGAATGAGTTGGTTTCAAACCAACTAATTTGGGCACAACTGGACTGGGCTGAATTAGTTTATCGGGGCCTAGCTTCATTCTCTTGTTACATTTCTGTGTGGTGAGAGGTTTTAGGTGTCCCAGCACATGCTCTGAATTTATGATACCACTGAATGAATATTGTTCTAATGTTGTCCATTCTCTTTGTTTATAGTTCCTGAGTAAACAGTATTGTATTCTCAAATGTGTAGAGCTAAATGAGTGTTTTTTATCAGTAAGCACCAGGACCTGTTGTCCTCTTCATTTTGATTCACAGATTGCTTCCAGACATACAAGTGGAACCTGCAATAAAATGTTGCAGTGCACCGCCACACTTAACAGGAGTGTTTCTGTACAGTGTGCTAGCCATTTGCTCTTCCAGGATACTATAGGCTATAATTTCATTTCATTTATTTATTTTATTTCATGAAATTTCTACATCACTTGATTGTAAAAAACAACAACCCTCAAAGCGCTTTGCAAAAAAATACAAAAGCATACAAAAGTTAAAAATCAAAACAGATTAAAACCACCTCAACTTTCGAAAAAGTGTCTGAAGCACTTCTCCACTTTTCCTTTTCTAGTTGATATTCATACTTGAGCTTCTGCGGGGCAGGATTGTGCTGTTTTTAAAAGTCTTTTTTGTACTTCTCAAAACTTGAGATTCCCTTGAACATGCTAATATCTCCCTCTTGTTTCTCTGGGCTCCTGTTTTGGCTCCATTCATGCCAACACTCAACACTCGAGTTCATTATTAGAAGAGATATATATTTCTGTTGTGCCCTTACTTTGAGACTTGTCGTTTATTTGCCTAAGGGGGCTATTCACCGGCCACAGTAGATGGCTGTTGTGAGCTGCTCCTTAGTTGTCCCTTCGACAATAGGCAATCAACAGAAAATCAGTTCTTTGATGTTCAGTCTCCTTATGCTGACAGTTCCAACATCTGAGCAAATGCATTTAGTACCAGCTGTAAATGTAACACATTAAAATTAAAAGCTATGCTCTGTGGAACATTGACTTTGAGCCATCTTTATAGTTAGGCATGAATGAAAAGAAATTATTCAAAAGCGTGCCCACTTAGGGCTTTCTCATGCAAGTGTGTCGTACCAGCAGACATGTTAATAAAGACATGCTTCCCTGAAATCAGTAGGCAGCACGGATTTCAGCTTTCTCCTTAAATTTTTAGAAATACAAAAGAGCTTGTAACACTGCAATGCCACCCACAAAATGCCGACTTATTCAATCACTTTCTGTGTTTATAATCATTCTTAATACATAATGAATGAAGTAATAAACTTGGCTTCCTTTCCATTTCCATTCTTTTATAAGCATGTTGCCTTGTTAAACTTGCATTCATCTGCAAGTTCATTCTCCCTCTGTTTTAAGTGTCTTTCCATTAGACGATGACAGGATATGTTGCCATGCGTATATGAAGAAAGCAATAAGTTTTATGGATTCTTTAATTTTCTGCCCTGAATTTCATGTATTGTAATAAATTCTCATCCTAAACAACAGTTCAGGTCTAGGTTTTTTTTTGTCACTCCTGTCTTTCTACTCAATTTTTTTCCCTACCATTATGATTTCTGTCAGATATGGTTATATTTTTCTACATATAGTAAGTGACCGGTAAAAATGTGCTAGGCTAAAAATGTAAACATATCATATGTAAATATAAAAATATTAAAAATATCCCATTGTAAATAAATCCCCCCTATCTGGCCCATTTTAAACCAGTTTTTATGGAGTGTTCTGGGCACGGAGGAAAAGTTCCAGGCCCTGATTGGCTAAGCAATATTTGCTTTTCAGTATCCTGGCCTATGGGTGCTAAGCACCCATACCTAAATACAATTACTAGATTTCTCTGGTGGAAGTCAAGCACTTTAAATGCATGCTTTGTACACAGCCACTTTTGTAACACATAGCTGTCTTGCTTCCTGTTCAGACCAGGAATTCTGATAGTGTTGCTGGTCTGCAATGCTGTAAGATTTAGCTCTTAAACAACAGCTTACTTATAGATTGGTTTGTTCTGTCTTTTGTATTCATAAACATTTAAGCTTCTCTGGCTTTTATACCTTAGAATGTGTGAAATGAAGGGTGCTGGGGGGGAAATAGCACTGCTTTAATTTGCTTTGATTTATGGTTTGAAAACAAAAGTCCTTCTATATAAATACAACTTGAGATAAAATTATTCTAGCTTGTTCCTGCTGCTTGCAAAGCTCCTTCTATCCCCTCTTGGATCAGCAGGGATTTCCTCGACACATTTACACTCCTTAACTTCATATTGCAGCTCAAGCCTTCTCTTGGTAGATCTCTCAGTGGTGTGTGTGAGTCTGTATCTGTGAAGATGTACGTCTAAACGCATAGGCACACATTAACAGAAATTTGGTAACCTAACTGATACTGGGCTGTACCAGGATGTGGGTGGGGGGTTCACGTGATTGAATGCTCTTTTATACAGCCAAAAAAAAAAAAAAAAAATTCCTGAACATCACACATTAGGGAGATAGCTAGGTTAGATCCCCTACCCTTTGGCATCTAGTGGCTGTAATGTTTTTTTAAACAAAAGACGCTCACTGGAAGGACAGATCCTGAAGCTGAGGCTCCAATACTTTGGCCACCTCATGAGAAGAGAAGACTCCCTGGAAAAGACCCTGATGTTGGGAAAGATGGAGGGCACAAGGAGAAGGGGACAACAGAGGACAAGATGGTTGGACATTGTTCTCGAAGCTACGAACATGAGTTTGACCAAACTGTGGGAGGCAGTGGAAGACAGGAGTGCCTGGCGTGCTCTGGTCTATGGGGTCACGAAGAGTCGGACACGACTAAACAACTAAATAATAACAAACAAAAAACAAAACGGAGGTGTATTTAATCATGTGACCTCACCTGCACTCTGAAGTAGTACAGCTTAGACTCTTCAATAAGGCGTAATCTTTGCCATTAAAAAAATAGAGATTCTCATTGTCCCCCAAGAAGGCCATGCAAAATTCCAAAATAAATTCCAAAGACCTGAAAGGAAAACTCTGGATAGCTACAGTAGATGTGTGAGTGTATCTATATGTTGACTATGAAATGTATGAATTGGTCCACACAGTGCATAAACATTTCATGCATTTCCCTATGATATCTGTGCTTCACAGAGCTGAGCTGGCACAGGGCTGTTTCTGTTTGTCCCGCTTCAGATGCATTGGTAGAAGCCTCTGTCTTTGCTGCTCCAGCTACAACACTAGGCCCAAACCTCCCTTCATGGAAGTCTTCCCATCCTGAAGCAGGAACAGGTGATACGTATTTCCAGGTGGCCTAAATCTCTCTACCTGCAGAGAAAAGGAAGGCTTGGCCTACAAGGGCATTCTCCTACAGTAGAGACTTTGGAGAGACCAGTCACTTTGTCTCAGGGGGACATATGTACTTTCTTTCTGTACTTGCAGGGGTAGGGGAGATATAAAAATGAAGGTGAGCAAAACATCCTCTTCACTTGGCATATTATAAAGGATGCTGAGTGCAGGAGAGACACGAGGACGATAAAGAACTCTCATTTTACCTCCTCAGGGTGCCAGCTTGCCAGTGGTAACCTCGTGATGTGCTGATGTCATCCTCACAAAGCAACTACTTCTGAAGAGTCAGGTTTCCTCAGATTTTTTCTTACCATCTGAGAGAAAAGATAGAGGTGGAAAAGCGTTTGAAATGGAAAAAAATGTTAAGGTGTCTGTGTTTTACCAAAAGCCTTTGTAGAAGGTTATTAACTTCAAAAGAAACTAAATTTATCGTAATGTCTCTCCCCCCCCTGTGAGTCTGAAGAGAGCACTTGCTGGGAATGTCTGAGCCATCAAGGGCTTCGGGAAGGGTGTCCAAGTTGTAGGCTCCCATTGCTGCCTGCCGACTGATTTCTAAGACTCAGTAGGAAGTAGGTGAAATATACCCTTTGGTGGCTGATGGGATTCAAAAGCTGAAATATAATTATTATGCAGGCTCTCTGTACATAGGAAACAGGGAGATAATTTCAGTTTTAATAACCACACTAGTAGGGTTGCCGTACATCCGGAAATTCCCGGACATATCCGGAATACTGCAGTCGGCAGCACTGTCCGGGCGGAAATCGGTTAAATGTCCAGGAAAATCTGGACATATGACAGCCCATGTCAGCAGTGCCGTTTTTGCTGATTTCCCATAAAAATAGCTCAAAAATGGCAAAAAGGGCAACCCTACACACTAAGCAAACTGGTTTTCACACCATAGCAAAGGCTTCAGTAATCCTCCACTTCTGCTTTCTCATCTAGAACTCTCCCTTAGAATGAAATGGACAAAAAGGGGCACAGAGGAACAGCTAATTTGCGACTGATATATAGAATCTTTAGCACAGTCTCTTGCACCACAAAGGCTGCCAACAGTCTGCTGTGTTAGAGAGTATAAAAGCTCAGTAGCATGTGTGTTGAAGGCATGTTTCTGTGTTCTCTCTCTCTCACGTTAACAGTACAGGAAGGAATACCAAGAGGATTAAAGCACTCCTAGTGCCAGAAAGTTGGTTGTGGTAGTAGGGAGCACCAATTAAGCCGTTTAACTAGTTCAAAGCCTGCTTCCATGATAGCATCTTTTAACTATTTTGCATATTAATTAATGATTTATTTATTTATGTTAAACATTCATTTCTACAGTGTGTGTATGTACATGTGCATGTATAAGAAAATGACTTGTTTCATATTTGCTGTACACATATATAGGCATGGAGTATGTGTTATGTATGTAGGCATGTATGTATGTATGTATTTAAAAAGCAGGGGAAATGGTCCTGTAAAATAGCATGATATATTACTCAACGTGTAACAACAACAACAATTATATCATTTATACCCCGCCCATCTGGCTGGGTTTCCCCAGCAACTCTGGGCGTGGCTTCCAGTACATATAAAAACATAATAAAATGTCAGACATTAGAAACTACCCGATACAGAGCTGTCTGCTAGCTGAGAATCACTTTTCATTCATATCTTAAAAACTCCAGTTACCTTGAAATCTTCTAGTCCCCTTTTCCGTTCTGCATGCTCCCTTCCCACCTGCCTTCAGCAGAGCTGAACATAACATGGCAATGCTGTGTGCACAGGTGCCCTATTTGCCTAGGGAAGATGGGTGCGTAGACTGAAAATTCTGAAATAGTGGTAGAACTGTTGATGCAGTTTAAAGGCTACATATTCTGCATGGCTTAATAAAGGATTTTGGTCTTTCCTCCCTCTTCTGGGCTAACACGGCTGCCTTTACTTTTTATGTCCTGTAGTAACTACAGTGGGATCATTCCAGGCTGATATTAGTTTAATGGAAAGTATGTTTGGCCTTAACCATACAAGGCATGGTCTTATAAAGTGCATCTGCACGCAAGCTTGACTCTTTTTCCCCCCCCAGGTGGAAAAATAAGTCAAGTTAATTAGCATATAGTAGATACTTATTGTTAAGCAAGCATGCTTGTCCCCTCCTGCCGGGATTCGAGTTAAACAGGATGATTGATAAATTGTTATATTCACACAGTGTCATTCAGTAATATAATCATGCCTTTTGTAAATATTTAGTCAAGAGAGCCATCCAGCTGTTCCCAGCTTGGTTTCATCTTCTGTCAGCCAGTGCTGATTTATTTCTTGCGCTTCTTAAGCCTTGAGTAAGATCACATTTTTATGAACCTCTAAACAGCTATAATAATAGCAAAAGAGATATAGCTATAGTAGTAGCAGCAGAAGTAATTGGGCAGGTGGATATCCAAAACAAGAGGGCTGCAAAACAAGAATATGCAGCTGAATCTGTTAGCGTTTATAACAGCTAACAGCTCTGAGACAACACTTACACTGCCATATCTGCAATGGTCACCTGAAAGGGACTGTCACCTTAAAATGTCAAAGATTCATGTCTGTTTGTAAAATATGAGCAGGGGGGAAATAAACAAACCAAACTGGACCATCCACCGCAAGCTGCAAAGAACAAAGAACTGGCCCAGCACTGGTCAACCCACATTCACCAGGCTTGCCCACCCCAGATCATCATTTGTCAAATTGTTTAGAAGATAAGATAGGTTTGTAACATATATCATGAATCCCAGATTGGAGATGGGGGGGGGGAGGGGGAGGGAATGCCCAACCATGCATAGCTGTTTGGGTGTATGGTCTCTTTTGCAGGATGTCAAGCCATATGTTTTAGGTATCAGACCAATATTTGAACAAGAAAAAAAAGAGGAAATATCACTGTAATCCTATCTGTTCATCATCATCATCATCATCATCATCATCATCGTATTTATTATTTATACTCTGCCTATTAGGCTGGGTTTCCCCAGCCACTCTGGGCGGCTTCCAACAAAAGATGAAAGATACATTAAAACATCAGTCATTAAAACAGGGCTGCTGTTCTCAACACCCTAGAATACTTGCCTGTACAATAGAGTCCTTGCTTAGGTGAAGGAACAGGTTTCTTAAAAAATGTTTCTTGCTGCTCTGATGTTATACATTCTCTGTGCCCTAGTGGAGGGAGGGAAGGAAGGAGGAGAGAGAGAGAGAGAGAGAGAGAGAGAGAGAGAGAGAGAGAGAGGGGCTTGATTTGCATTGCGTATTATGGGCATAGGCCCTCTGAGGGAGTTGATGACTGTTTGTGAAGTCTGACTCATTCACAGTAAGGGGTCACCACTGTGACCTAAGCTCACAGCTCTTATTAGATACAGAAGCAAATATGTCATTTTGCTACAACTTAATTCCCAGCCTTTCCCTGCACTCTGGTCATTTCCCCCAGTTTTGTTAACTTCTAGTAAGCAACAGCATATAAATATCACAGTGCGTTATTTTTTTTCCGGGAGCATCAATATTTTACAAAGGAAATTGGACACCATGAGATAGCATCGGAAATAGTGGAACAATTTTTTCCTATTCTGACTCACACCGACAATGTCTTCATATTAATTAGTCTGGAGAGTACTTAACCGAGAGATATTTTACAGTGAGCTACTGACCTCATGACTTCAGATTCATACCTTTAAGGGAGAAGTGTGAAGATTCCACTCCCCTTTTTTTGTTAACATATGATTTCTTCCCATTGGTAGTTTTCTCACATTTCTACAGCCCCCATTTTGCCATCTTGTCTGTGCAATCCTGTGCATGCCTACTCAGCAGTAAGCCCCATTGAGTTCAGTGAGACTAAACTCTGGTTCAGTGTATATACAACTGCAGCCTTAATAACATTGTTGTTGTTTAGTCGTGTCCGACTCTTCATGACCCAATGGACCAGAGCATGCCAGGCACTCCTGTCTTCCACTGCCACCCACAGTTTGGTCAGACTCATGTTTGTAGTTTCGAGGACACTGTTCAACCATCTCGTCCTCTGTCGTCCCCTTCTCCTTGTGCCCTCCATCTTTCCCAACATCAGGGTCTTTTCCAGGGAGTCTTCTCTTCTCATGAGGTGGCCAAAGTATTGGAGCCTCAGCTTCAAGATCTGTCTTTCCAGTGAGCACTCAGGGCTGATTTCCTTAAGAATGGATACGTTTGATCTTCTTGTAGTCCATGGGACTCTCAAGAGTCTTCTCCAGCACCATAATTCAAAAGCATCAATTCTTCGGCGATCAGCCTTCTTTATGGTCCAGCTCTCACTTCCATACATCACTACTGGGAAAACCATGGCTTTAACTATACGGACCTTTGTTGGCAAGGTGATGTCTCTGCTTTTTAAGATGTTGTCTAGGTTTGCCATCGCCTTTCCCCAAGGAGCAGTCATCTTTTAATTTCGTGACTGCTTTCACCATCTGCAGTGATCATGGAGCCCAAGAAAGTAAAATCTCTCACTGCCTCCATTTCTTCCCCTTCTATTTGCCAGGAGGTGATGGAACCAGTGGCCATGATCTTTGTTTTTTTGATGTTGAGCTTCGGACCATATTTTGCGCTCTCCTCTTTCACCCTCATTAAAAGGTTCTTTAATTCCTCCTCACTTTCTGCCATCAAGGTTGTGTCATCTGCATATCTGAGGCTGTTGATATTTCTTCTGGCGATCTTAATTCCGGCTTGGGATTCATCCAGCCCAGCCTTTCGCATGATGAATTCTGCATATAAGTCAATTAAGCAGGGAGACAATATACAGCCTTGCCGTACTCCTTTCCCAATTTTGAACCAATCAGTTGTTCCATATCCAGTTCTAACTGTAGCTTCTTGTCCCACATAGAGATTTCTCAGGAGAGATGGTTTAATAACATTAAACCATCAATATAAAAATTGATGGCTCTGGCTTTGGCCACCATTGGCATATGACGCCCCCACTGGATTACTTCCAAGGAAACGGGGCATCACAGCAGATATGGAAGCATAGCACTATTGGATTGTTTTGAAGAATATGCTGGAATGTGTCCAAATAACATGAGGAACGAAGAGCCAAAAGGCAGGGGTCCATGCTAATTTTTAACTAATATTATAGACACTAATAGTCACTGATCAATGTAAAACAATGTGCTCCCTCTTCTCACCTTCATACACGCTCAATCATTTGGAGACATCAGGCCCTTGTCTAGGTAACTATGAACTTTATTCCAAAATGCTACAAAACTTACTTGGGCAGTCTGAAAGAAGTTCAACCAAATCTTCAGTTAGGGAAGGAATAGCAAGGCTTTGATCCTTACTCAAATTACTCTGATTGATTGCTTTGCCAGTGGAATATTCTTATTCCATTCTTAACTCATATTGCTTTCTAAGTACTATGCTAATGTAGCAAAGGCGTGGGGAATCTCCCTTACCCCTGGGCCCACTTTGACAGGTGGAAGGGACTACCAACATCTGATTGACTCCTGCCAAGTTCAAAGAGCATAGCTCTTCCCAAGTGTCCACCAACAAGCTGGTTGCAAGGCATTTGCTGATTATCAGGCATTTGAGATGTGCTATGCAAAGCGCTTTGCAAGCTCTGTGTTGAGTGCTTCTCAAAGAGCAAGCATAAGGCTTGCAAGGCACTTTTTGCAGCATATCTCAAATGCCCGATAGTCAGCTGGTTGCTGGCTGTGCAAGGGCCATTGCACCCAGTGCTGATCAGCAGCCCCTTTTGGCCAAGCCCTTCCCTTCTCTGCTCCACATTTGATGTCAGGAATAGGGCAGGTGGGCCAAAATAGCCTCATAAGCCAAATGGGGAGACCTGGGGGGGGCATATTTGCCCCCTCCAGCCAGAGCTGCCCCACCCATGCTATATTGCACTTTCCTTTATGTCGCTACGTCTTTCTTCAAATTAATTAATATTATTTACTATATGAAGATAGTATTTTCTGAATGAAGCTTTATATGTTAACTAACGATTGGATTTATTTCTCTTACAGCATGGGTAGGCAAACTAAGGCCCGGGAGCTGGATCCGGCCCAATCACCTTCTAAATCCGGCCCATGGATGGTCCGGGAATCAGTGTGTTTTTACATGAGTGGAATGTGTCCTTTCATTTAAAATGCATCTCTGGGTTATTTGTGGGGCATAGGAATTAATTCATTTTTTTCTTCTTCAAAATATAGTCCAGCCCCCCACAAGGTCTGAGGGATAGTGGACTGGCCCCCTGCTGAAAAAGATTGGTAACCCCTGCCTTACAGTCTTTCAGGCTATGGTCTTTATCACTGGTTATGTTCTACACCAGTGGCAGGGAACATTAGACCCAGGGGCCAAATATGGAGCTCCATGCCTCTTCCCCTGGCTCTCTATCTCCCCAGGCCCCTCACCAGTCCTTCCTCATATTCTAGTTCCTTGGATGGAGGACAGAGAGGTGTGTGAGAGTACAGGTAGAAACTAGCCTACTAGAAAATTTACATGAATAGTTTCACCCACTTTGACACCTGACCCCATCCACCACTGGCCTGGGCTCCCCTGAAGGTTGCTGAGATGCCAGTGTGGCCCTCAGCTAACCCCACATCCTAAGCCACTGGATTGATATAGCACAAATCTGACTCCGGGTTAGATCATCAAATTAAGAAAAAGCATATGAAATGGCAAGCTGACATCTTCAGTCCAAGCTTGTGATATGAAGATGCACTTTAATTTTTTTAACCATATGCATCCACTCTTTCCTAATTCTCTCTCTTCCCCCATCCCACTTTCTCTGTGTTTTTGTTCCTTGCATTTCTTTCTTACTCTCTTCATTCCCCTCCCCCCTTCTTGCTTCCATGTTCAGCTAGGAGACTCTGAGTGCAAGAACCATGGCAGTTGAAGCTGATTCAGTAGATATCAGCCTTTCCTGCAAAAGAATGTCCCCAAATGGTGTTTTCAGCTGATGGTGGAAATTAAAATTCATATAATATCCCCTTAGTCTTCATTAAAGCTCCCTGAGAACTATTGGCAAGAAGGTAGTGGTGGCTATAACCCAGTGTTCTGGCAACATTTCAACCTAGTTCTCTGTATTCTGCAGATTAAAAATTCCCTTGCTTCTGATTTTGGATAAGAGATTCATTTCTTAACTCAGTGGTGTAGCACTTGCTGATAAGCTTTAGCAGCTGCTACATTCCACTCTAGAAATAGCTGCATCTTGGCAGTAAGAGATCCTCAGATGCACATCATATTCAGTTCTTTGGAAACATTTAAGAGTGTTTTTAAAAACACAGAAATCAATTAGTTTTCACTGCTATTTTTAATATGTTTATGAATCTTGTTTTGCATGTTATAATAAATAATGAACACTGCATAAATGCACCAGGGTAATAATGCAACAGTTGCACAGGGAAGTTGCCAGCTAGAAGGAACAAATGCAGCAAGCTGATGGGAAGTTTGAGAACTAATATAGGTGAAACATGCAGAAGATGGAACATACTCTACTCTCTGTTGCCCCACAGGGTAGGATCAAACCAATAGGTGGAAACTGGAGACAGATTTCAGCTACACATTAGCAGAAACTCTCTAATGGCCTGATCTGTAGAACAGACTGATTTGGGAGGGTGTTGTTCCTTGTTTGAAAATCAGGTTGGACTATGTGGCCCCCAAAGTCCTTCCCAATCTTAAAATTCTAAGGCTTGGAAGCCGAGTTCTTTCATCTCCATGAGTGGAGCTCTTCTCACAAGGCATTTCAGATGACACCAAGCTTGGAGGGGTAGCCAATGCCGCAGAAGACAGAATTGGGATGACCTTAACAGATTGAACTGGGTCAAAACTAACAACATGAATTTCAATAGGGACAAATATAAGGTTTCACACTTAGGCAGGAAGCACCAGATGCACAAATATAAGATGGGGGACACCTGGATTGCCAGAAGTACATCTAGGGGTGCTGGTAGACCACAAGCTTAACATGGGGCCATGGTGTGATGCAGCAGCAAAAAAAGTGAATGCTGTTCTAGGCTGCATCAGCAGAAGTAGTGTCCTGATCAAGGGAAGTAATGATATCACTCTATTCTGCCTTGGTCACACTATACCTGGAGTCCTGTGTCCTGTGTGCCAAAATTTAAGAAGGATATTGCCAAGATGGAATGCATGTAGAGGAGGGTGACCAAGATGATCAAGGGTCTGGAATCCAAGCCTTATGAGGAATGGTTGAGGGAGCTGGATATGTTTAGCCTGGAAAAGAGAATGACAGGAGATATGTCAGCCATATTCAGATATTTAAAGAACTGTCACATAGAAGATTGAGCAAGCTTGTTTCTTACTGCTCCAGAGGATAGGACCCGGATCCAAGTTTCAAGAAAGGAGATTCCAAGTAAACATCAGGAGGAACTTTCTGGCAGTAAGAGCTATTGAACAGTGGAACAGACTCCCTCAGAAGGTGGTGGACTCTCCTTCCTTGGAGGTTTTTAACCAGAGGTTGGATGGCCATCTGTCATGGATGCTTTAGTTGAGATTTCTGCATCAATCACAGGGAATTTCAACTCTACAATGCTATGAATTTATGACATTCCTGCTGCTGTCACCTTAAAAACTGGTCTAGTAGGTTGTAGGACCCTTCTGAAGCTTTGAGTGGAGACTACAAGAGAGAGTGGAATCAGCAAATGTTCTTGCCCCACCCTGCCTTCTGCCTTCCTGGAAGGCACTCTGAGGACTAAAATCTCAAGAGGGTTTAGCATTCCAGCAAAGCATGCTATACATATGGCAATGTATTAATGGTTTCCATACTTTATGCTAAGGGAGTACAGTATTGTAGTTAATTTGGGTTCCTTCTGTGATGAAAGGCATGTTACCCCTCTTTATCCTGGCAAGATTACTGCAATGTGTCATATGTAGGGCTGCCCTTGAAGATAATTTGAGAGCTTCAATTTGTACAGAACACAGTTTTAAAAATATGGTCCATCCATATTATGCATATTATGCTAATTTTAAATGAGCTCTATTGGCTACCTGTTTGTAGTAGTGTTAGCTCCCATATCAACCTACTGGAGCTTTTAAGTTCATCTGCTGGTGCTCTTCTCTAGATATCTATCTGATGTGAAATTGTTATCAACAAGAGAAAGTGCTTTCTTAGCAGTAGTGCCCTGACTATGGCACCACCACTGCTATCATTTTGATGCTGAGGGAAAACGTTTTTACTCATTCATGCACTTTAACAGATTAAGGAGTTATTAATTTTAAGGTTTTATCTGTTGCTTTTACCCCTCTGTGTGTGTGTGTCTGTATTGTCCTGTTCTTTTATGCTTTTGCACTGTTCTGAAATCTAATATGATGAAGGGCAGTAAAAGGTCTGCCAATCATGTGACCAACTCACAAAATCGGTGTGCCCATCATTGACTCAGCAGCAGATCCCTGCATGATAGTTTTAACAGCATTAATTCAAACGGGCAACCTCATTATTGTGCTACCTCTGTCTTAGCACAGAGGCATTGTTTTAATTATGTAAGCTTTTGTTAATTATGGTGGTGTAAATGTATACTTTATATTTGACTTTCTTCAGTAGTGTTTTATTCTGGGTTGTTTTATCTGGTCCTTTTGTGTTGTAAACTGCTTTGAAAATTTTCCTTAAAAATATAAAGTGGTACAGAAATGAAATCAATCACCATTCCCCTTATCCTGGAATTCCATAGAATTAACCTGGGGTGGGGGGAGTGAATCTCATTGTACCCTTCTGAGTAGATATGTACAGGATTAAGTTGTATGGATGAATGTTAGTTATTGTATCAGTAAACCCCGTCCCCTTAATTTTATATCTGTATATAAACTTTTAATGCAAACTTGTGATTTGATTTAGCTTCCATTTCTCGAATTCATTGGGGGGGTTTCTTTTTGTTTTTGTTTTAAAAACAGCATTTAAATCTTACCTTCTTTTGTAGAGACAAATCTGTTGAAGAATTAAGCAGTAAGAGTTTGCTCCAATCTATAAACACGACAGGAAGACTATTTCCCCTCATTTGCTAAATATACAGCTCCGCACAGCCTGAGACATAAATAAGAATGTTGCCTAAGTAGGTCAGATTTGAGCTAGGGCTTTTCAAAAGACATGAAAGCACACACCATGAATATACACTTCAAAGACAGAGCCCATTTTGTGTGCACATTTTGTTCCAGAGAAGTTTTCCATCTGTTTTAATGTCATGGCTGTGCCACAGTGGCATGTCCTCAGACTCTGGATCTCTGACAACTCCTAGACTTTACTTTTTCATCTGGCAGGTAAAGGAGATAATTGGGAGACCTTTGGTGCAGGGCTGGAGGAGGGGCAAAGCCTCCGTACTAAATAAAGATGAAGGACACACTTCCGTAGTACTTTGTTGTTAGATTTAATTTGATTGGACACTAGGAGTTGAAAGGCAGGCGTGTGCTTTTGAAAGGTGCCTTCAATAGCCAGCCTGAAATTAAAAGGCTGATAGTGTTTGGAGAAGTTAGCAAAGTCCTGTTCACCTCATCATCCATGGCAGTGTAGTTCTGAACGCAGGGTTTTGACAGCTTTAGTTCCCCCTTTCATCAGAAATAGTGCAACATGATCTGTCTGTCACTTTTCCAAACGATGCATTGCTAACTTCTTCATGTCTCTCTGAAAGAGGAGGAAGGTTCCCCACTTAATGTGTCACTCAAGCCTCCCACCCATCCTCCTACATCGAAGCTGGTGTAACTTGGGGGGGGGGGGAATTACACAAGCTAAAGACAGTGCTCATTTTGATGTTGCTATAACTGAGATTTTGTCCAAGGCAAAAAAAAGAAAAAAAAGATAGAGGTGTTGTTTTGTTAAAAAATCTGCATTTTACTTTTTTTGGGGAGTGGGGCAATACTCTGATATATATTAATAAGTAACAATAGTGCATGGATGAGTAAGTTACACTTAGGACTTAACATGTTTCACTCCTGCTTGCTTTGATGCAGCTGATGGTAGATGCAATGGCAGGCATGCCGGAATAACAACAGGGAATGATGGACCCATTGCCCTCTCCTCTCTTACTGTGCATACATGGCTCCATGAAGAAGCATCACACCACAGGTGGCATCTTCAGCCTTCCCATATCCCTCGGTGACCCAATCCCTCCTCTCTGTCAAGGATTGTGATCCAAGAGCTAACATTCATGGACCAACCAGAGGATAGGTGAAAAGAAGACACAAGTGTCCAAGCCATTCATTCCTTGCAATGGCCTTGTGTGGTGTCTGCTCAAAAACTCACTGATGGGAAAAGGGGAAGTTCTGTTTTGCCCCATGGCAACCTCTTGACCAATGGTCTTTGCACCCAGGTGGATTAGATAAGACTACAAGTGCTAAACGATTTGTCTGTGACGCTGGCATAACATTTCTTTTTTTTCCTTTTTTATTTTTTTAACAGTTTTTTTTATTTAATTAATTTAAATTCATCATTAATACACATATACAAGCATACAAACATACATTTCATACAATCCTTAAAAATGTTCAAACATATTTACACTCAATCCCACAAATAGGCTGGCATAACATTTCTGCACAGCTAGCGTAACGTCACATTTTGTGATGCTGTTCTTTTTGTGCCTGTGCCGTGTGTTAAGCATTTATAGGCTAGTGCTGCCAGCTGATCATGAACTGAGCCTTTTCAGTAGAACTCACTCTGAGGTAAGTCCATCTGATGCTCTCCCACTTGTCCTTCAGGAAACTTTTTCCAGTTTCAGAGAACTTTAGCTGGAGATGGAAGGCGAATATTTTGTACTGCTGCATGTTCTTTTAACCCGCCCCCCCTTGCTGTGATTATGTTCATTTATGTAAGATAAGATTGCATTGGTTTTGATTTTATGGCTTGCTGCAATTGAGAGGTAGAAAGATAGAGCATGTGTAGAAAAAAAATTATAGACGAATACCAATATTATGCAATGCTAATAAATAAAATGCAAGACACTTTAATGTTTCTTTTGTCTAGGTATGGAATTTTCTGAACATCTTGATATTGAGCTCATTTACACATATATTTTCTAATCCCTGCCTTGATAATATTGATGAGAAACAAGTTATTTTCTACAGGTTGCACTTAAATATGAATAATGTAAACTTATGATTATTATTGTTTGCCGTGTTATTTTTCTAGAAAAAGAGGTGCTGGAACTCACCATGAACACCTCCCTTGTTCTCTTATAAAGACAATGGTGCCCACGTGAGAAGTGCCAGAACTGAGTTCCAGTGAGTTCCATCTGCCTTGAGAGACAACAAAATGCACCTTTAGGGGTGAAGTCAAACTGTGATCTCCCCAGGGTTCAGACCTGGGCAGTGTGTATGGGGTCTTGGGATGTTCAGATGACAACCCCCCCCCTCCTCTCAGCCTCACCGATGTGGTCGAAAGGAGAACAGAACAATATGTTTGGCACCAACCTGGCTGCAGGAGTTGCCAGAAGGTGTAGAAGGTGCCATCCAACTGTCTTAGGGGCTCCACCCCAGATTTGTGGAGGGCTTACCCCTAAGGCTTTTCTTCTCCCAAAGGTATCATGCAAGGCAGCAGAGGTTTAGGATTAGAGTTTACCTTCTCCTAGATGGGCTACCTTCCCAGGTTGATGAGCCCCACCAGCCTCTCACTTCCTTCTACAGCAATTGAGAACTGGCTTCTTGACCGTTGGATCCCCTATGGGTCTTGTCTGCTCAATCTGCCAGAGCCTTTCTTCTCATTCAGGAGAAATCTCTAACTCACAAAGGGTTTGAGACCTATTGGGTCTCTAACTCAAAGGGTTTGAAACCCACTGAGACCTAGTTTAGCCAGCCAATCAGAGCCATTTCCTAGGGTGTGGCCACTGTTGCATGCTGACAGCTTCTAGGAGCCACAGGTGAGAGCTGAGTGCAGGGTGGGAACCAAAGATGGACAAACTACCTCAGAAGGAGCATGAAGTGTCCCTCACCAGAGGTATTACCCCCCCAACATCCTATACACCTCACCCTTATGATACACTTCAGGTTTCCTACAGTAACTGGATGCATACAACAATACATATAATGTATACAAATACTTGACTAACCTTACATATTTCCCCCATCCGGTTAAAAAAGCTTGTTGAAACAAAAGTGTCTTCAGCTGTTTCCTGAAAGTACAAATTGTGGGCAACTGTTCTATCTCAATAGTGATGCTGTTTCATAAAATTGGCAGATACTCATGCTTATAATATTATGGTGTAGAAATATGGTACCACATGGGGCTTGTCTCTTTTATGCACATTAAACATACAATATGCATATTTTTGAAGAATTTTGCATGCAAGATTGCTTTTAAAAAGTTGCATTTTTTAAAAAATTAAAATTTTTAAATTGAGGATGCCCTGGGAGCTATTATGGTACAAAGTCTGAATCACAAACTAAACCAATGTCATTATCCAAAGTTTCTTTCCAAGGAGAAAGCTTGTATGTATGAATGAATAAAAATGGCATCTCTCATCTAGTTTATTACATTAAACAGAGTCCACCAGAATATTTCTCATGTTCCAGAGAAAGTCAGACTCCTACACACACACACACACACACACACACAGAGAGAGAGAGAGAGAGAGAGAGAGAGAGAGAGAGAGAGAGAGATTCTTGTGGGCACTCTTTAGTCTACTGCACATTTTAAAAATGATTAATCATATTGACTTATTGATTAATTACTGAAGCTCAAATTCTTACTGCAAAACTTCTATATCATAGAACCAAAGATTTGTAGAGTTGGGTCATCTAGTCCAACCCCCTGCAATGCAGGAATCTTTTGCCCTACATGGGGCTCAAACTCATGTCCCTGAGATTAAGACGAACGTCTGTCTTCCAGTTCCCTTTCATACTGCCTGAGCACATGGACTCTCTCTGTGAAATCTTTATTGCTAGACAACGTGCCGGTTTTATTACAAAGCCTGACCCTGCTGTATGTAGAAAGCACACACAAGAACTTTTGTGTCTCTGAAGTTATGCTTAAGCTTTGAATCTCACCTAAAGGAATGGAGATTGAGAGAATGGCATTGTCTATATAGAAATACTTCACTTGTTCCCTAGGAAGAATGGCTGTTGTGTCATAATGGAATCCTAGTGGCTTAAGTGGATGCCTCAGTTCTCAACATATTTAAATAAAATGTGGTGCTTTCCTCTATCTTACTGTACAACAAAGCATAATGCCATGTTTTTATTACTTTCAGGAATGCCTGAAGAATCATCTGTAAAAAGAGCAGAGCCAACAAAGCCAAGTGCCTGAGGGCCGAGACATCCCCACTTGACTCTCCTGAAGTAATTGTCTGCAAAGTAAGATATCCGAATGCCATGTTCCTGCTTCAGGTACAAATCTTTTCTTTGCTTTCCATTCCCTATCTACTTTAGTAATTGGAATGGGAAAGAAATAAGCTTCTTGTGTTCAAACAATACATCAATCGCATCACCACAACTATCAAAGGGTTTGAGTTTTGAGAGAGTCGGCTGATCACTTCTAGTTTCCATTCATTTCTACAGGAACAGAGTCAGCACCTCACAGTATCAAACCAGGCATCTTATATCCTGATTTATACACATCAAAGACTGGAGGGGGAGGGAACCTTGCACACTGCTGCCATTATTAAATGTTTTCAAGTTCTCTGGGACAGCTAGGCTCTTTAAATCAAAAAGATAAATGCATGGCCCGTCCAACTTAAATTTAGGAACAACACAACAAAGCGAGGTCATAAATAAGTGCAATGCAAGGAAATGATGATTTAAGATGCTGAAATGCTAAGATGCTTACTTATGTCATACAGTTTTACCTTGATGGTTTAGGTAACTGCATTTTATGGCTGTGCAAGCATGTTCGGTTTAATAAGTTTAGTTATGGAATCGGAAATACAGCAAACCTATTAATGATCAATTTTTGTTATATTGGGTCTGGAAGCACACTTGCAGTCCAATCCTCGGGATATTTCCTCAAAACTAAGTCCCACTGAGTGCCTAAGTCCCAGACAAGTGCATATTTACACACTTACCTCAGTGTAAGTCTAATTGAACTTAATAGGACTTTATTCTGTGTAGACGTGTCCAGAGTGGCACAAATTGGTTTAATGGGTAGATTAAGTCACACCAAAGCCCTGGTTGCCTAAATAGCAGGTCAAATTCTAATCAGTGTAAGACTGTAAATTAGCAGCACACGGCCAGTGCTTTAAGTTCTTCTGTAGAGTTCTTCTTTGTTCCACTGTTGGAGGATGCTCGCTATGTGGGATAGAGCCTTCTCTGTGGTGGTGCCCTGGTTGTGGAATGCCTTCCAAATCACAAGTACAAGTAGTGTGAATTTTGTTACCCAGAACGGCATTTTATGCTGATGCTGCTCTGTTGTATTTAGAATTGTATATTTATTATTGCATATTTGATTTATGTTCTGTATCTGCCCTGTTGGTTGAATAGATTTAAGGGAGGGATATAAGTATTTTAAATAAATAAATAAATATGATAAAATCAAATATTTGTGGCATCTCTTGGGGTTCGAGTATGTTACTGTAGCATTGTATGGAAACATTGAAGATGTCTTCTAACAATTGGTGGTACCCTTTGTTTATAGAGATGAAAACCCTAAACTACTAATTTGGTTTGGCCCAATCATTTTGAAATTTTGGTTTTTGTTTGAGGCAAATAATTCCCACCTACCTCCTGGTGCATTTAGTCACCTGCAAATAGAATCACATATGCATATAGCTTGAGCAACAATTCTGCCCAGAAGCATTTATTCTTTTTGGCATGAGCACAGTGGCATCCAGATGTTTATTCAGTTCACTGCCTTAGGAAGCAGAAGTTGCACCTGGGAGAAACTGAAAGCCAACCTTGAAAAAAAAAAGTATTGGGCAGGAGAAAAGAAAAATAATTTCACTTGTATGCCCTTGGTTGGACTCCAGTTGTTTAGTTGAGAGGTTTCCAAATGCTACAGTGGCAACTTCATCTTCCCAAGACAACTTTAACTTTATCAGTTCCATTAATATAAGACCCAATTCACATGGGGGTCGTATCCATTGCTGCTGTTTCACTAGCACGGTAGACATCCACTTGAAAAACAGAACTTCCCCTTCCTCTTCAGTCCCCTAGACAGCCTCAAAATCTGCTCCAGAATGTTGCAGGACTCTCTGGAGCAGATTCTGAGGGCACACGAGGAGAAAAGTGGAAGGGGAAATCTGATTGCACATGTGGAACTATGTGTACAGCATGGGCTACAATCCATGATGTTGGAAGTGTGGTTACTAGTAAGGGAGTGCAGAGTTTTAGGACTAGGGTTGGCTTTTAGTTTCATAGCTTCCAAGCATAGCACACATTGAAGTAATTTCTGCAAAGTGAAACCTCTACCTCAAATTTTGCTTTGGGCAAAAAAATGGTGGCAACTGGTAAGTCTTCCTCATGTGTGAATCCGCCGAGAAACACTGGTTATTTACCACCCCAAATTGCAAAACCTCAGTGAAATGAATAATTCAGTTTCCCCAAATAAGAAATATATACCCATTCAATTTTGAACCTCAACAGCTTTGGCCCTCATCTCCTTCTGAATGGAAATCTCTTTTCTTATTTTAAGTAAAATAGGCAACCATTCGTACTGCTGTTATATTAGTATCAAGTCCCCAACTTTCATATTGTGAAGGCTTTAAAAATGTACTTTTGACTAATTTTGAGCATTTCAAGCACTGAACGTAATTTATATATTATGGAGCTGTAAATAAAACAGAAATGAACATTGTGTTTCTGAAATTGCTATCTGGCAGCATGAAAGCATTGTATTAAAATGGGCACTAAGAATATAGTATACCTAGGCCAGGAAGTCTGCACTGAAAGGTAATATTAATAATAGCTTGGCTGCAATTGAGTTAGCATGGGCTCATGCTGTTCCCCCTATCGCCGAAGTCAGATATGTGGGTGTGTTCCTTCAACATACATCAGCATAGCATAATGTAAGACTGTGGTGTCTTTAGCAATGAAACAAATCAAACTGAGATGTAATATCCATATATATATAATGGATAATTTTAGAATGCTATCTTTAATTCCAATTTCTGTAATAGAATAGAAACTTTGGGGCCAATGAAGAATGGGCAATAGTTAAGGGACAATTCGTGCAATGTACACTTCACGTAACTGATTCTGGAGGTCATGAAACATTGTTAGTTATTTAACTTAATTATTATTGTATGTTTACTCTAATGGAGGGGCATTTACGGGACTTTCTGCCTGTAAAGGCACACTTGATTGTTTGTGTGTTTCTTTCCCCCTCGGGCCAGAAAATTTCTCAAACTGGCAGTGTGATTCCCTACCCACTCACCCTGCCAACGGTGCAGTTTGAATCATAGCTCAGTCAGACCAGAACGACTGTACTCAGCTGTGTGAAAATTCAGTTCACAAGCATTCTTCTGCCTAGCTGGGAAACAGGTCTATGTACAAATGGTGAGTCATCCTGTTAACTAAGAAAAGCACACATCACCTCCTTCTAGGCTTAAGCTCCACTCACCCACAAAAGCCACACACCCTTGGTCCCACTTGCCCCATGCCCAACTCCACCAGTCCTTTTCTTTGATGAATGCTTTGCCCACAAATGTACCTGCTACAGCTCAATGATATGGTTGGCAGGTTTTAATCTGGAGACCACCAGTACAGCACCTTTATGCTTTGTGACAATTTTGTTATTTAGCTCACACCTGAGCATATTAAAACTATCAATGTTAAAAAACAGCATTCACTGTGAACACAACTTGTTTAACACAGCTATAAAGATGGCTTGTGTAAGTCAGACCAATTCAAGCTTTTCTTTTTATAACAGGAAATAATAATAATAATAATAATAATAATAATAATAATAATAATGGTGGTAGTAGTAGTAGTAGTAGCAGCAGCAGCAGCAGCAGTAGTACCCCACCCATCTGACTTGGTTTCCCCAGCTACTCTGGGCGGCTTCCAGCAGATATAAGAACACAATAAAACATCAAGCATTAAAAACTTCCCGATACAGGGCTGCCTTCAGATGTCTCCTGAAAGTTGCATAGATATTTATCTCCTTGACATCTGATGGGAGGGCATTCCACAGGGTGGGAACCACTACCAAGAAGGCCCTCTGCATATTGGTTCAAGATAGGGAATTGGGAGTAGGGATGTATAAGAATTGTATGGATGCCTGGCCTATCTCAGAAGGATACATTTCCTTCCCATTTTAAGAAGTTTAATTGTGTTGCATTGGGGTAAGGAAAATCAGTTCTAGGTCCTATTCAAGCCAAAATGGTTGGCGAAGTGGGAATGTTTGCCATTTTCTGACACAATAGGAAATGAATAATTTCCCCCCATGTGTCTCCTCTCGCCTAGTCTTGTCATCTTCTCCTTTCGGCTGGGGAAGGAATAGACAGGAGGAGCTGTGTATGTACCATCTCCCACTGCAGCAGGAAATCTGAAGGTCCAGCGTGGATTACTTATAGGTAACTGCTTCCCAGACCGCTTTCAAACCTTTAGACACAGTTTGTCTTTTGCTATAGATCAGACAGCTTAAACAGCAGCCAGTTGTGATGATCTACAGGTATGGTTAGCATGGTTTTTCCCACAGAGAAGTGCTTTCTGTGTAATGTATTTGTCATGTTTGAAGTGGCCTCAGGAGGTTGAACAATTGTCTTTTTCAGCCTTTTTCATGTGAATGCATCACTCATGCCAAACAGCCTTCGTCAGATGAACAGTGATGGGATGCAGTACTGAAGAATTAGGTTTACTCCTGTTGCTGATTCAATACTTTATTTAAGCAGTGCAAAACGCTTATTCCAGCTCTGTGCCCATCCATATGCGCAAAGGAGGTGGCAATCACAACATTAAAGAAATGAGAAATATTATGTAAGTTAGTTGGGGCAGCTTGGGCTGCTTGTTGGAGGGTTGGGGCGGGAAGGTGTTTATGGGTTATTAGGTTGCTGCCAACTGTGACTTATTGAAAAATAAATAAAGGTAAAGAAATAAATTGCTTAAAAGGAGGTGAATAATGGCAGTCCTTTGGTTTTATAATGTGATGTTATTTGAATTGGATATGTAACTGATTCAGACAAAATATGTATTTATGCATTAAGGTTTTTTGAAATTCCTAGTACAGTTTTTAATGAGATGCAGGAAAAAACAAACCATAACTGCAATCTTTTATTTCCAGACTGTTTGTGACAGACGTTCAGCACACCCCGCACTGAAAATGATTCATGTTAAGCATAGACTGTGCTCAGAAAGGAGCCTAATCAACAGTTTCAGGAATAAGCAGTGCCTTAGCTCAAAAATGCTGATGCATGAATGAGCATAATTTGCTATGCGCAGAATTAGTGCTTAGGGTACCATCACAATACGGCAACTGCATCTGATCAAATTCGGCGCCATTCACAAGTATGTTATGTTGTTAAACCCCGGTGTATATTCATTTCCAGGTTGCTGCAACCCCCCCCCCCCATTTCTGGTTTCTCTAGATGGGATGCTTACAGCCAAATTCATCACGGGTACAATC
Organism: Podarcis liolepis; assembly: GCF_965112155.1. Lineage (NCBI taxonomy): Eukaryota > Metazoa > Chordata > Lepidosauria > Squamata > Lacertidae > Podarcis > Podarcis liolepis. The sequence goes on along the minus strand of NC_139557.1, from coordinate 69,797,137 downwards.
CAAAGGTGCATTGGCAGCCAACATGGTCGGGAACCTCTAAGGCCAATGGACTGGTAAAGGGCTTACTGGTGATCAGAGATGATAAGGAGGGGGTAAGCCAAGCCCATTGATGCTTCTGGATGTCACTCTCATTTGAAAGTGGGAGGGTGCTCTGTCAGTCCCTGTATCACTGCAGCAGACCCCAGGGAATTTTCCATTTCCCAATGAGCTGGATGCCTGGTGGCAGTGGAAGTGGTTGAGTGCCTTTTCCCTGTGATGCTTCAGGGTTGGCTAGGATAATCTGTCACTTTATTGAAAATGGCATTTATGTTATAATTAAATATATTCTTGCATCTTTGCTTTAATTTGGTTACTAAATGAGAAATACCAGCACCTACTTATTATCATCAGTGTTTTATTTTGATTTGAGAAGGTATGGTGATGATATTTGAGAACTTCTTACTAAGGCTAAATCTACAGATATATTAAAAAACGCTGTGAAAATGCTTTTAAAAAACATTTCAAAATATATATTGAGTTTGCCATTAGCTCACCATGGCCATCTAGTGTCACATTTGTACAATACACTTAAAACACACTTAAAACATTATATTAAATCTCTCCAATGCTGTTTTTTCTTATTGTTTTGCTGAAGTTTGGATGGCATGGAGTCACTTGGCTTATGCTCAATCACCTGACTTCAGAAGATCTTTCTGATAGAGATTTCTAGCTGCTGCAAATGGAGTAAATAAAGATGTCCATGAAACTGCTAGTAGATCATGGGTGGAATTCAACACCATGCTAAGTTGACCATTCCATTAGAGCAAGCATTTCTGCTTACCTGATGAAACAATCTCCCCTCAGCCCCCACCCCATTCTGGCAGCTCTCATCTTGCCTCCCACCTGGGCAGATTTCGGGTGGACGCGGGGGGGGGGGGCGGGGAGGTGGGAAAATCTCATTCAGCTAGCGTGACTCACTGCCCTCGTTTCTGTTAGCAAAACAACTTATTTGAATCTGGCTCCTGAACACCTCCTGCCCCTGCCCACAAGGCAACAAATTAGTTGCAGGGTTTGTCTCTTAGTTAGATGCATCCACTGGAATAAGGTGACCAAAAGATTGCTTCAGCTTTGCTTGCTGTTCTTTGCCTTATTTGGGGATGATTACTCTGAGATCTTCTCCTTTTAGGCTTTTTAACCAGCAGTGATAGCGATGATGACTGTCGGGCTGCAGGTCCCGTTGAGCAACACACTCTGTATCAAAACACAAAAGAAGTCTACATTTTTGCCACACAGCCATCACCTGTGTTTCTGTTGCTTCTTTGCAAACACAATGTCAGCATCACAAACAAAAGGACTTTATTTGTACAGCCTCTCATTTCATGTCTAAGATTTCAGTGTCTGTATTATCGCTGCTGCCATATGCACTGAAGGCTTCTTCCTCCCTTCCGTTATTCTCCAGGGAATCTGGCATAATAAAACTCTCAACTCAATCAAGGAAAACCCAACATGTGGCGTGCAAAGAGAGAGTACCAGGATGAAGAAAGGAGCAAGCAAATAAACAAGCGGGCCCTTGTGTTTTCAGACTAATAACACATTTGCTGCCGAGTTTCAGTCTTTTTTGGTGCATGCCTAGTTCCCCTTGTACATCTTTGCTCTGTGATTTGTTTCCTTCTGTTGCACAGCCCTGGAGGTTTAGCTGCTACCAAGGGGTGCTGCTGGGACATCAGCAGGTGTCTGAATAATTGGAATAAAATTTCTTTAGAAGATAGCACTTTGTAGAGAAAGAACACCCGCACCTTTTTTTTTAGATTGACAGCAGTTTTTTTTAAAAAAAGTACTTTTCAAGGCCATTAGTACTGCCAAGTGTTTCTTTCTCTTAAATATAAACTTAAGCTCTCTCTCTGTCTATATATATATATGTACATACATAATATATACACATGCATAGTGTGTGTTTGTGGCTGGTATGGACACTGATTCTAAGAGAAGCCGTGGCAAGCTTTTAACTTCAAAATATGCATTTTCCTGCAACACAGAAAGCATTTTGTGCTTTTACATGTCTTATATCTGTTCCTTTTTTATTGCTGCAAAATACCTCACTTCTAAAATGCTACCTCTCAAGATTAAACAGCCTCTAAAAATATCAGCATCAGACTGCAGAAATGGTGGTTGGAATACATCAAGATTTCCTGGCATTCAAGGTTAGTTTCCTGCTCTCGCAGTAGCCCTATTTAGGTTTTCAATTTACATTTGTGTCAGCAAACATGTGAGGATTAGCAGGCATGCTGTACTGTACCTTTATACGGACAATGCTTGATAGAAAGGGAGAACTACCCAATAGTCTCGTTATGATATGATGCTAAACTACGGTTTATCATTTTGTGAATGAGCACTGGGCTTTTGCTTCTGTTTTTCAGTTCATAAACCATAGTTTAGGAAAATAGCTTGTTTTGCTAAACCATAATTAAGACAACCACAGTTTAGGGTTCAGGCAATTTTGCAGTCATGGGAGATGTGAAGAGGGAAGGGGGAATCACACAAGCTCAAGCTTTGTGCATATAAAGCTAACCTATAGTTTTGTGTTATGTCTGACCCATGCTATTGTCAGTGACCAGGAGACGACTGTAGAGCAAGAGCAAGGGTGCATAGCCATTGGTTCTCCAGATATTGCTTGACTACAGTTCCCATCATCCCTGATCATTGGCCATGGTGATTGGAGCTGATGTGATTTGGAGTCCAACAGCAACTGGAGGGTCACAGGTCCCCACCCCCCGCTGTAGAACAAGTAGTGACTAGGTAGAACTATACATTGCAAAGAACGTGAATGACAATCCTGGACTGAGTTTCCTCTCACCTATACTGTCTAGTTCAATTTATCATGTATCCTGATGCCATTAGCACAGTATATGCTTTCCCATACCCACTCCTAGGGCCAGCCCACCCATGAGGCGAGATTAAGCAACTGCCTTGGGATCCACAGGGGCAGCAGATCCCAATGTAGATGTTCACTTACCCCTTCTTCCCTTGAATGGAGGGAAGCACCATTTTGTGATTTGCCTCAAGTGCCAAATGTATTGGGGTGGCCCTGCCCACTCCACATTATTGGCTTCTGCTGGAGGGGGAAAGGAGAATGGTTATAATGGCATCACAATGAGATCATCTCTGGCACCTGTACTAGAACGGGTTGTGGGATAGCAGAGAAGGCATGAGAGTTAGCACTAGGCAGGCTTACAATGGCTGAGTGACCAGCAGCACCCAGCTAAATTACAGGCCATAACAACACTGGGAATGGTCAGATCCCAAACACCTGAATGATGTTCAACTTGTATCTGCTTCTTGTCGCCTTCCAGTAAGGAGCATTCACCTCCCAACATGCATTGACAGCCAGAAGCAATGAACCACCTCACAAGTTGCTGCTGTGAATAAAACAACTTTTTATATTTGTACATAGATGATGTCAGGTGAGTCTTGGTAGTCGCTGATGTATGTATGACAGAATATAAGAATTAAGAATTACCATGCAGCAATTTACACATTATTTTTAAAAAATAAATTATTGTCACTAATACGACTATACTACTGCTGCTAAATCATGACCTTCAAATACTTTTATGTTCTGACACTAACATGATGAGCACATGAACACTAATGTTCACATTGTGTCTCATTTTGGAATGCTAGATGCCCCTGGCAAACACTTGTCCAGAACTGGTAACCATCAAAAGCAAGATATAGAAATCTCTTCCTGTACTGCAGTTCTTATGTGTTTATATTTTCAGATTATCCTAGCATTTATCCTGTTTATAGGTGTCGAAATAAACTGGGCTGAAGCAAGGGACTAAGCTGTAAAATGTCACAAGAGCCCCAAAAAGAAAATCCACCCAAAGTAGTTCTTTTCTTCTCGAGGACAACCTAAAACAACTTTTCTGATTACCTGACAGTCCATTTAATCCCCAGGAAACATTCCTTTGTTACAGTTTCAAGGAGAATTACTTGAAATAATCCTTTGTACAATGTTCCCAGCTCTATTTTAGTTTCAAATCATGTCCCTCTTCTCTTTGAATTTGTTAAAAAAAAAAGAGGGAGAGAAAGAGGGAGAGGGAGGGAGAGAGAGAGAGAGAGAGAGAGAGAGAGAGAGAGAGAGATCTAATCAATGCCTATGTGGAAATGCTGAGTCTAAGTTTGAGTTTTTCTAGAATGGGTTCCCTTTTGTGTTCTGACCCTTGTTAAAGAGCCTAAGAGACTTCAGGAGCTGGACAAGAATAAAAATTGAACATTATAATTAAACCGTACTGACCTAATCATATTTCCTGGAAGTTTGAGGGACAGAATCCTTCATGCCTGGCTCCACAATGTTAGTATGTATTGTAGCATATTGTTTTAACTGTGTCTCCAGTTCAGAAGAATTTCCAGAAGAAAGATGAATTAAATAATGAGAGATGGCTAATTTCTGTCTGACATCTTTCTCTCAAAGAAAGTGTAATCTAGAAAACAGCTAAGGACTTTCCCCAATGATCAGCTAATTATGTAGGGCTGTTTGTTGCTCCTTTGTTGGGTCAGATCTAGACATATTTTAGAGGATATGTGTTGCTTTTCTCCAGTCACCAAACTGACAAGATATGATTGCTGGGAAATGTGATTCTTTCTCTAGTTAGTGAGGTCATCTCAATCTAAAGTGGCCACCAAAATGTGATTGTGTGGGTAGCATGAGCAGCTACTGAATAATGCTTATGGCAATCCTGTTAAGACACACAGCTCCCCTCCCCCCACCATTCAACTCCTTACCATATTCTGAGCATAACATCAGTATTCAGCCTTCAAAGAATGCAGGGGCACTATTTCAGATTTAATTTAGGAGGGGAAAATATATTTCTGTTGACAGGGTCAAAAATAAAGCAAGGTTCCAAATCCTGTTCTTGGGCTTATTCAAGAATAAATTGCAAACAAAGAAAATAAAGAAAACAGTAATGAATTCTAAGAACTATAATTGTGGTTACCTTCATATTTCTCAATAACAAGATACATAGGCAACCCTGAAAAATAATATAGGCAGTCTGAAAACCAAGTGTAGGTAATTCTGGGCACCACAGCTCTTGACACCACAATTCAAGAAGGATATTGGCAAGAGGAGCATGTGCAGAAGAGGGCAGCCAAGATGATCAAATTCTGGAAACCAAGCTTTATGAGGAATGGTTGAGGGAGTTGGGTATGTTTAGCCTGGATAAGAGTAGACTGAGAGGAGAGATGCTAGCCATTTTCAAATATCTGAAGGGCTGTCACATAGAAGATGGAGCAACCTTGTTTTCTCCTGCTTCAGAAGGTAGGGCCTGAACCAATGGATTCAAATTACAAACATGGAAATTCTGACTAAACATTAGGAAGAGCTTTCTGATGGTAAGAGCTGTGCAACAGTGAAATGGACTACTTCACAAGACGGTGGACTGTCCTTCATTGGAAGTTTTAAAACAGAGATTAGATGACCATCTGCCACAGATTCTTCAGCTGTGACTTCTGCATTGCAGGGGGTTAGACCCCTGAGGTCCCTTCCAACTCTATAATTCTATGATTCCATCCTTAAATGGCACCCCAAGTAAGAGTGATTTTTGCAGAGAAGCAGAAATAGACTAGTCTTCTCAAAACAAAGAGCAGAAAAATCCCTTGTCAGCCTGATAGTAAGGAATTTGCCTTGCGACTTTAGCAGGATGTTATTACTGTGAAGCCACACTTCTCCCCATCATCATTTCACTTGGCTGGATACTGTCAACTGGAAGCCAATAAAAGAAGCCATTGGGCGCATGTCCTGAACAAGGCCACAGGCATGGGTGAGAATTATCTTTTTTAAGCCTTTTGTCTGAAGTACTGCAAGAATGATGTGTAGGCTGTCAAATAAGGCAAAGAGAGTTATGTTACGATAGGGTTGTTGAGCTTTTTTTAAAGGAAGACCCCAAAGTTGTTGAGCTTGCCTAAGATCCAGGACAAAGCACCACATTTCAGAATCCGCCCCCCCCATCAATTCTCCCATTGGCAGCCCTATGTTAAGAAGAAGATCCTGCTATTTTGAAAATGCTCAATCATTCTTAATCTGTATCTATGAGAAACCATGGGGGGGGGGGAATCACACGAAGTGGGAAAGTCTGAAGGGGGATTGTTAGTGTGTTCAGTTTAATATGCTTACAGCATACCCTCCAACATTTCTCTGATGAAAATAGAGATGTCCCCTCCAGCGTTTCTCCAGTGGAAATAGTGACGTCTTATTCCATACCCTTCAACATTTCTCTGATGAAAATAGGGACATCCTAAGGAAAAGTAGGACATTCCAGGATCAAATCAGAAACTGGAGTGGCTTCTGTAAATCTATGGCTGTCCCTGAAAAATAGGGACACTTGGAGGGTCTGTCACAGTCTTCCCCATTATCAGGAACCCTGATTGTGTAAGGGTCTCCATCACAGGGAGGACTGCATCCATGTTTAGCCGAACGCACTTAGACTCCCCCTCCAAACTTTCCTGCTCAACACAAGAAGGGTATGTGTGGAGTGGGTGGGGCAAGCACACATGACTCCATGACCCTCTCCACAGATATAATGTAAAAATACCTCAGTAAAAGATAATAATTTCCTCAGTGTTAATATTCTGTCTATCACATTTGTACTCCATTGTAAGTAGATGGGTATGTGCATAAATGTTTTCTTATCACCCTGTGATAAACAAGGAGAGAGCAGGAATGGTTCAGTTTCATGGCTGAGTGGGAATCTGAACCTAGGCTTTTTGTTGTTGTTTTTGTTTGGCTCTCTGTTTAGGCTGCAGTTCTATATCCACTTACCTGGGAGTAAGTCCTATGGAACTCAGTGAGATTTGCTTCTGAGAGGACATGTAGAAGACTGCATGGTAAGTCCTGCAACATGATCACAATGTATGTGGACCAGATTTGTGAGTTAAATCTCACATTCCTTTGGTGGTAGTGGGGAGTCATTCTCCTCTGGGTGGAAGCAGATTCCAGTGGTGAAATTACTTAACAGGGAACTTCCAGCGACTATACCAGTTCACTGCTTAGTCACTCCACCTATTCTCTCCCCTTCCTCCTCCACCTCCTTAAAAAAATGTATTGCTTTTTTGCCTCAAGAGAAAGAAATCCCTTTTGATCTTTAAATAGCTGCACAAGGTGAAATGACAGGGTAATGCTAAAAATATATTATGGAGACATGAATAGTGACTCCACTGTTAAGGTCATGTTGAGATTTGAACTTTGAGTAGGACTTAAATCTCTCTGTTTCACACAATGCTGATTGAATTTAGCCTCCCAATTTAGAACAAGAGACACTCAGAGGACAATTGCATTTCCCATGTAATTGTACTTAGAGCAATAAACACTTACTTTTGTGGAAGAAACATCTTCAAAATATACCCTTAAACAAACAAATGAATCTCTTTTAACCAAGAAGCTAATTCTTATTCTTCTTTTTTAACTAAGGAAATAAAATGCCATCCCCTTTATTGAAAACAATGTTTCCAAGCTATATGAACAGTTTCCTTATCCTGACAGTGGCTGTCCCCATTCATTCCAATGGAAGAAACAGATGCACATGGGTTTTCTTTGTGGATCAGCTTCCTTCTTTGAAATGAATGATGATGCAATTGTGGGTGGGGCGGCTCCATGCATAAGCATACCCCAAATAAGGTCAGAAGGATAAATAAGATATATCAAGCATATTGAGGATGGAACAGAGCTTCAGAAATGAGTCACAAGCACATATTCATTATGATAATCACAAGGTGGATTGAGACCATTTGGTGGAAAAGATGGATACAAATTTAACAAAGAATAAGCAAGTAACATTACCATAGCCAACGATGATGGAGTATGCTCTAGTAGAGGGATGGGGATTCCCCCCTTTTTTTTCTGCTGGTGGCTGGTTGCTTGGTGGGCCTGGCCAGCTCTTCTGTCTCCCTCCTGTTCCCACACTTCCTCTTTGCCCAGCTGTGAAGGGACAAGTTGCTCTTCTCACAGGCCTAAACCAATTGCTGGCAAAGAGCTTCCTCCCCAGCCTTCTCTCACTGCTCCATCCATTTTGGCCTTCCCCCATGTTTCCTCTCCCTTAGGGCTTCACTGCAACATGCATGAAATTATGCCAAAAGGTTTCCCACGCTTGCTCTGCCATTAAGACACATGCTTAGTGGGAATATGTGCAGTGTGTTGACTCCATTACAGACTTGGATATTAGGCGACCTTGGGGGGGGGAGAAGGAAAAGGGTAGGGGGGAAATGAACTGAAAGGCTGAGTAAATCACATAAGGGCATATGAAAATTGTGCAACAGGCTGTTGTTTCTCCTGGTGTGCAGGGAATTCCTACCCAGCTCTGAATTTTAAGCCCAAGACAAGGAAACTGGAGGCCAAGCAACTTTTTTTTTTTAATGCCCCCCAACCTGCCCTCAGACAAGCATCTGTTTAAAGACCTAGTTCAAACACAGCATGGAAATTATAGCAAGAGGTATTTAATGTGCAAAGCACCAAATATTTGTGTGAAGTTGCTAGCCCATTATCCTTGTATCTTTAACCAGGGAGGATTTCACTTGCAGAAATGGCTCTTGACAAAGTTAAGTGGCCCTATATATTGTTTGGGAAATTGCCCCTATTTTGTGCGCTTCTTGTTCCAGTAATGGAACCCATGAGCAGAAGATAATTGCAGCAGCCTCATCTGTCAAATAATATTAGAAGTCAACAGCTATAATCTCAGCCACTTGCTTTACACAGCTTTTCTCTGTATTCGCTGCTCAAATTGTCAGTTGTTACCCATAAGTGTCCCCATTTGCTGTAGCTGATAAAAGTAAAAAGATTTAAGTAAATCAGTGAGGAGGGCAGCGAAAGTGTCTCGGGCAACGGCTCTTAGCACCGTAGCACAGTAAATCATATGACAACTGCATACTGGGCATGAAAAATTACAGGTTGAACACAGTGTCACTTGGGGCTATTATTGGAAAAGCAGCACAAAGCACACTAGCTGGGTTAGGAAGGATTCAGGGAAAGATGCTGATTCTCCCCCCCCCCCAGTTTGGTTTGAACAAAATTCACCCAGCAAGACCAAGGTGATCTTGGCTCAGCATCAAACTATCAGACCTTCCTTGCTCAGGGTCTTCCACATGGGGGAAAGAGAGGACAGCAAATACTTGATGGAAAGGGGACAGCATGTGGGTTAAGACAGTGTGACAAAGAGGAGATGGCAGGAAAAGGTTTTTTTATATTTATTCTCTAACATTATTTCTTCCATTATGGAACCCAAGGTGGCACGCAGGCAGTTTCCAGGATGCCTCCTATCCAGTTGCTGACCAGACCTAGATCTACTTAGCTTTAGCAAAAGGATGGCCTCATGTGCTTTCAGACTATACTATGAGACAATTCCATATTTACCTCCCGATTCCACTTATTCAACTCACCACAAACATGTATATAAACATATATGCTCCATGGATATAGAATAGGATTTGGGGGGGGGGAGGGTCAGTATAACACTGTGATGCCAGAGTGGAGTGTGGGTGTGGTTTAGGATGTACTCTCAGTATATGTGAAACTATAGTAAGGCCCAGAAGAACTGGCCAACACCTAGCATGAATTTCACTCTGTAACATTTCCAAGATTGGGAGATGCTCTTGGCTTAGGCCTGCTGTCGGCATCCAGTCTCTTTGAGCATCTTTCAAAGGATGCCTAGATGGGATTGTACTCATGCGCCTGCCTGTCCCCCCTTCCACAACTTTTTATCTTGCACAGCAACCCTGCACAGGTAACCTTGCCTGAACCTTCCTGTCTATTTCCTACCTTTCTTCTCCTTCTGTGCCAACTGTGTGCTGAATTGCTCCTGATCTGCTCATGGGCTCTGGCTTACCAGGATAGGTACTTAGTTTGGCTTTCCCTATATGCAACATGAGCGATGCTTTGTGACTCTAGCATTTTCCTCTTTCACTGTTGCTGTAATAATTAATTCGTCACCAAATATTGGTTAGTCATCCATGGATTGCTTCCTACATTCACTGGCCAGGCTGGAGCCTGCATCTGCGTTGCCTTACTTGGAACTGTTGCCATGAAGGACAGTGCAGGCATTTGAATGATGCCATTTGTTCAAGTTTAATGTTCTATATTATGAACTATACTTCATGATGATAATAGCTGGAAGCATTGATTTTGCTTTCTGTTACTTATCACAAACTCATACACTTTGCTTTGCATTATTGACTTTCGTGGATCGTTTCAGGCATCATCTCTTCTGAAGATGTGCAAATCAATGTTGGTTGTGAAAAGTATGTGCTCTCTTAGACATCCATGCAGGCTTGCACCATCACAAAAGTCACCTAATGTGGTCCACGTCAGATTTCTCATATAATTGCTGAGCAGGTCTGCTAACAGAGGGCAATGCTGGAGCATGTCAGCAGCGGTGTGGAAAAGTTCACTTAATTGTTTCTCTGGGTCAAACTTTTTGGATGACTGCATGCATTTTTATGAAGATAATTAGCTTTCCAGACTGTTAAGTTGGTGCAGCACCTCAGCAATTGCAGTGTCACATATAGTTCAGATAGGACACCCATACACAAAGTGTCAGCAGCTGTGTTACTTCGCACTGTCAGATCCAAGGTGGCGTCCAGGAATACATTTCTGAATTTTTGCATCTACTAATGAAGCCCAGTTATGTCAAGGTCATGTCATGTCAAAGGAGCTTTTGACGGGCTCAGTGCATCTTATTAGGCAGTAGGACATCATTCTCTGTTCAAGTTCAAGGTCAGAGTCAGGGTTTTTGAAGCAAGTAACCATCCTATCCCAACTTTCACTGCTCCTCCGTGGCCTCTTTGATAATGTTGCATTGCATCCATTCTTGAACAAACTTCTGTGTTGGTTTTGGCCTGAACCCATGATGCTTGGGGTGTGCAAGAACATTGTTTTTGTTATAAGTTTCATTCACTTCATTACTTACTCATTTGATTTTCATTTATTTCATTAATCATTCATTCTAATTCATTTCTTACCAAATTCATTTTCTTCTTTTCCCCTATTTTTATTTAAATTGTTTTTAATAATAGTGGGGCCCCTTCCTGGCTGCCATTGCCTCACATCTCTGAAAATTCAGAATATTACAGTGTTCTTGAACATTCTGGATAAAAAGGTGTCCCACACTCAAAAAGGAGAGAAGGATGGGCAGTGGATATGTTGTTTTTAAATATGTGGATGGATTCTCCAGTGATGGAGAATGCTTGGACAATTTTCTTGCCCGGAATGCTGAAGTCTGCTGACTTGAAGATTCTCCTAAACAATTTTATTCAATTGCATGAACATGAGTCCTCATACAAACAAGCCTGAAATGCTGTGTATTCTGGGCTCAGTATTTGCCACTGAAGAATACCGTGGGGTCAAAACACATTTGGCAACTTAAAATGTTTCTTATCTAGATCAGGTTGTTGAGTTATATTCTCTTCTGCCTTGGAATTTTGTTTGTGCTTTAAAAACCTTTATAATTCACTGTGACCTTAAATGACTAATGAACACCAATATATTCAGTAGAAATTGCACTTCCATTGATGGTCTTAAGTTCTACATGGTTACATACACTGGTGGCCATTTTCTCCTGGAATGTCCTGGAACTTATCAACGCTGTGGTGTTATGGAGCCTACTCCTTGCTTGATGAAGTCATCATCTGCAATCTAGCTACAAACAATGCTAAATGAAACTTCACTCTCTCCAAGCACAAAAGTTGGTACACATCTACTGTTACTTGAGGCTAGTTTCACTGCTAGCCATTTTCCTGCCTCCAGTTTTCTCTGTGTGTTGTTAAAAATAAGTTGTGGTCCAAAGGAGGAATGGTTGTCATTTTCATTTTAGCTGCAAAAAATGGCTTTGCGTGAACCCTTGGTTTGCAAACACACCAGATAAAAGCAGCTTAGAAACACATGCACAGTGTCAAGACAGAGCTCACCCGTTTGCTCCTATGCAACTCAGCTCATTTCAAATTCATGTTCATGTTGAAAAGTAAATTCTGAAGGATGTTTCTTCTTTCAGACTGGAACCCTAGCCAACCACTGGCGATCCCATTAAAAATACTAAGCCAACATGGTTTGAAGGTACAGAATCTCATAGCTGTGATAATAGTTCTCTATTAGAAGGTGGTAGAATGGATTGTGGCACTTTGGATTGCATATGTGTATGCTAGTTTAAAACTATTCCCTTATACTCACCACCATCCAAACCTGCCATCCAAAGTGCTACAGACTGTTTTTCTACTTCATTCTGCTGTGTGTGTTGACCATACTTCAAAACACAAATGGAATCAACGAAAGAGCAATGCTGACTGTAACTTCATTAAAACAAGCACAACAACAAACAACTCACTGAGGTAGAAAACAGAGAATATGGGATCTGGGATACTGAAATGGAGTCCTTATAGGAGTCTTTCATGTAGAAAATTCATATTTAAAAATCATTTGTCATCATTTATTAGCCTGAAATTTGATTAATATCTCATAGCACTTTATAAAACATTTTTTACTAGAGTGACTACATAGGGTAGATTAGAAAACAAAAACAAATCAGGGGAATTTAAAAATATGCAACACGATGAGCTGCACAACCTGTTTAGCTAAATGAGAATTTTAAGGATTCCACATATGCCAAAATATAACTGATATCTGTCAAGTATTTAATGAGGCTTAGAGAAAAAAATTGTTTATAATTTCAGAGAAATATGCAATTAGATGTTCACATCACTAAGAATACAATCTACTGATGCTTACATTTATCTTTTTTGTTACAGAGTTCATTTCCCCGCTTTTGGACAAGGGAAAGGCAATGGTTAGAAATTGCTACAAGGGTTAAATAAGTACAGGGGTTACATGGAAAATGCTATGTATATCAAATATAGTTATATGGCATTAGCAAGAGGGCATTCTCTACACTGTGTATTCTTAAACATGGAAACTTTTTTTGGCTGACACAATTAAGGCTTTCCAGATAAGCTAGTAAAACCACACCGGAGCACCTGTATATGCTTGAGCTGCACCAAATTCTTTTGTTTGATTGTACAAAGCATGCCATCAGCATGATTGAAAATAATTTATTTTCTTTGTGCACCCAATTTTGAGCATCATTACTTCAAATTTTTCACTTAAAATGAAGTCTTTGAAAATCAAGCCCATTTAACTTAAATGCTTTAAACATAAATCAATGGACCTATGAAATAGTTTTGCCCCGTCTCTCATCAATAGCTCCCTCTACATGGTCTGACTTGATCCTTCTACTTCCCAGCAGGATTTATTTGTAGAAAATAAAGAGAAAGCACAATGGCTCAGCCTATTTGCTGATCATTTTGGGATGTCTGGGCTTCCATGTCATGTGACATATCAGTTATATTTCCCAGAAGCTAATTGTGGAATTGAGTCCTAAAACTCCTACTCAGAGAAAACTAAAGTTGTACAGAAATCACTGCTTAAGCCCATGATGCTGCTTACAGCCAATGGAAACTACTTCACACAAATTGTGCTCAAACTTGAGATGGATTATTTATCATGTACTGAAGTCAATTTTTGTGTGTAAGCTGGTTTTGAGAATACTTCAGCAGGTATCAAGTTCATGATAAATATTTGAAATTGGGGACCCCACAGTTTGTGTCACCTTGAAACATACATAATATGGGTTCAACTAAAGATGTGGGAGAAAGTCGATTCAGTACATATTTAAAGGTGACTCTACCTAATTCACACTTTCAGGAACTGTGGAGGGAATTCAGTGTGGCGTTACTGAAATCGTTTCCTCAGTGCAAGTATTTCAGCTTGCCAGATGGAGCAATCCAGTCTCCACCTCCCCTGCTGTTCTGGAAGTTCTCCTGAGCTCCCCAGAGCTAATATGAGAGGTGCAAGAGTTGCACAGGGGCAGGAGGAGGAGGAAAGTCCCATTGTGTTAGTGGGGGTCTTTGCATGGGCTTCCACTAGCGGGACTCATTAGTTGAATCTGGCCCATTATGCAAACGAAAAACACAGCCATCATTTGAAATTCACACTTCTCTGAATTTTGCAGCACAGTCCTCCAACCAAGAAATGTTCACAAAAATGCAAATATTTGTGAAAATATAATACATAAAAGGATTATATTAGGGAAAATACAATTATCAGGGAAACGATGCTTTGCAAAAATGTGCATATTCGAAGAAATTCAAACTAAGATGCTGATGACTTGAACTTTTAATTTCCCACCTCAAACTGATGTAAAAATGTGGAGAAATGAATTTAAGATTAGCAAAATAAGTTGACAGAAACTGAAATGAACATAACTGCCTAACTCTAGATTTAACACCCCCACCCCCCAATTGAATTTTAAACCCACAAAATGGATGTGTTAATTAACCCTCTGCATTGCTTTATGTTGTTGTTGTTGTTTAGTCGTTTAGTCGTGTCTGACTCTTCATGACCCCATGGACCAGAGCACACCAGGCACTCCTGTCTTCCACTGCCTCCCACAGTTTGGTCAGACTCATGTTTGTGGCTTCGAGAACACTGTCCAACCATCTCGTCCTCTGTCATCCCCTTCTTCTTGTGCCCTCAATCTTTCCCAACATCAGGGTCTTTTCCAGGGAGTTTTCTCTTCTCATGAGGTGGCCAAAGTATTGGAGCCTCAGCTTCACGATCTGTCCTTCCAGTGAGCACTCAGGGCTGATTTCCTTAAGAATGGATACGTTTGATCTTCTTGCAGTCCATGGCACTCTCAAGAGTCTTCTCCAGCACCATAATTCAAAAGCATCAATTCTTCGGCGATCAGCTTTCTTGATGGTCCAGCTCTCACTTCCATACATCACTACTGGGAAAACCATGGCTTTAAATATACGGACCTTTGTTGGTAAGGTGATGTTTCTGATTTTTAAGATGCTGTCTAGGTTTGCCATCGCCTTTCTCCCAAGGAGCAGGCGTCTTTTAATTTTGTGACTGCTGTCACCATCTGCAGTGATCATGGAGCCCAAGAAAGTAAAATCTCTCACTGCCTCCATTTCTTCCCCTTCTATTTGCCAGGAGATGATGGGACCAGTGGCCATGAGCTTCATTTTTTTGATGTTGAGCTTCAGACCATATTTTGCCCTCTCCTCTTTCACCCTCATTAAAAGGTTCTTTAATTCCTCCTCACTTTCTGCCATCAAGGTTGTGTCATCTGCGTATCTGAGGTTGTTGATATTTCTTCCGGCAATCTTAATTCCGGTTTGGGATTCATACAGCTCAGCCTTTGGCATGATGAATTCTGCATATAAGTTAAATAAGCAGGGAGACAATATACAGCCTTGCCGTACTCCTTTCCCAATTTTGAACCAGTCAGTTGTTCCATATCCAGTTCTAACTGTAGCTTCTTGTCCCACATAGAGATTTCTCAGGAGACAGATGAGGTGATCAGGCACTCCCATTTCTTTAAGAACTTGCCATAGTTTGCTGTGGTTGACACAGTCAAAATCTTTTGCATAGTCAATGAAGCAGAAGTAGATGTCTTTCTGGAACTCTCTAGCTTTCTCCATAATCCAGCACATGTTTGCAATTTGGTCTCTGGTTTCTCTGCCCCTTCGAAATCCAGCTTGCACTTCTGGGAGTTCTCGGTCCACATACTGCTTAAGCCTGCCTTGTAGAATTTTAAGCATAACCTTGCTGGCATGTAAAATGAGTGCAATTGTGCGGTAGTTGGAGCATTCTTTGGCACTTCCCTTCTTTGGGATTGGGATGTAGACTGATCTTCTCCAATCCTCTGGCCACTGCTGAGTTTTCCAAATTTGCTGGCATATTGAGTGTAGCACCTTAACAGCATCATCTTTTAAAATTTTTAATAGTTCAGCTGGAATATCATCACTTCCACTGGCCTTGTTATTAGCAGTACAGTGGTGCCCCGCAAGACGAATGCCTCGCAAGACGGAAAACTCGCTAGACGAAAGAGTTTTCCGTTTTGGAGGTGCTTCGCAAAACAAATCTCCTATGGGCTTGCTTCGCAAGACGAAAATGTCTTACGAGTTCCTGTGGGTTTTTTTTCCTTTCCCCCCCTTTTTCTAAGCCGCTAAGCCACTTATGAGCTGATCCGATAAGCTGATAAGCCGCTAAAAGCCGCTAAAAGCCGCTAATAGCGCTAATCCTCTAATCCGTCAATGGGCTTGCTTTGCAAGACGAAAAAACCGCTAGACGAAGAGAATCACGGAACGGATTCTTTTTGTCTTGCGAGGCACCACTGTACTTTCTAAGGCCCATTTGACCTCACTCTCCAGGATGTCTGGCTCAAGGTCAGCAACCACACTACCTGGGGTATACGAGACACCCATTTCTTTCTGGTATTGTTCCTCTGTGTATTCTTGCCACCTCTTCTTGATGTCTTCTGCTTCTGTTACGTCCTTTCCACTTTTGTCTTTTATTATGGAAATCTTTGTACGAAATGTTCCTTTCATATCTCCAATTTTCTTGAACAGATCTCTGGTTTTTCCCATTCTATTGTTTTCCTCTATTTCTTTGCATTGCTCATTTAAGAAGGCCTTCTTGTCTCTCCTTGTTATTTTTTGGAAATCTGCACTCAATTTCCTGTATCTTTCACTATCTCACTCGCATTTTGCTTGCCTTCTCTCCCCCGCTATTTGTAAGGCCTCGTTGGACAGCCACTTTGTTTTCTTGCAATTCCTTTTCATTGGCATGGTTTTAGTTGCTGCCTCTTGTATAATATTATGAGCCTCCATCCAAAGTTCTTCAGGGACTCTGTCTACCAAATCTAAATCCTTAAATCTGTTGCTCACTTCCACTGTGTATTCATAAGGGATTTGACTTAGATTGTATCTTACCGGCCCAGTAGTTTTTCCTACTTTCTTCAGTTTAAGCTTGAATTTTGCTATAAGAAGCTGATGATCTGAGCCACAGTCAGCTCCAGGTCTTGTTTTTGCTGACTGTATAGACCTTCTCCATCTTTGGCTGCAGAGAATATAATCAATCTGATTTCGATGCTGCCCATCTGGTGATGTCCATGTGTAGAGTCATCTCTTGTGTTGTTGGAAAAGAGTGTTTGTGATGACCAGCTTGTTCTCTTGGCAGAACTCTATTAGCCCTTGCCCTGCTTCATTTTGAACTCCAAGGCCAAACTTGCCAGTTGTTCCTTTTATCTCTTGACTCCCTACTTTAGAATTCCAATCCCCTATAATGAGAAGAATATCCTTCTTTGGTGTCACTTCTATAAGGTCTTGTAAGTCTTCATAGAACTGGTCAATTTCAGTTTCTTCAGCACCAGTGGTTGGTGCATAAACTTGGATTACTGTGATGTTAAGAGGTCTGCCTTGGATTCGTATCGAGATCATTCTATCATTTTTGAGATTGCATCCCAGTACAGCTTTCGCCACTCTTTTGTTGACTATGAGGGCTACTCCATTTCTTTTACGGGATTCTTGCCCACAGTAGTAGATATGATGGTCATCCAAGCTGAATTTGCCCATTCCTGTCCATTTTAGTTCACTGATGCCCAGAATGTCAATATTTATTCTTGCCATCTCATTTTTGACCACATCCAACTTACCAAGGTTCATGGTTCTTACATTTCAGGTTCCTATGCAATATTTTTCTTTACAGCATTGGACTTTCCTTTCGCTTCCAGGCATATCCGCAACTAAGCGTCCTTTCGGCTTTGGCCCAATCGCTTCATCAGCTCTGAATCTACTTGTACTTGTCCTCCGCTCTTCCTCAGTAGCATGTTGGACGCCTTCCAACCTGAGGGGCTCATCTTCCAGCGTCATAACTTTTATATGCCTGTTGTCTTTGTCCATGGAGTTTTCTTGGCAGGGATACTGGAGTGGCTTGCCAGTTCCTGCTCCAGGTGGATCACGTTTGGTCAAAACTCTCCACTATGACCTGTCCATCTTGGGTGGCCCTGCACGGCATAGCTCATAGCTTCTCTGAGTTATTCAAGCCCCTTCACCATGGCAAGGCAGTGATCCATGAAGGGGATCATGAAGGCGTTGCTTTATACACACCTGGAAAGGCAGATAATGTGTGTGATCAGTGATTTTTTTTTTTCTGGGGGTACTCAAGGATACATAGTACTGGCATGTCTTTTTAAGAAGAAAAGCACTGTGTGTGATCTTTACAAAATGTGTAATATATATTATACATGGTCACAACCAAGGGTGCCAATATTTTTATCTCTTGTTTCTGTAAATAAAATGTCAGGTGTGAAGGGGTTTTGACTTCACGATTAAACTGGAACCTGAACCTCAGTCTTTTAGTATTATCTATTGTTTTGTCCTTGTGTCTCAAGTGTGTAGCATTTGGAGAGGAATTGTGCTGCCTTTTCCTTCCCATTATGTGTTTATTGTTCCCTGTTATTTTTTTGCAGCGCCACATGCATTGATTTACAACAATTGATTTATGGCTTGGCTAACTTGTCAGGAGGAGCAGGTAATGTACAGTACATTTTGCTGAGCAATGTTTTGAAGTCTCTTTTGGTCTACATATGATTACCTACTTTCTTCAAGGCATTACAAACAACACTTGCCAAACAAAGAAGGCAGTAGTCTACTGGAACTTCCATTCTGAGGAAGCGTAAGCCCCATAATATGAGAAAATGACAACACCAGAAAAGCTGATAAAGAAAACTGTAGCAGAAAATGAAACTCAGTATAAATTTATTTATATCATGTTGGCCTTTCCTTAATTCTTCCAAGCTTTAATTTTGTTTTAACAAAACACACACAGATGCCTAGAGGTTTTTATATCAGTGTTCATATTCTGCTGTCTTTTCTGACTAGTATGTGAATATTCTAAATGAATCTCAAATGTCAACTGTCTGACAACTTTCTGTAGCCCAGTTTTGAGTTGTTGGCTATAGTGACTATGAAATTTTGGTGATGTTCTTTGTTTTCCCCCAAATACCAAAATGTGTTTAGAAACAGAGAATGTACCCTCTTTCCCCACAAAGTAACATTATACATGTGCTTATCTTCAGTACATCCTATATGTCATCTTTTGTCGCATTGGGGTCCACTCCATGTACCTCCATGTGCATAGCGCATAGCGATCTTTAGCTTGAGTGCAGACTTGATCCCAACTTCAGCCTTGACATACATACAAACAGTCAGTAGTACCATTTATTCTGCTGGCACAGATGCGTGTGCGGTTTCATGCCTTTTTTTATACCAGTCTGTAGGGCTTGGGGGTTCATGGGGTTGCAAGGTTAGCACAGCAAAAGCTATAATGCTGTAGCACAAATTCTGCCTGTGTGGTCACAGTTGCCACAATTGTAGAAACGAGAGAACGGCCATGCTTTACCAATTACATGAAGCAGGCGTATAATTTGTAGCCTTTCACTACTGGTATGTTATTAGATGAATTATATTTGGGTGGTTTATAACGAAATATGCTTGTATTTGAAAGGCATTCTTTATTTGTTGGTAGTGTGATATTTAAATGTAAATAGGAAAATAAGTCAGCATTTTAAATTATAGTAGTAATAGTAATAATAGATGATAATAATACAAGAGCTGGGTAGTGTGCACATTTCATACTTCCTTGTTTACGTTTCTGTACTCATGCATTTTTCTTTAAAACATATTCTGTTTAGCAATCTTCTTGGGGAAAGAACTTTTTTTTTTTAAGCATCTGATCTTCTAGGGTTGGGGTCATTTCTTTGTTACAATCAATAAATTAACTTTAATTTCCTGACCAATTTCTTGAGCATTAAAGACAAAAGTCATCATTAGAGAGGGTTAGGAAGAAGAAGAAGAATGATTTGGATAATCAACCACCCCTGGACACCGGCTACTGAGTCTTTAATATCAGGAGAAAATGGTACTTTTGCACATTAAAAGAAAAAGTAAATAGAGATGAAAGGGAAATAAAAGGCCACCTAATTAGCTTTGTTCATTTCTAGTGATTGCATGAAGCAAAAGAAGGCGTGAGTCGAAACTCTGCGAATTACTCAAATGTGAGTGAAGAGCTCTGATAAAACCCAACTTTGTGGTAAGCATTTTAATGGACCTTTAATTAGCTTTTCTGGAAAGCTTACTGATGATATGCTGGAATAATGATCCCATATGCTTGAAAACGTCTAGTCATTAGCCAGCATGGTGGCTGAACATACTAATGCATTTGCCTTTTAGACATTTCAGGAACAGCTTCTGCTGCTTCTGCTAGTGAGGTCAGTTTTTGTGTCATTAAATCACAAGCAGTGGTCTTTGGTCTGACTCATTTTCTTAGTCGAGGTGCAAATGCCAATTCCTGGCTGAGAAAGAGACTCAGAATGGGTTGGCCAAAGTCCACATGGGCACAGGGCAAGAGCAAAAGGTCAGTTCCTCCACTGAGGCTGGACTTTACAGAAACACAAGAAGTGAGACCCTAGAGTGTGGTGACTGATTGCCATCTCTCAAGAAAAAGATTGGTATTATGAACACACCTTGATGACTCTGTTTTCTAATTCTTTTCAAAGAGCTCTTTTCAAAACATTAGATGGGAATAAATGTCTTCAACAACATTAAGTGTGCTGCTGAGAACACCATTTAAAAGAGGGAATGAGTAGAAATGCTTGAGGAATTTGATCTTTGCAAATCCTGGAATAAATTGACCTACCTCTCCTCCTGATCTGTGAAGATTGCAAATTCATTGTCAACAGGCTTTCATACTTTGAATGTTCTGACACCGTCTATAGCTCAAAAAATGTATCAAGATATGTTTTTAAACACAGTTTTTAATGTACCTCGTTACCCTGGCTTTTGACACTTCAGATGTATATTTTAAGGAACCACCCTATTCTTGGGATTGTAATTTGTTTTTAACTGCTTTTAATGCTGTATTTTAAAATGTTGTGAGCCACCTAGAGACCTTTGGGTGAAGGGTGGATTAACAACAATAACAACAATTATTATTTTGTGGGGAAATACATGCATATTTTGAGGGAAAATGGGTTTAAAATAGTGTTTAAATATTATTTAGATTTGAATTTTAATGTAGTTTTTTTTTTAAATGTAGATTAAGATGGATACAGGACAGAACAGACTGCTGAGTACAGTGGTACCTCAGGTTACATATGCTTCAGGTTACAGACTCTGCTAACCCAGAAATAGTACCTCAGGTTAAGAACTTTGCTTCAGGATGAGAACAGAAATCGTGCTCCGGCAGCGTGGCAGCAGCAGGAGGCCCCATTAGCTAAAGTGGTGCTTCAGGTTAAGAACAGTTTCAGGTTAAGAACGCACCTCTGGAACGAATTAAGTACTTAACCCGAGGTACCACTGTACATGTAAAAGCAACACAGACCAGGAATGAATTTGAGACATTTTGCTGCTTAGGTGAAAAACATTTGAGACATTTTGCTGCTTAGGTGAAAAACAAGGAAGCCACTTATTTGCCACTTTGCCTGGCACCTGCTCATTCAAACATCATTGCAATGCAGTCATGGCAATGCGGGGATTCACTTGGGTTTGGAAGTTACAGCTGGTGCAGAATGCAGCAGCTAGTTTGTTGTGGACTGGAATACCCCATCAACAATGTAAAATACCTCTGCTGAGGGAACTGTACTGGCTGCCAATATGTGACTGGGGAATCTGCATAACAGTGACTGTACACAAGGGTCAGGGGGATATACCATTTGCAAAGTACCAACTGGTTGGTCCATCTTTGTAGAGACTTGGTAGATCAATCCTCTACCTGTCAGCTGACAAGTAAGCCCCACTGAGTTTAGTAAATGTGCATAGGATGATAGCTGGGAAGCCACACGTGGTAGCTTCCTGCACAATCAGGCCAATTCATGTGGGAAGCAGCTTAGAAACATTACAGATCCTCCACTACTCTGTAGCTACCATGCTGAAATATCTTCTTTTTTTTTTTTAAGAGAAAGGATATCAGGTCATGTCCAGGTCACATGTGATTGTTGTTTGGAAGCACCAAATATCTAGATAACTTTGATTCTATTGTAAGAAATAATGTAATGGCGGATATCAGAAATATTTAAATGGGATTATATACTAGGCATTTTCCTATTTATTTATAGTAGATGAAATACTTTTGTAGAACAGCTTATAAAAATAGGCATGCAAGTGACATCTTAATTTGCTTAGAAAAATAAGATATGTTGTTAAAATGGCTGTAGCTGTTGTTGGGCTTACATATTAACCACAACAAATCCCCTTAAAATGCACTACTCTTTTGCAATACAATATTGAATATATCCCCTCGGGAATCTCTTTGCCTCCCTGCTAAAATGTGAAGATACGCCCTTGTTCAGCAGTCTCTGTGCAGTCAATAATGTTTGAATTGGCCTTCAGAAGTAGGCCAATGCAGTCTACTTCACAGCATTTAAATGGGTTTTCATTCCATTCTGTATGCTGTTTTTATTAAGAAACATCAGGGAAATGTTCGGTAGCATCTAGACCTGAGTGTGACTATAGAGAAATGCCAAAGCGTTATACACACCCTGCTTTTGTGTTCCTTGTACAGCCAGAACACCCATTGATTACATATGTCTCGTCCAATATTCCACTACATATACCTCATCCAAGTTTTTTTATTACATATTGTTTCACTTGTCTCTAGCTTTTTAATGTATTTCTTCTCTTTGTCACGACTTTTTCTTTATTTCTTACTTCCTCATTACCCAACCTAATTTTTACTTTAAAAAAATTCCACTGTGCTTTTCAGTTCTAAGCAATTCTCTTCCTTTCCAGAGACCTTGATTTAGCTTCTTGCCCTTCTTTCTATCTTCATCTCCATTAATTTCCCATTCTTTCCATTCCTATCCTGCTATGCACCTTCTGCTATTTCTACTTCTATTATCTAATCTGCAGTCGGAGATATTAGTAATGGCAGAGACAAATTAGGATGCGCTAATGAGGAAGAGAAGCCATTTTTAGCTACATTCTTAAAAGCAAGGATCTAAATGAAAAGCAGGAAATTTATCTCTTCATAATCAAAGGGTGGGTGGAGAAATATCCTTTCTCACAAGAGCCACTAAAGCAGCCTTCTCCAATCTGCTGCTCTCCATGTGATTTGGACAACAACTCCCACCTGTCCCAGCCAGTGATTGGACAGTGTTGAAGGATGATGGAAGGGAGTTGCAGTCCAGTAGCATCTGGAGGGCCACTAAACAATGGGATGCTCTGCTCTGTTTTACAGCCCCACCAACTCCTTTGTCCACCAAGAGCAAAATCACAGGCCAAGAACAGAAAAAAACAAGAGCAGGGGGATTCAAATCCCCTGCCATTGAAAACAAATGGAAAATGGCTTATATTCACCAACTTTCTGGGTGCCACCAACTTTTGTCACTCACCTGGAAAAGTGAGACACCCCTTCCCTCCCCTAACTCTGCCTCTCTTTGCTGCTCTACACAGTGGCAGCTTCTCAATCATAGTCATGAGTGGGGAGAGGGGATTTTAACCTTCACTCCCAGTGTAGTTCTGGTTGAAATTGAACCTCTCTGTGCCTGCTATTTGCAATGGGAGAAAACCTTCTGTCATCGGTACTGGAGGAAGCTGTCCTACCATTGCAAATAGCTGTTACAAAGAGGCCTGGTTCCATTTGGAACCATGCCATGGTCAAAGGATCAAAAACAGACACACACTCTCCAAGTCATTGTCCTGATCTGGCTCCCTCTAGGCCAGATATATGTTAAATGACAACAGCAAGCACACAAGGTGAATAACTTTGCTTGCCTACGAGTGTGTATGTTTCTTTCCTTGAAACTAAGACCCATTGAATTCAGCGAAGCATGTTTCCAAGTTGAGGACTCGTTACTCTTCTGAGTATACAAATTGGAACACTTGGCCAAAGGTTGGTATTACTCAGGACTTTTTGTCTGCCAAAACTGACAGGAACTCCGTTCTGGCACCTCTCAGGTGGGTGCCATTGCCATTAAAAGAGAACAAGGGAGGCATTCATGGTGAGTTCCGGCACCTCTTTTTCTAGAAAAAATAGCACTGATACTATGCTTCTGCTTATGAAGAGAGATGGAGATTAAATTTATCTTGCCTGAATTATTGCCTAAATTAAAAGAATACTCTTAGATATGTAGCCTAAGATATGTAGCTAATATGGAACAAAATGGCTAGATCCATTTCCCCCATCCTTTTCAGATACATCAATTGCAACAGCCAGCAGTGAGGGATACCATGCTATTTTGTGATGTTCCCTGGGGATGCCTGAGTTCATAAACCAATTAATGGATTACAGGCATCATGATTATCCATACATGTAATTTTTTCATCTGTGACAGATGCAATATTGATCATATTCTTCATTGTAATGTTTAATGACAATCTTCATTGAATAATTAATTGCAGTAAAATTTAATACAAGCTACCCACACTCTAGAGGTTGAGAAATATTCTTCATCTCGTTTAACCATTTCAGGACACGGGCTCTGACCCTGTGTGCAGAATTCTATATGGAAACACCATGCCTGTGTCTAGGGTGTTGGTAGCCATCAGGAGCAGTAGAAAAAATGCTGGATTTGTCGGGCGGAGGGCGGATGGGAGGTAAAGAGGCAGAAGCAGAGACCTGAGAGGCTAGAATAGAAAAGCTGGTTGCAGAATTTGAACTGCTTTTGGCAAATAACTTGTTTGATGTTGCTTGTGCATAGAACAGGGATGCATAAGTTGCAGGAGTGGCAATACATCACAAGACAGTGATGGGACAAGTGGAGTGGACTATTTTCTGAACCAGCCCCTTGAACAGCAGTAAGACTAGAAGGTTTGTAAAGCCATAACTGGTGAGCTATATTGGTTTGGCTTCCTGCAAATCAGGCAGGCCTGTCATAAAGCTTGAGGTCTGGATACCTCCCATCCCGCTTCACGTTTCTTCATTAGAAAGTGTCCCACTCAGAATATCCAAATAGATTATAGAATTTCTCTGAAGCCACACTCACACCGTGCATTTAAAGTGGTATGATCAGTGCTGGATTTATGTAGAAGCTAAACAAGCTATAGCTTAGGGCCCACTCTCTTGGGAACCCCCCAAAAAATTAAAGGGAAAAAAACTTGGATGTACATTTCCAAAATATAAGATAAAAAACAAATAAAATAAAACCTACATACAGCAACAGTGGCAAATGGCTTTAGATACCTGTTAGGTCCATAAATTACCATATAGTATATATTAAACACAAAAACAGCGACAATTTGTTGTTGACAAAGGACAGCTGTACTTATAAAGGGCCCCATTACCTTCAGTAGCTTAGGGCCTCATCGAACCAAAATCTGGCCCTGGCTATGATACCCCTTTAAACAGTCATGGCTTCCTCCAATGAATTCTGGGAAGCAGTTGTTTGTTAAAGATTCTGAGAGTTTGTTAGAGGCGCCTATTCTTTTCTCAGAGCTCTACAATAAGTAGAGTACTTTGTGAACAGGGACTGACTATGAAACCAATCCAGAAATTGTAGCTCTGTAATGCGAATAAGGGTTTCCTAATAACTCTCAGAACCTTTAATAAGCCACAGCTCTCAGAATTCTTTGGGGGAAGCCAGGACAATTTAAAGGGGTACACTAGTGCTTTCAATGTACGGAGTGAATGTGACCCAAATTTAAATAAAAGTAGTTTGGGCATTAGGTATGAAAGATGCTCAAAGGGGAAATGCTCTGTGACAATTTTGCTCTGTTCAGAGGACAAATCTAAGCCTGATTTCTATATTGCAGAAACTGACTCAGACAGTTTAGTTCCCTCTAACAACAGACACATTAAGAAGGGGTGTTAGTTCTCCTTTGCAACAGCGCACAGAAAAGAAATTGTGTTCAAGGATGAGTCTTCAGGCAAATACATTTCCTTTACTTAATAAGACTAAATCAGATGTTACAGAAAAGACAATAAACGAGGTTAATAGAATAAAAACCTTATAAAATACTAGCATTACAAAGCTACAGTATTGATTATTGATGCAGACCTGAGAAACTCTAATTAAATCATAATTACCTGGATCAGCAAGGCTAAAATAGGACAGCAAGAAAAAGGTTATATGTATTTCCCCAATGAAAGACAGAGAGATGCTCAAAGGAAGGGATATTTATACTATTTTTCCCTCTTTGAATGAGACATCTTTTTCCTAACCCTTTTCAATTATCAAGAAAAACACTACATTCCACAAAATTTTCAACTTCATGAAAAGATTTGATAAATTGCATGCCCCAAATACATATATGGCAACTTCTGCCATAATTTTGATTAATCCTAGTTTACTATCATCAAAGCAAAATAATGTTAGCAACATCTAACAGAACTACATCAAAGACAAATGATTATTATTTTTTAAAAAGTATATCTGGTTAGTCATATTGTGAAAACCTAAATTATAAAAGCATACTAAAAGTGCCAATGTTGAAAATTGCATTTGCTGTGAACACAACCTGTTTAACTAATCTATAAATGCAGATTAATTAAGTCAGGCCAATTCAATGTTTTCTTTTTATAACAGGAGACATAACCATATTGGTTCAAGATAGGGAATGGAGAGTAGAGATGTACCAGTCTGGTATGCAAGTCTGGCCTGTATCCAAGGGGCGCTCTAAAAATTAAAAAAATGTGTTTTATTCCCACTTTAATATGTTTAACTACATTGCACTGAGATAGGGAAAATCAGTTACAGGGCTTGTTCCAGTGCTTCTGGAACCAGCCAAAGTCGGAATATTTGCCATAGTTCCCAATGTGTGACCACTATTTCCCTCCCAGTTTCCCCTTTGGACACTTCATGGCACTGCTTGCTGACTTGAGTTGTTGTTGCTTCTTCTTCTAAAAACAAACAAGTAATGTTAATTACAGGCAAGTGAAATACCACAGAATTAGGAAAAACCGTTTTTTTGTCTTTCAGGACTAAGATAGTAAAGGAATGTTGCATGAGAACAAGTTGCTTCAAATGATTTATTATGTTCCTGTGTCTAATGTGGATTAAGCTTCTGAATCTACAACAACACTATTCTGGGGAGAGAAAGTGTAGATCTGGACTAGATGTGGGTAAGAGAGACCTTCAAATCCCAGCCTCAGCCATGAAACTCATTTGGGTGTCTTTGGATCAATCAATAGCTTGCAGCCTATGTTCATTACAGATTCTTGTCTGAGTGGATAAAATGGGACAATCCCATTATGCCACTCTCAGGACGGCAATAAATGTTATACATAAATATGTGAAAATAAAAAGTAGGTTCCGAAAAACTATTTAATTTTCAATTTCTTTCTGCAAAGAATACTTTCAGGCAGAGACAGCACAGTCTGCATTTTGCTCATCTGTGGATTTGTCACACAAGCTTGCAATCTGGCATTTGGTTAAATTTGGCATCCCGAGAATATCAGCTTTCATACTGATAAAAACAAGTTTCTACTCTTTTGTGGGGAAAAGATGAAGCTTTGAATTGTGGCAAGCCCATTCCTTGCTAAACAAGGCAGAATGTTTGAAAGCCAAAACATTTCAAGGAGAGTTAATGCAAATAAACAACATGTATGCAATTTCATTTCATTTCCACAGTTCAGTGTTTATTGTCAAACTTAGATGTCCTGGTTGCAGAATTTGGAATTATTTTGGCACAGAACTCATCCATCTTCCAGGGTAGATTGCAGCTGATCTATCCTGATATTACCATAATAAAAGACAAAAGTGGTAACGACCTAACAGAAGCAGAAGACATCAAGAAGAGGGGGCAAGAATACACAGAGGAATTATACCAGAAAGATATGGATGTCTCATACACCCTAGGCAGTGTGGTTGCTGACCTTGAGCCAGACATCCTGGAGAGTGAAGTCAAATGGGCCTTAGAAAGTACTGCTAATAACAAGGCCAGTGGAAGTGATGACATTCCAGCTGAACTATTTAAAATTTTAAAAGATGATGCTGTTAAGGTGCTACACTCAATATGCCAGGAACTTTGGAAAACTCAGCAGTGGCCAGATGATTGGAGAAGATCAGTCTACATACGAATCCTAAAGAAGGGCCCTGCCAAAGAATGCTCCAACTACTGCACAATTGCGCTCATTTCACATGCTAGCAAGGTTATGCTTAAAATTCTACCAGGCAGGATTAAGCAGTATGTGGACCGAGAACTCCCAGAAGTGCAAGCTGGATTTCGATGGGGCAGAGGAACCAGAGACCAAATTGCAAGCATGCACTGGATTATGGAGAAAGCTAGAGAGTTCCAGAAACACATCTACTTCTGCTTCATTGACTATGCAAAAGCCTTTGACTGTGTCGACCACAGCAAACTATGGCAAGTTCTTAAAGAAATGGGAGTGCCTGATCACCTCATCTGTCTCCCGAGAAATCTCTATGCGGGACAAGAAGCTACAGTTAGAACTGGATATGGAACAACTGGGGACGCGGGTGGCGCTGTGGGTAAAACCTCAGCGCCTAGGACTTGCCGATCGCATGGTCAGTGGTTCGAATCCACGCGGCGGGGTGCGCTCCCATCGTTCGGTCCCAGCGCCTGCCAACATAGCAGTTCGAAAGCACCCCCGGGTGCAAGTAGATAAATAGGGACCGCTTACCAGCGGGAAGGTAAACGGCGTTCCATGTGCTGTGCTGGCTCGCCAGATGCAGCTTGTCACGCTGGCCACGTGACCCGGAGGTGTCTGCGGACAGCGCTGGCTCCCGGCCTATAGAGTGAGATGAGCGCACAACCCTAGAGTCTGGCAAGACTGGCCTGTACGGGCAGGGGTACCTTTACCTTTACCTTTATGGAACAACTGATTGGTTCAAAATTGGGAAAGGAGTACGACAAGGCTGTATATTGTCTCCCTGCTTATTTAACTTATATGCAGAATTCATCATGTGAAAGGCTGGATTGGATGAATCCCAAGCTGGAATTAAGTCTGCCAGAAGAAATATCAACAACCTCAGATATGCAGATGACACAACTTTGATGGCAGAAAGTAGGGAGGAATGAAAGAACCTCTTAATGAGGGTGAAAGAGGAGAGGGCAAAATATGGTCTGAAGCTCAACATCAAAAAAACTAAGATCATGGCCACTGGTCCGATCACATCCTGGCAAATACAGTGGTGCCCCGCAAGACGAATGCCTCGCAAGACGAAAAACTCGCTAGACGAAAGGGTTTTGCGGTTTTTGAGCTGCTTCACAAGACAAATTTCCCTATGGTCTTGCTTCACAAGACGAAAATGTCTTGCGTTTTTTGCAAGTTTGTTTCCTTTTTCTTAACACCGTTAATACAGTTGTGACTTGACTTCGAGGAGCAACTCATAGAACGTGGTGTGGTAGCCTTTTTTGAGGTTTTTGGTGATTTTTGAAGCTTTTCCAAAACTTTTCCCACACCGTGCTTCGCAAGACGAAAAATTCGCTAGACGAAAAAACTCGCGGAACGAATTAATTTCGTCTTGCGAGGCACCACTGTAGAAGGGGAAGAAATGGAGGCAGTGAGAGTTTTTACTTTCTTGGGCTCTATGATCACTGCAGATGGTGACAGCAGTAGCAGTAACAAAATTAAAAGATGCCTGCTTCTTGGGAGAAAAGCAATGACAAACCTAGACAGCATCTTAAAAAGCAGAGACATCACTTTGCTGACAAAGGTCCGCATAGTTAAAGCTATAGTTTTCCCAGAAGTGATGAATGTAAGTGAGAGCTGGACCATAAAGAAGGCTGATCACCAAAGAATTGATGCTTTTGAATTATGGTGCTGGAGGAGACTCTTGAGAGTCCCATGGATTGCAAGAAGATCAAACCTCTCCATTCTTAAGGAAATTAGCCTTGAGTGCTCACTGGAAGGACAGATCCTGAAGCTGAGGCTCCAATACTCTGGCCACCTCGTGAGAAGAGAAGACTCCCTGGAAAAGACCCTGATGCTGGGAAAGGCTGAGGGCACAAGGAGAAGGGGACAACAGAGGACGAGATGGTTGGACAGTGTTCTTGACGCTACTAACATGAGTTTGACCAAACTGTGCAAGGCAGTGGAAGACAGGAGTGCCTGGTGTGCTCTGTTCCATGGGGTCACGAAGAGTTGGACATGACTAAATGATTAAACAACAACATCCTGATATTACAAAGTTAAGGACAAAATGGTGGTTTTCCTTCCAGATGTTATGGGGTATTCAGAAATTGTGCTAATCAGCAGGAGCATCTTGAACAATCTCATACATCTGAGCATGTAGTCAAAAACGATCTGATTGACACAAGCCATGCTCAAGGGATGATCATGCGAATTGAGTAAGGTCTTCTCAGTAAGTGTCTTATTACTGAAGATGCATAATCATTCTCAATGCTCTGTTTGTGCTACAGGACAGTGGATGAATGGAGCCAATGGAAATGGCAATAGGCTACTTATGTGACATAGAGAAATGTTTTAAAATATATAGACTAACCTGCTCTAACTGCTCACAGCTAAAAATAAAAAAAAGTTGTTTTGGCAGAATTAAGGCAGCCCACTTTGAAGTAGGTTGACTTCACAGTCATGGATTTTTGGAACATTTCTCAAATACTGGGTAATCCCCACTTATGCAGGGGTTCTGTTCCTGGCTGCTGTGCTCGTAAGTGGGATAAACACACAAGTCTGTTCTAGCCATTATGCCCCCCCACTCTACCCCATTACACTCCTGCTCTGCCCCATTCCACCCCCACGCTGCTCTGTTTTGGAGCTGAAAACAGTGCGCATGTCAATGGCTGTGTGCATGCTGATTGTGCACAAGTGGGGAGAGGTCTGTATACATGTAGTTCATTTTATTATAAAAATAAATTATCTATCACTTTATCGTGCAAACTGCTTTATATACCATCTTTATCCTCACAACAAATTGTGTGTGTGTTTTCCATTTGGTAGGTGGGTGTATTTGCTTACCTTAATAGTGTGTTGTTGTTTAAGATGGAAGATAAATATGCACAAAATCCACATATATCTGAGTCCGATTTTAGAGTACTTTTTTCCAGCAAGAGAATTCAGTGTTAAATATACAAAGGTGGTGTAGCTAGCCTCTTGGCAAGTGCTCTACAAGTTATCCAGAATATGAGATGGTATCATGTCATAAACTAAGCGCAAGGCAGCTGCAAAGGCAGAGATTTTTTAAAATATTAAGTGGTATATAAATGCTTTTAAATAAATGCGTATTAGAAATATATACAATGTAGGCTTGATTGTATACCAGGATGGTGAATCTGTGGCCCTCTAGATGTTGTTGACTCCTACTCCCATCAGCCTCAGCTACTTTGGCCAGTCCTGAGGGGCGATGGCAACTGCATATGCAATAACTAGGCTTATAAGCCCTCTTGTTACTTCCCAGTGATTCCATAAATTCTCGGCTAGCTGTTACTAGTTTTATCTTTTTGGGCATGCTGGTTTCTTTCAGTTCATTATTGTTAATTCACACTGCAGCATTGGTCACCCCAAAAAATCACATGGCATTTATTTACCTGCTTCATCATGGGATGAACGGAAACATTTGAATTACACTTACTTTTTCCTATGGCTTCCATTGCTAAAAGCATCCCTGCTTAGGCTGACTGTGCTCTTAGACAGAAAGGGTGTTTTCAACTGCTATTCCTCAATTCCTAGACCACTCCCATATTCTCATTAGTGTTTCTGATGCTTCTGTAGGCATAACTATTCAAAACACAGATATGCATTTGTTTGCAGGGATTTATTTGCAAATAATGTTGTGCATTTCCTTTGCTTTGCTTCTCCTGAGGCCTTATTAAACTTTCCACAAGAAGCTACCTTCACTCTCTGGTCAACAGAAACCTCAATAACAAGGCAAAGGCTTATTGCCTACAGTCCTGAGAACAAACAACACAATTTATGAAAGTGTTTCTTTCACCTGCGACAATTCTGAAGATGGAAATAGTAGTGGTCTTTGAACGCATGGCTTCTGCAAGATCCAACTGCTGTGAAGGAGAAAGAATATTTTCAAATGCCCCCCTCAAGTTGTAGAAAAACCAAAGCTGCAGGTGAAATAGCATTACATGATCTTAGCTTTGTTATTTTCAGTTGTCTCAAACCTCTCAGCCACAAAACATTATTACTTGGTTCCATAATTATGTCGCATCTATTTCAGGTAAAATAAAATACTAATATGTCCCCCCTCTTTTCTGTTTGGTGGAGACAAATGGTGGGAAAATAATCATCAATAAATATGGATGCTTCCATGCCAATTTCTGTTACCACATGTTTTCCCTACCTCTAGTTACCTTATGGCAAGCCCTATGATGCAAGGCAGAAAGCCATTTATTTTTCTTTATGTCTCACTGTGATCCCTTAGAATGACTGACAGGGCCTTTCTGTCTACTTTTTGTCTTCCAGACTCAAATGCAGAGAAGCATTCTGATTGGCTGAATTACCATTTTCCCAACTCTGAGACACATCAAAGTGATTTTTTAAAAATCAGATTTTCTAACAAAAGGATTTTACGAGTCCTTAAGATCAGCCTCCATATCCAAAGATTGGAAAGGGGCCAATGTAACATCAATCACAGGCCAGACTGCTTAAAATCTGTTCTAGTAAAACTGGTGGAAAGCATGATTAAAGATAGAATTACCAACTGAAGCAGAACCTGCACGGCTTGCTGTCTCACTAACCTTTCAGAGTTATCTGAGAGTTTCAATGATTGTATAGATAAGGGTGATCAAGTTGACATTGTGTACTTAGACATTCTGAAAGCTTTTGACAAAGAAAGTTCAGCAGTCATGGGACAAGAGAAGAGGATCTTTTATGGACCATGAACTGGGGGAGTAACAGGAAACAGAGAGTAGGTGTAAACGGACAATTCCCTCAATGGAGGGTTGTAGAATCATAGAGTTGGAATAGACCACAAGGGCCATCGAGTCCAACCCCCTGCCAAGCAGGAAACATAGAAAGTAGACTCTTCCAAAGACTAGTATTGAGACCAATGCTTTTAACTCGTTTATGAAAGATCTAGGGTTAGGGGTGAGCAGTGAGGTAGCCAAGTTTCCCAATGATACCAAATTTTGCAAGGTGGTTAAAACAAAAAGGGATTGTGAGGAGTTCCAAAAGGATTCCCCAAACTGAATGAACAGGCAAATGCAGAGGTCAGTGAATATGTTGACCCACTATATAGGTCCATTTGGTACTTCCATAGCCTCAACTTTGCTACTGCTCCATCATCATCCAGCTAAGCTGTATCAATGCTTATGTTAATGACAAGGCATATTGTTGATATAATAAACCTTTTTTGGCAGAAGTGTGGAGTAAAAATGATTCTAATTAACCCCCCCCCCCACATTTCAATATTTGAAAGATGTCCTCCTATAACTGTTGATATGCTTGCCATCCTTATTCCCTCACTGTTCCCCCGTCCCCCTGTTAAGCCAATAAGAACTATGGCTAAAATCTCTAGAAACAAAAAGAGGCACCCTGCCAATACATTCAATATTTTTTATCCAATTTGGGCTCCGAACATCTCAACAAAAGAATTGGAAATGCCTAAAGCTAATGTAGCAAAGCAGGCTTTAATTTTCTCCCCACGTCTCTGCTTTGCTGATGTTTGGCACAACTCTTGTCTGGAGTCACTAACATGCCTTGTCCCTTCTACCCTTAGCATAGCGAGTAATCTAAATTTAGATGTTTTTAATGTGTTTTTTTTTTGTATTATCTTAGAATCATAGAATCATAGAATCATAAAATCATAGAGTTGGAAGAGACCACAAGGGCCATCGAGTCCAACCCCCTGCCAAGCAGGAAACACCATCAGAGCACTCCTGACATATGGTTGTCAAGCCTCTGCTTAAAGACCTCCAAAGAAGGAGACTCCACCACACTCCTTGGCAGCAAATTCCACTGTCGAACAGCTCTTACTGTCAGCTCTTACTGTCAGCTCTTACTGTCTTGCTGTTTTGTTGTTCGCCATCCAGGGCTCCTTTGGGAAGAAGGGTATGCTATAAACAACAGCAGCAACTGGGAAGTGCTTCATGACCAATGAATGTCAACATCTGGCTCAATCATTTATTTTTCTTAATTTAACCCTCAACTTGCCACTTTGCAAAGATCCAGAAGCTCACTTTCCCCCCATTTGTCCTTGAAGGCTGCCTGTTCGTGACAAAGGGATTAACTGACTTGTTTACCACAAACAGGAGCCACAGTTTTTCATGCCACCATTTGTGTGGATGGCTAATTTTAAGATGGCTGTATGCTTCTGCACATGGTTGAGGTTAACCAGGGAAGAGCAATGCAGAGAGCTATGCACACATAGGATGTGTGGATTAGGAAGATCTGGGTTAATTGCTCAGTTGAAGGAAGCCATTATCTGATTGTTTCATTGTGTATTTATATTGGGTTGGATCCAGACTTATGGTAGGTTGCAAGTCTAACCTCACTTCCTGGGAGTAAGCCCCATTGAATTTCAGAGGAGTTGTTTCTAAATACACATAGTAAGGATTGTGTTGTAGGCCATGGCTTTGTGTAGAGCCATTAAAATCAATGGAACTTAAGGCAGTTAGGACTAACTTCCCACTGATTTATGTGAGTCTACCCTGAGCATGGCTCCAATCCATTGTTTTAGTGATAAACACAAGGGTGGTTGAATTATATATCTGGAAATGTCATTAATTAATTAGCTGAATTGTGGTTATATCAACTATAAGTTGATGTCCTGGGATTTTGTTTTGTTTTGTTTTTACAGATTTTAGGTCTTGATAGAAGGGACTTGAAGAAGGGGAAACGGTATAATAAAATACAAGTCACATCAATAGAGGACAAAGTGAGAGCACCTGCCACTCTGCTAGCTGAAGTTGGTGAAGGGTAGAGAAAATAGAAGAAGGAATGATTGACACTGGCGTACAAACACATATCCTGACAAGGCATAGCAATATAGTTCAAGAGCAAAGTTATAGCCTGTGACGAGATGAAAGGATACAGCCTTTAAAAGTAAAACGCTTTGTGAACATAACCTCCCTGTATAGAGCCACAAGCCTCTGAGGATCAACAGTCTGTTTACCATCCCCCTCAGCTCCCCACTTCTTCCCACACATCCAAATCAAGGCAGAAGACAGGTTCAGACAAGGTCAGAGTGTCTGACTTTCTGGCTAGAGTTGTGCTTTCTTGAAGCTTAATGAAGTGGAGTCAAGGTGCAAAAGATAGACTTTGTTCATAGATTTCCTCCACAATCTTTCTTTAGCCAGTGTTGTGTACCCCAGGTGATATCATTTGCTACTTAGAAATGGGTTTGATAATGGAGATAATCAATGTAATTAGAATGCATGAAAACTGACATCTTCTCTTGTATATGCAAAACACAGAATCAGAGAATCAGGCCAATACGTGTATTTCATTGCTCATATGAGATAGTCAACATCTTTAGAAGCCAAAGTTTCACTTAAAAATAATACAATCTTAGAGTTGGAAGGGTTCCAGGAGTCATCTAGTCCAACCCCCTACAATGCAGGAATCTCAGCTAAAGCATCCATGACAGATGGCCATCCAACCTCTGCTTAAAAACCTCAAGGAAGGAAAGTCCACCACCTCTCGTGGGAATCTACCACCTCTTGTGAGCATCTCAGTCAGTCAAGGATTTGGAGCTGCTCACATGAAAGTTTACCTCTTTGCTTTGAAATTGGCTTGATTCCCTAAACCACAGTTAAAGCTTCTGAAATCAAGACAAAGTCAAAAAAATACCCATCCACCACATTAATTTATTTACACAGTTCTGGGGACTTTGTAGTTAGCCAATGCTAAGGAGCATCTGGGGGCCACTTCCAGCTAATCTTTCCTCATAGGTTTAGCAGTGAAAATATATGCCCAGGTTGATCTCTGACACAACTAAAACTGTGTACGTAACTGATCTCTAGAACAATCTAATCACAGGACACTGACTGCAAATGCTGGAGAAATCTGTGCTTGCTCTTAGGCCTAATGCGGTTTGCCAAAAGGCACTGAATATATCAAAAATCATCCTATTTAATTTATGAGGTGTGAGTTTCAAATAACCTATATAAAAATTTATGTTGTACATCAGGATGTCCAATCAAGATTGAAATATGTCTGGGGAAGTTCCAAATAAATTGACTCCTTCAGAGTTTTCTCCCGGGCTACCATGTGATTGGATTTTATAAGTTTAACATTGTGAAATAACACTTTGGAGAGAGCACAACTGTAATAACTGTCCATACCTTTTATAGGGCTTCTATGCTGCTCCCTTCTACATAAAACAAAAGGGCAGAATCATTTAATGGCTGTCCTCTGTGTAATGCCAAAACATTATAGCTGGGCTTGTCCAGAAACAAGGGGCTTGGTGGGTTATGTGCACAGTCTTCACACAAATAAGCTCAGACTTGTGCACACTAAAGAATATAACACTTGAGATGTGAGAAGCATGAGAACAGAAGGCCTCAGCCATCAGCGAGCAGCCAGGGTTACATCCATGCGTGTGCTACCCCAAATGGCAAAGTCCCGGGCTGAATCTAGACACATCAAAGAAGCGTTTCAGTTTAAAGCGTTGTCAATTTAAACAAGGAAAACATGTAGAGAAAAACGGGACTCCATGTCGCCATCTGGTGGCACACCGTTATTTCACACGTGCAACACATATAAATAGCATTTTCTTTACCAGTCTAGTTGAGTTCTCAACGTTAACCAGGAGATTTCGCTACACATTTTGAAGCACCGCAAATTTCAGTGATGTAATTTTACTCCTCTTCAGTCTGTGATGGCCTTCAGCATCTCAGTTGTATATCATGTAGATGTCAGATGTGTGTTCAGTTCACCATAATCTGCAATACATGACGATAGAGAATGCAGGGGTGACACACCAGCTCCTGAGACTGCAACCCTTAACAAAGATATTTGTTCCAAAGTCATCCGCTTGAAGTCAGGCAACTTGCTACAATTTTTTTCCTTTTTTTAAGAGGAGGTAGAAGTATGTATGAGCAGATCTGCTGCCAATTTAGTTGGCAGATTCACTGGCAATACTTTTGTTTAGTCACAGTTTATTTGGAAGCCTGACAGCTGACAGAACACAAATACACTTGGAAAAACTGGAGATTTCCATAAATGCTTTCTTGTACCATAAATGTTTTTTTGCAGTTCACTTAGGGTGCTTCCAGATGGGGGCTTAATTTGCAAATGGGATTTTGAGATGTTGCAAATGGGTCCTTGTTAACAGGCTTTTCCCCCTTAAAAAACAACAACCAAACTTATTGGATTTCCCCCAGAAAGGGTAAATATGGATTAAATTGAGGTCAGGGAATATAGGGACAGGGAATATAGATGCCAATGATGTGTAGATACTGCAAAAAAACCTTGGTAATAATGACTTATTACAAGGTTTTGAAGAAATACATTATAGAGGACATTTCTTTCAGAAATAATGGAATGTTCTATCTGTTTGATTTTAAAACAATGAAAAAAATATCTAACTCTTATAATTACCCCCAAAGATGACCAGAAGGAAGGGAAACAACCTATTACTGGTAATATCAGAACTATATTTTTTGGGTGTGGGTGTGCATTTTTTTGAGGGGGGGGGCTATTGGGTTATTGCTTTTATTTTGATTATGTATTTTGTGGTTTTATATTTTGATTTTATTCTGTGAACCACCCTGAGACCTCCGGGTATAGGGCAGTATATAAATTCTATACATTCAATAAATAATAAATAAATGCCTGGGGATCTATGATCCCACAACAAACACCCAGCATTGATGATCATAGTTCCGAAAGGGTGGAATGATCCTGGAAGTCTGTGCATCTGTACCTGCCTGTCATCTGGCTCCACCTCCAATATGTACCAGTCTCCTCTCCAGTGGCTGCACTGCTGTGCAGTGGAAATAGGTTGTGGAGCAGTCAACAGCTGCTGGAACAAGGGTTCCAGGGAAGAGGGGGAAGCCAGGCAAGAACAGCAGCAACCCAAAAGACCTGGGAACATGGAGGCCTGAACATAGCCAATCTGGAAAAGAGGACAGAGAAACCCTTCCACACGAGCTGGCCCAAGAGCAAGAACAACTCATGAACACTCTGCCTACCCTGCCTCCACTGAGACTCCCTCTGCCAGGTAGTACAGGAGCTGGAGAACCAGTGTGGTTCATTTTTAGAGTGCTAGATTCAAATCTCCACTCAGCCATGAAACCCACTGGGTGACTTTGGGCCACACACACTCTCCTAGCCTAACCTACACCACAGTTGGTAAAGCATGAGACTCTTAATCTCAGAGTCATGGATTCAAGCCCCATGTTGGACGAAAGAGTTCTGCGTTGCAGGGGGCTAGACTAGATGGCTCTCATGGTCCCTTCCAATGCTACAATTCTATGATTCTCTATGGCATGCTCCTGCTGCTGTGAGTTCCTGGCACATGCCCTGTAACAGCATCCAGTCAATCCAGCATTGAAGCAGGATTGTCTGTCACACCTAAACACTCCTAGGAGGCACGTTTTCTCAGAAGTTTGTCCCATTGATTTCAGTGGGGATTTCTTCCAAGCAAGTAGGTTTAGGATTAATATCTGAATGATAACTATTAAAACATTACTCTGTGTAGCCGCAAAGATAAGGATGGGCTATTAGCCCCACCCACCTGCGCTTCCACCTGCTGTTTGCACTTGCAATATACTTGTGGCTAGGGCACTTTGTGGGGTATACAGCATGGGATCTTGGCTCTCAATCCCTTCCTCTCTTCACAAAGTGACCCTCCAGCAAAACTAGTTAAGCTACAAGATAGTCTTCAAATTGGGTGAACTGGATCCTGTGCTTCAGGCTGAAATTAGTATGTTAATATGTGAGAATGGAAAAGCTGAAATTGCAGGAATCGTACAGGAGAGAAAGTTACCTACACCATCCAATTTTTACTTTATTTAGATAACCTGGATCTGAGCCACACTTTTAGGAATTCATTTGATCATAGTGACAAGCAATATAAGTTCCTCCGCCCTTTGCCGATTGAGGAAATTACTTGAGGGCTCAAGGATTTGTGGGTGACTCATGCTACAAAAAGTCAAAGATTCGCAATATATAATGGGGCAGGTCTGACAGATGAAAACACTGCGATGACAGCATGTTCCCTCTGTCTCTCGCTCTGTGCCCCTTCCTTTTATCCCTTTGGCAATGAATTATTAGCCAATAGCAAATAATTAAAAAGGAAATAATAAAAAAAGGATTTTCCACATGCAGATACATACATGCACAGCTAATTTTGTATTTATATCAGCTCTGCTACTGGAACACTACTGCCATTTTAAAAGAATTGTGTTGATGATGGAAGATTCTTGGCTAATCCCTTGTTGTGGTTATGCAAGTTTATACTGGATGTATTAGCTCTGACAAGAAAGGCATATAGACTAAAAACAAACAAATAAATATAAAATTGACTGTCATTCCAATGATTCCCTTCATATAAGCTTTTCCTCTCTATAGCATCTTAGTTAATGAAAACATATGTTGATTTCATTCCCATTACAGTATAATATTGATGGTGGTGACAAAGCCTGGTAGCTCACAAAGATTAGGGGAAGATGCGTGATCCAAGGAAAATTTCCATTTGGTGTTTTACAAGAGTGGAAGGATTGTCTTTTCTATATTGCTATGAGTTTTTTTTTAATGAATGGAAGAGCTACATAACCAAAAGTTGATTGGGGCATGGGCATCTTGACACCCAATGCTCTCTGGTCCAATAGGACAAAAGGGTTGAAGTCTCGTTCACAAACAGCTTGTCTACATATCCTCCCGTTGGCCTTTGCAGAAGAAACCAGAGTTCCTTATGGACTGAAAGGGCCTTCAGCTTCTCATGTTCTTTCCACCAGCAGAACAAAAGGCATATGGTGATATCATCTTCCAAACAGCAGCATATCACAGGGACCCAAGCAACCTTCATGCAATAAAGGAAGAAAAGACAATTGAGAGAGAGAGGTCAGGATATCAACTAGAGCTAAGAAGATGGACAATGAGGACTCTTTGATGATGACCTGAAATGTGTGGGCAATGCTTATTTTCTTGCCTGAAATCATCATAGGCTACACCAGCAGCAAGTGTGAGCATGGAAGAGAAGGTAAGAATTCCACAGCAAGGATGGGGAACTTCTGGCTGGTGGATCAAATTTGGCCCACCAGGACATTTACCCCAAAGTAAGGCCAACTGTTAGGCACCTGAGGTCACATGTGATGTCAAGTGTGGGACAGGTAGTGACATGGCTAGAAAGCAAGACTAACACAGTAGGAAGCAATTGCTCTGGTCCATGGGGTCACGAAAAGTCGGACACGACTAAATGACTAAACAACAACAACAATGTATTAGAAGGTGTGGTAGATCATGAGTTTTTATATTCTGCTAGCTAAGTTAACTTTGCTGCTTCATTCAGCCATTAATACTCCCATGGTTGCTGCCAGGCAGCACTGTAATGATTCAAAATCATTCAGATTTCAAATGGGGTTGAGCAGGTCCAGTGTCAGCATTGTAAATTAACTTGGAAAACAGTGAGTGTAGTTGTCGTTGCAGTCAAGAACAATAAAACAGAAGGTCACATAATAAATTAAGTAGAGAAAGAAGTCAGCAACTCCGATCTACAGGGCAATGCCTCTGATGGTTTTGGTGCTTTTTTGCAGGATGAGGGGAGCAGAAAGAGCATAAATATATAGAGTACAAATAATCTATCAGGGAAAGACCACTGTGGCTCAGCAGTGGAGACAGACAGCAGCGAACTAGACAGACCAATGATATGGTTTGGTAAAAGGCAACTTCCTCTCTTGGTTAGCCACTTTCCAGATTTAAGCAGCCCTCTATAGCTAGAGTAATGTATTTTACAGCCCCCCCTTTAAGCAACCAAATAATATAATTCAACACACACACCTGCCCCAAACCCAGGTGAATTAATCAAATCCGCATCTGTTTGACCCTCTGTTTGACCAGGGACCCTGACAATGTGAGGAGTTCTGCTTGTGTTGAAGCAAATAGGAGCAGGAGCCATTTGCAGACCTTCCCTTCCCACAGATGTCTGATGGGCCACAAGAGTCTGGGCTGAATCAGGATTGGTCTCATTCAGTAGGCTCTCCTTGTGCTCTTATATTCTTAATTTAATGCTAGTATGAAACTGGGTGGCTCACCCTCTGATATCATTACAAATAAAAATAGGTAAATTTTCAAAAGGTTATTCCAGCCCTCCTGCCCTTTCACATTTTGCTCAAGAGCTCAGACCATAATCAGGAAATAAATCTAGTTGTCACAACTGTGACAGCTCTTTGAGTCAAAGTCTTGAACAGCTTAATTGGGGGGAATGATCCAATTTTAAGATTCATAGGCAGCATGACATCCTTGCGCAGTAAATTCTTTCAGGAAAGACCATGAATAAATTGAATACATTTATGGAATAGTGATGGATTTCAGAACATTGCTTGTTAAGACACCATGTACCTTCAAATTCTTCCTTGTAATAACAAAAGAAAACCCATGTTGCAAGACATTTTTAAAGTCCACCCATTTAGATAGCCCTGCACACATACAAGTAACCTTGTCCATTCAGTTAGCAACTTGCCAATATAATCTTCTCCCAGGCATTTGAGTGATACCTTCTCCTTCCCCTTTGTAGCAGTTGGTGATATATTATATCCCCCTTTGGGGGCTGCCCCTGGTAGTCCAGGAATCTCTGGCCCTCCATAAGTTGTTGAACTCCAGCTCCCCTTGACTCCAGCCAGCATGGCCCATGATCTGAGATGATGGGAGTTGGAGTTCAACAACATCTGGAGAGCAGTAGGTTCCCTGTCCCTGTATTAAAGCTTTAAGTGAGTGGCGGCTAATCTGTGGCCCTCTAGATGTTGCTGAACTCCAGCTCCCACCATCCCTGAGCATGGACCATGCTGGCTGGAGATGATGGCAGCTTGAGTTAGCGTCCAACATCTGGCAGTTCACCAATCAGCTACCCCTGATTTTAGTATTGTTAACTTCCATTTTACAGACAGGACCCCAGGTTAGTGGGGCAGTGTCCCCTTCACCCCTAATGGACCAGCCTCCACTGCATATAGTCATCCTAGGGTCTGGCTGTCACTGGGGAAGGGTGGTAGCTCAGTGGTGGAGCATTTGCATTGCATGCAGAAGGCCCTAGGTGACATCTCTTGTGTATCCAGGCAAGGCTGGGAGAGAATTCTGTCTAAAAGCCAGGAGAGCATCTGCCAGTCAGTGCCAACAGTATGGAGTTAGATAGGCACAAATGCTCTGGCTCAGTAGAATGCTTCTTATGTCCCTGACCTTCATAGTGGAAAACACTGCAGCGAATTGACTTGCCACCGGTTCACGATGAACCTTACTATCTATTACTTATTGGGAACATAAACAGCACAATCCTATGCATGTTGTCTACTCAGGCATAAGCACACCTTCATTCAGCAGAACTGACTGCCAGGCAAATGTGTATAGGATTGGAACCTAACTAAAACAACATGCAAGATGAAAGCAGTTTCATGCTGACGTCAAGCAAAGTGGGCTGAGTTCATCTGGATTCTTACAGAATTATTTGTCAAGATAATTTTTACGCCCGAGTTTGAGATGAATGCCAGGAATCGTTCCATGGCCGAGAGCAGTATTAAGCGGTAAAACATTAGATCAATGTGGTAAGGAGGGAAAAGCTGGAGAAAGCATTCAGCTTCAAGTAATGGAATCTATACGGAATAGAAGTTAAAAACAGGGATACTGTTTCTGTTTATGCTCTTGTTCTATTCTGCGTAACCTTAACCACCCCACTGTAGTTGCTGCGACTCATGTGTAAAATACATTTTGTATACCGCATCTGTTTCTCTGTCTATGGCTCTAATGCTAAAGGGTCAGGTGGCAGAAGATGGAAAAGACCTCTGCTTGAAACCAGGGATGAGGGAGGAATTTGGTGAATTCCACTTCCAAGGCAGACTCACCTGATCTGCACCTGTCAGACCAATGAGTGAATCAGATGTGGGTGTACTTTGAAATCTGCATTCCTACTGGATTCCATGCAAAGGGGTTCAAGAGCTGCTGACCACCTTCATTAAAAAATAATAAAAAAAATATATTCTGCAGATAGTAACTGCCTAGGATTCCAGCCATATTTTCAAGCACACAACCTAGTTGCCCCAGGCAACAGATATTTCAGGGGCCAAATTCCCTTTTAGGTCAGGTGCCAAAGCTAGGTTGGGATCCGGGGCAGTGCAACAACATGGATTGCACTTTTGTACAGTAGGCTGGTTTCTCTGCACACTCACCTGGTCCCCCTCTGTTCTCCATCCAGGTAAGTGATGGGACACGGGTGCCGCTGTGGTCTAAACCACTGAGCATCTTGGTTTGCTGATCAGAAGATCATGGGACAGATTAAGCTTCCGTTGCTCTGTCCTAGCTTCTGCCAACCTAGCAGTGCAAGTAGATAAATAGGTACCACTGTGGCAGGAAGGTAAACGGCATTTTCATGCACTCTGACTTCCTTCATGGTGTCCTGTTGTGCCAGAAGCAGTTTAATCATGCTGGCCACATGTCCCGGAAAACTGTCTGTGGACAAACAGCAGCTCCCTTGGCCTGAAATATGAGATGAGCACCAAACCCCATGGTCGCCTTTGACTGGACTTAACCGTCCAGGGGTCCTTTACCTTTATACCTAAGTATAGGTACCAGCTCCCAAGCGCTGAGACACTTTGCAGCCCCCTTTTTTTGAGAGCCCCCACAATGTTCAGAGGATAAAGGAGGGAGAACATAGAGCTTATTTGGTTTTGTTTGCAAGTCTTATGATTTGCAAAAG
The DNA here is from genome assembly GCF_965112155.1 of Podarcis liolepis. Lineage (NCBI taxonomy): Eukaryota > Metazoa > Chordata > Lepidosauria > Squamata > Lacertidae > Podarcis > Podarcis liolepis. The sequence continues at coordinate 69,753,560 of NC_139557.1, read as the reverse complement.
AATCAAAAGTGGGAAATAGGCTGAGATAGTTTGAGGTTTGGGTTTTTTTAAAAAAATAATCATGTGGTGTATCAGTTTTATGAAATAAAACAAACAGTAGTTTACAATACAGAAGGCAAAAAAGGCAAAAATCACCTCTCTTATTTCTTCCCACTGCTTATTCCTGGGGGTTCTTGCCATACATGCCCAACAGTTCTTGGTCTGGGTTGCTTGATTTTAGTGACGTAGCTCTTTCTTGATTTCTGGAATGGTGAGCAGAGAGCCAAATCTGTAGAAATTTAAAGCCAATTTGCTTACAGAGGGGTGGAACTCAGCAGCGAAGCTCTAATGTATTTTAATGGAGTTGGACTGCACAACTGCTTTTCATCGTTCAGGTGGCTGGACAACTCCTAACACATTCACATTAGCCATTTTAGCTAAGAAGAGCCAAGAAAACAGTTACTGAGTAAATCAGTAACATATACCTCATACGACCAGTCATGTGTTTGAGTAAATTCATATATATACAAAACAACCATTTGTGGCTGCAGTCCAGATAAAGTTAGCTACACTTAAGTCTTCAGTGGAGCTGATTTCCTTGATAATGTATGTGGTTTCAACAGGACTAAGGCATGACTAACATTTTTTGGGGTGGGGCTGGGAAGATGACGAAACGTCCTCAGGCCTCCCGTAGAACATAAAAGGACTAGAAACGAACTTGCCTTCAACAAAACAAAGTAGGCTCCATCAACCATGGAATAACCACTTAATCATTTAAAATCAAGATCATAAAAACCACATTCATAATAGCCGTTTTGCACCTGTAGCTAAGAAGAGCCAAGAAAATAGTTACCAAGTAAATCAATAACATATCATTTTGCTCCAAGGTCTCCGTGTACTGGTCCCTGAACCTCTCCTTCTGCTAAGATTTATTTTGATGACGGTAAGTAGCGCTACATTATCCAGCATTAAAGATGTTGTTTACTACATATCTGGGAGCCCTGAAAATTTGCTCAGGACATGACTGCAGACTGAAGGGATAAGAAACTCTTGTCTGTTTGAGGCATCCAAACTTTTGATTTCTCTTTTGTGTAAAGGAAGGGTTCATGACTGACATCTAGAGGTAGTTCATAAGACAGCTTTCTCTCATGATTGAAATATGTCTTTAATCAGTGTTACTTTCTTTTGGGGGTGGGTTGCAAAAATATGTTTATTAAAGTGTCGTAAGCATTGCAACATCTGAAAAGCAATAACAGTACAAATTATGATGATCAGAGAACTCTGAATGGTTTAATTAAATTTGTAGATTCACCTTTGTCCTTGTAAAGAACTGTACTATGCATGGCCCTAACTCTGCACTAACTCAAGCATTTATACAGTCTAGGAAATGCACAGGCCCAGTGCTAGGGAGGGCCCGGGTGGGGCGCAGGCTGAGGGCCCAGATGGTCTCAGGGGCCCACTGACCTGCTGCCTGCCCTTCCTGCTAGGAGAACCTCAATGGAAGGCACTGGGTGGAGAAGCAGGCGGGCAGGCACTGCTTCTGTGCTGGCACCTTGCCACCTACATGCTGAGGGCATCCATCCAGTCATGCCCAGGGAGCCCAGTGATTCAAAAGGCAATGCAGAAGTGAAAGCCTGTGGGGTCATGTAGCTGCCTAAGGGAGTTCTGTTTCTTGCTTCTGTTGTAGATGGTAGAGAGCTTACAGGGTGGATTTGGGTCTTTCAAATTTCAACGGCACCCTGTGCAAAGGCAAAATTTTGCACTTCCCTGCCTTCTGTTCTGCTCAATTCACTACATGCAGCACCTCCTAAGTTTGGCACCCATTGTGGTGGCACCAGTCATGCTGCCACCCTATATTTGCTTCTGAAGGATAGCTGCAGCTCATCTGCCTCTGCCTTTTTTGAGGGTTTTAGTGGTTTCACAAAAAAAAAACTTCCCGTCCCTAATCTGTAGCTCCTTGACGAGTCTTTGACTCTACCTTCCACAACGACTCTTCTAAAATGTGCAGAAATTCTAGAATCTCTTCTAAAACATGTAGGAAGTTGTGTGTTCATGCTCTCTGCTGCTCCATCCATGCTAGGATCCATGGATTAGCATCCCACACTAACATCAGAAGTCTACCAGCACAAGCCTAACTACACCTACAGAATTTAATGATGCTTAAGGTTAGGATTTCAGCCTAGAGCAGAATATTTGAAGCCAGGCATGGGGGTGGGGGTGGGGGTGGGGGGAAGCAGATCTTTCTGCCCTTCTCAGATCACACTGGGCTAATGAAACAGCAAGGTGGATCTCTTGCTGGGGGCATTCAGTCTAACCAGATTTGGGCTGATTGGGGAGAGAGAGATTGCCTTCCTTAGGATCCTGTCACACTGCATCTTTGCACCTCCATCAGCTGTTTTGTCTTCCCCTTCCCCTTTTGGGAGGCACTATACCTGTCCCAAGAAATATGGTTGTTGATTATGGTCGCCTATGGTGAGAAGACGGAATGGCACTCTGCCCATGTTCAGCAGCACTTCTGCTTATTTACACTGAATCATGTTTTCAATCAATCAGTAATTAATCACTTTATTTGTATGCCACCTTACCAAAGTTAAAACCACGCTCCAGGTGGCTTACAACATATGAAAGATTATATAACCAGGAACATAACAAAAGTAGTCATAAACAGTAAGCAAAACATCAAAAAGTACATAACCAAATTGAACAGTTTTCACAAAAAATCTGGAATTAAGAATTGTTTTTAGAAAAGGAGCAAGTAACTTCAAATGATTAATTGTGCTAGGCTGAATTTGGTGGCTATTAAAAGTAGTTTGTGCATAGATATACTTAGCACAAGCAACATCTGATCTACCTGACTAAGCTAAAGCACAAAAATGAAGTCAATAGTGTGAATGGCTTCTCTAGCTTACCCAGTACTCTTCTTAATTTTATGGATAGCAGGACTAAATTAGATACTTTTCTTCAAATATCTGTAGCTAAAGGAAGCTGAAGGATGACCTTGCTTTGAAGCCAAAAAGCTGTGAAGGACAAGAAGGCAAAGAAGAGGTGCCTTTAAATTGCTTCATTCTTCTCACAGCAGAGTACAGTAATTGTTTACTATTCAATTGTGAGCTTTTTGGCAGTTGCAAACTTTTAAAAGTGAGAATCCAAGAGGAAGGACATTACATAATACTCTGAGTGTAGCATCCCATCGATCTCCACATTCTCTGTGGAGCTCCTCTCCTGGTGACAGCGAAAGCTTAGAGCACTTTAGACGCTTGCTTCTTCTTCTTCTTTTACAAGATAACTTTTAAAAATGTTCCGGCAATGTTTGAGGAAGAACCTGAAAAGAAGAATGACCTTAGGCTGAACTGGTATTGTCACAAGAGCTATCACATTCTGACGTGGCAAGAACAGGAGAATAAGATAGATAAAATCCAATTGGGACTCATGGCTTGGGAGTAGAGAGAAGGGATGGAACGCTACATACTGACACTAGATTGGTAGACAGATATAATGGCTGTTAGTCTCTCTCCTTGATGTGTGTCCTTTTCCCCAGCTTGCATTTTTCAGATTCTGCGTTTTCTGTCCCTCTCAACTTTAGCTTCTTCATTTCCTTACACAAGCCAAGCCCTTTATGCACCACAAAGCCACCCAAAGCAGTGAATGGTTATGAGCGCCACTTAAACACAAGTCTAATCAGAATCCCTTTATTAGGGGGGAATAGAGGAATCCAGTTCCCTCTAATAGGGAAGGAATTGACATCTGCTACCCTGAGTGTAAAAATCTAGCAAGGCTACCAATAAATAGCTCCCTTGACACAATTAATTGCAAAGCTGATTATGTATTAATATATACAAATGACAAAGTTAAACACAATGTCAAAAACCAAGAAATGTAATCAAGAGTGTATTATCCTCCCATTTCTATTTAACAAGGAAGACACATGCTCTGTGAAGTGAGTGAAGGGTGGCGGGTGGAAATAAAGATCACAAAAAAGTACCGGGGAAAATTATATGTAACAGTTACCTAACACAATGGTAGAAGTGCAGCTTCATGCATAAAATTGTTTCTTTGCTTTTCAATTTAAGTTTGGGGATTATATGAAGTATTTTGACACATGCGTATTTTTACACATGTGTATCTGGTGTGCAAATGCAACCTCCCCGTTTTTCTCACTATGTACACATATGAAATCATATAGAGAAGTAATGTTCATGTTAAAGACATTTGAAATGTTGCAGAAGATCCAATCGTATTAAATGGGTCAAAGATGGATGCAGTAGACTTAAAATGAATTGTCCTGGAATTAGAAGATGTGATTCTGTAGAAGGAAACTGGATCCTCATGGATCTGCATGATTTTGTACAGGGTTTCCTCAAACCACCATTAAATTAAAGGCAACATACATCACAGAACAGATCTGTGGACATGAACTGATGATAGTTCTAAGGGGACCCGTGTTTGGTCAGCGGGGAGGTACAAAGGTATAGCAGTTTGAGTCAGATTAAAGAGTGAATAACACACCCACACCCACACCCACACCCACACCCACACCCACACCCACACACCTGTCCTTCAATGAAAAAGCATACAATTTATCCACACAACTCTGTGTGGATGGGAACTTAGGTTAAGTGACGGTGGCTGCCTAAAGTCAATGACCTTCATGGCTGACTAGGGATTTGAACCCAGGCTTCGACAGGAAATCCATTGTACAGCAGTGAAATGGCTTTTAAACGCAGAGGCAATCAAGTTGGTGCAACATATAAGAAGTCATTATTGTAGTTATTCACTTTATGGAGAAATGTGTAGCTAAAATGTAAGTGGGGGGGGGGTGAGGGAATTGTTCTCCATATTCTCAGTTTTTTTTATTGAAGAAACAAATCACACAGTAAATTACATCTGATTTGCATGAACTACTGCGTGCACCTAGATCTCGGCATGAACTCGGAAAAAGACATTGTTTTAATTCCATAGCCCTTTATAGTTGATATTTTTATTAATTTTTCTCATGCTGTAATTCTTCCTGTGTTTCTATTACATTCAAGGAACCCTCCTGGGTATAATTTAACATCTGCACATTACTACTGCTGGTAATGAAAGACTAATATGCACTGCCCAAACTGAGAGAGGAATGAAGGGACAGGCTGCTTCCATTGCGGGGTGTGACTACACTCTCTTTTTATTTGAGAGAGAGAAGATGAATTGGGAAAAGAAAAGGCCTGCTTTCATTTCTAGATCGGAGCCTTGCCTGGGTTCTCCTTTTCTCTTTGTGGGTACTTGCATATGGATACCTGCTGTGTTTTTTGATGAGATGCTGTAAAATTGCTGTCCTTCAGGCAGGGTGTGCTTTACATGGGACTGGGGCAGGGGAGGAATTTGGTTCAGTTCACATTTCCCTGTGAACTTACCTAATTTGCCCTTTATGAAATGATAGGCTGAATAAAACACAGCTGTCCTTCGAAATTCATACTTCTCAGAATATTGCAATGCAGTCAAACAATGTGTAGAAAAATGCATACACTAGGGTTTATATGTTCATATAAACACACATATTAGTGGAAATAACATACAAAATAGCATCTGGACAGCAGACAAAGCAGACATGGAGGTTACATAGTCAGAATTGTTGTGTTTCTAGTTAAATTATGCAAATTCTTTCTAAATCTGCACCTATATGTAAAAATAAGCACATGCAGATTTTATTCATATCTGTGCCCCCTTTTGTCCTCTTTATAACGATGTGTAAGGGGCAACCATTTGGCATCTACTTCAAATGTGAGCCTGCAAACTAGGGCCAGCAACTTCAACTACGTTTTCTTTCAAGATGATGCCTGCGGTGACACATTCATCATAGATCATAGGACACATCTAAAATCAAAGGAACAGGATTGATTGCTTCAGAAATATAAGTGCAAATTTAATATTTTGATTATTAGATTAAAAAATTAATCAAGTAAGATTTCAGTCCTAATTTTCATGGGAGAATTTAGCATGTGCTTAAGTCTCTCTTATTAATGTTTATTACAGAAAGTCCCATTTGGTTCAATCAGACTTCCCCAAAATATTTATCATTGGATTGCAACTGCACTACTAATTAAGGGGATCTTAATCATATTTACTTGGGAGTAAGCCCTGCTGAACTGAAGAAGACTTACTTCTGAGTAAAGAAACATAGGGTTGTGCTGTGCATCTCATAATTCAGACCGCATGAGAAAGTAGAAAAAACATTCTGCCTTCAGAGCAGATTGCTTGTGATGACTCAAGCCAAGCTATATATCACTCAGTTAATGATTTGTGGTTCTAAAAAATGTAAATGAAGTTCTGTCTTGTCGACCCAAACGATTTCTGTGTGATGTTCTGTATGAACACCATGATCATTGCATTTAGAGCATTAAGGATGTCTTGCTGCAATAGTGAATTCTGTTCCGACACTCTAGAATATATTGACAGAGAATTTTTAACTTGTTCACAATTCTCCCTTCAGGCTGAAGTGATATTTCTCTCTTCATTGTGAGTAAAATGTTGCTTGGTCAGTGAAAGTGAAACTTCAGCCTGAAGTGACAGTTGTGAATGAATTAAAAATTCAGTGTCTAGAGTATCAGAACAAAATTTCACTACTGCAGCAAGACATCATTAATGCTTTAAATTCAATGATCATGTGGAGTTCATACAGATAACACAATAACCACTGTAGGGGGAAAAAAATCTCCCGAACAGAGAGGGAGATAAAAGTAAACATAAATGCCAGATATAGGTTTCTGGACTCATAAATATTGTGAAGCTGTGTTCGCTAGTCACTTCATACACTATTCTTAGGGGAGTTTTAATCAGCACATGTTGTGCAGTGGCCCATACAAAATGCATTTAGCCTGGGGATTGTTCAGTTGATCAAGCCTTTTCTGTTGACATTCTCTCCCACACAGTACTGTACAGTAGATACAGTGAAAGAAGGGAAGATACAATCATCTAATGATATCAAAGCAATCAAACTGGAATTGTGCTGAATTTTAGGGATGCTTACTGTAAACTGCTAAAGGCCATGTAAATTAATCGACAGAAAAGTGCACTACCTCTAGCAGGAACCTCCTCTCACTTCAGGGGACATTGCATTTGATTGCAGTCATCAGAAATATAAACCCAAAGTCCCCCTCCCATCCTAGTCTTGTATTTCCCAGCTTTGGAAATCCCCCAAAGAGTGATTTAGACCCATAGCTGCCACCACGTTACTCATTATGAAAGTGAAGAAGACAAGAAAGCCAGGCTGGGTGTATTATTGTTTTATCTGATGGAAGAAATAATCTGAGTGGCAGCCACCTATAGAGGAGGGATGGAGAACATGCGGCCTTCCAGATGTTGAACTCCAACTCCCATAATCCCCAGCCATTGACCAGCCTGGTTGGGGATGATGGGAGTTGGAGTCCAACAGCGTCTGGAGGTCCACAGTTCTCTATTCCTGACCCAAATGAAAAAGCAGATTTATTATATATAAGCTAGCTTCAGGAGGCTTCTGTTTGTAGGAGAAACTACAAATGAACCTCGGAAGATGGATTAGCCTTTTAAAGAATTAGTTGTAATTTGTATTTTGGATGTTTGGAATGAAGGGGTCTTTGGTGTGTGGTTCAGAAACTTTCCAGACAGGGATCTGTCTCATACAAGTTCTTAAACTGTTTCCTCAGACCTAAATGAACTCAGGGGGAGCAAAATGGACTGCTGCTCATAGAATCATTAAGAATCATTAAGTTGAAACTGACCCAATGGTCATCTAGTTTAACCCGCTGCAATGCAAGAATCTCAGTGCTGCTGAAAGCACTGAAAGCATATGCTACTACAGCAGCAAGAATGTTACTTGCCCCCAAATGGAAAGAAGCAGAAGTCCCAGCAAAGGAAGAATGGATACAAAAACTTGTGGAATAGGCAGAAATGGTGAAACTTACCGGGAGAATAAGAAATCAAGATAACAAATCTTTTACAAAAGAATGGAAATGGTTTATTGAATATTTACAGATAAATTATAAACAGATAAAAGCATTGGCAGGATTATTGTAATTACCTGCAGTTTTATAAGAGTATATATTTAAAGAAGATGAATAAATGAGTAAGTTAAGTTAATTTGGATATGCAGAAGATCTTAAAAATAAATTTAAGGAACAGCAGAAAGAGGGGGAAGGAAGTCAAGTTTTGAAATGTCAAAATGATTGTAAAATTAGTGAAATGTCTAAACTTGAAAAGTATAAATAAATAAAAAGGGGGGAATGAAAGCACTGAAAGCAGTGAAGATTTCTTCATGGTTATTGGCTGAAATGTCAGAGTTATGGACAAAAGATGTTAAAAGAACCACTAGGCTAAGAAGTACCGGTAGTTCCCTGTTCAGGGAAGTCTCAGTGAGCTGAAAACCAATGAGCTGAGATCCAGCGGCAAAAGCTGGGCAAATGGCTTGAAGAAAGAAGGCAACAGAGACAGGATAACTTACGCAGAACTGCCTTTTTTTGTTAAACAACAGGAGAGCAAGTTGAACTCTTCACCCTGGAATGGTTTTAAAGCTCCAGATTAGAACCCTGGGCTGTGCTCTCAAGCACATTCAGGACTGGCTGACTTCTTCAACCAGAATTTGCTGGAACTCAGTTCTGGCACCCCTCAGGTGGGCACCGTTGCCATGCTAAGACAACGAGGTGAGTTCCGACACCTCTTTCTATAAAAATAGCCCTGGCTGACATACTGCAAAAGCAGTCAGACTGCTGATATACAACAGCAGCTTCCTTATTAAAAAAAAAAGGTAGCAGACCCTAGTCTGGAAACATCTGGAAACATATTATAATGCAATTTCGCATTGAAGTGTGATTGATTTTCTACATTTACTCAGTAAATGTTGGTTGGCAAAAGAGTCAAATGAGCAGATTAAGACATTTGCTTAACTAGACCAACTGTGTAGCTCGGATCTAAGGTGTGCAACATCTCCTTTCAGTGTCTTAGATGCGGGCAATCTAGCAGCTCAAATTTAGCAAAATAAAAGTAGCATGCTCTGAGGTGTGTAGCGTACAGCGAACTTTGTTTCAGAGGGCTTTACTCTGACCTAATGAATTTAGCCCAGCACCATTTGCTTGAGGGCAGGCTTACAGTGGTGCCTCGCAAGACGAAAAGAATCCGTTCTGTGATTCTCTTCGTCTAGCGGTTTTTTCGTCTTGCGAAGCAAGCCCATTGATGGATTAGCAGATTAGCGCTACTAGCACTATTAGCGGCTTTTAGCGGCTTATCGGCTTATCGGATCAGCTGATAAGTGGCTTAGCAGCTTAGAAAAAGGGGGGGGGGAAGGAAAAAACCCCGCACGAACTCGCAAGACATTTTCGTCTTGCGAAGCAAGCCCATAGGAGATTCATTTTGTGAAGCACCTCCAAAATGGAAAACTCTTTCGTCCAGCGAGTTTTCCGTCTTGCGAGGCATTCGTCTTGCCACTGTATTTTAATTGACAGTTACTGTACACTGCCTAGGAAAGCACAGTGAAGATAAAATTTACCAGAGGAAAAACAAAACTATTATTTTTATCATATTTATAAAACGGGGTGTTTCCTGCACAAGTAGGTGAGTTGGTAGGTCAATTTGCTTTGCACGTCTCACGAGTCCCTGAGCGTCATGGCAGAGAAGTGAAAACAACTGCTGGTTCATTAAAACAAGAGTAAATGTGCAACCCATCTCATTCTGCTGGATTTAGGGGGGAGTATCTTGTATCTATAGAAGACCAGTGCTTGCAGTTTCAGACAATGGGAGATGGCAGACAAGTGTTATTTTCATCCCCCTCTATATGGAGCAAACCCCTGGTTGGGAGTTGGTGTGATGTTCATTAGTGATTTTTCTGACTTGCAAGCAGAAATGTCTTTGAAACTGTGTGGCTTGGCAGGAAGCAGCTCCAGAATGGCTCACTTATTTCAGGACAATTGATGCCCGGCTCTTCAGGGAGCAGGAATAAACGATACGTCTCTGAAACCTTCATGCTGTCTAATTTTTCAAAGCCGTATTAAAGTACCATATGTTTCTTAATCTTGACATGCTTTTGTCATGAAAGAAATGATGACGCGAAGGGTGGAACAGCACAATGGACATTAATGCCTGTAGAAAATGCCAGCGAGGGCTGACGTGAGGCAGGATAGAGGGACACCTACTGGGATATTATTGGATCAAATGGATTGCACGTGGATTAATACAAAGATGATCCTGTCTGACTAATCTGATAGCATTTTTATTTTTAGGCAAGAGGACAAAGGAGCAAACAGGAGGGGTCTACAAATATTATTTACCTAGCCAGTGTGATATTTTCACAGCAATGGTAAATTTTAAAAAGCTAATCGGCAGGGACAGCTGTATGGTACAGAAGGTGAACATGCTTGAATGGTTCAGGAAGTGGCTTAGATATTGATCACAGAAAGTGCTGGTGGGTGAAAAAGCTTCAGTGCAGATTTAGGTAACAAACAGAGCTAACAACTGGATGAGAATTGAGACTAGGTTTCTTCCTTTTTCCTCTATTGCACATACACGATTTGAAACAGGGAAGAAAAATGCAATAAAACAATAGTTGTTATGTCCACCAGTAGAAACATATTGGCATAAGTACATGACTAGATTGTTGACTATTTGATTTACAAAGCAATCCTGCATATGCTTCCTCAGAAATAATCCTCACTGAATGCAATAAGATGGCATCATTTCAGCCTTGAAATGATAAACTAAAAGACTGAAGGATGAATCACACTTAACTATCCCAATAAAACCTTATTGTAGCTATTACCTTATTACCTCCTGCACTAATCCACAACAAAGGGTCCAAATGTAAGAAAAGAGTGGGAACAACGGTCTGCGTGACTCCCAAACCCAACCATCGCAAGGGGCTGTTAGTCAGTCCTGTTGCTACAGCCATAGTAATCTCTTTGTGGTGTGGCATATGAAAATCAAGATGATTTGGAAGAATAGGAAATTTCTTGTCTTACTTTCCCAAATAGGAGGATATTGATGAAACATGGAAGTAGAATGACTATAATAAATATAGAGTCATCTTCTTGCTAATATCATTTCCACTCCAAATTCCATCTGAGTCTTTCAAGTGTCAAACTGGAAACAAGTATTTCCATTTGACTATATTACCTGAAAGAGAGCATGATCTACCCTTTCCTACGGTGTCCAATATTGTCCCCTCGCATGTGTTGATTAAGCACAGAAGTAGAATGCCTGAATTGGGCTTATTGCTTATTTTGAAGTATTTGTCTCACTTCTTATGAGACCAAAAGCCTGACTAGATATGGTTGTGCCAAACAGGTATAATGCATTTGTGTAGGTGAATATTGGAACTTGTCGACTTCTTCCACCTGAATTTTCCTGTGTCCAGCCACTTTCCCGTGGTGGGGCGCTTATTGCCAGTGACCCAGCAGCCCAGCAGTCACCCATGCCATGTTCTAAACCAGCGCTTGTAGTTCTCCAGATGTCCTTGGACTACAATTCCCATCATCCCTGTCCATTGACCATGCTGGCCGGGGTTGATGAGAGAAGTAGTCCAACAATATCTGGAGGCTCCTCATCTCTGTTCTTAAACATGGATCTGCTGCTGTTCTTAAACATGGGCCAGCTGCCCCAAGGACTGAGGCTCAAGCTTCTGAGGGTTCAGCCCAGAACCAACACCATCACACATTCATTTCTACACTACATGCTAAATGAGTTAAGTGTTTTCTATATAAACCAACACATGCCTCTAATTAACACAAACAGCATCAGAGATGCAGTGAGCACAGGTCTGAGCTGCAACTTGACCTGGCAGTGACATCTGTGAATGCATCACCTGACAGTCTTACGAATAAAGTGCTTGCAATGCAGCTTTACATTTCACCCTGAGAACCAGTGCAGGACGTCATGCACGATAAATGGACACGGACTGTGGACATCCCAGACGGCAAGAAGTTGCTGTGTGACACCATCAATCCATTCTCTTCTTGATCCCTTCCAACAAGTGAAGTACTTAGTGGCACTCCATCACACTAAGAAAATGAAATGCACACAGAAGGATAAGCAGATTGACACTTGATCCAGTCTTTTAAACAAGGAGTAGATGTTCCTGTGCAGCAAATTATTTTTATGTAAGTAATTAATAATGGGGAAACAATGCAGTGTCAAGGAGCATCCCAGGGGGAGAAATTGTCAGCCTGGTTATTCATTTATTCTTTTCTAACTAAATTGATGGGATAGTCTGATGCCTTTCTGGATACCACACAGATGATGGAACGGCAAACAAGTTGCATTTAAATAATGAGCAAATCTACCAATTAGTCAAAACCTAATCTTCGTGTCTTAGAAATGATGAAGTGCACTTAATGTGGCCTTTGCCAATTTGAAAAGAGCTTTAAAAATTGTGGAAAAAACCATAGATATTGATCTAAAGTTTTAGTCACAGATTCAATAGTACATTAATCTAGTGGGGCCTTTACTGAGACTGTGACTGTCACCAGGATTCATTAATTGAAGTTTAATGTGATGTAACTGATAGTCTCTCCTCTTATAAGCTTATGGTACACCTTTTTTAAAAAATGAGCATGTTCAATATACTGTATGACTATATATCTATTCCAAAGATGAAACCAGTGTTGGACAATCTGTTAGAACACTTTCTATTTATTATTGTTATTCTTTATTAAATTTCTTTCCGAAGGAGCCCAGCATAGCAAATGCTGGTGGCAAACCATACAGTTAAAAATAAAATAAAAACACATTTTAAATATTTATAAACAATTTAAACCTCTAAAAACATTAAAATCTTCATTGCACTGTTATCATATTGCTGATACTAGATGACTATATATATTGCAAAGTTAAAAGCACCTTTGGACAATCTGTTAGGATGCTTACTATGGAAGTAAAGGGGTGAATGAAGCTTCAGATTATGGCATAGACAAATTGTTCTTTCCTCAGTATAAGGATAGCAAGAGGTATAAAAGCAAGGTCAATGCAGACTGCAGTCTTTGACTTATTCTTTGCTATTGGCTCAAGCTTTTGTATGATGAGATAAGACCTCCAAAACCATTGACTCAGCTGCTGAGTGTTAGGGAATGTTTATAAACATTCCAATTGCCAAGTGTGCTGCTAGCGCGCTGAGGCTAGGGACAGATGGTTGTATGCTTTCGGTGGAAAGGGGTTTCCCTGACAGAGGAGCAGGCAGTGCTCTTAAAATGACTAGTGATTAATTGTTCAGTGCATGTAAACACGGTATAGTCGAATGGCATGAGTTATACATGTTATGCATAAGCATGACAAGTGTGTGTGTGTGTGTGTGTGTGTGTGTGTAAGTAGATGTGTGTAAACAACATCATGGGAGGGGCATTTCTAGAACTAAGGTGGAATTTTGAAGCTCCCTTGTTATTTTTGCTATTGGATATTGCAAGTCGCTTATGTAATCTTGCTATATTTATGTTATTTTTTGCATATTATTATATTTTTGTTTTGCTATGTTATTATGAAATTGTTGTTATGTTATTGTTTTGCTATGTCATTATGAATTTTTTTTGTAGTGTTTGTTTGAAATGCATTCCTGTTTCTTTGTTGTACACCACATTGAGCATAATTTTTTGGGGGGGCTCACCTGTTTGCCCTCTGACATCGAGCCACTTCACTTCTTACCTGAACTTAGGTAATTACCAAGAAACTTGTCTGGCTATTCCAGCAATTGAATCCTTGTTGGAGGCAAGAATTTGAAGAGACTCAGGCATACTGCCTACCCTCCTACCTCAAAACCCCACTATGTAGAAGAGGGAATTTGGAGGATGCTTGCTGTATAGGAGTGAAAAGAGCCATCCTTGCCAAAATTCCCACTGCACTACTATTAAAAAGACAAAGGAGCCCTCTGTCTCTTTAGAGCTCGTCATCCTATCCGAAACAAGATGCAGAGATCATGTAAATAGCAGGATGATAATTGCTTGAGCAAGCACTGGGCAAAGTCCACTGGGCTAAATGACCTTTAAAGAACCCTTTCTGAGCAATATTCCACCTCATACTCCACCTCATGGGTTAAGATGTAAAAGCCCTCTATCCCCATCCTCAGAAACTCGAAGGGTGGTAGCTCAGGGGAGAGCATTCTTGGTGGCAGCCTCTAAGTTGTGGAATTCCTTCCCCACAGGAAAGCATGTGTCACGTTCCTCATAGAGTTTTCATTATTTGCCAAAGGCACAATATTTTAACGCGATCTTTGATGCTTCTGATATATTGTTTTAGGACCCTGTTGTGAATGTAATTTGTTTTAAATTGGTTTTAATGTTGTATTTTACATCATTGTGACCTGTCTTGGGACTAATTCTTCTACTTAGAACAGCTCCATTGGCCAGCTCTGAACAATCTCTGGCACAATATGAACTCTAGCCTAATTCTAAACCACTGAGCCTCTTGGGCTTGCCATTCGGAAGGTTGGCAGTTCAAATCTGTGTGTTGGGGCGAGCTCCCGTTGCTCTGTCCCAGCTTCTGCCAACCTAGCAGTTCGAAAGCATACCAGTGCAAATAGATAAATAGGTACCGCTGTGGGAGGAAGGTAAACAGTGTTTCCATGTGCTCTGGCTTCCATCACGGTGTTCTGTTGCACCAGAAGCGGTTTAGTCATGCTGGCCACATGACCCGGAAAGCTGTCTGTGGACAAATGCTGGCTCCCTCAGCCTGAAAAGCAAGATGAGTGCCGCACCCCATAGTCGCCTTTGACTGGACTTAACCATAGATCTTCAGCTTCCCTATAGAACCATAAAACTCTATAGAACCATAGAACCATAAAAGGGGGGAACCCCCTTTTAACTCTTGAATTCCAGTTCTGCATCAACTCCTGGCCATGATATACAAGCCATACCCTGACTCAGAATTCTGGTTATGAGCCAGTTCTGAGCTTTAAAATTGATACCTTGATCTGCAAAGGACTATTAGTGGACAACGTTAGGTACACTTGATATCATTTTGATTCTTAGAGTCAGCCATGGCCTTCACCCTTAGATCACCCTTAAATCTATATCCTGACAGCCAAGTCCCTTACACTCTGTAATGAGGAGATTACTATAAAATATAAATCTTGATGGTGAAGTTTTTCTTCCTCATCCAGATGGGAGAAATGCAATTAGCCTATCATATAATGAAGAAAAATCAGGCTGAGTTATGACAAGGTTTCCAAGCGCTGTTGCTGAGTCATCTACTCTGATACCTGAATATGCAGATGGCAAGCAACTCATATTGGCAGGTGCACCAAGCTTCACAAGAAGATTGTATCCAAGTTCCAGCACTCAGCATTGCTTACTCATTCACTTCAGAGAGAAAATGGCAAATCAAGGAAAAATAAATGCCAAATCAGACTCTTAGAAGAGTGATTAAATCGTAAACATCTTTCAGTGAATTATGACAAGGATGTATCTCTTGGGTAATCCATATATTCACTCTGAAGATGACCAAAACTTTATGTGACAACAAATCATATCCACAACTTGTAGACAAGGGGCAAAAACATGCTGAAAGAAGTAAAAAGGATTATTTGTGATCTTAGAAAATAATGTTTTTAGATGAGGAGACATTTGATTTTGGTTCTATTTTAATGACAAACTACCTTATTTGCATGTCTCAGGCAAAATTTGAATTGGAGCACAGTTATCCTTTGAAATTTGCACTTATCTGAATTTTGTGTTGCAGTTCTCCTTTTTTAAATAAAATTCTTATATTAGGGGAAAGTGTACATAAAAATGAATATACCGGTATTTGTGAAAATAGCACACCAAAATGCATTATATTAAGGGAGATTGCTTACAGAAATATATGTTAGTCAAATCTCCCCACAAAAAAAGTGTTTATTAGCAGAAATTCACACTAAAATGTTGACAAATTTTCATAAGGATTTATATTGGAATAAAACACTGAAAATTGCTGCAGAAATGTGGAGAACTGAATCAAAGATTGGAAAAATTAACTTACCATCAGGTGCCTATAGTACCTCACCACACATATACAATTTTTCATACAATGTTCCCTATCTAAAGATTGTCATATCCTCATTTTAAGACTATGGCTCACATCTTGCCAGATATCCAGTTAGTTTTTGGGCAATGAAGTTATTTTTCTTATTGTTTAAACCAAGTAGACAGCAAATGAAATATTGGATTTTTAATCTCTCTTGTGGACTCCTTGAGAGACAAGTGTCTTGACAAATGACAACTCTTCTAGGGATGATGGACGCAAGCAAAGAGTCATCTCAAAAGTGCCCACTGTAATCAAATAGCTTATTTCCCAAGCACACAAGCAGCACCACAGGGCTATCCACTAAGCTGAACCTATTAACCTTGACTGGAACAAAACAATGACACTGCAGACAGAACCAGACATTGCCAAATACAGTCACCCTTTTATAATATGCAGTAATGTAATAGGTGACATGACACAATTATGTCACCCACTTCCCTCTTACCATTCTGTATTGTTGGATGACATTGCATTATGTGTTTCATTGCTATGAAGACCCGAGGGAGGGTCTTTTTAGTGGCAGCATCCCAGCGTTGGAAATTCCTCTCCTCTGTGACTTGACTGGCACCTACTTTTACAAGTTTTCAGCACCATTTCACTCAGGGATTTGCTGAGTCTTCGTGCCTGACCTGTACATTTATCGTTGTGTTTGTTTTCTGGTTGTTGGAGTAGATTGATCTGTATTTGGGAAGGGATAGGATTTTTAGCTATTTTATGTTTAGTTTTTGGTTGAACAATGGCTGCTTTTAAAGACTCTAGTACATAGGTCAAATGTACATGGAGATGTTTTGCTCAGTACGTTTTATACAAGGTGATGTTGTATACGTGAGGATCTTCGGAACCTTGACTCTACGGGAAAATAGAAACATAATCAAGACTTTCCACTCCTACTGGTTGTCAAAAAGTTTGAGAGGGGAATGAAAATATTGCATATGTCAAGCTTGGAAAATATAGTAGTTAGAAGTCACAAGGGCAGAAAGGACTGGAACACTTTAAGAGAGCTAGCAAACTGGGAAGTATCAGAAAGCATAGGTGGGGGGGGCAGGATGAAGGAAAAAGGAGAGGACCATGAAGAGGATCAGAAGATGAACAGAGGGATGCAAAGTAATAAGTATTGGCCTGGTTAGGGATACATTATAGAATAGGCATAGCTGGATGCAATCATCTCTGTTTCTTTCTTTGTTTACTCTTATGGGTAACTACTCAAAACTATGAAGTTCAATTTTTTCTAAAACATTTTTCTTAAAAATGGTTAATTTTGTTGGCTCACTTACACCTTAACTTTGGAAAGAAGTTGGATCTGAAGCCTTCCTGTCCACCCCATGCCTAAGAGCCAGACTACTCTACTCAGTATTGGGACTACATTGGGCCAGTCCAGAAAGTAAAATCCTGTTTAGTGGAGGCAGATAGAGAAGGGAGTTTTATCCACCTGGTGGCAGAAGGAGGGGCTGCCTTGTGTGGTTTGCTTGCATCCCTTCCATTTAATGGAGTGGGCTGTGGACGGTCACATCACAGTATTCTATGTTTTGTGCTCTGGTTTTGCTGCTGTAATGAAGACTGAATAATAAAGGTTTTACAATAACTAAATAAATAAAATACATGATACATGCTACAGGGTGAAGAGGTGTGTTGTGATATCAGTTGAATTTTCTTGGTAGCCCAAGTTTTTGTAACATCTAGTTCCACCTGAGTATGCAGAGTATAATTTTATATACAGTTGTACCTCGGAAGTTGAACAGAATCCATTCCGGAAGTCCATTCTACTTCCAAAACGTTCGGAAACCAAGGCGTGGATTCTGATTGGCTGTAGGAAGCTCCTGCAGCCAATTGGAACCCATGTCGGACCTTTGGGTTCCAAAGAATGTTTGCAAACTGGAACACTCACTTCTACGTTTGCAGCATTTGGGAGCCAAATCATTCAACTCGCAAAGCATTCGACTTCCGAGGTACGACTGTACCCATAAACATGTGTGTGTGTGTGTGTGTGTGTGTGTGTTTTGAACAGTTGTCACTGAAAGCCAAATAAGACAGCTGATAATGAATGAAAAAGTCCACATATGAGAAAATGCAACTGATGCCACACTTAAAATGTAATCAAGTATAGAATTCAACTGTGTGCTCCATAATCTTATAAGATCTGTCTTTTTAAAATTTGCACTACTCTGCTAAGCTCCTTGTGTTACACTGAATATGCTACAATAAAATAATAGTAAGCCTGAACGGGGGCGGGGGGCGGAGTGGAGTGGGGTGTTTGCAGACTTTTTCACTGGGTTTCAACTCACGCACTGCCTCTGAACGTAAACAGGGGGCTGCCTGTACCCTTCGAAGGTGAGGGCTCTAGGCCGTATAAAATGATTCAGGACTACATTAGGAAACAGAGTATGTCAGAGGAAAGTAGCAACTCTCTTCCTGAATATTGTGTTTAGCATTTTACAGAGCTTCTTTGTGTAAAATATAACCTGCACTATGGGAGCACAATAATTTAAGTTATTTAAAAGTATGCTGTCAGAGATTTGGGGCTGTTTCAAACCCCACCCCCCATTAAAATAAAAACCAGCAAGGCTGGCTGCAGAAGCTCCTTCATTCAACTCTTCATGTATCTGGCTGCTTTTGAGAATCCAGGAGGCAAGGTTTAAGCTGCAGCCCTGATCTTCTGTCCTATCCCAATGATGGGTAAATACTGTAATATTTCTATTCATCCAGCTTTCCTTCCTAAATACCATTCAGATCAATATATTATTGAATGAATGCTACAAGCAAACAATATTAAGATGCTTTATTTCATGTCTGAAGGGGAAGGTGTGCATGGGGAAAGTCATAGGAAGTTGCCTTAGATTGAGGAAGACCATGGGCCCACTAACTTCAGCGAGGTTCAAACTAACGGGCAACTGGTCTCCACGATTCCAGACAGGGGTCTCACCCTACCTATCTGGAGATATCAGGGGTTGACCGTGAGTCCTTTTTTATGCATGCAGATTGATTTTAATTACATAGTTGACTTGATATGGTAGATATTCATGTGGCAGATATTCATTTGTGATTTAAGATGTGTCTCTTGCCTTTTATTTGTGTGTTTTTGTTTGTTTGTTTGTGTATGTGTGTGTGCTTTCAAAAAATCAAAGTGGATTCCAAAAAACAAACATTAAAACACAAAAATCATTACCATAAACCCAATAAAATCAGTGCAATTTTGGGGGGAAATGTTCCTTAATTGGTAATGATTAAACTGCCTAGGGCACTTTAGGGACAGGATCAGAGAAGAGATAAGCTGTAAAAGCAAAGGAAAGAGGTCAGCGAACACATAATACTATATTAAATGAGAGATACGCTGGCTCTTATGCAAGCTTTCTTTGTATGCTAACTTAAAGAGGGTCTGGAGTGGGGTGTCTCCCGCTCCCAGTGAAATAGTTGTTACTTTTCTCTTTAAATGTAAAGGGACCCCCTGACCACTAGGTCCGGTCGCGGACGACCCTGGGGTTGTGGCGCTCATCTTCCTTGTATTTCTATATCCAGCAATTGGATACAGACAAGTGGGAGTTTGGGGTTTTTGTTTTTTGTTTTATATAAAAAAGCACCAGGAAGCACACTGTCCTATTCAAGCATACGCAGTACACATATTACAAAATGACACAGCTTCTCTGAAATAAAAAGCTGTACAGAAAACAAAATATTTATGTAAGGTAACTCTCCTGTTCTATCACAAACTGATGGATTGCTTTGCAGGAATTATTTACATGAAAACTCACACCTAAGCACAATTTTTTCACTCTCCAGGTGACACCTCCTTTGACAATCTAACATGATTTCATCTTGAATGTAAAAGTAACACACACACACACACATTTTTATTATTATTATTTTTTTGCTGACACCAAGCACTACTGAATATGCTGACATTTCATGGCCAATAGCTGGATCAATCAATCCTAACTAATTACTGTAAATAAATAAATAACTGGTCCATAAATCTGTGTGATCTAACAACACAGGGCAGGGGCATATAATTGATTTATGTCACCTGAAATTTCTGCAATACAATTTTGCGCAATTATGCTTGTTTACCTCTTTCAAGAGTGGGCGTCCCTGATACATTTTGGATTTGTAGAGGAGGCTGCTGCTTCATTCTGCCCCAGTAGTTCCCCACAGCACAACTTGTGATTTATTAGCATTGTCTTTGAGGTCTACCAAATTTGTGGAAATACAATGCACCGAAGAGCGAAGATGGAACGGAGTTCAAAGGACTCATGAATAAAACCTCAGTGAATGATGCTTCAAGCTTCAAGCACAAACACTGAGTTGGCTAAATGCAAATAAAAACATTACTTTTGCTCGTCTCGTATACAGAGGCAGCTGCGATGGGATCTGGCTAAGTTTAGCATAGGACTGGATTTCATTCCAAACTATCGTGCAAAATATATTTACTGAGAATACACATACAGTGGTACCTCGGGTTACATACGCTTCAGGTTACAGATACTTCAGGTTACAGACTCCGCTAACCCATAAATATTACCTCGGGTTAAGAACTTTACCTCAGGATGAGAAAAGAAATTGTGTGGAGGTGGCGCAGTGGCAGCGGGAGGCCCCATTAGCTAAAGTGGTGCTTCAGGTTAAGAACAGTTTCAGGTTAAGAACGGACCTCCGGAACAAATTAAGTACTTAACCCGAGGTACCACTGTACTACGATATTAAATGAATGAGAAATATGGTGGTCATTATGAAAGCTTTCTTTATATGCTGAATAAAATATGGCCTGGAGGTCATAGTGGCCTGAAGGCTGGAATCTGTAACAGAGATTGTGCCGTATTGGGACTTAATGGGAGATAGTGGTGCTCAATCGTTTTGGTGCTGGGACTCACTGTTGCCAGGTACCTCTTGTCAAATATCAACTCTACCATACTTCCCCCCCCCCTTTCCCCATCTTTCTGTTTTTCTCTCTCATTCTCCACTGACAGTGAAATTTGTGTGATGCAGTTTAAGGTGAGGGGAGTGAAGACCTGTGCTCGATGCTGTATGTGCGTGAAATGAGTCTTTTATAAGTGTTTCCATTGTTGGATTGTAAATTGCATGCAAAAAAGGAGGTTGTGTTCATGATTCCCTTGCCCAGAGCCCATGTAGTCCAGTAAGTAAAGCCAGCCAGTTGTTCAGTGGGAGAAGCGGAAGGGGTCAGAAAGAGTCAGTCTTCACTATTTCTTCCTTACCAAACAGTTAGGAAGATTTCCAG
Source organism: Podarcis liolepis (assembly GCF_965112155.1). Classification (NCBI taxonomy): domain Eukaryota; kingdom Metazoa; phylum Chordata; class Lepidosauria; order Squamata; family Lacertidae; genus Podarcis; species Podarcis liolepis. Next base: position 69,732,370 of record NC_139557.1, on the reverse strand, counting down.
CATTTTTATTATTACTGGACTATCCATGTGCAGCCCTAGCTGCTTCACTGACTGAATCAGGCCCCAAGGTTTTTGCTATCACAGCAGTCTTTCTGATGCTTTCTGCTGAAAAACAGTTTTAATTGAAATAAACCTCCACTCCTGGTATGGCCACAGTCAACAGTCAGCCTTTTTCCAGTGGATCTGATTATGCATGCACAGCATATCAACATACTGAATGAGTTAAGTAGGTACCAAGGCTGAATATGTTGGAAAACATAGATCATCATTTTACTCACTCCCTTACATCATTTAACTCTGTGCTGGTGACCCTGGGACCTAGTAATACGTACTGCAACCAATAACCATAACTCTATGATCTGTATAGAATACATGAAGGATGGCAGCAAGGGTATAATTTATAACCTTCTGAAGTGCTGTGTTATTATTATGTGACTGTTATAGTGTTCGTAGAATGACAGACTCTTATTAGGTAGTCAAGCATGTGGGCTATAGTTTTGAAACCACTTTTGATAGCCTTGTTGATCTCAGTATTACTACTCACATGTCAATTGTGTAGGGATCAGAGCTGCACAATATCAATTAATCTACCACCATATCTAAATAGTGTGTGTGTGTGTGTGTGTGTGTGTGTGCGTGTGTGCATGCTATTTTAAAGAAAGAGCTAGATTTCTGGTTAAGGTAAAATATCTCTTGCTCTCAAATGTTCACCGTATCTTTGAAACTTCTAGTCTTATCTAAGTCAAAATCATGGATCACATCGATCTGGCTTGCGCAGCCAAAAAGAGGACATGCATCATCAAAAGCGAGGACAAAAGAGAACACAGATTCACATAAATTTTGTATCTGCTAATTTATATGCAAAGGGACGCGGGTGGCGCTGTGGGTTAAACCACTGAGCCTAGGACTTGCCAATCAGAAGGTTGACGGTTCGAATCCCCGCGACGGGGTGAGCTCCCATTGCTTGGCCCCAGCTCCTGCCAACATAGCAGTTCGAAAGCACGTCAAAGTGCAAGTAGATAAACAGATACTGCTCCGGCGGGAAGGTAAACGGTGTTTCCGTGTGCTGCTCTGGTTTGCCAGAAGTGGCTTAGTCCTGCTGGCCACATGACCCGGAAGCTGTATGCCAGCTCCCTCGGCCAATAAAGCGAGATGAGCGCCGCAACCCCAGAGTTGGTCACGACTGGACCTAATGGTCAGGGGCCCCTTTACCTTTACCTTAATTTATATGCATAGATGCACATTGAGAAAGATTACTATAAGTTAAGTAGTGATACAGTGCATCTCGCCATAGTGAAGAAAACTGTGGACCAAGGGACCTTAATGCCTGCTCAGTCAGCTGTTCAGATGCTAACTGTTGGTGGGCAACTTCAAGGCTCCTGCTGTGCCTTCTTATGATTCTTTATCTTTAAAGACTCGGACTGAGTGGCCCTTGGAACAGAGGATCCTTTCAAAGAGAGCTGTCCTCTGTAAAGTAGGACACATTCGCTACAGCCTTGCCTTTGACATACTTCTGGACTTTAAACAGTTTTGATGTTGATTTTGGAATTAGTTGATTTTGGATGTAGAAAGAGTTGTTATGTGGAAGGGTTTCAGATAAGGCAAAGAAGTCTCACCCAGAACTGTTGGGGAATATCCATTTATAGAACCAGACTTGTAGAGCTTGAAGGGACCCCAAGGGTCACCTAGTCCAACTCCCTACAGTGCAGGAATCTTTTGCCCATCATGGGGCTCAAACTCATGATGCTGAGATTTAAGAGTCTCATGCTCTACCAGCTGAGCTATCTAAGGCCTGCATATCCATGCTATGCAGGAGGAATAAATAGCATTTTAATCTTTGCCAGTCTGCTTCCACATCTACTTGCATACATTGTTTTACCCTTGAATACTAGCATCCAGTCCTGACATTTACAGGTGGAAAATATATTTGCATTTTTAGCCCACAGGTAAAAAAAATATCCAGTTCAGATGTGCAACAAAGCAGCTATCCCATGTGCGTGAAATCCTACTAAGTGGGCTTAGGGAATTTTTCTTTCCATTAGTGTTAGTTCTGATTTCTGAGACAAGGGCTTATATTTGGTAAAGCACTTTGAAGTCTCATGAGGATGGATAAGTGATAAGTGAACAAACAGAAGCGTGTGGATGGAGTATGTAAACCTTGGTGTTTTGCTTTATTATTGTTATTAATTCTGATATGTCTGTAATAAAGGGGGAAATTAGAAATGCCAGATTGGAGCAGGAAAAGATAAATGCTGCTCATTTCTGCAAGCACAATAACATAGCATACTGCCTTTTGCTATCCTTAAGGGGTGGAAGAGAATTTCATTCGGTCCTCGTTTGAAAGCGAATTTCCATAATTCGCAGTCCCTGGACCTACAGGGCACAGTTATCAACCAGACTGAGCATTTATCTGAATTTTGCAATGTAAGTTTGCTTAGCAAAAACACATACAAAACTATACACATTATGGGGGAAATGCATACAAAAATGCATATTTTATTACCATTTGTTTGTTTTTTTAGGACAGCATACAAAATGAGCATTTTAGGGGAGGAAAATATGTACAAGACAAATACTTTAGGGAAAAGTGCTTATATAAAGATGTATATTAGGAGGAAATGCCCATACTTTTAAATTATTATTTTTGGTACGGAAAAAATAATTCTGCTGAAAGTGCGATGGGAGGAGCTTACAACTGAAAATGACATGGAATAGAGATAGGTTGGTCCGTCCATCGCTAATAACCGCCAAGAAGCCTTTAACAGAAAATCTGTAGCATTTCCGTCTCTTTTCCAGTATGTAACTGTGTTTTTGTTTTGTTTCTCCCTTCGGCTCAGTTCATTTCTGCAACAATACACCACAACAGCCATAGTTACCCAAAAACAAATGGCAGCTTTTATACCACAGGGGCTGCAACACAGATTTTCTTTTAAAAATCAAATGGCAAAACGTGGAGCAGTTAGCATATGTGCTTCAGTCCCTTTGCTTCACTTGGGTGACACTTTAATCACTTTTTTATTCTGCCTTGTTGAGGGAAGAGACTGGAAGACATATGCCACTTCCCCACCTTAACTGTGCATTTTCTAGTTTGTTTGGATTTATGTCACAACCTTAATGGGATTTAAATGGAATTTTTATATGTGAATAATACTTGGCATTAATGCACGAACTTGGGGCTGCTGTGCTCTCAAGATGATTTGCATAAAGGTTTTAAAATATAAAAGTAGAATAGCCGGGCTATTGTAAATTGTCAGGCAGAATGTGACACTGGCATAATAGGAAAGAGAAGGAACAAAAACTATGGAAGCGAGTGCTTTCCCCCGGGGTTAATTTTTCAATATTAAGGTACAGCAGGGGGCAGGGAGGAAGGAAAGCTGGAGGTGATAGTCTTTGGGGGCTTAGTTATTGGAGGATTAAATGGGTGCAGCGGGCAGTTCAACACTGTGAAGCTGGCAGGTTTCCCCTAAAAACACAATTCTCTTTGTATTATAAATGCTGCATATATATATAAGCTGCAAGTACATTCATCTCATTATTTGCCGCCACTGCTACATATTTGGTAAGATGTAATAATTCTGCATTGTAATTGACTTCAAACTTGTGCATTACAATAGCAGGGCTTTTGTGAAAAGGATCGGCTGCTTGGCCAAACAGCTCTGCGATAGTGATTGATCTAATAGGATGAAGAGTATACAGAGGTTGTTAAGGGCCAGGGCCAAGGGCCAGCATTGTCAGGTAACTATTTATTTTTATTGACTGTGTTTATTTCATTTATATCCCACCTTTCCTCTGAGGAGCTCAAGGTAGCTTACATGCATCTCCCCTCTTCTCCATTTTATCCTCACAACAATCCTGTTAGGCTAGGAGACTAAGGTCACGCAATGAGCTTTATGGCTGAGTGGGTATTTGAACCCCGGTCTCCCAGGTCCTCATCCAACACACTAACCCATACTCTCCAACATGCGGAGGCCGAGAACCGGGATGTGCATCTTCTTAGCCGTGCAAGTAACATGTGCTTTTGGGCTCTGTGCTCTTGTGTGAGGTCACGTGAGATCACGCTCTCATGCATTTTGGGGCTCTGTGCTGAGAGCATGGCACCCAAAAACAGGCTAACCACCACACCACACACTGCCAGTCGTGGAGCATCCTGACTCTATTGCTTCTTCCTAGTGGTGCTGTTGTTCCCTCTTCACCTGTCCTTTGTAATATGACGCCTTGTGCGAAGCCAAAAATTGACTGCCCCCTCAGCCCAAAGCTGCCTTCCCAAAGCTGGGTAAGCAAGATACTGGGCTTCGGGAAGGAGGCACAAGAGCTCTGGGAGGGTCCTAGAGTCCCCCGTCTCCTTTCTAAAGCTGCACAAGAGCAAACTAGGCTTTGGGAAGAAGATGGAAGAGCTCTAGGATCCTGCTAGAGCCCTCACACCTCCTTCCTGAAGCAAGGACTTACTAGGCCTTGGGAAGGAGGTGGGAAGGCACTCCCTCAGCTCACTGTCCTGTAGAGAGGAACCGGTCGTGCTCCCCTAAATCTGTCTCTAAGTGGCCATAGTGGAACACTGCTCACTGGTAGAGCACCTACTTTCCATGCAGGTTCTGTCTCCAGCTTCTCCAGAGGAGTTTTCTGAAAAGCCTTTTTGGGGAGGTCATGAAATGCAGACTCCAGAGTTCACAAATTTGATCAGAGCAACACTGCGTGCGCCCATAACCCTTTCTATGTAGCCTGTTTTTGCAATCAAAATCCACTCCTTGGCTGTTTGTGTGTCTTTATCAAATACACAATCTCATAAAATACTGCCAGATAATCAGGTGCCCGACAACAGATTACATTCTTATTGAAGACATTTTCTCTCAGTGTTTTCAAATACACGAAATTCAGCATGGGAAGAGATTCCGTCTACAAAACACTGCATAAAGGCAGGTACTGGGGTAAGCGTTCAAACCTTTTAAGCTTGGGTTTCACTGACAATTACCTAGATTTAACAAGAAAAGACAAAAAGAGGTTCACGGTAAACTGAAGTTTAAGATGAATGTGATTAAACTAGTAATCTCCTCAACCAATTCCCACACAACTAATCCCCTCTCCCCTCCATTGTCTTTTCTCTCCTAGCTGGCAACCAACAAAATGCCCATCCCGGACTTCCGGGTTGGTGCCTACGGCAATGGCGGAGTTCCTCTGATCGGGAGGAACTTGCCCCGTGGGAATTTGGGTCTGTACCGCCGCGGCGAAGGCGGAGACCCGTAAAAATCACAGGCGGGAGAAGCCTGTGAACGTGGGATTCGGCGGGCACCTTTTGCGCCTCCCCTACTCGTGGGGGAACCCAATTTCGGGGACCCGGAGCGACATGGGGTGAGTGGCGCGGTGCTTCGAATCGTCTGCTTCTTCCAGGGAGCGAAGCCGCATTGCTGTTGCCGGAGAGCACTGACTTTTTCCTGTGGACAATTTGACTCTAAAGTAATTACCCATGAGTAGAGCTGATACGGGAGAATCGGATTTTAAACGTTTAATTTGGCATCGAAACAGGGAGCTTCAAAACAGGAAGTCCACCTTCCCTATTTGTAAATAGACTGAGGCAAGGAGTCTGTAAGCTGAAGTCTTGGAAAGCCTTTTGTAAAAGATTAAATTTCCATCGGCAAAGAGTATAAAATCCCCCTTGGAGGCAGGAGAAGAGGGGGGGGGAAGTTGTGGACTGAGTATGCCTGCAGGAGAGAGTAAAGAGAGTTAAAATACTGCCGCTCTGACCCTGGAAACGGGCTGCTAGTAGGACTGACGTTTTGGAATGTCCATTGACAGCACTTAGAATGTTCCTTGACAGCTAGCAAAATAAGAGAGATATATTGTTTCTACTGTTTCTGGCTGCTTCTAAAAAGGAGTAATAAAGTAACTGAAAACTGAAACTAACTTTGGATTGTACGAGTTGCGCTTAAAGGTGACATTCTTGACTATTATAAATAGAAACTGTTTCCCTCTAGTGGAAGTTTCTGAAATTGGTTACTTCATAAGAGCTGGGCTAGGGGAGTTTCCAGCTGCAAGATAAAAACTGTGTGACTCTGGGATTGACCTTGAATCTATTAAGTGTTATGGCAAATGGAAAGGAAAGAACAGATGAAATGTCAACAGGAGAGGCCTGAGTGGTCGCATTATTGAAAATAAATGACTCGCTGGAACAGCTTCACAAGAAAACAGAAGTGATGAATGTGAAAGCGGACGCTGCAAATAATAAAATTGATTTAATTGTAGAAAGTTTAAATAATCTGGGACAAAAGGTGAACACCAACACAGAAACCATCCAGAAATTGACACAGGAATCTACTTTAATACGGCAAACTGCGGATGAAGTCAGGGAGAAAACCTTTGCTGCTGAATGTAAAACAACACAATTGGAGTGTGAGAGAGCCCCATACATTCAAAAGCAACTTGACGAACATAGGCTGATATTTGCTATGATGGAGCTTAAAGAAAAACAGATGAATTTGAGGATCAGAACCCCACCAGAACTGGGAAAGGAAAGTTTGACAGAGCTTCAGGAGGAGACAGGATCAACATCGGCTGAGAAAGAGAGATTTTTGGGGGTCAGTAGGACCGCCAAAAATGTGAATTTACTTAAGGGCAACTGTGAAGGACGTTGGATTGAAGAGAAGGGGGATTGGGAAATATGGACAAATCTGAAGTTGTTATGGTTGGGCCGAGCTGTTGTGGTGGGGATGAGGGTTGCTGTGTTGCCGGGGATGTTGCTTTTGTGTCAAAAAGTGCAAGTTTTGGATGGGAGGGATTGTTTCAGGAGGTGGCAGAGGGATGTTTCTGGATTGGTTTGGCAGGGCAGGAAGCCTCGAGTAAAACTTAAGATATTGATGGATGCTAAAGAAGGAGGTGGACCTGCCCTGCCAGACACTTAAACTTTGTTGTGAATCATCTGCTTTTTGCTGGCTGAGAGAATGGTTGTCTCTTAAAAGCACTGAAGTGTTGGATAATGGCAGATGAAGTTGATGGACTAGACGGAATTGGCGGAAAAGACTGGCAAGATCTGAGACCAGGGAGAAGAGTCGGTGGAAGAAGACTGGGAAAAGTTTAAAGACTATTTATAGAAATATTGTAAAATTAATGAATGTTAGAAGAATGTTGGAATGAAATTATACAGCTTCAGTAGAAATGTAATAAGGAATTAAGTATAAATAGATTAATAGAGTATTAAAGGAAAATAAGGTTAAAAGATGTTAAGATAATTATAGGATAGAAAACAGGGGAAGATGGTAAGGAATTGCTGAAATAATTAATAGAAGTGGAATACAAAAAGGGAGGTGTGAGGAGGCCGTGGAAATATGGGAAAGAAAGATAAGATATTGGAAGTTTTTTCTTTTTTCTTTTCTTTTTCTTTTTTCTTTTGATGTGTTTTTAAAGTGTTTTTGCTTTGTTTTGTTAATTTTTATGTAGTGTTTTTGTATTATAATGTATTTTTTTGTTTTTTTCTTTTGTAAGTGTTTAAATTGTTGTAAAAGCAATAAATATTATAAAAAAAAGCAAAATGCCCATCCCAAGTGCCATGCAAGGCTCCCTTCAACTCTCTGATTTTATTTAGCTTAACACCCCATATTCCAAGCAAATCTCCCTCCCCTCCTCTCCAAACACAAACAAACCCCAAACACAGTTCTTTGCAGAGGGTTTTCTTTCTGCTGTTTCCTTTCATTATAAAGCTCACACATGCCGGTTCCTTCAAAGGATAAGTGGCATTTGCTACCAATCCCTTAACTTGAATTGTGACACACTGCACATTCTGACTTGGATAGATGTCGGTTGGGAGGTGATGGAGAGGACCTTGAAGTCTGAATAGTTTGATATTAACTTCTGCCCAAACCTTTTAGAGTTTAGCCACCTACTGAGTGATACTGATATGTGAAGGATCAATTGAAGGAGCTGCTTTAGAAAGCGGGGGTTGGGCTCTAATGTTGACTTCAAAACAATTTCTCCTTTGACAGGGATAGAGAGGATACACAAAATATATTAAAAGACATCTGCTTGCTAATCATGGAAGGTACGAGCATATTTTCATTGACTGTTTATACAGGTCATAAGGCAAATGTGCTTCTTCTGAATTCAGGATTTATTATATGTTTCTGATCTCTGTCTTATTTATATACAAATATCCCCCCCCCCCGGATGCATTGCAAATGATAATTTTATTAATGATAATAAACTGCATATTCTACCTTGAGCTCCTTGATGGAAAGAGATCGGATATACATTTAACCACAATAACAGCATTAAATTTCTGCCAGTTATGTGTTTACAGTGCGCATCAAATGTGACTTTTTTTTTGAATTTTTTTGATGAGGTTTTCTGATGGACTGAGGCATGCTGGAGTACTATGCTGTGTCTGCATTTATATGGAGCACATAGTATATGAAAGCTTTATTCCATTTGCATGTGAGTCCTGTGACATCGAACTGTCCTCTGTGTGACATTTTCATACACTATGTACCCTTGCCTAATGTATAGGTGAACTGTAGCTTAAATTATTGTGAATGTCCCCTTTTTTGTAGAAATGGAATTTAACACTTTTTTAAAACAGTGTTTAAGTGGGAAGCATTTAAACTTCTGGCCTGTCCTTGGTTTGTTCTGGTGCTTAGATATACCAGTGCCAAGTGATATTATGGTATTGTAAGATGAAGCATAGAGTGCTTTCTATTATCTCAACACAGATGGGTAAGTACTGAGTGGAAAACGTTGGTGGCCCATCCCATTTCATGAAGCAAAAGAAGAAGGTGCCACTCCATCCTCACCAAAGCCTGGCTTGCTGGGTATGTATGGCTGCAGCAGCTGTGGTTTCCAGCGAAATCTCGCGAGAGTGCCATGAGATCTCACGAGCACCCGCTGGAAGCAGCTGCTGCAGCTGCACAACCTCAGTGGCAGGGGTGGGGTGGGGGGTTCCCCAACCCTGCTGTACATCATAAAGGCTATACAGTGGTACCTCGGGTTAAGTACTTAATTCGTTCCAGAGGTCCGTTCTTAACCTGAAGCACCACTTTAGCTAATGGGGCCTCCTGCTGCTGCCGCGCTGCCGGAGCACGATTTCTGTTCTCATCCTGAAGCAAAGTTCTTAACCCGAGGTACTATTTCTGGGTTAGCAGAGTCTGTAACCTGAAGCGTATGTAACCCGAGGTACCACTTATATATTTTTGGGGATCAGGAGGCTTTCTAAACCAAAATAATCCTACTAATAATAGCCAGCTTGCTCCATTCTTGCCAGGCCAGAGGTGTGTATGAAAGGAGTGGCAGCTGGATTTGGTGGTGGACCATGTTGGGACGGAAGGCTGAACAGATCTACTCCTTCTGCATGTTTCTCAGAAATGAATCTTTTGCAAAGAAATTCATCTCTCAAAATCTGAAGAAGACATTTGCACAAAACTTTGGGTTTGGTATACCTTGCTTTGACCAGCTTTAGATACTGTCTTGAAGGTGAGTGTGTGATTTAATGCATGCAAGGAAGGTGGGTTGAAAGAAGGAAATATAATGCATATCAAGACATTTGCGTGAAGAGAAAGAAGAGAGGGGGTGATATTTTGCTATATTACTGGCTCCCATAAGGAGCTATCTCAGAGATAAAAATCAAGTGAGATATGCCTTGTCAATTATGTGACAATCACATCAAATGGAGCATCATCTCATTAAAGAAAGTCTGAGCTGTCACACCTAATTGAGATTGTATGGCATGCTAAGCAGCAGGCCCAAGCTCCATTCCCAAGTGCCGGCATCGGCTGTTACCAACACTTTCTAGTTTCAAGGTTTTGAGGATCAGATACGAATACTTCTGCCATGAAGTTATAAATTGGAAAGGTCACCGGTGAACAGAGGATGTACCGTACGTCCTTATGGGATTTCTTTATAAAGTGTAATTTTTAAAACCAGACACACACAGAAAAAGATCAGTATGGTGGGAGTGATCGGTGGGAAATAATATTAGGCAAGTGCTGAAAATTTTGCAAAATGCTGGGGAAAAAAGGTAAGGGCATGCTACAGAATGGTTGTGAAATGAGTCAGATAGAGTCGACCTGTGCATTCCACATGCAGTCATCATTTAATTCCATTCTGGTGCCATATCGGTCCAAAATGGATCATACTGAGGTGCCACAACGGTACAAACTAACTGCCCATACATGCACCTACTGTTTATTAACATGCATTCCCTATTAAAGCAGCAAGGTTGTGACTGTACGGATAAGCCAGCAGGGCCAACCCTAGGTTTGACCTTCACATTTTGGGCCTGCACTGTAATATATATCACATGCACACACACTGCAAAGTGATCTTCTGTATTAAATTTTGTGTCTCTGGAACTCAGGTTCTGTTTACAAGATTGCTGTTTGGTTTTTCTTCTTATAGTGAGACAGTAGGATTCAGCAGCCTAATATTCTACGCTGGTGTTTTGGTTTCCAGTAGTTCAATAACACACATCAAAGCTTTATTAGATTTTGCCACCTGATTAAGCGAGAACACCAGCTGTGCATTTCTGCCCTCTTCCATTTTTAGTTTTTCATCTCAGTCCTCACTCCCTTTCTGAGATGACACCCATACTTTCCTGTCCTACATTATTCACTTTGAAGGTGAATTGGTCAATTCTGCATCTATTGCAGCTTTATGATTTCATTAGTTTTACAGAAGAATACTTGTGATGAGTTAATCTGATCTGATCTGACCAATAGCCTTCATTTCCATGGCTCTTAAGAAGTGAGTTCTCATGCTTACTTTAAATAAAAGCCAGGTATCAATGGCCTGTAGGCAACCCGTCATAGGTTTGTCTACCTCTGTTTGGTGGACAGTTTAGTAATTGTTTAAGATGATAAGGTGACAGGCCTCTCAAAGCTGAGCAATAACAAGATCAGTCATACTAAAGCCTATTGAGAATTGTGCCTCATTAGAATGCAGATGGGGAAATCTCAGGTTTCCACCAGAACTGTAAGTGGAATGTGGTAAGCCAGAAAAGCATTTTAACCTATTCTGAGCTTCCTTTCTATGTTTACAATGAAATCATAATTATTAAGAAGTAGAGATGGTGGAGAATTTCACAATGATCAAACTTGGGAATGAGTTCTACAAGTGAGCCAGTTGGTTTTCCTGTGAGGTCTGGCGATGTGGAACAATATCAATCCCCACCACAAAAAATGTTTGGACACCATTGACAACTGTGTGTGTGTATCTATAGCTGGGCAGCAGTGGCCCAGGTTTGTGCCCCAGTGAGGTCATTTCAGTGCTGCTAATGCAGCAGTTTGATTTCATCCCCATTGTCAACAAGCACAACACTTTAGGACATAGGTATCACTGTAGTATTACACAGGCTTTGTTTCTGTGTAACGGGTAGTCAGATACCAAAGGATTCAATCTGCCCATCACTTTTATTGTATTCTGTTCTTGTATAACATGTTATTTCCCTCCTGACTGGTTACATGGCTGACTATATAGAATTCTGTGTAAACTGTCTTTAAAAGATTCTTAGCTTGATACTCCATTTTCTTTAAATAATTACCTGAGTAAATTAAAGGCTTAAAAAGTGAGGCACTTAATGACAGGGGTTTGAGCAAAATAGTGCTGGCTAAGATGCCACACAGAGTGAATCTTATTTTCTGTTGTTAATGGCATAATCAGCAATGGACTAAAATAAATCTGGTACAAAAACCTTCACTTCTGACCCAAAGCAGTAACTGAGCTTGAATTTTAGACTCTCCCATGTACCAGAAACACAGCAGTTACATGTATCCATTCAAACATAGCTAAGTTAGGGTTAAATTCAATATACTAATATAAGTAGTTTCTGCTCATGCAAAACAGGATACCTGATTTTCACCACCACCACCCTTACTTACCATCATATCCCATGCTGTTCTAGAATGCTCTCCAACCCCCCATAGCAACTTGGGGGGGGGGAGTCATAGAGGGCTGCAGGAGGTAGGAGGGATCAGTAAAAAATTGGATGCCTTGCATTGTGCTAGCGGAAGAGCTTTCCCGTAGTTCAAAGCTACTATTGGGTTCAACCCAATGACACCAAAGGTGAGATATAATTCCAGATTTATTTTTTTAAGTGGTCGTCCCCATTAGACAAGTGAATTAGGATTAGGAATAAAAGCACTTCGCTTTAGTTGAAAGTGTGCTAAAATGCTTTCCATACCTCTGAGATTTCACAGCTGAGAACAGAGAGGCTCTTCACACTGAGGATCCCTTCCTGTGACCCCCAGTCCCACCACTGTGTACTGCTGGAGGCTCTTTTCCATGTGCCATGTGACCAATGAATGTACCTGGCAATAGCTTGACTTTCAACATCTTGAAAGCAAAGAGGATGTCAATAGTTAAAAACGCACAAGAAAACCAGGTGCACAATATGTGAGTTCTCAGTGGAAACCCAGCCAGTTCCGGCTCCCCGGCCCACATCAACCCTCTCCCCACCCCCAGCATTTCTTAGCTAGCCATAACTATGGTTTACAACAGAACCAGAGCAACTAAAGTTACTGCAGACCAAACTTTGCTTTCCAATCTGAAAATCCAATCTGAAAATTAGATCTCATGTCTGGTTTCTACCTCTGGGTTAAGACCTAACTATAGTTTGCAGCAACTTTGCTTGTGGGCAGGGGAGGAGTGGATCAGCCTGTGTTCCTATTGGGCACTTCCAACCACTAAATAATGGTTTGACAATCGGGAGGACTATGTCTGAAGCAGGCCATTGTAAGCCAATTTACGTTTCTTTCTGGCACATCGTTTGACAACAAATACAATTGTATTCGGCTTTTACATCAATAGAGCACAGCCTATTGCAGAATAAATGAATACAGCAGAGGGGCCGAGTAGAACCGTAGCAATTTGTAATACTGGGGAGGGAAGCTTGAGCCGTGATCCTTGGCATGAGAGCTGAAGTGCTAGAAGCATGTCCTTATTTCCACCAGTCTCTTCCCCCTCTCTAAAATAACTAAAATAACCTTCTGGGTCTACTTGCTTCGTGGGCTTGATTTTTTATTGCTGCCTTGCTTTCTTCGTTTCATCAAGGGAAGCACTTGCTGCTAGGACTATTCAGTAATTGTATGTCTTAACAAGTTGTTTATGGTTCTTGGATTTGGAGATTTCTCAAGGGTATGTGGTTTCTGATGATATTCAGCAAATTTTCATTTTTGGTATCTTATCTTCCTGCCTAGAGGTTTGTGTTTCATCGCTGTAAGATGTGTTCCATAGTGCTGAGCAGGGTATTACAGGCTTACTATGATCTCCCCTGATTTATTTCCTAATTCAGAAAAACAACAGCCCTGGAAAAGAAAAGAAAAGGGGGGAAAACTCCAAGCAATACAGAGCAATATTTGTGCTATTCTCTTCAAGAAAGATCCCAATTATATTAAAAGAACGGGCTGACATTTTGCACTATTTTAGGCTTTCTCCTATTACAATACCAAAGTGCCCGTGTCAAGAATCTGAGGGAAGCGCAATATTCCCAAGGGCCCAAGTCCACGGAGAGGCAAAGCACCATGGGAAGATGCACTGGACAAGAAAACAAGAGACGTGGTTTCTATTCCTGCCATACCTGTTAATTGGTGATCTTGGACAAGTCACCTCTCCTTTTGCCCCCTTGGTTTATAATGAAATTGTTAGGTTTTCTTAGCAGAGACAGTTCTTTCTCCTGTGCTTTTTTACAATGACTTTGTGGGTCTAGGAAAAAGGAGGGTCTATAAATCTATCTCAAAATGGATAGACTCTTCTAGTTGTTTCTCCTTATGAGGAAAAAGAAGGGGTTTCCCCACACAATGGATGCTAGACTGCCCTTCCTCCCTGACCGTTGGCCATGCTCAGTGCTTTTCCCCCCTAAAAAAAAATTTAGGGGGTACTCTCATTTTGACTCAAGAAAATCACCAGGAAAGGAAACGAAGCTGCCATTGGAGGTGGTAACAAGGAAACTGACCAATCACCATGCTAGATTCCAGCTCCTACTTCACACATTAAACGCCCGCTTCCACCTGAGACTCAAGAAAGACTGTGACAGGAAATGAGGCCGCCATTGGGGGTAGCAACGGAACTGATGATTCACCATGCTAGAAAATAAACTGTAAAAAAACTTTTTTTCCGTTTTTTCACAAAATATTTAGGGGTATGTGTACCCCTGCGTGCCCCCAGAAAAAAAGCACTGACCATGCTCTCTGCCTGTTCAGCTGAAAAGTGGTGTATTGTATTGGGTGTTGATTAGCTAGGGAGTGGAACGAAGCTTCAATTTTGGATCATACTATGTGAAAGTTCTTTTAGGAGCATGATTTTTGAAATTAATCACCTCTTTGCAACCATTTCTGGTATCTGTGCCTCTGGCATCCAGATCCATATCATTTTGCTACATTTAGCTAACATTCTGAGAACAAAAGCATATTGCTACATTTAGAGTCCATTAGGTCCCACTGCTTACAGTTCCCCCCTCTATACCCAAGTGTGGGTATATGTGGGGACACATACATGCCAATTAATGATAACAACCTTTGCCCCTGATGAAGCGGGTTTTAGTTCACAAAGGTGTATGCCGCAGTAAATCGGTTCATTTTAAAGGTCCCCCCCCCATAAGGCTGTGTTTTTATATAAAAACAGCACAGTTTGTGCTTGAGTAGATAGAAATGGATACTGAAAATCTTCAGTAACTGGATAGTCTGAGTGCCAGGTATCCCTTGCATCCTATCCGGACAGTTCAGGTCAGCGTATTGACCTGGGGAGTCACTCGATTTCTGTGGAGTGAGCTTTCCATTACCAACTGGATTGCTATCAGCAAGCAGAGGTCACTCTTTCCAATCTAGCCTCAAGAAGGAAGGAAGATATACCCTATTCTGTATTATCAAGGAAAGTATGTCAGTGTCAGATTCAATAATGTGTGTGAGAGAGTTTGGACGTACACTCTTTCGCCAGAATGATCTTCAATTATTTTCTATATATTTTCAAATTCCAAGCACTTTTTCCTCGTGAGTAATTAGTATAATAATAATAACTATTATTATAATGCTTAGAATTTATATAGTACATTTATGCATTCACAGTTCAATCTACACACGACTGCATTTGGTGACTCTTTTCCCCTAACAGTTTTGTTTTAAAAGCAAGGGCACCTCAGAGGCAGAGAGAGAGACAAGAAGAGGGGCTGCTTAACCTTCCTGATCCTGCCATTTGTCAGCACGGCCCATAAGTTGCTTTTCCACCCACAGGGGGAAAGACACAGGGTCCCTGTAGCTTTATGTAGGGAAGAATAAGTAGGTAGTTTGTTCAGTAATTCCCCCTTCATCCCATAGAAATCAAGTGATGCCCAGAACGAAATGCTGACCTGAACTGTCAATTAATATCTAACATTCAAAGCCTTCCATGGTAAGGTTTAGGTGTATTGAATGTATGTAGCTCTTCCCACAACCACAGTCCAGGATCAATTTACAACAGGAATAGAATACCGTTAAGAATACAGTGGTACCTCGGGTTAAGTACTTAATTCGTTCCGGGGGTCCGTTCTTAACCTGAAACTGTTCTTAACCTGAAGCACCACTTTAGCTAATGGGGCCTCCTGCTGCTGCTGCGCCGCCGGAGCACAATTTCTGTTCTCATCCTGAAGCAAAGTACTTAACCCGAGGTATTATTTCTGGGTTAGCGGAGTTGTAACCTGAAGCATATGGAACTTGAAGCGTATGTAACCCGAGGTACCACTGTATCAGAAGAACACACAGTCATATTGAAAACACAGAGTAAAATTATCTAATCATTGATGACGTCCAAAGACCTGGGAAAACAAAAATATATTTCCCTGGTGCTGAACTGATGACAAAGTTTGTGCCAGGTGGGCCTCTTTGAGGAGACCATTCCATGGGTTAGAGCTAATGCAGAAAAGGCCCATTTGAATGAATGAGGATTCAGTCAGCCCTTCTCCTCCTCTCAAATTAGTGTTATGAGCAGTGCTGTTTTTCTATAAAAAGAGGTACCAGAACTCACCGTGAATGCCTCCCTCATAGTTTTAGAATGCCAATGGCGCCCACCCGAGAAGTGCTAGAATTGAGTTCCAGTGAGTTCTGGCTGGAAAAAAAGAAATGGCTATGAGGGGGAAATAAGTCTGGGAACCCCATGTTTCCCTTACTACGTATAGTTTGTTTGTTTGCTGTTTATTTGTTTTAAAAAATTAGAGGCTGACTTGCCACCCTAGATGCCTGTCCAGATCTCCACAGTCAGCAGATAAATCCTTACTGGCAGTGTCACATGTTTGGCATGTGGTCACCAACAACAAGGCCTTCATTGTGGTTGCACCAGTATCGTGGAACTCTATCTGCTTGGTGATTAGACAGGCACCTGTTGGTCTTTGCTTTGGACTGCATATGCACGTTACTTTGAAAAACACATTTAAAACACCCCACCAAAGAATCCTGGGAACCATAGTCTATTAAGGGTGAAGGGAATTGTAGCTCTTTGAGGGGCTAAACTACAGCTCCTTGGATAAAACCCTCATGAGTTACTGCCAGTCAGTGTAGACATTACTGAGCTATATGGACCGATAGTCTGAAATTAAGGTAAACCTTTGATTCCACTTGCAAACATGAAGAAAAAGGTTTAAGATCTCCTCCCAATGTGCATGGAAGTGTCCCGTGCCAAGACAACAGCTTAACTTCCTGTCATCAGTTCTAGTCTACCTTGTACAGTTGGATTGGGGGTAGTAGTACGAACCTTCCTCCCCACACCCTTACATCTGGCTACACACATTTTGACTCCCCTATGTTGGCTGGGTGGCTTTTAAGAGGTCAAGAAGTGTTACAGCAAACACAGTGTTAATGTCCTCAAGGCACGGCTTGTGGGACTTCTCTTTCTTGGTTCCTTTCCTCCCTCCTACTTAAAAAAAAATCAAATCAACATGAAAGCAGTCTGGTTCTTCTGTGAAGAGCTTTCCTTTTTTGGTTTTGTGTTTTTGGACACGCTCTTTATTGTGATTAAGGGATAATTGGATTCATTCTGTATTGGGGCAAATAGCAGAGGGTTCTTATCATAGAAGTTTCTCCTCCTGCAATTACATTCCTGCAATACCGTATAGCAGTCATGGAAGCTTAGCAGTCGTGGCTTCGCCTGCCGTGCTGTACTCTAATCTGGGCGGAACACAAATAGATCAAGAAATGCAGCTTTGTAGATTGTTTTCAGTGCTGCCATATATTGCTCCGTAACCCCCAGGTCGCTGTTGGATATATAGAGAGACAACATATAAATCTATAAGAATTATTTCCACAAGGCACTTACCTTGCATCATCAATAACGCTTCTTTCTTCTGCTCTTTTCATTTGAAGTTGTACAATTAGGATAAAAATGAACAACAATGCGGAAGACAATGGATGTGCTCAATTCTCTCTCTCTCTCTCTCTCTCTCTCTCTCTCTCTCTCTCTCTCTCCTGCTTAAGAAAGATTCCCCCTCTTCTGGTCTGACATTATCTACTCTTTTTTCACACAATAATACCACACCTCTCCTTAAAGATGAACTCTTAGGATCAGGTAACCCTAGAAAGGATGTGCCTTCTGGTCTAGCTTTCCTTATACCAGTTTGAGTTTTGATCTAATGTATCACTAATGTATTCAGTGTTACTGAGTCACAATGCAAAAGGCACGTGTGTGGTGGATCTGTTTGTGAAGAACGTGGACTGTAGCCAACCAATGTGTTCCTTCAGTGCAAGGATTTCTGTTTACACAACAGGACTTCCCCCTTTCCTCCCCCTGCACATGCCCCAAATCTGCTCCAGAGGATTGAGGGAACCCCTAGAAGGCACGCAGGGGCAGGAAAGGGTTGGAGAAGTTTTGCTGCACAAGTGGAAATCTTTGTGCTGATAGGATGCATTACTCAGCACTATCATGCCACTAATATGCCACACGTAGTTGTGCCAGAAGAGTCACAAAACTTCATCCATCAGCTGATTATCTTCACAGCTATCTAACTGATCTTTCAGTGTGTTTGCAGAGTCTGTCCCTCTCAGGGTCTTTCAGGGCCCTGTACAATTCCCTATACATGTCAGGGATAGTGACCGGCATCTGGCCCTGTTGCTCCCCCCAGGGGTCAGCTTTGACAGGCACCAACCTGTCAGTCACCTGACATCACCATGATGTCAGGCTAAGCATTTTCCCTCTGCAGACCAGCATGCAGCAGAAAATAAAGTTCTTTTGGCCAGGTGGTTTGCACAGATTGGCTCCACACGTGAACTCCAATCAGGAGTTTGTGGCTAGAGCCAAATCTAGCCAGTTGGTGCCAAATTCAAAAGGTGCCAAATGCAAGACCAGTTGCAGAGGAACGATCAAGAGTGCACTTTAAGGCTCCCGATTGTTCCTATGCAGCTGCAGCTTAAGCTGCCCTGCACCTGATGCCACATAGTGTGCCTGTTATATATTTCAGCATCACCTTTACTCTAATGATGCCCAGTTCTACCTCTCCACCCCAGAACTTTCTCCTGCCATCCAATCACACATCAAATTCTCCACTTAGATGCATTGTCATTGCCTTAAGCTTAGTGTGTCCAAGACTAAACTTCTCATTTTTCATCCTTACTCCTCCTCTCTTTCCTTGTGCATTGACAACATCCCCATCCACCTGTTGATCAGGCTCTGTGTTTCCTGTGTGGGTAGGATTTTGCCTGCATCCTGCTGCTTGGCGCTGCCCCTAGGGCATGTGGGATGCTTAGGGTTGCAGCCTTAAGCAGCTCATCTTGCTCAAGGCAAATTCCTTTTAACAGGGTTCTCATGACTCAGAAGTTCCACCTGCCTGTCATTCACTGAGTGCTGATACCTTGCAGAGGTGATAATATGCCTCTACAAGTGATGACCTGCTACAGCAATTTTCAGTAACCAAACTCTCATGTAACAGATGCATTTTTCATGAGAAACGTATCAATAAAACGTCTCCTAAAGTTGCAGCCTAACCAGCTGAACTTCTCCAGGGTGCAGGCTCATCGACAAAGGAATAGACTGCCTCAGAGGGTGATGGACTCTGTTTGTTAGAAGTTAGAGGACAGCCACCTATCAGATATGAGGTTGCATTGGATTTTGTGTTGGGAGGAGGTTGGGCTGGGTGAGCTTTGAGCCAGTGTGGTGTAGTGGTTAAGAGCGGTAGTCACGTAATCTGGGAAACCGGGTTCGTGTCTCCGCTCCTCCACATGCAGCTGCTGGGTGACCTTGGACTAGTCACACTTCTCTGAAGTCTCTCAGCCCCACTCACCTCACAGAGTGTTTGTTGTGGGGGAGGAAGGGAAAGGAGAATGTTAGCCGCTTTGAGACTCCTTAAAGGGAGTGAAAGGCGGGATATCAAATCCAAACTCCTCCTCTTCTTCTTCTTCTTCTTCTTCTTCTTCTTCTTCTTCTTCAAACTCACTAATTCTCTGAATGTTTTCCTGAACCCCATTCTTGTTCAGGGTGCAGAACATTCACCTATTGATTCTAACAGTATTGTTGAGCCTGAGCTTCTGTCAAGTCTGCTGGGCAGCAACGTGATTCTGATGTTGGGCTGACTGCATCCATTAGGGGCAAAGGAATGACACATTGCAGGAGCTCCTGAGCAATCAGTGGGATAAACTGCAAGATGCAGATCCTTGAGAACATAAGAAGGGCTTGCTGATTCAGGCCAATGGCCCACCTAGTCCAGCATCCTGTTCTCAGTGGTCAACCAGATGCCTGTGAGAAGTCTGCAACTGGGCATGAGCACAACAGCACTCTGCCCACCTGACAGCATGATGCGTCGGGCGGTTGAGGCAAAAAATAGATATTGTGGCCAGTAACCTCCTTCTTGGTTACTGCATTTTTGATGGACAATCTAAGCATCCTGCACCAAATCAGGTTTCAAACAGAGAGTTTGCTGTGCTGAATTCTAATGGGAAACCCCTGTGTTTCCAAATGTCAAAGGCACATGCCTTCAGACTTATTTTCCAACGGCACTCATTGGAAGCACAGTGCCTAATCTGCATAATTTGTGTAAACTCTGCATAATATTTGCTTATCCCTTTGATGGCTAGTGCTAGTTTCCCCCATTCACCTGAGCAGCATTTGCTGCTCCAGGGATCACTCTTGCGCTAATGGCAGTGGAAATGGATGGAGACAAATGCTTCAATGTCAAGTGAAGATGGCAAAATGTAAATGCAAGCTTCATAGCAACTTAGTGCCACAACAACAGAAAAAGAACGCTGTAAATGTAATGTTGAGGCCTAAGCATTCATTACCAGGGCTGGGGCTGACATGGAGAGCTCATGGTTTGCATTCAGAAAGCCCCACATTTAATCCCTGCTTAAACCACAGAGCCTAGGACTTGCCGATCAGAAGGTTGGTGGTTCGAATCCCCGTAACGGGGTGAGCTCCTGTTGCTCGGTCCCTGCTCCTGCCAACCTAGCAGTTCAAAAGCACCTCAAAGTGCAACTAGATAAATAGGTACCACTCTGGCGGGAAGGTAAACGGTGTTTCCGTGTGCTGCTCTGGTTCGCCACATGACCCGGAAGCTGTATGCCGGCTCCCTTGGCCAATAAAGCGAGATGACCGCCGCAACCCCAGAGTCGTCTGCGACTGGACCTAATGGTCAGGGGTCCCTTTACCTTTACCTTTACCTCCAGTTAAAAGAATGTAAGAGCAGCAGGTCTGGAAGAAACCTTGTTTCTTCACAACCACTCACTGCAGACAGTCCTAGGTTATATTAGCCTGACTCACCAAAAGGCAGATTTATCAAAGCAAACTGTGTTTACTTTCAAACTAGATGTAAGAACCATTTTACCCACATTTGTTTTGTCTCAAAATTATGCTTATAATTGGGTTCAGATGCATGGGAGCAGATCCATTAGGCACTGCATGATTTACAACCAGAAAGAAGTTGGGGGCCAATGAAATAATGTCAATGAAGAATGTGGCCCATTCACTATGAATTCCTGTCTGATCTCCTTTCCAAGGATATTTTGTTATTTTGCACCGTGTAATCTGTTGAGGCTGTTTTGCCATGAAATTGCAAAGAGTCAAGGGAGATTACATGCTATTTAGACTCACATTTGATTTTCCATCTCTTTTTGACATGAAAGGTTCTCGCATTATGAATTCATACCAATAATGCCTTGGTGTGGCAGAGAACATCTTGGTGCCATAACAGGCATCTGTTGTCTTAAGCAATAGTAACTTTTACTTCTAAGGCTTTAGTTTCAAGTTCACAGAAATATTTCATGTCAAAAAATGATGGACCCCCAAATAAAGTATAGCTGAAAATATGCTAAATGAAAACACAAGTGGTAACAAGTAGTACCCTTGGGAAATAATTTCAGATATGCTTTAATTGAGATCTATGTTCTTTAAGCATTCAGTTGTTTTTGGGTGAACTTCACATTACACCTACTTTTGTTTTAAAAAACAGCAGCACTCTCAGGATGCACAAATCACATTAGGCATTAACAACAGTTTAATTGTGACTATTTCCTATACTGATTTCCTGTGGTCATAGTGATGTTACACCTGTCTTCATACTAATCCCACAAGGTAGACTAAAATAGTGATATGTTCAGTCATGATCTTCATGACTGTACCTTTGTGTCCTGTGTTCCATCTTCCATCTATCTCTATCCTAAATTAGGGAGGGAACACAAAAGTTTTTCCAAGGTGGATTTTCATTTTGCAGATTATGTCTTGTGATTGCTTAGATTAGAACTTGGAGCTCACTGAACCAAATGCAGCCATCACCCCTTGGAACAAAATATAATGTGCATATAGGGTCCTGAAAATCTCCTTCAGCATTCTCTGTTATGCCAAGTACTCTCAGCAATAGAACTCTTAAGGTAAATTTTGATAATTAAGAAGCTCCCCAGGAGAGACAGACAGTAAATTGGAATTCCCAGATGGATGCAACATTATGGTCTATCCATTTTGGTTGTCCCCACCTGACCCCCTGCTATACTATAGCACAAAGAATTTTCAAGTTTTGCCACAAGAGTAATGCAGACAACCAGTTCCCATGCAGTGGGTACTTCAGATTAACTTTCTTTATTATTCTTGAGGGACATTTCATCCTTTAGACAAAGGTGCAGAGACTGGAAGTGTATTTGCTTCGCAGTCTATCTCCTTACACCATCGAGCAGTACAGATGTCATAGCTATGGAGCACATAGGTTGAGGCACATGTGAAGCATTGCATACAAAACACACAGATTGGGATTTAAATTTATGTATATGGTGCTTCCTGCACAGAAATGTGCCCAAAGTAGCTCAAAGTGTACAACAAAACATATCAAAACAATGTATTAATGAATATATCAAAGCAATTAATAAAGAACAAACTCTCCCCCACAAAATCAATCAATAAAACTATTCAGTAATGAGGTGCTGTAACATTCTATCATGTAAGAAAACATTAAATAGGGAACACCTATCTCTTCCACCTTTCTTTATTACAATACTCTGATCTGATCCTGAATGGCTTCTCCAATGGGCACCTGTGGATTGATGGCTGTGCACTTTTCAGGGGGACATCACTCTCTCGCTCATGAACACTTTAATTACAATTACTTAGGGCTGCTGGGGGCCAGAAAGAATTGCTGTATGGCCTAAGGACCCTGCACTGTCCGCTGGCAATTCTAGACACAAACAACACTTTGGAACCTGCAGAGCATGTTCTGTGCTCCAAAGCTGATGTGATTTCATATGAGATTTGTATTGAACAATTATTGCATTTTAAACAACCTTGCTTGAATTTGAAAGTTATCACAAACTCAATTAAGAGGTCCCCCCCCCCCCAGGAGTCCCTCATTGTAAACATTGGCAGCTCATCACTGAATCAGGAAGATGCCAGATGTCTCACTTAAAGAAAGAAAGAAAATGATTCTAGGAAGTGTGGATGATTTTCAGCATAAGCTCTGAAAAACTAGGTTTTGAAAAATTGACTGAAAGCTTTTTTTTCTTTTGCTAAAGCACACTTTTTATGTGGAAAACACAAACACACTCTTTTTCAAAAAGCAGAAAATCCAGGCACTTAGTGTATCTCCTGCTGTTGGCAGTTTTGAGAAACACACAAGCATACACCTTAAAATAATTTTCAGCCTGTTTCAAATCAACATTGCACTTGTTCTTGTTGAAAACAGATGGAAAGACGCATTCTGTTGCACGCTGTCGTCTCTTAACATATCCAGAGCAGGACTTGGAGCAAGGTATAACTCATAGTAGGGAAACATTGTTCTGAACCTAATTGGCAATGCTACTTTTTTTAACTATTAGGTTTCACAGTCTCTTGGACATGTTGAGGGCTGTAGTTTTGATTAGAATAACAAACACTTATCGGGACTGATGGAACATTATTTAGATTTCTTTGTCAGCCTATCTCTACAGCTATCACAGCAGTTAAGGGTTTATCCTTGTATCATTTTATATATTTATGGCAATCCTGTGAGGTAGGTAAGGTTGAGAAATAGGGCCTTGCCCAGGACCACTTAAAGAGGGCTATGTCAGCGAGGGCTGTATCACATAAAAAGCTGAAGCCATTCCCTGCTCCCTGATAAAAGCACCATATGATTTTTGCTTGATGCATTCAGTACTTTATGTCCGCATGTCAATCACTGCAAGCTTACGCTTAAAATTGTAAAATGCGAAATGCCTTTGGGAATTATGATCAAACTTAAAAATAATAATTAAAAAAAATATTTATTTTATTCAACAAAAGTTATATACCGACTGTAAGAAAACCTTACACCAAAATATAAAATAAAACATTCTTGAAAAACAGTTACAAACAGGTATTTCAAAACTGTCAAAATATGATTAATATCAATAGTAGCTAAAAAGTGATAAAATGCATGGAGTTTCTACAGACTCTTAAGCTCAGCACTACTTCAGGCTCCTATGTAAGCTGATAATCCAACTGGACTAAGACAGCACAGGAAAAAAAAAGAATAGTAATGATGATAATAATACTGAACCATAAGATTGCTACCTTCATGTAAGGTTGTCCACCTGGATGCCATGTGATTTGCCACTGCTACCCTGATAACTATTGTTCATAAACAGACTTAATAAATGTCCCCAGGATGTACTTTTTCCTGGTGAGCCTGATGCTACACAGTAGTGCAACAGTGAAAACTAAGATTGTAATCCTATACCTATTTACCCATGAGGAAGTGAACCACATTCAGCTATGTGGAGCTTACTTCAGAGCAGACATATACAGATGCCTCTCCCCTAAAAAGATCAGGGTAAATTCACTTAATCTTACAAGTATTTCTTTATGCTCTTAAAGAGGCATTCATGCATTGACTACAATATATAGATGAGCAGTTAGAGAAACTTCTGGCCATTCCCCCTGCCCCCCAAAAAGAATACAGAGAACCAGTGCTTTTTGGGGGGGAGGGAACGCAGGGGTCCGCATACCCCTAAACATTTTGTGAATCTAA
Organism: Podarcis liolepis; assembly: GCF_965112155.1. Taxonomy (NCBI): domain Eukaryota; kingdom Metazoa; phylum Chordata; class Lepidosauria; order Squamata; family Lacertidae; genus Podarcis; species Podarcis liolepis. The sequence goes on along the minus strand of NC_139557.1, from coordinate 69,707,988 downwards.
ATCTAAATTTGGCCTCATTGAGAGGCAGTATTTCAATATGAGTAGGAAAATGAGAGTACCCCTAAACACTTTTTAAAGAAAAAAAGCAGTGCAGAGAACTATACTTCACTTAAAATGTGTATCTTTTGTTGTTGTTGTTGTTTAGTTGTTTAGTCGTGTCCGACTCTTCGTGACCCCATGGACCAGAGCACGCCAGGCACTTCTGTCTTCCACTGCCTCCTGCAGTTTGGTCAAACTCATGCTGGTAGCTGGTATATTTTGTAATCAGTGCTTATAATCAATATAAGCCCAGTTACAATGACAAACCTAGACAGCATCTTAAAAAGAAGAGACATCTCCTTGCCAACAAAGGTCCGTATAGTAAAAGCTATGGTTTTCCCAGTAGTGATGTATGGAAGTGAGAGCAGGACCATAAAGAAGGCTGATTGCCGAAGAATTGGTGCTTTTGAATTATGGTGCTGGAGAAGACTCTTGAGAGTCCCATGGACTGCAAGAAGATCAAACCTCTCCATTCTGAAGGAAATCAGCCCTGAGTGCTCACTGGAAGGACAGATCCTGAAGCTGACGCTCCAGTACTTTGGCCACCTCATGAGTAGAGAAGACTCCCTGGAAAAGACCCTGATGTTGGGAAAGATTGAGGGCACAAGGAGAAGGGGACGACAGAGGGTAAGATGGTTGGACAGTGTTCTCGAAGCTACCAGCATGAGTTTGACCAGGCTGCGGGAGGCAGTGGAAGACAGGAGTGCCTGGCGTGCTCTGGTCCATGGGGTCACGAAGAGTCGGACACGACTAAACGACTAAACAACAAAGCCCAGTTACTCAACATCCTTTCAGAGCCTGGCAGAAAAAGATGCCATTGTGACAAAACATTCTGTGCTTTTCATCATGTACAGGAATGCACACCACGAACACACAACCCCAGTAGGGAATGGGGATAAATTTAAACTATATAGATAATGAAACTATAAACAGAAATGCTTCCTACACATGGCTACACTGACATGGGCCTACAGGGGACAGTGATATGGAGTAAAAGAGTTCTTAACAAATAATGAGGTTTCCGTTGCACTCTTGATATAATAAAATGCATTGGAAATAATAAGTAGGATTATTGTCCACAAACAGACAGAATGGTGTTTGAATACCTAATGTGGTAAGATGCAAAACCTCACAGTAGCTTAATATTATGGGATAAAATCTGTTTCTAAAGTTGACAAGGGCTAACATTCCAATGTGATCGCACAGTTTCCCTCATCACAAGAGGTGCACACTTAAGAGTATGCAGGCGACACATTTCTGCTATCTCTGGAACAAAAGGAACCCATTCTCTGAAACAATCACATTCATTTTTGCTTCAATAAATCTGAATACTTGGGATGAGAAAATTCTGGGTCTCTTTGGATAACACAATTAGCATTTAAATACGTCACTGTGAAACTTTGGGGTGTTTCATTCCTGGATTTATTAATACTACTATTCTTGTTTCTGAAGGAACATAAATTATATGACATTCTCATTGCGAATGTTTTACCTCCTAAGATAAAAGAGCCTTTTTCATGTGAAGCGATTCAAGTCACTTAAAAGAAGCCTCTGTTGCTTTTGTGTGGAGCAACGGTCACACCCAGTGGCCAGTTAGGTTAATCACATACATGTATTCCCTATGGATATATCAAACAGCTCACAGGAAGCATCACATCTTCTTCGCAAATGGGAGCCTGGGATAAAGTGAAGATTGGTAACAGCGCCCCACAAAAACGAAACAGTCCTTACCATGTGTTTCTTAGGCTGTCTTCCCCAAAGACTCCTAATTGACTGAATGGAAGTGTCAAGGGCCATTCAAAAAATTAATAGAGGAAAGTCACTAGCATGCCTTTGGATCCTGTCACTTGTTAAATTAGAATCTGTTGCTTTTAATAAGATTCTGACTTGAGAGAATCAGCCCAGGACAATTTGAAGCAAGAGGTCTTGCTTCATCATCATGGCAAATGCGCTTTTAAGTTTGGGGCAGCCTGCAACATTTCAACACATGGCGGATTCTTCCCCTTTGGGTGCTAAAAAGGGTATTTCAAAGAAATTAACTTTCTATTTTAATGTTAAAATATAACACAGTCCTGTTTATAATGGGACACTGTGATTTATAATCTCAAAATACCTTTTATTCCTATTTTCTCTTTTTCAGTATTACTGCAACCTCCAACACAACGATATACTTACGTTGTTTATTTTTCTTCTATTTTGTGTTTAAGACAGTAGATTCATGTGTGTGTTGCTTAGTGAGTAGGAAGCTCACTAAATGAAAAGGGTGTGTGTGGGGGGGGAGCCCCATAGATTGCTCCTAGTCATATTTAGTGAAACATGAATTTCCTCTGTGCTTCTGCCACTCCTTTTTCCTCTGCTAACCCCACTCTCTCATTATGTTTAATACTTCCTTCTCTTCCTGCTTCTTTCTCTTCACCCAGCAGGCTGCCAGAAGGAGGAAAGCTAGCGCCTGCCAGAGGTTTAAGCCAATTGCTTGCAGAGGGCTCTCCCCTTTCCATCACATTACCCATCTGGCTCCCCGCTTTCCCTCCTCTTTGCTAGAGGTGCGAATCAATTTCTTGCAGAGGGCTTCCTTCTTCCTTCCGTTGCTCTCTCCAGTTTATCTTTTCCCCATCTTCCCTCCTTTCCTCTGGGCTCCCCGCCTCCCCCCATATACATGTAATCAAACTGAGGGCAACCCTGCTTTAGGCCATGCCCAGAGTCCATATAGATTGCTACATTAGGTGTCTGCAAGTGTAATAAGATCTGATCTGTGCCACTGAGCCTGGTTAAGGTTTGTGAAAAACAAAGAACCTGTAGCCCTGCAGATGTTCTTGGACTCTGATTCCCATCAACCTCAGCCAGCATGGCCAGTGACTAAGGATAATGGGAGATGTAGCCAAGCCACAGCTGAAAAGCCACAGGTTCCCCAGCCCTGGAATGAATATGCCATTATGAAGCCGCAAGACGGTTTACAAAAAATAAAAGCCTATTAACAAAACAAACAAGGAGACATTTTCTGTGGAAGCATTACTCCTGTAGCCAGCCTCCCTTGTTAGATGGAACTGCCACATTTTGGGCTGGGGCATTTTTGGGGTGGGAGGAGGCACGAGCCAATCTCTCCCCCCCTCACTGGTGGGGAGGGTGTGAGGGCCAGGCCCAGGAGAAGAGAAAGGCTAGGACTATCCGTCTTGCTCTTCTCTGTGCAGGCAGGGTGCTAACTTGTATAATGGACTTTGTAAAGGTCAAGTTAACAGAAAATTCAGTATGAGCACCAGGAATCAAACAAACGACATACAGTGGTTTATGAACTTAATCCGTTCCAAAAGTCCATTCTTAAACCGAAACCATTCTTAAACAGAGGCAAGCTTTCCCTAATGAGGCTCCCGCCACTGGTGCCCATCCACCGTTCGGATTCCATCCTTAGACTGAGGTAAAGCTTGCAAATCGGGACACTACTTCCAGTTTTGTGGAGTTTGTAAACCGAATAGTTCGTAAAAAGGCTGTTCTTAAACTGAGGTACCACTGTATATGTTTCATGAGAAAAAAAAATGATGCTTAGGATACTGTGAACAAGGGGATACCAAAGGTATAAAGCAAACCCAATAGTTGATGTTATAACTAAGAAGTTAAAAACTAGTGTGGAGCTTGTTTTCTCAAAAAATCCGTTTTAATCTTGTATCATGACAACACCAATAAAAAGAAAGGGTGGGGATTTAGAAACAGAGTAAGAACACACTTGCAGTGCAACCACAGTTGAGCATTTAGGGAGAGTGGCACCAAGAACAATATTCTTGTCAATGAGACTTGGTTCTTAGCTTTATAATATATTTACTGCATAATAGACTTCCTTTCATAGACTTACAAAAATGTTTGATAAATATGCAAGAAAGCTTTCTGAGTGATAGGTTCACAATATACCTTTTCAGCAACAAGCACCCAATCTTGCTCTGCTCAGCATCAAAGAGGCAGAACAAACAAACTCTTACTTTTTATTGCAGGCAAACAAACAAGTTCCTTTATTGCTGGTTGGTATATAGAGAACCCGACTGGAACTGAAAAGCAGAGGAAACTAAAGTCCAAGAGGTGGAGTCTGAAGTTCTCATATTTAACCCCTTAAAAGGTAAGGTTATTATACAGGCTGCCACCCCCCTCCCCGCCTCAAGATCACTTAAGTAATCATAGGGTGATTGTTATAATGAAAACTCCACCCTCTGCTAGTGAGCAGACTTTAGGGGGCTTTTCCAAATGAGGCTTTTGTTGTGCACATAATTTTTTAGCACAAGTGTGTCAACCCTTTTTTAGCACAAGTGTGTCATGCAGTTACAAATGAGAGGGCCTTTTCTCTCTGGCATCCTGACTTTGAAACACCCTCCAATAAGGAAACATGGCTGGTGCTGACATTACACCAGCTATTAAAATATTCTTGCCCAGGAATTTTTATTTATTTATATATATATATATATTTGTTGTTTCATTTATACAGCAAAATACAAAAGCGCCTATGTATGAGAAAAGACAGAGTGGAAACAAACTAGAGACATTTTCAAATTAATTCATACAGACCTATAAGCAATTTACCAACTGCACACTCAATATGTAATTTTATTTTAATTTATACTCCTATTTTATTTTAGCACTATCAAATATCCAAAAAGCACACAAAAACAGCGTATCTAGCAGTTAGATCTCATCTCGTAAAGGAATCCCATTTTCACTTCTCGATAATATCAGTGTTAACACTTTAGATATCTATAATTTGCATAATAGTATTTGATGAAATAAGACCAAGGCAGAAGCAACACCTGTTATTCCAGCCTCTCAAATTCACTCATCTCTAAACTCAGATAAGTTGATTCTGCTTCATTCATTCTGTTTTTATCCTTTGCAGTATTTAAGAGCGGGACAAAGGCCTTTCATTTATAACTGGTTCCTTTATTCTTCTAAGACCTACTTTTGGCCATCATCAGCTATCCAGCCCTGTATGTGAAGTATTACATGGGAATTGAAAGGTTTGTACCTACTTTGCTGCAGAGGACCCTTTCAAAATTCACCACCTTCAAGGTGAGTCGCAAAGGTATAATGAAAATGGTGTCAAACGTAGCCTTTTCTATGAAACATCCATCCATCGAGGCAGGGGGTACTCTGTACGGAAATAACTGTATTTCTAAAGCAACTGTTAATTTCTTTTTTGGGGGAGGGGATTGATATCTCCTTCACAATTCAAAGTTCTCTGGGAAAAGTGTAATGTCAGATGGTAGAAGATGGGGAATTTTAATCTAATTTTTGAGGCCTAGGTATCACTGACGTGTTAAATGTTTCAGTGTATCTGAAGAATTCTGTATTCTGTTTCAGTGTATCTGAAGAAGTGTGCATGCACACGAAAGCTCATACCAAGAACTAACTTAGTTGGTCTTTAAGGTGATACTGGAAGGAATTTTTTTATTGTGTTAAATGTGTGTTTGGGTTCTACTGGGTTGTACCATTTCAGAAAACACATAGAATCATAAAATCACAGAGGCGGAAGGGACCCTGAGGATCATTTAGTCCAACCCCCTGCAATGCAGGAATCTCAGCTAAAGCATCCATAGCACCAAACTCTGCTTAAAAGCCTCCAAGGAAGGGGAGGGAGCCTGTTACACGGTTGAACAACTCTTACAATCAGAAAGTGCTCCTGGTGTTTTGTTGGGATCTCCTTTCTTGTAATGTGAAGCCATTGGTTCAAGTCCTACTCTCTGGAAGTCGAAAGCTGCTTCAGACTACCTTGGTTCTCAAACTTAATCCATTCTGGGAGTCTGTTCGGCTCCTGAAACAGTTTGAAACTAAGGTGTGGCTTCTGATTGGCTGCAGGAGCTTCCTGCACTCAAACGGAAGCTGCGTCGGACGTTCGGCTTCTGAAAAATGTTTGCAAACTGGAACACTTACTTCTGGGTTTCCGGCGTTCAGGAGCCAAGCAGTTTGAGTACCAAGGTACCACTGTACTCATGTTCTAATTCCAGAATAAACCAGAATGCTGAGTAAGTGAAATACAGGAGAAACAAAATCAAAAGAACAATTAAAGAATAGAATAGGAGAAATTTGCTTATCCTTACCCAAAGCCAAATGAAAGCTGTTGTTACTTTCAAAAAACACTCCCCCTTTTAGACATTTTTGGAGCAGTGTGAATGCGTCTAGCCATTCACAGCATCCATTCACAGTACTGTCCTTCCTCTGATGTGGCATTGTGATGTCATCATGTTACGTGATCGTAATTGAGCAGGTGGAAACAGCAAAAGTAAGAAAAGTGGGAATTTAGGTGAAAAGTCACTTTGCCCAACTTTCTTACTAAATGTATCTGCATACAAACTTTGAGTATAGCCCTAAGAATGTTGAGATTCCGATGGAGTGAATTTCCTTTTAGTGCTACCCTGCACAATTCAAATCTGAACACACAGAAAGACAGAAGGTAACTTTTAGTAACAGTGAAAACAGAATTTAAAAAACAGCACACAGTTTCATTCCTAATTTTCCCTGTATACAACCCTTTGCCACCACTCAGTTGGTTATATTTCTCATAATGAGTAAGTTCATCTATACTGTTTGCATAATGGTGTTCTTTATTTTGATCAAGTTTGCTCTTATTATTCTTGATCTTGTTACCCATAGAACCACAAGGGTGCTTGCTACAGCTTGAAAAGCATATGGTAGCACTTACAATGTGAATCATAAATTCTGAATGAGTAGCTTGAGATTTTAATTATGTCATTTCAGCTTTCCTTGGGTTCTTTCATTCTAGTAGAACTTTCACATATGGATATCAAATGCATTAGCAGCCACCTTCCATTGCTCCATTCAAAGCTCCATCATCAGTGGCTGTCATATGTTTGGAAATGAACCCTCTCTTATTTCCAATGTACAGATGGAATGCAGCTGAAATTCTGAACTAGTGTTTTGGGCCTTGCTTTAGATTGCATGAAGCTGAACAAATTCAAGTTTAATCCTGGCAAGATACAGGTACTGTTGGTTGAAGCATCTGGATAGGGTTACACTCCACTGAAAGAAGCAGGTTCTCATCTTGGGGGATATGTTGAGTCCTCCATCCACCAAATTCTCCTAAATACCCACAAAGTGCAGTGGTCTGGAATGTTATTTGCCAACTTCACCTGTTCTGCCAGCTGTGTCTTTACCTGGAGAAATCACATCTAAACTGTGGTCTCAACCGGTCATGTCCAGGTTGGTTTATTGTAACTTAGGGGTACTTGGCTCATTCCTGCCAATGTACCTCCTTGCTGGCCAATGCTCCTGTCGTTGTTGGAACCCTTGCACCCTGGCTACAAGAAATCCCTGCCCAGTATACCCTGTCCTCCTCTTTGTGGTGTCAGCAGTGCCATTGACCGCCTTCTCCTCTTACATTCATCAAATATTTCTTTGCTGCAAAAGCTGCTGGTGACTCCTCTAAAATCTTCCCTTTGCTCCAATTCCTTATCCTTGCTCTCTCCTAGCAATTAAAGTTTAGACAAAGACCTTTATTTCCCTCCCATTCTGCAATAAAATAGCCTACCGCAGCCTCCAGGAGTTTTGGACTACAACTCCCATCAGCCCCAGCCAGCATAGTCAATGGTCAGAGATGGAGGAAGTTGTAGTCCAAAACATCTGGATAGCACCAGTTTAGGTAAGGCTCCTATAATGCACTATGCATTTCCCACTATTTCACATTGCTGCTGGGTTAAAAAAACAAACAAAACTAAATTGGTTTTGTAGAAGTGTAATGCTTTTAGATGCCTGTTTTAGTTTTATTGTAATGAGGTGTTACAATTTTTATATATTACTTATTTTATTTATTTCTATTAACTTTGATATCCTGCCCTTTTGGTCCCCATGCCCAGCTCATTTTATTATCCACACAAGCAACCTTGGGAGGACTTTGCCATAACAGACATATTTAAAATAGAGAAAGAAATGAAATAAACATTGGTTGCATGATATTGTTGGCTTTTTGCAGTATAGTGACGCTGCAGAGAGCTTGCTGGGGAGATCATGCATTAAAAAGAAAGGACTCAAAAATAACTTAAAGGTTTTAATAAGAAAAACAAAAACTCCATTTACACTAAATATATTAACAAACCAACATGACCCAACCACCAACCCATCCCCCAGGGTTATGGGAGAGCTAGGTGCTGCTCCTTATATACTCTACCCAAATGCTGACACACCTTAATCAAATACAACTCAGCAGCACCTGCTATGTTTCACAGCTGTAAAGCTGGGTCTCGTTATCTTGCTCTGGCCCTTGCTCCGGCCCCTTAAAGACATACACATGGAGTGGAACAATGATGAACCTTTACATTTAAAGAAACCATTCAACATTTCCCCTGCGGTTCATCATTGTGAAACAAAAACATAAAGCATACTTTGTACATGTTTTTCATGTGTAACCTTTGGAAGTGCTTTAGTAAAAATGTCTGCAATTTGACTATCACCTGGAACATATTTAAATACAACCATTTCCTCAGCAATTAGTTTCTTTACAAATTCTAAACGTAATCTTAAGACTCTAGTGCGCTGCGTATTGGTCTCTGAACACAGGATAGCAAGTCCACTCTGGGAATCAAGGTAAACTTTTACTGGTAGTGTTACTTGCATCTGTAGGTCTGCAAATACTTGCAGATACCATTCTACATCACGAGTGGCTTGAACACATGCACATAATTCACTCTCTGTTGTGGAGAGACAAATAATGGTTTGTGTCTGGGACTTCCATTCAAATGGACAACCGTTATAACAAAACACCATACCAGACACACCCCTGCAATTATTTTGTTCCACTGCATGAGATGCATCGCAGAAAATTTCAAAACCTTTATCAATACTGGGTGTAAACTGCAACCTATAATGTTTGGTATGTTTAAGGTACATTACCACTCTCTTAAGAGCAGAGAAACATTGCATAGTGGGCTTTTCCACATATTTATGCATCTTTTAACAAAAGCTTAACTGTTTCATTTTTTTTTTTTTTTTTTTTTACACTTAGTGAATAACACTGATCATAATCTTCACCTGGAATTTGTTGAAAGCCCCTAGCAACTAGTCTTGCCTTGTACCTTACAACTTCATTTTTGTCATTCATTTTAACTCTATAAACCCATTTTGAATCAATAAGTCTCATATCTGGGGTTTGTGGTACAAGAGACCAAGTGTTATGCTCTTTTAAAGAAGCTATCTCAGAGTTCATAGCTTTATACCAATTTACAGCTTGGTGCATAGGTAAATTCTGAACGTCACTGTAGCTTTTTGGTTCAAAAACCGCCTTATTGGCATACACAGTATTAAAATGTTCATCTGCAAAACGTTGTGGCTTCTGCCTCTTTCTATCTGAACGTCTCAGTCCGGAAGGAGAGTCAGACTCCTCAGACTTAATGGGACTAAGTGAACTACTAGTTTCAGGTTGTAAATCATCATTGTCAGACTGAAGAGGTGCCTGTAGGCTAAGCTCACGGTCAGAAAACTCAAGAGAATCTAACCTCCCCTCAGATGCCTGTGACTTTAAGTCAAACAAATTATCAGATTCAACAGGCTTTTTGTCTTTTTCTATTAATTCAGAATCACCATTTCCTCCTGCTGCTGCTGCTGCTTCCTCTTCTTCCTCAGTATCATTTATACCATCAGTATCTTGGAAAACAGCAACCCCATTCCAATTTACAGTTTGTATCATGCTTCTGGTAATATGAAATTTGCCAGTTGCTGGTATGTAAATTCTGTACGCCCCCTGCTGGTAGCCCATTAATTTCCCCTGTACACTACATTCACCCAATTTCTGCTTAGCAGGATAATGCATAATTACATCTGAACCCCAAATGCGTAGGTATTTCAGATTAGGGCGTTTTTTAAACAGCTTCTCATAGGGGGTGACATCTAAACCAGAATGATAACTGTGATTTCTAACATAACAAAAGGCATTGAGTGCTTCAGCCCAAAAGACTTTGGGCAGATTAGCATCGTGCAGATAAGTTTTAACCCCAGCCTGCAAGTCACGCTGCACAACTTCAACAAGCCCATTTTGCCAGGGACTTCGGGGGCAAGATAACTCATGAGTGGTCCCCTGCGCTTCCAGGAATTTCTCAAAATCTTCAGAAACAAATTCCCCACCCCGGTCAGAAAACAGGTTCTTAATTGGTTTGTTAAAGTGTGTTTTTACCCAGTTGCAAAAAACCTTGTACTTTTCAAATGCTTGGGACTTCTCAGCTATTGCATAAGTCCAACAATATCTACTATACTGGTCTATCAGAGTAAGCCAGTACTTAGAACCTCCTAATGATGGTGGGAGTGGCCCAACTAAATCACAATGTACACGCTCAAATGGCTCAGTTACTTTTCTATCTGAGCACCTACCCTTTCGTGCAACCTTAATCTTATTCTTGCAACAGGATAGACACTGCATAAAGAATTTGCATGGTTTTAAGTTGAGGCCATTGACAATATTCTTTGTCTTAATTACATCAGCAAAATTCAGGTGTCCCAGAATTCTGTGCGCCATGTGGACACACCCAGAATGTGGTCTTACATTCCTCAACCCCTGGCTTAACTGTGCTGCTCTGCAATTTATATGCGATTGGGAGTAAGTGCGAAAATACAGTCTATATAAACCATCAGATTCCCGGGCATACAATAGACGTTTGTTCCCCTCGAAAAACTCACACATTGACTTTAAGAAACGCACAGTTATGCCTTGACGAGCAAAACACCTTACTGACAATAAATTGTCCACTGACGGGCAGTAAATGCAGTTCGCTATTGTAATGTTTAAAGAGTCAAGTTTAACAGTACCCCTGCCAAGCGACTGCAAGACTTGTGAATTGGCTAAATGTACATTACCAATTTCCTCTTCGAAAGAAATAAACAAGCTTCGATCATTGCAGATATTTTGCGATGCTCCTGAGTCGATAACAAAAGACTTCCACCTGGCATCTTTAATTCTTTTACGATCTTTAGAACGAGCGTGAAAAGCTCGCGGCTCGTTTCTGTCTCTACTATACGATGCCGGCTGCTGGGCTTACGACCGTGATTGACGAACAGAAACAGGCTTGGGAGTACTTTGCTTTCTTTTGGATCTGCAGTCCCTTGCAAAATGTCCTTGCTTATTGCAGAACCAACAACGCTTTGCAGCTTTAAATGCAGTTGTATCACCACACGTTTGCATATGGCGTTCCTCATTCTTTCTGGAAACAGGAGTGCTTATGGCACAAGCCTCCCTTCTATCCAACTCACCCATTAATCTTGCCGTTACCCCTTCCACAGTTAATTGTGCTGGTGGAACGGCAGATATCTGGCTAGCTATACCATCAAAGTCCTCATTAAGGGAACATAGAATGATAAAAACATACTGAATATCAGGTATCTCCATGTCCCTTCGAATTAATTCGCAGCGTATTGCCTCCAGACGTCTCAAGTGTGCTGCCAAATCACCACCAGGCTGCAACTTCGTCTGGTACAACTGCTTGAAAAACGTCAATGCAGATGCTGACTCTTTTCTAACATGCACTGCTGCAAGACTGTCCCACATTTCTTTGGCAGTTTTCTTATTTCTTATATAGACTACTTGCTGGTCGCTGACTGCCAAATTAATTATCGCCCTGGCTTTTGCATCTCCTTTCGACCAAGCATTAGTTACAGGGTCAGGAGGGTCATCAGTTACATAGGTCCATACTTCTCTAGAGGTCAAAAGCGCCCCCACCCGAAAAGACCATAAACTATAGTTCTCATCTGTTAGCTGTGGGAAGACCAGAGCCTTCTCAGCTTCAGGAACCCGGTCAACCATTCTGGAACTCTTCCAGACCCACAAAAACTACGCTAACAAGAGAAGGAGTTTTCAAACCTTTCTCAGAGTCCAAAAATATGCAGTCATCCACTCAGCAGCTGGGCCCATAACCAAAGATGTTGGCTTTTTGCAGTATAGTGACGCTGCAGAGAGCTTGCTGGGGAGATCATGCATTAAAAAGAAAGGACTCAAAAATAACTTAAAGGTTTTAATAAGAAAAACAAAAACTCCATTTACACTAAATATATTAACAAACCAACATGACCCAACCACCAACCCATCCCCCAGGGTTATGGGAGAGCTAGGTGCTGCTCCTTATATACTCTACCCAAATGCTGACACACCTTAATCAAATACAACTCAGCAGCACCTGCTATGTTTCACAGCTGTAAAGCTGGGTCTCGTTATCTTGCTCTGGCCCTTGCTCCGGCCCCTTAAAGACATACACATGGAGTGGAACAATGATGAACCTTTACATTTAAAGAAACCATTCAACAGATATAAGCAACAATTCATAAACAAATGTGGATTCAATGTGGTGTGTGGATAGAATAATTGAAATGATTTCAAGAAGAAGAAGAAGAAGAAGAAGAAGAAGAAGAAGAAGAAGAAGAAGAAGAAGAGTAGTAGTAGTAGTAGTTTTAGTTTGGATTTGATATGCCACTTTATCACTACCCTAAGGAGTCTCAAAGCGGCCAACATTCTCCTTTCCCTTCCTCCCCCACAACAAACACTCTGTGGGGTGAGTGGGGCTGAGAGACTTCAGAGAAGTGTGACTGGCCCAAGGTCACCCAGCAGCTGCATGTGGAGGAGCAGAGACACGAACCCAGTTCACCAGATTACGAGTCTACCGCTCTTGACCACTACACCATGCTGGCTCACAATTATAATTGTTTGCATTAATTATTTTAATTAAGAGTAACAATACAAGTTGTCTGTTCTTCCACATTTCCCAGTTTTAAGGTATGAGAAGACAGAAAGGCTTTCAGGAATGGTGCTTCCATATTAACACACTGAGTTGCTTGTCTGAGTCTCCAGCTGCAATTTCCTCTTCTTGCCTTCCTCTGCTAACGGCTTTCACAACACAGCTTCCCCTTCATGTAACTGCTCCATGTTATCTAATCATTGCCACTGCCATTTTATTTGAGAATAAATACTGGGGGAGGGGGGTGGAATATAATGCAACTAAGCACTCTAGATATATTTTTAAATTGCCCTTAATTTTAAAGTTTAAAGTAATACCATTTTAATAGCTAATATTTTTTTAAGGGGTAAATTGTGTGCCAGTTACCAGGACCTGGGCAGAGAATGGCAAATCTAACTTAAATAAGTGTCGATTAGGGTAGATACATACCCTCCAATGAGAAGTATGTATCATTAAAACCCTCCCATTCTCTAATCACAACTAGCTTTAAATGGTCTGCAGGCAGCTTGCTTCATATTGTTTAACGATTGCTCCATTGACCACATTCATTGCGCTCTGGCTGCACAATTTGTTGATGGGAAAGGTGCCAAAATAGTCTGACAGGAGTGTTTTACTCAGCCCATGCCATATTGCTAACAAAAATATCTAGGCATATATATATATATATATATATATATATATATATATATATATATGTTTTCGTGTGCAATCCCTACATATATATATATGTTTTCGTGTGCAATCCCTACACAGATCTGGCTGGCACAGGACACAAAACCACAGCTCGCCCCTATACACGAAGCCAAGCCAGAGCACAACTAAGTGCAGTACAGCCATCTTCTCAGAAAAACTCTTCACAAGCTCAAGAGGTCAAGACACGAAAGCTTTAGCAACTAATCCACACTTAATGACCCACCTAAGTGGTACTCAGAATATCACTCAAGAAATCACTCAAGATATCCCTCAAGTAATTAAGGAACAAAAGAAGAAAAGGCACACTAACCTGGGAACTTCCTCTCTGCCCAGAACGTTGGAGGCTATACACCACACCCCCTCAACAGTATTTATAGGAACTCAAACACTGAGATCCTGCTCTGTTCCAGTAACAAGAAGCCGAAAGCACCAGCCTGAAGATGACGAGTGAGACCTCGTCGAAACGTCGCCTAGACACCCCAACTCTTACACGGGAAGACACCCGAAGACACCAAAACCTGCATATATATATATATATATATATATATGTTTCTTTCCCCTTGGGAAGCTGCCTCTACCTCTGTGGTGTTGCTGATTCTATGACATTAAAAAAAAATTGTTTATAGCTGACAAACATAAATCCATGCAAAAGGTCGTAAATTCAATCTAGAACCCCAGTTAATGTAGAAATAGATATTTTAATACATAATAATAATAATTTAATAATAATTAATTATTTGTACCCCATCCATCTGGCTGGGATTCCCCAGCCACTCTGGGCAGCTCCAGAACTAGATGGACTGGTGATCTGACTCCATATAAAGCAACCTCCTAATTGCCAGCTACATCTCACTGATCTGGTCTTCCTTCAGCCAGCCTCCAAGGCGAGCGAGTCCTTCTTACACATTTTGGCATCCATTTCCAGACAGATAGCAGCCATTTTAATCTGCTGCAAGAAAAGATGGAAAAAAGATGGAAAAATGAGGAAATACCAACGAAAGAACACTGTCAAGAAATACTGATGGAATACTGTGTGTCGAAATGGCAAAATTATCTGAAAGACTGAGAAATAAAGACAACAGAGAGGTATTTACAGAAGCAATGTAAAGAAATGGACTCACTAGCAGGATTTGAGTAAACACAATATATAAAGTAAATATAGCTACTTTAAAGAAATTATTACAATGATAAGAGAATAACGTTATTGGATATTAAGAATGCAATATGAAGATATAAAGCAGGGAAAGTCAATAAGGGAGTTGAGGGAAGCCGGGGGGGGGGGCGGTTCTGGGGAATTGTTTTCTATTTTTTATGTTATGTGATTTTTTTAAAACTATTGTTTAAAAAATAATAACCTGCTGCAAGAAAACCAACAAAGTTTCTGAATCAGTGTGACTAGACTGTTAAATTCTTTAGATGTGGACACACCGTCAAAGTACAGAGGAGGCCTGCACCGAACAGTGAGCCATGCAGGAATCCAAATATATCCTTGGCTGACTTATGGAAACAGCAGAAGAACCTCCTTTCAGCCACCAGTATCCCAGGCTTCTTTTCGGAGAGAGCTCTGATTGTAACATCTTGTTTGGGGGCATTGCGATTCTCTGACGCTTGATGTATGAGAACAGTGAACATAGGTGACCTGTAAAGAGAGACACACTCTATGTACTTCTTGTTTCTAGATTTAATTGTTTCATTTATTTGAAAGAATAGCAACAAATGTAAACAAAAAAAAAGGTCAGAGGATGCATCAATTTGTGGATCCTTTGCTCCACCAGTCTCTTGTTTGTTTTCATGGGAGGAGAAGGCAGGCAGAGAAATGCTAATTAATTGCATGGTGGCCTTCCTTTTAAACATATGTCCAAACTGGTTAGGTTAATTTGTTGTCACAATACTGTTTAAAAGTTTTCCATTGTTAGCCTCGTGCATAAAAAAGCAATTGAAGTTAAACAGGGGCAAGCTAGAGATTACATGCAAATATGTGTAATGAGTCCTGACTTTTTAATAGGAAAAGCGAGCTTTCCGAGGCTGTGATTTTGAGTGGATAAATGATGGGAGAGGGGTTGTTAACCCTTTCCCCACTAACCATTCAAAATCCTATCCACCTTCACAAGTCAGGATGGGCAGATCTGTCTGTCTCTGGTCTGTGTAACTTAACATTTATTTTATTTATTTAAATGATTTATAGTCCACTGTTTGAGAACCATGCTCCACAAAGCAGAGCTCTCTCTCTCTATATGCCAAGTTCAAATTCAATATAGTGTAAATCCATAGAAAATATCAATTTCCTAACCATTTAAATATCAAGTCCATCACAACACTAAAAGAATAACAAGCACTGAAGAAGTAAATGAAAACGTAATAATGACAGCCTTGGTTTATACCCTCTCCTTATCTCAAACAGTGTAGACCACTTTGAGAAGTAGTACATATCAATAGAACCCCATAGATTTTTAACAACAAAATGTTAAGCATTCACACAACTCAGGAAAGCAGCAGTTTAACAGGAAACCCTACTTAGAGTATTATCTTCCAAGGGAGCACTGCAGGTTCCGGTGATCTTTCTCTCCTGGTGTTTTTGGTTCTATGACATCATAGGAACCCACCCTTATGGGCTGAAGTCCCTTTGTCTCCCCAGTAAAATATTTGAGGGGGCTAGTCCCCTCCAAAATTGTAGGGCATTGCCATTCAAATGGTGTGCATGTGTCACTTCTTGTGATCAATTATGTGGGGTGGGGCTTACTTGCGTCCCCCCAATATTTTATTCAAGTTGGCAACCCTGTATGACATCATGCGGTAGATCAGTGATTCATTTTGACTGGTACCGTAACTTCCATGTATAGGTAATATGGAAGCATCAGAGCATATTGTTGCAACTGGTGAGTGCCAGGGGAGTTGCTGTGGACACTTCTGGATCATCGGTGTTGCTACAGTTTTTTGTTTCATCAGCTATTGCGGTGGTATTAACTTTGCTGAGTGTACACAGGCTAGCCAAGTCCAATATGCTGGCAATAGACAGTCTCGAATTGGTAGGCAAACCTGGCAGAATGAAAAGGCATAGTATAGCAAGATCAGTATGGCAAGACCATAAGATCAGCCTGTTTGGTTGTCTTCCAACCACAGTTTCTGCTTTTTGTAGCATGGTTGTGCCCTAAGGCTGCATTCAGACAGCATATTATTGAATTTCCCAAGTGTTTCCTTACCTGCTAATTTTTGCATTTTGTGCAATATTTCGCATGATGTAAATTCCACTTCTGGAAAGCTAGTGGAATTTAGCAGAAGTTTAGCACTCATTTCTTATGTTAATTATTAACAGGAAAAAAATCCACTTGCAACCCCGGAAGCTTGGAATATTGTGGGAGCTTTACATTGTAATTTTCCTGTGGCTTTCATAGATCATGCTCCCATCATTCACATAAAGAAATTTGGGGTGTTATTTTGGCATACCGCATGGTGAATCGTAGGGGAACAGAAGCCCATATGCACAGAAAGGATGGGGAAGTGGTGACTTATCCAGTGACCTTAATTGTGTCACACCATGCCCACTCGTGTGAATGAAATTTAGCGAGACATTGCAGTATATTGATCAAAAAGCCATAGTTCCATAATGCATCAGGTAAAAGGAATATTAGAAATGAGGAGAGATGCACTAGGATTATATCCTGTAAAATGAATGCAATAAAGACCATTTCTGAATGCAGCTTAAATGCTCTAAAATAATTTGAAGTAGTTGTGGATTTTTGTGTGGAAGGTCTTGCTCTGTGGCACATGGCAGGAAGGTGATGGCAGGTGGTTTTGTTGAGAAACAATGGCCATAGGGATACAGAGGTGATCTGTGCTGAAATTTAGAGATGGAAACCTGCAGAAACTTGACCTTGAGAAACAGCAGGGTCATAACTGAGAGCTACCTTATTTGTTACTGTTGTTTTAGTATACATGCTTTCAGGGTGGACTGTATTAATAATCTGCACTTACAGCTTTTCCCATCAATTTTTGGGAGGTTGAAAACCTTGTAGAGAGAGGTAGTATTTATGGGGACTCTCTAGAGACAGCTTAGCTTCCACACTTACTCTCAAAAATGTGTAACCTTAGAGAACTAAAATGTATAAGCTTAGAAAAATAGTAGAAAGTATGTAACAGAAAGTTTATACAATCTGTTGGATGAGGGAGAAAGTTGGGGGGAAATGACTTTTTTCTATAGTATCCTGGCTAGGATAAGGTTCGTGGGGGGCGGGGGCGGAAATTGTTTTATGGTGTCTTGTGGGACTACTCTTGGGTTGCTCTGAAGGCTGCAGCTGCTGCAGAACATGGTGGCTAGATTGCTTGTGGGGGCCATCTGCCACCAGCATACAACACCTCCCTTGCTGGATTTGCACCAGCTGCCAATCTGCTACCAGGCCAAGTTCAATGTACTGGTACTAACATGTATACAATTCAGAATCAGGCTATTTGAGAGACCACCTTATCCCTTACATACCCAGTAGATCGTAGAATCATAGAATTGAAGGGTTGAAAGGGAACATGATAGGCATCTAGTCCAACTCCCTGCAATGCAGAATTTTTTTTGCCATTGTGGGGCCTGAAACCCACGATCCTGAGATTAAGAGTCTCATGCTCCATTGACTGAGCCAACTTGATGGCTCGGTCTGCAGAAGTGCACTCCACAGTAACTGGGACCAAGTCTTTTAATCTGGCTGCCCCTGTTCTGTGGAATAGCATTCCTGTTAACATATGCTGGGTGCCTGCTACCAGCACCTTCTGGAAACAGCTGGAGGCATTTGTGTTCCAACAGGCTTTTCCAGCTAGATAAATGGGGCTTTGCCATTAGTGTTTTACTTCTAGGTGAGCGTATATAGGATTACAGCCAAGAGACTGATGCTCTCTAATCCATAGCTTTGATGAGGGTTGAAAGGGTTCCATCTTGTATCCCATGCTATTTAAAATCCATTTGAAATGGCCAGAGATGCGATGCCCAGCTCTATATATCTTCTTTCAGATTCCAGTGAGTCAGTGGAAAACCTAAATTCTAATAACGCCAGTGGATTTGCCCCACCCACAAAGAGATGTTTCACTGCTACTGTCTTTCTCCTAGCTCGATATTGCATAAAAGTAATCTATGGTGCAATTGTGGAATAGCAAAATGACATCTGTCATGTGTCAACTCTGTCTATCCTCCTTTTTAGAGGAGATCAGTTTCCATTATGCCGTTGCCATGGCTTGTCTGCTTTTCAAAAGCAGTGTCTTTGCCATTCTCATCTTGTTATCTGGATGGTCCTGGTAAGGAGGTAAAGTTTGAGCATTACAGTGGTAGCTGGTAACTACTGGAGCTGGTGATGTAGTGGACAGCACAGCTAATAGGAGGCAGAGCCAGAGGGTCACTGGAGACTGAGTCAACTTCTTCTGATTTTCTCCCCATCCTCCTCCCTTGCAGAGATAAAGTAGACACCTAAGCAATTCTCAGACACAGTCACCAGACATTGAAGGAATAGTCACTTCTGAGAAAAGTTGGACACCTAGAAAATTTACATTTCTAAGATTCAGTTTAAAGTGCTTAGATGTACCTGTGATGTTTTGGTTCTGCTTATACCAAGAGAGATGGACAGAAAGGACTCCAGGGAATCTCTGAAAGATAGAAATTGTATGAAGATGACTCTATGAAACACAGATCTGCTGTACTCTTAACTTTGGGTGCACAAAACAAAACAAAACAAAACAATGGCAGGGTCTTCCCCGCCTTGCCCTAGTGACCAGATGCACCTGAAACTTTTCAGTCTGCCTTCAAGTGGATTTCTCTCAGGTGGTTTTCCCTGTCTTGTCCATCTGGATGCTTGATTTCAAGTGGGAAATGTACAGGGAAAATAATAGCCTTTGGAGATCCCGTGAAAGGATAACTTCTTAACCGCCAAAGCAAGCCAAAATCAGAAAGAAAGGGAGAGGAGCCACCAAAATAGCTTTAGGAAGAATGAATTAATGGATACAGCACCAATATCCTGAAAGACAAGGGGGAAAGAAAGAGGTTGGCAGAAAATAAAAGGTTATTGTGAACCACATGGAGCTCAGAAGTCTGGGCAGTGCCAAATTGAAAATGGGATGGGACACAATTATGAAGATTACAACTAGAGAGATGAGTAGAAACATGGGGATGCTTTTTGCAAGGAAATGGGATTGTAATTAGAAGAGGAAATGGAATCAAGAGACAATTTCTCAAATGTGAAATGAAAAGGCCTTTGTGAATGGTAAAAACAAACGTTAAGAAGCCAAAAAAGCCACAAAATATTATTTATGATTTATTTATATTTTTAATGCATGAAATTGATACTTAAGTACATTTCAGAGCCAGTAATTAGAATATTCATTTCCTTCTTATTTCTCAGTTAGTGCATCCTGAAACAACGAAGAGGATGCTAATGCCATGATATACACATCATAGTTTTAAAATGTGAGCCAAATCACCCCATTACAGTGTTAACAGGGACTTTCTAACCTGTGTAAAGTTAAGCAAATATGAGTTTACCAAATTGCTGCATACATTCGACACCCCAAGAGCTCATTTATGCAAATATAAGGGCTTTGCATATGAGATCTTTAACTCTTTTATTTCCCTAGGAGCAGTTGCCGCACTGCATCACAAGCTACTTTTGAAACTCTTCCAAATGTGACAAGTGAGGAATGCTGTCCTTAAATGGGGACAAAAACCAAGATAACACTGCAAGTTCCATGGCCTAAAGTTAACACTCATTTACCTCAAGGTCAAACTAGACCCAAGGATAGTAGTATGGGAATGCCTGTCCTTCCTATAGAGTTTGTATCCAGAGATAACCTTGTTTCATCAATTCTTTCAATTTCACCTGGTTTCTGTTATGCCCACTATGCTCTCCTTCAACACCAAGCTCTAAAGCTCAGCCATCTTGGCTTGGAGGCTTCTAGCATTAGTGCTATCAACACCTGTACATGGTGTCTCTTTTCACATGTGTTTTACCCTCTGGTGGTTTGGCTTCTTTGAATGGCTATCTGTGTCCGTGTGCTTCCAGTATCTAGTTCTACCTGCCCCTCCCCCCACTTGGATGATCATAACCATTTTCACATTCAACCTCTAGGGATGCTTTTGCCAGAACTGGATGCTCCTCATCTCCATTGGTTTTCCTTCACCAAATGGGTTGTTGTTGTTGTTTAGTCGTTTAGTCATGTCCGACTCTTCGTGACCCCATGGACCAGAGCACGCCAGGCACACCTGTCTTCCACTGCCTCTCGCAGTTTGGTCAAACTCATGCTGGTAGCTTCGAGAACACTGTCCAACCATCTCGTCCTCTGTCGTCCCCTTCTCCTTGTGCCCTCCATCTTTCCCAACATCAGGGTCTTTTCCAGGGAGTCTTCTCTTCTCATGAGGTGGCCAAAGTATTGGAGCCTCAGCTTCACGATCTGTCTTTCCAGTGACCACTCAGGGCTGATTTCCTTCAGAATGGATAGGTTTGATCTTCTTGCAGTCCATGGGACTCTCAAGAGTCTCCTCCAGCACCATAATTCAAAAGCATCAATTCTTTGGCCATCAGCCTTCTTTATGGTCCTGCTCTCACTTCCATACATCACTACTGGGGAAACCATAGCTTTTACTATACGGACCTTTGTTGGCAAGGAGATGTCTCTGCTTTTTAAGATGCTGTCTAGGTTTGTCATTGCTTTTCTCCCAAGAAGCAGGCGTCTTTTAATTTCGTGGCTGCTGTCACCATCTGCAGTGATCATGGAGCCCAAGAATGGGTTAGGTCCCCAAATAAGGAGAAGGATTCACTCTGTGGTCTAACTAGAGATATATACCATGTAATGGGATATAAGTCTCTTCAATGCTCGCTTACTTATTTGCCCCCAAGGCAGAGTGCTGATTCTGTTTTAAACTGGCTTTATGATATACGGGTGATCAGTAGAGCTGCTTTTGCAAAACAGAAGTTATGATATTTGAAGATATGTGCTTTGATCTCACGGAAATGCTTAGCTTAGCTACTCAGCAGGCAGCACAGAGCTGCATGAACTTAGTTAAGCACTGATCAATACCTGATCTGTCGTAAACCAACATCAGACAGCTCACACCATCCGTGAGGAAGCCCCTAATATAGCCTGCATCACAGCACTGAGCTCTTCTGTTATGGTCTCTTCAAGTTTATCAAGCGTCTGCAGATTCCATTACTAAAGGTAGAGAATTCTGATCTGTCCCATTTGCAGTGCTCAGAGGACCCAGACTTTTAGAAATAAGAATCTGGCTGCAGAATGAGTTCAGCAGGTACAGAATTTAATGTTCAAGTTCTTTCACTGCAGAGGTAAAGGTAAATGACCCCTGGATGGTTAAGTCCAGTCAAAGGCAACTATGGGATGTGGCACTCATCTCGTTTTTCAGGCTGAGGGAGCCAGCGTTTGTCGACAGACAGCTTTCTGGGTCATGTGGCCAGCATGACTAAACCACTTCTGGCACAATAGAACACCGTGACAGAAGCTAGAAACACCATTTACACGGAAACACCATTTACCTTCCCGCTGCAGTGGTATCTATTTATCTACTTGCACTGGTATGCTTTCGAAGTGCTAGGGTCAGAGCAACAGGAGCTCACCCTATCTCACTGATTTGGACTGCCGACCTTCCAGTTGGCAAGCCCAAGAGACTCAGTGGTGTAGACCACAGAGATCTCCTATAGCAGGGCAAAGGAGCCATATAATACCTTGAAGCTTTCAGGACGGGGAAAGTGGTAACCTTGCAGTGTCACTGCTACAGATGTCTGGAGGGTGTGTTGCAGCTCTCAGGCAGGCCTTCTAGGGTTGGGTGACTAAAGACAGTCCCACCTGACCTTACATATCTGTTGTCTGTGGTCTTGATCCTCAGTCTGAGCAACTTACTTTTCAGTAGAACCTCTGCCTTGATAGATATTTGCTCTGCTGCCGCCTATCTCTCTCAATGTGTATTCATTTGCCTGGTTATTTTAACTAGAATAAGGCTCTATATTTTCACACCCTGATATTATTAATTTCAAATTGTCTTTCTGTTATTAAATTATTAACAGCCTTTCTTTTAATTCAAAGCATTACCCAGAAAGGCAGGTAGGGAAATGCTCTCAAGAGAGAATAGCACATTTAACGGGTGTCGGAAGATGCAAATAGGAAATTAATCAAGCTGGCAGTATTTGGGCAATTAGAAAGAGATAATCACGCTGCCCCTTGGTCAATAAGGATCCATTTCTTAATCCCAGTGATGTTTTAGTTCAGCAACATCTGAAGGACCACAGCTTAGAAATCCTTGATCTATATGAAGCTGTTGGGAGCTGGTCACTAGAGGTTTTGGAGCATGGTGTTATCAGTGATGAAACCCAGCTCTATTTCTTCATAACATCTGAATGAAGTATAGTCATCCAGGAACTGGGCTGCGTGCAGTAGTGGGCTGGATGAGGACCAATAATGAACTTGAATCCTGGCAAAAGACAGAAACTCTGTGTGTGAGTGGTTCCCAGGTTTATGAAATAACCCAGTTGCCTGTTCTGGATGGGGTTGCACTCTCTGAAGGAGCAAGTACATACCTTTGGGGCGTTCCAAAACCCATCTTTGTCACAGGAGGCCCAAGTGGCTAGGAGCATTTCCCAGCTTCAGCTGGTGCAACCGTGATGACCATTCCTGGGTCAGGATAGCCCAGGTATTGGTAACCTCCAGACTGGATTACTTCAGTTAAGAATTTGTCAAGAATGTATAACTTGCTGTTGAAATGGAATACTCAAGATGAAACAGTGAAATCTGTTATGATTAAATGGGCACAAGATGTTGGACATAACATTATGATGGCTGACTGGGAACAGTTATGGACCAGAGCTATGAAGTTTACGGCATGTAATGCCTTAAAAGAGAATATTATGAAAATGATATACAGGTGGTACATGACCCCAGTCAAGCTTGCAAAAATTTATCATTTGCCCGATAATAAATGTTGGAAATGCAAAGAAACTGAGGGTACATTCTTTCACCTTTGGTGGACGTGCCCAAGGATTAAGGCTTTCTGGGAGATGATCTATAATGAAATGAAAAAGGTATTTAAGTATACCTTCCTGAAGAAACCAGAGGCCTTTCTCCTGGGCATAGTTGGTCAATTGGTGCCAAGGAAGGATAGAACTTTCTTTATGTACGCTACAACAGCAGCAAGAATACTCATTGCAAAGTACTGGAAGACACAAGATCTACCCACCCTGGAAGAATGGCAGATGAAGGTGATGGACTATATGGAACTGGCGGAAGTGACTGGCAGAATCCGAGACCAGGGAGAAGAGTTGGTGGAGGAAGATTGGAAGAAATTTAAAGACTATCTACAGAAATACTGTAAAATTAATGAATGTTAGAATGATGTTGAAATGAAGCTAAGGGTTTTTTAGTAGTAATGCTACAAGGAGTATGTAAAAATGGATTGCTAACAGATGAGAATTTACAGTTATTACATATTAAGACAAAGGTCTAAGATAAAAACAAAGAGGGAAAGGATTTGCTGAATTAACTTACTGAACTGGAATACAAAAAAGGGAAGGTGTGAGGAGGTCAGGGAAACAAGTGAATGAAAGACAAGATATGGAAAGATTGATTTGTTTTTAATTGTTTTTACTTTTTTGTATTTTGTATTTTCTTCTTTCTTTTTTATTCTTTTTTTTCCTTATTATTACTATTGTGACTTCCTTTTTTATTTTTGAAACTTTAATAAATATCTTATGAACAGACTGGATTACTTCAATTAACTCAATCTGGGGCTTCCCTGAAGCTGCAGCTGGTGCAGAATCCAGCAGCAAGACTGTCGAAGGAGGGGTGCCCTATCAGCAGCATGCTGAAATAACTGCACTGGCTGCTGATATGCAACAGGACTAAATTAAAGTTCTTGGTGGTTTTATATAAGGCCCTGAATAACTTGGGACCAGATTACCTCCAAGTACGCTTCACCTTGAATACTCCTTCCCAGTCCTTGGGATATATACCTTCTTAATAGTTCACTTTCATCTTATACCCTCAAACACTAGGGCAGGGGCCGGCAAGGCTTACCGGGCATGGGCCGGATTACTCCTGCGGAGATCCTCTGTGGGCTGGGCCGATGCACCACAATGTGGGAAATTGCACCTGCGCATGTCTGCGGTGCCGGAAATAGCTTCTACGCATTCTCAGATGCCAAAAATTGCACCTGCACAGAAGCAATTTTCGGCGACAGGGCATGCACAGAAGCGATTTTCGGTGCCGCGGACATGTGCAGATATGATTTCCAGTGCCTGGGCATGCGCAGAAGTGATTTCCGGAGCCATGAAAGAGAGTCACTGTGCCTTGCTGCGTCGGTTTAACGCAGCACGCAGAGACTCGCCAAGTGGGCAGCTCGGTTCGAGGGCGCTTCATGGGCCGGTTAAGTGACCCTCATGGGCCACTTCCGGCCCATGGGCCTTAGGTTGCTGACCTCTGCACTAGGGCCTTTAGGGTGGTGGCACCTGCCCTTTGGAATGCACTTCCAATGAACATCAGGCAGGCATCTACAATACTGACATTTAGGCACCTCCTTAAATTCACCCTGGCTGAGTCACACGCAGGGGCGATTGAGGTATGCTGATGTATTAATCTGATCTACTGATTTGTGCTGTATTTTGTATTTGGTTTTATGCATTTAGTTTTATGGTAGATTTTATGTTGTTCACCATCATGATATCCCCCCCCCCTAATGTTGACAGTATAAACATTTTTTCAATTTTTTAAAAAAAGTTACAACGATTAATCTTGGCACTAAAGTGAAAATAGTTTCCTTTTAGGTCCGGCTCCTGGCTAAAATCAAGTTTTGGTTTCCTCTCCATAGCCACAATGCTGCTGCAGAACTTGCATATATTCAAAACAGTGATAGAATCTCCCCTTGAAACAAGTAATACACCTAAGTCTTGAGAAGCATCATGCTGGAAAGAAATCAAAATGTCATCAAATCAAAACTCCTGCTACATCTTACAGTATATGGTACTTCACAGATTAATCCACACAATAACGGTGTCACAGAGATGAAGAGCAATGGTAGTGACTTAAGTTAAGAGCAAAAGTGTTAAGGGAGCAATTGTGGGAAACAGCAAGCAAGGAAGAAAAAGAAACATAGAACAGGAGCCATTTTATATATAACTGAAAGGGCTGTACAGTTTGAATAAAATCCCTTTGTTTCACATTCAAGTACCGTATTTAGAAGAGATAGCTTAGTGCAGTAGTTAAGACTTTAAGACCAGAATCAGGGAAACCTGAGTTCACATCTCCACTCAGTCACAAAATCAGGGTGGCCTACTTTACAGAGACAGACATCTGTTTCAAAGGCTACCAGAGGACACTCCTTTATTTGAAGGCATCTTCTCTTTGAAGGGCTACTGGCTCCAAGTTTGGTTTTAAGATTTATTTTTTAAAAAAAGCAAGAAAGGAGAGCAGGACCCTGGTAACTTGGTTGGTCTTTCCATTTCGTAAGATTTACTGTGTTTCTATTTCAATTATAGTGCTTATTTCTAAATTTTCATCTATCCATCTAAATCAGTCCACATATTTTGTGCAGATCTGTGCCTTCCTTTGTCCTCTTAATTTTGTGGCACTACCACCCTAAATGAAATTCACTTGGGCCAGAATCTATTTCTCAGATTCATCTACAGTACCTCACTGGTTGTTGTGAAGATAAAATGGGGAAGGAGATGGAGGCTAGAAGAGCCTCGGAAGGAAGGATGATTCTTGGAAAGTAGGATGGAAATGTAATGTAGTTTGCCTGCATCTTGTATCAAGTTTGCAGTAACAAATATATCAGGAGCTATACAAGTGCACCATTCATTAGCCTGAGTGGTTACTTACGGGGGTGGGGTGGGGCATCAGAACATCACCCAATCATACACATGATAAATTTAGGTAGATAAAGTGTGGGATTGAATTCATCCAGGTAACACATGAACTAAATCACACAACACAGTTTGTCACAGTTTGCTGTTGTAGAATTTGTGGGATGTAATCCATTGGAGCAGTCAAATACAACATTCCTTGTTTCCCTAGAATGGACAGGGTCAGGGGGATGTTACTCCAGCTAGTATAACTTCCTGTTACACCTGGTCTGGAGCATCCTCCCCCTGCATGTGACAAGGTAGGTGGGCGTGACCCTTGCAGACCCTATAAAGGTGCCAGTCACGCAGCCATCTTCCTCTCTTGACTCCTTCTTCACTTGGACTGCACTGCTGGCTCTCAGCCAGCAGCATATGGGATAAATCCCCATATGGGATGAATCAACACCTTTCTCTATAACTGTAACTACAAGCCAAAGCCTGCCTTCAGGGATCATACTGTGAACTGAATGTAAGTAAACTTCTTGTTACTATCTAAGGAAGATTGTTGTGTCTTTATTCTTTTTAAGAGGGAACAAAGGGGACTTACCAGGAACAAAATTCAATCTGGGCAAGCCAGACTGCATTGCTTATCTAAAGAGATTCAAACAAATCTGCAAATTAGCTTCCTGCTGTATAGAGGGGAATGTGTTCTGCTACATGACTCATGAGTGTGAGTGAGTGAGGAAGGATAATATTTAATCAATATATCCTCTCCTACTATCCACAACATTTCCACAAAGGGTTATGGGGCCCCGAGTTGAGTATTTTTTGGTGGATGGCACTGGATTGAGGTCCTGAGCTGAAGAGTATTTTCTTTGTCTACTTCCTGGTAAGCACATGGTCTACTGTTCCCTTTTCAAACAAATAGAGCAGGGGCAGATGTGTGTGAGGTGATTGATAACAATGGTATTGGGGAAAGAGGGCTTTACTTCTTTGCTACACCACAGCCCAGATCAGAACTACCCCATTTTACAATGCCTACAGTTTTTGATGCACATCCAATCCCTACCCATGCAGCTAGCAAGATGTGTGAGGAAATCGGCATATATCTCGTTAGGGATTTGTGATGCAATAAAACACCGTCTTACCAACTTGTCTTCCCCTCAAAGAGGCATTTTTAATTGGATCCTTGCTGTCTTCGCTCTTGTACGGAGTTCATCACCATGGCATGTGAATGAATCTGATCAATGATGTCCCGTAATTAGAGGTGTACGCAATACAACCTAACAATTACCCACAATCATTCCTCCAGATCTCACAACAAGCGGACCCGGTTTTAAATCGTGGCTGCAGGTTTCCAAATATTTGCTCTTTCAATTAAGCAGATGGGGAGCCTGCTGCTAATGAGTGAGCAGCTTCAGAACTTCTTCTACAGCTAATTCCTGCCCAGACTGAAGCAAATTATGTGCAGTGATTCTTTATCAAGGTAAATAACACCATGTGCCGCTTGGCAAAGTGCCTAACAACAACAGCAACAGAAAAACCTAAGAAGTATTTTAAAAGGTATCGTACCTTGTGGGATATTTTTTTGACACTACCATAACGAATGCAGTGCAGCGAAAAGCTAGCAGCAGAAGGCGATGCTTTCTTATCTAAGTGCTCTGGAGGATATTTGCTGATCAATCCTATGAAAGGATGATATGCTTATGTGTGTCCAGGGGATGAAATAACAAGCCTGGGGGCAATAAGGCTCTCATATCATCTTTGTGAATTTTACAAATACAGCATGAAGCTCGGTGTGACTCAGCCTGAATGGAATTCTTAACACATGCATTTTACATGATAGTTCAATGCAAGCTTTTTTTCCAGGCAGTTCTCTAATACCATGGGATGTTGGTTTATGGGCATTTTTTTTAAATAAAAAAAATCACATTGGTATATGGCACAACACATTTCGCAAACTGTTTGAGGCAGGCTGTAAAGCTTAGAATATGAGAATTTCAAGGCTATTTGATTTGCATCCTTTTGTAAACATTCGGGGTATTTTCTGAGTACTGGTGAGAATAAAATATAATGATAAACTTTAGAAACCCCTGAAGACATGTGGATAACAGCCCAGACCTATGCATGCCTGTTTACTTAGTGGCACGTCCCGCTGAGTAAGCGTCAGGTTGCAGCCTGAGTCTCTTAAGATTCTAAGCAAAGTTACATTTCAGGAAAGTTTATGGAAAACCAACGAGTGAAATCCAGTGCTGCCCTTCCACTTGTGAGAGAGCTTTGGACCCCAGCAGAGCTGTCCACTAGTAGTGGAAGAGAAATGGGGGGGGGATTTTTGCTTATCCCCCCCTTCCCACTGCAGCCCCTTGCGCACCCCCACCCCAGATTTGTTCTAGAGAGTTAGGATCTGCCAGAAGAAGCTCAAGGGAGGGGGTTGCTGTATGGGAAAGAGAGAATCAGCAAAAATCACCTCCCCTGGACCAAAGGTCACTCCACAAGCAAAAATCATTCCACAAGCAGAAAGGTGGCATTGGGTTTCAGTCACTGCAACCTTTTTCCAAACAATATATTTTACACCAGAGTATTTAACATTGGGGTTCAGAATTCTGACTAACGTTAAGGCCAGTTAGTCCCTTCTTTCTCTTCACCAGGGGTAGCTAACCCCCAGCTCTCCAAACCTTGCTGGACTCCAGCTCCCATCATCACTGACCATTGGCTGTATTGGCTGGAGCTGAAGGGAGTTGAGGACCAATAACCAGTGGCGAAGCTGCGTGCTCTGGCACCGGGGGCGGAGAACAGACAGGGCATGGCTGGTGCGTGCCCAGGGGCATGGTGCGTGTCCCAGGGGTATGGCACATTGCTTGCGGGGGTGTGGCATGTGTCCTGGGGGCATGGTGTGCTGCCCACAGGGGTGTGGCGCTGGCACGGTGGGGGAGGGCGGCATGTGCCCGGGGGGCAGCCATGATGGTACCCCCTCCCCAATGGTGCCGGGGTCTGTGCGCTCCCCCACCCCTCCACCAGTGCCAATAACATCTGGAGGGCCAAGGTTAACCACCATAGCTGTCAACATTTCCCTTTTTTTAAGGGAAATTCCCTTATTCCGAATAGGATTCCTCGCAAGAAAAGGGAAAAGTTGACAGCTATGTTAACCACCCCTGCCCTACAGGATCTGAGTAAGGCCCACTGAACTGAGTGAGAATGAACTCTGGGTAAAAACTGTATAGGATTGGGCTGCATATATGGATGCACATACACACATCATTTACACTTGCTTCTTCTCCTGTCCTCCAGTGTTGATAGTTTGTTAGCTCCTCAGAGCATGCTTAGGCTTTTTGCTATGTTTGTGCCTATATCAGTGTCCTTAAAATAAGTTGATAATTCTGTAAGGCATGTGGTGTCCAACCTTGAGAGGTGATTCCCATCCCCCAGTGCTTTAGTACTAAGCTATAACCCTTTCTTTTTCTTTTGTAAATAGTCCTCTCCTTCATTACAAGGCTTGAGTAGTGCCTCTCCAATTAAGTGAGGCTAAACCCAGCATTCTGCTATATAGAACTGTGCACATTTTGCTGCCTGTCAGCTTATTTTGACACATGGGCAGGGTTGTCTTAAGCATATGCGATGCTGGGGTGCAAAAATTTGCCCCGTACCCCCCCCAGTTTGCTCAGTCCCAGGCACGCAGGAGGGCGGAGCTGGCTGGCCACCTTAGCGTCTCGCTGGCTCGGTCACCCCCAGAGCCGCACACAGCAGAAGAGCCCACCGCGGTGCTCCAACTGACTGACGGGCTCTCAGGCCCCAGACTCTCGGTCTGGAGTCCCTGAGAGCCCCTGAGAGCCCCTGAGAGCCCGGGTGCCCTGCACCCCTAGCGCCTATGGGTAAGACGGCCCTGCACATGGGTCATACAA
The DNA here is from genome assembly GCF_965112155.1 of Podarcis liolepis. NCBI lineage: Eukaryota > Metazoa > Chordata > Lepidosauria > Squamata > Lacertidae > Podarcis > Podarcis liolepis. The sequence goes on along the minus strand of NC_139557.1, from coordinate 69,677,853 downwards.
TTCCACAAGCACCTTTTCTCCTCAGGCAGTGAAAGCACAACAAATTAAATAACAATTTGCTACCTTTTAGTGACATCTAAAATCGGCTGCCTCAGGTGGCCACCTCACTCTGCCTAATGGTAGAGCCAGTTCTGCAAAAAAGAAAAGAAAGGAGAGATAGACCACTTGTTTTACTGGTACAAAATTAATACTAGTAACAAGCATGTAACAGCCCATTTATGGCAGAGATAACCAACATGGTGCCCTCTTGATGTGGTTGGAAAACAACACATGCCATTGCTGACCATTGGCTAAGGCTGACGGGACTTGGTGTCCAACAACACCTGGAGAGCATCACGTTGGCTATCCCTGAGTTTTCAAAGTGATTCAGGCACATTGTCTTATTACAAGGTTGTAAGGTAGTGGCCCAGTTTTAGAATTCCCACACAGCAGGTGAAAAGTCTGAGGCTGAGAAATAGTGGCTTGCCTAAGGACAGGGTGAATTTGTGCTGATAACTGAATCCAGTATTACCATATATTTTTCTTTCTTGGCTGCCTGTGCCTTTCACAAAAAAGAATGGAAGAGGTGAAGCATTTTTAATTATTTTATCTCCATGTCTGGAAATCATATAATCACTTCATATACTCTTAAAAGCATGAGAACAAGAAAAGGAAAATAATAATGCGGAAATGTTATTTGAAACAGGGACTTATTAAATCCATGCACAGCTCATTGTTGTTAACCAGCTAACTAGTGTGAGATTCCATACCCTCCAACATTTCTCTAACGAAAAGAGGGATGTCCCATTCCATACTGATAATTTTACGATTTATACCCCACACATCTTACTGGGTTGCCCCAGCCACTCTGTGCAGCTTCCAACATATATAAAGGTAAAGGGTAAAGGGACCCCTGACCATTAGGTCCAGTCGTGGCTGACTCTGGGGTTGCGGCGCTCATCTTGCTTTATTGGCCGAGGGAGCCGGCGTACAGTTTCCGGGTCATGTGGCCAGCATGACTAAGCCGCTTCTGGCGAACCAAAGCAGTGTACGGAAACGCCATTTATCTTCCCGCCGGAGCGGTACCTATTTATCTACTTGCACTTTGACGTGCTTTCAAACTGCTAGGTGGGCAGGAGCAGGGACCGAGCAATGGGAGCTCACCTTGCCACGGGGATTCGAACCGCCGACCTTCTGATCAGCATATCCTAGGCTCTGTGGTTTAACCCACAGTGGCACCCGCGTCCCTCCAATATATATATATAAATAAAAAAACAACAACATAAAAAAAACTTTTCTATACAGGATTGCCTTCAGATGACGTAGGGGTCGGATAACTCCATACCCTCCAACATTTCTCCAATGAAAATAGAGACATCTTACGGAAAAGTGGGACATTCTGGGATCAAATCAGGAACTGGGATGGCTTCTCTAAATCAGGGACGTCCCTGGAAAATAGGGACACTTGGAGGGTCTGAGATTCTGGACAGGCGAATCGAAGGACGTCTTTGCATAGTTAAACTGTGGCATTCTCTGCTACAAGCTGTAGTAATGTTGGCAGACTTGGAAAGTGGGATTGGACCGATTCATGGAGCAAGAGGCTATCAATGGCAATTATTCATAATGACTGTATGCTATCTCCAGAATCAAAGGTAGCATATTTCTGAATATTTTGTTTATTTGCTTATTTAAATAATTATAAACCACACTTGGTAAAAATAACAAGACAGTGTGCAGCATGATGGCATGTGACTGGAATAACATCAGTATAAATTACAATAGCATTAATGAAAATTTAAAGATTGGTCGCTTGTTGTTTTTTAAAAAATCAAGTTCCAAAGGTCTGTCTGAACGCAGGACATTTTTAAAAAGACATCTAAAAGAAACCAGGGATGACTCCTGCCAAACTTCTATTGGCAAGGAGTTCCACAGGGCATGGCTTGCCTCACTAGTTGGGAACTGGTTGGCCACTGTAGGAAATGAATGCCAAGAGGCCTTTGGTCTGACCCAGCAGGGATCTTCTTATGGTTGTTTACACCGTGACTCTTAAAGTTGTATGTGTGAAATGTTTTTCATGTGAAATTGTAATGTATTGCAGTAGCAAATGGGTATTTGCAAGCACATGTGTTATATAGGCTTATCACTGAAAAGGTGTGAAGTCCCCCCCTCCCCGTCCCTAATTATCCAAACATTTTAGATAAACCTTGCCTCAGGCTGGTTTGATAAATGAGATTGCTCTCCATGAAGCTTTTAAAGGAACAGAGTTTAAACTATAAGTAATTCAACGAATTACAAAACTGTCATATAAGGAAAAAAGGCATATGTGCAGAAACACAATAGCACCATCTGACATATTTGCAGCGCCACGTTTCTATAAATATAAAGATATGTTAGTTAGCAGTGAATTTATTCATTTTAAAATAGTGAGAGCTTGCCATTGTGCAGCTGTTCATAAAAGCTACTGTCCCTGGATACAGCCATTTAATGCATTATCTTGCCTTCTGGCGATGCTCAGTACCCTATCCACCACAGGATATAGGTCACAGCCTATTGTGACCAATGCCTATTATGAAAAGTTATAATATTTATAATGTTCTGGAGGGAGGATTGGTTTAGTCTTTCCATGCGAAGGAAATTTTGTATGAGAGGCAGCATGCAAGCACGTGATCCATCTCACATCTGCACTCCCAATTAGTGCAGAACCACTGCAGGTGGTACCAGGTGGGCTTTTTTGGGTGTGTGTGTGTTTTTTTGCACTGGCTATTATTTGCTAGCCATCAACTCATGCTGGGAAAGGAGGGTTCCTAATCCAGTTTTCTTGCTGGCTCAGTGCTGGTTTGTCCCCTAACTCTTTTCTTGCATCTCACTACTGGCCTTATTATCTGAGGCCCTCTGGCTTTCCTCATTTCTTCCTCAGGTCTATGTAGAGATGGAGGAGCATTTCAATTCAGTTCACATTTAAAAGCAAACTTTGAAATTTGCACTTACTTGCAGTTCTCCAGCCAAGTATTGTGTGCAAAAATCCATATACTTGGGTAAGATGACCATTAAAATGCACGTTGTAGTGAAAATAACAAATATTGTTTAAAGGGGAAAATGCTTTGCAGCCACAAACTGATGTGGGAAATAGATAGTTTTGCTCATCCCTAGGTTTGCGATCCTCTTCCTAGAGATTTCCTCCTGAGGCTTTTTCTTTCTTCCCATATGCTCTGCTTCCACTGCCCCGCCCTTTGCTAATGGGAAAGAAGCAGCGCTGCTAGCTACAAATCAACATTTTGATTTGGATAATTAGCAACATTCTTCAACTTACAAGAGGAAAATTAAGATCCTTCTTTCCATTTATATTGTTAACATTTGTTTTCCTTTCTGTTTGCGACAAGCGCTTTCAGTGACATCTTGCTAATCCAATCACTCTCATTAGGATTTCTCCTTATGCTTGATGAGATTGATGCTGCACTGGATCCTACTTGCTTTCTGCTCCCCTCCTGTTTTTTGGACATCTTTCAGTGGTGCTCGAGTGGGGAGGAGGGAGACCTCTAGTCATGAGAGAAACAACAAAATAAGCTTCGTTTCCTAATGTGGCAAGGAAAGGTTCCAGCAGAAAGCTTTGGGGCTGCTCTTTGGAGGCATGAAATTTCTCTGCTTACAGCAAATAAGCTAGACAGTTTAATTTGCAACCTTCCCTTCCCTTTAGTCTTATTTTTAGAGATTCGGTGCCTGGCTTCCACAAATCAGGTTAAGCTGTGCATTACAAGGTAACTGGTTGACCTTGAAGCAATCCTTTTTGAGGGAGAGGTGACGGAGGGTTTGGCAGGCAGAATTTATGTCACCCTGGGGAATGCAGAGGGAGCGCACAAGCATAAATATAATGTGGAAATGGGAGCAGGAATCGCAGATGGATCTGCTGGATAAGACTTGGGCCTGTGTTTTTGAGTAAGTAGGTCAATATGATAGCATCATCTCCTGTAGAAATACAATTCAAAATCTAGTTTAGGATGGTATGTAATGCCAGCCAGGCTTCATCACAGAGATAAAAAATTATCTCCATTATGCCACTGAGGCTGCAGAGTAAGTGGAAAACCAGGCATATATTATGAGGCTGAGAGGGTTCTGAGGCAAAAATCAAAGGATGATGGGATAGGTCACCGGAGACCCATTCTTACTAAGCAGCACAGGGTGAAAGCTGTTGGAGGGCCTGTGCTCTGGCTGAAGCAGAGCACTTACTGAAATATTTTTATTAGAAGCATGTTATTCCAACAGTGGCAGCCTGACCCTATCTGCTGTTGCACTGAATGTGAATAACGGAAGAAAGGAACGCAGGACTGGTTCATAGCAGAGCTATGGCACTATGCCAGTACTACTGGCCCTGGATGTTCTGCTGTGAATCAACACTGCTCTGCCAGCCGTTATTCCAACATAAGATAGGGTTGCCATATGTCCATATTTTCCCGGACATTACCAGGATTTTAAAGGTGGAACTGACATCCAGCGCTTTGTCTTGGATCTTAGGCAAGTCAATCGGAAAAAAAAGCTTAACAATTTTGGGGTCTTCCTAAAATGAGTTTTTACTTTTTGAAATGTGGCAACTTGATGTGGTTGAGATGTGGATAGCAGTTCAATACTGACACTCCCCTCCATGCATTTACTGAATGCAGAGAGTGGGGGGGGGGCTGTTGCCACCGTTCCCACTCCGATGTCTGTGCACTCAATACTACATTCCTGTAGTTGAAACCGGACCAATGCACATACAGCTGTATATACATAAGGCTTCTTCCTGCAACTGGGAAATCTAATTGCCCCAGGTCCATCTATGCATCCTCGTCTCCATGTGTTAGTAGTCATGCATAGCGGACAAACATGTGCTTCCGAGTCTTCAGCTCAGAGTCTCCGTGTGCCACTTCTAAATTACATTTCGCATATAATAATGTGAATTAGCACTCAGAGAACAAACAGGGGATAGAATAATTTTTTTTTACAAATCATTATGAAAGACAAAGACTAATATGCAAGTTGTTACAGAACTATAAAGCTGATTACACAGACAGTATTTAAACGCAACTGGAAACTCTGAAGTCAAAGCTAAAAGGCAATAGAGGGAGGAGGGCCCTAGTGTCAAACATGAAGAGGGAAAGATGATAGAGGCCAGGCAGACATGCACAAAGGTGAATTAGATTAGGCATTAGAATGCATTGCAAACACATGTTGCTGCACAGCCGTGCAAGTAACTGCATGAGGGCTAGAAAGAAAGAGAGAGAAAGCAAGAGAGGGAATTGGAACATTAACTGTCCCAATGCGGGGGAGAAGCTCTTTTCTTTAGGGGTTGCAGTATATAAGGAAGCTGTCTTCACTTACTAGTTCCTTGAGTGATTCCATACAAAATCTTGGTGGTCAGATGCCCTGGGTCTTAGTCAATAAACAACCAGTGAAAATGATCAACAAACAGCCAGAAAAAAAAGAAAGTGATGGAAGACCAAAAGTAGGTTTCCCTGAGCCCATATTGTGTAAAACTACTGTTGAGCTGATGGGAGAGGTGTGTGCTATGTGCCTCTCCTGGAGCACTAATTAATGGGGGTATTAAAGATAACAGAGGTGGAAGGGATGCACGGAACACTGGAGAAAAGGAGGGGGAATGAGGGAACCAAGAGGACTAGGAGCAGATCAAGACTGAAGCAGCAGGGCTTAAGAAGTAAACTCTTAAAGGTTCAGCTCCTTGGTCCAACGAGGAAGAGCTGGGTGCCAGGGACTGGTGCAGGGCTGAATTTAAATCCCCTGGGAGCAGACCTGAGGGAAGCCTGATTGTTCCCCCAGGCCCGCCTCCGGAGAGCCTGGCCCTCCGTGTTAGCCTGCCATTGGCCAGTTCAGCAGGCTGACGTGGAGCAGGATTTCAAGCCAGGGGCGCAAGCCAAATCTCATGCTCCCACAAGAACAGATCATCGACACACAGCCCTGCATCGCCATTGGGTTGGTGGAGGGAGGCGCTGGCTGTGCCACAAAGCCGCCACACCCCTAAAAGGGGGTTAGTGGACTCAGGGGCAGATTTTTCAACAATACTTTTTCCGGGATGATGAGGAACAATTAGTGAGCACTCTTTGGGTTCAGTCAGTCAGCCAGCTACCAATCCACCTGTTATCTCGTCCAGCCCGCATTTTGCCAGCTTCCCACAATAATATCATGGGGGACTTTGTCAAAAGCCTTACTTAATGTAAGAAGAGGTCAACAACACATGTTGCAACTTCCTTGGCTTGCACGCCAAAGCTTTTACTTCATAGACCTTCTCAGGCAAACTGGAGATTGTAAAGGTGCCAGAGGAGTCCCCAATATTGGGGGGGGGGCACAATTGGTAAATGTAGCATTTACCACTGCAAAATGGCCACTGTGAAGACCTGGCTAGTCACACAGAACAAGTAACTTGCCCATGTAATTGAGTACAAAGCAGAGGTGGGGGCTGAGCCAGGAGCAGTTGTCAGGACAGTGGCATACAGCAGGCATCTTGGCACTAACATTGCTGTGGCTTACTGGGAGGGTGAGGCAAAAGGGTAGGCGTAGGGTCTGCGCTATGGAGACACATCGCCTCCACCACAATTTCTGAGATGTCCCATATTTACAAGTTTTTAAAGGAAGTTGAACTGAGTCAGAACTCCACAGAGTTGAGGTTCTGGAGAGATGCCCAGATATAATCCATCTATATGTGGGATTTGATCACAGGATGGAGCTGCCGTAGCTGCATTGCTGGGTCAGTTGCAGCCATGTGGATCAAGGGTACTGAATAGGCTTTCATAAAGTCTAGTGACAGAAGCAGTTTCATATATTAGTTTCATATATTAGTTGAATTGCGGTCTCACATATGTTAGGGTTGCCATACGTCCGGACATAGCCAGAATTCAGCCACCAGAAACAGTGTCTGGTCGGAAATCGCTGAAATGTCAGGGGAAATCTGGATGTATGGCAACCCATGTTAGCAGTGTATTTTTTAGCAATTTCCCTTAAAATTAGCTTTTTAAAAAAAAGCTCAACAACTTTTGTGTCTGGATTTTCACTTTTTGAAATATGGCAACCCTAAATAGTAACTCCTATGTTATAAAAGGGCTTCTTTTTGCCAGTCGTATAAGAGCATTAAGAGCTTATATTCAGACTGAAGAGAAGGAAGGTGGGTGTGAAGCATGATACTAACCCTAACACATTACATAAATTGTTTGAACTAGTTTAACATGGTGTGATAATTTGTGTGTGTGTTTGAGCACCCACATACAAAAAAGTTATGCCCAAGTGAACCTAAAAGACACATTTTACAAAAGGGAAAGGGAAAAAAGGTTGCTACAAAGCATTTTGCACAAACCAACAGGAAACCTGAACCTGATATAATCGTTCTGAAAGGGACAACTGCTAGAATCCTGCCTTTTAACTCAGCTGGCCCATTATATCTCTGAACACTGGCGCTCACAATGCCTTTTTCCCTCCAATTTCTGAATTGTCAGACAGGAGACACAGTGCCAGAGAAAAACCTTATACAATCTCTTGTTAGCTAACTGCAGTGTTTTGTTCCACAGTTACATGTCTGTACAAGCCATCATTGTGTCATTCATAATTACCACCTGTTCAGTGGTTCCCTTCAGGTTTCATCACCTTTGCAGCTTTAAGCAGCCAGCTGCAGGAAGCAGAGTCGGCTTCCCTGGAGCAACAACCGTCAGACTCTAGGTTTCAGGCTATAATTGCTGCCTGTGCACAAACATCTCTGCTGCTTCCAAAATATAAAATATCTGGGGCCATTCACTGGCTTTAGAAAGGAAAATGGGAGCTATCAAGTTTAGTTTCTGCCAGGACTTTCCCAATGCTGAACTCTGTGCCCATGATATCTACTTCTTCTTTCAGTGTTGCACCCTGCCAGTCAATTATATAAGCGGTTGGTACAGTGCAACAGACAATAATGTCAGCTGTGAGCCAGGGAACCCCCAGCTGAAAGTTCACCTCTACAATGGATTTGCTTGGTACTTTTAGGTAAGCCACTATTTTCTCCACCTCAGTTCCTGCCCCAAATCTGTGTAATAATACAGTGGTACCTTGGGTTACATACGCTTCAGGTTACAAACGCTTCAGGTTACAGACTCCGCTAACCCAGAAATATTACCTCGGGTTAAGAACTTTGCTTCAGGATGAGAACATAAATCGTGCAGCGGCGGTGTGGCGGCAGCAGGAGGCCCCATTAGCTGAAGTGGCGCTTAAGGTTAAGAATAGTTTCAGGTTAAGAACGGACCTCCGGAACGAATTAAGTTCTTAACCCGAGGTAACACTGTATTGGCCTTCCTTACATGCTTCTTGTTGTAAGGATTATTGAGATAATACATGAATCATGCTATTTCAAATGATGTATATTATTTTTTTAAAAAACTGAAGGTAAAGTGGTAGAAAGGACATGGGACAAGGCCACAAACCCACCACCCTCCTCCCACGGCACAAGGCTTATAACATAGACCACAGTGCCTCACAGATAGAGAGAAGAGTAGTTGTCTGATCCTGGTAGAGAAAATGGATCCTGTAGAAAACCCCCAAAGCAATTGTTTTAATTTGATCTAGAACCTGGCCCTAAGGCAGAGTTTGGGGAACCTGGAGCCTGAAGAGAATGTGCAGGTCTGATTTTGTTTGGGTGTGGGAAGCCCGCAAAGAGAGAAAGAGGATGAAAAAACACATGGGGAAAGTCAAAATGGATGGATCAATGGAAAGAGGAGCAGGGAAACCTTTTCGCAAGCAAATGAGGTCTGGCAACAGCAATTCGGTCCTCCACCAACATCGGGGTGGGTGGGAAGGGACAGAGAGAACAAATGGGTTGCTAGAAAGTGGAGGTGGCTCCAATTCCACCCACTTGTGGCTCCACCTCTAGCATGCAGCCTCCAACAGATTGCGCCCAATTCCCTCAGCAGGAAAATGTGCAAGAGAACAGCACAAAAAAACAACCCCATTGTACAGTTCAGCTAACACAACAAAGTACATTTTAACTCAGCAGGAAAATAAAAAGGTACCCCCAAGTGGTGCAGCCAAGCAGGAGTCTGTGGGAGTCCTGTACTGGAGTATGAGGACCCATGGTACTATCTATGAGGCAGCATCAGGCCTGCACTCCTGCCCACATCATTCATTTTCATTTATTTATTTACGGCTATTAGCCCATAAACCTGCCCACATCATGTTACTGTTCCCTTGCTCAGTAGGTCACAGACCAAACGACACCAGGGCCTATAATGACAATCACTACAACAGCACAAACTCTGGACTCGATTCATGGCAGACTTGACTCATGGTATACTTTCCCCAAAAGCTGGCAAACACCAATATAAAGTAAACAGTGTAACTGTAAGGATCTGGAGAGTACAAATATCTCATGTGGGATTCTAGGGTCCATTCTGAAGTGTGTGGTTCCCAGCCTCTCTCATTTTAGAATGGCATGACCATAGATGAAATCCTAGCGATGCCCCTGTCAGCTGAATACCACTGTTTACTAAGTGGAGGCAGTCCCTGTTCAGGTCAGTGTTCATTGAAGCACTATCCCTGCAGCCCATTCCTGGGTATACCTACCACTGCTTCTGCATGCCACATTGTTGGGTCCTAAAAAGGTAGAAGTAAGTTGGTTGCATTTTGTCTCATAGGCAGCCAGCTCAAAGGCAGCTGGGTCCACATCCTCCCTGGGGAACCATAAAAACTGTTTATGGGATCAGATTAATGGGCTCTTAGTGTGGGAACAGACATCCAACAGGAAGTTGGGCCCACCCAGGATACTGTGATGATCAGAGTGAGCTCTGTTGCCAAATATGTGGTAATGCTGTGTTTAGCTTTTAATTCCATGGATGTTTCTACCGACTCAGCTATCCACAAGGATATTTCACTGCCTGTGTGGCTTAAACTCCTTTCTACCCGAGATCATAGGGCAAGTTGTATCCAGACAGTGGCAGATTCCTTTCCGTGTCTGGATCTGCAAGATAGTCTCTGAAAAGTCCTAGTTTCCAGGATGCTTAGCAGGAAGAAGAAAGGGGGAGGAGAAAAAGAAAGGAAAGGAGGGGATCATGGTAGGGAGGGAGGGTTTTGCTTCTGTTGTTGTATCTCCTTTGTAAGATGCAAGTTGATTTCTCAGAATCCAGAGGTATTCATAAATCCATCTTATTTAGGTAATAGGAGAAAGTTCCAGAGAAATCCAGAACAGCTCTGCAGTGAGCTTGCCAATTCATTCATGGTTTGTTTGCATTTTAAAATTATATTTATTGACGATTTCAACAAAAAGATAACAAATAAAACTAACCCCCCAAAGAAGAAACAACTTTAATACAAAACTCATTAATCATCCTGCATCACTGGGCAGGACTGATTCACAGAATATTTAATCCCACAGAAGATCTGATCAAGAAACATATATTCTCAATCCTTAGGGAGGATTTTAGCCCCTTCCCCTCAGTACAAGGAAATACACCTCTGCTTTCCCAGATGGAAAGTCTTTTTCAGCCTGGTGCCTCTCAGATGTTCTGGACTACAGTTGCCACCACCCCTGACCACTGGCCATGCCAGCTGGAACCGATGGAGTTGTAGTCCAAAACCTCTGGAAGTTGTGGGAGGCTACTGTATTACAGAAAAAGACAGGTCTTAAACATACATTATTCCCAGATTGGAGGATAATAGATAACAACAGTCAGCGGTTTAAGTTGTAGATACAAATTCTAAACAGGGACCAAACGACTGCAAGCTTAATTCTGTCTGGATCAGGTGTTCCATCTTTTGCAAATTGTGTATCAGCAGGTATAAGGGACTTGAGTATAGCTAGCCATACACACCATCCCTTCATGAACGTTCATGGGTTCTAGTAATCTGGATCTGATCACAACAAAAAAATAAAAAAGTGAGGGGTTCCTGTACCTCAAACACCACAGGCTCTGAAATCCATGCTTTCTGATGCATGGTACATACAAGCAGTCTTGTCTGCAAACATCTGGTGAGCTTGCCACAGTGAGCAAACAGGGACTGCCATTAGGCAGAGATAGTCCAAGTTTTAGCAGGCTGTTCATTGCACAGAGCTGGGGAGCAGAATGGCAAGAGCTTCCTTTGCTGTTGTCATGAAAAAGCACGACTTTTTAAATATTGCCTATAAACTATTTACAGAGCATTATAAATGTCAATATTTGCAATGATTAGAAATAAAAGGTGGTTCTGACATTCACCCTTGTGTGCAGCTAGATCCTTAGACTTGCTGTACATCTGGTCTAGAAATGAACAAATGCTTATGATTTGCATGGTGGTAGGGTCCTGAGGCCCTAGCATTATACTGCCCATGAAATAAGATCCTGGCCCCCTAGCCAAGGGTACCTATACTGTACAGTCAAGCCTTTTTTGTGGGGGAAATTATGCATTTCTTATGCGGCTCTCAAATGTATTTAGACTCTAAAAACTGGACTCCAAAGTACAACTAGAAAATCCTCGAAAATGGAGTTGCATGCCGCCTTGCAGATCCATTATAAAATCAGTCCCTTTATTGCTAACCCAGGGCCATATCTGAATTAAATGAGGTTTTAACCTCTGCCATAATTAACCTTGGTCTTTTGTTAAAATGCAAGGGCAATCCATTGTCAAACCCAGCTGCTGCACATTTAAAAATGCACACACACACACACACACACACACACTGGAGTGTAGTATCTGGAGCAGGCGGTATGCCTGTTCTCCTTCTGCATGTTTCAGAATAAGATCCAAGCGTTCGGCCTCTGTATAATTGTGCGTTCAGTCACTGAATATGAATCGTGTTTAGAAGAGCTGTGTAACATGTTGACAACTCGCTGCACATAAATATGGATTATTCCATTCCAGCAACAGCCTGGCCAAAGCAGAATGAAAACTCCTTTTTGTTCTATTGTTTTTGCAATGCCAAAACAAACTATAATAGACTTTCTATAAAAGAAAGGGATGTAATGGCTTAACTGGCAATTGGAAAGAAACAGAGGCCTCAGAAGGAGAAGCTCTACTCCCAAAATACCTATCTGTCTCTTGCTTAGATTTAATCAGTTGTTCTTGCCTTTTGCAACCATTAGCTCTTGAACTATCTGCTTCTATCTAACTATCTAAGCAGCAAACCAGGCAGGAAGGGAATGGGTCTGTTTAGCTTACAAAAAATGTGTAAAAAGGAGCCCTGAAGGAATCAAAGAGGATTACAGAGCAGCAGAATAAATTATTTGCCTCAGCTTTCACCGCAGGAGAGTAGTCTGTCACTAAAACCAGCCCCCTGGACTGGGAGGTGGCCCATATCACCTTAATAATTGTTTTAAAATGAGGAAGTTCTAGGGAATTATACATATATCAGCTTAGCTTCTGGTGGAAAGCATTAGAAAACCTGATGCTAGTAAAAATATGGAAGAAAAAGCCTTGCTGAGGAAGAACCAGCTTGGCTTCAATGGTTGGAAATCTTGCTTCATAATATGTTTAGAATTCTTTGGGAATGTCAACAAGAATGAAGATAGGAAAGAATAAACAGTTTATACTTGGGTTTCCAAAAATGTTCAGGTAAAGTCCTCAGGCAGCTCCTTCACAATCAGGATAGCCCTTTTTATAGACTGGTAACTGATATGAAGCATAAAAGTTGAATAAATTAGCCATTTTACAGTAAAGAAAACAATTCCACAAGGGTCTGTCAACCTTCACATATGTACAGGTGGATCAAATTTTGCTTTAACCACGCTTTGTTTAGAAACTAAACTATGTAGGGCACATGATGGAAGTTTGCAAAATTATGAAATCCTCTCTCAAAATAGGGGTCACTCAGTGAAGCTGAGTCACAATTGGTTCAGGACAGAAAAAAAGCACTTGGTATATATATAGTGAAATTTACAGGCTGAAATCTTTGTCACAAAATGTGCCCAGAAGGCTTTAAAAATTAGACAATTCATGATCATCACCTTTGAGATGCTGGTGACAAAAGCCAGGTAATGGCTACCAACATCATATCCTGCCTGTGAGTTTCCTAGGGACATCTGGACGATCACTATCTTTAAAAACAAGGAGCTAGACTAGGTAGACCTTTGGTCTGATCCAGCAGGACAATTATGTTTTAAGTCTAATTATTTTCAGATGACTTTTGAGAGCGTAACATCATTCTAAAGGGGGGGAAATGAGAGCTTTAGCCATTCTTTAAAATCAGAATCTTCCTTTTTTTCAACATCAAGTACTCTTCCTTTGATAACTTCAAATGCTCTTTCTTCACTCCGCATCACATTTCTCACCAATGATCCCCCCCCCCCGCTTTCCAGTCAAACATAGAAATGTCATTCTGTGTGTTGTGGTCAGTTTTATAGTTCCCTGAGATATGGCTTGAAAATTATTACTTCTGCGTGATTGTTGTGCTTCTTTCCCCCACCCCCCCTCTCCTGTTTATGTAAAAGCTGACTTGCTTTTTAAGTACAGTTAAAATGTACTTTGTTGTGTTAGCTGAACTGTACAACGGGGTTGTTTTTTTGTGCTGTTCTCTTGCACATTCTTCTTTCTTGCTTACTGTGAAATAAATGAAAGGCAGAGTTTTGCAATTCATAGCCTTGAAGTTCTTTGAGGAGTTTCACCTCCGGGGCTCAGAAACAGAGCATTTGCAAACAGCTTAGAGAGAAGAGGGGAAGAGAAAAGGCAATAAACAATATGATTTTGGGATTTTCATAATTCCAGCTAAATGATAAGGCACACAAAGTGGCATCTTAATGACGGAATTGAACAGTTATGTAACTTAAAATACATATTTGTAGCCGTGGAAATTGCCGCTGGAAAAACAACAGGTCACTGAGCACAATTCAGATAGCAAACGGACTGTGTGTACTGTCCCTGAAGTCTAGGATGCAACCACGCAGGGATCTGTCACTGTGGGGAGGAGGCCTCAGAAGCCTGAGGCTGGTTGTGTAATGTTATATAAGAATTTAGTGTTATGAGTGCAAATCGGACAGAAGAGTCGAACTGCTTACTGCTGGTGAAGGTGCAGAGCAGGGATGGGGAACTTGTGGCCATCCAGATTTTGTTGGACTAGCATTCCCATCACCTCTGACCATTGGCAATGCTCACTGTGGCTCATGGGAAGCTGAGTCCAACAACATATGAAGGGCCACAGGTTCCCCATCCCTGGTGAGGACTACTATATTCTCCCAGCAGTAGTTTTCTTGGGTTTATCAGAAGACCACATTATCAACAGAAAGTCTGCCAGGGAAGAGGGGAAGTCTTTAAAAGAATACTTATTTATCTCTTCATTTCCTTTGTATTTCTATTTTGGAGCAGGGAGGGCCTCATGTGGTGGAAGGAGGACCTTCAAGTATCCTGGCCCTATACTGTTGAAGGCTTTATTGGTGATTATATCAGCACATTGTGTTCAGAAATGAACTAGAAACCAATGTACCTGGTGCAGCAGTGAAGTCACATGATATATATAAAAAAACCTAGCTGCGCCCAGATTCTCACAACCACAGTTTGCATCACCTGCTATTTCTGAATACTTTTCCAAGGCACGCCTACATAGTGCACATACTAGTCACCTGTTCTGGAGGTGGCATGGACCCATGGGCCAGTGGCCAGTGAGAACTGCAGGTGTATCACATGTTGATATCCATGGGTGCAAGTTGATTCTTTTCTTAACATGTCTAAGGCAAGACACACAGCCCCAGATGGAATCAGTGTGTGCATGACATGCTCTAATGTGTGTGGCAATCATGTATAAGAGGTTACTGACAAATGCTTTGGAAAAGAATAGTGATTCATGCACAGGTGTGTGTGTGTGTGTGTGTGTGTGTGTGAGAGAGAGAGAGAGAGAGAGAGAGGGAGAGAGAGAGAGAGATCAAACACAAATGCAGATTGACCCAGTAATGAAAAACCTTATTATACCCTGCATTATCTTGGAGCAGCTCTTCTTTTCAGAACACATCCAAGCCGATAAAGGCATCTTACCACACTCATTAAACCATGCATGGTTTGATGCAATCATAATTTGCATAATTTGCATATGGATCAGTTTAATCTAACTCACCCATTCTCATACCTATTGTTAATCATGCCTGCTCCCTCTCTCTTCCAGCTCCCCCACTCTCTCTTCTCTCAGCTCCAGCCCTTTGATGCAAACCGATAAACAAATATTTGTAAGGACATCTTTCTGAGTGATCATCAGGTTCGTAAATTCACAGTGTCTCATGCCTTGTTTATTATTATTATTATTATTATTATTATTATTATTATTTAAAAAAATTATACACTGCTTGATTGTAACGAAACCTCTAAGCAGTTTACAGGAAATATTATCAGTAAAAACAGTGACAAGCAAGCCATTAAAACATTTTAATGGACCCCATGGACCGAAGCACGCCAGGCACTCCTGTCTTCCACTGCCTCCTGCAGTTTGGTCAGACTCATGTTAGTAGCTTCGAGAACACTGTCCAACCATCTCGTCCTCTGTTGTCCCCTTCTCCTTGTGCCTTCAATCTTTCCCAACATCAGGGTCTTTTCCAGGGAGTCTTCTCTCACTTTCATACATCACTGCAGGGAAAACCATAGCTTTAACTATACATGTTGGCAATGTGATGTCTCTGCTTTTTAAGAAGCTGTCTAGGTTTGTCATTGCTTTTCTCCCAAGAAGCAGGCGTCTTTTAATTTCGTGGCTCCTGTCACCATCTGCAGTGATCATGGAACTCAAGAAAGTAAAATCTCTCATTGCCTCCATTTCTTCCCCTTCTATTTGCCAGGAGGTGATGGGACCAGTAGCCATGAATAAAGATTAAAGAGATTGAAACACATCCACATCTACCTGCTGACCATACAGGCTTACCTAAACAAAACTGCTTTAAGCAGGTGGGTGCACCTGCCTGATCTCAAGAGACAGAGAGTTCCAAAGTCCTACCACACTAGAAGAACGATTCCTTACAAGCACAGAATGAGTATTATGTGGCAGCTGTCATGGTGCCAGTTCTGCA
Source organism: Podarcis liolepis (assembly GCF_965112155.1). Lineage (NCBI taxonomy): Eukaryota > Metazoa > Chordata > Lepidosauria > Squamata > Lacertidae > Podarcis > Podarcis liolepis. The sequence goes on along the minus strand of NC_139557.1, from coordinate 69,661,924 downwards.
GTTGGCATTCCATATGTTCTAAGTCGTGTCTGCTTTTGCTGATTTAGGAGAAGTTGTACTATGGAGAGAGTGAGGAATACAGATTGGGAACCTGTGCCAAAGGCCTAGCTTTAGCATTACTGCTCACAAATTAAGCAAGACTTGTGCTTTCGATTTATCCAAGAGGGCAGAATTATCATGGAGTTGTGCCTGCACATTGGTTACAAGTTGTCTACTAAAACTGTTCATCCCTCACCCCCTAAAATTTTGCAGTGCTAAGTTCCAGTACCCCAGAAACTCTTGCCTTCAAAAAGAGCTGCCTTTCTTTGACTAGTAGACAACTCGCAGCAACCAAACTCATTGGAGGTGAAATTGCCAAGCGAATCAGTTTCATCTAAGATAGGACATAAAAGCTGGTGTATCATTCAGTACTTACACAAGGAAAGTGATAAAGGTGGCACTAGACTCTTCTTCTTCTTCTTCTTCTTCTTCTTCTTCTTCTTCTTCTTCTTCTTCTTCTTCTCTCTCTCTCTCCATCTATCTAACATCTATCTATCATGTCTAATACAAATAATAGTCTTTCTTCCAATTACTCCCCAAATGGTTGGATCAACATTTTGGCTGTAACTGCAATCTAGAACAAACACCATTGAAATCAGTGGATTCAAGTGTACTTAATTCTGTAGACTCAGAGTTTTGGAGTAGTAGCACTGCTAGATTCTTGATAAAGCAATAGTTTTTGAAGAAACAGAAGATTTGTTTCTGCAGAAACAAACCTGAGTTGGCCAACACAATTTACCCATCCCAAACAGAGATTATAGAGATTAAAGTGAGGATTTGGTTCATGAAGTGAGACTGAGAGCTCAAGAAAATCCATACTCAAAGCTCATATCACTGGCCACAGGATCTTAGCCAAAGGCTGTAAGTATGTATACATGATGAATCAACCCAATGATTCTATTATCATTGTCCGGTAGAAGTCAGATAGGATGTTTCAAGAACTATCAACCTGGTCTGCACTGGATCGGATGGAAATCAGTAAAGAAAGAAGACAGAGAGAGACAATAGCTTTGCATTTCCCAGGTGCACTTTTTTTAAAAAAGAAACCTTTGGATTACAAGGACAAAACAGGCTCCCAACCTACGCGACGTTCATTCCCTCTCTGCCCCATCTGTTCCCCCATTTGCCCCCGAACAGTACGCATGCTGACACAGACACAGAAGAATGCTGCCTTTCCATAGCACAAAGAACATTGTTGTCAGTTCAGATGAGCAAATGCCAGGGATATGGCAATGTTTTCAGTCCTGGCAAATGCAATCATAAGTTCGGTTTATTAATATTGCAACAGTTGCACTAAATGAGATCACTTGGATAACAAAACATTTATCAACTAAACGCTGCCACCTATTGAAGTTTTGCAAACAGCCCAGATGATTGGATAAGATCACAAATTTACTCTGTCAGAAGCTTATGGTTTTTGCTGAAATCTCTCCGAAGGAGGGAGGGGATAGGAAGGAAGGGAAGAATGATAACCAGCAGAACAAAACAAGACATCTCTTTCATGCAGTCTGTTTGGAAGGTGTCAGGCTAAATCCTGGAGAGCAGCATCTAAACAGAGCAAAGCGGGGTTTTGGCTTGGGTTGTTGTGGAATTTTCAAGTACAGCAACTGGAGAATGCTTCTTCTGATCAACTGTGTAAGCCGACTGCAGTATATTACAAAGTTCCGTTCATTTTCCCACAAGAATGGCCAGAAATTTAACCTAGTTTGTGCTGAAAGCCTCAATTAAGAGAAAGAGGTGGGAGAGGAGAAAAGCAAGGCACCCTTTACTTCTCAGGATAAATGTCTTTCTGGAAAAAAAGAAAAAGAAAGAAAAGTCGCAGACTTTGCTCTTCCCATTTCAGAGCATGCTGTCATGCACCAGGGTAATACCATTTAAGCTAACATGATTACATGGGTTTAAATCTCGGGTAAGCTAGATCAGAACCTGACACTTTGACTGCAGCTCAGGATGCATATTCAAGATAATTGAAAGTGGAGTGTTTACCTGTGCACACACTTTGTGGGGCATGTGGTAGTGACAGAGCGGTAAAAGGGTTGGCTTGACCCACCTTTCCAATGCCTGCTTCTTGGTGATGTAGGGCTTCCAAGTAAAGAACCAGGGAGTAGAAGCAGCTCTTCCAGATTAAGGACAATGGAATCCAAGAGCCGTGTTTGTGCTATGTGGAAGCTGTGAGCTTTCAAACTGTTTCACGCATGAATGAGATTTGCAATAAGCGTGTAAAATTGTAAACAAGTTATTTTTTCTCAGCTTGTAATCTGAAAGCCTAGGGCTTGCTGATCAGAAGGTCGGCGGTTCAAATCCCTTCAACGGGGTGTGCTCCTGTTGCTCAGTCCCTGCTGCCAGCCTAGCAGTTCGAAAGCACGTGAAGTGCAAATAGATAAATAGGTACCACTCCGGCAGGAAGGTAAATGGTGTTTCCATGCACTGCTTTGGTTCGGCAGAAGTGGCTTAGTCATGTTGGCCACATGACCCGGAAGCTGTACGCCGGCTCCCTTGGCCAATAAAGCGAGATGAGCACCCCAACCCCATAGTCTGCGACTGGACCTAACAGTCAGGGGTCCCTTTACCTAATCTGAAATTCAGTTCACCCTATTTCTGCATCAGTGTGTGATTTCTTTTTTTAAAATTGAATTTTCATGCTGATTTCTTCAAGTATAGACATTTTGCATGTAAATTTGAACACATTGCAAGCAATTTTTGCAATGGATTTCCGTACAGCATTTTCACAATCACCAATATATGTGCATGTACACATTCCCATATTATGCACATTTTGGTATGCATTTTTAGTTGGAGAGTCACATCACAAAATCTGGAGAACTGTGTCCTGGCTTTCGCTCACACCATGATGACAGAGGCTCTTACTTGAGAGTAAGGAAGATTCAGCCACAGCAGACACTATGCTCTGGCTAAGTGATAGATAAGCCAAGGCTAGCTGGGCTGGAAGCAGTGGTCCAAATTTAAGGAGTCTAAGATCAGGGTGAGGAGTTCAGAATTGCACAGAAAGAAAGGAGTTGTTCCCCTGGACTGTCATGCCCACTGCCAAACCTTTAAAACATCAAGTAAAACAATTCAGAACAAAACATTACAGAAAAAGTCAGATATAAAGGATACATTCAAAGCAACATGATTAACAGGAAAACTAAAATATTCTCTTAAAGATTACAAAACATTACAAAAGAGGTCAACTACAGAATGCACATTTAATCTAGCAAATGTAACAAACCTTACCTGAAACTTTTCAAAAGAAAACATTACTAAAGGAAGTAAAATATAAAATGCACATTTAAAACAGCTTAATTAGCAAGTAAATAAAATATTATCATAGGCATAGTACATATCTGCTGCTACTGCCAGTCCTACCAACGGTGATTCATGGTTGGTGGTAGTTGTGGAAGCTCAGGCTTGAGGACCTAGGTCTGCATTAAAAGACAGCCAAGATGGTCTTTGGTTTCATCTGCAGCTTCAGCTGGAGTCAGTCAGGGCCTGGCCCTCCCAAACCAAGTGAGAAAAGGCCTGAAAAGCAGGGAGCAGGTCTTCCAAGACTCACGACCAAGATGGTCTCTTTGTTGTGAACAGCACTCTGGCTATTTCCCCTGCAGCGAGCTTAGCACTAGCATAGCCCTAAAGGGGGGGGAAATCCATTTTGAAAAATATTGTCTGGAAAAGCCCATAGACTTACCTTCATTATTCAAGGGATAAATGGTTTTTCTGACACTCAAGGGCTGTATTATCCTCTTCTTGGATTATCCTTCACCCCTTTAAGCCTTCAGCTTTACTGAGATTGGAATGGCTATTTCTGAGGGACCAAGGAAAGTGTTTTGTTGACGAGGATCTTATCTGTCCTAATATGGAATTCAGGAACCATAGACATGGGATAAAGAGGCTGCAGCGACAACTCCAGGAGAAAGTCCAAGGGCAATTCTGACAAATTTCATGGATGGCAGCAGCCCCCTTGTATTCTTAAGCAAAGGGAACATGGGTTAAAAATGGAGATATACTCACTTTCCAAGAGCTAACTCCCTTTGGAGAATAGGAGTTTTTCTTCTTCTTGGGGTTGCCAGGAAAGCGTCAAGTTGATTTGCTCTTGGATTTGGCCTGTTCACAAAACTGACACAGAATTACTGCCAAAGGCTGAATGTTGTCCTTGCAGCATGTCTGGAAATACCAGAGAGCAAGATGCACAATGTCAACACGCTCACGATGTCAGTGCCTAATGTTCCCTATGATATCTCATCACCATTGACACCACGAGTATGCAAAATAATGGATTTGCTTAGCGTGGGAAGTGGTGATCTTTTTTATAAAAAAAATTAAAAAATTATTTAGGGTATCACCTTTCCTCCAAAGAATTTCAGCTAAACATAAGCTTTACATCAGGACTAAACATCAAGAAGAACTTTTTGATGGTAAGAACTGTTCAACAGTAGAATAGACTCCCTCGGGTTGTTGTGGACTCTCCTTCATTGGAAGTTTTAAAGCAGAGGTCATGAATGCTTTAGTTGAGATTCCTGCATTTCAGGGGGTTGGACTAGTTGACCCTTGTGGTCCCTTCCAATTCTATGATTCTAAGCACAAATGCAAAATACATCAATCCTCAATAAAGACATGTACAATCGTGTGTGCGTGTGTGTGCGTGCGTGCACAAATGCTATAGCAGTGCCCTTATCCAGTGGCGGAGCTTCATGCTCTGGCACCCAGGGGCGGAGAGCAGGCGGGGGCGTGGCGCACTGCCCGCAGGGGTGTGACGCATTTCCTGGGAGTGTGGAGCGCTGCAAGCAGGGGTGTGGCGTGCAACCTGGGGGCGTGACGCGCATCCTGGGGGTGTGGCGCCCAGCACGGGCAGGGGACAGCCACAATGCCACCCCACCGGGATCGCACTGCCAGGGGTGGTGCACTCCCCCCGCCCCCATCTTCCTCCGCCAGTGCCCTTATCTCCTATGGCAGGGACGTCCAACTCCCCGTAGACTGCAATCTACTCACAGTATAAAAAACTGGCAGTGATCTACCCATTGCTTTTTTTAGGAAGCCAAAGTTGTTGAGCTTTTTTTAAATTTTATTTTTATTGAATGGTGATCACAGAGGAGCCAAAGATACGCCAGGATTGAGCAAGAGCACCCCACGATCAACCAGTAGATCGCGTGATCGACCTGTTGGACATGCCTGTCCTATGGCAACAGCAGATAGTCTCAGTAAATATTCCGACTGGTAATGGAATATCCCGCTGGGATAAAAAGGCACCCACATGTCACTGTTCTGCTTGCTCACAGACAGCCCTTTGCACCACTGTTCTGCTCAGTCCAGTCCTGGCATCCAGTGAAATGTGGACCTGTTTAAGGGGCCCTTTCCAATGTCGGTAAGGCTAGTACAAGCAGGAACTGAGCAGGAAGAGCAAACTGTCTCTCATGGTTGATAATGGGAAATGTGCTTTTTTAGATACTTGGGTCCCAGACATTTATGGCTTTATATGCTAGTACTAACATGTCGAATTGGATTTAGTAGCTCACTGACAGCCAGTGCAGTGCTTTCAGGACTGGGGGCACATGGTCTCATCAGGCTGCCCCACTTATCATCCTAGCAGCCACATTCCATCCTAGCTGCAGCCTCTCAGCCACCTTCAAGGGCAGCTCCATGTAGAGTATAGTGCAGTAGTTCACTGGAGGTTACAAGAGCATGGGCAACTGAGGCCTGGCTATTCTGACCTAGGAATGACCATAGCTGGTGGATCAGCCTAATCTGGGCCTAAGCACTCCTAGCCACAGAAGCCACTTGAGACTCCAGCTGGAATCCAAGAGTACTCCCAAATTATGAAGCATTTTCCTTAGGGGAGTGCTCTAGCTTAATGTTTGACAGGCATTAACACAGTGTGTTTGAAGGATTGCAAGTTTCCATTTTTGATTTTGCATTAGAAAAAAGAAAGAAGGGAACAGGGGAATGCTCCCCCCCCCCTTAGATTGGAGGGGGAGCATTCCCCTGTTCATTGACATTTTACAAAGCATCTTGTAAGCTTGGACTGCCCCTTTCTGACTTAGTATGCATGGTCAAGAGAAACTGCAGGTGGGAGGGGTACTACTGCCAGCTAAAAAATATACTCTTTAATGACAACCATCTTAAATTTTTAAACGCTAACTCATTGTGTAGAGGTGAGGCAGCTTCCACTGAGTTGCTCAATGTACAATAGCCTTTGTTACATGAAAGGGGAAGGGTGAAGAGGTAAGGTGGGGGGGGGCAGCTTGTTTACGAAGGCAGCTGAGTAAAAAATGAGCTAGGGTTGGTTTTTTTATTTTTTAAAAAAGGGAAATAATCTCTCTGGAAGGGTCTGGCACTGTACCTTCTTCCCTGCCTGCATCATTTGTAAAGTGAATAGCTACATTTTATGGACGGTTCGGAGTGATGCCTAGGGAAATTGAACACCAATGAAATCAGCCCGGGTGTAAAGAAATGTGTGTGCGTTTTCTGGCTGATGGATTAGTAAACCACAAAAGTACCAAGATCTCATTAATGCAAAATTCTCAGTCTGGGGCTCGTGGGGATGGAGAAGTGCTCCGAAGAGACAGAAAGATGTGCACTATTGTCAGAGTGGCCTCCTAAAGCAATGGATCATGGGAAAAGAACAGCCCTCTAACTGTTCAGATCACCTTTCCCTGGAGAGCACCCAGCGTTTCAACTAGCATACGAATCAGGAATGGGGAGATGTGAAGAATGGCAGTTTAGCCCAACTTTTGACTTCAGCTCCTCTGACCTGGGAGAGGAGGTACAGAAATAGAACAATTACCTTTCCTCCGCATTCGTAAGCTGCAAAACATGTATGTTTCAGAGGCACAGTATCTGATCAGACACTGTCTGGATTAGGATCTGTTTTGAGAGCTGGCATGTTAACCGTGATTTAAAGCACCAGACATTTAGTGTATTCTATACTGGTAATTGAAAGAAACCACTTATTTGATCTTGCATTATCTGACAGGGCCACTTGGCGTTGAAGCATCAAGGGTCCAATTCAAAGAAGCCCCGTGGGTATAGTCTAATTGTGCCCCTCTTCAAATTAGTCACCCAAACCTACCAATAAGAGGGACCAGACCCTCCCAATATTCACCATTTGGACAATGCAAATTGATACACGGAGCAGAGCCCCTGTTCCCATCACCAGATGTCCATAAAAATTCATAGCAGGCTATTAAATTTAGCAGATCCCATCTTAATTAGATTAGCTTCTGCACAGCATGACAGACGAATATTTCACTGATGGAGAAATTATAAACATTTCTGGTGGGAATTCTTTGTGGAAGATGTAGTCTCTTTTCTCCAGTGGGGAAAGGGCCCAATAATGACAGACCAACGTTGGCATATTAGAACATAAGCAACACTTTTATTTTATTATTTTATTTTAGCAAATTGATGTTCCCCTTTTATTTTTCTCAAGAACATGCAGGCTTTGTGCATACTTTCGTCTGTTTGCATACCAAGCCCAGGTAACCTAACAGCGTACACAATAGTGAGGAACGATAAGCAATTCTTATTGTCAAATCCCATTACCAAACTATCACCATACAAAGCTGTCATTTGTCGCCGTGACAGTTCAAGAGTTATTATTTTTACCTACATAATGGAAACAGAATTCTGCATTTTGAATTGAGTGGATTTTGTACACTATAATCTAGCATCTTTCTATTGCTTGCCCTTTAAGGTCATTGCTTTTTTTTAATAATAAAAAATCCCAACCTTGTGCTAACAATTCCTCAATAAAATACAAAGGATATAGTGTTTGAATGGTAAGCATCAGAGTCTGTTTGATGGGGGTGTATATTTGTGACAGAGTATACTAATTCCCTACAACTGGTTCATTCTTCCATCCTTCACAATGTCCATCTCAGCTTGCTTGGAGTCTCACACCCGTTCACCTTACAGATAGGGAAGATCAGAGGTTGCAAATAAGTGCTTGGTGGTGGGTGGGAAGGAGTGAATAAGGTTGGCCAAACCTGCTTCCTTCCATCTGATGGCACCCTAATGCAAGATGACTTACTTAGCTGCAAACCCCATCTAAATCAATGTTAAGTATCTTCAAGTAAACACGTTGAAGATTAAGTTGCGTGAGACACAAACTAAGAGCACAGAACCCTCCAGCATAGGTGTGTTCTTAAGGTTACTTTCAGGATGCAAAGAGCAGCCATGACACTTTGCTGCCTTGAGGCAAGGGATAAGATAGCCCCTTCCACATACAAAAGTCAGCTGGATGGGAAGCTGAATCTTACTTCAGTTCTGGTGATGGGATCCTCCACTGCACCTGAGGATGCCAGGCCAGCTTAGGCAGCGCAGAGCTCTGTTTCCCAACACTTCACTGCCCCCTTCCCCCTGCCCACCAGCACCTGCTGCCTGAGACAGCTGCCTCCATAATGGTGGGGCCAGTCCTGACACCCATACTATGCACATGCATGCACTAGTGAAGACACTGTAGGTGTATATCATCACAAGATAGATACTTGTCTAAACTGCTTTAAATTAAAGTTCAAAAAATCAATGGATGGCATCAATGGCTGTTATCCATGATAGTTAAGTGGATATCCCATATTCAAAGGCAGCAAATATCTGATGATCAGCAACAAGGGATAGGTATCACCATCACTGACTGCTATTAAGCTTGATCTAAAGTTCATATCTCCTTATCTTCTGACCAGTTTTTCCTATGGACATTCGATGAATTTGATATTTGCAAATTCCATTAGGAGTTGCCATGATTCACACACCCTGTGTGAATCAGAACATAAGTTATTCTCAAGCTCCTGCATTTCCCAAATTTCCCACCACAGCTCTTGGCTCAAAAACAGAATAAAAAGGGCTTTAACATGTGCATTTTGAGAGAAAAACACTTTTGGAAATTTGTATTTGGAAGAAATGTGCTTAGAAATGTGTATCTTGGGAGACATTAAAAAAATATTATTTAAAAACAATTTTTCATGCAGATTCTTTTTTTAAAAAAGCCACAGATCAATGTGGAAATGAAATGGAACAAGCTCAGGGGTAGAAGCATGTGGAAGTAATATGGACCAGAAAGAAGGTTCACCCATCCCTATTTTTCATATGATTTGCCTCCGAAAAGTGTGAAGAGTCTTACGTGGAGAGGATTGCTGTCGTCATCAAGTGATGAACGTGCCTGTGTGAATTCACCTTAAGTACTTAAAAGATCTGTTGCAAGTAATTTTTTCCAATCCCCCCTCAAAAGTCTATATTTATGTCAGCAGAGACCAGTTTTTCTGACATTTTTGGGTGTGTGTGTGTGAGGGGGCAGGGAAGAGAGGCAAAGAAAGAGCGAAAATGTCAGGCAGGACTCCCACTCAGATCACCATTTTCATATAATAGCAAAGGAGCCCTTCAGAACACAAGGATGCATAAACGCAGAGCACGCATGCTGACGGCTGATAAAAAGAAAAGGCCAGCATTTGCTCACACTGCAGGCTGATAGCATTCACATCATACACCATTTGTTACTAGGCAACTGATTAAATATATGTGCTGGTCCTTCAAGCAGTGCTTGCAATTAATTAACCAACCCATTTTCATTTTGACTTCCTTCCTTCCCCCACTCCTTTTCAAATGCTGACAGCTGAGAAGTGCTGGTTATCCTCCTAAATTGGGGCCAGTGGTGAGGTGGAGTCATCAGTGCACAGGTAGCAGTCACCTGTGAATAAACCTGGAGGGTTTAGAGGGCATCTGAACAGCACAAACGGATCTCCTTCCCCCTCCTATTTTCTGGAATTGCAGAAGACAAGTGAGCTGCAAAAGCTGTAGGGCATATGGCTGGTGAATGCCTACAGAGCATCATTAAATGAATCTATTGGATTTGGAAGGACACTAGTAGACACTACTTCACAAGATCCAATCAGAAAATGAGATTGATCCGAAAGCAAGACTGGATCAAGGTCAAATCAAGCAGTATTGTCCAAAAATGATGGATCGCAATTTTGGGTGGACCTAGGGATCTGGAGTGCAAAAAGCTCAATATGTAAGAACAAAAATGCAACAGTGAAATGAACAGATTGACTGGGTGGTCGATGATCTATGGCATGACAGTGCACCATCTCCTCAATTTAGAAGTTCCAGATTTTTTTTGGTGAGAGGGACTCTTTGTTTATCTCAGAAGTCTTGAACCCCTGGGTGGTTCTTTTTATTATTATTTAGAAGAATTTATAAACAACACAATCAAAGAATCCCTAAGTGGTGTACATTAAACAATGCAGAGCAATGATCAACATACAGATAAAACCAGCAAAATGGTAAAAACAGATATGCACAATAAATGCCCAGGTAGGCTTGCTGAAACAGAAGTACTGTTGCATATGAGCATTTTAGGTTGTGCTATGCTTCTCAGGCACATCGGCAGTCCTTTACCCAATTACATCCCTTCATGTTTTCAAATCAGATAAATCATTCTAGTGCAAGTGACCCTGAGTTCCCAGGGTTCCATATAAGCAGTTAGCGTCTCCACCCCCGTCGTTCTGCCCGGACACTGAGGTCCAGCGCCGAGGGCCTTCTGGCGGTTCCCTCACTGTGAGAAGCAAAGCTACAGTGAACCAGGCAGAGGGCCTTCTCGGTAGTGGCGCCCGCCCTGTGGAACGCCCTCCCAACAGATGTCAAAGAGATAAACAACGATCTGACATTTAGAAGACATCTGAAGGCAGCCCTGTTTAGGGAAGTTTTTAATGTGTGACATTTTAATGTATTTTTTTGTCTTTGTTGAAAGCCGCCCAGAGTGGCTGGGGAAACCCAGCCAGATGGGCAGGGTACAAATAAATCATCATCATCATCATCATTCTTAATGGCCAAAGTAAGAAAAAGGGGTGGGGGTGAGGAGGAAGGAGGAGAAAGACAGTGTAGCGGCCATTCATGGGGGCAGTGACAGCGCCCTGGGACAGTGTACTTGCGGCTCAGATTTAATGGTAGGAAAATCCACCACCGTTGCTTTTTTCTTGCCTGCTAATTTTGTAATATACTTGTCCTATTAAAGGACTATGAAAGGGACTGGAATTACACATGGAGAATAGCTAGCTATGAGGATCTGGGAAGATCTGACTGTTTCTATTACACTTGATCAAATGCAACTGTCAGCAGCTTTGGCAGAGATCACCTCTGATAAGGAAAAGGAAAGAACTACATTACGGGAGGGTTCAAAGGCAAAAACGTTCGCTGCAACCTGCAATTAAATGGAACGGCTATTGTTCCGCTTTCTGACTAGGAAAAGAGCTTCAGTCTTGCTGCTCAGCTTGCCTTTAATGAGGACTTCCTAAATCAGAGCGAGCTTCCTGCTCCCTCTTCAAGAAACTAACTGCATTCAACATAATTTAGGTAATGAATAGATTTATGTGCAATATTATTTCCAGTTGTGTTCCTTTCTTTTCCCCCACAGATTCCCTGGATTTTCCTTTCTCCTTCCCCCCTTTTTTTGAATCACTGGGTCCTCAGAAGTACTCTAGTACCAGAGTTGAGTAAGTGACTGATGGATGTGAATTTTAAAAGTGAAAAACTGCAGAAATGTAAAAGGTTTAGGTAGATTAGGTCAAACTCTCAGCTGGATTAAATTGGAGTAGCTCTTCAACATTGGCAAGAGAATCATGCTAGATATGGAACCGTGCTGGGCTTTAAGAGGTGATGTTCTGGCCTGCTGCACTGAATGACTCAAAGGGACCACAGCCTAGTGCAAGTGGACTTGATTGCTTCCTGTATGTATTGCTAACAGAAATTCTTTAAATTTACAGAGTAGTTTCAAGTAGCATACGGATATTCTGCCATAAGAAGAGCCCTACTGGTTCAGTTCAAAGGCACATCAAGTCTAGCATCTGGCTGGAACATCCTGATTGCCCAACCAGCTGTCTATGGGAAGCCCACAAGCAAGTTATGATAGCAACAGAATCGGGGTCTTCTAGAGCCCAGTCATTCATTTATAATAGGGTTTAGCCTATTAACCTGAGAGTGAGAAAGTGTGCACAAACCCCAGCTCCATCCCTATAACCCACTGTGTGTTCAATGTGTGTCTGCATTGGTGACTCCTCCTGTGCTCACAAAGGCGCCTGTGCATTTTGGCATTCTGACTTATTTGTCACCCTTGAACCCACGGGAACAGGAGGTGGTGCCAGAGGGCTCATGCAATCTTTGCATGTTTAGTTAAGCTAAAAGTGCCAGAGAAGTAACGTGGCTTAGGGCAAGGTCCATTATTCAGGAATATTCTTCATCCACAAGCAACAAAAAGAAAGAAAAGGTTCACATACTTTGGTTCCACCTTCTTTCCGACGTTTGTGTAAATCAAACTGACACTGTTGCAGCCAAGAAGTCCATCAGCTTCACATGACATGAATATTTACATCCAGTTTAAGCATTGCTATTTTTTTTTCTTTTGGTATAGCTTCAGTGTATTATTCCACAATGAGGTTAGTGTAAAGGAAAGGCTTTGCCTTGTACAATAACTTAAAACATTTCAAAGTTCACAAGGGTCAATTTAGTTTTCAGATAGCATTCCTGGCATTGGTAGACATTTTAAGGAAGAGGTTTGATAATATGGCAATGTTTTGGAGACTCAGACCATTCATGCATTCTGTTCCAATCTTGCGCAGTAATTGCTTAACAGATTTGCCTCGTTAGTCTGATACCTCCCAACATTTGAAAAACTCCAAAAGGCAGTTTTGTTTCATTTCCCTTGACCTCAAGGATCCTTACGCTGGAGGTAATATCAATAAAAGGGAAAATGCTAGTTGACTGCTGGACAGAGCTCTTGCGGCACTGGAATCAATTCTCTGACTGGCCACAGAGCATCACAGATTGTTAGGCTTAATATGAGGACCAGTATCCTGGTGGTGGTGGGTTCTGTCAAGATCTCATGAGATCTTGTGTTTTCCGCAGCAGCTCATGAGATTTCAGTGAGATGTCACAAGATCTCACCAGAAGCTGCTGCTACCGCCACCACTACTTCTCTGCTGGTGGCAGGGGTGGGGCACCTGAAGGGGCTGCTGCCTCTTGGTGTTCCACTGCCCAAGGCAGCTGTCTCAGCCCACCTCATGGGCAGGCTGGTCCTGCCCTGAATTACTTGTAGATCTTTGATAGGCAGAATTTATTAGGAACTTGGTGCCTGTAGGACGGGACATGCTTTATAAAAGGGGTCAGCAAGGTTTATCTTGCCTGGGCCAGATCGGTCCCATGGAGATCCCTTCATGGGCTGGATCACACGCCATGCTGCACCGGTTTAGCACAGCGCATGAACGGGCAACTCAGCTCGGGGGTGGCTCGTGGGCCGGTCAAATGACCTCCGTGGGCTGCTTCTGGCCCATGGGCCTTAGGTTGCTGACCCCTGCCTTATTCTCTAGGCATCTCTGGGCAGGAGACCAGACTATGTCGCAGATTGTAGCGCCTGTTGCAGAACATGATGGTGGTGCTACTACTACCTGCCACAATTGGCATGCTTGTCCGGGGCCTTCCCTCTGGTGCCAGGGGGCATAGACTTGGGGGAGCAGTATATAACACCTGACCAGGGTGAAGGGCTCAGGACTGGAACCAGCTCTGCAGCTTGTTATGTTGTAGATGTTTCCAGGCGTTAAATCAGTAACATAAAACACAGGCTCTATACATCATAAACTTTGTTAAAGCATTTTGTAAACAAGAAGTGTCATAGACCTAAAGCTAGTTTAATATCTGATCTAATCCAAATCACACTCTTAAATGTAAAGGGAAAGCATTTTTTTGAAACCACCCTACTGTATTCTGAACGAACAATAAATCTCAGTCAGTATATCTGTACATCATCATCAAGATTTACTTTCAGATAACTTTTTACAAGCTCTATCTTTTATGTAGTGTTACAAGAAACTCTGCTTTCATCTATCTGCTCATGTTTTGAAAGCCAATTATTTTCTTTTCTCTTGGAGCCGAGGTCTTGCAATGTGCTTTTCTCTGATCCACAAAGCTTATCTCTTGCAAAGTTTATCTTAACTGGCAAGAAGCTCACTTAAGAAACCTCTGTGAACTGAAGCTGAATGTTTTGGGATGTTGAGCGAAACTGGTATCAGAATGAAACTTGTTGCTCTTCCAGACCAATGCTTCCCCCAAGGATGATGCTGTGTGTTGGAGAAGGGTGTATATAGAAGGGATGAGGTAATGGGTTTTGTTGGGTGCTGCTGTTCCTGTTTTTCACCACAGCTCCTCTATACCTCACACACTGATCCTGCCAGCCTGTTTGGACTAGCAGCAATCACCTTGGGATTTGGCAAAGCCCATTTAGATTGCTAAGTATTGAGCATGCAGTTCGCACCAAACACTCACAACAAACCCCTTTGAATAGAAACAACCATGGAGGTAGTAGGTCAGATTCAAAAGTAGCAGAGATATAAGCCTTCAAGCACATAGTCTATTACGCAAAGTGCTGGAGTCAGCTCGTCTAAGCTTGCATGCATGCATGTATCAATGAGCAATGAGAAGTTCACCTGAAAGATAGAAAGATTGTGATGTCTGCCTGTTCAGACACTCCTTCCTACATTTGTTAATCCAGGAAGGAGTGTGTGGGCTGGGAGAGAATCAGGGAACACCTGTATTCCTTTCTGCAGGCCCTTGCATGTATGGCTTTTTATCGTGCGTTCACGATGTTTTATCTTTAATTTGCTTTTAATTATGCCTTCTCTCTTTTTCATCTTCTGAGTACTATGCCAAAGCCTCTTGCCAGCCCCAATTTCCCATCTTGCTTATGAAAGTAAATTCAGTCAGGATGAGAAATAAAATTGGCTCACCAAGTTCAGGCATGAAGTGTATCTATTGGGGTAGATGAAAATCTTCACCTTTGCATGCAGCAATAGGGTTTTTAAGGGGCATTTCTGGCAAAAATGAGAACATAAGCACCTGTTTTTCAGTACTAATTATCCATAGCGGTTAAACAAATTACTTCAACTTCAAATTTTAAAATTTCATTTTAGAAACAAAAAGCAAGAAAAGCAAGCCTTGTAAACAACAGAAACTTAAGCTGTGGGCTATCAACAAATAACTTGGAGCACCTGAAGACTCTCAGTATTTTGCAAGATGGCGTCAAGAACCTGCTGGCAAAATAAAGGTTTATGCAGTTGAAGTGGATTAAAGGACTGTATTGCCCTAGAGCAAAAATCCTCTTTAAAAAGGAAACAGATTTTTTTTGGTGTAGTTAGGAATGTGATGGGGAAATACCTTGAAAAGTGTGGAAGCAATGAATGGTTGGTTGAAAGACATATAAACATCCCACAAGCACACCGGGATGAATGCTCAAGGAAGACCAGACCTAGGTTGCGCGCACATTACCAGCTTAAAATGAAACTAGGTTATTCCCAATATTGATCAAATATGACCGGGGGGAAACATCAAAATGCAGTATTTTGTAAGAAATGACATGATATATATGGGTTGTGGCTAATGTGTGTCCACTGCTTCCCAGTGTAGTGGTAGGAACACACTGGATGCAGAGTAATCAGGAGTGTGCCTAGAGCCATAGTCTGACCTTTACATAAGCCTTGCCTGAATGATGAATGCTCAAGGAACACATTGTCTCAAACTGATTATTATTATTTTTGTATATTTTCCAACAATTCCAAAATTTGAATCAGTAGCACAGATGTTGTAAAGGTGGAATGCAGTGGTAACTCAACAACTATTTTTTAAAAACTGTGATCTGTCGTGGGAAAACCCCACTGAAGAAGATAACAGTGGTACCCAGTACCCAACCTCATTGCTGGTTGTGAAGGGCCTCCCATGACAGTCCCATGAGCGGTGGCTCACAGGATTACAACCTTGCAGGAAAGAGCAAAACAGAGATTACCCATAGAGTATTCACTATCACATGGGTAGCCAATGTGATGCCTTTCAGATGCTCTTATACTGCAACTCCCATAATTCCTAGTCACTGTCTATGCTGACTAGGGGACCATTATGTTTTCTGTACCTACACTCTTATTATACTTTTCTGTAGCTACACTCTTGTTTCCCCAACAAGGAGGGGGAAACTGGGGCAAGGCATTGGGGCAGCCTTTAGGTAGCAGCATACTTGCTCAATGATACATTAATAAATACCTGCTGAGCATCTACATCCAGAAGGTGAACTGTTGCAACTGCTACCTATTGCTGCCTGTGCATCCCTCTTGGGTCTTCTTAGCCAGCCTGCCTATAGGTACAAGAACATGCACAACGATGTAGCTGGATCATAGGTTTGCCCCGTAAACAAAATTTGCTCCATCCTTGTTCCTTTATATGATTGTTGATTAACTCTTACAGAGGTGATGGTTGTAAATACAGTCCTTTTTTTGGTAGAGACTATCCCGCAATATCTATCCATTCATTTGTTCTTGCTAAATAGCTTTAATGATTTTCTCACATGAGTAGTGAATTGCTCACGAACAGACACCAGAGGAAGACACCTGTCATTGGGGAGTTCTCTGAATGGCCTTCTAGCTGGATGGTTTATGTAGCTTATAAGCCCTGAGGTAAGGAAACAGGAAAACAGATTAATAGACATAGCAATCTTCCCCAAGATACTTACAGATAAACACAGCCTTGGGCATTTAGAGAGCTGGATGCACTACACCTTAAAAGAGGTTACTGAAAAGCATGGCTGTTTTAGTTTAAAGTATGCAGCGGAAGACACGCCATTCTTTAATCTTGCCGCTTCTTGCCAACAAACAAGTCCAAGTACATGTCCCTGTCTTTAGAAAAAGCTATGTGGAGACTGGAAACGATCTCTGTGCTGCTTTAAAAAGAATAAAGATTCCCCCCCCCCCCACTCTTCAGTGCTGAAATAGGTTTGGATTGAAGCCAAGCACATTTGCAGTATGTGAGGGGCACGCAGGGAAAAGAGAATTGTCTAATGTTGCAGGGAAAGGGCGTGTGTGATGCACTCCACACACACCCAGCAGTTCTCCCAAAACATAGGAGGGCCTTTGCCAACCTGATGGCCACCAGTTGTGTTGGACTACAAATTCCATCAGCCCCAGGTAGTACTGCTGAGGGCAGGTGCAGCCCAAAACATCTGGAGGGTGCCAGGTTGGGAGAGACTGAAACAGAAGATAAAGGAAATGGGATGGTTTGGTGATGACTAGTGACTGCCTTTCCTCTTGCAGTGGACAAGGGTAAACAGGTTACATACACTTCCATGGATAGGCAGTAATTATAATCTGTTTGGAGTCTGTAAGCAGCCAAGAAAGAATATTTATGTTAATCAGATGTTTACTCCACCTGTAGACATCCAGATTTCAGGCCGCTAGGCACCCAAATCCTATATATTTATTTGCAAGAGTGCAGAGAGTGTTTTGAAGCAATGGACATCTGTAATCAAAACTTTGGTTCATCTCTTACGAAACAGTTTTGACAATACGCTTCCTAAAGGCTTCGATCTTACAATGAGTTGATGCATGTAAGCTTCTTTCAGCTAAGCATAAGCACACAGCAAAACATTATTGGAAACAGAACCACCACACTGGAAAGCAACATCATTTCTGTTTATTTATTACTATCTTAGTGGGGGCAGCATTTTTCTCGGTGGCCATCAATTGGTAGTTGCCATTCCCTCATCCAGCAAATGCCCAGATGTAGTGGCATTCTGAGTTAAAAACGACAACTTCTATTAACAGTTACTTGAGAAAGCTAAAAGACAAGGTCTACCACCAGCAGCTGCTGCTCAACTTTTAAACTTTTTTTCTCCCAGCAAAAAAAATTCTGAGTACCTGCCTCAATCTCACCATCACCTGTGAACCAAGGGACTGTTCTTCTACATTTTAAAAATAAAAATATCAAACACAAGCCTATCAAGGGGGTGAGGTCAATTTTGATGGGAAGGGATATCAATGGAAATGGCCATGTGGCTCAGTGGTAGATCACATGAAGCTCAGTCTCTGGTGCCACCAGTAGGGCTAGAAAGGACCAGTTGGTGTAGATTTGACTGTGCTCGGTTGGACCAGTGGTTTGACTTCTGTATAAGGCAGCTTTCTGCTTCCTATCATCAGCTCACTTCAGTCTCTGATTGACACTTTAAACCTCTAAACAATCTGCATATGAAAGCAAGCTTGGGGCTGACTGGTCACCCCAGGAAAAGAGTTCCTGCCAAGATGCCTGCCATCATTTCGCTTTGTCTGTCTCACTCCGCTCTCTCTCTCTGCCCTACTCTTCTTTTCCCCAAAAAAGAAGTGCTGGCATGGCTAGTTTAACCTTTCGCAAGAGGAAGATCAAAGAACCTCATGGCACAATTATCACAAGCAGAGAATATTCATGCCGCAAATGCGCTCTTCCCCCACCCCCCTCGCCATTGCACTTATGTGGGGATTTTATCTTTTCATCTTGAGAGGGCTGTTTGTTTTATCTTCCTATGGTATCTGATGTGTCTGACTGGTGATTCTTATCTACTTCATCTCCACCTGCCCAGTTCTGAGGCAATTTGCTTGAGCCTTTTTTGTGTGCTTTCGAAGCAGAGGCAGAGTTTGGAGTGCAGGTAGTCTGGTCTCCTGCCTGCCCGATAGCATTACGCTGGAAAAGAGGAGGCATCTCTGGAAATGTTTTTGAGTTGGAAAGAAGAATCTCTTTAATCATTTAGGCTTGCAAGAAACCCAAGACGGACAGGGGCAGCAGCATCTTAATCAGGACTGTCCTAGTCAATCAGTGATGCTTCAAACAAGAGCGCAGCCAAGCCAGATGGTGAAAATATTAGCAGGGTCTCAAATGAAAGGGCTGTCCTTTGGCCAAACATATGCATAGACATTTCAAGTCTGAGAAGGTGGCTTCAGGTTTCTCAGCTGAATGCCTGAAATGGGTAAGCAGGCTTCAGCAATGATGGGTAAACAGGCTTTAGAAACGATGGATCTACAAGGAAGGGTTGGACAGTGTATCCTCTCAAACTATTAACTTCCTTCCGCCCTGTTTTCCCTACCATCACAGAGCAGCAATGTCCTTGGAACAAAGACCAGCCCTCAACCACCATTTTGCTGTTCCTTTGCCTCCTGTGCAAATTTCTGCTAGTGGATGCTGGATTTGCATCCTAACGCTGAACTAGGTATTTGTTAATTATATTTAGGATCTGATCCCAGATCAGCCTTTCACATGCAGGAGACTTCATACATTTTGGACTTCAGTTCCCAATGGCCCCAGCATTGCCCAATGGTCAGGGGTGGTGCTTTTTTCTGGGGGGACGCAGGGGTATGCATACCCCTAAACATTTTGTGCATCCAACAGGAGAAGAAACTAAAAATTTTAGTTTCTTCTCTAGCACAGTGAATTGTCAGTTCCGTTGCTACCCCCCAGGGCAGCCTCATTTCCTGTCACAGTTTCCTGAGTCTCAGACAGAAGCGAGCATTTAATATGTGAAGTAGGAGTTGAAATCTAGCATGGTGATTGGTCAGTTTCCACCAATCACCACCAATCCACAGTTACCACCTCTGATGATGGTTTCCTTTCTTTTCCTGGTGATTTTCTTGAGTCAAAATGAGAGTATCCCTAAACACTTTTTTTTAAAAAAGAAAAAAAGCACTGGTCAGGGGTGATGGGAGTTGTAGTCAAAAACAACTGGAAAGCACCAGGTTGGGGAAAGCTGTCCTGGAGCCTTACGAACTGTGTTTAATTGGGTGGTGATGGATTTATTTCACTCAGAACCAGAGCAGGATGGAGTCTTCAGACACATTGCCATTTAAAAAGCGAGCTCTTCATATCCTTCCTTGAGACCTTCAGCTTTCCTGGACTGCCCTGACCTCATTGCCGCTTGGATTTCCTTTCTTCTGGTCTGGCCAGAGCAACACTAATTTCTGAATGGTTCCTCCCCAACTCCTTCTCCTATCTTTGTTTAATGAAGATGGCAAGCCATCTGGGCAGAGGCTGCTGGCATTACATATGTGTTATTGAAGACCACAATCTACTGCTTCTAGCTGGGCATTTTATTGTTGTTCTGCATGTGCACTGTGCTGCTTTCTTTCCCTCTGGCAATTCCCCCCTCCCTTTAATTTGCCTCCTGTAATAGCACTAGTTTGTAATTTTCATTGGTATCATCCAGCTGAAATGCTCACCTTGCGAAGGTCACCTCTCCGCAGCCTTTTCTATTAGAGAGCTGATTTCCAATACATTTTGCTCTCCTTCCCTATCTGGCCTCATTTCATGGCTCGGGACCTTGTGATTTGTGGGGTTTAAAAGATCCCACTTAGACAGCTCTCTGAGAACCCTGATCTAAACGTTGGCGTTGGCATAACTGCCTGCAGTGTCGCAATAACACCGTGTTTGATGACGGCAGTCTGGCATAGCAGTGCGTATGCCTCGTCTCCAGCAATTGCTTGCTGAGGCAGCAAGGCTTCTGAGGAGGCTGTTAATGATGGTTTATATTGCTCTGAGATCCAGAGTTCTTAATCGGTAATCACTATCCTGCTGTGCTAGGCGAAGGCCTACTTCTCACAGGGGCTGAATTCCTCTGGAGACACTACAGGCTTTTTCCACAAGAGAGTTTACTATGTTTTGGCAGATGTTGGCATCCCCATTTAATCTGCATAGTCCCTATGACATTACCACTCCAAACAACACCAGGCTTGATACTTTTCCCACAGTAAATTTGGTTTTCCCTGATATGGAGATAATCCAATAAATTGAGGGAAATCCGGTTCCAAATTGCTTTGGTGACCACCACCACTCCATTCTTTGGAATATGCATTCTTCATGGTGTGCTTCTGCCACAGCACCTGATCATCTCTGTGCATTTGTCCTCTCACATACATAGATATTTTGTGGGCACTAATGATAGCACCTTTCATACCTACGTCTTGATGTGTGTTTTTAAAAAAAGATAAAGCAGCCATACAGGGTTGCTTTTACCGCCATAGAATTTCTCAGCAGATTTTAGAAGTTCTGAATTATTGGAGTGGCAGCACCTACCATGTGTTGGCAAAATGCTATCCTTCCGTTTTGGCGTTCAGACTTCTTGCAGATCACTGCTTTTGTTTTTCCATGGCTTTTTCTTTTCTTTTTAATGATCATTTTACAGATAGCCTCAGGCTCCTCTGCTCAGTGATGCGTACTTCCTCGAAGACTCTCTTTCGCACTGTGTGCTTCTGTACATCGATAATCTGGGCAGAAAACAACACCACACAAATGAACAGAAAGAACTGGGCACTGTGGGAAAGTGTGCAGGTGCTGGTGCTGGAATTAAATTTAGAAAAGGTTTGTGTTGAATTGCAAGAAAGGCAGAGCAGGATGGGGAGGTGGGTTGAGGAGGAAGAGCCAACTCATGGAACAATAATGGATCAGAAAGTGGGGGGAGACCACATCTCTCATGTAGCATCTTAGCAGGCATCCTGTGTCAACTTGTACACAGCACCTACCACCAAGAACCAATCACTGAACCTTACAAAGGGTTATATCCAGCTGAATCATACTCACAGTGGAACTGCTAAACTCAAAGGACTTAAGTTAGTTACAACTAACAAGTTCAAATTTCAGTGGGTTTATTCTAAGCATGATTTAGTCAAGTAAAACCCAGATTGCAAGTGTGGCCCCAGGGGAAAAAAAGCACACAGAAAATGTTGGCACTTCTTTGATTTAGGAGTGGTCTCCCACAGGGGCGGATGAAGAGGGGTGCAGGCCACCCCGGGTGTCACCACAGAGGGGGGTGACAAAATGTCGGGCGGTACTCACCGTGGGGCCTGCAGCGCGTCTGAGCCACACCTCTCTCCTGGGAGAGACGTGGTAGCTTGGGTGCATGCAGGCTCCGCGCTGCTCCAGGTGCCTGAGTGGCTTCCTCCACTGCTGGCCTCCCATGTCCCAGTCCAACGCTCTAACCACTACACCACACTGGCTGTCTACGCAGAGCTACATACCAACACATATAGCACACCAGGGCTATCAGCCAAGTGACCAAAGACAATGACAATATCTACAAGATAATTGAAAGCAGTCACCCTTTCATTAATCCCGTGTTTTGGTCTACTTCTTATTTTAACGTCTTACTTCTTTATGTTCTATTTTACGATAGCTGTTTATTTATTTATTTTTTAAAAGATTACAACTCAGGCTTTATTGTTGCTTTAAGGGCAATTGAAATCACGGGAAAATTGCTTAATGCAGTACTTGCCGGATGCTTATTTGTATGCCTATCTATGAGAAGTAGAGCAGGCTTCGTGCATGTGATCATGACTCCCTCTATTGGATGAGCCAGCAGCCAGACATCAGAATCTGCAGGATTTTTCTGTGTGCTGTATGTGATGGGCTTCTCCCGAGTTTCCTGAGCTAGTTCAGTATTTTGTTCAATGAGTCTTTTTGACCCCTTGAAAAAGTTATAACTTTCACTGGGGCTGTTATCTCAAGCATGCAATGGTGTACACATGAAACACTTTGAAGGGAGGGGCGATGGCCCAAATCAATTGCTTGTCAGCCTGAAATAGGATTATGGAGCTAGACATGATGGTGGAAGTCCTGTTTCTTAAATAATTGTCCAGTCCCAATCACATATAAAGCAAGAGAAGGGTTGTATTTCATTTAGCTCCCTACAGCTTCCCCCTTCTGTGCTTTTCATTTGGTTGAGCTCACCTCTGATCTGGGGGCTCCAGGAGATATAGACTGCAAGGTACAATTGGGTAAAGGTCTTGCTTTGTACCTGCCATATGTACACCCCCCTTTCCTTTCACAATCAGGACACCACCCCCTCTGCTTTTTATGCAACCTGGGCAAACTTATTTCTAAACAAATAGGTCAGCAGCAGTCCCTACTCATTTGGCTCAATGTGCCCTTGCAGGCTGGGATTTCCCTTCCCTGCCATCCCACAGGTTTATTCTCAAACAGATACAAAGGCTGGTAGTAAGAATGAACCAGTGTATTAAACATAGGCGCCGACTCCATGGGGCTTGAGGGGGCCCGAGCCCCCTCAAAAATTTGTTTGGGGGGGCTCCGCCCCCCCAATAATCTCCGGCGCCCCTCCAGCAGAGCGCCGGAGATTATTGAAGGCTTGTAAACCCTTCAATAGAGTCCCGAAACCCCTCAATGAAACATCAGGATTTCTCAAAGAACCATCGCTGACCAATGGGCATCGTCCAAGGTGAGAGGCAGCCAATCCGAAGTCAGGAAGCAGCAGCCCCGTGTCTGGAGCGCGCGATCCGCCAGGAGAGCGCAAGAAACCGAGAGCAGAAAGCGGGGAAGAAGCGCGCTACAAAATGTAGCAACAGCGGATACAATGTTTCCTCCTGTTTCCTTGTTTCTTGCAAGACAGAAACAGAGGGCGATCCAGGGCTCCCCTCCCTCCCTCCCTAGCAGAAGGTCCTTGGAGCTGATTAATAGGCGCAGCACGCTCTCCCCTATTCGCTCACGAGGAGGCGGCGCCACTTTATTTGCATATTCATGAGCTTATTTATTATTCATGAGCTTTCCCGGGCCCCCCCAATATTTTTTATAAGTCCGCGTCCCTGGTATTAAATAACACTCAATTTCAGGGGTTCCCAAACTGTGGCCTATAGACTAAAAAGGTAAAAAGGTAAAGGACCCCTGGACAGTTAAGTCCAATCAAAGGCAACTCTGGGGTTTGGTGCTCATCTCACTTTCAGGCCAAGGGAACCAGTGTTTGTTCACAGACAGCTTTCCAGGTCATATGACCAGCATGACTAAACTGCATCTGGCACAACAGAACACCGTGACAGAAACCAGAGCGCACAGAAATGACATTTACCTTCCCGCCGCGGCAGTACCTATTTATCTACTTGCACTGGCATGCTTTCGAACTGCTAGGTTGGCAGGAGCTGGGACAGAGCAACGGGAGCTCACCCCATCGCAGGGATTCGAACCACTGACCTTCTGATTGGCAAGAGGCTCGGTGGTTTAGACCACAGCACCACCCGCGTCCCTGTAGTGTATAGACTACTGGTGGTCCGGGAGCATTAAATATTCATATTGATGTTTGATTGTATTTTTATTATTTCATTTATTTCTTACATTGTATTATATTTTATTTTATTACAATTTGTATCCTATGGAATGCAATAAAATGCAACAAAACAAAACAGAATGAAAAATCTTACAGCGTCTAGCACAGCACTTTGCAACCGCCAGAACAGACAGAAAAATGATTAACGAATCTGCCAAAATCCTCATCAATTTTCAGTTGGTCCACCAAGGCCACCTGAACCTCTAGTGACTGCCACATTCACACCATACATTTAAATCACGATGATACCATGGCTTCCCCCAAAGAATTATTGGAACTGTCATTTGTTAAGGGTGCTGGTAGTTATTAGGACACACACACACACACACACACCATTCCTGTGCCAGAGCTACAGTTCCCAAAGTGGTTTAACAACCAGTGCCTCTTTCCAGGGAACTGTAGGAATCATAGTTCTCTGAGGGAAAAAGCTTCCAGAATTCTTTGGGGGAAGCCATAACTGTTTAAAATGGCACTCTAGTGCTTTAAATGTGTGGCATGAGTGTGGCCAAAGCTGGACACAAAAACACCCCCCAGAGGAAGCAACAATCTCTGTACCATCTAAAAAACCATATATTAACTATTGCAATTTTACCCGTTTGTTTGCTTGATATCACTCTTTCTAATCATGTTAGCACAAAGCAACTTTCCATAAAGCACATCCATATGCATTATGTGCCCTTCAATATCTCTTATCTTCTGTTCTGTGGTCTTGATGTGCAGTAGTGGCAAAATGGTGACATTTCGTCACTGTTATCTGTAGGATTTTTTGTGTGGAGCTGCATTGCCCTCTGCATTTTTTCTGAAGGAACTTCAGCTGGCTTAGAGTGCGACAGCAAGCTAAACAAGTGAAATGTCCTTTGGGAATAAAGTTAACTCCTCCTCCCACAGAGCTTCTCCAGCCCCACAGCTCTGTGTTTTATCAAGTTGCCATTTTGTCTGAAAACTGATGCACGTTACTAGACGCCAAGACCAAAATGGGGTTGGGCATCCTTCAGCCTACGTTACTGACTAGTCTCTGACCTTATATGGTTAGATCGCAAAACTCTGTTTAGCAGCTTTAAAGAACTACAGAGAAAGGAATGGCTTCAAACTCCTCACGCAGATGCCCTACTTCTTCCTGGATTAGCAGAGCTGGGTTATTGCTATTACAAGAAAACAACACACATTACAGTTGCAAATCATTGTTGTATAATATGCCGTTCATCTACCTCAGCAATGATACTATTCATTTATTTATGTTCTGTAATGGCACCATTGTTTAATTTTATATGGATGATACTACTATACAGATAAATGGAACGCCACACATTTCTACTAACATTGTCCAGTAATAGGTTACTGAGCATTGGAAGACCCTCAGGTGCCAGAGACTGGGGGGCAGAGGAGATCACTTGATTCCTCCCCTTCTTCCCAACACAAACACACCCCTCTCCTCCTGAGATGCCAACATAGCTGTGATACAGAAATAAGTGATTTATATCCAAAATAGAGCCTTAAAGGTCTGTTAGAAACTGTAGAGTTTATTTGCTGAGTTACTATGCAAATTTGACAATTAAATCTTAACTCATCTCCTGAGGGAATGATGGGGAATTACGAAGGGAAAGGAATTTGACATGATTAAAAAGAGGCAAAGGAAAATACAAGGAGAGTAGGCAGTTGATCATTTCTGCTGTGCGCTGTGAGTATCGCAGCCGTCAGTGGAAATTACTTTAGAGAGTTCCAGGTAGAAACCTAAAGGAAAAAAGGATAAAAAAATACTACCCTGTAATATAAAAACAACCACGGCGTAAATCAGCTTTTGTGTCTGTTTGCAGAATTGAATTAATGACGGCATCTTCAAGGCCTTGCCTGAACTCCATAGTTCCTTGTTTCTCTGCACACAGTCATGTGGAAACAACTAGATTTCAAGAAAGAGGGAAAAGAAAAGAGTGGCTGCCTTTGGTTAAGAGTAAGCTAAGGTTTCTTTTTTTTTAAAAAAAAAATGTATTTTACTTTATTTATTTGCTTATTTTACTGCCTGCACTTTTCCAGGCTTCGTAGCTTGAGCAACAAGCTCGTGTTTTGACAGCATGTCTCCTGGGTCTCCCCACTGAAAAGGCCAAAGCTCCCAGCACAGTAGCATTCTCTGCCTTTAAACACGAGATGAACGCTTCTTGCTTTCCTGCGCTGCATGCAAATAAGGGGCTTGCCGTGCTACCCACTTTATTGGCAGGGTGTCTTCTGCATGGCAAAGACTGGTGCATGGGATCTACCCAACAATGAGACTCTGGCTGCATTAATGTTCACACCCTGGCTCCACGGGTGCCTTGCTGTACTCATCACCTATAGCGGCCTTTGCCAACCTAGCATGCTCCAGATGTTTTGAACGACAATTCCATCGGCCTCAGATGGCACAACTGTGCTGCTTGGGACTGATGTTTGTAGTCCAACAGCATGTGCAAATCAAAACCATGTGCAAACCCCCGAAACCATGTGCAAATAATCCCAAATCCCCAGTTAGGCAATAACTTTATTAGGACCAATTTAAATGCCACAAAATAGTGAAAAATCATTCATGTTGTCCAGAACTCTTTGTCAGGTTGACTGTTACAAGCACTGTCGCTTGCTTAACAACCAGCTTGAGGAAGAGTTCTTGAGAGCTTGAAA
Source organism: Podarcis liolepis (assembly GCF_965112155.1). Classification (NCBI taxonomy): domain Eukaryota; kingdom Metazoa; phylum Chordata; class Lepidosauria; order Squamata; family Lacertidae; genus Podarcis; species Podarcis liolepis. The sequence continues at coordinate 69,635,319 of NC_139557.1, read as the reverse complement.
GGCTGCATTCTATTTTGCAACATTTTAAGTTGGTACTAGTAAGGTAAAGGTAAAGGGACCCATGATCATTAGGTCCAGGCATGACCGACTCTGGGGTTGTGGTGCTCATCTCGCTTTATTGGCCGAGGGAGCCAGCGTACAGCTTCCGGGTCATGTGGCCAGCATGACCACTTCTGGCGAACAGAGCAGCGCACAGAAATGCACGGTACTAGTAAAGACAGTGCCAAATTGTGAAATTTGGAATGCATCCAAATAACAGTGATTTTTTTACACAGCCAGTTGGATTTGCTGTGTGATGATGTCATTAAGGGGAAGCACTGACCTCACACTGAAGTCGAATTGTGTGTTCTCTGCGACATCCTCAGGTTGGCAGATCTGCTTAGCATCCTGATCAATGTTATGAAGGCCAATCTGGAGCAGTGGGAGAGCGGGGTTGGAATAGTGCTAAACGGGTGCAGCTGATCAGGGCTGTGAAAGCAGAGGCGGTTTTAGGGTAGCGCGAGAGGCAGTGTGTGTGCCAAATGTTAGCGTCGCACAGGATGCCGCTGAAATTTGAGAGACCAAAGTATGACAAAGTATGACACCTGAGAACTGCCACTGCTGCCTCCGTGCCAGATATATAGGCTGGGTGGGCTCAGTTACTCTCTGTGTTTGTGAGCTGTCTCACTACATGATTGAAACAGCCCTCTCATTATCAGAAAGGAGGAAATATTTTTCCGCTCTCCTCCATTTTGGCTAAGCTACTGTGGAACCACATATTTACTTATCGTTTTTTAGAATGTTAAGAAGAGCTGGATTGGGCCAGTGGCTCATCTAGTCCAGTCACCTGCTCTCCCCTCCCTGGGGCTGTACGGGGAGCACACATACCATCATCTCCCAGTTGGTATGGGAGGACTCTGTCAGCCTTTGTTTTATAGAATGGATTTGTTTTGGTGTTTAAGTTGTAAACTGCCTTAGGTGCCTTGGCAGAAGGGTGGTATATAAAGCCTATAAATCCATAAATAGAAATGAAAAACACCTTTGGAAAGCCAGCAAGCTGGACATCAGTACAACAGCACTCTGTCCACCTGCAGTTCCCAGCAACTGGGATTCAGAGGAATGAAGCCTCTGACAGTGGAGGGAGAACATTGCCATTGCGTGGCTATTCCCTCCCCCCCCCCCACAGGTGGAATAAATGAAGACAACGGACACAGAGTTTTAGGTTAATGGGCGAAAATGGCCACAACTTTATTGATTACAGGAAAGAAGGGTATTGGCTTTAGGCATTGGCCCCTAACCGACTATCCGGTCTAACCGGGAAGGGTTAAACACCAACAGGGGGAGCCACCCGAGATGCATATCCCTAGGCGCTCCCCGAGGGGTTACCGCTCGGGGGCGCGCTTTAGGCCCTAGCCTCCGTAGGTTTCGGACGAGGCGTCGCCCCTCGGAGTCCTTTAACGAACTACCCTTCAAGCATTGGGGGAGGTGATGGCGTTCCTCCCCCCCAACCTCATCTGCATGACAATACCCCGGCCAATGCCTACCGCCAAAACCGAGGGAGTTGTGACGATTTGCTACGAGGTAGGCGAAAAAACCAAGTGGCTCACAAAACCAGCCAATTAGCCAAATGGAAAAACTCCTACCAGGCCCCTTGCGGCGACCAGCTGAAGCCCATAGCAAGGTCAGTGGCAAAACCTAAAGGGCGGGTGGGTGGGAAACCGCGTCGTCTCCAAGGGTAAAAGGGGCGAGCCAAGGGCTGCCCCGACCTTAAGTGGCCTTACGAAGGCCCGCCCCTGCCGCCAGCTGATTGGCTGGCGCCACAGGGGATGCTAATTGGGGGAATCCCTGCCTCCCGCGAGGCTGGCGCCAGCCTCGCGGGAGCGAGTGTGGGCGGGGTCGTGATCCCACAACCCCCCCTCCTCCTGACGATCGGAAGGGGCATTGTGGCTACTAGGCATGGGTAGCCTCCCTGAATTTGCCTAATCCTATAACAGAGCTGGGGGACACGGGGGGGGCACTGTGGGTTAAACCATAGAGCCTAGGACTTGCTGATCAGAAGGTCGGCGGTTCAAATCCCCGTGACGGGGTGAGCTCCCGTTGCTCGGTCCCAGCACCTGCCAACCTAGCAGTTCGAAAGCACGTCAAAGTGCAAGTAGATAACTAGGTACCGCTCCAGCGGGAAGGTAAACGGCTTTTTCGTGCGCTGCTCTGGTTCGCCAGAAGCGGCTTAGTCATGCTGGCCACATGACCCAGAAGCTGTACGCCAGCTCCCTCAGACGATAATGCGAGATGAGCGCGGCAACCCCAAAGTCGGCCACGACTGGACCTAATGGTCAGGGGTCCCTTTACCTTTACCTATAACAAGCCATCCATACACCACTAAACATTTTATCTAGGTTTTTTTGTATGTGTGTTAAGTTTCTGGACAATTCATAAACATCTTTTCTCTGCATAACCACTTCTGAATTATTCAGTGCACACATAAACCTTGATTTCACATGGCATTACAAATAACGCAAACACAAGTTAAATGCCGAATAGCAAATTTTGTGATCTTGACAACCTGTTCAGATATCTTGTTTGCCACAGCCATTGTGTAGCCTGAAGAGAAACAAAAGCAGCTGACTCCAGGCTGCACGGTTGTGTTTGTGTGTGAACTGACCCAAAGAAGCACTGTGGAGTAGAAAGGGATTTTTTAAAATTCTTTGAGAAGTGGGCTACAAACAAACAAACAAACAAACAAACAAACAAACAATGAAAGTAGGGACAGGTGGGGTTGGAGACAAGTCCTTGAAGAAAATGTTCATATCCACATCAAATTCTCTCCTCTTGAAGAGCATCATTAACAATGGGAACGCTGATGTAACCTTCACCTTGGCGGCAAGAGTGCTACATCACATAATCAGTTTAGAGAGCATTATTCGTATAACAAGCATCAATAGAGGGAATCGGAGAATATTGCATTAATGGCTAGAAACAGCACACAGACCAACCACAGTCAACAGAAACACCTTTGAAGTTCTGAAATAGACACTTAAGAAAATAAAAGATGGCTTGTTTTCGAGAGCAGTGACGGCTTGGTGGTGAACTTGCAAAATATTTCAGAGTGCGTCTGGGTTGTTGTTGATATAATACGTGCAAGAAGTTTGTGTGCCGCAGATGTTAGTGACTGGAGCGGATCCATTTGGTAAACCATAGATAGGTTGTGTGGCATCTTGCAGCTTCAGGATACCATCAGACAGGAAAATGGCATAAATTCAGACTTCCTGAACCATCATTATTCCTAATGAAAATTACCATTTGGAAACACTTGCTGTTCACTTGGCAGGACACCAAACCAGCAGCCTGCTGCAAAATTTACACCAGTTGTAATTAAACCCCATGTGACTTCAGCTTTAGAAAACAATTTGGTTTCATGAAATAACCTGCACACACAAGCAATTACACTGTTTGTCCCACTAGCATTATTTGACTCGTAGGTTTCCAGTGCTACAGCTTTGATTTAGAATGTGATCACATTTTGGTCATTCACATATTTCTGTTAATTGGTTGCGCCCGAATAATCCCACAGATCAATCCTCCACAAAGGGTTGTTGTGATATACTGGTGTGGGTGCAAACATATGGAAAGGCAAAAAGGCCTTCCATGGCAGTTCCCTCACTGCGAGAAGTGAAGCTACAGGGAACCAGGCAGAGGGCCTTCTCGGTAGTGGTGCCCGCCCTGTGGAACGCCCTCCCATCAGATGTCAAGGAAATAAACAACTATCCGACTTTTAGAAGACATCTGAAGGCAGCCCTGTTTAGGGAAGTTTTTAGTGTTTGATGTTTTATCATGGTTTTAATACTCTGTCGGGAGTTGCCCAGAGTGGCTGGAGAAACACAGCCAGATAGGCAGGGTATAAATAATAAATTATTATTATTATTCACAATGGCTATGTTTCAGAGGCAGTATGGCAATACCAGATGCCTGGTCTGGTAAGCAGGGAGAGTGCTGTTGCTCGTGGGCTTACCATAGGAACCTGGTTGACGATTGTGAGAACAAGATGCTGGACTACATGAGGCTTTAGTCTGGCCCAACAGGGTTCACCTTACGCTCTTATATGCAAGTGTGCTCCTCAGCAATCACCCAATGAGAATCCTCTGATCTGTGCAAAAGCATAGATCCACAGATCCTTCTGATAAGAAGGGAAGATCCATGGACAGAGGGATAGGTAATCTTTGATGAACCAGTGATTTGATCTAGTTCTTATCTTTGGCAAAGATTCCCACTCTATGGTCCACAAGGTTCATTCAGGTGGTCCATGGTGTGTCTGTGGGTACGTAATTGAAGATGGGAGATAGCACATTCATTCATTAAATATTTACATTGATCGTTAATTGTATGTTATTATTTCTTTTATTTCTTCTGTTGCTTTTTGTGTTACAATAGCATAAAATATATAAGAAATAAAAAAAAATCAATAGAAATACAATTAAAGATCACACAGCGACCTGATCACTTTTTGAGTTGTGGCAGAATGCCAAACAGTACGACTTCGGCAAATAACCTTACTATGGAAAGATGCATGCAAATGATTTGGTATATAGCTTTAATGGAAAAATCCACTCTGAGACTAAAATTGCATAAAAAATACAAGCAGACTCTGACAAATTTACTCAATATGTAACTAACTGGGATCATCCAAGGACTCCACCTGCCACGACTGTTATGGATTGACCTTCTGAGATAACTTATGATTAAAAAAACAAACAAACCCAATGCAACACAGAAAATATAAAAACAAAATACAAACAAATAAACTGCTTAGCTTTGTTTACCCGACACTTTCTAGGGGGAGGGGAGAGAAGAGTTAATGGACTCTTTTTGTTGTCAAAAATGTAATGTATAAGTACTTTGGAAACCAGTGTGTGCAACAAATGTTTGTATATTGGAAAATCATAAATTAAACATTTATAAAACCAGACAGTGTCTAGCATAGCGCAGTGCAATTGCTACAATAGCCAGAAAAATCATTAAGTGGTCTGCCAAGACCCACCCCTCAGAATTTTCCAAGTAGTCCATGGGGGGTGGGAGTTTGGAAACCACTAATATAGGGGCTACAAATATTTATTGATTAACTAGCGATTAGGGAAGTTTTCAATCTTTGATGTTTTATTGTGTTTTTAATATTCTGTTGGGAGCCGCCCAGAGTGGCTGGGGAAACACAGCCAGTTGGGTGGGGTAATAATAATAATAATAATGGGAAATTCTCACACCTGGAAAATGCTTAACTTGTGCAAATATCTACCATCCTGATAGCTGATATAGTTTACTGTTTCTTCATTGATATTCCATCTCCTGGAATGGTTCTTTAGCACTATTTCAGAACTGTCTTTTTGCAGTATAGTGACGCTGCAGAGCTTGCTGGGGAGATCATGCATTAAAAAGAAAGGACTCAAAAATAACTTAAAGAAGGTTTTAATAAGAAAAACAAAAACTCCATTTACACTAAGTATATTAACAAACAAACATGACCCAACCACCAACCCATCCCCCAGGGGAATGGGAGAGCTAGGTGCTGCTCCTTATATACTACACCCAGATGCTGACACACCTTAATCAAATACAACTCAGCAGCACCTGCTATGTTACACAGCTGTAAAGCTGGGTCTCGTTATCTTGCTCTGGCCCTTGCTCTGGCCCCTTAAAGACATACACATGGAGTGGAACAATGATGAACCTTTACATTTAAAGAAACCATTCAACACCCTGCTTCTTTTTCTTCCTCCTGTTTCAGTCGTCACATGGGCAATTCCTCTCTCTCAAATTACTCTATAGAGATCAAAATGATGTCACCATGACACTACATCTGTCATACCATGACTCATCAGACGCTAGAAATCACAGCCAATCAGACGTTGTTATCTCACGGAGGGCAAGTTAAATAAATATCTGAACACTTTTGCAAGGTGTGTGTCAAATCACCTAAAAGAAAATGATTTTAAAGGGGTGGTGGTGAATTGGTGTCAGCTCAGTCCTGGCTGTAATGAATACCTGCTTTCCCTCTGAAAGTTCTGAAGAAAAATGGCTGAAGCAAATGGTTTAGTTCTTTATCCCTCTGGATCCTGCATGCATCAGGACTTCTTTTCTATGATACAAGAATATACCCAGGCATATCACATGTTTGTCGCTATCAATCAGTGGGCATAGAAAGTCTTGATGGGAGTTGACATACCTATGTTACTGTAATCACTCACGCATTGGTGAGAGGAGCAATTTGCAACAGGCTAAAGAATATGTCTGATTATATAGGGCTTTTTTAAGTTGCAAAGTGGGAAGCTGAGACTGGAAGTCAGGCTGCATAATGAGTAAGGATGCTGGGGGAATCCCCTGTTTGTGAACTGACCAGATCTGCCCCTCCCAAACTAATGTGTGGGTCGGAGTGTAATCATCCTTTGGATTTTGCATTACTCCATATTTTCATAATGCATTTTAAAAATACAAGTTTTACAATAAGGTATTTAGAATGGCATATTCTGAGAAAGAATTGATTTAGAAAGGTATGTTTTGTTTAAAAGTTTGTTCAAAATAGTATTTAGTTGTGTTTAAATACAAATTGTTTGAATACTTTTTAAAAAATAATAATAATCTCAGATTAAACCAGACACAGGAGGAATGACTATATAAATGAACATATGCAAAAGTGATATGGACCAAACTAGACTAGTCCATCCATTCAAATGGACTGTCAAAATGGTTAGGGGCTGGAAAGAGAGAAATTTGCATGGGCTGAAATGATCAAAATAGGTATAGCTAGTAATCTAATAGGCTTCATTGGGGCACACACAAAAAGAATTTAATAGGGAGTAAATGGCTAGGCTTTAAAAATTACTTAGCTACATTAATTTCCTTTCAGTGGAATATCATTGTTTTCACAATGGACTACAAAGGACCCGTTGGTCTCTCTGAATCCAATACAGTATTATTATTATTTTAAATCCTAAATGTACAGCTTGATGTTATTCATTACAAGAGTGCCAGTTAATTTTCTTAGCTTTTAAAAAAGTTCTTTTCAAAGGGGTAGGAACAATATGCTTTTTAGAAACTACTGTTCAAAATAGAAATCTAAGCTATTTCAGCAAGTTTATATATAAAAGAGCACCCACACACATACAATGTGTATTCACTTAAATGGCTTCTTAATAGGAGTCAAGTGTGTTTATCAAATGAACGGGAATTTCAGTCTTTCTCCCGCACATTCTGTTCGTTATACTACAGTGATTTTGAAGTAGGCATTCCGTTTTATTATCTTCCAAAGCAACTACTCTATTGCAAACTTAAAAATGGAAAGTGTAATGCTGGTGGTCAACAAAAGAGGGGTAAAGACTTTCTCAAGGCAAATCTTTAAAAAATGTAGTATAAACACTGGCAACTGGGAAACACTGGCCTGTGAGCGCTCCAATTGGAAAACAGCCTTTACCAAAGGGTGTCATTGGCTTTGAAGACACTTGAACTCAGGATGAAAGTGAGAAACGTGTTAAGAGGAAGGCACATTTGGCAAACCCTCACTGTGATTAACTCCTGCCCAGAAACCTATGTCCCCACTGTGGAAGGACGTGTGGATCCAGAATTGGCCTCCACAGTCACTTACGGCCTCACTGTTCAGACTGTGTTCGTGGAAGACAATGCTACGAGTGATCTCCAAAGAAGAAGAGTCTGAAGTTTTATTATAGTGAGGGTGGCGGATACTGCCAGGAACATTGGCATTATCTATCTATCTATCTATCTATCTATCTATCATCTATCTAACTAACTAACTAACTAATAGCCCATATTTCAGGACAAAACCCTCCCAAGGTGACTTACAAAGAAGAATGAAACTTCTTATACATAGCAGGATAAGAACAGGATAAGAATCTGCATGACATGAGACCACATGAGACCACACAGCTTGCAGTGCGTACACTGGCTGGCAGCAGATATAAAGGGTTTCTGACAGGGTCTCTCCTAGTCTCTACCCGGAGATGCTGTGGATTGGATTTGGGACCTTCTGAATGCAAAGCAGATTCTCGTCCACTCTGCTACACCGCTTCTATATAATTTAGCTTCAGGGATCCTATGCTGCCAAATCAATTTCTAAAATGAATTTGTCTGCATTGCTTCCAGGCCAAGCCCCTAGCAATCTTATTTTTAACCACACACCTTTGATCTGTTCTGCCATGCTAAACCACCAAAGTTGTTCCCAGGGCCGGATTTAGGTTTGATGAGTCCCCAAGCTACTGAAGGTAATGGGGCCCTTTATATGTCCAGCTGTCCTTTGTCAACAACAAATTGTCACGGTTTTTTTGTGTTGAATATATGCTATATGGCAATGTATGGACCTAATAGGTATCTAAAGCCATTTGCACATAACAAATTATGTATTTTATCAAAGTAACTGATACAGAAATGAGCAATCCAATGATATTTTTGGGAGCAGGCTAGCAAGCGGGGCCCATTACTTACATCATAGGAGACTACACAACACCAAAAACTGTTGCTGTATGTAGGCTTTATTTTATTTGTTTTTTATCTTATATTTTGGAAATGTACATCATTTTTTCCCCTTTAATTTTTTTGGGGCCCCCCAAGAGAGTGGGGCCCTAGGCTATAGCTTGTTCAGCTTATACGTAAATCTGGCACTGGTTGTTCCCAGTCCTTGCAGTAGGGCCACAGCCCTTTCGGGGCCTGCATGCTGACGCTGGGCATAGCTAGAGGCAAATGTGGGCATAGCCAGAGACAGAAGTGGGCAGAGCAATGGCTAAAGCTCTTCCAGCTGCCTGCACTCTAGCTATGCAAATGTCAGGTACGTTGGTGTTTAAGTTAGCATTCTCACAGAAGACGAGTCCCTTTTTCAAGGAAAACACTTTCCCCTGGATATAATCACATGGAGACTCTGAGTTTAGGAAAATAAGAAAGCCGTCATTTTTGCAGGAAATAGGTGTTTGACAGAAAAGATCCTTGTTCTAATTAACTAAGGAGGAGAGGCAAAGATGCTCTTTAATCTAAGGAGGAGATGCTCTTTAATCCCAGCAGGAGACACAAAGACATTGCCTCTCCTTAGGTAAGAATGAGGAAGAAGGAAGTACGAAATGAGGTCAGCAACTCTATTGGTCAACACAAGAAGGGAAGGCTAGAGTTTCCTTTCTATCAACCCTTCCCATGCAGGTATGTCCCACTACATGGCAAGCTGAGTTACATCTCAACACTGCCAACAAGAAACTTCTACTCTCTCACACACCTCCATTCAGGCAAAAGAAAACACAATTCTACCTAGACAAAATCTCTCAGGGGAGGTAGAGGATAGAGATGGCTAGGAGGGGGGCTTGGGGAGGGGAGGTGTAGCCTCAGGGCAGTCTGGGGGGCTAGACAGAGAGACCTTGAAAGCAGCATTTGGTCTCCAGGCCCTACCCCTGCCTTATGCATTTGAGGTGTCTACAACCGCCCAACCGTGCCATCTATTCAGCACATATGCGAGGTGCACTTCGGGGACAAATTCAAGCCAGTTGAAAGCACTTGAGAAAGGAGTGGAGCAGGGGGTGTGGCTTCAGGAATCTCCGGAGCCCCTGAGCCTGAGGTTACCCACCCCTATCTTACATCATGGGAGACGAGTGCTCCGAAGGAGGGTCACAGCAAGGTTATACTATGCTACGTAAACGGCTAACTCCTGTCATGAGATGCTCTCTCCAAGGCACAGTTATAGACAGAGGTGGATCCACTCTAAAGGCTCAGCACATGTATTAATGACAGAATCCATGTCTCACAGTCAGAACATCAACCGGTATTTCTTTATCTCTCCCCCACCCCACCCCCAATTCAATGCTTGGGAAAGAATTATTGAAATGAGACTGGGAGCAGATGAATACCCTGAACGTGCTTCAGCCCATTACTTTCTGTTAGACCATTTGCCTTTAACTCTCACTTGAGCGACTGTTCGGCAAAGTTAATAGCCGCGAGCTCTTCGGGGAAGGTTTATAAAACCATGTCCAAGAAAATAAATAGAATGAATGAGCAATCTCTGGAGAAAGCCTTGACATTTAAGGAGAGAGAAAAAAATGTAAATGTGTTCCAAAAGTATCTGCTATGAAAGAACATGGGGGAGGTGGGATGTGATGGTGTATTTTTATTTTATTTTATTTTATTTATGTTTTTGCAGCAATTAAAAGAGAGGATCAGTTACCCTCAAGGGAACCACACCCAAACCAAGATGCGTACAATATACAGGAACCGAAACACGTCTGATCCAAAGTTGCTCTGCTCATAAGTTTCTTATCACACTCTGCCTGCATTTCAATGCACTTCTGCCGCTGTAGAATCAATGGGCTTTGATATGTGGAAAGCTGGAGAACAGCTTTGAACTCCACTGAACCCAATTATATCTGGCCATTTAAAAGTGCCACCGCATGGTGATGGTAGGATTCTGCTCTTTGAACTAAGAAACAGAGTTCAAGGCCTACTTTGAGTGCAGCAGCAAATTCATACTCCATCGGGGTATTGCTTTCTCAACTGAACTGGAGTCAGGAAAGGGAATGTGAATGGGGAATTGCATGTATTAACATAAAGGTGTTGGGGCAACCGAAGTGAGGGAAATGGAAAACTCTTTCAGAGTTATTTCTAAAGAAACTTTTGGCTGCTTAAACCCTGAAGCCTTAGAAAGCTGTGCCTCTTTGAGTGCTTGAAATATTGGAATTAGGCGGTCATCCTGCGACAGGCCTCCTAGGACCAAATTGGACATCCTGGGTGGTTCAAGTGGCAGGCTCAAATCTGATGTATCGTGAACACAATGTACCACCCACAGTAGTCACATGTCTCCCCAGCATGCCGTGGTAAAGGTATGGGTGGGCTGTTTACAAGCAGTGAGTGGGCAAGTGAGTCAGCCTCTGGAAGCCTCATTTGTGACAGACAGCAAGCGCAGGCAGTTTGTGTGGGAGGAGGGCAGTAGATATCTTCACATTTTAGGATCAGCCAATTTGTAGTTACCGTACTTAAAGTATCCATCCTGCTTTTCTTTACAAAATAGATTTAAAGCAGCTTAAAAACACAAAATACAAGAAGAGTAAATATGAAGTAGCAAACAAGAGGATGTTCTGCAACAGTGCTGAACATTTCATTTACATTGATTTGACTTTGGAGTTGTTTAAAGCGAAGAACCCAAGGATTCTTGGAGAAGAAATGCCAAATATCTAGGATGGTTAGTTTCTTGGAAAAAATCAAATAGGTGCAGAGGTCTGGTTCTTTGGGCTGATTGGCTTCTCTGCACTCTAGACCAAGCTTATTTAAAAGGTTTCTTATCTCTTTTTGGTAGAGATCAAAGAGAGAGCTGGAAGTGACTTGAGAGAGGTTATCACTTTCCATGGTGTACACCAGAGTAGACAATGTGGTGACCTCTAATTAGGGATGGACAAAAGTGTCCATTTTGATTTCCCTCAATTTCCAGTCTTAAGTTTAGTAGTCTACATTTCCACATCAGTTTGCAATTTTTTATCTTTTTCAAAAATATTAAAATTCACCAGCATTTTGTATATATTTTTGTAAAGCAATTTTCCCTAATATGATGAATTGCTGTATGCTATTTTCACTCATATATGCAATGTACCCAATTATATGCATTTTTGTCGCCATTACTGGGCTGGAGAACTACAAGATTTGGAGAAGTGCAAATTTCAAAGGCTGGCTCTGTTTTGGGTTGCCTATTGTTTCAGGTAGGCTCACCTTCAAATGTGAACTGAATTTCTCCATCACTGCCTACAATTCTTACCTTTCCTGATCATTAACCATGCCTGCAAGTTGGAACTGAACAACTTCTAGAAGGCACCACACTGGCTCCCCCTGCTGTATATACACGTTTCATTTATCTGTCTGTTGCCTCTGGTCAAACAGGTTTTTCAGATAATACAGAAACCTGAAAAACCTGCTTATCTGAGGTATCAGCAAAATGAGCACATAGTCTGAACTTCCCTACAATCCTCCTCTCAAACTGCCTTCAAGTCTCAGGGGTAAAGGACTGCCTGCCTCCAGCTACTGGTTGGGTAAACATGACTGGGGAATGTTTACTTCCCCAGCTGCATTTCCTGCTATTGCAGCCCTGGACCATTTCACAACCAATTTCAGGTGTGACATTTGAGTTCCACTTTTCATTCTCCTCCCTGGCCAGCCATTTCTGACACTTTCCTCCTGCACATTAAATTGGTATAAGAATGCATTATTTAAAGCCTTTCCTATCTCTGCGCTGTGGAGATAAAAGCACAGGCTTTCCTTAGGAAAAACAAAACAAAACAAAACAAAAGCCTTGCGACGACATTCAATTGCTCTAATAAAGAAAAAATATATAATGCCTGTCTTTGGGCTGCTTATCCTCTGAGACAGTTTGCACGAGAACAAGTGCGAATGACTTGAGGTAATATTCCCCTAGCCCTCGCTGCTGCTTCGGAGGATGGTAAAAGCCACTGAGGCATATTATGTCCACACTTTGCTGTGTGAATTCGCCAGAAGGGTTGTGAAATGTTTCCAGAGCAACCAAGTGTCTTGCATAAAACTCTCCTTCTCAGTGTGGATAAAGGAGCTAAAAGTATTAGTGAGCATTTCAAAGATTTATGCGCCTTTCCTGCTTTCTGCTGTTGTGTGCTTGAAGGAATCATTCATGCTTGACAGCAGGCCAGAAGTTAGTGGAGGAGGGAGGAACCCATCATTTTATAAGTTGTGTTGTGCATCTATTTGGCTGATTGTCTCTGTCCCAAACCTCCATAATAATAAGTTATTATAACTTTTTTTTAAAAAAAACACACCCTGTAATATCCTGCAGTAGCAACCTCAGGTGGGATTATGAGACACGTATCAATAAAGGAGGTCTTATGGTGGTGTGAAGTTGCAATTTGGTGCGTCATTATAAATGCCAAGTGGGGAATTTTCACAATTTACAACAGCACCTCCCTTTCACCGATTAAGGAAGCATTGTACTTAATGGGGGGGGGGGTTGGCTCTCATATTCCTGAATGGCTAGGGTCATTGATGTGATCATACATAGCCCTCAGTGACATCTAAGGGGCTACATGTCATCATGACATAATCACTTCTTCGGCAATCACTCGTAGCCGAGTAAGATTGTCTTCCATAAACACAGTTTTAACAATGAGTCCATAAGTGACTGGGGAGGCCAATTCTGGATCCACACGTCCTTCCACAGTGGGGACATTAGTTTCAGGGCAGGAGTTGATCACAGTGTGGATTTGCCAAACTTGCCTTCATCTTAGCACGTTTCTCCCTTGCATCCTGAGTTGAAGTGTCTTCAAAGCCCATGACACCTTTGGTAAAGGCTGTTCTCCAACTGGAGCACTTGCGGGCCAGTGTTTCCCAATTGTCGGTGTTTATACTACATTTTTTAAAATTTGCCTTGAGGCAGTCTAGAAACCTCTTTTGTTGACCACCAGCACTACACTTTCCATTTTTAAGTTCGGAATAGAGTAGCTGCTTTGGAAGATGATAATCAGTCATCTGCACAACATGAGCAGTCCAACGCAGTTGATGTTGAAGAATCACACTGGTGATCTTTGCTTCTTCCAGTACACTGGTATTAGTTTGCCTGTCTTCCCAAGTGATGTGGAAAATTTTTCGGAGACAAGAAAAGATGCTGTAACCAAGAAGGAAAAAATGGCACTAAAGCCATGAGCAGGCATGAAATGGGTGAATATTCCCAGCATTAATAGAACCTTGGAAATACTGCAGATCCCCTAGGTTCTGTTTTCACACACACACACACACACACACACACACACACACACCAATTGAAAACAGGCAAACATTTGGCAGAGTCCTCTAAGGGCTGCTTCACACAGTACAGTTTTCTTTATCACAAGCAAGCTGATGTATCACTGCAGTTTCTAGTGGGCAAAAAGCAAGTGCAGAAAAAATGTACTACTGTGACCATGGACATTTTAGTGGGTTGTATTCAAGTTATCTTGTCCATGTGAGCACCATCATATGCCATAATATAGAGAAGAGGAGAAAAGTAGAAATAATATAGTGTGTACTTGCTCAGAATTATTATCCAATGGCAAAAATGCAGTGATATTCAAGACACTGAACTTAATAAAAACATTTGCTATAGCAATAAAAGGTCAAATCAGAACAAGGTTGCACTCAGTTTCTGCACCACATGAAGTTATTTAATGAGTATTTTTTTAATTTAAGAAAAGACTTAAAGGTGGACGGCTGAGTGACTGACAGGTTCTAATAATATCATCTCTACAGTCTTGTTAGGGGTATAAGAGATTAGCAAGCACCTAGTTAGAACTGTCACTCAAAAAAAATAAAAAAGGAAATCAAATGTTGAACATGAAAATCAGAATTCTAGGGGATGACATTCACTGATCATTTACTATTGTTTTCCCATTGACCATAGTCAGTTGAAAGTTGTCACTTAACCACAATAGCCACTTGAAAGGATCCTGCGTAGGCATACAGGCTTATGGAATGGTTCCAGCAGTATGATCAGTTGAGTCTTAAGGCCGACAGTACTTTTCTGGATTTCGGCATGGTAGCAGGCAGATTAGAAATATTTGGCTCCCAGCTCACTGCATAGTTGAGCAATCACACAGGGCCTTTTAAAGCCACAACTACTATTCGGGAAGCTGTTGTCTGTTTTTGTGCCTCAAAATCGGTTTGGATGACTTAGGTAACTGGTGCCATCACAATTTCGGCTTTTTGGGAGAATTTGTGTGGATCATTGTAGGGAATGGTTGCAGATCAAGCACCAGAAGGAAAGATAAATAAATGCCATTTCCTTGTGCATCCAAACTAAAACATAAATCTACTTGTAATACCACAAGCCCATTTTGTATCAAAAAAGGGATATTTCATGAATTAACTCCAATCTCTTTCCTTGAATTTCCTCAAATTTTTACAGTTTGATGTTGTTGTTGTTGATGTTCTGCCTTTCCCTTTCCCTTCACTGGTGAAAGAGTAGCCTCAGATTAAGTTGAAGCTGCATGTTCCCTTTGTTTTCCTGTTTTGTTCACTGCTCCACCTTGATTATTTTTAGACTCACTGACTTTGAAGTTGTGCAAAGCGTTCAGATAACCAGATGACCATAAGCATGTGCCACTGCTAAGTCTAGCTTTACAATGATAATTTCCCTCTCCGCATGCCTTCCATTTTCAAAAGTACCAAACAAAAGCAATTTCTCTGCCCCCACCTCTCACACAAAGTCGGTTCCACTAGCTTCTCACTAACAGCTAAGATGCTACTGGTATTTTAAACCCCACCTCCCCCTAATGAAAACCTGGCCACTGCCTTCCTGAGTGGTGAAGAAGGAATAATTACATTTGCACTGTCTGCTGCAGCAGGGTTCTTACTTTGGCTAGTACCCTACTTTATTGCATACTTAATGTACCGAATCCATCCCTGAGCATATAATTAGAACAGCTAGGGGTATTCTGGTAACATTGCCCATATAATTTGTGCCTTGCTTAGCTGTAATTGAGTAAACATCAGATATTATTGAAGGGGCCTTTTATACACAGATTTTCAGGCTGGATAAACATGAGAACATGAAATCAAGACTCTCAACTGCATGTCATGCAAAGGATATTCTGAGTCATTTTCTCCTTAATAAGAAAAATGAATCAAGTCCAGCCAGTCTCATTTTCAAGCAATTTTACAGTCTGGGCTATTTGTAATCCAGTTTTCTGGAAAAAGGACCAATTTTAGGTAATAATTTACAAATCATCAGACCTAATTCCTTTTAAAATGATATGCTATATTACCTGAGGTCTGGTTGGCCTTCAGATAGCAGAGTGGCAAGAGATGTGAACTTATCTGCCACCTCCAAAATCTTGGTGTAGAGAAATTGCCATTCTCAGGAAGGTGCTCTGTCGCCCAGACATCAGCTTAGGAAGAGAAAATGACACTATGATGTAAACTTCACTTGAACACTGGGAGAGGACAATAAGAGCCATCGGAGTTAGATCAGGGATCAGTTCTGGTCACCTGACCTCAAAAAGGATATTGAAGAACTGAGAAAGTTTCAAGGGGATGGAGTAGCTCCCTTATGAGGAAGCATTGCAGAGTTTGGGACTTTTTAGTTTAAGAAAAAGGCGAGTAAGAAGTGACATGATGGGAGTTTATGAAATTACACATGGCATAGAGAAAGTGGAGAGAAAGAAGTTTTTCCTCCTTCATAACACTAGAACTTGTGGACTTCCGATGAACCTGAATGTTGGTAGATTCAGGACAGAAACAAGAAAGCAAGTTCTCTCTGCTTGCAGACTTCCCACAGACATCTGGTTGACCATTGTAAGAACAGAATTTAGCCATTGGCCACTGGCCAAGCTTTCTTTTCAAGGAAAGCTTAAACCTCATTGGGGAGTAAATAACAACAACAACAACAACAACAACAACAACAACAACAACTATTTATACCCTGCCCATCTGGCTGGGTTTCCCCAGTCACTCTGGGCAGCTCCCAACAGACTATTAAAACCATGATAAAACATCAAACATTAAAAAACGTCCCTAAACAGGACAGCCTTCAAATGTCTTCTAAAAGTCAGATAGTTGTTTATTTCCTTGACATCTGATGGGAGGGCGTTCTGTCAGTGTTTGTAAAAAGCAAAAAAAAAGAAGGAAAGGGTTCTGACCTCCCTTTGTCTCCTCAGCCTGGTCCTCGGACCCTTGTCTGCATAAAAGAGTCTACGAGGATATCCTTGCAGAGTTTTATTCTTAAAAGTCCTTGTGCAAAACACGACTGAATAGCTATACACACCAGCACCAACCAACCAACCTAAACACCAGCCACAGCCCAAACTAACATTTCTCACTTATATATACAACTTGGTGCAGACCGCTGAGTCATGCTGACCCAGCTTTATTCGCATTAAAGAAACAGCGGCCATTTTAGCCGTGACACGTTCCACAGGGCAGGCGCCACTACCGACAAGGCCCTCTGCCTGGTTCCCTGTAACCTCACTTCTCACAGTGAGGGAACCACCAGAAGGCCCTTGGAGCTAGACCACAGTGAACAATGAGGGTGAGGATGCTCCTTCTGGTATACTGGGTGGAGGCCATTTAGGGCTTTAAAGGTCAACACCTACACTTTGAATTGTGCTCGGAAACATACTGGGAGCCAATGTAGGTCTTTCAGGACCGGTGTTATATGGTGTCTGTGGCCACTTCCAGTCACCAGTCTAGCTGTCACATTCTAGATGCCGCTTCAAGATGTTGTGGGAAACTTTCCCATTAGTCAATTGTCAGGGACGTTGGGAGCTGTAGTCCAGTAATATTTGGAGGAGCATATGCTTAATCTATCTTCTCATAAATACCAATCTTCGGGTACAAGACATTGTGTTGTTGGAAACTTTCCACAGCATTGGGGTTTTTTTTCTCTTATGCTAAGAGGATAAGGAAATAATGAGGGTGATGAACCCTTATCATTCCGAATGGTTAAACCTGCGCAAGTATTTGTCAACAAGTTTGCGAGCAGGTGGATCCTTATGTGTAAGAATGCTTCCTTTGCTGTCTGAAGGAAAGGAAAATTCACAAAACGTTTTTTCACCTGCAGAAAGTCCTTATGATGGTGCCATTTCCTGGGAATTGTAACGTGATTACATGAGAGGAGCATGTGACATGGTGGTTAAGAGACCAAAGTGTAGAAGTCCCTGGCACAAATCACAGCTTAGACTGCATAACATCAGGCCATTCTCTCACTTATCATCAGCCCCACCTCTCTTAAATGGGAATATAAAATTATATTAGCACTATGTATCAGGCTGTGTTTCATCTTGCCCTTTGGAAAATGGCATATGGGGGAGTCATGATCACAACAAGTGTTGGAAGCATTCACAAAACCCATTCATCACAATAAATTTCACAATAAAGTCAGCTTGCTTTTCGCCACAAAGAAACCCATTAAGTGAGTACGTACTTTGATTAACAACACAATGGCATTAAGATTTGCAAATGAGCCTCTTTCTGAAAACTACATAACGCAAAACTGAATCAGCTCCTATATACACTAAAACTGAACCAAGCTCCAAACAAACAAAAAAACCTATAATCTTTAATCACTTTCAATATACATTGGCAATGTAACTGAAGCCAACTATAAACAAGTATTATTATAAACAAGTAATCAAAGGCACAGTCCTACATCAACTTACCTGGAAGTAAACCCCCTTAGATTCAACAACAACAACAACAACAACAACTTTGTTATTTATAACCCGCCCTCCCCAGCCAAGACCGGGCTCAGTGCGGCTAACATTGAATATAAATACAGTAAAAACATTAAAAACAAAAGCAAACAACAGACAGTTGATTAAAATATAAGTTAGAATACAGTTTAAAATGCAGCTTAAAATGCAGCCTCGTTTTAGTGGTAGCCTATAAATCAAAGCCATAAGGGGAGAAAACGTCAAATATTCACCGGGGCCAACTATCCATGCTGGTCTACAGGCCAGCAAAAAGAGCCAAGAGAAAATTTATATACAAAATTCTATATAAGGGGTTCCATCAAAAAATAAATAAATGGGGGGGGGGTAGACTGAGTCCAGCCCAAAGGCCAGGCGGAATAGCTCTGTCTTGCAGGCCCTGTGGAAAGATGTCAAACCCTGCAGGGCCCTAGTCTCTTGTGACAGAGCGTTCCACCAGGCCAGGGTCAGAGCTGAAAAGGCCCTGGCCCTGGTTGAAGCCAATCTAACCTCTTTGGGGCTCGGGACTTCCAAAGTGTTGTTATTTATGGACCTTAAGGTCCTCTGCGGGGCATACCAGGAGAGGTGGTACCGTAGGTATGGGGGTCCTTAAAAAAAGTTACTTCTCGGGAGATATGTGTATGATTGCATTATATGTCTGTTGCAAACACTAGGCAGTAAGTCTCACTGAACGCAGTGGTACTTCTAAGTATATATGCTTAGGATTGTACTGTAAATCCAAATTTGTCTGTTTTTGAACCTGAAACTTGAAGTAACATTTCTTGGAAATGCGAGAAATACAAAGAAGTACAAAGCTTCTTTGGATACATAGAAGTACAAAGCTCCTGTGCCTTTCATAGTTGTATGGAAGCAGGAACTTCAAGTGGAGCAGTTCCCCACCCACCCTGAATCCCTGCAGCCCTTTCTCATGCTGCTAAAATCTGATCAGTCTGGCTTATAGAAGCACAGCACTCAGATGAAAATTAGATTTTATGTTACAGGAACTGCATATAGGTGAAAAAAAGAGTACGGATTTAGTATAGAATTTTAAACTGCAAGCTTTGATAAATTTGCTAATACAGTAAGTGCTAAAACACCAGTTTTCGCAAATCGCCCACACATGTATGCATGCAGAGGATGTGCGTAGATATTTTAATGAAGACGTATACCAGCTCCATTAAATAAATTGTATAGGAGAGTCTGTCTCAAACTATTGTACTGGAATCTGGCAGTGGGTGGGTGAAGAGGACTAGCTGTGGGGCAGGGGAGTTGCAGTGGGGGGAGCATTGTGCCCCCTTCCCCTATTTTTTCAGCTTCCAATTGCCCCTTTCTGTCATTGTTTTTCAGCAGAACCAGGAGTCTTCTTCTCGTATGTGATTGACTGTAACATGTAGCTTGTCCCCAAGTGCATTTACAGTCTGTGTTTGACATCCAAGCCCCCAACAGTAGTTATCAGTTGAGCCAGAGGAAGAAATTGAATCGACTGTTCTCCTGGATTAACTCCATCATGGTGTCATGAACAACATAAATCCGAGTGAACCAAAGATTCCATCTGAAAGAACAGAAATAGTTTTGTGAAATGCTAGTGCATTTTTTTTTTAAAAGCCAGAAGATCCTTTGTAGGGGCTGGAGGGGGAGCACTTTTCTTCCTACTTTTTAAATTTGTAGTCTTAAAGCTGTACATGCAAAGCACCCCCCCACAAGAATCATAGGAACTGTAGTTTAGGGGTGCTGTGAATTATAGCTTTGTGGTTATTGTGCTTGTACTGCTGTTCTTTGTAAGTATATCTATATCAGCCTACAAGTTTCAACAGCACCAAACAGCACATGTGGTTCAAAACATCTGGTGGTTACCAGGTTAACCACAGCTGGTATATACAATGGATTAACATTGCTACCTGTATTTTTGAACTCTCCTTGGGGTCATGGCTACAGGGGCCACCACAATGAGCCCCTGCACCTCCCGGCTCACCAGTGCAGTTTCCCTTACACACAGTTTCAGAAAAGTGGTGTTGGAGGGGGGGGGGTCTCACCCTTCTCCTCTTCCCTCTCAATGCACTGGAAAGGAAAGCGATGTTAGGATCAATAGAAGAATAAATTGCCGCACGGTCTTTATTGTGAAGGCAAGATTTCTACAGAAAATCCTTGTAATCAGAAAAAGAGGGAAGATGAGATTAAACTGATTAAACTGAGAAAGTCAAAAAAGGACAACTTGAAAGATTAGCTCTAGGACGGCTGAAAAGCATAACCCTCCATGCATGTTAAGTAGAATAGTCACTCTCTCTTATCAGCCCTTCATCTGGTGACCTTCTGTTGCATTAGCTCACAGCTACCTGATCCAAGGCAAACAGCGAAAATTGAAAAGCCCGTATTCCGGTGATTACAACAGGTATCGCTACCACGGCAGTGGGTCTTTGTTATCGTTAGGGAGTCTTGCCCGCCGCTGCTTGCTGTGAAAACTGTTGAATGGTTTCTTTAAATGTAAAGGTTCATCATTGTTCCACTCCATGTGTATGTCTTTAAGGGGCCGGAGCAAGGGCCAGAGCAAACTAACGAGACCCAGCTTTACAGCTGTGAAACATAGCAGGTGCTGCTGAGTTGTATTTGATTAAGGTGTGTCAGCATTTGGGTAGAGTATATAAGGAGCAGCATCTAGCTCTCCCATTACCCTGGGGGATGGGTTGGTGGTTGGGTCTGGTTTGTTGATGTATTTAGTGTAAATGGAGTTTTTGTTTTTCTTATTAAAACCTTCTTTAAGTTATTTTTGAGTCCTTTCTTTTTAATGCATGATCTCCCCAGCAAGCTCTCTGCAGCGTCACTATACTGCAAAAGCCAAGAGGACCTGGAAATAATGACAAATCAGGATTGTGCCAAGAAAGGAAAGAGGAGGTGAAGCACAATCACGGGCAAGCCCCTTTTCATTTGTTTCTGTGTCTAAAGTTAGACCAGAGGAAAAGGGCATGGAGGAACAACAATCAGAAATCTCCAAGGATATCTTGACAGTTCAGCTTCAATAGCATGGACATATACATACACTACACAGAAGGACCTGCGTAAAAGGTTGCATTGCGTAAAAAGAAAGAATTACAACTAACAATTTCCAGAGGACAACAGGCAGCTCCGGTTGCTGCAGAGATGGTTCAGAACAAAACAAGTCTAAAGCCTTATCACATTATGCGTGCATTTTTCTCTTCTTTTCCTGGTGAGTTAGATTTACTATTGCACACAAAACAACAACAACCCTGGGCACTTTTATAGACTACAGCCAATATGCAGTGAAATCAAAGATCATGCAACCAATGCATACATCACCACACTGAGCAATTTTAATTTGAGAGTATAATTATTTCCCAAAGAATTGAGTAAATGGATGGACCCTGTTCCAGGCATCCTCTTTAGCAGAGGTATGCTATGTGTCTACAAAGGAGAGGGACTTTTCTGTGGTGGCTCGCCAAAATTGGAATGCACTTTCTCTGGAGGCCCACTTGGCACCAGCATTATGAGATTTTGGGTACCAGCTGAAGACCTTCCTATTTTGCTATGGAAATTTACATTTTATGTAAATGATATTTACAGTGGTACCTCGTGTTAAGTACTTAATTTGTTCCGGAGGTCCGTACTTAACTGAAACTGTTCTTAACCTGAAGCACCATTTTAGCTAATGGGGCCTCCCGCTGCCGCCGCGCCGCCGGAGCCCAATTTCTGTTCTCATCCTGAAGCAAAGTTCTTAACCTGAAGCACTATTTCTGGGTTAGCGGAGTCTGTAACCTGAAGCGTCTGTAACCTGAAGCGTATGTAACCAGAGGTACTACTGTATAATTCTGTTTTTGCTTTGGTATTTTTACACTTATATTTTGTATTTTGTTATGCTTATTTGCTGCTTTTATTTCTATGTTGGGTGAATTAATTTTATTCATACATTTGTGCACCCCCTGGAATATTTTGACGAAGGGTAGTTAAGGAATATTTTAAGCAAACAAAATAACTGACAGCTGTTGTCCATAATTCCACGTGCTGCCTGATTATTAGAGAACTCTTATATGAACTTAAGGGATAGAGATAGCCTGGCCAAGGTTATCCTGATAATACGATTGTGTGTGGATTGTATGTCAGACTGCCTTTGAAGACTACTCAGAAACTTTAATTGGTGCGAAATACAGCAGTTAGCTTATTGATGGAGATTGTTAGTTGGAACACTTCTTGTCAGTCATGAAACTCTACTTAGCTACCTGTCTGTCTCCAAGCGCAATTAAAAGGGTTGATTCTTGCCTTTAAAGCCTTAAATGGCTTGGGATCAGGGTGCCAGGAGGACAGCCTTCTCTCACATGAACCTGCCTGAGAAGTACAAATTTCAGAGGACAGCTGCATTTGGGTTTGTCTATTGGCTTGGGAACTGTGAATTGGGTAGGCTTCAAACTGAACAACTTTAGCTCCCATTCCAAGGAATGAAGACATTCTTGCAAGTGGAGACCTGTACGCATAACCCAGGGCTCCTGTTCCTCCAAGGAATGATATAATTTGGATGAGTGTGCTTAGAGAAAAAATACAAAAGAACAGATAGCATGAGAAACTTGGTAAGCTTGGCTTACTCATCTACCTCACAGAGGTGTTGCAAAAATAAAAATCACCTGGCCCAGGTAAACTGTCCTGACCTGACTTAGATAAAAGACTGAATTTGATAGACAGGCAAATAAACATACAGATAGATTTGTCTGACTGATTTTCCTGAAACAAAAGATTTGCAGTTCCAGATCCCTAATGGCAAATTTCTCTTAAAGGATACCATTTGTGCCTCTAGAAGGTGGCTCAATGTGTGAGTATAGATGTTTGACTATATCATCTATCTATCATCTATATCTATCTGATATAAACATTCAACATGGCATTTAAAAATACGGCTGTGTTTCCTCTGAGCCACAATACAATTTATTTCTTACACTCATTGTGTAAGAAAACTAGACTCCCACATACATTCATTTTAATATTATGAAAACAAAACTGCTAACTAAGTGATCCAGTCATTGCTTTTTAAAGCACAGATGTGGAAAGCCAGGGGCAGCCTAAGTGATACTGTTCAGATGTTGCAGAACACCAACTCCCATCACTCATAAAGGGCGATATAGAAATTTAATTAACAATGATAACCCTTTGTTCAAAACAAAAACAATATGCAAGAGCCACAAAAAGCCTAGTTGTTCATGCTTATGTTTTCCACACACACCCTTTTTTGGGGGGGGGTGTCTTTTTGGGTGCCTGTAAACAAATTAAACAGCTTCAGGGTTTCTGAAAACAGAAAGAAAAACAATCTTCCTTGTTTACAGAGCTGTAGGTTTGTGAAGAAACCGACATGCTCTCAAAATGCTGAGTCTAGAAAATGTTCATCTGTCCCATGTCTTCACTGAGTTCAATCTCTAGGAAATAACAACAATAAAGTATTTGACCCCTACCTGAGGGTGTGAAAATGGTGCAAACTGAGAGGGGGGAAGTGACTCTCCTACTCACCAAGATTTAACCGTTTGTCTTTATTTCAAGTCTTGACCCAGACCTCGAAAAGTCAATTTTAAAGACAAGCTGCAATAAATTATTGGCCTCCAAAGCTACATTTTGATGCACCATCTCTTCCCTCAGCACACTTTGGCTCAGTTGAGTATGATCCCTTGCCCTCTTCCCCAACTTCAGTACCTTCCTTGGGCTCCCAAATCAACCTTTCAATGCTTAACCGTGTTTTGAAGAAACCCCGAGTTCATTTACTGATGTATAAATTGACCCTTGGTGAGTCATAGACATAAAATGGGTTGTCAATTGCTCTGGAACTATACATTCAGGACAGATTTCACTGGCTTTAAACTTGGTGGGCTGGATAGAGATGGATTGTGGCCTCACACATTTGAAGGGAAATTTTAAATAAAAGAGCACAAATACATGTCTAAAGTCTTCATCATAGTCTTTCTTGCAGTTTTCCCTTCCGGGTGCCACCATCTTCTTTTCCTACCACAACCATAAATGCTTGCCCCTCATATTCAAGAGTCACACAGCAGAAACAAGATGAAAAGGAACTGAAAACATCTATAAATGATATCAACAAAAGATTAAAAGCAAACAGAAACAGACAAAGGGTATAATCTGATCACCCAGACAGGAACAACACAGGGATGGGGTGAGGAGAATAAGCCACCCAGAGTGGATGGGGAAACCCAGCCAGATGTGTGGGGTATAAATAAATTATTATTATTATTATTATTATTATTATTATTATTATTATTATTATTATTATTAGCAGTGGATCAACCACAGCATCCAAAGCCCTCTTGGATTACATTGGCCAGAGCAGAAGGTGGGGAAGGGTTTCTCTGTCATTTTGCTGTCATCCGATCCTTATCTGGGAATGAACTAGCTGATGATTCAGGAGGTTCATGGGCAGCTATGCTGAGGCCCTGAGAAACGTTGCATTTCAAGGGCCTCTGCTGGCTACTACTGGGAAGAATCATAGGTCACATCATTATAGTATCAAAATATAGCCTTGAAACAGCTATGTCCCAGATATGTCAATGATGGCCCCATTCAAAGAAAATGGTTACTTGACACAGAATTTCTCTGCTTTTGTCCCAGCTGAGGCTGCATAGAGTTGTTTGGCCAAAGAAAAGAAATGACTTTCAGGAAAAGAAACTGTAATGCTTTTCCACTCATTTAAATATAATATTCCTGACCTGTCTTGAGCTACACTGCACGGAATAAAAGCAAAAGGAATTTAGCCTGAGGAGGTGAGGCGAGAATGCCATTAGGAACAATGGCTTGTGCTTATCTTTTCTATGAAATGTGATATTTTACATCTTGAATGATTTTGGAATATCTCTTGCTTCCACCATGATATGAGATGTAAAGACACCTAGTCAGACAACTGAGTCTCAAATACCTTGGCTTGATGGGAAATATCTAAGATTGCCATCTTCCGTAGCCCAACTTTCAAACTTCCCTGGGGGTTCCTGTTCCTTCCTACTATGCTCAGGTACTGAGCACCATTTCCATGTGAAATATTTTAAGTACCCATGTAATTTGGTGAGATTTGAGCACAGTTTCAATTTGAGAAGGGTAATTTTGAGCGGAATAAAACTGCTATTGACCAAAAAAGGTTAAGCACCTCCTCCCCACAACATTTCCCTTCAAAATCACAGGTTCCTCAGGCTGTTTTTTTTTTTGGGGGGGGGGGAGCAGGTAAACCTTACAAGCAACTATATAAA
Source organism: Podarcis liolepis (assembly GCF_965112155.1). Classification (NCBI taxonomy): domain Eukaryota; kingdom Metazoa; phylum Chordata; class Lepidosauria; order Squamata; family Lacertidae; genus Podarcis; species Podarcis liolepis. The sequence continues at coordinate 69,609,902 of NC_139557.1, read as the reverse complement.
ACACTCTATTTTGGCCCCTTGGCTAGGTATGGAGAAATCCATTCTATCTGTGAAACAATTTGCAGCCAGTTTTGCAGAAGAAATTGCCTTTTGGAATGAACCCCTTGAATATTTTAAAAACTGACACCATGAGCTGATTAAGTCAAGGTCTTCAGTAAAATCATGCTCAGAGGAATAGCAGAGCATCTGATATTGTAAAAAGTTAGGGGATAAAGCCACCCAGAAGGACCTGGAAGTAAAGGATCAAACAGGTAACCAGATGAGGGGAATCTAGATGAAGATTAGGAAAGACAATTACTTGATGTCATGTCTCCTTTAGGAATATCATTATAGGAATTAATGTCATGAGTGGAAAAGAATTCCTTAGCAAGAAGGCTATTTCTTTATTTTGTAGCCTCCACCTAAAACAAAACCTTGAGAGGGCATAGTTAAAAACCTGCCAATGCACTGTTTTGATTGAGGGCATGTCTTTAGTTGGGGATGGGACAGTGTTGTGTGTCTAGTTGAGGCAGAAATATTTCTGGATGGGGATGGGGTTTGCTTCTATCAGTGGATTTGGGGGGGGGGGCGGCTCTTCCAGGATAAAGGTTGTGCTTAAAAGGTTACTTCTACCTCAAGTTTGGCTAATGTGAAGGAACGCCAGATACTGGGTTGTATTCAATATTAGCCAAACTTGGAGTGGAGTTAATGGACAGGACTAACTTAGGTCCATTACTTTCAAAGGGTCAATTCTAAATAAAACCTAGTTAGCTTAAAAACTCCCCAGAAATGCATAACCATGATGAGAAATCAGGATAAAGGTCTTGCTTAAAAGGTTACTTAGCTTCTACTCTAGTATTTGCTCCCACCAAGACAGAATAATGCTATTTGGGGATGTGAAATCCTCTACAATTTTGACACCCTGTTTCTAATGCACTTTTAAATATACACATGCAAGAGGCAGATGAAATCCTGTAAGCCGGGAGGAGTGAATCAAGTCAGAAATAGAGGCCACATTACAAAATCGGAGCCTTTTCATTCCATTTAGAGTGAGTATTATATGTTCCCTGTCTTTAAAACACCTCATTTTGGGAAGGCAAAAGGGGTCAGCTTTTCAAATAAATGCGAGCCAGTCAAGATGATCTGCAGTAGCTGCTCTTTCAGGTCAAGCCAAAATGCTGTGAAAATGAGAAATAAATCAAAATGAACTGATTTGGAACCAATTATCATTTCATGTCATATTGACATCAGCTGTGGCACATTATTAAAAACCCACATGGAAGCTGAAGGCATATAGGCTTGGTACAGTGCCATGAAATTGAAAACCCTCTCTGAAGTGTTCTGGCCTCTTCACCTTCAAATATAGCCAAATGGCCCATGTATTCAATAATGTCTATCAGGCAATTAACAAAGACTACGTTGAGGAGCAGATGTGCAATGCTTAGTTAATGCCGGTTTACTTTTAAACACACACACATACACTGTAGACTCATAATTATGACACTTGTATTGTAGTATATCTTTGGGGAGTGGAGGGAAGAGATTCTCTCAGACTGACCATGGCCCTCCTCACCCGTCTCTTATGGGCATGCTTTAATGCAAATTTCTGACGGCATATCTTGCTCTTGAAATGCTTCTTATGCAACTGCACAATTCACTTACAGAATCTGGTGTCACAAAATGCGGTGACGCTTGACGGATACTAGATTGGAGCCAAACTGCACGTTACGCTAAGTAAGTGATTTAAAAAATGCAGTTGGGACCAGGCTGCCGCTCCTCATTCTTAACAAAAAGCAGTCATGGGGTGGAGCAGGGGATGGCTATTCCAATCTGGACCTATGGCACATTGAACCTTTCTGCATATACTCTCCTCTCACTGAAAACCTGCTCTCCAGGAGCTGCTATTTGCTGTGATTACCACTTTCAGGGACAAATGTAGCTTTGGAGTTTTGGGGGCAGCACAAGGGGAAAGGACTGAGCCTCTTCCCTGACACCTCTCCCTTGATCTGATCACCCATTTCCCTCCCTCTTGTTTTTTGTTAATTGGGCCCAATATTGTGTGTGTGTGTGTGTGTGTGTGTGTGTGTGTGTGTGTGTGTGTTAATATTGTGCTTATCAGAAGAAGAATAAATAGCTGATGAACCATTTTGAGCAAAATGGTTATGTCCATGTGGAGATGGCAGTATTGAGTCAGTGGCTCATGTGCTTCTGGTTTGCACTCTTTATAAAGATTTGAGGAGTGAGGTTATTACCCCTCTACAACTATCCATACCAGGTCACTCAACCATTGCTACTGTGCCCTTTCTTCTGGCAGATCAAAGTGATCAGGTGACAGCAAAAACTGCAATTTTTTTTAGCAGGGGCAATTAGTATAAGATCTGTTTTTTGATTATTGAGGAAAACCTCCAAAATATATTTTGTATAGTTAAGTTTTTACCTATATCTTTAGTACATTTTATTTTATTGCTATGGATAGTGACCGATGCAAATAAAGATTCTTCTGATTCTGAGTGTGCTTGGATCATTCATTCATTCATTATTTTTAAGGGTGAGGCCAACTCATGGAGAATGGGTCCATCAGCATCTCTATCACAGGCAATATGTTCAAAGGCAACATATCTTGCAGGAGGGCTCTTGCCTGGGGACATCTGTTCAGCCACGGGGTGTGGGGTGTGGGGTGGGGTGGAACGATGCTGTTTGAGATTGAATAGCTCCTCTTATGTTCTTTTGTCTTAAGAGGGGGAAGCAGGTCGCTACTACTCAAATATGTATCACAGGAATGAAGATTCTTCAAAATCCAATTTGTACTTGAGTTCCTTTTGTTAGCAGTGTCCATTGTGGAACCAAATGAAAGAATGTGAAAGACATCTTTGCAGAAAGGTTACTCTTGCTTCCCACCTAACATCCTTTCAAAGCCCTAACAGAAATGGGCAAACATTCTTGACAATACAATCGCACTAGCCAAAAGGCATTAATCGCTTCTTGCCTCTGTTGTGGTATACCACAAAATTCACATCGCAAGGTAGGGCTGGATATATGCTGCATGTCAGCCATGAGGACCAGGGAATAAAATGTCAAATGCAGCCTTCTGTTTTTTAGTTTAGAAGCAGTTTCTAGCGCCCAGCTGCATGGAAAGCAAATTGCAATGGGCATTGTTCACTTCAGTATTTAAATCAACTTTTATTTTTTAAAAACCTGAAATGAGCATTGGATGAATTTTCATCATGGGGAAAAAAAGCAGAGGAAAGGGAAGAAGCTTTGTTTTTATGTGTTTTTAAACTGAAGTGTTGAATATCACGAGCTGTTCCATAATATTGTCACACGTTCACATTACATGAGAGATTGTAGTTAAAATTGTATCTGTCACCACATGAGGTTGTTCTTTTTTTTAAGAAAACCAAATTGGGCAGGGTGCAAGAATATCTATTCAGGTAACGCCTTGCTCTATGAAAATTGCTAAATTGCTTTGCTTTGAAGCATGATTTTAGCTCTACAATATTCAGTTATCCTTCTTCCTGTGGAATTTAACTATATGCAAATAGGGAGCTTATTCTGGAGTCAATAACATAGCTTCTTGGAAGATGATACATGATGGAGAATTACCTGTCAGAGGGAAAAAATCCATTCTGGAAATGATGTGATTCATGTATGGTATGTACCTAATAAATTATTACAGCACAATAAGTAACACAGAGACCACAATGCATTTTTAATTAGGTAAATCACACTTATTATAAACTAGTATTAACAGTGATTAGAGTGTAGGGATTCATTATTCTTTCATCTACACTTGCTGTTTTACAGAACAGGAGTGGGACCAGCCAGCCACTGAGCATGCTCAGTCCTCATCAAGCTGTTTGGGTCCCCCCCCCTCAGGGTCCACACAAAATTTTGATTTGGACATCTGTAACCAGGGAGTCACTCCAATTTTGCTGAGGCTTACCTCTTGTGTGTGGACATTGCCATTTCTTTCTTTCTTTCTTTACAGCACATTTACCTCACTCTTCAGCGGAAAAAGATCCCAGAGCGGCTTACAAATAAATAAAAACGCCCTAGGCATACAATCTAAAAAGATGTGACACAGAATAAAAAGGGTGCAGAAGGAGGAAGGGAAAAGCAAATTCACCCATCCTCAAAGCTCCAAGCTTTTATAGGGAGCTAGACTATTTTTATGGAGCGTCACAGGGACAGTGGTGAGAAGCCACATCAGCATTCAAATGTCAACAAGAAGCAAAGAGGTAGCAAGAGAGAGCTACACAAGAAGCACCAGCAAGAACAGTTGGTGACAAAAGCAGAGCAACGCTCCATCCTTGTCTTTTGCCAGCATCTGACTGGTTACCATCTGATTGGGCTTAGGCCCATTGACAACCTGATCGTAAGCATGTTTGCTTAAGTCCTGCTCCGTTCAGCAAATTCTACACCCATATGCCTGCCCAAGTCAGTAATTAAAGAATGGCAGCTTGTTGGGCTAAGCTTCATTTGAATCCCCGGATCTCCTTCTAGAATGATGGGACAGCCAAGGTTTAAAGATGAAAATAAAGGAACATGCACACGGAATGCCTGCCGATGCAACTTTGAATTAAATCTTTTGAGGAGAATACCTATGGTTAAAGCAAGTGTGGGAATGAAGGAGCAATAGCTCAGCGGTCTACCCAAGTGGCAGCCGTGGCACCCCATGAGTGTTGAGCACAGTGGAGAACAAGATGGGGGATTGGTCAGGAGCAGGTATCTTTCTAAAGCCCATGCAGAGGGTGCCCTAGCAACTAGATGTCACCCAAATCCACTCCTCAGTCCACCCACATGAACATTGGGAGGTTATCTGTGTGATGGGGAGGGCACACTATTTTTTATTTACTGCTTTCTTTCTTTTTTCTTTTGTAATTTTGCGCACCTGAGAATTTTGTGCCCAGGGCAACAACCCCCGTGGCCCCACCCACACTATGCCACTGGGAGGGACAGAGCTGAGTCTGAGAAGATCATAATGGAGAAAGGCCACAGCCAAGTTCTAAACCACCATCTTTGTACGCAAAGGCACCAGATTAGAAACACAGCTTCTCCAGATAGGGCTGGGAAATATTCCTGGTCTGAAACGCTTCAGATCTGCTGCCCCTCAGTGTTGGCAGTACTGTACTAGATGGACTGTTGGTGTAACTCAGTGTACAGCAGCTTCATTTGTTTCTGGTAGCCTGGTATGCATAAAATTAGCTCACTGACTATTTAGCTTTGTAGTATGTTATTGGATACGGTGAGGATGAAGATAGATGGAAACCCTCATGAAGGGTCCAGCCTGAGGTCCAGCTCCCAGGGCCTTCTGGTGGTTCCCTCATCATGAAAAGTGAAGCTACGGGGAACCAGGCAGAGGGCCTTCTCGATAGTGGCACCTGCCCTATGGAATGCCCTCCCATCAGATGTCAAGGAAATAAACAACTATCTGACTTTTAGAAGACATCTGAAGGCAGCCTTGGTTAGGGAAGTTTTTAACATTTGACAATTTATCGCTTTGTTATTATTATTAACATTCTGTTGGGAGCTGCTCAGAGTAGCTGGGGAAACCCAGCCAGATGGGCAGGGTATGAATGAATGAAAAATATCATAATGACAATGGCAGGTCAGGCACACATGCAAGAGCAGCTTAGGAGGTGGGCTCCTACTCCAGGTAATAAAATTTCAGCAGGCTCATGAAAACAGTTGTGCTTGTTTTCCCCTAAGTGGCCTTGATCATGTGTAGAGAATGAGCCATTAATTAATAAGATGGTTATGCAAATATCACCTCCCAATCAAACAGAGGGCCTTCTGCAGATACAGTGGTACCTCGGGTTACAGATGCTTCAGGTTACAGACGCTTCAGGTTACAGACTCTGCTAACCCAGAAGTAGTACCTCGGGTTAAGAACTTTGCTTCAGGATGAGAACAGAAATTACGTGGCAGCGGGGCGGCGGCAGCGGGAGGCTCCATTAGCTAAAGTGGTACCTCAGATTAAGAACAGTTTCAGGTTAAGAACAGACCTCCAGAACGAATTAAGTTCTTAACCTGAGGTACCACTGTACCATGTTATCAGGAGATCGGTTCTGTATGTGATAGGAATCAGGCATTTACTAGGGTGGCAGTACCCTTGGGAATTCTTTCCTGTTGTATATTAAGACAGGCACAGTCTTTCCAGCATCTACTGAAGACCTTCCTCTTTCACCAAGCCTTTTATGTGCATGTCTTTATCCCAGTCTACAACTGTACTGCAACTATTTTTTGTATGTGGAATTGTTTTTAAAATGTTTGCATCATCTTTATCTATGAAATTGTTTTTAATCATTTTATATTTAGACTTGTTTTTGCTTTTACACTTTTCTTGTTTTATGGTTGCACCTGTTTTATTTCTTTTACTGCTGTACATTCTATTGTTATTGAGTTTATTTAATTGCAAAAATCTGGCCCAGGTAAAGGGTATGGTAAAGGGCAAGGTAAGAAATCAAATCAAGTCAATAAATGACATGTACATGTTAATAGTGGTAGATGAACACTTCATGTTATTTTTTGAACATCTACCTTGCTTCCAGAGAATTCTAAAAATGGCACTTGTTTCTTAATCACATGTGGCAGATATTGCCAGAATAACTGTATAAAAGGAAATCCTCTGAGCAGCTTGCTTCAGATTACTAATATTTTTTTTGCTTGTTCCCTTGCTTCATCTGAGCAAAAGAGGGGGAAATTGCCTTTGTCTATGTATTTGAAGTTAAAAGTAAATTTCATTCGGATCCCTTAACAGCGTTTTGTGTGCACTTCCCAAACATTTGAACTCTACTAGCACAAATATTGGCAATAAGAGGATTTAAAACCCAGCCGGTTAAATATTTGCCCAATGTCAGTTCTGAATTATTTTGCTTTAAATAATTACAATTTAATATTTTGCTGCATTGGTATTCCTTGCCAGTGAGCATAAACAACACCAGGTAAAAGCCACAAATTCATACACTTTGGCTGTAATTTCCATGCAAGGAACATGGAATTGTAGTTTACCTTACTTCCCAAATAAGCCTGGGAAACAATGAACTACATGTCCCCCAGCAGGAAATGACACTCCGGAGCATCTTCATATCCAGAAAATGAGAGCCTGGCAAGGTCTCCACCCCCATCATCCAGCCCAGACACTGAGGTCCAGCGCCAAGGCCCTTCTGGCGGTTCCCTCGTTGCAATAAGTTAGGTTACAGGGAACCAGGTAGAGGGCCTTCTCAGTAGTGGTGCCCGCCCTGTGGAACGCCCTCCCACCAGATGTCAAGGCAATAAACAACTATTTTACTTTCAAAAGACAACTGAAGGCGGCCCTGTTTAGGGAGGTTTTTAATGTCTGACGCTGTATTGTTTTTAATATTCGGTTGGAAGCTGCCCAGAGTGGCTGGGGAAACCCAGCTAGATGGGCGGGGTATAAATATCAAATTATTATTATTATTATTATTATTATTATTATTATTATTATTATTAGTCTCTAGCATGTTCTCCCTGCCAGTTGTTAGCTGCTCCCCTTCTCACAGGCATTTCCTTCCTTTGGAAGTGGACACTATCAGAAAAGAAGGGTGATTGTCTCCACCCATTAATGATTTTTGGTGGGGAGGGAATGCAGAGTGTTCTCCCAGTCATTCCATCTGTGCAAGCATTCCAGCTTGCCAGGCAGAATGATTCCCCACTCTTCTCCCCCTGCTCATTGGGGTTTTTTTGGGTTCTCCTGATCTCCCCACAGTGCACCTTGCAGAGAGGCTCAAGGGTGGGTCAAGAGGAAAGCCCCACTACCCAAGCGGAAGTGTAACGAATTCTTTTGCTTCTTCAAGAAAGAGCTGGGGGAAGGGCTTACTATAGGACCTAAATAACCCCACTTTACATTTGATGCCTGACCAAGAAATGTGACATGGCTCAGGAGATCAGACCTTTCGTTAGTGGGGAAAGTAAAACTTCAGCAACTTGCCTCCTGGGTTTATAAGAGCCAGTGTTGTGGAAAAGTGTCATCACGAGTCTTTGTGGGGGAAAACTTCATGAAAACCATCCAGGTATGGCTGATATGGAACAAAAAACAACAACAACAAAATACCTTAACTAAAAATGGGTTTGATGGCCATATATATACAGGGATACAGAAAAATCAATTCATATCTGCCATTCTTGTCAGTTTGAACAAGCTAGGCTATGTCTTGTACCAGAAAATCTCTAGCTACTGCCTTTTCAGCCTATGGAAGCTACCCTCGTATCGATTTTGCTGGCTATTTTTATGAGGTAAAACTTTTTGATATTTGTAGAAGCAATCAAATGGCTGGCCATTATCTGTATGCCCTCAGTTAATAGTGACAGTTACCTTTGATTTGGAAGCTCGTGAATTACCACTCCTATTTGATACAATCTTTACAAGCTGAGGATTGAAGAACTTTTTGTAGGCTAATAACATTGGTCTTGCATGTTATACTTGCCTTCGGACACTGGGCTGCAATAAGAAAGTGAAACATGGTGTGGGGGCTTGTCAGCTATCATAAAATAGTTCTTAAGGAGATAAATCTCCTTATATTGGAAAAGGGAACTTTCTTTCTAGTGTTTTCATGGAGAGCACTAGAATTCCAATAATTTGGATTGCTGCTCAAATTATGGAGAGCTTTTATGAAATTAAGAACCCCATTGCTTTGGGATTAAAAAAAAATAAAATTAAAAAATCAGGTTAGTGCTTTGGGAGGGAAGGGCAAAACTTCCCCCCTGCTCACAGGCTGCAATCCCTCTGAAAATCAGCCCTTGTAACCCTTAGTATTAAATAAACAAAAGTTCCCCAAGTTATCAACAATGATCCAATTAGCATCACATATAGTTAGGCCCTGTAGACTTCTAGGAAAGGAACTACCGGTAAAAGGAACATAACATAACACACAGCGGTAGGAGTAGAAGCTGGCCGCTCTCTGTCTCCTATAATTACACAAGAATATAAGAGCCCATTGGATCAGACCAAATATCTTATCTAATCCAGCATCCAGTTTCCCAGACAAGAAATCAACAGTCCACTTCTGACATTATTCCTCAGAAGGAATGTTAAGGAGGCAGCAACTTCCACCCCCAATGTTATGTACTGAAGTTCTCACCCTGGGCCAGCAGGGGGACACTGTAGATAGTTTTCACTCAGGTCCACATATACAAATAAGGAATTGAAAGTGACGTTCAGTGATTGGATAGTTACAGAAAGTTGTTACTGTTGCTTTGTAGTTGAGCTCTATATAAGCAGGTTGGCTGAACCCTTCAGCCCAGTTCTGTTCTGGCCTGTGAATAAACAAGAGCTGTCTGAAGAATCGCTGTGTCATCTGGTATGTTCACCTACAACTTAACACCCAACTTTGTTGCAATCAGCACTGTTTCCACTACAATTTGGCCTCAGCTAACACGTGTGATGGTTGCCTCGCTATCTGCTATGGTCAAAACAAATGTATTTAATTAAGTCATTCATTTCAGTGCATTTCAGTGGAAGGGAAAACTCAAAAACAATGCAGAAAATATTTACACAATCTTTGCACACTAAACACACACACACACACACACACACACACACACACACACACACTGACAGCAAATGTCACTCATGTGTGCTTGCTTGATTTCCATTCCTGACTTCAGATGCGCATGCAGGTAGCTGCTATTTCTGCAGTTTCCGTTTTTCGACAAAAGTCTCCAACATTCTTGCTCCCCAGAGAGGAGCATTTTGACACACTGCTTTGCATTCAGAGTTCGGCTTGGCTTGGGCTCCTCTGAGGTGCAGGTGTCCCAGCCCAGCAAGAAATGCCTCTATCTCATCAAAGTAGCCTGAGCAGAGCAGAACCTTTTGCTCTGAATGCAAGCGCTATGTTCCCAACTCTCTGGTGATTATGCATATTTTGCAGAGCCATGAGCTTTTTATTCTCTTGGGAGGTTCCCCAGTAATAATGTTCTCAAGGGCCATTCCTGGTCACTACAAATTCCTGGTTAAGTGACGGACCATTTCAAATGGAGGTGAGAGAGAGAGAGAGAGAATCAAATTTCCACCACAAGTGGCTTGTGGATAAGCCCAGCCCAGTGTAGCCCTGGTTTACATAAGGGACTAATGACAAGGGGACTAAGCTTTCTGCTTAACCGCCACCCTCCCCCAGCACATCGCAACCCCATTATACCAACTAACGCCATGCACTAACACTTGGGTTCGGTACTGGAGTTTTCACTCCTCTTCACAATATACCATTTAATTGCAGTAATGTTTTGTTGCACTCCTTTAGATTAAAATGCTATTTCTAACTGTCAGTTAATAGGTTTTAATGAAAGCAATTTATTAGACATTATGTACTCTGTTTAACTCTAACAGGGTAACTAAACATTAAAGTAACCAAGGATGGGGTGGGAGGAAATCTATATTGCTCTAATTTGTATTGTATGTTCCTCTTACTGAGTATAATTGCTATCGACTGCCTAGAGCAGCACTCACCAAATCACAAATAATCAGAAAAAAATATAATTAAGTAAAATAAGCACATTCTGGAATAAACATAGGGCAGGAAGGCAGGAATTAAGTCTACTTCAAATTCAAGCTGCAGGTGGATTTCTCCCTCACATCTGCGCTTGCCTATTGTTCTAATGGAAAAAAATAAAAATTATGACCATCAGCCTTAGAACCATCATTTATTTCTCAGGATTGTTGCAGATGCTGCTTAATGATTTTATTGTAGGTAGCTGCTAGAGGAAGGGAATACTTAATGGGTATAGGAGATCTGGGTTCAAGAGCAGCATGAGACACAGGTCCTAGTTTCACATGTGTGTCCACTGTTTTCTCATAACTTGACAAGCAGCACTTGATGGACTTGCCAGTGAATGTGTAAACCAACGAGCAAACCAACAAGTGCATTGTGTTGTTATGTCTGGTGTTTTGGGGTGAATCATGGACAATGACTTTGTGGGTCAGGAGGAGAGGGGTTGGCAGATTTTGGCACATCAGAGCAAGAGTCAAGAGGATTAGGGTGTAGTAGGGTCAATGGGGAGGGGGAAGTGAACCTCCTCCTCAAAATGCCTGCTTGATATCACTAGGCAAGGAGTTCCAATGTGTACGTGCTGCCACACTAAACAATGAACTTATTAGAAATGTGGAACAGGTGCAGTAGAGCTAACTGAACCAATTGGAAACATGAAGAGTTGTTATGGCTTGGTCTCTCCCACAAATGCGAGACGACTCCGGCTGTTAATTATTTCAGATTTATTGCTAAAACAACAAACTAGGATGGGGCTTCTCTAATCGTCCTCCCCAGAAGATGGAGTTGCCTGGACTGAGCTCCTCCCCCTTCCCCAGCACGGAAGCCCCCACCTTCTCTTCCGGTATCTTTTGCGCGTTGGCCACTTTTGAGATCCTGCGAGATTTGGGAGAGAATGCTTCCTGTATTCCAACGTCTGGCTCGCTATTGGAGCTCTTGTTCTGAGCGAAGATTACAGCTGCTCTCCCCTCCTCTCTCTGCCTTCCACTGCTAACTGTTCTCTCCCTATGCCTGCTTCTTCTCCTCCTGTCAGCATCTGAGCTTTGCTGACAAGAGTAAGGCAATCTCATATGTGCCCACCTCCCATGTTGTTATGCACAGTTAGCAGCACAAGTTGCAACCAACCCTAATCAGAGATGTTGGAAACGTCAGCCAAATATTGTTTTCAGAAATGGAAAAGACTCAAGTGTCTTGTATGCTGATGTCACTCATTAGCAGTATTTGTACCAGAAGACCTTGCAATTGAAAAGCTGTTTCCCGGACAGACAGGAAGTAATAAACAGATCCAGCTTGCCCCCATGCTGTTATCTTTGACAAAATTGGCAGAATTTTCATACAACCTAAATATAACTATAATTGAAATGGCCTATCTGTGAAATACCTTTTGAGTCTTCCAAGCCATTTTAAGACAGTAGCATCCTCTGAGAGGACAGCATAACTCTGTATCTACTTCAGACGTTCATGTAAGATCAAGTATACACAGTTTCGGGCCTGTACTTCACAATGACTGGATGATTTTATAGAAAGAAGGACTTAACAAGTTGCCTGTTGGAATTTCAACTCCACATACTGCTGTTAGAGCTTGTCAGTGAGGAAAATGTTTTGTGCAGTGACAAATAATTGATCTAATGCATCTTGATTACAGCACACATGGTGATCACTTTACACTGGAAAGATCACAGAACTTTTCATATAGAGTAATGAATGTACAGACAGTGGGACAAGCCAGAGTCAAATGCGGACAGTAAAAAGAAAAAGAAAATTCTTACAAGATTGGTGGATTTTGGACTTCTTGGATAATACAAAATATAGTTATAAATGCAACCACACATTCAGAAGTGTTATCCAGTGCTGTACTTTCCCTTCCTTTCTTCTCCTGCTTCCCCCACTTATACCCCCAAAATTTGCTCTGGGGGTTCCCTAATATTTTGAGAGTGTGGGGTGCAGAAGTAAAAGCCTTATTGTGCACGCTCTTGCAGACCTTCTGGAGCAGATTCTCTCCGTCTCTCTCTCTCAATCTCTCTCTCTCTGTGTGTCCTTTTGTGAAAGCAATATATTCTTATTAATTTCAATATGCAATTTGAACTTAATTGAGTATAGACATTGATATAGAAAGAACAGTAGGGTGGGAAGGAATAGGAGAGGATGGTTCCTGGGTTTTTCTTCTTTTTTGTAAAATGTCAAAAATAGTTTACTTAAAATAAGAGATACTGTATAACAATTTTTTTGTTCATACTAGTAAATCTCATTACACACACACACACACACACACACACACACACACACACACCATGAATGAGATTTACCAGTATGAACACACACACACACACACACACACACACACGAAGACTGGATAGGAAACATGCTAAAGTGAAACTCAGACCGGAAGGGGACTTGCAGAAAAAGGCTGTGTAATTATCACCACCAAGTGATTATTTTAGGCAAATGTGTATTTGATAGTTATTTGAAGTTTCCCTTGCAACCGGATCTCTAACACAAAGAGAACCTTGCCTATTCTACTGAGTCAATGAAAACTTCATTACAACTTCTGTGTCTATCTATCAAATTCTGTGTTACAATCCTCCCAGAGCTCAACAAAAGCATGCTAATCTCATCATCCGCCTGTGAGAAGAAATTCAAAGGCAGAGTCTGGAGACTTTGTGCCTAAGAAATGTCCAAAACACTTTTATAAAATGTGACTGACAATTTAAGACTGTACATGATCTCAGGCTCCAGCATCTAACTGTGGCTGTTCCCGCCACCACCTTTCATCCACTTTAATAGAATTCTCACCTGCTAAATAACAGATGTGGCTGTTAGATGAGAAAGATGTAGGCAAAGGTGATAAAGCCAATCTTTTTCACATATTCAGAGCTTAATGGTGTTTGAATTATTATATCTTTTTAGCCATATAGTTTAGGCTAAATCTGTGTCTTTTGTGGGTAAACCAACATGTTTTAATTTGGTTAAGGCTGCAGTTCCAAGCGACAGCTCGCACACATTCCCATCATATAGGTGATAACCAGAGGTCACTTTATGCACCCTTCTGCACTACAGACAGAATCTTTTGTGAACCTACACAGAATGATGGAATTGCAGAATTGGAAGGGACTGAAGGATTGTCTAGTCCAACTCCCTGATATGTACAAAGCCTACTCAAGCAGGCCCTGATCATGCAACCCATTGTCCATGAGAAAGGAATGAATGGATCCCATTATGTGCAGAGCTCACTTGCGCAGCATTAACATTGCCCCCAATACTGTCATCCAAGAAGGGAACTGAAAGATGATCTTCTAAGTGGGAAATAACATATCTGCCAACCAGTAATGTTATGCAGCTTAGTTTCCATTGACTTTACACCAATCATCTAGAATTAATCTTCAGCTTTGCTTATGCGACTGCCATGCCTTTTCTTTCTTTCCACTCTATGCTTCCCATATTCTTAGGCATGTTCACCAGAACACAAGGATGCTCCTAGTGTAAATAGAGGCAGGGGCACATATACTCTGGCCTCAGTGTCCCTGTATGTGTCGTGCCACCTTCAGTCCCAGACCATCCCTGTGGTTGGTGAGAAAGATCTGCAGTGAGCTTCTACTTGCATTCACCTGAATCTAGTTTAACTCCTCACACAACTGGGGGCTTTGTTTTATCAGGGTCACCAGTCATACTGGTGAGTTCTGCTCACATTCAAACTAATGCAAGAAGAAGCTCCCTGCTCACCTTCACTGCTCAACATGGAGATGGTCAGGAACTGAGTATGCAGGGCAATATGCACTGGGAAATTAGGGGATGGGCACAGAGTTTATATTTTCAGGCAAACCCCTGGACAGACTTGTTCATTGGTATAATCTGAAATCTTCTTTACTGAGCATAAACTGGTAGATTACTTTAGAAAGAGTTTTCTGAATCATCACTGTAAGACTGTCACATATTGCTGATGAGGTTTCTATCATGTTGTTTACCAACAAGATCTAGTTCCCAAGTGGTTCTATTTGTTTCACACCAAGCTAAGGGAAAGAGTTCTGTGAAACTACATGTTATCCAGACAATCATTCAAGAAATTCCAGAGGAGGAGGGAGGGATTTCTACATGGAAGAAGAGGACAGCTGTGAAGAACTTTGTATAGGAACAATTTATTGTACCATTCCTGATATGAAAAACTTGGTCCTACTTTTAAGGCAGAACTAGATGCTATGAAAAATGTAGAAGTGCCACCGCTCTGTGTCTCTTTCTCTCTTCCTGCAATGTTAGATCTAATAAAACACACAATGTGATGTCATCAGGCAAGGGATGGAAGAGTCTGTCAATTTCAGCTCTCCCCGTTTCTCATTTTTCCAACATTAAATTCAGTTCCCCACTAGCAACTTGCAATTTCTTTTAATCCTCATGAAAATTCATCAGCATTTTAGGGAAATTTTCTCCCAACAAACATATTTTTGTATTCAGCTTTGACCAATGCACTTTTTTTTTTTGCAAGCAATTTCCCCCAATACAATGCACTTTATACATTATTTTCATTTCTACATTTTTATATGCACTTTCCCTTAATATGTGCATTTTTGTGATCATTGGTTGGAGATCTGCATCGTAAAATTCGGATAAGCACAAATTTAGAAGAGTAGCTGTGTTTTGGAAAGCACAAATTTGTTAGATTTGGCCTTAAATGCACACTGAATCTATTTTCTCCTCCATTCCTGCACCAGGCTGTGATGATTACATTGTCTTGTAATGTGAGGCTATAGCAAGGAAACACACTGTGCAATGATACCACATTTTGATACTGTATTTCAAGTGAAAACCAGGATCTGAAAGCTTCAGTGATTGCCCTGCTGCTAATTTAAATGTGCTACTACTACTAAAGCACTACAGTCCCAAGTTCAGCTTGGGATAACAAGACCCAAGCTATTTGGTATAGACCAAGGCAGCAAACGCATACCTAAATGTAAGATGCTCTTCCAGTTCTATGGCACCAGGCATACCCTGTGCAAAACACAGCCCCACTTTCATATAATAACAGAAGGTATTTCTCTCATGGCTGCTGTTATGGAAGTAGCTCAGAATATCTCTTGCAATGTTGATGTTTCCCAGTCGATGCCGTTATATAGGGGAAGGGCCCCTTGTTGTAGCGGCAGCCGATGGTTCTTGCAAAAGAGGGCAAGTGTGTGCAGAGCAGCAGCTCTGCCTGTTAAAGTTAATTAAAAGTGCTTGTGTGGGCCCGCATTGTGCAAAACCGAACAGGCATTTGGCTGCAAAACAATCAGGGCTCCAGAAGGATTTCAACATGATACTTGTTTTTATCATAGTGCCAGAATTTTAATTGAAATGAAAGCCAAAGGGGGGGGGGGAGATCTGGTGCGAAACGTTCCTTTTATGTTCAATAATTGTAGCTTTAAATCATTGAGAGAGAAGAGTAGGGGCAAATTCTTGGCCTGGGTAGGACTCCTTTGGCCACAAGAGGTACAGGAAATATGTTAGAAACCATCTGAAGTTGGAATCTGAAAAACAGCAACCCTACATACACACTTTGTGATGGTAGGATGGCTGTGTTGCTCAGGCCTAGTGTAAACAACCTCCACAACACCATTAAGTTAAGTATGATAGTGTTAGTGTGTGCTAACTGAATGTAGGTTTCCCATACTATTGAAGCTGCAGTTTATTTTACAGGTGGGGCAGTTCCTGACGAATTATGGCATGCCATTAAGATTATGATATATTTGTAACAGCTCACCTTTTGCTGGGCTAACTATAGCTTTCCCTTGCAAGCAGGCAGTCATAGATGGGCAGTGATGGGGACATGGGATGGTCTGGGTTGCACTTTATTGCAAACGTATCAAATTCACACTTTCTAGTACTATCTGTGAACTGAAACACAGCTATCCTTTGAAATTCACAGTGCATCCTCTGAATTGCGTGATTCAGTTCTCTAACGAAATAATGTGTATAAAAATGCATATATTAGGGGGAAGTGTGCATAGAAGGCGTATATATTAGTGAAAATAACATACACAAATGTACTATATTTGGGGAAATTGCTGGAAAAATGTGGATATTGGGAAAATGTTCACACAAATATTGATGATTTTTGTGATCTCTTTTTTAAAGTCACAAACTGATGCAGAAATGTAGAAAACTGAACATGGAAAAGATATGAACTCTGATACACTCATCTGTATACATAGTCACAGGAAGCTGGGTTCTTGCTCAAAGTGCAGGTCCTAAATTGATGTTACCTCGATGACATTTTGCTGTTCCCAAGCTTGAGCTACATTTTGAAACATTTTTTGGGATGTCTTAGTATCCTGAACATACAGTGTTTAATCCCTTGGATCCTAGTCAAATTGCAAGCTTAGAACCCTCCAATAAACAACAGCCACTGGAGACCTGTGAGGCCTTGTGGAATTCTATTCCTGGCATGTCAGCATCTGACAAATGCCTTTCCTTGTCCTAGTCTTATCAAGAGTTTTGTCCCTGAATCTACTTCACCTTGAGCCCTGGTCTTGAGTAATCTTTAAATTCTGGTTGAGAAAGAGCTTGCTATTGTTTCCTTATATACTAATTATATTAACTATTTTTTTGGGGGGGGGGGGGACTGGTCTGTAATCGTGAAATTAGACCTTGCCACTCTGTTTTTGCCAGTGCATTCTCTTAGCACATTGAATTCCAAACTGTTCCACAATGTTCATTCAGTGAGTCTATGATCCGTCCAAATTAATTTGGTAAGCAGTGTGAGATAATTCATGCATTGTTAATTAAGTGTGAGGACTGATAAAACACAGTTCCACCTTCATGCAGCAGCCCTGAAAAGCCACCTGAGTTGTGTAGCGCAACTGTTTAAACATTAGAGTAGCCATGGAGAACACCACTATTGGTTGTAGATCAAGAGAACCTTTGCCCCTCCAGATGTTGCTGGATTACAACACCCATCATTTTTGACCACTGACCATGCTGATTGGAGTTGGAGTCCAACAACACCTAAAGGACCACAAGGTTCTCCATTCTTCTTGCAGAAGGTGTTGCATGCAGTTCATTAACCATTTAAATGAGCAGCCAGTTGCTAGGAGTTAAGAGTCACTTTGACCCAATAGGCTGTGTTCATAGTTCAGATGAAACTGGTTGTAGAGTGTTCTGTTCCAGACTGAACAGGGCAAGCTGGAGCAAGAGTTGCAGAACTATGAAAAGCTCCAAGTGAGCAACTTGCTCCAATGGGTTGAAAACAGATCCTTTATAAGACTCTACCCTCAATTCAATCTCCCAGGCTCTACCCCCTTGTAGAGACCATAGATCCTTGAAGAGTCAATACTCTGGCCTGAATATGGGCACTCCCCGTATGTTTCATGGTCTTCTACCTGGTGTGCTCCTGGTGCCACTGGACCAGTAAAGGCACAAAGTTCCTCCAGTTCAGGGGGAAATGCCTTTGAGGGTCCTGGTTCTTGCTCTACAGGCCCTGGTTCTATGGGATATTGATCTGTGATCTCCTGTCAGCTGTTGGCCCAGTGAACTCCGGGTTTCCAACAGCACACTAGGAGCCCTGAAACTGCTCCAGTTCCTTAGCTAGTGCCTTTGCAACCTCCAGTTTTGTGTCTGGATTGCTGCTGAACTCAGGGGTCACCACAACACTGAGTTGGTTGGTCAATGTGTTTAGCTATAAATGTGAACAAGCCTTTAGATGCTAAAAGGGCTCAGTGGTGTTGGCATGATAACCTCAAGAAGAAAGATCACCACTGCAGATTTTTTAAATAATGGAATTCCTAGTGAACTGAGTATCAGTGCATGAATATTGGTCACACTTCTTTTGCTTTTGTTAAGTTGTTTTTATTTTTTGCATTAGGGTGCTGGCTTCTTGAATTTAATTCTCTGAAGCATAGTAGTTATTTTAGAAATATTACCATATTACTTTTAAGATTCTTGAAGAATGCTTTGCTGTACTGATTGGTTAATGCTTTATTGCCATTCCTAAATGGACTTACCTTCTGTAAGCAATATTTTTGTTTATTAAAAAAAATAAAGTACCACAGCACTTTTTGAAATCCACTTAGGAATGGATTTTTGTCAAGCAATATTGCCTGTCTCAAACTGGGGACTAAACTAATTCAGAGAGAAAAGAAATGTGCATAATGCACTTAGGGAGACTTGGTTCATACTGGTTATTTGACATGCATGAGTTTCGGCATATGTTAAATTACTTAGTACCCTTTAAGCATGAAAATAAGCAGTCAGAATTACAAAGTATGGATACGAGGGACTTGGAAAATGGAAGCTATTTAGTTCCCAACAACAATTTAAGTTATGTTTGATACTAAGACAGGCAGCACAAATCCAGATCCAATGATCCTACTAATCTTTCTCATTTGGCTTTATTTATCAATTAACTTTCCTAAAAAGTATAGCTATAAACTAAACTCAAAAATGTTTTCCAAAAAAGTTCACCAAAATGCATAACAAAACAAAAACTGCTCAGATTGCATTAAAAAAATCTGTTATTAAAATCTACATTATGCTAATGAGTTTGATAGATTTAAAAAAGGATATGGTAGTGACTGAATTTAAAAAAGAACCGCAAGATATTTGCCAAAACATGCTTAATACCCAGTTGTGGAAATTAACCAACCCCACAGCAGAGCAAATGTCTTCTAATCAGATTTCTGCCTCATTTGTTGCCAACAATATCTGACTGCATATGAAGAACCAAATGCATTTGGAAGTATCTGATAAGGTGCCTGCTCCGGTGTGATCATGCTGGTGTACAGTGGTGCCCCAAAAGAAGAATGCCTCGCAAGACGAAAAACTCGCTAGACAAAAGGGTTTTGCGTTTTTTGAGCTGCTTCGCAAGACGAATTTCCCTATGGGCTTGCTTCACAAGACGAAAACGTCTTGCGAGTTTGTTTCCTTTTTCTTAACACCGTTAATACAGTTGCGACTTGACTTCGAGGAGCAACTCATAGAACACGGTGTGGTAGCCTTTTTTGAGGTTTTTGAAGACTTTGGTGATTTTTGAAGCTTTTCCAAAACTTTCCCGACACCGTGCTTCGCAAGACGAAAAATTCGCTAGACAGAAAAACTCGCGGAACGAATTAATTTCGTCTTGCGAGGCACCACTGTATTAATACTTGGGGAGGCTCCATGTTTTGCAACTATCACAAGATTCTTGATTTGCACAGGGGACGGGCCCTCCACAGTGGTGTGGTGTTTAGGCTGTGGAATAATCTTCATAAGGGATTACTGATTCAGTGTCATGCTGCATTGTAAATAGGATTCTTTTTCTCTAATTGCCAATCAACCTATGGCCTGATTATCATGTGACTTTTGCAGAGAGTTCTGCCAAGATGCTAAGACACGTGGTATCTCATTTATGCTCAAAGCCATGTTTGTGAATGTCTCAAATGTGGCTGGGAGAATTTAACCACATTCAATGGTTTCAGCAACAAAGTCGATTTTGCTTTCACCCATTATAGTCACTTCTGATGCACAGTACCTCTTTTGACCCAGACCCCATATAATTTGGATAAAAATGACAAACATACTGCAAAATTATCAGAACTGGACTAAAGTACATGGACTACTGGTAACTATGAAGGACATTCTTTTTGCTGACATTGCTAAAGTAAAGTAGATAGGATCAACCCCAAAATACACTGTCCTAAAAACATGAAACGAAATAAGATGACAGGTACCAGTTATTTATCTTAGTAGGACTAAACTCAACCTGCAATTGCTGGTGATTTACACATGGCCTTTATTACTTGATGTTCAGAACAAGTCTCCAAAATTGTTTTCACTTTACCTTATTAGAGCAATAAAATTATGCACATTTAACAACTTTTTGCATTAGTTCATCTCTGTCTAATTAATATTAGTTGCAATAGCTGGCTCACTTCAGGATAGGTTCCAGTGGACTTAAGCATTTATTTTTTAAAAGAATATTTAAATGAGACCCATCTTAAATTAATTGTATAATTAATCTTGTCAAATTAGGTAACATTTCATAAAGGGCCTTATTAAGGAAACCCTGCATATTTTAAATTCCTGTGCTATTAGGTATTAATAAATGTTCCCCTTCTATATTGTTCTGCTTTAGAATACAAAGAAGGCAATCGTAGTGTAAAAGCTTCTTTCTATAGAGCATTAATAATTAGCTGCACATTTATCCATATACTAGTTTTATTTTTCTTCACTGCATTTTTAAAATGAAATGTATGGGCTGTTTGAAAGAAAGAAAGGCAAAACAAAAAAAAATGGAAAAAGATAATAGTGTTGGTTTGAAATGCTAAGTGGTGGTTTGACTGGAATGTCAAAAAGGAAACAGGCTTCTGAGAAATCTGGTGTTAACAGGCACACATGGAATGGTGAGGTTCTTCCTTTCAGATCAAGTGTTCTCCTTCTACCCAGGAATAAGTGGCAAGTTGATTTCTTTAGCGTGAGTGAAGGACTGCAACCCACCCACCCCGAAGCTCCAGTGAGTTACAAAACACATCAACTTTCTTGCAGAAGAGACAGTTTCCTCTGGAGACCCCCTGGAGGGTGGCCATGAAGATGATATGCAGGAGTCAGGAATCAGTGGCGGCTGCTGTGATGGAGAAGAGGCAGCCAGGCGGGCTGACAAAAGAGGAATGGATAATGAAAAGGGCCATCAATTTTTTACGGGTATGGAAATTATGCTCAAGGTCATCATAAAGTCCAAACTCATCTAGATATGCCAGGGATATTTTCACGCACATCTGAAATTTCTTTATCTATCTCTGTTATTCTCATGCTGTATCACTTTATTTATGATATAGAACTTACAGGTGCAACTGCTGTACATACATGTACAAATATATGTTCACAAATATATGTGTGCATATGTGTGTGTGTCTTGTTTCATAGATATAGAGTGGGAATCAATGAAGTTTTACTCAAAGTAGACCCATTGAAATTAATGAGCCTTACTAAGTCATGTTCATTAATTTCATTGGGTCTGCTATGAGTAAAAATTAAATAGCATCCATAGATATGGTTGTGACAGATACAAATATATATAGGTACAAACATGTATTCATCCTGTATCTTGGAATATCATAACAGGAGGTTTTTTTTATAAAAAGAATACATTATAATGGCATGGGGGGGCACAGTGGCAAGTGTCCTAACTTTGTTGTCATTTTTGTTGTCCTTCACAAGTTGGAGGTGACCTTGCCCTCGATTTTATAAACCTTATTTTTTTTAAGCATTCTGAAATGCATGTGCCGCTTCAGACCTTCACCCTCCACCTTGTAAAGGGTGAAAGGAATGATGACAAAGGAGGCAGAGCTAGCTTGTTCTCGCACTGTCACCCCTTTGTTGTTAGCCTATATGTTGACAGAACGACTAAGGGTATGAATTATTGACACAAACACACATCCCCCATGGAAGTGAATAGGACAGGAAATCTCGCACTTGCATCCATAACCAAAACCAAGTTTTTTGAACCACTGAATTTGCCATCTGCCAGTGGCAGGTGTTGGGGTCTCAAATTTCAGCAAAGCCAAAATTCAGTGCCCCCCTCCATTCTAAATCATAGCTGCAGTGCCCCTGGAGGCTCCCCTGAAGCTCCGCGCCCAGTGCTCCTGAACCACTAGCGCCTCTGCAAATCAAACAGTAGTGAACAGCATGGTGGGGCAGCAGCACTCCCCTGATCTCCCAACAGCTGAGTTGTTGCTGCTGAATAGGAAAGGGAGTGGGAGTGGAAGGGAGTAGGGAGGTTGGCAGAGTGCAAACACACTGGCAGAGCCAATCTGGTGCTCGGGCTGGTATGACAGTGCGAGAATGTTTTGGGTAGCAGGAGAGGAAATATTGATTAAACATTATCCTACCTAACTCACACTAGTGAGTTTATTCATACAGCAGAGTATGTTCCCCCTTTTACATAGGAGGAAGCTAGTTTCAGATTCATTATAATTTCTTAAGTTCTATTATTCCTGGTAAGACCACTTGATTACCTCCTAAAAGAATAAAGACACAACGGTCTTGTTCATGGGTAGGCAAACTAAGGCCCAGGGGCCAGATCCGGCCCAATCACCTTCTAAACCTGGCCCACGGATGGTCCAGGAATCAGCATGTTTTTACATGAGTAGAATGTGTCCTTTTATTCAAAATGCATCTCTGGGTTATTTGTGGGGCATAGGAATTCATTCATTTTTATTTATTTTTTCAAAATATAGTCTGGCCCCCCACAAGGTCTGAGGGACAGTGGAAAAAGTTTGCTGACCCCTGGTCTTGTTCATAAGTAACAATAAGAGGTTTACTCACGATCAGAGCACAGTGTGGTCCCTGAAGGCAGGCTTTAGGCTTGAAGTTACAAATAAGTAGGGGTGGATTTACCCCATATCGGCATATCCCAGTACTGCTGGATGAGAGCCAGAAGTGCAGTCCAGGAGGCAAAAGGCGTGAAAAAATAGAGGAAGCATCAAGAGAGGGAGGTAGCTGCGATGACTGGACCTTTGTCTGCAAGGGTCACGCCCACCTACCTGGTCACATGCAAAAGGAAGGATGCTCCAGACTAGGTGTAACAGGAAGTTCAACTGGCTGGACCAACATTCCCCTGCATATTCACTCTAGGCAAACAGGAAATGTTGTACTTGACTGCTCCAGAGGATGACATCCCACAGACTGCGCCAAACCAAGCTCCCTGCTGTCTCACTCTTTCCTTCCCAGTAAGCAGACAGGACTCAGCTGACAGGAGGACAAGTAAACTGCCCTGCCTCACCATGAGGTCTGCTACTAACACCAAGAGATGCAACCAGCAAGGTAAACAGGGCAGAGATGAGCACCTTGATACACTGGCGTGGAATCCCGCTTCTGTGCACAGATCATGTTGCTGGATTGGGGCACACACTTGGGAATCCAATGTAGCTACTAACAACAGCAGAGTAAAAATGAGCTTGGGCTGATTTTCCATTCATTCTACACCCAACCTCTGGCTTTAAGAAGGAATTCTTGGAAAACAGCAGAGAGCTTCTATCCCAGGCATATTAAAGCTTTGAAGGGAAACTGCTTGGAAGACACTCCTGCAAGAGGGTTCTTTGAACCATAGCTCTCCATGCATTAACTGTTAGAGCAGAGAACGGCAATGTGTTATGCACAATTGTCAGTGATATTTCCCCCCATAATGTGATCAGCCACGAACTTGATGGAGCTGTGTGTTGATTTTTAGCAGATCTGTCATTCTGATTAGCCTTTTTTCCCTGTGTATAATAATATTTGTACTACCCCCGTGCAACTCCATCTTCTTCCTCCACCCTCTCTCCATAATCTATACTATTAGACGTTGTGCATTTGAGATTTGATTTCACTTGTGTCAGGCATACTGCTCAACCTGTCGCTGGCCTCCTGCTGCTTCGACTGACACTCACAGACTCCTCTGGTGTTGTGCTGTGGGGGGGAAAAAGAGGAGTGAAAGGAGGGGTCCTAGGGATTTATTCCTGCCACAGCGTTTATTAAAATCAATCTTACTCACCTGCAGGGTTTCTTTTTATTATTTTAAGCTCCCCCCCCCCCACTGTCATTCCATATTATCATCAGTTGTTAATAAAACTGGCCACTCACAGTGAGGGGGAAATTATTTTTATCAGGTGTGTATTAGCAGAGCATGCTGGGCCCAATTGGCTCTTTTTACAGTTAGCTATTTGTCTCTGGTGACAAACCTCCCTGTTATTAATATTTTCCATCTTCAGCGCTGGCAGAAATGGAGTTTGGTCCAAGCGGATAATGCAGAACTTCTAATCAAGACTGGCAGACAAAAACCACTTCCTGAAAGTTTGAAGTCCGACTTCAGTTCTAGATCAGATTTGTAGTTTTGAGAGAGCCTGTCACACAGAGTGGAACACTCATTCTATTTGCCTCTCAAACTACAGGTTCTAGAGATCTATGAACATTCTGTTCTAATATTACTTCTGACTGGATCCATATAACACAATGCAATGCAATACAATACAATACAATACAATACAATACAATACAATACAATACAATACAATACAATACAATACAATACCTACCCTATAACACAAAACTATACAGTACAATACATACATTACGTATCAAATAATTTCTATACCTATATACCTACCCCACATAAACACACCTGCAGTGACTTGACTTCCAACTATTCTCATTGTGCTAATTTATATTTAATTAACCTATACACATTTGATTTTGAATAATCTCTTCATCCAATTGTTTTCTACTCTAGTTTCGTTATATTCTCTCTGTTTCCTAGATTCATTCAATATCTCTCAGGAGATCTGCCTTCTCCACGTAATCTTTAAGATATTCTTTGAAGATAATCCATTCCTTATTAACTTTTTGTACCATATTTTCTCTAACTCTCCCTGTTATTTTGGCGATATGTAAGTATTCAATCATTTTTAACCAGATTGTTTTTGTGGGGACACCGTTACTTTTCCAGTTCTTGGCAATTAAGATCCTTGCTGCCATGGTCGCATAGATAAATAATGGTCTGACTGTTTTCTTGAGGTCCCGTGGGTCTTCCAGGCCTGGGTAAAGTGCCCCCTAACCTCCCTCATTCCCACATACCTTCCAACATTTCTCCGATGAAAATAGGGACATCCTATTCAACAACAATAATACTAATACTAATACTAATACTAATAATAATAATAATAATAGCTCACCCATCTGACTGGGTTGCCCCAGCCACTCTAGGCAGCTTCCAACATATATAAAAAAACATAATAAAACATTTAAAAACTTCCCTATACATTCCTGGCTTCCATTTTCCTTTAAAGGTTTATAGTAACTTATCCCCTTGGCTCGGGGGTCACTCCATAACTCAATACCCTCCAATGAAAATGCCCTAAGAAAAAATGGGACACTCTGGGATCCAATCAGAAACCAGGACTGCTTTTGTAAATCCAGGACTGTCCCTTGAAAATAGCGACACTTGGAGGGTTTGCTCCCATACTTGGGTCTCATGAATGAGGCTCATAAGACACTTTACAGTTGGCTATAATCTTTCCTGTCAGTAACAAGCAGAGTAATGATCAGGGGCATAAATCCCAAAAATGGTGAGAGCCAGTCCTGAAAGTGAAAACAAACTACCTTGAAGAATGAAGAATGAAAGCATCCTGAACCCGTACATAAATGGTAAAAGAATACCACAGTCCCCTTGTTTTCCATACTGTTTACACTGGCAATAGGATATCCTCTTGATTCAGACCAATATGTATTCCAGTTATGAAAATTTCTTGATACATTGAATTATTGTGTCCAAGAACCGACCAGAGGAGAGGCAACCTTCAAACTGCCAAGTGGCAAGGAGGATTTTATCACACACCAGGAACAAATATGGTGGTACACATGGTGAAATGGCCATTCTATAGCAGCTGACCCTCCCCTGGTGCCTTCAGATGTTTTGGTTACAACTCCCATCAACCACAGCCAGCACAAGTCATCCAAAACATCTAGAGCAGGCATAGGCAAACTCTGCCCTCCAGATGTTTTGGGACTACAACTCCCATGATCCCTAGCTAACAGGACCAGTGGTCAGGGGTGATGGGAATTGTAGTCCCAAAACTTCTGGAGGGCCAAGTTTGCCTATGCCTGAGCTAGAGGGCAGCAGGGGGAGGAATGGCAAGGGGTTAAATGAAAACATTGAGGTAGGGACTGATGTTGCACAGGCCTGTGATGTTCAGTCTTGGTCTTAACATTGCATTTTGGCAACAATGTCCTAGAATGAAATAAAAGCATATACTGTACTGAAATAAGAGACTCTGCCTTTCATCTCTTACTAGTTGAATACTTTGAGGTATCACAGCTAGCAAAAGGGCACCTGGGACAGAGAACAGAGGCAACAAGTACTACTTCTATAAAGTTTCTCAAAAATGGAGCAACTTTCTTCTACATATTTTATTCAGCATGTCGGAGCTTAAAGAATCCCCTAGAATGGAAGTTTGAATGCTTAATTTAGGTGTCACAATATCTCCTGCATATAACGTTATGTGAAATAAAAGTATCTGTCCAGCTTCTTTCTTCCTGATTCCCTTCGTTTACACCTTGTCCAAGTCTGTAGGGTTTCCTAAGAGAGCAAGTTTATTCCCTGTAGAGCAGAAGTCAATTTTAAGCTTGCTTTTCTTTCTGCTTTCCTTTCCTGTATTCTTAAAGTCTGACAAGGGCCTTTCTCTAGAGAGGCATCTTCACCAGCCCTCTTTGTATTTGCTGTCACTTGTTGGCATTTTCCTCCATGTTAAGGAGTCAGGAATGTAGCCATTGCTGCCAACATCTTATAGATCCACTTACCAGAAAATAAAATAGAATAAATCTAATATGCTTGGCTAATAATGATGGACATGGCGAACACTAAGCTTCATTTCTGACTTTGGATTCCAGTCAAATTTGCTGAAGAGAAAATAAATGACCTCTTGGATGAATACTGATGTTCTTCATGGGTTGGAATGTGATGTAGCCTATACAGCACATGTTCAGAGGAAAGGAGATGATGGGTGTCAAAATGATGCTAATTTTGGATACTTGTAAGTATCTTGGGTGCTGTATGTCACTCACTGATTATAGCAGGTTGAAATGAACTTTCTGGATTCCTTATGTTCATCTTCGATTAAAAGACTTGGCAGCATTTTGTCAGCTAATCAGCATTCCGTCTGGTACTTGTATCTCGGTGTGTGTGTTTTTAAGGAAGACAAGGGTTCAATAAATCAGTGAGTAACAATGCAATTATATACACGTGTACTAATAAGTAAGCCCAATTGAGTACAATGGTACCCCAGACAATACAATGGTACCCCAGACAGTAGCAGCCAGCAGGGCTGCATGGATTGGGCTGCACTAATCTCCTGCCTCCCAAATGAGGTGCAGCACTGCCACTTACCAAGAGGAGAAGCAGAGGGACAAGGCAGCAGGAGCTTGGCATGGGGCACACAATGGAGCCCAGTCACGGCTCCATTCATTAAGTCTGTTTTTTGCAAGGTGCTTTTGCCTTTGCTGAAAAGGGGTGGCCTTGGAAGTTCTCAGGAAATGCAAAAAGGACTACTTTGGGCCTCATTAACACAGGCTGTGTGCACACTACCAGCTTAAAATTCACCTAACTCATTCTTTTTCTCAAATCAAATGGAAGCTGGTTTGGGGGATAATGCATCAACACATAAGAAACAACAGGATAGGTATGGCTTGTGGCTATCGTCGTGTATGGGAGCCAGCAGTGGGAGCATATTGGCTACCGAGTAAATGGGAAGGTGTACACAGCGGCAGTCTATTAGCAATGTGCTCTGGCAGGGCCATCTTTAGCATATATGTGCCGCTGGGGTGCAAAGATCCACCCAGAGCCCCAATTTTTTTTGGGGGGGCAGGTTAAAGTTGTTGAGCTTTTAAGGAGGGGAACAGTGAAAACCGCTAACATGAAGATATAAAAAGCAGCAGCGATAACTCCGGCTTCCGTTTTTGCCATCATGCAAAAATGAAAAACACCACCTGGGGGCGTCGCCGGATACATTGATTCTGCAGCTCTTCCACAAAAGAGAAAGGAAATGACCCGTTCGTGGTCGACCGGTTGGCCATCCCTGAGGTAGATAGTTAAGAGCTTAGGCCCCCCAGAATTTGGCACGCGGGTGCCTCACACCCCTTGCACCCCCGGGTAAAGACGGCCCTGTGCTCTGGTCTTCACTGAAAGGGGACAGTTGTCACAAGCCCCGCAATCCCAACTGGTTCAGGATGGCTGGACAGTTCAAGGAGGAGCAGCCAGAAGCACTGACCTCCATCATTTCACCAAGAACTTGGTGCTACTTCCACCACTGGCAGCAGATGTGGGCCTTCAGTACTCTTGTAGGGAGCGAGCATGCCATATCTCGCCTTTAAAAGCTGGCAGGAGAAGCTTGCTTGTTTAAAGAGACACTATCACAGCTTTTGTCCAGTCTTGGGCCCCTGGTGTCATTCTCAAACTCTTAGTTGTGCCTCTGGTGATCTATACCAGTCGTCTGACCCAAATTGTTGTAAGCCTTGAATAAAGCTTTCTTTCTTACAGGCACTTGCAAAAGCCTCTGTCCTTTCATTTGTGACAGGAGTTTGGACAACAGGCTTGGGTTGCTTAGAAAATATGAAAGGATGTGTAATTTAATTGAGGTGGGGTATGCTTTCCAGCTGAGACCCATTTAGTTACAATGGGACATCACTGGCTGAATTTGGAGCATCGCTTGCATTAAGTATAATTGGAACCTTTGCTTAACTGGGCCAGGATAAAACCTTCTGCTTGTGGTTAGCATGTATCTTAAGCTTACACCACCACCACTGACTTCCACAATATGGGCTTTCTCTGGTGCCTCTGGTGATATTCTCATTGTTCAAAGCCAAGCCAAATTACAGACATGGTTCTGGGGCACATGTAGATTTCCAGCCGAACCACACTCCTCTGTAACACAGTGTTTATTTTTGACACGGCATTTAGGCAAGAATCAATTGCAATTTAACTCCACTTTCTTTCATCGTATCACCCCTTTTCTCTTGAGTACGTACTGTGTTTTGTGACCAAACCCCTCTAAGCACCAGGTTAAATTCTAGTTGGTTTAAACATGGACTACTTTAAGTGACTTTTGTTATAGCAAATCTCATTTCAAATTAAATGTAAGTTGCTATGCAGTGCTTTTTCCATGGTGCTCTGCTTAGCTCCAGATCATTTATATTTTGTCAATCAGTCCAACAGTGCTATTTATTTATCTATCACATAATAACCGTGCTGAAGAGAATAATTTATCTGGCATAGCATGGTAATTTGTACTATAATTTCACCCCTGCTGCCGCAGACTTGCATTCCGTTACAGTGATGGTTGAGAAAATTATGATTCTGAGGTCATTTTTTTTCTGGCTCTGTTTTCTGTCTTTCATAATTTTATTTTGTCTCATCTCCAGCTGAGGGTTCATCCAAAAATATTAAGGCTGCGATGGGGGAGGGAGGCCTGTTGTTGAAGCCTCCAGTTTTAAGTTATTGCCTTAAAGATGAGGCAATAAAATAAGTGTGTGTTTGTGTTTAAACGTTGTTGTATTTACATGGCACTCAAATCTCAATGTTTTCTTTTGGTGCAAAACTGCAAGGTCTGAACTCACTATCTGTTCCTGGTGTGATAGTGGGTTAAATTCTGCTCACAGAAGAATATGGTGTTTAGCTGGGCCAGGTATCTCTTTCTACTTGGGATGATTGCCGGGGAATGTAGAAAGTGAGAACGCCCATTTCCAAAACTTGTTTCTGCTGAACAGATCACTGAGGGTCAACTTACCACACATTTGTACCAGAAGTGTGATAAAATCCCCCTTCCTTCTTCATAAAAATAATAAATACAAATAATAATACTTGGAAAGGCATGTCTTCTCACTCTGGCATGGCACCATTGCAAGGTGAATGAAGGCCCCCCCCACACACATCGCTATACTGGGCTAGGAGGAGAAATGCCTCAGAGTGTTTTGCTCTGCTCTCACAACATTCATTTATCCATGAGCATGAGTGTTGTGGAGTAACTCATTTACATTAAATAGTATTGAAGAAACACCCCCCCCCCCTAGAAATTAGAATTATTTCAGGATTAATTTCAAGTGACCTTAACTTTTACTAGTTTTTTTTTTAACCTTTAAAGAAAAAAGAATTAGATTAGTAAATTACATTTCCATTCTGAACAGAGGGGAGATGCAAAGGGCTTTTGTCTATGAGTGAGTGTGGCAAATGTAGGTGCTTTTCCTCTCATTGTTGGGGAACTGGTGAGGGGCATGCCCACAACATTTTATTGCCTGTCTCTTTTACTGCTGTTTCAGATGTGGCAGTTAATTTGTATTTTGCCATGTTCCCCAGCAGCCATTTTGTGACCAGAACCCACGGCACTTTCTCCAAATGTGTTTCAAATGTGCCCACTGGGGAAAGAGACTTTGTGCTGGCCACCAAGCAATGGCTTTTCCCACCTTCCTTGCCCGCCCCCTCCAGCCCTAATAGCCTTCAGAATACAGTGGAACCTCGGGTTAAGAACTTAATTCGTTCTGGAGGTCTGTTCTTAACCTGAAACTGTTCTTAACCTGAGGTACCACTTTAGCTGATGGGGCCTCCCGCTGCTGCTGCACGATTTCTGTTCTCATTCTGAAGTGAAGTTCTTAACGTGTGGTACTATTTCTGGGTTAGCGGAGTCTGTAACCTGAAGTGTCTGTAACCTGAAGCGTCTGTAACCCGAGGTACCACTGTAGTGTTGCTGCCACAGACATTATGTGTATGCATCTTTTAATGAACTGAATAGAATGGAAGATTATCAGTCATCGGGAGAGTGTGTGTATGAATTAAATGATGATTATTTTTTGGTTGCTATTTTATATTACCCTTGTTGTAATTGTGCTGTTTAGCTTTTTTAAAAAGTTGTTTTGTTAATAGTGTTTTATAGTTTGTAATTGTTTTACAGATTATTCGTTAATTACTCTGTATGATTTGTGTTGTAGTTGTCATGTTCATTAGTTGAATGAAAAGTGGCCTAGAAATATAAAAAATCAAATCCAAAAAACAAAAGGCTGAAATATTCAATAGGCATGCCAGTTGCCCTGGAATAAAAATGTCTTTCCTCACGTCATGTTCATTTGCATATGATAATTCATTTTCACATTGGCTAGTACTGCAATAATATGCTAAGGTGTCATAAGATTCCTTGCATAATTTTATTTTTGTTTCTGTCAAAGGGGATCACAGAGTAGAATGGACACTGAACTTGAAGAAAAGGAGCAATAGGGAGACAAAAACAGAAAAAAAATTATTTGAGTAACTAATCTAGTCCATCATCGTTACCCACTTTTACTCAGTAGTTATAATCTAAGGGGTTCTCCTCCTTCCTAGCAATCTAAACTTCCCATTTCATTTATTAAATTTATATCCTTCCCCTCCTCCCAGAGCAGCCAAGGGAGTGTATCCACTTTCTACTCCCAACCAGCCTTATTTGCCTAAACCCCTCCCCCTTCCTCTTAGACATTTTTTTTAAAAAAACAAGTTATTAAGCCCAACCCTGCCTAAGCTCCCCGCCTCCACTCAATTCCCTGATTTCTCACCTTCGCTAAGCTTCATTAAGTGAGTCTTGTGGCCTTGTAATTACTCTTCTCAGTTCAAACTCTGCAGTCTAAATTAATCCCTGGCTGCATTATTTAACAGTAATCATTTATACATGGAGCAACTGAATGAAGTAATTTTTTAAAAAAGTAAAGTTTAGTCTTCTGCTACGCAATCAGTTCTTGAGTTCACCATTGTGTGCACAGAACTGAGGAGACAGGACGCTTGGTCTCTTGCTTTGTTCAGGACTGAAAGAAAGACAGCTCTCTGTGCATTGCCTCATTCCATTGTGGGGGGTGAGGGGGCACCGCTCAAGAGTAGCTTGTTGGTGAAGGGGATAAGGTGACGTAAGTGGGCATGGGGAATTGGTGGGAATTGGGTGCCCTGCCTTGCAAAAGTGGAAGCGATTTCTACTAACGCAAAGCTCCCATTGCTGTGACTGAACTTGGAATACTGTATGCAGGTCTGGTCACCACACCTCAAAAAGGATATTGTAGAGGAGGCACGCCCAACAGGTAGATCGTGATCTACCAGTAGATCACTGGACATCTGTAGTAGACTCCCCCCGAGAAGCTCAACAAGTTTGGCTCCCTTGAAAAAAGCTCAACATTTTTGCCCTGCACCCCTAAAAAGAGGGTAAATCACTCCCAGTCTTTAACTCTGTGAGTACATCGCAGTCTCTTGGGAGTTGGCCACCCCTGTTGTAGAGTTTTAAGTCATTCTGAAAAGGGAAATCAAAATGATCAAGGGGTCCTATGAGGAAAGGTCACGACATCTAGTTAAAAAAGCTTTCTAGTTAAAAAAAAAAGACATGGAAACATAGGGTGCTGTCTTATACCAAGCTAGATCACTCATCTATCTAGATCCACCTTGTCTACACTGATTTGCTGTGGATCTTCAGGATTTCGTTCAGGAGTCTCTCCCAGGAACTGAACCTTGTATTTTCTGTATGCAGAGTAAATGCTCTACTACTGTGCTGGTGTAAAAATTTCACATGGTGTGGAAAAAGTGGACAGAGATAAGATTTTCCTCCCTCTCTCCTATTACTAGAACCTGGAGCCATTCAATGAAGCTGAGTGTTGGAAGATTCAGAGCAGGCTTCTTCACACAGTTCATAGTTATGAAAGATAAAGGCATGGCTTTAAAAGGGAATTGGACAAACATATGGACATGAAGGTTGGTTATATATTATCTCCAGTATCAGAGGCAGTCTGCCTTTAAATGCTAGTTGCTTATAGTCAGCAGAAGCAGAGGAGCCAGGTTGTCCCCAAGATTGAGGGGGCCTGGGGCATGTTGCACATGTGTTATGTCACAAGGATGCAAAATGTTGCGCTGTCTGGAGGAGGCTGAGGAACCGGGCACTGAAGCTGTGATGTGTGATGCAAATGATGTCACAGATGTGCAATGGGGCCCCTCAGTGTTGAGGGGGGCCATTCCCTTTCCAACCAATATTAAGGGGGCAGGAGGGTGCTGCTTGCAGGTTTCCCAAAGGCACTTGGGTGCTGGACTAAATGGGCCTTTGGTCTGCTCTACAAGGGCTCTTCATATGTTCTTATGATACAACCCAAGTAGATGAACTGTGTGAGAGCAGCCAGGAGTATAATGTGTGGCTGTTCTCAGAGTGCATTTGGTCTCTGCAGTATATAAACACCTTCCTTTACGTCTCATCCATCACTATGGGCATTTCTCTTGTAAAACATGCAAGAAAATGTAATATCATTTAGCATACTCTAGTACCAGTAAGGCATTCTTTTTAAAAAGGTAGCTCAGAAAATGAACATATTTTCACCTAGAATAAATAGAATTAAACTCCATTCCTGTACATTGCTTGCTTAAGCCACTCAATTATAACAGTGAACTGAATTGCGAACAGTTTGCTGCTGCTTGCTGGAGTGGTTTAAACTACCGTACTTTTCCATCTATAAGACACGCCCATGTATAAGACGCCCCCTATTTTGGGGGACTGAAATTGAAGAAAATGGGGGGAGATGGTACAAAGTTGTTGAGCTTTTTTTACAGAGGATTGCACAGAGTTGTTGGGGGGTTTACCGAGGGTTGTTGAGCTTTTCTTAGGGGGAAATGCCGAAAATCACTCAACCACACGCATCACAAAATCCGAGCCCCGTCTGTCCCCTTGCCTGCATAAGCTCCCAATTGCCAGAGCGATGGCTAATCAACACCACCCATTGATGCAGCAACCAATAAGACACACAATAGACAGACGCGACAGCAACCAATCAAACGTTCACCCTGTGCACTACCCATGTATAAGACAACCCAAACTTTTTAGCATGATTTCTAAAAAGGGGAAACACAGTCTTATACATGGAAAAGTACAGTATCTCAAAGCTCATGTAAACCTAGAAGGCTTATTATTACAGAAGGAGTTTAATTAAATATAACACTAATTTGATTAAGGGAAGGAGAAGAAAGTGAGGATCTATTTGGGGTTTAATTGGGTTCACTCCTTTTGTGTTGCAGACCAAAATAGAATCAGAGGCATTTTCGAATAATTGGTAGGTTTGAGAACTTACATTTTTTAATGACGATTTGGAATTGGAAGGGTGTGTGTGATTTTATTTTGTTTAAACCACACAACTGTAATAATACCCCTACATAATCTCCTAAACCAACCTTCCCCAACCTGGTGTCTTCCAGATGTTTTGAATCCATCCTCCATCAGACCCAACCATCATGGCTATGAGTTTCATGGATTGTGACCCAGTTCTACACATACTACATCCTTTTTCCAGGTTTGTATCAACTGGATGTATATTCTTTCCATACACATGAAGCAATCCCGCTAATGAAATGATTTCTTGGAACTGTGTATCTGGGAAGCATCTTAAGCATACAAAGGATCACACAGGAAAAAGACAATGTGTTGTATCCAATACTGCGCAAGCAAAGTTCCATTCATGCAATGGGACTTCTCTTTCCTCTCCATAACCCTGCAGGCCCAGGATGCCCCCAAAACCTATTCCATAGGGTTCTCAATAATCCTCAATAAGCCAATAATCACATGCACACATATAAATAAAAAATAAGAAAAGCCTTGCTACACCAGACAAATGACCAATCTAGTCCAGCATTCTTTCTTCACTGTGGCTAACCAGATGCTTATAAGAAACCCGTAGGCGAGATATGAGAGCAATAGCCCTCTCCTCAGTCATGAACGCCAGCAACTGAGATTCAGAAGCATACTGAATTCAGATTGAAGTAAAGCTGCTCAGTAATCATCTTCTTTAAATGAGCCTAATCAGTTTCATACAGAGGAAATTCTGTAACTCTAAATCTGAAAATCTAAGGGCTCTGTACTGTATTGGATATTTCTGTTGATATTAGTGGAAGAGATCCAAGCTTGCTAAGGTTGTGTGCATCCTCATAAGTAATTTCAGGTGAAGCAGAATGTGTACAAGAGGCCCCAAAAGTGGATGCTTTTGTAAATTAAATGGATAATGTCTCATACAGAAACCCCTAGGGACGGTGCAAAGTTATCTCCCACTGGAAACCCCCCCCCACTTAAATCCATATTTATAAACACCTTTTTCCCTGTAAGACGAATTATTAAATCACTATCTCCAGGGCTGCTTTGGCTGTGGTAGATAAACTTAAGTCTATGCATTGTTATGTCTGAGTGTTTCGAAGCACAGTTAAAGAGAGGGCAAAAGTTCAGTGCAGGATATGACTGAGCGGACAGATGGAAAGAAATGTGATCAGAGGATGTACACCGCTTCACATGGAAGGAAGTGCTCTGCTCATTAGCACTGGAGAGACGCCTTGCCAACAGCAAAGTAACCGCCCCTTGGGAGCGAAAGAGAGGAGGAGGTAAAAGCTCTGCTAAGAGAGTGTTCCTGTAATTGACTAAAAGGAAAGGATGATTCAGGGATCACACGGAACTCAACATGATGTAAGGTACTGGAAGTGACCAAAATCATGGCTGCACTGGAATATTTGCAGAATTCACTAGCTTCAAGTTTCCTTTTTAAAGGCACCCACATGCTATTCGATGGTGCACCTTAGATCTTAAGAATTTGGCTCCACCTTCAAACCTAATCTCACTCTCTTGTCAACCAAGACCCATTTATTTGTTTGGTAAGTGAGCTCCTAGAATCCTCACATACAGCTATGTGTAGTTTTGAGGGAAATATTATTGAAGACTTTACTGGCAGGAGAGAAGTTCTCCTTCCTTATAACCCAGGCATCCCACTTCTGCACCAGATTGAAAGCAGTGTGTATGGGACGAGCACAAATGATTCCAAATTGAGGGGGGAATTACATTTTTGCACTATGGATGAATTAGTTTGTATGCAGACCAAATGTATTTTGGAAACCACCTATGTGTAAGTAAACTGGGAGACAGAAGTTGATTTGAACGTAGAAATTGACAGAAAAATAGGCAAATGTAAGCATCTGGGTGAACAGATGCTTTCAGTTGAGGATCCTATTAATAGATTTTGAACCAGTCTTAGTACTGATAAGGAAATATTTCCTCTAACTAGAAACTGCACAACACATGGCACTGTTGCTGTTTCCTTCTTCCTTCCTTCTCTTATATAATTTCTAGCGTGTAATTATAGTGTGTAATGATAATGCGTGTTGGACTGCCTCCCTCAGTGATAGTCAATGGTGTGGGCCTTCCCTGTGGTAGCACCTCATTAATGGAGTGCTACTCCTGTTGAGGTTTGAGGAATACCAATGTTCAGCTGAAGATGAAATTCTTTGCCCAGCCCTTTATGGCCAGTGCATTAAAATCACCAGTTGTGCACTGATACATTGTCTGGTCTGAATAATTTTTAAGGTCGCTGGGATTTTTATCTGAACTTTTGATTTTGAAATGTTAATGTGAATTTATTGAGAGCCAGTGTGGTGTAGTGGTTAAGAGCGGTAGTCTCGTAATCTGGGGAACCGGGTTCGCGTCTCCGCTCCTCGACATGCAGCTGCTGGGTGACCTTGGGCCAGTCACACTTTTGTGAAGTCTCTCAGCCCCACTCACCCCACTCACCTCACAGAGTGTTTGTTGTGGGGGAGGAAGGGAAAGGAGAATGTTAGCCGCTTTGAGACTCCTTAAAGGGAGTGAAAGGCGGGATATCAAATCCAAACTCTTCTTCTCTTCTTCTTCTTCTTGTTTATTATGATTTGTATTGTAACCTACCTATAGAACATGAATTCACTGAAGGCAAGATAGAAACTGAAATAATAAATAAGTAAAATGAACGTGAGGTGGGGATGGGACAATGCATAGCATAATGGCATCAGGATGCATATTTGTTCAGTTGTGATGATGAGGATAGAAGCAGGAAGCAGTTGCCACCCTTCTTTCTTGTAACCTCTCCTTATTCTTTGAGATTGCAATCCAAACCTTTCCCTGACACCGTACATAATTTTCCATAGTTAAAACCAGTGCTTTTTTTCTTAAAAAAATAATGTTTATGGATAGTCTCATTTTGACTCATGAAAATCGCCATTTTATAGTTCAAATGGGGAAAAATAAATACAGTAAATGGACAAAAGTACAAAGAACATGCATTACCTCATATTACACAGCTGACATCTCATACTAACTTCCACATTGGCATGAGGTTGTGTGCACTAACAGAAAATACCAGGAAAGGAAATGAAGCCGCCATCAGAGGTGGTAACAACGAAACTGACCAATCATCATGCTAGATTCCAACTCCTACTTCAAACATTAAATGCTCGCTTCTGTCTGAGACTCAGGAAACACCGTGACAGGAAATGAGGTCGCCATCGGGGGGTAGCAACGGAACTGACGATTCACCATGCTAGAGAAGAAACTAATTTTTAATTTTATTTTAGTTACTTCTCATGTTAGATTCACAAAATGTTTAGGGGTACGCACACCCCTGTGTCCCCAAGAAAAAAGAGCTGGTTAAAACCATGCTCAAAGCAGCTTACGACGTGGAAAAGATTACATAATTACAAACCTAACAAAAGTAGTCATAAGCAATAACTAAAACATCAAAGAGTACACAACCAAATTGAAACAATCTCCACATAAATCATAGTTAGATTTAAAAGAAAGATGCAAAAAGTTATATCAATAACAGCAACATACACACACCCAACAATATTCCAGCCCAAGTGTCTGCTCAGCAGTCTCAGAATTTGTAGCTCGAAACAGTCAGGTGGGAAAAAGCAGGGAGAAGGTCTTCCAGGCAAGATTGTCCAAGATGGTGAAATAATAGACACATATCCATTTCAGCCATATAGTTTGTGAATGTGCTTTGTGACAATGATGATGTAAACTCATAGCTTCATTATTGTCAAGACACCTGATGTTGACATAACGTTATGAGTTTTCAGATGCCTGTTGGCAAAGGTAACACCAAGAGGTCCCCAGGGCTAGTGCAAGAAAAGAAAAGAAGAACTTCAATGGTTACAACTACTCTGAACCAAATAAATGACTGAAAAACACATTTTTCGTCAGCTAAATATAGGCTGTATTGATCCATTTGCTGGGAACAAGAAGTAGACAAAAAAAGAAAACAAGCGGAAAAACAGACTAACAGAGACATTTCATGTTTGCACCCAGCAGTTATGTCCTAAAGAATTGCATTCATTTTGATCCACTCCATTTTTTTCACCAAACAACACATCTTAACTTTGGTTTTAAGTATTTCAATAACTATGAAGCATATGATACAATAGAAACCTGCCTCCTGGCTAAAGAACAAGACAGTGATACTCCTTAATAATAAATAGTTCAAACCGTAATGACTAAGTTTTCCTCTCCCTTCCCTACTGATGTGTCACCTTCTTGAGTTCAACAGGGTTGCCAAAGCAGAATATTATATCTGCTTGATGGACTGTAACTGCCTAACATAATGCACAGAAGTTCATACTTCCTCTAAGCCACGGGGCTATTTGTTTTGGAGTCACAGTGCTGTTGTATTAAACACAGGCTGAAAATACTGCCCCCAAAACAAAGCAAAACCCTTCTTGGCCGAAATTGTTGTGAGTTATAATGTAATAATAATCTTTAAAACCTTAAAACCTTTATTTTTGTCTGTGCTTGTTTTATTCCAAGTACCCTAAGGACACTGAAAACAATCTAAACACCATGGAAAGAAAACCAAGACTTAATGCGAGAATATGAGATTGTTGTATATATTCTGTCTTGGTTCTCTTCAGCTAAGTGGAGCTTTCCACCAGAGAAGTTTGAATTTTAGGATACTTCTGGATCAAAGTACTTGTGTTAAGAGGACACCTGACACCTGCCGTGGCCTTCAGCAGTTGCACTTACTAATTAAATTTGGAATCTTGAATTACAATTGGGGGCCAGTCCATACACTCTAAAATTCTCTATGCTGAGGGGGCTCATAAACACAGCCATGTGGAGAAAATAACACATGAGCTGGTGTGATCACATTAATAAGTATTGCTTGCTAGGGACCATTTACATGCCTAGGCTAATGGGGAATCTCTCTTTGCTCAGAGACCTTCTGGAACTATAAGACACCAAGCGCTCAAGCTTTCATAGGCCAACAAATTCTGGATAGTTTAAATGTTTTTAGTTCTACAAAGGCACTGTAACTGTGATGGTTGTAGTGAAATCCTGCCACTTTTAGCACTGAACCAGCTGAGAGCTGGTGGATGGGGCTCCTCTGACACATAAACCCGATTGAAAATCGGTGAGTTTAGCTATTTAACTAACTTAGGGTCATTCCCTGTACACTGGATCAAGCTGCCTACTTGATCATCTTTCTTTCACATTTGTATCTTCATGTAATTATTTCTTATTATAGTCAGAAGGTAACCATAAATACATTAAATAGTTTCATCTTCCCCCTCCCCTCTTTTTTTAAACATCTCGCCTCTTCATTTGCTTTTCTGTGTTATTTGGAATAGCAGTGCCATGGATCAGATAGTGTCCAATTACATTCCCTGCAGGGGGAAAAAAACCCAAGAGATCAGCAGTCTTTTATGCTTTTGCCTAAAGGTATCAAATACAAAAACAAATTAGGTGTCTAAAATAAAATTAAGGATAATAAAATTGATTTTTATGCCAGACTTGTTTGTACTCAATGACACAGACTGACTGGGCAGGTAATTGTTATAATCGGTTTTAGAATGAGAA
Organism: Podarcis liolepis; assembly: GCF_965112155.1. Lineage (NCBI taxonomy): Eukaryota > Metazoa > Chordata > Lepidosauria > Squamata > Lacertidae > Podarcis > Podarcis liolepis. The sequence continues at coordinate 69,570,277 of NC_139557.1, read as the reverse complement.
TTTGGGAAGCAAATTAATTTTATTTGTTCTTGGACAGTTAAAAAGGATATTGAAAGTTAAAACACTGGAACACTGGAAGAGCTTAGAGAAATGCTAGCATTTCAGCCCACGACAATTATGATTTCCTAGCAAATCAGTTAGAAACGGAAAGAGCAGTATAATGTTTAAGTCAGTGTGTTTTGTATTCTGGAAAGTTTTAAAAACAAACATTTATTGGAAGTTTCCTTTATAAGTTTATAGTACAAATTAAATAGCTATCATATTCATAAAAGCAGGATTATTGTTAAACAACAAATCCAGTTATTAACTAAAACTGTTGGCTAGACCAAGGACCTTCTATATAAATGTTGTCCCTGGGTTTGTAGCAGCAACACACAGCTATGAATTTCAGTAAGGTCAGAAGGAATAAAACCCCTTACTGCTTAATAAGAAACTGTGGTTCATAGGTATACTATCTGCAAACTGTCTCAGGAAGTTGAGAATATAATTTTTGTCCCTTATCAAATGTTGGCAACTCTCATTCCCTCCTTCAGCCGACATCTAAATCATTTTTGCCTTGCTTACCCCTCCCTCCCATTTTGGGGTCCACTGTGAACTAGTACCTTGTTTGGACACTTACCACTACCACTATTCTCACTAGAGGAAGGAACACATATATTCCCAACCAGAGGGCCAATTCATGCTTAGCCCAAACATAAGAAGGGTATATCTAACGCTGCCATTCCACCTGTGTGACAGATGTCCAGTTGCAGGACGGAAATTTTCTCATCTCCCCTGCAGCCCCCTCCCTCAAAATCTGCCCCAGAAGGTTGGACAACATGCCCCTTGGACAACATTTTTTGGGGGAGGAGGTTTGTGGGGAAAAGAGAGGATGAAAGCTCTCACTGTGTGAGCAGAAAGCAACTCTTGCAGCACTGGGTCCAAACCATAGGTTTTAAGCTATGGGGCATGCACTGACTGGATACAAAGCAGTATGCCCACCCTGAAACATTTGCAGGTGCAGACAGTATTGAAAGTGTAGGTTGCTAATAACCACCTCATTACTACTATGAGCACAAATCATCATGAATGCCCACTTTTCACAAAAATGAGTGAATGAATGAATGAATGATCATGTACTAGGTCAGCCTTTTAAGGAAGGCCAGGAAACCTGTCAGTCCAGATTTTCTTTTATTGGTCAATGTGTGTCTGTGTGTGTCTGTGTCTCTGTGTGAGAAACCATAAAATTGAACAAAAGATTTTATTCTCATACCTTTAACGGTATGGTAGTGAAATAGCAGATTTTGCCTTAAAGAAATGAGAAAGGAAGGGGAAATCAAGAGGGAGGATTTTATTTTGTTTTTGGCTTTTTTACCTTGAGGTATTTTAAAAGAAGCAGTTTTATCTTCTCACCTCCAAAAGGGCAAAGACAAAAGCATCCTTTCCCCCCTCAAACTGACATTGGTGGTTCCTCTCAGATTAGCCCTCTTTTAATGTTTTTTTTCCTCCCCCTCCTAAGAGATAATAGTTGCAAATATAAAGAGCAGATGAATAACTCACTTTCAAGATTCCAAATGATTCACCCTTAGGGCACACAAGCCGAGAGTAAACATGAAGGGAAGATTAAGCCCCCTAAATACTACTATGATAGTCAAGCTGACTCAGACAATTACAGACTCTCAATAAGGAGAGAAACACAGCACAAGGACAGAAGAGCATACCCTCCAACATTTCTCCGATGTAAATAGGAACATCCCATTCCATAAGGATAGTTTTACTATTTATACCCCACACGTCTTACTGGGTTGCCCCAGCTACTCTGGGCAGCTTCCAACATATATATAAACATAATCAAACATTAGACATTAAAATGCTTACCTATACAGGATTGCTCGGGGGTCGGATAACTCCATACCCTCCATCATTTCTCCAATGAAAATAGGGTTATCCTAAGGAAAAGTTGAATATTCTGGGATCAAATTAGAAAGTGAGATGGCTTCTCTAAATCAGGGACATCCCTGGAAAATAGGGACACTTGGAGGATCTGGCAGAGGCCTTTGAAAAATAGTGCAAAAGATTTCAGCCACAAAAGTGAAAATGCTGGCTTATTCATATACATATTTAGTACTGAAAAAAATCACTCAGTGGTTAACTGAGGACTTATTCACACTTCCTTTTGTCCCACTGCTCCCTCCCTCTTTAGAGATTACCGTAATTGGAGCAAACTGCTATTTGGGTTTTCTGTGGATTAACGCTCGCTCAGATTTAGAGCTAAAGAACAGGTTTTCCCTGGAAAAGGAGCGGGCCTGGAAGGGTGGGTCTGTTGAGACTTATACTTTTTAGGCACTGGGCAAGAATAAATGTGGATGCACCCTGATTTATGTGAAATAGCTTGTTTCCTAACTTCTTATGAGTGGAATTCTGATTATAGGATTCCTGCTGGCAAAAGGGTGGGGGGTGCAACTTTCACAGATTCACTTTTCCCTCCACAGCTCCTATGCTCTATGAAAATTTGTTTACTGAGGGCTGGAGGGGGAAGCAGTGAAAAGCTCCTCTCCACTCCTGCAAAGAGGCCAGTTCCAGATAAGCCCTATTTATAATTGCTTGATCATAGGATAGATTGTAGAGTTGGAAGGGACCCCAAGGGTCACCTAGTCCAAATCCCTGCAATGCAGGAATCTCAGCTAAAGCATCCATCCAACCTCTGTTTAAAAACCTCCAAGGAAGGAGAGTCCACACCTCCTGAGGAAGACCATTCCACTGTCAAACAGTTCTTCTGTCAGAATGTTCTTCCTGATGTCTAGTCAGAATCTCCTTTCTCGTAACTTGAATCCACAGTTTTGAGTTCTACCCTCAAGAGCAGGAGAAAACAAGCTTGCTTCATCTTCCATGTAGCAATCCTTGAGATATTTGAAGATGGCTATCATATTCCCTCTCAGTCTCTTTTCCAGGCAAAACATACCCAGTTACTTAAACTGTTCCTCATAAGGCTTGATTTCCAGACCGTTGATCATCTTGGTTGCCCTCCTCTGTGCATGTTCCAGCTTGTCAATATGCTTCTTAAATTATGGCACCCAGAACTGGACACAGTATTCCAGGTGTGGTCTGAGCAAAGCAGAATACAGTGGTAGTATTACTTCCCTTGATCAGGACACTATACTTCTGTTAATACAGCTTAGAATAGCACCAGATTTTTTGCTGTTGCATCACACTGTTGACTCATGTTAAACTTGTTGTCCATGAAAACCCCTAGATTCTTTTCACATGTATTACTAGTGAGCCAGATGTTGCACAGCTTATATTTTTGCAGCTAGTTATCGCTGCTGGAGTGCAGAACCTTACATTTGTCCTATTGAAATCCATTTTGTTAGTTTGGGCCCAGTTCACCAATAAGTTAGGCTCATCTTGAATCCTGATTCTATAACACAGTATACAAACAGAATTGTAGGGAGTTATTTATGCTATTCGGGCGATCAGCCTGAGAGGTAATCTACAAGCCTAGACTAGGTACAGTGGTACCTCGCAAGACGAATGCCTCGCAAGACGAAAAACGCACAAGATGAAAGAGTTTTCTGTTTTTTTAGTTGTTCCGCAAGATGAATTTTCCTATGGGCTTGCTTCGCAAGACGAAACGTCTTGCGAGTTCTTGAGAGTTTGTTTCCTTTTTCTTAAAGCCGCTAAGCCGTTAATAGCCGCTAAGCCGCTAATAACCGCTAAGCCGCTAAGCCACTAATAGCCGTGCTTCGCAAGACGAAAAAACCGCAAGACGAAGAGACTCGCGGAACGGATTAATTTCGTCTTGCGAGGCACCACTGTATTTATGCCCAAACATATATTCCTTTTTTTAAAGAGAGAGATGTGTGTAATGTGTTGAGATGCGTGTTGAGAACTATAGAGAACTATAGTACCTGTAGTTCTATCTATTGACAGATACAAAAATAAAACCACAACAAATGCCCTTCAAACACACATTTTAAAAAAACAAAACAGAAACAACCACAATTTAAATTTTAATTATATCCATGAGAAACAACTTTGAACATTTGGGCACTTACTCTTTGCTTCCCTTACAGAAATTTAAAATGGTATCCCTCATCTAGTTGTTTATATAGAATGGGTAGGGAAGGTTTTTGGCCTAATGGACCAGACCTTTATTTCTCCTCACAGGCCAACTTTTACAGCTGGGCAGCACCACCATGGCGGAATTGGGCTCATGGGGCAAATAGGCCTGGTGGGCCAAATTTGGCCCATGGGCTGGAGTTTCCCCACAAAATGTTTAGACCCCAAGTTGTTGAACTTTTTTTTAGAAACTCACCAACATTGTTGAGCTTTTGGGGGGAAACCTCCCCCCGCAAATAGTGATTTTAAGCTTTTGGAGCTGTTTCTACTGCTTTTCCCATCACATTACCATACATTCAGGTTTTCCTGGCATTCCTCCCTGACACCCTCTTTACACCCAAAAACCAGGACATCTCAAGGATTTTCCTGCCATATGGCAAGGAATCTGCAAACATTTTTCAAGAAGCAATTGTCCCCTAAGCTCCAGAAATGCCATTTTTATGGCATTCTAAATGAACTGTTCATTGTATGCACATTTGTAGGGGTTATCTAAAGGCAACAGGTTGTTGAAATCTGCAAATAAGGACTCATGGTGCACAATTCAACATAAACTATTTGGGGCATAGCATTTAAGTCAGCATAACATAATCACAACACTTTAAAAAAGCACCCTGAAATAAAATACATGGCATCTAATTAAGATGTAAAGGGAGAATTACGGTAGTCTGTGATTAAAATGTGATTAAAGTAAACATTGTTGAGCCCTATATGATTACAATATTTCTGGTTCAAGAGAAATACTTTCAATTCATGTTCCTGTTAACACTCACATCCAGCCACCCACAAGAACACTCTACTGCCATAATGTTGACACCCCAGAATAGTGCTTGCCAGGCCTTTATATGGAAGTGTAAATAACAGAGAGCTAATGTCTCACTGCACAAAGGTAACAGCTATAATATTTCAGCACTTGCTATCCACCTAACTTCGAATTGGCTCAATAGATCCCCGTCTGTCTAACTGGATATTATTGACTTGCCTTGTTTGTTTGTGTTAACAGGCAATTCCTTGGAGAAGGGAATAAGTGAAGCAAGAGAAACGGCTCAGAAATTTGTCACTGGGAGATTTGGGGATAGATTTCCCCAAGCACATCATTCTTTGGCTCTCACCTTTTCATCCCTATGTTAAGTCATTCCTTCTCAGCAGAGCTAGTGACTTTAGGGTGACCCACACAGTTGAAGGGACTGGAACAAATGAAGCTTTCAGGGTTGAAACTCTGCCAGTTTGGTAGTGGGAAAGGAAGTGTTCAAGGCAAGTCTGTACAGCTCGTGAGCCATCAAGCTGCTTGCAGCCTGCCAGCCTTGTATGGTTGTTTAATTGGGACTTAATAAGCCCTCTGCTCCCCACGCTTCAACCCCCCCTCCCACACCCCCATCTGACTGGAGACTGCAAAAACAAGGAGACTGCTAAGCAGCTGGCTGGTGGTCTGGCACAAATGGTGAGTCACATATTGTACAGGTCTGGTCTTAAAAAATGTGTTTGATTTCGGGACTGGTAATATTTAGGGATGGGTCTCAGATACAATATATTATTCTGCCAAATAAAACTGCCAAAAATATTTGGCAGGAATCTCAACACTTCACCTTGTTAAGACGCTTCTTAACAGTGGAGGGAACATGGCTCCAGGTGACAAGCCAGCCTCTGCCACTGCACTCCCAATCCTAATTGAATACATAGGGTGGAATCCAACTCTGTTCCATTGGATCAAGTATTTCTGCTTGAGCAACAGAACTGCCCCCTACTCCCAAATCTGTCCCCCCCCCCCCGGGTTATTCCCCAAACCTCCAGAGTGGATTTGAGGACAGCACAGGACATGTGTGGGGAAAGGACATGGGTAAGTTCCATTGTGCAAGCATAAATCCTTGCGCTGATAAAATGAGATAGCTGGGTACTGTCCATGCTTTTGAAAATGAGGTTAAAGGCCAGATGCCTTCACAGCAAGGACCCTTTTCAGCTGAAAATTGGTAAGCTATGTCTCAAAACAAGAGTCAAGGCTAGGAGCACAATCAGATGGATAAATATTTCATCCCCTGTTGGTAAGACCACCTGTCTGCATCCTATCTTCATTTGTGCCTGAGAAAAGTACCATGCAATAGGATGGGAGCCCCAGTCCCATAAAAGCCTGTTGCTTTCGCAATGGAGGCCATCCTGATGATGTCACCACAGCTATGCGCCATACATGAGAGAATGGCTCTGTGTATATTTTTCAGCAACAGGGGTTATGAGTCAAATGAAACCATCTGTTTATATTTACCACTAACTTTCTCAATGCGTTTTTCATACAACAACAACAACAACAATTTCCCCCAGCCACTTTGGGTGGCTTACAGCACATACAAAATTGCAAAACATTAGACATTAAAAAAAATCCCGATACAGAGTTGCCTTCAGATGTCTTCTAAAAGTCAAATAATTGTTTATTTCCTTGACATCTGATGGGAGGGCGTTCCACAGGGCGGGCGCCACTACCAATAAGGCCCTCTGCCTCGTTCCCTGTAGCCTCACTTCTTGCAAGGGAGAGAACCACCAGAAGGCCCTTGGAGTTGGTCTTCAGTGTCCGGGATGAATGATGGGGGTGGAGATGCTCCTTCAGATACACTGGGCAGAGGCTGTTTAGGACTTTAAAGCTCAGACCAACACTTTGAATTGTGCTCGGAAACATACAGGATCCCAATGTAGGTCTTTCAGGACCGGTATTATATGGTCTCGGTGGCCACTCCCAGTCACCAGTCTAGCTGCCGCATTCTGGATTAATTGTAGTTTCCGAGTCACCTCCAAAGGTAGCCTCACATAGAGCACATTGCAGTAGTCCAAGCAGGAGATAATCAGAGCATGCATAACTCTGGCAAGACGGTCTGTGGGCAGGTAAGGTCTCAGCCTGCGTACCAGATGGAGCTGGTAGATAGCTGCCCTGGACACAGAATTGACCTGCACCTCCATAGACAGGTGTGAGTCCAAAATGACTCCCAGGCCGTGCACCTGGTCCTTCAGGTGCACAGATACCCCATTCAGGACCAGGGAGTCCCTGACACCTGCCTGCCCCCTGTTCCCCCAATCTGTTAGCTGCCATCCATCCTCCAACTGCCTCCAGATACTCACACAGGACATTCACCTCCTTCACTGGTTCTGATTTAAAAGGGAGGTAAAGCTGGGTATCACCCACATACTGATGAACACCCAGCCCAAACCCCCAATGATCTCTCCCAGCGGCTTCATATAGATGTTAAAAAGCATGGAGGAGAGGACGGAACCCTGAAGCAGCCAATTACCGTATTTTTCGCCCTATAGGACGCACTTTCCCCCCGCCCAAAATGAAGGGGAAATCTGTGTGCGTCCTATGGGGCGAATGCGGGCTTTCGCTGAAGCCTGGAGAGCGAGAGGGGTCGGTGCGCACCCCTTCACCTAGCTCCGTGCAGCCATCGCGCTGGGCTCCCGACGGCTGTGCGGAGCTGCCTGCAGCCCGGGGCTTTGCCCAGCTCCGCGCAGCCATCCAGAGCCCTGCGCTAAGTCGCACTGGGCTCCCGACGGCTGCACGGAGCTGCCTGCACCCCCGGGCTTAGCCCAGCTCCGCGCAGCCATCCGGAGCCCCGCGCAAAGTCGTGCCGGGCTCCCGACGGCTGCACGGAGCTGCCTGCATTCCAAAGCCTGGGATGCACTTAAGAGTGAGCCCGGGCTTCGCACACCTCTCCGCAAGCCTGGGGAGACCAGCACGACTTTGCACCGGGCTCCCTAGGCTTGCGGATAGCAGGCTGTTCTGGGGGCTGGGGTCGGGGGAAGCTCGGGCTTCCCCCGCGCCAGCCCCATTCCTGGGGGGGGGGGATAATTTTTTTTCCCTTTATTTCCCCCCCCCAAAAAAACCTAGGTGCGTCCTATGGGGTGGTGCGCCCTATGGGGCAAAAAATACGGTAATACCTAAGAAAAAGAGACAGTGCGGTCTGCTGGAATAGGTACCCCATTTAACCAGTATTTGTGGCATAACAATCTATAGACAGAAGTCAACGGCAATCCAATACAGTAAGGTGATCTGCAGTATGGTAATTGTAACTGTGACTTGACTCATTAATTTTTGGTAACAGTTTCTAAGCAACTCATTAGGCAGCTATTGAACAGCAGATGTCAATCTGGGAAGGATTTCTCTCAGGGCGAGAAAAGAATTGTGTGTTTGAGTGTAGCACAGGTTCTAAGCTGCTCAGGTTCTGTAAACATGTTAGGCTTGGCCAGTCAATAAGCTCTCAGCTCAATGAGTCCTTTGACTACAGCACCATCTCTTCTTACGGGCTGGTTTCTATTGGGAGCGGGGGCGGGAGGAGAGGCTCGAATAGCATTAATCTGCACTGTGACGCAAGGTGGCTCGTACAAATCCCAGGTTTCTTTCAAAAGCACTTTCCTTCAGAATTCACGTAGGCTAATTTGTTGATGTGTATTAAGTCAGATACAGCACATTGGCTGCAAATAAGCATGCATTAGTTCCTCTTCATGTACCAGCACCTTGGCTATGATGAACAAGGTCTGCAGGCATGAAAATTAAAGCTGTCAATGCACAATGCAGAACATATGCTTTAATCACATAGCTGCTGTATTGATTTCATGCACCAGTAGTATGAGGGGCAACGGGACCATCAGCTGGACAATGAAGGAGAAGTCTAACCTAGTACACTTTTTCCTTGATGGAAATAAGACTTAGTTTAATCAAGAAAGTGAAGACAGACTTGCACAAGATTCCACATGTATCAGGAATAGGCTGGTAACACTGGGCAAATCTGACTCACTTTGCTTTATCTCAATGACAGTTTTAATTTTCATGATTCCCCTTAAATCATATAGGACCAACAGTGCAAGCCTAGACCTGTTTACTCAGTAGTAAGCAGTATGTTATACAATTCATAGTTCAAAGCATGGACTTTGAACAGGTCCACCAGAGTGAATTTTTGTTTCTCATTTCTTGAACCCTCATCAGGAAAAGCACCAAGAATGTCCGGACAATGCTTTCAATGCAACAATATTCACAATACTAGGCATGGATTTTTGTTAGCCTTTCATGAATTACTGGCTCTGCATGCCCATTGCAATTCTTCTCACATTCCTTTTCTTTTTTTTATGTCGTTCATGGCTCAGCTGTGGGAAAAGGAATAATTTTGAGGATTAGTAATAGGATATGGAGCATTTCACCTCTAGGTCACTGGTTTGAATCCACCCTCCTGTCAGTAGTGATTGAAAATCATTGCCATTTGATTGCTTTTTGGTGGCCTATCTGACATGAGCTGGTGGTCCCAGTCTAGATCCTAATAGATGGGTGCCCACATCTATCTTCCGCCTCAGAATTACCTGGCTGGTTCAGTCTGAGCAAAAGCCACAGTGTAAGAGTCTGTTGCTTCAATTTTGGAGCTGGTCCAAGCCTGTCAGGAAAGGTTTTAGTTGTTGTTATTGTTGTTCTTTTTCATGTCTGCCTTCAAACAAAGAAATCCGTGAGCCAAATCTGGAAGCTCTTACTTAGAATGCATTCCTATGGGATGATTTGGCCATGTGATGACTGCAGATGCCATTTGATCATCTGAAAACATGTGGAACTGCTGCCATCTTCCACATGATCTCTTTACAACCCAACAGTCAGTAAAAACAAGCCAGAGTTGATTGCAATAAGCCCATCTCAGTTTAGGTATCACTGGATGCAACATATTAATTCATCATCCTCAGTTTTAATTCAGTACGAAACATCCACAAAATGACAAAGGCAAGCGCAACTGGGTGCCATATGATTGTTTTAGACTATAATTCTTGCTTCAGCACATGAGACACTTCACTATTAATTGAATCAGGGAGACACATGGAAAAAAACAGTGTACCACTGAGGAGTTGGTGGGAATAATGTGCTGGATAATAAGAAAGAAGAACCTAAGATCACCAGTGCAAGATAGAAGTCACAAAATCTTTCTTGTTTATCACTGAGGTTTTCCATCCCCCCCCCCTTTGTCAATTTGCACTCTGCCTACAGAGGAATACAGAAACACATTTTCAATTACCATTGGGTGACAATAGAACAGCAATGTCAGTGCTTCCCTTCCCCCAAAACAACATGTTATTTCTTGGATTGCAAAGGGGTCTATTTATAGATAGTTGCAGAAGAGCTTCTTACAAATGCTTTTTATTTTCAACAACACAATACTCCAGTTATTGGAACAGTGGGGTTCATGAAACATTTAAGAGAGAAAACTATTTCTTTGGAAGATGGTAACAAAGGAAATGTCCCTCGTAGATGAAAGTAAGATGTGGGGGTTTCTGTGCTTTTCTGTTCACAAATGTATAATGGCCTTTGGTTTCGCTGGGACAGTGTCTGTCATCATGACCATCAGGATAGAGTCTGCTGGCAGAGAAACTCAATGGACAATAATAATATAAAAAACCTCAGAAACTTTAGAATCATCCTATAAACCATTTCCCCCCACTTCTCTCAAAGCAAACTGGGCCTCCACAGAACTCTCCTATCTCTCAGCTGTCATTTGTTCACGTATCTGCTTCCCTCTTTTCTCAAAAGCTAGAAATGTTGTGTGTGTGTGTGTGTGTGTGTGTGTGTGTGTGTGTGTGGATCTCATACTCTTCAAGCCACACTGTCATTTTTAAACATTTTTTTAAAAATGTGTTATTCTGTAAGGTCAGGACTGGGGAAGCTGTGACTCTTCAGATGTTGTTGGAGTCCCACCTCCCATCATCCCAAGCCAACATAGGCAATGTTCAGGAATGACAGCACCTGCACTACGGATTCCCCAGCCCAATATGTGTTCAATTTCATATTTGCATTAGTATGACAGTAGCAGGTTTCAGAACACAGATGACACCCCACAGACACAAATGTATTCAAATAATGTATCAGAGCAGTGGAAGCTAACTCTGTTCCCTGCTACAGCTGAGCCCAGCATCTATACTCCTCACCCTCTATGTGTTGCTCAGCGTTTGTGAGAAGTGGCTGTACACAAATACCAACATATGCACAACTTCTCCTACCAGCCTTGGTTGCAATGTTCCACACACACAGTGCCATGAGTAGTGATGCTGGAGCACTACAGCAATTGTTTAGTTCTGTCTAGCTAACCCATTTTTCTTGGCAATGCATGGGATCAAGCTATACATTCAAAACCTTCCTTCTCGTACAGGGAGTGTGTTGGTTGGAATGCACTTCAGAATGGAAAGAAAAAGTGACAACAGTCTATATAACAGAGTTTGGCCCTAATGAAAATGGACTGAAGGTAGGTAAATCAATTAGGAGCAAAATTTAATTATTATGCTTTAAACCATAATATGCCATTATCCTGTCCATCACACTCAGTAACATCATTCTATCCACCATACTCAGTGAGTTTCTAATGTACCCGTTGGGTTGAACAAGCACCCTTTAGTTTCATTTTCACTGTTGCAGACGGCTGGCTGTGGTGTTAGCACTGCTACCCTGCTGCAATTTGATACACCATACACTAAAATCCTGGCATGAAAAAATGAATTACAGGCTTGCTAGTTCATGATCAATTGATATTGTACCATATAGTTTGTGACTGAACAGGTCCCCCATAAAGTAGCAGTAATTTACCTACAGAAAGCCAAACAGTTGTTCTCCTCATTACAGCCATACCTCGGGATAAATACACTTCAGGATAAGTATTTTTGGGTTGCACTCCGTGGCGACCTGGAAGTAACAGAGCGTGTTACTTCTGGGTTTTGCCACTTGTGCATGCGCAGACGGTTAAAAATGATGTCATGCGCATGCGCGGAAGCGGCGAAATGCGACCCGTGCATGCGCAGTCGTGCCTTACGTTCTGTTCAGGATGTGAACGGGGCTCTGGAACGGATCCCGTTCGCATCCCGAGGTACCACTGTACAGTGGCGTAGCGTGGGGGTGCAGGGGGGGCCACCGCACCGGGCGCAACATCTGGGGGTTAGGGTTAGGGGGCGCAAATCCACGGGTTAGGGGGCGCAAATCCACGGGTTAGGGGGCGCAAATCCATGGGTTAGGGGGCGCAAATTACTTGCCTTGCCCCGGGTGCTGACAACCCACGCTACGCCACTGCCACTGTATACTAAACGTAGAGCTGCGCAGCAATGGGGGTCTTGGTCCTTAAACTTTAATTTCCAATATTACTCTGGAAAATGCTTCTAAGCAATCAAGAACAAAGAGACTTTATGTAATGCCTGTTTCTACATCATGAACATTTAAGATCTTTGCAAAGTCTATAACTTCCTAGGGAAAAGAGATAATGGCCTTTCCCCACAAAACTTTTTTTTTAATTGTGCAGATCAACACAATAAACTACACATTCAGTGATAAAATATGTTATTCTGATTAGCTAAGGTTTTGGCACGATGGTTTTTAAAAACTTCACTAAATTATCTCCCCTACCCTGTTCTCGTCTCTCATTCCATTAACCTTACTATTACAAAGCACTTTAATTTTGTATAAATAGCTTTTCTGCGTTTTGCCTGCTAGTTTTTGACGTACCTTCAGTTTTTTAAGCTTCACCTGTGGAGTAATTTTTTCTTGTTTTAAACCACAAAATGTTTTATAAATTGTTCCAGAAAAATAGCTTTTCTCTTTTTTAATGTTTTTAAAGTGTGCCATTTGAGTGTGTTTTTCCTTTGAAACGAGAAAGTACTAAACCTTAGTAGAAACATGCCATGGTTTTGCTGATTTTGCTGGTTGAGTCTCTAATGTGGAAAATTAATTCAAAAATAATTGTTGAAACAACTTTATTTAATCCCCGTCATAATTTCTAGGAAATTGGAAAGGTAGCTGTGAATTCTTTTCAAATAGGAAATCAATTTTATCCCCCAGCATCCCAAAGAAAACATTTTGGATTTTTATAGAAATAAAGGGTGGTTCACAGAACCCTTGGGCACTTAATAATGTAGATGCTTACATTATTTTATGGCAGTGACAGGGAACAGGTTGTTGCTCAACTACCCCTCTCCCAACTGCTCTCCAGAGGCCACTATTATTCAGGGCAAACTAGCATCAGCACTGAGTGACAAGGAGCTAGCTGACAAAGAGGCACAAGTGTCCCAGGTACCCTTCTGTTCATTAAATTATTCCGCCAATTACAGTAAAACACAACTCTCTCCAACATGCAAATAAGTGTGACATGCTGAGTTTGGACACTATGTTTTTTTCTGTACTTTCTGCTTCCACCACTTGGTGGAGTATATTATTTTCTATACAGCTATACAATGAGTTCTTAATGAGTCATCTTTAGCGCCTGCATTATTATTGTTTTATTTTATATCCTGCCTTTTCCCCAATGTAAGGCATCTTACACAGATTAAAACAACACAGATAAAATACAGAAACATATAAAAGAAAATAGTTAAAAAGTAATTAAAGTATAGTAGAATCAAAACAATATAAAAACAAATCTATTAAAATACAGATAGTACAAATAGCGCAATACTGTTAAAAACGCTTTCCTTAAAAACAGTCTGTTCTCAAAAACCTGTCAGAATAAAATGGTCTTCACCTGCTGGCAGAAGGACAACAAGGAGGGAGACAGTCTAGTTTCTCTAGGAAGGGAGTTCCAAAGTTTGGGAGAAGCCACCGAGGTCATCTTTCGTGTCCTCACCAGACATGCCTGTGAGGGTGGTGGGACTGAAAGGCCTCCCTTGAAGATCTCAAAACCTGGGCAGGTCGGTATGGGACAAAATCTTCCTTCAGATAGTTTGGACCTAAGTGGTAAAGGGTTTTATAAATCATAACCAGCACTTTGAGTTGTGCCAGACAGGTAGCCAGTCAAGCTGTTGTAACAAGGGAGTTGTATGTTCTCTATAACCAGTCCCAGTCAACAGTTTGGCTGCATTCATTATGGGCCAGTTGGTGTTTCCGAGCACATTAGTGTACCCAAACAAGACTTGTGTCACTTTGGCCAGATCAGACATCTTCAGGAATGGGAGCAGCTGGTGTACCAGCTTTAGCTGCAACAGCACTTCTGGCATCCAGGCTCAGAGCTAAATCCAGAAGTACAACCAAACTGCAAATCTGCATCTTCAGGTTTAAAGATGTTGCCCCAGCCAGCTGAATCTCTACTCCCCATTCTGACTTCCACCCAAGAACAACACTGTCTGGTAAGAAACATATTAAAGCCTCTTTGCAGTGTTCATTTACATTTTGCATTTTTCACTTGGGGTCGGTGGATTCTTTTAACACCCACCCACACTTGTTGTGTAGTAGTAGTTGAGAAGCCCACCACAGGTAATATGCACTGTGGTTGGTAAGGGGAAAGGAAGGGCAAACTATGGAAATTCCAAAGACTAGAAAACTAGAGATGATCAGGAAAAGGGAAGGGGAAAACAGAAGCTCTTTAGGGGTGTTATTTATGCAGGCATTGTAGGCCGAAGCCAGACTGTATGCATGCAATGCAGGCCTAGGCCTTCAGGCTTCCTGGAGCTCAGGAGCTTCATCTGCATAGGGTCATTGTTGTGATTTGCTAATTGTTATGTACTGAAGTTCTCACCCTGGGCCAGCAGGGGGATACTGTAGATAGTTTTCACTCAGGTCCGCATATACAAATAAGGAATTGAAAGTGACGTTCAGTGATTGGATAGTTACAGAAAGTTGTTACTGTTGCTTTGTAGTTGAGCTCTATATAAGCAGGTTGGCTGAACCCTTCAGCCCTGTTCTGTTCTGGCCTGTGAATAAACAAGAGCTGTCTGAAGAATTGCTGTGTCTGATATGTTCACCCACAACTTAACACTAATTGCAGCTAATTTCACAGGCAGTGTGTGTATTTTGCCAGGACCGGTTTAAGGCATATATACTGTTTGCCCCTGTTTGTTCTTCTTGTTCTTCTTGTTCCTGATATTCCAATAAATCCTTTTTGAGCCGAATCTTGGTCTTGTCATGCCTGAACGCACCTGCACTTCAAGGACCCCAAGAGTTTCTATCACCTAGTGCTCAGAAAGAAAGAAAGAAAGAAAGAAAGAAAGAAAGAAAGAAAGAAAGAAAGCTAGTTAGCTCAGCCTGAAGACATTGCTGACTGTGGGTCTGGTACAACAGAAGCCACAGTCCCTCTCTCTCATGGCCCTGCTTCCGGCCAATTGATAGAAAGTTTTATTGGTTTTATTGAGAAATAGGGTTCAATTTTGGTTTTCTAATTGATAAAACATGTATTTTTTGTAGTAACAATGTTGTTTCATATTGTATGGCAGTGATATTTTTCACACAAGTCTCTGGGCATCAGGCAAAAATGTTTCTCTAGAAGCAGGCCTTGGGCTGATTATACTTTTAAATGTGTTTGTGGGAGAGGAGGCTATTGGTTTGTTCTGGTTTTGTTTTTATTATGTATTTTGTATTTTTATGCTGTGAACCACCCTGTGATCTTCAGATCAAGGGTGGTATATGAATTTAAATACTACTAATACTGATACTACTAGACATGCTTTAATTGGCTTGTAAACATTCTGTAGGTTTTGTATAATATTTTATGTCATGGATTATAAGATGATACTACTACAGATATAGTTTACGTTTAGTTTAAATTATTATGTGTGTAAATTGTTCCTTATATTTTAGTTTCTCTGATGAAGGCAATACAAAAACACATGATAAAGTATTGGGATTAGGAACTACTTAAAACATTTTTCTGTACGTTTAACAGTGCAGTCCCATATATGCTTACCTAGAAATAAGTCCTAATAATGGGATTTACTCCTAGGTAGATGTGGATAAGATTGCACTGTTAAAAACATTTTTGCTCCTCTATTTGGCTTCACTTTTTTGTTCTGTTTTTCATATTGGCCCTCTTGGTTTTCTTCTCCAAAGATCATTTTGAACAAAACATAACAGAGAGCATTGCTGCTAAGGTTCAGATAATCCACTGCATCAAATAAATGGATTTAAACTCCCATAATAAAAATGAGAGGAATTTTCTGTAGCTCATGTTTATAAAATCTGATAATGGAAGGTGGTATGGCATATTACACACTAAGAATATATGTGAACATGTAATTTCATTTTCAGCATACCAGGTGTTCCCTGAGTTGTAGAACTGTTTTAATTTCAAAGAAGGGTAAAATTTAGTTTGAAATTGTTTAAACGAAAGTACCTGCCCTTTCACTTTATTGGTTCCCTCCTTCTTATTTAATTATCCTTATATCTGAAACCACAAGCCTGCTATTTCACCACTTGTTTAAAGAGAGCAGAAAAAAAGCCCAGAAGATTTGCACTGGGAATATATGAAGTCAAGGAGTTTATGGAATTGAAAGGATTTTGATTTCTTTCCTAAGCCATCTTTACATTTGATGGCAACGGGTTAACTGTAAGCGGTAATGTCTGTGATGGTGATCTAGTTTCTCTCTCCTCTTCTCTCTAATAAGTATGATGAAGTTATTGGGCTTGGGGATTCTCTGCCTCCCGCCCTGCAGTATAGGATTTTTATTTTTTGCCTCATACAAGTTGAGTTAAAAACACCTTTAAAATCTGAAGAGTTTGGTCAAGTGGGAAGAATGTAGACAGGCTCACTCATGCGTGAAAGTCTTCTAATGGAACTCAAATATAAATGTAATTGGCTAGTGCCCAAAGTGCAAAAAAGATGTGTAATTTCCATTGTAAGATCAGGGCTAATAAATGAGGAGACAAATCAGAAGGACAGGTTTCACAGAAGCTAAGAAAGTCATGTGAAAGCTTTATAACTCCCTTGTACTGAGGAGTAGCACTCAAGCATCCCATATAGAAAAAGCATAGCATGAAGACTTGGTTTAATCTAAACAAAATGCAGAGCCACAACTTAATTGTGATATTGTACTTGGGAAAGATACGTGAATGAGCAGAAATGCTGGATCAGGACTTAAGACCACCACCACCACTCCAAAGTTTGCGTTATTTCCAATGTGGTTAAATGTGAGGATTTGTAAAAAAGACAAATAAGAGGTGGTCTGTAGCCATAAACATGCAAAGAAAAATATAAAGGGAGAAGCCGCCATGTATGTATAGATTTTTGAGGGAGAAGATGCAAAATGTATTGCTTATTATAGTTTTCTTTCTCTTCAGTTTTCGGAGCACAGTTTTCCAAAGCGTTTCTGCAGTGACAACTCTGGCTAGGATAAAAAACAAGTGGAAAGTGAAGGTATATATGCTAGTAGGTATTTAAAGATTTTGTCTGGTGATTTAATTTTACATTTGTACTCCACTTTTCTATGATAAATTAAGCTCAAAGAAATGGAGTGTAGCATTTAAATTCATTGAGGTATTTTACAACATTATATTTCCATAGAAATATATATATATATAGTTCTTGGACTCTGTAAGCCCTGGGCCATTCCCAGCATACAAGGTTGCATTGGTTGCTTTCTGGCTTTATACAAACCAGTCCCATCCCATAATATTAATTCTGTGTGGTTCCTGCTGATTCTAGACATCCTTGTTCCTTACTCATGGGAGTCATGGGAGGGAAACTACCGGTATCTACTGCTTTCTAGTTTCAGCTTTTATTTTTGTACTGTTTCTCAAGTGGCAAAAACTAAGAAGATGCACGTGCTTAAGCTATACAGTGTGCAGAAGTGTGCAGCTCCCTTTTTAGTACTGGGCATAAACACAACTTTGCTTGCACAAGAGAAAGGCACTTATACCTTTGAGGCTGCAAGCCTACCCATGCTACCCATGATTATGTAAATTTAATAGATATGCCAACCAGCACAATTTTATATGTTAAGTTATAAATGATGGATTTTACGGTGTTGAAGCAGTAAAATGCGTTTAGGTTTGATAAGTAAGCATTGCATATGTTTCCGTTTCCTCCCAGATGCCCCACCCTGACTCTGGGTTTCCTTCATACTAGATGTATTAAGGCCTACTTAAAATTGACCTACAAAAATTTTAAACTGCATGCATTGGCTTTTGTCTATGTACTTGTGACACAATACTCACAGATAATGAGCATGGGATTTTCCTTACATAGAAATTATAGCAAAGTAGGAGAAACATTTTGTGTTAAGAGTGGCATAGAGTGGTGCTGATTAAAGGGAAATTTGTCTGAGTTTCTAATTATGCAATCTGAAGAAGCCAAAAAGGTGTAAATAGTAACCATTTACACAGTGCTATTTTTCAAGAAAAAGAGGTGCCAGAACTCACCAGGAACGCCTCCCCTAGTTCTCTTATAATGACAATGGTGCCCACCTGAGAGGTGCCAGATGTGAGTTGCAGCTTAAAAAAAGCTATGCATTTACAGAAACCCCAGGGGTATTTGCATATCACTAAAAAAAAAACACCCTGCAGCATTTGTTCACTATGTGTGACATTTAGCTGGACAGCAGTACAGGGGTACCTCAGATTAAGAACAGCCCTGTTTACGAACTATTTGGTTTACAAACTCCACAAAACCGGAAGTAGTGTTCTGGTTTGAGAACTTTACCTTGGTCTAAGAACGGAATCTGAACTATGGAAGGGCACTGGCGGCGGGAGGCCTCCTTAGGGAAAGTGCGCCTCAGTTTAAGAACGGTTTTGGTTTAAAAACGGATGTCCAGAATGAATTAAGTTCATAAACCGAGGTACCACTGTATAATGCCTTGAAGTAACATGCTATTATTTGTTTGAATGTCAACAAGCAGAACGATTGCTGCTGCTATTATTATTATTATTATTATTATTATTATTATTATTATTATTATTGCCAGCAGTGGTTCACTAGCTTTGGATGTCCAGAAATGACAGAGCAAATGTTCTGAGGTTGGTGGGTGTAAATAAGCTGAGTAGTTGTAGCAGTATGGCTTAGGGTGAATCAATTTTTCATTTATTTTCCTATATATCTCCCCTCTCTGTTGCTTTATTTGTAGATGACTTTTAAAAATTGCCTTTATATATTTTTCTCATAAGTATTTCCACAATCAGTCTTCAAAGAAATACCCACAATATATTCCCAGATCCATTCAGGATTACATTGACTACGTTGCACAAACCATTTCCCCCCTAATTTCTTTTGATCATTTTAAAATTCAAAATCTAATTTCCTAATAGGTGTCCACAAGGCTCAAAAGTCCCTTCAGTTCTTAGTTCCGCAGACTAACAGCCATGACTACGCATGCTAATTGTTTTGGCTTGAGCTATTCACCTGAATATAGCCTTAAAGAGACAGGGTTAAGATGTATGTTTCTCCTCTTCACTTTACAGGTTATAAAGCATAAGTTATAGACAGATCAACTTGACTCTGCCACATCAATCAGTAATGCAAATCGACATGGGGACACGTTGAGCTGATTTTACAAGCTAACCAAGAAGCTATGAAGGAATTCAAGGGCAAACTGGGAGGTAGGATTTCATGCTCAGTTCAGTTCTAATACATGAGTGGGTCCATTTTACAATTAATACTCTTTTTTGGGGGGCAAGGAACCTTTTCAGCCCAAGGGCCATAATCCATTCTGAGCAACATTACAGGGGCCACATGTTAGTGGTTGATGGGGCCAGAGGCAGAAGTAGGCAGAGCCATAAATAATTATATTAATTTTACCTTTGTACGGTAGGCTAGCTTCAACACACACCCTTCTCTCTATCCTTCACCCAGGCAATCAGTCATTATTAGAATTCAAGGACACATTCCAGCATAGGCATAGCCGGGGGTAGAGGGTGAGGAGCTGCCCCCCTATATCAAATAAAACAATAGAAATACTTAACTGACCAATCACGTCGGTTCTGCTCCCCCTAACAAAAATCTTGGCTACGTCCATGCGTTCTAGTCAGGCAAAAACACTCAAGCGGGATGTGCAGCAAGGCTAGTGCAGGGTTTGGCAGTGGTAAGAGGGGAAGGCATGGGTGTGAGGCTTGGGCAGAGTCCTGAGGATCAGACAGAGACATTTGGCCAGGAGCCTGAGTTTCCCCACCCCCTACTTTAATTTTTGGATGGATAGTTGAGTATTCTTTATTGCTTTGTTGGTTTAATGAAACCAAGAAAAGCCAGCCTAGTGCCTTGTACAGGGGGTTGGTTATGCTGTTACCCATGGCAGCTAAATGGAAATAGCAAGATGTGGAAAGAAACTGCCAAAGAAAGCACAGAAGTTAAGAGATACTGTTGTAATCCTAGTGTGCATGGAGTGCCTGAATACATCGCAGCTGGGGATGAAAAACAAAGTAATCGGTCGTTACTTTGTGTGGAAATTTTATTTACTTACTTAGCTTTTGAAATTTTAAAAGTGCAACCAGTCTGCATGCACGTCAATGGAGCAAGAGGTTTACTGAGTGCTTCATTTGGCCAGTGAGGGAAATGTAAGGAGATTGACATTTGCTACAACCTGAGAGGTGTGAGGGATTTTTAACTGGGTATCAGCCTCTCCTCTGACCTGCAGTATGAAGAATGAACTGGGAACTGGAATTTATCCCTCACAGAGCGACAATTCCCATCAACCCTTAACAATTTACAGTGCCCAGAATTCTTGCAGGGGGGAAATGTGCTTCGAATTTATTATGTATTACATTTGTATGCCAGCTTTATCTTCCAGGGCGCTCAAGGTGGTGTACATGGTTCTCCTCTTCCCCATTTCACCCTCACAACCACCCTGTGAGGTAGGTCAGGCTAAGAAATGGTGACTGGCCCAAGGGCACCCAGTGAGTTTCGTGGCTGCGTGGGGTTTCGAACCTTGCTCTCCCAGGTCCTAGTCCAACACTCTAACCATTACACTGCACTGACACTCCTGCAATAAGAAAATCCAGAATATGCTTTAAAAGTACTGTATCTTTCGCTCTATAAGACACATTGGACCATAAGATGCACCTAGTTTTAGAGGAGGAGAACAAGAAAAAAAAGTTCTCTCCCTCTCTGCTCAGCGTCTTTCCAGCAAAGTGGGAGGAGAAACAGAAGGGGCTCAATTTCTCTTCCCGTTTTGCTGAAGGGGCGCTGCGCAGAGAGGCAAAGCTGTGCAGCTGCTCTCCTGGCTGCAGCGAAAGCAATGCGAAGCCTCCGGAGTGCAGCGGGAGGAGTGCTCTGCTGCGCTCTGGAGGCTCCGGGCGGGTCTCCTGGCTTCAGCGAAAGCTGTGCAGCCTGCATTCGCTCCAAAGACGCACACACATTTCCCCTTACTTTTTAGGAGGGGAAAAGTGCGTCTTATAGAGTGAAAAATGTGGTATTCTGTGTACGCAGCCTTAGACTGTGGAGTTCAGGATTCCAGCCATCAAAACTGTGTATCCAACTTTTAAGCACCTTGAACATGCAGAAGTAAACTCCATTGATTTATGTCCAGCGGACACTTGTGGAAGTATAATTAGGATCACAACCATACCATGTTCTTTATCGCTATAGTTAGGCTCTTAAGAATTGGTTTTTAATTTTAACGATATATTACTGTTGTTGATATGGTTGGCTTTACCTAATTATGTGGTTGTGTGAAATTTTGTTTAGACTTTTTCTGCCATTTTTGTGTCTAAAGGATAAAAAGAGAGCATTTAAGGCAATATAAAATGCTGTGTTTCAGTCGTGGGTGAAGTAACGATTGCATATTATTTCACTGTAATTTGCAACGAATCCCATGATCTTTTAGGATAATGGTTATTATAGCAAATCTGACATGATAATGCAAACATGCACGGACAATAAAGATGAGATTGCTTGGAGAACTGAAACAGGTTTTCCTGTTTAATGCTGCATTCAGGTTGGCTTAGTTTTTACTTTAAGTATAGCAAATGAAAGTAATTGCATAAATGTGTGTGAGAGAAAAATACATAAATGTTCTGTGATCAGAAGTAGTTTAAGAGCTGTGGTTCCCCTTCCCGCCCACCCCCTGAGCAAATAAATGCTCTGGAAGATAACATCTTATCATCAAATGACTATCCAATGAAGCACATTGCCACTCTTCAATAGGGAAAAGAACTTACACCCTGGACCCACTTAACTTGTGAGAACTTTCCCCTCTCCTCTGTGCTGTTTGATTGCATTTCCTCAGTGAATATTTTAAAACTCTCTGCTGTAGAAAATAACACAGAATTAATGCCACCTCTCCACCCTCCCCACTCATGTGATTATTTAATGTCTCTGTCATTAGGGGGAAGCCGTCCCCTCTCTGGTTTCTGCTGGGCTGTGGGCCATCAAATAAATTCTCCTTTGTCCATATGTAAAATAGCTAACGGTTATAGCTTCTGTACATAATGGAGCCATTAGCCAGTAATCTGCCCCGCTCTGCCAACTGATTTTCTCAGACGAGTATACATGAGTTGGTGTTCATCTGCCACATAGGCCTGGCTGTTTTGTTACCCTTGAATATCCAAAGGTACCTCAAAATGTAATGGCTTGCTCTATTATGCCTCTGTTGGATGTGATTATTCATAATGGGATTACATGCTGGTGTGGCTGCACTTGGATTTCCAACTCCTTTTGCATTCCGGCATTAGAACTTACACAAATATGATTCATGATCCTGCATAATGCATAAATAAAATGCTTTTGATTTGATAATGTGTATCTGATCTACACCGATTATGCTCAGCGTTGCCATTGTACAGCCTAAGCTCCTCTTAGTATTTGCCAATTCACAAACACAGCAGATATTGTAAATGGGTTTTGAAATCCTTTGTAAATATCCTATCTGACTGCACTACTGGTAATAATTCTGTAGATATTTTTGATAACACCTCTCATTTCAAAGGCTACCAGAATTACAATGTGATGTGGGGAGGCTGGCATTTTTCACATAGAGAAAGATTTTTTTAATTATTTTTTTTAGCGTGACAGTGAAGGTGCTGTGTGTATATGAACATGCCCACACACATGTGCAAAGAAGCTTCTTATAGAGCCATATTTTATGAGGCTCACTTTTCAGGACTGAATAATTACTCAGGTTTGATAGTTTAATACAGGAAATACCAAGAAGCCTTATTTGAAAGGTCTACTTTAGCTGCAACAACAGGACAGATAGTAGTTTCTAGCATCACATTCTATGCCTTGCAAGAGCAGAGAGTCATGGAAGTCTGTCCATACTGCTGCACCAACAAATGGGCTTAGAATGCTGCATAATACTGTTACAGTGGTACCTCAGGTTACATACGCTTCAGGTTACAGGCTCCACTAACCCAGAAATAGCGCTTCAGGTTAAGAACTTTGCTTCAGGGTGAGAACAGAAATTGGGCTCCAGCGGTGCGGCAGCAGCTGGAGGCCCCATTAGCTAAAGTGGTGCTTCGGGTTAAGAACAGTTTCAGGTTAAGAACAGACCTCTGGAACGAAATAAGTACTTAACCCAAGGTACCACTGTATATGAACACCCAGTCAGGCATTCTGAATATGGAAAGAATCAATTTGTGAACTTGGAATTGGGATCACATCTCCTGGCCATGCTGCTCCTGTCTTCCATACACTGTGCACGCAGAACAGATCAATATGTGCAAGTCAGGGACAGGGCCTACTGCTGCAATCCTGAACCCTGATCCATGCATTGCTTTCACCCTTCTTAGAAATGATACATTCCTCCAGATGTCATTCAACGCTCATCTTTCCTAGCCATTTGTCAGGCTAGTTAGGACTGATTGGAGTTGAAGTCCAACGACTCCTGAAGGCCGTAGGTTCACTATCCCTGCCTTTAAAAAAATCTAAATAAAGCTATGAGTACAGAAAGGTTGAAATGGGAAAGGGGAGCAGTACAACAGTGCCAGCAGCTACAGCAGCAGCACTACAAGGGCTGGAGATGGGTGCCGATTGAGCCTTTATTCTGGTGCTGAGAGCCTTCTTAATTCTAGGAAGTGCTGGGTTGGTTCTTAAGATCTGGATGTTCGTGAATATAACTGAAATATTTCACATTGCCATGGGTGGGAAGAAATAAGCATTCATATACAAATCTGAGTAATAAGCACTGCTGGTTGCTTTCAGGAGAGAAAATAATGTAACTTCCTTTCATTCATTTCAGTGGATGTACTCTGAGTAAAACTTAGTTGAATGCCACCCTAGGTCATTAGTTTCAGCTTTCACCCCCTTCGAATTCTTAAGATCTAACTCTGGGTGATCCACCTCTTTAATAAAGAGCTTACTCTTTCATTTTACTCACCTCATAAGGATATTGATGGATGAACATAAAAGTGATTAAAGATGGTAAGCTGTGTTGTGTTCCAAAGGAGCAAACGGAGCACCAAATAAGCAACAAGAACAACAGCATGATTGCCTTTGCCAATACCTTTTTATTCATAGTTTCTCACTATTTTATTCAGAACTAAACTTGTCTGGCTCTCTGAGCCTTGTGGGCTATTACTATGCTCTTTAGCACACAACAAAGAAGTGAAGCAAGTAGAGTAAGTGCATTTTTCAGTTTGTAGCACATTTTCATGGCAGGCTACACATGGGTTTTGCTAAGATGGCAGTCATGAATTTGATGCACCATAAATTGCTAGTGAATTAGGACCCTAAGGGTTGTTTAAATATTGCAATAATCATCTTGTCAGGCAAAGCCCCAAATTCTGCTCGTAGTAAGCTGACGCTTATCGGGACTGGCACAATAGAAGGTTATTTAATTTGGATCATGCTGGATTGGAAAACTGGCATCAGCAAGAGAGAAATGACCCAAATTGGAAACATTCGTTGTAATGGGAGCCAGAGGGGGAGAAAAACCTACAAAGCACATGAAATGCACACACATTACTTGGTTGTGTAGTCTTCGGTTTATTACATAGACACAAAATAGTGGGTGGGATTCTTAAGCATTGCTCTCATTCGGCTCATGTTAAAGTCATTTGGAGTTTTGGCTCTGGCTTCACACTGGGCTTCAACTGGGCTCTGATTCAGAGAGCTAGCATTTATTTTTAGCACTGCCACTTCCACAGGACCACAGAAAAAGTCAAGCTGGAAGGCACTGAGTGATGTTGGTCATGAATGCATGAGTGGGATTTTGCCTCCTGGAATAGAAATTAGAGCTAGCGCTGGTATCTGGTGGGAAATGACATTGTTTAACACCACCACCAGAACAACAGTAACTGAAACGAAAGGAGCATAATTAATCCTATATTCCTAAGGAGCTCAGATTGAACCATTTCTCAAGGCATTTTGCTGTCTGGAGCACAATGCAAGATGGCAGCTTCCACAAACATAAACCAACCAGATGGGCCGTTGAGACTCACTTCAGTGGGATAGCAGGCTAGTTTAGGGTGTACAGGCTGTACCATGTTGCACACACAGTTCTGCGTCTCCAGCTCCTTGTCACCACTGTCCACCCCCGCCCAGCACCTGCTGTTTGAGGCAGCTGCCTCACACTGCCTAATGGTAGAGCTGGGCCAACCCAGCCTATTTTCCAAATGAAAGAAGTGGCCATGGAAGTTTTTATGGGAAGGGAGTTAACAGAGGTATTCTGGCACAATTCAGAAGACCGAGGCAACTATCCTATGCAGCTCACATGGTATCAAATGGAACTGAAAAGGAATATTCCTGTATTGTGTTCTTTTCCCCTCAGGACAGAGCACACCAGAACCTGGTCTGATTTGCAGGTGCAGAATCCAAATCTTGGGAATTTAAATAGTCTTACGAGACAAACTGCCTAAACTGAACCAGACCAAGACTCCATCTTCTGCTCCAGCCTCCTGTCTCTATCAGTAGCCAACTGCATGCCACTGGAAAGCTGACAGGCTAGAGACAGGCATTCCTTGTTCTTTGCCCCTAGCAGCTGGCTATCAGAGAAGTACATTGTCTCTGAATATGGTGGCTGCATGTAGCTGTCAGTTTGTCATGGCTAATAGTCATTGATAAGCCTGTCCGCCATGAATCTGTATAATCCCTCTAAAAGGCTATCTAAGTAAAGACCATCACCAACTCATGTGTCTCTTTAAATGTTGTATACGGCACACAAAAACTGTTAGCTATGAGGCTTTGTACCTGCAGGGCAAGCGAAGAAGATAACAAGTGGTTGTATACAGCCAGGCCAGCTGCTCTGCAAAGTGTAATATGATTCTAGGTAGGACTGCAGATCAGCAGTTGTGGATGTGGAGTGTGATTTGTGTAAAAGTGAATGATCCTCCACTCCACGTTTTAAACAAAGCCCAGGAGCTCCAGAGATTTAGGCCCTGATGCAGTTGAAGAGAGATTTGTGGTGAGCTTATGTCTAATGCGTGTTAAAGTTCTTAAAGTACAGTGGTACCTCAGGTTACATACGCTTCAGGTTAAAGACTCCGCTAACCCAGAAATAGTGCTTCAGGTTAAGAACTTTGCTTCAGGATGAGAACAGAAATTGTCCTCTGGCTGCGCCGCGGCAGCAGGTGGCCCCATTAGCTAAAGTGGTGCTTCAGGTTAAGAACAGTTTCAGGTTAAGTACGGACTTCCGGAACAAATTAAGTACTTAACCTGAGCTACCACTGTAGTTTGGTTGTGGCTCTTCAAAGAGAACATCTTACATTATGTAGCACCACTACTTCAGGAAGCTAAGGGCTGCAAATGGGATCTCCCACAATAGCAGCCATAAGGGGCCCTGATTTGGATCTGGTCTGTGGCAGTGGAGGAATGGAATTTTACACTTCTCCCTGTCACTTCCCCAATTAAAATCACTCTCCTCTCTCAAAGCTTGTTTGTGCCCTACACAGGGCAAAACATGCAGGTATTGTATTTATATGATTTACTATTTAAGGCAAATAGCAACTTCAGTAGGAGACATTTTTAAACAGGAAAATTCATTCCACCTCACCATTTAAGTCTTCTCTTTCTGTGGTATTTTAAAAAAAACACCAAATGAAGTTGCTTCATCATGGGTGTCTCACTCTTATCACATTTCATAGTGTAAACATGTTGCATGTATGCATGCGTTTAATTATAATTCAATATGCTAAACCTAGATACTCATTGGAAAGGGACCTGCAGGATGTGGTCAAAGGCCCAGCTTTCTGTTCCCACAGCAATGATCCAGATTCTTCTCAGAAGCCTGCAAGCAGGACTTGAGTGCAATGTTCAAGTATCCCATTCCCCAACACACATAGCACATGTTCCTTGCTTTTCCAGGGACCCGGGTCTTCCTCTTTCTTCCTTCAGATCCAGGTAGCTTCCAAGTCCTGCCACTAGCTGCTTCTCAGTCAACTCATACATTTATTGCTTAAAACCATAGGCCATCGCAATATGGAGGGAACCCACTTTGAGGGTTTTATTACCATCAAGCAGTCTTGTGAAACGAACGAACGAACGAACGAACGAACGAACGAACGAATGACTGGAACAACAGTTTGTTTCAGGGCCCAATGTAATGTGCTCATGTTAGTGTTTAAACCCTAAATGAGTCAGGTCCCAGGTACCTGAAAGACTACCTCATTCCCTCTTGGGTGCTAAGATTCATAAGAGAAGGTTCTCTTAGTTGTTCCACTGCCCTTAGAAGCTGTGGTGGTGGTGGCCTGGGAGGTGACATTCTCTGTGACAGTCCATAGGTTGTGGAACTCCCTTCTCACAGAGGCGCACCTGGCACCATCATCAGCTTTCGACAAATGCTGATGACGCAGCTCTTTGCCCTGGCTTTTGATACAAATTTTTAGGACTCACCTTATTTCTATAATTGTTAAGTTGTTTTAAACTGTTTTTAGTAGTGTGTCTTTCACTTACTGTAACCCATCCTAGAACCTTAGGTTGAAGGAAACAGCAACAACAGCAACATAGCAATGGATTCATGTCATGGATCTGCCATTCTCATGTCCAGCTTGACTACCAGAAATGCAGACAATTCACATGAAAGTCAACAATAACTGTGGACACTGCATGGTTTTTTGTTTTGTTTCTGCCAATCAGGTTAGCGGTGTCTAGAAATAACCCAGCAAGGTTTCAGCCATGAAAGGGCTTGTGGCTTTGATAATGTTTTATATTTTCCTATTAAGCAGCATCAAGCTAACCTTAATCCTTTTGCAAATGTTAAGTCTTGACAAAGCCTTTGCTTGGCACTGTATCCCTGGGCTACTAGATGCCATGGCTAACAAGCGCAGCAGTCAACATGAATAAAGTAGCAGAGAGCCCCTTTCCTTCTATAGCGTGGCCTTATTACAGCTGAGCTATATTTTATCCTTCAGAATTCAAAGTTTTGCTTTAAATTCTGCATATCACAGCCATACTAAATATCCCCTCAGACAAGGCGCAAAGCTGCTGAGTAAGATCCCTGCAAATCAGGGAGGCTTTTTCATAAGGCCAACATGCATAATTTATATCTGCATACAATTAGCCTGTTTACATTTATACATTTTCTGTTTCCTTTTATGTGAAGTATTCCACAAGATTCTTGGTAATGCATTCAGAGAAAAAACTCATTCTTTTTAAAATAAAAGCTGCAGGACCAAACAATTTATAAAACCTAACACCTAATAAATACTTTATGAGAAAGGGGTAGGGAGAAAGGTGTGTGTGTTTTTTTAACACAGTAGCAATGTATTTACATTAAAAAGGGTTTTGCTCTTTTTCCACTTTTGGAGTTACAGCAAGCTGGAAGTTCATAGTTTCTTTATGAAATGGATTTGCATTATGAAAAGGCAGCTCTCTATGCAACCAAAAAGGATAGTTTTAAGTGGCTTGGCATGTGAAGCTTTTCCCACCATGCCGATTGTAGTGGTGGAAAGGAGTTCACCTGGTGAGTTTCAACCTGCTGAAACTCACCAGGTGAGGTCTTTCCTCCCAGCCCTACACTGAAATGTCAGGAACTGAACATGGGACCATTTACATATGAAGCATATGTTTCTTACACTGACCTATGGCCCTTCCTGATGCACACCAAGAAACAAACCCTGCGGTGCTGAAAATCAGGGCAATGTAAACAATGTATAGAACCTCCCATTACAACTAAGAAGCCAACTTTTCAGAGGCACACCACATCCAAACAAGAAATAAATTTTAAAAGAGATACACAGAATGCATTAGTGTACTAGCAGCAGAAAATGCCATCACCAGCTGCTTCAGTATTAAAGATAAGAGTGAGCTTGAGGGGGGGGGGGAGTAAAAATAACAACAAAGCCTGGGAGGATGTGTATGCGTGCTAGATGATTATAAAACTTATTTTACAGGATGCTTGCATTTCTGGAAAACTCAAACAATTAAATTGTTTCCAATTATATTGTCAGATATTGTGCTGAGTGCATTTACAGAAAATTCCTTTAAATTATAGAAAGAATGTTGCAGAAATTATCCTGAGAGAAAATTACTCCTAGTGCAGCTCCATAGATTTTCTGTAATCATCCAGGAATGAATTTAGCTCTCTCTGTTTGTTCTATAACTTGTGTCTTTATATAAGATGGGTTGGCAACACTATCAAAGTTAGTCGGATGCAAGCTTGACCAGCATATTTCTCATCCCTTTTTGTGATTGATTTGAATCTTATATCACTTTGTTTCAGTGTTTGTTCTGCAAAGGAATCAATGCCTGTGGTTCAATAACAGTAATATTGTGACTTATTTTCATGTTGGTGTTGCAGTTGCATTGCTGTATCAGTGTGCCGAAACAAATCTGTTTTCCATAACTACTTGGAACAACTTAAAGGCAGGGCACATAAGGCAAAGTTTAAGGCAAAAGTGGATCATTTCCAAGCACTAGTGTTACTGCATTGCAATCTGGAGCGCAAATGCAACTGCTCAAATGAGAGTCTATTATTATAATAATTATTATTGAGTTTATATACCGCCCTATACCCTGAGGTCTCAGGACAGTTCACAGAAAAGATCACAACATATATAATCAGAATAAAAACAACAACCCAATAACACCCCCCCCCCGAAAAGAGCCACATTTTAAAAGGGTATAGGATAATGAAGGCGCTAGGCAAACTTCCCTGGGGAGAGCATTCCACAGGTGGGGAGCCACTGCAGAGAAGGCCCGTTCTCGTGTTGCCACCCTCCAGACCTCTTGAGGAGGAGGCACATGGAGGAGGGCCTCAGAAGATGATCTCAGGGTCCAGGTTGGTTCATATGGAAAGAGGCGGTCCTTGAGGTATTGCGGTCCTTGCGGTTCTGAGCTGTTTAAGGCTTTATAGGTCAAAACCAGCACTTTGAATTGGGCCCGGAAACTAATTGGTAGCCAGTGCAGTTGGACCAGGATCGGTGTAATATGCTCAAACTGCCTTGCTGCAGTGAGCAGCCTGGCCACTGAATTCTGCACCAGCTGAAGTTTCCGAACCATCTTCAGAGGCAGCCCTATGTATAACGTGTTGCAGTAATCTAACCCTGAAGTTACCAGAGCATAGATAACAGTAGTTCAGCTATCCCTGTCCAGATAGGGGTGTAGCTGGGCCACCAGCCGAAGCTGATGGAAGGCACTCCAGGCCTTCCACTTCCTATCCCCTGATCCTTTGGTCTGCCCATCTCAAGAAGCAAGTGTTTTTCAGCAGTCATTTGATTGCCCTTGCCATAAAATGTGTCAATATTACAAAGTAGGTACACTCTCCTGAATAACCAAAACAAGAGTCCCTAACATTGTTCAGCTTTTGTGCATAGAATGGGGCTGCGGGGCCATGCCTCTTGTGTGCCACTTTTGGTTCCAGCCTTGATGTCCATGCATGCCTGCAAGGGGAAAGGCTACCCAGGTAAGCCCTCTCCACATTCTGGAACCACAATTGTGGTAGGTTTCCAGAACACAGGGAAAGTCTATGCATACTGATGCCATTAGACATAGGTTTTCCCATGTAGACATCATATCGGATGCACAGCCGCCCTGCCTACTTCTGATTCTACTTAATGTAATGCACATGTGAATGGACTTCAACATTTATGTAAACACAGCATTAGACTGCAATCCTTTACAGACTTACATGGAGGTAAGTCCCTGTAATAATAATAGGGGTTGCTCGTGCGTAAGTTGCCGCCACTCCTGGCTAGGTTGCCTGGTTAAACCTTTTCTGTCTGGACAGCCCTTCACTTCGTGGCTGTCTCAGTCGCTAGCAGAATCCGCCAGTGGGCGTTTCTTAAACCTTTTCCAGCATAAAAGCTGTTTGACGCCAAGTCTCCTCTTACTCTCCCTGCGCGGAAGTCTTCTGCGCAGGGAGGGTGTGGGTAGCGGAGGACCCGTGCTCTCCCCGCTGGTCTCCGGCGAGGAGTCCTGGAGCCCCCTCATCAATTCCCCCATCTGCCCCCCTTTATCCCTGGTGTTGCGCTGATTTCCTTCCCCCGCTGATGAGCTGCCTCTCTCCCTGCTGGGCCCTTCTCCAGCATCACTCGGGAGCCTTGCCTCCACCTCTGGCTCCGATGTCAGTTCCCTGACAGTCCCAAAGAACTAATTCAAATTTTTCCCATCTGCAGTCTGAAATGATACCGTTCAACCACATTATTTATAAATATATGTGTAGAGTGTTTCTATGTAATGCTTAGAGCATCTTGTGCATTAGCGACGTCATGTAAGATTCTAATAGATAAGACATCAGAATGGCAAGCTATTTACAACGTAAACATTTATAATATAAATAGTTACGCAGGACTCTAAAGTACTAAGGAGCAGAGAACAAAAAAGGAGATGTGTTAATGGCAACCATATTGTTTAGCCACAACATAGCTTTGTAAGTGAAAATTTTAAATAAAAGAAAATCTGTGTATGTACATAGTTTGTTTTGATGGATAAATATATGCTTATTAAATAACACTTTTAAAATGCATTGCAATTTTTAAAAGTTTCTTAGAGTAGACTCAGCAGAGAAGTTCTAGGCTTTGTACTATTTTTTTTTAGACTTCACATATAAAATATTTGCTTGATATTATCGACCTGTGGAGACCAATCTTCATGATCTCTGCATTTCCTTTATACCTTTTCTAATTGCTGCATTTGACAGAGCTATATTGAAATATACAAGAATGTGTACATAACTCATAATCCCTAGCCCAACTGCTCATATATATTCAAACACAGGCACTGACACCAAATCCCAACACGCACAGGCAGGTAAAGTTCACCAAATGCCAGTGCAAAGGACGAGTTGATAAAATAATTCATTTCTTGCTGGGGAGAAGAAATGTACAGTATTAGGGTAAAGAATAAACACTGTACAACATCTAATCATTTTACACCTTGAAACATATAAAACGGCAGTGGTCTTTGAGCTTCTGGAGAATAATGTCTTGAGACTTCTCAGTCAGGGCAAGAAAAGTAACAGATCAGGTATTATGTAGTATTGGATAAAAGGTTGGAGTGCATATATTTGTATCTTCTTTAGAAACCGTATTAAATACTCCTGATTTGAGGCTAAGGGTCCCTCCACATCACTCATACGTTCCGTGTCTGGCCAGTTTGTCTCCTGCTAGACACAAAGATGGGTGTTTTTTTCTGGAAAAAAGGAGTCATTAGGAATGTGTGGTATGATCTTATACCATAAGACCATGATGTATGTATGTATGTATGTATGCATGTTTGTTTGTTTGTTTGTTTCATAAAATATACATACAATTGACTGAAAAGAAAGTGCCTTTGGGAACATGGTACAATAATTTACATGTTTTTACCTGAATCAGTGAGGGCTTAAGTGCCCAGTAGACTTCATCAATTACAGGGTGTTTCAGTATTGGTTACTTACTTGTGTT
This sequence comes from Podarcis liolepis, assembly GCF_965112155.1. Taxonomy (NCBI): domain Eukaryota; kingdom Metazoa; phylum Chordata; class Lepidosauria; order Squamata; family Lacertidae; genus Podarcis; species Podarcis liolepis. Next base: position 69,537,753 of record NC_139557.1, on the reverse strand, counting down.
CTTAGAATGATTATATCATTCAAAGAGGAGGAAAGTTGTCCCTGACAATTAGGGAACCAAAAGATGAACAGCATAGTTGAGTGATGGAGACCCATAAAACTTTGTTACTGCTGTCATGGCTGTTACCCAAATTTTCTCTGAGACTCTAAGCAAATTATTTTGGCTTCTCGGGACCTATGAAATAAGGATGGCACGCTTTTCCAGAGATATTATGATCCCTGGTGTATTGAAGTTTGTAAAATCCCATGAAATTCACACTTGGCATGAGCTTTAGACATGGAAGCTAATTATTTATGTTTAACTCTCCCATGAAATTTAATTGGTTCGTGCTTTACTTAACTCCCTCACCCCCGAGACGCTTTCTTCTGACTTTTTGTTATCGTAATGGCTAGAGAAAAATAATTGCTGTCCCATGTGAGTAGCAAGCATACGTTGGACTGTGAGCTGTTTCTGATGTGCCTCCTCTACCATACAGCATGCTAGTTTCTAAATCCTGCACTGTATATTCAATCAATTCTCCTCCAAAGATGGGCATTTTACCAGTTTTTAAATATACATTCACATGCATAGTCAGATTAACATTGCTTGTTTGCAGAGCCTGAATCCAAGTAGCATGTTTTCTAATTTCTTGTGCTTTGTTGGGGAAAAGGAGAGATTATTGCTACCTTTTAGTGGATGGAATGACTAGTCAGAACACATGAAATGGCTGGAGAACTACCAAAAAATATTACTGAATTGGTAGGTAAAGTCTGATTGGTCTAGCTCAGTGGTCTTCAACCTTTTCAGACTCAGGACCTGCCTTCAACTCAAATATGTGTTTGTGGACCAATTTCTTATTTATTTATTTTTACTGTATATTTGTGTGGCAGTAGTACTGCTATTGTGAACCACCTTAGATCACACTATGACCCAGTAATGGGTTCTGTCACAACCATCCAGTTTGGAAAGAGTCATGATGACATCATAGTCCCTAGAATCACTTAGGAATAATATTATTTGTAAAGAAAATAATATATTCTATATTAGACTGGTAACTGTTGACATTATGGTGATTATCTACATATTTAAACAAAGGTACAATTTAAGTGTGTTGTGCCATGTAAAGATGTATATTAAATTTCCTTACTCAGTAACATAAAAAGAGTCATCTTGGATAGGAACAGAACATTTTATGTCATGGTCACGGTTGGCAACAAGATGCCTATGGAAAGGCCAGAAGCAGGACCTGAATGAAACAGTATTCTCCCCTTCTTCCTTCTTAAGAAAATGAATATATTATAATAGTCCAAGGATTGCCTTGCCCCAAGGATCGCCAACCCTGGTTCCTTTTGGATAGAACTAGGGCATATTATTGTAGTTTTTTGAGCTCAAGGATCTCTCCATCAGGTAAGAGTTTATTTCTGCATCACTATTCCAGTCAACTCCATGGAAGATGCCCCTAGACTATGCAGATAAATGGGTGCTTCTTGGGGCCTGCCATTCTGATAAGAGACTTGTAAAACTGTCCCCTCTCTCTAGGGACCACAATCCTTAGCATTCAGAAGTGTGGCCTTGCTTCTCATCTTTGGGTATGGGTACTACTGAAAATAGAACCACTGAAAATTTTGTATGCTTTGATTTGAGGAAATACTGGGACAGGTATTTGCTGAGAAGAATTGGATGTTTACAAACACAACCACTTTCCCACTTATTTTACTACAAATTTGCACTTGGTATGTGGTGAAATGAAGCAAGATGCTACAAGCAGAACTGATTTATCAACTGGTTGCATCAGGGATGGACAGCCTGCAAACCTTTAAATGTTGCTGGACTACACTTCCCATCGTCCTTGACCATTGGCCATGCTGGCTAAGATTGGTGGGAGTCGGAGTCTAGCAACATCTGGGGCTACAGGCTCACTTCCCAATGGTAAATGGATGTCTGCTTCCACCCTAAGTTAATAGGTGTTTTAATGCTTGAAATAAGAAATAGAAATAGAAAAATGAATTACACAATATATGCTTAAGCCAAGGTATAAAGATAGATGAATATAAGGGTTTTTTTTTAGCTTTCATGATAAATTACAGAATGGGATTTAAAGCAGGTATCCTGAAGGAACAATGCAAGGAAGGATAGAAATAAGAAAGATAACTATTTTCATGAGCATCCTAAAGTTCAACAGGCATAAAATCATACAGTTAAATTACAGAATACCAACACTTTAAGTCATGCATACATACATACAAACAAGATGTTTAAAAAATAAATGTAATCTTATTTTAAGCAGCTTGTGTTCCCTTCCAGAACCAATTTAGCAATTTTGTCTGTAATACCCTGGCATGGTTCCTATAAAAAAGTCAGCAATTTCAGATTCAGCAAGTAAGATACGAATATTTAATGTAGGGAAAAAGGTATCTGCTATACTGAGATATATTACAGAGTGTCACTTTTACTTTTCACCAATTCAGTTAACATCTGAAACCCCAGCAGTTTAAAAATAATAATAAAAATACAAACCTCCAGTGAACAGCCAAAGGAGGAGGATCCCAGGCCGTGACTTATATCTACACTTCAAGGGAACTATGCTGTTTAAGTGGACAGTGGAACTTTCTCTTAAACCTAGATTACAAACACATTGCATCCTAAAATAGCGAATGGATTTCTGCACAAATATCAGGGCCAGGAATGCCATTTCACAGAGTGGGATTTTAATTTTAATTTGGGGGGACCAGGGCCAGGGAGTAACACCCAGTGACATGCCCCCGAAACAATATGCTTCAGTACATCCGCAGTCAGATAACATGCAATTTTATGTTGGATTTCCTTCTCTTACTGAATCATCCGCTGATTAGGAAAACCTGAATTTAGCAGAAGGCAGTGCAGGCTGCCACTTGGATGAGGAGAACATCACGTGGAACCTACACTCATGCCACAGAGGCACAAACAGCTTCAAATCCACATTAAACCTCAGTGTGGATGAGTCTTTCAATTTCCTGGAGGCAGTGTCATGAGGAACAATCCTATAATCATGATGTAGGCTGTTTACTGCTAGAGGACACAATCCAGCAAAAGTTAGTTGTGGCTATTGAAAACAATGGAATGGGTCTCAAGCTGTTTTTAACCTGTCCCATTTATTTCAATAGGGCTTGTGACTGACTTTCCCTGGAGTATGCCCAGGGCAAGAGTGGCATATGGGAGGAGAAAAGAAAGTGGTTAAGCAGGGCATTGATGTGAATAAATGAATGTTCTTGGAGCAAGTGATGTCATTTAATATGGCCCAGTCATCTGAGCTCGCAAAAAGTCCCATCTCCCCCTGTTTATGTACACAGTCAGTCACTGAGTCATGTGGCATAGGTGACAGGTCGCAGTATAGTGCTGCCCCCTATTTTGGAAGTGGAAATTACGGTAAATAAAAGATAGTCCTCTTCCTCCTAGAGCAAGTCACTCTATCAACCTGGAGCTATTGCTGGGAAATCATTTTGAAAATTAAAAATTCGAATCATATAAATTAAGGCAAATAAAAAGAGTATATATATATATATATATATATATATATATATATATATATATATGCAGTTAAAATATTCAAGTTTCCTATATTTCACTTTTTATATTAAGATGAGTCCTGCTGTGGGGTTATGTCAGCCTTGTCAAATTCTATCTTGTCATCCATCAGAGAGATAAATGGAACAAAGGATTGAGATAAAAAGTTAAGTTAGTATATGTAGAAGGGAATTTGTGATATACAAAGGATGAATAGAAAACTGAGGCGGGAAAGAGGAAAAGGATAACATGAAAGGAAGAAAGGTAGACAGTGTAGACTGTGAGGCGGCCCTTACAATTTGGTCTGCACATAATGATAATAATGGGTAATTTTAACTGTCCTCATATTGACTGGATTCATATCACCTCGGTTATGATGAGGAAAGTAAGTTTCACTGCTTTCTGGATCCTCTCATAGTAGACATAGGAGTAAATGAGGTGTCTAGTAGGCGTTAACTTTTCTCTCACATTCTCTCATTATAAAGCTTTCTGGTGGATGTAGCTTCTGTCACCATCAAATGTCAAAGCTTCTACTTAGCCATGTCTTGGAGAATTCTTATGCATAAAACTATACAAGCAGTGCTTTTTTTCTGGGGGGGGGGGATGCAGGGGTAAGCATATTCCTAAACATTTTGTGAATCTAAGTTTGGCCTCATTGAGGGGCAGTATTTCAATATGAGCAGGAAAATGAGAGTACCCCTAAACATTTTTTAAGGAAATTAAAGCACTGTATGCAAAGTTATATATACCCAATAGACCAGGGGTCAGCAGACTTTTTCCACAGGGGGCCGGTCCACTGTCCCTCAGACCTTGTGGAGGGTGGGATTACACACACACACACAATTCTTATGCACACTGCGGGGGGGAAAGTAGTCCTCTTCCCCCACGCCCCCCGCCCCCAGCCCCAGTCGTCTTCTCAGTTTGCCGCCTGCCTCATTCACTGAAGGGCTGGCGGTGGTGGTGTGAAACGGGCTTTCTCCCTGCCTAGAGAAAGAAGGGTAGGCAGAGCGAGCTCATCTGCTTCGCTCTCTGGCCCACAGGAGCACCAGGGGGAGGCGGTGACTGGTTTACCTCAGTGTGGTGTGGGGACGTCACTGCCAATCAAACGCCGCTGAGGTAAACCAGGTGTGATGTTTCATTGGCAGAGACGTCCCTGTGCGGCATTTCATTGACAGAGCTGCCACCGCTTGGCCTCTTCCTCCCATCGCCATCGCCAGGAGTCTTGGCTTTGCGGTGGGTTCCAGCTTGGCAACGCGGGTCAAATTTAGGACCCAGGTGGGCCTGATCCGGCCCGGGGACCGTAGTTTGCCGACCCCTGCAATAGACCATATATGGGTGTGCTGAAAACAAATAATGAAAAATCATTGTTGGACAATGGTTATAAACTATTCTTATAATTTATATTTCCCTGTCAAAAATAGGATGGGTGAGAGGCAATGTCAATCCCTTCCAGCTTTTGAAAATATTGATAAAAAAATGTAAAGGAACCCCCTCCCTATATTTCCCTTAAAAAATTCAAAATAGTGATACTTTTCCAGGAACAGCCAACGGAAAACTGACATTCCTATTGGGAACAATGAAAAGCTTCTTTGGGCACAATTGTCTCTGTTAAAACACTGTTGTTAAGCAGGCTAAATATACAAAGGTGTTTTATCTGAAGAAGCGGATGCATAAATGGCATGGAATTAACTGAATAATAGACAAATATATATATAAGCACAACCATCCTCTGCACTTGGCTTGTTTGCATCATAGCTTCTTCTGTAACTTGATGCTGTCTTTTAATTTGAAGCCTTACTGTGCAAAAAAGGGATAGGAGCATATGACAGTCCGTGAAATCATTGCCCTTCCTAGAAGGTGACAAGATATTTGAGATTTTATTCCAGCAACTTTGTTAGAACACGTTACAATGCAGGGAGGAAATATACTAGTTAAGGATTTATAACAGCCTGCTAAGCCCCAGGCCACTCAAAGCTGAGTTCATGGTGAAGGTGAAAACGTTCAGTCTCCAAAGCATATGAGCTATCCACATCAATTTGCAGCAGGCTAAGTGGCATCAGCCAAGGGAGGCCTGCTTGCGGTACGCTGGTAGCTTACTATAATCAATACAAAGATGAGTGGATATTTTAAAGGGTCTAGTCAGATTCAGGAGAAACTAATGCTGCCTGATAACACTAAGGGTTCATATTCAAACATTCCTCAAGGACAGCGGTGATTAGAGGAAATGGTTTCTCACCTTTATTTGGAAATTTCTTTGATTTGATTTCTTTCCCACATTTCCACCCAGAAAGTTCCCCAAACTATGCTTTGACTTCTCTTGGTGTGTGCTTGAACATGCCATGCCCTTGCAGGAAGCTCTGTGTTGGGTGGAAACCAGTGCCATTTCATTTAGAAACCTTTTCCAAACACAAAAGCATATGATTTGTGTTCCATTTTGGAGTGGGTACCCCAGTTTCTTTATTTTTAATTTTGTAATTTTTTGTCTTTTTTGTGCATAGTTCTTTTTATCTGTGACATGTGCCCACAGGATACTCTGGGCCAGGTAGGATGGCACCACATAGAGGGCACTCTCTTCTTAGTTTGGCTGTATTATTTGTCCTGGCCCAAAGTAGAAGTTGAAGAGGGCACCTCCAGTTAATTATTCCCCCCTCTACAAACTTTGGCTATGTTTGGTGCACATAGATGCCCTTGATGTTGCAATGCACCCACAGGAAATTATGGTTTGGGGGGTAGTGGGTGAGAAACATTGCCATCTCATAGAGAGTGCTCTCCCTTTTGCTTGGCTATAGTCCGCATTTTCCTTATTCACCATATTTCTTTTACTACAATGATGTAGGGCCACTTGGGTCTTCAATGACAAAGCTGATTCCAGTACCAGCTCCAGTTATGTGCTCTGATTCATAGTGGGCAGCCAGGGGTGGTGGGAAGGACCATCCAGAACAGGTTGAACACCACTTTCCCTTTTAGACAGACTGCCTATCAACAGTACCTCCTTCATTTATGGCTTGACCTTTAGTTTATTGACTCTTTTCCTGTCCATAACACTAGATCAGTACATCCACTGCATTACCCAACTCAGATGGAAAAGAAAACTAGAGTTGGTGTTATTAGCATATTGATGACACCTCGTTCCAAATACAGTCATACCTTGGTTGATGAATGCCTTGAGAGCCAAACGTTTTGGCTCCTGAACGCTGCAAACCTGGAAGTGAGTGTTTCGGTTTGCGAAAGTTCTTTGGAATCCAAACGTCCAATGTGGCTTCCGATTGGCTGCAGGAGCTTCCTGCAGCCAGTTGGAAACTACACTTTGGTTTCCGAACATTTTGGAAGTCGAATAGGCTTCCAGAACAGATTCTGTTTGACTTTCAAGGTACCACTGTACCTCTGTGATCCCTCCCAGCATCTTCTTGTCAATGCTGCACACTTAAATTCCAAAAACAAAGGAAGAAGAACTTGACCCAATGTATTTCAGATTTGATCATCTTCTGGGGCACTGCTTCACAGAATGATCTTAAGTCTAAAGTGACTTGTTGCAAAGTATTGCTCCTTTCTTCTTTTGCCCCAGCAACAAATACTGTAATCGCATCTATGTACAACATTCTAGCCTCTAGTGGGCCAGACTAAACGAAACTGGCTTTTTGCCTAAACTACACAGTAGTTTTTCCGTTAAGATATTAGCTAATTTTTCTTCAATGTCATGACTAGGGGTTGGTTAATAATTCATAATACAATCATTTAGTTGAGGATGTTGCCTTTTTTCAATCCACAAATTATATTTTCTGGAATCTATTCATTATTAAAAATGGCTTTGTGAATAAATGTATCCCCCCCCCAACCCCTGGTGTTTGCCGAATACCTCTTTATAAGGCTACATCTTCTAAATAACAATGGCTCTATGGTCACCTGATATGGTTTGTTCTGCCTCCACTGTCATAGGCAACGTGCCTCTAAATACCAGTTCCCGGGAATAGCTGGTGGAAAGAATGGCTCTGAACTTCCTGCTATCCCCCAGTGTTCTGCTGGCATGTGGCCTGGGTGATAGTAACAGTCAGTAGTCAGGCTGCACAATAGCTGGATACTCAGATTGTGCCATGCCAAACTGGAAGTTTGTAACCAATAAAAATTGCCACCATTTTAAACTCATTTTCTGTCGGTATATTTTATGTGGTGTACAACAACAAAGCAACAGTATTAAAACAAAAATAAAACAGTAAAGTTCCAATCCAGACTAAAATATCTAGAGTTGAAGCTCTGGGGATGGCTGGAGGCTAGAGGACGTACAGGAAAGCAGCTGCTGCTGCTGCGCTACCCTGCGTATCAGCTGTTAGCCAAAGTAGCCGAGCAGCCTAAGCAAAGCCCTACTGCATTTCTGGTCTCTTCAGAGCTTCCTCCGCCCTCACTAACATCCTCTTTGGGCTCTGGGGAGGGTCTCCTCTTGAGTCATGAGGACTTTCCAGCTCTCTCCCATCATTTCTTGGTGTGATTCTATTTATTTAATTATTTCTCGGCACCACACGTATACCCAGTTGCACACAGGTAGAACACATGTAAGGGGTGGGGAGCCTGTATATTTTTAGGACCAACCTTATTTCTGTGGTTGTAATGTGTTTGGAACTATTTTTAACATTGTGTTTAAATGTTGTAACCTACCCTGGGACCTGGGAGGGAAGGGTGGGTAAATAATAATAATAATAATAATAATAATAATAATAATAGATGTTTGTAAGGCATGTGCTCATCTTGCACAGGCTTTTGCAAATGGAACTGTACAATCAATCTGAAAAGGATGAATGAGCAGAGTAACCACACAAGATTCCAATTGAAACCCATCTCTGGCAATGTCCCATTAGGGGTCATCTGCTCCTATTTAGTGTTATCTGTGTTCAGGCATTGTTCTATTATCTTTGCTGAAAAAGCTGTTGCTCAGCCATGACTAATTTTCACTTACTAACTCTATTTCCGTAATGGAGCACATTTATCATAACAGTGTTATTATAATTAAATGAAGTTATTCAAGGTTATTTATGCCTATCGCAGGAACTGGGAAGACTTGGTAGAGGTTCTCTACAGGGCGTCAAAGCCATTTTAGTTGCCTCCACACAAAACAGGAATTTAAACTGAGCTTCAGCTTGAAAAGAACAAGATGCAAGACACGCATTGTTCACTTCTGCTCTATATGTTTCACTGTTAAATGTTTTGTAATGAGTGATAAAGGCCGCTTCCAGATGACCTGTTTACTGAGCATTCATTCTCCTTGGTTTGCACATAGTTTGCAGGGAACTTACACCATACCCACAGTCATTCTGATTTATTTGTGAGGAGGTTGTAGAATGACGCAGCAAATGATTGTTGTTCCATGCTTTACAGTGCATTTTCCCATCACTTCCTTTATTCACAAAAGACCCAATTCAAGTTTATTGTGCAAGAGACCCAAACCCATTTGAATGGTACACAACCCGGCCAGTAGCAACTGACTCTCACCCATGAAGCAATGTCAGTATGGAAGAAGCCAAAGACTGAAGGTTTGCTTAAATGCAACCCTTTATGTAGGGCATCTTAGTACACAAGTGTGTGATAGACAGAGTAGATTTTGTGACAACACAGACTTGCATTCACTATCTTACCTAAATATCAACACGCCTAAACATCAGACTTAAGTCTAAAAATAGTACCCCATAAGACTTCTAAAGAGAATCTGCTGGATCAGGCCAATGGCCCAGTTTGTCCAACATCCTATTTTCATGGTGGCCAACCAAATGCCTGTGGGAAGCTCACAAGCAGGCGTTTCCAGCAACAGGCATTGGAACATGCAGGAAACCTTTTGCCTGCAACAGTGTGGATATAGAGCACAACCATCATGGTTAGGAACCATTGATAGCCCTTTCACGATTCTTTTCTATCTCCCTTTTTATCTTTTGTTTCTTACATCTCTACACATTTCCTTCAGAAGCTCATGGTCGGGGGTGTTATCACAACAGCTTCATGTGTTGGAGATTTTGTAAGTAAACCATTTAACTCCTTTGTGTAATTAGACCTAAGCATGTTGGTTATATGAGGCTGGCTATCCCACATATATTGGGACACGGGTGGATCTGTGGGTTAAACCACTGAGCCTAGGGCTTGTCGATCAGAAGGTCAGCGGTTCGAATCCCTGCGACGGGGTGAGCTCCCGTTGCTCGGTCCCTGCTCCTGCCAACCTAGCAGTTTGAAACCACACAGTGCAAGTATATAAATAGGTACCACTCCGGCAGGAAGGTAAAGGGCGTTTCTGTGCACTGCTCTGGTTCACCAGAAGTGGCTTAGTCATGCTGGCCATATGACCCGGAAGCTGTACGCCGGATCCTCGGCCAGTAAAGCAAGATGAGCGCCGCAACTCCAGAGTCATCCGCGACTGGACCCAACGGTCAGGGGTCCCTTTACCTTTTATCCAACATATATTAGGATATGTTGAGAGGGAGAGGGATTTAGGGTCTCTCCATACCAAGTCCACTGCACCAGGAGTGTGGGAACTTTTTCAGTTTGAGGACCACATCACATTCTGGGCAGCCTTCCAAGAGCCATAAACTCATGGTGGGCAGGACCAGAGAGAGAAGGTTGGACAGAACAATGAATGTACAATTTTACTTTTGTACAGCAGGCTGGTTTCTTTGCATTCACGCATTCCTCTCCAGCCTCCATTCAGGCAAGAAACAGAGTTGAAGAACACATGCCAGTCAAGCAAAAACATCCCAGCAGGATGCTAAGAAAGGTCAATGAGGGATGTGACTGGGGAGGAAGGGTGGCCTGGGAAAAACCCTGATGGCCAGATAGGGATGCCTGGTGTTCATTCAGTAGGGCACGGCTGCCCAGTGTGAATAGATGGACTGGGAAGTCAGAGCATCCTCTCAGCACATCACAGCTCTAGAGATTATGTCTATTCCCTCCCCAGATTCAAGGTTTGGACATGCCTCGACAGGTGGTTGTTCTGGTTCTGTGTTCCCCCAGAGGTGCACTCCGTTGTCTTTTGAGACAGAGGGATGCCAACAACTTTGTCTGTTTCAGCTTGTCTGTTTCAGCATCAAAATGGCCAGCTTGGATCTGGAGAGGAGGACAGAGGCCAAACACCTCTGAGGCTCAGCACAATTGCCGAGGCAATTCTGCCCCACTCTCCAGCTCCTGGATGTGAGTACTGGGAGGTGTAGAGCAGGAAACAGACTCTTTTTTTGGCTCTTCCTCTCCAAAGTGCTCAAGAAGCAGAGATCCAAAGTAAGCCCCAGCCCTCTACTCCAGTTCCAAGCTATATTTACAAGAGACATGGTGCACAATGAAAGTGTAATTCTGAGGTTCCTGTACCCAGTCCAAGCTTGGAGTTTGGGAGATTGTCCCTGATCTTGCACTACATTTTAGTTGCCATCTGGACATTTCAAGGTGCGAGGACAGATACCAGAACTTTGATCTTGGGGAAGGGGCAAATCCTGGAAACCAGGGTCATCCAAAATGGATGAACCTTTCACTGACTACTTTCATTTGCTATGGGGAGGGAAATCATATAGTGCTGATGCCACTTAACAGACTACAGTATCTTCAGAACTGCCAGTGAAGATGTTAAACTGTTCTTAAAAAAAAAACCTCTGGAAAAATCTCCGGAATGCATTTGCTTAAATTCTTCTTCCTTCCCTCTGTGTATATGAGTGCATCTTTTAAAGACACGAGAAGGATGCTTTAGGGCCAAAAATGATTTTATTTTCTTATAAAATAGTAAAGTTAAGAGACCTTCCAAAATGGCTCACATTACTTTCTGTGGTTGTTTCTGTACATTTTCCAAAGTGGCGGATAATCTTAATGCACTCACTGCAGAACTGTAGTGCTTGGCAGAGAAGCTTTTATGTTGATCTTGTTCCTGAGAGGTTACTGGGCTTTCAAATTCTCACTGAAGATCTGTAGAGAGGGCTTTTTCCTTTTTTTTTTAGAAGTCAGATATATTGTGTCATTGCTGCACTCATAATATGCAATATTGAACATCGCTTTCAATTTCAGGCTCCATAAAACAGGTACCCTTTTAAACTTCTTTGTTACACATGGGTCTTGCAAACAGGAAGAACCCTTTTTGTATTGGATGTTGTGACTTTTGGTCTAGAACATGCCCTGCTTCAGTGGATATTCTGAGATACTGGTAAAAGCCACACATGATTGATTTGTGTTTTTTCCGCAGTCCTGTGCGCTAAGCACTTGGTTGCTATCTTGGTGTCCTGGTATAAGTTTCATTTTTGCCTTTTGCTTTGCTATTCTGTGCATACTACGAAAGCTCCTTTGCCTCCATGAAAGAAACTGAAATACCCGAGCAGTGCAGGAAAACAAATAATTCACACATCATATTCAAAATCTGGACCTTGGTGAAAACTCTATCTAAAATTGCTGCCAAAAATGTCTGGGAAAGTAGCCCAGTTTTGTTTTGTTTTTTGGGAAGAAAAATAGACATCTTAATAGGGCTACCGAATAGACATTATGACATTGAAATTAATACTTAGGCATAGGCGAAAAGCTAATTTTCTATATTTAAGTACCAATTTCAACATCCCGGTGTGAGATTTGCAGTTCATAGTAGTAAGTGTGTTTAGAATTATAGCCTAATGGTGTGATCATATGTACAATTGACTGAGAATGGGCCACAGTGAGCTGAGTGGTACTTAGCTCTGAGTAAACAGGCTGCAATCCTATGCACACATGCGTGAGAATAAACATCATTGACCACGGCATGGTTTACTTCTGAATAAACATTTACAGGAGTGTGATGCATGAATGCCACGTTTAAAGGCCATCAAGAATTAAAAATCAACTTTACAGTTACAACAACAAGCCATATTGTCTTTTGATCTTGGTGGCATTTTCAACTGCCACCTATGGAATTTTTTAATTTTTTAATTCTTTCACCTGCCAAGTTATTCAACAAAAATTCCCTCTTTTGAATACCTGGAAACATGCTGCAATCCTTTACACTGGGAGTAAATCCCACTGAAATCAGTGAGGTTTATTTCTGAGTAAACATGCATAGGGCCAAGCTGCATATCTGCTTCAGTGATGAGAGATACCAGAACGTGGTTGGAACGGCACTTTTGTCTACAAAATGTGGGGCCACAATTCTAGACAGCCATCACATGGACAAGGAAGGAGCAATGCGTATGTGGTCTATTACCTGGCAAAAGAGTTAAAACTTTCAAAACTCTTCTTTTTGTGCACATGCTTCTTTCTCACCTGTTTTGCTGTTGTCTAGAATCTTACCCTAACTATGCAAGGCAGAGCAATTAAGATCAATGGTAGTTTTGCTTTCTTAACTTCAGTAGGATGGGGATTATATCCTAAAGCTGTGGCAGAGTTTCTCCCTGGCTCAAAGTACTTGGGATTCATCCTCTGTACATGCACTCAGGGACCTTTCCACTGACAGACTAGACAAGATATAAGTGGCAAGAAGAAATTGCCCTAAACACCCCAAAAATCCAAAGCAGGCTGCTGCATAAAACTCTTAAGACAATGAGAAAGCACACATTTTTCAAAGCAGAAGGGAAGAATTTTTGATTTTGCATGGCTTTCTTCATCAAGTCTGACCCAAGTTGCTGGAATTACCATACTTATTATGTGTTTTATCTTTTGCTTTCAGCTGATCAGTGACATTCAAATTTGTGTCTCTTTATGCATTTCCCCCTTCTCTCTTTTATGTCTTTTTCTTCCCCATACTTATATAAGCACGGGGAAAGCAAATATATCTCAGTGGAGTTGAAACAGCACTGCCTTTCTTGTTCATTTCAGAAGAGAAGATGAAGCATGCAAGCAAGCGAAAGTAGCATATGCTGAGGGAAAGTGGGGGTGGGGGACACCCAGTGCCAATTGGATGCCTCCTATTCACTTGAAATATCCTGGAAAATGAACAATCATTCTGAATTAGAGCAGGCCAGGATACAGAAATCAGGACTGCACTGAAATATATTAACAATTGTGAAAAGCAATTAGCTCACTGCACTTTTAACTTTGATCTCCAATAATAGTGGCAGATGCAGCCTTTCTTATTTCAAAAAAATTATAAAATCTGGCATCAGATGTCCTCCTACTCAGCCCTGCCTCTCCTCACAAAAGTATCATCCGAATCCCTCAATTTTGTGAAGTGCTTTGCTTTTCATGCAGCCTTTAAATTGCATAGACACCCCCAGTGTTCTCCTCCCACTCCAACACCTACAAAGGAGCTCAGACAAGGGGGGAGGGGGGAGATGCAAGAGCAATGCACACCTGTATTTTCAATGTTCAGAGAGACAGAACACCCCTGAGAAATTGTTCTGCCCTTGTGAAAACATCTCGATTCTCTAAGATGGTTTGCTTAAGGAAGAACCTGAAAACTTGGCTTCAGGTTTTCCTTTAAGCAAAATCCAGAAGAAAACATAGAGCCACTCTGAGAAATTTTATTGAAACTTTTGATTTCCCAGGAAATGTTTTGCCTGAAGGGGAACTCAAATTTCATCTAAATGTAATTTGGAAGGCAACTCTTTTGCAAGAAAAGAGTGACAGTAACCCAGGGCTAAAAAAGAAGAGATTTGAGACCCTAAGATGATTTTTAAATTTCATCATTTCATGTTTTGTCTGATAAATAGCAGACTGTCATGTAGCACCTTCAAGACTAAGGGTTGTATCAAATGATGACATTTCCACTCACACAAGGCAAGGCAATTGATTATTGTTGATGGCTCCTACCCACTGCAACCTCCTTCACATGTATCCCCACTCAAAAGGAGCATCTTCTAGGCATTGCAGGGCCACGTGCTGCTAATGCTCTTTTCTACTAGCCTCCCATTTGACCACTCCCACTGTGAATGCAAAAACTCAAGTTCTTTGAGGCCATCTTTTATATGCAGCGCAAACCTATCCTGGTGTGGCAATTGCAGAGGGTTTCAAAGCAATGGCTGCAGCAGCATCTTACGTAAGACAAGTCATGGGCATCTTTGGTGCAGGGTTTTAGCAAAGGGGCTGTACACTGCAGCAATGGGACAAGGAACCCCCGAGCCTGACCTTCACCATTCACGCAGCACAGCACAAGATTCCATTTTGCCATGCTGTTGTCGTCTACAGGATATTTTCTCGATCAGCGGCTTAATTTGCAACCCAAACCCCATAGCATGTGGTGGCGGGAGGTGTTCTGGGCTGCCGTGGTGGAAGAGCACTTTGCATTATTGGGAGCACCAAGCGCAAACACAGAACACGGAAAATGCTGCATCCCCAGCACAGCAGGGGAAGCATGGCTATAGTTAATACTTCTCCCAAAAACTTCATTCCCAGATATCACTATAAGTGAAAGGGGTCTCTGCCCAGGTTTGTGAGGGGTGCTTCCCCTGTCTGGTGCTGCTGCATGCTGCTGGGCAGTTGTTTACAGTTGTTTACATCCTTGAATGTGCTCGTTGTGTGTGCGCACCAGTGATTCACCATGGGGGGTGGTATTACTAAGGACAATGCAGGAAGGTGTTTGTGCTTCGTGCTCCCAATAATGCAAAGTGCCGAGTGGGGTTTGGATGCTTTGGTTTCTGAGTTGGAGGATCGCCGGTGCCTGCACTCAGTTGTGGATTTCCCCTAGCCTGAATTGCTCTATTACTCAACTGGGAAGAGTTATTTATGATGCTGCCGTAGAAGCAAAAAAATCTTAAAACATAACAAATAAATTTACAATGGAAGCTCCAGTGCGGAGCCAACTGTCCTCTTCTCCCCACCCCAGCATCCAAAGAAGTGTCCTACTTTCACAAACAAATGGAGATTTGCTGGTTTTCTGTTCTCTTGAGATCAGAAACTCAATCCCAATGGGGCACGCTCCCCATTCTGTAGCAGAATTTGGGAGGGTTTTTAGCAGTCAGTACCAATTCTGAGACAATCGTTTGCTATGTAAAATGTGACTATGTTAGAAGTAGCACAGTTAAAACCCAGATACTTGCCAGTACTGATAAAAAGCACTCTTGGGAATTAGATATAGATTTTAGTGGATCATTTCAGTACCAATCTATCAAATACTATCATATGCCTTTGACGGTATGCAGAACTGGCAAATGTTATAATGGAACAGAATAACAATGATGAGCACTACATTTGTAGCACTTATAAAAAGAAATCCGGGATTGATAGATTGGAATGACAGTGTTGGCAGACCTGAATCTAAGCATTTGTACCGTATACTTAGTAATCAGAACAGTGGAAGAGCTCCCAAATACTTAATGCCAAAAAGCTTTCGTAATGTCTTTCTGAAGCCTGGTGCCAAGATAGTGCCGAATAATTTTCATCTTGTCACTCACATCTCCCTTTGCATCTGCTGTTGCAACATGTGAACGGTGACCTGGTTCAATATGCTTTAATTAATTAATAAGGAAAAAAAGCTGGTTGACAGATAATTAGCAAGAGGGGAAAAGCTCTTCAAACCTGGGAAAATTCATATTGCCCAGTTTTTTCATTTTGCCAGGCGGAGTGGGGAATGAAAAACTATACTGATGATGAAAAAGCCTGGAATTTCATAATGGAGCATTTGGGAAGCATCAGCATCACTCTCATTGTGACACGGTGCCCCTTTTATTCATTGGTGCCGTGCCCCAGCCAGAAATGTGAATAGTCTTCACCTTTAGTCATCAAGCAGCCATGTAGGGTAGATAGGATTTTTGAAAATGCCTAGTATACGTGCTTGAGCAAGAATGGAGGAGGAGGAGATCTAGTGGCCAAAGTAAAGATTGTACTTCCCCAAGTCAAATAATTGTGGGGTCAGACAATCAGACAGTCATAGATGTATCCTCTAATTAGATACTACCTCTGGCTTTTGCATTTCCATGGAATACCACATTTTCATGATGCCAAACGGTAGCTATTTAGTCTCCTTTTGGGCATGATAAAATAAATTAAATGAAGAGAGAACCTTTCAGTAAGAGGATTTCATTATGCTTAAATAACCTGCAGGCAGTGCATTATCACTGAAGTCACATGAGCATATATGTGAAGTTAAGATTTATTTATTTATTTGTGCCCTGACATGCATTGCTTTACACTTACTTACACTGAATCACATTTGCCATTTTACCACTCATTGACTCCGTTTGGGTAGGTCCTTTTGGAGCTCTTTGAAAATCTCTTGTTGATTTTGTGTCATCAGCAAACTTGGCCACCTCATTTTTACCCCTAACTCTAGACCATTTAGGAATGAGTTAAAAAGCAGGGGTCCTGATTCCAGTCCTTGGTAGATGCTACATTGCTCCATTTTGAGAACTGTCCATTCATTCATGCTTCCTGCTACTTAACCAATTCCTGATCCACAAGAGGACCTCTACTCTGGTTCCTTGGCTGCTAAACGTATTTGGTGAAGTACCTTGTTGAATGCTATATGAAATCCCAAGTACACTATGGCAACTGGATCATCTCTATCTATATGCTTTTTGACAATCTCAAAGAACTCTAATAGGCTCCTTGCTTCTCTTTCCCATATCTGCTCTGGAAGGTCCCTCAATCCTCTAGGGGAGATTTTGGAAGAAATTGGAGAGGGGGGCTCCAATCATGAGGAGAGCTTCAGAAGGAGGTGGAATTGCTCCTCGTTACACTAACTGATGCATTCTGTCAGCAGAAGGCGATACCATTAGATACCACTCTCAGCTCATTACATGTGAGTACTTCATTTTGAAATTCATAGAAGATACCAATAAATAGAACGGCAATATTAATCAATGCTGAGAAAATAACATTAATCTCTTCAAAAAAAACCCATGAATATAATGTGTGTTCCTATCCAGCTCTGTTGCTGTTATCTAATTATGTAATTATTGCCTCTTATATAAACCATTGTGATCTATTTACATAAGGAGGCATCACAACTTTAAAGGAGTCTTTGATTACACTTTTGATCTTTCTTATCCACCCATTGGGTTCCTTAAGGAAGGAAAAACTCTCTGAGGGTATGATACTGCTCTTGGATAACTCAACATTGAGGTTGGCGTGCGATAAAAATCAATTTAATTTCCACTTCTCCAGGCATCCAAGCCTGCTAGCTAATCTGCTAATTGGGTTGCAGAAAGAAGGGGATGCGAGTGGCAGGGGAATAAAAAGCGAAAGAGGGTGAAGGAACACTTTGAGATTTTGTAGTGGAAATTGTCAACAGGTGCTTGGAAGAAATCAGCTTCCTCTGACTTTTGAAAGGTCAAGGATCTTTAATAGATAAGAAATACTCTTTATTAAATAGCCTGCAGTATCTCTTCTATCCATTAATGATAGATTGACCTTCCTTTGAATGAATGAAATCTTACTCCTTTGCCATTAGCTTTGCCAATACCAAGAGCCAGGCTATTTAAGACCATCTATTTCCCTTGGTTATAGTTCAGTTTCAATAATAAACAGGAAAGTTAATTAAAAATAATAGCAATGTGAGGACTAGCCGGTATGATGCCCATGTTTTCCATCATAAGTGATTAACAAGTAGCATGACTAACATGACAATCTGATGCAGATTTACTCAGAATAAAGTGTCGTTGGGTTCAGTGAGGTTTACTCATATGTAAGTGTAGATAAGATTACATAAATTAGGACCAGGTGTGCAGGGCAAGTGCATGTTTGTTAAGTACGTATTATTTATCTTCTTCACATATAAAACAGGACGATGTGGGGTGAGCAAAACTTGGCTCTATCCCCCTTCCCTATGCACTCTGTTTCATGTAAAAAATAGGTTATCCCACAGCCATTTTAAATGTGGACAGGGAAAACCTATGCGTTACATTGTTGAATGGATAAATAGTTTGGTTAGTATTTGCAGTCTGAAGAATTAGCATAAAAACACGTCAAAGCTCCCAGGGAGGACAGCTGAAGGGCTGTTGGATGCTGAGGATCTCTGTGGTGGAAACTTTCTCCTTGCTGCAGTGTAAATGTCCATGGATATCACTTTTCCAGCTACAGAGCTCCACAGGTTGTGGGCCTAGAAGTGTATGTTGTAAGGGGTGGGCTTGGTTCTGTAGGATTCAAAGCTCCCTTGTTCCCTCAACATAGGGGATTTCACCAGTCCTGGAGCTGGCATATTTCCTTCTACCATTAGTACTAAGGTGCAGAAGTGGGGAGGGAAGTAGGACAAGATGAAAAAACCAGAAAATCTATGTGCCCCAAACTTCTGCTCAGGCTAGAAGAAGCCAGCAGGACTATGGGTGCCATGGAAGGCCTACCAGAGGTCTCTCCCAGGTATGTCAGCTTGCTCTGCCAAATGCACAGTATGTCAAATTCAAAATCGCGGTAATCAAAATATACATGCTCACAGTTAAGGCTGCATTTGGGTGGATCAATCAACTGAAATTCTTTTGATGAATTAAACAGAATTAAATTTGATAATTTGATAAATTTAAGAAAGCTTTTTTAAAAAAATGCTTAAAGAGGTTCAAAAAAATGTGGACGGTAGGTATTGCCTTTCCCCCTTGTCTCTTCCACAAGGGAGGAACCTCTAAAATAATACTCCAACATGTAAGTGCATATCATTCTCATTCATATATATATGTATGTAGGTATATAAAACAGGATCTTGGGGTTGGAAAGGGACCCTGTGGATCATCTAGTCCAACCCCCTGGAATGCAGGAATATACAGCTGGCCCATATGGAGATAACACCTGCAACCTTGGCATTATCAGCACCATGCTCTAACCACCTGAGCTATGATTTTTTTTGCTTTACTCATAGGCATATTTATTTATTTCTAAATTATACAGTACATTGACTAAGATTCCTTTGATCAGGTAAACAGCCTTAGTTGCAATACTACAAAACAACCTCAGGCAATTTCTAAGGAGGTTTGCTGTCTTCTCTGTTTTATAATCAGCAGCTCTGTGCTTTGAACCACTGCGGGGCACGCAAAATTTCAGTGCCTACTATTCCCCTTAGCTGCTAATGATAACTGGAATTGGGTGGCTAATGGGGTTGCAAGATCAGATAGGTCCCCTGAGATTCCCATCCTTGCCACTTCCACGTCTGACCTTCCTACGTTGAGCTAGAAGGTCTGAAGGTCAACTGAACACACTTAGAATTCTCCCCATGATTGCTCAGGGTCCCCATTCAGCTGAATGTGCATACAGTACGCCATCAGGCCCTTGATTTCAGCACATGAAAGTCGGGTGGTGGTGATAGGCATTGTGGGGGGGTAATTGGAAGTGGGGTTTGTATGCACAACCCTGAACCTCCCCCATGCTTTTTTTTTTTTGCCAGGCATTTTTTGAATATCTGAGTAGAGCTTCTGTCTCCATTGACTTTTCAAATGGTCTTCAATTGACTCTGAGTCTCTAACTGTGCCATAATACTCCTGTCAGTCACAACAAGGACCTCACCAACATTCCAAAAGGGCTAGGGCATTACATACATTTAGAACACCTTATATATACATCTGAAAGCATAAAATATATGAAGAGGCCCTAATTTCCACTGATTTAATTGAGACCCTTATAGTCTTCCTTGCTTTGGATGAGGCTCATAGAATTTTAAAACTGCCAAATCCATCAGGGCAGTTCTGACACATTCTTTCCTTTGACGAAACTAATGAGGAAAATTAAGCACCTGCATACTAAAATACCTACTTTAATAAAATTAAAGTTTTATATTCCACCTTCTTCTGCTGCATACCAAGAAAGGCTTTACTACAACGTTCCCGAAAATATGTCAGTGCTGCTAACTACTGCAATAAACCTGAAGCTACCAGCTCTGGTGATTAATCAGATTTTGCTCTAAATGAGATTAATTCAGGGAGTTTCCACAAGAAAAACAGTTGGGGCATACATCCCTCTTCTGATCTGTCCTGGGGTCTTTTTTATTTTAGTTCCTTTTTTCCTTTCTTTACTGAATTTGAAATGAGGCTTGTGCTATAATCTTGCATGGCAATGGATGGCAGATACTGGATCATTCCTTTGATAAACATCTGAAATGCTAATGAAGGGTGGATGTAGTTCTGAAATAGCAAGGCAAATGATTTTACAAAAATCTGGAGACTTTTTTTTAAAGGAGCCAACTTGAAACACTATTTTTTTTTGCAAGCTATATTGTACCTCCCTCCCCCACCCCACCCTTCTTATTTTTTTACACATGCCAAAAAACAGGAGGGGAAAAATCCTACCACATCAAAATGCAGGAGCATGAAAAACTGATGAGCTTTCAAATTGTCCTCTTTTGCATGCAAATCATATCAGAGTTCTCATTAGCATAAATGCATGAGCAACTCTAAATGCTTTTAATTTCCAATCTCAGCCAGCAGAGGAGTAATTTGTCACTGTCAGGGTGAAAATCTAAAAAGAAAAAGAGGGAGGGAGAGAGATTGGACTCCATGCTAAATTGGAATCATATAAATTTTTGATTTGCTAATTGACTGATGCTGCAGTTCAATCAACTGCCTTGAAGGTGTAAATAATTCAATGTACAGTCAAAAATAAAGGAGTAATATGCTTTTGCTGAAGGCATATTAGCATTCACTGCAGCAGGACACACCTGACCACATCTTTTCCCCCCTCCATCCCTTTAGACAAATTATCGCTTTAAGTTGGCAAGTGCACTTACACTAACAAATGCAACAACTACTCAGCAAACTGCAACCCTTCAAATGAATATATATTTTGTACCGGAAACAAGATTTATAATTTATTTTACAGTGAATGTTCCAGGAAGCCATATCTAGTCCCCCCCTCCCCATTCAAGAATGGTGTGTACTTGTAGCTTTCTAATGCAATTATAAAATCTAGAAAGTGCTCCAACTGAAATCTAGCATTTCTATTAAGTTTTAATTAGCCTTTTCCCTTAATCAACAGCTTCAAATGTCATATGCAAAGTGTATTTATTGCAAAAACACTGCTCATTAGTGTGCATATACTAAAGGGTGATGTTAGAAGCCACACAGGTTAAATGCAGTCGTTTACATCATACAGTGCTTGTATAAAATGCAGTGTTTTGTACACTGACTGGCATTCGTCTTTTACTTTATCTTTTATCACTATTAGCCAGCTTGAACACCACTTGGCAGAAAGCTTGGGTACAAATTGAACAAGGCCTGGAAGAGGAAATAAATGCTGGAAGTACATTCAGGTTGCTCTGAAGTATTACTAAGTCAGGAGTTGGTTTATGTAGTATTAAAATAAAAAAGACCATGTCATGATTTAATTAACAACTCTCAGCACCCTTAACAAACTACAGTTTCCACAATGCTTTGGGGGAAGCCATGATTGTTTAAAATGGTGTGATACTGCTTTTAATGTTTCATGTAGATGGTGCCATTCTCCCATGCTTCACCCATGTTCCCAGAACCCCCAGGCAACGGTTGCAGGGTATGTTTACTTTAAAGAGAGCATTGAAAGCTGTTTTGTGACATCTTTGTCGTATAGTAAAAGTAAAGGTGAAAGACCCCTGGACGGTTAAGTCCAGTCAAAAGCGGCAAATGAGGTGGCGGCACTCATCTCACTTTCAGGCCAAGGGAGCCGGCGTTTGTCCACAGACAGCTTTCTGGGTCATGTGGCTAGCATGACCAACCACTTCTGGTGCAACAAAACACCATGACAGAAGCCAGAGAGCACAGAAATGCAATTTACCTTCCTGCCGCAGCGGTACCTCTTTATCTACTTGCACTGGCGTGCTTTTGATTTGCTAGGTTTGCGACAGAGCAATGGGAGCTCACCCCGTCACGGGGATTCGAATTGCTAACTTTCCGATCAGCAAGTCCAAGAGGCTCAGTGGTTTAGACCACAGTGTCACGCATTTCCAAATGTATATAGTAAGCCTACAAGTTATACATTTAACTTCTATGTGTGTGGCAAAAAAAAAAAAGTTCAGAAAAAATTAAAAGGGTGAGGTTTCAAGAAAAACCTGTATGCGATTTTGACTATAGTCATGGTCCCCCGAATGTAACCCTCATGTAAGTTGTGGATTTACTGTACGAAAAGCACTCCTGTGCAGTGAAAAGGTATTTTAGTATGAGGTATCATACTAGGGACACAGGTGGCGCTGTGGGTTAAACCACTGAGCCTAGGACTTGCCGATCAGAAGGTCGGCAGTTCGAATCCCTGCGACGGGGTGAGCTCCCGTTGTTCGGTCCCTGGTCCTGCCAACCTAGCAGTTCAAAAGCACGTCAAAGTGCAAGTAGATAAATAGGTACCGCTCCGGCGGGAAAGGTAAACGGCGTTTCCATGTGCTGCTCTGGTTTACCAGAAGCGGCTTAGTCATGCTGGCCACATGACCTGGAAGCTGTACGCCGGCTCCCTCGGCCAATAAAGCGAGATGAGCGCCGCAACCCCAGAGTCAGCCACGACTGGACCTAATGGTCAGGGGTCCCTTTACCTTTACCTTAGTATGAGGTATCAGTTGTCTAGTTAGTGTGGAAATACTTTAAACAAAGAAAATAAATATTGCCAGATTGGTTAAGGGATTTATACCCTAAGGGATTTATACTCCTAGGGAAGTTTACAAAAAGTTGAAATTCCAATAAAAGAAATTAAAAACAAAACATTAAAGCACAAAAAGTGTAAAAGCACTCAGTAGAAATAAAAACGGACACAAAGCAGCTTTAAAGTAGTGGGCACAGTATGGAGAAATAGGGAGAGGGGCTGTAGTAAATATCCACAAATGAGGAATATGGGTGACTGTGTGTATATAATTACGTCTTGATTATAGAGAAAGAAAAACGCAGGTCAAAATCAGCAAGCGTACTGTACATTCTTTCACACAAGCACTTGTACATGCATAGAGACTGCTTGTACCATGTAATGTGAACAAGCCTACTGTTTTGCTTGGCTGTGGAGATTACAGAACATGAATATGCTTGGTTTTCTTTTCAGAGATGAGAGTAGACATTGAGGATCTGAACAATTAAGTAGAAGATTCACTTAGGCCAGCTGGGAGCTGGCAACTGAAGAGAAATGTAGGGTTTTGGGGGGTGGGGTGGGGAAGATTCCCCTACCACATATGTACTTTTGGGGACTTACAGTGTGGTTATATACAGAGGACTGTCCTCTGCCTAAAGGATTGGCAGAAGGCAATCCTTTCCCCTCTTCTTTTCTGAAGGAGTTATCTATTTGAATAGTTGCCCAGTCCAAGGCCACTTCAAAAATAAAAACAAAACAAATCAGAAAAAGGATAGCAGGGGCCTTGAAGTTACCCAGGAAAAACACTTGGACAGCAGACTAAATGGGCACACAGGTCAGCTGGTCACAGAGTGAGATGTATTGAATTTATTTTTAAATGATAGGAATCATTTCTAAATTATGCACATCTGTCCTTTTTGTGATATCTTTGTAAGTAGCTAACCTAGTTTAGAGGGGAAATTAACATAAAAAAATTAGCTACCATAATTTAGAGGGCAGCTTTTTCTCTATTTTGCACTGATTACGTGCTTGGTTTGGTTGACTTTGTGCAGAATCTATGAAGTTGTTCCTCTTACTTAAAAAAGGGAGAATTAATACATTGTTGCTTATTCAGCGGAGCTTGGATAAATTCAAAGCACACGCTGCCACTCTCAAGGTTAACAGCTTTCACAGCAACAACCAGGGGTGTTGCTAGGTACTTTAAAGACTCAGGGCACTGGGTCATAGCACATATTTGCATAAAATATGCATATGCTAATTTATATGTAAAGATTCAAATTTAGGCTGACTTTCACAGGGGGGGAAACAAACTTGCTGCCATCAGGGCTTAATTTGTATGTGGGTAAAATAAGATGGTAGATTCTGGGGTCTCATTGTCCCTATTCTTCAGGTACCTGACCATGCTGTAAGAGAAGTTTTTAAAAAAAGATTTATTAAAATAATGCAGAAAAGGCCCAGGGCTTGGCACCCCCCTTGGCAATAACCATATTACTTTGATATACTCGAGAATTCTTCATGTGGTGGCAGTGAGTTTGGTATAGCAGCAAAACCTTTCGCAGATGGTGAGGTGTCATGTGGAGGATTTAAAAGCGTAGGAAAATAAAGTGTTCTTTGTCTGACATGGCATAATTTATATTTCCTTTTTCATAAAAGAAGGGGATCCCATTTTTATTTTTAGATACCAGGGCATCTTGTACTAGATACACCACCCTAATAATAACCATGTTGATATGAGTCAGTGGCTCAGTTCAAGCGTAACGCCAAACCATTGACTCTTGGAAGAAGTGTCAGACTTGAGGGCGCCCTCTTTTTCCCCAGGTGTGCTCAGAATCATTACTTACTTTAGAATTTCTGGTAAGCTGTTACATTTGTACCTGCAAGCTAAGGTTTGTGTTCCTAGCTTGCAGACCAAAGACTCCCTATTTTTCCAAGTTCGGGAGTAAATGTGAGACTGATGGCACAATGCTATACAGGTCTAATGAGAATTCCCACTGAGCTCAGTGCTGCTTACTTCTAGGTAAGTAAATCTAGAATGGTCTCTCTCCAGTCTTGTTCTCATCATGTCAAACAGTACTGTGTCCTGAGACAGTGAAGAAGTCAGCTCCAAGCATTCACTCTCCCATCCGTGTTTTTACGCACACACAACTTCTTAAACTCAAGAGCGATTTTCCCCATACTGATCCCAACAAAGAGAACAAAGAGCTCTGAAAGTAGAAAATAATCCTACAGTACTAGAATGAACAGTGGCCAAGTGGCTTAGAATATTATTCAGACTGTGAGGAGACAATTAAAACCCTGCTCCAAGAGATTAAAGCACAAAAGTACCAATATTTCAGGCTGTTTTTGGAAACACATCTTTAAATATATGGATTTTTCCTCCTTTAATCCCTTGTTACATAGCTGCCTCTGGTAATCTTGTGGTTTATGTCTCATTCATGCAACAATTGTGAGCTAATCATTTGGACACAGTGAAAGGGAGCTTTTTTTAATAGGAGAAATTAAAACTCACTGTAACTAATTGTTGGTTAATTCTGCATTTTGTACCACACATGCAGAGCATAATATCTTTTCACAAACAAATTTCACCCTAACAATATGGCTAAATTGTACTTTAATATTACCTGGTGGTTTACTACAATTTTACCACTTCAGTGTGATTTTAAAAATATATCTGGGAATACAAAGTCAGGATAAAAAGTGTTACCCTAGAATGTGAAGTCCATGGGTAAGATTCAGTGATAACCAGGAAGTATATTAGTAATTTTTGCAATTGTAATAAACAGGAATTTACATGCTTGGCTTTGGCTGGATCCTGCTCAAATCAGAAGAGTGAAAGGATGATGCCTCAATTAAGACAGTGCTTAAGTCTCATTTAAACTGCTGTGTAAACTCAACTCCCATTCATTTCAATGGGACCAGAGCACAATTTCCTTTTTCTGGATCAAAGCCAATTTCTATAGGAATTTAAGGAGGAAAGCAACTGTTTCCCTGAGCGACAGAGCATCAACAGAATGATTACTCTAAGTACACATTTGCATAACAGCTTCCCCTGCTAATGGTTTAATTCTGGAGTGCACAGAAAGAGCAAAGAAAGAGTCCTTCACCTCCTACTTTGATACAGGGAAACGAGTTGCTCAACAGCAGATCCTGTACTCTTGATGCATGCTATGGAAAAATAAGGGAAACAATGGCAATAGCAATGTCACATATGTATGGTTATGGGGGGGGGGGAGTGGAGAGTAGGAATTAAGTGCCTCAGATGCTCTTTAAAACCCACTCTAAACCTCCATGCAGATGTGCTGAGCTTCACAATTCCTCTGGTGCTATAAAATCAATAGCCAGGAATATCGTGGTAGTGATGGTAGATTATGGCTAGGTGAACAAAAAAAGCAAAATCCTAAATGCAAGTTGTCTAAACTGCTTAAAATTGTCTCTTAAATTTAACTCAAATGAATTTTTTATTTTTTTTTTAAGTGCTGGGTCCTTCACCCAAGTACCATTTCATTCATTGATCAGAAGAAAACTAGAAAGCAATAGCACTGATAGGCAAAATTGTAGCAAACAGCTAATATGAAACTACGGCCCAGCGATGACAAACAAATCCAGTAAAAGCTATATGGGGGACATGAAGAATCGAGGAGGTGGCTTTGCAATATCACATTTTTTTCTCAGGAAAGAAGCTTCATTTATTTCAAGGCAGTTACTTCTAAGTAAAGTGTGCCAAAGCTAGCCATTTGTACTAGAAAGGCAGCACATTTTGAGAGTGGATGAAATAATGTGCACAGGGTGGAAACTGCTTTAAACCAACATACCAAAGAATGCATGGCAGAATCTGCTCCTCCATCCAGCATCAGGCTAGTAGCAACAATCTTCCATTTTTTTTACTGCTCTGGAAGCTCATTTCTATCTGCAGCCTTAGAATGGTAGTTCCACGTTTCTTTTTCTACCTTCTTTATAAATGCCCAATTGACTTGATTTCATTTTTATTACAAAAAGGTGGCAGTCTGGCTTCCCTGCTGGCTTGGAGCCAAGTACATGTACCCCATTTTTTGAGGTCCCACAACTTCTTCTCAGTAGCCCTACATTCCACCCATTGTGTCTTGAAATGTTTGGTGTGTCTTATGAGGCCTGTCGTTGCTGCTGAGTAGCTGGGTTTTCAGTAACCAAGGAAGTGCCTATCACCCAAGGCCCGAGAGGCACACACAGAGAGAAGTAGCATTGTTCATGACAGACTCTAGAAGATCCTTTATGATACACTAAAGTAGTTTAAATAAAGAGCTGAGGGTAACGGCAAGTGGTGTTCTGTCATTTTCTTTTCTGGGTCTGCCCTGTAACGGATTATTCCTTGATGCCAATTCCCTCTCCCTCTGCCCTCCTTCATTAGCTGGAAATTATAGTTTAAGGAACACCTGGTATCAATTCTTAAGGTCTGAGTCCATGTCTGAAGAGCAAGAATAAGGGTGGCTGTACCACGGAGCTTGCCTGAAGAGAGTGGTCTTGTGGTGTGTTTTGGTTGGGTGCTAGGGGTCTGTAGATAGGCATAGCGGTTGTGACTTTTGCCTATAAAGTGATGCTTATTTGCAGTTACACAGGTGCAGCTACACAGCAGTGTCTATGAAAGTGATCGTGTTGCCCAGGCTGGTAGCAGAGGGAGGTCTCGCTCATGCAACAGTAGTGAGTTAATCATTGGACACAGTGGAAAAGATGTACAAGCTGATGATGGTATAAAAGTGATTGCTCCAAGGCATGGGTAGGCAAACTAGGGCCCAGAGGCCGGATCTGGCCCAATCGCCTTCTAAATCTGGCCCACGGACGGTCTGGGAATCAGCATGTTTTTATATGAGTAGAATGTGTCATTTAAAATGCATCTCTGGGTTATTTGTGGGGCATAGGAATTCATTCATTTCCCCCCCTTCAAAATATAGTCTGGCCCCCCACAAGGTCTGAGGGACAGTGGAGCGGCCCCCTGCTGAAAAAGTTTGCTGACCCCTGCTCCAAAGCCTCCTGCCTGTGCATTTAGATTAGAAAACGTTTCAGGGAATTTCACTGGGAATACTAACGGCAGTTCATATCCAGATCACCTGTGCATGCACCCACTCTGGGGGTCGGTGGGAATGAACATAAAATAAAAACCTTTGTTTGTAGGGGTGCAGACATGTTAAACAAAAATTCACTCGGCTTGCTTGTTAGCTATTTATTCTGCAGTGGCATCAGCTGAGAAAAGCATCTGTTCTACATGCCCATTGCTGCCATAGAAGGGGAAATCTGGAAGCACTAGCAACTTGTGGCAGATACTTACTGGGTCTGTGACGTCTCCCTTGGTTAAAGTGCCAATACACGAAGCCCATTAAACAGCAGGACTCAGCATGTGGGGAAACTGTTGATCTTTGCTGGTGCTGGCAATTAGACTTGGCTCGTTTTGCTGAACTGATGTACTTCCTTTCTGGATCCCTTCAGCAAGATGCTGCCTGTGCCTTCTTGTGCTTGAGAAGCGCCTTTCAGATTTGCTACGCTGAACTCTGTGTGAGGGAATGTGGATCCAATTGGCTGCTGAATCGTTTATTTTGAAGCATTTGAGCCAGGAAGTCAGCCATTAGATAGCCAATATGGCATCGTAGAAGGTTGAGCTAGGAAGATATAGAGTTAAAATCTAAACTTTAAATCCTAACTGAGTGGGTGAGTGTGAGCCAATGGCCCTCTTTCAGTGGAACTTACCTCACTGGATTGTTGTGATAGTAAGAGGGGCAGACCATGTGTTGCTCTGGAGGAGGGGCGCACTAAATATGTGAGACATAAATTCAATGCAGCCTATGATTTTGTGATTTGTTTAGTTTTTATACAGCTATAGCAAATTCTGTGATTAATATAATTATGAATACTTGCCTTTTTTTGGCTTCTAAACCAACCTTTTATGGGAGGGAGGAAAGAAACCCAGCAAGGAAAGAAATGCAAAATGAAAATAACCAGAGTTGGGTTAACCGTTATAAGGATGAAGTGCAAAGACTGAGACTCTTAGCTGCAATGGGAATGATTATATGTTTAGAGCAAACAAATTCCTTCTGTGAACTTGTGGTCAGCCATCTGGAAGCGAAGAGACAGTTTGATACCCTCCTATTCATGTATCATTCTTTTCTCAGCTGTAGACTTCCTTCCACTGATGTAATGCTCTGTGCCTGATGCCAAGAACAATTATGCAAATGTACCACTATTTCGTAATGGAACTGCTGAGTCTAGGGACTAAATTTTGCAGTGCTCCCTGCTGTGTCCTTTGACTCTGACCTGGAAAAGACAGTTGTGTGTTTCCTGGGGGAGAGAGACTTAAACAGAAGAAAAACACCAGGCAGAGACACTTAGACTTGTCCACACTGGACCTATATGTAGATTTGCACCTCCTTGTTACCCCAGTAATGTAGGGATGCCCAAATAACACCCTCCCCATCCCAGTGTTATCCTGGATCTTTCCCCACTTTAAATGCAGGATTTCACCTCCCACCCCCGTCTTGGCCATTTCAGACTTTCCAAGAATGGGAAAACATCACATGGACAACACTGGGATGGAAAGAACACTGTTATTACTATTATTATATTAAATTTTGATACCACCATTCAAAGATCACAGGATTGTTGGTTGGTGTACAATATAAAAGCACAAGAATACATACCCCAATAACAAACAAAGCCTTTCCACACACACACCCGTGAATCCCAACTCAGCCTCAACCCAGCTTTGACTTGCAATATTAACAGTGGATTACATAGCAAGGTTGGGGGTATGGGGCATTAGGGGAGGGTTGATACCTCTGGTGGGTGACACATCATGCTCCTTGTAAGATAGTTTGTCCACCTTTGGTACCCACCTTGACCTCAGCTCTCACCGGTGGATCCTAGAAGCATGTGACAGCTGCCACACCTTGGACGTGGCTTTGACTGGCCATCTAAACCAAGTGAGGGGAGCTGATGGGTCTCAAGCCCTCAATGAGTTAGGGACTTCCTCTGCATGGGAAGACACGCTCTAGCAGATTGAGCAGATGAGACCAATAGAGGGTCCAATGGTCAAGAAAGTGGTTTCTGCAACTGCTGTAAAGGGAGGTGAGGGGCAGATGGGGCCCAAAGGTAGCCTATCTAGGAGAAGGAAAAGTAATCCTAAACCTCCGCTGCCTTGCAAGATATCTTCAGGAGAAGAAAAGGATGTGAAACCTACACAAATCCAGAGTGGAGTCCCTAAGATGATTGGATGGTGCTTTGTACAATTCCTTCTGGCATTTCCTGCAGCTAAGCTGGTGCCAGAGGTATTGCTCTGCTCTCCTTTGAACCACATCAATGAGGCTGAAAGGGTTTTCTTGTCATCCTGGCAAACCAGGACCTCCATACATGCTGCCCATGTTTGCACCCTGGGGAGGTCACTTCAGTGCTGCTAAAGCAGCGGTTTGACTCCCACTCCCCTGGAGGTGCGCTCCATTGTCTCTCAAGATGGAGGACAACATCCATCTGCAGGGCTGCCATAAGCAGGAGAGAAATGGAAGAGGATAGCACTGGAAAAAGACCTAGAGAGACAAAACCAACTGCTTTTCACCCTTGCCTTCTCTTTCAAGTAGCCTCTCCTGCCAGCTAATTGGTGGTGCTTTGAAGCGTCCCACGCTGCTGTCACCAGCTCTTCCTTGCACCTATTAAATATACTGCTAAAACAGGTCACAAGGGCAAAGAAACACTTATTTTCAAGGCTGGGCTTCATTCTCAGTAATAGTATACTTTTTTTATCCCTAATAAAATATTTTTAAAGAAAGATTCTGAGCTTAACCCCTCCTCCCCTAAATACTGTGGCTCATTCCTTTAGACATATATGCAAATCAAGTTCTCAAATTCAAAAAAAAGAAATAGGTCAGAAGCAAAGCTTTATGCTTCTCTTGCAAAAATAAAATTTAATTAACGATTGCCAAAAGCAACAAGACTGAGTTCTTGGCAATGTACTGATTACAGTTATTAGGTTTTTCTTCAGGTCTTGAAGCAGAGTGGCTAAGAAATTGAGCTACAAATCAGGAAGTTCCTCATTTGAGTCACCTTTGTCATGACCTTTCCAGCTATGCAAGTGTCTCTCTCTCTCTCTCTCTTTCTCTCTCTCTCTCTCTCTCACACACGCACACAGAGCCCTCCATTGGTTCTGTGGTGACAATGATACTCACTGACCTTTCAAGATTGTTGTTAGGATTCTAAGTAATAAACTGAAGCACTGTGAAAATCTCTAAAATGACCATATAAGTATATAAATCCTAAGTATTATTCATATTGATTTCTTTTAAGAAATATATCTTATTTTTAATGGAACATAAAAGTATAATAGCAAATGTCAAAAACAAAAGTAAAAGGGATATCTAGAACTGAACATAAGGCAAATTTCTGTACTGGAATCAAGTATAACAGATCAATATTACATAATACCATTAGCTGAGCAAAGTGGGCTATGCTTCCCATCCCCACTCCCATGATAAACATGAGCCCTCTCCTCCTGCCTCAACTATTTCTACTCAGATTGGGACCCAGAGACTGTTGCTAATTTCCACAAGCAGTAGAGGATGACCTAGTGGCGCAAAAACATTTACCTGATCTCCTGGCAGGTGAGTTACTGCTGCTTACTGGGAGGTGGAAGTACGAGGGAGTAGGGAGTGCAAGATTGTATCTGCTGGTGTGTTGGAACTATACTGACCCTGCCTATCCCCTCTCCCTCCCAGTAAGCAGCAGTGACTCGCCTGCCGGGATGCCAGGTAAGTATTTCTGCCCAACCATACTGTCCACTATTGCCCCCCAAGTAACTGCAGAATCTCCTTGTGGTGATGCGCTGTCACTCTGGATAACGGATCCCCAAAACATCACAACTTTGTGGCTACACACACACAAACACACACACCTGTTAGTGTAGCATAAT
The DNA here is from genome assembly GCF_965112155.1 of Podarcis liolepis. NCBI lineage: Eukaryota > Metazoa > Chordata > Lepidosauria > Squamata > Lacertidae > Podarcis > Podarcis liolepis. Next base: position 69,505,976 of record NC_139557.1, on the reverse strand, counting down.
GAGAGGGAGTTGTAGACTTGGTAACATCTAGTCCCATGGAATTCTAAGGGGCCAGACAAAAATAGCTTGTACAGTGGTACCTCGGTTTTCAAACATAATCCATCTCAGAAGACCGAGTTCCGAAATGTTCAAAAACCAAAAACTCAATACGGAAAACTCAGTACGGAAGCCACGTGGAATGTTCAACTTCTGGGGCGTGTTCAAAAATCGAAGCATTTACATCCGTGTTTACGGCATTCGGAAACCAAAATGTTCGTCAATGGAGCCGTTCGAAGACCGAGATACCGCTGTACTCATGACCATATGAGTGCCTTTATCAGAGGTCATTTAGTACATTTACACCTCACCTTTCATCCATCACAGAGCTCAAGATGACTCCATGATGGATTTCAAGGTGGTCTCTTATACAAATGCAGACCAAACATAAAGCTGCTTAGCTTCAGCAAAGTGACTCTATTATGAATCTTCAGGCTCAGTTCCCTTTCCTATAAAGTGCATATATCTTGACTCATTTGCACCTTGAACAGTAAACTCTGCAGGTGCCATTCATGTTCCCTTCATCTCCCTGTAGCACACTGTGCTTTGGGTTATGTGTGTCGATATGTTTTCAGGGAGAGGGGAGCTGATATGAGGAAAATATTAACTGAGGACAGGATGTGGGGTGGGACTTGATAATTTTCTTGTGCCTTGTGTAGATTTCATAATTGGGTCTTGCCAAATACATATGTTACCTCATTTAACTTTGTCCCTTCCATGTTATTTTAAACTAACCCTTGCTTTCAGTAATGGAGTGGGAAGAAAGGGAAAAGAGCAAACATTATTACTTTACTTACTTTGCAGAATTGCCAAGAATGCCGCCAGCAAATCTTAGGCAGATTTAATTCTAATATTAACTGGTTCACTTACTAATTAATCTCATTTCTCCTTTGTTAGCAACAACATGCTTTAGAACAAGAAACAGAAATCTAAGAAACTTGTCTTTGTGTAGCTACATTGAATTGTAGTGTGCTGCTTAAACTTTTATATACAGTGAACAGCATGGTAAAATGTAATGCTGCATTTTATATTTAGTTCCTTTAAAACAAGGATGGCCAACACCAACATACAAGATCCAGCCTGCAACGTCATCCCCAGAAGGCATTTTCTGGTCTTAGTGGCCTTATAATAACAGTAAAGCTTTCAGAAATAATGATTCTATGTGTGAAATTCACATTTGGATTTTATATGACGTATGTAAATAACTGTGTACAAAAGTGCTACGAACAAGCACATGAGTGTAATAGCTGTATCCCACTTACAGCATTCAATACAAATGCAGTAAGGGGAAGACAGGAGTGCCTGGCGTGCTCTGGTCCATGGGGTCATGAAGAGTCGGACACAACTAAACGACTAAACAACGGGAGCAATCGGAACTACCTTCACTGCTTCGTTCACCACATCTGTGTCAGTCATGCTCTCCCGCTGGTGCACAATTTGCATCAATCTGAGATGCCCTTACATAGCATGCAATCTACAGGACAGGAAGCCAGAGTCCTGTTCATTCTCATAATACACAATGCCAGGTATAGGCTGATACTGCTGCACGGTTCTAACTAGCAGTGGAGCAAAAACTCAAAGCAGGAAGTTCTTTGATTATGCAAGCACCCCTGCTCAAATGCAAGCACAATTAAGGCAGTCTCATGAGTAGGCAGTTTCTGCTTGCGCCCCTAAGCCATTTGCTAACTGCTACCAAATCCCCCACCCTCAAGAAAAATAAGTAATCTAAGGGGAAGGGGCAGGTAGCAGCTGGAAGGGTGTTAGGCGGGAAGAGCTTAGGAAACGTCTCCTCCTTCGCACATGGAAGCCTGGCAATGACAAACTGCACAATCCTGCCCATTGGCGGCATCATCTACAGCCAGTGAGAGGTCTATCAGCTTGTAGGTCAAGCCCACGATCTCCCACAGCATCACTTGCCCAAAGGGGGAGAGGCCCAGTGAGCTTCTTCCATCTTCTTTGAAGTTCTCCATAGCCCAAGGGGGAGCCATATTTTCCCCTCCATCAGTTCCACTTTCTGAGTTGCTTCAAATGCTCCGTATCTTTCGAAAGCGTTCAAGTTTTCAGCAATAATTCCCAAAGGCCCATTTGATTTTGAGGGCTAGCACCATTTACTAGTTGCTTGCCCATATTAATCCTACCTTGACCACTTCTTTGCCCATACACTATTATCTGGAGAACTGATTTAGACCCTGAGATTCTAGAATTTGGATTTTAAAGTATAGGTAATTTATAATTGTAGAATTTGTCTTAGGACAAATAGAAATTTAAGATTTTAAAGTATATCATACTTTTCTGTACCTATAGACTTCCACACCAGATTACTACTTTCCAAAATATTTTTCCCCTTAACTGTAACACCTGAAGAGGACTACAGTGGTGCCTCGCAAGACGAAAAGAATCCGTTCTGTGATTCTCTTCGTCTAGCGGTTTTTTCATCTTGCGAAGCAAGCCCATTGATGGATCAGCGGATAAGCGCTATTAGCGCTATTAGCGGCTTTTAGCGGCTTATCTGCTGATCAGATCAGCTGATAAGCGGCTTAGCGGCTTAGAAAAAGGGGGGAAAGGGGAAAAAAAACCAGCAGGAACTCGCAAGACATTGTCGTCTTGCGAAGCAAGCCCATAGGAAATTCGTTTTGCGAAGCACCTCCAAAACGGAAAACTCTTTTGTCTAGCGAGTTTTCCGTCTTGCGAGGCATTCGTCTTGCGGGGCACCACTGTACTGCTGAGGATAGATTGTTGTCTGTCATATTTATAAGAACTCTTAAAAACTCTTTCTCCCTGTAAATTAAATGGAGATATGCAAATATATCCAACAAGCAACACAGCAAATAATAAAACAGTCTCTCTTGCACAAGCTTTGGATAAGCTCTCTGTGGCTTTGGCACAGCCATTCCAAGTATTAAATTCTTTATTTTACACGTCATTTTCATGCACTTTTATCTCACTTGCATGAGTTAGATAAGGGTACACAATCAGCCTATGTTATTAATCATAGTTAATCTATTCCATGTTGATAAGTAACTGTTTGATTTCAGATTTTGCTCCAAGGGCTCATTCAGGATTATATTTCTAACAGGAACAATGGAATCGCTTCTCATTCTTTAAGTGAATCATCAGAAGTGGTGTAGTAAAGTTAAATCACTCGACACCATTTCCTTCTAAAAACAAGTATTTTTTATTTTTAAAAAACTGAATAAAAATGAATGTCAATGTACAGATGTTAATGTTATTAAAATGTTCAGCTACATCATTTGCATTTTGCTGGCAATGTAGGAAATCTAAGGAAACATTTTGTGCCAGTTAGCGTGAAACTGAGCAAAGTGGAGAGCTAGTGAGCATTTATAGAAGAGGGTTAGCTAGAAGATGGCATATGATTAAGACCTTGTATATGTAAGCCAGTGCGTATTGATACATGTGGCCATTTCTCTTCTTCAGTAGCTTAACAGGGAAAATACAATTGTCTTCAGAATTGGTTGATATACCATTTTATAGATCATCACATGACCAGACCAACAAGATGTCATTTAGCGCGCACACACACACACACACACACACACTATACAATTTAATGTATATTTTATATAAACCACTTAGGGGTTTCTGTAAATAAGTGGTATACAAAATCTGTTAAATAAACAATTAAAATACAAATAGCAAACTCATTATTCACAGGCTAATGCTTATGTAGCCCAAAGAGCGAAGTGCTGTATTGTCATACTTGGTGGGGCCCACAGATTGGCAGAAATAGAAAATGCTTTGGGGGAATATTCCTAAGGGAAAGAACAAGGCAAAAACAGCTCAATGGTGAGCAGCCATGGGATGTTAACTTTTGGGGGGGGGCAGGGTGACAGGAAACCAGGGTGGAGGAATGGAATGGAGTATCCTGGGAAACGCCATGGCTGGCTGGCTGGAACTTTAAGCTCCTCTTGTGCAACATTTTGTTACAAGTCCCACTTGTGTTCCTTAATTGTAGCTAATATAATCAGCTGCAGAGCAAGCCAATTGGGCGCCTGAGGTGGTGCGCATACCCTGCGCTCAGAGGTGGGGCCAGCTGGGGCAGGACACACTGTGGGGCCTCCTAGGAGTCTGCCTGCCTCCTGCCTCTCAGCCGCCCTACAGCTGAGGGGGAGGCAGCTGGCGGACCATTTGGGGCAGCGCAGAGCCTGTGGGCGCCCAAGCCACCGCGTCACTACCAGGAGAGACGCATGGCTTGGGCGCGCTGCAGTCGGGCGCGCTGGGCGGTGAGTGCCACCCAGCATTTTGTCACCCCCCTCAGTGGTGACACCCGGGGAGACCTGCCCCACCGCACCCCCCCATCCTCTGCCCCTGAATATAATCAGATAGTCTCAGTTTTAGGTCCTGTTTAGACACAATGACCCCCCAGTCTGCAGATAGGGCTACACGTACTACCTGCACTGGAATACAGATGGAAATAAGTTACTTGTTTCAAAAAAGTTACTTGTTTCAATAAATAGTTTTCAGCAGTAGCTATTTCTTAAGTGGAGAAAGGGCTGAATAGGCAGGAACATTGGCTCAGCATTTTAGCTCACTCCCCATCCCAAACCCTTGTGGTAGCAAAGCTAGGAACACTTTGCAGTGAGGCCTCCGCTAAAGCACATCATTTGGCAGCGAGAAGCCATGCTAAAATGATATGATGTATGCACTCTTATCTGCTCATTGGAGGCTGCTTATGGGACTGTTACTTGCACATGACTGCCATATTTTTATAGACATATTATGCGCATCCTCCAATGTGAAGGAAGATCTTATATTTAAAGCAACCCAGGTGGGTTAGGCTGAGAGACAATAAATGGCTTGAGATAAATCCATCGAGTGTTTGCTCTCACAGTACATTGTTCCATGTGGCTGTATTTTGGACTCTGTTTGTACAGGATGGATCACATTCAAACTGAATATAGGTATAGGGGGAAAAATGTTCCAGGCTGTGTTTGGAACTTCTGCTAATTTAAGAGCTGCTGTTGTGGAAACTTGTCGACTTCTATTTCATTGAATAAAAATCTGTGCATATCAGTTCTAATGGCTGCTCATGAGATTGGCCTTTCCAGACAAATAGGATTGTTCCTCTTCTCCTGTAATTAATTCTGATGTGTGTGTCTGAATAGTATTTCTTTCTTGTGCTACTTCGGCTTTCATATTTAATTGAAAATGTGTTATGTTTACAGAACATCAGAGACAAGGACATCATCTTTTAACTTGCGTGTTACAGCCTCTTTAAGCCACAAGATGGCAATATCAGTTATATGGCTTTCACCCCCTTTTTACTGTCTGTCTTATTTTTCTGATTTTCAAATAATTGGATTCCTAAAAGTCATCTTTAGATTACAGAGGTGTTCTGTAATCATGTGATTTTAGGAAAACTATCACTAGCAAGTCTTAGAACGTTTCCTCTAACAGATTCTTTCAAACCAAACCAGAACCTGCATTAAAAGCAACGAGAAAACAAGCTATATTTTGAAATTGTTTCTGAAGGACTGCAGCTGTTCACTTTAAGAGGACTCAGATGGAGAGGCAGGTTGGGTTAGAAGGAGTTAATGCTTTGTGTTTATAGAAGCAGTTGTGCTCAAGTGATAAACATCGGAGTGCAACTTGTATAACAGGCCCTCTTTAATGTTTCAGACTAGGTTCAAATCATTTGCTCAGAAGTGTCTCACTTTTAAATTTTGAAAATCTGGTCACATCTAGAGCTGAAAATATAACTTTTGTCCTTGGCTCTTTACGTACAGTCTCTGGAGTGTTCTTTGCAGATGTGTTTGATAGGAGTAGCAATGTATCTTTCTCCAAATAAGAGGGATTTCTGGTCCAGAACAAAAACTGCTGGAAGTTGTACTGCAGGTTCTCTACTGATCACAAATAGTGATCAATACTGAAAGTAGTGACAATGTCCTCTCTCTGGATCTTTCCTCAAAACACAGATCTTAGGAAAGTCAATGCTGCTGGTTAGCTCAGTCTAATTCATACTCCCAGTAATTTGATATATGGAAGTGTAGACTCTCCCAATAAATGTAAGAGTTTCTCAAACTACTCGAGATGTTTCACCTGATGAAGAACTCCTATGTTTCCTTTGAATTTTAGCAGCATTTCAGTGGCAACTCTTATCTTTTTCAGTTCATGGCTAGTGGGACTTGCACTAGCAGACATACATAAAGAAGCATGCTCAAATTTTTAAATGATGGAATGTTTTTTGTTTAAAAAACAACAGTATTCTAGCAGGTAGGAAAGGCACGAGGTAGAAACATGGGAGCACTTGGGAATCTATCATCATATATTAATATAGTATGTGTAATGTTGTGCAAACAGAGTGGTAACGTTGTCCCTGCGCAGTGAATTTTCAGACGAAATTGGTTCTAGAGTTCTTTTATCTGATGATTTCCAAGAATTACCAGAAAGCGTGAAGAGTAATGCAGCCAGTGTGGTTCAACTTCCAACTATTCACCTTCAACAGAAAAAAATCAGCAACAGTTATATTATGTTAAACAAACTGGTCAACCTCTTCAGTGTCTGTGAGTTATTGAAATCACAGATCATCTGAGTATATTTCTGGGGGGGGGGGATAGGACCTGAAGTAGGGAAAGGTTGGTGACCTCAGCCCTGAAATCTGAGCCTGTAGGGGGTTCTGCTGCCACCAGTTTCCTCTGCCCCACTGTAAGGGTGGTGTGGCTTTTTCATTTTGTTTCTGTAGGATATGAAACTAAATGTGAGAACCTTCCTGCTGTAGTTTATAATACTCTTGGGCAATCAGAAAGCTTTCTGGATTTGCAAACAGTTGTATAAACTTCAATAGGAATCACTAATATGAAGTTATCTACTGTCTCTATATCAGACCTGGATGAATGAATTTTAATTTGACCCGTAAGAGTTGAGGTAGCCAAATAATAACAATGAAAAATGCATGAGAAGAGAAATTTCAGAGTGGTGATTTCACAGACAAGCTTATTTTATGCATCAGTTGCAAATTAATTGGAATGCCATTCCTTTCTTAGTAAGCCCTTTTAGTTATTGTAACCAGAAGTTCTGAAGTGTGTTAGCAGAGAAAGGATTATTGATGGATTGCTTTTTATTCAGGATGGAATTCTTAACATTACTTTTGCAAGGAGTTTAGCATACAGAGGTATGCTGTGCTATACTATCTCAGCATTGCAACCTTCTCTGTGTGACCTATCAGTCATTCAAGCTTTGAATTTATGGATTCTGTAAACAGAAATAGCTTCCAAAGGAAAACAGCCCTCTATACATAGAATCTAAATTCATGTAAATGTAGTGACCCAAAAAATGACAACTGACGGTGGGCAGGTTGAATCTCATAACTTTATGATGTTGTGCAGCTTAGTAAGAGGAAGTTATAAAAATATCCCTATAAAGGTAAAAGAAGAAACTTAACACAGAGGAGAGATGTCTTAGAATGTTAGGATGTATAGATATGCCCAACAATATAGTATTGTTGTGGGTTTTTTAAACCAGATTTCTTTGGGGATATCCAGGTGGGTTGCTCTGAGGCAAGACCTAGACTTGACATCGCATCATGTTCTGGTGATATGTCTCTATGGGAGCTAAGAAGGCATAACTCATCTGAATTCTCTTTCCGGTCTAGCCACTGGGAGTGGGCTAGTTGTGTGTCAAAAGAATGTGTGAGACACAAACTCCCCTGTGGGATTCATTCACATACCAGCAAATTTAGATTGCACACCTATAGTTGATTGGAGGTCTTGCATAACAAACCAGATTCCTCCAATGATTTGACTTTTGCAATAAGAGAAGCAATGGGGAAATTATATTGACAGTGTGGGATAACACTTGCTTTGATGTAATGTCAGCTAACCTTCCACAAACAAATGAGAATGACTGTACAATACATGGGTCACCTGAAAGCTCCCTAAGAAAGATACAGAGAGTTGAGTTTGGGTTTAGAAAGCAAGTAGCATTTGAGTGCTGCCGGTTTTATGTGGGAACTGTATACTTGGGCTGTCTGTTGAAACATATGCATTTATGTCCTCCTATGTTCAGTGTTTATATATGTAAATAAACATAAAGGAAAAGGTAAAGGTGCCCCTGACAATTAGGTCCAGTCGCAGCCGACTCTGGGGTTGTGGCGCTCATCTCGCTCTATAGGCCGAGGGAGCCGGCATTTGTCCGCAGACAGCTTCCGGGTCATGTGGCCAGCATAATTAAGTCGAACCAGAGCAGCGCACGGAAACGCCCTTTACCTTCCCCCCGGAGCGGTACCTATTTATCTACTTGCACTTTTTGGCGTGCTTTCGAACTGCTAGGTGGATAGGAGCTGGGACCAAGCAATGGGTCTCTCACGGGGATTCGAACTGCCAACCTTCTGATCGGCAAGCCCTAGGCTCTGTGGTTTAGACCACAGTGCCACCCGCGTCCAGTAAATGAACATAAGTATCACAAAACACAAATAAATTTCCAGTGGACTCCTTCCAAAGTGAACCAGAAGGGGGCTATTGCTGTCTCCCTGGAATGTCTTGCCACATAAAGAATTGGGGTGATCTTAGTATTAGGCAGTATAATAGGGAAGCCTCCTACAACTCTTTCAGCTCAAAGGAAGCTAGTCTAGTCATCAATAGATACTTACAAGTAAAAACAAAACAAAAAAACTAGTATGATCCAGTTAAAGTTAAGCCCATCCTCAATCCATACACCCTCTTTCTTCTGTTGAAAGAAATGGGAATTTGAAATGCTTGACTTTGGCTGAATTATAGCAAATTTGGGCACATTAATGAAGTTTGCAATCTTAACCCCATTTAGTAAAGGTAAAGGGACCCCTGACCATTAGGTCCAGTCGTGACCGACTCTAGTGTTGTGGCGCTCATCTCACTTTATTGGCTGAGGGAGCCGGCGTGCAACTTCCAGGTCATGTGGCCAGCATGACTAAGCCACTTCTGGCGAACCAGAGCAGCGCACGGAAACACCATTTACCTTCCCGCCAGAGCAGTACCTATTTATCTACTTTCACTTTGACATCCTTTTGAACTGCTAGATTGGCAGGAGGTGGGACTGAGCAACGGGAGCTCACCCCGTCACGGGGATTCGAACCGCTGACCTTCTGATCGGCAAGTCCTAGGCTTTGTGGTTTAACCCACAGTGCCACCCGCGTCCCCTTAACCCCATTTACATGGGATTAAATTCAATTGGAGTTGCTTCTGACATGGTTAGGATTGTGCTGTTAAGTACCATGGGACATTGTGGTCAAATGGTAAGTTTGGTTTGGGCCGTCTGCATTCAGATCTCTACTCAGTTGTTAAGGTTCCTTACATACAGCTAGTACCTATTTTTTCAATCTTAAATTCCCCACCTATAAAATGCAGGCATCAATGAGCTTCACATAGTTAATGTGGGAATGAGACAAGGGCCAGGATTGAAAGACCTGTGAAACTAGCTCTGTGAATCTGGAGGGTTCACAGAATAGCAGGCTCCTCTGACAAACAGGAACTTAAAAGGGTATTTGTGATATGGAAGGGGGATGGGGTGGTAATTCCACAAGCTTGTGTAGCGCTTCAGATTCCAGCAAGGATTGTAAACCAATTTGCATCCTAGCCTTTCTATTTAAACAACAAATTTTAAAATGGTATTTGCTAGGGGCTGTGCTCCTGCTTGCTCCACTCACCTACCCCGACATCCCCTCCACATTAACCCTCCACAGCTTCCCCTTTCTGCCCCATGCAGCTACCAAGCTTGCTATTCCGCTCCCCAACCCCTTTTCTAAAACCACTTCTGTTTTCTGTTTTTCATTCTCACTTTGTTTTCACCTTCACCCCCAGGCCCAGGTCTCTTCCCCACTCCTTCTGTGCAACTTCCTTGTACACAAACCACCCCTATGAAAACCTCCTGCATCTCCCTCCTCCTCCTGTCACAACTATTAAGCACCCTTTCTGCCCTCTTCCCAACTATGAACCCACCATCCCCTCCATGCAAAGCCAGGATTGTGAGGCAGCTCTACATATCCTTCAATGGGGGCTGCAAAATGACCGCCTTATATTTTTACGTATATAGAGAGAAATTGTCTGCAAATGAAATTACATCCATGATCCTAATGATAGCAGGGGCAGCACAGTTCTGCAGTACAGTAGTGGTTCCAGTTCCTATAATTTCATTGTTACTGAAGCTTTCTTCTAAGTGCACTAGAAGAAACAAGTTCTAAGTTCCACAAGTTAGCGATAATGCTTTTCTCCCAGGACACAATAACCAAAGCGTCACATTCTGTTTCTTGCTATAAATCCTTTATATGTGAAACTCAAACCTCTGCTAGGCTAGATTAATGGTAACCAGTGTATATAATATTTATCAAACCTCCTTTTATGTTGCTTGGCAATCTGTGCTGCCATCAAACACGCTGAAATAATTGACATTTAGTGCGTTGGCTTCTTTTGACTAAGAAGCATGACATTCATGTAGATAGTAAACATTTGGCAATTGCTGTAAATGTCTCCAAATTTAACACCATGACCTTTTCTCAGGTAAATGTTTTGGGATAAAATGTAAATAGTGATTCACTGGATGTCAAATACCACTGGATGTCAAATGCTGTGTGATCCTAAGTTTGCTGCCTTGTTATTTTTGAGAGGCTGGGAATTTGGTTTACAGGACCTCCCTGTTTAAAAGTCTTTGCAACAGAAGCAGTTGAAAAAATGTATTTACTGTGCATGCAACACATTTTTAGTCCCGTATTACTTTTTTTCATACTGTCTTTTTGATTAATTGGAGTTAGAGAAAACTTCTATAGAGGCATAATTAAATAGCAGCGTGTGTTTAAATTGAAACTGCTCACACTTTAAGTAAGCTCAATAATGCTGAACAGCGACACTGTTTAGAACTGATGTTTGGTATCTTGATTGAATATTGTATTGACAAGAAAATATTGTAATGCGTTCTGAAAAAAAACCATATTTAGAGGGCTATATAATGATTTATTTATTTTGTTTCTAAAGCTGCCCTTCAATGTTATTCATTTCTTAGGTCTAGTACTCAGAAACGGGTTTCTCAACTGTGCTACTACAGACTGCCTGTAAGTATCACATGATCCAATGATTCGTAGAATTGTAGAGTTGGAAGGGACCGCCAATGATCATCTGGTCCAACCCCCTGAAATGCCCACTAAAAAATAAATCCCTGGAATCCCTGTACATAGAAAACTAGCTGTTGAGGGGGGTGGGTTCTACCTTAGTTTATTCTGTGACTCTCCATCTTTCTTCATGCAGGGAATTTTATTCTTTATATGAAGAGATATTCAATCATATGAACCCCACCCCACCCCCAATTTGCAGCCTAGAAACATATTTACTCCATTGTTTGTTCTTGACAAGAACTAGGCCTTATTTAGCTGGGTGGGTTAGTTGACTCCCAAAGTCTCCTAACCTGGCAGGTTTTCCTATCTAGAATCTCCAGGTCCACTCTCATGCTAGAAACCTGCAATGTTCCCAGCATCTAGCTTATCACATGGCATGCTTCACAAAACCCCAAATGACCAGTTAACGCTTCCTTGGAGTGTTAAGAAGGAGACTCCCTAGTAGCTCTACAGACTCCCTAGTAGCTCCATCCGCACAAGGATTTCTGCTTGCACAGTGGAACACCCCCTTTCTGTGCATTTCCTAAATCTGTTCTAGGGGTTCCCCCAACCTTCTGGAATAGGTTTGGGGGAGGACACAGGACATGCATGGGGGAAGGTAAGGGAAATACACCCCGTTGCACAAGCAGAAGTCCTTGCAGTGACAGGACATGAATGCCACTTGCTGAACCTGGTTTCCCAACAACTATCAAGTAGCCTGCCCAACTTTCCCAAGAGAGGAGAAGAAAAGAAGAACCCAACACGACCTACCTTCTATAAAGATCATCTGCAACAACACACTTCTAGGCATAGTGTTATGTGTACACAGCCAGAGGTGCTGTGCATGCAGTGAAATAGAAGTGTGCGTTTACATGCAAGCTCTGAACTACATGGTGTATTCATGCAATTCCACTTAGCAAAATCAATTCTCATCTAGGAAAAGCAGAATGGTGATAACCATTTGAATGCACTGGTGCATTCACATCTAGAAGAGAAAATATCTTAGCATTTTCATACTGACCCTGAATGTGGTTATAAAGCAGCACATAGCACATAGCCTTTTCTAGGTCAGAATTCAGTGACTAAGTACCAGGCTATATGTTACAGCCCTTCAATTGCATTCATTAAAGCTTGGTGGCTGGTGTTTGCAATGAAAAGAGTGGGTTCTTTCCCATAAAGAAGTGTGGAGATGAGTTCACAAAGCTAAAAGAAGCAGCTAACAGGCTTTAAATTTACCGTAATTTTTGCACCATAACACTCACTTTTTTCCTCCTAAAAGGTAAGGGGAAATGTCTGTGCGTGTTATGGAGGGAATGCCTATGGGTGGCATGCCTACGGATTTTCCTCCTCTAAAAACTACATGCGTGTTATGGTTGGGTGCGTGTTATAGAGTGAAAAATACGGTACATATAATGCACAGTTTGGTTTTGATGCCAAGAATGCTACTCTGTGCACCATATTGGTTTCAGGACAAACCTATCAGTGGTGGGAGGCAGGCAAAGATGACCTTCCTCTGCCTGGCACTCCCAAGACCCCCCTGAAAAGGTGCCCCAAATGTTTAGGAGTCCTTTTGATGCAGTGGACTGCAGTGCAAGGGGTCTGATGCGATGGTGAGATCACAGAAATGCATTTGTTCAGTCCTGAATGCTGATATATTTGACTCTTTTCCCCTTCACTTTAATTGTGTTAAATCTATATAAATCTACTTTAATTCTATATAAAATCATCGCATTCAACATTATCATCAGTAAATTACTTCAAATCAACAGAGATTTAGAATATTCATGCCTGCACCCAAAGAACCCTTAGATTTATTGAGTAAATTAGAAATCATTATAATAAGTTTATCTGCATCCTGTACTTTCAAAAAGCCAACAAAAGGTACCAAACAGAACTACAGGAATTGGAAGATTTTAACGTGACATCCTCTCACATAGTGATCATGGTACAGTGATCACATCTAAATGTAAAATCTGTGATAGGAAGTTGGAAAGTTTCACTGAAAAATCCAGATACATAAATGTGTCCAGAACTTGTTGATTATTATTCAGAACTTCTTCATATGAGACAGTTGTGCATCCGTGGATGTAAAGGCCAGAATATCAGATAACCTGAAGCAATCGATAAACAGGATGGAATATCCTGCCATCTTAACAGCTATGCAAATAGGATACTAAGTTTGAAGCCACTTTGTTACAACCAATAACAGCTGTGAAGTCAATAACTGTGTCTAAAAGATAGCAAAACATTATGTAGACCTAATTGTCTTAGATTTTTATTAGATGTTTTTCTGTATCACTTTTAGAGTTCTGACCTTCCCTATTGATTAAGTGGCAATTTTGTCTGGCCAGTGATTGAATTATTGAATCACACCTGCCAAAAGTGATCAAGAGTGCATGAAATAAAGGGCAGGTGTCATGTGATTTACAACCCAAATGAGTTGCTTGCTTTGGTTTTGATTAAATAATACAAAATAAAAATTAAATTAAGTAGTGACCAAATTGCAGGCAAAGAACTATAACAATTTTAATGTTTTCATTTAGTTTCATACCATAGACTAATATCTCAGCACTGTGTGTGGAATTTTTCTTTTATAAAAGTTATGGCCACAGTTCCAAACCAAAAATTGATTATATTTTTCATGCTCTTTCAAATTGTTGTTTGTGGCACCGTTGTTGTTAGCAATACACATATACACATGTATGTGTTGCACATACACTTTTAGGAGATTCTCTTACTTGCATCATATACAAGTCCCCTGGTTGAATGACTCCATCTCCATATACCTGTTAGGCACTTGGGGACTTTGCCAGTGGTTAACCCACTTCATTGGCTCATATTAGCACGTGGGATTCTGACAATAGCATACACTTCAGGCCGAGTGTCAAGCACAATGGCAATCAATTATTTGGGGAGGATCTGAATCAAAGGGTCCCTTGCTGTTCCTGCTAAGTAATACTAATCTGCACTGTTCTTGTGGTAGGCTGCGTGTAAAGTCCTGGACATCAAAACTGCAGATTTCATGGTGCAGTGAAGCTGTACATGAACAAAACCTCCCTCATAGGTTGAGGAATCACTCTGTGTCATCAAAAGCCCAGTATTGCAGGCAATTACCCCCATGTTGTCATCTACTGGGGCAGTAGTAGAGAGGCCTTATTCAAACAAATCAGAACACAGACTGTAGAGACCTCTAGAGGCAACATGAGCTCATGGTAGCATAGGCTTACATGAGTGACATGAAGACTGTGCAACAGAATCCCTATTTCCCCTTCTGCTTGGGTGCTGGGTTACATATTTAATATGCGTTAGGTAGCTGGTGACTAATTTCACCCATTTATTTCAAGGCAACTAACTGTCTGGACTGAGGCCATGCTCCACAACCATTCTTCCACCTTGAGCCCCCCCAAAGCTGGAGGACTACAACTCCCATCACACTTGACCATTGGCTAGTGTGGCTGGGAATGATGGGAGCTGTAGTCCAACAACAACATTTGAAGACCCAATGTTAAGGAACATTGCATCATAGCAAGCTGCTAATGAGATTGCATTCTCCGCCTAAATATGCAATGTTCCTTTGGATGTTTTAGAAACATACTAAAAATGGCATTCAAAAGGCTTTTAAAATCCTGATACGACATAGGTAGGTTGTCAGAGGGAGGGAGGGATTGATGACTGCTTAGAAGCACCAACTCCCCCTATAAATGTAAGAAACTGCAAATTGCTTTTAATGACATTCATTTCTAATGGGAGCTCATTATGCAAAAGGAAGATTAGTATAATTAATCTATTTGTTACAAAAAGAATCAGTATTGCATCTAAGTAGTCATGAGCAAAGATCACAAAAATGAATGAAAACAAGCATAAATGTCAGCAGCATTAACATACCTGAACCCCATGACTGTTTCATTTATATTTGACAATGGGCTAGATATGTGATTCTAGCCAGTGGTAGGATATATACAATCTGTCCCACTCTGAATGTTCTGACAAACAGCCTTTCAGAAACCTCTGGAAATTAATTTTCTAAAATGTAGCAACAAACTAGCAACACAATTCTATGCATGTCTAATCAGAAGTAAGTGCCACTGTGTTCAGTAAGTGCATTTAGGATTGCAGCTTAAGAGTACAATTTGTGAGATTTGTGCTAGAAATAGACAATGCCTTGGATCCAATAGTGGCCTGGTTCAAGTGGAACAGAATTATACTTGTGCCAGGGGGTATCTCTGATTTCAACTGATTTCGCTCTTATACACACACACAGAGAGAGAGAGAGAGAGAGAGAGAGAGAGAGAGAGAGAATGAGCAACATTTAATGCTGCTCAGAGGTTCTCCCCAATTCTCAAGCATGGCTTTGGCGGCAATGCACGGGACTTTTTTAGTAAGTCAAGGAGCTGGGACAGGTCTGTTCAACAAAGCTGCAGGAGTCTTGGAGCAGCTTTTGTGCATTGGTGTCTTCTTATCCCAGTGTTTTCTTCCTAGTATCTTGAAACCTGCAAACCTGCCAAAGGCAACAGTGGGACAAAAATAAAGCAATAGTGTGGAAACTATGGATTGCAATGGGCTTGCCATAAGACCTGCAGCTTTCTGAGAAATACTGTTGACTTTCTCTAACCTACCACTCAGGGTTCTTGTTTCAGTGTTCGAAACCGTACACATAAGGGAGTCCCTTTCACAATAATGCTGATCACCCATTGTCCAGGGAGTGTTTCATTGTGGGGATGGATGGAGCTTACCCCATGTATTCCTGCCTGCCCCTTCATGAGTTCTAACGGGACAGCAAAAGAGGGCTACACAAAATATCTAGCATCACAAAAGTGAATGGTACTTCACATATTGTCTGCAGATGTTGCCCACTGACCTTAACTGAAAGGACGTTAAAGATACAGAGAGGCTTTTATCCTGATTCATTTGAAGCAGAAGGCAATTGTATTTTGTCCCTTAAGGAAATATGGGGGAAATGAAAGATACTCTAATCATTTCATCTAATTGCAAATTATAATTGCAAACTGTAAATCAAAAACTATATGAATTCTTAGTAATGCAATGAAAAAAAATTAATTGTACTTCACAATGCTGAAAACAGAGCAAATCAATTATATTGTTACAGGACACCCCAATCTCTGTCGAGCCGCTGCACAACGTTCCAGGTGCTCCATTATGTCATACCCCTATAGCAGCCATTTTGTGACAAGTCATGCCCACAACAGCCATTTGTGATTCACAGCCATTGGCTGAATTTCCCATGCTAACTGATTGTTGGAGTGAGGGACCTGGAAAACCAGCAGGAATGAAATAGAGCATCACTCCAGTGGTGATGTGCAGGTGTCAAGGACAGGTAGGAGTCTGAAGGGCAGGCAGAGGAGGCAGGGGGCAGGAGGGTGAACTAGCGGAAGAGACCAGTGATTTGTGGGGTTCTGTGCCACCTGTGAGACAGGAGGCAGAGACTGGGCAAACAGAGACAGAAGTATAGGCAGGAGAAGAGAAGGCGGAGGAAGGTGCAGAGGTGGAAGAGACAGTCTCAGAGAGTGTCAGGCCATAAGACTCTCCTCCATCTCTTCACCCATGATCTCCCAGTATGAGGAGAGACTTAAAGTGGCAGGAGGAGCTAGAGATGCTGTGCAGAAGTCATCAGCTGCTTGCATGCACCATGTCAGAAGAGGAGGTTTAAATGTGCTGTTGGAGGCATGGTTGCGCTGTTGCTGCAACTGTTGAGTTTGGAGCACAGGTCTTTAGAAGAAGATGGCTAACTAGATATTTAGCAGGAGTGGTGCATGCAATTCTTGCACCTTAGGAGCTGATGTAATTGAGTGTTTTGCCAATAAATAACTAAACTTCCAATCATGTGTCTTCGTTGGGGGGCTAGGTGTGCTCGGCATAACAGGCTTCCCTCCTCCTAACCTATTCTCGCAGCAACTGCTGGCCCAAGGTTGCCCAATGGACTTAATGGCTGAGCACAAATTTAAACCCAGGCCTGCCCTGTTGTCATCATACAGGACTAACATATTCAAATATTGACACAGTTGTACAAAATAGTGCCATTTACATATAGGATGGTTCAAGAACTGGAGAATTACTCAGTTTAGATTGCTGCCTTTCTCAGAACTTTGATGGCAAATAGTTTCATTCATTTCTTCTTTTTTGATGCTCAAGTTCCAGAGGAGGAATACCATCAAGGACTTTCCCATGTTCAGTTTTGTTGCTTTTACTTATACAAGAGCAACCTAACCAGAAGTGGGCAGCATGAGGGCCCTTGGGTGATGTCTGGCCAGATAATGTTGACGTTTCTTCATTGTCTGTGTAGTCATGCACTGCCACCATGTGGCAACTGAGCTGAGGGCTAATGTTTATAAAGAAATGTTTGTAGAAATAAATTTCAGCGAGAAAAACCAGGCTAGTTGGTTCTCATTGCAAACAGCAACCATGAGGGTATTCCAGTAAAGATCATGGTAGGGGCAAAACAATAAACAAACAAAGAAACCTAGCAACCTTCCCCCATACACAGTTCCAATCTGGTTCAGGGCCTTGTCAATTTGTTTTTTAACAAAGCAAAAAATAAGCCACACAAGACTAAACCACATAAATAATGTCACTTTGAGTACTTGGGGGAAATGCTGTGGAAACAGTCCTGCCGATCACTCTTAAAGCCCATTAATTATTGTGGGCCAGGCTTAAAGCATGTGCCTAACTCTGTCCTTCAATATCATTGGGTCGTCACAGGGCTTAACTTTGGCTAGATCACTCAAATAAAAACTTGGGGGCACAATCTAGTCAGCCACTGCATCCCTTTCCCTCTCTTGTGTGCACTTTCCCATTGCATGGGTTTTGTGGAGGACCTTTTTTGCAATTTAGAACACTGTGAAATCAGGGTTATAAATTGTGTGAGGAGCCTTTATTAGTACAGGTGGTGCGCCGCTTCAGAGATTCGCTTTCCTAATCATGGATAAAAGTGGAACACTGGAGGGCGTGGGACTTCCCAACCAACCCCAATATTCGCTCTCACATTGTGCAAAGAAACAGCACATCTGAATAGGGCTATAGTTCCTTTCCCCCCAGATAATCAGTGATAGTACCACTCAGCTGTTCAAAAGGGGACCTGTTCCATGCTTCCTCCCCCCAAGCATCTGATTGGTGGCATCACCAGTTATCTAACAATGGCAATCTGTGCGTGTTTCTGACTCTAGAGCTCCCTTCCAATTGGAAGAGGCTTATATAGTGGTTCCCCAAACTAGGAAAAGGAGCAGTATTCCACTATTTCAGAATGACAAAAATTTTATTAGGAAGGCAATGCTGGGAAAGGAAAAAACCATTATGACTGTGAAACGTTGGTGCATTCAATCACATTTAATTCATATTTTGAAAATCAGTCACTGCCTTGACGTATATAGTCATTGAAATATTTTAACTCGGACCTTCATATAATATCATATTTTATTTTACTTTGAGAACTGGCCAGCATATCATATAGTGAGAAATGCTATTGTTCCTACATAAATAGAATCCAGAATGATAAAGATATACAAATATTTTGAAACCATCCATTTAAAACCTCTGATTGTATTAACTGGACCATGCTTGAAACAAAAGCTCCTCTCAGTGAAAACTTCCCCACTTACAGCAAAGGGTTCTAGTTGATGACTAAGCTGAAGTTCACTCTAGCCCTAGACTATTGTGGAATTTGATACAAAGAAAAGAGTGGTTTGGATAAAATTGCTATGAACCCTTTAAATTGACCACAAAGACAATACACTGAAGAAAAAAATATAACCATGAGTAGGGCTGGGGGCACCTCCAGAACAGTTTGGGGCATTGCGGGGGCTGATCGGGGGAAGAAGAGAAAGCCAAAGTCCTGTTGTGCATTTGATTTGGGTCCCATAAAACTTGCTTAATAGAAATTATTGGCAATTGTTCAGCCCAGTACAATCTACCTAGTCTATTTTTGAGCATTGATTGAAGTGTAAACCATTAAACAGGCTCACATGACCTGTTATTTAAAGTGGTAAAGTTGCCATTTCAGCTCATCACATGCCGCTCATCTGTTATATCCAGAGGAAGGATATGCAAAATTAGGCTAGCAACCAAGGGAAGAACACTGAATATCCTGCTTAAAATATTCTATCCAATGCACTTGAAAGCATGTCATCATCCTTGAAACTGTTTGAATAGGAGCCAGCAGTGAGATCATCTTAATCCAATAATCTATGTCTTAAGCAAACAAGGCAAAATTAATTTTGTAAAATTAAGTGTTTGTCTAGGGAGGTTAAAATATTAATACTGCATAATCCCCTGGACTTTAGTAAAATAAACAGAGATTGAGGGTTATCCTAATGCAGGAACTGAACAATTTGCTTTGTTTTATGCAGTCAAAGATGTTTGCTTTGTGGATGAAGAAAAATATATACTGCTACAATTTGGTGTTATCTCATGCAATTTTATGATCTAACTGCATTAGTTTGTGTTCTTATGAGAAAAGTGCTGATAATTCAGCAGAACACACTGAGTCTATCCATGAGTGTATTAGAAACCTGTAATTTTCATCTGAAAATTAAATATACAAACTTGATGGAATAGTACACAATCATATATATTTAGAGGGATTATATTTTAAAATGCCTGTAAAAATGGAAAGCAATTTTCAGGACTTTTTAAAAAACAAGGTACCACTTAGCAAGCCAAATACTTAACACTTCTTGTCCTGTATGCTTCTTCCTTTCTTCCTTTTTTTACCTTCCTTCCTTCCTACCTTCCTTTTTGTAAATCTATTTTAGATCAATTAAATTTATGTAAATCAATATTCTTCCCCCTTTTTTAAATGGTAAAAATGCACTCTCATAATTGTGTGTCTCCATATAATGTTCCTTGTCTGTAAATTCAACTGTGCACCTGTCTTCTGCTGAAAACCTTTGTCAACATAGAAAAGAAAGGTACTATTGGAAGACTAGCAGGGAGACCATGCTCTGAAGATGCTGCAGCTCTTCTCCTCTAGGTACAGTGATACCTTGGGTTAAGAACTTAATTCGTTCTGGAGGTCTGTTCTTAACCTGAAACCGTTCTTAACCTGAGGTACCACTTTAGCTAATGGGGCCTCCTGCTGCTGCTGTGCCGCCGCCATGCAATTTCTGTTTTCTTCCTGAAGCAAAGTTCTTAACCTGAGGTACTATTTGTGGGTTAGTGGAGTCTGTAACCTGAAGCGTCTGTAACCCGAGGTACCACTGTACTGCGTTGTGGGAGAGAGAGCAAGACTGTCTAGATTTGAATGCCTTGATGCAAATACAGTGGTACCCTGGGTTACATACGCTTCAGGTTACAGACACCACTAACTCAGAAATAGTACCTCTGCTTCAGGTTAAGAACAGTTTCAAGTTAAGAACGGACCTCCAGAACAAATTAAGTACTTAACCCAAGGTACCACTGTAGACCAAATCCTTAACCTTCACATGCTTATTTGTATATTTACAAGCCTCTTTTTCACCAGCTGACTTGCTGCTTCTGAGTGTTTCCTGGTAATTTAATAAGTTGATGGAATAAACTGTGTATACACTTCTTAAGTGTGGCTGCATTGTTACAGGTACAAACTGTGACAAGCCTTGGGCCCATGCACTCCACTTCCTCTTGTTCTCTCTTTCATGTGGGATGGCAAAATTAGAAGCTTCCGTTTGCAGTTTGAAACAAGCTATAGTTTCTTGCTTTATTCAAATAAGGGAGAGAGTAGTTTGTACTAAGCGACAGTTTGTTCACACAGTAGGATGGTCATAGTAGGAACAGATCCTGGGCCTTTGAGTGCCAGCCACATTTCATGACTTCCATCTAAAACACAAATACCTATCAGACAAATGCAATTTGTTTCCACATTCTTAGACCCGTAACATGACTTGATGCTTTCTTTCTTTCTTTCTTTCTTTCTTTCTTTCTTTCTTTCTTTCTTTCTCTCTCTCTCTCTCTCTCTCTCTCTCTCTCTCTCTCACTCACACACACACACACACACACACACACACAGAGTGCTGGGCTCTCAGGATAAGAGGATCAGGAGTGACCTGGCAGATAATCCAGTGTACTCTTCTACTTTAAACAAGACTTGAAACCTGATGGAACATGTCTAGATGCTACTAGGACCAGGAGCACGCAGGCACTGCTGGATGTGACTACTTCTCAGCTACTTTTATTGAGAGAAGGTCTATAGAAATCCAGTCAGTTCCCTTTGCAGAACTTTGAATCACATTGCAAGCCAGTTGTAGCTGAACCTTAGCATCTGCTTGCTCAAAATCATCTGAAAATTGCTCTGCAAACCAATCACTACCTTGCATATTGTTTTCCTTTGACAGCCTGAATGATCAAACAAATCACAAAGCTTCTTGACCTACTCAGCCTACAGAGACAAATGTTGTAGTGTCACTTCTCTAGGAAACTGGAAAATGAGGCAACCTTTAAAAAAACACACCAGTATTTAAAACCCTTTCAAAAGCTGCACCTGTAACAAATCTGTGATTGTCTGACTAAATCATGCCCTCAAAGTTAAGGCTTCATGCCTACAAGGGCATACAGATCTGGTTAACTTTTATCATCTCTACGTTAGTCTAATGTACCCAACATGTGTGTTATATAAAGTGACACTCATCTAGATGCTTGTAATGTACTGTACAGGATAAAAACCCAAAGTGCGTCATCATGAGCTCTTAAGAGCCAGAAGAGATGCAAAAAGGAAAGGAAAGGTAGCCATGCTGGTTCATAAGAAGAAGAACAAGCCCGAAGTTGGATAATCACTTTATAAGGACCAACTAAAAAGCTAAAGGCTTTGTACATGCGGAACTTACACTACAGCTAAGTGATATGCCGTCACAGAAGAAAAGGAAGGTGGTGGCGGCAGCTCCAGCAATAACAACAACTGGATTGGAGTTGGGCAAAGAATGGAAGGAGGACTACTTAACAGTTGAAGGATGCACAGACTGGGGTAAGCATAAAGACCCATATTCCACGTATTCCCTTAGCAGTCAGATGTGCTTCTCTCTCTCTCTCTCTCTCTCTCTCTCTCTCTCTCTCTCTCTCTCTCTCGCGTGTGCGCGCACACACACGGATTCTGATGCTTGTACCAAGTCTTCAGTGACTGTCCACTCCAACTCTCTCTAAACCCTGTTTAGGGTTTAGCCTGTTCCACCCAACCTATTTTTCTCTAGAGATTAGCACCCTCCTGTTTACTTTGGAAACCCCTAGTACCACTTGTCATGCTAATAAGATAGATTTGGGTGTTTTTTTAAATGAATTATTCATGGTAAAGTGAAATTAATTCACTCTGTTTCCCTCCCTGCCATTCCTTGGGGGATATTAAGGCTCCCTGCACGTTTTAATAGCTCCTTTCAATCTTCTAGTAACAGAAGCACTCATTTTGAACAGAATGAGAAACATTTTGTATCCACCTGTTGCACTGCAACATATTTTTTAAACCCTTCAAGTGCATTTTTACTAAAGCACTAAAAGCCTCAGGCAAGCCTAAAGCTTATAGCTCTGGAGGAGGAGAGAAGAACAGAAAGAATTACCAGGTTTTCCCCTTCTTTTCAAATAACGCTGTCTGAGGCACTATGCACACTTTAATTTGGTTTAATCAAAATGAGTAGGATGTCAGCTGATCCACACGTGGGGGTGAGGGAGAAATTTGATTCCTTTTGCATTTAAAGGTGAACCTGCCTAATTTGCGGTCTCTGGCACACTTCGCAAAACAGCCATCCTTCGAAATTTGCAGTCCTCTGGATTTTGCAATGCACTTCTCGAGCCAAGCAATATGTACAGAACTTCCTGTGCTGGGGCAAAGTGTGCCTACAAATGGATGTATTGCTGAAAATAATGCTCATAATTGCATTCCATTGGGCCAAACTGCATATAAAAATGTATACAGCAGGAGAACTCCAACTGAAATTGTGATGGGTTTTCACAAGGTCTCATTTGCTTTTTAAGTTGCAAGTGGATGTAGACATATGGAGAACTGTGCTTAACATTGAAAAAATGAGTAAAATGAGAAACCAAAACTGACAGATGCAGTCATACCTAGCAGAGGCATTCATTGTAGGCCCCCCTCACCCCAGACTGGGTGATTCACAGTCAAACTGCAATTGCAAGAGACTACATGTTTGAATTCTTTTTCTCAGAGGTGGGGTGGGAAGGGCTCTAGATTTAACCCTCTTCCCAAGAAACCAGTTTTCTTAAGGGATAACCCCTCATACCAGAGATGCCAACTTGGATAAAACATTGGGGGGGATTTGGGGACATGGTCTATGAAGAATTAAAGAAAATGCTCAAACATCCATTAAAAGACCAGAAGCCTTTTTATTGGGCATTATGACAATAAACATCCCAAAAGAAAGCAAAGGATCATTTCTATATGCAACTACGGTGGCTAGAGTATTAATTGCCAAATACTGGAAAGGGAATTTGACTCCAACTAAGGAAGAGTGGCAAAGTAAATTGGGTGAATATGTAGAACTAGCCAAAATGACCAAAGTGATAAGAAATCACTCGTTTACAAGGTTTAAAAAGGAATGGGAACATTTTAAAAAACTATCTAGCTAAAGATGGTTCCCCACTTAAAACTTTGATGTGCCTAGAATAAATTTCACAAAGTAAAAAACAGTTATGTGAGTTATTTTATAGAGAGGAAAGGTTGAAAGAATACTAGAACACAGTTTGAAGGAAAAAGGAAATAAAGAGATATGAAGAATCCGCTAAGAGGTAGGGGGAAGTCAATTAATGTACTATGGAAATGAATAATTTTAGAAGAAGAAATAGATTATGTATGTATGTATGTATGTATAAGAATGAAGGAAATAAGATGTACAGTGGTACCTCGGGATGCGAACGGGATCTGTTCCGGAGCCCCGTTCGCATCCTGAATGCAACGTAAGCCATGACAGCACGTCTGCGCGTGAGCGGGTTGCATTTTGCTGCTTCTGCGCATGCGCATGATGTCATTTTGAGTGTCTGCGTGAGCGGCGAAACCCAGAAGTAACACGCTCCATTACTTCTGGGTTGCCGCGCACAACTCGAACATGCTCAACCAGAAGCACATTCAACCCAAGGTGTGACTGTATATCTGCAGATTTTAAAATGCAATAAAAAAATTATTAAAAAAAACATTGGGGGCGGGGTAAGCCTTACCCTGCATAATCGATCACAAGATGCGGAGCATGCAAACCATTTGAATGACAACCATTTCTCATAAGGCTTGGTTTCCATACCCTTGAACAACTTGGTTGCCCTCCTCTGCACACATTTCAGTTTGTCAATATCCTTCTTAAATTGTAGCACCCAAAACTGGGGTCCAGTCTCCAGTCTGAAAGTGTGTCACTTCTTTAGCCACAAAAATTCCTGAGGGCTTTAATCCCCTTTAATTGTGCAAACATCCATTTCCGTTATGTGACTGAATCCACTCCGTAAATTACGAACAGTTCAGAGGCGACCACAGTCCCTGAGAAGCGGAATCATGGCTATTATTTTCTTATGTGTAGGTTGGGTTTTAATCTAAAATGAACGTGACTAGGCTCAGAAAATGTAAACAGCAGAATTGAAATCTAACAGCCAACTATTTAATAATTCTTTCCTCTGCATACTTTTTGTTGCTACTCCTGTCTAATTGGACAGTTCTGTATATTCTCTGTATATACACAGTAACCTCTGCTTACACTTTGTGTGTTATCTTTGGGCAGTTGCTTATATCAGATAAAAAGGGGGTAAGTATCTCTTGCTGATATCAGTGGCAAGGTCACAGAGTATACCATCACTTCATTCATCTTTCACAATGGATATTAATTCATTTCATGTAAGAAAATGTACTCTACTATCTGCTGGATAATAATTTAAAGAAGCACTATCAGTTCATGCACTAGCACTGGCTTCTTTAAAAAAACGAGCATCTGGATCTGATGCACTTCAAAGCAGAATGCTACGCAGAACTAGTCTTCTTTGAAGTACAGCTACAAGCACAGACAAGTTTAGGAACCCAAATCAGTTTCTGAATCTGCTGTACTTGGAAAAAATCCCAGTCAGATGTCTTTAAAAAATAATACGCATTTTAGAAAATTGGTGTCTGAATCAGCTATACTTCAAAGCAGAATGTCTCATACAGCTTTTTTTTTTTTTGCTTTTTTTTGCTTTGAAGTATGACTAATTCAGATGCAGACTTACTTTCTTCCTTTTTTTTTTAGGATGAGGGAGCCGAAATTGGCATTCACCTTAGTCATGCTCTGGTCATTCTTCTTTGCTGCTGTGTCGTTTTCTTTCTTCTTCAGCCAGTGTGAGAAAGGTGTAGTTCACCATGCTGTAATAATAACCTGAATAATTTAGAACCACAGAATCATAGAATTGTAGTTCTGGAAGGGCCCCTGAGGGAGGGCCCCTGCAATGCAGGAATCTCAACTAAAGCATCCATGACAGATGGCCATCCAACCTCTGCTTGAAAACCTCCAAGGAAGGAGAGTCCACCACCTTCGGAGGGAGTCTGTTCCACTGTCAAACAGCTCTGACATTCAGAAAGTTCTTCCTGATGTTTAGTCAGGAATCTTCTTTCTTCCTGGCATTTAGTACAAGAATCTTCTTTCTTGTAACTTGAATCCATTTGGTTTGGGTTCTACCCTCCAGAGCAGGAGAAAACAAACATGCTCCATCTTCCACATGACAGCCCTTTAGAAATTTGAAGGTGGCTATCATATATCTTCTCAGTTCCTTCTTTTCCAGGCTAAACAAACCCAGCTCCTTCAACTGTTCCTCATAAGGCTTGGTTTCCAGACCCCTCATCTGGAGTCACCCTCCTCTAACACATATTCCAACTTGTCAATATACTCCTTAAACTGTGGATTAAATTTGTTTATTATAAATTTATTTCTTTATATGCTACCATCCATGTGCATGGGGCTTTTCATAAAACAGATCTGATGGGTCCTTGCTTCCAAGAGGCATATCATCTTAAAAGGCACAGAGGAAGGGGGTGGAGGAAAGGGTAAACAGGTGAAGAATATACAGTGGTACCTCAGGTTACATACGCTTCAGGTTATAGACGCTTCAGGTAACAGACTCCGCTAACCCAGAAATAGTACCTCGGGTTAAGAACTTTGCTTCAGGATAAGAACAGAAATCGTTCTCCAGTGGCACAGTGGCAGCAGAAGACCCCATTAGCTAAAGTGGTCTTCAGGTTAACAGTTTCAGGTTAAGAACGGACCTCCGGAATGAATTAAGTTCTTAACCCGAGGTACCACTGTATTCTATTCTACTTTGGCTTAGTTACAATAGGGTGTTGCATCTAGGGGGATATTCCAAAGGCTTCCTGGGAAAAGTGAGTTCTGAAGAGGACATAAGGGAGAGCAGTTGGAGGAATCTTGGAGGAAGCTCCAGGCATAAGGGAAAGTGAGGGAGAATGGGCAAAAGATCTTTGGATGGTTGAGACTGGTTGAGCTGGGATCCAGAGCAGAAAAATAGCAGGATGGGGCCATGTCATGGAGTGTTTTGAAGGTAAGTAAAATTAGTTGATGTAGAATCTGGCTGGAGCTATGAGAAATTCTAGACTGCGGATGGAAGCTCTGCACAGCACTCAATGGATATTTTCCATATATTATATACACACATGTATATGCTAAATATTGCATTACTGTTGGGAAAGAGCCACATCTTGGTGGTAGAGTAGAACACCTGTTTGGCATGCAGAATGTCCCAGGTTGAATCCCCTGCATTTCAGGTAGGACTGGGAAAAGTTCCCTATCTAAAACTCTGGAGAACCACTGCCAGTCAGTGTATACAATGTTGAACTAGACAGACCAGCTTCAGTCTATAAGACAGCTTCCTAATCTCCAGTGTTTGTAAGGGGTGGGTGGGGGAAATCTAGGGTGTATTTGAAACCTGTTGTTTGAAGCTGGGTGGGAGGGGGCTGGGATTCACTGATTCTAATAAACCTTTCATTTATTCCAAAATAATTTGGACAGAAACTGCCTATTAGATTAGTTTCTCACATCACAAACTATGTCCCCCTTGGAGATCGACATCTGGTAGGAAGTCCTTAATTAGAATATTCCTAGGCTGCTGCTCCAGAGAGCTGATTATGCAGCAAGAGGAAGATACAGAGAATTCAATTTGTATTACAAGGGAGTGAATTGTTGCTAGCACAGAACAGAGACAATCAAGATGGTGTATTGGATTTTGAATGAAAGCTTGTCAGTTCTGTTATTTGTAAGTATCTATTTCATAATCAAGCTGCTGGTTCTGATTCATTTTCTGATATTTCAAAGGAACTCTCCACTTTCCCCTAAATGTTTCATTTTTATCATTTACACAACTGATGCTCAAAAGTTTCATTCTGTTTAGAATTGGGTTCTTTTGACAAATACAACGCAATTGTGAGATTTCTTAATTATACATTGCATTAGAAAGAGAAAAAGAGCATTGTAATTGTAATTGATCATCAATATGTTTTCTATTTACTGTAGTTATTGTGGTTGGGAATGAACTTATACCTGTTTATTGACACATTCAACTGGTATGAAGAGGAGGGTGCCTATCTTTATACTCGGGTTATGTTGGGTGTAAGTAAAAGTTTGTTAAATGCCCCTTTAACCAGGCTTTCTCTTGGATGTGCTTCTGCATTGTTATTTACCCTAAAGTCTCACTGATCTGCATGCCATTCTGCTTCGT
This sequence comes from Podarcis liolepis, assembly GCF_965112155.1. Classification (NCBI taxonomy): domain Eukaryota; kingdom Metazoa; phylum Chordata; class Lepidosauria; order Squamata; family Lacertidae; genus Podarcis; species Podarcis liolepis. The sequence continues at coordinate 69,478,207 of NC_139557.1, read as the reverse complement.
GTCCCCCCCCCCATTTTTTGTAACCAAATGCCCCATAATTTTAAAACCAGCCTAACTGGTTGCTTTTTTTTATCCCACTTGATTCGTTTTAGTTTTGTGATTTAGAAGTATACTGCATCCATATCTCATTCAATTTTGTTAGTCATAAACTGGATTAGAAGAAGAACTTATCCATTGTTTCCTGAATCATGTATCTATAGTAATGCACCTCTTACCCAAGCAGAACCACTTACTGCAGGGACATCATAATATTCCTGACTACCTAACATGATATGATTTGTGACATTATACTACTACAGCCTTCCCCGATTCGGTGCTTTCCAGCTACTTTGTGACTACAACCTCCATCATTCTTGGCCATTGGCCATTGGCAATGATGTCTGGGAGCGATAAGGACCAAAACGTTAAAAGTCTTGTTGCAGCATTAAGATTCCAAATCTTGCCTTCATCCATTTCACACACACACCAGGTCACTTCACCCTGCTGTATGGCAGAATTGCCCTCCCTGGCTGTAAAGCTGTGAAACATAAAATCAAGTGGTAATTTGTCAGCTTTGGGGGGCTAAAACATTTTTTGTGTTTTTGTTCATTTCATATGTGTAACACATTTTGTCATTTTGTGTCTAGTCCACGCTTGCCTGGGCAAGAGCTTCTGCCACCTGCCTCAACTTTAACTGCCTGCTAATCCTCTTACCAGTTAGTAGAAACCTGGTTTCATTCTTAAGGGGAACAAGTTTTGTAAGTACTTTTTTCCCTATTGCACAAGTATTGCCTTTTAAACGATCATTGAAAAGGTTCACTGATAATGTTCTTGTTATAAATGCACATTTAAAAGAAACTGATAAACTGTAGCATTTGACTGCTAGTGGATATTTATAGGAGTGTATTTTTCCATTGACTTATCACAGTGTTGCAAATACAGCTATAATATTTCAATAATAATAATAATAATAATAATAATAATAATAATAATAATAATAATAATATCCCGCCCATCTGGCTGGGTTTCCCCAGCCACTCTGAGCGGCTTCCAACAGAATATTAAAATACAATAGTCCGTCAAACATTAAAAGCTTCCCTAAACAGGGCTGCCTTCAGTTGTCTTCTAAAAGTCTGGTAGTTGTTTTTCTCTTTGACATCTGGTGGGAGGGTGTTCCACAGGGCGGGGGTCACTACCGAGAAGGCCCTCTGCCTGGTTCCCTGTAACTTGGCTTCTCACAGCGAGGGAACCGCCAAAAGGCCCTCGGCACTGGACCTCAGTGTCCGGGCAGAACGACGGGGGTGGAGACACTCCTTCAGGTGTACTGGACCGAGGCTGTTTAGGGCTTTAAAGGTCATTCATTCATTTTATTTGCATACCACCCTTCAGGGCACTTCGCAGCATAAAAATACAAGATGAAAAGAGAAAATACATAATAAAAACAAAAACAAAAGTTTATCATTACAGGAATGAGCCTAGGTGACTTAGACTCATTCACTCTCTCTTCTTTTCTCCCCAGCTGATATAGCTGCAGGGAGGACATTGGAAGCTTTTGCTACTATTTTTTTCTTTTAAACCACCAGTTGTTTAGCATTATGCCCCAAACTGAACAAGCTTCAATTAGTTTTAACTATGGTTTACTTAAAGAAGCCTACTTCAGATATTGGATTGTGAAGCTAGCTTGTTACAATAAACCACAGCCAAAATTAACTTGAGTTTTGCCCCTCAAAATGGCCTCTCAAAATTCTCCAGCCTAATTTTGAGCAAGGAAATGAGGAGGACCATGTCATCAAACTTCTCCAAGGTGAGGAGAAACTCTGTAACAGTTTTTCAGGAGTGTAGATCACCATTATCAGTGACAGCAGCACCGTCTCATTTTTCCCTAAGGGTTTTTGATCATTCTTGTAATGATAAACCATAGTTTATTATTGTAGGAGTGAGCATAGGTGAATCTTGGAATCACCTCTCAACATTGCTTCTGGCTGCAGTATCCCAGCTATGTTCAGTAAATTTTGGACTAGATAAACTGTACTTTATAATTATGTTTGCATGCAATTTCAAGTTCATAAAAATGATTTAAAATGCATATCTTTCCCCCTTTTCATCAAGTGTTGTGGAGGAGTCCTGAGGAGACAACTTGACAAAAGTGTCACATTTCACAAGACTATTGCATATGGAGTAGCTGTGAATGCAAGTAAGTTGTTTTTTTAACTTAATGCTTACAATGTAGGCTTCCTTGTTTTGTCTGGAGTGATATGAATTTGGAGTGCTAATCTTGCAGTCTTAATGCAGGGCGGTCCAATGTGGAACTGGCCCATGTGGGGACATTGAGGGCTGGGGTTGTATGTGTGACCTGGCCCTGCTTTTAGCCACACACTTTCAATCAAATCCCTGAATATTTGGAATTCAGGTGTGAGCAAACAAATATAAAATATTTTTGGGGGGTTGGGGGTGGGATCTCTGAAGAACTCAACTTTCTACCCTTGGTATCCAGAGACACTCTCAGTGTTCTCAAATATGTCTCCTTAGAATCTATTGTTTTCAATGAAACTCCCAGGTAAGAGTGCATTTTCCCTTCTCTCTGATAACAACACTTTCTGCTGTGATGGAGACCGGTTCTGTTATTTCAGGGATGGCTTGCTGAGGGAGTGAATAAATGCAGTTGTTTTTTGGGAAAAGGAAGAAGCTCTGTCTGGTATCACTTATGGTACCCCTAGTATTGATTTGCAATTCTTACATATTTTAGTAGCAGGTGAGATTCAGTTTCCTTTATTTCTATCTAGTCATCAGATCATTACAAAACAAAGGTTTAACAGAATGAAAGTAACGCAAGGTAACATTGACTGAAGTTTAGATCCACCGAAACCCTACAGCATAATCAAGCTTAAAATGCCAACTAAGGCTTACTCAGGGTAGAACCACTGAAAGTAATGATCATGACTCAGGTCCATTCTCTTCAATGGGTCTACTCTTAGTAAAACTTAGTTGAATGCCACCCTGATTTTTCCTGGCATAGCACTACCCTGCCCCTTTAAAAAGAAAGAAAGAAAATGGCCCTCTTTTAACAAATATGAAAATGCAATATTAAATTGAAATAAAAATGAGATGAAACAAAATGAATCCATGCAAATCCAAATACAATTATGTAAAACCTAAATGGATAAAAGCATAAAACAAGACTTAAAATTCTGAATCTCCCTGGCAGGAGACAGCATTCTCTCAAGAAATTTCTCCTCTCATTAGTTACTAGAAAACGTGCAGTCTTCACAGGAGGCAGGAGCATTTGCTCTTCTCCAAACCATTCCAGTTTTCTACAAAGTTTTCTGCAGCTTTCTTTACTACATCCAAGGAGCAACACAGATCCTTTGTTATGCAGAATGTGTGCCTTTAACCATTTAATTGCTGGGTCAGAGGGATTACCCTTTTAAACAAGAGGATCTTACGGATAGGAGTGCCAAAGACCAAACACACACCTTTATGCTGCAATCAATTATTTAGTCAATAACAAGGTCTAAAACAGGGTTCAGCAAACTTTTTCAGCAGGGGGCCGGTCCACTGTCCCTCAGACCTTGTGGGGGCCTGGACTACATTTTGAAGGGGGGGGGAATGAACGAATTCCTATGCCCCACAAATAACCCAGAGATGCATTTTAAATAAAGGGACATATTCTATTTATGTAAAAACATGCTGATTCCCGGACCGTCTGCCGGCCGGATTTAGAAGGCGATTGGGTCGGATCCATGGTCTAAACATTATCCCTATCCATTCATACTTACTCAAGCATACCTCCTCAGATGGCCAATCTGAGCAGAGCTGGTGAAGAGGTCAGAGTTTGGCTGTTACACTCTGACCTCTGGACTTGTCTTCTTGATCTCCAAAATCCTAGGTGCACAAGTCCTTGCTTTATACTTTCCAGTTTTCGTCAAACATGATGAAAGTTATGAGTGAGTAGCATTTGAGGTCATTTGATCTGGGGTCATCAGGGTAGTTTCCCAGACCCTCATATGTTGTTCCATCACATGTTGTTTTTCAGACAGACAGGTTCCCACTCCCTGATCTTTTGAACTTTAAGGAGTCCTAAGACAACCAGAATGCAGCCTTCTGTCTTGGCCTTCTTCCTGATCTTTTAACCTTAGGTCTCACATATTGGAAATAGCTGTAGATTTTCAAAAGACCACTTGCTTTTAGCTGTTCGTGGTATGTATTTTTGGCTTTCCTTCCTCCAGCAGATGTTCCCAGATGCCCTCTATAGTTCCCACCAACAATTCGGCACTCAGATCCATTCTTTATCATCAGCCATTGAATAAATAAACATTCTCCCATACATTCACTAAACACCCCCCCATTTTTTAAAAGACATATATTACATTCTTTGCTATACAGGCAACTCCCTCCTTACACAGGTTCAACTTGCATACAACCGTGTATGTGTGTGGTGTTGGGAAATGAATAAATAATTCAATTTAAACTGCAAAAAAGGTGTGAAACGGGCAAAAATGGCCCCAAAAGAGCACAAAAGCTGAGAAAATGGTGTGAAAAGAGTGGGGGGAAAGACTAGGAAGTGCTGCTGGTTTTTTAAAGGAATTTTTCATGGGATTCCAGAGGTTTAGAAGGTGTTTACAAGCTTTTTAGATGCTGTTCCCCACTATACATGATTTCACATATATGTGCGGTACCTGCGATTGTAACCCTCATGTAAGTGTGAAGTCGCCTGTACCCAACCATCAACTCTGATTCATTCCTTCTGCATACAATGCAGATCCAGTGCAAAAGGGATGAGTCTAAATAATGGGATCAGTGGCTCAAGAGTTCTGCCCAACAGCTGTTGATACTCCCTTGCCTTCAAGAAGGACTGTGGAAGGGCTCCAAGATGGCACACTTCCCACCAGGATCAGTCAGCTGAATTTTTGTTCTGCTCCAAACCTCAAAAGAGCATGGAATGCAGAACACATTGCAGTGCTGCGTGGAGTTATATTTCTCTATCAGCCCAGCAACATACCACTTTCCTTTCATCATAAGAATGGATTCCTGAAGAAAGCACAATTTCCCCCTTTTAATTAACAAGTCATTCCAGGAATAGAAATGTATTAATTGATCTTGTTTTAGTTTCCTCAAGGTATCAAACTAAAGGTGCATTAAAAAGTCCACCAAAGGGAGATTTCCTCCCAATACAAATAGCAGCTTCAGGAGAGAGATTTTCCTCCCAGCTCATACATGATTGACTGGGTCTGAAAAGTGCTACTTTTGGGCTTCTTCCACAAAGATGGGGAAACTACCCAGCCGTGTTTCTCATTCCTATGGAGGCAAACCCTATACATGTAGATGGGGCTCCCTTTAGACCAGCGGTTCTCAACCTTTGGGTCCCCAGATGTTGTTGGACTACAACTCTCATCATCCCTGAGCTCTGGCCTTGCTAGCTAGGGGTGATGGGAGTTGTAGTTCAACAACATCTGAGGACCCACAGGTTGAGAAAGGCTGCTTTAGACAGAGCTGGTTATGTGATGCATGGGAAACATTGTTGTTGAGAGGTTGGGATTCCCCCCTAGTTTTTACACACATTTCTTGTCCACAGATACTGCTTAGGGCCTCTGCCTTGGGAGGAATGGAACAGGGATTTTATCTAACTATGTATGTATGCATTTATGATAAGACATGGAAACGATGAATGGACTAGGAATAATTTACAGGATGGTGGCGATCACAGTATAGGAGAGGTGTAAATAATGGGAGGCATTGTCAATCTATGCAGGTTAAGACATGGCTGTTAAATTCTGAGCACGGTAACTGTGAAATTAATAAATCTGAGTGTAAGAGATGCTTCTAAATGTTTTAGATAGTTTTAAACTGTTTAAAAATATGTTTTTGTTTTATTTTAAATTGTACTGTTTTAACATTTCGATGAATAGAATAGAATCCATATAATACAAGTTAGGAAACTGATTGTAATGGGTATGCTTAAGTACTTAATTAAAAGGTGACTAACTTCAGTGCAACTATTATCCCAGACAGGCATGCAGAAAGACAGAGAAGTGGCTTTTACTCTCTTGAATAAGTATGTGCACCAGTTCAATGAGAGCTGTATATGCTTCGCTGAGAACAAACACAGATTAGCCAAATGTATCAAGACATCTCTCTTGTTTGGCTCCTTTTCTACATGCTGAACTGATGGATAATGACCTGTAATTGCAGCTCATTTACTAACCCCCTCTCCATAAAACAATCCAGCAATGAGATAGATGGAAAATTATAGACTAGCGTGCAACAAAGTAATAATAGCACATATGAACTACTTATGTATGATCATAGACTTGCATTTATGGCCTGCTCTTCCATAGCTGCTGACGTGTGATGGGCATGTTTTGAATGTAAGAGGTGCTCTATACACTACAATGGGCAAACACACACATTTCTCCACAGTGCAAAAAAGTGGGGGTCTATGCATCTTCCACACAAAAAGGCTTCAATGTAAATTGAACAGCACGTTGCCTACAAGGGCAGCCTCATTCACAGAAGTGGGAAAGACAATGTTGTGTGCTTGTTCCTCTGCAATCCCACAGAAGTGAATAGGACGACTCTGGTGTTTTGAACCTATGGGAATGAAACCATGCCCCTGCATGCATTCACAGGTTTTAAATGATAAGGAGAGCTGTAGAAAAAGTGGGAAGATAATAATCATAATCATAATCATATTAAAAAATAAAAATAAATTTTTATTTATATCCCGCCCTCTCCAGCCGAAGCCGGGCTCAGGGCGGCTAACAACAATAAAATAAGACAACATTTTAAAATCATTTCATTAAAAAATTACTTCAAATCAAATTGATGGCAACCATTGGCTAGATTGCCAAAGGAGGGAGTCAGGCTGTGCCCTGGCCAAAGGCTTGGCGGAACAGCTCTGTCTTGCAGGCCCTGATAAAAGATAAAAGTGAGAGAGGCTGAACCACCCCATGTTTGAACGTTATGTATCACATATGAACTGAAACAGTATTATATTGATTTATAGTATAAATATGTATTCAGGGATAATATCAACCTTTCATGGTTTATATTGTGACATTCTCTCTCTCTCTCACACACACACACGAGAGAGAGAGAGAGAGAGAGAGAGAGAGAGAGAAATGGAATGCAAAAGGTAAACCAAGCTATGTTCTCAAGCACATAACTCATTACCTGACCATTGTTGGAAAAATATTTGTCATCACCATCATCAAGGCTACCCAGCTCTATTCTGGGAATACATGTTTAGCCAGCCATTGTTTACTCAATGACTCATCCATGAAATAAGGATCTGTTTGCTTCCAATATTTCATATTATGGTCCTCACTTTATACAACTCTTTCTTTTCAAAGCCATTCACATCATTGCACATTTGATCAACATAGAGCGATACCATCTTAGCCAGTCAAAACAAGCAGGAGAGTTAAGCAGTAAACTGTCAGGCATTGGCAAGAGCCCTAATGAATCCTACTTGAACCCAATCAGGAACTATGACATGGTAAGTTGGCATTTTGGGGATTGGCTGGTGTTTGTCATTGGACTGTTTCCCCTGCCTTGAAAATGCGTGCGCGCTCTCTCTCTCTCTCTCTCTCTCTCTCTCTCACACACACACCAGAAGCAATAGAAGCAAAAAGTCTTCAAATGTTTAGTGTCTTCAGATGTCTGCACAAGCACACTTTATTTTGAAAGAAGAATGTGGCACCATGTGTATAACTCATTATTGCCTAACATCTGCCTTTTGGAAAGTTACAGCTAGATTAATCTGCATGGGTTTCATTCTTACCTTTCTGTTTCACTGAATTTTGCTCTATTTCATTCCCTCTGAAGGACTCCAGTGTAGCAAAACAGCTACCTCTTCGATCATATCATTTGCTGTAATCCTTTCACAGAAGCAAACAAATTGCAGCTAATATTATTTATACCACTTTCCAGTACAAACCTAAGTTTTAATTATCAGTGCCAATAGGTTGCATCCAATGCTAGTTCTATCCATTAAAAATAACAGACATAACTAACTTAGGCCCATTAATTTCAGTGTGTTTACTCTGAGTAATACTTAGAAACAACCCAGTATGTCTGATTAAAACCCCCCCAAATCTTTCATGTGTTTATTTTTATGCTGAAGCTACAACATTTATTCATTTGTCCTATAAAACCACTTTATTATTTTTCTTCCCATCCCCCAAAAAAGAATACAATAACTGAAATACTAACAACCACTGCTGGAATGACAGGTCTCCTGATCACTGTGTCATTAATTCTGATCATGACTTCATCTACAGAGATCATCACAAGGTCCTTCTATGAGGTCTTCTGGTATACTCATCACCTGTTTGTTGTTTTCTTCATTGGTTTAGTTATCCATGGGATGGGGTGAGTATCAGTATACATCAATATGACTCAATGTCATCATCATCATCAGAAGTCATCATTTGTGTGTTGCTTTCCTACCAGATTGTGCCCAAAGTCACATCAACCATATTATAAATTTATGCAAGATGGATAGTGGACTTCTTTGAGGGCAGCATAGAAACAGTCTGAGAGGCCAACACTCCTGCTTTCTGCTGTAACCTACCCACAAATTTCCCCAGCCTGCCGCCATCAGGAATGGCTGATACAGTGGGTACCACACTGCCACCCCAGAATGAGGCAGGGCAAGAGTGAAGCTGAGGCTGCCTGGTTCGCTGGGGGGAGCACTGGACTGGCTGCGCTAGCGTGCCTGAACAGCCCTGACCTCATTGCTGCCCTCATTGTCCATATAAGCAGCAAAGATGCCACTGTTGGCACTGCCCCATTGTGATGGACACTGCTGACCACCACTGTGTTATTCCATGTGTGCTGAAAGAAAGGCTCACAAGATTTTTAATTCACAGAGGGACTTTTTGATGGTAATGCAAGTGAAAAGGGAATGTCAAAGACCATTTTTTTTATTCAGCTCTAGCTTTATAACGCTTTTCTTTTTCTGTTTAGTCAGCTCATCCGTGGCCAGACCCCTCAGAGTTTGTTGCTGCACAATGTCACTTACTGCAAAGATCATTATTTGGAGTGGGAAACATCAGGTCAATGTCCTTTGCCACAGTTCTCTGGCAATGACCCTGTGGTAAGAATGACTCTTGCTTCTTGCCTCATTCTAGGCCCTTTCAGATGTGCTGCTGTTCAGATTTTTTAAAAAGTGTTATTGTTACTTTGCTGTTTCTTAGAGAGTGATTGCACTTCTTCCAATCCACTCCAAGGAGGGAATTGTTCAGAATCTGGGTTTTCCAAACTTGGGTCTCTAGCTGTTTTTGGACTACAACTCCCATCATCCCTAGCTAACAGGGCCAGTTGTCAGGGATGATGGGAACTGTAGTCCAAAAGGAGCTGGAAATCTAAGTTTGGGAAAACCTGGTTCAGATTGAGAAATGTTCTGTGCCCTCATTCCACCAAGCAATAAATGTTGGAGTTATGAGCATGTGTCCACATTATTGATACCCCTGTCAGTGTTTGTTGTTGTTGTTGTTTTGCATATAACATGTGATATGATATAATTCTGACCCTGTGGGAGATTAGGAGAATAGACAGCAGGAACTACAGTGGTACCTCGGGTTAAGACCTTACAGTGGTGCCCCGCAAGATGAATGCCTCGCAAGACGGAAAACTCGCTAGATGAAAGGGTTTTCCGTTTTGGAGGTGCTTCGCAAAACGAATCTCCTATGGGCTTGCTTCGCAAGATGAAAATGTCTTGCGAGTTCCTGCGGGTCCCCCCCCCCCTTTTTCTAAGCCGCTAAGCCGCTTATCAGCTGATCCGATAAGCTGATAAGCCGCTAAAAGCCGCCAACAGTGCTAATAGCGCTAATTCGCTAATCCGTCAATGGGCTTGCTTCGCAAGACGAAAAAACCGCTAGACGAAGATAATCACAGAACGGATTCTTTTCGTCTTGTGAGGCACCACTGTAATTCGTTCCGGAGGTCTGTTCTTAACCTGAAACTGTTCTTAACCTGAAGCACCACTTTAGCTAATGGGGCCTCCCACTGCCGCCGCGTCGCCGAAGCCCGATTTCTGTTCTCATCCTGAAGCAAAGTTCTTAACCTGAGGTACTATTTCTGGGTTAGCGGAGTGTGTAACCTGAAGCGTCTGTAACCTGAAGCGTCTGTAACCCGAGGTACCACTGTACTTGGTTTACTGAGTCAGTCTGAGCTGTCCATTGTTTTAGAGACTGCATTGACAGGCCTCCTGTCAGAAAAAATGAGGAAATGTCATGAAACAAAAATTGCTCAAACTACCACCACCTTGCCGCATATAAAAGTGAGAAACTGCACAAAGCACCTTACACACAATGAAAATATTGTGGAATTATTTAAGGTATTTCAGAATAAGTCAGCTATAGGGCTACACAAAACACATCTGGAAGAGCCCCAAGAGTGTTGCTCTGTTTACAAGGTTGTAGAAAAACAAGAGTGCCTCCTGTATAAAATGAATTGCAGTGGCACCTGTTTAAAAATCCCAATTAATTTGCTTGACCGTCTTTGCCAATAATGCCTTCCAAGCTGTTAGATGATTTCATTATGTGTCATATTGTGCCTATAATTCTCTGATTAGAATAAGGTTGCCAGTCTGACCACCCAGTGCAAAGAACAATATTTTATGTCAAGGCATTAAAAAAACAAAACAAAATGAGAAAACAAAAGTAAGCTGTCTAAGAGTTTGAAATCTTGTTCAAAAACAAACCCTCCAAAGACTGCAAATCCACAGGGGGTAATTAAGTAACCATCTTGTGTATGCTTGTCACATGCTTGAGTGACAAAAATCTAACATTTATTAAGATATTTTTAGGCTACTATTCACAAAAGATTAGGATTGGGCAGAAAGAAAGCAGGAATAAAATTACTATGTTAAAATACAATGGGGGGGGGGGGGAATACATCAATAACTTAGAAGGATTGTAATGACTGACCTAGATTGGTTCCCACATAAAACTATTATTTGCTACTACCCTGCATGCATATTAATGTATCTCAAAAAACTTAGTGTCTCCATAGAAATAAATACTGTGAATAAAGACAGCCATTGTCTTGCAATACCGTGCACTGAAACTAATGAGCATAACATCAGTGAGGCACGTCTCCTTCCCTGCACACCCAAAGGAATGTACTCAAGATTGGGGAAGGACTGTGACAGTGGTAGGGCACCTGCTCTACATGGTTAAAGTCCCAGGGGTAACCTCCAGCATCTCCAGGTATGACTGGGAGAGACCCCTGCTTGGAATTCTGGAGAGCTGCTTAGTCATTGTAGACAGTATTGGGCTAAAGGGACCAATGCTCTGACTCAGCATAAAGCAGCTTTCTGTGTTGTAGATAGATTAATAGATCGACAGATCTCCCTAGTTTCATAGCTGATGCTTCATTGTGCTTTCAGTGGTGGCTGAGGCCCATTGGGACCAATAGGGTGGAACTCAAGGTGACCAAGGGTAGGTGGAGCCAGAGCAAATGACTTGCAATGCCGACTAATTCTACTTTTGTGAGCATCCTCCTCTGAGTTGTGCAACACTGAGTCTAAGAAGGAGGAAGCTGACAGGCAGTGCTCTGGACTGATAGTAAGTAAGAAGATAGGCAAGGTTGAGGGCAGACTGAGGCTGGAGGACCAGTCTCTGTTGCATAGTTTTGAATGCTGATGGATCTTGAATCTCAAAGTCATACCAGATTAAGATGATTTGGTCTATGAAACAGATGACAAACACATTGAAGTTGGGAAAACACAATGTTGGCACATACCACTTAGTTTTACAGATCATTCACTGCTTCCTGGAAGATTTCCTCTGAGTGGAACTCAATAGATATTAGGATGTCCAAGAAGGAAGCTTTCCTTACCACATTCCCAATGTAGACATCCACAAAGAAGTCTTTGTGAACGTTAAATAAGCAATGAATGTTACAGCCATCTATCTTACTCCTTAAGGAGTTTCAAGATTTGTTTCTTGTGCCTGTGCCATGGCAGCGCTGGGTAAGGATGTTTGGTTGACTGTCACCAGGTCATTGTTTTAAAAAAACAAAACCCAACTCTTCTGATTTACAACGCCACCACTAAGCCACCCACAAGCAAACTGGGAGAATATCTCCTGGAGGACTTTGAGATTCAACTTTATTAATCTCTCTGAGCACATGAGAATAACTGGTCAACACTGATCAAATCACACAAAGGTGTAAATCAAAGCCTATATGAACAGTACAGTGGTACCTGGCAAGACGAATGCCTCGCAAGACGAAAAACTCGGAAGACGAAAGAGTTTTTCGTTTTTTGAGTTGCTTTGCAAGACGAATTTCCCTATGGGCTTGCTTCGCAAGACAAAAATGTCTTGCAAGTTTGTTTCCTTTTTCTTAAAACTGTTAATACATGCATTCCTATGGGAAACCGTGCTTCCCAAGACGAAAAATTCGCAAGACGAAAAAACTCGTAGAACGAATTAATTTCGTCTTGCGAGGCACTACTGTATCGCTTAAACAGTATCACTTAAAGCCATCCAGAGTGGCTGGGGAAATCCAGCCAGATGGGCAGGGAATAATAATAATAATAATAATAATAATAATAATAATAATAATAATACAGTAGTATTGAAATGGAAATGCCTGTTTCCAGGACAGTAAAAAGGCCATCAACATTAGGTCTAAAGTGGGTCTCAAAAGTGTCACAAATGGAGAATTCAGCAAGCTTGCCAAGGAATGAAGTCAATCATCTCTTTAAAGAATTCATATGTTAGTTAAACTGTTATTAGTTGTTTAGAACATATATAAAAGAAACACACTTCATAGATTTGACCAGGTTCACCTCCAAGTGATGGTGATCTACCTTTAGAGTACTCAAGCCTGTATCCTCAGCTTCCATCATCAGCCTGTCCAATATCATTTAATGTCAGGACTAATGAATTTGTCACCTTGGCACCAGGCAAGTGTCCTGAATACAAGGAAAGAAGCTTTGGCCACTCAACAAGTCATCAAAGACTATTCATTTCCAACAAAAAGAACACTTTAAAGATAGCATTTTCTACAGCTGCTTGCGAAAGGATCAAAGGAGCATATTTGAAAGCCTTGGCTGAATTCTCAGGGAGGATATCAAATAGTTTAAAAATTCCTCAGCAGGGTTTTTCTGTCTGTGCAATACAAACAAAAAGAAGAAAGACGCTTGATTTTCGCTTTTCTGTAGCTAGTAATTAGGCCAATGATTTACTTTTCATCGGTGACTTGCACCACTGCAGTTTCTTAAGCCAGAGCAATATTTTACCTCCAGTACTTCTGCTGAGATGAGTTATAGCCTGAGCAGCAACCCTATTATGGTGAAGAATGTTGATGCAATGGGGTGACTTTGATCTTGTGGTGCCACCTTAGACTCCCTGGTGCAAGCATTAAGCTTGTGGTACTCAGATAATCTTACCTCATATATGCCCATTTGACCACCCTGAACTGCAGAACTGGCACTCCTACAGGTATCACTTAATATTTGTTTTGCACTTGTAAGAAATCAATAATTTAGTATGGCTTCACCCACAATTTGGAATTCCCTGTCTCTTGATATCAAGCAGGTAACTTTGCTGTACACTTTTTGATGCCTGCTAAAAAACACTTTAGGCAAACCTATCCAGACATGTAGAAGTTGACATGTGTTTTAATCTGTTTTTAGTTTAACTGTTGGTTTTAATTATATTTTGGATTGCTTAAAATACTTTATCTTTTTAACTTTATCTTTTATTTAAAGATAGTATTTTTATTTAAAATACCTTATCTTTTTTAACTTTATCTTTTATTGACAATGTGATTATTTGGGGGTTTTTTTCTAAACCACCTAGCTGTTCTATTTGCAATCAAGTGGTATATAAATTTCATTATATAAAATAAAAATAAAGCTAATGTTCCAGAGGGTAGCCGAGTTGTCACAGGAAAATTAGTGAAGAGTCTTGTGGCATCTTAAAGACCCACAAGTTTCATATGGCCCAATGTTATGGATTAGAGTCCTTTTAAGCTTAACCCATTATAAATTTGTTAGTCTCGAAGACTGCAACTAAAAAGGCAATTCATTCAAGACAAGAGGGCAAGGCTATAGTTGCCATTTACATTGCCCCCTAAGTGAAAGCATCACCATGCAATGAGGCTAGAGAGAGTTGTGGGCCATAAATGACCTCCTTTTTGCATCTTTAACTTCCTGTCCTCAAGTATGACTGCTAAGTTGCAAAGTCAGTAGCAGTTCTGGCTCCTCCCTGGGAACATCCAATACCCCAGATCAGATTTAGGAGCACAGCTGATAAAAATGTCCAGGCCAGGAGGACAGGGCAGCTCCCACCACACAGTTCTTCCCCAAGTCAAGTCATTTCAGACGGCTTTGTGCTGGTTGAAAAAAGCGTATCATTCCATAAACTGGGACACTTGTTTTTTCAGGTTCTGCTATCGATTTGTAAGTGACCCCCACCCCCAAACCATGGCCTTTGATGTTTGAGGAACCCATTGGAATGGGGTGGAATAAGGCAAATGAGACTTGAGTAGGTCAGGGGGAAATGACTGAAAATCAGGTGCCTCTTTCTGCTAGTGAAAACATCCCCTGTGGATACAAACAAGTGTATTTTTTTGCCTCAATGTCATCAGTGTTAAATTTCAACAGAAATCATTACAACCAGTTCTGTGATGGTACCATACTCTGGAAAACTGGGGAGGAGGGTAATGAAAAATGTGGAAAACCTGCAGTGTCAAAGGGTTCAAGAATTTTATAGACAACTATTCTGCATCACTTTGGCTGGTTCTGATAACAATACATATTGCCCAATTGTGGGCTTTATAATGATTATTTTAATTATTATGAATTGGAACTAGCATCTTTCCATTCATTTGCACCCAGTGCATTGATGATGTGGGAATATAAATCAGCTCCTTTAATAATGAGAGTTTTAAAGAAATCTGAAATGTGATGGTAATGTGTGAATTTGCTGAATTAAAAGGACAAAGATTAAACAATAGTATTTGCAAACAGCTACATGATCTAGTTTTGTTCAGCATTGGATACAGACTAGGGCAACTGCCCCGTGTTTCTCCCTATTGCATACTGTTATTCTTGGTTTTATTAATATATAAAGTATTAATTAAAGAGAAACTTAAATCTAAGTACTTTGGTATAATTGAGTTTCAAAGTCAATAAATGAAAGCACATCCATTTTGCATATCCTCTGCTGACTAAAATAAGCCATTGTAAGCTGTTTTTCCGATACTAAAACTAAAACGGGAGAATGAATGCTTGCATGTCTAAAAAAATCCTGCATCTTCCATTATATCTAATTATCTAAAGCTGTTGTAGCTCAAGCTGAACAGAATGACCAGTTAATATATATGGTCAGCTAAGTACATTTGATCAATAGGATGATCAGTATATATGACCATGAAGTGCAATTATCAGCTATAATATCTTGAGGTCTAAGCAACTTGATGTCATAGATCTGCTAAGTGTAATTATTGACAATAAAACAGCCCAATCAATTTAATAAAAATAGGTCATTTCAGCATAACTGAACTTTTTGGGTCAATTTCTGGCCAATGCATCATACTAGAAAACTTTGCTAATTGTACAGCAGAATCAGGGAGTGGAAATTGGTTCTCGTTTCTTAAAGGTTCAAGAATCCAATCTTGAGAGCCTGTGTCAGAAAAAGAGAAGCAACAATTTCATGGAGCATGCATTTATGCACTCTGAGCCAAACAGGATCCATGTCCTGAATAGCTGAGGGTGGCTTGCATCAGCAACCATCATGCTTAGGCAGGTGCAAGAAGCCCTATGCCCTGGCAGAGCCCACCACTGACACCATGGGCCCTCTACAGCCCACCCCCTCCAAAAGCTTGGAAAGGCCTCCCATTGTTTTTTCTAGTTCAGGACTCTGAACAATGAACAGGTAGGGAATTCCATTTCTCGCAGTTTCCCTACTGTAGTCCAGGCATTACTTACTTTAATATTGAATTATTGTAAGATAAAGGTAAAGGTAAAGGACCCCTGGATGGTTAAGTTCAGTCAAAGGCGACTATGGGGTTGTGGTGCTCATCTTGCTTTTAGGCCGAGGGTGCTGGTGTTTGTCCACAGACAGCTTTCTGGGTGATGTGGCCAGCAGGACTAAACCACTTCTGGCGTAACGGAACACCGCGACGAAAACCAGAGCACACGGAAACACCATTTACCTTCCAGCCACAGCAATACCTATTTATCTACTTGCACTGGCGTGCTTTCGAACTGCTAGGTTGGCAGGAGCTGGGACAGAGTAACGGGAGCTCACTCCATCGTGGGGATTTGAACTGTTGACCGTCTGGTTGGCAAGCCCAAGAGGCTCAGTGGTTTAGACCATAGCTCCACCCATGGCCTTATTGCATTCTTGTAACACATTCTAAGTAGGGCTTTCTTTGCACTTTCCTTGGTTAGGTCAGGAAGATGCAGCACAATTACTGACAGGAGTGACACCCTGTCAGCATATTACACACCCTGCTCAGAGAGCTGCACTGGCTTCCGTTTCATTAGTGGGTTAAATTCAAGGAGTTACTATTAGTATTTAAAGCCCTTGACAGCTCCATGGGCCATAAGTTTCCAATCCCTGTGGAAAAGATGGAAACCTGCGTTCTCTTCTCAGTCAGTGGGGTGGTGGAATGTTTGGCAAGCACTCCTCCTCTTTGCTTAGGAATTTGGGGTATATTGCCCACCTTAGCATCTTCTTTGAAGGCAAGGTGGAGATGGACTGAAATAACATAGTGCCTGCAGTGGTTTCCATCAGAAATTTAAAGCTTATATATGCATCAAAACTTCTCTTTATATGATCCCCAACAGGCTTGGAAGTGGGTCTTATGCCCTGTGATATTGTACATCTGTGAAAGAATTATTAGGCTCTGGAGGTTTCAGCAAGAGGTTGTCGTTACAAAGGTGTGTATGTCGTATCAGCTTTATTATCTGTATTAAAATAAAAATGTATGGTTATATTGCTTCATCGGTAGAAAGTTCTGTATTCAATATTTTGTTGGTGTATTGCACATTCTGTTCGTGGCTTCGTTTTCATTACCATATACATGAGCATTTCAATATTGCCTTGCTTTCATAATACTGTTAAGAAAAAGTTTTCCTGCAACGGCAAGTCTGAAATTGAACTGCAAGGTATGCAACAGCATCACCACGTGAAAAATATGGAGGCGCTGTGGCCAGCAAAAAGTCATGCAACCAGGTGCAAATGGTAGCTAATATTTGCCCATTGAAAATCAGCTGAGTCACATCTATTTTTACATTCCTTGTTGATGCACAGGACTATTTTGGGGTTGCCATTCAGTGGTAGAGCCTCTGCTTTGCATGCAGGTTCAATCCCCAACATCTCTAGATTGGGCTGTGTGAGTTCCATGAGTTCCTTGCCTGAAACCCTGGAAAGAGCCACTCCTGGTCAGTGTACACAATACTGAACTAGATGGACCAATAGACTTGGTATAAGAAAGCTCCTTGAGTTCCTAGATATATTGCATGCTGATTGTCATTTGACTGTGGCTTAGGTGGTGTCTCATTCCTCTGGAGTTCTGGAGCTTCATATGAAAAAACGTGGCTTTAAGATGGAGGCTGGTCAGTATATCTTTCTCCAGTGCCCCGCTATCTCACAGATGGAATGGCACCCATTCACTCTCACTTCAGCCCCAGAAGATGACTTTTTCAGTGTACACATACGGTCAGTCGGGGATTGGACAGAAGCCCTTTTCAGCGCCTTTGGAGCAGAGGAGAAAACCTTTCAGGAGCCCTGGAAGCTGCCAAGGTTTGATAACTAACTGCAGTGTTGCATACTTGTCATTTTGTTTTGATTAACTAACAATTTGTGAAGGGTTTCCTCCCCCCCCCCATATCGAAACAGAGTATAAATTATAATTATAGATGTAGTAAAACACAGCATACTCGAAGTCTCACTGGCAGGAGGGGAAAAAACCCCATATATTAATGTTTTCCTTCAGGAGGACTGCTTAAATCATGCTACTTGGAAAAGATATTGAATATTATTTGATATGCCCATGATCCAGCCAAAAGTAAGCACTTTGACATTCCATGGTTTTCAGTAGGAAAGCTAAGCAACCGTTTAAGTCTGCAACTGTAAGGTTCATAAAGTGTTTCAATTATAAGGGAAGGGACAGGTTTGGGGGGGGGGAGCAGGGGGCTTAATGAAATCCACAGATCCTACCACCCAATTTTAGCAAAATCATGTCCCTCCATAGTTTTCTAAAAACAGTAACACAAAGACAATGCCTCCTTCCCCTGTAATTCAAATACTGGGAGTAAGTCCATTGAACTCCATAGCATTTACTTCTGAGTAACTATGTATGCTTACCACTATGCTGCATGGGAAGGGAGAGGATAGATGTTTTAACTAAAAATCAGAAATGTTTGTTTTTGCTGCAATGCCTATAAATAACCAAAGGATAAAAGAGATAAAAATAAATTACCCCCGGATTGGAAGTAAAACTTTTTGAATCTACTCTGGCTCTATAGCCAGTTCTTATTTGCTTGTTAGCATACTTGCTATTCCCCCCCCCCCAGCTTTGCCATAAACTTTCTTCATCCTTCCTAATCATTATAAAATAGTACCAGCAACTTAACAGGGTATCTGGGACAAGGCAATCTTTGCAGCGGGAGCTGGATGCTGGCATTTTGTTCTCAGGAAGTTGTTCACAAATCTATCTTCTTCCCGTCTGCTTGCAGCTTCCTAAAAGTTGGCACATGTCATGCGACCTGACACGATATCACGATTCATAAAACCCCCACCAGTCAGGGATACCTTCTGAACTGAGGTGCAGTCTAGAGAAAGTTAAAGGTGCCTAAGGACCCCTGATAGGAAATAACCAGGTTCCAGTGTAGAAAAGGGACTGGAGCTCAGAGAACAAGGTTTGCAAGGAGGCCTTGGACATCTCTTGTTAAAGGTATCAGGTAAAAGGTGGAGGCAAAGATTACCTCCTCCTGAGACCCTAAAGAGCTGCTGCCAGTCAGATTGGATTGGCGTGGGGATCCTTCTTCAGGCCTCCTTCCCTCATGGAAAGCCTCCTGTGTAGGGTGGAAGGATCAGCCAATTTTGGTTCTCTCGATTTCTCGTTTTTCCATTTAAAAAACAACAACAAAAAATAAAAAACCACAGACTTCTTTATTGAAAGTTAGAAATGGTTTCTCTTTTTTGTTTTCTCTCTTTTATTTATGTCTCACCCTGTTTAGTGGACATATAATTATGTATTTCTCCATGTTCCAATCTTAAATTCAGCTCTCTGCATTTCTGCAGCAACCTGCAGGAAATCCCTTAGCATTTTAGCATGAATATCTCATAATAAACACATTTTTCCATGCAGTTTTGACTAATGGACCCATTCTTGCCAACAATCCCCACCTAATATAATGTGTTTTTGTATGTTATTTTCATAGATATCTTCATTTTTATGCAGACTTTTCCCTAATACATGCATTGATGGGTTGGAGATCTGCAAAATTTGGATAAGTGAGAATTCCAAAGGCCAGCTGGCTGTTTGCATTTTGTTTCGGAAAGTGTGAGGCTGATAGATTTGGCATTAAACGCATAATGAATCAAATTCCCCCACCATCCCTGTTCCTGGGGGCCACATGCATGTAGTGGGTGGGGTCAGAGCAAATTTAGGTGGAGCAACAGGCATGACTCTTACCCTTGTACAGTAAACATCAGAGGTTTTGACATAGTGTTGTATTCCCCTCCCCACACCCAAATCTCTCTGTCATCCTTTCAGGCTAGCGAGAGGCCTAATTATAGTTCAGGGAAGCATTTCAACGGCAAAAAGCTCTTGAAGAGGGCACAAAATAGGGCCATTGGGGCTGTAGCCTGAGACTAGAGCTGGCTTCCTCAACCTCGGCCCTCCAGATGTTTTGAGACTACAATTCCCATCATCCCTGACCACTGGTCCTGCTAGCTAGGGATCATGGGAGTTGTAGGCTAAAAACATCTGGAGGGCCAAGGTTGAGGAAGCCTGGACTAGAGTGTGTGTGGATTGGGAAGGAGTTAAGCTTAGGAAGAGGGCCTGGAAAATGGCAAGGCCTGCTGTTCTCCAGCCTTGGATGAGACAATGCTGGGGTAGCTGAGCAAATAGTCTAAGATAGTATAAAGCAGCTTCCTGTGTATGATTAGCTATCCTTAACTTCTTCTTTTTAACCAGATTGCCTCAGAGAGGATTAAAATATAAACCCTATATATTAAATCCAAATCCTGAATTTTAAGTCTTCTGAGTTTATGTCACTAAACCACTTTTTATCCAATGAATCAGGGATTAGGTCTTCAAAATATCCTCAAAGTAGAAAAGATGTTAGATGATTTTAAGCATGGCATTTAAGAAAGAACAATGGACGGTCGGGAACCAGTCATGTGCATTCAAGAGCAAGTGGCTCCGTAGGAAAAAGACTTCTCTAGCCAGGAGGACTGAGAAGCAGTGTAAGGGAAGAAGGAATCTCCCTTCTTGAATTGGTGGCAAGCTCGTTTTGCTCTGAATTCTCCTTTTAATGCAGACATTTTCATATATTTATGAATTACATGCTAATATATCTAACTCTATCCCCACCCTCACATTTTTCATTCCTTCACCGCATAGCAAGAAGTTTTCAAACTGATTAAAAACATTCCAAAATTAAATCAGTTCCTCTGTGCCTTGATTTGCACACTATGGAAAATAAGACTTTTAAAGCAGGATGCTTTTTTTCTTAAATCATAATTAAATATGCAAATACTCTCACTAAATTTGGCCATGCAATTAAGTCACTAATCAGATTGCCGGAATCCTTAAAATTGCAATTGCATGCTTAAATAAAATGGCCAAAGCCCTTATGCACATAGCCCTCCTGCTCTCTTCTGCTAAATCATTTCTTTGATAGCAAAGCAGCACTCATGGAAAACTATGCCCTTCTTCTTGTAACAAATATAACCAAGTCATCATTTTGGAACGATTCTATTTTGTCCTTTAACATATTTTATTTATGTATTTATTAAAAATTATATCCACCGTTCTTCCATTTACGCATGACAGTTAGTAATCCATATATTAAAATAACGGGTACAGTGGTACCTTGGTTCTCAAACTTAATCCATTCCAGAAGTCTGTTCCAAAACCAAAGTGTTCCAAAACCAAGGCTCGTTTTCCCATAGAAAGTAATGCAAAATGGACTAATTCATTCCAGACTTTTAAAAACAACCCCCAAAACAGCAATTTAACATGAATTTTGCTATCTAACGAGACCATTGATCCACAAAATGAAAGCAATAATCAATGTACTGGACTATAAAATAAATAAGACAGTATTGTAAATGATAAAAATTAAAATAAACTTTTTTTTCTTACCTGCACTGATGATAGTCATTGTTTAGATAGGGTTTTTTTTTATTCATTTCCACAGTCACACAATCAATCAATCAGTAGCTGAACTGGGTTCCACACAGTCACAAAAACAAATTAACCAAAAAACCTCAAAAACAAAAACACAAAATAAATAGCAAAAACAAAAGCGCCCAACTTAATCCGTTCCAGAAGTCCGAAATAGACTTCCGAAATATTCAAAAACCAAGGCGCAGCTTCTGATTGGTGCAGGTGACCTGGAAACAATAGCCGACAGTCGCATCGGATATTCAGCTTCCGAAAAACGTTCGGAAACTGGAACACTTCTTCTGGTTTTTCGGCATTTGAGAACCAAGACTTTTGAATACCAAGGCATTTGAGAACCAAGGTACCACTGTATTAGAAAAAATAAAATCCACATAAACTTAGATCAACAAAAAGAAAACTCTGAACAGTGGCAGACTTCTAATTTTAGCTGAGTGTTTCTTGTTACAGACTAGCTGTGGATGGGCCCTTTGGAGCAGCAGCAACAGATGCGTTTCAGTATCAAATTAGTGTCTGCATTGCAGCAGGAATAGGAGTCACTCCTTTTGCTTCCATTCTGAAATCGATTTGGTATAAGTGCTGTAATCTCAGCACGGGACTGAGACTGGAAAAGGTAATCAGTATTGTGGTTAGATATTTCATTTGCAAATATGCTTTGCATCACTTGCTCATTTGGGGGATCATTTCAGTAAATAACCATCATGGTTGTACTAGTCACTTGCCTTCCAGCTAATGTCCCAATTCTATTAACTTGTGGCATTCTGTGTAAGGGAGGCAAAGCTGCCTGGCTTTTTCCTAGGCAAATCCTATCTGTAGCTGCTTATTCTTACCTTTGTTCAACACTTAGCTAAATGGCCCACAGTATTAAGATTCTTTGGGAGAAGCCATGACTGTGGTGTGATGCTGCTTTAAACGTATAGCGCAGATGGGGCCTTGAACTCTGCATAAATATGTTAATATGATTCTAGATATTCTAGAAGTCTGGACTATATTTCACCCAATAGAACATATGTATTGATTATGACTTGAACTTCATAGCCTAGTAAACAGACTTCATTTTGTGCTGACCCTGTTGCATTATCTTCCTTCTCTGACGTACACTATATTGGTCAGTTTGGTGATATAACCCATATCCTATTTTCATGTTAATCATTCCCCCACTGGGGTGGGAATTAGCTTTATTTGATTCCTGAAATATGGTTGTATAGCCTGCATTTAGTAATATCTAGTGGCTGGATTGTTGTTGTTTAACTGTGTCAGTTGGCATTCATGATGCCAAAGTGCTGGTGCCCTGCTAGTGATAGGGGTTGAGGTGAATTATTAATTCATTTCCATTCCTCCCCACTTTTTTCCAGTTCCGCATGTATTCCACAAACAAGGTAATGCGTTGAGGGGACGTGTCTGGCCCTTGTAAAAATGCTGTGAGGTGTGTCCCTGAAACTCCCATTTTACCAACAGAAAACTGATAGTAATTGTACATGAACTCATTATGAAAATTAAGTCTAAAAAGAGGTGCAATGTAGCGGCTAAGTGTGTGAGATGTAGTCCAGGAAGCTCCTAGTTTAAATGTTACTTCAGGTGTGACTCATTAGGTGGACTCAGTGGCGTAGCGTGGGGGGTGCCAGGGGTGCCGGCCGCACCGGGCGCAACATCTGGGGGGGGCGCGAGTCCAGAGGGCCCAGCCCCGTTGTGCCCTCGGCCCGCCCCTATTGTCAGAGCGGCCGGCCAGCCTCCGCCTGCTCCTACCTTGCCCACCCGAGGACTGCGGCAGCGCCCGCCCCCGTGGCCACCTACCCCCGCCTCGCCCATTGGCTTGCCTCCCTCGGCCCCGCCTCTCTCCAATGGCCGCGGGGGTGTCCTGCTCGGCACCGACGCCTTTTTTCAGGAGGTAGGGAGGCTGGACGGGGAGGTGGGGTCTGAAGCGGGCAGAGAAGGAGGGGAGCTCGTAGCCAAAAGGGCTGCACCGGCCGGCAAAGGGCCGGGGAAAGTCTGGAGAGGAGAAACGCACCGTCATGATTTCCTGGTGGAAGCGGCAGGATTAGGGATGGTGAAGCGTAATTACGCACGAATTTCGCTGGGTGAGAGCTTCGGGGATCGATCGGCGGAAATGGGAATCAATTGGAATATGAGAAAGAGAGAGAGAGAGGGACCATCATTCATAGGCATAGATTTGTAGGGTTAGGGGGCGCAAATCCATGGGTTAGGGGGCGCAAATTACTTGCCTTGCCCCGGGTGCTGACAACCCACGCTACGCTGCTGGGTGGACTTAGTTAAGCCACTCTTCTCAGCCATCTGCAATATGGATAAAAATAAAGATCTACCTCAGTGGGTTGTTGTAAGAATTACTGAGGTAAAGGATGTGAAGTGCTTTGAACACTTAAGAAGTGCTATAGAAATGTTGGTTACTATTCTTATATTGATTGCCAAAACTTGCCAAATTCTTATATTAGTTGCCAGAGCATCCTGGCTTGTCAGATATTTGAACCAAATCTCCCTGGCCCAAGTCCCTTGTGCTGTCATATTACTGGAAGCAGTTTAGATGGAGCATTAAGAATGTCTACATCTCAGTGCCTTAGAGGCAGTGGCTATGATTTTCAAAAATCCGTTTAAACTGTATATGAATGACTGCTGGAGTATGTTTAAAAACTCTACATCGTCAATGCTGGATAGAAAATCAAGTATAAATTTACACCTGAGCACAGTAGCCAGCTATAAGATTAGCTACTTATCTCCAAATAAATAATTTAAGAGCCATATAGGACGCCCGATGAAAGCTTGCACTTTGTTGAATTGTTTTACTTTCCCTTGACAGGTTTATTTCTATTGGATTTGCCGAGATCCATCTGCCTTTGAGTGGTTTGCTGATCTCCTGTGCTTGCTGGAAGCACAAATGGCTGAGAAAGGGAAAGCCCATTTTCTAAGCTATCACATATTTCTTACTGGCTGGGATGAAAGTCAGGTATAAATGAAATCTTATGGGACTGAGTTACTGAATCTTGCTTTTCCAGGACTGCAGCCTAAGGAACAGTAATCAAATGAATGCCTAATCACATAAAGCGTAGCTTCCTTAGAGTGAATAGTTGTAACATTTGTCTTTTGAAAGTATTCATTCCAACTATATTTACCACGGTAGTCCCAGGTACACCACTTGATGCCAGGTTCTCTGCAGATGCAGGAGCATCCAAGCCCCGGCAGATTGGCAGCCAGATCTGCAACTGCTCCCCAAGCCCTCTTCTCTTTAGTTCTTCTCTTATACTTTCCTCTCCCTCCTTCCAGCTTTCCTTTTCCCCGTGACTCTGCCTGCTCCCAACCCCTTATGGCAGTGCCACCCTGTCCACTAAATTTCTCTTTATGGCACTTCACAATTTCCCCCACAACTTGTACATTCATCTCTACTAACTATTTTGGTTAACTGATGGAGAAACAGGAAGGCACTGGGGACAGATTTGGGGTTATCTTCTACCTATACATAATTTGGGGTTATCTTTCAGGAGTTTGATGACCAGGGCAAGTATTCCTGCCTACTGTGCAGTCTGCTACACAAATTGATGCCACTGTGATAATCAAGATAGGAATGCAAGGTTGGAAGCAAGGCTTAAGGGGTATGAGTATGCAGCTGGGAGATGAGGAAAGAGAAGAGGGAAGGGAGGCATAGCTACAGAATTCCATTATCTCTTGCTGACCTTGAGCAGATGCTGCATGATATTTGTAGCTTAGCTACCCATGTGAATCTGCTTGCTAATGTGGGAAGTCTGCATGCCAGCACCACATGCCACTCATGAGATTGGGCAGGTCCACTATGGATGCCGATTTCAGAAACATCCACAGAATGTTAACATTTAGAGCAACAATACCACGGTCATAACTAATGAAGATGTCTTATGAATTGTAGAGTTGGGACCACAAGGGTCATGTATAGTCCAACTCCCTGCAATGCAGGAATCTTTTGCCCAATGTGGGGATCGAACCCATGACCCATGACCCTGAGATTAAGAGTATCATGCTCTACTGACTGAGAATATGAACTTGGAATAGAAATCCCACCAGCCCAGCCAACATGGTCAGTGGTCATTTGGAGGGCATCCCTGATCTAGACTTTTGAGTGCCTCTTTAGTCTGTTCCTCCATATTTTAGGATTCTAGTCTTTCCTTTTTTACTTGAAGGTGATGTTAAACTTGCTGGTTCTCAAATAATTACCTTTTGGTTCTCAACAATACAGGCTACTCATATTGCCTTACATTATGATGAAAAGGTGGATGTAATTACTGGTTTGAAACAAAAGACCTTCTATGGACGACCAAACTGGGACACAGAATTCAAACATATAGCAGAAAATCATCCTAGGTAAGGCAAATTAGCAAGTAATGTCATTATACTGCATTTTCCCCAGTGAGCTAGGTAGGGAAGAAAAATTGTACCACTTTATCAATAACACTTTCAATAATAATTTGAGCTGAGTTCTTGTGCTGAAAGCATCTTTATGTGTAATAAAACTTTAGATGAAGAAATCTTGGATAGACAATGCCAATAAAATCTAATTTTTGGACAGGAGAATCTAATATTTGAAGTATTAAAATATCTTGGCATTTGTCCAGCTATAATTGAAAGACACAATCCAATTATTGTTCAGCACAAAGGACAAAGTAACACTAATTTCCCTTGAAAATGGTTATTAAAGAGATAAACAGTGAGGCCTTTTTCTTACGATGTCAAGGATGTGTTTGTTCCCCAACATAATTGGCTGTGGATGTAAAGACAATGCTCTTATGTTATTAGTTCATCTCAGCTTGAAAGGTCTAAGTTGAACTCCAGAGTTTTGCTAAGAAAAGCTTAGAAAAGGCTTATTTGTTCCCAGTAGCCTCTGAAGCAGTCATTGCAGCTTATTTTGTCTTCATCACCCAGAAAAAGGACATAAACAAAAATATTTTGTGGTTTCTTAACAGCAGTAGGGGTGTGGGAGAAATTCGATTCAGTTTGCATTTAAAGGTGAATCTATGTGATCTGAAACAGTGTGTATACCAAAATGCAGCCATCATTTGAAATTTGCAATCTAGTTCTCCAAGTAATTTATACAGTGTGCATGAATATGTGTATACTAATGAAAGTAACATGTGAAAAGTGAATTATCTTAGGGCAGATTGCTTTGCAAAAATGTGTATATTAGGCAGAATTATATACAAACATGTGTATATATACAAGCAATACAATATTAGGAGAAATTCACACTAAAATGATGGTGAATTTTCATGAAAATGTTTTCTTTAATTTCAAGCTGTTGTGGAAATGTGGAGAAGTGAATGTAAGACTGGAAGAACTATAAATTGAAATTGACAGACCCATCAGTCCCTGTTTAGCAGTGCCCACTATTTACCTGCCAGTTGACCAATAAGAATGTCTTTTTAAATAAGAAAAACCTGCATGGCAATCCTATATATGATTACTCAGCTATAAGCACTCCTGGGACAAGTGAAGCTTACTTCCAAGTAAGAATTCAAATGGAATCTATCCAGTGGACTACCTAATCCAGAGATGCCTAACCATTGACTTGGGAGGCCACATGAAATCAGCTGTGATACACAAACATGACAGAATATAAAGTCTTTGCTTTCAAGTCCATATAGTTCATGCTTTAAAGGATTTTTTCCCTATAAAATGTTTGATGCATGTTTAGCCCTATGACCCTTTTCAAAGGGTCACTTTCAGAAACAGACAAAAAAAGTTCCAGGGCAGTGCAAACTTAATCTTGCCATTCGGTGTTCTGACAGCATCCCCCAAATAATGGTCATGAAGCTGGAAACATATTTCCCATGCTCTGTAATAAAGTTGGCATTACATATTATTATCCCCCCCCCTTCTTTCCTTCTGATATTAATCTGGGTATCTTGCTTTTCTTGGCAGCAATAACATTGGTGTTTTCTTCTGCGGACCTAAATCTCTGTCTCAAACCCTTCGGAAGAAGTGCAGCTGGTATTCATCTGCTGATCCAAGAGGTGTTCAGTTTTACTACAACAAAGAAAGTTTCTAGAATCTAGACCTTTTGAAACAGAGCATTTGGCATTCTGTGTTTAGTAGAGGAATTTACTTTGTCCTTAAATTGCAACCTGAGATTCCTTAGAGTGAGTTTGCTGCTTTAAAAACAACAGCACAGTAGTGGAGGGAAGTTCTCACCAGCTCAGTAGTCCCATGTATTCTGAGTTAGACAAGTGCTAAGCAAACAGGTCACCTGAAAAACAATCTTCCCCTCTCCTCTATGAGCATTAGGATTAGCAAATGGGACTTGGCTGTTTTTCTATCAGCTTATGGTAACCTAGAGGTGGGGTATTTCAGTGGCAGAACGAGTGTTGTAAAATGCCCTCCCTGCTGAAATATGAAAGGTCCCAGAAGTACCTGTTTAGGCAAGCGTTCCTCTGAACTTGATTTTTTTTAACTGCTTCAGTTGTTGTGCTTTTTAACTGGCTTGTTTTATTGTATATTTTCATTAGGGATGTTTAAATGCTCTGGTGGAATTATCATTGTGTATTTTAATTATGTTTAAATTTTATAACTGATTTTATAGCTGTAAACCACTTAGAAGCCATTTTTGCATATAAGCGTTATATAAATCAATAAACAACAGCAACAACAATAATAATAATACATATAAATGCTAATACATTTAGATCATGCTTAGAATAAAAAAGTGATGGGCAGAACCTCATTTCTCCAGTCCCACCATCCAGTCACAGCACAACAATAATAACAACAGCAACAATTGTACTCCATTTGGTGGTCCAAATGAGAATCGGGTTTGTGTGGTAGTGAAGATACAACATGTGTTACTATTGTGCAGTTTTTATAGGAACAAAAGAACCAGACCTATCTATACCTGTAAGGTCTTCTGTAGAGTGATATAGCCTTCTTGGTCACAGATACACAATCTCATAAACTGAATCAGTTACAAATCTTTATAACGTGGAACACAAAGCTTGCAAGCTCGGAATTATTAAGGAGTACTGGGTCTAAGTTTGTCTGAACCTTGTTTGATCTTTAACAATGAAAATGTATTGTTCAAGGCTTCCCTGCACCCCCCCCCCTTGTTATGTATTTCTTTACAGCATTTATATCCTGCCCTTTAGCCAAAAAGGCTCTCAGCACTTTTTACAGAAATCGGTTTCAGGTCCTTCTCTTCAGGCTCATAATCTACAAAGACATAACACATGAAGAGGGGAGCAAGCTTGTCACACAAGATAGAGTTGCCATATCTTGAAGAGCAAAAAAGAGGACAGCTTGAGCCAGTGCAAGCCTGAGCTGGGAAAGAGGTGTGTGGGCGCCTGAAATGCCTGAGCCCCCAACCCTCCTCCCCAAACCGGACATTTCCTTTAAACTGTAAAAATCTGCCCAGATGGGTATGTTGGCGCTCAAAAAGAGGACATGTCCGGGTTTCCCCAGACGTATGGCAACCCTACACAAGAGCTCCAAATCTACTTTAATTACACAACCTGAATGTGCTTGGTATGTGATTGAATCCCACCTGAAAATAGTAACAGTCTGGAAGTGCCCCTAAATCCAGATTTCTGGAAGTGCCCCTAAATCCAGACTTTCTATGCTTTCAGACTGTTCTGCTTCCCCTTTTTCTCTCTACCTGATTCAACTCCATCTGTTTTTAGATTCCAGCTGAGATCATAACACTTTTCCTACTCAGGTGCTTTGCTACTTCCCTCCTCTCCCTGTAAGTGCTGTTTTTCTTTACTCTGGTCATTGATAAAGCATTAAGAATATGTATTTGAAACCTGACACTTACATACTTCATGGTGAAGTTTCCAAAAAGTGTGGGGGAGGGGAGAATCCATAAAAACTCCAAAGAATTAGCACATAAATAGCAGTAGATTTGTTCAACAGTAAACAAAAGAAAGGCATTGCGGTTGTACTGAGGTGTAAAATACGGATCAAGGGGATCAGATAATGCATTTACTGATCCACGCAATAAAACCTGAAGTGCAAAACATCCCATGTGTGTCACCAGATGAACAAGACAAATGACAACATTATACATACATGCACGTACAAGGCAGTGGTAAAACACTAAAAAAAACACAAAAACCCAGTGAGAGTATACAGAGCAAGAAACCCTGCATATTACTGAACGCTACAGTTATAGTTTATAATCTTCTGTTTGGGGACCAAATTTGTATGGAAAGCTTGCTATAAAAGGCGCAGTTGTACTAGGATTGAGTTTAAGGCTGTATATCTTTATTTCCAAATAGTTTTAAAAGATGTGGTTTTTCTTCTTCTTTCCCCTCTGTATGAAATGATTAATGTGGGGCATTGGCAGGAGCCACAGAGTAAGTGATGAATGAATCTCCATGGTGGTTTGCCTGGAGGCTTCCCTTCGCCTCAGTGTTGTACTGAACCTCAGAGAAACTTGACACATTAAAAATATAAATTTCATAGAGAAAGAAACATCAAGCTTTTGTGAAGAGGAGTGCTGTGCGGAAACAAGGATCAGCTGCTACTCTGTTGAAGAAAGAAGCGGTAATTTCCGACAGATCCAGAGTGGTTCTTTTAATGGAGCCTATATAGGAAGCAACAAGCGTAGTGTCTGAAGTACCGTGCTCTCATTCCCCACAACCTATACTTAGGGCAGCCTCCTGCAACAAGATGTAATGTTTTTGCTTCTAGCTCAATGTGGCATCTTTTCACTGCTTTGATTTATTCTCGCTTTTGCAAATCAATGTGGTATGCTACAGAAGACGCATTTTGAGTCCTTGCTGCAGTTGACTGAGTAGCAGAAGTGTTATCACTGTGAGAGGTGAATTTCCCTGGTATCAGGGTGAGTGACTTAGAATGAAAGGGCGGGGGAAGGAAGGAGGGGGGGAGGAAAGATTGGCGAGGCTTGTTAGACTAGAATGAAACTGTATTTACACTGAATGAAGATCACTTTATTATGGATGCGGCTGAAATCAGAAATGGATAATAGGATGAGGATGTATAGAACCCTGCTGGGAGAAGTGCTATTTTACCCATTGACTACAACTTTAGGAGTGCATATTGCAGCTGTGCCTGGAGTGAGGTGGAATGAAGGGCAAAACAAAATAACAAACAGAAATGAATTTGCTTTTTGGATATGTGAAGCTTTAGCAAAACTGCAGAACTGAAATAAACATCACATAGACCTTGTTCTTGAAGCCTGAGTTGCAGTGGCGTAGTGTAGTCTTGAGGGGGGCAGAAGGGTGGTGACCATGGGCACAAAATTCTCAGAGGCTCCCTTGAGCTTCTGCCCCTTTCTAGAGCCATGGGGCGGCAAACTGGGCCTGGGCTGGGCCTTAGAAGCTGAGGTCGCACCACCTCCTCCTTGTGGCTGGCAAAGGGATGCCCTGCCCCTTGGCTGGCTGAGCTGGGAAGCGCTGGAGCCATCAAGTCAAGAGGGTATGTGGCCACCAGCAGCAGCAGTGCTGGCACCAGCAGCTATGTGCCTCATGGGCTCCACATGCGCCCCTCAGGCACATGCCTCCAACCCAGTTACCCAGTCCACTGGTGCAGGGTGCAGCACTTGCCTCGCCTTGGGCGCAGGCAACCCACAATACAATACTGTTGGGTTGTGATAGGGCATTATATGAGTTCTGCCCTATACATATCAACTCAGATCTAACCTACTATTACGTTCAGTGGTGCCTACTCTCAGGTATGTGGGTACAGGGTTACAGCGGTTCTCCAAGACCTTCCACAGATGATGGGCAATATCTGAGAATTATTGGAGTATAACCCAGATTGATTGGCAGGTTGCATCCTGTCTTCCTATTCTTTAACATCAAGAAATACAAAAATCATTGTTGCAGCATGAATGGATTTTCAGTGGGATAGCAAGGAAAATGAACAGAGGAGTAAAATATTTCCTTTTGTCTCAGTTTTGTGGTTATACTTGACCATATTCATTAATCCCAATGACTACTCAAAAGCATTAAGTATTTAGTTGCAGTGTTAAGCAGGGAAAGTTCTGTCAACTGAAGCAAGCATTATCAATTCAGAAATCAGATACAGTGGTACCTCGGGTTACATACGCTTCAGGTTACAGACGCTTCAGGTTACAGACTCTGCTAACCCAGAAATAGTACCTCGGGTTAAGAACTTTGCTTCAGGATGAGAACAGAAATTGTGCTCTGGCGGTGCGGCGGCAGAGGGAGTCCCCATTAGCTAAAGTGTTCCTTCAGATTAAGAACAGTTTCAGGTTAAGAACGGACCTCCAGAACGAATTAAGTACTTAACCCAAGGTACTACTGTAGTCACAAACTTGATTCATGGGCTTGAGCTCAACCTATCATAATGACAGAAGTGACACCATAGTCCCCATGACCAGCACAACTAGACTGTTACAGTACTTAAAATTCCCTTCAGTCATTCTACAAGTGGTTAATCACATGCTCAGTTTCTCCTGCATGGATGAGTGTTAAGGGAGAAGCATTAAGTTCACCAAAGTATTAAAAAAATGATTTAGATTTTCAGGTAGAGAGACATGAAAGTCTTTCACATGTACCTTTGTATCTTAACATTTAGGTTCAGCTCTTGGGGACACCATCTGAACAATGAAACAGCAGTATTGAGGTCACAACCTCCTTAGATCTAGTTACTCTAGAGCAGCCTCATTGCAAGTAATGGCACTATGGTGAAGGAGTGTCTTAATACGAATGTAACATAAAAATATTGGGCTAAAACAAAGCTTTCCAAACTGTGTGTCGTGGCATATTAGTGTGTCTGCTGCAGTCTGTAGGTGTATCGTGTGAATGCGCCTCATGCTTCTCCTGGGGCTGGAAAGGGGTTCGTTTAATCTCTGGTTTGCTAGTAAAACTGAATTACTGTGTCACAAAACGATGCATGTCTAAAAGTGTGTCACCAACATGAAAAATTTGGAAAGCTCTGGGCTCAAGTTGCTCAGTCTTCATTGAAATATTTCATTATTCATTCATTGTGTGCAATTAAGTGCACCCTATGTAAATAAGTGCACTTTACATAAATAAGGCAATTTTTCCCATGGCAAAGTGGCTTTTTTATATATAATGGAGCCAAGGCTTCTCAGCATGCTCACCTTTAGCTGTGCTGCCACCTCGCTGTTCTCCAGGAAACTGCCATTTTAAAGACTTTTCGTGGTCAGGTGACAGCATAATCAGTGCATTGCTAAGTAGGGGTTCCATGTGAATGAAACAATCTAAAAAAAAAAAAAATCACCTTCCGCTATAAATAAAGGTTCCTTGTGCAAATCAACCACTCCTAGTCAAGGTGGCACCCAGTTTTATTATGTGTACTTTCCTCTTTTCTTTCTTCATAGCAAGATTATTTCATTAACCTGATCCATGCATTCGGGTTTTTGGTGCTGGTGGTATTGGTAATCTAGAAATTTAAGAGTTCACATAGCACGGAACAAGAGTGTCATCTAGTGGTGAGATTACTGTGCATGTTGTTTACTTGCTATGCCTTTATTTCTGCATCTTCTGAGCAGATTTACTGAGTGCTGGAGAGAAGAGATGAGTTGTTCCCAAATATTTTTTGTCATGATCTAACTTTTAACTTTAGAATAGTTAATTCTATTTTCAGCCATTAGCTTTTAACTGTAGCTGTTTAAAAAGGCTTCAATTGACTTTATTTTTTTAAAAAAATGAGTAAATTGAAAGCTAAAGGAGAATAAAATATGACTTTCACAGTTTTCCCTGACAGTTACTCTCTAAAATTCCATTTTCCTTGTCTTGGAAGAGATGGGGAAAGGGTTAGCACCAGGGCTGATTCTGAACTTCTCTACCCCAACCTAGACGGGTGACTTTGATGCTTTCAAACATTGCAGGGGGTTAGACTAGATAGCCCTTGACTCTACAATTCTCTGATTAGGCTGCAAAGGAAGTTCCCTGCTGATAATGGGGCTTGCTCTGTGTTGTATTTATATTCAGTGCCAACTGCAAGCTCTACTTTCAGAAGATCAGGTACATTTGAACTCCTGATTTATGTGGGCTTTTTTCCTTTACTTACAGTACGTCAATATCTGTTTCATTCCTAGATTGTGTACAAACACCTGAGGCTGAGATTTATTAATGTCCTATCTCACCCTGCCTAATGCTTTTAAGAAGCGCTTAAGCATCATTAGGATTCTGGTTCTCAAGTTATTTGAGGCTAACGTTTGTCACATTTTGGACAAAAAATGGGTGGGACTAACTTGGTTTTTTAAAAATATATATATAATTTATCACCGATTATCCAAATAACAAGTGCATATTGCTCCATTGAGTACTAGACACTTCTACAAAGTGAATGGGTGAAAAGGAGTGAAGTTACTTACTTCAGTAAATCTTTGATTTCTGCCCTTATCTAATGCACTGCCTGATCTTCCAGACAATCCCTATGCATTTTTATTAAACATTCCACTACCACAAAACAGTGTCCTGCCATTCATTTATACTCACAGCGAACAGCAAGTAAGAAAATGGAAACAGACAAAATCACAAGGAAATCCTTGAAACCCATCATTAATTTTACAGTACCACAGAGAGAACATTCTTCCCTGCTTTGCGGAACATTTGTGCAAACGGCCTCCCAAAATCACTTCCTTTGCCAGCAGGACACCGCTGGCAATCATCCCTAGAAATTGTTCGAAGAAGGTATGTGTATTTTTAGCTACACTATATCCAGCAGCTGGAATACTAGCATGTGACATTGCAACCTGTGTTCAATAATTTGTGCCCTAGAACAGTTGGTCATGGACCCAGCAAGAAAGGAGGCAGCCCAACACTTAATTCTAAGTGGTGCCCAGGACCTGTGTAAGACACAAATGTTGAATTGATTGGACGTTGCCACTGAATATGAAGACATAGTACTGAGAACCTGAAACACTTTACTAGTGTCAGATTAAATTTAGAGTATCGAACAAATGAAGTTGCTGTATGTTCACCACTTGTAGACTGAAAACTACAGCTGTAGAAATATTTCTCAAGATAAGTTTTTTTTATGGGTGCTTACAGAGAGGACATTAATACTGCAAATGTGTTGTCACCAACAGTTTTATTTATTTATTTATCAGATTTTCTACAGAAGGGGAAAAATTAGATTAAGGGGAGGGGGCAGGGCCAGTTTAGAGGCCCTAAGCAATTGATTTTGGTGCCCCCATATATATCTAATTCAAAAGTAAGCAATAATAAACTGTAAAATGAAAGTATTTTTCAGAATGAAACAAAATCTAAAGATTGAAATTTATTTTTTTGTATACTTCCACTTTGTATTTTTTAAAAATCTACATTTTCTAATTGCAAAACTAATCTTACATAACACATAAGCTTCTATACTTAGTAGAGCTTGTAAGGCATCCAGCCTCAACTCTCGCTTCTTGCCTTTGTCTTTCTAATGATGGTAGTTAGACAAAAGCCAGAGCTGAGAGTTGAGGGAGGGGCCCCCACCAATTTGCTGTATGACACAGTTATCTTAGATAGAGGGGCATTACCTCACCAGAAAGCTAGCCTGGATCTTCCAAGAACTGAATCTGTGCTGGATCCAGTTATTAGAAGGGGGCCCGGGTGCACAACCCACCCCCCACAACAATACAATTAAGAAAACAATCTATTTAATGCAAAAGATGTGCCATCTTCTGTCTTCAACCACAAACCCAGACACACTG
Source organism: Podarcis liolepis (assembly GCF_965112155.1). Classification (NCBI taxonomy): domain Eukaryota; kingdom Metazoa; phylum Chordata; class Lepidosauria; order Squamata; family Lacertidae; genus Podarcis; species Podarcis liolepis. The sequence goes on along the minus strand of NC_139557.1, from coordinate 69,443,220 downwards.
CGGACCACCTGAATAACGCTTGTGGACCACTGGTGGTTCATGTTCCCGTGTTTGGGAACTCTTGGCTGAGAAAACAACTGAGATGTCTTGCTGCTTTCTGTTGTCAGTGTGAAGTCTATGAAATCCCCTCACACCTTTGCTAGACTTGGGAAAATGTGACTGACCTGACCCTCTCCAAGGATCAGCATGACAGAAGGGAGTTCTTAATTGCTATAAAAATTAGCTTTTCATTAGTATTCTGCATTGCATTCTACATACTAGCTACACCTTCTCACAGAACCTCATCTCCTAATGCCAAAATCTCTCATGGTTACTAAGCAGAGGGAGAACTGCACTTTGCACATGTCCAGAGACGCTCTTTTCTCGCTGGAATCTGTTATGACTCCGAACTCTCCCATGTTATTCCCTATTGCATGATCCTGACCCAGAGTCAAATCTCCACTGAAGATGGAGGAAGAGCTTAAATACCACAGAAGGATCTCAGATCTTCCCGCCCTTCGCTCTTGAGGGCTGGCTGAGAAAGTTGGGTGGTGAAAAGCAGCGAGCGAAAAACTCCGGAAACCACGAAGAGGCGGAAGAAGGCAGCGAAGCAATAAAGCGTTGAGCGGCGAACGCCTTCCTCGAGCGCTATACGCAGCCAAGTGCGTCCCCGCCCCCTTTAGGCTCTAATGAACACCAGCCAATGAGCGGGCGGCTGTCGGCAGTTGGGCGGAGTTCTCCCTGGAGAGAAGACAAGAAGAAGGGGTAGAGCGTCTTTTCCAAACCTGCAGTGGAAAGAGAGTGAATGATACGGATTTCCGCATCCGGGGTCAAGAGGGTAATTTTTTTTATTTAAGGGAGGTTGGGGGGGGGGAAGGGGTATTCCATCTCATTAGCAAGAAGCGAGCACTCCCCTCCCCCGGTATTTGTGTTCCTCGTTTTACTTCATTCCGCCTCTTTCCTAATGCGGCGTCTTGTGAGGGAAACGGACCCATAACTGTAAGTTGCAAGCGCCCGCCTTCGCTTCTCGCGCTTTTTCCTCCGCCCCTCCCGCGTTGCGCGTGCGCACCGGCGACCTGAGCGCGCGGCGGCTGGTTCTGTCGGCTGCTCTGCTCCTCCTGTGCGCTCGCGCCGACTCCCTTCAGTGAACTGGCCGCGAGCCTTTTCGGTTAGAGGCCGCCAAGCCCCCCCCCCCCCCAGAAGCCCGTGACGGGAGGCGGGGTATGCCCTTCCCTCGACCCCACCATTATCAAATCCATTATCAAATGCTGTGAGAAACGTGTATAAACTGTTGTCAGCGGGCTCCAAGAGATGTTCTTTTCTTTAGCCAGTTGGCAGCCCGAAAGCTTCTGCCCCTCAGCTCACGCAGAAGCAGCAGAGGAGCGGCGTGTGGCGCCTTGCTTGCTAAACTTGAGTAGGTTGCACTCACGGAAGACCAGTGTTTCCATATACGGCCCATGCAGGTTCTTGCAAGGCAAGGTAGAGTTGCCATAGGAGGGCTGCGAAAAGCGGGGTTTGAATGTTTTCTCGAAGTGAGTTTAGAAGCATCCCAACATATAACTGAACCAGGATTGCAAGGGCAACTTGTTACTATCTCGTGTGCTGCTTCCTAAACCACACATAAATACAGTGGTACCTGAGGTTAAGAACTTAATTCGTTCTGGAGGTCCGTTCTTAACCTGAAACTGTTCTTAACCTGAAGCACCACTTTAGCCAATGGGGCCTCCTGCTGCTGCCGCGCCGCCGGAGCATGATTTCTGTTCTCCTGGAGCAAAGTTCTTAACCCGAGGTACTATTTCTGGGTTAGCGGAGTCTGTAACCTGAAGCGTATGTAACCTAAAGCGTATGTAACCCGAGGTACCACTGTATTTATAACCACTCTAGGCCATATTTTTAGTCAGAAAGTCTTCAGAAACATATAACATAAAGTTTTGGGTACTTTAGAACGTTTGATGCTGACGGGAAGCATGTGTTGAATGCTGCTGGTCCAACTAAAAAAGCTTTAATGTGGGTGGGTGTAGAATTTCAAGGCCTCTTAAAACTTGATAGCCAAATATATAATATGTTCTAATTTAATCTTTTCCTCCTAATATTTTGCTAGTGGCAAAGAGTAACACTTTTAATCAATGGCTGCATCAAGACAAGCGGCTATGTTCCGCCTACCACCTCTCCCAACAATTGGAGAAATTATTAAACTGTTTAAGCTCAAAGCCGAAAAGCAGCTGTCCCAGAACTTTCTTCTGGATCTGAGACTTACAGGTAAGCAGTCTGTGTCATCTTTCAGTTTTCATACATATACTACTTTGTGGTTTTCTACATTTTTAAAAAGCTGTGTTTAAATAGATTATATTTGTATGTTTATTTAAATTGAATGCACTATGTTTAAATTATTCAAACATGGATTAACAGTTTAAGCATTCTATTGTTTTGTTAGAAAAAGGACCCATTGAGTTTAATGGGACGTACTCCCAGGTAAGTGAGTGCACAATTAAAGGCCAGATATGGCATGATTCATGAAAATATTCCATATAGGCAATTCTACCACAATTGCTCGCTCAAAACTCCAACTCTTCACAGGCCTCTCCAAGGTCAGTGCAAAGGCTCCTGGAATTGCACTTGTTAAGGCTCGTTGGGTCGCTAGATGCCATTTTTGCACTTTTTTTCTTTTTTGCCACTTCCAGGTTCATGGCAATGTGTGTGGTCATGGTTGTGCATGCCTTGAACGCACATAAATGCAGAGTTGCCTATACTCCAGGTCTTAATTATGTGGTGTCTACAGTTTAGAATACTTCAGTATGGTAGCATAGGTCAAGGGCTATCAATTTACCTCTATAGCGTGTACTGATGATATAAATTAATGGATAACGTTATGTTATGCAGAGCCAGGTTATCACCCAAACTGAAACATACACAATGTGCCCCGTACTGAAGCCACTAGTGAAAGTGATGATTCTCTTATTTAATTTCACAGTGACCCATTGAGGTAGACCATGTGGAGAGAGTTCATGTGTGGCAATGTAATTCCTGTGAACTAAATGCCACGTGTTTAACCAGTTCACTAGGCCATTCTCCCTGATAGCTTTGCACCGTCTTCTTCTTTGGTGATCACTCGTAGCCAAGTAAGATTGTCTTCCATAAACACAGTTTTAACAATGAGTCCGTAAGTGACTGTGGAGGCCAATTCTGGATCCACACGTCCTTCCACAGTGGGGACATTGGTTTCTGGGCGGTGGCTGATCATGGTGTGGATTTGCCAAGTGTGCCTTCCTCCTAGCACGTTTCTCCCTTGCGTCCTGAGTTTGAGTGTCTTCAAAACCCACGACACCTTTGGTAAAAGCTGTTCTCCAACTGAAGCACTTGCAGGCAGCACATAGTTATGTGGCATAGGTTTGATTATTGGACTGGTTAAACATGAGACATATGTTACATACGAATGCACTTCCAGTCACTATATCTGGGAGAGAACAGATGTGCATTTGTGAAGATCTGGTGTGAGAGAGATTGAATGCAGGGTAATCAGTTTTGTTACTTTCTTGGCAGTCATTTTGTGAATAGACAGGCTCACCTACAGCAGCCATTTTGCATTATTGTCTGAGGGCTCAGAAAGATTAGTTTTTGCCAAGTTCTAGAGATTTGAACAGAGAAGTTGGAGAGGTGGGAACTATTTTATGTGAATAGCCAGTAAATAACCTAAATTTCATTAACAGTAACACAGTGATTTTTTTAATATGAAAAAAGTAGATGTAAAGTGGCCCAGTTCTTTCTGGTCAGCAGGATCTGCTAATCAAACAAATCTGGTGCCATTGTCATGCCAGGGTAGGATTAGGAATGAAGTGACAACTGAATCAAAGTGAGGTGATTCTTGAAACTAAGTCTGTCAGACTATTCACTAAATGAGAGCGAGCATGGAGGAAGAAGAAAACGACATAGTGCAATCTGACAAAGTTTTAAGCAGAGGTAAGCGTTTTTGAACCTAGAAGGCCATATTTGTTCATTTGCATACAGTTTTTTTGGTAATTGTTTTTCTTTTTTAAAAAAGCTTGCAAACCAAAGTCATAGTTAATGAGAAAATGTTTGCAAACTGTAACAAAATGTATTACTTTTACAGTTCAAGCATATTATATGTTTGCACTGATGAAATCTACACACATATAAAACACGCTGTGAAAATGCTTTTTTAAGAAACATTTTGAAAAATGCAGTGTTTTTTTTCAGAAAAAATGTTTAGGGGTACTCTCATTTCCTTACTCATATTGAAATACTGTCCCTCAATGAGGCCAAACTTAGATTCACAAAATGTTTAGGGGTATGTGTACCCCTACATCCCCCCCAGAAAAAAAGCACTGGAAAAATGTACTGAATTTGCCGGAGCTCACCTTCAACCATCTAGTGTCACATTCGTATTTGCACTTTACAACACACTTAAAACATTTTATTTGCAGCTGTATAGCCAAGTCCTCAATATGTCTGTTTGAGTTCAGTGGAACTTATACCCAGGTAAACATGTATAGGCTAGGGAGTGTATGCCCTAGCCAATGTTACTCTGTATGAAAGAGGAATTTCTAATACAGTTAAAATAAGTTTTGTAGTTAAAGACCAAGTACATACACCTTGTGATAGATTTCTTAGTCCAATTTATATCCAATTTAATTAACTTGATGATGCAATCATTGATTTCCATTCTGAAATGAACTCATTGAACTGCTTTTCTTAATGAGCTCTGTGCATTGAGAATGAACTAATTTGTGTGTTCTTTCTTGTAGATAAGATAGTGAGAAAAGCTGGCAGTCTGAAAGATGCGCATGTGTGCGAGGTAGGCCCTGGGCCAGGAGGAATCACAAGATCTATTTTGAATGCTGGTGTTGCAGAAGTCCTGTTAATTGAGAAAGATCCTCGTTTTATTCCAGGGCTTCAGGTATCCAAATGTTTCATGAGACTTTTTATAGTAATTTTCCTTTTTCAGCTGTTTTAAACGTTGAATATCCTATTTTAAAAGTTGGATATCCTATTAAGTCTGTTCCAAATAACATTTCAGTTGTTTTGCCACAGTTCTGTTTATTCAGCAGGTAGTTAGTTTTTTAAGTGTATTCACTTTCCAGTAAATATGATCTGAGTCTCACCCTTAATCACGAATATTGAGGCCTTTATCTGTCCCATGTTCGTGCTTTGATATAAAGATACACACAGGAAGGTGATGGATGGAAGATGAAGACCCCTACGTGAGGGGCAGGGTTGAGAGGATCTCCCAGGGTGGGAGGTTGGGGGAAGAGTGGGAAGGTCCCTGGTGAGAACTGAGAGGGTTCACTCTTCTGTGTGTGGAATAAGGGTTAAGATATGTTTGTGATAGAGGACTTTGTAGTCTCTGTCTCTTCTTCTTTCTATACTTTATTTCCCCCCTTCCTTCTCTTATTCCTGCTTTTTTTTTCTTTGAAAAATCACAGATGTTGTCTGATGCAGCTCCAGGAAAAGTTCGTATTGTTCATGGAGACATTTTAACGTATAATAAATTAGGCAAAGCTTTTCCAGAACACCTTATGAAGAACTGGGAAGATGGTTAGTATGCTAGAACTAAAGTGATTCAGAATACTGTTTTTTAAAAAAGATTTCTGTAATCAAAACTGCTAGCTGCTTATTGGATGAATGGAACACTCAGTAGTCTGTATATTTTCGGTTATCTGTGAGTGCTAGGAGACTGGTATACTTGTCTCAACATTATGCTTCCTCAAAGCAATTGTGGATATTGTTTCTGGTTGGTGAATACCTTGTGAAGCAGTCATTTTTCTACACATGTTCTTCTGACAGTGTATAGATGCAATTTCAAGGTATTTACCAGTTTCTGACACTTGGTTTCACTCTTGTTTAGAAGTTTGGTATTTCCTTGCTATCTGTTTAATTCTTGCTGAGAGAAAATGGAAAACAACAACAAACAAACCTATGGCCATGTAAAGCATACTCAATAAACATACGAGACATAACCGGCTGTGTTCTTAGATAAATAAGGTATACTATTCATAGTATCAAATTATAAATTTCAACGGAAGTAACTCAAAGTTCAACAAACACCAAGTCCTTATCGGAATGAGATGCTTCTCATCCTTCTTTGATAGGTCTGAGAGTATGACCTACATACAACAGTCCACAGGGACATCTAATCACGTAAATTACATGTGGATTAGTACATGTGGCAAATGCCTGTACGTGATTAGATGTCCCTGTGGATAAGTAAGAATATCAGAACGCTGATCTAGGATCAGGAACAATGTAATCGATGCTTCTTTATTGCAACATTTTATTGAAACATCTCATTCCGATGAGGACTTGACATTTTTTGTAATTTGGACGTATTCAGGTCCTGTAGAACGAGCTGAAAAAATCCTTTTGCAGAAAGAAACTAGGTTTATTTTCTTATTCAATTCCTTACATCCCTCAGGTCTGAATACTGGAATTGATTATAGTTGTTTTTTGCGAATTTGTACTAATGTACTAATTTGTACATGTAGCATGGACTAAGTTTGTTTCCAAGTGGTTTATTTTGAGTACTTAATTGTGCATCTGTGGATTGCCATTACTTTAGATCCGAAAACCGTTTACATTTATGTATGAGTTTGTATTAATGTTTACATGTATATCACCTGAACATGGATTAAGTTTGGTTTTACTTTTGCTGTGCCATATGGGTCACTTTAAGAAAGATATTTTGTATCTGTGGATTGCCAACACCTGTAACGCAATCAATTTTGTGCTTGTCCATATAACCCTACTTTGTAACAGTTGCTACTTACAGCAGCTACTGTTATTCCATAAGATCCACTGTCCTGTAATGTCACATATGGTATGTACAGTTGTTTATTGTTTTATATTATTTTTGCTGTAAAATGTGTGAGATCATGATCTTATATTTATTTGCATTACTTAGAGCTTTAAGTACTGATGAAGCCTAGGACGGTGAAACAAGGCCAATATTCTGGAAATCTTTGTCTAGACTCTGTGTAAGGATTTTGTGGACCTGTAACAACCTTTCATGTGGATTTTTTGGACTTTACGAACAGACAGATGGAATAGTCACCATTACACAGATGGACCTTTTGCATGAACTGACTAAATAATGATCTGATCCACTAGGTCTGCTTTGTTCGTTGTTGAACTTTGAGTTACTTCCGTTGAAATTTATAATTTGATACTATGAATAGTATACCTTATTTATCTAAGAACACAGCCGGTTACATCTCATGTGTTTAGAGAGGAAATGGAAGACATTGATGATAAGAAGACTTCTTCCCCCATTGGGGTGGGTGGTTAATTTGGGCTTCTTCACCTATCATTCCCAGACTGCCTTTCTAAACTTCTCAAATTCCTGATCTGCAGGTCTTCTTCCACTGTGGTTCAGATAATTCACTTTCCACCCTGCTATCAAATATTTTTAGCTGTTGGTGATTGCAGTTTTAGTGGCATATGCAGATATTAAAAAACTAGTAATTGATTGAACATTTGTGTCTTTTTAACTTGAGAAGCTACTAAAGGAAGGGACAGTGCATTCTCATTATGAAAAATAAACTGAACCTTCCTACTACCCTAACGTTTGGCAGAAACCTCAGCCAATAAGAAAAAATTACAGGAAAAAAAGATTTTGGAGATCTGTTGCACATTTTTTAATATTCATCTGAATAAAATGTGTACTTTAAAAACAACAACATACAAACAAAATGTATGGGACCCTCAGAATTTTTTCTGGGCCTAACCCAAGTAAGTTGTGACAGGCCCCTTCCAATAGATTTTTTAAACTTTCTTTTGTATTTATTTTGGTTGGTTACATATACCTTGACAAGGCTTCATCAGTGTGATGTGTGAATCTTTCAGCAAACATAGCACTAAACTAGACATGACACTAAATGTCTCGTCAGGCATGCTAAAATATTCAGGTGGTAATGAATAGTTTGTATTCTCTATAGTAAAAATAGGGTTGCTGGATGTATCTGCCTACCAATTGGCAGACTTAATCCATTTTGGAGGGGGTCATATGTCTGCAAATGTCATCTCCTTATATGAAAAAGGGGAAATATATTGCTATTTTTAGTAATTTGGAGGCGGGGAGAAACAGGTTCATTTTTAACAGATCTAATTAATGGTCCCAGATAATGGAAATGCACAGAGCAAAGGAAGCCCAAAGGAAGGTTGCTTCCCATAGGTGCAGAGATAAGTCAAATCTTGTGGCCAATTCCCACCCGTAGTGAAAATGTGTTTCATTCTTACATAAATATCAATTAATCACATAGAGATATGAAAAAATGTTTTCTTTCACACTTTCTTATAGATCCACCAGACATACATATTATAGGAAATCTACCTTTTAGTGTTTCAACTCCCCTAATAATCAAGTGGCTTGAGAATATATCAAAGAGAGATGGACCTTTTAGATATGGTAGAACACAGATGACATTGACCTTTCAGAAGGAAGTTGGGGAGGTAAGTTTGCTTCTTACTTCCTTATAAATTATTAAACCAGAAACAGATCTAATATGTAAATTAAGAAATGTCTTAGTTGTATTTTGCTTCTGTGTTTTTTGAGACATTTAATATGCTGTACATCAGGGGTCAGCAAGGCTTACCGGCCATGGGCTGGATCACTCCTGCGGAGATCGTCCATGGGCCAGACCGGCGCAGCATGACGCTGGAAATGGCATCTGCGCATGTCCACAGTGCCGAAAATCGCTTCTGTGCATGCCCAGACACCAAAAATCGCACCTGCGCAGAAGCTATTTTAGGCGTCTGGGCAGGTGCAGAAGCGATTTCCGGTATCTGCACATGCGCAGACATGATTTCTGGCGCTGCTCAGCAAGTCCCTGCGCTGCGCCGGTTTAGCTTGGTTCAGGGATGGCTCGTGGGCCGGTAAAACGGTCTTCGTGGGCTGCATCTGGCCCCTAGGCCACATGTTGCTGCCCCCTGCTGTACGTCTTAGTGTATTGCTCTTTCAGTCTTCAAGATTTGTAGGGAAAAACTTTGTAACAAAAATTATATTGCATGCTATGCTAATATAAAAGTTAGACTAAATTCTTCCAAATGCAAGAGGTATTATTTTGAAGTTCCTTAGTTCTGGCTTTTCATTCTTAGGATGAAATTCATTCTTAGGATGAAAACACAGTAGTGGAACCATTACCACTTTCATCCACAACCATTCCAAGGGGAATCCATTTCTTCTTCTTCTTCCTAAATAAAAATAAACAAAATAAATAGCTTAGTACTACTAGTATTACTACTACTACTACTACTACTACTTCTAGTAGTTAGTAGTAGTTTCATAAGCAAGTCCTGACAAAAACTAGTGACATCTGTCAAAGTAGCTGACTTAGACTATGCAATCAGAGTCCAACAGAACGATCCTACCCATGAGTCCCCCAGGCTATTTGAGCACAGTGCTATGTGGTGTTTTTTTTGTTGGGGGGGGGGGACGACGACGACGACTTGCATTTACAATACATTTGTGCCAGCATAATCAAAAAGCTTGCAATAAACTTCCAGAGTAGGGACATAAATGGGTGAATCTAGTATATGGCAAGAGATCAGGGTTTCTTTTTGTGGGGAAAGAGCAAGAGTTGGGTGGAAACTTGGGACCAACACTGTGCCTGTTTAGTATGTAAATCCATACATAATAGGTTCTGCCTTTGAAAGTCACCTGTGGCAGATACGGTGCACCTCTTATGGAAGTATGTGGCAATAATTCGATTTTGGAAAGAGTATGTGGTGGTGGACCCTTGTGCTTCCTGTTGTGGGTTCTGTTTTTCCTTGGGACTGTGGTCCCCTCCTTTGAAAAAAAGCTTGTTCCCCTCACACTAGCAGCAAAATAACTCTCCTGCAGTATTCTTACAGACTTGAACCCTTCTTCTGGTGATCCCATGGGTTCTTCATGCATGCCTCCTATGCACTGAGCTATAAAAGTAACAAAATGTTGTGACTGGAATTACACTCCTAACTTTATTTTCTGACTTCAACATTAGTCGCCCAAAATTTGGTTGATGGCAGAGTTTGCTCACTATTTTAGGAGGGCAACTCTGCAAGTACAAATTCTCTAAATTAAGGCATATCTAAGCTAAACTGTTGATTGGTTCTCTTCTCCAGAAATTTATAAGATAGCCTAGTCTTGACAGGGTTGTGCTCCTCCCAAAGCAGCTGGTACATTGTTTAGGGGTACTTCTTGATCCATCATTGTCTTTTGACGCCCAGGTGGTGTTAGTGGCAAGGAGTGCCTATTTCTAGCTGCAGCTCGTTCACAAGCTACAACCACTCCAGGACCAGAATAACTTTGCCGCAGTAATCCATCCCCTGTTAACCTTTCAACTAGATTACTGTAATGCACTCTTTTGAAGCTATCTTTCAACATGGTCTGGAAGCAGAAACTTTCAGTATGACCAACAGAATTTTTATTAGTACAACATACTAGGAGAACGTATCTCCAGTTCTGCAGAATCTGCACTGGCTGCCTATACACTACCAACCCCAGTTCAAAATGTTAACTTATAAGTTCTAAACCACTTGGCATCCAAATACTTGAGCAATTTCCTCTCCCTATATGATCTTGCTGGAGCCTTAAGAAATGCAGTGAAGACTCTTTGTACCACCAGTGAAAGCTGCCCAGTGTAGTGACACTGAATGAGCTAATTTCTGTAGTGGCACCTTGTCTGTGGCACTTCCTCCCCTTGGAAGTGTGTATTCTACCAGCACCTTGAAGTCACTGTTTCAGTCATATTTGGTATTGAAGATGGCCTTTTATATATTGCATCTTGCATAGTGCAATTTATGAATGTTGAATATCAGTTCCTAATGTTATTGCCATGATATAAGGATCATCATCAGCACCAACCTCTTAAGATGCTGCAGTTGTAAGACAAAACAAATCCCTTTTATCAGTTTTCAATCCACGTGGTTTCTGGCACAAATGCTGTGTTGCATTTGCTGAAATATTTGATAGTGTGAACTGCTTTCTAAGCTTAGTGATCTGGCCAGTGGATGAAACTTGTAATTCTGAAATAGGTTGGAAATGAAAGGGAACAGTATGTTGGCAGCTAGGAGGAAATAAAGAGTCTGTGCTTTATATAGCTGTAACCAGCTGTATATGTGATCAATTTTTTCCCTTATGTGTGATGTGTAGATTATAGTGCTTCTGCACAAAATGTAGCTTAAATGAGATGGAAAATAGCATGCACAGTGAGTTTCTTGTGCTTGTCTGCTAGGAACAAAGCTACAGGAAATGCAGTGGTATGATCATGGTAATAGAATGAGCTAGATTTGGTGGAAGTTTTCTGGTCTTTAAAAGCTTTTCTCCCCACACTTTCAAGTTTAAGTACATCTCTATTCAGTCCTTCCTTCAAAGAGCTCAGGCTTTTGTACATTATTCCTCCTTTCATTATTTTCACAAAATCCCTGTGAAGTAGGTTTCCCTGAGAGAGATGAGGGATGCAATGTCTGATCTTCATGACTAAGAGAAGATTTTAATTCTTGTTTCTCTGCTTCTGGCCCAACATTGTTCTTTTTTTGTAAATGCAACCATAGAAATAAATCCCTAAAGACAACTTCAGCCAGTCCCTAAAGACAGATTCTGAAAAAGCCTGATGCCTGAAATTACTGGGGAGAGCTTGCCTGTTGGAAAGAGCTTGTTTCTGATAGACATACACCAAACTACAGTCTTCATGTGTTAAATGGAATACATGAGGCGTATATAGAGGAGTCATCCAAATACCCATATCAGAAGGCATTATTTCAAGAACCAGTATCTTGAACTGAGCTCAGATATGCCAGTGCAGATAACATTACACTGCAGTAATAAGCTCCAAGTGTCCAATCCCAGGAATAACAAGTTGAATGCACTTATGCAGATCCATTTGCAGAAGGGCTTTTGACCCAACAGATACCTCCATTAACAGAAGAGGTGATTTTTGCAAATGCCTCGTTTGTCTCCCAAAGATCTGATCTGGTGGGTTGGAAAACCCTTCAGTACATTGTGGATAATGGTGCTGGGAGCTTTAGGGCAAAGGGGGAATTGGTGAAAACTTATTTCATCTTTCATTATCTGATACCTTTGCTAGATGAAAAACTCTTTAGCGAACAAAGGGACCTTTTTTGTTTGTACAGTGGTACCTCTAGATGTGAACGGGATCCTTTCCGGAGCCCAGTTCACATCTAAAAGCAAACGTAACCCGTATCTGCGCGTGCGTGGGTCACGTTCCGGTGCTTCTGCGCATGATGTTATTTTGAGCGTCTGTGCATGCGCATGCGGCGAAACCAGGAAGTAACGCGCTTCGTTACTTCTGGGTTGCCGCGGAGCGCAACTCGAACGCGCTAATTCCGAAGCACATTAAACCCAAGGTTTAAGAGTCTCTGTATAAGAGACCCATAGTGAAGTTATGTTCACTACTTGCATCATAGATATGGGGATATCTGGGCCATTGGTCAAAATTGGTCCAGTAGGCTTAACTGTGATGCTAAGTGGAAGCCCTATTGGGATTGGTTCCAGTTGTGTTCCTGAGCTGTGCTTATCCCTCTTGAAAAAAGGGTTTGTTCTTGGCATTGATTAGCATGGACTGCAAGCCCCTTGTGGCTGGGATTGTCCTTTCCAGCCCAGCTTGGGCCCTTTGCTTTGTTACGTGTTTTTAAGGATTATTGGTTTTAAAAATCTATACGCCTATCATATGCCTATCTATACGCCTGAGGCTTGTGTGAAGGGCGGTATATACATAAATAAAACGCATGCCCTTTTTAGACATTAATGGACATCTTCAGAAGCTTTTTGATCATTTTTCTGATTAAGAGAATGCTCTGAAAGTCTCTTCTGTTTTTTGCGAGTTAAATATCACCTGTTAAATTTCTAGAAGTTAATGCTTAATTAGCTGGAATGAATTTACTCACCAAAAAGTGGTTTTCTTTCACAGAGATTGACAGCTAGTACAGGAGCCAGGCAGCGAAGCAGACTTTCCATTATGTCTCAGTACTTGTGCACTGTTCACAAGTGTTTCACAATTCCAGGTCGAGCTTTTGTTCCAAAGCCTGAGGTGAGTCTCTTCTTTCTTTAGTACTAAGAATTAGAAATTAAAGCTTCAAACTTAAAATGGCAAAGCCACCAGCACATAAATGCAAGCTGAATGTGCTGTCTGATTCTGAGAAATTGGACTGAATGAGTGCTAAAATCACACACAACTATAGATTTAGATCCAAAGATCCTGAAAAGGGAATTGCTCATTGACTGTATCCACCTGAGGCAAATATTGCCTAGAGTTGCCTGCCCCCTGCTCTTGAGAAGGACAGGAATTCATCAGGCAAATTGCGTGTGTCTGGTTTTTATCATAGCTTTAGGAGTTTTCTTGTACCAGTCTCATAGCCAAAGGCAAGAGATGGGACAATAGATCAGCCAGCACATTACAGTAATATTGTTGCTGAAGAATATGTATCAGAATTGGATTGCTAGTATGATTTGTTTGTGATATTTTGAAATTCAAAAAGACTGAGTAATTGTATCACCAACTTCTTTTTGAGTAATTCTTCAAACTGACCATTTTGAACCATGGCCTTTCAAATGGTACCTCTTTTCAAATGGTGTTGCAGTTTTAATGCAGCCTGCCTTTGTAAAGTGATTCCCACTATGTGAGGAAAATCCCCCAAAGCAAAATGAATTGCACAGAATTCCTGAAACTATAGGCATTAGTGTTGATCAGTGACAGTACCACGAATTTAAAGATTTACAGCTAACTGGCACTTTGAGGATTGACCAACAGATGCCCAGAGAAAGAATGTAATCTGAAAAGCTGCTTTTGCCCATGGATTAGTAGCCAGTTACAGTCAACATGGGATCTAAGTAAAGGTTTAGGGAGGTGACAAATACCAGACTAGGAATGCAGACTTGAAGATTAAGCTTGGCACTAGCAGAGGATGAATGAACCTATAGCACTGCTATGAATATACAGTCATGCCTCGGGTTAAATGTGCTTCAGGTTGAGCGTTTTCAGGTTACGCTCTGCGGCCATTACTTCTGGGTTTCGCTGCTCGTGCATGCACAGACGCTCAAAATAGCGTCATGTGCGGAAGCAGTGACTCGTGACACACGCAGACGTCGCTTCAGGATGTGAACAGGGCTCCGATACGGATCCCGTTCGCATCCAGAGGTACCACTGTAAATTGATGTTGTCATTTTCAACTCAGTTGCTACAAGCCCAGTTGTCAGATGCTGCTTTGAAAAGCTCCTGAACACTAACAGCAGTGGAGCCAATCAAACTTGGTTGAAGCTGATTTGGAGGTGACTTAAAATGATAAGCAGAAATTTTCTCAGTTGTGCAGAGTCAATTGAGTATTAATTGGGATATTAATCTGGGATATTAATCAATGCACGTGCTTAATTCTTGGATCGTGAAACAACCAAGCCACAAAACCTCATGTTTTAATTGGGATTCAGTCTCAGTTTATTGGCCCTCATCTGATAAATTGTATGTATGCTGTTCTCAACTCCTTGGAAGGAAACTAGGATACAAATGTGTCAAACACGTTTCATAAATTCACTCAACAAGGTTGGTATGGACACTAAATCAATCATTCGTGCTTTTAGTAATGAGATGATGGGTTGTAGTTATTATACTAAAGAGATACAGAAGCAAGGTAAATTTCCTAGTGGTAGTGGTCATGTAGTAGCCCAAGACTGATCTACATTGTCAGGTTGAAACAATCAGAAGTCATTCAAGTACTGTAAGAAGCTTAATGCATGAAAATTATTTTATTTCTAAATGCAGTAACAGCAAACCTGCAACTTAAATGTATTTAACTTACGCACATTCAGATTTAAGTGTGTGGCAGTTAAAAAAAATGGAAAGGGGACATAGTTCCAGGAAAAAAGGCTTTGGCAAGCCCACCTGCCATTGAACCCAATGAGGTTTGACTGTTTTTGATTTTGGCTTTAGGTGCTATCCCTGAAATGTAACCCCCATGTAGGTTGCGAGGTTTTCTGTACAGTGTTGCCTTTCCCCCATTCTCTGTGCATCTGGAAATACCCCTCTATAAACACTGAACAGTACTCTTGGGGATTCTCAGAATTTGGTGGGAAATAGTAGAATGTTTTCTGTGTAAAACATTCTGGATTTCAGGTGTGATAATGCCTAAAGGTAAAGGGACCCCTGACGGTTAGGTCCAGTTGCAGACGACTCTGGGATTGCAGCATTCATCTCGCTTTAGTGGCCGAGGGAGCCGGCGTACAGCTTCCAGGTCATGTGGCTAGCATGACTAAGCCGCTTCTGGCAAACCAGAGCAGCGCACGGAAACGTCGGTTACCTTCCCGCCGGAGCAGTACCTATTTATCTACTTGCACTTTGATGTGCTTTCAAACTGTTAGGCTGGCAGGAGCAGGGACCGAGCAACAGGAGCTCACCCCGTCGCGGTGATTCAAACCGCCGACCTTCTGATCGGCAAGCCCTAGGCTCTGTGGTTTAGACCACAGCGCCACCCACATTCCTTTGTGATAATTCCTGTTTCTTGCATAGTGGAGATGGTCCTTTCATCTGTAGGAGAGAAGAACAGAGACTGAGCTAGTCTGTGCTTTTTTCTCTTGGCCTATTGAGCCATGTGCTGTTGTTGTGTCATGCTAATGTTCATTTGTGCCAGCAACAGGGTACTTGTTTGTCTTGCAGATCTGTTTTGTCTTTTGAGATCACCATGGTGGTGTCTTTTGAGATCACCAATGGAGAGTTGTGTATGTTAATTTCATTTGCATTAGTATGTGGTGCCATCTGCTCTTTTCCTGATGGTGCTCTATCCCCCCCTCCTTTGTACTGGATGTGTCTTTCTATGTGAATGTTGCAGCAAGAATATATGCCTTTAGGGATGGTGCTCACTGTTAATGACTGTTCCCCTTCTCTGTCTCTCTGTATGTGGCATTTTGTTTGCTCTGACATGGTTTTGTTGGCAGCAATTGCTTGGTGTCATTTTTCAGCACTGTGTCTTTGTAGACTCTGTCAGAGTATTTTCACTTCTTTTTTTAAAAGCTGAGCCTGTTAAGCGTTTAGCTGGAATGACCCTGTAGTGCTCTAATATTGTGTTATTTGTGCTAATGGAACATTCCAAGCTTGCCTTTAAGTCCTTAAGTTCAGACAATATGTTTCAGTTTTGCAAACTTTTAAATAATTCTACAGATAGGATGCTTAATACACAAAGTGTACAGAAGCAGTTCAGAGTGCCAGGCTGTTTCCTATCATATTTTATATTTTTGCTGGAAACCCCCCCCCCCCAGCCCAACCCCTCAAATACTTTCTTTATCTCTGATGTATTCTAAAGAGAGCTATGGCCTTACTGCTTACACTGGTAAACCACCACTGTTTGTTTGAGAATTAAACCCACTGAAATAATTGAGACTGCTTTGGAATAACTATTACGTTCAAGCTTGTAGCTCAGTGTAGCTCAGAAGAGCTTGTATTCTCTTCTGGGGTCTATGTTTGCTCCTGGATCTCCCTGTTAGGGGAGCAATGTGGTCTGGATTATATGTCTTACTCTGTTGGTGTTGTACATGTGGAGGATTCTGTATTTGGTTTTCCTTTCATACCATGATCTTGATCTTTATCTTAATAACCAAGTAGCAACATTAATATTTCTGTGAATCTTCTTTCTCCTGGTTTAAGTTTTGGCATATATTTTCTTCATTTAAGAAAAAAATATATACATTGGACTGTAAAAAGCCCCAAAACACACCTGAGCTTGTTTAGGTATCACAGGTATTTGCAATAAAAATAAGACAGTATTTATTTATTCATCCTAAAAGAGTTGTTGGCGGGGGCGGGTTAGACACCTTATTATTTACAGACCTAAGATTGAGCCACTGCAATCACCAAATAACTTTGGTACATTCTTGGTCGGTCTGTCCATCAATCTATAGTGGGTAATGAAACAAGTTTCTTGATTTTTAACACACGTTTCACATTTGATTAAGAGCCCTGCTGAATCAGACCAAAGGCCTATCTAGTCCAACATTCTGTTTCTCACACGTGGCCAGCCAGACTTCCCTGTAAAGTTCACAAAAAGGACACTAGGACAATAGACCTTTCCCTATTGTTGTTTGCAAACAACTGAGGTATGCTGCCTCTGATCCTGAAGGTGGCCTATAGCCATCATTGCTAGTAGTCATTAATAGCCTTATCTTCTGTGAATTTGTCTAATCACCTTTTAAAGCAGTCTAACTTTGTTGCCATCACCACATCTTGTGATGGTGAATTCAACAGTTTAACTATGCAGCGTGTGAATCTCTCACCATTCAGCCTTCTTCAATGAACCTGGCTAGTAGCTAGTAGTATGAAAGAGCAAGAAAACATCTCTCTTCACACCAGATATTATTTTATACACCTCTAGCATGTCCCCTCTTACTCAACTTTTTTGTAAATTAAGAAGACCCAAATGTTGCATCATTTCTTGGTATGGGAGTTACTTCAGCTCCCTTTTCATTTTAGTGCCCTTTTCCTGTACTTTTTCTATGAAGAGCTGTTTACATCTCCAACTCAGAGCTAATATTTGAAAGATGGGTAGAAAAATTAAAACTAATATGGAACTAATAATCTTACTCATCTTTTACAAGAGGCCAAGCCATATTCTTTAGTGAAATATAAACTCATTCTATTTGCACTAGAATATCTCTGTGTATGCAAATTTACACGTGTCCCAAGTTATGGCCCAAACGTCTCTTTTCTATTCCTTCCCTTATATACCAAAGGATTCAAACTCTGCCTCGCCTCCTGAATAGAAATGAGGGGTTCCCCACAGTGACTAATAATCATTTCAGCATGTTAAAAAGAAGGTTATGAGAATCAAGGCAAATTAACCAAGTGAATCATGCTGACAAAGTAATTGCAAACTGAGTTGCTATCACCTGCAAGAACTCTTTGTGTGGCAGATTGCCAGTAACTCTGATCCAATAGTAAATAGTTTGCATAAAATAAAGGATTTAAAGAAACCAAATGATGTGCAGGTTAAAATCACACTGAAGCCCTGAACAGATTGGGAACAGATGCATTTTGGTTAGTTAAATCATGCAATGACTTGGGTATAACATACAGAAGTCAAGGAGAAGACAACAATATTTTTAAAGTGGAGCATGAAACTGGAGGGTTTAAGTTTCTTTTAGTTACAGAGGCTGCTGCTGATACACCCATTTCTTAGTCCTGAGTTGTGTCTAACCCTTCAATTAGCTGCAGACTGCTAAGTAGACATTTTTTTAAAAAAACATAAAAACGGAATCTGCTGCAGGTGGTCAGGAGATGAGGGGGCAGCCTTGGCAACAACTGAAGCAGTGTCTTCAGCCTCTGATATGCAAATACACGAGGCTTTGTTTGTTTTTAAATGAAGAAATTTAGTTACCATGGTAGTTGGGTATTGACAATGAAAGCTACAATTTTAAAAACAATACATAGGGTTTCACATAAAGGCAGAGTAGGTTTGGCGGGTATCCTAATTAAAATTAGAGTTGTGTTGAAATTAAGTAAGCCACATTACAGATATCTAACTTTCACATGCTAAAAAACAACAACCTGTACAGTACGCATTTTTACCGTTCTTTTTGTTTGTTTTTTCTAATACAATTCAGTTGCAAAGCAATATCAACATAAATTAATGCTTGTTGCAGTGATTTAAATCCCCCCATACCATACCAGAGTGTAATTATGACACTTGCATCAAGAACAAAAAACTTTCTTCGATATTTTAAAAAACCCAGAACTACAATAAACACTCCCCCCCCCCCACAACTGAGCAGGAGCCTTGAGTGACAGACCGACAACTGTATTTATACATAATCCTTCAGGTTGTAGCCTGTGTTGTTCTCTTGCTGGGCAGCTGGGAACTGTTGCTGTGTTTTGTTGGGATAAATCCATGCTCTTTGCTGCTTTGTAAAACAGGAAGTGCCAAAGATGGCACCTGCAGTGAGCAGAAGTCCTGCTGAAATGAATCCAATGTAAACTGCTCCTCCTGGTTCATTCTTACTGCTTTCTGGGACTGTTGGGTCCAGAAAATTTGAAATGATTTCTCTCGTGTACCAGGCTGTTGGTATCAAGCCGAATATACCTGCAAGGATGAAGAAGACTCCTCCTGCAAATGTAGTGTGGCTCTTGGTGTCCTGGTCTCCTCCCAGCCGAGTGCACTTCATCCCCACCGTGGCGATGCAGATTCCAAAAGTGGAGAGGATGCAAGACAACACCATGGTGGTCCGTGCTGCCTGGATGTAAACAGGGAGGGAGAGGATTGAATATTTCAACGTGCAGCTAAACATCCCGGTGCTGTACCATGTGCAGTCCATCCAGAGTCCTTGCATCTGAGTTATGGCTGTGATGATGTTTGAACCTACGTCTGCGTTCACCTTCCAGTTGGGCAACAAGGTGGCTGTAATTGCACCGAAAACGCCAAACAAGGCTAGAATGAAAGCAAAGAACTGTAGAGCTGCTGATGCCATGATGAGATGTGCTGTCACCTTTTGTCTGCCTGTTCCTCTCCTGTTGTAAACCTTTGTATGCCTGATGGCTCCCCAGCCACGGCTATAGCTGTCCGCATGTGATAGAAGGGGGAGGAAGGGGGGAAGTGGCAGGGGCAAAGGAAAGAGAAATGAGCAAACTGGAACACTTGCATTTAAAATCACTGCTATCTGAATGAATGACTGAACGTGACCCTGCAGCAGATGAGAAGGCTACAAAAGCACAGAGCAGCTGTACACAGGGCACTTGAACAGAAATGATTATAAATGAACAGTGTGTGAGCGACTGAGCACAAGGAACTACCCTTCAATATTCTGCCACTTCAAGAAAACTCAAATTGAAACACTGAAGGCACAAGACTAGGATCATGTAAATGCCAAAAAACACAGAAATACAAAATTGAGCTATTCTTGCCCTCAGTGACCATCTCGCTTCTGTGGCACAAAAGTAGAACAAGGTATCTATTCAAATCTACAGTTAACTAAAGCAGTGGCTTGTAAGTATATACTTTCTTTCCAGTTTCCATAGGAAATTTTAATCCTTGGAAATTTAGGTCAGTATAATCTTTTCCCCATTTACATGGTTTTTAATGGTTCAGCAAGTGCTCTTTTATTTATATATGTATCTCATAAGATTTGTACACTGCTTCATTTAAAAAAAAAACCTCAACAGTTTACAAAAAGAATAAAATGATCAATAAAAGCAGTTAAAATAATTATTTTTTAAAATAAATCAGTGGTAAACTAAAAACAGGTTAAAGCACACATCAACGTTTTTTCTACCCATCTAAGTAGAATCATAGAATCATAGAGTTGGAAGAGACCACAAGGGCCATCGAGTCCAACCCTCTGCCAAGCAGGAAACACCATCAGAGCACTCCTGACATATGGTTGTCAAGCCTCTGCTTAAAGACCTCCAAAGAAGGAGACTCCACCACACTCCTTGGCAGCAAATTCCACTGTCGAACAGCTCTTACTGTCAGGAAGTTCTTCCTAATGTTTAGGTGGAATCTTCTTTCTTGTAGTTTGGATCCATTGCTCCGTGTCCGCTTCTCTGGAGCAGCAGAAAACAACCTTTCTCCCTCCTCTATGTGACATCCTTTTATATATTTGAACATGGCTATCATATCACCCCTTAACTTCCTCTTCTCCAGGCTAAACATGCCCAGCTTCCTTAACCGTTCCTCATAAGGCATCGTTTCCAGGCCTTTGACCATTTTGATAAGTAGGCTTATCTAAACGAAAATCATTCTAGCAGGCATCAAAAAGAGCACAGTAAAGGCCCCTGTCTGATGTCAATAGGCAGGGGGTTCCAAAGCGTGGGTGCTGCAGCACTAAAAGATTGCTTTCTTACGAATGCAGAATAGGTATTATGTGGCCCCTGTAACCGTGCCAGTTCTTCATATCAAAGTGTTTGAGTAGACATATATGAATTAAGGCAACCTTTCAGGGAAACTGGTCCCAAGTTGTTGTTTCACAAAAAATCTGTTTCCTTACTATTTTCTGAAGAGCAAAGCTCAAACTTCTGTGTTGGCCATATAGAACTTGAAATTCTTAAGGACTAGAACAGGGGTTGGCAAGGTTTACTGGCCATGGGCCAGATCACTCCCACAGAGATCGTTCGTGGGCTGGACTGGCGCAGTGCAATGCCAGAAATCGCGTCTGCGCATGTCCACGGCGCCAATAATCGCTTCTGTTTATGCCCAGATGCTGAAAATCGCGCCTGCGCAGAAGCGATTTTCAGCGTCTGGACATGCACAGAAGCGATTTCTGTTATCTGCATGTGCGCAGATGCCATTTCCCGGCACCGCACTGTGCTGGCTTAGCACAGCACGCGGGGGACTTGCCGAGCAGACTGCTCGGTTGGGCGGCTTGTGGGCCGGTAAAACGGGCTTTGTGGGCTGCACATTGCCAACCCTTAGACTAGAAACTTAAATTTACCCTATCTCTTGATTCAAACTAACCACCTCTGATATAGCACAATAACTAAGAGTAAATAAAGCGATTGCTAAAGACTGAAAGAATGATTCAGCTAAATTTAAGTACATTTAAATTTTGTTGGTTTTAAATGGCAGGGTCAGCTGCATGTTAACTCTGAAATCAACGCTGCCGTTGAAATCAGTGGCACTTAAATGTGCTTAATATTAGCTGGATTATTTCCTTGCAGTCTAAATGATGCCTGGTACATGGAAAACTCATATAGCTCTAGGTTTCATATATTTTGTTGGACAAAGAGCCATGATAATTAAAATTATAGAATAATAATGTTATAATTACTTTTAATTCCAATTCAAATGAATTGGATTTAGGAGAGGAGGTTTGAGCATTCTAGCTATAGAGAAAGGTCATTAGTTTTATACTATTAATCCTAAAGTATTGAATGCAAGCTCATCTAATTAATTTAGCTGTTCATAAGACCACTTACTGGCATTCTTAGCTTTTAAATAGTGCCAGTGACTTAAGTTGGGTGGTATCACTTATGTAGTAACAGGGTGGATAAAATTGCAGGTCCATTAATTTTGGTAGGACTTTACCAGTGAACCACTTGAAGGTCTAAGCAGAAAGGCTTGGGGAAGTCCAATACATTTTTGCTCCGATACATTTAGGTCCTCTCCACCTGCAAACATCCCATCTCCTGCTACATTGAAATGGACACGGGTTCAGTACCTCTTAAACCATTTGGGTTCAGTGGGAATGTGCACAAAGTGTATTCAGGGGGTGGGGTGCTACCTACTGCAACAGACAATGCTGGCCCACATGGGCCAGTAGTCTAACTCAGTGCATATGTGTGTACTCTTTGGAACCAACCTGTATAATAGAAGTAACAGTAGGACTTGGTGTGATTAGCTTTTTAAAAAAATACATGTATTTGAATTTGAAATGCTGGGCTTATACTGAATGGTAGATGAGCTAACATCTCTTGTGAAAAGCAGCATGTAATTGACATACAAGCCTGAGCATATTCAGAATCCAGTAATTAATGGATTCTTCAGCTTGTACATTTCTCATGTATATAACAAGACTTGGAATCTAAAATGTGCTGCCAACATCTTAAAAACATGAAAACATCATTATGCTGAAACAGCCTTTTTTTTACCTGCTTAGGTAGATATTTTGATGAATAGAGTGGTTTAAGAAAAAAGAACTTTTGACCTTTTCTGTAAATATTGCATTGCGTGCACTTATGCTTAGAACAAGCTTAGAACAAGGGTCTGCCCACCTGGTGTTTTTTTTGGGGGGGGGGCATTTGTATGATATCTGTTATGACTGACATCTGCTGATTTTAACTTTTACTTGGACCAGAGAAAGAAACTAGATTAGTTTTATACATATATTTTATATAATTGATGTTGTCTGTCCTTTAATGGGTATTTTATTTTCTGGATAATGATTTTATAGTTAAAGAAGCACTTTAATAAGCTTTCTAAACAAATCTTGCTCAGTTCCCCACAAACCCTAATTGCCATCTCTTCTGTTGTATGAGCCAAAGTACCCTTTTCACTACCCACCACACACATTATACTGCAACTTGTGTAGAGAAGGGAGTCACTGTCTGTCCCCTATGATCCAAAATTTAACTTCTTTTTTCAAAAGGTACATTAAAATAAATTTCTGGCAGATGTGAAGTTCTCTTGGCATTTTTGATTGCGTCATGGACCAAGGGGAGCAAATATCACCTGGGCTACTCAGAACAATTTTCTGTTTCCATGCCCTCTCTCCCCCTTTCAGCAGAGAAACTGTATTTAGTTATCGGCCCCATTTGCCACCAGTGCAGAGATACACATTCTTTCCTGCCCTTCTGGTAGTCTTTGAAAAGTGTGACACCCAGTTAGTGATCAGTTTATGGAACTGCTGCCATGGCAGAAAATCTTGGTTGCTTCTGACAACTTCAGGAAATTTTGCTTTATTAATTTCTCAGTAAGAAAAATTAGTAAGAGAAGTTGGTCAGGAGAGCTGTCCTGTTATATTATTATTATTATTATTATTATTATTATTATTATTATTATTATTATTATTATTATTATTTATTTTATTACTATTATTATTAATTTATTTCTATGCCACCTTTCTCTTAGACCAGGACTCAAGGCAGCTTACAGATATATCTGCTTCTAAAACAGTCCAACCTAACAGTTATGCAAGAGCCTTTCTGTCCTCTCATAGCCTCAATTTTCCACAATATAGTTTTATATAGCTTGAAAGTTTGCTGCATCTTTTGCTGAGCCAAGCAGCTCTTTAAAGAGATTGACTTGTTAACTAGGTCTATATTTCTGTGGGACCAGCAGGCTACCAACCAACCAACCCGTGGATCTGCCACAGAGCAGGTGCCCCTGTTTACTCCACATCCATTTCATAGGCTGTGAGGGTGGGAAATGGAGCCATCCCTGCGTGGCACTGTCTACCCATCATTCTTTTACTATTTATCTTTGCTTCAGATTTTGCATTTCAGCAGCTTTAAAAATTAAAACAAGCTTGATGACAATAGGAATGGTAGCTTATCCCAATAACTGCTAGAAGCAGACTAAATTACACGCACATTAAACTGCAATGTTTGGTTAGAACATTTTTAAACACCATAAACTGTAATGTACAGAGTCTAATGAAGTTCAGTACTTACTGCTAAATGGGAGGTTCAGGATGCTTTCTCGGCAGTATAAGTCGTAGAAACAACTTCTCTTGAATGTAAAGATCTCTCTTCATTAAAAAAATGCATTGGGTTTTTTTTATTAAACAAAAATAGCTCTCTGATGCTATGACCACAGCAGTCCTGCCCATTCCCTGTCTTAGTACCATCTACTGGAGAATAAAGAACTACTTTGTTTAATGAATCTGCACTGAAAGGGGGGGGGGATACTTTGTTGAAGGAGCACATGCAAAGCTATCATGGAGGAAACACATGCAAACCCTTAATTCTAAAAATACAATGATTTCTAGATCCTATGGTGAATGTTTGACAGTAGTTTAGAAATCAGGAGAAATATAGAGCAATATGTATTTCAAAAAACATAAACCCTATATTTTAAAAGCTGCTTTAATTATAAGGAAATGAAACTTCAGAGTGACCTTTACTGCACCTGCAAATCAGAATTTACATTGCAAACAGCCACCACTACCCCAAATCCTCCACAATGTTTATAATTCCTGCTATTAATTATGGTGCAGAAATATATTTAAAGTGACAAAGGTATATGGCTGAGTTTTACATACCTGCTACTAGAAGCTTGTAGCCTTCTCTAGTTCTTTCTGTAATTAGTCACCTTTTCCTAAAGACCAGAAGGCAAAATAAAGTAGTAATGCTGATGAGGCTTTGTGATTAAATACAGAGCACTGTTGAGGAGATCCTGACAAGTCAGCAAGAGGGAGACTAAAAAGCAAAGAAAGTGGGGAGGGAAACCTGCTGATGGTGCAGCAAGATAAATATGAGTTCTCCCTATTGTCGTCTGACTCTTCGCAGTGTGTAGAAAAGGAAAAGGCAGTAGTTTGTAGCATGTGATAGTTGACAGCTACATAATTTTATCCCTTGCTTCGTTAGTCTTGGAAGTAACTGGGGTTCTACGTTTTCCTCTCAGAACAGTTTTAATGTTGAGTTTTTAAGGCTGATCCATACCACGGTAATGCAGTTTCACATTTGATTTCTACAGCCTCTGGAGATTGTGTCTGGGCTTAGTAATGGTTGACCCTGGGCTACGGCAGGGTCTCTGATAGAGCTTTGGGAGTGAAGCTGCTTGGGAGTGAAGTTCATTGCAGCAACAGCATAAACCCCTTGCCTTCTCCAGTCTCCCTCCATAAGGATAGGGGTTTGTTTCTGTGGTCTCTTGCGCTTTGAAAACACTTGGAAGCTTTTCATGTCTAGAGAGGACTACAATTCTATTAAAACACTTCATTGGGTGTAAGTCTAATTGAACTCGATGGGACCTACACCTGAGTAAACATTCATAGTATTGGGCTGCACATATATTTGACTTAATGACATTAAATTTGTTTAAAGCATTGAAATGGATGGCTTACTCAGTGGACCCCATGGCTGACAGTGGAAATGCACAGCAAAAGTACATGTGGTTGTAACTCATTTATGAAGTTGCTAGACTAGTATTCCTTTAAATTGGGGAAACTGACCCACAAGATGCTGCTGGACTACAACTCCCACCATCCCTGACCATTGGCTATGCTAATGGAAGTTGGGGTCCACCAAATCTGGAGGGCCACAGACGCTCCATCCTTTCTGCAAATAAAGTAATCATAATTATTTCTCTTTTTATTCCCCTGGTCAGGTAATTAGGTAGACATATCCAGGGCCATGATGGGCCAGCAGTTTTTGAAACTGCAGGTGGGAGATTCATGCATGCGGCACTGCACTCCATTGGCTGTTTTTCCTTACTCATTTTGTGAAGTTTCAATAAGTACTGAAGCTTCAAGAGCAGACAGATTTTTGTATAAATGGGTTTTATTGCATTTTTTTAATGATCAATCCTGGTTTATATAGATAGTGAATTGTAGACTAGTTTAAGCTGCATTTCTAGCCGTGCTTAATAGCAAGTAAATATCATTGAAATCCATAGCCACTAATCCTGAGCAAATGGTAGGTACATGTTCTTTCTCAGGCTCAGGTAAAATGCGCCTACAAGACATTGTGTATTCTTTTTCCATAGGTTTTTTTTCTGTCATGGTAACGCTGCTTAGCCTAGGAGAGGGCTAAGTTGACAAAAATCTCCAACTTTAGTTTTATTATTACTACATTTATATCCCACTTTTCTTCTAAGGAGCTCAGAGGGGTTCTTATAGCTAAAGGCTAGTGTGGTAGTTTTTTTAACTGACCTATTTAAATTATTATTTCTTATTTAGACCCCACCCATCTGGCTGGGTTTCCCCAGCCACTCTGGGTGGGCTTCCAACAAAATATTAAAATACAATAGTCCTTCATATATTAAAAGCTTCCCTAAACAGGGCTGTCTTCAGATGTCTCCTAAAAGTCTGGTAGTTGTTTTTTCCTTTGACATCTGGTGGGAGGGTGTTCCACAGGGCAGGCATCACTACTGAAAAGGCCCTCTGCCTGGTTCCCTTTAAGCTCACTTCTCGCAATGAGGGAACCACCAGAAGGCCCTCGGCGCTGGACCTCAGTGTCCGGGCTGAACAATGGGGGTGGAGACACTCCTTCAGGTACACTGGGCCTAGGCCGTATAGTTTTAGCACTGACTTTGTATGGCATTTACAGAATTTTCCATAAAAAATGAAGCAGGTATCTGCTCTGAGAAGTCTATACTGTAATATAAAACTTTCTAAATGGCAAGAGACATGTGGGAGAAGCAAGGATAACGAAACATACCTGTATGCATATACTTATCCTTGACGAAAATGCAGACTTCAGTTTTGCTTGAAAGGTAGGAAAGAATGTAGACTGAATAATATAGATTGGTGGTGCCATTTTACGAGTTTGCATTGTGCATTTACTAAAAATAAAAAACCAATAAATAAATGTAGATGTTTCTGTTTGGGCAAACAATTCCAATAGAAGGGGCAACAAGGTAGACTGGCTGGAGTTTATAAGAGCAGGACACTCGGAGGCAGCAGCTAAGCATGGTAAAATTGGAGGAGCAAAACTAGGGAGTAAACATAATATAGTTTTAAAATGTTTATTTATTACATTCTTTATTACATTATCGCTGTATATAGCTGCATGTTGTTTGAGAAAAGGATTCAAAAAGGCAATCTGTCCTTTTTCTTAATGTACTGGGACTTAGCTATACAGCTGCAAATAAAATGTTTTAAGTGCAATATACAATGTGACACTAAATGGTGATGATGAGCCTTGTGGAAAATTCACTGTATTTTCAAAAACGCACTTTTAAAAATGCATTTCCAGAACACTTTTTATATGTATGTAGATTTCACCCTGGACAAAATCCAGGCTTGTGTTTGCAAAACAAAACAAGCTTTGGCAACAGAAGTGTGTAGGTCCCACTCAGTGAGATGAGCTAGTATTTTGTCTTAGCTATAATTTTATGTTTTCTACAAGAAACATTTGCAAAATAAGGTGAAGGTGGTATGATTATCAGCAGTTTTAAAATATCATTGTGTGTACCTTGTTAGATTTTGAAATTCAGCCTGTTAGTATACACAACGAAGAAATAGGATATGATGTTATTAATTTCAAAGCATCCAATCAGAAGGGAACAGCATTTTCTATAACCGTTCCCATAGTAACAAAGCAGCTTTCCTAGTATTCTAAGAGCCCAAGCCTATAATGAAGTAATGAGAATTGCTCTGTATTTCCATAGAAAGAAAACATTCTAATGTGCTTTATTTCTGTATGTCTTAGTTTTCATTGGAACCTAACCTGTATCATATTATCCAAAATATTTATTTACAGTGGTACCTCTGGTTACATACGCTTTAGGTTACATACGCTTCAGGTTACAGACTCCACTAACCCAGAAATATTACCTTGGGTTAAGAACTTTGCTTCAGGATGAGAACAGAAATTGTGCTCCGGCGGCGTAGCGGCAGTGGGAGGCCCCATTAGCTAAAGTGCTGCTTCAGGTTAAGAACCGTTTCAGGTTAAGAACGGACCTCCGGAACAAATTAAGTACTTAACCCGAGGGATTCCACTTCTGCAAGTGGGTAGTCCTTTGCTCATGGAATGACTGTTTCTAACCTAGTGGAAGAGGGCTGTGTGGGGACAAGAACCTCCAAATCCAGAGTTGTTCTTCTCATGCAATATTTTTGCACAAGCTCCTTTTGAAAGCCAGTAGAATTCTTAACTGCTATCTCCTATATTGTCCTTATTCATGGGCTTTCACCTACTGCAACATAACCAATGAATCATTTGTGGTACTGCATTGCAAGACATATCCTGCTATTGATTACACAATTATTCACACGTCATTGTTTGTTTTGGTTCCGAGTCAAAAACTTTGTTTTCGTACCATAGAATCTTCCAAAGCGGTACACACACAGTTAGAAACTGTATTGTCTTTCAGGACTGATCTTACAAGGCTCCCTCACAAAGTGTAGTTGGGGGGGGGGCAAAAGTGCTCATAAACACTTTGCTTTACCTGTGAAAGGGGACCGGTGAGAGTTTCCTAAGAATGCCTATCCATGAACTGTCACCATATATGGTAGTAGCCAAGGTGGCACTCTGCAGAAGTTGCTGGAATGCAGCTCCCATCATCCACGACTGTTGTAGTAGGAGGATGACTTTGGCAATTACTAGTTTCTATGTTGATGTGAATTTGGGGTAGATTTGTTCAAAGTAAATCCAATTATTCCAGGTTTTTCCATACAGCACTTTGAGTCCAAACTGCAGTGTAGAGCCCTTATAGAAGGGATCAAAATAGCCAACAGGATATTCTGTACATTAAGCACCAGCTCTTATTTGTGTCTTTCTAATTACCTGACATCATAATTTGCATCCTGCTACAGGAACAAGGTTGTGCACCCAGCTTGAATTTTTCAGAATGATAACCATTTTGTCTTGTTATTTGGCAGTTTAATTGGGCTAACAACTTTTTCAAATGTTTATTATTTGTACTGTAACTTTTCATTAGGCTCATATACTTTCTTAGATCCATTGTTTTTATTTCTGTTCACAGGTGGATGTGACTGTTGTTCATTTCACCCCGTTGGTGCAACCAAAAATAGAACAGCCATTTAAGCTGGTGGAGAAAGTTGTCCGAACTGTGTTTCAGTTCAGAAGGAAATATTGTCATCAAAGTGTACGGTAAGAGATCTTTTCTTCAGAATGGTATTCTTAATACAATGGCTATGCAAAGTAATTTCACACATGGGGATCTTTAGTTGGTGACAGCAGTCAGCATGGTGTGTGAGAGAAATAGCCAGCATAGACCAAATTCCTCAGAAAGAGCTCTTGCATCTTGTATTATCTATAGGAGGAGTTGGGAACCATTTTCTCCTCCTTGGGCCAGATCCTTATCTCCCCAGCCATAAGTGGGCCAAATGTAACATGTAGCTGGGGCCACCCACCTGTCAATCACTTGATGTCCTAGTGAGGTCAAGTGATGTTGTGCTTTGCAGCCCCGATTGTGGGAAATTCAAAGCACAATGCTGGGCTGTTTGAGAGTCCTTTGGTATTAACTTCTCACTTTACTGAAGGAGGTCTTCTCCCTTCCATGCTGCTCCTTAAACCTCCAGTTTCCATTGAAGGCTGGTTGTTCCTTTGCTGGAGCAAGGTATGCACCCAGTCGGGAGTTCATCTTAAGTTCCTGATCATTCCTTTGAAGTCCCACCGTTACAGACCCTGCTTGTCATCCCATGTTACGTCAGATGTCAGGTGTGTGATCATGGCTTCCCCACTGAATCAGTGAGCTTTTCATGACCAGTGGATCACAAGTGGATATAAATCTCAGTTATTTTGAGGGTAAAATATATGTGTGTTTACCTTTTAAATAAATAAACAATAAATGTTATTATTGGGTAAGGGAACATGAAACAAAGTAAATGAGTGTCTTCAGATATGTCTCTGAGAATAAACAGTGACAATCACACACACACACACACACACACACACACACACTGCCCATGTCACTCTATAGGCCTACAAAGAGAGAGAGAAATTATCCAGGCCTAGTTCCTTTCAACTACAGTGGTGCCCCGCAAGACGAATGCCTCGCAAGACGGAAAACCCGCTAGACGAAAGGGTTTTCCATTTTTCAATGTGCTTCGCAGGACGAATTTCCCTATGGGCTTGCTTCGCAAGACGAAAATGTCTTGCGAGTCTTGAGATTTTTTTTCACTCCCCCCCTTTTTCTAAGCCGCTAAGCCTTTAATAGCCTTTTAGCAGCTAAGCCGCTAAGCCTTTAATAGCCACTAAACCGCTAATAGCGCTAATCCGCTAATAGGGTTGCTTTGCAAGACGAAAAAACCGCTAGACGAAGATACTCGCGGAACGGATTAATTTCGTCTTGGGAGGGGAGGCACCACTGTAACTAGCATCTACTTCACAATCCAGACCAAGCAAAAATGAGCACCAAACAGTTAATGCCCGCTGACAAGTAGTGGCCATAGTTGTGATGAAAAGGTTTACAGCAATCAGAGCATGCAAGCCACTCCTTTTAATGCAAGCGCATGGAACCTGCTGCTGGGCTGCAATTTGGATTGGCTGGGGATGATGGGCATTGGAGTGCAAGAATATATGGATTGCCACTGGCTCCCCAACCTGGCTTTAAATGCCAGGACACAACCCCATCTTGTCACCGCACCTCTATGCCCTACAATCAGCAGATGAGGCCTTGGTGCCTGTTTATTATCTGAAACTTGATTGGGATAAAGGATGAGGCTTTCTTTGTGGCAGCACCCCTCCTTAAGGAACTGGGAGGGGGAATTTTCATTATGGTAGAAATTTTAACAGTGAACTGATCTGCTGTTTGCTGAAAACTAAACTTGTGATACTTTAGTGCTGCTGTTTCCATGTTGACTTCTAAGACAAAATAAAGACATCTTTGGTTTATGGTTAGGATGTCAATGCAAGCTTGAGCTCTGTGGCTTTTCATTTTAGAACTAAAGCTTTCCATAGAGAATGGCAGTGTTCGGGAAGAGAAAGTAAAATTTCTAAGTGATGGGCAGAGAAGGCAAAGCCAACCACTGAGTGAGGGGGCAGAGTACAGGAGATAGAGAAAAGATTGATCAGCATAAGATGGTTCCATTGGGGTGTGGTGTGGTTGACCAACAATGTGGGGTAACTGCACCCTAGTGCAGGCAACTACAGTGGTGCCTCGCAAGACGAAATTAATCCATTCCGCGAGTATCTTCGTCTAGCGGTTTTTTTTGTCTTGTGAAGCAACCCTATTAGCGGATTAGCGCTATTAGCGGCTTAGAAAAAGGGGGGGAGCGGAAAAAAAATCTCAAGACTCGCAAGACATTTTCGTCTTGCGAAGCAAGCCCATAGGGAAATTCGTCGTGCGAAGCGCATTGAAAAATGGAAAACCCTTTCGTCTAGCGGGTTTTCCGTCTTGCGAGGCATTTGTCTTGCGGGGCACCACTGTAATCTTAGCATGGATTAGTCAGGTAATTTTATTAAAGCAGGTCACTGTTTCTGATGGTTAAAAAACCTGAATAAAGGAAGAGACCCCGTTTAACAAACTCACTTGGATTATCTCTACTATTTTCTTTCAGGGTCTTATTTCCAGAAGCTGAACGTTTAGAAAAAGCAGAACAGCTACTCAAGCTGGCAGATGTTGATCCAATTCTACGCCCGACTCAACTTTCCATGTTTCATTTTAAAAGCCTTTGTGATGTCTATAGAAAAATGTGTGATGAAGACCCAAAACTTTTTACATATAACTATAGGGATGAATTGACAGAGAAACGAAACAGGAAGAGGAGCAGATTTTGCAAGACTAAGGATGACGTGATCTAGCTCATTCTAGAAAAGTAACCAGCCGCGATGTGTGTTTCTGTCGAGTGGAATGAAATACATTCTAAAATGGAATGTTAAGTCTTTTTGAACTAAGGTATGTGAAATTCATTGAAGAGAGAACAGTATAAAAAACAAAGCACACCAATTGCATTTAGCATTTTACTGTACAAGCTGGTAGAGAAAAATGAAAAATACAGTAAGATTACAGTACAGGCTTTTTATATTTACATATATATAAAAATCAAGTATAAACATCTTAGTGCAACTGAGTGCAGGACTTTAATTTTTCTAAGATGAATTTAAAAATATTTTTTGCTTTAAATGCCCCGAATTAAAGTTGCTTGAACTTTCTCAAAAGAACATAGGTATTGACAAAAGTTCATTCCCTTTTCAAAAATTTAAAAACATCTCTTAATTTTATTTAAATGAGATTACACTGCCCTGAATCGTAAACAGCTCAATCTAAATTTCTGTTCCACAATAAATTAAAATAACTTAAGCCTTTACAACTACTTCTGTGGAAAACACAGTAGTGCATTAAACTGAATAGTTTCTCAAGTTACAATAATCACCCTTTTTAAAGTATGTAAATCTGTATGTGGTGATGCTGGAATCAGGCAGCTAGGACTTTCCATGCCTGTCTACTGTTTCATAAAAGCAGTCCTCATTAACCACTGAAGTTAAACTTTGTACACTAAATTCTCTTTCTAAAATAGAGTTCAGGTCAAAACTTGCAGCATCTGGATGGCTATCAAGAGACTGGTGCCGTTCTTGCATTGCCAGTAATGTTCCTTTGTCGCGTCTTGTGCTGTTCACTTTCCGTTTAATAGGGCAAAAGTGCGCCCTGACTAGTTTAGGGTGATCACCCACCCTCCGCCCCTCTCCATACTCACTCTCAGAAGAATACTTATCCTCTGTATCATCACTAGGATTCTCGGAAATCTTCAGCCGCTGGAACTGAATTTCTATGTCTTTTGTGGGACTGCCTATCTTTAGAATCTGCTGGTAGTCATCCTCGTCATCACTTAAAATGTCAGATTCTTTGACAGGACTGTTTGAAAAATCTGATGCACAGTTTTGGAGATGTTTCACGGGGGGCAAATTTTTAGATTCCAGGATGCTATCGGTGGTATGGCAACTGCTACTTGGAGTACTGCTACTCAGGCTGCATTCATCAGAATCCAATTCATTTACTTTGCCTGCTTCAGTGTTCCATTCATTACTGGGAGAGTTCTTCATTAACTTTAATGATCTTGAGGAAGCTGCCAGGGTAAAAACACATGCTAAATTCCTATACTCAACAACTCTGGCAAGCATAACAATAAGAATTATATAGTTTCACAATTATGTTTCAGTATGAAGTGACATTTTAAACTACTTGCGTTATATCACAGGGGAGATATTTTAAGTTATGAAGTGTGGCTTTCTTCAAACAAACAAAAACTCTGAACTTAGATTGGCTGATTAATCTAGGAGCCCACAGAGGCAAACTCCATGTGGACTGACTGTATAAAAATGGCAACGTTAAGCTGCCTCTTAGAGCACTAGGAAGGAACAGGGTTCAGTGCTTCCTGCCTAGTCACTGTGGAAGCCTGTCAATAAAATAGACTAACACCCGAAAAAAAACTCCTACAAAGACAAGTTTGTACTGAGTAAGGATCTTTGCATGAAGCTGGAGGGACTGCTGAAGTGAACAAGTTCTGCTTATGCATTATGTCGAAGATAAGGAAACGCTCATTCCTGTGCTATGCTTCAACCTTACCTCAACTGCTCTGAGGATAAGCCTCTATGGCAGTCTCAGCTCTTCAGTCAAAGGCTAAGTAAGTTTATGAGAAAGTAATTTCAAGCAGTCAGTGTAGAGGAAATACTTCTATTTTGAAGGTTGCTCAGACTTTGTGTGTGGAAGAATATCCTACTTTGTTAATCACAAAGTTGATGTGTATTATTACAATTTCTATACCATCTTTTATCTGAGGATCACAGGACAGTTTACAATATAAAAACACATACCGTAGTAACAAATAAAAGCATACCCTCCCGAAGTTTTAAAAGGCCATATATCTTTTAATTAGCAAAAGGCCTGGGAGAAGAGAAATGTTTTTGCCTGGTGCCTAAAGATACGTAAGAAAGGTTTTATATTGTTGTAAACCACTGTGATATATTTTTATGATTAAGTGGTATATAAACATTAAATAAATAAATAACCCAAATTACCCCCCCCCCCATCCTCTTGCTTTGTTTACTATCTGGTCTGATTAAATGTTCGGGAACACTTGAAAGCTTGCATGCTGTTTTGTGACATTTCAGTTGACCTAGTAAGGTGGTGGTTCTAAGGCGGATTCTGGCTCTCCCCCTCCCCCCTTATAATCCAACACAACTGACTTTTAGTTTAAGCAAAATTAATGTTCTCCCACGCTTGTACATGTTTTTTTACTATTAAATTTATGTCTCAAAAGCAAAAAAACAACAACCCCAAACCAACCTAGAATCAGACAGGTATTTAAAAACATCAATTTCTGTGCTTTGCAAAATTTTAGTTCTTCCTACCTTTTCAACTGCAAGATGATGCAATAACGCCTACTAAATATACAGTTGCACAACTAGTAATTTTCAACAAAGTGCAGTACAAACAGAATAAGTTTAGTTACTGTAATCTTTGTTTCCTCTCCAGCAATACTACAGATAAGTGTTTGAACATGCTTGGATAGTATTACTACAAACTAGTATGAGTTTAAATTTTGACAAAAAATACATTCTTACCCAATTTTGCTGAAACAGGAATTCGATTTTTATGCAGAACTAGGCGGCTTTTACATGTTTTCTCCAATGGTGAGTCACACTTTATTTGACGCCTTAAGTTTTCTCTTAGAATTGAACGAATCACTTTGACAATATTGGTCTTGCTTTCACAATCACTGCAAAATTCAAGAAAAGTGTAGTTAGGTTTCAGATAATACAAACACATATGATTTGGCTTTGTCTTTGTAATTTGAAGGAGCAATTCGGAAACCTTAATTGTTCACAGATGGAACAGTTAAGAGGCTGGAGAATCAGCATGAATGTGTGATTCCTCATGGGGTCAGCATAAAGTTCTGTACCTACACAGTTCAGTTCTAGAGTTTTTGAGAGCGGAGTTGGCAGAGCATATCCATAGGGAGATGATTGGCCCTGCTGCATGAGCAACAGCATAAAATATCTTTCACCTGAGCTTTCTTGGGAAGTGTACATACAGCTGCCGTTAAACAGGTAAAATTCAGTATGCTGTGATTAATTCCAAAGGATATCTAATGGCCCAAATTATGCATATTACATAGAGGCTATTATGAATGAAAGGAGAAAAAGACTATTTGGAGGGGAAAGTGAACCCACGATTGTACCTGCTACATAGCTGGAAGGTTGTTTCAGGTCTTCCTTCCAATTCTGACTTGGTATGAATCAATTCCCAAATGCAATTGTTTTCTGTTCCTGCATGTGGAAAGAAAGACATGTTATTGTAAATATTTCATGATGTCTACAAGTCTGTTGCCAAACAATTTTCACGGAAAGACTTATGAGACCACAGGGAAAACTTCAAGATCCTACAAGACATAGTGCCCCTCGCCTATTACTATTGTGTTTTATATTCGAGCAATTTATGTTTTTCCCCACCACCACCACTGTTTTACCAAATAAAGATGCTATCACTCTCCCTCTGTATGCTGGTATGCAGCAGTTAAGCTGTGCAGCCATATCATGACATATTGATATGGATTATTGGGAAGAAAAATCAGGTTTCCCCCTTATTTGCAGTTGTGCCATTAACTGTGTCCAACATCACATTAGAGATTCTACCCACACTGTTTGCTTAAAAGCAAAGTAAGTTCATCACCCAACACAGGACAGCTTTTTGTCATTTATCTTCTACTGGATTAAAAAATCTTAATCTCAGATTCACAGTTACTGAAGAAATTCGGTTTTTTAATTGGTAAATAGCAAGATACTTGGCAAATCATGTTAAACATGCTGCCGGATGTAAATAGGCACTACATTATAGACAACTGTAATAAACACTGAATTCTTTCACAAGTGTCCTTCAATCTATATTCTAAAAGGTTGTGATGGATGCACTGCTTGATCAACCATAACGACAACAAAATCTCTAGCTAAGGCCAAGTTATAAACCACCCTCCTGCATCAACATTACTTTTGCCGTCACATCAGCAGGGAACAAACCACAGTTAATTACAGGTTCCTATTTTGTCTGAATTAGGAAACTATTGTTAGTTCCAAACAGCAGGCTATGAAGCCTTAATATATTGTCTTGTTTGGAAAATATGAACCATAGTTTACATATCATTGTTTCAATGTGGCCGTTTTCTTCTGTTATTTAGCTTTACTCCATATGTTAAGATTTGAAGTAATAAAAGTACTGAACACATTCATTGGTGACAAACATCAAAAAACAATAAAAATGTTTAATAAAAAATGTATTGTTATCTATAGATAAGGTCACCTGCTGTATTGCCCAGTCGGACTTGAAGAGCAGATAAAGGAATCAGCCAACGAAATTTAAACAAGTCCAAATCATTATGATTATGCGTAGTACGGACATTTGTTGCCTGTAAATAAAAAGTACTGAATCAGTTTAATAATAATAAAATATATTTTATAAGTATATAAGTAAAATATAATAAAATTATAATAATATATAAAAGAATAAAACTCTGGGCGGCTTCCAAAAAAATATTAACATACTGTAATACATCAAACATTAAAAGCTTCCCTAAACAGGGCTGCCTTCAGATGTCTTCTAAAAGTCTGGTAGTTGTTCTCTTTGACATCTGATGGGAGGGCGTTCCACAGGGTGGGCGCCACTACCAAGAAGGCCTTCTGCCTGGTTCCCTGTAACTTGGCCTCTCGCAGTGAGGGAACCACCAGAAGGCCCTCGGTGCTGGACCTCAGTGTCTGGGTAGAATGATGGGGGTGGACATTTAAGTGACATTGCCTTTTAAAGAATTAAAGCTTCATTCCTAGAAGACAGAATTATGCTTATGGGGGAGGGGGGAGTTTGGATCAGGGATCACGTAAGCGAGTGACTTTTTGACATCACCCCATTTGGATGTGATGAGTAAGAGGGCAAAACAAACAAAAACCTCCCCCACCCCTTTCTAAATGGGAAGCTTCCACTAGATCACAGTCCCTTGTGATTCTAGATTTTTTCACGCATTTCTAATCTACTTTATCTAGAAAAATTCTCTAAGTAATGTATCAAACATTCCATGTATCTTCTGCATGTAACCCTTCAGACATTTTGTATTGTAAATCAGACCAATAATATACAGTGCATTCTTAGGTAGTCTTATTTTTTGACTAAGAAAAACTTACCAGTTTCTTCTTCAGTTTGCAATTCTCTTTATATACTAAGATGACAGCTCTTTTGAATGCTAAGGAGAGAGTGACAAGGCAACTTTTATTGATTAGACTTCCAAAATGAGTACTACATTTTAATTTTTGAATTCAGTTATGACATACACTAATAATAGTGTGTCTTAACTGGCAAAGCAAATTGCTAGAGGTATTTGCACAGGGATTTGTGTCGTCCTCTCTAAATCTGCCACTGCTTGCATTTCACTCATGGGGCTTATATTTATACAATCTTGCATTTAATGAGGGTTGCATTTAATGAGAAGCAAGATTTTTGCCTTATTGGTATAGCTGGTAGCCTTTCACTTTACCTATTCCCAAATATTGTAAATATGTTCTACTGTACATTAAAGCGTTTATCTATTCACATTTTTGTCAGCTCATTTATTTTACAGAATCTGAGCACAGCTGCATCCCAATCCCATCTACATTATCCACTCCTCCAATAAACTGGATCAAATTTATCTGAGATGGGTGCAATCATTCAAATTTACTATTAATAAGACTACAGTTCCAGAAGAAGCATTTATGTATAAGAAACATACAGAAGTTTGTTCTGGGACAATGGGATACACAAATTAAAGTGAAAGGGAATAAGAGTCAAAATACCAAATAATAATATTAATAATAATAATGCAATCTGTAAGAAGACTATATAATCTTTTAGTAAGAGCTATTTATAATATGCAGACACATCATTCACACAACTATAGACACAGGCATGAACATAAATTTGATTGATTGCTGTAGGTCTTATATCTTAATTGCACAAGGCTAATTGATTCATGTCAGCACCTTGCAATTGTTACAATCTTCATCCAAGCCTTAATGATGCAGCAGCTTGCTCATATTTTGAACTTTAGTTGCTAATTCTAATGATGTTCTTAAAAAGAAAAGAAAAGCTGGGAGGAGTTAAATACTTGAGGTGAGAGCTACGTAATGCAAACAGGCAACATCATGTGTAATGGTAGTTCTTTCTCTCCTCACCTCAGCCGCCCACCCCCCCTCGCAAATTTCTCTCCAAAAATAGATTTCAAAAGGCAGAGGAAACTTCTACAGCAGATTTTGGGGATATGCAGGGGGCTGGAGGGGACAGAAGAGAAACAGGAAGTATGGGTGTGTATGAGCAGATTTCTGTTGTGGCAAGTGTGCAAAAATCATTGGATGTCACCCTAAGTGACTGGGGAAGGTCAAGGCAAGGCAATCAGTGGATAAGACTGCATCACTCAGTCTCATCCTTGTCCATGACCATAGCTATCTACAGCCTGCTACCCCACAATGTTTTATCTGGTGTCTCTCCCACTCTACTAAAAGGATCAAAAATTCAAGTTACTTGAGAGCTGGTACAGCATATAGTGGTTAATAGGCTGAGCCATAAAATTGGAACTCAAAACAGGAAGTCCTGTGGCTATTACCTGAATGCCATTAAGAAACATCACGATCATATACTAATAGAAAACTCATTCATGGGCAGCAAAATCAATACCATACACAAGAGAGGAGGCATCAGCAGGCTTGGATAGGCCTGGGAATGCAGACATACAAATATACTTGTAGGGAGGAGGATAGACCTAGGGCAGTCAGATGCAAAAGAGGACAGGGCTCTGCATCTTCTAAAGTTATACAGAAGAATTCCAGCAGGTGTAGCTTAAATGACAAAGAGCAGAAAAACCCCATGGTGCAGAATAACGACTAAGCAGGCTCAGAGGCCACCGAATGCTGTTAGATTGTTAGGGAAAATAGTAATATCAAGGAGGGAGGGAATGGAAAAACCTATCACCAGAAAGAGCATAGTTAACTGACTGTGGCCCTCAACAGGAGCAAACTACACTGCAACCTTTTGTTGTGCTCCCACCTGTCTTATCCTTCTCTCTGCAATAATGGGACGCTACTGGCCTACTCTGTAACACTGTTATCACTGTGATAAAATGTGTAAATACTTTCAAAAAAATTGAGATCTACATTATATTCTATATTCACAACAATACCACCATCACTAATTTTCAGTAGTGGAATACATTTCAACCAAGTTCCATCTTGGAGCAAGCATAGAAAGCTAACAGATCTGATATCAAACAACGCATACCTGTAACCACTGAATGAACTATTTTAGATGATGTTTTGACATAGTTTGAATAAATCACTCACCAAACACTGTGAGTTCCAGGTCTTTTCTTGCTTTGCCT
Organism: Podarcis liolepis; assembly: GCF_965112155.1. Lineage (NCBI taxonomy): Eukaryota > Metazoa > Chordata > Lepidosauria > Squamata > Lacertidae > Podarcis > Podarcis liolepis. The sequence continues at coordinate 69,403,808 of NC_139557.1, read as the reverse complement.
AATGATGAGAATGGATTCAGCCAGGCAACAGTAGAGTGCATTAGAAGTTCTCCCATGGAAAGTTCAGTGACCTATGTCCATTGTAGAATAGAAGAGTTATTCATTCTAACATACAGCAATTGGCATCACTTGCTGAACAGGCTCTTGGGCTGGGGTATTGTTTAGGGGGATTTTGCTGCTGTTACTGATATTAATTTTTGTATCTTAATTTTTGGCGCTTATAATGACTTATGTGGAAATTTTTCAATTATCTGTACTTTTTATGTGTTTTATGTTTATGTTTTTTGTTATGTTTGTAATTCAGGTAACTCTTGTCTTGTTGTAAGACGTCTTGACGATGGACAGGCGGCATACAAATTGATGATGATGATACTGTTGGACAAAGATTAAGGCCAAAATTTGAATTATCTGCACACACAAAACCCTGCTCCCATCTTCTTACCTCTTTCTCAGTTCCACTCTGATCTGCAACTAGTTGGTCAAACACTGCACCGTAATCCTCGTAAATCTTCTGCATTTCATTGATGTGACTGGCCACCTTTTCCATTGCCTTCAGTGCTTCTGCAATTTGTAAAGGCAAATCCATTATTTGATATACACTGAATGGGCCAGTTAAAAGCTGTACCCTTGAGTCACTTAAAACCCAGGAATTCATCTTCTTAGGAAGTGCAGAAACAAATGCACTGTTGATGATAACCAAATAAGCAAAACCTCTTCCAGTGTCTTGCCAAAAAATTCTAATAATCATGTGGAAAACCACTTTACACTCTGTAATGTGCAATGAGGTTCCCTATCGTGTGCTTAGATCAATGCTAAATACATGATATGATACAAACAGCTGGGACAGTTTTTAAGAACATAAAAAGATCCTGCCATTGGTCCATTTAAGTCCAGCATCCTGTTCTCACCATGGCTGAACAAGCAGGAATCAAGCCCAAGAACATTCTCACCTCCTGTTCAACTGGTATTCAGAAGCACAGATAGCAAAGCTTATTTCCTTGGGAAGTACCTGTGAGATGGTAATGCTCCTCGCTTTCAGGGTCTGTCAGAGATACCAGCTCCTTCAGGAGCAGCGGGTATTTCAGCACCCTCTGAACTGGCTTGATGAGAAAGGACTCCAATGTGGAAGAATGCTGTTTAGCTGGGTTGCAAGCATCCAAAAAGGCCTTAAAGGCTTTATCTGTTTTGGCTAAAGGAAAAACAAAACAAAAACCCAGAGCGTATTAGCAGCCCGAAAGCAACAATATGGAGAATCAATCTTCTGCATTTCATTCCAGGACCTGGCAAACAATAGGCCACACTCCTCTGCCTCCCTCTTGGCAAAGGCCATCAATATTCTATGTAGCAATAAGCAACAGAGAGATAATCCTTTCCCATATTATGCATCCTTTGTTACTCCACCTTAATTTACAATCACTGCTGTGCAGCTTAGTTTTCCACAGCTATTAAATTGACCACAGGGCATTTACTACTGGGCGGTGGAAGTGGCTGGCAGGGCACAGCTACAACGCTAGCTTCCCAGCAGCAGCAGCAGCAACTTACCGGATGGGGCTAAATGGCAGGGTGATTGGTACAGGGAAGCCAAGCTGCTGCTCCTGCCAGTCTGCCCACAGCACATCCCATCACCTAGTCCTTTGTCCCTCCCAGTAAACGGCAGCAAACCCATGGCTGGAAAACTGGGCGAGACACTTCTGTTGGCCAGTATATAAATATAAAATAAAAAAAAATTAAAATATATTTTATTTTTAAAAGGCTTGTCTCACTATGGGTATGTTTGCATCAGCCTTTTTTTGTGGGGGGTTGGGGTTGGGGTGGAATATGTTGCACAACATAACATCAATCACTTATGAACTCTTCACCATGAGTGGTATCTGATAAAGATTTTACTTCTGGAATGTGCACTAGAAGTGTTCGACTTTACTAAAGATTTACAAACATTCCCAGCGGTCACAAAGAATATCGTCCTCCTTTCAGGGGACATGTCACAGATTCTACTTCCATCTAAAATTACTCCCAAAAAGCTGTGGCAGTGCATTTTCTTTCCAGGTGGCAAGCTGCCATATCCACTCAAGGAAAAGCACTATTTTAAACAGCCTCACTGTGTACTTGTGAACACGTTCAAACTATATATATATATATATATATATATATATATATATATATATATATATATATTTGCTTTCGTAGATTTTCACGGGTACAGGAATGCAGGTTTTGGTGTCCTCGGGTGTCATCCCGTGTAAAAGTTGGGGTGTCTAGGCGACGTTTCGACGAGGTCTCACTCGTCATCTTCATCTTCAAAAAAGAAGAAAAAACTTCCTCTCTTTTCCAACACATGAAAGAAACAGGACACGAAATTAATTTTGCAGATTCCAAATTGCTCTTTAACATGGAACATCACCACAAGAGAATAATCATGGAAGCCATCGAGATAGAGAAACACCCTCACAACATGAACAAGCGTGACGACACATCCCGCCTGCCAGACATCTGGAAATTAGCCCTCCCCACAAAAACCGACACCAGATCCAGAGGCACACAGAACGCCATCACCAATCAACCACACCAGACCCAAACCCAGACCCTCTCCACAGATAAATTACAGACACCATCCAGTAGCCAAACCATGGTGGCACCTCCGGATGCTGCACCCCCCTGCAATCCCTACACAGATCTGGCTGGCACAGGACACAAAACCACAGCTCGCCCCTATACACGAAGCCAAGCCAGAGCACAACTAAGTGCAGTACAGCCATCTTCTCAGAAAAACTCTTCACAAAGCTCAAGATGTCAAGACACGAAGGCTTTAGCAACTAATCCACACCTAATGACCCACCTAAGTGGTACTCAGAATATCACCCAAGAAATCACTCAAGATATCCCTCAAGTAATTAAGGAACAAAAGAAGAAAAGGCACACTAGCCTGGGAACTTCCTCTCTGCCCAGAACATTGGAGGCTATACACCACACCCCCTCAACAGTATTTATAGGAACTCAAACACTGAGATCCTGCTCTGTTCCAGTAACAAGAAGCCGAAAGCACCAGCCTGAAGATGACGAGTGAGACCTCGTCGAAACGTCGCCTAGACACCCCAACTTTTACACGGGAAGACACCCGAGGACACCAAAACCTGCATATATATATATATATATATATATATATATATATATATATATGCTTTCGTAGATTTTCACGGGTACAGGAATGCAGGTTTTGGTGTCTTCGGGTGTCTTCCCGTGTAAGAGTTGGGGTGTCTAGGCGACGAAACGTCGCCTAGACACCCCAACTCTTACACGGGAAGACACCCGAAGACACCAAAACCTGCATATATATATATATATATATATAATGATATAAACCTCAAAAAAACCCCTCAAAGCCTCACTGTGTACTTGTGAACAAGTTCATACTCTCTCTCTCTATATATATATATTAAAGAAAATGATATAAACTTCCAAACCCACAGTTCAATCCAACTAACTTGCCCTCCCTCTAGGACCCTGTGCATCCCCAGAGAGTGGAGGCACAGAAGGAGGAGAGGAGGTTTTGATGCAGGAGTGGGAATCATTGTACTTGCTCAATTACTTATTTGGCTACAACCCTTATTCCTCATATTTACACAGAGGTTACACTAGAATGTTATTTCCATAGCTAGGTAGAGAAAGAGGGAAAGTACAAATGGAAAATGTATGGGATGTTGAGGCAAGCACACCCTATTAAAAGCACTGCAAAATAGTCCCTACATCATCAGAGGGCAGCCTGAAAAACTAAAACAAAAGCTATTTTCTTTATGCCATCACCATGAAAAACAATTACTTTGGTGCTATGAATCTGTTGCATTGATATATAGCATCAGTAAGACTTTTACCTCTTTCAAGAACTTTCTGGACTTTTATGTGGTTTGCACAGAACCCACTGTACAATTTAAAGTGGTCAGCATAATACAGGAAAGAACCTCCCAAGGAGAACAGCAGTTTCTGAAAGCAACACAATCAGAAGTTAGGAAGAGAATTTCTTTTATTTAGCAGGTATTCTAGTATTATTCTTAGTTAGAAGATCCATTCCTTAATGCAAAACATTCGTGGTCTGCCTGCCATTAGCATCCAGGAAGTGTATAACAGCAGTTAAAATAATGGCATACAATTCAAAGACATTGTGCCTTGAAAATGATGAATGCAGACCTCAGCAACACCTTTTGCAAATATCTTAACATGGACAGGTGTTTAGCTAAGGAAAGCCGGTGCTCTGATTGTTACACTGCAAAAACAAACCAGAAATTCACCTCCAGAGTCATGCCCTCAAATGCAGAAGTGTTAATAGCCCATGGTGTTATGGGCCTAGTTTAATGGCATTCCCAGTTGTGGCCAGACTGGGCCCTCCCTCTTGAATTTCCAGCACCTTCTGAATATGAATATGTCTCTCTCTAAATCTATATCTAATAAAGACAAAATTCAATAAAAACTATGAAATCATAATTTAGTTTAGTATTTTAGTGTGTGTGTGTGTGTGTGTGTGTGTGTGTGTAAATATAAAAATCCAGCAGGCATTTTAACTAAATTATGATTTCATAGTTTTTATTGAATTTTGTCTTTATTATATTGAATTACTTGTACATAACTTATTATAATTAAGTGGTATAGAAGTTGCTTCGGATATATTTGACCTTGATACCAGATTGGTAGAGCCAATCTTTCTATAGAATGTTTGTAAAAGCATGAGAGAATATGAGAAAAACCCATAACATGAAGAAAAAAACCAATTGTGAATGTGCATAGTTTCCCCTCTATATATTCCTGTTTTGCAAAATATCTTGGGGAAAATGTATAATTAAGAACTGCATTCCTTTCATGGCACACAGTAAGCAACTGTACAAAAGAAACTATTCCCAGATTTGCCATATTTTTCACCCCACAGAACAAATCAGAAACCCCACAGAACAAATCAGAAAACAAGAGTTCCATAACCCTGTTTGTGTTCACCAATGGTGTGACTACTCATGGACATGCATAGCCTGGCCAGCGTGATCCATGCTCTGGGAACATGCCTGGTGCTGCAATGCACATCAAGTGAGGCTGTCTTTGAAGTCTGTTCAGAAAGTGCAGTTGGTTCAGAACACAGTGGCTAGATTATCGACTGCTACTTTGGCACTGCAGGTGTCATCAAGTTCTAACAATTTCACATATTTGTGAAAATATTTATACCTTTTCTTTTTGCGTCAAAAGGACAACAAAGATGCATAACAACAATAAAAAGCACAAAGGCATCATCAATGCTTCATGTTATTTACGTGTATGAAACAAAATGTTTGTGTTGGAGAGAGAACAGAGTGACCGTGACTCTTAAGACAAGAATTTGCTCAGCTTTTGAGTACAGCATTTCCCCCTCCAGACAGTTATCAAGATAATACAATTATAGGATGGGACTAGGGGGAGATCAGGCATGGGTTTGTTGTACCTTGATGCAATGCAGGTAAGTTCTAACATGGAAATCATGGAAGTGAGTGGTTTAACTGGGAAAACATTTCATAAACTTATTTTACTTTTTCCGGATGTAGGACAATAAAGATATGCTTCTTAAGACTAAGAAAACTCTCTCCCCTTTCTCTTAACATAAAATTACATGAATTCCTCCTCCCCCAAAAGAGTATTCACTACATGCTTGCCTGTCTGAAAACAGTTTAGTAGTCAATGCTTTATACAAAAGTAATTCTGAGGAAGAGAAAGAAAGCATCCTCATAAAACTACAGTTTCCAGGATCTTTGAGAAGAGAACCTACGTCTACAGAATTAATTTTAAACAGATTGGGGTTGCAATGTGCACATATTCCCTTAAATTCATCCCAATGTAATATTGGGGGAGGGGGAGGTCACAACCTTCTCTCTGGAAACTTGCAAGTTTGCTCGTTCACTCTAAGCCATGGTTTGGCTTAGTGTTATGTGCAAACTGAGCCAGTGACTGCGATAATTCAGTCAATGGCCGTATTCACATGTAACATTAAACCATGGTTTGTGCTCTCCTGTCCTGAGCAGCCATGAACACATGTCAAGTTCAGTTTCGTTCTTAAAGAATATTGTTTTACCATTATGTATGAACCAGGGATGCTGTTTTAAAATCAGTTTCTATAGTCCGTTTCCGTTTTATGAAGCTGGCTTGTTCAACTAGACATTGCTTGTTTTAACCCTAGATTCCTGGTACACATCTAGTGCAAAACTGAGAGAGTTTGAAAGAAGTGACAAGGGAGCAAGAGAGGGAGCAGGCAAGGCTAACACATTACTCATGCTAATAGAAACTATGCAGTGCTAAGCCATTGTTTGGCATTACATGTGAACTGATACTAACAAAATATAGAGGTGCTTTTATATATGTAGTGAGTTTGAGATTTTATATTTACCCGGAACTGAGAAGGTGTTTCAAGTGTGTTGAAGTCAGAGCAGGAGGAAATGCCATCTTCAAGAGTCTCTAAAAATACCTTTTGAAAATCCAGCATCTCTGGCAGACTGCCAAACAAAGACTCCATCTACATGTGGGGAGGAGAATCAAATATGGAGCACGTGAATTGTTTGTACTTTACGGTAATACTATCCAAGTGAAGGCAATCAATCAATATGTTGCTACAGCAAACAAAGAGACACTTAGCATTAATGAATTGGTCTCATAATAGTTTTGGCACTGAACATGGAAAAACAAGTGGTTTCTGAAACAAAGATGTCTTAGAAGCACTGTCGTCAGAAGTGGACTCAAGTTTTATAACTAAGACATGATTGATGCAGCAGATAGAAAAACACAGTTTGTCTTTTCTTTCATGTATGATGTGATGGAAATGCTTGCAACATTGCAACAGATTGGAAAGCAGTTAAAACAACAAAAGCAAAATCCTCTCACCTCATCTTGCGTGAGGAAGGTCTCACTTTGAAGAGGTTCCAAGTATAATTGGAAGAGGCAGCTCAGGTCCTATAAAGGCACAAAAATGGCAGAGTTTCAAAAGAAAATAATTCCTTGATAACATTCACCCGGGTATAAAACTAATGAAAAATAGTTTTAACTGACATCCAAAGTCTTATTATGCTAATGCTATTGCTTGAACTCCATAACTGTGGCACTTTTACTAGGAATAGCAAAGACAGCTTAGGAACATGATGTCATGAAAAAAGAACTGTTTGAACAAAAGAACCTTACTCCCCATCTCCCTTCCTCCCTCTCTCCACACAATCGCATGATTTCTAAACTTTTCCTTGTTTGTTTGTTTGGTAACACAATGCAATCTTTAATAAAAACTTGTTAAAGGAGGAAGAACTGTTTATTTCTAGCTGAATGTGTCACTGGAAGGTCATCACTGAGGATTACGGCACCACCTTGTGGTGAAAAGCAGGAAAGAGAACTGAAGGGAAGCAGGATGCTCCCAGAATCACATTTGTGTCCTCACCAAGCTTGAACATGTTGATTGGGAGGGACCTCCTTCCGTAACAATAAGGGACTATTAGCTGTCAAAACCAGAAATACCCCGAGCAAAGGAAGGAAGGCAGGAAAGTGAATTAGATTCTGGGAGCTGCCTACTTCTCTCAAGTCCTCTTTTTAAGGTCTCTTGCCTGCCTTTAACCACAAGGTGGCGACATGGCCCTCAATGATTGCCTTCTCCAGCAACACAAGGCTGTTAGTATATGTAAACATGAACCCTCTAAAGCAGGGGATTCATCCACCAGACGAACAAAGGACTGTGGTTTATTCTAACTAGTCTATAAACCACAGTTAGAACAGAGCACAGTTCTCATGTAAAGACATCACAGACAGCTGTGATTAATTTTAAAGAAAAATGAGAAGTTTTCGACCTCATGTGTGCAAAAGGATAGCAGAGAGGAAGGAAGCATGAGAGTCCAAAACTTGCTCCTGTAACAGCAATCCATAGAGTAGCATTACATTCTGAAACTGGCCATAGTGAATAGTTATGATACAAATGCCTGATCTGAAGATCTACAGAGTCATTTGTGCTCTGTAAGATTTCATTCACACTACTGAAAGTCACACTGATGAAAGAATAACGAACACTAAAACAACAACAATACAACAAAATTTATGTAGTGTTCAAGCATTCCAATATATAACACAGTATATTCAATATATTATATATTCAAATATAACTGTCCTATTAGTTAAGTCCATACTATTATCCCATAGTGCAGATGGAGGACTGAGGCTAAGAGAACAGATAAAAGTCCAATATCTTAGCTGCTGTATGGCACTTTATCTCACACTTGGCCAGACCTGTTTCACACAGAGCTGACTCGATGGTTCTTGGCGTACTGGGTATTAGTTCTCATGCATTTTAACACTGTCAAGAGAAGGTCTTCAAAAGCACAAGTTTGGTGTTCTTTTTAAAGTAAAGCTTAAAAAGGCAACAGAATATATGAACTAATGAAAGCTAAGCTAGAAGATTTAAAACTTCTTCCAATCATCACATTTTAAACTGAATCACTGGTGCCACACTTTGGGTGGATTATAGGAAGTTTTTAAACTGCTACTTCGAACCTTGTGGTACGGGCAAGGGTCAAAGGTCTACATGTGAAAGCTTTCACGCGTGCATCCAACCCAGGGTATGCAACATGGAACGAACTGCAATTGCATGAGAAAACTGTGAAAGCATGCATGGGAAAACGTTTGGGAAATCCTGTCCCGTGCCCTCCAAATTTTGAATCTTTTATTCATGGGCAAATACCCATAAAAGATGATGGGATGCCATATAAAAGGCAAACTTTGCTGGTTAATATACGGAAAACAGCCGCTAGAACACAGAGGGAAATAAATTATCCCAGCCAAATAAGAAAATGAACATGGTAAAATGTTTGTATTACCTTTACATAAGATTTTTCTGTGTCCATAAGCTCTTGGATGACCTTCCTAAGTCTGTCTGCATCAGTAAGTTGCCGTGCCAGTGGCTTCAGAGGCGGAATGTTCTTTATTCCTTCCATACTGTTTACCTGAGATTCATGGAAATGTGGACACAAAGCTGAAATCTGTTCGGCGCTCTGTCGGTTGAAAAACACAGAGACAGACCAGTTATCATACTTTGCTTCCCACTGCACAATTGACATTGACCTATGTACCATTGCACATATAGCAGGCAAATACATGGTTAAGGAGTTCAGTTTCTAACAGTGCAATCCAAAAGTCTCTAACCAGTGCAATCCCATCCATGTCTACCCAGAAGAAAGTCCTACTGAGTTCAAGTGGACTTGGTCCCAGGAACATGGGTATAGGATTGCAGCCTATATGTTTAATTCTATGGCCCTGCAGATGTTGTTGGACTACAACTTCCATCATCCGTGCCCCCTGGCTATGTTGGTAGGGGCAGACTCCCCCTCCCACTCCATTTGGTGAATGAATTATTCAAGATGCAAATACATAATACGGGTTCTTGCTCGATCTAAAATATCCATGGAAGATAGTGTATAATGCACTAATGTGAGAATACCTAAATAGTAAGCTAAAACATGTTCATTTTTCAGCTTTCCAACCAACTTCTTGGTTTCTGACTTTACTGTTACAACCTATTTATTCAAACATCAGAAAAATACACAACACAATGCCACTTAAAGATCGGCCTTTGAATGACAACGATAAGAAAACCACGACACTAGAGCTCCAAGAAGAAAGGATAAACAACAACAAAAAAAAACCAGTTATGTTAAATAGGACCACACATTTCATGTAATATACTGTTTGACCTTATGCTGGAGAACAAGATGGGGTGGGGGGAATGGACACTGATGTCCACTCCAACTTAGCAGTTCTATGATTTTCAGTTACCGTTTGGTATTTGTAGCTGAATTGCCGTCTTATGACAACTTCCTTTTTCAAGCACACATTTTTTCCAACCTTTTTTGTGATTATTAGCCATCCCTGGGCCTGCTGCCCTGCACTTTCTTATTTAATGCCACTCTCCCTTTTTCTCCTCAACTTTCCTACCCTCCAGATTTGAGGTCTGTGTGCAAGGGCTTCCTTTATCTCTTGCACACAGAACACTGATTGTAGGTGCTTAAAAAAGATGACATTCATTGTCAGCGATGCTGCAGATCAGACATGCTAGTCATGCAGCCTATTGTTCCCATTTCTTGAAGTGTATTATTTTACAATCTGAGTAGTATTGGTCACGGGAAAAGTGACAAGAAACATTGTGTATTTTTGAAAACTTGCAGAATGTGGGAAGGGGTTAGAAATGCTCAGTATTCCAGACTCTGGCATTTTTATAACAAATGACTGCACCCACAATGTCAGCATCAATCCTCAATTTGTTATCTAAAGATGTTAAATTGTTGTTATAAAGAACAAAATGTTATCATGCTCACAGATACACCAGAACAGATAGATGTGGATAATGACAGGAAGTGCTGTTTTCTAGTTTAGTGCTATATCTGTGCCAGACTCATCCGTCCAAAGCATTTTCCAGGAATGTGAGTGACTTCAAGCTGTGTCAAGATTCAACACACTTGTCACATTTCATTTTGTGTTCTTCCTCACTGTCCCAGTATTTCATGTAGTTTAATCTTCCAGAATTGTAGACTTTAAAGTTTTCTCTAAAATGAATTTGTGCAGTTGCACCTATGCCTCCCCCTCAATAAATTAGATGCAATGCACCAAAAGGTATGCACCAAAAGTTATTTAGAAAATGATGCGTTTAGTTTTTGCTTACAGATAAAATGGACACAGTGAGCAAGCTTCAGACTTTGGCTTCTCATCACTCCTACCACTATTTTAGATTATGGATAATCATTCATCCTCTAATAATGGCATCAGAAACAATCAAACAATCTGGCACAGAAGTAGACAGCCAAGCTACTAAATACAGCTATAGCTCAGACCATTCAGGCTACTAACAGACCCCTCAAGTGTCCAGACACCCCAAATTTACAGAAGCTGCCCTGGAGGGGGGAGTGCAGGCAGGTGAGGAAGGGGTCGGTCACGGTCGGTGGCAGGGAGAGGGTGAAGGATGGGGTGGAGGGTGCCCTGAATTGCCCTCCCAAAATGTTGGAGGGTATGTTATAATCTTCAAACACTGAAATATTGTCATTAATAGCTATATAGGTTGTCAGGGGTGGGAGAGAGAATAGAACACAAGAAAGATAAATGATCTCTAGTCTAAGAAAATGCAACACAGAAATCTAATCAAAATATCTTGAGAGCTGGATTCCTTTGTGATGAAAAAAATCAATATAAAAATAGTTTCATTAAGCAGCCCAGTGTCTTGCTATTCTCCACCCACAGCAAGAAAAAAAAATATGCCCGATCAATACTTCAAGCACAGTATCTTTTGCTCATGAATAAACTTTTGCAGGATTAGATAAGCACAAACTGAGTAAGATGTTACAAGGCAATCCACCAACTGCTTAAGGTGATGTATTCAAGGAGGCTCAGGCTCAATGGAAGCCTCTGAATCAGTATTAGTTTGAAGCCTAATTCTGAAGCTTATTGGCTATTAATGTTGTGTTTATAATGAATTAGAAAGAAAGTAAGTGGTTTCTCTATGCAATTTCAACAGTATGCAATGGAAAAGGTACTTCAGGATTCAATATTATCACAGAAGTTTAAAACATGGCTTAGACATAAGGTGTCCCTGCACTCAGAGTTCTCTGTCATCTTCTGTTGTTCCCACTCTAAAATCCATCCAGAAAGTGTTAATTAAGAAGTAAGTTGCAGGCTATTGCAACAACAGTCAAGGTCTGCAGTATTTATCTCATTGTCCTTTGTATTTAAGTACATTCATTTTAGTTTCCAGGTGTGTGTGTGTGTGTGTGTGTGTGTGTGTGTGTGTGTGTGTGTGTGTATATATATATATTGTGTGTATATATATATATATTGGGGGGTGTCCAAAACTCCACAATCCAGAGAAGGATATCCATGTATGGAAGGTTCACGTCTGTGCTCCTATCAGGAATGAAAGTGCAAATTGTATGTACACCTGGGTAATGGATCCCATCTACCCCAGTGCTTTACTTTCAGTCTATATCTATACATGAATATGAATGAGAAATCAAGAATGTTATGCAATTTACATAGATGGTTTCTGCGTGTAGGCTTGCATTTCCCATTTCTGCATACAAGTCTCCTTCACCTGTATCAGTGCTGTAAAGCACTGAGGTTGGAAACTTAAGGGACAGTGCAGCGCTGCAGCCAAAATCCCCCCCCCCCAAAGAATCATACTGACATAAATGTTTTCTGAAAAAGAAACCCCTCTACTGCCAAAGTAGGAGGATTTCGCGAGTTGCAGATTGTATCATTAGCACAGTTATACTAGAGATACACTTCCTTGTTCTTTTAAATGCCTTCTCAGATAGTTTATAGCTGCAAGATGTAGAAGGGAGACAATTTTGCAAAGAATTCTGAAACAGTTGTTGAAGTTTGATTCAACATACATAGTATTGTGAGTGGTATTGTTTTGGACACCAATCTCAAACACAATCCATTATTTTTTTTAACACAGACACACACACACACACACACACACACACACACACAGCAAATTTAGTTTACCCTTGCTCAAGATCAATTCTGTTAATTACTGCCATGCTCACTTACGGATATTATTATATTAACAACTGTGCATGCATTAAATGGAAGGACAGTCCATAGGTTTTATATACAATTCCTGGTTCTTTCAAATTTTGTTTTTCAAGTTTGCTCAAGCAGTTTAAAGAACGAAACACTTACCCTTGAAACTATCCTCTGCAGGGATCCGTAAGCTGCTGATGTTTGCTGCTTTCCTTTCCTTCCTAAAGCTAAGCCCTTAACTCTGGTTTTACTGTGTTTGAAGGCAGGCATTGTATAACTTGCCTCAATGAATTTTTCTCCCTAAAAAAACAAATACTTCAAAAAGGGAAGGTGGCGAGGCCCTTTATTAAGTCACTCTGGCACATTATTTTGAGGTGCACTTTGGCAATATGGGAAAAAACACCACCCAGCAGTTACCTTGTGCACTGACGTAGGATAACCTGATATGCTGCTGTTCTGCATCTAGTTGAGCTAAACAAAATAGAGGGGAAAGCACACTACTCAGGTCTATAAAATATCTCTTACAAAACTATTGCAATTCCTGCAAGGGGTGTAAGAATACCTTCAAGATTCAACTGAACACCACAGTGTTTCTCTGCTTAAAGAAACCCCAAAATTAGATATAAATAGATGAGGAAATGAACAGTGTTAAGGTAAATATCTGTTTTGTGGATCAAATCCCATTTAGAGGTTCCTGGCTAACAAACCCTATGAAATTTAACGTGTAACCCAAAACATCGGGTACTATTAGAAATCTGCTGGATAGAGAGAGAATAGAGAGGCTGGATGGCTCTGAAGGTCAGAGTGAGTTTTCAGTGACACTGCTGCTCTGTCAAGTATTTCAGACACTGAATGCCGTGGCTTCAAAAACAGCAACACAGCACTGGAAAGTTAGAATGCCAAAAATTGTACACAGTTCAGTGGGGTCTTTGTTTATATAATTTTTCTTGTCCTTTATTTGAACTCCCCAGTTGTAATCGCATCAATACAAAAATCTAAGCCGTGCTGATTAATAAATTCTTGCTTGAAAAGACATTTAACTCCCTATACTTCATTGTATCTTAATTAATGGCCACTGCTTTAAATGTACATTTGTGATATTTGAATACTACTTTTTTAATGTTTACTTTGCAACCTCACTTGGAGACCTAATGCTAAAAAAGAGAAAAGGATTTTAATTAAACAAACACATATGGGATTGTTTCCAGAGCATTTTGAGAAGATTTGAAAACATGCTTCTGGAGACATTGTTTATTTATTCTTTCATCCATCATTCATTCTTTCCATTTCTATCCTGCCCTTCATCAATTTGCAATCCAAGGGCAGGTTATGCTATGTGATGTGATGCATGGTGATAGCTGAAGCCTGCATTTCTTGGAGCTAGTTAAGAAGAAGCCTACAGAAAATGTTTCTGCATACAGTACTGCTGTAGAAAAAGTACTTCTTTAGAATAAATGTTCAAGAAATCATAGTTTTCTCCCCCTTAAGTAATATGTTCTATTAATGAATCACTCCCATAAAAAGTTCTGAAATAATTTATCAATAAAGACAATAAAGCAATTTAACAATAAATATGTAAGTAAATAAAATTTCTAGCCCAGTACAGATAGAAACAGGTATATAGATCTCCAATAAAAAGTCTTATTTTAAAAAAGAAGGTCTTCAATAGGTGCCGTGAAGACAATAAAGACTATGCCTAATGGGAGGAAGTCCAGAGTTACTGGCTGATGCACAATAAGGGTGGAGAACCTTTGTGCTGGTTGAAACCAACCAAAATCACATTTCAGAAAAGAATGTGGTGCTAGAACAAGTTGGTACAACAACAACAGGCCATACTCACATTATATCTACTCACAAAGTATGGAAATCTGTCCTATACACACCCTTTCCCTCTCTTATTCAAAGCCAAGAAGAGTGGCAAGAGCCAGGATGTCTGGTTAGCTGGGGTTCTCAACCACAAAACATGAGGGCTAGCACATCTCTCTATGGCAATCTAGCTTCCACACTCCATGTGTGGCCTTCTGAGCAAGTACACCTGCATGCCTCCCTGTATGTATGCTTCCCAGTGTCTCTTGGCTCTGCAGCCAAAGATGAGATGGGAAGAGCAGCTGAAAAGGACACGGATCCCAACAATGGGAAACGTGTGTCCCTTCAGATATTGTGGGACCCAATTCCCACAATCCCCAGCTACCATGGCTTGTGGTCAGAGATGATGGGAGATGTGGTCCAACTGAACTACATGGAAAGTGCTTAGGCCCAGATGAAATGGCATCATGATCTGCATTTTCACCAATGTCCAAAGGACCCTTATTCTGGTTCTACAGCAAGAATATTAAGACAATGATTATGGCTCACAGTTGGGTCTCCAATACTCATGCAGAGCTTCAGACATGCAGCGGCTATTTTCATTTATGAGCCAAGTAATATCTGCATGCACAATAGGTTAGGTGCATGTGTGCAGTAAAACACTGTCATTCACAAAGAAGCCATTTGATCATGGTGAACTTCTTAGTATGCTTAGCTTGAATGTATTTTTTGCATGTATAAAGTGGCTTTCATAAGCAAGCAGGCAGGCAGGCAATCAGCAGTGCTGAGGACCGACTATCGTCTAAGGATGTCAATCTTTTAGAAATACTTGCACAATTCTGTTCTTAACTTCTGACATGCTACAGTATAAATATACTAATGGTTAGGATGAGTATGCTAAGACTGTATGAATATGCATCAATTATTTTATTTACTTACTTACTAGTAAAATGCCAGGTATGACAGGCAGGGTAGGATGGGTGGGGAGAGGACACGGTTAGCAAAGAGTCTGGGGCTTGTAGTACTCTATGAACACACATACATATATACATACCCACCTTAGTGAAGGCCAACACTTCACTCGACTCAATGGGAATGGAATGGCAGACCCTCACTGATAGAGAAAAAATAAAAAAATTCCTTCCAGTAGCACCTTAAAGACCAACTAAGGTGCTACTGGAAGGAATTTTTTTATTTTGACTATGGCAGACCAACACGGCTACCTATCTACAACATGATAGAGAAAAAGTAAAGGTGTACAATGGGGACATCCACACTCCCGAAACAGGGTAGTGACTGATTTAGCTCACTGCCACTAGACTCTGCTTTCATTTGAAGACTTTTTTACAACTGTGTAAATCCAACACAGAAAGAACCTGGGAAGTAACACAAGTGCCAAAAGGTGTCCCCCCCCCCAGTCCTACAGACTGCAGCTCTTTTATTTGTCTCATAAAACTGAATAGAAACCCTCGAAAATTGAGCCAATTCCAATCTCTGTAGTCTTGCCCTGTCTCCTATCTTAATGTCTTAGTCATGTGCTTCACAATTATTCTCTTTCTTCCTCATTGAAATTCTGTGAGATAGGTCACTATTATTCTCTTTTTGCAGAATGGGAATTAAGGCTGAAAGATGGCAATTTGGCTGAAACTACCTAATGTAGCTGTGGCTGATCTCCAGAAAGAGAATATACTTGATGTTGAATTGAAGCGATATAGAATAAGGCCAGTTCTGAAAAATAAATGCAATTCATTGTTATTTTTTAAAGGCATCTAATAACTGGCTGCTTGTATAGCTGGAATCCAAAATAGAAGTGATGACATATGATGCCCTGGTAGTCATGACACCACTGCTCCCTAGCCTTATCAGAAAGATGCAGTTGTCAGAATGGCTTTGCACAATGTCATTGTAGATCTGAGGGTATGTATGAGATAAATCTGGCCAAGTCCTTACAGATTTTCTTTCCATTTTGTAATTGCTCTTTTTAGTGTGAATGAAGGTCATTGTCTAGGTCTGAAATATGTGCTGAGTGCAAATGGGAAGAATAAAGATTTAAGCCATGAGTAGTCAATGTGGTACCCTCCAGGTGTTGCTGGATGACTTCTCCCATAATTTCTGACCACTGGCCACACTAGCTGGGGCTGATGAGAGCTGGAGTCCAACAACATCTGGAGGACACCATATTAGCTAAACCCAATTTGAAGGGAAGGAGAAAGATTAGAACCCATGTAATTTGATAACATGAGTATTCCTTTCCTGTTGCTATTCAATAATGCAATTGGTTCAATTTTCGCTCTTGAAACTGAACAAAGAATGAAGTGCAAATGCTGGTTGACAGATCACATCCAGCTCTTAATAATTGCAACACTGAGTGATGAATAGCATGTGTGAATGTGCCACTGAGTCCAGAAATTTTTTCAATGGTTAGCTGAAGCATGCTGCAAGTCATCAAATGCAAAGTAATCAAGGAATGTATATACATATGAGAACCAGCCCAAAGACACCCCAGTAAAAAAAGGCCATTCTCTTAATTAGTTGATGTCTAAATACAATACAGTATGTGGATGAAGCTCATCTTCAGCAATCCTTCACTAAGTGAAACCCACTTTTTCCATTTGGTGCATTTGGGGGGAAATACAGCAATGTGTGATATGCAACTCTTCCAATAGAGTAATCTTGAAAAACACTCCCACACTTTCTTACGCCATGACTGGAAAAGGCTGCATAGTTCTAGAGTCAACAGTATCTTCACTCCTGCTCAAAGTATACAGCAAATGCTTCAGTTCCGTGTTGGAGGCGGAACAGATTTAGCAGCTTCATGAATTAAAAGCTAACCATATGGCAGCTGGCACAAGCTCTTAATTAACAAATTGCAGCCATTTTTGTATCAAATAGTTCAATGATCTCTTCATCTTGCAACTTGAAAAATACAAGTAAATTGGAAAACAAGAGGCCATTCAAATTGCTTTGTGATTGTAAGAGAAACTCTGCTGGACTAGATAAAAGGTCCTGCCTTATATTTCCACACTAGCCTAACGTATGCTTCCAGGAGGCAACCATGGCATGAAGATTTCCTTCACTGCCGGGGCTGTGAGGAGTTTGGAAGGAGTTCATTATGTCCGAACTCCAACAAACTGTGGCCCGTTTTAACCATTCTTTGTTAAAACAGGCTGACCTCAAACCATAAGTAAGATTAACCACAGTTTAAAGTTTAGGTGACACACTACACTCTGCCAATGTATTATAAAATTCACTTTGAAGGTTTTTCTTCTAGGAAAACCACAAAATATCCTAGATTGTAATACATGAAATATTTATTTTCAACCCCAAACTAAATTTTCCCAAGTAGTTGACACTATTGAATCCATATACTACCTAGTGGGTGGGTGTATTTGGCTAAAATATTTGACATTAGAAAGTTAGTGGCTTGGTGTGAAGATGTTTAAATGCAAATTTTATTTTATTTTATTTTATTTTAAATATTTGATGAATTTCCACATTAACAACATTCCACTTTGCTATAATTACACAGAGTGACAGAGCCTTGTTCCATAACCATTTCCTAAGGATCAGAGTCTGAAACTATGGTAACCACTGAGAATTCATTCTCGGTATCACTCATATCTTTTAAGAATTCTTTGACTTTGCTATTAACAAAGACACCACAATTTTGGTTTGAAACATTAAATGTGTTCCATTGACATAGTAAAAAGAACTTATTATGGAATAGTAAAAGTAAAACAATGGTGATTCAGGATCACAGGAATAGAGCCCCCTATCAGTGGCTGATAAGGAGCTTTCATTAACTGTTTTGAGTAATAATCAAGGATTCTTTTCTTTGCTATCTGTTCCATACTTGCTCATATAAATTTTTAGAAGTCAACAATTACATGAGTTCAAGGGCAAAACTTCCTATTACAGCGAGTACTTGGCTTATGAGCTACTCCATACAGAAACACAGAACTGGTTATGTTTTCCTTTGGACCAGCAAGTCTTCAAAAATGCCAGAAGACAAGCTCCAGTTATGCAGCACTTTTATTCAGGCTTCAAGTAACTTATATAGCCATTTCTTGCAATGGTTAGCAGATAAACAGAAAACACGGAGTTTATTTTTGATTGCCAGTTTCTGACCACCAGAACATTGCCAATTGTCATAGTGCTTCTATCAGGAAAGTGGCATGGAGGTTGCAGCATAGCGCTGCCCCCAGCTGCCATGGCCGTGGCTCTGGGAATTTTGCCCTACTGATGGTGGGAGATGTCATATCCTTTCTCATTGGCCACTGGGAATTCAAAGTCCAGGCTTGCCTGAAATTGGCCAATCACAGGCAGGCCTGGAGGTGGGCTTCCAGAGAGCGGGCCTGATTGGTTGACAGCCAGTCTTCATGCAGGTCTGCTCCTCGGGCTTAGATTCAGCCTGCCTCTTCTCCTCAGTGCCACACTTGTCATGGGATCTCCCACCATCCCTCTCTCACTGCTTGGAATGCACCCACTCATCAAAGGGCTTTTATTACCTATTTTGTGGTTTTTATCTTGTATTTTTATGTTGAAAACCACCCTGAGATCTACAGATGAAGGGTGCTATACAAATTTAATAAATAAATAGGGGGTTCACATGAATCCCCTCACATGTTGCCAACATCTGTATGTTCAGCACCCATGTGAAGCAACCTTAAATCTATACAGATGCATTTTTACCTTTCATGGAGGAGGTGTATGTGCATCTTGCCATTTCACATGGCCCACATGCAGCTGGAAGGGACGTGGGTGTTGCACGAAGTGGCAGTGTTGGATAGCGCTAGCTGGCACAATCATGCAAGCCCTTAAGATATACTTTTAATGCATTGGGGAGTTGTGTAAACCTACAATCAAATAATTCTAAAAGGTTGGTGTTGCAGGAATCCCTTTGCAAAAGCCATTCTGATTCATCCAGCTCTCTTGCCCCCCCACCCCCTTTTTTTACCAATTCCAGCTCTAATGTCACTTTCTACCAATTCACCTAAGAGAGCTATCCCTCTAATCCTCTGATATGTAGTCTGATTTTAGTAAGTTGCACATTTTTGTAAGTAGTCCAGCAATTTCACATGAGTATTATAAGAATGCCATCCACCCCTAGAGAGGTATTAAGTTGATGAGTGGCAAAGGGGTGACTTTATGCTCCCTACCTAGTTGACCTGCATGAACAAGGTGAGCAGGGGGGCTATTGGGGATGTGTGTGTGCATGCCTTGTATTTTTGTATGTCATGTGTGCACATGTGATGTGTCCAATGCAACCAGTGTGTGTGGCGAGTGTAATGGGGAAAGCATTCATTGGCCTCAACATTTCCTGGCCACATGCTAGCACACAGCCCTTTGAGGATTGGCCAAGGATGAATGCGACCTTTGTGCTAAAAAAGTTAGCCAACCCTGTTTTATTAGAATCATTTCAGTCTGCAATCCTATGAACTCATGGAGACTTCTTTCCAAGTAAGCATGCATAGGACTGGCTGCAATACACTTAGACTGTATCTAATGAAAATAATACACATGACTAACTTAGGCTCATTAACTTCAATGAGTCTACTCTGGGTAAAACTTAGTTTGATTCAATCCTTAATTTCTAACCAATATACATAACAAAGAAAAAGAAGCATCTAAACTACTATCTTGTCAGGCAACATGCAGAACATGGCATTTTAGTGTATAGATAACTCATTGACCTTGATTACTGTCAGTATATATCAGCCTTTACATAAAAGCAAAGAGCACACAGACCCACAGATATGATTCAACAAAGCACAAACAATTCACTCAGCAATTATACTGCATCCTCAGGTATTTTAATGTCCTCTGTTATAGTTTTAAGGCAACAGCTATAGAGTGTATGTGTCATTACCATAAAACCGTTTTGAAACATGGTTTAAAGTCTTACTATCTATCTATGATATCCACACCATTGCAATACACAACCACACTGTGGTTCTGAAGGAAAACAGAAGTGTCTTATTTTTAAAAAGAAAGCAGTTGGAACTCCCACAAAGAGAAAGTTCAAGGGAAAGAAACACAACATTTAAGGAGCATCATCAAGAGAATGTAGATTTACACATTCCACACAGGGGGAAGCAACTTCCTTTTTGGAAAATTAAGCACCATTTCAGTTGATTTTTGTCTTAATTTGCTTTTAAGTTCACAGACAGAAATCCTTTTCTTCATCCACCACCTCAGTTGCAAAAGCAGAGCAGTCTGCTAGTCAATGTAAATGTGTTGCGTACGGTAAGAGAAAGGTCTTCCTTCCCCCAAAAGTTGTGAAATAAATTTACATTCAAAGAAGCTTCAAAAATATGTGCATTACTTTGCTTAAGCTTTAAATCATAAAGCAAGAAGAAAAACAGAAACTCAGATATACGTTTGTGCATTATGTGCACACACACACACAAACAAACAAACAAACAAACAAACACTTGTGGAGTTTAGATTAATTACAATTTTGATTTCTTTACTTACATATGTTAAGGAAAGAGAGTCAGATAATAATTTTCTCCTTCCAGACTCAGGGATGATATCTAAAGCTGTTGTCTGCCAGGAACTGAGCACTTCTTGCAATCCCTCTTTCACAAAATAATCCTCAGACTGATTGTTCTTCCAGCCTGCACTGAAAACCTCCTAGCGTCACGACCATCTTCTTCACATCATGTTTTTACATAGTCCCACACTTAACAATATTACATAACGCCAAGATGCTTCTTCTGCTGTACTTTCACATAAGTGCACTCAATGAAGTCATGCAGAAATATGAAGCTGGGGTGGAAATCAAGCATTTTCAATAGTAAATTGCTATGAAAGTCTTAAGGCTACTGACGAAGAGGATGTCTAAAACAAGGCTAGGAAAAGAAAAGAGACATCGTGTTGCTCTTTCTGTCTCCGCTCACAATATCTTTTCAGCAATACTACTTTCTAATGCACACACCCCCCAACACACACACACACACCAACACATCTGTTGGAGACAGACAGGGTCATACAAATTGCTCTGACAGTAATAGGCACCCTCCAACCAAAAAACCGGCATTCGATTATAAGCCATTTGCAGAAATTGTAGGGCTGTCAAAGACACTGCTACAGTTGGTGGTTCAAGTCTGGTAGTGTTAAAGCTCAAACCATTTTTTTCCTACTGCAACTTAAAATCTAGAACATCCTTACTTAACTGCTCAAAACATCAGCAACATTATCTAGGACAAAATGCTCTAACAATAGTGTTAGTGCATTATGAACAATAGTACCAAACATGTCAGCATGCATGCGCATGCACACACAAACACAATTTTAAAAAAACACTTCCCTGTACCTTTCCAATTAATTGTTAAAGTAACATATGCAAAGGAATGTAAAGGACAACTTACGGTTTGCATTGAAAAGCACTATAAATAAATTGTGTCTATGTGTAGCCCTTCTACTAAATTTGCTGTTATTGCCAGGCTTCCAGAGCAGAGGACAAAGGAAGCAGAAATTCTTTTGATAAGCAGTTATTTTCCTTTAGTCATCAAATTACGTATTGATTGGAGTTTCTTTTTGTTTGTTTGTTTTTAAAAAGAAGAACTAACAAATGCAAGGGAACAGAGACAATGGAGCTATCTCCACTTTATTTATTTTGAGCAAGGAGATAGGGCCAAGGGCGAAGAATGGATTGTGGCTTTCCTTTGGATTGAACAACACTGTAGAACTAGATGGCTAAAATTGGGGTCTGAAACTACAGAGTGAGGATTCTCACAGAAACGTTTGTGGAAATTAGTCTGAAACCAGAGCATGATACAACTTCACAAAAGATGCAAGATTAATGTGCTGGACACGTTAGTGTATGTCTGGACTTATCACAGCAAATAGGCAGGGAGTGTCCTACTACGTAAGTCCAGGAGCTTGTATATGTTTCAATGCAAGAAAGAGTGCAGTCCCAGCCTCTTTAAAAGAGGCAATCATTAGATTGCCCTTCAAAATAAACATTGCCTGGACCCAGAAGATGTTGACTTCTCCAGGCCAGTTGCAAACATGCGCTTTGTGGGCAAGGTGTTTGAGCAGGTGGTTGCTGGCCAGCTCCAGGCACTCTTAGATAATACTGATTTTCTAGATGCATTTCAGTCTGGTTTGGGAACAAAACCTGCTTTGGTTAGTCTATGAAATGATCTTTGGTCCTTTTGGCAGCTTTTAAAACCATTGACCTTGGTATCCTTCTAGATATACCGTTTGGGCTGGAGAAATACTGACACTGGCAATGCACTCAAGGGCAAACTGTGTCCAATATTAGAAGTAGAACCTAGTCACTGTGGCTGGTAGCTATTGACAGACCAATTTCATGGAGCATAAGGCTAAAACTCTTCTAAAGCCATCCAAGTTGGAGGCAATCACTATTTCTTGTGGATTGAATTCCACAGTTTAACGATGCCCTGTGTAAAGTGTGCCCAGCCAATAGACTTGTAAGCAATCTACAGGACCACACTGAAGCCTGGGAAGATTTTTTTGCCCTTAATTAATTTGGCTAAAAGCCCAGAAGACTAAAATACAAAGACTTGACACAATAGGCATAGTATATCCTACTAGATTTTAAGTGCTTTTTTTCTCCTCGTTTAATATATTTCTCTGTTTATTCCTTGTATTCTTCCTTGATCACCTTTCAAACACTAGAACTCCCTTCGTAATACTAATGTGATTTTGTATTATGAAAGCACACATTCAGCTGGTCATCATAAAAAATAGCTCTTTCCCTCCATATTTATACCAGAAAGTCCAGAACCTTTTAATCAAAGATTATATGCAAAAATCCCCTTACTGTGCTGAAAAGCTGCAATCTCACAGTGTGAATGACTATGGTTTCACAGCCAATTTAACCTCTCATTATAGTGCGAGTCACAAAGTAAAAACTCTATCACAGAAATAGGCATTTACAAAATTGGTTAATGGTGTTTCAATTGCATGTAATATAGCCACAACTTGAACTAGTGTTTCGAAGGCCTGTTTCCACAACCTAATCGTCATGTGGCTGCTATGGCAACTTGGCTAGTGCATATTGATTTCTGGCTACTTCAGTATGGCACAAACTAACTGAATGTAGCATTGCCAGCCAGACAATTTGATTTTTAGCATGGCATTGGAACCCGCCTTAAAATGAAGGTTTGCTTTGCTGTACTAAAAAGATGAATGTGACACACAGAAGAAAATCCACAAGAAAAGTTTTTCACAGCCTAGAACAGTTGCAAATCAGCAGAGGGTAATTCTTCCCCATGGATTCCAAATGCCGAATTGGTTGTCATAGTAGGCTCAAAGACCTACCGAAATTCAGGAAAAAGTAAAACTAGGTTGAGGTACCAAAAACATGCACATGTGGCCCTCTGCACCTGGGCTTTGGAAAAATTATTCTGCTGGGTTTTGTCTTAACAGAACACTTTAGGGTATTGTCAAGTAATGAAGTACAACGGAAACAGAAGTAGAGCTATAGCCAGCTATTCCCCCTTGTTTTTCTGCAATTTAACAGTTGCTAAAAATTCAATAACAAAAACATCAAACACATCCAAGAAAAACAAGCAACTGATTTATGTAATCAAGCAGCATCCAAGTAAGACCTGACTCTGCTTTGATTTGTTGTTGTCTCTTCCCGTATTTGTTCTACTATTATGCTAAGTAGTTATACCTCTTTCTGCAGCTTCCTTGACTGCTAGTGCATATGTGCGAGTAGCTTTCCCCTTGGACATTTTGGTGTCTCAAGGGTCACCCTACATGTCCTGCATGTTCTTTCAAGAAGCATCTTCTCTCATATAGCACTTCCTGTCCTTTGAAATCAGGGAGTGAGATTTTGTAGATACGTTTCATCTTCTGCCCATATTAAGATCAACAAGAGATCTACGCCTACTCTCAGGAATTTAATGTCAAAGAGATCTGCTTAACTCCAAACTGCTTTCCATTTGCAGATGAAAGTACTTTTTTTTATAACCCCAAGCCCTTCTTAAAAAGTATATGGCAGGCATGTCCAAAGTCTGTTTCGGGGGCCTAATCCGGCCCACCGGTCGGTTTAATCTGGCCCCTGTGGTAGTTTATTTCCTGGGGGGGAATCCTAAAAAAACCCTCAACTACCAAAAAGGTCAACAACTTTGGTTGGCCCTTTGGTTGGCCCTATGGCCCTTTACTTCGTCAAATCTGGCCCTCTTTGAAAAAAGTTTGGACACCACTGGTATATGGTATGTTGATTGCTGGCTTGAAGGGGGTTTTTTCTATTGTTTGGTAGCTTTAAAAAAATGTTTTGTGTTATTACTTTCTGGTAAGATGTTAGTATTGTTTCTTGCTTTAAGTCACTTTGGGTACCTCATGGCACAGAATCAACAAAAATAAAATACATGCATACATACCTACAACTGCATGAAAACTGAGCTTCCCTCAAGCTGAAGCTCAAGTAGTTCCATTTCTTATGAGTGTGGAAAGTAGCACTCCATTTGGAAGAGGAAATCATTTTTGTGACGGACAAGAAGAGCGATAGGTAGCAATGCAGTTTTGAAGGTGAAGGGGGATTTTTTTGGATGCACTTATTGCCTGCAGCCCTGTTTGAAATCAGGGATGGGATGGCGAGAATGGGGCTGGATGAAAGAGGATGAAAGACAAAGGGTAGAGCCAACCATGGCTGGCATGCAGGGCTGGGCACAATCAAGCAGCTGCTTATTGCTTCTGCCCTCAAGGAGGGTCCAGGACAGACCTTACTGCTGGCTACTGACCTGCCATTTGGCAAACAGCCTGTGGGAGGCATCAACCCCTGCTTCTCTGAGGTGGCATTGGGTGATGTGGGGTTGGTTGCCACAGCTCTTGGTGCTCACTGCTGACCTCATCTGTAGGCACTGGAAAACCACTAGCTGTCATCAGGGACCAAGGAGGCGTTTGCGGGTAAGGTACAGGTATGGTTGTAGAAGTCCAGGCAGTTTCAAAATGCCATGAATCAGCTGTCAGGTGAGGCCAGTGGTTAAAGAAGTTGAGGAGACAAAGAAAGAAGGCAAGGAGCACAGACGGGTTGGGGAACAAGCTATACACATGTGTGTGTGTGTGTGTGTGTGTGTGCGCGCGCGCACGCGCGCATCCTTGAGCTTTTAGAAGTCCTTGAAGGAGATACAGGTATTACCTGATGCTCTTCACTTCTCCTCCATGAGCTTCCATTAGCAGCTAGCATGGCCCAAATGTGGCTGAGGGGCTGACTGAATTTCAGTGACACTTAACTCTAAATTCACTCACTGGGTAGGACGGGTCTTGGAAACCTGTAGCCCTCCAGATGTTGCTGATGCCCAACTTGAAACTACTTGCCTCGTTGTGTGGATAGGGCATCACCTGGCTCGCATTGAGAGACTACTTTTAAATGTGCTTTAGAAGAGAAACGAGTTGCCCATAGAAACCAGTGTATGTACATACTGGTCAGAACATACCTTTTGGCCCCTCAAATGCTCCACACTTCCAAAATAGTTTCTTTCCTAGCCCTACCTACACACTTCTCACAAACCTCCTGTGCACGGCAGTGCTGATCTAGCTGACCAGTCCCAAACCAAACAAAACCTGGGGTAAACCCATGCCAATTCACTTGACTGGGCACATGATTGAGGTATACAAAAATGAACAGCCATTCAAGTCATGGTCTAAATAACTATGATCCTCTTAATCCTAAAAATGATAAGCCAAAGTTCAAGAGCAGTTGAAGGAGTAAAAATACTGAGATCATCTAGAGCAGGCATGGCCAAACGTGGCCCTCCAGATGTTTTGGGACTACAATTCCCATAATCTCTGACCACTGGTCCTGTTAGCTAAGGATGATGGGAGTTGTAGTCCCAAAACATCTGGAAGGCCAAGTTTGACCATACCTGATCTAGAGGATAGACAGTTCTTATCTCATTCAGTCTGGCAAGATTCCTGTTTGTGCTACATTTGATCATAGTTACATATAAAGGCAATAAGCAAATGAAGAATGAAATGAAATCACTTGCATTCAACATGCAGGAAGTTTGAAACCAGGAGTCCCCAGCGGTAAATCCAGCACTTTGCCCACAACAATACACAGCATGTAGGCTGTGGTACCTGACAATTTATTACCAAGCATAACCATCATTGACAGACTTCGTTCATCTTGAAAATGCATTTTGCCTCCTCAAAAACAGATGCTTTCCTACAGGTATAGATAGCAGTCATACTCCAAAATGTACTACAGATTAAGGTAAGGCTATTGAGTACAGAATTTTATGCTAAATTATATCATGTATAAGAGCTGTCAGCAAGTCTCCTAATACTGTTTACTGATTACTGTGCTCTAGGTTTGTAAGAAGTGCTCTTACCTGGAAAGATAACTCAAGTTTCTCCTTCTGGGGAACCTGGTCCAGAATGCCATTCGTACTGCTTCTTTTCAGACTTGCAGTAACATCAGGCACATTGCTGAAATCTGCATGCAAATGAAAAGCAAAAAATTCAGAGAGTTCAATTATCAGCAGTAGAAAAGTATTTCTTGCTTCATTCATAAAAGCTCTCTGTACCAGGGAGAGGGGAAGGAGGAGGACTACTTTGCTACTTCTACTGCTCACTCCCCCCACCTCTTTTAAAAGGCAGTTCAGCTAAAACAGCCTCTCTGAAGTAATGCACGTATTTGATCGGCTAAAATTAAGCTCTTCCTCCCCAAATTCCTAATGTAGCATCATCTGTCTACAGTGTAGCACAGTTTGTGCTGGCCGAAGGGAACAACCAATAAAAATGACTCCATGTATCAAGTGATTCTCTTGGATGAACACAACGTTCTGCAACATGACGTGGTTCATAAATACATTAGTGGAGCAAAGTGGGCAGGGGAGGGAACCACCCTGGCTTCCTTCTTAATGCAGTTGTCTAGAGAAACAATTTGGAAAACTGGCAATGGAGGGATGATAGAGCTGTCCTTGACCAACATCAGGCACCGTGCAGGCAATTTTAACCAAAAGAAAAGGAAGGTTCAAATGTCCCAATAAGAGCACCCAATTTGTTTGTGTGTGTGTGTGTGTGTGTGTGTGCGCGCGCGCGCGCACACACACACACACACACACCTTTTGCAAACATGGGATAAATACATCTGTCCTGTACATAACTTATTCACCACTGCATATATTCTTATCAGGAAAAGCCTAAAATCCTTAAAAGTTGAAAACGACAAACCAAGGATGGGGAGCCCAGTTCAATATTCTTTTCTGACTCTTCACAATTCTTTCACTATTTCCACCTCAGGCCATGAGACCAATATTAGGGTTTGACAATCAGTTCATGTTTTCTCTTTGAGAGCCCATGTGTCTACCCCCACCCTTAACTGGAATCTGTTACTAATTTCACTCAACAAAAATCACACTCTGGAGCATACAACACAAAAGTTTAAAATAACGCATCATTTGTTTCTGGTTATTATGCATCCCCCCCAATCAATAGTTTTCCCCACCATATTCCAAGGTACAGCATTCGGGGGTTTGGGGAACTGAGTCGACGCCATTCATCATGTTAAAATCAGTTGCACTAGGCAGGCGGCTGACTCAGTTTTCAACAGGAATGGGCTGGCATAGTGCCCCACCAGCCATCTGCCATTGGCGCTGCTTTCCTAATCACAGTATGGCTGGGAAGTGGCTGGCCAAGCCACAAGAAGCCAAATGCTAAGCCAGCTGCTGCTGCTACCACCAGTGGCAGCCTTACTGGTCTAGAGCAAGCCAAATCCCACTAATACTCAGGGAGTCAAGTAAGGGGACGTCAATGCAAGGAGACCCTCAAGAAAATTGGAAAGCAAGGAAATGGTAAAGCTGTGGCTATATATCCAACATTCCTAGGAGTTCTACTTATTAAGAATGGTTCTGACAGCGTCAGTGGGATCCTTATCTGATCTCCAGAGACTGGGGAAAAAAAGATTAACATCTATCCATATTTTAGTGGGGTGCATTTGCACATAAAGATCCAAAAGGGTAAGGATAATCTGCCCTCTAAATTCAATTTTAAAATGCTATTATTATTTATTATAGCTACTTCTAAACCACACTTCCATAAAAATACAATATGAGGGTGTACAGCATATAAAAACTGCGACAACAGTAAAAACATTAGTGACAAAATCTATACTACTGAATAGGTTAAAAGCAAATTCATAGTTCAAAGGCCTAACTAGTACAGTTATTAGCTGTAGCCTTATAATTATGCCCAAAATCAAAGGAAAACTGTGGGTTTCACCCAGTGGTCGTGGTGGTATGCCAGCAGACAGCATTTCTGAAATTGCGGCAAGTACTGTATTGGCCCGAATATAAGCCGCACCTTTAAAATTCCGCAGGCACTCACACCCCAAAATGGCAAACATAGAAGAAAATGCTACAGCGATATCGTAAAAGCCAATTTTTGTAAGGTTGTGAATTGAAACCGCACTTTAACTTTTCACGATTGGAATGGGGGTGGGGGAGAGTGTGGCTTATATTCAGGCCAATACGGTAGTATGAATTTACTGCAACAAAACCAAGGGTGGAATCCAACTCAGTTTTATTTAGAGTATACCCATTGAGATAAATGAACACGACCAAGCTAATATCAGTGGGTTTCCTCTGAGCAAAACTTAGAGCTTATCCATACTTCTTCTTGTCCCATTGCTTTGCCCCATGGAAAACTGCTTTTTAGCGCTCAATCAGAGCAAATGGCAAATTGAATACCACTCCAAATATTTTGCCCAGAGGCACTCAGAAGCCATGGAGCGCCCACAATGGCAGGCAACTTCAGTGAGTGCTTGATTGTATTCAGTCTTGTGTGACCAGTGGCTCCTTAATTACATGACTTATATAACGTGTTATACAGGCAGGCAGATCTATGACTCAACGTCATTCAAAAGAAATGATCATGTAGCCACCAGAATTCAAAGAGTACACCATGGTTTCCCAAATCATTCCCTTACACTTGATTATTCAATTAAAGGCAAACAGACTGTGCACAGATGCGATAGTCACAGAAGGAACCAAATATTTGTCAACCATAAGGGAATGCAGGTATTTGCACTTTCACAGAGGTACAGGCCACAGAATAAAAGCTGACAACGGGACATAATCAAAATTATCAGATGCAAAGACCATGCATGTGCTGCAGAGGTTTTTGGTGCTAACATATTGAAGGCTAGGAAAACAATGGGGGGGGGCTTCAAAAAACCCCAAAACCCTCTCTTTCATGGAGGTCTTTCTACCGTGTAAGAAAAGAGAGCAGATGCAGCCTTCACATGTTGCCTCTTAGCCCACTTGATTAATGAAGCCTTAATTACATTCTAATCAGCACTTCTCTTGCCATCTCATCCTTCTCTCTGCAAATAAAGGGGAAATTACAGTGAGGAGTAAGGAGGAATAGAGAACTTGCTCTTAAATATCTTGGTGCTGGCAATGCTTCCTACCATTCATAGCTCTATTCTGAACAAGTGACTTATTGCTCATCAGGAGGGAAAAATCAAGTGTTATCAAATGTCAAGAGCATGGGTAGGTGGGAAAGACTCTTCCAAGCCAGAAAAAGGAGGTGTGCTTTACCTTCTAGTCTTCTGACAGTAATAGAGGGGAGGGGATGGAGAACTAAAAATAAAACCAGATGGCACAGCGAAAATTAGATGTACCCAACCTCTCACAAAGTAGAAAAGCTGTATAGGCAATTTGTTCAGTTTTCTAGGTCATGCCTGTGAGAGTTTCAGAGCACAGACTGCCTAATGGAGTATGTGTTTAACTCAGGCAATATATTTGTTCAACAAGGATGGAATACCTTGTGGGGAAAAGCTGTTAATATGAGAAGGAGTAGAAATGTGAATGGTCCATAGCAAAATAAGATATTTAGTTACGCTGAGTCACTGCTCTTCCACAATCAGTTTGAAACAGAATACAAACAGCAGTTCTACACAGTATTTAATATAGTGAAATAATGATTCTTCAACATCAGCTTCATTGGACTGGTCATGTTGTTTAGATGCCTAATTATTGTCTTCTAAAGCAACTACTCTATTCCCAACTTAAGAATAGAAAGTGTAATGCCGGTGGACAACAAAAGAGGTTTAAATATGTTCTCAAGGAAAATACAGCTTGAATGTTCTTGAACCTAATTATCTTTATCAGTTTTTCCAGAACGTACAGAACATGAACTTACTCTTGTAGGGGGAAGTCTTGCCACAAAAAAGCCACCAAAACAACAACACTGTGTAACAAAAGCTATAGTAAAAATGATATAAAGCAACAGCTGACAAAAGGATGCTTGCAGTACCCGCTTTCACTCCCAAATTAAAATACTGGGGAAATCTCAAAATACTCTCTCAAGATACTTCACATTTTGAAGGAAAGAGGAAAGGCTTAGGGAGAAAAATATAATCACATGTACTGGTGTTTTCATGAATGGGGTCAGATTTATTTACATCAGAAGTTTCTCATATTCTTCTAGATGTTTTGATCAGGCAAGCTGCCGAAAGGCTTCTGTTTAAGCAGTTCAGGAATGGAGACAAACCTCAACAAGGTACAAAACCTTGGTGGTCCTGGTATTTAGTAATGACTGGAAAAATGCTGAAGGGAGCGGCAAATGAAATACTATATTGCATCCTGAAGAATGAAAACAGCTGTTGAATGAACTACAAACAATTCTCCCTTTGCAAACAACAATTCCAAGGTTAATGGTCAGCCCAGAAGATAAAAATAATGCTATTCTGTTTTCAACAGAACAGAATAAGCAACATTTCCAGCTTTCACAAATCACTTGTTGAAAACACTATGCATTGTTAATTATCAGCTTATTATATTAATTACTTGCTCAGCACTTTTTATTAAAATTAGCTATTAGGAGTATTTAACAGTAAACACTGTATGCTTCAGAATCAAGTTGAAACAAATACTTGTGACCAATCATCTGATTAATCACTTAGCTGGGAGAAACCTCAATGATAGTGTTTGCCCAAGTAATCTCAATGGGTAAATGAAAACAGAATCATAGCTCTCCAATTCCTGAGTTTATCCTCTTGGAATTTTGAAGGTTTCTTACCTAGAGACACCTCTGTGATATATGCCTCTTCATACAAATTCTCAAAAAATGGGGAGGGGAACATTAATCCCTTATTAACCCCCAAGTTTTAAAGACACCCCCCTTTCACAATACACACAGTGTCAACATTTCAGCAAGGCTTAATCTTCTTAGGAGCCAGAGCTGGTTGAGCATCAAGCTTACTCTCAGTCACCTCCCCAGAATAACAGGCTCCGCACAGACAGGAGGATGTGCCAGTGGGGGCGGGGGGGGGGGGACACTCCTCTGACAACGTGCTCAGTCTTCTCCTCTGAATCCAGATCTCTACCCCCCCCCCCAAGATCCATCCTGGCTCAGGAACTTATTGGCATCCTGATCCACCTCCGCCATCTTGCTAGAGCCCTCCCCAGGATCCTTCAGTTGCCCAAGCTGTTCCCATCCTCCTCAGGATCTGACCATCCCCTCCATGATTCCTTCATGAATGTCATGACATCAGGGATGAGAATTGTAGTGCATGCTCAGTACATAATTGTGCATAATTAGGAAGAGATGAGCAAGATTTGATTTGCAATCCCAGTCAGCCTCTCCCCCCACCATATATATAGATACACACACACACACACACACACACACACACACACACAGGGGTACCTCGGGTTACATACGCTTCAGGTTACAGACTCCGCTAACCCAGAAATATTACCTTGGATTAAGGACTTTGCTTCAGGCTGAGAACAAAAATCATGCAGCAGCGGCACAGCGGCAGCAGGAGGCCCCATTAGCTAAAGTGGTGCTTCAGGTTAAGAACAGTTTCAGGTTAAGAACAGACCTCCAGAACAAATTAAGTTCTTAACCCAAGGTACCACTGTATATATATGACATCCAAGACAAAATGCTTACGTTTGTAGTAAAAGTTAGACTTTTACTCAAAGCTGTGGAAAATTAAAGTTCAAAAAAACCCCTCCATACCTTTTATTGTCAAGTGGCCATGTGGGGGTTTACTTTAATAGCCTTCTTATGTAAGCAAAGAATGATTCATAAAGAAAATGAAATTCACAACCTGACAGATGGTAGCAAAGACATGGGTAACTGTGAATCTAAAATGCTTCAGCTTCAGACATAGTTTGCAACCATTAGAAGAAATGCTAGCTTTCAGCTTATCCAAAGAGCCACCTCATTTTCTCTCTCTCCACCCCCGCCCAGTCCCTGTTGTCTTAGCTCTCTCATTACAGATCACCACAAGATTCCGAAACAAAAAAAGAAAGAAAACCCTAACTAGATACAGATGACCATCTTAGCACACCTGGTGCCTTGAGAAAATCCTCTACTACTACCGATAGAAATGACTAGTCCAGGTTTCCCACACATATAAGGTTTTGACCATTGTTAACATTTCCAGTTAATCTAGGGAACTCCTTCCTAAAAGCAGAACAGGAAACAAGTGTCATGAAGAGAGCTTTAGAGTGCTGCACTGTGTAAAGAACTGATATCCCCTTATTGCAGAACACATGAAATTTACATTGCACAGTGTTAAACTTAGCTTTACCCAGAGCAGACACACTGAGAGCAATGAACATGACTAAGGTGGGTTGGTTAATTTCAACGGATCTTGGATATTGCTCTAATTAAAAAAAAACAATAAATGAATTATCAGGATTCCACAGAGAAGGACTGGTGCTTCCATGCTATGCTTTTGAACTTCTTGGAAGTACCCGATTGGCCATTACTGGAAACAAAATGCTGGACTAGGTGGGCTTTTGACCTAAGGGAATCATTGCAGCCATTCTGTATGTCAGAGTTGGAGAAACCTGTGGTCCTCCAGATGTGGCTGGACTCCAACTCCATTTGCACCAGCCAGCATGGTAGATAGGGATGATGGGAGTTGTAGTCAAGCAACATCTGGAGACCAGAAGTTCGCCACGGCTGCTGTATTTAAACCAGAGCTGGAAGTGGAAGACCCAGATCTATATAAATCAGGGCTAGTGATTTTCCACAACCTCATGCAGACTAAGTAATACAACTAAGATGGTAAATGTAAAGGTACCCCTGACTGTTAGGTCCAGTCATGAACAACTCTGGGGTTGCACACTCATCTCGCTCTATAAACTGAGGGAGCTGGCATTTGTCCGCAGACAGCTTCCGGGTCATGTGGCCAGCTGTGCTGCCTGTACTGGTTTCTATAACAAGCCATTTGAAAAGGCATAAACTAAATGCCGACACACTATAATCTGATAAATGTGACAGATTCTCTCACAGAGATTAATTTAGAATAATTATCCCTGCCCCCAACTCATTGTAAATACGTCTGCCTTGGTTGCTGTCTGAATCAGACAGTCAAAGCCAAAATACCTTTTATCCTTTGGTGTCTGGGAGCAACATACATTTCTAACAATTTCCTATTATAATATATGGAGATTAACACAAGTTGCAAACGTGTCCCTAAGGAACAATCAATCCGGTAAATGGGCACATACACTTACTATGGCGAATGCACTAGGTAATGCTGGCTTATGATATCAAGCTAACAATCTGAGTGATAGCCCTAATAAAACGAAGAGTAATTAATTAGCACCATAATTTTTGTTTTATGACATGAGCTTTTATATGCCAACAGTCAATTTAATAGTATTTAAAATTGGACTATGACCCATGAGGAAGATGCTTCTTACTGTGCCACAATTCTTGCCATCATTTTTTACTTTAAGTATGACCTAATAAAGCTGCTATTTTATAATTAAATCAACCCTAGAAAATTCTCCTTAGTGACCTTTCAATTTTTAGAGGTATGAAAAAATCAGATCAAAAGCCCTTGATACATTGAATCAACCACATTAATCACTTACCCAAGAACAACACACTTCAGTTACACTTTCAGCCCAAGTTTAATAGCAACCTCTACTGTAGGCAAGTTGCTGATGCAGAAAATAAACCACATCTCTGGTCAGTGTAGACACTGCATAGCGAATACAAGTTAGCTCACTGTTTTTTTCTACAGACGAACATAAAAAGCAGCCATGGATTCAGTGAGTTTGATCAAAGGAACGGTGGCCTATTTTTACTGCTCGAAAATCACCATCTCAATATGTCTTTTTACCCATGGAGGAAAAAAGCATGTATATGGATCATTTCCTCAATGAATGGAAAAGCAACTTGGGGAGACATTTTGGGGTAAAAATTAAAATATGGCAGGATATGAAATGATTAAGCAGTCTCTTAGATACCATTTCTATGGTCAATTTCCTAGTCCCCTGGGGTGGCTTTTTATAAAAAGAAAATGTTGGGCAATGGTCATCTGCATCCTTGAATACTGAACGTGCTCCCATAGTTTCTGGGAAGTGGAACACAGGAAGCTGCCTTATGTAGAGCCAGACAATTGACCCATACAGCTAAGCACACTGACCTTCAACAGCTCCTTCAGGGCTCGGGGCAGCAGTCTCTTCAAACCCTATCTGGAGATACCAGGAACTGAACCCGAGACCTTCTGCATCCAAAACAGATGCCCTGTCACTGAGCTACAACCCTTCCTGAGCTACAACCCTTCCATAGTGATTTAGTATCCAGGAAAGAAATTCTGCTGATCTCACCAAATCAAAGTCCCTTATGCTGAACACAGCTAATTTGCAATAATTTGTTAACATTTCTCCTAAAAACTGTACGGAAACAAGCAGCTACCACCACCTCCCCTTTACTGCTTCTGCTTCTTTTGCTGCTTCTTTTAAGTGGCTTTCTAGCCCTCCAGACTAGCCCTCCAAATGTATTTTAAAGACACATTAAAAAAATATCCCAGCTATGTTTAGATATTTAAGAAGAAGCCCTGTACTTCTTTCTTATTCTTGAAATGTATACAGTGGAGTAGCGTGGGGGGTGCAAGGGGGGCAAGCCGCACCGGGCGCAACATCTGGGGGGGCGCGCTCGCTGCCTCCAGAGTCGCCGAAGAGCCTCGGGCGCAGGCTGTAGCAGAGCCGACGAGCTGTGCGCGCGTCCGGGCTGAAGGCGCCCGGCAGGCAGCGGCTCTCAGCGCTTGCCGCGGAGGACGCACCAGGCAGCCCCTCCTCACAGCCCCGCCTCCGCCGCAGCTGGCTGGGCCGTTGCATTTTTCTCGCCTCTCTGCCCCCCTCCTCCTCCGGGCAAGCGGTGTCGTTTGGGCAGCAGCGCCAGCGGCAACTCGCAGGTTAGGGGTTAGGGGGGGGGCGCAAATTACGTGCCTTGCCCCGGGTTAGGGGGCGCAAATTACTTGCGTTGCCCCGGGTGCTGACAACTCACGCTACGCCGCTGAATGTATAGCCTGCCTTCCCCCCGAGGCTTCCAGGGCAGCTTCTTCCCCTGGCAGAAAAATTGCTGCTACGAACCCCAACCAGACTGATATCACTCCTTGCCACAGAGGACTCTTGGGCCTCCAGAAAGAAAGATGCATCCAGGGGTACCCCCAAGCTACGCACTAGCTCCTAGATGGTGCAACCCCATCTAGAACATGTAACTTGCCTACCTCCCAGACATGGGAAGCACCCAAGTCTGTTCTAATAGCAGCAGATTAGACTCTGAAAAACATGTCCTCTCAGATCAGCTGATCATATAAACCACTCATTCCTTTTTCGATGTCTTGTTTCTTTCTGTCTTTTTCTCTTTCTTCTTTTTTAAAGGCTAACGTCATTTAGATGACATTAAAATAATTGCGTTTGGCCTTTTGGTACATAGAGCACTTTAAAAAGAAGACACCATCCTGATATTATCTAGAAGCAATCAGCTATGACAAAATGAAAAAGGAAGGAAGGAAGGAAGCATCCATCATGAGCAGTATCTCACCATTTGCTGTATTCTTTTTGAAGTTATCCAGAAATTCCTCCAGGAGTTGTGACTGGTTCGGAGGGGGTAGAGAGTTTCTTGCTTCCCTGGAAATGTCACCATCTGACCACGAAGTGCATAATGCACTTTTATTGCGGCCAAGATTTGTAGTCAAAGTCAGCTTCACACTTTTCTCAGAGAACAATAACTCCATCTGTCTGAGGTCAAGATCACACACCAATTCTCCATTTATAGTCAAGATTTCATTGCCCACACGTAACCCTGGGAGCATGAGGAAGAGAAAGTAAAAGAAGATTGAGTAAGCATACTGGAGCAGTCAGAAATATTCAGCTAACCGTATAGCACCTTAATTGTTCAAACCAGTACCCTGGTCTTCATATTATTATATATTAGGCCATGATACACACTTTGATGAAATGAACATATCTAACCATTATTTTCTCAAGGTTGATATTTGCTTTTTTGTGCAAAAGGGCACTCACTCCCATATATACCTCATTAGAAAAGCCTACACACATATGTAACAAGGCTGCACAAACCTTCTCTGTAAGCCATCCCATCAGGGAGAACATCACTTATGAAGATATGGGTGAGATGCTGGCGTTCATCCACTTGTGCAGTGACTGCAAATCCTGGAGTTAAAAAAAGTAGCGCTGTTTTAAATTAGTCTTAAAACAATTTTAAAAATCAGATTATCAGATAGTGAGTTGAAATACTCTCATAATTGAAAATAATCCTCTTTTATATTACAACAAAGGTGTAATTGCTGTATTTTGATTCTGTCCTACTTAAGAGGTTTTTTTAATGTTAAGTGGCATATAAATTGTATTAAATGAATAAATATGTGTTTGTTTATTCATTCCTTTATTATTACATTTGTATCCAACCTTTCACTCAAGGAGCTCAAGGTGGCAAGCATGGTTCATTCCCCCCTTTCCATGTTATCTTCTCAACAATCCTGTGAGTTAGGTTACGCCAAGCATAGGCAAAGGCAAACTTGGCCCTCCAGATGTTTTTGGACTACAACTCCTATCATCCCTAGCTAACAGGACCAGTGGTCAGGAATGATGGGAATTGTAGTCCCAAAACATCTGGCGGGCCAGGTTTGCCTATGCCTGGGTTAGGCTAAGAGACTATGACTGACTGCAAGGTCACCCAGAGAGCTTCATGGCTGAGTGGGGAATGGATACCTAGCATCTCAGGTCCTATGGCCAACACTCTAATCACTACACCACACTGATGCTACATCTTATTAATATTTTGCCTAACTCATGAGACATGAAAGCAAAATTGTGTTTATTGGATAGAATTATTAATAAAATTCAGAATTTTTAATTTTTAAAAAACTGTGTAGCAAGAAGGGCTGGTGTCTTCAGAAGTCCCATACTCCCTACCAAATGACTCCTACCACAGCTCATCTTAGTTTCCCTGCCCCCCCCCCCCAATATACTGGCACTCAAAGGTCTCACATTTTGTTTCATTTTTGCAGTTGTCCTCCTAAAACGGAAGTTCTGCAGCTACAGAATGGCTCCGGACACCCTGGAGCCACAATTTCCGTCTAGTACAATCAAGGTCAACTAAACAAAAGACTAGCAACTAAGACAGTGCACACATTAGGAATGCCATGTTGGAAGCAACTTCAAATCTTTTCACATGGCAGCTGTTTAAACACAGCAGGCCCTTAGTATGAACCAACTCATCAAGAAGATCTGCCTATTTTTCCGACACCACCAGAGGATCAAAAAAGAAGTCAATCTTAACTTGGAAAAAAGGGGTAAATGGCGTTGGTGTAATTTGGGAATATGTTCTCCCACATCTGATTTCTGTTCAAGGTTAGGACACCAGCTGTGATGGGCTTCTTGAAGCAGCTAAAGGCTACAGGCCTCTGGCATGACTCATCCACACACACCCTTTCTCCAAAGAATGTATGTACATGCATTGGCAGGTATAAATCTCTGTTATTGAAGCTCTTCAGTTTAACTTCTAAGACAAGGTTACTATACTTAGTAGTATAGTTTATGATGCACCGGCATCTCTTAAATTTATATTTTGGAAACTGTACTCACCAAAATCAGTTATACCCTCATTCTTGGTCAGATGTACATGATAGATACATAAAGGAAAGATTTCTATTTCATCATATATCTGTAGGAAAGAAAATATAATCTTAACTTTTTAACTGTAGAGAAATACATCCCAAAGATGTTCTTAGAAGGAACTCCCAACCTAATCACCATTGGACTAATTTTGTTTCAGCTGCTCTGGGTCACATCTTTCATTGTGTCACTTGCCTGATCTTGTATGTATTCGTACAGTTCAGGAACATAGTGCTCAATATTTTCATCAGCGAGCCTTTTAAGTTGTAAACCATAGTGTCTTGGTTCCAGCTGCTTAATCTAATGGATGAAAAGAATATATCTAGAATTCAGAAATCATTTGTAAAAGTCTAGATGTCACAGCAGATGCACACAGATACAGTCACCAAATAATGCAACAGCAATCTCCAATAAGTCACTTCGTAAATAACCACCATAAATAAACTTAAGTTGTACAGATTTCACAGCAGCAGTTTTGTTGCTTTTAAAAACCAAAAGGATTATAATGTTTATTCCTGCACATAAAATTAACTGTCTGGTAAGGTGGATAAATAAACTTTGAACCTTGTTCTCTTCCTCAGTTTAAACAGACATCTGTTAAGTTTCTACAGGTCTTCCAGATGGCTTAGTTCTGCTCAGTGAAACATACACATCTGATGTATAAAATGCATATGTGCACACAGGCTGTTAAGAGAAGGATGTTCTGCATCAGCTGGCTTTTATTGAACTCTTTACTGCCAATTTCCTCTGAGATCGTGAAACACCACCTATTTTTTCCACAACATGTGTTACCTCCAGGAAGCTAAATAACGGAAGAGGGAGGACTTCCCTCAAGAGATTGTCCTTACAGAGTGAAACTCTTGAGGTACTGTTCCTTAAGCTCTCGGGATAAAGTTGAGGTTGCACTGATCTCATTTCAAGCATCAACAAATTAACAGTACAAACAAAACAGTCTGTGCACCCATTAAGAGAGAGGGTTGGTACCTATCAGGCCCTTCCATGCTCAAAAGGAGTCCTTGCATGCAAAGAAGGATTTGATCCAATGGAGGCTGCAGCCCTCCATGCCACCTCCCAGGATGGGTCCCCTCAACCCAGCAGAGCATATGGGAGGGTGCAGGAGGCTTCAGAAAGGACTGGCGAACACTGCCTTCCCTTTCTATTAAAGAGTGCCGAAGAAGCCCTTTCTGCAAACACAACTTAGCTCATGGGATCTTTCTGTTGAGTGGAACTCAGCTCATGAGATTGCATCTTCTAGCTACACATTATTCAGTTGAACAAGGTAATTCAGCAAGATTTTAGGCAGAATCTGATTTTTACAAAGCCTGTCACATTTTGATTTATCTGATTTAAATGTGTATTTCTTGGATTTGTCACATTAATTAAAAAAAGAATGCCAGCACAAAGAATAAAGGATCTATTCCATGGAACCTGGATGAACAAATACAGTGGTACCTTGGTTTAAGAACAGCTTAGTTTATGAACAACTTGGATTAAGAACACTGCAAACCCGGAAGTAGGTGTTTTGGTTTGTGAACTTTGCCTTGGAATAAGAACATGTTTCGCTTCCTGTTGAGTGTGTTCCATTTGTAAATCGAGTCCCCCGCTACTAGGGGAAAGCACACCTTGGTTTAAGAATGCTTTGGTTTAAGAACGGACTTCCGGAACGGATTAAGTTTGTAGACCAAGGTACCACTGTACTTGAAAATGGTTGCAATTCTGCACAATTTGTATCAATTTAGTTTCAACTTTGAGTAACCAGCAGAAGTTTTTTCAAAGAAAAAAGTACCAGTAAGTGGTTGTTATCCAAATAAAACATTTCAGGAGATGTTGATAAACAGCACTATTACTGCTGTAAATGACCAAGTTTTTATTTACAAAATCTCAATGAATCTTTGATGCTACAAATAAAGCACTCTTCCTGGGTTGTTTATTTGTTTAGGCAAACAAGTAAATGAACAGTAGCCTAATACACTAAACTGTATCAATCATCCACCACTATAATAATCCATAAAGTATATGAAGACATGTAGCGGAATGTAAGAAAAATAGCAACATATCCAAATTTGTATATAAAATCAACTGCTTCATGGTATCATCCATTCTTTAAAAGACATGTTTGTGTTACTGCTGCTTTCACATGAGTTTGTCTTCTTCAGCACCTTACACTTGCTAAAGAGAACTGCCAAATGTACATGGTACATTGCAAATGTTCTGATGCAAATAAGCTGCTTAAGTTGACCAGGTCCCAGTTCACACCTTGTGAACTTGACTGCTAAAGTTTATCATATTGAGATGGATCCATTTGCTCACACCCTCTCTTCTTCCACTCTCCATTGTATGGCTAACTTTGGCAAAGTATCCTAATCTTCATTTGTAGTTTAAGCGCTCCCTGCAGTTCAGGATCAGTACTTGGCTTACATATTCTATTTTTCAAAGAGGCCTTTAAACCACTGTTTCCTGATTCAGATGTTTCAGCGTTCACCAAATTGTGAGGTGAAGGGAGAACAGAAAGGAGAAGGAGGCAGCAAACAGGCATAAGGCAGCCAGAGGCTGCTCACAGGCATCTGACTGGCCACTGTGACAACAGGATGCTGGAGTATTTGGGACATTAGCCTAATCTAGCAAGGCTCTTTTTATGCTACTGTGGCTCAGTTCCCTGGATCATGATTATTTCCCTTGAACCTAGTCTATGATGAGTTCAAATATTGTTTCTATGACTATGTATACATATTTGTAAAAGGATAGATTATATTATAAAGCAGTAGTTTTAAAAGAAAAGTACTGTAAAGCAATTGGGTATGTGGCTCTTTTTAATGCTCCTGCATTAATATATTTTCTACTTATTATCTTACCTTGCTCTGGTATTTGTATGTTCCATTTAGAAACTTATAAACCTGATATGCAATAATCTTTTGTTGGATCTAAATAGGAATTTAGAGATCGTCATTCTTATCCAAGTATAAAAATGACATCAGCAGGTAATGGGGAAGATCCTTAACTGTACCTACTACACAGACACAGTCAGATTACTTAAATACAGTGGGAGACAAGCAACCTATGCCCCCCTTTTGTCCTTATCTACCGCCCTTGTGCCAGACACAAATGCAAAACATACACAAACATTCAAACACCACTTTGCACTAAAGAATGAAGATTCCCAGCACTCACCAGAGAAGTATGGAAATGTAAGAAAAAAGAACCAGGAAAGATGTAGCAGAAAGGAGTCAGCATTAAGAGACTGCTTATGAAAAACATTAAAAGTATTCAGAACAGAAAGAAAGATAAAACAGAAACAAAGTTTTAATTGAAAAAGAAATCAAAATAACTTCAGATCAATGAAGTGATATATACAAAAAGAGAAGACGCTACAAAAAAAAAAATCCCCAGTATCTAAACACAGATATTTCACCACAAAGTAGTTTGTTTTTATGAGAGGTTATTATAGTTCTTCTTCAAGGTTTTCCTTGTTCAAATAACAGTATTTTCTCAATTTTCCCTTTCCCCCAGGCTTTAGGTCTCTCCCGCCACCTAGTGGCATTCCCTATAACACATTGCCTTTTCCACTTATTAGTTCATAGAATAGGAAACACAAACATAAAACTAGAAGCTAAAGTGGGTAATAAGAGCAACTTAAATATATATATTTGTAGTGACTTGGTGTAATTAAAGCCAAGCATATTAACATCAGGAAAAGCCTGATTCTCCCCTCTTCCCTTCTGCTATATGACCATGGGCAGTTAAGGGTGTGCTTGCGAGACTGATGTGTCCTATTTATGGCACCTAAAGTGAAGCCACTTTTAGGCTAACCTTAAACTAAGAGGCCCAGACTAATTTTACTGGTGAAGTCTACCAATAACCATCAAGGGTGATTCAGAGGGCAATGCCTAGTCCAAACTCTCCCCCATCACCCACACTTGCCACTTTGCTTTGCTTGTCCAGAAGAGGCACAATAAAAATCTGAACACACTCCAGTATTATTAAAAACAAATAAATTTAATTGGGCTTAATTTGGGTTTTTCAGGCATTCAATGACTGGATTTTGTGTCAAATATATATATATATTAATTTGGTTACTTTTTGCCACTGACTGTGATTCTGTGCACATGGGTATGTTTGCATTCAAGTCATTAGGATTTATAAGTGCATTACCCATATTTTACTAAGAATAGATCCATTGATGTTATTGCTTCCTGTATAATGCAATTTTTCTTATGATCTAAAATGCTGTTTCAGTTTTTTTGGAGAAAAAAATACATTATGGTTTGGCTTTCTAAATCAATTTGTTTTTATAGTACATTCTGAGATCCTAGGATTCAACTTCTTCATACTGCGCTTCAATGTTACATATCTTTTGGCTATATTGGGGGCAAAGCCAATTCATAATTTTAGAGACAGAAAAATATAGTAGGTTAAAATCTGGTGCTTAGCTTTACTGGAGACTGAACTGCATTGTGTGCCGTATCATCTTACACAGAATCCTTTAAAGCCATATATACTGTATTTTTCGCTTCTTAAGACGCACTTTTTCCCTCCTAAAAAGTAAGGGGAAATGTGTGTGCGTCTTATGGAGCAAATGCAGGCAGGAGGCTCTGCTTAGCGCTCCCTTTAAA
Organism: Podarcis liolepis; assembly: GCF_965112155.1. Lineage (NCBI taxonomy): Eukaryota > Metazoa > Chordata > Lepidosauria > Squamata > Lacertidae > Podarcis > Podarcis liolepis. Next base: position 69,360,964 of record NC_139557.1, on the reverse strand, counting down.
GAGCCACATGGAGCGCTCTCCTCGGGGAAAAGCCTGCAAGCGCCGCACACATGCTTCACGCGGCTCGTGAAAGGGAGCGCTGAGCAGAGCCTGGGATGCATACAGGCTCTGCTCAGCGCTCCCTTTAAAGAATATTTTTTTTCTTGCATTCCCCCTCTAAAAACTAGGTGCGTCTTATGGTCAGGTGCATCTTATGGAGCGAAAAATACGATACATATTTGCAAGGATGCAACACCTGGGCTTTAAAGTTCTAAGCAGTGGGATTAGCCAGACAAATTAAGATGAAGAATAATGTACCTTGCATGCCAGAGTCAAAACATCATCTACTCTGTGTTCTGGCTTGAGAGTTAGCATTACTCCTTGGCCGTCAGGAAAGTGAACAGGTGACTGGATGTCCCAGGTATTTTCTTTTGAACAACTTTCTGGAGCTGGGCAGTACACATTTAGAAATTCATCTACTTTCTGCTGGAAGAAAAATATAACCATTTAATAAAGCAGTATCACTTTATAATCTGTATAATCTGAGTGATAGAAGATTTCTAGAATGAAATAACAATGTGGCTTTTGTTCTAATTTCCCACCACCATACCTCTGCCTCCTACATGCTGCACTCACAAGAGACAATCAGCTGACAAGAGGATTACAGGAAAGCAAACAAGAATTTGGAGAATAGGATGGACATTGCATGAATACAACACCTAAGAAGTTCACTGAATCACAACTCACAGAACCATGATACACAGTTCTATTTAAGGAGGGCTGGCCCAATCACGAGGCAATTGTCCCAGATGGTGGTAAACTGGCACCCCTTCCAGGACCCCTACCCATTTACCTCATTATTGGCTGGCCAGCTGGGGTTGCCAGTACTCGTCCTGCTGTGGCCAAAACCATCAGACAGACTCCCACCCAGTGATGCTAGGCTCTATACCACAACTCACATCACTTCCCTGCTTCACTCTGAGAAAGGACCAAGGTGTTCTTTTCTCAGAGTGAGGAATTCTGTGAGAAGTGACCAGGACAGCTCCTGCAACACTGCTGCACTGAAATAGTGTTTAAATCTTCTTCTTCTTTGTACAATCACTTTCCAGTAACTTTACTGGACTTTATGTACTTAGAATTTCTCATCACAGTGGCAGCAGAAGCGCTTTCCTGGTCAACTCACCCAGAATGCCTCACTTAGAAGAAGGACCAACCCTCTTGGTCCTTTCTCAAAGCAAAGCAGGGATGAGGTGCAAGGGGCAGCAGAAACACCAACAGCACTGCTGCCGCTAATGCAGCAGGAAAACGGGGGGGGGGGGGAGAGAATGGAGATGACACAAGGAGGAGGGGTAGGAACTAAGTCACTCTAATTTCAGCTAATAATTATAATTTTATTATTTATAACCCCACCCATCTGACTGGGTTGCCCCAGTAACTATGGGGCCACACTTAAGATCACTTCATACATGAGGTGCATGAAAGCCATTCCATATATAAATAGTCACAATACATATGCCTTTATCGCACGATCTTAAGCACTCAAGAGTGGAAAAGGATATATGGTAATTCCATTAAATGACCTCTGGTCTCCAAATGAGTTTGAATCTTTATTCTCTTCATGTGCTTTTCAAAGTGAGAAAACGATACACAAAAAATATACAATGTATAAATGATTCAACAGAATCATTTTCAGATGTTCAGATTTGTGTAAATTTCATCAGCAGAGGGCACTCTGTTTCAATACTATCTGGAAACAGAAATGTAATGCAGGAGATTCCCACTACTAACAATTTTTGGTTTTTTTTTTAAGGCTTAAGTTTCTTTTACCTACCCAATTTTCAAACCTCAACTACCTTTGTCAAAACCATCCAGGTCCCAGAGCAATGTGATAACAGACAGACACTTGTTCTAAAACGACGCCTAAAATTCGTATAGGCGTGAGTCTTTACAAACTGTTTTAGGTTTACCGTGACCAGGGATCAGCAAACAAAAACATTTGTAAAAGTTTTGATTGTTTCATGGAAACGCTCTATGGTGGTTTACATTTTTTTACTCCATCCAAATTTTCCATCTTTGAATCTAAAGGGGTTGTATTTTCCCACCCAGTAACGTCTGCAGAGTGAGTAATAACCACAGTGCTTTATTCATCCATAGCCATGCAGAGGCCCGACAACACATTCAGTTTTCCATAAATCTATGCCAGGGTTGTAGAGTGTACTATGCTTTGCCACGGTGTTGGTTGAAGAGCAGTTGGTTACTTCATGATTTTCCTGTCTTTGTTTTGTCACAAATTTTATATGAAACACCTCAGAAAACCTGCATGGAACATTTAATGGGGCTGTGCTTCACTGAACTCATCAGGAAGTCTCTTGTAACGGTTCGATTTTGTTTTTCTTCAAAATTTCCTAACAGAATAGGCTTGTTTCCAACTTTGGTGGTTTTGCGAGCTATGATGAATCACTTTTTTAAAAAAGTTGTTGGATGAGGCATGAAGAAACTGTAGAAACTCCTACAAATCTGCAGACAGTTATTCACGTCCTTCAAACGTTTACATAGATGGAATGCCCAATCTTATTCATTTAGCAGACATAAGACCAGTGGCTCATAAACCAAGTTCCACAGAAGGAATAGTTTTGGTTTGAAAATCCAAGCTCATTATAAAATTATAGATTTTTCCACCTGACTTGAAAGCTACTGAACACTTCTGAGCAATATCCCAAATTTTTTTCGAAGTACAGGATGTATGCCAAAAAAAAAATACACAGTGATAGGAAAGATCAAGAGATATTCAGAAGACAGGCTTTTGTCCAATTATAAAGTTGCATTTAAAAGATCTCACTTCAAATGCAGCCTTGTCCACATTAGGAGTACAAAGAAGCTGCTTTATATTGAAACAGACCATCTTCCTCAGTATTGTCTGCTCTCCAGGGTTTCAGGTAGGAATCTCTCCCAGTCCTGCCTGGAGATGCCAAATATTGAACTTGGGACCTCCTGCATGCAACACAGATGCTCTACCCATGAGCTATACAAATAATACTAACAAACCCATCCTAGCATCCCAAGGCACAAGAAGGTCAGATAAAGAGGTCTTCTACCTTATAAGGTAAAGAAGAAAAGAAGGCTGATCGCCGAAGAATTGATGCTTTTGAATTATGGTGCTGGTGGAGATTCTTGAGAGTCCCATGGACTGCAAGAAGATCAAACCTATCCATTCTTAAAGAAATCAGCCTTGAGTGCTCACTGGAAGGAGAGATCCTGAAGCTGAGGCTCCAATACTTTGCCACCTCATAAGAAGAGAAGACTCCCTGGAAAAGACCCTGATGTTGGGAAAGAGGAGAAGGGGACGACAGAGGACGAGATGGCTGGACAGTGTTCTCGAAACTACCAACATGAGTTTGACCAAACTGCGGGAGGCAGTGGAAGACAGGAGTGCCTGGCATGCTCTGATCCATGGGGTCACGAAGAGTCGGACACGACTAAACGACTAAACAACAACAACCACCTTATAAGACTTTTCACTGTTTGGGAAAGGAATTTTTGAAAGTGTGACGTGTCAACTGGCACACTTTGTAGGTGCTGGTGATAAAATGCCTTTTAAGAAAATAATTTAAGCTTTTAAAATTCCAGAATGAACAAGTACATGAATTAACCAGGGTACTGGATATTAAGATGGAGGGTGCACTTCTATTCCCAAGAAAAAAGAAAGCAAACAGGTTTAGCTTAAGTTTGAAATAAAAGGCCTGGAGTCCTGCTGAGTCCTGCTGACAGGACCATTGAAGTGATGCACAGCCAGCTATGCTTATGGTATTATTGAAGTGTTCGCTCATTAAAAGCTTTTCAATTATGACAGCTGGTTTGGTCCTGAAGCCTGCTTACCCCAGAGGAAATCTACATGACAATTTCTTCTTGTAGTAGAAAAATGAGTATTCCTAGCACATGCCCACTAAAGGATAGAGGAAAATACAAAGAGGACATACGAATAGATCAAAAGGAGGGCGGGATTGGAGAGAATCAGTCAAAAAGTTTCCTTTGGTTTGCAGTTCATACAGCTGCACAAGGGTTTTAAGATATACATACATACATACATACATAATGATTGCTTCAGTTTTTAAAGACTAATCTGTATCAAATTACAACTACCCATTTTAAATGAATATTGAATATTTAGGTAGCCATGCACTCTGTTCCTTGTTTGAGGATAGGTTTCGATAGGTATTCACTACTTATACATCCGTGAAACATTAAGGTCTGGCCAAACGTATATAAGTTATGACTTGCTAATAGTTTCACATGCACATGACTAGCTAATCCTTTTTTCTACAAAATGTATTAAGTGGTTCTTTTGGGGGGAGAGGAGAGAGAGAGAAACATAGATAAATCATGATTTAAGAAACACATTCAGAAAGTGTGATAGTGAACAGCAAAGATTTAGAACCCTTACCTCGGTAGAATTACTGGAATTCTGAGGTAGCTGTGTTCCAGTAAATCCATGCCCTCCAGTTGAGTCAAAAATCTAATTAAAAAGAATGTGTATCCTAATATAAACAAAGCATTCCTTGCAAAACGGTTTCACATGCACACAAAAAGGAAGAAAAAGCTAGTGAACTTAGATCAGTAAAGCCAAACAACTGAAGAGTAGTTTACTATTTTTAAATTTGGGTGTTAGTGTGTGCAGGCATTCCAGGAAAAGGGCAGGGTGGAAGCCCCTTGCACTAAGAGATTATACTGACATTCAGACCTTCCACACATTCAGACCTTCTACATGCTAAAAATCACATGCATGCACTATATAATTCTGCCAGATATCTGTCCTGACAGCTGAGAGCATTTTGTACACACTAGCCCTAGAATCCTGGGGCAATTGTGCTAACCAAGCAGCCAACACAAACAGCTGCCAATCAGGAAGCTGACTTCACATCCAATTGCTCTCAAGCCTTTCCCAGGATCATCCTGATAACCAGTTTCTGAGCAGCCACTCTTAGCCTAGCTCTCCTTTCACTGCCAGCTTGGAAGAGAGGAATGCAAATAGCTTGACTAAGAGAAAGTATGCCCCTTGGCACACTGTCCCCAAGTCCAGATATGTCTCCCAAATAGTTGCTTCAGTAATGAAGAGAATGCAGAACGCTTCTTTTGTCATGGCAGTGATCAATGGTGAGTGCATTTGTTTCAAAGATAGTATATTAGGAGTCCAAGTGATTGTTGGTGGGGGGATTGTACTTGGAGAACGCTTTGGGCCAAATCCTTCCTCTCCAGCAACAATTTGTTAGGCAGGCAAAGAGTTAGCGCCCGCATGTTGTTTCAAATACAGTTGGAGAATTCACTGCAAATTTGTTACAGTTATCAAACTAAAACACTCTGGAAAAGGTTCTTAGGGCAATCCTATATCTTAATCTTTCATCCAGCCATGTTTAAAATACACACCAGCAACGTCATGCACTCAAAGTTTACATACAGCAATTAAATACAGTGGTGCCTCGCAAGATGAAATTAATCCATTCCGCGAGTCTCTTCGTCTTGCGGTTTTTTCGTCTTGCGAAGCACGGCTATTAGCGGCTTAGCGGCTATTAGCAGCTTAGCGGCTATTAACGGCTTAGCGGCTTTAAGAAAAAGGAAACAAACTCGCAAGACCTTGCCAAGACGTTTCGTATTGCGAAGCAAGCCCATAGGGAAATTCGTCTTGCGGAACGACTCAAAAAACAGAAAACTCTTTCGTCTTGCGCGTTTTTCGTCTTGCGAGGCATTTGTCTTGCGAGGTACCACTGTACCAGTGCAAATCGTGCACTACTATTTTTCTTTGTTTGTTTATTAGATTTCTCACTTGCCACACACCATAAGCACCCAAGGCAGGTTTCAACAATAAAACATACAATTATAAAACAAATAAAACAGTTATAAAATAGTCAGGATCTTCTCCTTTCAGCAGCTGAACCTAGATAGCAGTGGCTGAACCCAATATATGAATGACAGTAACCAATGGCAGCTGTTTTTGCTGAGCAAGACACAGAACTCAATGAGTGCCAGCTGGGGCTTTTGTGTGCGATTTGTATGTGATGGTTGTTTTGCATGTAAAATTTCCAAGCCTTAAGAAACATTGGATCATGTACTCATTACCCATGTCTTCTCCCTCTCCACCAAAGGCACTCCCTCCAGTTCCCACCTGGTTAACACTAACTGGGATTTGAAGCCAGCCTGGTAAATTGCAAGCCCTTTAGTACATTTCAAAGGTAAGTTAGGACTCAGAAGTCCTCCCCTTTCTCCTTAAAAACATTACTACTATAAAGTCTGTTCTACTGATGTGTCACTGCTATCATTTTTCTTATGTCTCAATAGCTGGGTTTTCGATAAGGAGCATGTGAGAAACCACTTGAAGATAAAAGCAGAGCTGTTTTGTTTTTCCGATATGCTTCTGATTATTAATCTGTATCTTATTAAATGTATTTTAAGATAAGGAACTGCGCTTATGGCTTTAAATGATTCACAGCACTCATGGCTGCCATGTACTTCATACAGTGGGCATCATGGAAACCTGGTGGAATGGAGGAAATCAGTGGGACATCAGTGGGTTATCTTCAGATATAAACTCTATAGGACGGACAGGGAAGGACAGGCAGGACATGGTGCCATTCTGTATGTCAAAGAGATCATTAAGTCCACTGAGTCCAGCAAAGTAGAATTCCCCAAAGGATTTGTTCAGGGTCATAAAATTATACATGGCATGGAGATAGTGAATAGGAAAAAGTCCCGTCCCCCCCTCATAATACTGAAACTCGTGGACATCCAGTGAAGATACATGTTGGAAAATTCAAGATAAATAAATGAAATGTTCACATGTCATAAGGTTTGCTTGTTAACATGAAGGAACTGGGATAAACTAAAAATTGACATAAAGTTATAATCCCCTAGCTATGTCATGTTTCCAGAATATCCATCTTCAGATGAGGGCTCTAGCTGTGATATTCTGGTCCAGTCTGCAGGCTGAAAACTTACAATATGGTTTGATTGAAGTATTCAATTGTGATAACATAATATTTTACAGTAACTATATAAACTTGGCTCACATTTCCCATTTGCAAAGTAGGATATTATGGAAGGTTTCCTATTAGAAACCATTTAACCCAGTGGGATTTGCAAAAACAAGGCAGGGTAACATTGGTTCCCACAGCTAATGCTTCATACTTGCCCCATGTTTCTGAAGTACATTGTACAACTTTGCTTTAGGTTGCTTTATGTATACTAAATTTGTGTATCATTTCCCACAGCAGAAGTCCCAAAGAGATTTACAATGAGACATGCTCCATGTCGTTTATAGTTAAATGACATCTTTCCAAACAATGTGTTATTAAGTCACATCAAAAAGATAGGTAGCCACTGTATGTAAACATAGATAACGTAACTTCCAGTCTCTTCAATTTAGAGAAAAGATATTAACAAAGTCATTCACTTGAGAGAGGTTGTTATCAATTTTAGAGTGACTGAATTAATAATAATAATCCAGGAACAAGAGAAAATAAGTTACGGATTTGGTACCTAGGTTCTATAGAAATGAAAAGTTGTTCCATTGATTTACAGTTACCATAAAGTGTTCAGACTGGGTTTTTATTTCCATGTTTCATTACATTTCTGGAACCATGGAGAAGCAAACTATGTGCCACTGGTGATTTCCCAATCATAATAAAGTTTTACTTTATTTGTATTGCCTATCTTGGTCACGTTTACCCTCCACTTTCCTGTACTTGTCTACTAAATGCCCACACTATTTATTTAAAGGGTTTTTTAGGCAACTCCTATCAACTGAGAATTCACCCACATGTCTTCTTTAGGGAAGAGGAGGAAGCTGGTTTCATTCTGATAAAACTGCCTTTATTCATGTCTCCTTATCTTGCTGGTCATTTGAGAACACATCACTCAGCTTCACCTTACGGAAAGGCCTGACTGTTGCAATGGCAAATCCAGTGTCATATTTTATCATCCTGCATATCCTGCCGTTGCTGGGAAGTGACTTTTATCACTCCTAACTAGCTAGGCCGAGATTAGCATCTTACAATGACATCTGAAGACTGCCTGATGTGGGAGATGCTACATGCAACTGCAAGGAAACATGGTGTGTGGCATGTGTGTGGCTGCTGGCTTTCTGCACACCACTGTTTGCAATAACCAATTAGGCATCCTAATTTAAACCATTTGTTTCTTACACCACTGATGGATGATCAATGCAATTTTAGAACAATTTTATAGATTTTTTTTAAAATTAAAAATATATATGCATCAACTGGGAACTACCTGTGTTATAGATGGCCTTTTTTCCTTTGCCTTTCTTGCAAGGGTGTCCAGTCCCTTAAGGGAGGAAAACAAACCTTTCTTGCTCCGAACCCTCTGTGAGAGAGACAGTGTTCGCTTCCTAAGAGCTGCCTCATCCCTGGAGCAGATCTAATTGATAGAAAGAGAGAGAGAGAAGAGAGAGAGAAGTAAACGAGGAAGATACAAGCATAGTTATACATATAAGCTTTTCATAACTTGTTCATCAAAACAAAAGGTAGCAAAAACCTAATTATAATGAAATGTGACACAAAAGATGAACAGTGCAATCCTATGTATATCTGTTCAGAAATATTTGTCATTGAGCTCAATGGAATTTACTCCTAGGTGTAAATGTGTCTAGAATTGGAGCCAAAGACATTAAAAAAAACAAACCCTGCACACACCAGCTACGATTTATCTGTGAAATACCTCCTGCCAAACCCACATAAGCTTTTGCAAAGCAGCCAACAAAGAACGGTAAGCTGTGAACTGGCTGGATTCCCAAAGGAAGAGTTGCATTATAACATGCAGGGTAAACTGTGTTTAGTGTAAGGCTGAATTATAGATCTTAATAGAATGTGGCGATACCAGCATCCTAGAGAAAGCTTTCCGAGCTTTGAAAAAATGATTTTAAAACCATTTCTGGAACTAATCTTACTTTGCTTTAATAGGATATTTTAAGAGACTGTATGCATTTTTATATTTAATAATCAGTACTATATTTCAGTAATAATGAGAAGATGGTGTGTGTTTTTTTAAAAAAGCTATACTTTTTCAACATACACCAGCAATATACATAATATATACATAATATGGTTAGTGTATCATAAGATTTTACTAGCAAGTAGATATTATATCTCATTTTTCAACAAAGTATCATTCATGTTGTTTTGAGCTTAGTGTTTTAGAGAGAAAAAGGACAATATACTGTTTGCTTTTTTTGGTAGAAGCTTCTTTCAGGATCATTTCGAATGTTACAAATTTCCTACATGGCTGGCACTTCTATGGAACAAATAGAAGTAGTTTAAAAAACAACAACCCCACATGAAGATCATGTGTGATGATCACACATTCATCTATTTCACTGTATTTGCAGAAGTGGCCAATTATAGATTCCCAGGGGGAAAACAGTCATGTGTGCCATTGCCACAAGAATGTTCATGTCTTTTCCAATATGAGAATATTTTTACAGTAAGGAACTCAGCTTTGCTGACATGGAGTTCCGTTTTTCCACATCAAGTGAATCAGGTGTGGATCACTGTCTAGCTACAGTAGTGGGCTGGATGAAGGTAAATAAATTGCTAATGAATCCTGATAAGATAGAGATGTTGTGGTTTGGCAGTTCTGAGAATCAGATGAACAACCTGTTCTTGATGAGATTGCATTCTCTTTGAAGGCAGGTGGGGAGGTTATTGTTTCGGTTTTTTGTTCTTGATTTTATTATGTGTTTTGTGTTTTTATCATGTATTTTTAAATAGTGAATCGCCCTGATATCTGCGGATGAAGGGTGATATACAAATGTAAATAATAATAATAATAATAATAATAATAATAATAATAATAAACAATATATAGCCTGGGATGCTCCTTGATTCCACCTTGTCACTAGAGACTCAAGCGTCTGCAGTGTCATAGAGAATTTCCCCCCAGTTCTGGCTGGTTAACCAGCAATAGCCATTCTTGGACCAGCATAGAACAGCTACAGTAATCTATGGTCTGATATCTTCCTGTTTTAATTACTGTAATCCACTGTATTTAGTGTTGCCCTTGAAGATGACACAGAAACTGCAGTGACCTGGCTCCTAAGCAGACTCTCTTTCCAGAACTTCTATTACACCTGCTCTTATAAAGTTTTGCACTGGCTGCCAATACATTTCAATTTCAAATTAAGTATTTTACAGATACAACGTCTTGAATGTCTTGGGACCAAAATACTTGAAAGAGTGTATCTCCTTGTACAATCCTGTCATATGTTAAGATCACCAAGAAAAGTTCTTCCTAGCATTCTGCCACCAGGAGTTGCAAAACATGGCATCTTCTCCACGGACTTTCCTCCTGGCTTTGAAACCACCTGTCTACCCCTCACTCATTCCAAAATTCTGCTGGTGCTCAATTTGATGGTATTCAGTCACCAGCTCAAAGCTCAAGCTTTTGGGAGTGGTCACTAATATTCAGTAATTGGTGTAGTTTTGCTTTAATTGTGTTTTCATTATATTGTGTACGGACACAGGATTCTATTCAATTTTGCCATCACCCACCCTGAGATCTTTGGGAGACGTGTGAGATATAAATGGTCTAAACAAATGAGTAATATTAGTTGGTCTTTTTAAAGTACAGTACTTTTTCTTCCGCCAAGAAAGGGGTCACAAAACTGACTTTCATAGTCAGATTCACCTTGAAATTACATTTACCAGCAAAATGTTTATATAGTTATTAAATTTGTAAACCAGCCTTCATCCATAGATCTCAGGGCACAAAATACGTACAAAAACAAGAATGGGGGAATAAACCACACAAACCAAAAACCCCTCCTCCCCCCAACACACATTTAAAAGGGTATAGCCAAAAGCCTGAAGAGGACCATACATAGGGAGGGGGAAGGAATGCATTTCTGCATCTTGTCACAAATAAACTCCTCTACAAAACACTTATATGAAGCTGTGTCCAACTCACCAGTGCATGAAAGGATGAGACAGAGAAGATGCCCAGCCTTCCTAATGCCATCTTTGAAGGACGACTGGCAGCTGCCAAAAGGCTCTTTGGATTTGGCAACTCCCCGCCTTGCAAGCTGGCTAGATAACAGCGCATCCTGAAGAGATCCATGTTAAATTTCTCCAGATTCTGTTCCCATTGCTGGATCTGTTTATATACACAAAAATGAAATAGGAGAAGATAAATTAATGGCTTGTGGAGGGTGGTCAAAGTTCTGCACCCTCAGCTAAATCACTTTCATCTGTAGCATTCGGAGGGCTGATTAGTTGCTCACGTCCAAAAAGACATTCTGTCACACTCAAGAAATGAACCTTCAAAAAAATGGATCAAAATAAAACAAAGTTGGTGGCCTTAACTGCATGCTGACATCATTATTTAGGAAAATAGTTGGTTACCCACAGAAGTCAAACATTTTTTAAAAAGGATTCTTGCAATCCATAATGCTCTAGACTACTTACAGATTACATTATGCTTCCTATCTGGATTGCACCACATAGGTTGCCCTGGGTGTAAACAGTATTGGGGCTCTGAAATGTTTTCTCACAATATGGGCACAATTTTTTCTGGATCACAGTCACCATCTTTAATTACTATGAATGACCTACCCGGTGGAAGCATATTCAGTAATACACACAAAAGACAACAAAATATACGCACAGCCTCACAAGGTCTAAGATGCTTCTAGTCACAATCAGTTTGTTACAAGGATACAACAATCTAATTCCCATCTTATCTCTTTGGTTTAAAGATTAAACAAGGTTTGAAGTATTTTAAAGTTGTTTTTTTCTACTCCTACTTTAAAGATGAAAGGTACAGAACCGCCTTGTGGAAGCACACATGATAGCTGATAGGAAGCAGAAAGGGCCCAAGAGAATCTGTTGAAGGCTGTTCATAACCCAATCCCTTCTCCAAGTTTATAAAGCCTTAAACATGCCATTCATCACTCTGTACATAAAAGGTTGATAATATAAATAAAATGGTGATTGCAATGAGTTAATTCAATGAATAAATAGCATAGTAGTACGACTAATGCCTTTACTGGGTATCTCTAACGATGGAGCTGTGCAAAAACTTAGGACCCCACAGAGACTGTTCCTCCTTTAAGATGTCCTGCTATTTTACATGATGATTTTGTCAACCACATTACAAACACCACACACAAAAACTTTTTTACACTTCAATTACTACATCTCAGAGACAACCCATATGGCATCAATATAGATGACTCACCAAGTATTTAGGTTGTTTCATCTTTGTTTTACAAGGCTCTCTCTAAAGCCAATTTGATACAGCACATATTTTACTCATGCAAATCTGGGAAGCCAGAACCAAAAGGCTTGTGAAAGATGAGATCAAGTAGATGATCCAAGATAGATCTGTGCTTCCCATGGACAAGCGGCTGTTAGGGAGAGTCACTGAGTCACAGGGTAAGTATGGAGGTAAAATTTTATTACTGTTGAGACTTAATACAGAGAGGTTTATCCCCTTTAAACACCCTTGTTCTGGCACAATTCTCAGAGTGAGGTTAGATTACTTCTTGGGGCCGTAAGCCTTCAAACTTGAAAGGCAATTCTGAGTACTTTTTCAGAGGCCAATAGCAGATGACGGTCATGATATCCTAATGAAAGAGGTAAAGATCGGCACCTGGTGAAGGCTTGCTAATGTAACTGGTTGATCAGAGAAGAGGCAAGTGACAGTGCTCAGGTCTCCACTTTCGCCATCTCTAATTGGCTTGCCCCAGAAGCCTTCTAAGTCCTGGCCTACACAGTAGCTAATTAATAAAGAGATGGGGGGGGGGCGGGAATCTTCTGCAGCCCAATTGAGCTTTTACCTGTGCAAGGCTAAGTGTCCTGAGACCCAGAGTAAGTATTCTTTTGAAGGCACTGCATTGCTAAAACTCAGCAGCTTGGAGACTTGGAAGGGGCGGGAAGGAAGGCAGAAAGGCAGGAAGAAAGGAAGGAACTATTCTACCATGTGTTTTTCTAGTCAGTGATAACTTTTACAAAAGAGACATTTCTATCTCCTTTTAAAGGCACCTACATTGGACACCACAAAACTAGGTCACAGGCAGGAGTGTGGGTGTCCAATCATGGCACCCAGTGAAATGTGATAATGTTTAAGGGGGTGTGCTCACTGTGTGACAGGCAGAATCAGAGCACACAAGAACTGAACAGGAAACACAGTCGTGTTATGCACTCTGGATTTTTGAGGAGGCATTTACTGAGACCTTTTGTGGGTACCATAGGAGATGTTGGTGGGCACACTGGCATCTGTAGGTGCCAGTGACCCTGGCTTATGATAATCTCATTCATGCCATTTTTATGCCACTATTATTGTAGTGAGAGAAAACAGTTGTACTCCCTGATCTCTCTGTGTGAAACATTTGATCCAGGTAGGGGGAGGTCTTTATGAATTTCTATGAAATTTCAGCCTAAGATACACTTCTTTTCTATTCAGTTAAGGGCCTGTTTTCAGCATTAAACAGAACATGGGGTTTTCTAAGATTTTCTAATAGACTTGGCATCTACCCTACATATAACGCAGCATGTAGTGATGCAGAATGCTGTAGATGATAATGGCTCTGTTCTTACAGGTTCCTTTAAAATGAAAATACAAAGAGCACTGTAGTATTTGAGACATTATAGCATGGGCCTTCATAGGCAACAGCCTCCCTGATCACTCAACTACAATTTGCTAAAGTGTTGTTTGCTCAGTCTCTGTATTTGCTATGAGCAAATACATGATATCTACCCATTACTATGAATGTAAAAAGATTTAACAATTCATATCCATTTTCAGGAAAATTACAGCTCAAACCTTCTATGATTTAGCAAGTTAATGTGGTTGCAAGTGGATTTTTCACAGAAACAAATAATGCACAAATGACAGCTACACTTGTGCTAAGATTTCCATAAGTTGAATTTTTGTCATGCGAAAATTCAGCTGAAACATGGTAGAAGGAAGGAAAGGGAAGAAAACATCAAGAGGATAGAATAAAAAGCTGTCTGAATGCAGCCTTTGTTAATTAATCTTGTCTCTTCTGCATCTGTCCAGAAACCAGACCATTTAGAAAAAAAACAGAACATAGGATTACCCATGACTGAGGACAATGGAAAAGCTCACCAACTTTGGGGGATTTGGCCTGGATCAGAGGTTCCCAAACTTATTTGGCCTACTGCCCCCTTTTCAGAAATTGTTTTACTCCACAGTCACCTGAAAATCTACCTTCTTTAAGTGAAGGGGCAGGGCTGGTGCCACAGCTTGCCTGCCTTTGGCCAAATAGGCAGGCAAGCTGTGATCCACTTCCCAGGCCTGGGTGAAGCTGAGAAGCATTCACTCAAGCCCAGGAAAACCCCTCACCTCCAGCATGACCACCAGATCCAGGGGAGGCATTGTTGTCCTGCAACGGCGCCCAACTTGGTAGTACACAACAGATGAAACATGTACGAATGGTTTTTCATTTTTTTCTTTCCTTATGCTTCTGCCACCCCCTTATTTTTATTTAATGCCCCCCATTGCACCTGAGGCTACTACCCCCCCCTAGATCATTCCAGCACACACACCCCAGAGACGTTCTTGCCAACTTTGGGAAGCTCTGGACTAGATAAACCTGGCAGCACTTGGATGCATTAGTCATGGCAACAGCCTAAACAGGTTTGGAGTGGCCATGTTCTAACCAATGGCTGCTAGGCAGTAGCAGCTGAAGGGCAGCATGGGTTAGGCTGCAATGGTCTGCTGTCTTTTCAAGAGGGGAGACCAACACGGTGCCCCATCAGCCACTACCACTGCCAGGAATGTGAAACAGGGCCATGTCTATTTGAAATGTAGTGAGGCTGATCAACCTCCATAGAATGCACGTGTATGAACCAAGGGAGAACTTGCCATGAAGATACTGGTTTTGATATCTTTCCTGTGCTGAAGACATTGTGTGTAGCAGCTCCTACTTTCCCTGTTGTGGTAAATTTAGCACAAAGGAGCTGAGCAGAGTGTGAACTCATTCCCCTTTAGGGTGAATTCCCTTCACACTGAACACTAATTAAGCATTCCTTTGACACAAATGTTAATCACAGTTAATGCTAACCAGGTTCACTCTTAATCAAGATTTACTACCCCAGAGGGAAGTGTATTTAATGTTATTAACCACAATTACAATACAATAACCTAATTTTGGTCAAGACCATTGAGAAAAGAGTGGGATGGATGTATTCTGGACAGGGGAGCAGCTAGGGAGATGTTCATTTCAATTATATTGATACTTTGTTGTTGGCCAGTAGGGCTTCTTTTTGAGCTGAAATATAAATGTTTTATTTATTTATAAAGCCCTCAATTTACATAGCAGGAAGTGAAATGAAAATGTGTTTTGCTTCTTTCAAGATTTCCACAGAAGGGAAGTTTGACTCCAAGAGCAGTTGCCTGTAAACGACAATTCAGTCTGATCTACTGCATCATACAGGCACTAGTGATGTACTCTGTGTGTACTCTGAAGAGTGATACTCTTTGCAAGAGTCAATATGCAGAAGCTAACCCTTTGTCTATTACCTGGTTCTCAATTGCTTTCCTGTTTTTAGGGTCACTAACAATTGAGAGCTGCAGCTCAGCCATCTTTTTCATCTTACTATCCATGTCAATCTTTTGGATAAGGCTTTTGGTCTGATTTTTCAGCAATCTGATCGTATCTTCTTTCCCAAGTTTCTTTGCAAAGAGAGATGCGGAAGCAGAGTGTATTGCTGTAACCCAGTTTTCAAGGTCAGTCTGGCTTGTAGCCTGAAAAAAGCAAGAAAATTAACTTTATAAACAAAACACTATAATAGCATCTAGTGGGTTCCAAAACCAACTTCAGTCAAGAACAACAGTGTGGGGCCAGTCTAAGTGGGATCCACTTACCCTCCCCACTTCATTGCACCATGTTGCTTATATGAAACTTTCCCCATCGAAGTCTGCAAATAATAAAAGGTTTCTGCTATGCTAATGTTTCCTTGAACAACTGGCAACTGTAATTACTAGCAATGCTTACTCTTTATCAAAAGAGGAAGAACTCTGTATAAAAGATGACATTCATCACATGATGCTTGGCTACAGGAATGGCAATTACCTAACCCATTATTAGTTTAATTTTTTAAAAATATACTGAACTAAAGTTACATTTGAAAGTATGCATGAACCAGGATACACCAAATTTTCTTCAAGCACAAAGGGAGGGGAGACAAGACACCGACTTTAATAACTATTCAATGCACTCCCTTCCTAATTTTTTGCAATTGCTTTCTGCAGTGTATCATGGGCCTCTTCAATCAATATGCTTTTCTTATACAGAGGCAAAGTGTTTTCTGTTAAGGAAAAACATACAAATTTGAAGCAGCCCTTGGCTGTGTAGAAGTATGCCTCTCCATTATGCATTCCAAAACATTAGAATTGTTGGTCTAGCTATATGTTGATATCTGTCTGTCTTGAGAGACAACTGAGTGTGCCAGTGGGGGTGAAACCAAACCACTGAAGAATCACAGCACCCACTGTGGCAGCAGAGACAGGTAACTCATAACTGTTGCCACCTGCATTGTATTTGATGCTTTAGGAGCACTGAAGTAACCTCTCTGGGGCACAATCCAAGGCAGCATGTATGGAGGTTCTAGACTGCCTAGACGACAAGCCTCCCCCCTCTTGGTCTCACTGATGTGGTCCAAAGGAAAGCAGACCATTATGTTTGGCACCAGCTCGGCTGCAGGAGTTGCCAGAAGGAGGCGTACAAGGCACCATCCAACCATCTTAGAGAAGTCCCTCTACCTAATTACCTTTAGATAGTTAGATAGCATGCTTCCTGGTTTGCTACTTTATGGTCTGGTGAGTAGAATTCCTAAAGGAAGAGGGTTTATCTAGGATTTCTGGAGCACACAGAAGGAACAGAGACAAAACAACATGATCTAGAATTCTACTCCAAGAGCACTGATTTAAATACAATATGACTTCATTTAATGATAAAACACAAAAACCAAAAACAGAATACCTGGAATAAGTAGACATCACCGAAAGAGTTGCTGAGACAGAAAACATTCTCTTTCTTGGGGTGCTCTGGACAAGACTGCACTATACTGTCTTCTGCAAACAGGGCATATCGAGGCGAGCTGTTCTGCTCCATGGAATTTCTCCCATAAGTCTCATAAAACAGCAAGGTGCATCCTTTTCAAACGAAAAATGTAAAAACAAAAAGTAGTTCTGGTTTATGTCTTGGATCTTTCTAAACTCATATCCTCTTAAAATACAATATTAAAATGTTCATATGTGCAGCTGGAATTGGGAGCAACTTTCTACAGGAAGCACTAAACAAGTATGGGCAACATATTCATCTTCAAACTTTTATACACACACATCTGAGAACTCTGGCCCAAATAGGTTCCCGGATTTATGGTTAAAGATGTGAACTATTGTGATTGCTATTATCACACATTTTCTGTTAGCAGAGGGATACATTTTTTTAAAAATCCAGCACTCAGGACTGCTGCAAACTACCAAAGGCCAAACAAAAGAGGTATGTGTTACAACACCTCTGGGAGGCCAACAGAGAGGAGTGTCAGACTTTAAGGATCCCTAAAGTTAAACAGAACAGTCTTAAAAGTGGTACATCCTGAAATATTAAAAGCTGGAAGGAAACAGGCTTCCAGAGACATGTAAGAAATACAAAGGAGACTGGCAAACATATATAGAGGAGGAATTCTATATTTTGGTGCCACCACTAAAAAAAGTCCTGATTTATATACCTATTAATCAGTTCTCTACAGAAAGCAAATCTTTTACATCTGAATTTAATGTTAGGGCAAGTTTATAGAGGGGAAGGCCATATGTATGAAATCCAGAGATAATAGATTTGCTATGGGAAAGAGGCAGATTTAGGTGTTTGCAACTGGTTCGGTCGCATGGAGCCTCAGGGACATGACTGCTATGATTTAAAATGGAGTGTGAGAAGTGGGGGTGCCAGATTTTTGCATCACACAGGGCGCAGCTGAAATTTGAGACCGAAAGATCTACCGCCGGCCCCGAGTTTCATTGAAATCATTGGATTTTGCTGCCAGGTGAATGCATTTATCTTTGAGGTGTAAGATAGCAAACAGTAGTTGTCAATTCGAAGCAGATGACACCACTGTATTGTTGCTTACACACAATGCATTCTGTTAAAAATCTAGCAATCCCAAATAATGTCAATTGCTAAAAAGCTATCCAAAATGCACACATGCTTGAAACACACTTGTTAGCTATCACCATGATTTTATGTTGTCATTTTATGTGGGAACTAGGAGATTATAGATAATATCCAACTAAGTCACACTTAAGCAGACCCATTGAAGCCAGTGGAATTAAGTTAGCCACAACTGATTTAAGTCCATTGATTTCAGTGGGTCTGTTCTAGGACTTAATCAGCTACCACCTCTTTATATTAAGAAATAAAATGACAGCCCCTGTTTCTGCCCACAGATGGGACTAGACAGCCTTCTTGAGGCTGCCCCCACCTCTGCTTCCAGGACCAGATTACAGCATATGTGCTACAATCAGAACGTGGTTGGAATGTAATATTCCTTGCCCGGATAAATTAATTAGGGTGGACAGATGGTAAAGAAAAACATTCCATATTAAAGGAATGATCTTGATGGCCATTTAAGCACTGCTGAAGTCTCAGGACACCCATCAATTCACTTTTGGCAGGTGACCAGATGGTTGTAATCTTTCCTGTCATTGATAAAACTAAACATAGCTCAAGAGACGGCACAGAAAATAATACCACCTCCACAAATCAGTGGTTTTAGTTTAGTAAGTTAAAAGCACAAACAGAAGCTTCCAGCCATTTATACAGCTAGGAACACTCACTGATATCTGGCCAATTAGATTCCAAGTGCCTGACAAGTTAAATGATCTGAAAGCAAGCAAATTTCTACCACAACATCTACAAAGCTAGCATGTTTTAGCCGAAGAGGTCATAATGAAGCCCAGAGCAGCAACAGGTGGCAACATCAGTGAAGTCAATTGTGACACTGGACAAACATTTTGGTTATACGCTTTGTCTTGAGGCACACCAAGATGTCAATTGTAGTATGAGAAGTCTCAGGGATGGGAAGCTTATGAATTTACCGAAAGCAAGTCATATATATACTACTGTTACAAAAATCCAAAAGTCCTTACTCTTTTGATTTTACATAGGCTGTCAGTAGACCTGGTTTATCATTTTAGGGCCTTTGCCCCATTAAAAATACATCCAATATGCACTCTGGACTTAGGCATAATTACTTGAAAATAAACAGAGGTAAAGGTTTAACCTTTTAATTGAACATTTAATTTGATATTTTGACTTATTTGGGGAAAGTCCCAGCTCCCACATGCTTTGCTTGCAGAAGGCCCCAGGTTCAACTCCAAGCACCTCCTGCCTAAAAACCTGGAAAGTCAATGTCGGGTGCAGTGAATAATATTTAGCTAGGGGTGCTGCAGGGTTCTGTCCTGGGCCCATTGTTGTTCAGTGTCTCTATAAATGACTTGGATGCTCGTCAAATTTGCAGATAACACGAAAGTGGGAGGAGCAGCTAATGCCACAGGAGACAGAATCGGGATTCAATTTGACCTTAACAGATAGGAGGACTCGGTGAAAACTAACAAAACAAATTTCAATAGGTTAAAAAAGGGGTAAAGGTAAAGTACCCCTGGGTGGTTAAGTCTAGTCAAAGGCAACTATGGGGTGTGGAGCTCATCTCGCTTTCAGGCCAAGGGAGCCGGCGTTTGTCCACAGTCAGCTTTCCAGATTATGTGGCCAGCAGGACTAAACAGGCTTCTGGTGCAATGGAACACCATGACGGAAACCAGAGTGCAGGGAAATGCCATTTACCTTCCCACCGTAGCAGTACCTATTTATCTACTTGCACTGGCATGCTTTTGAACTGCTAGGTTGGCAGAAGCTGGGACAGAGTGATGGGAGTTCACCCCATCATACAGATTCGAACTGCCAACCTTCCAATTGGCAAGCATGAGAGGCTCAGTTGTTTAGACCACAATGCCACCGTGTCTCAAGTTCAATAGGAACAAATGTCAGGTTCTACAGTTAGGCAGGAAGAACCAGCTGTAGAAATATAAGATTGGGGACACCTGGATTATCAGTAGGACGTGTGAAATGGATTTGGGGTCTTAAGCAGACCCCAAGATTAGCATGAATCAATAGTGTGATGCCAAAGAGGAGAGAGGAAAGAGAAGGGAGCAGCAGCAAATAAAAGCTAATGTTATTCTAGGATGCATCACCATTAGTATAGTGTCCAGATCAAGCGAACTCTACAATTTTATGATTTTATACTTAGTAATAAGGCAGCTTCCTATTTTCTTGACAAATTTTTTTTTCTTCCAGCTTTATTAAAATAAACCAGCATTTCCACTTTTTAGACAATGACAGTGATTACTGTACAGTGTGTGCCTAATGTGTTCCAGAACAGGCAAATCTTGTTAAAATGGGGTTTCCTTTCTGACTCCATCCCTTCCTTTAGCATAATAACACAGAGATAAATTACACACACACACACACACACACACACACACACACACACTATTTCTTGGAAGTAGTATGTACTGAATGACAAGCCCTGCAAAAAATGCAGAAAATCACCACCTCTCCAAGTTAATTACGGTAATCCTAATCCATGCTTTGCAATGCATATAATTTATTCAGCCATTGTCTTTGACATCCACCTACAAAGTATCCAGCGATTAACATAACCTAGGAATCACTGGTGTTTATTTTGTTCTGCATACACCAACTTCACTGGATGTTGACTGATATAACTGTCTTGTTGGTTTTCTTGTACTTTTAAAAATCAGTAAGAAAATATTTACAAACACACAGACAAATCATTTGTCAGAATTCAAGCCTTGAAACAGGTGAGGTAACATGGTGCTCTGAGCACATGCAGAGCTACTTTCTTTCAATGCTAAGTAACTATTATCAGGTCTCCTGCCAAACATCTGCATTAGGCAACAAGGCCTAATTATTATAGGTCAGAAGGGATGAAGTTTAAGTAGGCTTGAATTATAAGAAAATTTTATTTGTTTGGTCATACGCCATAGCAGACTTGAATTCCAACACTCACAGTTTAGAAGTCAAACAGCAAGGACGTTTATACCTGCCATCTTGCCCAAACAGGAAATGATTCAACTATAACAATAATTCAACTATAACATGATTTATCATTGACCCACTTTCTCTTTAGAAAGACATTGCTTTTCAAAGTATTGCTTCATGGAACTAAAACTGAATGGAAGCAAAGTTAAAGGACAAAGAGACATTACTATGAGGAGGGAAGAAAACTGGGGAAATGTCCAGGAAACATAGATTATTCATGCTCAGACAGCCTGCTATGTACTGCAAGTTCTATCAACACAAAACGTAGGAGCAAAAGTGAGCACTGGCTGAGGGTTAGTGCAGCAGAGCCCTAATGCTACACGTCTGCAGTCTAAACCCTCACACTCCAGCAAAAAGCACACTGACTATCAAAGTGCCAGATGTGTACAGTTAAAAGTACCAGTACCATAATAACATATGTTCTTAATTATCTCTCCCAATCACACTACAATAATGTCCTCTCAGTTTCCATTCTACGATAGACCCCTTGACATGTGAATCCCATAATGGAGGCATCATGCGATTACTGTGGCCCCACTTCCAGATGTCCATGTTTTTGCACTGAAGATGCCTATGCCTATGCATGTGCAGTGGTTCATGTGTTACCTTCACATATTGTACTTTTATGCTGTGAGCCACCCTGAGATCTGCAGATGAAGAGCGATATATAAATTTAATGAACAATACAATAATGAGAAAGGGCACACAACCAGAAGAGGATTAAGACAGGCGATACTTCTGGGAAGGACACTCAAGGATGGTGGGGCCAACCCTGTCGGTGGCTTTTACTCTAAAAGTTTCAGAATGTAAACTGCAGCAGCACGCACCTGGTTGCAGACCAGGGAATAAGCAAAAGAGTAAGAAATATTAACACATGCAACTAGAACAGACAGAACATATTTGAGTTACGAGAATCGTGAATACTTGCGCATGGGATAAATCTTCTGAAATCTTTCAACAAAAAGGTAACAAAGGGGAAACCATAAAACATTCATTATAAATATGCTTTTGATAACTTCTGTCCTAGTAATTGAAAGGTTTTCCAGAACAGATGCAGAATAGAAATAAATTTAAAATGCACTGCCAAATAATGCCACATAATGCAGTCTACATTAGTTAAGAACCATGAGCCATAACTGACCTTTCAGTGTTATCCAGTACTGTTTCCATTTTCTCCGAGTAACCAACTCAAGTTTCTTCTCTTTCTGTAGGGTCACAAGAGGTTTGAAGAAAAGCCACCCAGCTTTGCGAACCACTCCTTGTTCTTTCTCATACAGCAGATCCAGTTGTTCTAAGGAGCCGAGCGACTCGCTGCTCGAGTCCTCTGTTCCTGTGGAGGTGTCTGTGTTTTCATTGTTGGTCTTGCTCAGGTCAAGCTCCCGCATGAAGTTCTCATAAATGTTCTGCCTCAGGACATCACTGCTGATTGCATTAGCAGACTCACTTCTTTGTGGGAAGAACTGGCCAGAGCCAGCGGACCACAGAGAACCAGAGAAATGTGGGGGAGCAAGAGTGTCTGGAGAAAGACTTTCAATTCCGTTGTCAAAGTATTCACCTGAATCTTTGCATTTTGTTTCCTGTGGATAAAGTGGTAAAGTTCGTAAATCAGCAGAGTCCTGGCTACCCCTTAAACATTAGCACTTGCTGACTCTAAGCTCTTATATGAAATCTACAGCACAGAAGCAACTGCTGTGATGTCTGTGGCACAGAGTCTGATGGCAGCAGGCATCAGAAACAGCCCTGAGGACTACAAATCTATCCTCTTCTTTTAGCTTTGACAAATGGCAATGTTTTCTTTTGGAGTAACAAGGTATGTTTATTACATACAAGTCCGTTCAACTTCCAAAACATTCAGAAACCAAAGTGAGACTTCAGCAAGCTCCTGCAGCCAACCAGAAGCCGTGGAAGCCAAGTCGGACATTCGGCTTCCAAAAATAGTTCACAAACCAGAACAATCACATCTGGGCTTGCAGCAATTGGGAGCCAAAACGTTAGAGAACTAAGCTGTTCAAAAACCAAGGTAAGACTGCATTGGTATAATTA
Organism: Podarcis liolepis; assembly: GCF_965112155.1. NCBI lineage: Eukaryota > Metazoa > Chordata > Lepidosauria > Squamata > Lacertidae > Podarcis > Podarcis liolepis. The sequence continues at coordinate 69,337,794 of NC_139557.1, read as the reverse complement.
TAATTGTACTAAAATGTTCTGACTAATTCAAAACATCCACTATTCTATAAGGAATAATTTTGAACGGTTCCACAGAGCACCTCATATAGGGTTCTCACAGGTGGTATCTCACCCAGGCAGCTTACAGGGCCAGATCTGCTTCGTTTCGGCAGAAGAACTGCATTTCATTCATTATTTGGACCCATTTCTGTACATAAGTCCACAGGACAGCAGCTATATATGCTGTTTTCATAACTCTTAAGGGCCATTCTCTGACATTAAACACTGCACCAGTCATTGTGCACCATTCAACCATGAAATACCTTGCCAGATTGTGAGCCACAGTCCCAAGCTGCCAAACTTCTGACACTGGGCCTTCTCCTAAAGTGGAACTGTATGTGCAGCATCATATGCAGCTATTGATGCTGAGAGGTCCAGCCTCCAGTGGGGAAAAGGCTAAGCTGCCTCTGCCTTCCTTCTGCCCCAATGTAAGTTTCTGGGGAGCCTCGGAACAGAGGAAGGGGAAGGACGAGGTGGAGGTACTTCTTGAGTGCCTGGAGGCTCTGCAAGCATTTGAGCTGAGGGACATACATGCATCCCCATCAGAAATCAATTTCAGTACTAAGGCAACAAAAGACAAGTATGCCCAATCTTCCACAGAAGCCCACCCCAGTTTTTAACCCACCTTTCATTCTTGCAATTCTCTGTACATAAAGTGTGTATAGGGGGGTGGAGAATATAAGTGAAGAGGGGAAGACCAGAAAAATGAGCAAGAAACAGACAAGCACTCTGAGACAGAGAAACAGCGGAGAGAGTCAGAAAAGGCATGTACAAAAAAAATATAAAAGGGAATTTTGAAAAAGACACTGCCAGCTCCCATTCAGCCAATCAGAGGACCGAGGCAGGGTGGCGGAGTAGGATTGACACAGCGACAGAGATGGTTTGGCAACGAAATTTGCACTCCGAGTAGGGAAAATGTTGGCAGTTGTTTGTTTATAATTTTAAAGGGCAAAATACCACAGCCTCTCTTTGCTAGAGACTACACCTCAATTCTGATTGCCAGAATTAAATTCATGGTCACCATGACAACTGTGGTGACTATATTTGTAGACTCCTGTTTGGGAAGGTACCTAACTATATCTCCAAGACTGGCATATACCATTAATTCTACCTTCATCTTTAATATATAGGACAAGTATTTTTTAAGCAATAACTTTTGGAACATTATGTTTGTTTGCTGTTTCTGAAAGTCTAATGATCCATCAGAGCAAAGTTGTATGTTACCCATTTGCACAAGCTGCGACTATGTGAAGGAATTTTTATAAGATGGGCAGAGCACTCAACTGTTCAGAGCCGAATACTTGACATATGATTTTGATTTTAATTTGGCAGCACTCATTTTCTAGATCTTCTGCTTATATGTATGTTAGTCTATCTGGAGATCATTACAGAACTGTAGTTTATAGGGCCTGATAGCAGAAGGTAATAATTACCATCAACTCCCACAGAGCTCTAGGAGACTCTTCCCAAATAAATATCTTTGTACATAAATATCTTTCTCAATAGTGTTTGAGAATCAGTTCTGTTGGGTGGAGTATCCCTGCATGACACTATTACCAAAATGCTTAAAATAGAACATGTGCATGTGTAGAGTAGGTCATAAGCGAACACAATTACTTAATAATATTAAGTACTGAAAGAGCTATCCAAGGCAGCTGTTCACCACGCCATCAGAAGAACCTCCCAAATGTTTTACATTGTTTTCTCCACTGATGCTTCCATAGCCTTTATTAAAGGATTTGCTTTGAACTTTAAAAAGAAATTAAGGACAGAACAAATAGAATCAGTCTTAACAGTGTGCTTCCGATCATCACATCACAAGCACTGAATGGCATGCAACACTGCCCACTCCTTAAACCAGGGGTAGTCAAACTTTTTATACCTACCACCCACTAATGCATCTTTCTTGATGGTAAAATTTCCCTACCACCCACCAGTGCTCGATGGAAGGAGGATTCAGCTTGTGCCGTAGAACCCCCTACCTAGAATCCTGAAACACCCACTAGTGGGCGGTAGGGACCAGGTTGACAACCCCTGCCTTAAGCGGTCACTCATCAAAAAAGCTGTGTCACGCTTTAGACAGGATGAGTCACCTCCAACATGCAGCCACACCATTGCAGTACACCCACAGCTGCAGCTGTCATTAGAAAGGTCGTTCTTCCCATGAAAAAAAGCCATTGCTATCAGAATGTTTATTCAGAGGTCCAAGGAGAAGAACCAGCCCTGACATACACTAATCTCGGACCTCTTTATTCTTCATAGATTACACCCATCGTGCCCATGTTGTACACCAATGCTAATGAATTTTAAAATGTGGACTTTCTAAAATGTCAACAATGATGTAAAATGTGCTGGTTGGGTTTCAGTTTATGCAAAGAGAATATGCACATGAATTTCCAATACCTGCGCACAACCCTCCTCTCTCCCGTACCTTTCTGTTGCTACAAAACCATCCTGCATGATACCTCAGCCAATAGGTTTGCTGAAACAGTCCAGGAAAGGAGACAGGTGGGCACCACCCTGTGCAGAAGCTGCAGCTGATACAATGCAGTGGCTTGACTGGGGTAGGATAAATACTTAACATTTCTGAAATCCTTATTTTTTCTGAACACTCAAGTTGGCTATAATTTTGTGCATGGCTACATCAGCAATCTTGCAGATATCCTGTAAGTATTAAGGTTATTTTACACCCTGAAGATGTCTAACTGAAAAGCAACATTGCATATTTTTATTTATTTTTTAAAATGTCTGAGTCCAGTGGTCTGTTTTCCCAACCATTCAGTATTTTCAGACCACTGAATTGGAGCAGTTGAGTTATTTTGAAGAGAAAATGCTATCATTTACACACACACACACACACACACACACACTGAACAAAAAGACTTGGAAACAAACCAAGTTGTCATATGCATTAATGGGAAAGGGGCTAAGATTTGTACTTTTGAAAGAAATTTTGGCTGAAACTCCACATACCTGTAGTTTCCTCTTCTTTCTTGACAGGCTTCCTGTCCAATCACTGATTCTGCGCATACGGCTTTTCAGTGTTTCCTTCTTTGCTCCGTCTCCATTAAGGGTTGCAGATTTTCTGCAGGGCAGAGTGTAGGAAGAGTACTGCGGAGGTCCCCTGTGCTCTACCTTAGAAGGAACGTCTATGGCTGAGGTAAATGAAACACGGTTGCTTAAACCAGCATGGTGAGCATTGATATAATCTGCAGAGAGCCCAATATCAGAGGTTTGGGAGCTTCTTAGATTTGAATCCCTATATAAATCACGGAGGGAAGAGAGAGACGAACTTTGGTTCAATGGTTTCTTGCAGTCATTCTGGGGAAATTCAACTTGGATACTTGCATCGAGGGTGCTCCTAGACAAGTATGACCCATCCAGTTCATTCATGTCTCCATTATTTCCCCACGGAGCATCATACCACGAAGACTCCGAGCTAATAGAGCTCCCTTTACTGGATCTAAGCCTTGAATCAGTGGCTGACAGACGGTGACTTCCAACATAGTCTGTGCCACATGTTTCCTTCACTTCAAGCACACTATTCTTTTCAGACTCTAAAGTAGGCGAATACCGCAAGAGTTGAACTGGTCCACTGGAATCCTCTCTGGAGACTGTGCTGTTGCTGCTGCTGTTGTGAAATTCAACCCTCAAACACCCGTCCAACTTCCCCAGTGTCTTAATGAGGACTTTTGGACTCATTCTGTCATCCGATGGTGGGCTTTCTTTCTTCCCATAGCAATTTAAGAAATGCCCATTACATTCCCTGGAAGCGACATGGTTGCTGGTAGCTTCAAAGTCAATGTAGTGCAATTTCTCAGGCAAAACTGCATTATTGCTCCCTTGACTGTAGCTTCCCAAGTTGTGCGTCCTATGTTTGGCATGGCTGCTACCCTTTGAAACTTTCACTACTGTGTCACCAAGTCTAGAAGAATAAGGCTGAGTATTCTTGAAATGAGAAAGGCAACTTCTGGTTATTGCTCGAGATTTGTAGTTTGTGCCACTGGTGCTGCGATTCCATCCCTGCGTGGAAGAGGACTTATCATCTTTAGCATGGATGCTGCGAATTTTCAGAGAACAGGGCTTTTGCTTGGCACTGGGTGTAGAATTAGTATGGTTTTTTGTTCCCTGAAGGCTGTACTGGCTTTCTGAATTTCCCATTTTTCACTAAATCAAGAGAGTATGAACAGCTGTGGTTATTAAAACACTCTAACAAAGTAAACTTTCAGTCTTAATTTAAACTTCTAAAAATAATTGCTTATAAGAAAATTCCATTAATGTGGATTTTTTTTCCTGGGGACAAAACAAGGGATGTTGTGTTGTTGTTGTTTTTGCACATTTAGTTTGCATAGGAATTATCCTGGAAGCTACCTTATAAATTATTATCATCATTATTAATTTATTAACTGCCTTCTAAAATATCATCCCAAGGCAATTTGCATATAAATAAAACAGTTAAAAACACACAAAAAATAACAAATACATTTAAAACAAGATAAAAACCCTAACAAGTGGACATTCATGGTAAAGACCCATTTATCCAGCTGGAAAAGCTTGTTGGAACAAAAATGTCTTCAACTGTTTCCAGAAAGTACAGATAGTTTGAATGTAACTTAAAGGTTGTGCTACACCCATGTCATGGCTTGAATTTATAGATTCTCAGCAAGCCAAAGTTCAGATCTGCTGGGCTGCTTTCATTTTTCATTCTGCACAGCACTTCCTGGTTTAAAATGAAAACTTTTGTATCAGACAAACCTGAACAATCACTCAAATGTAGATGGAATAACCAGTCTGTGTCCTTGGCATTATCTTGATAGCTGGTCACCACATAATTCCACATGAATCCCTGTAAAACAAGTGGTTGGGTAATGTCTCAGTCAAGTTAATACACATGTCTTCATATTGTATTTAATGTTTTATATCATGCTTTTTTAGACCATTAACTTAGCAGTAATTATTTCAAATGACTTAACCATGCTAACACAAAAACCACGGCTTGTGCTCATGTGCTCCTTCTATGCTCATATTCCTTCCCTTAATTTCAGGGTCTTGGCAAATCAGTTTGCAGCTTCAGTGGAGCCAGACAAGCTATGGTTAGTGCAAACTTGCCCACATCCAAGGATTACAAACCATGGTCTAAAGTGGGTTAGTGGACAAACTACATCTGCCTGAAATTTTGAGTTTACTTGGACACATTCATATACTGCCAAACCATGCTAGGCATTACATCTGAACCAGGCCCAAGTATCCCAAGGCAGAATATTACAATTAAAATTACCATCAAGTGAGATGCTGATTCAAAGTTTTTTGTTTAATAGCTGGATCTCAAATTATAGTTTGATAAATCTCTGTGGGGCTTTTGTTGTTCTCGATCCACAATCCCGTCTGAATTCCAGCTGTGACCCAGAGGTAAAAGGCCACTGGGTAATTCACTCATCCTACCAGCTGGCAAACTCTGTTTGTATTTTAAGGTTGATCTGCCAGAAAAGTAAGAACAACAAAAGGAAAGCACCAGGCGTTGCACACACCAAGGGACAAAAGCAGCTTTTGAGAAACTGACTCTAATATAAACTTATTCAGAGAGCATACAGAAAGCTGAATTTCAAAGCAAATAGATCAGCATCGTAGAACGATGCTATACGGTTTGTATTTCTAAAGCACACAAGAGACTAATTTCTTTTTATAACTTTAAGCTATATGATGTACATTCTAGAAGCTATGTTTGTAGAGCCCTAAGTATTTTAAGAATATCTGCCCTAAAGGTGAATAGAGATTTACGCTTTCTAAAAAACAAAGCAGGTATTTTATTGTAATGTTTGTCAAACTTACAATAATAATAATAATATTACACAAACTTGTTGTTCAAACAAATAAATCACTAATCTACAAGTTAATGAAGCCTTACTATAGCACTGACACAAAGAAGCTCAGCAAACAAATGACAATGACTTTCCAGATTATACCCTGCATTATCAATGTATACAAAGTCATGAACATTTTCACTAATAGAAAATTAGCTGTGTAACTCTGATACAAAGTGCTGTGACTCAGTCTTATTACACCAACAAAAATACCTTTTAAAAAATATTTATGACACCCCCTCCTTTGTAAGTACTAATTGCTTCAATGTATAAATGTCACCAACATAAAACACGTTTTTGGTAACAGGCACAGCACAATGCTAAGATACAGACAAAACAACAGTGATGATTGGAAGGAAAACACCACATAAATTTCGCATGCCCCTTGTTACCGTGTAAATGGAAATCTCCAGGGGACTATTGACCAATGAAACACAGAGGAGTAACCAATGAGAGCATTTATATTCAGAACCTAAGTTACAAGAACATAAACTACATTCACAAGGCAACTTTCAGAAGCCTATTTCTATTTATAAGAGGACATGAAGCCCAATTTGTCTGAAGACTCAGTCAAAGACCATCTGGTCTCTACCATGATTGTGCACTCACAGAATAATCCTTTTTAACAGAGCAAGTGGCAAGCAAGCTGCTGTTATAGACCTCAGTATAACAGCATCAATTCTTCAAACTTAAGCCACTGATACAACCTCCATTGTACACCAATACAATGAAGATGGTTAATAAATACGTCTATCAAAGGCAGGTATGCAAAACGAGCTGACACTCAGCACAATGAACAGTTAAGGCTACAAGCACTGCATGTGAAAAGTACTGTCATGGAGCACTATTTCTTATCATGTAAGGCAACTTCCTAACAGCAGAAAGCAAACACAAGAGCTTGCCAGCACTTAAAACTATGTGTTTCAGTCCTGATTACACTTGGTAATAAACGCACAATCATTTATAACTTGTTCACTTTATTCATACGCTAGGCTGTCTCACTGTGGCTAGATCTGCCACAGAGGCATTCCTTTATCTCTATCTTATAATGAGTTGGACAATTGTCTATTTAGCTTAGTACTACCTACACTAACTAGCAGTAGCTATCCAGACTTGCAAGGAACGGGCTCTCCCATTTCTATCTGAATGAAAATTTCTGCATGCTACATCTCTTCATGACTGAGCTGCAGTTGTGAGACTTGCACTCTCCTCGACTCCCCTTTCTTCCTCCAGTGAGACACAAATGTGAGATCAGAAGTTTCCATTTCCATTTTAGATTAAGCATGGTTCAGTGCATCATCCAAAATTTAACTGTGGTTAACTTAATTATGGTTAAATTGAAATAATCTAGATTCATAAACGTGGCCTGAAGTTGGCTAGCTTCAACACACTATAGTTAAGTCTGAATTTATTTTGTTTGAGTTTGAACAACACAACAAGCTATGGATGATCTAAAATAGAAATGAAAACTCCTTGCAACACAGCTGGAGGGTGGGCAGCATAAGCTAAGGCTTGATGAGGCTCATTCTTATGGTTCTTAGATCCTAATAAAGTCAGTGAATTCTGTTTATTGTCACCAGTTCTTTATCCCAGACACAACCCAGTAACCATCCAGTTGATGGTCACTTCAAAGGTTCTGCCACGCAGCAGATTCAGCTTTTTTTGGGTGGATGTCCCAGGTAGGACCATTCAAAGCACCTGAATATTCACAAGCAATTGGTTTCTTTTTTTGTTAGCCAACAAGTCTTCACAACTATCACATAACATCACATAATTCAAACAAATGGATTCAAGGTCTAGGGGATCTTGACATCATACAAATGGATCATGTTTAGAATAAATAACAAAATGGGAAAGTGTAACCAGACCTTGAATTTTATAATTAATAGAGGGGAAATGACAGAGGAAATGTTAAGGGGAGGCTATTTTATAAGAAATATATAGTGCCCCCCCCCACAAAAAAAGGTTGCTGGCTTCTTAAAGGCCAATGGCCACAGAGTTAATTTCAGTCAATGGGTTTTTACATGGCGAGACAAACACATCCACCTATTCCTCCTACAAACTTGATGTTATTTTACTGCACTGCTGTGATGTGAAATAAAATGGCGTAAACCTAGCTCTTGCAAATCAGTAGAGTGAGCAGCCAAAATGATCATGAGGCTAGAACAACTCCTCCGTGAGGAAAGGCTGTAACATTTGAAGTGTTTTAGTTTAGAAATAGGCGAGTAAAGCATGACATAATAAGGATGTACTGTATAACGTTATTCACCTTGGTTTTTATTTGTAAGCCACCATGAAAAAAGGAAGGGTATAAATAAATATGTGACGATAATACTAATACTAATAATTGTGGGGAAAGTGGATAAAGAGAGGTTTTTCTCTCTTTCATCATACTAGAACCCTGAGTCAACTAATAAAGCTGAATGTGGAAAGTGTCAGGACAGCCAAATAAAGTTCTTCCCACACTTAAATTCCCTACCACAAGATAAACGGATGGCCACCAACTTGGGTGGCTTTAAAGGGGAGTTAAGACAGATTAATGGAGGATATGGCTGTCAATGGCTGCTGGCCATGATGTGTGCAAGACCTCCAGTATCAGAGGTGGTATTCTTATAATTATTATTACCCACAATTCGTCTACAGTCCCTGGGTGGCTTATAGCAATCTAGAATTCAGGAGTAAAATAGTTAAAACAAATCTCAGCCACAGAAATAGGGTGGGTCTTGAATGCCAACTGGTAGGGATCGCAAGCAGGGAGGGTGCTATTGTGCCCATGCCCTGCTCGCAAGCTTCCCATAAGCATCTGCTTGGCCATTGTGAGAAATGATGCTGGACTAGACGGGCTCTTCGTTATTTTCACAACAGCTTTTCTATCATCACAATCCTATGTCAATAACTCATGCACACGTATGATCACGATGTTTGCATTAGCAGGATATTCAATAGTAAATTATGTTATTGGATACCCACACAAGGATATAGTATATTTCCTTGTCAAGTTGAGCACTTTGTATTAAAAGTAAAACTGCAAATGTAAGAGGACAAAACCACTTACATGATTATTACATTCATGTGCCTTCTGCCAAGGCCACACGTGACTTTTTTATATATCAAGCAACTGAGTGGAGGTGTGTGCATAACAGTTTTCAGCTCTTTCACAGAAGACTTGCTAGCATAATTTACTGCATTTTTGAAAACCAGGCATCTTAGTCACATGCTATTGCAAACCAAAAGCAGAGCTTTTGATTTCTACAATCTTAGCAATACTCCTTTGCCTACAATCTTAGCAATACTCCTTTGCCTACATACACACACACACACACACCCAAACTAATGCTACTATGATATTCTTGGCAGATTTACTATTTTAAATTATATACCAAGAAACTCAAGGAATGAGCAGCCACACAAATACAAATGATTATGATTTTTATATTCCTATTTAGTCTTAAAGGGTTCACTTATTCCAACTGGAAGCATGATTTATGTATTCTAGCTGTAATGTCACTTTGACACCATTATAGAATGGTCTCTCACCAAATCTGAAACCAAAGAATCTACATACGTTCCACAAATCAGCAGCCTAAAAATTATGAACAGCAATCTCAAAAATAAAGAAAGGCACATTGCAGAGTGCAATTGTAGACACTTCTTGTTCACGTGTTCTATTTTGAAGATTAAATGTGGACTACTTTATTTTAGTAAGGTAAAGGGACCCCTGACCATTAGGTCCAGCCGCAAACGACTCTGGGGTTGTGGCACTCATCTCGCTTTATTCTAGTTCATGTGCAAAATCACATCCTTATCTTCCAGGTTAATTATTCCTTAATAGCAATGACCTTCTGATTCTGTAGTCACAGTAAGTAATACAAATTCAAATCACCACTCCTTGCACTACTTTAAGATAAGACTAAAATCATGTGGAATCAACTTTACTATGCAGTCTTCCTGGAAATGGTCCTCTGGGTATACTCAAGATTCAGCATGATTACTCACATGACATGCAGCTGTTGCCTACTGTCTCCGCTGCACCCTCTCAATTTGGGATGTAGAAAAGGATATAATGGAAATGACACACCAGTGCATTACACTTTGTGGTCAGCCATAAGTTCCAATGTAGGTTTGTCAAATTAGCACATACCAACAGTACTAATTGCAAACAAGTAAGTCATTGCAGTTTAGAATTAGAAGGAAGTTATCACATGAACACAAATTAGTCTATAGGTCTGAACATTAATAGTGCATAAGATCCGCTCTAACAAAAAGAAAGTGAAGACCTCAATCATGCCATATCATGTCGCTGGGGTTAATAGAGTGATGCAGTGGATAGACTGTTGGGTTTGGATGTGGGAGACTGAGCCCCAAATCCCTGTACATCTGGTATCCTGATAACGGTACCTACTGCCTTAGTTTATTCCATAAGGTAGGCAAATAGATGGATGGATTAAGTATGCTGTACAGCAGAGTGTACTGTAGAAATGATAATAGTGTGAGGCAATCCAAACTATAAAGATCCACTTTCCTCTAAAAAGTGCAAAACCCATCCAACTATGACACTGCTTCCATTATGCCTGTGTGCACTCTGGGATTTTGTGCATTTTCATTCTAGTCTTATCATATAGCTACACAGCCACCACCCTCTGCAAAGCCCTGAATCATGGTCCCCACTCATGCCTAATGAACATCCTCCAATTGCCTTGGGTAGTTGGACGGAGACCAACTTGCCCCAACAGCAAACTCTACCAACATAGAAGGCTACTTTTAGGACTAGAAACAAAAGTGCCTACTCCTTCAGGCTCTTTTCCTATACTAGTTTTCTGCTAGAAAATACAACTTCACCTTCCTTTAGCTGAATTAAATGGTCACAGGCTCATTTGACATACTGCAGCTCCTAGTCACAGACTCTCTCCTTTCCCTACCTAGGGTGCTTAAGTATTTCTGGCCACATCCTTTCCCAGCCCATCAACTACTTCCTCTGCCAAAGCCAATGCTTTTGCCTGACACTTCAGTGGTGTGGCTCATTGCTGCATCACTGCTGATGTGGCCTTGAATGCCAGTGCTGGCCCAGAGCAGCCACTGAACTGAGATAAACCACCAGTGCTCTTATTGCTGCATGAAGTCCTTCTTGGTTTCGCACAAAAAGCTTACTCTGGGACCATTCGCAGCTATCCTGTAACTAATAAACTAGTTTTAAATAAAGCTAGAACAAAATGCCAAATGCCACTAAAGCCAATTATTTCAAAGTAAGTGGCTTAGAATAGGATGCCAGTTACACCAAGGGAGGCATATCAACTTGGCAATTCCATTCTAGTGGAAATAATGATCAGCACTCTTAATAAAGACACTTCCTCTTTTTCAGTAGCATTTTTCTTTCATAAACACATAAAATATGTCTTGTTGGATCACACCAAGGCTCCATCTATTGTTGGATGTCGATTCCAACAGCAGCTGCCAGATACTTATCATGTGGAACTGCAAAGGTATCATTAGAATGGTTGTATTGTGTGGTATATGAATAACATTCAATCTGAAAAGCTATGCAATAGCCTAAAGATCCATCCTAGCCTGGGGGTGGGTGGGGTGGGAGGGAGGGGAGAAGGAAGCATCCGTACTTTGTTGTTTTTTTAAAGTTACTTAATTCAATATTGGAGCAAGTTCAGACCTGAAGTGTTCATCTAATATATAAGTAATACAGAATAAAAATAAAGTAAATTTTCAGACAGTTAAGCAATGCATTTATGCACTGTAAATTTCAGGGAAAAACAACCAAGAGAGCAAGCAAGAGTTATTTACTGATTAGTCATACTGTATGCAAGCAGGATAAAAGCTCTACTGCAGAAATCTTTCTCTGTAAGAAAATAAATCTTTTACTATTCAAACTGTAAGACAATTTGAATAGCAGCTAACTCAACGGTTTAAACAATGGCAGGCAGTCACTAGCTCGTTCAGCAAAGTCGCTCATAAGACTGCTGAAAGGGAAATGTGTCCCTCTTAATCTGTTTGGAAAGGAAAGCAAAACTTCAAAGCCAAGAATCACAAACAGAACCACTCTGCCCAGTTCCCCCTTCACAACTTCTTTTCTTATTGAGCAGACTACATGTCCCACTAGATTCCTTACCCCAATCTCTGCTGCCCAGAGCTTCTGCTCTAGTCCGTTTCTCCAAACGTGTCACAGAACCGTTTAGCATACATACACACAGACTCTCCCTTTCTTTTTCTGCTTCTGGTAAGCCAGGAAACTGTGTCTAAGTCTCCAAAATGTTCAGCAGTTATGGGCTAAAAACAGATTCTGTGCTACGCTGGATATATTTTTGTCTGCAAGCTACACACCCTCCTCATGTTCAATTTTTTCCATTGGTGGAACAGGATGATGCAGACTTAACCAGAAAGTGGTTTTCCATGGGCCGCTTGAAATGATTAGCCTGGACAGCCTGCCATAATGCCTCTAAGCCTTCAGGGAATACTCTATGACTAGGCTGTTGTTTGACCCTGCATTCCTGAATTACCACCAAAGTGCCATAGGAAAGCTACTAAAAGGCTTGCTGAATAAAGGTTTGCTTGCTTAAAAGGTAGGACTTCAGTGTCTTTAAAATATATATCTATATATTAATTAATAATGCATAACTTTAACTTTCATTTTAATATAGTTCACCTAGATAAACAAGCAACTTCCCAAACCACAGAAGGAATGTTATATTTCTTATATAAAGTCCTTAAAGTTATCGTGCAGCATAGTATTAGGCATAGTCAAACTTGACAGATTCTTGCTTTTATTTTAGAATGTTAAAAATTCAGCCGTAACCATCAATAGCCCTCAATTACTTTAACCCTCAGTTAACTTTAACAACAATGAAAGCTCCTTATTTCAGAATGCAGCAGTAATCCAAAGTTTCATAGTCCTATCAAAATAATACAATGCATTAAGAAATGAGTCATTTACCCAGCAAGGTAAACTGATGGTTGGTTTTTAGACCTCACAACTTTTTAAAAACTCCTTGGACTCAGTGATGCATTGTAACAGGTTATTATTGCTTCTCCAATATATGCTGTTGATAAAGGATTGAAGAGCTATTTTAGCTTCCTATGTGGACACTTTTAGTGATTTCTGATTTTTTTTTTGTATTCCCCACCAGCCCACCCAAGAAATGCAAAATATTGTAGAACAAGACTGTACCACTAGATTGAGCCTTACAGGGTGGGAAAAGTTGCCTTGTAATTTTTACAATAATTCATCCTACACAGATAATTCATACAACGCAGATTGCAATAGCCCTTCTGAAGCTGAAGCTGTCAAAACCAGCACAGAACTGCCAAGCTGCTCTTACCACTCTCTATCACCGCAAGTAAGCTACAAAAGGGGTAAGGTGGAATAATATGACACATCTTTTCAACCAATTTTAGAAAACAGAACTTTTGATAGGGGTGCTAACTGCAAATAGGATTTCATTAGCCCTGCCATGCAAAACTTTTTTTAAAAAAATCAGCATTTGACTTTTTGGTATGAAAACCTATGGACTTTGGCTACTGCAGAAAAAAATAACACATAAACTTTGGGTCTCCAGAGGGATGGAGGACCTAGAACGCTTCTACATCATCTGGGATCTTATTTCTTATGCTTGAGAGTAGTTGATTGGGCAATATGGCTATCTTGATTTATATTGGTGTGTTACCACTTCTTTCCATGCTCCTTCTCTTGTATGTGTGTTGAGCTGTGTACAAGGCAATACCCGACTACTGTACTTTCAAAGCAGACAGTAATAGTCATTATATTTCAGGAAAACTTCATTTTAAAGAAAACAAAACCCTGGTGTTTGGCCAAGATTAAGAGTGGCAATCAGGTGGGGAGGACCTGTATGACATTCTCCCTCCCTCTTTCTCTTTCTCTTTCTCTTTCTCTTTCTCTTTCTCTTTCTCTTTCTCTCTCTCATATAGCACCAGACTGTTAGATGATACAATAGCAATGTGAATTAAGGACTGCATCAGGGGTTCCTATCCTTTATGTTCAACCTGTGAATTTTTGCTTTGATTTCTTCAGGTGATTTCCATTTATTATTTTCCCATGAGATTTCAGTTTCTCTACCTCTTTTATTGTCAGTCATTTTTACCCATTTTTGCTATTTCTGGATGCAACAGGGGACCTGTATTTAGCTCTGCTTGCATTAATAGACATCCTGACCTCTGGTGTTTAATTGTATTGTAATTGCTATACCTATATTATTTGGTATTGTTCTAATTTCCTCTCATCAATAAGACATACTTAGCTCAGCCCATTTAGCTGCAGAACTTTTAAAGTGGATTTCTCTTATCGGGAATCAGGCTGTAAAGAATTTCAGGCATTTCCCTGGTTTTAACTTGGGTCCAATATAATTGAAAGAATATCTCTGACATTCCAGTTTTTTGCTTCTCAACTCCACAATAACTACTCATAGCAAATCGTCTTATGTTATCTTACAAGAAGACCTAATCTAGTTTGTTGGCTTATCAGATTGCCATTGCCATTTGTTTACATAAAAATGCATAGGGGGTATGTATTTGGCTAGCTTAGCTTTATCCAGGGAGGAAATATGGCATTACAATTTCAAATAAAATGATCTCAAAAACATAACATGTAAAATAAAAGTGTGTCTATTTGCATTTGCACATCACAAGCTGAGTGATGTATTGGAATTTGCTGCTACAAGAAAAGCTGCCCAAGGCAAAATTAATGACACAGACAAGTTCAACATCTGCCAAGGCATCTAATAACTCTCAGCCATTTTGCTTGTTGGAGGTGCCTTTGTTTGAAATGACAGGTTCTTAATAGCCTGACTTACTCGCCAAGTCTCAAGGGACTCTTTCTACTCATGGTCTGTTGGGAAGCGGGGGGGGGGGGGGCACACAGGGGTTCTTTTACTCTTTTACAGCCCATCATGCTAATCAAGGAGAACATCACCATGTGAGCCCATTTTAATCATGCAAGTAAAATAGACAGGAAGCAAAAACTGAATGGAAGCAACTCTTACATGTTTCTCTAGTTTTTGTTTAAAACGTTGTTTGTATTCTGAAACTCTGCACTGCAGAGAAATTGCAAGTGTGTTGCAATATTGCTAATCATTGCAATTGTTAGTTGAGGGCCATCAGTGTTGATTGGACAGGGTTCCTGCCCTGAGGAGCTTGCAACATTTGAGGCAGGAGAAGCTACAATGAAAGCAGAATAAAGTGGATTCACAAATCAACATGGAAGTAATAAGCAGTTCTTTAAAAGCTATTCATGCTTTCAAAACAGTGTTTTGAAACTGGCACTTTTGAAGAAAAAGCAATCCCCGATACTACTGAGAATCCCCCTTGCCTGGCTTCTATTTGCTGCCAAGGGTGCTATTTGAGGACATAAAGGTGAGGAGATAACTAAAAATTATCTAAGATTAAGGAAGGCAATTGTTATCACATGTGGTGGTCGTGTGAGGTAATTAGAAAGTTTTGGGAATCTATTTACAATGAACTAAAAAAATATATTTAAATATACCTTCAAAAAAACCCCGAGGCCTTCCTTCTGAGGATAACTGGAGAAGAAATTAAAAAGGAAGACCAAACACTTTTCCAATATGCAACAGTGGCCGCTAGAACACTAATAGCACAAAATTGGAAGACATCAAAAATCCCAACCATAAACGAGTGGCAAGCTAAATTATTTGATTATATAGAATTGGCAAAAATGACACAGAAAATAAGAAACCAAAAAGGTACAAAGTTTAATAATGAATGGAATAAATTTATGACATTGATACGGAAGGGGGGGCATGTCTTCTTCACCTCCTTCTTCGCTACAATATATCCATTTATTTCCAATTGTCAATGTCAAAAGGGACTAAAATCTATAAAAATTCATAGAAAATCAACGTGCCAATTTGCTCAATTTCTCTAGGACCCCATGACATCTCCCCTGTCCTCCATAATCCCTCAAGCAAGGTGCCAAGACCCTAATCCAGTCAAATCGCTCTGCCAAGCCCTTCCTCCGGGCGATGCCAGGTGACAGACTATGCATACATGGACCATTGTCTTCTCAGGATGTGCTTATCTGCGCATATCTCCAGCTCTGCATATTCCCCCCTCCCTCCTCCATATGTTAATCTGGTGTAACCCAACCTCTTCCTAATGTATTCGTGATGTAATCTGTGTAACCCAACCTCTTCTTAATGTATTCATGATGTAACTGGGATGTATTTTGCACTGTATTCTGGGACATGGAGGGAAATTTCAAAAGTTCATGTCACCCCTTTCTCGCTGTTCAATCTCGCCTTGAACCTGTTGCGCAACAAACTTGGATCTTCTGCAGTTTGCTCCTGTCCGGCTGAGCTCATTTTCTTCCGCAGGGACCCGCAGACCTAGTCCGACGAGCTGGGTGGCAGAGTAGCCCCGCACCCAGATTGTACCGTAACAGACATATATTGAAACAGATGTAAAAAACTTAAAAATCACAGTAGGCTCGATATAATGCTTGCGACGTAAAGAGTTTTAAGAAAACGAAACTGCAGACAGAAAACTTCTTGTAACATATTCCGAAACCGAGTTGAAGGGAAGTCAGTTATGTTGTGTGATTTAGTTATTTAGTTATTGTAAGTTTAAATTGCTGGTGTTTTATGTTATGTAATTTTTCCTTTTTTTGTTGTTTTTCTGTGTTTTGTCTGTCTTTTTTGCTGGTTTAATGTTCGGTGTTGTATAATGAATTGAAACTAATAATTAAAAAAAAACTAAAAATTATCTTATGAAGAAATTATCCTGTAGTGTGGTAATCCTTTTCCTCTTTAATCAATCATTTTGCAAGATAACACATATACCAGAACAGCATGAAAAGAACGAGATAAGCAGCAAACATATGTAACAAAACATCTCACTCAGAAAAGTCATCCAGCTTCCTCACAATGGCCTGCATCTTATCAGGGATCAGAAGCAGTTTCTGCCATTCTAACACAACCTTGCATGGCTACTTCTCCTGCAAATAGTAATTGGAGATCCCAGGCTTATGATGATAGAACAAAGCTGCAATATGATTTATTCTAACTGTTGCCAGAATCCAGTGCTGTCTTATTCCATTGGTTTCGGAAGCCACAAATAAATGCTTTGTTATTTTTTTAAAAAAAGTTGCTGAAATTTTATGTGGAACACACACCACATAGAGAAAAAGTAAACCAGTCTCTACCGAACAAATGGTTAATTATCAATCTGACAGATAATCTAGATTATTTACTTCTCCCCTATAAATGTTCTACAACAGAACAAAAAAGACAGGCAACTTTATAACAATCTTAGACTGTATTTCTAAAATACACTTACAGTGGTACCTCGGGTTACATACGCTTCAGGTTACATACGCTTCAGGTTGCAGACTCCCAGTACCTCGGGTTAAGAACTTTGCTTCAGGATGAGAACAGAAATCATACTCCGGCAGCGTGGCAGCAGCGGGAGGCCCAATTAGCAAAAGTGGTGCTTCAGGTTAAGAACAGTTTCAGGTTAAGTACAGACCTCCGGAACGAATTAAGTACTTAACCAGAGGTACCACTGTACTTGCATTGCTATGCTAAAGTGAGAAGAGGACAGATTTCAGTCAATTATGTGCAAGATAACTTTTTTGGGGGGTGGGGGATGTTTTGCCACTAGAAAAGTATGAACTTTCTAAAAAATGAAATGGAACCTGGTGTGCTAAGCCAAACCAATACCATAATAGAATGTTCATTCCCACTTCTAGACAACAATTGCCTCAATGACAGTAATCACTAAAATATATTGAAAGTATATTTAAAATGCAGCTGTTATGATTGGGATGTAGAGCTATTGTTACTTTCCCGTGAATCCTGCTTTTAATAGTCCACACATGTTGTGGAGAAGCTGACATCTGACTTGTGGGCATCCAGCATTCTAGTCACCTGCAAACACATTTGAAAGATTTCTGTAGGTGGAGATACAACCTTGCTTAACTTTAATATTTGAAACATCACGTTTCATGGTACCAAGCTCCCAAGACCAGCTGATTGAATACACACAGGGAAAATAATGTATACAAATGATTAAAATGGTCAGACATTTCCTAGTTAGTGCCCCAAAAGAACTGCAGTTCCTAACTGGCACTGCATAATATAGCTTTCTTTCTGCTAAATATGCTCAAATAGCCAAGCGCCTGTTGTTAATCTTGAGCATCTGGGAGTCAGAATAATGCTGTCTTTGAAGCTGTGTGCATTATTCCACAGTGGCTGAGGAGGGAAACAGCCACCCAGAGCGATCCCTTGAGAGGATCCCATAACAAGGGTTGCATCTAGACACTGATTGGTAGAACACTCACATTTCTGATTCCTGTATACTGTGTTATCCCCCAGGTTAAGTGGGGTCCTTTCTCCCCACTCAGTGTTGAGCCTGGATTTGCATAATACTGACTGGTTGGCCCTGTGTCAATAAAATCAGTCCTGCTTCAGAAGCAGTTAAAAATAATGAAAGCAAAAAATGTGCTCTTCAAAAGCATTAAAGCTTTAGGTATAACTATTGGTTTTTTGATGAGCTCTGGGTGATAAAACAGGCAGTGGCAGCACAGGTGACACAAGTCCATGTGTTAGCTCTAGTGTAAAGGGACCCCTGACCATTAGGTCCAGTCGTGACCGACTCTGGGGTAGCAGCGTTTGTCTGCAGACAGCTTCTGGGTCATGTGGCCAGCATGACTAAGCCACTTCCGGCGAACCAGAGCAGCACATGGAAACGCCGTTTACCTTTCCCGCCGGAGCGGTACCTATTTATCTACTTGTACTTTGACGTGCTTTCGAACTGCTAGGTTGGCAGGAGCAGGGACCAAACAACGGGAGCTCACCCTGTTGTGGGGATTCAAACCGCCAACCTTCTGATCAGCAAGCCATAGGCTCTGTGGTTTAGACCACAGCACCACTCGCGTTCTAAGCTCTAGTGTACAAAGCCCTAAATGGCTTGGCAATTCCATGCCTATGGAATGCTTTCCATGCCTATGGAATGCTTTCTCTATTTCCCCCATTATTAACTTTTAGGAAAAACTTTAAAACATTCCTGTACACCCAGGCATTTGAATACTGAAAGATAACTTTTATTGATGACCTTGAAATTATACGTAGCTGTTTGGCACATTTTTAGATGCTCTCAATGCTTTTAAATATTTGTAGAGGTTATTAAATGTTTAAATACATTTTTATTTTAAAGCCTCTGGGCTCCTTTGTGAGGAAAGGCAGGAGATAATTTTAGGGCAGTAATCCAACATTCCTGCTCCATCAGCACAAGAGACTTCCACTTGTTGGACAGAATTTCAACCCTCCTTGCCTCTCCCATGCAGCCACCCACCCACCCTTAAAAGCACCTCTGGAAGGTAGGAGAACACTTTGGGGTGAAGGGGGGGGGAGGAGTTCCTCTGCTCATGGAGCACTGGATACAACCCTAGATAAATTAATAACAATATTAATAGTAATGTGGCAGGGAAGCAGAGGTTGCCTTGCAGCAGCAGCAGCAGATGTGTCAGCCTAGCAGGTTTTCAAGGAACTGAGAAATATGAGGGCCACTCTTAACAAACCTAGATTATTAGGAAATCCCTTGACCAGCTCATGCATAACACAACTACCTAACTTATATAAAGGGAGTTGGTTCACAGGGTGGCTTCTGACACATGTCACAATTGTACAAAACGAGTAATTATGTGGTGGTTAGGTGATTCAATTCATGCTTGGTATGAAGAAGTCTCATGGACACACTGAAAAGCAAAGAGACTGGTGTTTTACAGAAATAACTTCTGATTCAGTTTTCAAAAAAGAGTATTAGCTCTTACTTTGTTTAGTTTGCTGCTCAATCGTTTCCTTTTGGAACCCTTTCCTAATTTTCTAGGAATGCAGAACTTGTAGAATGCTAACAGTACTACTGGCCAGGAAAAGCGGAAACCCACGCCTACAGAACACAGATCATTAATCAGTTCATAAAACTGTTGTCAAGCACTGGACGTAATTCACAATCAGAATAAGTTCACGTAGAAGCCTTTCCATGTAACTTCTGGACTGGCCTTAATTCAACCATCTATTTAGGTCAGAATGATTACCTAGAAACTATACTCATTTTAAGCCAGATGTTTTAAGTTCTCTCATCCTGATTTATTATTTTAACCATTTTTGAATGCCCAATAATTTCCGTTCCATCTGTGAACATTTTAATGTACAGCCTTCCAAATTCCTGGAACTATGTTACTGAATAACCCCGGATATGCTAACTCAGAAATCAGTGGGGCTTACTCTCTAGTAAATGTGCTTGGGATTGCAACCTTAATGTACACCACACCATGGATACAGACCCTCTCCCTTCATGTGTATCCCAGCTCCCAGGACCTAAGGTGTGCTGGGCGATACAGAGTTATAGTGTACACCTGGCTGCAAAGAAACTTAAGAAGAATCTGTTCAGGTGTAGGAGACACCAACTGCATTTTGCAGCCCAGATGATGATCTGGAAGGGGTCAGGCTGGACTAGCATAGAACCCCCCAGTCTCTGTCTGACCTTTGCTAGTGCAACAACTCCCAACAGGGCGTTTCTATTCTCATTTCTTCCTTGACTTAGCTTCCATTTGTTTTAAGTTTCGTTTCTTCTGCCTAATCTTGAATAGAGCCACTTCAGCTCTGTGGTTGTGTTTGAACTGGTATGCTGCACCACACTTCCAGTATCTATACCACCAGATGCTGGTATCATACTGTTTGGATCCCAGTACAATGAAGTGACCATGGGACAAATCCCCTCTTGTCAAAAGTAGAACAATTACATCCCATATAGCAATGTGGTGAATGCAAATATTTTCCTTTCCACAAGATAACCAAAATTGGGATTGGTGGTGTCCTTTTCACATGGGGGTGACCTGGGTTTTTTGGCGGCGGAGGGTGTGGGTGTGGGTAATGTTCTTTCATTCTGGCTCAGCCTTAGACTTGTACTAACAAAACAATTCACTAGTTAATAAAATATCCACATCTACCTCAAGGTTATGTTTAAGAGAAATCTACACCCATTGTTTTTACCAAGCTACCTCCATTTACGAATCAATGTCATTGTTTACTCTGCATTCATCAGAATAAATCTTTACTGCAAACATGAGGAAAAGGAAAGAGGGCAATTGCAGTCTTGGTCAAGCCCTCCTGTTGCAACATCATCAGTAGGAACTGTGTTTGACGACACCCTCTTTTATAAAAAGGCACAGACTACTTGAAAGGCACTTTGTCCTTTGGTGAAAGTTCATCCTATGGAAACACCACTTGACAATCAGTGTAATAAAAGAGGGCAGGAGCAGAACAGTCACTTATTGTGCATTAACAGTCATCACCTTGAGCAGAAGGAGCAAGTCAAGAGGTGTAGCAGAGCAGGAACTCTACAAAATATCAATAATAGTTATAGTTCACAATTTAGAATTGTGAAAAATGTGGAGCTGCCTAAAGCCAATTTTCACCAGTTCCTCCTGCTCCCCACTGCCAAACCCATTCCACATTCCTTTTGTGAGACTCCCATCTTCCAGGAAAGGCTTTTCAGAGAGTATAGTGAGAGGAGAGGGCAGAACTGGGCAGCTTTCTGATTGTGTACATCGAAGCACACAGCTTTATACACTTAAACCCCCTGTGGAAAAGGCTTTCAAAAAGTTTCCAAAATTAAAGTGAAGTGAACCTATAGAACATGCCATTTCCCCAAAGGCATACAAAACACATCCAAAGGAGAAACTTCTGTTGTTTATACCATTTCTACTAATACACTTCACTGAACCATCACAATAAGAATATGCAAAGGCTCCCCAAAGTTGCTATGAATTCAGTCCACTGAGCCTATTCAGAGGAAACAGCCAAAAGCACATCTTCTGACATATAGGAAATCACTAACAGGAAAGAAGAAAACAGCATGCTAAGCTTTATCTGCTCATCTGTTTGAGACTGAATAGAATCCAGCACTTTTGTCTAGCAGTTTTGTGCCCTTTTTCCTGTTAAGAAAGGTTCATATTTCACAACATTATTCTATTAATATTCAGCAGACAAGCTTTAAGGCGGGAAGGTGGTGATGAAAATGGTGGAAAGAACCTGTAAATTGCAACCATTCATTAAAATGATCCATGAGGCAGGATTTCTAACTCGGTAACCTCACTGCATGTTTCCTGTTTACAGAGTCGCAGATGGCTAGAAACGTAAGATTCCCATGATAAAGGAAAGAGTTCATATCAACTGCATGCCCTCTTGGCTCTTTTTTATGGTATAAGGAAATCTGATGACTCTGTTGCAAGAGGGGTAGGAAGGTCCTTTAAGGCAGCCTCCATGGCATAAGAAGTCAAACCTGGTTCTCATCAAGTCTGTGCAACCTATTTTGAAGGGACTTCAAGTTTTCAGACAATAAAAACTAAGTGTCACATTTCTAAATCTAAAGCATTCTCAATATCTGTAATGCAGGAATAAATCACAAGATGAGTTCCAAATATGAGGCATATCCCCACACCAGCTCCTTAACCCAGAAGTCTACCACATTAAAGTAGGCACTCTCAACTAGAATCCTTGGAGAGGCAGCAGAGATGCACAAGCTCTGTCACTTCTCCATCGCCCAGGCCCACCTCCAACTTTCAACGCTGGAGGGCAAGTGTCTGCAGTAAGGAGGACTATAGTCTCTCTATCCACTTAATGCATTTTGCTTTAAAGAGTGGTGTGCCTGTTCGTCTTTGAAGACAGAAGCACATTTCGCATTCAGATGCCCAGGCAGCAGGGCTGCATTCAACCCTGAGCCTGAGACCTCGGAGAATCAATGCCAGTCAGAGGAGCCAGTACTGGATCAGAGGAACTGATGGTATGGCAGGAACAAGGCAGTAGTTCTACTACATTGCTTAAGTGTACTTTGTATTTTTTCAAGGAGAAGGAACCCATATTACTGAACTCCACCTATTGTCATAGCTGTCAACTTTTCCCTTTTTTTAAGGGAAATTCCCTTATTCCGAATAGGATTCCTTGCAAGAAAAGGGAAAAGTTGACAGCTATGCCTATTGTGACCGCTAGTTCCCTTCAATAAGAAAAAGCTCTTCTCTTCCCCACACATCCCCTCACTAACCACAGTCCAGCAAAATCCAGTTTCCCCATAGGAAATTATGTGTCCTGCAGTGATTCTAAATAGAATATTTGCAACTCAACCTTTCGCCTAACCTCCCACCCACCATGTTTTTCTCATTATGGTTATTAGGGCACGGGAGCAACTCAGACTTTGTATGATTAGCCCATCTTAACTTAATCAGCTTGTGCTGCTACAGTTTGAAGCTGGTTAGCCTGTGTACTGGCTATGGAGTACCATATCTGGCAATCACACACCCAGCAAATGAAAAGGTCATATGCCACAACTCTCTAGGTCACCAGCAAGACATACATGCATATATGGGCGTGGGTGTGGGTTTGCGTGCCTACACACATACACTAGCTGGATGTTTACAGTGATAAAGCATTTCATTTACCATGATCTAGCTCTAGATTTGAGCCCCAGTTTATCCTGCCTTTTACAAGACAGATGATTATCTCTGATCCATATGAGAGCTCAGGACACTTAAATCTTGTGATTGCTAAATAGCCAGATGGGCTGTCTGTCTATCTGTCTCTCTCTCTTTCTCTCTCTCTCTCACTCACACATACATCTCAAAGTTTCTTTAGAACTTAGTAGAGTCTGAAGATACAAAGCACCTGCAAAAAGGGAGCAGTTCAGTGTCTAAATTCAGGCATTTATTTGCTCAGGGTCGTGCCTAGCAAAAGCAAACAGTTATTGTGAGAAATATAAAACTAACTGATTCCTAAAAGCTAAACAAGGTATTACAAGCTCCTGTGGGCCAAGAAACTATAAATGTACATGGACTTTCCCCTCATTCAGTGAACATTACCTGTATGTTACACCTTATAAATATAACGTCATGAGATGTTAAAAACAGAATTGAAGTTTTGCTTTTCAGTCTCTATCAATATTACAAAACTGGTGAAGAACAATTGAAAATATTGTTCATATTCTCTTAAAATATAAAAATTTGTCCTACTGAAGAAAAGGTGCAAGAAGATGGGTTGGACTGGATGTATTCAGGCACTAGGTATAGTGAACCTCTTCACATATAGGAATATGAATTATTGAAAAAGCATGGATTATAGGCCCAGAACAGGGAATCACAATTAAGGTTCAGTTTGGAAGGCTTACATGCTCCAACATAGAGCTGGTTTGCATACAACACTAAACCAACCTGTCAAACAGCACAAATGCACAAGTCCCTAGAGGAGAGATTGCCACCATTTCACTCTCTCCCTGGTCCTCCTGCTTCTGTGAGCTAAGCCATGATTTGCTTCAGCATGGCTGTCTGAACCCAAGCTTGTGGTTTGTCTCCTCCAGGCAAACCTTGAGCTGCAAACCCAAGAGTAGTTTGGAAGAAGAGAAGCCATGAGCCTGGATTCAGATGACCAAAGCAAACCATGGCTTAGCTCACAGTAGAATGAGGACTAGGAAAGGAGCACAAGCGGTTGCAATTTCCTCTCCAAGAACCCACAATACACTAAACCATGGTTTGACTTAAAGTTACTGGTACATGTAAACCATTTCATTGTCCAGCTCATTGTCAAAACTTCTCATATCAGATTGTTGTAACTCAATTTTGGGGTATTCACATGCATTCAAATGCATGTAAAATTTAAAATAAAAAATACAGTTGCATAGAAATGCTATTAGGAAGTACAGTTGTTTTATGGCTTAAAACCAATGCAAATAGATAGAAAACAACATTTCTATACAGCACGGGCCAAAATGTTATTTTAAGCAACATACACTTACACACAATCTTTGTTTCCAAAAAGCCTCACCTTTAAATAGAAAGGGCAAGCAAAAAGAATGCATATCTGTGTTGGGAAATACCCCTACCTTGACTTGCTGCTTATAAAGCTTCTTTTTCCCCTGTGTTGTTTATTTAGTACTAATAGTATGCTCATTTACACACTGCCTAGGTGTTTGTCTAGAGGAAATCATACTATTATGAAATGGAAATATTTAAAAAACGTCTCTGCATACTGAATGGGATATTCTTTAAGTTTGGGCTACACTAGGCATTTCTACTAAACTTTTCATTTCTTTGGGCTTTCCTGAAAACCTTAGCCATTGCCATTCAAAGGCCAGTAAAAATAACAATATACAAAATATTTCCTCTCTCTGCCTCCACTCCTGCTTCTAATGGAGTTTTAAATTTAAAGTAAACCAATGCCAATCAAATCCTGACAGCCAACTGTGCAAATTCAAAATTTGGCAAGGAAAGCTGACATAATCCTGTGGAGAAAGTAAAACTTTGACAAATAAAGCAAACGCAATTCATTAGAGGCAAAAGATAAAGACCATATTCTTATTAAAATTACCACTTGTGTAAATGTTACTAAATGTGTGAAAATCAATGTGATAATCACTGTATTTTCACTTATTTAACTGTGGTCAGACTCAAGAGATCACAGCCAAACCATTTTCTGGCAGTTGTGAACACGAGTTGGGTTAATCTGATGCTGCTTCATCATTCTTGCCAATTTCTCCTTCCTTCCTTCCTTTCTTTGCTCAAACCATGGTTTGCCAATTCAGAGATCATGCTTTGAAGAAACTAGGAAAGGGATGAAGTAATCAGCATATAAGAAAGTAATGCAAGCCCATGATCCTTTAAGGCTATGATCACCAATGATGGCATGACCATGTTGTTTGAACTGGGTGGATGACTGACTTCACAAGGAAACAAGCTTAATGTTTTAAATAAATAGATCAACCAGGTTTTATTGTATACTTCATATCCTTGGGTTTATCTACTTGTTAATTGCTACCCAACACATACCCTTGGAATGGCAAAAGTTTTAAAAAAAAGCAAAACAGCACAAAGGGGAATAGAGAAATATAGCAAATAGCAAATAACACAAATATTAATTTTTAAAAGTATTAATATCAGGTAGTTCTTCCCATGGAAAGCTGTAACAATTTTGCAGACAACATGAAAGAAATTATTCTGGACAGGACTTGGGTATGCCAGTGCTCTAATCACACTATTAGTATCAACATTATTACTTTAGAATACAATGGAATGACACAATTATTAGGGTAAAGGTAAACGTTAAACTGGCTGTAGCACCATCAATTAATTCTGCCTAATTCTTTGTGATGTAGGTTCTCTACAGCAATAACCACACATAAGGGAAATTTAATAAACAATCAAATGCCTTCCAATACTTCACTGGTCAATTATTACTTTTTTGTAAAGTGTGAATAGATAGTACTTTCAGGCTTTATTCACATCTTGGAATCCTTCTAATTAGATTAATGTTCAGGTTCGCCTGCTGGCACAACATGCCTGGAACCCAAATTAAAAAGTGAGCAATGTCCGAACTTGGAAATATTACTTTGTCCAACAGAAAATGATGTTTCTTAATATTATATCATAATGAAATAATCACAGAAAATAATTAGTAATTAGGGCTCCATTTCACAGCTTGCTTAATCTTTAGGCCTATTATATTAGCAAATAATTAAAGCTAAACAGAAGGGCTACATTCAGACATTACGTGAAATCATACTTTAGCACGACATAAATGAGCCTAGGTGATTCTTGAGCTTACCCACACCCCCATCTCCTTTCGTTTCAACTTCTATTTTACCACAACTTGTCATGTCATCTGAGCCAACAAACTGCTATTATTGTTAACTATGGTCTGCTTTAAACAAGCAAGCTTGAAATCATAGTTAACAATAATAACAGTTTGCCAATTCGGGGGGGGGGGGGGAATACAGCCCGTGGTTAAGCAAAGATGGAAACAAAAGCTTCCAAAGTCCACAATTTTTTCATCTAGGCTAGAGCAGCACACTGTCACATAAGGGGAAAGAATCTTCTTTCAGCTGTATTTGTATTTGTTGATGGGAATGTGGAATTCAATGAATAATGTATCTATTCTTAGGTGAACATTCCAAATTATCAAAAGTAGTTAAACAGTATGCCTGCAAACTTCCCAATCAGGCAATAACTGGGGCTTTACATAAAATTTAGTTCAAGACATAAATGAATGTTCGCTGCCACTTTACCACAATTTCTTTGTAAATTTAACAAAACAAACTAACCTTGGTTATTTTGCTTTATGGTTCTCCTCTTTTCTTCCACCGTTTCCTGAATCAGCAACATTGAGACATGTTAGTATGTTGAGCACATTGACATGACTCTGTTGCTTCACCAAATCTTCTGAAAGATAAAAATATTTGAACATAGATTTAGAATAAAATTAGAAATACTTTCCAATACCTGCAGATGTTTGGGTACATTTCCAAAGACCTAACTCATACACTAGTAAACCAGACAACTTGGGTGTGCCTTTCCTAAGCCTTCCCTATAGAATAAAAGGTAATCATGCTAGACAGTTCTTCTAATGACCATTAATTCCCCCAAGGATAGCATTTTTGCCTTTTATCCTAGAGGCAATCAATTCTAGAGACATTCAGTTCTTGATACACATCTGGATGTCCCAGTTTAGGTGGTATGAAGATGGACAATTTTGGATTCTGCCCTTCTACAACAAAAACTCTTGTGGTGTTTTCATGATATAAAGTGGCTCAGTATTAAAGATGTAAAACCAGTGGTTGATTCTTTGATAATAAGTTGTTTGCATGCAATTTCCTAAAGGGAATTGTATCCCCAGGAACGAAACACAGAGCCAGTGAAGCATCTATGTGACTGCAAGTAAGGGCCTAAATTAAATGTTCTTAATTCAGTACTAGTAGTCAAAGCAAGACAATAATA
Organism: Podarcis liolepis; assembly: GCF_965112155.1. Lineage (NCBI taxonomy): Eukaryota > Metazoa > Chordata > Lepidosauria > Squamata > Lacertidae > Podarcis > Podarcis liolepis. The sequence continues at coordinate 69,310,104 of NC_139557.1, read as the reverse complement.
CAGAAGAATGTTCTTTATTTCACTCATGCCCCTTCTTATCCACCAAGGACAGAGGTCACTTCCAGACAATCTGTTTATTGAGCATTCATCCTGATTGGTTTGCAGAGAAATCAGACAACGTTGGCTATTTAATGAGCATTCATTTCCATTTGTTTGGGTGGGGGGTTTCATTAAAGCAAATGTTATCTCACTCTTTCCAGAACATTTCCCCATCATTTTCCTAATGGGAAAAAGTCTTGATCTTCTGTGGAAGAAGATTTATTGTGCAAGAGCTTCCAATCAACTATAATTGTGCAACATGGATTTGCCAGTATGTAAATGAATCCCACCCCAAAATAGTGACAGTCTGAAAGTGCAACTTGGACTACTTCACTCCATACAACAATATGCTGCTTACTTCCTTCAATGTGCTTGAGCTGGATAGTCCAGGAATGGCAACATTTACCAAGTCTTTATAAAGAGAGGGAAAGTCCTTAAGTCCTTTTCAGGATATTCCCATATGCAGTGGCGGGATATACAGAAAGAAAACTCAAATTCAGTTTAAGCCTCCACATTGTGCTGGACATACATGACCTGCTCACACTTTACATGGACAGTGTGCCCATAACTCAGTTCTCAAAACTATCATCATTGCTCTTTCCTAGAAGGCAACCCGCTCCCTCTGGTCTTCTTCTCCATCACCTTGTTTGTAATGACTAAACTGAAGACAACACTACTTTGCTTCACTATCTAAATAAAGCAGCTTGAATGATAAATCTTTAAACAGCTAAATGGTGTTTTTCATCCCTACCAAGTCACTTTCCAGTTGGAAAAACATGCAGTATTTCTGGATGCATTTCATATGAAACTGAAATTAACAAGCCTGCTTTTCTGCTTCTTCTTCCCAGAATTTAGTACCTTGTTGTACTAGATATTTATTTTTTACAACAGTTCTAGAGTGAAAGAAGAGTAGGTCTATTTTAAAATCATAAGTTTCTTTCAAATTCCTGGAGGGAGTGAAGCACAAACTATTATGAGGACATTTAAAAATTTGCTTTTGGAGGTTACTTAATAGAAATAATTATCACAGAACATTGGTGTTAAAAGGCATCACATGGTAACAGCAGAAGCACCTGACCACTGCCTGTCTGCCATCAAAGAGAACTCTGGGGATGTAGAAGACTACTATGGTACAAAAAAATCATGGATTAAATAAATGTGCTCTTTCTTTCATTATAAAGTTGCCTAGGGGAAGAAAGCATGTATTCCAACATCACTTAGATGTTGAACATCACTTGGCTATCCAGACATCAAAATAAAAGCTTCCCAGAAGCTGCTATTATTTTTCAGGATCAAAGATTAAGCTAGCTCTGAGATAGCCCAAGATCATGGGTATCACAAGGTATTTGCTCACAGAATTATTAACGCCTTGCATCAAAGTGAAGACTTCCTTATTCAATAAGACAGTACAAGGGGTGACTTGTGAACCCATGTTGGGTGGAAACAAAAGAACACTGTCTTGCAAGCATGCAGCACATGCACCCTCTCTATACAAACACACCCCTATGGATGGAAGGGGTGGGGTTGGCTGTGGCAGGGCAGAGCTCAGTAGACTCCTAGATTTGTGGAGTTGGAAGGGACTCCGAGGGTCCAACCTCCTGCAATGCATAAATATGCAGGTGGTCCTCTGGGGATCGAACCTGCGACCTTGGTTACAGCATGGAGCTGATAATGACAACTGAGCTAACTGTTCCTTCCTGTAAATAGGCATATGGGCACTCATACCATTCAATACTCAACTGAAAAATACAATTTTCACATAAATATCATAAACACTGCATCACTGCTTTTCTGTTTCTCACATGGAATAGCTGTGCTTCATAGGAAACTTTTTCAGATGGGGGAAAGGTTGGGGCCAGCTCCTTACAAAGCATCCTAAAGTTCTTCAGGTCTTGGACTGGGGCCAGGTAATACAGCCTTGCTGTCTATATAGAGTAGGAACAGCTTCTGTTCTTGGTGAGCCACAAACTCTCAATCCTAGCTCATTCCTTGTTGAATGCTTGAGGTTCTACAAGTATTTTGCCAGTCAAAGTTCTTACTTGGTGCTGAACCAATCAAAGATTCTATCTATTAAGCATTTGTGAGGAAGGTTCTTGAAATATACTAAGCTCAAAAGGGTAACACATGGAGAATCAAATCTAATTTTCAATGTGAACAATTAATTTCTGTGCTTTGGACCCAGTATCTATTCCAGAAGGATTCAAAAACAAATTACCCACAATTTCATTAAGAATTAGAACTCCTGTCTCAATAATACAAGGCAAAACAGAATTAGCATATATCAACACCAAACTGGAAATCACACCCAAAAGGAAGCATGAGCAATAAGATTCGAAAGAGATTATTTGTTCCCAGCTATTATAACAAGACTGTTTGCATTTGTGTCTGACACTTCCTCAAAAGCAAAACAACCTTGTTTCATAGTGGAAGCTGATCAAATACCCAAGATTCCAACCATTACAACATTGTACAAAACAGGACATTACAACATTGGAATTCTTGTCTTCAAATGCAACCAGAAAAGAAACTGATTTCAATTAAAATTGCTGGAGAGCTATAAATGAAGAATGTGTAAAATTTATTAGCAGAAATCCAATTAACAGACCTGGAACAACACCAATAATAAGTTATGGTTAGAATGTCTAAGGGAAACACACAATGAAGTAACTTTTATTAAGCATAAGTAATAGTTACATCTGCTTAAAGCTACGTTTGTGCTGCCAAAGCAATAGAGTTCAATGAAAATACATATACCATGCATAAGTTCATTGCAGTGCCTGATTTTCCACGACAAGATGCTGACCACTCCTGGTGCAAACAGCAACTCCGTGGTAACAGAGTGATTGGTTAAGGAAAGAGACACAACAAATAGCAGCCTAAAAAACCAAAATTGCTCAGGGAGAACAACTTTCCCACCTGTTACACATAAGGGATGCTTCATGTTGTATCTTAGTTACACAAAGCTATCTTTGTGTGGGGAAAGGATCATAAAATCATTTCCTATCAAAGTTGTAATATATTGCATGCAGTAGCAATGTGATGCCATTATTCCACACCTGAGCCTTAACTCCCTTGAAGGACACGCAAAGGTGATGTCTCACCGATTCATATGTTCCCAATATTTCAAACAGAACTTGATGACTCCAGGTCAAAAGAGACTACCCAGGCAAGAACCAAGAGGCAGCTGCTTTAAAAAGTTTGCTACATGATTGATGTACCTGCACAGGGAGGCAGTAATTTACTGCCCCCAACTATGCAATACGCAAAACATTATCCAAATCCTTCTGCTGCAGTCACTTGGAATGCTACAGAAAGGAGGTCACACTGGAATGACTACTAAATTTTGGTCATGTTCAGACATAATGCTAAACCATTGTTTAGTGTGGAAAGAACAAGCTGCAACAATGGCTGGGGTCCTCTATTCTCCCCTTTCTGTAGATGTAGTTGCAAAGAGGCATTCAGAAGCTTTCCCTTCCAATTTCTGTTAGCTAGTTTTGCATGTTGTCTGAACTGAAACCAAAACTGATTAACGTTAACAAGCCAGATTAATGTTTAAACAAGCCAGTTACATAACCCATGGTTTGAAGTTGGGTTCTTTCAAACAAACTATGGATAAGATTTACCAGAGTTAGAAGTTTTTGAGCAACATGAAAAGTTTCAATTAATGTCAGCTACAAGCTAAAGTTTCTGAATTTCTCCTTTTGTGGGAGGGGGAATTTGTGAGTCCAAAGCTTGCCTAGGCTTATTCTTGCAACACTAAACTATGATTTAGCATGCAGACTGGCTACAAGAAACCAGCAGCAGCACAAGTAGTCAACACAGTTTAACACATGCTATGCAGCCACTATTATAACACAACCACTTTGTTAAAGTTCAGCTAAGTTCTAGGTCTAATCAGTGCCAGACCAGGCCAGGTCATGAATGAACAACACCAGCATATTCCCTTGATATCCATGGAAGAATAAAAAGCGGAATATAACTGAACAATAAAATTTTACGTAGCAATCGTGTTGGGGGTTTTGTCCTCTTTTGACAGATGTTAGGTACCTAAACATTTGGGGGCTTGAGGACATAGCCCAGTTTAAAGTAGCATGAACTTACTTTTTAAAATTCTTCTGTCATTTGAAGATGGGATTATGCAAAATCCGTGCAATGACAGGACATCTGCATAATGGAAGAATGTACTACGGGAAGCCTGCATAGCTGCTGTTTACACCTTACTGGTAGTCACTGCCTGAGGCACATTTTGGCCTATGATGTGCTTAGATACTTTTCAGGTTGAGGACTTTACTATAAAAGGGTAGAAGCCAAGACATGCTTCTACTCCACCCAAACCCAGGTCTTTAATAGCTGGTTAATGAACCTGCCATTAATTGCTTTATACTACTATGACCAGATGTTCCTAATCTGGATGTACTCTTCATTACGCATTTCAATAGTTTCAGAACTCTGTTGGGTTCCTTAAAGGAGTAAGAAATTCTGCCCAAAAATAGTCAGCTTTTTTTTTAAGTGATAGAAAAGTGTTCCATCCAAAAATAATGGTTTTGCTTGAACCTTTCCTTCCAAGTTTCATAATGGAACTTTATTTGGATTGATGTTTCCTGAGCCATGAGCTAATCTGGCACAAAATATTTCCTAATTCCTGCCACTAGAATGAGCTTAATCTTGTTAAAAATATTGTGAAAACTCTTGTCACTATGTGCCACAAAATAGTACATCAGCACATCCCAGAAAGAAAGAAAAATTACAGCAGTCGTAGAGCAGGTGAAGTTTATTTTCCTCCAATTGCCCCAATGAGAGGGAAATCCTTTTTTCCCCAGGAAGAACCAAAAGGAGTGGCAATTGTCCCTCTAGACATTCCACCCTGCTAGTATGAGCCCAACAGGACTTTGGATTTGGCATTTAATACACCTTAAATTTTGTTTGCGTTGGCCCAGTAGGATTTCTTTGTCAGCTGACTTTGTTCACTCATCATACCTTCAGCTCTTTCTCTAGGTACAAAGTTTGTGCCTACCTGTTAACTTCCAGGTAACTGAATTTTACAGACAATGCATTTTCAAGGCCAGGCAACAATAACTGAAAGAGAATATTCAACTAGATTTACTAGTTATCAGGTCAAACCTACTTTTACATAGGTTTTTCAGATCGTAGTAGGCTCATCTTTACTTGGCTTCACTTTGCTTAAATAAGCAGAACAAATCTGAGTTTGGGCTTATCACAATTTGATGGAAGCAAATGAATTGTCTGGTTTGGGCAGGGGGACTGTTCAAGGAAAACAACCACTTTTTGTACATGGAGATTCACATGACAGATTCTTGATTCTGGGTTAGCTGTGCAAATTGGCACTTGCCACACATCACATCCCATAATTCATTAAGTCTTCAAGAATCAAGAGTTTTCAAAAATTATATAAAGGGTTTTCCTTGCAAGGAAGAAAAGTATATATAGGAATTAGAGGTCAAGAATCAAACAAAGGAGCAAGGAAGAGTAGCTGGGTAAAGAGAAAGCACTGAGAAAGCTCTGTGCGGGGCTGATTATGGAATTCCACCGCATCCCTCTTCTGAGTCTTGGAAGATGCTGCTAGCATGCCTACATCAACTTCCCTTAGTGAAGAGGATATCAGCTTTCTGAAATAGCAGCAATGGAGGGGGGGACCACCCTCAAGATTCCCAGGGTACTCATGTCTTCCAAGCTAGGTTTCAACCTTTCTTGGCAAATTTACAAACGTTCACAATACACTCAGTCCTGCTTATACCTTAACCATGACAGTTCAAGCTGAGTAACTTAGTGTCAGCTTCAGTTCCTGCGCTCTCCATATCAGAACTCATTACAACAGTTGCTGCTGATTCCACTGGGCAAAAACAGTGGTTGTCAATGTGGTGCTTGTGGAAACAATGGCATCTTCGAGATGCCCCTAGTACTCTCAAAGCCTCTGAGCTCTACCCACTCATGGTTATCTTTATTTCCCTTTAAAAGCATTCAGAAGGAGGGAGCTGGAAGAGCAACACTCTGTTCCATGTCCCCTCTCAGCTCTATGTAATTTTTAAGGCCCAGATTAATTCTGCTAGGTCCAAATTTTGCCAGATGCCTTGGCAAAGTGATGTGTGTACCAGTGCTTTCTCTCTTTCTATCTCTTTGGGGTGGGGAGCTGATCCAGAAGTGGCCAGAAAGGGAAGCACATGCCGCACTCGCTCAAAAATCCAAATGCACCCATTGGCCTGAAAAGGTTGTGGACCTCTAGGATGGACAAATTGTGATTTGATGGACAGAATAAGGCAGCTTCATGTGTTTACTTACATCTCTAAAAGGTTATGATGCGAGTAGATGCCCCTCCTTTCCCACTTTTGCAATGGCCGTGCCAACATATAAAACTCTGGGGCATAACTCAGTTCTGTCTTACAGAAATCCTACTGTAGTGAATTGAAAATGCCTCCGGTGGAAGTTTGAATGGTAGAGAATCTATTTCACCCAGATTTGTGTATCCTGGATATCATAGTCTCCGAGTTCTATGCACCAAAAAGAAACAAACCTGGTATTTAAAACATTTACATGCTAGATTCTCCAATTATAGGGTCTGCATGCCAGCAGAAACATTAGTCATCTGCTTAGTAACAAACCAAAATGAAATCCTTTTACATTTGGTTTCCATACAATATCATTTACTTTTATAACTCGATTTTTCAAAAGGTTTCTATCTTTAAGACAAAGTTTTGCACAGTATTTAAATTTTACCACTATTCCTATATATAGACTTCAACTTACTAAAATAGCAATGCTCAAGCACATGGGTGGAAACTTAACAGTAAATCTGAGCAGCTTGGAGAGCTCGTATGAATTTTACAGTGAGAGCACTTCACATTAGACATGGAATAGCAAGGCCAGCAGGGACCTGGTCAGCATTCTGCTCTCTTCCACACATGCAGGTTACAGTATTGCAACTATTTCCCAATTCAAGCCTTCTCCCCAAGAGGTAAATGGGTGCAACTCCACTGCCACAAAGTTTTCCTAAGGTTATTAATTTGGATGGAAGAAAATAAAACACAAGCTTAACTTGCCAAGCAAATCATTGACATTTAACATGCCTTGGCTGGATCACATCTGAAAAGTCTAGGATACTCTCTCTGGTTTTATTGTCGTTTAGTTGCATTAGTTATATTAATTACATATTAATTGAAGACTAAAAGACAATGCAGCAAATATGAAACTGCTCAAACAGAACTTGTGGTTTGTTATTTGGTAGACACAACAAATGTTGTTTTGAAATGGAGATTTTTTTTCTAAAAACAACACAAAGTTCACATGAACATGGCTACAATTATTTTTTAAAGGGTTTTGTGAGGGGCCACCACAGGCAAAAATAAAAGGCTGTGCAGGATTTGGTACCACACTAGGCTACGATACTGAGTGCTACAATGTGTTTGCAGTTTCATCATGGACCTATGGAACAGGGATAAGTGGGGAAGGCTGGCTGGCTCAGTGGTAGGTTGTTACTGACAAAGTGGCTTGGTAGGGTGCACTGGATTTGGAAATATCAACAGCCCCTGGAGATAGAATCATGAATATAGCTGGAGCCATCTGCAGTTGTCTATTCAAGAAAACGAAAGAATTCAGTAACAGAGCACTAAGAAATGCAAAGGCATTATCTTGCTTAGGTATAATAATTGTCCAGAGTAACATAGATAGTACCAAACCAGTACTGAACCAGCATACAAATGCAACAAACTTTACTCTATCAGTAAAAAATAAGCTATTTCTTCTGACTTCAAGGAATGTGATAACAGCTGCAAATATTACTTCTGCCTGACAAGTTGCAGACACCTTTCCATATAAGGTGAAAAATGTATAAAAGCTGTTCAGGCTATACTGTTGCCTCTGTCCCAGCTGGTTCATTACACTCTAGTTGAAGCCTTTATGCTTTTAAAATCTATATAAAAATATTTAGAAGCAGACCACAACCACTTATCTAAAGAACAAAAGTGGTGAGATGAGCTTTAATTAGGATAGAATCATCCCACATTTTGCCTTCTGATGTTTTGTCAGCAGAATAACTCACATTAAAATTGGAGTTCTCAATGTGTCACCCATGGACACTTTTCTGGTTGCCAGAATGGAGGGTTACCTGTGTTGTTGGTTGCTGTTTTTCTTTTTTTTGGGGGGGGGGTTATATGTATTTTGCCTATTTTTTGGGGGGGGGGTCCAAGTACTGTCTTTTCTTCTGCTGTGAAATGGGCATTTTGTGGCACCCACAACAGTTTCTTCGATTTTCAAATGTGTGCCAGGGTCCAAAAATGCTATGGATCCCTGTATCCCTTCAAAGTTTAAAACTTAAATGCAAAATGCACTTGAACATTATCTTACTGAGATATGGCAGTGTGCTTCATATTCTGACTAATAAGCTTGCACAAGGAATTAAAAATAAATCAACAGAGGGGAAGCATGTGGAGAAGGGAAAGGTGGTCTCCGTATCAGAATCCCTCAGCATCACAGGTATTAGTAGTACTGCAGGCTAATCATCTGTGTCTGCTGAACTAAAACTGGATCTGAGGGAAAACTCATATATGGGTAGCACATCACAGCAGCAAAACCTCATATGTGATTGCAATATTTGTCTTGTGCAAATGAGGACATGCGCTCTTCCCCCCAAGGTTCCCTGCATAGGAGCCAACTTCTAGGGGCTCAGGTCCCTTTGCCCCCACCCAATAAAATATTTGAGCCCCCCCCCCAGTTGATAGGCCTTGTCATTCAAATAGATGTGTGTGCAGCATCTTGTGGTTGATTATGTGAAGTGGGGCTTACCTGCCCCACAATATTTTATCCAAGGTGGCACCCCTGGTTCCCTGTACTTTCACTTCATCAATCAGTTCCTTCTTGTTGGTGAGAACCAGGTCCATGAGAGATGACCCCTCTGTTGCTTCTCCCATCTTCTGGAAAATGAAATTGTCAGCAAGGCAATTTTGTTGGACTTTGCATTTTTGGCAGTTTGCACTGCGAAACAGTGATCTCCCCAAGGAACAAGCCTGGGCAGTGTGTATCAGCCTCACTGATGTAGTCCAAAGGACAGCAGAGCAATACAACCATCTTAGGGACTCAGGATTTGTTTAGGGTTTACTCCTTAGCCTTTTCTTCTCCTGAAGATATCCCAGAAGGCAGCAGAGGTTTAGGATCAGAGTTTTACTTCTTCGAGATTGGCTACCTTCCTAGGTTGACAAGCCCCATCTGCTTCTTTACAGCATGTGCAGAAACTGCCTTCTTGCCTGTTGAGGCCACTATTAGTCTTGTCTGCTCAAATGGAGCCTGTTTTTGCATGCAGGGTAAGTCCCTAACACACTGAGAGTTTGAGACCCATTGGCTACCCTCACTTGGTTTAGCCAGCCAAATCTATTCCCAGGGTGTGGCCACCATCACAGGCTGGCAGCTTCTAGGAGCCACATATAAGAGCTAAGTCATGGGTAGGCAAACTAAGGCCCGGGGGCTGGATCCGGCCCAATCGCCTTTTAAATCCGGCTCACGGACGGTCCAGGAATCAGCGTGTTTTTACATGAGTAGAATGTGTCCTTCTATTTTAATGCATCTCTGGGTTATTTGTGGGGCCTGCCTGGTGTTTTTACATGAGTAGAATGTGTGCTTTTATTTAAAATGCATCTCTGGGTTATTTGTAGGGCATAGGAATTTGTTCACCCCCCCAAAAAAAAAAATAGTCCGCTCCCCCCCACAAGGTCTGAGGGACAGTGGACCAGCCCCCTGCTGAAAACGTTTGCTGACCCCTGAGCTAAGTGCAGAATGGGGATCAAAGGTGGGCAAACTAATACAAAAGAAGCACGATGTGTCCCCACCAAAGGTACTAACTTCCCTAACAGCCCATGCACCCTAGCCCTACAGCACAGAGCTGGAAACAGTGACCCTATTCTCCTTAATATTGAGGGTAGCCAGTATAAGTATGTATGCACAGATTAACACTGAAGAAATTGTTTGCTACTAGGAAGGGTCCCCCCTCTTTTTAAAGAAGGATTGCATTTTGTGCATCAGAATAATCACCTGTGTTGTGCAGTGCTGCTGAATTAGCGCATGAGAGTGCATAATTGGAACAAAGCTACACAGCTCACACAGTGCTTCAGAGCATTTGCCTATGCTAAATGGAAAGTAATGCATATTCCTAATTATTTAAGCATTGCTGTACATGATATGCTGACTATGAACAGATGTAGGCACAGTCAAATACACTGTGGGCATATAACTCGCATGCCTAGTATGTGAACTATTTTTAATGCTTTCTGACCTGCTGATTGCTTGCTGTTGAACAACAGGCCATGAAAATATGTGCGAAGGAGAAAGATATAAATGTGAAAATACATGTGTGTGGTTTATGGGTTTGGTTATTTAAAAAAAGAAAAGGGGGAAATAGAACCATTCATTACTTTTGAGAAATATTCAATATGCTCCCTAAAGCATCTGGGGTTTACTTCAATTTTTATGCCAAATTACAGACTGTGAATTCCAACGAGTTTTCTAGGCAAAGAATGTTGAACTGTGTTAATAATGGAGAAACCTCTGGTACTTTTGTCCATCTATAACACTTGGTACCCCCCCCAAAACTATGCTACGATTGTGATTTATATTATTTTTTCAAACATACTTGGTTTATTAAACCAACAACATGCTAAGCATAATTTCATTTTCCTTGCGGAGAACCTTACATTTTATTCATTATCTGGCTTCCAAAATCCCATTTAGTTATAGATTTTGATACATGGGCAGAGTCACAAGAAACAGTAACTCTCTGTGAAAATAAAACTGGAAACATTTGATGGGTGTGCTAGGAATTCCTGTATAAACAAATACCAAGATTTTAAAAGTAGCTGAAGCAAAACTGGCATGCCCTATGCATTTGTCTGAAGTATGTGTGGCTAATGTTTGATCAGCAAAATGTCAGAGGGGATCACAATTGTTCAGCAACTGGCCACACATCTCATGAACTTCGCAACGTTTCAGAAATGCATGGAGGAATCTGTTGTAATCCAGAAGAAATGAATCATGGCATGAAATCAGGCAAATGAAAACACTAAAGAACTGGGAGAGGGGAAGATATTGCCCAAACTTGGGTGGGGGGTGGAGTTGCTGTATGGTCTCTACCCACAGACCTGCAGCTTTTCACATTGCCTGAGTGGAAGAAAGGAGCAACACTGCAATTGCAGAATGCAAATGGACTCTAGTGTAATTAGTAAGACTGGCCACACTTCTTTGCAAAATCTTTGTAACATTAAAGCACAACCCCACCATGTTTTTCCCTCACTCCAGTTCTTGTAAAAACAAATTCTGAATTCTAAAATAAACAAAACCCGCCCTATATGCTAACCATCACAACCAAAGTAAATTATTCGTCTGCCCATACTACATTGTTTAATAAAATTAATTCTTCTTTTCCGGCCAGTCTTCTCAGAGTAATTAGAATCTTATAGCAGCAAAGTTGAAGGAAATGTAACCATTTGGATAGAATGTGGCAGAAGGATAGCAACTTTATTTGTGGATATTAGAGAGCCCAACTCAAATATTCATATACACATATGTAAATACAAAAGGATGTGGTTATTTAAAGGTCAATAACTGTATTCAGCTGTTGACTGAAATCTGCTTTGTCTTCGGTTTAAAAGTTTCCTGTACTTTACAATAAAACCACTAAATAAGCCACTATTCTTGGAATATGATGCCAATTAATAAAAACTATACAAAATATAACTAGAAAATCAAAATGGATTTCTTATGCCCTGGAAATGTCAACAAAATGCCCAGTTCCAAATGGTATTTTTCATTGTATTTATTGCTTAGCCAGAGGTCAGAAAGCATCTTGTCATGAACAGCAATGCATTCCACAACACACAGTTTCCATGGATGGAGATAAAGAACAGCTTCCTTAAAAAAAAAACCCCAAAAAACCCCAAGGGCCTCAATTAAATACACAAAATTCACACAACTTTAAAAAGCAAAGAGCAGCAAAAATGCCTAATTACACCTGTATACACATGACTGCACTTTTACTATGTGCTAAAGCTCAACAGTTCAAGATTAGAATTTTGCTTCCATACATTCCAGGGTGGCTGGGGAAACCCAGCTAGATGGGCAGGGTATAAATTATTATTATTATTATCATCATCATCATCATCATTATTATTATTATTTATCCCAATGAAACTAGTAACCCAAAACCTGCCAGACCATGGCCATAGAAGGCTATTTCAACACTGCAATTCTGTGTACTCTTGGGTATTCTGTGTACTCTTGGGTATATAAGTTCTTATATAAGTTCTTACTCAGAAGTTGAATCCTTGAACATCTATTTTCTTTTGTCATTGCACCCCCGATCTTCTGCTCAGGTTAGCCCCCCTGTTGGTAACAATAGATGCAAACAATGAAAGAGGCCCAAACTATTCAAAAAGCAAACACTACCCTAGATGACCCTACAGGTTCACAATTATTTAAATAAAATGTTCTGCACAGTAGAACTCAGAGGCCTCTATAAACACACACACACACACACACACACACACACACACTCAATAAATATTATAGGACAGAAACATCACATACATATTACAAAGCACACGTGATTTCAAAAAAGTAACTCTCTTAGGAAAAACAGAAATCATACCCACGTCCTGATACCATTTACAAAGTTATCACCTCATTGCTAGAAATTGTGCTAGTTTCTGTCTTTACTCCAGATAAGGTTGCACCACATAGAATAAACACACATCCCACAAACACATAAACCCTTATCTGACCACTGACATCAGGGTCTTTTTGTTCACTACAACTAACATCAGCATACGCCAAAGCAGTCACACACCATACTTCTACAAAGGAAATGGGAATCTCTTTTGATGACACAAAAAGCAGATAGGTAACTGACTCAGTGCATCACTATTCATGCTTCTAGTATTACATTTAAAGGGGGAAGCAATGCACTTCTCCTAGGAGATACAAGGTCCCCCAAGGGTGGAGAAAACTCATGCCAACACATGAAGGGAGGAGATGCATACAGTGGTACCTCTGGTTACGTACTTAATTTGTTCCGGAGGTCTGTTCTTAACCTGAAGCACCACTTTAGCTAATGGGGCCTCCTGCTGCTGCCGCGCTGCTACTGCACGATTTCTATTCTCACCCTGAAGCAAAGTTCTTAACCTGAGGTACTATTTCTGGGTTAGCGGAGTCTGTAACCTGAAGCGTATGTAACCCGAGGTACCACAGTAATTAACTCTTAATACATCAGAAATGCACGTAAAATGCAGATTGGTTTCTTCCACTTTGAGTCCCAAACTGATATATATTTTCTGAACTAACTTTTGTCAAATCTTTGAACTTATAAAATATACTGATTATTAAGGTCAGATTCATGCATGGAAACCAGTGTTTCTCTCCTCCACAGATGCCTGCTCAACCATTCCTGGATACAATATTACCTGGTAAGCAAATTGTCACTACAGAGGTATCAGTGTGGTGCTATTTCCACAATCATGGCATCATTTTTTTTAGGTCTGAATCAGACATAAAATGAATAACTGATTTCAGACTTTATATGAATAATTACTCTGGTCTTAAGAATTCACTAAGTCTGTGTTTGTTTGTTTGTTTGTTTGTTTGTTTGTTTGTTTGAAAGGTCTTTCTACTGCGTAATTGTTAAAACCTCTAAGTGATTTATCCTGTTTTCTTCTTTGCAGCTCTAGAAGCTACTATCATGGATCACACAGTGCCTGCTCCTGGCAAACAGCAAACCACCAGTGCCTGCATGGAAATACAAGTGTGCAGAAATCTGGCAACACAGCAATATGCCCATCCATGTGTGTGCATCCTTTGGAAATAGTTCTTGAGAGCCCAGAGGCTCAGTGGCGTAGCGTGGGTTGTCAGCACCCGGGGCAAGGCAAGTAATTTGCGCCCCCTAACCCGTGGATTTGCGCCCCCTAACCCTAACCCCCAGATGTTGCGCCCGGTGCCGCCGGCCCCCCCTGCACCCCCCACGCTACGCCATTGCAGAGGCTGATCAAAAGCAGAAACTCTAGAATAAATTTCCTATTTTGTCTCCAGTACTCAAAAAGTATTATTTCAGCCAATATGTATCTTATATATCACAATGGAGATTATGCTTCATTCTCTAACAGCAGATCAAGCACAAGACTAAGGAGTGGTTCCACACTTTATGCAGCATTCATGTTTGCCACAGATACACTAATGTTGTGCTAGTCTTTCCTTTGGCAAATACAAAGTATAAGTGACAGATCTGTATGCACAACCATCAGACATCTACCAAGTAATCAGGGCTCCTGGGAATGCCAATATAGATATTTCAGGATGTTCATCTGACAATTCCACTTAAGGAGTTTGCTGAAGGAAACCACCCAGAGCAAACATGTTTGGAGTGTGAGATGCAGAGCCATTTTGCATAGTATTCCTACTCAGCCATATTGCTGTGGCTAAGCTGAAATTTGAAGCTGCTTTGCAACTTATCAAATATAATTAACGAAATACCAAATCTCAGTGATGCAGGGCAGATACAGAAAAAACAAAAAAGTCAACCTTCCCAAAAAATGAGAGTATTCAATTTCATATGGAAAGTAGAGAATAGGTTACATAAAGATCTTTTGCATGGTTCAGGCAAATAGGTATCCTCTGCTGCAAGTGAGACAAGGTCAAAGCTTTTATCATGTTTACAGGTAATATGGCAATTCACAACATGTGGAAACAAATAAATATTTTCCCTTCATATACAATGGTACCTTGGGTTACAGACGCTTCGAGTTACACGTTTTCAGGGAAACCCGGAGTACCGGAAAGGGTTACTTCCAGGTTTTGCTGCTCGTGCATGCGTCACGGATTACGTCTGCAACCTGAGCTTCCACTGTATTTAAAATACTACATGGAGTAATATGGGTTCAGTCCACACTCCAGTGCTAATCACCACCTTTCTGTTTTTGAGCAAACTCTGTAATTCCAGAATTGTAAGAGAAAAACACATGTGCCTGTAGTATCCTAATGATGCAAAGTGACTCAATTAATTAGAATGATGTGTGTCCTCTCTTGGCCACTCTCCCTCTTTCTGCAGAGTAGGAATTTCCTTTTGGGCAAGCTAAGTTGTTATTGCTCTGATAGCTACAAAGATGAGAGACTAACTTACATTTTTCACAATAGACGAAACAGGTCTAACTTCTTGGTGTGCAGCCTTTATTATTTAGCATAAGAGCACAATCCACAAGCCTGAGTGGTGAAAATATTACAAAGAAAGTGAGTTCGCACATGATTTTATGGGTCATTACTTAGATAAGCCACTGCTAGTCCAGACGTGTGACTGCTATTCATATGGGTCTATGTCCTGTGAATCAGCTCGTGTAAAGGGGCCATAAAGAGGTAGGCTAACAAGGTAGGGGGGAGTAGAGGAGAGTATGGACCTACTCAAACATAACTCTGTTCACATGGATGCCACCACTTCTGTGCACTGGAAGCCCCATAAGGCAGGGATTGCCCAGCCACTTATGAAATTTCCACTCTACTTCACAAACTGCCTTCCAAGAGATACTGTAGGTAACTGTAACAATGCACAACTTAAATTTTCACACCGATACTGTCATCATACACACCATGTGACACTCCCCCTCCATTCCTAACACTGGCTTCCAATCTGTCCTATAATCTTTAGAAGCTCCTTAAAGCTTACTTTCAAAGTCTTTAGTGGTCTTGCCCACCTCTGTGTCCATACATCCTTGTCCTCCTTAGTGCCTTCAACTCTACCACTTTCAGCCTCCTGAATGGTTTCTCTCTCCCTTAAATGACTTCTCCATTATCTTGTGCCTGGAAGATACTCACAGGTTGCCGTCTCTTTCTTCAAAGCCAACCTAAAAAAACAGTGTTTTCCACAGAACCTTTGCCTCTCCTCTCCTCTGCTACTATAACCATGCTTTCTAGTATGTTTACATGTAATCATACAGATTTGTCCCCCATTACCTTTCCCTTGTAGTCATCTCTTTCTTCATAATATAAACTGTAAGCTCCCTTAGGCAGGGGCCCATCTTTCCAACACTTCCTATCCTACAAAGTGCTACATACATAGATAAAAGGTAAAGGGACCCCTGACCATTAGGTCCAGTCGTGGCCGACTCTGGGGTTGCAGTGCTCATCTCGCTTTATTGGCTGAGGGAGCCGGTGTACAGCTTCCGGGTCATGTGACCAGCATGATTAAGCCGCTTCTGGTGAACCAGAGCAGCGCAGGCAAACACCGTTTACCTTCCCGCCGGAGCAGTACCTATTGATCTACTTGCACTTTGACGTGCTTTCAAACTGCTAGGTTGACAGGAGCAGGGACCGAGCAACGGGAGCTCACCCCATCACAGGTCGAACTGCCGACCTTCTGATCAGCAAGTCCTAGGCTCTGTGGTTTAACCCACAATGCCACCCGCGTCCCTACATAAATAGTTAGTACTATGTAAACAGTAATATAAAACGGTAATATGGAAAGCAGCATTATCCAGGAGTCCAGAGCCTCTAGAATCTAGATTATTCAGGTTTAGTGTAATTTTTTTTAAAAAAAAAATGATCCAAGTTTCTCAGGGAGTAACATGAGAACACATAAGACAGGACTATTCAATGCTTAAGTAGTATTGCAATGTTTATAGCTACCTTTTCCCATGGGAGATGCTTAAATCTGTTCACTTTTACTTTATAACTAGCGAGTGTGAATATGTTCTTTTATATAACTAATATTCATTAAAAAGAGATGGAACAAAGACACTTTTAATTGATGCACTAGAAAATAAACCTATTTACAACTGGTAAATGGTTAGTAGCTAATTATTCCTGCTGGTGTGGCACTTGCAAATAGCTTTCAAAAGAGAATATGCATTTCCATGGTTACACAGTATGAATGTTTTCAAGAACCAAAGTAAGTGGACTATGAAATAATCTCAGTGCAAGAGATGATTTGCATCAAACACACTTAACACCTATAGGATGTGCTTGTTTGATAACCATGCCATTATCACGCTTCCCAGTAGCTTACTGTATATTGCATGCATCTTTATGCAGAAAACCAAAAAGCATCACGATAAGCATTGATGAACAGGTTTATTTAGTTTCAAGCAGAGCTCTGGGTGGAGCAAGAAAAACAGCATTCACAAAGTCACTGCAGAGACTCCTTATACTTTCATACCATCAAGATACCATCTCAAAACCAATGGAAGTCATATACGCATAACCCAAGGTCACAAGTTTGATTAAAATTCTTTCCCATTGCTAAATCCAAAATTCTCCTTACAGGTTTGTTTGACATTTAAAACATTTACCCATTGCTGTAGCATTTTTTAAAAGATAGTAATCTCTACAAATTTTGGCAGACTACTAGGAGTGATTTTATTGTTTAACAAATTTTGTCATGTTCTGTTTGCAAACTGCTTAGAGATTTTCCTTTCAGAAATGTAAAGCAGTATAGAAATGATTTAAATAAATAAAAGACTATTCTAGTATAATATAAGGTTGTTTTTTTATAAAAAAAACTATTGATGTACAGAAGATGAAGAATCCTAAATTCAAGAAAAGAATTAAAAGCAGGTGCCTCTTGTTTTAATAAGTAGGTCACCCACCACAGCAGCTGGGGGAAGGGAGACACTATACATGAGTGGGAGAAATTGGACGTGGCAGCCACATCTTATTTGTGAATAATAGCCTTATCACAACACTCAGATGACTTAATAATTACAAGTGTCACCAGCAGCAAGTGCTTGGGAACCTTCAGCTCAGCAAGAGCTCCAGCTGCACAGAATTTAGTGCAAGGCTCCACGTCTTCAGATAAAGGCCAATTTCCAAAGATTCAGGAGTGTGAAGGGGCATCTTTAATAACCCATGTCCTAAACCATAAATCCACGATTCCCTCTCATCATCATTCTTTGTTACCAAAAGCATGTAGCTAGCAAACACCTTTGTTTCTAGTTCCACTCTCTTTCAAGAAAGATAGGGATACTTTTTTTTTACAAAGTATCCCAGACATATGGACTTCCCAAAGCTACATTTCTGTAACAAGCAAACTTCTTTCAGTCTCCTGTATTCCTAGTTTTAAGCTTTGGTCTGTCTTTGTATAAAATTAATCTACTCCTCTAACCCCAGTGCTCTTGGCTGTAATGCATGCTGAATCTGTAAATCAGGAAGAGGTCAGAGACAATTTTTAGAAGAGTTGAAAGCAGTTTGAGAGGGACAGTGGTCTGGATGGTGTACATATTTTCTTTGTCCCACTGGTGCTGCTGTAAGAGAGAGAGATAGGTAGGTAGATAGATAGATAGATAGATAGATAGATAGATATGAGAACCATACTGAACTAGTTTACCAAAGGCAAAAATAGGATGAGAGTATATACCATGGGCAACAATCTCCCCACCCCCTAGGGGGGAAAAGCACCTATTATCTGCCTCCAGCCTTTGTTAAATAACAGCTCCACAAACAAACCAAAGACTTGGAGACAATCTTGCTTAGCAGCTTTCCTCTTTTCTTTTCTTTTTTTGCATGTTCGGTACTATGCAGGAAAGCTATTAAACACTTCAAGAAGAAAGCAATATTTATTATGAGTTACTGTATTTGTACAGCACATCCAGCCAGGACCTACAGCAGCAAAAGTTCAGAAACATTTTCATAACAACTACCATGCTTATTTTTAGTATCCTCTTGGATGCTTTCTGATTAAAGAACTGCAGTGAAATTATCCAGACACTCTGGTAGGCGTGCCTTTCTGTGCTGGGCACCACGGAAAGCATACACACACAGAAACAGTTTGAAACAAGAACTTAAGAATTCAAATGTAGTTCAAAATAACTTCAAAAATACAAAACTACAGAAAATTTAACTAATCCAGCTATGGTGGTGCCTTTTGTAATTGTTTTATTGTTGGGATGTTATTGTATTTTACCATGTTGTTCTCCCTTAATATTGGCAGTATAGAAACTTCTGAAAAAAATAAATAAATGCACAAGATAGCTTGGCTGTTATGGGGTGTGTAGCCAGGCTAATGCTCTCTGCTGACGCACACACAAGTTCCTATCTTTGTACTCTGAATTGCTGTGGGCTAATAACTGCTCTCTAGATCCATGCTGGAAATCAATGATCACTCCGATTAAGAGTTAAATGCTTTAAAAAGGTGGGTAACTAAAACAGGTGTTATAATATCAAGGACATGCCAAGGGCAGAGTCGCATAGGAGGTCGTTGTCCTCCTGGACTAGTAGGTTAGCACACAATTTAGAAATGCATTAAAACTATGGCAGTGTTCCCACAACTTTCCACAGCACAGATTCTACCAACTAGACCACAGGCTAGCTTGTGAGCAGATCAGAAACCCACTCCAAAAAAGATTCGTGCTCCTGCCTTAAATAGCCGACCACGCAGCCTTAAGGCTGCAATCCTAAACACACGCGCTGGATAACAAATCCCACCGAACATTGTGGGGCTTGAGTTGCTTCTGATTAAACCTGAATAGGGTTCCCCTACAAGTTCCAGAAGGAAGAATTCATTTGATTAGAACGGGCGCCGCCTAGTCAAGCAAAACTCTCGCAGCTGAAGTGATTACCAAGCATCAAGCAAATACACCGCGGCTGGGAATCAATCCCAGGAAAGTAAACCTGTTGTCTTCTTCAGCGGGTCTACGCCGGAGCAAACAAGAGGCGGGAGACGTACGTCTATCCCAGTAGAGTTTTCACACTCCGCCACCTTCCAGAAGGAAACCATTTTTTAAAAAACAAACAAACCCAAAAGCCGAGCTTTGCAGTGTTAAAGCAACTTGAGGAGAGGGCGGCGGCTTCGAGCTTCGTAGCTCACCTCCAACCTAAACAAGAGAAGTTCTGAAGGCGCCTCAGGGTGCTACCCGAATCAGTTCAGCCACTAGAGCCGATGGTCTTAGATGGGCTGCACCCATTAATTTCAGCGGGTCTACCCCGAGTACGTGCTGGTGGGACAAGGGAAGACACTCGCAAAGCCCTCTGGAAGGATGCCCCTTCCTCCGCCTAGTCCTCCTTACCTCGGGGTAAGCCAGCAGCGTTTCCTTCCGAGGAGACCCGCGCAAGGGTGAGCTGAGCCGTCCGCCTCCGAGGGCGGCCGCCGAGCTGCTGTTCTGTGTGCTGACAAGAAGAACTCGGCCCCTCTGGAATGGGCTTCCTCCTCCCCTCGAGAGCTCGCCCTCGCTTTCCACGAGAGGGGAAGCGGCTTTCTCCGCCTCGCGGGCTCTTCTTCCACGCACAGGCTCTCCCCCGGCGGGCTAGTACCAATCCCAAACAAACGCAGC
Organism: Podarcis liolepis; assembly: GCF_965112155.1. Classification (NCBI taxonomy): domain Eukaryota; kingdom Metazoa; phylum Chordata; class Lepidosauria; order Squamata; family Lacertidae; genus Podarcis; species Podarcis liolepis. The sequence goes on along the minus strand of NC_139557.1, from coordinate 69,289,768 downwards.
CCCGCCTCGCGCCGCTCACAGACCCAGCAGCAGCAGCAGCAGCAGGCGGCCTCCCCGCGGCAAGAAGGCCAATGGGAAAACGCCGAGGGAGCCGAGTTGCTCGCGCCTCAGAGGTCGCTCGGAAAGTGGCCGGCGCGCGCGCGGAGGGCGGCTGCTTGGGCGCGGGCTCCTGCTGGACTCTGCTCCTCACAGCCGACAAACAGCAACACACGAGCAACTCCTCCTTCTCCAGCTCCGCCCCTGCCGGGCGGCTGCCACCTAACACTCCTCGACGTCTTGCGCGGGAGCAGTGGCGTAGCGTGGGGGGTGCAGGGGGGGCCGCCGCACCGGCTGCAACATCTGGGGGTTAGGGTTAGGGGGCGCAAATCCACGGGTTAGGGGGCGCAAATTACTTGCCTTGCCCCGGGTGCTGACAACCCACGCTATGCCACTGCACGGGAGAGCGAATATCAGGGCAGAAGCTGCCTGTCTGTGGCGGCGGGGCAGTCCGGGCAGCAGGACTTTGCTTGGGGCGGGAGGCAGGCTGAGCAGCAGGGCCCCAAAGGCAGAGGACAGGCCTGGCTTTCCATCCTGGAAGGAGGGGGGGAGGCAGGCAGGGGCCGCATGACTTCTCGTTCCTTCCTCAAGAGCTGCGCTCCGAAATGTTGTGTGTCTGAGGTAGTTTGCTTTCATAGGACCGCCGACACCTATTGAACACACATTGCTATCAAAAGGGCCTTGAGACAATTAAAGGCTGCCTAAGGGATATGGCGGCCTGAGGGACCTGGGAAGCTGCCTTATAGTAGGGTTACCAGACGTCCCCGGATTTGCAAATCTGTCCCCGGACAAATTCCGTCCCCGGAATGTCCCCAGATTTGCACATCTGTCCCTGGGAAAAGTGGCAGTGACAGCCTCAGCAGCCTGGAGCCAGCCTGGTAGCGCAGTTGGCTCTGGCTGGCTCTGGGCTGCTTGCTGCCGCTGCCACTGCCAAAGGGGAACCGGGGACGTCCAGTGGTACAGATCTTCTGCCCCCTTCCCCCTTTGATTTGACTGATGGGGGAGGCTCAGGAGTTGCTGGCGGGCGGCCATTGCCCTGGAGAGGCACAAGGTGCATGGTTTCTTTGCCGGGCAAGGTGCAAAGCCCTTCTTTCACACCCTATGTAACATAAATGCGCAAAGTTTTTTAAAGACTGGGCAACGGCGCACCGCCCGCCCATGACTCCCAAGCCTCCCCTGATCACCTGCCCCCTCCCCCCTTTCTTTTGACAGATCAGGGGAGGCTCGGGAGCCACAGGCAGGCACCATTGTCCAGTTTTTTTAAAAACTGCGCATTTATGTTTCACAAGGTGTGAAAGAAGGGCTTTGCACCTTTATGCAATATGCATGTGTGCTTGGGCCCAGGGTCTTTTGCCTCACCATCCCCACTACTGACTCCCTGCTGCTACTCAGCTTCAAAAAAAAAGTGTCCCCAGATTCATTGAAAAAATCTGGTAACCATACCTCTCAGTGGTCGGTCTAGCTCAGTACTGTCCACACAGACTGGCAGTGGCTCTCCTAAGGCCCGGGATCAAATCAGAAACTGGGACAGCTTCTCTAAATCAGGGACATCCCTGGAAAATAGGGACACTTGGAGGGTCTGCATCTGTAATTTCTGGATCTTGACATTTCTAACCATGTTCTACCAAAAAAGCCCCAATAAACTTTGTACTCAATGGTATTTACTTCTGAGTGTAAATGTTTAGAATTGTGCTGTTGGATTCTGTCCACCTTGTTAAACGTCTGTCCTGAATGATTTAGGCTGCAGTGCTTAAGTTCCATGAGCAAAATGAATGATTTGTACCATTGCACCTTAAAAAAAAAAAAAGCATTGACAGTTTGTTCCACCCTGTTTCCTAGGAAACTTTCCTGCCTCTCAGTGACAGCAGGTTGGCTCCTCAGCGCTTTTAGGCTAATAGGGTGAATGTCTCACAAGGTGCTGGGAGGAAACAATACAAATGAGACAAAATAGATACAGTGGTACCTCTGGTTACGTACTTAATTCGTTCCGGAGGTCCGTTCTTAACCTGAAACTGTTCTTAACCTGAAGCACCACTTTCGCTAATGGGGCCTCCTGCTGCCGCCGCGCCGCCAGAGCACGATTTCTGTTCTCATCCTGAAGCAAAGTTTTTAACCTGAAGCACTATTTCTGGGTTAGCGGAGTCTGTAACCTGAAGCGTATGTAACCTGAAGCGTATGTAACCCGAGGTACCACTGTAATAGCTTGGCACATCCACACATTTACCCTACATATCTGTGTAGAATGTTAGTGAGACTGGAGAGACCTTTGGGAGGCTCCCTGCCACATTTGGTTAGTAGATAGCATTTGACTTGCTGCCAGTAGTGCATTCAGGGCAGGTCTTGGGGGCAGGTGTCCAAGAGTCCACTCAAGAAAATAAGCACAAGGGCCCTCAATTCCAGTGGGGCTGGCTTACCAGATTCTGAAGTGAAGTAATAATCAATGCTGTCTAAAGAAGCACCCCTGGTAAGATCATTACGACTAGGCGTTAAAGTTGCTTGAATGCGCGGCATCACAAACTCTGCAAAACTGCCCTGAGGACTGTTCCAAACATTTTACATACGTGTGTGAAGGGGAGGGGAGGCCCCTGCACTCTCAAACATAATTACAGCATATGTATTTCTTTTTTCTGTTCTTTGTCTGAATGCATATGAACTGAAAATCTGTGGCCAAATGCAGCTTCCTCTCCAACATATGTACACGTGATAGGTGGAATTTTCACAGAACATGGAACACATGTTTTACTGACTTACAGTCATAGGTACCCCGAAAGGTAAAGTGGCACCTGTGAAATGCAACTACTCTATTAGGGGGGATCCAGCTAAATTGGACGTTGAAGGGTCAAGGAAAAAATGAAGAACAGAACATAATGCACACACATATACAAGCACAGTCTATAGAGGGCAACTGTACAAAGGAAGCTAATTATGAGAACAGAAATTAAGTGAAAGAAACTCTGTTTCCTATGCTAATTTAATTTCTCTGGGAGACTCCCTTAAATCAGGCTTTGTCAGAACTCCCAGTGGGTATAGTTCACAATGACGGTGGCTATATTAAAATCATTGTGAGGAAAATGGATAAGAACAATGGCTAGGTTGCTAGGAGGTAGCCAGTTGGAGGGATGAAAGGGGCATGATACTTTTTGGGAGAGAAAGGAGAATTGTCTGGAAATACCCAAATGGCTGTTCTGTTTTGTGTGCTGAAGTTTGGGCAAAACAGAAACCCCACTGCTGGATTAGATTAATGTGTCTTTCCTCCCTCTATGACATAATCCCAAATGTATGTTTTGCTATTCCGCTATACCACTCCCGCCACTGTGTTGTGTTGAGGGTAAGCCTGTCTCTCCATTGGAATATCTTGGTCTTCAGCATAACCACTAAGTGATCTAATTTCAGTTGAGCTTTTATATTAAAAAAATTATTTCTGGCTGTCCGTCTGGGCAGAATTCTTCATCTCTTCTTTCACTGCGTTGTGTGTGTGTTTGAGCTTACCACTAAACTGGTGTTTTCACATTCTTAGAAAATTACTTTTTTATGCTAGCAAGACAACAGAAAAGGAACCCCCCCTCCCAACTTTTACATTACAAGCAAACCAGATGTGTGGATAGAGTCATTATATAGTTAATCACCACCAGAGCCCTGTTCAGGCATCTGCATGAACATGAGAGGGCTTAAAGCCTGAGGAGGGGGGAGGAGAGGGTGTGTCTGCAGGGTTCACAATTGTGTGGAGGCTTCTAAGCATGTAGAAGACCCCTTCAGACATTTGGGCTGAATGTGCAAAGGTTTGATGAGGAACCCATGCATGCAGAGACATTGTGGCAGGGATTGTGTGCTCATTCCACTCCCCCCTCCCCCAATTTTAAGTCACTTTCAGCCTGTTGCTATTCTTCAGTGCATTCCAGTGGCGTAGCGTGGGTTGTCAGCACCCGGGGCAAGGCAAGTAATTTGCGCCCCCTAACCCGTGGATTTGTGCCCCCTAACCCTAACCCCCAGATGTTGCGCCCGGTGCAGCCGGCCCCCCCTGCACCCCCACGCTACGCCACTGGTGCATTCAGTCACATTGGCAAGTTCAGGTTGCACAATTAAGATTGATTGTGCCTTGCGCCACACACTTGCATCCCCAAAAGAAATGACTTTTTTTTCATGATGAAAGTGAACAAACTGCAAACTGTGGATTTGATGCTGATGAAGAAGAACTTGTTGTTATGCAAAGGACTTAACCCTTCACAAAGCACTAGAGCAGGCAAGGCAATCTAAGTAAAGTCCAGATGAGGGATAAAAGATAACTTGGGATTGATCTGGAAATGGTGACTTCTAGTTCACAAAACAGTAGAAGCAGTTGCAGCATCCCTTTTGAAAATGGCAAATTGACTCTTCATGTCTCTCCAAAAGCAGAAAAAGGAAAGTCCAGAAAAGGCAGTCCAGCCATTAAAGAAACACCCAGCAGCAACAAGAGGCACGCTTTTAGAAAGCATACCTGGCGGGTGCATACCTTGCCGAGCCAAAGGAGCATAGTGTGGGAAATGTTCCAAAGTAGGCCAGTTTGCCATCCAATGCCATACCCAGTCAGATGGTGCAAAAAGCGACAGCAGCTGTAAAGGGCTAGTTTTATAATCTGGAAAGACACTAACCCTCACAGAAGAATAAGCTACTGGTGGGACAACCATTAATTTCAGAATAGATTCTGGATCTGATGCCCCCGTTATTTCAGAGACGATTTCCAATACTTTCGGAGAAGACTTACCCCCACCTGCATAAGATTCGACAACTAGCACTCACTATCCTCAAGCAAACTGGGAAGCAGCAAAAAAAGCACACATTGCAAACAGAACGACCTGCTTATTGATCTTTTAAGTTTATGGGTAGCCCAGTGGAATTGCTAAAGGGAAAGCGCCCATTCTGTTGTGGTGAACCCTGGGGAAAAGTTGCTGTTTCAGACTGAAAGAAGTTATAAGCATTTCTATAACCTGTGTGAGGATAAAAAAACATGGCAGACTCCAGGTACCATATGGAATGGGGGAGGAGGGATGGAATGAAACACACAGATCAAATTCTGTTGATTCTGGACACTGAATGCTTAACAGGAGCTAACAAGACCTTCCTCTTATTGGAAAATATACAAATGCAAAAGGACTACCTGAAAATGGAAATTCATCTACTGAGAGCTTTCTCACACTCCATGGGGTGACCAAGAACAATATAAAGTGTTTATATTTATCTCTACCCTGCATAACTTGTGACCTGCCAGGGTTAGGGAGGAAGCCTTATCCTTAGTGTACATGGCAGTTATTTTCAGAACTAAACCTTCAGCAATGCCACTATAGCTACATTCAATACATTTTGGGATAAAGATAAAAGAGGTGCTAATACTCATATATTGATAAAAGTGCCATGGGTGTCAGCCCCAAGTGTCAGCCATGGGCAGCAAAGAGAGAGAGAGAGAGAGAGAGAGGGAGGGAGGGAGAGAGATGCTGGTACTCCATGACATTGAGTACTGTTACAAAAAAAGAAAAAGAAGGGGGGGAAAGCCTTGGCTAGATTCACAAATTGTTCAGTTCATATTGCATAAAATTAACAGGGGTGCCTAGGGTTACCATTCCCACCCCAATCTTGATCCTTTGTCTGGCAGGTAGAATTTCAGTAGCTGAATATTTACCTGGTGTGGAAATACTATGTAAATATAAACAGCACTAGAGTTCTTCCAGAAAACACTAGCAACCCCACATCCACTGTGGGTACCCACAATATATCCTAGAAATGCCATATTTTTTTTTCCACCATGTATACAGTGTGATCAGTCACATATCTGCCAAATTTAGCAACATGCAAAATAGCCTCCACCAACCATGTGATCAGAATATCTAGCAATGGGCTCTACCAAATGTCCCTTTTCACAGGAGGCAGTGAGCTGCATGTTAACTGATCCAACGGCAATAATAAAGAAGCTTCACAGAACAGATACTTGTGTCCAGATGGTTTATAACTTAGGCAATATGTGTTGCAAATCATTGTTCTGCCGCAAAACCATAGCTGAAATCTCAAAACGTGATTCCTTCCAGGCAACCACATGGTATTAATATTCTGTGTTAGTTTAACATTGTCAATAGCTGTTTCATTAGTGCAATTCTGAGCTGGGAATTAACCCCAAGAAGGTCTGAAGGGATTAAGCAGGAAAGCTAGTCCAAATGAGAAGAAATAGCTGTGTACACACCATCCCCAAATTTAGCTCAGATTATGGGGATTAATCCAGTTTAATGACTCCACGAATTGAGAACAAACCTGAGCTATCACTGGCCTGCAATGCAACTTTTTAAACCCAGGGTGCCCCTTCCCATCCTCATGTATGTCTGCCTCATGACACTGCATGTGGGCGTTTGCAGCAGGAAAGGGGGCTTTTTTGCCCATGGTTGGGGGGGTGGGGAACAACCATGGTAGATCATTGCAGCAGAAAATCAGTGGCTACAGGAAGGATTAAGCCTTCTTCCTCCATTACAAATTTCCCCCTCACCCACAGCTCCTAAAAGTAATATGTAGTTCTTCCCAGAGCAGGCATTTTAAAGTCAATTCCAGTGCTCAAATTATTATAGAGATGGGGACCCCCTCCCCATAATGAAACCCACAAGCTTCCAGTTCTTCAGTTACCCCCATGTTTAGGCAAATCATGCCCAGGACTCCTAAAAACAGCATCTAATAGAAAGCATCACAAAAGAGAGAGTGTGTGGTTCCTTTTTCCAATGCAATCTGATCCTTTAGATCACTTGCAGTGGTTTAGTTACAATGGAACCAGAGGGACAGCCCTGGTTCTCCTCCTCATCTCCCAAACAGCATCCTGGAACAACAGGACCTCAGTTACAATCTTTAAACCTCTCTGGACCTACAAGTGATATAATGCATAAACAGCTGGCTCTTTGTTTCACATTTCCCAATTTGTTCAATTTATGGTGTGTTACTAGAAAAAAAACAATAAAAATGCTGAAAATTATAGCTCGTCGTTGCTCAATTTCTTTCAAGCCCCTTTCCCCTCCAGGATTTCAAAAAAATAAATAAAAAGCAAACTTCTCAATCCTTGAAGCACTCCACTGGCACTCAGTCCATTGAAATGAAGGGAACTTACACTGTCAGAGCAGTTTGATGAGCAAGCCTCATTCTCCTTTTGGGTCATAGCCTTACCATCTGCACACAGGGAGGGGAGATTTATTGTCCTGCATTCAAAGGGAGGAAATGTGAATGTTCAGATCTTGCACAATAACTCCAGTTTAGCAATGACAGTTCTTCAAATGGGTTTAAAGCATTAATAGTCTTCATGAAACCTGGAGGTGAAAAGTTCTGTTGTACATTCATAGCACGGTGGGCATTCTTGAGATAGAAAAGAAATATAACATTTTGCAAATAAATAAATACATTGTCATGACAAAAAGGGGGGGGTGACCTCTCAAGGTCATTTCTATCTGAAGATTGTAACAGTCCTGATAATAGATAATTTTGTGTGTGTATGTGCTTCAGCAACCAGACGCAGTGTGATTTTACACGATAAGCACCAGAGGAGCCCCTCAGGGACTATTTACTTAAACAATGACTTTATTAAGAACACTTCGCATTTATATAGCACTTAACAGTGTTCAAGGCACTTCGCAGTATCATCTGTCTCAACAGAAACCTTTCAAGAATCCTGCAAAGTAGGTAACTGATAAGCTGAGGATAGAGATCAACATTTATGTTACTCTGGCACTATGGGAGCAGATGCACTATCACTCCTTCCTGCACTGCTAGGACAGCGTGAGAACTTCTACATGGGAGGATCTCATCCTTATCACATGAGCGTCTCGCAATTTGTTTATTTAAAACATTTCTATCAAATTAAAATACTCCAGTGACCCAAAAAGAGTGCCACAGACCACTGGTTACCAGAGTAATGAGCTTAAGGCTGCAGTCTTGCATCCATCGGAGGCAACACCCATCAAATGGAATACAGCGGTACCTCGGGTTGCATACATTTCAGGTTACATACGCTTCAGGTTACAGACTCCGCTAACCCAGAAATAGTGCTTCAGGTTAAGAACTTTGCTTCAGGATGAGAACAGAAATCGTGCTCCGGCAGCGCGGCAGCAGCAGGAGGCCCCATTAGCTAAAGTGGTGCTTCAGGTTAAGAACAGTTTCAGGTTAAGTACGGATCTCCGGAACGAATTAAGTACTTAACCCGAGGTACCACTGTACTGTTGTATACTATTGACACTTACATTCTACGTATCTGGGTAGGCTTGCCTAAACAAAAATGCAGGGCAGGACCAATACAGTTTGGCACCTGAGGCAAAGCACAAAATGGTGCCTCTTCCCGCCAGGGTTGAGTGAATATCTACATCAGGGACAAGGGGGCAGGGATAAAGATCTACATTGGGAACAAGGAGTTGTCTCTCCTTGCCCCATGAATGGTCTGGTCCTGAAAAAATGTTTCTAGCGGGTCCTGAAAAGAGTACAGTGAAGGTGCCTTACCAGTGCCATCAGCCATGTCATTCCAAAGTGTTTGAACTTTTGGTCAGGTCCTGCTCGCAAGTTTGCCAAAGATGCCTGGTTGATCACTTTGAAAACAGGATGCTGAACAAGGTGGGCCATTGGCCTGATCCAGCAGGCTTTTCTTAGGTACTTACATTCTAAATGTTAAGAACATAAGCTGATTCCTCATAGAGGGTCGTGCAAGGGGGCTGGAATAGGGACAGCTCCCTTTTGCTCTTTCCGCTGCGCTTAAATGAAACTCAAACACTGCAGCATAGCTGTGGGCAAGTCCCAGCATGAGAATGACACGCTGACTTGCCACGGCACCAGGTTTTTGTTTGCTATTTTTAAATGTACAGCTGACATGCACCCGTAACTGAATGTGGAGAACAACCGCTTTGTTCCAAATGCAGTAGTAAGTGTGATGACCACAGGAACCAAACTGTACCATGAATGAGTGCAAAATTGTGAGGAACAGCAGTAAAGAACTGGCCATTCTGAGACCAGAAGGATTGTTCATTCCACACATCAGCCTCTTGTCATCCCTGTACAACGTTTTCAACAGTGACTATTACAGTAAGAAGTTACTGTGGCCTATGATATCCTTAGTTTATTTTCTGCTTCTCCCCATCACCCTCCCATGTCAATTGGGACCACCATGCCTCTGAAGTATACTATTTAGCATATTCTGTTAACAACCCAGATCATTTCTGCTGGGCTGAACACTGCTCACATCCACACCACCCATTTAAAACACTACCGTACATTGATATCATGGCTTCTCCCAAAGAATCCTTGGAACTATTGTTTGTGTGCCTATTCCCATTTATTCTGTAACCAGGGTGTTCCCACTGCTGGTGCATACAACATTAGCCACAATCAATATCTATCCTGTTGTTTCTTGAGAAATGCTGCATTTTTATGCATTTCTTCCGCCCCCCAAAAAAAACTCCCCAGCTTCAAATCGAATTGAGAACAAGAACAACCTAGCTGCAATTTAGTAGATTTAATACATGCATTGTGGCTGTTGTCCAGCACTTTTATGAGACACAAACAGAACATTATTTTCCATTAACTTTTTTTCATAGTTACATTTAATGTAAAAAACACACCCCAACATCTGAAAATAATTGAAAAGCAAACACCACAGTGCTATTTATACATTTGCCACCACCATGTTGCTTATATTCATGGCTTACTACCCACATCTATATATGTTTTCTGGGCTCCATATTTCTGCCTCAAGAAGTGGGAATGACAGTGGAGCTCTCAGCTTATCTTGCAACCGTGTAGAAAACTTATATGGACTGTTACATGGTGCTTAGTTTTCAATGGATGATTAATCATTGGATGTCCTGCCTACAGCATTCATTCATATCATGAAAAGTATCTATAAAAATGCAAGTGTGTGTGTGAAATGACTCATAGTCACACTTGCACTTTTCCTGCTTAAAGTCTTATGGTCTAAAAATATAGCAACAGAGCAGCCTTTATATTCACCAGGGACAGCTTAGCCAAGTTAGGTGTGAAAACGAATTGGACCAGAGCCAGTGTCGTATCCTGTGGAGCTGCTTATTCTTGGAGTTGGTTGTGCTACTCCTGATCTACAGGTCCTAATATGCATGCCCTGACAGCACTCTTTGTTTTGTTTGGTGCCAATCACACTGAATTTGAAAGGTGTCAATCCCATATTGAGTGGTTTTGATGGAATCAGTGAAATGAGTGACTGGTGCTCTCAAAACTGCTCACACTAACCATGTGTGGTTTGACCAACTTGTGTGGATGTTAACTGCACAAGGAATGTACCCGTGATTTGCTATGGTGGTAACATCAGTCAAGTTCCATGATAAAGTGATTTAAAATATTGTCTCATGGGAAGGAAAAAACAAATGCATCATGAACACAGAAAAGTAACATGCAAGGGAAGACCAAACTAAATGTGATGGTGGTAGATCAGTGTGTCGAAACATGGATTCACCCCAGTCCCGAAAAAGGAGGTGGTGGGCAGTTTTTACCAGCAGATGAGTGCATGGGAGAAGGTGCTCCACTTTCCCACAAGCCCTTCTTCCAAGCACAGCCCTTGAATGGAGAATGAAGACAGACTACAGGGAGGTTGTGTGTGTGTGTGTGTGTGTGTGTGTGTGTGTGTGTGTGTGTGCAAGTTTCACACTCTTCACACAGGCACACCTTCTGCTGATAAAAACAGAGGCTACCCCTTTTTCCATTGTGGCAGATAATGCTTTTAAACACATGTCTGGCTCTGAGAAGTCTGAGCATGCTGCTTTCCTATGTGCAAGAAGGTATTTAGGTTGGAAGGAGTAGCATCCAAACCTTCAAACCCTCACCTTCAACCATACAGTGCAGAAAAAGAGTCTACCCTCTTAATCCTGCTGAATGCATAAACTGGGAAGAGCTTTGTTTTCTATAAATGCAGTTTGAGGCCCAGCTCATATATGCCACACAGAGTGGGCTGCTGCTTCATGGTGCAGTAGTAATATCCGCAACAGAAAATCGCATAGCTTGAGTGGATCACACAGAATGTTCCCACCATGCTGCTGCAACAGTATGTATAAGCCTGCCCAGTGTGGTATAGTGATTAGAGTGTTGACTAGGATTGGGGAAATACACATTCAAATTGCCACACAGCCACAGAGCTCACAAGGTGGCTTTGGGCCACATACTCTGCCTTGCCCCAACCCTGTGAGGACAAAATGGAGTAGATTGGAAGAACTGTGTCTGCCACCTTGGGTGCTATACACCTTGAGAGCCCAGCTGGACCAGGCCAATGGCTCATCTAGTCCAGCAACCTGTTCCCACAGTAGCCAATCAGATGCCTATAGAAAGCCAGCGAGCAGAATATGGCACATGAGCCCTCTCCCCCCTAGTGTGTTATCCAGCAACTGATATTCAGAAGCATTGCTGCTTCTAACTATGGAGGTGGAGCATAGCCATCATGACTAGTAGACATTGATAGCCCTCTCTCCCCCCCCTGCCCCCAAGAATTTGTCTAATCCTCTTTTAAACCCATCCAAGCTGGTGGCCATCTCTGCCTCTTGGTAGAGTGAATTCCATAGTTTAACTACGCACTGTGAGAAAAAGTACTTTGTTTTAGTGGTCCTAAATCGTCCAACATTCATTGGGTATCAATGAGTTCTAGTACACAATGCATAATTTTGTAAACATCTGCCATGTCACCTCTTAGTCACCTTTTCCCTAAGCTAAAAAGTCCCAAATGCTGCAACTTTTCACGCTCCATCCCCTCAGTTATTTTGGTGGCCCTTTTCTAAACCTTTCCCATCTCTACAAGTTCCTTTTTAGGGTGAGGAGACCAGAACTGTAAACAGTACTCCAAATGTGGTTTCATTATATATTTGTATAACGACATTATTATCGGCAGTTCTGTTTTCAGTTCCTTTCCCAATGATCTCTAGCATGGATTTTGCCTTCTTCACAGCCACTGCACACTGGGTCAACATCTTCATCAAGGGATCTACTCTGACCCCAAGCCCTCGCTCCTGGTCCATCACCTCCAATTCAGACCCCATGAGTGTGTCTGTAAAATTAAAACTTTTTGCTCCAATATACATCTATTTGCACTTGTTTACATTGAAGCTATGGAGGAATGGGGTGATATATATATACAGTAGTACCTCGGGTTACATACACTTCAGGTTACAGACTCCGCTAACCCAGAAATAGTGCTTCAGGTTAAGAACTTTGCTTCAGTATAAGAACAGAAATCATGCTCTGGCATGCTCTGGCGGCGCGGCAGCAGCAGGAGGCCCCATTAGCTAAAGTGGTGCTTCAGGTTAAGAACCGTTTCAGGTAAAGTATAGACCTCCAGAACGAATTAAGTACTTAACCCGAGGTACCACTCTATAGGCAGTTCATAGTAAGAAGAAGCTTGCTATTTCAGCTGGAATACAAAAAGCCTGAGAATCCACATAGTTCTGCTGTTACACAACTAAGGAAGGGAGGGGGTAGGAAGGGAGGAAGGGAGGAAGGAAGAGGATGATCAGAAGACTGATGTTTTGGGCTAGGATGAAAAAGTTATGGGAGGTTAAAAGGATTAATCATACAGGACTCATCCCAATGACCTATTTATTGAGCATTCATTCAGATTTGTTTGCACAGTGTTTGCATATTCTCCCATTATCCATTCATTTCACACTTTCTGGTGGATTTCCCCATTACTTTTATAACTGCAAACATCAGTTTATTTTTAATTGGTATTTTTGTGCAAGGCTGACAGAACACTTTAATTCACTTCAATTGGACGAACCTAAATTTCCTGGTATGCACTTGAACTCATCCCTCCATATACCAACAATCTGGAGGAAACTGTTCACTGTCTAGACTTAGGCCAAGCTTAGCCTGCCCTGCCTCACAGGGTTGACATGACAATTAAAACACATTTTATTCTAGTCTTATCTCCACAGAGGCAGAGGAAGGCACAATAACATAAATGTTCCAGCTTATTTCAGTTGGCTCTTAACAGAGCCATTTGCTTTCTTTAGTTCTGCTTTACCCCTTGAAAAAAGGAATTACTTCCTCTAGTATTTTTAAAGTTATGCCTACTTTATTTAAAAACATTTCCTTTAGATAAAACCAATCAAACCTTTCGTGCCATCCTGCATACCTCTTATATCCTACCTGTCCCACAGAGCCCGTCTCTAAATGCCAAAAACTAGGAGTCACTACAATAGCAGAATAAGAATTTATTTTGGAGTTGAAGTCAACCGCACAAGGGGCAAAGCCAAAGTGCTAGTTGGAGGGACACTCTGGTGTGCGGACTTTGCACACATTGTGCTGCATTGTGTCTGCTTCACACCCACCCCTTTGCTGGCTGCCCTGCTTTGCTGAAAGAAAAGTGATTTGAAAAACAAAAAAGGACGCTTCCTGAATTTATTAAAAAAAAAAAAAGCACACAGAAGGCAGATGCTGGGTGATTATGGTTTTTCCCACACATTTCTGAAATGTCAGTCATTGGATTCACACTTCGCTTGGAATCAAAGAAGCACAATGCCTAATAGGCAGCAACCTTCCAAATTGCTATTAGGCTAATTACTTAGCTAAGACAGCTGGGCGAACTGTTGGACGGGACCCCCCCCCCCCCGTTTTGCAACATGCACAGCCTTTGCTGAGAATGCTGAAGAAAGCCCCCTCCTGGGGAACCATTTTTATTAAAGTTTTGTGCAGTCGAAAGCAAAATGTGCAAAATGGGAGAAGAAAAACGGCCCCTTTAGCAAACATAAAATCGGGTGCATCTTCAGCAGCTATATAGTTGATTAGCAGCGCCATTGCAGCGTTATCATCTTTTCTCTCTCCATTTTTCCCCTTAAAGGAGCAGCATGGTAAGAGAGAGAGAGAGAGAGAGAGAGTTGACAGTGCAGCACTCCCCAAAATATACTTCTTTGAACACAAGTAAGATGCAAAAACACAGAATGAAGATGTGGATTTTAACATGCCCTTGCTACAGTGATACTGCCATTTTATTTACCGTATTTTTTTCTCTATAAGACTCACGTTTTCCCTCCTAAAAAGTAAGGGGAAATGTGTGTGCGTCTTATGGGGCAAATGCATGCTGTGCAGCTATCCCAGAAGCCAGAACAGCAAGAGGGATTGCTGCTTTCGCTGTTCTGGCTTCTGGGACTCAGAATATTTTTTTTCTTCTTGTTTTCCTCCTCCAAAAACTAGGTGCTTCTTGTGCGTCTTATAGAGCGAAAAATACGGTATTTTGGGGTATGTGAGGCATTGGTCTCAAGGCTGCTTGGCATTACAGTCATACCTCGGGTTACAGTCGCTTCAGGTTGCCTTTTTTGGGGGGTTGCAGACCGCCAAAACCCAGAAGTACAGGAACGGGTTACTTCCAGGTTTCAGCAGTCGCGCATGCACAGAAGCACCGAATCGCAACCTGCGCATGCGCAGGTTGGGAACATGGATCACGTTCGCAACCCGAGTGTCCACTGTATTTTAAGGCTACACTCCTTTGTGGCCTTAGTTTGGTTTAAGCCTCACCAAATGCAGCAGAATATCTGTCTGAGTAAACATGAATAATATTGGACTTTCTGGAAACCAGTGCTTCCAACATGCCTCTGAATACCAGTTGCTGGGAACTGCGGGTGGGCAAGGTGCTGTTGTGCTCATGTCCATCTTGCAGGCTTCTCACAGGCATCTGGTTGGCCTCTGTAAAAAGAGGATACTGAACTATATGGGCCATTGGGCTTGACCCAGCAGGCTCAGCTTCGTATGTAAGTCACAAAGAATTTGTATACAGTACCTAGTAGAGGGCATCTTCCCCCACCTCTCCCTCTCACCCCCCCCCAAAGGCTCTTAGACAGTTCAACTTTTCTAATTTTTAAATATAAAAAAGCTGGTTCCCACAACATGGTAACCCTAAAGATGACTTAGCAAGACATGTGAAGTCGCAGCCTTCTGGAGAGGAACTCAGAGCTGCTTTGCTCCTTCTCAATCAGTTTGCATTACTGGGGTTGTGCAAAGCAATTCACTGTTGAGCTGCCATCCCAAACACACTCAGGAGGAAACAATTCCCCTTGAATTCTGAGTAAACACAGGCTTGCACCAAGAGGACATAATCCAGCAGTTCTGTGTGCTTAAGCCAAAGCCATTGAAATCAGGGGGCTTAAGTGTGTCTAACTCTGCTAAAGGCTGCCTTCCTTTTCTGCCTGAGGGTCAGACTAAGCATTATGCTGAATGCAGAGTGTGCAGCGATGTCTCTTGTTTTTCTTAAATTAATTACAGCTGTCAGGGGGTTGATCGTTATTGAGATTGGAGTGAATGGGGAAGGGCGTTTTATCCCTTCCCAGCTGCTACCCCTCATCTCCCCCTCTCCCCATGAGGCTATGGCTGTATGCACTTATGGTGTGTGCACATTTAAAACACATTACCCCCCCCCCACACACACACACCAAGAATGCTGGGAACTGCAGGTTGTTAAAGGTGATGGGAATTGCAGCTCTGTAAGGAGTAAACTACAGTTCCCAGGGTTCTTTTTTGGGTGAGTGGATGCTTTACATTTAAAGTGTGTTTGCAGCCTATGATATTTAGTTGGGTGAGATTTGGTTGGAGGAGGCAGAGCCTGTTCACTAGCTTCCTACCAGGGTTGTTGCTGTAGCTTACTGTGCGGAGGTCTGCTTAAAAGTCTAAAAGTACCAGCAGAAGCACCATATTGGCTTCTGCCAAGCGTGTTTGCACTGCACTAACCTTTCGAGACCACCTTGCTCCTCTCCCTCCCAGTAAGCAACAGCGACCCACATGGGTTGAAGTCAGCCTAGTGGCACTGGCGGAGGAAGGGGGTGCGGGGGGTGCGGTCCGCCCCAGGTGTCATCCGGAGGGGGGTGACATCACCACCCCGCCCCCTGGGACACTCGCCATGAGTGGACCTCCCCTGGGATGCTAGCCCCGCCCCTGCGGGCAGCTAGCCCCACCCCCAGGGTGAGCCGCTCTGGGCATAGCTGTCAGCATTTCCCTTTTTTAAAGGGAAATTCCCTTATTCCAAATAGGATTCCTCGCAAGAAAAGGGAGAAGTTGACAGCTATGGCTCCGGGTGCCGGAGCAGCTAGCTCTGCCTCTGTTTAGTACAGGCATGGCCAAACTTGGCCCTCCAGCTGTTTTGAGACTACTACTCCCATCATCCCCAGCTAACAGGACCAGTGGTCAGGGATGATGGGAGTTGTAGTCCCAAAACAGCTGGAGGGCCAAGTTTGGCCATGCCTGGTCTAGTGGCTCTGCCTTACCTGGTGTGCCACTTCTGATTAGGTTTATTAAATATATATATTGCTTCCTACATAAAAAGTCCCAACGTGATTTACACAACTGAGTTTTTAAAAATGCAATGATAACAACCACCTAAACCTATTAAAAAATCACAAAAACATAATTTAAAAGTTCCCTTTGGCACCAAAGGGAACTTTTTCACATATTGCAGAGGAGGAAGGAGCAATTTTTGGAGAGGTCACACATCTGGGGATGAAAGAGATAAACACAGGCAGATTTAGGGAAGCGCAACTGGTTCAGTTGCACTGGGCACAGAGCCTTGGGCACGCCATAGGGGATGCCACAACTATGATTTAGAATGGAGCTTGATGTTGCACTGGACGCCACTGAAATTTGAGACCCTGAGGTCTGCCACTGGGTAAATCTCCCAGTCCTCTGCATTGCAATCCTGGTAACCGTCACCCACTCTGCACGTGTAAAAATAAGAGACACAGCTGCACACTATGCATTAAGTGCATTGTGTAGCTTGACCCTCCCCTGCTCTGTGTGGGTATACTGGGTGAAGCTTTTCCCATCACTTCATGGCTGTCTCCATGAAGTTTCACCTGCAACAGTTCTACCTGCTGGGCAGCTGTTAAAAGCAGAAGGATGGGAATGGAAAGGCAACTCTAAACTCTCAGGCTTGGTATGTATTTGATAACAAGAACCAGGACCTAATTCTCCATTCAGTCACACCAGGTTTACACTGGCAGAAGTCACTTGAGGCAAATGAAATTACACCAGCATAAAAATCTGGTGTAATGGAGTGGAGAATTAGACCCTCCGACACTAATTTCTTCTGACAGAACGGGGCAGAGCTATTTGCCTGATGTTTGCTTCTAAATTGTTCCGCTGATGAAATTTGTCAGGGGCAAAAGCCCCTGAAATTCATGACTTCTTTCTCCTCCATTAACTAATTCTGGAAAGGTAACTATAGTGCAGGCCGCTCTTTCTGTTTCCTCACAGAAATGCTTGTAAGCCCTGAGTAAGATATGGCATCTCTAGTGAGACAAGGGGTTTCTGTTGTTTTTTGCTTCTTTGCCCATTCGGATTTTGACAAAGACTGCTGAAGGAGGCCACAATTTGTGCCTGCCATAAAAGTGTAATTTTTCTATCCTGGTCACCTTTGGCCACGAAACCTTCTGAGTGACTTTGGGCCAGCCCCCCTCTGTTGCGTGGATTGGGCACAAAGGGAGATGACAAGAGAAGGTGTAGCAGCAGTGACAGTGGCAAGGAGGACATGAGGGGTGATTCCGGGCACCTTGCCCAAAGCCAACCTGCATAACTGGAGGCAGCCCTACTTCCTTTCATGGGACAAGTCATTCGCAGTTATGCAATCTGAGCAGAAATTGAATAAAGGAAGCAAATGGAGTATGCAATTGTACAAATCAAGTCATGCCCTTACAGATAAATGAAAATACTTTCCCCCAATGTGCAAGATCTTAAATACTTCATCATAACAGGAGCATAAATAATGAAGCTTGGGTTCCATAACGATTTCTCCCTGTTGTATTTCACCACTTGGATTTGCTCTGTGCTTCAATCCTTCACTCACACAATCCTCTTTCTCCCTCTCCCTCCCTCCATCTCTCTCTCACACACGGGCCCATTTTCTGAATGTGACTTTCTACAAGCAATTTTTCAAAGTTTCAGTCTTTTGTACATTGTAGCATTGTATAATTATTTATTAAAAGACACAGCTAGATAAGTAGAAAGCACATGTTTCAGCTGCTTAGGAATTATGTATATGAAGTGGTATATAAATACCCTAAATAAATAAATAAATAAGGTTGGGGGGGGGCTTTTTATTGCAAGGTTGTCATGTGCAAAGTAGTCTTATATGGGCAGGTCTCCCATTAGAAGGTGTGGCAACCTCTATTTGAAAGGCTGCCTGGTTCAAGTCCTGTTTAAAGATAGGCAAGCAGGGGCTTGAAGTTGCCCATTAACACAGACTGAGCAGGCACAAAGATCACCTCTTATGTCTTCTGCACTGTGGTATTTCTGTTTAAATGATAGCAATTAAGTTTAAATGTGCATGTATACATTAGTATATGCAAATTTTATACAAAACTCTGTTTTTGCTATTTTCTTTTTTATTATGTGGGAGGGGCCACCCTGCTTGGACTACTGCAATGCGCTCTACGTGGGGCTACCTTTGAAGGTGACTCAGAAACAACAACTCATCCAGAATGCGGCAGCAAGACTGGTGACTGGGAGTGACCGCCAAGACCATATAACACCAGTCCAGAAAGACCTACATTGGCTCCCAGTACATTTCCTAGCACAATTCAAAGTCTTGGTGCTGACTTTTAAAGCCCTAAACAGCCTCAGCCCAGTATACCTGAAGGAGTGTCTCCACCCTCATCATTTAGATGAGGTCCAGCTCCGAGGGCCTTCTGGAGGTTCCCTCACTGTGAGAAGTCAAGTTACAGGGGGCTAGGCAGAGGGCCTTCTTGGTTGTGGTGCCCGCCCTGTGGAATGCCCTCCCACCAGATGTCAAGGAAATAAACAACTATCGGACTTTTAGAAGACATCTGAAGGCAGCCCTGTTTAGGGAAGTTTTTAATGTTTGATGTTTTATCATATTTTTAATATTCTATTGGAAGCCACCCAGAGTGACTGGGGCAGCCCAGCCAGATGCGCGGGGTATAAATAATAATAATTATTATTAACCTTTCAGTCTAAGATCATGGGACCCAATCCATGAAGCTCTGTTGAAGCCTCACTGAAATTGCTGGAGGTTGTGCTGGAGCAGCAGCTTCACTGCCCTTTATCTCATGTTTCTAAGAAATCATATACATATCCTTTCAAAAAGTTTCAAAATCCCAGGTCAAAAAAAACCCTGAACAAGGTATTTAAATGCCACCCTGGCGAAGGCTGGGGTGGGGACAAAAGAAACAAGCGATACTTTAGGAATTTGATTTATTGCTTTTACAACACTGTCACACACCCAGGTATTCTGCATGAGCCAACACTGATGTGTCAGCACACTGCAGCATGTGCCTTTCTCAGCAAGTTTGCCAGTGCATTTTCACAGTGCATTTTAAAGCAGAACATGAAAAAAGGGCTGCTTCCCATTAACCTCTTGTGTTCCTTCTGCATCTACTTTAAAGGGTGGGGAAACTATGCAAAAGGCAAATATATACTTTTATTTCTTTCAGGCTTTCTGTATTGGGACTTTGACCTACAAGCCAGTTAACCAGGCATACCACAGCAGTGGTCCAAGAATGCTGATTTATGTGATACATAAATATGTAATACATATGCAAGGCCCTTTCCCCCTAGCCTAGGGGGCTGGGCCCACACTCACCAACCCTACTGAAGAGGCTCCTCATGAGGCTAGAGGAACATTGCCCGGCTATTGTTTTATTGTTTTATTGATTTTATATGCTGTAGACCACTTTGAGGTTTTGATTTAAACTATAAAGCAGTATAGAAATTAAATAAATAAACACATACATACACACAAGGTTTGGTCCTTGCATACTGCTGTGTCTAGCAAAACGTGAACCACGTGAAAGTCTTCTGTGACTACCTGAGTGCAAAGTACACACACAAGTGGCGTATCAGCTTTTGCTATTACTCTCCGTATTCTAGGAATGTCTGCAAAAGGAGCAGCCATTCACAGATATGCAGCCATTCAGCAGATGGCTGTTTTGCATTTGTTTTGCAGAAAACTCTAAAACAAAATTCACTCTCCTGGAAAAAAAATAATTATTGAAATAGGACAGAAACAAATAGGGTCATTCATATGAGTAAAAATAACTTTATGTTTGGATATTTTTCTCTTGTTTTTGCCAGCACAAGGGCAAGTTGCTGCAGACAGCCACATGAGATGTGAGATCAATTGTGTGAAGGTGTACGCATGTGCGCAGATAGATAGATAGACAGACAGACAGACAGATAGACAGTTAGTAAAGGTAAAGGACCCCTGGATGGTTAAGTCCAGTCAAAGGCGACTATGGGGTTGCGGCACTCATCTCGCTTTCAGGCTGAGGCAGCCAGTGTTTTGTCCACAGACAGCTTTCTGGATCATGTAGCCAGCATGACTAAACTGTTTCTGGTGCACAGAGGACCGTGACAAGTGCCAGAGAGCACGGAAATGCCACTGTAGCGGTACCTATTTATCTACTTGCGCTGGCGTGTTTTTGAACTGCTAGGTTGGCAGGAGCTGGGACAGAGCAACGGGAGCTCACCCTGTCGTGGGGATTTGAACCGCCGACCTTCCGATCGGCAAGCCCAAGAAGCTCAGTGGTTTAGACCACAGCGCCACATGCAAATAGCATGTGTTACACCTTCATCAGGTCCTGAGCAGCATCAGGACTGCAGGAATGGGAAGGGACTATCCCACTCCTGCTCCCAGATGCTATTTTTCATTGAGAGGAAAGTCTCCATCAGCACCGACAGAGGTTTCCCTCCCAAGGCAAGTAGCAGCTGTGGGGGAAGAGTGATTTTTGTTGGAGTCATGACAGGAGGAGAGGGTTAAACTCCCCCTCCCCCATGGTGCTGATGCTGAAATATACAAGGAACTTGTAGCTTAATCCCAACCCTGTATGTCACATTGACTGCCATGGGACTTACTCCCAAACTAATTTGCTTGGGGTTGCAATCGGAAAGTTATAAAACCACTAGATGTGGAAGAGTTCTCCCCCCGCCCCATAATTGGGTTGTGCCCATTAGCAACAAGCAAACACATTAGTCATGCGGCTTAGGTTTTTTAAAAAATAAATAAATAAATCACAACAGGCTTATATGTCCTTGATGTGAGTCAGAAGGAAAACTGGCTGAATGTGAGCCAAATTAAGCAGGGAGCAGGGAGAGAATGTGTAGTTTGATCCTAACATCATAAGCATCACATCAAAAGGCAGAAAAGCAGGAAATGCACTGGCTTAGCAAATGGAAGCAACTGGCAACAGAAATATAAAAAAGAAAGAAAAACTATATATTCTACTTTAACGTGAGTATCCAAAATATCCCTGGTCTTTTTTCTTTTTAAGTTACGCACAGATTACTGTTTTGTATTCAATAAACCATGCCCATGTTTATAAAGTGGAAAATTAAAACAATGCATGAGGACTCAGTCATCTCGTAGCCATCTTAGGTTGATTTTGATTGCACATTCCAGAACACCCCGTATTTTCCAAAGGCCTCGTTTACATTATACATTTAAAACACTGCCATACCACTTTCAACAGCCATGGCTTTCCCCAAAGGAGCCTGGAAACAGTGGTTTGTTAAGGCACCCAGCACTTGTGTCCATTGCAGGATCAGGAGGCAGTTCCTTCAAACCATGCCCACGTGCCCCACACCTGACTTCATAAGTAACATCAGGGGTGGATAGGTAGAGATGTGCCTGGATTGGCTGCTCATGCAGCTCATCCCTGCAGAAAGCAGGATTGAACCCCTATTCACCAGCTGCTGCATGGAGGGGTTCAATCCCCCTCGGTGCAAGTGTGCACACAAGCTTACCATGGTTGAGATTTGTTGTCTCGTGCTTTGGTTTTATGGCTTTACATTTTAGTTTGGATTTAAATGGCTCTCATACTTAACCACTGTAAGCTGCTCAGAGAATGTAACAGTAGTGCAGCATACAAATGTTGTCAAAGAAATAAACTTCTGCTGGCATTGCTGTAGCTGACCTGACTTGGAGGCAATGGTTTCCTGTTATAGACAAGGCAAAGAGGTCCATTGCTGCAGCTGTGCTTGCGGGCTTCACTTGTCACATGGCAGCCAATGTGTTGTTAAAGATCATTTTCTCAACGTTCAAGTTATTATCTTCTTACTGTTGTCACCAGATTTGTTAACTGATCAACGAAGCTGTTAGATGCCAGCCCCACCATGGAAAACCCAACTAGTTAGTGATCTTCTGCAAAAACATTTAGCAAACCATATCTTGATTCACTGTTTTTGGCAGTGGTTAAGCTGGTGTTAAATCTAGAAATAAACCACTGTTTTTAGAGCCCTTTCTAGAAAATGGTTGCAGGGTACAGACAGGTGTCTTTGTGATGTGGGACAGAGTCATATGCAAATCTGACCTGCGGCAAACAACATTTTGGGATCGTTGCCAAGTTTTTTTCCAACCCAGAGTTTCATGTATTCTGCGATGTAGGCACAGTGCTCCTGCACATTGTGAGGGCCAGTCCCTTCATCCACACACATAAAGGAATCTGGTAGAGAAAACCTCAGGTGTCATAGTCTCAATGTCGAGCAACAACGTGCAGAGCTCAGTGGAGTGGGAGGCCAGCCAACCAGAAGAGTCTCTGAGGTGTACTTGCCTGGAGGCATCTGACGTCTGGTCCAGTTCTAGGGGTGGGCAAACCAGCAATCTGTGTGGTCTGAGGTCAAGGAATCCAATGATCATGAGGTCAAGGGTCAAGATGAGCAGGAAACAACAAAGCAGGGCCAGGAACGACAACTGTTCATTCCAGTGCTGCTGGAAGCTCTGCTTAAGAAGGATGAAACCAGCTGGTTCTCATCAGCACCTTCTCCTCTGTGTCCTAGAAGGCTGATCTGCTGCAGGTGGAGTCTTTCTCCCTTCTCCCCCTTCAGGCTGCTGTTCAACAGGGGGTTGAACTAGATGACCTGTTGGGTCCCTTCCAACCCTACAATTCAATGATTCTAAGTATCCAGGACACTTTTGCAATGCTGTGTGTCTGTAGCCATTTTCTGCCACACATGCTAATTCCTTTGTATTCAAAACTAGCTCTTCTACTTTGGAGTCATAAGCTGTTCCCCCCCAAAAGTCATATCCAAGTTGGAGATGTTACCTCACAACACCAGATAAATTTATATATATATATATATATATATATATATATATATATATATATATATTCCACAAATGATTCATGGACAGCATAGCAGTTTCCATAACTTTCAGCCCCAAACACAAGATAAGAGTCAGAGAGAATTGTTGTGTTCTACCTCATTTCTCTGCAGCCTTCTAAAACTAGAGACAAATGCTGAATTTTCCAGATGCATACCATTTAATTATCTCAAAAATACATGGACATTAGAATTGGAAGAAAGAATAATAGGAAGCCGTTTCCGACCATGACAGACAATTGGTTCCCCTCTAACACAGGATTCTTGTTTACAGTAGCTGGTGATGGGTCTCCCCACAGACTCAGGAGGGGGCCTTTCTAATCCAGCCACCAGAGATTGTTTTGTCTAGAGTTTCTGTGGAATTCAACCTGGCACCTTCAGCACACAAGGCATCAACTGAGCCACGGCTCCTCCCATCTTTCCATGACACACAAAACCTCTTTCCTTTTAAGGGCACAATTGAATGGGAAGTTCTCTTCAAGGCCACTGCAGTGAGTGAGAGTTGCACGAGAAAATGCCTGTTAGCTGTGATGTGGTTTTTTTTACAGTGACAGACGTTCTGTGGCCTTTTCTTCTCTACTGGTGGGGCTAGGGCTGGCGGCTTACTTAATTTATTTTACTTGGTACATTTCTGAACCCACTCTGTACCTGAAGATTTCTCAGCAGTTTATAAAGCTAGGAAGATAGAAACAGAATGGGGGGGGGGGAATACAAATGTAAAAAAAAACACACCCTGAAAAGTGACAGGTAAAAACAAAGTGAAAAAATAAAAATAAAAAGGCGCAATGGTTGGCCTGCTGATGGATTCACCTGTCTGGCCTGCAACCCTTATTAATATTAATGAGAGATAACATCAGGTGTGACTTTAGTGATTGGTTAACCATATCACTTTTTCCAATGCAGAGAATATCCATGTAATGTATCTATAATGGTTGCATCATCTGGATGGTGGTGATACTTTTAATCTCAGAAACAGGCACTCCCCCATTTCCTAATTTGACCAGATGCTCTTCTCCTAACTGGGTTCCCAGATGTTTGTAACAGGCTTATATAGTTATTTGTTTCTATCTCCTATCTTCTCAAACAGGGATGGGGAACCTTCCAGGTGTTTTGGAACTCCAATTCCCATCAGCTCCAGCCAGTATGGCCAATGACCAGGGAAACTGGGAGCTGCAGTCCAACCACACCTGGAGGGCTTTGGATTTCCAACCACCCTTTTGTGCTGGACCTTTGGGTGACCTCTAACTATGGTACCCCACATGTGCAACAGCCTTCCACTTGCGCAGACTGGAAGGAAGAGAAAACCATTACATCCACTGATGCAATATTGGATTTTGGCCATTCTGGGGTAGTGGGGAAACAGTGCCAGGGGAAAGGAGAAGAGAGGGAGGTTTGGGACCCCACTATTGGGAGAATGCTGTCTCATCACCTTCAGTTGTTGCCCTCTTGTCTGTCATGGATAGCTTGCTGCCATTCCTGGCCTCTTCCCATGTGTACTATATTCACATGGTGGAAGGAGCACAAAAAGGGCTGTGGCAGTGCCAGTGCCAGTGACAAAGTGTGGAAGCATCAGTTAGGGAAAAGGGTAGCGGGAGAAAGCCACGTTGCTGCAAGTGCCAAGTGGAGATGACTGGTCTCAGACTGTCGCCTTCTTGGGCTTGGGGTTTTCCTTCCCTCTCTGCCTTAACGTTTGCTTCTTCTAGGGACAAATGAAGCCATCTTGCACACAAAAATCTCAGGGACCTGCTTTCTGGCCTGTCTCACCATTAAATCTGTAATTCATTTCTCCTCTGCCCTCTCCATCTCCCTTAGACTTTGCCAAGTTGAAGTACGGTGGTGTATTATTTCAGCCCTCACCTCTTCTCCTCGTCTCGAAGTGTAGACAGAAGCAAAATAGTCAGCCAGGGTTCCCTCTCCTTTTGTCTATGCCTACCGAAGCATGACCTTTTATTTCACCATTCACATTCGCGGTTGTACTTTGGCCTTCTCTCTCCTTGCATATCTGCCCTTCCCGAGCATATAAATCAAGTGTTGTAAGCAAATCCCAGCTTTATTGCTAGACTAGCTCTTTCCGGTTTTTGTGGGCTTTTATTCAGTTCCTCACCAACAGGTGGTACAGTGGTACCTCTGGTTATGAACTTAATTTGTTTTAGAGGTCCGTTCTTAACCTGAAACCATTCTTAACCTGAGGTACCACTTTAGCTAATGGAGCCTCCTGCTGTTGCTGCACCGCAATTTCTGTTCTTATCCCGAGGTAAAGTTATTAACCTGAGGTACTACTCATGGGTTAGTGGAGACTGTTACCCAAACTGTTTGTAACCCAAGGTGTTTGTAACCCGAGGTACCACTATACATTTAGTCAGCCCTCCGACACACATCCCTGGGACTGGTGCTTGGGAGACTGGGTGCCTGTTATCGTATGGCTCTGCTTATAGATATTTCTGTTACATCTGGGCCCTCTTGTATGCTGGGATGTGCGTTTTAATGAGTTGAGCAGAATGAGTGATTCTTGAGGCTATGTGTTTGGTGGGGTGCGATGAATGTAATAGTGCTTAGCCTACTCCTTTGCTTCTGTTTTGTTCGTATTGTTTTATAGGTTAGATTTGCACGATCACTGATTTATTGTGGATTTGTTAACAATACTGGGACTTGATAGAGTCAGCTGTTATTCGCTCTGCCATTGTAATTGTGATTTCTCAGCTGAGACTGATGTTCTATTCTGTTTTTATTCTGTTTTATGTATTTTATCATTTGCAATGACTTTGACTTAATAAATAATATTTGTATTTGTATTGATGTTCTGTTACAGATGTGGGGGCCCTTTGGCCTGCCAGATGTTGCTGAACTTCAGCTCCCAGTGCCACTGGCCTCAGACATCTGAAGGCAGCCCTGTAGAGGGAAGTTTTTAATGTTTAATGTTTTATTGTGTTAGATGCTTTAATTTGTTGGAAGCTCCCCAGAGGGGATGGGGATATAAATCAGATGGGCTGCATATAAATATATTATTATGTTTATTATTATCTGACCATGCCTGCAAGGGCTGTTGGGAGTTGTAGTTCAGCAGCATCTGGCGGGCCAAAGGTTCACCTGTATTATTTTGTTCAGTTTTGTTGTTGCTACATACTGCTTGAAAGCTGTTTGGGGATTCTCATGAATGGCATCCAGCCAGGGAAAGGGAGCAGAAAGACTTGGCAAATATACCCATAGCATTCTAAGAGTCTAAGCACAACGTAGCGTTTGCAGTATGTGATTTAATTCTGTGTTTCCTGCAAGCGCCGCACCCCTGTGTAAGCAAACTGACGGGGAAAAACCATGGTGAACAGCTTAGGGAGCAATCATTTGTATCGTTCCCCTTTGAAAAACACTAAACCTCACATTGACTTAGTACTGTATCTGGACCGTGTGCTACACTTCTGCGGTGGTCAAAGGAAGTCACACCTACTTAACCTAGAATGCAGGTTTCCTAAATCAACACTGCATATATAGCACACTGTGATAGCAGCTGGCCCCACACCCAGTTTTGACGTCTCCAAACTGATATGTCATTTTATTATATGGAAGCAGCCTTGTGATATGAGCAGCAAACATCAGCTGCACAGCCTCCAGCCTTGTGGTCAGGCATTGTAACTATTCCGCTATCCCTTTGATGCTGAGTGTAGCGTAGGAAATGGTGAAACCTTCCCCCATCCCCTTCAGCTTTGAATCCATCCACTTAGGAGCCTGCTGCTATTATAGCTTCTCTTCCTAGCCAAGAAAGCAAAGCATCAGACAGACCTCCAGGTCTGTGCCCGTTTTAAAACAGTAGCCGAGTTGCTGGCACTATTCAGACTCTTCTGGTGAACAAATCACACCGGGGGGGACTGGAGGATTTCCAAACATAAACAACCCCTGAGAGAAACACGGTGCAAGAGGTTGTGCAAATCACCAGATGTGAGTAAATGCCAGCAGTGGAATAAGTTTCCACAGCCAGGAAGAATCAGAAGTGGTTCACACTGTCAAGCCCTCCCCAATGGATCCAAACTACAAGAAAGAAGATTCCACCTAAACATTAGGAAGAACTTCCTGACAGTAAGAGCTGTTCAACAGTGGAATTTGCTGCCAAGGAGTGTGGTGGAGTCTCCTACTTTGGAGGTCTTTAAGCAGAGGCTTGACAACCATATGTCAGGAGTGCTCTGATGGTGTTTCCTGCTTGGCAGGGGGTTGGACTCGATGGCCCTTGTGGTCTCTTCCAACTCTATGATTCTATGATTCTATGATTCTAATATCTTGTCTACAATCACGTGGAGGCAAATTTGTACAAAGGAGGAGCAAACAGCTGCCCTTTCCTTCTTTGATCAGTTACCCTTTTCCTGGGAGCCAGCATCTCAGAGGTGGCTGCCATATTCCTGAGTGTGCAGCTCAAGTAATATTAGCCTTTCTTCATGGGGTCATTTATCCACCTTCGTGATCACATGTTGGAGTTAAATCATGCCATTTTTTTAAAAAAAAAAATCAGCTATAAAAATCTTCTGAGCTCTGAAAAGGACACTGGAAGCAACTGTAACAAAGAATTAAAAAGAGCTGGAGATGCGGGCAGTGTGCTTTTGTTTCTCATGACTATTAGAATTATGGTCTAGTTGCTACTCTTTAGATATTGTGGGCCTGTTGGTGAAAATTCAACAGCAGTATTAGTGTGTAAAGTGGACTTGTGAGGGATAAGAGTGGAGGAGAGCTCCCCCTAGTGTTACTGGAAAGCACCACAACCGTGCCTAAAAATATACTTTAACTCTGTGAGAGGTTGCAGATAGCTGTGAAGAAACTTCAGCTGAAACTCCATATAGGAGGACAGATCTATTGACAGCTACCAGCCATAACAGACAGGTTGAACTTTCCTGTCCAGAGGCAATCTTCTTCTGAGTGATAGGTGCTTAAATGACAGGAGGAAAGCCACCCCATCGTCCTCATACCCAGTTTTTGTGCTTTCAGAAGAGACATCTGGGCTGCCCACTATTCAAGACAGAATACTGGGCTTAAGGGACTGATCCAGCACAGCACCATTTTTGTTCAACTTCTCACTGAAGAATTCTAACTTGAGCCTAAATTAAAACTGAGTTTTCTTTCTTTCTTGTTATTGTTCTTGTGGGTTATGAAATGAGGCCATTTTGATGTTGTGTGGTCTCTGTTTATATGCTTTACAAATTAAAAAGAGTGTGCTTCATAGCCCCCCCCCCCAATACATACCTCTATGTGGCAAATCTACCTTATCAGTATGGGACTCGTACTTCTCAAATGTCCCTTTGCAGGGTCTATTCTATTATGACGTCTGAAGAAGTGTCCAGAACCTTCTGTTTATTTTACTGTCCTGAAACTTCCAACATTCAGCTTTATTATATGGCCCTGAGTTCTAGTATTAAGATAGAAACTTAGAACTATAGAATTATGGAAACAGTGAGTTGGAAGGGACCCTGAGGGTCATCTAGTCCAACCCCCTGCAATGCAGGAATCTCATCTAAAGCATCCATGACAGATGGCCATCCAACCTCTGTCCAGTTTCTTCCTGTCCATTTCCTCCACATCCTGCATAATCACGTTTATTTCAAAACAAAGAAGTCCTGAGCTAAAAAAAATCTCCAGTACAAAAAAGTTTATATTCACTTTTTCACAGATTGATTTCGTGAGGAAGATTCAGCATGAATGCAGGATCCTCGTGATGCCAGCAGCCATGGAAATATTTTGTGGCGGAAAAGGCATCAAGGCATATTTATGAACACGTGGCTAACTTCTGAAAGTCACTGAGAAAATGAGAAACATTAACTCTACTTCAAACAATACTAGTGGTTTCTTCAAATAAACTTCTCCTTCTGATGATAGAGAGGATCTAGTGCCAGAAGCCTTTGGGGGTTCCAATGCCTTGAATAAGAAGATTAGTGTTAAGAATGCCTCATGTCCAGTTATTTTGAGAAACAGCAGAGGAAAACAGAGGGTGGGAGGGGCTCAAAATCGGTATAGGTCTGCCTGGTTTGGGATAATTCATCCCACACCCAGGAGATTACTAAGAAAATGTATGTGGATGACTACACTTGAAATATGCATTGTATCATTTGTCTGTGTGTTGACAAACTTAAGACAGCAATTGGCAGTCTTTACTTCCTGAAAACTAGAATATGTCCCTCTTTGCTTCTTACTGGCTAACATGTTCATTATGGCAAGCAACCTTTGCAATAAAACAGCACCACAATGGAGCACTCAGTGGCTTGTTCCCATAATGAGCAAATTATGCCATCGGATTAAGTGTGGGCTTTTAAAAAATAAAGCCAATGCCACGTGTTTCAATGTGGAAGCATCATTTCTGGAGTTCCCACTGCAACCTTGAAGGCTAACTGGGCACAACAACTCCCATCTCCAAACAATTCTGAATCAACCGGCTGCCTTAATTTAGATCAAGTCTAAAATTATGTCAAAACAGATGTTCTTTTTTGAGGGGTGGGGCATGACTGCCCATTAAAGGCCTGTTCAAAGACTGCCCATCTCATTTGAATGTGAACATAATATTGTTCTAATTGTGTAGTATTGAGTTGATTCAACTCGTCAAAGTCAGCTAATATTGTGAAGAAAGCTAGCCCTGCCTTGCATCAGAATGTCTGAAGTTTCCACAGGACAATGCTGCTCAAAAGCTTGTTGTTGAAACTTCAGGAAGGGAGGGGTGGAGGCCAGACCTTGTAAATATTCATGGGCATTCACAAAGAGAAGCTTGCCAGATGCTGGGGGGAAGGAGTGAAGGCTTTTGAAAAGCAGATTTATCCAGAGAACAAAAACGCCCAACCTATGCCCTTAGCATGCCATGGTGTTTTCTTTCTCTCTCTCTTTAAAAATGATTTCTTCAACAGATGGAGTCTCCCTTTTGCAGTTCCTGGAAACCACCTCCAATAGCACAGCTTGACAAACAGGACAGCCACAAAAATAAGGGGCGCAAATATCCCAGGTACCAGAAAAATGAATACTAGTAACACGAGGAATGCAATGAGCGTGATCCAAAGTTAAGCACTCTGAAGTTTCACTGATTAAGCCTCCCTGATTGAAATTAGTCAATTGACTTAAAACTGCTTGGTTGGATCATAAACTAGGCTGTGTGTCAGAAAGGAATTTCTGTAGTCCTACTAACATACTTCCACGATACTTTTCATTTGGGATTTGTAACATTGAGGTCTGTGGGCCAGTATCTGCCCCACTCCACTTACAGCCCTCTGGATTGGCTCCATCCACCAAGACTGGTCACTGAATGCTCTTGAATTAGAAGGGACTATAACTGGCTTCCTGTTTCTGCTGTTAGAGCAGCGATGTCTTCTTGGCTCTGGTATGTTCCTATGCCTTCTCTAGCTCCAGCTCCTTAGTTTTGTTCCCTGATGCCTGGGTTGATCCCTCAGTTCTGACCTCCTGATTCCCAGCTTACTGGCCTATAGCTCAGCCCTGACCCTAGAGCACAATTGGTATTTTCATTTTTTTTTTTAAAATAAGAACCCACTTAGCTGCTAAGGAACCCCCCTGCATTGCAGATGATTCTGGGACATGGTCTAGGGCGGATGTTTTGGACTACAACTCCCATCAGCCCCAGCCGGCACTGATGATGGGAGTTGAAGTCCACAACACCCGGAGGGCACCAAGCTGACCACCCCTGATCTACAGCACACAGTTCACATGCAGTACTGTCCAGGTGTGTAGCTTCAACATTGAACTATCAGCCATCTAGAACACCCTCCCCACCACCACCCAAAACTCCCCTGCAGCCGTAGGTTTTTGGGGAAGATTGGTAGTGATGGGCACGCACTTTTTCACAAAAGGCATAGGGTGCTCTGTGTTGGTGTGTCAGAAAAATAAAATTCTAAAGCAGGGCAACACCATTATCAGCATTAACTAAAGTGTCACAAAACAGCAAACAAAGACACTCTGGATTTTGTGACATTTCAGCTCATCCTAATAAAAGTATCACCCTACTGTGGCTCATGGGGAAAGGCTATTGCAGACAATTTTTTCCTTGCTAGGGAAATACAGCACAGTATGTCACCTGTATCTGTTCTTGCAACTGTCTGTCTGTTTTCTAGCCTTAACATGGTATTGGCCCTGTAAAAGTTGAACAAAGACTCAGACCGAAACAGAAGGAGTCATGAATGTATCAACCACAGCACTGAAAATATAACAGAAACAGCGCAGACCTGTTTCTGTGGAGAGTGGTAGTAGATTGGGGGGGTGCAGACGACGTCTGCCCTTTGACTGCTCACCTAGGGAGAGTGGCAACACACTCTAGGTGATTTATGTTCCAAAGTGTTGTGTTGTACACAGCATGGGAAACTAAACAAAGGCACACAGTAAGATTTAAAAGCCATGCTTTACAAGATGCAGACAATGGTGAAATAATAAACTGTGCATCAAAACTTTTCTTCTTCGTTTATTGTTATACAGGTCCAATGCTGCAGTCACCATGCAGGTACAGCATAAGGGGAATGATCTTGCTGAACGATTCTGACTAATCAGATTTCAAGAGACCATGAACTACAACATTCCAAGTGACTGGCCCTTTCATTCTGAGAGAACAAAACACAAATAAGCAGATAGACAAAAATGACCTTTTCACATATGGCTTATGATCATGCTTCTCCCCACCCCCCACCCCACCTGAGTTGATCATTAAACCAAGTCCACATGTTTGAGCCTGAAATGTAGAGCTTTTCTTTGGGTGCTTAATTAGGAATATGAAAACTCTTGCCTGCTGAGTGCATTTTAAAATTACTTAATTCCCACCCTTTCCCAATTTCATCATTACTTTTCTTTTTAGAGCTTAGTCTTCTAGTTATTAATAGAGAACCGAAGGACGAGACTGGCCAAATAGACTGGGATTTTAATTTCCAGTTCTTCTGAAACTCAGAAGACCTTTCAGCTCATCAACCTGAAAATACCCAAGTGTTCTCCGGGCCTTAAACCCAGAGCCCTAGACTTCCTGTGCCAGGAATTAAGGGCTTAGGAAGTGGCGTTTCAATGGATCACAAAACATGATGCTGCTTTGGCATTACACCTTTGTCAGTGCAAACGTCCAGAACTGAGGGCACCAGTCACAATTCAAGGTCTACACAATGATTGCACATGTGGCATTACATCAAATGGAGCCTCCTAAGAACACATGTAGAGACATGTCCTGAAAGAAAATGGAACACCTTTGACGCTGTAGCATTTTTGTTTTCTTGCAACCTGTCCTTCGATGACTAGCATTAGAAGATGCAAGTGGGTTTTAGTTTATGATTTACAGTCCAGTGTTTTCTTCTGGGCCTGCAGAAGAGCCTCTCTCTGTACTGGATGCAAAACAACAACAACTGTTCCTTTGAGCAGATCATCCTCAAAAACACAAAAAAAGATTTCTTTTTTGTTGTTTTTTTTAAAAAAACTCATAGAGTTTATTGCTTTCAATTTATAAAATTAAGCCTGCCTCAGACAGGTAATACTGGTAGGTACATTCGTAATCCCTGGTTTCTACTGGAAAGTGTGTTCTGACACACAACGCTTCCTCAATATATAACGCCAGGTTCCTTCCTTCTAATACTTCGCAACCAAGATCCGATGTGATTCCCAAAAGAACACTGAAGTTCTTCTCATTGAACTCTGCCAAGCTCAGCACCCGGTAAGCTGCCACAACATCCTTCATCATATTGCCTGTTGACAAAAGGAATAATTACTAATTGTCACTGGACGCATGTTTCGAGCTTTTTTTTAAACAAATGAAAAACAGATTCAACATTCAAAAGCAAATACAGAAAATTCCCTAGGTTAGTCTTTAATGTTTTCAGCAAGCTAATAATAATGTCTGAAACCGAGTACGGTCTTGTGTTTAAGCCTCGCTTCTGGTTGCTATAGGTGACCAGAAATTGCATGTAAGTGAGTGCATGGAATTCTATGTAAGTGAATTGTGAATGAGTGGGTTGGCAGAAAAGGGGTTGGGCACTCAGTCTTCCCTCTGTGACCACAAGAGAAACCAAGCAGTCTTCTAGAGCAGGGAAATCTGCCCCTCTTGTGCCAAGCACTGGCAGGATAGTTCAACAGGGTAGGGTTTTATCGGGGTAAGTGAGGGCTGGCAGGCTAGTAAATTTTGTGGACTTGTTTACAAGGCTGGTCTATGCATTGATACTATTTGTTTTCTCTGTGCTCTCCAGACTAAACTGAACAGTTATCTCTTCTTGCTTACTTTGACAGCAGGATTGCTACACATTTTTTAGAAGACACACTTCTAGGGGGTGAGCTTAAATTCTTTTTCAAAACTTTCTGTTATTCATACTTTAATTCAGCAAAGAATAGTGGGTTGTTATAAAGAAGACCATCATACTAAGAAATGAATTATCCAAAGAGCTTGAATATACACCCATCACAATTGTTCCCAAAATCAGTGATGCTGATGACGTCACTGCAGACTCCTGCCTCACCTGAATCATCTAGGTACTGCATTAACTCATTAAATGGCATCTGCATATAGATTTTTTATTATTTTGTCTCTTCTGCAAATGAATATGAAATAAATTATCATCTTTGAACAAAAGCACTCTGTGTATTTTATCCAGCTTGGAATGAATACCTGGTGGGAAGGCATGCGACAGTTGAGTTTATCTGAGACACAAATCCTGGGACCTTGACTTAAGGTTACGGTGCTCTAAACCATTCAAGAAATGTCCACATTTAGGGAGAGGGTCCTGTTACACTGGTCCAACACATTCAAACCTGGAAAGCTACACAGTGATCGTGGTACAACACACCTTGGCCCACCAGAAG
This sequence comes from Podarcis liolepis, assembly GCF_965112155.1. NCBI lineage: Eukaryota > Metazoa > Chordata > Lepidosauria > Squamata > Lacertidae > Podarcis > Podarcis liolepis. The sequence goes on along the minus strand of NC_139557.1, from coordinate 69,255,859 downwards.
CCTACCTAGCAGGCTGGTGGCGTCAGCAATGAACAGGTAGGAGTCTGAGCAAATCCCATACGGTATATATTGTATACCTGTCTGGAGAGCTTCACTCGTGGGGATCAAATGTGGTTCTCCATAGCTCTATATCTTGCCTGTGGCATTCTCCCCAGGCCCTGCCTCAGATCCCGAGTCCTTTTGATTGGCTAAAATCTGCCCTTGAACTCTGTTAATGACCCTTGCTTGCCTGGATGTAGGACAGAGTGTGGGCAAAACCTAGCTTATTGTACAATGGTAAATTTTACATTTGTTGGTCTGCCCCCCTCCCTTGCCTCTGGCCCTGCCCACCACAGGCATGTGGGCCCTGGAAGTTTGCCCAGAGGGAAATGAGGCCCTCAAGATGATGAAGGTCTCCTACCCTTGCTGCACAGCCACAGTTCTGTTGCTCCCACATCACTGGAACCACCCCACAAACCCTTTTTCTTTTGTGGTTGCTTAGAGGGAGAGGGCGTCCCACAAGTTGTAACTCTACTCAAGGAGTTCCCTGTAACCCACCCGCTTTGCTGGTCTGATAGGCTACACCATAAGTGCTTCAGAATCCACCCTTTGAACTAATGCAATGTCAACAGAGCCCTCAGAATCAGGCGGGGTAACAACTAAATAGACATGCATTCAAGAGCCTAGCCCTTACTTTGTCCAAAGATATTCCAATGTAAATCAGAAGGCATTTCCCGTTCAATCAACCTCAGAGTGCAGAATAAAACGTGCCAAGGAAGCACTTGACAGAACTGCTTCGAGACTGGGCAGGGATAGACGGCAAGTAAATAATTCCCCTTGGAAAGTTTAAAATATCTGAAACATAATCTAAAGAATATGTTTAAACAAACAGGAATCTGCCAACTCTCCAAAGAAAATTAAGATCTATTAAAAACCCATGCACTTAGAAGTAATGCTGCACAGCACATTAAAATGTTTGGGTTAATTTCCTGTTCTGAAAAATTGCTCCATAATGACAGCTTACGGTCTTGCTTGACTCAATAAAACCAGCTCAAGAGTGCTTTTGTCAGCCTCTTTATTTCTGCATACTTCTGTACATATGCAACTGTTATTTATTTTACAGAGGGGACCTACTAGCATGATCTCCTCCTTTCTACCAAGGTCATAAAGCTGCTACAGCCCTACTCTTGCGACATAACCACCTGAGACAATTGACCTAGGACAGTCCTTTGGCTCAAGGGCTGTGAACTGCCCTGAGAACTACAGAGGAAGGGCGGTATACAAATTTAATTAATTCTGTAAATAAATATAGAGGTCAGTGCCTCAGCACCCAGGAAGCTGAGAGGAGCAGCTCAGAGAGAGAGCAGCTCAGAGTTCCTTGGCTTGTAGGAAGTCAACAGTAAATTAGCAGGTCTGCAATCTCAACTTGTCTCCTATGGAAATCCATGAACCTAAGTTAGTCAGGTCCGTTAATTTCAGTGTGTCTACTTCTGACTAGATCTAGCATTGGATTCAACCCACAGGAAGTGCTCTATTAAATAGGACCGCATATATTAGATTACCCATGCAGAACACAGGACAGAAATGGTAGAATATGGTATCACACCAATAAAAGAAAAAGGTTGATGCTTCTTCTAAATACCACCGAACCTGTATCAACAATTGACGATTAGTAACTACTAAAAGCTTAGCTACTAAAATGCTCTTTGATAGTTCTTGGAAGGATACATCTGCTGCAGAACCCAGTGGTGTACATCCTTATAGGAGAACAATACACCATTGTATCCTTCTGGGCATAATTAAAGATGCTGGATTTATATACAGGATATATATATATATATATATATATATATATATATATATATATATATATTTATATATATATATAAATCCTTGAGGACCAACATGAGTAGCTCTTCCCTTGTTGTAATGATCTCTGTGGTAAGATGCAGGCAGATTCTTGATGACGCTCATCTTGTAGTAAGATCAAAAAGTGAGGGCATGTTGTAGAGAGACAATTGTCACACTATTTTTTTAATGATCTCACTCCCTCCAGAGGCTCTGCAGGGTGTGGCCTTGCGTACCTTCCAGAAGATTATGAAGATTATTTTGGCGGAGGGAGCCTAGCAATGATAAGCAGAGAATTGCTTTAATGGTGGGTTCATTTTTAAGTATATATGTTACATGTTAAGAGTTAATATATAATCACTGTTAAGAGTTGGAGGTGCCTGTGGCAATTGCTCCAATGCCACTGTATGACCCTGGACCTACCAAATAGGCACTCATTTACCCTAGCTTTGGAAACTTGAGGTGTATTTCTGGGACCCACCTCAAGTTGTTTTAAACTGTTTTTAATATTGTGTTTTAATATTGCAACTTGCCCTGGGAATTTAGTGTGAAGGGTGGTTTAATAATACAGTGGTACCTTGGTTTACGAACTTAATCTGTTCTGGAAGCCCGTTCTTAAACCAAAGTGTTCTTAAACCAAGGCGTGCTTTTCCATAGCAGCGGGGGGACTCAGTTTACACTCAACAGGAAGCGGAACACGTTCTGCTTCCAAGGCAAAGTTCACCAACCAAAACACCTACTTCTGGGTTTGCAGCATTCTTAATCCAAGTTGTTCATAAACTAAGCTGTTCTTAAACCAAGGTACCACTGTAACAGTAACAATAACAATAACAATGACAATATCATTTTGGAGCTTCACAATTATATCACCAGAGCACAATTAGGAGGAGAGAAAGGAGTATTGTGCTAGATCATGCTCTAACAAAGGAAAGCTCAATTTGGAATAAATAAGATTAAGCTCCACTGTCATTATTTAGGGCTATTATAAGAGGAAAAGGTCATTGATAAGCGGAGATCTTAGACTGCAAGGAGATTTCCCCCTCAGAACCAGTATTTGATTTCCTGCCCTGCTTAGGACTTTCAGCACCAGAGGAGCTTGTAATGTCAAGCTTGTAATGTTTGAAAAATTCAAATTACCTCCCTCAGATTCAAAGGACCAGATCAGCGTCCATAGCAGAACTCCAAACTCCCCATGCCATCAGAGTCAAAGGCTCCTAAAGCAGACATGGGTAGAAGCACAGCCCATAAAGGATGGACCTAGCTGCTGAAAGGAAGCTGCAGTCCTACTTAAGACTCAATATTGATTTGCTTCTTGCCTTGATGGAACCAGATGGTTGTTAACCATGGCTTGCTTGCTGGATCATGAATTGGGATTGGTGGCATGTGACGTTATGGTTCTAACACCTGTGTCTAGTGACACCCCTCCCCCTTCAACCTTGGGCTGGAATCCTGTCCTCTGGTTAGGATCACTGCCTGAGGTGGAGCATCTACAAATCTACGAGTTGATGGCATATGCTATTTAGGTTTAAGAACATTAACTTAACTGAATCAAGCGCTACAATGGGCCTGTTAACATAGCTGCATTCCTATATGCCTACTCAGAAGGAAGCCTAGGTAAGTGATGTCTTGGGTAGAAAATTATCCAATGTAAAAATGTAAAACATTTTGTAGATTCTATTGGTTCATTCTGCGGCCTACAGAAAATATTTCTCTATTCCCCTTGAGTTGCAGGGGCGGCTGCAATTAAAAGTGGCATGATGGGTGGAAATAACTTTGTAAATAGGATTTGCATGTTTAGGGCTAGGAAGAACTGAAGTACAGTGGTACCTCGGGTTAAGAACTTAATTCGTTCTGGAGGTCCGTTCTTAACCTGAAACTGTTCTTAACCTGAGGTACCACTTTAGCTAATGGGGCCTCCCACCACCGCCATGCCGCCACCATGCAATTTCTGTTCTCATCCTGAAGCAAAGTTCTTAACCTGAGGTACTATTTCTGAGCTAACTTGAAGTCTGTAACTTGAAGCGTCTGTAACCCGAGGTACCACTGTAGTAACTTTCTGGAACTATTTCCTGCAGGTAAAGATCACTTATGTTCTCTGCTTTACACTCAGATTAGTCTGTATTTACTTAATACATTTATATCCTGTCTAATCCAATGGAAATGGTTAGTTTTCCAGGCAGTCTCCACCAAGGTTGCTGCAGCATGGCAAAATAAAGTTCAGTGTAGGAGTACAGACCATTGGGGTATATCTTGACAGGAGGGTTTAGATGTGATGACTGTAATTTTGTGACAGGCTCCCTCCTCCTATGAAAACAATGGTGAGAGGATTCTAAATGGAATACAAAAGGTGCTTTGCAGGAGCTACTTCAAATTGGTTTCCATGTATTTTCTGCTGCTGAAAATAGAAGTGATATAATCTGGTCCTTTTCCAGTGTAGAATTAAAAATGATGGTCTTAACGTGTCAAAAGAAAAATGTGTTAGGAGAGTCCAGTATAAAATTGTAGCATGTATGTTTTCCTCTGTAGACAAGCCACTGTCTGCATCCAACATTGGAAAGAGATGGATGTGTGAATCCATTCACATCTTCAAAAAGTAACAAAATGCGTACCATCTAGCTTTTTTCACTGTACGTGGCATATGTAAAGTCTGTATCCTCAGGGGATGTCAATTAGGGTTGCTACTTATACATCCCTAAATATTAGTACTTGCAAATTGTATGCTTATTTATATATTATTATGCTTATTATATTATATCAGAGCTTGCCGGGCAGCAGCTGAAGAAGGAGCAAAAGAGTTTTCTTGTGTGTGTGTTTCTTTGTGGCTGATTAGCTGCTCTCCCTGTGCAAAGATGGAGGACCACTGTAGCCACCCCCAACGACATGTTTTCAAGATGGAGGGTGAGGGAACAGCTGCAGTCGCCTGCGGTTCCTGCGCAATGTTTGCCATCTTGCCAAAGGTTGCAGGCAGCTTTACCTGCAGCAATTGTATGTTGATTGCCCTCTTAGAAGACAAAGTCCAGCAACTGGAGGAATGTGTAGCTACGCTCCAAAGAATTAGAGATCTGGAGCTCTTCTTGGAAGCAACAGAGAACACCGTCTCCACCAAGGAGGAGACAGGGGACACCCCTGAGAAGGAGGCTAGTTCACCAACACAGGTGCCAGATATATGGAGAAACGTGACTCAAAGAAGTAGGAGGCCCAGGGTTCGCTCTGATTGTTTAGAAATACACAACCGCTTTGAGGTCCTCTCCCCTAGCATGGAAGACGAAGAACAGACTCCATTTGAGGATCTCTCCCTCATTACAGTCGATCAGGTATATGAAGACGAGCAGCAAAGTCACTCCTCAGGGAATGTGCAGGCGACCTTGGAACGGACAGCTCACAGAAGAACCCTGACCAAACCGAAGAGGAGGCGTGTAGTGGTAATAGGGGATTCCCTACTGAGGGGAACAGAAGCAGTGATCTGTGGGCCTGACAAGATGTCTCGGGAAGTGTGCTGTCTCCCCGGGGCTAAGATCCAAGATGTAACTGAACGACTGCAAGGAATCATAAAACCCACTGACAAATACCCCTTCCTCTTGGTTCATGTGGGAACCAATGACACTGCAAGCAATAGCCTCCAGAAGATCAAAAGAGACTACGAGCCTCTGGGCAGGAAATTGAAGCAATTAAATGCACAAATTGTCATCTCATCTGTCCTCCCAGTTGAACGACGTGGCCCAGGGAGAGAGGGAAAAATAGTGGAAGTGAACAGCTGGCTTCGCAAATGGTGTAAACAGGAACGGTTTGGATTCTTAGATCACGGTCTGCAGTTTCTTGAAGATGGACTTCTGGCAAGTGATGGGCTGCATCTCACAACGGTTGGGAGGAATGTTTTTGCCAAAAATCTCAGAAACAGTAAATGAAACTTTCCTAGCTGTTATATGAAACTCTATAGTGGTCACTGTCAATGAAATAATCTTACTCGTATTTGTCATAATTACAATCTGTACAGTGCCGGATTACCAGGTAGGCACCAGCCAATGGGCCCCACACCTTTAAGGGGCCCTGTGACAACAGATCAAAATAATATTGATTTGGTTTATGAAAATTATTGGTTGGTAAAAGATAATTTGTGAAGGCCCTCCCCACCTCCCCGAAGATTTCAACTGCTTCGGGGCCTCCAATACTGAATCTGTGCTGTCAGAAATATCGACAACAATATAAAGAAAACGACATTATTAGGATTATAACAACTGTGCCATCTTAAAGTTAACAGCAGACCTGGAAGTGGTGGAGAAACCTCCAATGAGAGTCATTGGTGGAATGCAATGATTTTCAAATAAGGAAAGACTCTTTTTATTAGAAAGGAAATGACTAAGAGGGAACTTAGCAGGTCTTAACTGCAGCTGAAGGCGTAAGTGCAGGACGTAAGTCTCTCCCTCCCAGAAACCTCAAGTGTTGGGAGATGTCTGATTAATTGCTGACAGGTAAGTTTTAATGAAAGCCAAGTACTTATTCAAAGAATGAATAGTGAGCTTGTTAAATTTAATCCTGAGGGATGTTATTAAGAGAAATAGTACAGGGAGAAAAATAAAACCAAGTCAAAAGGAAAGAGCTCCGACGATCTTGTAGGGTTGCTTATCTGGTGTTACAGTGGTACCTTGGTTCTCGAATTTAATCCGTTCCAGGAGTCCGTTCGACTCCCAAAACAGTTCAAAAACCAAAGCACAGCTTCTGATTGGCTGCTGTAGCTTCCTGCAGTCAATCGGAAGCTGCAGAAGCCGCATAGGACATTCAGCTTCCAAAAAACGTTCACAAACCGGAACACCCACTTCCATGTTTGCGCCATTCGGGAGCCAAAAGGTTCAACAACTAATGCGTTCAACTCCAAGGTACCACTGTACTTGTATTCTCACAAAGAAAAAGCATTTCACTACCCTTAACAAATATACAACTTACAAAGAACAGAGTTAAGGCAAAACATTCCATTATAAACTTCATCTCTATTCTTTCTAAGGCACTTGTTTTCAAACCAAAGAATCACACTAAGCTTCCAGGAGTTCCTGGGAACAAAGCTGATTGACTACCAGTGTAAACTATTAATATCCTTAATATTAGCCATTGTCAAACAAGGAAAGAGGTCAGGCCACTATAAAGCTGACAATATATCCCAGGTTTGATTAATTTCTGGTCGCACACTTTATCGTTCCTGCTGTAATTATATCTGTGTTTCGATTTGGGTTCACTCTTTTTCTTTTATTTTTATTTAACAAAATTTAAATACTGCTTATTTTAGAAAACAGCTCTAATTGGTTTATAATTTGGGTCAGCTGCTCTTAATTTCATTATGATGAAAAGGCAGCAAGATGATGTTTTAATAAATTTAGAAAATAGCCAAAGATTTAATTAGAAGAATCAAACCCTCCACTGCTCCTGCCAGCTAATGCCACTACTTTTTACATATGAAAATATTCACCCACAGATTTTTGTTTCTGACATTGGCTGGAATATTAAAGGGTAAAATTACTTTACTACATGCTTAAATACCTCATGAGTCTCTGCATGGCATCAGTTACTTTGAGGTAAATGTGCTTCTTTTTTAAAATAATGAAGAATGGCTACAACAAACTTTGAAACTCAGAAACAGGCAAACTTTTAGCCATGGGTTACCATGTTTCAAAAAGCAAAAACCAGGACAGCCTCCCCAAAACCAGAATTTTTCATTTGACTAGCCTAAGATCCAGGACAAAGTGCCACCTTTTGGAAATTTCCTCCGGACATCAATTCCACCTTTGAATTACTTTTTTTGCATGTGTGCATCTCGGAAGTAAGCCCCATTGAGTTCAATGGAGCTTGCACTCAAGTAAGTGGCCATAGGACTACTTCTAAATTAATATGCATTCTAAATTAATTTGCAGATTAAACCACACCAACATACTGCACTAACAGCAGAGAGTATTACGGAGAACATTCTGGGAATGTGCTCAGACATAACGTTGAGTGAACTAAGGGGGAAAAAACAAACTTCAGGGAGGGAGGACCTGAGGAATGTCAGATGGTGACATGGAACAGGGCCTTTTCTGTGACAGCCCCACCTCTACAGAACTCCCCACACTAGTGGTGGTGATTTGGTGCCATCTTAAAATACTTCTATTTCATCAGGTATTTGGTGACTAACCATACAGCACTTCTGAGAGAATATATTGTTTCATGTTGCTATTTTTATAGCTGGCATGAATTTGTTGTAATTCTAACTGCTGCCTTACTATTTTGTTACATTTTTATGGCTTTCAGCATCGTTGTTAGCGGCCTTGTGCTCTAATCAGGACAAAGGACAGGCAATCAACCAACCAACCAACAAATGATGACAGAAAAACTATGTGGCAGATGCAACTAACTTGATTCCAAACATTTCAAATGATTTATAGTCAAGGGAAAGAGCTCTGGCACACCTGCTCCACACCAGACCAATTACATCTTCCTCTGAAGGGATGGGGTTTTCTCTGATGCCATTAGACAGGGTCCTATGGACTTTCTACACTAGCAAGTTCTTATAAGGAAGAATGTAGTCACAGAGTATGGTTTAAAGGGTATGATTTGAAAGCAACTTCCTGAAACTAAGCAGGTCTGGGGCTAGCCAGTGCTAGGATTAGTGACCAGCTGGGAGCCACATGTAAACGATCTTGGATTCCATGATGGAAGGAAGTCGATAAGAAATGAAAAATAAATAAATGAACGAGTGTGCTAGCAAGCAGGGCAGCCTGCACTGACTTTGTTTTTCTCATCAATTATTATCAGGCATTTCCTTCAGGCGGTATAAGATACTACTGGTACCTTTCTGGTAATGCTGATGCAGAAGATTGAACTATCATCATGGACGATTGCAAGAAATTGAAGTCAAACCTTACACTACTGAAGCAATCAAGGATTCAGATAACCAGGGTGAGTGAAGATTATGACAGGTTATATACGTCATATGTTTCTCTTCCAACTGCAAGAGATACTTGCAAACTGCTTCTGATTTCATGACGTACAAAAATATCTTGCTCCGCCCACATTCTCAGGCAAACCATTCCTTATTTTCCCTCAGAGATACTGTTCCTGGCAAATCACTGGCTGGGAGGATGACTTAGACTGGGTTTAGAATGCTTTTAAAATGTTTTTATATTGATGGGTTTGCAGCCCTGGGCTCCTTCAAGAGGAAGGACAGGATAGAAATTGAAATACAGTGGTACCTCACGTTAAGTACTTAATTCGTTCTGGAGGTCCGTTCTTAACCTGAAACTGCTCTTAACCTGAAGCACCACTTTAGGTAATGGGGCCTCCTGCTGCCACCGTGCCACTGCTGCGCGATTTCTGTTCTCATCCTGAAGCAAAGTTCTTAACCCGAGGTAATATTTCTGGGTTAGTGGAGTCTGTAACCTGAACCACATGTAACCCGAGGTACCACTGTACTACTACTACTACTACTATTCTAGGAACGATCAGACTAAATTAGGGTTGGCAACCTTTTAGGACTAGTGGGGACATTTTGAATTTTGACAGTGTGATGGGGGCACCAGTCACAAATTGGCTGCCATGGGGCATTGGCAGAACACAAATAGATTGCTCTGGAAAGCATGGCATTACATAAAACTAGTGGTAGTCCTAGTGAAACTTTTCCCATAACTGTTTCCATACTATAAAAGGCTTAACATGATGGATTTATTCCTGCCAGACAGCTATTAAAGGCATAAGAGCCCTGTTTCCCCTCAATGCTAAAACCTAGGCTGCTATCCTGTACCCACTTACCTGAAAGTAAGCCACATTAAACACAAGGAGACTTACTTCTGAGTACACATGTAGACCATTGTACAGTGAAATCCTAACAACTGCCTAGTCTTTATTTCCTGCAGAGCAGGATACATGCTTAGGCTTCTTTGCAATGCTTTCACATTTGCCCTTTGGGAACAAGGCATATTCTTTAGCATCTACTCACACGTATTGTGTAGTAGTATTTGCAGAAAACAACTTCTAGGGAGTACCTGATCTCAGATTAACCCTCCATAGAAAAGATGCATCCTGGTTGCTGGGAAAAGGGAAGGGCAAACTATGAAGCTTCCAAGAGCTAGGCAATAAGACAGAGGCAGGAAAAGTGCACTAAAAGAGAGGGAGAAACAGCAGCTCTGTGCAACCCCAGGGACCCCTATTGCCTGATCTCCTGGCAACTCACTTATCAACCACAGCCCTGCTGTTTGGCCACAAACACTGACAAGTGGGGGCAGCCAGGATAGCTCGTCCCAAAAACCACTCAGAAGAAAAACTGCATATTTTGCTTTATAACTTTCTAAGATGGCTAGAGCCTTACTTTTTATTAAAAAATAAATGAAAGGTCCAAGTCTCTGGTTCCTAATCAGGCATGCCAATGAAGGCCTTCACAGGTGCCACAGTGCCCATAGGGGGCTAGGCTGGTGCCCCCCCATCCTAAATATTTGAATAGGAACTTAGTATCTATTCCAGTCTGATCCGTAATAATAACATTTTACTGAATTTTGGGTGGTAATGCATATTGAATAACACATCAGTCATAATATTTATGCTATCTTAGCTGCCTGAAGTTCTGGTGCAATATCACTGAATACTGCTATAACATCACATTATAATATATATATTATTGTATTGATGTAGCTGCTTGCTGGCCTCAATCAAAGCACTTCTGTACTGGTAAATAAAGCTTGGGCCAAGACTGTTACATTGGGCCTGCAACCCTATCCATATTTAGCCTCTTTGATAAGTGTCACTGAACACAGAGTATTTATGAATAAGCATGTATAAGGGTAAGTATCCTAAGAACATGCATTTGGGAACACATCTCAGAAACATCGATAGGATGTTTCATCAATAGGATGTGTGCATTTATACATATTTACTCAAGTCCCACTTTGTTCTGCAAACTTGCTTCCAAATAAGTATTAGTAGGATTAGGTAAAATTGTCAGATACTGTCTTGTCTCTTGTGTTAAGAGCGGGATTTCTAAAGTGCAAAAGTTGAAATGGTGTTCATACACCGTACAAAAGAAAAGATGATATGTTCCAACATTTGAAGTCCAGTTTTATTGAGACAACACATTGGTGTACGCAATTCAAACTTTATTTTTACGCACCATCTATCATACATAAGTTTTACAAAGTTCAATAATACAATTTCAGTGTTGATGTAAAATGAAAGCAGATGGCATATCGATTCAATGTATGATGCCTTTTAAAAATGTACACAGATTCAAAAGAACTCTCATAGTCCTTAGAAGCCCACTTCATCCTGTCTCAGAAGCTATGAACCTCCTCTAGGTCAACTGTGAATTGTTCTAAATTGCATTGGGATTAGGTCTCTAGGGTCCTGCCTGAATGGCTAATCAAAACCTACATTCCGAACCCTAAACCAAAATAAATATAATGATGCTTCATAGCATACAGGTGGAAGAAAGGCAAGTTGTTAGACCAGATACCTAAATCCTCTTGCTGATGGCACATTAAACTCTCAATTGTGTGGTATCTATACAGAATAAAGTGAGGAAGGTTTCACAGCTGGTAGCTAGACTACGCAACCATTGGGCCGTCTTCAGTCTTCATCACTTTTACACTAAAATACCATCCAAATCACACTAAAGTCAGAAGACGACCCTCCCTTATAGGGACTATTCCGAACGTTCAGCTTTTGAGTGCCATTGCTTATGTATGAAAAAGGCACCAATCACAAGTGGGAGACATCACTAGGGGCAGGGGGCAACAAAGCTCGTAGAAGTACAAAAAGTTTAGAAAAATTGCCTTCTAAGGGGAGAACCCTCCCCCATCGTGAAGCCTGAGCACACTCAGTGGTCATGGAATGCTCATTGGCTGTTGGGGAGATGCTGAAATATTGCATCCCTTTTTATATACCCAATTGATCAATGTGCTCTGCAAAAGAGGACCTCTTGAACATGCTATCATGCGATGCACTACAGGAATTGGGCCATTAGTGTGGTGTCAACAGTTCTTCGGCATATCCTCCTATTGCATGTTAGGTGCCATGTCCGCTGTCCTTTTGGTTCCTACTGAAGACCTCTCTTTTTCAACAATTATTTCAATCCCAGTCTGCATCTGTACTGGAACTATTTTTATATACTGAATTGTTTTAGGTGTTTTTACCCTTTCCGTGTTTTATGGTTGTTCCCACCCCACTTTATAATCACATAGTTTACAGTTGTAATCTGCCCTGGGACCTTACGTGGTCCCATAGGCGTAGGAAAGCTGTGGTGCTCCAGATGTTGCTCCCATCAGTCCCAGCAGGCACAGCCAATGGCCAGGGATGAGAGCTTATTTCAGTGACACCTGGAGGGCCAAAGATTCTCCACATCTGCGGTAAAGGGTGGGTGAGAAATCAAATACACAAATAAACACTTTAAAAAATAAATAAAGTTCAAGACATTTCAGCAATCTTTACAGTCGCTCTTTAAGGTAGGCCAGTATTATTATCTACAAATTGCAGGTGGGAAGACTGATACGGAGAGAGTCGCTTGGCTAACACCGCCAAGGATGTTCTCATGCGCCAGGGATGCCTGAGCATCCAGTCTTCTTCATACCTGCAGCAAAAGGGGGACATGTTCTGAAATGAATCTGAGTTGTGTTATCTCAACACTTTGAAGATGAGACGAGGTAGATAAGATTTGTAAATCCTGAAAATGTCTCAACTTTCAACTTTCTTGTATCAGAATGTTTTGTGACAACAGGAGCTGTCGTAATTGTAATCAGAGGCCTCTTATATGAGACCTCTTTCATATTAAAGGAGAATTTAAATGTTTTGACTTAATGCTGAGTCATGTTGGGTTATCCTACTAATGACTTCTTCTAAAACAGGTGCAGCCAACCAGGTGCCCTCCAGGTGTTAGACTATGATTAGCATCAGGCTCAGCCAAAGATAGCCAATATTCAGGCAGGATGGGACTATATTAATTTGTGGAACAAAGTAATAAAAATAAATGGAGAAAAACAATGTGCAAAAATTACAAAATCATGTAAACATCTTAACAACAAAATAAACAACAAATTAACAACTCAGTTTGTCCAACAACATCTCAAGAATACATTATTGACTCTCTTTGTTCTAAAGTGTATGTTTCGAGCGGTTTTTAATGTACAGGGTAGCAAAAGGCTGCATTCGCAACATAACTGAGATGTGATAACCTCAAATAAGTTAAATTTTGAAAAAACATTTTCTAACTGCAGGCACATCCTTTTCATCATGCATCTATTAAGTGCACTTAGCGAAAGTCAGTTTCTTGAACTGAAGCTACATTCAAATACACCTTTTGCAGCAGAATCCTGGGCATGTCTACTCAGAAATGAGTTACCCAGAGTTCAGTGGTACCTATTCTCAGATTAAGTGTGTAAAACTGATACTTCTGAGTGTCCATGCATTGGATTACATTGTTTAATCTCTGCTCTTCTCATTCTTGTTTCCTTTCTTCTCTTGCCACTTCACACATATTTCCTATAACCCCAGGCAGCTGCTTTGATGTTGAGGGACAGCAATCCCACTTTGTTGTGACACAGCCTCTTCTGGGCTCAGCCTGGCCTGCTTTCTCAGTGATGGTGAGGGATGCTATCCTGCCACCAGTGCTGAGGTAAGATTCAGCTGTAGTCTAGTCAGCATCTGTATGTGGACAAATGCCACATGTCTTGGCTCAGCTCTGTGAAAACCTGACAGTTTGTGGATTAGACTGGGGCCAGGAAATACACTGATTTTGGCGAGACCTGCTGCTGGGCTTGTGATCTAAGGCAAAGTACTGCTACAAGGCCTTAGGAAACCACAAAGCACAGCTATGTGGTCCCAATGCTAGACTTGGGATTTCTAGTGAAGCCCAGCTGTGAAGCTCCAATCATCCTAAATCCAGTGGTTTTGACTGGGTTTTTAGGAGTTTGAAGTCCATTGTATGACAAATCTTAGGCCCAAATGCATTTGTGACAGGTTAGTCAAGATAGAATCTTATTGTGCAACTTAGTTTGAAACAGAAAGCTTCTTTTTACATCTGTAGTAGCATGTTGAGCATGCAATAAATTGACCAGTGCCACATATTCACTTACTGCTCAACACTTCATAGTTTGTGTCCTCCAAAATATGTGTAATATATATGAGCAAAATGCATGTATGGTTGATTCTTGGTCCTCGCAGTGAATACTTGTGATAAAACACACACATGGCACACATCATATATTAAGTAGCTCTCAATCTGGATCGATATAGCCGCAGTCATAAGAACTACGAGTTAAATTGTTATGAATCTGGTTATAAATACCCTTTTCTGATGCTTCTAGGCTAGGGTCCACTGTAGGGCCCTGAGGCTTAAATATAGCATCCACATGGGGGAATCCAGATGTTAATCTGGAGGCAAAGTATCGTATGTGAGAAATACAGACTTTTAAAATATTCCAAAGGCCAATAATTTATTAGTTGCAAAAGAACCACTGCAGCTGCTTTTGAATGTCATTTTCAACACAACATAACTATCTGTTGATTCAGAGATAGTTGCAACCTTTACATCAGTGGCAGCCGACAGGCTTCCCTCCAGATATTGATTGGACTGAAATTTGCATCATTCCTGATCATCAACCTTGCTGGTTGTGGCTAATGTGAGCTGCAGTCCAACATGTGGAGGGCATTATGCTTTCACCTCGGTCTTATGTATGCCTCTCCCAGGGTCATACCAGAACACAAATTGTCTATAATGAAGGCTCAAAGAGTCCTTTTCAATGACAATTGTAAGATTTCTTGTAAACTGCTTAAGAGGTTTTGCTATGACCGAGTGGCATAAACATAGTTAATGAATGAATCAATCAATTAAATTGTACTGGCATAATGTATGCACTTTGTTCATACCCAGCCCTAAGCATCAATGGGGTCTAGATAATGCTGTGAAGAGCAGCCAACTTTGAACTGGCCCCACCTGTAGAGTGTACAGCAGCCGTCCCACCATTACAAATCTGCATTGGATGACCCAGACATCAGAGCCTCGTGACATTCCTGGTGTCCTGCTTCTGAAGAGTATTTGTTTCTTGCTTCCTGTTTTTCTTTTCTTCCTCTTCTCTGATTGTGGCATGCTTCAGAATCTTGGCAAGATGATGGGGAGTAAAAAGAAAGATCCCAAATCCTAGTATCAATAGTGCAGTTTGTCATTTGCTCTGTGTGTGTGTGTGTGTGTGAAGAGAGTAATAATTCTTTCCAGTTAAAAAGCTAGTCAGATGCTCTAATCAAGCCACCCTTGCCGTTTTTCCATTTTACTAGTCTGTAAAGTAGATGAAATATGTGAGAAATGAGATTTCCCCATGTTAAACTACTGCAATTAACGCTTACCAACCATTTATGAAACAAACTAAATGTTACAGGTCCCCACAAAAATGATGGTGGTTAAATGCACCTGCCACTTGCAAGCCCACCTGAAATTTCTGTATATTGTTGGAGACCTCAGGGGAGCAACACTTTGTACCAGAGATCGGGGTCTGGATGAGACCTTGAGGAATGATTGTATCTGGCCTCTCCAGTCTCATTTCGTGCAACATGACAAAAGAAGCCTATGTTCTTAATCCCACAGAAGGTTAAGTATTGGGATTCTAGCCCAAGAAAGGCTAACAGCTGCAGCTGAAGAACGGGTGCTAAGAGGCTTGAATTCAATAACGTGAAGTGAAAGATTAATAAACTGTTGGGAATGCTAGTGCAGCAGCCTTTTAATGAGGAAGTGGAATGAGAAGTCAGCCATTTAGAGGTTTTAACCAGCTAGTCCCATTAAGGCAGGGATGGGAAACCAGTGGCCCTCCAGATGTTAATGGATTACATTGGCCATGCCAGCTGCAGCTGATGGGAGTTGGAAATCCAAAAATATCAGAACGGGCACAAGTTCCCCATCCCGGTCTTAATGCAAAATGGAAGTTGGCATTCCTCAAGAAGAGGAAAATACTGCTCTCCACACATGGTACAACAAAATAATAGACCTTTGGCACCTTATTGCTGGCATCCAAGGGTGCTATCATCGTAAGTACAGGATGAAAGAGCATCAAGTTGCAGGGAGCAGCTTCCTCTAGTTGTGGCAAAAAGGCAAGATGCAAAACTGCTAAGATTAACAATAGAAGCTACCAATTCTACTCATGTTTTAGTTTTGTGTGGCTGCATTATTATTATTAAAAAAAACCCAGATATAACCTGATGTAAAACTTGCTTTTCTGGCTTTTGGCAAGACTGCATGCACACAGGTAACAAGCAAATGTGATCCGTAAAGATTCCAGACTTCTGACAAGCTGTGTGGCAGACTGCTGCCACTGGGATAAAATTGGGGGAACAAGAATGAGAATTGCAAGACTTCAACTACTATGCTTACCTACATTTATTAAGAATTTGAATTATTAGCATTACACTAATAGTGTATGCAACACCTTCCAGAGTTACATAAACAGAAGAGACTAATCTTGCTACCAAATTGCTGACAATCTTAAATACACAGTGGGGATACTGTCCTCAACTGTGGCTTGGGTGGGGGGTAGAGAGATATAAAAGTGTTGGGTGGGTAGAATGTATGGAAACTGTCATTATAGCTGCTGAAAGCTTGCTTACAGGCGAGGATGTGTGCAACATGTATTACATACGTATATGGAAAGAATATGTTATTTCTGACTTGTAGAAACATGAATAACCAATGTGGTGCTCTCCTAATGTTCCGAGACTGCAGCTCTCATCATCTCTAACCACTGCCCATACTGACTGGGGCTGCAGTCCAACCATGTCAGCAAGCCCTGCCCTACATCTTTTATTGAACGTCACTCATCTAGAGCAAAAAGGAGTGCGTGCACACACACCCCTCATAGAAATGGGACCTCTCTCCTGTACATCAAAAAGAAAGGTTGCTGCTATTCTGCACTGTGTACATAATAATTTGCTAGTAAGATAACTAGAAAGCACCAAACTGCCTAGCAACATCATTTAAAGAGGTAAATAAAGAAATATTAATACCACCAAGTTTGTGGCCTTACACCAGCCAGTCTTTCATTCAATCTATTTCTTTTGGAGTTCCAGTCCTTCCACATTTAATAGGCAACCCGTAAGCATATAATAAACAGAACCTTACAAATGTTAAATCTCCACCTTCTTTACCATCCTTTCTCTGGTTGCCAGAAACCAATGGAAGTAATAAGAAGGTACTGCAATATTTTTGGAAAATGTACAGATTTGGGTTTGGTTAATCTTTTTAGGAAAGTGTTTCTAGAATATACTGGCAGCTACTGAAAACTCCTCCTTGGCCCCCTTGCTGTCCTAAAACATGATAGATAAATAATAAGCTTAACAGGACGCTTTGTGCTGTGTAGATGTGGCTCATAGAACAAAGGATCAAGCTTACAGGTTCTCTCCCCTTCTACATGCTTCAGAGGACATTTACTTTGTGGCAACTGCTGCCCCCTGGACCTGGTAGGATGGCTAGGAGATTGTGGGGGTTTGGTCAATGGGGTCAGGAAGTTTCTCCTCATATTCATCCCTTACAAAGATACTGTGAACATTTAATAATTGCATTTTTACAAACGCTTAGTACATGCACAATGGTATTCAAGTAGATTTTTCTCAGAGTAAACCCACTGAAATTAATTAGTTAGGGACATTAATTTCAATAAGTCACCTATACTGTGCTGTGAGCATAATAATGATGTTAACAAAACATTCATTCTGCAACATTGAGTTGAATGAGGATGATATAGTCCAAGATGATGAATAGCAAAAGCATGAAGCAGAACACCCAGGCTGCAGTGCTACTACAGCTACTACAGTGATGATGGTGATGATGATATTGGTAACAAGAAAAAATCTCCCCTGAAGTAAATGGGGAATTGAGCAACAAACACACTCTTAGGATACATTTCTAGTCCCACTACAATGCTGCTGCTGGTGGTGATGATGATAACATTGTTAAAAAATTCTCTTTCAAAGGAAATAGGGAATTGTGTAAAGAGCATGAGAGAAAAACAGAAACACTTAGCAAGCCATTTCTGTCTCTCATTTCAACAAAAGCATCCAGAATTATACCCCCTCCCAACTATCAACACACATGTATTCTAGCATGTGGGTGGTATTCAATGCTAGTTCTCCTCAGAGTAGAATCCTGAAAGGACAATGCCACAGAAAAGAAGACCCTTCCATTGTATCTGGAATCTTGGTTTACAATAAATGATGGTTAATTGTTGAGTCAAGCAATTTCAAACCATAATTTATGAAGCTGGCTTGTTTAACAAACCAATGTTGTATACCAGTGTTCCTGGTTCATGCAAGATTCTTTGAATTCCCATCTACCGGTATATACAATACAGAACTGAGGAGGGGTTGGAGTTTACAGAAATCTGCTGGGCTTGGCTATGCTATGAAGCTCCTGGTGGTGAACACCATTGAACTGCTGATCCGCTGCTGGCTTGCTGTCACCACCAATCACCTGCTTGGCTCTGACTTCAAGCCTCCCTTGCCAAGGCACAACAGGGAGCACTTGTAAGGCTCTCAATTGTTCATTGGCAGCTGCATTTCTGGCTGTCATCACATACGACATCAGGTGTGGGGCAGGTTACATGGATTGGGGGAAATAGCCACGCCAGCCAAACTGGGACCAGACCTAATTAGGCCCACAGGCTCTCCACCCGTGTACCAAACCATGATTTTAGCATTATGTGCAAACAGACCCCATTCTGAAGCCATTTAGACACTGTTTTAGCTGCACAATTGCCTCTACTCCTACAAGTTGCTCTAAGCTGCTCCTGGCAGCATTTACACCTCCTACTTATGTGACAATAGTGGATTGTATAGTTACATGCAATGGTAACAGTATCTGACCCATTAAGCAGACGCGTAAGGAGAGTGATACACAACCACACAAGTAACAGTGTCTCCCACTGGCCCAACTGGTGGTGACATGGGGCTAGGCCTTCTCTGTAATGGCATCCTGACTGTGGAACAGTATCCCGACAGAGATGTGCTTGTGGCCCACACGAACATTATTCCACCAAAAGCTAAAGATCCACTTGTTTATCCAGGGGCTTTAGGGAAGGGTGGATTTGGCTGATGACCTGTTATTCTTTGAAAACTGCACTGCCAATTCTGTATTTTACTGACGCTATTGCAGGTTTTCAAGGTTGTAATTTTATTTGTATTCTTTGCTGATCTATGCACCACCCTGGGATCCTAATGGAGGAATGGCAGGGTATAAATATGAAGAGTAATAAAAAATGACAGATGTAATTATTCTGGAGGGCGGTTTGGGAGCAACCACAGTAGTGGCAGCAACCACACAGCTCTCAAGGTAAGATATAGACAGCATTAACAGGACGTGATTGGAGCTTTTCGGGGATTATAGTATCATGAACTAGATCACTGGTGAAAAGCTGTTGTATTCATTCATTAGGCACTACAAAATCATTATACAGTATAAAATTTGGAAGTCTGAGGGTTCAACAAACTGACAAAATTTGTGACATAGCATGGGTCCAGAATAAACCAAAGAATGCTATTTAAAGGAACTGGTTACTTGTCATTTTATTTATTGTCCATTTACTGCAATAATTTATATATTGCTTAATCAGCAATCTCTAAGCAGTGTTGTCACGAAGTAATTTTGAACTGGTTGTTTTCAGGGAGACAGCAATTGTGATTTTCTTTTAAAATCCCTTATGTGTCAATGCAATTTGACAAATCAAGAAATTATTTAGTAGTCTAATGTTTTAAACTACTGTTTAAATCTGTGATCAGATATCTGCTGTTATACAAACCTGATATTAATACCCCACACCACCACTATGCTGCAGAAATGTAGTCTTAAAAAAAGGCAAAATGGATGTTATTATCTCCTATCTTACAACCAAAGCAGAAATTTGCTAATAATAAGGTGATCATTGCAAGTCACGTTAATCAGAGACTAAATCTACAGAATTCCGGGAAATGTGTGTTACAGTGTCTCGCAGCTTTGATTTTGTTCAAGTCACATTAATCCAATTTATTATCTTATTAGTGGCTTTCAATGCTGACAGAAGTACTGATGAAATTTGTCCTCCTAAAAGATGGGCTCACCGCTTACATCCAACTGTTCACTGTGCTCTGAAGGAGGCATCCTGTAGAAATCATCTCATCAGGAGGTTTGTTCCACATGTTGTTGGAATCAGGTTTTCAGTGTGGCGGCACCTACCATTGGGAACTCCCTCCTCTTACATATCAGACCAGTGGTGTCTTTTTTGTCTTTTCAGTGAAGACCTCCCTATTTCAAAAGGTCTTTTAAGTGGAGCCCCCCCCCCCAGGTATTGGATTTGATATATATGATATTGTGTTCTTTAATCATTGATATTTTTATTGCTCCAAGATGTTCCATAAGATGCACTCCACAAACAGAATGAAATAAAATGAATAAAAAGAATCTTCCAAAAAGAGAGCACAAAGAAATCAAGGGTTAAGCCCTGAAAACAATAAAGTACTTATTTGCATGAGAAGCTGTGTGTTGATACTACCAGCTTTCCAATTAATGCAGTATCTAATTGGATTACATAATGAAGTGATTAATTTACAGCTGAAGTTAGCAGACAGCATAAACGAGGCTCCATGCCCCTTAGCTTATATGGAGCTCAAAATTCAGTGCAAGCATGCAATGATCCACTGTAACTTGAGGTGTAACTTTAAAGAACAATCTTAGTTGGTCTCTAAGGTGCTACTGGTCATTTATTTTATTTTATTTTTAATATATTTTTAAAGAACCCCAAGAGACTGGCTGCTTATATTGATCAAGGATAATTTTAAATCAACGTCTGATTAACTTGAAGTGGGGAAGAGCTACGGCTCAGTGGTAGAACATGCCAAAGCTTCACATTTCAATCCTCAGCATCTCCATGTTGAAAGGCTCTTGTCTGAAACCCTTAAAAACTTCTGTCAATCAGTGGAGAGAGCAACAAGCTACATGGACCAATGTTCTGATGTGGCATAAAGAAAGTTCTTGTGTCCTAGGTCAGACAGCAAAATAGTTTGCTTTCCATTTTCTTTTTCATCCCCTTACACAGCATCAAATGCAGCTGAGAAGAATCCACTAAACTTCAAGAGCAGAATTTGGGAAGGTTCATTGGGAAGGAGTAGCTTGAAAAGTTCTGGTGCATGTCAAACTGGGAGGGGTGGCTAACACCCCAGAGGACAGGATCACACTTCAAAACGACCTTGACAGATTAGAGAACTGGGCCAAAACAAACAAGATGAACTTTAACAGGGAGAAATGTAAAGTATTGCACTTGGGCAAAAAAAAATGAGAGGCACAAATACAAGATGGGGGACACCTGGCTTGAGAGCAGTACATGTGAAAAGGATCTAGGAGTCTTGGTTGACCACAAACTTGACATGAGCCAACAGTGTGACGCGGCAGCTAAAAAAGCCAATGCAATTCTGGGCTGCATCAATAGGAGTATAGCATCTAGATCAAGGGAAGTAATAGTGCCACTGTATTCAGCTCTGGTCAGACCTCACCTGGAGTACTGTGTCCAGTTCTGGGCACCACAGTTCAAGAAGGACACTAACAAACTGGAACATGTCCAGAGGAGGGCAACCAAAATGGTCAAAGGCCTGGAAACGATGCCTTATGAGGAACGGCTAAGGGAGCTGGGCATGTTTAGCCTGGAGAAGAGGAGGTTAAGGGGTGATATGATAGCCATGTTCAAGTATATAAAAGGATGTCACATAGAGGAGGGAGAAAGGTTGTTTTCTGCTGCTCTAGAGAAGCGGACACGGAGCAATGGATCCAAACTACAAGAAAGAAGATTCCACCTAAACATTAGGAAGAACTTCCTGTCAGTAAGAGCTGTTCGACAGTGGAATTTGCTGCCAAGGAGTGTGGTGGAGTCTCCTTCTTTGGAGGTCTTTAAGCAGAGGCTTGACAACCATATGTCAGGAGTGCTCTGATGGTGTTTCCTGCTTGACAGGGGGTTGGACTCGATGGCCCTTGTGGTCTATCCCAACTCTATGATTCTATGATTCTATGTGCAGAATGTTGCTTTCAAGCCTTTGGATCCTGGCTATCTTTGACAAACAGAGACATACTTTGGTATCTATCTAGGACAAGAGCCGTACAAATGGGCGCTACGTTATAGCAGAATATTCAAAATGTCCTTTATTCAACAATCACATCTCAAAATGTTAACCTGGGTCTTGCTAGATCCAAGGAACCATCAATTTCAGCAAACATGAGAGCAGCCATGATGAACTAAAATGGATGGCAGCAATGGAACAATCCTGCTCTTCAAAGGCTCCTTGGATATGCTGCTGAATATAATGACAGCCAACACATGACTTTGGTATCTGGATTGGAGAGGAAGATTTAAAAAAAGCTGTACAAAGATGACGAAGGATCAGCAAGTGTTATTGCATATGGTGAAACACTTGGGCTATTTTGGAAGAAGATACTGAGACATGTAACACATACTGACACTGGGATGTGTCACAGTGACCTGTGTGAAGTCAGTGGTGAATGGCAGAGATACCAAGTGCACCTTCCACTAGATCAGGTTGTTAATGATAAAAAATGATGCAGAATGAGTAAAAGATTGGAAGAGGGTGTACAGCTTTATTTTCAGTTTACTTTTCTCCTTCACACTACACTACAGCTACCTTTCTTTTCTATCCTTATGGTTTTATCTCCCTATCTCCTTTCTTTTTTACTGTTGTAAAAAAAAGAGCAGTGGTATAAAAAGAGCAATTATAAGACAGTGTAGAATAGCCAGAAAAACAGATGATATGTACTGGAGTGAATTTTAGATGCAGGCATTGGATTCTTATTCAAACTGCTTTAATAGCTTGGACAATGGCGTGCGATTTCTTAGATATTATTCTGTTAGTTGCCATTCTATGCTTTTTCCATGGTACTGCCTGAATAGGAGGGATAATTCTGCCATATTGCAGTAAGCTCAACTGAAACCCCCTCCCCTTAATTACAGTGTAATTCCATATATATTAATAAGAAGACACCACCAGTAAATCTTTAGGTAAGCTGCAGATACACAGCTATGAAGGTCAATTTCCTTTTGTAACTAACACACACATAATTTTAGTAAATGTCTCTTCCATGAAATTGTATCATTGATACAATCATTTTATATAGTCTAAAATCTCTCTTGACATAAATATCCCAATTTTCCCACAACTGAACCAAGGGTCTCCTCTTTATACCCGATTCTTTAAAACGATATTTCCTGCTGGCCCCTGCTTCTCATTTACAACTGTGAGGTGAATTCTATTTTACTGCACAGAAAATATTTCATGAAAACGTGAAAGGCAATTATGGGCAAACTTTACAGCAGCTATATTTTAAGAAGCAATTGAAAACTTAGGAATTGCTTTTGAGATCACTTTCAGGCCCTATTAGAAGACATTTTTCCCCTTAAGGGATGACAGTTTAATGCATACTTGGTTTGATTATAATGCTAGGCTATGCACACTGTGGGTGGAAGGGGTAATGGAAATGTAAGAAAAGGCATGTACCATTTCTTGGCTGCCTATCAAGTTTCTTAAAAAAAATTAAAGCCTTCAAAAATAAGATACAACAAAACTAAGCTCTTTCACTTCTATTTTTAGCCAAACATTGTACAGGTGAGCTGGCATTAACCTACCTCTTGCGTTTATAGGCTACTGAAGGAATGTAGTGTTAGCACAGTGCTGAAAATTTCTGTTTCCACTTTTCAAAATGAAAGTAGCACTCTCAGTGGGTAGACATACCCTTTACATTTTCACCTTTTTTGATCCTGTTCTTTACAGATGGACACATCAGTTTATTTTCACTCTTTATCAGTTCTGAGTGTATTCAATCAGAGGTTCATCCATCGCAAGTTTTGTACATTAAAAAAACCCAACCAACCACGAAACACTTAAACTGGTTGCATTATATAGGCATTTTGCATGCAGTCTTCCCCCTTCCTTTTGTATACTTTCTAATGCATTTCCCCCCTAAAATGGATTTTTTTGGGGACTAAAAACTGCAGCACAAGAACCAAAATCTATAAGCAAGTCTGGCAATTTAGGTCACTTTGCTTCAGTATTTGGACTAAATGGATTACTCATCCATCCCTGCTATCCATGGGCACTTGCTCCCCCCCCCCATATGATGCTTCTTCAATTACCATTTATGGGTCTCTCCTTTCCAGAGTGATCCCAGCCAATCAGCGACAATATAATAAACACAATGATTTCATGATGCTGTAATCCCAGTTTGGGTAGCTAGCTACACAGCCACCTGATGGAGGGCAACACAACTAAGTCAGAGAGGGCAGTACGTCCTGGACTAGTTACACGGGTTATCCTGGTCAATCAGAAAATATGCACTAAAATGATGTCACTTAGGGAAAATGGATTCCCGTTTAGGAAGTCCTTTCCTGAATATAGGAACATTTGTTGCCTTTTGTCTTACCCTAAAAAATAGTAAGAGAATATTCTTTCAATGCTGATTAAAGTGTCACAAAAGCTGCCCTTTCTTTTGGTTCAGACATACAGTGGTACCTCGGGTTACGTACTTAATTCTTTCCGGAGGTCCGTTCTTAACCTGAAACTGTTCTTAACCTGAAGCACCACTTTCGCTAATGGGGCCTCCTGCTGCCGCCGCGCCGCCAGAGCACGATTTCTGTTCTCATCCTGAAGCAAAGTTCTTAACCTGAAGCACTATTTCTGGGTTAGCGGAGTCTGTAACCTGAAGCGTATGTAACCTGAAGCGTATGTAACCTGAGGTACCAGTGTAATGATGACTTGTAGGACAGTGAGTAATGGGAAATGGTTTGCATGCACCAGGGAGTATCAAAATGAACAAATAGCCCTGAAGAACATAGCATTCTGGTGGCCATGTGTACTTGTGCTAAGTATAATGAAGCCAGATAAAGAACCAAAAGCAAGCTCAGATACCTTTTTCAAAAACTCCCAACTGTACATCCACATTAACTGCTTCACTTCTTCAGCATCTACACACCCCTTTCAAGAGCAATTTGACAACTTTCATTAGTCGCCTTTCATGTGCATTTCATATTAGGGAATCAATGCTGTGGTTATCCAATGTTCCCTTGTATTGATGAATCAACTAGAATTCCTAACAGTTTACATGCTTGTCGCATGTCTCCCAACAATCTGACACAGCCCAATTTACACACAGTGGTGGATCTTTTGTGCACTTCTTGCGGATATGATTCAGATAGCAGATGATATTTCCCAAATAGCAAAAGCACACTTTATTCTTACATTTGAAAAGGTTTGTTTTCAGATTGTGTAAGAGCCAGAATACCCTCTAAGGCAACCTTTTTCAGCCGTGGGCTGGTTCACTGTCCCTCAGACCATGTGGTGGGCCGGACTATTTTTTTTGGGGGGGGGGGAGGAATGAACGAATTCCTATGCCCCACAAATAACCCAGAGATGCATTTTAAATAAAAGCACACATTCTACTCAAGTAAAAACACACTGATTCCCGGACCGTCTGCGGGCCGGATTGAGAAGGCAATTGGGCTACATCCGGCCCACAGGCCTTAGGTTGCCTATCCCTGCTCTAAGGAGCTTAGCCCCACGGGTTCAAGTGCATTTGGAAGGGAACATAACTCAGTGGCAGAGCACATGCTTTTGCAAGTCTCTGGTTCAATTCCTGGCACCACCAATTAAATAAAAGATCAGGTACCAGATATGGAGAAAGCCACATGGATCTAAGGACACAGTATAAGGAAGCTTCCTAAGAAAGCAGCCCACAGCACTGACTTAGATAGATTCAATAAGCAAATGGGCACGTATGGACTATTCTCTGATATAGAGAATAGCCTCCTCTATGAGTCTGTACTTTGAATTCATGAACAGTTCTCTAATAGCACAGGATTTATTGGCATCAACTTAATTGCAATATTTTTAGTCAGATGAGCAATGCAGAGACTATAGTACATATTTAGGCGCCACAAATGAATAAAATTATCACCATTAAATGTAATTCAAATGTTTTACTCCTTCCAATACTGAACTAGGTAATTAAGCACCTATCAGTCAGGAAGCAAAATGAGGCCACCCAAAAATAAAATAGTGGTTTCCCTGCACTTGGGGAAACAGGTATGCAGAAGTGTATTAGTTTGCATATTTCTTTTAAATGATCCTGAGAGTTTCTAGGACATACAGAATGCTGAATGCATACAGGCAAAAACTTTCCTTCCCATCTGCAAATCTGAAGCACCACTACAAGTGTCTTGATTCACACTGACTGGAGCCCCAAACAATAGCATTTCAGCTATCAACAGGGATATTGCATGTTTTCTAAAGCTGGTGTCGACCTGTCTTTTCTTAAAACAAAAACCGCAGAGGAAAGATTGACTCCAAATTCTACTAGTGATTTTTAAAATCATTTTTAAAATCACTTCAAACTCTTGAAGAAAAACTATAATTACTGACGAGAAGTTGGTGACATGGTGAGTGAGAATCTGATGTTCTAGAGCTTGTATCTTCAGTTTTACAAAACTTTAGCAGAGAGGAAACCCACGATTTTCGGGGAAAAGAGAGACATCTTGGAGAATGGATCCTCATTGTACCAGTGATCACAGGATACTTTTTCAGGTCCTCAGTGCTCTATGATATCTAATATCTGCCAAAGGATATTATTTGCCTGAGCATCAAAAGTAAAATCTGAGCAACTGGACCATATTTAAACTTCTTTCAGGATCCAAGGCGGAACAAGCCTTGGCAATGGGGAAACAAGAAAAGATAGAAAAATGAACCATCTATAATGCTGGAAAGAAAAGGGCTGTGGTGATAGCAAAGCAAAGAGACATAATAAAAGAGCCAAGAAGTTCATATGGGACACAGTGGGGAGAGAACCACTGTGCAAGTTGAAGTCCTTCTGCTGACTGGACGTATCAGTTGAATCACATTAATTACATTAATAGTAATTATTTCTGAAATTCTACCTATACATATACATTAGCATATGCAAATCCATGTGAGTTTTTTTTTAATTATTAACAATGTGTTAAGTTTCAGAGGGGACCAAGTTGCAGAGGAGGGATAGGTGACTAACAAAAGGCTCAAACATCCTTTCCATCCTACATGCTTTTCTTCAGGAGGGGAGGAGCAGCCTCCTCTGCCCCCACATTGCCTAGAACTGGAAAACATCCCCACAAGCAGTAAGCTTATTTAATACCAGTACTTCTTCTCAAAGCCATTTAGAACAGCGGTACCATGTTCTGTGCTTCTCTAAGCACATAGCTCCAAAACCGCCCCTTACTGAGAAGCAAGCATGCCTGCACTTTAAGCAGGTCAACAGAAGTGTAGTAATGGCAACAGAAGATGCTGGGCAGAATCCAATGCAGTGCTAAGTCTCTTGTTCCACTGGTGCACGGATTTTTTTTTTGCGGAACGGAACATTCCCCCCCCCCCCACACACAGGGGGAGTGCTATTGTGCAAACAAAAATCATTGCACTGATGGGATGCAGTTGTTAAATACCATCCACACACACAACAAAGACAGCCTGGAGCAGCTCCAAATTTTGGAGATTTCAATTAGAACTTGTGGCTGGGCCCTTAGCTAAAGCTGGTTACAGTAACACCTTTGTCAATGTTGTATTTCCATACATGATGTTTTTCCCACTAAAAAAGAAAAGAAAATCTCAACATTTTCCTTCAGTAAGATTCTGTATTTCCTTACCATCCTGTAAGCATAAACTGCCAAAACTGAATAGCATAGACATCTCTACTCCAGGAAAGTAAAAAACTAACTATCCTGTTGGGTTGGATTAGTCCAGTTGCGGATGACTCTGGGGTTGCGGCACTCATCTCACTTTACTGGCTGAGGGAGCCGGCGTTTGTCCGCAGACAGCTTCTGGGTCATGCGGCCAGCATGACTAAGCTGCTTCTGGTGAACCAGAGCAGCGCACGGAAACACTGTTTACCTCCCTGCTGGAGCGGTACCTATTCATCTATTTGCACTTCGTGCTTTCAAACTGCTAGGTTGGCAGGAGCAGGGACCGAGCAACGGAAGCTCACTCCATTGTGGGGATTCAAACCACCAACCTTCTGATTGGCAAGCCCTAGGCTCTGTGGTTTAGACCACAGCGCCACCCGTTGATGGGAGTATTAAATGTATTCCCCCTCCCCTTTACATCTTAACCTCTGCATTTCATTGTTTTTTGATTTTTTAAAAAAGCTTTAGTTTTTTGTGCTGTTTTTAACTGGAGTTGTGATTTTCAATGTTTTAATACATTTGCTGCTGCATTGAACATGAGCATTGTTATGAAAATTAAACAGCTGCATGTTTGACTGCAAAAATTCATGCATTTATCTCAGCCAAGACCTTTAAATTGATGGAAATAAATGTATGCTTTATTTAGTACACATTTATATGCACTTTTATTACTTTACATCATGGGTGAGGAATTGGATCTGACTAGTAGGCCAGATTATTATCTCCCTCAGCCCTCCAGCCACAGGCCAAGTCTGTCAGGTGGATGAGGCCCCCTAGCTGTTAATCATCTGATGCTTTGACATCAGGTGACCTGTTTTTGCTCACAACTTACTTTCAAACCATGTGGGTAAAGGTGTAGCCCATGAAAAGCACTATGAGGGGCTTTGCTATGCATAGTGCTCCGTAAGTGCAGCAATCAGCTGTGCATAAGTGCAACACAGTTTCACAAGCCTCTTGCATAGCATGTCAGAAGCCTGACAGCTACATCCTTACCTGTCCTACCACTGGCATCATATAATGGCACTGGTGGGTGTTGCTTGGCTACAGTGGCCTGGTGGACCTAATTATGCCTGTGGACCAAAAATGCCCTACACTGGGTTCATGTTAATGAAAGTATTTTTGGCAGAATTAAACTAAGGACACAATGTTCTAGGTCATAATCAGTGCAAGAGTATTCTGCTCACAGTGCAAGCGTATTTCAAAACATTCCATTTATGGCAGTCCTATGGTATTTTACTTATTTTTCTAATGCATTAAGAGAAAATTCTTCAGCACTGGCCATAAACGTAAGTAAAATAACATATAAGAGTAGTTTCCATTCACCATTTGCTCCATCTTGTCACCATGTGTAACTTTGTGGGACAGCAGCAACACTTGCAACTAATTCTATTTTAGAGTCGCTTGAGGTCTGGCAGAAAAACACCTGTGACTACTCCAACAAATAGGATACTTTATCCCATATATACTTTGAAGTCCTGAATCAGGTGATCCAGCATGTACTACGCACCATTCTTCCCTGTGTCTCTGGGGCTGTTTGCATGCCATGTATTTAACTCTACAGTAGTTT
The DNA here is from genome assembly GCF_965112155.1 of Podarcis liolepis. Classification (NCBI taxonomy): domain Eukaryota; kingdom Metazoa; phylum Chordata; class Lepidosauria; order Squamata; family Lacertidae; genus Podarcis; species Podarcis liolepis. Next base: position 69,226,750 of record NC_139557.1, on the reverse strand, counting down.
TAATGTCTGTCTGCACTGAAAGTGGACAGGAAAGGGAAAAACAAGAAATGTTGCATGCTTACACAAGCTTTGAAATCTAGCTTGGGATTGTAAATTTTCCATCTATCCATGCTTCTAAAGGTTCCAATCCCAAGCTTTATGATAAACTGAAGAACTGATCTGTTACAAAAATATGCAGTGTTTCAAAAGTACAAATACACAAAGGTTATTCGGTGCTTAGCATGAGAAAATTGATGTTACATCATTTTCACTTTTCAGGTCGTTCCATGGTTGGGTATGATTTACAACAAACATGAGGACCAAGTGGAGAAAAGTGAGGTAAAAAGCAAAAGAGCTTTCAAAAGTAAAAATTTCAGAAATTGTGGGTTTCAGAGGTAAACTAGCTCAGTTCTTCCTTGCCTGAGAAACTATTCAAGAACAATTATATCTGCTTATCATTTTCAAAATGCCATTTCTGAAAATCACATTTGTAAGGAGTGCAAAAACTTATCAGCTGTACTCCATAAATAAGACCAAGATAGCTTATTTTAAAAGTGAACAAGCACAAGCCCCCGAAGGTTAAATTTCATTGAATGCCAAGACTGCAATCCCCACTGAACTCAATGGAGTTAGTTCTGAACAAACAATGCTATAAGAGTAAAAACCAGGAAACAAAGAAAGTCAAGTTTTATTATTAAATAATCTGATTGATGTCTTAAAACAGCTTACATGTTTTAAAAAATAAGTCTACTGGCTTAATCACTTGTGATTTGAAACAAGAGGTTTTAGATGAATAATCCAAATATACGCTTTGTTTAAAGTAGTTCTGATTATGAGGATATGATTTTACGTTAATTATAGGAACTATGCAAAGTGTTACTGATGACTTACAGGTTTATGAACTGCAACAGAATCAGAACCATGCCTATCAGATGTCGAGATAATTTATGTATGTTCAAATGTAGTCACTGAGTGAAGATCAATTTTAACCAACAGAATTTACTTTCCGGGGATTGTCAATGCATTTTCCTAAGAAACTGCAAAATACTGGATGGACTGTCAGCTGTAATAGTCCATGTGTATTTGTGGTCAATATGAGTTAGCTTATTTTAAACAGAATGAAACAACATATTTAATTAATCCTCATGCAGTGCTGTCAAAGTATTGAGTTGTAGGAGAATAATTTTATTGATCAATTAAACTTGCAAAATATTTTCTCTACCTATTTGGGAATCTGGAATATATTTCCTATTATAACACCACATCACAGTCAAAATTAACATGCTAAAAGCCATTATGCCATCAGTGAAAGAATACTGCCAGTTGCTTCACTTGATTGTGTCATATTACTAAGAAAGCCCTTAGCAATTTCAACCTAAAATGCAAAATATCTGCTATGTGTGGGTACAAAATAACAGGGAAGAAAGATCTGTCCAGCAACACTTCCTCAACGTTACTAAACAATCTGGGTGGAAAATTTTAGTTTGCCATTAAAGCTGATGATCTAATTGACAGATTAGTCACTATATAATTCCACTTACTATAGCTATTGACTCTAGCTAGCATCACAAAGAACAAAACAGATCCTTTCAACTAGAAGACTCAGAGACCAGACTTGGATCCCAATTTTTGAATTTTGTCTCAAGAGAATGCCACAACTCAGACTAATTTAACCATAACTAAAACCTTTGGTTGAAAACATATTGTTGAATAATAAAAGGCAGGAGTCTTGTCTTTCTTACTTAGCCTATTCCAATAATAAGCGACAGTACTCACAAATATACCATTCTGTATGCAATTGTATTGATGTATAGATTCTAATCAGTTAAATACTAATACCAGTGTTGCTACATTCATTATTTTAACTGCTAAAGTCTTAAAGACCTGCAGAATTGCCTAACACAGCTCATCACTTAGGCCAAACTTTCTATCCAGAATCTAGCACTTGACAAACATCCAGACTGATGGAATCTGGATAACACCAGTTCCAGCAAGAATATTTAACAATCTTTCTCCCAAAATAGGGAAAGGCAAAGACATTCAACCTATTACATTATTCCAGATTAGCACACAAAAAACCCTTCAGGATTACATGCAGGATCACACTGATGTGTCAATAAAAGTGACCCAATTCCTTCACTACAATTTGAAAATTACCTTAAAATGTGAACGTCCAATGAATCTGAATCCATTTTAACAGCCAGACCATCAACAGTCTGGAGCATTTTTAATGTATATCAACAGACAATAGTGTACAGGTTTCCGTTCTGGAATGAAAGATAGAGAACTCAAGCTTTCCTAAGCAGCAATGTAACTGTAAATTGGATTTCCCTTCCCATACAGCAATTACTAAACATCATGGCAACAAAAAGATACCTTCTATTAATGGCTGTGTTCTAGTTATTCATGGACTCTTTTCAAGTATTGCGTTATTTCAACTTCTTAGGGGAAAAAGTTAACTTTGTAAGACCTGCCAGATAAGCATTGCTTCTCCCTCTATTTTCTACATAAAATGTTAGTTTACTGCAACACTCTCAATGTTATTATTAAAAGGTGGGATCCAAATAGCATTGCTTTGCTAATAGAAGACATCTGTCAGAAAATGGAAGACAATTTGTGGTGGTTGCTCTTCCCCCCATCAGTCTGCACTGCCTCCCTAATTTGGTCTAGAGGGTTTCCCAATCTTCTTGAACAGACTTTAGGATTATGCAGGAAGGGGGAATTGTCTCAAATAGCCTTCCATTCTACTGATAAATGTCAGGGGAGTAATACTGAGTTCCACCCATATTCTTTTACCAGGTTGTATTGTGAGAGGATGAATAAGAAATGTAGAAAATAAAGTTTGCTTTTTTAAAAAAAGAAAGGACCATATGACAGTACGATGCCAACCTGTCTATTTTTTGGCAACTAACAGGTCCTAAAAATATTTTAATCTTTTAGTACAAAGAATCACATTTTTGGGGCTGCATTAAATTTTTAGAAACTGGTCTGCTAAAAATATAAACTACTAGATGGTAGTACCTAATATTTAAGGAGCTCGACAACCAGATACCTGGGATTTTTTTGCAGCCTCATCTAACAGATATAAGATGCATAACTAATCAAATGGACATATAAGTGTTAATTACTGGCATGGTAGCCATTTTAGTAATAGAGCAATCTTATGCATGGCTACTCAGAAGAAAGTTTCACTCCTAGGTAAGCATGTATAGGACTGCTGCCAGGATGATCTGAAGTGGCCAGCTACTTGTTATAAGCTAATAGTGTTTTGTTTCATTTTGTTCTTAAAGAGATTCAATTATGTTTTGGGCAACAACCATGGACCAGATATTCACTGCAAGAAGATAATCACAAAGTATTTTAATGCTACCACTTTCTATCCAGAATACTATAACTATTACAAAAAAAGGACAGTTCAAACATTTTCTTCAATATTTGCTTCAAACATAACCACACTTTAAAAAAAAAAAAACAACTAAAATTTTACTTTACACCCTCCCTTCAGAGCATATTGGACTCCACCTTCTAAAGCAATCATAATTTAGAAGAGCAAATGTTAATTTGATTTAACCTGTCACATCAGCTTTTATCATCTTCTTGCTATCTAAAGAAGGTGAAAGACAATTTTTCATTTTATAACCTAATTCCATTTCAGTTTTATTTAACTGTCTACATTATTCTGTGAGTGTGTGCACATACACAATCACACACAGAAGCAGTGGTATCTACATACAGTTTTACACAAATATTTACATACACATGTTATACACAAACTAATGCGATTCCATGATTTACTTTTAAGTAGAAAGGCATATGCTTTTGTAGCATATTTAATTGTTGCACTGGTCTTACAAGAGTACTATAAACCTTTTGCAACAATTAGCTAAAGCACATTTCATTCAGGATTTTATAGATTGTATATAAAAAATACAATACCTAGAATGCTTATCAAACAAATAATGCTTTATTGGCATCTAAAAAAAACATTAAAATGTATGTTAATTTTTCAATTTTTTAACCCACTGCAGTACGAGCAACAAATCACAGACACGTACTTTTGAGAAATAAGAGACTATAATGCAGAAATATCAAGAACACACCATTCTCTGTATTATTTATGCTCCTTTTTTCTTTTTGGCCAAACTGTAGGAACATATAGTATCACAGCTCTGCCTATGCTTTAAAATTCTGCAGCAGCCTAAAAACCTGGACAAGATACACCAGCACCTGTTTTCAAGTATAACAATTTCCATGGCCAACCTAATAGCAGTATCTAAAAATTTCAATTTCTTCCATAGGAAGTCTTTGTTTGTTTGACAAGCTGTTATTTATCCTTGTGAAGTAAAAGCAAGTGGGGCAAGTTTGCGTTTTGTCAGAAAAAAGAAAAAAGAAAAGAAGGAAAGTTTACCTACCATGTTCAAATTAAGAACAATTTTCTATACAGGTCAGTTGTACAGCTATTTAAGTGAAAGATGAACATGAACATTAGATTAACTTAATTCTGGCAGACAAAAGTGAACTACTAAGGTCCAGTCAGCAATTCATCTATTACAGAGAGAGATGACAACTTTACAAAAGGTATCTTTTTACCTACTGAGTGATGATTATGTCCCCTCAGTTTCTGTGCTTTCTACCACTGGTTCACTTTCTAATTCAGCTTCTGTGTCACTCTTCTCTTTTTTTGTGTCACTTGAAGTTGCCAGCTTTTCATAAAGTTCTGGTTCACCCTGTACTTGCGCTGCAGGTGGCTGACTCTCTGTCTCTGCATTTTCACCATTAACTTGGGGCACACTATCAGTCTTTTGTTGAGAAGTGCCACCTTCAAAAAATTCAAATGCTCTTGGATGTGGAGGGGGTATCCAGTTGTTCTGTATTCTCTCTCTCCCAAATCTGTTTCCATTAATTTCTCTGCCAAAATTAAAATCTCTGTCATCCCTGTCCCTCTGCCTTTCCCAAGGTCTTCGGCGATCATCAAAGTCTCTGTGAGTGTCTTGCTCAAGTCCCCGGTTCCAAGTTGGGCCACTTCGATTTTCAAATCTGTAGTTTGTTTGACGATACCTTTCTCGGTCTTCCTGGAAGCCTTTAAGACCACCAAATGTAGGAAATGAATGATGCTCTCTTTCATCAAAATCTCCTCTTTGTCCCCAGTGCTTATCTGAATTGAAAGCAAAATGGTCTCTCCTACCAAGGCCTTCCATGCCTGGTCTTCCAAAGTTCTCTCTTAAATCTATGTGTGGCCTGGCAAGATGTTCTCTTCCATCTACTGGAGGTCTTCCAAGACTTTCTCTTGGATCTAGTGGTGGCCTTCCAACTGAATCCCTCATATCTACTGAAGAGGTCCGATTAATGTTCTCCCTATTTTCCACTGGAGGAAAGCGATAGTCTCTATCTCCTTCTTGCTGAATGCTGTCATCTCCAAGTGCCAACCTTTTATCTGGATTCGACATGTTATCAACACTTTGTCTACCGGAAGTTCCAAATGGTCTCTCTGTTTGAGTAAACAAATCTCCTGAAAGGAAAGCTCTAGGCGGAGGAAGGGATGGGTCAAGGATTGCCGGAGGAGGAATGCTATGCTGTAGTGGTATTCCAGGCTGCAGGAGAGGAAATCGTGGCCCAGGGGGCTGTGGCATTAGTCCTGAGCGGATATCTACTAGAGACATTCCAGGCAACCTTTGACTAGCAATAGTTAAATGGGGTACATTTTGAATTCCAGCATGTGGCTGTAACCCTAAAAGTCCAGAGCCACTTGAAATATTTGGTGGTGGTAATCCTAATAGTCCAGAACTACTTGAGACAATCGGTGGTGGCAATCCCAGAATCCCAGAGTTGCTTGATACAATAGGTGGTTGGAGTGCTGCCAAAAGCCCAGAACTACTTGACACTATAGGTGGCTGGACTCCTGACAAAAGCCCAGAGTTACTTGACACTATGGGTGGCTGGAGTCCCATTAGAAGGCTGGAGCTGCTTGAGACAGTCATGGGCTGGAGTCCTGCCAGAAGTCCAGAGCTGCTTGAGACACTTGGAGGCTGGACACCCGTCAAAAGCCCAGAGTTGCTTGAAGCATTAGGTGGCTGAACTCTTGTCAAATGTCCAGAGCTGCTTGACACACTGGCTGGCTGCACAAGCCCAGAGCTACTTGAGACACTAGGGGGCTGTATTCCCCCTACAAGCCCCGAACTGGTTGAGACACTTGGTGGCTGCATTCCCCCAGTAAGTCCAGAACTGCTTGAAACATCATCTGGAACTGAAAGGCAAATACAAAAATTTAAGTCAGCAGGAAAAAAGAGTACATACTATGAAATAATTAGATTAAACCAAGATCAACATTTATCAGTTGGTTTCTTATCTGTTTGAAATCATATTTGTAAAAAGTAAACCCAGCTTCTCAAATTTGGGGACAGACTGAATTAAGCAGGATTTGAAATAATAATAATAAAAATGCTCCTCAAATATTTTAACTAGGGTGTCACACAATCAAAATCAAAAGAGGAGATATTTCCCTGTCTACCTAGTCATGTGAGCTGAGATAAAATATAAAAGAATACAGAAAGCGATTTAAAATTTTGGTGCCATTCTTTGTAAAATGCCAACATGGAACAACAAATACACATGTATGCTACTGAAAAGGCCTGTAACGCTAATGAAAGTAACATGTACTCTGATCTTATTGTAGAACACTCCAGAATGTAGGAAACAACAGGAACTATCTTCCATATGAGATAGTATGGAGCTCTAGACATTATGAATCCATCTTTTACTCCTCCAGGGAAAAGAAGCAAAATGTTTCTTGGTCTCAGAAAAACACAGTGTTTCAGCAGCTGTATCTGCATCTGTTGCACATTCAAAACCAACATGTCATGTAGAAAGCTAAGCTATGCACTGTGAGCTTTAAAATCAGGGGACATTTTATTATTTGATTAGCACCTTACAATTTGTGGCCTTGGCACCAGTAGCTACTCCAACAACTACCCCTTTAGAATACCCATGTAGTTGGTAAATGACCACTCTAGTTGTACAAACTTTGAGTAAAGTTTCATTGGGCTACTTACCAGCTCTGTTTTCACTTGATGAAATCTGAAGATCTGCAAGATGGGAACTCTTTTCATCTAAATCTGACTTGTTACTTGACAGAGGAGTAAAAACACTTCCAGAAGATAAAGTTGGGGTAGTAAGACTACTAGAAACAGTGCCAACTGGTAGAGCAAGGTTGCTATAATCTTTCATTGACTCTTGAGCAATTGGTAGCGAAGACTGTACAAGAGCTGTAAAACAGAACACACATACAACTTCTTACAATCCTATGCATGCCTACCCACAATGAATTCCCAGTATATTCAATGGGATTTGCTCCCTAGTATAAGTGTTAAAGATTGCAGCTTATGTTGCAGTATCACAGTGAATTCTTTTCACATAGGTGTATGGGCAAATGATGTAGTAAAAAAATCTGGTAATCCTAAACTATAGACAGTAATCACTAAATATACTATTTGCAGTATTATCAAGCTACCATTTACAGCAGCACAAAATGAACACACATTTACTTTGCCTTCACCTTACAAGAAAACAAATCATTTAAAAAAACAGTTTGCTGTCACAGTAGCTATAATAGAGGCTGGCAAGTTTCTCCTGAGCTACAACTATTTACATTGATCTGTACAATTTTAAATAAGGACATATTCCCATATAAACACACAACAATTTTTTAAAAAAATTCTCATCGGTAGCTCCCTCCAACAAACATACCAAATGTATTTTAAGTTGTCCTCTAAATGTAGGAGCCATTTTGGAGTTTGGTGAAAGAGCACTGCCTAACTGAAGACACAAGAAGGAAAGATATAAACTAACTTACGGCTTGGAACTACCGGCGGTGGAACAGGTGGTGGAACTGGGGGAGGCAAATAACCTAGAAGAAACAAAGAATAAATCTGAATAGACAAAGCTAGCAAAAGTGATCTGAATAACTTATTTGTATAGAAGACAGCATTCACTGCATACAGTCGTACCTTGGTTTTCAAACACCTTGTCTCGAATGTTTTGGCTCCCGGATGCCACAAACCTGGAAGTGAGTGTTCTGGTTTGTGATCTTTTAGGAAGCCGAACATCCAACGTGGCTTCTGATAGACTGCAGGAAGCTCCTGCAGCCAATCGGAAGCCGCCTCTTGGTTTTCGAACATTTTTGGTAGTTGAACGGACTTCCGGAATGGATTCCATTCGAGAACAAAGGTACAACTATATTTGCAAACTGGGGAATCTGCAAGTGCTCGACTGAATTAAGATTATGAGCAAGCAGTATTATTTAAACCAATATATTCTGTTTTGCATCTTTTGTGTTTCAAAGTGCAGTTGTAAGGGTTTTTTATTTTATTGTTTCATCTTCTTGTAAACTGCTTTGAGGTGTATAAATTTTATTGAAATAAAGGAGTATCATTTACGCATTACAAGTTAAATAAACAAAGGTCAGTTAACTCCAACAGCCCATCCTATGTATGTCTACTTAGAAGCAAACCCCACAGGATTCAATGAGGTTTACATCCAAGTATGGATCTTTTAATTAGAACAATCTATGTGAATTTATGCATAAATTTATGTCTTAATTATATAAAGGTAACTTACCAGGAGGTGGGTGTGAAGGATTGAAGCTTGCTCTCATGAAGGGAGGTGGAGGAATTGGACTATAGCCAGGAGGAGGGACAGACATTGTAACAGGAAATGTTGGTGGTACTAAACTAACTGCTGGCACAGATGGAGCTACAGGAATCTGTTTAGGAGGAAAGTAAAGTATGTCTTCAATATTTACATAATCCCATTATTTTAAGGCTACGCAGATTTACTTCCTCTGGAAAACATGCCTAGTATTGGGATGTATAAGTAATAATTAGAATCAAAATCTACACAATGACAACAGTAACTATGGTCTTCCAAAATGTGAATTAAAGGCTGTTAAGCCTGCTCCATCTTGCAGTGTCACTTCTTACTAAATCTACTGTACACTGCTCTGATCTCCTCCACTGAACAGAGTGATCTGGGACTTTGGGTCGCCTACTCTATCACTTAACAGCCAACCAGCACTATTGTACTGTATCAATATTGTCTAAAAATCATGTCTGATTGGCTGAAATTTCCCAATATTTTGGAGCTTAAGTGAATACAGAAAGTCCTTAACACAAAAAGCTAACTCAAAGGTATTTTGGTTAATTGAAAGAAACAAATGACTAAGTAAGAGAAAAAGAGATCCCTGAAATAATTAAGCAAAAACATAAACAATTAAACTCACAAAAAACAAACTCCCAGATCTGATGAGACCCCGCAGTGAGCAGAGCAGAATCTAATAACATACAACCAGCAGGGAATATTGCCTTTTCAGCATTAGTGTACAATGAAAATTCACAGGAAATCCAATTTTCAAACTCATCCAGAGAGAAAATAGGAACTGGATGTCTAAAAGCAACCACTTATCCTAAGAGGTTCAGAGGAGATTCTTGTCTGGCAAAATGCTGGTCCATGAGCCTATTCTGGCAGCCTTCTAGCCCCTGATCAGACAGCAGCTCTAAACAAAGCACCTCTTCTCACCACCAGTGAACAGATAGGAATGCTCCAGAAACAAGAAGGAGCACAATGATGTGATCCATGTTACCTGGGTGCTCAGCAAGCTCAGGAAGCATTGGAGACTGTTATACACCTTCCTGTTTCTGGAGCATTCTTATCTGCCCACTGGTGATGAGCACAAGGGGTTTCATTCTGTGTCATCAAAGCTAGAGTGATTTTGATCCCAATCATCCTTGGGGGAAAGTGTGTTGAGTTGGAGGTGAGTTAATTCTGACTTATAAATTATAATGGAAGATGGATGGGGGGGATGGAATGTCCACTGTCTCTATTTGGGGGGCTTACTCTACTGTCAACCCCTATCCCCTGGCAGCAGGTCGTTCCCCACTGCTGCTGGGGAGATTGGGAGCCCTCATTCTTTGCCAGACTGGCTATATCAGTGGTCCCTTACTAACTGAGTGCTCTCTTGAGGGCTGGACCTGTAGCCTATCTATTTTAGCATATATCCCCTTCCTTCTGCAGTTGGCAGCCCTTCAGTGTATTGGATAGCAACCTTCCTGGACAACTTGCTTTAAGATCCATGGGCATAGTCAAGGGGTTGCGGTTGGGAGCAGCTGCTACTCCAATCAAAAAAATAAAATAAAAATGCTTAGCTGACCAATCGTGTCACAGATAACTCAGTTCTGCCCCCCCCCTAACATAATGCCTGACTACACCCATGCCAAGACCCCATAACAGAAGTATCAATTCTTCACTTTCTTCTTTTCAAATGGTATGGGGCATGAGGGGGACTTCTCCTACAAACTGCAAGGGGTCAGAAACCTTAAGAAAAGTCTCTGCTAAAAGGGAAAGCAAAAACTGCCTGGCTTTACAGGCTGCAAAAGTCAGGCTTTTGTGCTAGATGGCAGAAATAATCGAGACGGGTAAAAACTTTTGTAATCAGAAAATTTCAAGTCCTGCTTGCTGACACAGAATATAACCCATTCCATGTCCGACTACGTTTCCTGGATGAGAAAAGCAAAGACAGAATTGAGTCCAATACTAACCTGTAGCATAGTGACAGACTGCGTGTAAGTTTCTGTTTGGGTTGTCACGGCTGTGGTCTTGTCAACTGTTGTAGTCTGGGTTGTTTGCACAGGCTCTTTCGTGGTCTCTGAGCTTCTTGCAGTTTCCCATTCTTAAGAAAAGAAACAAGATAATAAGATTTAATTAGTGTTTCAATAAAGGAAGAAAAGGATGATTGGTCTTACCTGAATAGTAGATTTCTTAGGCGGATGATGTAGTATTTGGACTGGGCTGCTTCTCTTGTATGAGACTTAGGCAAGAGCAAATAATTGTGTGTGGTAGACCGCTTCTCAGTTTTTCGGACTTGCCAAGCAGGAGCATAGTCACAAAAATCTAAAACTAAATTAAATACAAGGGCCTACCTCCCCCTGGCTAACACGTGAACAAGAACAAGAGTAAAGAAAATCAACTCCCCATAATAAAATTCAGGCATATATACCATCCACTTCCTGACAACGTAATGCAAAAGAAATAATAATGTCATATAATGTATACAGTAAGAAACTGTTAAGGTGTGTGGTTGCTGCAACAGGTAGCCCATGCCGCAAAAATCATTGAGGAAAATGACAGTCCAATCATTGAGGAAAATGGCAGTCCAATCGCTGAAACAGCAACTGCCAGCAACAGGAAATAAAGACCAAAAGTAAACAATTAATTGAAAACAGAAGTAAAACACTGAACATAGAATAGCAAAAGACGTATAGTAGGGAGACAGGGTTTTTTTTGGGGGGGGGGTTGTTTTACCTCAGCGGAGGACAAATCAAAGGGCAGACAGCAAACAGTAACAAAGACAGGACAAAGTATCTGGACAAACAGATTAAGAAGATGAAGACTGCCAAGTAACTAAGAATAACAAAGAAAGGTGTTACAGAGGGCTCAGTTGAATAACAGCCAACAAAACAGTGGTCTACCTCCCACAATTCTTTGCTCCTGCCTGAGTCTCATGAAAGAGGAACAGCCCAATCTGAACACTTCATCGTCTACCATAATAAATTGAAAATATTAAAACATTTTCAGAATACTTTCCATGAAACCTAAATCTTTTTAACGACTGGAGAATAAGGGGGTATGCTCAGAAAAACTGCCTGGTCATAGCCAATTCATGAAAACTTTTATGCACAGCTAGATGTGAACTACTAAGCTTGCTCTTTGAATCTACAGTGAAGGCAGTTAACAATTCGTGCCTGATAGTTTTTTAGAAACTCTTATATCGTATGGACAGTTTGTTGAAAACCATTAACTAGAGTTATTTTGTTATACCATCCTTAGAAGATCTAATATGGCAAGTTTTAGAGCACAATCCTACATGTTTACTCAGAAGTAAATACAAGTATGCCCTATGGAACTGATTCCGTGGTGAATTAGTTTAGTATTGTCAATCAATCCTAAAGAAGCTTACTCAGCAAGTCCTAATGAGCTGAATAGGAGTTACTGCCAAAGAAGGGTATAGAGGACTGCAGTCTCAGTCTGGCAATCATCCTAGTGCAAGATAGCAATTTTCTAGTGACTTTAGAAACTGGACACTTATGATTCAGTATGACTGCCACCTGCTAGCAGTCTTAATTAGTCTTAATTAGTCTGATAACAAAACACCTGTCATTATCATTCTAATGGGCACATTAAGTATCTCAGAAACACATTTTTCTGCAACAAAGGATGAAAATAAATTTGTAATTACAAGGCACTCTATAAACCATTCTTACCACTATTTACTGTTTCCTGGTCAATCATGCCTCCTTCTGCAAAGCCATCTAAATCATCCAATTTAACTTTTTCCCAAGGTATATATGAAACTCCAACATCTGCATCCCAAAATTGTTTGTATTCAGTTTTTACACCTTTGTTTAAAGCCCATGCAATCTGAAAATAGAATGCAATTCCATAGTTATGGAAATAAATCACAACTAACATTTCTACCAGGCTTTTGATCTCCTTTCAAACATACTAACCAACAGTCCTATTACATTGTTCATAAGATGGAAGAACTCGCTATGCAAAACCTTCAAGATATCCAAATTAAAATGAATTCTTTCACCATCATGTAACTATTTTCCTCTTTTGAGTTATACTTTCTACAACTTCATTATCAAGTTATTTAGCACAGACCAAATTCTTTGAGCCTTTTGTCCTCTACAATTATTGTGTTGTACTTGCTGAAATTCTTCCCCTATACCAATCCCCCCCCAAATGATGCTCTAATGCAGATACTGTTACCACCAGCCATAAAGTTATATTAATTGGTGTTTTAAAACTGTGTTCCTGTTGATTTCCCATTTTGAAATATTCCACTTGTAATTCTAATGACTGTCTTGACAAGAAAATTATTCTACAGAGTATCAAGAAATTCCTATTTATTCTCAGTAACTATAGGTATTACCAACCATGAAATGTTATATTCTTCACTGTATATGAAAGCAAACAATTACTATAATTTATCTTGAAGATGAATAATATGAAGATGTACCTTAATAATTTTAGATCCAATCTTGTAGGATCCAGAGCTTAGTTTCTGAAGAGCACGATAGGCATCTTGTCTATGAACCATACAGACATACGCACAGCCCCTGGGAGGGATCATCTATAAGCAAGAGTCAAGTAATAGTAAAGTGTAAACTAATGGCTAGGAATCAGGAATGGCCATCATGGTGGGGCGGTGCTATCCTCTCAACTCTGGTGTTGCTGCCACTTATTAGGAATGTGCAGAGCTGTACATCAGTCAAAGTCTCTGGTACTCCCATCCTGTGCTCACAAAGCTCTGACCTTACCGCTCCCCTGCCCCAGTACACAGCAGTGACACCAAGTGTCAAGAAGGTGACTCCACAACACTCTTGCAGCTGTAATCCCGTCTCCACCACCGCCACATACACACACTTTATGTCAGTTTCCCCTCCTTCAGCACCTACTATGCCATTCTGGAGGGTCAACCTGACTTTCAGGAGTGACGTTACAAGAACCACAATGAGCTGCAGATGCAATGGAGAGGCAGGCAAACCTGCCTTGTTGTGTAAGCAGAACTCCACTTAAATTCTTCTAGAACTAGCTAGGAAGCACAGTTACCTCTATGTAAAAAGGTAAAGGGACCCCTGACAATTAAGTCCAGTTGTGAACGACTCTGGGGTTGCGGCGCTCATCTCGCTTTAAAGGCCGAGGGAGCCGGCGTTTGTCTGCTTCTGCAGACAGTTTTTCCAGGTCATGTGACCAGCATGCCTAAGTCGCTTCTGGCGAAACCAGAGCAGCACACAGAAACGCAATTTACCTTCCCACCAGAGCGGTACCTATTTATCTACTTGCACTGTGTGCTTTCGAACTGTTAGGTTAGCAGAAGCTGGGACCAAACAATGGGAGCTCACCCCGTCGCGGGGATTCGAACCGCCGACCTTTCAATCGGCAAGCCCAAGCAGCACTATGGTTTAACCCACAGCACCACCCATATCCCTTACTGATATGTACTAACCCTTATTTTCTACTAACGAGTACACAACTGTTCAAACAAGGTTATATTATTTTTAAAAAGACATATGCTGATTATTTCACTTACATTTATAGATTCTATTTGTCCAAATTCTTCAAATAAATTGGTTAAATCTTGCTGGGTGGCTTTCTTGTCCACCTGACCAACCCAAAGTGTAGTACTGCAGACTGTAAAGACAAATATTGAATAAATTAATTAAGAGTTTGTTGCCTATGTTCACTTAAGCTGGAACCTTTAACGCAGGCTTTTGCCACAGACAAGCTAAAGCAAGTTGGGGCCTTGCACAGGGCATGTAATGTATCAAACCAAAAAATACATTTTTAAAATTTAAGTAGAGAATTCTACTCTTAACTAACCCCTACCATAAAGCATGTAAAATCTCATGCCAAAACTAATATGTACCATAAACACATTGCAGGAAACGTTAGAAAAAATGTCCCAAGAAATCAGTCTCAACCCTCTGCTTCTTTTGAAAGAATGACTAATAACAAATTAAATATTATTTTATTATTAGAAACGTTAAACTGCAAGAAGACTTACCACTTAGTGTTTTTGACCGTATAGGAGGCAACCCTTTTTTCTGTCGTTCTTTTTCCCTCTCTCTAGCTCTTCTTTCACTTGAGTAGGACCTGGAGGACTTTCTCTTCCTTTCCCTTGATCTAGAGCGCGAGCGCTTTCTATGTTTACGCTTTCTAGAGCCAGATCGTGATCTGGACCTTCTTTTTCTTGGAGACCTGTAAAATAATTGGTTCAATGCTGCTAAAAGAACACTCATAAGAAAAGCACAAAACTCATTTTTGTTTTTGAACTTTGGGACAAAAAAAAAATCTACTATATTAAGAAAATTACAAAATTACCTTGAGCGGGATCTTGAACGTGTTCTTGATCTTGAAGGAACTACAGGTTTCTTTTCCTCTTGCTCAAATACCTCTTGTTCTACAACTTCTTGACCTTCATCTATGTCCATGTCCTGAATAGAGTAGAAAGAGGGGCTCACACCAAAGTACAGGAAAACATGCTCACAATAATGTTGCAAAAGCAATCTATATGCACAAAATGGCTTGCATATGAAGGTCTTATTCCTCACTGCGGTTCTATACGCAGAAAAGAGTGATGTGGGAAAATCCTCACATGCAGAATCTGAGGGTACAGTGGTGCCTCGCAAGACGAAAAGAATCCGTTCTGTGATTCTCTTCGTCTAGCGGTTTTTTTCGTCTTGAGAAGCAAGCCCATTGAAGGATTAGCGGATTAGCGCTATTAGCGGCTTTTAGCGGCTTATCTGCTGATCGGATCAGCTGATAAGCGGCTTAGAAAAAGGGGGGAAAGGAAAAAAAACAGCAGGAACTCGCAAGACATTGTCGTCATGCGAAGCAAGCCCATAGGAGATTCATTTTGCGAAGCACCTCCAAAACGGAAAACTCTTTCGTCTAGCGAGTTTTCCGTCTTGCGAGGCATTCGTGTTGCGGGGCACCACTGTATATGTGTTATTCTCTTGTGGCACACATATTCATGAAATTATGACTTCCTTCAGAAAGGATAGCAACCATCTGTTCAATGAATGGGGAAGAATTCTTAGGCCCAGTATCATATCTATAGCATATTGCTGCCCAGGAAGTGCATTTAGCCTTTATTTTACAAAATTTACATTACTGATCTTGTAAACTGTAACCACAGAGATCACACTTCATAGATGTAAATAGAAACAGCAAATTTCACCTGTTGTTGAACATCCATTGAATTGTCAATATTTGTTTCTACTTCTAAAAACTGTTGGTGGCTGCTGTCTTGTGAAGGTGATGCTGAATGCTCAGAACCAAAATTCCCTTCTTGTGTTTCCTCAGGACTTGCCTGCAAAAAGAAATTATGAAAGGTTAATATTTCCATCTGTTTTACCTGAAACTGTACTGGCTTTGCAGAAGGAGGCATGCTGTACATATGTAGCAGCCCAATTTGGCATAAAACTGTATCATTATTAGAATATTTGTTGGTTTGTTTGTTTTTGCCCAATTATGTGAAAAGACCAAGAGAAGAGCCATTGCAATTCTAGTGAGGAATCGAAACATTACTATTATGAACTGCGAAAAATATTGTAAGATGAACTTAGAATGCAAAGTTCTGCATTTTAAGGAACTGTTGTATCAAAAATTACATTTAGTGTTTATTTATTAAATTTCTATATTGCCCTTCATCCGATGATCACAGGGTGGTTTACACACACTCTCTCTCTCTCTCTCTCTCTCTATATGTGTGTGTGTGTGTGTGTGTGTGTGTGTGTGTGTTACACAGGAGAAGTTAACAAATTTGCTGCTTTTTGAGACTAAAATTATGACTCCATCAAATGCCACTCAGAGCATAGATTCATAAATCCAGATGGATATGTTAGATGTTTGTTAGATGTCACTGCTTGGTCCAAAAAACAAAATATTATACCTTTGGAGGTTGCTGCTCCAGAAGCTGCTGGCGGAGATGTTCTAGGTTTTGTTGCTGTAACTGTTCAGCTAGTTGGTGAAAAAGTGAGTTGTTCACAGATTCAGATACAAGAGGCCTAAAAAAACACAATTAGAACAGTCAATCGACTTCTTACTACGTAGTAATAATCTTATAGATTGCTTTAATACGAAAACAAGTTTGGTAATAGGGCTGTGTGATAAATCGTCATAGCATGGTAAGTGTTTCAACAAGACAATATACTGGTGAACAAAAGGTGGAGACTTGACAGCTTCCTAGGGGGTAGCTCAGTTGAACCTATACTTGACAGATACTTTGCAGATTATTTGCAGGCACATGGTTTCCTGCTTTGTTTGCTCTCTCATGCCTCACTCTAACCTGTAAGAAGTGATGATAAACCCTCACACAAACCAGCAAACTCTTTCAGCTTCATGGTATCTTTCCACTTAGAGCTCAGCTAATTATTCAGAGTCCGCTAACAATCCAGGAGGAGACCCCCCCCCCCCCAGCTAGACCATCAAATATCCTGGGGAAAGTAAAAAAGGTAAACAAAAAACTGGAAAACACTTCTTTCTTCCCTCACACTCACACCCACCAGTGAAAAAAAAGAGGAGGAAGAGTTTTATTTTCATTTTCTGGTAGCATTTGTGTTGTTGGTTCCCCCTAAATAGCTTTCCTCCATATTAAAAAGGAAGGGTTTTCAAAAATTTAAATGAGACTTTCTTTTTGCTTGCCCACCCTCCCTCCCTTTGGCAAAAAGGAAGAGATTGATGGGCTTCTGTGGGTTGGTGGTTGAAGGGAGTATATTAACTGGCTGCCTTATGCTGAAAATGGGAGGTTGGGTAGTATGTGAGAATGATGGGAGGGGGTTGTTTTTCTGTAAGCAGTGCAAGCAAATGCATACGTACTCACAAGCAAGCCCTACTGAATTCAATGAGGCTTACCCCCAGGAAAGCAGAAGTATGTTTAGTTGAACTCAGTGGGGCTTACACATGCACAGATTCCACTTAGACCTCTGAGTGGGGAAGGAGATGCAACTTGACTAGTAAATCACCTAAACTACTCTTAAATTAGCTTAAAATATATTAAATATATTGTATGGAGGTTTATTTAATATTTTTGTGAAATCTACTACTTCACCGCCTCCAGGCCCATAGCTGCTACAAGGAAGCGCAGAACGCCCTCTGCAGCTGCGGGGAGATACAGTGGGACCCTCTGACCACAGGGAGGCACAGCAAGGCCCTCAACCACAGATAGATAGATAGATAGATAGATAGATATGGTGATATATCACAATATTGTGATATTTAGCTGGTGATATATCATGATGTTGAAAATCAGGTATCACCCAGCTCTATTCAGTAATACAACTGAATTTTACACTAATTTGCAATCTGTTGCTATAGCCTTGAGGTTACAATAATAGCTTTGACCCAAAGGTGCTGTTGCAGGCCTCGATGAATTCTTGCTCTTGTTACAACTCCGAGGGCCAAATCTTATGTTAGTTTAGAAGGCTCCCCAGGAAGCAGCTTTTGGCAGCACAAAGGGCTCCAGTAGGAAGGGGGAAGCAAGAAAGTATTTATCAAAGGAACTCATACCACTCCTTTCTCGTTCAAAAGAAACTGCTCAAGGAAGTTTGCAACATACTCAATGATACAATATGACAAAGTGAAACAGAGAAGAACACAACACAACCCAAGCCAATGTTCTATGTACATTTAGATTAATGAAGCATGGGACTTTGAAAATATGTTTTAAGAACAGAGTACAAGATTGTAACATCTGCTATGGCAAATCATTTTTTGTAAAAGACCAGCAACTTTGAAACAAGCAACATTCAGCGTAATAGGAACAATATCAAAAGTAGCAAACTCTGCAACTAAAAGGCTTCAATGAAAATTAAAATCATTTCAGAAGTTTCCATTGAGATTTAAATCCAATGAAAATCTGAAGCAAAGAAAAGCCTTATTAATTTGCTGGGACAAACACAGCACTAGATGCTATAATAAGTAATGCAACTAATTGTTTTGCCTTTGCCCATCTAACAAAGTTTGAAAAAAGGGAATCTGAATAGGTACACCCAAAGGTACTTCAATATAAAATAGGTACATTCATATAAAGTGGCTTAGAAGTGCTTTTAATTAAATAAATACTGCTTTTAGATTATCATTTATTACCTTAATAGGCCAATATAGAAATGAGCATTCTGTCTACACATGCAGCCTCTCCGCTTTGCAAGCAAGCAAGCCAGCCAACCAACCAACCAGAAAGTCTACTTTTCACACTATTTCCACTTGATATATTAAACGAAGTGAAGTCTTACATTTGGGAAGTTGGAGTTTCTTTTTTAGGTTCTTCATTAATGTCAGCTTCTTCACCAAAATCGCTAAACCTATCCATCAGCTTCTAGGAGAAAACAAACAATGCATTAGAAATGCACAATACCCACAAACTATTCAAGATGGCATGTTAAAAGAAAGGCACACTAGATTGACCTGTTTATTTTTGGCCTGTTGTAAATGTACGTTTTCATATGTCTGTATATATGTTACTTACTTGGCATATGAAAATGGTAATACAGATAA
Source organism: Podarcis liolepis (assembly GCF_965112155.1). NCBI lineage: Eukaryota > Metazoa > Chordata > Lepidosauria > Squamata > Lacertidae > Podarcis > Podarcis liolepis. Next base: position 69,207,658 of record NC_139557.1, on the reverse strand, counting down.
GCCATAAATAGCATAAGCGCTATGGGTTAAACCACAGAGCCTAGGACTTGCCAATCGGAAGGTCGGTGGTTCGAATCCCCGTGACGGGGTGAGCCCCCGTTGATTGGTCCCTGCTCCTGCCAACCTAGCAGTTCGAAACCACGTCAAAGTGCAAGTAGATAAATAGGTACCGCTCCAGCGGGAAGGTAAACGGCATTTCCATGAGCTGCTCTGGTTTGCCATTAGTGGCTTAGTCATGATGGCCACATGACCCGGAAGCTGTACACTGGCTCTCTCGGCCAATAAAGCGAGATGAGCGCCGCAACCCCAGAGTCGGCCATGACTGGACCTACTGGTCAGGGGTCCCTTTACCTTTACATATGTATAAAAGTAGTGGTATATTTAAACTGGGCTACCTTACTGAATCAGGGATCTATGTCCCAGGTTTATGCTAGTGTACTGACACATCAACCATCAACCAATTTAAAGCTGGTGCCAGCAGTACAGAATTATGTACAGGTAAGCTGTTTCATATGGCTAGGTCAAGGTTTAGACCAGTCAGCATAAAATAGCCTACTGCATTCATAAGTAAGCTCCCGGGATTGCAAAGAAAGAAACTCAACTGTCTGTTACCTTTAAAAAGTAGATTTGATGAAAAACTAGTTCAGTGATCCAGCATCCAGGTCTGTGCATGCAATTCCCAACACTGGGTCAATAACTGCATATTAAAGCACCAGACATGGTGTGAATATGGATCATCTGGTTGCAGATATGAGGAACTGCATCCAGATACCCCCACCATCTCTGTATCAGGAAGGGGCTTGCATTCAGGCTCATCTCTCTTTCAATCTAGGTGACATTTTGACCCTTTGATTTGTTAAACATATTTCTAGATCAGGGCCAATATCGCTGAAAGAAGATGAAAGATTCAGCATATCACTTCTAAAAAAATTTAAGAAGCTGACATATTTTAATAAAAAATTTCTATTAACATCTTAAGATTTAGAAGATATTAAAAAATCTATTTTAAAAACAAAGCAAAAGTGAAACAAGGAAACAAAATCCTTGGAAATATATTCTTCAAATTCTAGCAACCTTTCTCAAACTTGGTAGATCAACTTCTACCTTGTTAAAAGAGACACTCTGTTCTAGTGGGTTAAGTGTATTGGCAGCAGCGGCAGCAGCTGTAAGTTGTGCAGTGAGGGCTTGTAACTGAACGACGAGACCTGCATCCAGTGCTTGAAGTAATGATGGCTGTGGTTTCTGCTGTTGCATTTGCAGTGTCTGTATTAGTTGTTGAAGCTGGAATGAGGGGAAGAAGAGAGAAATGACATTTTTGCTAGTGTTATGTACACATTTATAAAATAAACATATAATTTGACTTCAAAAATTAAGTTTCATTATTTCCAGCTATTCTTAAAATGTGCTTTGATAGACAAGGGATGGCAAAACACCAAAATAAAACAAACCCATTTATATATGCATTATTATTTATTGTATTTGCTTATATTTTATACGCAACATTCAACTCGTTCAAGCAATTTTCAGAAAACAGTAACTGCTTCCAGAGAAATGCTGAAAGGAAAAAGATGGATATCAGGGCTCTGCACCCAGTCTGGCCCAATCCCAAGAGCTGATTTAGGCTGATGTGTATCCTGTCCAGATCAGGCTGAAGCAGTTACAAATCACTACAGGCAGGATAAGATTGCCTCAGTCAATTTGTACAGATTTGTGTCGATGCGTAGCTCAAAACTCTCTAAAGTCAAAAAGTGTGTCTCTGAAATGCTGCAATTATTAATTACAACACCATAGAATGGTGGTGAAAGGGGAAACAGGGGAGCTGAACTATGCTTAATGAGAGCTGTAGGGTATGCCTAGAATGCTATTACCCCACCCAACACTCTTCAATTACTGTATGTGTCTGTGAAAGTTTTAAATGCAGAACTCTTTTGTAGGTTCTGTTTCTTAAAAAGTGTTTGGTGGGATTGGGTGGCATTCATTCAGTTTGTGTTTATTTTCTATCCTTTTACAATCAATGCCAGTTCCATCATTAATACAAAAACAAAATTTTGTTACCTGTCTTTTTTATTTTAGTCTCTTCTCATAGAGAAGAATTATCACCATCATTATTAATTACAATTTATTATCAGCCAGCCAAACATTGTGGACATAGTCTACTTAACTTAGCATTATCATTATTATCAATGTAGGGCAAACACAGGAACATGAAAATTGACGTAACTGAGCACTAACTGTTTTTTATTGAAAAACTATTTGCTTTTTTTAAAAAAAATGTAAACTTTAAAGATGACTAACATGAAAACCCCTGGAGATAGCCATATAACATTTTACAGAGTTAAACTCCTCTATACGGCCTACCAAGTCTCCGTATTTCATATTTCTATGTAAAAAAGAAAAAGTTACAACTGTTCTTGTTTTGCAATGTAAAGGGATTTCTAGAGATTTCCCTAAAATCCCGGGTCCAGTTGGGCCAGGTCCAAACCAAATTTACAAATCATAAAACACAAGTCAAATCAGGGAGGGATATCTCATGCATTACTCTTTTGGAAACATACTGACATACAAGGGTACCTATCATGCTGGCATTCAGTATCACATCCAATGCCAGCATTTGACAAATCAATAATAAATTAAAGTAGGGGAGGAAATACTCTTGGACCTTTCATGGACAATTTAAACTAAACAAATAAGTAAGGAGGTTAATTACCCAATTCTGTGATTTTGTTTTAAAGCCGAACACTTTACCTGTTGGCCTTGTGGACTTTGCAAGATCTGTGCTACAGCGGTAAGAGTATCTGTATTAGTTATCTGAGACACCCAAGGATCAGGTAAACTTTGGACCACATTGGCTGGTGTAGCAGGTGTCACAGGCGTTCCTGAAATCAAGGGGAAAGGCAGGAAGCATGTAATAAAAAGTATGTAAAGAGAATGAATGGGGAAGGGAAGAGAGAAGACATACAAGAGCCAGGGTTTTGTGTTTTTTTTTTAGCCTAGGCTGTGAACATATATACGTAAAGAGAATAGCTGCATATTGTGAAAATACAAATCAACCAAAATTCTCTCTCTCTCTCTGAACAGAGCTTCAGCAAACCATGTGAAAGCCAGGCCTCCCAACAATTAACTTATTCTGATTTTCAAGTTTTAACACATTTTCAGTTTTATTTTACTGGGTTTCCTGAGAAGCCTGTGATTGAGTGGTATACAAACTGTTAAATTAAAAATAAAATAAAAATTAATGGAACTACCTAGGATGACAACTTGTACTTGACCCATATGATAATCCTACAGGCAAGGACTAGGAGCAGCACAAAGTAACACTATTCCTTGAACAATGCACACAAAAGTATACCAGTTGAAAACCATCAGACAGAAAGGGCATCTCATCATTATCAACCAGTCAATTCTGAAGCAAAGAGAACTTAGTTGGCACCATCATTTCATACCCCTATATGAAAGCCTTGGATATGTTTACACACACCCCTCTCTAAACACCAACCAGGCAAGCAAGAGTAATTCCCACTGTGTATGAAGTTCATCATTCCTGCAAACATAAAACAGGCAGGTGTCATATATCAGCCTTTGCCAAATTAAAACCACAAGGAAGTATTAATGGGGAAACAGTTTTTCACAATGGAGAACATTCATAACATTTTTGTTACCTGGTGTATTGTTACTCATAGTAGCAGTTGTCCCAGGCAAGACAGGGGTCACGACTGGAGGAGGAATTCCCGCTGCCATATCCAATAGAGGCTGGATAATTTCACTTTTGAACACATTATTCTTCTGCCACAAATTTAGCACTCTCACAATTTTACTCTAAAAGGAAGCAAGGGTAACACAACATTTTATATTGGAATTTACATCATAAGCACCCCCTACTGTTCCAAACTAAGTGTGGAATAGATGGCTGAATTTGGATGATTCTTCAGAACATGGTTTGGAAGAAATGTGTTGAGGGCTTGTGTGCTCCCAGTTTCCCTCTTGAATGTCAATTCCCTCTACAATTTCTAGATTGCTTTATTGCATGCCTGCCAAACCTGCTTCAAATCATGGTGTTATGGTCTACAACTCCCATAGTGCCTGTCCATTAGCAATGCTATCTGGAGCTGATGGCATCTGCAGACCAACATCTGGGTGCACCGTGCTGGTTACCCTTAGCCTGGAAGTTGCGACTTATCTACTTTACATGCTAAGGCAAATTACGGTTACAGCAACCCGGAAATAAATGAAGGAACCAGTATGCAAGAGGCGGCGGCAGAGAAGTCTATGCCATGCTTCTGATCCTCCAAACTGTTTCAGAAAATTGTTCAAAAGAAACCCACAACGTTATCAGATATAAAGGAGGATTTTTTAAAAAAAATCAGTTGCCCCTTAACCTGCAGCTCCCTCCTGCATGTTCCCTCCCATGCTGCTCCAAAGGGTCCACAAACTCTAAAGCAAATGGGAGATGGAAGGGGTTTTTGTGTGTGGTAAAAATCACCTCTTCCCCGTTTTGATCCAGCCTCAACTGGATCAAAGCATAAGCAGAAGAACACCATTAGATACAACCCCTATCATATATGAAAGATGAAACATGAGACTGATGTGCTTCACATTATGCTTGTAGCTAGGCTGACTGGAATGAAACTGGGGGAAATGAAACAAAAAATCCTAAATTCTGTCTTTTAATATAAATAGTTGTGCCATTAAGCTGCATGATAAAGAGAGGAATGCATTATTCCACTGACATAAGCCTATGCTTGATCAAAACCCTCTGTCAGCGGAGGGACTCCACTGGATACAACCCTATGTGGATAACACCATTGGATTCTTTTTCCTTGCTAATATTTTTAGGGTTGTTGAGAAGATATACTGAGAAGGCTTTTTTCTGGCAGATGAAGGCAACAGCCACTATGCTGTTATGCCTTAATTTACAGTTCTTCTTTCATAGAATCTTAGAGTTGGAAGGGACCTAAGAGCCATCTAGTCCAGCTGCAATGCAGGAATCTCAGCTAAAGTATATATTACAGATGACCAACCAAACTCTGATTTAAAACCTCCAAGGAATGACTTATTTGAAAAATAAGTCATGAGCAACATGCCATTATTATTATTATTATTATTATTATGCAACTGAAGCACTTTGAGCAAACAAAAGCATTATATAAGAATTAATAATATCCACGATATAATAACAATGTAAGGGTGTAGAGAACAGTGATAATCCTGTACTTAAAATACATAAAAATCACTATACATCTTTCCCACTTTTCACAAATAGTAGTACAAAATTTCCAGTCACTATTTTAAAAAGCTTATCGATGATTGCTACACCTTTCTCCCAAATTCTTACTGGCAATGTATGCCTATTTTCCCAGAGACATTGTCAAGAAATACATTATCACCCACAGTACTAAAATGAAATTTAGATATGCTGAACTTTAATTACTGGACTGTCTGGGGGGAGGGGGAATAGAGATGATCACCATACCTTGTCATCCCCAGGGCAACGGTATAAATTCTGGAAAGTGCTAATTATGTTATTGCTAAACCTAGGAGCGAACACATCCTTTTCTTGTCCAAACTGATGTCGAGACTGTCGAACAATAGAGTCAATGACATATAAGCCAGGCACCTTGTATTCTGGTTTACACTATGAAGGAATATAGAAAGAAAATACGTCATTTTATATGTGAATCTGCAAGTAGTAGAAACAATAATAGCAAATTACAACAACTGACCTAATTTCAATACTGTTTCAACAGTTGAATGTACCTGGGTAACTGCAAAAATAATGACAGGCAGGATGTGGTGGGGATTCTTCCTTATCTTTAGCTCTTTTTTTAATAAAAAACTACTATTCCCACTGGTTTACATAGGAATATAGGAGGTTGCCTTATAATGAGTAATTATTGGTTCACCTAGCTCAGTATTGTTTACACTCACTGGGAGCAGCTCTTCAAGGTTTCAGGCAGGGTCCTTTCCCATTCCTACCTAGAGATGCTAGGGATTGAACCTTGCACCTTCTGCATGCAAAACAGATGCTCTACTACTGAGCTCTGGCCCTTCAAGCTTTCAAACTATCTGCAGAATGAAGGGGCTTTGAGTTACCTCATTCATTCATTTCTACACTGCTCTTCATCGACGATCACAGAGTAGTTTGCAATATAAAACCACAAAAATGCACAACACAGTAGCAAATTAAACCAGTAACTACCCCCACCCCAACAGTTTAAAAGTCCATAGATTGTTTAATTAGCCAAAGGCCTGGGAGAAGAGGAATGTTTTTGGCTAGCACCTCAAGATATGTAACAGAGGCATCAGGCAAGCCTTTCAGGGGAAAGCATCCCACAAGTGGAGAGCCACGGCAGAAAAGGCCAGTTTTCGTGTTGCCACTCTCCAGACCTCTCACAGAGGATGCACTGAAAAAGGGCTAAGATGATGATTGCAGGGTCCAGGTCAGTTTATACGGGGAGAAGCGGTCCTTGAGGCATTGCAGTCCTAAGCCATTTAAAGCTTTATAGGTCAAAACCAGAACATCTCATTTTGTAATCTACCTCTGGTATCAAAGTGGTAAGTAGATCTATACCCATGGAGGTTTCTGTGCATGTAACTGTGGCTTCCAGGTCAGACATATACCAGCAGCAGCAGCCCGCTAGTAGAAAAGCATCTCTATCCCATCCTAACTCTGCCAAGCCATGAGACTAGGACGTCAGAAGCACCTCCTAATCTTTAAAATTAAAGTATCTTAAGCTACAGCAACTTATTCTTCCAATACAGCCTAAGAATAAAAAGCAGTGGGGTCCTTTTTTATCCTTACTTGTTGTATAAATGACTATACTTTGGGTGCATGGCACAACATTGCTCACAACACAGAAAACAATGCTTCCATGCAACAGCTTCAGGTACTGAGAAAGTTTTACACTATTTTTCTTTAAAATATGGATGTTTTACTATCAAAATGATGTGAAATGAACAGTACGTATGAAAGTTAAAGTATTTCATATTTAGCTCTCAACATGCAACAAACACCTATCATAACATGAAAAAGGAAAGGAAGCATAATAGTAGTTATCGTGCAAATAAAGATTTTTAGACTGATTTCTATGTGCATACTCTGAAGTAATTATTGACATCAGTGCCTCTTATGCATATATGTATTTTTATTTGTCTTTAACAATCTATGAATTGATTTGATCAAGATACTAAAATATTACTAATATGATTTTATTTGGTAACTTACCTTTTGTATGAATTTTTCAACACTTTGTACAACATGCTTGTAGAACTAAAAGAAAAGAAGATATTTTTCTATTGGTTTAAATATATATATGTATAAAATTCGCCCCCCTTCTTGTTTAGTGATTTCCTTATACATTTTCTGGGTTCAATCTAATCAAGCACACAAACAATGACCACATGTTGAAGACTCCTACAGGACTCAATACAACCTAATCCTTTCCCCATTGAGAACATACAAGCAGCTCAAGATGGGTAGGGGCACTGCAGGAAATGTGGGAATGTTTCTAATCCTCCATTCAGACCTTTCTACGTGCAACATGCAAATTACTTGTGGCCCTATTCCTTGCAATGTCCCCTAAGACTACTTAAATGCACATCCACATACTAATGGGGGGTGTTTAAGGTGAAGAATGAGAGTAGGATGAAAATCATGGCTCTAAGGAGGCCTGTGGACTTCTCCACCTGCTGATATTGCGCTTGCACTCATCTGGGTTGAACATCAAGTATCTACTTGTTTCCCCCATAAATAAAGGATACCTACCAATACCTTTTGCTCAACATTTTAAGCTACCCTGAATAAATTGATTGCTGGTTGCTAGTAAGGCAAAATCCCCTATTTTCTCCCATGGCTTCAAAATCCCCAGGACTTTTACAGCTCAAGTAATCATTATTTGACACTGATCTTTTCAATTAAATTTATTATTTTTTTTAAAAAGATCAGGAAATTATAAACATTGCAGTGCACTAACAAAGACCACTACCAGTTAAGAGACATATGTAAGCAGTAAAACCAGTTTCCTACCTTTATAGCCTTGATTGCTGCCTTAGTAATCTGTGTCATTTTAGCCTTTGAAATAGGAGGTTTGTAGTCATTCAGCGAGTAGAGCTGAAAGAAAGAAAAAAGATTGCTGTAAATGGTGCCTGCAAACAATTTCCATGTTAACAGCACAATACCGACAGATGGCTCTCCAAAGGAACCTGGGAAAGGAAGCTTACCTAAGGAGAAACTCAGCATAGGAAAGTAAACAAGTATTGGCTTTGGACATGGGAAACTTCAGTTCAACACCCTGCAAAGTTATGAAGATTACTGAGAGTTCTACTACTGCCATAAGGGTGAATAAAAATATTCACTGTTTTGGAGCAAATAAAAAGGCACAATCAGAAAAAAAGCATTAGAGGAGAAACTAAACCTGTCTTCTCCTTCAATGACCCTGGTGTCTGCAGAAGGTACAGATCCCACCCCACCCCCCACCAATCAATGCTGCCAAGTGTAGCCTATCTCCTTTCTTTCATAAATCACTGGAGCTTATCACTTTTGTGGAAGAACATTAAGCAGACATAACTGAATTCCACAATTTGCCCACCTCTATGTGTCTGAGACTGCAGTCCATTTAATTGCCCCATAGAATTTTATGGGAGCCACTGACAACTAAGAATGCCCCTAAATAAATAAATCTCTCTTTCTAGATTATGGAGAAACCCTGAATTAATTTTTAATATCATATATATATTTATAGACAATATTTGGGCCAATATGCAAAAAGCAGTACCATTTAATTATATTGATAAAATTTATATCCCATCCTTCATCAACAAATGGTTTCAGTGTGGATCACAATAATAGAAATACATTATTTCATAACTTTTGCTGATCCAATGACCGATTTAAGGTGTTTAAAAAAGCAAAATGGACAATAACACATTACATTTTACGTTGATGAGCAGACATCCACTCACACAATAAGACTTCTACTTCCTCTCCTCCCACCTACAGCCCCCTGCATCCCTCTGGATGGTCCCCCAACCCTCTGCAGACTTGGGGGGCACAGGGTGGAGTGGAAGCGGGAATCCCATTGCCCAAGTGGAAGCACATTCTGCAGGCACCTTTGGATGCAATATTCCTAAATCTCATGGAAGCACTAAGATTCCCAGGTAGAACGGATTTTCCTGGGCCAGGAGACTTTTGTAACTATTGTTAAAAGTTGCAAAAACAAAGAAGCACAGGACTGAGGGAGAAACTTTTGGAAAAACATCGGGACATCAGCTCCGCGCAAGGCATGACAGATAGCGGCAACAACTGGTAAAGACAGACATACAGTGAGGGGGGAAAGTATTTGATCCCCTGCTAAATTTGCCCGTTTGCCCTCTGATGAAGAAATGACCAGTCCATAATTTTAATGATATGTTTATTGTAGCTGTGAGAGACAGAATAACAACAGGAAAAACCCCAGAAACCCAGAAGACAAAAGTCAGAGATTGGTGTGCATTATAATGAGGGAAATAAGTATTTCCCTTTGCAAAAGATGACTTAGTACTTGGTGGCAGAACCCTTGTTGGCAATTACAGAGGTCAGACGTTTCTTGTAGGTGGCCACCAGATTTGCACACATCTCAGGAGGTATTTTGTCCCACTCCTCTTTGCAGATCCTCTCCAAGTCAGTAAGATTTCGAGGCTGATGTGTAGCTACTCGAACCTTCAGCTCTCTCCACAGATTTTCGATGGGATTAAGGTCTGGAGACTGGCTAGGCCACTCCAGGACCTTCTTGTGCTTCTTCTTGAGCCACTCCTTTGTTGCCTTGGCCGTGTGCTTTGGGCCATTGTCATGCTGGAATACCCATCCTTGACCCATTTTCAATGCCCTGGCTGAGGGAGGGAGGTGCTCACCCAAGATTTGACGATACATGGTCCCGTCCATTGTCCCCTCGATGCGGTGAAGGTGTCCTGTCCCCTTAGCTAAAAAACACCCCGAAAGCATAATATGCCCCCTCCATGTTTGACAGTGGGGATGGTGTTCTTGGGGTTGTAGGCAGCATTCCTCCTCCTCCAAACACGGCGAGTTGAGTTGATGCCAAAGAGCTTGATTTTGGTCTCATCTGAGCACACTTTCACCCAGTTTTCCTCTGGGTCATTCAGATGTGCATTGGCAAACTGCAGACGCGCCTGTACATGTGCTGTCTTGAGCAAGGAGACCTTGCGGGCTCTGCAAGATCTCAGTCCTTCATGGTGTAGTGTGTTACCGTTTTCATGGCGACTATGGTCCCAGCTGCCCTGAGATCACTGACAAGTTCCCCTTGTGTAGTTCTGGGCTGCTTCATCACCGTTCTCCTGATCATTGCAACTCCACGAGATGAGGTCTTCCATGGAGCCCCAGACCGAGGGAGGTTGACAGTTATTTTGTGTTTCTTCCATTTGTGAATTATTGCACCAACTGTTGTCACATTCTCACCAAGCTGCTTGGCAATAGTCTTGTGGCCCAGTCCAGCCTTGTGCAGGTCTACAATCTTGTCCCTGACATCCTTGGACAGCTCTTTGGTCTTGGTCATGGTGGCTACTTTGGAATCTGCTGGATTGATTGCTTCTGTCGACAGGTGTCTTTTGTACAGGTACTGTAATGAGCTGGGATAACAGGTAAGACCTCTCCCTTACAGCAGGTGCTTCTAATCTCAGCTCATTACATACAGTGAAGATACCAGGTAGCCTGACATCTGGCTGGTTGATAGGGGATCAAATACTTATTTCACTCATTATAATGCACATCAATCTCTGACTTTTGTCTTCTGGGTTTCTGGGGGTTTTCCTGTTATTATTCTGTCTCTCACAGCTACAATAAACATACCATTAAAATTATGGACTGGTCATTTCTTCGTTAGAGGGCAAATTTAGCAGGGGATCAAATACTTCCCCCCCCCCTCACTGTAATATTTTACAAGGACAGGAAGAAACAACACGGGCAGAACAAATGCTACACACAGGAGAAACAAGGATACAGTGGGAGATCTTCACTTGTAGACTTATACAGTGGTGCCCCGCAAGACGAATGCCTCGCAAGACGGAAAACTCGCTAGACAAAAGAGTTTTCCGTTTTGGAGGTGCTTCACAAAACGAATCTCCTATGGGCTTGTTTCGCAAGACGAAAATGTCTTGCGAGTTCCTGCGGGTTTTTTCCCCTCCCCCCCTTTTCTAAGCCGCTAAGCCGCTTATCATTTGATCCGATAAGCCGATAAGGCGCTAAAATCCGCTAATAGCGCTAATCCGTCAATGGGCTTGCTTCGCAAGACGAAAAAACCGCTAGACGAAGAGAATCACAGAACGGATTCTTTTCGTCTTGCAAGGCACCACTGTAAATCATTGAATGTGTCAATATGAATAGAAGTTATAAATATTGCAGCTGTTGTATGAGGGATTACTATTATGACTGGAATATAATTGAAAGCAATAAGATTTTGGAATGCAAAAATAAAGTAAATCATCAAACCATCAATTCTAGAACACGGGGAGCCACCTAAATTATGTAATTTGGTATTTGAATGATTGATATTGGGAATTGTATTGTAATATGGCATTGATATAATGAGGCTATTATTGGATTATTGTAACTGAAAACTAATAAAAATTATTTAAAAAGAACAGATTTGTGAGAAATCTGGAAACACTTTTATTTGTTTGTTTCATACAGACAGACAAACAAACAAACAAACAGTAATTGTTCCCACCAACAAAAATACATGTAATATCCCCTAAATAAAAGGAGAGAAAAAGAAAAGAAAGAATAATATGAATACATCGTGTGAGTTCCCTCCTCCAATACTCATCATCCCTTAAACTTTAAATTCTTATTTACATTTCATCTTATACTTCTTATCTTTAATGTTCTGAATATATTACTTTTTCCTATGTCTACTTTACAAACTTTAGTCTAAACATACCAACATGTTTTCCTTAGAACAGTGTTTATTCATATGCTCTTCAAAACATTTCCATTCTACCCTTAGTTTCTGGTTTGTCTGATATCTTATGGCTGCTGTTAATTTCGCCATTTCTATAAATTCAGATAAATTAAAAATCCTGTCTTTGTGGGAATAGAATTTGTAGCATAAAAATATAGCAGGATAACTGATACAGAACTGGATGAGTGGAATACTTGAGGGGGAAAAAGACATTCCAGATCCTTGAATCTCCTAGAAGCCTATAACTGTAACTTTTGGAAAATCTGTATCTATAGGTACTTTTGTACTAAACTTTTTATCTGATATTGACATAACCCACTCACTCATTTATTCCTGATAATACAGACAATGTAATAGTTTGAGACAATAATTCTCCCAAACTACTGCATTTCCCTGCAGTTATTCTCTCAAACTACTGCATTACTGCATTTATTACCAGGTGTCACGCTAAGTTTTGAAAAGTTTTGAAAGTGCTATAAGGATTTGCTAATTCAAATCACAACTTGTCACAATTGTAGAACACTCTTTTCACAGCATTTCTAAGCACATAGCTTAGAATTGTGCTTTGTGACATGTCTCATAATATGTGGTACAGTGGTACCCCGCAAGACGAATGCCTCGCAAGACGGAAAACCCGCAAGACGAAAGGGTTTTCTGTTTTGGAGGCGCTTCGCAAGACGAATTTCCCTATGGGCTTGCATAGCAAGACGAAAGCCCATAGGGAAATGCTGGCGGTCGGGAGCAAAGACTTTCGCCCACAGCCGGCCTTCAGAAGAGGACCTCTTCTGAAGGACGGCGGGGGGCAAAAGTCTTTGCTCCCCCCCGCCTGCCTCCCCCCCGCCTGCCCCGGGTGATCTTAAAATGCTGGCGGGCGGGAGCGAAGCGTTCGCTGCCGACCCCCAGCATTTTAAAATCTCCAAGGGACAGCAGAGAAGTCTCTGTCCCGGGGAGATTTTAAAATGCTGGGGGTCGGGAGCGTTCGCTGCCGACCCCCAGCATTTTAAAACGCTGTTCCGAAGCGGGGGGCGGGAACAGCTGCCCCAGCCGCCCCACTTCGGAACGATGTTCCGAAGTGGGGAGGTGGGGCGGGAACAGCTGCCCCATCCGCCCCACTTCGGAACGATGTTCCGAAGGGGGGAGCTGGGTCGGGAACAGCTGCCCCATCCGCCCCACTTCGGAACGATGTTCCGAAGGGGGGAGGTGGGTCGGGAACAGCTGCCCCATCCGCCCCCCTTCGGAACGATGTTCCGAAGGGGGGAGGGGGGCGGGGACACCTGCCCCATCCGCCCCCCTTCGGAACGATGTTCCGAAGGGGGGAGGTGGGTCGGGAACAGCTGCCCCATCCGCCCCACTTCGGAACGATGTTCCGAAGGGGGGAGGTGGGTCGGGAACAGCTGCCCCATCCGCCCCACTTCGGAACGATGTTCCGAAGGGGGGAGGTGGGGCGGGAACAGCTGCCCCATCCGCCCCACTTCGGAACGATGTTCCGAAGGGGGGAGGTGGGTCGGGAACAGCTGCCCCATCCGCCCCACTTCGGAACGATGTTCCGAAGGGGGGAGGTGGGGCGGGGACACCTGCCCCATCCGCCCCCCTTCGGAACGATGTTCCGAAGGGGGGAGGTGGGGCGGGAACAGCTGCCCCATCCGCCCCACTTCGGAACGATGTTCCGAAGGGGGGAGGTGGGTCGGGAACAGCTGCCCCAGCCGCCCCCCTTCGGAACGATGTTCCGAAGGGGGGAGGTGGGTCGGGAACAGCTGCCCCAGCCGCCCCCCTTCGGAACGATGTTCCGAAGGGGGGAGGTGGGTCGGGAACAGCTGCCCCAGCCGCCCCCCTTCGGAACGATGTTCCGAAGGGGGGAGGTGGGTCGGGAACAGCTGCCCCATCCGCCCCACTTCGGAACGATGTTCCGAAGGGGGGAGGTGGGTCGGGAACAGCTGCCCCATCCGCCCCACTTCGGAACGATGTTCCGAAGGGGGGAGGGGGGCGGGGACACCTGCCCCATCCGCCCCACTTCGGAACGATGTTCCGAAGGGGGGAGGTGGGTCGGGAACAGCTGCCCCAGCCGCCCCACTTCGGAACGATGTTCCGAAGGGGGGAGGTGGGTCGGGAACAGCTGCCCCAGCCGCCCCACTTCGGAACGATGTTCCGAAGGGGGGAGGTGGGTCGGGAACAGCTGCCCCATCCGCCCCCCTTCGGAACGATGTTCCGAAGGGGGGAGGTGGGGCGGGAACAGCTGTCCCAGCCGCCCCACTTCGGAACGATGTTCCGAAGTGGGGCGGGGGGCGGGAACAGCTGCCCCAGCCGCCCCACTTCGGAACGATGTTCCGAAGGGGGGCGGGAACACCTTCTGAAGGCGGGCAGGGGGCGAAAGTCTTTGTCCCCCCTGCCTGCCTTCCCAGGGGCTTTTAAATCGCCCCAGACAGCGGAGAAGTCCTCCGCTGTCCGGGGCGATTTAAAATGCCGCCCGCCAGCATTTTAAGATAGCCCCGCACAGCGGAGAAGTCCTCCGCTGTCCCAGGGTTTTTTAAAATGCTGGGGGTGGGAAGAAAAGCCCTTGTCCCCCCCCCCCAGCCTTCAGAAGAGGTCCGGGGACAGACTGTCCCCGGACCTGGCCTGAAGGTGGTTTCCCTAGGAACGCATTAATTGATTTTCAATGCATTCCTATGGGAAACCGTGCATCGCAAGACGAAAAACCCGCAAGACGAAGAGAATTGCGGAACGAATTAATTTCGTCTTGCGAGGCACCACTGTATTATGAGCTTCTGAGAGAAGGGGAAAATTGAGAAGGATTTCCTCTCTTAAATTCTGCACCTAATCTAAGATTTCAAGGGAAAGGGCAAAAACAAAAAATGAAGCAACGTTGACAAATCATTTGTAAATTTGCCTTCTCTCCACATGGGATAGTAGCTACAATAGCGTTATAGGAGAAAGCGATGTGCAGCCATACCAATAGTGGCTAGTGGGAAGATATTTTTTTACCTCCTGGAACAGAAGCAGCAATTACAACAAACTTATTTGTTTACACCTTGAAGCATCCTAAACTTATAATTATCTAGAGAGTAATTCATGTTATTGATTTATTAAATTTATACCCCATATTTCCTCCCAAAGGAACCCAGGGTGGTAAACCCAGCCAAATGGGTGGGGTATAAATCATAAAATCATCATCATCATCACTTTAAAAACAATTCCAATAAAGATGCAAGCTGCGAAAAGCTCACAACACAAAAGGCCAGCTGAAAGAAGGAGGTCTCAGTAGGAACCAAAAAGACAACAGAGACTGTGCCTGTCCAAGTCGTGATTTTTTATTTTATTTTTTAAAATCAATTATCACTGGAAGACAACAGCTTCCAAAGTAACTACATCCCTACTGACTTCCAACTCCCATTCAGCATGAATAGGGCTCACTGGCAAAAGGTGACATTAACTATGCACTGTTCTGCTAACTTTCAGTACCAAACGAATTACTGTGGTATCACACAGCAGAATGGGAGAAAGCTCCAAGCCAGCAATCAAACTGTAGTTGGTGTGGTGTGGTGTGTGTGTAACCTGTCTGTCCTGAAGAACAAAAAGGAGCAAAATATTCTGAGACTACTATGACTGTGTGACAGTTTAACTTCAACTTGTTAACATTATGATTTGCTACATAACTGTTGTAGATCAGCCTCAGTTGGGCCAAGCATCTGTAAGTTAGTCCACTACTGCCTTTTAATTATTCCATTCTGCATAAAGACCTGTGTAACAGTTAAAAATCTAATCATACTTGACCAACTCACACTTGGCATAATTAGATAGGTCTTATAAGAAATAGCTCATCCCCACCTAATTCTGCCACAAATGGCTCGGACATAATAACAAAATTCCGCACAAGAAATAGCAAAGAATGAATAACCAGTTACTAAAAAGGACAGTTACAGTTGTTTCCTTATAACTGACCAAAAAAAAAAATGAAGGTCACTTATCTTACATCTGTTTTATTGTACATTAACGGCTCAAAAGTGTCTGGACTGCCCAAAGGTGGGAGAACCATTACCAATGGTCAGAATATGCAGAATCCTACGCAGCAGTAGAATTCAATGAATTCAGTATGACTTACTTATGGGTAGGTAGGTATTGGATTACACTGTTAAATATTACCAATGGAATACCGAGCAAACAAGTTGTGAAAAAGCATGCTTACTGGAAGACTAAGCAGCATAACTGCTTATTGCTGCTCCTGTTCCCCTGAAGGTCACAGCCT
This sequence comes from Podarcis liolepis, assembly GCF_965112155.1. Taxonomy (NCBI): domain Eukaryota; kingdom Metazoa; phylum Chordata; class Lepidosauria; order Squamata; family Lacertidae; genus Podarcis; species Podarcis liolepis. The sequence goes on along the minus strand of NC_139557.1, from coordinate 69,191,470 downwards.
CATCTCCAAACTCTTAAGTATAATACTGCTTTCTCAGGTATGCATATATGCAACTGAGTTCTGCTTTGCTTTTTCAATTCACTGTTCTTTTTTATGCACAGAGACAAAGCAGAGTCCACAAATAATAACCTGCAATGCTGCTGCAGATGGCACTGAACAGAAAAGTATTTGGGGTACATGTGAACTGAAGAGTCATATAATGAGAGTGATAGAAAAATTGTCCCCAAATCTCCTTACAAATCTTATAAGGCTGCCACTTGCATGTATTTGCTGACAGATGCCAAACTTATACACACATGCCACACATACATTTGTTAAATGATGTTGTTTGTATGTGACAATTTTACAATGTGCAACATGAAGTTTTCCACTGGACTTCATCAACCATTTGAAATTATGTACTATATATGTAGCACAAAGTTACACAAGCAACATGCCACATACAAATTGAAAGGCTGAATAAATGCCCTCAAGCTGTTGTGATAATGGACTAAAAATCCAGCAATTTATCTAAATACACAAATGGCAGGTCATTGATGTCCAGACAGTTTCCTAGAATGCTTAAAGGTACTGCTCCTCTGCTAAAGTTCAATAAGAAATTAATATCAGATTATAATATCAGACAAAATGCTGGAGAGTCCACATCAATGAAGAAAAAGGTTTTCCAGCTTCTAAAAATGTACAATTTAAAATTATGTTTATATTATTTGCTTCCAAATAATGTTGTTTCCAAATCACTGTGAAATTTCTGAACTCTTAAGACCTATCTCAAATATTATTTTCATGTATCATGCAATTAACAGACTACTCTAACAATAACTTTTGACTGCACACTAAAAGAACCTTGGGATATCAGAAACACAGAGTAGGTAACAATTTATCCACAAAATAAAAGGGAATGCAATATTAAACTGAGGATGGTTGCTCCAGTGTCTTTCCTTTTCCATTTTCTTTTCTGTCTTTTTGAGAGGTGGAAGGTATTTTGTGTTGTTTTAACAATAATTCCAAGAACTGGAATTCCAGAGGCTCCAAAAACAACTGAAGTCATTTGTCTGTCAGGTGCCTTTAAAATGCGAGTCACCTCAGAGGCCTCTGCACAGGTTTCCAGACTGACCCCTCACTTCCTGATGCCAGTGTCACTGTCAGATTGTGAGCAGAATGCAAAAAAAAACCTCACACTGCCTTCCTGAATTTATGAATGCTCTTTAAAATACCACTACTGTAGCAAAAAGTACACTTTATGCTTTCCCTGCTGGTCACTGAAATACAATTTCTGGCAATCATATTTGAGGACTCCTGAGCTAAAACTACATGCATGCCTGCTCAGAAGTCCACTAAATGCAATAGTTCCAAGAAAAAGTGAATAAAAGTACAAACATAAGACTGCAATCCTATACATAGTTAGTTGGGAGTAAATCTCATTGAACTCATTGGTGCTTGCTTCTGAGAAGATTTGTATAGGATTGCATTGATAGCCATTAATACAACATGTGAAGAAATATGAACACTTGAAATCATTTTAACTTATTTTAACTATTATTAACATTATAAGCACCAGAACATATAAAACGTTTTATACTGATGATTTCAAAGTATATATAGTTCTATGGTATTTAATTTCTGTCCTATGTAATTTTTATTTCGTCCAATTCAAATGATACTTTTCTGTGAAGTCCCACTGTTTTCAATGCAAAAAACTATACTGCAACTGCAGCTTTTTAGCCCATTCCTATGCTTGTTGACTCGGATGTAAATTCCACTGGGTTCCATAGGGTTTACTCCCAATTATGGTACACAGGCTTGCAGCCTTGCCATATAAGTTACCATGAATGCACTCTTTCAATATATTGTATCATGTAATACTATCATATTCATAGATGTAGGTTTGTTTTGAAAACTAAATACACATACTGGTTTTAAAAGCGGGAGTTCTGCTGAAAAAAGTACACCTTGCAGTATAATGCAGTACCGACATATTCATAGATGTGGGTTTGTTTTGGAAACTGAATACTGTACACATACTGGTTTTAAAAGCTGTAGCTCTGCTGAAAAAAGTACATCCTCACACCGTGCATAGTCAAAACTACAGAATTCACTCCCACAGGAGACAGTGATGGCTACCAACTTGGATGGCTTTAAGAGAGGATTAGACAAATTCATGGAGATAGGACTACCAACAGCTACTAGCCACAATGGCCATGTTCCACCTCCACTGTCGGGAGGCAGTATGCCTCTGAATACCAGTGGGTCAGAGTGCTCTTGTGCTCAGGTCCTGGTTGTGTGATTCCCACAGGCATCTGGCTGGCCACTGTGAGAACAAGTTGTTGGGCTAGATGGGCCATTGGCCTGACCCAGCAGCTCTTCTTATGACAGTATAGCAGTTCTGAACGTTAGCCTCTAGTTGGTAAATAAAAGTGTGTTTGATTTCTTCTTTCTATTTATTTCCCCTGAAAAGCGTGTACTTTTTAACAGTATTAAATCACTTTTCTAAATAAAGCTGCATGCTGTTTGTACAACTGGAGTTTTAAGATAATACAGCTTTATTGTGAAAAACTGATTTCATTCAAGGACACATGTCTGTGCAGATTCTCAGCAACCGGTGTTTCCTTTCTTTCCAGACCAAATATTTTTCAAAATTAAGCAACATAACCAAACTCCAACGTGCATACAAAAAAGACTTTCATTTTCATTAGCAAGGTGGCTCCTTTTTTTTTTTGACAGGCCAACTTCTACTGTAACCATCTGACCCTTCTATTTGGCGTGATAATATTCTGCATGCGGAGCAGCAAACCCACTCGGTACGCTCCTGGGCAGAGGGGGAATGTTGTGCATGTGATGCTTGTTGCTTTAACAGGCTAACGGAGACGCAGACTTTTATCAGGCCTCTTCCACCATCTGCAGTGTTGCTGTCTCGATATCCCAAAACATAACCTACAAAAGCAAAGGCTGGTACAGCGCGTTTTAGTTTTGACTGCAGCAGAGATAGACGAGCATCATGGAGGGAAGGGGAGGGCGGCGGCGGCGGCGGCTTATTAACCTCCCCCCCTCCCCGCCATAATGTAGGCAGTCACGATGGAGGGGGCGGCGACACACGGAAGGTGCTCGGACAGTATTTAAACAAGGACGGGCAGGGCAGCATTTCAACGGGGGAGAGAAAGAGAAGGTGAAAGTGGGGAGGGGAAAGGGAGCAGGGGGGTCAGGAGAACACGGGCCAGAAAGGGAAAGCAGCCGGTTTCTTGTTTTCACCTCTCCCCAATTCCCTCCCTCCCTCCCTCCCTTGTATTTCATCGTTTATATAGGAACCGGGCCTCCCAGACTAAGGAAGAGAGCGCCCCCCACCCTCCTCCTCCCTCCCTCCCTCGCACCGAGGGCCTCTCCTTTCCTCGTACCTCTCGGGAGGGGAGAGGCCACCCGGCGCCTCCCCGCCCCTGGGCCTGCCCCCGGCGACCAGAAGCGGGGCCCCTGCCGCCCTCCGCCCGCCCCTGGGCACAGACCTCGCTGTTGAAGGCTTTCACGGCCTCCATGTTGTGGCGGAGGGAAGAGGCTGGCGACGAGCTGAGCGGGAGGGGGGACGGCGGCTCTGCTCCCTGCTGTGGCGGCGGCGGCCGGTTTCCTTCAGAGGCCTTCGGGCCTTGTCGCCATGGCGGCGGCGGGGTGGCGGGCGGGCAGTCGGGTAAGGGAAGGGGGCTCCTCCCTTGCTCCGCTGGGCCGCCCCAGGGCAGGCTCCGCTGGCGCTGCAGGGACAAACACGCAATAGCTGCGGCGCGGGCACCAATATGGCGGCCGGGAGGGCTCTTCGCTCGCTCGCTTGCAGCAGCAGCAGCAGCGCAGTTCTCTCTCCGAGAGCAGCCGAGATGCCGGCTAGAGCGGCCCCTAGCGGGCGACCGAAACGCCGGGCAGACAGCCGAGAGGAACGGCGGGACACCAGAGAAAGCAAGAGACGCAGAGCGGCGTCCCGAGTTCCGCCACCCCCCCCCTGGCGGACTACAGACAGCTAGGGTTGAGGACGAGCTCCCCTCGCAGGGAAGTAGGAGGTAGTGCAGCTTGGTGGGCGGCGGCAGAAAAAGAACGCAGCTTTTGGTCAGCTCTGGGCGCAGAGGCGCGCGCAGAATGTCCCTGTGTTGGTTAGCAAGAGATGCGAGGGGACAAGACAGCTGTCACCGCCAGGCTAGTTGCTGGATCCTGCGCTGTTTTGCTCTCCCACCCACCCTCTCAGAAGTCCCATCGAGCTGAATTAAAGATGGATTCCGCACCCAAGGGGGGAGGAGAGCGTTGCAGACTGAGGCTGCAATCCTGAATGCGCTAACTCGGGAGTAAGGGTCCCTGGAGACAGTGGTATTTGCATAAACACACATAGGATTGCTCTTTCAGCAATATCCCTACCGGATATGCCGTTACAATATAGCTGTTCTAAATCTGCTCTTAACAATGTTTATGAAATTGACCATTTTTGCAGTGCCACACATGTATTCTCAAGAATTAAGTCCTACAGTGTTTAACGGGACTTACTCCTGGGTAACTGGCACCGTAAATTGGATTTGCAGTCATCGTTAAATTGTAGGTTTGTTTTGAATTTTACAATCTTGAATAGTTACAACAGAAAACTTTACGCACTCTTCTACACAGAGTATTCAGTAAGAACAAAAACACAGGAAGCAACAAAAATGCATTTTATAAAACAGCCAAAAGTCAGCCATCCTTTTTGTCAAGCTCATTTGCCAAATGATTGGTTGATGTTTTCTCTAAAGGAGTCTGTGATTGTGTTACAGCTGGAGGTCTTCCTTGGGTGCTTTGAATGGAAAAAGCCATCAGAACTGGAAGGGAGACCACCTCCCAAAATACACGTGTTCAAAGGAGCAGCATTTGTGGAGACAGAGTTGGACTAAACTGAACTGCTGCTGGACTCCTAAGGGCACCAAGTACCAGATGCCTGATGTTGGGCTTGTCAAGGGTGTGTTTGCTGCTTGCCTTCCACCTGTTGTGAGCATAAGAACAACACTTACCTCAGACCAATGGCCAGCACTAGTGGCTAACATGGGAAACCCGCAAGCAGGACCTGAGTGCCATAGTGGTCTCCTCACAAATACCGTATTTTTTGCATCATAACACTCACTTTTTTCCTCCTAGAAAGTAAGGGGAAATGTCTGTGCGTGTTATGGAGGAAATGCCTACAGGTGGCATGCCTACGGATTTTCCTCCTCTAAAAACTACGTGCGTGTTATGGTCGGGTGCGTGTTATAGAGCGAAAAATACGGTAATTCCCAGCCACTGGTATTCAGAGGCTTACTGCCTCTGACAGTGGTGGGTACAGCCAAACCCATCATGGCTTGTAGCCACTGATAGCCTTATCCTCCATGAATTTGTCTAAGCCCTTTTTAAAAGCTATCCAAGTTGGGGGCTATCACTGCTTCTTGTTAGAGTGAAATTCATAGCTCAGCTATGGAGGAATAGTTTCCTTTTTGTCTGTCCTGAATCTCTTCCAATATTCAGCTTCCTTGGCTGTCCATGAGTTTTAGCATTATGAGAAAGGGACAGTGTGGGCAACTTCTCCCAATCCACATTCTCCAAACCAGGCACAATTTTATGCAACTGTGCTTGTGCTATGTGTGTGCAGATTAAATGATAAAAAGGATAGCAGCTTTCAAGTGCAGCTGGGAAAATAGGCTGGATATCCAATTTCTAATATTAATGAGCAATCAATATATACAGAAGTGTGTTCATATAAAAGAATCACTAGAAGATACAGTACCCCGGTACTTAATACCTTATTGATTAATCCTTTTAATAAGGACCTCAGAATAACAAAGCTACTACATTTTTAATAGCTTAGCCAAGTCATAAATAAAATGTAATAGATAGCATTACAGAAGTTGAAATGTTATTTTTTTAGTCCTTAGTGTTATTTTTATTAACTGATTTTAGATTTCTGGACTGTGATTATTTTTCTTTGAGTTTTGTAATGGCCAATGCAGCTAAATAACACAAACTGAAAAGTTTACATGATTTTTGGCACATTTGGTGGAATTTTAATTAAAACATTCTGGTGAAAGATGCTTTTTATATAGTTCCATTTACAATTCATACTCAGAATAGCCCAACAGACATGACTAATGTAGGTCCATTAATTTCAGTGGGTCTGTTCTGAGTTGAACTTAGTTGGATACAACCTCTAATATTTTGGAATTGTTAGTGATACTGCCTGGGCATTTTGAGTACAAAGAAATGATGTGAACCAACATTAAAAGAATAGCAAACAAAGATGTGGAAAATAACTGAAATTTTTATGGTCTGGATAAAATACAAAGACTTACTTGAAAGTAAGACCCCGAGGTGGCTATCACCAATAGAGGCCAAGGCTCGGAAAAAACCCAATATGGAGGCCGGCTGGCCGAAATATTGGGAAATAATAGAAAACATTGAAGATAATTGGAGGTTGCAGAGCTATGAAAAATTAAAGGATAAGGTACAAGATTGGTTTCATTATGCCCAAATTAATGAGGTTGTTAAGTTGGATAAAAAAACAGGATTCCAGGTGGAAAAATCGAAACTTGAGACAGAGCTGTTAGAACCAAAGACCAAGGTATTATCGAGAATGTACAACTTGCTGCTTAAATGGAACACTCAGGATGAGACAGTTAAATCAGCCATGATAAAGTGGGCTCAAGACATTGGGTACAATATCATGTTTGAAGACTGGGAAAGGTTATGGACCACCGGTATGAAATTTACGGCATGTAATGCCTTGAAAGAAAACATTATGAAAATGATATACAGGTGGTACATGACCCCAGTCAAGCTTGCTAAGATATACCATTTGTCTGATAATAAATGTTGGAAGTGTAAGGAGGCTGAAGGAACATTCTTTCACCTTTGGTGGACTTGTCCAAGAGTGAAGGCCTTCTGGGAAATGATCTACAACGAGTTAAAAAAGGTGTTTAAGTACACCTTTCCTAAGAAACCGGAGGCCTTCCTCTTGGGCATTATGGGCCACAAGGTGTTAAAGAAGGACAGAACGTTTTTTATGTATGCAACCACAGCAGCAAGAATTCTTATCGCCAAATACTGGAAGACTCAAGATTTGCCCACACTGGAAGAGTGGCAAACGCAATTGATTGACTACATGGAGTTGGCCGAGATGACTGCCAGGATCCGAGATTTGGGAGAAGAAGCAATGGAGGAGGACTGGAAGAAATTTAAGGACTATTTGCAAAAACTTTATAAGTTATATGAATTATAGGATTTCGCATGATTTGGAAGGATAGCCCCAGCAATGAGAGTGGAATATATATGAAATTAGATAATATTAATGAAAGAACCAATGTTTAAATGTTCAAAAAGGATAATATATGTGTTTATTGAGTAATTGGATAATAAGTAATTTAAACTTAAAATGTAATTGAAAGTACAAAAGAAACACATGAAACAAGGTTATAATTTGCTGACAAATTTATTATTAAGATTGCATTGTGCGGGAGATGTGGGGAAGTTCGATGGAGGATTGAAACAAGCTTTGGAAATAATCTGTCTTCTTTCTTTTCTTTTCTTGTTTTCTCTGTTTTTCTGTGTTGTTTATTTCTATCTGGAAAAAATGTAATAAAAAATATTAAAAAAAAATAAAATAAAACATTTTGGTTGTTTTGAATTCATGATTACATATACTTTAGATTGGATAGGGTTTAAATATCAAGTCTATATTTGATATGACTATCATTTGTGTACATATTTATTCTATACAGTGGTACCTCGGGTTACATACGCTTCAGGTTACATACGCTTCAGGTTACAGACTCTGCTAACCCAGAAATCGTGCTTCAAGTTAAGAACTTTGCTTCAGGATGAGAACAGAAATCGTGCTCCGGCGGCAGCAGGAGGCCCCATTAGCTAAAGTGGTGCTTCAGGTTAAGAACAGTTTCAGGTTAAGAACACACCTCCAGAAGGAATTAAGTACTTAACCCGAGGTACCACTGTATTTTGAATCTGTACATTTGCATTCTTCGGTAATTATTTTTAAAAGAGCAAAGAGAAATGGGAGCAGAACAGTTTGTGTCAACGGGCCAGTTTTCAGTGGTGGCTGGTAACATTTTGACTTGGTAAGGCTGAATCGCTAGCAGTTCTCCTAATATCCAAATTTCACATGTTTTTGTACCCCAGAGGCACATGGGAGGGGCCTTTTTACCATAGCAATACTTTTGGCTTAGGAGTGACTGAATGCTGCAGAATGTTGATTGGCCAGAGAGCAGGAGATTGACAGAAATGTCTCCAAAGCTTCTCTGAGTTCAAAGGGAAGAATAACATTGTATGTGAGACAGGAAAGAGTGTGTTGCTTTGAAATTTGGGAGGTGAAGTGCTTTTTAAAAAATGGTTGACATCCTCCTGTGTCGCAGTAGCCCTAGTGCAAGAGCCTCCACTGCCAGCTATAGTGGTCTAGTTATGTAGAAATTCCATTCAGATACATTTTTTGAAGCTGGGGAACATATTCTTATTTACAAATTCTGTGTCTGTGTAGGTTGACGGTAAAGATGATGCCAGTCTGGTACACATTTACAACGTATCTCAAATTAGCAAGGACGTGGGATCTAAGCAAACATGGATGTTTGGCACAGAGTGTTGGGAAGTATCACAGAATCATAGGGCTCACTGTACTGTACAGTATTGAAACAACTGACATGGCTCTGTGAGCTGCAAGTGAGAAAGTAGTGATAGGAACATTAGAATTCTTAGCTGTTCTTTCATCTGTGTACAGTGGTACCTCCGGTTATGAACTTAATTCATTCCGAAGGTCCATTCTTAAGCCAAAACCATTCTTAACATGAGGCGCACTTTCACTAATGGCGCCTCTCGCGCCTCCAGCTCGCATCCCAGGGCAAAGTTCGCAATCAGGAGCATCTACTTCTGGGTTAGCAGAGCTCATAATCTGAAGCGTTCACAAGGAGGATGGTACGTAACACAGAGGTTCCACTGTACATGCTTTTAGACTACTACTATGACTTTTAACTGGTAGGGTGAGTTGTGGGTAAGCTACCAGATGCAGCACAGCACAAATGATGGTGTTGACCTGATGAGCTGCTTCCTCAGCTCCACAGCACATAGGATCAGATGTGTACGGTTTTCCATAAGGAAGGAGTTTATATTACTGCCAGCTCAAGACTGGCATAAAATCACCACTCGTGTCCTGGTCCAGCAGCTGCCACCACGATTGCATCATTGGGTCTTTCCCCATACATAGCACAGTAGCACAGCTTGTACTGCTGCTGCCTTTTAATAGGAAAAGGGTAGTGGAATAAGCCAAGTATAGGGTGCTTGTATTGCAAAACGTTTGTTTTAGTAGCTAAAAAATAATTCATAGGGTTTTGCTTGCTCCAATAATTGTGGGCCAGAACTGAGAGTGATTCCAACTAATCAGAATGTTTCCATTGTGTTGCCCATTTAATAAGTGGTTTTAGAGCTGTCGTGGTATCAGTGGGACCCGGGGGCTTTCCAGTTCAAATACTGAGCTCAGCAAAGAGCTCACTAAAGCTGCAATTTTGAGCATACTAGGGAGAAAGCCCTATTGGACACAGTGGAATTTACTTCTGAGTAAGCACAAATATGATTCCATTGTAGATGCAGCAGACGGCTGCTCTCAGTTTTCTCCGTGTGCGTTTGGGGAAGAAGCCTTAACTGGGTTGTCGAAAGGGTTACTGACAAGATATGCAAAACACTTTGAAGGTGCTTGCAGCAATATAGGAATGTTAAGTGGTTAATTTTAGAATCCTTGCCAGACACCACTGCAAGAGGTGCTGATGAAGACAATGCAGAAAACAGTCCTAAATGGTTCGTCGTGAGGACAACAGCACCATCTAGTGAGCAGTCCTCGGGGAAACAGGAAGAAAACCTGTACCTGTTTTTAACTCATTAATTTAAATCCTTCTCAAGGTTAACGGAAGGGCTGCATCCAGTGGAATAAGTGACACTAACACCCAAATTCAGAGCCTGACTTTTATGCATTTGTTTACTACATTTCTTTCCTGCCTTTCTTCCCATGCCAGCGAAAAGATCAGCCTTAAAAGAATACGGGGTGTGGAGCATATGTAAAAACAATTTTATAAGACACAGGTTTGGGGAATAGAGAACCCGTGCCCATTCAGATGCTGCTGAACTGTCAAATTCCATCGTCCGGCCATCCTGCATAACTACTTGTCAGAAATGATGGGAGACAGCAACTTCTGGGGAACCGCCCCTTCTCCATCTCTGCAATATTTTTTTAACTTGCATGCTTTTTTCAAGGAGAGATAACTATCAATGTAAGTTTTTTAAGATGGAAATGTTCTCCTGTTCATTTTACAAGTCATGATTAAGAGCTGCTCACATATCACTACTGGTAACAGCACTGCAAAACGTATAGAACCAATTATCACGTGTGAAATTTTGAGAGAAGACCACATCTGCCACTAGTGGCTCTGGTACTTTTGCTCTACAGTGGTGCTTCTGGTTACAAATGCTTCAGGTTACGAGCTCCGCTAACCTGGAAGTAGCTGCTCCTGGTTGCGAACTTTGCCCCAGGATGCGAATGGAAATCCCGTGCCAGAAGCGTGCACACAGCAGGAGGCGCCATTAGTGAAAGCACACCTCAGGATAAGAACGGTTTCAGCTTAAGAACGGACCTCCGGAACAAATTTTGGTAAGTTCGTAACCAGAGGTACCACTGTATCGCCATCATGGTGTTCACAGTTCTTTAAAGTCCTAAATAACTTTGGACCGTGTTACCTAAGGGACAATCTCACCCTATATATCGCTGTCCTGAAACTGCACTCCTCAGATGGGGACACTGTTAAGGGTGTGGAATGCCCCAGGTACGCTTAGAATGTACTAGAAGCAGTTTTTAGCATTGCAGCTGCAGGTTTATGGAATCAATTACCAAGTGAAATAATACAAGCATGTAGCTTTCCTGGAAATCTGACTTGGTTATTTTATGAAATAGTAACTCTGTGGCCTCAGCCTTGTTGCTCATCCCTCCCCACCCAGTCCCCTGTCACACTGCTTCTGAGTTTTATTCTCATCTTCTGTTTTAGTTGCTGCACTTATTGATGGAATTTGTGTGATGTTATGTTGCTGGAAAGGTTTTATTTCTATAAAACAGATGAAAAGCAAATTTGTGCACAGCTGATTGGCCCAAAATAATAATAATAATAATAATAATAATAATAATAATAATAATAATAATAATAATAATAATACCCTGCCTATCCGGCTGTGTTTCTCCAGCCACTCTGGGTGCCTCCCAACAGAATATTAAAACCATGATAAAACATCAAACATTAAAAACTTCCCTGAGCAGGGCTGCCTTCAGATGTATTCTAAAAGTCAGATCGTTGTTTATTTCCTTGACATCTGTTGGGAAGGCATTCCACAGGGTGGGCGCCACTACTGAGAAGGCCCTGTAACCTCACTTCTCACAGTGAGGGAACTGCCAGAAGGCCCTCAGTGCTGGGCCTCAGTGTCCGGGCTGAACCCTGCAGGTAGAGACGCTCCTTCAGGTATACTGGGCCAAGGCCATTTAGGGCTTTAAAGGTCGGCAGCAACACAAGAACAATTTGATGGAGGAGGGGAGGCTCCAAAATGAACCTGGCATGAATGTTCCAGCCAGTGCTGGTGTGCCAAATCAGTTTCACACAGTGTTTATGCTCTGCCTGTCCCTTATGTGGAGAAAAATTGCTACTTGTGCTGTGATCCTGTGGGGGATGCCTCTTGGGACATAGCTAATGGCTGGTTGTTGACTGGGCAGCACATAGATGCATTTTAGTTATGCCTTTTGTTTTCCCAGCTGGAGGTGAGGCCAGGAAAGCAGGCAATAAGATAAGGCTGCCTAAGAAAGAGAAAGCCTCTCTTGGCAATCTTACATTAAGCCCTACCCTAGTTTTTGTATTTTGAGCAATGGGTGTGGGGGAGAATAGCAGCTGGCCTTTTGAAACTCTGCTTGCATTTGTGCTGCCCCCGCTCCTTTCATTGCTGCTTTTCATCAGAGAGTAGTGAAGGGAAGGAATTGACAACAACATCAGTAGCCTTGTGACCAGCCAAGCAATGCTGGCTCAGGCTGCGCTAACAGGCTTTATGGAGTGCAAAGTGGAGTCTGGAGACAGTGGAAGCAGAAGGCTAATGTTAAAACTACAGCTACAGCAACAGAAACAACTGAATGGGGGAAAACATTTTAAAAGTTGGCACTGAAGTGAATTGTATCTCCTGGATCTGTGCAGCTATGCCTTCTAGTGTGGGCAGAACATAGGATGTTCACACACACACAAAAATTGAAACCCACAGTCATGTTGAAAGTAAATGATGCGTACATTGTACATATGTTCACTCAGATGCATAGGCGCCGACTCCATGGGGCTTGAGGGGGCCCGAGCCCCCTCAAAAATTCGTTTGGGGGGGCTCTGCCCCCCCAATAATCTCCGGCGCCCCTCCAGCAGAGCGCCATCGCCGCCCCTCCCCCAGCCCAAAATGCACAGGGAGGGTTGGGCTGCATGCCTCCTGCCCTCCCTCCCGAGCAAAAGCTCCACCCAATTTCCTTTGGCCAGATACCTCCTCACCTCTTTTACTCTGCTAGACCGGGTGCTCACAAGAGAGCAGCTGTGAGTCCCAGAACACCAGGACCCCTTCCTGGGATCGCTGCATAGCTGTTCCAGCGCCGGAGGAGGCCGTGGGGCCAGCAAGAGTGTTCCCTTACGTCCCCCCACCTGCCCCACAGGCAAGCTGGATACATTTGCATCAAATAGATATGAAACCTGTTTCATTGATAGAGAGTAGGGGGTGGGATCCCCTGCTCAGGCCCTGGGGATGAGGGGTTGAAATGAAGGAGGAGAAGGACCGCCCGGAGGACGGCCTTGCAGAGACAACAAAGCAGCCTTGTCGGGTGAGAGAGACCTCAGGCGACCCCTCCGGGCCTTTCACCCCTCGAGCTGTTGATACAGCCGGGACTAAGAGGCCATCCAAACGCCCCAAATCCCATTCACCCACGCAGGACGACGAGCCAGAGTGGGCCCCTCCACCTATAAACTCCCCTCCTAGTGATCTGCAGCGAAGAGGCTTGTAAACCCTTCAATGGAGTCCCGAAACCCCTCAATGAAACATCAGGATTTCTCAAAGAACCATCGCTGACCAATGGGCATCGTCCAAGGTGAGAGGCAGCCAATCCGAAGTCAGGAAGCAGCAGCCCCGTGTCTGGAGCGTGCGATCCGCCAGGAGAGCGCAAGAAACCGAGAGCAGAAAGCGGGGAAGAAGCGCGCTACAAAATGTAGCAACAGCGGATACAATGTTTCCTCCTGTTTCCTTGTTTCTTGCAAGACAGAAACAGAGGGCGATCCAGGGCTCCCCTCCCTCCCTCCCTCCCTCCCTCCCTAGCAGAAGGTCCTTGGAGCTGATTAATAGGCGCAGCACGCTCTCCCCTATTCGCTCACGAGGAGGCGGCGCCACTTTATTTGCATATTCATGAGCTTATTTATTATTCATGAGCTTTCCCGGGCCCCCCCAATATTTTTTATAAGTCCGCGTCCCTGCTCAGATGTAAGACCAAATGAGTTCAGTGGGACTTACTCCCAAATAAGGGAACTTGAAACTATACCCCTGGTCTGCTAGGAGCTCTATGTGTTGGTTCCGTCTTTTCAAGTAAATCTCTTTACATGGAACAGACACTTTCATTCCAGGCTTTAAGGTTAAAAAGCTCCAGATGGCAAGGGAGCTATAACGTCTGGGGATTTTCTGATAGTCTTTCTGACAAGTACAACCTGGCTGTAGTTGTGGCTCTCTGCCACTGGAATACATAGCTGATCTGGTAAGCAGTTACGTTTATTTTGTAATTTCCTGAACAGATTTAAAGCAGGATAAAACACTGAAGCACAGGACAAGGAACTTCTTTTAGCCCTTTCCTTGAACTCACTTCTATGCAGGCAGGCACTTCTATGCAGGCAGGCAGGGCAAATGTTGCCCCTGTTTTCAAAAAGGGGGAAAGAGAGGACCCAAATAATTACTGCCCAGTCAGTCTGACATCAATACCAGGGAAGATTCTGGAGCAGATCATTAAGCAAACAGTCTGTGAGCACCTAGAAAGGAATGCTGTGATCACCAATAGTCAGCATGGATTTCTGAAAAATAAGTCATGTCAGACTAACCTGATCTCGTTTTTTGACAGAATTACAAGCCTGGTAGATGAAGGGAACGCAGTGGATATAGCCTACCTTGATTTCAGCAAGGCATTTGAAAAGGTGCCCCATGATATTCTTGTAAAGAAGCTGGTAAAATGCGGTCTTGACTATGCTACCACTCAGAGGATTTGTAACTGGCTGACTGACCAAACCCAAAGGGTGCTCATCAATGGTTCCTCTTCATCCTGGAGAAGAGTGACTAGTGGGGTGCCACAGGGTTCTGTCTTGGGCCCGGTCTTATTCAACATCTTTATCAACGACTTGGATGATGGACTCAAGGGCATCCTGATCAAATTTGCAGATGACACCAAACTGGGAGGGGTGGCTAACACCCCAGAGTACAGGATCACACTTCAAAACGACCTTGACAGATTAGAGAACTGGGCAAAAACAAACAAGATGAACTTTAACAGGGAGAAATGTAAAGTATTGCACTTGGGCAAAAAAAATGAGAGGCACAAATACAAGATGGGTGACACCTGGCTTTAGAGCAGTACATGTGAAAAGGATCTAGGAGTCTTGGTTGACCACAAACTTGACATGAGCCAACAGTGTGACGCGGCAGCTAAAAAAGCCAATGCAATTCTGGGCTGCATCAATAGGAGTATAGCATCTAGATCAAGGGAAGTAATAGTGCCACTGTATTCTGCTCTGGTCAGGCCTCACCTGGAGTACTGTGTCCAGTTCTGGGCACCACAATTCAAGAAGGACACTGACAAATTGGAACGTGTCCAGAGGAGGGCAACCAAAATGGTCAAAGGCCTGGAAACGATGCCTTATGAGCAACGGCTAAGGGAGCTGGGCATGTTTAGCCTGGAGAAGAGGAGGTTAAGGGGTGATATGATAGCCGTGTTCAAATATATAAAAGGATGTCACATAGAGGAGGGAGAAAGTTTGTTTTCTGCTGCTCTAGAGAAGCGGACACGGAGCAATGGATCCAAACTACAAGAAAGAAGATTCCACCTAAACATTAGGAAGAACTTCCTGACAGTAAGAGCTGTTCGACAATGGAATTTGCTGCCAAGGAGTGTGATGGAGTCTCCTTTTTTTGGAGGTCTTTAAGCAGAGGCTTGACAACCATATGCCAAGAGTGCTCTGATGGTGTTTCCTGCTTGGAGGGGGTTGGACTCGATGGCCCTTGTGGTCTCTTCCAACTCTATGATTCTATGATTCTAGGTCCTTAACCTGGCTGCTAGTACAGGGTGGGACACATTGCATCATAAGGGAAGTTAGCAGCACCTTCAGAAAGCAATATACTTTGTTCAAATGCAGCTTCAGACAGTCAGAAACCCTTTAGGAGCCCTGCATTGCCTTGAGTGTAGGGGGAAGCCTGGGAGCCAGGCGTGCAACCTCCCCAATATAAAATGTTTTTAAACAATACATTTTTAAAAAATCCAATCCTCAGGTCTACAATTTTTCTTAAATGGTAGTTAGTCATAAAAAAGGTAAAGGTAAAGGACCCCTGACAGTTAAGTCTAGTCGCGGACGACTCTGGGGTTGCGTCGCTCATCTCTCTTTACAGGCCGAGGGAGCCGGTGTTTGTCCACAAACTGTTTTTCTGGGTCATGTGGCCAGCATGACTAAGCCACTTCTGGTGAACCAGAGCAGCGCACAGAAACGCTGTTTACCTTCTCGCTGGAGCGGTACCTATTTATCTACTTGCACTATGACGTGCTTTCAAACTGCTAGGTTGGCAGGAGCAGGGACCGAACAACAGGAGCTCACCCTGTCATGGGGATTTGAACTGCCGACCTTCTGATCAGCAAGCCCTAGGCTCAGTGGTTTAGACCACGGCACCACCCGCGTCCCAGTTAGTCATAGTTTCCAAAATAAAATATGATACAAGGTTTCACACACTCCTGGAAACCATCCTTCAACTAGAACCGCTAGTTGAAGGCGGCGGCTGCTTATGCACCCTCATAAAGTGCAATTGCTTGGAGGGCTCAAGATGAAACTTGGTTGTATCTCTAGATTTCAAGATTTCAAGAGTTGGGGTGGAGCTTGGCTTCCATTTCAGGACTTCAAGCAACAAACGATAATTGATTTCATTATTTATTTCATTAATTTCATTCCCCCCTTCTTTTCCTCCAAAGATGGCAATGATGATGATAATAATAATAATAATAATAATAATAATAATAATAATAATAATAATATTTATACCCCGCCTATCTGGCTAGGTTTCCCCAGCCACTCTGGGCGGCTTCCAACAAAATAGTAAAATACAGTGATCCGTTAAACATGAAAAGCTTCCCTAAAGAGGGCTGCCTTTAGATGCCTTCTAAAAGTCTGGTAGTTCTTCTCTTTGACATCTGGTGGGAGGGCGTTCGACAGGGCAGGTGCCACTACCAAGAAGGCCCTCTGCCTGGTTCCCTGTAACTTGGCTTCTCACAGTCAGAGAACTGCCAGAAGGCCCTCGGCGCTGGACCTCAGTGTCCGGGCTGAACGATGGGGGTGGAGACGCTACTTCAGGTATGCTGGACAGAGGCACATGGTACCCAGAGCATGAGAAGGAGGGCAGGGAATGCATTTGAAGCATACTCTTTTATGCAAAGAATTCTGGGCCCTGTTGTTTTGCTCAGGGGTTGCTTGGAAATGTAAGTCTGTGAGGGGTAAACTACAGTGCCCAGAATTATTTGAGGAAAAGACTGTGCTTTCAAAGTACAGTTGTACCTTGGAAGTCTATCGGAATCTGTTCTGGAAGTCCGTTCAACTTCCAAAACATTCGAAAACCAGCGTGCAGAAACTGTGGAAGCCCCGTCAGACGTTCGGCTTCCAAAAATAGTTCACAAACTGGAACAGTCACTTCCAGGTTTGCTACGTTCTGGAGCCAAAACATTTGGGAACTAAGCTGTTTGACTTCCAAGGTACGACTGTATAGTGCTTACACAGCATATCTCTCAGACTAATACGGTTGTTGTGAGGATACAATGCAGGGGTGGCGTGGGGTGGACGGGTGGACGGGTGGACCACATGTCACATTAATGTGTCTTAGTTCTGCAAGGACCAGAGAACTACTCAATGGATTTGAGGGTCAAAAGTTATTTTTAAAGAATGTCCAGTGTTGTCTTTTCAATTGAAGATACGCTCCAGACGTTTTGGACCACGACTCCCATCATTCCCAGCTAACACTGTGGGAAAGGCTGCATTCTGATGTAGGGAAGCAGGCAGCTTTGCACCCATCCTAGTGTAAATATGTATCTTTGAATTTAGCCGCCGGTGCTTTGGCATCTGGATGTATAGTGAAATGTGGGAGGGGGAGAGCCTTCTCAGTTCCCATGACAGCATGAACAGTGTTTGCCCTTTGGAGCAAGCCTAAGCACATCTACACCTGTGTACACCCTTGAAGGTGAAATGTCCTCAGTGAAGTTATCTGAAAATATTAACCCTAAGCAGCATGGTCAATAGCCAGGGATGATGCATTATGTTATACAACAATGCATTAGGGAACGTTGCTTGCAAAAAAAATGTACCGTACATTAGCCAGAACTGCATACAAAAGCATGTGTATTAGGAGAAATATGTACTAAAATGTTGATGAATTTCCATGAGGATTTTGTTTTTAATTGCAAATTGTGGCTGAAATGTGGAGAAGTGAAATGTGAAGAAATGAGCAGCAGAGAGAACTGAAACGGACAGATCCAGCCATCCGTGCTTGAAAAGAGGCCTGGGGTACTGTTTTGGGGAAGTTAGAGGTGGGTTCCAGCAGCAGCATTGCCCAGGTTGGTGAATATTCTGCCAGAGGAGGCAAAGCTACATCTTCCCATGCTTTGCACATCCAAGGTCCCAGGTTCTCCTATCCAGGTAGGTCTATTCAGTTCATAGGTTTACTGTTCTAGCCAAAGACCATGACAAACTTGTATTAAGCAATAGTATTAATAAAATAATACAGAGCATCCATCCATCATATAAAAATCTGCAAAGTCTTTGCCAAGTGCCTGAGCGTAAAAACACCATTTTCCTTGTGCATCTCTGACAACTCTAATTCTAATATTATTTTGCCTTTTTAAAATCCAGTTTGTCAAGATCCATGATGTAAGAGAGAGAAGTTACCAGAGATACTAACAAACTCAAATCCAACTTGATTTCAGTTTAAATCTCTGAATCACCAAAATTTATAGTGATTTTGTATATTTTTTCCTGACTCCCCCCCCCCCCCAGCCTATGCACACAGGGCCATTCTGTGTGTTATGAAGCTATGTTTATCTCTCAGAAGAAAGTGAACCCTTTCTGTGAGACTCCTATCTGAAACTATAGAGAGACATTGCCAGTCAGGGAAGATCCGACAATACTGAGCTAGATGCATAAAACAGCTGCCTCTGCAGCCCCATCCACTCTTGGATTGCATGAAACGGCATGGTTACATCTTGCTGCCATAAAACCGAGTGAATTACAAACATTCAGGCAATTCTGCCCAGGTTTGGAAACTTATCTCCTGATCAACTCTGCAACACCTTTAACTTAACACTCTCCAAACAAGTAAGACTGCCAGCTGCCCAAAGGAACTGGAACCAGGTGCTTTTTCACACTGTGATAGGAGTCAAAGACCCAGTAAAGCATTATAAATGTCCTGCTTGGCTCATCATAAAACTGTGTGTAATACACCTGGAGTTCAGTCCTGCTCCTTGGGGTATGAAAACAAAGCATAAGAGTTAATTCAGACTCTCTCTTCTGAACTTGAATGGGAATGTTCTGGGTAGAGCACCAAGCCCATCTTGGAATTATGCATTAGACGAGGTGGAGAACCTCAGGCTCAGGGAGCAAATGTGAGGCCTCTATACCTGTCCCTCAGAACTCCAGGTGGTTTTACCTGACTGGAATGTTGTCCTTTAATAATGCCCAGAAAAATGGAAGATAGGTTTGTGTGAATGTGTGCAGAAACTAGCCTCCTCCTCCTCCTCCTTTTATTTATATCCCACCTATCTGGTTGGGTTTCCCCAGCCACTCTGGGCTGCTCCCAGCAGAATATTAAAACCATGATAAGACATCAAACATAAAAAAACTTCCCTAAACAGGCTGCCTTCAGATGTCTTCTAAAAGTCAGAAAGCAGTTTATTTCCTTGACATTTGATAGGAGGGTGTTCCACCACTACCAAGAAGGCCCCTCTCAGTGAGGGAATGGCCAGAAGGCCCTCGGAGCTGGACCTCAGTGTCCGGGCTGAACGATGGGGGTGGAGATGTTCCTTCAGGTACACTGGACTGAGGCCATTTAGGGCTTTAAAGGTCAGAACCAACACTTCAAATTGAGCTCAGAAACGTACTGGGAGCCAATGTAGGTCTTTCAGAACCGGTGTTATATGGTCTTGGCGGCCACTCCCAGT
Organism: Podarcis liolepis; assembly: GCF_965112155.1. Lineage (NCBI taxonomy): Eukaryota > Metazoa > Chordata > Lepidosauria > Squamata > Lacertidae > Podarcis > Podarcis liolepis. The sequence continues at coordinate 69,171,969 of NC_139557.1, read as the reverse complement.
CACCAGTCTCACTGCTGCATTCTGGATTAGTTTCCGGGTCACCTTCAAAGGCAGCCCCACGTAGAAAGCATTGCAGTAGTCCAAGCGGGAGATAACAACAGCATGCACCACTCTGGCGAGACAGTCTGCGGGCAGGTAGGGTCACATATTCACATTCGTTGCTCTAACCACTTTTGTCTCTGGCCTGACACCCAACTGGCACATAGCCCTTGGAAGCTGCCCAGAAGGGAATGCAGCCCTTGGACTGAGCAAGCTTCCCCACCCCTGCATTAAACTGCTGGTGTGTCCCAAATAAGTTTTGCACAGTATCCCTGTGCTCTGTCGGTGATCTGAAAAGGGCTTCTGACATCATAGCTCTAATCAGCTCAGTCCCTATTGAACAGAATCTGGCCTTTTAACCCTCCCTGAATGTGCCATTGCCTTGTTGGCAGGAAACACCGTTAAGATAACTCAGGAATGAATGGTTTGGCAGGCACAGGAAGGCCTCCTTTTATTTCCTCTCCGCTGCTCCTTCCATTACCAGACAGCTTGACCTGCCTTCACATTTATGGGAGAGTCTGGCAAAGGTTTGTTGACATTTCTTTTAATGTCAGTGATTCCATACAGTCAGTATTTAAGGGTGTGGGGAAAGATCAGCAAGTGCCTATCTTTAAACTCAAGGCCAAGAGAATGACTGCTATATTTTACATTCCTTTGCAGCTTTAAAAGAGTGCTGGGATGTTAAAAGCCAGCTCCTCATAAGGGAATGTATTAGCAACGGGCCTTTCTGTTGGTGGTGGCCTGGAGTCAGGGCAAGTAGTGAGGACTGAGGAGAGAGAAGCTTTAACTTTTTCTGTAAAACTGCCTTCTACAGTTGCTTAGGAAAGGGAATTTCAATGCTGTGGCCCCTCAGCTGTTATATGGCACTACAGCACTTCAGTGTTATAGATTCTTGCTGTTCACAGTTGGTACATGCTGCACAGAACTGCTTTGCACAGTAAATTGTGACAAGAACATTATTTGGAGGCTGCCCTGGAAACTTGGCAACTCTTTCCACTTAGAGAGGTGACCAAACAGTGTGTAGCATTAGGTGGTAAGAAACATTGTATTAGTTGTTGTTTTTTAATTAATGGTTATTTTTTTATTTGTGGTTACTTTTTTGTGCTGGGATGTTATAGAATGGTGAGGAAAGGAAGGTTTCAGTAATAAAATGCTTGCAACTATTATAATTTATGTGAGGGAAGCAAGTTCTGGGCAGTTTTGTTTGGGGGGAAATCTCACATAGCCTCTGGAATGAGAACATCCGCCTGGGAGAGGCGGCTTTTGGAGAAGTTTATTACTTAAAAGCTGACTGGAAATTGATTCCAGGAGGTAAGGAAGCTAGGGATGGAGGCTGCTGGAGGTGTGAAGGAGCAAGAAATTAGAAACTGGGGGGAACATATGCACAAGATAGAGCAAAGAAGAAGAAGAAGAAGAAGAAGAAGAAGAAGAAGAAGAGGAGGAGGAGGAGGAGTTTGGATTTGATATCCCGCCTTTCACTCCCCTTAAGGAGTCTCAAAGCGGCTAACATTCTCCTTTCCCTTCTTCCCCCACAACAAACACTCTGTGAGGTGAATGGAGCTAAGAGACTTCAAAGAAGTGTGACTAGCCCAAGGTCACCCAGCAGCTGCATGCGGAGGAGCTCATGAAAGGAGGGGTTATAATAAGGACATTTGGGGTCTAATAAGAACAGGAGAAGCTTCATATTGATGGTGGGTCAGAACACTGAGGGAATAGTGAAATCTGGACAGGCAGAAAGGTTGGAAGATGGTTAAAAGGGAAAGGACAGAGAAGGCAGTGGCCTAAAACAGGAAGTGATGAGTGGTGGAGGCTTGAAGATGAAGAAGAGACAGGGAATAAAGTAGGGAAAAACCATAGGTGGTTCTGTGAGCTATTGAGCTATTGGCAGGAAATGAGATGTTACCAATGCCACTTGTTTTAAACTCATCCCATTTGACAATCTTTGATAGTTTAGGAGTGGGTAGTTTCTTTTGTATAATTTATATGAGAGAAATATAAGACGACACCGATAATCCTTTCTGCTATATAATAAAACTGCGCTACAATAAAATATACAAGATAAGCAAGGAGATAGCATTAAACTGATTGCAGTGGTCCATGGTAATCACACATGTGAGGAGCCTTCAGCTGTGGCTCCCACCTTGGAAGAATGTTAGTGCTTCTCACCCAGCAAAGTGAGAAGTTACAGGATTGTGTTTTCGTCAAATCTCAAGTCAAGTAAGCAAAGCATTTGGTTTGGAATCTGCTCTACCCCATACTACATAGAAAGTTGAAAGTGGCCTTGTACATCATCTAGTCTAGGCCTGGTGGGGGTGGGCAGCCAGGTTGGGCAGTGCTCATGACAGGCACAAATGGCCAAAGCCCATTGATACTTGGCAACGCAAGGGCCCACAAAAACCTGGAGCCGGCTCTGAATCTGGCTCTGAATCCAACCCCATGGTGAATTCTGGAAATCCAGAGCTGGAGCTTCCATGGCAAATGGTTCACCAGTCTCTGCTTGAAGCCCTTCAGCAATGAGACGCCCACAACCCCTATATATGCCAGTAATTGGTCCCATTGTCAAACTGCTCTAAATCATCAGTAGATTTCTTCTGCTGCTCAACACTCATATAAATTAAGCACATTAGGTCTAGACCTGCGGAGAACAAGACTGTGCCCTCTTCTGTGTGACAATCCCTTTATTTACTTGAAGAGTGCTATCTTGTCCCCTGCTTCAGTCTTCTCTTCTCGAGGTTTAAGTATACTGAACCTAGTTCCTTCAACTGATTTCATACACTACTTTCATGCACTAGGTGGCAGCACTAGTACTGGGGAAAAATCAATCAAGCAGTCCTAAATTACCTGCTATAGTAAAGGGGAAAATATTTAATGGCTCAAATGAGGACCAGTGCTAAGATGGTTTACTTTCTGATGTTATTTGGGATAGTCAGTTTTAAATCAGTGACAATAGTGATTTCAACATGGTGGTGTGATTATAACGCTGCTTAATTTGCCTAAGATGTCCTTAGGAAGCAACTGTTTATTGAAAAATAGAGTACTCCTGATAGCACTTTTGCTCCTGCTAAACTGTGTACAGCTTCCACCCACTTTTGAAATAAGGTGTATTATTAACTATGACACTATGCAGTCGTTTCCCCAACCATAGGCCACATCACAGGGATGCAAACATAGGAACAAGATCTTGTAGCCAGATGCCAGCTTTATCTTCATATCGACCTAAGCAAAACCACTATAGGGCCTAATAATGTCAACCAAGACATCAGATGATTGTTCACTTGCTTCTCTGCCAGCAGTGCTCTTCTGCATTCTACATAGGACTAACTGGTCAGTCCATACGCAAAAAAATCAATGGACAGAAATCTGACAGCAGAAATGACAGTATTCATAAACCCAGTGCCTTTTTTCTATAAAAAAAAAAGAAAAAGAAAAGAAAAATGTTCAGGGATACTCTCATTTTGACTCAAGAAAAACACCATTTTATAGTTCAAATGGGGAAAAATAAATACAGTAAATAGACAAAAGTACAAAGGTTCACAAAATGTTTAGGGGTATGCATCCCCCTGCATCCTCCAGAAAAAAGCACTGCGTAAACCATTGATTGATTGATTGATTGATTGATTGATTGATTGATTGTATACCACTGTATCATAAAAAATATATCACAGAGGTTTACAACAATATAAAAACATAAAACAAGCAATAAAATATAAAAATCATAAGAAGATCAGCAGGGGAAGCTCTGTGAATAGTGCTGTCACCTTCTGTGGTTTGAGGGCTTGTACCAAATGTGAGGGTCTTCTCTGTGGTGGACCTCAGGTTGTGAAGTGACCTCCTTTCTGAGATGCATCTTGCCACCATCATTGTATGCTTTTCAACATTTGGTCAATGCACACCTTTCAACCCATGTCACTGGTTGCCTGGCTGCCTTGTTGCCTGGCTGAGTTTTTCCCCTCTTCCTTCATTGCTGTTCTGTGCTCTGCTTTGTTTATTTTGTTATTGGTTAGTTTTGTTGATTTATTTTATGGTTTTAATATAATGTGCAGTTGTTTTGATTGCAATATTGTTGTAACCTGCCCTGGGACTTTCCGGCGAAGGATGGACTATGAGTACAAATAATACATAAATAAGTAAATATTTGGCATATACTCTGCCTCTAATTCAGTTGTTCCCCAACTTGGTGCTCTCCAAATGTTTTCAGCTAGTTCAAAACATCTGGAGGACAGCAGGTTGTGGAAGGCATCTGTAATTGAGTTTTCTGGCTTACAACTATGTGTGTGTCTACGTGTGTGTATTCTTCTTTGGCGATCACTTGTAGCCAATGAACATGGTCTTTGTAACAGTGAGTCCATAAGTGACTGTGGAGGCCAATTCTGGATCCACAAGTCCTTCCACAGTGGGGACATAGATATCCGAGCAGGAGTTCATCACACTGTGGGTTTGCCAAACATGCCTTCCTCTCCTGCCCCCATTACTGTTTGTCAATCACCACGGGACTTTTTGAGGTTTGGGTTTGGGGTGGATTTTGGGAAGACTCCTGCATGTGAATTTGTTTTAGGTGTGTAGATCAGTGCATGCTGAGCAACACACAGTCTTCACAGTAAAACTCTAGTCCGATGGCATGAGTATCACAATGACCTCTTATCTGCTGCAGCCTTCATCTGCTTTCACAGCCGTTGTAACATGCCACTTGTTATCTTCTGCCTGTTCTGCCATTGAGGACTTCTTGGATCATTCTTTGTCTAGCTCCTCCCCTTTGACCTTACTGCCTTGGGTGACCTTGCTGGGCGTACGAGACTCCCAACGGCTTCGGTCACAAGGGTCATAGGAACGTGCGAGCCCACTCATCATGACAAGGTGATGATCCAGCGAGTGAGTGTGTGTGTACACACACACACACACACACACACACACACACACACAAACACTTCATGTATCGGATGAAGTAGACTCTAATCTATGACAGTTTATGCCATAATCAGATCCGTTAGCCTTTAAGGGCCAAAAGACATTCTCTTGTTTTTTCAACAAAAAGTGCTCAAGGCAGTTTATTTGAATGAGATCGGATGGTCAATGTATAGCAGGGAGATTGTGGGAAGGAGATGCCTCAGGGAGAGGACTAGGGAAAGCTAGTGGGCCAGATTGTGAGGCCATGCAAACCACATTTGACCCATGGCCCAGAGGTTCTCCATCTCTGCTCTAGAAGCTTCAGTGAATTGGCTTGGACATGTGCAGATCCTATTTCTGTGACTGCAAAGAGAGCCATTTGAGTAAGAGAGGCACTAGATTGTAACCTGGCAATCCTAGTTTTCAGTGACCCATTCATGGGGCTCAGGGAATATCTTTGGCTATGTCGAGATGCTAAGGTATTGCTGCCAACTTTTGATTCAGATTGAAAGATGCACATTAAAAAGACACACTTCAAAGGATGCTTCAGCATCATCCACTATTATATGCTTTGTCTTGTTTGCTCTTGTTTATAAAATCCCAGTATGCCTTTATGCAATGTCATATGATGGCGTCACTCCATCATGGGTGCAGTTTTAAAACAATAGCAAAGCAATCACTGTTACCTGCCAATTTCTCTTTTCAAAATAGAAGCATAAAGAGCTGTGTATGTCTTCCGAACAATTGCTTTGGGGATTTTTTCTCATCCCATCAAAGGTCAAGTATGCACAGTGGTCACTTTAGCTCCTGCATTTCAACCTCTACAGACCACAAATTATCCAACACATGCACGCAACTGGTGAGTCATCATTGTCTGTTAGTTAGGACAATAAGAAAACTCCAAATGTTTGAACATCCAAAGGAGGAGGAGGAGGAGGAGAAAGAACATTTCAAAATTAGAGGTTTTGTTTTCTATTGCTCCTTACTTTGTTGGGGCTGCAAATTACAAAAGTAGGTTTTGAGTCTAAGGACAATACTTATCTGGTTATAAGAAACCACTGGTGAACACTTGCAATTTCCCTTCCAAACCTCCTGCTCCTGGGGCCAGATTATGCATGATGTTCATTGGATGAATGAAATTAACATGCTTAGTCTTTTAAAATTTAAGTAGCAGTCATAAAGAGAGGGATGAGGAGCAGGGCCATGGCACATTGACAAAGTGGGTGTGTGGGTTAACATTTTCCTCCCATCCTGTGTTGCCAATAACCAATTTTGGGGTCAGGGAGGGATTGGAATCATAACATAGGTGTCTGGGGTTTTTTTTTTTTTGGGTTTTTTTAAAAATCTGGTGTAGGAGGCCTGAGTTGGATTGGGACCATGGCAGGGGTGGGGATTATTCCCTTGCTACTGCTGTGGTCCTGACTGAAATAAGCACTTACACATCCCTCACACCTGCTATTCACAGTAGAAAGAAAGCTCCCAATTGGAACTTTCCTCTCATTGTGATTAGCCGGTGCCGTGTGTGTGTGTGTGTGTGTGAGAGAGAGAGAGAGAGAGAGAGAGAGAGAGATTCCATTTGGGGTCACACAGGAAGCAAAGGGTTAAAGTCCCTTTCTACCCATGTCTATCCTGCCCTCCTCCCCTGCCTGAAACTTTGTGTTGCATAGGTGGACTTTGTTAAGCACTGGAACCAAATGTCCGCATTGAGTTTGGCTCTTGAGTTCCTACACTGATTTCTTTCATTTAGAGTGCTCCATGAAAGATCAAGTGTGGGGTGCGGATGAACCACACAAAGATCCAAATAGCGGGGGATTAATAATTCATGTAGTTCCATCATCTAATTAGTGTTAGAAATCTTTCGATAACATGATCAAACATACTCAGTTTCAATTCCTGCTTCATCTGTGAAGGTATTTTTGCCTCAAGAAATAAATACTTGTTAGGTTTTCTTGTTTTAAGTAACTGGAAGAGAATAAGATGTGTTTAGAACTGAGTGTTCCATTGTAGGGTTTTCCAGATTGTGCAATTCATTCTTTTACAAATGAATTGCTGGAGCCGTTTCTTACAAAGATGTCAACAGTTTCTTCTCTCCAGACCATGATCAGTATGGCCTCCTTGTTACACTCATTGTGCTTCTTAAGTAGGACTACAGGGGATCTTAATGCAAAGATCTGCCTGCACATAAGAATAATTAACTTTAGGCCCCAATCCTATACATACTTACTTTTGAGTTGATATGTATTGCTCTTAAGTCATGCTCAGTGAACAAAAGGTACAGCTTACATACAAAGTGTTTCCTACTGATAGAAACTGTGCTGAAGAGCAAAATAGCATAAACATAAGAGAAGCTCTGCTGGATCAGGCCAGTGGCCCATCTAGTCCAGTATCCTGTTCTCACAATGGCCATCCAGATGGTCTCTGGGAAGCCTGCAAGCATGACATGAGCTCAATGGCCCTCTACTCACTTGTCATTCCCAGCAACTGGTATTCAGAGGCATATTGCCTCCAACATTGGAGGTAGAGCATAGCCATCATGTCCAGTAGCCAATAAGAACATATATTCTTAATGGTGTTTATACTCTTCTTCACAGAAAAGCAAGGTCCTAAGTGTGCCAGCTACTTCATTTAAACTTCAATATATTGCACTTCTATTTTTATGTGTCCAAAATGTTCTCTTAAGCCCTGGTTCTAATCATAAACACCTGGGCTCTTTGCTATTCTGTGGGTGGCAGTAACAGGCAATTCATTCATGTGAAATGCTTTGCCCCAGGTGTACAGGTATGGCTTACCATGAGAGAATGGTGGAACACACAAACATAGAACTTGTTCCTGTCAATTTCACTTCCCCACACTAGCCGCTGCTGCCAGTAAATCTAATAAAAGAACTTCATGGATTTGGAAATCTGTGGAGAATAGGGTGGCAACTGCATTGCTCCTTAACCTTCTGGTCAACTACCTACCAGTAGTTCCTTTCTGGGCTTCCACGGAGCCTAAAACTCATTTAAAAAATAATAATATCTCAGTATAGCATCATTCAATCCATTTGAACTCTTAAGAATGTAGGAAGCTACTTTATATTGAATAAAATTTATCCACACTTTTCATCTGCTCTTGCAGGCGACAACCTGTTCTTTAAAGCTCAATCAGAGCAAACTTCAATCTGTGAAAAAACCAAATTGACATTTGCTCTGCTTGAATGCTAAAGAGTGTGTTTTTGCGTGGAAAGCTCTGGAGCAAAAAACAAAACAAAACCAAAAACCCCACAGAGCTTTTAGGCACGAACCTGTGCCTGGAGAGAGTGGGGCAAAAGGTAAGTGTGGATAAACCATAAGACCTTTTGTCCCTCTAGCTTAGTGTTGTGTACGCTGTCTGGTGGCATCTCTCCAGGCTTTCAGACAGCTGTCTCTCCCAGTTGTACACCAGGAAATGGGCCTGGGAGCCTTAGGCTGTGACCCTCCACACCGGATTATAATCTTCTTTAAAAAATAGTGAAGGGACCCTAATATTGTTCCTGTGCATGCTCTTGGATCAGTCAGATCAGCTTATTTGTGCACCCCGCCTGTGTTCAAGGTGCATTTGGTTTGGTGGGGACTGGTAAGATGTCCTTCTCCATGGCTATGCCAGGTTGCTGAGCTCCCTCCTCCCTCCTCAATGCCCATCTATCACCTCCTTAAGACATTTTTATTTCAGCAAGAACTTGTCTGCTTAAAGCTTGTTTTAGTTCCTGATCTGCTATCCGTCTGTGTTTAATTCTCTTTTACTTTTTTAATTTAAAAAATGTGGTTTTGATTGTTTTTAATTGTTTACTTGATGTGGATTGATAGCTCCCTTGCATGCTTTTAAAAAAGTACAAAGGAAGGATAAAAACTGATAAAATAAATATGCATCAATTGCCTGGGGAGCAATTCTAGTAGCACAGAGCTGGGGCAATCGTGCGTGGGCAGTGAACGATTCAAGACTAGGACTATAATAAAAAAGCAAATCAGAATTTATGTGGCATTTAAAAGGTAAAATGGATGGGAATCTAAAAAATAAAAAAAATACAAAAGGCATCAAAGCATACAAGCTTTCTAAGTTGCCTGGTCAGGAGGGTCCCAAAACTACTCTGTTTCAAGAGATAAGTGCTTTGTTTGCAAGTCATTTCTATCCACATGGACCAAACAGCAATTTGATCTTGCTACATCAGTGGTAGAGCATCTGTTTAAATCACTGGCATCTTCAGGTGGGACTGGGAATGTCCCCTACCAGAAACCCTGAAGAGTCTCTGGCCACTTATTGTGGATAATACTGAGCCATATGAACTACTGGTCAGACTGGGAACAAGGCAGCTTCCTATGTTCCATAGATGAAAGAACCACCTCCTTCATTTGAATATTTCAGCAGGATTGAAAACACCTCCAACCATTGGCCTGCAGAACATTGTCATGTGTGTGTTTTAAGCCAATACAAGGACTGAATGCAGGGGAAGATTGCAACTCATTCATCATGGCAAAGAATGCAAAGGAGTTTTCCGAATATTGCACAGTGTACGAAAGCTCAAGGCAGTGGCTTCATCAGGTTATATGACGTGCAATCTACATCTGACACCTACGTGAGATCAGATGTGGAATCTTCTCATAGGGAAATAAATAAGACAATCAAAGAAACTGTTGTGAGACTGGGAAAAGGAGAAGGCTTTGTGACTGTAGAAAACTGGCGCTTGTTTGATTAAGCTGACAGACTTTCAAAATCCAGCCAATTTCCTCCACAAGGATCAACACAAAAAGGAGAATGGAGAGACCACGTGCGAGAGGCACATAAAGGGATAAAGTACAGAGAGCGACATCTTCTCAATTAACCTAAAAAGAGGCAGGAACCAGAGAAAATGATTTTGGCTGAGGGCAACCCAATTCCTGCAGAATAACCCACAAGGTGTGGACCCAGCATACAATTTCTATCGAGTGGCTTTAAAAGCAGCTATGTCACTCTCTTTTTTTATTATCAACATGCATCAAAGCTGGTTTGGGGGAAAGCACATAAAAATGCAGTGGTGCAAAGAGTAAGTGCATCTGGCTGTTAACCAGAAGGTTGTTGGTTTGAGCCCACCCAGGGATGGCTGTGGGTAGGATTCCGTAATGTGGCCCATACAAACACAGGAAAAGGGTTGATTCACTAGAACGGCACTAGATATCACGGCAGTTATCAAAAAGTTATCAAAAACATTTCTAAGGACCACTTGAAAATTGCTGGGGGGTCTTGATTTTGTTCCACAAATCAAAATGCATACATAGCTCATACATAACTTGCAGCCTTACCTCCCAGTCCAGGATGGCCTGGGGATGTTACTTATGAGTGCTCCTTGAAGAATTGGAAGTTGCACTTCTCACAACGAGCTTTGGTGACTTTGGCAAGAGCTGAAGAACCACAGAAGAAGACATGGATCTTCCCTTTATTTTCTTTTGCTAGTCTCTGAAATCTTGTTCCAATCTAGGAACCCCAGCTGGGTTCTTGTCTTGAAGCCTGTGATGGAGTCTTTCTTCTCCTTTTTGGCTAGAAGATCTAATACCATCTGCAAGCCAATGGCCTTCATGTCATTCTTGCCAAGTGCATTTCCAAGAAGCGGTTGCTAGGGTCTTCTTCAGTCTGATTGATTTCCAGCTGGGTCAGCAGACTTACAAACCGTTCAAATGATTTTCGGTCTCTGTTGATCCAGATAAAGTCAACCTTCAGGAGAAACTCCTGTGGATGTTGACAGAATCTACGATACCTCAACACCAGCCATTTAGAGGGTGTGAAGCAGATGCATTCCATATGTGCTAAAATGCAGAGTGATCCACAGTGGTCCATCAACTGCCGTCAACAGGACCGATCACAGGACACAGCAGGCACTTCTGCTAAAGGCATGCAGAGTGTTTTCCCAACACTCGGTTGTCCTCTTAGGATATCTGTGGGTGTTTCCAGTCTATGCACAGATCTTTCACACATTTGGGCAGATGTGCTTAGTGCAAAAAGGGTCCATCTTCATAAGCCTGCAAACAAGTGGGTACATTGCAATAAATAGCAATGGTTAAATAGTACTTTTCTGCTTTTTAAAAAATGCCTTTAAAAATTTGTACAGTAAGAAAAGTGATGCAGTGGAGCTTGCAGAATAACAACCACTTGGTGTCAACATTGTATAACCTCTGTGCAATTTTTGTATGAACAAATCAGGGGAATTGCTCAATATACACTTCTTCTCAAAGTGAACCTAGTTCTGTTTAAATTGAACAGTCTGAAATTGCTACAGAATGCACAGAATTAGGTTAAATTTCCAACATGAAGACTGTAGTCTGGGCCTCTGCAGACCTTTCCAGGGCTTGAGTTGAAATACTATCTACCTGCAAAAATCTCCAGCCTTAATTAAATGCATTCTGAGAACAGGGCTTCTGGGAGTGCAGTTGCAAACAGTTGGAAAAAGATGCAGGATGTCAGCTGATGGGGTGATGGATTAGCACTAGAGGATTTTGTTTTGTTCCAAAAGCAGACGGATTAGATGGTGCCCCAGTTGACTCTGGCTGGTGGGATTGAAGACAACAAAAGGGCAACTGTCATGTAATTGTTTTCCAAGAGTGCAGACCCTTCCTCTTTCTCTGGTCATGCCAGTGTAGTAAATACAACTCCAATGATTTGTATGGGGGAAAGGAAAAGTATATACAATAGGAAGTATCCATTGTATGGTGGCGCACATCTGCAGATCTTAATGTCCCTAAGGACCAAACTAGATATTATGTTAATTGCATAGGTAAAAGTAATTGCTGCTTCTTTAAGTGCAAATAGCATGTGCAGCAATGGGGGGGGGGGGACAGGAGGAAAAGTTTAACCCTTTCCCACCTACCATGATCCCAATGAGACTCACCTCCCTTAAGCAACTATTTGCCCCTGGAACCAAGCACCCCCTTTGTGCCCATGAAGGCTTGTCTTCTGATGCAAATAGCTTTGGGTGTGGTGGGGACGTCTCATCAGTACTACAGTGGGATGGGGATTAAACTCTCATTCTCTGTCCCTATATAGTACCCTTGCTGCTCCCCACACCACAGCTATAATTTGCACTGGAAAAAACCTTAACGTTGTGCCTTCTTTGCCCACATTGCAGCTTGATATTGTTGTTGTTTAGTTGTTTAGTCATGTCTGACTCTTCGTGACCCTATGGACCAGAGCATGCCAGGCACTCCTGTCTTCTACTGCCTCCCACAGTTTGGTCAAACTCATGCTGGTAGCTTCAAGAACACTGTCCAACCATCTCGTCCTCTGTCGCCCCCTTCTCCTTGTGCCCTCAATCTTTTCCAGGGAGTCTTCTCTTCTCATGAGGTGGCCAAAGTATTGGAGCCTCAGCTTCAGGATCTGTCCTTCCAGTGAGCACTCAGGGCTGATTTCCTTAAGAATGGATAGGTTTGATATTCTTGCAGTCCATGAATATCAAGAGTCTCCTCCAGCACCATAATTCAAAAGCATCAGTTCTTTGGCAATCACCCTTCTTTATGGTCCAGCTCTCACTTCCATACATCACTACCTACAGGCAACTCACACCTCTTCCAAGGGTGAGACTGCTGTTTCTTCATGACCTTACAGCAGCCCCAGTTGCAACAGAGATCAGCGAAAGACTATGTGCACATATAGGCGTAATCCCCTGCAAGAACACCTGAAAAGAATGTGCTGAGTGGCAGTCGGCTTAGCTTTGAAAGCAGTTTTTCAAGCATTGCTTTGTTATGCTACAATAGAAAATAGGGCTATGGACAGATTGATTCTTTTCTTTTCACTTTCCTGGGAAGTGAGCGCTCATTTTAAGGCTGGACAATTAAAAAGATAAAATCACATTAGGGTTATAATCTAGTCTACAATAGCATTCAAACTGTTCTTAGAATGCTAGCAGGGGGAATCCCTAGTCCTTTCCCACCTCCCTCAAAGGATGATTCACTGTACAGGGAAGCTGGCAGTGGATTCAGGAAGCCATGGTTGTATCAGTGCTGTTCGGCTGCCAATTTTTTATGAAAGGGTCCCAGAAACATTCTCCCCTGTACGTGAGAGAGCCCAAGTACAACATGTACGCATGCACATAGGAGCAAAGGCATCCTTGCAAAGAAAGGGAAACATCCCCAAGTCTCTGTCTCCTTTCCTTATTTAGTTTCAGTAAACAATGATATTTAAGGAGGAAATTAAGGCCATTGCATTTTTAAAAACTTACCCAACTTGTTAACCTATGCTTGTCAAATCCCAATTTGCATGCATGCAATTGGAGTCATATTTTTGAAGTACACCACCCTTTCTAATGCATTTTTTTTACCGCTTGGCCCATTTTACAGCACCCAGCCCTTCCTCTGTGCAGTCACCCAGCAACGCTTTTCTCATTAAAAGTCACAAAATCAGAAGACAAGATAGACCTGCAGTTTCTTTTGCCCATCTCTTCCATTGCTCGGTTTGCCAATGTCCTGCCCTGTGTACTGTAGCAGGGGCAGATGACCTTTTGGAGTCTAACGGCTGCATTCAATTTGTTGGCAACTTCTGGAGGCTGTTTCCCAGTGGTGTGCAGGGCCAGAAGCAAAAGAAGGCAGAGTAAATGAAAGTTACTCTTACTTTTGAACATTATGTAACATTCCAGCCTTGCAAAAGTCAGGGATTGTTTATTAATTAAATTTATATCCCACCCTTCCTCCCAAAGGCGCTCAGAACAGTGCGTGGTGGAAGGAGAGCAATGTTTAATTCCACCCAATACTACCAATTTTCCAGGAAGGCATATGGGTCTCCAGAGCACAGTGTTTGCCCTTTCACTGAATTAAGCATGCCATAGCCCACTGATTTCAGAATCAGCAGATAAACACACTGATCAAATGGGAGACAAAGCAGCTGAGATTTCATCCTGCTCTTGGTGCCAAGGCCAGCCCTACCATTAGGCAGAGTGAGGTGGCTGCCTCAGGCAGCAGGTGCTGAGGGGTGGAGACCAGACCGATCTGTGTGTGCTGTGCAACTTGCATTGAACTTCCTATGGTTCAGGGAGTTGCTCTCAGGTTCAGTGGAAATGTTATCCTATCACTCATGTTGAAATGCCAGTATGGGTGGCTTTTGTACATGGAATGGGGAGAGGCGCAACCTCATCCTTTGTCTCACACAGCAAAATAACTTGGGCTGGACCACAGTTTGTGCTTTTATCCACCTGAAGTGGCCAGTGTTTGTCCTACTACTTGCCAGGAAGGAGAGGTTGGGTGGACAAATGGTCCTGGGATGAATGGACAGGAAGAGGCATGGATACCTTATCTTCTGCTGTGCTCTTTCATCTGGCTGAGACCAGATGTCTGATCTTGACTTCATTTTGCCTGCCTCTGCCTGTATTCACATCAACTCTTTGGCTACAGGCTCTGTCTTATTATTGGGGACTAGCCCTTTGATGAGTTGCCTTAGACTTACCTGGTTTGTTGGCCCGGATCCATGGGCCATGGGCAGCTCTGGTGCTCCCTCTGACTCATATTTTGGCTAACATCTTGATCTGAAGTGAGGGAACCCATGGCTCTCTGGATGTTGCTAAAACTACCATCCTTAATGATTGGCCATGCTGGCAGGGGCTGATGGGAGTTGGAGTCCAGAAACATCATGGGGGGGCGGTTTACAGGTTAACTACCGCTGATCTAGATCCTAATGCAGACTGAATTTAACTGGGTGATGGGACCATGGCTTAATTCCTTATGCATTGCCTGCATTTTTTTCTTGTTTCAAAGGGTGTCATGAATGTTTTCAGTAACGATGATGAAGGCTCACCAAGTTTTATAATGAGGAATCTTACTAAGCTGTAACATGCATATTTTTCAGCGATACAGTTAACATTTGTTGAAAAGGGAAAAGAAGATGAAAGATTTCCTGGCTGGGGATCAATAAAGCTATCTGAGAGATAAAAAGCATCCAACTGTCCTTTTTCCAAAGATCTTCTGTGGGATCTCAGCTTCCCCTCTATCTCAGTTCAAGCTGCTTTATTAAATATCAAAGAATATTTTTTTAAGGTTTAATCATTTCAAAGGAAAGCAGCAAATTGATTTAACCTCTTCCCAGATCTTCTGCACATTGGGACACATTTTCCCATCAGTTCTCACGGAACATTAAGCAGAAGAAATAGATAACAAAATTGAGGCCAGCTTGCAAAGCACATGTAGCCCAATGGCTGCTCTCTGCATGTGTGCCATCTACAGTGATGCTTATGTAAGTGTGCCTAGGATTGCAGCCTTAACTGCTTCCTTCAGAGCACAGTCCTCATATACTCCAAAGCAATCTTATTGCTCTAATAGGACACAAGTTCTCACTGTAATTACAAGTCCCAGTTGTCGCAGAGAGGGATGCATGTGGAGGCACAGCATTCATAACAAATCAAGTTGCCTGCTTGCAATCCTACAACACCTTGAAACTCTCCAAGGAAGTGGAAGTCACAGGAGGTGGCAAGCAGTGTGCTCCTCTGGGGTCTGGATCTGCTGCCCCTCCAGCTGTCCCTCTAAAGCAGGCATCCACAAACTCGGCCCTCCAGATGTTTTGGGACTACAACTCCCACCATCCCTAGGTAACAGGACAACAGGATCAGTGGACACGGATGATGGGAATTGTAGTCCCCAAACATCTGGAGGGCCGGGTTCGGGGGTGCCTGACCTAAAGCAACTGGCTCATTCAGGTTAATGAGTGGACCGGCCCTGGCTGTAGCCTCTGCTTCTCATTTCTCCCCAAACCCTGCGACTGCTGTTTGGCATGAGAGAACCTGACAGCAAGAAATGGGCAGGAGGGAGACTCCCCGTGTCAGTGGAGAATTTAAAGGTTTTGTTTCTGGGTTACAACCTGGTAAACCCAAATATCAAGTGATCTTAGTATGAGACATTTAGCAAGTCAGCACAGCTGATGCTTGCAAGCTTGGAGGTCACTGACAATTCCCATGCTAAGGACTCATTGCAGCAAGGGGCACCATCCAGAATGGCAATCACTGTCAATAAATAAATAATGCCCCACACCTATTCTAGTTGGTTTCTCATTCTTCTCATACCTTTTCTCTACTTCCACTGCCCATTGGGACTGGTAGAACGCAAGCCAGGAAGACAAACAGTAGAGGCAATGACAGGGAGAGCCAATCTAGTTTTGTCCACATCCTCCTTCCACAAGAGCAACACTGAGGCTAAGAAAGAAGAAACCGATAGGCAGTGCTCCGCCTGTACTGGTTGCAAGTAAGAAGTCAGGCTGGTGGGGTCTGGCCACGGGCAGGATGAGGTTAGTAGGGCAGTGCCCCATTCACCCTAATGGCCAAGCCTCCATTGCTTCCTTTTCTTATGGGTTCCCGATCAGATTCCTGGGTGGGGCTTTCATTGTGGGGTGCCCTGGAAGGAGATCTGGCCAGCAGTTCAGCCTTGATGAAGTAGCATTGGTAGTCAGTTGATGTGCCTTTGTGGGAGCTAAGAGGATCCCAAAAGGTCAGTTGATGGTCAGAGGGCATGGCACTTCCCCGTATTGATTCATCACTTTGTCTTAAGCATTGAGTAGCAACAGAAGATTTAAAAATATGAAAATTACATGCCTTTGCAGCTTTTAAAATGAGGCGTCAAATGTGGAATTGCTGGTGTCAAATGTTTTATCTTCGGTTGCTACTCCCATCTGTTTTGTTGTATGTTTCTGTTGCTATAGCCTTTGGCTAAAAGCAATGAAAGTACTCTCGTGTCAATCTATATTGCTTCTTTAAACATTTTTCTGCTTTGCTGGCAACACTGACACAGCAACAGTAAGGGTTAATTACCTTGAATCTACGTGCTTTCTTGTTCTGCTAACCACCTTTAATAATCCCTCTCCTACAAAGGGGCTTGGTATAGTTTGTGACAGACTGTATGCTTTAGAAACACTCTTTTTTTGAGGGGGGGAGTGCCTTAGGCTTTTAAAACTTTTTTCTTTTCTTTTAACCTCTCCTAATACAGACACATTGGAAACACATGTTTAACACTCTTGCTTCCCAACAGGGCTTTAACTATCAGGGTTGACCTTTTAAAGAATGTAGACTGTGTAGTTATTGCCACTAGTATTTCACACAGTTATTTATTTATTTATTTAAACATTCATATACCAGTATTCTTAAAAAATAAATAAATCAGAGTGGTTTACAACAATTATACATAAAGCCATATGATAAAAACCATATAAAAATGTTAAAATCAGAAATCAGCTAAGTCTTATGGAAATATGTATTCTTAAATGCCCGCATAGGCCTGACAGAATAAAAAAGTTTTCAGAAAGTGCCTGCAGAATTGCTATTGGCAGAGTATTCCTCAATACTGGGCAGATGACACTAAGGGATCCGTTTCTTCTTGTTGTCAGATGAGCCTCACCAGTTCAAGGAATGACCAGGGATGCTCCTGCAGATGACCTCCATGACTGAGCTGGGATAAGCGGCCAGGCCACCCCTGACATACCCTGGGCCTAAGTTCAGGATTTTGTAGCAGAAGGACCTTGAACTTGGCTTAGTAGTAGATTGGCTGCCAGTGCAGATGTCACACGTTGTTGGCCAGATACCCCCCTCAGCAATCTGGCTGCTGCATTCTGCACCAGCTGCAGCTTCCAAATCGCTTTGTTCTAAACAGAAGTAATTCCAATGTCATAGCAAGCATGTTACATTCATGCACACAATGCCCCTCATCTGCCAGCGCTAGTGGCACAGCCTGCAGTGACCCCAACACCACTAGTCCCCAGGTATTTCTGTAGTCGGGGATCAAATCCCCATATGCTTCTCACAACCACTGTTTTATGAGCACAGCACACAAAGGCGAGGAAAGGAAGCTAATCAACACAGCAACCACATAGCACCCTGGGCACAGAGTTCACACAACTCTGTCTGAAAATAACCAGCCAAATGAAGGGACTAGGACACACAGCAACAGTGGCCACATACATACAGTGCTGTGTGCATCCCATTAAACCATAAAGGTAAAGGGACCCCTGATCATTAGGTCCAGATGTGACCGACTCTGGGGTTGCGGCGCTCATCTTGCTTTATTGGCTGAGGGAGCCGGCGTACAGCTTCCGGGTCATGTGACAAACCAGAGCAGCGCATGGAAATGCCATTTAACTTCCCGCTGGAGTGGTACCTATTTCTCTACTTGCACTACTTGACGTGCTTTTGAACTGCTAGGTTGGCAGGAGCAGGGGCTGAGCAACGGGAGCTCACCCTGTTGCAGGGATTCGAACCGCGACCTTCTGATCGGCAAGTCCTAGGCTCTGTGGTTTAACCCACAGCGTCACCCGCATCCCTTCATTAAACCATAGTTTATGGTAATGTGAAGAGGCAGGGTGCTAGTCCATACTGCTAGTCCAAACCTCGCTTTGCTTCTCCCCCACCAGAGGAAGATGAAGAACGAACAAATGAAAAGTCAGCCTTTGGTATGCTTCCTTCCTGGTGTATTGAATAAAGGAAGCTGGGAGGAGTACTGTGGTGGCCTTTGAGCTGCATGCATTTACTTTAAACCATAGTTTACTTTAAACTTTGGTTTAAGTAATGTGCAAGCCAGACCGCTGACAGCAATGGCCTCCAGAGGCTCCCGGGGTAAGGCATGTGGTTTGGATTCAGGAGTTTACACTAGCAGCAAAGTGGGGGAATGCTTCCAATAATCTTTTGCATATCTTGAGGCAGGAGGCAGAATCAGTCATGTCAGTCCAAAGGTTCAGATCCACACTGCAAATCCCACAGAGCATCCAGCCACTCAGTTTTCATCATGACTTGAATTATTTGACCTAGGTTCAGGTATGTAGGAATGCCAAGGTTTGGTTATCCAAAGCTTTGAAACACATTCATATTTGAATCACATTCATATTTATCTGATTAGTCTTGGCTGCCCTAATCAGTCAGGGAATAAAAATTTTGGCCAGTGAAAAGAATGCAAGAGGTGGATCACAGAGACTTAGAAAATGCAAGGTGAACTTTAGGCAGAGCAAAGGCTGTATTGTTATTTGACCAGAAAATTCTTACAGCACAATCCTATCTATGTGTACTCAAAAATGAGACCCACCGAGTTTAATGGAGCTATAGAGGTAGGTAGGTAGCCATCTCCAAATCATGCCCTATCAGCGCATATATGAAGCTGGGATTCTTTTGCCCCAAATACATGCATCCCTTTGTACACTCACCAAATCTCATTTGCCAGTTTGTTGCCCCATTCACCCAATTTCGAGAGATGCTTCTGGAGTTGTTTGTTCAACGATGAGTTTTCAGCAACCTGAGTTTTCAGCATCTAGAACAATTAACTGGCATCTGTAAACTTAGCTACCTTACTAGTCTTACACTAGTTCATTCATGAATGTTAAAGAATATTGGTCCCAAATACAGATACTTGGGTGTGCGGTTCATTTCCACTGCTTGGTTTCTGCCCTTTAAAGTCATGAATCCAAAGCAGGGTCAGTCCTCTTTTCACAGAGCCATTAATCTTATTCAGAATGCTTTGATGAGGGACTTTAAGTCCTGACAATCATGTAAAGAGCAGGGAAGCACTGGCAAACCATGCACCCTCTGACATGTCACTTTCCCTGTCTTTATAGCTTTCCCTCATTCAAAGTACTAAATCCTGCATAGTCAGGGTCTTAAATCACATGTGGGGAACCTGACTGATGGCCAGCCAAGGCTAATAATCAGATAAATATGAAAGTGATTCAAAGTTTTGGATAACAAAACCTTGGAGTTCCAACATACCTGAATCAAGGCCAAATATTTCAAGTCATACTGAAAGCTAAGTGCTTGAATGCTCTGTGCTATTAACAGTTGGGTTTGAGTCCCAGAGCTTGCTCTCTTTGGCCTTTGACATGGCCCGTTTCTCTCCCCCAGACATGCAAAAGCTTATTAGAAGCAATGCCCTCTTCCCCCTGGTGGTGCCACCACAAGTGCAGGAGGGTCCCCATTTCAGAAGTCTGCTGTTCAACTTACAAACAGCTGTAAAAATGGGGAAGGTGACACATCAGAGTGGGTGGTCCTGCCAGCACATCTTCCATGCATGCTTATCCTCACAGGAGGAATGCCCAAATAGGACTTTTGTCAACAGTTTTTTTGAAAGCTGCAGTGCACCCATTTCTGTGCGTATTGAGGCTCCCAAATATCATAAAAGTTCAGCAACACCTCACTTGGCTGAAGCCATTCCAATTCATCCTCAGCAAGTCTTGTTCTTCTAAATGTTTGACAATTCTAGCTTTAATCATGCTTCTACTAAATTTCCTTGGACAGAAGTTAGGCTCTGTCTGTAATTTCCCAGCTGTCCTCCTTATTAAAAATTGGATTCACTGGTTTGCAGTCCTCTGATAAGGGAGCTGATGTTCATCATATGCTTGCATATTTTTATTAAAAGACACTTAATTTAACATTTCCACCTTCAACCCTGTTGCAAAAATACAGAAAGAGCCATTTGGCATCACTCAAATTATAAACAATCGCAAACCTTATTTCTCTGCTGTGGGGTCTGTGACCTATTCCTATTCATGTCTTACATGCACCCACTTCACCATATGCTTGCTTACACCTAGCAACTAATTGTAGCCTTGTTAGCTTTTCATTTTGTCTGTTTGTGCCCAGGTTACATATGTTTGCAGGCAATTTCTGTCTCATTTGCAACCTTCATTTAATGAGCTGATTTGTTTGAAACTTGACTATTGTCTGTTTACAGAATCTGGAGGGAGAAGTTCTAATCTGCCCAAACAAATAATGTGGCCATATTGAAGGAAGTGGTTGGTGATGGGAATGTTCTTTGGATATATGAGCCCCTGACCAACATTTTACCCTTGCTTGGGGTGGGTTGGTGGGCAATGTATATTGATTCACTTATTTCAGTGGTAAGGCAACCTTGCTGTATTTGGTGTGGGGGAGGTAGTTTCCTCCAGCTTATGCTACTTAAATGGCACCCTGAACTCTTGCCCTGAGTGCATCATTACTAAGGGCAGGTTGGCCATCCAAGCAGGAACTGTCTTTGGCAAAAGCAAGTCTCTTTCCTCCTGAGGCAAAGCTGTGGAAACTCTGTGCATATGGACTACAGACCCCAGAGCCCACTTTGGCACCACACATGCAGTCCTTCTGAGCAAATAGGGCTCTGTGGTCAACACACACACCATGCAGTTCTTTATGTCTCTGAATGGCAGGAACAGAGTTCACTTCACAAGCACATCCAACCCATGAGCAACAGGTGGATGCTACACCTATTGTATGGGGCTGTAAGAGAACCATACCTTCCAGATATAGATAGAAAGATGATAAAATAAAAAATGGGCCAAAACCTAAAACCCCTCAGATCCCAAAGGGTTTGGCCTGGACCCATACAATACACGTGAAGTAGAAAGAATTTATTATTTTATTTAGAAATATTTATCAACCACTCAATCGCAAGACTCCCTAAATAAAATTTTTGTTAAAACACATCAAACTGTTTTAAAACCCCCCAACTAGAATACGTAAGATAATTATCAATAAAACATAGATACAATCAGTAAAACATTTTAAACAAGCATAGATAAGCATGTAAAAATGCAGTGCTTTCCATAACGATAATTGAAAGAAAATTAATTACAGTACACAGCATTGCAATCGTTCAAAGAAAACATTCCACAGCCTGCATGGTTTTCTCCTCCACATGAAGAAATGAAGTCTGAAAGAGGACGAAGGTATCACTAATCCCTGCTCTGAATACATCCAACAGCTACACCAGGGCTTTCCAAATTGTGTGTTGCGACACTTTAGTGTGTCGGCTGCAGTGCGTAGGTGTTTTGCACGAACTCTCCTCGCACTCCTCCTGGGCCTGGAAAGAAGTTAGTTTAACCTCTGGTTTCCTAGTAAAACTGAATTACTGTGTCGCGAAATGATGCATGTCTAAGAAGTATGTCACCAACATGAAAAGTTTGGAAAGCTCTGAGCTACCCAGTAAGGGGTTGGCGGGTCAAAGTTTGTGATTCAAAGTAAACATTCACTCTGAAGGAAGGAGAGGTCAGTTTTGTGAAACCTCCAAACCTGTAAAGGTTGAGGAGGGTGACTGTGTAGAGCAGGAATGTCCAACAGGTCAATCAACAACTTTGGGTCTTCCTCTCCCCAAAAAGCTCAACAACTTTTATAAACATAATGGGTTGATCACTGCTATGGTCTTTTTAGTGGGAGTAGATTGCGGTCTCTTGGAAGTTGGACATCCCTGGTGTAGAGCACATGGGGAAGAGGAAATGCCTGATCCTTTAATATGAAGCATCCACCAATCCTTGTCTTGATGACACAGCAGGCTGAGTGGCAGAACTAACGACTAAATGGCTAATGGCTAAAACAGGGTGACTCAGATCTTGATTTCACAAACTGCGCTGCCTAATAGCCAGTGATATTCTAAGATACTATCTAAGTCACTGCTCAAAGATGAGGAGAAACAAGAAAGAGATAGCTCACTGCCTCCCTGATCCACAGTACCACAATCCTTGTAGTGATGGCAGCAATGGAACACTTCAGCATCTTCTTGTAGGCATCTATTTTCCTGGCATAATCTGATCTTCTCTGAACTATTCTACAAAACTGGAAACAGAACTGGGTAGCCAATATGGCACCCTCCAGGTGATGTTGGATGACATCTTCCATCTTCCTGACCATTGGCCATGCTGGCTGGGGCTGATGGGAATTGTAGTCCAACAAAGATCTAGAGGGCATCACATTGAATGAATTATGGAGAGCCTTCTCCAACTTTTGATGTAAGGTTGCCATGCAGATAATTATTTCCTTGAAAATGGGCTTAAGGACAACAGCTCCTTCACAAATATTACTTCAGTGATGACCACAACAGCTCTAGTAAGATAATGTGTGGTGTTACTATTATCACTATTATCTCAACCAATAGTGGCCTATGTTACCAGTTTGGGATAAGAACAGTTGCCTTCTGGATCCAGTAAGTTTTCTGTGGGAGGGCCCTGGAGCTCATGCATAGAGGTGCTAAAAAGTACTAGAATAAGTTAGTGACTTAACCTCCATTATGTAATGGGGAAAGCTATGCTTTGAAGATGAGAAATGAGATGCAAATGGAAGGAGATGAGGTTTGCCTATTCTGACCAGTTGTATGAATTTGGAGTACCTATTTTCTGGAGAATTTCAGAGAATTCACACTAATCTCTTAGTGTGGCAGCACCTACACTTATACTCTTTCCAGTACGTCCTTAAAACATTTTTGTTTCAGCAAGCCTATCCAGGCGTGCAGAATTTACATGTGCTTTAATCTACTGTATTGTTGGTTTTAATTAGTTGTTGATAGTTTTAAAATACCTGCTTTTAAATTTCTTTTATTGATTTCTTTTTGTAAACCATTCTGAGGTTTTATTACGATCAAGCAGTATATAAATTCTGTTAGATAAATTAATAACATAAACAAAATCTTCATTATGTAGATTCAGTGGACAGCATTTGTTATGGGCGGTGTTCATTCTGCCCTAAAAGAAACAAGTAGCCAAATACTTTGTAATAATGAACACAAAAGAATAATTGTTAGCAATATGCCCCATTGGTTACTCAGAGGCTATGTCTGTCCATACCTCTTGGCTCCAAATATGATGACCATTCAAACTCAGAACATCTGCCTTAATTGTGCCAGTTCCTAATGCTTCATGGGAAAAGGGCTGGAGTATTTTATATCTTAATGTCATAATCTCTCAATTATTATTTACACAACAGGCAATAGCTGTATTTTATAAGTCTCATTTCTTCTCTCAGACAGGAAATACCTCTGCTTACTCTTCTCATAAAGTATGACCAATGACCTCAGCAAGAGACACATTTGTATCTCCGATCTGTTCTGACATAGAGCAAACAAGATATGAAAATCTCATTTATTTGGAGGAAATCTGTCTATTTTCCAGGATGCTTTGAAGACTTCAAATACTTTCCCCTCCTGGATGAAGAACGGGGGCCTTTTCAAGCAATTGTGTTTTAATGCAAACACTGTGCAGCTGTTAACTCAGAAGGGTTGAGGCCCAGTCATCCTTTGTGAAGGGGAGCACACAGTTGCTAGATCAGGGAACTGTCATATTTTGTTCCTGGTAAACTGCAAATACATACCGGTACCTATTTTAGCACTTCCTTTGTGAGCATAGGTTCTATCAGAGCTTGGATTGAATCTAATAATATATGGTAATATCTGGAAATATTTAATAGATTCTGACAACTGAGTTGCAACAGTACTTCATAAGTGCTGTGTTAGCTTCTCATCGTTACTTAAATCAGGGAATGTCCCTTGGAACTAATGAAAAAGTATTAGATTAGTCATACTGATGTCAAAGTTTTGATTTTGAAATGCAAATGTCAAAATTTGTGCTCAGTTTTCACCATCAGAATCTGAAGTGCTACGTTTGAAAATGTGCTGGTCAGAATTTAACTTTTTAAAAAGATGTTCTATTTCCATTTCTGATTTGGGTTTTTTATTACAGTTTCAATATTGAGCCACTGGTTTATGAAATTCTTTGAAGATAGTTACTGGGAAAGATGGGCCGGAAAGATTTATTATAAATACATTCCAGGATGCATTTTTTTTAAAAAAAGAAGAACTTACTGATACTATTTTGGGACTTGTCCTATGCTGCTTACTCATATACCTACCTGCTTTTTGCCAGTTCAATTATGGGAGCATTTTTATTTATTAATATAAATTTCATCCCACTGCTAGACAAGGCTCTTCTGATAAGTGAAAAATTAAAGAAAAACACATCCATACCACTGAACAATAAGAATGTACCAAACAGAGTTTAGAGGGAGTTGCAATATGTTGTGTTGTTATGTCAGTAAGAACAATATAATGATGATGATAATGATGATAATGATAATGATAATGATAATGATAATGATAATGATAATGATTTTATAGACCGCTTCACAACATGAAGCTGTTGAAGTGGTATGCACAATAAAAAAGCAGAATAAAACACACAAACATATCTTCAAAAAAATAAATAAAACCAACCGTATAATTTTTAAAAACAAAACAATTTTATTAGAAATAAATATATATATTCCACAGATGACTGGGTTGCATTCTTATGTAAATATGGATCTTTGCTCTAATGGGAGCTTTTGCCCAAGCAAAGAGCAGGTGCAGGATGTCCTTAACCAGATTGGGACCCCAGAAAGGAACATAGGCAAACCCCTCCTCCCCTGATTCATCAAACCCCATGTAATTTGGCCCTGACCCGGTATGGAATCCCACACTCAGCTTCAGCTTTCAGTTCCCACAAATTTTCATCTGTATATGAAGTAAGGGCATAACTGGCGAGGGCACGGCAAGCTATAGAGCAGAATTGGATGTGTCACTACAAGCCTTATCTAGGAAATCTGTGCGTTGATTGCTACAGCTAAGATGGTATCAGGAAGCATTTCGGAAGTAGGCTGGGCAGATGAAGTACCCAGGATGTCCCCAAGCCTTTCAATGATCTTGTGATGAGATATGCTGACTTCAGATTCATGCATAATAGAAAGTGGTGGGATGGGCAAGGAAAATGTACTTGATCTAATGTGGCGACATGTACATGAATAATAGGAGTGATGAATGGAAACATTCCCAAAGTGGTAGGTATGTAAATAGATCCTGCTTTGAATAGGTGTAGTGCTTGTACTGTTTCTCTTAAAGCAAACCTTGTTTCAACAGTGTTTAATAAGGTGTTGTGTTCCTTAGCAAAGTGACTGTAGGGCCAGAACATTTTGCTGCTTGAGGCAAAAGAGAAAGTGCTTCCTCTTTCTCCGCTGCCCAGCTGCCATGTCTTCTTCCATAGAACCCCCCCCCCGCTCCCTGCTCCTCTGTAGCCCCCTTGCTGCCACTATCACCTTCTCTACAGGGAGTAAAAGGAGGCCAGAGAGGAGCAGGTGACAGGTGGTGGCAGCAGAAGTCTGTGGTGGGTGACAGCAACAAGCAGTGTGTCCCCCAGAGGCTGAATCTGCCACCTGAGATGCTCTCGGCTCACTTCATGAGCAGGCCGGCCCTGTGTAGTGCTAAAGTCATTGGCAGATGCAAACAATGAAGGCAGAATGACTTCAGAGTGGTGCCCTTCTACCTTTCAGTCTAGCTCCGTACTCAGTCTACATCAGTAGTCCGTAGGGGTGGCAGGACCTGTCAACTTCGATTCTCTCCGTTTCTCATTTTTTCCTGTCTTAAAGTTATTTCTCCATTTTTTTGCAGCAATTTGCGATTTTTTAAAAACCGTCATGGAAATTGTTCAGTATTTTAGTGTGAGTTTCTCCTAACAAAAACTTTTGATGTGCAATTTTGACTAATGCACACATTACTGCAAGCAATTTCTCCTAACAATATATTTTTGTATGATATTTCTATCACTGTGTTTTATCCGCTTCTCTCTCTCTCTCTCTCTCTCTCTCTCTCTATATATATATATATATATATATATATATGTAAATATTGGTTGGAGAACTGGCCATTGGCCATGCTGACTGGGGCTGGGGGAGTTAGAGGCTATCTCCACCTGGAGGCTCCCATTTTTGATCCACACTAAGTTGACAATAGCTCTCTAGATTTGCAGATAAGAACCTGGGACATTTTGCATGCAGTGCCTGTGCTCTACCACAGAGTTATGGCCCTTTCTCCAAATTAGACAACATTTTCAATTTAGGCACTGGGATCCAAATGTGTATACAATTGTATACATTAAGCAAGGGTGGGGAGGGAGAGGATGATGTCATAAGCCCCGCATTGCTGTCGGGATTGGGTTGGCAGGTTCTGACAGAGGTATAAATTAAGGGAGGGGCTGAACTGGGGCTGAATAAATTAAGGGAGGAGCTTCCCCTTTCAAGTATTTCCAAAATGCTATGAAGCACTTGACTAATTGGGCAGAGCCCTGTGGTAAGTAGGTGGGTACTGGGCAGCCCTTGTGTGAAAAGAAAGAGCACAAGGGGTGGAGCATGAGGTGTGGTCAGTTACTCACAGATGTCGGAATCTCTTCTGAAAAAATTGCCACAGGTAATTAGCCAAGACATCTGTGAACCTGGATTTTTATACTACCAAAAACGAATGCAGGGCTGGCCCACCCATGAGGCCCGGTGAGCCGACCACCAGATCCATGGGCAGCAGATCCCAATGTAGATCTTTATTCCTCTCTTGCTCCTAATGTAGATCTTCTTTCACCACTTCTTCCCTACCAGTAGGGGACACCATTTGGTGGTTTGCCTCAGGTGCCAAAATGTCTTGGGCCAGTCCTGAAAGAATGTGTCCACACACTGATAAAATATAAAATGGGAAGGGGAACTGTCGATTATATCTTATATCACTTTCCTTTGAAGGTTGTCCTTTTAAACTTCACTATGTGGGCAAAGCTTGGGGGAGGGGGGATACAGCATGCTACAGTTGCTTCTCACAATTCAACACTGTAATTACTTTGGATTAATATTTTCCCAAATGCAATCCTACTTCTTTTATGGAATGATCAGGAAAGAAGAAAAAGGTGCATCCCAAACAGCTGGGTGATTATAAGCCTGAATTAAAGCTGTCGTGTTAAAAAGAATTATGTTGGCAGATCATGGGGATGTTTTGTGAATTCAGATAAGTAAGATGTTTAGTTAAGAATTCCAGTCCTATGTATAGTTACACAGAAGGAATTCCTTCTGGATTACGCAGGAAGGGGGGCTTATTCTCAAAGAATTGCAGCATAAAGCTATAAACATAATGGAAAGGTAATAAATAATCATACTCTGCCTTTTCTATACATGTGAACCTCTTTTATCCCCATCACAATTGTGTGCGGTAAGCTAGGCTGACTAATGATGGTTGGTTTATTCCCAGTTAACTTTATGGCTGAGCAAATATTTGAACTGGGGTCACCCCAGTCTTGACTTAAGTCCTCCGCCAAGCTTTCTCCTAGTCCACTCCCCTTCCCCTCCTTGAGTTGAGCCCTTCTTCCAAATCAGGCAGCATTTGCCATGTAGGCAGTGGGAACTGCATGTCAATTAAGTTTTATCATTTCAACAAGTTGAGAAGAAGCTCCTGTGTGTGCCCCCCTTTTTTTTGTTCCAGTGAAAGGGCATGGATATTGTAATAATAGAATGGGATTTCTCTTTTATATAAAGCCAAACATATTTATTCTGATTTATACCTTTCATGTGCAAGGGTGGATGAAAGTGATGGGTTTCTGTCCCTGAAGGCCACATGTCTTAATCCTATTAGAATGTAATAGAAGAGAGGAATTAGAAGAACACTAATAGAAGATACCAAAGATGTCCCATTTATAACCTGCTTAAGTATATTATGTAATGCACATGCCCCAGTTAAATGAAAGATTATATTTTGAAAAGATAAGATGTCTTTCCTGTTTACAACCAGAAAACGAGAAAAATTAGATTTTATTTTTTCACAAGCAGGAGAAAGATGGGATCTGTAAATGTGTGTGTGAGTGCGCAGATTTTGGGAGAACTGCATCACACACTGTTCTCACCTGCCTGCCCCTTTGTTTTGCTGAATATCAGCCTGAAAAACATGAACATTTGCCCAGAGCTTTGTGACATTTAGGTTGGTACTAACTGAAGTATTAAACTACTGTTGTGGTACAACTCCCATCATCCTTGACCATTGGGCCATGCTGGCTGCGGAGTTGTAGTGCAACAACATCTGGAAGACACCATGTTGGCTCTCTTTTTCATAGAAAAATGTAAGCTGCCTTTTATTGAGTCAGGCCATTGGTTCATCTTCAGGCATGGCCAAACTTGGCCCTCCAGATGTTGTTGGCCTACAACTCCCATCCTCCCTAGCTAACAGGACCAGTGGTCAGGGATGAAGGGAATTGTAGTCCCAAAACATCTGGAGGGCCGAGTTTGACCATGCCGAACTATCTCAGTATGGGCTTCTCTGTCTGAAGTTACTGGTGCCAGCTTCCTAGGATTGCAGCCAGTGTCTCTCCAAGCAAGACCTTGGAGATTCCAGGGATTGAACATGAGACCTTTTTCACGCAAGGCAGATGCTCCAGCACCGAGCTACAGCCTTTCTTCTGCTGACATAAGTATCACATGGATTTTTTTTGCTGCATTTTGGCAATACAATGTCTGACAAGCTCCGTTCCAATCTGTGGGAAGTTTATGTCACAGTAAATTGGTGTCATCATGCATTGTCCAGACTGTTTCTTTCTTTCTTCATCTTCTCTCTTTCCAAATCCCATTCCCCACCTGATCTAAATTCCCACAGCTAAACTACTGATTCATGCAATGAATTTGATCTTATCTCAGCTACTGGAACCATTTCATTTTTGAATATGTACAGTACAATGGTGGGCCTGGATGATGTTCTTGCAACATTCTGAGAGTGTGCAAGATTTTCATTTGCTTCACTAATGTAGCAAGGGAGGGTCGGCTTTGTGATAGGGTTATTAGCATAGTGGCATCTGGCCAAATTGGGCCAAACACGTGGTCAAAGAAACAATTGGGGAAATTAGTATTAGAAAGAATCCACAGCAGTTTAAAAGACACAGTAAAAAGGTAGACTTTGCCATTTGTCAGATCAGGGACAGGGAAGCTTTTTCAGCCAGAGGGCCACATTGGCTCATGGGAACATTCTGGGGGCCACATGCCAGTGCTAGGCAAGGCTAGAGGCAAAGTAGTTGGAGCAGCAGTTGCAACTCTTACTTTTACACAATAGGGCACATTCCACCATATGAATGCCACAGGTTTCTACATACATGTCCCCTATCCAGGCAAGTAAGAAGCATTATTATCAAAGTTCAAGGACACTTTCAGCCAGGCAAAAGCACTCAGGGAGGCTACAGAGCAGGAACCTGTAGATGGACGTCATGTTGCTAGCAAGCCCATGTGTGTATTGCAGAAGTTAGATTTGCATTCATAGCCCTTCCTCTTCTAAATACTTGTGCATATACTGCCTACACATTTTCAGGATTTCCATACCAGCTACCAGATTTATATTTGTGCTCTGCATTCCATAGAATGAAGTGTTGTTCAGATTTATAGAGCTGGTTCAGATTTGTACTACATACCAGCTCAGAGACTAGTGAATTATTTTGCTTTCTCTCTGTGTGTCAGATTTTAAAATTAAAATGTTGTTACAATGCTGTTGCAATTCACAAGTGCCCCCCCCATTTTTCATCTACTTTTCAATGCACAGTCCTAGGTGTCACATTTGAGTATTAAATGAACCTCTACAACTATTCTTCTTCATCTCTCTTGGCCACAGCCCATAAGAATGCAATCTAAAAGACAACACAGTTTCTATCACAATGCTAACACTCAAAATTTTGAAGTTTTGCATATTGTCCATCTCCAGCACACATATTTTGGATATTCTTTTTCTTGCTTGGAACACAAACATTGAATCTCTAGTTTAAATTTATTTGCGCAAGTGTCTGCTTGAGAATTCCTTGCACTCTAGGCTGTCCTCACTGGAGTTGATTTAGCAGTCTAGTAAGCAAATGCCATAAAATCAAACTAATATAAACTTAATATCAGCACAATTCTTTTAAGAGTTGTGGCCCCTCAGCCATTTAAAATACACATTGTTAATGCCCGCCCCCCCCACAAACGCTGTTATGCTCCCTTTCAAAGGAATGGAGAGGGTGAGAGTGCTGTGGTTCCACTTCTCAAGAGTTGGAGAAATAAGTCAGTGGTGGTAGTCCACAGTCAGAGTGTCCACTGTGTCATTGCTGACCCATCTTTAGTATTCTAAGGGTGGTGTGTGGATAAAATGGGGTGTTCCAAAGGTGTTTTGGGGGCAAGCTGGGGGAGACTTTGGATCAGCCAGATTCAAATCTGCATTGTTCCCCAGACATGCTCCTGGAATGGAAAGGGGGGCGGGAACCATGCCAGCTGGCATATGTTTTCCCTCCCCATTTGAATTCAACAAGGAAGGATTTTCTTTTCTTTTTTAAAAAGAAAAACCAGCAAGAAGAAAACTTCTGCCCCTCGGCTTTTGCCCTGGCCAGCATGAGATTGGTAGGTCCTGAACACAAAAATGGCTGATGAAGGTAATAAACAATTGATCAAGCTTATGAGATAACATCACAAGAGATCCACCCCTGAAAATGCTTACAGAAGCTATTTAGAGATATCAGATCAGGTCATAATCAAGCTACACTCAAAGACACAGACTCGGACTGATGGCAAGGTTGCCTCAGTTGATCTTCATTTTTAAAGGGGGGGGGGTGTGTGTGTGTCACAAAATAACATGCTTATAAAGTATTCCATGCTTAGACAAAAGTCAATGTTTGAATCACACTTGGATGGAAACAAGAAGACTACACATGGTGCCGCTATGATGTGCTCTCCATAGTCTGTATTTTTCCATAATTGATAAGCTTTACTAGGTCCAGCTGGAGCTCCCAAGTTAAATCTCAAGCACTGCTCCAATAAGCCACCCAACGCGGAGGCAATAAATAAAGCTACATTAGGAGATAGAGTTTTTGCCATCTGACTGTCCCATTTCCTCTGGTTCCATTTTAATTATTGCATGATTAGAATCAGTGCGGTTTTTCTAGAAAAAGAGGTGCCAGAACTCACAATGAACTCATCCCTTGTCCTCTTATAATGGCAATGGCACCCACCTGACCATTGCTATAACTGAGTTCCAGATGAAAAAAAAGGCTCTGATTAGAATCATTATTGTCAACACATTTTTATTACTGGGTAATACAGGGCTGGCACGCAGTGCCTACGAGAAAGCTTCAATGGTTTATAAAGAAGAAATTCTCACCTCCTGCAAGATAAAGATGGGCAACTTTCCTGTTCCAGGTAGAATTTTGCATGCTGCTTATGGATTTTTAAATAGTAAACAGCTTAGAAATGCTTCTAAATTAATGAATCAATATAATCAGTAGCTCAAGCCTCTGCTGTAAGCATATCACTTCCATTCCAGTAATGCTCTGAGATGATGTGATGATGATGATTTAAGATGCTGGGAGTAGATTCACAGGCTGTTCTGGGTTTGTTGCACAGGACTGGTTACCCCATTTTTTCATTGAGCTTACTGATCCTCCACCACAAGAAAGGATGCATGGGAGATAGGGTTATGCAACATTTTTAAAATCAGATTCCAACAATGTTAAACGCAAAACGGTTAGCCTTGAAATAAAGAAAAGAAAACAGTTTGGCAATCAGTTTAACTGAAACTATCTGTAGAAGTAAAAAAAAAAAAGGTGGTAATTTTAAATTGCTCCTTCTGCTTGCTGCCCAGGCCCTGCTAACCCAGTTATTCCTGTGTGATGGGAGAAGTTCATTGGTTAATATTACTAAGTGGGAGTAGAAGAGGAAGCAACAGGATTGAGGCAAATGTTTGCTCTAATTTTGCCATTTCTTCCACCTACACAGATGTTGTACAGGTCAATTAACAGCAGATACAATTAATCTGAAATTAAAGTACTGCTTGTTGATCCCCAGCTTGATTCATTTCCTGAATCAAGTTGTTATTAGAGTGGTGGAGATTGAAGCTGTTATTAGATTGGTCAGGAGCATCCCGGACCCTGATATTTCAGGGCTCAAACCATGGGAGATGCCATGGATGTGGGACCTAGCAATGCCACAGAGGATGGGCCCCACTGATGTCATTAAACGTGATGCATTAAGCACTGACCACAGTCATTCAGAGCATGTCATTCAAATAAGAAACACAAAGTTTCGGAAACAAGCAAATATGCCAGTGGTTGGAAATGAAGACAGAATCCTTAGCTAAAAGGGAGTGTTCCCAGGTCCAGCTAAAGTGAGGGGTATTTCCTTTTCATCTTCTCAGGATACCTGGGTAAGGTAGGTGCTCTCTCCTACCTGGAGACTCAAGCTGTTCCCCTACCACCTGGCAGGTGGCAGGCAAATCTGGAGGCTTCAGGTCTGGCAACTCTAGTTATGATGCTCTGGACTTTGGCCTTGAAGTATAGCTTTAAGTACACCACATATCTTCAACATTTTCAGACCCAGACACACTTTTAACCCAAACATGCATTTGGGGACCCATTTCGTAATCTTTTACCATATGTTTGCATGGTAGTAGTGCTCCTGTTGCAGCCCACCTTGGATCATGCCACAACCCACTAGTGTGATGTTTCTCAAACCTGGGTCCCCTGCTGTTGTTGGACTACAACTCCCATCATCCTTGACCACTGGTCCTGTTAGCTAGGGGTGATGGGGAGTCATAGTCCAACAATGGCAGTGAACCCTAATTTGAGAAGCACTGTACTAGTGGGTCCCAATCCATCAGTTGAAGACTAGTGAGCTACACCATAGTTTGCCCTCCATGAGTAATGACACTCATGCAAGCTCCAGCACAGGCCCCTCAAACTGAATGGGAAATTTTAAATGGCTTTGATGAGAGCTTTCAATAAATCACTAGATGTTGAACAATAATCATGGAGCAATTTGCTTTTGGCTTGCATTACAGTGGCAGCCTATTAGCAGGGACACTTCGTATTCATTGTGGATGTGATACAGGAGGTGGGGGCGAATCTAGCCTTGGTTAGATGAAATGATTTTTATGTTAGGTATATATGTGCACCCCTGAGCCAGGGCAGGAAATCATGAATAAAGGTGGACTAATTAGAAAGTTTAAATTAATCATTTTGTCAAAGGTTTTTGCTTAAGTAATGCATAAAAAGAAATAAAAGTGGGTGGAAAACATTACTCTAACTTCTTGGCAAGACAATTTACTATTGTATATTTAGTTCTGGACTATTTAGTCATGGTACATCTTGTTAGGCTAGTCTTACAGTAATCAAATTTCCTCTGCTGTCTCAGCAAAACTGATATTAATTCACATCCTGATGCAATTATATCACTGAGAAACCCATCTTACTAGATACATCTATTCTCTTTCTTCCTTTTCCTTCTGTACAACAGTTGTTTAAATTTGTATACCCTATGGCTATTAAACATATGAAAGAGAGTTCAGGCTCTCTACAGAAGCAAGGGGTCGGCTTTAAAACAAACATTGTATTTCACTTTGCAAAACATAACATTCTTGCACATGCAGAGTCGTATGTGTGAACAATTGGGGGATCCCCCATACATATACTAGCCCACAGCAAAGCATGATGTTACTGTGCTAGGCACACCGCTGTATGTCAAGCATCGTGTTTCATACACCCCAGTAGCTGGACCGACAGTATGCAAAGCACAGTGTGCGATCACTTCCACAGGAAATGTGAGTCCTGCTTTGCGGAGGGTGGGTTGGAGAGATGGAGAGGATCAAGAGGCAGATTAGAGAAATGGGCCAAAACTAACAAAAAGAATGTCAATAGGGACAAATAGGGACTAATGCAAGGTTTTACACTTAGGCAGGAAGAACCAGCTGCACAAATATAAGACGGGGGAAGGGGGACACCTGGCTTGCCAGTAGTACATCTAGGGGGGCTGGTAGACCACAAGCTTAACATGAGTCAACAGTGTGATGCAGCAGCAAAGAAAGTCAATGCTATTCTAGGCTGCATCAACAGAAGTATAGATCAAGGGAAGTAATAGTCCTGCTGGAACAAGTGCAGAGGAGGGCAACCAAGATGATCAAGGGTCTGGAAACCAAGCCTTATGAGGAACAGTTGAGGGAATTTGGTATGTTTAGCCTGCTAAAGTGGAGACAGAGGAGATAGGATAGGTATCTTAAAATATCTAAAGGGCTGCCACATGGACTTGTTTTCTCCTGCTCCGGAGGCTAGGACCCAAACCAATGGATTCCAGTTACAAGAAAAGAGGTTCCAACTAAACATCAGAAAGAACTTTCTGGTGTTAAAAGCTACGGAACAGTGGAACAGACTCCCTAGGGAGGTGGGGAACTTTCCTTCCTTGGAGGCTTATAAGCAGAGTTTGGATGGATATCTGTCATGGATGCTTTAGCTGAGATTCCTTGCAGGGGGCTACACTCAGTGACCCTCAGAGTCTCTTCCAACACTACAATTTTGTGATTCTATGATTAATACTTACTGTGTAGCTGTTAAAAGGCATCCTCTTTAGAAGAGGAGCTGGCACCCCTCAGCTTTTAAGCAATGTGTCAATAGGCTATAACTGTGGAAAGGGATACTGTAATTTAAGTTATTATTTCCTGGTCTCTCAGGATATCCTAATTCTCGTGCATACTCTACGCTCTTTTATTCTAACCAACCAACCAACCAACCACAGCTGGCCCCCTCCCATGGAAAATTGCTTTGAAGCAAGCTCTCTCCACCCACCCAGAATCATTATGCCTCATAGTAAATAGCTTTCGGCAGTAAAACAGAAGGCAGATGTTTTCTAATGTACAACACACACCCTTGCCAAGACCATGCGAGCAAGGTAAATAGAGGCCTTTTGAAAACAATGGCTGTGCATTTTGTGGATGGTAGCGAGAGCCCTAGTCATCAAAAGCAAACAATTTTCTGGCTGAGGGTGGATGCGACAGCTGTTGGAGCAAATGTTCCCGTTGCTTAAGGGTCTTCCACACATCCACAATAAGATCCTTTTTTTTAAGAGACCACCCAAACATACAAATAAAACAAAAAACAAAAAAACTTGGAAAGGATCCTGAATAAGCATAGGGACTCAGTGGATATTTTTAAATAATTGCATCATCATTGCTCTGATATTGCTGATCACGAGGGTGACAGTTGTCGTGAAGAAGAAGAGTTTGGATTTGATATCCCGCCTTTCACTCCCCTTCAGGAGTCTCAAAGCGGCTAACATTCTCCTTTCCCTTCCTCCCCCACAACAAACACTCTGTGAGGTGAGTGGGGCTGAGAGACTTCAAAGAAGTGTGACTGGCCCAAGGTCACCCAGCAGCTGCATGTGGAGGAGCGGAGACGCGAACCCAGGTTCCCAGATTACGAGACTACCGCTCTTAACCACTACACCACACTGACGGTCAGACAGAAAGGAAGCTTAATTTCCCCCTTTCAGGCTGAACTTCATTTGCGCAGACTATGAACAATCACAACTTGCATTCAGTGTCTGCTAGTCGATTCCATTTCAATATGACTTTCAGTCTGTAAAGTGGTTTGTTACAGCCCGATCCTAAAAACGCTTAGAAGGCAATAAAAGCAAGCAATGGGTTCAGTAGCACACAATGTAATTTCTGAATAAATGTGGTTGGGATGGTGCTGTTACTGTGTTGGTCCTCGTCACAAGAACTGGAGTCTGGTAGGCCACTATTCTTGCTATTTTCAGATGCTAGAGGTGTCCTGCTCAAGACAATACACACAATTGGTGGCAGGGGTGGGTGTTGGCTGCAGGTGTGTGGTATCAACACCTTTCTTTGCTGGGGTGTACTGGCTGTTTTACTGGTTATTCATATGGTCGGCAAATCTGAAATCAGATTATTATTATTATTATTATTATTATTATTATTATTACTACTACTACTACTACTACTACTACTACTATTGCTATGCCTTCAACCAGACTTTTCCTTTACCTGCAAGAAAAACAACACTTACCCACTGCACAGAATTACGCCATCAGCATTCCACTGCTTCCTATTAATTTCACCTTTGGGGAATAGTAAGAGGTGGAAATGTTCATACTAGGACTATTAAGTGCTTAGAAAAGCATGCAAAATCGCCTCTCGTGGCACTGCTTGAAAAAAGCTAAAAGAATACATGTTTAACTTGCATGAAAACTTTTCACCTTGCCAGGGAGGCTAAAGGTATTATTTCTACAAATGAATTAACATGTGAGCACACATGCCTAGGTAATATATACACATTCTAAGTACAAAGGAAGCCAGGTAAGTGTGCACTGGATAGCAGCCAAGGTTTCTGCAATCTCTTTGTTTTGTTATTGTCAAATCTAGTTGAATAAAAGAAAACTGGCACAAAGGGGCATATTCATCATAATAATACAAGAATCAAACTAATACAGGGTTCTGGAAGAAGATCAACAAACTTCCTGGCTTGTGCTATATCAGAATCTCATCTCATATGCACAGGGTGGTATTCAATTAAGTTTTACTCAGAGTAGAATCATTGAAATCAATGGACTAACCTGGGTCCATTAATTTTGATGGGCTACTCTGAGTAAAACTTAGCTGACCATCATCCACATTTTTTAAAGGAGTTCAAATGTATCTTCTCTTATTGCCGCCAAGGCCTCAAGATTACTAAACATCTGTATTTAGTTATAACAGGAACTATTTCAAACTTGACTTTTATTTATTAAATTATTCTTGCATCCAATGCTTTTTAAATTGCTTATTCTTTTTCTTTTTTGGAATGATTCCCCTTTGACATACATTCCTGGTAACAATTAAAAAAAACAAACCCCCCTACTTGACTGAATTTAGAGTTTGGTTGATGGATAAGGATTTGTTTTTCATTAACTGCACCAAATACAGCTTCAGGTCAAACTGGCTTGTTACAACAGTGGCAACAAAATAAAAATAGAATGGTAGCTGTAGAGTTCTTCCCCTGATAGGGCCACTAGGAAACTATTGCTCAATCAGGGGAAGGCCTATGGGTCAGTGGTAGAATATGTTCAGAAAATCATAGATTCAATTCTGGCTTCCCCACTTAGATACCCTCCCGATATTCTGGAGAATTGCTACCAATCAATAGAGACAAGCCTTCCTCAATCTGGTGCCTTCCACGTGTTTTGGTCTCCAGTCAACCTCAACCAATATGGCCAAGGGTCAGGGATGATGGGAGTCCAGTAACATCCAGAGAGAACCAAGTTGATGAATCTGCCTGGTGTAGTTGATACTGGGCTAGTTGTAAGGTTGTTGTAAGCCACTGAGGAGTTGTTGTTTAGTCGTTTAGTTATGTCTGACTCTTCATGACCCCATGGACCAGAGCACGCCAGGCACTCCTGTCTTCCACTGCCTCCCACAGCTTGGTCAAACTCATGTTCGTAGCTTCGAGAACACTGTCCAACCATCTCGTCCTCTGTCGTCCCCTTCTTCTTGTGCCCTTAATCTTTCCCAACATCAGGGTCTTTTCCAGGGAGTCTTCTCTTCTCATGAGGTGGCCAAAGCCACTGAGTACTTCGTTGTAAATAGATGATCCGGCTTGGAGAGACATCTGGATAAATGCACCATTCAAATCAGTATCATTGCCATGAACTGGTAGGTGTCATGAACTGACAGGATGACGGGGAGGAGGAAGAGGAACCTGGCAAGGGGTGTAGCAGGGTCTGGGACACACCGAGGCAAGCTGGGGATAGGGAAGGAGAGGTTGGTGTAGGATGTAATCACAGGGTGACAGAGGATGGCAAGGGGATGGAGGTCATTGCACAAAAACCAAAGCAGCAGGACCCCTCACCAGAACCAGAGTTGCCCCTGTACCCACAAACATGGCAGGCTCTGAGGCGGAGGGAGAAGTGGAAGGGACGCTCTAGGAGACTGAGGCACTCTGGGGCCCCAGTCCAGCTCACTAGCTTGCTTGCTAGCTCTGGGAGGAGGTGTGTGATTCCTCAGCTGAAGTAGGCTTGGAACAGGTGAGGGTCACATGCCTCATCAAGCCCAGATGCTGCAGTCAGCATGCAAAGTATAAAAGGGAAGCAGAGCTGAGGTGCTGTGTCTGCTCAACTTCCAAGCTGGTTGGAATGTGGCTTGGATGTTCCAGCACGCTCTTCAGGACTGCTGGTGTGGGGTTGACCTCCAGGTGCCCTGACCCTTGGATTGGCTGCAGAAGCTGGAACCTGGTCTGACTGGAACTTTGGACGTGTCCCTCCAGATGGTATGCTACCATCTGCTGTGGAATCGTGTACTCCAGTGGGTCTTGCTGAGGTTCAGGGCCCTGGGTGGTGGTGGTAGGGACAGCACCATAGCTGTCCAGCTGTGCTTTTTAACCTCATGAAGAAACCATAAGAAAAATTGGGTAATTTCTGTGTTAGTCCAAAGAGAGCTCATTTACTTCTAATCCAGAAAGAGGCTTACCTGCATCTTTCACTGTGTGGTTTTAAGGTAGAAAATTAAGATTGTCATTTGAGAGGGGACTTCGGGATAACAGACCATTAACTTCCCCCATTTAATACTGTTATTTTATTGCCAGTTCTGCTGTGAGGGTTATTATTTATGCTAATTTTTATTGGTGTGTCTTGTTTCATTGCTTAGCTGCCCTGTGGATCCTGGTAAATGAAAAGGTGAGGCACCAATCTTTTAAATACCTAAATAAATAACCTTCCTGGTCTGCTTCCACATGTAGATGTGACCACCTACACAGTTTAAATGAAATGTTGGACACGTGGAATGCTGCCCAGGTATGTTCTCCTTACACACCCAGAATCCCATGAAATAGGGCATGAGTAATGCAATAACTAGCAGTGATGTGAGCCACATTGTTGTTGATGTTTTGTGGAATTCCGTGATCTTGTAATCTTCTTTTTCCTGCCAGGTACTATGTTTTTGACAACAAAATTAATGTATAATGCCTGGGCGGTGCTTGTGACTTGAATGAGGACTGAGTAGCTTGATCTCTACATATGGCACTATGTGTGTGCATGCGCTTAGCTGCATA
This sequence comes from Podarcis liolepis, assembly GCF_965112155.1. Lineage (NCBI taxonomy): Eukaryota > Metazoa > Chordata > Lepidosauria > Squamata > Lacertidae > Podarcis > Podarcis liolepis. The sequence continues at coordinate 69,132,660 of NC_139557.1, read as the reverse complement.
TAGAGTCAGGTCATGGATCCATCTCTGTTTGCTTTGTATTTTCTATAGCCTCTCATCAGCCTCAGTCACCATGGCCAATGGCCAGGGATGATGGCAGTTGTAGTCAAGCAACAAGTGCCACTAAAATATTAACCAGTAATATCTCCCCTAAAAATGATAAAACAAGTGCTGAGTGACACCAAATGGATATTCTAGTCCATAAAATTCCCCACTAAAGCATGTGAGATTGGTATACTGCCCTTCATTAGTAGATCTCAGAATGGTTCACATTTTAGTGTTGGGAGTCAGATAGCTTTGACTATTAACACTCTTCCAACTCTACAATATGAACCACACTGAGATCTACAGATGGAGGGTGGTATACAAATTTAATAAATAATAATACAATTCTATTATTCTTCCTCCATGGTCTCCTCCTTTACCTGATGTGCTAGACTGGAGATCTGTTGATCAGTTAGCTGCCAACAGGTCTATGAAAGGAGTGGGTGGAACCTGTCTCGTGCCTGAGTGGGAGACCTAAACTTTAAATTTCAAAGGGCCTTGCCCAGGTTGTGATACTGGAGTCCTAAGATGGTTGTATTACCAGTTTTCAAGATTCTCAGTGAGGGAGCCTAAGTCATCTAATTATACTTTCCTAACATCCAGCCAATCCCAAGCAATACATATATTCAACCCACGTTAAAAAGAAGGTATTTTTGTGGGTAGCCTACCAGAAGAAAACTTGTGTGAATGTGGGGCTTAGGTTGACAGATGTGGGATTGAATTAGTCGGTTTCCAGTGGTTAGTGACACTCTTGGCTTGTTTTACTTTATTCTAGCGCAGTGCACAAACATATACCATAGCTCAACCTTAACAGGCATAGTATGAAATTGTTTAAAATATTATCGGTACCTCAGATCTGGCATACATTATTTCCTTTATTTTGAGTTACTGGGAGAAGACCTTTCTAAAACATTGTTTACAAAGCTTGCACACGTAGCAAGATTTTGCACAGTGTTTGTCCTTAGGATGCATCCAGTTTCTATTTACACAAATGTTTTCACGTGAACCTGAGTGTTTAAAGACTCACTTTGGTAACGGAGATGACAATATGATAATGCTCTTGGATCTCTCTATGTCATCAACTGGCATGTGCCAGTTAAACAATTATCTAATTTTATAATGAGATGCAAATTGACAACAGCCCCATTGTTCAGAATGTTCTGTGATGATATCATTGGGTTTGGTGATCCCTTTACATTATTTGTATGGTTCCTTCTGCCTCTTTGTGTTATCCTTGTGGGAGGCCGTAACTCAGTGGTAAAGCATCTTCAATCCCCAGTGGCTTCAGGTAGGGCTGGGAAAGACACCTGTGAGAAACTATCTTAATATTGTATTTTAACGTTGTTGACTCTGCCCTGGGACCTTATGGTGAAGAGCGAGGAAGAAAAATTTATTTATTTATTTATTTATACAAACAAACAAACAACAATATAATGGGCAGACATTGATCTTATGGTCTTCTGTTTCCTCCTATTTCAGTGGCATTTCTAGCTGGCTACTGTAATGTCATTAAGACTACAGATGGTTCATTCCTCTCCAACCTAATCACCCCCTGATATTTACTTTCTTTTCATAACATCAAGAGGCCAGGTAATGTGCATCATTTTGCCTAATTTCTTTGTCTCTCAAATTCAGGCAGGTAATGATTTGTTTGTTTGTTCTCCTCCCCAGCCCCACCCCAGCCCTGTTTTGTATATTATCGCCATTTATAAATCATGGCATGTTTTCTTTAACTTCTTTGATCTATTTGTTAAACTTCTTTGATCCATTTGTACATCAATGGACCTATTTGGATCCACTTGTGGTGGGTGGATTTTTGCCAGGTTCTTCCTTCCACCCCAATGCCAGCTCAGACCACGGAGACGTCCGTGCATCCTTTCCCACAAAGAAGAGGAGGCAATCCATTATCACTGCAACAGCTGTCCAGCAAACCCCAGCGAAAATCCTCATTAGGGATGCATCCGCACCAGAGGGTCCTGAAAAGAAATTCTTTCTTCTCAGCACAATAGCTCAACTATGTTGAGTCACTGTGGAGAAATCCAGCTGTTGCAAAGAATGCAAAGGATTTCGGGGGGAGGGTGTCCCACATAAATACAAAGCCCCAGCATACAAAAAATGTAAACCCTTCCTGCTGCCACACCTGCCACCTCTCCATTCTGTCGCTATCACATGTTCATGTTGTTTTGACTATGACACCCCTGGCCCATTCAAGCAAGCAGCAACATATGAAAGGTCACTAATGGAGCAGCACTGGATCTCTGAACTGCAGAGCATCTGCCTTGCATGTAGAAGCTTCCAGGTTCCACAGCCAGGTCAGGCTGGGAATGTCTACTGCCTGTCATTGTGGACACTGCTGAGCTAGATGGAGCAACCAGAAGGCAACCTCCTGTGTTCCTCATGTTACAGAGAATTATGCCTGGGTTTTTTAAATAATATATTTTTAATTGATTTACCACATTTTTAACATCCTCGCAGTATTCATTTTTCATCTCTACTTATTAGGTTCTTTTGAACCTTTGAACTTCCCTCCACCCTTCCCAGACCGTCCATGGGCTGGATTTAGAAGGTTATTGGGCCAGATCTGGCCCTGGGGCCTTAGTTTGCTGACCCATGCGTGAGTGTGTCAGCTGCAGTGTGTAGGTGTGTCGCACGAACGCTCCTGCTGGGGCTGCAAAGGTATAACCTCAGGTTTGCTACTAAAGCTGAATTACTGTGTCGCGAAATAATGCATGTCTAAAAAGTGTGCTGCCAACATGGAAAGTTTGGAAAGCTCTGGATTAGACAAATGGAGGAGGGTGCTCTCGAGGGCTACTAGCCTTGAGGGTGATGCTCTGCCATCGCAGATGGAGGCAGTAATGCTTCTGAATGCCAGTTGCTGGAAACCACAGGAGGGAAGAGGGAGAGGGCTCTTGTGCTCAAATCCTGCTTGTGAGTTTCCCACATGCATCTGATTGGCCACTGTGAGAACAGGATGCTGGACTAGATGGGCTATTGGCCTGATCCAGCAGGCTATTCTTATGTACATTTGTTCCCATACAGATCATTTTTATTTCTTGCATTGAGTATGAATCAAGCAAGGAAGCAGCTTTTGGTTGTTGGATTTTATGCTTTATTTTATTTTTGTATGTTAACCCATCGTTTTATTTTTTTATTGTGGGTAGGGGCCTTAAAAGCCGGAAGCAGCCTGGACCTCTCTAGATCTCTGAGAGGCTCTGTCTCCAGGTGAAAGGATGAGTTAACAGATGATGCAGAAAATGTTCTTAACTCTCTGGAAAACAACTGCTAATCAGACCAGATCATACTGTGCTGGAAGAGCCAATAGACTAACCTGGTATAAATCAGATTCCTGTATTAATGTTCTATACTCCCAGTCTGAATCCATTTAAGTAGAACAGTGACATTTTTCTAGGGGTAAATATTAAATTACCTAGGAGGGTTCATTTTCTCTCTTATGGACACATATCTATAGCCCATGGATTTTGAGGCACAATATTATTGTAATTCTCTATATGGGGTATAATCCTCAAAAGGACTATCCTAGTTAGCAGCTGGGTAGATTAAAAGTGCCATCAGAACCCCTCATTGATCTTTACTGGTTCCCACTCTGCACCAGCAGTTTCCACTGGGAATTCTCTTGTTTCAACTGAGATACTGGTGTGCCAGGATAAATGATGTTCTGAAATACAAGCTGCCCTCTATATCCTTTGATGAAGTAGGCACACACACCTAATGTTGCAAATCCATGCTTATATTATTTCCAGCTGCTTTTAAAACCCAACTGAGACTCCCAGACCATGATATTCGGATAAACATTGGATAAATGACTAGCCAGCAATGCTTCTGAATTTTTGTATCATATTAAACCTGTGAAAAATGAACCCTGTAAGATTTTATGTAATACATTCAGTCTCACCCTATAGCCTGGCATTCCTGCTTCCAAACCTGATCAGGAAGTCAGTCATGGATTTTTGTAGGGATTTTTTTTTCTTTTTGCAGAGAGTGAGTGTTTTTCACCTACCCCAAAAACAAAACTCTCATCGATATGATTTAACTTGACAGTAAAAATGGGACTGACCTGACCTATGGCACTGTGGTGGAATGGTCTAATGCTTTAATCCACTAAACCACCATGTCAGCTTAGCTATCTTTTTTTTCAAAAAGTGCTATGCACAGAGTTGTTCCCCCACCTAATTTCATGTGACAAGCCAGTAGATTTTAACCCTCTCTCAAGCCTCCCTCTCTTTGATGTGTTTGTGCTTATGTATGTCGCATGATTTAGTGAAATTATGTTGGAGTTGCATGTGATGTACTTAATGAATGAATACTGCACTCATACTTTTAGGTAACATCATATCATGTGTCAAACAAGAAACTTAACCATTCAAATGAAGTATTTTTAACTGACCTGTTTATATATATTGGGTTGCATCCAATTCTAGACTACTCAGAGTAAAACTCGTCTCTATTATGGATAGGCTGGCTGCATCTAAAATAATGATTGTACCTTGATTTTTGTTCCAGATGTTGCCAGTTTGGACAGCAATAGCTCATCTGAACAAACAGCAGAAAAACTTATGTTTATAATTCAATTGGACTGACCATGTATTAAAAAATCTTTATTATATCTCCACCCATTGTTTGGCAGTTGGGGCATTCTAAATGTAAGCGGCTGTTATGAAGCAAGCCAACTTAGCCACGTGGTGGTATAGCTGTTACCCAGAGATGAACATAAGAGAACCCAGTGGTCAACACCGGAGGATATAGAAACTGATGGTGTTCCTAAAGAGGTATTGGCATTAATGGAAAATAAGCTTCCATCACTGAGTTGGCTTGCTAACCCTGTTATTTAGGGAAAAAATGAGCAAATGTTTTAACCCCTGGAGGTCACCTATAATTCTGATACATCAGCATTCTTTATTTCAAAATATGTATGTAGTGAATGCAGCCTGATCCTTACATCAGAACTGTAGCAAAGCTGTATCAAACTCATGTTAAAAAGCTTGCATTTTTGGTAAGGTTCTTAAAAATCCTCACTTAGCAGCTTCAAATGAAACTAACTTTATGGCAGTTCCTATCTCTCTGATGTTCTCCATTAACAGACAATTGTCTGCCTGATTCTATTATGCTGAAAAATTGCCAGAGGTTTTCAGAAGCATTGTTTAGTCCCTGTTTGATCCATTATACTTGACTATTTAAAGAGACGAGGAAGGCATCCGAATCAATCACATGCCATGATCAATGTTAATTGACGTAGAACACCGAATAGCATTCAGACTTATTCTGCTTGCATCCAGGGACGTGGTAGAATATAATTAAACACCAAGCACAAGTTTTACACAGCAGAAAAGAAATTGGGCAGGTGGGGAAAAAACTACATAGACCCAAAACATCTGCGCGGTTAGAGGCCCTTATTTCAGGACAGAAGGCTCAAGTCTTACAAGGAGAACCATGATGATAGGACAGAATTCTCCTGTAAATGTGCCTGCAAATGCTGCAGTGTGGAGTGCCCCCAGTTTTCCATCCCCTCCCCAAACAGTCAAGACTTCAGGCATTCAGAGTGATGGTGGCAACACCCCATGCCTTAGAAACCAGGTTGCGCTGAATTACTGAGCACTCACAAGGCATATGCTTCAAGGTTGTGCTGAAATTCATATAAGAGCTTGGGTTATTGAAAAGGCAGAAGCAGCAGCTGGGAGGAGATGCTGAACACTCCCAATGCCTTGAAAACCGTCTTCCTCTTACCAGCTGTTTTTCTAATGTCAGGGATTAGTTTTAGTCTTTCAGGCCAACTGGGAGAAAGAGAGAGGAAGCAGTTTCAGAAGGAAAGCAGAGGTTGGAAGAGTTCAGCCCTTGCCTCCTGCCTGCCAGTGCTTTCAGTTGCCTATACGTCTCCTTTATACCATATCGGCAGTAGCCTGGATTCTAATAGAAGGTAAAAAGGCAAAGGACCCCTGTAAGGTAAAGTCCAGTCAAAGGCGACTATGAGGTTGCGGCGCTCATCTCTGCTTTCAGGCCGAGGGAGCCAGTGTTTGTCCACAGACAGCTTTCAGGGTCATGTGGCCAGCATTTTGTCACACACACCCCTTAGGAATGACACCTGGGGTAGGCCGCCGCCCCCCACCTTGGAACGCCCCTGCTACAAAGAGGCTAATGTGTATGCAGCCTGAGAATATCAAGGATTTGGGATGTTTCCCAGCCATTCAGACTGAGAGCTGGTTGTGTAACAAAAGAAGGCACACCATGGGCAGCTGATGACAACCATTGGTAGGTGTCCCCCATATAGTGCATATGTCTGGATTAGTTCAGACAAACTTGAAGATGTTAGGATGTTTACCCACAGTCCCTTGGGTTTTCTAGAAGCCCTTGGGTTTTCAAAATCTGCTCTCACTGAAGTAGATGGCAAATTTCTTACCAAATGTGGATGGAAACAAACTTTCTAATTCACTCCTGGACTTTGTCTATTTCCTTCTTCCTCCAGTTTTTTGTGTGTGACTGAAGGGAAATAGACCATTTCTCCTCCCCCCACCTTGCCCACACACATAAGTGGGCAGTAATAACTGGGCAGTGAGGAAGGCAGGATGCCCCTAAATACGAGTTGCTGAGAACCACAAGTGAGGAGAGTGTTGCTTCACTCATGTCCTGGCCTATGAATATTCAAACCTGACATACCTATGTTTCTGGCAAGAAAACCCAAGGCACTGGGGGGACTGTGAAGGTGTAGGTCAAGTATAGCACAGATTTACCCCCTTGTAGCACAGTGAGCCTAGCCTTGAGCACACAAGGTCAGCAACACACTTGGTTGTCAATGTTAAAAAACCAGTAACACTAGATCTCAGAAGCTATGCTATAAGGCAAGTGTGGGTAGACTTTAGGTTTATAGGATCTTCCTCTTTTTTGGTAGAATTCTGAGATCCGCCTACTGGAGTATGGTGCCAGAGACTTAAAAGTGAATAATTCTCAACCCAGGAACAGTCTTTCCACACAACAATCCACTCATCATCACCTCCAACATTATTTATTTCAACAGTATAATTTAGGGTGGTGAGTGAACAGGAAGGCAGCAGCAACCTTTTTTTGTTGCTGCTGTTGTTAAATAACTGCAAGACAGAAATGCTTATTGATGTGCTTCAAATTACCCATGAGATTTAGCCATAGATCCAGTTCTGCCCACTCTTGCTATATGGCAAGTGTTTGTGGCTCAAAGCCATGAAGTTAATTACATTCATGACTGGTAGACAAACTGAATAGACGGCTCCTAGATAGGAGTGCTTCACCCTGATCCCTAACAGACACCCCAGTTCCCTTGATATAGAATTGCAGCACTTGCTTTTTTACAATTTAGCAATGCATATCTGATATGTATATTAAAATGCTTCTTCCTTTTTTGCACTGTTTTAAAGTTTTAAAATTAAGAAGTTGTCTTGGTTTTAAAGACATAAAATAGTAACTCTTTAAAGCAGACGTTCCCTTTTACTCAACGGTTAAATAATTTGCCCTGGTTCCCATTAAGGCAGCAGACAAATGTGGGAGGAGTCTGCAACTGAAAACAGCATAATTAAGCACCATCTGGTAAAACTGCCTTCAGCTAAACTGCTGGTGAAGCTCTTATTTGTTTAATGCTTAAGCAGAGCATCACACCCACTGAAACCCAGCTGGCAAGAAACAGACATGTAAGCGGTTGTATATTTGGAGCTCCTGGCTAACCTTCTTACTTTGGTTTAATGCCACAGGCCACATACTTTTTGATCAGTTGAGCTAACCCTTGGCATACGGCACTTTGAATTACGTTAGTATTAACGTCCAAATTATATTTGATATTAACAGGGCTTGGCCACTCAAGAGTAAGTCCCAGTAAGTTCAATGGGGCTCTCTCCCAGGTAAGTGAGTACTGTGTAGGGTTGTACAATGGTACCTCGGGTTAAGAACTTGTGGAGGGTTGTACACTGGTACCTCGGGTTAAGAATGTAACTCGTTCCAGACGTCCGTTCTTAACCTGAAATGGTTCTTAACCTGTGGCGAGCTTTCGCTAATGGGGCCACCTGCTGCTGCTGCTGCACCACTGGCGTGTGATTTCCGTTCTTATCCTGGGGCAAAGTTCTTAACCTGGAGTAACCACTTCCTGGTTAGTGGAGTTTGTGACCCTAAGCGTCTGTAACCTGAAGTGTCTGTAACTGAGGTACCACTGTACTCTAATTGCATGAATCAATCAACCAATGTGTTTGTCTAGGCTTTGTTTTTTGTCATTTAAATAACAGCCATGGGGGCAGGTGGGCGTGGAGATGTGATTAGGATTGGCTAATCCTTTCATTGTAAAAGCCCATAGCAATTTTGTGAAATGGAAAGCATTAGCTCACCCTTACCCCATCACATGGTCCTGATCCCCCTGTGGTGCTTACTTCAATGAAACAAATCTAAACCTGCTAAATATATTTACACATTTAACACTATGACTACAGGAGTGACAAAAGTTGAATATTGGGTGACCCAAGCATCAAAGATATGACATAACTTGATCCTCATAGGAAAGTTAGTGAATTTTTTTAAAAAACAAGGCTTGGTGCACACTACACATTTAAAGCACTCACTCACCTTTGGATCTAGGGAACTGTAGTTTATCCTTCATAGAGATACAATTCCCAGCACCCTTAAACTATAGTTACCTGCATTCTCTTGGGGGACTGTGAGTGTGTGCTTTAAATGTTTTGTGTGTACACAGCCAAGGTTGTATTTAAGAGGTAAGCCCGATGGCAATTCCAAAGCAAGGCATAATTCAGTGATCTGATCATTCTTAGCAAGAATGATTGTTACAGAAATGGAAATGTTTGATGATAACATGTCAGACCATCTTATGCCTCAACAGGGATGTTATCCATCTTTAATCTCCCTCTGCAACAAACAAATAATGCTACCCTCAAGATACATAGCGTTCTTCACCAAGCATATACTACGAAGGTAAAAATGAACACAAAACACACATTGAGCACAATAAATTTAGAATTTCCTGAAAAGATTTTATAAAAGGATTTTCCAGTCCACTGGCCTTGAAAGAAAGAGGCAGTTGTGAAGCCTTTGGATATATTTTCCTCCTTTGGGGTTTTCTCTTCCTTAGAAATTGAACATAGCATTCACAATAGGTCCTTGAGATTCCCTCACTTTTAAGAGGATAACAACATTTAGAGATATAGCAATCATGAAGGATATGATCATTCTTTCAGTTCACAAGGCATTTCTCTTTAAGTACAAAGGATACCAACATTGTGGCCAGGAAAAGAATTAGCCAGAGCAAAGGCTGAATCTAACTAAAGTCAACAGTAATAAGGCAACTTTTTTACAGCACTTTCAAGCTTTCAAAGTGCTCCACGTGTCTTAGCTAATTGTGAGATGTCAGTAAATCTATACAGGATTGTAGCCAACTAAGTTTTACTCAGAGTAGACTCATTAAAATTAATAGGACTAAGTCAGACATGCTCATTAATTTAAGTAGATCTGCTTTAACTAATGTTGGAGACAAACCCTAGTCAGTGTGTGTATATATGGTTTACACACACACAATGCTATATGCTATTCCATGAAGTGTAGGAGATGTTCTGTTGGTCACAAGTCTCTTGCACATATGCTATGGCCAGGGGTAGGCAACCTAAGGCCTGTGGGCCGGATGCAGCCCAATCACCTTCTCAATCCAGCCGATGGACAGTCCGGGAATCAGCGTGTTTTTACATGAGTAGAATGTGTCCTTTTATTTAAAATGCGTTTCTGGGTTATTTGTGGGGCATAGGAATTTGTTCATTTTCTCTCTCTAAAATATAGTCTGGCCCACAACATGGTCTGAGGGACGGTAGACTGGCCCACAGCTGAAAAAGGTTGCTGACCCCTGTGCTATGCTATATAGCTGTTCCTTAAAGCATCAATTAAAGACTGATTTGCACAGAACATTTCCCTAGTCAGTCTCCAGAAATGGAATAGATGTCATTTCCATCAATACAGATTCCACATTTCCTCTCCACTCACATTTTGGAAACCTTTTTTTTTTTAACCACCAAAGCAGACTGGCTCTCCTGGGTATGTGTAGGCTGTGTAGAGTGAAACGTAAATCAGCTATGACTAAGCAACTGTCTGACAAAACCTATGTAACTCTTGACTAAGAAATGTCATTGTGCAAGTGGAAACATACCATGATGGAAGCCAGCTGAAGGGTAACTAGCCCATATGAATTTGTGATCCCTCTGGGGTTCACTCATTTCGCATCTATCCTTGGGTTCACTATTAAAGGGGTAACATCCTTCTAGTACAGCAGCAAATGCTCCAACTGCAATTTCTTGGTCAAAACCCTAGACACTTCTTCTGATTGAGGAAAGGGGAGAGAGGCTGCAATGGGTCCCCACAGAACTATTGTTTGCTCACAAAGAAGCTTGAGGTTGTGGCTTTCACTGAAACATCCCATTATTTTGAAAAAAGGCAAGAGCGCAAAGCAGTATCAACGTGAGGTTTGATAATAGGCTCCTCAATTAATTAACTGTTGTACTCTACTTTTGTATTCTTATGAATTGCTGCTGCTGTGATGTTTATTGTAAATGAAAATAATTTTCATTATCTATCAGGCGCACAACTCTTCTGCCTTTCTTGATCTTTTTTCCTGAGTTTTGAATAAGAATTTATTTTATTTTATTTTACTCTTGGCAAACCAGACACTCAGTATGGTAAATCTGGATGGGGGAATACACAGCAGGATTGAATGACCATTTCCGCCGGTTGCATGAACTGGCACCTTTACACGGCTGTCTGGATTTTTGCAAAGGAGGACATCAGTTGTCAACGAACGTCTTCAGGTTAACTAAAGCCACAAAAAGGACATTTTTAATGAGAACTGGTAAAACATACTAAAAGGGTAAAGCAATTATCTGATGTAATCCTTTTCAAAATCTGCCTGATCTTCCAAAAATAGATGTAGTGATTCCCTGTAGGACAAGTAATTTTCTTAGCAGAAGTCTGGCAACTTTCTCCTCTCAAAACCAGAAACTATATACATGTAAACTTGCCTTCCCCAATGCCTTCAATGGAGGGTGATTATATTTCCTTTCCAATTCTGAACAACTGTTTCATATTTGATAGTATAATTTAAAAGCTTGAGCAATGTAAAGGAGTCCACCAGTCTTGGCAAAAATCGGAAACTTCTACAAGAACCAAGTGCGTGCCACGAGCTGTGCAATTTGCTCATGCAGAAACTCCTTTGCTGACCTCCCCTTCATTTAACAGACTCCACTGTGCTAGAAACACAAATATGGCTTCATAATGGGAGAGCCAATAGCAGGAATTAGAGCAACAACATCAACTGTGTTTTGTTTATGCTGGAGGCCATAAGGAGACAATACCGTTTGAAGTCTTTGGCTTTTTGCGATGTAATCCGTCACTAGCATGTATTATGATACTGCAGACCAGACAATACACTTTTATTCTCTCTTCCAGACCATTGACAGGCCCAGTTGTTTTAATATTTAGTATTTCCTTTCAAGGATTGTGTCCCTTGGGGTTAAAAACGCAGTGACAACAGGAGGGCAAGAGATCAAAGTTTGTGTTCAGGCTGCAGCAGTCTTCTTCCAGGGGAAAACATCTGCAGAAACCACCCTGGCACGGAACATCAGAAGACATCAGAAGAGCCGCGCTGTATCAGAACAAAGGTCCATCCACTCCGGCATCTTCTCCTCACACTGGCCAACCAGATGCCTATGGGAAGCCTGCAAACAGGACCCGAGTACAGCAGTACAAAAGATGGTGGAGGTTGAACATAGAAACATCATGGCTCGTATCCTTCATGGATTTGTCTAATCCTCTTTTAAAGCCTTGTGTGAGTTGGTGGTCATCATCACATTTTAAAGGAGTAAATATGTGGTGCCCCCAACCCCACCTAGAAATATGATCATACTTTCATTCTAGAAAGGTATCCTAGTTGATGGTGCTGAAGGCCACTGAAAGAGCCAGGAAAACTGACACGGTTATGTTCCTGCACCTCCCAGTGTAGGTTGACCAAAGCAGTTTCAGTATTGAAGCCTGCATGAAATGAATCAAGCCAATCCATCTCATCCAGAAGTGCCTGGAGATATTTGCCGACAATGAGAGGCTGGTCAGTGGCCAAATTGATTAGACTGACTATAATGAACAATGACTGTTCATTGTGGCTGCAGCTTTTGCAGTCCCAATTTGTGAAATAATTCTTTATTTGAACTCAGTCTGCAGCTTACAGTTTGTAAATCCATTCTTAATTGTTTCAGTAGGGGTTGGCGTGAATTCTCAGCTTCCAGTACCATCTACTAGTAGTCAAATGTGTTTGTGATTGACTAGCTTAAAAATAAAGGATCGTGTACATATTACACACTGCATTTTGTGAAGTTGTGAAAGGCAAAAAGTGAATTATGAATATAAAATATTTGACCATTCCCAAACATGTTCAAATTATGCAGCTAATGTGGTGCCAGTCCTTAAGACTTGTTAGTCTGCAGTATGAATGTTTCCCCTTGTAAATTTATGAAATACTGTATACAGTTACTTGCAGTAATGTCCTTTGGCGTCCCCAAAGAATTTTTTTGAAGCTTTATAAGGGTCTTTAACTTCAATTTGAGACTAAGTCAAAGGCTGACTGCATAGGCATTTGCCAATCATGCACATAACAAAAAGCAGGATAGCTTAGAGGTGACAGACATCTCTGTTGTTCCTCTAGCTATTGATGCTATTTCTACTCTGTGTCCATTTGTACCAGGCCAGATAGACAACTATCTGCTATCCAGTGGCATCTGCTACTATTGGCGGCTGTTGGAACTATAGCACACAGTGGTCCTAAACCTGTGACCTAGTTATTACAAAGCGGTTGTGATTTATTTAATCACACATTTATTTAATTGTATTTTGATCCAGCTTATCAGGCAGAAAATGTCTCGCAAATCAGTTTACAGCCAAATTAACACACAATAATTATTAGTGCAGAACATGATCTAATGAGGGTTAAATTCTATTTGCGACTAATGTCCTTCTAAGCTAATTGAATAGCTAATTGAGTTTGTCTGGTAGAACCTGGCTGCACAAGGCCTGCACAATTCTAGCAGGAACACAAAGTTTCTCTTTTGCAAATGTGGTCTGTCTACTTACTGCTTAGAGGCTTTTGGTGTGGCTGGCAGGGAGGGAATTTTCTAATGAACTGCCAAGGTCCTCCAAAAAGCTTGCCAATCACACAAAAACCAGCCGAGTCATGTCTATTCTTATTCTTATTCTTATTAATTATTATTACTGTATTTTAAAATTTTATACCACACTATACCTGTAGATCTCAGGGTGGTTCACAACATAAAACCACAATATTAAAAACAGAAAATACATAATAGAGGTGTTGCTTATTTTTGCATAGGATTATTACTTATATAAGAATTATTTTATGCAAATCTGCCAGCATGTGTGGCCTCATCTAAATGCCATGTTAGCCTTGTAATTGCAAGCTATTAGAACATACAAAAAGGGAGGGGAGAGAGAGCGAGAGCAGGGCCATCTTAAGCATATCTGGCGCCCTGGTGCAAAGATCCCTCTAGCAGCCCCCCTCCCCCGTTTCCCATAGTTGTCGACCTTTTTTAGGGCAATGCCAATGATGCGCCCAGCTTTGTGAGGCTGGAGGAGGTGGGCAGCGGCTGGAGGGCCGTTCCTCCAGCGGGGAAGAGGCAGAGGCTGGATGTGGCGGCTCCTGGCTCAGCTGGCTGCTTCATGCTGTGGCGGCCATGGCAGGCGGAGGGTCCGGACGCAGCGCTGCTTCAGTGCGGCATGGCGGAAGCGGGCGAGGGCGGTGAGCTGATGCCAGGAGGCGCCGCGTCCAGCCTCCGCCTCTTCCCTGGCGCCCTCCAGAACATGGCGCCTTGCGCCACTAGCCTCTGAGAAAGAGAAAGAGTTAAATAGTGGTATTCGCCTGAAATATACCTGGTGAGAGAACAGATACAAGAGAAGAATGCAATAGCATAACACAGGCCTAAAATTAAACATCCTTATTTGCTTCCCTGGAAGAATAAGGAAAAAGTACTCAACTCGCCTGAGTTGAGATTTGCACTGATGTTATAGTAGTTACCGGTAGATGTATAATCCTGCAGTGTGGTGTTTCCTAAGATTTTAAAGCTGGAGTATACCACCCTTTGTGGGGAAGGGCCATAGCTCAGCAGTAGAGCACACGATTTGCACGCAAAATATCCCAGGTTAAGATCCTGGTAGGATTGCAAAAAAGCCCTGCATGGAAGCGTGGGAAGCTGCTGCCCATCAATGGAGACCAGGGTGGGGAACCTTTCTCAGTCTGAGGGACACATTGCCTCATGCACAACTTTCTGGGAGATGCATGCTAGGAGTGGACAGGCCAGAGGCAAAAAGTTGGTGGAGCAACAGATGTGATTTCAGCTTTGGTAGAGTAGGCAACATTTCAGCTATGCAAAAAATTAGAAGTTTTTACACACACACACACAGTCCAGGCAAACAGGAACTCTGGTTGCAGCTCAAGAGCTCAAGGACACATTCCCACCAGGCAAGAACCCTGGAGGAGGGTGTGGGGCAGGCCCAATGAGTTGTGTGGTTGGGAAGAGTCCCAAGGGACAAATGAAGGTACAGTGGTACCTGGGGTTAAGAACTTAATTCATTCCGGAGGTCCGTTCTTAACCTGAAACTGTTCTTAACCTGAGGTACCACTTTAGCTAATGGGGCCTCCCACTGCCGGAGCACGATTTCTGTTCTCATCCTGAAGCAAAGTTCTTAACCCGAGGTATTATTTCTGTCTGTAACCTGAGGTACCACTCTACTTGGAGGACTGCTTTCATCTCCTGGGCCTAAGGTTCCCTGCCTGTGATGTAGATAATGCAGTTCAATGGACTAATGGTGTGGCTCAGGATAAGGCAGCTACCTGTGTTCCCTTCCACTTTCTTTGAAAGAGTGTAAAAGACTAAGAATTACTCACCCTCAGAAAAAACAACAACTTCTGCCTTCGCATGAGTCACTGCTGTACTGGACATGCTTTCCGAATGGAAGGGGTCAAACTCAAAGCGATGACACAGCCAGACAGAAAAGAATCTCTGAGAACAGATGACTCTGCAACAGGAGTCACTGAATGAACCAATTACACAGAGAATCATAGAATTGTAAAGATGGAAGGGACTTCAGGGTCGTCTAATCCAGCCTCCTGCAGTGCAGGAATCTCCACTAAAGCATCCGTGACAGGTGGCCATCCAACCTCTGCTTAAAAACTTCCAAGGAAGGAGAGTCCCTGAGGAGTCTGTTGCACTATCAAACTGCTCTTAGCATCAAAAAGTTCTTCCTAGTGTTTAGTCAGAATCTCCTTTCTTGTAACTTGAATCCATTGGTTTGGGTCCTACCCTCCAGAGCAGGAGAAAACAAACTTGCCCCATCCTCCATGTGACAGCCCTTTAGATATTTGAAAATTGCTGTCATATTTCCTCTGTCAGCTCTTTTCCAAGCAAAACATACTCAGCTAACTTCAACTGTTTCTCATAAGGCTTGATTTCCAGACCGTTGATCATCTTGGTTGCCCTCCTCTGTGCATGTTCCAGCTTGTCAAAATGCTTCTTAAATTGTGGCACCCAGAACTGGACATGGTATTCCAGAATACAGTGGTACTATTACTTCTATTGATTGGCACACTATATACTTCTGTTGATGCAGCCTAGAATAGCATTAGCTTTTTTGCTGCTGCATCACACGGTTGACTTACGTTAGAGCAGAAAATGCAGCGGCAGCTTTGGCCTTCAGTGGGCAGCACAATTGCTAAGGATATTTAATCACTGTTGTTGAATGATCATAGGATGAAATATTGACGCCACCAGCTAGGACTCAGGAGGGGGGGTCCCAGAGCAGCAGAAAAAGCACTAGAAGCTGGATGGAGGACGATACTGGGGAATGTTTGTTTAAACACTTCTCTCATGTCTACATTATTTTATTCCCTTTCCAGCTGTGCTTCCTTTACAGAATAAAGCACAATTGGCTGGCTTTGCTATGGTTTGGTATCTTGAGCTCCTCAAAGGAAAGGCAGAAAATAAATGTAATAGCAAATAAATAAACCTTGGTCCCATGCTCAGCTCAGAGGTTTTAATCTGGAAACCCAAATTGATTGATTGTAAATTGCTAACAACAGACATATTTTCAGTAGCAGCCTCCAAGTCTATTAATGTAACCATTTGCTTTGCAATTGCTAGCATCCTTTTTTTTTTTTTTTTTACAAATAATTCAAGCATTTCAAACTGGACGAAAACTTAGGGAGTTACCTAATGCACATCCACAAGTACTGTACCATTTAACTGCCCCTATGATTTGAAGGGGGATGCGGGTGGCGCTGTGGGTAAAACCTCAGCGCCTAGGACTTGCCGATCGCATGGTCGGCGGTTCAAATCCCCGCGGCGGGGTGTCGTTTGGTCCTAGCGCCTGCCAACCTAGCAGTTCGAAAGCACCTCCGGGTGCAAGTAGATAAATAGGGACCGCTTACCAGCGGGAAGGTAAACGGCGTTCCGTGTGCTGCGCTGGCTCGCCAGATGCAGCTTGTCACGCTGGCCACGAGACCCGGAAGTGTCTGCGGACAGCGCTGGCTCCCGGCCTATAGAGTGAGATGAGCGCACAACCCTAGAGTCTGGCAAGACTGGCCCGTACGGGCAGGGGTACCTTTACCTTTTACTATGATCTGAAGACTTTTTTCACCTGTAGCTAACTTAAAGCCCAGTTTGCAATGTACAGCACTGAAGTACTGTACCTACACTTCCTTTTTCAGAAGTGTTTTGTGAATGAGGACAGGAAGACCTTAAGAAACAAATCCCAGAATATTGTAGATCCAAACTGGAGTGGGGAAATGTTCTGTCATGTTTGCCAACAGCCTGGTCATGTGAGTTTACATGTAGGCAGTAAAATACGTCAACAAGAAGAGAGCCCTGAGGTATTTGAAACTTATGCCAAGTTTTTTGTTTTAAAACTAAAATAAGCAATTGATGGATATGATTTTGTTGAATAAAGCGGGCCATAGAGGATTTTTCACTCATATATCTTACCTGTAAGTACTTTTGCTGGTAAGTCCTTTTAAGAGAAATGTGTCTAACAAATATGTGTTGATATAATCCAAATTGGGGCAGGGGTCTTTAACAGTCTCTGAGGCTAAAGTCCTATTGCACGGGAATAAATCCCTTTGACTCAAGGTGGTACAATAGTGAAACACCAGGAGATTCTCAAAATTTAAAATGCTACTCAATGCCTCAGAAACAGGTAGAGATGAGACAAATTCCTCTGTATAAAGTACTCCCTAATATTATATATTGGAGGCAGAATGGCTTTGAATACCAGTTGCTGGAAAATGCAGGCAAGGTGAATGTTGTGGACTTCCGATGGGCATGAGGTTGGCCACTGTGAGAACAAGATGCTGGACTAGATGGGCCATTGATTCAGCAAGCTCTCTTTACGTTCTTATATAGGTCCTAGGTTATTTAGAGCTTTTAACATTAGAATAATGACACGAACACAGTAAAAAAGGTAAAGGGACCCCTGACCATTAGGTCTAGTCGTGACCGACTCTGAGGTTGCGGCGCTCATCTTGCTTTATTGGCCAAGGGAGCCGGCATACAGCTTCTGGGTCATGTGGCCAGCATGACTAAGCCGCTTCTGGCGAACCAGAGCAGCACACGGAAACGCTATTTACCTTCCCGCTGGAGTGGTACCTATTAATCTACTTGCACTATGACGTGCTTTCGAACTGCTAGGTTGGCAGGAGCAGGGACCGAGCAACAGGAGCTCACCCCATCGCGGGGATTCGAACTGCCGACCTTCTGATCGGCAAGTCCTAGGCTCTGTGGTTTAACCCACAGCGCCACCCGTGTCCCAACATGAACACAGTACAGATGCTTCAATAAAGGGCTTGTATGTCTGTCGTAACCTAGTCTTGCCAAGAGATGGGCCACTGAATTCTCTGTAGCACCAGCTTCCACATTTTCTTCAAGGCAGTATCCACTGTAACTTCCACTCTAGAATTATATTCTTTTAACCTTATGGAAAGAGATGATCTTGCAAGCTACTCGCATTATGATGCATTTATTAACGATTCAATACTCCGTATGAAGGGTACTTCACATTGGTTGCTGATTTCCTATGAAGTTTTAAAGTGGTCTTCCCAAATTAGCAAAAGAGAATTTCATTGATTTGAAGAATACTGTATTATTTTGGGGACAAAACACTTGACCTTTAAACTTTTGTGCTTTTATCTTGTGCACTGCTTTGAAATCTTCAGATTAAGGGTGGTATATAAATTTAATAATAAAAAAAATTGTTATTGTTCAATGATTGCCCCTTCCACAAAATACCCCACCATGCTTGTAGCAACAGACACAGGATGACCTGAGAATTATCCCTTGTTAGCAAAAGTAATTTATGGGAAGTGGGTGGGTAGACGCAGCATGCGTGGATCTACACTGAAATAAGCCCCCTGACGCACAAATGGGTGTTGCCGGCAGTTTTATCAAAATTAACATTTCAAACTAGCAAACAGATCAAAGAAAACAGATGTCACAACTTATAAATAGATGATAATGCCATACAAAAACCAGGAAGGTGTGCGGGGGGGGGGGGGGGGGGAGCCAGGCAAACAAAGTAGCACCTGCCTGAACAAAGAAATTTAATACAATGAAGCATGCTACCTGGTCTCTTGATTACATCAGATCTCGGTGGATGTTATGAACAAAAAGAAATGACCGGAACGTGAATACAGTGGGTGACGTGCGTTATCTCATTGGAATTTGCTGCCCTTAAGAGAACAAGGGAAATTCCCCAGAGAAGACAATAAAATATACAACATAAGTCTCTTATACACAACCTATTAGCCAATGAAATGAAAGAAATATACCAGTTTTATTCAATTGGTGCTCTTGCACAAGGGCTTGAAGATGTATTCACTTACGGTGGAAGGTGATTTAAAAAAAACACAAACCAATTCCCACTCCTTTCTGCAGCTCCCAACACCCCTAAAAACTGACGGATGCTGCTGCTGCAGGTGGAATCAGCAAATGCCTCTCTTCCTACTAGCAGAACTGATTTGATTCCTCCCTGCATCAGAGGGGATAGCTTGAGGATAACTGATTATGTTCAGAGTATTCCTATTCTTTCACCAGAATGAGAAAACAAAACAAAATAGCTCAACAGGAGATACATTACACTGTGTGTGTGGTGTTTGTGTGTGTGTGTGTGTGTGTGTGTGTATATATATATATATATATATATATGCTTTCGTAGATTTTCACGGGTTTCGTAGATTTTCGTAGAACTCTTCACAAGCTCAAGAGGTCAAGACACGAAAGCTTTAGCAACTAATCCACACCTAATGACCCTCCTAAGTGGTACTCAGAATATCACTCAAGAAATCACTCAAGATATCCCTCAAGTAATTAATGAACAAAAGAAGAAAAGGCACACTAACCTGGGAACTTCCTCTCTGCCCAGAACGTTGGAGGCTATACACCACACCCCCTCAACAGTATTTATAGGAACTCAAACACTGAGATCCTGCTCTGTTCCAGTAACAAGAAGCCGAAAGCACCAGCCTGAAGATGACGAGTGAGACCTCGTCGAAACGTCGCCTAGACACCCCAACTCTTACACGGGAAGACACCCGAAGACACCAAAACCTGCATTCCTGTACCCGTGAAAATCTACGAAAGCAAATATATATATATATATATATATATATATATATATATATATATATATTACAATATATTGATCAACTACTGTACAGTAAATACTTAACTACTGTTATTTAGGCCTAAACAAATGTCTGAATAAAATTTATCTTAAAAGCACAGAAGCAAGGATTAGTAAAGAACAATAAATTTTCTTAGGAGAGAAAATGTCTCCTGTATTGTATGATGCTGTGAAAATGCTCTTTGGATATGCAAAATTGTCATCCCTAGTTTTTTAAAAAAATATATTTTAAACTTGCTGATAGACCTCGTTAACAGCATTTAATATCTGGGGTTTTTTCCCAAGCTGCTGGAATTGTGCTCCTTGACCAATTATAGGACTTAAACGAAACCAGCTAAAAATGCTTGAAATCAAGCAACTTTGGTACTGATTGCTGCTTTTGGTAACTTTATTTTTTGCTACCTTCTGCAGCTATGTTATCTTGTGGTTTAGCTGCTTCTCTCAGTTTAATTTTTGTCTTGGCATTTTGTCTTGGCATCAGATATTTAATTGCCTTAAATTTGTATCTAACATATAAAAGCAATATATAATTTAAAAATAAAACAAAAAGTTATCACAGAGGTAGGACATTTGTGCCTGGGCTGCAGGACTTCAGACTACAGGGAGTTTTGCCCGACTGCATGGTCCTCCATACAATTTCCCTCACAGAAAACTATATGGGCTTGAGGCAGGTTCTAGCATAGCGTTCTTAATATCATGTCACTCTTTTATAGGTAGGCGTGGTGGCACTCCTGATCAGGCCAGTTCCGCCTATAGTTTGACGTGGCACGGCCCACCTTCTCTCCTTCAGTGAGAACTAGGCCTTAGTGTTTTTAAGTCCTAAGCTGTGTTTGCTGACCCCTAAAAGCAAGGTCTGCAAAACAAGTTTCTGCTTTTCAGGTTCCCATGCCTCTCCCCTCCAGCACTGTCTAGCAAGAGACCAATACAGTAATCTTTTCTCCAGTAACAGCCCATTTTAATTGTGGTCTGATCATAATAGCGTGTGCAAAGGGCCAGATTTAGGTCTGATGAGGCCCTAAGCTACTGAAGGTAATGGGCCCTTTATATGCCCAGCTGTCCTTTGTCAACAACAAATTGTCAGTGTTGAATATGTGCTATACTGTATGGTAATTTATGGACCTAATAGGTCCATATACAACACAAAACACTGTTGCTGCATGTAGGTTTTATTTTGTTTTTTTATCTTATATTTTGGAAATGTACATCCAGGTTTTTTCCCCTTTGAATATTGGGGGCCCCCAAGAGAGTGGGGTCCTAAGCTATAGCTTGTTTAGCTTTATCTGTAAATCCAGCATTGTTGAGAGTGTGTGTATGTGTGTGTGTGTGAGAGAGGGAGAGAGCATGCACGCCTGAATGGGAGAATGCCTGTTTGACACTATCGATAAACCTTTATTTACAGTGGTATCTCGGGTTAAGTACTTAATTCGTTCTGGAAGTCTGTTCTTAATCTGAAACTGTTCTTAACCTGAAGCACCACTTTAGCTAATGGGGCCTCCCGCTGCCAGAGCACGATTTCTGTTCTCATTCTGAAGCAAAGTTCTTAACCCAAGGTACTATTTCTGGGTTAGCGGAGTCTGTAACCTGACGTGTCTGTAACCTGAAGCGTATGTAACCCGAGGTACCACTGTATTTTTATTTCTCGGTCATCTATGCCATCCCTCTGTGGGGAAAAACACCTTTATGAGTGGGGAAAGTAGAGGGAGCTTCTCCTCCTGGGGGGTGGGTGGCGGCCATCTATCTTGTTATCAGACTCCAACTACCATCAGCCCCAGCCAGCATGATCAGTGGTCAGAGATGCTGGGAGTCGCAGTCCAACAACCAAAACCTACGTTTCTTCCTTTTGAAGTCGGCAGCTGTGATGTGCGCACTTGGCCACTTCTCCCAGCTCTATCGCAAAACAGCCCCGCCTGAGAGCAGCATTAAGCCTGCGTGGGCGAGGGCGACGGGCCGGTCTGGGTTGGGCTGCTTCTTGCTGGAGTTTCGCTCCAGCTCCCACAGGATTGAAAAGAGGGCGGCGGGGCGGGGGAGGGCGAAGAAACAGGGGAGGAGAGAGAAAGGACACCAGCAGCACTTGGAGAACTCAGGCGGAGTTTGCCGCGCGCTTCTCCGTCTCCTGCAGGGGGCACAGCAGCGGCGGCGGCCCAGAAGCGCCTCGCAACCAGCGCGCCAGCCGAGCGCCGCCCGGGCCGCTTCCCCACTTGGGTGCTGCTCCGAGCACGTGGAGGTGGAGCCGGCGGCGCGCGCGAGAGAGAGGCTGGCCCGGGCCAAAGGGGGCGGAGCCGGGGCTGCCTGCTCCCGATGGGAGCCTGGAAAGGGGGAAGCCCGCGCGCTCAGGGGCAGCAGCGAGAGCGGAGCAGGCGGAGCGGCGCTCGCTTTGCCTTGCTGGATTTGGGGATCTCCGGCTGGGCAGGGGGGGAGGGGGCGGAGAGAGAGAGAGAGAAGCCTGGATTCTCCTCGCCAAGGGGGGGTTCAGAGCGCTGCATCGAGGAGGAGGAGGATGGAGCCTGTGACCAAGTGGAGCCCTAAGCAAGTAGTGGAGTGGACGAAGGGTAAGGAACGGGGCTCCGGCTGCTCCTCCAGCCTGGATTTGCGGGAGAGGCACGCTGCTCTCTTTCACCCCCCTGCGCAGTGTTTGCTCTTCTTCGCTTCTCTTCCTCCTCCTCCTCAAACTTTTCCTCTTAACTTGGGGGGTCCTCAATCCCTGCCCCCCTTCACCTCGTTCTCCCGCCTTCAAACTCCTCTTCTGCCCCCTTTATTTCAAGCTGCTTCCTCAGGAGGGATCATACCTGCAATTAGCTGCCGCTCTTAATCCGAAAAGTGCTTGGCGGGCTCTAGTTCCCCGGCTGTTAGCAACACAAACACACAAGGCTTTCAGGAGCCCAACGCAGCCACTTGCGTGTCAACAAACGAGCCTCTGCCGCGGCCCTGGGCATGTTTTTGCAGCCTGGGCAGGGAGAGGGCTCCGCATTCGGCGCTCCCCCCCCCTCCTGCCGGACTTACACGGGGTGTGTTGCGTTCACACAAACAAAGAGCAAGCTTCTTTAAAGTATTCCCGGCGAGGCTCCTTGAAGAACCAGGTTACCTCAGGAAAGAGGAACAGTGATAAATTCTGGTCTTTAAAGAGGAAGACGCCCTTGTGACCGATTTGGGAATGTCGTGTGAATCTCTGCTTGAACAGAAGCCGAGTTAAAGACGCCAAGGTCTTCTACGCACAATAATTGATGTAAATAAATCGAGCCTGCAAATGCCCAGCACTCCACAGGTTGCCTTCTGAACAGATGGGCTCGTTAGTGGCTGACTTTATTTATACAAGGCAGTGTATGGATTGCTATCGCTTAATATAGCAAGACTTTCTGCACACACATTTCCTTGGATGTACCGGTGAACAAACACGGATAGGGCTGTGCTACAGCAATCCAGCTCCACTTATTATCTCGCGAGGGACTAGGAGTGCAACCTAAGAGTCCATTATATAGTTGGCACCCTCTGAATGCCCAGACATTCCTAGCAGAGGAAACCCTTTCAGTAATGTGAAGTTTGAGACTGTCTGCTTAGGTTATAGGGTGCTACAAGTTGGCAGGAGGGCTTTTTTAAGGTGTCTCCTGCTTTCATGATAGGCTGCACACTTTACCAGCTTAAAATGCAACTAGGTCATTCTTTTTCTCAATTTGGATCCAAGCTGGCTTGAGGAAAAACTCGTCAAAATGCAATGTTAGATAAGAAACCATAAGATTGATACAGGATAGATTAGGCTTGTGGCTACTATGTGCACTTTGCTTCCCAAACCAATGGTGGGAATACACTGGATGCACAACAAATGTGCACACAGCAGAAGTTTTTCTCTGCCAGCTTGGCTTCTGGTGTTTTGTTTCAGAGTGCTGAGTTACTTCCTATAAATTAGTTGGTGTGATGGTATGGCACTGGTCATTCAAAGTGGTTTCACCTTCCCTTTTATACCTGCTCTTAAATATACTCGGTGCAAATTAGATTCTCCCAACTCACTGGATTTCCCATTTTGGCAGTTTTAAATGGTGGATTTCCCCCTGTCCCCCACCCCCCTGCCCAATATAGATATTTATATGTAATAGGAGGCTGCAGTTATGGGTTCCCAGAATCATTGCTGGCTGATTAATCTGGTCTAGAAGGGTGTGCAGGGTATTATTTGATCAATAAGTTTATTTCACTAGCCACATTCTATGATAATTATTATCACACTACTCTTAACTTGAAGAAGAGTTGTTAGAATATGAAGACTCGTGTAAGAGGAAATGTAGGTGTGTGTGTGTGTGTGAGAGTGTGAATCTGTTTAGAGATCGCTTACTGAGAAGGGGCCATTCTCTGTTATTCTTTCCACTAGTTTCTCATGGTTTTATTTTCCTGTCTTGACTCAAGTGTCTGGATATCAGTGCAGCTAAAGCCTCATTCACAGAAAGATGTTTTTGATCCAGAGACCTTTTTACCTTGTGTGTGAAACTGAACTTTATCCCTTCGTTCTATCCTTTTTGCTTGTATACATGTTTCCTACTTTTGCATCATCTAGTAAAAAAGGATGAGTGGGAGCTCCTAATAATCTATTTCAATTTACATTGACTTTCAAGCTATGAATAACAGATTGATTTGGTTTGGTTCTTCTTCCGTGAATGGCTAATTTGCTGCTGAAAACTTTTTTTAAAAAAAGATCTCTTAGCAAATCTTAGAAATATACTCTCTAAGTATGGCAGTCGATGAAGATCTGATTACTACAGTCTCGCATTTGAATTGGTATTTTTTCATTGGCTGAGATAATGCTTTGTTCAGGGAAGCAGCTACCTTTGCATGTTCAGTATCCTGATACTGATTGGATTGTATCCAGCTTGAGATTTAAAAGTGGCAGCATTCAGATTAATTTCATGGACCCAATGAAAATGGTGTCCAGGTTGGAAATTATCCATGCAGCTCATTGGGAAGGGGTAACCAATGTGTTGCCCTCCAGATGTTATGGACTACAATTAACACCAGCCCAAGCTAGTATGCCAAGTGGTCAGGCATGATGGGAGTTGTAGTCCAGCCACATCTGGAGGACACCATGTTGGCCACCTCTGTCTTGGAGAGTACTGTTGCTGTGAAGACTGAAACATAGTTGTACATGCTTTCTAAATTTTTGCAAAGTCAGAAGCCATTGTTTTGCAACTCAGAAGGCTGAATATGCAAGTTAACTGTAGGCATGAATTATGCAAATGTTACTGATCCATTAAGATTGTGTGAGCTATTATACAAGAGCTGCTGTGTTTGGTCCTGGCTGAAGTGGTGACTTATTTAAGCAGGGCAGCCCAAACTAGTTAAGAGAGATGCCGTCCTGGAGAGTTCATTAGTAGAAAGGACCCATGGAAGGCTGCCTTTGAGAGCTAGTGTGTTGTGTAGTGCCTGAAAATGGAACCATGACACTTCCCAGTTCAAATCTCACAAATGTACAAGCCTGTTCTATCAGATTTTGTGCTTCGCCATTTGCTTTAGCTGAGCTTCTCCTAATTAATCAAGGCCCGGCCTTGCCACAGTTAGTGGTTTCAACTTTCTGTTGGATGTGTGGTGCTTTGAACAGGAGGGATTTGCTTCTTAGAGAATTCATTTTTCCCCTGTGCTCTCAGTGTGAAATTTGACCTCTCAGCTGAACACCAGAAGGTTCCCTAATGCTACCTCCTGCCTGATGAGTTTGTAATAAGGCAGTGGGCTGTAAAGAAGGAAACTCTTCATGGGCACGTGCTAATCTGTTTCATTGCTTTTGGACAGCACAGTTGTCATTTAAAAGCATGTAAGTAGCTCAATAATCACTTTGGTGTTAAGTTTCATTTTTAATCCATAGCCAAGAAAAATTGCCTTTTTTGGCAGTGCTCTACTAGGCTGTTATTTCCAACCAAATTTCTACATTTTAATCATGTTATTTCTGCTCCCCTGGAGAGGGAGGGCAAGGAGCAAGAATACTTTTTTAAAAAAAAGAGCTTGACAAAATCTATCATTCTAGGCAAAGAATAACTTGAAATAGTATTTGAGAGCTGAAAAGTCCCTACTTTGGTGGGGGGGAATGGGATGATATAACTTCTATTGATCGTTGTGGTATGCTATTCTTTGTATGGTATGCTCTTCTGAAGAAGGTATGCTCTTCTGAAGAAATTCCTGCAGTGAAGCTCAAATAGGAGCTAGTAGTTATCAAATTTATTTATAGTAACACTTCCATTGTTCAGAAGATTGCATCTATGGATAGTGAAAACCCAAGTCAGACATCAGAGGGTGGCATTTCATTGACACATGAAATGAGTTGAAGGCTACCTCAAAGACCATCTAGTCCAGTCTGTTGCCAATGTAGGAGATGCACTATTACTGCAGCATCCTTGATAAATAGCCTACTAGCCTCTGCTTGGGACGTGGGTGGCGCTGTGGTCTAAACCACTAAGCCTAGGACTTCCTGATTGGAAGGTCGCGGTTCGAATCCCTGCGAAGGAGTGATCTCCTGTTGCTCGGTCCCAGCTCCTGCCCACCTAGCAGTTCGAAAGCACGCCAAAAAAGTGCAAGTAGATAAATAGGTACCGCTCTGGTGGGAAGGTAAATGGCATTTCTGTGCGCTGCTCTGGTTTCGCCAGAAGCGGCTTAGTCATGCTGGCCATATGATCTGGAAAAACTGTCTGTGGATAAACGCCGGCCCCCTTGGCCAGTAAAGTGAGATGAGTGCTGCAATCCCAGAGTCGTTCGCAACTGGACTTAACTGTCAGGGGTCCTTTACCTTTACCTTTAGCCTCTGCTTAAAATGCCTTTGACATCCACCACCTTCTAAGGCAGCCTGATCCGTTTGGTCTCATTCCAGGTCCCTATGAATGAAAGCAAAAGGAAAACCTTTGAGGCCCACAGCTGTACCCAGGAACCCTAAATGCCTATGATCAGTGGTTCCAAAAGACAATGCAGGCACTGTTTAATAAGTTAAGGAGGATCCATATCCACCTATATTGTGCTACTAGTATTGCGCTAAGACAGAGGAGGGTGGGATAAATTGGCATATCCCCCACCCTCCATTAAACCACTTGTACATTTATGCACAATCTGATAGGAATGAGAGCATGACAGGGAGGCATTTTCTGAATGTTCTCAGGCTCATTTCGCACTTTTGAGGATATATTTTTTTAAAAAATTATTTGTGGGGGCGTTTCTAGGTATGCAATGGTATCCACATGCTGTTTAATTAACACTGTATGACAACCAAAATGTTTTAAGAATGTTGAACTAGGGGAGATGGTAGGGCGTGACTATATTTATCTTACTGTTTTGTGGAAAAACTAAAAGACATATCTTTCCAAAGTTCATCTGCTTCCCCCCTTTTCCCCCAAGATGTGCCAAAATATGCTACCCTTTGAAACATGTTCTTTTAAAAAGTATTCCAACAAACATAGCCTCTAGTTGAATCACGAACATGAAAAAGGCACTGTTTACATTCTAAACAAGCATACCTCCTCTTGGAAATTAATTTTTGCATTAGTTTATATTGGCTTGTTTTACTGAGGGTCTGCTCCAGAAAAATACCCTATGGGTGATGCTAAAGTTAAGAGTTACTGTGTGCAGACTGCAAGTTGCATTTTTGCATGCTCAGTATCTACTGTCAAGGTGCATGCTGATAATGAGCACTCTGTAATATAATTACTCTGTAATAAGGACCATCCTTTCGTTTTGCATTCACAATTGCTAATCTGGAGCATGTGTTGCTTTGGTGTCCATGTTTTTCAAAAGCTCGCCAAACTTTTCTGTGAACCCAGCTGCCTGATCTGCACCATGTGGGCTTAGCTGTATTTCTGGGTGAAGATGTTAATCTGTGTGCTTTTTTTCACATTTAAAAAGCAAGGCGCAATTAGCTGGCAGTCATCTTAAGACCATGGAAATTAAGGAGATCTTTTTGCTGACTGAAGGAAATTTTGTGCCTGAACTAAATGCACACTTAAGACTGACAACCGCTTGAAAAAACTTTGGTGCAATTATATGGCCTTATCTACTGTACCATAAACCTCCTCCGTCCCCAAATGTTCATTTAAAAAGATGTGTGCATGTTCTTTAAAATCCTTTAGCTGACTCCACTGCTTGCATAGCTGAAGTATTTTAAAAGATTATGACTTATATGTGCTAAACAATTGCTGATACAGTCATTATTGCCTTCTTGCTCTGTACGATGTGCCCATCCAGACTGAAATGGGCCCCTGTAGGAGCAAAAAGAAAGGGGCTTCCTTTGGTCTTGAACTCACTGTTTTCTGAAGAGAGGTTGGAATAAGGGGTTAGGGACTGATATGGGTGCAAGGCTTATCTCTGTGTGGCCTTCAAGCATCCATGAGGTCCATCTAGCTGTGGCTGTAAGAGAAAGTCCTATCTTGGCTACACAATTTTTACTGGCTTTAGAGCTCCTGTACCAGGGGAGAGTCCATTGACTTTCCAGATGTTGTTGGGCTATGATTTCCATGATCAGCACACAAAAAGAAGGCTGGAGCTCAGGTAGATCCACCTGTTATAGCTCTTCCACATTCTGATGTTGCCCATAATCCTGCTCCCTCCACTTGCTGCTTCTGGTTTGCTTAAGAGGGCAAGCGAGCAGGCGGCAACTGGAAGCAAGAATAGAATGAGTAGAGCCAGGGGGTTCTGGAGGTCAGCAGTGCTCTGGTGTGGGCACCATGCATTACCTGATGATGCTGAGCCGTGATCTTGGCCCAAGTTCCTACGATATGCAATTCTGGCATTGGGACATAGAATGGGTCTCCTCTCTAGTGTGACATGGGGCTTCCGATGTTCTCTGCACAGCGTGGGGAAGTGCCAGAGTACATCCTTCTGCCCCATGATGTCAATAGGGGGCCCTTGGAGTGCATACTTCTCACGGTGTGAAGCTTTGAAGGAGATTCCTGCATTGCAGGGGGTTGGACTAGATGACCCTCGGCCGGGATCCCCTCCAACTCTGCAGTTCCATAATTCTGTGATTCTAAGTCTAGTGTTTTTAGTTGAGTTTTGTCATCTGTCAGTGCACGTACGGTGGATCTCTGTTTTGTTTCCTGACTTTTTATCATGAGAAAGTCTTTTATCATAGAATTGTAGAGTTGGAAAGGACCATGGGAGCCGTCCAGTCCCACCCCCACCCCCGCAATGTGTGTGATGTGAGAATAGCACTAGTAAAGGCTACAATTTCAGTGAGGTTTACCTTGCAATGCATTTTGAACTGTCAGGGAGGTAACTCAAGACCCGTCTGGGATGCAGGGTAATCTGTCATCAACTTTATTCTCTGTTCTGTTCCTTCATGAACCGTCCTCTCTTTTGCTCTGGACGCTATATCTGGACTTTCTCTGCACCCCGCCCCTGGTTCTTTTTTCCCTCACAACAACCCTGTGAAGTAGCTTAGAAGAAGAAAGAATGACTGGTCTAAAGCAGGGCTTGGCAACCCAAGGCCCAAGGGCCGGTAGCGGCCTGCGAGGCTTGTCTAACCGGCCCATGGTGACCCCTGCCGCCGCCCACTATTACTGGCATGGTGCAGCATGGATGTGCACAGGAAATAGCGTGTGCGCATGCGCACGGGTGCTCCTCTGACCCGGATGTGCACTGGAAATAACATGTGCGCACGCGTGCGGGATGGAGAAGTGTGCACATGCTATTTCTGGCGCACATCCGGGTCGGAGGAGTGCCGGAAATAGCGTGTGCGCACAGGTGCTCCTCCGACCCTGACTGATGGAGCATGGACCGGCCCATCGACCAGTAAGCTTGCCAACCCCTGGTCTAAAGTGATCCAGTGCATCTCAGGGTTGTGGGGGGGATTTAAAGCTGGAGTCTGCCCAGTTCTTGTCTGATGCTTAAACCACTGCAGCCTGCTGGCTCTGTAAAGGGCCCTGGTTGGCTGGATTATGGAGAGCTAGTTCTGCACTTGTTGGCAGCTGCACATTTGGAGGTGGCACGACATGGGAAATTGCCAGAAGGCTGTGCATTCTGGAAGGCTGGTTAACGCGGATTTGGCAGGTGGCTCTGTCTGGTTCAGAGGGCGAGGGGTCCAAGGGAAAGAAGATTAATTTTTAGAGACCCGCTCCTTCCCCTTTTGCGAACATAAATGGGTGAGCAGGCGAGTTTCAGCCACCCGATTCTCAAATGTCATTTTGGAGGGATGCTTTGAATGACCTGGAGGGAGGGACGCTGGATTTCAGTTCAGTAGTGTTTGTCATTGACAATGCAAACCATTCCACTTAGACAGAAGTTTACTGTTATAGTGTTGAAAATTTACTTAAAAAACAAACAAAAACAAACCTTGTTTCCTTTTAAAAATATGCTGTTTTTTTAAAATTAAATGTTTTCCTAACTCTGAAAGGCCTGTCATGTGGCGCATATGGCTAATTGGTATTAATTCCCTCCCGTCCAATAATTGCGCTGTGGCTGTTTGCTTTGTCAAACTGCAAAACATATATGGGTCACAGAAAGAGAACTAAGTGCCACATGAGGCACGAGACTTGTTGTTGTTGTTGTTGTTTTGTTAAAGCTTCTGCTCTTCTTAATGCTTACTTTAAGAGTACTTAAGTAGTGTTGCTAGGTACTAAACAATGCAAGTCCAATTGCGTGGGTGCCTTTACATTCCTACTTCCCCTGTGCTTTGTTTCCCTTCTTTAATACTGAAAGTGAGGCCTGTTTAATTCTGCTGCAGAAGAATTTCCTTTGTTTTGTGGAGGTTAAAAATATATTGAAAGGGCTTTTGCATAATAGGCCAGGAAATGCTTTTGAAGGGACTCTCTTTCAAGCTATCCATTGCAGTTCCCAATAGAGGCAGCCACCCATGTTGTCAGATTTAATATTTTTAAATAATTGAAATAGAACAGTATTGAACTGAAGTCGCACCTCCCAGTTTTTTTAGCTTCATTTTATATAGATGCTTCCCCCACTATTAGGATGAAGTAGATGAATTCTTTTCAGTTGTAGAAGAGGAAGAACTGTTGGTATTTTAGTGTTAGTTCGGATTTTGCTTTTCACATCGCTGTGCTGAGATGCACAAGCATTCTTATTTAATCCCCGCAACATTCCAATGTGGAAATGTACATAGCCTGTTCTGCTTGGTGGTGATTCCTTTTTCACCCTGAGTTTTAGTTCAATCCAAATAAGCTAAATTGCATGAGCAGGAGAGAGCAAGAGAGGTGAGGGCGGGAGTGAAATGGTTCAATAATACAAATGAACGCAAATAAACAGAGTGGTTTTCGCATAATTCCTTAGGGTGGCCTGTTCTGAGAGAGCACACACCCATGTGAAACTGTGAATATTTTAGTATTTGAGAACAAAGGACCTCCCCCCACTTGAAATAAACAGAACAAGCTGGATGGTCGCCTCCTAGGGGTTCCCTAGGTTGCTTCTACCTTAATAATGGTTCTATGAAATACCCAAGAGAGACTGAGGGATTAATTCTGAAAATTGCAAGGTTTGCACTGACAAAATTTGATGGGGTATCCTGGCATACAGATCTTTCCCAACATTCAGAATTTAGCATGACTTGGTGGTATATTGATAAAAAAGTACCCCAGTTCCACTACACCACAAGGTACCAACAGGGTTAGAGGAATTTAGAAATTGGGATAGAAACACTGGAATTATAACCAGGAAAACAAAAGTAGTTAAGGCCACATCTGAATGCAGTGCTATCTTTCCCATAACAGTTGTCCTCCTCCCAGCCTGCCAAAAAGTTGTGTGTATAACGTATAATATGTACAGTGGACACTCGGGTTGCGAACATGATCTGTGTGGGAGGCACATTTGCAACCCGCAGCATTTGCAACGCGCGGGTTGTGATTCAGCATTTCTGCGCATGCACAAAGCGCGATTTAGCTTAGAGAGCCAGCCCTGTATAGCTGCACCAGTAGACTTCAGATCGTTCTCTTCACTCTCCTCCGTCTGAGGACTGGAACCTTCTGGTGACTTCTGGAGCTCATGGATCTTGCTGTGGGTTTGATCTGCAAGCCCCAGTTTCCACAGGATAGTTGGATATATGAGAGAGAAGGCCATAGCCATTCAGTCAACTTTTTAAAAAATCAGCTTCTAGGAAGCTAATGGATTGGCTTTAGGTACTAATGCTGTTGAAACACTTCTCAGGATAGATCGTTTACATGTAAAAGGACCATATATATGTAGTGTGCAGACAGCTCAGCTCCATATGTAATTAATGCTTTTGCAGCTGCCGCCAAATAAATGTCACTGTGCCAGAGCCTTGCTATAGTTGGGAGTAGTTATTCTCTTCCCAGTTCTTCTGGGCTCTTTTTCTTTTGCTAGATTTGCTGCTGACTGCTTTTGTTTTCTACTGGTGTTCCTGCCTTTGAACTATTGAACAGTCAACCTTTCTCTTTGAACTGCTGAAGTTAAGCAACGCTTACTGGCTGCCGTCCACAAAACAGTTTATTCCAGAATAAACTCACTTGATCCTCAAAAACAGAAGGGCACTTTATAGATTCATAAGCACTGGGTCAGCTGTGCAAAGGTCCCAGGTTTTCTCTTGAAACCTATTCTGTAGTATACAGTGGTACCTCGGGTCACAAACACCTCAGGTTACAGGCGCCACTAACCCAGAAGTAGTTCCTCGGGTTAAGAACTTTACCTCAGGATGAGAACAGAAATTGCGCGGTGGTGGCAGCGAGAGGCCCCATTAGCTAAAGTGGTACCTCAGGTTAATAACGTTTGCAGGTTAAGAACGGACCTCCGGAACAAATTAAGTTTGTAACCTGAGGTACCACTGTATTCCTTATAGCTGAAGTGGCTATCCTAGATTGCACATGTTGCTGGACTACAGCTCCCATCATCCCTGCCCTTTGGCCATGCTGGCTGGGGCCTTTGGGAATTGTGGACCACCAGTATCCATAGGTCCATATTGGCCACCCCCTATGGTACTCAGTTTCTACCCCCTTTATCCTCTCATAGGGTATTTTAGTTGAGTAACCTACAGCGTGGTTAAGTAATTATAGACTGTAACTTTTATGTCATAACTTCATGCATTGCTGTGTAGGCAGGTAATTTTTCTTTCAGGCAAAAGTCTTTTTAACTGTAGTGTATGATCAGAAGTTGATGTAGGTTGGGTACTGGTGTGTGGCCAGCCTGTTGTTCAGGTACTGCAGTGTGGATCAACTTATCTGTCATGGAGAACAGCCACCTTTCGTGGAGAACAGATGTGGTCTTGGCGCAGAGCAATTTGAGCTTCTTAGCTACAGGAGAACCACTCCTTACGTGGCTGAGAGAGAATGCTAAGCAGTGGCAGCAATCACCACTCTGTGGCGTGGACGTGGCTTGGGATGTCTCTGTCTTTGTGCTAGCACACACCACTTTCCTGTGTCTCGTATCCATAGGATCAAAGTGCCCACTGTTAATATGGTGTGTTTTGAAGCTGTGGCGTTGGAAGATTAAGGACAGATAAAAGGAAAAGCAGTTCTTCATGGAGTGCATGGTTAAGCTATGGAGCTTGCTCCTGCAAAATGCGGTGATGATCACCAACTTGGATGGCTTCGAAAGACAAATTCATGGAGGACAAGGCTATCGGTGGCTATGCTGTGCCTCCATGGTCAGAGGCAGTAACGCTTCTGAAATGCCTGCTGCTAGAAACCACAGAAGGGGAGAGGGCTCTTGTTCTTGGGTCCTGCTTGTGTATTTCCCACAAGCATCTGGTTGGTCACTGTGAGAACAGGCCACTGGCCTGATCCAGCAGGCTCTGCTTGCGGTTGTTTTAATGCTAGTTCTGACAAAGCCTTTATCTGTATTTGCGCTGGATTTCTATTGATATATATTCAAAGTAGTAGTAATAATAAAAATAATAATAAATTGCTACTAAGCAAGATGCACAAAGGGGGATCATTTGTAGCCATCAGCACAGACTGGAAATAGATGGCAGGTGACTGTTGTGGCACTGTGCTTCTTTCCTGAGTAGGGTTGTTCCTGTGAAGTTTGCAAGCATCTGATCCTAGTGGCAGCACAGTAGGACAGATACGGACAACTGAATCTCATTGGCGTAGGTACACTTTTAAGGGTCATCTGTGTCAGAGGCAGCCTGCCAAATATTGTCATGTTGCTAGTGATGGCTATATGGGTTTTGTGCTTACCGTATTTTTCGCCCTATAGGACGCACCGTCCCATAAGGCGCACCTAGTTTTTTGGGGGGGAAATAAAGGGGGGGAAATTATTTTCCCCCAGGGCTGGGGCGGGGGAAGCCCGAGCTTCCTCTTACCCCAGCCCCCAGAACAGGGAACTCTCCGAAAGCCGCGGGAGCCCGCGCTGGGCTCCCACACCTTGCAGAGAGCTGCGCGAAGCCTGGAGAGCGAGAGGGGTTGGTGTGCACCGACCCCTCTCGCTCTCCAGGCTTCAGCGAAAGCCTGCATTCACCCCATAGGACCCACACACATTTCCCCTTCATTTCTGTAGGGGAAAAAGTGCGTCCTATGGGGCAAAAAATACGGTAATTGGAATCTCCCCTCTTCACACTCCCACTGCCCAAGGAGAACTTCTGATTAAACATGGAAACAGTCAACCCTGGCTGCCAGTGCATTGATCACGGGAAAACCAGATTATTATTTTTTGCCACTGAAACCAACCTTGAAACTTTATGTATTCTGTGTAAAACAAGTAGGCGGACTCTGATGCCGTAATTCTAGTATAACTCAAACTATTAGCCACCTCCGCCGGACTCAGTAACACTAACAGTTTAATAGATCTTAATAAACATTTAAATCAGTTGGCTGTGAATATTTGAAAGGGCATGGAATCCATTGGTATTTCAACACAATGCCCTTGTTTAAAGTCAGCTGCCATGTATTTGTGTGTATTTTATCTGCAAATGGAAAGCCATTGAAATCCTGTGTTAAGGTCTTTGCCAGAAAAGGAGAGTTCAGAGGAACTAGTTGAGACATGCCTGAGGAATGTGGAATGGAATCAAAACGTTTGTCACACAGTGGCAGTCAACTGGCAAGAGCCAGCAAAGGTCTTAGGGAAAAGCCCGATTTTTGATATTAGGTTATCCTTATCAGAGATATTTAAAATGAAACGTGTGAAATGCTTCCTTCAAATCACACGGCTAGACGTTCTAAGCCTGCTGCATAACGTGTGACCTGCATTAGCTCATAAACCTAAAGTTCACTTTTCCTTTACTCCACAAGGAAGAAAAATATTAGAATTTTAGGAAAGCTGTCAGTAACAGCCTGTTGATCACTGTGCAATCCTTGTGAGAAATTACATTTTGTATTTTTACATCCCATCTGGAGCCATCAACTCTTTTTGCTGACACGCTCA
Organism: Podarcis liolepis; assembly: GCF_965112155.1. Classification (NCBI taxonomy): domain Eukaryota; kingdom Metazoa; phylum Chordata; class Lepidosauria; order Squamata; family Lacertidae; genus Podarcis; species Podarcis liolepis. Next base: position 69,097,596 of record NC_139557.1, on the reverse strand, counting down.
AGGACCCCATCACAACAACGAATGGTAGTAGCTTTTTGAACAGTAAAAGGAAGCTGAAATGCTATGAAGTGTGAAACTTGACAGGTGTACATCTGAAGACATGCTGTTTAGCACATAGTTGCGTACTGCTGTTACTGAGCATGAGGTCACATCAGTGTTGTACGATGAAAGCACCCTTGTTCCACTTTAACAGGCATGGCTCCCTGCCCCACAGACTCCTGGGAACTGTAGCTTGATAAGGCTGCCAACCTCACAGCGCAAAAATTCTCCATGCAAACACCCTTCACAGCTCCCAGAATTATCTTTGATGGTTAAAATGGCATGATAATGATTTAAGCATATGGTGTTGGGTGACCTGGGTGCCTGCAGTGTGCTAGGTTCCATGCAGAACACAGCAGTGATGCAAATTTTTCCTTGGGGACTAACACCCTGCCTTAGATCAGCCAGGGAGTTGGCTTGGGGAGAGTTGGATCTTAGTAGAGGCCACGTAGGGCTGGACTGGGACTGTTCATCAAAGGCATCACTGCAAAAGTAGGATTGGAGGAATTGAGGGAGCATGTTGACAAATAAAGGTCTTTCCTTATATCCTCCACCCCCGTGAATACCTCTTGAGTTAACTGCAGATTACAGAGCCATATCACTTCTCCAGGCCCTGCAATCCATGGATTTCTGCTGTACCATACGGAACGAAGGAGTAGCTGGAGGGCGGGAGGCTTAGGATAATAAGGCAGATGCTCTATCTCCTGTGGGTCAGTGGGGAGGTGCTGTATTTCTGTGGGCTTAATCAAAACCAGCAAAAAAGGTGGGGGGGATGGGTTGGGGACTCCTGCTAGCACAAATTTGTTTAGTTCATTCTATTTTATATATGCTAGTCATTCTCTCGGCTTCTTTTTCTAGAGAAGGTGGCCATCTAGATTCTCAGGCTTGGCTGTTTGGAAACCGAATTCAGATCTCTGAATGGAAAGAGCTGTTAAATAGGCCTTAGGGAGCACTTGACAAATTTTGAAGCATCTTAGAATTTTTAAAAAAAAGCTTTGTAGGGGAAGTCGAAGAATGATTGACTTTCCTGGAAGACAGGCTCTGCCCAATCCTTTGCGAAGGAGAGCAAGCAGGTTAACCACCTTGACCCTTCTGAGATCAGCAGCCTATGTTTTAAATAATAAAATCAGAGTAGAAAGAGATGCTCTCATAACCTCAGCACAGCTAATGACTTAAATAAAAAAGGATTGCCCTTGTGCAGCTGGAGTGATAAGCGTTGGGGTGGGGGTCGGGGAAACAGCAGCTGGAAGTATTCAAGGATGATGTATCACACAGAAATGTGGTGGGAAGTCAGCCCTGCTTCAGTTCTTCAGCATGCTGTATTGCTTTTACTTTCTGACTGTTTGCTTTGTAAATTTACTAATCTGCCAGCTATACCTGTGGCAGGATAAGTGCGAAGACTGCAACATGACAGCCCAGTTCCTCCCCACCGCTTGCTATGTAAAGCTGAAATGCATGATGGGTATAGCGTCTTGTCTCTCTTCCCCCTCCCAAGTTTGCAGAAGATCCTTATACAGTAGTGCTCTTTCCCATTTTTTTTCTTTTTTAAATCAGTTGTTTCCAAAGTGATGCAAATCTTGTATTGCTAAGCTGCTTATCAACTTGGCATCTAAGCAGCCACAGTGGGAGCATTGTAGTGGGCTGGCTTTATTTCTCTGGAGGTTTTAGCCAGTTAGGAATTGTATTTGCACAAATCCTCAGTATAATTGGAGAAGAATTTTAACTCCCCGTAGACAAGTCACATGCCTAACATGCCAGGGCCTTTTATCCTGCGCTCATTCACAGAAGTATTCACTTCCCAGGTCCTGAACTTTCCTGAGAACCTCATGATTTATTGATAATTGAGCACGATAATTGAGCTTGTGCCACTGCAGTAAAGCTACAGTTAGAAAATAAGAGGGGATATTCTCAAATGCAAGAGCAAACCGGCAGGCTGGCTGGTTGTAAGGAATGAAAGTGCAGTTTAAGCAGTGCTACATATTTATGGTAGGTTGGGCGGATTAGATGGTGTTTTGGCTCCTTTTTTAGAAGCCAGATGTCTGTTTAAGTAATGTCTAGATCAGTGGTTCCCAAAGTGGGTGGTATTGCCCCCTGGGGAGCAGTAGGATTACCTGCGGGGGGTGCTAAGAGGTAAGCAGGCAGCACTATGATTCCGTGATCATCATAACTTCTAGAGCAGAGTTTTCCACATTTGGGGTGCCACCACTAAGGAATTCATTTTCAGTCATCTAGGTAAGGAGATGGCCGTAAGTGCCTTCCTGGCCCATCACTCCTCATGGGCAGGACAGCTCAGGGAGAGATGCACCTTCAGCCCAAGCCATTTATGGTTTTATTCGTACTGTAGTAGAACCTGCCTTCCAGTTTCTCAGAACTTTTCTTCACCTGTGAAATGAGTTTCCATTTTTCTGTCTTGTTCTTGGGCTGCTTGAGAATGTCCTTAGGTGTTAGGATGTGGGCTTGCGCTTTCCTGATCGTTGTGGTGTGTGTGTGTTTCTCGAAACTTATCCAGCACTCCGCAGTCTTCCCTGCTTCCTATGTTTCCTGCTTTGAAAATTCCCGTGGGACAACACAGGAACAAGCACAGGAAGTTGCTTACTACCAAAACAGAAAATTACTCCATCTAGCTCTATATTGTCTACACTGACTGGCAGTGACTTTTCAGTGTTATGGGTGATGGTCTCTCTCAACCTTACCTGGAGATGCCAGGGACTGAACTTGGGATCTTTTGCTGGCAAGGCGGATGCTCTGCTACTGAGCAATGACCCTCCCCCAAGATAATGTCATGTCTTCGCCTGAGCTTTTAATTTAAACACAGGAAGCTGTGGAGGTCCTTCCTTTAACCTTTTTAAAAAACTTCGAAAGAATCTTCCCACCCTGGTTTCCTTAAAAGTAAAAAGACAACACTTTTGAAACAACATTAGCAAACAGTTACCTGGAGCGCATTAAGCAGCCTCTCCACCTTCCTGTCCTTACTGGAAAGGCTAGCTAAGGACATCAAAGATATTTCAGAAGTGCAGAGGAGGCAACCCGCTGGAAAGATGGTTTGTGAACTAGAAGAAGGGAACCCTTTGCAAGTGCAACCAAAATCCTGCCCACACTAGAATTTATCCTGTTTTCTTTCCCATTCACTATTTTTCTGAGCTAATTGATGGAAAGTGATTGGGAAGGGTGGTTGTGGAATGGAGGAGAGCACAGCACTAGGCTTTCTGTTTGTTTGTTTTTAAAATTATTTTTATTGGTTTTACATATACAGTGGTGCCTCGCAAGACGAAATTAATTCGTTCCGCAAGTCTCTTCGTCTTGCGGTTTTTTCGTCTTGCGATGCACGGTTTCCCATAGGAATGCATTGAAAATCAATTAATGCGTTCCTAGGGAAACCGCCTTCAGACCAGACTGTCCCCGGACCTCTTCTGAAGGCTGGGGGGGGGGGGGGAACAAGGGCTTTTCTTCCCACCCCCAGCATTTTAAAAAACCCTGGGACAGCGGAGGACTTCTCCGCTGTCCGGGCGATCTTAAAATGCTGGCGGGCGGCATTTTAAAATCGCCCCGGGACAGCGGAGGACTTCTCCGCTGTCCGGGGCGATTTAAAAGCCCCTGGGAAGGCAGGCAGGGGGGACAAAGACTTTCGCCCCCCGCCCGCCTTCAGAAGGTGTTCCCGCCCCCCCATCCTGCTTCGGAGCAGCGTTCCGAAGCGGGGTGGCTGGGGCAGGTGTTCCCGCCCCCCGCCCGGCTTCGCAGCAGCGCTATGAAGCCCGGCGGCTGGGGCAGGTGTTCCCGCCCCCCCACCCCGCTTTGGAGCAGCGTTCCGAAGCGGGGTGGCTGGGGCAGGTGTTCCCGCCCCCCGCCCGGCTTCGCAGCAGCGCTACGAAGCCCGGCAGCTGGGGCAGGTGTTCCCGCCCCCCACCCCGCTTCGGAGCAGCGTTCCGAAGCGGGGTGGCTGGGGCAGGTGTTCCCGCCCCCCGCCCGGCTTCGCAGCAGCGCTACGAAGCCCGGCGGCTGGGGCAGGTGTTCCCGCCCCCCCACCCCGCTTCGGAGCAGCGCTTCCCGCTGCCCCCGGACCTCTTTTGAAGCAAGGGGCGGTGGGGAGAAGCGATCTCCCCGCCGCCCCTTGCTTCAAAAGAGAAGACCCGCTGTCCCCGGGGCAAGCTTCGTTTTGCGAAGCAAGCCCATAGGGAAATTCGTCTTGCGAGGCAACTCGAAAACGAAAAAACCTTTCGTTTTGCGAGTTTTTCATCTCGCGAGGCGTTCGTCTTGCGGGGTACCACTGTAATCACATTACATAACGTAATAGTCTCTTATTTTATCTCTCTGGCTCAACTGAGCCTAACGGCTTCCCTCCCTCCCGTCTGATGGTTTACAAAGTTAAACTTTGCATCTTTACATTTCGCTTCGCTTCCTATCCTTGTTATATCATTACCTAAAATATTGAGTATTACTCAATCTGGGTAGGTAGCAGTTTCATCTTACAAATCTTCAGATAACCCTGCTAATGATGTTAATTGCTTACAGAGCAATAGGCTTTCTGGACAGCTTCGGGCTCGGCAGTGAACAGGTAGCCAGTGCTGACCTTTCCTCCAAGCACACCTTGGAACTGTGCCCCAAAAGGAGACCTTCTTAAGCACCATGGGCGTGCTATCACCTCCCTCGACAATGCATTCACCCCTGGACTCACCCTGTCCGTTTCCTCTGGTTATCTTTTACAAGCCAGGATGGGCAGGGGTTTGGGTTGTAGGTGGAAGGCTGGACCCGTGCAAGCATTTTGTCCACATCATCAGACAACTGACCCTAAATAGCCAGACATGAAAGTGCCTAAGTTATCGCCATCTGCCCAGCATCAGCATCAGAGTCCCGGTTGCCCTCGAAGTGCCTTGCAAGTTTGTCACAGCAGGCATCCAAGTACTCAAGATTCCCTCCCTTGTTGGAGGATGATCATACCAAACCATTCACTATCTGGAAAAGCTCTCCAGAATGGCTACTTGAGGATGCAGCGGGTGGCAGCGAAGTAGCCTTTCTTCACCAGTGTATTGTGGGTTTTGTCTTGGGATGTATCCCTAATTAGGGTTTAAGTTGGCTTTGTTTAGTTGTAATTTTCTCACCAAAAAGCTAAGCTGTTCTGTGTAATTACACGTGATAATATCTTTTTTCCCAGGCAGGATGTTCGCAGACTAGTTGATGGCAGCTCGATTGCATGCCAGGTTGCACCTCTTCCATGACTGTGGCTGGCTATCTCAAAGCTTGTCGGCAGCATGCAAATGTGCTCTTGCTACACACTGTGCTGCGACATGCTTATGGGTGGCTTAACAGTCACCATGGGGCTATGCATATGTGTGCATTTCTAATCTGGGAGCGCATAAAAATAGGGAAGGACAAAATGATGCTGATGTGAGCAATGCTCCTTGTTGCAATCCTCCAAACAATGCCGCATGGCAGTAGGAGGTATCCCTGCCCATCCTTGGTGTTGCCTCATATTTTCCAAAAGCCACCATTGCAACATGGCTTCCTGTTTTCACTGTGGGAATAAACCTCAAAAGTCTTAATTATTAGAGAGTTCAACCCAAGGAGCCCTTGTGACTCACAAAGAAGTCCCAGAACTACACAGATCCATAAACATCAGAGAACAAAGGGTCTTAGTTGCAGGCTGCACATGAAGCTCTCAGAATTTGAGGTGTGACTGTACAATGTGAAGCAGGCAAGTTTTCCTGGGGCACAGGCCCTCATGCATGAGAAATATAAACAGCGCTGCTTCTAAAAATGTAAAATAAACTTGGGCTCGACCAAATTTAAACTTAGGGCATTTGTTGACCGCAGAAAACAAGTATTATTTGCACTTGCTCAAGTGTATAAATAGAACTCTTCCTGGAAATGTGTTAGCATGGTTTTCTTGGGTGGTAGGAGTGAAAGTTAAATTATTAGTGGGCTGCCAAGAAATAAATCCTGTGTTTTAAAAAAGCGATGACACCATCCTTTTGGCTTTTACATGTACATTTTTTAGTTTGATCTGTTGTTACAACTGTGTTCTAAACCGTGCATTGTAACTGCTTGTGTATTTTGCTTGAATTCCCCCCGAAACGTAGTATTCTACAGCAGATTCTGAAGGAATTTGCTAATATTTCCATTGCTTTCAGCCATGTTGGGCTGCACTCAATGCATGCTTACCTGTGGGAGTAAATCCCATGGAACTCAATAGAGCTTACATAGAATCATAGAACTGTAGAGTTGGGAGGGATCCTGAGGGTCATCTAGTCCAACCCCTTGCAATGCAGGAAGCTAACTAGATCATACATGGCAGATGGCCATCCAACCTCTGCTTAACAACCTCCAAGGAAGGTTTGACTGGATAGACATTAGTTATGATAGCAACAAATACCAAACAATAAGGGGCACCTTAAAAGATTAGCACATTTATTATGGCATAAATTTTCATGGACTAGAGTCCACTTCACTATACCTGGGTTCCAACAGGAGTCAGTGTGGTGTAGTGGTTAAGAGTGGTGGACTTGTAATCTGGTGAACCGGGTTCGCGTCTCCGCTCCTCCACATGCAGCTGCTGGGTGACCTTGGGCCAGTCACACTTCTGTGAAGTCTCTCAGCCCCACTCACCTCACAGAGTGTTTGTTTGGGGGAGGAAGGGAAAGGAGAACGTTAGCCGCTTTGAGACTCCTTCAGGTAGTGATAAAGTGGGATATCAAATCCAAACTCTTCTTCTTCCAGCAGAAGAGGATGTTGCATATGCTGGTTTATATGTTATGGGCTTTCAGGCAGGTACTCTGCTTACGTCCCCCATCATGTATATAGCATCTTTAAAGGAAGTGTGAAAAATGCAGGCTTCCAGTTTGGGTTCTAACAATTACAGCCATCAGTTGCAGGGGCGGATCAAGGTTGCACGTCAGCCTTAAATAGATATTCCCTCTCAATAAAACCCACCAAGGTGGTTTTGTGGTGGCACGAGGTCTGCCTAGACTTGCCTCCATAGGGCAGGTGTTTCTTTAGTTCCATTTGATGCTGCATCCAATTGCTGAACCAAGCCAGCCTTTGTATCTGGTTTTTGTTGAAACTTGAAATGCCAGGTGTCTGCAGCAAATCCGTGAGCACACTTTTGTTTCCAGTTTGTTTGTTCAAGTCTGGTTAATAGCGCTGGCTAATGTGTGGAAAGATTACATTTCAGACAAATGCGGTGGGCTGGCGAAATGGGCCTGAAACACGTGCTGCTGATTTTGAACTCCTGAAAGCTCATCATATGAACTGAAGCTTAGAGGTGTTTATAGTTAGCATGCCCGGAGCCTGTTCCTGGTGCCCAGATGCTCCTCCCCAACTAATTCTTGGTCCCACTCTGATGGCTGTGGGGCTTGTATTAAGCTTGAAATGGGACCAGCGACACAGTAACCTCCATTTCTCTATTATCTCTTCTGCGACAAGAGTGGTTGGATGGGCACAGTCCTTTCTGGAAGGGCAAAGTGCACAGGGATATGTGCTTGAGATCCACTAGCCTTGCAGGGACCATGCTGACTATGGTATTTATTGCTGCTGGGTGCTACAGGGAAAAGAAGCAGCTGCTGCCACTGTACTTTCACAGATCCTGTGCATAGAATCATATTATTGTAGAGTTGGAAGGGACCCTGGGGACCATCAGGTCCAACTGCCTGCAGCACCACACTCTAACCAGCTGAGCTATCCAGCTGATTATAAGTCGTAACTCTCTTTGCTGTGGTTGACTGTATGTTGAAAATTGGATCTACCACATCTGTACCAATAGAATGTCACTGAACTCGGTAGGCAATCCTGGTGGGCGTATACTTTAAATTGTTGCATTTGGGTGCAGTTGATGACACAGTCCAACATTCTTCAGCTCCGTTGTGTGGCATTTTACAGTTGTATTTTTCTTTCTGCTGTTCTTCTTCATAACGTTATCACTGAACTGATGACAAAGTGGAGCTGAAATGAGTTCTGTGATACCAAGGAAGAAAGAGGTAGCATGTAGGACTTTCTCTTGCCTGCTCTTGTGAGGCCTACTTTTTAAATAGCTGAGGTGCTGCTTCATCCATCAAGGAGAGGGGCCGCCTGAGTGGTGGTGAGGTCTTTCTGGAATGTTCACCCCAGTGAAACCCCACAGACTTTAACATGGAATGCTTCAGATGCCAAGATTAAAATTTTTGAGAAGTCGGCTTTTGATTGGCTTTTGATTTGCTAGGTTTTTGTGAATTTATTGCAAAACTGTTTCTTTTTAAAATTCCAGTTGGTATCATTTTCCATTTTTAATTTGGTTGTATTTTGTTCCATCAGTTTCTAATTGTGTAGCTGTGCTTTATTGTTTTAGCATTTTGTGTTAGCTTTCATTTTTATTTTTAAAACAAACAATAAGACTTTGCTTACAATGTGTTTCACTTTTCTCCCTCACTGTCCTACAAACCATCTTCCACTTGCATAAAAATGTTAGGAAAGACAGCTGATAACAATGGTTTAAGGATTTCTGCAAAAAAAGAGAACAGGAAAGAAGTATTATTTCGGGATCCATATCATTGTAAATAACCTTAGGATAGCTCAGTATGGATTAGCCTGAATCTTGCATAAGCAATTTTGCTTTGAAGATTTGACAAGCAGCATTGCAGACTTATCAGGATTGTATTCAGGATAGTGTAATTTTATTGCTGGTGCTCAGCCTTTTCACAGGACGAAAAATTGCATGACTGGCTCTCATCTGACATAATTGCCTTGGATATCTTCTGGTGGACAGCCACAATGCACACAGTTGTGCAACTTAGTCTTGTGTAGTTAGAGTTACTTGGGATTTATGTGGGTGGTTCCTCTACCACCACCACCCCCAAAATCAGCATTTAAGCCGCTCACAACTCAGGGGTGTTTCCAAGCCAATTTGTTATACTGTCTAGAAAGCTCCTTTTCTACGAAGGTTTGGTTGTGATAGGCAAACCCTTTGGCAGGCCTTTGCATTGTAGCCCTTGCTGTTGTTCAAATCTGTAGTTGAAACTCAAATGGCAATGCAGCTTTCCATTGTTCTTTCCAGATTTTATTTACATGTACTCATACATTTTAAAAGTATAACTTAAAGGTCAGAATTTACAAGACATGCTCTGTCCAGAAGAATGGAAACAATGCAGCGGCTCCAACCAAAGATAACATACGGAAACCCTAATCTAAAGTGATATCATTATCTCATTTTCTTCCCACTTTGTTCTTCTCAGGCAGTCTTCCCCAATCTGGTGCCCATGCTGGCTGGGGGTTGAAGGGAGTTGCAGTCAAAAACATCTGGAGGGTACCAGATTGGAGAAGACTGTTCACATATAGTCATGCCTCATCCAAGAATGGGACACAAGCCTTCAAAGTTTATTGGGCTCGTTTCAAACCAAATTGCCTCATTGTGTCAGTCCAAGTTGGATATCAGAGATGGATGTGTATGTTGCACCAGGATGCCTTTCAGTAGTTTGGAGATATGTTAGAGTTCGCACAATATGGTGGGAGTGAGGGGGAAAACTGCAAGCAGGAGTAGCTAACCCAAAGCCTTGGAAGCCAAGATCACTTGATGCATTTTCAGGTGCGCAAGTCGATTTCTTGCCCATTGGCCCCGATTCATTTAACTGGAGGGAATGTGCCTCAGAGCGCATAACTGGATTGGGGAATAATTGAGTTCCCCTAACTTAATTTGACTGTGTATGTAAAGCAGTAATTATGAATGGTTTAAAACTGACGTTTTTCTCTCTCCACTCTTTTGATGTAGCTTTTATATGAAAAGTGATGGTTCTAATCCAGTTTAGTGACTTAAGTATAAGCCTGGAAGCAGTAGTATTCTGAGTTTAATTAATCTACAGCGCAAGGATGTAATCTTGTGGGTGGCTAGGAAAGTCGGCTTTTTTGGATGGAGGCTTGTAATTTTCCCTAACACTGCCAAGAAATGGTTATGTTACTTGTTCATCAGGAACGTTAGCATTCTGTGGTGTCTTTGACAGAAACGGGGGAGCCGCAACTGACTTTTTTACAACATGTAGTGTTTAAATTGGGGTTGCAAGTGGATGAAACTTGGCATGAGATATGACGTCTCCACACTCCCACCCATTTTCCACCCCCACCCTCAGTGTGAAGCATCTGCTTGGTGAAGTTGTAAAGGAAAAGATACCCCTAGTACTGAAAGTCTGCCATCTGCCTGGTAGTAATGCCTTCAGCATATTGCGCAACTTGCCTAAGAATTTAAGTTGTTTCTGCTAAACTGATCTGTTGTGAGTTTCTTTGTTACGTGCCCCAGTTCTGATTATCTGATTGCTGTCCTGCAGAGGAATTTACCCAAACAAAGAAGCTTTTTCACATTTGACTAGCGGATTAATAACGCCTTGCATTGTTTCCCTTAGCATTTTGGTGTGTTCCTGATACAGTGATATCTCTTACAACCACATGAGTAGATACTTAAGTTCTACTTGGAGCCAATAGCTGTGGCTTGGACCCAAGTTTGTGATTTCTTCTAAATAGGGCTCTGAATTTGTTATTCAGAATTGCCTCATTCATGTCGGAGACTGGAAATTGGCATGAATGGGGTGTGTGGGTAAATGGAGCTCATTAGTAGAACACATGCTTTACATGCCAAAGGTCCAAAATGATCAGGTAGCAGCGGTTGGTAAAACCATCTGACTGACTTCGGCTCTCAGGATCTCAGGCAGACTAGTCAACGCTGGGGTAATAAGGCAGGCACGTCCAACTCTCTATCTAGAGCAGTGTTTCCCAACCTTTTTTGGGCAAAGGCACACTTGTTTCATGAAAAAAATCTCGAGGCACACCACCATTACAGCCCCGTGACGTCAGCGCGCAGCGTCACGCCGGGAGGGACATGAATTGCTAGCAAATTACATAATCACCTCCTTGAGGGCTGGCTCATCTTCTCCGAAGGCAGAACCCCATTAATTAACAGCACAGACTCACACCATAGCCAAGACGAGGGGGGAAAACCTCAGTCATGCACAGTCATGCACATGTGGGGGCTAAATGAGGACGAAGACCGGGCAGAGAGCAGGGTTCAAATCACCCCACCTGGCCAGGACAATCCCTGGGTGCTCCCTTGGGCCACTCGCCTGACCCACCTCGCAGGGCTGTTGTTGCGAGGATAACACGGGGAGAACCACGCGCGCCCCCGGGAGCTCCTTGGAGGAGAAAGCGGGCGATGAATGCAATGCACGAAATATATGAGAGGCGACCAGGTTTTGCAGGTGAGGGCCCCCCGCCAGCCTCCGCTTCCAACACCCGGCGCAACGACGCCGAAGTTTCCCCCCGGGCTCAGCTCGGGGAGCAGCGCTGCTCCCCCCCGGCTCCCCTTCACCCTCCCGGCTCTCTCTGCCGCCCACTGGGGACCCCCCTCACCTGCCAAGTCCGGAGCGCCGGTGGAAGTTGCATGCATGCATGCAGGGCGCCGCGTTGCCATTGCATTGCACTGCACTCCATGCAACGCCTGCACGCATGCATTGCCTTGCACGCCCGCCAAGGGGTCTCCCCGCGGTCCGATGCGTCCCCTCCGGCGCGGATGCAGCATTGCGAAAATAAAAAAACCCCGACGCAGCCCTACCTGGGGGGCAGCCTCCGCCGCTCCGCCTCCGCGGGGATCCCTGGGCTCCATCCTGCCGCCCGATCTCCGCGGGGGCGCAGGCGGGCTGCGCGGGGTCTGCGCGGAAGAGCCCCTGCCCGCCCGGCCGCCGCCGCTGCGCTCATTCCATGGCCGGGAGAAGAGCGCTTCAAACAAAACGCCCGGCCCGCCAGGCCACGCTGGGAAACGTAGTTCGCGCACCCCGCGCGGGCGAGGGGACTATGGATCCCGGCAGCCCCCGCGCCGGGGACGGAGGGGGAGAGGCCGGGTGCAGGGATGGAGGGACGGGTGGGCGAGCGAGTGAGTGAGTGGCAGCCGCCAAGCCTTGGCCGAGAGCCAGGAAGGGCCTCCCCGGAGGAGGAGGAGGAGGGAGGCTCAGAGCGGGAGGGAGGGAGGGAACCCCAGGGGTCATCTAGTGACGGTGCCCCAATCGAAAATTTGACTTTAAAAAAAAAATCTTTCGAATTTTTTAATTTTTCCCGCGGCACACCAGGCAACATCTCGCGGCACACTAGTGTGCCGCGGAACAGTGGTTGGGAAACACTGATCTAGAGACTGTGATCTACTCCCAGGGGGACAGCCCAGAGTTGAGCTTTTTTTAGGAAGGGTTCGCTCACCCAGTACACTCCACAGCCCTCCATCCTTCCTTCCCCCACTCTGTCCCCTATGCAGGGAAACTAAGACCATTTTAGAAATTCATTGCCAAAAAGGGTACTTGCCCAGAAGAGGTGCCAGATCAGACTGCTGGTTCATTTAAGGCACTATATACTAGCTGCAGCTTTCCAGAGTTTCAGATACTGGCCTTTCCCAACCCTGCTGGGAGATATTGAGGAAATGGAAGGGGTGCAAGTCTCTACAAAGTATTTCTGTTCACAAATCTGCAATAGGGAGTATACAACAACACAGGCTTTCTTTTAAAAAAAGTAGATGATATCTGCTGATCTATGTTTCGGCACTAACAAGGTAACATTTTGAAAGTGTACACTGTTCTGGCAGTGATGAAGTGGTTAAACGTGTATTGCTTGTAAGCTTTGTAAAATCAGGTGTTCATTTTTTGCAGTCTCCTTCAGCATTTGGTTATGCAGATTCTCCATGGCATCATAGAACTGCAGCACAGGACAAGCAGGAGGGTCACAGTACCTTTTGTTTGCAAAGTCCTGTTGTGATGCTGGAGAATGGCCTAGTGAGAAGTGAGCTGAGAGGTTGGAGGTGGATTGCAAGAGTGATTAAGTTGGAGGATGAAGAGAGGATTGCATGATTATTTGTGGAGAGTTAGCGTTAGGCGTAATGCATGACTAAACCTTTTTTTTTTACCTTTTGGCGTAATGCAATGCACTGGATAGCACCTGCCGCGCTACCCTTTGCAGATTTACTCAGAAGCAAATCCCATTACAGTGAATGTGATTACTCTCATGTAAATGTGCAAGGGATTGCTATTAGTCAGAGCAGTGCTGTTGGGGTTGGGGAATAGAGGAAATGCTATTTCCTAAGCCCTACTGGGCTTGTGACCAGGGCAAAAGAGCATTTATCATGATGGATGAAGAGGGCATGCGATCTGGGAGTGTATTTTTTCAGCATTTCAATTAACATTTCAATTAACATAACTAAGCTAGAGAATAGATGTGTTGGATATTTGGTGGGTTTTTAAAAATAAAAGCAATATAATTACAACACTTCTCTTTCTTATTTAGGGTTGGATGATTGCCTGCAGCAGTATGTCCAAAAATTTGAACGCGAGAAGATAAATGGTGCTCAGCTATTACAGATTTCTCACCAGGATCTTGAAGAGTTGGGTATCACCCGGATTGGACACCAGGAGCTCGTTTTAGAGGCCGTGGATCTCCTCTGCGCACTGGTCAGTAAACATAGGGTGTTGAAATCCTCTTGCGTTTTTCTCACTTTGGCTAATGGAATTATTTGTCAAAAGGGAGATAACTGCAGCTCCTGAGCTCTACAGCAGATTGTATCAAGAGTGAACCAGGTAAAGTTGAGTAAAACGGCAGACTAGTATCCTGGTCTCACGTCTCTTTTAGCAGTAGTCAAGTGAAGCTGATACAAAAAAAATAAAAATAAAATACAGTTTGCAGTTATGCATGGGGCAGCTGTTTAAGTGGTGACACCAGTTTGAACTGGTACTGTTGATGTGAATATTTCAGACTAGGGGAGCCTTTGCAGTGGGTTCCTGGAGTGAATGCCTGAATATGATTTGAGACTGAATGAAAGTTAACATGTTGATGTTTAATTTGAGACCGAACCAAAAAAACCCAAAAGTTGTGAAAATTGAGCCAAGACTAAGAAGTGGAGAAAATGAGCCAAACAGGTTTGCCTGTCTTAAATGAAGTCAGCCACACCCTTCTCTGTAGATGAGGTTTGGCATCTCAGAGGTGCTTCTGGATCCTGTGTTCCTGCCCGATTCTCCAGTGGCTGGGGCTGCTGGTTCTTAGACTGGTGAGCTGCTGTAGCATAGCTTCCCAGGCGATATTTAGCACTGGTGCCCATGCTTAGGCAGCCTTCTGTTTTTGTCTACAGCCAAGCTTTTTATGTGGACTTTATGAGGAGGAGCCTATGAATACTGTTGGAAGCTGCAGCTTGTGCAGAATGCTGTCACTCATCCCTGTATAGGTGGGGTAGTGATGAATTGCAGAGAGCATGTAATCCCAATTTAAGATCACCTGTGCTGCTTCCCTGTATGCTTCTAGACTCAGGGAAATGGCTGGCGATGACTACTGGTTTTATAGCCCTAAACTTTCTAGAGCCTTAAAGCAAGAATGACTTACCTTTCATGGTAAGAACCACAAGCCCCCTTGGCCCAACCTTCAAGAGCTGCATGCCATAGCTAAGTGCGGCCACCCCATATTCTCACATACGCTGCCCACCTATGCACACAGCCCCTGTCCTTAGCTCATCCATGTAAGCAGTTATTGGCACAGAATGCTTTTCAGAAATATTTTAATAAACAAAAGCAAATGAGACCTACTGGAAATATTGGTTATGAGAAATAACAAGGGACAATGTACGGCTTATAGGGGTATTTCCTGCATCCTTTTAGCCCCATCTCTGCACTCCAAGCTTTCCTGTACACTTATAAGCCCATCATTGCAGTCATGATGTATCTGCTGTATTTTATTTTATTTTTTAAAAATGCAAGTACAGTCATACCTTGGTTGCCGAATGCCTTGAAACTCATACGTTTCAGCTCCTGAATGATCGAAAACTGGAAGTGAGTGTTCCAGTTTTCGAACGATTTTTGGAAGCCAAATGTCCGGCGCGGCTTCCGATTGGCTGCAGGATGCTCCTGCAGCCAGTCGGAAGCCGCGCCTTGGTTTTTGAACGGCTTGAGAGTCAAACGGATTCCTGGAATGTATTCTGTTGAAGAACCAAGGTACGGCTGTAGAGCAATGGCTGTGATTGCTGATGCTCAGCAGAAAAATGATGGGGTCAATATGGCAATGTTCAACTCTCTGTTTGAAGATGACCTAGGCTGTGGGTGGCCAGACACAGTCTGACAATGGAATAGATATAGAGAAGAGCAGGAGGGCTCCCAAGGGCTTGGTAAGGATGCAGTTTGCCTATGGCTGCTCCCTGCCTTTGGAGACTATAGGTACAGTACATACAGTATACTATAGTGGGAACCCATGGCTCTCTAGTTATCCTTCTCTGCTTCCTCTTTAATTCCTCTAGCATTAGCGATATTGTGTTGGATACAGTTTATGACAGGGATACACTTGGGCTATGTGTTTGTTCAAATGCTGTGAACCGGTGCCAGAAGTATATAGGGTTTCATCTGTAAGAATGGTGGGAAAGAATTCTCTGTCACTCTTTTTTCCCTTACTCGGCTACATTCCGTTCATTATGTAACACTTCTTGTATTTGAGTGTATTTTTTCTTAAAATGGGCAGAGCTTTTTGACTCCTTTTATAAAATGAGCTCATGTTTCAGAAAGGGGGGTGGGAAGGGGGCAAAACAGAAATAATTTGTCCTTGGTAAACTAGGGGGAGGGGAGGGGGAGATTAGGTGACTTGTATCAAATCAGCTGTGTTATGTTTGAAGCAACTGACCTAAATACTGCCTCCTCAATTATACAGTTGCAAGTATCATAAGCTTTTGAAAAGGGTGCTAAAGAAGGATACAGTGGTACCATGAACTTAATTCGTTCCGGAGGTCTGTTCTTAACCTGAAACCGCTCTTAACCTGAGGTACCACTTTAGCTAATGGGGCCTCCCGCCCCGCCACCACACAATTTCTGTTCTCATCCTGAGGTAAAGTTCTTAACTCAAGGCACAACTTCCAGGGTAGTGGAGTCTGTAACCTGAAGTGTTTGTAATCTGAGGTGTTTGTAACCCAAGGTACCACTGTATTTTAACTAGGCAACTGTCAGCGCAGTCCTCTGTGCTAAAGTTAGGATTCTAGTGCCATGCAGGCAGAACGCATCTGGTAAAATTGTGAGGTCACTGGGCAACCTCTTGCTTGGAATAATGGATAAGGCAGCCACCTGAGGGCATTCTCCCGTTCTACTTTTTTTTTTTACGGGATAAAACGAACAGAACTGGATGTCTGCCAGAACTCAAAGCTTTATTCTATCTTCTTCAATTTCCTCCTAATTTCCTTCATAAATGCAAGTTTTGACCTTGCTTAAGAAAGTTCTTTTGGCTCAGCGAAAATGACATCCTGCCCTATGTTGGAATCAGGGTGAAGGGGAGAATATGTTGTAATTTTGGAATTGCTAGAAAGTCGTAAGGCATGTTATGTCTTCCAACCATTGTGCTTGACAAGCTGTGACCCGCAAGCTATGGTGTGAAGTTGGCTTGTTTTCACTAACCTTATTTTAAGGGGAAATGTGCACAATAACAGTGCATATATTAGCAAAAGCAACATGTAAGAAATCATTATACTGGAACGTGCTTGCAAAAATGTGTGTATTAGTCAAAACTGCATACAGAAATGTGTTTACCAGAAGAAAGTCGTACAAAAAGGGTGAAAAGCTTTCTTGAGGATTAAGAAGAATAGCAAATTGCTGCAGAAATGTGGTGAAGTAAATTTAAGATTAGAAAAGCAAAACACGTAGAGAACTGAAGTTGACAGATTTGCCCATTGCCCAGGGATGAGTAGCGTCAGGGCTGGCAGGGAGGCCACTTTGTGTGTGTGAGGGGAGAGCTGGATGTCAGGGTTGCCCCTCCACCCCGAATCCAATTTTAAAGTGTCATTCCAGGAAATTTAATTGCTGCTGGCAAGGAGAAGAGGAGGATTAGAGTTGAACTTGGTTAATCCCTATTTACCCATGAACTTGCTGGGTAGCCCTAGGCCAAATCAGTTTCACTCTATAGTTCCAGGGACTAATAGTAATATATTAGTGAGCAACAAACTTCTGTAAAGATGAATGCAGTAAAAATGCCTAGATGCTGCTTCTGTTCTAAACTGCTCTGCAGGTAGTAAATAATTGGATTGTGTGAAGTAGTTTTTATTTTATTATAAATTTACCATTCCTGTGCCACATCTGAAATATAGGGGGGCAATATTAGCTTTTCTGACTCTTGTCTCGACTCGTGTTGTGGGATGCATGGGTTACTGTGCTCGGCATTCTGTCTGTGTAAACTATAATAAGCCTTTAGGAAACCTTGTCAAAGGCAACTTGATCCGCAGCTCCTCAGATTAATGATTAACAAGGCAGGAATGTTTGACCTTAGTGTGTTCCCAGGGATGTGTGCTGTTTCTCTGTGCATGATGAAAGGGTGTGTTGAGCTGAAAAGGGGCTTCTGATATGTTTTGTATAATTACCTATGTAAATATTTTTCTAAAGAAAGTAATACGGGCCACACATTTCGCATTAAAAAAAATACTTTGAAAACATTTGTTTTTAACCTCATTTGCCATATTTCCTTGGAAATTTGATTGCTAAACTTGTATAGGGTAGGTGGAGAAAGTGGTGGGTATTCTATATAATGCTGATATTCTATGCTTAACCAACATGGGTGGTTTATCCATGGCTCACTTCCCATTTAACTTTCCATTTTGCACCATCTCAGGTTTCCTTATTTGTGAAGTGAGGACACTGTTCTCTGCTAGGTAGAGCTGTGAAAACAAATTATTGTAGCCTATTTATAGTTTTCTAAGATTGAGTGCCACACTCTAAACCGTTAACATGAAAGGGAATAACTCCCTGACTGTGGTGGTATTACAAGCATTTCTGTCTAGCATGTTCCTTCTGAGTTACTTGGATTTCTGTAATTTTCAGTAAGGAAGTGGCCAAATAGCTTGCATGTGTTCTCTATGGTCACCATCGCTCACAACTGAACTGAAATTCAGCAAACTTTTTAGAAGCACAATTCTTGAGCGGTCATGCTCATGACAACTTCCATCTTATCCTATCTGCTGGGACATGCGCAAGTCTTCCCTCCCTCCCTCCCTCCCTCACGCACTCTGCAGACATGCATACTAGATGGAATGCGTGGGTGTTGCTCTGCTAATAGAAGGCATCTGTCAGCAGAATGGTGAAAGGGACAATTTTTGGCAATTCCTTCTCTTTCCCTTGAAGTATGTATTGGTGGCCTTTTCGAGTGGGTGGGAAGTATGATGATAATAATGATAATAATAACAATTTTTATTATTTTATTTTATTTATCCCCTGCCCATCTGGCTGGGTTTCCCCAGCCACTCTGGGCAGCTTACAGCATATATAAAACATAGTAAACTATCAAACATTTAAAAACTTACCAGTACATGGCTGCCGTCAGATGTCTTCTAAAAGTTATGTAGTTCTTTATCTCGTTGACATCTGAAGGGAGGGTGTTCCACTACCGAGAAACCTCCCCCCTTGGTTTTATTGTTTGTTTGGTGGTTTTGCTTTGTTTTATAATGGGTAGAGGGGACGCGGGTGGCGCTGTGGGTAAAACCTCAGCGCCTAGGACTTGCCGATCGCATGGTCGGCGGTTCGAATCCCCGCGGCGGGGTGAGCTCCCGTCGTTCGGTCCCAGCTCCTGCCCACCGAGCAGTTCGAAAGCACCCCCGGGTGCAAGTAGATAAATAGGGACTGCTTTATAGCGGAAAGGTAAACGGCGTTTCCGTGTACTGCGCTGGTGCAGGCTAGCCAGAACAGCTTCGTCATGCTGGCCACGTGACCCGGGAGTGTCTTCAGACAGCGCTGGCCCCTGGCCTCTTAAGCGAGATGGGCGTGCAACCCCAGAGTCGGTCACGACTGGCCCGTATGGGCAGGGGTACCTTTACCTTTACCTATAACAGGTAGGCAACCTAAGGCCCGGGGGCCAGATCTGGCCCAATTGCCTTCTCAATCTGGCCCGCGGACAGTCCGGGAATCAGCGTGAGTAGAATGTGTGCTTTTATTTAAAATGCATCTCTGGGTTATTTGTGGGGCATAGGAATTCATTCATTCCTCCCCCCCCCCCAAAAAAATATAGTCCGACCCACCACATGGTCTGAGGGATGGTGGACCCAGCCCACGGCTGACCCCTGTTTTATAAGTTGTTTGGAGTTGCTCTGGCAAGAAAAAGTGACTAACAAATTTAATTAATTATATTAATAATTCCCCTGCAGGCAGCCCCTCATGCCCTGCAAAATCTGTTAAAGGGTGTTTTTTAAGCCTCTGGAGCACATGTTGAGATCGGGGCCGTAGGGAGAAGGAGGAATTGCTGAATACTGCCTCACTCACTGTTCCACTGATGGACACCTTCCATCAGCTGAGAAACACATTGGATCCCAACCATTTTCAGCAGGGAACATGCTATATAAGATCTTTCATTTCTTTTTAGACACATGTGCCATCTGCTTCTCATAACTGAGCTCAGGGCAAACCTGTTTTGCCTGCCCCTGATTTTCGGTAGAAGCCACTTGTGGGCAGCTTTCATTGGCCTGCCCTGAGGTCTGTCATGATCTCTCCCCACCCCCCACCCCACCTTCTTGGAACATATTTTCGTATGACTTCTGGCTTCTCCTCCTCTAGTGTGGCAGACAGTAGGTGTTTAGAATCTTTTGCTCATTTTTTTATTTATTTTTATTACATGGCTTGTTGGATCGTCAGGTTCTAATAAATTGTCATTAATGCTGGTGTGGGCCTTCATATTTTGCTTGTGAGGACATTTTGGTCAAGCCACACCCACCTGCCATACACATGTGGGGCAGGTAAGGAAGGTTCAAGTGAAAGCAGGGTTGCAGCTGCCTGCAAAGCCCTTTGCAGAGCACTCCGCAAGACCCAACAGTCAGCTGATTGTCACACGGTTTGATTGTGACATCAGGTGATTGACAGGAGAGTGGCACTGCCCGCTTGCCAAAAATGGCACGTTGAGGTTGCGGGAGATAAAAATCTGTGCTGCTGACCAGCTCCAGTCCTGTTCCCCACCCCCGGCGTGCTACCAGGGTGGATTTGATGTACGGTAAATCAAATCGATTTAAATCACAATTTAAATGACTAGTCAGTAAGACTTGATTTAAATCATTTTTTTACAGGAAGACTCATTCTTGCTGCTATAATCTTAATATTTACAACTAGATGAAGGTTTCATTTTTGGAATAATAAATTTTCAGTGTAGTTTTTACAGTTATATCAAAAATTACTAATTTGGTTATACTATTAGAAATACAAAGACAGGTAATTATAAAATTATTGTTTATATTTGGACAACTTTTCTGCTGTACTTTATTGGAAGGAGAAAAATAATCATTTTCTTAATAACAATTTAAACAGTTTATTTAACAAAACAATAACATTTTAGCATATGTATCCATGTTTGTTAACTGATGTGGTTAAACGATTATTATTTTTTTAAAAAAGCCTTAGGCTGAGTTTTAGTACACATGAAAAAGTTAAAACAAATTTTATTTCCTGATTAATAGCCTTTGGATTATAATGTAACTTAAATAGAAAACTGTCTTTAGAAACATTTTTCCCCCAAAAGCATTTTACAGTGGTACCTCTAGTTATGAACTTAATTCTTTCTGGAGGTCCATTCTTAACCTTAAACTGTTCTTAACTAGAGGTGTGCTTTTGCTAATGGGGCCTCTTGCTGCCGCTGCGCCACCGGCACACGATTTCTGTTCTCATCCTGGGGCAAAGTTCTCAACTCGAGGTAACTCTTCCAGGTTAGCAGAGTTTGAAACCTGAAGTGTTTCTAACCTGAGGCATTTGTAACTCGAGGCACCACTGTATTTTAAAAATCTGATTTAAATAAAAAAGTCCAATTTAAATAAAACTGATTTTCAAATATATATATATATATATTTAAAAAATCATTGATTTTCATCCTCCTTGCCTGCAATCCTGGTTTAAAACATGTAATCTTCTTGCCAACGTCAAAGTGAGTTTGCTGAAACTAACCATAGTTAAGCATAACCACAGTTCCATGTTTGAATGACATGGCAAGCTGTGGTTAAGTAAGTGAAAATTCCTCCTCCCAGTCACATGTGGAGAAGGGTAAAAACAAACGCCCAAGGCTTGCTGTGGCTCAGTCACATTATGCGGGGCTACAGTTTAGCATGACAATCAAATGCAGACATAAATTGGAATAATGGGTTGTTCCTCATTGCGTAATTGCTTGCAGGAGTTAATCATGCAGTTACACCCGCATTTTATAATGACGCCTAATTATTTGAAATATAGACCCTGAGAATTCAGCAGCTCAGAAAACTCTTTGTTTCGTGCCATATGATTGTTGCAACTTGCTTGACCCAAACAGTGGCTCACTGTTGAGCGCTTTTACCCTTTCTTAGAGGGGGTGATGTTTAGAGGGGATTCCTTGCCCATTAGCAGCATTTGAGGGTTAATAGAAAAGAGTGCCTGTGTTGGCTTGCATATATAGCTGGAAGAACTTGGCCAGTAACCGGATTTAAAGCGTGTGGGAGGTAAAGCAGCATAATAACAAAAACAAATCTCTTGGTGTCCTATAAAAGGGAATGGAAAAAAACTGATGGAGGACTCACATTGGAACAACTTGTCATGCTTGTTTATAAGTAATTTTGAAAGGTGGTTGGTTTACATTACTACTGTGTTTAAATGCTTGCTTTATTTATTTATTAAACCTCTTAGTGCCTGAGAGCTGCCTTATGTAGAAAAAAACTCAATTGCTGGCTGTGTACAGATGATAGAATTTTAGGGACTGGAATTGTAAGTTTATCATTTGCCTGTGTACATGTCTGCCTGTGGTCTTGGCTGCATCCAGCTTTGAAGTTTTCATAGCTCTTGAACTGCAGAAACCAGCCTCAAATTCTGGTTAAAGCAGTGTTTTGAAATAGGGGTGTGGGGTGGCGGGGTGGCATTACACACAGAAGCCCCTCGCTTGTATGTTTCTTCCTCCTTTTGCCCCCTACACCAGGGGTCGGCAACCTAAGGCCCATGGAACCCACCGCCCACTCGGTTGGCTCTCATGCGTCACGCTATACTGGCACAGAGCAGAGTGGGGACCACCTTCTGCGATGCTGGTTGGCTTCCCATTGGCTGCAGGAAGCTCCTGCAGCCAATGGGATGCTGCACAAGCCTCCTCCACACCAGAAGGAACGCTGGAAATAGCGTTTGCACATGCGTGTGTGCGCGCACTCCGACCCAGCTCGGTGCCTACGGGATGGTGAACTGGCCTAAGCCACAAAAACTTTGCCAACCCCTTTCCTACACTTTCGTGAATTTACCACTTACTCTCAACAAGCCATACTTTACTTTACTTTCAACTGAACCTGGGTAACTAGGGTTTGCAAATTCAGGAATGCAAACTAGGACCAAATTCGGCAAACTGTGTTTAAGGTTGATGTTTGTTTGTTTGTTTATTAATATTTTGAAGAATATATACATATGTACCCAAGAGAGGGATGCTGGAAGAACACATGTGACACGTGACAACTACCAACACCTTTGTAGGGCGGCTTGCCTTATGCTTTCAAAAATACTTTGAAAAGACACGATTTCTGCTTAAATAAAGAAATAAAATTAAAATCTCTTCCACAGAATTATGGTCTCGAAACGGACAACATGAAGAACTTGCTTCTTAAGCTACGAGCTTCTTCCAACAATCTGCAAAACTACATTGGCAGCCGGAGGAAAAGTTCAAGTTATGATGGAAATACCTCACGCAAGCCTCCTAATGAATTCCTTACCTCAGTGGTGGAGCTTATTGGTGCTGCTAAGGCTTTGCTGACGTGGCTGGACAGGTAGGATATCTTGTATGCTTTTAAACACAAACAATAAGAAGGTAATCCATATCTTTTAAGAATTGTATTCCCTCCTCCAACCTCCCCCTCCAAACATCCCCCCCCCCCGCCAAGGCAGACTTTAAAGGGAAGCTGGGACATAGACATTTTTCCCTGCTTGCCTTCCAGGGAGTCTTTGTTTACAAATAGCATTTATCTTGCAGTATCTTAAGTGTGGAAGTAGGACTTTTCCAAGTGTCCTTCAGCATGACAGCACCTCCACTTTGGAACTCCCTGTCTATTGATATTAGGCATGTGCCTTCGCTGTACTGTTTTGGTGCCTGTTAAAAATGCTTTGTTTCAGCAAGTCTATACAGATATGTAAATACAACACCTATTTTAATATCTAATTTTGTAATGCGTATTTTAATTCTTAATTTATTTTATTTTTAGGCTAACTTGTTTTTAACATCTGATTTTATCAGCAATTTTAATTTATCTTCATATAAACTGTGTAGAGTTTTTGACGATTAAATGGTATATAAATCCTGTTATTTTTTTAAAAAAGTACAGTAAATAATATTGCACCTCAAAGTGGTACTGTTTTCCCATATGCTACTGCAAGGAAGGATTACATGGAAGTTTGCCACTTTGCATTGGGCCATACTTGACCCAAATTCCCTTAAAACAACAATGAAATATAATCATTCCATGACTTACAGTGAAATCCTATACATACCTGTACCATTGAATTTAGTGGGGTTTCCTCGCAGGTATGTGGTTTAGGATTGCAGCCTGAATTTTCTGTTTCTCCACTATGGGATAAAAGGGAATTTGCAGTCGTCCCAGAGAAGTGAAGGAGGCAGAAAGCATTCCTTTCATCTTCTGGCTAATACTGTTGATAAGTTAAGGTAACTTTCATCAACTTTGTGCCTGCAATCTGTTTTGGACTGCAACTCCCATCAGCCTCATCGAGCACGACTGTACTGCCAGGGGCAGATACGAATTGTAGTCCCAAAACAGCTGGAGTGCAGCAGGTTGGTGACGGCTGATCTATGGAGACAGTTGCGGATATTTCCCCAGTTTGAGGCCCGAGATAAACACAAAAGTCTCTCACATCCTGCCAGCCCTCCAAAGAACCCTGATAGTGTGACAGGAAGAGACATCATGAGAGAGATTGTGGAAATGACAGGATCTTGTTGAGAAGCTGGAATGGATTTTGTTTTTAACCAGGGCTTGGAGCTGTTGACTGGCAGCTCTCTGCATTCTTTCTTCATCCACATTATATTGTAGTCCGTCCCCCCCTTCCCAATTTCATTGTTTATAATACAGTATGTGCATACAGTGGTACCTTGGGTTAAGAACTTAATTCATTCTGGAGGTCCGTTCTTAACCTGAAACTGTTCTTAACCTGAAGCACCACTTTAGCTAATGGGGCCTCCCGCTGCAGGTACCACTGTATTGTATTTGTTGTTTGGTGAACTGCTTAGAGACTGTCTTAGTATATGTAGTATGTAAATATGTAATAACTTCATCGCAAATCTTTCTTTTGAATACTATGGACCAGTTACTTAGTTTCAGGGCTGCTATATGTTGTGGTCTTTCCTGGTTTGATTTCCCCTTTCTGTCCTTACGCCACCACTTTTGGCAAAGCACAACGTGAAAGTGGGACAAACCTCGACTTTCCCGTGATCAGAAGAACCGGGTGAGATGAGAACTCATTGCAAGCAGAGTTTTCGATATCTGGATTAGGGCATAAGTGTGGTCATTGTAAGCAGCCATAAAAAGAGTTAAGACCTAACTAATAAGGTTTTCTTTTAAAACAACAAGCACGGGAGTTCATAGCAGACCTGTTATTAAATATACTAAGCTTGTGGCAATGACTACTGTTGTGTGGCCTCTCTTTTTTCTTAAAGACGCATTCTTTTCTTACCACAGGACGCCGTTTACAGGGATAGCTGACTTTTCTGTGACTAAGAACAAAATCATTCAGCTCTGCTTGGATCTTACTACCACTGTTCAGAAGGTCAGTTGATACACTGTGTATATAACCCACCAGCCAATCTCCATCTGACCTTGTTCCATCCACATTTTACAAAAAGGAGGGCAAAACGTTGGGTGTGTGGAAGTAACCACAATACAATTTTACATGTAGCTTGGTAACAGAACAAATTGGAGTCCTGGGGATTTTTAGAAATCATTAGAGGAAGCAGGTGTATGGAGACCGTTGCCAAGTTTTGTTGCTCTGGCCTCCCACAGTTGACACTGGGGGGAAAACCAAAACCCTCCCAGTGTTGTTTTTAGGAATTATTTACTTGGTAAGGCTATTAATTTAGCTTGTTGTAAAACTCCACACCTATAAGTCACCCAGTTACTCTGCAGCATTTTATAGCATGGGTATGTAGGCCACATTTTATGAAAATTGGGGCCATGTACAAGCATTAATCTTCCCTAGATAATTTTTAATGCTTCCTTTATTTGAATTTTCTTTTTATCGACCAGTGTGGTATAAAGGCTGCCTTGTGATAAACCAGTTCTCATTATGTGTAGCCATGAGTGTTTTCTGCAGTAGCCCCTTCAGTTATAAAACTTTATAGTAGACGGGGCACATCTCTGGTTCTATTTTACATATACTTTAAATGCTCATTTATTTACTGTGGCCTTTGGGGGTTGATTTAGGACATTGCGAATGTTGAGATGTATTTTAAATGACCTATTTTGTCTTCCTCCAGTTTTATAATTTTAAAACAAAATTAGATAATGTTAAGTTTTAATAATAATAATAATAATAATAAATTTTATTTATATCCCGCCCTCCCCAGCCGAAGCCGGGCTCAGGGCGGCTAACAACACAAAAATAGTGCAACATTATAAAAACATCAAAGAATTAATTAAAATCAAAATTGATGGCAACCATAAACTGTTATATATTTATATGAATGTAAACCACTTTGAGAGGCAGTCTTCCCTGAAAAGTAGCATTGTTGCCCAGAATTTAGCAACATGGCTGCTCACTGGCCATGCCCCTTCCCATCTTGGATTGAATGCTAAATATTTAAAGTCTCCCCTAGATTTAAGCTAGGCTGTCCATCTTGAAATTTCTGCTTATGCACTGTTTCAAAAGTAGAGAAAACACTATAATCTTCTAAACGAGCTTCTTTTAGTTCAAAGTCTCCTTGTAGTTTTTGCTGAGTAAATAATACTTTGGCTTGAATTCTTTCAGTGGCGTGTTTGGAGAGGGTTCTTTTATTTTTGTGTTAAAAGTATACACACACACACGACCAAAGGCTTTAAATGTGTGCACACATTCTGAATCAAGAAGTGCAAATGGAGTTTCACTGGTGCAATAGAGCTTTCCTGGCCACAGCTTCCAAACATTGCCCCCCCCCCCCGAAACTCGAGTGTACTGTTAAAGGGGGGTGGGGACCAGCAAAAATCAGAGCTCCCTGCCCCCCTTGTGTGAGCAGAAATGCCTTCTGTTCATGAAAGGCACAATGCATGTTGTAAAGTGCATGTTGAAAGGGAAGGCTTGTAGCTCAGTGGCGGAGCACACACTTCTTATGCCAGAGGTCCCAGGTTCAGTCCCTGCTGTCTCCAGGTAAAGGTAAAGGGAACCCTGACCATTAGGTCCAGTCGCGGACGACTCTGGAGTTGCTGCGCTCATCTCGCTTTACTGGCTGAGGGAGCCAATGTACAGCTTCCGGGTCATGTGACTAGCATGACTAAGCCGCTTCTGGCGAACCAGAGCAGCGCATGGAAATGCCGTTTACCTTCCCGCTGGAGGTATCTACTTGCACTTTGACGTGCTTTCAAACTGCTAGGTTGGCAGGAGCAGGGACTGAGCAACAGGAGCTCACCCCGTCACGGGGATTCGAACTGCCAACCTTCTGATTGGCAAGTCCTAGGCTCTGTGGTTTAACCCACAGCGCCACCCTGGCCGGGCAAAACATCTATCTCCTCTCTGAAACTGTGGAGAGCTGCTGCCAGCCAGTGTTGACAATACTGAGCAAGATGACCTCTGTTTGACCCTCTTGTTTCTTTAACAAATCATTTTACCTCTTGTGAGTAAAGGCTGTGCGATAGAGAGGACCATGTGTGCTAGATGTGATATGCTTATATTTCTTGTTAGCGGAATCAGAACATGGAAGGTGCAGATATGTTGCCAGAATCACCTGTGAATTTTCTTGCAAATGTAAAATGGATTCCTTGGGTTCCACTGGGTTTTTCTTGTAGAAGGTACATGCAGAATCTGCTTGCATGAAGGGAATCGTTGCTGCATGTGAGTAACTGTGTTTCTGCATGAAGAGCAAGCCTCTCTGGACCGTTGCCAAAGGCATCTAAATGTCAACTGTATTCCACACATCTTTGACTTACTGTACAAGTCAGCAGTGTCAAAAGTGTCAGTTTACTGCTGCATAAGGGTCTTCCGCTAATAGAATATTTGCTTTCTCTCTTTTTTTAAAAAAAAGGACTGCCCTGTGTCTGAAATGGAAGATAAAGTTCTCAGTGTAGTAAGTGCAAAAGTTTCTGTTTAAACTCTTTCTTTGAATGCCTTCCTGTTCAAAACTGGTCTTAAGAGACAATACTGATTTGAAAAGAAGCTTTGTGTGTTAACGGAGCTCATGTACCTTGTGCTGCTTGCATTGCATTCTTCTCTATCATCCGAGATGGAACTCCTGCCCCGTGTCTCGTGGGAAGAAGCACAAGTTCCTTATTGGATGATAGAGAAGAGTGGGAATCAGGAAGTGCAAGAGATCTGAAGTCACTTGTAGTGTGACACTTTGGAGCAAGTGGAATGAAGCCAATTGCTGCTGCTATGCTTCAAAGTATATAAATGAAACACACCGCTTTTTATAATTTACTGCTGAAATACTAAAGTAACAAACCGAGGGCTTATTTTGTTTTGCTTGCCTAAGGAGTTGCCGGCTAATTCTTCAAACATTATTGCATAGGCATACATTAGCATTCTGACACATGAAAAAGTCCCGACACCCAAACATTCAAAAGCCCAGGAGCAGTAAAGCTGTCAGTGTGGCAGCAAATGTACCTCGTTCTTACAGAAGACATGCACTGCTTATGGTTTCTAATTGCACTTGGTCTGAAAGGGAGTTTTCCCAAATATTTTTGCAGTAGTCTTGTGACTGGAAGAGGGATGCATTGACATGCTTGTTGTATTTTTGCAGTGGTTAATCATCTCTTCCTGCTTTTGGCATGAATCAGGCTGTGTTCTTTGATAAGGCCTTCCGCCTGCTGATAGATGCTTAGGAATTCACAATAGCTAAAAATAAACACACACACACATTTCAATCGAACATAGAACAATTAAAGAGCATTTTACCGTCCACCGCCCCCAATTTTCCATATTCCCTTCCATGTATGCATTGCAGTGGTTACTACACTTTTTGTTTTTGCTTTTATTTATTTATTTAACTGTAAAAAATGGCATGTGTGTTAGTCATTTTGTTAAGTATTACGTATACTGAGTCAGATTGCTATCCCCATACATCCCACCCATTTTTTTGGTCTGTCAATGCCTTTTCTAAGGTCTTGGGGCTCTTCTTTTTTACAACCTTGCTGGCTGCCATCCATTTAAAAATGAGATGCCCTAGCTCTTGCTTGGGGTTTTGTGTATGCAAAGTGTTTGCTGCACTGCTAAACTTCACAACAGCTGCTTCTCACTTTGCCTACATTGTTCTCAGAATGTCAAGGCACCATCCTGTATGTATTAGCTGTTTGGTGAATCTTTAAATTTTTATTGCTGTTTTACAATCAATTTTAATTTCCCCCACCCAACAAAAAACCCCAAACATACATCATTATTTTGAATTAAAGGCAGCTTACCTAACAGTGAAAAATAAAAAAATGAATTAAAAATAAAATGTTAAAAATTCCACCTGCATGGATCTAATTAACCGTACCCAAATAGAAAAGTCTTTAAATGCTTATGGGTGGGGGAGGGGAGAAATTCTTAATTAATGTGGATTTTTGTGAGATTCCAGGGGGAAAGGATGTTATTGTTGAGGGGAACCACAAAGAAAACGCACATTTGCATTTCCTTTTTTTATGATTTGGTGCATAAGTGATAAAACTGAGACGATGTTCTTGATCAGTGGTGATGAAAGTCTTAGGATTTAAGAGTGGAGGGAGTCTCCAAGAATCTGAGCTATTTAGGGCTTTAAAGGTCATATACAATTGGACTCTGAACAAGGCGTCGGTGCATATGATGCTCTGACCCTCTTCCTTTAAGGAGTAGGCCATTGTGCTCTTCAGTATCCAAAGCTTCCCAACTGTAAACAAGAGCAGCCCTTTGTGGAGCTCATTAGTGGCCTTGCTTCAAGTTACAAAGGCCTGAATTATGGCTGCAGGATTTGAATATGTCACAAAGGACCAGCAGCTTTCTTACCAGATGTAGTTGATGAAAGGTAGTGCTGGCAGCTGCTGCAGCCTATAAATCTGGATGCCGTGACCCCTTTACTTGCGGGGAGGACGGAGGGGCTGCGTTTTGTTGCAAGGCAAAAATTGCAAAAGTAATCTTGGTGTTCTTCCTTTGTTTTAGTCCAAGGTTCTAAATGGAATTTGCGATAAGACCATCCGATCTACAACTGATCCGTTGATGAGCCAGGGTGCGTGTCTCGAGGAGGTTCATTTAACTAACATCAAACCTGGGGAAGGCCTGGTAAGAATGTTTTCCTTCCTCAAATCCTGAATTGCTGTCCACTTAGCATTTTTTCAAGTGCATTTATAGTGGCCTAGTCCTTGAAGGCTAATGTGATGAAACTGGTGTGAGTTCCAGAACTCCACGTGCACAGGAACTTCCAATCTTTTCTAGAAAGAATAGGGGATCCTACTCTTCAGTATCCCTGTGTACCTAGAGGGGTGGAGAAGATCTTACAACAGAGAGCTCCATACTAGCATTGATACCTTTGTAAGGAAGCCATTACTGCTTCTGTTGAGCTGTAACATTACTAAGAATGCAAATGTCAAGATGCTGACAGAAGGAACAAGTTATTTAGTTTAATAATGTAAAAACTAGACAATAAAGACTTTCCCCTTTCAGTGGCAATAAGTTTGAGGTAAGCAGAGCTGTTTGAGTGGTGTATACCCTCCTCAGAAAATGTTTTGCACTAAAAAAGAGCCGAATTCTGCATATATTGTGTGTTTATCAAGAAAGATTGCTTACGTTGTATCCAGACAACAGGTTTTCAGGAGACATTGTTGTATACCTTGGAAAATTAACATATTGTGTTTTCATTTTGTCTGTCAGTTTGTCTCCCAGCCAATCAGGGTCTCTGAGTCAAACTGTTTTTGCCAATTTTTGTTTGTGTAGCTCATGGGAAGAAGCTACAAATAGCTTCTGGCAACAAATGTGTATATTTTGGTTTTGCTCTCATGGACACCCATTGGATAGTACACCTCCACAATGACTTGGAGCTGTGTGCACGTGTGTGATGATGGGGAAATATTTTATTTTAACTACACAAAAGGATGCATTCTTATCAGTCATCATGGTCCCTGCCAACTTTACAATTCTGTGATTCTATACCTTCACATGCAATTCTTTAAAGGACTGAAGGGGAAACCCAAAAGGAATCCTTGGCTCAGCCTTGCAATCCAAGACATTTTCCTTATCCAGGTCACCCTAGGAGTAAAATTGTCTAGATCAGATCCTTCTTCAGTTTTGCTATTCTGTTGAGTTCCCATTAGAAAAGAGGATTTGAATTGATGAACTTTTCCCTTATCTGCAGTGAGACACTCTCTCACTCCTTTTATACCAGGGGTGGCCGGTATGGTGCCCCCAGAGGACTTTCCTGGTGTCCACAGCACCCTTCCACCTCCTGGCCTGTCCCCCTGCTGAAATTAGACCTGAAAGCAGCATTCTGTTGATATCGGTAAATAGTTTGTGGTGTCTGCTTGGTTGCAGTATGTGTTGGATGCCACTGACAAATCCTTCAGTGTGTCCATGAGTCCAAAAAGGTTGGTGACCGGGTTTACACAGTTAAACAGTGTTTCATTGGGACTGGTGCCAGAGTGGGATTATGGGAAAAGTTGCTCTTCATAAATAGTTGTCTCTATGGAGCCTCAATATAATTGTGGATGCGCTATAATTACTGTTGTGCTAAATTTATCTTTTTAACTATCCATCTTAGGGAATGTATATAAAATCTACTTACGATGGATTGCATGTTGTTACTGGAACAACAGAAAACGTGAGTATTTTTTAATCTTTTCCTCCAAACAGAATTAATTAAAGCTATCTTAGATGAAGATGAGATCCAAGAAGCAAACTTGATTAAAAGCAGATTCTGAAGCCATATTTTTATTTATTTGGGTTTTGCAACATTATCATTAACTTATCATTGACTGTGGTAATTAAATGTGTGCTTGTCTGATGGTGTCTGCCTGTCTAATATCAACCCCTTAGTTCAGTTTGCAGTATGCAAATAGAGAAGAGTGTTTCAAAATGCTGCTGGGGTTTGAAATAACTGGAATTACCAGAACTATTGTTGAGTAAAGCGCTTATAGTGTTTGGTCTAGTAAATGCTGGCTGAGCAAATATGTACTTCCATAATGTGCTCTGTCCTTTATAAAAGCAGCAGCAGGATGTTTAGACTAGTAATAGAATGTAAGATTCCATTTGCTTCCTGGGACAAACACATTTTTCAAGATAACAGAAACAGATCCTTTTAATTGCAAAACCTCTGAATGGTCAAAAGGGAAAGGCTGGCTGAATGATAACATTTCTGCTGAACTGAAAGACAGCGCTTGGCAGAGTTGAGAATGAAAATACAGATTTTGATGCTGATTGTAAAGCTTTAAAAACTTATACATGTGCAAGTGTTTAAATCTGTCAGAATATCTGATGACTTTGAGCTACAGTTTGAATAAAAGTTCCTGGATTGCATGGCACATATATCTCAGAATTTTATAAGCATGCAGACTGTTACTGATTCCCTCCTTCCCTAAAGAAAACACAGCAGGTTAGCAGTCATAAACCTTTGGATCTCCTTTATCTCTCTTAGAGCTTGCTTGAAAAATCCTAGCTTCCTTTCTTGGGGACTGCATATCTCCACAGAGGAGCAAGTGATTTACAATTAGTAGAATGAATCCTTTCAGACGTGGAGACTAGACATTGCAGTTGCTGCTGCTTCTCATTCACTGTCCATCCAATAGTGTAGATAAAGGAGAGCCTGAGATGGTAGATATTAAAGCTCTCGAGTTATTCAAGAGGAGCGAGACGTGTCCGATTCCAGTCAGGTGACAGGATTTCCCAGTTGTTTTTAACGGCTTGTGATTTCCTGCTTTTGGTGGGAATGATCTGACCCAAACAGAGCTTTCCAGTCATCTTGCAAACACTCATGATGCAAGCCTAGAGGGCTGTATTGTTTGTTTCTTTGAGAGCTTTTGCAAACGGATTTTCGTAATACTGACAGATATTCCTTGGTATGCGCAGTGCACATTTTTGGACGTCTATGATTGCGTACTCGGAGAGATCGTCTGTTGGATTCTTTGCCAAATAGGTGTTTCCGTTCCAAGGGAAAAGGGAGTTGCCCACTGGAGGTTCCCTGTCTTCCCAGGCATCTTGCCTCACTTTCCCAATAGCTTTCTTTTATGAAGGTGCTGCTGCTGTAGTTTTTGCCCCCGGAATGCGTCAGATCAGATGGTGAAAGGTGAGGGAGTCTCTCCTAATGAGGCTTTCAGTTCTCATCCCAGGTAGCCCAAGGGGATTGTCCTGTCCTCCATTTCCCTTGATAAGGGAACAGAGGAAATGAGACATTTGTTTCAGTTCTATGAGTCACACATTAGCTTAGTACCTTTTCCTTTCTCTATGAGTGGGATGTCAGGAGTATCACTGGATGTGAAGTGGTCATAATGGCATTGGAGACATTTAAAGCAACAGCTGCAGGAGAGTGCTGTCTCCTGGACAGAACAGAGTAAATATTTAGGTGCCAAACTGCTGCTTGCTGATAGTTAACAAGGCAGACAACAGGCTTAGTTAGGATATTTGTGATAAAAGTTTTTCAACACCTCTATCTTTCAGTACACATAATTGACCCTGCAGCATGTTCCCTACTATTAAGAGAAATCTAGTTAAATTTGCAAGCTTTTTGTTAGATGAGTAAGCAGTAAAGAACATGCAAACTAAAATGCTTCATGTGTGCTCGAGACAGGTTTTAAAACAAAAGGAACGTGGTGTTCAGGGGTATAGCAGCAGAAATAACTAAAATTGTATGTCTTAGAATCTGTTGTTCTTAAAGGTTTTTAATGTTTTTTGGGGGTGTTCTGCTAAAACTCCCAGTTGGTTTAGTTCAGCCTTCCCCAACCTTGTTCTCTCCAGATGTTGGACTGCAACTCCCATCATCCCCAAGCATAGGTGATGTGACGGGGACTGATGGGATTTGGAGTCCAGCAAACAACTGGAGAGAGTGAGGTTGGGAAAGGCTCGCTTAGTGTTTTTGCTTTGTCAGGGCCTAAGTATACGGCAGTGGTAGACCATGTGATATAACTGGGTTACTGTTATATAGAAAGTTGTGTGCACACGTAGCTCTAAAGCGTGATATGGAAGCTGTTCCCTTCCTCCATACTTCCCATTCTGAAATGACTTCATCCACTTCTCTGTCTCCCTTCCCCCTGGGGTGGCCCTGTGTTTCGGAGGTGACCCCCGCTGAGAGAAAAGTGCTAGGATTAAGCAGTTTCAGGTGGGAAAGCTCAAGTAGGGGAAGCTTTCCCTGCCTGGTCCATGCTGTGCCTTAAATCTCTTCCTCAGATTTATAGGTTTTCAGCATGACTGTGTCATGTAGCTACCTAGCTGTGCCTCAACAAGTAATGAAAACACCCCATTTTTTGCAACAGTTCTTCTCTCTCTCATTCTGTCAAAATAATTTTGGTTTGTGACTCTTTTGCAACACAGACTGGGGCTCATTCCCATTGCTTGAATTTATGATCCAAGGACTCACAACAGAAATATGTAAGCTGCCTCCCTTAAAATCTGAGATGACAAATGGGACCCAAGACAACATGTTGCAGTTGGGAATGCTTCTGCTTAGGGCAGTGGTGTCCAAACTTTTTCAAAGAGGGCCAGATTTGATGAAGTGAAGGGCCATGGGGGCCGCCCAAAGGGCTGACCAAAGTTCTTGACCTTTTTTTAGGGTTGAAGTTGTTAAGGTTTTTTTTAAGGATTTTACCCCAGGAAATAAACTGCCGCAGGGACCAGATTAAACTGATTGGTGGGCCGGATTAGGCCCCCAAAACGGACTTTGGGCATGCCTGTGTTAGGGAGCCAGTCGGCCATGTTTCCCTTGAGGATAGTTCATTTTCTTTTTCAAGTAAAGCTCAGTATTCCATGGTTGCCCCTTTTTGGCCAAATAGCTTTTGGCGTTTGCCTTGAGTTTGCAATTAGAGGACGTGATGCAGGGTAATACTAAGACTCTGTTGGATCTGTGAGAACAATTTAATCTAAAGATGGGGAATTTGTGATTGCTGGATTACATCTTCCCATCATCTCTGACCCTTGGATGTGGGTTGATGGGATTTGGAGTCCATCAACATCTGGGACGCCTGAGGTTCTCTGACCCTGGTAAAATCCATGCAAGTTGTCACTTGATTGTAGCACCGTCAACTGCTGACTGTGAACATGTGACTCATATTCCTTAGAATTTTCCTTAGATACACAAGTGATGTGAAGTAACTCCTTTAAGAAAAACAACAACCCAAACAGCATATTTTATTTTATTAAGTTCTTAAGCAGTACATAAAAATTACAGATCTCAGAATGTCTGAAGCTGGCTTTCTGTGTGTTTGTGTGAAAGAAAAGGCTTTCTACTAAGTGTTCTATGTCTTGTTTGGTGGGTTGGGAGCTTGTAGCACTCCTAGAGATTTATTCCATGTTTGGGTGTGTTTTTGGTTTTGTCTTTATCTCCCCACCACCCTCTTTCTGGCAGTCAGAGTAGATTTGCCAGTTCCTGATGCAAAGAGATTTCATGGAGGGGCTACTGTTCAGTGGAAACACAGAAAGTCCCAGGTTCAATCCCTGGTATATCTAGTTCAAAGGATGGGGAAGACCTTTACTTGCAATCCTGGACAGCTCTTGGCAGTAAGAGTAGACCAGTGGAGGCTGGTCTGTTATGGTGAATGAGATGCTGCCTCACCAGCCTGCCTTCTTACTTACAACCAGTCTGTGGGACGGCACTGCTTGCAAGCTTCCTCCTCCTTGGTCTCAGTGTTGCTGCTTTCAGAACTCAGCAGGCTTATAGAACTCTGCCCTGCCAGTCCCAGTGGTCCCCAGTCACCACTGGAATGGACAGTTCAGGTCTAGTTGGACAAACAGTCAAGGATAGTATAGCCAAAGAAGCTCCTTGTGTTCCTTTCCTGCGACTCCTGCGCCTTTAACACCTCTGTGACAAGGATAAGCTTTGCATTGCTCATCCTTGTGATGGTACAAAAACTGTTCCTGCTGAAGCTCTGCTTGACCTCTCGCATCAGGACAAGCCAGGTTAGCCAAAAGAAGCTTTTGCTTTTGGCAGCAGAAAATCACAGCAGAGTTTGTGGCCCTGTGAGACCTTAGGCAAACTTTTGTTTTGTTTGCTCAACATCTAAAATCTGATTAAGGGTTTATTGATTAAGATCACAGGGTGGTTTTCAACAGTTTCGGGCACTTGCTGCTGCTTTTGTTTTGTATAGAAACGATATGCCAGTCCCAAACGTTCACTTGCACTATATAGAGGAGCCCTTGAAATAGAACCTAAGGCGTGGCTATGCAAATATAAAGGTGGGGCTATGTAGATAGAAGCAGGTGCTATTCTCAGTTAGTGGCATGGTCACCACTGGCTGCTCCCAGTGATGATCTCCAATATAAGGAAGTGGCTAGTTGTCCCTATAGGAGCGAATGGCAAAGAGCGGCATTATGATGCATTGTTGAGCTGATAGCAAAACCTGCCCTCCATCTGAAAATGCAGGGTGATCCTGTTCTCAGTGCCACACACTTAATGGTGTGAACCTACCACCACCTGGGTTCCATGTTCTCAGACAAGCCCTTCCTGCTCTCACACTTCACCTGCCATATTGACCAGCCTTATTTAATTGATAGCTGTGATGTCTAGTGATGGAGATGGCAGCTGTAACTTGCATAGAAATCTCACAGGCATGCCTATCTGCTTGGCTTTTCTGTCAAGGTCATCCTGCGGTTTTTAATTAAAAAAAAAAAAAACCAACTAAGGAGCTGTTTAGTAGTTTTTAAGTGACAAAGCAATGAAAATTTCAGCTCTCCTCTTTTTGTCCTCTGCAGTCTCCTGCTGATAGGTCTCAGAAAATTCATGCAGGCGATGAAGTGATCCAGGTGAATCGCCAGACTGTGGTGAGTAAAGGGCATTTCTTGTTTCCCTTTATTTTTAGCCAAGCAATTTTCAGAGTCTGAGCAAGCTCACAAGACAGATTTTAATCTTCATTTACCAGTGACTGGCCTTTTCAATTAAATTCTTGGGGGGGGGGGTTAATGTTGGAATGGTGCTTTTCCCATTAAGGCAGTTTTCCCTAGAATAGCAAGTTCATGTTATAAATTCAGCTAGAAATTTTTATAAAAGGTTGGTCATAAAACATTTTGATTAAGGAAAGAATGAATTTCCCATCAGTTTATTCCCTTAAGCTTGTTTTTTTTTTAAAAAATAAAAATCCTGAGAAATACAATTCCGTTTGAAAACATTTGAGTACTGAGGCTATTTAAGAATGATTAGATGTTTTATAGGGCTCACCAAATGAAAAGTTTACTAAATGTGGGCCTGGAACATAACTATAGATTTGCAATGTCCTTCATGGAAGCAGGTAAAGTCAGAAGAATCTGCTATTTTGACTCTTCTGGAAAATTCTGGGCTGAACAGTCAAGCAATACCAGCATCTAGAACTGTTTCTTTGTTTAGTCAGGGATATCCTGGGTTGGGTGAGCTGATGACAGCCATTTCCTGTGAGTACCCTTTCTAGGCACATGCACAAAGTTGCACCTTTGAGCAGGCTAGAATGGGTGAGGTAGGGAAGATGGCAGACTGTGCCTTTGCTGCCAGTTGAAGGTTTCCACTGCTCAGCAGTCACAGCTGTTGATTTGGGGACCACGTGCTGTCTAACTTCCCCGTCCCAACATTAAGTGCTAGGGCTTTGATTTGGGGGCCTGCTTAAATGAGCCAACTCCCTATCATAGTTATTGGCAGCTTGTTTATATGTGCCACATATTCCACAGATGTATTTATGCTCAAAACAGCTCACAGAAAATAAACTGTTTAAATTGTAATACTTTATAAAAATCCATCATAGTTTCACTAACAAGCAAACAATTGACGATTAATTTACAATATGTGAAAAGATGAAAGTGAGTGAAAAAGCTCACCAATGGGTCAGTTAACAATATCTAATGTAGCTCCAGGACTGATAGTGTTAGTGCCTAGCCAACCTACCTAGTGTTAGTGCCTAGCCAATCTTTATACCAAATAGGCAAAAATCCCCTCAGAGTTCTGGCACTGGCACCTTTATGGAGACCCCTAGGTCTGGAGGGTGCACCAAAGCAGGGGGAAGCACCCACCCCCTAATGGCAAACCAAGTCTTTCTCTCTCCCTGTCCTTTGCCCAGCCATTTCATAATCTGCCTATCTGTTTAAAATATTTAAAAACAATTGCAGACAAGCAGACAAAGACAGCACAAACAGTATCTGCTAAAAATGGGGAAATCACGCCACCAGTGATGGAAATCATAGCAGAATCCCTTTTAGCAATGGTTTTCGATCCGTTGGTTTCTTGGGGAAGTCCATGTGGTGCGGTAGTACCACAAAACCACTAGATATGGGTCTTTTGAGGGCAGTGGCATAGCGTGTGGGGGCAGAGGGGGGGTGGCCCCAGGGCAAAATTCTGAGAGGGGCATAACCAGGCACCCTCCATGACAAGCTCCCTCAACATGACTGAGCTTCTGCTGCCTTCCAAAGCCTTAGGGCGGCAAACCGTGCTCAGGCAGGGCCTTTGGAGCTGGGGCGGTACCTTCTTTTCTGTGTGACTGTGAAGGGACCTGTGTGCGTCCCATCCCCGGACTAGCTGACAAGTTTGGGCCAGCTCGCCCTTCCCTCCATATAGACTGCACCCCCCCCCCCCGCCACGTGCCTCCATCTCAGCTGCCCAGTCCACCAGGGAGGGCGCAACACTTGCCCCACCCTGAGCACTGGCAGCCCACGCTGTGCCACTGGTTGAGGGTAAGAGGAGCATTAATCAGTCAGTTAGACCTTCATATATTTTCAGCAAGACTCAGGTGTCTCTGTATTGGTAGACATGTCAGGCAATTCCCTTCCCCCACCCCTATATCTTGTAATAAGCTTATTCTGCCATGTTTTGCCTGCAAAGTAATTTCTTAAAATATGTCATTTGGGTTTGGTTGGGGGTGTAGGGTTTACTTAGAGCAAGTGATATTGTAATTTATACGTAGCTCTCTCATCTCAGAGGCTACAGGCTGGAAGACAGTGTTCGCTGAAACTCTGCATTTTTATAGCACCTTTACCATGGCCTCCAAAAGCCTGTCCTAACAGAGAAGTCTTATACAGCTTCTGGCCAAACCAAGGCCTCATAATTCTGTGGTGAAAAATGATTTCCACAATGATGTTATGGAAGGTAATTTGATCTACATGCCTCTGATGTAGGGCAGTGGACATTCTAAGTGTTTGTTTGATTTGTTTTGAAGGTGGGATGGCAGCTGAAGAACCTTGTGAGGAAGCTCCGTGAGAATCCTTCTGGCGTTACTCTATTAGTGAAGAAACGCCATACAGGCTCTTTTAATTTTACTCCTGCGCCACTCAAAAACCTAAGGTGGAAACCACCACTTGTTCAGGTAACAAGGTTTTAGTTTTGTCTTGCCTCTGACAGGCTTCCCAGTGATTTCTTCCCTCATTTTCTGCATGATTTAAATAATTTTTTGTGCTTATTCTTGTGCTTTGTGCTTTGGTAAGGAACAGCCGGTTAGAATGTTCAAATCTTAGAGATTTTAGTGGGATGTGAAATGGGTATAGTCTCTTGGGCCCAACCAACTTTATTAGGTCATACCACCTATCTATTTGAGCCTGGAAAATGATACTAAGCCAATTCTTGCACTAGAGTTCTGTTGTAACGCGCATATATAAATAGCCCGTGTGAAAGCACTGAAGCTCAAATTTCAACGTATTTTGCATTGACTAATTTAACTAGTTTTGCAGCCAGGATAGAAAGGGTAGTTGATTACAAAGAATCTGTGAAATCTCATTTTCCATTAAATTACCTTAGCTTTCTAATATACCAAAAGAACAAGGCAGCTGGGGTTTGAAGAGAGGGGGAGAATGATTGTTTTTCTTTAATCCCTGAAGGATCCTGTTTATCAGGACAGATAACTTATAGCGAGGCCATTTGGGGCTGAGTTGCTTATAATCCTTTGGACTGATGAATTCTAGAAGTAAACAGTAAATTCTCGATGGGCTGGAAAACTAATGATGGGAGATTATGTTTTCTAAAAGAGCAGTTTTATCCAGTGTTCTTTTGTAGCCTAGCTGAGTTGTGTGATTTCCCCCCTTTTGTTTTCATGGTGGTGTTTGCATTTGCCAGTTGCCAACATCAGCAGAATTGGGATGTTGTGGCATCTCTGTGTGAGAGAGAAAGGGTGTGGAAAAGAAATGAGGATTAATAGCTTTAAGAAGATGATGATTTTGAGGCTGAGCAAGTAATGTTAAGGGAGTAGTTTGACACTTTCAGGAAGCTAATAATTGAATTGCTTATAGGTGCAGGTA
This sequence comes from Podarcis liolepis, assembly GCF_965112155.1. Lineage (NCBI taxonomy): Eukaryota > Metazoa > Chordata > Lepidosauria > Squamata > Lacertidae > Podarcis > Podarcis liolepis. Next base: position 69,058,084 of record NC_139557.1, on the reverse strand, counting down.
CAGTTCCCACCACTTTTGTATGTGTACTATTTAAGCTGTTGCTAGGCAAGAACGTGCTAAGCAGGTGCTTGTGTAGCTGTTTCTTAGCCTTCCGAGTTGATGAACAGGTCTGTGCCATAGGTGTCCACTTTGCATTGTTTTTCAACTCATCTCCTGTTGTGTTTTGTGCTATTCTGTAACTGTTTTTATTAGATTTTGTGCATTTCCTTTGAACGTATGTGGAAGGTTATTAAGAAAACATGGAAGGAAAATTAAGAGAAGTTATCAACATATATTTAATATCTCACAAAAGCCTCAAGGGGCTCATTTTCTTCAGCAAGTCATTTCTATGGTTCTAGAGTATAGCAGTTCGCTGTTATTAATTTGGAAATGCAATAAACAAAACAACAAACTGCAGATTTTTGGTTGGATACAGGTTATTGGTTTCTTCCAAGGGTGCCTGGAGTTACACAGCCAGGTTTACCTTAAATTGTTACATGTAGCCTTATTTTCAACAACTCTAGGCAGCTAAGGAAAATGAAGCACAATCAGTAAACATAAAACAAGAAGCAATGTGTCTGTTTCCAGTGGCTCAGGTGAGAGATGAAATGAGGAATGTTGTCACATTGTAGATGGAAAGGGCCAGTTGCACAGTGTACGTCTAATTTACTTAAGCAACTACCTGTTGTTTTTCTCACTGCAGACCAGCCCACCTGCAACTACTACCCAGTCACCTGAAAGCAGCATGGATGCTTCCCTGAAGAAAGAGAAACCAGCCATTCTGGACCTTTACATACCTCCACCACCGTCTATCCCATATGCTCCTCGGTATGCCAATACCTACCTAATTCTTAACCCCAAAGCGCCTTTATTTTAGATTTATTGTTTATTGATGTAGAATATTTATAAACTGCTCACCATTCTAAAATATCATGGCGGGGTGTAAGAAATAGAGGAGAGAGAAAGAGAGAGAGAGAGAGAGAGAGAGAGAGAGAGAGAGAGAGAGAGAGAGAAAGAAATGAAACGCAAAATTCACACCCATAAAAATACATTGAATCCATATCTAAAATGAACAGGAACAATATTCAGCAATGCTACTATGAAAATGCCCGATTGAATAAAAAGTCTTAAGAAAAGGACCTAGAAGAACACATGGTTGGTGCCAACCTAATTACCATGGGGAGTGTATGTTGAAATGTGAATGCTGCAGCCCTAAAAACTCTGCCCTGGGTTCACATGAAACAAATTTCTAGGGTGTCTTAGGGTCCTGGTGGATGACATAAGGATTCAAGCAGGATGGCAGAAGGCAAACAGGTTCTAGGTTGCTTAGGGCTTTATGCACCAGGGCTGACTGTCAGTACAGATCCCTTAACAGGAGCATTGCACACTAGTAGCAGGTCGCTCCTCACTGCATGCTAGCCACAGCATTCTGCACCAGCTGCAGCTTCTGAACCAGCCTTAAGGTCAGCCCCACACAGAGTGGGAGTAATCCATTATCTGGAAATTCTGACTATTTTGCATGATGTATGCTGTTAATCCTGTGGAAGGAGCAATCTGAATTGCAGAGTGCTTAGGACTCACTCCAGATCACATAAACCTTGTTCAACCACCTCTCTGGCGTCTATGATGGCACCATGCGTTGCCCACATACCTTCAAGCATCCTGTCTAGGAGCTTGTTTTCAGAGAAGAACCAACACTCTTAGCTGAATCATTGGCCTAGTACCACAGTTTATGCTTTTTCTGCGCTTGTGCAGAATTTTGGGACCCAACTCATGCACCCTTGATGATGTCTTCATTCCTTTTACTTTTTCTGCATCCCCCCCCCCCAATCTTGAATAGCTATAATGTCCCACTACTTCCAAACAGTAGTAAGGACCATCCACGAGTGCAGAATCACAGTACCTTATATTTTCATTGCTAATCAAGTTCCTATCTCTTTGCAGGGATGAGAAGGGGAGTTTTGTTTACGCAGGAGGCAGCAAACCTAAACAACCCCTACCTGGTTCCAAAGGTGCAGAATCTCCCAATTCCTTCCTGGATCAGGAATGCAGGAGGAGAAGGTTTACACTTACTGATTCCGATCCATTGCCTGGCTATTCCATGGAAGCAAATATTTTTCCTGCAAAGATGAGGGAAAAAACGCAATCCTATGGTGAGTAAATTGTTACATGTATCAGCTGAGGAGAAAAGCTGTGTGCATCAGAGTGTATAGGGCGGGCATGGGCAAACTCGACCCTCCAGATGTTTTGGGACCACAACTCCCATTATCCCTGACCACTGGTCCTGTTAGCTAGGGATGATGGGAGTTGTAGTCCCAAAACATCTGGAGGGCTGAGTTTGCTTATGCCCGGTAATAGGGTGTTGGAGTGTGTATGTGACAAAGCCTCCAATGTAAAACAAAGGCTTGAAAATTAGGTCCCCAAATCTGTCACTAAGTACCAGCCACTGGGAGCAGATAGCAGGGAAAGACCATCACCTCTATCCCTGCTTGTTGAGGAGTGGATGCACTGCTACTTCTTTTAGGATGACAGGCACCAGCCAGGATAGGCGGAGATCAAGATAGCCACACGTATCCTGTCCCATCACCAGGCCACATAAATTGAAAAAGGATCCCACAAGACACATCACTCTACCGCAGCTGTGGCATCCAAATTGCTATGGAGTTGAGTGACTTCATCCTCAAAGTGTTGGGCAAATCATTCATAGTTGGCTCCAGAGACCCAACTCCCATGTTTGGGTTGACAAGCCTCTGGACCACATGGAAAAGCTTCTTAGCTGCCTCCATTGCTACTCGATAGGTGTGTTTATATGCCCTAGCAAGTGTCCAAGTCAGCTTCAGAACAAATTTTACACCACTTGCGCTCTAGCCATCTCTGGATTTGTTTCATCACCTGCAGTTTCTTAGTAAACCAAGTTGCATTCCAAAGAGGAACCCCGGAAGCGATTGTGTGACGGCCATTCTCCTATCACCATTCCACACAGAGCTGAGAGCCCTAGCAGAATTGTTGGCTCTGTCTGTTGGAAACTCCCCCAGAGCATTCAGAAACCTTCCATTAGTTTCTGGAGGCAGACCATCTTAACTGGTCCCACATTCCTACAGGGCAGAGCAGCTGCTACAAGTCCAAGCTTATTAGACATCCTGTTGCTTGCTGGTATTGCATCTCAGTTAGCTTCTTCCTATTTTGAATAGATTGTGTAAACTCTTCGCATTGTGTCTGTCATTGAGATCAGCTAATATGAAGTTAACTCAGCGCTGTTTTCTTGAAACCCCTTCTGTGTTGCCTTTAGGAAAGCCTCGCCCGTTGTCTATGCCTGCAGATGGAAACTGGCTGGGAGGTGTAGAACCTTTCTCTAGGCCCCGAGCAATGGGGAGAAAAGGTAAGGAAATTGTGCTCTAGGATCGCCGCTTTCTTAAATGCACTTGTCTGTACATTCACTACCCTGCTCAATGCACACCTTTGCAGACAGGTGAGGGGCGTTCAAAAGTCATTACTGCTTTTGTTTGCCTTGTATTGCAACATTGGAAACAAAGGTGAGTGTTATAGCCAGTGTGAAACAGTGTTTCTGTTCTCTACTGCACAAAGGTCCTCCTTCATTTACTTTATACAGTACTGAGAGCCAAATCTGCTTCCCTTTCTCTAAGTGCCAGTCACCATAAACTAAGCCAGTGTTTCCCAAACGTTTTTGGGCAACGGCACACCTGTTTACTGAAAAAAAATCTCGCGGCACACCACCATTAAAGCCCCGCCCCGTGACGTCAGCGCGCAGCGTCACGCCGGGAGGGACGCACAAAAGTGAAAGTTTTTTCCCTCGGCAGCTCCTCTCAGCTGCGCTCAATCCGCCTCGGAGCGCAGGAGCGATGCCTCTCTCTGGCTCTCCCTCCGCGCAGGCTGAGGGAGGGAGGGAGGGGCGCGTGTGACCCGTCTCTGCTGGGAGACCAAACCCAGCGAGGCAGAGTCGCGCGGAGGCGCCCAGGCAGCGCTGCCGGCTGCGAGGAGGAGCGCCAGGCAGCAGCAGGAGGCGCGGCCTCTCCTCGCCGCCGCCGCCCCGCCTCTCGCCGCCCGACTCGCCCGCCTCCCTCCAGGCATCTCGCGGCACACCAGCCGATGTCTCACGGCACACTCGTGTGCCGCGGAACACCGGTTGGGAAACACTGAACTAAGCTATACTAGCGTAGAGAGAAAACCACGACATTGTTGAGGAGGGCAACATACAGGGATTTATTTCATGGAGAGAGATGTTATTCCTCATGCCCCCTAATGCTGTACCCTAAAGGACTAGCACTAGAGTCAGTTTATACAAAAAAATAATTTTAGCAGTGTTCTAGGGCTTTGAAGCAGGTGAGAGACAATCCATGTTACATACAGTATGGTGCGCTGAAAGCAAAATGGTTCCAGATTTTAGGGATAGTGGTGATTTTGAGTGAAGAAGTGAGGAGAATGGGACTTTGGAAAGTTGTATGAGGAAACACCCACCTACCTATACTGGATTGAGCCAAAGGCCCATCTAGTCTTGAGGCTTGACAACCATATGTCAGGAGTGCTCTGATGGTGTTTCCTGCTTGGCAGGGGGTTGGACTCAATGGCCCTTTTGGTCTCTTCCAACTCTTCTATGATTCTAGTCCAGCATCTCGCAGTAGCCAACCAGATGCTTGTGGGAAGTCAGCAAGTAGGACCTAAGTGCAGCTACACATTCTCCCCTTGTGATCCCCAGCAACTGGTATTTAAAGGCAGAACATAGCTATGATGGCTAGCGACCATTGATAGCCTTACCCTCCCTGAATTTCTCTAATCCTCTTTGTAGTAGATAGGTAGCCGTGTTGGTCTGCCATAGTCAAAATAAAAAAATTCCTTCCAGTAGCACCTTAAAGACCAACTAAGTTAGTTCTTGGTATGAGCTTTCGTGTGCATGCACACTTCTTCAGATACACTGAAACAGAAGTTGCCAGATCCTTCTATATAGTGAGAAGGTGGGGAGGGGTATTACTCAGAAGGGTGGTGGGAATGGGAGATAGGCAGATAGCTGGGAGAGCCTGTTGACGACTCTTAACGACTGTAATAGGTCTTACAAGAGAAGGCAAGGGGTCAGGAGGTGAGAAATGGTTTAGTCATGTATAGTGAGATAAGAATCCAATGTCTTTGTTCAGCCCAGGTTTTTCCATTGTTTTAAGTTTGGTAATGAGTTGTAATTCAGCAGCTTCTCTTTCCAGTCTGTTTCTGAAATTCCTTTGTAGTAAAACAGCTACTTTGAGATCTTGTATAGAATGTCCTGGGAGATTGAAGTGTTCTCCTACTGGTTTCTCTGTTTTGTGATTCTTGATGTCAGACTTATGTCCGTTTATTCTTTGGCGTAAGGTTTGGCCTGTTTGTCCAATATAGAGAGCTGAAGGACACTGTTGGCATTTGATGGCATACACAATCAGCTCTCTATATTGGACAAACAGGCCAAACCTTACGCCAAAGAATAAACGGACATAAGTCTGACATCAAGAATCACAAAACAGAGAAACCAGTAGGAGAACACTTCAATCTCCCAGGACATTCTATACAAGATCTCAAAGTAGCTGTTTTACTACAAAGGAATTTCAGAAACAGACTGGAAAGAGAAGCTGCTGAATTACAACTCATTACCAAACTTAAAACAATGGAAAAACCTGGGCTGAACAAAGACATTGGATTCTTATCTCACTATACATGACTAAACCATTTCTCACCTCCTGACCCCTTGCCTTCTCTTGTAAGACCTATTACAGTCGTTAAGAGTCGTCAACAGGCTCTCCCAGCTATCTGCCTATCTCCCATTCCCACCACCCTTCTGAGTAATACCCCTCCCCACCTTCTCACTATATAGAAGGATCTGGCAACTTCTGTTTCAGTGTATCTGAAGAAGTGTGCATGCACACGAAAGCTCATACCAAGAACTAACTTAGTTGGTCTTTAAGGTGCTACTGGAAGGAATTTTTTTATTTTGTCTAATCCTCTTTGATAGCCATCTGAGTTGGTAGCCTTTGATACTACTTGCTGTGTGAAGGAGCACTTTCTTTTGTCTGTTCTGAATCTTCCACCATTCAGATTCATGTGACGTCCCTGAGTTCTAGTCATATGAGAGGGGGAGATGGAATGGGATGGGACTGCTCTCTATTCACCTTCTCCATGCCATGTATAATTTTCTATACCTCTGTAACATTCCCTCTTACCGTTTCTCTAAAAAGGCTAAAAGGCGTGTAACTTCCCCCCCTACAATTCTTGCCTAAACAGCTGCTGGGGGAGTTCCAGGGGAGAAGTTGTGGGTGAAGGATTAAACACCCAACTCTGCCCACTTCTCTGCTCCAAATTGCCCCTTCCCAAAGCTCTTATTTCCGCCAGGATTTTAATGCAAGTACTTGCACGTACCTGTACAATTTAGCCCTAAAGCAAAACGCAAATCCTCAGCTTTGTACAACAGTAAGTAAAATGGAGGTGAAGAGCAGAACGCAAGTTTGAGTAATCTTTGAGAGAGGTGATGGTGAGGGGAATCTGTGTGGGGCAGTTCACCAAAACTTCAGACTGGCTGGAGGTGTTGAAACGCTCTCTTCTGCATCTCCTTATGCTGGCTCTGATAAGTGTGTGTTTTCTTTGTTCGTTGCAGGTGAAAATGCCCTCTGCCGGTACTTCAGCAATGAGAGAATCCCGCCCATCATTGAAGAAAGTTCCCCACTTCAGCATCCGTTTTCCAGGCCTGTGGCGGAGAGGCAGCTAGTGAGGGGTGCAGACTACATCAGGGGGAGCAGGTGTTTTGTTAATGTGGATCTTCACAACAGTGCGACGATCCCTTTCCAGGAGGATGGAGCCAAGAAGCTCCCGGTGACCTCCTCCACGAAATCCTCCTCCACAGAGCGCTCCCTGCTGGTCAGCTGGATTACGAGACTCAAGTTATTGACTCACTGAGTTAACTGGCTGCGTTTTGACTTTCTAGGGTATTTGATATTAAGTGCCTTTTCTTCCCCTCCACCTTCAAATGGTTTTGCAGTACCCACAGAGTTACTGAGCAGTTTTGCATTTTATTTTATTTTCTCCCCCTGGAGAAGCTTGCCCTTTCCCCAATGTTTCTGTCTTGAGATTCACTGGAGTTGGAGAGAGGGGGTCTGTTTAAGGCAGAGCAGGAGGAGAGGCGAGGAGAGAGATCACAAGCATTTTTCTACCTGCCCAAGGGTGGAGGGGGAATTCAGTCCTCTGGAGAAAAACCGATCAGGCTCGAGTGATTCAGAGGTCACTGCTGACCTGAAATCCGCATGACCCACGCAGAAGCAATCTCTGCATCGTAATGAGGCCTGGTGGCACTTCATTTGCTACAAGACTCTGATGCTGTGCAACCTACTGGATCTGCAGACTATGTAGCACTCAGCAAAAAATGGATTCCTACGCTGCAATCCTGACCAAGAAGGAAGAAAAGGGGAGGTTTTCCCCTCCCCCCCCCCGCATCCCTTTTAAGCAACGTGGTTGCACTGCAAGTGACTGGAGACGACTCAACTATTGTCAGGAATAAAATGCAGTTTCTTCCTTTGTTCTGATTAGTTACAAACGTGAGGCTATTTTGGTTGAAGTTATTAAAATCTTAGTACAGTTAAACTGTTCTTCCCTGAATTGCTGCAATACTCATCCAATTAGGACATGGATTGCTACAACATGCCAAGGAAATGCATCTCAAGTGACAATGGTAAAAATGAATATATCTTATTGCTTTTTTATGATTAAGACTGAATAGCTGTTAACCAAAGTATCCTTCTGAAAGCAATCCCTGCAAGCTTCTGGAGCATCAACTGTGGTTCAAGGTTGAACTGGTTTTTATATTATTTGGGCTTTAAAGGCTGACTTGTGATGAGTTACATTTTTGTAAGGCAGTTTGCTCTTTCAGAGTGTTGGGGAAGAAACTGTTTGCCATCATTAAATTAGTAGCATTGGGTGAGAGTTGGGGTGGTCTGTGGAAGGGAGGACTTGCCAGAAGTGTTTGGATGCAAATAATTTGTTGTTTTCAAAGCAAGTGTAGGAAAGAGGGGTTTTTTTTGTTAGAGATCCACAAAGAACATCTTGTTTAAAATAATTTAAAAGTATTTAAATTACGCTTTCTTTCTTTTCTTTTTCTTAAAAAACAACACTTAACCTTTTATGCAGCTTTTACATTTCTCTATGACACCACTGGGTACTAATTAGCCAAGGCAAAAAAAAGGTCACACCCCATTAAATTAGTTATTTGAATGGTCTGAAAACAGCACCATCTACACTGATGAAAGGAATTCATCACATTTTACACTGCTGTCTAACATGATAAATGTGATCTCGGCAAGCTTTCTTGAGCAGTTTATAACAAGCATGGGGAGACAGATGTTAAATTAACTGTCTAGGAAACTGTCACAACTATACTTGGTTGAATGGATTTGCACAAATTTTTACCATTAAAAGAATGCATATGGTTATAACTAAATTCGATCCTGTTTTTGACAAACAAGCTAAAACAATGGCATAACTTGAGTTACCTTTCAAGCTGAACTGGCTATTGGTACCAGCCTAGCAAACTTCACCAAAGCTAGTGCAGCTGTTCTGCATCTTGATGATGTTTTCTCATAGTATTCAAAACTTTGTGGTTTCAATTAAAAAGAAGCAGTAAAACAAACAAACAAACAAACAAACAAACCCAAATGTAATTGAAATTACAGTTCACTTTTTTGTTGAAGATCCAGGCAAGTATGATGTAGAAAGTGAGGTGTATTGTATGAAGTTCAAATATAAGCTAAATATCTCCCTCAGATAATGATAAAGGAAGATGTAACTAAGAAAATGGTCTCTCTCGAGCCTGAAATTTCTCGTCCAGTTCAGGAAGTAACCTCTGTTCTCAGGAAAGAATGAATATGTTCATGTCTGTCTTTAATTCTTTTGTTAACCAAGATGGAAGCATCACATGAATTGTTTTGAAACTGTTTCACATGAGAGAAGGTGGCTATGACACTGAGTTGTGAACCAAGAAGTCCCAGGTTCAAAGCTTACCAGCAATACATTAGGTAAACTCGTATTTTTCAGGCTCAGTCTCCCTTAGATTGCAAGGTTAGAATAATACGTGATATATTTTCACTGCAGATATGTGTAGTATTTGCCACTCCTAATATGCAATCCATCTAAAGTACCATGACAGGCTCTGATCCTGGTTTTGCATTGTTTTTAGAAGAAGAGCTCTCAAAAGCATTAGGCAGGACTAGTTGACACTGCCCTTGACAACTTCTTTCCCTTGATTGGGCAATAGATGCTCAAAACAGAAGCCACTCCTTTGGGGTCATTGATGAGCCAAACTTATAATTGGTTTATTTTGATTTCTGGTGTACTTTAGCTTCTCTGTGATCTGTTTCCAAGGGCCTTTAACAAGACCTTGAAAAACAGGTAAAGAAGCCAGGAGAAGTGCAGATAACCCCCCTGGCACCATAGCCCTGACCAAAAACACTAATGCAGGACACTTTGATATCTGTAATTGGAATAAATACACCTTAGTATCTCCTCTTGACAAATTTCACTGTTGCTTCGTCTACTTAGGAAAACACAGAATAAAAGAAAAATTTGCCTCATTCCACAGTTGAATAATTTCTCCTAACCAGCAAAGGGCAGAAGTTGTATGGTACCAAGTTAACGTTTGAGGGAATGTATTTACCTGAAAAGTGACCAGATAAAGAAGTTTATTACAGCACTAAACTGTAGTGCATTTTCTCATGTTTACAAATTGAGTGTATGTTCTAGCACAGCTTAGTCTTGCCTGTGTGTGTGTGTGTGTGTGTGCGCACACACATATATGCTAGCCTTAGCAGTCATGGCCCTGTGGCCCTGTAGATGTGTGTGTGTGTGTGTGTGTATTTCTGTGTGTGTGTGTGTGTGTGTGTGTGTGTGTGTGTGTGTGTATTGTTCACTATCTCCCACATATTGTGGGAACTGCTTCTGCAGGATGTCAGCTCTCCATGGAAGTGTGCATGAATACAGCAACCACATTAATCATGTGGATGAATGTATTTATGTGAGGTTTTAGTGCCTTTCAGGTTTGTTTCCATTTCATCAATCTTTTTAAGTTGCTTTGGGACATTTTTTGCCTGAAAAACGATTATAAAATAATAGTTTCTCATCTGACCAGCACTGTTTTCCCAGTGGGATGTTGAGTGGCCAGTCAATTGACAGAAAAACACTGTACACATGGCGGCTTTAATTTGCACATATCCACCAACTATATTGGAAGTGGCTCTTGCACGGCATAGAAGGGAGCACACAGCTTTACTACCAAGTGGGTTGAGACCCTTAATCTTGGGGTTGTGGGTTTGAGCTCCACATTGGGCAGAAGATTTCTGCATTGCAGGGGGCTGGACTAGATGACCCTCGTGTTCCCTTCCAGCTCTATAGTTCTATGATTCTACCCCATACCTGCAGAAATTAACACTCTCTCACCCACTGTTTAATCAATTGTATGTTCATATGTGAAGCGGGAGTAGCTGCCCCTACTTCATCCCAATTTTCCATTGACTTCAGAGTAATTCCCTTTTATATCAGTATATAAAACAAAAGTTTCCTACCATGAAGCCTGCTTGCACAGAAAGTTAACTAATTCTGTATTAACAAAAATACTTTAAAAATAAATAAATAACATATTTGTATTCTGTCCTTTTAGGGTAAAATTCTTCTAAGGTGGCTAGCAAAAGGCAGTAAAATACATCAAACAAGGCATTTAAAATGACTACTAGTAGGTAAAACAGCAGCAATTAAAACATGAAAACCAGCATGAAACTATCAGTCAAATGGCAAGCAGAACAAAAACATTTTAACAGTTTTCAAGCTTAGAAACAGTTTTGTGTTCACCAATATCCACATTCCCCCATGCTATTCCACACACCCAGCTATTCATAGCAAAATCAATCTGCATGGAAGCTGTAGTGAAGTATAGCTAAAAGTGTGAGTTTCCACAATCCCTCTCCTAGAAACCACTGAAGGCAACAAAAAGGGATTTAGGTGAGGGCTGTTTGCATTTTGAAGTATTATTAAAAGTGGTGATACCACACCTCATTGGTAGCACAATTTCTGTGTAGAGCAGGGGGCAGCCAAGGTGACCTCCAGATGTTGCTCTACAATTCCCATCATCCCACCAACAACGTATGGAGGGAACCAGGTTGGCTAAGCATGGTGCAAAATTTCAAGTTTAATATCTTGTGACTCCTAATGCCTCAGACTCTGAAAGCAGGATTTCAAAACTATTCCCCTCAGTCTCACCACCTTTTTAGGGAGATAGGAATAAATTAAAAGGACTTCTTGTTCTAATTCACTAGTCTATAGCTCCTAAAATCAAGAACTTTGGTAGGGCAAATGAGGGAACAGGGGCAGAATTTAACTTACTGACAACCTCCAGTTTCATTTTTTTTTAAAAAAAAAGCAAAGCGAACTTCTACCTTTTATACCTTCAAAAATATGTTTTGAAGTGTTGTCCATGGTTGCTGAAATCTCAGAAACCAGAATAAGTGCTGCTTTTCAATTCTATTTCCAGTGGCCAGAGGGGCAGTTTCAGTGTTATTGCCCATTCCATTGATTTGATGAAAGAATACAAATAACTATGGAATTTCCAGGGTGCTGCCAAATGCCTGTGTGCCCCCTGCCCACTTTTGGCCTATTTTTTCTTTGTTGGGGATGTGGTGGGAAGTGTGTTCCCAAGGACCTGGAAAGAAGCAACATGGGGCATGTGGCACTCAACATTGAAAATTGGCCGCCAAACGTTGGTTACCCCTTACTGTAAAAAATAATATAATACATAATTTATATAACTTTTTTAATTCTTTGGCTCTTGGGACAGAATGTTCATAGCATGGGTATAGTAGAACATCTGTAACACAGCCCTACATCCTCAGTGGTTAACACATAAATACAAGGAAACTTGGCATTTGATGTACCATGTGAAAAGCTACAGAAAAGAGGATTTGGTTAAACAGAAACTGAATCTGGAAACTTGCACTGAAATGCCCCACAAAGCTCAAGTTGGCAGCAATTCTTACAGCTCCCAAAGCAAAATATTCCCTGCCCCCCACAACACCCCCCAAGCTTAAATTGGAAACTGGGTGAGTTAGTTCTAGTGGAAAATCTCTTTCCAAAATAAAGATATTAAGAGATAATTAGCTTCATTGCACAATCATTTCTCATTTACTGTATGTTCCTAGGGAGATTTGTTTTTATGCCAAACCTTTTGAGGAGTAAATGATCTCAAATGAGTGTCTTGAATTTGCCTTAGGCTCCATTTTCCTTCTGCTTAAAGAGAGAAAGTTCTTTCACCCCTCTTTAAAAAACCTCATCTTTTTGGCATATCACATGTAGTATTGCATATTTTACTGGAAGTCTCTTGTGGATCAAGACTCACCTGAAAAGAAATAAGTAAAAGAGCATTTTTCTCTAACCTGCTTTCACTGAGTTCATTCTGCTCAAAGGTGTGAAGTTAACTTGGCAAGAAGACATATGATATTATGTTGGGCTCAGCTCAATTATATATATACATTGAAAGTATATTTCACTGGAATTCTTAGGGAAGTTAAGTGTGCATATAATTGGAGCCTTCAAGTTGCAGAATGTGCCTTATAGATAGTTGCACAAAGGCTGTTCTGATTACCGTACCTGGAAAAGTAAATAGGGATACTGGCAATAATGGGCTCTCTCTTGCCCAAAAAGAACCAGGAATTTCATGTTAATCCTTGCACCTTGTAAAGTAGAAGATGCATGAAATGTCAGTGGATCTAGAAAATAAGTTTGTTTTGGAAGGATGGGTTTTTGTGTCAACCCTAGCCACCAACAGCAATTTATGCAAGCAATTTATCCTAGATTCTTTAGAATCTAGGAAATGAATTAGCATTCTGTTTCCTCTTTCATAACCATGATTTAGAAGCAGTATTCTGTTCAGGTTCAGGTAGGAAAAAAGAAGCCAAAGTTCTTCCAAATCAGGAAACAGATGGCAGAAATGGAAAGCTTTACTCGACGAGAGGGAAACCAAATACTTTCTTCCAATACGTGTGTGTTTTTCCTTCCCTGAAAGCCAACTTGTGAAATGAAGGTGTTTAAATGAAACAAAAGCTCTGAAAGACCAGCAGTGGTGGTCTTTGTGCTTTAAATAGGTCCCAGTTCTCACCACTGAGCACCAACCAGGCAATGGCTCCTGAGAAGACTGTACCTAGACCCTGCCTGGAGGGTTCACCCATGCTAGAAGGAGCAGAGTAGGGCCCTCTCATTCATCTGCCTGTTGGACAGAAGGAGCACAGCTGCAGACCTGCAGCGAGAGTGAAGGGTGGAGAAACTTGAAGGGTATAAAATACCTGGGAGAGGAGGAGGGCCAGTGGAAGTCAAGAGAATAGTCAGGCCTCTAAGAACGGTGGCTTGGCCTTTACTCCCCTGCCAGAGGTCATCTTCAGGCTCTCCCTGAAGCCCTACTGAGCGAGGCCAAGGAGGGAATAGCAGTATTCTAGGTTTAGTCATCTTCCAAGATGCATTGGAGTCCTGGAATTAAGACTGTTAAAGCCAAGATACAGAAGCCACACCAAGAGAGGAGATCTGCAGAAAGACTGTACATTTTGTGGGGGTAACCTAGGATGTGGTGGATGCTGGCCTGTGGAGCAGCAGGCCTGAAAGGAAGTCATATTGCATCAGCCAGTGCCTGATTTGACCCTGAGTCAGATGTGGGCTTCTGGAAGAGGGAACAGCCCTTTTTCAAGGCTCCCCTTGTCTTGGGGTATAGCACGAGGCCACACATATAACTCAGTCTAAGTTCTCCCCCACCCCCAATTTCCTGGGTTTAAGGAAGCAACCTACTCGTTCTGTATTTTTTTCTATGAGGAAAGGAACTCCATTTTGCATGGCTAAGTGATATAAATGGTATTAGATCTAAATTGACAAACCATCATAGGAAAAGCTGCTTTTAGCTCCTGTGAACAGGATTGTATGTACTTTTCCATTAACTGCAATTCAGAGGTTTCTGGATGCATTGTGCAGCGCTACTGAACTGAGCTGTTGATATACGGAGATAAGTTTAAACATGACTGGGAAACGGTGGATTTCAAAGTGCGTTCCAGGAAACCATGGGATTCTTTTGAAGTTTACTGAGGTTCAGCAGAACAGCTAATGTTGAGCAAGTTTCCCTGTTAAACAGTTTGCCCACAAATCTTGCCCTGTGGATCACAAGCTCTGGAGGATTCCAATGTGCAATATCAGATCATGTGGGATGATGGCAAAGCATGGTATGGCATCCCAGCGCACATCCCTTAGAGGTGCTCTCTCAACTGTGTATAGGTTCCTCAAAAGACTGATATGAAAAAGGTTCACTTATGGTATATCACTTAGAAGCCGCTGCCATGTGAGATGACTTTGGGGGTTACCTTTTGTTCTGTCTCTTCATCTATAGCATCCACTGCAGTTACAGGAAAGGAAGCCTGTTGAGGAGAAATCCTGTAACTGCTTCACACTAGAAGTACTACATACCAGTAAGAGGTGCCACAGGTCAGTCTTCTGTCAGATCATGACTGGCATTGCATTCCATAGCATCCAGACTTACATTAGTGCCAAGTCTTTCCATGTTATGCAGTTTCTGATGGCAAATTAGCAAGCAGCACAGGCAAAACATAAGAACAAACTTGGTCAGAAGAGCACCAATGACAGAAGATCCATGTGGTCAAGCGTAAGGTACATATTTTCTCCTTCCCCATTGTAGCCATCACCCTGAAGCTCAGTGCTAAGATGCTTTGCTTCCTGATTCATCTTAAGAGAAGTGACTGGTGAATACTTCTGTAGAAATCACCAGCCAGTTCTCTAGAGATACCCATCCTGTTTGCGTCTACCATCTAGTTTTTTATTTCAGTGGTGTGATGGCTGTGACACAGGCAGCTGAAGCCACGTCTTAATATTTAATCGAATGCAACTCTACAACCACCTACATTGCTGCGACATCGGTTTTAAAAATAGAAAGCTGCCGACTGCAGGGAGAATTCAGCACTTGACTTTGTCTTGAGGTAGGAGAGTTGGAGGAACAGAAACGTTAGTCAGCTCTGACAGAGTGCCCACACAGAAGGAGATGAGAACTGCATTCGTACAATGTCACTTCAGTGAATTTAGTGGAGAAACTTGCCTTTTTGCAATGACTCAGCCTCTTCTGGTTACTTCTTCAGTGAAACAGACTCATCAGTAACAGGGGCATCAAACAGGAATGGCAATATTTTTGCACAGTAATATTTTTATCACTCTGAGTAGTTTTTAACAATCTACTCTGTTTGTGATTAGGGCTTCACAAGTCGCAGTCTTTACTTTTGGGACAGAGGGATAAATTCACATGTATAATGCAATCATATTCATGCACATCTAATTTTAAGGCTAAGTTTCATAACAAGAAGAAAATGGATGGAAAACTTAATTCGCACAACTCTGAATATACAAAAGCCTTGGAAGTAGTTTGCAAGTCTCATTTAATAGACATCTGTGATTTACCCTGGGGCATGGATGACTTTCCCAGATATGAATATCTAACCAAGGGAGTCCATTTACCCCCCCCCCATCTACTTCTAACACTTGTCCACTGAACCGTTTATTTTTGGAGACATTATCTTGATCCCACTAGGTTCTTAAAGCAGAAAGGGGCCCTCTAGACATCTTCCTTCCTACTTAACTCGGGGGAGGGGGGATAACCTTTGGCACTCCAGTTGTTGCTGAACTACAACTGTCATCCCTAGCCATTGACCCTGCTTGTGGGGGTTGATGGACTTGTAGTTCAGCAATATCTGGAGGGCAAAAGGATCCTCACACCTGACTTCCCCAATTTCTGCTCTCTTCCTTTGTCCCAGTCCCAGCCACTCCTTTTCTAGGGTGGACTCAACTCAGTATTTGAAGCACGCTGCTTGCTTGAAAATGTGCTCCTATCAACCCTACAGTAGCTGCATAGGAAACTAGTCCTCTATAACTATTATACACTCCTGAAACAGCTGGGGAAATGAAAGCCATAGCAATTGTTTCCTTTCTGCATAGCCAGCAGCTACACACACTTAGCTGTTTATGCTTGGACACCAATTGAAGACTTATCTGTTCAACTTGGTCTTTGAATTAAAATTCAGCTGTTGGTATTATTTTGCAATTTTGCATTTTAGAAATGTGTTGACGCTTTTATTGAAACATAATTTTAGTTCACTGATTTCAGTGGCTCTTCTGATTTCAGTGGCTGTTCTATGATTATGACTTTTGCTGCACTCCCGTTTGCCTAGGAGTCATTCCCCACAAAATTCAGTAAGGGCTTACCTGAGTAGACATGGTAAGGATTGCACTGATTTTCAGCCTCAACAAATGCTTTTTTCTAGAAAAATAGGTGCCAGTACTCACCGTGAAGTTGTTACAGTAAGTGCCACGTTTTTTAACAACAAAAACGGAGGTGCCAGTACTGCGTACCCCTGAGTACCCTGTGGGGGGGGGAGCACTGGCTACAACCCTGTATTGTTTTGCTATTCATGATCCTGGCCTCCCATGGGAGGAAGGACAGAACAGAAACGAAATAATAATAATAATAATAATAATAATACACATTTAAGGAAAATAGTAATGGCATGAGGCTTGTTTCATATACGTGGCTCACATATTATAGTGGTAGAACTTGACATTCGACATCTCTGTTTCCACAGGTTTTATGTTGTATATATAGTATGACAGAAATCAGAGTTAAATACGTATTTACAGCTTTGTATGGTTACCCACAGTTATTATCAGTGACAAAAAATGAAAACCACTAATTTCCCTAAGGAAAGTATTCCAACAACAGCCGTGTTATAAAATGCCCTTATACATTCAGTCCTATGAAAATAACAAATTTTCTAAAGCGGTTAGAAGAATATTTTGGGGAGAAGCCACATTCATGGGAAGTGCGCATGATGTGATTATTACAGTCTGTGCTGGAGATGTGCTGCTGCTTCCCAGCGCCGCCTGGAAACGAGTAACAAGTCCATGGGTCATCCACGTGAGAGGTCCCGTCAAGGTTGCCCTGTGTGTTACACATGCCAGTATTTGTTTAACTTGGCAAGAGATTATAATGAGTTAGCAAAGGCTATTCCTCTACTCATCAGCACTGTGTTGAACTGCTGGAGTTTGGGGGACTGATAAGAAAACGGTTTTTGGCTGGAAATGTTAAGCCACTTGCAGGAAAGTAGATTAAAGGTTGGGAGCCCGAGAATACACACTGCTGGCTTTCATGGAACTTCCACTTTTAAATGTGTGGATAATTCCCCATAGCTGAATATGGGGGTTTTCAAGCAGTGTGTCTTGAATGATGGTCAGGGGTACTGCGGACAACACTAGCCTCTGTCCCTCTTTCCTTCCCTCCCTCCCTCCCTCCCTCCTCTGATGCCTTCTCACGTCTGCTTCCCAAAAGCTTGTTCGGCTGTTTATTGCAGCAGCCCTGCTATCAACTCTGCAGACGAATGGTGCCTCTAGGGGTTCTGGTTGCCAGAAGATGAGGCTGGTTGCCAGAAGAGTAAGCAAGCAAGCAGGAGGGAACCCAGCCAGCCAGTCTGCCAGCCATTGCTGTTGGGAATGGACAGACTGGCCCCAGGTCCCTGTGGGGCAGTGTGAGGAGGCACCTCTCTTTGGGGCAGGGGGGACGCAACCAGTGGCGGAGGAACCCTCTCCGTCACCCGGGGTGGGGCACCAAGGGGCGGGGCAAAACGCCCTGTAACTCATGCACGATGTCCTTACAGACTGCACACGCGTGGCAACCTGTACGGTCGCTGTGCAAGTGGCAGCCCATACAGTCGCCATGCGAGCAGCAGCCCGTACGGGCGCCGTGCGGACGTGGCGCAAGCAGTGCCCACACTGACCGTGTGCGCGCCCTCTGCTGCTCTACAGCTGGGAGGCAGCGGGCCATCTTGTCACCCCCCAGGGTGGTGCCTGGGGCGGCCTCCCGCCCCCCCCTTTGTTCGCCCCTGGGCACAACTCAAAGATCAGGGGTGGCAGCAGCGGCTGCCCAGAGGACTCCCAAGGAGAGGGGAGAGGAGAGAAGGCTGAGGGATCACTCCACAAGGGATTGGGTTGGAAAAGGGTGAGATGCTGCCAGCTCTGCAGCCAAGGGGTGACATAACTGGGCTCCTGAGCTCCACAGGGGTGCCGCGGAAAGAATGTAGTTGGTCAAGGGAGGCATGGACTCAAAAAGGTTGAAAATCTCTGGCCTACAACAATTCCACTAAAAATGGACAGGAGCAGCCGGGAACACTTTAGTGCTGGAAAACCAACCATGAGACCTTCCTTAAAAGAGGATATGTAGCAAGAAGCCATGAAGGCATGAAGATTTGCATCTTATGAGGTAGCATGGATTCTGATACTCCATGATTTCAAAACCACAGGTGTTTGGCATAATTCTCAAATAGGCCACGCGTCAGTGAACTGGACTTTTTGTTCAGAAAATGTTTGGCAGCCCTACCATCTGCAGTGCAGTCCTGCACATGAGCCGTAGAAATTTGGCAGAGGAAGCAAAGAAAGAGGAGAGGAGAAACTGCATTGCCCGATAACCTTCTCCTGAAGGTTGACCCCTTTCATTTTAAGGCAACATTTCCCCTCAGATTTGAACAAGATTGCAACCTGGGTTGGCATCAACATCCATAGTCAAATGCCTACTGGACAAACCACGTGCAGTGAGCAATCATTTTAGTCCTGCTCCATTTTCCCAAGTAGAGAGTTGCTCCACGGCAATGCTATGGTGGGACATTGAGGGAAGGGATTAAAATGCACAGCTGTCAACTTTCAGATTTGAATATAAGGGATCAGCAGCCTCGAAAATAAGGAATCAGCAGCCTCACCTGTCCCGGGGACAGGCTACGGGATATCTAACAATCCAGGATAGCAGCGGGAAGCAGCGGGAAATGGTGCTGGAATAAGGGAATTTCCCACAAAAAAGGGAAGGTTGACAGCTATGTAAAATGGCACCTGACTGTGTTCACCAAGGGCTTCTAGCAGTGCCCCTATCTGCACTGCTGCCATGCTTAGTAAGCCCAACAGGGGCAGGGCCCACTTGGTGGGTTCCCCCATTTAGACTTGGGCCCTCTCACACCTGGAGGCAGCTCTGATAAAAACCCATAGCTCAGTTAAAGCCATCACAGTGAATTCTAACCTATGATATAAATAGATGTAAAAAGAAAGGCACAGGTTTCCCTGTCTATTGCAAATGGCTGACTGCTAAGTTCATAGTCTATCATCCTATTGTAAATCTTCCCTGAGAGGTTTTCAACCTAAAAACCAATAAAATCTCAGTCAAAGGGTGGGCCCAGTCACCTATACCTGAAGGGGCTGTTTTTTTCTATTCTACTGATCCACCGGTGTATGAGGCAACACACTGGTCTGCAGCCTGTTGCTACTAACAATCTGCCATTGCCATGCATATTGTATGTAACTGATTGTATGCATTGCAGAACAACTGCAACTCAAACATATCCAGAAACATTTGCTGCCTGTATAATTATTGTGGAGTGGGGCAAAGCTGGGGGTCTAATATTCACAAGCGTTAGGATCACACCTCAACCATCACCACCCAAAAATTTAAGCATGTTTCTAAAAAAACAACCTGCTTCTTTATTCCCCCTTTTGTTGCCTATGATTTCTTCCTCCTCCTCCTTCCCACAAAGTTTCTTTAGGGATAAACCTTTGAAAAACAAACTGGGAAGTGACTACAATAATATAGTGCCTATTTTTCTAGTAGTGTGATCAGGTGCACAGCCTTAATTTGTATATACTATAGGGAATAAGAACATTATGAACAGCATTATTAAAAGACAGCCCTCCTTCCTTCCCGAAAGGGATAATATGGACAATTTTATTTACCAAAGAGAAAGAGCAGAAAATATTTGGGGTTGGGCAGAGAATAGGGACAGCTGGAGCATATGCAGTTAGGACATATTTGTAAAGGGGGGGGGGGAATTATGCATACAGATATAGAAGGAACAGGGATGCAAAACAATTCAGTCAGGATTATTAACGAAGCAATTGCAGGCCATGTGTTCTACTCAATATTATGTCTGAACTAGCCCACCCATGAGGCAAGGTGAGATGGCTGCCTCAGGCAGGAGGATCTACAGCATCAGAAGATCCAGAATTGGCCTCCACAGTCACTTACGGCCTCACCATTAAGACTGTGTTCATGGAAGACAATCTTACTGGGCTATGAGTGATCACCAAAGAAGAAGAGTTATTTACCAAGAGTCTAAGATAGCACATTTAGTAGCTACTTCACTGTTCTTAATGCAATGGATGAACTTGATGAAGTGATACCAGTTTCCTAGTATCTGGTTTAAAGTCACGTACCAGGAGTCTTAAATCACCACGTTTAGTAATCTGAAGTCAATTTCTTTGCTTGGAAAGAAGTTGGCTGACCACACTAAAACCACCTAATAGGATGTTGGAAATACAACAAGGACAGCGAGCAGAAATGTCATGTTGTGACCAAATTTCTGACTTCAGCTCAATGCCATTTTGTACTTTGATTAGTTCTTCCTCCACTACCCCATCTTCCTCGGTATCTGAAAATGGATTTATTACCCAATATGGAATTTCCATCAAAAGAAGGTCCTCAAATAGATCGGACATATTTTTATGCAGCTTATCCAAATGGTCACAAAAAAGGTTTGCAGAACACTGTCTTGTATCCCGCCTTTCTTTTCTAGCTCAGACAGGCTCAGAAATTGGTATAGCTGCTGCTGATATTACGCTTGAACAGAGTTAACTTTGAAATAAATGTAGGAAAGACAGTTTTGGCCTTAATAAAATTGACCTCATTTCGTTGTACAGTGGTACCTTGGGTTACATACGCTTCAGGTTACACACTCCGCTAACCCAGAAGTAGTACCTCGGGTTAAGAACTTTGCTTCAGGAGGAGAACAGAAATCGTGCTCCGGCGACGCAGCGGCAGCAGGAGGCCCCATTAGCTAAAGTGGTGCTTCAGGTTAAGAACAGTTTCAGGTTAAGAACAGACCTCCAGAACGAATTAAGTTCTTAACCCGAGGTACCACTGTAACTGCAAATTTATTTCATTGAATAATAAGTGAGCAACACGCTCAGAGAAGCCCACCTCCGGCGCCCCCAGTGGAGGACCTTGGGGTCTCAAAATTCAGTGGTGCTTTTTGTGA
Source organism: Podarcis liolepis (assembly GCF_965112155.1). Classification (NCBI taxonomy): domain Eukaryota; kingdom Metazoa; phylum Chordata; class Lepidosauria; order Squamata; family Lacertidae; genus Podarcis; species Podarcis liolepis. Next base: position 69,036,944 of record NC_139557.1, on the reverse strand, counting down.
CGCCAAAATTTGGTGCCTCTTTGCCTCTCACCTTCCATTCTACAGCATAGTTGTAGAATGGCTCCACGTCCAGTATGACCAAACCATTCAAGCTCCGGTAAATCCACCTCTGTCACCTCCCTTGCCTCTTAGTGCCCTCGCCACCCCCTTCCTTTAGCAACACCCCTAGGTAATTCCATGTAGGGGGCAGTACCATCTGAACCACTGCTCTAAATGATATACCAAAGGGTGAAAGGTCAATTACATCATACAGCATCAAATTCTACCATATAGAAATATATTTGTTCATATATGTTTGCTGAAGGTAATAGCTAGTTGGGAGTTTAGAGAAGATGCCTTCTTCCTTTCCTACAGGAAGTATTTCAATGTGCATTGGAGGTGCCAAGCTTTGAGACTGGTTTATTAAGAAACAAGTATGGTCATATGTTTTAATGTGTTGTGGCTGTTTCCAGGTATTCCACTCAATACTTATTTGTACAGTAATTTTAGTACACTTAGGATGTTAATATAGCCTAAGTTTTTAAAGAATGTTTATGTGTGGGTTACTAACTGTATAATAAATATCACATTATTATCTTTTTAGAAAAGCCCTTGACAAAGGCATTTGTGACCGAAATGCATCGGACATATTGCAGAAATAAGGAACCCGTCCTTTTTCTGGCATCTGTGAAATATATTTCTCTTTTGTGCACACTATTCTTGAATGCTTCCCTGTTTTGCTGTGTTTTTCTAGGTGGACTGATAACCACAGACAATTCTCTGTTAAATTGCACTTCTCTTCCCACCCCACACCCACGTCAGTCTAGGTTTTTCTGTCCTTGGTTTTCCCTAGCAAGGGTGATTGGGTTGTTTTTGTTTTGATTGTGTATTTTGTGTTTTTATGTTGTGATTTTATCCAGTGCACCACCCTGAGACCTGTGGGTATAGGCCAGTATATACACTTTATAAATACATTTTATAAATAATAATAATTAAATAGTTTTAGGAAGAACTGGTGTTCTTTTTGCCTTTATAATACAGGTAGCATTCATTGCTGCTGCATATTGTCTAGGGTCCTAGAATATGCTCTACAAACTGACCAATGCGAGAGTGCAAACTCTTTAAATGTTGAAACCACTTCCTTCTAGGTAGCCCTGTAGCATATACATAGCACATGTGCGTAACAATGGAGGCTTTACAACAATAACAAAACTGGAAATTAGAGAAGCAAGAGAGGAACTTTCCCAAATTTGAAGAGTGTGTAAAAGAGTTTTACTAAGTGCCGTGGGATTATAGAGATTTCCCCAGCTACCCAAAAATGTCAAGATGTCTCAGGACTGCACCTTAAAGAGAAGCGAACATTTTGCCTCAATAATTTTCTGAAGCTTAAAAAGTCAGCCACAGAGAAAGGCACACAAAGTGTAGGTAAGACCTGGGCTTTGTTGTGGTTGAAGTAATGGTACTTTCCCCTGCGTAAACTATTCCGTTACAGTGTTACTTAGCTGCAAAATTAATGAACCTTGGACAAATGTAACATTTTCATGCTTTCTTATTGAAAATACAGTGGTACCTTGGATTACAGATGCTTCAGGTTACAGACTCCGCTAACCCAGAAATATTACCTCGGGTTAAGAACTTTGCTTCAGGATGAGAACAGAAATCGTGCGGCGGCAGCAGGAGGCCCCATTAGCTAAAGTGGTACCTCAGGTTAAGAACAGTTTCAGGTTAAGAACGGTCCTCCAGAACGAATTAAGTTCTTAACCCGAGGTACCACTGTAAAGGGTGCAATCTTGCCTATTGTTAGGTCTCTTAAAATTCCATTGACTTCCATGTATGCAAAGTTGCAGTCTGTGCACAGTTGTGAAGCAGACCAGTAACTAGAGATCTGCTCTGCCTTGATAAGATAGTGGAGTGAGATTAATAGGCCTTTGGCACAATGAGGACTGCAGATCTCTACTGTGACCAGAATCAGCTACTGTCTGTATATTCAACAGGCTCTTTCTCTGTTTCCTCAAATAGACATAGTGTTGATATTTATTTGGGCCAGTCACTGTGGACTGCATTCAGGGAAGCACAAAGCAGTATTTGTATGTGTGTTTTGGTAAAGTTCATGCGGGGAAAAATGCTTAAAACAAGTAGCTTGAATAAAATAGGACTTATTTTTCCGGGTTATTTGTTTTCTAACACATGGCTTTTAGCATTAGCTTTTCTCCCATTCATCCAGAAGAGAAGGCTTAAAAGAGAGTTTCAGAACGCAAACTAAGGATGTAATTCACAGGATTGTGTGAGCAAATCTGCAATTTCCTATACCTATTTACACGGGAGTAAATCCAATTGAACTCCTGTGTAATTTACTTCTGAGTAAATGTGCACAGGATTGCTCTCCACAGCTGTAGCCCTTTGCTGACCTACTTAGAAGCAACTCCCCTTTGATCCTGTGGGTCTTATTTGGGTGTGCATAACAATATATTTATAGATATTCACACACATTCATGCACGCAGGTTATTAGGATAAGAAGAACTGCAATTCTATGCAGTTTCCTGGGAGTAAGCTCCACTGAACTCAGCTGTGCTTACTTTAGACAGCATAACTCTGCGGTTGAACAAAAGATTTTCAGCCAACTGAAATGCATTCACTTACTTTTAATTTAAAAATGCATACAAACTTGCAGAAATGTGTTAACATTTAATCTATTAGCATGAAGCAGGAACCAAATAAGAGAAAATCAAAGCCATAATGAGCCTCTGTTTGATAACTCTCCACATTCTCTGATTTCCTCTATGCTAATCTGTCACAAACAAACTTGAAATGTTTCATTATCTCATCATTCACTTGCCAGAGCAAGGGAGGTCAGCCAATTCCCCAATGCTCTGGCAGACAACATCATTCTTTATGCCCTGAAGAATGCTTCCCCCTCTATTACACCATCAGAGAGGTGGTGAGAGGCTGGTTGGGTTTTCTTGGAATTAAGATCACTAGGAACTGATGGCATTTCTGTGATTATAAGGTTTTATTTACCTATACAGTGGTACCTCTGGTTACAAACTTAATTCGTTCTGGAGGTCCGTTCTTAACCTGAAACCATTCTAAACCTGAGGTACCACTTTAGCTAATGGGGCCTCCCACTGCTGCCAGCACACGATTTCTGTTCTCATCCTGTGGTAAAGTTCTTAACCCGAGGTACTATTTCCGGGTTAGCGGAGTCTGTAACCCGAAGTGTTTGTAACTCGAGGTACCACTGTATATACATGCAGTGGCATAGTGTGCGGGGGGGGGGGGCACAGGGGCAGTTTCCCCCAGCTGAAAGTTGTTGGGGGTGCAAACTTTCAAAACCTCATGCTGCCTCAATACAGCTGCACACTTCCATTGCTGGGCTCCATTGAAAACGGCTTCTCCATGTGAACCAGGAAGTGACCTCTCCAGAAGTGTCTTTTCTTTTCTTATCTCTGCAGCTACAATCTCCTGGGTGACTCCGTTGCTGTGTTCTGTCTTTTTCCCTCCCTCCCATCCCTCCCTCCGTGTGGCCCCGGCCTCTGGCAACCCACACTATGCCACTGTATAGATGCTGAGCATAAGATGGAAGGTTCACAGCATCAACACTCCAACAGAGTGAACCTAGAGTGAACAGAGTAAACAGGATAGCATGGGAGGAGGTGATTCCTCTGGTATCCGGCTCCAACCATTTAGACCTTTAAAAGTAATCAGCAACATTTTGAACTGCGCCCAGGGGCAAATTGGTAGTTGGTGCATTAATTGCAGGCTAAGCATATTGTGGTCTCATGGAGATGCACCTCCTAATGTCCTTGAAGCTGCATTCTGGAACGACTGCAGCTTCCAAAATTTATTCTGAAGTAGCTAGTATTGAACACAATAATTGCAGTAGTCCAATTGTGATGGACGTAAGGCAGCGATCATAAACCTTTGGGGGCCAGTGGACACATTTTCAGTGAACACATATGCTTATCCACCCAGTTCGACCTCTTTAGCAGTCTTTTTTCACAGCCAGAGTGTCAGGGTTGTGGGGAGAATCTACAAACTCCATTCAGCTTTCTCCAGTCTCAGTACTATATAAGATCAACATAGCTGCCTGAAATTTTAGATTCTCCTTGGGCACATGACTGTAGATTATCTTGGGGGTGTGGCAATGACCTCCTGCATTTCAAAAATTCACCATTGGGCAATTCTACCAAATTAATGGTAAATAAGTTTTTTAAAGTCAGTAGAAAGCCTTGTCCTATTGATTCTATGCAGCACCAATTGCATTTATGGGAAACTGTGGGGTATGCACCCCAAAGCTCAAAACGCCTCTTGAATATAGTTTCAGTCACTTCAGAAAGATTATTCAAGAGAATGTAGCTTCAGTCCAGACCTGCCATTTTTTGATGTCACAAGGGTGATGTAAAGCTAACACAGAATGTAGTAGTGGTTTTGTCATTTGCTCTGCAGATGTTAAAGGCACAGCTGCTTGGGAGAAACATCTTACATTGAATACTGCATTGATTTTTTCAAAATGTAGATAACACCCTAATAGGAAAATATGTCCTGTGGTGGTTCTAATATATATAAAGGACTGTTTGAGGCCCCATTGTGTTATCTTGCATAGGTCCAGCCTTGCACCATATGCTCCTATTGCAATATTGGCCTAGGGATTTCAAGCATTGCAGGGATTTTTAAAGACACTTTGTAGCCTTGACTCCAAAACAAGGGCCTGGGTATGATTAATATATTTAAGGGCAGGCAATGAGAACAGGAAATCCAATCTTCCCTTTTTTCTATATATAGTAAATGCCTTAAAGATAAGCACATAATGGCTTGTATAAATATATTTAAAATGTGTTTTGTAGGCACATATTTTCAATATGTTGTCATGATAAGAACCACATGTAGAGCCTGAAAAATTATGTGAAACTATGTGGAGAGCTTGCCCATAAGTAAAAGTTATGTGCAGTGTATGTATGTGTAAATATTTAGCTGGAAGAGTTGGCCGCATGAGAACTGCTTCAGAATGATTCTGGAGACAGGAAGCCACAAATTATAGCTCTGAAATTTACCATGCTTGTATTTCTACATAAATAAAACCAACTGGAAAGTCTGAAAGAAAAAGAACACAAGTAGGGAGGGCAGATCAGAGAGAAAAATGATGTAAAAACAATTTCCTTGGCTCAGATCAGAGGATTTAAGCTTATTAAAACATGGAAGAACAGCCTGGGAATAAACAATCTTCCCAGCTTTAGTCTAAATTCTGTATAAGCTTAGGACTAGTTCGCAAAAAAATACTCATTTTCCACGTGATCAGTCCTAGCCATCCTTGAGAATATGGACAAACATAATCTCTTTATTGTCTTAATATGGATGTCTGCAGCAGCAATAATCTACATGCTTATTTTGACTCAATTATTCACAGAATCAAAGAATTTTAGAGTTGGAAGGGAGTTGTGGTGGCTTATTGACCGGCAGTTGCAACAATAGTAATTGCTTCTGTGATATCTGTTATCGCCCAGTTTGTACATTTTATATTTGTCCACAACACCATTGTCCTGACGATGTTTCAGTTTGTTTGGCTGTATGGAGAAAGTGCTGTGTGAATCAAAGTTGGGTCAAAGCATTAATCTTTACTATGGTGATTAATGACATTTGGTTTTTAGCACCAAATTCTGCAACAATTAGGACACGGGTGGCACTGTGGTCTAAACCACTGAGCCTAGGGTTTGCTGATCAGAAGGTCGGCGGTTTGAATCCCCACGACGGGGTGAGCTCCCATTGTTTGGTCCCTGCTCCTGCCCACCTAGCAGTTCGAAAGCACATCAAAGTGCAAGTAGATAAATAGGTACCATTCCAGCGGGAAGGTAAACGGCATTTCCGTGCGCTGCTCTGATTCACCAGAAGCAGCTTAGCCATGCTGGCCACATAATCCGGAAGCTGTCTGTGGACAAACGCCAGCTTCCTCAGCCAGTAAAGCGAGATGAGCGCCGCAACCCCAGAGTCATCTGCGACTGGACCTAACAGTCAGGGGTACCTTTACCTATACCTCTGCAACAATTAGATGGACATGCAGTAGATAACAGAATGCCCCATGCTACTTTTCATTGCAGGTTGGATGTGTGTGTCATATTTGTAAAGGCTTCTTTACATAAGAAAACTGTCTCACATTGAAACCAGCAGGGAGCTGTTTGAGTTTAAAACTTCCTCTCTGTTGTGCTAGGTTCTTTTCACTTGTTGGGTGTCTGTATGGTGGAGCATCTAAAAATAGCATCCCCTACAAACATCTAGAAGTGGAACAGCTCAGTGTGTATACACCATACACCAGGAAATTGTTGGTTGTTTCTCCAGTTCTAAAGCTTTGCTTTAGGTAAAATTGAAGGTATTTGTTATGAGCTTGCCCTTTCTGGCTCACTGCAAATGAGTCAGTCTCTATGGCTTTAATGAAAAGGATTGTGATTGGGAGTCTGCTATTTTGAGAAAAGCATACGAATGTTCCTTAATGACCAAGGCCTATCAGGAGGGCCATTTGGCCTGGAGCCTCCATCTCAAAGGAAGCCTCAGATTCAACGTGCTGGTTTTTGGCATCTGATAAGTTTTGCAACTCATTTTTGGACCAAAATGTGACATTTTCACAGCTTAGAACTGTACATTTCAGTGAGTAAGAGATGTGATTTGCTAAAATACATTTCACATTCCATCTGTATGTTTAGTTCTCAGACTTCCTCTCATGCAGATCATTTCTATGCCTTGCTTTGAGTCGCAAGCAAGCAAGGAGGCAGCTTTTGGTGGTTGAATGCAGGGTGCCTTGCAGACCAAGAGGAGAGAGAACTGAGAGCTTCAAGGTGGCGTTAAATGGAAACTTGGGTCAGAGGGCAGCTTTTGGCAGACTGCCCAGCTTGCTCTGTATGGAACCTCTGCCTGCAATAGAATAATAATAATAATTTTATTATTTATAGCCCACCCATCTGACTGGGTTTCCCCAGCCACTCTCTGCATGTATATTTGTAAGTAAGGCAAAGATTACAAAGAAACTGTAAGTTTCCACTGTTCTCTCACACAAAGGAATTCAAACCTCAGGCAGAGTGAGATGATAGCTAGGAATGGGAGAATCTGCCAATTTCAGCTCCTCTCAATTTCTCATGTTTGCAGGCTTGAGAACTGTATGCAGAATTTGGATAAGTTTGAATTTCAATGAATGGCGGTTTGGGCATTGGTTCAGAAACTATCGGTTAGATAAATTCACCTTTAAATGCCAGCTGAATAGACTTTCTCCCTCATTCCTTGCAATAACTGCTAGTGGTAAGGAAAACATATAGGTATAAAAAGAGAATTCCCTGGATTCCAAGATACAGATTCGGAGCAAGGACTCTTTGGCAAGAGAAACCCGGCAGAAATTTAAAACCACAAAGCAGTGGCGTAGCGTGGGGGGTGCAGGGGGGCCCGGCCGCACCTGGCGCAACATCTGGGGGTTAGGGGGCGCAAATCCACGGGTTAGGGGGCGCAAATTACTTGCCTTGCCCCGGGTGTTGACAACCCACGCTACGTCACTGCCACAAAGTATGCTGCAAAGTAAAGCGTGGAAATATAGGCTTCAAAATATGTGCCCTTGTGAGTTCCAAAAATGTCCTCTGATCCTAAGAAAGGATACCATCAGGGTCAATGGGACAAATGAGAGGCAAGCAGGAATGTTTGTACAGAAGAAGGCCCTTCAGATATCCTGGCTCCAGACTAAAAGGCTTGAAAGGTTAGCACCAGCACTTTGATTTGGGCTCCTAAACAAATCAGATTCTTCCAGATTGACATCCAGTTTGTTTCTTGACTCAGTTCTAAGTCCTGAAACCTCAGCTGGTTTAGATAATGCAGCCAGGCAATTTTCAATACAGGAGTTAAATATTCCCAGTTAGCAGCTCTAGTTAACAATCTTACCAAGTGAAGTTTCTGGATACTTTTGAAAGGCAGTCCCACATAGATCACACTGCAGTAGTCCAGACATGATGTATGTTAGGCATGTGTTACAGTGACCTGATCTCTAGTGTCTAGGAATGACAAACTGAAGGCACCAGCCTAAGATGGGCAACGGCACATCTGTCTTTCACTATCATCCCGGTAGTATTGGGTCCAGAAGCACCCCAGGACTAAAAATCTGCATTTAAAGGGAGGTGCTACCCCATCCAACATCCAAGCTGAATTGTATTGCTGGATCAGTAGTTTGACTGACCTTGCCTGAATTCAGCTCACATCTTATTCATTACCACCTCCAGACATTGATCCGGAACTTCAACAGCCTGTGACTTAAACAACACTTAAAACGGAGTGTCATTTGCATGCATATTGCATAGAACTGAGTGGCAAACAAATGCCACGAGGGCCAAAGAAACAGAATCAGTGGTAAGCTTTCCTTGCTGGCTCTATAAATAAGCATAAAAATAACTTTATTGTTCTGTCATCAGAGATGGCAATAATGAACCTGGCATTGAAATAGTTACCTGTGTTGGAACCATGACGATTTTAAGGAATTAATGGTCTTAGGCTGAAATCCTACACACACATATCTGAAAGTAAATCCTATTGAACAGAGTGGCACTGACTTCTGATTAAACTTGCTTAGAATTGTGCCATATCTGTTAGTTGTTATGCCCTCACGGCAAATAAAAGGTTCTAACTTTTGGTTTTATGTTAGCAACCCCTAGCATTCTTATGGAATAATTCCTTCCGCAGTACTTTGGGAATGACATGTTTGCGGTATAGATGCCGATTTTAAATTTTTTTTTTAAACACAGCATATGTTTTACTATTAACATGTAACTTGCTAAGTGTTATTAGCAGTATATGTGTGATTATTGTCCAGAGATTTAATAACCTATTTTCTTTGCACTGTGTAGGGCAGGGCTATTAAATGTGAAACTTAAATTAAACTGTGTAGCATTTAAGAGCCAGTTAAAACTAGTGGGATCTTGAAAAATCTTGCAGTGCTTTGATATTTGCCTCATGGACATTACACTGATAACATGATTACCTCAGCTAAATAGACTCACTGTAAAGCAAAACAACTCTGAGTTTATTCTTGTAGTTTGGGAGTGGGAACCATTGGCCCTTCAGATATTGCTAAACTACAACTTCTACCAGCCCTAGCAGACGTGACCAATGGGCAGGGATGATGGGAGCTGTAGTTACGGTAAGTGACATCTGGAGGGTCATGTTCCCCATACCTAATGTAGATAGCAGTTACCTTGGTCTAAGCAGGAAATTGTTTTGAGTCTGGGCTTGCCAGGTCACCCCTAGAATCACAGAATCACGGAATCATAGAACTGCAAAGTTGGAAGGGAGCATGAGGATCATATAGTCCAAGCTAATAACTGTGAGAAGCGAAGTTACAGGGAACCAGGCAGAGCACCATCTCGGTTGTGGCGCCTGCCCTGTGGAACGCCCTCCCATCAGATGTCAAGGAAATAAACAACTATCTGACTTTTAGAAGACATCTGAAGGCAGCCCTGTTTAGGGAAGTTTTTCATGTCTGATGTTTTATTGTATTTTTAATATTTTGTTGGAAGCCGCCCAGAGTGGCTGGGGAAACCCAGCCAGATGGGCGGAGTATAAATAATAAATTATTGTTATTATCATTATTAAGCTCCTGCAATGCAGGAATTTATGTCCCACCTGGGGTTTGAACCCACGACCCTGAGATTAAGCATCTCACACTCTACCAACTGAACTATTATGGGTCAGAAGCAGCTTTCCAGGAACAAAGTAAGGACAAGAGCCTTCAGAGATTCTTTGAGCACCTTCAAAACACATTTACTTCACACATGTATTGCCATATGTACGTATCTCTATACATGTACCCTCCAACACTTTAAAGCCAAAATTCAGGATTCCATCTTTTTTGTTATTGCAAGAGAATGGTTGCTGTGATCTCATGCATTTTTGCACTTCAAACCCCTCAAAGTGCTTTTTGGGGGGATGGCATCCCAAGTTGAGAGTTTTGAGGCACCACACGATATCACGGGCCCCCAAAAACACTTTTTTGGGGGGAAATCATGCCACAAAATTGCACAAGATCACGGCAGCCCTAATGGTCACTGTTCTCCTATGATAAAAAAACGGGATGCCCCAGTTTTTCCAGGACACTTGCATACACCTGGGATTACAGAGCAGGAGTTACCCTGAACATATGACTTGCTTGCTTTCTGTGTATCAGGCTGCTCCTCCAAAGCAAGGAGCATAGCAGAGAGGGGAAGGTGGTGTGTTACTGCTGCTGCTGGTGTGATAATGCTTAAAAGAAAAAGAAAAACAACTTCATGCCTTTAGCTTTGCCTGAGAATAACAGGCTCCCACAACCTCACTCTTTGTGGGCGCAGGTGAACGGATCCTGGGGCTCCCATATAATTAAAAACAAAAACAAACCACACCCTAATTGCAAACCATGCTCTCCTCCAGTCATAATGTTATTAGGTATATATATAAAAAGACATGTGCCTTTGTGGTTAAGGACTTTGCAGCCTAGATGGTAGTTAATGGTTAAACAGCCCATGGATTGAAAATGAATAAAGTTTGTACTATAGCGTACATGTATTGTGTGTAATCGGAGCTTTGATGTTGGGTCTTTATAATACAAGTACTATGACTTGTATTTCTTTATGAAAATGGAAAATACTTTCATTTAAGTCCACCTCCACATTCAGTCAAAGGAATGATGAATTTGTGGCTTGCTGGGGGGCTTTTAAGGTCTATAAACCACCTACATTTTCCTTCCAACCATTAGTAATCACTATAAAACTCTTATCATAGAGAAGTCTTTGACAACAAAATTGTAGGCCTCTTGCAAACCCTTCCCTTGAGATATAGGGGTAGAAACACAAATGCCCTAAATTGCAATCCTTTACACCCTTGCCTGGGAATAAGTTCCATCGAACCTAATGAGGTTTAATTCTGAGGAGATAGACTTACTCAGCAGTAAGCCCCATTGAGCACAATGGTACATACAGAATTGAGGTCTAAATATTTCCCCTTCAAATCAGTAGGATTGTGTTCACTGTTTTCTCTGTGTAAAAAAAATTCAACTACATGTACTAATGCTATGATGTTAAACAAACATTTCAGGAAACGAGTGATTCAAATGTTTGGCATTACACTGTAGATATGTTGCTGCTTTTTGAACTCCAGTGGTACATCTATTGTTAATTATCCTAACCAACCATGAAATCTAATGAAATAGCAAAAGTAAAGAAATAGATACTGCCACCATGTGGAAACTAGCAAGAGAAAATAGCACTAAGAGTAGCTCCTGAACAGATGCACCAGGGCAGTTATTGAAAACTAATCTGTCTGTCTGTCTATAATAAAATCTAATTAATGACTTTTTAAAAATTGCTTGCTTAATCATTCAATGAGCATTAGTGTTGTGCAAGATCTTCCAGACTAAAAATTACAAAATAAAGGACAGAGTTGGCCTTTTATTTCTGACTTATATAATTTTATTACAGTATTGCTACAGAGATAGCTGCAATATTGCAAGTCCTTGAATTGGAATGAATATTTCTAATTAGGCAAACCTTGCATTCTTTGCTTTTGAGCATGGGTTCCCAAACTGTGGTCCATGCGCTTAATTTAGGTGGTTTGTTGTGTGTCTGTAAAAATATGATTAAAAACCATTTAACTCCTCGCACAGCCTAGAACAATTGTTACAACAGGTAGAAAAATAATGTAAGTGGTCTGCCAAGAGCCTCAGCAATTTACAAGGGGTGGGAGGTGGGGGGAGTTTGGGACCCATTGCTTTAGAGTGCTCAAAGAATTTCAGATAAGGTGTGCTAACATTGATTAAGGTGTGGTTAAGAGTTATGAAGAAGATTCTTTGAAGCATGTTGCCATGTTGCTTGCTGGCAAAGTTTTTTTGGAAAACGAACACATCATGTGTGTACAGCTAGAGTTAGTTGGATAAGAAAAACTGACAATAAAATAGCTGATCTGAGGAAAAAAGTTTATGCATTATGCAGTGGCGGGTGGGAAGAAGGTAGATAAAAATCTGTTTGGTTGATCTGTAAGTTCTTTTTAAATTGGCTACTCTAAAGGAGGATGATAAGGGGTGATATGATAGCCATGTTCAAATATATAAAAGGATGTCATATAGAGGAGGGAGAAAGGTTGTTTTCTGCTGCTCCAGAGAAGCGGACACGGAGCAATGGATCCAAACTACAAGAAAGAAGATTCCACCTAAGCATTAGGAAGAACTTCCTGACAGTAAGAGCTGTTCGACAGTGGAATTTGCTGCCAAGGAGTGTGGTGGAGTCTCCTACTTTGGAGGTCTTTAAGCAGAGGCTTGACAGCCATATGTCAGGAGTGCTCTGATGGTGTTTCCTGCTTGGCAGGGGGTTGGACTCGATGGCCCTTGTGGTCTATTCCAACTCTATGATTCTATGATTCTAGGAGTTGGGAGAAAAGTAGGAAACTTTTTTGAAATGGCAGTAAACTCTTTACTTATACTGAAAACAAATTCATGGGTTGATAGGATTCCTGGCCCTTAATTCTAAATTTCTGTCTTGAGCAGGGGTCAGCAAACTTTTTCAGCTGTGGCTGGTCCACCGTCTCTCAGACCATGTGGTGGGCCGGACTATATTTTTTGGGGAAAATATGAACAAATTCCTATGCCCCACAAATAACCCAGAGATGCATTTTAAATAAAAGCACACATTCTACTCATGTAAAAATACACTGATTCCCTGACTGTCCGCAGGCTGGATTGAGAAGGCGATTGGGCTGCATCTGTCCCCTGGGCCTTAGGTTGCTTTCCCCTTGTCTTGAGTTTTTCCACTTGACCTTCTTCGGTGGTTCTAAAGGTAAAGGTAAAGGACCCCCGACAGTTAAGTCCAGTCGCAAACAACTCTGGGGCTGCGGAGCTCATCTTGCTTTACAGGCTGAGGGAGCCAGCATTCGTCTGCAGACAGTTTTTCCAGGTCATGTGGCCAGCATGACTAAGCCGCTTCTGGTGCAACGTAACACCGAAACCAGAGCAGCACACGGAAACGCTGTTTACCTTCCCGCCGGAGTGGTACCTATTAACAACTTGCACCTTTGGGCATGCTTTTGAACTTTCCTGCTAGGCTGGCAGGAGCTGGGAGAGAGCAATGGAAGCAATTGGCAAGCCCAAGAGTCCCACCCGTGTCCCTTCGGTGGTCCTAGTAAGGTAAACCATTTACCTTCCCACCGCAGTGGTATCTTTTTATCTACTTGCACTGGCATGTTTTCAAGTTGCTAGGTTGGCAGGAGCTGGGACAGAGCAACGGGAGCTCACCCATTGGGGGATTTGAACCGCCGACCTTCCGACCGGCAAGCCCAAGAGGCTCAGCGGTTTAGACCACAGGCCCACCCGTGTCCCTGCCAAACTCATTAGATCATTTCCCATAACCTTGATGGCTGCCCGCCTCTATGATACAGGTACTCCTGTCCCCCCCCCCCCGGAGGGCTAATAGTAGCTTGGGAAGTAATTTAGATCAGGAAAATGACACAGGAGATTGGGTTAAAAAACACACCAGTGCTCTTCCTCCAATGAATTTAGAACAAAACCCTCCCATATCTCTGGATGCTTTAAATTAAGTAAAAAAATTCAGGAGCCCATGTCACATCTGTTTCAGACTTTATCTCATGCTGGGGAAAAATGAATCTGAAGATAAACTGCCCGAGGGTTGAGGAGGAGTGCTAATCCTGCCTTACATAGAGGAAACAAGTTTTTAGGCTGGTGGGTGGATGGCTTCTATTTGCAGCACAGCTGTAGGTGGGGGTGACTGGTGTTGAGGGGTTTGACAGGGGACCCGGGCCAGGGTGTGGGTGAGCTGCTAGCTCTGTCTGAATCATTACACACAGAGGATCTACTGAGAGCAATGGGCCTTGGTGAGTCATCCGCCAAGTTCACTTTGCGTGGGTATCGCACTAGAGTTGAATTGGGTAGACTTATATTGTAGTTGCTTAGGGCTATAAGCAATTGCCAGTGACGAAGTATTGGTGCATAGAAGTGAAGCTCTTTCTCCCTTCTCATGGATAAGATAGAGTTGTGCCATTTGACCTTAGGAAACAGCTGAACAAATGCCCTGTTTGTACTCTGGTGCCCCCTCGCAACTGCTGGTACACTAAACCATGCTGGGCATCTTGCACCAACTAGAGAATGCCAGGCAGCTGCGTTCTCCCCCAAAGCGACCCTCGGGATGATTCAACACTCTTCTTTCCCAATGCGCTTCTGCAACACACATCCAAAGATATATGCACACAATACAGTGGTACCTCGGGTTAAGTACTTAATTCGTTCCAGAGGTCCATTCTTAACCTGAAACTGTTCTTAACCTGAAGCACCACTTTAGCTAATGGGGCCTCCTGTTCCACTGCACCGCCGGAGCAAGATTTCTGTTCTCATTCTGAAGCAAAGTTCTTAACCTGAGGTACTATTTCTGGGTTAGCGGAGTCTGTAACCGGAAGCATCTGTAACCTGAAGCGTATGTAACCCAAGATACCACTGTATGCATACAATACTGTAGCAGAGCCCAAACAGAAGCTAGGTATTTGAGGTGTGGAATCTAAGCTACTTTATTATATACAAGTGTTACAGAACAAAGGAAACATGGCCCCCCTCTCTTTCTTCTTCTCTGAGAGAGAACAGACTAAAAGCAATAGTACAACATAACGGAACAGTGTAACTGAACTTCCGTTCTCATGACTCCAATAGTATGGAACGTCAACACAGACATGTGGTGAAAACAATCACACATCCAGCAATGGAGGAATGAAATCTCAACATCAACATCCTTTTCTTATTGCACTTTCAGGATAATTGGGATCACAAACCTGACTTACTGAGGGCTACCTATATGTGTTGCCCTCAGGGCTGGCCCAAGACATTTTGGCACCAGTGTTATGAGAGAGGGACAAAAACTTCTCTCTCGCCACTTCATGCATAATTTTATGAACTTCTATCATGTCGCCTCTTACTCCCCCCCCTTTTTTAATAAATCAAAAAGTACCAAATGATGCAATCTTTCCTCATGGTAACCACTTAGATTGCTGCACTCAAACACTTTTATTTATTTATTTTCGTAAAATTTATACACTGTCTGATCGTATAAAGATAACATTACAAAAACAAGAAAACCAAGGGGGAAAATCACAAACATACGGAACTCAAAATACTAAAACAGATTAAAATTACCTCAAATTTCTAAGCATCTGAGTTGGCTTGTCTGAACAAGAATGTTTTTAGCGGGTGCCGAAAGAGTGGAATAAAGCAGAGGAGTTAAGTGTTGCTGGTTGTTGCTGTGTTGTTGTTTTTTAAAAGAAGAAACATAAAACTTGTCTCTATGGAAATAATTATCATTGAAAAGCAGTGGGAAATCGAGGAGGCTGACCTTGGCTGCTTTAGTGGTTTCTCTTCTAAATGTATTGCAGTGGAGTCAGTGACTTAAGAAAAGCAACCAGTCAGTTCTCCACTGACTTTTGTGTGAGAGATACTGGCTCTGTTTAAATCAGGAGTGTGGTTCATGGGCTCTGTGTCTTTTGTGACATCCCCTCAATTTCCTGTTTCTTTAACTTTTTTAAAAAAAGGTTTGCTTACAGGGTGGCAGGGTGCCCTGCAAAGTGCTGTGCGAACCACACACTAGCTTAGTTTGCTTTCCGGTTGTGACACTATCATGATAGTTGGATGTCATGTGTGGATGATAATGACAGGTGACAAGAAGCTTGTAAGTACATGAAATAGCTGGACGGTGTGGAGAAGGAGAAGAGTGCAAGAGATGCAATGTAAGATGTTGGACAAGACAGAAGTTCTTGCCAATTGATGGCAAGTGGGGCAGAGGTCCCAATCCAAATTCACATGAACTTGAAAAAGCAGCCCTAATTTTAGTGGTGCAGACTAGCAGTGTTCTTCAACCTTGAACCCCCCAGATGTTGCTGGACTACAACTCCCATCATCCCCAGCCAGTTCCGCCAATGGTCAGGTTGAAGTACACTGACACAGGGGATAAAGGAGGAATTAAAAGAGATAGCTCTGGGTTGCATCATTAAATACAACTGCATTTCCTGTGTGTCCACAGTTATGTTAGCCTGTACAGTGAACATGACCACACAATTCACATGCTCAATATGTTTCTTGGCTACGTAGGTTAAGAATTAGGGAACCTGACTGCTTCTGCTTAATCTTGTCTGAGCAAAATTATTATGCCCCCTCTCTTCAACTCCAAAAACAGTTTGGTCTCAACTGGAAATTGTTATGCCAGCCAGCTTATTCTCTTTGGTTTGCCTGCTCATGACTTTTCCACCAGTTTCCTCTTGGGTAATCTTTCATTGCAACCAATTTGAGTAAGAAGAGTTTCCTGTCTCTTCTGAGAAGGTAGAGAAAGGGACAGCGCTGGAGGGGGGTCTCTTGAATTCCTGACTCCCGGGTATGTGCAACTTGCTCCTCTAAATTTTCAATGAAATGCTATTCTGGTATTTACCTCCTGTGTGATATAGTAGGCTAAGAGTTACGATGCATTCACAATAATGTTGCTTTTATTTTTCAAAGATCAGTACTACTTCCTCTTTTCCTTTGGTTAGACAATGCATGCGACTAATTGAAGGAGACAAAATTAAGCAGTTTAAATCAACAAGGTTTTACAAAAAAGAGGTGAGATTTACAGTGCAATCATATATGATCAGAATTAAGTCCCATTATTTTCAGTGTGACTTATTCCTAGGCGAGTGTGGAGTGGTTAGAAGGTTTGACTAGGATCTGGGACAGCAGGGTTAAAACCCGCACTTAGCCGTGAAGCTCATTGGGCCAGTCACTCACTCCCTGCCTAACCTTCCTCATAGGGATGTTGTGAAGATGAAATGGGGACGGGGAGAACTATGTGCCCAATCGAGCTCCTTGGAGGAAAGGTGGGGTATAAATGTAAAAACTAATAAGACTAATTCTGGATCACAGCACATATATTGAAATTAAGGTAGAAAGTGCTGGTGTTTGGTTAAATTGTTCCTGTTGCGTTCAGTTATCTATAAACTGGGAAACAGTGTACACATGTTAGGCATCCCTATATATCCTGTATCTAATACAGTGGTACCTCAGGTTAAGTACTTAATTCGTTCTGGAGGTCCGTATTTAACCTGAAACTGTTTTTAACCTGAAGCACCACTTTAGCTAACGGGGCCTCCTCCTGCTGCTGTGCTGCCGGAGCACGATTTTTGCTCTCATCCTGAAGCAAAGTACTTAACCCGAGGTAATATTTCTGGGTTAGCGGAGTCTGTAACCTGAAGTGTATGTAACCTGAAGCGTATGTAATCTGAGGTACCACTGTATGTCACTTCTTAGCAAATGCTCCATTTTGATACTGCATTTCTCCCCAAGTTAGCTTTTGAGAAAAAGAATGACCCAGCTGTGTTTTAAGTTGTCAATGTGTACACAGCCTCTCCTTGCAGAGCTTAATCCATTTCCCCACCAGAGAAATAGCTGTATTAGCCTCTTGCAGCAATAAAATAAAATAAAAGCAATGAAAGGCCTTATGGCACCTAAAGGGTAGCAAATTTGGCACAAGCTTTTGTAGGCTGCAGTCCACCTCATCAGATTCCTCCAGTGTTATCCTGACTTGCAGGCTATATATACATGGTTTGGGGCAGGGGATTGTGAACAACACAGTCAGAAGGAAAGGAAATGCAGAAAAGAACAGATTATGATAATTACGCATGTAACAATGACTGTTTGTGGGATAAACCCAGCTGTGTTGATAAAACAGGAACCCTAGCACTGGTGAGCAAGTTAACACATGTTGCAAAAAATTTTGTGTGTGTTCATTCAATGCACAAGTGTCTCTGAGTGTCTCCTTTTAGAAGTAGTGCTGAATGATAACTAGATCCTATGTTTGCAGAAGTGGGTTTATTACGTTTCCAAATGGCTGACCACTTAACTTTGCCACTGTTGCAGTTGAGGAATGAGAAATCCCAGGGGCACTGAATTTTATTTTCTTTGGATGAAAGACAGGGAATCTATAGTACCTTTGTAATATTTGTTTTATTTGCAAATACAGTGGTGCCCCGCAAGACGAATGCCTCGCAAGACGGAAAACTCGCTAGACGAAAGAGTTTTCCGTTTTGGAGGTGCTTCGCAAAACGAATCTCCTATGGGCTTGCTTCGCAAGACGAAAATGTCTTGTGAGTTCCTGCAGTTTTTCCCCCTTCCCCCGCCCCTTTTTCTAAGCCGCTAAGCCGCTTATCAGCTGATCCGATAAGCAGATAAGCCGCTAAAAGCCGCTAATAGCGCTAAAAGCCGCTAATAGCGCTAATAGCGCTAATCCGCTAATCCGTTAAGGGGCTTGCTTCGTAAGATGAAAAAACCGCTAGATGAAGAGAATCACAGAATGGATTCTTTTCGTCTTGCGAGGCACCACTGTATACAGACAAGGGCTGTGTTTGCACATAACACTAAGCCATGGTTTATTTAACCACAATTGATTCAACAAGCAAACAAACAACCCCCACCAAAGCTTGTTTAGGTTTTCATCTCCTCTTTCCTTGTGCCTTGGCAGGTCTCTGGGGCAAAGTCTCCAAAAGTGGCATCCCTTACAGACTGCGCATGTGCTGCATCCCAAACAGTCGTCGCACATGCGCAGTCCATATGGGATGCCGCTCGTGCTCAGCGGCCCTTATGGACGCCATGCAAGCGGCAGCCCCTACGGACTGCGCATGTGTGGCATTCTGTATGGAGTGCGCATGTGCAGGATGCTGCACATGCGCAGTCCGTACAGGATGCGCCGCTTGGGTGCTGGAGAGGGTTCCTCCACCACTGCAGAACCCCCCCCCCATAGTTATTCTGCTGGTCTGGCTTCTGACATTCTGACAAACTAAGCTTTGCCAAAGCAAAACATGGTTTAGTGTTATTTGTAAACTAGATGAGACCACCTAAAAAGCAAACAAGTATTCTTGGGACGTGGGTGGCACTGTGAGTTAAACCACAGAGCCTAGGACTTGCTGATCAGAAGGTCGGCGGTTCAAATCCCCATGATGGGGTGAGCTCCCATTGCTCGGTCCCTGCTCCTGCCCACCTAGCAGTTCGAAAGCACTTCAAAGTGCAAGTAGATCAATAGGTACCGCTCCAGCTGGAAGATAAACAGCGTTTCCATGTGCTGCTTTGGTTTGCCAGAAGCGGCTTAGTCATGCTGGCCACATGACCCGGAAGCTGTACACCAGCTCCCTTGGCTAATAAAGCGAGATGAGCGCCGCAACCCCAGAGTCGGTCACAACTGGACCTAATGGTCAGGGGTCCCTTTACCCTTTACTTATTCTTATAGCAGATCTTCGGAAAACACCAGGCTGCATTGTCAGTTCCTTTCATCTAACTCTGGGTGGAACTTTCAATTCTGTAGTCTCTTACTTAAAAAAAAACTCAACAACAAACAGCCGCCTTCTGCTTTTCCTGATGCCATTCTTCCATTATCTGGAGACCTGTCACTTTCTCCTGGCTCCAGGGCACTTATATTGACTATTCAAAATGCTTAGGAGAGTCCGGGTGACCAAATCCCAACCATTAACTCCCACTGAGGAAACATTAACTAACCACCCCGAACTATTAATCAGCAGTTGGCCCGATTAAAAGAACAATCCAGCAGCAGCAGGAACACCTGCTTGTCACCTCTACAGAGGTTTTAAAAAGGGCATTCATAAACTGGGCACTGTGCATAGACCAATCACCCAGAGTAAATGGGCATTAGTGCCAGAAGGCTCCTCATTCAGTAAGTCAGCTGCATGCTGCTAATATTTTCTACTGGCTATAAGGCACAGAGGAGTCTGGAGAAAAAGGGAGCACAAAACTGCAGACCAGGATCACCAACCCAGGACAATCGTCATGTTAAGTTTAATGTCTGTTCTATAACACTTTTGTGCTCTTTCATCCCCTCCCCTGGAAACGACTGCTTCAAAGTAGTGAGATACCCCCAGGCTGGCAGGCACACTGTCTTGCCCCCATGACAGAGGGGGCCCGGGACTGCGCAACATCACAGTGGCATGCCTGTGCTATGTGTTGTGCAGATGCCTCGCAGCATGCGCGTGTGACACAAGCACACTGTGCGACATATGTGCACCACCAATTCGAACTTGGGGCCCCCCTGCCCCTTCATTGAAAATTTGTGGGTGCCCCATGGCTCCAGTTAAATGCATGCTAAACAAATTCCAGGATGATTTTCAGAGCAGATGTTTGCCGTGAGCAAATAATGTAGGCTAAATATTTGTCTGCTTGCAATAGATAATCATGCAGGGGGTGGTGAAATGGATTCACTTGTGATGGTTTAAACAAATGCCATATTGCCTTGTGCACAGGGCAGCACGTAACGGCTTTTCATTGTGATACTGCGCTTGTGCAATGAACAGGAAGCTTCTTGTGGACGTTTCTTAAAGTAGTAGGACTTCTTTGGCTACTTCCTGTACAATGTTATCACTTCTGTTTTGTTCCTTGGTGACTTGGGGGTAGTTTCTGTGCAGAGCTCTCTCTCTCCTTATTCCAGGGGGATCTTGCCAGATAATCACTTTGTGGTGCAACTAGAACCTCTTATTTTGTTCGTGAGAGCCATCTATTCAAGGAGGCCTTTCTGTCCCAAAAACATTGTATTTCCCTAACACTCAGATCACAACATGCCATTTTTACCCAAGCTTACCTTGTGTTTCAGAGTGCCATCTAGAATGTGGATGCATAACATTTCTAGAACCTATTGAATAGTACCTGGGATGTCACTGTTAAATTACATTTGTCCCCTCTCCCATGCTAATGTCATGTTGCCACCATAACACTAGTGGTTTTTTGTGTGTAAATATTAGGAAATGCACAGGGCCAACTGGTCTTCAGGCTAAGTTTTATGAATCCCTTTGTCAGTTTCACTCCCAATAGCAAATTCTGTTATTTATTTGAAGAATTTATTCATGATTTCCTATTCAATTTTTTTAAACGACACACAAGATAATATTATACCAAATCACAGCATACAAAACAAGGGCACTGACTTCTAAAAACAATATCCAATACAGTTCTGCTGCTTCATAAAATTGGCAATAGACACAGCTTAGGATGGTCCCTGCAGAAAGACCGGTCTCAGTAATGTCTTCAGTAGGTATTGAAACCACAAACAGGTTGACCAGCACTTGCTTTGAGAGTAAAGTGTATTTTGAATTTATTCTGTGAAACTGTTTTCTTTCCATAGAAAAAGTAGTCGTAGGAGTCAGTTCAAAATCTGACTTTAGATTCTTTATTAAGGGCCATACTGCAACACTTTCACAGTGATGAACTTGCCAAGAATATAGGAATATTATATATATATATATATATAGACTAAGGAACATCTATTGCACCCAGTGCTTTTTTCCTAGGGGTACGCAGGGGTACGCATACCCCTAAACATTTTGTGAATCTTTGTACTTTTGTTCATTTACTGTATTTCCCCCCGGTTTAAACTTGAGTCAAAATGAGAGTACCCCTAAACATATTTTTAGAAAAGAAGCACTGATTGTGCACCTATACTGACAATGCTGGCTTTTGCAGCTTGACGTGCTGGAAGAAGGTGTAGAAGACCAAGATATAGCAGTTTTCACAACTGCGTGTGTAGAATGTGGACATTTTCACAGCGCAGTCTCTCACAAGCTGCCATCTGGGGCACAGCCATTGTTGAAGAAACCTCCCAAACGTGTTACTGGTGTTACTTTAATACTGAAGATGATCAGTGTGAAAGGCAAAAATGTTGTATTTTGCCTACATTGTCACATGGACATGCATTTCTGAATCCCAATGAGTTCCAGAAAATATAGGCCCAATTTTTTATGTTAGATTTTTATTTTTTATTGGTTAAGCTAAATTGAAAGTTAACTTTGCACCAGGTCTCTGTGGTATATATTCCAATTTGATGTGCCCTTGTATGGTGGGAGCTGGGATGGTTCATGCCATAGCATACTGTTTCGTGTATTTAATGCATTGTGTAATGTATTGCACTGCAATCAATGAGAGAATCTTCTTCTGACATGCCCCAGGGCTCTCTCACCCCTCTGAAAGCAATAGTTCATTATGAAGTGGGAAAATGCTGGCTCTTGCCACATGAGGGCGTGCTCAACTGAAACATCCACCACAACAGAATTATGCACCAAACTAATTTCTCAGTGATTTTTCCCATATTAGAAAGCAACATGAGAATTGTATCTTGATAAATGCGCCTTGATAGAGCACACAGGACTGCAAGGAAACAAAGAAATGTAGATAAAAAATTACTTGATCTGGGTGAATTGTAGGATCAGCACACATGTTGAAAATAATTTAGAAGCAAAGACTAGGCATACTTAGGTTTTTCAGGGTCTCTAAGAAAGTTTCTCTTTCTAAGTGTGTGTTTAAAGGTTGCACTTGGATTTCACAGCCTGGCATTTTCAATAAAATCCAAAAAATATGTATTTGGGGGTGGGAGAGCTGCTTTTCTGACTATGTACACACCCACACCCACCCACCATTCATTAATCTTCAAACCTTGCTGACAAGTCATTCCTACCATAAGGGTCTCTGCAGCTGTCCATGCAATTCAGAGAAGGCTGTGACAATTTAACTGCAATTCATACTGTCATTTATTTATTTCAAGCCGTACATTTCCAGAAATGCAGCTCTATATATAGCTAGACTGTGACGATGTGCTCTGTGACAGCCCCAGCTTTCAGTCCTTAGAGCTGCAGTCATTAGCCCTTTCTGCATGACTCCCAGGTTTATAAAGAATCTGCCAGAGTGATGAGGGAGCAGAACTGCAGGTTCTGCCTGCACTGACCTACGCACATTCATTTGGAAGGTCAGAGAATCTGTGCATGCTAGATTCTCTTTGCTTGATTGGAAACCCTGCTTTAATTGGGTTCCCGATTGCAGGGACAGAGGCTCTTACCATGATCCCACTCCTCCCCACCCAAGTGCTGCTCCATGCACACTAATTCTTCATCCAAATGATATCTGAAAAACCCTGTAGAGCTGAAAGTTTGGCAGCAGCTTCTGAATTTTCCATGGGAGCAAGTGGTAGGGGGTGAGGAAAAGTGAGGAGCATTTCCGGTGTCAGATATTTGCATGTTGCTGTGACTTACCTTAAATCTGGCTGTGTAGAGAGGCAACTCATATCACCGCCCCATCAATAACAGCTGTAAAGTTATGCAAAATTAGCAATTACATCAACAATTTAAACAATCTTCTTGTTGACATCCGACTCAAAAGACAATGGAGTGCACTCAGGGGCGCCGACTTATAAAAAATATTGGGGGGGCCCATACTGGGGTCCTGCCGCTGGTTCGCTCGGGTAGCCGGGAGAACGCAGTTCGAGGTGGCGGTGTTGGGGAGAGATCCTCGCTCAGGGCGCCACGAGACTTGGCGGCCGGCGGCCTATCTGGGGGGTTTTGGAGCGTATTTCGGCGGAGCGATTGGGGAGGAGGGGGCTTGTTGCCGGATTCTTCAGCTGAGCCGGAGATCCGCTGCTGGGGGTCCCTGGGCCGAGTTGTGAGCACGGCCTGCTGAAGGGAGATCCAGCCGATTGCGCGACGGGGACGGCCGGGGCTCTCCGGCTAGGGCGCGCGGCTGGCTGGCTGGCGAGGGAGCAGGTGGGGAGGAGGCGGGGGTCCTCACTCTCTTAGGAAACGCACCCGTGTGCCCGATTGCCACGAAGTCCGAAGGGTGCGTGTGTGGAATTAAAAAGCAAAAATGAGATATGGGCAGGGCAGGCAAAGAGTTTTCCGCAAGAGGATGGAGGGCAGGTTGAAGAGAAAATCACTCAGGATGAGACAGTCAAATCAGCCATGATAAAATGGGCTCAGGATATTGGGTATAACATCATGTTTGAGGACTGGGAAAGGTTATGGACCACCGGAATGAAATTCACGGCATGTAATGCCTTGAAGGAAAATATTATGAAAATGATTTATAGGTGGTACATGACCCCAGTCAAGCTTGCAAAAATATATCACCTGTCTGATAATAAATGTTGGAAATGTAAGGAGGCTGAAGGGACATTCTTTCACCTCTGGTGGACTTGTCCAAAAGTGAAGGCCTTCTGGGAAATGATCTATAATGAGTTAAAAAAGGTATTTAAGTATACCTTTCCCAAGAAACCAGAGGCCTTCCTCTTGGGCACTGTTGGCCAGAAAGTGTTAAAGAAGGATAGAACTTTCTTTATGTATGCAACTACAGCAGCAAGAATACTTATCGCAAAATATTGGAAGACACAAGATTTGCCCACACTGGAAGAATGGCAGACGCAATTGATGGACTACATGGAACTGGCTGAAATGACTGGCAGAATCCGAGATTTGGGAGAAGAAACAACGGAAGAGGACTGGAAAAAATTTAAGGACTATTTACAAAAACAATATAAGTTGTATGAATGTTAAAAATTTACACGATTCGGAAACTATAGCTTCAGCAATTAGATTTGGGAAACAGGAATTTATATTTTAAGTAAGAAAAGGTCAAAATCTAAGGTAATACTATGTTTAATTTAAGATATAAGTAACTGATGAAAAGTATGTTAAATTTAGAGGTATAGTATTTGAAAAGTACAAAATAAGGTACGAAACAAGGTAATAATTTGCTGATATCTTTATTATAAAGAATGCAGGGTAAGGGAGATGCGAGGAAGTCCAGTTAGTTATATAAAAAATGTGTTGAATGGTTGGTTTTCTTTTCTTCTTTTTCTTTTTTTCTTTTTCTTGTTCTTTTACTTTTTTCTTCAGTGTATGTTTCTAACTTTGTATTTGAAAACTTAATAAAATATTTATATAAAAAAAAGAAGAGAAAATCCTTTCGCTTTTCTGGGGCGCAGGGAAGTCTCAGAGCCGGAGGTTGGGGAAGGGACCCCCTTTGCTCTGCCCTCTTCTCCCGTCTTAGATTCGCATGGGGGTCCCC
Source organism: Podarcis liolepis (assembly GCF_965112155.1). Lineage (NCBI taxonomy): Eukaryota > Metazoa > Chordata > Lepidosauria > Squamata > Lacertidae > Podarcis > Podarcis liolepis. The sequence continues at coordinate 69,012,081 of NC_139557.1, read as the reverse complement.
GCCCGAGCTTGCCTGGCCACCGGGCCACACAAGGGCTAGCCTTGCTAGCCGCGCAGCTGTCCTCCGCGGCTGCGGAGCGGCCCTGCGCCGGTGCCCAGGCCCTCTGGGCGCCCGCTGCGCTGCCAATGACAAGCGGGCGACGTCGCGGGCGGGGAAGGCGTCGCTTTCTTTCCCGATCCTGCATCCTCCCAGTCTTCCAGCCCTTTTTTGGGTTGGAAGCTCGTCTCGTTCGCCCTTCTCCTTTCTTCACCCTGCGCGCAATTTTCCTCCCTCATCTCCCTCCCCATTTCTCCTTCCTTCCTGACTGAGTGACTGACGGGCTTGGGCTCGGGCTCGGGCTCGGGATTCGGGTAGGGCTCGGGCTCAGGCTCGGGCTCGGGCAGCCACAGCGTCGGCGGTGTTGGCGATCGGCGGCGCGGGGGGATGGCCCTCCCGGGGGAGCCGGCGCTGCTCAATGGGGTTGCCAAGGAGACAGGCCGGCCGCCCCCCCTCCCCCGGCCCGGCGCCCCCCGCCGCGCCGGTGCCCGTTATCGAGCTGGTGCGCGCCGGGCGCCCTATAAAAGCCGCGGACGCGCCCACCGCCGCCCGAGATTATTGGGGGGGCTGAGCCCCCCCAAACGAATTTTTGAGGGGGCTCGGGCCCCCTCAGGCCCCATGGAGTCGGCGCCTATGAGTGCACTGACATGACCTCCCTGGGGCTCAAGCCTGGGCAGTGTGTATAGAGGTCTTGGGTGTCATTGAATTTCTACTCAAAATGATGCAGAGTAGATTCCAATGCATAGTTAGCAGAGCAAAAACTTAAAACACATTGCAGGACATTGCACATTGCAGTGTGACGTGGCAGCTAAAAAAGCCAATGCAATTCTGGGCTGCATCAATAGGAGTATAGCATCTAGATCAAGGGAAGTAATAGTGCCACTGTATTCTGCTCTGGTCAGACCTCACCTGGAGTACTGTGTCCAGTTCTGGGCACCACACTTCAAGAAGGACACTGACAAACTGGAACGTGTCCAGAGGAGGGCAACCAAAATGGTCAAAGGCCTGGAAACGATGCCTTATGAGGAACAGCTAAGGGAGCTGGGCATGTTTAGCCTGGAGAAGAGGAGGTTAAGGGGTGATATGATAGCCATGTTCAAATATATAAAAGGATGTCATATAGAGGAGGGAGAAAGGTTGTTTTCTGCTGCTCCAGAGAAGCGGACACGGAGCAATGGATCCAAACTTCAAGAAAGAAGATTCCACCTAAACATTAGGAAGAACTTCCTGACAGTAAGAGCTGTTCGACAGTGGAATTTGCTGCCAAGAAGTGTGGTGGAGTCTCCTTCTTTGGAGGTCTTTAAGCAGAGGTTTGACAACCATATGTCAGGAGTGCTCTGATGGTGTTTCCTGCTTGGCAGGGGGTTGGACTTGATGGCCCTTGTGGTCTATTCCAACTCTATGATTCTATGATTCCCCCAAAATAGACCAGAGGCAATTGTATTTCACCAAGCAGAGCTTTACTGCTACTGAAGGCAAATGAACATAATGGCCACAAATCCAATTCGTTCAGGATTGGCACTGTCCATAAGAAATCCTGTTGCCGCAGACTTAACTTAAACTTACAATAGCTTATAATAAGTCTAAACCTTAACACTATCTATGTACAGAACACCACACCAGAAGGAAAAGAGATAGAGAGAGAATCTGTGAAACCCAGGCTCCTTCTGGCCCTGCTAATTTATAGTCAGCATGACCTTGACAGAAAGAGATAACAGAAACAGTTCAAACTAGCTGTACTCAGCTTTCTTTCACACAGAGAAGCTTCTAGAAGCTTCCAGAACCCTCTTTAATTAATTAGAATGGGCAAGATCTCTATACATCAGATCAATACTTTCTGTACAGTGGTACCTGAGATTACATACGCTTCAGGTTACAGACTCCCCTAACTCAGAAATATTACCTTGAGTTAAGAACTTTGCTTCAGGATGAGAACAGAAATCGTGCTCTGGCGGCGCGGCGGCAGCGGAAGGCCCCTTTAGCTAAAGTGGTGCTTCATGAGAATAACAGTTTCAGGTTGAGAACAGACCTCCCATCTGCCCCTCACTTCCCTCTACAGCACTTACAGAAACTCTCTTCTTGACCATTGGACCCATTCTTGGTCTCGTCTGCTTAATATGCCAGAGCCTATCTTTGCATGCAGGGGAAGCCCCTAACTGACGAAGAGTTTGAGCCCCATTGGCTGCCCTCACCTGGTTTAGCCTGCCAGTCAAAGTCATTTCCTGGGGTGTGGCTGCTCTCACATGTGACAGCTTCTAGGAACAACAGGTGAGAGCCAAGTGCAGGGTGGGGACCAAAGGTGGACAAACTACCCCAGAAGGAGCACAATGTGTCCTCTATGAACATAGGTGTAGTCTGGGGGCAGATGCCCCCCCAATCAATACAAATCTGAGGTTCTGCTCCCCCCCCATCACACCATACATTCTTTACATAATGTGTGTGGCTATACTTCAATGCCCAATCTTCTTAGCATAGCATTGACTTACCTCTCTCAAGAACCTGTATATCCAGCTGCATCCTTTAAAATTTGATAACCAACTATTTTACCAATAGTAAGGGGGTTTTTTTGTTTGTTCACCATAGTTCCCCAGACTCTCATTTTTTTCTTCATATGTTGTAGCCCATTTAGTTATGCTATTTTTGTTTTTGTTATACTGTTTCATTGTTTTCTGCTTAATGTTTGATGTTCCTTTATAATTTGCATGATGAAAAAAGGTGTTTCCTATCTGCTTGTTTACATTTGGAATATAATTTCTGAACAGCATTGGTTTTTCTTTTCTTTTATAGGATCCCTCCTCATTTTCATTTCCTCCCTTGCAGCTACTTTTAGAAACATCTGCCTTATTTTTAGTTTCCAATAGCTGAAGGCAACAATGTGAGCATTTTGGTCTATTGTTTTAGAGTGTTTGTTGTTCTTTAGCTTATTAAAAGCAAAATGCATATTAAGAATAGCACATCTCAGTTCACAAATTCTAACAGACTTATAGGCACTTCTGTCTGGTGTGCCACAGTCCTTTTTATTATTGAGGTGTTTGTGCATAGAAAGAAACCCCTCAAGAACAAATTATTTTAAAAATGTACTCAACATACTTTAACTCCACCCTTCAATGCAACTGTTTCCAGACTTCTAGTTGGCATGCATGAAAATGTGATGGGTGTATTCAAAGTACATGGGTTGGAGCCAGTCTTAAGTCACAGAGAATACCCATTGAAACCAATAGAACTTCTTAGTCATGACTAACTTGAAGTCCCAGAGGGTCTCCTGTAATCCTGGTTTCAGAGGGTCTCCTGTAATCATGACTAAGTCTGCTGCTCTAGCTCACTGTTTATCATTCCCTATATGTTAACTTCGAGCTTCTGAAATCCAGCCTTGCTCAAAGTGTTCAAACTGGCTAGAAATAAGTTCTATGCTAATATAGCCATATTCATGGTGGAAAATGCCTTAGTTATAGCTAGAGGGGCCACTTTCTTAAGAGAGACAACACCATCCTGAGAGGTGGCAAGCTCTAACAGATCAATGGAAGGGATAAATTCAATTATTACAACAGTTTCTAAAAAATTTAAAAGCCTCTTCTTCTTCTTCTTCTTCTTCTTCTTCTTCTTCTTCTTCTTCTTCTTCTTCTTCTTCTTCGTCTTCTTGCCAAAGCCATTACAAAAGATAAACTACACAAAACAAAATAAAATATATTACACAGTTAAAAAATTATTAAAACCAGACATACTGTCAGATAAGAGTTTGCTCCCTTGAAGAATGTAGTTTATCATCCCCACACTTTTTTGTCCTTAAAATTGCTGCTCTAAAGGCAAAACAGGCCATTTTTTCAAAGTGGGAGGGGGACCTGTCCCATAATAAAAAGTTAATTGAATACCCAATTGATCTCCCTACTGGGAGATTTAAATATTGAAACAAGGCTGCTCTTAAGTCCTCACATCATTTATTAAAGATCAGCAGGAGATCAATACTAAACATGTTGGGTGATATCCAACAGTCCACCCACTGAAAGCAACAAACTTCCCTAATTTCAGTCAATAGATTAAATGGGTCTGCTCTGAGTATGGCATAGTTGGATATCACTGTGTCTTTGCGAGATCATTTCACCTTTAAGAAAAAAAAGGAAACTTAGAGAAGCAGCCTCCATGTCAGAATACAAATCCCAATGACAAATAAGAACAAAAACAAATGTTTTATGAATAATAGGAACAACCCAAAACTATAGTACATCAATGGATGATCTTTATTCTCTCTCTCTCTCTCTCTCTCTCTCTCTCTCTCTCTCTCTCACACACACACACACACACACACACACACACACTTACTTTTACTGGGAAGTTAAGTGGGACATGTATCTGGTAAATGTGCTCCGGGCAGCAACTTCTAATTTGGGGAAACTGCTTTGAAGAACAAACTCCTAGAGGAATCATAGAATTTTAGAGTTGGAAGGGACCACGAGGATCATCTGGCCCATCAGATCACTCCATTGCTGTTTCTCGAGACAAGATAGGGCAAATTGCATGAATGTATGTTAGCAAAGCAGAGAAACTGTTGTTTCTTTTATAACAGCTTGAACTATTTTTGCTTTTTGGGAAGAACAAAAAAGAGGGACTCTGAACTGAATGGCTAGTGAAGCCTAATGCTTTTTCATTACTCATCCAGAACAGAATGAATATGTCTTAATTACTTAACAATACTTGGAAAATGTACAGTGTTTTAGAGGAGATGTGGGTAGACTTTAGGCTTACATGATCAACGTTGTCTTTTACTTAAACCCCAAGAGGTCCACCAACCAGAGTCAGATGCTCAAACATTGACTCAGAGGCATGGACATGTACTAATTAGAATTAAGGAATGGGGGTGGAATTGGCACTATGGAGATGGTTTCATCAGTGCAAGCATTTCTGCTTGCCAGGTGGACCATTTGCCCCTCCCCTCACTCACTGTTTCAGGGAATCTCTTGATCAGTGCCATTTTTCCAGAAAAAGAAGTGCCGGAACTCACCATGAACACCTCCCTTGTTCTCTTATAATGGCAATGGCACCCACCTGAGAGATGCTGGAACTGAGTTCCAGTGAGTTCTGGCTTAAAAAAGCCCTGCTCTTGATTCTCCTAAGCAGATTTGGGGTGTGTGTGTCAGGAATGTGCCCCCCCCCCCCAGCGCAGGAGATGAGTTAGACTCAGAGATTGAACTAAATGAACGAGGGTCTAGATGAGAACTAGCTGTCAGAATTGAGAAAGGGCAGTTCGACCCCCATTTCTGGAGAAGACTCTATTAGCTCCCAAGGAGAGGAAGAGTTGGGAGGCAGCCAGAGCGTTGCTAGGCAATCAGCAGATAAGCAGAGGTCCGAGTCTGGGTTGAGTGGGAGCAAGGAGGAGGGGGAAGATCAACCTCTCAGTCCCTGATCCAGGCTTCTGGATAAAATCAGAAGGCAACGGAAGGGCAAGAGGGGAAAGCTGGGAGTCTGGCGTCCTACCATAAAGTGGTCCAGGAGTTTTTCCAAATCATCTCATGGGTAGAATTTATTTTCAGAGTTCCCAAGATATGTTCGGAGAATATCTTGTGGAGGATCAGAAATTCTGAAAAAAATCAAATCGTTTCTATAATTACCTAAATATGGATCAGAAAGCTTAATTTTAATCCCCCGCTTCTGAACATTTTTGGACATAAGCTGTCTAACTGCGTGTCAACTCAGAACAGTTTGTGAGCATTTTAAAGCTGTAAAGCTAAGGAGAGCGTTTTTTTATGGCATGAACTGGTAAAAGAACCCTGGAGTGAAACAGCGGTTGTTGTGTTCCCACCTGCCAATCCCAGTTTTTAGCTTCTTGTTTTTCTCTTTAAATTACTGTTCCGAGCTGTCTACTTGTTTGTCTCCATATTTTTATATACTGTGGTTATATGTATTCTTGTATGGCTCTGTTTATATGCTGGTTACTTTAGGAAACTTGTTTATGCACAGAATAGATATATAATACTATGTGTATAATAGTACAATTTAATGTCTACAATGATGCATGTAATATGTGAGAATTATTTGTATTTTTAGCAGAAGTGCACAGGGATCTCGCTTCTCTGTGAGCCTCACGAATGAGACAGGAATTAGAAAAAACCAGTGCAGATTAGCTTGACATGGAGCTTTTCAGAAAACCTCACCCCCAAATGGGCTCTCCGTTCTTATCACCAAGATAGTGGTTTTGAGGAGTGTAGGGGACTTCAAACCCCTGGCTACAGAGATACCTATAGTAGTGGAGTCACTGCTGGCTGTGCCACTGGGGCTGACAGATTGCAGATACTGTTGTAAGGGTGTTGTGATGCAGGGATGTATGCTGAGGTGTATCTTGATTGTTGCGAGTTCATTGGTTCCCTCTGCTTGTGGGCAGCCTGTTGGTATCATTGCCAACACAGTCTACCAATCTGGGGCCTTGGTGGTTCTTCCCAGTGTGCTGGAGAAATGTCTGCCATTTGCATGCAATTTACAGTGCTGTGTGTTTTCCTCTCCTCTCCTCTACATCAAGTAGTGATTTATCTCCACTACATAGTCAGTGTTGTAGGATTGTTTGGTGAGAAATATTTTTTCCCTACAGTTAATGTTATTTAAAATGTAATTATTATGTATCATTTTCTTTTCCAGCTTCCCCATCAATTTCAGTTTTGTGTATGGCCGCTGATGGAAAAGCCCCTGTAAGTATACAATGTCACTGTTAATGGAGAACAAGTGATACTACCCATTTTGGGAAAACAATTATTTGCAGAATACGTCGAGGGGTATAAGGCCTTATGGCCCGTTGATTCACCTGGAACACATTCAAAAAAATATGTCTCGTCAGAAAGAGGGGAAAGGGCAACACAGATTTGCATAAAAGTTGCACACCCAAAGTTTTATGTATATGTGCAGATTTATAACTAATTGAAATAGAAATATCTCATCATCACATGAAAGACTGACCAAATGACTTGTACTCATGAGCAGCCTGCTATTAATGGGCAATGTTAAGGCTCTTGCCCTCATATTGTAAGGTTATCTCAAACTCTACTTGGACCTTCAAATAGAGGATTCTCCAAGGACAGTTCTTCAGATAGAAGACTGTCCTCTGTAAAGTAAGACACATGAACATCCTAACAATATGAAATCTGCCCCCACAACAAGGTGTTGTGTCAGGTACATAAAACATATATCCAGAAGAAGGAATGTTTCATATGTGATGCCTCGTGTTTCCTCTTGTAAAAGACCTGCCTGCATCTCAGAAATCCAGCACCTCAGGAAGAATCCTGGGCTGGAACCTTTCTCCTCAAGATGCTACTTTTCTGTGTACAAGGAACCTGTGTAAAAATCAAAACATGTGATATTTCACTTCTATCTACTATATAGATCAGTTCTTTATTTGTAATCTTGTAACAAAAAGTAGCTTGCTGATTTCTCTGCAACAGTTTCTTGGGTCAATTTTTGTTGGTGAAGAACTTATTGAGACTTCTTCACATAGGTGCGGATTGGAGATCTGAAATTTACAGGCACAACACAATGTTGGTCATACTTTTAAGGGGACTGGATATTTATTCCGTTATGGTTATGAACAAATGTCATGCTGCAACTTAAACAACATTTAAATCAAATGTTCCAGTAGGGACAATACATGTTTGGAGCTTAATTCCTGGTTTGTACTTTCTCAATTCTATAATGGAATTGAATGAGTGTTTGTTTGTTTGTTTGTTTGTTTGTTTGTTTGTGTGTATGTCTCCCCTCTTTTCCCAAAGTTTATTTAATGAAACAAATGGAACATGCAGCACAATGTTGCAATGTGGAGTTACACTATTCACTATTCTCTTTTTTTGTCACATAACAAGCACTAATCATTCCTTTACTGAGTGTGCTCAGTCTTCACTAAGCTGTTTGTGGGAGGTTTCAACCCTCAGTATTTTTCTAAGGTTTTTTTTGATGCTTCTGCAAACCCTGGGATTCCTTCCAAGCCTTATGCATGGGTGAAGCCATTTGGACTGCATGCACAGCCAGAACATTGGAAATAGAAAAAAATGTGCTATGATAGCTTATCCCAGTGCTAACCACTAGTGCATTTGTACAGGGCGGCCACTAGTTTGTTTTGAAATTGGAAAAAAGAACCATTTCCTGCCATGATGTTGCAAAATTAAGCCCTGTGGATGAGTTAAACCTATGATGAAACTGTAGGATGTTTACTCACCACCAGCATGATAATGATGTAGCATTGTCATTTCAGCATAGATTTTGTGACATCACATTTCCCCTTGTCACACAAACCTGCAGTCCTAAACTCACTTATTCACTGAACTCAATAGTGATGAATAAGATTGTACGGCTAGGTCCACAACTCGGTCAAGCCTGAAGGATTCTGATTTAAGTTGATTATAGAGCTGGTTCTAACTACCCATATTTTCCCATCTTGATTAGAGACCTTGATTCTGCTCCTATCGATATCTGAAATACAGGTGTGTGAGGAGGGGGGTCTGCTTTGGGCAGGGTCTTTTCCGTAGTGGCACCAAAATTCTTGAATTCCCTTCTGGGAAAGTTCATTCAATCTCTTTCATTCTGGCTGTTTGGTACAAGTTCAGATAACTTATAGGGCTCTTCTATGAGTCTAAATTTTCTTGTTTTTTGTTATGTTTCCTCTTGTTGGATTTTTAACTTGGTTGTTAGTTCATTAGCTGATTCGCTTGGGAAGGGCAGTAGTTCAGTGACAGGGTAACTACATTACGTGCAGAAGGTTCCATTTCTATTGTTTTCTGTTAACCTAACATAAGTAAGAGGTTGAGTACCAAGACCCTGAGATGATGATAACAACTTTTTAAAATAAGTAGCTAGGCCAGACCTTACTGGAACCTCTGTATCCTACCCCTGAACAATCCTCAGGATGTGGCTGGGTGCAGTTTGGATAGGTCCTGAGCTGGTCACAAGACAACATGTGCCAAAGTTACTTATGTGAACTGGACATTGTGAGGTGAGGCATCACTACAGTGGAACCTGAAGAGCAGCAGAGAACTACTGGTTCTGAGGGGCAGAAGAAATTAACAGGCTTCAGTCCCTATTTTGCCTGACCAATACCTTCCTCATTTTTGCCTTGGATGTTTTATTTTGCCCCTTCTTTTCACAACGGCTGGATAGGGGACCCAAAGCTTTGCAGACATGGCCTTTTGAAATATGAAGGCAGGAATACAGGTGAACATGTGTCACACATCAGATGCCAGGTTTCCTGTGTGAAACAGCCGTCGCTGGTCAAGTTCTCCTTTCACAGCCGCTGTTTCCATGAGAGGCAATTCTTAACGTTCAGCTGTGAGTCATCAGGCACTAAGTCACTGGCTGGTATGTGTGTATATGTGACTCGAGCCTTAAATCTCCTTGAATTCAGCAGGATTAAATTGACTAAGTTGTGAACTGAACTAGCGTACCCTCCTTTGATCCTCTGCAAACTTGTTCTATTGTGGCGACCTCAGTGTGCGGTGAGGGTAGCGATTGTTGTACCGATGTTCAGTGTGCCCTTTGAGTGCTGGAGAGCTTGTCTAGCAGCTGATACAGGGCACTGAAGCTTCGGCTGAAGATTTTTGTTTCTGGTTTGAGCTACCCCTACACAGCATAGCTGTCTGCGGGTGTGAAACAGGAAGCTTTAGTTGCAGAGGCACAAAAGTGCTGTACTTGCTCTCATGGAGCTTCACGATTAATCAATTTTAATTACAGTATTTTATGCTTCAGCTACTTGCTTCCCCATTAGCTCTCTCTCTGTGTGTTTGTTTGAAAGATTCCATTCTGTGCTGGGACTGTCTGCTACCTCCTACTCTTCTTCCTCCTCCTCCTCCAGAGTCCCCCTCCCTTTCTGAAAAATATTGCAACACCATCTGAAATTTCCTCTTTTCTTTCCTTCCTGCATTTCTTGCAGGTTCCTTTGCGTCAGAAGACAAGGAAGAAAAATCAAGGTAACGAGGTCTTCCTTTTGTTCCTGCTTTTGTTTAGTGTTAAAATTTTGCTCACGCGAGGAGGATGGTTTTTGTTGTATTGTTTGTTTGGTGTTGAGCACGCTGTTATTCTGCTTAGTTTTTACATTGATTCAGTGGGGAAGATAATGACACACTCTTCATTTGGACTAAGCTGCTTCGGTATGTCAAAGCTGTGTGTGTGTGAGAGAGAGAAACTGTTCTGCTTAATTCATTGCTAGTCTGTGCTGACTGTCATGAAAATATAATTTTCTAACGTATCAGTTTGGAAGGGTATTTATTTTAACAGTTGTATATATTTATGATCACACATGCACACATGGAAAACATCCAGTAATAGATTTAAATCTGCATTCTGTTTCACTGGCACAATGTTCTCTATCATTATGGATTCCTAAAGCTTCATTTTGACTAATTTATCTTTGCTAACTGTCCATACAGAAATAATTCTGGGTTGTATTTCAAAAGAAAATACTGGCATCCCCTGCATGCCAGTTTAAAGGTGGCACTTTGTTTTTTCGCACAGGAATTTGTACAATGAGCCGTCGAAGGATATCATGCAAGGACTTGGGGCTAGCTGATTGCCAGGGATGGCTATACAAGAAGAAAGAGAAAGGGGGCTTTATTGGCAACAAATGGAAAAAGTTCTGGTGTGTCCTGAAGTGTTCGTCATTATACTGGTACAGCAATCAAGTGGTAAGCATGCTAACCTCTTAGTTTCTCCAGGTATATTAAGGGAAGATTCAGTGTTCCTAAGCCATTTTATCATGTGTAATTCAAGAATCTATCAGTTTAGGGTGTTTAGACAATCACAGGAAGGGAATAAGTTATTTTAATTTTCACTTCATTGTTTGGAACAAAGCCCTTCTGTTTTGAAACATGTTAGCTGGACAGAGTGTCTTTGGATAAACAGGTTGCTTGAGAGAAGTTTGGGGCCCATAGGAAGATAAGTGGACACTTTCCTTTGCTTTTTACCTAGATGCCAGTTAACTTCCCCATACTCCAAGCTTCCTCCATGTTTCCGATTCAACAGGAGGGACGTTTGAGCAAGAAGGATTCTAGTGCAGCTTTGTAGGAGCCATTGTGTAACTGCCCTTGCAATTTCTAGCTAATGTTGCTAGCTATTCTGGACTTCTGGAACAGGTGGAGAATTTAGGCAGTTGTCAAGATTGCTCCAAGATGGCCTCTGTCAAAGGTTAGAGTCCAAGCTTCTCTCTGGTGTTCTGGGGGATGCAGTGTGGGGAGTGGGAGGGAGAGTTGTGGGTGACAAAGCAACAAGGACAACCCAGTTGGAGCACACATGGGTAATGCAGAATGAGTTCAAATGAACAACAAGGTTCCACATGTTGATTGGCAGTGTGGAAGAACTCCACTTACCTGTGAGTAGGCTCTGTTGATTTCTTGTGGATTTGCTTTGGAGTGGACATGGTTACAATTTCAGCCTTGATGCTCTGTTCCTACTGCATCTGAGCTGTACCGTTTGGCAGAACATTACTGATTGGCATATGGCACCATCCTATGCATGCTCACTCACTAAGTCCTACTTAGTTTACTTCTAGCTTCATGGGTGTAGTATTGCAGCCCAAAGGGCCCTAGATCAGCAGGACGGACCACTAGGTCACAACCATTGTGACCTGTTTGCAAAGCACTTTGTAGATAAAATCGCTCTGACTTGAACACTTCATTGGTTATTAAATCCACATCAGGAGTGTCCTTGGCTTCCGCTCTTCAAGGTTTCTTGGATAAGCTTCAGTTGTTGTTAGTATGTGGAGTCGTAGGAGCTCTCTGCCTACTACATATGTGTGTTTGACCCTTACTATTTGTACTTAATAACATGTAGCTAAGGGAGACGGGTCAGATTAGTCCATGATGTGCTATTTTATTGAAAGAGGGCATTATTCCTGTCCCTCAAAAGAAGCTATAAGAAGGTTTTATTAGACTGGCCTCCATTTTGGGTGGGAAGTGTGGCTGAACTTGTAGTATAGTGGAAGAGCTCCAGTTGCTCTTGGATGAAACTGGGTATGGAGATGAGTTTCAGTCTGTGGATTTTAATCTCCTTTAGGGACTGCAATAGGTTTAGTGGACTTGGATGGGACAGAGGGGGAATGTGGTCATTTTGATTCCTCTGGACCTACCAGCAGCTTCTGATTAAAAAAAAAAGTATCTTTTTGGACTTCCAATTAGGAGTTGGTAATGGCTCTACTCCTGTCTCATAATAAGGTACCAAAAGATGGTCCTAGGGCAATGCTGCCCTACCCAAAAGGAATTGCCTGTTTTTTGGTAGGATACAACAAAATGTGATTTAACCTCCTGGTGGCTGATGGTCTTTCATTTTACTGTGGTCTTAGTTGTTTTTAATTGCTGTTTTCAGTTGTTTAAGTTTTTGTTATAAACTGTCCTGGAAGTCCTACTGATAGGCAGGACAGAAGTGGGTTAAATAAATTAACTGAACAAATCAAATCACAAACTCAAGTTCAATCTAGATAAGACTGGGGAAATCAATGGAAGGTCCAGTTGGCATTGGAGAATGTGAGTTGCTTGTAATGGTTGGGGGTCACGTCACACCCTCCCTTAAGGACAGAGTGCACAGTTTGAATGAGCTCATGACCCCAACATTGCTCTTGGCAGCTTCTGCATCTAAGAGAATCCAACAGGCTCAGCACTATGACAAGGAAGATCACTGGCAAGATAGAGCCCCCTCCAGTTCCAAATTAGAAAGGAAAGTTTGGACTGATGTTTTTGGCAGTGGGCAGCTGAGGTACTCATACAATGGCTGCCCACCCTCCAGACGACCCTGTTGTTCCCTCCAGTTCTGGAGGAAACAGTTGGGACTTACTGTATTGACAATAGATGTGCAAGGCACCATGAATGCCTCAGATGCGCACTCCTAAAGCTCCAGTCTCCTCTCGCATCTTCAAATGTTTGGAGCTGGAGAGCAGATTGCCCTTGACCTCCCACAGAGGTTCAGCAAGAAGTACGGTAGGTTGGGGTCTAAGGGTTCAAACCTTTCTAGGAGTAAGTCCCTTTGTACACAGTGGAACTTTCTTCCAAGTGAACTGCTTAGGTTTTGCACTGAAGAGGATCCTGGCAGCCACATCTCTGGGCTCCAGATTTGCTCAGATCAACAAATGGAGCCATGCTATTTACTTATTTATAAAAATGTATAATATCATAAAATATGATATAAGTTTAACATAATAAAATTCTCTAAGTGATTTTTGTAAAAACCATACAAACAATAGCATTTCCTTTAAAAAGGCTAAAAACAGAACAAAACTGTGCAGTGTACAAAATACAGAATTGACTGTTAATTTTTCAATCTCTATTTTGTCCAGGAAAGCATATAAGTTTTTAAGAGGCTGCTGTCTCTGCCTCCTGAATTTCCCAAGGGTGGGTACCACTCCAATGAGTGGGTACCATTACCGAGGGCCTGCTGCTGCATTAACACCGGGGGATGAACACCTCCCTACATATCACCTATCCACAAGATATGCTGCTTATAAAATGACAAGTAAAAAGTGTGTATTTGAGTAAAAGAAAACCCTGTAAACCGAGACATGTGACACTTAAGGAATAAGCCACGCACAGAGAATCCCCTTGTCTCCCACCTTATAATTACACTGTGGAAAAGAGTGAATTTCTTCCTTCAGCTGGCTGACCTCAAGCCCTCTAAAGCTGGTACAAAGCAAAGACTTGGAACATAAAAAACATTCTGAGCCCATGAATATCCCTTGTGTACAAGAGGCATACATTTACAAAGTGTGACTAGGCAAATGTTTTGCTGCACACTGCCTGAGGTCCCCAGAATTTGACTCAGCCCAGAGCATCCTTGCATCAAGGAAGAGATTTCCCACACCCCACTTTGAAGCTCTGATTTGGGTTTCCCTTCCAGAATAGATGTTGGGACTGTCATTTTGCTGACAAAGAAAGTTTCTTTTGTGTGGAGCCCTGCAGGCTGGAGTTTGGTCCTGTAGGGAGCTGAAAGGGGATGGGAGCCATTGTTGTGCATGGTGTGTGTGTGTGTGTGTGTGTGTGTTTATTTCTTTTGAGCCACCATCACTTTCTGATCAAACGATCAAACAAGTTTTTCAGGGCGGTTAATGGCTGGCAAACCCCCAAAACCTTTTTCACTAGTGGACTAAGGAAATGAGAGGGTATAACATGGACATTAATAGTCCTTTCATATTAGCCAAATGTAACGACCTCTGTGTTCATAAATAGCATGGATACAGAACATGTGGCTTTCCAGATTTTTTTTAACTGCAACTCCCATCATCCCTGCCTATTGCCCATGCTGGCTGGGACTGATGGAACTGGAGTCTAACAACATCTGGAAGGCACCTGGTTCCATACTGCTGAGTTATGGTGTACAGCCAAGTATCAGAAGCTGGGAGTGGGCAGTGGAAGGTTATCACTTTTTAAACCTTGCTTTTCAGTAAACTCTCACTCCAGCAGGCCACTTGCCTTTAGCCCTCTTGAAACGACTGTTTTCATCCTTGGTTTAAAAGTTCAAAAGCTTCCTCTGCAGACAGAGGTTCCTTAGCGTCACTCAACATCTGCTGTTTTCTGTGTTTTTAGGGAAGTCGAGGTTACCGTTTTGTGAGGGTCCTGGGGAAAATCCCTTTCCCCTTCACCTACAGATGGTGCAGCTCAGATTCTAAGCAGACATTTTAGTTTTTGGAGGCAAGGCATTCACGCATCTGTGCGTGGGCAGAAACTCTGCTCAAATAAACGGTGGTCATCTTGCTTGCCTGGAACACTTGTACTTCTTTGCGATGGGTTATATATTTATGAAGTGCGGATTCTGTTTCAGCCAAAAAAACTTGAGCTGCCCTGATGCAAGGAACCGTAACATAGCAACAACAGGCTGGTGCAGTGTGTCTCGTAGTCCACCAGTGAGCTTTGAGAGAATATAAGGATGTTAGCATTTGAAATGAATTCTGCCTATATTTGGACCCCTCAAACAATTACCCAAACACATGGAGGCTACTTCTCCATTGGCATGTTGATCAAAAATGATGGGTGTGGGACAGGCAGGGAGAAAACAAGGGAGGACTGGTTTATTTATTTTTTAACCCAAATCTGTTTAAATAAAACATGAAGGAGGGGTGCTAATGCAAGGCTGGGGAACTACAGACCTGGGGGCCAGATGCAGCACTACAGAGTTGTCTCCTTAGCTTTTGGGACTCTCTTCAGAATATGCCCCTTCAGAAGCCTGACTGTCCCTTATCTGCGCACAGTGCCTTTGCCTGACTGGCATGTGTCCTTGAACTGAGATCCTGCTTCTTGCTTACCTGGTTTGTTTGCTTAAAACCACTAACCTGTTGCCCCACCTTCCCTTTGCTTTCAGCTAGTACCTGCCCCTGGAAGGTGCACATGATGAAATGTGCCTATTAGGCTGTAAAAGGTTCCCCACTCCTGAAATAACCGATTTGCCATGGTAGGAGGTGCTTCTGCCTGTACAAGTCAGAGCACCCCATTTCCCCACCCACTGCAGTCCTCCATGCCACATCCCACCATGTTCTGGAAGACCCACCAGACCTCAGGTGCATCTTTTCATGGGGAAGGGGGAAAATCAGTGAAATGTTGGATGCCTGGAGTTGCATGATCAAAAGCACTTTCCACTAATGCAGTATCACATTGGATGCAGCCTGGAGAGACCTAATTAAATGAAGTTTCCCATTTTGAAATTTATGCTTCTGAGCACACCTGGCTGGAATGTTCTCTTGAAATCTCATAATGCCTTTTGCTTGTTTGGATGGAGGAAAGAGTATGAAGAAACTACCCTACCAGAGTGTGGTTGCTAATGAGATAAAATTTACTGCAGCCCAATGCAAATTGATGACTTGGTTGGTCAACATCTGAGCATGGGACTGCAGCAAAAGCCCTGAATTTTTGTTCCACCATGCACTACTGCCACCTGTTTCTCCACATATATACCCAAGAAAGGTAGAATTTGCTCTTCTTATCTACTGTGCTTTACAATTTAGATCTCAAGTTATTAGAAATTATTTCTGTAATCTGAAAAGCTTTCTCAAATCCAGTTAATTTCCAATGTCTAATTTCAATAAATTATGTAGCATGCTTTAATATTGCTGGCTTATTTTGTCACAGGCAGAGAAAGCTGAAGGGTTCCTCAGCCTTCCAGAATTCACAGTGAATCAAGCGACAGAATGCAAGAAAAAGTAGTAAGTCTTTCATTCGACTTGGAGCCTTGAGAAAGGGAAATTTTACAAGCTGAAATGTGAATACAAGAAGATCCCTGCTGGATCATACCTAGGGCTCAGCTAGTTCTGCTTATCATAGATATTTATGTAAATAGAACTGTCCATTAGGACATAAACTCAACAGGCCTCCAATCATTGTTGTCCTTACAGCATTGCCAATATTTCAAACCAATAGACTCAATGGAGATGAATACGGGTAGAAATTATGGGAGCTTAATATGTTACTGGAAATCCTTGGGCTGGAATTCAATGTCACGTTCTTCCAGTTGTTCCATCTGCAAGCATTGCCACTTGCTAGATGGAATGATCCCTTCCTCCTCCCCTTGTGCATGGCTCGGGGCGGGAGATTGTCTCCTTATCCCCCAAAAACAATTTTAGGGGGCACATGGGAGGAAGGAGGAGGAAATACCTGTTGAGCAAGGGTTTCCGCTGCTTAGGTTAATCCTGCCTGTGAAAATGTAATTAGGATCTTGCTTGGTTTTCCTTCCAAGGGAGGGTAGCACTTAGTACTGAGATATCGCAGCCTTAAAAATGACTTCCCTACTGTCTCATTGGTCTGAAATCTTATGTGAAGGGCAGCTGGCTTTCCTTAGTTAAATATAAACTCATTGTTTTGAAGTAGTTATGTAGATACTCTTGTACTTTAAGGCTTATTGCAACCTCTACTGCAGAGCTGAGACCATTCATTCTACATATCTGAAAGATTGTCTCCATCCCCACCGACCCTCTAATAATGCATTAAGGTCAGCAGAGAGGACTGTCTCGGTAGTTGCATCATCCTCAAAAGTGCAAGGAGTGTTGGCTCAGGACAAGGCTTTCCCAATGGCAGCCCCTAGACTGAATAAGTAAAATAAATTGTCCAGTAGCGCCTTAGAGACCAACTAAGTATGTTCTGGGTATAGGTTTTCGTGTGCATGAGCGAAAATCTGAAGCAGTGTGCATGCACATGAAAGCTTATACCCAGAACATACTTAGTTGGTCTCTAAGGCACTACAGGGCAATTTTTTATTATTTATTTTGACTGCGTCAGACCAACACGTCTACCTACCTGAATCTAGCCCCTAAACTATGGAGCTCTCTCCTCATAGAGCCTCGTCTAGCATCTGCATTGTAAAGCTTTTGCCATATGCTGACGATGCACCTCTTTACCCTGGCCTTTGACCATTAAAGTATATATGAACCTGTATTGGTCTGTTCTCATCCAAATGGTTTCACCAGTTTTTATAATTTTACCCTTTTTTTACCTGTTTAAAATTAAAATAATAACTATGTATTCCATTGTTGTACTCCACCCTGGAACCTTAGGGTGAAGGGTGGATAAGAAATCCAATCAATCAATCAATCAATCAATCAATCAATCAAATAAATCTAATCACAGCTCACCTAATTATGCCCTGTCTTGTTTGAAAAAGAAACACATATATGCAAAGTTCCAAACACCCCCCATGACACAGTCCTTTTTAAAGCACTTGAGAAAAAACATGCATATCTGTGGTAAATATATAAGCATTCATCTCCTTGTGAGGCCTGTCAAAGAGAGATGAACGTACCCATTCTATTGTTTCTATGTGAACACTCACTCTGTAGTTTGAGGTTCGCACAGTTCTAAGTGTGCCTGATCAGTGGAACCTACTCCTACTTCAGGCTAAGTGGTTTTTTAAAAATATTTTGGGATCATAAAGTCTTTGGTAAACTGGCCCACGTACTCACTTTTTAAATCTAGTGTTTCCCATATATATGAATATATGTTTTTGTTTTTGTTTTGGAAGCGCTATGAAGATCATCCATCCACAGATCAAGACATTTTATTTTGCAGCAGAAAATGCAGAGGAAATGAACATGTAAGTAAAATCAAAAGTCTTGCTTCCTTTTTTCTTATGACAAAAAAGAACCATCTCTTTGTTGTTTCCTTAGTTGTTATGGGAGATGGTAGCCTCTGTCTCTTGAGTGTTCATAAAAGATTGCCCAACCATAAAGTATGCAGCTGATGGAAGGATTTCTGTGACTGTTCACCTTACAGTGTGCCATCAGCTGAAAGCAAGGTGGGCCAGCATGCAGCATGCACATGAATGGCAGAGAGCAGGTTGAATGTGATGTACCATAATGGCTGATGCTTGATGGCTTGTGTTGTGATACTCAGCAGGTAACAGGAGGAGATATCTTCAATCATTCTCACTCAATAATTGTAATAGGTGCTGTACTTGATTCATGGGCTTGCTTGGGTTTAGTTTATTGCAGAGGTAGCCAGTGTAGTGCCTTCCAGGTGTTATTGAACTCTTAATTCACATCAGCCCCAGACAGCATGGCCAATGGCCAGGGGTGATGACAGTTGTAGTCCAATATAATTTGGAGAACTACAGGTTAGCCACCCATTGTTTATTGTACTGTTATCAAAATTCTCAGGGTGGAATCTAGTTGGTGTCCCTTATACTGACTGAAGAGTTTTTGAGCTGCTAATGGAAGAGGAAGCAAGGCAATCCTTGCCTCCTTCCCTGTTCTGGAAGGCTATCAAATTCTCTGGAGCCTATTTTCAGGGACTTTGGGGGAAGGAGGAGTGGGCAAAAATTGCTTCCTCTCATCTCCCAGAACCCTTTCATGATTGCAAAGGCACACATTGGATTTCACCCTCAGCTGAAGATGAGAAAGTGACTTGGTAACTACCAAACCTGTTTTCTCTCAGCTTGGCTATTTCTATTCCATACAAATGTCTGTGCTTGCTTTTATTTTTTCAGATGGCTGAAGAAATTAGGTACAGCTGTCCTTGACAAACAAGCCAATAAAAAGAGTGAAGAAGGTATGCTCAAATGGAATATTTTGAATGGGATTGTTCTACACCTTTGTACCTGAGGAGTTTTCCAGGGATAACACATATGGCATTCAATATATTCAAAATACTCAGAGATGAATGTTCAGCTAGAGCTAGATGCCAACTTTAAAAAATAATAATGATTAGATTAGATTAGTAGTTATGAGCTTTGCAACGATATCCAAAAGATGCATTTTGTACTGGGAAGGAGGACAAAAGGCCAAGGCTGTTCTAGTCTAAAGCTCTTATTCTGTCTAGGCACATAGATGCAGAAAAGAGAGGGGAACATCTTAGGAACAGAGGCCTTATCCTGAGTCATGCCATTGGGTCATTAAGCTTAGTATTGTCTACAGTGACTGTCAGAGGCTCTCCAGATTTTCAGATGGAGCACTCCCAGCTCTCCTTGGCAGAGGCAAAATTTCCTAGAGCGCCACAGCACTGAAGCTGGGTCTCCCTGCAAGGGCCAGACATCCTATTTCAGTGCATGAAACAAGACAAGGAGTGTCCCAACCTCCCACCAGTAGCAACTAAGAGTTTCACTTCCCTCTTAAGTCTGATCTGAAGCAGAAGTTTATGTATTTATATATAGCGACATTCCTACCATACATTTAAAGCACTATGATACCACTTTTTTGCCATGACTGTCCATTCAGAATGTGTGAGCATCAATTCATTTTTCATAGAATTAGATATAAAGTTATAGTTTATTTCCTGCAGAGCAACCTTGTTCTGAGAGGCCTGTTTCATCAGTGGTTAGAGGGGTTTTTTGGGTACTGCAGCTTTTTGCTGCCTTTCTAAACAGTAGCTCACCCTCTGCTTGTCCCTTATCTCTGACTGCGAGAAACTTTGTAAACCTGGAGCTTTTTTTAAAGCCTTTGTCTTCTTCCTCCTCCACCTCCTCTTTCTTCTTTTCATGCAACGCTGTGGAAAGATGAAAAGAGAAAGAGAGATTCTGCTAATTAGAAATGTCAGAAAATACCCTTTGTTTTGCATACAGATGACCCTGACTGAGTCAGAGCCGGTATGTTTTGCTTTCAGTTCAGGTTACCTGAAATAAGTTTACTTTTGTTTCCAGTGCTATAAATGGCACGTCTAATGCACGTCAACTGTTGTGTTCTTGCTTCAGAGTGCTATAGCGAGAGCGAGCATGAAGATCTAGAAATAAACATGGAGACGCCATCCCCTCCGTATTCCGATCAGCTGCCGCCTCATTTGGTATGTGTTATAGTAATTAACTAGCTTCTGTTTGCTAAATGGCTTGTGCAAGTGTCACCCTATCCAGATTGCAAGATGCCACTCTGATAAGTAATCTGCAGTAAAGCCCTGTACATTTCTTCTCCACTCGGTATTCTTGCAGGGGGCCTGTTGTGAGTTCAGTCATACGAGACAATAAATGCAAAACACTCCTTCGCCATTTATTAATTAAATTGTTGTCCCATGTTTCCCCCAAAGAGCTCAAGGTGCTATACGGGTTCTGCCCCCACCCCCATTTCCCCCCTCACAACAGTCCTGTAAAATAGCTGAGGGTCACTCAGGGAGCTTAGACTTCCATTCTAACCCTGGCCACCAGAAGGGTCACTAGTACTGCATCCACTGCGCATGGTGGCCAAAATGGAAGTCAGGCCCACAATGGGCCTGATGCTGTCACCTGATGGCATTGGGGTCAGCTTGGGAACCAACAAACCCACACCCAGCTTAGTCCCTCCCTGCCCTCAGAATGCCCTGTTTTGGGGCATTCCACTGACTGTCACCCACTAGTATCCTACATGTGGCTCTCTTGCAGGGCCGGCCCACCCATGAGGCCAGGTGAGGTGACCGCCTCAGGCGGCAAAATCCACAGGGGCTGCGGATCCCAATGTCATTCTTTCTTCCCTCCTGACGTAGATCTTCACTCACCCCTTCTTCCTTGCAGGGAGGCTAAAGAGTAGGTTTACCCAGGGGAAGCAGTGGGGCAAACTGTGTATAGAAAGTACAATAAAGCCAGAAAACCTCTCAGACCCATTATTTCAAGGCATGGGGCAAGCGGAAGTATGGACGAGTTTTAGTCCGACATTCTCGCCGTCACACCACAGTGCGGACGTCTCTTGGCTAAATACACTGTTATATGCTGAAAGCAAATAACAGTTATCACAGCCAAATAGTTACTAAAGCCTTCCCAGGCAGCCTTATTTCCTTGTGGTTTAGAGAAAAGAACAAGTCTTTCACAGCATGTAGCACATGGCTTAGGATTGCTACAATTCTGCCAGAAGTTTGTTTTTGAAAATAAATAAATTTGAGGCAGGTGTACAAAAACCCACTTTGCTTTTGTTGAATCAAATGCATCCCAGGATGGCTATAGCACTTTCAACACTAGCACATTCTTTATTCTCACAATGCTGCAACAATTTTGAACCAATCTTCTATAACCTATTCCCCCCCCCCCATTCACTGAGCCCAGTTGATAGCAGTTTCCTCTAAATAATGGATTTCTGTCCTTAAATAACTTCGCATCCAGGTAGAGCTCGGGATGGCAGGTGCTTGGCTTGTGCAATTGTCAGTAATGCCAGACTTTGCTGGTGCTAAATTTGGTTTTATAGTGTTCGGATATTGGGTCATTCTGCTGCCAACACCCTCTCCTAATTCAACCCCCTTGTGTTTAAGGAAGATAAGGAAATCACTGGCGCCTCCATCCTCATTAAATTCAAGAATAAGCTGGCAGTGGATAAATTTACAGTAATAACAAATTAAAGATACAGGGTTGTATCCAGAGTTACCTTTCTACATAGAGAAAGTTTCCTGTTCACAGAAGTGACTGCATAATCTAGTGAGTTGCTTGCAGCTCAGGTATGCTAGCATAAGCCAAAGCAGGCTGCTGTTTGTTCTCAGTTTCATATTTCACCACATGGCTTATAAACAGCAATATAAAGCCATATTAAAATGTAATATTAAAACTTAACTGTTGATTTTTTTCCCCATAACAGCAGTGAATAAAGCAGCCTCATATTATTGAACCTCAACCACTGTCCCATTCCAAGGACAGAAATTATTTCCCTCTCCCGTAGTGCTATTTAACAGGCATTAACCTCTTCCACATCTTTTGACATAGTGAAGTGCTTGTTAATTTCATTCTGACTTCAAGGCCACTAACAGCAGTCAGTCTGCCTGCTTCCAACATGTCTGCAAGATCATTCCTTCCCATCAGTTTCCCACCCCCCACCCCCATCATATGAGAGAGAACTTGTAGGAAGGACTAGGATGTAAGACCTGACAAACTTTTTCCTCCTTTTTGATTGCCCCCCCATAAATATTATTGAGACTTTTTATCATACTCCTTTTTGAGAAAGCTACTGAAAGAAAGAGGTAGTGAGTTTTAGGCCAGAGGACAGCAAGTTCCCTTGATGTAGTCACCATTCTTTCTCTGTGTTGGTGCCCTGGGCTACAGCTCAGCTGATATACCGGGGTGTGTGTGTGTGTGTGTTGCAGTTTGGGCCTGAGGCCTCTAATCGCTAATCATAAGAGCATAAGATAAGCCCTGCTTAATCAAACCAAAGCCCTATCCAGTCCAACATCCTGTTTTCACAGTGGACTACCAGGCGTCTACGGGAAATCGACAAGTAGGACATGAGAATAACAGCACCGTCCCTGCTTGTGATTCCCAGCAACTGGTATCCAATGACATTTTGCCTCTGTTGCTGGAGGGAGTACATTGTCCTCACGACATTTATTTATTTAAAATGTTTCTATATCACTTTTCCTCTACAGAGAAAACACCAAAGCAGTTCACACTATTGAAAACAAAACAATAAAACCCAACTCATAACTTCCCAGTAATCAAGGCATCATGGTACTCACAGGGTACCATTTTGAGGTTTGCTTCAAATGCCAGGATGTCTTGAGCCGGCCCTGGAATGAGTAGGACCAAAACTTTGCTGTTGCCTCCATTTTTAGAATGCATCATGCAGATTCATAATTTTGTGTTTTGCTTTCACTGTGTGTGCTTTTCAAATGTGGGGATCCCTGTACAGGCAGAATGTAAGTATCTAAAGCAGGGATAGTCCGTATTACTCAGTGATTATGTGATCATTTACTGGGTAATTAATTCCAGAAGTAGATGTGCTTCTCTGTGTTTAGCCATCAACCAGATGGAAACAAATGCAAATTAGTATTTTGAGGTGGGGGTGGGGGTTTTACAAGTTTCCTTAAACAGGCAAGAAAATGTTTATTTGCAAACTCCCCCATATCTACTTGAATGGAACAGTCATTTCGAGACAATAGACTACAAAGATTTCCAGGTGGGCTGCCAAGGTGCAGCATATCTCATTAGTCTGAAATAGACCCCTCAGGGCTCATTAATCTTCCAATGAATACTTTTTCCATTTACTAACACTAACACCTGCATTTTATAATATTCTTCCTTGGGTGTTTATTGATAGATGGGAGTCATGAAGCAGTTGAAAAGTTAAGCGTAGATCATTTTAAGTAAGAAAATCACGGGGATAATAATTTCCACTTTTTATTTTACTGTTGAATAAAGTCAGTTTGTGATATAGAAAATTGCTCAGTCAAAAGTTCAGAGGGTTTAAAAAACAAATGCTTATGAATGGGAAAAGGGTGGTTTATTCTTGCAGCTTCACAAGTAATATGCACCATCTTCAACAGTTATCTGAAGCTCCATGAGACTATTAACATCCTATGGCAGGGGTAGGCAACCTAAGGCCTGGGGGCCAGATGCGGCCCAATCACCTTCTCAATCTGGCCTGCGGACGGTCCAGGAATCAGTGTGTCTTTACATGAGTAGAATGTGTCCTTTTTTAAAAAACAACAACGAATCTCTGGGTTATTTGTGGAGCATGGGAATTCGTTCATCCCCCCCCATATTATCTGCCCCCCCCCAAGGTCTGAGGGACAGTGGACCAGCCCCCTGCTGAAAAAGTTTGCTGACCCCTGCCCTATGGTATTTAATGCTCTTAAATTGAGTTGGTATGCTTGGCTACAGACTCCTCCTGCCTTGCATTCCATTTTGTGATCTGCTTCAACAAAACACTTTATTTCTACATATATAAATAGGAGGGAGATTTATGGCCAAAGCAGATGATCAACATTTCATTGCTGACTCTTCTGAGTCTGTTAAGTCTTATTGGCATATAGTGTATCAAGATCTGTTCCACTTCACCACAGCAACATTTCATGTGGCATTTCCCCCCAAGTTAAAACTACAGATATACAGTCTTAAGCATCCCAGGTATTAATATCATTGCCTAGGAAGGAGCATGTCTCTCCTTGGTGTGTTTCATGCTTCCTTCTACTTTGTATTCAGCCTGGAATAAATGAACTCCCCATTTACCTTTTAGTCCTACTTGTATCAGAACTCTGGACTATCTAAATTGTTCTAAAGATTTATGAAGTCCAGAATAGTCAAGCCTGGAAAGCAGACTGCTGGGCCAATATGGCGAAGCCAGAGCAGGGAGACTTCAACTGTAGCTGTCATGGGGAGATGTTCCTGGAATCTGTCTGGATAATATTTATTAACTTGGCAGCAGCGGAGGCCTTTCTCATTGCCTCAAGCTCATCCCAACTTCTTTCTTTCTTTCTGGCAGAATTTATATGAGGTGTACTCCTTCTTTGATTTCTTACTCAGCCTTCACTGTATGGTCCCAGGCGTGGCCTAAAACAACATAAAAATACAATATTAAAATCAGTTAAAGCATTTAATTAATTAGTTAGTTAGTTAATTTCTAAATCACCCTCCATCCAAGGATCACAAGGTGGTTTACAATACGAAAACACAAAAACATGTAACGTTGTAACAGGCAAAAACAACACCTCCCTCCTCCAGGTTAAAAGCCTGTAAATTGTTTAATTAGCCATAGGATCAAAATAATAGTATGTGTGTTGGTTATATCCTGCTTTATAACTCCAAGTGTTTCTCAAAGCAGCTTACAAAAAATTCTCACAATAAAATTAATATCAAAGAAATGCTCCTATGGTGACAGGGATTATTCAGGTGGCATTTCTTCTTGATCTTCCTTGATTGTTCTCTGAGGTAAAGGAGAAGGACTGGGCAAGTGTGTGTG
Organism: Podarcis liolepis; assembly: GCF_965112155.1. Taxonomy (NCBI): domain Eukaryota; kingdom Metazoa; phylum Chordata; class Lepidosauria; order Squamata; family Lacertidae; genus Podarcis; species Podarcis liolepis. The sequence continues at coordinate 68,987,009 of NC_139557.1, read as the reverse complement.
TGTGTGTGTGTGTGTGTGTGTGTGTGTGTGTGTTTGTGTGTGTGTGTGTGTATCAAGAGTCAAAAGCCAGGATAAAGGGGTGAGTTTTCAGCATATGGCAAAAACTATAGAAGGGAGGTGCTCATTGCACCTCTGTGGGGAGGGGATTCTGTGGCATAGGAGCTGCCATAAGAATGCCCTCTCTCAGGCCACTACCCCTGACCTTCTGAGAGCAGTAGAACTACCAACAAGGTCCCCTCTGCTGATCTAAACCCCTGAGAAAGTCTGTAGGGAAAAAGACAGTCTTTCACACATTTATGAGGTTATCTACATGTCTACCTGATGCCTTCTGTTTAAAACCAGTACTGTTTGGCGGAAACAATATTTGGCTGAAACTGAGGTAAAATTAATCAAAGGAGCCATACCACTCACTTGTATACTATATGGTAGCCCCAAGTTCACAGGCAGTGTCCCAGGTGAAGAGTATGATTTCAAATTCGCTGATCTTTGTCCCTTTATATTGCCACACACGACCAGATTCTGACTTGACTTTATTCCACCCCCACCTTCTTGTTTATTCTCAGAAACAGGACCAGGAAGAGCCTTCCTTGACATCGCACGCATCAAGTGAAGTATCATGTTCTTTGTCCTCACCGGAAAGCCTGATGAAGTCTGAAGCATCCTCATCTTCCTCGTTGTCCAAAGTATTATATCCAGATAGACAGTCGTGGCTCGACATCGTGAACAACTCTTCCCCTGGGGAAGAAATGGACAATCAACCTCCAGCTGCCTCTGGTGACTCTCAGGATACTGATCACTTGGTAACAGGCTGTAACAAAACACTGGAAAGTGGGACTGTCAAACCCGACTGCAGCTTTCAGGTCTCTTTGAATGAGGCTACATCTACATTACGCAGTGCTAAGGCTAGCCTACCTGTGCCTAGAATAGCAGCATTGAAAACTCTGCCTAAAGGTGAGTCAAGCAGTAGATGATCTGTTGGCCCTACAATATTGCTCTTCCTGCCTGACCCATGAAGCCTGTTTGCTTTACCTGCAGAGAGTCCCAGGTTCAGTCCCCAGCATTTGGTGCCATATCCACTCTTAAGTTGTAGTGATTGATGCCCCCTCTTCTTTCATTTAGTGATAGTATGGGTGAAGGAAGCAATGTTATTTGTTGAAACAGTCTAGGGCTTGAAATGAATGATTTTTTTCCGTATCAAATTGAACGACCAATGTTCAACTTAAATATCACTTCACAAACTCCTTCTTTTACCCAAGGAGGTGTGTGTGTGTGAAAATTGTGGGGTCCCATTATCTTTTCCTCTATGGAAGCAGCAGCACAGGGAAACTGATCCCGCCCCCCACCCTGCCCCACAAAAAAAGGGTTAAACATTATGTTTCTGTTCATCCTGACTTGCATGCAGCCTGCCAAGACTACTTCCTGGCTTTAATTTTTTTTTTTTTTAAGGAGAGGAGGAAAAATAAACAGAAATCTCTGTGGCTTCTTGTTTGTGTGTGAGACTGTGAGGCTATAAACAAGCATTTTGAGTACGTGCCCCTCTGTCCATAGGCTTCTCTTCTAATTTATAGGCCTTTTTTGGGGGGGGGGGGAGCAGTGTCCAACCACTGCCATTTTTATTTCCTTTGGCAGTTGTTGATGCAGCAAGGCTGGTTATAATAGAGAACAAAAAAGGGGGACGCTTTAGAAAATGAAACATCACTGCAACATAATGAGGCATTATTTATAATAGTATAATAGCCCCTCCAACTGGTACTCTCCCAATGGTTTAGACGTAGGCTGTGCAAATGCCATACTTTTACAGCACCTCCTTCTACAAAGAATCCTAGTAACTGTAGTCTGAGTCCTGGAAACTCAAGCTCTTTGAGGAGTAAGCCATAGTTCCTAGAATTTGTTGAGTGGGGAATGAGCTTTAAACGTCTGGTGCATATACAGTGGTACCTCGGTTTATGAACTTAATCCGTTCTGGAAGTCCGTTCTTAAACCGAAACCGTTCTTAAACCGAGGCACACTTTCTCTAATGAGGCCTCCCACCGCCGGTGCCCTTCCACCGTTCGGATTCCGTTCTTAGACCGAGTCAAGTTCCCAAACCAAGACAATATTTCCAGTTTTGCGGAGTTTGTAAACCAAATTGTTCTTAAACTGGACTGTTCTTAAACCGAGGTATCACTGTACAGCCGACAACTCCCATTTGCCACAACAACCCTGTGCTTCCTGCAAGCTCTCCTTGAATGCCCCTACAACTTTCATAAATCTGGGGAAGGGATGCACTGGGGGGAGGGCCTGAAGTAGCATGAAATCTTCATGAGAACCCTGGTCTATGAGGACCATTATATGTTTCTATCATATGAGACAGAGCTTGTTGCTTCATTCCTGGGGGTGGGGGGAGGCAGAGTTCCTTGCCTTGAGGGGAGGCAGGGTGGCTGGTTACACAAGAGAGCAAGATCTTTGGTGTACTTTGATAACTGCTAAGTGGCATTGTGCTGGTTCCAGGGGTGACCACTTCCTTCCTCTAAACTTTAACTGATGTTCTCAAGCAAATGTTCAACGGTGATAAAGGCTCAAGTGCCTGATGAACATAGGTTTTGTTCTGATATCCAGCACCACAATGGACGCCCTAATTTGACATCATCAGAGTTGTTATGAGTAGGGCTCTATAGACTGTTTTTGTTGTGATTTTCTGTATGTTACACTCTCTCTCACACACTGTTAATGTTTAATTATTTAAAATATTTTTTTCTATGTTTTTAGCTATTCTTATTTTATCTGTAAGCCGCCTTGAGTCCCTGTCAGAGAAAGAGGTGGGGTATAAATAAATATAAGAACAACAACAATATAACCCATCGATGAATTTTTTTTAAATTTTATTTTACTGAGTATAGACTAAATGAAACACACACATTCACAGCTAATTCTTGATCTGTGGTCAGTGTATGTGAGTTTTCATAAAGCTGTCACAGAAACACTTTATGCAGGTGTACATTTATAAATTCTGATGCGACTTTCCGTTAATTATATGCAACTGCTTTTTACAATGAGTAGGAAAGATTTTATTTTTTTGCCATAATTAGGGCATGTTTAATGAGGCAGTGATATGCACAGGAAATGCTGCTGCAGCAAATTGGCCCCAGTATTGCTCTTTCCTGTCATGGTCTTGCGACAGACACAACCAGCTCTTTTCTTCAGTATTGTCTATATTTAGCTCTTGTCTGAGTACAATTGACAGGGTGTTATCTTTGTGCAGCGTTGCAAAATCACTAAATGCACACGTTAGGAAGTAGCCAAATACAAATATTTGCAGATATACCATAGAGCTAAATCTTTGCTGTTTTAAATGTGGGGAAAATAACTTTAGGAAAACTTGGAAGAGATTAAAACAAAGCCTCTCCAAAAATTAAAAAAAATAAAATAAAAATCCTTTGTATGGTCACTTGAGAGCTAGTAGACAAATAAGGAGCACGCTTAGTACAACTCAGTAGCCCTAGGACTTGTTGCTAGACACAGCCTGTCTTCTGTCTTCCCTACAGATGCAAAATGTTCCGTAGATGAAATGGAGAAACTTTACAAGTCCTTAGAGCAAGCGAGTTTGTCTCCCATTGGGGACAGGCGACCTTCTACAAAAAAGGAGCTGAGAAAATCCTTCATCAAGAGGTGCAAAAACCCAACTGTTAATGAGAAACTCCACAAAATCCGAGCACTGAATAGTACGTTAAAGGTAAGTGTTTATGGAGGAGTTGTGCTTCAGCTGTTGTTGAGGCATTTAACTCATTGTGTGTAATTTTTAGCAGCCTCAGAAAATCCCTGAAATCATGATTGTGTTTACAATGTGGGTATTCTTAAAAAAAAATATGAAGGAAGATGTTATCTTCTTTGGTCTCCAGAGCCAATAGCTTGGAGAGGAGAACATTAGGATTGGACAACAATCCAGATATGAGAGACCTCTAGTGGTCAACTCACATTTCCAGTTTCACGAACTTCTCTTTCTTTCTTTCTTTCTTTCTTTCTTTCTTTCTTTCTTTCTTTCTTTCTTTCTTTCTTCTAGTGCAAGGAACATGACTTGGCCACGATTAACCAGTTGTTGGAGGATCCTGAGCTAACAGCAAGGAAGTACAGGGAGTGGAAGGATTCAAACACCATGTTGGTCCAAGATATCTATCAGCAGCAGGATGTTCTGAATACGCCTGAAGAAAATAGCACAGAAGCAGAGATGATGCTGCAACCATCTTTCATCGAAAGCACTATCTGAGAGAAGTGGACCGTGTGGTACTTTCCCCACACTGTTTGTCTTCATTTACAAATAGTTTAAGCTGCTACAGTTTCCGGTTTTGTTTTTCTAGTGGAGAACTCAACCCGTTAGCCAGAGCATTATTTCTTATCTCAGTATTAGGAACATAGGAAGCTGCCTTAAGCCAAGGCAGTCCATCTAGTTCAGTGTTGTCTACACTGGCCGGCAGGAAGGGATTTCCCCCAGCCCTTCCAGGGCACGCCTGGGATTAAACCTCAGACCTCCGGCATGCGAAACAGATGCTCTACCCTGAGCCCTGGCTCTTCACCATTCTATCTTCCTTTAAGTGAGTGATTTACCTTATCTTCCTTCAAGACAGAATGCCACTACCCAAGTGGTGACATCACAATGGTTCTAGTCTTTGTGAACTTCTGAGGAGAGCAATTATCTGGTGGACGGGAGTTGGAATTCCATTTTTTAAAAATGGCTGACCTTCATAGCACAAACGTTTTAGCAAGCACAACATCTGGACATTAAGGGTTTTAAAGAGTATGTACATAGTGTAAATAAGAAATTCATTTTAAAGTTTGTTAAGAGAAGTAAAAAAAATAAAAAGTTGTAGAAATGCTGCCAGGGTTCAAAAAAACAAACTTCCATAAAGATTATAACCTCTGCTGATGACACGATGGTGCCTGTCTCCTGTTAAAAAGCCTTGTCATCTGTTGAGTGAACACCTTTTGCAATCATAGCATCACTGTATTTATGAATGGCCAGGAAAAAAGCTGTTTCCTTACATCATCTGGGGAAAGTTGCATTTGAATTGTTTTTCATGCCAAAATAAATTCTGCAGCGTTGTGCAAACTCTGTTAGGTTTCTGGGTTGTTGTTTTTCTGTTTTATGGAACAGAGAGCTAAAGATTCTTACAAAAGAAAAAGAAAACTCTTCTCAATATGAAAATGTATACTTTGCAGGGAGCTTCAACAGGATATATATATATATTTGTTAATTTGCAGCAGAATGCATCTGGCTGACTTACCCTACAAATGCATGTTGTTGCTTACTACCCATATTCACTGTACAGTATTGCTAAAGAATCAATTTTGTCCCTGGTGCTGACTCCAGCCATTCAAGACAATGCTTCTTCCACTTTGCAGAGCATCTCTCCCCTGGGTTTAGTTTCAATAATATGCCAGAGTGTGACTGAATGTTGGGAACCCGCCTGAATACCAGCCTGCATCATATGTTCACCTGCAAACCTTTTCTGCATGATAGGAATTTTTGTCCATCCATCTCCTGCCCACCATGGAGGAGGGGTTGTCAATGTGGTTATAGTCAGTGATCTTGTAGTGAAATGGATCATGCAACGATGCTACAGGTGATATCACATCAGTGAATAAAATGATACAGGTCAACACAGCCAATCAAATCTTGCAACATGATGATGCCATTGAAGGCAGCAAAGGGCAACATAGAATTCAGGATAAATGAATCTTTTTACAAGGACTGGCAAAAATGAAAAGGGGAAGCACATTTTAGCATTACCCTCCCCCACAAAAATAATTTTTAAAAATGGTTTGGTGTTTTGGCTCAGTTCCAGCTGAGTCCCAGAAAAGCAGTCGACCTGAGGAATCTCTTAGTTTACAAATAAACAAATAAACCCATTGTAATTATAGAAAGCATTCTTTAATTTATGTGAGGTGAATTTTCAAGCAGGAAGGAAGGAAATTCTTCGGCTTTCTTGCGACGTTAAGTTAGAATAGTATTTCCTGGCTTGTGTGAAGCACTCGTAACGGAATATACATCTCCAATTAAATTTGTTCCTCTTGACTGAGCTGTTTTTTGGATTGGGGCAAGTTCTGCTTTTTAATAATAACGCCTTCCTGACATTGTCCCAAAGTCCCCCACTCTACTGCACGTGGGAGAAGGCAGGCTGAAACTGCTTTTGCCCTTGAGATTTCATATAAAAAGAGAATGAACAACTGTTTCTTTTCTTTTCTTTTCTTTTTCTTCTGGTAAAGACAAGACAATTCCAAGTATGAGCGTCAGTCTGGTATACATTGCAACCAGCAGTGCCAACTTAAACGAAGTATTGGGGGAGGCATTTAAGCCCTGCTCCACATAATTGATCACAAGATGTGCAGATGCACACTATTTGAATGGCAATGCCAGTCAACTTTTGGGGGCCCTCAAATATATATATATATATTTTAGGGGGGGCGAAGGGCCATCAGCCCCTAGGCACTGGCTCCTATGATTGCAGCAGGTCTGGGCAAACCCAGGTCAGTGGTCAGGTGTGATGGGGTTGTAGTTCAACCAGATCTGGAGAGTACCACATTTTACAACCCCTCCTCTAAGCACTTCACCACTCTGTTTAATGCCAGTAGTGCTGTTGGAAGGGACCCGGAGGGTTCTCTAGTCCAATCCTGTGCAATGCAGGAACCACAGCTAAAGAATTTCTGGCAGATGATCCACCAACCTCCGTTTAAAAACCTCCAGTGAAGGAGATGTCAATCTACCTGAGCTGAATTAAGTACTTCCTGAAAAGCACTCCTCCCAGAGCAATTCTGGCTTACTCCCAGGTAAGTGTGTATAGGACTGCAGCCTAGAGATTGCACCTTTAGTAAAAGATGACTTGCATTGTGATTGCAAACTTAAGAATTGACCGAACATGGTAAAGAAATGGGTTTAATTTATTGTCCGTGACATGACTTATTCTAAATGCTTTTAAAGATGAAAAACAAAGTGTTCTAATATCTATGACAGCAGAATATGGTACCTGAAAACTGCTTGTATCACTAGAAAAAGCAGTGTGTGTGTGTGTGTGTGTGTGTGTGTGTGTGTGTGTGTGTGTTTTTCTCTCTGCTGGGTTTTTGAAAATGGCACACAAGCGCAACCTGCTGGGTTTTCATGGTACTACAAGGACTTGTTAGAGTATATTTTCCTTTTTGTTCCTGTTTTGTATTATGGATGCATTTATTTGATCAACTGAAGATGCCTTGGCCAGAGGGCAGAATATAATTTACTTATATTTGCATAAGTAATGGGTTTCGCCTATCCATGTCACACTGAAGCAAAGAGATGCAGCTGTTTCCTAGCTCTTTGTAAGCACTTGGACTAAAAGCTTTATTGAACTGTGCTGATATGTGCTTAGAGGCAGAGACCCACCACAATGCAGAGCAATAACTCCTAACCCTTAGAGTCATGGTTCAGTTCCAGCCATGACTTGCCATGCCCTAGGCATAATTTCTCACATACAAACAACCCTTGTTAAAAATAAATTTCACGTAAAGGTGCTGGATTTCTTTTCTAGATGAGTGCTATGGCTAGCTGGCTGGTGTTTGTTTTTGTTTTGTGCTAATTCATAAACTAGCAAAGCACCCATGAGAGTGATGGGCTGGTTCTCTGACAGATTGTCCTGAGGAAGAGACCTCTCTCTTCCTCCTTTATTCTCACCACATATTTAAAGCGCTAGGATATCACTTTAAACAGTCATGGCTTTCCCCAAAGATGTTTTTTAAAGAAGTGGTTTAATGACCGCCTCTTTCAGCGGGTCTGGGAAGGCTCCCTCACAGAGGGAAGCATTCACCACCCCGCAGAGCCCATCGCCCAGTCCTTCCCGGCTTGCTTTTATCAGCCAGGATGGGCAAGGATCAAGGAGACAGGTGGTCAGTTTCACTTGTCCAAGCAGCCTGTCCACATCCTCAGAGGTAACAGATTGGAATTGATCCCATGTAACAGGACCAGACAGAACTCTAGTACTCTCCCGCCCTGGCCCTGCTCCCACGGTGGAGTCTACCTCCTTCTGAATCTGAGCAATTTTATCTGCAAAAAACTTTGCAAAAGCATTGCAGGAGATCTTGGGGTCCCTACCAGGCCCCGGTGGTACAGGTGGTTCCGATAGATTACGAACCACCTGAAAAAGTCTCCTGCTGCTGTTTTCTGCAGATGCAATGGAGGAGGTGAAGAAGGCCCTCTTCGCCATCGCCATTGCCACTTGGTCTATTACTTTTTTACTTCTGAATAGACATGCATAGGAGTCTTCTGTAAATATATTTGTGCTACTGACTGTACAACTCCAATGGACTGACCCAAGAGAGAGTGGAAGGGAGGGTCTCTGACCTTGTTTGGCAGCTGGACCTGGGGTGTGGGCCGTGGAGAGATGGGCCCACACAAGAAGTGCTGTGTCTCCATGGAGAGCCACGCAGCGATGGCTGATTTCCTGACCACCCGCCCTCCCCTTCTGCTGCTTGTTTCCACCAGCTTCACCTGATGTACACCACACATAAATGAAAAAAAGTTTGATTCAGATTTTTCTTTATTAATGCATTGGGGGCAAAGAAGTCAGGTCACAATTTGTTGTAACACATTTACAAAGAATATTCATGCCTTCTCAGAAAAGCACAGTTCAGCAGTGTTGGTTTATGCTTTGATACGAGGTCTCCCCATCATCACTTTCAGCAAGATACATTGAATAATGTACTGAAAACAGTTCCGATATTGCACACAAACAGATATTTCAAATTCTTGTGCTTGACTAACCCATGGAGAGAGGTTGTGATGTTCAGAGACATCGTTCTACTCCTGGCATAAAAGAAATAATGGTTTGACGTAACCGAGAGGATGTGGGAGAGCTCTTGAATGCAGTAACCTCTGAGCTCTGCTTTAATTATGTTTTATTCAAGAGGTTCATAATGGACATGGAGTATTGAAGTGCTGAGTGTAGATCAGTAACGTTACTTGTGTTGTTTAGACAAGTTGGCTGCTGGGGCTACTCTTGTGTTCAGTTTTTCATCTGATAACAAGTAAGATGCTTCCAATAATAATGTAACATCCTTGCAAGAGTCACTGGGCTTTTCTTTAGAATTTAGGAGCCTTAAGATCAGCCTTACCCAACATGGTGACCTCCAAATGTTGTTGGATGACAACTCCCAGTAGCCTCAGCCAGAATGAGTCAGTGATGATGGGAGTTTTACTCCAAAACATCTGGGGGACACCAGATATGGGGAAGCTGCTTAAGACAATGGCCAACTGCTGCCTAGAAAACAGTTGGACTTGCAAACAACCTGGTCAGAGTTATATCTATGGTTTGCTAGTTCAGTCTCCAGGCCAAAGACTGGTGCTGGTTTGCATGTTTGTTTCCTGACTTTCTGGAGTAAAGAAAGTGCTTTGTCCCTTTTACTATTAGTACTGAAACTTGTCTTTTCCCACCTGTAGAGCCCTATCCCCTAACTGTAAGAAACTGGGCCTGGTTTGCATTGTAGATGCTAGGACTCTTCCTTCCCATATATCAGGAATTGGCTTAACTAGGGTGAACCAGCTCACATCTGTGCAAGGAAAACTTTTACATGTTGATTTTCAAAAGCCAGATTTGAGGATGCAGATGCATACTGTGCTGGGCGCTTTACAAACATACTTAAATTAGTTTTAATCCAGGGACTGACTTGCCTGGATTCTATCTGCGAGGGATTGCAATGTTTCAGTAGCTCTAATTAGGAGGCCAAGAGTGATGTGTAAAACAATTTACAGAGAGATCAGCAGCAGCCTAGTTCACATCAGCTGTATACACAACTGGTTTGCTGTACAGTATTTGTTTGTTATTATCCTGCCTTTCCACCAGATGGTGCCCAGGCAGTCTCCTTGTTGCTGATGGCTGCCCTTTGCTCGCATACTTTGCTGTTAGGAATATAGGAACATAGGAATATAGGAACATATTTAGTCAGTCAATTGGTCCATCAAGTACAATATTGCCTACACTGCCTGGCAACAGCTCTCCATGGTTTCAGGAAGGAGGCAGGTCTACCTGGAAATATCTGGGAGCTTCTGCATGCAATGCCACTAAGCTACAAACCTTCATATTGTTTGATATTTTATGGAAAATCACATTTTGTCCAATGCATCGCTGAACAAGTGACCTTGGACTTCTTCTTGGCATAAATGGAAAAAGTTCTTCTGAAGCTCTTCTGCTAAGAGGACTGCCATTTTTTAATTTATTTATTTTTGCTTGCTCTGACCTGGCCTAACCATCAGTCTTGGGGCTAATCCAGATCTTAACCTGAGCAAAATTATTTTCTTTCTGATTGAGAATGCTCTTTCCTGATCTTGGATTGGTGCTCAATCCAATACCTAGGATCCTATGGACTCTTGGTCCAGAGCCTGCACACCTGTCCCAAAACAGGTCCATTCCTGTGAATTGCTCTTTGGTGTTAGGCACAAATCACACTTTGCAGGACAAATGGTTTGTTGTCCCCAATGAACACCTGGGATGCTTGAAGAGGAGGAATGGTGTCTGTAAACATGCAGTTGACATTCACCATGGCCAAACCATAACTTTTGCATTTGTGTGTCCCTGTGTGCTTATTATAGCCACATGCCCCCACTGTTAAATAAATGTTCTCAATAGGACCTTCATAAACATGGACCTTGGTCTCCATTTTAATTTTGCTTTCTGGGATTCATCCAGACAGTTCCTCACTTAGCATGCTCCTCAACAATCTACTTTATTACTAGGTAGCATGCTGTTTTCGCAAAATCTTTCCCAGCTTTCTTTGATGCTGCTGCTTGCGACAGCAATACGCCCCAGTGAGGACACCCCGCACAGAGAAAATGCAGAGATTTGTAGGCAGTTGAGAGCCTTTCCTTCTTGATCTACAATCTAGATGAACCAATACTGAGTGGTAAAGGATGAAGCCTTGTGTTGTACATATTAACACACTTGTATGCATAGGCAGGCCTTTTGTTGGGGGTTGGGAGAACCTCAGTTTGCTGTGTATTTTTATTGATTTTTATTAATTTAGTGGGGGTAGCTGCCCCTCCTGGCCCCCCCGGCTATGGCCATGTGCAGAGGTGACAGAAAACACTATAGAATTAACTGTTGCCTTGATGGGTGGGTTTTAGGCCAGTATATCTAAATAATGCATTATCCCAGAGTAATAAAATAAAATAAAATTGGGAATCTCTAAGTTATTGACCTACTTCCTGTTGAAGACACTCCCCCCCCCATTTCTTTCTCCCTCCACCCTTCCTTAGATTTTACCACTCTTTTCTCTCTTTCTTCCTTTGAAGGTTGATTTGAGCCTAGTAGCTTTGATGGTTGGTTAGGTGGGTAACTTCTAAAAATGAAAGGTTGGGATGGTGTTCAGCTAAGTTTCAGTCTTAGCGGACCCACTGAAATTTCAGTGGGTTTACGCTGAGTAAAACTCAATTCAACATCAGTAAGAGCCAGTGGTTGGGGGAATGATTTGGTGCAATGCATTATTTTGTGTCAAAATCGGGAAACAGTTAATAACATCAACCTTCATGATACATTTCAAAAAAACTGGTTCACCAAAGGCTGAAGCTAGCAAAAAGCATGATTTCAAAAGAGAATTGAGATGCAAGAGAAAAATAAGGCACTTTTTCATACATGTTTTTACATAATCATGTACACATGGATACAAAAAGCTAAGGTAACTTGATCTCACTTTAAAAGTAACTGAATTTCATCATCTCAGTCAAGATGAAGAGTAGACTTCCTTTTTTACACACTAAGCAGATACCACTTCCACAACTGAGCAGAGCAGCAATGAAAATGCAGTGGCAGAAATTTTTAAAAAGAAACCATGGATATGATTTTTCTTTTTTAATGCACACAAATTCATCAAAGTGCTTTTTGCTTCCTGGGTAATTTTTGACCATTTAATTACAGCACACATTAAACAGCAAGTAGAAAATGATATAGAACTACAAATTATCTAGACAATTATTACTGTTGCTTATTCTGGAGATTAGATTTTTTTTTCTTTTTACAGAGTATGCTTTTGTAAGCTGTGAATTATTTTTGCTGCTATCATATAACAGAGGAGCAGATGATGGCATTGGTAACAGAACAAAAAACCTTATATAATATGACTGCCCATCTTTTAATTTTAAACAAAATCAATAATTTCCTGCTACATAAGTAGTAAATCAATTTTAAGTATATTAGAAATGCTCAACTACTTTACAGGTGTAGTTATTCACACACACAAACAATTATTTTATGCACATGTAATAATATATGGATATAATTTATTTCCTAATCTATCACTGAATATACAAGTATTGACTATGGTATATTACAATATTTACAGTTGTCTTCTGTTTTTATACATACATTCAGCAACAACACAAAAGCTTTTCCACACTCCATCTGCTGCCTCACTCCATAATTTTGCACTTCAAATATTTGTAAATGTGTAAAGAAGGAGATTGTTTTTCCAAGTCAGCACAGAATATAGATGAAGAATCTTCTTTGGATGAAATCTTAGTGAAATGGAGGACTTCAACAGATGAGGGTTACAACCTCCACTAACACTCAGAGGTAGCTTTGATCAGTCTTGTTACTGCAGCTAGCTTGAAAATCATTTTTTCTCACTGAGAATGATATGTTGGAAATAATTGTATTGGGGGGGGGGGAGAGAATCTGCTCAACTAAACACATATAGATAAAAATGACCTATTTCAAGTCCTATGCAAATGCATTGGCTATATACCTTATTTTTCTGTGTATAAGATGCCCCCTACTTTTGGGGACTCCAATTTAAGAAAATGGGGTGAGATGGCTCAGAGTTTTTTGGGGGAGGATTGCCAAAGTTGTTGAGCCATGAAAATCACTCACCCGACGCTGAAATCTCATGCATCACAGAAGAAAACAAGCGTCAGCCCATTCGCCGCCAGCAGACACCAATTGCACACAGAGTTGCCACAGCAGCGGCCAATCCACAGCAGCCCTTGTCACAGCCACCAATCAGCCACCCAACTGCCGCCGCCACAGCCAATCCTAAGCAGCCTTTGCAGCAGCCACTAATCACCCACCCAATCGCCGCTGACAAGTTCCTGCTTGCAGCTGCAACCAATTGCCCATCCCGCATATGCACTATCCGTGTATAAGACGCCCCCCCCCAATTTTTAACATTATTTTAGAGTAAAAAAACCCTCGTCTTATACACGGAAAAGTACGGTACTTCTGAGTGATAATCTCCACTGGATTCCCTTTTCCCATACCTCTGATCCTTTTAGGGAGTGGAGTAGGGGGCAGATGGGATTACTCTGGCATTGAGCCACTGCAGTTTGAGTCTGGTTTCAGGTAAGGCTGTCTAATCTCAGAATCATGTTCTGTGTGGCTCGATTTCTCAGTACCGTAGATGAGTGCAAAGTTCCCATTTGGTCAGACTCTCTTTTGAAGTTATTTGTGCAATGGGATTTTGCCACAGGGGCAAATCATTCTGATGGATACTATATGCAGGCACTTGCCTTGGGGCGAGGCGGGCAAGAGAGAGCATCAGTCTCCTCCATATCCCCCACCACACTAATAGCACAGCCACCCAGTGGCACTGGTTTGGGGTTGCTACACGGCAGGGGGCCCTGTCACGGCAGAGGTGTGGCTTCAGCTTCCAGAAGTTCCAACTGAAAGGAAAGAAATACAGTGAGAGAGAAAAGAAATGAGCTAATTTGTCCACCCTGCTGCTTGCAAATGATGCTGGGCGAATTTGCTCAGCATGAGCCATCCCTTTCTCAGGGGGCAAATCTGAGCGGAGCCATTTTGAGGTGGTAGGAATACCCTTTCACATGACAACATGGAACAACAAAGTCTGAGGAACCCAGGCTGGTTCCAGTGTAAACCTTGATGCTTCATCTCTGCAATACATGCAATGTATCTGATACATCACTAATTTATTTTCTTAGAATAAGTAACCCAATCTGAGGCAATATATGGCTTGGTAGGAGACCCAAGCTTCAAATTCCATTCACTCCCCTGGTAGTCATGGAGAAGCCATAATCTTGCAACCTCAGTTACTCCTGTGTAAATGGTAATCAGCCTGCCTCTCTGGACTCCTTTTGATACTGGATGAGCTAAAAATTGCACAACAGTATATGAGTGTAAAATACAGAACTGCAGGATGGAAAATAGAAGCAGTGGACATGGACACTTCTCCTGACTGGGGTGGGGCTGCTTCTCAGTGGTGAGGCATCAGCTTTGCATGCAGAAGGTCACAGGTTTAAGCCCTAACATCTCTAGGTAGGTCTGGGAGAGCCTTTTCTGATATCTTGGAAAGTGGTGACAGTCAGCATGGACAATATTCAGTTGGATGGACACAAGTGGCCTGACTCATTCTAAGGCAGCATCCCATGTTGCACTTCCCTCAAAAGACTCTACTGCCCCATAGGCTTGGAACTGTCTCTCAGATCAGCTGGGTGATGCCATTTCTCTCTCTTACCTCAAAACCTTTCTAAAAGCCCATCTGGTTGGAACTGACCTATTATCCCAGAAAGGAGGTGGGCAGTTGCAAGATTAAAGGAGAAAATATCGGAAGGTGCACACAAAGAAACATATTTGCTTTTCAGGTTTCAAGTTAATAACCACTAGTAGAACCACAATGTTTATGAAGTTGTCAAAATGGATCTGCTTCTTAAATTCATAGTGTGGATCCCTTTTAAATGTTGAGATTCCCACCCCACTCCAACACACACTGTGCACCCCCCACAACTTCTCACTAGGGATGGAAGGAGCTGTCAGTTTTTGTTCTTAGTTTCCAATCCTAAATTCAGTTCCCACATTTCTGCAGCAATTTGCGAGTTTTGGTTTTTAAAGTTTCAGTTCTCATATTGTTTCAGAAAGTGTGGATTTGTTTCTCAGTGTGAACTGAATCAAATTCCGCCACCATTCCTCCTTCTCACCCGTGCAAACCTCCCCTCTCACCAGTTGCCAACATTTCACACTCCATTCATTGTTTCTAACATTATCTTCGCTTTCTCTAGCAACATGCCAACATGAGAGTGATTTGTGGGGAAAGTTCATTTGTAGATCCATTTGGACTTTGAAACTGAGATGGCAGTTCCCTTTATGACAAGCTCTTGGTCAACTGTCCAGTGTCTGCCTTGTGGGTTCATGTTACCAAACTTGTAGTTGAGAACTTCAGAAGAGTCATAATAATGAAATATTCTACCCAGAGGATTGGGGCATGCTGGGCACAGCTTCATCTTGATGTCTTCTCCGAGTTGAACAAAGTTTCATTAACCTACACCAACTGAAGATTTGGACCTACACAACCCAGACTATATAGAATATAAAAATACAACACACACTACGTTACATAACATATCAAACACAGAGTACAATTGTTCCTTTGCTTCAATGGGTCCTTTGTAGACTGCATTAATAGATGTTCTCTTTTCTGTAGCCACTGATGAAAAACTATTGTTTGAAACCTGACCCTATTTTTGAATGTAATGTTATTTACAGTAATGTCTTAAACAACAATCCTATCCTCAGGCCACTAAAATCCAGTTGATTTCAGTAGTATTTAAGCATTTTTTGTTTATGACTGCAGACTCACATTGCTACTACTAAGTAAAAACACCCCCATCACTTTTAAGGTTTTATTTTTAAAGTTGAAATGTTGGGAAAACAAACAAATTCAACAAAAATACGAGGTAGTTCTCATTTCCTCCTTCACCTGCTAGAGGGCCATGGAACAGTTTTGAAAATGAGTCATATAAATAAGAGGTATAGCAAGCGGAAAGGAAATGATCCCAGAATGTCCCTACACACAATGGGTTCCTTTTAAATTTTGGAGCATTCTGAAGAGCTGCAGTCCTATGGGCGTGTGTGCCATTCACAAGATTTAGCATGCATCTGTAGCTTTGGGAAGCAGTACGGTCTGTTTCAGAGCTGTTCTGTATCTTTCCAATTCAACTCATTAATTGGGACCAAATTCCATCTGCTAACAATAAAGCTTCCCTGGCCTCACTTTCACTATAATGGGGAATCTGAAAATAGTGATTCTTTTCTTTTTCACAGAACTAGATGAAATTTGCAGGAATAGCAGCCCTGTCCCCCCATTGGATCACACCTGCCAAATTGTAGGCAGATATATGCAGGGGATTTGCATGCAGGGTACCTTTGAAATTTGATATTAAAAAGGAAAAAGAAAATATTTTTCATTTTGTTCCAGAATTGGATAGAATTTGCAGGTATTATCACCTCCTCTGATGGGGTGCAGCCTGCACATTTCAGAATGATAGTTGCAGTGGTTCTCCCAAACACTTGAAACTAGCCTGCTGCCCTCAGGTGCAGTGAAGAACACTATCCCATTGCCAGTATTGAAATAAGAACTGGCTGTCAGACCAGTCAGTTTCTGTACATGGAATTGGGGGTTGTTGCCATCCCACCACTTGCCTCAGATACTAAAATGCCTTGGGCAAAATCTCCTGGCTAAAATAAATCTTGGAAAGGATGCACATGTGGCATTTTTGGACTGATGCAGTAGGACACGGGCCTTGAACCTGAATCTCAGAACTACTTCAAATGAAGAATGCGAAGAGAAATGGAAAGTTGGAGAGCTGAATTAGAGTAGTGGGAGGACTCAGTTTAATTCCTTGTTCAGCCATGAAACTCATGGAGTCACCTTGGACTGGTTCCCTATCATGCCATCCAGCCAAACCTACCTCACTTGTTGTGGTGAGGATTAAATTGCAGCAGGGAAGGGGAGAACCACACATACTCACCTGAACTCTGTGGTTATGAATGTTATAGATAAGAATGAAATTTTACAATATTGACAAGTGCCTACAGGTCGCCATTTCAAGGCAAGGTTCAAGAAACCACACACAAATTGGGAGGACTTCATAAATATTCCTAGATTTTTCATCTAAGTGGGTCTTTTCTTAGAAACAGGCACATAAATTCCTTTAATTTCCCAATTTTAGAGTACTTCTGTTAGACAAGGGCACTCAAAGTTCCTGTTGAAACATTAAGGCATTTAGGAGGCCTCCGTAAGCTTACCATATCTCCATACCAATATTAGTAGTGTGACCCCTTTCCCCATCCTCAGAGTCATCGAATTTCAGTTCAGCCACAATGCTCGTCTCAAGATAATGAAGTAACACTTTTAAATGATCTTGATATCTTTGCTTGCTACTTAGAGTTGGTAACTACACTTCAGGTAAATTCTGAGCAGGCCTTGATTGGAGAGATTTTACAGCTTTAGATCTGGGGACCCAAACCAGCTTGCAAAAGGAGCATCTATTCCCTTCTCCTGCTGCTCTTCACCAACAGCAACCTTGTTAACTGTCTGATCAGCTGTCCCTTATTTCTGCAATGATTTCTCCACCGCCATTGCAAATGCCCACCATGCATGCACAATGAAAATCTGTCATGGAGCCCCAGAAATGTGGTCTGTGGTGGAGGACAAAGGGGAGAAATTACTAAGAAGAGGAAGAGAGCCACCATGGAGGATAAAGAAGAAATATGCAAAAGGGCCAGACTTGGAGAAAGGGTTGTTTGAACAATTCTGAAAGTAGGGGGTCTGTGTATCACATGAGTGGTTGATAGCTGTGGTGGGAATCAACCCTGGCAGTTACTCTTTACAAAATGAAGGTGAAACAAACCTGTAATTTGGGTAGTTCACAGGGCTAGGATATTGGGGCAAGTACTGTTGGGCACCGACAGATGCTGGATACTAGACCTCTTTCCTGGACCTGCTGCCCCCTCCCCATGGTGTTGCTCCCTCTTCAATTGTCCCCTCTAAGCTTATGAGCAGTGGCTGGAGCAAAGAGAAGAAAGAGCATCCTTCAAGTGCCTTTTCTTTCCCTCTGAACATTTTTGTGGATTGTGCCCAAGGAGCACAACAGAGGGCATCTTTCCCAAGAACACCCTTCCCCAAGACACACGCACACACACATGCCCCTGGAATGAGCACTGGGAATACCTCTACTGAATAAATTGTGAATACTCAACAGAAGATCAGGGGCTTGTGAGTTCAGCCCAACCGAGCTTGCTCACAAAAACACCTCCCCATTGTGAATTTCCATATGACCCATTGCAAAATAGATAGCTATTTCAAGGTGAGATCACAACCAAATAAATCTATGGGTTACTTGTTCACAAAAGCCATGGTAGGAAAATGGATCATCAGGGTCTGCTCATGTAGTATGAATCATAGTGATGCAGACATGTCTAAAAGTATTGACTGAAAATCTATTGCTTGCCAATCAGAAGTCTAAAGAAGGAGGGCTATCAAGGGCCCTGAGGGCTGGCAGTAAGGCCAGGTGCTAGAAGGGCTGATAGACCTTAGTTACATTGATTCTGACTGGGTACAAGGCAGTTCTTAAAATATATACAGTTCTAGAATGTTAAGCAATAGCAAACATTCTGTTGCTTCAAAAACTATGAAAGCATCTTCTCCTTTCTCAGCTATGGAATAAATATCACAATGATACACAGACAAGGGCCTGGCCATGCAAGGTACATCTGGGAGCTCTCTAGTTTCCCAAAACCCAATTGGGACTGATGGTGCCTGGAGTCATCATTCCATGACTCCCCAGTTAGGGAAGATAAATCAAAAAGAGTGGCACATCTTCCCGAAGCTACACATCAGTAAAGACTGTAATTTCAGAATTCATGTCATCTCCAGGAGGGATTCCCGAATCCAGAGATGGCATCTCCACTGCTAGTCATACCTGCTGGTTAGTCCTATCCACCGTGTTGGCGGTGGAGGCATGCTCGCGAGTGTTTTGTCGGACGTGGGTGGAGTTTTGTTGCTCCATGGTTGAAGCTGTGGGGATGCAGAACTCTCTGAAACACCTTTTGAAGTTCTCATCTAGAAAGGCATAAAGGACGGGATTAAGGCAGCTGTTTGTGTACCCTAAAGCAATACAGAAGTGCCAGGAGACGGTCTGGAAAGTAGTTTCTGGGATATGGATCAAGGCTTTAATGATAACGTAAATATGGATGGGGGTCCAGCAGACGATGAAGACAGCCACAACCACGAGGACCATCCTGGTGATCCTTCTAAGATTCCTGTCCTTCTCCTTGGAGCCAGAGAGCATTCGGACACTCTTCAGGCGTAAAATCATGAGCCCATAGCATACCGTGATAATTAGGACAGGCATGATGAAGGCAAAGATGAAAACACAGATTTTCAGCAAGTTCTCCCAATACCATGCTGGGTGAGAGAATATAAGTGTGCAATCAACAGATCCTAGGAGGAAAAGAAAAAGAAAGAAATGAGGTTTGAGAGAATTATTTATTTACATTTAATCCTGTTCTTCCTCTTGCCCCCTCCATCCAAGGCCATAACTATATTCTACTGTGGTGTGAGCCTGTAAGAAAACTCACTGACTTTTGTGTGATGTTTACAACATAGAATTTTTAGGGGGGGGGGAGATTCAGTGTTCAAAAGATCAATAAGGGCAGGGCCACACATACAAGTCCCACTCCAAATGCCCCTATGTATGTCTGCCTGTTCAATCCCTGAACTTCTCATGTTGACTGGGAGTTGTCTGCAGAAGTTTTATTCATGTTTGCTTGAAAATGAGCAGAACCCTCTGCATAATCAGGGACCTTGATAAAGTGCTTCTGTGCAAGGAAAATATCCCTGAATAGAGTCTTGTTGGCTTAAATTAGCCTATTTTCCATATAAAAGCATTTCTCTAAAAAGAGAAAATAGGAGGTAAGATTCACATAACTAGGCTTCCTTAAGCTGACCAGCAATAGTTTTGGGCAAAAAGCATCACTTTGACTGTTAGATAGCTTAGTGGAACTCATAGCTGTCTCCTTGCTTCCTTCCTTCCTTCTTTCCAGTTAGGAGCAAAAGAAAGTCGGAGATAATTTACTATTTAATAACAAAAAGTGTCGTTCACTGCTATTAGAAAAAAATCACATTAAATATCTTGCTTTTTCATTCCCTGTTATAAGTAGCTATCTAATTCTAAAATAATCTAAATATAAAAGTGTGCCTTTAAATCACAGTGCCACCACTTAAATTGGGTCTCCAGCACTAAATGAACCACAACTTATATACATTAACTTGGGAGCAAGTCCCACTGGAATGGTCCGGCTCACTTTATAGTAGACAAGATATAATTCCATTCTTAGCTGATTAGTTTATTGATTAACAGCAAAACCTTCTTTTTACTTATGTAGATGTAATTCCCACTGTCTTATAAGGGGATTACTCCCAGGAAAGTGGGTGCAGGATTGTATCCTAAACTGCTTAGTTACTATGGGTTACATAAAAAAAGATAGATGTAGCCAAAAAATAAAAATAAAATGTAGATGCACTACTTCTAAATGAGGCTCCCTTTATGCAACCATAATGTTCTTTGCAGCTTCTAGAAATTCTTCTTTCTACCCACATAATCACAGTTTGATGGAAGTGTGTGAAGAACCAACAAACCTTCAACAACTCTATTTTGCATTGTACTTGTGGACTGGCTTGTTCTTTGCCAGAGTGTCGGCCTCTGTTTTTAGGTAAACATTATTTCTTATTAGGTATTAAAATATCCTATTTTGATGCATTCCCAGTAATCACTGTGACTCATGTTTTATGTATGTGCATACCAAATTTCCTACTTCTGGGTGTTCTGGGAGTACCTTAATGTTTAGCAGGGTATCATTCCTCTCTTTCTTGATATTAATTTGCAAATGTCCTCCCTTTAAGATCCAGTTCCCATTTCCATAATCAGTGTGTCTCAATGTGTGAACCAAATGTCTGATTTTTCACTCGAGTGGAAGTATCACCATTTGGGGGTGGATGCCTTTTGAGTCCCCCATTTGAGTGTGAGGTATAGAAAAGTCCCTTTTTCATTGTAAATTACACATGCTACTAAATTTTCTGACTTTCACTGGAAGGTAACCTAGAAATTTGATTTCTGCCTGAGTTTCTCTCTCCTTCATTCCCTGCCTTCCTGCCACTGCTGAAATAACTGAGCATCTGGAAATGGTGTGTGAAATCCTTACTCACCATTGCTCTCTTTGGTGGTTGCCATCACCATAACTGGGATGCCGATGGCTGAAGAAACAATCCAGTTACAGACGTTGACAATTTTGGCATTTCTGGGGGTGCGGAAATCCAGAGCCTTGACTGGGTGGCAAACTGCTATGTAGCGATCCACACTCATTGTGCAGAGAGTGAAAATGCTTGTGAACATGTTGTAGTAATCTATGGAGATAACAATCTTACAAATGGCGGTACCAAACGGCCATGTTCCCAGGAGGTAATTCACACTTTGGAATGGCAGCGTACTTGTTGCCAAGGCATCTGCCAGGGCAAGGTTGAAAATATAGATGTTGGTAGCAGTCTTCATTTTGGTATATCTAAGAAAGTCAACAAAGCAGAGGAATGAAAAGCTATAGCAAGATCAAACACAGTTATAACCAGACTAGTGTCTGATTTGAGGACTAGGGATTAAGAATATTGTATTTTTGTGCCTTGGTCCAGCAATATGGTACAGAAAGAATTTTCGGGGGGTGGGGGACTCAGTATCAAGCTTATCTGTAGATATTTTATCCCTAATTCCCATTTTTCTCCTTGATCTTGATGAGAAGCATGCTATTTCCCCCCACCTGTTCTAGTAGTAGAAATATAAACATTTCTCATAGATTATATACATAATTAGATAAATAATTTTATGCACATATTTTGTACCTATTCATTATGGGTTTCCTACAGGAATAAGCACATAAACAGATACATACAATAATGTATATAACTGTATATAAATACTTATTTATTAATACTTATAAAACAATGTTCTTACAGAGAGGAGAGCGGAACTCTCCATCATGCCATTGGAAAGCTATTCTAGGCAGGGTGAGAATGTCCCTCCTGTATTGGAGTTGTGCTCTGTCCTGTTCTTCTTGTGGGCCACTTAATTGAGGTGGTGAGCAAGGTGTCTATTTCACAGCATCTTACCCAATGAGAACCAAAGTGATTTTAGATCTCTTCTATGGACACAGCCCCAAAGCTCTGCTTCACTCATTGTAGTTGGGATGCTCTTAAGTATCAATGACATAAACTCCTGTTTCTGCCACTACAGCTAAAGCAGTCCCATAGGACAAGGCTGCCCGTTCCACTGAACAGAATTCAACTGAGGTACTTGGGTTTAGGTGCCCTGTATGCTGCCAAAGAGCAGCAAATAAATGTCTACCACAAAGTGTCATTGAACCCAACTCAAAGGGCAAAGGGGTCTGCAAGAAAGGCACTTGATGCCTGCATTTTGAGATATCTAAGAGAGATCAAAAGCAGGAAGGCATGGCTTAAGCGGAGATGTACTCTGGCTGGTTGCATAAATTCACTTTATGTGCTTACTGTCCTGCACCTGGCAATAGTCACATGGATTTTCACAGCTTTAGCATCCACACAGGCCTTTTTATATGTGAAGAGACTGAAAAATAAAATGAGTATTAAAGAAAATGCACTAACTCATAACATGGTTAGCACAACCCTTGTCCAGAGCCTTTATCAATAGCCTTAATGGAGGGGGGGGGTCTCACTGAGGACATTCCCCTTCTCAAACCTGAGATCAGCGTGAAGATAGTAGGGTTGTGTGAGCATAAGGACAGCTCTTTTTCAAGCTAGGGCTCTGATGCTGACTCAATCCCATCTAAATCCCATTTTTGAAAGAAACCCCTTTCTCTGTCTCCCTAAATTTATGGTGCCTTTTTGCATATGTGCTCCTGCTGTGGCAGAATATCCTGGAGTGTATTCCCTTAAGTCACTAGAATTAAATTATAAGTCGCCCCACTTGACTATGCTACCTGCTTGATATTCAAAGGCTGCAATCCTATCCCTGTGACTAGTTATTTGCTAAGCCAAACAGGCCAGACCCTGTTACTCTTGACTTATACTGTATGTCCACACAATTCATAAACCAACCTGAATTCATAAACTGTGCTAATGATATTCCTGAGGAAAAGAAGCAGGCATACCAATGTTTCTCTGGAAAGGTCTCTTCTATCTGATGCTGCAGTACTGGTACCCATTATAAATTGCTGCCCTGGGCAACCATCTATGCAGCTATTGGGAAATCTGGTTAAGAAATATGTGCTGTCCAGCTACTCAAATAGTATCATTTACATTTTTATTAACCTCCTTCTTCATTTTCTCCCTATTACATTTTATATTCTTAGGTTAGGCCATGTTGCATTTTGTCCTATCTTTATGATGAAGTTGTCTCATTTTTCCACACCTATAAAGAATAGCATATTTCTCCATTTAAGAAAGATGATTTCCTGTTTGCGAGGGCAGTGTTTACATTGCTCCTTTATTGTTATCGAGTGAGAATAGGACAGATAAGGAGCCATATTCAAGATGGAATATGTAATACGCACCTCCAGAGTTTTTCTATGATTAAAGTTATTTTCGCTTTGACACTTTCTCATAATTTTGTTTCATGGTTTTTATTACATATTTATGACAGGAGCCAAAGCTAAATGAAAAAAGAGGCGATACCAAGCATTTTATTTGTATTTCTTTATTGCAATCCTAGCAGTACAACTCGAGATACTTGGCAGAAGATCTATTATTTTCCTTCCAATATAAACTCATAAGATGCTCCCAATTCTCTTTTATTTGCCTTCCCCAGATGGCTGCTAATATCTTTTCCAAATGAAATTTCTCTTAAGCAATGTTAACATTCAGGTACATAAGCAACGCCAGCAAGTGGCTGCGCTAAGGCTTTTGACCATTAAGGGCAGAATTACACTTAGTAGGGCTTGGAAGCCAGGATGGATTGAGAAGTCCTGCTGCAACTGAAAGCTTTAAGAGATGTCACTAGTCAATGTAGACAGTCAGGATGAGGCAGGAGATGGCTTGATTAACTGGCTACAGTAAGGTCTGTGTTTGTATTCCATGCTAAAAAATCAATCTACAACAAGATCTGTATAAATGATGCATGCTAGTTTATATTTTCTTATCTTGTATCATCTTTTTTGCTGCTTCTACCCATTTTGAGGGGCAAAGATCTAGACAGGCATTGAAGCCTCATCCTTAGCTACTAAAAGTGTTGCTTCACTCCTTCCAACTTCTGAGACTGACAGCACAATTCTCTTCATGCTATTTAGAAGGAAACCCCATGGAATTAAATGGGGTGCCCCACAGGTGTGAGTATAGAATGGAATTGCCCCCTCGGTTTCTCACTGTGAAGCTCAAAAGGCTTAAAGATTACATTTTAAAAAGGGAGGGAGGGAGTAGTAGTAATCGTAGTAGTAGTAGTAGTAGTAATAATAATAATAATAATAATAATAATAATAATTATTATTATTATTATTATACCCCACCCATCTGCCTGGGTTTCCTCAGCCACTCTTCTAACACTAGAAGGGAATTTCTCAAGGATTCCAGAACTTGACATTATTTGGCATTTAACCCCAACTTCTTGAATTTTGAACATTGTCACATTTTTTTTTTTGCATTTGAAAATGTTGCAATATAATAGATACCCCTGGTTCTACTGCTGTGGAATCTCTGCATGTTTACCTATGAAAGGTGTGCGAAATGCTACCCTACTCCACTTCTTTCCATCTCATTGTTGTAGCTCTGACCTTGGTCATTGGGCAGCTGATCATATGAGACAAAGAGTGCCTTTTGGTTTGGGTATCAGTTATAACAAGACATCAAGGAGCACCTGTCCCAGTTTTGCAAAACTAGTGCCTAGAATAGCACTTCCCAAACTCGGGTCTCCAGCTGTTTTTGGACTACAGTTCCCAACATCCCTGACCAATGGTCTTGCTAGCTAGGGATGATGGGAGTTGTAGTCCAAAACCAGTTGGAGACTCAAGTTTGGGAAACACTGGCCTAGAAGCTATGGGATAAGGTTAAAAAAGTTGAATCCTGACAAGAAAGACATGATGCTATCAAGAGCAAGATCCTAGGCTCTTGAGTGAGGGTTTGTAATAGGAAGTATGGTAATCATCCTTTGCAGACATAGTGCTCAATCAGAGCTGATTGCTATAATAATAATAATAATAATAATAATAATAATAATAATAATAATAATAATTTATTTCTACCCCGCCCTTCTGGCTGGGTTTCCCCAGCCACTCTGTTCTGATCTTTTGTTCTGATTTGTGGCTGAAGAGTGGGCTTTCCCTTGGGAAGGAGTGGGGGAAGGGGAAAACCACTCAGACCCATGCTTTCTAGGCATGGCAAATGGAATTGTGGGCGACCCGTGAGATTGACTGCTTCAAAATGTGCTTTACATGGGATTGTCCTTGGAGACACATTGCAAGTGGTTTTTGCTTGCCTCCTGAAAATATTAAGTGGTGACAACATATTTAGCCAATTCTGCACCAAGCTAAATTGGCTACCTTGAAAGCACTTCTTGGCCTGGGCTGGAAGTGACAAACCAGAGTCTTTAATTTCCTGAATGAGCCCCTGCACTGACTGATTAGGGACTGCATTTAACTCACTGTATGAGTTAAAACATCCCTGCATAGACTAGAGCCTTTGCCACAATAGCTTAGAATTACCTCCCCAATGAGGTCAGAATCCACTCTTCCCTCACAGCCGTCTTGGAGAGACTGCAAAATCATGGAGGTTTTTGGGCTGCTGCAGCAGTTGGTAGGTTGCCCAGATTTCAGCTCACAATCATTGAGTTTTGATTTGTATTTTACTTTGGGTGTTTTGTGTTTAATTATTGTTTTAAAAATGCTTTCTTACATTTTCTTAGAGCTGCGTGAAAGTGCTATACAAATATTTTAAATAAACTGACAATTCATTTTCTACCTTAGCAGCAGACTAAGAAAACCAAACATTTCATCTGAAAGAAAATCGCTCAAAGATGTTATTTTTAACTATACATGTTTTAAATGGTGCTTTTAGCAAACTTTACTGAAGACAATATGACTGATTACATCCATAGCAACTAATGCAACATTCCAGTGATTCTCAGTACGCAGCACTGCCTGGTCCACTTCATATGTGTAAAAGGCTGCTATCATTTTGACTGAAAGCTCCATCCTAAAAATACTCATTGGAAACAGACTGCGTAGCCCCCAATGCAGCTGTTCAAACACTTTGATTCTACTTCTGTTTAGATCTAGCTCATGGCCTCTCTTCCTTGACCCTCCCATACAGCAAACAGGCTTATGGGGCAGGGGGGGGTACACTTGGCATTAATGACAGCTTCCCTCCAAAGCCTAGATAAATGTTTATTACAATGAAAAAACCTGCAATCCCTGGCCACCTCACCGTGCTAAAGTAAGCTCAAAAATGCACCCCATCCAATTTCTAAAGCATTTCTAATGTGCCTTGAAGATGGAGCATTAAAACCGAAGCCTCCTTTTCAGAGGAAGAAAGCTTCTGGGAAACCGAAGGACAATTTTTTGGCACCAACGCTAGACATGACAGGAGAGCATGCAAATCATTTGCTTTGTGCTTGAGATCATTTTAATGGATTTGCAAAAGCAACATATTGCATCCAGATGAATGTTCCTGGCAGAACTATTTCCAGGCCTCTTGATATCGTACTACTCTGACATTCTGGTTTCTTTTTCAGGTCTTTGTTTACAGATCACAATAACTGTGCAGTCTCAAACAAAGAATGTCTCTAGGAAACAGGCCCAAGTGCACCTAGTAGTTAAATGCCAAGAAGGTAAATGGAAAGATCAAACAATCCCTCCGTCTGTTAGGGTAAAAGAAGTGCTGGCCCTCAAACTCTGTTATCAGGTCATATAATCAAAGTATGTAAATACTTTTGCAAAGCTTATACAAAGAAAGCCACCTGCTCTCCTGGAAGGGTGTGTGTGGATCAACCAGGCCAGGTTCAAGGTTAGTGTACTAAGCCCTGAATAACTTAGGCCCAGAAAACCTTAATGACCTCTTTACCCTGTATACCCCAAGTCAAGATCATTGAAGGGGAAATCAACATTGTGGGTGTTGATCTATGGAACTCCCTCTCACAATAAGTTAGATAAGCACCGCCCCTACTGAGTTTCAGGGGCCTGGCCAAAATGGCCACTGACCGGACCTCACTGTGAGTGGCAGTTGCGGCCCACCGCAGCACCTCCACTTTGCCCCACTGCACTGTGACATTTTCCTGGCTGTTATCATGTCTCCTCGGCCGCCGCAGAGGCTCATGGGTTCCCACCAGGCCCGCTATTCAAACTGGCCAGTCTGTGGCAGCCAAGGGGGCATGGCTAGGGGAGCAGAAATGGAGCAAGCAGGCTTCACTCAGGTTCGCCTAGGGGCCGGATATGGCCCTCCAAGCCTCTTTACCTGGCCGTAAGGACCCTCTCTAGGGCACCCTGTCCCCAGCCACCCCCATCTGTCCAGGCCACTCCTCAGGCCTGTTTTGCAATCTCCAAGAGTGTTTTTTGCCTGGCTGCCATAAGGCCATGAACTCTGCTAATGCCTCTCATGCGCTTGGATGAAAGAGGATGTGTAAGTGTGTATAGAAATTAGCCTGCTGTACAAAGGTAAACATTTACCATCCATGGCTCCACCCAGTGGCAAGTGGCCCCCAGGAGGTTGCCTAGAACAGTGTTTCCCAACCTTTTTTGGGCAAAGGCACACTTGTTTGATGAAAAAAATCTCGCGGCACACCACCATTACAGCCCCGTGACGTCAGCGCGCAGCGTCACGCCGGGAGGGACGCACGAAAGTGAAAGTTTTCAATTTTTTTCCCTCCCCCTTGCCGGGGAACCTCCAAGCTTTGGGGGTGGGGGGGGAGGAGGCAGCAAAGCGAGGGACTGAGGGATGGCGGCAGCTGAGGCGGCGGCGGCTGTTGTGGTGGTGGCGGCGATAGCGGGCGGAGGAGGGGGCGGCGGCGGGGCCGAGGTGGCCGGCGGCGGCGGCGGGTGGAGCAGGAGGGCGGCCGAGGGCGGTGAGGGAGTAGGGTTGCCCGGGGCTTGAGGAGCTGTCGCCGGGAGTTGCTGCTGCTGTTGTTGCTGCTGCTGCCCGGACATGCCGGCCTCCTCCTCGTCCGCTGTCTCGTGCTCCTCCCTTTTGCACGCGCTGCCCCGCCGCCGCCCCATTGGCTGGGTCCTGTCAGCTGATCCTGTGTTATTTCCTGTGTGTGTGTGTGAGGGGAGAATGGAGAGAGAAACCTCGGCACCACCACCGCGGAGCCGCCCCCGGCTCGACGCGGATCCTCGCCGCCGCCGCCTCACACCGCCCGACTCACCCGCCTCCCTCCCACGGCACACCAGCCAACGTCTCACGGCACACTAGTGTGCCACGGAACACCGGTTGGGAAACACTGGCCTAGAAGGTAATGTGGCCCTTTATCTGAAGAAGGTTCCCCACTCCTGATCAAGAACAGAAGAAGTGTCTCTCAGGATCCAACCAAAGGCTTATTGTATCTGTTCACAGTAGCCCATCAGATAAGAAGCTCATGAGTAGAAGATGAGATCAATAGTCTTTCTCCACTGTTGTTTCACAGTAAGTAGCACTGAGTGGTATGCTGAATACAAACCTAGAGGTGGTTTAGCCATTGTGACTGTATAGCCTTGTCCTTCATGAATTTGTCTAATCCCCCTTTAAAGTCATCTCAATTGGTGGCCATTAGCACATCAGTAAATACCACCATTTAACAATGCCCTGAGTAAATTCCAGCCCATGATTTAGGGAGGCTGACTGGACTTGTATGCTCTTCTTTCTCAGATGTTTTGAGCATTCTTGGATTAAACAAATCCTTTCAGTCATTGTATTAACCTAAAATAATTGCCTGTATGGATCTAAAATAATCTACCAGAATGGAAGCATTCTGCATATACTTCCTTTTATGCAGGGTCCTCACTCTCTGCAATTTTCAGGCAGGGTGGTCTTTGTATAGCTGCAGACATAAATTGGGATACCCAATTTCTACCTGTTGCAATAATGACTTAATTCTTTGCATTGCGGCGGCAGGGAGTGTAATCAAACATGACTCATAATCAAAATTTCAGGAAGTGAAAAACACTTTGGGGACTGTAACTCTATCCACGTTTATGCAGACACAAGGCTTACTCAAATCCAGTCAATGGCAGTAAGAAGTGTTTCTTCTGATTGACAGTCTTTACGTCTAGCATGCCATTATTATTCTATAGAACTGTTCACAGTACCAAGAGAAAGTGAGTTCCCCATGGTCATTCATACTCAAAGTACACATGTTCCTCCACTTGATCCACATTTTCTTTTTTAAAAAAGTAAAAAGCAGTTGTGGGAGACTGGTATTTTTATCAGAGCACCAACAGAAGGGAGCTAATCCATTCTGCTTCACTCTTACCTCTCCTTATGCCACTTTCCCTAATCTCATGTTGATTTTCTCTCCAGAATGGGAGACCTGCAGGTCCCAATATATTTGTTCCCACAGGTGCGAAAGCTACTGGGGTGGGAATCAATGAACAAATGCTTAAAAAGTAGGAGTTATACAGTCACCCACTCAAGATTGTCTCTTCCAGCAGATACTTTGCTTTATTTCATATTTTTTTAAAGGAACAATGTCTGGATTATGCATTGTCACACTATGCCTGCTACTTTTTAAATGTTCTGTAAAAACAATTAAAAATTAGATTTACCAAAAAATGGGGGGGGGGATGGTACATGTGAATGAGTATCACATGTAATTTGAGCCTTAGAGAATTTCATAGCCAAGTATAGACTGAAATGCACATTCCTCACACCAGAATTCATCTACTCTTTCCTTTTGGCCCCAAAAGGATGCCTGTTACTTTTGGTTTTTTGTGTGTTCAGTATTGAGGTTGCTGCTGCTGTGCTTCTCAAGGAGCCTCCTAGAGTTCAGATCCACTGCTGTCAATGAAAATGTTGCTCTTGGTCATTGTGGGGTATGGAGTGGGAAACCATTCATCAGCTCAAATACACACCCACACATACCCTTCCTCCAAAGACCTTTCGGTAGCTCACAATGTTTCTTCTATTTTATTGTCATAACAAGGCCAACTAGTTACCTCAATGGCTTAGTGGAGATTTGAATTGGATCCCCCTGGCACTCTAACCACTGTTGAAAAAGCAATTAAGTCATTATGCAATGATGAGAAGGAAGGAAATGCATTTCAATAATTAGTCTTATAGCAGTGTGGGACTGTGGATTCAACTCCTGGAGGTTCAGTGGGAGCCCCATACATGCTGTCCTGAGTCCCATAAAGGAAGAACAGGAGATGAACGAAAGAGCAATGACATTCTAAATGCATCTACGAAGAAGGAAGCCAATTGAGTCAAGTAGGGCTTACTCCCAGGCAGATGGAAATAGCATTGCAAAGAGACAGAGAAAGCAGATTTCTTATTGCTGCTGCTGAAATAAACAGCAGATGTTGCTGAAATAAACAGTAGATAATCATTGTCAAAGGTGGTGTTGCTTCTCAGTCACAATCCCTACTTGTGCAACCTGAGTTAGCTCAGTTCTTAACCAAAGGATGAAATAATAATAATAAAAAAGGCAATACAGGTCAGCCTGCAAGGAGTTCATAGCGCTGTATAAGTAACAACATGCACCACTCCTTCCCACTAAGAGCAGACATAGGTGGTGAATGCAGGGCTGGTGTCCAGTGTTAGCATGGCTGGACAGCTGCTGAGGATGACCCAGCAAAGAGTTCCCTAACAAGAGCTTCCCTGAACCTATTCCTCTTCCTGTTTGATCACTCACCTCTCTGGTTCAACCAATGGTGGTGGTGGGGAGGAGCAGTCGATGCCACTGTCTGCTTGCACATTGGCTCTCTGCCTGTCAAGCAAGCGGGTCACCACAATGATGAAGAGGATGGGGACAGCAGTAGGAGCAGCTGGTGATAATGGTGGTGAGGAGGTAGGCTCCCTGAGTGTGGGGGAGAGCACAGTTTTGCCTAAGGCCCCTCTAGAACCCGAAGGGTGATGCTGGTGTTATGTAGTCAAAACTGGGCCATTGAGAGAAAAAGAGGGTGGTAAGCTTTGGAAAACTCTGAGGTTTGTTGAAATAGAATGTCAACACACGGACCCAAGGGTTGGGGACACACACACCCCAACAAAAAGAAATTAAATTCAGTTGCCAATGAATTTTGAGTGTCAGCTGGAAAAAAGAGGCTGACTTCAGCTGCTTATTGCTTATATAGTTTCCCAGGGAAGTAAGTTAAGGGAACTTTTGAGAGGGGTACACTGCAAGATTTTGTT
Organism: Podarcis liolepis; assembly: GCF_965112155.1. NCBI lineage: Eukaryota > Metazoa > Chordata > Lepidosauria > Squamata > Lacertidae > Podarcis > Podarcis liolepis. The sequence continues at coordinate 68,955,905 of NC_139557.1, read as the reverse complement.
ACAGGTGCTACTAAATCTTAAAATATGACTGAATACCTTTATTACTTGCAAATTAAGATTTTGCTTCTTTAGGCTTTTGTCCATCCCAGGTGGAATTTTTCAGATAAATAAACTGGTTTCCGCCCCCCTTCCAATGTTGTCTCAGAAGCAGCCGTTTCCACCTGTTGTTATCAATCGTTTCAATAGATGGTGCTGTGTTCTTTTAGATATTGATTGTAATCTTGTTTCTCCTAAATGTTAGCCGGGTGCTAGGAGCAAATTTGATTGCTGTCCTACCTGGCATTCATTAAAGAAATCTAATTTCACAAAGGCAACAAGAAAACCCATTCCACATACAGAAGAGTGTTGTGTCGCCCCCCCCACCCCCAAATGGGCAACAAATCTCTTTGCAGTAAACTTGCATCTGACAGAAGTATTTCTGTGGAAGAATATTGCACAACATTTCTTTGGAAGAGGAGCTTACTTGCCCAGAAAATGCAAACCTTTAAATGGGGGTGGGTGGGTTTCAGATCTTTTCACAACTGAAATAAAGTGGGAACATTTTGGTATGAAAGTCAGTAGGGGGGATATGACCATTAAATTCTGTTATTTTTTCTGAAAGGATTGTTGGCATTCATCTCTGTATAAGTGATTTATTAGTTGGGAGGCAGGCAAAAGAGTACAGTCATGTATTTCTAAGACAGCAAACCTGGCCATAGAAGGCACTGCTTTTGAGCTACTTGTGAAGGGGTTATTGTTTTGTTCTTTTCTCTCTCCATGGATATAGGAAGAGCTATGACCTAAAGTTTTTTTCCTATCTAATACATATATTAAACTTTTCACCTGTAAAAATTCATATTGTCACTCAAGAAGAATTTCTTCTCTTTTTAAAAATAAAGTCTTATCACCTGACCACCACTCCAACTCCAAACCGATTTACTTGCACAATCAGGCATGCTCCCTGTTACAACTTTCTTTTTCCAGTTACACACTTCTTCTTGCTGCCAGCACAGAGTCTTCAGAACTGCCATTCATATCAGTCCTGAGGCATCAAAATAAGAGGCAATGACTGCATCTCTTCTCAACATGATTCCCCACCACCACCAGCAAAGTCCCATGAATACATTTCCTCCTGAGGGAAGAGGCATCAACATGGTGGCAGTGGTAAGCATAGCCAGGGATTGGTGAGAATGAGAAGTGCCATGGCACCATGGGCACCAATTGGTTTACTGCAGTTTGGTCCACCTTAAATGTGTCCAACAAATATCTCCTTTTGTGAACTGTGCAAAGGGGTTTCTGCAGAAAATGGGTCCCACATGAAAAAGAATCCCTGGTTTTGGAAGGTCTTCCAAAGAGCACCTCCCAGCCAAACCTTTAGGTCTGCCTTCCCCAACCTGGTGCCCCCTCTGAGACTACAATTCCCATCAACCCCAGCCAGCAGGGTTGGGGAAGGCAGATTTAGGGTTCTCAAGGGCACACTTATGTTCTCCGGGTCTTTCCTGACCAAAGAAAAAGAACTGCATTTCTCCTGGCTGCACCTTCTTGAAGGAGCACCCTGAAAATGACCAGGGAACCACCTCCCTTTCCAGTCTCCATGATGGGGTGGTGGGGAGAGCCATCGCCCCGAAAGTTGCCCCAGCCCCCCGCCCCTCCTTGCCTATTTGCACGAATGGCCCTTTCGCTGGAACTCAGGAAGCACCCCGCCACCGCCTCCCCGCGAGACCCGCTTCCTCTTACCGGATGATGACATACATGACCAAGAAGTTGCCGAAGAGTCCCACCACGCACACGACGGAGTAGAGAACCATGATGACGATGGCCGTGACCATGGAAGGGCTGACGCCGTGGGCAGAGCACAGGCTGCCTCCGTTTGCCTCCAGGCTGCTGTTGGGGCCGCCACAGGATAATAGCTGGGTGCTGTTGGGCTCGCTCTGGTTCCAGGGTTCGCCCCCCATGGTCCCGGCCAGCGGCCGCCCGACCACAACGAGGCTCCAAGGGACTGCGTGCGCTGTCCTTGGTGCTGACCGGACAGCCTCAGGGCAAATTCCCCTTTGCAGTGCAGGAGGGCGGGACCCCTGCCGCCGTCGAAGGCTGCCCCAGACGCAGGAGAGAGAAGGAGGGAGACGGACCAGTGGGTTACACCTCCCAGCTAAGCCAGTGGCGAAGCGGGAGACGAAAGAAGCGCTGCCTTCTGCTCTGAGCTGCCGCCGCTTCCTTCGACAGGAGCGCACGGAGCAAAAGGGCCGGAGAGCGCAGAGGAGTCACCAAGGAGCCCGGGACGAAGGAAGCAATCCAAAAGCTTGCGCTCCCTCCCTCCAGATGTGCGCGCGCTCCCGCAACCGCACACATGTGCGCTCCCACAGCTGGCTCTGACACACGCGCGCTCACCTGTGCCAGGGGGATGGCTAAGCATGGGGAGGAGGAGCCTCCAGCTGATGGGACGAGGAGGCGGGGAGGGACTCTTTTTAACCCAACCTGCACAGAGGCAGGAGCGCTTGAGATCAGGCGGTCCCGCTTCGCGAGCGAGCTGTGGCGCTCTCCTCACCCCCACCTCCGCCGGTCTCTCCCTTCTTTAGCTAACCAGAGCAGCCACCAGGACAAAGGTGGTTTAATAATCGCAGGAAGAGGGTTAATTGTTCGTGAGAGTTGGGTTCCAGCACAGGGAGTGGCCGGAGGGCTGAGTTTACGGTGCTTTCTAGGTTGAGGGGAAGGGGGTTTAGCTACTATCGGTCTGCGGCCCGAGTTACGGGCTGCGACTACCTTGGATTATGTAACGAACTTGGAAAGTTTGCTCTTTCCGTTCACGCAGCTTCCCTAGAACAATGAGATGGCATTAGGCTGCAGTGGCCAATGGTTGCCAGCAGATTGGTGCTTTGTTTGTTTTAAATAAAGGAAAGCGAAGAGGGCTCTTATCCGGAAGACCAATGATCGCGTGACTCAACCGCATTTATACCCTTGCCAGAAGTCTCCCTCGCATAATAATTACAGGACAGTCTTTCTGCAACGGGCACTGTTCTACTGCTGCTCACTGCAACTAAAAAGAAAATTAAAAATCTGGTCAGGTGTGAGCTTCCAGTACCAGAGAGAGGGGAACACATGGCCTTCCGTAAATTATATCAAGCATATTTTTTTAGAAGGGGAGAGGTACGCACAATGTTGGAGTAGAAATGGTTGGGAGGCTGTTGCCTTTCTGTTGCTTCACCACATTTTTTATTGTTTAAAATGTTTGTCATTAGATTATTATTTTTTTATGCTAAAAGCTGCCAGAGGTTTAGTAGTAAAGTGCTAACAGCAGGATCAAATTATTCCAGCTTTTGGAATACAACAACCAAGAAAAGTAAGCAGGTGAAGGTCTCCAATGCACCAACTTCTTTGAAAAGAACAAATAAGAACTGTCAGTTGGATCCATTTCCTTGTTGTGGCCTGAGTTCCTGGACAGAATGCTTGCCCTTGCCCATCATAATTCATGGCCCGTAAAATCCAGTAGGAGAGGGTGGGCTGGTCAGTCCAGTGAGTGGCCAATACCTCAGAATGGGAGGGAGTTATGCCCACCACATTGAAAGAGGTGTGGTGAAGCCCCTCTTAAAGAGGCACTCCTTGGATCCAGAGGTTTTGAGAAAGCTGCTGCTGCCCAATCTCTTATGGGAAGTCCATCAGCAGGACCTCAGTGCAACTACACTCTCTTCACTTGCGATTCCCATCATCTGGTACTCAAAGGCATACTGGTTCCGACAGCAGAGGCATAATATAGTGATTGTAGCTAGCAGCCACTGAGAGCACATATTTGAACAAGCTTCATCCCCTCAGAAGGGGCTCTCCTGTGCCTGCAAATTCATCCAATTAGTTAATAAACAAATTAATAAGTAAAGAAGCTGTAGGCACTTGTTGTAAACATTCCTTATGTTCCCTAATGATGACTGTTGTCGTCAAGAAAACATGGATCAAATGAAGGGATGCTTTCAGTAGTACACATTGTTTGGAAACTACATTATTGTTACCTTGGATTTTCATGGCTGCATGCTCTGTGTATATGACTGAGGTCAAAAAACAGTTGACAGCATGCTTTGAGCTGTATATATTACCTTGTTTGATTACACATGCTGAGTAGTAGAAAGTGTTCTTTGAAGCAGCTCCTGCGTTTCTCCTCTCTAAACATAGAATTACAATTATGTTCCAGCAAGACCTGGGACTATGGCTTGATTATTTAATGGAGCTATCCATTTGGGGCTGATCTGGCAAACTGTGGAAATGAAACTCCACGAGGTGCAGATCAGTCATGCACAAATGTCAAATAAAATATAGTAATTTTAAAAACTGACACTCCCAATGGGGTAATTCGCGAGTTTCTTAACTTCAGCTGTGGTTTGACTTTGTTAAATGTAGGTTTGGGTTTTGTGTGTGGTAGACTAGGCGGAGAAGTGGCAACTTGCTCTATTTTTTTCAGTAGTCTCTTTGGTTCATCCTGTTTGCTCGCTCCATCTTGTGCTTCCCCTTCTACTGCACCTTAGCAACTAAGTTCTGGTCATCTAAGGGCTCTGTCAGAATTTGTTGTATTGCACATCTCCGAATGGACCTCACAAGTGCAGAAATTCATATGATATATTGAATTCAGCATCCTCAGGATTTCACTTTTTAAAAATTCAACACACACAAAGTTTCTAGTCCTTAGGATTGCAAAGTGAAGTTCAAAAACATTTTGTGGAGCTATGCCTGGTGAAATAAAATCTGCCTGTGTGTATCTGTGTTAGAAAAAAGAAAGATAATGGTTCAGGTGTGAGGAGTCAGTGGTCTGTATGAATGTGCTCCCCCAAATTAACAGCAACAACAAAAATACTGTGCAGAGAAAGAAAACTGGTGTGTTGATTTTAACTTGCAGTTTGTTCTAGTCAAAGCATAGGTGCTACCTTTGGCCATCATTTTCATTTTCGCTGTGCTAATTTCACTGTTCTGCTTGACTGCAAGGCAAAACATATGGACTGCAAAAGAAACACAGAGAGTGGCAGGGCTTGTGCCTGACCTTATGCAATTATTTGCTATCACAAAGGCTGCAAGAACAAAAGAACAAAGCCAAAAGAAAACAGCAGCTCTTTGCAAAAGATTGCAATGGTATCTACAAGGAAGGATTGGGAACTGTGAGAAGGTATGGCCTTTCCAATAGCAGAGACAGATATCCCCCGCATAAGGCTTTTGGGCGCAAGAACAAAGTTCTTATTGGACTTACCCTTGACAGAAATACTTGCTTTCAGCTGATTTTCCTTTCACAACAATGAATACTCCCAAGGGGAAAGTGTTCTTTTCAGAGCTCCTCTGCAGAAATTGTATGTGCTGGAGACAGGTAGAAGAAAGAAAGGTTGCTGTACTTTTGCAGGCAACTATAGCTCACTTCAAGAAGATTTTGGACTGCATCCCAGTTTGGGTACTTAAAAAAAAGTTAAGCAGGCAGAGTCCAGAAGAATGCATGAGTACTGAATATTAACATCATTGTCCCAAGCATTACTGGAGGGATAGCTCAGTTGGTAGAGCATAGAAGCCTTTTCCACAGAATTGCAGAGTTGGAAGGGACCATGAGGGTCATCCAGTTCAACTCTCTGCAACACAGGATTCTTCCCCCCCCCCCTCAACACGAGCCTGAGATTAAGAGTCTCATGCTCTGACTGAATCACTCTGGAGACTCTTAATCTCAGGGATGTGGGATCCTGTCTAGACTAGATGATCCTCGTGGTCCCTTCCAACTCTACAATTCTGTGATTCTATGAAAGGAGTTGAATTCCATGTAAATGTGCTTAGGATCACAAGGCAACACTTCTAGGAGGGAAACCAGGAGGCAGGCAAGGGGAGGCAGGCTGATGGCACCTATCACTGTGTGTGCCCTTGTTCAGAAGCTTGTCTTTTCCTAAGGCACTTTAGGTCTCAGAGCTGGTGACAGATTTACCTGTAATCAAATCTTTTGCAGCCACCCTCAGGGAAACCTGAAATGTCATTTCTGCCCAAGCGATGACTAATTTGTTTTGGGAGAAAACTGAAGTTATGTAGACAGATATCAATGTTCAGTGTGAAGACAGATTTCTTTGGGTGAAAATTTTGGGAAGCTATTCTGGGAGGGGTGAGAGAGAGAGCGAGAGAGAACGAGAACAACAGCAACAGCAACAGACAAACTGCCACTTCATGAGATAACTATGTAGGGCTGCAAACTGCTACCTTGGCATCCTCACCCCAAGGAAAAAATAGAAAATGATCTCAGACACAAAATATCATCTAATTTTTAGGAAGCGTATCAGTTGTAAATCAGTGGCTGCCCTTCCTTCCTTCCTTCCTTCCTTCCTTCCTTCCTTCCTTTCTTTCTTTCTTTCTTTCTTTCTTTCTTTCTTTCTTTCTTTCTTTCTTTTTAAATGTCAAACCTGGTTTAGATACTTTCCTAGTCATCTGTTCTTCTGTGGGGTTGAAGAAAGGCTGCATGCCCCTTTCTCCAAAGGAACATATCATAGAAACTTGATTCCTTGAGAACCATGTTTGGGCAATCTCTGCACTTCTGAGTGGTACCAACAGTGTGAGTTGGGCCATCAAATGTGGACAGTCCACATCACAAAGTACTTGAGGAGGCTGTTGGAAGCAAGGGCTTAGCATTCATTTTTTACATCCCATAAAAGGCTTGGCCAGCTGAGTAAATGCCTGAACCAGGAGGACTCTGATTCTCCTTAAGAGGTTTTGACTTCATGGGTTGGATCGCAGGTGTCCTCCTATGAATGTGAATGGAAGGACTCAGTGGGTGAGGCCATTTTTGCCAACCACTCCCTCCTGCTGCTGTGGAGGATGCCCCATCTAAAGGGGAAGACCGAGTCAGCTAACATGGTGTTATGAAGGTTGTGCACCACCTTCAATCTCTGCCAATGGGTAGCAAGATTCCAAGGGGTTTCAGGCGCTCACCCAGGGTTGTGTTTCCATTGGGAAAGCTAAGGCACAGTGGAGGCTTGTGATGTATTTTACACACATCTACATCTAAAGTCTTCAATGTAGAGAGTGCAGAACATTATACTCCAAGAGTAAGGTTACCAGATGTCCCCATTTCCTGGGGACAGTCCCTGGATTTACAAATCAGTCCCCATACAAAATGCACTGAAGTTGAAAAGTGTCCCCGGATTCATTGAAAAAAATCTGGTAACCTTATCCAAGAGTCTCTCGTTCTCCTCACATAGCTTCAGGAAACCTGGGTCGAAAGCAGCAGTCAGTCATGGCCCCCAGTCTCTCAGTGCAGCCTCCTCCAGTCAACACATGGAGTTCTGCCTACTTCCTCCCATCACCTTGGCAACCTCAGAAATCTCCTGCCTCTGTCCACGCCTCAGGGCAGAGGGGAAGGATAGTTTTTTTTGCACTGCCAATTTCTCTTCATGGCCAAGTACCTGGCTCCCCATTGTTTCTCAATGGCTCTGCAGTTAGCTAGCCAGGCCAGGCCGGTTTGTATAAGCTAACCCAGGAATTCATTGTCTCACACAGTTCTGCAGTATGCATTCTCCTTTCATATCCCAGATATTATCTAAATAGTACCATTTATTAATTTCTACCATTCACTAACAGACTCTGGTACACTAGATCTGTGACAATAGCCTCTCCTGCCATTAGGAGGGTTTTTTCCATGAGTGGATATCATAGTATCTAGCCTTATTTTGGCTTTTAAAGCAAGCATTAGGCTTTGAGTGGCCTGAAATTAGGGATGGGAAAAAAATTCAGTTCCATTCACATAGAAATGCGAACATACCACATTCACAATTTTGAAATGGTATGTGAACTGGAGAATTTGCAGTTCTCCAAATTTTGGCAATGCAGTTCTCCAGTCAAGTTACAAAAATCGGCAACTATAATAAAAGTGTGTATATTACAAAAAATAACATACAAAGATGTATTATGTTATGAAGCACGGCTTGTGAAATGTGAATCTCAGTCAAAACTGCATACAGCAATATGTTTATAAGGAGAAATCTGCAGTAAAATGCTGACAATTTTCCATCAGCATTTATAACAATTGCAAATCATTGCAGAAATGTGGAGAATTGAATTTATGATTTGAAAAAAATGAAAAGTTGGAAAAGCACATCCTGGAATACAGGAGCATTGCTAAGCAGAAGTCCATGATACAAATTTGCATACCATTAGCAGATAGCTAGAAGCCTCTGGGTGCCCAACTGCCCTGTAAGCAAAGGTGTTTTTTTTGAGGGGGGACTACTTTTTTTAAAGGGGAGTCATAGGGTCAGGAGACCTTGGGCTCAGGTCATCTGAGCCACCCACTAACAACAGCCATGCTGGAATATAACTAGCAGTTCAAAAGCACACCAATGCAAGTAGATAAATAGCTACCACTGCAGTGGGAATGTAAACAGTGTTTCTGTGCACTCTGGTTTCCATCACAGTGTATCTTTGTGCCAGAAGTTGTTTAGTCATGCTGGCCACATGATCTGGAAAGCTGTCTGTGGACAAATGTCTGCTCCCTGAAAGTGAGATGAGCGCCACAACCCCATAGTCACCTTTGACTGGACTTAACCATCCAGGGGTCCTTTACCTTTTACCTTTTATAACTAACAAGATGCATCCTGCTGCATTTGTGGAACTGAAGTCTAAGCACGTTTTGCTAAGCTGGAATTCTGAGCTCATTTGGATCTGCTGCTCGTCTCTGAAGGCAACTGAATTTATGTGCCTTAGCTAAGAGCATAATACCAGTACTGATCTGTCAAGATTATCTTGCTATCATTTGATTTCTTTCATTCTCTGTGCTTAATGCTATGCCTCTATTTTCTCACACTGGGCATGATTTTGCCCAGAGGTCAGCATGATAATGGCCAACTAACTGGCTTTATTGGGAGAGATTTATAGTGCAATCCTATGTATGTCTACTCAACAAGTAAATTCATTGTGTTCAGTTATGCTTATTCCAAGGTAAGTGGATTCAGGATTGTAATTTTCAGCATATAAAGTACCTCTTGCATCAGAGTGAAAGACAGACACAGACTCCTTGTAACTTCATGCTTTCATAAAAAGACTGCATAGCTGCCTAAATACCAGGCACCCCTGCAAAGTAGTATCATTTGGGTGACAAAATGCTGTATTTTGGTATGCAAAACATGCCATGGTTTATTTTTATAACCCTTTTATGTGCAGATTCCAAAGCCAGACACCCATTTTGTGACCTTTGGGCAATCTGTGATAGTGGGTTAAAATGTTGCACTGAGAATAAAACTGAAAATGTGAGCAAGTGCTATTGCTTTAAAATGCAAAACAAAGCAAAACAAAAAAAAACCCAAATCTGATCTGGCAGTAATAAATGACTAGGCCATCAAGGAAATCAACAATTGGTACCTGGTCTATCATTTTTTTCATAAGAAAAAAGCCAGAGACAATCCAATATATTTACGTGCCTGAGGTGAAGGACTAGACAACATTGCCACACTGAGAGATCAACTGGACTGGCAGTGGGACAGTTTAGGGGGACCTGGACATGACATGTTGTAGGTACAGTTCTGTCCTCCAACAGAGGAGAACGGCCAGGGTGTGTGTGGGGGGGGGAGGGGCCTAGGACCCAAACCAATGGATTCAAGTTACAGGAAAAGGGATTCCAACTAAATATCAGGAAGAACTCTCTGACAGTAAGAGCTGTTTGACAGTGAAGCAGACTCCCTCTGAAGGTGGTGGACTCTCCTTCCTTGGAGGTTTTTAAGCAGAGGTTGGATGGTCACCTGTCATGGGTGCTTTAGTGGGGATTCCTGCACTGCAGAGGGTTGGACCGAATGATCCTTGGGGTCCCTTCCAACTCTATGCTTCTGTGATTCTGCGAAAACAGTTACCACTGCCTTCCAATATTTGTTAATGCAACTCATAATCAAAAATATTAAACAGAAATTGTACAGAATTAGTGTTACGGCAGTTGTTCAACAGACACTAGTTCTTCTTGTCTTTCATACATTTTCAAATGTCAGCATCTAGTTCTCTTTCAGTGCGACATTTTTGCAGGTAAGTTGTCTAATTAGGCCTGGAGGGCACAGCATCAAATGCACAGTCACCATTTTGGTTTGAGAAAGCAGATGTGTTTTCCTCAATATGATTGTGGCTGTTATAAGTTTGGCTTACTCTAAATGGGTTTATCAGGAAGGTTTTGCTCAGGGTGCTGAAGTGAACAGTAAAGGTACCTTAAAAGCCCTAGCCTTTGGCATATGACATCCATCAGACACCCATTTGGAGAAGGGGCTGAGAGACAGTTAAAAGCAAATTTTATTGTATTGAAGGACAGAGGAATGAGATTGTCAGAGCTGTGAGTTAGCTGAAAGGGAAGCACCTTGGAGTCCAAGGGCCTTTCTTTGAATAATATGATGCAGGATTCACATCTATGCTTTCTGTTGAGGGAATTCATTGGCCCCCATTATGGTCTACCTGTTTATTTGGAAATAAAGCAAATACAACAACAACAACAACAACAACAACAACAACAACAACAACAACAACAACAACAACAACAAAAGTATCCAGTGCTTATGCATCCAGCCCCTTGACTTTTCATTGCTCAGGGAAGCAAGGAGCTCCTGACAGACTAGTGTCAGTGGTGGGATTTTTTTTGTATGTGATAAATGTGTAACCCCAGATGGAGCAAATGTTGAAAGCAACCAAAGCATCCCAACAACAAGGTAATCAGAAAACGGAGCATTCATTTAATGTGGAAATGGAAGTTTTGAGGACTTTTAAAGTGAGTCCAAGAGGACACTGCATATACGGAGAAGTGAAAATCAATACAGAAGCCCAGACCAGGATGGCCAAGGAAGTCCAAAATGTGTGAAAGCAGCTCTCAGGCTTAGGCAGCTGGAAATTGCCACTGGATAGGGAAGATTTCTCCAAGAGCCCTTGCTTTGTTCAGCAGCAACACTTTCTAACTGTAGGTATTTTATATTGTTTCAATAACCAAGCACAATTCAGTTTCTTGAAATCAGGTGGTTTATGGGGTGGGGAGGGGAGAGAGTCCTACACATAGATACCGGCAGAGGCAAGCACTGGTTGTTCCAACAGAAGAAAAGGAGTGCTGGATCAAAGGCCCTGACAAGGAGGGCAGCAAGGCTTGGGGGTGAGGCTACTTCAGTGCTTGGAAGGTTCCAATATCCAATGTTAATTGATGGTTCTCCTGCCTAGGAGTTTCCCTCCAGAACTTTCACAACTCCTATACTAGCATCATAGTAAGTGGAGGTCTGAGGAGATGTAAATTTCCCTCAGCTGGCATGGCAAATAGTTAGGTGTTGGATCAGGTCGAGGCAGCTATAAATTGCTACAGGGAGGGATTGGGATTTATAGTGATTTGTGCTAATCTGGAACTAAAAATCAGTCTCTTTAAATACAGACAGACACTCTCCCAAGTTCTGCAATTATTAATTACAGCACCAGATACGGAGAATGCCAGGATGGGGTGAAGGGGAGAACAGACAAAGGGATGGGAGATGGACTTTGCTCACTGAGACCTCTTGGTAGAATCTCATGCCAAAAAGTTTGTTGTCTATGTTTTAGTCTTCATTACTTAGGCAGGGCCATCTTCCCACCCCCTGGCCCCCATTTGGGTCCTAGTTTTTAGATTAGCTTCACATTTTATTTACAGCTGTGTTCTGTTTTCAGTGTTTTCAGTATTTTGGGATGTGTAAGCCTTGTAAGTACATTTTATATTGTCGAATATATTATATACAGTCAGTGCACAATCAGCACTCATACAGTATAATTTTAAATTGGTTCTCAAAATCCGTACCAGAAGCCCGTTTGGTTCCTGAAATGTTCAAAAACCAAGGCCCTCAGTGGAAGCTGTGTCACACATTTGGGTTCTGAAAAACATTCAGAAATGGAAACATTTACTTCCAGGTTTTCAGCATTCGAGAACCAAAATGTACAACAATGGAGGTGTTCTGGAACCACCCTTCTGGGGGCTACCATGCCTTCAAATATTATGTACCTATATGGAAAAACAAGAAAATTATGGCCATTTTGGATTCCCAATGCAAATCAATTGGATTTCTGATTTGGGGGGGGGGGGCATTGCAATCCAGATCATCCCAGGTCAGGGTCAATCTAAATAACCATATCAGACCCTGAATCAGATTGGGGTGTGTGTGTGTGTGCACAGCCTTACACCCACCCACACCCACCCACCAGCTCTGTGAGTTACAACATTTGTTGTGTATTACCATTTTGAATAACTTCATTGCATTGGAAAATGTTTTGGCCACTGTTTCGGACTGGGTTACGGCAACTGAAATCAATAGGTCAAGTAGTGCCTTACTGTTCCCAGTAGTATGACTAGCTTCTACAGTACATAAGGATTCCTGGAAAAACCTTAGCATAAAAAAGAAAAATGCTATTCATATGATTTTGAAATATGAAAGTTCCCCAGAGAAGTGCCTAGTTTCACTCTACTGTGGCACTTTATCACCTCTTCAGTCGTGAAATGACACTTGGTATATATGAGTTCACAATTCCTGGGAATCTTATTCATAAATCCAGATAGTTAGATGAGATGGATTTTTTAAACAGACATGATATAAAAATGCTAGCAGGCTTACAGTCTATTTTCTACATTTTGCAGGGCTATTTTTCTTAGATCCCCTTTCTCAAGCTAATACCACATGCACAGCATTTAGTTGGTCTTTAAGGTGCTACTGGAAGGATTTTTTTTTTATTTTAGCATTTACAAACTATGTATTAAAAAAGCATTAAAGGAATCCATAATTTAGAGTATGTGACATATTTCTTTAATTACTAAAGAAGTAATTGCTCTAGTGTCCACTAGTTTCATAATCAATTGCAGAGTGGAAAAGATGAAGTTAGCATTCTCATTTGCAAGTGATTTAAACAGAAATGACCAATAATATTGCAAGTACAATTTGGATGTCTACTGGAAACCAGGTTCTCAGGAGTGCCAACTTGGCCCAGCGACTATGGGTGTCCAGGGCCATGGATGCCATGCAGCATGCATGGCCCTGGCACCAAAATTTGTGGATGCCCAGCCCCTTCATGGGGAATTTTGTGGGTGCTTGGGCACCCAGGGCCCCAGGAGTTGTCACCTATGCAGGTTCTAAACTAGCTCAATCCAATTCTTAAGCCTGTAACACTTACCTGGGAATCATACCCTTTGGAATCCTATCCTATTAGGCCCTTTCCAACCATACACTTTGCAAACAGGAAATTCATGTGCATGCCACAAAACATTTATAACAATTTGCGTTCCGTCAGCCACTTTATATCAGTCTCCAGCTGGTCTCCAGGTCTTAACTATTAGCTCCCAGAGGTATGTCTACTGCAAGTAGGAGGAGAAATATGCCTGGCTCTTTGAAAATTTGAATGTTCAGTGTCAGCAGTTCCATCGCTGAGACAGGGAATTTGAGAATTGTGGGTACCCAAGCTGGATCTGGACCACTGCAATCGAAAGCTGTTGTCTATTCTTCTGAATAGGAAACCGAAATATTTGCTGGAGATTTCACAAGGCTAGGCACAGAGAGATACTTTGCATAGTATAAAGGCCTTTCCTTGAATATATCCACTATTAAATTGCACACGCATATATCTAGGACAGAATCTTTCTTGCTTCCTGCAATCTCGTCACAGCCTAAAGGGGAAGCGAAACAATGGAACAAGAACTTTTGGCTCCCACTGTGCTAATTGCAGTGCCAGAGCAGATGCAGGAGGGTGTGGAAGGAGGGGCAATGAGGAGAGAAGGCCTGAAGTTCCCCCTATTAAAATGCTTTAAGAAAAAGAAAAGTAAAACCAGGAATTGTCTTCATTGCTGCTGCCTGCTGCTGAATCTGTAAATCATTTTAGGAACTCCACCTCCCCTTTTTCAGGAGGAGACACAAAAGAGAGCAAACCTTGAAACTTCACAGTTTTGCTTTATTTTTAAATCATAATAGTATCCATGTGCCTTTTTAAAATACCCTTTAAAATTGGCATCTCTCTCTCTCTTTAGCTTTGTACATATTAACAGCTTAAAATGCACCAATGTCATATTGCCACCACTACATTTCAAGTCAGTTTGGGTGAGAGTGGGTTTTTTTTGTTAATTTTTATTAATTTTTCTGTTTTACAATTTAGAATACTGTACTCATTAATACGTCCTTAAAATATCAATGACTTCCGTTCTTCTCTTTCCGTGGTTCATTTTGCATATCATAAATCCCTGCAGATTTTACAAAACCTAAACCATTCAGTATTCCATTATTACATTCATCAAAACTTATTTACACTGTTGAATTCATCTTAATGCTGTCAACGTTTTCAAGTGTACACAATTCGCCCCATATATTCAATAAACGTTTTCCAATCTTCTCTAAATGTATGTTCTTCTAGTTCTCTTATTCTACATGTTAAGTCTGAAATCTGTGCATATTCTGTCAGCTTAAGTTGCCATTCTTCTTTAGTTGGGACTTCGCTCTGGTGAGCTAGTGATTGTCAAGCTGCTATGCTGTATAAAATTAACTATGGGAAAAGGCAATTTTGAAAGAACACATGATGCATTCAGATGGGTAGCTGACCTACAGGGATACTTGTTAGGTTAGCAGAAGCCTTTGGATATGGACAGTTGGGAGAAAAACCTGGAAGAGACAATAATCTGCTGTGAAAGTTGTGATCCAAGGAGACGTTAACATCCCAATCTGAAGAATATCCATCCATCCATCCATTTAATGTTTTCCTATCCCATCTCTCTCCCAAGTTGGGGTCCAAGATGGCTCTTGGGATTCAAGATGACATAAGTCACCCTTCTCTAATCTGCTGTTCTCCAGCTGTTTTGGATTACAACTCCCATCACTCCCAGCCAGGTTCAGACTTGAAGCAACTCTATGGGGGCAATGGGTCCTCTCCCTTATCAGTGAAATTGTAAAGGGAAATGGTTTCATGGTCAATTTCAACGCTAACCTCTAAGGAGGAGAAGTCAGTTTCATCAATAAGTGCTCTCCCTTTGTCCTGGGGAGGAACAAAGCACAGAAAAGACATGTCACACTTATCCTGTAAGAAGCCTAAAGCAGCCTTCATACCAACTGTGCTGGCTGGGGCTGATGAGAATTGTAGTCTAAAAGAGCACCAGGTTGGGGAAGGTTGGCTTAAGCCCCCAGCTAGGCCAGAAGGGCTAGACCAGTGGGACAGTCCCCTGACAAAATCCTATCATTCCTATTGAAGTTGAAAAGTGTCCCTGGATTCATAGGGAAAAAAATCTGGTAACCTTAACTTTGATCTACAGCTGGTAAGCAAAGAAGGAAGGCAAGGAGGTTTTCTGGGCAAGCATAGCAAGCATCAATGGACAACATTGCTTTCAGAACTTATTTCAGGCCTTTGTTCTGCATAGCCATCTTAAATACATTTGTCCCCCTGACAGCTGAAACCATGAAGAATGGGTTTGACTCGTCGTGAAGGCAAGTTCTTAATAGAAAGCTTCCAGCTTCCATGATTGAATACCAATGTGCTTCTCCCTTGTTGATGCTTACTGCTCACTTCACTCATTTTGCCTTCCACATTTCAGCTCACTGAAGTCAATTGGGGGAAAATCTAAGTTACTTCAATGGGCTCTGGAGTGGCCCCTTAAGGTAAGCTACACCTGTCTGAGTAGATAGCAAGCAGTTCAGAATACTCTTTATGCTGCCTCTGAGATTCCATACTTCCATCTCTTTAAATAGCCATGACATCTAAAAACCTTAAAAGCTGAGATCACATTGGGGGAGCAGAAGGGATATTTGGGGTTGCCACCTTGCTGAATGGCATCTCACTATACTTTCAGGCCATTAATGTGATTTCCTGAGCAAGCAATAAGGCAGCATTAATACAGGCCAGTTACTGTCCAACCTTTGCCCTATAGAAGTCTTCTCCAATCTTGGTTCCCAAGAAGTTGGACTACATATCCCATCAGCCCTGACAATTAACCATGCTGGCTGAGGATTATGTTGGAGGCCAACAGTGTCTGAAGACCCAGGTTGGAGAAGGATGCCCTGCAGGTTTCTTAGAAGGGATCCAATCACTGAGCAGTTACATTCAAAGGCAAAAGTAGCAATGCTGGCATTCAGCTTGTAAACCTTGTAAACCCCTCCTTAATTTTCCAGCCACCTCCTTTCATTGTGCTATTTTCCACAGCATGTTCAAAACCTTCCATGATGCTAGCTGTGATGGACTGATAGTGCTAGAGGGGAAGAAAATGCCCAAATATAATTCAACCCTCATCCATAGAATGTCATCTATTCCAAATTAATCCATTGCACCCAGCCTTTAGATCCACACCATATTTAAAGTACATCCAGCATAGATTTAAAGCACATAACTTCCCCAAAGAATCATGGGAACTGTAGTTTCCCCTTCACAGAGCTACAATTCCCAGCACCCTCAACAAACTACAGTTCCCAGGATTCTTTCATGAAGCACATTTGCTTTAAATGTGTGTTGGAAGTGCTTTAAATGTATAGTGTGGATCTGCCACAATTTTTTCAATGGGTTTTTGATCCATGTCTTTAAAAAATAAATAAATCTGAATAGTTTCTTGTGGACTCTTTGGGGGCCTGAAAGAAAAGGCAGAAATTTTCTTAACAAGATAAAAACGAGTGTGTTGCAATAACTTTCACCTGAAATTTGCAGTCTAGGGATTTTGAAATAATACAGCACTGCTTGAAATACATAACTTCCATACATACATATGTACATATACAATCAGACAAAAGGCTGCTTATATAGTGGGATAGCACTTTATTTCACTTCAAGGTTTTGCTTTTAGCATCTAAAGCTGTGTACAACTTGAGGCCAGTTTATCTGATGTACCACCTTGCCCATATGTTCCTGTAATGGGGGGATGCCCCAGTCATCAGCTGTTAGTGTAGCATCTCCAGCTCTGTGGGATCAGCTTCCAATCAAACTCGGTCTTTCTGCTTTTAGTTTTTTGCTGTTGGAAGTTTATCTTTCAAGAGAGGGCTTTCCCTGAAAGGTGACTTGCCTATTTTATATTGTATACTATACAGAACTTGTGTAATTAAATGCTTTTCAGATCTTTTGCAAAATTGTTATGTAGATACCTATTTCCCTCTATTTATTGTTCCTTTATATTTCTATTGTACGCCACTTTGGAATCATTTGTGGGGCAGCTGTCAATCATTCCTTAAATAAAAAGGAATGATAAACTTATCCTACATTCTTAGAGAGCCAGTGCATTTCTTCCTCATTATTGGCAATGCGTATTATGCTTTCTCCTGACACAGAACTGGTTTGCAGTTTAAAATCTTAGCAGTGCAAGTGATCCTAAGACTAGAAGAAAAAAATATCAAAGAGGAAAACCTAAGGATGAAACAATAAGCATGCATATGAAGAAGGAACGAAGTTCTCTTGCAATGAATGCTATTTCCTCCCAAGGCAAGATGTTGCAGTTGGGTTTCAAAGGGAAGTTGGAGGGGCTTCTGCTGAATATACTGCTCCAGTTTTAGTAAGCGACTTCCTCCCCCGGTTTCATTAGAACTTAACAGCAGATACCGTCAAGCTTGGGTCGGTGCCTGAGAAATCATTAAACAAATGTTATCACATATTGAAGGAAGGCACAAACAACCATATTGTGCACAGCATGCTGGAAATATTTAGACACAGCTCCTAAAAATATGTTGTGCGTATCATTAGCCCAGGGAAATACACCCACCCCACAGCCCTTCTTGCATCATCATTCCAGTTGCTGAAAACCACAGGTGGGGAGAGGGCTCTTGTGCTCAAATCCTGCTTGCAGGTTTCCCACAGGCATCTTGCGGGCCACTGTGAGAAGAGGATGCTAGACGGGATGGCCCACTGGTCTGAACCAGCAGGGCTTTTCTTATGGTCTTATTTTAGGAAGGCAAGGCACAAAAAAACAGGTTTTGTCTTTCGGAAAAAACAATTGTGGTACACCCAAAAGGGAATCCCACCCTCTACTTGTCCTCAAGAGAGCCAGTGTGGTGTAGTGGTTAAGAGCGGTAGTCTCGTAACCTGGGGTTCGCGTCTCTGCTCCTCCACATGCAGCTGCTGGGTGACCTTGGGCCAGTCACACTTCT
This sequence comes from Podarcis liolepis, assembly GCF_965112155.1. Classification (NCBI taxonomy): domain Eukaryota; kingdom Metazoa; phylum Chordata; class Lepidosauria; order Squamata; family Lacertidae; genus Podarcis; species Podarcis liolepis. Next base: position 68,937,882 of record NC_139557.1, on the reverse strand, counting down.
TTGAAGTCTCTCAGCCCCACTCATCTCACGGAGTGTTTGTTGTGGGGGAGGAAGGGAAAGGAGAATGTTAGCCACTTTGAGGACTCCTGAAGGGGAGTGAAAGGCGGGATATCAAATCCAAACTCTTCTTCTTCTACTACTTACCATTCAATGAAGGATTCATAATCCCTTTTCCTAGGGATGTCTGGATCTGTCATTTTTTGTTTCTCTGTTTCTTAAGCTGCAGTTCAATCCTCTAGAATCCCACATCAGTTTATGATGATGATGATTTTTTAAAAAAGTCCTCCTGAAAACTAATTAGCATTTTAACACTATATATAAATATATATATATATATATATATATATATATATATATATATATATATATATATATATCTTGATCACCCTATACCCAGAGGTCTCGGGGCAGTTCATAGAATAAAATCAAAATATAAAGCCACAAAATACATAATCAAAATAAAAACAATAACAATTATATACAGGTTTGTATGTAATTTTATGTAATATACACATTTTTAAAAAACAATTTAACCTAATACAATGCATTTTTGTATGCTATACTCACTAATATATGCATTTTTCTATACATCATTTGGCTAGGGAACTGCATTGCAAAATTTGGAGAAGTGCAGTTTCTGAAGGATTGCTGTCTTTCAGTTTGTGTATAGTTTTGGAAACTGTGAATTACGTAGGTTTACTTTTAAATGTGAAATGAACCATTTCCCTCTCCCCTCTACCTACATATTAGCATTTCTGCTCATCCTGTTTTTCTTTAGCCACTGAAGCATTACATGCACATTGGGACTTGATCACTCCATGCTCTCTGTCTGTCGCTAAATAGTTTCCATGTGAATGGGTTTGTGGTGAATTGGTACTCTTAATCATGCTGATGTTCATCATCCGCAGATGATTCACGTAGGCCCAAAGGACAGTACAAGTTCTTTTTACTGCTAGTTCAGAAAAATTGGCAAGATTGGCACCAGAGACAAATTACCCCTGCACCAAAATAGCAATGAGAAATCTAAATAGGTAGTAACTTGTTTAATGAGCTATTTCCCATTGCCAATTTGTTGGGTCTTTAAAAACTGCCTCCTACTCCACTGCCTTTAACAAATCTTGTTCTTCAAAGAACAGCGGGCTTATAACCATCCTACAAAATGTTTCACCTGCTGTTTTCGGCAGGTTGTGTTGCTGCGAAAGGAACAGATCACCCTCTTTTTTCTGGTCAGTTGGCAACCCTATCTATAGCATTTTCTGTTTATTAACTAAGTGAGGCAGCTTCTTGTGGCATATGGAAGCATTCTATGATTTACATTATAATATTTGGATGGGGCCAAATAATTGCCACCCTTTTGTCTGTGTGTCAGGCAGAAACTTTGCAGGTGAAGATTTCTTCATTGCTGCACCCATCCATGCTCCTGTTGAATTTCTGCCTGGCTGTTAAGGGACTTGCCAGAAATTACGGTGGAAGACTCAGAGCATTAACTCTTAAAATACTTTGTGTAACAAAAGAAACTTGGTTGGCTTTTTGCTCTTTCCATTCTGCGACTCAGCCTTTCATGAGGGAAAACAACCAATTTAAGATGGACAATTTATTATTGGGGAAAGTTACACACAGTTATGGGGCAGGAGTATAGTTCAGTAGTGGAAGCTGGTCCGCTGGGGCACTGCTCCACTAAACCCAGTCTGAATTGAACCAGCTCCTTAGCTTCCTCCGCTGTCATACTTACAACCAGTCTAGGGCAGGGTTGCTGTGCCTGTCCTTCCTCCTTAGTCTCAGTATTGGCCTGGTAAAACTCAGCAGGCAGGAGGAAGGTCAAGCTAGAATGAGTTGGTTCCATCTGTCATTTGGTCTGGATCTGCCTATTGTTGGACTCTCTGCCTTCTGCCCCACCAGTGCCAATGGGCATCAGCCACCACTGGCAGGAGAGCAAGTGCTTTCCATGCAGGAGCCGGAGTCAGGTGTAGGTCAGCAATAAAAAGCACAGTGTCAATGAAATCAAATCTTTATTCAAAACAATGCAGGCCTAGTGATTACAGCAACTCTACGCCGTGGGTCTTGCCTCAATGAGGCAGTTGTGAGGACTGAAGGTCCCCCCCTTTCAACAGCTGCCTATGTCCCCTCCTCTTAGACTGCTTTTGCATGCAACCAATCTCTCCTCTGCTCTTTTCATTTATGAAATGTTCTGCATGTTCTAGGAGATGGGGGGGGGCAGAGGGGAGCTGGTTGCAGCAGGAGGGGGAGACTTCATGCATTCTTAAATAGCCTGCCTCATTGCTGTCTCTTGGCACCTCTCCTCTCCAGCCTCTGAGTCTGGACTGCTCTATGCCCCAGACTCTTCCTGCTTCAGCTTCCGACACCTCCTCCTCTCAGTCTGCTCCCTCTCCCCTCCCCTGACCTCGCATCCTTGTCCCACCACCAATCCCCTGGCTCTAAGCCATCTTCCCCTGGGGGTTCCCTTGGGGGTTCCCCAGTTGGTGCCTCTTACCACTCCTCTGCTTCTAGCCAGTCCATGACAAGAAGGTCCCAGATTTAAGTCTCTAGAGATGCATGGATGAGGTAGCAAGTGATGGGAAAGAGCTCTGCTTGAGATCTGCAGCCAGTCAGAGTGGACACTACTCTAGAGGGACAAATGGCCTGACCTGGCATAACTGTCGTGTGTGGAGCAAAACTTAAACATATTGCAGCAGAGTTCCTAAAAAATAGACCACAGGCAATTGTACTTCATCCAGCAGAGCTTTACTGCTGTTGTTTTTGTTTAGTTGTTTAGTCGTGTCCAACTCTTTGTGACCCCATGGACCAGAGGCACCCCTGTCCTCCACTGCCTCCTGCAGCTTGGTCAAACTCATGCTGGTAGCTTCAAGAACACTGTCCAACCATCTCGACCTCTGTCAGCTCCTTCTCCTTGTGCCCTCAATTTTCCCCAACATTAGGGTCTTTCCCAGGGAGTCTTCTCTTCTCATGAGGTGGCCAAAGTACTGGAGCCTCAGCTTCACGATCTGTCCTTCCAGTGAGCACTCAGGGTTGATTTCCTTAAGAATGGAGAGGTTTGATTTTCTTGCAGTCCATGGGACTCTCAAGAGTCTCCCCCAGCACCATAATTCAAAAGCATCAATTCTTCGGCGATCAGCCTTCTTTATGGTTCAGCTCTCACTTCCATACATCACTACTGGGAAAACCATAGCTTTAACTATACGGACCTTTGTTGGCAAGGTGATGTCTCTGCTTTTTACTGCTACTGAAGGCAAATAAGCATAATGGTCACAAATCCAATACATTCAGGATTGGCACAGTCCATAAGAAATCCAGTTGCAGCAGACTTAACTTAAACTAACAAGAACTTACAGTAAGACTAAACCTGAACACTGCATATAGAACACCACACCAGAACAAAGAGATAGAAAGAGCAAGTGTGAAAGCCAGGCTCCTCCTGGCCTGACTATTATAGTCAAAATGACCTTGACAGAAAGGATAACAGAACCAGTTTAAACCAGCTGTACTCAGCTCCCCTGACATCAGTAACCTTCTTTCTTACAGACAAGCATCCAGAACCCTCTTGGACTAAGCAGAACAGGAAAGATCTCTACAAATCAGATCAATACTAAGAAATGCAAACTGACAATAACACCTCTTCCTATGTTCTACTTAGCACCTACCTCTCTTCTACGGAAACAGAGTAGCAATGAATGGCAACAAAGGTTCCCAAGCTACTTGTTTACACTGAAGACATGCCATCAGATGACTCATCTAAAACATAGACATCTTGAAGAATGTAGGAAAAGTTGAAAGTGGTAGTATTTTCCATTAAAACAGCAGAATTTTAGGGCTTAGGGCCCTTGTAGCTACAGGACCGCCTCTCCTGGTATGCCCCGCAGAGGATCTAAGGTCAATGAATAACCATAGTTTAGAGGTCCTGGGCCCTAATGAAGTCAGACTATCCTCCACCAGGGCCAGGGCCTTTTCAGTGATGGCTCTGACCTGGCGGAATGCTCTGTCCCATGACACTAGGGCCCTTCAGGATTTAACCTCCTACCTTGGGGCCTGTAAGACAGTGCTATTCCGACTGGCCTTTAATTTGAATTCAGATTGATCTTTTATTTCCCTTCCCTTCTCTCCCTCTCCCCTTTTATGAAGATCACCCACTCTGAGACCCCACAGCTAATTCTCCCCTAGCCTCCTTGCTGGCCCAAGTAGGACCAATTCAGCCAGCTAGCCTGGGGATTATCTAATTGATTTTTGAATTTTATTGTTATTCATGTTTTTATACTGTATTTTATGCTGCTTTTATATTTAAGTGTTTTAAATTTGTTGTTGAGCCTGGTTTTTGAACTGGGAAGGGTGAGGTACAAATAAATTATTATTATTATTATTATTATTATTATTATTATTATTATTATGTGCATAGAACCTCTGAAGCTGGAAACAGGTATTTGGAGCGATATGGGCAACCACTCCATCAAGTCCTATTATTTGCCCATCGCAGCTCACAACACTGTAGTTACAGTTTCAGACCCAACAGGTGGCAATCACACACAGTCTCTTCATGCTTGCAGAGTGTGCTACAGGAAGCTATCAGGCATCCTTAAGTCATCTAGAAAGAACAAGAGAGCACCTGGGTCATCCTGCAATCCACATTCATTTAAGAGAAACTGGATGTTCCTTCTGACTCTTGAGATAACTTTGGGTTATCCATTGGAAGTCAGGCTCCATATCAGACAGCCACACATTACTCCCAAGGGCTAAATTAACCCCCCCCCCATCAAAAACTTTCACTGGAATAATCGAATTTGCAGATGTGTTCTACACAAGAAAAGATGCAATCAGCCATGCTGTGTTCTCAGCTTTGTTGGGGCTTAATAATAGTGAATACACCTATACTATGCCTTGAGCAAGCGTGATGAGGTGCGGGAGGGAGCTGAGAGCAAAAGAGAGTTCTGTTTGTTAGCTCTGCTAAGTGGTTTGCTTATTGCCATGGAAACATCCACATCCTAGCAACAGCTTGTTGGTACCAAGCTGACATGGAATGATGAGCTGATGCTGCCAAAGAAAAGGAAGATGCAAGTGATTTGGGTGTCTCCATGTTTTTCAGAAACGTTATGGTTTGTTAAAAGATGTGCCACAAGGCTCCTTAACACCCTCCTTTCCAAATCAAATGGCATAATAATGAGGAGAAATGGGAGCTGGGGTTGTGTCACTTTTGAACACCTGGAGTGAATCATCACTTATAATAATTTGAATCACTCACATAGCAATCATGATTCATTAGCAGAGGTTTCAAGAGCATATTAAAAATTAAATTAATCTTAGAATGCTTAGATATTGGGAGTCTATTTTTCTAGATCAGAACAAAAACACCCTTTCAATCTGATAGCCCTCCTTCCCCAGCTGCTGCACTGATTTATGGAACTAATCCTGTTGATATTGAAACCACTAGTGGCTATTTTTTTCCTCTAATGCCTCGACACTGTATACTTTAGGCATCCTGTAGCTAAAAAGAAGAAGGGGAAAGGTGTACCTTTGCAAGTGATCGTTGATATAATATGCACTCTGTTGCAAGCTTGGTATGCAATGATATAATATTGGCACAGAAATTGAGAACAGCAAGCAGTTTCAATATTATTGCAAATAATTGACTCGTACCTTCTGACAGATCATAGTAACTATGTATTTGTATTTGTTCAGTACACTGTATCCATCAGCCAAAAACACTTGGTTTCAAAAGTGTGCAGCTGCACAGAGTATTGTAATCAATAGATGAGCAAATAATGAAATAATAGTGATATTGACAACCAAAAGTATAGGGCAATTTTAGGTGTGAAGATGCATGGCAGCCTGTTTACAGCACTTTGCATCAACCATTTATATCAATACCAGCATTGATATTCCATGCTTTTATGACTTTCACTTGTTCTTAAGGGCATCCATATTTACTTGGATATGTTTTATCCAATGGACCTGTTACACCACATTTGTACGGTGTTTAATGCCTCACCACTTCCTTGAGCAGTAGGGTGCTCCATAGAGAGTACATTTGTGGTTACTTCCTTTGAAGCAGAGAGTGCTGCACACATTTTGCATTTTTTTAAAAATATCTTTTTTATTTTCAAACATACAACTGGATTATAGAGGTGTAGGCAACAGTCATCCAGTGCTTGTCTTTAAATCTTTACTATTTCCTTGAAAACAAACAAGATATTTTAAACCACTGCTTTTACCATTCCATTCTTAGCTTAATTTGTGTATCAAATAAATACTAATTCATAAAGTTTGTTTTAAATAAATAAATAAAAATTATTTGAAGCAATCAAAACTTGACCAAAGGTAACAGCTCAAACTATTCTATGACTCACCACATGTTTCAGGGGGTTCAAATCCAAATTGTATCATATATATTGGAGAAATAAAATACCATAGTTTAATTTAAATTCAGTAAAAGCACGTTCTGAAACAACAATAAAGACTTTATAAAGTCTCGGCAGTGTGGGGCAGATATTTGAAGATAGATCTGTGGTGCAAGGAGAAGCCTAGTGGCCAGAATATAGAATTTGGGAGCCAGAAGTCTAACAAGATACCATCTCAAGTCACTAGTAAAGTAGGTGCATAATAACTAGAAATTGTAACAAAGAACCTGAACTCAAGTTTGCTTATTTCCTCATTCCTTCTAAACTACTTTCCATTTGTGTCATGTAATTTTAGTTTGTAAACCTGAGAGCAGGGGATGTTTTTCTGTAGTGGTTTGAAATTTCTGGGCAAAAATTATGTGAATAGAAATATTAAAAGGCTTGGGAATTAGATAACAGCACAATCCTATACATGTCTACTCAGAAGTAAGCACCAGCTCCTCTGAACTGAATGGTTATTACTCTCAAGGTAAGAGTGTATAGGATAAAAGCCTAATTTACTTTTCAGATCGGAAGATGGCTATCATTACACAGTCCCCACTGGAGTATTTGTAGTGCTGCACCACAGTGGCAGTTTTTAACAACAGCAGACATTTGAGTTGACCAGGGATGGAGGAGAAGTGAGAGGGGGTAAGTGGTAATTTTTAGCAATGGCAGAGGTTTCAGCAGAGTGAATGGGAAGTGACACTGAGGGGGGAAAGAAGTGGCAGTTCAAAACAAGATGTGAATACTTTCTATGTTCTATCAAGGCCACATAGAGGACATAACCATTGTTGTTTTTCTCAGTGGATAAGAAACGTTTGAGTGACTTTAAGACTGAAGATAGAATCTTTTAGTAGCACACAGACCTTTATAAGAAACTCAGAAAATAAAGCACTCAAGGTGAGGCCCAGCGTACACACTGAACTCCCAGTCCTTTTCAACCTGTCTGTAATTACTGATAAACACAGCCAATCATATTTACTAAATGAGTTTTAGTGCTTTTCTTTCCCTAATAGATAAAGCCAGTTCCACGCACAAGCCAAGATCCATTTTTTGGTTCTAATTCCCTCAGGATGCTACCACCAGTCCTGACAGTACTACTGGTAATCTAACCAATAATCTGTTTCCATAGGCTGAGTTGGTTGAGGAGCTAGATGAATAAAAAGAAGTGCTTAGCCATTTACAGATGCTGTCTCGCTGTGAATGCCAACACGGACAGCAACAAACACGTCTCCTTCTTTTAGTTATATATTACAAAGAACTTCTTGTCCATATGTTGGACAACAGATAAGACTTATTCTTGCCTCTGTTATGTCCACTGCAAATACTTGTCACAATAGACAGCATCCTTAATTAATGTTGCCTCTCTTTTGTTTATTCTTATATCCTGAGGGAAGGCGTGACTCCTTTACAGACAACAGTCAGTCCTCTGTTTTAAATTTTCTTTTATTTGAAGGGCAGTCCAGTCAAGTCCAGGAGTAGTAAGTGAGGAGCTGTACACAGGACCTCCTGGCAGTGGAGTCACTGCAACTTACTGGGAGGGAGAAGATGAGGCAGCAGGGAAGCTGGTGCTGTGTGGGCTCATCAGCAGGAGTATTGGATTGCCTCTGCCGAAGCACCCATGCCATTGAATCTGCCTGCTGCCTCACACCCTCTAGTATATGGTAGTGACTCCGCTGCTGGGAGGTCAGGGGTGTGGTGCCACCGATCCTTACCAACCCTTCCTGGTCCAGTCCAGTTCCAAATTAAACATAAATAACTATAAGAAGGGAGATCATGGGCCCTGAAGTCACCCATCAACTGTTAACAACTGGACAGAACCATAAGTAGGCCAGCAGGACCCTTGGGCCTTTCCCCGGAGGGTCAGTTGTCTTGATTTCTGTTTAAATTATTGTAATAATTTCTGAATGTGCATCTATAGCTGCAAATAAGCACATGCAAATTGCATGCAGATCTGTGCACTGCTTTGTCCTCTCTTGTGAGGATGCATTTGCTCTTCTTGAGTGATGTGTAGGTGGCCACCTTGGCATTATCCCTGAAATGTAGAATGAGAGGACATACTTGCATGTTGGGGTGGTTAACCTCTGGTCCTCCAGATGTTGCTGCCCTTCACCTCCAAGGAGCCTCAACCAGTGTGGCCAATGATCAGAGATGATGCAAACTATAGTCGAGCAACATTTGGAGGGTTTTAGATTAGCCACCCCTGCCTGCATCAACTTTCTTCAACATGGAACACAAATCCTCTATAATGTGAGTGCATGACCCAGATGGAAACATTGTCAGCACCACCACCAAATCATAATAGTGCCTGATCCTCGTCCTGTTTGTGCCTGACTTACATAACAGAGGAAGAAAGTCATAATATGTCACATTTTCTTGCATGTGTTATTTTTCTGGGTAAAGCGTGGACTGAAATCTCTATATAGAAACTAAGAAGAACATAACAAAATTTCCAACTTTCTTTATTACTTTCCCTCTTGACAGTTCCCACATTTAGTAACACAATATTCCCACATAAGCCAGATCAAAGTGACAAAAAAATGACACAATTTTTAATTGGTGTGAAAGGGCACAATATACCACATATATATATAAAAGATATTCCCATTCACTCCAAAGAGCAGGAAAATTTCACAGTGGATTGTGCCTAAACTGGTTTCTTCTTTCAGGCTGATGACTCATTAAGAGTCCAAGGGTAATTGATTGATGATTCAGTAATGGGAGCTATTGACAGGAGATGATTTCTTGGTAGCTGGGGTTCTCTCTCAGGTTTGAAGGAAGAGATCCTGTCAAAGCTTGGTGAAGGTGATGTTCGTCCAGCTGAGAGCCGAGAGAGCGCAAAATGATGTTGCATGTAAAAGCAATACCCAAGTGTGGTTTAACAAGCTAAGCTCCATACCCCTGCCTGAACCATTATTGCCATTCTCTCCCCCAGAGTTGGAGTGTAAAAGTCTGAAGCAGGGAGACTCCTCTACTTCTGAAGGCTCCTTGTGAGATTTAGAACCCTGCAGACCTCTAGCAAATAGTCCTTCTGTGCTTTTTAACACAAGCTGACACATCCTCATTATGTTGCACTGGTAACCAATATGGACTTCTACCTTGAAACTCTGGTGATAGGCATTCACACTTTATAGAGGTTGGCAATAGTAATGGATACCTTCTGGAATGGTTGCAGCTGCCACAGTCTTTCTCCCTCTACCCCACTTTGTAATTTCATTGAGCAACATTCATCACTAAACGGATAACACATCTCCCCCTGTGGAACAAAATTAAATCTTAACCAGATTTACTGAAATTATACCACTATTTCTTGACTTAACTCTCTACCCAGTGGACAGATCTGCAGCACTTGAGGGAACATGCTGTGTCTCTTTCAGTGTGGCCAGACAGCTAGAATTAAACTTTTTGTTGCGAGCCAAAACTGGAATAGCAAATTGAGGTGGGGGAAAGGAAAGGGCTCCCTTCAGTGTCAAAGTGGAAAAGTTGAATACTGCAAGAGAAGGGAGTTTGATACCTTCTTGCCCAGGGAGGAACCCCAGAGCCTCAAAAAGAGAGCTGCTTAATACATGGTGTTGCTACTGGAGGAAGGGACAACTCTTTGGCAGTAACTCATGAAACAACATCTGCTTTGCATGCAGAAGGTCCCAGGGTCAATGCCCAGCATCTCCAGGTAGTAGACCAATTGCCTGACTAGTATAAGACTATGCACTATGCTTGTTCCTATGGACGGCCTGTAAGGGGCAAACAAAACATTTCATTTTTTCCAGAGCTGTGGAAACCCATTGATCTCCAAGAAAGAATTTTGGTCTGGTAAGTTCTCACCCACCTAGGAATCAAAGGATCTGCCAACTTCGTTTCTCTCTGTTTCTCATTTTTCCAGCCTTAAATTCAGTTCTCCACATTTTTGCAGCAATTTGCAGGGGGAAAATGGAAGCTTCTTATCACCATTAATTTTCCTTTCTGAAGAAAAGAAAATCTCTCCTAGACTGTTACCCCTGTCTTTCTATTTAGGGTTTATCTCCTCTCCAGTGCGACACAACCTGCAGGCTTCCTGGAGCCTGCTCCACACAATTATTTTTAGGCTGTGGGTGACATGTTCATTGAATAAATGCAGTTTTCTCCTGCCCTCCCTCCTCTGGATACCCGGTGACGCTGTTGTGTGATTTATTTATTTGTTTCTATTCGTAGGCTTCTCTTTCGCAGGGGTTCAAAACAGGCTGCAGCAATCATTGTTTCAAAATCTTCATTTCTGTACCTGGAGGGCTTACCACCCGAGTCACTTTAATTAAACAGCTTGGGAAATGAAAGAGGTCGAATGAGGTCATTAAAATTCAACTTTTAAGAGTTATACTTTAGCAATGCTGAAGACATTTTAGCTTTCTGTTGCTTAACACTTGGAGCGGCTTCATTCTGGTACAAAAAAGGCGCACTCATTTTAAGGAACAATTCTACTGTGTGGTTTAGGTCTTCTTGGACCCCTTTTGCATGAAATGGAAGCAAGGTTGAGTGCTACTTTCAAAAATCCTATTTCTAATATTCTTGTTTTCTCCATGCAGGGATGTTTGTAGAGAGCATGGGGCTTCTCCACCATTTAAGTCTGAAGCAGCATGGTCCAGAAATAACTCCATGTGGAGGTCAACACCAAGCTGTGCATTTAGACCAGCTGGGTGTTCTTTAGATGTTTTAGACTCTCCCATCACCTCCTTCCATCTTGGCCAATGGTCAGGGAAATATGGGAATTGTAGTCCAACAGCATCTGGAGGGCAACAGGTTGGGAGAGACTGGCTCAAGAAGTCTGTCTCTTCTGGGTTAGAGCAGGGTCAGTGTTCTACTTATCCCTTTTCTAATTATTCCTGTTGCAGCAGTGGATGTAATGGGAAAAGAAGCATGAATTGGAAACCTCTCAGTCTTATCCACACAGAGTATCATTCCCTGTCATTGACAATGCTGGCTGTGGCCTACTGCAGAACTGCCTCTCATTGCTCCAGAGTATCATCAGCTGCCTGCTGACTTTATGTTGTGCAAGAATATGCACGTGTGCATGCATGTGTGAATGATACCCACACATTCCAAAAGGAATTTATGGACCCATCACAGCCTCTATTTTTGTAGGACTGTTCTTTATTTCAAAATATTATGGTTCCTGATTGGACATAGTAGCTTCTCTTCTTTTTCCAGAGACTGCAGCTCTGGGACAGCTGTTTTCTTGGAATTTTGCATTTGGCAAACTCTACTTTAAAAGGCCTTACTGGCTTACAGAAGCTGTGTCAGTTTCCCCTTTGATAAAGGATTTGGCTGCAGCCCTGGACTCAGTTACTCACTTAGTCCCAATGAACTCAGTAGGCTTAACCAGGCATAGCGGACTGCAGGATTACATTATTTGTCACTTATCTGGATGCGTAGAAGCATTATGAGCTTTTAATTCAAGTTCATCTTTATAAGGAAGCTTTATGGGATCTGCCAGATGAGATACCAACTGCATGCTTAGTGACTACATTAGAATTTTTACAATAAACAGTTGCAGATTACCCAAGGGGATGTAACCAGATTCAAATAATGTCCAAGACACGGTATTTTTAGTTTTAGTTTTTTGCTGACGCATTGCCAATTAATGTTCCATTACTTTTGCTGGAGGCATGCAAGTTTTTGCATACAAGGCACAAAGGAGGCACTAGCTTTGGCGTCGTTAAAGTCAATAGGCTGTTTTCTCCCAAGTTATTTCCATCGTCCATTCGTGTGTATCTGTTTCTATAACAGACAATAGAACACTCAGATTTTCACACTTGGCCGCCACCTTCCCTTTAAAACAGGCCTATGATTAAGTAGAGACCACTTTTGTATCTCTTTTGTAAACTTTGTGAGGGCTGAAGGTGAGCTCACTGCATTAATTTTACTGTAGGTTTTTCCCCCTGAATTGTTTTATCTCCAGGTTTCAAAATCTTGATTATGGTGGTAGAGCTTCTGTCACATTTTCTAACTTTCCTTTCGCACTGCAGTAACTACTGTGTTATGGAACTGTGGCTTTTTGACAGATAAACCAGCATGTTGCACTACATTGCATTCACACCAATAGACATGGTGTGACACAACAAATGCCATTGGACAGTGTTGCTACTCCGCCACCTTGCTGGACATGTGCGCTTCTCTGTTCCTCCATGATTCACCCATGAAAATGGCAGGAAAGAACTGTAGGCTGGTATATACCACTCCACATTTTGTCACTTTACTCCAGTGATTTCCTGCGTTAATGGGGCTGCAAATTGATGTTTTGCGCTGGAAGCAATTAACACAGAAATGAGTACTAAATTTCCACTAGATTCCATTAGCTTTCTGGAATTGGCTTTTATGTTGTGTGAAAGCTCAAATATAATGCAGGTATTAAGTTTAGGAAACATTGCAGAAATGGTGTGTGAATGCAACCTCTGAACCATTCTAGGTACATAGGTGTCATCAGGGGTAACCATTCAGAGAGCACAACTTCTGAGCCTTGGTAGTGTGAAGAAGTCCTGACCAAAATTAATGCCTTGCAAAAGGACAAAAACATTGATCTGATTCTTAATATTTTTTTGATGTTGGAAACAAAGAAGAAGCCCACTTTGCAATGCGTAACATGCAATTATTCTAACTGTGAGAGAAAGCACTTTGGGTTGTTGATTAGATTTTCACATTAGATAGAAGCCTGCTCTTCTCCTTGTCACCTATCAGTTCTGTCATATTCTACAAAGGATGTGGTGCCTTTGTTCTGTTGCTTATGAATCTGTTTGGTAGATTAATCTCTCCTATGTGCTCTGCATTTAAAGCATGTTTTCAGCTTGGTTCTCCCTTGCATTTTCTGCTATTGTCCAGAGGTGGTGCTGAGTGCTCAGGTACTACATTGTTTAAAATGGTCAAGAACAGGAATAAGAATCTTCATTCTCTTTTTAGTGATCATTGTACCCTACAAGTGGTAAGGAAAAAGGGGGGGGGGACGCTTTAAAAAATGGAAATACAAACCAGTATGTTTAATAAGCACTGTGCACTGAATGAGTTTCTAAGACAAAGGCTGATATTCCATGTGCACTCATCTGGGGAGTGCTGTTTTAAATTCTTATTTTCTTAGTATTTCCTTTTTTTGCATTGTTTGAATTCTTCTTTTATCTTGCTGCATCCCCCGCATCTGCTTTAAATTATTACTGTATATAAGAACATTAAAAGATCCTTGCCTGATCAGACCAAAGGCCTATCTAGTAGAAATGTGACCAACCACAATATTCAGTTTCAACTCAGAGCTTCAAAAAACAACACAGTTGGACTTGATTGTTCAAATCCACTTTGTTTTCCCAATCTACATTCACTATTGGAAAGTTTTAAAATGCTTATAGCTTTTTTTATTTGACAGAAGTGGATAAAATTTGTAAGCATGGTAGCCCCTCCAGATTTGTGCAAATTACAAGTAAATAATTCTAGGGACTTTTGTGCTGAACAACTCTAAAATGTGATCACCACTCTTCCCCTGCAGAAGGGAACCATCTCTAACTTTTTTTTTGCAGAACTGGGTGAAATTTGCATGCAAGGCCATCCCTCTGAGGGCATAAATTTGAGAAGGACTCCTTCACTTCCTGAGTACAGTGGTGCCCCGCAAGACGAATGCCTCGCAAGACGGAAAACCCGCTAGACGAAAGGGTTTTCCGTTTTTGAGCTGCTTCGCAAGACGATTTTCCCTATGGGCTTGCTTTGCAAGACGAAAACGTCTTGCGAGTGTTCCGATTTCCCCCCGCTCCCCCCCTTTTTCTAAGCCGCTAAGCCGCTAATAGCCTTTTAGCCGCTAATCCGCTAAGCCTTTAATAGCCGCTAAACCGCTAATCGCTCTAAGCCGCTAAGCCGCTAATAGGGTTGCTTCGCAAGACGAAAAAACCGCTAGACGAAGAGACTTGCGGAACGGATTAATTTCGTCTTGCGAGGCGCCACTGTAATCATTCCTGCTCTTTAAAAGTGAGATCAGTCAGTTGTGCATGAGTGCTTCTTCACCTTTCCCCATTCTGACATCTTACCTCCGCTTAGAGACATAAAACCTAACCTTGCAGTGCTGTTCCCTGCAACTGGTATTCCAGTACAGCTGACATGACTAGTACCCATTGCTTGCCTTATCTTCCATGAATTTGTCTAAACCTCATAGATAGATGATAGATAGGTGATAGATAGATAGATAGATAGATATAGTTTGACCCTTAATTTTTATTCAGCCTCAGAATTAATGTACTTTTATCGAATTTGTCTAAACCTCTTTTAAAGTTATCCAGGTAATAGAAAAGTAGGATCTAAATTATTAACTATTCACCTGCCAGGGACTGGACTGAAGAGGAGGAGGAATGGTGGAGGTCACCCCCCTTTCTCCGGTAACTCTCAGAGAAAAGGGAGGCAGTCTCAAATCACAGCAGAGCTTTGAGGAAGATAATAGCTCAGAGACAGGTGAACAGCAGAGCTATGAGGTGTTAGGAGGAGGAAGGGAGGCAGAGCAGCTAGCTGACACGTCACTGGATAGCATAACTGACCCTCCTTCCCCCAAAATGTGGTGTTCATTACGTGTGCAAGAACAAAGGGCACAGAGGCAGTTGACCATGGACAGAAGCTGCAGATGAAGGTGTTGTTGCTAAGAGTGAAGGGGGAGGAGCTCAGTGTGAGCAACGCCATCAGTGAGGAATGACAGGATTATTTGTCTTTCACCGTGATACTGAAATAAATCATAAGTAAGAACTTTCTTGTTTTCTCCCTGCTCCTTGGTGCCATCAGGGGAGGGAAAGAATTCTTCACACCTGACATCACCTGACTTGGGGAAAAGCCTCATTGAATGTGTGAAGACTTTTGAATAAACATGCACAACATCATGTTTCACAGCTTCAATGGTATTAAAACAAAGACAGCAGCTTGAAAGGAGACCTGATTGCATTAGAACGATCATGTTCTCTTTGGTGTTTTCTTCTATCATTCTGCCCCCCCCCGTCAAAAACCCAGACACCCTTTCAGGATGTGTATAATTGGGATGTGTTATCACAGTGGCTCAAAAATGTCAAAATGTCAGTGATGTCAAAAGTAGAGTGATATCCAACTAATTCATACTCAAACGAGACCCACTGAAATAAAGTCTACTTTCAGTGGGTCTACTCTATGATTGATTAACACTGGATATCACACATAGTTTCTGACTTCTTACAATGAATGACTACTGACTGTGATTATTCTTGCTGGTGGTGGAAAATCACACTGTGCATATGCCCAGAAGTCCTGTTTGGGAGTTCAGTTTTGCATTTTTGAAAAATCAGACTGTGACATTACCACAGCAGATTTGAAGTGAAGGCATGTGGCAAAATATGTTCAGAGAAGGAGAAACACTGTGTGGGTTTAATCAGGGGGAAAATCCATGGAGATAATTTTCACAATTAGTTATACTGATTTAGATATAACTCTGATTATAATGAGCTGCATTGTGTCAGTCAGCACATAGCTGGTTGTGCTGTTTTCTTGGGAATTCTTGAAATAAGATACCTCAGTCTGAATCCTCCCCTCCTTTTTTATTCCATGTGAAAATCCATCATGTTATGTGAGCAAATCCTTAGGACAATAAAGGGATCATCATTTCTTTCAGATGTCTCTTCTATGGAAGAAGATACTCAACATGCATCTGGAGCTCAGATTATATTTAAAATGCTCACCTCACTTTGGGTACTCTAAGGATGGATTACCAAGAAATAGTCCATCTGGAGCAATCCTCAAGCACTAACTATTACTGGCAATTGAGAATTGTATACTGTAGATGTAAATAAATGGAATATTTGTATCCTGGTAAAGCTGTTTGGAGTCTACACGGCCATTTTTTATTAAGCAACCAGGCTCTTGTAAAATGACCTCCGCATAGTAATGTGGCAGTGTGGCATGCTGAGGTATGTTGACAGGGTGTGTGTGTGGAGCGGGGAGAGTTTTCAGATTCAGAAATGTCGTGTGTGAATCTGCCTTCAGCTGCCATGTTATTAATGCAAACCTGCATTTGTTATGTTGATGTGTATAGCTGTAGCTGTGTATGTATGTGTGTGTCTGTATCCATGACAAATCTATAAATAGATACATAGCAATGCACTAGGAGAGTTTGTGGTGATTAAACATCTGGCAATGACTAGATGAACAGCATTCCAGTCACAGAGGAGTAGGGTAAGCCAGGGGTACTTGACTGCCATTGGTTAAGATGGTCAGATCTTAGAGACGTGAGAAAGGCTTTGGGAGACCAAGCCGCTAGTATATGGGTCATCCAATGAAACGTGAGAAAGGAAGACATTCTTTGCAGAGCACATAGATGGAGGTGGATGGACGAACTGGGTAAATTATGGTTAATGCTGTCAGGGTTGTTGTTGCTGTTGTTGTTGTTTGGTAGACCAGATGCTAGCTTTGTGACAAATGACTAGCCAGAGATTAGTTGTGTTATGGCTATGGTTGCTGCATTTTTTTTCTACCATTCTCCAACAATTAATGAGAAAAGAAATTGCAGGTGAAAAAATGTTAAAGGTGACAGGAAAAAGAAGAGATATGGGGTTGCATTTATCTTACTTCTGAAGTGGCCATGGGGTATTTGTGGGTGCCCTTCCTTTCATTCTACAAATCATCTCACCACTGGCCTGTATTCTGCAGCCTTCCTGGGTGCCCACACTTCACTTAAAGCCCATCCTGACTTCCCATGGGGCACTTTCCCACCAGGAAGCATGGCCAGCTGCCAGCCCAGCCAAGAGGTTGCAGAGTGCCAGATAAATGTTCAGTGGCTAGAAAAAAACCACATACACCACCCTCAGCCGCCTTGCAATGACAAGGTAAGCTCAAAGCTCTGCACCTTCAGAACTTCTAAAGAAATTATTCATTGCACTGAGAATGACATAGAAAAGAGAAGCCTCTATTTAAGATTAAGAAAACTTTCAGGAAATTGGAAGACAGATTTCAACACAGCACGATGCAGAAAACTAGTAATACTACATGAACAACAGAAACATTGGCTGTGGGTGTAGAGAGAAAACAAATGTTTGCTCTTTTCATGCTAGTTCCTTCACCTGAGAAATCCAAGTTGCCCTTCCCAAGACATGAATTAAGAGTGGGTTGCTTTGATGTATGTATTGATACTCAAAGCTGGCAATGTCATTATATAATCCTAGCCAAAGTTGAGCTGCTTCTCCCCTCTCCCCCTGCCTCATATTGAACGGCATATATAGTCTGAAGGTCCTTGTCAATTTTTTTGTGCCTAACTGTCAGGGGCGGGCTTGGATCTTTCAGATTTCAGCCTTCTGCTCTGCACATGCACTATATCATAGTTGTGACACCATCTGGCGGCCCCTAGGCTTGGCGCCCAGTGTAAGGCTACCATATTCTTTTCAAAGAATCTGGGGTTATTTTTTAAAAAAATATTAAGAAGTAATATCTTCTCTTCTGTGGTCTCCCCTGTCGTGCGGCCATCCTCTGGGCCCTGGCCTGCTCTCTTGGAGTGCTAGCTGCCGTGGAGTAGGCTCAGGTCAGGCCTGGGCTTGGCCATGTGTCCTTAACCTCCCGGTGCTCTCCTCCCTCTCCTCCTCAGCAGATGGGGTGGCAGCGCGGCAAGGTTGGGGCTCCCCTCTTTTTTCTCTTTGCATCAGCTCTGGGGTTTTCCTGGCCCCGGAGCTCTGCTGAGCAGTTGGCTGGGTGGCCAGGCACTCTTGCTCCCAGCTTGCTTTGGGTTGGGGGGGTCAGCAGTTTCCCCAGTTGATGTGCCAGGCATCCCCCTCAGCAGTGGCAGCAGCAATCTCAGCAGCCTGGTAGTGCAGTTGGCTCTGCAAGAGCTGCTCGCTGCCATGGCGCCTGCCTTTTTGCCTCACCAGAAGTCCCCATATGATGTGTCTTGTGCCACTGAACCAATCACACAACATTCATTCCCTACTAATAAATCTACAACACTTAAAATATAAATCCGGGGACATTAAATGAAATCTGGGGACAGATTTTGTCTGGGGACAGATTTGTAAATCCGGGGACTGTCCCCGGGAAACAGGGACATCTGGTAACCATAGCCCAGTGTGGTGAACTGGTAGCACTGACCTAAATCTTCATCTGGTAATAGTCAAGATTCTTGATATGGGAAGTTGGTTAACTGACAGAAAATGTGCAAGTTTGACCTTTTGTTTCACCCCAAGCTCCCTCACCCCACCCCATGTTCCTGCCTGCCTTTGTGCCAACTTGAGTGGGCAATCAGGGTTGACCTTCCTTTCACCCCTGCCAACACCCTGAAGCAGATCACACTGCAACAATTTCACAAGTAGCAATCCATAAATACTTCTCCAAGTCCTGTGCATGGGTCATGCTGTTCATTTGCCAAGAGGCCAGAGCGAGAGGGGCCAATTCCAAACTCAGCGATTGCTGCCAAAAGTAGATCACACAGAAGACTTCTCCTATCTATCTAGCAGCAAGAACAAGTTCAGAAGTCAGAACATACTTTTCTCGTTTATCTTGGTGGTATGTTCTGTATATTTTATTAATAATTGTTTGGCGAAAGTACAGCAGGTGTGATCCAAGAACAGTATGAGCAGCCTGATTTATTTCACCCTACATCTCTGCTTTGAACCTATTACCCAAGAGAATAGTCCTATTTACTTTAAAGCTAAGGTGTGTTGCAAAGCAGGTTCTCCATCTTAGTCCAAGGAAGGCACACACAGCTGTAAGGTTTAACAAGGTTGCTTTACTCAAGAGGATCAGCCATTAGATGTTACAGACAGAAGCAAGCAAGGAAGGCAAAGGGGAAATGAAGAAAGCCACTCAGGCCTCTTTCCCAGATATGTGGCCTTATTTCTTATGTGGAATAGTTATCTACCTTCCAATAGTAAGCCTACTGTTGCCTTTGCTTGTCTATCTTTCTTGTCCCAATTGTAGGGATTTTTGGAAAAACGGTATTTCAACTTTAAATTTCCACAATTAAAACAAGGGTCAGGATACCATGCTAGTTATGCCCTAAGATCTGAAGGACCCTTCTGTATGTTCCATCTATGGTTTGACTGATGAACACTGAAGAAAGGGCCTTCTCTGTGGCTGTCCCTAATTTGTGGGACTCTACACCATGGGATGGGGATGCGGGTGGTGCTGTGGGTTAAACCACAGAGCCTAGGGCTTGTCAATCAGAAGGTCAGTGGTTCAAATCCCAGTGACAGGGTGAGCTCCCGTTGCTCGGTCCCTGCTCCTGCCAACTTAGCAGTTTGAAAGTATGAAGTGCAAGTAGATAAATAGGTACCACTCCGGCGGGAAGGTAAACGACGTTTCCATGCGCTGCTCTGGTTCGCCAGAAGCATCTTTGTCATGCTGGCCACATGACCCGAAAGCTGTACGCCGGCTCCCTCGGCCAATAAAGTGAGATGAGTGCCGCAACCCCAGAGTCGTCCGCCACTGGACCTAATGGTCAGGGGTCCCTTTACCTTTACCTTTACACCATGGGATGCTAAGGTGCCCCTCTCTCTTATGGTGTTTTGCTGTGAGGTGAAAATGTTCTCTGTACCCAGACATTTACAGTGCTACCTCAGGTTACAAACGCTTCAGATTACAAACACTTTGGATTAACAAACTCCACTAAACCAGAAGTAGTGCGTCAGGTTGAGAACTTTGCCCTAGGATAAGAACGAAAAATCACTCACCGGTGGTGCAGCAGAAGGCCCCATTAGCGAAAGTGCGCCTCAGGTTCAGAACGGTTTCAGGTTAAGAACAGACCTCCGGAATGAATTAAGTTTGTAACCCGAGGTACCACTGTATTTTATGGGTTAGATAGTTTTTTATCTGATGTTTTTGTTTTATTAGGCTTCACTGTCCTTTTTTTTATTATATTGCCTTTTTGTAATTGCACAATAGTTTATGGCTGGCTTTAATTGCTGTCAGCATAGGCACCAGAAAGGCAGGATATAAAATGGCATAAAAATAAAATAAATTCAGGAGGTGGCAGCAGCTGGCAATCCATTTGGGTAGTCTATTGTGCATGACAAGGGTCAAGATGCCTAATTTAAGTTGACTTCTCTTGTGCCCTTCCTGCCCCCTTTCCAGGAATGCCAGGGTAAGGATCCCCATGTTATGTCATGGTCCTCATTTAAATTTGGGAGGGAGAACCAATAAACCGCAATTCACTGAAATGTCTTCATTTCTTGTGGAGTGCATTCTCATGGACCATTATGCTGAAGCCGTGAATGTAGCATTTGTTCTACTAAAGAGATGGATGCTATGAAATTGATAAGCCATATGCCATGCTGCAGAGCCTACCTGCCTGTAATGAGCTCTTACCTGCTGGCATAATTTATCTAGCGAATTGCTATCTTGCACATGCAGAAAGCTGGTCCATGACAACCTGCTATTCCACTTTATAACCTTTTCTGTTTCTGTGTGCTGTTTTCACATTCCTCTGCCAAAGCTCTTGTGCCATATGCTTTCGTGCTCTTAAAATGGGGTATGGGGAGCCTGTAGCTCTCCAGATGTTGATGGATGCCAACCCATTATCCCTGGCCATTATTCTATAAAGATGGGAGATGACTGTGATACACCGACAGTGCTATTTTTTGATAAAAAAGAGGTGCCAGAACTCACCATGAACACCTCCCTCGTTCTCTTAGAATGGCAGTGGTGCCCATTTGCGAGGTGCTGGAACTGAGTTCCAGTGAGTTCAAGCTGGGGGGAAAACCCAGAAACACACACACCATGTTATGGCAAGGTGGAAGTAGGTGTCCCATCACAAGGTGAGCCATGAAGGGGGCATGCTTGTTTTTCCAATCACTATCTGTTGAACATAACAAACTCAGCGGAGAGATCAAACTGGCTGCAGTCGATTTCAACTGAGATTCATGGCCTTGAAAATTGTTGGGAGCAAATTGATGCAACTGAATCATGTTGTCAGGCAGCAGCGGGGCGGGGGGGAGGGAGGGGAGGGGGAGAACAGACTGCTGGTTATTATTGCCAGCAAGTTAATTAGATCTCAAGGCCATTGCTTGAGTGTGGAAAATGCCTCCTTTCCACTCAACCATAAGCTGAAAACATAGAAGATAAAAGCAGAGCACTACAAGTGGAGGGAAAGCACTCTGCTGCGCATTTTTCTCTTTTTGATAATTGATTCACCTAAAAGCCACTGGCAGATGGCCTGGTCTACCCAGGGCTGACTTTTTAGATACCACCACTTTCACTTTAAATGAACCATATGCCAAGGCTCATAGCATTAAAGGTCAGACCTGAATGTCTTCATCTCTCTGCTTTGTTCCTCAAGGTTTTAAAAGGGGGGAGATGGCAAGCAACCACATAAAGCTGGATCCAGATATTTGATCCTGCAAATCCAAAATGATTAATAGTCATGGGTTCTCAAGACAAAGGCATTTTGTCTTATTTGGGAAGACGAGACAATGCAATGCTAACATAAGACATACTGGATTGCTTTTTCTAATTTAATGATGTACTGCTGAGGGTTGCTTCACAGCTGAATTTTGCTCTCTTGATGCCTTCCGTGTGTGTGAATCAGCCACTGGAGATCAGACATCAGAGCAACTAAAATGCAATGCTTTTCAATAGTTCACATACTCAGCTGTGTTTCATCAAAGACCAGGACAAGTTTGAGCTTCTCACATTCCTTGTTCAAAAGGTGACCAGATAGACAAATGACTTCAGAATTGGTGATGGGGCAGAGTCCTCCACACCTGAGGGAAACAGAGTGGCTTAGAAAACCCAGGCTACATGCCTCACATAGTCTTGTCTGCTTTCAGCCCCTCAGCATCTGTTGCCTGTGATGTTGCTTCACTCTGCCTGATAGTAGGGCAAGCCCTGTCCAAAATGATGAGAAATCAAGTGATCTATATGCTCACCCTAAGTATACTGATGTTTGGTTTTAGTTGTGCTAAGGTTCTGCAAATGGTTTTCCTAGTGTTCATGTCTAAAATTTGCACTAAATTCTTCAGGGCTAATATGTAAGGTGACATTTTTATTTGAACCAAAGCCCCATCTTCCATGGGACCCTGTCTGCATGTTTCTAACGCATGCACAGGGTAGGGGAAAAATTTAGGATTTGGAGCCAATAGGATCAAGAGACAGGGTTTCTCTGGTCCTACATTCTCCCAGGAGCTGCCAAGCGCTTGAGCTTGAGTTTGTTGATGCCCACTAGCTATCATACGTAGCTCCCAGCTAGAAGAGCAAGAAGCAATTTCACAAAGGAGAGACAAATCTGGAAACAGAACACAAAGCATATAACAGTAAATTTGCACCAGTACTGATTGGGAGCAGTCAATAAACTGAGTAATTAATTAACTATTGGCTGAGAGGTGTATGTGTTAATGCATTTTGTTACTGAGACCATAATATGGTGCTCTGAGGCTTTCCTACGTAATTAAAAAAAATATGGATTCCTACCTAAGTTATTTAGTCTCAGCCCTATTGCTTCACTATGTTGAAGACAAAGATCAAAGGTAGGAAGGGTAAATGATATCTAGCAGCACATGCCTCCAAACCACTGACCACCAGCTTTTTCGTGAAATATTTGAATAATTGTAGAAGCTTAAATGAATGGACGCAGGTGGCACTGTGGTCTAAACCACTGAGCCTTGGGCTTGCTGATCAAAAGGTTGGCAGTTTGAATCCCTGCAACGGGGTGAGCTTCCGTTGCTTGGTCCCAGCTCCTGCCAATCTAGCAATTCAAAAGCACGCCAAAAAGTGCAAGTAGATAAATAGGTACCGCTCAGGTGGGAAGGTAAACAGTGTTTCTGTGCGCTGCTCTGGTTTTGCCAGAAGCGGCTTAGTCATGCTGGCCACATGACCCGGAAAAACTGTCTGCGGACAAACGCCGGCTCCCTCGGCCTGTAAAGCGAGATGCGTGCTGCAACCCCAGAGTCATCTGTGACTGGACTTAACTGTCAGGGGTCCTTTACCTTTTTCTCTTTTTTTTAGAAGCTTAAATGAGATTGTTGTTGATCATCCATTAAATTAGCATTGAAGGCTGTGGCGTCAAGTGAAGCTAAGGCCCCATCTGGTCTATATGTTTAAGCAGGATTATATGTTTAAACAGGTTTATGCCACTTTAAACAGTTATGGCTTCCCCAAAGAATCTTGGAAACTAATTTGTTAAGATTCCCGAGAGTTGCTAGGAGACTTCTATCCCCCTCAAAGAACTGCGCAGGGATTGATAGTTAAAGCACTCTGGGAACTGTAGCTCTGTGAGGTGAATGGGACAACCCTGAATAAACTAGAGTTCCCAGGATTCTTTGGGGGAAGCCATGCCTGTTTCAAGTGGTATAGTACCATAAATGTATAGTGCAGATGAGACTTAATGTGTGATATAGTATTAGGCACTGAGGAGATAATGATAGGAATTGACACTGGGGGAAAGGTACCACCACTGTCTTGTAGAGGCACTCATGACAGCAGAGATCCAGTTATGTTGGAAGGAAATGACAGGAGATTTCTCCTTAGCTTATACAGGGCCAGGGTCAGCCCTGCTGATACCAGCCCTGCCCCCTGTTATTTCCTAGCCTGGCCAAGTAGTGCCAAGCAACTAGATCTAGTACAGGATCTAGTGTTGCTCTTGGCAGGGGCAGACTTTGGTAATCTTTCATAATATGGTGCCTTGTGTGAGGCTAAAATTTTATGCCAGTGTGAAATTCTTTTGGGCGCAGTGAGAAATTGAATGTGTGGCAAGATCCAGACACCCACCACTGTTACAGCACTGTTGAAGCAGCCAGGTAAATAACCAGGACTCTTAATAGAGGACACTACTTTACTGAGTGCCCCCTCAGACCAGCTCCTGGCCTTTCTCATATTATTAACAGCTAGTCCTGGTGCTGTTGGGAGTCTTGCCATGAAGAAGCTGAGCCATAACAGCTGCAGTTCTTGAACTTGCGCCATTGCTGCTTATTAATTCCATAAAATAAAATAAACATTCCAGTTCAGTCTTACTTGAACCATGGGATTTTGGTAAACTTTACAATGTGCTCCTGTAAATAAACCTGCTTGTCCCAGGAGTGCAACCTGCCTAATAAGCACGTAATGGGAAATCAAACTAGACATCTTGGAAATATTACTCTGCTGCATATAATGCCAGTCCACCATACACTGTTTTTTTTAGAAACCCCAGTTTGTTTTCAATCAATATTTTCTTAGAGTCAGGGCAGGTTATTATTATTATTTTAAGTGGGGGAAATCTATGCCTGTTCTCATCCATCATACTCTTGCTTTTCCACTGCTTCACGCTCCCCAAAAGGCATCTATTTATTTATTTAAATTATTTATATTTTGCCCTTTGGCAAATGGCGCCACAAGTTAAAATGCAAAAATAAAACATAAAATTGCCACACAAAACAGTCGCAGGATCTCAGCAGAAGGAAATAATGAGATCTCTGACCTAGATATTATTTCCTTCTGCTGAGGAGAATGGTTTACAGAATCATAATAATTCACATACAACAATATGCAGTGGTACCTCGGGTTACATATGCTTCAGGTTACATATGCTTCAAGTTACAGACTCTGCTAACCCAGAAATAGTACCTCGGGTTAAGAACTTTGCTTCAGGGTGAGAACAGAAATCGTGCTCCGGCGGCGCGGCAGCAGCAGGAGGCCCCATTAGCTAAAGTGGTGATTCAGGTTAAGAACAGTTTCAGGTTAAGAACGGACTTCCGGAACGAATTAAGAATGTAACCAGAGGTACCACTGTATACAGATTCCTTGCAGCATGTATGATGACAGTGTAGGTGTCATTTATTTATTTTAAAATTAGGCATAATTAGCTCTTGTTGTGGTGAGGCAGGATGATGTGGGAAGATCAATATAGCTTCATCTGCCCTTACTGCCCATAGCACACCCCAGACTGGGCTCTGACTATATTCAAGTGTTCTACAGAATGCATGGAGACTTAAACTGAGGGCAGTGGGCGGGCAGCAGGTATGGCCACTGGCGGAGGAAGGTGAGTGTGGGTGGTGCGGTGCGCACCGGGTGTTAGCCATGAGGGGGGTGACATCGCCACGCCACACCCCCCCCCACTTGCTGTGCGAGCGGCACCCCGGACACTCACTGCGCGGGTGGCAGGCCACTAGGGACCATGCTGCTGCGGGCAGCTAGAGGCACCCCTCCTGACGCTCGCCATGCGGGTGGCAGGCGGCTAGGGAAGCTCGCTGCGTGGGTGGCAAGCAGCGCCCTCCCCACACTCACCACGCAGGGGGCTAGGGACGCTCGCTGTTCGGGTGGCAGGTGGCTAGGGACGCTCGCCGTACATGCAGCTAGCCCCGCCCCCACACCACTCGGGGTGCCGGGGCAGGTAGCTCCGCCCCTGGGTATGGCAACTGGACCCATTGAGCTGGAAGGCCTAAAGAGGGCTTGCAAGCACATGAAGGCATCCCTGCAACCAGCAAACCTGCCTTATTGGGGATTCTCAATTGCAAGGAACCTTTTAAGTGCATTCAGCCAAATGCACTTACAGGGGCGCATTCATGCTTCCGTTTGCTTCACCGCTTTCCCCTAGGGAAACCTGTGGTTTGGTGCTGAATTAGAGCAAATAGCAATTGGGTTTTTCAAGGATTTCTATTTCTTCCCATTTAACAGCGGGTTTTCCAGGGGGAAAGTGGCAGGGCAAAGACAAAACCGCTTGGACATTGTCTTGCCGAATCCAAGGTGGTTCTTTTAAAATGAGATTCAGAAGCGATACAAAATACACAAGGGAGTGAGAAGATCAAAGGTTTCATTCTACAGCAGCAAGCAAGGTATACATACCATGCAAGCACTTCAGTCTGCCACTTGGAAGCCCTCAAGCAGCGGCGAAGTGACTCCTGCAGGTAGCCTTAGTTTGCGCAACCCTGTGGCTGATCAGTCCCTGCACAAGGTTCAAAGAAACTCTGCCCAAACCGCCTGATTTTATGGATAGCCTGTGTGGCTTCCAAGACTGGCTACGTGCAGATCATCCATTAGCCACCCCCTCCCAATGCCTCACTTTCTCAAAACAATGTCCAACATCAAAGAAGCTCCCCAGCATTATCCTCCACAACTGATGAGGCAGCTGTGTGGAGGGGCTTTACCTCCTCCTGACATTCTCAATACATCTAAGACTGTTCTCACACCATCAAAACACTTAACAAGAACGAGGGAGGGGGGAGGAACAGGGGCAGGAAGGGCTCTGTGTTAGATCAGTAACACCTCGATACATTTTTGTCTTCAGGTTGCATTTTCCATACAGACATGTGCCTAGAATGCACAGCACAAGTGGAAGTGTAGGTAAGCCCTCAGTCTCTTTTCAGATTTTCCAAGGAGGTCAGGGTTGGAGCAAATAGACCTGGTGCATCCAGGAATGTTGAGGATGGAGCTGGACACTTGTTAATTTTCCAGCATTTCATAAGCTTCACAATTGTTTTTACACTCGTCAGACCAAAATGTGACACACTCTGTCAACTAGAAATGGATAAAAAAGCATTTGTTAGAGTGAGGGTACACACACACATTAAAATCATGTCTCCCTCTATTTTTGGTGCCTTGTTTTGTTTTTAGTGTTGTCATTTTAGTTTTTATTCTGTCCAGGGCCTTCAAAAACTAAAAGTAGCCCAGGCCTGTCCAGATCTCTGAGAGGACCTGCCTGGGAGATGTTCAGGAGACCCATACTCCCCTCACAGAGCTACAATTTCCAGAGTTCCCTGGGAAGAGAGGTTTACTGTCAAACCACTCTGGGGTCTCCTAACAATAACACCCTTAGCAAACTGCAGTTCCCCAGATTCCTTGCGGGAAAAGCATTACAGTCGTACCTCGGAAGTCAAACAGAATCCGTTCTGGAAGTTCGTTCGACTTCCAAAACACTCGGAAACCAAGGTGTGGCTTCCGATTGGCTGCAGGAATCTCCTGCAGCCAATCAGAAGCCGGAGAAGCTGTGTCGGATGTTCAGGTTCTAAAGAACGTTCATAAACCAGAACGCTCACTTCCGGGTTTGAGGTGTTCAGGAGCCAAAACGTTCGACTCGCAAGGTATTCGGGATCTAAGGTATGACTGTACTGTATAAAGTGGTATCACATTGCATTAAATGTACAGTCATACCTCGGGTTGAATGTGCTTCGGGATGAGCGCGTTTGAGTTGCACTCTGCGGCAACCCGGAAGTAATGGAGCGTGTTACTGCCGTGTTTTACCGCTTGCGCATGTGCAGACACTCAAAATGACGTCACGCTCATGCGCAGAAGCACCAAAACGTGATCCGTGCATGAGCAGACGTGCGGACACGGGTTACGTTTGCTTCTAGATGCGAACAGGGCTCCAGAACGGATCCCATTCGCATCTAGAGGTATCACTGTATAAGGTGCATGCTGCCTCAGTTGTTAGTTAGTGCAACTTCTCTTGAGATTTGTGCTCCCTTCTAAAAGAGTAGGCTTCTGTTGCATGTAGGAACAACTTACTGTGGGGGTCAATTCCAAATCATCTACAAAGGAAAGCTACTTGTGATGCTTCAAGCAGAGGCGAAAACACCATCTGTTTTTTATGGTAATGAACAATCAAGCTCCGTAGTTATCCTGTCAGCAGGGAGAAGAGCCATGAGGTTCTGGCATCCACAAATAATATGCCAAATACAATTAGATCAGGATATTTGTTCTTGGAGTGTCATGTTGCAGTGCCTGAACACGTGGAATCAAATCAGTGGTTATGTGCTTGCTTGATAAGAACAGCACATTAAAATTGAGAAACAAGGAAAATATCAAAGCCTATGTCACCTAAAAAAGAAAAGATAAGCTTCTATCTGCTGGCAGAGGTGAGATTTTGAGCAGAGAATCCATCATAATTGAAGTGTTTTCTGAAAGCACTACTGCAGCAATTGTATGAAGCAGTCATATTGCACTGCAATTGTGCCAAGTCCTTGACAGTTCTTAACCCTATCTCGGAAGGTAGATTAATGCAAACTTTCAAAAACCTGAGGATGGAAATTGAAGTCTTAAGAGTATTTAGGGAAGCTTTTAATGTTTGATGTATCACAGTATTTTAATATTCTTTTGGAAGCCGCACAGAGTGGCTGGGGAAACCCAGCCAGATGGGCGGGGTATAAATAATAAATTATTATTATTATTATTATTATTATTATTATTATTATTATTATTATTATTATTTGTGAAAGGCAGGGAAACCAAGTGCTACCCAACAATCTTTGATGTTCTCATCTTTCTAGTTATTTCATATTACGTTGGTTCATGTCTGGGTTCTGCACTGGAGAATTTGCTCTGCTGCCCTGCAGCTATAAGGTTTATTGTTGAGAGCTGCTCAATTTTGACAGCTTTAAGAAGTCCTTCTTCCACAAGTGCTGGTGTCAACTGTTTTAACCACTGTTTTAAAATTTTTTTTTTATGGGTGTTGGATTTGAAAGCTGTTGCTCTTGTTGGTTTAATGATGCATACATTCCTGCCCTGCTGGGACCATCTAAGGTAGGGTGGGTTATAAATATCCTAAACAAAATAACTCAATGAGAGGATACTGTTTCGCTTGGATACTTGGATGCTGCCCTGACACAGCAGCCAAATGCAGCCTTACATTGCCCAACAAAAACTTGCTTTCTGCACCCTTTGTGTTTCAAAATTGTGTGCAATATATTGAGGGATTACCACTCTCTAATCTGCTGTTTTGTGTTTCTCTCCCACTATTAATAAGGCGTATCCATCTATAGAAGCACAGAGTCATTCAATAACCACATTGCCACAAAAATGAAAAAGTCTCAGTGATTTGAAAGTTTTCTGGGTATACACTGATTTCACAAAAACCAGGTCTAAAAATTAATTGGCAGAGCACTGGCAATATCTGTCACTGAATGGTTTAGCACAGATGTGGAATTAGAAGGGCCAGGTTTTAGACATTCACTTCCTTGGAGACATATTCTCCTCACCACCACTTTTGTTGTTGGAAAAATGTGTCCATATACATGTATATGGGCTGCATCTGACTAAATTGCATGGCAGACTTAAATTTGTTGATGGATCTGCTCTGAATAAGACTGCTGCATTCCCAAATTCTTATGCATTGCATTTTTATTCCACTTATCACAAATATGAACATTTTATAAACTCAGCCATAAAGCATGTTTTCTTCTGCCTTCCCTCTCTCATTCCCACCCCTCACTTCAACAGTTTCACATTATACAGCTGATTTTGCTGTTTGCCAAACCCAGCTTATCCGTTCTTTACAGATTCGAATGCTCGTATTTTCCAATTTGTTGCCCTGAACACACATTGATTGCTTGAATAGATGTATGGCTTATTTTATTTCTCTGCATTCCTATTACTCAATATGGGGTGCTTACAAAGGAAAATAGTACAAAATATGAAGCTGGTGTTGTTACATTTGATTTTACTGCAAAATGACATTTTTGAACTGAAGGAACCACGAGGAGTCACATTGTTAGAAGCTTTGGGGGCTGGAAGACAGAGAGTTCTTTTATATTCCACAGATTAAGAGCAGTGAATATTTCTGAGCCTGAGGGCCAAATTCCCTCTTGGGGAACCTTATGGGGGCCACATACTAGTAGGGGGTGGGGCCGTGTGCAAAAGTGGACAGAGCAGTAGATTTGAATCTGACCTTTGTGCCAGGCAAAAGTGATAGATTTACACACACACACCCATATATATCTCCTTCCAAATAAGCCAGGCAAAAGCAGTCAAGGGAGGTGTGGCCTGGTGTAGGAGGTGTGGTCTATGGAGGGTTAGACAGAGAGGCATGGAGGGGCACATAGGGCCCCTGAACCTGAGGTTGCCTGCCACTGCTGCAGATGGATGGCTTCAAATGTTGCATAGGGTAGCTATTGAAGAGTGTAAACATGGGTAATATGTACATTTGCTTTTGTACTTTCAGTGCAATGGCCCAAGGTCCATAGCCCTCTTCTTCTGCTCATTCAATGTTAAAATTTAAAACAGCAATACCATGGCACCTCGGGTTACATACGCTTCAGGTTACAGACTCCGCTAACCCAAAAATAGTGCTTCAGGATGAGAACAGAAATTGTGCTCTGGTGGCACGGCAGCAGCAGGAGGCCCCATTAGCTAAAGTGGTGCTTCAGGTTAAGAACAGTTTCAGGTTAAGAACGGACCTCCGGAATGAATTAAGTACTTAACCTGAGGTACCACTGTATAAGGATTTGTACCTAGGCCCTTTAAACTATTTTAAGCAATAAGCTATTTGGTGGGGCAGACTAAAGATTCAGGAAAGGCAGAAGTGTGGCAATAGCACATAGTGTCATAATGACCACTCCCTTAAATGGCTTAGATGGGGATTAGACAAATTCACAAGCATTATGTATGCCAATGACTTTTATTTAGGATTGCTCGGTTCAGAGGCAGCATGCCTTTGAAATACCAGTTGCTGGAGAATAACATTGAGAGAGGGCTGTCATCTCCTGCTTTTGGGCTTCCTATAGGCATCTGATGAGAAACAGGGTGTATTAGATATCCCTTTGGCTTGTTTTCTTAATAGTGTGTTAAAAAAAGTGAGTCAATTACCAATAAAGTTGGTTCTGCTAAATGGCCATCAGCTCAGTTCTGTTCAATCCCAATAAGCCGACACAGCAGTTTTAAGTTTAGTGGGTTTCCTAGTGCTGTGTGTGGCAACTACGGTAAATTCACATTTCCATTTATATTGTGTTGAAAAGGTTTGATGGCTTCCCTCTTCCATTCTCTTCATCTGCATAAGATTAACCTTTCCTGTTTCGCTAAAGGCTCTGGTGAACCTATATGCAGCTTTGGAGAAAATGAGAATCTTTGTGTTTGCCACACTGTGCCTGAGCATCTGACCTAAAGAAACGCCTGAAGAGTAAGCCGTTTCCCATTACAATCTCCTCACGCTTCTGTGGGGGTGGTGATAAACATCCAAAATATAAGCCTGCAGCACTACTGAACAACGAATAGTTCCCAAATGGTCTTTCCCCCACTTCCAAATTGATTCCTGATTTGTTGCTGCTTCATGGTTGCACACACGCACACTCTGCCACCGCCCATTATAATTTCTAAGTAAGGCTTTTATGAAATTTATGTGGAAAGACCTTGTCAATTACTGCAAATGTCAGGCAAACAACCATAAGGCCTCCCTAATGGTTTGGCCTTTTAAGCAGAAAACAGGAAATTTGGTGACCCAAGCAACTGCTGCATTGAGGGCTGTTTTGTGGCTAGAAGCACACTCAAACACATTTCTTAAGCAGAAAATATCTGGCTGGAAGGCTGTTTGGGGCTCTGTAAGCCTGGCTGCAAGGTACTTCTCCAGCAGCTCCTTGCTGTTATTAACCTATTTGACTCCCCAGGAAATGAGCAGTTTCCAGCATTCTAAGCGTGACCATGCATCCTGTTCTACAATGGGAGCTGGAATATGCGTCTCCCTGTAGAGATACATGTGAGCTGTTACGATTCTTATTTGTGGTTTTTAACTTGCTGCTCACCAAAAAGTCTCAAGAGGTTACAGCATATAAAAACAAAAATTAAAACAGTTAAACAACCCAACCCATGACACCCAAATCAGTAATGCAGAAAGCACATTGCAGGGGAGGACACCAAAACCAATTCTTCAGATTTCAAAGGTAATGAGGTATATCTTCAGTGCAACCGGCAGAAGCTGCTCACTTCTGCAGGGAGGACATTCTACCTTCTTGGAGCCAGATAAGAGACATGCATCTCACTGCAAGGGGAGATTTCATGCACTTGCTTCCCACATGTGAGGGGCTCGACTTCCTACTTACTTGAGAACCAGACCACAGTCTGTGGTGAAAAGCTGGGAAGGCAGTGATGGCAATGAAAACAGGGAGTGCTGCCCTACCACCCCAGTCAAGCTTAGCAAGTGGCAGGAGGCAGCATCCCAAGTGGGGGTAGCCAAGGCAGCCAAGCCAGGATGACCCCAAACGAAGCAGTTCAAAAGGGCTTGCTTTTTCAACAGAAGTGCAGGGGTGAGAGACCCTTGTTACATGAAAGGATCATGGGAATGGTGGCGCAGAGGTGGTTTTAGGGTAGCACAACCAGTATGGTCACCTTGAGCACCGTACTGTTGGTGCCACCACAATGCTGTAGAGTGGAGCACAAGAGGTGTGGCGTGTGTCACATTTTAGCATTGCACAGGGCACTGCTGCCCTGTTGCAAAGGCTGCCACTGTTGCAGAGTCCTGAAAAGAGTGGTAGCAAGCCTCCTCCCCTTAATCCAGCCATTTCTCCCAGGGTGGAGTGATCATCATGGAACTCTGCAGGCAGGCAGCCCCTATCCAAAGTCTTCCACTTCTCGCCAACCAATATAACCAGGAAGTCTCAGTTAAACAAGCTTTGAGTTAACCTTGCACCCCTGAAGGAACTGGAGCAGGTCTTCTTTTCCTTTCTTTTCTAGTTGTTGTAACCTTACTTTGCATAATTACTTGACCTCTGTTAACTTATGCCTGTTCCTTCCACACTGTTTTGCACTGGGCATATCCTTTAAGGTGACATTAAAGAGAACAGAGGGACGCCTCTGCAGAGTCATTCACTGCCCCCTTTGGCTTTTTCAGTACAAGAGCAACCATTCAAGGGTCAGGACACACATAAAGCCCAAATATATTCCTGAAGCCAGAAGCAGCATAGGGGAGCCAGAAGTATCCTCCAAAATTGGCCTTCATTAAAAAGCAATCCCACCTAGACACTAGTCTTCATCCCAGAAGGACTCTGCCCTAGCTGTCAGCAATTGGGCCTATGGTAGGTCTTGAAAATGTGACTCAATGGCTAACATTCGGGGAGTTAGCTCATACTAAGAGAGCTTCATACTAACTTGGCTCACCCTCCAGCTTTGTCTAAATAGGATATTGCAAGAGAGGTAGCCACATTACCCAAGGCAGCAGCCTCTTTGAACATAGATGCCAGACCAGGCTATCTGACGCTCTGTGGATCCTAGAAGAATTGCAGGACTGGCTGTCATGGTTCCCCATGAAGCCTCAAATTCCAGTTAGGAGTGGGAGGCTTCTGAGGATGAGGACTTGGAACAGGGGGAGGAAAAAGAATATGCAGCAAAGTCCATCTGATGAAGCCCCCCCCCCTGACCCCAGATGTACCTAGATCTGACAAGGCAGGAGACCCAGTGGCTGCCTCTTCCTAGCCTGTGGAGGATGAGAGAGGTTCAGGGGCACAACCTGCTGTGACAGAGCAGAAGAGCTCTGAGGAGGAGACACACCCAGCAATCTCCCCCAGGAAGAGGCACTGAATCAGGAAAATGGAGGAGAATCATCATTCTCAGAGAAGCACCACCTCCAGGCCAGGAAAGCTCACAAGGATGGGGATATCCACCAGTGGCTGAGTCTTCTTTGCCTCAGCTGAAAAGCTGGACAGGAAAGTGGAGGATCTTGTTAGAACAATGTCACAGCTTCCATGGAGTATTGGAAATCTTATTCTCGGGCTCTTGAACCTTGGACTAGATTTATTGTTGCTATTCCTGTGCCCCAGGGACGCGGGTGGTGCTGTGGGTTAAACCACAGAGTCTAGGGCTTGCCAATCAGAAGGTTAGCAGTTCGAATCCCCGTAGCGGGGTGAACTCCTGTTGCTCGGTCCCTGCTCCTGCCAACCTAGCAGTTTGAAAGCACGTCAAAGTGCAAGTAGATAAATAGGTACCGCTCCGGCGGGAAGGTAAACGGGGTTTCCGTGTGCTGCTCTGGTTCACCAGAAGTGGCTTAGTCATGCTGGCCACATGACCCGGAAGCTGTACGCCGGCTCCCTTGGCCAATAAAGCGAGATGAGCGCCGCAACCCCAGAGTTGGTCATGACTGGACCTAATGGTCAGGGGTCCCTTTACCTTTACATTCCTGTGCCTTAGAAGGGTACCTACACTAGATTCTGCTCCTTCCTAGCTGCAGAGTCTGCAGAAATTAGACTGCTATAATAATAATAAGAAGAAGAGTTTGGATTTGATATCCCGCCTTTCACTCCCTTTAAGGAGTCTCAAAGCGGCTAACATTCTCCTTTCCCTTCCTCCCCCACAACAAACACTTTGTGAGGTGAGTGGGGCTGAGAGACTTCACAGAAGTGTGACTGGCCCAAGGTCACCCAGCAGCTGCATGTGGAGGAGCGGAGACACGAACCCGGTTTCCCAGATTACGTGACTACCGCTCTTAACCACTACACCACACTGGCTCTAAAGTTTACTTGCAAGCAAATGCCTCTGTTATCTGCTTTGAGGTGGGAACCAGGGCACAGGTCTCCTTGCTAGGTCTGAGCAGCAAAGAGAGTGTGGGAATGTTAAGGATAGTAGGAAAGGATATATTGGACAAGTATTATCCTTCCTTCACCCATGCTAGTAAGTGATGTAGAAGAGCAGATTCCCCTCAATATAGCTGGAAGCTAGTTTGCAGATTTGTTTGAATCTCTTAGTTAAGATTATTTCCTGGTGTCCACTTTGATCCCTCTTAAAATAATAAAGACACGAGAGTCTTTCTGAGTAAAGTAGAAAAATGTTTACTTACATTTCATTTTACTTGGTACTTACATAAAGAAACAGTGTGAGTTCATCTCATAGGAAGACTGAACTCATGTGTTGCTGGCTGAGAGCCAGCAGACAGCAAAATTACATTTATAGAACAAAATGGCTGCAGGAGAACAGCAACAAGACAACAAGAATCAAGTCAAACTGAGCAACTGAGAAAATGGCTGCATGACTCGACTCTTTTATAGAGTCAGCCAGGGCCACACCCATCTCCCAGGTCTTATGCAGGGGTAGAAACTCCAGACCAGTGGAACAGGAAGTTACACTGACTGGATGTCCCCCTGCCTGTGCCCACTCTAGGGAAATAAGGAATGTTGGACTTGACTGTACCAATGGATTACATCCCACAGAGAGCTACTCTTGCAGACCCAGATTCCCAGCATGTAGCATGCATCACGTAGTAGTTACAGGAAAATAGGTAGCTGAGTGAGCTATGAGTTCTTCTAGCATCCATCAGGGGTTGGGATGATGGTCTCTGTTTCTTTTGGATGCAGGATGGAGAGTTGTGTGTTTGGGGTGTGCATAGAATCCCTGACTAAAGGCAACCTCCTGTACAAAGGTAGGAGCCCACTCCTGCATCTGTCCTCACCTGCCATTGGCATGCAGCCTTGGACTGAAAAAAATTCCCCACCCCCTGAAGCACCCCCTGCCTTGACATGCAGTAGCTGCCACTGTGTCCTTCCTAGAAGCCTGCCAGGCAAAGATTTTATCACTTTGCCAGTCATTTGGAAGCTGTGAGACCAGACTAGCTTGAACCAATCTTAGTCCCCGAATCCTGTTGTGTTATTAGCGGGCTGAAGGAGCTGAAGTTGCTGGCTGGTTTTAAATGAGGTGTTTAAATGTGCTATTTTAATGCACCTCTTATCTCTTTCTATGCAGTTAGACACCTTGAGTGTCCCAAGTGGACCTGAAAGGATGGATATTTATATTGAGAAAGAGCAGAGCAATGTTAAAAAGAATTAAATGTTGTTGTTGTTGTTGTTGTTGTTGTTGTTTTTGGGGGGGAATAGATGAGGTGAGTAAGCAGCTGTGCTGTTCCAAGGACGTCAGCTTCCAAGCCCAGAAGATAGTTCAGTCATTTGTGTCGTGGTACAAATAGCTATACAGTACTCTCTAGATTAAGGCCAGACTGAACAATTTTAGCACTGTGCATGCTTTTTAAGAGTATAGACTATTTGTGTTCGCATCACTTCTGTGCAGACATTTAGAGTTCAAAACACGGGAAGCTCTCCGATGCTCTGTTTCCGTTCAGAGCCAAAAGGACATTATGCATCTTCTTTTCATGAAATGTTTTTTTATGCATTAGGATTGTGCAGTGAACTAGAGAATAGACCATGAACTCTGCTGCCCTTTCATTAAATTGTAAATTATATTTACAATGCGCGTAGGTGTTATTTAGCAATGTGATTTCTCATGCATTCAACTGAAACCCACACAGTAGTCAACAACAGGCAGCTTCCTCAGAGCAGCCAACTTCACTGGCAGTCACATGAAGACAGGTTAGGGCATCTGCAGCCAAGGCTTCTATAACTATGGAACATGGGAGACAGATACCTGGCTTGTCCTGGTTACTGTCAAGTCCTCCTTCCTTTCCAAAATATTCGGTCCAACTTTGGATATTGGCTGCTGCAGGGACACGCTAGCTATCATTGCATCCCTGCTAGCTGTATCTGAATGTGAGGTGCTGGTTATATGTCTAGCCACGCCAGGCTAGATTATGCTTCCCCAATGTTAGTGGGCAGCTTTGCATTATATGGACTGGTTATGAGAACTATCTGTACTGTATATAAATGCATCCCTTCTAAGAAAGCTGATGAAGATAGTGTTTTCTAAGGGATCTATCCTCAGGCATAGTGGCTCTGCCCCTTGAGCCTGCTACATACTAGAGTGACTCTACCATCTGCTGTGCCAGGTTCCACCCCTTGACACTTCTGGATTGTGCCCCAGAGCCCAGCTTAGGTATCATAATTTTTATTCTTTCAGGAATTGGCTGTCCTGCTATCTGGAGCCATGGATATAGAGGAGAGGAGGGCATAAACTTGCATCTGCATCCCAAGTGTTCTTGTATCCTCAAATACAGAGGTAGTCTGGATTTGTTACTCTTGCCATTTCCTACATTCCTGTGCTTCTACCTCCAGGAGAAAACAGAGAGAACAAGCAGTGAAGACAACTTTGTCCAGCCAGGAGGTGGAAACCATTATGTTAGTTGTAATGGACTATATGTACAATAGGGAAACAGAAAGAGATATTGGTCATAGGGGTCCTGCTGGTTGTTCTTGGGGTTTTTTTGTGTGTGTGTGGGGGGGGGGGGTTTGCAGAGAATCACCTGGGAAGCCTATGCCCACTGAAGGAATTCTCACTTGATGAAAGATCATTTGCCAATTTTACACTGACTGATATGCGCTCTATAATCACAGGGAGTCATAATTTTCCCAGAGCACATCAATCACTATAAGCCTGCAATTTGAGACACATTTTCTGGAGAGCAAGCCCGATGATCATAATGGAAATTCACTCCTGAAGAAAGATACTAAGGGATACAACATAACTCAGAAGATGAGAAAGGATTCCATGTGCAAAGAAAAAAAATTGTGTGAACAAGTCCTTTGTACAGTGGTACCTCGGGTTAAGAACTTAATTCGTTCTGGAAGTCCGTTCTTTTTTTCCCCCTCAATTTTTTTTTATTTTTTCACAAAAATTTAAACACACAAACAAATAAACAAACAAACATAAATCATAACCTTATTAAAACTAATCTAATTAACATTGTTAAATGATTTCCTCATATCCCCTTGGTTAGATTTCAGTGCATATCATTTTAACGGTTTTCCAAATCAGTATTCTTATAAAATTAATCACTTAACATCTTTCTTTCTTCCCAATTCAGTATTAAACATATTAATTCATTACATTACATATTTAAATCCTAAACCTATCCGGTATTTGCAAGCTTTTTCCAATTAATTTAACTTAACATATTTAACTAAATAGTCATTAAATTTTGTCCATTCTTCCTGATACTCCTCCTCCTTCTGGTCACGGACTCTTTCAGTCAGGTAGGCTAGCTCCGAAAAATCCATCATCTTCATCTGCCATTCTTCCACTGTTGGTACTTCTTGCTTTTTCCAGTTCTTGGCTAGTAAAAATTGAGCAGCAGTTGTGGCATACAAAAATAATGTAACATTTTTCTTGGGCAATTCCAGACCTGTTATTCCTAGAAGAAAGGCCTCTGGTTTTTTTTTATGAATGTATATTTCAACATTTTTTTCAATTCATTATAAATCTTTTCCCAGAAGTCTTTCACCTTGGGGCAGGTCCACCACATATGATAGAAGGTACCTTCTTTTTCTTTATATTTCCAGCATTGATTATCACAGTTATGATAAATCTTTGCTAATTTAACAGGAGTCAGATACCATCTATACATCATATTCATTATATTTTCCTTTAGTACAGTACATGCAGTGAACTTGACCCCTTTCTTCCACAATCTTTCCCAATCCTCAAACATTATGTTATGTCCTATTTCTCTTGCCCAATCTATCATCCCTGATTTAACTTGTTCATCCTTTGTATGCTACTCCAACAATAAATTATACATTTTAGACAAATTTTTAACTTTGGAATACAACAACCCCATCTCCAACTTAGATTTTTCAGAAGCAAAACTGTTTTTCTTATCTAGTTTATATAATTCATTAATCTGGTGATAATGTAGCCAATTTAACTTATCTTTAACTTGATCAAATGGTTTTAGTTTATATCCTTCTTTATCCTCCAATAATAAATCTGAATATCTCAACCATTTGATATCCATATTTAACTTTTTCTGGGCCTTCGCCTCCATTGGTGAAAGCCATCTGGGCATCTTCCTTTCTAAAAGATCTTTAGATTTTATCCAAACATTATACAACGATTTCCTAATTACATGATTTTTAAATGCATTATGAGCAGTTACTTTATCATACCATAAATATGCATGCCAACCAAACACATTGTCAAATCCCTCCAAATCTAAAACATCAGTATCTTCTAATTGTATCCACTCTGTAATCCAGCAAAGTGCAGCTGCTTCAAAGTATATTTTCAAATCTAGCAGGGAGAATCCCCCTCTTTTTTTAGAGTCTGTAAGTAGTTTATATTTAATTCTGGTTCCCCCCCCCCCGCCAGATAAATCTAGATAGCGCTTTTTGCCATTCTTTAAAACATTTCAGATTGTCTATGATTGGGAGGGCTTGAAATAAAAAAAAGCATCTTTGGCAATACATTCATCTTAACACTGCGATCCAGCCCATTAATGACAATTTTAAATTTGACCATATCTCTAAATCTCTCTTAATTTCATTTCATTCCACAATTTCTCATAATTATCTTTGTACAAATTTAATTTTCCCCCAGACAGAATCACCCCCAGATATTTAACTTTCTTCACGAAATCTAGGCCCGTCTTTTCTTGTAATAGTTTCCTTTCATCATTATCTAGTTTTTTCTCTAATACTTTGGTTTTGCTCTTATTTAACTTAAATCCTGCTACCTGACTGAATTTTTGTATCAGCTCCAGTAATTTTACTGCACTGGAGTCTGGATCTTGTAATGTCAATACTAAATCGTCAGCAAATGCTTTTAATTTATATTGTTTGGATCCTACTGTGATACCTTTAATTTGTTCATCTTTTCTAATCATACTTAGCAAGACCTCTAGGACTGAAATAAACAGCAGAGGGGAAAATGGGCACCCTTGCCTGGTTCCTTTCTCAATTCTAATTTCCTCCGATACCACATTATTTACAATAATTTTAACTTTTTGTTCTTGATAGATCGCTTTGATACCATTTAAAAAATCTTGACCAACCCCCATACTTTCAAAGTTATGTAACATAAAACTCCAAGATACGTTGTCAAAGGCTTTCTTTGCATCAATAAACATTAACATTGCTTTGCAGTTCTTTCTTGCTTCCAACTTTTCTAAAATATCAACAACATTCCTAATATTATCTTTCATATGTCTTCCTGGCAGAAATCCTCCCTGGTCCTTATGTATATGGTCAGACAAAACCTTATTAAGCCTGTTAGCCAGTATATTCGCAAAAAAAAATATAATCCACATTAAGTAAGGAGATTTGTCTATAGTTCTTGACATTAGATCTATCTTGGCCCTGTTTGGGAATCAGAGTAATATAAGCTTCCTTCCAGATTTCAGGTGCTTTGCCCCCTCGTAAAATCAAATTACATACTTCTACCAGAGGTTGAACGAGCCAATCTTTCAATGTCTTGTCATATTTCACTGATAGACCATCTGGTCCGGGTGCCTTGCCAAGTTGCATTAAATTTATTGCATGTTCTGGAAGTCCATTCTTAACCTGAAACTGTTCTTAACCTGAGGTACCACTTTAGCTAATGGGGCCTCCCGCTGCCACCATGCCGCCGCCGCACAATTTCTGTTCTCATTCTGAAGCAAAGTTCTTAACCCGAGGTACTATTTCTGGGTTAGCAGAGTCTGTAACCTGAAGCGTCTGTAACCTGAAGCATCTGTAACCTGAGGTACCACTGTACTGGGTAAACTTAACTATAGTTTAAATCTGAAAGTTCAGGCATTCAGTGAAACTAATGAAAAACCATTTGTTCACATATTTGCATGGTGTTCACAAACGGACAAAAAACTGACATGTGGGTGGATGCATCGGGAAGTGAGAGAACCTCAGACTGTACAGCAGACTCCATTTCCATGGTTACAGGTGGAGGAAGGGGGATCATGGTCCCCCCCCCCCCGCCGTGTAATCCCATTATGCATCAGACATTCCATAATGCCACAGTGCAGTGCTTGGCTGAAGTCTGTTGCTAGCTCTGCTTGTCAAGAAATGTTCTTGCATGGACAAAGAGGGGTGGAATCAAAGTGAATACAGAAGTGGGGTTGAAATGACCTTGATGTATTCTTTCCCTTTTTGGAACCATTATATCAAAATGTTTTCTGTTGCCACGGCTACTTCATAGTGTGCCACTTGTTCTAGTCACAGCAGCAGCAACCAACAGGCGCTAGAGGTTTTCATTTCAGGTGAGGCAGAGCACACTGCTTACAAATTAGGGAATGGGAACTTTTCCCAGAGGGCAGAGTTCATTCCCTTTTGGGGGCTGCATTGGCAGTGCTGGGTGCGGTCAGAGGCAAAAGTGGGTGGAGCAATGGATCTGATTTTTTGACCCCTGGGCCTGACATTCCCTCCGTCCAGGTATGAAACATGAGAAATGGCATCAAGACAGAACAGACAGCATTCAAGATAGAGCACTATTCTTTGGGCTCTTCTGTTTCAAGTGAAGAAATGTTTTACTGGAGTTAATGAGAAATGGTGTGAGACACGGGCATGGAAGAAGTCCATAAAACAGCTGGGTCTGACATTTGACGCCTATAAAAGCTTTACAAGGCTTTAATTGAAGTTCCTTTTATAGACAAATTTAATGCTGCTTAATGGGACAGTATTGCTGATGTCAACACAACCAACTGCAGAAGTCTCTCTCTCCCTCTCTCTCTCTCTCTCTCACACACACACACACACACACTCATTTGCAGGAGCCGTTGACCTTTGCTATTTGGGTATAAAATACAAACATGTATGGATAACAAGTAGTTAAAATTACTGAAATAAATAAAAATATCAGTCATCACAATTTGTGCACAAGTACAAAACTGTTAACACTATTAAGCAGATAAACTTATCAAACTCAATGAGAATTTAAAATTATATGTTTTAAAACAGTGCATTATGGCCCTTCTTTTTTTGGAAGCTGCCAATAATTTTGCAACTTTTGCTGTAACCAACTTGTCTCGATCTGCAAGGAGAAACATCATATAATCGCCATCTGAACTCCCTGGCTGGGACAGTGTGATTGGAGTGATTAACTTCTTATGTGAATCTTTGTACAAAGAGCCAAACAACAATGCATGCTCAAATCAACAGATATAAATAAATCCACGAACCACAGTTTTGGAACTACCACCTACACATGCAGTTCTGTAATTTCATTGGGTTTCAAGGTCTGTGACAATGATGCTGCTTGAAGCTTGTTTACTACTCAGAATTAAAGCAGCAGCTAACACAGGAACACAATGACATTTCCGTGAGCTGCTCTGGTTCGCCAGAAGCAGCTTAGTCATGCTGGCCACATGACCCAGAAGCTGTATGCCGGCTCCCTCGGCCAATAAAGTGAGATGAGCGCCGCAACCCCAGAGTCGTCCGTGACTGGACCTAATGGTCAGGGGTCCTTTTACCTTTAACACAGGAGAGTGCTTTATACCAAGTGAGAGCACTGGTCCATCTACATCATTCTTGCACTAGCAGGCAGTCACTCTTCAGACATTCAGAGAGGAGCCCTTCCCAGCCTGCTACCTGACGATACCCAAGATTGAACCATGGGACCTTTTGCATCAAAGCTTGTGTTCTACCATCTTACAGGTGACCTTGTACCATGAAGTTTAACTGAAGCAAATGTTTGATTTCAATGTCTTTGGCAAGTGTGTCATGTTTAAATACATAAATAAATAAAATGGAACCTCTTCAACTTTGCAAATGTAAAGAAATATTAAAATAACGAGTGATTTTAATAAGACTTGATGAAAATTGTTGAATGTACAGTTCAACGCAAATACTGGGTTTATAATTACATAGCCATTTTTTAAAAAATGCAATTAAATGGAATACATGCGATAGGAATTAGCATGCTTTTCAAGAGCAAGTCATTTAATTCAGTGTCAAGCACTTCCAATTAACCTATCAGCCATTAACTGCTTTAATTTATCCAAATTGTGCTGTGAAAGGCTAATTGGAGCTGCTGAAAGAAGTTGTCATCTTAGCAAAGATAAAGGTGTTTCATTGCATATGTGCATAAGCATTAGCCGAGAGTGTGCAATTTTTGGCTGGCAACCAGATGCTATGGAAATAAGGAGAGCAGAGAGGGATACTTTGCTAAGCATTTTCCAGTCTTTTAAAATCTGGACACATCAGAAGTGTATGTGCCTTGAGCTGTGACCCCCGCTTCTTCTGTAGTGAAAGAATGGCCCCCTGTCTCCTCCCACTGCCCATTCTCCTGATTCTGCAGAGCACATTTGGGGGAGGTATGAGGAAGACAGGAGGAAAGAGGAAGCCCCAATGTACTTGCAGGAGTCCACGTGATGGCTAGTGTCACTGGCGGAGGAATGAGAGTGCAGAGGGAGCAGACCGCTCCAGGCACCACTATTCCAGTAGGGTGCCATCGCAGCGGGCCCCCCTCAGACACACGCCGTGACCCCCCCCCCGCGCTGGGCGCCATGCCCCCACAGGCTGCGTGCCACGCCCTCAGAACGCACGCCACGCCCTTGGGAGCGGCATACCACGCCTTCAGGATGCACGCCACACCCCTGCGGGCAGTGTGTCATGCCCCCAGGGGTGTGTCACCCCCCCAGGGGACACCAGCCACACCCTCACCTGCTCGCCACCCCTGGTAGCGGAGCATGCAGCTTCACCACTGGCTAGTGTATTGAGTTATTT
The DNA here is from genome assembly GCF_965112155.1 of Podarcis liolepis. NCBI lineage: Eukaryota > Metazoa > Chordata > Lepidosauria > Squamata > Lacertidae > Podarcis > Podarcis liolepis. The sequence goes on along the minus strand of NC_139557.1, from coordinate 68,894,531 downwards.
GAATCTGGCCCTTTGGGATCCAGCGCTGGATTTACATATAAGCTAAACAAGCTATAGCTTAGGGACCCACTCTCTTGGGGGCCCCAAAAAAATATAAATGAAAAAAACCTGGATGTACATTTCCAAAATATAAGATAAAAAACAAATAAAATAAAACCTACATACAGCAACAGTGTTTTGTGTTGTGTAGGTTCCTATGATGTAAGTAATGGGCCCCGCCTGCTAGGCTGCTCCCTAAAATATCACTGGTTTGCTCATTTCTGTATATAGGGTGCCTACATTCTGCATGGACTGGTTGCACGGCAACATGTGCAAATGGCTTTAGAAAACTATTAGGTCCATAAATTACCATATAGCATATAGTCAACACAAAAAACAGTGACAATTTGTTGTTGACAAAGCACAGGTGGGCCCCATTACCAGCAGTTGCTTAGGGCCTCATCAAACCTAAATCCGGCCCTGCTCTTAACCTAACCCAGGCATGGGCAAACTCGACCCTCCAGATGTTTTGGGACCACAACTCCCATTATCCCTGACCACTGGTCCTGTTAGCTAGGGATGAGGGGAGTTGTAATCCCAAAACATCTGAAGGGCTGAGTTTGCCTATGCCTGACCTAACCTCTACCTCACAGGGTTGTTGTGAGGATAAAAGGGAAAGAATGGCCCATATATGCTACTTTGCTGTCCTTGTAAAAAAAAAGGCATGTAATAAGTAAAATGGGCAACCAAAATAGTCATGAGGTCCAGCTAACTAACCTATGAGGAAAGATGGAGTCAGGAGAGACAACAGAAAGTACTTCTCTACACATCATGAAATTAAACTATGCAATTCACTACCATAAGCTGTAGTGATGGTTGTCTACTTGGACAGCTTTAAAATCCTATTGGATAAATTTGTGGCACATTGATTGCAATGCAAGAATATAAGTATAAAGCACTCTGCCTTTTAAATCAACAAGAAAGTGCTTATCTTTGCTTGAATTGTACCCAGTGTTCTAGTTTGTAAAAAGGCTTGTCAATAAAGGGTGTGATGGTTGATTTATCATTAAAAATATATTCACTTCTGGATTGAATATCTCTGGATAAGGACCCTGTGTTTAATGTGTAGGTGGACATTTTTTAAGAGAAGTCAATCTCTAACCATTTTATTATTTAACCATTTTACCAAAAGGAACATTGAGGGAATTTTAAATCAGGCAGCAATTTTAAACCCCATTGATTTCAAAAGGGACAGAGCTGACTTTGTGCTTATCCCTTCCAATCTAAATCAATGAGACGCAAACCAAGTGGCTATAAAAGTTAAAAGGCACAATCTTCATGTCTGTTCGAGGAGCCCTCTTCTCCAGCCAAAGGAATAATAAGCCCTGACTTAAGTGTTCAGTGGTCCTGATGCAGTGCAAAAGAGCATCTTGCTGAGATGTACTGACTGCAGAATGTAGCCCTCCTCTCATTGTCTTGCATACCTGCTAGGCAAGATGTGTGTGAATGGAAGCCCGCTCCCACGGCCTGCATTGCATTCTGGACAATAATTCTGTTTTGTGGTCCATTTTGGAGCATGCCGAAGATGGGTGGTTGGAATAACTGTTTCTCGTGGGTCAGCACAGCAAATACTTCATTTCTGATCATTACCAATACATTTGCCTTTCTTGCTCTGAAATGAGTCAGAATATAAATATTAGATCAGGCAGGAAAAAGAGCACATGTTTTCATTCTCAACACTTGCATCCTTTGAACAATTTTCAGTTGCTCTTTTTCTTTTAGAAAACGGAGGCAGTCTATTAGGTTTGGCAGGTTGCCTTTTGCAATGACATCGTGCTTTGTCTCTTCACTGAAGCACTGTGATTAAAGGAAAGCAGTTTTTGACATTAGGAGTGAGGAGACAAAATAGGATTAGATTGATGACTTCTCCTTCTCCTTCATGAAATTGGAACAAGTGTTTCCCCTTCTCCCCTAAATAACAATAGACCAACTTAGTTGTGTGAATTCAGTCAATATAAACTATTTCTATGCATTTCAGAAAGCATTGTGTTTTCATTTCAGTCACACACTGAAGTTTTAAGGCCTGCAGAATACAACAGGTGCAGATAAGTTTTTATTGCCTGAGGGCCATATTTTTAGAGGGAAGCCAGTCAGGGGCCACATTTCAGTGGTGGGTATGAGCCAGAGGCAAAAGTGAGTGGAGTCATAGGCAAAAATGTTGGTAGAGCAAGGGATATGACTCTTATTTTTTGTACAGTAGGTTACAGTAGGCCCAGGGGTCAGCAAACCTTTTCAGCATGGGACCGGACCACTGTCCCTCAGACCTTGTGGGGGGCTGGACTATATTTTGAGGGGGGATGAACGGATTCCTATGCCCCACAAATAACCCAGAGATGCATTTTAAATAAAAGCACACATTCTACTCATGTAAAAACACCAGGCAGGCCCCACAAATTTGTCAGGGGGTCCTACACACGAGTAGGAATCCGGCAGAGACACATGCCCAACTGGCATGTTCTCTCCCTCCTGGTCGGTCGTTTGGGAGATTCAAAAGCTTTTTCCAGCCCGAAAATCACAGCAACTGATACCAAGAGGCATCAGCACACTTCAAGATCAGCAGAGTATAGGCAGTCAGCGTTCAGACTCAGTAGCACAGCTTTTCAGCTAAACTACGTTTATGTACATATACACACTTGGAGCATCGCAACTGAGCTCCTTCCTCTTCAGCCTCAAGCAGCAAAGAGAAAGAACAAAAGGACAAATGTCCTACATCACGGAAACACAGTAATAAAAACATCCTGTCTCTGTCACTTCCCACAATGTGGAATGAAAACATACACCGTTATGTGATAAAAACAATCCCATGACTGCAACATGGGAAAAGAATCTTAACACAAATAACCCAGAGATGCATTTTAAATGAAAGGTCGCATTCTACTCATGTAAAAACACGCTGATTCCCGGACCATCCATGGGCCACATTTAGAAGGCGATTGGGCCGGATCCGGTCCTGGGCCTTATTTTGCCTACCCATGTTCTAGCCAGACAAAAGTCAAAGGTTTATGCACACACCCCCTGATACACATTTCAGCAAAGTAAAACTCTTGAAGATGCAGATCAGGGCCAGAGTGTGGTGCTGGGAAGAGGGTGTGTGGCCTGAGGAGAACACAAAGCTTGGGGGCAGTCTTGAAGGTCGTATAAAGAACCACATTTGGCCTCCTGGCCTGAGAATCCCCAACTAAGATATGGGGGTTGGGGAGAGCAATGTGCCTAGGAAGTATTTTACTTCATTGATCTTGTGGGTGAAATTAAGCTATATCTATTTGATCCACAAACCATAACCATCAAATACAGTGCAGGGTTATCAAGACAACCACAGCATAGAGAGGAGAATAAAAGGCACATAAACTGTGCCTTTAAAAATAAAAAATATAACAAAATCCATGAGCAATCACAAATAGTTAAAAATAGACTTTTTTAAAATGCAGAACTCATCTTCCTTTTAATAATTGTGGGCTAGTTTTGATGGCTACAGTGAAGAACTTGGCTATAATTTATGCAATCTGAGGCCCAGAGTCTACCAGTCAAATATAAGCATTGACTGTTTCTGTGTTCCCCAAGTGCAGAGAAAGTATTAGGAAGATAAATTGGGATTTTATATCCTTATAAAAATTGCAGTATACGAGGACATGGGCTAATGTCTCGGCTAAGCCATTTTTACAAGAACTGCCAAGACAGTCTGATAAATTGGCCTCCCATAACAGTGTTGAACCTGGCCATTGAAGATGCTCTCCTGTATCCGGGGATAATTAGTGTTGCTAAATATCTAGCAGGGCAATAATTACAACTAGGTTGTAGACCAGGAGACAAATCCTTTTGCCAGAGTGAATGGATTTTGCGAGTTAAGTTCTAGAGACGTTTAATGCTTTAACTCAAGAGATAGAAAAAGTGGGCATCCCACTTTTGAGCATGCGGCCATGCGGCTCAGAGTATGAACTCCACCCTGTCTGACCCACATCTGCCTCTGCTATACTGGCCTTGCAGATTCTTGAATAGCTTCAGAACCTTGCCACAGATGTGAGAAGGCAGATGCAGCAGCAGGAGAAAAGAAATTACTATATGCTGTCTGAATATTGTAATTCTGCATGCTGTATACTGCCTTGCTGTATTTCTAGGGACTGTCTAAAAATATTCGAATAAATGAATAGGTAATAGATTCAAAAGACCTTCTTGACAGAAATGCCAAAATTTGCCACCAAGTGAACTAAACATGGTGACCCACAACCTAGCTTTACTAATATTCTTGCATATCATCCCAGGCAGTACAGTTCTATTAACTTCTAACATCAAAAGCTAAATTGCAAGTAATAGTAGTCCAATGAGTCTTTTTTTGTAATAGTAATAGTACTATTAGAAATAGTAATTTGTAATAGTAGTCCAATGAGTCTGCCCCTGGCAGAACCGTCCAAATCGCTCCCCCTAGCCACAGACAAATTAGCTCTTCTTTCTGCCTCTCCTCCAACCTCCCCCCTCCCCCCTCTATTAAAAACCTTTTCTTATGAGGCAATAATCAATATTTTTATTTATAGACATATTTATGGACACATTTTAAAGCTGATTTTGTGCCCCCCACCTGCGCCCCTGGCGGGGGCCCACTTCACCACCCCCTAGCTACAGCCCTGCTCCCAGCCTAACCTATCTCACAGGGTTGTTGTGAGGACAAAATGCAGAGGTAAACCATGTGTACCTCCTAGAGCTCATTGGAGGAAAAGGTAGTATATAAATGTAATAACCTTTATCCAGCTTGGGCAACATCAGATATTTTAAAGTCAACCCACAGCCAGGGTTTACTGTGGCACCACAGTACCCAGCCAGCATGCTTAAAAAACAACAACACACCTATATTAATGATGGTCCTCTCTACATCTAACTGTAATTTCATAGTATGTAAATAAAAGGCATTCTTACTTGAATCTCCGTAGGAAGGAACAGGGGCTTCCTGTGCAAAACAGAGGCCAAATCTTCTGGTCTTGTGCCTTGTGGCTGTGTAGGAAGAGAAGAGTCCAAGGCTCATTCAAGCATATTGTCAGATTTTTTCATTTAGTTAATAAAATTTATTGGTTGCTTGGTTGTAATAAAACTTCTAAATGGATTTTTTAAAAATATATATATATATATTAAAACTCTTTTTAAAAATTGTATTTATAAACAGTCAAAACATAATTAAAATCAGCAATAGGCTAAAAGGGCATCTCAGCTTCTACATATCCAGATAGGCTTGCCTAAACAAAAATGTTTTAAACAGATATTAAAAAGAGTTCAGTTGAGGGTGCCGGCCTGATGTCAATAGGCAAGTGAAGGGGTCACCACACTATAAGATTGATTTCTTACAAGTGCCATTTCTGCAGACTGAAATGGCTGAGTGGACATGTATGGAGTAAGGCAAAAGAGGCCAATTAGTTCCTTTCCTAAAGGCAACTCATTTTGAGGATCAGACCGACAAGTGCTAAGGAGATATCAGCCTCATAATGGCAGAACTGAAGCAAAGGGAAGGAGGGAACAGACACATACTTAGGAATCTAAATTAGACACAAATAAGGTGGATGAACCGTTGAGAGTCAAAGCGTTATTTGCAGACTATAGGGCAGAGGAAATAAATAACACACCCACTTTTCAGTTCCAACTAGGAATGTTGTTTTCATGCACTTAGATGGTCATTAGCATCTCAAAGTTATTGCCCTTTTTACGTTTTCCATTAAAGTGCCTCGCAGCAGCACCAACACACAGAGAAAAAATGTGCAGTGAAGTCCAATTAATGTTCCTCAATTAAATATGTGGGATATGTGTCTTAATGGATGTGTTAATGCAGATAAGCACGTCATTATCCCAGTCAACTTTCATTGTAGCTCATCAGGGAAGTAGAGAGAAAATAGTGTACTGCTATCATTACTTAGCATTGCTAATAGTACGGTATATCAAATAACCTATTTGTGATCCTGCATTATGTTATTTCCCCCCAAAGATCTCTTTTTTCTACATTAAATATAATTGAGTTGGTATGGGTACATGCTGCCCATATTAGTACTGTGTGGAAAAGATTATGGGCATTTTGGTGATGATGTTTTTTAAACAAACAAACAAAAACAAACAAACTTTTTCCTCTGGTGCCCCCTGCTGGTACTTCTGATTAACTCTCTCCCTGCCCTGCTTCAAATCCACTTAACCTTTTATCATATCCGCTGTTCATATGTGGATTTTTTTCTAGTAAAATTGTAACTGCTGTGAAGATAAGTGATGCTAGTGAATCAAGAACAATGTGGGTGAGGGACAATGGCTACTCTGTCAAGTTTTTTTTTTCAGAGTAGAAGCAATGATGTCATCTGCTGGAGGGTCAGGATTTACTGGCACAGCGGAATGTGTGGGTGTGTGTTACGGAGCATTCTTCCATTTGTTCACAGTGAAGCAGTAATTGTTGTTGTGCTGGATGTATGCAGAACTGCTCTCACAAAAGGCTGTGACAGTGATGGAGAAAAGCCAGCCTCACTTTTTATGTTTGCGACAACAGCTGCACCAGAGAGGAATGGCAAACCAAGCTGTTGGACTACAATGAAATGGAAAAACTGACCAGAAAACTCAGGAACCAAGGAGACAAAAACTTCAAGAAAGAATGGGGGGAAATTATAATTTATTTAGAAGACCACTGTAAGCAGATGAAAACATTAGCAGGATTTTAATATTGCTTGTAATGTAACATTACAGCCAGATGGGCGGGATATAAATAAATTACTACTGCTACTACTACTACTACTACTACTACTCTTTGGACAATATGGACAGATACAAAATATAGATTATGAAATAACATGCAGTTGAAAATGTTGACAATAAGACCCGTGGAAGGGGTGGTGGAAAGTCTCGAGATTCAGAGAAATCTCTATATACAGATGTGCATTTGGTATTGTTATAAATTTACATTTGTAAAACCAAATAAAAATGTGAGAGAGAGAGAGAGAGAGAGAGAGAGAGAGAGAGAGAGAGAGAGAGAAACCAGCTTCTGTACTGATTTGTTGCTGTACCAGCTCCTCGGCAGGTGGTCATGCAAAACTACTGTGAGCGCAGGATTCAGACCCTGCTCATCACCCCTTCCCCCTTCCCACTTTTCACTCTAAGGGTGGAACTAGACATGAGAATGGCAGACCCATGTCTTCAAATGCTGGTTGAACCAATTGGTCGTCGAGTAGGATGAGATCGTGGTTTCAACAGAAAAGTGACAAGTAAGAGGGGAGTGCGAAACTGTTCCTCCAGCCACTGCTTTTCCTCTTTAAAAATTCTTGCTGTGTGATAGCGGTGGAAGGAGGGGGCACTGTGATGGAAACAAAGCAGGAGGGGGAAAACACTTCCTCTCTAGCACATCTCTGTTTAAAATGCCCACATTCCCTAACATGGGTGCAGGCTTCACTCTTCACCGCTTTTGTAGATCTAAAAGCAGCCTTTGACACAGTCCCCAGAACCAGACTACGGGACAGACTTAGGGCCACCAACATCGACAGAAGGCTATTGCACTTACTACAGGCTGTTCACACAAACATGGCCCTTAGAGTCAGGTGTAGCCGCTTAGGGCACCTGTCAGCTCCGTGAATCTCAAGCCTCTCATGCCTCCGCTGACAGAGCCTGAGAAGGCAAGCGATGTGATTAGGTTGGAATGTGAAGCGGGGGAGGAGCAGCCAAGCTGCAGTAGGAGCTGATCTCACAGAACAAAGAGCAGGGAGAGGAGAAGCTGGGGGGGGGGCACAGACTGATGGCTCCAGTTTGAACTCTGATGCAGAGATCCCAGAAATAGCCTGTCCAAAAAATCGTAGGCTCGAGAGAATCTGTGAGAAGAGGGGAAAAGAAAGAAAGCGAAAGTGGGGGTTTCGTTGCTGGAGGAGCTCAGACTCGGCAACTACAAACTAGGATGAGCATGCCGAAGACTGAGCTCCGCAGTGATTTATGAGTTTGAGCAATAAACCTGAGATAATTACTGCTGGAGTTGTCTCGCGTCTGTGGGGAAGAATCAAGCCATCACAGCACCTAACAGACCCCATTAAAACCTTTAATTTCTATCTCAATAACCTGGTAAACACTCTCAATAACCCCAAACTTCATCCACTGAAGACTGCAAATAGGCATACAGTAGTACCTCTGGTTGCGAACAGGATCCGTTCCGGAGGCCCGTTTGCAACATGAAAAGCCCCCAACCTGAAGCGCCATATCTGCGCAGGTGCACAGCGCAATTTGGCACTTGTGTGCATGCGCAAAGTACAATTTAGCGCTTCAGCACATGTGTGAGTGGCAAAAACTGGAAGTAACCCTTTCCAGTACTTCCGGATTGCCACGGGGCACAACCTGAAAAAACGTATCATGAAGCAAACATAAGAAGAAGAAGAAGAGTTTGGATTTGATATCCCGCTTTATCACTACCCGAAGGAGTCTCAAAGCGGCTAACATTCTCCTTTCCCTTCCTCCCCCACAACAAACACTCTGTGAGGTGAGTGGGGCTGAGAGACTTCAAAGAAGTGTGACTGGCCCAAGGTCACCCAGCAGCTGCATGTGGAGGAGCAGAGACGTGAACCCGGTTCCCCAGATTACGAGTCCACCACTCTTAGCCACTACACCACACTGGCTCACTGGCACACTGACTCACTGACTCACATAACATGAGGCATGACTGTATCACAGTTCTGCTATACGCAGACAACGCGGTAATACTCTCTAGAACCCCTATAGGGCTCAGTAGAGCTTTAAGAAAACTTGCAGTCTATTGTGAAACAAAATGCCTTAAAATAAATTATCAGAAGACCAAGATTCTCGCTTTTGTTTTTCATAATAATATTTATTATTTTCCATACATAGACATAATAAGAGAAAAAGTTGACAATAATAAAGGGGGGGGGGAGAAATAGAAAAAAAGAAAAAGAATATAGAATATAGAATATAGAACATAAAATAGAACAAATCACCATTACACTTCTCACTTTTGGGGAAAAACCAAAGCCCAGAAGCTGGGAACTCCAAAGTCACAAATTAGAACAAGTCTCGAACTATAAGTACCTAGGAATGGCGGTCCAGTCTTCAGGATCCAACAAAATTCATATAAATTCCATCAGGAGTGTTGAGGAATAATCTGCAAACTATACCCTCAAATTCCTTAGAACACAAGGGGATTTTTCCGTCCCCGCGGCCCTAAAACTATATAAGGCCAAAATGTTGACACAGCTCCTTTATGGAGCCTTCTTAGGCCCACCATCCTCTTCCTTCTCTCCTCTTGAAAGAGTTCAATCTAAACTCCTCAGAGCCCTCCTACAAGTCTCCAGATGCGTTCCAAATACATGGGTCAGATTAGAAACTGGGATGGTGAGAGTAGAGGCTTATATTAGTTTAACATCCATCTACAAATGGCTGATGCTGAAATTGCTCCCACGAGGAATAGCTCCACTGATTCTACGTGACTGGTTCCAGTCTGGCTGGCTGACAGCAGTTCTGAATACTCTTCAGGAATTGGGCTTTGCTCCTCAAGCCCTTTTAAATTTGGGCCCGGGTCAAGCAAGATCTGTGGTCAGGCAAAGAATCATGGACACAGAGAGACAGCATGACTGCTTGAGGTCCCCCGCTTATATAATTGTAGAAAATGAGAGATATGTTGCAGCCCCGGCAGCATACCTCTATTTTCTTGCATCAAGAAACACAAGAAGGGCCTTTACTCTAGCCAGAAGCTCGGCCTTGCCCTCGCTGGTTTTGGAAGGAACATTTGGAAAAGTCCCGCATGCTAAGAGACTTTGCGCCTGCCCATTAGGGGAAATAGGAAGCCCTGAGCATTTATTTTTTAGATGTCCCTTTTATGACGAGATACACAGAGATACTACTGACCCTCAGCTGGAGAGGCTTGCCAACCTTTTGGATAAGTCTAAACTCAATTTTCTCCTCTTAGGCAAAGACCACAAGACGACCTGGATGGTCACCAGATTCTGTGCGCAGATTTGCAGGTGCAGACCACCCCCTGAAACAAATTAGCTCACTAGGAAAACAGTTGAAGTCAGCCTCCATGGTGGCAGGGCCAATTGGTAGCTCAAATTTTAGGTCTTTATGTGTATATGCGTTCATCTCAAATTTTAATCTTTCAGCTGTTGTTGTACAATGTTTTAAATGTATTTTTTTTTCTTTTGAAAGCTGTCCCAGTTGTGCTTTTCGAGCTGGTCTTTGACCGTAATAAAATTATGAAGATGAAGCCTACATTCCCTGTTTATTGCCTGCATTTGAAGGCTCAGGTCTGCTGTCTGTTAGGTGTGACATTTTTAGGACTCACTCTATTTTTTGTGATTGTAAGTTGTATTAAACTACTTAATGCTCTATTTTAGATTGTTGTAACCCATGATCTTAGGGTGAACAGTGAGATGATGGTGGTGATAATAATCATGATGATGATGATGATGATGTTACAAGGGTTAGAAAAACTTATAGTTGTCTTCAGGAGAAGCCATTGAAAACAACTTCCCATGGGCACCCTATTTTTGTCTCAGCCCACAGGGATGCTGTAGAAAACAGCCTCCTTACATGGTCCCCATCTGGGCTATGATATCCATAAGCATTCAGCATGTTAAGACACACACAGTCAAGGTGTGACGCTTTTCCACTTTTCAAGTATACTTGGGGTGGGTGTGAAAACTCACAAAGTTAAGGTGAGTACCTGAATGGATATGGTGTATCCTTATGCTCAGTAGCACCCCTGGGGTGACTTTGATGCATGAATGTTGCATGACATTCAGATGTTGTTGGCCTCCAACTCTCATTGGTCTCCGCTGCCACAGTCAATGAGCAGGGATTGTAGGAGTGGAACTCCAACAATGTGTGGAGGACCACAACTCGCCCATCCCAACTGTAATGCATGCTCCATCTCTATGGCAGGAAGCTGGGATGCAGAGTGCAGGGTACTACTCGTCGCACTCCAGTTAGCAGCCACAGGCTTCTGCCTTTGAAAGAGAGTCAGGGTCTAACAGATTTCTTCGGTCTTCTCTGCTCTCATTATCTCTTTTGAAAGGGTTGCACAAATTGGCCAGTGCTTTCTTGTCGTGAGCCAGAGGCCACACGTCTGTAATTACTTTGTATCACTAGAATAGGGGCCAGCAAAAGTTTTCAGCAGGGGGCCAGTCCACTGTCGCTCAGTTCTTGGGAGGGGCTGGACTATATTTGTCAGGGAACTGCCATCAGAGGCAAGAGGAGAGGTAAGGCTCCCCAATGATGCAGGGGAGGGAACCAGCAAGGTGAGAGAGAGAGCTTCCGCTGGGGAAGGAAATCCAGGGGACACCAGGAAGAAAGGGGAGGCCGAGAGTACTGCGGAGGGAAGGCTCCGAGACTCTTCCAGTGAGATCAGCAGAGAGAGCACAGGACCTCCGCTTGGCACGCCTACGCTGCGCAGAAAGCTTCCGCGCAGAGAATCTAGGAGGAGACTTGGAGTCAAGGAAATTTTATGTTGGAAGAAGTTTAGGAAACGCCCACTGACGGATTCTGCCAGTGACTGAGACAGTCGCGTTGTAAGGGCTGTCAAACCAGGGAAAGGTTTAGCTATACAACCAGCTTGGAGCAGTTTGCAGTTTAAGCACAAGCAACCCCAATTCCCATTACAATATTTTTGGGGGCAAGAATGATTTCCTATGCCCCACAAATAACCCAGAGATGCATTTTAAATAAAAGGACACATTCTACTCACCTAAAAACACGCTGATTCCCAGACTGTCCACGGGCCAGATTTAGAAGGTGATTGGGCCAGATCCAGCCCCTGGGCCTTAGTTTGCCTACCCATTCACTAGAAGATACAGGTGCATCTGCCATTGCAAAATGCAGGCGTAAATGATGGCCAGTAAATAAAACAAAAAACGCTAAAGCAATAGCCAAAACTTAATTACATTGGCCAAGTCATTATAATCCTTAAAATATTATCCATGAGGCATCCTCTTGGGTGTGCACAGGCCCCAATGTTTATTTTATATTCTTATATGCATTTTTAAAAATTCTGATCTGTTTCTGAGGCATTCTGTGCTCTCTCCACTTCAATCTGTGTTTCGGTTTCCAGCAGCTCTGTTAAGATGTAACCGTGTAGTCCCTTTTCAATCTAAATAACAGCTATTACGTACTCCCCTATGGGCCAAAGTGGATGAAATTTACAGGTACAGGAGCCCCTTCACAGTTGATTACGGCTGCCAAATTGCAGCTAAATAGCCTCAGGGGCTTTTTGTGGGAGAAGCAAAAGGGATTCACTTTCCTTCCTTATAAGAAGGGAGAGTGGAAGTTTGTCTTACTCTTCCTTACTTTAAAACAATTAAGAGGTGGCTGAGTCATGTGTACATTTCAAAATCTTTTCTCTCCAGTGGTTATTTGTGTCCTCTGACAGAACTTACAGGCCTCTGAGAGGCCTTATACTGTGATGCTGCCTCCAGAGTTTTGAAGAGTTCTGGCATGCTTTTTTTAAAAAAAAAACCTAAAAATATATATATGATGTACTGCTTTAACAAAAACAATGCAGAGCTGTAGACAATATGTTGGACAGCCTCCCTTCTTGTTAAGTTCATGTACCTAGAGAAACACAGAGATATACAGAAACATAGAAAGCTATACTCACAGAGAAATCTCTGAAACAAAGTGAAAGAGCAGCATGAGGCTTTGTGAGGGCCCTTAACCAACTCAAGGTGGCAGTGGTTGACATTATGCTTTGACTCAGGAGGAGAGGTCTACCCAAATCACCCTGATTCACCTTATTATCTGGCTTCCACAAAAAGCTAACACACGTCCCTAGCATCTGTCATTTGCATGAGTACTACTTTGTAATATATAGCAAAAATGTGTCCATATGCTATCCATTTATATAGTTGGTTATGTGGGAGCCAGTTGAAGTTAAATCCTTCAAAGACAGAGGTCCTTTGGCTGGGTTAGGACAATATGGGATTGGGGGGGGCAACTCCCATCTCTTGTGGGGGCTCAATTAGTGCCAGCACTGTCTATTAAGAGTTTGGGTGTAATCTTTGACACCTCCCTTTCTATGGAGGTACAGGTTGCAGCTATAACAAAGGTGGCATTTTTTCATCTCCACCAAGCTAAGCAGTTGGCTCCTTACCTCTCTTGCCCTGACCTAGCCACTGTGATCCACGCAATGGTCACCTCCAGGCTTGATTATTGTAACTCACTCTACGTGGGGCTGCCCTTGAGACTGACCCAGAAACTCCAGCGGGTGCAGAATGCCATGGTGAGACTCCTTACGGGGTCCTAGCCGCAGGATCACATTCACCCCATGCTATACCATCTTCATGGGCTCCCAGTGGAGTACAGGATCAGGTTTAAAGTGCTGGTTTTAACCTTTAAAGCCCTATACGGTCTAGGACCCTCGTACTTACTGGGCGCCTCTCCTGGTATGTCCTACAGAGGACCTTACAATCTTCAAATAAAAACATCTTGGAGATCCCGGGCCACAGGGAGGTTAGACTGGCCTTGACCAGAGCCAGGGCTTTTTCAGCCGTGACCCCAATCTGGTGGAACACTCTGTCACAAGAAACTAGGGCCCTGTGGGACTTGACATCTTTCTGCATGGCCTGCAAGATGGAGCTGTTCCGCCAGGCCTTTGGCCAAGGCACAGTCTGACCCCCTTTCTCCTTCTGTAATCTTCATAGAACTCTAACCCAATGGTTGCCATTAATTTGATTCTGAATTGATTCTAGAATGCATTTTAATTAATTGACTGTGCGATTTTATGCACAGTGTGCTATTTTTACCTGTTGTTAGCTGCTCTGAGTCCAGCTTTGGCCAGGGAGGGCAGGATACAAATTAATAATAATAATAATAATAATAATAATAATAATAATAATAATAATTGGTTTTTCTCCCCATTTCCCAATGCTTTTTACAAATTTGGAGGGCCAGATTCAACAAAACAAGCATGCTGGTGGGAGCCAGCCTAATGAGTCCCACTAAACTTCCCACCTCTCTTCCTGCCACCCTTAATTAACTCTGGGGAATTAGGAGAACCCCCTCCGTGAACAGTGCACAGGGGAAGGAGGGTGGAGATCCTTCCATTTGGCAAGTAGAAATGCTTGCACTGATGGAGCAATCACCATAGAGTGATGTTGAACTCCTCCCATTGTTTCCCCTAAGCAGCCTTTCCCACTGGATAAAGCTCATTCAGCTCACTAGCACTATGAAGAGTAAAGGGTAACGTAGCAGATGGGTGGCATGGAGGAGGAGAGAGAAAATGAAAATATGGGACTCAAACAAATAACCACAATTTAAAAACTATTGCACTTTTTGATGGAGAAAAAAGTCAGGGCTTTAAAAAAAGAGTGAGGGTCAGAGTTACTTAGCTTTGTTAAACATTTCTGTTTCAGCAGCTCAGGAAAGTTGCAGATTTTGAATAGTACAATCAGTGGGTGCCAAAAATAGAAATGACAGTATTTCAACTTGGAAACAACAAAAGCATCAATCAACCACATCCATGTGGCTGAACAGATATATCTCTGGTGTTAGTTTGGAAATAAAACGAAAGGGCATGACTTATGAAAATCTCCAGATTTTTAATCAGATTTGCAATACAAGCCTGAAATCCATCTCCTCAACTCTCGGAATGTGACATTGCTGGGATAATATTACTATAATCATATATCCAAAAACTTGTTCATACGATTTACAAAGGTTTGCATCGCCACTGAGTAGTGTGGGCTTTTGATCCTTTCCTCAAGGCTTGCTTTTTCTTAAATAGATTAAACCGCTATTATCATCATCCCAGAGATCCTTCAAAACTCACAGGACCAATGGAATTTAATTAACAGATATAAACCTCATGGGTATCATCACTGATTTTCATCAGAGGAAGATTATTTCCTCCAAGGTTTTGGAAGAGCCATGTTAAAGCTCATGAAGGAGCTGTTAGATGTGCCTTGTTATGGGGTTCACCAGTAGGAGTAAAGCCTTTAGATTTCCTTGAAACTGGAATCATGATCTTCAAGTGTGCTATAATAAACAGGGTGCTCTATCATTTGTAGACTGACACTTCAAAACTGAAAGCCCACAGGGGGAATGAATGTGTGGAGGCTAGAAGTGGGGTGAGCAAGCAGATCCCTCTTTCCCTCTGTGTATTCACTGTATGCAAAAGTGATCTAAGGCCAGGCAGCAAGGTCCAAGTATTACCGTATTTTTCGCCCTATAGGACGCACTTTTCCCCCCTCCAAAAATGAAGGGGAAATGTGTGTGCGTCCTATGGGGCGAATGCAGGCTTTCGCGGAAGCCTGGAGAGTGAGAGGAGTCGGTGTGCACCGACCCCTCTCGCTCTCCAGGCTTCAGGAAGCTTCTCCCCCCAGCCCGGCAAGCTCCCAGAGCGATGCCGAAGCTGCGCGCAGCTTTGGCATCGCTCTGGCTCCCGTTCTGGGGGCTGGGGTCGGGGGAAGCTCGGGCTTCCCCCACCCCAGCCCCGCACCTGGGAAAAAAATAATAATTCCCCCCTTTATCCCCCCCCCCAAATCTAGGTGCGTCCTATGGGCCGGGGTGTCCTATAGGGAGAAAAATACGGTAAATTTAGAATAGGACATGGAAGAAACAATGACCTTTTATGTATCTAGGTGGGCTGGCTGCATTCAGAGTTTCATGCCAATACCTTGAACCATGTCTGGAGATCTGTACTGCAATACTGTGAGGCAAGTAACATTACTTACTTTAAAAAAACAACAACCCCATACATACCTGAATTCAGAGGTCCCAACCATTAAAATCTATAAAATAATACTTTTTTATTTATAAAAACAGATTAAAACTCAAAGCAACTGCCTAGCCTTTTACTCCCAGCAGCCAAACCCTGACTTTCCTGAATAAAGATTTTTCCTTAAAATAAAGTGGCAAGGAAACAGGAAGGCAGATATTGTTGACATATGCAACATTCAGAGAAATGCGACCCAGGTATGAAAGATAATCTAGATATATATATGAAATCTCTAGCTATAGCCTGGGATTACAGCGGACTCTCACAGCAAGTTACCAGAGGCTGAGGTACATTTGTTACTCTGAGCAGCACATTAATGTATGCCTTGGTTTCTACTGTATGAATGCATGAATAGAGAACCTATTAGAGTAATATTAATCTTTCTTTCTCCCCTGACAGTTAATCTCCTTCCCGCCCACATACACTGTGATCAGCTAAGTTTTGCATCTAGCTGGCTGCTGTTTTAGTCTGAGGTCAGAAAGACCTGGAGTGTCAAATGTTCTGGGTTGCTGCATCTAATATATTGCCATCTGTGTAGATGAGAAGGAGCTTCTGGGGATCTTAGAAAGGCCTCTTTCTTTCTTTCTTTCTTTCTTTCTTTCTTTCTTTCTTTCTTTCTTTCTTCTGCCGTATGGACAGTGTTCGGGTTTTAGAGCACAGCTTCTTCTTTGAGCCCTGTTTGCTCAGTGCTTTTGTTTGGTCTTTCTGGCCCATGTGCATTTTACAGAATTGACGCCTCTCTATTTTGAGAGATGACAAATTAAAACATTTAGGATTAGGGAGTGCTTATTGAATCTTTCTGGCACCAAATAGAAAAGGATCTATTGAGTTAGTCCACAAACCATATCAAAAGAGAGCAAACTAAAATACATTTAAAATTCCGTATAAAAGTATACAAGAAGCAGAACTGCTTCTTAGGTCTTTACCGAAATGAAACTCATAATCAAAAATTGGGGAAATGTCAGAATGAATGTATACCTTCAAAACTCAGAATCTACACCACAGTTGACTAAAGCAGATTCTGAGTACAGTGGTACCTCGGGTTAAGAACTTAATTCATTCTGGAGGTCCCTTCTTAATCTGAAACTGTTCTTAACCTGAGGTACCACTTTAGCTAATGGGGCCTCCCCCTGCCACTGCGCAATGTCTGTTCTCATCCTGAAGCAAAGGTCTTAACCCGAGGTACTATTTCTGGGTTAGCGGAGTCTGTAACCTGAAGCGTATGTAACCCGTATCCTGAGGCTAGAAACCATTACTATAAAAGAGGCTTCTGACACTGAGATACACATCCTCCACAAAGGAGAGGACCCTGCTCCTTTCTCATCCACACCTGTCTAATGTTCAGGTAAAATAGCCACTGGTTCCTAAGAACATAAGAAGAATCCTGCTGGATTAGGCCAAAGTGCACCCAGTCCAACATCCTTTTCTCACATTGATGATTTTGGAACACCGTGAACAGGACCTGAACGCAACATCTCTTTCCCCACTTGTGATTCCCAACAACTGGTACTCAAAGGCATACTTCCTCCAACAATGGATGGAGAGCACTGACATCATGAGTAGTAGCCACTAATAGCATCATTCTCCTTTTTACCCTGCTTATTCAGTGGCAGTGAGTCTCCCAGCTGTGCTCCTTCTCCTGGCTTGTGGCTGCCACCCCCAACCCCAAGACTCCTTAGAATAGAAAGAGCGAAGGGGGAAATATGGTGACTGCTAAGACCTAGGAGTGTTGCCACTGCTTCAAATTTTGTACTACCACACCGCCTTGATTAGTTGGTCTGTATAATGTTGTTTTTGGTAAGTGTGACCTTTTATTTGAATGAATAAATTTAGAGATGAGTACTTGCCATTTCTTACATCTGGAAGCCACTAAATGGACAGGCAATTCTCAATATAAATAAACTTTATAATGTGGGCATCGAAGTAGGCATCGAAGTCAGAGTACTTCTATTAAAAACAGATGGGTGGAAGGTGGCATGGAAGAGGAGAGAGAAAATTAACATAACAATATTGGACTCAAACAAATAACCACAATTTTAAAACAATTGCACATTCTTTTAATGCAGAAAAAAACAAGGCTTTAAAAAGAGTGAGAGTGAAGGATCAGAGTTACTTAGCTTTGTTAAATATTTCTGTTTCAGCAGCTAAAGAAAGTTGCAGGTTTTGAATAGTACAATCAGTGGGTGCCAAAAATAGAAACGACAGTAATTCAACAAGTATTACTTCCATTAAAAAAATCCACAACTATTAATCCTGCCTCCAGCTTTCCTCATTTCAGCATTATTACTTTTTGCAGGGTTTCATCATTTTGTTCTTGCCATTATTAAACAATTAGGAGTTGGAAACCACCCAGACATAACTCTCCCCCCCCCCCCACGTTAGGGGATAGAAGCATGGGTGTAGCTAGGATTTACATTAGCGGGGGCCAGGCATTATGTTAGGGTGACAGAGCCTTGTTTAGTTAAATATTTTTATTGATTTACTTGATGGGGGGCAGCTGCCCCCTCCACCCCACACCTTGGTTACACCCATGGATAGAAGTCAAATTTAATATCAGAAGAATCCACAAGCCAGGGGGCTAGAACATTTCTTGCACTATCTGACTTCCTTCCCCCAACCCCTAACTCCAGTTCTTGAAATAAGCCAAGCTGGTATAAGTAAAGGTAAAGGGACCCCTGACCATTAGGTCCAGTCGTGACCGACTCTGGGGTTGCGGCGCTCATCTCGCTTTACGGGCCGAGGGAGCCGGCGTACAGCTTCCGGGTCATGTGGTCAGCATGACTAAGCCGCTTCTGGTGAACCAGAGCACAGAAACTCCCAAATCAATGGACCATAGGCAGGAATAAGTGGCTGTTTAGGCTTCTGCACCCTTGTGCAGCACTTTAGATATTAGAATGAAACTCTCCACCCCCAGTTTCAGTTTTGTGATGGAGACAGACTCTGGGATAAAAAAATTGGCTACCATCATTTCTAATGTCTACCTTTGCTCTTAGATGTTAATTTTGTTAAGCACTGGCAGGGGACTGCCATCAGAATGGGGGAGGGAGGCAGGGGGATACCGAGAGCCTCCAAAGCTTCTGAGAAGCAGCTCCTCCTCCGGCAGTGGAGAAAGCCACACCTCCAGTGGAGCAGAGGGGGAAGGGGATAGCCGAGTGACGGGAAGGTTCGAAGATGCTTCTGAGAGCCCAAGCGTCTCACCTAGCCCAGCCGGCCAGGAGGTGCACACACCGCTTCCGTCACCCTGCTTGTGCAGGAGGTTGAAACATAAGGAGATGAGGCGGAGATTTGGGGTGTCCAAGTCCTTATGCTGGGGGAGAAACCAGAAGGGGGCACTCCCGGAATCTGCAAGTGACTGAGACAGACATGAACTTTGGGTTTCTGCACTGTACATAGTTTGCACCAATAAAACCTGTAAAAGGCAGGTCGGAGTCCTGCCTGGCTACTCACGAGCAACCACCACCAGCGCCTGACAAGCACCTATGCAGCCTTGTATTCTGTAAACCCTGCTAAGGCTGTGTCATTGCTTTGATGACATTGCTACGTTCTGCATGTTGTGTAATATACCCATTTTTCTTCATTTTCTACCTTTTATTCAAGAAGGGCTTTAAACTTTATTCTTCTGCCTACGGCACAGAACCATTACAAAGAATGCCAGCTGTGTGCAGCATGTGGAACTTAGAAGCTGTGACTTTTGGTTACTATCAGTAGCTGTTTGACCAGCCTGCAATTGTGTGGCATGCTTCACACACATTCTCTCTCTCTCTCTCTCTCTCTCTCTCTCTCTCTCTCTCTCACACACACACACACACACACACACACACAGCGGCAGTGGCAGCATTGGAGCTTCTCTCTCAAGGCATAATGAGTTCCTAAGCCAGCAAGCAGGTGACTTAGACTATTACTTTTTTATTTTTTTAAAGCTAAGGAATTCAGACATTTACAAAGCATGTTAGAAAGCAAAAGGTGGAGGCAGCGCTTGAAGGCTGCAGATACAGAGAAACTGCTATTGCAAAGGTTGCTTAACTACATCATTACTGTTGCTAAGCAATCAGATGAAGGAATGCTAACCATCCCCACTAGGGACTTAGGAGGAGACAGGGCATCCCAGTGCAGCAGGAAAAAGCAGGAGCAGCTGATTGTTGCTGCTACTCTGATGCTGGATAGAGGAGGGGAGTCTGTCTTGTGTGTTGTGGTATGTATGTTTAAGCACTTTCCACTCTGTCCGCATTATTTCTTTCACCCGCTCCCCACCCCCAACCCCCAAGTGTGCTGCCTTTACAGGATAAAACACAATTGGCTGTTTTTGATATATTTTACTTTGAATAAACTTCCTTGAAATAAATGAGGCTTCTCCCTACTGAGAAAAAGAAATGGTGCTATTGCAATGTGTTACCTCCCCCAATTTTCCATGCCCCCCCCCCCATCGGCTGCTACTAGTCTTCTTATCATCACTGGGCTGTTATTTATTAATATACAGGGCAATTAGCCCCATTCCTGTGGTTGGAACAGTCACCCACACAGTTTAAGGGGGGGGGGGTGTAGCTTGATAAGTTGGCTATTTGTAGACCTGGACCAAGACATATTACTACCTGAAACAGAGCCCCTACTTCTGTTCCACTGTGAAAGTGGTTTGATTACATGTAATTTCCCAGTAGGGTAGCCTGTGTCAGCCTCCTTTTCTTTTATCTTAATACATTTTGAAAAGTTGGGTACTATTTCTAGCTTGATAGAGGGTAAAGTACAGTCACCATAGATGTAAGCCTAGTAAAAGCAGCGAGGTATTCTCTGTTCGAGAGAGGGAAGTGGGAAAATATGAGGCAATTGCTTGCTTTTAGATGCTAGGATTTTCTGCCACTGTGGTGAGCTGTAGATTCTGCAGGCTCACAAGCCTAGCTGGGGTGCTTTAAATTCAGCTACGGGTAACTGCCAGCAGGAGCCATTTTTGATAGCATCCTGTTTATGGAAGTTGGGTCTGGAAGTCTACAAACTTTACAAAGTTTTATTTCAGCCAAGGCTGCTTGGTAGGCTGATAGATTTCAGTGCCGTGAGGGAGAAATTAAAATATGAGATTATTAAAATTGGAATCATATCCACCTCATAATGATCATAATGGAAAATATAAACTCTTTAAAAAGGCAGTGATTTCCTTATTTTGGGGGGGAGGGTGTTCTCTCTCTTTTAATTATGCACTGTGGTTGGGGAATATACTAATTCCCCCCCCTCTCTCTCTATATATATTTCTATACTGCTGGTTAGAAAAAAGGGGGGAGGGCCTTATCTCAATGGTGGAGTGACTGCTTTGCACACTGCAGGTCCCAAGTTCAATCCCTGCCATCACCATGTGGGGCTGGAAGAGACCCCTGCCCGAAACCCTGGGGAGCCTCTGCCAGTCAGTGTAGACAATTTAGCCAGGCAGTGTTTCTCAAACTTAAGTCTCCAGCTGTTGTTGGACTACAACTCCCATCATCCCTAGCTAGTAGGACCAGTGGTCAGGGATGATGGGAGTTGTGGTCCAACAACAGATGGAGACCCAAGTTCAAAACAGGACAGGACTTTGGGACTGCATCAGTATAATGCAGCTTCCTATGTTCCTATCATCAGGTCACCACCACCAAAGTCATAAGCAAAGAACCCAATCCAACTGCACAAGGGCACATTGTCATGACCAGAGATGCAACAAGCACACGGTACACACCGCTGCAGACACCTTTGTCTTGCATCAGCACTGCCTATATTGCTGGGAGCTAGTTTTCCCTTTTCAAGGTACAGCTTGAAATGCTCCAGTGAGCTGTAACCTGGAGATAATAGTGGGGTGAGAAAAATGGATTCTCCAATATCATCTTTGCAGCTCTAAGTAGTTGTAATGCTTTAAACACAAACACCCGCTGCCTCAGTTCAAACTCTTAAATGGATTATTGCTTGCTGCTAACAGGTGAATCCGACCATTGCTCTGATAATGTTTTGTGCCTTTTGACCTCCAGGTGTTCCTTCACAGTTGGATTTCAAGGAGGTCATGAGTTGTAATGAAAACTATATGAAGCAGCACGGGAGTATAGCTTCTGTGCTTGAACATTAACAGTGGGCAGGCAGGAAGCACTTTGGACGATAAAAATTGCCGTGTGATTGCTTTTCAAGTCTGAGAAAGGATGGGCATCGTCTGTTTTCAGTGTGTGTGTGTGTGTGTGTGTGTGTGTGCTCTATGGTCGATGAACCAATAAAATCTCAGAATCAAAGTCATGGGAATAAATGTGAACACCTCAAAATCAGGGCCAGGCTATGCACACGTATCAAGGGGTAATTGACTAATTTAATTGAGTAGACATGCCTAGGAATGTGCTGCTCCATAAGACTGAGAAACCAGCTCCATTTTTATTGCTGCAAGGATGAAAAGTATGTCATCGATTCTCCAGAGAAAGCTTTCCAAAAGAAAAAAAGGTGATTATATCAAAACACTCGATTAAGAAATGAAAGTCATGAATCAATCGAAACGTTTCACGACTGTCTATATATTAATGCTTGTTTGGTGATAATTAGATGTTTTATTACAAAAAGGAAAGGAAGACATTGGTGTCCCCCCTCTCCACATCTGTAAGGCTTTTTACCATTTCACTATGTTCCAGGTAAAGAAATCTAAAAATAGTTTCTGCACGCAGCACTAAAGAGAAGCAGTGTGGAGTAGCAGTTAGAATTTTTAACTAGAACCTGGGAAACTGGGGTTCAAATCCCCCATTTGGCCATTGGGTGACCTTGGGCCAGTCACTGCCTCTCAGTCTAACCTACCTCACTTGATTATTGTGGGATTAAATGAGGGTGGGAAGGACCATGTATGCCACCTTGAGCCCCTTAGAGGAAAAGGTGGGATGATGATGATGATAATCTATTACTTGTACCCTGCCCTTCTGACTGGGTTGCCCCAGCCACTCTGGGCAGCTTCCAACAGAATATAACAGAACACGGCAAAACATCAGTCATTAAAAACTTCCCGATATAGGGCTGCCTTCATTTACGTCTTCAGATATAAATGCAGTAAGTAAATAAAATGTACAGCAAAATACTATGAATAAATAAATAACCAACCCATTTATTCTTGAAGGCCTTTACATTAGCTGTTGCCTAAATCAACATAAAGCAGGAGGGCGGCAGCCAAACCCATCCTGAGATGGTTCCATACATGCCGACCTGCAGTCCTGAAAAGATGCTTCCCATCACGGTAGACAATAGTGAACTAGATGGATCAATGATCTGATTCAGTATAAAGCAGCTTCCTATGAGGATTTGGAGAGAAAAGAGATCTGAATTTTGTATATTCTCATGGCCATGCAGATGAGGGGTTCCTGCATTTCCTAATCCTTTGAAATATCACATAACAAAATGTAGCACGTAGATTATCATCAAGACACATGAGAACAGCAAAATCAGATCACCATGACTATACAAAGAAATGATAGAACCAAAGTGAGTTTTGTGGCAACAACCACATGACCCATTTTTATTCATCCATTTTTAAGAGCAATTTTCTGTACTCCATTTTTCAGAAGAGGTGACAGTCAAAGCAGGGGAGAGAGGAAAGCTGGGAATCAATCAAAACACTTGGGTAACTAGTCTATTCTCTAATCAACACCAGTGAATTACAAAGATAATACTGTCTCATGCTGATCTACAAATTAGTTTAATAGACAATAATGGCACAGACAGTAACTCTGGTAGAAGCAAATTGGCTTAGACTGGCAAAGCAAAGTTAATAGACACCAAGGTAGCATTTTATTCCATCTCATTTGAGTTTATAATGGGTTCGTTTGCCTATTGAGGGAAAGCAGATAGTCTAATCTTATTCCACACATGACCTTAAGGGCTTGGCCATTTAATTGCATTTTTTTTTCCTATGAAAAGAAAATTATTCAAAGTGCTGTAAAGTACTGCAAAGGAGTTCTTTATTGTTTCAAATTACTCTCCAATTTAATCTAGGGGAAAACAGAAATAAGCATATTGATTTCTGAAACCCTTTCAACAGGAAAATTCACAGCTCATAAAGGAACAGATTTTCTATTGATTCACAGTTTTAAAACCTGCTGCATATATATATATGATGTGAGTAAAAGCTCTCAAGCCAAACCCCTCTTTCTTCCATTGACTCTAATGTATGAGAGGCCATGGGGGGCAGATTTCTGACTTGTGGATCTACTTTGGTTTTTTTACTAGAAGGTCAGGATCCACCAACGACAGCCAGATGCAAAACACATTCTGTTAGATTGAGAGGACTGGGTGCCTATGAGCACACTTTGAGCCTAGGAATATGTTTTCAGTACCAGAACTGAATGTATTATACAACCCTTGTATGCAAAAGCCCATCATTTAGGCCAGGCATGCCCAAAGTCTGCTTTGGGGACCTAATCTGGCGTGTCGGTCAGTTCAATCCTAAAAAAAGCTCTCAACAACTCTGGGGTCAAATCCTAAAAAAGGGTCAACAACTTTGGTCAGCCCTCCTGCATGTTCACGTCATCAAATCTGGCCCTCTTTGAAAAAAGTTTGGGTACCCCCGATAGGTGGAATAAGTAATTCTCATGTTTGCTGTTATGAAACAACTGGGAGTCAGAAACCATTGCAGAGCTACTGCATATCACCCAGAGATCAACCAGTAGATTCTGATAAACCTTCTTCCCATTGGACCTAGGCATTACAAAGAAGAAGGTGGAAGCCATCATGGAGAAATGGTATCACCCCATGTCTCTAGTTAAGCCTCATTGGAGAAAACCCACAAGAATCATTGCACTTGAGATATATATTTTTTTCAAAGCAGGAAGCACACAGCTCTTTGTTTTTCTCTGGTAGTACATGATGCGAAAACTGGTGACCTAAATGCTTATGAATGAAGCATCATTAGGAAATAACTGCTTGCTGTGTGCGTTCTTTTGTACCATGCATATGTATATGTATATGTATATGTATATGTATATGTATATGTATATGTATATGTACATGTACATGTGGAGAGTTACATTCAATAAATAACACACTGAGGGCACAAGGAGAAGGGGACGACAGAGGACGAGATGGTTGGACAGTGTTCTCAAAGCTACCAGCATGAGTTTGACCAGGCTGCGGGAGGCAGTGGAAGACAGGAGTGCCTGGCGTGCTCTGGTCCATGGGGTCACGAAGGGTCAGACACGACTAAATGACTAAACAACAACAAATATACTCTGACCCTTGGCTTGGCAATACTGATAAAAAGAACTCAATGTAATATGTTATATGATTAATTGACAATACTTAATCAAAAGTACTTGCTTCCAAGCAGTGTTGTCTGATGGTGAAACACAGCTGAATATGAGGGGTTTTCCTCAGCAAATATGTTTAATATTCTAATGGCTTGTCATCACCAATGCCCACCAGTATATTTGAGATGCACATATTTGCACTTGCTTCCCCTGAGCAGTGGGTAACTGAGAATGCCTTGTTAGACATTGCATAGGTGAGAAGTGATAACTGTGCATAATGTAGTCCTTCAGGAAGAGGGGCAACCTGCCCATTGGAAATGACAACACTTAAACAGTTGCAGTTTTGTGTTTACTGGGGAAATTAATGCTAGCCATTCCCCTTGTAAAACAAGACTGCATTTTAATATGAGCAAATGATTGCAGTAACTTTCATGCAGCCTGAATTTATTCCTTTTGGCATTTGCACTTACTTAATTTCAATATGCATTAAGCTTTGAAACACAGGGAGATCTTTAGTTCAGTCTGGTACGATTAACCCATTGATGCAATTTTATTTGTTTGCTCCCAGTTGCTGAAGAACTCAAAGGAAAATGCTTTCCCGAGGCTTTAATGTTCAGATTGCTGTGATACATATGCAAATCACTGGCTTAAGGCCCAACGGGCACTTAATTAATGCAACGTACAGCTACACAAAAGCAGGTGATTCCCAAAGCTTAGACATAGATCCTATAGAAAGGAATGGGCAGGAATACTGCAGCAAGCAGTTCTGCTGCCTAGCAATCAATCTCTCACTATGCCTAGTTGGTGGCATCATCTGTTCTTGCCTCAATTGGCACCTCCTGGATCTAGGTGATGGTGGAGGTTTCTCTGCCCCCTGAGGGGTTGGTGGGGCTAGTGGAATGTCTCCCTCTGGAAAGTCAGGGCTACAGTAATCCCAGTGCTTGATGGTGCCAGGGTGGGTCGCACAATAGGCACCATAGAAGTGTCAGAAGTAGGCTCCAAAAGCTGGGGAAAGAGAGGTGGGGCTCATGACTCTTGTTAAAGAGACAGGTGAAGTGAGAGAACAGATTGAGGTAAAGCTGGGTCCTCACTCTGAGGCTGCCCCAACTCTGTCAGAAACCTCCCCATCCCATTGGAGTCTCCCCTGGATCTTCAGCAAACCCTCTATCAGCATTGTCCTGACTTTGCCAGTGCATGACAATAGTGTCTACTAAACTGGAGGAAGAGCATAATGCATCCAGATAAAATATAGTGTTTAACACAATCCTTGGTGCGCATTAATAAATAAGGACCATTTGATATATAGGAGCTGTTTCTGAATAAGCAAACGTGAGACTGGACTGCACCTGATGCTGAAAAATTTGGAGTACTTATCCTTGAGTAGTTTGTGGACTTGGTGCTTTGATCTCAGTTTTGGATATTTGATTTTTGTCTCTTTAAGTTGCCCATGGTGTTAGGAACTCTTTGTTCACCATTTGTTTCTCAGTTCCTGTGCTAAAGGCTGACATTAGCTCTTTTTTAGCTTCATGAAAGCATCTTCCATCCGCTTTGTCCTTGGAAAGGTCCCCTCTAGCGAGAGAATCAGTGCTTCCCTTTCTGAAGCTAAACAAACAATACATCATTATTCTATGCTTGACAACTGGAATTGCAAATCAACTAGATTGACCACTGTTGGGAATAGATTTACATGCAATGTAATATCTGCTGATGGAAATGCACTTATCACATTAGTGTGTAAGTACTTGTTATATTGAATTGTACATGGAAGGCATCTGGTATATTTTGGATGAAGCTGTGCCTACATTGGCTGTTGGACCATAATTTATCCACATGAATGTATGAAGCTGCTGAGATCATTGCTCCATCAAGACCAGTATAATCTGCTTTAATCATCAGTAGCGCTTCAGGGTTTTAGACTGAATCTCTCCCCAACTTCTGTAATCTGTAATCTTTTTAACTAGGGATGCTGGAGACAGGACCTGCATGCAAAGCACACCCCTTCCAGTGAGGTGTCCATTAGATCCTTAGATCAGAGGTGGGGGCCCTGCAGCCTTCTAGATGTTGTCAGACGCCTTCTCCGACTAGCCCCAGCCAGCATGGCCAATGCCCAGAAAGGATGCATGCTGTAGTCCCAAAGGATACGAAAGGCCACAACACCCTCACCCCTGTTGTAGATCCATACTTGTTTTCCAAGTGATGAAATTTGCTCATATTTGTATACACCTCTAGAGAAGAGTATAACCAGAAATTTTAAAATTATGTTTCTCCTTCCCCTTTCAGGGGAAGGAATGTGAGCCTTTCCCTTGCCCTTGGCAGCACAGACCAATTCAGTTCATTACCTAATACCATGTTGATATATTGTTGTATTGTGTATTTTGGGTCTATGGACTGCAATAAAGCTGTGTGTGTGGTACCATGATGATATTATAAATATTTCTCAACTGGCTGGAATCAGATAGGCAGCAGGAAAAAAACCCTCTTTCTTCCCAGTGGTGGCAAAATGAGAAATAGAGAAGGAGAACAAACATGAATAAAAGGGCAAGCTGAAGAATGACTGGAACCCTCAAAATCCCATTTTCACATTAAAAATGTTTGCCATTGGCACATGTCCATTCCCAAGTTAGCATCTTCATTGGATGTTTGACTTTTGCATCATTCACACATGCTGTTTCTCGATAACTCCAAATGTAGAATACATTTGAAATGCTGTTTCATTGTTGAACAGCTATCAAGCTTTACTGTGAAGAATCACAGGCACCCAGATAAGCAGCAGTTGCTCAATGTCTTTGCACTCTGCAAACAGTTCCCCCCTCCTACTATATGTAGACATTAACATAGTCATTGTAATCCTCATGTAATAAGATGCTTTAAGTAAAATAAAGAAGTTTGGCTGAATTGCAAATAATGATGGGGCAAACTCCATTAAACAGTTCTTGTGCATTGCTCTACTGTAGATTTTATGAGGGGGTTAACAAATGCATCATCCAACCCCTTATTATGTGATTTACTGGTAGATCCTTTGAGCTCTAATAAAACTGTTGCCAAACAGGTGGCAATATATATGGATGTTGCAATGTATCTCAGACCTGCTATGATTGCTACTATCTTGTCACCTTTAATAATTGATGATTCAATCTACTGGAGCTGTGATTTTGAATTACTGTATATTATGTACTTTGTTTAATGGTCGACTGACTGTAATAACATTTGATTGATATTATTCCATTAGGCTGGGAAGATCAAACTGCCTCCCTTCCCCAAACTCAGAAAATGACTCAGTTTATTCCAAGTCAAATTCCAAGCCAAATCATTATGCCTCAACCAATGTTATT
The DNA here is from genome assembly GCF_965112155.1 of Podarcis liolepis. Taxonomy (NCBI): domain Eukaryota; kingdom Metazoa; phylum Chordata; class Lepidosauria; order Squamata; family Lacertidae; genus Podarcis; species Podarcis liolepis. Next base: position 68,866,236 of record NC_139557.1, on the reverse strand, counting down.
ACTAGTACAACAGGACCCCCCCCCCCAAAAAAATATTCAACTTGGGTGAGTATCCTTCACACACACCCTGTTGCACGCACGAAACTTGCTGTGGTCACACACAGCAGAGACCAGCAGGATAGCTGTGTCAGGACCATGGAGAGCTCACTGCTGTGTCTGTTTAGGCAAGGCAGGAAGTCCGACAGCAAAATGAAACTGCTGCTGTGTCTGAAAAGGCAGGCACAAGGTTCTCTGGAAAGTGTAGCAGGATGGGTGTACTTTCCTTCTTCTCTGGCAGGCTCATATCTGACCTGAAGAAAAACCTCAGTGGCTATAACATTCAACATTCAACTCATCTTTGTGACTGACTGAGATCTGCAGTCTCAAGTAGAAAAATTGGTGACGTCCCTAATGGCTGAGAGATGCAAGCATACCGCATAGTTCTTATGTATGCCTTGATTATTTCAGAAAGTGGTTTCTATTGCAAACCTGGCTCTTCACTTCCAGTCACTGAATTCCAGAAGCTTTACATCGTGCCCTCCAGTCATTGGCCTTGCACAGGGCTTCCTAGGTGTTGAAAAACATTGGAGGACTGGTTTATAGTACCCAAGCACTCCAAAGCTCTTGCTGTGCAGAGGCTTTGCATAAATGTCTGCAACATTCTAGGGCCCAAAGTGGTGGCTTAGACATGTGGGGCTGTGATTTCATCAATCTGTGGTTAGTTGATAGTTTTCATTACTGATTGACCAACATTTTTCACAGACACCTCTGTCATCTCTTCCTAATGAACCTTTGTCCATGTCTTGCTGTTGTTCTTTTACTTGCATCATATCCAGGGCAAGTTTCTTCCTCCTGAGCAGAGATAACTTTTTAAAAAAATTGCTGCTTATATGTCACTCCACTTCTGGAAGTTCAAACATTTTTGACAACCTCTATATCGTCCTTTTATGTGAATAAGAGAGTGTATGTTTAGCAAAAAACACCCATTACATTTGTCTTCTGCATGATGTAACTTCCTGTACGCTTCGATGTGTTGAATGATTCTCACCACCACCACCTTCTAAGTGAAGATTTCAACAGCTGATCTTATAAGTCTTGTCACAAATGCTTCCATGCTGTTCAACCAATTTCACAGGCATTTAGAGTACACAGTACTGTGTGGCATTTCCCTGAGCCATTTGAAAAGCAGAATTTCTTTCAATATTTGTCCTTGTTTGATCCCTAAATAAAATCTGTTTCCATTGCCAATTTGGTGTCTCACTGTTTAAATTGGCAGCAAATGTCATGACAATACTTGCAGGCTCAGGTTTCTATTAGTTTTCCTGTTAGGAAGTGCTAAGTTTAGCAAGAGCAAGAATTTTGAGGAAAGACTGAAAATAGTTGATAACTTAATATTCACCCTGGCTTATTTCTATTCTGGAATCGGAACATTTTCACCACTGTACTTGTTTCACCTTTCAGCAGGCAATAGAACTTTCCAGACTTAATTCTGAGATATCCGTACCCCAGAGACAACTTAAATGTTACATACAACTATATGAAAGGAGGCCCAGGCCACAGCCTCCTCTCATGAAAGGGCTTCAGAAAGGTACAGGTTTCAGCAGAGGAGTAATGAAGTGGCGACCACTTTCCCACCAGCTGCTTTTCTGCTCCAAATTCTCCATAGCTGAATTTTCCCCATGGAAATCTGGACTGCACCACTGCCAGTGTACACACAGAACACCTCAAGGGGCAGGGGAGCAGGCGGTGATTTGAAGTGAGGAAGTAGCAGGTGGGGAAAGGGTTAAACAACCACTTCCCTCCTGTCTTTTCATCTTGAATGTTCCACGGGATGTGTGTTTTTTCTGTTTTAAAAGGATGATAACACGGAATTATGTATGATGTGTGGTTTGGGGTTTCACACATGCTTCAGCCCACTAGAAAGACAACGGACACCTGTTTTTTGTTTTTTATTTACAAATAAAACACACATGCTAGAGACATTTAAAGAGACACCATGCACAGGATTTTGTATGCTAATGGTAGAAGCCTCTTAGCCATACACGACGTCGCTCGTGGGAGCGGCGTTGGTAAGTTGGAGGGCTTGGTTTTAAAGGAAAGTGTTAGATACAGAGTGCATAATAGAAAACTGGTGGGGTTGGGTGAACCAGTGGGACACATTGTCCCTGGGGGAAAAACTCTACTAGGAAGAGAAGGGAAGGGGGAAGGTTACTGGTGTTGCTGTGTAAGTGAAAGAGGACATAGAGTGCAATAAACAAGATATCCTCAAAGATGCAAGCTCACTGTTGGTTGCAGTACTGGACTCCAAGAGTAACTTGGTACTGGGGACATATTATCACCCCTTCTGACAATAATCTTTGAGATGGAGAATGTCTTTAGAAGAGGGTATCTAAAGGAGGAAATGTAATAGATTGCTTCAATTACTCTAACATAGATTGTCATTAAAGGAACACACTTTTTCCCAAAGAGAATTGTATGCAGTTTTCCCTAGTACACATAACACCAAACAAGTAATGCCTGTTTTGTAAGGGGAAAGGCAGGCATTTGGTACACTGGCTGTACAAAAGTGATCAAAGAAGGAAAGTGCTTGGCTAGCAATTCATTTATATCTCTGGCAAAGAGCTGATGACAATGTGGAGCAGTGATAGTTGAGGAAGAAAGAGGCAGGTGAAGATTTCTCCTGTTATGGGTACAATGTGTGAACTAAAATTCTCACCAAACATGGGATTTATTACATTCGTTTTATTGGGTATAATGTCTGTACTTTTATCCCAATTGCTAATGTTCCTTTTACAAGGCAGTTCCTTGTAAAAAGTGTTTTTTTGATTGATAGACCTCCACCTCGTGCTAAATTTTAAAGGGTGGGAAAGAAGCATAGGCTGTCATACCAGCCCAAATTCTGTCAGCACAAAAGTCCTGCAATTTTCCAAGTTAATGGGGTTGCAAATGACTCCCCCCCCCCCCCGAGACTATTAACTAAGCTTCTGCTAGAGTCCACTAGATTTCTAGAAATGGCTTCTATGCTGTGTGAAAGATCACATAAAATGTGAAAATGAGCAGGTGAGGAAACATTGTGAAGATGAAATAAAGTGCTATCTTAATGCAGCCTGTGATATTCCTAGTGTACAATTTTGGCCTTCAAATGTCACTATTAGCATAGCTTGCATTCTTTTATAAATGTGCCCATTTTGCCTATACTTAAGGACTTAGCATGCCTCATTCTAGACTTCACATCTAAATATTTGAGTGTGTATGTGGGGGAGGGAGAAGGCTTAGGGGCGTTGGCAGAATGACAAGAAAGCATTAATGTTAAATCAATATGAAACAAGACTGATGGTCTCATGGTTGCAATCCTAAGCACATTTAATTGGTGACGCTAATTAAATCAATGGGCTTTTTTCCACACATATATTTCAGGATCAGGCTGAAAGACTGATGTGAAATCAATGGTAGCTGGACATTTGCTTTAAAAAGCAAAGTTGATAACCTTGGGATTCTATACTGAGCATTAGACAATGTGCAGAAACCAGATCCTGTACAAAATTATATTCCCAATCCAGTGATTTCTTATTGATGCAAAAGGGCCAGCACACAGTCAGAATGTCCCTGTCACAGCGATACGGCGAGGGCCATTCATTAAGATTTCCCCTGACCCACTTTCGGTTATCGTAGGAGGATGAAATTGCACATGTATAATTGTGCATCTCTCCACAGGTAACATGGAAATTTGTAGCTCTAACAGTTTCTCAGTTACAGGTGCTAATGTGGAGTAACATCTGATAATAGAACCAGTTGAAAGCAGAGCAGTCATCAGGTTCCTGTACTTGAAAGGGGACATACCACGGGAGATGTTTGATGAGATGAAAGGGACTTATGGGGAGGATGTGCCATCGTATGACATAGTCAAGCACTGGCACCATCAGTTCAGGTGTGGTCGGACTTCGGTGGAACGGCTCCCATTCCTGGGTGACCACAGCCCTCAATTGATGAAGACACCATCCAGCAAGTGGAGGCCGCCATTCTGGAGGATCACCACATAATCATTCGCCAACTAGCTGCAGATGTCAAGATCAGTGTCGGTTCTGTAGAAAAAATCATCCACGGCCATTTGCACATGGGAAAGGTGTCCACACAGTGGGTTCCCCGACTGCTGATGCCTTTCCAGAAGCAGGAACGAGTCACATGTTCATGGGCTCGTTTGGCTATGTGTCACAGAAACTATGATGACTTCTTCACCAGACCAATTACTCAGGATGAAACATGAGTCCATCATTATGACCCAGAGACTAAATTCCAGTCCAAACAATGGAAGCACTCTACCTCACCACCTCCTAAGTAGGCACGTGTCCAACCATCAGTGGGCAAGGTCATGCTCACAGTCTTTTGGGACCAGCACGGAGTAGTGGTGATGGATTTCCTGGCAAAGTGTACCACAATTACCGGGACATACTATGCTCCACTGCTGCAGAAATTGCGGAAGGCCATCAGACTCGAGAGGCATGGTATGCTGACCAAAGGTGTCTGCCTCCTGCAGGAAAGCACCCTGGTTCACAACTCACATGTTGCTCAGATGGAAGCATGGTTCAGTGGCTATGAAATCTTTCCTCACCCCCCCCTTCTTCTCCTGACCTCGCACCATCAGACTTCCACCTCTTTCCAACCATGATGTTATTTTTGAGGGACAAGCTTTTCCAGATGATGAAATGCTGATTTCTGAGCTCAAGTTGTGGCTTCTGATGCAACCTGTTGACTTCTACAGATGAGGTCTCCACAGCTGCATAAAGCGATGGGAGAAGTGTTTAACTCTTGCTGGTAGCTATGTGGAGAAGGACTAATAACTGTGCCCAATTTTGTTTGTCTCAGTCCATGGGAAGTATGTCAGGGGAAATCTTCAATGAATGCCCCTCGTACGTGTATCTTAACAGGAAAAATGAGACTCCTGTGTTCTCTCCATTTTTGTTTGTGACAAATGGATCTTCCTCTTTTCAGAATCATGGGGCAAATTGCCTGGGCGTGACTTGCGTGCATCTGTTCCAAATTGAGTCATGTCCAGTATTTCACATTAATTTGAAAGCGGCTTTCTGATTAAAACCAACATGATGTTTCATACTCAGATGAAATGGAAAAGGTCAGGACTATTCTTTACATTTTATTATTATGTATTAATTTCAGTTTTCTCGTGGGAAGTCACTCAACACCATCAGCTAAAATGTGGCGTTCTCTTAAATATGAATTTCAAACCCTGCAACATTCATTTTACCTCCTGAAAAGGAGATTTCTAAGGTTTGGGCAATTTAAGTTGATCCACACTGAAATTTATGTTTGGTTTCATATTCTATTCCATGGTTTTATCTTATTCCTGGTAAAGGCTTTTGTCACAGACATTGTGCTTGAGGTCATGACTTGCATTACATTATTACCTGTTTCATTTTTACTTCTAGAAGCCCTATTCTAACTCTGTACACATATCCCCTCATTAGAGAGAAAAAAGCAGTACTGTACCTGTGTCTAATTCAGCCTTCTAGCTGTTACCCTTCAGATGCATTGTACTAAAATTCCCATCAGCCCCAGCCACCACAGCCAATGGTCAGGGATAATGGGAGTTGTAGTCTAAAAATCTGAAGTGCACCAGGCAAGAGAAGGCCAAACTAAACATAGGTACTACAGTGGAACCTTGGTTCCCAAATGGCTTAGTTGCCAAACAAATCGGCCCCCGAATGCTGCAAACCTGGAAGTAAGTGTTCTGGTCTGCGAACGTTTTTTGGAAGCCGAACGTTCGATGTAGCTTCCGCTTGAATGCAGGAAGCTCCTACAGCCAACTGGAAGCTGCACTTTGGTTTTTGAATGGGTTCAGGAGTCAAACAGACTCCCGGAACAGATTAAGTTGAAGAACCAAGCTACCACTGAGGCATCAGGCATAAGCCTGCATTTTATTAATGTTTGATCAGGGCTTGTATATTAAAGAGAGGGCTTAGATTTTCAAATGTTTCATGCCAGGCAGAGAAAACCTTGGCCATTCTCCTAAGACAAGGGCCCCCCCTTGATTGATAGCAGAAAACAATTCTCAAAGTCGTAAAAGCTGAAAATACAGACTAAGAGCAGGACATTGACCCTACATGTTACAGAAGATAACAAAGGCAGAGATAAATATAATTAGGAATGGGCAAATAGTAAAATGATACCATGGGCCTCTCTTAAACCTTGAGCTGTATTTTCTAAGGCCAGAGGCAAATGGGGAGAAGCATCTAGCTGACAGAAAAAGAGAGCATTTTTAGGAAATCTTCTAAAAACTGTTTCTTTCTTAAACTGAGAGAAAAGGCAACTGGCTTGGCTGGGGAAAAAGAAGCTTCTTCCTATTTTATTTTGAGGCTGGAAAGGAGGGTGAAAGGGGGAGGTGTAAACTAAAGAGCCTTCTTTAAAAACTGTTTTTTTACTGAGTTCCTTCCTTTCTACTTTGAGAAGCTTTATTCTTTTAAAAGGTTACCTATGATAATGTATGAAATATATTAGCTTAAATATATTGGCTTAAATGTAACTATGCAAAGGATTTAGAAAGTAACAAATTTAGATGTTAGATTCTTATTTCATAGAATCATAGAGTCCTAGAGTTGGAATAGACCACAGGGGCCATTGAGCCCAGCCTCTTGCCAGACAAGAAGACGCCATCCAAGCAGTCTTGATATATAGCTGTCAGACATTTGTTTAGAAACCTTCAAATGAAGTAGATCTTTCAATGTTGATGTGAAACTCAAGATCCTTGACATATGTTTAAGATAAAAATTTAAGATTAACCATTTGTTTTAGAAGGCAATAGGGCAAGGAGGGCAAGAGGTGAGCTGGTAATTAAGATTCCATGTAAGATATATTATTACTTATTTGTCATTTATATATAGCTCTTTGTCCTCCATATAAGGACAGGAGGATATGGGTGTATCTTTTTGTGATTGGTTCTAGCAATCAGCCAATAGGAAATCCAACCAGGCTGATTGGACAGAGGCAGCCCAAGGAGGAGCAAAGGGGGCTGGATTAAGGGAATATAAGTGCTGGCCATAATGGCAGGAGGCCAGGCCAGAGCTTGGTAACCATATACCACTGTGCCTCTCATTTATTTGTCTGACAAATAAATAATTATTTTAAATTCTCTATTGCTGCGTTGAATATTTCATTCCAGCTAAGCGTTAACCACAAGCAGGGTGCTACACCACTGTATTTAGTTTTTAGTTTCCCCTTCACCCATGCACCAGTATATATGCAAATATTAAACTTTTTTCTAATTTCATTGTTATTTCTGTTAGAATAATACACAATTTCCAGAGGGGAGGGAGAGCAATTCTACTAGGCCTCTTATACCTGACTTAGTTTAGGGCCTGTGAATGTCTTTACCTGGCACTGATTAGAGTCTTAGATTTTAAACTACAATTTAGACCACTACCTCCCTGCTCCAACCCTGGCCTCTGAACACCTATACACATTTTTGCCCTCTGTTTTTGCAGAAGGATGAGTGGTATTTTCTGACTTTAAAAAAGCAAGCTGAGATGATCACTGCAACAAGTGTTGCTTGGAGGCAATTTTTATTGCCCAATAAATCACATATTGAGAACTGTATAAACCATTAGATGATCTGGCCTGTGTCGCTCCTATCCTCACTCGTTCCCTATTAAGGTTGTACATAAAGACACATTCAGTATGTAAGCAATATTGAAGAATGATGAGAATGTGCCATCCTGGGTAATTGTTCTCTACCAAGAAACATGAAAGACAGAAAAAAGAACCCAGGAAGGGAGAGAGAAAAGAAAAGAAAAGCTGAGCATATGTGTGAGCTGTGACTGTTCTTGCTGCCTCTGAAATCAGATTATTAGTGCAATTAGTGAAGGTTACGTATATGGGACTGTAGCAGCAGGCTGTCTAGTTTATAAAAATGAGTGTAATAATAAAAGAAATACTTCCCTGAGACAGGAACAGTACAAATATTGAAACATAGCCGCTTTAGGCTACAGTACCTTAGCCAGTTATTAGTTTTGTCCACCTGGCCAGCAGAAATCCATGGAGGATAATGCTTGCTAATATTGCTGGCTGGGCTATCTCTACCATTAGGCAGAATGAGTTAGCGGCCTCAGGCGGCAGATGCTGGGAGGGGGACAGGGAGCGTCAACAAGGTGTTGGAGGACAGAGCTGTGTAGCCTATGTGGGCACCCTGTGGGCACCTTGAGCACCCTGAGGGGCACCTATGAGGGCACTCTGAGCACCCTGAGCTGGACTGCTGCACTCCAAAGCAAACTGTCCTATCACCGGTATTGAAAGACAATACGGCTGCTAACCTGATCAGCTTTTCTATATGGAATGGTGAGCACCATCTTGTCATTTGCCTCAGGCAGCAAAATATTTTAGGCCATAAATTTACATAAGTATGGAAATGTTGCTGTGTGAAAATACATTTCCTTTAGTCCGTCCTGAGTTTTCAGTCTTCGATGGGGGTGACATGCCTACCAGTGTTGGGGCTGGGGCTCGTGTGCATTCCCTGGCCCTGCCTTGAACATTTGCATTCATTGCCTCTGATCAGCGCCAACGTCTTGTCACCACTAAGGTGGGAGTTAAACCAAGGTTATCCAAGCCAAATGTCTATCCACTGGGCAAGAGTGAAGAGGGCAGTGTAAGATAGTTGTCTTCTCAAATAGCCAAAATAAAAGTGAAGCATGAAAGCTGTTCTATTTATGCTTTAGTTACTAAAGGAGGGAAAAACAAAAATGCCAGTAATGCTTTATTCATGTACAGAAGACGCATCATTAATGGCACTATATATTAATGTTAATTAAGTTCTACAGACTTTCAGTTTGTATATAGAGTCGGTGCATTATTTCATTATCAATTTAATATTCTACATTTTAACTATTCTGCAAACATTCTATTTAATATTTAATAATTAGACATAGCATTAAGAGCACGAGCTGAAAACAAAATTAGAAATGGCAACATAAAAGGCAAATTACCAGAACACAGCTTTTATTCTTATTTACACAAACCTCCTTAGCAGAGTATAAAAGCTGCTTTTGTTCAAGAAACAAAACAGCAAACTAGACCATCAGTGCTTATTTTAGTTAGGGTTGTGTCTACAAAACAACTTAAAATGGTTCATGGCTTCACATACCCTACATGAAACCTTGGGAACTGCAATCCATAAAGGTCTCAATAGAGAGAATTTTGGCACTTGACAAAGTTATAATAGGCATATTTCAGTGAGAAAAAAACCATTACAGTTTTGTAGTACAGAATCTTTTCTAAGGCAGAAGATATAATGATACTCTAAGGCAGCCTTCTTCAACCTGGTGCCCTCCAGATATTTTGGACTACAACTCCCATCAGTTCCAGCCAGCCTGGCCCAAGGGTCCCATGCTTCAGAAGTTGGTTCTCCAAGTCATGAGGGTGGGGGGAGTAGACCTAGGGACTCAGCAATACAGCTGCAGATAAATAAATAAATAAATAAGTGTGTTTTAAGTGCAATATACAATGAGGCACTAAATGATGATGATGAGCTTTATGGAAAATTCAATGTACAGTGGTACCTCGGTTTTCGAACATCTCCATTGACGAATGATTTGGTTTTCGAACACCATAAACCCGGAAGTAAATATTTCAGTTTTCAGACACTTTCCGGAAGTCAAACGTACCACACAACTTCCGTATTGAGTTTTCTGTATTGAGTCTTCTGTGTTCTGCTTCCATGTTGAGTTTTTGTTTTTTGAATGTTTTGGAACTCAAATGGTCTTATGGAACAGATTACATTCAAAAACTGAGGTACCACTGTATTCTTTTAAAAATGCTCGGAAAAAAGTCATTTTCAGAATGATTTTTATATGTGTGTAGATTCTACCCTAGTGGATCTTTCCCACATGGGATTATAATACAGTGGTGCCCCGCAAGACGAATGCCTTGCAAGACGAAAAACCCGCTAGACGAAAGGGTTTTCCATTTTTCGATGTGCTTTGCAAGACGAATTTCTCTATGGGCTTGCTTCGCAAAACGAAAAAGTCTTGCGCGTCTTGCGATTTTTTTCGCTTCCCCCCCCTTTTTCTAAGCCGCTAAGCCGCTAATAGCCTTTTAGCCGCTAAGCCGCTAAGCCTTTAATAGCCGCTAAACCGCTAAACCGCTAATAGCGCTAATCTGCTAATAGGGTTGCTTCGCAAGACGAAAAACCACTAGACGAAGAGACTCGCGGAATGGATTAATTTCATCTTGCGAGGCACCACTGTACCTGGAAAGGGCTTGAGGGTGGTAGCATGTTTAGATATCTTCCAAGTGTGGGAATGTTAGCTGTGTGGGAATGCTTTCAACAATAAAAGTTGAAAGTTTTGCATCCTCCTGGTCTGAGCCTACAAGTATTTGAGCTTACACCCCAGACGTATGCACCTTCCCCTGTGGCTTCTATCCTTGTGCTGCAACTGCTGATCATGAGAGAGAGAGAGAGAGAGAGAGAGAGAGTTGGCAAGAAAGAAAAGGCAGATGAAACGATATAATAGACACAACTCACCTTATTAGATTTATATGAGAGTCTGCTATTCTTAAGAGCAGCATATTTTTTTGTCCCAGTACCCATGTCACAAGACTTGTGGCAAACCCTCAGTCTGGACTTTTCATAAGCGATATGTGTGCCTTTTGAAGTGGAAGGTAATGAGAAACAGCCCTCGTACACAGACTGTTCATTTATCAAGTGCTGTTATTGATTTGTGTTATTAACATTCTAGTGGGGCCCTTTTGAAACAGCAGAAAGCTCTCTTGAAATCTCTTGTTGATGTTGATTTAAATGCTAACAAAGGAAGACGACTATTATGGGGCTGTCAAAAACCCTGTCTGTCAGAACTACCAGGAAAAGGGAGAGGTGGGGTAACAACAACACTCCAATGCCTTTGTTTGAGATGTCGGTTTCATATTTCCCTGGGAAAATGCATTCATCTGCTGTTCATATCAATCCATAACCTGGAAACAAGTTAGTCATACAGTTCATTAGAAAACGCTATTTTTTTATTTATTTCAAAGGAGAGGGAAAATATTTATGAGAAAAGGGTTTAATAAATAAAAGACATGGAAGAGGAGATGCCATGGATCTGGTCCAATTATGTGTGTTTGTGTGTGTGCACAACTGCTGGGGTTGCCTAATGGAGTCCCTGTTAGAAAAGCAGGGACTGTGTGGATCAGCTGTTCTGAATTTACAATACATTAGGGGGCAGTGAGGGAACAATATGCCACCTCCATCCATCCAAACAGAGTTTCTGCCCCTCTAGTAGAGCTGGTCATGTGCAGGTTTGATAACTGGATGGAGGAGGTGGGCTGCACATGCAGCAGCATCCTGCCCTAAACTGACGCCAGATCAGTGGTGCCACTGGGGCAGGGAAGTCCAGGTTCTGTCCTGCTCAGCATAATGAGGAAAACCCCAAAATACAGCATGGCTGGCAGACCACAGTTTAAAATAAATGAATGTACATTGTATCTATGGAGAAGGATCTGCTGTAAGAGCATTAAGTCCAGAGTCTAAAACTACCTAAAGATATACAGTGGTACCTCGGGTTACAGGTGCTTCAGGTTACAGACTCCGCTAACCTGGAAGTACCTCAGGTTAAGAACTGGAAGTACGTCAGGTGAAGCTGACTCCTGGCCCATGACCTGTCCTCTTAAAGTCTGGTTTAAAGAGAAGGAAGCTTCAAAAAGGAGAACAAAGACCTTGAATAACCCCATCAATAGTTACAGAACCTGGCCAGCAGGCTGATCAGTCACCTTGTGTCTTCCTCATTATAGTGAGATGTAATATATTTTGATTTAATTATAGCAATTATATCGCTATTTAGGCCTTAATAATAATTTATTATTTATACCCCACCCACCTGGCTGGGTTTCCCCAGCCACTCTGGGCAGCTCCCAACAGAATATTTAAAACACAATACAGCAATAAACATTAAAAGCTTCCCTAAACAGGGCTGCCTTCAGATGTCTTTTAAAAGTAAGATAGTTGTTCCTTGACATCTGATGGGAGGGTGTTCCACAGGGCAAGCGCCACTACCAAGAAGGCTCTCTGCCTGGTTCCCTGTAACCTCACTTCTCGCGGTGAGGGAACCGCCAGAAGGCCCTTGGCACTGGACCTCAGTGTACATACCGTAAATTACCGCATGCAATATATATAAATTGCCGCATACAAATTTGCATAGCTAGCCATCCTACCTAACAAAAGTGTCACACTAATGCCAAGAAAAGCACTTTAATTAAAACATGTTTAAACCACCCTTGCCTGGGAGTAAGACTCATTAAACTCAAAGACTCTTATTTCTGAGGAACGTATATAGTAATGCACCGCTACTGCATTCTTTTCCCTGGTCACATCTAATGGTTTTTGTAACTACTACCTTCCTGTTCCCACCACCACTATCTCATTTCCTTTTAAAATGTATACAAAATTCAGCTTGTTAACTGACCGGGAAGATGCTAAACTCTGGGCTTTGTTTTCAGAACTGCCAAGCAAATTACAACCTACGTGCTCTTGTATTATATAGCTCATCAAGACTTGCTTTATTGTGACGATGGAAGAGTGCCGAAAATAGCTAGAGAAAATTCTGCAGCAAATGATCAGGTTTTGATGTGCCCTCCATTGCTTGTGATGTTCACGAGCAATTGTGATGTTTTACAAAGAGCAAGGAGCTCTTGAATTAGCATTCTAGGGGCCAGAGCACTGAAAGAATCAGAAAAGACTAGATAAGCTTGTTGAATTATTATTCCCACAGGGGAATGAGGCCCCCCAGCTTCCATCCAAAAAGACAGAAAAGTGTTTTGGGTGGGGGGAGCACACCATTCAGGCATTAATGAAATCACTTTGTTTTTGACAATTTTGTTAATAATTTATCTTTACATTTTTGCTGCCAGCAGATTGTTAATGACTGATTCTTCTTTTTCCAATGGGACAATAACTCTGTTCCTCTAAGTGGTTAGGAAAGAATCAAAATACATAGTTGCCTGCTATATATTTAAGTGCATGTCTTGTTTGGCACTCAGTAACGTAGCAACTGGATTTCAGGGTAATTGTACACCAAATGTTTTAGAAAAGAAGACCACTTATTTCCTAAAATGCACTTCAACACACAACTCTACTTGAAAACACACATTTCTATACATTAAAAAAAAAAACTTGGACCAAAATGGGGAAAATAATCTCCTCCAGCTTTCAATGAAATACAAAAATGCTTCTCTTTCATGCTTTCACATTAGATCCAGTGAGGGATACTGTATGAAATGCCAGCCTTAATCCATGGAGACCTGCTTTTGACTCATCCATAAAATTGCTAGGCGACCTTCTCTGCAGGATTGTGAGAGTAAAGGTGGGTAAGGAAAATCCTTGCCTACCACCCATAACTTATTGGCAGAAGGTAGGATAAAAATCTAATAAATAGATATACACATACCTGCAGTTTCTCTTTGCTGATTTAAATAGCTTTTCAAATCGAATGCAGTCAGAAAATAATACTCACTATGGTTTAGTCTGCAAAAAGCAGACTAAGGGGAGCAGTTCCCATCTCTCCTGAGATCAGGGGTGGGTAAACTTTAGTCCTCCGGGTGTTGTCCAACTACAACTCCCATCATGCTCCCATGGTTATGCTCACTGGGACTGATGTGTTAGAGTACAACATTTGGATTTATTTATTTATTTAACCCCACCCATCTGGCTGGGTTTTCTCCAGCCACTCTGGGCTGCTCCCAACAAAATATTTAAAATACAATAAACAACCAAACATTAAAAATTTCCCTAAACAGGGCTGCCTTCAGATGTATTCTAAAAGTCAAATATTTGTTTATTTCCTTGACATCTGGTGGGAGGGTGTTCCACAGGGTGGGCGCCCTTCCGAGAAGGCCCTCTGCCTGGTTTCCTGTAACCTCACTTCTTGCAATGAAGTAACTGCCAGAAGACCCTCGGAGCTGGACCTCAGTGTCCGGGCTGAACGATGGGGGTGGAGACGCTACTTCAGGTATACAGGGCCAAGGTCATTTAGGGCTTTAAAGGTCAGCACCAACACTTTGAACCACAGGTTAGCCATCCTTGCCTTACAACAGCACATATTGTTGGGACACATATTAAAGACATGTGTCACTTTCATCACCCTTGAAATACACATATTTGAGGTGGTTCCAGAATGGTTTGACACATGCTTCTGAGTAGATGGTGACTCCCAGTTGTTAAGCACTGCAAATGCACATCATTGTGGTAATCTTACTTCACTGCCTTCAATTCCACTATACTACTGCATATTCCTTTAACTTGAGCATAGAATGATGTCTTCCTCCATTTAAAAGAGTGGTGTGCAACTGTTGCTGAAAATTTAGGGGTTGGGGCCCACCCAAGAGCTTCCAGTTGCTGACTCTTTCTGTTGTTGTTTTTTAATATGATATTTATTGAGCATTTTTTAGAATTGCAAAAGAAAGCAAAGCAGAAAAAGAAAAAGAAAAAACAAGAAAAAAACCACATCAAACAATACAAGTTCAAAAAACAAAAATACACCACAAACACTCAAAAACAAATCCATCATTCTCAAATCCTCAACTGTCATTACCTTCTTTCTTTGACCTCCTCCTCCTCCCTTTTTTTGTATCCTGGTTATTAATTGTTGCAGCAAATCCTTTCCATATTTCATAATATTCTGTCATTACATTACCTTAATCTATTTTAATCTTATCTTACTATAAAAAACCTTAAAGCTTAAAACTTAATTATTATTTTGCCAACTTCTCATAACCATAATATTCTTACATAATTCTTTAAACATTTTTGCTAAAGCCAAGTAATTTCGTTCCAACATTTTTCTAACATTCATCAATTTTATAAGACAATCCTAGTAATAAAAAGAAAATAAAAACAATCCAATCTTCATCCAACGTCTCTTCCTCCTGGTCCCGGGTTTTGTCAGTCCTTTTTATCCCATCGATCTAACGCATTAACCTGGCAATCTTATATCCGAGGCTCTTAAGTCTCTTCCATGTCCCTTCCGCGGCTCTTCTTCATATTGATAACTGTATTTTCCTTTGTCTCCTGATCCTTTCACTCGTGGGAACTCCAGCTTAACAATGTTTTTGACCCTTCTCGACAAATCAGCCCCCTTTCCATAGTCCACACTAAACTCCATATGGTATTTAAAAACATGTTTCAAAGTCCCTCCAAAATTAAGAGCCCCCACAACCCCAAACATCTCACGGCCCATTGCCAGACTTGAAAAGTCCAAACATCCCTGCATAGGGGGGTCTATTCAACCCCCCATTTCCAAACCAAACCAAACTTTATCTTTCAAAATTTGGCTTTTTCCACGTTCATTTGTCAAATCCAAAAGCTCATGATCCTGCTGGGCCACAGCTCCCTCCATCTCTGGCGCCCCAGATTCAGCAACATCCTCTTCCCTCATCTGTTCTGTCAGGGCATACTCCTGATTTAATTCCTGGGTGGGCTCCATATAATTTCCCACTGCCTGTTCAAAATTTCTGATCGCATCAGTCATCAAGTCCGTCTTCTCATGTAGCTGTTCCAGTAGGGCATTTGTTTTACAGAGAGCACACAATAAAGCTTCTGGATACATTGTCCTGCAAGGTCAGAGTCTATTCCCACGATTGTAATCAGTAACAGCTGCAAGATGGTTACAGTTTCACAGTCTCCCTCTAGGGGGAAAACTTCTATTGTTCTTTCTTTTAAAGACAAGTCTGACAACAAAGTTTCCTTTTTCAGATATTTTGTCAATATTTGTTCCTTTAAAATGCGAAGGGGAACAGTGGAATCACTATGTTTCTCTTCTTTTAGCTATCTGTCAAAGACATTTGTCTCTGGTCAATGAGCTTCAAAAAACATCAGTCCTGACACCTCGCTCGAGGATCAAGACGGTGGAAAGTTACTTTATTTTGCACTCACTTCTGCAGGTTTAAACAGTCCGAAAAAAATCCCCCCTCTTCTCCTGCTTCCGAGGGGGGTTCAATAATTTTAAATGATGAAAGTTAACCTTTTACAAGCGATTTTCTGAGCTCTAGTTTGCCATGTCTTTGCTTTAATCTATCTACAAAGAAACGGAAGGCTGACTTCCTGTTTAGACCTTCCCGTTTCAGTGCCAAATTGAAATAAACTTTTAAGTCCAATTTTCCTTTTTGCTCGCAAGTCCTTATTTAAAGTCCAAATGTCCGAGATTTAAGTACTCACGGGTGATTATTTTAGCAGCCAAATTGTCCCAGGAAAAAGGCAGCGCTCTCCGGCAACGGCTGTGTGGCTTCACTCCACAGAAGAAGCAGTTGACTCTCAGCACCGCGCCACTTCCCCCTCTTCGCTCCGGAGCCCATTAGTGGGTTCCTTTGTGGGTTGGGGGGGCGCTAAAGGTGCCCGCCGAGTCCCATGGTCACAGGCTTCATCCACCTGTGATTTTTGAAAGGGTCCCCGCTTCGCTGTAGCGGTAAAGGCCCGTTTCGCATGGAGCTAGTCCCTCCAGATCAGAGGGAGTCCGCCATTGCCGATGGCGCCACCCCGGAAGTCAGTTGCTGACTCTTTCTGAGCCAGGCCGCACTTCCAGAAGTATGTCAGCAGCCATGGCAGGCCTTGCAGCAAAGGAGGCCTCAGCCTCATTGCAACGGCGGTGACAGCAGTGATGACGAGGCAACAGCAGTGGGTCAAGGAGGCCTGGGTACACTTGTAGTTGAGGGGGATGGTAGGAGGCAAGGTGGCATGGCGGGGTGACATGGGGTTGTTTGGGTTTGGGAAAAGTTGGAGGTTGTGCCTAAGGCTGACACTGGAATCTTTCAGATGCGACACAAGCCTTGTCCCCAGTGCTGCATCACTGTCAACCTACGCAGCATCCACGTGAAGGTGGAGAAAACTTGAAGAGGAGAACCATAAGCTTCCACTATGATGGAGGACCCTGCATAGACAGAGTTCTCAATCACGGAGGAAGCCTATGTATGTATATACAGCAGGCTCCTGTCTCAGGATTCCTCTGGTCATGTGGGCACAGCCAGCAGTGTCTGGGAGGGAGGGTTCATATATCTAATATAATAAAAAAAGGCAATGGAAGGGGGCCAGGTCTTTCATGTCCTACAAAACTCTTTATCCTTCCAGTAGCATCAAAGCAAATAAATTATACACCAGAAGTTCATGCAATTTGTGTGATTTGCACATTTTGTACAGGCTGCAAGATTTAGGCTTTTCTTGGAGACTCTCTATGCCATACTGGTGATCAATAAAATGAGCTATGGGCACACAGTGACATGTATGAAATATGCAGTGATACAAAAGAACAAAGGTCAAATCTCTCTTTGTTGGATTTTCTCTTTTGGGTGTTAATATCCCAAGCTCCTTCCACGATGGTGCCAATGACTTTATTATCAGATGCACTGATTCATCAACAGGTAAATGTTAGCACTTCTTATTTCATGTTTCCTCTTCATTTTAGCAATACTTGGGAATATTCAAACAATTTTTTTCATGGTTCCCACTTTGCTGTCACTTCAGAACTTGATGCTTCTTACATGTTTCATTTTATTCTAGAAAACTAAAAAAGGTTTTCTAATTCATCTGAACAAAGTTATCATTAGCAAGACATTCTTCTCTTTCTGTCCCCTTCTGACAAGTGGATCTTTAAAAAAAAAATGCAAACTATAGCAATTAAAGTGCTTCAACTTTTCATTTGGGTGGAAGCAGCCAAGTAATTTCATTGTCCCCGAGAGGGGGCAATGACAATAAAGATATTATTATTATTATTATTATTATTATTATTATTATTATTATTATTTAGGAACACTGCATAATGATCATCCATGCTTATCACTTTATCACTTCATACTCTGACATACAACTTTTATGAACAAATAACTTGATTACCAAATCTTATGAATATGCATCTCTTTATTAACACTGTTGACATCAAACGTCCTGATTACCAGCAGTTACAAGGGGAAGAGAGTAGCATCCTTATGACTGATAAGAATATTTAACTCCTATGTGCTTCATTAGACATATGTCATCTTCCCTTGGGCATACCTGGTTTTGATATACATATAATAAACAAATATTCTTTAAAATGAAACCAACAAGCTAATAAAGTATTCCTGTCTTGATAATGCAGATGGGGTGCCTAACAGCAAGAGATGTTCAAGGTCTCTTATTAGGATCCTGATAAGGGCAAGATTTCACCAGGGATTTACAATTTTGGGGTTCAATCTCTTAGCTGCTGCAGTACAACAGTTCTCGATAGGGATGCTATAAATTCTAAATATTATTATGGCATTTGGATGCCCTGCAGGCTTTTGTTTCTGTAGTTTATTTCTTTCATTTATTTTTAGGAATCCTTGCCCATCCCTCACCATAAGTTTCCAGAGTGGATCAAAACAATGTCAAGTTACAATATTTAAATAAATTAATCTGTCAGGATCTGTCAGAGGAAGAGGAGGAGGAAGAAATAGAGGGAGAACATGGGGGAGGGTCCAAGCAATGTGTGGTGAGAGATTCCTGCCTTGTTTTTCCTGGATGCCACAGAAGGGGACAGAGAACAATGTGAGTCAACCTCCACCCTGCCCCCCTGAGAGTGGACCTTTTGTGATGGCCAAGGAGGCAGTTGGCCAGTAAGCAGAACCAATAGAAGGAGAGGCAGAAGGACTGACTCAGGCCCCATCTCTAAGGCCACAGGATGGCCACTGCACCTGCAATTTGTCTGTCCCTCCCAACACCAGGTGCAGACCCTCTAAACCATCCCAAAATCGAAGGGGTTTCTGCTAAACGAGATGGTGCTTCTATGGGCAAAAGCAACACTCCTTTGATACCCCCAGTCTGGCCTGGCGCCATACCAAGTACCCAGATGTAAACAAACAATAAACGTCCATAAAAATGGCAAAAGTAGTTTCTTTCCCAAATAGGTTTTATCTTAAACAATTGCAAACACAGTAAATAAAGAGTTCAGTTGTAACGTATCAGTGGCTCCAATTGTGTTTGCAATTGTTTAAGAGAAAACCAATTTGGGAAAGAAACTACTTTTGCCATTTTTATGGACATTTATTGTTTGTTTACAGATAGTTGCCTTGGTGGTATTATCTTGTGTCAATTGCAGTAGTCATTATATCACCACCCTGTTCATTCTTTTATTGAGTAACCAGACAGGCACAGCTGAATTAGGTCAGCCTCGCCTAGCTCATCCACCCAACTGTCTTTGATATATGCCAAGTCAGCACTTTCATGGTCTTATTATGGACTGACTTGGCACCACCAAGGAGATAAGCTACCAGTAACTTCTGGAGAACTGGGGGGCTAGAAAAAAGAACCAAACATATAGTCCTCTGCCCCAAATGGTGGTAAGCCCCTCCACTCTAACTATACCTTCCCCTGTCCACCACCACAGAAATTTGCAACTCTCTGCTACTTGCCCACCCTGACACATCTAGTATCATTATATGCAGCTGGGAGAGGAGGGCCACAGATAATAAATTATGGTCCAATAGTAAGTGCTTAGGCCCACTGTCAGTTGGAATACAATAGCACCACTGCAACATTCTTCCCACCATTTCTCACTCAGAGGGAACATCACCAAACCAAACTTCCCTGACCTCAGGCTATCACCCTGCATAAGAGTCACAGTGTCTGGCCTACAATTTCATATCTTGACTAAGAGGGGGGCTCCCCTGCTCTTGTACCTCCCCAAAGTGAAGACTCCAAGGGCAAAACCCTATTGGTGTCATTCCCTTTGGGGATGATCCAACTGCCCATGGCAGAGTTTGTCCTTATATTAAGGCAGTCTCTGGACCACCTGCACATATATCCACTCAACCACATACTTCTGATACCCATTGACCACCACTATGGACAGAAAATTACACTGGTCTCTCGTGTGCTGGGCCATGGGGTAATTTTTGCAGAGAATGACTTAGGTAAGTGATGGGGAGTGACCTAGGCAGAGATCGGTGTTAGGAACAGAAAATGAAACATATTCAATTTAGAATAGTTTCCAAGTGCACTCTTCATGCCATCAATAAAAAGGAGAACAAAGACAGACCATTTAAAAATAAATCACAGGGGCTAAACTATCCCCAGTATAATGAAAAATGCTTCCGGAATCAATGTCTTTTCAACTTAGGAAGATGAATTCACTAGATAGTATATTTTTTCTGGCTTGACTTATTGCATTGCTAACTTGATTTGCAAGTGCACCATCTTCTTCTGGACTGATGAATCATGAAGGTGTGTGATTTCTTGGACAAAAGCAAGCTGCTTGTCATGTTACATTAACATGATGCCTTGGCAAAAACTAATTTCATAACTCATTATTTTAAATGAAAATGTTATGCCTTTATATATTGGTTTTCTGTTGTCTTGGGAAACCAGAGATTGCCTGCTCAGGAAACTGGATATTGGGTATAATGGCTTGTATCAGGAGCCCCTGAGAAGGCTCAGGGGATGGTTTTGTTTCTTGTTCCAAGTCAACCATTTCTCATCGCATTTGAGTAAGGAAGGGCGCTTTGCAATTGGTGAGAATAAGAATTCATGATGGTGGTAGTAGTGCTAACTAGTATTACAATAATAAAGAACAGGGAAAGAACAGGCATGGCAGGTCCCTTCTCCAAGGAGCTTACAATCTAACATCCCAGAAAAAGGGGTCATGGAGGGATGTGTAAGCAGGGGGAGAAGATGTGATTATTAATGTGCTTTGCCTTAGTTACTGTACATTATAGGGACTTGGGGGGGGGTAGGCAGCTGTGAAAGAAGTGAATGCTGTGCTAGAGATGAGCAGGAAAGGGTTTGGATATAAAACTGTCAATATCATAATCCCACTGTACAAACATACCATGAGACCACATTTTGAATACTGTGCGCAGTTCCGGTCACTTCATCTCGAAAAGGTTATTGCAGAGCTGGAGAAGATTCGGAAAAGGGCAACTAAAATAATCAAGGGGTTGGAACAACTCCCCTTTGTGGAAAGGTTGAAACATTTTGGCCTTTTTAGTTTAGAAAAAGGGCGAGTAAGAGCAGACATGATGGGGTGCATACAATTACACAAGGTGTGGAGAAAAGGGAAAAGTTTTTCTCTGCCTCTTGTAATACTACAAACAAAAGGAAGAACTTCTTCACACAGCATATAACCATGGCTACTTAGAGAGAGGTTGCATTGAATTCAATAGGGCTTAGTCCGAGGTAGGTAGTTATAGGACTGCCAGCTTCGTGTGTGGATGGTGACTAAAACCTTAAAAATTCTAGCACATGTGAGCGCACACATGAATACAATTTCTAATTTGCCTTCCTAACATTTAGTTGAAAGGCAAAATAGGGACACAGTGATTTTCTAGGCAAAATAGGAAGACTTCATCTGGATTATCCCTGGTAATAAGGGCTATTCAAAGCATATGGAGGCAATACTACTCTCATAATGTCCTGCTGCTTCTGGAAATTTAATATTGAATATATCCAATGGCAGTTCTTTGAGCCATGCTGTGAATCTTGCCTCATCCCCAGCCCTAGCCCACACACCAAAATCTACTTGCCGTTTCCTAGAGACCATGACAGAGAGACACAGAGCAATTAACTCCAGGTTAATCTTTAAACAACCGTAGGATATAATGTAGCCCTCGTTTGCTGAACTTACAAAAATGGATGCTCAGGGAAGTGGTTATAGCAGAAGCAGCAGTGCTCAGGTACAAGCCATTGGATGGACTTTGCAAACCTACCGCCCAGGACAAATGCTCTGTTGGGTCAGCAAAATGTCAGCTCTTCCATTTCAGCTATTTCCACATCTTAAGAAGCTTGCAGAGGAAAGAACAAATGCAGAGATTTCACCAGGCATGTAAACACAAGCATTAATCCATGTGTGGGAATCAATCAATTATCTTAATCTTGTGTAAATCCTTCCAGAACCTGCCTGAAAGGCCCAAGCAGATAACAAGCTCCTTGCACCAGCAGCGGGGTTTCATTTCTGAATGCACGAAGGGTTTTTGAGAGGGATCGACATTCATAGCCTTTCCGTGCTTCATTACTTTACAAGTGACAGTAATTAGGTCTGCCAAGTAAGCAGTGGACAAGCATTCATCTAGAATGATCACATCCTTTTGACTTCAACAACATTGCACATGATTCATGGAGAGCGTTGTCTTGCTCCATGACTCTGCGGAACAGGGTAGGAAGGAAAGTTTGTACTGATGAGAAATGGAAAACTAATCTCCACCGAGTTTGTCAGGAGGGATTTTGTGTAGCATCTTTCTTTGCCCCTATTTCTCATACTGCGTAAGGGCTGTTCCACATATCCATGCATGTCCATCAAATCTTATCACTGACATCTCTGCCCCTATGGGCAAATACAACACCTCCCCCCCCCCCGAGGAGCTTGAAGTCATCTGTAGTGGTTGGGAGTTACTCGTGCGTAATCCTGCTCCGTTTGAGCATTAGATTGCCTGGTTAAACCATCCGGACTGCACAGCCCATCTCAGCGTGGCTGCCCTTAGTCACTCGTAGAATCTGTCTGTGGGCGTTTCTTAAAGCGTTGCCAACATAAGAGTTGTTTGACGCCTAATCGTCTCCGCCTCTCACTGCGCGGGAGTCTCCTGCGCAGGGTGGGCGTGGGCAGCGGGGTGCTTGGGCTCTCCTCACTAACTTCCAACGAAGAGTCCTGGAGCCCCTGCACCTCCCTGTCCCGTTGCTCTCCTGGATCCCTGGTGTTACACTCATTCTCTTCCCCTTCTTCCCAGCTGAGTTTCCCCCTAGCGCTGGGACCTTCTCCTGCAGAATCAGAGACCCTCTCCTTCTCCCGTGCCTCTGATGTCAGTTCCCTGACATCATCCTTACAGGGAAGCTGCTGACTGGGACTTTTCTTTCTGTAATTATCTGAAGTAATAACACCCTCTGCTCAACTCACTCCCTCTCCCATTGCCAGCCTGACTCTTCCAGAGGAGGAGGAGACAGTTCAGAATTACAACAGAGGTTTGAGGGAGATCACAGCTCGGAGGCAGATGAGGGAGAAAGCTGGGAAATAATGGGAGAGGAAGAAGCAGCAGCACCAGAGGGGTGATAGCTAAAGGACACAGTGTCTTTAGAAAGCATTCCAGGACCCCCCTCCCAGAACCTGGCGAGCCTTGAAAGTAGGAGAGCAAAGAGCTGAAAAGGCAGAGGGCACTTCTCAGCATTCATAGTGATGACGCATGAAAGGAAAAAGGGAATGGAGACTCACTCAGGGCAATGCCATTATTCCAAGAGAAGAAGAAGAAGAGGAGGAGTTTGGATTTGATATCCCGCCTTTCACTCCCTTTTAAGGAGTCTCAAAGCGGCTAACATTCTCCTTTCCCTTCCTCCCCCACAACAAACACTCTGTGAGGTGACTGGGGCTGAGAGACTTCAAAGAAGTGTGACTGGCCCAAGGTCACCCAGCAGCTGCATGTGGAGGAGCGGAGACGCGAACCTGGTTCCCCAGATAACGAGACTACCGCTCTTAACCACTACACCATACTGGCTGCATTTCCAAGCCTCTCTCTGTGAATATTGAATAAAAAGCAATTGGTAAGAACTCTTCCTTGTCTTTTCCGTTCCTGGCAACCTGCTGTGGGGGTTGGATCCTCTGCCACCTGCCATCCATTCATGCACCCAAGTAGCCCTAGTAAATCACTTAGAGATTTCTATTGAAATATGAAGCTGCATATAAATGAACTAGATAGATAATAGATATAGATAGTTAGATAGATAGATAGATAGATAGATAGATAGATAGATAGATAGATACCTATTAAAAACAACAGACTTAATTCGTCCAGTTGCTTAATACAAAGAAGCGTACTCTGAGTGGGGCTAACTCTGGATAAAACCCACGGTATATTTCTTCTTCCCAAGAAGCCATAGGTGCTACCTGAAAACAGCAAAGGATAGAGGCTCATTTGAATGCCTGCTACTTCCTCCTATGTTTCATTTTAAGATGGTGACCAGGCGTAGATGCCTTCCATGGCTTCAACTTGGGATGAGAAAAATTGTCAATTTTGGTTTCTCTCACTGCGTCATTTTTCCAAGCTTCAGTTCAGCTCTCCCCATTTCCACATCAGTTTGCAATTTTAAAAAAGCCCCCATGAAAATTCATCAACATTTTAATGCAAATTTCTCCTAGTAAACACATTTTTGCAAAGCAATTCCCCCAATATGGTGCTTGCTTGTATGTTATTTTCACCAATATATTGTTGTATGCCACCCCCAACCTTCAAGTGGTGCGAGATTCCAGGGGTTCCAGTTGCTTAGACAGCAGAGACTGTGATGTCTTTATGATATATGGTTTATTTACACACATGTACAACCTGAGTCTTCGATGGAACATTAACACCCCAAGAGGGCCTTGCTTCTTGCATAGCCACAGCCTTGGATTCCAGCAGAAGTGGAACCCAAGAAAGAAATTTGTTTGCTTTCTAGTCTGATTGAGAATTCTGGAGCATGCAAAAGTTGGCATTCTTTTGTAACATTTTGGTTGGCCTAAGAAAGCATTTGCCCTAACGTGGATTTTGGAATTGATCTGCTTATGTACTCCCCATTTTCAGTTTCCATTTCTTCCCTGTGAGAGATGGCCTCATAAATTTACTCTGCTTCTCAAAAACACTCATAATCATACCAGTAATATATACTGCAGCACATAAAAGAAGAGGCATAGTGACTACCAGTGATGAAAGTAGTATTTTAGATCATAAAGCCTATTTCTTTCAAGGGTAGAGGGCACATTGTATTAATTATACATTTCCAAATGCATTCTCATAAGAGAGAGAACCGGCCCAAAGAGAGATGACTAATCGTCATTACATTTCTGAGAATGAAGCTGGCGTCTAATACCAATTGTCTAAATTCACACTGTTGCTGAATCAAAGTACCTTAAGCTGTGGCTAGAGAAAGTGAACACAGACAGTCAATAAATAAAGGGAATTTGGCTTACAGTGTCCTGTAAGTGGGAAAGAATAGGAGAAGAACAGTCATTTTGAGCAAATGAAAGGTTGATCTGTATCTCTTTGTATGTGTTCTGAGCAAAGGAACCATAAGGTCTGGCTGTTGACAGAGACACTCAGCACACAATTTCCTGCAAGACTATTTTATACAACTATGAAATATTTACGAGAGAATTTCATGGGAATTGGAAACTGTCTCATTATTGGAGAAGTGACAAGATGAGCTCAAAGAAATGCCCCCAAGAAATACATCTGAGAAGTAGCAACCTGGTTATTTTTGGAACAACATCTAAATGTGTCTGAAAGTTACGGGGGTGTCTGTCTCTTGATTTACACACACACACACACACACACACACACACACACACACACTTGTTCTCTTTAATTAAATGAAGGCTGGAATGAACAAGTCTGAGTGAGAAGAGGATGCTTGTTACTAAAGAAGGCATCCTGCCTCCAGAGGATGCTTTGGTTTTTTGCTTCCATTAAAAATTCTAACAAACAAGATCCACAAAGATCTCTTGGAGGTCTTTTCTAAGACTTCAAGAAAAAGCACGGATTAGTGACATGACTCCAGAGCATCTCTGGCAGCTGTGATCCTCAGATGGGTTCAGCACTGGAGTCACATAAATACTGACGGCTCTGGTTGAAGCATTGATCTATCTAGTCAAGTACTGTGAACACTGACTGACAGTGGCTCTGCAGGTGTCCTTCCCAGGTCTGGCCCTTCCACGATGCAGAGTGATGCAGCTGCCTCAGACGACAAGTTCTGGGATGTGGAAATTTGTGCTCTGTGGTGTGCCCCTGCTGCCCATAAGCTAACTTGTTGCCCATGGGGGTGGTGGAGGACCGGTGCTGAAGTAAGACTCAACCACAAGTCTAGCCAGAGTGTGTGTTCCGTTGATAGGGAATGCACTATCCTGTTCTTTGCTTCAGGCAACAAAATGGCTTGGGCCACTCCTGGTCTTTCCTCTCCCAGATCCAATGTCTGATAGCCCACTGGTTCCCATAAAGAATTTCTGTACTGTTAAGAGTATTTATTTTGTTTTAGTGACCTCACCAGCAGAACTGCACTCCTAATAATTACATGTATTTCTCACTGACAGGTAGAAATATTATTCTTAATCGTCCTATGATGAAGAGCAATTTAGTCCCATAATGATTTCTATCAGTTCACTTTGGTAAGAGTAAGATAGATGTTGACCTTATAGTCCACTTCCTTCTGCAAATTAGAATATGATAAGCAATCTCCCCCCTCCAACACATACACACACACATTGATAGAATAAAGCAGAGATTTATCCTTCTCATCTCAACTGATTAAGAGATTTACCTCTCAGCAATGAATGAATTAATACGTTGCTCAGGGGAAAGAGACAAACACGTTTAATTAATAAGCCTATTTAACATCACTCCAGACACATTTTCATTTATACACTAAGCAAACTAAATGTATACAATTAATTACATGAACAATACCAGAGCTGAAGACTTGATTGATGAATTAAGGGTAAAAACTGTTCTAACCAACTCTGTTTTGACTCAGAATGATATTCTCTCCCTTAAAGGAATAAATGGATATGTACATGGAGGAAAGACCTGCTAATGATTAGCCACAGTAGCTACAGAGGGAAGGGCTGCAGCTCAGTGGCAGATCATCTGCTTTGCATGCAGAAGGTCCCACGTTCTATCTTCTGCATCACCAAGGGAGGCTTGGAAAGACTCTCTGTCCAGAAACCTGGAAAGCCACTGCCAGTTGGTACAGACAATACTCAGCTAAATGGGCCGTTGTTCTGTCTTGGTATAAGGCTGTGGGGCTAAGTGTTGTGATCAGCAAAGCCTTTAAATTATGGTTACCAGATTTTTTTCAATGAATCCAGGGACTTTTTTACTTTTTCTTTTTTTGAAGCTGAGTAGCAACAGGGTGGCAGTAGTGGGGATAGTGAGGCAAAAGACCCTGAGCCCAAGCACACATGCATATTGTATAAAGGTGCAAAGCCCTTCTTTCGCACCCTGTGAAACATAAATGCACAAAGTTTTTTAAAAAACTGGGCAACGGCTGCCCACCTGTGTCTCCCGAGCCTCCCCTGATCAGTCAAAACAAAGGGGGAAGGAGATTGCACAAGACACATCATATGGGGACTTTCGGTGAGGAAAAATGGCAGGCGCCACGGCAGTGAGCAGCTCTTGAAGCCAGCCAGAGCCAACTGCGCTACCAGGCTGGCTCCGGGCTGCTGAGGATGCCGCTGCCATGTTTCTCACGGACAGATTCACAAATCTGGGGACATTCCAGGGACAGAATTTGTCCAGGGACAGATTTGCAAATCTGGGGACTGCCCCTGGGAACATCTGATAACCCTACTTTAAATTCCAGGTGCTGCGGACAAGCAACAGAAGGCCATCACTTTCACCCTCTTCATTTGACTTTCCAAAAGCAGAAAGGGCAAAGCGTTTGGTAACTCTTCCTTCCAATGTGAGGGGGTGTGACCTAGCTAAGCCTGGCAGTACAGCTTACTCTATTGTCATAACATTAATTAGAGTTAAGCACACTGGTTATATGATGCTGGATTTATTCCAGATAAATGGAACCAGTTTCTTCCCCACTTCTTCAGAATTTCCCCCAGCATGTGAATAGCACGGCATGGAGAAACGTTACTTGCATAGAAAAAGACACACCTGAATAAGGCTACTGCAGTATAGAATTCAAACCAAATTCTGGGTATTGATTTGTTTGGATTTATAACCTTGAAAACTATTAGTTGCTCCTGGATACAGGACAGCAGTTCGAAGCCAATCATTAGGTGTTCATTTAGATCCATGTGTTGTGATTTTTTTTTTAAGACTAATGAACTTGGATCCATACTGCATTAAAAAATACAAGGTCAGCCAACAGGAAAAAAAAAAAAAAAAGAAACACTAGAGTGGAGATTATTTCCACCCCACCCCGGTGAATCACTCCTGTATTACCAATTTACAAAAATCCCAGCATAAGTTAACTGCATTCCTATGTGTTGCATGCAGTAGGGTGTTGTAATGTAACTTGATCTATGGGAGGAAATGCACCTTGACAGCTGCCCTCGTGGATTTGGAATGCTCTTTTCAAAATGCTGGATTTCGTTTAAAGGTTGGCATACGCAGTGATGAAGTGGGTGCTGCCAACCCTTTAATAAATGATGGCAAAATTAATTTTGGAAGGAGGCTAGCAGACATTTTCATTGAAGTCCTAGCTAGAATGTGGAATGTTCGGGGACGGGTGTTTTTTGTGAAGGCCACTACAGCAATAGCAGGAAAAACACCACAGGAGAAGTCAATTGTAGGAGAAGTAGCAGTTCAAAATTGCACTCTGAATAGGTTTGGTAGGTGTGTGAAAGGTACATGCATGAAGGGGTTATTCATCTTTTTTGATAAAATATATGAGGTGCTGTTACTCCTAAATTGATAAATTTGATAAAATTTTGCAGTGTCATTTGCGGTAGCCTGGTACCCATTATCTCCTTCTCATCTTCTACTATGGAAAAACAACTGAAGGTGCCATAGAAAAACAATGTTTAAAATTCCTTTTATCCAGCAATCCTGCAGAGGCCATGTATGTCAAGGAAGGGCTGCTGCGGTTTAACCAACCCACATTTGTATTATTGTGTGCAAGGTTCCTGAATGCAAGGATTAACCATCTGCATGATCCCCTTTTCTCCTGCTGCCACTCTTTCCTGTTAAGTAAATAATACTGTTGTGTGTTTGGAGAGGAATTAGGCTGCATGATGACCGATAGGCTGCATGATAGCCATGCTTGATTTCTTATTGAATCCCAAGCTGTGGTTATGGGAGAAGCATGACCTTCTGGGGCATTAATGCAGAGGCCTTCTGAAATTAGACAGTGTTGTGTAAAATTAGGATGAGGGCTGCAGGTTGCCCACCCCTGCTCTGAATCTTGGGTGACTAACTTTTGGCCTTCTAGATCTTGGGTGACTAACCTTTGGCATTCCAGATGTCACTGGGATACAGTTCCAATCATATCTGACTGTTGGACCTGCTGGCTGGGGCTGATGGGAATTAGAGACCAATAACATCCTGAAGGTGACTGGATAGCTATCTCCAAAGTACATAAAATTCACAGAAGACTGTTGAAAAAAATCTAGCTTTTCATTGTATGTTTTAGATATGTGGACAAAACTTTTTATAGTACTTGAAAGTGACAACAGAAGCTTGTGGCAAATACGATAGGCACAGGAGAAAAAAGAATTCATTATTCTCAGCAGTAAGGAAATGGCAAAGATGATCGCCAACTCTAAATGATAAGCCAACGGTTTTCTCAAGAGGGCCACCAAGGAAGCACAATACTTACCGAAGAGGATCACAGAACAGTCATGTAAGAAACTTACAGCGCTTTGTAAAATGATGCTATTTTTATGTTTCACTAAAGGGCTCTGAAGGAAATTGCAATAATTTTTCTCTCTCTCTCTCTGTATTCTTTAGCATTTTATTGGTACATTAAAAGTGCAGCTGTATTCTTTCCTTGACTCCTTGGAAAACATTTTAGCAGCAACACGTAAACCACAAGTCTCGTTAAAACGTTCCTGAACAATATTTCCTAAACTGTCAATGAGGAGACTTTGTGGAAGAACAAGGTAGCCTTTTGCTGAACAATGTCAAAGCTTTCATTTTTAAGATGGATTTCTGGGGCCATTTGATTTTGTCAGAACCCATTAGCCATTATACTGATCACTCAAAAAGCCACTTAGGAAAATTATGGTTTTCAAAACACTCAAAACACCTTTTACAGTTTCAAAGCATAAAGAAGCCTCAGCATCTTCTATCTATCATCTATCTATATCTATCTATCTATCTATCTATCTATCTATCTATCTATCTATCTATCATCAACCAACCAACCAACCACCTCACACCCAAAAGTTACTGAACCAGTGTACAATATAATATAATATAAAGTACAAAATAATATTGGCCACTGAGCAATAAAATAAAAGCAATAACACAATGACACAATTTCTACAATTAATATTCTATAAAATGACTGGGTCACATTTCAAGGAAAGCATTCTTAAATCAAAATGTGTTCAATTGCTGCACAAGATGCTAGGTTCATGATTAGTTTAAGTTGGCAGTTGTTTCCAGAGGGCTGGAGCTGCATCACCAAAAGCCTTAGTATAAACTAATTGCATCCTTGGGACATGTAGTACTCTTATTAGCACCCCATCTAAGTAGCACAGCTACCAGGCAGAGATATGGGGTAAAGCAATTTCTTAGGTTTGTAGTGAAAAGCAATACAGTATTTAACTTCTCTTTACTATGCCAGCATGGTCTGTATAGCAGGCATGACTAAACAACCAAGCATCATTTTATATGCACATTCTCAAATATTGCTTACTAGAATGCATTAGCTACTCAAGGAGGTAAAAATGTTCACTGAAGGCATATGATCAAAATGATCTTACTTTAGTTACTCTTTGCTAAGGAAACCAAACAGTCTAAAAGTTTTGATCCAGACCACACAGCACAACAATGACAGGTTAATTTGCATTCAGTCCTTTTCTTGCAGACCATATCAGTCTGTTGAATATTTCTTTCACAATCACAATTGGACCTTCTCTTCTCCATTTCCAGTGATGAGCCCATTGATGGCTGGAATTTTAATAGATTCCATGTCAATTTACTCAGTTTGTAAACAAAGCACATGTGATTACTGCCAGTCAGATAAGGATGCATTGTGGTTCACCAGGGCAGAGGAGAGATCATTGCACTAAGCACACCACTTTGATGATGTGCACATGGCAATAATTGACAATGATTTTGAAGTTCAGAATATGGGATAACTTTCATGTGAGCTTATGCTATTGGAGTCATAAGTCACACATGAGCAGAATGCTTGAATTGGACTGAACTGTAATAGGAAATGAAAACACTGAAAATAGCATTTCTTCTTAAAAGTAAAAAAATTCCTTCCAGTAGCACCTTAAAGACCAACTAAGTTAGTTCTTGGTATGAGCTTTCGTGTGCATGCACACTTCTTCAGATACACTGAAACAGAAGTTGCCAGATCCTTCTATATAGTGAGAAGGTGGGGAGGGGTGTTACTTGAACGTTTCCTGAACTCCTACCCACTCAAACCTCTCTTGTACCTGCGATACATTGACGATATTTTTATCATCTGGACACATGGTCAACAGACCCTGGACACCTTTCACCAGAAATTTAATGATTTTCACCCCACAATCAACCTTACAATGAATCAATCTATGCAAGAAATACATTTTTTGGACACTACTATAAAAATACAGGATGGGTGCATAGACACCACCTTATACCGCAAACCAACTGACCGACAAACATATCTACATGCCTCTAGCTACCATCCCAAACATACCAAACAGTCCATTGTATATAGCCAGGCACTACGTTACAGCCGCATCTGTTCCAATTCTACAGACAGAGACTCTCACCTAAGGGATCTACAGCAAACCTTCTCAGAACTAAAATACCCAGCAGATGAAGTTAGACAACAGATCAAAAGAGCCAGACTGATACCCAGAGAGAACTTGCTGCAAGACAGACCCAAAAAAGAAAATAACAGAACACCTCTAGTCATCACATACAGCTCCCAAGTTAAAACAGTACAACGCATCATCAGAGATCTACAACCTCTCCTGGACAATGACAGTTCTCTTTCTCAAGCTCTGGGAGGAAGACCTTTCATTGCCTACAGACAACCACCCAATCTTAAACAACTCCTAACCCACAATAATACTACAACCAGACTTAACACAGACACTGGCACCAGAGCCTGCAATAAACCCAGATGCCAACTTTGCTGCCACATACACCCGGACAACACCATTACTGGCCCCAACAACATCACACATACCATCTCGGGACTATTTAATTGCTCATCGTCTAACATTGTGTATGCCATCAAATGCCAACAGTGTCCTTCAGCTCTCTATATTGGACAAACAGGCCAAACCTTACGCCAAAGAATAAACGGACATAAATCTGACATCAAGAATCACAGAACAGAGAAACCAGTAGGAGAACACTTCAATCTCCCAGGACATTCTATACAAGATCTCAAAGTAGCTGTTTTACTACAAAGGAATTTCAGAAATAGACTGGAAAGAGAAGCTGCTGAATTACAACTCATTACCAAACTTAAAACCATGAAAAGACCCGGGCTGAACAAAGACATTGGATTCTTATCTCACTATACATAACTAAGCCATTTCTCACCTTCCCACCCCTTGCCTTTTCCTGTAAGACCTATTACAGTCATTAAGAGTCGTCAAGAGGCTCTCTCAGCTATCTGCCTATCTCCCATTCCCACCACCCTTCTGAGTAACACCCCTCCCCACCTTCTCACTATATAGAAGGATCTGGCAACTTCTGTTTCAGTGTATCTGAAGAAGTGTGCATGCACACGAAAGCTCATACCAAGAACTAACTTAGTTGGTCTTTAAGGTGCTACTGGAAGGAATTTTTTTATTTTGACTATGGCAGACCAACACGGCTACCTATCTACTTCTTAAAAGTAGTAGACTTGTTAAAACGGTAAAATTTAATCCATGCTTCTTCAAAAGGCACCACTCATGTAACTACGTTAAGGTTTGGGGAATATGAATATTCACATTTAATTGACTGGTTAATATGCAGATGACTAATCAACTGACATTATTCAGTTGTTTCAAAGCACAAGTTGCTGTTTCATTGCTAAACAGGGTAACATCAGTTTGCCATTCTAAGATGGCTAGCTGATATTTCAGGATAGACTAGCAAGACTTGGATTTTCAATCACTGGCCACATGCAGCATATATTTGTAATGTTGTGCAAGGGTGGGATAGACCTGGATCCAAAGCTTTTTCTGGGCAACCTGAAGGCAATTGGACTCATGCAGCAGATGCTGTCGTCCCCATCCCAGCACATCTGCAATATTCCATGTCCCCATGAAGGATCTACCTTAGCCTCTCCCTCCAATTTTCTGAGGGACGCAGCAGGGAGGAAATCAGCAACTTCCCCTGAATGATACTTGGATCTAAGCCACAGCTAATTTATATGAAACTGTATGCATAATTGTCTTCATTGACTTTGTTAGTGCAGTGTGCCTATTGGCAGATGGCCCTCAATTGGATTGGATCTAGCATCTGTCATTGCAAAATCCATTTTGTTGTTCCATGGGTGCCAGAGTGTTTTTGACAGTTGTTTTATTTAAAGTTCCAATATCCCGTGATGGTCCCAGGTTGCCAAACTGGTTTAAACTTGCTTGGAAATCATGTCCTCTGTTTCCAGGTGTATGGCAGCCAGATATAGTTAATCAGTGCTAGAGACAACGAAGATGCACAGAAACTTTCATTAAATATAACATTATTTCACATGTTTTGGAGCTGCTGATACGGGGAGGGAAAATATTATTGATTTGGCAGGCAACATACCATTTGCAAAGGTCTTTCTTGACTTTGACAGGCATCAAGGTCTCTGCCCTTAGCTTTGCCTGAACAATGACTTTACAGTGGTACCTCGGGTTACATACGCTTCAGGTTACAGACTCCGCTAACCCAGAAATAGTACCTCGGGTTAAGAACTTTGCTTCAGGATGAGAACAGAAATCATGCTCTGGCAGCACGGCAGCAGCAGGAGGCCCCATTAGCTAAAGTGGTGCTTCAGGTTAAGAACAGTTTCAGGTTAAGAACGGACCTCCGGAACGAATTAAGTACTTAACCCGAGGTACCACTGTACCTGAACAGGGACTAACTAATCTGCAACATAACTTGCAACTGAGAGGGTTGGGAAACTGGATTATTCTTTTGACTGCAATCCTATATGCATAAATATCAGGTTGTGGAGTGGCTGCCCAATAACCATTCAGTATAACCCTTACCCATCAGGAATATTTGTGTGTGCTCCATCTCAAGCATGCAGAATGCTTCCTGCAAAAACAGGAATGAGCAGGCACCTGGTATAGGACAGAGACCAGGAATTTTGAAAAAAGAGAGAGGCTTGAATTGTCTTGGGAACTGCAAGGATGGCAGAATTGAAAACAGCAGCAACTGTTTCTCAGAATAGCTGATAAAGGAGACTTAGACTGGATTCTCCAGGAGCTACTGCATAGGACCACAGGACTACAGGAAGCTGCCATATGGAATCACACTATTGGTCTGTCTAGCTCAATAATGTCTACTGGTATTTGGATTCCAGACAGGGACATTATGCTCTATTTATGTACTTAATACTTAACCTAGGGATGGATCTCCAGAAGTTGCTGGACTACAGTTCCCATTAGCTCTAGCCAGGCCAGTGTGGTGAGTAATCAAGGGTGATAGCCCCACAATACCTAGAGAGTCACAGGTTCCCCGTCCCTGCATTAGGCATTGCATCTGTCCTTTGCCACAAGGTTATATTCTCTCTTTTCTAATCTCGATATTTTCTAATCTCTTAAAGCAGATCTCAGATATGAATGCAGAAAGTATTTTTCCCCTGGCAATAAGTGCCATAGAAGTGTTTACAGCTTTTGCTACACTCAGCAAGCAATTCTTGCAGTGATTAGATCTCTACAGTCCTTTGGGAGAGTATCAGCTTTTATGGAAGCAATTCCAATCAGAACTATCTAGTTCTAGTTTATGAAACAGACTTCAGAAATGCTGTTTTCCTGGAAGGGTGCACGGGTACTTGTAGCTAAAAGGAGCAGGAGGCACTGTGATGTATCCAAAGCAATGTTCTAAGGCAGCTTGGAGAGAAGTCAAATGGGATGAAAGGAGAGCAACAATTGCAGTATATAATTGGGAATTCAGTGAAGTGCATATGAAACAAGGATGAAAATGCTTGACATCCTAAATGAGATATGAAGATCTCAGTTTGTCATGAAAAAGATGGGTAGTTTTTAAAAATCTAGTTAATTGCTTAGTCAACTTGTATAGGATCAGGTAGTTCTACTCATGTCTTTTATAGAATCAGAGAGATGGGCGACCTTTCCATAGGTTTGTTTGCTGGGAAGAGGACCGATGGCAAGCCTAGCCTATGGAGAAGACGCCAAGGGGACTTTGGATGTTCTGTGTATTAACTGAAAGCCCTCCCCCCAAGTCTTGTAGTGCTAAAAGAGACTAACAAATTTATTGTCGCATAAGATTCATAGACTTCATAAGATGCTTTAGCGTGCTACAAGACTTTTTGTTTTTGTTCCTGAAGACTGACGTGGTTACCCTTGTCAAGGAACTACTTGTTCCATTAGCAGTAGTGGACTAGGAACAAAGCCCCCTATGACATGAAAGGGAAAGGGAGGGAGGAGAGAGATAATAGCTGTAAATGGGCACTGCAGTAGGATTGCTATCGCCATCATGTTACACTTAGAAGGGCAGAGATGGGGAATCTTTGTCCCTCGAGCTGTTGTTGGACTACAGTGACAAAGCTTTTAATGTTTAATAGGTTATTGTATTTTATATTCTATTGGAAGCTGCCCAGAGTGGCTGGAGAAACCTAGCCAGATGGGTGGGGGTATAAATAATAAATTATTATTATTATTATTATTATTATTATTATTATTATTATTATCCACACCATTCATTCAAAGCACTCTTCAGCCACCATGGACTCCCGCAATGAATCCTGGGAACTGTGCTAAGGGTGCTGAGAGCTGTTAGGAGACTATTCACAGAGCTACAGTTCCCAGCCACCTTAACAAACCAGTATTCCTAGAGGGGAGGCATTACCATTCAGTGGTGTAACAGTGCTTTAAAATGCAAATTTTCTAGAAGAGGCAATTAGAATAAGATATATTACTTGACTACTGATGTAAACCTCCAGAATGTATTTGGTATTGTTAAGTTTTTA
Source organism: Podarcis liolepis (assembly GCF_965112155.1). Lineage (NCBI taxonomy): Eukaryota > Metazoa > Chordata > Lepidosauria > Squamata > Lacertidae > Podarcis > Podarcis liolepis. Next base: position 68,830,496 of record NC_139557.1, on the reverse strand, counting down.
ACCTCTATCTTCAGTACATTGTGTTTTATTTTATTGTTATGGCTAGTGGCTGATACAGATAAAGATTCTTCTGATTCTGCCTTAAACTCCCATCAGCTTTGACCATTGGCCATGCTGGTGGGGGCTGGTGGGAGTTGTAGTTCAGCAACATCTGGAGATCCATGTTTCCCACCCTGCAACAAAAATTTTCAAATGTTATCAGCGGTAATTGCATAAGCTAATTTGAAGTAGAAGCATTACTGTAACGATTCCTGATTGCCTTCCTTTCTAAGTTTCTGACTTTGTTCTCCATAACGAGAGAGCATCTCAAGGGCAATCTTTTAAAATGCAATAAAAACAACACATGTAGGATTGGATCCAGACCCTAACCCACCTCCTCACCCCCATGGCCCAGTGGGATCCCTGACGTGCCATCTCAAGATCTAACACTGGCCAACTCCCAAGGGCTGGTGGCAATGGATTTGGGTGCTTCACAACCAATCGGAAATAGTATTCCAACAGCAAGGGCTAGTTGGAATGGAGTCAAAATCCTTGGCCTGACTGCCATTGTGAACTCCACTTGCCTGTTGTATAAACATGTGTTTATTATGCTCAAGCAGATGGTGATGGTGTAAAAGGAATACTTTTAGATTCATGCAAGTTATAAAAACATACCAGAAATGAAAATACTTGGAAATATTACTACCAAGCCAGACAAAATAATTTGGCCTTAAAAATCCACTCAAAATTTTATTATTTTCTGGAATGATAAATTTATGGACAATATCCAAACATATAGTAATGTCATTGCTCTCTGGCAATAATGTACCAATTCTACTGTATATAGTTTATTTAAATTATATATCAGGCAAGCATTATTGCATTTCTGGGGCCTTGTTGAGTACTTTCCTCTAGCAACAATCCTTCTAAGTGGAGATTTTTTTATCCCACTTGATATCTGTGTTGGATCTGAAACTTGTCTTATGTATGTGATTGCTGTTTTTAAATTATTTTGCATGGTTTTTTTTAAAAAATGTTTTTATATATGCAATTTTCTTAACTGTTTATATAAATGAAAATACTTTTTGTATGTTTTTATTGTATTCCAAGTTGCTTTGAGATGCCTCTCAGGAAGTGATTCACAAGTGAAATACAATATATAAACAATTAGTTTCCAAAATTTCCTCTGCACAGTTTTCATCTCAGCTATTATCTGAATGCTAAAATATTAGCCCCTTCCCTATAAATATTTGATATTTATTTGATATGGTTGATATTTGACTAGGCAACTGATTTAATCAGTGGGTCTAATGCTAATCACTAGAGAAGCAATCAATGAATGCCATAGACTCTAGCAGGTGGGTAGTGCAGTCCTATGATTCCAGTCACACCAGTGTCATGTCCCTACTCTGGTTAGGAAAGGAGAATGGTAAACCCCACAGAATTGTTGGAATTCCTTCAAATACACACATACCCAACATACACACAAATATATACAAAGTGGTCAAAAACGTCTACCACCATTTCTGTGGTGGCAGTTGTGAGGGGAAATATTTGGCCCAGCACTCAACTTTTCCTAAGTTGCATAAGATACAAGAGAGTGAATTTTGGGCAGCAGTTCAATCACCTTCACATAGACTTTTTCATTACTGAACATCTCTTACTTCAGAAAATGAGACTCCTAGAAGTGGAATTGTGTTCTCAAAAAAAACATATTATATGCTGCCCAGAAAGCTTTTCTTCCCTCCTCCACTCTCTAGCTAGTATCAATCTTTTTGAGAAATTCTTGAATAGTTGGAGACATTAAACCAAAGATTGCATTTGGCAGCGGGTAGGGGACCCTCCATAACTGACCATTTATCAGAATCCTTTTTTATTTTTGGAAAACAGACTACTCCCCTGCTTTATTGCTTAGAAAAATTTCACGCAAGGAGATCTAAAACAGAGATACATTTCTTTATATTTTACATGGGGGCAATGATATATATCTATATCTATATTCATAGCACATTGCTTTTCCTGTTTTGCTTTCCTTTCCTTAGAGGATAGAACTTATTTTTGTTTCAAATCATTCTGCAAGTTAAGGTGGTGTTATTTTCTGGCATTATTGTCTTCTTGTTTTTTTGGTTGTTTTTCCCCCTCTAAGAGCTGGCAGAAGCTGTCTTTATTCCTTCAAGGCTGAATACTCTCAACTCATAAATATTGCCATCAGCAAACATGAACTCAACTGCATAAAACATCTACCAGGTGGCGGTGTCTTTGACCACAGTTACTGCAATAGAGACTCCCACTAACAAAAAGCCATAAAGCAGAAAATAGAAAGAAAAAATCCCTATAGCCAAGTTTATATTTATCATTGCCACCTGCTGACTTGTACCAGAATAAGTAGTAGGCATCCCATGATTTCTAGGCAACAGCGTCAAATACATCATAATAGTGATATGGGAAAGTTAACACAGCAACTATGACAGCTGCTCCCCCACAAAGGTCCCTAACAATGCTAGGGACTTTCCAGGGTTCTAAAATGCAGATGATAAAAGGCCTTCTAAGAATTGTTTCCCATATGTTGGAAGGCTATCAAAATAGTAGTGGAGGGGGATAGAACTAGGATGCTTGTCACTGCTGCCCTAGGTCCATCCCTCTTTACAGGTGATTACTAACACCTTCACAGTGCAAGAATGTCACCTACTCTCCCTTTATTTCTTAGATTTCTATTCCACCTTCCTCCCAAAGGAGCCCATGGCAGCAAAACAGCAAAACCACACAATTTTCTTTTCTTTTCTTTTTTAAGAAATACCTCTTGCAATTAAGGGAAACTGTGTACAGGTTTAGGAAACCTCCCTTCGTTGATAGAAGTAATGCAGATGTCTCTCACACAGAGGATGTGGGGGTCAATGTGTTCTTGTAGCGGTTACAGTACTGAAGGGGGAAAACATTATTCCCTTCCTCTTCAGCGATGATGTCTCAGAGCTCCCGAGAGAGCAAGAACATTGTGAGCTCTTTAAGCACAGTTGTGGCCACCATTGATCATTCATGTCTGCTGCATCCATCAGGAGCCCACAACCTTTTCTATTTCAGCGACTGATTGATGGCTTGCGATGCTGTTGTGCAATAAACTTTAGCTGCTGTCTCCTGGCTGGCTGGAAAATTTGGTGGTTGTTTGCAAAACCCTCAGCTGGAACTTTTTGCTCTGGCCATTAGGATGTCAGCCTTGAGAAGAAAGCAAAAAGAACTTCAGGAGTCACTATCATGGCACTCACTCCAATTGATAGCCTGGACTCCAATAAGTAGGGGGCCTTCTAGAGATGTTGGGTACAGGTTCTAGGCTCCAAAACATTGGGGAGGGTACTGAGACACAACCTGCGCTATTTGACTGAAGGGACCTTGAACCGTAGAAACCTGAATCGAGATCTCCAGAGTGACTATAATGCCCCAGGAATCATCCCACTGAACTCTAGGCTCCTTGTGCATCCCCTCATGGGCCACCCAGTGCAGGCAACAAGCCTGGATATGGGGTGAGGTGATCTCCAAGGTAAACTAGTTGACTTAGCCACTTGGGACCAGTTTACCTGCAAGATCACCTTGCCCCATATATGCCCACCCAAATGCTTGTCTTGTTGTCCTGGAATTTATGGATGATCAAGCCCCACCATTAGTACTAGTGGAACTGGTACTTCTAAGCAACTGCATTCTGTGGCTCATGGTTTAAGTTAACATTTCATAGCTCCTGCTAGCTATGTTATTTCCTTTGAAGAAGAAAGAAAATCTACACACTTAGGATGTCAGTTGACATATTTAGATTCATTATGCAGTAGTCCTTAATGGCTAATATGAAACAAAGGCGCCTTGTCATCTTCATTTTGTTCAGAAAAGGCTTGAAACACAACAATCTCAGAAGCGTCTGTATTCAATGACAAGCTGACTCAGTGTGTGTCAAAGTAATTAAGAGCTGTTTGTTCTCTGCACTCCCGGTGAAACAGACATTTTACAGCTCAGTGGTGCTATCTTTAAAACGCTCTCTGAGATTTCACAGGAGCTGAATGTAGAAGGCTACAGTCTTGTCTGCCCTGTTGCAACATGGAGGGTTCTTTTTATTGGAAGTTCATCAGTACAAATCTGAACACGAGAGTAATTGTGTCAGCAAAGTACAGTAACGCAGAAGCCGTTGCACTCTGCAAACACTGTGAGTTTTCAACTAGTAAAACCAGTTGAATTGTATCAAGAATATTAGGAAACCGGCTGCCTTACCTATCAGAGTGTTTTCAGGCAAACAAGAAAAAAGACTCAGCTAATAACTCTCCCTGTTTGTCACCATTCTGCTTCTGTCTACAGTGGTGACGAGCTTGTCTGCTGGATATAGGCTGTTGTTTAAGAAGCAATGCTTACCAAGACAAGGTATAATTTAAAGTCTCTGACACAAATCACGTTCAAGCTGGTGAAAAAAGTTTCAGTGATTTCACAAAGTGTTTGCTTGGTTGCACCTCAAATATCCTGAAATCATTGCAATGAATAGCTGGTTATGATGACTTTGGGCAAAACAGAGGAAACGAAACTTAGTTTTCCTCAGTCATGTACAGAGGAGATGAAACAGGCCAGTGTAAGATGGACATCAGTCTGATTAATATTGCACATTCTTCACTTGATGAATGCAGTATTTGAGGATGTACGAATGGGCCGTCACCAATATGATACCCCACAGGCAGAATATTAGTATCACCTCAAAACAATGCTTTTAATCCATAATATTTTTAAGTGGAAGAAGGTCACACATTCTGTTGCTTGCAATCATGAGTGAATCAGTCCATTGCTGAAAACAAGAATGGGGAATCTGTGACCCTCTGGAGATTGTTGGACTCCAACTCCCATCAGCTCCATCCAGCATGGTCAATGGACAGGGATGATGCAAGCTGTAGCACAACAGCATCTAGAGGACCACATGTTCGACTTAAAAACAGAGCCTAGTGGTGAATATTATCTTGCCTTACCTTAATTTCCTCAACTACACTGGTCCACCAGCTATGGTTCCTTTTGAACAGAGATGACTTGGCCGTTTCACTCCATGCTCTGGTGACTTCCAGAACAAATTATTACAATGAATTTAAATAAGGCTAACTACTTGAAGACTACTTGGAAGCCTCAACTGGTCTAATAGGCATCAGTCAGGCTAAAGTTCCATTTAGAATCCACATTATCCCTGTTTCAAAACAGTTGTGTTGGGTACCAGTTTGTTCTTGGGTCCAATTCAAGGTGCTCACATTAGTGTCTAAAGTGCTAAATGAATTAGGCCCCAAATAGCTGAAAGACTGTCTCCTTCCCTGAAGACTGTCTTGGGTTTTAAGCTCAGTGGAAGGGGCCTCTTTGTAGCTACACAACCTCAGAGGTTAGGGGGATGGCAACCTGAGAGAGGGCATTTTCTGTGGCAGCCCCCAAGCTGTGTATCTGGCACATTCATTTTGCAGTTTTTGTTATAGGCTGAAGGAGTTTTTTATGATAAATACTTGATTAGAGAAAGGGAATGAGTCTATTTCTGCAGGATCACACACATTCATTCGGTTCCATTTCAGAAGGAAGCCAGATTTGTTAGCTGTCAGTGGAGATGCATGATAGTAGTTGTGCGATAATTCACAGACTTGGGTATTTCTCCAGCAAGGCAGATAAAGTGATAACAGATAAGTTGAAATGCATGTGTATTTCATTCGATCTAATCGTCTTCATTTAGCACTTTACCCGTTTCTCCTCCCCATTTCATCCCCACAGCAGCCCTGTGAGGTAGGTTAGGCTGAGAGAGGCAGCGACCGGCCCAAGGTCACCCGATCAACTAGTAGTCCAACACTCTAACCACTACACCACACTGGCTCAGTTTGCACCTTCAGGAAATCCTGTAATTGTAGACCAAGAATTTATCCATCCCCAAGAGATATGGAAGGAAAGGAATCTGTGCTCTGAAAATTTAATGATCTGAGCATGCCAGCAGTGTATTTTCAAAACCCATAGTCTTTTAGAGTGTACTAATTGAAAGTCATGTTAGTATTTTAACTGTCTCAGGGAACACATATCAAGAATCAGTGTAGCAAATTAAAATCTGTGAGACGTATTCAGCAGCGTGTCTCTTATCTGGATATATCCCACACTGTTTTTCTTCATGGTTAATCTTTACAGAGTACACAATCGGTAACCAGTGTACCATGAAACTGTTTTGCGGCAGGCATGAGCTATTTACACGAGTGTTTTGCTGTGTCTACCCTAGGCCACTCCTCTCTCCAGGTCCAGCTACCGAGATGTCTGCTACCATTCATCAGAAGATTTTATCTGGCTCAGTCACCCAGGCTGTATTGCGTAGCAGCTGCCTTCCTACTAAAAACCAGCTGCTTCCAGGTGACTGAATGGATCCATGTAGATAAATCTTTGCTTTTTTTTAAAAAAAAAATGAAATTGCTGGCTGAAAGACTGCAGTAGGAAAATGTGTGCTTTCCAGAGATCCAACCCCATAAAATCTCCAGATAACAGTTGCAGATGGTAGGCGGAGACACAAGATTTTAAAAAAACCTAAATCACAGCCAGGCCCAGATTAATGATAAGAGGAACCTATGGAAGGGCCTCAGTAGTATGTACTATGTATGGTAATAAATACCTGAAATATGGTCTGACCCCTTATATACCTACCTAATACCCCTTGCACATTAGACTAGTGCCATCTTTGTTGACTTCTGAGAGCCTACCAAAGTCCTTCCTCTTTCAACAAGCCTTTTAAGCTGAGATCTTTCACAGTCTGCATATGTACTAGAATTGTTTTTAAGCTGTTTTTAGTTGTTTTACTACTTGTTGCTTGCTGCCCTGGGCTCCTTTGCAAGGAATGTAATAAATGAATAATGTCATCAAACAAATTATGTATAAATTCACAAATGTACTCCAGTTCAAGAAAAAGCATACAAATACTAATTCTACCTTACAGTCATTTCTTTAGAATTCCTCCCACCACTACCACCCTTTCCCAGCTTTGGCTGTGGTCACCATGAATGGTGTTGTTCAGCCCAGGAGCTCAATATGGCATACATCCAGGGATTTCTCTTCCAACAACACCGGAAGAAAGATAAGGCTAAGAGAAAGTGACTCACTCAAGGTCACCCACTGAGCTTTGTGACTGCCCTGGCCTTATTCTCACATGTTCAGTGCTCACTAGGAATACAAGAGAAATTTTGAGTCGGCTCACATTTAAAGTGAGAGCTTACTTAATTTGCACTTCACTTTCTGAAACAAGATGCAAACTGAAAAACAGGCATCTTTTGACATTCACTCTTCTCTGAATTTTGCAATGCACTTCTCCAGCAAAGTATAAAAACAGATATGCCAGTGGAAAGTGTGTGTATAAATGTGAAAATAACATAGAAAGTGCTGGGGGGGATGGTTTTGCAAAAAAAGCATATTAGGGAAAGTTGTATATAGAAATGCACATACTGTATGATGAGAAATTCACATTAAAATGATGCTGAATTTTCATGAGTTTTTTATTATTAAATAAAAAAGCAATGTAGAAATGTCAAAAACTAAACATAAGATTGGGCAAATGAGAAACTAAAGGAAACTGAAATTAAGAAATCCCTAGGGGGTCACATAATTCACAGAAACTGAGCGCTGAAGTTGCAAACTATGGGAGGTTCAAGTCAAGATCTGAAATCTACCTCCACATTGCAATTACACATTATAGAATGATGAAGAAGTGATTGGAAAGTCATGGTTCCACATTTAAACAAGCAACAGTTTCCCATTAACGTTACTCTGACAACTGTGGTTTTGGAGCTCTTGGGGGGGGGGATAATATTATTCTATTCCATATGACCAGCTGTGCCATGAAAGTCATGCCTAATGAGGATGTAAACTATGCAGTCTCAGATATATGAAACTAAAAGGTGGAGTTATCTGAAGGGGCTAAATCTAAAGTTGACACCCGCCAAGCACTTTACCTGCAGTAGTTCATTGCTGTACCGTGGTACCTCAGGTTAAGAACTTAATTCGTTCTGGAGGTCTGTTCTTAACCTGAAACTGTTCTTAACCCAAAGCACCACTTTACCTAATGGGGCCTCCTGCTGCCACTGCGCCACTGCTGCACGATTTCTGTTCTCATCCTGAAGCAAAGTTCTTAACCCGAAGTAATATTTCTAGGTTAGCGGAGTCTGTAACCTGAAGCGTATGTAACCCGAAACGTATGTAACCCGAGGTACCACTGTATATTTTGTTGAATAAGCAGGAATGGATTAGTCTGTCTCTCGCCTGACTTCAGGGTGAAAGGACTCTGCACCTAATTCTGTTTCTGGTACCGAAAACAACTTTCTAGACTTAGAATGAGCTCAGAAGTATCTTGTTTTTTAATTTTCCTATTATTATTATTATTATTATTATTATTATTATTATTATTATTACCAACCTTCACCAGCAAGTCCTAGGGCAGGTTACCACTATTTAAAATTCAGAATTTAAAATGGTTAAAACATATTACATTCAGAATAATAGGGTGGGTCCTGAAAATACACATCTATGTTTTTTAGTTTATGGTCCTGATTGGTGGATCTTGAGATTCGGGGGAGGGGGGGGACCAAAATAGATCCAACAAGCCTGAAATCAGTCCACCCCTTTACTAAGAAACACTGTCTCATGATGTCTTCATTTTGTAAAATAAAATTAAAAAGGCACTGGCATCTAATCAAAGAGTTGATTAAAAAATAACTTGAGAACAAGGCCATATCTTTTTCAGTGAAATAGAGTTTGTTACCGCTTTTTAGTTCACGGTTTGCTTCATTATGCTTAATTCAAAGGCTTATCCATCCAATTACTTGGCTTAAATTCTTTTTTGATGTAAAATCACGTTCTGTACCAATACTGCAAAGATACTAATTGGTTTTGATATTAATTAAGCCTGTCCCTAATTTAAACCGCAGACAAACAGCAAGTTCTATATTATGCTAAACTACAAAAAAGGGTGTAACGTTCATCACAGGCCAAAGATTGCAGATGCAGCTGGCTTACATGCAGATAGTGGGAGGGCCAGCCTATCAAAATCTCATAGTAATAATTAACAGACATTTAACAGTAACATGCAGTTTTTTATTGCTGTACTTGTTGCCATCGTCTCCCTTATGAAAGACAAAAACAAAAAATGAGTTGCATTAAAATGGGCATCAGCTTAAACAGATCACTCTACATATGACAGACAGAAGTTTTGTAATTAGTGAACCATGATGGCACAAGAATACAACCCTCCAGTTCCTAACAGAAGCCAGAGGACATCTCTGACTCTCTGCCACAGCAACTACCTTTATCTCAATCACTGGACTCAGCTACATTGGCAAAGAAAAAGCACTTTATATGCATTATAACACCATTACAACAGAGGGCGCTGTGGAGTTTCATTTTTGCCAATCTGATTTCTCATACAAAGTTTACAACATGTTTAACTGAAACACGTCTTTGATGTGTCTAGATCCAGCCCTTGTCTGCAAACTGAAGGTTGGCAGTCTGAAGCAGGAAACCTGCTTCTATGCATGTAGGCTCTCCATGCTACATAGACCCTATGCTACATAGACCCCATGCTACATAGACCCTAGATTTCCCAATGACACAGATTTCCCGTGACACAGGGAGCTTCCACAAGTCTAGTAGGTGTGTCTGAGCTGTTTTTTCTATGTCATACCCCTCAACCATCCCAATTTAAGTAGGACATCCAGGAATTACAGAAGCCATCCCAACTTCTTATTTGATCCTGGAATGTCCTGTTTTTTTGGTCCGGAACTGTGGCATGAGCCAGCTGACTCATGCCATAGTGCTGGACCAAAAGGTGCTCATTTTTTGGTCTGACACTCTTGTATAAGTCCCCCAACTCCCATGAAAAACAAGCGTCCCAATTTTGATCAGTGGGATGTTGGAAGATATATGTATATTTACAAAAATATGAGCCTCCGCCATCTTCCTCTTCCCTTCTTGCCCCCCACAGGCACACGTTCTGTAGTAGAAGTGTTTTATTCAGGGATAGTCATAGTTCAGAGAGGAAAAGACCACTACATTCTGCACAGAAGTGAAGTCCCCCCACCTCCAGTTTCTTGGTAGAGACCTTCATGCCTTTAGAAATGTTCAAATAGTGGGTGCCTTTGAGTAAAGGACTGTCCTCTGAAAAACAGAATTTGTTGAGGTAGTTCAGAAATCTTAATAGACTCTGTAACTAATTTCAAAAGTTAATTCATTCTAATTTCCATTTTACAGATGAGAAGCTAATAACCAGTAAATGAAAAAATGGTAGTTGATGGCCATGTTGTAGACTGAGTGTCTTCAGGCAGTAGTGCAGCTGCAGGGATTATTAATTATGCTGATCCCTGTATATTGGCCTAGTTTACCAGGTGGGATGAACTGAGATATTGGGTCAGCCAGCATGTAGCCACCAAGAGTCTAGATCAGCCTTTCTCAACACTGAGTCCCCGGAGGTTGTTGGACTACAACTCCCATCATCCCTGACTACTGGTCCTGCTAGTGAGGAATGATGGAAGATGTAGTCCAACAACATATGGGGACCCAAGCTTGATAAAAGCTGGCCTAGAGAGTATATAAATCTCTCAGATGAGGTCTGGCCCCTGAGCTTTGATGTGGCACCTGGCAGCAAGGGTGCTGTGTACTGGCCACCTGGACTCTCTGTTATTGTTTGCTGGGGCTCCTGGTAACAGGACGAGGAAGTCGTTTTATCTTGTTCATGCTGTGTTATTTTGTTAAAGACTGTTTCACTGCTTTTTGTGCTGTATTCAAACCTGCTATCTAATAAAAGCGGGAAACATCCGACCCTCCACTTGTGTTGTTATTGCCACTGAATTCAAAAGAACTCTTCCATTTGGTCAAACACACAGGGCTATTGACAGACGTTTGCCCTTGCTAGCTTAGAAGCCATTCTTCAAAAGAAACAAGTGTACTGTCTGCTTGTTGGCAGGAGCATTAAATTCACTCACGAGCCAGTCAACTGTGCAAACACCTCATGCTGTCTGGCTGCTGTTTGTCTAGGTCCCTCTGATGTGCTCCCCTTAAACGTTTCACTAGGAGAGTCAGAGCTGCTTGCCTAACCAGATTATTCAGGCAGAACAGTGGCGAGCAGCATCTACAGCAGTTCAAAGAAGGGCACTTCTCTGAGGAAAGATAATGCTGCTGAGAATTCACCGAGCACGTGCTGTGTCTTGTGGCATGAGAAAAAAGAAGAAGCTATGAGCAGAGAGCCACCACAACACTGTAGATAGATAAGAGTTGAGGAAATTGAAGAGCCTCAACTGAAGTTGTAGAAAAGTATTCCCTAGTTTCCAGTCATGTCCCAATAAAATTCCCCTTCTTTTGGTATGTCAAAGGGGGAATATCCTAAGAGATATTTTAACACCCCAATGGGAAGAAGATGTTTGTTGAATCCATTGGCTTGAAAAAGAAAGTGCCTGGTAATTTTCTTGCAACAAATAGTTTTAAATACATAAGAATGGGAAATGAAAAATGCCCAGTAAAAAGCTGTACTCTATATGATATGTGAAAGAATTATTGACTTTAGCATGCGGAGCCTCAGGTCAAGGGGCCAAATGTGCTTCTGTGGTAGGATGGGGTAACTGGCAGGAATAATGGGTATTTAGCCAACTGTGCCATGTGCCAGCCCCTCCTTAAGCCCGGGGAATTATGGTTGTCCTGTCAGCCAGCCCTTGGGTCTGTGGCTGCTGCTGAATGCCAGGTCGGTTCTGAGTAAAACCTCCCTCATCCACGATCTGACTGTGGATGAGGAGCTGAACTGGTCTGTATCACTGAGACATGGGTAGGTGAGCAGGATGGAGTTGGTCTCACTCAGCTGTGCCCACCTGGGTACTCAGTGTAGCATCAGAACAGACTTGAGGGTCAGGGAGGATGAGTTGCTGAAGTCTACAGAGATTCCATCTCTCTAACTCCAGGCTCTCTATCCAGTGTGTTCCTGGCACTGGGCAATCAGGAGAGATTAGGGATTCTGCTGGTTTACTACCCACCTCGCTGCCCAGCAGTCTCCCTGCCCAAGCTGACAGAACTGGTCTCGGAGGCAGTGTTGAGGAGTCCCAGACTACTGGCTTTGGAGGACTTCAACATCTGTGCTGAGGTGACTGGCTCTGGGGTGGCCTGGAACTTCATGGCTGCCATGACAACCATGAGGCTGTCCCAACATGTCACCGGCCCGGCGCATGTGGCAGGCCACACTCTGGACCTAGTTTCTCAGCTGGGCAGGAAGAGGGTGATCTGAAAGTGGGGGGGGGGTATTGGCATCAGTCCCTTGTCATGGTCAGATCATTTCCTGCTGAGATTTAGGCTACAGAAAAAATATATGCACTTTGTACACTTTCTACACTTCAGGTATGCTACTGCTTATTTCCCTTCCCTGGTTTTTCAGAAGGCTGCTGTTGTTAGATATGTTATATGTATTATAGTTGCATCTGAGATAAGTAGGTAATTACTTACGTTAAGAGACTCTGTATTTTGCAGGGTTGTGGAGTTATTGCTGAGTTGACATTGTGTTTTTAATTTGATATTGCTGCTTAGTATCATTGCTTATTATGCATTAGGTACTATTATGTATTATGACTATTATTGCTTATTAATATTACTTGCATTTATATACTATAATATTCAGCCAAGGTTTATTCAGAGCACTCCCACTGAAATTAATTAAGATGACTAAGTTAGGTCCATTACTTTCAGTGGGTCTACTTTGAGTAAAATTTAGTTGAATACTACCCTTAATTTTTTGGGGTGGGTGGGTATTGTACGGGTGTCATGTTATATATTTCTATTATATTGTTTATTATGTTCTATGTTGCAAACTGTCCTATGAACATTTGATGAAGGGCAGTATATATTTTTTAAGAAATAGAAATAAAAATAAAAATACAATATATATGCATCTATTATTTGTTGTACTAGTCATATTCCATGTTTTAATAAAAATAGCTAAACTGGGCAGCCATGTTGAAAGAATGGTCTGTTTGATTGGGAAAAAATGGAATCCCTTTATGGTACGTTAGAGTTTTGTGATATACATGGAAGACGAGAGAGAGGACTTTTTTTGTCAGATTTAAATACCGGAATCAATATAAAGGGAAATAAATCCCATTGCTCCTCTCCTAATTGAAATCAATGAAAGACTTTCCAGTGACATTGGTGATGATAATTAATTTCAATCCCAAGTGAAAATGTAAACTAATGATGAAGGAAAATGCACATTTGTACTGAGAATGTCCTTTTAATAATATATATGGCATTTATATGCCACCTAATTAAACAATGTTGTTTGGGCAGTTCACAAATGAAAGCTAAAGAAATTGGTTTTCAACTAATCCATTGTAAGGAATTGAAATGCAACTCACTAGAGGGCCTTTCTTCCACAAAGCTTTTAAAAAAGCTCAAATTAGTTTTTTGAGGGGGGTTTTAAAGTCCACTCACCTTTTCTGGCGGGCAGCGTTGTGGCCAGGCATCCAGGCCCCTGCAGTGATCCAGTGGAGGGTGGAGATTGAAGCCCCCCCCCCTGTACAGTCCCGGATGTGCCATCGTTGCTGGGCAGGGCCATGCCCAGGGGTGGCCACACTGTCCAATCAGTGCCGTTGGGGGCGTGGCTGTGGGAAATTTAAATTGTGGCACAGTCAGGGGCCCCTCTTCTCTCTCCCATAACTGGATCTTGCCCTTCCTCATTGGATACTCCATGGTGATCCCCTTTTGCAGCCTTTTGATTACTGGGTGTGTCCCCATCCCACCTCCTCTCCAATTCCTGCAAGATGTGCTGCTACTCTTGAGTTAGGCAGCATGAAGTTTCTTAATTTTATTATTCAAGATAGAAAATCAATTTAACATGAAAAACAAAACAGAAACAAGGACACCTCACCAGGGAAATAAGAAAGGAACAGAATACCAGTTCCTGCATTATTGCCTTGCATGCATACAATTTTAATTTAACATCATATTATTGAGCAATAAAGAAGTTAACTTTAGCTATTTTTAAATTATTCCCTATCGTCACATCCCTATTAACTTTATGATCAAATCAATCTTTATTGTATTAAATGAAATTAAAATCTGTTTAAATTATTCTCTAACATCCCTATTAACTTAACCATCCAATCAATCTTTACTGTATAGCCATTTTTTTTAAAAAAAAAAGCCTTACCGTTTATCATGATAGTCTAAACAGATCAAAATATAAAGCCATCATATGAATTATATTCCTCACTCTTATGGTCTAATCATCTCATTACTCAGGGTTTGTGACTAAATCTTGGCTTCATCTTTCTCAGACAAAGCCACTTTAAAAAGTAACTTTTTCCTCCTTTGGAAGCCTTTGAACAATTGCTATAAATTTTGTTTGCATTGTGCACCAGTGATTTTTCTAAATTCTTGTAGGCCTTAAGTACATCTTCAGTAAGTCTTTTTGTTGATACAGTATATATATCATATAGGAAGCCTGTTGTTGTTGTTTAAATTTCTATCATAGGGTGAATTATATTGTTGCAGCTGCTGGAATCTGTCTTCAGCAGATTGCATGGTCATGTCTAAGACAACATAGTAGAAACCTACTTTGATTTTTTTCTTTGATCTTCCTGGGCCTCCTACTCAAGCTGCCAGTTCTTTTGCCCTTTTCTAACTTGTTCTGTCTCAAATGTTGGTAGTACAGTATTTACACCTCCTTTAAAATCTCAGTAGCATCTATCAAAACTTGTTGAAAGCCCTCACTGCACCTGCAGCCCACTAGGTAATTCTTGGCCACTTGCAATTGGCTTGCAGCTTAACTTAAATTGGCTTCCTTACTTTGCTTGCAAGATTCACTTCAAAAAGGGATACTACAGACCTGAACTTAAAAATTGCATCAGCAAGGGCCTTAGCTTTAATTTGGGAAGTATTTCCAGATAAACCTTTGAGGCTTGTGTCATCAAAGATCTCTACTAAATCATCATCTATACTACCAGTACGATATCTCAGTGGTTTCCCATCTTGTTTCACTAAATGGCTGAACAGTTCTGCCTAAGTCTGATACATGGCAAGTTAGAATTTACCAACTCTGAGTTGATGCAGAGAAATAATTATACAGTACATCAGTTGAACCAAACTGAAGAAAATGGTCGCTTCCAGACAACATTTAGTGGCATCACTGACTACCAACTTTAAAGAGTGTGCATTGCCGGGCACAAAAAGGTACATGTGGGTTTTAATGTTACTCCCATTATCATAACTTTGACCACACAGATTCTCAATTGGCAATCCTATTTTCTCAAGCTGTTCAGGAAGAGTTTCTGTCATAAAGGTACCTGTAGTTTCCTTTAGTGGAATAAATCCCAATAAATTTTCTCTCTCTATAACCTGCGGCTCAGAAATCTCACCTTTTCTTTAAACTAAAAAGTCCCAAACGCTGCAACCTTTCCTCATAAAGGAGTTGCTCCACTCCTTGATCATTTTGGTTGCCCTTTTCCTGAACCTTTCCCAACTCTAAAATATCCTTTTTTTAGGTGAAGCAACCAGAACAAAGCAGAGTTCCAAAAATGCAGTCACATCATAGATTCGTATAGCAGCGTTATGATATTGGCCATTTTATTTTTCAATTATTTCCCTAATGATCCCTAGCATGGAATTTGCCTTCCCACGGCCACCACACACTGTGTCGACATCTTCATTGAGCTATCTACTGCCACCCCAAGGTCCCATTGCTGGTCCATCACTCCCAGTTCAGACCCCATGAGCATACATGAGAAATGAAGACCTTTTCTGCACTGGCACACATCACTTTGCACTTGTTTACACTTAATTGCATTTTCCACTTTACTGCCCATTCACAGAGTTTGGAGAGGTCCTTTAGGAGCTCTTCACAACCTCCTTTTGTTTTAATAACCCTGAAGAATTTAGTATCATCAACAAACCATTAACTCATTGATTTGCAGTAGATTTTTCATAAAACAACACATTGCAAATCAATGTCAAGAGTTTGGCGTTTTAATGTTTTAATTATGTTGTTTCTGCTATCTTAAGGTGTTTTTACTGTGTGCTTTTTCACATTCATTTTCAGCTAGCAGGAATACAGTTTGCCTTTTTGTAGAATTTGGATACAGAGACCAAAAAAAATAGGCATAAGTATATCTACTGCTGTTGGTGCACTTGGACACCCATCACTGAATGATGAAATTTACAGCTTTGCTCCGTAATAATATTATACAAAGCTAGAGTATGTGGCTGTACAATCAACAGATTGACAGGGACTAAAATATGTCCACTATTGCAATTCATTATCTTGAATTGTAAGTCCCTTCTTTCTGCAGTGCTGAAGCTTGTTTCTTTAGGAGCTGGTGTGCATTAATGATAAACTAAGAGGGGTAGCCAGGAACTGCCAAGGTCAAATTTCATCTACAAATTTACTGGGTAGTTTAGGTGTGGAGAATCCATATTTCAGAAGGAGAGCACATACAGTACAGTACTATACATTCAGAAGGTTCAAGTCTCAATCCACAGCACTATGCTACAAAAAGTTGAGCCTTTGTGGTACCACAGGACTGCTTCATGAAGACTAATAATTCTTCCTTAATTTTTATAATAAAATTCCATGGCTACCCGCATTTTTGAATTTCCCTTCGGGTCATGGCTTTGGGGACTGTCATGATGAGCTCTTAATGCTTCAAAATTTGCCACTGCACCCTTGCAGCTACCCTTTGGAGGATAAGCACACAAGGAAGAATTGGGGGATATTTGGTCATAATAACCCCATAGCTTTGAGCAGATCCACACAATATATTTAAAGCATATTCAATGCACATTTACAGCAAATGACTCTTCCCAGGGAATCTGTAATTTTCCCTTCTTGGAGCTACCATTTCCAACACTCCCAAGTAAATTACAGGATTGAGGGGGCATGACTTTTTGAAGTGGTATAGCGCTCCTTTAAACATACAGTGCAGATGTGGCCTTTGTTGGGGAAAGTCATGCACTGAAAATTCATTTGTTCCTCACATAATAATTAAAAGCATTATGATGCTGAAGGCTTCCACGTAGCCTCCAACCCCCTGGCCATGCCTAGACCTGCTTAGATCCACAGTCTGTACCTCACAGACCACGACATTCTGCCCTCAAACTACCGTGGTACCTCAGGTTACAGACGCTTCAGGTTACAGACTCCGCTAACCCAGAAATAGTACCTCGGGTTAAGAACTTTGCTTCAGGGTGAGAACAGAAATTGTGCTCTGGTGGCGCGACAGCAGCGGGAGGCCCCATTAGCTAAAGTGATACCTCAGGTTAAGATCAGTTTCAGGTTAAGAACAAATTAAGTTCTTAACCTGAGGTACCACTGTACAGTCCTCAATGCTAATGTATTTGGGAGCAATGGAATGTTAGCTGGCATCTTATAACTCATCAGCAACTGTAAAATGGGCAGGATATAGGCTGTAAATCAACCTATACTCAACAAGAAGAAATAGGTATTTTACACAGGCAATTTAAATTGTTATTGCCTAGCTTTGCACTTCTCCCAGTTGCAGCAATAAAATAAAACAAATATAACAGCTTTGGCAAAGTAATAAGAATATGTTTTCAGTTGCTTTTGCTGACGAGTTGAAATCAGTTTCCTTATTTACAGTATTTGTTACTCCAAACTTTACAATCAGAGTCTGTGCAATATTATTCCAAGAATTTATTTGCAAATATTAATAATCCTGTCCCCAAGCTCTATAAACTTTGAAAGGAAATTACTCCATGGCATTTTCTTGAAAAGCAAGGGGACTGGGTGGAGATATTTTAATCTGATGAGTTGTCCTGCTTTTCTGCGTAACTGTTTCACTTTTTTACATTTGAAAGCTTTTTATTTATTATTTGGGTTGGACCTTATTTGGGCAGGATCAATCTGTGCCTCATCCAGTTTGATCTGTACCACAGATCCATATTGCAATATGTGATTCCAGATTTCCCATTTTTCACATAGGTGCATGCAATTTGGTGACATGCTGACCCCATAAGAGGGGAAATTCTGCACCCCAAGAGCTGTCAGTATATTCTTTCACAGCTGAGGCCTCTGAATACCACGGACCAGGATGGAGAGCACAGAGCTGGGGTTGTTTTTCCTCTATCCCATAAACACCATGCCAAATTTCTAACTTGGGCTGCATGAGCTGCTGTGGATGCATAGATTTGGACTCCCTATAAAAATTGATGTAAACTAATTGACTGCATACCTGCATACTAATAGTGTGATTAATAGTCCTTTGGCTAGGGAAATCAATTATTAGTGTTTCTTCCCTAGTTAAATACTACACAATGGGGAAATCAGATCATTTCATAATCAGAGCACATGCATGCAGATCCTGACGATTTATGAGCGTAGGAAAAGTTTTCAGAATTCTCCTTAAGTTTAGTTGCCAGTGCATTAAATGGACATGCAGGGAAGCTATCCATCTTCTTCCTTGGTAAACAGTTTATCAAAGCAATGAATGTGACATGACAGAAAAAATAACAACCTTTTTGTGGAGAAAATTATGTGCAGGGCAGAGTAATAAGTCAAAACTTTGCCAGACAGAGTATGAGGTACAAAGTATCAAGAGCTCATGATTTGAGGCAAATTGTTTAGCAATTTCTTCAGCCTTCAAATAAATTAAAAGCTGGTGGCACTTGTAAGAATATTGATCTTACAAGAATGGATTGTCCACCTTTAGTGATGAAATCCAGTATCCAAAATTAGTAGTTTTCTTTTAATTTTAATCATTAGACTGAAGTTATAAATTAAGTTGGAGGGATGTAAGAGAAGATTAAATCTCTGCTATGTAGAAGCAACTGTGAGAATTGCGCTTCGAGACCCCCAACCACCCCCAAAAAATGAAGACACGGTGACACAGGATTTTAGTTTAAGTTATTGGGCAAAATTTAGGCCACAACTTTATTGAATACAGAATGTGAGTGGCATTGGCGTAGGCATTGGAATCATCCAAACTATAGCTGACTCCCACCTGCATTGTGGGAAATCTGATGAAAGGGTGATACAGTGCAAGAGGGAGCCCCGCCAATGTGAACCAACTCGAGCTCACCCCTGGTGTCCCCATGGGGTCATGGTATGGCCCTAGCCCCTACCGCGGAGTTTCGGACAAGACCCAGGCCAACCCCGGATTCCTTTAATGGAATATCCTTGAGCTTGGAGGGGCAGGTGATGGCCGCACCTCCCCTCCCCACACATTGCTGATCCAATGCCTAATGGCCAAACCTTACAAAGTTGTGACGATTGCTACACCATAGATGAAAACCAAATGGCTCTGCCAATCAGCCAGATGGAAAAATTCCTACCAGGCCCCCATTGCAAAACAGGCGACCAACAACGTCCATTGCAAGGCCAACGCACCAGATAAAGGGGTGGGCGGGTGATCCGCTGCATGAAGGCAATGCTACCCTCCTTGAAGAGGATCTGATTAATCAGATATTGGGAACATTGATCAATCAGGAATTTAAAGAGAGGAGGAGGAGGAGGAGGAGAAGAAGAAGAGTAGTAGTAGTAGTAGTAGTTTGGATTTGATATCCCACTTTATCATTACCTGAAGGAGTCTCAAAGCGGCTCACAATCTCCTTTTCCTTCCTCCCCCACAACAAACACTCTGTGAGGTGAGTGGGGCTGAGAGACTTCAGAGAAGTGTGACTAGTCCAAGGTCACCCAGCAGCTGCATGTGGAGGAGCGGAGACGCGAACCCGGTTCCCCAGATTACGAGACTACTGCTCTTAACCACTACACCACACTGGAAGCAAAGGGAGACATACATACATCACATACTAATATGGGTGCCTTTACTAGTAGCAGATTATGAGGTAGGGTAGTGACACTCACCTGACCTCTGGCCAGCTGCATGCCTGCTGCTACCAGGAGGTACTATAGAGGGAGTGGGCCGAGGCAGTAGTGGGATCAGCATAGGGGAAAGGTACTGAGCCCTGAATTGGCTTCACTGGCATCTTTGCATCACACTGCTGCCTTTTCCTCCCCTCCCTTCTACCTCCTGGTAGGCAGCAGCATGGTCGACCGGAGGTCAGGTGAGTGCTGCTGTCCAACCACACTATCTGTTGCTGCTTGTATTTGCAAAGCCAAAATTCCCACTCACCATAGACCATTACAGAGTACAGTGGTACCTCGGGTTACAAACTTAATTCATTCTGGAGGTCCATTCTTAACCCGAAACTGTTCTTAACCTGAAGTGCACTTTCGCTGATGGGGCCTCCCGCTGCTGCCATGCCACCAGCGCACAATTTCCATTCTCATCCTGGGGCAAAGTTCTTAACCCAAGGTACTACTTACGGGTTAGCAGAGTTTGGAACCCAAAGCGTTTGGAACCCGAGGTACCACTGTAATTATATAAAGGTTATTTGCACAATTATAATATTCCTTTCATTTTTTGTTTTACATGTTGAGGCCAAATATAACCTATTCTTTTAAAATAATCATTGCTTTTTCTGGATTGAATGCAGAAAACCAGCTTTAAATTGCTATTAGCATGGGAAGCTTGGAATGATCTATTTTCAGCTATGTAATTTGCCTCCTATTGTTCACACACATTTAAATATACACATATATGCATATATATATATATATATATATATACATACACACACACACGTATATATATAGGTATATATAGCAGCGTGCACACCTAGGATGATGGAAGATGTTAGTGCCAGAGCAACATAATTGATCCCTGACATTTTATTCACTCTTGATGTCTAATTGTAATCTATTTCAGTCAGAAATAAGTCTGGGATGTAGAATCTGATTGTGGGGTAGGAGCTATGTCATATTTTCTAAAATAGCATAACTATTTGATCAGACTTCCCTCTCAACCTCTCATTACATTGTGCACTGTTATTAGTGGTGACTTAAGAAATAATGGAACATTGTTTTGATAGTGGGGGGGGGGGGTCCTGAATATTTTCCCCAGACACACACTTTTGCAGAATCTTTGGAAGGGTGAGATTCTAAGATTTTTCAGGTAACTTTTTTAATTCAAGGTGGTCAAGCATGTGTCTTTCTACACACACACACACACACACACACACACACACACACACACACTTTTCTTTTTAACATTAAAAATGCAATATGGTGTCATTCCTCTGAGGCATTCTGTTCCAGCTTGGGGCATGTCTGGTCTCTTGTGGGCATCTAAACTAGCTTTTGAAACCATAGCAAGCATCTTCTTTTAAGCTTTTAAAAAGAAAGAAAAAACAAAACACTTCAATCTTTTAGAGCTATTTTGTCCTAGCTCCACGAAATGCCAGCTTAAGGTTCCAATTTTTATTTTTATTAATTAATTAACATGCTATTTGGCTCTTACTAAGACACGCAGGCACATTGCACAATGATATATATTCACTTTTTATTGTTTTTGGGGGGGTTAAGGTGGGGTGGTACGGGTTGTCTGAAAGATAAGCTAACTAATAAACCTCATTACCCCTTGGGTAGTGACATATTACAAAAGATCCAACTACTTTTATGTTGTTGAAAATACCATAAAATCTGCAACTGCATACTGAACACTTCACAGAATTGATTAGTTTCTCTTCAAATATTATATGTCATGAACATAATGTCCCTTATTAAACCCACCTTGTGTCATAGTGACTGGCTGTGGGCTTGAGGAATTAATAGCTAGATCAACACTGAACATTTTACAAAGTGATTTTGGAGAGACGACAGTGGGAAAATGGATTGTTCTGTGCAAACTTTGCTGGCTGGCTCTCTTTATCCACCTTCTGTACCACAGGAAATGGACCTTGTTTTTTTAGGCTGTACTGAGGAAATGGACCTTGTTTTAGGTTATAGACCCAGTCACTTGGGACTGCTTGTAGCTCTGCTGCCTGCTATCACCCACCAGTACCAATAAAGCCCACCAGAACCCTATTATTATTGTTGTTGTTGTTGTTGTTGTTGTTGTTGTTGTTGTTGTTTATACCCTACCCATCTGGCTGGGTTTCCCCAGCCATTCTGGGCAGCTCACAACAGAATATTATTAATAATAATAAAAAAGCCACAAAACATCAAACATTAAAAACTTCCCTAAACAGGGCTGCCTTCAGATATCTTCTAAAAGTCAGATATTTGTTTATTTCCTTGACATCTGATGGGAGGGCATTCTACAGGGCAGGTGCCACCACTGAGAAAGCCCTCTGCCTGGTTCCCTGTAGCTTCACTTCTCACAATGAAGGAACTGCCAGAAGGCCCTCGGAGCTGGACCTCAGTATCCGGGTTGAACAATTGGGGGGTGGGGAGAGACCTACCATGGTGCATTTTGCCCAGAGACCTCTCAAACCTAGAGGAGGACCTTTTAAAAAAACAGATAAACCCACAACCAATACACTCCAAACCACATAAAATGCACTGACTGTATTTCATGGGATTAAATATACAAGGAGTCACTATTTTCCCCTCCCCAAGTAATGAAGGCTGATAAAATGATGAAAAGCCATCTCATTTTTTTCCTAATGAGATCAGTGCATAAAAAGTATTAAAAGTTCATGGACTCCTTCAACGGTCATTGATCAAGATGCAGCCAGGTAGTTGATCTTCCCAGTGTTGTGAAACTGAAAGCACTGGATTTGTCACCCATCCTGCACAACAGGGCCCCAGGAGCTGCCAACTTTCTGCTCTGGTATTTTTTTAAAATAAAATGCCTAAATGAAACAAACTTCCTGTCAGCAAGCTTCATTCACCCCATTGTGAGAGAAAAATCCTCACCTACTGATCTCCTGCAATAAAGCTCAACAGTAGCCTGTCATTCATCCAGAAACCTCCCCTCATTTGGCAAAAATGTAAATACATGTCACTGTCGAAGAGGCAGCAATGGCTATTATCAAGCTGCCTTGGGCTTGGAGGAGTCTTGTCCATCACATGCACCTCCTGACTCACACTCTAAAAGGGCACTACATAAATCATCCTCAGAATAAACATGAAAAATGAGCAATTTTATGCAAATTTGGACATGGATATTTGCATGTGTTCTTTTCAAGCCAGACTTTGACTCTTGGTGGAGAATGTGAGTTCGCTCTGCACAGTTGTGTTGTCAGCCTGCTAATGTTTAGGATCTCCAAGAGTTCACCTGTGCAATGCAAGCTCTTAAAATAACAAGCAGGGGTTACTGAGAAAGGACCTGACAGCAATCCTAGTAGCATTATTTGCAGTTATACCTTCTATACACCAATCAAGAGTAGAGGGGGGAATAGGAGTATCTCCCCCCTCGTCCCATTCTGTGGCTTGATTAATGCTTTTGTTTGCTCTGCTCTGCTGTCCTCCCAACATCCAATTAAGCGAGCAGAATTTCAAATTAATTCCAAAATTAGAGCAGGCAGGGCTCACCTCTGCTTTCAATTTCTCCAGTTCATTTGCATCTTTCTCCCCCCCCCCTTCCTATTGCCAACATAAACATGGATATTAATTAAAAACTGGGGGAGAGGACCATTTTGATGTGACCATATACATGAATGATTTGCATCAAAATTCTTTCCGGTGTGGCGTTTTACTGAGGCACACATGGGTTCCTACCCATTGGTTCCATACCAACACAAAAAGAAAATTCTTAGCATGACTTTATTTGTACCTAATCACATCCATTTTGCTTTCTGTGGTGCTGTATCAGGGCACACAAGTAGTAAAGAAAAAAGAAAGTTGATGAAATGCATATGATTGTATAAAATCATAAAGTTAGAGGGGTCTTGCAGGTCTTCTATCCCAGTCCCTGATTGATGGAGGATTGATGGATGAGCATTCCAAGCAGATGGTCAACCAGCTCACCAGCCCTCTAGCATGTCATACTGCTCTTGCCTCAAGGTGTTTCAGACAGGGAATATTTCCCAGCCCTACCTGGAGGTGCTGGGAGATGAACCCAGGATCTTCCACATCCAAAGCAGATTTTAGCCCTTCCCCTAATTCTCTTAAGCCCAACTTCATTTTAACTAGTTGTCAAATTGAAAGTTCATTGCTTGTGTTTGTATCACCAGGCAGCATTCAGTATACGGTAAACATCTTACTTAACTGTTGCTTCTGTCTGGCCCACTACAGCAATTAGCCTTTATATTTCTAAGGATTGGTCTAAGAATGTACTTTCCAATGATCATTACTTTTCACTTATCTTTAGCATTTTTATTTTAATGACTCCTCCAAAGACTGCATCTGATAAGAAGAAGGGTGCTACAGGCTGCCGGTATAAAAGAATACCCTCACAAATACAATTATATTTGTTTGTTTCTTTTTAACGAGCCCCAGTTAATTGGTCTGAAACACACAAGTTCTTTGCAACTGCATCTCTTCAGTGCAGACATACATCTCAGACAAACCTTTGGAAGACATCACATTCCTGACTGAATTGGATTAGCCACTCAAGTAAGGCTTTTGAAGAGTTTCAAACAACCCACTCTCTGTGTGGAAGCTTAAACAGGCCCCTTATGGTTGCAACACTCAAGTATAAGCCTAGTGGAAGAAACAGAAAGACAACAAACCTTCCATTTGACAAGTGAGGAGAGAGTGGGGCTTTGATTATGGAAAGAAATAGGTACATGCAGGGGTGCCAACTTGAAAAAATATATGAGGGGGCAGGTAAGTCCCACCCTGCATAATCAATCACATGATACAGTGCATACACACCATTTGAATGACAATGCCCATCAATTTTGTGGGGCCCAGCTCCCTCAAATATTTTATTAGGGGGCCAAAGGGACCTCAGACCTTAGGAGCTGGCTCCTACAGGTACATGCTGAATTGCTTGCCTTTGATCTGTAAAATGGGAACAAGTTACCTAAGTGTTGTATGTGGAAACATTTATTGATTTATTACATTTATATCACACCTTTCCTCCCAAGAGCTCACAGTGACATACATGGCTCCTCTTCTTCCCCATTTTATCCTCACAACAACCCTGTAAGAAGTTAGGATGAAAGACTGTGACAGGCTCAAGGCCACCCAGTGAGCCAGTTCTGCCTTTAGGCAGAGTGAGCAAGCTACCTCCAGCAGCAGGTGTGGATGAATGGGACAGAGGGGTTGGAGGACAGAGCTGTGTGCATCACACAGAGCCTGCCCTGTGTCCCCTAGGTTAGCTGCTGCCCCCAAACGCATTGGCTAGCATGTTCTCTCCATCCTGGTTGATCATTCAGGAGCTTCAAGAGCTTTACTCTGCCCAAACATCACAGCGACTGATGCCAAAAACCACACTCAGGGATCCTCAGAGTATTAGCAGTTTGCGTAACAGAACTCAGTAGCTCAGCATTTTGGCTAATCTGCGTTTATTTACATATAATACACTCAGAGCATTCTGCCTTAGTTCCTTCCTCTTTCTCATCAGACAGCAAAGAGAGAAAGAACAAAGGACAATAGTCCCACTTCACGGAACACAGTAGCGCAAACATCCTGTCTCTGTCACTTCCCACACTGTGGAATGAAAACATACACTGTCATGTGACAGACAACAATCCCATGACTGCAAACACGGAGCAGGAATCTTAACAGCCGGTTGTCCCTGCCTGCCTGCCTTGGGGAGAGGGTGGGGCTGCTGCACAGAACAACGCTCACCAGGAGCTCCACCGACCAAAGCTAAGCTTGCAGCTGCCCGATCATCCCCTGGTCACCCCAGTCTACCTGCCAGAGAGCTGGGAGGTGTCAGTCTATCTGGAGGAGGGGCTGAAAGCGCTGCCCAGTCTACTGGCCCAGGGACCCATTGGCGCCTCCAGGTCTATTGCGAGGCAAGTGCTCTCCAGTCTACTCACTGGGGAGGCTGGGGCTGCCGGGTCTACTTGGGAGGAAGAGCTAATTTGTCCATGACTAGGGGGCACAATCTGGATGGTTCTGCCAGGGGCGCAAGCTCACTTAGCTACGGCCCTGACCAGGGTTGATAAGAGCTGGAGTCCAACATGATCTGGAGGGCCACAGGTTCCCCATCCCTAACTTATGTGGTGATAAAAGGTTTTGGAGCAGATTATAGAATGCATACTCTGTTCATCTAGCACTAGCCAGTGTTCGGGCCTCATCATTTCACTTGACATTCCCTGGTGCACAAAACTGAAATCTATTGATATAGAGAGAAACTTGCCTAGGTCAAGCAGCAGCCAAATCAGTGACTTTGCATGCAGTAATTGCCACTGTGACAGAGCCCAGGAGGAGACCAGAACTGGTCATGAAGGCTGCTTTCACCTTTTTGAAATGCCCATTGCATTTCTTCCGTGTCCCAGAGTAATTGAAAAAATGTTCACATCTTTGCCTAGAGTGAAAGCTATAAAATGCATTAAATTGGCTTGGTGTGTTCAAGACGACTTTTGCAAAAGTTGGTTTTGCTTTCTTCTGGCTTTGCTGAATAGAAGTTCTGTTATCAGCACAATACCACTGCCAAAAAATTCTCCTCCTTCAGCGTTTAACTCGCCACCCAGGTAGGCAAATGCTCTCATGTGAGGGGATGTCAAGCTGAATCCTCTTTCATCTCCTCAGCAGTTCTTTCCTTTCCATCCCTCACTAACAAAAAAATCTCTCTCTGATGTCCTTTCACCAGTTTTACAGGTGTAGAATCTATTTGCCAACCCAGTAGAACTGCTTTCCCTTACAATAAATTGGAATGTGTCAGCTAGGAGGTGAACGAACACTTATTAATTCAATAAATAATCCATTATATGCACAGGGCCGTCTTTACCCAGGGGTGCAAGGGGTGTGGGGCACCCAGATGCTGAATTCTGGGGGGCGCCAGGCGCCCACTGCTGAAACCACCTAAGCTCTTAACTATCTACCTGTTATGAAATAATAACATTTTTTGATCAAGCTAGAAAAACAAAATACATATATACCTAGGTATATATGCACACACTATGAATTCCATGAGCTGCATTTTTTCTTCATTTTACGATGAATGCTGAAGTTAATTTGGGGGCTAAACTAAATTTGGGGGCGCTGGGCAGATTTTTGCACCCCAGCAGCGCATATGCTAAAGACGGCCCTGTATATACACTGAGCTCTGACTTGCTCACCAGCAGTCTGATTTGCATATATAGAATAAAAAACCCAGTTCTAAAAAATCCCTAGTTCATCTGAACAGTTGTGAGACTACGGCAAAAATGAAGGAATGCTTTTGTATTATTCTGCCTGCTTTACCTGAAATCATTTTTCCCTTTAATGCAGTTAGATATTACCGGTACTTCAGTGTTGTCCCTCTAGATGGATTAAGAAAATATATTTTCATCACATAATGTACACTTTTCTCTTATTAATGCTGGCAGTTGATATTTCCTATTAATTCTAAAAGTTGGAGATAAAAGCCTCTTTTTATATGAAAACAAAACATCATTTTGTAAAATAATTAGAAAATTGAAAAGATCCAATCCAGCTGACAAGGGCTGACCTTTCAAGATAGGAACAAAATGAAAGTTAATCAAACATCAAAGATGTTTTAAAGAGATTTTTCCTTCCAACAGGACTATCATTCCCTTTTAAAATTATGCTTGCTATTAGAACCTCTGAGGAAAAAGTATAGGCTTACAAAGATGTTTCAAAAACAAAGAACTGAGTAATTACTTGGTTCCCTTCAAACCAGGCAACAGGGTAGGTAGGTTGAGGCAAAGACTGTAATTGTGTTTCATTGGAATTATGGGATCTAAAATCTTCCCTCATTAAGTTGTAGTTTAGTGGTCCTCAGCCATGGCCCTATTTATACTTTATTCACATAACCATGCTGAATATATTCTTTTCACAGCCATGGGCTGCAGCTGGTTGTCTGTAAACAGACCCAACAGACAAACCCTTGCTCAGGTGTAGGTGAACCACGCAGTCAGGTGTCTCAGTCCTCCAGAGTCCCTATGTCTGTGATGAGACATCAGAATGCAGCTAAAAGCACAATTTTTTGCAGGTTTCTAAAATGTTTGGGGAGCCAACATAGATGCAAAAGATTCTCAGCCACAGAAGTTCACCTTCCACAAGTTGGAAGGTGACAAGAATGGTGACAAAGATGGAGCTATGTTTATGTTAGACTAATTTTAAACTAACAACGTGAAAAGGGCTACTGTTACAGCCCAATCTTATATGCATTCACTTGAACTTTCTATAAGGATTACCTCCACAGAAGTGTGTGGCGGACTGCAGCTCTTCTTAACACAACGATTCCTCCTGTTTATGATCCTTACAACTTCTAAAGCCAAGAGAACATTATCCACTGGCTCTTTCTAAGAAAGGGTGGGAGAGGGAAGAGGCCCTGGCAATCATTTTGCCCATTAGATAAATGAGAATTTAGAAAGAGGGCAAGCACAAGCAACCCCCACCCCCAAAAAAACCCCATCTCTGGCTGTGCTTTCCACACAAAAATCAGTGCAAAGTAGGTGTAAACATAATTGAACACATCGAAGAACACACCTCGGGGGGGGGGGCAATACTGGTGTGTGGTGTGTCTGCACCTGCTAGGATTTCAGTTCTGTCCTTTGCCGCGAAGCCAGATTTTCCGAGATTGTGATGGAGATGAAAGAAAGCCTGGCAAAACAGAGTTGGATCATTCTTGAATAATGACTGACATGTAGATGTCCCAAACGGTCATGGTTCTTCTGCACTAATTCATTACTGTGTTGCACTGAACGGCTAGTGTGGAAACACAACTATTCATTATAGAATAGAATCATAGAATCATAGAATCATAGAATCATAGAGTTGGAAGAGACCGCAAGGGCCATCAAGTCCAACCCCCTGCCAAGCAGGAAACACCATCAGAGCACTCCTGACATATGGTTGTCAAGCCTCTGCTTAAAGACCTCCAAAGTAGGAGACTCCACCACACCCCTTGGCAGCAAATTCCACTGTCGAACAGCTCTTACTGTCAGGAAGTTCTTCCTAATGTTTAGGTGGAATCTTCTTTCTTGTAGTTTGGATCCATTGCTCCGTGTCCGCTTCTCTGGAGCAGCAGAAAACAACCTTTCTCCCTCCTCTATGTGACATCCTTTTATATATTTGAACATGGCTATCATATCACCCCTTAACCTCCTCTTCTCCAGGCTAAACATGCCCAGCTCCCTTAGCCGTTCCTCATAAGGCATCATTTCCAGGCCTTTGACCATTTTGGTTACCCTCCTCTGGACACGTTCCAGTTTGTCAGTGTCCTTCTTGAAGTGTGGTGCCCAGAACTGGACACAGTACTCTAGGTGAGGTCTGACCAGAGCAGAATACAGTGGCACTATTACTTCCCTTGATCTAGATGCTATACTCCTATTGATGCAGATGCTATACTCCTATTGATGCAATTATCTTGGTCTCTGGTGGGGGGGGGGGGAGGTTGTTTAAGTTACATAGTACAAAGAGGCCTCCAAAAGATTGTAGGTGCAGACAGAAGAAGATGGGGTTATTGAGTCTTCCCTCACAACATATGAAGCTTGGCAGATGCTAATAACATAAACATGTCATCCTTATAAATTATAAGCTATGTGCAGCAGCTCTAGATTGGTTTAATTGCTCTGCTAAATTATTTACACTTGCCAGTTACAATTACTTTTGCAGACGATCAGCATGTTATGTGAATGTGTTGATGCCGCAAAGCAACCCAGGGTTCTGTGGTAAGCTGGCCAGGGGGGAGTCCACAGTGGTGGCACAAGGCAGGGCCAGAGGAGGTCTTTCCCTAGGTCTTCCATCAAACTTAGCAGCAGGAGTGCCACCAGCAAACTGACACATAATGGCAGCCCTAATGTAATTGCTTTAGGAGCGGGAGGAGACAGCATTGAACTGCCCACAATGCCAAGCTCACACAAATGCACTTTTTGTGTGAACCAACAAAGTGTGAACTTGTGTAAATTTCCCTACAGTGACTGTATCATATGAGAATTGGGGGCTGGCCACCTGAAAACACATGGATATGGCTTGTAACACAGTCCCAGGAATACAATTACAAGAGAAAAGCATTCTGTATTATTTAATTGACAGTTTCCAATACAAATTAATTTTACAAAATTAATATTATTAATATTATTAATTTTATTAGTAATATATTAATATATTAATGAGTCCCATTAGCAGAAGTGCTGTGTAAGGACTTCCACTTCCCTGCTGTGGGTACAAGCTTGAACCGTTTTGCCTTGCTCAAAACCTTCCCAGGAAAACACTGGATTTTGCTTAAAAATAATACAGCAAGTTTGATGTGGTGAATTGTACGAACATGATATGACTGTTGTCATGACTTTCGCTTTTCAAAGGTTAGCTAGACTTTGGATCCCCTCCTTCTGCTTTTCATGTGCTATGCAAGCAACATCTAAAACAAGCAACATCTGAAATGCCCTTTGCACATAAAAAGTCACAGACATCTGAAGACTCTGGCATTCGCTTAATGTTATGCAGCAGAAGGTAGATAATCAAAAAGCATTTTTAAGTAG
Source organism: Podarcis liolepis (assembly GCF_965112155.1). Lineage (NCBI taxonomy): Eukaryota > Metazoa > Chordata > Lepidosauria > Squamata > Lacertidae > Podarcis > Podarcis liolepis. The sequence continues at coordinate 68,800,142 of NC_139557.1, read as the reverse complement.
GTGGGGAAAAGATATTGCATAAAGTAACTTTACAATTGGACCAGAACCTTAAGCATTAATTTATCATGAAGTAAAGGGCTAAAATGTGGAGCATGTATTAGGGCTGCCAGATGATTAAAACACTTAGCAATCTTCCATAATACAAAGATAGATCCAAAGATAGCTCAGCTGTTCTTGACTAAATATCACAGATCAAACAAAATTCTGTGACTTTTTAAAAGGACACTCTTCTTTAGTTCATTACCTGAATATAGGTAAGCAATGAAACAATCTGGGTTTTCCCCCCAAATGAAAACCCTGACTGAAATCCATTTTGTAAACTGCTTCTGATATAGTCATTGACTAATTCTAATTAATTGTTGATTTCAGTCTTGGTGTTATCTATTACTCTGATGAACTATTTCAATTCAATTTAAGGACCCATCCTAACACAGAGCTACAAACAATCTTAGGTTCATGTTTACCTTGTAGTGCAATCCTGTGCATATCGATTCAGAAGCAAGCCCCACTATGTTCAATGACAGGTGACTATGGGATTGCATCCTAAAGCTTGTCCTCCTCCCCCATTCTAAAAGGTTTGACATTCTTAACTGTAACACTTCTACAATTTTCAGTGGCTGTGACTTGCATATGAATATATAGCATTGATGCTCATGAAGGAACACATGGAAAGTTCAGTTGTTTAGAGCATTGTGCTGATAATACCAAGGTTGTAGGTTCGATTCCAGCATGGGACAGCTGCATATTCCTGCATTGCAGAGGGTTGGACTAATTGATCCTCAGGGTCCTTTCCAACTCTCTGATTCCATGAATATATATATTTATTAATAAAATTAAAGTGCAGAAGTTGTAGGTGTGCTGATCCCAGGCTTACTTAGTAGAGGGTGCCAGAAGTGGGAGATCATGAAGGGGCTGAGGAAGCTGGTCCTGCTCTGAGACTTTGCACCAGTGCCCCAATGAAACTCGCGAGGAAGCAGTTGGCAGCATCCCAAATGGGAGCTGGCAGGAAGGGGCAAAGCTTGGGAGGCATGAGACCAGACTGTCCTAGTTAACACATACTTTCCTCTACACTTGGGGGGGGGGAGAAGCAGGAGGTACCACTGGCCACTACACTAGCTTCCCGTCAGGTGAGCTGCTGCTGCTTACCAAGGGGGGTCAGGGCAGCGTGGTGCAAACACACTAGCAGGGTTTCCTGATTGGCTTTGCACCAAGCTAACCTCTGCCTCAACACACACATCCTCCATCCTACTAAGTAAGCAACAACAATCAACCTGCACATAATCTAGCATGGTGGCTCTATCCCACCCAGCAAACTGGGTTCTGAGAGCCACCACAGCTGTAGAGACACTGAAACTAGTGAACAGGGGGAAATCTTATTGAAGAAGGTGACAAGCAAGTAGTAATACTGCTCCCCTACAAAGGATGACAACTCTGTTGGTTATTAGGTCTTGCTCCTCTTTTCCACCAGTATGTTGCAACTGCTGGATGAATCCACTTCCAGGTCAGATATTTCACTTCCCTGTTTGTAGTGATGTAAATGGACAGGGATGACACACTTTAGTTTACTTAAGTTTAATTTGTTACTTGCCTGTGCTGTGTGCTTTCTCTGAATTGCCAATTGAAAGAGGATCTGCTGTGTAGTAACTCCCAGGCCTCCCCCCCTTGCTTTTTTATAGTGAAAGTGGCTTTTGGGGAGGAGGGGAAAAGTTAACACAAATGTTTGTGAATCATATTGTTGCCTTTGCACTGACTGGCCAGAGCAAGAGGATCTGGGAGCAGGTTTTCATAGCAAGCAATTTGGTAGGAGATTGTCTGCATGTTTTTCCTTATATATTTGTAAATTAAGAGGTTGTAGATAATGCTCTTTTTTAAATAAATAAATACAAAGGAAGATAAAACATTCTGGGATGGAATCTGGAATGTCCTTTGGGCATCTGGTCACTGCAGGGCTCCCTATGAGTCTGGCTCTGGAGATGGTGCTTGGAACCAAATGGTGAAAATGTTCCGGAAGGTCCGTCAACTTCATAGTCAAGATAACCCCTAGTTGTTATTTGCCGCAAGAATGAGCTCAGATATATTTATCTGCTTGCTATGATATATGCTTATTGGTTTGCTTTGATACTATGCTTATCTGTTGGCTTGGGATGCTCGGCTACAGCATCTCAAGCCAACAGCGACAAGTTGTCAGTCCAGTTTGGAGGCCTGCCACCTACATCGTCAGAGGCAGGTGGGCTTAATTGGCCAGCAGGTGTACGGTGTTTTCTGTACAGTGGTACCTCAGGTTACAGACACTTCAGGTTACAGGCGCTTCAGGTTACAGACTCCGCTAACCCAGAAATAGTACCTCAGGTTAAGAACTTTGCTTCAGGATAAGAACAGAAATCGCGTAACAGCAGCGGGAGGCCCCATTAGCTAAAGTGGTGCTTCAGGTTAAGAACGGACCTCCAGAACGAATTAAGTTCTTTACCCAAGGTACCACTGTATAAGTAACCCATAAAATGCTTGACCAGAGGCCGGCAGTCATGAAGAATGCTTGCTGTTTCGGCATCTGTCCCGGGTCTGTAAAGGTAGCAAGGTCTCCCGCCTTACCTTGTAAGCTTTCACCTATTTACAATAAAGGACTAGAATTGATCACTCTGGCATTTTGACACCCTTCTTTGGAAACCTTGCACCAAACCACATGCACAGGCCCTGCTTTGGCCCTGTGGATCAGGACAGATGGTTGTATTGGACTTTTGAAAATAAATTTAAAATTGGCACTTCAGTCACATGATTTTGGCAATTTTATTTTCAGTCCCTTTCCTAATGCTTCCTAGCATGGAATATGCCCTTTTCACAGCTGCCATATGCCAGCTTGGTGTGTTTTTTTATTTAGCCAACTCAATCACTGCCTTCTCAGGCATATGTGAAGCATTTTTTATATATATTTTTATATATTTCAGGTCTAATGCTCCTCACTTACAATAGCAAAATAAATGCATTTAGCATTTCCTTGCCCGTTCATCCAGTTTGTAAAGCTCCTTTTGAAACTTATTGCAATCCTTAAAATACAATAAAAAACCACCCTAAATAAAGTGGAACCATCAGCATACTTGAGAACCTTGCTGCTTATCCCTAACCCCGGATGATTTATGAACAAGTTTAAAAAGCACACGTCCCAATATTACTTCCTTCCATTGTGAGAAATGCCCACTTGCATCTTTCAGTAACTGATAAAGAAATCTATTACATGCATTTTCAGAAATGAACAAGCCAAGATCAATTAAATACTTTTCCAAACCCTGATGGAATTTAATCATCACATATCCGTATGCTGTTTTAAGGCTTGCCAATAGAGATAAATCTCTCTGCACAAAACGATCCCTTAAGTGTTTTTAAATTTCTAATTTAGTGGTCAGCAGCAGCCACGTTGCTTTGAAATAATTCATGAAAAAAGCCATAGATCAGAAACAAGTGGGCAGTTTTATTTATGCCACATGTTGGGGCTGATGAAATTATATTGAATCTGTTCACATAAACAAAGCTTTGGAAGTCCAGCATGTGATATATAGTATACCTTATAAGCCCAGACTTAAGTAAGTGTGAATCACTGCTTGTATCATGCCAGTTTCGATTCTCAGCATAACTAAAAGAGAACTTCTAGGGGTTCCTAAAATGTAATTTAGGTTTTTATTATAAAGAAAAAACAAATTTGGTTTTCTACCAAAGCTGCATATTTTAGGGCCATAATTTAGGATGCATTGAGGTTTCCTTCCAAGGTTTTCAGTATCAGTGTTCATCCCCTGAAGTCCAGCAGAATGTTATTATACTGAGAAGAATTGCTCAATTTTCAGCTTTGCCTGAGCTAAGTGGTTTTTCTCCCTATATGTTCACATTGCAAAAAAAGTAATAATCCTAAATAGCAATAAAATGTGACCTACTCCATGGAATTTACTCCCACAAGAGCTAGTGATGGCCACCAATGTGAATGGCTTTCAAAGATCTCTCCTCCCCTCCCCTCCACAGCACTGTGTGGGCTGCAGTTGGGCCCGAGGGGGGTGGGTTTACACGTACTGTTCCATGCCAGCACGCTACCCTTCGTTCAACGGTTCCAGCAAAACAGGGTTCCACCCTTGGAGAGGCACAGATCATCTGATCCAGGAAGTTCTGGACTCTGCGGATAAAGATCAATGAGCCAATCTGAAGGACAGAAGCTCAAAATCTAGGAGCAAAGATTATTAAGCTAATTCATGGAGGGTGATGCTGTCAATGAACATGGCTATGTTCTGTCTCCCAATAATAGAAGCAGTAGGCCTTTGAATAGCAGTTGCTGCAAATCACAGGTAGGAAAGTGTAGTTTTACTCAGGTTCTTCTGGTGGGCTTCCCATGGACATCTGACTGGCCACCTGTAAGAACAAGATGCTGTACTAGATGGGTCTTTGATCTGATCCAGTACTCTCATTTTATGATTTATGGCCTAATGCAACACTTTTTTGAGTTTTCATAATTTATAGACAAAAATGACCCATGGCAGCTGGCAGCTGCCCTAGCTCACCCTTCAGTTTTGTTATAATGGACCAATGCAACTACCTGATTTTAATCTAGCATAAAGCTATCTTTGCAATTATTTTTTCTATTATGCCATCCCAAGCCAGTAGCATATTCTTATGGTATCATATAGATTTGGTGTGCTTTCTCTACTACATTTTCCAATCAAAGTCCTGAGGCTGCTTAAGACCAGCAAATTTATTATAATGTAAGTCACACATTCTAATTTCAAAAGAAATGCCTGCCCTACCGGTCCTGAAAAGAAGCATGAAAATCATTTAGATCAGCCTTCTGCAATGTTGCAGATGTTTTGGACTACAGCTTCCATCTTTGCTGGACCCTGACCATTGAGTTTGATGGCTGGAGTTGTTGGAAGGTGAAGCCGCAACAATATCTGGCACTCAGGGAGAAGCTTAAGGAAGGACCGATTGATTGAATAATAGTACAGTGGTACCTCAGGTTACATACGCTTTAGGTTACATAGGCTTCAGGTTACAGACTCCGCTAACCCAGAAATATTACCTCGGGTTAAGAACTTTGCTTCAGGATGAGAACAGAAATCGTGCTCCGGTGGTGCGGCAGCAGCGGGAGGCCCCATTAGCTAAAGTGGTGCTTCAGGTTAAGAACGGACCTCTGGAACGAATTAAGTACTTATGAGGTACCTGAGGTACCACTGTAATACTAAACCTCTATTCCTGCAAATTTTTACACTTTACAAGTGGAAATGCAGAAGGAAGGCTCCCATGAGGGCCAACAAGCAACAAATGGAGGGAAACAACTAGGTCAGGAGAATACTAGCAATCCTGCACATACCAACTTTCCAAAGTACTAACTGAAGCGGAAGTCTTTTGTTGAAGCAGCCACGTCATTGATCCCTTTCAAAGCAACCACATGGAGACAGCCTCATGCGGTAAAATAACACACAAGAAGCATTCCCCGCACACAGTTTCTGTGATTTCAGCCACACCCCACTTTCTGGGTGGTTTTTTTACTGTCATGGTTAAAATACCTGGAATGTCTTGGAAATCCAGTTCACAACAAGTGATTTGCCACTTAGAGCTATCTCTTTGCCATTGCATTTCGATTCCAGTGCATCAGTGCATGAATCGTGACTCAGAGTTCATGGATCACTGTCTCATACAAATAGGGAGAAATTTAGAAATGTGTCTTGCATTTAAGGACATAGAATCTGAAGGTAACATTGCTAACAGGTAGGATAAACAGATAATTGCAGTGATGTTATCAGAAGATTGCGGCTTGTGTTGAAACAACTAAGGGCTCTTTCATTGCCTGGGCTTCACTTTCAAAGCAGATTGCCTACTGTCACCTGGAGACAGACAGGTGACCTGGGACAAGAGGTTTGCTGTTATTGTAGTTAAACTGTCAGTTGTCAGATGAAGAGATGCAGAAGGAGAGAACAAACACCACACAAAGGTCATCGTGCTCTGAACTGAAGAGAAAGGGCAATCATTTAAATAAGCAAAGAAGACTCTTAAGCAACAGAACCGAGTAGGTCAAGTCACACTCATTTCTCCAGCTCCTATAATGTCAAGTTTGTGCACTAGTCTGAGCAGTTTAGAATTATGCCTTGCCATCAACTTGACCAGTCTTTGACATCCAGCTAGTCCCTCCAGTGTCTGCCTTTGGCACACTATAGGACAATGAGTTATTATACATCTTTAACAACCTCTACAAACTACATTTGACCAAATTATTTTCAGGTACCTTCCAGCTGCAAAGTTATATGTTTCTGGTGCTTAATTACAAGGGTGGACCTTGTACATAGAAAACTACAAACAGGTTTCTAGTACTGTACATGATTCATAAAACCTAAAAGTTTATGTTGATTAATCTTGCTACTGTTCCACAGCATGGCTGGAGTGATATCCAACTGCTTTTTACTCATTGTAGACCTATTGAAATTAAACAATATGACTAAATTAGGTCCATTGATTTCCGTGGGTCTACTCTGATTAAAACTTAGTTGAATACCACCCTTTCCCCCCTTTCTAATTACTGAAGGCATACAGTATGTCTTCTGCCTTGCAGGCAGAAAGCCAATTTAATTGAACAGAGAAAGCAAATAAACAACAGCACTAAATATATTTCTTGCTAGCTGGCAGATTGTTGTTTCTTCCATTTCATTTTGTGACCACTCAGAGAAATGTGTAATAAACATGCTGTAAACTTCATGTGTTTTCTGTGGGTTTTTCCAGCTCTTCATCAAGTTGCACTTTCATTGGCAGAAGGCACTGCTACTGTTACTGTTTCTATGGGAAAGGGGAAACCATGAAACCCCATGGAAATGACATACAAAGCAAAACTGATACAAGGAACATAGCCTGGTGCAGTGTAGCATGGCATGTATATCTACAACAGCATGCACAGAATGAACAGGGGTTGCCCCATTCAGTGTCAGGCAAGCTTTGAATGTGTAGTCCAAATGTGCAGATGTATCTTTTCATACAAGAGGAAGTAAACAGGGAGGAGGAAAACTGCATGCATCTGGAAGCAAGTGTTCCTCACATTTTGGGGTGCTTATTTAGTTTTTTTTGTTTTGTTTTTTTGGCAATAGATCTACAGATGTACATGAATACAAAAACTTGTGTGGTGTGGCTTAGTTTCTGAATAAAAGGTGTGGTGTCAATATTGTCTGAAAATCATACTAGGATCCTTTTACACCAGGCATGTCCAAAGTCCAGCTCAGGGATCTAATCCAGCCCTGCAATCAGTTTAATCCGGCCCCTGTGGCAGTTAATTTCCTTGGGTAAAATCCACACATGTTCACTTCATCAAATCTGGCCCCTGTCTTACATAGAAGCTCTTCCCCTGTCCATAGCTGTGCAGAGAATAATAAAATGTGAGTGAGGTGACAGTCACATTCTGCACATGTGGAATGATACACTTTCCTAAATAAGTGCTATACAAGTCTTACTGTGGTGAAAACAGCAAGGTCCAAAAGTGTGATCCTACCAAGTCAAAATGTTACCAACCACTACTACAGCATAGGTCCCACTTCTCTGATGTTTCAGGTGCAAATTGAAGCTTTTTCATGGTTTGGACTGTGGCCATGATAAAAACATAAGAAGAGCCCTGCAGAATCAAACCCAAGGCCTATCTAGTTTGGCACTGATGCCAATCCACAAGTGAGGATGAATTACAATGTTTACATTGCCCCAAAGCATCAGCAAGGGCACATCTATGCCACACTTCTGTTTGGTCTGAGATTTCTTCTGTTTGTCCCGTGACTTATCAGCATGGATCCTAGAGGTTCTCCTTTTGTCCCACCACTTTTCCAAAGAAAACTCATAGTTTACCGCTGAATCAGAACATTCCAATGCTGCTGTTAACCATGGGTTTTCTCTGTGAAAGCGGAGGGACAAAAGAAGACCCTCTCAGACCCATGTCGAGAAGTCGGTGAACAAACGGAAGAAATCTCACACCAAAGAGAAGAGGATGAACCCTGAGTTGCCAGGTTTTCAACCAATGCTGAAACAAAGTCAGACAGTCCTCTTCATCCTTAAGTTAAGCCTCTGAAGCTGTATTTTTTCAGTCCTTATGCCAGTATTCATATTTAATGTAGCTTCTGAACTCAGCTGTGTAGCAAGATTATGCAAGAAGCAATAAGAAGTGTTTTCATTTTAAATTCAGTATTATAAAACCCACTATGTTCCCCGTATTCACTGTGGTTTTAATTTCATTTTAAAGCAGTAATGCTTCTCTGGCATGATTTATTGAGCTCATGATGCCCACTGTTCTCGGATCCATTAGGCACTAGGGATACAGACTTGTGTTAGCCCTAATTTCTCAAATCAGTCGTCTAACCCTTAATAGTCTACAAACAGCTCAGTCCTCAATTCCCTCCTGTCTTACTGCAGCGCAAGCACACACACACACACACACACACACACTCATCGGTATCTTGCATGCCGAAAACAGGCACAGCTGAAAAACTGTGCTTCATCTGCCTCTAAAGAAAAACATCTTTCTTCTAGCTGGTGTTATCAGCTATGGACAGGCCAATTAAAAATACAAGAACACAATGTACTAAAACATTGACAAAAAAACAACAGTAGCCATGGCATAAAGCCATATCTTCCATATCTCAGAAGGCCTGAATGTGTATTGACCTCCTAAAAATTTGAGTGGACTGGGCCTGACAGAGCTCCCTGTTGGAGTTGTTTCAGAAAGCAGGGGCCACTACAAAACACACACACACAACCCTTTCTACTTCCAGTAGAAGACAAGGTCATCTTGCCTGGATGGCAGTAAGGGCATCTGAGGTTATATCACCACAGTAAACTCATAGTACAAACATATGAAGGAAGTGGGTCTTCATACATATAAGATTCTATGAGGTATAGAGTCTATACCCGGCTTCCTCAAACTCGGCCCTCCAGATGTCTTTGGCCTACAACTCCCATGATCCCTAGCTAGCAGGACCAGTGGTCAGGGATGATGGGAACTGTAGTCTCAAAACATCTGGAGGGCCGAGTTTGAGGAAGCCTGGCCTATACCAACAGACTCCCTCCCTCCCTTCAGACATTTGCACTGTACATGTGGGCAGCAGGGGGAGGAACTACTCAGTACATCTGTGGACCCCACTTGCACGTTCTCCTTAATACTGGTGCTCCCACACTCAGATCCCTAGATGAGCTTTTCCAGTGGTTTTACATAGACATTAAAAAGCATAGAAGTGAAGCCGGAACCCAGTGGGACTCCATGGAATCATTCCCAAAGGGAAGGACAACAATCTCCCAGCATCACCATCTGGAACTATTTGGGATGGTAGGCAAAGAAGGTGGAACTACTGCAAATCAGTGCCCCTTCCTTATCCAGAAAATCTATCCAAAATTATACCATTGTCAAATAAAAGACACTGACTGATCCAGAAGAATCCAAAAGCTGATACTCCCTGTGTTTCTCACCTAGTATAGGTTATAACTAGAATCCCATCTAGAATCTTGTACAGAAGCCAGATTGTAATGGATCTATATCATCTACTTCTATCACTTCCCATTTAGCCTTCTTGATCTGATGGCTGGAAGCTAGAAACAAATCTAACAGAAGGGGCTGAAGACAGAATTTCTTCAGCAACGGGTTTTTGGTAGTCCATCAAAGCTTACACTATAAAAGACGAAGTGATGGTTGCCAATTTAGTTGGTACAAATTCCTGGAAATGAAGGTCATTAATGGCTACTAATCATGATGGGTTTTTTGCTATCCTACCTCCAGGTATGTAGGTGCATCCTTCTGAATGCCAGTTGTGCTGCTGTCCTGCTTCTCAGAAGCTTCTCAGAAACACCTGGTTGGGCTCTGAGAACAGAGGATGCTGTATGAGGCTTTTGCTCTGATCCTTTTTGGTTCCTTTTGTTATTTGCATGGCCAATGTTTTTAGCTCTGAGGGTGCCAGAAAAGGGAGAAGAGGGAGCACCTGGAAACATGAGTTCTCTAAATATATGATTGTTGATTTGTACTGAGTAGGCATGCTGTGTATGTACCTCTGCATCTGAATAATACTTTTATTTATTTTTTCTTCACGGTAAATCAGAAGGCCAATCCACTCAGAGAATTCTGTCTCTACACTTGGGTTGCCTTTTCTGTAATGAGATGACCTTTGTCATCAGAGGTGCCTCCTGGTAAGATACATGTTAATGTTAATGAAGACTCTTCCTACCAACACAGTTTAAGAGATAGCTATTGTGATTATCTTACTTACTGGTTGGAAATGCTTTTCATTGGATCTCTATTATTTCAGGATGGGAGAAAAGAGTAAAAATCTTTGCAACGCCCCACAGTGAATGTTACCACAATGCAATAATTATTATGCCTATGACATTGGCAGTGGCATACAATAGTTCTCAGTTATATAGTTAATGATTCTTAGATTGAAAAGCAAGGAATGAAAATACGTAAGAAGGGCACTGAAAAGGCAGTTCGCTGTTCTTTGCAGCAGAAGAGAAGCAAATGAAACGTCCTGTGAGAACAACAAAGACGAGCCTCCACATTTAAACAGAAACAGAAAAGTGGAAGGAATAAATGCATTAACTTGAAAATGTCTGTAGCAAGTTATTTGCATATGCATAAGGACATAAAAATGGAATAGTTAAACAGCTATAAAAGCTGTCTTAATTTATCATTATAGATCTCAGCTGACTATCTTCAAATGAGTGGAATGTTCTAAGGGTAGAGAAGAACATTCTGGTGTGTTAGTAAAATAAAGTAAAAGTTAGCTACATAAATTCTGGCCTTCACAGATTGTGATCCACTGCCAGCCATGTGTGGCAGCCTGCCAGGGGCTTAACATACATCTCCTGGCTTTGCTGCTTACCTGGGACTGGGGGAAAATGGGACTTTGACATCTGAGCTGCATTCTGTGTAGTGGGTCCCAAGCTGTGTTGGTGTTCATTCATGAAATGGGCATTTCATGCTGGACTTAATGCACCTCACATGAGTTAAATCAGGGGTGGGGAATCCAGGGCTGCATTCCCTTTGTAAGGGGGCACACAGGGGGCAATTACCCTGGGCATCAAACATGCAGAGAAGCACATCAGCACTGACATTGTTGCATTGATGCCAACTCTCTTCTTTCAGAATCCCAACAGTGTGACTGTCCTGAAGCTAATGGAAGAAATCAGAAAACAAACAAATGTCCTTTTGTCATGACAGCGTGAGCAACACAGTCGCAACCACAGGCAGGGCTAATAGTACCACCCCAGCCCTACTATAGTCAGGCTTTAAAAATGATTTATATTTATATTTATTTATATTTATATTTATATTATTCCAGGAACCCAAGATGGCTTACATGAGCCTTCTCTTCCTCCCCACTTTATCCTCACTAGAATCCTGTGAGGTTGCTTTGACTAGGAGTGAGCGACTGGTCCAAAATAACCCAGTAAGTTTCATGGCTGAGCAGGACTAGAACTTGCATTTCCAAACTCTCCATCCAGCATTCTAACTTCACCACACCGACCCCACATATATGATGGGCCCCCTCAAGGCAGGGACCCCAAAGCAGGCCACCAGACAGTGGCCAAGAATGCTGAGTGTCTTGTGGGGCTGGGAGCAGAAACTAGAGGGAAATGGAATATCCTGGGGAAAGAGCATGGCTGGCTGGCTGAACTGAATTTTGCTGCAGGTCTCACTTGTTTTGCACTACAGTGGTACCTCGGGTTAAGTACTTAATTCGTTCTGGAGGTCCGTTCTTAACCTGAAACTGTTCTTAACCTGAAGCACCACTTTAGCTAATGGGGCCTCCTGCTGCTGCCGCTGCGCCGCCAGAGCACGATTTCTGTTCTTATCCTGAAGCAAAGTTCTTAACCTGAAGCACTATTTCTGGGTTAGCGGAGTCTGTAACCTGAAGCGTATGTAACCTGAAGCGTATGTAACCCAAGGTACCACTGTATTTATAGATACCCGACACTTAGCACTCTGTTTTCTTCCAATTGAGCTGAATCTCTTCTTGTGTTCCTTTGGCAGATGTCATTGGAATCTGTCAGGGGTAACTTGATTTCTGCACATTGGAGGAGTGAAAACATGTTTTTCTTCTTGCTTTGAGTGAAAAACCATTGAGAATTGATTGGTTAATAACAAGTATAAAACAGCATTGTTTGTGAACCAAGTAACCAAGTAAGCTCTCTCTTTGTTGGTATTCCCAAGGACACAACAGTACTATTACATTTGCTCAATGTAGGAAAATGAGAAATTTGATTCCGTTTCAGCCTAAGGGGAAACTTACATAGTTTGTAGATTCCAAGACACTATGTGTATCAAAGCCAGTTATCCATTGAAATTTGCAGCCCTCCAAATTTTGCAACGCAGTTCTCCAGCCAAGGAATGTGTGCACAAATGCATATAAACTCTGCATAGCATTATTTTTCGGCGTATAAGATGCCCCCATGTATAAGACTATTTTTTTGGACCCAAAATAAAGAAATCAATATATTTGGAGAGGTCTCCCATCAGTTTTTGAGCTTTTTAGAGGAAAGCTAGCCAACTTCTGTTGCTGAGCTTGGGGGGGGGGCATTCGCCACAGCCGTCACCAACAATTGGCTGCCCACCCAATATGGACACTAACAATCGCCCGCACATTCAACAATCGCCCGCTCACCCCACTCTACATTCACTATCTGTATAAGATGACCCACAATTTTTGCCTTAACTTTTTAAGTAAAAAACATCGTCTTATACACAGAAAAACACAGTATTTGTAAAACAATAAAATGGCTGACACATTAGGGTTGATGACAACCTTTCTTACAACAATTAAAATTCTCCTGTCAAGGCAACACCTCTCAGACTGAGAAGCCATACCAGAGTCAGCAGCTTTAGTGGCTCCTTGCACCATCTCAGCTTAGCAAACATTGGTAGCTGCAATGCCACTTCTGCCCATTGGCAGTGATGGCACTGCAGTGGTACAGAGACCAGGCCAGCAACTCCTTCAGCAGGTTGCTATATGCTGGTGGTACAAAGAGTAAGAAGCCAGGCCAAGTAATTTGAGTATGCAGTTCAAAGCCCGTGGCAACTCTCTTCTCCTCTGCAACACGTGATGTGATGGCCTGGGATTCCGATTCGGAGGATGAAACAGAGGAATCCCAGCCTGCACAGGAGTCCCCGCCTCCAGGGCCGGCTGAACTGGGGCAAGGCCTAGATGCTGAAGAGCCTGCACCTGTGGCAGTGCATCAGGAGCTGGCCCCAGGTGAAGCCCTTCTGGCCCCAGAGGGGCTTGATGACTCAGTGGCCACAGGGGAGCCTCCTCCAGGGCCCAGTAACCCTTCGGCCTCTCCTGATCTGCAGAGGCTTAGGGCAGAGAGGCGAAGGGAACTGGTTGCCCCCAGAAGGAGTGCTCGCCTTAAGGCCAGAGGAGGCGGGGCTCCTGGGGGCCGGGACCGCCCCTGGCCTTAGAAGAGGATAAAAGCCCAGTCAACCCGGCCCCAGGTTGCGGGAGCAACGTCGTTGTTGGCTTCGGACCTTCCTGTGTTCTTGATCCCTGCTCGGCCTCCTGTTCCTGACTATCCGGTACTCCTGTTCCCTGCTCGGCTTCCTGTTCCTGACTATCCAGTACTCCTGTTCCCTGCTCGGCCTCCTGTTCCCGACCATCCGGTGTTCCTGTTACCTGCTCAGCCTTCTGTTCCAGCGTTCCTGTTCCCCGCCCGGCTCTCTGCATCGGACCTCGCCCCTCTTCGTGTGGACTCTGCTACACTCACGGTACCTTACCCCCGGGACCAGCACAGTTTGCTCCCGCCACACCCGCACTCCCCCTTCGTAGGGGTGCGTTCGGGAAGAGCCCCAGAGGCCATGGCTGACCAGGCGGCTGCACTGGTGACTTTGGCCCAGGAGAACCAGGCCTTGACTCACACCGTGCAGCAGCTCAGTGACGCGGTTGTGGCACTTCAGCAACGCTTGGAAGCCCTACCGGCTCCTGGGGCCGACGCCCCGGCTCCTGGCAAGTACCCAGTGGCTTTGCCTGAGAAATTTGATGGAGCCCCGGCCAGCTTTCCCATGTTCCTGGCCCAGGCCAAGCTGTATATTCAGGGGCGAGCCCGGAACTTTCCTGACGACCGCACCAAGGTGCACTTTTTGATTAGTTTGTTAAAGGACCAGGCGGCCAAGTGGGCGTTGCCGCTACTCAGGCAAGACTCCCCCTTGCTGGCAGACTATACGGGGTTTTGCAATCGTTTGGAGGCCGCGTTCGGCAACCCCCAGAAAGGGAGTCAAGCCAACCGGGCGATTCGGCGTTTGAAACAGGGCAAGTCCACGGTGGCCGCATATACCACGGAGTTTCGGCTGTTGGCACAGGACTTGACCTGGAATGATTCGGCACTGCGGGACCAGTATCTCGAAGGGCTTTCGGACGAGGTACTGGACCAGTTGGCCACAATGGAACGCCCCACCACGCTAGACACTCTCATTCAACGGAGTCTACAAATAGACGACCGGTTGGAGGATCGTCGTCAGGCCCGGGGTCGCCGACACTTCCAGTTCACGGCACCAGCTTTTTCCGGCAGCCCCACGGTCACAACTGATTTAACGGAGGAGCCTATGCAGCTCAGGGCAGTGCAGCCACGCCTTTCCCCCGCAGAGAAGGCGCGGCGTCGGGAGGGAAATCTCTGTCTTTACTGTGGCGGAAGTGGACACTTCGCTCGGTCTTGCCCTGAGAAACGCCAGCCGCAGGGAAACCGCCAACCCCAGTAGCTGATGGCCCTAGCTACCGGGGGTCCCAAACCGCGCAGAATGGGCCTGCACCAATGGACTTGCAACATCTTATGGTTTCGGTACGTTTATACCCTCCAGGTGGGCCCTGGATCCACACCCATGCTTTGGTAGATTCAGGGGCAACCCGCTCCTATATGGACGCTGCTTTTGCCGCCCATCATCAGGTGCCACTTCGGAACAAGCCAGTACCGGTCCAGGTGGAAGCGATTGACGGACGACTTCTGTGTTCAGGTGCCGTTACTCAGGAGACCCAGCCCCTGGTCCTGTGTTTCCAGCAGCACCGGGAGTTGCGAACTTTGGACATTGCCTCTATGCCCCGCTTCCCCCTGGTGCTCGGGATGGACTGGCTGGAAGCCCACAACGTTCAGATTGACTGGGTCAAACGGACCGTGCACTTCCCAGACCCATGTTCCCATGCTCAATCCGGGACGCTGGCGGCCGCGCCCTCAGAGGAGGCAGCACCCACGCTCCCAGCCGTGTATCAGGACTACCAGGACGTGTTCGAGGAACGGGGGGCAGACCAGCTGCCGCCGCATCGGCCTTTTGACTGCGGCATAGACCTCCAACCCGGAGCGCCTTTACCAGTGAGTCGCTTATATTCTCTAACAGAGCCAGAGCGCGAGGCTTTGCAGGACTTCTTGCGCAAGAACCTGGAGCGTGGGTTCATTAGGCCTTCCACCTCGCCTACCGCGGCACCAGTGCTTTTCGTTAAGAAGAAATGTGGGGAACTCCGCCCTTGCCATGATTACCGAGCCCTGAACAAAATTACCGTCCCAGATCGGTACCCCTTGCCCCTTATCTCGGAGCTGCTGGAGCGGGTGCAAGGGGCACAGGTGTTCACCAAGCTGGACCTCCGGGGGGCCTACAACTTGATTCGGATCCGAGCCGGGGATGAGTGGAAGACAGCGTTTGGGACCCGGTACGGGCAGTTCGAATATTTGGTTATGCCGTTCGGTTTGTGCAACGCGCCTGCTGTGTTCCAACGCTACATCAACCACGTGTTTCAGGACTTGTTAGACAAGTACGTGGTGGTGTATTTGGATGACATACTGATTTACTCCCGTGACCCGGCTCGCCATGAGGGACATGTCCGGACCGTGCTGCAACGCTTGCGTGAGCACCGTTTGTACGCAAAGCTCAGCAAGTGCGAGTTCCATCAGCGGACTGTGGACTTCCTTGGTCACCGGCTCTCTCCGGATGGGGTGCAAATGGACCCGGGGAAGGTGACAGCGGTTCAAGAATGGGCGGCACCCCGGAACCGCAAGGACCTACAACGTTTCCTGGGGTTCGCCAATTACTACCGGACCTTCATCGCTGATTATGCTCATCGCACCACCCCGTTGACCCGGCTACTGCGCCCAAAGACGCCGTTTTCCTGGGACAAGGAGGCAGAGGAGGCGTTTCAGGGGTTGAAGGCCTGTTTCCAGAGGGCACCAATCTTACAACATCCTGACCCCTCTCGACCCTTTGTGGTGGAGACCGACGCCTCCAGTACGGCTCTCGGTGCCGTCTTGTCTCAACAGGTTGGTCCTGAAGCGCCACTCTTACCCTGTGCCTTCTATTCCCGCCAGCTCCTACCAGCGGAGCGTAACTATACTGTGTGGGAGCGGGAACTACTGGCCATCAAGGTAGCCTTTGAGGTCTGGCGCCACCATCTTGAGGGGGCACGACATCCGGTGGAGGTGAGAACCGACCACCGGAACCTGGAGTACCTCCAGACCACCCGCAAGCTGAACCAAAGACAGATCCGGTGGGCGTTGTTCTTTTCCCGGTTCCAGTTTCGGATCCGCTACATCCCTAGCTCTCAGAATCAGAAGGCGGATGCCCTGTCCCGGAAACCTGAAGACAACGCAGACACGGTACAGCAAGCAGAACCCACCACGATCCTACCTCCGGCTGCATTCCTGGCCACCCAGGAGGCGCAGCCACTGCAGGTTCGGGTGCGGGAACAGCAGCGGGTCGACGCTTGGGCCCAGGAACGACTCCGGGAGCTGGCTGAAGGGTCCAGCCCACAGTATCCGGGGCTGGTCCTGCATCAGGGCCTCCTGCTGCACCACGGTCGTCTGTACATCCCGCCAGGGCCACTACGGCTGGAGGTTCTCCGGATGGCCCATGATGCCCCAGCAGCGGGGCACTTTGGACGGTATCGGACCACCCATCTGGTCAGTCGTGAGTTTTGGTGGCCCCGCCTGAAGGCTGACGTGGCTCGCTACGTTGCTGGTTGTGATGTCTGCCGGCGCGCCAAGGGACCTACCGGGCGACCCCCCGGCCTACTTCAGCCATTGCCAGTCCCACCGCGCCCTTGGCACACGGTTTCGTTGGACTTTGTAGTGGACTTACCCTCGTCTCGTGGCTGTACCTGCCTTCTGGTTTTCTCTGACCATTTCACCAAGATGGTGCACTGCGCTCCCTGTCCATCTGTACCTGTCAGGGAACTGCCATCAGAGCATCAGGTGGTGGAGGGACTCAGGCAGGATGAAAGAGACTCAACTGCTGAAGCAGGGACCAGCAGGGGGAGGAGTGGGTCTCTGAGGGAATGCGAGCAGGAGGGAGGGCTCAGGGAGGCTTCCAGCGAGAACAGTGGGGAGGTATCGGAGTCTCCCATAGGGAGACCCACACCTCGCAGGAAACTGTCACGCCGTGAGTCCAGGAGACGCGTTTCCGTTAAGGAACTTCTTTGCTGGAAACGCTTCCGCAGACAGCCACTGTCGGACTCTACTAGTGACTAGAGCAGACATGTCTGAGGAGCTCCGTCACACACGGAGGTTTGTGGGGTCGCACAAACTCTGAGGGAGCACGTTTTCACGCACAAGCAGCTAATCAAACCCTCACAGCAGTCCGACAGTCATTGTACGCTGCCTGTGCAAGAGAAGGCATCATGAGCGAACCAACCGGAACCGGAGGAGCAGGGGCTGGAGCTGGTCCAAGCTTGGAAGATAGATACCGAGCGTTGGAGGTTCAACTGGCCCTGCAGACGGCGAGGCTGGAGGAGAGAAGGGCTCAGGATGCAGACAAGAAGGGGAGAGCCACTCAATTCCCCAGAAAGGTACCAGGATTGGTGCAGAAATTTGGGGGGGACCCCAAGGACTACCATGCTTTTAGGACAGAGATGCAATATGCCCTTAATGTGCAGTTCGATGAGTTCCCTGATGAGGAATCGCGAGTTGCTTTTGTAATTGGGCATCTTGAGAAAGGGGCTAGAGACTGGGTTCGACCCCTAATGGCAACGCACAATGACATACTAAAGGACACAATGAAGTTCTTTCGTGCAATGGATATCATGTTTTCCAGCGATATTGAGGAAGGGGTGGTGCGCAGACAGCTAATGGCTTGTAAGCAGGGAAGTCGATCTGTCCGTGAATATTGGACTGAGTTTACCATGCTGATTCACAGACTGAGTTGGGATTTATCGGCGGCACCCGTTCAAATGCTATTTGAAGAAGGTCTTTCTTCGGGGGTGAAAGACGAGCTGGCACGGAGCCCCAGGGCGGAGTCTATGGATCAGCTGACCAAATCTGCGCTGACCATAGGAGCGCGGCAGGAGGCAAGAGCCTTGGAGAGGCGGGAAGGGAGAGGGGAACGTTGGAAGGAGTTCCGCATTCCAGACATTCCTGAGCCAGCTTTCCCGCCGGCAGAGCCGATGGAAATCGGAACAGCGCGCGCGCGCGCATTTTCAAAAACCAGCGAGGGAGCTAAGAAGGAGGGAAAGGGCCCCCGGAAATGCTATCTCTGCCAACAGCCAGGCCACTTTGCCAGAGTCTGCCCCCAGAGGAAGGAATGGCAAGGGATGGTGGGAGCTGTTGAGGGGGGAGAAGAAGGGGGAGCGGAGCAGGTAAAAGCCAACGCCTGGTTGCCACAATTGGGGCACTGCAGCCAGGCCAAAGAGCAGTGAAAGTGCCCGTGCCAGAAGCTCCTCGACCTGCTCTAGTGATTGAAGTGTAGCTAGAGCTGCAGAATGGGCACCCCCTAAAAATAAAGGCGCTATTGGACTCAGGCAGCTCCTGCAATTTTATGAGCAAGGAGTTTGCTGCTGAACACCAGATACAGACCATCCCTTTAAGCAACCCCCTGCAGGTGACCACGATTGATGGCAGGGAGTTGTTGGGAGGAGGAGTCCGCTTGCAGACTGTCCCAATGATAATGAGGGTGGCAAGGCACACAGAACTGATAGCGTTTAATGTGGCCACCCTGGGAGGCGCTCCCATTATTTTGGGAATGAGCTGGCTAGCTCTACATGATCCGCTGGTTGGCTGGCATCAAAGAGTGGTGTCCTTTGGTTCAGCACATTGCCTAGAACACTGCAAAGGGGAGAAGGGTTCAGCAGGGGCCCAAGCCACCCTAGCAGGGACTGAAGTAATGGGGAAGGTGAAGGTACCACCACAGTATGCAGATCTCAGCGACGTGTTCAGCGAGAAGGAAGCTGACCAACTACCACCTCATAGACCCTTTGATTGTCAGATCAATTTACTCCCTGGAGCACAGCTTCCCGTGGGCAAGTTGTATGCCATGTCAGACAGGGAAATGCAGGAGTTGCGAGGGTTCATTGACAAGAACCTGAAGAGAGGCTTCATCAGAGAGTCCAAAGCAGCAGGGGGGAGCCCAGTGTTCTTTGTGGACAAAAAAAATGCGGACAAGCCGAGACTTGTATGTGATTTTAGGCGGCTGAATGCAGTGACTGAACCGGTGGCGTTCCCTATGCCCAGAATTGATGATATTTTGACCAGGGTGAGGAAGGGAAAGATTTTCACAAAGCTGGATCTAAGGGGGGCGTACAACCTGATACGCATAAGGAAAGGGGATGAATGGAAAACCACCATGTTTACCCCTTTGGGGGCGTTTGAATACCTCGTTATGCCATTTGGATTACAAGCAGGCTCCGCGTGTTTTCAATCTTTTATGAACCACGTGCTGGGCCCTTTGCTCTACAAGAATTGCGTTGCCTTTCTAGATGATGTGTTGGTGTATTCTGAGAATGAGGAGCAACATGTGAGAGACGTCAGAGAAGTGTTGAGCAGACTGCAAGCCAACAGGCTGTGGGTCAAACTGGAGAAGTGTCGGTTCCATACCAAGGAGGTGGAATTCCTGGGGTACCGCCTGTCAGACAAGGGATTGGCCATGGATCCCGGCAAGGTACAGGCAGTGCTGGAATGGAAAACACCCAAAACCAAGAAGGATGTGCAGAGGTTCCTAGGGTTTGGAAACTTTTATCGTAAGTTCATCCGCAACTTCGCCCATCTGACGGCGCCCATCACTGACTGTCTCAGCAGTAAAAAGAAGTTTGTATGGACGGCGGAGGCGGAGCGAGCGTTTGAGGAACTGAAAAGGGCCTTCGCCTCTGAAGAACAACTTCTGCATGTGGATTTACGAAAGAAGCTAAGGGTTGAAACAGACGCATCTGACAGAGCCATAGGGGCGGTGCTTCTTCTGCAGCCGGGGAAGGAGGAGTCAGAGTGGCGTCCGTGTGCCTTCTTCTCGCGGAAGCTGAACAAATCCGAGAGGAACTACACGGTGTACGACCGAGAACTGCTTGCTATTCATGAGGCGTTCCGGAGATGGAGGCATCTGCTAGTTGGTGCACAACATAAAGTGCAAGTGTGCACGGACCATAAAAATCTAGAGTACTGGAGAACGGCGCGAGTGCTCAACCAAAGGCAGTTGAGATGGGCCCAAGAGTTCTCCAAATTTAACTTTGAGATTTGTTATGTGCCAGGCCCAGAGAATGTTAGGGCGGACGCTCTCTCACGCAAACCTGAATATTTGGAGGGGGAGGGAGCACCCGAAGAAACCCATATCATTCCAGAGGACCGCTGGGTGTGTGGGGCGACTCTGGTGGGGCAAAGGGAATTGGTAGAGGGTACGGTGCAGGATGCATACGCCCAGGGGAAACTCAGGGATCTCAGAGGGGAGGAAGACAAATCCGGTGGTTTTGAGGAGAGAAATGGGGCATTGTATTATAAGGGAGCGTTATATATACCTGAAGGGGAATTGAGGGAGAAGGTACTCAAGCAGCTGCACGATAGCCCCACAGCAGGGCACTTTGGGCAACACAAAACCATGTGGCTGGTTACCAGGGAATTTTGGTGGCCCAAGGTCAGGGAAGATGTGCGGGAGTATGTGAGAGGGTGTGAACAATGCCAAAGAGCCAAGGGGGAGAGGCAGGCACCGGCTGGTTTATTAGAACCACTGCCCACACCTGAGAGACCGTGGGAAGCAGTGGCAATAGATTTCATGACTGATCTGCCAAGGTCTAGAGGGAAAACAGCCATCATGGTTGTAGTAGACCTGTTAACTAAAATGGCCCACTTCATAGCCTGCTCACATGCGGTTACAGCAGAAGAAACCGCCAAATTGTTTGTAGAGAATGTGTTTAGGTTGCATGGCGCCCCCTTGAGGGTGGTTTCAGACCGAGGGAAACAATTTACTTCCAGGTTCTGGAGGAAGCTCATGAGCTTACTGCATGTAGAGGTTAATTTCTCGACGGCCCGTCATCCTGAAACCAACGGGCAGGCGGAAAGAGCAAATGGGGTTCTCCAACAATATTTGAGGTGTTATGTTAATGACAGAGAGAATGATTGGGTGGAGAAGCTGGCGTTGGCAGAATTTGCCTACAACAATGCAGAGAACGTGTCCACGGGGATGAGCCCCTTTTTGGCTAATCACGGGTGCCATCCCAGAGCCTTCCCAGGGGGGGAGGGGGAGAACTGGAGCGTTCCAGCTGCAGAACAGTTCGTGGAAGAAATGGAAGCGATCCATCGCCAGCTCCAACTCAACTTAAACAGGGCTAAGGAGGAATATAAGAGGCAGGCAGACAAAAACAGAAGGGAAGGTGAAAGCATCAGGGTGGGGGACCAGGTGTGGCTGTCAACCCAAGGGTTGCCATTCAAAGGAGGTTGTAAGAAATTAAGACCCAAAAGGCTGGGTCCGTTTGAAGTCATACAGCAGGTCAATCCAGTGGCTTTCAGGCTCCGGTTACCGAACCACATGAAGCTGCACCCAGTTTTTCACAGGTCGTTGCTGTCACCGTATAGAGGAGACAGTGAGGGGAGGGTCACTAGGGGACCAGCAATGGAGGAGAAGGAACACAGCTACCATGTAGCGGAGATCCTCGATTCCAGGTGGAAGGGAGATCAAGTAGAGTATTTGGTAATGTGGGAAGGGGAACCGGAGTCGGAAAACACCTGGGTTAGGGCAGAGGATGTCAATGACGAGGTTTTAATAGAGACTTTTCATCAGAGGTTCCCACGTAAACCTCAGCCTGTAGCGAGGTTCCGAAGGGAATACTTTGCCACCACCGACGAGGAAGAGGAGTTGGAGGGGTTCCCAGATTCTGAAGAGGAGGAGGATTCAGCTGGCCAGGACGACGATCGATGGAGAGAATTGTTCGAGACGTCAGAAGATGAGGAAGATTCGTTTCGGGGTTTTAGCCCTTCACCTCCCAGGGGGGAGGAATTGGGAGGGGGTGAGGGGGGCCCTGGAGGGGAGGTGGATGTCAGGGAACTGCCATCAGAGCATCAGGTGGTGGAGGGACTCAGGCAGGATGAAAGAGACTCAACTGCTGAAGCAGGGACCAGCAGGGGGAGGAGTGGGTCTCTGAGGGAATGCGAGCAGGAGGGAGGGCTCAGGGAGGCTTCCAGCGAGAACAGTGGGGAGGTATCGGAGTCTCCCATAGGGAGACCCACACCTCGCAGGAAACTGTCACGCCGTGAGTCCAGGAGACGCGTTTCCGTTAAGGAACTTCTTTGCTGGAAACGCTTCCGCAGACAGCCACTGTCGGACTCTACTAGTGACTAGAGCAGACATGTCTGAGGAGCTCCGTCACACACGGAGGTTTGTGGGGTCGCACAAACTCTGAGGGAGCACGTTTTCACGCACAAGCAGCTAATCAAACCCTCACAGTACCCACAGCCAAGGAAACTGCTCAGCTGTACCTTCAGCATGTCTTCCGCCTGCATGGACTACCTGAGCGCGTGGTGTCCGACCGGGGCGTTCAGTTCACATCCCGGTTCTGGCGAGCATTACACCAGACCCTTGGGACAGAGGTCTGCCTCTCGTCAGCCTACCACCCACAGACCGATGGCCAGACGGAACGGGCGAACGCGGTGCTGGAGCAGTACCTCCGGTGTTACTGCAGCTACCAGCAGGATGACTGGGTCGACCACCTGGCATTGGCGGAGTTCGCCTATAACAACGCGGTGAATGCGTCCACCCAGCAGACCCCGTTCCAGGCCAGTTATGGTTATCATCCACGGCTGTTTCCAGAGGTGCTGCCGGCATCCGCGGTCCCGGCGGTGACGGAGTGGCTTCAAGAGCTCCAGTCCCAGCAACAGCTTTTGGTGGAGCAACTGCACCAGGCCAAGGAAGCGTACAAAGCCCAGGCCGACCGCCACCGCCAGGTGGGGCCGGAACTTCGCGTCGGTGACCTGGTTTGGCTCTCCACTCGCCACCTCCACCCCTCTCGACCTTCGCGGAAGTTGGACGCCCGCTTCACCGGCCCGTTCCCTATCGTAGACCAAGTCTCTCCTGTGGCATTCCGTCTCCGGTTACCCGCAACCCTGAAGGTTCACCCGGTCTTCCACAGGTCCCTTTTGAGTCCGGTGGCCCCACCCGACGAGTTCCACCCGAACCGTCCCCGACCGCAGGCGGTGTTGGTTCGGGGAGAGCCTGAGTACGAGGTGGAACGCATCCTGGACTCCCGATACCACAGGGGAAAGCTGCAGTATCTCATTGATTGGAAGGGGTACGGACCGGAGGACCGTTCCTGGGAACCAGCGGCCAACGTCCACGCACCTGCCTGCCTCCGAGAGTTCCATGCGACGTACCCCGGCAAGCCGGGTCCGGACCCTCGGTTGAGGGGGGGGCCTGGGAGGGGGGATGGTGTGATGGCCTGGGATTCCGATTCGGAGGATGAAACAGAGGAATCCCAGCCTGCACAGGAGTCCCCGCCTCCAGGGCCGGCTGAACTGGGGCAAGGCCTAGATGCTGAAGAGCCTGCACCTGTGGCAGTGCATCAGGAGCTGGCCCCAGGTGAAGCCCTTCTGGCCCCAGAGGGGCTTGATGACTCAGTGGCCACAGGTGAGCCTCCTCCAGGGCCCAGTAACCCTTCGGCCTCTCCTGATCTGCAGAGGCTTAGGGCAGAGAGGCGAAGGGAACTGGTTGCCCCCAGAAGGAGTGCTCGCCTTAAGGCCAGAGGAGGCGGGGCTCCTGGGGGCCGGGACCGCCCCTGGCCTTAGAAGAGGATAAAAGCCCAGTCAACCCGGCCCCAGGTTGCGGGAGCAACGTCGTTGTTGGCTTCGGACCTTCCTGTGTTCTTGATCCCTGCTCGGCCTCCTGTTCCTGACTATCCGGTACTCCTGTTCCCTGCTCGGCTTCCTGTTCCTGACTATCCAGTACTCCTGTTCCCTGCTCGGCCTCCTGTTCCCGACCATCCGGTGTTCCTGTTACCTGCTCAGCCTTCTGTTCCAGCGTTCCTGTTCCCCGCCCGGCTCTCTGCATCGGACCTCGCCCCTCTTCGTGTGGACTCTGCTACACTCACGGTACCTTACCCCCGGGACCAGCACACGTGAGTTACAAGTTCAATTGCATTTATTGTCTGGAAAACAACTGTCTGGAAATGCCCCGCAATGACAAGCTGTCTGGTTGCTATTGCCATGAGCATGTGATGCTTTAAATAAGATAGCTCATCTATCGTTGGCAGGGTTTAAGATGAAATGCAGCACCTACTTGTCGCAGCATCACCAGGTACTGAGTCAGATGCCAGTTCTTTTGATTTGAAAAGAACAAATCTAAAACAAAGTTGCCAGGTCACAGAGCTGATTTGTGTTTGGTCTAGTGAAGCAAGAAGCTTTTCTCACAAATTCATTTATCTTCCATTCTTAGAAGACTTCCTTTTATTCAGCCACCACCCCCTAATTTCTTTCCCAGCCTGACAGTCTGCCATTAGCAGTGACAGCCTAATAAATCTCTGTTGTTTAGATTTTTCTGCTACATGGATCTCTCATGCTAAAGAAAAGGATACATCTGATATTTCTTCAGCATGTGCTCCTTACAATATCTACATTGCCGATGACTGAATAGTCTTAGAATCAATGAGTAGTCATAGCAATCGAGTTGATGGATTAGCAGTTCTTCCTATACTTTGCCCTGAAATATCCAGTTGCCTTGCAGGTTAACAGGAAGAAGAAAGCAAAAGTGAGAAGGCAATAATGACAATGAAAGCGTGGGTGGAGACCACCATGTTCACAAGAGCGATTGGTTGTTAACAAGCAAGGATAGCAAATGTGGTTGTTGAACTTCAACTCCCATCAGCCCCAGCCAGCATAGCCAATGGAAAGGGGTGATGGGAATTGTAGTACAGAAGCAACTGCAAGGCCATGGGTTACTACCCCTATCTAGACCTTCCGTAAAAGGTTATAGATGTCTTTCCTCAAAATATAATTTTTGTTGGGAGAGGGCACCACATTGGCTATTTTTTTTCAAAGGTTTTCCTGAAAACACAAAGTGCAGGGGATCAAATAAGCAACAGCATGAAGAGAATAGGATTAAAATTTGCCATTACAGAGTGCCGCTGAAGAAGGAATTGGACTAAAACACACTGGGCTGAATAAACAAGTTTATTTCCTTCCGTTTTCTTACAGCTTAAAGAGGCTCAGTGTGTTTACCTCACTCTCTAATACCCTGAAGCTGGCACTAGTCACCTCCCTTTAAGAGAGAGAAAATACATGCCTCTTCAGGTACCCATTTATTCCCCTCCAGAAAGTTCTTCTTACCTGCCTATGAAGGGCAGCACCTGAAAGGCTACAGTTGTGGCACCGCCATCCACAAGGTGATTGCTTGGAGAAAGATCTTCCTTCTGGTGCTGCGCCTCCAAGGGTACTCAACAGAACTTTTACTCATGCACTGGTCATAGTCATATCCTAAAGAGGGATAGAAGATGCTTTATACCATAGCATTAAAGGGATTGACAAGTTCTAGAAAAGATCATGGAACTAGATGTAATCTCAGGTCGTGTATAGTCAGACACTGAATCAAAAAGCTTCCAAATCCAGTGGCAGATTTTTATTTTTTTTATTTTTGCTTTCTCTGTAATTTCAGTCATACGATCTCATGAGGTCATATGATGTCACATGACCATAGGAGCCAACTCAAGGGGGCCATGGGTGCTTGATCACCCACAATAATATAATTGGTGGTGCTGGGCACCCACAAGGTCAATGAGCAATGGCAAACTCCCTGTGGAAAAGGGCACCTTGCTGGCTACAGAGGAGGAGGAGGAGGAGGAGGAAGAGGAGCCCCCCTCCAATAATGCAATGAGGCATTGCACTACGTGCAGGCACGTGCATGTGATGTCACACATTTGTGTTATGGCGGCGGGCATCCACAATCCTGAGGGGGAGATGGCGCCCCTGCACGTGACCACATTTCTTAAGGATAAAACTTGTTCCCACTCTCCTCAAATCAGGCATATAAGTGGCTCTGTATTTTATTAATGGGTTCAATATATATCCATATTGCAAGACAACCCATGTTGGATCATGCTAAAATAAAGTTGATCAGGAGCTCACCAAGTTAGTGGCTAAATATCTCTATTTTTTATTATTTTTTTGGAAATACACTGCAGACGTCTGATCTCCCTGGAGACCAAGAGATGTGATGACAGCCTGCTCTGTCTCCTTTCTTTTAGCAAATGTTTTGTGCCACCGGGTAAGTGGTAATTCTGTATTGATTTGTTTTGGATGTTGTACGTGATGCCAATAAAAGGTTTGATGATGATAAATAAAGTTGATTGGGTAAAACATACATCCGGTTGCATCAGACAAAGGATGGTTCTGCCTACAACTTCATGAGACAAGACACTGTCAGCCTTTGAAGTTGCCACAGCAGAGAAACGCAGCAGTTATTTTGATATCTTATCAACTAACCCCAGTTCCCTGTATGGATGTACTAAGACCCAATGGCAGAGAGGAAGAGGTGTGGAGGATAACAAGGGGAAAACAGGCCCTTTCTGTGGTAAACCCCTAGTTGTGGAACACTCTCCTCAGGAAAGCTCCTCAGATCATTGTCCTCTTTCCAGCATCAGGTGAAGATCTTTTTTTCTTTTTTATTATTCTCCCAGATATTGGGGCACTAATATGGGCCACTGTCTTTTATGATGTCTCTAGCTGCAGTTGATTCATCTCTCTGTCAGGTGGGAGGAGTTTTGTGATCTGTTTTTGTGGGTGACCTTTCAGCATACTGTTGTTAGAACTCATTTATTTTCTATGTTGCATGCTTGTTTTATATTTGTACTTTTGTCACTAGCTTCAGGACTTTTGCGAGGGAAGCAACACACAAATTAAATAGATGAAGAAAATAATGAATTGAGACTTTTACAAATGGTGCCAGAAAACAAAACAAAACATGAGGAGCAAATCTGGGGTCTAGCTTTCAATAGCTTTCACCCCACAACAACAACAACAGGCCCAATCTAGTTGTGGTCCCTGCATTCTGTCAACACAAATAACCTGCTCCAGTGAGATGTTTATCCTGACTCTTAAAATAATAATAATAATTGAATTGTATAGCTTGAGTTATCCCTTCAAATTAAATGGCAGACTGGCAGACAGCAGAAAGGGCAACTTAATAAAAAATAGATACAAAGACAATCAAATTCCAGGACTTGTATACATTTTGGTTTTCTTCAGATTCCTTCCAATTTACTACAACCAGCCTACACGCTGATTGTCACTCTGGTGAATGCCAAACTCATTTATTTTGACTGTTCATCATTGTTGATTCCGTACTTGTGGGAGATGTCAGAAATTACACCGAATAATGTTTTTCCAACACAGTTTTAGAGTATTCTGAAAGTTCAGGGTTCTTTGAAAAAGTAACTCATTATATAGAGATGAATGCTTTCCCCTTGCCATATTGAGTTCTACCATGGAATGTTTAAGAGAAGTAAGTCAACAATAGCCAAGTCAAATCATGGAATGGCAGTGAAGAGACAAAAATATTATATGGCCATGCATTAGTGAGAGATTATTGGAGCTGGCTTCTGTCATGGATCAACAAACCTGCATCTACAGCCAATGCAAGTTGTTCTTCAAATGTTATCAGAAATGTGGTCAGCTAGATGTGGAAATGTCTTCCACATTAATCTGTCGACACTTTGCCAGTGATATCTGAAGCTAGGCAAATAGTGGTCATATCAAACTGAGATAAAGGCCATGAAGCATGCTTCTAAACCAAGTAACTAGAGCAGAGGCGCTTTTTTAGGCCTAAGGGCTACTTTCATGCTTGATCAGCTCTATGGGGCTGCATGCCATTGGTGGGTATGGCCACCCCACAGTTTTGCACACAGGCACATGCAAATTACAAAATACACAGTCAAACAGCCACCCTCAGCTGATCCACTCATCAAATGATTGATCTGATGAATAGGGAGAGCCAATCGGAATCCATATCAAGGTGTTGAGATGGGTGAATAGGTTTCACCCTCTTTGCCCACTACCACCCAAGTACTGTATCTACATTTTTTCTTTTTCTTTTGATAGGGTCTTTGGGGGAGTTCAGAAAAAATTGTTTGTTGTGGATAAGAGCCCTGGGCTGGGGGGTTAGCTAATTCAAAAGGTCTCCACAGACCCTATATTCAGATTCTATGCCCTTGCCCAGGGCTTCCACTGATGGGACTCATTAATTGAAAACCAACCATTATTTAGTAGAAGATACTAAATATTGCAAACTAGAGTTCACCTCCTGCCAGATTCAGGCATGACAGTGTAAGTACATCGAATCTAAGAACAGCTCTCGTGATTGTATTGAAATCAATTATTCCATCAAGCGCTTACACAACCGCTGATAAATAATACAGTGCATTATTTGTCGGGGAGCGTAAGTCAGCAGCAGGATAGCAATAATCCTAATGTGTATAATTGGTTTTCTAGGATTTGCCTTTATGATGTCTGCAAATTTCTCTCATTGCACAGCAGAGGCAGAACAAACCACATTAACTTTTAAAAGTAAAGCTCATGCAGACAAAAATAATTAACTGATCTCAGCTTCACACTGTTGTGAGGCAGCAAATACTGTAAGAGTGGCTATGTGTATAGATCCATTGCAGCCACTCACTGAAGCCCAGTATTAAAGTAATTGGAACCATGGGCTATATCCATTGGTGACCCTCAGCTCACAGAAGCTCTTTGCTGCAGCAAAGACTTCCATGAATAGACAGGGGAGAAACAATTGCTGCAATTTCCCCCTTTCTCCTGAAGCTCCTTGCATGAACTTCCAAAGGGCTCTGGAACTCTCTGGAGCAGATGGGGGGAGCACAGGGGGCTATAGGGGAGAGGGGGAATCAACCAACATTACCTTTTCCAGGGTTCCTCTGCAAATTGCTGATTGGTGTTATTGAAAGAGGAATACTTCCATTACTTCCCCACATAAAGTGAAAAGCAATGCAACGTTTCATTTTCAGATTGGAAACGCATCACACATAAAGTGTTTCTGCAACAATTCAGCATCAAATCGGGCTGGAGATGGAATAATCTAACTTGCGAGAGTTCCCTGTCATTGATCATGGAATGTGTTATAAAATGCAATGGGTAACCGAATTATTTTGTTCAAACTTCTTTCAAAACCTGAGGAAATCACCACCATTGGTGGCATAGCAGCAGTTAAAAAAGCTAAAATAACTGACATTCATTCAATCTGGAGAATTTTGAAGGTACTAATCTTCAAGAAATGAAAAACTACTCCTCTGGGTCTAAATGTGAATTTGTGCTGTGCTGAAACCTGTCCTCCAATTTCTCCAAAGTTTTCTTGACCTGCAAAAGTGGCTTCCATCTTTCTGCCTCATTCCTGAGGCACTTTAGAATTTATTTATATCTTTGGTGGGTGTGGGGTTGAGTTTACCTCATGTCTGTGCGTTGGTTAAGGTATTTTGATGTGTGTGCTTTCTTTTCCATTAACCATTTCTCCAGCACTTTGCAGCCTCCCCAGCTGCCTGTGCTTCCTGATCTGAGAAAACCCCATGGGAGGAGTTATCCATGATGTCTCCCCTCAAGCTTTAATTGAATCACAGGAAGCCAGGCTGGCTGGCTACAGGGCTCTGGAGATGCTCTGGTGTGCTCACTGATCTTGCTTTTAAAGGAAGTTCTTTTTATTACTATATTTTAAAAATCCACACGGATTACTTTAAAAGTAAGAAAGCATGTAGAAAAAGTGACTAGCTCGTAGGCATGCAGTTGGCAATCTCATATCCTCACAGGAAATCTCAGCCAAGGACATAATGCTTTGGGGGGGAAGTCTGGCACCCTGGAGGGTTGCAGAAAGCAGACTCACAAGCACCCTGTAGCCATCTCAAATGTTAGGCAAATGCACCCAACCTCTGCACCCTGCCCATAAGAATTTGAGCAAAATAATTTCTCTCCTATGATAATTTTCAAATGCAATTCCTTTTTTTAATTAATGAGTATAGAATGACTCACACCACCAAAGAAAAAAGAAAAAAAAGAAGAGAAAAGCTTTTGGCACAGCACTAAAAGGCTTAGGTTTTGATTACTAACTATGAGAGGAAGAAAAATACTTGTTTGGTCATGCTGTTGTCACATCGCTAACAATTAACAGGTCAAACTCTCCATATGCCCCTGTGGATTCAGCTTGAAACGGCTCTATCTGAAGAGCGTTATGGGGACTTTAGATTCTTTTATTTCAAGCTTTTCCAACTGTGCCCGGGGAGCTGCTTTAGATAACTATCACAATTTTAATGGGGGGCGGGGGAATGGCTGTGTTTCTTTGTTTGTTATTTTGCAAGCTCTATATACCTGATTCTAATGAAGCCTCAAAGCAGTTTACTCTATCATCTATCTATCTATCCATCTATCATCTATCTATCAACAGTTTAAAACAGCTATTTGAAACATTCAAGAGTAATGAAAATCGATGGTAAGCTTTTTTAAAAAAAAACGAGTTTTAAATGTATGTCAACACTCTACATGTCTGGACAATTTTGTCCAAACTAAAATGGCATTCAACATTATGAAATATAACTAAATATTTAATAAACATAAAAGATAAATAAATAAACATAGAAGATGCAATGGGTCAGTGTGTCTTTTGTTTTTGTTTTTATTATGTATTTATTTTGTGCTTTTGATATTGTAATTTGATGCTGTGAACTGCCCTGAGATCTACGGGAATAGGGCAGTATACAAATTTAATAAATAAATAAATAAATACAGAGGTCAGTATCCATGGTGTTGCCTATGTACACTTAGCACCTAGACCAGGCTTCCACAACCTCGGCCTTCCAGATGTTTTTGGCCTACAACTCCCATGATCCCTAGCTAGCAGGACCAGTGGTCAGGGATGCTGGGAATTGTAGTCTCAAAACATCTGGGGGGCCGCGGTTGAGGAAGCCTGACCTAGGCAGCAGACTGAGTAGGCGCACAGGTCACTTGACCACACTCTTGCCTACATATCAGATTTCTATTTAAATCATAGTAACTCTCTTCAAATGTGTATCTCTGCAGATAGATTAGCATCTTCTTTGTTGATGTGCAAGTGGGTGCTATCTTCATCACCAGCCCCATCATCCCCAACCAGCATGGGCAATAAGGATGATGGGATTTGGAGTCTAGCCCACATCTGGGAACCCAAGCTTGGAGAAGGCTGGCCACTGTTATAATCTGTTAGATATTTGTTCTGCTATCAATCATTTTATGTATGATATTTTTGCATTTTTGTTGTGGTCTGTAGCCAATATAGAAATAAAACTGAACAAATATGTGCTCTCCCTTTGCTCAAACAGCTTAGGGCAGAATTACCAAAGCTCCAAGCCAGAGCAAACATCCTATGCCTGGGACTATGAATGGATGTAAACACTGGGCAGGGAATTAATTACAATGATCCTACCATGCTTCTCCTCAGTTGCCATTGCACTGCTCTGTACTTGTCGTTCTAAAAAGGCTGTTAACAGGAACAGATAGAGGCAGAAAACAGGAACTAGTGAACCTGTTGATTCTTAGAGCAGTGTGCAACCTCACATAGTTCTCTTCACACCCTTCCTTGCTTTTTTTATTTATTTGTTTTAAAAAATCTAGCACATAAAGCTAAAGCATGGTTGTCACAAATAAAGAAAGCAAAATACTTTTAACAGATTGAAAGCCGTGCACAAATAGACCTGCAATTTTGTGGTGCTTGGGGCTGCTGATCACATAATAGCAAAGGTAAGATGCGTCTTCTGTCTCTGGCATGGATTTTTACTGCCAGTGTAAAAGTGTATAAAAATGAGGAGGCCCCATAGCAACCAATCAAGCTGTGCTGCAGTTGAAACCAAAATAACTCTAATATTTTAAAATTACGATTTAAAAGCGCGCGCACAAAAGCCCACAAAATGCTCTACCCACCTGGCCTCATGACATGAACCGTAACAGTAGTTTATTGCCCAGAATGCTTTTGCCAAATCTAACGACAGGGAAAAAATTCCAGGGGGTGGTAGCGATAATGGATACAGTTTTCTCTTAATGAGAACTTGTCTGTACCTTAGCCCTTAAAATGATTTATGGAACTAGCACTAAAGTAGTACTAAAGAGTGGAGATCTTACCAGTTGCTGGAAAGCTCAGAAGGAGAGAATACTCAGGAGGAGAGACATATGGTTGGCTCACATGTTACTTGCTGGATCAGGAATGAATCGCAAGCCTACAGCAGATCTGCCTAACCAAAACCTCATATGACTGGGGATGCTTTCTAGTCAGGCTGCATTGCTTTCAGTGGAATGCACACAGGTCACATCCACAACATACATTTTAAATACATTTAATGCATGTTGAAAGCTCACAGCTCCCCCCCCCCAAATAACCCTGGGAACTACAGTTTGTTAAGGGTGCTGGGCATTTCAGCTCTAAGGGATAAACTACAGTTCCAAGAACATTGGAATGATGCTCTTCCCTTTGAAGATTTGCATTCCATTTGAAAGCAATGCTGATGGGCTCACTAGCAGCCAGGTGTATATCTGGTTTAGTCTGTGGTCTTTCAGACTGCAAGGCATAGGGTAGGGTTTTAAAAATCATTTCTCAAGGGTCTCTCCCATCTGTATGGATGTCCTCTATTCCTGTCCCTTCCTCTGTTTTGGTGTTCTGCATGTCCACTTTACTAATAAGGAGATACAGCATTACATGGCATGTCAAGAAGAACAAAAGATCCTGATTATAACAGAAGGCCAGTCACAGTATTTGCAAAATTAGCCAACAAAAAAATCCCATTCCTAGAGGATTTAGGGCTTGCAGCTAAGCTGCTTGTTCAGAGCTGAATGCTACAACACCAGATGCATCAACTGGAATAGGTTTTGCATAACTTTGCCAATATTTTCTTGTTTTCTTTCTAGAAAAATAAAGACGGAAACACAGAGATATTTTGCTTCTGTTAAACAGGATATTTTTTTGAAAAAAGCAGACACACAATTGGTAATAAGAGAAAGCACACAAAAGGATTATTCATTGGGTTTTTTAAATTGTAGTCCATATTCTCTCATCATTGGCAGTGTCTCTTTCAAAACAACGTCTGCAGCTAATCCACAGAGCCACAGTTCAAACTGAGCATCTCTTGCATGTAGATCATTTACATTTTAACCTGCACATAAAATGTTTTTAACTAGGTTGTTTTTGTTTTATTTCCAAATAATGTATTATTAAATTTAAGCATCCTTGAATCCCAACCTGGGAGAGAGGTGGGATATAAATACATTAAATAAAAATAGTGTTTGTAACTTCACATGCCCTGGCAGTAAGAACAAATTCTGAACTGAGTTTTAGCAAACCCTCTCTCAAATTAGAAAGAGGAGAAGCAGGGAATAGCTATGGATATATAAACCTGTAGAAGTTTACTCTGTGGGCTTGTAAAATGCTCCACTTGTTTACCATTAGTGCTTGTTTACCATCAGTTTGAGTTGGATTGGTTAGTTATTTATAAAAAAATTGGAAAGAAATGGAAATTGCAAGCAGTTTTTTGTACCGTCTATGCAGTGCTTTTCTTTTAGAAAAAAGGTGCTGGTACCAAATATCATTGAACACCTACAGAAAAGAAGCACTGCATCTATGTATGCTCATAATAAACAAATGAAAAAGAGACTGGCATCATTTTTTCACAAAACATCTCCAGAAGGTACAATCAAACTATGTCTTGAGTCAGACTCCTGATATTCTCCTTCCACCTCTGGCTTTTTGAGCTTGCCTCCTAGAGAATATGAAAAGCCTCAGGGCAATTTCTTGTATCTGGTGACAGAGATGTGATGCATAGCTTGAGGGCAATGATGTGCCAGGGCTTCTATTTTGCTGCCAAGTGAGCCTGTTTCTTTGTCATGTATCTCTCATTCAAGAAAAAAAAAGGAAATCATCCCGTTTCACCTTATCTTGCTGAAGATTTGATGACTCAGTTGGTACCAAAATGAGTGTGGGAGATAAAAGCTTAAGCATCCAGATCAAGAGACAGGTGAGGATAATTTGATAACTGCCTTGAGGTCTCTTCCAACTCTATGATTCTATGAATTTTGTCCCACATGGTGGCTGTATATAAAGAATAAACAGATTACAGCACCTGTCAAAAGCCAGTAATAGCAAAAGGGTGAAATAATTTGTTGCTTGCATCTACTAGAGACCAAAGTTGGCTGACGAATGTACCTGTATTTTTACTATGTTTACTAAAGGTTAATCAGATACAGCCAGAAAACTCTGGAATGAAAAGTAATTGTGAACTGGTGACAGCTCTACAAGAAGAATAACAAGAACTTGTAAATGCTATGTAGAGGGGAAATGAGAGTTGTCAACGTAAGAATAGAAGAGAAAAAATAGGAGGGGGAGTTGCACAATATTATGTGAAATACTTGTCAGCGAGAAGATCTGAGGAATGACTTTATCTAGCTGAAAAAGCTGTTAAAATCCAAATTGGGTCACTAATTGTGAACAGCCACTAATCAAATGTAACTGCATGTTTTATTTAGATTCCACCACCTCCTTCCAAAAGACTCACAGCTGGATACAATCAATCCATCTTACTTCTTACAACAACATTAGTGTTGTGTTAGCTCAGTGGCAGACCATCTGCTTTGCATGCAGAAGGTCCCAGGGTCCATTGCTGGTACCTCCAGACAACAAAAGGGATGCCCACTGTCTAAAACTCTGTGGAGAGTTATTACTAGTCAGTGTGGACAATACGGAGATAGATGGAGCAGTGATCTGACTCGCTGTAAGATAGCTTTTTATGTTCCTTACTTTTGTGAGGACTTATAATTTATAGCTCAAAC
This sequence comes from Podarcis liolepis, assembly GCF_965112155.1. NCBI lineage: Eukaryota > Metazoa > Chordata > Lepidosauria > Squamata > Lacertidae > Podarcis > Podarcis liolepis. Next base: position 68,765,120 of record NC_139557.1, on the reverse strand, counting down.
CTTACAATGTATATATGTTCAGCTTTGCATATCTCCCTGGGTACTCTAGCTGTCATATCCCAAATGAAACAGACTAACTTATTCCTGTTTGTTCTCAGTGAACTCCATCATCACATCTGGGAAAGTGGGTTTAAAGATATCTCACCTGATCCAGAAAGGCTCCGTGTGTGCACGCGCAGAGATACAGGATGGCCACCATAATTGCAACAATATTTTCCCAAAGGTTTCCACAATTTTAGCACTAATGTTGAGCCTGAGCCCATTTGCTTCTGGGGCCCTTGAGCATGAATCAGGACTTCCAGAATGTCTGTGCTCAGAGCCTGAACCTCCTTGCCCCCAAAGCAACCATTTCCCCACTGCACATTCTCATGTCAGCCCATCAGCATAGGAAATGAGCCTGGAGAGAATGGTCCAAAGAAAGGAGGAGAGACAGGCCTGCCCCTTTAAAACCTTCATGGAAGGGGCTGGGAGAGATTATCTGGCCCTGGAGGAATTTCATTTCAGTCCAGTTCTAGACTTCATTGAAGCAAGTTGCTCACTTGGAGCTCTCCAGGGTGCTGCAGTTACTGGCCTGCCTTGACATCTTGTCCCATATGCTTCTTATCAGGGTCAGGACAGGACATGCAGGGAGGTTCCTCCTCCCCAGCATGCAGCTGGCCAGCACACATGGTCAGATTGGACCCAGTGAATTTGTTCAAAGCCAAATAAGCCGCTTCTGTCCCCTGAAAATTTGTACTCTTGCACTTTTAATAGGTGTGTTTTTATGCTGCATTCACTCATGTTCCTTCTAGGTCAAGTAATGCAACGTGCTCAAGAGGTCATCACGCCTCCAGTCAAGCTTCTGAGCACAAACTGTTTCTCTTTTATTTATAAGCTGCCTTCACATTTCTACTGTACCAGCCCCAAATTGTATCAGTCATTAATGACCTTGGTATGAAATAAACCAATTGTAAATGGTGGGAATGGTGTTCAAATTAGAAAAGAACACTCTGCTTACCCTGAAAGAAGCAACACGTAAAATAGCTTTGTCACAAAACTATTTCAACACTGCAAAACAAAGCTAGCTAAAGACACACTTCAAAGCCTAGGATACGTCATCTTCTCCAAAGTACAAGGAACAGCAGCCTACCAGGACCTTCTGGGTGTGACCTCAGTCTGGATGAAAACTCTACATTTAACACATACTTCATAGCAGTGTTACCAGACTAATAAGTCTATGAGGATGTGTTGGCATCCTAAGATAACAAAGGATGTGAAAGAAGGCTTGAACAAATAATCCATTGTAGCTGGGGGAAAGGGTAGAAAAGTTGGTGCAGAAAACAATGGCTTTTGGTATGATGGAAGGGGCAAGAACTCTGCAGCACAATGTATCTGATGCCACAACTACCACCCCACTTCCTCCTCTATCACTCAGAACTCCTAGACTGGTCATCTAGCTATTAGAGTACCTACTCCTAATAATTATACCTCTGTAGAGTATGTGGGTGTAAGAGAGAAAGAGGCTTGATCTTGTGACTTGGCAACAAAGAGAAGGCATGCTGAAAACAAAAATATTTTGCAGGTTAAGGGTTGGGAGGAAAATATTAAAAATGGATCAGAGGTGAGGGTTGCAATCATAAATGATGGGATCACACTCTCTTGCTCCCCAGCAATGCCTCTGAAATGATGTTGTGGGTTGACATGCTGTCATTTAAACAGAAGCATTGAGAAAAATGGCAGTGCATCAACTTCAAATGTTTTTGAAAAGAAGCAAAGAAAAAATCTAATTAAAATGCTGCTCATACCATCATAGTAAGCACTCACTGATTTTTCAAAACTAATACAGTGGTACCTCAGTTAACGAACTTAATCCATTCCAGAAGTCTGTTCTTAAACCGAAACTGTTCTTAAACTGAGATCCGCTTTCCCTAATGAGGACTCCCACCGCCAGTGCCCTACCACCGGTTGGCTTCCATTCTTAGACCGAGGTAAAGTTTGCAAACCGGGACACTACTTCCGTTTTTGTGGAGTCCATAAACCGAATAGTTCGGAAACAGGACTGTTCATAAACCGAGGTACCACTCTATTGCTAAAATATCTGCCCCATTTTTTGAGCCTGCAAAAAATGGGCTGCAAAAAATTGAACTGTATTTTCAGCTCAGTGCTATTCTAAACAGATATTGTAGCACTTTTACAACAGTTTTGTATGTCCCATTTGTGTCATATCGGGATTTTATTGGGTGGTTGTGGACCATCTGCCCTGACTCTTCTAGAGGAAAACTGGAAAGAGAAAGATGAGAGGATTGATTTAAGTTCCATTCAATTCTATGTGGAAACAAGAATAGTACTAAACTAGTTTTAAAATGTTTCATTCATGGAAAATAGCCAGTCTTTGTTTACTGTACAAAAATTCTTACTAGCTTGTGATTCTGTGCAAAATGCCAAGGCATTGTTTACAATTCCTGTTTGTTTCTTTAGGTCTTATGTGGAAAGAGATTTCAGCAGATTACTGTCATTGTCACATTGAATTTAGATGCAGTTTCTCATCTGTGACTTTTGGATCGTACTATGCTTGAAATGCAAAGCCACAAACAAAAATATAGTGTAATCTAGTATTCAAGCAAGAGAGCCGAAGTTTGGTCCATTTTAAATATATTTTTCTCCCAACCCTTAACCTGCAAAATATTTTGTTTTCAGCATCCCTTCTCCCTGTTCCCTCCATCCATATTTTGGAGGGGTGAGGGAAACTGAGTCAAAATATTTGATCTAGTTGAATGCCATCCATCCTCTCCCCCACTCTGCCACAAAAATGCTCAGGTTCAGACTTTGAAGTACCTCATGGGAAATGAGTTTCAAAATTGTGGAGCAGCTATACAAAACACCACTCTGCTTTTTTAATTTGGAATGCAGCTGTTGTAAGCAAAGAGACATCCTTGATTGCTCTTAAATCACAATGGAACAAAAGATGGAGTGGCCTTTAAAGCACATGGAGCCCTAGCTACTTAAGAATATACTACTCTGCTGTGTGACATTTGCTATTTTCAGTATTGAGTTCTTTGACCCATGAAGAAGTCAGTTCTGTAAAACCTGAGCCTGGATGGAGGACAGCTTCAAATAACTGCTTTCTATTTATTTACCTGATGCAAAAGCCTACCTTTCATATATTAAAAGGTGCACTGTCTAGCAGTCCAGTTCATGAACTCTGCCAAAATATATTTGCTTCAAGGATTCAGTTATATTCTGGTGGTAAAGGCATATCATCGTAGCCTGTGCATGTTGATGTGATTTCTTTCTGCACCAGCAAGAGCTTATTTGCATTGTGGCCCAAGTAGTTCTAAATTAGAATGGCAGGATTTGGCCAAGATATACCCTAAGGGAGGAACTGGAGTTTTGCAATTAAGTGGAAATAAAAACCTGGAGCACTATGTGTCGGCAACTCTATTTATCGTCCTGCCTTTGAAAACAAAATGATTAAAATCATGATTAAAATAAAGGCATACTTTCATTTTTCATCTACTGAATCTAACATGCAGGCTTGGTGTAATTAAAAAACGGGAAGGGAGCTTCATGCAAATGCTCTTCTTCTGCTTACTTTGAATTAATGAGTTGCCTTCAATAGCAGAAAAGAGACATTTGATTAATGATCTGCTTATCAAGAACACTCTTGCTAGAACCAGAGTCCAAATAGGTTATGGCAATGGTTTCTAATTCCAGCTACAGATCATACATTCAGAAAATGCATTTCCCATTTGTTTACAGAGGAAGAGAAAAAGCCATGCAGTCTCAAAGATGCAAATGGTATAATAATTACAGTCATCACAACACGCTCATATTTAAAGTCCTTGGACTATCATCTGCAGTCCCTTATTCATGCCTTTTTATAACAGAGGGCAAGAATCAGGTGTGACAGAAGTGAAACCAAAACGCTGAAATCCTGGGGCATTAAAGCAGCAAAGACAGAACCCTGTGGGCCATGTTTGGAGATCAAAGATGAACCTTTGCTGATGACATGCAGACTTGGCTTCAGAACTCAAGATCTGCATTTGTTTGAAGCTGCCCAGCATTCACATGGCATACAAACAGCTGTGGATATCCACATTTTCTAGTTTTGATATTAGAGGGCAAGCTAGAAGTACTTCAGGGTCAACTAGGGTTGCTATAATGTCTGGGATTTCCAGGCATATCAGGAATACTGCAGTCAGCAAAAATGCTGCAGTCAGGAATACTGTCTGGCCGAAAATCGTCGAAATGTCCCCGGAAAATTTGAATGTATGGCAGCCCATGTTGGCAGTGCTGCTTTTGCTGATTTTCCATAAAAATAATTCAAAACCAGCATGTTTTTTGTGATTTTGCCCAGAAAGCTCAACAACTTTAAGCAGAACTAAATAATATTAAAAAAAACCTCAACAACTTTTCTGTCCAGACCTTCACTGTTTGAAATATGGCAAACCCAGTTACAACAGAAGCACAATCACTAAAGTGTGCAGCTAGGGTTACTCTTCAAGGTGAGCCTTGAGCTTATCCAGGAAAACCAGCAAAAGCACAGTACCATAGAAATAGCAGAAATAAGGCATGTGTGGACTGAATGCATTTTGAAATCAAACTTCTCTTATCCCCACCCCGACCCCAATTCACTGCAAGGAAGATAATAAAATCAAAATTAAGGTAAGTGTTCTCAATTTAGAACGCTTTGGAAAAGGATCATTTGGGAGACTCATCAGTCTGTTTCAGTGACCATCCATTTTTAAAAGCTTAATCAGAGCAATGTAATATATAGCCATTCATCTTTTGGTTTTGCAGCTAACATCAGGCTGTGTAATTAATCTCTGGGCCATTCAAGTAATTTTGGATTGTGCAATTAATCTTTGAATTGGGCAGTTATTTTTTGGAGTGTGCAATTAATTTTCTGAACTACAGTGTACCATTGACTTGTGGGCAGAACACACAATTTTAAGTCTGGGTAACAGATACTTCAGCGTTGTCAATTAGATTTTGGGCTGTGGGTCTTTTATATATTTTTTCATTAATTTGGGCAGCTTAATTGAGATGAGTGTTATGAAACAGAATAGCTCAAGTTAAAAAACACTGTTGCAATAAAAACCAGAAGTGGAAAAGTTGCAGCTGTGGAAACCTTTCTAGTTTCTATCTAGTTTTCCATTTAAAAATGTAGCAATTTGTAGCAATGGAAAATGCATACACAACACCAGAAAAAAGATTGCTGAATTTAAGGTATTTCAGAAAAGAATGACTGGGGGCATGGAGGAGAGGAGAGATGTAAAAGACAGAAAGTGTAAAAAGATTAAAATGATCAGAAGATCAAGCGTGTGTATGTGGATATATACATGCAAGAGGGTTTTTTTAATAAAAAGAGAAATTATAAGACACATAAAGTAGGGAAATAGAACACATGGTAGGAGGAAAAGAAGAATGAAACCTACAGCTGACATTGATGATGGATAAAGTGGGGACAAGTGGAAAGCTAGATTAAAAAATCATTGAAATTTTGAAAATTAGCAAACTGAAAGGAGATAATTTACAGACCAGCTCTATTGATCTACTGCACTAATGACTGCCATGTAAATGTTAACACTAGCCATCAGATGTTCCTGTTTTCAAGAAAAATGGCTTTGTTGCCGTTTTGAGAATTTCCTTAGATTATTGACAAAAGATCTCCATTTGGCCAAAGAAGGTACACTAAACTGAGATTTGGGGAACCAAGGACAAGAAAGCATGTCGCTTCACACCAGCAGGCCTCCTTCATAATAGACACAAGAGCAGCTTTCACAATCTATATGCAAGGGACACAAAGCTTCGCCACTTTGTGGGCGATTTCCTCCCTGCCCATTTCTTAATGCGATCAAATCACCCAACCACAAATGTTGACTGAGTCTCCAGATACCTGGAGCAGAAGAGTTCTAAGCATGATGCACTGAGAAAGCCACTGGTAAGCACATTCACAGCCATTAGGTTAGGAACCTACACCCTAAAATATGCACAGGGCACCCCTTTGTATGCATCACCCACAACAGGCAGGGGGAATCCTACAAACATCCTAGATACCCTTCCTCTCTTTCAATCCTAAGGATCGTAGGGAGAAGGCAAATAGATAAAGGAGGGTGTGTTCCTTTTCCACCTTTTATTGCTAGCATCCTACTGATGTAAGAGCCACAGTTCAGTGATGGAGAATCTGCCTTGCATGCTGAAGTTTCAGGGTTAAAGCTCTTCACCTCCAGGTAAGGCTGAGGAGCTGCTGCCCATCAGTGTAAACAGTATTGAACTAGGTGGAACAATGGTCTGATAAGGCAGCTACCTACTGTAAATTCCCCTTCCCCAAGCATAACTGTGCCTCCTAGTGTAGAGGTGAGCCAATTACTATCCAGCAGGCATAATCTAGATCAGGGGTGGCCAACTCTCAAGAGACTGCGATCTACTTTCAGAAATAAAAACTGGCAGTGATCTACCCCTGGTTTTTCTGGGTTCTTCACCTTTTTTTGGTAGTAGGAAAGGCCCATTTGGAGGGGCAACTCAAAGATGTTGAGCTTTTTAAGGGAGGTTAAAAAAAGCTTTGGGGAGGAGTTCCATTTTGGGGGTTAAAGGCAAAAGACAGAGGGGTAAAATCACTCACAAGATGATCACTATGGATCGAAACAGCAGCACAGATAAAGCTCCGTCTTCCCTTCCAGAGATCATACAACAATGGAGGGAAGGGTGAGGGGGCATGTTTGTGTGTGTGTGTATTGATATGTTTGTTATAATTTGTAAAATCTTAATAAATATTTTTATAAAAAAAAGAAGAAGAAGGGTGAGGGGGCATGGCAGGAGTCAGTTTTAGCAACGCTAAGGAAAGAGAGCCAGAGATCAACTGTGATCTACCAAAACCTCACAGGGATCTACCAGTACATCACAATCGACCTGTTGGACATCCCTGATCTAGATCATTGGATTCCTCTGTCAGAGGTCACACTTTGCAGACAGTCATTCTGCTGCTTGTCTCACATCTGCCCTCTCTTGTCATGCTTCCTTCTTTCAGTGAAATCAAGCAGAGCCATTGGGAAGAAATGAAGCAGACCCATTGGAAAGAACCACAGGTGGGTCAAATGTCTTCCAGAGGCAACACAAGTGTGTGTTTGTCAGTGTGTCTGTGTGTGTTGAGTTTAATTACATCACTGAAGTGACAGCAGGCCTTAAAGCCAGTCTAGGACTTGAACGGAAGAAGGAGCTGCATGGAAATGCCTCAGTTTTTTAAACTTTTTGTTGGGTTAGGCAACAAGCACCTTCTCATACCTCAACTTCTTTATGTTCCTCTGACTTTGCACTCTAATAATGTTTTTACCCCCTAAAGATTGGAGCTTCTCAGCCAATGTCAATGACTGCTGTACCCGTCTCAGACTTCTGTTACATGATTCAGTCAATCACTGCCTGGATTTTTGGTCCACTACCTCCACATTGTACTACAGAATTTTACCTCATGCTTTAAAACTTTAAATTCTAAGCATTCCACTACTTTCATCAGTTTTAGCAAAGGAATAATTCATATGAACTGGCATATCTTCAAGTGGATAGGGTTCCCAGTGTATTAATTGCAACAGTTGGTTAGAGTGTGGTGCTGACAATGCTAAGGTTGCAGGTTCGATCCCTGTAAGGGACAGCTGCATATTCCTGCATTGCAGGGCATTGGACTAGATTATCCCTTCTAACTCTCTGATTCTATGACAAATGGAAGTAGCTTTCACTTCACCACCTTTTTATATTTATGGACAAAGATTAAAGATGAACAATATTTGTACTTGATCTTCATGGTGGACCTTTCTCTGGCAGTTCCAGATCAATGGCTGCCAGAAACACTACACAAGAAAATAGAGCTGGTCATAAAACTAAAATGTACAACCTATCACAGGTTTAATTTAGTTCATCACATTTAATTCAGCTCACAGCCATGGCGAGTACAAGCAACAGAGGACTGCAATTAGAAGAGAACACTTGGACTTGGCAGAGAGTTTGGGTCATAACAACACTGATTGCAATCGTCTAATGTCAAAGCATCATATTATATGTGGTTGAAGTGATGAAAGTTTCAGAATTCAGACTCTTCCCAACTAAAGGAATTAAAAGCTGCTTTGCTTATTCTCTCAACTTCAGCATTGTTGAGGACGGGAATGGCCGGCATTGCAGAATCAACGCCCTGGCAGCAGCATCACTACCACTTACCAGGGTGGCGCAGGGCAGGGTGGTGGCAAGGTCAGGGGTGCACCAGTGAGCCAATCCCACTAGTGTGCCCATGCAACCCCAACTTTGCTGTCCCCCCACCAGACACTAGGACTCAGCTATACAGCTGCAAATAAAACATTTAAAGCAGGCATGGCCAAACTTGGTCTCCAGATGTTTTGGGACTACAACTCTAATCATCCTTAGCCAACAGGACCAGTGGTCAGGAATGATGGGAATTATAGTCCCAAAACATCTGGAGGGCCAAGTTTGGCCGTGCTTGGTTTAAAGTGTGTTTTAAGTGCGATATACAATGTGACGGGACACGGGTGGTGCTGTGGGTTAAACCACAGAGCCTAGGACTTGCCGATCAGAACATCGGCAGTTCGAATCCCCACAACAGGGTGAGCTCCCATTGCTTGGTCCCTGCTCCTGGCAACCTATAAGTTCAAAAGCACACCAAAGTGCAAGTAGATAAATACGTACCGCTCCGGTGGGAAGGTAAACAGCGTTTCCTTCTGCTGCTCTGGTTCGCCAGAAGTGGCTTAGTCATGCTGGCCATATGCCCCGAAGCTGTCTGTGGACAAACGCCGGCTCCCTCGGCCTATAGAGCGAGATGGGTGCCACAACCCCAGAGTCATCCGCGACTGGACCTAATGGTCAGGGGTCTCTTTACCTTTATACAATGTGACGATACATGGTGATGGTGAGCCTTAAGGGAAATTCCATGTATTTTTAAAAACGCTTAAAAAAAAAACATTTTCAGAACGGTTTTAATCCATGTGTATATTCCACCTCAGTGTGAAAAGTGTGCACAGATCATGAACATGAGTTCAGCAGTGACCTCTATGAAAGTGTCACCACCATCGTTGTGACATCTGCTCAGCTTTCGTTTAGAGATTCTGGGCATGTGGACATCTTCCTGTTTGAATAGAACTTAGAGTTGCCCAGCACTGACTGGTCAGCCCTTCTGTTATTCTGTCATTCAGTTTCTCAGAACAGGATTGTACAGCGTATTGATTGGCCGGCTCTCGTATATAAGGCAATTTCAAAGAGAGAGAGGGGAAAAACAGCTGGGAGAGCTCCTTTTTAAAAAAGAAAGAACTAAGCAGGGGTGAGGGGACAATGTATCCATCTACTTGCTTATAGGGGTGGGAAGGCAGTTACCAGCTTTTGCTCCCAAACTCCAATTTATAATGTGTCGAAACAGGGAGGAAGGAGAGCTCCCTGCACAGAACAAAATTTAGCACCTGCTTCTGTTTCCATTCATGTTTGTATGGTGTGGTTAGCTGATTTTAAACTCTAAACTGAATGGTCTTATGGACGGTCTCTTCAGATGGTGTTGTGTATTACTTCAAAATGTGGTCAGTGAGCCCCATTGCACTTGGAGACCCTTCCACTCATTCTGCCTAATGAGCCTTGGCTACCATTAGCCAAAGGCTGGTCTCTCTCTTCCCTGTACATTTACAGGATGATATCCAAGTCAGAGCAAACCTACTGGATTCAATGAACTTAACTCTTGAATATTACTAACACTGGAGATCGCCAAATGCTTTTATTGGTGGCTGTAGATGTGAGTGAACATTGTCCTAGAGAAAGTGTGTGTCCAATGAAGTCTGCCCGCTTGGCACAATGGACATCTCCTTCTGTAATGTGACTTTTGGTTTCCATTTCCTTTCCCCTCCTGCAGCCCCAGGTGTACCCCAAAAATCTGCTTGGAAGGGTCCACCAAATTCCAGAGTAGATTGCGGAGGGCATGTTCTGATGCCTGTTCAAGTTCTGCTGGATCCTACCCAGTAGAACCTATGCTGTTCTAGCTTATGAAGAAAGGCAACTGGATATAAACTTTCAATTGTAATATATACTTCTTAGTCATCAAAGACACATTGAAAATTATCCCATCAGCCTTTTAAGACAGACACTTGAAAAGACACAACAGGAAGATAAATTTTACAGAGAAAGACAGTCCCTCCAGGCTCAACTAAATGGCATTAAGCATGACATACAATACTTCTTGTTTTTGAATTTCACAGGTAAACAGATACAGTTTAATGGAGCAGCAAAAAAGATCCATGAAAGATACTGCTTCATTTCTCCCCAAAAAGTATATTTTTATGCTGTTGATTTTCTATTTGCATAATATCCCATTAGAACCGGTAAAATAATTTAATATGATACAGTGGTACCTGGGGTTACAGACGCTTCAGGTTACAGACTCAGCTAATCCAGAAATAGTACCTCGGGTTGAGAACTTTGCTTCAGGATGAGAACAGAAATCGGGCAGCGGCGGCGAGGCAGCAGTGGGAGGCCCCATTAGCTAAAGTGGTACCTCAGGTTAAGAGCAGTTTCAGGTTAAGAACGGACCTCTGGAATGAATTAAGTTCTTAACCCAAGGTACCACTGTACTATGCAAGCCACAAGAATGTTTGTTAAATAATGACAAAATGACACTCTGGGGTTGCGGCACTCATCTCGTTTTATTGGCCGAGGGAGCCGGCGTACAGCTTCCGGGTCATGTGGCCGCTTCTGGCGAACCAGAGCAGCACACGGAAACGCCGTTTACCTTCCCGCTGGAGCGGTACCTATTTATCTCCTTGCACTTTGATGTGCTTTCAAACTGCTAGGTTGGCAGGAGCAGGGACCGAGCAACGGGAGCTCACCCCATTGTGGGAATTCGAAATGCCGACCTTCTGATTGGCAAGTCCTAGGCTCTGTGGTTTAACCCACAGTGCCACCCACGTCCCACAAAATGACAAAGACAAAGAGACCCTATAAACTTTATATTGGGAGAAGTGCCCTATAGAAAAGAAAAAAAAAATTGTTTTCTTAACACTTTTCACTATGAGATATATCTCACAATGACAAAAAGAAACAAGATGAGAATGCTATGTGAAATTACAGGAAAATTGCTTGAAAAATAAAGGATGGATATGGAAGAGAGAGGCACATTATTCCTGTTGTAAAGAGCCTGAAAAATTTGCTACTACACTTGCCATGCAAGACTTAGAGAAGACTTCCATAATGGGGGGGGGGGCCCTACTCCTACTAAACTACTTGTAAGCAAACCTAATGGATTTGACAGCTGTACAAAAAAAATTATAGGCATAGTGAATAAATTCTTGGAAATCATATGAGGAAAAGATTGAAGGAAAATCGGAGAAGCCTGTTATTTTCTTTTCCCCTCAAAAATGAAATAAATGGCAAAGAAAAAGCAGAAGATTAAAAGACAGAGAACTAATTTATGCCCCATCTGATAAAAGAACAATAAAATAGGAATAAAGTTTCCCCAAGAACTCAGATGTCTTTGTGCTACCATTATCTGCATGAAGTAAAACTTCTGTACAATTGCCAAATCAATTAGGTTTGTGAACACGAAGTTGAGTGGAAGTATTATTAGGTGTATGGCATTTTTTGCCAGCATTATGCAAGCAAATAATTTATCCTTTGCATTTTCATTCTTTGGCAAACTCTCCCCACCCCCACTGAATGGTTTGCAGCCAGGTCACTTAAAGACAGGGCTGGCCCCAGCATTAGGTGGAATGAGGTGACTTTCTCGGGTGGCAAATGCTAGAGAGCAGCAAAGGAAGCCCCCTGGCCTTAACCTTCTGGTGGAGGACAGAATTTGAGAAAACAGACTATTTTTTTTTAAATAAATATTTTTATTACATTTTTTCCAGATAGAGATATACAGTACAAGAAAAACAAAGAAAACAAGAAAAGAAAAGAAAAAAAGACAAATTATTTCAAAAGCTTGTTTCAATCTTCCATCGAACTTCCCCACATCTCCTGCACAGTGCAATCTTGATAATAAATTTATCAGCAAATTATAACCTTGTTTCATGTGTTTCTTTTGTACTTTCAATTGCATTTTAAGTTTAAATCACTTATTATCCATTTACTCTATAAACAAACATATTATCATTATTAAACATTTAAACATTGGTTCTTTCATTAATATTGTCTAATTTCATATATATTCCACTCTCATTGCTGGAGCTAACGTTCCAAATCATGTGAAATCCTATAATTCATATAGCTTATAAAATTTTTGCAAATAGTCCTTAAATTTTTTCCAGTCCTCCTCCATTGCTTCTTCTCCCAAATCTCGGATCCTGGCAGTCATCTCGGCCAACTCCATGTAGTCCATCAATTGCGTTTGCCACTCTTCCAGTGTGGGCAAATCTTGAGTCTTCCAATATTTGGCGATAAGAATTCTTGCTGCTGTAGTTGCATACATAAAAAACGTTCTATCCTTCTTTAACACCTTTTGGCCGACAATGCCCAAGAGGAAGGCCTCCGGTTTCTTAGGAAAGGTGTACTTAAACACCTTTTTTAACTCATTGTAGATCATTTCCCAGAAGGCCTTCACTTTTGGACAAGTCCACCAGAGGTGAAAGAATGTCCCTTCAGCCTCCTTACACTTCCAACATTTATTATCAGACAAATGGTATATCTTAGCAAGCTTGACTGGGGTCATGTACCACCTGTATATCATTTTCATAATGTTTTCTTTCAGGGCATTGCATGCCGTAAATTTCATACCGGTGGTCCATAACCTTTCCCAGTCTTCAAACATAATGTTATACCCAATGTCTTGAGCCCACTTTATCATGGCTGATTTAACTGTCTCATCCTGAGTGTTCCATTTAAGCAGCAAGTTATACATTCTCGATAGTACCTTGGTCTTTGGTTCTAACAGCTCTGTCTCAAGTTTCGATTTTTCCACCTGGAATCCTGTTTTTTTATCCAACTTAAAAACCTCATTAATTTGGGCATAATGAAACCAATCTTGCACCTTATCCTTTAATTTTTCAAAGCTCTGCAACCTCCAATTATCTCCAATATTTTCTATTATTTCCCAATATTTCGGCCAACCGGCCTCCATACTGGGTTTTTTCCAGGCCTTGGCCTCCATTGGTGATAACCACCTCGGGGTCTTGCTTTCAAGTAAGTCTTTGTATTTTGTCCAGACCATAAATATTGCTTTTCTGACAATATGGTTTTTGAACATTTTATGTGTTTTTACCTTGTCATACCACAAATACGCATGCCATCCTAACGAATTATTAAAACCTTCCAGATCTAGGACATCAGTGTTCTCTAACAAAATCCAATCTTTCATCCAGCAGAAGGCTGCAGCTTCATAATATAACCTTAAGTCTGGCAGGGCAAACCCCCCTCTTTCTTTTGCATCAGTTAGTATTTTCAACTTTATTCGGGGCTTTTTGCCCTGCCAAACAAACTTTGAGATATCCTTCTGCCACTTTCCAAAACATTCCACTCTGTCCACGATCTGCAAGGCTTGAAACAAAAACAACATCTTTGGCAAAACGTTCATCTTTATAGCTGCAATTCGGCCCAACAAGGAAAGTTTCAGTCTTGACCAAGTTTCTAGGTCTTTTTTAACTTCTGACCAACATTTTTCATAGTTATCTTTAAATAAGTTCAAATTTTTGGAAGACAAGTTGACCCCCAGGTATTTCACTTTTTTAACCACATTTAATTCTGTTTCCCTCTGAAACCCATCTGTTTCTAAAGATGTCAAGTTCTTTCCCAATACCTTAGTTTTTTGTTTATTCAACTTAAATCCCGCCACCCGACCAAATTCTTGAATCAGTTCTAAAACTCTTTTTGTACTAGATTCTGGCTCCTGTAATGTTAAAACCAAGAAAACAGACTATTTACAGAAAATGATTATCCGTTCCATTGACTATCATTTCAATCCTAATCTTCTCTGTGCACAGAATTGTAGGGTTGGAGAATCATTAATGGGCTTGAAGAAACCTTTTGGCTCCACATTCTTATCAGATCTTGGCCTTGTGGACCAAACTTGGCAGGTGGGCAGGGATGCCCACTCGTCAATCATATGGCATCACAATGATGCCAAGGGATTGGGCGCTTTGAAATCTCAATGCTGGAGACCTAGGGTTGCAAAGAACCCTACAAGGGGCTTGAAAGTGCCTGAGGCTACTTTATTACCCAGCAGAGAGAAACTCACTCACAGCCAAAGATTGCTTTCCCTTGCCAATGCGCAATCAAGTGTGCACTTTAAGGATCCCAATGGTGCATTGGCAGCCCCATCTCTACCTATTGCACATCCAGTGCTTTTGTTTTTCTGGGGGCAGAAAAGATCTAGTTAAAAGTGTGGCACTTTCTGTAACAGCTTCACTAAGTTGTTTTTCTAGAAGAAAAGCGCTGCCCACACCTATCATCATATATGGGTGTGGTTTGGGGAAAATAGCCTCATGGGACAACTTTGAACTCCTGGTGGCCCATGTTTGGCTAGTGGTTCCCCAGGCCTGATATGGTCCAACCCCTGGACTCAGTGGCGGATCTGCAATGCTAAACACAACTACAGCATCCCTGACAGATGGCCGTCCACCTCCCACTTAAATACCTCCAGGAATGGAGGGGCTACTAGCATGCAATTTAACAGCAGAAGTTATTAACAAGAGTAACATAGCTCAGTTATTTCCCATCATCTCAAAAGAGATGAACAAATTATACCTTGAAAATTCCTCCTCATCCTGCCCCGCTCTCCTCTGCAACAGAAGAGAAAACTTCTGGAGGTAAATCCCATGCAGATAATACTCACCATTTCCCAGCAAATTATTCTCAGCTACCGCAGCTTTGCTTTAATTTGCAGTTAAAATAGCATTATCTGAAATTTTCTTCGAGTACCATTATTACTTTGTTCCATACTGATAATGCGGCTTTATGAAGGCTGGAAGAAGGGAAATGGCATAAGTGGGTTCTTTGATTATGAGCTTCACATATTGAAATTAGGCATTCAGCAGAACCTTGAAGCCACAATAGAATCTTTAGAAAATATCCCATTACTTCACATAGCTGATAAGAAGATACAAAGGTCATCTCCTGCCATTTCTGCCATTGCATCTTCTTCATTCTGTGCTGTTTTATTATAGTCCACAGGAGTGTTACAGTCTGATCTATCAAATGAGAACAGTGAGTCCAAAAGTTAATGCTCCTTTGTCAAAGATTATGCATTGCCAGCCTCTGTCATCCATAGATCAAGACTATACCAATTTCTGCATTCCTCAGTGTACCTACCTGTCCTCAGGGGTAATAAAAACTGACAGCTGTACGTTCCCTTTCGTCCACTGATTTGGAGTAAGCTTTTCTCCTGATCTTCTTCTTGCACTGCTTTGTTTCTTAAAACAGCTGCTCAGAATCTGGGAGGCAGGGCATGCTCATTTAATTCATTTGTTTGTTTTCAGCTGAGAAAGGCTCCCAGAGCAGCTGAGAAAGATCAGAAACAAGACAGTCCCTGCCCTCAGGCTTACAATATAAAAGCCCATGGCACAAAAGGAAAATGGATTGGGAGGGAAGAGGAAAACAGCTGTCTGAAGCATGAGCTCTTATTTACAAATGATATCTAAGTCAAAATGTTTATCTGCCTGGCATGAGCATCTCTCTCACCTTCCCTCCTCACTTTACATTTCTGTTAGGAAACCTCAGCTTTTTTATTCTTCTGCTCTTCTGTAATCCATACATTTAGTCTCCTGCAGCAAGACTTAAGGGAGTGGCATAGATGAAACCACACCCATAGCCCCACATCTCATGCTGGCCAAGGCAGAAAGGGGAGCAGGAGCAATGCCTCTTTGCTATGCCAGCTTCTAGGCTGGTGATTCAGAGAGGCCTGTTGCAATCATGTGACAGCAGCAGGATGACCTCAGGATCCCCCATTTGGGGACTTCCAACTACCGCCAGTGGTAACTCCTGCCTGCTGTTTGAATAGCTGCATTGGGAAACTGATCATTGGTGGACCCAGGCCGGACTGGTCAGAGAGATACCTCTGCCTCATCTTAACAGCATCCAGCACAGTGGAACAGAGGCTTGGACTGTTCTGCCCATATGCTTAGTCAAGCTCAATGACATTCAGATGGGCATCATGATGTGCCCTGACACCTGCTGACATGCAGATCTCTCTTGCTGGATTGGAGTGAACGACACAGGACACAATCCTAACTCCACCTACTTTGAAGTAACGTCGGTTGAATTCAATGGGTCTTCCCTATGAGTAGACATGGTAAGGAGTGCGGCCTAAATTCAGTAACTGAAAGCATGTAAGAGCCTTGTTCCAACATTTTTTAAAAATCACATACCATCTGCATCAAGGAATAGATCTTTCATTATTGTGTGCCTTAAAATTAAAGCACATTCTGTTAGATTCAGGTTACGAAAGTAATTAGCAGAGCAGTAATCAGGATATATTTGAAAAAAATAAAGATACTTTTCTAATAGTATTAATAATAGCATATACAATGCATCAATAAGGCCAAGCAGTTCATGACCCCTCCATGTTTAGGTTAGCTCACTTGCTAATGAAGAGTGCAGCTTTGAAGTGATCATGTAATCTCTGTGTGTTCCAATTAAACAGCACTGGACAGGATCTAAATCATTGGCAGATGCAATTAATAGCAATAAATATTCATGTGTATGGCTTTGTGGCAAGTTACATAATCTGGCTGCTCATTAAAAATAATGCACTATAAAAGAGCATCAAGAATTAGAGCCATAAAGTTCTGTTCTGGAAAGAGAGTAATCAACATGAAGTTATTAAAATGTGTCTGTTCCTTACTACATTGCCTGGGGAAGATTTTATGCAGTGTCTGATTGCATAGTCAAAGATTTTGGGTGCCCCCCCTTCATAATTAGCATATGACAAAAAAAATTATCAAAGTAACTCTCATATTGGCGCACTGCTGTTGTAGAACTGCCTAGATTTCTGGTGTTAAAAATTGAGATAACTATTTTCAGGTCTACAACCTAGACAGAGATTGTTCCCTTCCCTGAGAATAAGAGATGGAAAGTGGTTTTAAGGAAGAACCACATAGTTCCTGGACGAATGTCATGGCTCCTTCTCATACTAATAGCGCCCTTGCCCTGAATGGGGCATGAACTGGGACATGGAAAGAAATTATGCTGTTCACCAAGTTCAAATGGATCCTCCTTATCCAGAGAGCATGAATAGACATTGCCCAATGTCCTAGGGAGGAGAGGGCTGGCTGGATCTGTATATGGGAGGCTTATATAGGCTTCCTATAAGAGGTACTGTGGTGTGTTCAGGCCTGTCCAAGCAATGGCAGGGAGAAATAGTGACTGGATGATCAAAAGTTCTCTTGTGCAGAAGACTGAATCATGGCCTACAGTGCATGTCAGTGCCTGTTTAATTGTAAGCAAGTACCATCATGTTCAATAGAGATAACGATGATGAAGGTGATGATGATGATGATGATTAAACTTTCCGTTCTAGTAACATGCAGTTTTTTAAGTTCAATCTAAAACCAGATGGTTCATTAACTTTATAAAAATGGTTAAAGCCAGTTGAGAACCCTACATTATTTTATGATTTCTTGCAAAAATGCCTTCTAGCTTCACATTTTCAACTAGTTTTTGTTTCTTAGCCACAACCAGTTTATGCACCTCTGCTGCTGGGGTTGGTTCCTTTTTCCATTTTCTGAAAGAGGAACTCCTCCCCAGGAAATGCACAGATGGCCTAGATCAGCCTTCCAGATGTCATTGGGCTTCAACTCCCATCAGCCCCAGCCAGCAAGGGCAGGGATGATGGGGGTTGTAGTCCAGCCCATATCTAGGAGGCCCACATTCTCACCCCTGGCCTAGATTTTTCTGTTTTCTTTTACTATCAAATGTCAATATAATTCTAACTTGGATTACTGCAATGCGCTCTACGTGGGGCTACCTTTGAAGGTGACCCGGAAACTACAACTAATCCAGAATGCGGCAGCTAGACTGGTGACTGGGAGTGGCCGCAGAGACCACATAACACCTGTCTTGAAAGACCTACATTGGCTCCCAGTATGTTTCCGAGCACAATTCAAAGTGTTGGTGCTGACCTTTAAAGCCCTAAACGGCCTTGGTCCAGTATATCTGAAGGAGCGTCTCCACCCCCATCGTTCTACCCAGACACTGAGGTCCAGCACCGAGGGCCTTCTGGCAGTTCCCTCACTGCGAGAAGCCAAGTTACAGGGAACCAGGCAGAGGGCCTTCTCAGTAGTGGCGCCTTCCCTGTGGAACACCCTCCCACCAGATGTCAAAGAGAACAACAACTATCAGGCTTTTAGAAGACATCTGAAGGCAGCCCTGTTTAGGGAAGCTTTTAATGTTTGATGTATTTTAATATTCTTTTGGAAGCCGCCCAGAGTGGCTGGGGAAGCCCAGCCAGATGGGTGGAGTTTAAATAATAAATTATTATTATTATTATTATTATTATTATTATTATTATTATTATTATTATTATTATAACTTCCAGGGATTGCCAGGTTTCTGAGAAAAGGCCTAATCATATGAAAAATTATGTGCAAAAAATATACATATAATATTTTAAGAAAGGGCAAGCCACATGTTATACCATTCTTCTGCAGCATAATTTTATAAGCATATTAATAGTGTATTTTATACAGTTATATGTATCTGTTTATGTAGGCTTGGAGGAAACTAGGAATGTTTATGTGTAGAACATTATATATATGACAACACATATAATGTGTGATTATTGTTTTTATTTTAGTTGATTGGGGGGATCCCTTCTCACTGAGACTAAAAAGTGATTCGGGAATTTAAAAATAAGTAAGTGTGTGTGTAGATAAGATTTTCAGAAAATTTCATCCCTATTATTCACACATGCTAGGCTAGCAGCTAACTGCGTATGATAAATGTATTGTCAACAGAGCATCAAGGGATTCTATTCTATTAAGAATAGTTCTCTGTTGCTTTGAAACTGGGAGAGAGGCAACACTCAGATTTTCTGAGAGGTAGTTACTGGATTCTTTATTAACATGTTAATGGTATCTACTGGAGCCTACTGTGCTGTAATTATGTTTGTTGACCAAATCACTTGGTAGAAGAAACATAGCACTATATACTCATCTTGCCAGTAAAGAGGTTCATCTAAATAAGATGTGATGGTTGTCCATATTTCAAAAGAAAGAGTATTCTTTCTTTGGAGAAGGAAGAAGAAAGTGAAAACAAATTTATTTTTCTAACATTGGATTTTCATACGTCTTAAGATCAAAAGTCTTGCATGGCTGTGATGAATGAGAATGGAATGAGATCAAGTATATCCTCTTCCCTACTCCTATAGAGAGGTAATATTTCCCAGAACTCCTAGTTACCCAACACAAAAACAAACAAACAAATGGCATATGAGTCAAGGGATATCTGCGGGCACCACTATCAAGAAGACCCTCTGCCTGGTTCCCTATAACCTCACTTCTCGCAGTGAGGGAACCACCATAAGGCCCTTGGCGCAGGACCTCAGTGTCCGGGCTGAATGGTGGGGGTGGAGACGCTCCTACAGGATGTATAACTCACAATCATCAGAATACCCATCCAATGGAATGCGTAGTGGGGCATTTTGATACAATTACAGTGGTACCTCGGGTTACATACGCTTCAGGTTACATACGCTTCAGGTTACAGACTCCGCTAACCCAGAAATATTACCTCGGGTTAAGAACTTTGCTTCAGGATGAGAACAGAAATCATGTAGCGGCGGGAGGCCCCATTAGCTAAAGTGGTGCTTCAGGTTAAGAACAGTTTCAGGTTAAGAACAGACCTCTGGAACGAATTAAGTACTTAACCTGAGGTACCACTGTATTGGGTGTCTGCAACTAGGGATGAACAGAACAGCCTTTCTGGTCCATATCCATTTTTCATGTGCTCATTCATAAATCCATTTCATCCAGTCCATAATCTGCAATTATTTTAATCCATTCAAAATCCATAATTAAATAAACCTTTTATCACAAAATTAATATTTAGATACATATTTTTGTTAGTTTGTGGGTGCTAGACTCCCATAAATTCCTGATTCAAGCTAGTGTTAGAATTTAACTAAGGCTTGTGTGCTAGACCCAATGTGTTTTAAGGTGTGTGTGTGTGTGATGCTGGAAATTAGCATGTGTGAAAAGCTAATTAAGCTAAACAAACTTCCTAAACTGTATTAGACACTTCTAAATCCTAGGGAATCAACATGTGGTAAGTGTCAATTGAGTCAGACTAATTTCCTTTGAGGTAATAGTCTGGGCATGGGCCATTAGGACACAACAAAGGACTGTGGCCTTTCCCTGTGTTAGAAAAGGTCAGAGCTTAGGTTAGTGAGGAGTTAGGCATCATGCAGTGGAGTTAGTAAGCAGCAGACTGGAGAAAGAGAGTCAGAGAGCAACATTTGAGAGCAATCGTTGGGGTCTGCTTAAGTTCAGAACCTCTTGGGCTGTTGATGTTGTGAGCCCCTCCCTTGTAGGCTTAGGTTGTATATATGGGGTGGCATGTAACACTGGTGTCAGCTAGGGGTTGTATATAACAATATTTTATCACCAAATGTGTATTTAAATCAATATTTTACCTCAGTATACACATTTCTTGTCCTAAAATATACATTCCAATGAATTTTTGTTTTGTTTCTGAGCTAAGAACTAATTCCAGCAAGTCTGAAATCTGATCAGGTCAGCTCAGTCATGCCTACCTGTAACTAGAGGTAGAGAGGAGGTATGGATTCTCTGGGGGGAAAGGCAGCAATTGTAATGTGTCGCAAATAATGATTGGTTTTTTAAAAATGAACTTATCAAGGGGGAACCTAGAATCAAGTGAATGTCAGTTTTACAGAGCCCAAAGACTCACCTTCTTGAAGCTATTTTATGCTTTCCTTCTCTTGATAACAGGAATCTGTTGGAAGTCAGTTGAACAGGTGCAGCACATTTCAGAAATTGCAATGGGATACAGCCATGCTTCAAAATGAGCTCATTTGAAAGTCAGCATATTCCACATAGGAATAATCCACTGAACCACCCAATCCTTTTTTAATAGTTGAATTTTCATAGAAACCTTTCCTTTTACGGTACATAATTCATAATACAAAACAATCTGACAGAATCACAACAATTCACATCCAAAATTGAAGGTACAAGAGTTACAGAGCACAAGAAGAGTAGTTATATTTACAGGAGAAAGGAGACTTATACTAGAAAAAGCAAAGTGAGCAGATGACAGCATCAGGATGGAGATCTTAAATGCTTTGGTAGTAAGTCACACCAGAAAGACTGCTGCGATAAGAAATATTTGATGCAATATTCATTGTGGGAAAAGGAACTGAGGAGATATTGTACTACTTCAGTATTTTGCATATTCCATGCCATGTGAGAAATCACATTGAAATGAAATGTGATCAAGGGGAAATGCTTTTTTTTAAAAAAATGCAGAGTTAACATATGAGGGCATAAATCTTATTATAAATAGATTTAAGAAAATTACAGGTAAGGCGAGAGGAACAGTTTTACCCTGGAGTCCTGAAGAAAAATCTTAAATGAAGTTTAAGTAAAGACTGCAATACTAATACTAATTTTCAAAGGCAAGCCAATCAATTCATGCAGGACTTGCCATTAAGATTGTGGCGAAGTCTTCTATAAAGGGGGGGGAGCATATTGTAGCTCTTTTTATATTTTTCCCTTTTTTGAAAATGTGACAGTTTAGAATGGAAATACATAGAGCATAGTGCTAGGCTGTGTATATAAGGGGCGATGTGATCTTTTGGTATGCTAGTCGCAATCTTTCTACAACCAAACCAATGCCATAAACCTACTGCGGTAGCTAATTGGCAGCATTTTAAAGAAAGTTTTAACAGTATGCTATGACTTTTAATAAACCAGTTTTATACTATTTTAATACTAAATCCTGAATATAGCAAAACCATGAATCTTCCATCTCTGCCACTTATAAGGTGAC
Organism: Podarcis liolepis; assembly: GCF_965112155.1. Taxonomy (NCBI): domain Eukaryota; kingdom Metazoa; phylum Chordata; class Lepidosauria; order Squamata; family Lacertidae; genus Podarcis; species Podarcis liolepis. The sequence continues at coordinate 68,743,172 of NC_139557.1, read as the reverse complement.
CATTAAAAATCAACATTGTACCAGAATTTTAAAACTTTTTTGCACCTCTGAACTCTGCCTATATCCTATTTTTCACTAATTGTAGTTGGGGTTTTGCACTGCATGTACCAAAGAGCTGAATTCTTTAGCCTAATTGTTCCAAAATGTTCTGTCTGAAATGAAGGAAGGATTGTGCGTGTTTCAAACAAGATGCTTCGGGGGCAGAAATAGGAGAAATACTTTGAAGCATTTATTTTTTTAAACAAAACAAAACACATTCTTCCCCTTTTTCAACTAAGTTTGAAATAACAGTCTGAAAAAGTGCTTGAGAGAAGGATGACAGCATTATAATGGAGCCTTATTTTGAGTTCTCCTTGGATTATTGCTAATGGTCCAGTGGGGCACTGTTCTCTCTCCTTGCCACAGACACACAAATACTACTCCTGATATCAAAGCACATAATTTTATCATGAAAAAAACCCAGTCTGTTGAAAAGACAGAAATGAGTGATGGGTTTTACACTGTACAATCCTATGCAAACATAGCTTACTCAGGAATCTGTTCTATTGTGTCTAATGGGGCTAACAGGGGTGCTTGAATAAAATATTCCCGGGGGGGGCAGTAAGCTCCACCCCACATGACATGGTGCACACACACCATTTGAATGGCAATGCCCATCGGTTGGGGGGACTTAAATATTTTATTGGGGGCAGCGAAGGGACTTCGGCTTCTGGGAGTTGGCTCCTATGGTCCCTAGTAAGTGTGTGTAGCATTTCAGTCAAAAGTGCAAATAATATTTTGCTAGAATTTGGGTCACACCCTGGCACAGGAAGTGATTATGGTAGAATTTGTTGTTGCTTAGTCGTTTAGTCGTATCCGACTCTTCATGACCCCATGGACCAGAGCACGCCAGGCACTCCTGTCTTCCACTGCCTCCCACAGTTTGTTCAAACTCGTGTTGGTAGCTTTGAGAACACTGTCCAACCATCTTGTCCTCTGCCGTCCCCTTCTCCTTGTGCCCTCAATCTTTCCCAACATCAGGGTCTTCTCCAGGGAGTCTTCTCTTCTCATGAGGTGACCAAAAGTATTGGAGTCTCAGCTTCAGATCTGTCCTTCCACCAACTACTGGTGCTGAAGAAACTGAAATTGACCAATTCTATGAAGACTTACAACACCTTATAGAAATGACACCAAAGAAGGATGTTCTTCTCATTATAGGGGATTGGAATGCTAAAGTAGGGAGTCAAGAGATAAACTGGCAAGTTTGGCCTTGGAGTTCAAAACAAAGCAGGGCAAAGGCTAATAGAGTTCTGCCAAGAGAACAAGCTGGCAAACACTCTTTTCCAACAACACAAGAGACAACTCTACACATGGAAGTCACCAGATGGGCCGCATCAAAATCAGATTGATTATATTCTCTGCAGCCAAAGATGGAGAAGTTCTATACAGTCAGCAAAAACAAGACCTAGAGCTGACTGTGGCTCAGATCATCAGCTTCTTATAGCAAAATTCAAGCTTAAACTGAAGAAAGTAGGAAAAACCACTGGGCCAGTAAGATACAATCTAAATCAAATCCCTTATGACAGTGGAAGTGAGGAACAGGTTCAAGGATTTAGATTTGGTGGACAGAGTGCCTGAAGAACTATGGGTGGAGGCTCGTAACATTATGCAGGAGGCAGCAACGAAAACCATCCCAATGAAAAGGAAATGTAAGAAAGCAAAGTGGCTGTCCAACGAGGCCTTACAAATAGCGGGGGAGAGAAGGCAGGCAAAATGTGAGGGAGATAGTGAAAGATACAGGAAACTGAATGCAGATTTCCAAAAAATAGCAAGGAGAGACAAGAAGGCCTTCTTAAATGAACAAATAGAGGAAAACAATCGAATGGGAAAAACCAGAGATCTGTTCAAGAAAATTGAAGATATGAAAGGAACATTTCGTACAAAGATTACCATATTAAAGGACAAAAGTGGTAAGGACCTAACAGAAGCAGAAGACATCAAGAAGAGGTGGCAAGAATACACAGAGGAATTATACCAGAAAGATATGGATGTCTTGTACACCCCAGGTAGTGTGGTTGCTGACCTTGAGCCAGACATCCTGGAGAGTGAAGTCAAATGGGCCTTAGAAAGCACTCCTAATAACAAGGCCAGTGGAAGTGATGATATTCCAGCCGAACTATTTAAAATTTTAAACGATGATGCTGTTAAGGTGCTACCTTCAATATGCCAGCAAGTTTGGAAAACTCAGCAGTGGCCAGAGGACTGGAGAAGATCAGTCTACATCCCAATCCCAAAGAAGAGCAGTGCCAAAGAATGCTCCAACTACCACACAATTGCACTCATTTCACACACTAGCAAGGTTATGCTTAAAATTCTACAAGGCAGGCTTAAGCAGTATGTGGACCAAGAACTCCCAGAAGTGCAAGCTGGATTTCGAAGGGGCAGAGGAACCAGAGACCAAATTGCAAACATACGCTGGATTATGGAGAAAGCTAGAGAGTTCCAGAAAGACATCTACTTCTGCTTCACTGACTATGCAAAAGCCTTTGACTGTGTCGACCACAGCAAACTACGGCAAGTTCTTAAAGAAATGGGAGTGCCTGATCACCTCATCTGTCTCCTGATAAATCTCTATGTGGGACAAGAAGCTACAGTTAGAACTGGATATGGAACAACTGATTGGTTCAAAGTTGGGAAAGGAGTACGACAAGGCTGTATATTGTCTCCCTTCTTATTTAATTTAATTTATCTCTGCCCTAGGGCATGTGAATAACATCTCCTAGTTCTAATCTAACAGTTCCTGAGATTCATGACCTCTTAAGGCATTGTATGAGCAAGAAAATACTGTTCATGTTGCCTCTTTACTTGTGGTCAGCTAATCTCTAGAATCTGTAAGGGATGGAAGGATGGATGGATGGATTTGCACATGTAATGAAATAAGGGTTTTGCTTTTATACCACTTGCACTGAGATGCACAAACCGCAGCTATCTGTGTGGTGGCTATGAGCCAGGTGCCCACCAGCAAGCAGCTGACAAACACAGAATTTTTCAAGTATTAAAAAAGGGAAATATTTAAGGTTCATCATTCTGAGTCTCACAAATCAGTCAGCAAGTCAACCGTACTCTCACACACAAACACTCACACTTTAGAAATCAGCCTGACTTATAGGAAACTTCGTCAACTTTCAATTTATGAGTGTTCATAAAAAACGAGAACCCTCTCTTCAATCCCAGACTTAAAAATGAAATGTCATAGATCACATTTATTAATTATATTCCTGGTTTAGTACTAGAGCAGCACATTTCTCAAGTTAATTGCCAGAACAGGAACAATGTTGTGACATTAACATTGTCTTAGGTCAAATTGGAATTCGAAAGCTGGAGGAAACTATTATTGCTTGTCAGGGGCCAATATGGAAGGATGGCATTTTCTGGAAGATAAAATAGTAATGCCTGCATTAAAAAAAGGGCTCATGGGCCTATTTAAAAAGGTGGTTCATGGCATGCACATAGAAATGTATGCAAAGTAGAACAAAAATGTAGTAAAGTATCTCTGGGAGCATTCTTATGGCTAAAGAAGGTGAATAGGCAAGTGAGATTAGACTTAATTTTATAATCCTTGACATTTTTAATACCTGGGGCATATGGAAGTACATAACAGTTTCAGAAAAATCAGCATTAATGCAATGCTCACCAAGTAGAGGAATCCATTTCTGGAAATATACTCTCCTTGCTGAGTTTTGGAAATGGGCGGGAGTGCACTGCTTTGTCTTGGTTTGTGCTTTGCTGAAAGAATAAAGTGGGAGAGAGAACAATGTGCATTTTCAGCAGGTCATGCTATAATAGTAAGAGCCCTGCTAGATCAGCCCAAAGTCTGATCTCGTCGAGAACACTAGCCAACCATGGGCACATTCACATCTTACATTTAAATCACACAGCTACCCCCCAAAGAATCTCTCGGGAGTCTAAGCAGGGGAAAGGGAAAATAAATAAATTAGAGAAAATTGAAAGCAGGATTCAATGAGCTTGTCAAACAAATCGGGACTAAACTTGACACACGACAAAAAAAGCAAGAAAGCAATTGATTATCAATATGAGTGAGGCCAATGGGAGTAGCAGAGCCATTTAGTGTCCATCAAGGCAAGTTGGTCAAACCTATTAAGCTATCTAATGACTGGAGGGAACCGCAGGCTAAGTGAGTTCTCTTGACAGTCAGCTGTTTCTTCCCTGAGCTTTGTGAACTAAAGCTCACAAGTGTAGAGTGTATATGCCAAGCGTATAGAGTGCTGTGAAAAATTGTGGGCTGTGACACAGCAGAGTCAATTTGCACACAACATTGCGTTTTCCTGCTGCCTTCTAAAAGGGTGCCGTTTTGCCAGAAGCCATGGTAAGATGGGGGGAGGGGAGGGGAGAGACAAAACAGCATTTTTCCCTTCTTTGATTGCTTTTTTGCATGGTCTCAGAGGATTTCCCTGGATTTTTCTATCATTTTGGGATCAAAATTCCATGTGCAGGAGTGCATTAGAAATTTTCCAATAGGAACCAACAGAAATTGTTGGCTTGTTATGTGAATGCTCACCCATTGAGCGTTGTGTTCAGACAGTGAGACCCGTGTGCATATTAAATAAAAGGGGAGATAATAAACAACCTTGTCATACCCCCTTTGATGTTGGAATTGTGGCTGGCAGCTGCCCATTCAATCCTACTCTCACTCTCATATTTGTTTCAGAGTATCAGAACAAATATCAAAGGAGGCACTTCCCCATGTTCCATCATTAAATAGAAAAGAGAAAGTACTTTTCTACTTTCTCTCTGTAGTGTCCCTGACTGTGGAATGCCCACTTGAAGGAGGCACGCTTGGCACCAACACTGTATCCTTTTCAGTGCACAAGCACTTTTGATGGTGATATTCTAAGCTGTTTGAAAGGACACACCCCTTTTAATGCCATTGCCTTGTTGATTTGTGAAACCCTTTCCGGGTGAAGGACAGCTTAGATATTATAATGAAGTACACTGCATGAGGCAGCTGTTGATGTGGCAGAAGGAAGGCACCCAGAACACTTTCTTCTGCTATTACAGTGAACCTGCTCTTTGTGTTGACACACACTTTATTTGGATTTATCATGGTGGGCACAGGAGTGGCTGGTCACTGGTGGGGTGAGGTGCTAGAGACCCCCTTGTCTCCAGGCAGTGGTGTATGGAGACAGTCTGGGAGTAGCGCAGTTCAGGCACACCAAGAGAGCTAATCCTGCACTTATGCCAGTACACCCACATTCCCCCAACCTTACAGCCACACTAACCTCAGCAACTAACTGTCCCACTCTGTAGCATGTTAGGTATCACTCGTCACGCAACAGGAAAAGGGTGCAGATAACTTTAAGGACATGTTCTATGAGTTCTGGGTGTGGGTTTTCTCGGCTAATTAGGCAGAGCTGGTGATGTGTATAAAGAGAGAAGAAGTTGCCGTTTGCAACTGCCTGCAGAAAGAGAACACCCACATGCTTTGTGTTTGTTGTTTGTGTAGTCATAATAAAACTCTTGTTTGAGTATTTTACATCGGTCTCGTGGTTCTGTCATCTGCCGCCAGGGAAAATTCACCTCCATTACAGCAGCCAGGAGATTCCGTTCCCTGGAACCACCCCTCCCCACTGGCCACTTCTTTGTAGGCATAGGAAAAACCGACAAGAGTAGCTCACATGGGATGCACACAACTTTAAAGAAGGAATTAGGTGCATTTATGCAGGATCAGTTGATTGACAGCAATCATAGCAAAGTGGAACCTCCAGCTTCAAAAATAATGTATTCCTCCTTTAAAACAGGGAGGATGGACTCCAGTTCCATAAGCCCCAACCAGCATGGCCAGTGGTCAAGTATGCGGGAAGCTATAGTCTAGCAACATATTCAGGACCACCAGCTTCCCACCCCTAGGTCAGCAAATGCTTCCAACCCAAATGTTGGGAATTTTTTAATTTGATGTGTATTTTCAGCACCATGTCCCCACGATGCTGATGCTTTTTGACAGCGCCAGGATTCCCTTCACCCAAAGCAAGTCAAGTCTTGAATGCTGCTGAGGTTTATTTTGCACTCAGCATGTTATGGTTGAGACATTCTCAGACTTTTTACACTTTTCAGTCACCTCTATTTTGGCAGTTTGGTTCATCTCACTCAGAAAGCAATGTGATTTGGGCTGAGCTCTGTGCCACTAAATTTGGATCAAACACTTGAAAGTTATCCCACATGTTTAAGTGATATGCCATGTCTAATATGAAGTAAACATATTATGGAGAGTGGAAACCGTGCCTTTAGCTAAGCAGATAGGAAGAAGGAAAATGGCAGATGATACAAATACTCCTCTACTTGTATTGACTTCAAAGAGATAGGCCTAGTTGTGATGAATTTATCCTTTTAACTGCAAATTCTAGGCAGATTGCTGTTATTATGTGGAAATATAAATTACAGCAAAGCAGGATATTCCGCGCATTACACTGGGGAGGAACTAGCATCAAAACAACATCCAGCAACACTGAATTTCCTGTCTGGAGTTTGAATAGCCTCACTGCTGAGTCTTCTCCCTTTGTTATTGGGATGAATGCCCAAGCAGCGCTGAAGATGATACCATGGCAACTCCCTTGTCTGTCTACAAGCACCAGCACAATAGGATAATAGAGATGGAAAGGACCAAAAACCATCGATTCCAGGCTGCATGTCATGCCCCATTAAATACAGCCTCCATTCATGTAATGTGCCAAGTGCCCCAATTTTTCCCATTCCAAGCATGGCTGGTAAGCTATAATCGACTTGGTGGGCTGCAAATTGTGAAGGCTGTCTGATCTAGTCCACTACTGATGCAAGGATGAATAATCACCCTCCGAGACATGCCCCACATATGCAGTTCACTTGACACATGCAAAACCACAGTGTTCTAGTTTATTTAGGCCATACCATACATTTAAAGCAGTATCATACCACTATAAACAGTCATGGCTTCCCCCAAAGAATCCTGGGAACTGTCTTCTCTCTCTTCCCAGGGAAGAGAGAAAAATTATGAGAAGAAATTGTTTTCCTCCTCCACCCCCAGAATGGTGATCAGTCAGATCCTGAACATGAGGCGCACATCCACTGGACCTCCCACCCCCCAAAATTGTTTTCACTCTCCGCCATAAGCCTAATATATTTCACATTCTGTTTGGGGGGGGTATTGCTTTTTTTTAAAAAAAAGTATTATATATTTTTGTGTTTTTATATTTTAAATTGCCCTGAGATTCCTAGGTGAAGGGCGGTATAGAAATTTAATAAATAATGATGATACTAATAATCATTGCAATTTCAAATTCCCTGTGGAAGACAGCATCAAGACCTTAGGGCAATAATCCCTGATTTAACTGGCTACAGCTGACATACCATGATGTTTTAAAAAGTCTTTATAAATGCATCCAACCAATGCACTGAGATGCACATTGAACGCTCTCTCATATTTAGATATCTCTCCAACAATCATTCTGTTTATGTTCTTCCACCCTGAAGTCTCACAAGGCCAGGCAGACAAGAACCAGACCAAATTATTCCCACATGCCTCATGCTTTGTGCTGCTTCTTCCCTGGAACACCTCAAAAGCATATTAACATTTTCCATTGTAAAAACAGAGTTATACTCAAGTCCTTTGAGACACAGCCAGATATCTGTAATATTCTGGTTGGGACCCCTTCCCCCTGCAGCCATTCAGAGTGATTATAAGAATAAATTAGAGCAGCCAATGTATGTTCCCACATCTATTTATACTATGGATGATAATTAGCATCTAATACCTGCTTTAATTCTTCATATCATTTAAAGAAGTTGTATGAGAATGTGTGTTTGACTTATATATGAATATATAAATATCTCCAACTGAGAAAATATTTACAGGAACTTGAGAAAAAATATTACTTTTTAAGGAATGGCACAAACTTTGAAAATATATATCTTTCAGGAAATAAGTATTTTTATGTCTAAAATATATGTTGTTACTTTTCTTTGTGAAGAAAAACAGATAATTTTGTGTTGCTTTGGGTTAAAGATTCAGGAAACCTCAAAATGTCTGATGCTTGGGAATGTGGTTTAATTTTTCTCATTAAACGTAAATGAACTGCCTATAAGGAAATGACTAGGCTTATTTAGAATATTTGTTTTTTTTTTTTTTATAAAATTTTTTATTGCGTTCCTTTTCATAGGTTCACAAATTAGTTTGCATAGTAACATGCAAGAAACATTTTTTTTATATATAAAGAAAAATGAAAAAAGAAAAAAAATATGTTACACATCATGTTTCATAAATTTACTTTCTTTTGGACCTCCCCACATCTTCCCAACATTGCATTCATTGTTCTAACCTGATCAGCAATTTGTTACCTTGTTTCATAACTTATTGTATCTTTGACTTTATTATGTTACCAATTTCGAAAGTTTGTAGTTTACTTTTGGTACCTTCGCAATAAACATAATATATTGTTTCAAATTTGTTTCCTTTTCTTTTTTATCTAGGCTTATTTTATCCCTTGCTTAAATAGGTTGCGGAAGCGTGACGTTTCCTAATCATGCACAATCTTAACATTCAAACAACTTATAATATTTTTGCAAATAATCCTTGAATTTTTTCCAGTCCTCCTCTATTGTTTCTTCGGTCAGATCTCGAATTCTGCCAGTCATTTCTGCCAACTCCATGTAGTCCAACAACTGTGTCTGCCAGTCCTCCAGTGTGGGTAAATCTGGTGTCTTCCAGTACTTTGCGATAAGGATCCTTGCTGCTGTTGTCGCATACATAAACAGAGTTCTATCCTTCTTTGGCACCTTCCGGTCCACCATGCCCAGCAGAAAGGCCTCTGGTTTCTTAAGAAAGGTATATTTAAATACCTTTTTCAACTCATTATATATCATTTCCCAGAAGGCCTTTACTTTCGGGCAGGTCCACCAGAGGTGAAAGAATGTCCCTTCTTCCTCCTTACATTTCCAACACTTATTATCAGACAGGTGGTATATTTTAGCCAACTTGACTGGGGTCATGTACCACCGGTATACCATTTTCATAATGTTCTCTTTCAAGGCACTACATGCCGTGAATTTCATACCGGTGTTCCATAACCTTTCCCAGTCCTCAGACATAATGTTATGTCCTACATCCTGTGCCCATTTTATCATAGCCGATTTAACTGTCTCATCCTGTGTATTCCATTTAAGCAGCAAGTTATACATTCTCGAAAGTACCTTAGTTTTGGGTTCTAATAACTCCGTCTCTAGTTTCGATTTCTCCACCTGGAAACCAACTTTTTTATCCATTTTGAAAACCTCTTGCATTTGAGCATAATGTAGCCAGTCTCGCACCTTATTTTTTAATTTGTCTTGGCTTTGGAGCTTCCAGTTGTCTCCAACTCTTTCAATTAATTCCCAATATTTTGGCCAGTAGGCCTCCATATTGGGCCTTTTTTTGGAAACTTTGGCTTCCACTGGTGATAACCACCTCGGGGTTTTACTTTCTAGTAAATCCTTGTACTTCATCCATACAGCAAATATTGATTTTCTGACAATATGGTTTTTGAACAATTTATGAACCTTTGCCTTGTCATACCACAAGTATGCATGCCAACCATAAACATTGTCAAACCCTTCCAGGTCTAGGACATCAGTGTTTTCCAACAAGAACCAATCCTTCAACCAGCAGAAGGCTGCAGCTTCATAGTACAACCTTAAATCCGGCAGGGCAAACCCCCCTCTTTCTTTTGAGTCAGTTAGTATTTTAAATTTTATTCGGGGCTTTTTGCCCTGCCAGACAAACTTAGATATATCCTTCTGCCACTTTCCAAAACATTCCATTCTGTCCACGACCTGTAGGGTTTGAAATAAAAATAACATTTTTGGCAAAACACACATCTTTATAGCTGCGATTCGGCCTGACAAGGTAAGTTTCAATCTTGCCCATATATCCAAATCCTTTTTGATTTCCAACCAACATTTTTCATAATTATCTTTAAATAAATTTAAATTTTTGGTGGACAAAAGTACCCCCAGGTACTTCACTTTTTTCACCACACTTAACTCTGTTTCTTTCTGGTACCCCTCTGTCTCTGTAGGTGTCAGATTTTTAACCAAAACCTTGGTTTTTTGTTTATTAAGCTTAAATCCCGCCACCCGACCAAACTCCGAGATAAGTTCAAGAACTTTTTTTGTACTAGATTCTGGCTCCTGTAATGTCAAGACTAGATCATCTGCGAAAGCTTTCAATTTGTATTGTTTCGCTCCGACCACTATACCCTGCACCAACCGGTCCTCTCTGATCATATTCAGCAATACCTCCAGGACAGAAATAAATAACAGAGGAGATAGGGGGCACCCCTGTCGTGTCCCTTTTTCAATTTTGAGTTCCTCCGACACCACATTATTCACTATCAGTTTGGCTTTTTGTTCTGAGTAGATTGCTTCTACTCCATTTTCAAACCCCCTTCCCACTCCCATCCCTTTCAGGTTTTTCTTCATAAACCTCCAAGAAATGTTGTCAAATGCTTTCTCCGCATCAATAAAAATTTAAACGGCCCTTGTGTTCCTAATTCTCAAAAGCTCCAATATGTCAATAATGTTCCTGGTATTGTCCGACATATGTCTACCAGGGAGAAAACCTGCTTGGTCCTTATGAATTACTTCATTTAATACTTTTTTAAATCTATTTGCTAAAATGTCTGCAAATATTTTGTAATCCACATTCAGGAGTGAGATGGGACGATAGTTCTTAAGCTGGGTCTTTTCCATCTCCGACTTTGGAATCAATGTGATGAATGCTTCTTTCCACGTTTCCGGTGCCCTCTTCCCCTCCATAATCTGGTTGCAAACCTCCAATAATGGTTGTATCAAAAAGTCCTTCAAAGTCTTATAATATTTGGAGGTGAGCCCGTCCGGGCCTGGAGATTTGCCGAGTTGCATATTTCGAATGGCACCTTCAATTTCCTGTTGGGTTATTTTACTGTTGAGAATTACTCTTTGGTCTTGGCTTATTTTAGTTAGACCATTTGTTCTCAAAAATTGGTCTATTTCCAATTCTTGCTGAGGCCCCTGTGCATAAAGATCTTTAAAGTATCTGTGGAAGCACTTCCTTATTTCTTCTGGTTTCTGCACTATTTTTCCTTGAATCTCTAAATTTGTAACTGTATTTAACTTTTGTCTTTTTTTCAACTGCCAAGCTAACAATTTTCCACATTTATTTGATGATTCAAACGATCTCTGTTTCATTTGTTTAATTTTCCATTCAATTTCTTGATTAATCAGTTTCGAATATTGTGCTTGGTGGAATTTGATTTCTCTTAATACCTCTTTTGATTTTGGTTTGGTCCTCAGCTTTTTCTCTCCTTCACTTATTTTCTCTAAAATTTTTTCCTTTTTTCCATTCCAAAATTTTCTTTTTATTGTGTTCTGTTGTATCAGAAACCCTCTCATTACAGCTTTACTTGCGTCCCAGACTGTTCTCTTCTCGACCGTAGTGTTCAAATTTATTTCAAAATAGTCCTTTAAAGTTTTTTGGGCCTTCTTAACGATCTCTTGATCTCTTAGCAAGGTGTCATTCATCCTCCATCTAAAGGATCCGGTTGGGATAAGTCTCAATTCCATTTTTAAGGCATTATGGTCGGAGCAGGTTTTTGGGCAGATTTCCACCTTTCTTGTTTTAGGTGCCAGCCCTCTAGATATCCAAATTTGGTCGATTCGTGTCCATGACAAATGGGCCTCAGAAAAGAAGGTTCCTTCTTTACCCAAGGGGTTCCTTGTCCTCCAGATGTCAATCAAGTCCATATTGTCTGTCATTTCAAAAAACGTTTTGGGGAGTCTGCCGTCTGTTGTTAAATTTTGATTTTGGGATTTATCCATATTTGTTGAGACCACCCCATTCATGTCTCCCATCACGATAATATTAGAATAGTCCAGGTAGTCGAGCAGTGTCTCATGCAGCTTCTTATAAAATTCTGATTTTCCATCATTTGGTGCATAAATTCCTAGTATCAGAATCTTCTCCCCTTGTGTTTGAATTTCAATTGCGAGAATTCTTCCATGGTCATCTTTAAATAAGAATTTTGGTGTCAGATTCTCCTTTGCATATATTACAACGCCTCTCTTTTTCACTTTGTCTGATGAGATAAATTCTTGGCCTAATCTTTTATTGATTAATACTTTCCTGTGGAGCCTGGTCACATGTGTTTCTTGAAGACATATTAAGTCCAATTGTTCTTTTTTTAGGATATGAAATATCCTCCTTCTTTTTTCCGGAGAATTCCCGCCATTTATATTCCAACTAAGTAGCTGCAGGGACATCCTGTTCTAGTTGAGATGTTCTTAAGATGAGGTGTCTTCCTTTTGCTCCGATCCCGAGGGGGCAGGCGTTGGCCCGCTTCCAGGCAGAATTGATGTTGGTAAAGGTGGAAGCCAATCTGCTCCTTTTTGGAGATCTTCACCGTGGTCGTGAAGGAACTTTTGGTTGTCTTCAGGTGTTCTAATTTTAACCTTCCTTTCTTTGTATGTAAAGGATAATCCTTGTGGGAACTCCCACCTGTAGGGAATTGCGTTGTGTCTCAGTAATTTTGCTAGTTCTGTATAGGTGGCTCTAAGGTCCAACAGCTGTCTTGGGATATCTCTATAAATTTCCACCCTTTTGTCTTGTATTTGTATTGCTTTTTTGAAATGAAGGCCTAGGATCTTGTCTCTCTCTTCCCTTGATCTTAGAATTATCAAACAGTCCCTGGATCTGTCTTTCCTTACCAATCTTCCCAATCTGTATGCCGAGACAATTTTAAAGTCTGTATCTTCTGTTATGCCCCAGAACTTTGAAAATTCTTGTGTCAGATATCCAATCAAGTCTCCTTGCTCAAGTTCTGGAATGCCTCTCAATTTGATGTTGTTCTCACGATTTTTCAATTCCACCATTGACAGGTAGGTTTGTTGTTCACCCACCTGTTTGTGCAGAGGCTTGACTTCTCCTTTTATTTCTTCAACTTCTTTTTGTAAGGCTCCCACTTTTTGTATTGCTTCTCCAGCTAGTTCACGGTTTTCCGCTGTTGCACCTTGCAGGTTCTCTATTGCTTGCGTATGCTGGGAAACTTGATCAGTCAATTTTTGTATCGAAGAAGTCGCTTTGTCTATTTTCAGAGACTGGTCATCCACCTTCTGGTTTAAGCTTGATAACTGCTCCAATATTTGTTTTAATAGTGTGTCTGACCCACCTGCTGCCATATCTTCCTCAGTGGGCTTCTCTGTTATTTCAGCTTGCTCCCTCTGTGTCACCAGTACAGCTGGAACCGACGATCGGCGTCCTTGGGTCAGTGTTGTTTGTACAAATTGTCCTGGTTTTCTTTCCTTTTCCTTTTCTTTTTCCTTGGCCTCTTTAGTTTCCTTAGCTTTAGATGCTCTTGTTCTCCCTGCACCACTCATTACACATCTGTCAGTGTTCAAGGTCAAATTGTCTATTGTTCCATGGGAAAGACAGAACCAGTTATAAACAATCAGTAGAATGAAAGCCAAAACAAAGATCAGTTCCCAGGATTTTATAATCCGAAAGCCCTGTAGGGGGAGTGCCACCAAGTTTCAAAGACAAAGAAGGAAGTATTCCGCCATTAAAATTCCAAGTTGTTTCTGCTCAATAAATCCAATAATCCAACAGTCCCTTCACCGGCCAAAAAAATTCCCCAAAGCACCTCTTAAAGTTCAGCAAAGTTCCATCAACGGTGCTTGCAACAAAGTCTCATACAGTCTTTTCTGCTCAAATGTATCAGTTGCACTCCAAAAAAGTTTTTTGCAACTGTTTCTGCAGTTATTGCAACCTCTCTCCCCGGCAGTCCGACGTCTGACTCTTTAGAAGTACAAACCAAAAGAGGCAGGAAAAAGGAGGAAAGTCCACATTTACAGCTTAATTTAGTCAATATCCATTCCTTCCTTCCGTAAAATAAAGAATAGATCTAGTAGCGCAAGAAAGTTAAAACTTCCCAAAGTCCCGTTTCAAGCGCTTCCGCTTCTTAAGGCTTTGCTTTGATCTCGTCAGCAATGTCGGGAGACGGACTTCCCTTTTCTCATCTCCCGATTTCAGCCAAAATCAACAAATTCTTTACCAAATTTAAATCCCTTTACTCACGGGTATGTTGCTTGCAGTTTAGTGTTGATTTTAGGAAGAAAGGTCAGCGCTCATCTGCAACAGCCGCGCGGCTTCACTTCCGCGGAAAGAGCGATGAACTCACAGCACCGCTACCCCTCCTTCACTCCGGGTCTCCTTACGGGGTCCCTTCTGTGTTTTCAGGGCAGCTTCTGGTGCCCGCCGAGTCCCACGGCCACGGGCTCACTCTACCCGTGGTTTATCTTAATGGGTCGTCGCTATGCCGCAGCGAACGACCCTTTTCCGCGGAGCCCCTCTTCAGAGAACGAAGAGGACCGCCATTACAGTTTCGCGCCGCCTCCGGAAGTCGGCTTATTTAGAATATTTGTTGACCACCCAATCAACAATGTCCTCCAGGGGATTCACACAGAGTGCAAGCAACTAAAAATAATTAAAATTTAATTAAAACATTAAACATTAATCAATTCAATTTCCTGCTTAAAAAACAGCACAAGCTGCATAATCCAGCAAAAATAGGTCTACATTTGGTTCGGAAAGGATCAAAATGGAGGCAACAGGCACACAGAGGGGACAATTTCACCAAAGGGGTGCCACAACTAAAGGGGCCTGAAACCGTAGATGATGCCACAAAAAATTGCCAAGCAATCCTAAAGTGGTGATGATATCTCATAGCCAGGGCCACATTTAGGTTTGATGAGGCCCTAAACTACTGAAGGCAATGGGGCCCTTTATACAGTGGTGCCTCGAAAGACGAAATTAATTCGTTCCGCAAGTTTTTTCTTCTTGCGAGTTTTTCGTCTTGCGAAGCACGGTTTCCCATAGGAATGCATTGAAAATCAATTAATGCGTTCCTATGGAAACCGCTTGCCAGGCTGGCGGTGCGGAGAAGGGCTTTTCTCCCCACCACAAGCCTTCAGGACAGGTACGGGAACAGAGGGGAAGGGGTGCAGCGCTTCTCCTCTGTTCCCGGGGCTTGCGGTGGGAGGAGGGTTTTTCCTCCCCACCGCCAACATTCAGAACAGCATTCTGAATGTTGGCGGTGGGAAGGAAAACCCTCCTCCCACCGCAAGTCTTCAGGACAGCCATCCGAAGGCTGGCGCAGGGAGAAGGGCTTTTCTCCCCACCGCCAGCCTTCGGAGGAGCCTTCCGAAGGCTGGCGCGGGGAGAAGGGCTTTTCTCCCCACCGCCAGCCTTCGGAGGAGCCTTCCGAAGGCTGGCGCGGGGAGAAGGGCTTTTCTCCCCACCGCCAGCCTTCGGAGGAGCCTTCCGAAGGCTGGCTCGGGGAGAAGGGCTTTTCTCCCCACCGCCAGCCTTCGGAGGAGCCTTCCGAAGGCTGGCGCGGGGAGAAGGGCTTTTCTCCCCACCGCCAGCCTTCCGAGGAGCCTTCCGAAGGCTGGCTCGGGGAGAAGGGCTTTTCTCCCCACCGCCAGCCTTCCGAGGAGCCTTCCAAAGGCTGGCGCGGGGAGAAGGGCTTTTCTCCCCACCGCCAGCTTTCGGAGGAGCCTTCCGAAGGCTGGCGCGGGGAGAAGGGCTTTCCGCCCCACCACCAGCCTTCGGAGGAGGTCCGAGGACAGTGGGGAAGACGCGCTGCGCTTCCCCGCTGTCCCGGAGATTTCCCTATGGGCTTTCGTCTTGCGAAGGAAGCCCATAGGGAAATTTGTTTTGCGAAGCGCCTCCAAAACGGAAAACCCTTTCGTCTAGCGGGTTTTCCGTCTTGCAAGGCGTTCGTCTTGCGGGGCACCACTGTATGTCCTTTGTCAACAGCAATTTGTCACTTTTTTGTGCTGAATATATGCTATACGTGGGGCCCATTACTTACGTCATAGGAGCCTACACAACACAGAACACTGTTGCTGTATGTACCGGTAGGTTTTATTTTAGTTGTTTTTTAACTTCTATTTTGCAAATGTGCATCCATTTTTTTTTCTTTACAATTTTTTGGGGCCCGGCCCAAGAGAGTGTGGCCCTAAGCTATAGCTTGTTTAGTTTATATGTAAATCCGGCACTGCTCATAGTGGAGGAATTGCCAGTTTCTAAAGTCTGCCAGCTTGCTCTGGCCATACTAGAAGAGGGTGGGAAACTCCCCCCCCAACCCTTCCCCCTTTCCATTGACTGACTGGATAAAATTTACTACAGCATCTCCAAGGCTGGTGTAGCGTTGGACCCATTTTGAAGGTGAATCAGCAGCCTTCCCCAACTCCCCCCTCCTGGACACCCCCCATTTCTCTCCCACCCACACACCCCACTGCTGAGAGCACAATAACAGCAGCAGAGCTTCCTCCACAACATTGGGGAGGCGTCACTCTTTGCTGGCAAAGAGGGAAGTTGGCAGCATCTTATGACCTCCCAACCTACCTCACAGGAAGTATAGGGAGTTAGAAGTGAATATTTAAAATGTGGAAGGTAAGGGCATTCTTGTCACCCATGAGGCACGTAACAGGTAAGACAATAACAACTGAAAGAGTGCTTTCAGGTGACCAGTTCAGCCATCCTGATTTCTTTGCCGAGAGATTAGATGGCATTGGCTATTGAATGAGCATTCATCCTGATTTGCTTGCAGGGAGGGCTTGATGGCATTGGGTCAATACAAGCCACGCTTTCCCTGTGGCATTTCCCTGCCACTTTCATTACCACAAAAAGGAAAGTGTGATCTGTTGGGAAAGCTGGTTTCTTTGCAAGACCTCCCAATCAAATCTACCTATGTGACCTGAATTTGCTGGTATGTGATTGAATTTGAGCTGAAAATAGAGATGATCTGGAAGATTCAATGATTTAAAACAAAAACAAAACCCTGCTTGTCTCAGATCAGAGTTAAGATGTTCTCCTGTTGGCTCAAGTTCCACAAAGCTGGAAAACAGGCCATGTGGACCATGAATAATGTTTAAAGAGTAATTGGCAATTGAAATCTAACTAACCAGAAAGGAACACTGTGACCTAATGGAAAACCATATCCTTAGGAACAACATGATTTAATGAAATTCACATCTTTGAGTCCCGAGTCTTGGTATGCTCAGGACCACTTCAAACAACTGGGTTTATAGGAAAGTAAAGGATGATTAAACACCTGCTTATTTTAGTTTGCCATTTTTCTTTTTACAACCTGTAACTCAAAGTACTTCTTTTGTGCAACCTTAAAACTTGATAGAGTTACACACAACTCGTAACTCACAACTCGTGTGCATTTAAACTTGTGCACATTCAGCTTTATGCACTTGGCAAAGAAAGAAATAAAAAGGCGGCAGAAAGGGAAAAAAGACTTTGGCTATATCACCTGCCATTGAGCCCAGTGTGTTTTGACTATGTCATTTTGGCTTTATGCACTGTAAAATTGATAGTTTCACTTCCTCTGAAGTAGATATTTCCCTCTGATGATTGGGAAACTATAATCATCCTTAGATATGCCCCATACATTTTTCTCTTCAAACGAAAGATGGGGTGTAAAAACTTGCCTTTTTGATATCAGCTGAGTTTGCTTCTAAGAGAGACTCAAGGCTTGCTTCTCGGGTCAGGTAATCAAGTAGCATGTCTCACTCTGAAATTCAACGTATTTGATTATTAAATTGTTAAATTATAGTTTTTTTTTACATATGATTGATCAATCTTATATTTTTAGTAAATAAATGTGTTGATTAAAGCTAGGAGACTAAGATTATGTTCTGAACTCTAAATATTACATGTGATCTTCTGGGTGCTACTTCACCAGTTGAACCAAGAGTTTGATACATAAAAGGTATTCTTATGCAGGGCAATTTTTGTCAAATAGCCAGCCTGGCTTAATTGACAGAAATAGCTTAGAAGGGTGTCTGCATATTTTAAATAAAAGAGAGAGCACCCCTGGGTCAGACATTATGCTAGGTGCTGGATCTAAAGTCCCTGGGAACCTCATATTTTCCTCCCTGCCCTTTGGTTTCCAAGCTGACTTTGAAGTGACGAACTAAGTGATATAAGCCTTTGCTTGTCTCTCCCCTCAAGTTTCCAAGTGCTGCCGAAACAAAGTTGTTTGTTAACAAGGTCGTGGGATCCCAGTGCTGAACTTAACTGCATTTTCAGTTATTTGAAAGTTAAGTGGCTGGGTTGGCATTTAATTAACTGGCTGTTGGGAGTGCAAGACTGCCCAAAGCACAGCAGGCTTCAATTGCCTGCATTAGGGTCATTAGCCACATTTGATCATCTTTACTGACATTACCCGTGCCTTCTTGGTTGGCAGTTTTCAAAGTATAGTCTGTAGTTTACCTCCAAGATACAGTAACTGGGTGCCTGGCTAGGAAAACTGAGGTAAATTCAATTTGCTGGGTACATACCAGCCAGCTATAGTGCTCTTTTTCACCATCATTCTCCTTAATCTACTGTCAGTGGCTGAGGTAGGAAAACCGCCTGACAGAATTCTGAGTTCATTCAAAGTCAAGAACATGAGCCAAGCAGCTGGGCAAAGCAATCCTGTGAGGGTTCTAGGCAGAGAAGTGTTAGCAATGTGCTTATGAGAGTGGAAGAAGAAATGGCTTGATCAGGCCAAAAGGCCCAGCTCATTCAACATCCTGTACTCACAGGGACCACTCAGATCTGTGGGTTCTGTATCTCCCACATTTGCCAGCTCCAGAACTCATGAATCTCTACCATCAGCTTACAGAAACTGAGAGAGAACCTCTGGAATATTTCTTCTTTCGATAGAGAAGAGAAGAACAGAAAAAGCCCAAGTGCTGGAATTATTCAAGGAAGGGGAGAAACCTTAATGAAACTCCAAAGCCCCATCTTCTACCCATCCTCAGTTTGGGCCAATTCAGCCCTCCTTCACCTCTCTGGGTAGCCTTCCAAAAGACCAGTAGCCAGAAGGCTACTACAAACAGTGGTTCTGTTAGGTAATGTTATACTCTGGGCTTCAGGGTTTTTAGATGGAAATGTGTATTTGTTTCAAAATGTGAGGAGCCAGACTGCTGCGTTTGGGGGCCCTCCTGCTAATTTTCCTGCGTGAGACCAAGAATTTCTGCCCCAAACTCTTGCTGTGACAGCACCACAGGTCATGAAAGCTAAGCTTCCTGCACAGCACAGCCACAACTGAAGCCCTGCTTATTATAGAAAACTTGAAAGTTCATATAGACACATCTTCAATATTTTTCTGGCCATATTTTCATTAAAGGGAGAGTTATTTCTAAGCTTGAGTCAGGTCTAGTGCATTGATTAGTTATATGCTGTCTGCATATGTCTATGGCTGAGTGTAAGTGGTACTCCAGTCACTTATTTTTATTTCATGCAGATTTAGATTTTTGTAATTTCAGACGGGTAATCTTGTTATGCAATGTTCATCATGTAAACACTTCAGAGCATTTCAACAGCTTTGTTTACAAGAGCCTCATACTGAGATCAATACGTGCCTTGGATTCAGCCAAATGTGATGCTTGAGGCCCGCCATCTAATTAACTATTGTATTTACTACTCAGTCATAGGGCTGAAATTTGGTTTTTAAAAAAGAAAAGCCAGCAAAGAATGAAACAGTGAAGGCGTGCTGCGGGCATGAAATACCACATTTATTTCATTTTGAAGAAGTGATTAATTAATGAAAACCTTAGCTGGGCTGGTGATTCTGATATTAAGCTAATTATGTGAACAGTTAGTCTACATAGGCAGCTTTTTCTCCTAGTAAAAGATCTGTCCCTTTTCCTTGGTAATTTGGGAAGAGAAGCATGGATTCATAGCTGCAGAATAATGGATACCGCTGAAATAAGAAAAAAGTAGCATCAAACTGAATATAACCCAGGATGCACAAAAAGCACAGGAAGCTGTATTGGTTCATAAAGAAAATGCCAAAATCCACAATCAGGCAATACTTTTACTAGAACCATAGAGAAGGCGCCCTAGCTCAGAGAAAGGCTCCTGTCTGGAACCCAAGAGAGCCACGACCAATCAGCACACAGAGTACTCAGCTAGATGGGCACAGGAAGCTGGCTTATACCAAGCCAGACCATTGGTCCATTGAGCTCAGTGTTGTCAACACTGACTGGCAGCTCTGCAAGGTTTTAGACTGGGGACATTCTCAGTCCCACCTGGCGATGCCAGGGATTGAACTTGGACCTCCTGCAAGCAAAGAAAGTGCTGTGCCAATGAGCTATAGCTGGTCTGACTTGGTATAAGGCCCGTAAAAGCAAACTCAGTCTAGTCCTATACAGAGTAGTAAACACCAAGCCAGTTGTTTTCAATTTGCTTAACTTTGCACAGGAGGGTGGAACTGTGACTAGCCAGTTCCATGTCATTTTCAGTGTTTGTCCCGTTGATGAGTAATGTAAAATTCCTGCATGAATCACAAGACTTTGAGCTATTTTGCTCCTTTTGGTCCCCAACGTAGCCTGTATCTCAATATGAGTTTGAATTGGTCAGTAGTGGTGGTGTGTCTGTGCCAAGGTGACAGAATAATCCAGGCAGCTGTTAATGACATACCATTGCTAACTTTTCCTTTAAATTGGACAAAATTAGTGGAGTCACTAAATGCCTGTGCCAAATGCCACTTTCTGGAGAGTCTCCCTCTGAGAGAAAAATAATCAACCGGTCATCAGAGAATGTGGCAAAGGAGCCCAAGGAAACCGAAGCATTTGCCCTTTTTGAAAATGCTATGGCAAATTTGCAGAGGGTGATTCACTAAGTAATTTTCTTCACAGGCTTCAAACCAAGGACTATAGATACATTGCAATGGGCTTGATACATTCCCAAAAGTTGACCAGCAGGTGGGGGGGGGGTGTTTACAGGGATTTGTTTTGATTTGCCTTGGACTATTGATTTTCAGTCTCTTGCTTCTTGGATCAATTTGTCAAATTACTGTGCTGCTCTTAACCCACCTGTGACTAGAGGGTTTGAAGAGAGCATTTCCAGTGTGTTTTTAGGTGTAGATAGTAGCATATGGGCACTGGGCAAAATTTGGCTAGAATATGTATCATTTTATAAAGGTGTCCATTCTTTAAATCAGCAAGACCTTCTGGTTACAATTGTATGGTTTAGCTTGCACTGTATTTCATGCTTCCCATTGAGAAGGTCCAGGGGAAACATACACTGACTGCATGATTCAGTTAGGACCGTAACTGAGGAAGCAGCCTGCCTATGTCCAAGGTATTTATAGGCTGTGTAGTTTGGCTCAAAGTGAATCTTAGTCCACTTAGTTTTATCTCCTTCCTCCCAATTCACAATTGGGAAAGCAGAAAACAGATACCGATAGATATCAGATAGATACAGATAGATATTAGATATATATTTGATAGATATCAGCCCCTCAAGAGGGTATAAAGCTTGCCAGATAACAAGCAAATAGGTCCAGAAGTTTTTGTCCTGGGCACCTTTAAAGTTCATTTGCTTGCTTGCATTTTAAAGAAACATCTCTAAATGTTTAGTTTGGCAGAAGTGGATGGAATTTGCAGGCGCGCTTACAAGTGGAATTTCAGAAGTTTAGTTGTAGTGACCTACCCTTGTGGGAGTTCTGGTGTTCAGTTCTTATAGGAACTATGAAACTTCAATGCCCACATGCTCTGTGGGGGAGTTCTGAATTGACACAGCTGCCTCCATTACTGAATCTATATGCTGGGTACAGCTGCTTCTGTAGAAGTGATGGAATGCAGCTCCATTACCTCTTTAAAGTAAAATAAATAGCCTCTATTTTTTTTTATTCCCCAAAAGCCACCTTTTGAAATCATTCTGGAGAATATTAGCTAGAATCCAGGCATTCAAGGGCATATTTATCAAGCAGTAAATAAGGAAATCATTTCTTGTATTAAATAACCCACAGATACTCTGGAGACATTGAGCCCAGTCATGCCACACTAAAATGAATGGGGCAAGGCAAGTTCAAGAAGCAGTAGAGGTTCCCAGCATCATGTATTGTGATGGTTTATGGGTGCCTAGTGGATTCTGCACATTACTTGGTTTTTAGACATATGGCGTGTTGTTCCAAGTTTGATAGAACAATAATTCATTGCCAGTCTGTGCTCCATTTCATTATTGCTTGATTTCCTCCCCCTCCCCACTTTTCTTTTCCAGACTTGCATGACTAGGGTTGCTTTTACACTAGAGTCCACTTATATTGGTTTTTCTGCAATTATCTAGGAGCAGAAGTAAAATGACAGTTCCCCACAGCATTTTAATATAGCTCTATATTGGCCACCAGTGTTCTTCCCCATAATAGATATTTCTATTATGTTTACTCACAATTCCCATTCAGCAAAACTTCCTAGCAAGTTCAGTGCAACTTTTATGACTCGCAGGCTGGACCCATTTTTTCACTTCTTGTTTTGATGACAGCTGGGGAATTACTCTCCATTGCTCACATTTTTTAGTCTTTCTAAATAGAAAACTAGCACTAGGTCACTCATAAAATAATAATAATACAAGGAAACAATTAAAAACCCTGATAGCTCCCCTGTGGGAACAGAAACAGACATTGAGGCAATTCATGGAGCAATTATCAGGCTAATAATAACCACTAATTAACCCACCTGAGAAAAGCCAAATAGTGCTTCACCTGTCAGTGCTAGGCAGGATGCAGCCATGAATCAGGTCAGAAAAAACATGTGATAACAACACAGGAAACTGTGGACTGCTGTATTTTGATGATATCAAAAGAGAGTGAGCAAAAATGAAAACGGCAATACAGTGGTAACTCGGGTTACATACACTTCAGGTTCCATACACTTCAGGTTACAGACTCCGCTAACCCAGAAACAGTGCTTCAGATTAATAACTTTGCTTCAGGATAAGAACAGAAATCGGGCTCCGGCGGTGCAGCAGCAGCAAGAGGCCCCATTAGCTAAGGTGGTCTTCAGGTTAAGAACAGTTTCAGGTTAAGAACGGACCTCCGGAACAAATTAAGTACTTAACCCAAGGTACCACTGTATAACACTTTTGGGTGAGGAAGGTTTTATGCACACTCAATAAGTTGAAGCAGACATGATGTGAGAAATCTGTGATCAGATTTTAGAACACCCATGGATGGCCTGCGTATTTCCCCCCTTCTGAGGTTAACAGTGGCTTGGGCCTGGCTTAAACTTAGAGCAGAAAAACACTACATCAATGAAGTGTTTCTCTTCAAAACTAAAGCAGAAGTTTCCATGGGTGCTTTAAAGTCTTCTTTCTACAGATCTCCCACATCATGTCTTTTTCAAAAATGTTGTCCACTTGATGGTTTGTAAGGCTGATGGGGCTTGATGTTGGTGCTCATTATTAGCTTGTTGGCCACTTAATAAAAAAATAATAATCTGTAAGCAACTTACAAAAGATTGTAGCCTAAAAATGGACAACACTACATTGTTTTTTTTAAATTGCAAAAACCATAAGAGACCCCCCCCAACAGCAGAAAACCTCTGCAGCAAAAAAAAACAACAGCTAGTGAATAAATAGAACAGTTCACAAAAGCACTGAAATGATGTTCATGATAGCTCCCAGCAGACCTGACTACAGAGAGAGCATTCCATATGCATGGGGCCACAGCTAAAAAGACCCTCTCCACCGCCACAGCAACTTAGCATAATATTTGATTTATTATATTTCTATGCCACTTGCCATTCAAATGACATTATTAGCAAAACAGCAGCTAAAAAATAAGCTAAACATTATCATACCACTCAGAGACTGGAATGCATGCAATAATATATTTAATGTATCATGTAGTTTGACTCCCAGATGAGAGGTTTACAGGGCCTCATAGAGGCTGCGCAAGTTGTTCCCAAACCACACCCTCTCTCCTCTCCTGTTATGTCTGATACAATGTCTGATTATGTTCCTCCTCAAAAAAGGGAGGGGGCTGCATATAAGTATGCAGCAGCCACACCATGTCATGTGATGTCACTCATTCACAACAAAATTGAAGATACCCATTGACACAGGGCTCATCCACACTTCCCTTTGTCCCACAAGTTTTTCTTTTCTTTTCTCCCAGTAGTTTCCCCAGGAAAACCCTCTTTTGACTGCTTGATCGGAACAAACATCAAGCCACAGAAAACCCAATTGTCATTTGTTCCAGTTCAGCAGCAAACCATTGGTTACTTTGGAGAAACTGGTGGGACAAAACTAAAACCTCTTGGACCCATGCCTAGAAATCATGGGACAAACAGATTGTTGTTGTTTCCCTAGCCACTCTGGGCGGCTCACAACAGAATACTAAAAACACGATAAAAGATCAAACATTAAAAACTTCCCTAAACAGGGTTGCTTTCAGATGTCTTCTAAAAGTCAGATAGTTGTTTATTTCCTTGACATCTGATGGGAGGGCATTTCACAGGGAGGGCGCCACTACCGAGAAGGCCCTCTGCATGGTTCTCTGTAAACTCACTTCTCGCAGGAAGGGAACTGCCAGAAGGCATTCAGAGCTGGAGCTGTGTCCAGGCTGAACGATGGGGGATGGATGAGCCCTCGGAAAATATATGAACAAAGGCATAATCTGTCTTCAAAAGGAAACTCATCTCATAAAGGCTGCCCTTTCAAAACTTCTGCAAAAAAACAAACCTACAAAGCATTTCAGTGTCACAAATGATTTGTAAGAAGGTGGTTGCAACGTGTGTGCACTGCGCTTCCAAGTTCCTGCCGCAAAACCCCTCAAAGGGGACAAACACATTTTCCAGAGAGCAGACTTCAAAGCCAAACACCACAGGGTTCCAATTATCCTCATTCATGAACGCTGTGGTTTCTCTTGCAATGTCAAATGCCGTGGACTGCTAGCATTTTCAGCCCCTGCAAACCAAAGTAGAAACTAACACCAATTAGCAACATTTGGGGTAACCTGTCTATTTCATGAGCTTATAGGCTGCTATTCAGCATTAGGCTCCCAGAGCCGTGCTGATATTGAATAATGAAACAATGTTATTAAAATATAGTATCGAAACAGGAAAAAGCAGAAACTAGGCAAATCAATAAATTCTAAGGGGGTTGCAAAATTCAAGTTTAAGCAAGCTGTGTACAACAAACAAGAATGTTTAGGCAATTTTTAAAAAGTGTTTGCCATGCAGTTAGAAGACATCAAAGTTGGTGTCAAGTGGTCTTCCCTAAAGAGGGCATTCCAGATATGGAGCACCACAACTGAGAAGACCCTCTCCTGATGTTGTGGCTGCAGCAGCTGGTTCTAGCAAGATCTCGCCAAACTATCGAGGGATCTTGTGAGATCTCAAGAGAACCGCCAGAGGTGATGCACAACAGAGAGCAACTTTTCATATAGTCTTGACATGTAAAAGGCATGTCTTGCGCACTTCCGTGTTGCAAGGTGTGCATATTCCACACGCGTTGACTACAGAAGGGAATGCCCAAGTTCTTCCTCTGCACACTGAGTGGGAACTTCCAATTTGAGTGCAAGAAAACAGAAAGCACAAGTCATTCACTTTATTTATTTATTTATTTAATAAATAAAATCTTAAAATAGCCTTCGGCTATTTATGACCTTAAAAACGTCTTTGGGGAGGGAGGTTATTTGGGGGTTTTTGCGTGGGGGGGGTTGTTCTTCTTGATTTTATTCTGTATTTTGTGTTCTCATTTTGCATTTTTATGGTGTGAACTGCACTGTGATCTTCGGATGAAGTGGAGGGGGTATACAAATAAAATAAATAATAAAACAAAATAAAATAAATAAATTGACACATCTGCGTTTCACCAGTTTATGCAACATAAGCAATCCTGGGTTTCACAACTGGCTAGGATCATGGCTTCAAATGTTGCTGGACTATAGTTCACACCACCCCTGACCATTTGGCCATGGAGCCCCAAGAAGGACAGAAGAGGGAGATCAAAACTCAGGCATCAATTTCTAAACAGTTAGTTCTATATTTACCAGCTGTCACAGTTCAGAGGCAGCAGGTGCCCGGTGAAGCTGGGCCTGCAGCAAAGTAGATAAGACTGAGCTCTGCCTCCTCTCTCTCCCGCAGAGGCAGTTTGATAGAATGGCTGCCCACAAGGCCCAAAGGAGCTGATCTTTCACAGCAGAGCTGATGGACTGAGCACTGTTTCTCAGCTCTCCTGCTGCTGAAATGGTTGCTCCCAGACAGGGCCAGATTTAGGTTCGATGAGGCCCAAACTGCTGAGGGTAATGGGATATTTTCAAGAGCAGGCTAGCAGGCGGGGCCCATTTCTTACATCATAAGAGCCTACACAACACAAAACACTGTTGCTGTATGTAGGTTTTATTATTATTTTTTATCTTATATTTTGGAAATGTACATCCAGTTGTTGTTTTTTCTTTAATTTTTTGGGGGGCCCCAAGAGAATGGGGCCCTAAACTATAGCTTGTTTAGCTTATACGTAAATCCAGCACTGCTCCCAGATGAAAGCTGACTAGAAATGAGGCCCAATGGAGCCATTTCTGTTGGCAGCCATTTCCCCCCAACAAAGTTTCAAAGTTGTGTCATCTTCCATCTTCCATAGCATTACTGGAAACAAAGATGGTTGCTGCCTGGGCTAGTGGGATTTTGTTTATGGAGGTCCCAGTGGTGAGCCTGTTGAGGTGCTGTGATGCCAGCAGCTTCTCAAGAGTGCTGCCTGCTGTTTCCAGGTCTTGCCGCATGGGTGGAGTTACGGAAACACATCCATCTCATTACAAGAGTGGTGAGTGTCTTCAGCAGCAGTCCCATGTGTTTTTCATAATATCTGCTTCCACCTCAACTTCCAAAATATATGAGTTTCGGTTCCAGAAAATGCCTCTCCTGTATAGGCTGGCAAGCATTGCTATGTCATCAGTCCTCTCTTATTGTGAATGATAAAAGTTTGGCCCGAATTCAAAGGGAATTTTAGTGTAGGATTGGACCCCGAATAGCCAAACTTCAGATTCCATCTGGTTAGAGAGTATTAGGCAAATCACTAATTCTCTCCACTCAGTTATTGGGAGTTCCAGGGTTTGATAATGGAGAGACTCCAGCT
This sequence comes from Podarcis liolepis, assembly GCF_965112155.1. Taxonomy (NCBI): domain Eukaryota; kingdom Metazoa; phylum Chordata; class Lepidosauria; order Squamata; family Lacertidae; genus Podarcis; species Podarcis liolepis. The sequence goes on along the minus strand of NC_139557.1, from coordinate 68,716,213 downwards.
GGCCAGTGTGCCTCACCCTCTCACTCAGAGCTACACTGAAAATTATTAAAGGTTAAGCTTTATGCGTCATTTCCATCAAGACTTTGCTGACCTGCTGTGAACCACAGTACCCAGAACACTGAGGTACTACCATGAGGTGGTGCCAGAAAGGCAGTGATTTCACCTTTCAGTCATTTCACTTCAGTATATTTACAACAGTGGTGGATGGCGAATTTTTTGCCAAGTAACTGCTCAAAAGTGGACACAACATTAGTTCCAAAGGGATTGTCTCCAGTGTCGTTAGTCTGACTGAAGCATTAATTTTACCAGGCACATTTGTTGTGGTGATGGGGAGTATAAGTGAGTTTCTAGTGCTTAATTATTAGCATCAAGCGATCATGTTTTTCTTTCCTAGGCAGTCAATCAATCAGAGGTAAGAGTTTGGAAGCCAGGCAACACAGCTGAAAAACCGATGACATTTGGTTAGACAAACAGACACTTTCTCCTGTGCTCTCCATGTGCATTTGATTGAAAGCAGTGTAAGACATAGACTGCATCTGAACCTGGCCATTTGAGAAAAAGGTCCAGTTTATCTCCTGACGCTTTAAACTATGAAAGGACTCTTCCCTGCTGCCAATTAACGAACAAAGTTTTGTTCATTAGGGATGTCACAAATCTACGTGTTTTTCTATTGCAAACCATAATTCTTTACATTGTGAAAGATATTCCCACCCCACTCACTTCCTCCTCCCACTCACTTCTACAGGAAGTACCATCTCCAAGCACTTCCTCTTCACCCAGGAGCCAGTTATGTGCAGCATGTGTAACCAGGCTGCAGGTGCTCCAGTGCCTCAGCAATGCCTGGCTTGGTTTAGATTGTCATGTTAGTGTTCCAAAAGCTTCCCTTTAACTTCCTCTCATAGATGACTGGTTGCCATTCATTCCCATGGGGAATAGTAAAATGCTGCACTGGGGATTCTAGTGGAAATTAAAAGTAGATTCCACTAGCCTGAAGTCTGCCTTAAAATGCCCTGCCTTCATACACACAAGAGTCCTTGAAAGGCCAGACAAACTTTCTATTCTTCCTCATAATTTTCATTCCCTTTGATTTCAATCACTTGAAAATAAACCAATGGAGGTTCTATTTTTTCACTGCAATGCACCAAATGCATACGGTAAATATAATTCAAACATGATAATTTAGAATTAATTTATCCTGTTCTTTGTTTCATTGGGAGATTATAGCTCTGAGGGTTAATGGTTTGACATTTACCTGTGCTGGTTTAAAAGAAAGCATATTTCCTCAGATATTTATGATCCATAAAGATTCTGGCACGAGCTTTCCCTGCTGCCTTCAGCTGACTTATCACCTCTGCAGGATATATTTCAAGCACTACTGCAGTTCCATCTGTCTCAGGAAGGGCTGCTCCCTCAAGTTCACTCAGGAAACACAGAATAACTATGCATTTCTTGCACATACCAGATATATATGATCCACAACTCAAATGGCATACTTGGGCCAGTTCACATGTCAACGGGGAAGCCAAGGTTGTGCAATGAAGCAGCAGACCCCCTTTCATAGTGCATAGATTCATGTGAAACAAAGATATACATACACCTGTGCACTTATATGCCCAGATCACCTTCTCCTGAAAAGAGAGAGAATGGTTGCTCAAATTGAGCAGATACATAGAATCATAGAATCGTATAATTGTAGAGTTGGAAGGGACCACAGGAGTCATCTAGTCCAACCTTCTGCAACGCAGGAATCTTTTCCCAATGTAGGACTCAAATCCATGAGTCTGAGATTCAGAGTCTCAAGCTCTACCAACAAGATCATAACATATTGTAAAACTTACAGTGAAAAGCATACATACCTCCTCATAAGAACATGAGAAGAACCTGCTGGATCCTGCCAACAGTCATCTAGTCCAGCATCTTGTTCTCACAAAGGCCACCCAGATGCCTTTGGGAAGCTCAAAAGCAGGAGCAGAGAACAACCTCCCAACCTTGTGATTCCCAGCAATTGGTATCAGTATTTTCTCCTCCTTTAATATCCATATAATATTCCCAGCTGATGAATATATAGACTGTTGCTTCAACTTTTTGCAGACTTCTTTCCGCTCCATGTGGGGCTGGTCCAAAAGCTCCAGTTGGTACAGAATGCAGCAGCTAGACTTGTTTGGAGGTTCTAGCAGGGGAGCGCAGCTATCATATACCCTTGACCGAAGAACGGTACACTCCTTCTATCTGGGATGGTTGTCCTCTTCCACCCAGCACACAGTTTTAGGAGGGATGCACATGGAGCAGTGAGGGAGGAAGGGGACACCTGCCTAGCCAGCCAGATCAGCCAAATCAACCCTGGCGATCAATGGGGTGACATATGTCACAGCCAGATCGCCCTCACATCCGATGGGGGCAGATGGCCAAGAGCATATGACAGCCCCGCTAAAACATCTGCACTAGCTTCCCATATGCTACCAGGCCAGCTTCAAGGTTCTTGTGCTGATATGCAAAGCTCCAAACAATTTGGTCTTAGGAGCCCTCATATTCCAGTTTAACAACTGAGATCATCCAGAAAATAGCTGCTAGTTGTCCTCCCGTGTTACAGAGGGCCTCAGCAAGAAGATGGGCATTTAGTGTAGATGGCCCATACTGTTTGGTTTCTTAAATAGTGTTTATGTTTTAATATTGCACACCATCCTGATGTTCTATAATCTGGTGGTACGGAATAATTTATGAAAGGAAGGAAGGAAGGAAGGAAGGAAGGAAGGAAGGAAGGAAGGAAGGAAGGGACATAGTGTCATATGTACTTTGTTCCTAAATCAGTGTGTTTGAGTGTTGGACTAAGGCCTGAGAGAGCTGAATTGAAGCCTGCATTCATCTATGAAGCTCACTAGTTGACCTTGGGCCAGTTGCCATCTCTCAATCTAACCTACTTCATAGGGTTGTTTTGAGGATAAAATGTGGAGAATGAGACTCATATCAGCTTTTTGCAAGAACGGTGGGATATAAATATAATAATAAATAAATAGCATTATAAAGACAAAACCTTTTCTTACTTCAGCCTTGTAGTTTATTCCACCACTGCTCTGCTTCCAGCTGTGATTTACTTGGTTCACTGTTGAGTAAGCTATATTAGATCCACCGCATGACATATGGTGCAGTGATTTTTCTCTTGCTTACCAGGCTGCATTGCCTCTTTCTTCCAAAAGCAATGAGCCTTTAAACACCTGGATAAAAAAAGAATTAGCTGTCTGTTCCCAAGGACAATACGGCACTCAGAAGGAAGAAAAAGACACATATATATTGTGGTGGTGTGAACAAATCCTTGGAGCACTTTTTATTTATTTTTTCTGGGAAATGTTTTTACAGAAATACTTTAACTTGAAAAGTAGCTGACCATTGTACAAAAAAATGTCCTTATTTGTTAAAATCTCTTCTGTGTCATGAGAGATGCTTTCAGGTTATGCCATATTTTAGAAATAAAGAGACAAAAATATTTCCTATGAATGTAGGTTTAGGCTACATTTTTCCATTGAAGGATTTTAAAATAGAGTGCAGCTATCAAAAGTATAACCTAAATGAAGACATGCTTAGAGCTGGGATATACAGTAATCAGTTCCAAAGAAGAATAAACAAATTCCATAGGGAACAAAATAAATTTCTTACAGCCATTCTTTCTTGCATTTTACTTTTATATATTATATAATTTCATTTCTTTTCTCTAATAAATCAAAGAAGCTGAGAGAAGCAAGTTTTGGTAATATGCATGCTGTCTTGAAATATTCTTGCCAAGCTCAATCTAGCTATTATTTTAAAAAAATGTTTCATAGTTTATTAGTTGATTAGATTTCTATTTTCAAAGTATCATTGAAAAACGCAGGTGAAAACACTGGAGCGGGATTTAGTTATGCCTAGCTAAGAACAGCTGCAGTTTTCTGCATGTTTACCCAGAACTTTCAGAGCAACCCAACCAGCCCTCCCTATGTCTCCCAGTCTTCACCTGCAGAGCGACACCAGAACACCCTCTTCTGCGTACAGATCATGTGAGTGGGTGGAAGTGTCACCACTGGGTGCCCCCCCCCCGCAGAAAGCTCTAAAAGAAGGCATTCCAAGGATGGGGAAGAACTGAGCTGCTCCAGGATGCATTGAATATTGAGCTGACCTCAGTGGAATCTGCCTGCTCTAGGTATGTTGCAGAATTCCAACAAACAAGAGAAACAGATGGAGGAAATGCAATTGTATGCTTTAGGTATCTTCTTCCTTAAGCCAGCTGCATATTTTTCCATAGGAAGACACACAAAGACACATGGAGAAATGTCATTGTTCTTATCAACACTCTATTGGTTTCCTTTGAAATTCATCAGAAATTCTGAATAGAAACACCTAAAATTTATATTTTAGATGACATTTGGTGACAGCCTAGCAGAGTTTTCAAACTAGCAGCCATTCCAGTTTTCCTTCCAAATGAAGAAGCCCGTTGCAACATCAGGGATGGAAACACAATTCAGACCTTGTGCTGAAATAGTTCTCTTGAATGTTTGCTTATAACCATGAGCTTGTTGACATCTAGGCAAGAGCAACCAGGTCTTACTGCATATTTGGGATGTGGCAGTGATGAATGATCAGACATTGATGAATGATGAAGCCCTGCAGCATCAGTGGATCCAAGATGCTTAGCGCCTGCCATGATTTGTTCTGAGCAACAAATTGATACTGTGCTACGTTGTTTTGAAGGACCAACTTCAGCCCATTAACTCTTATCTTAATTTATGAAATGAAGTTTTTTTGGAGTCTGCCGGTAAGAGTTGTCTAAATGAAGCTCCAATTCAAAGTGCAGAGAAAGTTACAGGATTTAAGAACATTTAAGCCTGATACAAGGAGCTACTGTAGCATAACTGGCCTTGAACCAATTTAAGACTAATTAATCTAACGTAACTGGATGTTCATTAACTTAAGCTAAAGATATGATTTCCCTAGCCTAACAGCTATTTAGTTAAAAATAAAATAATGTTCATCTTATTTAGCAGGAGTATTGTTCTATTACAGTGACACTTCTAACCATGCAAAATGATTTATGACTTTTCCATTGATCCTTACCACAACCCTGAAGTTGGGCATATTTCCATTTAAGTTTTTGATATTTATACCCTGCTCTTCAATCCAAAAGGATTAGTGTGCAGTTTTTAAAAAATGAATCAAGTGGAAATTTCAAATGAAACAGTAAATTATAAAAATAGCAAAAAAGGCAGAAAATGTCTATGTGGAGATACAGGCTTAGAACATCTGAAAACTATGAGAGTTAATAATAAAGGTATAGTTTTATTACTTTGTATTTTATAATGTTGTTTTTTAATGTTTTAAGCTGCTTTGAATCTCAACTTGGAATAAAGGCAGGATGTAAATACATTTAATAATTTCAAAAACAGCAACAACAATACTTTGTACTTGGAGATATTTAAATATTAAGTAGTTTAGGAATGCTAAATAGGCTCCTGAATCATTTTACTTAAGCCCCAGTTGACATCTTGGAATGGAGTTTCTCAATAACAGAAGCAATCCCTATTTCTTTTAATATCACATCAAAGTTTAGGGGTACTCCTGAATCTAACATTGTCATTTGAGGCACAAGTGGCCTTGGTGATTGGAGTGCCTGTCCTGTTTTGAGCAACAGCTGGCTATAGCCCCTTTTGGACAGAGATGACTTGTCCATGATGCTCCAAGCTCTGGAAACTTCCACATAGGTTTATTGCAACGCACTCTTGAAGACGACTCAGAAATATCAGCTGGCCCAAAATGCAGCAGCAAGACTAGGGTTGAAACCCTGTTCTAAAACAGCTGCATTGGCTGCCAGCTTGTTTCTGAGCCTGATTCAAGGTGCTCACGTTAGCATTTAAAGCCCTCAATGACTTAGGCGGCAAATATCTGAAATACTATCTCCTTCCCTACAGATTCTCTTGGATCAGCAGAGGGGGGCGCTTTTGGTAATTCCACCTCCCTTAGAAACTGAGGGGGGTGGTCTGGAAGAGGGCATTCTCTATAGCAGCCCCTAAGTTGTGGAACTCCATCCCCACACAAGTATATCTGGCTTCCTCACTATGCAACTTTCAGCGAAAGCTGAAGATGGACTTTTTTACCCTGGTTTCTGACACCTGAGATGTGTGATTTCAGGGCCCACCCTGTGGTTTCCTGTGATTGCAATCTGTTTTAATTGTTAATAGTAGGGTAATCGAATTACAACAAGAACAACTTTGAAAACTTCTCCCTAACTTCCCAGCCTTCTCTTTGCCAAATGACTGAGTTCATCCTCTTGAAAACTATCACCCATTCCTCTGTTGTAGCAGCTAATATGCTTTGTTAAGCCTGAAGGCTGATGGCTTGTTTAGGCAGCTAAGATTCTTCAGAAGTGGGGCCACATACTTCCTTGTTCCTCTCTACGCAGTTAAAGAGAATGCTTGACTCTTAGGCAATAGCAGCTGTTCGTCTACACTGGTGGTAGCCAGCACAATATGGTCCAGGCGATGCAGGGTTCCAATTCCCCATCTGGAAGGCCAGAGATTCTCTAGCACCATCACCACTGACTTCAAGCATCCAGTCAACCAAGACAGGGATCAAGGGTTGTACCTGAAATTCCCACCTTTTAAAAGAAGAGTGGTGTCATAGAGGCTTATAATCCAGAATCAACCATTCAAGCAATGTGATTTACTCAATGTAGAATCATAGAATGGCAGAGTTGGAAGGGGCCCTGAGGGTCATCTAGTCCAACCTCCTGCAATGCAGGAATCTCAGCTAAAGCATCCATGACAGATGGCCATCCAACCTCTGCTTTAAAATCTCCAAGGAAGGAGAGCCCACCACCTTCGGAGGAAGATTGCTGCACTGTCAAACAGCTCTTGCTGTCAGAAAATTCTTCCCAACATTTATTTCAAATCTCATTTCTTAAGAGATCAAAATTAAGCAGGGCATTTCTGCCTGTCTAAGTTTTAGACAAATGCTTTCTCTTTGGCTCCAATTCCCCCAAAAAAAACATCTAGAAAGGAAGTGACAGCCATCTAAATTTTTGGCCAAAGTTTGCTTCTTGCCAGGCTTGTAATATTTAAACCTGCTTGAGATCTAAGGAGAGGTAGTGGTGCGGAGCATTCTTCCCTCACCCATCTCTCATTAAAAATGGGTTCTTATAAACAGTAAGTTCATCAGAGAGAGAGATGGTGCATATTTCAAAAGGAGGGCAGTAGTGCAGAGCAAAGTCATGTCTATGCCTGCTGGATGCAATTTGCTCAAAGCGATCCCTTCTTTTACAGCAGCCAGCGAAGTACTGCAGTGTTTTAGCGCCTTCTTGTGTTGGTCTCTGGCAATACAAATGAAAGAAATCTCAGAAGTGCTCTCTCTTCTTGGCAGCATATAAAAACGCTGTGCGTGGACTGCTTTCTTTCATTTGTTGTGGAATTCCGGTTGAGAGAGTTTGCTTTAACAGGGTGTAAAAATGGTGATACATATTCAGCTTTGCTTTTAAAATACGTGGTGTTTAAACAGTTCGTATAACTGACTCGGAACCTTCATTTGCCCCAGGCATTGTGCACCTATTATGCACACCCCCGGAATCAAGTCCAAAAGAATGGGAGTCACTCCCTTCGACATATGTGCTTTAGACTACTGTCTAAATGAACTGTGTCCCCACAATAGAATAGGAAAAGATGGCCCGTCCCCTTGTCTCTTATATTGAGTGAGAAGGTAAAGGTAAAGGGACCGCTGACCATTAGGTCCAGTCATGACCGACTCTGGGGTTGCGGCGCTCATCTCGCTTTATTGGCCGAGGGAGCCGGCGTGCAGCTTCCGGGTCATGTGGCCAGCATGACTAAGCTGCTTCTGGAGAACCAGAGCAGCACACAGAAACGCCGTTGACCTTCCTGCCGGAGTGGTACCTATTTATCTACTTGCACTTTGACGTGCTTTTGAACTGCTAGGTTGGCAGGAGCTGGGACCAAGCAATGGGAGCTTACCCCATCACAGGGATTTGAACTGCTGACCTTCTATTGGCAAGCCGAGGCTCTGTGGTTTAGACCACAGCGCCACGTGCATCCCTTCTTATAGTGGGGTTCTATTCCTGTTTGCTTGCCTACTGTTTGCTGGGTGCAATGGTTTTTTTTAGGTGTCCCCTAGAGACACACAGGTAAACTACCACACCCCAGCATTATGGCAGGCAGACACCAGTCCCAAATATTTATATACTAATGGAGACCAAAATGGTCCCCAGGCAGCCTGTCTCCTGAAGTAAGAGGCCAGTGCCACTTCAGCACAGTCACTTTAGACAGTTGTCTAAGTCAAGTACCCCAGAAGGCAAGTGCTTAAGAAAATGGCATGGAGATCACTTACCAGAAGGCAAATGAATACAGCAGACAGCCTTACAATTTCTATTTGAATCTTATTTCTACTAGCAACACAAAGCTATTAAGGAAAAACAATTCCTTATTCTCCAATTCCTTGCTTCAACAACATACCCACTCCTACAGACCAGGAGTCTTAGGGTAGGGATAGACAGAGCAGTCTATTTCCAATCTGTGACAGTTTTGCATGTGTTCAGGTATATATCTTTTCCATCCCATTTTCTGCCTTTTTAAAAACTGCATGAAAAATCACATTTAGGGGGAAATGCATGTGGGTAAAAATATGGGTACAATCACATTTAAATCATGCGCATTTTCCCTAAAGCGTGTATATTTTTTGTACATACACATCTTGAGCTGAGAGCTACATTGCAAAATTTGGGGAACTGCATAATCAAAACAGTAGTTGTGTTCTGATCTGCATATTAGTCCCAAAAGTGCATATTAAATGGATTTGCTTAAAAGTGCAGACTAAACAAAATTCTCCGGTATCTTTTCCTTGGGGTTTGCTCCAGGTTTGAGGGGACCCTCAGCAAAGTGCCCTCTCGTGACCTGGAAGAGGGGTGAGCTCCAGCCTTACCTGGACGTGGCAGTGACAAGCAGCCATTTTAATTTCATAGTAACATAGGAAGCTGCCTTATACCAAATCAGACCATTGGACCATCTAGCTCCATGTTGTCTACACTGAGAAGCAGAGGGTCTTAGGAGTTTCCCAGCCCTACCTGGAGAGGTTAGGATTTGAACCTGGAACCTTCTGCAAAGCACTCCATTCACTCTTTGCCAGTCATTCAAACTCCCAGGTTTGTGTGGCTTTCTTTAAATAAATCATAATTTATTTTTTTAAATAAATTACCCCAGAGGCATTTTGCACCTTTAAGAAATAATAATGCCTTCAGATTTTCATCCTAACTGTTGTTAATTGACAATTTTTAGCCATGTACCCATAATTTTATTTAATGTTATCAGCTTATATTTCATAGTCATGTGAGACCCAGTATTATTTTTATTTCTTAAATTTGTATACCACATTTCATCCGCAGATCTCAGGGTGGTATTATCCATCCGCAGATCTCAAGGCAGTAGTCTCAGAGCCATACGCATCAAAGAAAATGGTAAAGTCTCCACCTCATACATTCTCCACTGATTTACTTACAGTCCACCCAATTACCCTCACACGACAGAGTTGTCCCAAAAGAAGGTATTGGCTGAGATGACAAGATGCACAAAAGCCAACTAGACATGCAACTGGCTCTTACTTCAGCGCTGGCAAGATGACAGAGCCCTCCACCTTACCTGATTGTGGCAGGTTATAAACTAGACTCAGAAAAATCTAGACTTGGGGAACTCAGGAAAGGCCACTTCTGTCTTCTCTCCATTCCTTATTATCTGCCACCAGAGGCAGCTATCTCACTCTGCTTAATAATAGGGACAGCCTAGTCAACATGTACCACTTCCACTCACATCCATACTTTCTTCTTTTAGGCTTACCTTATGAAGATAACCCTTCACAACACCAATCATTTCCTTATAGGATAATCTAGATTACAGCAGAGTTGCCAGCGTTTCAGTTGTCCCCTGCCATTGTGCCTTTAACAGAGGCTTGATATGTGTGAATTAGCTGGTGATGCTTTTAGCTGCATAACCATAAACATAGCCAGCTTCTCGAACTCCTGCTTATCCAGCCACAACAGCAGGACCCGGTTAAACCTGTTGGCAACACAAGATGCCGATTATCCGAACGAAAAATCAGTTATAACAGTAGTACCACACTGATGAGGTCCTTTAATTCACGGACCACTCCATAACGCTGGCATCTGCATCGCTAAGGTTTGACTCTGTCATTTTGTAACTTCTGCCACATCCATCAGTTGCAGAATCCATTGTAGCACAGAGCATAATGAATGCTGAGAAGCAGTCAGGCACTCACCATACCTTCAGCAAGCAAATCAGTCGAGCCCTGCTACAGAAAGCAGAAACAGATCTGATCAAAAGCTTCATTGGGACATTTTAGGGGGGGAAACCATGTTATCATTATTGGGGGGGGGGGGACTTGCTGCCATATACACAGCTTGAAGACTATTTTTTAAGGTAAGGTAAGGTGCTAGCCAGTGCTTTTTTCTGGGGGGACGCAGGGGTGTGCATACCCCTAAACATTTTGTGAATTTAAGTTTGGCCTCATTGAGGGGCAGTATTTCAGTATGAGTAGGAAAATGAGAATACCCCTAAACATTTTTTTAAAAAAGAAAAAAATACACTGGTGCTAGCTGATTGACAAGCTGATCCTACCCATTTTTCCTCTATAAGCAGCTGAATATTTCATCCACTACATGTGCAAAATTTAAACATTTACCTGTGGAAACATTTTGTCCATCTGGAATATTTATATACTGCCCATGAGTTTTGCAGATCCCCCAGGGCAGCTCATAACAATCACCAAAACAATACCAATTTTGAACAAATATTTACATTTTAAAATAAATCCCAATTAAAAAATTATTAGTACAGAAATAGCACAGAATGGGGGGGGGTGGGGGACCCTGCAGAATCAGTAGACAACATGTCAGCAGCTTTGAAACCGGCTTAGGTCATATGCTGGGTATCTTGGGAAAATAAAAAGTCTTCCCTGAAGCGACTTCCAGTTTGGCAGTGGGTGGAGTGCCAGTAAAAAGGCCTCTTTCCACTGAACTTCAGAAAGCCAAGTAGGTGCAGGAGGACCTCTAACACACATGGGGAAAGTTAACGCTTTCTAAGCTCCCGTGTAATTTCCAGTATATGTTCTTGACAATCCAAGCCAACTCTGAAGTCTTTCTCAGCCTAAAACTCCATGTCTAGGACAAACCCCAGTTCAAAACAGCAAGTAGAACATGGCAAGAGATACCTCAGTTTGGAACTCTGGGTAGTTTCTGTCAATCAGAGCAGGAGACACTGGGCCAAATATTGCTAACCTATATAAAAGCTCGGAACAGCTCGGTAGGAGGTTACCCTGAAAAATTGCTTGTCCCTATAAGATCACCTTGGGAAATTTCACTCGTGGGGCTCAAACCCCACAGAATAGCACAGGGCAGTGACCTGAAAATTGTCATTTGGTGTACAGATGCTTTTAATGAAATAAATAAGCAGGCAAACAGCTGGCCCAGCCTAAGGCTCCTTTCTGTGCGCCTGTGCCTCTTGCTGGCTTGGAGTGGTACCAGCAGCAAACCAGTGGAGCCGATTCCATCAAACAGCAGGAGTCGAAGCAGCTGCTGATTCTCCAAGGATTCCTTGAAGGAGTCTTTGCACCTCCTCCTACTGCTGGGATGCTTGGATGCAGCATGGAAACTGCAAGGCAATTATCACCTCTAGGGGGGCTCTACTTGTTGTTTCTTTTTTTTCTTTTGGTTTCAACTTCTTTATTACTATTTTTCCCTCATGAATGTAACCATATAAAAACCACGATGTCAGTTTTCGAAGGGGCAAGGGATTTTTTATTTAAAAACACACACCCCTCCCTCCCACAGATCCGAACAAGGAATTGTTCTACTAAGAGATTGATCTGGGAATGTGAGGTTCTTCTTTGCTGAAAATGATTTGGTGGAATATAGGAAACAGCGTGCGTCTGGGGAGCTCCCTTTTTAATTGCTTACTTAATTACAGTCAGTGGGTGAGATCTGATGTAATGATGTTCAAGCTCTACGTACAACTGTCTCCAGCAGCAGCAGCAGTTGCCATAGAGGTTGCACAACATTGTCTTGTGTGACAGGTTTCCCACATGCTGACAACCTTTGGAACTCGCTCCCACTGAATGTCAGGCAGGCGCCTTCTCTATAGTCTTTTCAGCCCATGCTAAAGATGTCTGCCTTTCAACAAGCCTTCTGAAATCTTTATCCCAGTGGGTATCTGTCATGAATTAGAATTGATGTTACATATGTGCTGCTGCTGTTTTCAAATTGTTTTATCAGATGATAGGCCTTGCATTTAAAAAGGCTGTCATCAGTACCTTGAAACACTTTTTCCATAGGGAGTTTCCCTACATTTTCACATTGCCGTCTCATGTTGCCCCATGTGGCAGAGTAGAACACTCCTGGTATAGTATATTATGCAACTTGTCACACCAGATTAATCACCTGGGTTGCTAAGTAGAGCACAGTGTTTTTATTCTGGAATTTTTGCTGGGAAGGTGAAAAAAGCAGATGGGGGAGGAAGGTCACAGCTACTATCTTATTCTATGTGGGGGGGAAGTGTAATGTTTGCTCTTTGGTGGTTGTGGGATTCATTTTCTGTCTGGAAAATAGCAAATTTGCTTATTTTCCTAGTGTCCCTTGGTCATGTATGTTTTTATATGTTATGGATTGTTGAGGAAAGCAAAATAAGCCATTTTAAATGCAAATATTAGCCAATGGAGCAACTGACTATAGAGGCATGTACAAGCAATTCAAGTTTCAGATTGATAGTTTCCTTATCATCTGGTTTGATATGTTTGACAATTTTGTCTGTGCCTGATAACAAAGTCCATTCAAGCATTTTGAATTAACACTTAAAAAAAAAGGAAAAGGAAAATATTCGTTTCCCCTATGTGCATGCTTGCCTGCAGCTTATGAGCTCTTTGGGGACAGTAAGCTATATTTAGCATCTATTAGTTCTAATTACTTCCTTCTTTCCCCATATACAATTCTCTCATCTCTCAATCTCTCAGGCCCCATCTTCGCCATACATTTAAAGCAATGCTATAGCTCTTTAAATAGTTACTGCTTTCCCCAAAATATTCCTGGCAGCTGCAGTTTGTTAAAGGTGCCGAGAGTTGTTAGAAGACCCCCATTTCCCTCACAGAGGACTGGAAAAATTCATTGGAGGATAAGCCTTTCAATGGCTACAAGCCATGATGGCTGTGCTCTACCCATCCTATCAGAGATAGTATGCCTCTGGGAGAATCAGTAGGTGGGGAAGGGTTAAGCACTCCTTCCTGCCTGCCAGCTCTCCCTTGTCCTCGGTGCTCCTGCAAGGGGAACAAGAGGAGAAATCCTTATACCCATCTCTGGTACAGCAGGCATGTGGAATAAAGATTCGCTACATTTACCATATCTAGGCAAGTACGAATACTGTAAGCCTAAAAAAAAAAGTGTTCTGTAAACCTGAACTTGGAACAACTTCAAAGAAACTATAAAACTATTGTTTTCTTTCTGCATCTCCACAATGAAAAATGCTGTCTGGGTAAGTTTCAAGAAATTTACAAGTGTTTGTCATTCCTGGTTTATTTTTTATTTTTTAAAATAATATTTATTAGTTTTCCAACAAATTAAACACAACACTACAAAACTCCAAAAAAGAAAAAACATACAATATAATACAAAAAAGAAACAAACAAAACAAAACAAAACAAAAACCATTTAAAACACAATCCAATTTCAACATCTTATCTTTCTTTCCCTTATTTCCTCGACCTCCTCACACCTCCCTTTTTGTATTCCACTTCTGTTAATTGTTTCAGCAATTCCTTTCCATCTTCCTCTGTTTTCTATCCTATAACTGCCTTAACACATTCTAACCATATTTTTCCCTTTAAAGCTCTATTAATCTATTTATACTTAATTCCTTGTAACATTTCTACTAAAGCCATATAACTTCATTCCAACATTTTTCTAACATTCATTAATTTTACAGTATTTCTGTAAGTAGTCTTTAAACTTTTTCCAGTCTTCTTCCACCGACTCTTCCCTCTGGTCTCGGATTCTGCCAGTCATTTCCGCCAATTCCATGTAGTCCATCAACTTCATCTGCCATTCTTCCCTGGTGGGTAAATCTTGTGTCTTCCAATATTTCGCGATGAGTATTCTTGCTGCTGTTGTTGCATACATAAAAAAAGTTCTATCCTTCTTTAACACCAATTGGCCGACCATGCCCAGGAGAAAGGCCTCTGGTTTCTTAAGGAATGTATATTTAAATACCTTTTTCATTTCATTATATATCATCTCCCAGAATGTCTTAATCCTTGGGCACATCCACCAAAGGTGAAAGAATGTACCTTCAGTCTCATTACATTTCCAACATTTATTATTGGGCAAATGATAGATTTTTTCAAGCTTAACTGGTGTCATGTACCACCTGTAAATCATTTTCATTAAATATTCTCTTAGGGCATTACATGCCATAAATTTCATACCTGTGGTCCATAACCGTTCCCAGTCAGCCATCATTATGTTATGTCCAACATCTTGTGCCCATTTAATCATAGCTGATTTCACCGTTTCATCCTGAGTGTTCCATTTCAACAGCAAGTTATACATTCTTGACAAATTCTTGGTTTTTGGATCTAACAATTCTGTTTCCAATTTTGATTTTTCCACCTGGAAACCAACTTTTTTGTCCAATTTGTATGCCTCCATTATTTGATAATAATGGAGCCAATCTCGCACTTTGTTTTTCAATTTTTCAAAGCTCTGCAATTTTATTCTCTCTCCATCTTGTTCCAGAATTTCCCAATATTTCGGCCATTTGGCCTCCATATTGAGTTTTTTCTGTGCCTTCGCTTCCATGTCATTCCTGGTTTAAACCCTGAAGCCCCTAGAGCTAAATGAACATCTTCTTTCAGTAAGCACAGGTGCCTGTCTCCTCCCTGTTCAGCCTCTTCCTGCCCACAAGGACAAATACACAGAAAGGGTTAACCTTGGCACTTTAGGATGAGCTTCTTGCAATTATGAAAACTGCTGGGGATACAGCAAGAGGTAATATAAAGAACAAAAATCCTATTAACTTCAACAGGGTTAGGGCTGGTCGAGCACTTTGAGGATCAATGGGCACTTCAGGGCTATTATTCAGTCTGAAGTCGTTGACAGCAAATGATATTTGCCTGAATAAAAATTGATTAAAGATCAAATAAGGGCCTAAGAGCCTGCCTCTGGAATCTTGAATTATATGGTTTAATAGCCACTTGCCATGCACAGATTGCAAAGAAGGTTCGCCTTTTTTTCTTTGCAAAATGAAATTATAGAGCTGGAACAAGATTTGGGGATATTCTGAAAAATGAATGACCATTAAGAATGCCAAGCATGTGATAAGGCAGAAAGATCTAACGGCACAGTTCCCCATTTCAAATTTCATTATAAAGTTGGAAGTATTATGTAAATGAAACGCTCTTAAAAGTTGCAAATATTAAACGGAGGCTTCGGATAATCTGCTCTTGGCCTGTACATTTGATGCAGCCAGTTAGGTAACACACCCAGTGCCTGAACATTCCTGTCTCTCTGATGAATGGTCATGACTCGTTGATAAACTGCATGGTTTGCATGCAAGAGGTCCCAAGTTCAGCCCAAAGATCTACAGGTAGGGCTGGGGAAAGGCTCCTTTGAAACCTGTCTTGAAATCCACTGCCAGTTGGTATAGGCTAGATAGAAAATGATCTGACTCCATGTAAGACTTATTCTACAATGAAAGACAAAAGAAGCAGTTCACCAATATCAGAAAAAGTGAATCAGAAAAAGCTGATGAGGTGCAATTTTAATTTAATGAAGACTACCCAATGCATGTTCAGCAGAGGAAACAGTTGACCATATATATATTTGGAAAATGGGCTTCTTTTGCCCAGAGGGAACAAGTCATATCACTGCTCAGCCTTCTTCTTTATCCTATCAGCCCCAACCAGCATGGTCATCGGTCAGGAACTCTGAAAGTTGCAGCCCCAGATGTCTTAACAGTGCCATGTTGAGGAAGGCTCGGTCATATGATCTTCCTGAGGTGCTACAGTTGTAAGAAGGCTGAACTCAGTGCAGTGTGCTGCATGGTGCTTCTAGATGGGCTGCTCAGCTCTCCTCTTAGCCTGGGGCATGAGATTGCCAATTTCTGTTGCAAAAACAAAAATTTAGCACATCTACAAAGCTGCAAACGAAAAGCAAATATTTAATGAGAAAGCTCATTAAGACGTGTTTTTGCTTGCAAATAACTTGAAGGTCACGTTTCCTTTGCTACACATCAGAAGGGCTACATGAAAATATGCAGCGGGTGATTCTGTTATTTGCATGGAATCTATCCATGCCCCCCCAATACTTTCTGTCAAATTGTCATAGGGTTTCAGGGCTATTTTTAGCATCCAGGAGGCTCCAAAAAAATTTTTTTTTACAGGTCAGAGATTCCTAATGGAAGTAATTGGATTTTTAATTAGTTCTTTCAAGTTTCTAAATTTGGCAATTCCAGCAAATAGCCAGTTGCTATACAAGCAGAAGAAAGCAAAGCAATAATTATGAACAGTTTGGACCCCTCTCTGCTGGAAGCATGGTTCACTTCCTAGTGTCTTTGCTGACCCTTGGAAAAAACATGAATAAAGCAGTTCAGAGTGTTCAGCCAATTTAAGGGCTTGGTTGACTGAATATTCAAAGCCCTCTAATTGTGAATTGCAGATACCACATATTGTGTGGGGCTTTCTTTGCTCTGGTGTATCGTATGGGGGGGGGCACATCCTAGTCAATTAGTGGTGGTTGGAATGATAATAAAACATGCACCCATCTTTAAAAATAATTCCCCCATCCATTCTGATTGGGAGTAGTCAGGGACTAATTTGAGATAAACTTGAGTTTCCCCCTTGATTGGCACATATTTCCAAAGTCCCTGTTTTCAGTGCCAGGACAATGTCTGGGAACATGAGAAGTGATCACTGAATGTCTTTCAACATCTACAAAGCTCCTTCCTCTTTTCAACCACTCCCCTCTCCCCAATTCTGGTTTTGAAGAATAGGATTTGGCAACAGGAGGCATAAGCTCCAAGTGAACTGGAAGCCTAACCCCCCCCCCCCAGTAGAAATGAATCATTTTGGATTTATTTCAAATTTTTGCTGGGTGTTTCCTCAAAATACCGTGCCTGAAAGTCAGGGTTGGCCTTCCAGATGTTGATGAACACCAAGTCCCATGAGTCCCAGGCAGCATGGCCCATGGTCAGGGATGATAGCCATTGTATAGTCCAACATCTGGAGAACCATGTTTCCCACCCAGCCATGAATCTTGAACTTGTACTACAGCAGCCTGCCAGTGTGAAGTTCTCCTCTGCAGCCCTCTGACGTAAACTAGATCACTAAGCCTTCTTAGTCAAAATATAAAATAAAAAAATAAAATAAAAAATTGCCCAGTAGCACCTTAGAGACCAACTAAGTTTGTTCTTGGCATAAGCTTTCATGTGCATGCAGATACACTGAAACAGAAGTCACCAGACCCTTATATATAGTGGGAGGGTGGGGTGGGGGGTTTTCCCAGGAGGGTAGTAGGAAATGAATGATTGACTCAATGGGTATGGTAAACCTGTTGACGACTGTTAAAGGTAAAGGTAAAGGGACCCCTGACCATTAGATCCAGTCGCGGACGACTCTGGGGTTGCGGCGCTCATCTTGCTTTATGTGGCCAGCATGACTAAGTGGCTTCTGGTGAACCAGAGCAGCGCACAGAAATGCCGTTTACCTTCCCACTGGAGCAGTACCTATTTATCTACTTGCACTTTGATGTGCTTTTGAACTGCTAGGTTGGCAGGAGCAGGGACCGAGCAATGGGAGCTCACCCCGTCGTGGAGATTCAAACCGCCGACCTTCTGATTGGCAAGTTAAAAACTGCAATTAGTCCCACAGGAAAAAGCAAGGGGTAGTATGCATCCAATATCTCTATGAAGACCAGGTCTCACCATAGTTTTCAGTTTAGTGATAAGTTGTAATTCAGCAACTTCTCTTTCAAGTCTGTTTCTGAAATTCTTTTGTAATAAGACAGCTGCTTTAAGATCCTGTATTGAATGTCCTGGGAGATTAAAGTGTTCTCCTACTGGCTTGTCTGGCTTGTGATTCCTGATGTCAGATTTATGTCCATTTATCCTTAAGCCTTCTTAGTTGTAGCACCCTGGGATAAATGCCTTTCCGAAAGAAGCTTGCCCCGTGTCAATCCTGATGTCATCCTAGAATCAGGTGGACACCTTTTTAAAAATAATTTGCCTGGGCATGTGATGTAAACTAGTTTTAATTCTGGCATTATATACTCTGTTGACTTCTGTTGATGTTCTGTTGATTGATGTCAGTCAACAAGGCAGGTTCAGAGAAAGCGAGAGAGAACACAGCTCTAATTTTTCATATATATGCAGTCCTGAAACTCTTGCACTGAAGAGTGGCATAGAAATTTTCTGAAGAAACAAATATTGGTTTATTGATTTAGGTAATTTATAACCCACTCTTCATTAAAACTAGCCCTGGAGCAGAGTACAACATAACCATAAATAATACATAATAAAAGAAAGCAGCCTGAAATATCAGACCACAAACACAACATTTCAAATTTAACAGGTATCACGAGAGTGACAAAACAGCTCCTGCAGTCAAATAACCAAATGCCTGAACAAATAAAAAAACAAAATTTAAAAGACACCTAAAATTCATTGCAGTTGGTAATGACTATCAGGGGTCAGATGGAATCTGCCCAAATTTATCTTATCAGAATTCCTAGCACAGCAGAAGGATTAGATCAGACATAGGCAAACTCGGCCCTCCAAATGTTTTGGGACTACAACTCCCATCATCCCTGATCACTGGTCCTGTTAGTTAGGGATGACGGGAGTTGTAGTCCCAAAACATCTGGAGGGCCGAGTTTGCCTATGCCTGGATTAGATAAACCAGAAAACTTCAACTCTTGGTGCTGGCAGGAGACAGATGGGAAAGAAGCAAAGCTTGCTGCAATTGCTTGCAAACCACACATATTTTAATAAGTGTATCTGATGCAAAGCTTTATTAATGGTGAGAAAATACAATTGAAAATGGATGACCATGTGCTGAAAACTTGCCAGGATTGGGCTCCAGGATTGGGTTAAAATGCACCACCCTCAAAAAATTATGATATTCACTTTGTGATTATTAACATTTATTTATTCAAATATTGATATGCCACTGTTCATAAAACATATCTGTTTTGCTTGGGGTTTTATTTTTCCAAAGAAGGACCTCAACACTTGTTGAATATCAGAAAGCCACCGTTGTTGGGTTTGTGTGTCTTTGAAATACAGCAAGACAATGTTTTCCTATCATTTGTAATGGTTTAATAGTGAGCAACAAGCATGGCTCTTTTCCCACAAAGAACAAAGGCCCTTGTTGGTATCCTTATCTCCCATCCACAAGGCTCCTCATCTGCAAGAACACAAAAAACAAACAAGCAGAAAGCAATATTATTACAGGAGGAAGAAACCCAGAAACCACAGCAAAAACAAAAAGAAAATAAACACAAATCATGTGAGCAAATGAACAAAAAAATGATAAATATGGAGATGGACAGAGACACAGAAGAACAAGCCAGGAAACAAGCCAAAGGATGAAAAGGAGAGACACGATCCTCTGACCTACTAGGTCACACCTGCATGGGACATTTGAAGGGAATGTGTTTATGTCATTTCTAATGGCTTTAATGTCTTTGTCCTAAGAAGAGGCCTTTCTTCTGTGGTTCTGAGTGCAGTGTGTTAGTCTCACAACAGCTGTGTGAAGATATGTGAGGCTAAGATGTCGGGCCAGTTTTTACAGATGTACAAATATCAACAGGTTTCTTCTCCGTGTTGCGACTGCTCTCAGCCAAATGTGCTGTGCCGTGCTGTTAGGGATGCTCTAAAATGCAGATTTTCATATTACTCAGGGCATGGAGAGAGTGGATCGAGGAAAGCTTTCCTCCCTCTCTCACACCCCTAGAACTCATGGATATCCAATGAAGTCAGATGCTGGAAGATTCAGCACAAATAAAAGAAAATGCTTCTTCACACAGCACAGTGAAACTTTGGAACTCACTGCCACAGGAGACAGAGGTGGCCCCCAACCTAGATGGCTTTAAAAAGAGGATTAGACAAATTAATGGAGGAGAGGGCTATTCATGGCTGCTAGCTAGGATGGCTATGCTCTTTCTCTACACTTAAGAGGCAGCAACACTTCCTCTAATACCAGTTGTAGGAAACCACAGGAGGGGAGAGCTCTGCTCTTGTGCTTGGGTCCTGCTGGTGGGCATCTGTTTGGCCATTGTGAGAACAAGATGCTGGACTACTAGACAGGTTATTTGTTTGTTCAGATGTCCCTCTTGGAAAGCCCACATGCGTTTGCATGGCAAATGCAGCCTTGATTGTTGTCTGATGTGAAAGCAGTCAGGCTCACCTCTGCCCACCTTGCAGCCACATGCCACAACCATTTGTGCCACTACCAGGGAAAAGGCCGTCTGATATTGCTGTATGGGATGCAAGGTGGCAATCATACACACACACACACACACACACACACACCGTGTTTTTCCATGTATAAGACGATGCTTTTTGCTTTAAAAAATTAAGCAAAAATTGGGTGTCGTCTTATACACAGAAAGTGAGTGCAGGGGGGGACATGCGATTAATGGCAGCAGCATGCAAGCAAGAGATTGGCAGTGGTGATGGGGCGGGTGATTGGTGGCTGTGGCAAGGCCTGCTGGTGATTGGCTGCGGCTGTGGCAATTGGGCAGGCGATTGGCGGCTGTGGCGAGGCGGGCGGTGATTGGTGGCTGCGGCAAGTGTGCAAGTGGGTTGTTGGTGGCAATGAGCAGGCAGACAATTGGTGACTGCAGCGAGGTGTATGATTGGCAGTGGCTGTGGCAAGTGAACGGCAGTGGCAGGTAAGCGGGTGAGTGATTGGCGGACGTGACCTTCCCGCACCCCACCCCCAAAAAGCTAAACAACTTAATTTCTTAATTTTGGGTTAAAAAAAATAGGGGTCGTCTTATACATGGTGGTGTCTTATACACGGAAAAATACAGTATATCACATGTGTTTAATAATCATGAAGCAAGCATGATGAGATGGCTGTGCAATTTCTTTGGCTATGGTTGCATGAAAGAACAAGGTTATTTGGAAGTCAAAGTCATTTTGAAACTGACTTCCTATGCAATCTGCTTAAGAAGAGAACCCAAATCTTTTAGCTGAATTCCACTGGAATGGCTGTAACCACAATTTCACTAGTTGTTGCTATAGAGTTTTAGGTCACTTTGTTTTTTTAACTGCATTTTATTGATCTTCAGTTATAACAGGACTGAACCACAATAATGTTATTACCAGTTCACCCCACTCCCCGAGGTACAAAGACAGCATTAAAGGATAGTATATTGGAATCAAGACTTTATTTAATAAAATGGATATACCACTTGATTGTTTTTAAAAGGGGGAAAGCCTCTACACAGTTTGCAGCTGTATAAAAGAGAACAAGGAAAAACTATTGATAAAAAGTTAAAAACAGGAATTAAAAATATTCAGAAGGAGCTAAAGAAATCAGCAGCAGCTAAAGAAACAAAATACATGTTTGGGTAGGCTTGCCTAAACAAAAATGTTTTAAGCAGGCACCAAGATTACAGTGAAGGTGCCAGCCTGATGTCAACAGGCAGGGAATTCCAAAGTGTAGGAGCTGCCACCATTTCTTACAAGTGTGGAATGGGTACAGTATTATGTGACATGTGTAACAGTGTCAGTTCAATGCTCTGTAAGAAATCTCTAGTCTGCCTCATAGAACTAAATGTATCATTACTTCCTCAGCCTTTGTCTTCTAAATCAGGGATGAGCAGCTCAACTTGATATTCAGGGTTTTCTAAAATCCATCATTTCCCAGGTGAATCCGACTCCAGCCTCAGGCACAAGATGGAAGCCGTTGCTGCAAGTGCTGCCAGAATGCGACAAAAATATATATGCAGAAATGTATGGTTGATCATAAGGATCTGATATCAAGATTTGTTAGCCCATGATTGCATTATTGCTTAATATATTGCATTATATTATGCTGTTCATATTTTATTTTACTCTTCTTGTAATTTTGTGTGGTGGTTCATTTTTAATTGTGGTTGCTATCGCTTTCTGGCTGAGACAATAAAATCTATATCAATTCCAAATCACAGTCCCTGCTGAATCTTCGCCTTGGCATCAGACAGAAAACATAATTTTTGTTGTTTCCTGAGTGGCATTTTAAAAAATGCCTTGGAAATTCTGATGCTGGGATTTCCAGCCCAGGAAGTATCTGTAATTGAGAGTTTGCGAACCTGTACTCAACATAGATTTTTATTTTTATATGGCTGTTTTTGGTTTTTCTTCAACAATCAGAGTGTTTATTTAAAAATAACAAATAAGAGGCATTTAATTAACAGCCTTCCCTGTCTCTTCCAAAGGCTTTCTCCAAGTTTCAAGCTTCGCTCCCTTTCTAAATTACTAGGATAGAACAATGGGGCATAATTAGAGCATGCACAGGACAGCTTATTAATAAAGAACCCAATCTATTCTTTGCAGAACGCAGCAGGTCTGGTGGCCCTTTGTATAAGCACTGTGTGTACAGAAGAGGGCAGCATTATGTGGCATGTACTTCCCATGAGTGCAGTGATCTGGATATTATTGCACAGATGCCAAAGCATGCAGGATTTTAAAGCACACTGCAGCCAACACTGAATAAATTGGGTCCTATCTGTGTGTGTCCCCTACTGTACACTGAAGCCTCTGGGTGACTTATAAAAGGATCAGAAATGCAAGAATTAAAATACATAAATGCATCTCATCAAGCAATCACTAAAAAAACACACCACCCTGTATGTAACTGTATATAAGAAGAGATTTCCTCACACCAAGAATGTCAACTCCAATGATCTGTATTAAAACTGTCTACTGAGGGAAAGTGTTCTCTTTTAAACCCAAGCACTGTGTCACTGAAAACTAATAAAACACTAAAAGGCACTAAAACTGTGGGGCAGGGAGAGAGAAACCTATTTGAATGGCACTGTAGCAGGGCTGCTACCAAAAAGGCCCTGTCTCTCATCACCACCCTCTGGATTCCACTCAAGAGGGCACTTTGAAGAGGTCCTCTCTAAATAATCTTAGGCACACATGTGAACCTATGACCCCATGAGTTCATGATTGTTGTTGATTTCTGCAGGAATAGCATGAAGGACTTGATCTCCTAGTCACCCACCACAGACACTACTACTAGCCTAGTGTATCTGAATGTACTAGCATGGCTTGTAGTGCCTGGGGGACCAACAAATGCAGGAAATTTCCATTATAATATCAGTCCAATTGAGAGTGCTAGTGATAACCAGCAACAGCTAGATTTTTTTCATTTAAAAAAATTGTGAAATACCGGTAATTCCCATCAATATTGTTGAGTCCCTGGGTTGATCCATTGAACTGCACCATTGATTCCACATGTATGAACTACCCATACCCCCTCCCAGCCTTCCTCTCTGTGTACGAACCATGAATGGACCAATATTATATTCCACATATATGCACTCCTGCGGGACACGGGTGGCGCTGTGGGTAAAACCTCAGCGCCTAGGACTTGCCAATCAGAAGGTCGGCGGTTAGAATCCCCACGGCGGGGTGCGCTCCCATTGCTCAGTCCCAGCGCCTGCCCACCCAGCAGTTCGAAAGCACCCCCGGGTGCAAGTAGATAAATAGGGACCGCTTACTAGCGGGAAGGTAAATGGCGTTTCCGTGTGCTGTGCTGGCTCGCCAGATGCAGCTTGTCACGCTGGCCATGTGACCCGGAAGTGTCTGCGGACAGCGCTGGCCCCCGGCCTCTTAAGTGAGATGGGCGCACAACCCTAGAGTCGGACACAACTGGCCCGTACGGGCAGGGGTACCTTTACCTTTACCTTTATGCACTCCTGAATAGTCTGGAAACATGTCCATGGTTCTTTAGGGCCGAAAAAGGAGCAACAGAAAAACAAATCCATGTGTTGGAAGCGGTCCTACCACCTCACCCCTCCCCCTACAAGGCAGGGAGGCCATTGGAAGCAAGTGTCCTGTTTCACACAACAGCTTCAGCAGTGCAGGGGATCTCTGACCCAAGGGGAGAGTTCAGGTTCAGGGTGAAGAGCAAGGCAAAGTAACACTAGGTCTGGGACTAGTGTTGATGCCAAGTAAGGCACCCTGGACAGCTCCATGGTGGGCTCCAGCTGCAGGCTCCACAACGGCACCACTGAGCAGCCCACCTCATCACAGGCCCTTCTTTGTGTGCCTCCTTGAGAGGTCCAGAGGCTGGCAATACACAAACAGGCCTTTTCTGTAGTTCTGGAATGCTCTCCCCAGGGAGGTTTGGCTGGCACCTTCATTAAACATTATACACGAGGTATGTCCCCTGTCAGATCATGCCACCATGATGTCTGGAAATCCCCTTGTCTGAAAAAACACAGTGGGAAAGATACGGTTTTCTCATTGAAGAAAGCACACCCTGCCCCACCAGGAAAAAAGGAATGGTATTGTAGCCAACGGATAAAGAAGCACAAGGGGTGTGTGCATCTCATTTTCTGCAACCCAGCAACCGACTGCACAGTCTTGCTTGCAGTGCCTTCGGAACAGCTTTTCTATGAAGAGACTGGAGCTGGAGCTGAGCTGAGCACTCATGAAGAGAAGCAGAGCTCTGAACAGCAAACTTCTACCATTCTATAATATTTGTGAACTTTTCAGTGCAGTTGGGGCCTCATTTGATTTTAATTCTAAATTACGTATTGAACTGCCTTGCATCCACCTACCTTTAAAGCACTTCGAAGATCCTGGCCTATGATAGGGCAGCCATAGCTGATAACAAGGGGGAGGAGCACAGCTCAATAGCACAGCACCTACTGTGCATGGTGAAGACCCTGGAGAACTACTGCCGCTCAATACAGACAATACTGAGCTCAATGGATCAGTTGTCTACATGGTTTAAGGCAGCTCCCCATGCCCCTAACTTCCTTCAGATTCAGATGAATGCTAGTGCATATCATAGAGCTAGCAAGAAGTGAGACACAGTGCCGTTCATTTCTGACTGCCCATTTAGACTTTACTCTGACAGCCTATTTAGACCTTATTCAAGCAAGCATCTTCTCATTACTTTCCCAAGACTTTTAAGCAAAGTTTATAGCCATGCATTACTTGGGCCAAACTTAAATGCTCTCTCTCTCTCTGTTTTCTGCTGCCAAACTGCAAACAGAGCTATTTCCCTGTTTACTTTCAGTTTAAGTGTTTGTGTTCCCTTCATGTTTAATCTTCTTTCTCTGGTGGTGCTCCTGAGTCTGTGTTAGGCCGCCTTATGAAGTTTCTCCATTAAACTATCAGGGCATGCATACATACATAATTTTATGTGTATGCTGCCTTTCCACAGTTCAAAATATGCTCAAGGCGGCTTACAACATGAGAAAATGCATAACTACAATGTAACAAAAGTAGACATAAACAATAAAGCATTAAAAAATACAAAACCAAACCAAACAATTTCCACATAAATCACAACAAAAACTAAAATACTCACTTGTACTCTAAATCCTGCAATTTTTTGACTGTGAAGATTACACACAAACAAAATTACAGTGGTACCTTGGTTCCAGAACTCAATCCGTTCTGGAAGTCTATTCTACTTCCAAAACGTTCAAAAACCAAGGTACGGCTTCTGATTGTCTGATTGGCCCCAGAAACAATGCCGACAACTGAAATGGACGTTCAACTTCCGAAAAACATTCACAAGCTGGAACACTTACTTCCGGATTTGTGGCATTTGGGAGCCAACTTGTTCCTCAACTAAGCCATTTGGGAACCACTGTATACAGATAAATAAAAGAGAAGAATATGTAACATTACATAGCTATTTATTATTAGACATATTTGCATCCTATCAGTGTTTCAAGTTGTTGAGGACAATATGCTTGAGATAAACAATCATTTTATTATATGGGGGAAGTCCCCTCAGGTGAGGGCAGCCTTTGCCAATCTGGAGCCCTGCAAGTCCTTTGGACTACAATGCCCATCAACTTGAACTAGCATGGTTATGCTGTTTGGGGCTGATAGTTGTAGTGCAAAACATCTAGGGTGCACTAAGTTGGCAAAGACTGGCCTAGAGGTATTGATTAATATCCAAAGCTCCCTCTCCTCGGATTTGTCTCTCCTCTGTAACTCCCAACTCAACATCCAGAGGGTTGGGAGACTTTCAGGACCTACAAGGAGAGGAGACAGAAGTCTCATCATGTGAGTGGAACTCCTTGCATGCAGTGCTGGGTGCACCCTATGTTCCTACAGCAGGACTCAAGCCTTTCTCCTGGGCTTTCCATGTTGAGCCTGTACTTGCAGTACCAGCGTGATTTGGACAGGTGGTGTAGTGCTATCATTACTGGGTGGTAAATTGTGCATGGAGTATAGAGCTGGGTGACTCCATGGTGTTGTTCAGCCACTGCTGCACACTGATTGGTGCATGGGTACTGTGAGCGCAGTGTCAGTGTGCAACGTCATGATTGGTGACAAGAACTTCCAGGAATGCTGTGGGCATGTCTATCAGTGTTACTATGTTGACTTGAGTTTCTTCTACTCTTGCAGTTTTGATCTTGTGGCAAGTTGGGCAAAGGATGAAGATTATGTTGCACTGGTGTTAGATATCATTATTAAGCCCTACGTTATATATGAGCTACAGGATGGCCCATCCTTCTCTCAAATGCTAGGTGCTGCTCTGGCTAGAATACAGCCATTATCAAAGCCCCCGCTCTCTCTTTCATAACCACTTCAGAAAACACCTGCTCGCACAATGTGAAAATGAAACTGAACTATATTTTTTAAAGCCATTGACCAGCTCTCTTTAACATTACATTGCACTAAATGCAGAACTCTTTCAAAATGTTTTTCTCCCTAACAAAATTGTCACTTGATTAGCCCTGGAAATTAATCTCAGCTTGCTGAAATACCCCCCTGTATATATTGAATAGCAGCTCTCGAGAAGGGACAAGAATGTAACTCAGTGCTTCTCCATACTTCGCCAATGTGCAGCTGGGTTGGAGCAGTTTCCGTGTTTTGGAAAGTGCACAGAAGATCGGTCACAATATTTTCTTTTCCTTCTGGGGTTGCTACAATGAATATCCACAGGCCTCACCACCTCCTCATCATCTGTAACATCAGGTAAAAAAATAACAGCATATCCATTTTCTGGTCGACTTGCCAGAGGCAGCTTCACAGATTTTGACTGTGTGAAGCATCATGGTTATATTTGGATTTCCTACAGCTGATATGTAGCATATGGACATCGCACACATCTGCAACTGGTACCACTGTATCAAGCAGTGTCGAATCGATTAAATTAAATAGTTTAAACTGAATTTCAAATAAATGTGCAATTAATTGTAACTGTTTGGAATTCTATTGTGTTGTTATCTTCCTTAGTGGACAATGCTTTTTGATAGGGTAGGGAGCTTTGGGACCCACTGGACTAGGTGGACCGTAGAGCATTCAGTCAAAGGCTGCCCCTGATGTCGTGTCTGGGGGGGGGGTGGTCTGCTCTTTATTCCCCGGATCCATCCCAGCAGTATAAGCTGCCGGACTTCTCAGCGTCGTCCGGGCTCCGGAGGCAGCTCCGCTTCCCGACACGGCCGCCCGCTGCGCTCGGACGCCCGAGTCCGAATCTAGCTCGGCTGCCAACCTCCCCACCGGAAAAAAGGCAGCTCTTCTCTCTTGCTTGGCCGAAACTTAGCCGTTTCCTCTCTCCGATATGAAACAAATAAATGAGCAAATAAATCTGGAGCGGCTCCCGCCACCTCGCCCGGGCGCTCACCTGGACGCGCGCGCGCCCCGCACAACCACGTGGCCCGCTGGCCTGCTCGCGGGGATCTTTTCAACGTGCCGCCTTCTCTCCTCCGGAAAACTCAGCCCGAGGGTGGGTGGGTGGGTGGGTATGGGGTGGGGGGGGGGCTAGTCTGGGCAACTCCCCCTCCCTCCTCCCCCGCTCGCCAGACAGCCTCCTCCCCCACCTCCTCGGAATCTCCCCGGGGAGGGGGGAGGCGGCGCGTGGGGGGGGGACCGTGGGCGGCGTGTGTGCGGGGGAGGGGGCAGCGAGGAGTGAGTCACGCTCGGGAGAAGCGGGGAAACTCCAGCTGCTGTGCCGGGGCCAGCGCTGGCGGCAAGGCGCGTGCGCAGACTGAGGTCTGGGCTCTCCACCCTCCTCCTCCTCCTCCTTCCCTTGCTTTGCTCCCTCTCTCTCCTTCCCCCCTCTCCCTCCCTCCCTCCCTCCCTTCCTCTCTCTCTCCCTGCCGGCTGGGTGCTGAAGTTGGGCGGATGGCAGCCCAGCAGCTCCGCTAGGGACCAGCGGCGCCAGCCTTTTTCGCCGGGATCGCTCAGGGCGGAGCGCGCGCAGCCAGGCGGGGGCGGGTAAGACGCCGGAGCGCTTTCCCTTTGGCAATCTCGGCCGCGCACGGAGCCCCGGCCCCAAAATGTCTGCTTTTGGAGGGACCCAGATGCATGCAGGGGGGAATGGCGAGAGCTCCATCAGGAGCCTAGCGAGGGGAGAGGGAGCTCCGCGCGGGCGGAGGGCGAGCGGGGGGGGCTGGCGGCGCCTTCAGAGGTGCGCGCCTCCGGGTGTGCTGGGTGCCGGCGGGGGGGGGTGTTGTTTCTCTCCAGTGATGCAGAAAGGGGTGGGGAGCGAGAGAGGCTCGCCGGGGTGTCTTCCCTGGACCGACTTCCACACGCGCACACGGGGGCTGCAGATGGAGGAGAAGGATGCTGCCGGGCTTGGCGAGCGAAGGGTTGGAAACCGAGCGAGTCAGAGAGGCAGAAGATGGGGTTGGGAAGAGGAGGGGTTTTTTTTCCCGGGTGGGTGGGGAGAAATTTCGTAAAAAGGGGTGTAGCGCTGAAAAGAGGGGTGGCAGAGCTCCTGAAATGTGCACATGTCCGTTTTTCAGAGATGAAAAGATGCTGGGTGGTTTTGTTTTGTAATTCCCTCAAATGCCTCCCAGAGAGGTATCTGGGTTGATTCCCTGAAAGTCTCCAGCCGATTCACACCCCTCACATCTCTAATGCATAAAGATCCTGGCAACGTGTAGAGCCATTTAAGAAAAATGTTGTGGGTTTTTTTTAAGCGCTTCCAAATCTTGGATTAGAACTCTTTCCTTTTAAATAATCAGTGACAACCCCTAACGGAATTTAACATGCCACCAATTTCAGAAAGAGGGAGGGGGTGAAAAGAGGAGAAACACCCACTGAATCTCTAGTAGCTGCTTTGGTGTGAAGGGGACACCACGGAGGGATGGGAGGGGGGTGAGAGGGGTGACAGACAGCCTCTTTGCCTTTCCTAGGGAGAGCCAGGCATGCTTCCCCCCTTTCTATACCAGGCAGAGCCTCTCCTGGCTGAACGCCACCCAGCCACCCTCTTCATGCATTCTGCGGCATCGGCAGGGGGGCTTGGACTTGGCCAGATTCTTCTCCCCATTTCTGTGGAAATATTGGGGGAGGGGGAGATTGGAGGAGAGAGAGAGAGAGAGAGAGAGAGAGAGAGAGAGACTAGGCTACAGCTAGCAGGATCCTTGCCAGCCTGCTTAGGCTAGAAGGGCAGCAGAGCATCTCTCCCCAGGTAGAATAAAAATCTGTTGCCCACCCCCCCATAGCTGATACACTGACGGAGTGATTGAAATCTTCAGTTTTTGCTTAGAGTGTCCTGGCGGAATTGCTGACTCTGCCAATAGGCATGTATGTGTGTGTAATTGGGGGGGGGGGACACACGACGACAATACACAGGGTAAGGAGAGAAGGGTGGCAGATTGTGATGGATGGGATCTTCCTTTCAAAGTCAGCTCTCCCTCCATCTTTCTCTCCAGGAAGCCATGAGATCTGATGTCTCAACACTCTTTTCTGCTTACCTCTCAGCTTCTAGGATTCATTTCCTTCCAGTCGGTTTCTGGTCTCTCAGGATAATTTTTAGGTAGATGGGCTACTCAAGTCAAGACCACTACTTCTATGCTCTTTTAAAATTTGAATTAATGGGATCTTTCTTCAAAGAGTTGTAAAATGTTTTAGTTTCTTAATTTCCATTATAGCGTTGTATTAGGAAGGTCTCCAGGGGAGTGGTGAAGGGGTATTGGGCACTCACCCAAAATGTTGCCTGCAAACCCCAGCATATATTTGCTTGTAATTTGTGTGACAAAATCCTTACTCCCTTCATAATGGCCTTTGTACTTCTTCACTCCCCCAGTCTAGCTTTCCAGCATTGGCCCTGACAAGTCGACAACCTGCCTTTGTGTTTCTGTACTTCATTCATACTATGTGTGTTAAATTGGAATCAATCAGAAAATTATTGTCACAGGGATGTGGTTATTCCATAGCATTCTTCATTGCCCAATCTCTGCACTGCTTCTGCTGCACACCTCCTTTTTCCCATTTATAGCCTAATCTCTATGCATAGTTAGTCAAAAGTAATTCCCTATGAGAACACAGGAGAGGGGCCTCAGTTCTGCATCAGAAAAGTGGTTTCTTCTGTTGTCATTTGCGGAAAAGGAAGTTCTGGATTTAAACTAAACCAAAAGCTGCGCTCAAACTCCTAGAATCCTTAAACTTTCAGCTTATGAGTGGGCAGTCTATTGTAATTCTTTGGTGATGGAGATACACTCTATACATGTTCTCAGGCACTCTTAGTTCATATGTTCAAGGGCCAAATCTTGGCGTGGTAAATAGATTCTGGGTTCAGCCCTGGTCAGGCTAGTCTCAAACTAAACTCTCACCCCTCTTACTCAGAATATTATTAGTGTCAGGGGACTAATGAAACGTCAAACAAAACTATAATCTGTTCTTATCAGTTTTTTCTTCTCTCAATAACTTCCTGGCTCCTGTATCATGTGTGTCCCTTGCAGCTGAATGAGTGAAGGAACCTCATATGTCTTGTTTGAAAAGCAGAACATGAAAGATGCATAAAAATAAAGCAAAGCTGTGTGTTGGAGGTGAAGTGGAGGATATGGAAGTTCTAACATACTGCATGGACCAGGCCTATATTTATGGCATGCCAAAGTATTGTCAGTGTGGAATGGACCAGAGTGAGGGATTTTTTTAAATTTCAAGAGCCACATTCCCTGAGCGGTAATTTATCTGGGGTTGTATGCCAGTAGTGGGGAAGGAACGAAAGTGGGAAGAGGTTACAGGATTGCATGGTCCGCACACTCTTTCTATGCCACCCCTTCTCTCTCCTCTGTCTTTTTCTCTTACACGCACATGCACATGATCTGTAAGAAGAATCAGTTCTAGGTATCTATCCGCAGCATGCATAAGAATGTATTAAATAAGTCGGGGGGGCATCACTGCCCTAAAAATTCACTCCTTTATACTGGGTAGCAAATAAAATTATAACAGAGAAATGACTTGAATTCATGTCTTTTCAACAGGGACAAACATCTCTCTTTTGCAGTTTCCAATCTTCCTGGCATAACTGCCATGGTTTGTACATAAGTAGCCCTATTTCTCTGTGTGTTTGTGTGTTGACATTTTCATGAGCTTCCTAAGGAAGGACTAGTTGAACTTCCCCTCTCATCAGAAGTATTGGGATTGAAAGGCATGGACATGACACAAAGAGGAAATAGAATGCCCTCCATGTTACCTTGGCCTGCTCCTTTGCCCCTAGCTGTCAGGGGGACATGCTACTTATCGTGGATGTTGGCTGGAACTCTGGGCTCAGGAGGTTATAAGCATGTGGTTGAACCTCTGGTTGGCCCACTTTGTTGATAAACTGCTTGGCACCCTTCTTCCTCTATTTCATTTAATCAAGATGGCTTCCTCCAGACAGTTCTAGAATCTAAGCAGAAAGAACTAAGTTGTGTGTTGGTGAAGGAACCCAACAAATCTTCACTAGGTGGAGGGAGAATGGAGTTTGAGGAAACAGTAAAGAATAATGGAAGGAAGAGCTTCTAATGAAGATTCAGGGACCATATTTTCCGATCAATACAGTGGTACCTCAGGTTACGAACTTAATTCATTCCGGAGGTCCGTTCTTAACCCGAAACCGTTCTTAACCTGAGGTACCACTTTAGCTAATGGGGCCTCCCACTGCCGCCGCCCTGCTGCCACGTGATTTCTATTCTCATCCTGGAGCAAAGTTCTCAACCCGAGGTACTGCTTCTGGGTTAGCAGAGTTTGTAAGCTGAAGTGCTTATAACCCGAAGCGTTTGTAACCCAAGGTACCACTGTACTTCATCAAACTTCCTTGGTCTTCAGCTTAGTTTCCTGGTGGTCTGCCCTAGAGCAGGGATGGAGTACCTGTCATCCTCCAGATTTTTATTCTTGTTGGACTCTGGCACGACACCCATCAGCCCCAGCCAGCAGGTTTAATGGTCAGGGATGAAGGGGGCTGGTAGTTCAGCATTGGCTATGTTGGTTGGAGTTGATGGAGGCTGCTCTATTCTAAGAGTCATCCATCTTCCTAGCTCTCATATATTTGCTTAGCTCTTGTCTTGCTGATCAGTTCTATGCCGTGATCGTCTGCAGAGAAACCCCTCACTAGAAAACAAGGACAATATTTTTTTACAAGTGTGTAAGAATAATGATGTAGCTGCTAGAGTAGTGACATTCAACTACAGAGACCCGAGTGCAAAATCTCTGCTCAGACACAAAGCTTCCTGGGAGACTGCTGGCTAGTTATTACCTCCTAGGCTATAATAAAAAAACCTTACAGGGTTGTTGTAACAATGAAAAATCAGGGTAAAATCTGCATTCACTGGATTATATTGCTCTGTTAATACAACTCTTGCATTTTTAATTGGCTTGCAAAGAGTTGCAGGGTACATGTATTGTATATGCTAGGTAGAAGGGGTTGCCAACTTGTCTGGACGTTGGTTTTAATAGCAGCATAATACACAGGAATCAGTAGGTGAAGCTTTTTAGAAGAAAGAAGATAAGCAAAATAGTAGCAACCTACAGGTACTGGTAACATGTGCCAGTGGTGAATATTGAGTTGAAGAGCCGCCTATAACCCTTGACAATACTCAATAGCCGACTGTTTCAGCTTCTAAACATGGCCTTTCATGACAAATCAAACATTTGGGTTGACTTTTTACAAGACAATACATATAAACTTGACAGCATATTCTAGGCAGGGGGGCGGAAATGAGAGAATTTGGTGGTGATTTTGGGTCTGACTGACTGGCATCTGCAATGGAATTTTGTAGAAAGGAGACTCCAGAATACTTTCACCTTGAATTTGGCTTCCCATTACACACAGCTATGCTAGGCCTATTCAGCAGGGTCCAGGCTTTGGTGCGTGGTAAAGTTATCATCAGTGCATGCCTAGAAGTCAGCATTCCTCATTCATGGTGCCGATCTGGCCATCCCTGTCTAGTCATCCAAGGGTCTTGTCTATGCCATGCAGTCTGCAGCAGGCCCAGCAATGCCCCAAATGTGCAAGGAGGAGGCTTCTAATGTTGTTGTTGTTAAAGAGTAAATAGGATACTGCAGGCGGCATCATCTGTGTTCTGTAGTTTCAATCCACAAATGCAGCATTTTTCAATAATCAGAAGGTTCAGCACATCAGCTTTTAAAGTATTTTAAAAGCAAGTTTCTGTCTTTTAAGGCCACAAAGATGTTTTCAAAAACATGGGGTGAACCAAAATCCCAGCAACTCGAGAAGAGCAGAATTTATGTGAATGGTCAGACTGGTTTTCAGTTATCCTCATAGCTCTTGCCCCTTACCATGGCTAGCAGAAACAAAATATATTTGGTAAAATATATAAACATATGAAGATGTATATGGGATGGAGAATCCAGCTTTTATTGGAACAGAATTGAAGGGAGAATTTAACTTTTTTAAAAAGAAAGAAAGAAAGAAAGAAAGAAAGAAAGGAAGGAAGGAAGGAAGAACACTGTTATCTGATAGATGCATTGGCAACGATGGATCGAAACATCCATGCAAAGCTATCAGCAGCCTGGTCCTATTGATCATTTTTACCTACCACAGCACAAAACGTGGTTTGCACCATGTAAAGTGAAGCAGTGCCTTCTGCTGAGCCTGCTTTTCTGAGTATCTACAAATGGTGACCCACCAAACTAGCATCAGCTCACCAAAGACCTGATAAACCTTCTGTTTTTTGCTGCTTGCCTGACATTACTAAAACAGGATTGTCAAACAGCTGCCAAGTTGTGTGTCTGATGGCAAGGATGCATTTCTTGGCACAATGGAAGAACCAGATAGATGCCTTCTTAAAACTTTTCACTCATGCATTTCCTTTGGGGTGATCCAACTATATTGATTTATTAATCCAATCCACAGGCTTGTGGTGCATTTTGTATTTATTTTCTGGGTGTTATTTTGTTGTTTGCTTTTCACCATCATGACATTTTCTTGAAGTTGGCAATGTAGACATTTTAGCAAATAATTAAATAAATAGGAGGGAGGAAGAGTACTTCGTTGTCATTGCTGCAAGGAGGCTGCCGGCAACCAGATTTTTAAAGGCACCAATGGCAGTTAGGTTCTTGGATTCTTGCAGACTGGCTGGTGAGTTGTGTTTCAGTTGATGGATTTCAAATTGTGCAGACCATGTGTGGAATCTTTGTGCAAATGAAAACAAGGCTCGGTGGTCCTATGAACTAGGACAGAGATGAGCGCCCCCATCCTATAATGTGAGGCTTAGTTTAAATACTTCATTAATAGGGCTGTGAGACTTGAAGTCTCCTGTTCACAAAGTATTTAATTTAGTGCACTGTATTAAAGCTACTTTGGTACCACTGAATTTGTTTAATCTAAATTGGCATACATGGCTTGCACTGTTTGCCTTCTGCCTTCCACCCGTCTTCATGTAGACTGAATCTGAAAGACAAATAAGAATCCAGATTAAAGAATGTCTTAAAATGGAGAATTTATGTGTGAACTCTTGACAGAAAATAGCCTGATATGTGGGGTTAGAACTATTGGAATGGTGCCCCATCAATATCCTATCACTTTGCTTTGTAATGAAGTAAAACTCCTCAGGAATGTAACTGCTGCCTTATCCTGAGTCAGATCATTGGTCAATTTAGCTCGGTGATGCCTACACAGGCTGGAATCAGCTTTCCAGGGTTTCAGACATAAGAACATTAGAAGAGACTGCTAGATCTAGTCAAGGGCCATCTACTCCATCATCCTGTTTTTGCAGTGGCCAACCAGTTGCCTGTGAGAAATCTGCAAGCAGGACCTGAGCACAAGAGTCCTCTCCTCTCCTGCTGTTTCCAGCAACTGGTATTCAGAAGCATTACTGCCTCTGACTGTGGAGGCAGAGCACAGCCATCATGGCTAGCAGTCAGCCTTCCCTGAGTATGGGACCTTCAACATACAAAGCAGATCCTCTGTCACTAAGAAGTTACTTTATAATGAATTTAACGTTGAAAAAAACTAGACCCAATAAAGCAATTTATTGAAAAGGAGTGTTCATGCCAACAAATTGGAATATGTTGGTTAGTCTGAGGCAATGAATGCTGGCATTAACCAACAAATGAGCATATGTTAATGTCTTGTGAGAGTTGCATCCCCTGAGCCTATCCTGCACTGAGCCCAAGCATATCCACCTACAATCTGGACTTGGCGCCTTTAACTGCTACTGATATACCACCCTCTCTGCTGCCCAGTGGCTTCCCTCACTAAGCTGGCTGAGGGGGTCTCAGGTGTGATATTTGACAGACTCAGGGTCTTAGACTTGGGGCACTTCAGTCCCAAAGTCCAGCCCTACTGTATATGGCGAGGGAAAGGCTCTTGGCATGAATTTTGGTAGAGAAGAAAGCATGGTCGATAGTATAATGGAGATGTGTGGAGTCCTAGCATAGGGCTTCCCTATCCTTTGATCATATCCTCAAACTACAGTCATACCTTGGTTGTCAAATGCCTTGGTAGTCAGACCTTTTGGCTCCTGAACACTGCAAACCCAGAAGTGAGTGTTCCAGTTTGCGAACGTTTTTTGGAAGCTGAACGTCCGACGTGGCTTCCACTTGAGTGCAGGAAGCTCCTGCAGCCAACCGGAAGCAACGTCTTGGTTTTTGAACCATTTCGGGAGTCGAACAGACTCCCGGAATGGATTAAGTTCGACAACCAAGGTACCACTGTATATTTAATAAGTGGCTTGCCAATACTGAGCTTCAGTTGGCTGGATCAAGATGGGCCATTTTTGAGAGCTAAAGGTGCTTTCCTAAAGGTGGTTCAAGCCATATCATTCCATCTTAAACACCTGTAGCTTTCCCCAAAATCCTGGCTGGGGACAGTAGTTAGTTAAGGATGCCGAAACTCCTATTCCCATCACAGAGCTACAGTTCCCTGGAAAGAGGGATTGACTGTTAAACCACTCTGAGAATTACAAGTCTGTGCAGATGAAGCCTTCCTAGGGAGTAAGCCCCAATGAACACATGCCCATTTCTTAACTTGGCTAGTGTTGTTGTGTATAATGAAATTCTGACTGTATTCAAGTATGAGTGAGTAACATAGAGAATGAGAGAAGCAAACAACAAATTAAGACCCTTCAGTATAGTGTGTGTGTTACATCTTTCAAAAAATTGTGGTGCAGCATGTCCCTGAACCTTTTAGTAGTGGATTACTCATATATCTCATGAACTGCTATATTATTCTTTCCTTCATTACCATTTAACATGAAGCCTGTCCCCATTTTCCCTTGTATGTTTCATTGGGCTTTGAATATGACCCTCCAATAGCCGGCCGGCTTCGTCCAGTGAACAAATTACATTGCATGATTTCCCCAATTCATTTTGTCTCTCTTTTGTCGCTTTTAAAACACTTTTAAAATGGGAGAGAACAACCCCAGTCTGCATCTCAGCGAAGGCAGCAGGTTCAACAGATGTTGCTGAGTTTGTTCAGTCGGGCGTTCTCAATAACCGCAAAACTGCTAATTGTGACAGGCAGCAGATTTTATAACCTTGTGCTGGCATCCAGTTACAGTGTTCCCTGCCTAAATCAGCTTTGCCAAATGTATTCCTACGGCTGCTGCATGCTCAAAGCCCACAAAGACTGGAGACAGACAAAAAAAAAAATCTTATTTATGTAAAACGTTAGTTAGCTGCTCTTCAGCTGTAGCTCCCTAAACATAACTTCTTATTATTTTTTTAAAAAAACTAATATCCAGATTGTCTTCCATCATGAAACCCAAGGCAGCATATATACGAATATAAGGCAAGACTGCTGGATCAGAACAGTTGTCCACCTAGTCTACCATCCTGTTCTCACAATGGCCAACCCGATGCCTGTGAGAAGTCTGCAACTGGGCATGAGCACAACAGCACTCTGCCCACCTGCAGATCCCTGCAACTGGTATTCAGAGACATGGTGCTCCTGCCAGTGGAAATAGAGCATAGCCAAATGGTTCTCTTACATACACCCAGTGGCGTAGCGTGGGTTGTCAGCACCCGGGGCAAGGCAAGTAATTTGCGCCCCCTAACCCGTGGATTTGCGCCCCCTAACTCTAACCCCAGATGTTGCGCCCGGTGCGGCCGGGCCCCCCTGCACCCCCCACGCTACGCCACTGCATACACCCCTCCCTTCTGAGCTTACCTTCTACTTGCATTGGGGTAAAAACTCTATTTACACCAATGGAAGCTTTTCTTCTAACGTGAATAGCAGGTGTGTGGGACCTCTGTGTGGCACAAATGGACCTCTTGCTCCACTTGCTAGGGTCGTGATCCAGACTGATAACTGTATGAATGGTGTCTAATTTCAAAGACTGCCTCTTCCATATGAACCAACCCAGACCCTGAAATCATCTTCTGAGGCCCTCCTTCCTAAACCTCCTCCTCAAGCGGTCTGGAGGGTGGCAGCACAAGAACAGACCTTCTCTGCAGAGGCTCTCCATCTGTGGAATGCTCTCCCCAGGGAAGTTCGCCTGGTGCCTTTATTATACACCTTTAGGCGCTAGGCAAAAACGTTATTTTTTAACCATGCCCTTGATTGACCTGATTGACATCCTATACCCATTTTAAAATGTGGCTCTTTTTGGGAGGGGGTGTTTTTGGGTTATTATTCTTATTTTGATTTTATATTATTGTGATATTTTCTGTGAACCGCCCTGAGAACTCCGGGTATAGGGTGGTATATAAATTCAATAAATAAATAAATAATCTAGCTTTGCCCTAATCAAGGCATCCTCAATTTAGAAAATTTTCTGTTGTATATTTTTCAGCAGAAAACCTCCTGTTTTTATCAATTAATTAAAAACATAATGCAGCTCCCGTACAAGTCAAGCTAGGTGGCTAGAATGATTACACAATACCAGCAAAATCCAAAATTAACTTTTAATTAATTAACTTTTCTCAAGTTAATTAAAGACAGGCACAAGAGACAGGGCCTTCTTGGTGGTGGCCCACTGCTTATGGTACTCCCTCTTCATAGGGGTATTTGTGGCCACATTGATACCAGACTTTTTTATTTTATTTTTTATTTTTTAAAAAAAGCCTTGAAGACCCACTTCTTTCACTTGTCTTTTGGTTCAGACTTGGTTTGGCTTGATGCTGTTTTAGAAAATATTAGTTCCAATCAGATGAATTGAGGAAGCCGGCTTTCTATTAATTCCCTAAAGTTGTCACATTTGATGATGTTTGGTCACCAGGGGGATGTATTGAAGGTCAGGCTACCACAAAAAAGCAAAGAAGTGCCAGGAATTATAGACCCAGGTCATGTTATCTTTCGCACAGCCCTGCTGGGCCTGGTTGTTGCACTTCCCAGCAGGGGATTCCCCCAAACAGAGCCTTCTGGCACAGAATCTGCTCTGCCATTCTCAGGGGAAAAGGAGCCGTGTTTTAGACTGGAATGTTCAAGCGACAATTCCTGAGTCTTTGTGCACGCACTGATAGGTGCGTTAATATCTGGGTGAGGAGAGGCGGAAGAGAAATGCAGACTGAATGAAAAATTCAGTGATGAGCCATGTTTGCTGTAATGCTGCTTTTTGAACTCGGGAGCGGTTCATCTAGTGTACGTTTTTCTTCATGGCAAGATCATCACAGGCTTCACACTGCTACCGTTTAATTCCTGCCATGCTCAGCCTCAAGCAGATGCAAGCAGACAATCGGACTGATGCTGATTTGCCTCATTTGAAGAGCGGATTCACTGCACGGTGCTTCTCTCCATCAGTAAGTCCCATTGTAACAGGCACAAGCGAGAGAGCAGGTTCAGTGCATTTATTTAGTGCATGCATTAAGTACCTAGATACTTGGTCAAATCCGCGGTTTGATTTTGTTCCAGAAATGGCAAAATGCTATATATTAGCTGGCAGTTCCTTGCGAAGTGAGATCGCATTTTAACGTATCGCTAATGTAATTTTGTTCGTACGGCAGTTCCAAACCGTTATACTGGTCAGCATTCATGAGGCAATTTAGGGCGTTCAAAGCATTTCCTGCACATTCTCTGGTTTGTAATCCTGTAATTCTGTTTGTAATTATATGGCAAATAATCCTGTAAGGTAGATCAGTTTTATTCTTCTCAGATTGCAGAGGAGGGTCTGAGTTTATGAGAATGTGGAATGCCTATAACCATCCACTGTATTCAAGGCAGAGGTTTGCTTCAAACAGGGTGGGGGAGGGAGGCTGAGGCTTCCTAATTTGCCACTCAAATCTCTCAGGGTGCTTCCAGATGGGGGTTTAATATTGCAAACACACGAATCAAATAGATCATTAGATATATAGAGATAGGTAAAGATAGAGAGATATAGTTGGGTTTTCTGCCAAAAGGGTATATCCAAATTAAATCAGGGGCGAGGGGAGGGATACAAACTGGAATTTTGATACCAATGGCATCATGTGGAGACTGGCATGCATGAGAAGCACCAACCACACAATAAACACTGATTTTGAAGCACCCTTGGTATTTGCACAATATGTTGTGAGGGCATCAGAATTAGCGTCTCTAGGGATTCAAATAGCCTGATTATAGCTTCTTAAAAGCCAATGTGGAGGCAGTGGTTAGAGTGCTGGACTCGAATATGAGAGACTTGAGTTCAAATCCTCACTCACAAGGAAGCTCACTGGTTGACCTTTGGCCAGTCACTGTCTCTCAGACTAACCTACTTCACGGGATTGTTGTGAAGATAAAACATGTATGGCATTTTTATACTTGGAAGATAAGCTGAATATAAATGCATCTTAAAAAATAAATAAATCACCTCTTAAATACCCAAATTGTGAAGGGAAGATGAGAAATTTCAGTCCTGTAGGAACGTGTTATTCTGTATCAGGAATAATCCCTGGTAGATTACTCTCACTTGGCTTACTTTTTTTGTGTTTTGAAATGCCTTATTAACATGTTTGTTAATGTGAGTTACAAGAGTTACCAGAGTCGGCATTCTTCAGTCTTTTACCCTGTCCTAGAAGTCTCCAGAACAGGAGAGGGGCCCCTGCAGATCTTGTTGGACTGACTCCAACTCCCATCAGCCCCAGCCAGCAATGATCAGGGACGAAGAGAGTCATGAGTCAATCCAACAACATCTGGGTGTCCACCAGTTCCCCACCCCTGCTCTATAAGTTAGATATCTGAGTGAAGACTGGATGCATCTCATCTCTAGTCCGCATCCATGTGACTCAGGTGTGGGAAACCTTTGGCACATGAGACCTCATTGTACAACAACTCCCATCATTGTTGGCCTTGGCCATGATTGCTAGGACTGATGGGAGTTGTAGTTGTGCAACATCTGGAGGGCCAAAGGTTATCCACTCTCATGTACAGACTGCTACATGTGTTTCCCAGTAGCCAAATAAAGAGGCAGACACATAAACTAGGCCACTTTTATATAACCTTCAATTAAAATCGGCAGAAGGGGCGGGAACTGACTATACTGGATAACTATAGCCTTGCCCAAGGAATTGGGGAATAGCTCCCTAGCCTACTTGATTTGAGTATGGTTTCAAAGGAGGCCCCTACCTCCTTTTTAACCAGGCCTTTGGTTGATCTTATTGACATCCAACACCATTTTAAAATGTGGCTTTTTTTGGGGGGGGGGGGTTATTGGGTTATTGCTTTTGATTTTATATGTTGTGGTCTTGTTGTGAACTGCCCTGAGACCTCTGGGTATAGGAAGGTGTATAAGTTCAATTAATAATACAGTGGTACCTTGGGTTAAGTACTTAATTCATTCCAGAGGTCCGTACTTAACCTGAAACTGTTCTTAACCTGAAGCACCACTTTAGCTAATGGGGCCTCCTGCTGCCGCTGCGCCGACAGAGCAAAATTTCTGTTCTCATCCTGAAGCAAAGTTGGGTAATATTACCTGAGGTAATATTTCTGGGTTAGCAGAGTCTGTAACCTGAAGCGTATGTAACCCGAGGTACCACTGTAATAATAATAATAATAATAATAATAATAATAATAATAATAATAATAATAATACCACCTCACCCTCTGAACTGTGGAGTCCAAAAAGTGAGCCTCCGGGCTGACCAATCTCATGAAAGGTGCTGAAAGGGTATCACCAGGCTCAACCAAACTATTTCATTCCCCACATCTAAACTGCCAAAAGTGACAAAATCAAGCAGATTTACCTATTTAAACAACACAGTAGTCTGACTTGCACCCTGTCAAGTGTGAATGAAGCAGATGGGGGGGGGGAATCCTACATAGTCTCCTAGTGGCGACCCCAAAGCACACTGGGAAGCTGCTGCAAAGCGGAGAGGCTGGAGGGAAGGCAGGCTGTTCCTTATATAGGGATCAAGCCCTCCCTCCCTCCTTGGACCACCTTTGGAATGTGCTAGTCAATGCCAAGGGTTTTCCCACGCTGCCTCTCTTGCACGCCGCTGTCTCAGCAACATCTGGGCTGCTTGGCGGAATGTTCTTCAGATGCTGCAACCGGTGATTTAGATTTTGAACGATTGAAAACACGTACTTTGTTAAACCAAATGAACAAATGCCCCCTTAGCTTTTAAATGAGCATTGGACACAGGCTCTTTAACAATATAGCTCACAGCAAGCAGAGTGGAACCTGCAGCAGCAAGTAACGGTGGTGGAGGAGGAAGCGTCAGGTAGTGGCTCCCAGTGTGGGACTGGGTGCAGGAATAGGGTTCTTGGTGTGTTACATTCAGGCTCCTGCTCTCATCTGTGAAACATTGCAGGGTGTGTGAATGCCTTTGCTGAATTTGCTTTCTTTTTCTTTCATTTTCAGACCAATTACCCAGTTTACCAGGATAATTATGCACCCTCCTGATAAACTCAAAAGTATTGGCGATCCTTCCAGTTTAGCACAGTGTACTAATTTGATGAGCACACTCGCTCTCTGTTCCTGAGTCCAAGTCATTAATAAAAATGATGATCAAGCCCTGGCCTGGGAATGATTCCTTCGGGACCACGCTTAACTTCGCTTAATTATTACTTGATAAATACTCAATTGATAATTGCACTTTAAGAATAGCTTGTCATCACGTTATGTACATACCTGATGGTAGCTTCCTTTTCTGCCCCAACCACAATCACTTAATAAAAAACTATTTTTACTTACAGAGATGCCCTTTAGAAAAATTAGCAAGAAAAATAGAGAGTCAACAGTAGGTATTTTAGGATGCAATCCTGCACAAAATTAGGCTTCTTGAATCTAATACATGAAATGCATGATTGTATTTCATGGAGGGGTGACTGTAATGTTTACTTTCAGTTCATGAAATTAGGAAAGAAATTCATGAAATTCAATTCATGAAATTAGGAAATTAGGAAATTCATGAAATTGGGAAAGGAATGTGTGGCGTTTGCCCTCCTAGGTGTGTGACATCATACTGGGTTCATAGGGAAAGAGTTAACTAATTGTGGTTCGAGGACCCAACCACCTTGAAGTGAAATGAAGACACAAGGACACGTGATATAAGGTTTGATGGGCTAGAAAAGGCCACAACTTTATTGATTACAGCAATGAAAAGGTATTGGCTTAGGCACTGGATCGAAACAAGTGGGTTTATTCACCAGTAGGTGGAGCCTGTTGATGCTAATCCAACTATAGGCTCACCCCTGCTGTCACCGAGGGTCGTGCCATGGCCTCCCGCCAAGCAGGCATCGGACAGAATACACGACCGCCAGATTCCTTTAACGGAATACCCCTAAAAATTGAAGGCATAGGCGATGGCCACACCTAGCACT
Source organism: Podarcis liolepis (assembly GCF_965112155.1). Lineage (NCBI taxonomy): Eukaryota > Metazoa > Chordata > Lepidosauria > Squamata > Lacertidae > Podarcis > Podarcis liolepis. The sequence continues at coordinate 68,673,058 of NC_139557.1, read as the reverse complement.
TCGACACACCACAACACATTATTCCAATGCCTAACCTACCCACCAATACCACAAAAGTTGTGACGATTGCTACGAGGTAGGCGAAAAAACCAAAAAGCCTAATGCCAAATGGAAAAACTCCTACCAGGCCCCCCGGGCAACCAGGGCGACCAACCTAAGGTCCATAGCAAGGCCAATGACCTAAGCCCTAACTAAAAGGGAGTGGAGGGTTGGTGACTCGCGACGGGACGACGACGAGGAAAGAGGCCAGGGAGAGGCTGGCGCTGCCACAAAAGGCCGCTGAACACGCCCCCTCCGCGGCACCTGGTTGGGTGGCCACCGGGGGGGCGTGAGCGCCAGCCAGGTGAGCTGGAGGCAGGGGGCAATGCCCCCTGCTGGGCAGTGCTCGGGCTCCCGCCCACAACCACTCCCCTCTCTTTCAGGGAGGAGAGTCTTTGTAAAATGACTAACCAGTGGGAACCCAGGGGGCAGAGTTAACTGTGTATAAGGTTTAAGCACAGAGGTTTTTTGAGGAGGAGTTGGAGTTAGAGTTAGGGTGGTTGAGAAGACAGTCTGGAGACAGATAAGATAAGTCTGTGGGTTGGGCTAGTCTGGTGTGAGAGAGTGAGAAAATTTGAGAATTTTGAGTGAGAAAAGAGAAGTCAGTCAAACAGTTGAGATAATCAGTCAGAAGGTATTAGGAAGGTATAGGCCGGTAAAGAAACTAAAGTTAAGGTACTGACAGGAATATTATCGGAGAAACGATAAACTGAGTCTGAGTGTTTTACCAGAGAGTAACTGGTTGGTGGCAGCGGGGAAGCGAGCACAGTGACACAGGGATCATTAGACCGTTAAACGTCCGGGGACCTTGTGTGATCATCACAAGGTGTTAACTCTTTTATCCTTGATTACAATAAAAATCACAAACACACACCCCTCATCTAAGTTGCTGTTGCTGAAGGATTGAAGCCACAGGGATTAACTGCAGGTCCATAAGAGTTTTAGATTTATTTGATCAAATTGCTGAATTAAACCAAATTAGTTTATCCACAAAAGTAATGGGGACCACATTGTAATTTTTTATGTTTATCTATTGCATTTATATCCCACCTTTTCCTCCAAGGAGCTTAGGGTGGCATACATGGTTCTCCCCTTCCTCATTTAATCCCCACAACAACCCTGTGAGGTAGGTTTGGCTGCGAGGCTGTGACTGGTCTAAGGTCATCCAGTGAAATCCATGGTCTAGTGGGGATTTGAACCCTAGGCTTCCAGGTGCTAGTCCAACACTCTAACCACTACACCACAAGGGCAGGTTGCATCTGGTTCAACAATCTTGTCACTGTTTACAGCATATTCCTCAGTGTCTTCACACATTTCCCACACATGGTTCCACTTCCCAGAATTTCAATCTCTGGTTTAAAATTTTGGTTTCTCTCTTTTCAAAGGAAAACAAAAGTAATAAGGGATGCAGTCCAGCCAAAAGCACCAGATTATTTTAAGGTGCAATAAATTAAATGGGAATCGGGGGGAAATAGGTTTGTGCCACTTACTGGAAATGTATGGAATTTTGCAACTGGTGTTATTAATGACTAATTTTGGCCAGTTCTGCTTGTGGTTCTTGTGGCTATCATTGCTGGGAGGTGATGTTGGATTTCAAAAGGTGTTGAAAAAGTCTGAAATTGTGTAACTCTCCTTCTCAGACATGGGCTGAAACGATTGAGTTTCAGAGGCCACAGGCATGTGCAGTTCTACATGCATATATCTTCCTAACATGCAAAAATATGATAAACATTGACATTCTTGTATAAACACTGACAAATCCAGATGAATTTTTGGCTGGCCGACAATAGATACGTCTTTCCTCATACATAAGTTTGTGATGTAAATTTAAATACGATAGCCAGCATTAAATGATGTGTCTTGCTTACCATCAAATGTTGAATGGTTTTGGTTATCTGTTGATGTTCAGATGCATATTGTAAAGTTTCAACACTTGTTGTAACATCCAGTGCTTTTTTCTAGAAAAAATGATTAGGGGTACTCTCATTTTCTTACTCATATTGAAATACTGCCCTCAATGAGACCAAACTTAGATTCACAAAATGTTTAAGGGTATGCATACCCCAGCGTACCCCCCCCCCAGAAAAAAAGCACTGGTAACATCTATTTTCCTACTCCATGTTCGTTCGGAATATATTGAGGTTCTACCATCCTAAGCCTACACAGAGACATAGAAGTGTAGTCTGATTCAGTATTGGAAGCTGCAGTGAAAGTTGGTCCATTAGAACAAAAGAGACATAAGTCTGCCCTTAGCCAGGCCCTGCCTGCCTGCCTGCCTTCTTGCTTGCAACCTGATCAAGCGATGGCCCAGAGAGGAGGATGGGGACAAAAATAGAATTACCATATTTTTTCGTCTATAAGACACCCCCATGTATAAGGTTTTCTTAGTAGTGATGTATGGAAGTGAGAGCTGGACCATAAAGAAGGCTGGTCGCCAAAGAATGGATGCTTTTGAATTATGGTGCTGGAGGAGACTCTTGAGAGTCCCATGGACTGCAAGAAGATCAAACCTATCCATTCTGAAGGAAATCAGCCCTGAGTGCTCACTGGAAGGACAGATCTTGAAGCTGAGGCTCCAATACTTTGGCCACCTCATGAGAAGAGAAGACTCCCTGGAAAAGACCCTGATGTTGGGAAAGATGGAGGGCACGAGGAGAAGGGGACAACAGAGGACGAGATGGTTGGACAGTGTTCTCGAAGCTACTAACATGAGTTTGACCAAACTGCAGGAGGCAGTGGAAGACAGGAGTGCCTGGCGTGCTCTGGTCCATGGGGTCACGAAGAGTCGGACACGACTAGAGAACAACAACAACAACAACAACAACAACAACAACAACAACAACAACATATATAAGACTATTTCTTATACACTATTTCTGGAGATTCCGATTTAAGAAAATGGGGGGAGATGGCCCCCGTGTATAAGACGCCCCCAAATTTTGGACATTATTTTTTAGAGAGAAAACCTAGTCTTATACAAGGAAAAATACGGTACTTGGCTCTGGCTCCACCTACAGTTGGTCCCCCTGCCTTCCGCCCTTCCAAGTGTCATAGGCACATTTAAAACAGAACTAAATCCCTAGCAAGTGGACACACATGGTCAGCAGTGGAGGAAGCCACTCGGGCACCTGGGGCAGGGCAAGCTGCCCATAGCGGCAGGGCAAGTGCGGGGTGAGCCGCCCATAGGGGTGGGGTGCACTGCAGGACCTCTGGAGTCTGCCTGCCTCCTCCCACTCAGCCACCCTACAGCTGGGTGGGAGGCAGCGGGCGGACCATTAGTGCAACGTGAAGCTTGTTTGCACCCAAGCCACCGCGTCACTCCCAGGAGAGATGTGTGGCTCGGTCGCGCTGCAGGCCCCACAGTGATTGCCGCCCGGCATTTTGTCACCCACCCAGTGGTGACACCCGAGGCAGACTGCGCCCACCACACACCCCTCCCTCTGCCCCTGCACATGGTGAAAGCCCATTTATCCAGTTGGGAAAGCCTGTTGGAACAAAAATGTCTTAAATTGTTTCCAGAAAGAGCAAGTAGTGAGTGCCAGTCCGATCTCAACAGGAAGGCTATTCCACAGAACAAGGGCAGCCACACTAAAAGCCCTGCTCCAAGTTACTACTGTGTGTGTGTGTGTGTGTGTGTGTGTGTGTGTAGTATTTATATGCTATGTTGATGGTTTTCAACATAGAATGCCCTTCCATCAGATGTCAAGGAGATAAACAACTATCTGACGTCTAGAAGACGTCTGAAGGCAGCCCTGTTTAGGGAAGTTTTTAATGACTGATGTTTTAATGTGCTTTTAATCTTTTGTTGGAAGCCGCCCAGAGTTGTTGGGGAAACCCAGCCAGATGGGTGGGGTATAAATATATTATTATTATTATTATTATTATTATTATTATTATTATTATTATTATTTCTTCACACTTTTGTGAAGAAGGCATGGTTATGAAATGCATTAACTAAATGAAACCGATGGCTCTCTCCTGCCTCTGCTTACAGATAACTATAATTTTGTTTGCTTGCTTGCTTCTATTAGTGTAGTACAGATGATAGGATATAGGGATTTTTGTTTCAAGGTGGGCAGCTGAACTAGATAAATGTGGAAGATCATTTGAGTTGGCAGTGCTGTGTGCTGCCACACACACACACAAGGAAGAATTTGGTAAGAAAGGGACATTTTCTTGTCACGTAATGATACGTACAATAAGTGTCCAACAGAGCAGAGAAAGAAATGATGGTGACAAATAGAAAACTACCTATTTCTGTGTAGCTTATTTGCTACTTTTAAGCCATAAAATGGAAGTCTTTAAACAAAGCTTCTGGCACTTGTCTTGAAAAGAGTATGTGTTATTAGGCTTCCTTGATAAAGAGATCCCACAATTTGGCAAGGCAAATAACTCTTCATTAACTCTATTACACCGGCAGCTCTCCCTCACACCTTCCTTTTGATCAATGAACCAGGAACTTCCCTGAGAGATAGATCACTGGATTCAATTTAGGAAGCTTGTCAGTAGCATAACTCAGTGATTTGCTTTCAGCAAAGAGCTGGGGCATACACACAAGTGACCTGTTTTCTCTCACTATCACTTTTGTGAGTTCACAACTGTATGGAGAACTGCTCCTGCTAGTGTGACCTCAGTTTGACCTCTTCACCCCTAGCTTAGCCTAACATATTTTTGCACATGGTTATTTATCAGCCCAGCATCAGCCCCTGACATCCTTGAGGTGCACTTGCTGGGTTCACAACACAGGTGTCTGGTCTGGTCCTGAGCCCACTCCTCTGTTTGGATTTACCTAGTTACAGTGGCAAGTGGCTATGAGTGATCTGCCATTTTAAGCTTGTGACAGTATGTCAAAGCGATGCTACAACAAGTACCGTATTTTTCCATGTATAAGATGTCACTATGTATAAGACGATCCCTATTTTTTGAGCCCAAAGTTAAGAAATAAATATTTTAAACACCGAACAGAACAACTCTGATATTTTATTAAATATTCAAAACACTGGTATATTTAGTACCGTATATTTAAACATCAAATAGAACAACTTTACCGGTATATTTAGTATTGTAATTATGGTAGGTAATTTTATTTTTTATCTTTAGGGAGGTAGTCAGCGTTATTATAACATGCAGTATAAGAACAGCCATAGGGCCAGCAAGGATTATAATGTCTCATTTGCCTACGCAGAGGCATAGAGAGTCAACAGAGGCAAAATCAAAGCAATGGAACCTTCGCAGAGGTCCTAAGTGACAGTAATACGGTAGTTAGTGAATATGCATGTAAAACTATGACTGCAGCAAACATGTGCACAAACAGAAGAGTGCATACAGGTAGGTAACACTAAAAAACTATGCCTCACTCTCAGGTCCAGACATATCACTTTCTTCAACCTCTACTGTATCACTTCTGTCTTCTGAGTCACTGTATTTACCGTATATATGAGATCATCCTCAGTTCCATCCATGGCATTGCTGCTTCCACATTTCTTGAAGGATTTGATGGCTCTTCTTTGATTCCACTCCATGAGTTTATGACCCATTTGCAGACCTCAGTAATGGGGTTTTTCCCCCACTCTTCCCGCTGGGGTCAAGTTATTACCTGCCTTTTGCACCCATGTATTCCATTCTTCTTTCACCCATGCTTTAAATGGCTTGTTGAGTGAAACAACTAGCGGCTGTAGCTGACCTGTAAGTCCACCAGCAATAACGGCTAGGTGTGTTCGCACATCCTTTGCAACCCTTTTTGTCTTTTCCATTAAATGTTCATGGAACTGATCATACATGAGCAGAGCTGGCTTCTTCAAGAGCCCTCCAGGTCACCTGCACCAAATCTTTGCAAACAAAATAGCCATCAAATCTTCATTCATCCAGCCCTTCTCATGAACTTGGACAAAAACGCCAGGTGGTATGGTCTCTTTAGGATACGTTTTCCTCTTTAAAATGAGCATAGGAGGCAGTTTGGTACCATCTGCACAACATGAAAGGACAGCAGTAGAGTAGGTCTTTTCATGACCACTTGTTTTGATTGCCACTCTTTTGATCTCTTTCATATCCACAGTTCTGTTGGAAGGCACATCAAAATTGAGAGGCACCTCATCCATGTTTGCAATCTGACTTGGTTCAAAAGCATATGTTTTCCGGAGTTTTATGACATAGAAGTGAAATGCTTGAATTTTATCCTCATAAGCAGGTGGCATTTTCTGCGCTAACTTGGTTCGTGTTCACATAGCCAAGCCTTCTCTCCTCATGAAGTTGTAGCACCATTTTGCCTTTCCTATGAAGTCTTCAATGTTCATTTCTTTTGCACACCTTTTTGCCTCATATTGTATCATCTTGGTTGACACACTTATCCCACTTTGACATAGCTCCATAATCCTTGTCTTAAGCCTCTGCTCCAAGTTTGGCCATTTTGCTGGTTTTTCTCTTAAGGCCCTTTTCTGTTTTGGCATTTTGAGTAGACGTTCTTCCTGTTTCTCCACTTTCTGATCATGCACTCAGGGGGGGGGGGCAGTTCAAACTTTCTCTCTTTTTCCATGTTTTTTTGCGTAATTGATGACTTTTAACTTGAATTTTGCAGAATATGTCAATCTTTTTTATTTTCTGACATTTTTATGGGCTAGTGCTAAAAAAACTGTTAATGCAGTACAGTGGTACCTCGGGTTACATACGCTTCAGGTTACTTACACTTCAGGTTACAGACTCCACTAACCCAGAAATAGTACCTCAGGTTAAGAACTTTGCTTCAGGGTGAGAACAGAAATCGTGCTCCGGCGGCGCAGCGGCAGTGGGAGGCCCCATTAGCTAAAGTGGTGCTTCAGGTTAAGAACAGTTTCAGGTTAAGAACGGACCTCCGGAACAAATTAAGTACTTAACCTGAGGTACCACTGTACTCTGAAGTTACGGTAATGGCTCCACAGTGCATGCTGGGAGACAACAGCTCCCACAATACAGCAGGTGGTGTGAGTGCATGCTGGGACATCACAGATTATTCCCTCTGATCCCCATTTCAGCCCCCATAAACATCAGAAACCCAGACCTTTCTCATTACAAACATTACAACCTAGAGCATGGATTTAAACTTGATTTGATGATTCAAAAATCCTGTCCTAAAACCCACTCTTCCTTTTTGCTACTCCTTTTTTCTATTATTTTTATCACTTTTAGATATGTTTTATTTTGTATTATATATGAAGTATATTTGACATTTATTTGACATTGTGGGACATTGAGGCAAGCTGTGTAAAGAATAGCAATTCTATCAACTAATACTAACCCATTTTAGAAAAGACATCCTTATAATCATGCCTGAGGATAGTGGAAATGATCCAGTCTAGGAGAGGGTAAACAACCCCTAGGAAAAAGCATTTCCTTAAGCATGCTTAGCATCTCCAGTAGTCCTTTGGGAATGACACACACAACATATACTATAGTTTCCTTACCCTTATTAAATCAAATTATACAAATGCAGTTTTGATTGTCTTTCCTTTGATCATACAATAAGAGGCATCACTATGTGCATGGAAGCAGCAAATGCTGAGGAATGGTTGTGATTGGAATCTCTTGAAACTGGAACGAAAGGTTTACCCGATGATTTATTATCATGAAAATTAGTCTGTGGAACCACAAAGAAATAATTCCTCCTGTGTCTGATGTGACGTAAGCTTAGTTCTTTGCTAACTTTTCAAGAAATTATAGACTTCCATGTTACATTGTACATTCATTCACAGTCCGTCTTTCTCAGCATCACTTTCAACCGCACTAATAATTTATCCTCACGGGATAGGTCAAGAATCCCTCCTTATCTTTCAAAAGCTAATTTTAGTGAACCAGAGAGAGAGAGAGAGAGAGAGAAAGGGAAGGAAGGAAGGAAGGAAGGAAGGAAGGAAGGAAGGAAGGAAGGAAGGTTGATGGTACACAATTTTAGTTGATTGGATTATTGCACAGATAATGCAGAAATATGAATGGAGGGTTCTACTACAGTCGTACCTTGAAAGCTGAACGGAATCCATTCCAGAAGTCCATTGAACTTCTAAAACATTTGGAAACCAAGGTACAGCTTCCGATTGGCTGCAGGACACCGGATGTACAGCTTACAAAGAACGTTCGCAAACCGGAACACTCACTTCCAGGTTTGCGGCATTCGGGAGCCAAAACGTGCGAGTGCCAAGGCATTCAGCTTCCAAGGTACGACTGTACTTGTAAGATCATTGGAGAGACATTGCTTTTCTCAAAGCTGAGTAACTTTAACTTGACATACACAAACAGAAGATGTATCGTTCATACATTTCAGCATCTGAAAGAAGAAATCTTTAAATGCTCTCCCTTATTAATGTCTGGACCCAATTCAAGATGCTAGTGCTGATCTTTAGAAAGCTAATACCAAAGGGCAAATATTATTAGTAGCATTAGAAAAATCTTTGCCTGTCACATAAAACTAGATAAAGTTGGTGTCAGGTGTACCTCCCTGGGGAGAGCATCCCACAAGAATAGCCAACATGCCTTCTAAGGAGGTCCTTGTTAATCTGGCCCTTCTGGGCTCAAGGAAACACTGGAATCAGCTGCAATCTTACGTCTGTGGTCCTTGTCTGTGGTTCAGTGTTGTCCAAAAATTTGAGGTACAAATCTGAAAGCAGACATTGCACCTACAGCTTCAAAAAGCAAATCTGATTGCTGTGGTAAATCGCTTCTTGGCCTTTTGGCTAAGATCAAGTGTAGTGTTGCTGTGGTAATGTAATAATGATTTAGGAACCTTAAAAAGAATATTATGGAGAAGAAAATATCTAAAATTATGTCACTGGTATATTCACCTCCATATAGAGCTACAAATGTTCTAGTTTTGTGGTTTTAAATTTTCCCACTTCATTGCGTAGGATTCTGGGATATATTCTAGTGTCCCCAGATCAGTGGCCAGCCCTGTTATTACTGATAAGTGTGTGTGCCTTTGCACACATTTATTTGAACATGTATTTTACGCGTGTACTCACAAAATGGCTAATTTGGGTGAATTAGCAATACTTATCGAGGGATCTTTAGTGGAGAAAATTGGATGCTACAGACATGATGGCATTAACTGGGATTGGCTTGTTTACTTTGCGGTTTTCAGCGGTAATCAGTAAAACCCAATAAAAGCAATAACCGCTCTTGCTGTTGCAATTGCAATGTTTGTTTACAAATGAATAATAGTATTTAGGAGTAAGATCATGCCAAGGTAAAATGATTTAGAAGCAATGACAACTGTTTTTGTGGCTCAAAATACCGTATGGAGCATATAATTTATTACTACTGCAGAAACAAAAGGGGAAGGACTAGAAGTGAAGCATTTCTGAACATGGAGTTAAGAGACTCAGCTTTGCTATGGCGAGAGCAGGGGAACCAGGATGAGAAAATGTTACATGCAATAGTTCTTTCCGTCTTATGAGAGCCAGAGTTGGCTGAGATAATGGAGATGCAAAAGTTAGAGAGAAACTATAGAGTCCAGTCAATATATTGGCCTACCTTTATGTAAAAGGAATAGGAAGAACACTTTGGATCATGGTTTCACAATGGTTTGCTGTAGCAGCAGGGTGAGAGCCACAACTAGTCTTGGATGCTTCAGCAGGAGTTTAGGTATTTAAAATAGTGTTTCCACCTGTTGGAACAGTGGCAGAATCCTAGCTTTCACTGGGGAGGCCAGTCAGCCAACTCCAAATCGATTCACCACCACCATTGCTTCCCTTGGTTCTTGCGAACCCACCAAACCTTGGTTCTGAAACAAAAAATTCCCTTTTAGAAACTGTGACAATTCCCAAAGTAAAATAACATGGCATCCAAGGAATCAGTTAGATAATTGCAACCTGCTTGTGCCTGACATATGCTGAAATCAAAGCAGGCTACTAGCACAGCCTGTTTCCCTTGTACCATAACAGCACATTCATTGCTCAGAGCAAAGCCAAATCGCACATATTCTCGAGGCATGTACAGAGTTCCAGCTGAACTCATTGACACTATTTCCCCTTTGACAGCAATATGTGACTGAGTGTGCACAGTGAACTAGAACACACTCAAAACCTCTCCATAGCTGTGTAATAAAGGGACAGATCAGCTGTGGTGAGCAAGCTATATTCAGGGAAGCTCAGCTTGCCTGTTAAGTTGTGGGTGAACATATCAGATGACGCAGCGATTCTTCAAACAACTCTTGTTTATTCCCAGGCCAGAGCAGAACTGAACTGAAGGGTTCCGCCAGCCTGCTTATATAGAGTTCCAGTACAATGTAACTGTAACAACTTTCTGTAACTATCCAATCACTGAACGTCACTTTCGATCCCTTATTTGCATATGTGGACCTGAGTAAAACTATCTACAGTATCCCCCTGCTGGCCCAGGGTGAGAACTTCAGTACATAGCATTGCCATTAAAGAAACTTTTAAGGATATGCTTTCAAAGAACCCCAGTTTCCTAGAAAACAATCTGAAAACCACCAGGGCTCTAATAGATATCAAATTTTATGGTCTATAATTTAGGAAATGGTGCTGGACCTTCCACTTTGGACTGAGCACATAGTCTATGCCAAAATTCTGGTTTTAAGTACAGTACTCTCTTCACATACTGTATTACAAAAGAAGGCATAGAATGGCAATGCAGTACATTATGCAGTCCATAACTCTTATAAAATGGATTGCTCCCCGTAGTTTTCTAAAGCCTGTAGTCATGCTACTCACTGAATTTCATTGCTGCAAGTCTAATATAGAAAAATTTGGTGGGAAAGCTATTAATAATCAAGTTTGTATATTAATAGTGGCCCACTGGGATTTGGCTGCTGTGTTGAAAGTTTTCTGGTACTTAGGGAACCCAAGTCCCTAGAATACCTAAAGAAGCCTTGAAGTGGGGTGGGATATAAATTTCAGTGTTTTTTGCTGTCCTAAAAGCCATTCGTGTGAGTGGTATATTCTTGCTTACTTACTTTATCAATCATAACTGTTCTGAAATGGTAAAAGGAGCAGCTACAGCATAGTCCTGTGCACATTTAACAAAAAAAAATAATAATGAACCTGGCTGTGTTTGATGGGTCTCACAGCAAAGTATTGGTAGCATGGCATGAGTTAGGAGCTAGTAAGAGACTGGCTGCTTAAGATGAAATTCCACTTCTGATACCTTTCCTTAGTGCTAGTTAGCTCAATTTTTTGTTTTGCTTCAATACAGATTGAGTGTTTTGTTTTGGGCATATTGTGGTTGATGATGATGTGTTAAACAAACAGCCATCTCAAGGCACTCCACACATAAGATTATTAAAAAGCAGTTAAATACAAAAACATCAGATACATTTAAAACAAGACAAAAGCCCTAATAAAGTAGACACTTTCAGCAAAGACCCATATACCCAGCTGGGAAAGCCTGTCAGAAAGTGCAGACAGTGGGTGCCTGTCATATCTTGATAGGAATGCCATTCCACAGAACAGGAGCAATGTAGTGGGAATTGATGAGCACTCTCATGAATAAGTTTGCCACACATTCTCACTTCATGTGGATGCAGAAGGTTACGCAGACACTGAAGACCACTATAATAAGTATGTCCAGCAACCTGTTCACTTCAGCAGACACAGAATAAATCCAAAATGGATGACCAAAACCAGATCCCTTCTCTCCCTGCCCAGGGAGAAAGGCTTATAATGTTCATTTGATTTCAGTCTTCACTAATACATTTTCCATGATCCAATAAGGAAGAAAATTGCAGTTCTCTAACTGTAAGACTTCTGCAGCAAGAAGCACGGCTGCAGCAGGAACTAAAATTGTCCCCAGACCTCCAGTTTATCTAGTGTATTCCTGAGTACAGCCTTTAGCTTTTAAAGAATGCTCAAATGTGGTTCATGTTCCTGTGCGTTTGCTACAGTGCTTTTAAGGGTGTGATTTATTTCTAACCATGATATGCCCCGTTAACCTGTATGAGTAGAAATATTTTCTGCTTGAGTGTGAATCTCTGTATTCAGATATTTAGATTATATTATTATTTATCAATAAAAATTCATCAAATTGCAACACAAAGATGAAACTTGTACTACCTTGAAACTCATTGTTCTGAATTGAAACAAATTATGGAGACAGGTTTTGAAAGAAATTGCTATCCACTTGCCTTCCTTCGCTTTGGATAGAACTAAAGCTTACTGCAAACAAGTGGCTGCATCTCCGGTCCTCTATCTCCTCCTCCTCCCTCCGCTGTGACTTCCACTACTACAAAATACTTAATGTAACATCACCATACTACATGCTTCCTGAATTTCACTCCACTCCACTGGCTGTTGCTTGTTGTGGAGGCAGAGAAGCACACAGTGAAATTGCTTTACCTTTTTTGTGACTTACCAAAGGAGAGAGGAAGAAGAGGCATGGGCTGCTCTTTTGGGGAGCAGTCATACTTTGAAATGGGGGACAAATTTGCTGCAGTTCATATTTAGGAACAAAGTGATCTAATTTGCACTATTTCTGAAACAATCCGCAAATCAAAATACAGACCCCTCTGAATTTTTATCAGTGCAGTTCTCCAGGTATGTGCAAAAATGTATATGCTAGAGCAAATGCATGCCTAAAATGCATGTGTTTGTTGATGAAAATCGTATAGGAAGAGCTTTTCAAAAATACTAGGCAAAATTGCATGCAGAAATGTGTACATCACGAGAACTTAAGAAGCCCTTGCTGGATGGGGGCAATTACCCTTCTAGTCTGTCAACCTGTTCTCACAGTGGGTAACCAGATGCCTGTGGGAAGTGCAGAAGCAGGGCTTGTGGGCAAGAGCACTCTGTCCACCTGTGATTGCCAGCAGCTGGTGTTCAGAGCCATGCTGCTTCCAGCAGTGGAGACAGAACATAGCCCTTGTGGCCAGCGATTAGCACTTAAATGCTGGCAATGGCTTTCTAAAAATAAATCGCAAACTGATGGGGAATATCAGAACTGAACTTAAGCTTCGGAAAATGAAACATGAGAGAAACCTCAATTAATTCTCTGTTATCCATATGACATTCTTCTCCAAATCATTGCCTTCCCACACTCTCTCCTCCTCCCTCGGTCTGGATTTTCTCTCAGTTGTCTCCTTTTCAGTGCATCCCTCGTATGAGAGAATCCAGACTGCGGGAGGGGAAAGTGTGAGGAGGCAGCTATTTGGAGAACATCATATGGATGATGGAGAATTAATGGGGGTGCAGGAAGCTTGCTGTCCACATAAAACAACAGTATGGATGAGTCCTTGGTAAAATTTATGTTTGCAGTGTTGCAAGTTTTCCACTTGACAAGCCTTTCTCTTCTGACGATTATCAACTGACATTTTTGCAGCTGCAAATAAAGTTGTAACAGGCTGGACTAAAATGGAACTTGCTCCTGCTCTAATGCTAAACACATTTGTGTAGAAATAAGCAAGATTTTGTTGTTTAAAAAATGATAATATGTTTTAAACGTTAAGTAATATAATGAGTCTCTACAACCATGTATGTACCTAGGTGGCTGTCCCCCTAAGTATGAAATGTTGCTGTTTTTTATAAAAGGAAGGAAGGAAGGAAGGATACTTCAGCAACCAGTGTCAGCCCCATTAGCTCCTGGCATGCTCATACTGGCCCAGTTGCTGACACTGGTCCTATTTGCTGCTGTCCCCATCTTCTTCCATTCTCTTGGAATTTGGGGTGGTGGGGATTTGGGGTTTTGGATTTCAACCATGAGGTCTAGCCTTAGCTGAATCACTGGGCTGTGTTGTTGATGCAACTGGGCTGATAAGTCTTACACTCAATTCAGCCATGCATGGATGGCTAGTTAGATAGGATGCCCATTGGAATGCACATCACATTGAAAGTGACATGGTGGAGGAGGAAGATAGCTGCATATTGGTGCACATCTAGAAATGCAATGTGATGTAAAAGGTAAAGGTAAAGGGACCCCTGACCATTAGGTCCAGTCATGGCCGACTCTGGGGTTGCGGCACTCATCTCACTTTATTGGCCAAGGGAGCTGGCGTACAGCTTCCGGGTCATGTGGCCAGCATGACTAAGCCACTTCTGGTGAACCAGAACAGCACACAGAAACACCGTTTACCTTCCCGCCGGAGCAGTACCTATTTATCTACTTTGACATGCTTTCGAACTGCTAGGTTGGCAGGAGCAGGGACCAAGCAACTGGAGCTCACCCTGTCGCAGGGATTCAAAGCGCCGACCTTCTGATTGGCAAGTCCTAGGCTCTGTGGTTTAACCCACAGCACCACCCGCGTCCCCCGCAATGTGATGTAGTTGTTTGCTATTTGCAGTGCACGACTTTCAGTGACCCGTTCAGGTGCTCTCTAACTAGTTATACATAACGTACATAGACTTGAACTAGATTGAGGCCAAGGTCTGAAAATACTGCAGGACATGAAATCAGCAACGCAAGGCAGAGAATGGTTACTTGGGCAAAAAGAATGTTTCCTTCTAATTTAGTGCCTCATTGAGAATGAAGGCAATGGGAGGACTTTGCCCCTTTGTGATATTGCCACAAAGCCCAATCTGATTGGTTATATGACACTGTGAGGTCATCACACTCACTACATGATGTCTGATTGGCTTGGATCATGCACTGAAATAGAGAGCATCCCTAAAAATGGCCATGAAACTGTGAATGTGGGCAGTGGGAGGGGAGGGAGATTGCAAAAATCCGCTATGGTGTATGAGGTTTCCTTCCCCTTAGAAGTCCACTTCGCAAGACAGAATATCAAACCTCGTGAAAATTTAGCACAGCACTATTTTAACTGTTAAATTAGTCAGTGAAATGTCAACCAATTCTAAAATGTCAGATTCACCTGAACTTGGAGAGAGAAATTATATTTCTGAAATCCAAACTTAAATTGCCCCAGCCTTCCCTATAAAAATGTAGCAAGTTAAATAGGAGTGAAACTGTGAGAACACAAGTCCTCTAATAAATGCAAGACGTTTTATTTGAATTATAAAAAGGACGCCATAGACCCACTGTGTTTGTTCTATTAAGATTTAGTGTTCTAAAATACAGGACATGCAGCGTTTTCTATGTAGCTGTGATGTCCTGGAACAACAGAAAATACTTTAGAAGAATGCAAAATCCATTAGAAGCAGGAACATTTGGCAACCTGTAGTCTGGGAGTAATCTAGCTAGCTGTTACTCTGTCTTGATTGGAGCTATCACTCACTTGTAGTTCAGCTACCTCCCTGAAGGCCTAAAAGGTAGCTTTGAAACATAGTTTCTTCTTATTCCAGTATTCTTGATAGGCAGCAATAGTAAGATAACAGCTTAAACTGGAAAACTGCTTTATACTAGGCTAGGTTATTCATCCATTTATGTATTGCCCACACATATTGGCAGTTGTCCTCTCCAGGAAGCCAGGCAGAGAACTTTTCCATGACCTCTAGTGGAGAAACTAAAGACTGAAACTGGGGCATTCAGCATGTGCTGGGTCACCAGGCTATGGTAGGGTTGCCATACATCCATAATTTCTCGGACATATCCAGAATACTGCAGTCGGAAGCAGCGTCTGGGCAGAAATCGCTAAAATGTCCAGGAAAATCCAGCCATATAGCAACCCTAAGCTATGGTTCCTTTGCAATGACAGTCAAAGCTTGGTTGTCAAACGTAATCTGTTCCGGAAGCCCATTCGGCTTCCGAAATGTTTGACAACTGAGGTTGCAGGAGCTTCCTGTACTCAAGCAGAAGCTGCGTCAGACATTCAGCTTCTGAAAAACGTTAGAAAACCAGAGCATTTACTTCCGGGTTTGCAGCGTTCGGGAGCCAAAATATTCCAAAACAGCGGCATTTGAGAGTCAAGGTTTGACTGTAACGGATCTGCATTATAGCTGCCAAGTATTCAATGTAGACATCCTTGCAAGAGGGTAACAATCATAATTATGTTTGTTGCTATTATTATTATTATTATTATTATTATTATTATTAAAAAAACCACATCAGGAGATGCCCATTTTAGCTTTGGATAAGAGGAGTGCTCAACATCAGCCCTGCTGTGTGTGAATCCCTTGCAAATGACCACAGTGGTTGGAGACAGGCAGGTTGTGTATCTATAGCAGTGACCAGAGAAGGAATGGCTGCTGGGAGGAGCACAGATAGAAGAAATGCCATGGTGCATCTGCAGCAGCACAACTGGATGCCTTCATCTGCCCCGGCTGCAATAAAACATGTCTCTTCTATATCAGTCTCTATAGCTACAGCAAGTGCTGCAACCTTCCAACAGTTTGACCTCACCTCCATTGGCGCAGTCCTCCATTGTCTCCCAAGATAGATGGATGCCCACAAAGGGGGAATGCTCAGCCTCTAAAAAATAGGTAGGAAATCTTCAGCCTTCCAGATGTTGTTGGGCTCCAACTCCCAGCAATTCCAGTCAGCATGGCCAATGGGAATTGTAGTACAGCAACATTTAGAGGGCAAGAGGCTCCGAACTCCTACTCTACTGATCTTCCAAAAAGTTGAAGAGACTTGTGAGCTGACAATATACATTGCTGCATAGACAGCATTGCTGCATATAGACAGCTGTAGAAACTAACTTCCCCATTCAGTTTTGGGAACCTGTATTCTGTTCAGCTATAAGTATTTCAGACATGCTGACCTAGCACTGAATCTGATTTATAGGAGAATCTGCAAGATAATTGACACTCTTGTCATAGTTTGTTCAGCAGTCTATAAAGACAACATTCTAAACAGCCTCATCTACTGATCTTGAGGGTCCTATTTGTCAAAATTAAGTGGATATGCTGACTTCCCCTGCCTTTGCAATTGGAGGAACTTCTTAATAGCTTCCTGTATAATAGCTCAGCTAGGGGATTGCAAATTTGTGCTAATACTCAGGGTAAGATTAGAGAGCTGGGAATTGCACAGATCTGACAAGCCACAATATTTATGTGCTGTAATTTCAATGTGCCCACAGGATTTAAAGGACGAAGGTTTGAGTTTGGATAGCCCATTCTTAATATACATCTTTGGAGTATGAGATTAGTCAGTAGTGATGCAATAAACAGAAATAGGCTAGAGTTAATCATGGAATTAGATCATTGGAAAGCAGCTTTGGAGTTTCTTCATTTCCTTAAACATCACTAAAGCAAGAGATACTACATATTTTTGAGGTGTGTATAAAGAAAGGAAGAGGAAAGGCATCCGTTGTCCTCAAGAGATTTCTGAACACTTTTATCGGAACAACTTGAGGGATACTAAATTTGATATGGAAACTATGAAACTGAAAGTTCGCAATGCTAAGCCCTGTCGAATTAAAATTAAAAAGTCTTCACCTAGTCCGGAAGACCATATTGCACAGTGTCAGATGAGCCTTCCTGGGAAGGGCATTCCACATGTGTGGTAACACAACTGAGAAGGCCTCTGGTCATCATCTAATTTTGGAATGTGACAGAACTCAGAGGAGCCTCAAATAATCAATGTAATGTCTGCTGAGCAGGTGCAAAGAAAAGTTGGAGCTTGGTTTTGCCTCTTCTGGTAGCTGTCAGTGCATAAGGTCCAAAGACGTCTCTTAATAAGATTTCACTTGTGACTTTTTTTCAGTAGAATGGAATAAACCCAGTATGGAATAAACCCAGTCACATGGGTGGGGTAAGGTAAAGGTAAAGGGACCCCTGACCATTAGGTCCAGTCATGGCCGACTCTGGGGTTGCGGCACTCATCTTGCTTTATTGGTCGAGGGAGCCGGTGTCCCATGGGTGGGGTATAAGCATTAATAATAATAATAATAATTCCATTAACATGTGCTGTGTATGTGCCTGACTCTCTGCACCAATGAGAAGGAGAAGAATCCCTTTGGGGTTTTCTTCAATACAAACTGGAAAATTTGCGGATTATTTGTAACTAAGTATCATGCCCCAATCTAGGGCATTTAACAGATTAAGTGGCGACTTTCTGTTTCTTTACATTTCTTATCTTTTTCTCCCCAAATGTATCTCTAGAAGATCATGGTTTTATATGCTGGTTAGTAAACCAAAATTAAGCCAAATTTTCCCAGTTCAGATGTAATAGGAAATGATGAATTCATTAAACAAACCAAGATAAAAGCAGCAAAGCTGGCACACAAGGGGAGGATTAAGGAGAAATCCCATGATTGTTCTTGACTTTGTCATGGCCTGTTGGTTTTCTTTGTAGTAGATGGTTGCAATGGAACCTCTTCCTTACCTGGCTAAAGGAAAAGACTGAGCAGTGCCAGCTACAGCCACGTATTCATTTGCATGAAATCTGGGTATCCTGCTCTGATTCGTTAGTGTTCAAAGTCAGCACACAACAATTTAACCGCGACAAGCATGTGAATTACCCAGAGCAGTCTCTGTGATGAGCATACCTTGTTTTGATACTCCCCACCCCCGAAAGCTTTGAACTTAAAGATGATAGAGATATATGCCTTGAATAATCACAACAAATTTTGTAGTCCTTCACATTCATTAGCTTCAAAGGAATACAAAATCACAGGAGTCTGTTTTATTTGCAGCATACACTTCAAAATTCAAATTGATTTACAAGTAAAGGAAAAAAAGTAGCAGCAAGAAAAAGGGGAAATAGTTAAAACTTGTAAGCGTTTCATGTAGAGAGCTGGAAGTGAAAATATGCTACAGATTAATCTGTGATCTCTCATTCTCACCTTTCCAATTATGAAAGAGTGTCATGATTTTCAACAGATACATATGCTCCTTTATTTACCGCTAAATCTTACTGAGTTCAAAGACTATCTCCTTGGGAAATATGCAAGGGATTAGTTTTCTCCAACTTGATTGTTGTGTTATTTGAAAAATGTGGTATTTCATATTCCCCTCACAAAGTGCAATGGCCAGGGTGGCCTGTGTGGAGAGACAGGTTGTTAAGGCACTTTGAGAACTGTAGCTCTGGGAGGAGTATAGGGGTCTCCTCACAACTCTCAACATCCTTAACAAACTACCACTCTCAGGATTCTTTGGGAGAAGCCATGACTCCTTTAAAGTGGTATCAGAGTGTTTTAAATGCATGATGTGAATGTGGCCGCAGAGGACTTCAAGGCTAACTCCAATTCTGTGATTCTAGACATCCACCTGCTTTAATAGAAATAGCAGGTTTTTTGGGGGGAGGGGAGTTACCTACACCTTTAGACTGGCACCGTAGCCATTCATTTTGTTACTAAACAATTTAAAGAAAGAATGTGTTTTCAGAAATGGAAAACTTCCAGCCGAAAATCATACTGGTGGGAAGTATTCCATGCACATTGATAAATGGAGGCGGGATGGAGCATAAATTAACCAAAGGCTACTGCAAAGTTCCGGATTAATTTTGAAAATTCTCCTACTTAAATTGAAGCTCCAAAAGAGTGTGATGCAGGGCAGATTGATTGTTTTTTAGTGATTCCCTCCCCAGGGGTGGAGGAAGGGGGTGCGGTGGGAGCGGGTCACCCCAGGTGTCACCACTGAGGGAGGTGACAAAATGCCGGGTGGCACTCACTGCTGGGACTGCAGCACGCTCGAGCCATGCATCTCTCCTGGGAGTGACGCAGTGGCTTGGGCACACGCATGCTCTGCGATGCCCCAAACGGTCCGCCCGCCGCCTCCCCCTCAGCTTTATTTAGGCCCCAGAGATGCTCTCAAATTGGATGATGCAGTTATGCTGCCAAAGCTAAGCAGGCTGAGCAGGAATACTTACTGATTTGAGCTTTCTGGAGGTCAAATGGGGCACAAGTGTAATAAACAGAGGACTGTAACCATAGTGGAAGTGGATGGAGGGGGTCAGCGGAGGGTAGGTGCAGTTCTGTGTGCCGATAAAATGCAGGTGATAGGGTGTATTTAGATAGGATTCTTTAGATGATTCACTATCCCGGTTCTGGATTTGTGTAATGGAAGTGTATAGAAAGTAAATAATATAATGGAGTTGCTTTCTAGTCGGCAAGGCAATTGTTCAACTCAGAAATTGTCTGTTGCACTTTGCTAGTCATAGAGCTGTGCCTAGTTATGTGAAGGTCTGAGAATGTGAATGGATACAAGGAAGAAGCAAACATTCCTGGTACCAGGTGTGGATCTTCCAAGGTCCCATCCCAAGGCATTGCTGTGTGAGCATGGGGAATTTTTTTTTAAATTTTTTTTTTGCTAATTACTTCTGTGGGCAGAGTGCAGTCTGTGATAATTAATTCTCCCTAAATATGGTAACAAGCTTCTGTGGGGCTTCACTTTATGGAGAACCAAGCCTCAGGAGATAGCTTGTGGTTTAATTATAAAAAATCACGCGACTCTCTTGGCCTGTGAATAATAATAATGATAATAAAACTTTTCTCTCGCTTGTTTCTGTTGTTTAACACTGGCCATTGTTGGCACAATTGAATGATTGACTCACTAAGTGAAAACAGCAGCACAATATTGAATGAAGGGTGGTGTTGTCATCAACAGTATAGAGGCTTGTGCTTCTCTGTTGCGGTTTCCAGTGTTTCGGGTGTTAATGAATCTTAAGTAAATAGTCAAGCTGTGGCATGGAACTTCATATCTAAGTTAGAAATCATATGCAAACTTACTTAGGTGCAAGTCTTGTTGAATTCAAAAGGAGTTATTTCTTTGTATAAATATGCATAGGTTTGGGCTTCCTGAGGAGGTTGTTTTCTCCTCTGTCCGACTACTAAATTTTGTAGATTTCATTAATCGAGTTGCAGAGGTTTCAAAATAACAACTCTCAGAGAGAGAGAAATGCCTACCCTGCCATGAGAAAAATGTGGTATTTTTGTGCATCAACTTCAAAATGCAGCTCAGACCCTAATCTGGCTTTTCCAAAACAGTTCAGCTCAGTCCAAATCGCTTCAGATGCTGCTCAATTCAGCTTAAGGTTCCAGGCCAAGTCTGCTTCAGGAAAAACAAAGATTCATTTCACCGTCCCGCCCCCACCCCCCATTGATGATTTCAGAATTTTTAAACATGGGTATTGCTTTTTTCCCCTTTTGGGGAGAAGTGAATGAAATTTTCAGGCATAGTGGATAAAGCCAGCCAAATTACAATGAAATAAGTCTTGAGGTTTCTGAACTGGGCACCTTAACAGTTTGATTTTATATATATAAGAGAAAATGTCTAACATTTTTACAAAGCCATTCCAATAAGTAGAACAGATAACACAGAATTAAATATATTACACAGTTAAAATAATTATTAAAACCAGGTACTCTATCAGATAAGAGTTTGCTCCCCTGAAGAATTTAACTGATATTTCCCCACAAACTTTTCCTCTTCAAATTGTCACTTTTTCAGCAGTGTATTTCATAATTCCTTGTGAAGAAATTCTCAGAGTTAACCAATTTTAACTTTATTGTATAGATAGATATGACATATCCAGCAGAATTCAACCTATCCGTGACTTATGGTGCTTCACCAGGGCTTGCAATATATGTTTTCTGCTTGCAATAACAAAAACCAGCGAGATTGGCAAAGATCCGGCAGGCAACATAGTGAGAAGCAATGAGGCACATTGATTTCATTTTTCACAAATTGTTCCAGGCTCACAATCAAATCGTGAAAGTAGTATTGTCCATGTTGCGTGGGTACAATATCTACTTTTATATGAACCCAGAAGAGTGGCCACTTAAGCACTGCAAAAAAAGAAAAAGAAACCGCCAGGAAATATATTACCAAAAAAGGGGAAAACTAGAACACAGATTTACCTTAGCTAATTTACGTGCCTAAGTGCAAATTTAGAAATAATTTTATAAATGAGATAGAATTAGAATACATCTCATCATAGTGTGGAAGACTGACCAGGTGCTCGCCAATAAAGGGATTTTATTGTGTGCAATAAAATAAATAAAATAATAAAATAAATAAAAAATAAAATAAATTTCAGGCTCCTGCTCTCCATTCTTTTTTTCTTTTAAACTGGGCTTCATCTGGCCAGCCCTTCAAATAGAGGATGTTCCTCTGCAAAGTAAGGCATATATTGCCACGCTGTTTAGAGTAAAACAGGGAATATGTCTGTGTGTCTTCAGTGACATTCTTTCTCTGCAAAAAGAAAAGAAAGACGGAAAAGCTGTGATAGTCACATTGTCATTGGCATCTTAAACACTACCAAGTGCTATACAAACTGTGAGATGTGTACCACTGAACATGGGTAACAAAAAGACTTTCTTAAACCAAAGGAATATAAAACAGCAAGATGGGATCTGTGAACATCTTTTAGGTGTTAAGCCTTGTGGCAAGCAACCCTGAAGCACTATCTCCCCAGATCCACACTTCAAAACCTTTCTGGCAGTGAAAGATATCTGCCCTTCTCCCCACATCACTACAGAAAATATATTTGCTGAAGAGGGAACCGTTTTTCAGGAATGCACATTGAAGAGGGAGCCCTTTGAACTCCTTTCTCTGTTCTCCTGATTAAGTCTAGAGGCCATCTTTGCTTCCAGAAAGGTTTAGGGAGATGGAGACTGGCAGATGGAAATTTGCCCTGTACTCCTTACCTTCTGTGTAGCTTCTTTTCTGCACTCCTTCCTCCCACTTAGGGTCCCTGGAAATCCCACTTCACCTGAGACACAAAGTGGCAGACAGGATGTCACGCCGATGCTTTGATTTGTATTTTGAAGTTGAAAGAGGGCGTGAGCCGTTGGCTTCAATTTAGAAAGAGCACAAATGCAGGTTGCGTTTCCTTCATGTTCTTTTATGTCTGTGTTCTTGTAGCCACTGGGGTGCTGAAGTAGCTGAAATGAGAAAAAGGCAACAGCCACAAAATGAAGAAACATCTGCTGTGTCTCAAGCACCTGGAAACCAAAGGCCCAACAACACATGTTGCTTCTGTTGGTGTTGTTGTTGCAGCTGCTCATGGTATGTCACGCAGTCTATTTGATACCATAGCTAGCGCAGGTAAATGTCAACCCAAAGCCATCAGTTGTCAGGCTTAATGTAAAAAGCTGGGGGGGGGGCTTTTCTGTGCAGTAAGGTTGTTGCACTATAAACGCTCATTTGATTCTCATTGCTTGCACACAGACTTCATGTCTTCTCTCAACGTTGTGCTCATGTTGCACATTTTAAAAAAGAAAGTAATTGAACAATGTGATTCCTAAGCCTCTGTGCACACATGCGCACACACAGAGCTCCCTCCTGATAATGCAACCAGAGCGAAGCAAGAAGAGCATTTGTGTGCATTTCCTTTTGGCATATAATTTGACCCTCTCTAAAGTTGTTCTAGGAGAACTGCCTTTCCCCTAACCAATTTTAAAAGATGGGCATTTGAAAAGACTTTCCAAATTTTATATTTATGAAAACTTCCAACTGTAGAAATAAAAAAAAGTAATGTAGCAAATATGTGCAAAAAAGTAGTTTTCTGATTATTTGGGGAAGCAGGGCATGGGGAAGAGAAAATGGATGATGATCTGTGCATTTTGAATTAATGGGAAACATGAACAAAACTGTCTTGTTTATTTCTACCTGATAACCTACAGAATGTATTTATAGTCAGGATGCATTCGAATTCCACTGAGATCCTTCAACTGGCAAAGAGCCGTCATCTTAATGGGGATCAGGCCAGGAAATAGTTGCTGTTCAGCTCTTCCTAAAAGAATCATCAGCTCAGGAAATATGAGACTGAAATTTAGTGTTTATTTTCCTGTTTTTAAAATAACCTCAGATAACCATGTGATCTTTCTAGGCTGGGATAGCCTGCCTAGGATGCCTGTCACAAAAGTGTATATATAAAACTTTTAATATAGCAATATTTATATGCATGTGAACAGCTCAGTGGCATCAACAGGGCTGCAGTTACAATACAGCTATTTACTTGCTTAGATGCTCTGGGTTTCCCATGTGTACACATCTGTCTAGAAATGCCAGTAGCTAAAATTTCATAGCAGGGATACAGATCCTCAGCACCATGAGCCAAATGTCATCCTCTGAGTCTTGGGAATCTCCCCAGACCAAACACTCTCACAAACCACACCCCTCACCAGCCCTGTCTTGCACCCTCCGTGAGTGTTTTTGCTTGGCTGAAATGTGTCCTTGGACTCTGATAACATTGATTACTTGCTTGTTTGGAGGATGGAGAGAAATGTGTCAACGTGAAGAAATTGGGCTACCAAAGACAAAGTTTGCATTTGTTGCTCTGGCCTGGCAATGGCATATCGCCCCAGGAAAGCTACCAGAAGGGAATGTGACCCCTGGGCTAATTAAAAAGGTCCCCTGCCTTGCTGTAGTGTGATGAAGAAACAGACCCCAAGATGGAACAATGGTGCCATTAGGGCAGAACCTTGAGACAGAAATCCAGAACCGTATGAAGTGTGAATCGGGTCAGTCTGCTTAAAAATGCAGAGCAAAATCCCCACGCATCCCTGCCTGCACTGTGTGGTTTTATAAGCTTGAAAGAAACCATTATGTACAGAGAAGATTTCCTGCTCCATTATTCTGCCATTTCTCTTCCTAGGGGAAGATGGTTTCCAAATATTTCTGGCCAACGGCACCTATGCCATTCGCCTTTGCAAACCGCTGTCCATATCACCGTTCATGTGTGTGAATTGTGCCTTGGATGTATGGGGAAGCCATCATGTGACCATTTTCTCTCGTGGCCAAATGCAGTCCTCACACTGGCTACCAACTCACATCATCAACAACAACTACAATTTATTTATACCCCGCCCATCTGGCTAGGTTTCCCCAGCCACTCCGGGCAGCTCCCAAGAGAATATTAAAAACCACGATAAAATATCAAACATTAAAAACTTCCCTGATAGTCAGGTAGTTGTTTATTTCTTTGACATCTGATGGGCGGGCACCACTACCAAGAAGGCCCTCTGTCTGGTTCCCTGTAACCTCACTTCTCTCAGTGAGGGAACCGCCAGAAGGCCTTCGGCACTGGACCTCAGTGTCCGGGCTGAACAATGGGGGTAGAGACAATCCTTCAGGTACACTGGGCCGAGGCCTAGAAGGGCACTTTGATGTCCATGCTATATAGTCATGGACATCAAAGTGCTCTTCAGGGTCAAGCCAAGTGTTTGTTTGTCTGGGAAAGGGGTGGGAAAATTGGTTGCTATGAAGCTTTCTCCTGATTGCTTTTGCATGCTGGATAAGGAATAAAAAAGACTTTTTAAATATAGGTGAATATATAGGTGAATAATAGCAGTAGCAGCCAGTGTGGTGGGGCAGGAATATGGAGCCACCCTCCCGACACTGACCTCACCTCAGCTTACCTGGAAGCTGGATATCCACTGGTACCCGTACAGTCCTAGCTTGGCAACATCCTTCCCCACTCTATACCCATCCAGGTAAGCTGCATCCCTCCCGATTTTGGTAGGGCAAATCCACATCTCTGCCTCACCACACACACACTGCTAGTAAATAGTAGGGATAATTCAAGCTCTTCTCTGTGTTACGCAAGTATCACCCATGGCTGTCAGCTAATAGAATTGTATTTTTCTGCTCTTTAAAAGCAAGCTGAATTTATTTACATTATACTTCTCTGGGAACTTTTCTTAGCTTGAAGTCGTTCTCAGATGGTATTTAAAAACAATGTTGCCCTTGGCAAGACTCCAAAACTCCACAGTCCCCATATAGTAGCTTGTGAGTATTTGGGATCTACGCATCAGCATTCATTGCTTACATGCCCCCCAACCCAAGTCTTCAGTGTGTTTGTAAGTTGCAATACTGTCTGTCGGCACAGATTATGTGCTGCTAGTTATACAGTGTTCTTGTGAGAGTTTGGGCAAGCCTGTTACAGCTTGCCTGCTTTAAAAAATAATAACGTTAGAAAGTTAGGATCAAAGTTGTGGTGGAAATGCTATTGCTTGCAATTCTTAGAATTAGATTGGACAAAAGTATGGAAAAAGAATGTAAGGAGAAACAGATTGGATGGCCTAATAACTTTTTCTTCCATCTCTAACATTTGCAGTGGAAGGGTTTTTTAAAAAATTGGTTTTCTTTCAGGAAACAGGGAAAGATACAGCACAGATCTTTGAAGACCAAATGAATCAAATATATGATTCTAAAGGCTACTAAAATTACAGCAGCACATCCAACTCATGCTAAGGGGGGACAATGATGAAGTTGCATCTTAACTCTTTACACGATGACTGCTGTGTCCATATAGAAACTCAGGTTGACTCCTGTGGCCATTTAGCTCCAGCAAAAATAACAGTTGTGAGTTTCATCTTAAATAAGCTCCTTGAATGGTGCAGATGACCATGGAAATGACCATCACCATTTACGCAGAACTTTCAATGTACAGCCTGGTCTGCAAATAAAAAGTCCCTACCTGAAGGGTTTTCAATCTAAAATAGGCACAAGAAGCAACAGGGGAAAGGGAAGATGAAGGCAGAGGAAGAATGTGTGACTATTTCAATTACACATACTCTGGCTTAGTCTCCACCTTACTATAACTAAGCAGATGATCCAAAGGCTTTGTGGGAAAGCTGAGCACAGCAGCACTAACGGTGGGGACTGTGGTTGCCATTTTCTCTGCAAATATCCATTTAGTGTGGCATTATCAAATGCAGTTGTAGACCCACTGAAATGAATAACTAACTTTCACCCTCCCCCCCCCCAAGCCTTAGTTGGATACAATCCATAGTTTCAGTCCAGGGCATTTGCAGGTGGAGCAAAGGCTGTCAAGAGGTGATTCATTGCCAGAACAGCCACATAGGTACCAGTGAAAATGAAAGCAAGCAACACCCCGCTCTGCCCAACCGATTCACTTAAATTATCCCATTTTTCCACCTGCACATGGTGCGGGGACAGAGAATTTAGTGCATTTTGCAGCAGCATTTCCCCTTCCCTCCCAAAGCCCAAAGCCTCTTATAAAATCTGCTAAGGTCATTTTGATGCCCATTTTATAAATGAAGAATAAATTCTTTTTCCAGACCATGCAGGCTGCTGTTGGAAGCCAGTCACTTAACGTCCATGCCCAATACTCATCCCCTGGACCACACTGTAATTCCAGTGGATTGACGTGCATGCTTCTGTTCCCGGTAAAGGCTTGGAAGACCTTTGTACCCTTGAGCCGGAACCTTTTTAAAAGCACCAGTCATCCTTAAGGCTGCATCTGTTTGACTGGCACATTTCATGTCAGGTGATGTTTAGTTTTCGCTTTCACTGCAGCCAACATTTGAATCAGAATGAGGATTAAGCCTTTTGTTTGCACAGCAACTGATAGTTAAATACCCACACCTTTGTTCAGTGGATAGTAAATTTATGACATCAATCAAAGCATTAGATATGGCATGAGAACAATTAGCTGTTTAAGAGAGGATGTGCCTCTTCTGTCATTAATGCCTCTTTAATAATAGGCATTAGGCCACGTGGTACCTATTAATACTGCAAGGTTTCTTAGCTGGAAATATAGACCTAAGAGTGGATGTTAAGGAATAAGCAAAAATGTCATTTCGTAGAAAGACAGACATCTCTTCTCATTAACTTTCTTCCTGCTGGTTAAGTAAGTTCACTGATGAATCAAGATTTCATTTGCAGTGAACCTTCACAAAGTAAGGAAAGATTAGTCAGAGCCTCTCTAAATGTAACTAAGTGTGATCTACACATTTTGTTTTGTTTAAAGCATGATACGGTTATCCTAGAGGCTGTGCCATTTCTGGAGGCAGATGGGACTGAATGCTCCTCCTCCTGGTCAGAAAACCTTTTGTCTCTGGAAAGCTAGGGTGCATGAAATAATGGTTGCTTACCTGCTTATTTTCTATGTGCAGGCAAGTTTGGCATAAAACTGCTCTACCCCAGGATTATTTCACATGTTTACTTAATATCTTTTTAAAAAACAAACAAAGAAAAAGACATAGTATTTGACTGGTGGGGCTTGCATTCAATCTGGATACCAAGATCCAAGGAAAGAGAAGAGCCAAGGATACTTGTCTGTGTCTGCCTTAAGGGACAATGGAAGCTGATACAACTCGCTCCCACAGGAGGCAATGATGGACAACAACTTGGAGGACTTTAATAGAGGAGGTTGTCAATGGTTACTAACCATGATTGCTGGGCTTTGTCTCCACCATCAGAGGCTTAATGCTTCTGAATACCAGTTGCTTAGAAGGGGAGAGTCATCTTGTGCTTAGGTCCTACTTGTGGGTTTCTCATAGGCATCTGGTTGGCCACAGTGAAAACAGAATGCTTAACTAGATGGGCCATTGGCCTGATCCAGCAGGCTCTTCTTATGGAGAATTCCCATCCCACTAAAAAAGGGAGGGAGAGAGAGAATTGCCCAACCTGCCCTCAGTTCCATCTAAAAATAGATAAGAAGGCATCCAGGTAGTTCAGCTGGGATATGGGAGCAACTCAGAGATGTAAAAACATATGCTGAAGTGAGATACCCACAGTGAATTTTTACCTCCCTTATCTCTTTCCTTTCCACCAATCCATTTTTCACTCAAGCTCTATCCACAAAACAATGCAAGAAAATGTGTGCATGTGGTTGCATAGCCTATGGGATTCTAAGAAAGTTATGATGACCTTTGGTTTTAGCAAATAAAGTGTTGACTGACATTCAGAAGAAACCGTGTGAGAATACCCTTGCATGATATTTTTAAAATTTTGTTTATTTCAGCTGGCAAATTATTGCATTTGTATTAATATTACATCGCTAATTGTAGTCCATTCTTTAAAAATGAAAATAACTTATTTGACTATGCACTTGCCTAGTCCTAAGAATCATTCAAGTCTCTTTTACCAACCTTTGAAGCAGATTGGATCCATATTTTCATATGGATATGTCCTCCAAACCCTCAAATAAGATGACTCTCTCCCGTTAGACTTCTTTAGTTCAGATACTTAGAAATCTGCACTGTATTCAATTTATGCCTGGCATCTAAGACACACCTCATCTTGCTGCCACCTCCATCCACACAAAGCATCAGAGTGAGCATTTTTTTTAAAAGAGAAGCAAGAACAACTGGTTCGAATTATGCAGTCTCACAACCTCTTATTCCCTCTAGCCAGAACAGCACTGACCTCCTGCTTGACTGACCCTTTAGAGATGGTTAAAGCCATCAGTTATATTACAGCTGTAACAACTGCAACTATATAAGTAAGTTTCAATAATGACCTTGGCATCAGAATCTTCAGTCACACCATCTTCATCTCACCTTGGGGATGGGGAACCTGTGGTCTTCCAGATATGTACTAAAATACCCATCATCCCTAATCACTGGCCATGCTGGATGGAGCTGATGGGAATGAGAATCTAACAAAACATCTAGAGAACCACAGCTCCTCATTCTTGCTGTAATGGCTTGGCATACTTTCCTAATGTATTAGGACTAACAAAACTCCTTTTCCTTGGGGATTATAATTTTAGGGGGCAACTGATGAGCTGAATTTGTGAAATATTTTTAAAGCCCCTAATTCAGACCCTCCAAGTGTCCCTATTTTCTGGGGTGTTGCTGATTTAGAGAAGCCGTACCAGTTTCTGATTTGATCCCGGAATGTACCACTTTTCCTTAGGATCTCCCTGTTTTCACGGGAGAAATGTTGGAGGGTATGGAGTTATCTAACCCCTGAGCCATCTGAAGGCAACCTTGTGTAGGGAATGTTGTTGTTTTTTATGTTTAGTGTTTTATTATGTTTTAATATATGTTGGAAGCTGCCCAGAGTGGCTGGGGCAACCCAGTAAAATTATCATAATGGAATGGGACATCCCTATTTTCACCAGAGAAATGTTGGAGGATATACTAATTCCATCAGGTGGCAGAAGAGCCTATTGCAACATGTGCCTTGAAATTTGAAGAACCCTGCATTTTAATAGAACTCTAGGCCCTCCCGTCCCTGAACATGCCCTATATAGTACTAATTAAATCACACCACCCATCATGAAACCATACCAAAGCTCAAAAACTTTACTTCTGCCACAGTGTCATAAACGTAAGGTGGATAGATTAGTTCAGAAACTGACAGTATTTCCACCATTTCCCCCCAGCAAGTAAGCAAACAAAAGTTTTACATTATTTTAATAGAGTGAAGTACAATACAAGGTCTTGGTTCTTCAAAAATTGGCTGTTGGCTCCTGACCTTCAAAGTGAAAAGTCAGAGTTGGGCATGGAAGTGTAAGGCCCAGAATGGCAGCACGCCAGCACTGGAACCAGGTGAACTCGGCAAGCCTTCAGGCTGCTCACTAAAGTACTCAGAGTCAGCAAAAGTCACTGTTGGCAAGAAACCTCTTCTTTCTGGTTTTGTAATTTGCCTCGATAGTCTGAAAGCTCTTGCTTCTGACCTTATTACACAAATATTTCTTTTTATTAAAAGGAACATTTTTTCCTTGTATGGGTTTAACAGCTAACTTGGAGTTATAAAAAAAAAGTCACAGCGTCCATGCTTTTGTCATTATTTTTACAGTGAATTTGTGAGGTGTCTGACAGCTATACATGTATTTTGGTAAAGACCTACAGAGAGAGAGAGAGAGATTAAGCGTCTTGTTCTCCATCCCACACTAGGAGCCAGATTTCTCTCCTGTTATTTAAATGTAGCTATCACTATAAAATTTGAGGCTGTCAGATTATTTATAAAGATGGCTGGCTATATTATCACACATAGCTGTGGAGATTTTCCGAGTGGAAAGCAGTTTGAAACAGGGATTGATCTTCATTGGTCTATATACTCTCGGTCTCATCCCACTTCTGCCCCTGGTGACCAGTTTTTGAAGAAGAGGGGGGAAAGAACTCTGTGAAATGTATTTGACCAGAGGCAGCTGGGGGGCAGGATCCATTGGAGGAAATGCTTCTCTTCAAGCAGTTTTTAACTCCCTTAAGAGCTATTGCCTGCCTTCAGCCATACTTAGATGAAAGAAATTACTGAGCTTCACACTAAAAAAAAACCTCAGCAGCAGGCCTACACAACTTGTGGCCCATCAAGCTGACTGAAACCCACCAGTCACATATGGCAACCCACCAGGGGTTCATTTCTACGTCCTGCTGGGTCTAGCCTACCCAGGGCTTTGGTAGGTAGCATCATCTGTTCATGTCTCATTGAGTAAATCTTCAGTAAGTAGCAAAGCAGGTTCATTAACCTGAACATTTCCAGTTTGTCTATTTGAATGCAAATAACTTCTTCGTACACTATTTTGTGAGGCCCTGGGAGTCTGCTTTGTGTTCCTTAATAGCCAAGTGATTCTGATCTTTAAGCAAGGGGTTGGTTTGAAGCTTGGTAGTTCTGCTCTCCGCTACATAAAGATTTTGCATTGATTCATCCTCCAGCACTGAATTATTGACCTTATCAGTTGCATTTACAATCAAGGGAGTAAATTTTTCAGGAGCCTGCAGCCTGGAGGAGCTGCTTATTCTTTCCCAAGTTCTAGCACTTGTGCCTCCCTGACAATGTCTTAAATCCTTTCCCTGGGAGGAGGACACCAGCTTTTGAGGATTTTAGAACAACCACCTGGCCAACTGCAGAGATCATAGCGGTAGAACAGCCTCCACCAACCTAGTGTCCTCCAGCCAATACAGGGCATAGATTTGCATATAATTTGCATTGATTTATATAATTATTTTTAAATATGCCTATGCATTAGCTAATGTGAATTATATGCAAATATGTGCCCTGTGCTTAGTCCACTGTACCTGCTCAGTCTGCTGTCCAATTGCTCACCACTGCTGGGCAATGCCAGGGTATCCCTCTCCCTACTTATTGCCCTATGTCTGTGACTTGGCCTGGCAGCCCATCAAACAGAAGACACCTTCAAATGGAGGTCTGTCCTCTGGTAATCCTTCAACTAGAGGGGACCATCCTCTATAAAGTAGGACACATGGCCACCCTACTTAGCTGGCAGCCAATAGTGGCCTTGATGAGCTAGCTGCATTCTCTTCATTAATCCCTAGGGATATGGTACACCTGGGTTGCATCAAGAGAAGTTGCCAGGTGTTAGTAGCGACATAATGAGGTTATGGGACAGACAGGGTCTGTAGAGCAGGTATCTACAATTCAGTAAACAGAGAAGCCTTTGTTGGAAGCATGCAGAAGAGTGATGGAGACTGTAACCCTACTTACCTGCCCACTTACCTGGGAAGATGTTTCATTGACCTCAGTGGGACATACTTCTGAGTATACATGTGTAAAAATGTACAGTGAGTGTGTATGATAACACTGTTTAGCCTTATTAGAAGGCAGAGATGGAAATGCTGTAACTTGCCTTTTCCTTTGGTCTGTGTAGTCAAGCTCTGAACACAGCCTGCTCTGCACACCTAGAGTTTTCTTTCTCACACCTAGTAACACTTAAATTGATGTGTGAGGAAAGATTTTATGTTTTGTCCCAAAGAAAGCCCCATGCAAAAAAAAAAAATAGTCTGCTACAAAACTGCTCAGGATGCAAGATGTGGGAAAGAAACAAAACCTCAATGTCCTTTTGGCTTCTTAAATTGGACACCCCTTCCCACAAGATGCAGTTCTCTTTCCCATAAGACTCCACACTGTTTTGAATGTCAAGGTGCATTATGTGAAATTAAGGCAAGTTCACCTCAGGACATAAACAATTACAAAACTGTATAAGGGTCAACTGAAGGGACAGGAAACAGTGGCAGAGATGCCAGAGTTAAGGTTGTCAATCCTTTCATATGTCTTTATTCAACAACTAGAGTACCAAGTATAAATGTGATACATCCACACATACAAAAGTATCCTTTACAGAGTTACAGTTCTCAGCACCCTTAAACTACAGTTCCTAGGATCCTTTGTAGGACGCCATGTGCTTTAGATGTGCATTAGATGTATGGTGTGGCTGTGACCTACATTTCATTTCGTTTTACTCTCTTTTATTCAGAAGACTGCAGTGAAACTCAAGTCCATAAGACAGATACAGCATTGGCATGATTTCCCCTATTTTTCAAAAAAAAAAATCCATTGCTAGAAACTGTGAAGATAATGTGCTTTGCCAGCGCAGACCAACAATGTGTCATCTGTCAGTAAGTTCCTATGAGCTTGTATAGACTGCATTTGCCTAACAGGGGTGACATCATCTTGGTACACTCTCTGCTCAGCTCAGGAACTATGCAAAACTCATATCTACAAAGAATAGCCACCTGTGTATATGGAAGTGATGTTTTCTCAGGCATGGTTCCTGGCTGCTATGTATAGAACCAACTTAAGTCTTCTTTCAGTTGAACGACCAGCAGCAGCTTGGGTGTGGTGTGCTTATTGACGGGATCCAGCTCACCCCTCCTATCATATTTACCCTTCAAACGGAAAATGATTGCAGTCAAGAAACTGTTTTCAGGGAGCTTACTTGAAACAGTGTAATTGGGCTCACTGAAAATAATAAATATATTAGTCTCTTCAGTTTGATAAGGACTGGGGAATTTTGATTTTTCTGACTTCATGGGCATATTGCAAGATGGTTTGGAGGGATTTCATGTTGTCATTTTAGTGAGGTTGGCATGTTGGCATCGTTGGAGACCAAGAATACCTGTTTAATCCCCTACTAGGAAATTCAGCTACTGTCCTTGCACCTTTATGAGTGGTGTGATGGGCAGCAGTTAGCAGGTAATGACATTGAACTCATTGGTATTGGGAGAGAGGCAATGAGAGTGCTACCCTGTTGGTTCTCTTCACGTCTCAGGGGCTTTTGACACCGTTGCCAATGGTGTTCTTCAGGAGCAACTGAGGAAGGTGGTGGTACTATCTTACAGGGGTTCTGCTCCTACCTGCAGGGTTGCTACCAGAAAGTCGTACTAGGCAATGGTTGCTCAGCTTCATGGCTTTGGACCTGTGAGATCCCTCAAGAGCCCAAGCTGTCTCCTTTGCTATTTGACACCTATATGAAATCGTTGGGAGCTGACATCTGGGGATTTGGAGCACGGTGTCATCAATATGCTGATGACACACAGCTCTATTTTTCCATTCCATTGGAACCAGGAGAGGCTGTGAAGGTTTTGGACAGACATCTGGATGGGGGGGGTCAATAAACTGGGGTTAGGGAAGGGAACAAGTGCTTGCGGGGTTTTCTGCCATAGGTCCCAAAATAACTTGGTTGGCTTTGGATATTTTGCACCTTGACTTGGTGGGAAGCCTCAGGCAGCAGATTGTCTTGGGTTAGTCTTGCCAGTGAAACTCTATAAATAAAAAGCAGCAGGTAAGAGAGTTGGGAATTAGACCAAGCATCAAAATAAAACTCTTGTTTTGAGTTTCCGAAGACACATCTGAAAGTTTTGACTTTAGTGACTGAATCTAACTCAGCGGCCCAGTTCACATTGGGCAAACCCTGACTTATGGTTTGTTTGAAGTGAAGGAACCATGATCCCCAGTCAGGTGTAATGATACATGAGGGATCATGGTCTGTTGCTCCCATTAATTAGGGGGAAGGAGTGAGCTGAGAGCCTTCTGTGCATTCACAATAATCCTCTAAGATTTTCTGCAACATGCAAACACTGCCAATGTTTTGATAATGGAATTATAAAAAAAAAATATCCCCTTCACCCCCTATAGTGGAGGATGAAAGATATAACTTCTGGCTGATATATTAGCTCACAGAATAATTTCCTGCTTGCAGAGGGTTTATCTTCCAACTATGTATCATTCCAAATCAGCTTAAAATGTCAGTTGCACCAGGAATAAGTGTCTGGGATTTTTAAACAGAACTCAAGCACTATCTCTGGACTCCAAAGAATTAAGCAACTCTTTCAAGACTGTCTCCTTACTTAAAACCAAGAGGTTGTGGAATCCTTCAATTAAAAAGCAGCCCTACTCTTTCTTAAGACAGAAGGCAAAGAAGATAAACAGCCTTTAAAAATCTGGCAGAATATAAATATTCATCCATGTGGAGGCCCTACTGATGTGCTCAGGCATCCTTTCATACAGAATGTGCATCGTGCCTCCTTGTCTCTCTCCCCTTTTCTTCATTTTCACAATTTGGCTTCATGGAATTCTATTTGTACCTCTTACCTTCATTTTTGCTTCTCCTGTAATGTTCATTCGCATGGAGGGATTCATCCCATCATTTCTGTTTCCAGATGTTAGTTGATTCCAAAGTGCCCTCTCCAAAATATGTTTTAAACCTCCCCTGGTGCACTTTATGTTCCACTTTACATGATTCAACTTGCAGCTGGTTGGAGCAAACATTATGGATGGCTACTTACCTGTATTAAAATGGCCACAGTCACATACTTAAATGGGACATTGTGGTGGACCAGTTTTCATCACTTGCCTGGCAGTGTCCGAACAGCTCATATAGCAATAATCACATGATCACTGAGAAATGCAATATGTACTTAATGACATCCTAGTCATAAACATTTGGCTTGTGATATGCTCACAGTACTGATCTGACAGTTGCTCTAACTTGGTCTGGTTTAGTTTCATTCTGGATCAGGAATGATTCAAATGTGTGGGGCCGGCTTCAACTCAATAGTTGTGCTGGCAGGAGCCAGAGCAACGAGTCCTGCTGGCACAATGGAGCTTGCTCATTTCTGCTCCCCTGTATGCCCCTGCTTTCCTCAGCTCAGTGGGGTTGGGAGAACCCCCAAAACAGCACATCAAGGGAGGGGAGATAGTTCCATCAGCAGAAATGCTTATGCTGATGGAAGAATCATAGTAGCATGATGTTGAATTTCATCCATGGTACCTCTAACTCAGGCTTCCTCAACCTCGGCCCTCCAGATGTTTTGAGACTACAATTCCCATCATCCCTGGCCACTGGTCCTGCTAGCTAGGGATCATGGGAGTTGTAGGTCAAAAACATCTGGAGGGCCAAGTCTGAGGAAGCCTGCTCTAGCTGGATTGTCACATTCATTGCACATGGATAGATACGTTCCAGTTGTTGGATGAGAAAACAACCACAGTGCCAAGAAGATGATCAGTGCTGTATGTTTTCCTAGCACAGATACTCTGTTTCCCCCAAAACAGGCAATCAGCTCACACTCTAGATAGAGAGATAACGCTAAAAAAAAAAAAAGAGGCTACGTATTCCCTTCTAATAGATAAGGCATGTTATTTATATTATTACTGTATCATGTTGAAGTTCAGTATTTACACTTTAAATACTCTAGGGGGTGCATTTACTCAGGGAAAATCAATAGTTAAGACTTCTGACTCAGTCCTATGGCACAAGAGCTTTCCACACATTTTTCAAAGGATCTGCAGACAAAGCAAGCTCAGTGCTTCCCCTTGCTGTTCCACCTTCTGCCCAGTCCCCTGCATGTTTAATTGGTGTCAAGACTTGTCCCTTCTTCCCTGTTGCCACTGTTCACCACTGTCATTTTTATGTTTTGTGTACAGGCACATACACAGACATTTTAAAATGGGCAGCAAGGAGAATAGCATGGATCACCTGAAAAGAGCGGAAGAGGGATCAGGGAGCTATCAGCAGTGCCATAGATCAGTGGGTGGGGATTACATACCTGCCAACTATATGCATTCAATAAAACTTTGTCCAAATACGAATCAATGAGAAATGAAGAACTTTCACAAGTTCCATTTTCAATCATTCCATTGTAATAGATTGGCATTCCCTAAACACTTCAACCAGCATCTCTGCCTATAAGCCACATTTATTTGACTGTATTATAGCGCACACAGCATCTGGGTTACAGCATGTTGCCATAGTGCAATGCATGCTGCATGCTAAGTATATATTTGCTGGCACAGCAAATATATAGGAATGGCCCTTTTGCTTATTATCCTGTACATGCTCATCTAGACAGTCACTGAATTCAGCTGCTTAGCAAGAACCTGACTAATATGAATGCAGTTGGGGGTGTGAATGAATGTGAGTAATGGACAGGTACATCTTCATCACAATTTTGTCCCACCTTTCCTCCAAGCAGGTCATATGTTTGGGGAGGGAGAAGTACATGATCCCCCCCACCCCTATTACATCCTCACAACAACCTCCAAGGATATCCTAATGCAGCTTTAAAGTCTGTGGAGAGCCCAAGGTCACAAGTAGGATTCTAAATAGTATTGTACCTAAGTAACTCTGGTCCACGGTCCATGCTCTCTGCCTACTATATCACACTGTCTACAACACAAGTTTGTGATGTTCAACATTTACTCCCAAAGCAGGTGGCTTATTTGTTCTATTGGCGCTTTCCCGTTTTATGACTCTTCAGAAAGTCAACTGGTGCAAATTTCTCTCTCTCACACACACAGTTCTGCTTCTCCATTGAAATCATAGTTACTGCTGCATTACTGAATCACTGCTGAATCATTGTTGCAGACCAAAGACCAATGACATAGTAGTATTCTTATAGTGCCTGTAAGACAGAAATATGCTCGGAAACTGACACATTGGGGGGAAGGGGAGTTCTGCCCCCCTCGGTTCAGTTTTTAGCATACAATTCATGCTACAAAGGGGTTAAGTAATTATGGAAAGGCACACTCTGTTTCCCAAGGGCAACATTATAACCCTGCTCAGTTTCTTAGAAACACTGGGTACACATGAATGAATATTAGTGCTAAGCCAGACTAGTGGGCTTATACCCCTCAAACATTTACATACCCCTCAAAAAGTATGCTCTGAGTTCAGCAGGGACACTTGAAAGGCACAAAGCTGTTCACCAAGAGATTTTAGGATTCATTCATTACTCTTAAACTGAGCTTTCAGTGTTTATAGCTGACTATTCTACACTGCTTAGGTTGATTGGCATGTGCTGCAAATGGCTGGTACTGTAAGGCTGAAATCCAGTGCACACTTACCTGGGACTCTGAAATTAAGTCCCAGTAAACTTAATAAGACAGGTAGAAGATTTCACTAATTTTTTCACCAAGAGCAGAAGTCATAATTTTGAAGCCTCACAGTGTTATCGAAAATGGTGGCTGCCATTTCTAATTTACTAGTCAGGTGACCCATTAACCATAAACGTGGATTACTGGGGGGGGGGGGGCATGGCTGGCCACAATTATAGAACTATCACTATCCTTATTGAAAATCATTTTGGTTCTGTCAAGGCTTCAGGTGGTTCCCCTGATGAAATCTCAAAAAAATCAACTTTTTGCTTTAAGTAAAATTGCATGGATCCACTAGTGCCAGGTTTCCCCAGTTTTATCCTCTGTATGGAGAGTTTCTTCAACAGCCCTTGACTCCAGTGCTGTAGAGAATCAGATGGTGCCCACAGAATAACTTTACTAACAACCTATAACTTTACTAACAACCTACATGAATGCTTTCTGTGGGTCCTGGTTAGGACTGTGAGCAGCCCCATGGGGGGATATCTAGTCTTTGTTTCCCTTAGAAATCCAGAGAAGCTCAAGCAGAAACTATTCCAAACTCCATTTTTTGCCTAGTTGCAACTATAAATTAGCTTACTGTATACCTACTGTTTTGTTGTGAATAATATACCTATTAGGGATCTTAAGCATAGTCATAGAAACCTAACATACAAATTTGGGAAGCAAATATTATTTCACAGCAAATATTTTTGTAGGAGAAAAAAAATTCCCCCATTACTATCCATTAAGCATTATAAAAGAGAGAAACAGGTCTTTGGGTGCAGAAATTTACATTGTTCTCTGCATCTAGTAATTGGAAGTAGATTTGATTTTTATTTTTTTGCTGGAAAGCAAACATGCTTTTATTGGCTTGAAGAGATTACTGGCCAAAGTGCCATTTATCACAGTGGTACATATTGAACTCACAGCCAAGGAGTATTCCTTGCACCTTAGTATTAAACGATGGCTGGAGGCTCAATACCTATGTTTTATTCATTGAAGATGATGTATAGTTTGGATTAACTCTCTGGACAATGTCATCAATCATCATAAGACAAGCTCCCAGTAGTGCTAGGGCATACTGTTGTACATAGATATGTTTTTACACCCGATTACATTGTGAATGATAATATGACTTCTTAAAGATATATGCTGAACATTAATGGCTCTAGTTGAAATAAATAGATGTTGCATAGTAGCAGTACCAGATTTGCTGGATTGTGCCCCAGTTTAAACCAGGCAGGTGCACCAAGTATTGGGGACTGAGGGCTCTTCAGCCTCCCAAAAAATTCAAGGAGGGGGCTGCCCCCCCCAAAAAATCCTGTGGCCCTGCTCTGCCTCCTCCTCCCTGCCCGTTGTCACACAGGTAGAAGGAGGCCAATTGTGGAGCCCGACAGCTATGCTCCAGAATTGTGTGGCAGCAGCTCCCAGCGAGATCTCACAAGATCTCACCAGAAGCAACACAATTCTGGTAGGTGACGTTTCGGCCGGGTGGAGGTGACACCTTCCTGTTTCACCTCAGATGGCAAAACGGGGCAGGCTGCCCCTGCGTAGATGCCATACTGATACAGTATGTCTGGCTTTAAATACTTATTTATGAAAATAACAACTGTTGGGCCTTTTAAATAATGACAATATGGAACATCTTTTCTTTGTTCTTTTCTTTCTTCTTTTCTGTTCTGTTCACATATGTGTTCCAAATATTAAAATATAGAGAGAGACAGTTTATTGTCAGGACTTAATCACTGAAACAAATAAAGATTACAAAAGTTACAATTGAGGTGTTGATATTAAATATACAATCTGTCTCCCTTGGTGTTCCTTTGAGTAGAGGAGATGGAGGAGTCTTACAAGGTCAGGGGAATCTCTTTTTGTGATGGGTATTCCAATGGTGGCCTGCATTTGCCACCAAGACAATGTCTCCTTTAAGAATGCAGGTTCACGTTAAACCTCAGTGTTGTTTTATATATTGTATATTCATTGTTTTAAATTAATTCTCTCTAGACAAAATAAAGTGTTGTACTACATTGCAGCCTCACTGTTAGGAATGAAGATAGAGGGGACAGTACAGGAAGGCCGACACACACAACTAAAATGGAGAGTATTCAAGTCATAGAAGAGTGGTAAGTTTGCTGTTTGTCTTCTCTATTTGCCTCTTACCATAAACTAAGATGGTCGCAATCTTCTGCACACATACTTGGGACTAAGTCCCACTGAACTCAATGGGTGGTATCAATGGCTACCTTAGCACAAAGATCTCTGTTTGTGCCATGGAACTTCCTTCCCTCCCCTCTTCCCAAATCTGCTCTGGACGGTTGGGAAAAACACAGAACAAGTTGGGGAAGAAATGAGTAGAAGGGAGGGAAGTTTCATTGTGTAGCCAGAATAAGGTTACCAGATTTTTTTCAATGAATCCGGGGACACTTTTCAACTTCAATGGATTTTATATGGGGACTGGTTTGTAAATCCAGGGACAGTCCCCGGGAAACGGGGACATCTGGTAACCTGATGGAACTACTTTGTTGTGGCTTACTTCTGAGTAAACATCTACAGGATTGCACTGTTAGTTGCTTCACTGTGTGTGCTTTCCTGTAATTCATACAAAAGCAACAACCAGAAATTTGAGTTTCAATCCAGTCTTCATGTAATATAACAGCAAAGGAGCATTGCTGATGCATAGTTGTGGTATAAATAAAATAAAATCAAGCATGCTTTCTCATTTCTGTCAGCATATCAATGAATAATAATGCATTTTTTTCTGTGCAGAGAAATAACTGTAAGAAGCAGAATTAGATTCAGGGCTGTGCATGCTCCATGCAAAAATAAGTGTGTGTTAAAACTCCTGTGTTATGGAAATACAAATTCTGTGCCAAGAAAAGCTGAACTCATCATCATATATAAATTAGGAAATTGAATAAATTTTGCACACTGACTCTTTTGCGTAATTTATTTTGCTTTTGCTTGTCATGGTGAGAAGCAAATAACTATATGGAGCCCTGAGCTCTGCTACCAAACTATTGGCATTCTTATTCATCCATACTTCTATGCCTTCTTACAGTTTAGTAAGTCACTGTTAATTTTATTATGTATGTTTTTAAAACTGTTTATCAGTTTCTGATAATTAGTATAATTACTTGCTGTTCTTAATATCTGTTTTTAGCATTATTTTAATGTATATTTTATACTCTTATGTAAACTGCTTACAGGTATGGGCTTATGTGTGTTTTTGTCCTCTCTCCTCCTTGTGCAATAAAACGGGAGTGAAAGCTTTCACTTTTGCTGTTGAATAAACCACAGTTCCATGTTATGTATGAACCTAGAGAACTGTGGATAGTTATAACCAATGTTAGTTACAATGGTCTGATACATAACAGATTGTGAAACTAACAGGTTGCTTGTTAGTTAAGTAACAGGCTGTTAGTTTGTTAACTAACAGGTTGTAGAAACATGCTGGCAAGCGTGGGGGCAATTCCTACTGAAATCTCAGAAACCAGATCTTTTAATTAATGCAAGTGGAAGGCTCAGGAAGGCACAGTTGAAATTTTAATGGTCATCTGAGCTGAGTCTCTCTGTTGCATCATCCATTGAGGATTCACACAACTGACAACACTCAGCTGAGGTTCTGGAAGAGCAGGGAAGTTCATCCCTTGTTCTGTCATCAGACACATACCCATGTCACAATTACACTGATGTAGTTACCTTTCAGGCATACGTGCTACCTTATACTGAGTCAGACCATTAATCTATCTAACTCAGTGTTGTCTACACTAGGAGCAGACAGCCTTCTAGGCCCCAAGTGGCAGTGTGTGAGCTTTTGGTTCTAGTGGGTGTGGTTAGTGATAGGTGTGGCTGGAGCCAGTGTTGACCTATACAGAATTCACATGCACACAATGTTCTTTTTCTTTTGCCCCAGTTTTTCCTTTCATTGGTTTTTCATTAGCCTCCCTATCCCCTTTCATTTGCCTCCCTTTACAGCATCAATTCATTTCTGACATTATACTGCTGCTCCTCCCTTTTTATATTAGTTCAAGTTATTGGCCTAATCCTGTCTTATTGATAACCTTACTACATGCTATAAATTACAAACATAAGAGTATTGGAGCTTACTGTTGTTGTTGTTAAGTTAAACTATTGCACCAATTCAAGATCTGAGACTTTACAAAATTGCCTTCATGGTTTTCAGTCTAACTTTTTTCTTCCCTTTCCACTTCAAGGCAATGCCATCTTGTGGACAAGAATGATTTTTCATAACATAGCATCCATTAGTTTCAAAGAATGGTATCCGATATTTCTGGTCTTTATAAGTTGAATAAAGGTTTTAATAATCCATTGCGCAGCCATTTTGCTTATAGAAACAAATTTTAATATCCTTTTTAGAATTAATTCACACGTCTCATGTTTCCCCTCTGGCCAACTCAAGTCAAAGAGTGAAGCTTTCATTGGAGAGGGTGTATGGTCTGTGGGGGTGTAAATGCATGCCGGGGGGGGCATGCACCTGCTCTCCATCCACGCTTGCTGACTTGTTAGTTTGAGGTCTGCACTTTGGGATTAGGATAAGATTTGTATTTCCATGGGAGACAAAATCTCTGTCCCCAATCCCAGCACTCATCTCTGACTCCTGTACATAACCTGACAACCTACTTCTGTCACCTCTTTCTAAATTTGAATTGTTTGACTGCTAGCTTTTAGAATTAGAAACACTGAATAGCTTTTCGTTGTTGTTGCTCATGTCATTGTTTGTTTGTTTTGCAGCCAAAACCCTACAGAAGATGAAATCCTGTCTTGGGCTCAAAATTTTGACAAGATGATGAAAACACCAGCCGGTAGGAATATTTTCAGAGAATTTCTTCGAACAGAATATAGCGAAGAAAACTTGCTGTTCTGGCTAGCATGTGAAGACCTGAAGAAGGAACAGAACAAAGAAATTGTTGAAGAAAAAGCAAGGCTTATATACGAAGACTACATTTCTATACTTTCACCCAAAGAGGTAATACCATAAATTCCAAATGGGCATACAAGCTTGGGGTCAAATGTGGCCCCAGGCCCCTTGCTCTCTCTGGCCCTTGGAATTCTCTGAGGGCCATGCCCTTCATCTGCTCTGCTGTGCATTCCCCTTGAGTGTTTTGACTGGCCTGAACTATGATAATTCCCCTTGCTTGTTGGGTGAAGAATGGAGAGAGATATGATTTGTGCAGCTGGAATGCAGTCTACAAAAACAAAGGGAAAAGTTCCAAACCCCTGCCATAAAGGCTTGCAGTTGCCTTTAGGTTAGAAAGCATGAAGTAAACTCCTTCACAAGTGGTGTGTAAAGGCGCCATAATTGATAAACTCTTTGCTGTAATGCTCTCTAATAATGGGAAGTGAAAAGAACATGGCAGCAGTTGTTCAGCAAAGTGATAGTGTAAAGCAGGCATTATGCCTGACAATGGAGAGAGTCCTGGGAAAAGTTGAGGCAGAGGGTCGGGCTTGCTTTGCAACCAAACTGGACTAACAATGTATGGAACAGATAAATAAATACCTGAAATGGTCCTATGTCTATGCTTTTCCACCCAGGCCAATGACTCAGTAGTTCAGGCAAAAATGCATAGGTTTGTATCATTCCATTTTCATTTGCATTGATTTAAAGAAACACAGCACATTTCATATCAATCATACAACTGATAAAGATGTCAAAGGGCTTATGACAGTCCTTCCATATAGGCAAGATCCAGTTGGGTGCAACGGCGATTGAGTAAGACTGAAGCCATAAAGTGAGATCTGTATACCTTTCTTGAGTGAGGGCTTGATCAACTTCTCTTCCTCTTCTCTTTAGGTTAGTCTAGACTCACGGGTGCGAGAAGTGATCAACAGAAATTTGTTGGATCCCAATCCGCATATGTACGAAGACGCTCAACTTCAGATCTATACGTTAATGCACAGAGACTCTTTCCCAAGGTTTTTGAACTCTCAGATTTATAAGTCTCTTGTCGAAAGTACTGTGGGCTCTACTTCTGAAACTTAGATCTATTTGAGAGGGGCTGAAATCCTGATTTAGCTTTTGGGGGTGGGGTGAGGGTGGAGATACTATTAGGATGAAGACAGAAGAAGCATTTTTAGAGTGGCGGGGCTGCTCTGGAAGCACCCTTGCTGCATTCAATCCAAAACGTACCTTTCTTCTCCCACGTCAACCTCTGGGGGGGGGGGGGGACCAGTTCTGCACCTTTGAAGCAGAGTCTGGCTGTGCACGGTGCTGATTTGCAGAGCCCACCCCCCGAAAAACCTCCCCCGCAATAGCTGGAGCAGTTTTGCACTTTAAGAAACGTATCCTTTTTCAATGAGTAAGGTGACAAATGAGCAGATTGAACGCTGTGCTTTTTTAAAAAGAGAGAGAGAAAAGGTGGGTGGCT
Organism: Podarcis liolepis; assembly: GCF_965112155.1. Lineage (NCBI taxonomy): Eukaryota > Metazoa > Chordata > Lepidosauria > Squamata > Lacertidae > Podarcis > Podarcis liolepis. The sequence continues at coordinate 68,629,089 of NC_139557.1, read as the reverse complement.
CATCCATTAAATGGAGTGGGGAGGGGGGGGAGCAAGACTGACAGCTGAGCCAGGCTTTTCTTTGCTGGCATGTCTACGTCTGTCTTTTCGCTTGTGAGGCTGAGAGGAAGCCAGGTTCACCCCACAGCCGAGAGACATGCTACGAGCTCTCTTTTTGTATTCCATCTGTCTTCACCTTAGTAGTTTACTAACATCTGGAACTGAGTTCCTGGAGAACTACAGTTTAGCACTACTCAGGCTACTGTGAAGAAAACAAATACACGCAATGGTCTTTGTCTACATTTTACCAAGGTCCTTCATGCTTGAGTTTGGAAGGGGGAAAGAGTAGATTTGCTAAATAACCACTCGTTTCACACACTTTTCACAGCTGCAGTTGAGATTGCAATGACATGCGTGTCGTTTTATGAAGTATTTCCTTGTGTACCCTCACACAGCATGTGCAAAGCAAAAACTGCTTCATTTACCACTTTGTTGTTGCAATATTTAATCCAACAACATAAATTATATTGGTATTTAATAACATATTTTGTGCAATATGGTCTTACAGTACACACAGGAATCCTCGGAACAGGCCGAAAAGCAACTTGCATTTTTAAACAACATATGCGAACACTGTCAGAAACTAGCCCTGAAGTGTAGCAATGTTATTCCAAGCGCTCTGTGGAGGAAAATCCATTGCTATGGAAGACAGACAAGCTTTCTGTGTAAGATGGAGAGAGAGATGGAGCATGTGTGTGTTATTTATCATTAATTTAAAAATTCAAAACAAGGGGTTCCTCTTGTTGACTGCCATAATTGTGGCATTTTCATTGCAGAGTTCAAAATGTCAAAAAAAAAAATAAACATAAACAAAGCACAATTACATGAAGGGATCCATGTTGGGGTTACATAGTATATGCGCTGACATTGTTTTTAATTGTTATAAGAACAGATAATCAATGTACATTTCAGATGTCGGATAATGTAACAGATTTATTAAAGACTGGCTATCCAGTTATCTCACGCTGCTGTGTAATGTTATGTAATTCAGCAAAACAAAACAAAAACCCAGAAAACAAAAAAAATTAATGCATACACACAACCATGGTTGATAATTTACTTTTTTTAATTAAAAAGTTTAAATTTTTTAAAGGGAAAGATGCCTAGATGTAGCATTTCAGTCCACACTGAGGACTACTATTTGTCTGTCAGTTATTTTTTTCTAAAAAGTGCTATCATATGAAATGGAATGTTCATGTGTTTTCCAGAAACTGAAACCAAATTGTTATTAAAAAAAAAAGGCTGAAGAAGACTATCTTCTGACCTGCCTAATTTTGAAGGATTTGTTGTGGAGTAGAAAAAGTTTACAGAGATTTAAATAAATATTAATTTTTTTAAAAAAGTGGCCCAAGGATGAGATCGGTGGGTGTTCTATTATCTTTGTTCTTTGTTCAAAAACAAAATCACACAAACAAAAGGACTTCTTTTAAGCACTAGAATGAAAGAGGGAACAAAGTAGTTCAGCCACCTTAAGCTCAGTTTACTTGGGCCATCTTTTTGCACAAGCCACTCTGGACTGAACGTGAGCTCAGGCAGTGAGTAATGGGGCTTTTGTGGAACTCCCATTCATTGCTTTTGTGCAATGGTCGAGATCCCTGGGGGGGAAATATACACACTCCCTTTGCTGCTAGTTTAGTTTTGTAGGTAGCTGCTTAATGTGGTTTTTTTAAAAAAATAAACTTTCCTGATTTAAATATGTGCTTGGACCTTGCAAATAAATATCTAATCTAAAAATTGAAAGAAAACACCACACATTTTCACAGCTGTTCAAACCAGTGGTGCGTGTTGACATATTTCCTTTGAGGAACTTTTTTAAAGCAGGCCATAGGGTTTTGAAGAGTTTTGTTTTGGGGTTTTTTGACCATCCAAAACCTCAGTGATGCTTCTCCCTTAATGTCAGCCAGTTGACGTGGTTGGCCCTCGTTTAAAATAAACCTCACTGTGGTGTTAACTGAGTAGACTTTGGTTCTCAAATGTTGGCCTCCTGTCTGCAAGCTATTCCTAAAGGGCAACATCTCTGAAGGGCCACCAAGCATGCTGAGGTGCAGCCCCCCTCCCATCTTTAGGTGACATTTGACCCAGGGCTGTGCTGAATAGGATGTCCTCTGAAGCTCCATTGCAGTGGCCAAAAGGACTCTCTGCCGGAATAGGTACTGATTGGTGCAGAATAACTTTCAGAGCTGGATAGTCCTACCCCAGTCCTAAACATCTGCACCAGAAGTCCTTTTATCCATGCCAGCAGAATATCAGAGTACCCTAAATACCCCCTTCCTAAATCCCTTTTTGCTGGTGATTGGGCCATTCATATGTTTCCAAAATGATCTTTCTTTCTTTCTTTCTTTCTTTCTTTCTTTCTTTCTCCCTCTCTTTCCTTTGCTACCTCTTCATTTTTAATTTATTGAACACATGTCAAAGGGCAGACGTGGGGAATTTTTGCTTATTATTTTACTTGAAATCTGTAGAACTTTTAGGTGGGGGGGAGGGAGGGAGGGAGGGAGGGAGACGCAGGCAATTTAGCTGCTCATTTTCTTAAGCTCATTTGGTTTTTTTGTAATTTATATAGAATTCAGGAGATAATGACTTTAAAGGGCTATTCTTTATTCCCTATGCAACTCTTTGGATAACTGTGGTAGTGTTTGACAAAATGGGAGTTTTAAAAAAAGAGGAGAGAGAATAAATAAATAAATAAGAGGAAATTCTGCAAAGCAGAAAACATAAAAGGTCTGTTTACACTGGCGTTGCTGACTATCCTACCATAATCAGCACTTTTAAATATTGTTGTTTATGAAACTGTAGTTTAAAATGCAAGATGAATTATTTATAAAGGACATTCTTTTAATAAATATCTGTTTTGTCTGAAAAGTGTTATTGTGTTATGATATACTTTATTCATGTTGGTTAGTTATTTACCATTATGAATAAATTTTAAAGATACATTGATAGAATAATACCTTTGAAGATGTTTACAAAGACAGAATTTTTTTCCCTAAAGGGGGGTGGGAATGGACAAGGGGAGTGGAACTGACAGAGAAATGCCTCCTCCTACTGTGAAATTCTCATTGTGAATGAAATAAATGTAAGATATGTGGTTTTTTTCCTAACCAGAATTGATTTAACTGTGGTATTGCATATCAAGAGCACCACAGTTAACGTCATATTTACTATGGTACTCTGAATATATAGCACCCTTCCTGTATATATATGGTGTGAATTCAGGTTTGTTACAGTGTTTGAAACACAATTATCTCTGGTGCACACAACTAGGTACTATGTAATTAGAGAATACTGCATGTATACAACTTTCAATATTTAGACTTCATATTTTGATGTTACTATTTGATGGTGACCTGTTAATCAGAAGCTATCTTTATAAGATACTTTTAATACAGTAGGCGAGTTGTCAGTTTGACAGAATTTAACTTCTGAGGAAACTTGATGAAAACTATAAGGGCCCAAAAACATCACCCTGAATTCTAGCATAGGATTTCATAGTATCTGTATTTGGGGGAGGGGGGAATGTATAGCATTTAAACAAACTTTTCAGAAATTGGTTAGTGTGTTATTGCAATGAGACTGTGTTAACATTTCAGTCTATGTCCTTCTTCTTAAGGGGTCAGTAGACTCACCATACAACACTCCAAATGTTCTTCCTAGGAGTAGATGTATATTTTAAATACACAGGATATATATGCCTTTTGCCGGTTGTTGTTTTTTTTTAAAAAAAACCCATGCAGGTTGTTGGTGTCAAACTCCTGTGGCTGCAAAAACAGCCAGAGTTTTTTCGTGCCACTTTTGCATACCTCAATCTGTTTTATGAAACTGATGCAGTATTGGCAATGTTTTAGACGGTAACATAATCTCATTGCTCTCGGTATATTTGCAAAATGTGAGCAGCCAATGATTAAACTTCTAAAAAGATTACCGTATTGTGCATGCGCTATACAATAACTTTAAAACAAACAAACAAACAAATGCCTACCTATACTTAACTACTTGCAGGCGAAAATAGATTTAAACTGTATTTACTTCCTGGATTTTGGATTTTCATGAGGCCACACATATATGAAATAAATATGAAACTTTTTATTTAAAAATGGCTTGGAATAAATTATCTATACCCTGTGATCATGCAAAAGCCCACACATGTCTCTCATTCATCTAAGTGCTGTTGATATTTCTTATTCCAACTAATCTTTTTATTGAATGTTTATAAGTAAGGGTGCTCTATGGACTGTGGCTTATGACAGCAATTTACTAGGCATTTGGGGCATAAACCTGAATTCATAGATGCAGTTGTATTAGCAAAAGGTGCTTCTACTCACTCAAACCAGGGGGGTCCTTAATTTCACTAGTTCTCCGTTAACACGCTAGCCCCCTTGCCATTTCCTGTGCTATTCTGGAGGATCCCCAACCTAAAAGAGTGGCTTTTTAGGGGCTCAGTGCTGCAACAGGAAGGAGGCAGAAAAGTGCCACTCTAGAAGTAGAACCAGATCCTGGAAGTTAAGATCTATATTGTAACCCACCCACCCCATCACACATGCTGCCCACTTCATGCTTCATTTATCCTCTGGATGGAAGAGGATTGATTATTTTGTACTGTTTGATCTCCCCTTTCCTATACTTTTTATATGGTTTCTGATATATCCCAGTTAAAGTGAATTGAGGAATGGGGGAGGAATATCCAAGGTCTTGGGATCTAAAGTGTTGACAACTAGTAAAATTCTTAACAACACTTGCTGATACAGCAGGTAATATACAAGACATGTTAATAATTCGTTATTGGTTTTTTGTATTCACACTTCTGAGAGATTTTGAGTTGAAGGGGGAAATGTGTGAGACCCCATAGGAATTAACACTAGCGAAGGGTGATTACAGACCACAGACACTCTCTCTGTATAGTTGTACCCCTGTACTATGAACAATAATTATTAATAAAATTTTATATTTTATACTTCAAATGGGAGTCATTGTCTAATACATCAGATTTCCCCCCCATCTCTGACTTAATCAGGATCTGTTTGACCCCAAGAGCAGATCAGTGGGATGAGTTAGAAAAGGGACTCATTTTAGAATATACTGTTGTATTTTGAGTCACACACCAATATAGGAGTTCATATACAGGGCTCAAGTATATTAACTATTTCTCCCAGGTAAACAATTTCCATGTTAGGGAGCAGCACAGAGCCGGATCTGGAAAATCCATAGGTGGAACTCTGCTCTCAGTACACTCTGACTAAAGAAGGGGTGGAGATGGGGCTTGGGGCTTCAAGAAGAAATAAAGACAGAAATTGGTGGAAATCCTACACACACACCTTTTCCCAGTATGTCTCCTCTCCAGACCTTGGTCCTTCCACCGACAGAAGGAGCTGTTCAGTTTGCACAAGGGCAAGTCTGAATCTAACCTCATGACAGAAACTTTCGCCAACTAGAGTCCATCAGATGCATGAAGTGTTATCCCTAAGTTGTTAGGTACACATGAAGGTGGAGAAAGAAAAATCTAAACAATATCAGAGAAAAATGAAATACGAAAACCCAGATGTTGAAAATTACATAAAGGTTAAATGTATGTAAAATAAGCACACTGGTCATTCACAAGGCAGCATTAACAGTAGTACTTATTCTGCTGAAGCATTTGTGCATGCCACTACAATCCCCAGCACAAAAACTATATAGTTTACTTCCATGGGCATAGGCAGTGCTCTTTTAGGGGGTACTCAATGGTACGCAGTACCGGCAGCACCTCTCTCTTTTTGTTAAACAGTGTGGCACGTACTGTAACAACTTTGTGGGGTGTCCCGGCACCACATTTCTAGAAAGGAAAAAAGCACTGGGCGTAGCTAGGATTTATGTCATAGGGGTTAGGCTTTATGTTAGGGGGCAGAACCGAGTTATCTGCAACACGACTGTTCCGTTAGTTAAGGATTTTTAATTATTTACTTGAATAAGGGGGGCAGCTGCACCCTTCTGGCTACCCTCATCATGTTTACTTCTACTTCTGCTGGAGAGGTGCTCCTTGGTTGGCTGTGGGTAGGGCGAGGTGCAACACACACTTTATTTTTTAACCTGATGTTTAGTATGCCGTTAAACTGGTGTTTCAATAATAATAATAATAATAATAATAATAATAATAATAATAATGAAAAATTGACAACCAACACAGGTAAACAAATACCTGTGTTTGTCAGTCATCCCAGCACCTTTCAATTAATTGCCCAGAAACCGGGAGGCAACCATTCTGGTTGGGTTACCTCCCTCTAATGTTTCATTTCATGATGTTTATAGAAACGTTTACTCCTTCCTCCCGACGGGAGTCGCATCTTTTCGGCTTTTTCCGGATTTTGCTGCCGTTTCAGTGAATGGGAACTAGCAATGCAAGCCCTGCACGACAGTGCCCAACTGAACACATGACAACCCGTACCAGCAAAAGAAGCCCACGCATTATTACCCCCTACCTCTATCTCCCGCCTTTTCTCCGTAGAGCTCGGGGCAGCACGCGCGGCTCTTGCAATTCCCACTCCCCCCTTATCCTCACAACAACCCTGACATGTAGGCTCGGCTGAGTGACTGCACAAGCCCACTCAGTGAGCCTCGTATCCGGTGTGTGCGTGTATGTGTGGACTGGAACCCGGGTATTCCCTGGCCATGGTCTTAAAGAGACTCGGGAATGAAGTGCTACTGGAAGGAATTTTTAAGGTGCTACTGGAAGGAATTTTTTTATTTCGGGAATGAAGCGCTTCCGTGATTTGCCAACGCGGTTCCTACCCGGCATAGAACGCCGTCCAAATGTGAACCCGAAGTGAAGGCGGTTCGTATTGCCCACTCTTGTTTTATCTCTATGCTGGACGCGGGGCCGGTTCTTTTCTTTCCGGAAGTTGCCGGCCTCGTGACCGGAAGCGGAAACTTTCCGGGCAAGGGAGAGCGTGGTTTGCCGTCGGCATGTGGCGGAGTGTTGGGCGCAGTCTGTTGTGGCGGCGGCTGCAGCAGCAGCAGCGGAGGTGGAGGTCGCGCGCCTCGTCTTCTTCGCCGCTCGCCGTTGCCCTCGCGCCGGGGCGGTGGGAGACGACGGCACCTCGGCGCTCCTCCAACAGCCAGGCTGGCTTGCGCGAGCTGTTCGAGCTGCCGGCGCTGCAGCGCTTTCTGGAGCGGCAGCAGCAGGAGCGGGGGCTGCTTCGCGGGGCTTCCTGGCCGGACTTGGCAGCGCGGATTCGCCTCCTGCGGGAGAAGGAGCAGGAGCTGCGCGACACGGAGCGCCTGGCGCAGGAAGGTGAGGCCGCCTCGGCAGACTCCGTAGCCACAGCCCGCTTGGCGCTCGTTGCCCTAAGCCGCAGCTTCAGTGGTGGCTGCCACACCGTCTGTACCAGAGGGAGAGAGGCGAGTCTTCCTGCAGGGACCATCCCATCTCGCCGTCATGTAACGCTATTAGTACTTGCATTTAGTGCATTGAAATTCTTATACAGGGGCCGGGTATTTTAGTTGTATTATCGTTACAGGCATTATTTGCTAACAATAGCTGTATTCTAGATGAACATGAAGATTTGCGGAGGCTGGCGGAAAAAGAAGCTGTTTCCTGTCAGGAAGAGATAGCAGAATTGAAACACCAGGTACATTGCTTCCTTTTTTTATTCATTTTATTTAAAACATTGCTTTTCATTGTGGGAATAATTCCAGAGTGGAATATGATATGCAGTATTATTTTCATATTGCTGAACGCATGGAACTGTTTACATTTCGGCTCCCGAACGATAGAAAACCAGAAGTGACATTTCTAACGCTTTTTGGAAGCCGAATGTCCTCCTGGTTTCTGCAGCTAATCGGAAGCCGTGCCTTGGTTTTCTAACGGTTTCGGGAGTCGAACAGATTTCTCAAACGCATTCTGTTCGAGAACCAGGGTACAACTGTATATATATATTGATTATTGTTCTTATTGCATGTGTTCCAGCAAGGTATGTGATCGGATACTATTGGCTGAAGATTTTATTTGGGTAGAAAGGCATCCCTTTTTCGTTACAGATTGTATTGCTTTTGATTCCTTCAGAAGAAACAGATAGAAGTGATCTCATCATGGAAGTGACTGCTGGAGTTGGAGGGCAGGAAGCAATGCTGTTCACAGCAGAGATGTTTGATATGTATCAACAGTATGCTGCATATAAAAAGTGGAATTTTGAAGTTCTGGAATATGCTTCTAGTGACATAGGTAAGTAACCAGTGCATATACCGCTGTCACCCTAGACATTACATTGCTGCAGGGGACATCTTATTTTTTCTGCTGCTAAATATGAGTGTTGCAGTATGAATGGTTATATATCATTGAAATCCAGCAAACATGTCTAGGAATCTTGTAGAGGTTTGCCCAGTATGCACCTAGTGTTTAAAGATGCATGCACTCTTGTGTATGATAACCACATGAATAAAATGAAAATAGTAGCATAAAAACAGTTTGAAGCTGCCTTCAGTAACCCTCTTAGAATACTCTGCTGAAGAAATTGCATCCAACAATTACATCCAGTTAGATCCAACAACAACTGGAGGGCCAGTTCCTTACCCTATTATATGTTGTTATAATAATTACCTAGTTTATAGGAATATTATATGAATTAATGAGTATTTTCATAGGTTGGCTATGATAGGCCTTTCCAAAGCTGGTTGCACTAAGTAATGGACCAAAGATACGGACCGGAAGAGTGTTGGAGGCAGAAAACTGTGATTAATTGGAAACTTCCTGGTTTGATCGTTGTGGCGTTAAGGGGCTGCATGTGCAGGCAAAGGCACAAACCATGGGCATGAACATATGTCTGGTTAATAAGATCAGAGATGACTGTCTGAACTTAATCAGTGTAAAAGCAATAATATACATGAGTGGGACCCCCAACAAAATACTGTGGTGTGGAATGCTCCTATTTGGTGTTCCAGCCAGTTCTTTCTTCTTTCAGGATGTTCCATTCCTTTTCTTCTGCTGGTTTTCTGCCTTTACTACTCCAACAGACACTCAGCATTCTCTGGCTGCTATTCATGTTCAGTCCTTAATGGTTTGGCTTTATTTGAGGGTGAAGTGGGGTGGGTGGTGGGCGTCTTAGGTTCTTTATGCTGATGAATTTTTCTACTTCTGCCAACCTTAGGGTTCTCCTTAGCATGGTGATACCCCCTTTAACTCAACAACACACAAGTTTGCTATCAGTATATCCGGTTATTTATAAACTTTCTAGGAACGGGGCAAAAATTAAGAACAAAATACAAACTCTGGTTGTAAGCTTAAATTAATCAGTCACAATATAAATCCTTCAGTCAACTTTTCCAAATGGATTGTACTATACAGTTACAGTGCATTTTTATTTTTATTGAAGGTGGTTTGAGACATGCATCTGCTGTTATAGGAGGCCTCGACACGTATAAACAGATGAAGTTTGAAGGGGGTGTACATCGTGTCCAGAGAGTGCCTAAGACAGAAAAGCAAGGACGCATTCACACCAGCACAATGACTGTAGCAATTTTACCACAACCAGATGAGGTATGATACAGTTGCAGAGTTGCAGGACTAGATGACGCTAAGGTCCCTTTTCAACGCTACAATTCTATGATTCTGAGTAGGTGCTCAAATATTCTGCTTTCAGATATGCTCTTTTGTGTAGACTTACTATGCTCAGAATAATTATTGATTTTATTACTTGATTATTTCATTTATAATCCACCTTTCTGCCAAGGAGCTCTAGGTGGTATACATAGTTCTCTGCAGAAGGCAGCTTATTGTTTCGGAAGAGTGTTTTAAAGGGTGGTGGGTGGCCCAGGTGTCAGTGAAAAACTTGCTTTGTCATTTTAAATAAGAATGATTTGTAAATCGAATTATCTGCTGTTCATTTACAAAGCATAAGTTGAATGTGTCTCTTTCACATTGCAGATAAATTTGACAATTAATCCTAAAGACTTGCGTATTGAAACTAAACGAGCCAGTGGAGCTGGTGGTCAGCATGTAAATAAAACTGATAGCGCTGTAAGAATAGTCCATATTCCCACAGGTACATTAGAACTTTCTTTCTACCTTGGTGAAATCTGTTTCTGCATATTATGATTTACACAAACAGTGAGCCTGGCTTAGTAGCAGTACAAATGCTATGTAGGCAGAAGATTCCAGGAGTCAGTGTGGATACTGCTGCCAGTCAGAGTCGATGGACTGAGTGGTCTCATTCAGTGTCAGGGGTCACTGTTGCTCTCCCCTTCTTACTGCCATTGTTGGGCCACCTCTGAGTGGCTGCAGACCTCTGTGCCTGCCAAGGACATAATACACAGGTGCTAGGAAGCTGCAGACAGGCTAGAAGACTGGTAGAAATGGTGGGGTGGAATTAACTGGAAGTGAGGGGCAGAGACACAGAGGGCTGGTGGCTGGAAAATAAACCAAGAACCTGAGCATGGGGTGAGGTGGAGGAAACAAGAGGATACAAGAACCTAAGGAGACGGAGAGGTGGGCAGGAAGTAGTTAATAGTGTGTAGGTGGGAAGCAGGTGGTGTGTGAGAGGGAGACAGTGGAAAAAGCATGGACGTAGGCAGCAATGCCCTTAAAATGAGAACTGGACAAGCCACCAGAGAGAAGCAAATGGCATGCAGAATGCAGAGATCACAAAAAGCCTGCACACATTACCACTGCTAGATGAAGGTGTTTGGCCCAGAGATGCTGACCCATGGAAGAAGCCACCTGCTGACCAACCCATGCAGCATAATGTAGAGAAGCAAGAAGCTAGTCTTGACTTTGCATTACCCACCAGGGATCACTACCCTAGAGAAAGCTCTGAGAACACCTTAATTATATAAGGTGTTAAAAAAAACAGACGTTGAGCAAGTTAGCTTTGTGCCAGGGAGATTCATGGAATGGGGAGGTGTTGCGTCCACCTAACTGAGTGACACTCATTGTAAGGCAACTTCATATATACATGTCAGAAAACCTAGGATTGCCACCAGTACTGCTTCTCCAACAAGTATATTTGGGTGACTAACACATCCACAAATACATAATTTTTCCATTCATATTCAAGACTTTTGCATGTACAGGTAATAAATGTGGCGTTAACCTGTGAATTCAGTGATACCTTAATCTATTTTTTTAAAAGCTACGATTATCAGTGGCCTCTACATGAATTTTCACTTTGAACTACAGTTTTTACCAACCATAAGTGTGAATTCTGCAGATAGTATTTGAATTCCTGGAGTATGTGGGAATTAGTTATAGGTAACAGTGCAAAGGGTTTGTGTTTCCACATTTAACCTCTTTTGATGCTATTTGCAACAGACGGTGTACCTTCTGAATAACCTACCAGTAGTAAAGCATAATCACAGCAAGGTCCTTCCTTTCTTACAAATCTACTTAATATTTAGCTTTTCCTATTTCTCTTTTCCAGTCCTCAGTGCCTTCCCTCTTTTCTGCTTAAATTGCAACATAGCATAGCAATGTATTTTGTTTTTTTCTGTTTGGGGCTAAATGCCTACCAGATGTCCTGCTTCTAGTGCAGGGTTGACTAACCTTTGAGTATCCAGATCCTTTTGGATTCCAGTTCTTTTCGCGTAGTCGGGGATGATGGGCCCTAGGAACAGTGCTCTGTTCCCACTGGAGCTTATTGCTTTCTTTTTGCTATCTTGGTAATCACCAGGCTTCACACTGCTGCCATTGCAGTAGCATATACTTCCCCAAGCCCTGAGTTCAGAAACTAGCAGTTGTGTAACTTAAATTGCCTGTCAGATCTCACTGTGCTCCTTGAAAGTTGGCCTTCATCCTTCCCTTGGCACTCTTTGTTTTGTTTTTGACTGACATCATTTTTCTTGCTGCTGCAGGTGTTGTGTCTGAGTGTCAGCAGGAAAGATCTCAAATAAAAAATAAAGAAAAGGCTATGAAGATCCTTCGTGCCAAGCTATACAGTATCAAACTTGAAGAAGAGACCAGAAAAACAGAAATTGCTAGAAAGATTCAGGTAATGTTTAATTTACTCTTCGTCAGTGCCTGGAAACTTGAGTTTAAGTTGTACTGGGACAAGTACGTACATCAAACATGACAAGAAGGCATGAGCTGATGATATAATTGGGCTGAAGGGCACAAAGAAGAAATCTACAGCATGAAGCTTGGAATTTTAATAGGCATTGTGTGGTGGAGAAAAAATAGGTTTCCTAAACAGCACAGTGAAGTAGAGTAATTTAACAATTAACACCTCACTTAAAATAAAGTGAGCATAAAGCTTACCAGCATGTCTGTTAATACCCTTAAGTGTATCCCTGTAACTAATGACAGTACTTATTAGTGTGCACCCCGACTTTTATAGCTGTGCTCAGAAGGCGAGGAAACTGCCCTCACAGTTCTTCTGGTAGCACCTTGGGCAGAGAAGGTGTGGTATAGTAGTTAGTGTATTTGTGCAGGGAAAATAAGTTTCCTATAGTGTTTTCCAATACATTTGCATCTCTCATATGTTTTCAGTCCAATCCATGCATGTATCTGAGCTCTTGTTCATGGCACAATAACCCAGTTAGTCGCCAAGGAACTAGATACAGCATGCTCTTGTTTTCTTCATATTCTGGCAAGGTGTCTCTGAGAGCCCAAGGCACCTCCAAGTGCATCTGCTCTCCCTCCTGTTCCCTTTAAAAGTTTGACTGGCTGAGAGAAGTGGTGCCTCAATTTGTCAGAAGCAGGAAATGTTATAAGAGATGCAGTACACATGTTCTGTTTCTCCTACTTACAGTAGTTGCTTTTTAGGTGTAAGCATAATGGAGAGAGCTATAAGCCTCTCCTGTTACACTACATTTATTTATTTTGCTCAAGAAATTTAGAGCGTAAGCTATTCAGGGTGAGGGCTTATCTTCTGGGTCTTTTTGGTTATGTTAACTCTGCAAAGGATTAGGTATATATAAAAAAACCCTGATCAAATTTTTCTTTTTCTGATTAGACTGGGTCCAGAGGAAGGTCGGAGAAAATCAGAACCTACAACTTTCCCCAGGATCGTGTTACTGATCACAGAATAAGCAGATCAGTGCATGACATTGAAAGGTTCATGTTGGGGGAGGAACTGCTAGATGACATGATAAAGTCCCTAAGAGAATATGCTGATTATGAGACTGTATTGGAAGTTATTTCTGAAAGTGATCCAACCAGGCTGAGATGATCTGCCCCACAGGTACAGAATGCAACCAACTAGCTTCCTGCATCTGCTAGCTTTGGACCTACCTGACATTGAAATCTCTCTTTCTGTGAAAAAGGGTGAAGTTAGCATTATTCTCAAATTGCTTCTTGAAGCAGACAGCTTTAATGGTGCTAAGCAAATTGACACTTGAGACAGATTTTTGAATGGATACTGGTGCTGTACTCTTCAGAGGTGGGCAGGAAATTGAGAACACACTGCCAATAGCTTTTTTACAGCGAAAATCATTCAGTGCAATAAGAAAGCTAACATGATGTTTTAAGTTATTACAATGTTGATACCTTAATCTAAAACCTGGAAGAAATTCTATTGTTTTCAGTGGCACTTGGATTTGTCACCACATGTAAATTTGAATTTATTTATTGCGACATTGTTAGAAAATTATACATAAGATTCTAACAGCTGTGGTGTCATAGCAAGTCAGAGGATTGGGCTTTTGCTGGTTGCCCCTCTGTTATGTTAAATGAAACTTCTTTAAAATCTGAGCCTACTTGTGTTGAATCCTTTGGCCCAGTTATGCACATGGATCCCATGAGTAAAGAGAACACTGTTACACTTTCCATCCTGCTGTCTAAATAGCTGGTCACCCCATACTTACATGTCCTAGTTTTCCACCACGCATGGAAATTTGACTGGGAACTTTGGAACCTTAGAGCCTGCCTAAAGGTAGCCAGCTGGACCTCATTTTCTATCATCCATGACCACTGGCCAAGCTGACCAGGAATGATGGGAGTTGGAGTTGGAGTATAACAATGCCTGAAGGGCATCACATTGGATATCCCCTAGAGCCTGCCTTCAAACAGAAGGAAGAGTCTAGGTCACTGGTATTTTAGCTGCTGTCTCGTAACCCAGAAATCTAGAGGAAATGAAGAGCCTTATGGTTCACAGGCAAGTGACTAATGGCTGGTTTGAAAAAGAATAATAAAAGTCCTCACTTTATATGGCAAGTCTTTAAAAGGACACTCAAATACTCTACTCTTCCCAATTGCAGAGGTCCAAGATCATCTTCACAGCTTCCCAGTGGGCTGCTTAACGCCTTGCACTGAGGCAAACTCCAATCAAATTGGCTTTCTATATAGGGAGTTCCTTTTTCTGTGCTTTTCACACCTGTGACTGTGCTGTGAAAAAGAACCCCACTGGATAATCTGCTCTGAAATTCTATCTACAATGAGTTGACAGGAATTTGTTAAATAGGGATGGAAATGTTGGGGGACATCCAACCAAGTTGTCCCATTAGCACAAGGATGTCTGTCTATTAAACAGAACTTCCTTTCTCTGTGCCCCCCTTAATCTGCCTTTGGGTTTTCCCAAACCCTCTGGACCAGATTTGGGGGGGGAATGCATGAAGGTGAAGCTCCATTGCACAAACCAATTATTGGCCTGATGGAACTACTTTGTTGGATATTGCCCCCTGACTTTACTTTCCTGTGTACAACCTTGAAGTAGAAAGCTTTCAAGAAGAATTTTGATTTAATATTTTTTATTTTAAAAAACCAGCTACTAATAAGAAAACACACCCCTGCACACATGCCCGTAGCAATATCTTCGGCATGTTTCAGGCTGAGGTACCGTATTTTTCGCCCTATAGGGTGCACCGGCCCATAGGGCGCACCTAGTTTTTTTTTGGGGGGGGGGCTATCCGCAAGCCTAGGGAGCCTGGCGAGAAGTCGCGCTGGTCTCCCCAGGCTTGTGGGTATCTGCCCGAAATGCGCCCCGGGCTTCGGGATGCAGGCTGCTCTCCAGAAGCCTTGGGAGACCGGCGGGAACTCCCACGGGCTCCCAAGGCTCGCAGATAGCTTCCTGAAGCCTGGAGAGCGAGAGGGGTCGGTGCGCACCGACCCCTCTCGCTCTCCAGGCTTCAGCGAAAGCCTGCATTTGCCCCATAGGATGCACACACATTTCCCCTTCATTTTTGGAGGGGAAAAAGTGCGTCCTATGGGGCGAAAAATACGGTAATCTAATAGTGATTTGTAAATGTCTCACAGAAGATCAAGTAACTTTTTTGAAGTTGGGAAATTCTGATCCAGTGATTTAGTTAGAAACAGTCTGATATTCTCTTTGGAGATTTATCCCAGCAGTTCAGTAGGTTTCTGTAATTATTCTCTTGTATCATCCTGTAACAGAATACAGCCATACTGCTGGGGGTTGCGGGACTTTTAAAGTTCTTTGCACATTTATTTCATACAGCTTTTACATTTCATTCCCTGCTTGTTCTTATTCAGGGTGGGGGGAAATTAGAGCCAGTTGTGAAACTATGAAACATTTTGGGAGTCCCAGATATGCAAGGACATAGGGTTGAAAAGTGAGTCCCAAGAGATTCTTTGGGACAAACTGGAAAAGCTTTGCAACAAGAGATGACTTGTGTTATGACAATCTTTAACTTGAGAATTCAGTATCTTGCACTCTTATCTTTCAATATATAATGCCAGTGATAGCACTCTTTATAATGTTAAAGCCAAGATAAAAATGATGTACACAAATTAGCATTTTACCCGTTTCACAGTGCAGTAGGATCAATCTCTTTTACCACTTGTACACTCTCTAACATAAGCTCTCTGGTAAGAAATGTGTGGGCTTTTATTTTTGTTTGTTTTTTTAAAAAAACACCGTTTTAAAACAACATATAGAGAGCTATAGAGCCTTACTGAGATAGCTTTCCTTTGCTCAGAAATTCTTTTCTGTCCTTGGTAGTTGTTACAGGTCAGGGGTCAGCAACCTTTTCCAGCCATGGGCCGGTCCACTGTCCCTCAGACCATGTGGTGGGCCAGACTATATTCTGGGAGGGGGGGGGGAATGAACAAATTCCTATGCCCCACAAATCACCCAGAGATGCATTTGAAATAAAAGGACACATTCTACTCATGTAAAAACACGCTGATTCCCGGACCATCTGCGGGCTGGATTGAGAAGGCGAATGAGCCGTATCCGGCCCCTGGGCCTTAGATTGCCTACCCCTGTTATAGGTGGCTTGTTTTTATTCATAAGATTCAAGAACCATGGCTTACAGCACAAAGGCAGAAGGATTCAAAGATGCCCTACCTTTCTGTTGGGCTGCCTTCCTTACTGCCCTGCCCTGAAGGCAGTTTGTAACAATTAAATCCAGTGGAAGAGCCTGACCCCTTGCCCTCAAGACAGCTAATTCTATCACTTGGCATGATTACATCAAAGGCAGGGTACAGTCCTGGTCTTTCTTTGTTGGGGCAGTAAGCTCTAGTAAGCTCTTTCTCCTTACCTTTCGTAGGGCTGTTCTCAGTGATAAGATTTATTTCTAATCACTGAGAAAAGATGAAAACCTACCCTAAATTTAATTGCCATATTTATTTCCTGTCTACGTCTACCTGTTGCATCACTACAACTACCGTATTTTTCGCTCTATAACACGCACCCGACCATAACACGCACGTAGTTTTTAGAGGAGGAAAATCTGTAGGCATGCCACCCGTAGGCATTCCCTCCATAACACGCACAGACATTTCCCCTTACTTTTTAGGAGGAAAAAAGTGAGTGTTATGGTGCAAAAAATACGGTAAATAACTGGAGCGTTTATGCTTGAAAGAGGCAAGTTGAAGCATCTGCCTCACCTGTTTCAAGGAAAGAAGCACCTATATATAAGGATTTGTTTCCTTTAAAAAGGCATAAACAAAACCGATATCTGTAGTGATAATTTCTCAACATGGGATAATGAAATTATGTCAAAAGATATTTTACAATTTAGGAGAACATGAGATGATGGATATGAAACGGTAATCTTAATTTGTTTCACCTATAGGCCACAACAAAATTATGGGTCTACAAGTGGTGAAAATAAAGGATAGATTACCCAAGTTTAAAATTACGTTGCTGTATTAAGTGAGGGTAGTTAAAACTACTTGATTTAAGATAATTTCTACCTGAATGTCCTAAAAGCTGAGAAAGCATTTCTGCAGTGAAGCCACTATAATGCTATAGTAAAATGAATTTCAGGGAGGACTATGCCTATCTCAAAAGCACAAGTTTTTGTTAGGTTTAAATCATAAATTCTTAAAATATGAAGCGCATTTGCTTCTGGAAAAACAACTTCGTAGTATTTTATTTCATATGCTGATTTGCTGTAAAAGATTTTCCAAGTATTTTTATTGTTCTTTGTTGGAATATTAGCTTGTGTATTGCTGAAAGATGCCTTGGCTCTTTAATGATCATAAAAACATTTAAATGTGATATTAACATTTTTACTTAGGAGAATCTCAACAAATATGCTGCATATTTAGAGTGTGATCCTAAACACAATTATCCAAAAGCAAGTCTCTCTGAATTCAATAAAATGTTGCTTTCTTGTAACTGTGTTTAAGATCAATTTTAGAATCAATCCTATTCACATTTACCTGGGAGTAAGTCTTATAGAATAGAATAGAATAGATTCTTTATTGTCTTTACACAAGTGCAACATTGCACAAAGTGCAACGAAATTGGATGCCATCCCTTAAAACAACAAAAGCAAAACAACAACAACAACCAAACAAAGCACATTCCAACCACACCCACACCACACCCATCAAACTCCCAGGTCACACTATCGAGTTACAGCATTCAAAAAGGCCACAGCTCTTGGATAGAAACTGTTTTTCAGTCTATTTGTTGGAACTCAATGGGACTTATGCATAGGACTCTTATCTCTGCACAAGTATCCTATAGATGCTGCTTTATGTTTAGACATAGAGGGGAAATAATGTATTCTTTTGATACTAAAATTTGTGGCAGAAAGATCCATACTATCATACCCTACTCCAGTGTAGCAGACAGCCTTATCTAAAGGCCAGTATTTCTTGCTAACCCTGTTTGGTTTTTTAAAAAACAAAGTATTACATTGATTTTTATTCAACGCTGATAGCTTTGTAGCTGGAGGCAAAGGTAATGTGTTAGTGTTTGCTATTTATGTGTAAAGATCTGCATAAACACTTCAGAGGCATGAAGTGTTATGTGTTTACTCATGATACATTATTTGTTGAATGAATCTATGGATAGCTTTGAGGCTCTATGAACAAGCTAATAAAAATTGTTAAGAGCTGGTCTTCTAAGAGTTGGATAGGAAAGTATAGCTGTCACAATTATTACTTAGTGCATCTATCTAGGATTGTACCCAGTGCCTCTCATGCACTTCCATGCTGCTTTTGTAACTGATGTGTTTGGGGAGGGGGTGAAAGATAGGGTAATGGTACATTCCTAGTCCCACACAGTTAACACTCTTGATAGCTGTGGAAATGTATTAATATCTTTTGCACAAACATAAAACTGCTGCAAACTGATGACCTGGAAAGAGCCTTGGTGCATTCAACTTTCACTAAAACCAGTGGAAAATGGCGTAGACATGGCAGAAGGAATCTTATTACATTCTGTAGCTTTAAACTGAAGTCTACTAGCATAATTTGTCCAATTCTACTATTGTAGAATTATTGTATTCTATTATTCTATAATTCTATTATTTTAGAATAATGGCAATAACAAAATTAATTGTAATGCAATTTCATAATGTTTATACCTTTGATAAGGCTTCACCAAGCTGTCCTTGATTCAGAAATGGGAGCAATTTCCATCAGGTAGCTGGGGAAGTTTCAAGAGAGATTAAACTAAATATTGGACTTCATTGTCCAAGACCACTGCAGCAAGACATGATTGCACCATTAGAGTATCAGAATAGAATGTACTCCCATACTTGCAGCTTATATCTGCTTCTCCTCCTGAATACATGCAAACTTACAATTAAAGATAATAGCCCAAGGCTTGTTTACAGGAAAACCCTCTGCAGTGCAGGGGGTTGGACTAGATGACCCTCATAGTCCCAACTCTACAATTCCACGCTTTCATGGACCAACAAAGTACAGTCATTACTGTTACAAGCGTGTTTTTTAAGGATGAATATATTGGGACGTGGGTGGTGCTGTGGGTTAAACCACAGAGCCTAGGACTTGCCGATCAGAAGGTCGGCGGTTCGAATCCCTGCGAAGGGGTGAGCTCCCGTTGCTCAGCCCCTGCTCCTGCCAACCTAGCAGTTCGAAAGCACGTCAGAGTGCAAGTAGATAAATAGGTACTGCTCCGGTGGGAAGGTAAATGGCGTTTCCGTGCGTTGCTCTGGTTCGCCATAAGCAGCTTAGTCATGCTGGCCACATGACCTGGAAGCTGTACACTGGCTCCCTCGGCCAATAAAGCGAGATGAGCACCGCAACCCCAGAGTCGGCCACGACTGGACCTAATGGTCAGGGGTCCCTTTACCCTTATATTGGAGCAAGCTGTGGCTTTAATTCCAAACTTACTTAGACTTAAAGCTACAGCCTAATTCTGTGAAAAGCTTTAGCTTTAGGATTTGTTTACAGCAGCAGGGTTTAAAACTAGTAGGCTTTATAAAATAAAATACCTGAGAAGCTGAACAATAAAATCTGCCTCCTTCCTTAAACTAAGCCAATCCACTCCAGCCCGCCCCCGGGCCCCAAAAAAACCAGGTATCATAGAAGGAAATACTGTACTCCTAGGTCAGTTTCTGGTCCCTGTTGCTTGACTGTGTTATAAGAACCCAATTAATTTAGGAAATTGCTGCCAAGTTAATCATACTCAGAATTGCAAAAGCTCTAGTTTTAAGAAGGAGACTTAATTATATACCAGTTTCCTGTACCTGTTATATTAAAAACCGCAGGCCGGGGGAGATGGAACATGTCTAAGAGGCGGTACAGTGTTACGTGTCTCCTCCTCCTCCTCAGTTATCCTAATACGTACTATCGTGGCAAGAGGTCTGAAGAGGCGGAGAGCCCGCCAGGCCCGAATGGTGTCTCCTGAACGCGCAGGAGCCCGGGGCTGGGCGCCAGACTCTGACCAATAGAACGGCCCGGGGAAGGAGAGCGCGAGCTCTTTCGAAATCGTGGGCAGGCGCCACAGCCTCTCCCGCGCTCCAACGCGTCTCCTTCCAAAGCTCGAGAGAGACAGCGCGCGCGCGGGAGGGGCGGGGGATGGGCACGCCTTTTCCCCGCCCCGCCGCCTCAAGGCCCGGAGTAGCAGAGGCTCGCGCCCTCAGCCTTTAAAACCTCTTGTCAGGCGAGAGAGAGAGAGAGAGAGAGAGGGAAAACCACCCCCAACGGCAGCTCCGCCTCTCGCGAGCGGGCATTGGCCTCCGCCTCTCCCTTTCCCCGTATTGGCCGCCGAGCTTCGGCAGCGGCTCGCCATTGGCTCCTCTAGTTTTGGATACCAGATTCAAAGTTTTTAAAAGTACCCGGCAAAGAAATTCCGCCCAGAGCAGGCAAGCGGGCTAGTGGCGGCTGGGGAAGCAGCGCCGAGGAAGAGCCCCGTTAGGGAAAAGGACGGAGGAAGAAGAAAAGGGAAGGAAAACGTAGGAAGGAAAACGTAGAAGTGCCTCGACTCCTCCGTTCCAGGTACAGGGGAGGGAAGCAGGGATGAAAGAGGCGCCTGCAAGGCTGAAATGCCCTCTTTGGGGAGGGGGCGATGTGGGGGGCTCAAATCCCAAGAACGTCTGATAGCAATGGATGGGAAGGGATTAGGATGCAGCTTGGTATGGATGGGCTGAAAAAGTCCATATTTCCCCCTCTTCTCCCCAATAAAAGGGAACTGACGCTGGAAAGGAGTCCCGCCGGCGGGAGAAGCCCTGAGTCGCTCTCCCGCGTAGTGGACGGGGAGCTCCTTTAAAGTGCGGGAAATGGTGATCCCCTTTACCCCCTTAGCTCTTCTCCGTTTACTGAACTCGTTTATTATCCCTCGATCTGCTCCAGAGATGGGTTTCTCCCCACCCCGGTCAACCGCCTCCCCCCACCCCAAATTGTGCCTTACAGCGCACGTGGGGTATGGATTGGGGAGCCCTTGAAAAAACACTGAATGGTCTCTTCTACCCACCCGAGATCCTTTTCTCCACCTCGCCCCGCAACCTCTTATTTTTCTTGCCCTGGGAGGCCTGGTGGGCACCATTTCTGCAGGGCGCGGGCGAGTTTGCGCCTCCCTCGCTTCTCTTATCTGGAGCCCGCCAGGGTGGGAGCAGCCATTAAGCGCGTGCTCGAGCCTTGAATTGGAGGGGGGGGTCGGAGGTGCCACTTAATATCTCCTCCTTCCCCCCCCCCCGAGAAAGACATACATTTATTAAGGGGGAAACCAGGCAGGGCGGGCCTCCCATGTCCATTCTCCCATCTCCCGCGCTGCTTGAGAAGGCGCCTCCCCAACCCCTCAGAGATGGCAGCGGGCTGAGGAGAAATAACAGCGATTTTGGACTGCTCTAACCAACGAATAGGGGTGGGTCGGTGGGCGAGGCCCGATAGACAGAAACTGCCACTCACCTTGATATTGGGGGTGGGGGGCTTTTTCTCATTGTTCGTTTGGGGACGGCAGTGTGATTCCCTCACATCTGAATATATTTTCCCCCACAGCATATATAGTACTGCCTTTTAGGGTGTAATGCCCAAAACAGCATTTGTATTTCCCCACCCCCTTCACATTACAAACTGTACCTCACTGTTGAGTGGGGTGCTTGAGAAAAGGACTAGCGGTGTGCTTAATGCACCATAGCTGTATTTTTTTTAGCCACCACTAGGTTCCATGACTGCCTCGCCTTGGAGAAAGGCTACCGTATTTCTCCTGACCTTTCCCTAGCAGCATTCTGAATGAAGGGGAAACCCCTAATGATCC
Source organism: Podarcis liolepis (assembly GCF_965112155.1). Classification (NCBI taxonomy): domain Eukaryota; kingdom Metazoa; phylum Chordata; class Lepidosauria; order Squamata; family Lacertidae; genus Podarcis; species Podarcis liolepis. Next base: position 68,607,232 of record NC_139557.1, on the reverse strand, counting down.
TTCAGAAAGTAGAACCATTATTTCCCCAGGACCCAGCTGGAAATCTCACTGATAATGCTTTAACTGTACAGCAGGGAACTGGACAAACATGCCAGTTCAGGACCATCTATCCTGATCTGCCATTTTGTAGCCCTCCTTTTATAGCTTTCCAAGTTGTTCCATACCTGGCATACAATATGTCTATGCAGAGTAAATAATTTTTGGTTTGGCAGTTTATCCTCATCTTCGCTAGAGGTAAAATGCCTTATAAAATGTGTTTAGTAAGTTATTTTGTTCATTTGTATTAAGGTGAGCTGTCTATAAACCGTAAGAAATAATCACATGTATAAAAAGCCCTATATTTCTGCAGCGTAATTTTATATTAACATGAAAGTGTTGAATTAAATGTTTTAAAACAAATAAACAGCCCTTCAACAATGCTTCCAGATTGTCTTCTGAAATAATTTTAAGGCTAATGTCTTTTTATTTTTGTTTTAGATACAATTCTGACAATATTTAAAAACAAACCACTTTGAAAATGAAACGTGATGTTAATTGTTACTATGTTCACTGTGGACATTCACCATTAAAACCAGGTGGAACAGAGAAAAGATCAGAAGAGCTCTGTATTGCTAATTATGATAAAGACTTTTGTAAAGACTGCAGTAAAGACTATCAGAAGGTTTTCTACAGTGACCTGCACAATGGAAGTACCAAGAGTGTCAGCATCCAAAGTGGCGAGGAACCTGTACATAACAACAAAGAAAACCAAGAAATATTGTGGAGGCATGTTCAGAGTGTCAGTGAAATGGACAATGGAAATGAGGACAGTGGGTATGCCTCTTTGTTGGGCAATCAGCACGAATCTACTGTCCACGATGATAGCATGCCTTTGGCAGGAAACATCAATAATACACCAAATCACCATCTTAATCAAAGAAAAAATTTGCTTCCAGTCCTCCATTTTGAAGAACTTGTCTGCTCAACTTTGAAAAAAACGAGTAGAAGAAATCCAAAGACATGGGCTCTTGTCTTAGATAAGATTGTTTCCAAGCAAAACATGGAATTTAGGAATCTAATTGGCAAAAAAATGGGACTAGATAAATTAGACATTCTTGGTGAGCTGTTCCATGGAAAGTTCAGTCATCTACTAGCAAGTATCTTAAAACATCTCAGCTATATGGACTTGATAAAGTGAGTTCATTTAATATGGTGTTTGTACATTAAGCTGAATTATAAGGTCAAGCTTAAGAGACCATTTTTAGTGCACTAATTTTCCTCATGGACGAATACTGCATGAAGACATAACTTATGTGTCAGCTAGCATACCCATGTGAAGTATTGTGCAAATATTCTCTTTTACTGTCTGTTCCCAGTGCTCTGGCAATAAATATTAATATCTCAGAATGACCTTCATTGGGTGACATCCAATCAGCAGAAGAGACCTGTTGGTTATGCAACAGGATTCCTCTTTCTATTCACCTTTGCAGTTGCACCAAACTCCAAAATATACTCTGGAGGATTGGAAGACCCTCTGAGCATATGAGGCGAGGAAGGGGAAGTCTGTTCACATGACATTGGATGTTACCCATTCAATTTAATTTGTTAAGGCACTGGTAGGGAAAACAATTTTATATTTGTAGATGTTAGAACCCTTTATCATTTTTCATTTCTGCTTTCCTTTATTTCATTTCGAACTATTCAAAATAGAATATGAACCTGTCCAACTCCTAAGCTTAGAGTGGACACTTCTGAAACATGCACGTCCTTTCTAAAAGGGCTTAGGAGGGAGATGAATGTACAGCTCTGCACTGAGGTTGCCTATAGATTTATAATAATGAACAGGTTTATAAATGGTGCCTTGAAGGTATCTGTAGGTAGAATTGTTTACTTGGTTAAGCAACGGGATTTGGTCTTATTTTCTGAATATAACTGATGGTTTTTTTCACAACAGTGTGGCTAAAGTGAGCACTACGTGGAAAAAAATTCTACAAGATGACAAGTGGGCTTTCCAGATGTATAACAAAGCACTGAAATTGACTTTGGTAAGAATCTCTACTTTCTACTGTTTTTATTATTGAAGCACCTACACATCTAGGAACTGGGGCAGGGGGTTCTATTATTTCTGTTGCAAGCCTCTGGTTGCTAACACAAGCTAAAAAGCAGAGGTAGAGAACCTCAGGCTCTGTCTGGTCCAGGGCACACACCTCACAGGCTCTCCTTTGTACTCCCAAGTCTTCATGCATGGCTGAAATGCCTCCATGAATTCTGATGATGCCTCTTCCTTCTATGAGGGTAGAGAGGTTCATGCATAGGAACTAGTCTACTGTACAAAGGCACAATTTGGATTTGTTGCTCCACCCAATTTTGCCTCTGGCCCCACCCACCACTGACATGTTGGCCATTGGGCTGAAAAGGTATATACACCGCTCCTGTAAAGGTAACTTGCTCGTTTTCTCAGGCCCACAAGTTTTGGCTGGATTTGTTAGCCTGCTTTTATTTGTGCCAGATAACTTGGTAGGGCCTGATTAATATATGTGGCAAGGCTCAAGAGTAAGGGCTGGGCCTTGGTCAGCTTTGCATGCAGCTGTTTTGCCCCGCTAATTGTGCAAGCAGCAAAGCATGCCAGGAGTCTATATGCTAGATTGCCAGTGGCAATGCCTGTACAATCAAATCTTGTTTTAATCATCTGAGATATTCCGAAACTTCATACAACCACACACAGCGCTTTGCAAATATACAATCTAGGAAGCAACAATTAACTAATTTCCCATTATGTCCAAACCAGGAGAAAATGGTGGCTTAAAAAGCTGGTTTTCAGAACCTGGTTTGTTTGGGTGATATTAACCATAGTTTCCAGTTCGGTTGGAATAGAAATGTATGACTAGTAGAGGCTTCCTGTCATGCATGCATGCTTACATAAAGGTGTTGTATGTGGGTGCATGCACATTGGGCAAAAAGATTCCTGCGTTGCAGGGGGTTGGACTAGATGGTCCCATCCAACTCTATACTTCTATGAGCCTCAGACATATCTCATCTTACTAAGCCAAGATTGGATTGTGAATGTGGCCAGTGGCTGTTGCTACAGGCAGTCCATCAAATAGATTTTTTTTTTTGAAGCCCTGGTTCCAGTCTTGCAGATAAATTTGGGGAAGGTATTGGCCTACACATACATTTAGTAGCCTGCCGGCCAATCCATATTTGTATTGCTCTCTTTGGAAGTTCCAAAAGCAAAAAACACTAATTTTTAATCTAATTAGATTTTTAATCTAATTTTTAATACCTCAATTTTTAATAAGGTCCCCAAAGACACATTTGGAGGCTATTGGGCCATATGCCACCTGGAGGGCTGATACAAGCTGTGAGTTAAAATGCCGTGTTCTACACCAGGGGTCTTTTATTCATGAGAATTTGGCAAAGGTGCTGAGCCATCTATTGGTCAGATAGTAGATTGTCTTTTGTAGGAATACTGTCAGAAACTAGAAGGAAGACGTCTCCGAAGTATCAGCTAAATTTCCTTATTCTGCTTTTGTTTCTTTACTCCCTGAATACAAAAGCAGGTTCCGATGTGTGTGTATACTAACAGATAATTAGCACTTTACTTTCTTTTTTAATCCGCAGTCTTGTAATAAACATTATTTTCTTGGCAGAATAACAGCGTGAAGGCCTCCAGACAGGGTGATACAAGGGAATATGCTCTTTGTCGAGAACCGTTAACTCACGTTCAGAAAGTATCAGCTGCACAAAACTCTAAAAAAGCATCCAGAATCAAGGTGGACAATCAGAGCTCTTCCTCCTACAGCCGGTACACACAGTTTTCCGAGGTAAAGTGCTTTTAATTCTGAGTGGCTTCTGGTGATGCCACATTGTTAGTAATAATTTCAAGTACAATGGCCCCATATCATGTGCCAGTTATTCTTATACAGTACAAACCTTGTGAAGCCAGATTAAGTGAGCAACATATTGAACTGTTTAACAGGCTGTATCTTTTGACAATGAATTTGAAGTAGGGGAAGCCTTAAATTCTTTTTAGAAGGGCAAGCAAGCTGTAAAAACATGGTGTGTTATTAAATGAGCTTCATTTTGATTCAGGGAGATGTTTACGAAAGTAAAATCCTTTAAAAAAATATTTTATTTTGCTCAACAGGTTGCCATGACTTTGAAAAACACTGAAAGCCTGAAAGTCTGCAGCTACTGTGGTTCACCTGCTAAGTATGATTCCCATCTGCAGAGGGCAACATGTATCCGTGAAGGCTGTGGTTTTGACTTTTGCACAAAGTGCTTATGCAGCTACCATAGTGCCAAGGACTGCTCAAGTGGAAAGTCTTTGAAGCCCTCCTTCAAATCAGGACCCCTTCCTGGTACCAAAAAAAGCAAACAAAATTTACGCAGGCTTTAATTTGAACTGAGGGACAGGCTGTGGCTGTTGTACCATGGGACCTGATTTGGAAGTCCAAAAGAGTGAATATGAAAGAAAGAAGTGACTTGTTTAAAACCATTTTTTAAAAAGAATGAAAACATAAATGTATTTTGGAACTTTTCCAGTGGGTTAGATGCTTTTAAATTTTTAAAAAATGAATTTGCTATTCCAAATGTCCTACCTGCTGTTTTAAAAAGGGTATTTGCCAAAAAAAATTAAATTCAATTTGTTTTAAGGGGATGGAGAGGGTAGCATCTGGACAAAAAGTGGAATTAGGTTTTGAAAGTTCAGTAGAATAAATTTGTTTTAAGAAATGAGCTTTTGTTTTAATGTATTCAGACTTCATGCCTTACAAAAGCTTTTAGAACTTTACTGTTGAATGACAATGGATATGAAATGCATTTTTTGCTAAATACGCAATAATACCCTTGTATTTGCGGTTTGAAATATTTATTGACCAAGTTTTGTCTAATTATTTTCAAAGCATTGGATGTGACTGGGATTAATAACCACTCTGGTCTTCATAACTGCTGAAACAATACTGTTTATCATGCCCCCATTTCATTCCTGGGCAAATACCCTGATGGCCAGTTATCCCTTTAGTTTTCTTCAAATCCAAGATGCTTCTCCTGCCTATATACTTGTAAATACTTAAATATTTGTCTGTCTCTATGCTGAAAAATAAATTTAACTTTATAAATAATACCAGCACTATGTTTGTTACAGCACACAATTAACTAGAGACAGGTACATTCCAGCATGGACAGAACTCCATACAATGGGCGAGGCAGTCACACATACCATGTCAAGCTAGCCAAGGGCACATCACAGTTCAGGCCGAATGAAGAGTCACTAGGGACAAATAGGCTTGGAGGGTCACATTTGACCTCTGGCCTTGAGGTTCCCAACTCCTGGTCTAGATTTTTAGAACGGAAAATTGCCCTGAGCAATAAAAACAAGAACTGTGTGTGTTTTTTAATCCTCTCTCATAACAAAGAGTTCCACGACAGATATTACACATGCAGGTGGAGAGAAAATTTCTTCGCCATACTTAGAAATCAAGAACTTATCAGAGAGTGGGAGCATTTTAAGCTCTGTCTGGTATGCTTATTTTACTGTGGGGATTCCTGTGGTACTTGTATGCACAGTGGTGTGGCGCTTAGCCCATTTGAGTTCTTGCCCATATACCGTATTTTTCGCCCTATAGGACGCACTTTTTCCCCTCCAAAAATGAAGGGGAAATGTGTGTGCGTCCTATGGGGTGAATGCAGGCTTTCGTAGAAGCCTGAAGAGCAAGAGGGGTCGATGCGCACTGACACCTCTCGCTCTCCAGGCTTCAGGAAGCTATCCGCAAGTCTTGCAAGCCCGGCGGGATGCGCTAGGGAAGCTGTCCCTGAAGGCAGAAGAGGGAGACGGAGCGCTCTGTCTCCCTCTTCTAGCTTGGGGGTGGCTGTGCAAACCTGGGGGGGGAAATAAAAATTTTCCCCTTGATTTCCCCCCCAAAAAACTAGGTGCGTCCTATGGGCCAGTGCGTCCTATCAGGCAAAAAAATACGGTGCTTGATGTATCCCCTTGATTCCTGCTATATTGTGACACTGCTACCAACTTTTTGCACTTAAGGAAACCTAACAGTGAAATGTTGCTCCCTACAAAGCATTTTCTCTTCCAGTTTTTTAGAAGTTCTTTGGCATTGATTGTGTATTATATTGCACATAGCCTTAGCTTTGCCTTATGCAGTTTTAGGTACTTAGTAGTAATTATGCCACAATCGTGCTTTGAAAATGTAAGTTGCTCGAAAAATTGCATGGGCCTGGTATCTTTTCTAGGGTCCTTCAACTGGCCTAAGTTACACCATTTTCTTTTTTTACAGTGACTGCTTAGTTATTGCATAGCTTAAAGGAGACCACACGATGGGGCTGTTGCAGCATATACACAAATGTCCTAGGAAAACATGTTTTCGAATGGGAGAAGAAAAACATTACAGTGCATTTTGATTCATTTTATGAGTTGTTATAAGGCATGATCCACAACCTTTTTCTTGATCTCACCACCCTGGAGAACCACAGACATCCGCCTGAATCCATTTAAAAAAACCAATGTTTAGACTTTATAATTTTACAGAAAGCCCACAAAACAAGTTCAGAGTGAAAGGGTTGCAGGGAATGAAAGAGATGGGATCAGGAAGGAGAAAGGAGCCACAATGATCTGATGTGGTTCTTCTGCATGTCTTTATATTTTCTTTTATGGCTGCTTACATTATTTGGTGTCAGGAAGACATCTCTTATGAATCTTAATCACTTCATGATGAAAAGGTAAGTGTAAGATTTCTGTAGTGCAGTCACCTTATTTTTAAAAATGTCCTACTTTTTACTACCTGGGTGTCAATGTGGCCTACTATAATAATAATAAAAAATCCAATATAAAATAATATGTAATTTAAATTTCAAGAAGTTAAAATCTCAGGAATTGGAACAAAGGACTTCCAAAAATCAAGGGGAATCCCATACAGAAACCCTGAAATACCCGTAGGGGCATGATAGTGCTATAATTGTTCACCGTGCTGTGTTATAAATTTTGCCTACAGTTTTTAAGTAAACTGTCTTCAAGACATACTGTTATTACAGTTTTGGTGTACCAAGCAGGGATACAGGAAGTTGGAAAGTAGGTGCAGGGTGAAGAGATCTGTGGGTGCCCTTATGTGGACAGGGATAGCCTAACCACTGTTGTCCATGCTCTGGTAACCTAGGTTAGATTACTGCAACAGGTTATATTTTGGGCTTCCTTTGAAGACTGTTCAGAAACTTCAGCTGGTGCAGAATTCAGCAATCAAGTTTCTCACCAGGGTAAATAATTAGAATAAAAAGAGCTCACCAGCAGCCTTTTCATTAAAAGCAGTTAGTTCCCAAAAGCTTGCCTGCAGAAGGACAAGGAGGGAGCCAATCTAACTTATAGGAAAGGAGTTCCAACGTCTGGGAGCAGCTACCAAGAAGGCCCTCTCCCACATCCCTACCAAATGCACCCTCCCTTCTGATGTTTGTGCATATCCATTTGCAAGGATGCCAGGAGATGGACTACTCCACATGCCCCCTTGGCATGTTCAAACACTGGAAAAGGCAACAGTAAATGCACAGTGCTACTTTTATCTAAATTTACCCGTCGTGTTTTCCCATTTACTCTGCCTTCCCTCTTAGGGAAGTGGTGTAGCACAGTAGTACAGTGGTACCTCAGGTTACATACGCTTCAGGTTACAGGCTCCGCTAACCCAGAAATAGTGCTTCAGGTTAAGAACTTTGCTTCAGGATGAGAACAGAAATCGTGCTCCGGCAGCAGCAGGAGGCCCCATTAGCTAAAGTGGTGCTTCAGGTTAAGAACAGTTTCAGGTTAACAGACCTCCGGAACAAATTAAGTACTTAACCCGAGCTACCACTGTAGAGCATCTGCTTTGCATGCAGAAACTTGCAGGTTCAATCTCCAGCATCTCTAGGTAGGCCTGGGAGAGAACTTTGTACCTTGAAGTGCTGCTACCAGTCACCATAGACAATATTGATCAAGATGGACTTAAGGGATTGTCCTAGTGTTAGAGAGCTTCCTATATTCCTGGTTCTACCTGGTCTTGTTCTGTTGTGGCTCTTTGGGTGCTTCAAGGCAACCTGTTTGTACATTCAACATCAGTCCTGATTTGTTCACATAAAGCTGATACAGAGGATTTATTGAGCATTTGATCTAATTTATTTAAATATTTTAAAACAGCTTTCAAATAAAATATCACAAGATACTAAAAAACACACACAAATACTACAATAAAAGCATCAAGCACACAGCCAAAAGCTGGTTGGCAAAGAATCTCAGGTTTGAAAGGTCTTTTTCAGAAGAAGTCTGAGAGAGCAGGGGTGACTACTGCTGAACCCGTATTGGCAGTAATTGGGAAATACTTCCAGGTAAAGATATGTAGGGTTGCACTGTAAGTGTGTTTAGGATAGAAGCCCAAATCATCCATGGCCACCTACTTTGCAGTAAACATACTGTTGGAGGCAACGTGGTGCTCCCACCATCTGGCAGTTTGGTACAATGGTACAATGAAGTCTGCATTCCATAGGTTCATCAGAGGGGTGTGGCTGATTATCTCAAGGCGATTTGGCCTTAAAATGAATAATTGAGAGGATAAGGTTGGCCTCCTATTCCAGGGCAATGATGAGACTGAACATTGGCTCTGTTCTTCACAACTTGTATTTGTTTCCCCCTCTCCTTCCCACTAGAGGGCAAACTACATCTTTTCATTTTCAGGCAACAAAACGAGAAACAAAGTCTCATTTGAGCTTTAATTTTGTAAGTTGTTAACAAGGCATGAATCGGAAAGGGAACCATATAGCTTGTTAGGTACATGTCTTCAACTTAGTATTGTTTTGTGAGGATTTAATTCAGTTTAACTTATTGCATTACAAATGCAGATGTGTCTTAGAACACAATGAACTGGGGGAAAGATCAGTTACAATTTGCTCATAAATACATTTTAAGCAGCTACTTTAAACAAGGCATGCTTCTCATTTTAAAGTAGAATGCCATTTCCAATCTAAAATCCTAGTGACATGAGGAGTGAATAATTCCATGGGAAGTGGTATATCTATATAGAATACATTTTAAAATCTAAATTCTGCTCCAAGAAAGACTGTATGCTGTGGTTAGTACAAATATATGTACACATTTCCTTATTTCCTGTATTATATTCTCTCTGGTTTGGGACACAGCACTATGCAGGTGCTTCCAAATACCAGTTTCTGGAAACTACTAACAGCAAGAGGATTCTTGTGCTCGGGTCCTGCTTCCAGGTTTGCCACAGGCATCTGGTTGGCCACTGTGAGAGCAGGATGCCGGACCATTCAAAGTGTTGGTGCTGACCTTTAAAGCCCCAAATGGTCTCGGCCCAGTGTACCTGAAAGAGCGTCTCCACACACATTGTTCAGCCTGGATACTGAGATCCAGCGCCGAGGGCCTTCTGGCAGTTCCCTCACTGTGAGAAGTGAATTTACAGGGAACCAGGCAGAGGACCTTCTCTAAGTTGTGCCTGCCCTGTGGAACGCCCTCCTATCAGATGCCAAGGAAAGAAACAACTACAGTGGACGCTCGGGTTGCGAACGTGATCCGTGCGGGATGCACGTTCGCAACCCGCAGCTGCGCGTCTGTGCACGCGCAGGTTGCACCCGGCACTTCTGCACATGCGCAAAGCACGATTTAGTGCTTCTGCGCATGTGTGACTGCTGAAACTTGGAAATAACCCGTTCCTGTACTTCCAGGTTTTGGCAGTCCGTAACCTGAAAAAGCGCAACCTGAAGCATCTGTAACCCAAGGTATGACTGTATTTGACTTTTAGAAGACACCTGAAGGCAGCCCAGTATGGAGACGTTTTTAATGTTGGATGGTTTATTATGCTTCTGTACTTGTTGGAAGCTGCCCAGAGTGGCTGGGGCAAGCCAGTCAGATGGGTGGGGTACAAATAATAAAATTACTACTACTGCTACTACTACAAAATGGTCCATAGAATTGTAGAGTTGGAATGGAGCGCAAGAGTCATTAGTCCAACCCCCTGCAATGCTCTGTTCGGATCAAAGGCAATAGAGCACCATAAGACACGCAAAACAAATTTAAGAATGGATATAACTAAATTGTGTGCCTGAATAGGTCTGAAATGGAAAAAAGTTCAGCCTCTAATTATGACTGACTACAACACAAAGTGATGCCTTGCATAGGTGAAATAGCAAGCCTGTATCAAAGTTAAGCATAAGCTATGTGTGCCACATTGGGGGGGGGGGGATATATTACTACTCTGACATTCCAAGCATGGAATCATCTGTTACATGTGTGGCTAAACACCCTCTGGGTGTCTGTATTTTATATCACAGGGGAATTAAGACTTAATGGTCATGTTTGCCTTTTAATAGTCATGTTTGCAAAATGTGATTAACAAAGGAGCACCTGCTGGAAAAGATTTTACTGCAGCCCAAATTGCAGAAGAAGAAGAAAATATTGTTACCCTGTTCTTTGTCAGATTTCTTAACTAAGGAAATGAAGACTCCAAAGTGGAAGATGCTCCCATCTAATTTCCTCCCTTGTTTCATATGCCTTATTAAATATTAAATTCAATTTGGAGCTTTGTTTAATTGAAATACACCTTTTAATCCCTAAATTTTATTCCCATCAGGCCTCTGCTGCAGCAGACCTAAGCACGTTCAGAAACTTTCATGAGCTTTCAAGCTAAGACTCTGAATCAGCAGACTTGACCTCTGCAAAGGCACTCTTACTCACAGCAGTCACAGGGGGCCGAGTGCAAAAGAGAAAAAATAACTTCAAACAGTTTTTTTCTAACCCTACCTGCTCTCTCCTATGTATCCATTCCCTTGGTATTCAAGGATGAAACGGAAACAGAATACCCTCTCCACCTCCAGATTGGAGTGTTATGTTTCTTGCCACGGAAAAATAGCAATGTATTCCCTCCTAGGGAACTCCTGCCCTGCAGTAGACAAATGTGTTTCAAGAGCAGTATACATATAGCATAAACGCATAATTTAAAAGGTTATTCAAATAAATCAGTACAATTGCAGGGTTAATTTTTTAACAGAAGTCTGAATCAAGTTATGGTACACTAACTTAACTCCCCAACTCTACTAATTTAACTCTGCCCCAAGCATTGTTATGGATGCACCCAAGACACAGAAAATTAGAGAAAGGATCCAGCAGTGTTTTTACAGCTATTTCATCCGCTGCTCAATAAAAAGGGAACTTCAGGATGAATTGCAAACTGGCATAAAGAGAAATTTATTGATTGGATGGGCAATGATCAGATACAGAGAAAGACCAAGTGAGAGAAAGTTTGAGAGATATAGAATTTATATTGTATGAATATTTTCAAATTAGAGATTTTTTAAATATAATTGGTTGTGAACTTACAGAGGAGGATTAAGGCAGCCAAATAATGTTGAGAAATTAATTTGTCAAAAGTGTGTCCAGTTTTTAAAAAAATATTCATATAGCACTCAGTACACAAGTGAACCATGTTATAAAATGGGAAGATATGACTGCATTGCAGGGGTTGGACTAGATGACCCTTGGGTCCCTCCCAGCTCTATGATTCTATGACTGGGACATCAATCCCAAGAAATGTCTGGAAATATATAGGGGAAAATAATTCCAAATATATTGCAACATTAACATTGATAGCTAATTCTATAAAGCTTTGGACAATGTGGCATTTAACATCAACTCAGATCCAGTGGTACCTTGGTTCTCAAACACCTTGGTACTCAAACAACTTGGAACCCTAACACTGCAAACCTGGAAGTAAGTGTTCCTTTGCAAACTGTTTTCGGAAGCGAAATGTGCTCCATAAGAGTGTTACACTTCCAATTTGAGTGTTATGTTTCCGATTTGAGTGGAGTGCCACACTAACATTTTTGAGTGTTACACTTCTGATTTGAGTGCCACGCTTCCGTTTTGAGTGTTACTCTGAGGTCCGTCTGTTTTTTGCTATTTATTTTGAGTTTTTGTTTTTGCCGCTCTTTTTGTTTTGTTTTTGTGACTGTGTGGAACCCAGTTCAGCTACTGATTAATTGTGTGACTGCAGTACATTGTTTATTGCTTTCATTTTATGCATCAATGGTCTCATTAGATAGTAAAATTCATGTTGAATTGCTGTTTTGAGGGTTGCTTTTAAAAGTCTGGACCGATTAATCCATTTTGCATTGCTTTCTATGAGAAAGTGTGCCTTGGTTTTGGAACACTTTGGTTTTGGAACAGATTTCTGGGATGGATTAAGTTTGAGAACCAAGATACCACTGTATTTAGAGTATGCAAAACAGGAAATGGCAGATGATATAAATGAGGAATGGATAAAGCAGATTTTATCCACTGCTTGTGGAACCGTCCCAAAGCTAAAAAGTACTATGAAATGGCATCCAAGATAAGCAATATTTTGAAGTATGGTTGGACCCAAACATATACTGTACTCACTAGTACATCTTCAGCATGCAGTCCCTAAAGATAGAGATAAGTTATTGCACTGGATTATTCTAGCAGCAAGGATTGTGTATGTGGATCATTGGAAAAAGAAAGAATGCCCCTGCTTAAGGGAATGGTTTATAAAATTCAGGACCTGAGCATAACAGCACTCAAGCCTGGGTTCCTCCCCCAGCTGGTATCAAGAGGCATAGCTTCCTCCATGACTGCATACCTGCCAAGTGCCCCAGAAAAGAATAGGACATCCTGTTTTTTCACGCAAGATTGCAGTGGCCACTTTTTTCCAGGGTGCTTTTTGGAAGGTGAAAGTGGAGCACAGGTCATGTGACTAACCTGGGAGCATGTCCTGGAAGATGCACATCCTGGTTTTGGGTCTGAAAAAGTTGGGTGGAGGTAGCACATACTCATAATGACTAGAAGCCATGGGTAGCTTTATCTTTCATGAACTTGTCGAATCCTCTCTTGTGGCAGTGAATTCCATAGTTTCCTTAGGTGCTTGGGAGCATAATTGAAACAGAAGGGACATTATTCAGTCTCTTCTGCATCCTCCCAACCCCACACTAAGCAGCTGAGCCACTTTGCCCCATTGACGGTCTTCCTTGTAGAAGGGAGGGCTGAACTCGCCTAAAGTTGGATGTAAAGGACTGGGCAGCGTTCTTATTCATTGCAGCAAATGAAAGCCTTTTCTGTTACCTTCATAAAGTCAGAATAGCAGCCTAAAAATTATAGCGATGTTTCAGAAGCATTATTGCAATGAATTCAAAGTTAAAGTCTTTTATCTTCCCCTTAACCTCTCTGTAACCTCCTCCTCCCACAGCTCTGCATTACCCAAAGACTGGGGGTGGGTTAGTCTATTGAAGCAGTGCTCCATAATGACATTGCCTTTCATTATCGATCTTAGGATCTCTTTCTTGCACACAGATGTATCCCTAATAAGATCTTCCCTTTTAAAAACGTTCTAGGCCAAACGTGTAAGTTATATAGATTCTGCAGGGGCCAGAAGAACAGAAAATGCAGCAAATAGTATCACCGTAATTTGTACAAATTATTTCCCAACTTTATTGTGAAATTTCAAATGACTATGACTTCATGTGATAATTCCAATAGCCACATTAAGCATGGGGTTGCAAGAATTCTATTTCAGTCGGCTAATCTTAGCTAACCAAACAAGCTCTGCACAAAACTCTGGGTAAACATCCATCTGAACCATAATGCTTTAGGTTTGTGTAATGTATCACTAGGGAAGAATCTTGTTCAGTCTAGTAAAACTGCAGAAAATATTCATTCTTAGGTGTATTTGAATGAATGATATTTTAAGGTCATGATCTAATAGTGTAACCTCCTATTTCCTCTTTATACCAACCATGGTTTCCAGCATTGTGAATAAGTCACATGAGCCTTTAGCTTGTGTGCTCCTTGCTTCCTTTACTACATGCTAGAGAAAGAAATCAAAAGCTTCTGGTTGTAACCACAGTTCTCTATGATGTGCATACTCAGGGAACTGTAGCTCATGCAAACCATAGTTTCAAAACAAACAAGGATATGAAACTACAGCTTGATATTCACTTGTCTTCGCTAACCAGTTTAAATAAACCATGGCTCCCTGAGTTGTCATGCCAGAGGGAACTTTGGTTTTGTTTGAAATGGGGAATGAAAGCTGTCACTCATTTCCTCAGAAAAGAAGGGAGGAGGAGTGGGGAGTGTGAAAGCCTGAGGTTTTATGTAGCTTCTTTATGTAGTAAGAAACCATGTTTGCCTGTTATATCTAACCCGGGCCTCTGTGTTACACTGTAAACTGCTTTTCAACTTGAGCTGTGGAATAATGTTGCGCTTCGAGGCCCACAAGCCCTTCCCCCGAAAATAACTTCACACTGTCACATAATTTTAGTTATTGGGCAAAATTTCGGCCACAACTTTAATGATTACAGCAAAGTGAGCAGTATTGGCTTAGGCATTGGCAACAGACTATAACTGACTCCTGCCTCTCTGGCTGGAAGTGTGAACGGGTAAACAACAAACGAGGGAGTAACATCGATGAAGACCAACCAAAGCTCACCCCGGAGTTCCTGCGGTCCTGGCATGGCCCTAGCTCCTCAAGCAGACTTCGGATGAGATCCAGGACCCCCAGATTCCTTTACCGGAATACCCTTCTTCATGGAGGGGCAGGGACCTTCCCTCCCACACACTTCAATAAGCCAAATGCCTAACTGCCAAACCTTACAAAGTTGTGATGATTGCTAAGGTGGTAGGCAAAATCCAAGTGGCTACAGCCAATCTGCCAAATGGAAAAAATTCCTACCCAGCCCCTGCTCCAAAGCCGGTGACCCAATCCAAAGCAAGGCCAAAGCAGCAGCACCTAAAATTAGGTAGGGAGGACAGGCGTTCGGCAGTGCGAAGCAAGTACCCTCAGTTACGTCGCGCTTCCGCTTTTATAGACCCCAGGAATCGCGCCAACTGCCCCGATTGGCCCAAACAGCCTGGCACAATCCTGGGGCCTAATGGTTAAGGCTTGGGCCACGCCTGATGACAACTCTCCCAGCGGGGTGCCTTAGGAGCCCGTGCGCAACCAGGACCCTCACTAAGGAGGATCCCATCTGTAAAAAAAACAAAACAACCCACAGATAAAAAAAGGTGTACTTACACAGGATCTGATATATATGCACCTCTAAGGATCATGGTTCGGTCTTCATCTAATCCCTGCATCTTGTTATGTAAAATTCAGCCCATGCATGATTCTTGCAATAATAGATTTGTAGCTGAATCAGAAGGTACATGACCTCTTGCTTGTAGTATGATCCTGCTGATGTTCTTGCAGGGCCAAACACTGGTGGGCTGAGATAAACGAATGTCTTAAATGTTAAGTTTCATTGAAAGAGACAGGCTTTTCCAGGCAGAAGGAAAATGTGAGAGAATAAATATAATTTTGTTTGTAATAGTCTCCGGCGCTATCCTTTTGAATAATTCAGCAGAGAACTCTCATCAGTGCTGCAAAGGAGCATAATGATACTAACATATAATAGTCCTATTATGCAGGCATGATCTTGCAAAGTAAATTTAACACATTATTAAACTGCTAATAATATTGGTACTACTCTGTGTAGGGCTGCATATTAGCTCCAAACAAGCCAGAAAATGGCCTGCTGGCCATTATCATCGCCACCTCCTCAACACAGGGCAGGAGGAAAGGTTTAGACCAATACGTGTGCTGCAGCCCTGTCCAAATTGGATGCTTCCCACATGAATGCTCATAACTCAGTGGTAGACCACATGCTCTTTGTTCAATCCTCCAGGTCGGACTGGTGTGAAACTCTGAAGAGGCACTGCCAATCAGTGCGGCCCAGTGTTTCTCAAACTTGAGTTTCCAGCTGTTGTTGGACTACAACTCCCATCACCCCTAGCTAGCAGGACCAATGGTCAGGGATGATGGGAGTTGTAGTTCAACAACAGCTGAAGACTCAAGTGTGAGAAGCACTGGTGCAGGCCAGATGGATCAGTGGTCCAGCTCAGTATTAGGAAGCTCTCTGTATTCCCATGTCAGGACAGAAGGCACACCCTCTACATTTAATTTGATCCTAAACAAAACCAAGGAAGTGATGTGTCTGGGTGTTCCCAGCTCTCACCCTCCACTACCAAGAAACATTTTAAGCATTTGGTGGCAGAGGGAGGAGGCTTGTTTAAAACCATTCTAGTAGGATACAGAGAACAAATTATTTGCAATGAGGTCCTGGTGGTTTAAGCAATTTCATTTTAGTTGGGGGCTATGAATAGGAATTGAATACAGAGGATTAGACCGGACACTCAGAAATGTGTGTGAAGATTATTAAGTGCTTACAGTGAAATGTGGCTATGACAGGGGCTTATTGTGAAATCAGATGGCAAGGTGATCCAAAACAGTCAAGATTCATGCAAATGGAAGAAATCTACCTGAAGTCACCCCTTACATATTTAACCTCCCTGAGTGGGCTTCCTCTGCAGCTTGCAGCACAATAACATTTCCTTACAACATTAGATTACTGTACTTTTTTAGTGCTGAATTGGCAGCAGGAACCTCTACAGCTGTTAAATTACTCATCACCACCAATGCTGTTATTCAAGCTAAGTGGCATTGAGTAAAATATGTTAATGCAATAACTTTTATGGTATCTAGATCAGCCAGACATTACTTGAAAATCAACACTCTGAGAACTTAAGATCTAGGTATAATCTGAAACTCATTGACATAGATGGCAGCTTCCTCACAGGACACACAGCAGCCTGGCAGGGGGTCTGACATTCTAACAGTTGCAAAGGATTAAAGCCCACCCCTACTGCCATAGTCCTGATCCAGGCATCTTCCAGTTTTTAAAAATCCCATCTATGCAACACTAAACTACATGACTACACAGTCAGGACTAATGCTGCTGGAACTGTATGTTTAACACCATGTGTGGTGAACCTCTAAACTGCAGGTGGCAGCTCAATGAAAATAATTCTGACCCTGATCTGAGTCAACCCACAGATTAAAGGTAAAGGTAAAGGTACCTCTGCCCGTACGGGCCAGTCTTGCCAGACTCTAGGGTTGTGCGCTCATCTCACTCTATAGGCCGGGAGCCAGCGCTGTCCGCAGACACTTCCGGGTCACGTGGCCAGCGTGGCAAGCTGCATCTGGCGAGCCAGCGCAGCACATGGAACGCCGTTTACCTTCCCACTGGTAAGTGGTCCCTATTTATCTACTTGCACCCGGGGGTGCTTTCGAACTGCTAGGTTGGCAGGCGCTGGGACCGAACGACGGGAGCGCACCCCGCCGCGGGGATTCGAACCGCCGACCATGCGATCTGCAAGTCCTAGGGACTGAGGTTTTACCCACACAGATGGACCATTAGTTCCTTCATATAGGAGGGCTTCTTTTCTCAGCTGAACAACAAGGTCTTCCGTGAAAGTTGGTGTGTTGCTGCATCCTTGGTTATTCTTTGCTGCTACCTGTCCTGGTCCAGGATGCTGGATGGTCCCCCTACTCCAGGTTTTTTGCTTCCTGACCCAATGCTGCTATCCATGGTCCTGAAACACAGCAAGTTTGGCCTTCAATATCCTCTCTCCTTACATTAACCTTCGGTTCACTTCCTTTCTACATAGCAAAACTCTGCTCCAAGGCACATAAATCAAGACGGTATATTCGTTCAGTTGATAGGTTCCAGAAAATGGGCTATGCTTCTACGTTAACTACAACAGTATATTTTTTTTTATTGGTTAACTTAGAGGTCAGGAATCTAGGCCCTTGTCAATTTGAGGGAGGCTCTTGTTCCCTTTCCCCCCATTTTCTGGAGTCCCTGTATCCTCCTGCACACCAACCTTTTGGTGCAGGAACACAAAAAGCCATAAATGAGAGAAACCTTAATTTATACATGGTAAATATGCACAGTTCTTTGGATCACAGCCTTAGATTTGATTCTTCCTCCTGCTCAGGCTACGATTACTGCCATTCCTGAAGTTCTGTGCCTTTCTTAAATCCTGCTCTTTATTGCGAGTGTGCTGAGTACAGCTTGGTAATGTCAAACATCTCTGATTTGATTTGTGTGGAACCAGATGTCAACAAATTGGAATTTAATGTTGTTGAAGCAGATGACAATGTAGGAAGCATAAAAGGCCTTCACTGCCAGTAACAATCAAAAGCAAACATTTGCATCTTGTTGGCCAAATACTGCATCCTCTGTAATTTGTGTGCATTAGAAGAATATCAGAAAAACAATTGAGACTATATTTTTATTTCTTCCCAAGGAACAGTATTAAGCTGGTGTATTTTTTTAAATTTTGCAATCTACCTGGCTGCTTTCCTTAATGGGTCTTAGGGAAATTGTATGGGGTCTTCCAGTTACATATTTGACACCACCTACATTAGGCAGAGGACCGATGGGTTTCCCCTCAAAAACACTGGAATGAAAAAACTGGTACAACAAATGGCCACATTTATGTGATGAATTTCTTGAGTGTGTGGAAGGGAATATTTCCACTGTTTTTCTAGTTGGCTAGAATGTGTAAATGCTCTCTATCAGAAAGATCTGCATGCTCATTTAGATTTATTTTACACATAAAAAGTAACCCAGCTTTGCCACCATGGTGTGTTGCTGCATCCATCACAAAAGGAAGCCACACCCAGTTTTCTGTACCTGCATGATACATGTCTTTTCACCTCTATGTCACCATCACACTTTTTTAACATTTGGGTGGTAGATACTGAATTTTTAAAAATACCTTTTTGAAATCTTTGGTTGTTTTAAGCTGTTTTGCAAGCCACTCTGGAAAGGTTTTCTTCAAGGACAGAGTATATGAATCCATAAAAATAAACCAGCAGACAAGCAGTGCCCTTTTAAAAAAGTAATGTGTAAGGAGTGTCATCACCAGAGACAAAAACTGCTGCCATGGTGACTTAGACAACTCTCCAACCAGACATGCCCCTGAAGGTTCCTTTTATTCTCAGTCTGGCAGTGGAATAGATAGCCATCCTTCCAAGGCCAAAAATATTGATACTTCCGCCTACAGTGCACCAGCTGGCTGGCAACGAATGATGCCTCAAATGGCCATCTGTTCAGTAATCACTGTGCAATCATGAGGGGCATTGAGGGCCTAGGTATTCATTTTGACTGTTTGGAAACCAGCACTTAGTGGTTCCTGCTCACAGAATTGCTCTTGCAAAAGTAAACGTAAAACCAGGGGTGCAAAAAAACAGGTGCCCAGTCATAACTGGCAGTTTAAAAATGGTGCTTGCAACTGGTGCCTGTGTTAGTGAGAAGGGCAAGAGGGAAGGATGTTTCTCCCCCTCCATGCTTATTTATTGAAGAGTGTTTTAGAAGAATGTTCCTAAGAAAGCAGTGCACAGCAATATATAAATTAAGCAAATTTATCACAATAACATATCGAACAATACAGTTTAAAACTAAAGAAAAGGCAGTAGCAATAAAGGCAAACAAAAAGAAACCCTAGCCAGTGATAACATCAGAATAGCACTTGGCCCAGTAAAACAATAAAATCACAATATAACCAAAGATAAAGCAAGCACCAACAATTTCAGGAGCCCAACTGAAGCCTTAGGTCTGCCTGGAGCCCTCCAGATGTGGTTCGACTGCAACTCCCATCAGCCCCCAGCTAGCAGCTGCAAAGGCTGATCTGAAAAAAGCAGCAGCAGATAGATATCAGGGATCTGTGTACTTTATTGCAGAACTGGGCAGACTTCAGATTTGTGGGATCAACTTTGTTCTTTTTTACTAGAACTGTGAGTTCCACCAACTGGAAGCAAACGTGTATGAGAATGAGGGGTTAAAAATAGAAACCATTCACAGGAATATTTGGGACCTGACCAAGAATCACTTGCACAGTTGGCCCCCAAATAAATCCAAAATGGTGAGTGCTAGAGGAAATGTAATACACGCCCCAAGGTGTTTTTTTTGAAGTTTCTAGGCTGTTCCCCTTCCTTTCACCCTCTATCTAGCCCAGTGTTTCCCAACCTTTTTTGGGCAAAGGCACACTTGTTTCATGAAAAAAATCTCGAGGCACACCACCATTACAGTCCCGTGACGTCAGCGCGCAGCGTCACGCCGGGAGGGACATGAATTGCTAGCAAATTACATAATCACCTCCTTGAGGGCTGGCTCATCTTCTCCGAAGGCAGAACCCCATTAATTAACAGCACAGACTCACACCATAGCCAAGACGAGGGGGAAAAACCTCAGTCATGCACAGTCATGCACATGTGGGGGCTAAATGAGGACGAAGACCGGGCAGAGAGCAGGGTTCAAATCACCCCACCTGGCCAGGACAATCCCTGGGTGCTCCCTTGGGCCACTCGCCTGACCCACCTCGCAGGGCTGTTGTTGCGAGGATAACACGGGGAGAACAACGCGCGCCCCGGGAGCTCCTTGGAGGAGAAAGCGGGCGATGAATGCAATGCACGAAATATATGAGAGGCGACCAGGTTTTGCAGGTGAGGGGCCCCCACCAGCCTCCGCTTCCAACACCCGGCGCGACGACGCCGAAGTTTCCCCCCGGGCTCGGCTCGGGGAGCAGCGCTGCTCCCCCCGGCTTCCCTTCGCCCTCCCGGCTCTCTCTGCCGCCCACTGGGGACCCCCCTCACCTGCCAAGTCCGGAGCGCCGGTGGAAGTTGCATGCATGCATGCAGGGCGCCGCGTTCCCATTGCATTGCACTGCACTCCATGCAACGCCTGCACACATGCATTGCCTTGCACGCCCGCCAAGGGGTCTCCCCGCGGTCCGATGCGTCCCCTCCGGCACGGATGCAGCATTGCAAAAATAAAAACCCCCCGACGCAGCCCTACCTGGGGGGCAGCCTCCGCCTCCGCCGCTCCGCCTCCGCGAGGATCCCCGGGCTCCATCCTGCCGCCCGATCTCCGCGGGGGCGCAGGCAGGCTGCGCGGGGTCTGCGCGGAAGAGCCCCTGCCCGCCCGGCTGCCGCCGCTGCGCTCATTCCATGGCCGGGAGAAGAGCGCTTCAAACAAAACGCCCGGCCCGCCAGGCCACGCTGGGAAACGTTGTTCGCGCACCCCGCGCGGGCGCGGAGCCCAAGGGCGAGGGGACTACGGATCCCGGCAGCCCCCGCGCCGGGGACGGAGGGGGAGAGGCCGGGTGCAGGGATGGAGGGACGGGTGGGCGAGCGAGTGAGTGAGTGGCAACCGCCAAGCCTTGGCCGAGAGCCAGGAAGGGCCTCCCCGGAGGAGGAGGAGGAGGAGGGAGGCGCAGAGCGGGAGGGAGGGAGGGAACCCCAGGGGTCATCTAGTGACGGCGCCCCAATCGAAAATTTGACTTAAAAAAAAAATCTTTCGAATTTTTTAATTTTTCCCGCGGCACACCAGGCAACATCTCGCGGCACACTAGTGTGCCGCGGAACAGTGGCTGGGAAACACTGATCTATCCTTCTCTTCCCTCGGTTATTATACAGGTTTCCTACTCCTCTCTCCCCCCCCCCCCCAGCATTTTAAAGGTCTGATATTGAGGTGATTCTTGAAGAAATGGTGAAGAGCAAATGAGCTCTGAGCTAGTATTTTCCCCATTTCAAATATCACCTCATATATAAAGCCCTGCACAATAACATATTGCTACAAATCCTCATCAACAATGTGGCTGCAGTAATAATACCTGCCTACTTTACAGGGTTGTTATAAGAATTGCAGAGAACAGGAATTACTTTTTGCACTGAACTATGCTATATAAGGGACGCGGGTGGTGCTGTGGGTTAAACCACAAAGCCTAGGGACTTGCCGATCAGAAGGTCGGTGGTTCGAATCCCTACGACGGGGTGACCTCCCGTTGCTCGGTCCCTGCTCCTGCCAACCTAGCAGTTCGAAAGCACGTCAAAGTGCAAGTAGATAAATAGGTACCGCTCCAGCGGGAAGGTAAAGGGTGTTTTTGTGCGCTGCTCTGGTTCGCCAGAAGCGGCTTAGTCATGCTGGCCACATGACCCTCGGCTCCCTTAGCCAATAAAGCGAGATGAGCGCCGCAACCCCAGAGTCGGCCACGACTGGACCTAATGGTCAGGGGTCCCTTTACCTTTTATGCTATATAAATGCAATACTAATAGAAATGTATTGCATCTCATCTGTTTTCACTACTGTGTGAAGCATGGTTTCCCCACAGTTGTGCCCCCAAGCCACCACCCTTTTTCATTTGGCAGTAAATATTGTATCCTATTCAACATTGTATCCATAACACTTGAAATGTCAAGATGTCTAATTTTGTGTTCTATTCAGGGTATAGCTCAGATACCAAGGCATATCTGTGTCCAAATTATTTTCTTAAGAACAAGAAAGCCCCTGAAAGAAGCCAGATGAGAAAAGTAATCCTGCTTAAGCTCTCTGTTATTTTCACGTTGAGGGTATTGCATAGCGTAATCATGCCAGTGAAGGATCTTACATGGTAAAATCTTATTACAGCTAATGGGAGCTGTGCTCTTGCCTGTCTCTGTATCTGCACACACCAACCCATCCCAACCTACAGCTGAAAAATCAGTTTGGAAAGGGTGATCTTCAGATGAAAATGACTGGGAAGAAAGAGGTTAAGCAGCCCTTCTCTGTCCACTTTTCTTTTGCTCTGACTCACAACCTGCCCAGGGTGATGAGGTGTGTTTTAAAATACATGTGTTTTATTGTTTTGTCACTTGTAGGGCAGGACTCATTACTCTGTGTATAATGAGTAGTATGAGCCAGAGGGAGTAAGATACGGCTGCTTTCATGCATTGCAATGGAAAGGGTAAAAGAAAAAGAAAAAAAAACTTGTCTAATGGACACATAACCAGAGGTCATATATTTCCCATTCTTATTTTACTCCCTAATTAAATTAAATTATATTTCAAATCATTTCAGACAATGTAAGTTATCACCATTGAAATAGCTACTGGGGGTAGATATTTTTGTTATAGCCATTGAAACATCACTGCAAGATTATAGAGACCAAATGTTGTACCTAAATTTAGAGATGGTCAGAGCTATGGAGAGTTCAGTCCAGTTCTCAGAAGGGATAGAACTAAGTCCATCCTTTTCTTATTTCCAGGCAGATTTTCAAGGGGAAATCCTTAAAAGTTTGCACAGAAACACATATTGCAGATACATCTACTGCCCTGGCCTCCTTCGGGAGGAAGGATGGGATATAAATTAGATTATTTTTTAAACAAAAACAAAACTTGCAAGGTTGTACACTGCCGTCATATCCCCCCTTTCACCTTTGTGAACATAAAGAACTTCCCCCTCTGAGTGGCAGGGCTTGGTGACTCCCAGGGGGAATTGCATGGAAAACAACATGGCTGCCTCCAGTGTTTACACTACAGAAGCCTCAGATTGTCCTTGCAAAATGGGTACAAATATAGGAAAGGGAAAGCCATCGAGGCAGAATTCTAACTGCAGTTTATTCCCTTTTCCTGACTTTTTCCTAACTGATATTCTGTGCATTATGTTGAGCTTTCATAAGACATAAAAGCTACTTCCAGCCAACTGAAGGAATGTAGCACAAGTTTAGTGCTCATTTCTGTGTTATATTATTCCAGAAAAAATCTGGAATTTGCAGCCTCCTCAATCCAGTTTTGTGTGGTAATTTTCCTGCCTTTTTCACGGGTTCATGCCACAACCACTCAGGTGACAAGCTGTCAGGTGCAATCATCCTGGCATGCCCACTTCAAAGCTTTTTCTTTTTGCCTAATGAGAAGGCTGGTATTTTGGCATTGAATGGCAGAATGCAGAGTGAGAGGGATAACACATTGGCCCCTGTTGATGTTTGTTGCTTGTTGCTGTGCAAATGACATTTAGTGCAACATGGCGGTACAACGGTTGAGGTGTGATGGAACAGGTTTGTGCAGTGTGAAAGGAATGTCAGAAAATGGGACAGAAATGCCAGCCTTATAATCAGTTAAACTAATGTAATAAACCCTATATGTGAATGCAAGCCAAGGCTCTTGATGCTCCCTTTGCACCAAAAAGTTAGCCCTTTCATGCCTTTTCCTGTTACCACAAGACTTGGATGCAAAGGGGCAGCTGGGAGTGCACTTAGAAGGTGGGAGTGTTACTGATTCTATTTAAAAAACTAATCTCTTCCAGACAGTGGCGTAGCGTGGGTTGTCAGCACCCGGGGCAAGGCAAGTAATTTGCGCCCCCTAACCTGTGGATTTGCGCCCCCTAACCCTAACCCCCAGATGTTGCGCCCAGTGCGGCTGGGGCCCCCTGCACCCCCCACGCTACGCCACTGCTTCCAGATATTGAGAATTGGAGCACTTTTCTTCTGCGTAAGAGAAAGGAAATAGAAAAAACATAGCAAGGGGAAGATAGCAACTGGGAGGAAATGGGATAGAAGGTTTTCCTCTAAATTAGCTAAGGTACAAACAATTCTTTACTTAAGATGTTTAGACTCCATATTTCTATAATAAATTCTTTTCTTTTTTTATTCTTCCCATTGAAAGATCTGACCGACCACCCCTTCAATAATTACCTTTTTGTCCTTGAACATATATAGAAGGTAAGAATGTGTATCATTTTGTATCTCTCAAGCTTTAATCTTCAAACAGAATCCAAAACTAGGCTAACAGCTTCTTGCCTACACCTTACACAATAACAAGAATGAAGTAATAATTCCATTTCATCTTCCTCACCTATGTACAGCATTGCTATAATTATATTATTAAGAGTGCTAACAAAAGCATATTGTAGCCAGTCTCTTGATAAAGAAAGCTTTAGTCTTCATTTACCGCCTCCGGAATCTATTGACTTTGGGTTCACTCTCTTCCAGATTTCACGCTACTTATCACTCCTTTAAATAAAGCCCTAAATTAGCTGGGAAGTGAGCCTTTTTCTGCCTCACTATCCCCTTCTCCTAAAATAATTATTACAGAAACCCATAGCACTGGTGAAATTTTGATAATGGCCAGCAATGTTTCATTTGGTGGTGGTGTTAAAATTTATTACCCGGCATTCACTTTGAGGTATGATATATTCTCATTCATCCAGACACAGAAGTTATTTTAACTGATCATGTGAATGTACAGTTCAGATAGCTTCGGTTATAGTTGTTTTCACCTTACATATCGGGGTGGAGAACAGGGTGGCCCTCCAGATGTTGCTGGACTGCAAATCCCATCACCCCTGACCTTTAGGAGCTGAAGTCCAACAACATCTGGAGAGTAACAGGTTCCCTAGCCTGTTTCATCAAAGCCAACCAGGGATCATGTAGTGAACACAAGACTGTGATGCCCTGTGGCTAGTAAGATTTGGTTATGTGGCCAGCAGTATTGCACAGGTGGCATTGTTCTCCTGGCTTCCCAGCACCTGTGTGTCACTGCCAGTTACCGAGAAGGAAAAGGGCAAGGCAGTGGAATAGTACAGGCACAGGAATACCAGATTGACTCCCCCACTACAGCCACACTGACCGAGATTCTTGCTGCATTGCTCCATCCCCTCCACCCTTAACAGGCAGCAGGACACAGAATTCGGAAGCCAGGAGAGCAATGCACCTGTCTCTCCCACTCCACCCGAGTGCAGCCCCATTGGCCAGTGCTGTATGTGGCAATGACACCGAGGGCAGATAAAGCCCTCCCTTCTTCTTCACTCTGAATGCAATGGGAGAAAGATGACATTCCTGTTACCCATCTAGCCTCACTACGCTGCAGATTTTGTAGCCTGTCAGCACTGCAAGGAAGACACCCAGCATTAGTTCCCTCCAATCCTGTCTCTTGAAGACCTTTCAGACTCCCCTGGGGATGAAAATGTTCACAAAATGCACCTTTACCATTCTGGTCCTGTGCTACTTCTGAGTTCTGTTAAAGTAAGCCTTGTAAGGCCCACAGCCATGGTAGCACCTTAGTAACCAGCATCCAAGTTAAAATAAAATCAGTGCCTATATATTAGATTTTCAAATGTTCCAAGGTCTCTCACTTGCTTAAGAATCTATTCCTCCCACAAACCAAGGAACCAGGAAAAATAGGAAAGGAGAGCATTGGCATGCTAGGTGCTGACAAAATAATGGCTACAGCCTAACTTAAAGGATTGTGTGCATTTCTTAACTGATTAGGCAACACTTTGGACCATGCTCTGAAATATTTGTATTTGACCCAATGTAGAACTGATTCCTGGTTGTTGTTTTTAAGAGAGAGTGTGTTACATGTACCATTAATATGCCAGTTGGGGGGTGGAGTGGGGGGATTTCTGCTTCTAGAACTGTTATTCTTCTCGTACAAAGGGCGTTTTCATACTGCACAGCTAGGGTAATCCAAACCTTCTTTGCAACAGTCTTGGTGGTGGCAGATTGAGCATATGTATCCCTCCGCCAAGCCCTGCCACCCTGTACTAACCTCCTCATCCCAGAATCATTCTAGTGGTGTGGATCTCCTCCTCCTGTCTGGCAAATCAGCAAGAGGGCAGGTATGTTGCCTGCTGGTGGTAGTCAGTGAAGAAGAGCTCTGGAATGGGGTGTTGTGTGGGTGGGGAGGAGCTGAACCAGCTCCGAATCTTGTTGGATGCCATCAAGTGATATCATTGAGAGTGATAAAGGCCCAATTGCTGTACCAGCTCCAGGAGGGTGCAGTGTCCCGAAACCAAGCATAACCCAAGTTGAGTCCCAACAGTGCTCACAATTCCAAGGGCAACACTAGAGAGTAGTTAGACAAACCAAAGGGTCAAATGCCAGTCCAGGTCCAATACACCAAGCAAGGTCCAAAGTCATTCGTCCCTCCTCTGAAGTAGCTCCAGGGTTGGAAAACCTGGAGTCAGTCCCAAAGGCACAACCCAGTGGAGTTCCCAAAACAGCCAAGCTATGGTCCATCAAAAGAGCCATTGCTTTGCTTCCCTTGTATCCTTCCCATTTTGATTGACTTCAAGCTGGGTTTGCTGCAGCTGAGCAGCTGAGCTTCTCCACTTGATGAGGCATGTGATACTCACCTGCCCTGAGCCTCATCCAGCTGAATGACTTTAAACCTCCTCCCAGACCTAACAAGCCCTATGGTCTTCACCTGGTCAGCTAGTTAGACCTTCCATTGTTCCCAATGCTTTGGAGTCCAACGTGTCCACAGAGATGGGGGCACTTCTGGTTCTGGAAATGTATCTATTTCCTTTGGCTCCTGTGAACTTTCAGCTGCTCCCTCCCTCAATATCCTCTGATTTCCTGTAAGTACCTCCTAAGCCCCCCAAGCTCCCCATTCCCACCTTCAGTTTGCCCCTCACTGGGATCCTCTTCTCCTTCCACAGCATCCTGCCAGTTCATGACATGCAACGATCTGCCTGCTTCCCTTTCACCCCAGCTGTCATGCACAAGACTGAGGATACAGTGATGGCAGCACCACTCCATTCAGCCCTGCCAGGCAGTGGCCAAGGTTAGGATTGCACCATTTGTTGTATTAATTTTGTTTTGAGATTATGTCAATGAGCTTCAACGGACTGGGAAAGTGTTGTATTCCATTAGCAGCCTTCCCCCATTATACATTGTTATGTACTGAGTTGAATAGGATCCAAAAGGCATCAGTCTGATTGGTCTTAGAACAATAGGATTCAGAATGCAGCAGTCTGATTGGTCCACAGGAGCCACCCATTCCAGCTCTAGGTGGAAAGGAATCTGCAACCTGATTGGCCTACCAGAGAATCCCAGAATTAGCCAATCACCTGGGGGCCATTGTGTAAATAATGTATATAAGGCAGACATTCTGGGGGAAGTCCCATTCCTCGTCTCCACTATGAGCTGAATAAAAAGCATGAAATCCACGCTCCTCTCTGAGTATATTTCATACATCCTGCTTGCATTTGGGTTCCTAGAATGTAGCAAGAAAGCACTTAAAGATTTGTATTTGTATTAAGGAAAGACAAAGTATGTGTGGCCAATATGTACCAGAGAAAAATGGTATCTAATTTGGCACAAAACACACACATTTAGTCATGAGTCCTGAAGCTAACTGCAAGGCCTGGAAAACTATTTCTCCATCTGATAACAAACATCACAGAGGTTGACTAAATGAGATTCAGCTGGTAAAGCAGGGACAGAATATGGTGTCTGAATAGTCTAAATAATCTATAGTGGTACCTCGGGTTAAGTACTTAATTCGTTCCGGAGGTCTGTTCTTAACCTGAAGCACCACTTTAACTAATGGGGCTTTCTGCTGCCGCCATGCTGCCGGAGCACGATTTCTGTTCTCATCCTGAAGCAAAGTTCTTCACCCAAGGTACTATTTCTGGGTTAGCAGAGTCTGTAACCTGAAGCGTATGTAACCCAAGGTACCACTGTACTCACAACGAATGAATACTTGAAAACAGTAAGCAGAACTTGTAGCAAGGACAGAATGGAAGAAATCAAAACAAGGCCTACAGACTTGCATCAAATAAGGCCACAAAAGCCTCCTTGATTTCAATAGAATAGAATATAGCAGGCTTCCTCATCCTCCAGATGTTTTTGGCCTACAACTCCCATGATCCCTAGCTAGCAGGACCAGTGGTCAGGGATGATGGGAATTGTAGTCTCAAAAAAACTGTAGGGCCGAGGTTGAGGAAGCCTAGAATGTGGGCATCCTTAATTGGCACAGAAATGCAGATCATATAATGTGCTTTGCTCTGTCAAAGCCTCATCATATTCTGCTCTGTCATTTTGGTTCAGCACAAAGCACACCCCAAGCACTTTTGGTGCTTTGGCTTGCCAAGTAAATGTCAGTTTCCCACTGTTTCCTGTTTTATGACAAACTCCTGTAGGGTTCCTGATCATCTAACCAATGTCATTAGATACCTTTAGTCAACCATGAATACTGTTGCTATATGTAGCCTCTGCTCAGAAAGTTCTCTTGCTTGTCTGGAGTTAGTGACGTCAGATCCTTTAGCCAGTGGGATTCAGAGATCAGCTATTTTGAAATCATGGGCTATGCGAAGCTTGGAAATGCTAGATTCAAGCTGTATTCCTTAGTGCATGCCACTGAATTCATTAGAAGGCAGTGTTCTTGTAAACAATTGTTTCTAGTCGTCTTAAAATTATTAGTTCCACTTTTAAAGTGATCCATGAGTAATAGAGGACTGGGAGCATGAACATAAATAAACCCATGTTTGGAGATTTTGTCTGGAACATAAACAAAAGCAAGATGAAGTAGCTGATTTGTTCCTGCCTCATGCATTGAGGGTTTCTTGGCCTTTTCACTGAGAATCTCTTATTAAAGAAAGATTTTAGGGAGCATCCCATCTCGACTGGTTTAATGCACCTTGCAGGACCTTATTGTAGAATTGCGAGCAACATCTTTTGCAAGCTTAATTTAAATATGCATTCCTTCTGAGTACTTGTGGATGTGATTGCCTAAAAATATCCATTAGTTTGACATACTGCAAGGTAAAATGTCTTTGTAAATAAGCCTGCTCCTTGGGCAATTGTGCAAGGCTTCCCACAGGCATCTGGCTGGCCACTGAGAATAGGATGCTGGATTAGAGGAGGCATTGGCCTGATCCAGCAGACTTGCTTTATGTTCTTACGTAAGTAGTCCAATAAATATCAGTTCAGCAGTGCGTCAGGCACATGTTGAAGCAATCGTACACATAACCACTTCAGCCATGACAAATGTTCACAATCTTAAAATATATAGACACAATCTTCACATTAATATATTAAAAAGGAAATTCCTGAGATGGATATGGCCCTTTCCGTGAATAATTAATATTTGTTTTATCTTCTGTTTCCCATAAAAAGTTAAATGAAAATGACTTGTTTCAAATCTACTTTAATTTTTCTTGTCTTTTAATTTCCCATTTAAATTAAAGTTATTTTAATATATTCAGTCCTTTTATCCTACACCATGTCTTTCCTCTTATCTTTTAGGGTCCATAAAAATGCATAGGCTATGGGCCATAAATATAACTGATGACTCAGCCCTGCTCCAGCGTTGGCACTGGGGTAATTTTAAACACATACGTGCGGAATTAGAAGACAGCCATTGGAGACACTGAAGCTTTTGCTGTAGAAATGTTGCAGTCCGTAAAGGGAACCCCAGGCCTGGAGGCCAAATGCAGCTTGTTGAAAATATAATGTCTTCAGGGGGCACCAAAAAGGCAACAGAGATGGTTCCTGCCTAATATTCAGGGGAAGGGAGTACACATGGGTAGGTACCACCATATTAAAGGCCTGACTTCTTTATTGTGCAGGATGGACCTCCTGAAAAAAATGCTGCCTACAGGAGGCCCTCACCTGAGGAGGACAGTGATCAGTTAGTTGTAAAATGGGTAAAATGATTCTTTCATAGAATCTTAAGAATTGGAAGGGTCATCTAGTCCAACCCCCTGCAATGCAGAAATCTCAGCTGAAACTTCAATGGCAAATGGCCACCCAACCTTTGTTTAAAAACCCCCAAGGAAGGAGAGTCCACCATCTCTGTTCCACTGCTGAACAGCTCTTCCTGTCAGAAAGTTTTTTCGAATGTTTAGCCGGTATCTCCTTTCTTGAAACTTGAAACCATTGGTTTGAGTCCTACCCTCCAGAGCAGGAGAAAACAAGCATGCTCCCTCCTCCAAGTACCTTTCAGGTAAGCCTGGCCTATACATATAGCAGAATGAGGTGATAGATTCAACATGGCGAGATGCCACATTTGGAGGCTCCCCATGTAACAAAGATTCTGGTAAGGAGAAAACTGTCAGCTCAGGGAGATTTCAAAGATAGGACTTCTGCCTCCCCACCCCCACCCCTGCTGGGTATGCTGCACTTATTATTATTAGCCAAAATAAATGTGTTATTTTGTTTTTAAGGCAGTACATTCCAAGATGCTATTCCCTGTCTGCAGTCTGAATTGCTAAAGTCCACCATATACTTCAAGCAAAGGAAGACGAGAACCTGAATGCTAACCAAAAATGTCATTCTGCCTAGTGTTAACATTTTAAGCTATGCTAGGAGATTATTGCAGGGTAACCCACAAAATGGCCGTCATGTGTTGCTGGACTACAACCCTCATCAGCCCCAGCTAGCATGGCCAGTGGTCAATAATGATGGGCCTTGTAGTCCAGTGGCATGTGAATACTCCATGATCTGAGATGCTTAGTCTGGAATCCTATACTGTTTGCCTGGGAGCAGGCCCCAAGGAACTCAATGGGGACTTACTTCTGAGTAGACATGTAAGGGATCACACAGCCAAAGAACAACTAAACTCAATTAAACCTTTGCCCCCACAGCTGTTCCAACAGGAATTACTCCCCTCCCAAAAGCATGTCAGTTATTCACAATGGAAGGCTCCCATTGATGTCAGTGGCAGATTCTCTCCCATTGTGAATAACGCACACTCTTTGTTTTTTAAAAAATCAACTACATGACAGACATTCCATCTACTTTGATCCTTATGCTCAAGCATCAATGTGCCAACTGGGGCCCTGGTGAAGAGACAGAGATGGCTTGAGAAAAATGTGGTTGGCACACATAGGCTAAACCAATGACATCATTTGCCATTTTTATTTACTTGTATAATGTTTACACTCTTTTAAGGCACCCCATAGGCATAGTATCTAGGCTCTTTGGATTTTGCAGAATTTATTATGCCATCAAGCAATGTCTCTTGCATGGTCAGGCTCCATTTGCCTTTGCAAGTTAATGGACAGCAGGCATGTTGGAAAGGGCAAAAATAATCCATCAGGGAACCTAATCAGCTTCTGTGTAAGGAAGCATCACCATCCTTTTCATGAGTCTCCCACTTGAGTGGCAAAAAAATAATAGTCATACAATTTTGTGACTTAACGTAATTTGTTTCTGAGACAATAGACAATTAATCATACTCTTGTCCTTTCTTCAAGAGATGGCCTGTGATTGAAATTGCATGCTTATTAGAGCAATTAGATCATGAAAGGGCTTCATTTGGCTTAGGAAGTTATGTGGCCTGATACGTAGCATTACTTTCTCCATTTAAAACTGAACATAGTTCCAAGAATCTGCAAAGTAATTGGCCACCTTTCTTGATAGAGCACTAAAAACTCTGCTCTTTAAGTCATTTCTCTGATGTCATTGTGTAACTCAACTGCTCTGATCTTCTGAGAGACATCTACAAATGGCTCTATATTTAACTCTTGCCATGAGTAGGAGATAGTTTCATTCTGGATGAAATAATGAATGAATATTATCATCCACCACAACCTACTAAGGAAAGGGCCATTAAACAGTATCTATAATTTAGATTTTAAAAGAAAAGCCACAATTTGCTTGACAGAATTATCAATTAATTCTAATCATCATACATTGCAATCTAATACTGAGCTATGCAGAATAAGTCAAATTCAGATGCAAAAATAGTTGCTATTTCTAGATTAATACAATTCACATGCCATATAGCAAAACTATCAGCTAACATCTCTACTTCATAGACACGGTGAAGGAACACTTAATCCAAGTATCTAGTGAGTTTTACATAGTCAGAAAAGTATTCACACACTCAACTGGAATACCGGAGGCTACATTATATGAATACTTTTTATGAATTCATTTTATGAATGAATGCATTTTTGTGCATGCTACTTGACTGGAGAACTATACTGCAAAATTATGAGGAAAATGGATTCTCAAAGATGGTCATATTTCAGTTCCCATATTGTTTTGGTAAGTGCTGATTAGATAGGTTTCTCTATAAAAGCAAACTGAATCCAATTTCTTCCCTATCCTTAGCTAGGATTTTTAAAGAAACACTTCCTTGGAAATAAGTTCTACGTAAATCAATGGTTCTTGCATCCAAGTAAGTCTCATTAGACCCAAAGTGTTAGTCTAAAGAAATGAATTAAAGCTGGGAGATTACACTAGGACAGAGAAAAACGCAGCAGAGTGTTTATTCTTCCAGTTTGTCTGCTGACAGAAGGTGTCAGGCTGGACTAAGCAGTTGTACGGACTGCAAGGCCAATGTGGTCGTCAGTGGCTGCTTCAGTCAAATGACAACAGCCCCCCGTCCAGTTTCATTAGAATTGTGCGTCCCTGGACTCCAGCTCTAACAGCCATACTGCCAGCAGCCTAACTGAGAGTGGAAGTTCAGTGACATTTGGATGAGGATGATTCAGACATACATTCTCTGAGGAGGGCCTTGGATGCAA
Organism: Podarcis liolepis; assembly: GCF_965112155.1. Classification (NCBI taxonomy): domain Eukaryota; kingdom Metazoa; phylum Chordata; class Lepidosauria; order Squamata; family Lacertidae; genus Podarcis; species Podarcis liolepis. The sequence continues at coordinate 68,574,301 of NC_139557.1, read as the reverse complement.
TGATTCCTAATATTTGAAATATATTTTTTTAAAAAAAGTTGGTAACTTTTAAAAAAATAATAGATGGGAGTTGGAGAGGATGGCTCACAATTGTACACATGGGTTTGTCCAGAAATTTATTTTTGATCACAAGCAAATTTCACAGAAAAGCTATTAAAAACTCACAATTAATCTATTACAATTTATTTAATCAAGTTGAAGCTTTACTTAGAATGTCTCCATGTATTGCCTTGCATTGTCTTCTGCTGTTTACGTATGAACTCACTACAGCTGAGTTAATGGTAAATCAAATTTTATTCTTGACGAGGCCTGGGAGTCTGTGGAGAGTAGTATATCACTCCTCCAGCCAGGCTGCACCTCTGAGTCAGCTCTCCAGAAGCTGGCTTCCTGGGCTATAGCTGTTTGCTTTAACAGGGCCAAATGCCAGATATTTAGTGGATAATACATATGTTACACTCATATTCTCAATAAACATTAAATGAAAAAATCCCTAGATATTTCCAGCGAGCAGGCAGATACAAAGCTAAATAATTCGTTCTGTGTGTGTTCTAGATGGCGCTGTGCGTTAAACCGCAGAGCCTAGGACTTGCCGATCAGAAGGTTGGCAGTTCGAATCCCCACGACGGGGTGAGCTCCCGTTGCTTGGTCCCTGCTCCTGCCAATCTAGCAGTTCGAAAGCACGTCAAAGTGCAAGTAGATAAATAGGTACCGCTCCGGCGGGAAGGTAAACAGCATTTCTGTGCGCTGTTCTGGTTCGCCAGAAGCGGCTTAGTCTTGCTGGCCACATGACCCGGAAGCTGTACGCCAGCTCCCTTGGCCTGTAAAGCGAGATGAGCGCCGCAACCCCAGAGTCGGTCACAACTGGACCTAATGGTCAGGGGCCCCTTTACCTTTACCTAGGGTGTGACATAGTCCTTCCACTTGAGTGGATACTTGCTGATGCCTCTGGAGAGCAATGTGATAATAGTGCTTCTGCCCACGGCACTTATTGCCATGACCTCACCCTGGCTACTGTATGGTCTTGTGCAGGTGTCCAAGTTGGTTACAATTTCATCCCTCTCAATTGCTCCCTTTGTCTCATCTGCTGTTTCAGCTGCACCTTAGTGTCTGCCCACTTTTCATTTATATTCTATATGACCTGGGATCAGGGCTGAGCCTCCCATGAGGTGAGGTGGGACAGCCTCTGAGGAACATGCTGCTTGCTGCTGCCACCCATCACCACCGTCCTCCACCTTCTCCTCTCAGGCCTCATTTTACTCTCTCGCCACCTTGACCATGGGGGGGGGGGGGCTACTGTGAAGAAGAAGGAAGCACTAGGGCTGTGGAGAAAGAGTAGGGGCAGCGGGGAGGGTAGAAGAGGTGGCAACATTTGTTATTTTGCTTCAAGCAGGACGTCTCCTCCTCTCAGAGGGGAGGAGTTGTGAGCGGGAGCAGACCCTGAAATGACTCCCCACTGAGCGGGGTGGAGTCATGTATTGCTGTTTTATCCAATGCCTAAGCCAATACCACTCACATGCTGTAACCAATAAAGTTGTGGCCTAATTTTACCCATTAACCTAAAATAATGTGTCTTTGTGTCTTATTATAATCCTATGTGGGTGGCGGGTCCTTGACTCACAACAAAACATCCTGGGACAGCCCTGCTGGGGATTTCCTAAGTGCCATTGCCCATTCTGGCCTTGAACAATCGCATTTACATTTTGGGAGAAGAGTCTTGATATTTTGGGAGACCAACACAGCTACCTACCTGTAACTCATTTTATGGGTGTGCCAGATATTTAGTTGATAAAGCATACATTAACACTTGTGTCTTTCTCCACAGTTTTCAGCTGATTGTTTTGTTCACAATCTTTAATTCTTGCTCTACAGAGTATGGAATCGTATAGGAAGAAAACTTTAACTACCAGCCATTTTATTTGCTAGAGCTGCTTATTTTTAAATCCAGGTGGCTTTCCACACATATGCTGCACAAAGTATCATTCAAAAGAAAAGCAACCCAGAAATATCTGCCTCTTAGCTCCTTGATCTTGGTTTCTCATTAAGCAGTCCACTCTCTAAGCTACTTGAAGAGATTTTATGCCAGTTTCCATATATTATGGTTCTTACCTTTGAACAGAAATGTTTGGGAAAAGGAGAAATCCAATATTGGGAAGGACTAGGTATTGTGTGGGGCCAGTGGATGCCTTACTGTTGCAATACAGACTTGTGAATCTTATGGACGATGCCATCGGAAGGTCAAACATTTCCATTTCAAGGATAATCTGGAGATGGAGGCTTGCAAAATAACAAATATCCTATTCCAGAAAGTGATTGTGAGGAGGAGAAAGTCAAGTGGAAGCAGAAGCTGAATAGTGGGCACCTCCAGACTGCCAGTATTTTGCTAAAAGGAATGAAGCATTTATATATCTTCATATATAATAAGATTATAATAATGTTGTCACACTGCAGTTTGCATGGTCCTGATAGGTGGCCACACAAATTGCACCTTGACAGGAGAGCAGCCTGTGGTTGGTCCAGAGAGACGAGTGAGCAGCCCAGGCAAGCTGCAGGGGGACAACCAGGAGAGACGGTGACAGCTCTCCAGTAACTGTATATACATCCAGTTTTTCTCTATCTTATCTTTCTTCACGGTATAGGTGTGTATATTGTATCTGAGAAGCAAGCAGATGCCCTTGGCACTTATTGCCTTGTAGGATGTTGCTCCAAAGAAGCAAACCAGAGCATTCAAAGGGACTTCTTCTAACCCACCGGCATCAACTTGACACTCCTTATTTCCTTGGACATCACCCAACAGGTAAATCTAGTTTTGAACAAGCCAAGATATAAAATTGCTAACAAGAGTTTAAACCAACCACAGCCTCCTTCCCCCCACCCTGAATTGGAATATAATGAGGAATTGTGGCTTGTTGAAAAGTTGAAATTTATCTTATTTAAATCCTGTTGGTTTCAGTGGCAGAATTACGGGATTTAAAAGTGGCTGGATTATACCCAAACCTTCCTGTGGTTTTGCATGTAAATTCGATTGGAGCACTCTTGTGCTTGTACAGCAGATTAGTGCAGAAGTGTGAGCTCTTAATGTGAGCTGTTCACTCAGTGAGAGCAGCAGGTATGCTTTCCTGCCTTTTGTTTTTCTTGACCTGCTGACACACAGATTTTGTCTACTTCTTATGCCTTTCAACTTGCAGTCTCCTAGGAACAAACATAATGCACACATATGCAAGAAACAAAAACAGGTGTTGTTTTCGCCACCTTTTATCAAAGCTTTGTAAACGCCTATTTGCTGCAGCTATTACCAGTTTTCTGCGTTTCCTTTTAATTTAGAAAAGAAATTCTTAGAAATTTGCATTTTCTGAATCTTTGCTAATTGACCAGAAGCCATTGACCTTTCTAGCAAGCAAACTAAGACAAGGAGTCACTGGCCCTGAATGAGTACTATAAAAACTGTGTTTCACTTTTTGAAATAATGGTTGTTGTTTTTTAATTTATACAGCATATAAGCCTTGATAAGTTTCATAGGCAAAAGCAGACAAGCCTGTGCTCCCCAAGAGTTTACAATCTCAGTTAGATGGTAGGGAAATGATGGGAATAGGAAGAAGAAACAATGCTAGCAAGAGACGAATGTGGGAAAATGCCATGTCACATTATTTAATAAGTTAGGGATGAGGATCACGTCAAAGTTGAGTTTTGAGGGATGGTTTTAGAGCGGGGGCAACACACATTTTGGGGTGTTCTATAACTCCCATAGTTCCATAGCAGCAAGGGAGAATCCTGTTAGAGTTATGTTAAAGGACCAGAGACCTTTGTGAGGTTCAGATGCCAATCTTACACATTTGTGGGATAAATCCGACTGAACTCAATCAGACTTACTTCTCAATAGGCATGCATAGGATTGTACTGAGAGGATGCAGAGTTGAAAAAATGGGGCTCATGGGTGGGGATATCATGACAAACAAAGACTGAAAAATAGGACTCCATTTCATACTGCAAATGGGCCTGCCCATGTAAAAAGCTCCTTGCTTCTGGAAAGCTAGCAAATCAGGGAGAAGGCTGAGTCTCCCAAAAAGGCAACTTTGAGTGAATGACTAAAGTATTTTAAGAAGAAAAGTAATAAGCAAGAATGCCAAATTATTAATGCTATGCCTCTGATGTTAGTCATCCTCAATGAAATTTGTGAACTGCATTACATCAACCAGTTCAGTATGCTACTGGGAATATTGAATTTTGTGATTCTCTAATATTTCTTTAATATTTGACTGTTTCTGAGAGTGATGCTTTGACTAAATTCGCAGACTGTTAACATCTACACAGAAAGTTAATTACCCGATCTTTTAATGACATTCTGCACAGCTTTATTACTCTAAGGAACAGGTTCCCATGGAAGGAAATGCTATTAGCTCCTCAGGGCACAATATGTAATTCTATCTGTGTTCCATCATTCAACGTCACTTGCATGGAGAAATTGATTTGTAGTTATGGTTCATCAAAACTATATCCATTATCTAGTTACAAGTGTGAACGTAATTTCACCCTTTGGTGCCAAAATGCTAATATTTACAGTATGTCTCTAAAAGATATTTGACATCTAAGAGTTTGTCCTGTATTATGTCTTTCAGCCAGATCTGAACCATGTTTACCTAAGAAGTAAGCCGCACTTACTGTCATACTTAATTTGCTTACTTTGGATTTCATAGGCCTTTACTATTTTATGAATTTGAGAGGATTCATTCCCCTGCCCGAGATGAATCAGGCAGATCGGTATAGTGTGTAGAAGCTGTTTGGATTTTATAGGAATTGTGAAACTAATTATGCAACTGATAAAAGCAATTTAGAGTGACAGCCTAAAAGTCTTTCCATACTCTTTTTGCTGAGGCCACCTAGCCCATCCAATAACGGTTCAAGAGCACTGTCATGGCACTTACAACCCTTGGGTGGTGGTTGGGGGGGGTAGGGAGAGTGGACAGTGCGCCGGGAGTGGCTGCTAACAGTTGAGTGTTGTGGCCCTAGGTGAGTACTGCTGTGCTCAAGTCCTGATTTCAGGCATCCCATAGGCATTTGGTTGGCCACTGTGAGAAGAGGATGCTGGACTAGATGGACCTGATCCAACAGGCTTTCCATGCTACTGCACTTGTCCTCATTTGTGCACTTATGCACTACAACAAATATGAAACACCTGAAGATTACTAGTGTCCTCTTTAAAATGTGACACTGACAACCAGATGCAGCCTGTGTGTGTGTGTGTATTTATTTCATAAAATTTATACACTGCTTGATTCTAGGAAGGAGAAAAGCCTCAAGCGGCTTACAAAAAAGATAAAACAAGAAAATTATCAGTAAGAAAAATTAACAACAATAATTTAAAACCAATGCATACAGAAGGTCATCAGCTGCCTTCACAGTAACTGAATCACAAATCTGCAAGACTAGAATTTTTGGGACCCCAGAGATACACCCTGAACAGAGTGGAACTATTACTTTTTACAACCTGGACACAGGTGTGAAGCTGCATCACACGAGTAGCTCACGTTCAGCTTGGGAACAACTTAGGGAGGGATAGCCAATGTAGTGCCCTCCAGATGTTGAGGACTACAACTTCCATCGTAGCTGAGCACTGAAATTGTAGACCACATCTGGAAGGTGCCATGTTGGCTTAGCCAGACTAAGTCATGTAAATACTTTTCATATGCAGTCAAGCCAGGTCTCCACAGGCTAATATTTGTGCTTTGTTTTTACCTAAATCCAGGTCTTTACCATTATCTTAATCGTTGGTTTTGGCCTAGTGTCCCAGCCTGTCAAGATCATTCTGAATCTTAATTCTGCTTTCTCTGATGTTGGCTATCCCTCCCAGCTTTGGGACATCTTCAAATCTGATAAGCCAACCTATGCCCCATCATAGAACAGACATCCTGCCAGGTTGATGCAGAACCATCAATGAGCACTCACTGGATATGCTTTTCAACCAGATCTGGATCTACCTAGCGGTAGTATTAACAATAGTCCACATTTTATATTGTCAACCAATATATATTGAGGAGAGATCTCAGGGGAAAAGATCTGCATGGACATAAGTGGCTCACTCCTTTTTACCCCAACCATACATAAAAGTCTTTGGAGAAACTGGGGGCCACTAGGGGGCGCATCGGAAGATGGCTGACAATAACATCTCTCCGACCCACACGAGGTAATTTGGAGGCTATGATGGGAGTAATTAGCCTCCCTACCCCCCCCCCCAGGATGGTGGGGGGACTGCCTTGTCTGCTGTGCCCTATACCACCCCCGAATTTGTGGGGATGGGGGCACTAGGCACAAAGCCCTCCTGTGGGATTCCGGTGCTCCTGGACGCCGTCCCTGATCCGCGCCACTAGCTGCAAGAACTTCAAAAAGAAACAATTTGGATGAAGGAATGCACATATTTCAAGGAAGGAGGGGGAGTAAAGACTGCTAACAGAAGAGATCTCTGGTAAAACAAGACAAGAATAAATCATGAGAAACTACACCAAGATTCGGTATGGGAAATGACTGATGGGGGAGGGGGGAAAAAACTTTCCTTTCTTTTCTTATGTGATTAAACAAGAATCCCCTCCCCTTACGAGTCAGAAATGTCATTTTAAGGACTTAAGCTGTGGATTTAAGGCTGTGTGGAGATAAACTTTTGAACCAAAGCATGTTTTAAGAAGAGCATGGAATGTATAAGAGCTTTGAAATGACGCAGTTGGAAATGCCATCGCCATATTGGGAAGATCTGTCAGAGGTCTTGAGTCTGGGAGGAGAAAGAGAGAAATAGAGCTGTTTTTATATTGTGGGTGAAACTCCTCAGAGGGACTTAAGAGCGACAGTTTTGCGAGATTAACGATGGAAAGAGCGATGTTATTTATGAAGGCGATGATATGTGGAAACCATCTCGATTTGAGGATTGGAAGAACGGAAAAATTCACACAGGATCATTATGGTGTTTATCGGCTTAAGGAGACTATCAGAAGAGATCATAAAGAAAAAGGAGAAAATATATGAACAAGATGTGATGTGGAAACAGCAAGATAAGACTGGATAGAATTATGAACTCTGTTTGGACTGATTTGGACATTAACGCAGTAGTAAGAAGATGATCAGAATCCCCCTTCGGATCTTGAAATATGGGTCCCCCCAACAAAATTTATAATTCGGCTTTGTAATTCAGAATTTATGTGATGTGATTTAATTTGATTTGATTGGCCGGTTAATAAAAATTATTTTTTAAAAATATATTTTTTAAAAAAGTCTTTGGAGAAACTGGACTGTTTCGGACCCTTTCAACTGAGGACTGAGACATTCAAGCCACTTATACCTCAACCTATGGGGTCCATATGGTATACACTATACCTGCTCTTTAAAAAGAGAGACTGAGAACAAGGATTCCCAAGGTTCCTTCAGGAAGCTTTGTTGGGAAATAACTCTCATATCAGGTACATGTTCTCCTGTGTCTGCAGCACTGAAGTGACCTCTCCGGGGCACAAGCCTGGGTAGCGCAGTAGTATTCCCGACTATTCACGCATGATAATAATAGCAATACTAGTCAAACTCTTCTGCTTAAAGTCAACAGTTTTGCATTGATTTTACTTTTAAAAAATTAACATTTCATTAAAAATGCTCCAGTGTTCTTGTGACTCATCGTCTATGATTCAGAACTTCTCAGGCCATTTTGTAAAGGGCAGCATGCTAATGTCAGATTAAAAAGGAGGGGAGAAATCTAATTTGGTGCTACTTCACAAGCACTGCTGCTAGATTCTCCCCCCCCCCCCTTACACACATCCCTCTTACTCATAGTCTTCTTCCCTCTTGAATAACATTGCTTCCTGTACTCCAAGTTTAAATACCAAGCAAAATTACTCTCAGGTTGGTGAATAGAAAGATGCTTACGGATTAGGTTAAAGAGTGCCAAAACTCAATCAGTCAGAAAGCTGCCTTACACCAGTTATATCCCCCTCTGTGTGAGCAATACTCAACAGCTTAGTCTCAGTTTCTCCATCTATAAAATAATAATAACAGTGGCTATTATTATAAATAGTAATAACAAAAAGCCCATTTATATAGACTGTCTGAGTGCCCAAAAGCCTTCACATTTTTTTGTATGCTGTATGTTGTTTTTGTATTTTATACAGTAGTAACTAATAAGGTTTATCATTAATTTATCTCAGTAATCCTTATAACACCCCTGTAAGGTAGGACATGGATGGCGCTGTGGTCTAAACCACTAAGCCTAGGGCTTGCCAATCGGAAGGTCGGCTGTTCAAATCCCCACGACGGGGTGAGTGCCCATTGCTCGGTCCCAGCTCCTGCCAACCTGGCAGTTCGAAAGCACGTCAAAGTGCAAGTAGATCAATAGGTACCACTCCGGCAGGAAGGTAAACGGTGTTTCCGTGCGCTGCTCTGGTTTCTCCAGAAGTGGCTTAGTCATGCTGACCACATGACCCGGAAGCTTTATGCCGGCTCCCTCAGCCAGTAAAGCGAGATGAGTGCCACAACCCCAGGGCCGTTTGCGACTGGACTTAACTGTCAGGGGTCCTGTACCTTTACCTTTTTAAGGTAGGACAATACTATAATCTGTAACACAGATGGAGGTCTTGGAATGAGGAACAGTGTCTTGCTTAACACTGTGCTCACATCAGAGGTATTAACTAAATGTTCATACTCTTGATCACTATGCTATACCCAGTGGTACAGTTTTGGGGGGGGCATAGCAGAGGTTGTCACAAGCACAAAATTGTTAGAGGTGCAAAATTTCAACACCTGTGCTGTCACAATACAGCTGTGTACATCTATTGCTGGGGTCTGTTGAAAACGGCTTCTTCATGTGAAACAGGAAGTGACCTCTCCAAACAACCGAACGACCCTTCTTTTCTTATTTCTGTGGCTCCGATCTCCTGGGTGTCATCAAGCAGTTAAATGTGCATGCACACTCCGTTCATTTCCCTCCCACCCACCTCACCTCTACACAGCCCCATGTGCTGGTGACCAGCTCTACACCATTGGCTATGCCAACTCTTATGTTCCTTACACCTTATCCACTTGACCAAATCCAAATCCTCTGCTGATATTCAGCCCAGAAGAAAGAAAATGCTGTGATTCTGGGAACAGGCTTGGATTCAGGTTCCATTGCAACCATGGGCTCACAGCAACTTGGCCGAAGCCTCAAAAGCTGCCAGACTAGTTTTTCATCTGATGAGATGAGGATAGAAATCCAACTGACATGCTTGTTGTGCAGGGGTAGCACAATGGACTGGATCATAACCCCCCAGCTGTTCCATGAATGGAAAAACTCTTCTGTTCACAGAAGGAGCTGAAATCCAACTGAGGCTCCCCACTGGAGGAAGGGAGAGGAAGTGATTTTTGCTCATTTCCCTTGCAGCTACCTGCATGGGCTTTCATGCAGCTATAGAGGGTCCTGCAACTCTCTGGAACAAAATTTCAGGAGCTTGCCGAGGGGAAGGGGAAAACCAGTGAAAATCTTCTCTCATCCATTCCTGCACAGTTTCAAAACATACTTATATAAATGACTGATAGGAAGGATATGTGTTGTCACTAGTAGTCAACAACATAACAGTTCCTAAGGTTTTGCTTCTTACAGATGTAGATATAAAGGATTAGACTGTTTCTGGACTTGAAAGCTCTCTGTTTCACCATCTCCTCTGACTCACTGGCTGGTGATTTTATTTCGTATTGAACACTAGTCAATAAATTCACTTATAGTTCTTTCCATGTCCCTAAAGAGGAATTTTGAGAAAATGAGGGTTGAAGGTTCCATATGTCTAAGCTGCAGTGGCTGGTTAAAGTGATTTCCATTGAAAAGTTAGTTGATTTGCTTGGGCTTAAATTCAGGTTAGGGTATATTTTTCTTCTGTTTCAAAGTCTATTAAATTGCCTTCATTATGTTTCCGCAGCCAGCACAGCTGTCTTTTACTGCTGAGCTTTTCCATCTTTTATTAATTATGCACTCAGACATATGAACAGACCATTTGTAAATGATAAACATTCCAGATCTGGTATTGTATAAACTTGCACACTTTATATTGCAACAGACATGTGCCCTTCAGATGAGGTTGAGGTATTTGTAAACCAATTGTTTAAAAAGGTTATGAGTCCTTTTTCTTTTTTGAAAACAGAAATTGCAGCATTACAATTATTATGATGGCTTCATGTGATCACATGGCCTACAGGGTAAGCACAATGATCACCTGATACTTTGGTGGTTTGTAGCTTCTGTCATATACTAGCTCTCCTCCTTGAAAACCTCTTCCAGTGATTTCAACCAGCTGTTGTCAATAATGGCTTATCACATGACCCTTTTACAGTTATATAAGGATTATTTAATAGCCACACCTCTTACCATGTGAGCCTGCCCAGTCTCTCAGAGGTCTTTTTGGATGCCCATAGCCATCTAAGGTTCAGCTGGTGAGAATGAGGTAGGGCCTTCATGTTGTTGTTCTGGAATATCTTGCCCGTGCAGATCCTCTTTGGTCCTTCTTGTTTAGACTGAATACCTTTTTGTTCCAGCAGGTCATCGTCTTGCCAGCAGTGTAATTTACAATGCAACCCAGTGGGGTAGCAGAGGGGGGAGCTGGGAGGATATCTCCAGGACTATTCTTCTCAGAGCAGGACTGATAATGCAAATGGACTCACTTCCTCCCCCCTTAACATCCCTTGTCACACCATGTGATATCTAGATCTCAACCAACTTATTGCTTGGTTTGCCCATTCACCATTCCAGCTGCAGCAGACAGTAGTGACCCATATGGGAAATGAACACAAAAGAAGCCTATCTGTGGCTTGGTGATGGCTGCTGTAGCCCAATTAAAAATGCTTGTAAATGGAAATGCATTTTAATGGACAGCATATCTTCCAAAAGTAACCATTGGAGATGGTTTTCTCCAGCGTGGTACATAGGATACTAGCCAATGTTAGTCATACTTAGAACAATCTCATTGAAATTTGTGGGTGGTATTCAACTAGGTTTTACTCAGAATACACCCACTGAAATTAGTGAACATGACTGAATTAGATCCATTAATTTCAATGGGCCGCCTCTGAGTAAAGCTGAGTTGACTACCACCCATTGGACCTAAATAACAAGTTCATTGATTTAAATGGGTGCCTATAGGCTTTAGAGTTCCTTGCAGTAAGAGGCTTGGTTTCCCCCCTCCTCCCTCTTTTCTGCTGGCAACTAAAAACATTACCTGAACTGGTGTTTGCTTAGTTTACTTTCTGAAATTTGGTCTCCCCTAAGTTCTATTATAGGTGATGGAATCTTGCTCCTGCTGCAATGTGCTCCATTTTAATTGCTTTTTATACTGTTTTACAGTTAGTTGCTTTAGTGTGTTTTTTAGTCACATTGGAAGTCAAAAAGTGAGAGACAATTATTTGAATAAATAAAATAAAATATTCATGCTGTAGTTTTCCTGGCTGCTCCCCCCCCCCAAAGAAAACACAGCATAAATAAACACAGCAGGTGCCCAAACAAGTTCCCACACCAGTTTCCCACAGAAATGCACAAAATAGGTGTATGCAGAAAGACCGTTTACTTTTTGCAGACAGCAGTGGCTATTGTGGCCCAGGGGAGGTGGGGAGTGTGTGAAGAAGATGATGTCCACACATAGCTGTCAACTTACAGATTTGAAAATAAGGGGCCAGCAGCCTTGAAAATAAAGGACCAGCAGCCAAAATAAGGGACCTGCAGCCTCACCTGTTCCAGGCACTCCAGTCTTCCTGTCCTCCTGCAGTCTGGTCAAACTCATGCTGGTAGCTTCGAGAACACTGTCCAACCAACTTTGTAACCAGAGGTTCAACTGAATAGAATCTGAATCACATGCACCACAAGGCCTATGCAGCCTCAACTTAAGATGGCTCCCCGGCCTGGCTTTGCACTGCAAAGTTTGCAGCAGCACGTGCAACAAAATGGCGTCCAGCATTCAAAAAACCCCTCAGCTTGCATGAACTAGCCACACACAAGGCATGCAAGCTCCACCCCCCAGTCGTTCTTATTGGGTGAGCAACACAGCCAAGCAACACAGTTGGAGCCTCCCTCCTCCCTGGCCGGCTGGGAGGGAGGGAGAGGAGCTGCTTCCTTTGAAATTTAAGGGACATCATTTAAGGGACATCCATCAATAAGGGACAACAGCGGGACATGGCGCTGGAATAAGGGACTGTCCCTTCAAATAAGGGATACTTGACAGCTATGTGTCCACATGATCAGCTGGTGTTGCTGTTGGCCTCGGCTGGTTGCAGGGGTGGGTGGGATTTCCTGCCAACCTTCAAATTCAAATGGACGGTGCTCTGGCAGCAGATGTGACAGAGCCAGTCCTCACTCTGGTCCACCGCCACAGCATAAAAGCCGTATGCACTGCAAGATTTTTTGCCCCAGTCTGCATCACTTTTTACTTACATTTGTGGGCACAGTTGCAACCACCAAGTTGCTTTTCTTTAAATGGACAAGAGGTGATTTGCAGTGGGGGGTGGGGAGCAGGTTGAATGCCAAAGTTTTACAAAATGCAGAGTATACATGCACGAAGACGGAACATTTCTCACCATATAACAGTGCAGGGAATCCCTCGCTTAGTTTTGAGCCCTGTGGATCTTTGGAAAGGGGCTTACTTGTTATAAAGCACTATTTATGGCATCTTTTCCATTTGAATGTGGATGAGTCTTCTGATTTGTGGGAATCTACCAGTCAAATGAACCCTAGCATCCTAAAAAATATACATCAGATGGAATAAGCCAAGGGGATGAATTTTAATTTTCTGAAATACTAGGATTTCTTTGCTAAAATGATAGAGGTGGAGCAGAGAGTAGTTGTCAAAGAAATAAATTATTTAACTCTCAGTTATGAATCCAATCCATAGGGAGGCAAATATTTTTAGCTACTGCCTTTTTACATGCACTGGTAACTGACAGCAGCCAGATCCTGTAATTAACTAACCTATTAAATATTAATTTTTCAGTAAATTAGTAGTATAGAAAATGATGATGATGGTTTAATGTTGGGTGGCAAGAGGGGAGAAACCCAGGGAATGGAAGGGCTACTGTTATGAGCTTGTGGGGAGGGGAGGAAGTAGACTGTGTGTAAGATCCTTCTAACTCCTGGATCCAGCAAGTCTTAAAATATAAGCCAGGCTAGCTTCATAGAATCATAGAATAGAATCATAGAATCATAGAGTTGGAAGAGACCACAAGGGCCATCGAGTCCAACCCCCTGCCAAGCAGGAAACACCATCAGAGCACTCCTGACATATGGTTGTCAAGCCTCTGCTTAAAGACCTCCAAAGTAGGAGACTCCACCACACTCCTTGGCAGCAAATTCCACTGTCAAACAGCTCTTACTGTCAGGAAGTTCTTCCTAATGTTTAGGTGGAATCTTCTTTAGGTGGAAGGCTTCCTGTCTTGAGTTGATAGCCTAGTTGGTGGGCCATTAAGAGAACAAAGGTAAGGGGCCCCTGGGCGAGATAGCAAATGTTTGGAGTCCCTCTCTCAACTCAGAGATAGAGGGACAAAGCCTGAAGTTAGAGTTGAGAATTTGCAGTGAAGTGTCCTAGAGGTAAAGCAGCAAGCTGGAGAGAGAGTCAGAGCAATGGCTGATTTCTGTTTGAATCAAAGGCCATGACTATGGGAGAACCAAGACCCTTTGGGATGCTAATACTGCAAACCCCTCCACCGCTTGCTCAGTTTGTATATATGTGAAAATAAAGCCTATAGCATAAAGACACCACAGTCTCCTCTGTGCCTTATTCCCAAAAGGAAACATGAGCCCCGGGTAAGTGCCTGGAACCCCTGAAATCTCGCACTGTTCAGAGACTGGGGTGGCGTGCAACAGCTACCTTTATATACATTTTCCTTCCTGCACTCGAGAGATGCAAATGAAGATTAAGATGTTTCTGCTCTTATAATTACAGTAGACAAGTGAGAGTAGAAAATAAGATTCAAAGACAAATTGGGAATACAGGCAAGATGTCTGAATTTTTTCTTTCAGTTCTAAAACTAGAGCACTTTGAGGTGTAAACAAGAAGCTAGATTGCCGGGGCATCACTGTGCCTGCACATATAGACACCCTTTACCATGCCATATATATATATATATACTTTAACTGAGCCAGGGGCATATGCACATATGCACACATGTGTGGGTTTGTGGTAGAGCTTTTTGCATTGTCCTTGCTGGATGGAGAGCTGCATATATAAATTGATACTGGGTGCACAATTCCTGATCAAGTAGTTGGAGCTGCACCTGCATGACACTGTTAAAATAAAAATGCAGCCCCCACCAACCACCTTTCTGGAAGAGAGTGGGAAAGAGGCTAGATTTTGCTTCCTCCTCCCCACCCATCCCCTGATCTGATATCACAGAATCATAGAATTATAGAAGAAGAAGAGGAGTTTGGATTTGATATCTCGCTTTATCACTACCCAAAGGAGTCTCAAAGCTGCTAACATTCTCCTTTCCCTTCCTCCCCCACAACAAACACTCTGTGAGGTGAGTGAGGCTCAGAGACTTCAGAGAGACCCCACAACAAACACCTCTGTGAGGTGAGTGAGGCTGTGACTAGCCCAAGGTCACCCAGCAGCTGCATGTGGAGGAGCGGAGACGCGAACCCGGTTCCCCAGATTACAAGATTACAGATTACTCTTTACCACTACACCACACTTGAGAATCATCAAGCCCAACCCCATTTTACTGGACTTTTCTTTGATGGGTAAAGTTTGTCCATATATGAAGAGAGACATACACCTTGGGATGTGGGGGCAGACCTCGGTCTTGGTCTTTCATGCCCAAACACCCCTATTCAGACAATATCAGAAACATACAGTTCTGATGCCTCACCTACTTCACCTGGCATTTCTCCAGGGGCACCGGTGGGGTGAGAGTAGGCCTCACCTCCTACTCTCAAGGTTCAAGTCTTGATCTCTCCAAACACCATGTCCAAATCCAGTGATCGCAAGGACAAGAAAACTCCCACTGAAGAATGAGCCCCTGCTGACTTTACTGTTCGAACCCACAAAAGCTGGTGTCACCACATTTCTACAGGATCCAGATGAAGACATAGCTGTCAACGTTTCCCTTTTTTTTTAAGGGAAATTCCCTTATTCCGAATAGGATTCCTCGCAAGAAAAGGGAAAAGTTGACAGCTATGGACGAAGAAGTTGCCAAAATAGAAATGACCAAGAAGAAACAGAACGAGAGCCAGCTGTTTTCAAACTATGATGTGTGTGCACATTCCCATATGCTGATTCAGAGAAAGATGATGAGCTGGGAAGCCCAAACCTCTCTCCTTTCATGCACCTGCTTCACCTGGGACATGAGGGACTGCTATAGTCAGGGTGCTGGGAAATCCTAGTGAGTGTAGAGTGGCATCCAAAGTAACATTCTTTTTCATGTGAATTTTGCTCATAATCAGGGTCATTGAAAGCTTCCACTACAACATATGGATTAGCTTTCCTGATTCAGCTATATGAAGCTAGTTTGTCTGAATGTGTACTTCCAACAGTTCCTGGCTTGCAGCACACTCTGTTCTGGAACTAGTATGTTAAAGCATAGGAGATGCCTTCCAGCTCTATTCTTCTCAGGGTAACATTTATGTGTCTTCATCATTTGTTGACTGCAATATTGAGCAACGACCAGACCCAAAATTGTAGAGTCATTGCTCAATATTGGGAGACTCGGGTTCAATCCAGGAAGCTGAGTGCAAACAAAACCGTGGTAAGAGAAAATGCCTCCCTTGCAGTATTAACTGTCTGAAATAAACTGAAGACCATATTTGCATATTACATAACTCAAGGCCCAATCAAAGCCTATTCCCCTTTTGCTAACTGTCATGATGGGGGAAAAATAGTACAGGAATAAGAACTGTGCATTTACGTAAAATCATTAACATTCTTTTGATTTTTTTCTGAAGGCAACTTAACGTTATTGAAATACAGATCTGGCCTAATTTCCCAGCTGAAAATAAAAAGCCTTGGAGTATTATAGAGAACTTACACATTTTGAAAAGCAAATTACTTTTTAAAAAAGAACAGAGTTGTTGCTAAATATATACATATCACAATGTTAAAGTTAAAAGTGATGGAATTGGACCCACAGTTTGCTCCTCATTCCATGAGGGAAGCTCTGCTCTGGATACTCTGGCTGGTAAAAACAGGGAACCATTGGGGCCAATTTCAGTTTTCCCCTGCCACCGCCATGCCGCTTCTCACACTGTTCCAGAGCCTCCTCCAACCTTCTGGTGCAGATTTAGGGGGGGTATATGGGGCTGCAGCTGGAGGGAGAAATCATCAAAACCCATCTCCCCCCAAATAGGGCTCCTCCACTGGATCAGAAATCTTCTGTAGACAAAAGAAACTCTTCTGTTTGTGGGGGGCATATTGCAGATGCAACTCAGAAACAGAATATTTTGAAAGTCAGCACTAGATATCTTATTTAGTTAGTTAGGAGTAAGTGTAATATGTGTGATTTTGCATGCATTTCAATGAATGATTATTTATACTAATCACACTGCAGAAGTTTCCCCTCCATATTGAGGTGGAGCAGGAAGTGATTCAACTGGAAAGCACAGCTAGAATAGTTTCTCGCTATTCCAAGGCTCAGCTTGCAGGTCAAGGTCATGTTGTAACAAACATGTTATTCAGAAACTCTCTAAGGTGAGGCTTTTTCTTCATGATGCTCTGAAGTCAAAGTGCAACAGTGACATACTGCTTAATTATAGCATAGTGTGAGATCTTTATGGCTTTTAATACCTGAAAATGTCATTATCAACATTTATAGAGAAAGGAAGGTGGAGGTCTTTGTGGAAAGTACACAAAGAGTTCTAAAGGGCAAGGAATAGTTGACATATTAAACAGTCTCATTCACAGGAGTTCAATAAGAGATGTTAAGAACTAGAGTGGGGTCCCCCGTCCCCCCGCCTAATCCCCTCCCCCCCAGAATGCTGCTTCATGGCTAATGTTCTCTGGGAATTTTCTGAGCAATTGAATAGTTACTCACATTGAATACCTGCATTCAACAGTCAATAATTTATGGTTTCAGTATTTGGCATATAACATTATATGACACCTGGCACCTGCTAATAGTATTTGACAGTTTTCATAGCTACTACAGTCATACCTTGGTTTTCGAACGGAATCTGTTCTGGAAGTCCGTTTGACTTCCGAAAATGTTCAAAAACTAAGGAGTCACTTCCATTTGGCTGCAGGAGCTTCCTACACTCAACCGGAAGCTGCAGAATCCATGTTGGACTTTCAGCTTCCAAAAAAAGTCTGTAAACCGGACTCACTTCTGGGTTTGTGGCATTCGGGAGCCAAAATGTTCAAGTCACAAGGCGTTCGAAAACCAAGGTAAGACTGTACTTGAGAGTAACTCTCAAAGATTCCAACCTTTTTCTCTTCAGGGAACAATTCCAAGTTTACATCTGACATGTATGCAGATGTTAGGAGTCCCTGCATGTTGCAGAGGATCCTGGAGCATATTTTAGGGTGTGAGAACAGTGTCCACAAGGAATAGAATTGGGACTCATGCATTGTGAAATGAGTTTGTCTCAGAACACACCCAAACATTCCTCAACTGCAGCCAGCAGGAGACTATCACTGGGCTTTCCCCCCATGAGTCAATGATGGGTTCTTTGTAAGTTGATTACGAAGTCAATTTACAAAGAACTGCATTTATCAGAAAACATTTGAAAACCACATGCATATCATATTTGATAGTATTTTATGACTGGCTCTGATGTGATTTTGAGAAGAGTTGGTTGAGGAGATTCAGCTAGGGCATTTAAGAGTGGAGCAGTTGCAGACAGTGTGGTGGTAGCACTGAACCAGCAGGTGAGTCGCTGCTGCTTACAAGGGAGAAACAAGGTGGCAGGGAACACACCAGTGGTGCCAATACAGTGTTCCTGCTGGTATCTTTGCACAGCATCAAGCTCCCCACTGCCTTTCTCTTCCCACTCTCCCTTCCAGTAAGCAGCAGCTTCCCATCTGCCAGAAGGTCAGGTAAGTGCTGCCACTGTCCCATTCTGCTACTGCAGCCTTTCTCAATATCTGGATCCCTCCCCAGATATTGTTGGACTACAACTCCCATTATCCCTGACCGCTGGTCCTGCTAGCTAGGGATGGTGGGAGTTGTAGTCCAGCAGCATCTGGGCACCCAAGTTTGAGAAAAGCTGGATGAGAGAGAGAAGAGAGACCAGGGACAGAGAATGTGCACAAAACCTTTTCATTCAGGGAGGACTGTAGAGGAGAGAACAGCAACTTCCTTCCTTCACACAGTGTTTGTCCAGCAGGTGACCAAGGGTCAGGCAATATCAGAATGAGGTATGATATAGTGGTTTGATTGTTGGACTAGAACCTGGGAGACCCGGGTGAAAATTCCCACTCAGCCATGAAGCTCACTGAGTGAGCTTGGGCCAGTCACCATCTCAGCCTAACCTACCTCAAAACCTGTGAGGATAAATTGGAGAGAGTGTGGGTGGGGAACCAAGTTGGTGCAGACCTTGAACCACTCAGAAAAGCTCCATTAGACTGAACTATGAGAATGCAAAGATGGAGATGAAGTTGTGTTGTTGGTGATAATGCCACCATCACAGAATAGGTTCTTAGTAAGCAATTTCCTATGTTCAAACAAATTTACTGCATTTTTATTGATGCCTACATTTGCGCCATCTCCCTGGTAAACCAAAAAGCAGATTCAGTAGGCATGGGATGGGACCAGGGCAAAGGGTGATCATCTTAACCAGTCAACACTTCCTATTAAATTGGTATTTCATTGGCAGCTTATGCTCTGCTATTACCTTGTGTCCTTTACACAACTCATTATCTGTTTGCACAAAGGAAGAGTTAGGGAAGCAGCTGCAGTTTGACTGCTTCTCAATACACACAGAATATTTGTAAGCAATTACATCTCAGCATCTCTTCTGAACTCATCTTGTTGCATAGCAAAGAGGGCAGATTAATTATTATAAGGATCCGGACTTCATGCACATCCCCTGTAAAGTGGGTTAAAGTATATAAGAAGTTTCTTTCCCACAGTCCCTTCTCTTCACAAAGACGAGAAAGAACGAGATGGCAGCTCACCCCTCCACAATGAGCAAAAATTAGTTCAGACCCTTACACATACAAAATGCTATCTGAAGAAATTGTGTTTTATTGTGAGTTAATTGTTTTCATTTAACTCGGCGGAGAGAGCAGACACACATGGCAGAATGGAAGACGTCAAAAACAGAAGAAAACAAGCAAACAGCGATGTTTAGCAGTCTCTGATAGTACCAACAGATTGAACCCCCCCCCCACACACACACAATAACTTAACTGCAAATGTATCCAGCATTTTGGGTTGCCACTACCTGTCTTGAGAGATGTTCTTATGCCTTAAAGAGCTATTAATCAAGGAAGATACAGTACAGCAAAGGGAGTAATGGGCATGCACACCCCACCATACCACCAAGCTACCAAGTCAGAAAACGGACTAAAATGTACTTAGGATATTCACCATCAGCACCTCAGAAATGAACAAGGGTTGCCACTAGGTAACACTCACAGGGACGCACTACTGGCTCCTCTCTATGGAGGGCGTCAGCCACCACGTGAATAATGGTAGCTGCATGGCCAGCCACTACATGGAGGCACCAGTTCTCACAAACTTTGCCTCAACTGCAAATGGCCTGCTTGTGCTCCTAAGCTCAGTTGTGGCACATGAGGTGAGGTGCTGCTGATGGACCACAGTCAGTCACCAGATCTCGGATGGGGTAGGACAGGGCAGGTTAGCAGCAAAGGTGGAGAGATGCTGAGTGGGAGATGGCAGACACCAGTGAAGGCACACTTGTGGCCAGTCCTTTCCCCCACCCTCATCACCACTCTGCCATGCTCTGTGCTAGCAAGTGGAAGCAGCACTACAGCCAGGTGGGCAGCACAGGGGCGGCAGCCCACCTCACATGGAAGGAATTTGTCAAGGGCAGCTACTACCGGTAATGTGAACAGACCCTTGAGGAGAGAAATGGGCTTCCCATCAAGTTTCCCATGCCCCACACTGGCCTAGCCAGAGGGTTTTGTATAAAATCTGTTCGATCGGAGACAACCCTGAAACAAAAGCCATGAGACATCTATCATAATCACTTTCAAGGCCTGGAAAAACAACAACACTGTTGTTTATTTCCAGCCTTAGGAAGGAATTTGCTTTGTCTAAACTTGATTGACTGAACGGCAGATCCATTTCTCTATTTCTTTTCTATATTTCATTACCAGCTGGTCATTTTATTGAATTGCATGTTTAAAATCCAGCTGAGGAATGTATTATGTATCTTTGCATTCAGTGAGGCTTTTCATGTTTTTAGATAAAAACCTGTTAAATCCCTAATCCAAGGATACCATGTGTGCAGCACCTTTTATTATTTCAACGTCTTCAAACTCAATTTGTGATTTTTATTCTATTTCCTTTTGCAAAAGGCTAGCCTTTTCCCAACAAATATGGGCCAGGCTCAATATTATTTGCTGGGGGCAGGAAAGGGATTCACACAGAATTTCAGCAATCTAGCCTTTTTCTTGAGATGCCTCATTCCATGCCCAATAAGTGTGAGATGCCTTTGCCCAGTGGTGCTGGGTCCCATAGATTGCAGCAAAATACCAGACAAGGTTTTGCTCAGTATCTTGTCTGTGCGATGGGCTCATGGGAAAAAGCTGCCCCATGAGCCCTTGCAAAGTGGAGCTCAGAAACATTTTGCTTTGAGAGCATCCCATCTGCCCACCCTCAGGTTAGTGCCTTCACTGAGCAATTTTAGGTTGCTGGTTAACAGGACAGGAAAGGATTTTTCTCTCTCAACCTGGTTGTTGTTGGTGGGGGGGTTGCCTTTCCCTTAGTGAAATTATGGAGGAAGAACATTGTTTGTATGAGGGTGGAAATGGCATTGGGCAGGAGAAACATAATATGGGGGGGCATAAGGGGCCTGAGGGGAAGATGGACTACAGCACCCCCAAGCTCGGGTTGGGTATCTGCCTGGTTGAAATCTGCACCCTGGTCCTCCAGTGAGGCCTTGCTTGCTTGGCTTGCACCACGGCAAGGTTCAGCACTGGCTGAATGGAATGGGTTTGGGGTGATCTAAACCCAGTGGATCCATTCTATCAACATGGGGCTTATGGAATAATGAACTGATCTTGGGACGCAGTGCCAACCCTTACCCTACGTGCTGCTGTCCATAAAGATTTGGCTTGATTTTATCTCATCACCATTGTACGGTCTGGTTACAGTCATACCTCATGTTATGTTTGCTTCACATTGCGGCTTTTCAGGTTACGAACGCAGCAAACATGGAAGTGTTTACTTCCAGGTTCACCACACATGCATGCGCAGAAGCACTCTATCGCGCTTCGCGCACATGCAGTAGCAACACTCTACTTATGGACTTGTTGGGGTGCGAGTGGCACCCCAAAATGAATCGTGTTCGTAAGGAGAGATACCACTGCATTTTGCTGCTCTCATGGATCACATAATGCACCTGCCTGGGCAATGAGTTCCTCATTTGGGTTGACTGAGGCACAATAATGACCTCACAGTGGTCAGCTGTTCTTATCCAGTTACCCAGAATCCTCCTAGATCTTAATCCTTTATTCTAACAGAAATAATGTAGGATTTGGTTGTAAGCCACCTGAATTGATAGCCAATAATCAAATATTGGGACGCAGGTGGCGCTGTGGGTTAAGCCACAGAGCCTAGGGCTTGCCGATCAGAAGGTTGGCGGTTCGAATCCCCGCAACGGGGTGAGCTCCCGTTGCTCAGTCCCTGCTCCTGCCAACCTAGCAGTTCAAAGGCACATCAAAGTGCAAGTAGATAAATAGGTACCACTCCGGCGGGAAGGTAAACAGTGTTTCTGTGCGCTGCTCTGGTTTGCCAGAAGCGGCTTAGTCATGCTGGCCACATGACCCGGAAGCTGTACGCCGGCTCCCTCAGCCAATAAAGCGAGATGAGTGCTGCAACCTCAGAGTCGTCTGTGACTGGACCTAATGGTCAGGGGTCCCTTTACCTTTACCTTTAATCAAATATTACATTCTCAAATGAATGATTAAAATGGCTAACTATTGTTTTGATGACAGGTTCTTGAGCAGTTCTTTCTTTATACCACCTGAGTGATTTCAAAAAAACCCTTAGTAACAGTGTAGTGTGCCCTGCTCACAGATTTTCCATGCTCTGTGAACTCAAGTTGGCTGATCTGAAGCTGCAGATGGTTCAAATGGTGTCTGCTAAGCTGCTGAGGGAGGAAGCACGGTGGACCTATGTGTCGCTGGTCCTTCAAGCATTGCATTAGTTGCCTGTGCACCATCGGACCCAATTCATAATGCTACTAGTGTACACTGCTGTAAAAACCACTTGAGGCTTTTAACAGTCAAGCAGCATATATATTAATTGTGTGAAACGAATAAATATGCGGCTTGAGGGTCCAAGTACTTAGCACCTCCCTCAGTACCAACCAATGTGAGCTATACCATTGAATGGGAAGGCCCTGCTGCTGGTGCTACAAATGGACAGGACTCTGAAGAAGTGACCCATAACATAAGTTTCTCTGTGGTGGTGGCCCAACGACAGAAATCCCTTTCTGGTGAAGTTCAGTTGTTGACAAAACCTGTGAATGTTGGTTTTTCAACAAGGTGTTTGATATTTTAAGGGCAATAAGTTTTTAGGAGCATTGGAAATTGTTGTATATGGCAGAAGTGTGTTTTCACTTGCTTTGGTTTTTGTAATATTTTTAACTCTGATGTTGTAAAGCTGCCTTGGGCTCCTTTCGGAGGAAGGATGGGGTAAAAATCAAACAAATCTTCATCCCCATCCCCACCATCTGACATTATGGTAGCCTTATAATATTGTCATCCTGTGGATTTTAATTGTGTGGCAAGCTGGCAATGGGAAAACTGTGGGGAACTTCCCAAATAACTGTCACCAGCAGTGGCCATCTTAGAAGCACCTTGAGAGCATAACTCTTGGGGACATTTAACTTAAAAAACCCTCTGCTTGTTGCTTCCGGTGTGTTTGCACTTCACCCACTTAGCATGCCTCCATACAATGGCAAGAAAGTGGAACTATAGCCCATGATAAAAGCTTACTAGAAAAATTATGGCTGTAATAAATGCACTCCCCTTGCTCTATGCAGAGTTTCATAAATGTACTCTTCTAAATGCATTTTATCTTTTCTTATTGCTTTCTCCAAGGTCATCATCATTTTGGAGGCAGCTGGAAAAGGGGATACTGTATAGTGAATCCCTTAATTGGTCTGACCACTGTCACCTTGCACTGCCATTGTTGCATTTACAGGGGAGGAAATCCATCACAAAGCTTGCTGCTCCTTCTGAAAAGAGCATTTGGGTGAGAATGCTATTCATGCAGAGAATGGGAGAAAAAAATGAAGTGGTATAGCAGCTAATAGAGTTTGAATCAGAAATTCTGTTCTAGATGGTGCAGGATGCTCTCATATGCTTTCCTACCTCATCTATTGCTATTTAAAACATCTCCTTTTTTGGTTTCCCAAAAAAATTCTTTTTAATTTCAACTTTCTCCCAACATTTCCAACTGTGGCAAATTTTAAAGGAAGAGCTCAGAGATAAGAATATGCACAAGCTCCACATGCATGAAATTCCAGACTATAATATGTGTTCTGGATTGAGTGGGACACTTTCTGCTGGGATTTTGGTATATCCCACCAATCAACCTACTTCACTTCATTTCCAAAGTATAATGAATGTTTTATTTTGGGTAATTTGGAAGAAGAGTTATTTTTACACCCTGAAAAAATGGGCATATTTCAGATAAAGACTTTAGGATTTAAAATATCTTTCAGACATTGGATCTCTTGGGCATGGCCTTTACATCCTATTTGATCATGACTGTCACATCTGTTAACATAGCTGGCACAAGACATTTTGCTGCCTGAGGCAAAGGACAAGATGATGCTCCTGTTCCATGTTCAGAAGGTGACTAGACTGAGATCTGGCTCAAACCCCAGAGCTGCCAACAGGACAGTAGCACCTGGCTAGTTTAGAGGGTGCGGGGCATGGCACCCACCACACCCACTTCTGCTCTCCAAGAGGGGAACAGCCAAGGAGGTAATAGTAGTGGTGGTGCCCCTCAGCAACTGTCACCTGAGGCAGTTGCCTCCCTCTGCCCAATGGTCACGCCAGCCCTATCTGTCAGCATAAAACAAGTGCACCTATTTTCATCGCACAGACATTGAAGAGGATGGGAAAGCTAACCATGTTTCAATTTCTTCCAAAGTGGGCATTTCAGTGATAGCTGTACACCTCCCTGTGTGCTCAGTGTTTTCCCTATTCCTTTTGCTGAGCCCACATGCCTTCATTCAGAACGAAAAATCTGATTAGTACTTAACTGACCAGTTTGGCTGAAATCAGAAAAGGCCAATTAAACAATGGGAATACTGCGTAATTAGATTTGCCACCAGCTAATTATCAGCCAGACCTCATCCAGCACTTCCACAAACGGATGGAAGGAGGAATAAAAGTTGCAGTCCGGCAAGTGTATATGTGGCTTTCCCTCCACCTTTCCCCAAAGAACACTTTAAAATGTAAGCTCTCCCCTTCATTCCATATGCATTTTCACAGGCCTTGTCCAAAATAAGCAATTGTTTGCATTGTGGCTGTGGTGGAGTTGCCATTTCATGGGGAGAAAGGAAAGAGGGGGGCCTGCAGTTCTTTGATTGGTGAGCTGGTAGGAGAGGAAAGAGACATGTATGAGTGACAGGAGGCTGTGTTTTTAAGCATATTCCACAAAATTGCTTCCTTTCACAGCCCACAGATGCGGCTGGCAACCTTCCTTAACACAACTGGAGTTCCTACCAAACTGACCCTGTGTCTTTCCTCAGAAGTCTGACTTTTTATGGACAAAATTGACTGGAAAGAAGGGAGGTGGTGGCAGAAACACAAAGTGGACTCCCTCCCCCCCCCCCCATAGAATGAAAGTATAGACTCTCCAGGTTCAACCTTGGTACTGAAAATGGGTTCTTGGGCTAACATGAGGTAGCCCTGGGTGGGTAGGAAATAGAGAATGTGCCTGGACAGTCACAAAGTGTGTGTAGGCATGTGTGAAAGACAGAAAGACAGACAGACAGACAGACAAGCCACATCAGTACGGAGCTACTAAAAGATATCCAGGAGAAAACAACAATGGATGAGTGAAGAAGGACCAGATTCTTTCAAAACTGTTGAATGAGCTAGTGGCTGTGCTCAGGTTTCTTGGTTTCAGACTTATATGAGAGTCATACCACAAGCCTTGTAAGACCTTTTGTGTGTGAAGGAGTGGATGTACATACATGAGTAAGTTGTAGTTGATCAGTAGCTGGAGAAGAAAATGTATCTGCACATGCTCAAAGGAGCTTTCCCTCACATATTCCACAGTCAAGCCCCGATATTGAACAAGGGAATCCGAAGAAGCGAACTACAGCTGTGATGGTAGTGTCTGAATTTTGTATATTGACATACTGCCCTCTCATAAAATATCAGGGTGGTGGGCAGCAATATAGAAGCATACAAACAGTAAAAAGCAGTACAGAACAATCCTTAACTTGACCGGTGACTCAGTAATATTTCAAACAACTACACAGACCTGTTGGCATAGTTACTGTTTACAACTAATCAGCCAAATCAAGAATTTGGATTGCCAGTCCACCAGCATGCAACAAGGATTGCAGTTTTACTTGGCTTCTGCCTATATTTAAGGCTGATTAGAAAACACACCCTCTAATTTGTGTAGAATGCACAGAAATTAGCCACAGTCAAAGTTGATAGCCTCTGTGTTTACAGAACACAGACAAAATTGTTGGATTGATGCAGGAAATCAAAAAGTGATATTTTGCATTTAAGGTTACAAAGCAAATCGTTCATGCCTGTCCTTTCTGGCCTTCAGATCTATTATTACACAGGGGCATCTTCATGTTCTGCAGGCTACCCTGATTGATCACATTTGCTTTACAAATCATATTTGGCTCACTGTTTTCCCCCTGTCTCCAAATCTGCATCAGTACTTATCTGTGAGAGCCACAGGGCAACCTTATTCCACTGATTGCTAAAATAGCCCAAGGACAGGAATTATAAGTGGAGAATGGAAGTAGTTTTAAGATGTTGGAAGTTTGATATGGATAAGCATCTAGGATTTGCAAGGCTTATCCCTAGATTATCAAAGCCCTTTAAGATTTCTCCTTTCCTCCACACATTCTCCCTTTTTAATCTCTCTTGTTTCATTCACCATACCAATTTACAACAGCAAGTCTCCTTCATGCTGTTTGAAATTCCACAGAATGATCCAAATAAGGTGATCCATGGATGAGACTAGGCTTCCAGATGCCCATCGTTTTCTGAATCAAAAGCAATTATGTCACTGAACTATAATCTAGTTTTGAAATATAATTTTGGTGTGCGTGTAATGTGTACGTATCAATCTTTCAGTGCTGAACTGGGTCCATGTCCTGCCATACTTCTTATCTGACTGAGTTTACAATCTGAGCAGGAAAAGAAACGGGCCAACAAGTGAACAGCTACTCCTTCCTCATTCTTAGGCTACTTACCAAGTTCTGGCTCTTGTAATGGTGGGAGGGCAGCAGGATGGGGGGGGCACATAAGCATTCATGGGAAAATATTAGTGAACTATCATTTGTCTTGTGTTTTTGGCCTCGGTGCATTGATCTGCTGCTGTGAAAAGTAATGCTTTCAAAGGGTCTATAGTGGTAAAAAAAAGGAAAAAAAGAAAAGATGGTGTGCCAAATATTCCATGCCAAACAAACTCTCATTGTGTCTATACTAGTTTCTGTACACATACTCAGATTTTTCTTCCTTTTTTATCTAATAAAAGCAATAACACAAAAAATCAATACTGCATTAAAGCCAACAGCAAACTCCCTTTGATATTTATGGCTGTGGACTGCATGGCTATAAAGCAATCGGGGAGGAAAATGTAAAAAAACAACAACTCATAAGGCTATATAGCCTGAAATAATTATTAAAATATTGTTGGAACAAGTGTCCTGCTGGGCCCTGTAGCATCTTTAATAGGGGTGTGCAAGAAGGGGTGTCATTTAGTTACCAATTTGCTTGTGTTATTAAAAGATTATTATGGTTTTTAAAAACTTTACTTATTTTTTTAAAAAAATTATAAATCAACACACATCGAACAATTCATACATTAAACATCAACTTCCCTTCTCCCCACTTCAATGGTTCATTACATTGCTTCGTTGCTGCATACTCTGATTACTATCTATTTTAGCTCATCCAATTCTTCTCTTGATTATATTTTTACTGCTAGATTTATTATTCTAATCCTGCTAATGTTTTAAGATGTTTACAGTAATCTTTCAAATAATCAACAAACATTTTCCAATCATCCTTAAAAATTCTCCTTTCCTGCTCTCCTAGTTTACCAGTTAAGCTAGCCAGATTAATTTGCTTTGTTTGTTTGAATTACATTATGTTAATTATTCTCCTCCTTTATTTTTGTCTCCTGTTACTATCAAAGGGAGATCCTGTCTGTCTTCTGCTGCCTGTACCTTTGGGTGTATTTGATTCAAATGGAATGATATCTTTAAGGTTTTCTATGGCTCCCTCAAAGCATTAGACATGCCAATTGTCAGATTGTTTAAAAGAGGTTCCATTTTAGAGGCACATCCTATATAATCCCCCATTTATTCCAGCTGCATTTCTTCTGGTGACGACTTTGAGGTTTTCCATCCAATTGTTATGCCATTTTCAGACCTTCTATTGCCTCTCCAAAGGATCATCTCTGACAAATTTTAGATTGAGAAGAGCCAGGGTTCTCATATTATGGTCAATTTTAAAAGGTGAAGAGAGAAAACAGAGCTTATCAACTCTCTTCCCCCCACTTTCCTCTAACCTTTTGGTGATGTGTACAGGGAGTACACATCTCCAGTTGAAATGAACGAGATATGAATGGATTTCTTCCTTCATTTGAATTCTCATTTATTTCTACAATCAAAATGGTTTCATTTCTTTTCAAAATCAATGCACATACTTAAGGCTGCATCCAGCAAAGTTGTCTTGTCCATGCAATGATTTCTGCATGTGCTGAGGAACTTCCCTCTGCTCTCCTTGCATATCCCCCAAATCTTTTCTGGAGTTACTCTAAGCCCTTTGGTGCAGATTTGAGGGCATGCAGGGAGATGTGAGAGTGGGGATCCTCCCATACCCATATTTGTCCTTGTGCGAATGGGAAGCCTTCATTGGATACAACTCTTTGTCTCTAAAGATGAGGTGAGGAACCTTTCCCCTTGTCCTGGGCCACATTCCTTCATGGGATATTTATCCTTCTGCCACCTCCTTTTCTCTCTTTCTGCCACCCCTTTTCTCACTCCCACTCTCTTTAACTTCTCTTCTCTTTCTTTTTAACTCCCTGTCCAGGACAGCCAGCACCAAATGGTGGTGTCATGCAGCCACCTTCTCAACAATGCTATTGGTGTGGGGTTGGGGGCAGGATGGTGGTGAGCTGAGGGCTGAGAAGGCACATCATTGGGGCAACAGTCATGTGTTTATGTTTCCAAGCTAAAGCAAAGGAAGTGGCCTTATAGAGGGATGGAACTTTCAGAAAACCTCACCGAATATTTTTCTAGTTCCATCTCATAAGAAGCAATTCCATTCTGCTAACAATATAATTTTTTTTTACCGTATTATATGCATTATTATATACATACATACATTATTATACATGTAACATCATATATATATATATATTAATTACATGTATAATATATGCATGTTATACACATATACCCTCCAGGTTTCCTAAAGTAACCAGCACATGACCTGATGCATACAACAATGCATATAACTGTTTAAAAAATATATTTTGATATTATAAAGTTATGCTACAGAAATATTGTACAGCATAATCCAGACTTTCTAATATGTATTTTTGGCATACAATTAGTAGGGCTTTTAAAAAAAACACACATGAAGAATAATACATGAACAGTTCAGTTACGAACGGGTACTCAATGAGAGACAGTCCAATGCAAGCAAAGCTTGATTGGGTTGGTACTGGCAGGTTCCAACTATAAATCTATTTAAAATGGGTTCTTCCTCCATCTCTAGCCTTACACCAGATCAGACTGTCAATCTAGCCTATAGGCAGTGGCTCTCCAAGGTTTCAAGAAGAAACCTGCTATCTGATCTTTTCAACAAGAGAGAATATGGTTGCATCCAAGCATGTGCTCTACCACTCAGCTATGTTCCTGGTGCTCTTTCAAAACAGTCATCATGTAGTCCATCAGCGGAGACCAGAAATAAATACTGAGTGCAATGCTTTTAAGCTTGGTGTTGATACTTCTTCCCCTGCTTCATAGGGTTCTTTCCTATATTTGGCACCATGCTTTAGTATCAGCAAATGTCACAGACAGACCTTTTGTTTTCACATGACCACTTCAGCCTGCATACAAGTTCAATATTTAGCTAGGCACTCTTCTACTTTATGAATCCCAAACATTCCCCATCTGCTGCAAACCACATAGTCTTAGCAAACTTTGTCCTGTCTTGCTGGACAAAGAGATTATTTGACAGCAGTTTAATAAGTCTTCACCTGGCTCCGTGAAACCCAAAAGGAGCACTCCAAATGAGATCCAGATTACAGTCAATATTCAATATGCCCTCTGGAAACCAGATGTGATAGCTTTTCTTCCTTCAGGTACTTATTAAGAACTTAATTGTATGGTGGAAATTATCCAGTGCTTTTTTCTAGGGAGTATTCAAGGGTACACAGTACCGGCACCTCTTTTTTGTTGTTGATGTTAAAAAGTATAGCACTTACTGTAACAACTTCATGGTGAGTACCGGCACCACTTTTTCTAAGAAAAAAAGCTCTGAACTTACCTATAGATGTCAAGAGAAAGAGACTGTTTTCAGAGGACCATGCAGGCATTGTGCCACCTGAAGAAAATTACAAAAGTGTCAATCAATCCACATGCAATATGGAATTAGAAAAATCAGTGATGGGGTGGAACTAGGGTTGGGAACATAGGAAGCTAACTCCAGACTGGGATCTCTCCTAGCCATTCCTGAAGATCCTGGGGGATTGGACCTGGGATCTTCTGCATGCAAAGCAACCATTCTGCCACTAAGCTGTAGCCCTTGCTCAGGGTTGATCAACTGAGCTGTGAAAGAAGCATAAGATTCCATCCATTGCAGCTTTTCTGTTTCCATACTGAATGGTTGAGAGGACCATGAAAAGATTAGATGTTTCCAGCTTGATCTTGTTTTAGGGGGTGAAGCATATTGTCAGGGACTGGCTGAACACTGAGGAGTGGTGGCTCTATTGCTGAGCTATGGAGAGTCTGACCATAGCCAACATCCAAATCACATTCTTTAGCTCAGAAATCTTTCATGTGATTATCCCATAGATTTAACATCACTGAGTATATGCATTTCTCCTGACTTTCAAGTTAATGTTCTATTGTATTTGCTTATCTATTGAAAATTGTTATTGAAAATGGCTTGTTCTGTTTCACTTTTAAGACCCAGTGAACTATGGCTTTAGTGGGGGAATTTAATCAATTCAAAACTTCCTTTCGGCAAAATAAATTTTATGTCCATATTGTAGCAGTGTTTCAAATGTGCTACCTATTAGAATAGCCTTATAGAAGAGAGATGCTCATAGCATTTTTATTGCACTTTCATTTGGCTGATCTTCCCCTTAGTTTACAAGATTCATTTTGTTCACACTACTCTTGGTATTAAAGTGCAGGAATCACCTTCGTACATCTTAGGGTTGCTGGGGCCAACAGCAAAATATACAGACTGAAATTAAGTATGAAAAAGTGTTATAATATTATAAGAACAATACATATTTTGAAGGCCACTAAAAAGGCATTTTAAAAAAAGTATCTAAAATCAGCTTCAGTTTCTTTCCAAATATTAACTGGTTTCCTGTTGTAATAGCATCTTACTATTACTTTTTCAATTTTTTTAAAAATGAATCTTAATACTACTCTGAAAAGAGATATAAAACAAACCTGTGCATATGTCTTTGAAGGAAAAGTACAACCAGAGCTCCTAGCTTCATGGAGAAAGCCCATATGGAGGCTTTTCAGACATTAAAATATGAGGTTGAGCATACATGAACCCACGTTCCCCTCCATGTGTTCAGCTAACATCTGATCAGGGCAAAATTTGGAATATTGACATTTCAAATGCTTTTAAGGCCATGGGTTGGTTCAACATGAGGCAATGCAAGTTCTGGACAATATACAGTATATACTGCTATACCATCTACCAAAGGCACATAAAATCCATGCTGAAATCTGATATGCCGTGAGCAAGATTTGCCGTTGTGTGAATGGTGTATGTTCTCCATGTGTGAGGCACAGGAAATTTACATTGTGTTTAACAGAGACCACAACGTTTCCCATTTCCACACATTATACAATTATTGTCAGATCACCATAATCTACAATAATGCATGAAACCATGATGCCAGAACTTACTTTTTAAATTACTATGGCAAGAATAAAGTCATCAAGTCACAGACTTCTATGCTGCGTAAGTGCTCGAGCTGGAAAAAGATATGAAGGCTTCAAGAGTAATACACTGGCTTTATTCAACTGCATGAGTCAGTTCATTGCTCTGCCAAATGGAGAATGTCAGTGTTATTTCATTTTCCAATTTGTTACAAGTGTACTTGTCATGCTTCCTGATCAAAAAAGCATATCGGCTTGGGCAGCTCACTCTGAAAGTTATGAGGACTGCTGCACCCAACCACAAGCAAAAGCACTCCATCCCGTGAGGCAGACGTTGGCATGATGGCGCAGGACGGCTCACATACACATCCCATGCTGTCCACAGAATCAGTTACTAAAACCCCTCTTATTTCAAGCACCACAAAGCTGGGAAACTGGAAGCTAAGACTGATGTATTAACAGGCAGGCCCTGCTGAAACAGCTGAGCTGATGCTTCCTGATGGGAACAATGGATTGGCTCTGCTAACCTCCCCATCACCGCACCCCTCTCCCTGACAGTAAGTAGCAGTAGTACTTCCTGCTGGGAAGTTAGTGTTGTAGCTCCACTCTACTGGGCAAGCCTTTTCTGGTGTCCCATGATCAGCAATGATGATGTTGAGAGCCAGTGTGGTGTAGTGGTTAAGAGCAGTGGACTTGTAATCTGGTGATCAGGGTTCGCGTCCCTGCTCCTCCACATGCAGCAGCTGGGTGACCTTGGACTAGTCACACTTCTCTGAAGTCTCTCAGCCTCACTCACCTCACAGAGTGTTTGTGGTGGGGGAGGAAGGGAAAGGAGATTGTTAGCTGCTTTGAGACTTCTTAGGGTAGTGACAAAGTGGGATATCAAATCCAAACTCTTCTTCTTCTATGTCACCAATTGTGCTTGCTTGCAACTTATTCTCATAAGTCCTGTGGCCCCATCAGGATTGGGGTCATACTGATGAGGAGGAAGTAGAAGGGAGAAGGAAATCATATATACCTGTAGGTTCTCTCCCTTCCACCTCTCCTATGCAGCAGGGAGCCTCATTGGGAGCTGAGGAGGGCATTGACCACCCACTGAGGTAGAGGCGATGGAGAATGAACAGGAGTCAGAAGGGGAACAATCAGATGTTGTCTCTGTAGATGGGTACAGACTCACCCATACCCAGTGTACATTTACAAATGTGGCCTTCTTGCCATGCTTCATATTTAAAAGCTTGGCAGGAGTTTGGGACATACACGTTGCTTCTGCTCAGTTCTGAACTTCTTGTCTGGCTCCTGAACTCTTGGCTTCTACTGCTAAGCCCATCACTTTAATTGCTTGAATAAAGAACTCTGTCTTACATGCAAGTTAAGATCGTCTCCCACTGTTTTGGGCAGGAGTCCGCACGTGTTCTGTCCAGGAGTGAATGCAGTTATGGGAGAAGTAGCATGTGAACTTTAGGCTTCCCTTCTGCCTACAACAATAATACTTTGTCGTTCCAGTGTGGTGGCCAGAGGAAAGCAGCTCTCCAGTGGTCTGATTTCACATAGCACTAGAAGCACAACTGATGCTAGGATATTGCAGTGACTTTCAATGGTAATTTTGGCAGTGCTTATGGAAGGGTGATGCTCCTGTGGCCACAACCTGGAGACCATCCCTAGATCATGACACAGATAGACAGGGAAGCAGTTTTTGGTGACCATAGTTAGGCCTTAATGAGACCTGAGTATAATGAAGACCTGAAGTGATACAATAACACAAAGAAAAGGGGGAGGGAAATATTTACTATCAATTGCCCAGAAAGTAGTACAAGAAGTAATGTTAAATCCTGAAAAATTGAGCTATATATAAGACTGTTCTTCCTAACTGTACATTTGCATTCCAACTGTTCTTATTTTGTCCACATCTTAAAATGCAATAGTTTGAACTGAATTTTTGCCCTGCCTTGTTGGCAACTTTACCTTGCTATGCCACCAACAATATGAAAGACCCTAATACGCGGTGGCGTAGCGTGGGTTGTCAGCACCCGGGGCAAGGCAAGTAATTTGCGCCCCCTAACCCGTGGATTTTAGCACTTGAGTGCGAGCGCCCCCCCCCCAGATGTTGCGCCTGGTGCGGCCGGCCCCCCTGCACCCCCCACGCTACGCCACTGGGAACAGCTAAGGGAGCTGGGCATGTTTAGCCTGGAGAAGAGGAGGTTAAGGGGTGATATGATAGCCATGTTCAAATATATAAAAGGATGTCACATAGAGGAGGGAGAAAGGTTGTTTTCTGCTGCTCCAGAGAAGCGGACACGGAGCAATGGATCCAAACTACAAGAAAGAAGATTCCACCTAAACATTAGGAAGAACTTCCTGACAGTAAGAGCTGTTCAACAGTGGAATTTGCTGCCAAGGAGTGTGGTGGAGTCTCCTCCTTTGGAGGTCTTTAAGCAGAGGCTTGACAACCATATGTCAGGAGTGCTTGATGGTGTTTCCTGCTTGGCAGGGGGTTGGACTCGATGGCCCTTGGGGTCTATTCCAACTCTATGATTCTATGATTCTATGATTCTATGAGGCTGTGTCAGATAGGGTGGAAATTTCATCCTTTCTGTCCCTCACATGGGAAACCGAAAAACACCCTCTCAGAATTAACTAGGGACCAGGATTACCAAAGCCCCATTCTCCCTGCAACCGCTTGGGTATCTGGTGGGCACCCAGTGAAATTATTTCCAACCACAAAGTCCAATACAAAGTATTTTTGTGGTAGGGAAGGAGTTTCAGCTTTGCCTTGTGGGCTGTTCCTCCAAGCTGTCTTTGCGGCGCGTAACAGCCTGGAAGAGAATCAGCGAGAGGATCTTTAGAATTCAGTGCAAATTGAATTTCACCGGAATAGCTCGGAGGTGCTGGCAGCCCTCTTCCCTCCCCCCCACCCCGCTTTTTCGTTTTCTAAACAAGTGATCGGACTCTTCCCCTCCCCTCAGCCCCATGAAACAAGTCCCCAGCGCGAAAAGAAATAATAATTTTTTTAAAAAAAGAAGATAACAAGGACGGGGTGTTTTCCAGAGCGAGGTGGAAGCCGCCCATCGCAAGGGCAGAATCTCTGCGGTGCGTAATTACGCGCGGCTTGGAGAGCTCTTTTCCCCCCATTACCCGGGCCCTAGCGGTGCCCGCGGCAAGGTGAGGTTCTCCCTCTCCGGCAGGCGCCTCTGCGCGCCTTCACCCCATTCTCCAGCCCCGCCACATCTGGGAACATCATTAAGGAGTCGCCTCTGCAGCTCAGGAAGTTTTCACACTTCACGTTTCATTAAACACAGGTCTTCTCGGATTCCTTGGGAAAGGGAGAAGCGGGAGAGAAAGGGGAGAGGCGCTGGGCGCGGGTCGGGGGAGAGCGCCTGATTTGCAGCTGTTGGGCTTTCAAAGCCAAATAAAACGGCCAGTCTGCGGAGCACAGCCGCAGCGGCGGTGGGGGGCGCGCGCGCGCTAGGGCGCAAGGCTGGCGGTGGCGGCAGGGAGCCCGGCGGAGGAAGGAACTTGTCCCTTCCCTCTGGACTCGCGCCCCCCGCAGATGTTGCGCCCGGTGCGGCCGGCACCCCTGGCACCCCCCACGCTACGCCACTGCTAATACGTTTATTAAATCAGTTCCAGTTTGAAGCTGAGCATTCACATTTGCGTTTAACATTTTCTTCACCTCTGGGACAATTATTTTTTAAGCACATCAGAATGTAATTATCATGTTTTGAGGTTCCTGAGGCTAAAGATTTACAGAACAGAGCTTTGTAGCTAGGCCAGTAAAGGCCATGGTAAGAACACGGCAGGTTAAAATGCCCTCTTACCGACATCTTAAGCTCACCAACAAATCAAAGTTTCTGTCCTTTTGGAAATCCCCAGAGCCATGCTCCTCTGACAGGGATGATATTATCTGTCACCTTTAAATCGTCTAAGCCTCAGTTCAAGCAAGCCTTGACAGTCTCTTTAGTTGCCAAGGTCAATACCTCTGCACCTGTTGCAACCACTTGTGACAGTAAAAATGGAGGTAAAGAGAGATATCCCGATACAGAAGAATGCTGCTCACACAATGCTAATTCATAAAAGAACCTTTTGCATGATTGTCAAACACAACATGAGGTCATCTATTCCATCTTTGCAAGTGCCAACAATAGTAGCCTTGAAGAGGTTATAGCTTTGTTGGAATCAAGGGGCTTTTTGAAGTTTCAGTGTATATTAAAAAGGAAACATGATGCATGGTGACATCATAAGACAATCAACAGATGAGTCATTGGCAAATATATATTTACAAATAATCAGAAAGGATTTGTTAAAAGAATCACATCAGAGTAACTTGGTTTCTTTTTTAACTCCAAAGTGTTACAAGTTGAAAGAGCTCTTTATAAGAGGTACTACTACCAGTGCTTTTTTTCCCTTAAAAAATGTTTAGGGGTACTCTCATTTTCCTACTCATATTGAAATAATGTCCCCCAATGATGCCAAACTTAGAGTCACAAAATGTTTTGGGATATGTGTACCCCTGCGTATCCCCATAAAAAAAGCCCTGACTACTGCTATGCTGGGAGAACATCTAAATGACCCAACAACATGAGCAGGGTTGTATGCAAGGGTCTTCCCTTCTGAACTGGCAACCCCTCCCAGCAGTTTGCTAATTCCACAGAAACAATCCATGCTAATCCTGCCATCCAAACTGGTCAGTTAGTGAGACACAGCTCAATGCTGTAAGAGACATATCTGCTCATTGATAAAGAACTCCAATGTGGATGGGATAATATTTATATGTCATTAGACGTGGTTGGGAAAAAAATGGCTGTACTGCTGTTTTACCACAAATCTTTTATTGTACTGATACGTTCTAATGCATTGCTGTGAACTGCTTTGGGCTTTTCAAAATGTAAGCAGTTCACAAATGTTTTTAAATAAATGAATATCCCCTTATTTGACCCAAGACTGACCAATCTTTAGATAGATAGATGTATACACATAAACGAAAGAAAGAAAGAAAGACGCACACCAATTGCCCATAAGAAATTGCCTCTATTCCTGAAGAAAATGTGTATACAGCTCCTTTTTGGGAAACAAATTGCCTCTATCGTAGCAGGGAAAATGTCACATCTAAATCAGTTATACCTGATGAAGAGTTGTTTCTGATCCCAAACACACTGGAAAACACTGAAGAGGTGGCAGTAAAAAATATTTATTGCTTTCACTTTGATTACTTTCATGCTATGTTTGCTGTACCACCTGCTGCATTGATGACACTTCAAGATAAGCCAAGGTAGCCCAATGGATGAAGCAGGAGGAATAGTGTGGATACAGTGAATCTTGACTCTTAACAGCAGTGCCACACTTCCAACTGAGAGACAATAATATAATATAATGTCATGTCAAAATGGGTATGAAGAGAGTGTCTGCAGGAGACTAGAGGTAGATAGAGAGGATTACACCTGTGAAATCAATCCATTTCTTGTATTTCCTACCATAGTGAATGAACCCCCTTGTAATCCTAGCAATGAGATTTTTGATAGCAAAACTTGTTTGACTTTAGTAGACCAGAAAAGGTGTAGGTTTTGGAGATAATGCTAATATGGGCCCAAGCATCATTTTACCCCCTTCAATTCAACATCCCTCTGCATGTGCATCTGCTTGGTGGCTCAGCAATAGCAGCAGCTTTCCAATTTATTTTAACATGACTATTCTCAGGTAAATGGATTGTGAAATACAGACTTAATGAGAAGATTTAAAAAAGCATGTTCAAGAGTATTTTCAGCCCATTGAAATGTAGACTATAAACAACATACTTACTCTTTTCTTATTAAGTTTGATTTCTTGCGTAGTATGTCTTCACAGAACAGAACACACGATGTTTTCAGAACTGGCAAATGAGCGAGACCAATTCCTGATCAGAATCAAGAATGGTTTATTTTTCATGCTCCTCTTAACTGTTGGGAAAGTCTTGTGTACCCATTTCAAAAAAGAAAGAAAAAGCAAGAATCCTGGTCAAACTAATAGTTCTCACCCGAGCTCAGGAAGGCCACACAGGTGAGATAGCTTGAGAAAGACAACTGAGGAGAACAGTTTGAACATTTCATTTGCACTGACTTGACCATCGCTCAGTGCACAGTGATTTTAAATTGTTGTCATGTAGTTACCAACCATTTTCATCCATATGTGCCATCGTAAAAAAGTGATACATGTACAAGTGTAGTGTAAGCTCTGCATCCACAATTAGAGACCTGTGGACATATTAAAGGGCTACTATGGCAAATTAATTTGGACAAAAGCTGCCATTTGGAAACAAAATCTGACTCTTATGTTTCTCTGCTGGCATGGGAGCTATTAGCAGCATAGGAAAGACTGACACTTCAAGTAATGTTACAAACCCCAGGCCACATGGAAGCATAATATATTCCAACTTGTCCCCGTGCTAGGGAGGCAGTTCTTGACACAGAGGAACTGAAGTGTGGGCAATAAGTTGTTTATGGTGCAGACGTTCTCATATTCCTAAGAGGTACAGAATAGAGGAGCATTGAAGGAGCAAAAATGGGCAGAGAAATGGATGTGGCATTTGTATTGCACACTAGACTACATTCCAACCACACAAAAGCCAGAGGTTTCTACACACCTGTCTCGATCCAAACAAGCACAAGGACATTTCAATGACACATTTCTGCCAGACAAAAGCACTCAAGAGGGGTGTATCCTGGGGCCAGACAGAGAAGATGCTATAAATCTACCAGGAGGCCAAATGGTGCTGCTAAAAGTTGAAAGTATATGACATATTTTAAGCTAATTATGCAAATACTATGGAAAAAGGAGTGGATTACTTGTTTAGTATTGAGAATCACTGCCACAAAGACTAGAAGTTTATTCTTTTCAAAATGTTTGCTTGGATTTTCATGATACTAATGCAGCCAGGAAGAATATGAAAGAATACTGTGAGGCTATAGACTTAGCAGCCCCCTAGAGAATGATATTTCAAACTATGTGGCATAATGGTTAGAGTGTTTGACTATGACTTAGGAGAGTAGGGTTTGAATCCCTACTCAACCACAAAGCTCATTGACTTACTTTGGGGTAGTGGCCATCTCTTAGCCTAACCTACCTCACAGGGTTGTTGTGAGGATGAAATGGGGAGGACAAGGAGAACCATCTACACAACCTTGAGCTCCTTAGGAGAAAAGGTGGCATCTAAATGTAATAATTAATTAATAGTCCAGAGTACTTTGTTTCACTGCTCTACACATCAGCTAAGGATCTGGATGTCTCTCACTCCAAAAGGTCACTCAGGATCTCCCAGGTTAAAAGTCAATTACATTTTCTTGTTTGTTTGTTTTTTAAATAATATTTATTACTTTTAAACCTTACAAAAAGAAGAAAAGCAAAGAAAAAAAAGAAGAAAAAAGAAGAAAAAACATACAATACAATATATAAACAATACACAACACAACATTAACACATTAAACAAAACAAAAGCAAAAACAGTTCAAAAAACACACATCATACCATCTCAATATCCTCTCTTTCATTCCCTTGTTTCATCGACCTCCTCTCACCTCCCTTTTTGTATTCCATTTCTATTAATTATTTCAGCAAATCCTTTCCATCTTTCTCTATTTTCTGTCATATGATTATCTTTGTCACGGCTAAAATGGCCGCTGTTTCTTTAATGTGAATAAAGCTGGGTCAGCATGACTCAGCGGCTTGCAGCAGGCTGTATATATAGGTGAGAACTGTTGGTTTGTGTGTTGGCTGGTGTTTGGGTTGGTTGGTGCTGGTGTGTATTCAGTCGTGTTTTGCACAAAGACTTTTAATAAAACTCTGCAAGGATATTCCCGTGGACTCTTTTTGTATCGACAAGGAGACTGAGAAGATAAAGGGAGGTCAGAACCCTTTCCTTCTTTTTTTTGCTTTTTACAAACACTGACAGGTTATGGGCCCAGTGTTTCTGAGCATGTGCAGAGTGCAAAACGACTAACAGCATTTCAGCAAGGAGCTGGTGAGTCCTGGTGGTGTACAGAGACAGTGGCTGTGCGTTGGAGCAGTTGGTGGCAAGCTGTAACTGTCTGCAGCGACGCTGGAGCGGCTAGGATCTGAGGATCAGGAAAGCACTCAGCGTCGGCTACTGGAACAGTTTGAACTGCTAGAGGACCACAGTAGGCGACTCACAGAGCGGCTACACCAGTTGCAGAGCCAGGCGGGACCTGAGGGTCAACAGAGGCAGCAGCTAGAAGCCGGTGAGTGCCAGCCAGGACCATCTAGTTGGACTCTAAAGAGAGAGTCAGGAGAGATTGCTGGAGGCCCTACAGAAGGGGCTCAGCAAGCACCAGCAGAGATGGCAGATTTCCAGTCTTCCCAAGTTGTAAATATTGGGGGAGGCATCCCTTTTGAACTTCTCTCAGAGAGCAACTGGCTGAGTTGGTCAATTAAAATGCAGCAGTTGTTAAGGAGAGATGGACTATGGGACTGTGTTGAAACTGAGGTTTTGAGACGGGACTCTGCTGAGAAAAAACGGCTAGATGAAAGGGCCCGTGCCCAAATTATGCTGTGTTTGAGCAACTCTCAGTTATTGCATGTAGCAAATGCCAGCACAGCGTTTGAGTGCTGGAATTTATTAAGGGCAATGCATGTCAGAGAAACTGCTGGAACTATAATTTCTCTGACCAGAAGGCTGTTCAGGACTGTTATGAAGGAAGGTGAGAGTTTGGCAACTCATCTTCAAACGCTGAAATCTCTGTTTCTTCAACTACAACAGAGAGGTAAGCATTATGATGAGACTGACCAAACCTACATTATCCTTTCAAGTTTGCCTGAAAGCTGGTTGCCTGTGATTAACAGCATGGAGAGTATGCGTCCCCGAGATCTGACCCTTGAGTATGTGGTTGGCAGATTGACCGAAGAAGCAGAAAGAAGGTCAGATAGACAGGCTGAACTCCAAGAACGGAGGAGTTACAGCAAAGGGGGCCAGCAGCAGAATCTGCCAATGGAGCAACGCCAGGGTTTGGACTTGGCCATGGCGGTGAGGAGATGCTATAGATGCAACCAACCCGGGCATCTCCAAAGCCAATGCAGGGCAAGACTTCCAGGAGACGACGTGGAGCAGAGACAGCAATCGACGCAGAAACGTAAGCAGAAGGGGTTCTCTTCAGGGAAGAAGAACACGCGTTCTGCTCAGTTTGTGTCTGCATTTTCTCGGGAGGAGAGAAAGATACCTCGGGGAACATGGTTGCTGGACTCTGGCAGCAGCAGGATTATCTGCAACAGTCGGGAGGACTTTAAGACCCTGGAGAAGCCAGCTGATGGAAAAGACTCAATTTATCTTGCTGATGGTCGTAGAAGCAAGATTGATGGCCAGGGAACATGTTTCCTGCAGTGCTTGAACACTACTCTACCAGAGACTCTGTTTGTCAGCAGTTTGGACTATTGTTTACTGTCTGTAAGCTGTTTGATTAATGCAGGGTATAGTGTTAAGTTCACGCAGGATGGCTGTCTGATAAAGAATGGAACTCAGGTATGTGGCCATGCAAAGTTGGAAAATGGGTTATTTGTAATGCAGAACAAGCCTGTTAAAGCAGCCCAGGTGGTTCAGGATAATTTGCCAGTTCATAAGGGGTGTGTACATCAACTGCACAGAAAACTGGGTCACGCCAATTTCCGTGTGCTTTCAGAAATGCAAAAGGTGTGCAAGAACCTAAAAGTAAATAGCTGTAACTGTTTCCTAGATTGCAATGTATGTAAAATGGCCAAATCTAAGAGGAAGCCTGTGGCTTCTAAAAGCGACAGAGTATCTAAAGAGGTTTTAGAACTTGTCCATTGTGACGTGATAGGCCCTTTTCCACAGAAGACTGAAGGGGGCGCCAGATATGCTTTTCTGGTAATAGATGACAAATCACGTTTTAGTTGGCTGTTTTTGTTAAAGCAGAAATCTGAGTGTTTCCCCACATTCAGAGAATGGGTTGCCCAAGCTGAAAAGCTCTTCGCTCGCCCTGTTGTGCAGTTGCAAACAGATAGGGGCGGAGAATTTCTGAACAAACAATTTGGGGCATGGTTGCGACGTAAGGGGATCACTCACCGTTTGACTAACCCTTATAGCCCTGCTGAAAATGGTCTGTGTGAAAGACGTGGGGCTGTGATACAGTCAGTAAAAGACTGCCTGCTAGTGGATGCAGGATTGGGTCACAACCATAGGCTGTGGGGCGAGGCTTTTCTGACCGCGAACTTTTTGATTAATAGAACCTGGTCAAGCTCTATAAAAGATATACCTTATCGTGTATTGTTTGGTAAAGAACCAGAGTGGACAATGCTCCATAATTGGGGTTCTTGGGCACATGTAAATATTCCCAAAGCTCAGCGTCAGAAAGGGGGTGCTAGAGCACAGAAACTGCGGTTTGTGGGATATCAGTCCTATGGCAAAGGGTGGCGTTTCAATTTACGCCCAGGACGTGTGGTTCTGTCACGAAGTGCAGACTTCGCTGACCAGGACAGATGGACTGCGATCCATGCCAACCCTAATTGCCTACTGCCCCTGCAAGTAAGAGAAGAGGCTTCTTCTCAGCCATTGGCAACACAGGAGCAGGATGAGGAGGAGGCACAGATTTCCCCAAAAGATGTGGCAATAGATAATACTTCTCTAGAGGAAGAGGAAGAAGAGCCAGAGATAAGGGGGGAAGAAGAAGTAGTTGTGCCTAGGCGCTCCCAGCGTTCAAACAAGGGTGTACCTCCTCAGCGTTTGACCCTAGGAGGAGTGAGAGTATGCAATGTGAGTTGTGTGGAACCACAAAGTTATAATGAAGTCTTAGACTTACCCCCTGGGGAACGTGCTTTGTGGAAACAAGCTATGAAAGAAGAAATGGACTCTTTTAAACGTAACAAAGTGTTTGAGGTCATAATGCCACCACCTGGTGGCAGAGTGGTGTCATGCAAGTGGGTTTACAAAAGGAAAACCCTTGCATCTGGGGAACCACGTTTTCGAGCCAGATTAGTAGCCAGAGGGTTCACTCAGATTAAAGGGGAGAGTTATGATGAAGTGTTTTCTCCCACGGTAAAGAGTGAAACTTTTCGTTTAATGCTTTCCATTGCTGCTGTAAGACAACTAGCAGTGCACCATTTTGATGTTGATGCTGCATATCTGCATGCAAATTTAGACCATGAAGTGTTAATGAGACAACCCCCTGGGTTTGAAGAGGGGAATGGTGCAGTCTGGCGTTTGAAAAAAGCTGTTTATGGTCTCAAACAAAGTGGAAGGTGTTGGAACCAGTGTTTAAATGAAGCCCTTGTAAAACTTGGTTTTAAAAGGAGTGTGGCTGATCCATGTCTGTACACCAAGGGGACAGGCAACAAATATCTAATGCTCTTAGTCTTTGTTGATGATTTGCTTGTGGCAGGGAGTTCCACAGATGAGATCCAGAAGCTCACAAGTCAACTAGAAAAGAGGTTTAAGCTTAAAGCCTTAGGGCCTGTAAGCAATTACTTGGGAGTAGAAGTAAGGCAGGAAGCTGATGGAAGCTTCCTATTGAGCCAGAAAGAGAAAATTCTTCATTTAATAGAGCAGTTTGGCATGGAAAACTGCAAGCCAGTTCAGACTCCCATGACACCAGATTTCCCAAAGACACTGTGTGATGATGAATTTGATCAGCCTGAGTTGTATCACTCAAAAATAGGATCACTGCTGTATTTAAGCCAGTGGTCAAGGCCAGACATTGCATGTGCTACAAATGTTCTGAGCCAACATGTATCTAAACCCAGTACTGCCGATTGGTGTGCTTTGAAAAGGCTTATCAGATATCTAAAGGGGACATTAAATGTATGTTTGAAGATCTCTAGTACACAAGATGAAAAACTAGAAGTATTTGTTGATGCGGACTGGGGAAGCTGTGTAGCTACTAGAAAATCTACAAGTGGAATGGTTATGATGTTTGCCAATTACATAATTGGATGGAGGTCAAAGAAACAAGGATTTGTTGCGACCTCATCATGTGAGGCAGAATATGGGAGCCTGTCGCTAGCATGCAATGAAATCATGTGGGTTATACAGATACTAAAAGATCTAGATTGTAAAGTAGATTTGCCTATCCAAGTGTATGAAGATAGCCAATCGTGCATTGCATTAGCGGGCTCGGAAATAATGAAATCCGCATCAAAACATATTGCTATCCGTCATGCGAATGTGAGAGATTGTGTACAGAATGGGGTAATCAAACTGGAGTATTGTCAGTCACAAGATAATATTGCTGATTTGTTTACTAAGCCTTTGCCAGCAACATGCCATAATGAATTGATGACAAAACTGGGTTTATGTATATAATGTATTGTTGTATTGTTGTAATGTATTGTTTCTGTTGGGGTTTTTCGCATTTAAGAAACAGAAGGGGTGTCACGGCTAAA
Source organism: Podarcis liolepis (assembly GCF_965112155.1). Classification (NCBI taxonomy): domain Eukaryota; kingdom Metazoa; phylum Chordata; class Lepidosauria; order Squamata; family Lacertidae; genus Podarcis; species Podarcis liolepis. Next base: position 68,530,476 of record NC_139557.1, on the reverse strand, counting down.
ATGGCCGCTGTTTCTTTAATGTGAATAAAGCTGGGTCAGCATGACTCAGCGGCTTGCAGCAGGCTGTATATATAGGTGAGAACTGTTGGTTTGTGTGTTGGCTGGTGTTTGGGTTGGTTGGTGCTGGTGTGTATTCAGTCGTGTTTTGCACAAAGACTTTTAATAAAACTCTGCAAGGATATTCCCGTGGACTCTTTTTGTATCGACAAGGAGACTGAGAAGATAAAGGGAGGTCAGAACCCTTTCCTTCTTTTTTTTGCTTTTTACAAACACTGACAATCTTAACATATTTTAACCTTATTTTCCATTAAAACTATATTACTTATTTATACTTAATTCCTTAAAACATTTCTACTAAAGCCATATAATTTCCTTCCAACATTTTTCTAACACTCATTAATTTTACATTATTTCCATATATAGATTTTAAACTTTTTCCAATATTCTTCCACAGTCTCTTCTCCCTGGTCTCGGATTCTGCCAGTCCTTTCCGTCAATTCCATATAGTCCATCAACCTGGTGATCTTCTGTCCGAGGCTCTTAACTCTTTTCCAAGTCCCTTCTGCGAGTCTTCTTCATGTTTATACATGCACTTAACTTTGTCTTCTCCTGATCTTGTTCTTATTTTCCTTCCTTTGATGCTGAAAAGTAGATCTCGGGGAAATTCCCACCTAACAATGTTTTTATTCCTTCTCGACAAATCAGCCAAATCTCCATAGTCAAAAGTAAAGTTCACAAGATATTTCCAGTCGTATTTCAAAGTTCCTCCAAGTCTGGCGGTCCCCACAACTCCAGTCTCCTCCTGACCCAAGTCCAGGTCCCAAAGGTCAATAAATCCCTGTGTGAAGGGATCTATCCAACTTTCCTTCTCCAGTCCAAGCGGGACTCCAATCCTCAAAGTCTGGCTTTCTCTAAATTCAGTCGTAAAAGGCATCAACTTATAGTCATCAAATTGCATCCACGAGGCTGGGGCTCTAACAACTTTCTCCCCCGCCTTCTCCTCAATTTGCCATGTCAAAGTAGATCCCTGTATCGATTCCTGGATAGTTTCTGTATTAATATTCACTTTTTGTCCCAAGTTAGTCACTTTTTGTTCCAAGTTATCAATTTTTATAATCATCACATCCGTCTTCCTGTGGAGCTGTTCCAGTGAGCCATTAATCTTACATAATGCAACCACTAAGGCTTCTTCTGTCAACATTCTTGACGGTCCAAGGTCAATCCCAGATTCTCACGGTCTTGTCTTACAGCTGGAAATTCCCCCAGCTCCGCTCATGTAACAATTTCAAAAGCTTCCTCTAGGGGGAAACAATTTCTATTTGTATCAATCCTTTTAAGCACAGTTCCAACAATAAAGTTAGTTTCAATTTTTCAATTACATTTACTCCTTTTTAAATGCAGAAGGAGACAATGGAAACAATGTATTTCTCTTCTTTAACTTACTGTCAACAAACTATCTATTCACAGTCAATGAGCATATCCAAAACTTCAGTCTTACTAGCAGCCCGTTTCCAGGTTCAGAGCAGTGGTAATTTGACTTTCTTCACTCTCTCCTGCAGGTTTACGAGGTCTAAAAATTCCCCCCTCTCCTCCTGCTTCCAAGGGGGGTTTGATGATTTTAGCCAATGGAAGTTTAATCCTTTAAGAAAAGCTTTCCAAGACTTTAGCTTGCAGCCTTTTTTGCTTCAGTCTATTTACAAAAGGGGAAGGCGGACTTCCTGTTTGAAACCTCCCCGTTTCGGTACCAAATTAAGACGTTTAAAAATCCAATTTTCTGTTCCACTCGGGTAGTTGTTTTAAAATCAAATTGTCCACAGGAAAAAGTCAGCGCTCTCCGGCAACAGCAATGCGGCTTCACTCCGTGAAAGAAGCAGTCAATTCGAAGCACCGCGCCACTCACCCCACGTCGCTCCGGATCCCCGAAACTGGGTTTCCCCGCGAGTAGGGGAGGCGCAAAAGGTGCCAGCCGAATCCCACGTTCACAGGCTTCTCCCGCCTGTGATTTTTGGTGGGTCCCCGCCTTCGCCGTGGCAGCCAGACCCTAATTTCCACGAAGCGAATTCCTCCCGATCAGAGGAATTCAGCCATTACTGAAGGCGCTAACCCGGAAGTCCAGTCACTTACATTTTCTTGAACTTGGAGGACGTTTAGGCAAGCCTACAGGATTTTGGAATGAATACATTCTATTCTCTTCTGAGATGTGTTATTATCTGTTAATCCATGATGCAGAACTTAACCTGGCACAGGAGGAAAAACACTTCTTAATAATAATAATAATAATAATAATAATAATAATAATAATAATAAATTTTATTTATATCCCGCCCTCCCCAGCCGAAGCCGGGCTCAGGGTGGCTAACAACAATAAAACAGTACAAAAGTACAGCATAAACAACATTCTAAAATCATTCATTGTAAAATTAATTCAGTGTAAAAAGTAGAAAATTCTGAGATGCTGATATTCAAGAACAACCCATACAAGATGTTGTAAAGAGATTTGTATCTTAAAAGCTTCAGATAAAAAGTCAGCACTTCTTAAAATTAAATAATGCTACCTGTAAAGAGATATGTGCTTGGGCTACAATGATGAAATTTAAGTTTTAGTGTTCATTTAAAACATGATGTAACAACATAGTGACTGGATGATATGTTGTTCATTTTATTGGAACTTGCATTTAAAGTAGGGAGGGGGACCCTGTGGCCCTCCAGATGGACCAGGCGACCCTTAGCTATGCTGGCTAGGGCTGATGGAGTGCCACATTCTCTGGGTTGCATGATATCTTAGTGATACCCTGAGTAGACCCATTGAAATTAATGTACATGACTAACTTTGGTTCACTCATTTCAGTGGGTCTACTCTGAGCTCAAAAACTGGGAGAAGTTGTCATGAGCTAGGCTCGCTGAACAATATAACTGAAATACTCTCTTGTGATAAAAGTAAAGTTACTAATGCAGAGCAAAGAAAAAAGCTAAATTAAACTATGCTATACTAGAAACAAACTTCACTTGCATCCTCTTAAAAAAACCTGCAAGGGGGAAAGAGTCCGTGAGGATCCTGGGGAATACGCTGAATGTGTGAAGTTTGTGAATGATAATGCTGGTATAGCTCTTAGCTTGAATAAATTCTTGTTTTGCCGTCACACAAAAAGCCAAAGGTCACACTCTGGGGACTCCTATATTTTCCCAAGTGGGAGGAAAGGAAAATCAAGCCTTGAAAAACTTACTAATTACATCAAAGAAGATAAGCAACTGGGGCTGATGAAAGATCACAAAGAAAACACACAGATACATTGCATTCCAAATGCTGCAAGCTAGCAAAGGAACCTCATAAATCCTGCAAAGGTTTCTGTTAGCTTAAGAGGAAGGAAGGATGGAACCCACATGCTATCAGTGTTAGAAACTCAGATATATAAGGTAGGCGTCAAATGGCTCCTTAAACCAGGGTTACAGTCACCAAAATAGAATGCTTAGTTGCCATTTTGGGGCCAGACAGCTCAAAAGTCATATTTTTCAATACGACTTTTATGGTTCCTGAAATTCATTCTGATTGCACAGATAAAATATAATGAATAGAATTCTACAGGGTGTGTTGTTGGTGTGTGGAAACAGTAACGATCCAATGATCCCCAGGCAGTGTTTGAAACTCCCATTGTTTTAAGCACATTCTGTGACAGGGAATTTCATTAGTGTGAGCAGTTTCTGAGCTCTGGGCATCTAAGATTTCAGATTAAAACTGCAGAGTGGAAGGAAAAGAGGACCTTCTTTTGCCTCCCAACTTCCAGCTACTCTCTGAAGACTGGAGAAGAGACCTTCTTAAGAATATTAGAGGGGTGGGCAGAGGAAAAACTAGACCATGTGAAAAATGAACATAATATTTTAGCTGCAGTTCATTTATCTTCAGATTTGTATTCTTGTTATAAAAAGTGCACCTAGACGTTCCGTTGTTGCACCCATAACCTAGGCTTAAGGTGCCATTTAGCTCCTAGCTTTCATATATTAGCTTCTAACACTGTCCCCAGGCATGCACCTCCAGATGGTGGAGATATCAGGCACCATCCTGAACCTGGGCACCTTCACTTGGTTGCAAGTGACTGATAGCTAGGTGCAAAATGCATGCAATACAGAGCCAGCTGTAAATGGTGTTTTCAGGGCCAGGTTTCTGAGGCCCATTAGGAATAGGGTACCTGTGCCCTTTGTTTCCTTCTTCAAACTATATTTCTCCTCCCTTGTGGCCCCTTAAAAATTTTTGTAGGAGTAAATTTACCTATTTTGTTTGCCTCAGCTCCAATTGCTTCATTATGGTTTACAATGCCCAGTGCTTTTTTTCTAGAAAAAGTGGTGCCGGTACTCACCATGAAGTTGTTACAGTAAGTGCCACACTTTTTAACAACAACAAAAAGGTGCCGGTACTGCATACCCTTGAGTACTCAGGGGGCAATGACCATGCCAATGATAGGCAGATTTTATGAATAGTATCAGAGCCTGGTATCTTCCACACAGAGTACAAAATACTGAGAAAGTGTGGAGAGAGTCTCTTCCTTTAAATTCCTGGGAGTTTACCTTAGTGAAGACCTCACTTGGAAAAACAATATAACACAGGTGGTTAGGAAGGCCCAACAGAGACTCAATTTTCTCAGGGTCTTGCAAAAGAACAATGTTAAACAACAATTGATGACCTCCACAATAGAAAGTGTCCTCTTATATTGTATCACAGTGTGGTACAACCATGGACAGAAAGTCTTTACAGAGGGTGGTGAACACAACACATGATATCATGGGCTGTCCCCTGAGCCTGCTAGATGACATTGCAAGGGATCGTTGCCTTAGGAGAGCAAGAAAAATTCTCAGGGACGATTCACACCCTGGCCAGCACCTCTTTAATCTTCTACCCTCGGGCAGGAGATATAGAAGTATAATCAGTCGTACAAACAGGCTAAAAAACAGTTTCTATCCGTGGGCTGTTAGGCTGCTGAATGGAAAATAATATAGTGCAACTGATTTTCGGGGTTGGTGTGTTGTGCGACAAGCACACAGAGTGCAATGAGATTGAGTGTTTGGGGGGGAGGCTCGGTTAATTTCAATGTACACAGGTTGTACATTGACAATAAAGATATTATTATATAATTTTCAGTTTTGGCGGTTTCTGTTTGCTTCTCTAAAATGTTTTCATACATACAAACAAGTCAGGGGCTGGGGTATAATCAATCGTTTCCTGTAATTTGCAAATGTCTTCGGGAGGGGCAGGGAATCATTCCAGATAAACATTTCCATCCCGAACATTTCCATCCCAACATATCAAAAAAAAAAAAAAAAAAAAAAAAGAGAACAACTCATCTATACAAAACAGTTTTATGATCAGAAAGGACAGAGCAGTAGACAAAAGGCTGCCCTCTTAAACAAATACTCTTTTAAAACAGTTAAAATTCAATTTCTCAAAAAAAGGCACTTACAGTAATTCAGCTGCAATTCATTTATGTATTAAGCAGATGTATATATAGTGCTCAAAAATGCCAGCGAATACTCCCACACCACAGCGCTTCCATGAAGATGAATTAAAACTGCCACATACTGTTTGATCCAAGTAAACACAGGCGGAAGAAACCCTGATTAAAAATCTCAAATAACAGGAGTCACCATTGATGCATAGTGCAGAATAATTCCACAGCACTAGCAGAGATTTAATGCTATTAGTACCATTCATATGGAGCTCTGTATGAAGGATTGCAAAGGAGCCTTTCTATGGGTAAGCTAATAGTCTGAGTTTGCAGTGCTACTATAATGCAGCATGGCTTCCCAAATTAAAGTTATATATGACTAGACTCAGGAGACCAGAGTTCAAATCACCACTCAGCAATCACCCTCACTAGGTGGCCTTGGCCTATTCACTATCTTCTAGCCTAACCAACCTCACAGGGCTGTTGTGAAGGTAAAATGTGAAGCGGGGGAGGGAGGAATAAACGCACCACCTTGAGAGCTCCTTGGAAGAAAGGCGGTATTTAAAAGTCATAGGAATAATAAGAGCAGCCATTGGACCTTCCCAGAGGCAACTGTGGTATGGAGAGAGGGGGATGGAATATATATAAGCCCCACATTGGAAGCTGGCCTATAAAAGAAGAGGGAAATACATACACACAGCTGAGGGGCGAGAAAAGGGAACAGTGCTACTCAGGTATTAAAACACACTAAGGGAGAGAAGCACTGCACCACCTCCTCTCTCCCCCTATCAAAGCAATGGGGCAGAGAAGGCACATAGTAAAGGCTGTTCTTTGTCAAAGTATTTTAAAAGGACAGGAAAGAAGAATGGGGGAAACTACCTCAGCCATCCTTCACTCACAAGTCACGGAAACAACAGCCGCCATATGGAAACATACTGGGAGCTAATGTAGGTCTTGAGCAATTCCACAAACAGAGAAACATTCAGTATTGTTCTTTCATATTTTTAAGTGCCCGTAGGCTGTTCTTAATGAGGTCCTTCTGAAAGAAAAAGAGTGGGTTTAAAAAATACAAACAACCCCCATACAAAAGGAAAAGCTGCTCTGACCTTCTTACGTGATGTTCTGTATGTTCTGCTCTCGAAAGGCAGCCTAATTATCTCATGTGAGGAGCACTCTTTGAAATATAAGTAACGTGTAAACACTGTTCTACCATATTAAAGCCTAGAAAAATGAGCTCTTTGAATTGATTACACTTGGAAGAAAATATATTTAAAGACTAGCATTGTAGTGCCTGCTATGGCACTACTGTCTTGACCCCAGTCTCTTTCAAAAGTTGGCTCCATTTCTAAGGTAGAAAGAATTAGGGTAAGTACTTGTGACCCCCCTCACCTCTTTCAAGTGCAGAATGAATCACAGAGTAATCTTCCAAGCTGTGCTTTCAGTTGGATTTCTTTATGCCTGCACAGCTGCAAGCTAATAATCCAGTAGGTAATCCTTTTGAAAATCCTTTGGCTCTACCGTCACCCTCCCACCAATGGTGACCAGCACTATGCTTTGGCTAGATTTCAACTGCAGTCTGTCTGTCTGTCTGTCTGTCTGTCTATCTATCTATCTATCTACCTATCTATCTATCTATTCAGAAGCATTATATGCTGGCTTCCTCTCTCTCAATCTACTTTGTCAGTATCTGGTTAAGAAGTGTCTAGAAAGAAAGAGAAAGTGGTGATAGCCATGTCATTGTACCTAGAAAAATTTAGGCACTTTATACAATAATTAATTTCATCATCCATTTAGAAGTAGATTCTGGTGCTATATTCTCCTAAGTGTAACAGCAAGGCACAGTAGTGTGTCACAGGAAAAGTGCTCTAAAATGCCTTCGGTGATTAATTATTGTGATGAATGTAATGTAATTAAAGAATTGGGCTCCTGTGAGCCCAACCAAGCCATCTACAGAGGATTGATTCATTATTCTTTTATTTACCCTTTGCCCATAGCACACAGTTTGTAGAGCATAGGGCTGCCATACGTCTGGATTGCAAAGGTAGAATTGACATCCGGGGGGGGGGATTTCTGGGGGGAATTTCCAAAAGGCGGCGTTTTGTTCTGGTAAGTCGATCAAAAAATCACGTGGGTGTTTTTTTTGGGCATTTTTGTAAAAAAAAATATGAAATGTGGCAACCCTAGTAGAGCACCCAGTTTGCCTCCAGATGGTCCCAGGTTCAATCCCCAGCACCTTCATTTGGGACTGGAAAACACCTTCCTGTCTGAAAGTGTTGCCAGCCAGCTTAGACAATACAGGCAAATAATCTGACTCAGTGTAAGACAGCTTCTCACACCCAGAAAGCCTCTGTCAAAGGCACATAATTCTGTGCTTTTTCATGGGTGCAGTTAGACTATCCAGTTGCTCCAATACAAGAGATGCAGCAAAAGTATCTGACCTAGAAGGAGCCACACCCCAAATGATGCAGAAACTCCACATGTCAACTCCCTAGCCTTTGGAACATCCTCCTAAGAGATGTGTAAGTGGCTGTATCAGTGCTGGCATTCAGAAAGGCTTTGGAGACCCATCTGTTTCAATTGGCTTCTGACTAAGATTATTTTTATTAAGGTTGCTGGTAGTGTCAATGTATTGGTTTCATGCTGCTAGTTATGGGATCTTGTTAATTTTTTTAGGCTGGGCTGATCAATGCCTCAGAGTCAAATGTAAAGACTCTGAAGGCCTTTATTGACTTATAGAAGTATGCCCAAATATAAGTTCTACTATCAGTCTTGGGAATGATGAAATGTGTCCTGCCTGTGACTCAGAATGCCCTGGGGAAAAAATTGAAAAGTGAGTTTTATCAATCAATGCATGCATAAAAAGGCTATGGGAATCAGCCATCAGAGTGGTAGAATATGGTATAAAGCCTGGATCGGTAGCTGTTGTTGCATTTAGAATTCAAAGATAGGGTGACTCAGACTTTAAAGATGATTTAGGTGAAAACAATATTTCAGCTTCTCTGCTTCAACCTTGAACAGGCTTTTCAGATAGGCAAGTGATTTATTTTTTGAGGTTCCAATAGGAAACTGGGTTCTGGGCTTTTTCCAGTTGAATGTAATCTGTGGCTATTTGAGTAAGTCATGTCTCCAGAGACCACACATGCTGGCTCCACAGAAGCTGGGCTTATCCCATGAAAAGGTCAGTGTGCTGCAGAAGTCAGTAAACCAAACTAATTCAAGCTGGGGAATTGCTTGGAAACAAGGCAGAGAATGTTTGTAAATGAGAACGCCACTTCCTACTGTGTGCTTGTGCCAGTTTTCTAGAAAAATAACTCCACCATCCAGTGCAGATCTAGTTTTTCCCATTCTTACAAAATATTCTAACATCTACTGCATCTATCTTATTGCTTCCCAGCTTCTAACCATAACTCATTTGCCTATGTTAGCCATATTGCACTTCAACTTACGTTAAGCCAATTCCTGCTCTAAAAATCTGAGATTCCTTTTATGTCTGACCCTCTAGGGTCCTGCCCTAAGCTTTAGGAACACCAATCAGTCTGGTGACATTAAGAAAATGTCAGCTGGTTGATCTTGTGAAATGTGTTCTTCACACCCAAATGTGAGCTTTCCATAGATAACAAATGCTACAAGTGATGAGCATGAGATTCCCTTTCCATAACAATGGACTGTCACAAAATGTGCATCTCAATCTTAGCCATGTTTATTTGGAAGCAGGTCCCACTGGTATCAGTGACACCGACTTCTCAGTAAGTGTGGTTTGGATTGCTGCCTGCACACACTTGTCTTCAAGTGAGCACAGTTGACGTCAGAAGGACACAGTTGGAAGGGGTCTTATAGGCTGCCTAGCCCAACCCATTGCTTGTTGCAAGAAATCCATCACTAAATCATCCTGTAGAGACGGCTAGGCTCATGCTGCAGTGCAGGGTGCCTTAGATGCATGCTGGAAATGACTGGAGAAGGTATGCAATGCCAGCTTCTCTTCAGTGGCCAGGTTGCTACTGAATACCAATTGCTGGAATCACAAGTGGGGACAGCGCTGTTGCACTTGGGCCCCAAAGACATCTGATTAACAGCTCTGAGAACAGAATACTGGACTTCTTATGTTCTTAGGTGCAGATCTATTCAATTTCATATTCAGCATCAGTTGCTTGAAAGAATTTCTGGGTGGTGGTTACAGAGATACATGTGATGGTTACACTGAATGCACAGTACAGACAAATCACATGCAGTTAAACCCTAGTGGCCTACTCTCTTACTCTCTCCCATGAGTCAAGAGTACTGGCCTTTCCTCTACACATTATTTTTCCAAACTCTGTAGATAGAGGGACAAAGGGGCTTGTGGGAGTTGCAGCAGAAAAGAGCAGGTGGGTAAAGGTTAAGCATTCCCTATGCTTTCCTGGTTCTCTGTTTCAAATGGCAACCTGTAGATGCTGCTTCAAATGGGAGCTGGACAACTGGGAGCTGGAAGAACTGGGAGCTGGGAGTTCAGTCTGTAACCTGAAGCGTCTGTAACCCGAGGTACTGCTGTACACCTTAGGTGAGAGATAGGATGTCTTAGTGGATCCACCCCCCATTTCTTGGCACATGGCTAACTGGCATTCCTAAGCTATATCCAGTGGGATTGATTAATTTCCTACAGGAGGCAGTGATGGCTTTAAAAGGTTAGAAAAATTCACTGAGGACAGTTATGTTGAAAGCTACTAGCCAGGATGGCTGTGCTCTGCCTCCACAGTTGGCGGCAGTAATGCTTCCCAATACCAGTTGGTGGAAACCACAGGAGGGGAGAGAGCTCTTGTGCTTCCGGGTTTCCAACAGGCATCTGGTTGGCCACTGTGGCAACAGGATGCTAGACAAGATGGTCCATAGTCCTGATCCAGCAGGCTCTTCTTATGTTCTTACGACTGGTGTTTTGTGCTATTTTACTTTACTTTTCTTTTTTTCACTGCATTCATTGTTTTAATTATACTTTTATTGTATATTTATTTTGAATTAGGAAGTGTTGTTCATATTTGTTAATGCTGTGAGCTTCTTTCACATCAGCTTGGTTGTTGGAAAAGCAAATCAAATCATTTTCTTTGGAGCTCCTGGGTACCTATGAGTTTCTCATACTGTTTTGGAGAACCAAATATTCTATGTGAGTGCCATTTATTCCACCTCTGCTTTTTGTGGCACCCCTCTTTCGTGATGGCCATAAACACACCATAATTTCACAGAGCAAAATAGGAACACTCTTGTAACACTCCTCCAGTTGTTACAAGAGAGATCGTTGCTTGAGATGCCCACTTGCACACCTTCCTCGCTTAACGTGGAGATGGTTGGGGACTTAGCACACAGGGTGACACACACAGGGACCTTGCGGGTGGGGCTTGCATTTGTAGTGCTGCCCCCCACCCACAGCTGCAGAGTGAATGTGTACAAGGGAGCTTACAAAACTGATGGTAAAGACAAAGTAATACACCACCTGAGGCCACTGCCTCACATTGCCTAATGGTAGGAGCAGCTTTTGTCTAGACCATTCTGTTGCACTGGAGCAGTTCCTGGAGCTATTTCAGGCATTGCAGAAGGTCAGTTAATGCAAGGTGTGAGCTTGCTTTGAAGAGTGCTATTCCTTTTACTTTGTATTGACCCCTGTTCTCTTGCTTCCTGAAATAACAGAGTTAGGGTGATGTCTATCACCTGACAACTCCCCAGTTTATTGCAGCACTGAATCAAACCAATGATATTTGCAGTGATAATAAAATGTCTTTATTGTCTGCATATTTCATCGGTTACATTCATTTTGGAAAAAAATAGTAAAGTATCTCCAGTCCTATATATATATATATATATATATATATATATATATATATATATATATATATATATGGAATACTTTCATTGGTAAACATATACAATGTCAAATGCACTTTAATCCTAGCATCCATTATTTTAGCACAAATCAATGATTTTAACAAATCGAGGGGAAGCGTTCACCTTTGGCAATTGTGGGATTACATTGATTCTGATAGCCCAGTAGCTATATCATTAAATGGAAAAAGATACCTGTAAATATACAGGATATATATCTGACTTTAGTTTGCTTGGCTATGAAAATAATCTGAATTTGCACCAATGATGCAGTTGCCTATGAAAAAATCCATCCAGTGTTGTTCCCTTTTACATTAATTGGTAGTCTTTCACAAAGGTTTATCTACATTTGGAGGTGGGGGAACATTTACTAAACCTGGGGGTGGGGAGTTTTAAAAATGTCTCTCATCTGACTGAGATTCTTCTCAGTGTCCTCAAAATTCCTACAGATATTTTGCCTTAGGAGACCCCTCCGGATTGTCTGGAATCTTGCTGGCAGGGAGAAGAGGGTTCAATGGCACCTTAGGGGTGCATGAAGCGCACCTGATATGTGTTATGAATTGTACTGAAAAATATTTCACCACCACCACTCCTAAATTCCTACCAACATTTTGCTTTAGAAAAGTTCTTCAACATATCCCTCTCCAGTTTCATCTTAGGCAATTCTAAGTATAGTGAAGCAGCAATTTGAATATAGTTAATTCATTTGGAGTCATGCTGTATCCCCATCACTGCACTAAAAAAGTGAGAAAGCTCACTCTCTGCCCATCCAGTTCATGAGTTCAAGATAGTAGTTTAAGTGCTAAGGAGCAATTAATCAGCATACAGTGATTTTGTATATGCAGCCATAAGCAGCAGTTTAATGTACTTTCTGTCCTGTGCGTTGCTTGTCTTTCTTTGAAATGCAGTTATCAAAATAACAGATTTACAGCATAAGAGATCATAGGATTTGTTGTGAGTTAAAACTAGCATACATATGTACAGCTTTAGGTAGATCACTCTAAAGTAATATTTACAGTGTAAACATCCATTTTTATTATATAAGAAACAAAAATATCACAATTTTCACTTCACAATATATCTGTTTTGGTTTAAATACGGAAATCATCTCTTTGAAATACTATGAGAAACTCAAAAAAATAGTTTGATCTCATCTTTAGGATTTTTTTGCAGGGTTTTTTCTTTTTATGGAGTTGTCTTCAGACATTCTAGAGAGAGAGAAAAATAACACGTACTTTAGAAACATTAATTTAGAAAATGATGGTAACACTTATTAAAAGGTTATACAGTAATCCTGAATTTTAAAAAAGTTCTCAGTGCATATGCTAGAAATGCGTCTGAGTGACTCACTCAGTCTTTTGCCTACTTACCTGGGAGTAAGTCCCATTGAATTCTTTGGGACTTACTTTTGAGTAGATGTATAGGATTGCACTATAGGTAAAGAAATCAAATGAACCATGATTGCTATTGCAATGCTTCTGATGGTATACAATTGATGTAACAGTCTCCCACTTCGTGACACTTATGCTGAGCCCTCAGAGCATTCCCTTCTCTTGAAGAACAGAGCTCTTTGTGCTCTATGCTCCTCAAGCTAGCAGGCCACCCTCAGGTGTAGCAAAGAAGCTATCAGATCATCATTGTTGAAGTACAAGTCAACTGGTGGAATGGGTGGGAACAGGAGTGCAGTTTTGTCTATCATTTCAGGCAGCAAAATGTTTGGGGCTGATGTGGCTCAGGTGGCAGCCATATGCAAACACAGGCACTGTACCCAGTTAGGTCAGTGTATAGGATAAAAACATTTTAAACATGACCTATGTTTTCTCAGCTCCAAGACTTTAGCTGGAACTGGACCTTAATCAGTGGATATTCTCCTACTGACGGTCTGTGGCAGCTGTGGACAGCCTTTGGTGCTCTAGATATTGCTCCCATCATCCCAGGCCATTGACCATGCTTGCTGGAGCTGATGGGAGTTGTAGTTCCGCAACATCAGGTGGGCTAAATGTTCCCTACTGCTGGCCTACAGAATTGGTTGTATGATCTGGAGATGGAAGTGAAACCAGGGCAAGGGGGTGGGCTAAGTCTTGGAAAGCAACTTATTGAAATTGCTTGTCCATTGCCTGGTTAAGGACAGAAGTCCAAACCTCTAGTATTTCTATCAGGGCTATTCAATCCAGAGGCCTCATATTCTTTGCCAGCATCGCTAATGGTTGCACTTGCTTTCAGGAAAGATCTGGAGCCAGAGACAAGGCTCTCTCTTCCAATGCTGTGGGCTTTGTATAAGAGGTGATAAACCTGTGCCACCTCCAGATGTTGCTAATTCCAACTCCCACCAGCACCAATGGTCAGGGATGAAAGGGCTTGTAGTCTGACATCATCTGGTGGGCCACAGCTTTCCCATCCCTGGTTGTTCAACAGTGGCTCATGTTGTTGGGCTGTTAGCCAGTAGACAACAATAAACTTGTACAAATGCAGACCTCCTTGGGAAAATGTCATGGTAAATCAAATCATCTTCATGGCATGGCCAATAATGTCATTTAACTGCCCAAATAGGAGCTGCAATAAGATATAGGGGCTTGTCTTTAAGCATCTCAATGACAAAATAAGATAAGAATGATAAGACACATCATTTCCTCTAATAGCAAACCCAGATGGTTGAGTGCCCAATAGGATTGGAGCCAAAGTAGAAACAAGAGAGAAGTAGCAGGATGCTTAGAGTTATGCAGAAGAGCAAAGGGGTGGGGGTTATTTCTTTTAAACAAAAAAACAAAGGGGGCAAAACCCCAAAGTACAGTCTAGTGAGACTGAGCACCCTTAGAGGCATCCTGAAATGGACCACTCCTGTTGATGGATGGGGATGCATGGTTTAAATAAATGCATAATTTCTCTCAAGTTATGTTTCACAGGACTCCTTCAGAAAAAAAAACTTCACTTCAATAAATTCAAACTCTAATAAGTGTAAAAATCATTTTATGTTTGACACTGATTGCATGCCATCTACCCATATTATCCTCGGTACTCACTGATATAAGAAGTCAACGTCCTCCCCACAGTGCCTCTTTTGACCCACTTAGGCTGCAATCCTACCCATGTCTACAGAGAAATAACTTCCTTTGAATTCAACAGGGCTTTCTCCCAGGTAACTTGTGTTCATACTGCAGCCTTAGTAAATAGCAGCCCACAGTGTGAGTGTCACTAATACGAATATGAACCAGACTTCTGGCCAAGAATCTTTTTATGCTTACCCACTAACTAGATGGTCAGATTCAGAAGCGACTTAGATTTCAACTAATCAGAAGGCCAAGAAAGGTATGAGGAAAGGTGTGGGTGGACTTATTTTTGTTTTAATTAAAAGAAATGCCAGTGCAGTTATCCTCAGAGACACAGTACTATTCACCCTAATTAAACAAGTCAGTTTGGGTTTCATGCCTTAGCACACACAATCTGAGAAAACCCAAGTGAGCCAGGCGAATTAACACTATCAAACCACTCATTTTCATTAGAAATACTTCACAGATAATATCGTTATTTAATCCATGCAATTATCTTCCTGTGATGTGATTCCCACAGAAATGTCATATGGGAGTCATGTCATTAAGAGCAATTTTCTGGAAAACCCTGGTGGCACATATGAACTATGCACATAATAAACGTAAGATGGTTACTCTGGTTGGGAAGATGTTCAGACTTACCAATGGGAGGTGATTCAGAAGCTCAAGGTCATCTACAGTGACATCATCATAGTTTTCGGAGAAGGCAGGGTCAAGCAATTCCGTTTCATCCCGAACGCTGGCTGGGTTTAGCTCTTCCTGACTGTGGCAGAGCAGAAGCTTAGATTTAGTTTAATTTACTTCTTCTTGGAATTCATCTTAGAAACTTTCTCCTTTGTTGCATTTTATTGCATCATTAGCCTTTATTAAAATGATTCAACCTGTCTAGCTTTATTATACAAAACAATGTATAGCACTTTTATAGAAATCAGTTTACCTCAAGGCATAATGCTGAACGTTTTAGTTAATAATTATGTAATTGCTGCTTGAGAACAAGCGGGTTAGTTCTCACATTCTTAGTTAAATCATGCCTTCTATAGAAAGCATGGAAAAATATGGCTGGATCATGATGCCCTTTCTTTCTGTACACAATCTTTGTTCTTTCAAGCTATTTTTGTTATAAATTGTCCTCAGAAGAAAGCCGCTGTGATACAACGTTGCTTGCACTTTTCTATATGTTAAAAGGAAGATTGTGTTAATAGCTCGTCACTGCTGGAGACTTCTAAAAAAAAACCACCTGTCTTTTGTGCACTCTTTCTTCCTACCTTCTTTTCCCAGTTAAAACAGAGTTCAAATATTTCTTCACAGCCATCTGCTTTCGAAAGCGACTGTAGTTGTCAGTAAAGACAGCATCTGAATGGCGTTTGACTGGCGGTGTCTGTTCATCAAGGGGAGTGTTATTTCTTGAACATAAAAGAGACTTGCAATTAATACAGGAGCCAATCAAAATGCAAGAATTTCAAAACCCACAGGTTGTATTTCTTGAAAGCTAAGTAACTGATGGAAAGTCTATTCTCACTTTTCTTTTACTACATTAATACAATGACCTCATTTCTTGACCATGTTCTTAACACAGGTGTGGGGAACCTTTGCCGAACTCCAAATCCCACCAGCCCACCAGGGTTTTACTTCTAAGTAGGCATATATAGAATTGCATTGTAACTGTCTCTTACAGTTGTGTTTCATCTATTGTTTGCTCAGAATAGACCAACTGAAAACAATGGGCCAAAGTTAGCCATGGCCATTAATTATAATGGATTACTCTGAGTAAAAGTTAGTTGACTAAACCAAATTTACTCTGAAAAGAATTCAAATCTGGTGGTAATAAATATTGAAAAGATACTTTTGAGTTCTGTCCTGCACTGTTAAGCATGCTTGGAAACCCCACTGAAACCAGTGCAAAATAAGCATGGATCTCTCATTGATTTCAAGCAAAACAAGCAGTGACAAATGCTTGGTGGATAAAATACAGCATAATATGAAATGGAGTTGCCTTTATACTTTTGACTGTCAGTAGCTCTCCCAGCTAGCAGTCTCTTTACTATCTGTCAAGGATGCTTTAGCTGAGATTCCTGCATTGGATTAGATGACCCTTGGGATCCCTTCCAACTCTACAACTCTATGATTCTTTGACTCTCCAACAGAAGATATCAGAAACTAAACAGGGATTTTATGCAAGCAAAGCTACGACTACATCCCTCCCACCATATTTGGCACACTGCTTGTACCAGTTATGGATAAGCTTGTACCAATTATGGATATCCAACTTTAAAAACTTGGCTTTCAGGTTTCACTTTCAGAACAGTGGAGACACTAAGGGTGGCCTGCTAGCAGTGATCAGAGGAGAAATGAGTGCTGGAAGGAGTGCAGAGAGAAGAAACATCATGGTGCACCTGCAGCAGCACAACCAGATGACTTCATCTGCCCCAGATGCAACAAAACATGTCTCTCCCACATCGGTCTCTACACCCACAGCAGGCACTGTAACTCTCCAGCAATTCAGCTTCACCCCCCAAAGTTGCACTCCTCCATTGTCTCCCGAGATAGATGCCAACAAAATACAAACACATGATGATCGTATGATCAATGTTTGAATTCAAACATAGTGGAATGTGGGTTTTTAAGAGGAATGTAGGGGAAACCGGCTGAGTCTGGGAAACAGGAGGAATAGTTACTAACCCAACTCTTTTTCCTATAAGCGATTCCAAATATTTTCTTGCCGAAATTTGACCCAAAAGTTTGCTGTAGCCGCTTGTGAAGAGTCCATCGGCATGTCTTGTGTTCCTGCAATTGAAAGTCCTACAGTAAAAAGCTGTGACCTACATTTTCAAGATTGTATATAGTTTCATGTTTACAGCTAATGTACAGACAACCATATAGTTACTGCAGCTAAAGATATGTGGATCCTTACAGTTGCATAATTCTAGTAATGCAAACATAGCTTAAAGGCCATGAAAGAGGGAGAGAGGAATGGTCAGAAAGCCTCAGTGAAATTACAAGCAGTTCAGTATTCAGATTTGCAATGATTATTAGATTATTATTTTTTTAAAAAAAATGCCTTACCTCTCCATAGCTCTGTACACATCATAATAGAACTTGTCATTCTCAGGTAGTGTAGTTTGCAAAATGTCAGCCTCAGATTTTAATGAGCCTTGAGAATGATCAGATTCACTTGCCCCATCAAATGGCATTCTGTTTCCTAATCTAGTGAAGAAGAGGAAAAGAAAACAATGTTTGAAGATGCTAGAGAATTCTTACAATCGCCTCCCAGGTTAAGATTGACTATTACTATAAGATGCATATAGTAAGCAATTCATAAATGAAATCATTATTCTCATTCATTATGACAATGAAGAATATTAGTCACAGCTGCAGATATTTTAAAACTGTGTCCATATCATGCAGATGTCCCTACTCTTTTAATTATTTCAGTACAGACTTCACAATGAACAGTTATACATGCAGAATGATTTCATTATGTGCTGATAAGATAATACAGAAAACATGGTCTTGCCAATGGGATAGATTTAGGTACACTAAGCTCTCCCATTCAAATCAAGGGGACTTCAAAGTAGTTAACTTCAGTTGATCACAACCATAGTAAATGACCTAAGGGAGTTTCAGTGTGAAAAGGAGATTTTTATAGTGCAATCCTATTCATGTCTGCTGAGAAGTCCTATTGACCACAAATGGACCAACTCCCAGGTGCATGTTTATAGCATTGCAGCTTCAGTCTGTAATTTAACTTATTGTATAAATGCGTGCACATGGCAGTCCCTGTGGTGTTATATTGATAAACCTCAAACATGATGATGGGAGCAGGACAAGGGAAAGTAGAACACTATGCAAAAGTCAAATACCATGGTTTAAGTATGGTGACCAGGTTAAAAAGAGGACAGGATTGCTATACCATTAACAGTTGTGTAGAGGAGGGAATTCTAGCACATGTAGCTAGCATAATAAGCTGTTCCTGCCAAATTTCCCTCTTCTACACTATTAAAAGTGTCGAAGTTCTGTCCTCTATTTCACCTGACCACCCTGTTATCAAGCTCCAGCAATCTTATACAATTGAAGAAGCTCCATTTCTTCAAAGGATCTTACAGAGCCCCCAAAGGCTTTCTGTAAGTAAAAGAATGTTTCCTTGTACGAATACACAAATGTAAACGAGAAGCCTCCTCAGTTTGCTGATGCTGTTCTTCATAAAATCAAACCCCCAGCCAGCAGTCTCTTTGGATAATTTACCTGACAAGTTTGGGGTACCTTCAAACATCACTGAATTGTGTCTGAATTGGCCAAACATTTGGCTTCCCAGGGCTGATTTGACAACTGTAGCCAATAGATAATCTCAAATGAATGATAATCTCAAATGACAAATCAATAAAACAATTTAATTGTAATAGATGTTTTGAAACAATGGTTGGACAAAGTGATTCATAGCATGCCAACTATTAACCACAAGGTAATCACACTGAACTGTTCAGGACTGAATACGTGACCCAATCAGATATATACAGGAAGTAAAAAAAAAAAGTAAAAAAAAACTAAGATCAGAAAGATTGTTGTTTGAATATCTGCTAACTTTTTTCTGTGAAACTGACAACCATCTCTGGCTTGAGATGACTAGTTCCATATTCCTTCCTGCTTTTATCTTTTCATTTCAAGTATTTGTATACCACTTTTTATCAGAATCGATCATAAAGCAGTTTACAAAGGAAATTAAACACCAAAATTAAATAATACCATATATAAAGCAGATAAATCAAGATCCATTCCACTCAGTCCCCACCAAAATTCCTCAGTCAACCACCACCTGGACACATTCACCCTCCCTCACTCTCAACAATCACCCATCCCAATAACCTGCATAAATTCTAAAACTAATATGTCATGTGACTCAAGGAAGAGAGCGTCCTAGTTCTGATATGATGTTGAAAGTCATGTTTCTGCTAATAAAAAACATGAGTTGGGGGACATTTAATGCTCACTTAAAATACACAATGGGATCTTGAAGCTCCTGGGGGTTGGTAAGAGGTGGAAGTAACCCCCAGCACTTGTTTTCCCAAATTTTCTCAGAAAAGGCTTTAATAAAAGCCATATTTCTCCTAAGGATTCTTCAACATAAAATTCTTTCTGAGGTAAGATCCATGGACAATACTGAGTGCTACTTATAGCAAACATATAATCTGTGATGCCCACTTTAAGATTCTTCCAGCCCTTTGATTCTAGAACTGCTTCAGTTATGAATTTTCCAATGTGTTTAATACATAGACATGCTATAAAGTCCTTTGTAATGATGGTTTTGCGTTGATTTGACATCTGAGTTTATGATTACCGTATGTTCTATAAGATGTCTGTTTCAAGCACAGGGTTGCAAAAAAATATTTTAAGTCATATATGAGAGACCGATGGCCTTTCATAAGTTATTGGACTCAAAAATTTTATCAGCCCAGGTCAGCATAGGCAGAGGTTGAATACCAGATAGTTGAATACCATCCAGGGAGCAACAGGTTCCTCACCCCTGAGTAATATGTTCCTCTTATCATGGATTAAATACCAAGGTAGTTGTGATGGAAAATCACTTGATGAATATTACCTATGTTTCACTTCAACCTGGCTGTCTCTTTGTATGGAATTCCATTCTGTCAGTCCTAATCATGATCTAATGGTAAACACAAGAATATCTGGATCCTCTTTAGAATGACCCAAATTGTTTCTGACAGACGAGTGCCGTTCTCAAAAGCACAATTCAACAAGAATGCCTTTCATCTTGCCGTGCCCCTTCTGTGTCTATTAACAAGCTATTAGAGCATAAATGTGCTTCTGAAGCTGGACATTTAGTTGGCTGGCATTCACTGCTAATGACCGCTAAACTAGGCTAGACCCTAGACTGTTGAGTGCTAATACTCAAGCAGCTCATGATAACCGCCATTAAGAGTATGAATGCAACCAATAATTGTGGACATGTTGATCTGGATTTATATTCTTCTTCCATATAATAGTCCATATTAAACATTTGTAGTAATGGAAGCTGAACTAAAGCTAGAGGTTTTATGTCTCCTGGCAGAAGAGCAGTCAGGAGTCTTAGGACAGACTTTGCTTGATATACACAAGGTCTTGTTGTCTGTTATAAAACAAAGTTTTATTTTGGCGCTCTGTTTTACTTTTAGATATTCAGTTGAGATTATGTAGGTTGGGGTGCTGGATCTGCCAGTGTGATCCCACCTCACTTATAGGTGAGTTTATTACCGTATACTGTATGAATAGGATCTTGAGTGCTTTTGAACGAAGATGGAATGGATGAATCTTCTAGTTAGTGTCTAAAGATTCTCCTGTTGTGGCTGGAATATGTAGATAGTGATCAGGCAACATGCCTCTTGGTTTTATTTACTAAACATTTTTATCTGAGTTTTAATATGTAACCGGGCAGTAAACATGTGTGGTTTTAAGAATATCCAGGTCTATGTTAAATGCTAATCAAAGAGCTATCTTTTATCCCTGGGACAGATTGCTTTGAAATACACCTGACTGTTTTTCTCTGTCCCCACTTCTTGCTGTGTGTGTGTATACCTGCATCCTCTCATAAGGAGAGGACCCTTGGAAGCTAAAAGTCAGGCCCTTGGGGAGGAGAAGGATGGTGATGATTATGATGATGATTTATTGTACCCCAGCTGCTCTGGGCATGGATCCTAGAACACACCAAGCTTACAACAGCAATTTCAACACAGTAATAACGAATGCTGAAACAACCTTCCCTAACCTGGGGCTTTCCAGATATTTCAGACTCCATCAGCCCCAGCTGGCATGGCCAGTGGTCAGGGAGGATGGGAGCTGTAGTCCAAGAACATATGGAGAGCTCTATGTTGGAGAAGGCTGGGTTAAAAGGATGGCATGGAAGTAAAACAGATAAAGCAAATGGTAAGGAGAGCCATCGTATTTTCACTCTTTGGCTAGGTATTGCAAAGTTGCAGATGCACTTCCATTGCATGCAAGGAATCTCAATGATTTTTCAAGGGCACTGAACTGAGTAATTTGATGAACATTTTGGACTAACATCTATCAAAGTTACTGCCAAGTAAATATGTCCTCATTTCTTCCTGTTCATTTGTATTGAACTATTTAGCTATTTCTAGCCTCTTATGCACGAAACAGTGAGAGTCAGTAACAAAAGGCATAAAAGCATACATGAAATATCCAGTCAAGCTATGCCCAAAGTTAAGTTTTCAAAAAAGTGCTCAGTTCCCTTTTGGCTAGTCCAAGTAAAATGATATTGCAAATTTTCCTAAGCACATTCAGGTTGGCCATTGCAAGGTAGGCAGCATTAGAGCATTTCAAACTGGAGGGTTTGGGGTTTTTTTTGTTACAGTTTTGTGACATCTGCATCTCCTGTTGGATTTGCAAATCATGCTGTTCTCTAGGTAGGCTTAGCTGGAGCAACCCTTACCTCATAGCAGAGTATGTTCCCAGAGGAGGTAAAGCGAGTGCTTGAGTGCAGAGAACATAGAGGAGAGCAAAGGAGAGGAGAAGCTGGGGGCCACTTCCATGTTCCATCTCTGTGGACCTGCCTGGACAAAGATAATTTTAAAAAATGTTAACCTCTTGTTGTCAATGCCCAAATTTTGCATAAACAAAAAGACATGGCAAAGGGTGGCCTAATAAACATGAAATTGGTAATTCTGAATAGGCAAAGGAAGACCACTGTAGGGCACATTTCAAAATATTAAAAAATTATATTAATTTAAAATATTAATTGGGCAAAATCATTTGGATTCCTGGTGTTAAGGAATTGTCCTTGAACAAGAAGGTTGAGAGAGGCAAATAAGTTTCTTATGACAGATTCCTTGTGAGATAAGTAATGTGCAGTTGGTAGCAAAGGCATGGATGATTCTTGTATGAATGAGAAGATGAATCACAACAACCATTCGTTGCAGGGGGTTGGACTAGATGCCCATCTAGGTCTACAGTTCTATGATTCTTTGCTGCCTTGACAGATCAACTTCTTCATGCATTAAAAGTGCTTATTTTGGTGAGATACACAGTATAAGTTACCTAGAAGCTTTCGGCGAAGCTTAACTTAAAAAAAAGTCAGAGGGTTGACATGCAAGCCGGCAGAGAGAGAGGAGGAGATAGGTACACAGACTGACAGAAGAAATCACCTTGTTAATAGTATACTGGGGTCAAAATGTTAATTTAAATCAGTTTGATTTTCATAGTGATTTTCCTGTGTCTGGTATTAAAATATGACCATATAACTTTGATATTTCTGCCACCTGACTTACTTTCTTATTGAGCCTAAATGTATTTTACTGCTTTAACAACTGAAAATGCACCATGTATATAATTCAGCATATAAAATCATACAATTTATGAAATGTACAGAGCAAGCATGTTTACTCAGAAGTCCCACTTTGCTCAATCAGAGATAACTGTGCGCAGGACCGCAGCTGAAGACAAAAAGTGCAGTTCCTCTTTACAGCTTTGAATCAAGATAGTAAATAAATGCTGTTTGCAACCCAGGAGCAGTTACTTGGCGATACCGTTGAAATTCACTGGGAACAGGTCCAGAACTTCCACTTTAAGGGCTTTGGAATTAGAGACAAGGCACTAATGAGCTGGAAAGGGATTTCACATGGCTGTAACGATAATTCATTCATTCTCATGCAAAGGCATCTCTTTTCATTGTTTTACATTACAACTGCACACAACCCCCCCAGTGTGGAAGGGGGAGCTGCATTCCCTTCATCAGATACCAAGAATGTTGCTAAGAATAAAATCCATGTGAAATTGAAGTGGACAATTTCAGAGGAAAGGTCATGTGCAACACAATTCACACTCTAGAAATCTGGATAAGGGAGAAGAAGAAAGCAGAAAGAGAAACAAAATTATGATAATAAAATAGAAAAAGAGTAGTGAGCAGGGACTCCCATAACAGCCGGAAGTAAGATCAAAAGCAGGAGCGGATCTGAAATACTGATTATTTTTCCTGAGGCCAAAGGAAACAACTTCAGTTATCTGGGAGATTAATCAGTAAAGGCATCAAAAGAAGAATTATCTCTCGACCAGATTTGCTTCCAGTCTGTGCATAGAAACTTTTTTGCCGTATTTCTTTTGCCACAAACAAACATTAGTCTGGTGTTTCTCTGAACTGAAATCTACCAGCACCACAAAGGGAAACTCCTAAAACTTTTACTTACAAATCCAGAAGAGGAACCTCAAAGGCAGGCGACACTAGGAGCTTTCCGAAGTGCTGAATTCCCTCGGCAGCTCCTTGGCTGATCCACAAGTTTCTTCCTCAGGTGCTGAGCAGGAATGTGCCAAGGAAAGTGCCTGTCCGTTTCTGCTCCCTCTAACTGCCGGTCTGAAGTTTCAGCAGCTCTCCTTCCTGGGCGAATGCCTCTCTCCCCCTTCAGTGCACTCTGTGCAGCCTTTCAAGCAGCCTCATCTTATAGGGTTTATATACACAGGACCACTTTTCCGCTTCAAAAAGAGCGTTACGTTGGAGACGTCACACTCCCAAGGGGATGAATGGAAATGTCTGTGATTGTTTTGTCCAGGATGCTGTGAGACAAAGGAAGTTCATATTTAATTCATGGGAAGCCCCCCCCCCGCCTCCTCTCTGTTTAAATTGATTTATTGCTATATTGATGAATGACTTAACATGAGTAACACTGGACTGGGCAAAGAATGCAGCTTTTAAGACACAAATCCTGCTTTCAGGAAGATGGGACTTATAAAACAGAAACCCAGAGCATTAAGTCATAGTTACCCATAGTGGGTCTCTTCTCTCCCCAATTCTTTTAATTTCTTTTTAATTGCCAAGCCAGAGCTCCCTGACACGTCTTTGAAAGATGAGCAAGAAATATCAGAAGATCCTGATATCAATTTCAAGACATACGACTATGTCTTTGACTTCTAAATTCTCAGATCAAAGAACAACTAAGTTTGAGTACTGTGTATGTTTGATTTTAACATCAGGCTATACTAAAAGTTATTTTCATATTACACAGAGAGCAAACCTAAGTGCTTTGCTTAGTAGAATTTCCTACATTTTTACACTGGAGCAGATAATACCTAGGATGTTCCTTTTTAATATTTTACTTTTCATATATTCGTATTTCTTCACTCTGCCAGATATCCTTTCTTTTCAATACCCTTTCTTTTCCAAGACAGGACTACTTGCTGCTCTCTCTCTCTCATTTTGCCCAACGTGTTTGCCCATTCCAGCAATCCCAGCTAATAAAGCATTAGTCAAAACTTGTACCCATAAACTAAACCAAATAATGGCTGACATTTAACTCTCTAGTTTGTTTGTATCACTGATTCCCCAGAATTAGCTGGTTAAACATTATTTATTGTAAAGGGAAAGACGCATAGAACATGAGGCCAATTCTTGGTGCTGAAAAAGAGAAACGACTCGTAAAGTGAAAAATTCCCCCCAGATAGACCTATTAAGTTTCAATGAAATTCCCAGCCTTGGACTCAAAAAATGTTACTTCATCTGAGTGAGGGCTCAACAGAGCCACACCTCAGATCCTCTTCCAAAGGCTGTGGCTTGTAACATATGAAATATAAGCATAATTGAAAGATATCTGTTCAGCAGGACAATTTCCCAGCATGCATGTAGAGAACAGGCTATCTGTCCTAGAGGTTTATCCTCACCAGGAGTGCCAACTTGGCCCCACTACTGTGAGTGCCTGGGGCTGTGGGTGCCATGCAGCATGCATGGCCCTGGCATCAAAAATTGTGGATGCCCAGCCCCTTCATGGGGAATTTGTGGGTGCTCAGGCACCCAGGGTCCCAGGGAGTTGACACCCATACATTTTTAACATTTCCTACAGCTAGGTTTATGCCTTCCAAGTTGATCACCATTTGCACAGCGAAAGAAACATTTTCTGTAATAGCAAATTTTAGAAGACAGGTGTATACTCACCCCCCAGGTTTGCTTTCATTACTTTGGTGGAACTGTTGTTTTAATTTTATTTCTTTCAGTATGCAAGCTGGCCAGGTATCACAGGTCTCTGACCAAGTACAAAGTGCTTTCCCCCAACCATTCAGTAGCCACGGTCACCCCAATAACATATTAGCTTTGCATTAATATATTTTCATTTTATAATATTATGTATATAATTTCATATCAATATGTTCATTTTATGTTGGCCACTTTATATGTTGTTTTTGGAAGAGGTTTATGCCAGGCTCTGAGTTTTATGCATTGTATTTGCATATTTTATCACGTTTGGTAAACCATCCAGAGGACTTCAGTTGATGGGTGGTCTTGAAATGGGAAATTAGTAAATAGGTGATGATAAACAACAGTTTAAGGATCATGACTATGGGATCAGAGGGAATGGCTTTCATCCTGTAGTGCCTAAAATCCATCTTTCTTAACTGCTTAAGATAATGGGAGTTGGAGTCCAATAACATCTGGCGGCTGCTTCTTCTTCTTCTTCTTCTTCTTCTTCTTCTTCTTCTTCTTCTTCTTCTTCTTCTTCTTGAATTTATATACCTCCCTATACCTGGAAGTCTCAAGGAGGCCCACATAAAAAGATCACAGTATATAAAATTAAAACAATAACCCAATTTTAGGTTGAAGTGTTTATTAAGCTGTGACGCACAGATCTTACATCACTTGAAAATGCAGTATTAGGAGATATGTAGAAAAAGTATTCCAGGGCCAAATCTGATATTTACATTCCAGGAGCTATCAGTGCAGTGGGGCAGGGGATTGAAGTTTGCAATTCATAAGCAGCAAGGCTGGGGCTCTGAAGGCACAGCAGCAGGAGCACCCACGCAGCCCCAGCCTTGCCAGGGCCACCTCCCCCACAGTCTTGGTAAGCGGCAGCAATGCCACTGTCAGGTGGATGCCTCTGGAACCCCAAACCACTGCATTGACCACTCCTGCTGCATTCTCTGTCTTTATATTCCCACCACATTTTGTAGGCTTACACATGATTTATGCATTAAGCATAGGCAACAGGTTTCTTCTGCAAAGGATGTGGCTACATAGGTTTCTTCTACAAAGAATATTTTGTACAAAGATTTGTACTAATCCCAATTAGAGAGGCGGGGTGCATTGGAGGGCTCCGGCAAGGCAAGGTTCGATGGTGGGATGAAGTCTAAGCACAGACTTCCAGAGCACTTTGTGTGCCTTGGCAATCCAGACATTTTTAAACAGCTGCAGACATGTGCCTTTAAAAAGGTTTTTACAAACTTTCATTATAGCAGCCTAATAGCACAGACCAAGTGGCTAGGGAAGAGCAAATACCAGACTAGGTGCTTTAACAAGGCAGAGGAGTAGCAACTATAATTCCAGTCCAAGAGAAACAACCAAGGCTCAAGAGCCCTAGATTAGGTGCATCTAGAGGGGATGTTAGCCAAATGGGCTAGGCTGCATTGTCTCAGCTCTCCATCTGAGTCCTTGTCCTCCAAAGTCTCCCACTCCTGCTCTGAATCTGAGGCTCAGTGGGGACAATGAGAGGTATATAAGTAGCATAAAGTTTCAAAAAGTAAAGATAGCCATGTTGACCTGTAAGAAATAATCCAAAATTCATATTAGGGCAATAACTTTATTGGGCCAACCAAAATATCACTATCTGCATGTTAAACTTCCCAGTAATTTTAATCAGGCTAGATGGTATACAATGGAAAGATCGAATGTGGGAGGAGGTAGAAGACATTCAAATGAGACTCTCTTAGCTGTTTTGTCGGTTTAAGGCTGTGCCAAGGGTTGGATAATCCAGAGAGTTTGTCCACAGGCATTTTTCTTTTAATGTTTCTTATGTAACACCCATCCAAAGGGCAGGAAAGTAGAAAGATTGCAGCAAACAACCATCACTTGGTCAGTTGTGGATTATGTACGAGGCATGATCCAGCCAAAATTAAAGTTCCATTGGTTCCATGGAACATTTGAGCATGAATAGAAACAATGTTTAATTTCCACTGAATGGAGCTGTTTCTTCTCACTCTTAAACCAAGCTAATTTCTCCTGATCTTTATCCAGAGATTTCCAAATCATGAGCAAATGCCACTGAAATTTAAGATGACTTGCTCAAAAGTAAATCACATAAGACTCATAGCCCCCAAACCCAATAAATGTGGAAGATATTACCATTTCCTCTTCCTTCTAATAAACTTCCCATCTCTCCCCTGTTTCATGTATTTGTGAGTTTAGGCAAACCTGATGGTGAATATTCAGTAATCCTTAATCACATTTTCTAATTCACTTACATAAAAATTAAATGAATTAAACCCAAAAAGAAATTGTCTGGATTTGTTTTCTGGGATGACAGCAGGGTGACTTAAACCAGAGTTCCTGGAAAGGACTGATTCCAGGAAGTTTGTTCCCCTTCTTCCTCTGTAACTGGCTGGGAAACAAACAGTCATGCCGTGGGATGGCAGGGCAGGCCATCGGTTTCTTGTGGTCACCCTGTTCTTCATTAAGTTTCCTAATATTTAACTTTACAAGTAGGATATAGAAAGTGAGCAGGAGAATAGGAAAGGGTGCTGAAATAGGAGGACTCAAACAAAGTACTTAGTCCATAGCACTTATAAACACTAGTCTCTCTCTCTCTCTTTTTTAGAAAGCTTAACTCAAAGCAACTTACAAAAAGGATTAAAAACAAGCATAAAAACAATCTAAAAGGCACCATTAATATATATAAAAGAGCAGAACCAACCCAACCCCATTAAAAGTAAGCACACAAATAAATCCGAGACCAGGGAGAAGAGTTGGTGAAAGAAGATTGGAAGAAATTTAAAGATTATCTACAGAAATATTGTAAAATTAATGAATGTTAGAATGATGTTAGAATGAAGTTAAGTGGTTTAAGCAGTAATGCTATAAAGGTGTATGTAAAAATGGATTGATATCAGGTAAAAATTTAAAGTTATACTATATTAAGTTAAAGGATTAGGAGAAAATAAAGAGGGAAAGAAATTGCTGAATTAACTAATTGAATTGGAACACAAAAAAGGGAGGTATGAGGAGGTCAGGGAAACAAGGATATGAATGTAAGGCATGGAAAGATTGATTCTTTTTTTTTCCTTTGTAAGTGTTTTCACTTTTTTATTCTGTATTTTGTATTTTATATTTTCTTTGTATTTTTAGGTTTGTCTGTTATTTTTGTACTTCTTGTTTTTATGTAATTCTTTTTTCTGAAATTTTAATAAATATCATTTTTTAAAAAAAATAAGCACACAAATAAAGTTTGGGTGAATAAGAATGTTTTTGCCTGTTGTCTAAAAATAGATGGTGATGGTTCCAGGTAAGCCTCCCTGGGGAGAGCATTCCATAAATGAGGAGCCACCACCGAGAAGGCCCATACTTGTGCCTCCTCCCTCTGCACCTCCCTCAGTGGGGGACACACAGGGCCTTGGATGAAGAATTCAGGGTCCAGGTTGGCTCTTGTCATTTCATCCAACTTTTTCAGATACAAAACCGAAGTCTGTGTCTTCTGGGATGCACTCCCAAGTCACATGACCCATGCCACAATCTCACCCTCCCAAGAGCTCTTTTTGGGGGGTGCATTTTGAGGCACCACACAATATTGCGACCCTGGAAAAAACGCTTTGGGGGGCAAGTGTGCATGAGATTGCAGCACTGGCAATGGCCATCATGATCTTGTGAGAAAAAATGGGCTGTCCCATTTTTTCCTGGACACGGTGTGTGTGGGGGGGGGGGAGAATCAGGCATTGAAGTATTGAGGTCCTGAGCCACAAAAGGCTTTGCCGGTCAAAACCAGCACTTCGAACTGGGCCTGGAAACTAACTGGTAGCCAATGCAGTGACGTCAGGTGTCCTGTTAGGTGTTCAGACCCATCTTGTCCCCGTCAGCCATTTGGCGACTGAATTCTGCACCTTTTGCAGCTTCAAAGTTCTGCCACCTACTGAAGTGAATGGAAACAGTGTAAGAGCAAAGCAGTGCTCTTCTGCAGTTCTTGTGAGAACATGAGATGAGGCCTGCTGGCTCAAAACATCCAATCCGGCATGCTGTTTCCCACAGTGGCCTAGAAGGGCATGGAAGGATCAACTCTTGTATGATTCTGTGTGCCCAGCAGCTTATTTTGGGGGGTATCTGATCCTCTGGTTGGTGCACACTGCTTTGAATGAGAAGAGGGCTACTGATCTAGCGTTATGGTTTAATGACATCCACTGG
This sequence comes from Podarcis liolepis, assembly GCF_965112155.1. Classification (NCBI taxonomy): domain Eukaryota; kingdom Metazoa; phylum Chordata; class Lepidosauria; order Squamata; family Lacertidae; genus Podarcis; species Podarcis liolepis. The sequence goes on along the minus strand of NC_139557.1, from coordinate 68,500,996 downwards.
TAGATTAAAAGACTCTTTCTGTTGAGTGGTGGCAAACATCTAAACATGGTGTACATCAGTATGAAAGTTCAGCTTAGCTCTCCAGGTACCTCCCATTCATTTTAGTGAGAAACTTCCAAGTGTCTGGAATGGGCTGGAATTTGTTTGTTTGTTTGTTGTTTTAGAATAAATATAAGTATATATCTGCACATAAATATAAGTAAATCTGCACTTCCTGCTCACTGGGAAAGAAGACATGAAACAGCAAAGAGAAGGAAAGGTTGTAAGAGGGCATCAATCTGAATAGCACTGGCTATTTGGAGGTGGCTCAGGGAACATATATTTAAAAGTGATAGTCACATGTTCTGCTTTATGTAGACACCATACAATTCAATTCTCTATTCTGAGAAAAGTCACAGGCCTACTATAGCAACCACAAAACGGAGTTCAGAGTTTTATGGCTTGAGAACATGGTGGTTCAACATGGCATGAGAGCACCACCTTGCGGTGAAAAGAAATAACTTCCTAATCTAATTTTGGCTTCCCATGACACTTTTTATCAGGGTTGATGGCCATTAAAACATTTCTAGTTTAAATGTGAAAGACTCTCGATCCATTTTCTCAAATCTCTGGCAAGATGCTATGTTCCTGTTCCCCTGTGAAATCTTACTTATCACAAGGTGATATTTATCAGCTGACTACTTCTTCCCCTTATCTGAAACAATTTTTTGCCTTGCCCTACTAACATCAACACCAACACAAAACAGATCCTTTCATAAGCCCACCAGACCACAGTTTATGAAGGAAACATGTTTTGAATTAAATATAGCGTGCTTGCAAACCCTGTGCTGAGATGCTTGCTGCTCATTCATGCAAGTTTTTGTTTTTTTTTAATAATCCACATGGTGTTGTCTGCATCAAAATGCCAGCACTTTATATTCCCACTTCCCCATTTAATCTGGATTTATCCTTCACAGGAAAATCTAATGCGTATTTAAGATTATTATTTTTAACCCGTTTGAGGTATCCGAATACTCACCTGCAATATTAAATAAACCCCTATCTAGAAGCACTAATAGTCTGCCTCACTGTACATGCAACAGGAAAACCCACTCAGTCATAAAGCTGACTATAGTATGTGACCTTGGCTCAGTCCCTCTTTCTCAACCCAAAAAACTTCACAGGGTTATTCACAGAATAGAATGGAGTGGGAGTGAATAGAAGTGTAGTGTAACAGCTTTATATGAAGAAATAAAAAGGGAGGAAACACTGATTCCTGAAACTAACCCTTGATTTGCAGCATGGTCTTCTTACAAGAGTGTACCTGGATTCACATGTGCACAACCGGCACTCATGTATGTGTATATACACACTGCTGAGAGGTTTAGAATCTTCTGCTGAAGTTATAATGCACACTTGTTTATGAGTATGTGTTTTACTTTTTTACTTATGCTCCCAAGAAGCTCTCACACAGAGGAATAAAGAAAGCTTGGTTGAGCCTGGATAGCTCAGTTGGTTAGAGCACGGTGTTCATAACACCAAGGTTGCAGGTTTGAGCCCCATATGGGACAGCTGTATTGCAGGGGGTTGGACTAGAATGATCCTCGGGGTCCCTTCCAACATTGCAGCTTTATGATTCTATGATTACATGAAATAAAAGTGACTATTTAAATTGCAAAAACTGCAGTTTAAGCAGGCAGCGACTCCTGCAACATCTGAAGAGTGATGGATTCCCTACAGGAATGTAGACATGACAATTTTGCCATAAACCCTAGCTAGAAGTAGAAAGGGGGAGGAAGGAAAGTATACCTGTTCTTAAAGTGAAGTGGAAGTGTGCTGAGTCTTGGGGAGCACTGTGTAAGTTCTGTCCTGTTGGGGCTGGAAGAGATAGCTGCCTGTCAGCAGAGCCAACTGCCTACTGGGAATCTGGGGTTTAAAAAATAACATTCTTTCTAGTAGGAAAGGGAGGGGATTTAAAATGAACAGTGGCCTAACCCTTTCTCACCTTGACCATCCTAGTGAGAAATGGCTAAAACTTGGTCATCCCATTAGTTTCTCACTCTGTGTGTGTTCTGCTTAACAAAAGGGTGAATGACTTGGGACAGTGAGCAGTTAACTGAAGTGGCCGTCTCTTTGCCTGCCTCCTGTACCATCATTAGCTTGAAGGCATCCATTCAGGAGTTTGAATAGACTTTGCTAGCAACTTGATGTGATGTATGGTAGTGATGTATGGAAGTATGGAAGTGAGAGCTGGACCATAAAGAAGGCTGATCGCCGAAAAATTGATGCTTTTGAATTATGGTATTGGAGGAGACTCTTGAGAGTCCCATGGACTGCGAAAAGATCAAACACTATCCATTCTTAAGGAAATCAGCCCTGAGTGCTCACTGGAAGGGCAGATCATGAAGCTGAGGCTCCCATACTTTGGCCACCTCATGAGAAGAGAAGACTCCCTGGAAAAGACCCTGATGTTGGGAAAGATGGAGGGCACAAGGAGAAGGGGGCGACAGAGGACAAGATGGTTGGATAGTGTGCTTGAAGCTACCAGCATGAGTTTGACCAAACTGCGGGAGGCAGTGGAAGACAGAAGTGCCTGGCATGCTCTGGTCCATGGGGTCACGAAGAGTCGGACACGACTAAATGACTAAACAACAACAGCAACTTGAATTGCATATGTTGACTTTTCCAAGGTATGAAGATGAGGCCAGTATCAGGCTCCTACCAAAGTCAAGCAAGGCTCAAGGTGGAAAATTTCATGTCATGTTTAGGTTAAACAGTGGTGGACTTGGGTAATACAGTGCCCTGTGCAAATCTCATGTCATGTTTAAGTAAAACAGTGGTGAACTTGGGTGATACAGTGCCCTGCGCAAGGTCAAAAAATTATGCCTCCCCACAGCCCTCGTGCTGCCTTCCCAAAGGTGGTTAAGGAAGGCACAGTGCTTTGGGAAGGAGGTGTGAGGCTCTGGCAGGTTCCTAGAGCCCTCCCAGGGTCCTAGAGCCCTCTCAAAGCTGGCAAAGTGCTAACTAGGCTTTGGGAAGGAGGAAGGAGGACTCGAGGACCTTGTCAGGGCCTCACGCCTGCTGGCGACCCCCTTGACTGAGCGCCCAGTAAAGCACCAATCAGCAATGAAATGTAAATAAAACCATGGGGTTTACTTATAAGGTACCATATCTAACTTTGGGACACTGGTTGAGAAAAGATTATCAGAGGGTTATCCTCTGATACTATAGTTTTCTGATTCTTGCTATTCTTTTCCTGGGCTTGAAATGTATTTGTCTGCCCAGACTTGAGTGAGCCATGCCAAAGTCGCTAACCTTGAAAGGTCTTACATCAGTGATATATGAGTTGTTGATTTGCGTCAAGCTTCCACCCATCCTGTAGAGCTGTTGTTTCCAAATCTCCCCTTTTTTGCACCTGTTACGTTGAGAGTGCCATTTAAATCAATCTGCAGATCAATGTTATATCCAGACTCTAGCAGGAAAGACAGCAGCTATTTATATCTCTTCTTGTGATCCTAGTAAATATGTTTAAATGCACGTTATGACATGAAGGATTAGGAGTTGAAGGATATAAATATGGTGTGTGTGTGTGTATGTGTGTGTGTGATGTGTTCCCTGTGAAATGACCAAAAGCGACAGGTTTGTACCAGGATGAGATTCAGAGTAATTCTGGGGAGGTTACAATGTATAGGACCTTTTAGTAAGAGGGCAATGAAAGAAGTATATCAAATCATTGATAGTGTGGAGCACGTGCACAGAAAGCAATGCTTTCACCCTTCTTCTTTCATAATACTAGAACTTGGGACCTCCCAATGAAGTTGAATATTGGAAAATTCAGAAAATATTTCTTAACATACTAGATACCGTATTTTTCGCTCCATAAGGCGCACCTGACCATAAGGCGCACCTGACCATAAGGCGCACCTACTTTTTTTTGGGGGGGGGAATTCAAGAAAAAAAATATTATTTAAAGGGAGAGCTGAGCAGAGCCTGTATGCATCCCAGGCTCTGCTCAGCGCTCCCTTTCATGAGCCCTATGGAGCGTGTGTGCGGCGCTTGCAGTCAGTGGCAGGCTGCCCTTCTCCCTCCTCGGGGAAAAGCCCCCAAGAGCCACACACACACTCTGTGCAGCTCTTTAAAGGGAGTGTGGCTCTTGGGGGCTTTTGCGGGAGGTGGGGGAAGTGAGAGAGCCTCGCTCTGTCCCTTCCCCCACCTCCCACAAAAGCCAGGGTTAGCTGCGCGAAGCCTCCCCAGGGCAGTGGGATGAAGGCTCCCCGCTGTCCTGCAGAGGCTTCACGGGCTACCCCAGAGCTGCTCCCAGAGCTTGCAGGACTGGTAGTGGGGGAAGCCCGGCTTCCCCCCTCCCAGCCCCAGGGACCACACATTCGCTCCATAAGACGCACAGACATTTCCCCTTAGATTTTAAGAGGGGGAAAGTGCATCTTATGTGTGCTGGTCCCGCGGGGAAGGTTACCGTTGGCGTAGTCAAAGTCCGGTCCTGGGTCACTAGTCACACAAGGAGCGGGGCAAGGTCCGGAGCAGGAAGCCGGGCGGGGACAGGAACACTGGAGGGTCAGGTCTGGGTCCGGGCAGGAACAGGTACTCAACAACGACGTTGCTCCCGCAACCTGGGACCGGGCTGACTGGCCTTTATCTTCTCTGAGGCCAGGGGCGGTCCCGGCCCCCAGGAGACCCGCCTCTCCTGGCCTTAAGGCGAGCACTCCTCCTGGGAGAAACCAATTCCCTTCGCCTCTCTGCCCTGAGCCTCTGCAGTTCAGGAGAGGCTGAAGAGTTACTGGGCTCAGGGGGAGACTCACCTGTAGGCACTGAGTCCTCAACCACCTCTGGAGCTAGAGTGGATTCACCTGGTGCCTGCTCCTGAGGATCCGGCACAGGTGCAGGCGCCTCAGAATCAAAGCCCTGCCCCAGTTCAGCCGGCCCTGGAGGCGGGGACTCCTGTGCAGGCTGGGATTCCTCCGGTTCACCCTCTGAATCGGATTCCCAGGCCATCACATTATGGAGCGAAAAATACGGTTTAAAACCTCCACAATAGGGTTTCCAGTTTTTGCTGCCATGGTGAACCACAGTTCCTACGATAGCAGACCCCAGGCATGCAGCCAGTTAAGGATAATTTGAGAGTAATTATCCTTGCAAGCCCCCCCCCCCCCTGACTGCTTTCACTCACAGATCGTCTGGTACCTGCCTCCACTCCTACAGAATGCAGGGGGGAGGGGACGCTGAGTGCATAGCCTCCTCACACATCGGAAACTCTCCAACGTGGTCACCATGAGTGGAGATTCTTCTGTTTTATAAGATATATCAGAATTTGGACTTAAGAAACTGGCATGTTCTAGAAAAAGGAGACAAATTAACCTGCTAAATGAATCAGCCACTGAGTGCCAAGGTCTTGATCTGGAAAAGATTTTTGTCGTAATTGGATCGGTATGTGGTGGAGAGAACCCTTTGTTTTGTCTTTATATATTCACTATGCTGTTTTACGATTTTGCAGCTCTTCACGGAAGAAAAAAAAGTTAGTTACTAATGGATTGTAATTATTAATGGATAGCAATTATTAACGGAGGGAATCAACAAGAACTTTATAATGCTTATGGATTAATTGAAAGAATGGAACTGTGTGGAAAATCTTGGGATGTTCTGTGGCAATACCCTCCTACGGAGGACTCTAACTTTGATTTATTATGGTGTTGGCGAGATATCAGCTTGTTATCGGATGGGAAAGTATTCAAAGAAAACGCTGGAAGTCTACCTGGAGTAATGGTCAGACGTCAGACCACTTTCGGTTTTAAGAAAAGCATGATGGTGAAAGGTCTCTATGCAGTAAAATTGAGTCCTTGGAGTGGGGGGGGGATGCCAAAAATGATTGATTGCAACCAGAAAGGAAGGTTGAACGTTTTTTTAAAAAAAAAATCCACACAGAAAGTTACCAGGTATTAACTCCTCTTGCAAATTAAAGGATATGGAACAATTAAATACGAACAAAAGTCAACACATCAGTGGCTGTTAAAATAAAGGATCAATGCCGGAACTGTATTTTTTGGATTAAATAAGCAAATTGGAGTGGGAACAAGGAATCAATATCTCCTAAAAATCTCCTAAAATCAGAACATGGGAAGTCAACCAAAATGTTTAATTTGGAATCTGACAATTGGCTTTTTAAATTGAATTATGATTTGGTATTGTATTAATGTGGTCTATATTGTTATTAATGAAAAATTAATAAAAAATATTATGATGAAACCGCTACAATATATGGTGATGGCCATTAAGCTACATGATTTTAAAAGGAATCTAAATCAATTTATGGAAGATAAGGGTTATCAATTGCTGCTAGTAAATGATAACTATACTATACTATACTACCTCTAGAATTGGAAGCAGTATTCCGGCTGTGGCCCTCATATCCCGTTTGTGGCCTTCCCAATGGAATCTGCTTGGCCACTCTACTTATGTTCTTTTGCTAGGTCCAAGCCATCTGAAAGAACATGTTCCCTCATATGAACCTGCCCAGGTTTTAAGATCTTTGGAGGAGGCCCTTCTCTTGTTCCCACCACCCTCAGGGACGCTTGATAGGGATGTGGAAAAAAGGGCCTTTTTGGTGGCTGCTCCCAGACTTTGGAACTCCTTCCTTGGAGAAGTTAGACTGACTCCCTCTTTCTCATCCTTCCAGGAGCAGGTGAAGACTTTCTTGCTCTAAGTCCCCCGAGTCCCTGTCAGGGAAAATTTCTCTAATACCTGAGATGTCACACACAAAACAGCATAAAAGAAAGAAACAATAGCAAGTGAGCTGGGAAGGCTTATGTTGCTTGCTCCACTGTATTTACCCAAAGCACTCCTTCTGTTTGTGAACTTTTTGATACATGCCTCTTTTTCCCAGAACTATGTCCCAGTCCATCCAGAGATGGAGCTATAAGAGCACTGTTGAGGGCAGCACAATTCAGCATACAGGACATCCATGAACTATGCTTTACTCACTGGCTTCAGTTATTTCCTGGAGTTAATGTACGGTTCAAGATTTCCCTGTAGTGACCTTCTTCTTCCTTAACCATCTTGCAATAAATGACGTTTCATGCTACTGAATGATAATCACCGTGTCAAATGAGAATGTTCTGGTTTATTGAAGTCAATGAAGCAGAAGTAAGAAAACCAGTGGAGTAAGGCTTTCACCTAAGCTCTGAAACAAGAACACTGGTGAGGGGACCTTTGGCCTGCCAGATAACGCTGAACAAAAACTCCCATCAGCCCCAGCAAGCATGACCAGTGCATAGCTGTCAACATTTCCCCTTTTTAAGGGAAATTCCCTTATTCTGAATAGGATTCCTCGCAAGAAAAGGGAAAAGTTGACAGCTATGGACCACTGGCCTTGGATGGTGGCAGTTGTAGCTCAGCAACATCTGGCAGGCCCAAGGTTCTTGACACCTGCATCAGCAAAGGAATGGGAGGATGGTAACTGCATGTCATTCAAGAAGTGACTTGCCTTATGAACATTCCTTATTTATTACAGCATCCTGGAAAGTAAGAGGCGGGAGGGTCATTTCTTCTACTTGATAGTCCTCTATTTGAAGGACTCTACTCTCCATTAAAAGTCCAGTTTAAAAACCAAAAAATGAGGGTACCGCAGAGGCATTGAATTTGTTCATCAACAGGTAATATCTGGACAGCACACTTGAGCAGTGACACACAGGCCACCAAGCCAATCCACTTCAGTTTGGTAAGTCACATCCTACCTCACTGTGGTCAGATGTCCTGTATTTCTATGTAAGTAACAGTAATTCTAAATTTGCAGAGGTTTTGCACATCTTTTTTAGGGGACACATGGCAACTCTTAAGCAGTCACCCTAGTAAGACATTAGAACTTTTAACAGCATACTAAGTAATAATAATAATAATAATAATAATAATAATAATAATAATAATAATCTGGGCGGCCCCAACAGAACACCAATAACAATAATAAAAAAGCAACAACAACAAACATTAAAAACTTCTCTAAACAGTGTTGCTTTCAGATGGCTTCTAGAAGTCAGACAGTTGTTTATTTCCTTGACATCTGAAGGGAAGGGCATTCCATAGGGTGGGTGCCACTATTGAGAAGGCCCTCTGCCTGGTTCTCTGTAGCTTCACTTCTTGCAGTAGCATTTCAAGACAGAGATATCAGCTATGACCTAATCCATTGCATTATATATAGCTATTCTGTTCCAAAGGAATACAAATCCTGGTTAAGTGCCAAGACTCCTGGAATTTCGGACATCTCTTGGCAGAGATTGGGGTGGCCAGCAGCAATATACTCAAAGGCGCAATGCCCCTACCGAACCTCAGGAGGGGGGGTTGCGGGCTCATGACTCCGCCCACACTCCCGCGGGGCTGTCCCCAGCCTCGTGGGAGCCAGGGATTCCCTCAATTTGCATCCCCACCCACCGCCAGCCAATCGGCTGGCGGCGGGGGCGGGCCTTCAAGAGGCCACTTAAGGTCGGGGCAGCCCTGGGCTCGCCCCTTTTCTCTCCCTACCCGTCGAGGTTTCCCACCCACCCGCCCTTTAGGTTTGCCCTTGATTTTGCTATGGGTTTCGGCTGGTCGCCGCAAGGGGCCTGGTAGGAGTTTTTCCATTTGGCTAATTGGCTGGAATTTGAAGCCACTTGGTTTTTTAGCCTACCTCGTAGCAAAACGTCACAACTCCTGGGTTTTGGCGGTAGGCATTGGCCGGGGTATTGTCATGCAAATGAGATCGGGGGGGAGGAATCGCCATCACCTCCCCCAAGGCTTGGAGGGTAGTTCGTTAAAGGACTCCGGGGGGCGTCACCTCGTCCGAAACCTACGGAGGCTAGGGCCTAAAGCGCGCCCCCAAGCGGTAACCCCTCGGGGAGCACCTAGGGATATGCATCTCGGGTGGCTCCCCCTGTTGGTGCTTAACCCTCACCGGTTAGACTGGTTAGTCTGGTAGGGCCAATGCCTAAAGCCAATACCACTCTTGCCTGTAATCAATAAAGTTGTGGCCATTTTCGCCCATTAACCTAAAATGCTGGTGTCCTGGTCTTCATTTATGCCATCTGTGGAGGGGGAGGGAATAGCCACGCAATAACATTTAGCCATGAGCAGAATTAGAATGGAGGACAGGCTGATGTTACACAAGGGCCTTGATGTTTTCTGGCTGCTGTTTCATATAGCATGGATTTACTAGATTTTGCATGGAAACCTGAATGATTTGTAAAATAGCTGCTTGTGTCTCTGGGTGGTATGCAGCATGGGATTACGGAAAGGAAAAATAGTGGCTCCATATTAGCAAACGATTGTCTGAGAGCTATTCAAATAAAGCAAACCAATAAATTTTTCAGATCAATTCTTTTGCTAGAAATGATACTTTTTCAAGGCATGTGGAAACAATGTAAAGGACTATAGTTGTCAAAGTATTCTCTGTTCGGGGTTCCTTTTAATGTCACATAAATACATTCCTGCATGCATTTAAGGACAGTTCATTTGCTCTTGAACCAAATGGCATTTTACATAGTCATTTTGCTTCGGAATCCCAGCTAGTCCTACAATGCTTTCAACCAATTGAACTTTAACTATATTTACTAACTGTTCGACGGCCCTGTTTAAAAACTCTGTGTGTGCATGTGCCATGCACATGGTGGTATGAGTTTCCCTTCAAAACTTTGGAATAATCACAAATATTGTTTGTCAGACACTGCCTCAACTCACTTTCTGCCATTACTAAGCAGGACTGGATGAAATGTTAGTTGGAATTATTCCTTGTATAATCATGTTTGCACCCACATCTACACACTTCATAAAAGCAATGTACAAATTGACCCTAAGTCATCCATTTTTGAAAGAAAAAAAGTGGTTGAGTTGGTTCCCTTTTTTCAAATAGGTTTCAGATTTTTGCAAATAACAATGGAAGAATCAACCTACCACCACCGAAAAGGCAAGATCCTTAATCAGCAACCAGTTGACACTTTAGTTGCAAGCTTACAAAATTTTTAGTCATATCAGGGCTTGCAGTCCAAAATTTGATAGCAGTTCAGTTATCAGCCATTGGTTAAAAATGGTGTTATCAAGTCAGTGATGGGGGGGGGGGACTGCCTTTTGTATGAGATGCATCAGCTGTATTAATTTTGTTTCCTTTGGACATGCCATGCCAGAGATACCTTCCCCATTCCTGTTTCTTTCATTTCTCTAGAAACTGATTTGCATCACTAGCATCTCCTAATCTCATAAAGTAATCTATAGGCCAGGGATCTGGCATGTGTCATTACAAGTCTGAGCAGACATTTCCAGTAAATACAGTTTTCGTTTTACGCTTAAAAACAGATACTGAGATGACTCAAAACATGTGGTGATTTGCTTGCGAACTTTAAAAATTTGATTTCATGAAGTAGGAGCAGTTGTCTGTGTCTGAACAGCAGGGTTGAAAGTCTTTACCAATGAAAGGTCAACATTCCAACAGATACGGCTGGAATCATTCATCTTCTTTCACAGAATGCAAATGATCATTATGAGATAGGTCACCAGGTTTCTGTTTAGGAAACAGGGAAATGTGAAAAGTGCAAACAGGCATCAGAGGATATGGATTCTGCTGGGCCCTTACTGAAGAAACCTTGCAAGGGTGCTGTTTTAACATCAGGAATCAGCATTCAAGTGAAATGATAAAAACAAAGTAATAACACTCTCAATATATACAAAAGAATCTCTTCACCCTTCATATAAAAGGAAATGGGAAAGGGATTTAGCAAATATTGGGTTAACAATCATCGAAGTAGAATGGACATGGGCATTAGAAAACATTCCAAAAATGCTTATTGGTGTGAACCTGAAAGACAATATTAAAATGGTACTTAATTCTACACAGCATTAGTAAAAAAATTGTCCAAAACATGCAGCTCTACAGTTCTATGATTCTATGCATTGTCTTGGAGCTAAAATATAATTAAGACAGATTTAATGCATGTTTTATGGAGTTGTAAAAAAAATAATGAGGGACGCGGGTGGCGCTGTGGGTAAAACCTCAGCGCCTAGGACTTGCAGATCGCATGGTCGGCGGTTCGAATCCCCGCGGCGGGGTGAGCTCCCGTTGTTCGGTCCCAGCGCCTGCCAACCTAGCAGTTCGAAAGCATCCCCGGGTGCAAGTAGATAAATAGGGACCGCTACCAGCGGGAAGGTAAACGGCGTTACGTGTGCTGTGCTGGCTCACCAGATGCAGCTTGTTACGCTGGCCACGTGACCCGGAAGCGTTTGCGGACAGCGCTGGCTCCCGGCCTCTTAAGTGAGATGAGCGCACAACCCTAGAGTCTGTCAAGACTGGCCCATACGGGCAGGGGTACCTTTACCTTTACCTTTAAAAAAAATGGTGCATTTCTGGACAGAAGTACTGGATTCAAGCTTAAGTCTGTTTCCTCAAGGTGCTAATTTACAGGGGAGCCTATGCATGCAGGACAGACTCCCCTCATCAGGCCATCCCACCACAATGCATTGATGACAGGAACAGTGGTGACAGAGAGGCAATGGTGGGGGACATTCTTACCACAGCACAATGAACAATCATGTCAGGCAAGTATGTTTATGTATACTTTGTTGTTTAGTCCTTTATTCGTGTCCGACTCTTTGTGACTCCATGGACCAGAAGCCTTTAGAACAACGTGCCCTAGCAGGAATGAATGTTCCTGCTATTGCCCCATTAAAACTGGAGGAAGTTGTCTTGCAGTTCCTCCTGTGGCTCCCAGAGTGAATGTTCCTACTATTGCCCCATTAAAACTGGAGGAAGCATTCTTGCAGTTCCTCCTGTGGCTCCCAGATAACATCGGACCAGGCCATTAGTGAACTAGACCTGCAAAAATACTGGCCAGGATGGTGCCAAGGACACGTGGCTTTAAGCCAATCGGTGCCATTTGCACTCAACCTTGGGTTTTAAATATGGACGGGAGACAGTGTGGTTACATTTCCAGATCACTTTTCTTGGGGCAGTTTGGAATCCTTCTCTTCATGCCGTCTCAGATAGAAGTCTGATTTCATCTTGTGTATCAGATTCTGTGGTGTAGCTGATAAACAACACCTCTCCCAAGTTATCAGGTCAATCAACTGATGAGAAAGGGGAGGGGTGATCTCTGTCTCCATTGTGGTGCTGAGATTTGGCAAAAAGGCCAAGACCTTCCTGCCCAACCCACCTGCACGGTGGGGATGAAAATCACTCTGGTTGTGCAGGTGTGCTCTACCATTTTAGGCCATTTCTGCCAAATTAGGTTGAGGGTCTGGCTGGCAATTCACAGAAGAAAGCTTGGCAGACCAGATCAGACACATGAGCTGTCAACTGATCATTGATAATGTAGTGCACTGAGGACCGGATCTGAACATGGGAAGCCATAGTGCAAATCTCACTCACAGGCAAGCTCACCAGATGACCTTGAGCATGTCACTGTCTTTGAGTTAAAAATGCCTTGCTTATAGATATGAAGATTTGCCTTCCATGGTCAAAGCCAAATGACAGACAGACTATCCTTAAGGCATATGAAATCAAGGCTCAATCTTATTTTACTCACATCTGACTTTTCTCTCCTTTCCTACAGGTCAAATTTGCCATGGCGCTCTGGACCATTATTCTTCCTCTCCTACTAATCCTTTCTCTTTCTGATGGCTTTCCTGATGATGAGCGTATCAAGGAATGTGGAGCTCACTATGCTGAGCTGGTTAAGAACCTATGCCAAGGTATGTTTTCTGTTGCCTACCACAGATAATTTGCTTATGATTGCTTTACCAAACTCAAATTTATTTCTTGTTCCTTGTTTCTTGTTTTATTACCTTTTATTTCTGATTAGCTTTTATTTCATGGATTAGCTTCTTATTGCATTTTGAATATGCTCTCAGTGACTTTCAGCTCTTCATGGTAAAGATGAATTTACTTAGCTAGCAAGCTTTCAGTAGGCAGAGAATATCTGGAGAATAGTCAACATCAAACTTTACATAGGAAAGTTTGGGGAGCTAATAAGCTATACTTCAAACTCATTCATCAGTTATTTCAGAACAGTGGCCAGGTATCAATGCATAAAACCCCCCAAGAGCTGGTCAGTTCTCATTTAAAACAAGCAAAACACTAAAATTCAAATAAAACTCACAAATGGCTACAAACAAAACTGCTTAATTCTAAAGTTGACAATCTAGGCACACTTACTTTGACAGAAGCCCAACGCTGAACTCAGTTGGAGTAAACAAGTGCAGGATCAGCCCTAAATGTCACCACATTTCCAAAATATCAGCTCTTTTCACTAACCTTGCCAAGATCCCTGATTCACAAAGCCTGAGCTTTGCGTAAATCCACAGGAACATGGCTTCCCTGAGTCAATCCTGTCTCATAGGAGGGGAGAATCTACTCATGTTTACACCTGTTATGAAAGTTACCTCCATGGGAGACAGAATGGTTAAGGATGGCATCCTGCATATGTCCGAAACCTGGCTTATTGGTCACTTGCTCTACACCCCCCGTATGTTGACTTGTAAGGCAAGGAAAATAGGAATGATAGGGTCAAGTCCTGCTAGCGTTGACTAGTAGGCTTGAGAAGGACTACTTCTCTACTTGAAGGAAGCCCCATAGTTCTGGCCAAATGTACATAAGGCTTGAAAGATGCATGTACGAGAGAGTGACTTCAGCTTTCATACAGAATACTATATTTTAAATATGGATCTCCCATTCTCCTGCAGGAGGTGTTTCTGGGAGCATTGGAGAAGAGTGCTGTACCACTGACTGCTCCTATAAGGAGATAAAGGAACGCTACTGTCCCTGAACAGTGTCTATGCGTGCATGGAGAAATAAGCACTTTGCTATTGTGGCTTTAAAGTAATTGAAATAAAGTGCTACCAATAGAAATATAAGCAGCCATTGTGCCTGATTATGTATGTATGTCTGGAAGTTATGTACTGTATTTCATCAGTGCTGTATTATTTTAAAATCCCTAGATTGCAAAGTTCAGAAGAAAATTATTGCATCACTCTTTCCTTCCTTTTTTTAAAAAAGAAAATCTTTGCCTTTGCTTCCAGGCCCCAAAGGGGGCCCCCAAAACACCATCCAGCTTTTAAAATAAGCTGTTAGAATTCAGTACATAGGTTAAGAAGTCCTTTGTGCCAAGGGTGTGAAAAGGGGTTGGATTAGATGTGGTGAGGTGTTTCTTCACTGCAGACCTGGGGGAACAATTAGGATGGTCCACCCCAGAAACTGAATCTAGTTAATTTCCAGAGGCCCTCCGGGGAGTTCCCTATACAGTGGTACCTCGGGTTAAGTACTTAATTTATTCCGGAGGTCCGTACTTAACCTGAAACTATTCTTAACCTGAAGCTCCACTTTAGCTAATGGGGGCCTCCTGATGCTGCCGCGCCACCGGAGCACGATTTCTATTCTCATCCTGAAGCAAAGTTCTTAACCTGAAGCACTATTTCTGGGTTAGCGGAGTCTCTAACCTGAAGCGTATGTAACCTGAAGCGTATGTAACCCGAGGTACCACTGTACCTGCTTCTATTGAAGCCCTAATAATTTTGTGGGAAAGACCCTCGCTAAGAAAGGGAAAATACACCCCCATAAAATATGACATGGATTTGCCAGAAATATGTAAATGTTAATTTAAACATAAAGGTAAAGGTAAAGGTACCCCTGCCCGTCAGGGCCAGTCGTGACCGACTCTAGGGTTGCGCGCTCATCTCGCTCAAGAGGCCAGGAGCTGGCGCTGTCCAAAGACACTTCCGGGTCACGTGGCCAGCGTGACGAAGCTGCATCTGGCGAGCCAGCACCAGCGCCACACACGGAAACGCTGTTTACCTTCCCGCTAGAAAGCGGTCCCTATTTATCTACTTGCACTTAGGGGTGCTTTCGAACTGCTAGGTGGGCAGGAGCTGGGACCGAACGACAGGAGCTCACCCCGCCATGGGGATTTGAACCGCCGACCTTTCGATCAGCAAGTCCTAGGCTCTGTGGTTTAACCCACAGTGCCACCCGCGTCCCTCCATTTATACATACTTGTGCAAATTTAGTTATACTTGCTGTAATTTAAATAGGCTATAATGCCTCTCCTTGTAGTTGGGAAGATTATACACAGCTAGCTGCAATTGGAACTTGCCAGAGGCTTGACACAGCTGACCCACATCTCCATGCAGCTTCACATCTGTGGAGGGGGCCCTATTCCTCCTTGGCATACTATAAAGTGGAAGAGAAAGTAGAAGGGATAAAGTAGCCAGGGGAGCAGTACAGATTTGGAGGGAAGAGATACAGTGGTACCTTGGTTCTCGAACTTAATCCGTTCCAGGAGTCTGTCCGACTCTCAAAATGGTTCGAAAACCAAGGCACTGCTTCCGATTGGCTGCAGGAGCTTCCTGCACTCAATCGGAAGGTGCGGAAGCCGTGCTGGACGTTCGGCTTCCGAAAAACGTTCACAAACCGGAACACTCACTTCTGGGTTTGTGGCATTCAGGAGCCGGTTTTCTCGGGAGCCAAGTCATTTGAGTACCAAGGTGCCACTGTACTTTAAAAGTGAAGCATGCAGAAAGTAGAAAACAACAGAAAACTTTTTCCGAGCCCAAAGAGCACACCTTCTAGGGACAGAAATTGAGGGGAAAGAGAAATTACTTTGTGCAGAAACCTCAGGGAGGGCTCTTTACTTAGAGCACACACACCCTGCCCCCTGGTGAATCCCTGTGGGTACCAAGTCTGTTCTTTCTACAGCTTAACATGTATTAAATAATAAAAAATAAGAGCAGTCTCTTCCCTCCTAACAAGTCAAAAGAAACAGAGACAGGTAGGGATGGGAACAGGTAGCTCACTTGCCATAGGGCCTTCCTGCCAAGGAGGAGAAGAATTAATCAAGGGAATTTGCACAAATAGCTTGTCAGTATCAATGGTGCTAAAGAGCAGAAAAGAGGTCCTGCTGGGGAATTTTCTTTATCGTTCTCCAAGTTCTCAACTACAGCATAAATAAAGAATCAGTGCTTTGTTGTAGCCAGATTTTCAAGGGTACAAATCTGATGGCATTCAGTAAGGGGAAAACTCATTTCAGGTATAAATTGGAATATTTCTTAAAATAACCAAAAATATAACATAGAGCAATATTTATGACTTTATTTAAATCCCAACATTTCCAACATGCCGATAAAAAAGAGATTTGTCTAGTCTTTAAATATATACCATCAAGCAACTGACCACAAACCACAGGATTCATATTTCAGCTTCCCTGACCTGAGCACACAAAATATTCCTTTGTGCATCCTGTGTAAATTATAGCAGGGAAACACAGTACATAATGCAGTCTCATAAATTCCTTATGAAAACTAATGCTATACATGGGATAATACCTTATATAAGCTATATACAGATCATTTGCAACATTTCCAGAAGTAAATACTAAAAAAACAAAAAAACCATTTATTTAAAGAGCTTTTCCATTATCATCGAAAACACAGACTGAACAACTTAGCTATGCATTCTGGAGGAAATCTTATTCTCTTCTGAACAGCAATTGTATTGATCTCAGCAGGCAATGGAAGCAGAATTAAAGGCTCAGGGATTTTTCATTGCTGTGATATATTTCTAGGTACACTAATAATAACAGTAAGTACACTAATAATATCAGTGGCAGTATCATAGGCAATGAGGTTAATCCAAGGCATGATTATTGCCAAACTGAAAACTTTGACAGCCTGCAAGCATTGGAATGCATTGAAACCAGCTCAAAATTTAACATTATGTGATTTGATGGCAACATCCCAATAAAAGCACCAAGACTCATCACAGGGAAAGCAGAAGCATGACTGACATATACTTCTCCTTTGCACAACTCTTTTATTTCATGCTTAGGAGGCTTATTGGAGGGATTGACTCAGGAATCCCCTCATCTTGGGGTTAACATTGACATTGTTGCACACTTTTTTTTTTTTTTTAGCTTTAGGGCAGTGGTTCCCATTCCCCACCCCCACTCCCATGGACCACTTGGAAATTGTTGGGAATTATATTTCCCTGCCTGTTGTCACAAATGTAATGTGCTGTACAATTTTTGATTGTTTCTTTTATTTCTGATATTGCATTTTACTCTATCGCATTTTGAATTCCATAGAATTCGATAGAACTCAAATTGGAAGGGTTCTGTAGAGACACTCCACAGAGCACCTGAATGAAGCTTGCAGACCACAGTTTGGGAACCCCTTCTCTAGGAGATTTTTCTTATATCTACCCTGATGTTTAGCTTTCTGAATTCAGTGAGACTTACTCCTAAGAAAGCATGTGAAGCTAGCAGCCTTAATCAGACAATGGTTCCAATTAGAAAGATCTTAAAACATAAATCGAGGATCTTAGCCCACAGAAATATAATACGAATACTAAGCTATTTACATCTATTTTTAAAAATCATGTAAATCTTGTAATCACATGGCACTATGGCCAATAAAGCAAGATGAGCGCCACAACCCCAGAGTCGGTCACGACTGGACCAAATGGTCAGGGGTCCCTTTACCTTTATGGCCAACTGATGAACAAGTGGTAGGATTTATTTACTTACTTTGTATATCAAAATGCCCAGAGGAAAATGCTTTGACAAAGAAAAGAAAGGAAAAAAGAAAAGAAAAGAAAAGAAAACCTAAATAAAAACAGCAGTTTCATCACTGTGTTTAAGGTTAACTGGAGGATTTTCACAAAGATAACTATTTTTACATTCTGTGTCTTCAGAAATGAGTCAATTTGTTAGACTAGATGAAGTCTGCATCTAAACTAAAGGCAATGGTTACAATGCAAATATAAACACACAGTGATGTTGCATACCATTGTGAATAATAGCGCAAGAGAGGCCTTTGTCGCCGAAAGAGACATCAGGGTTTCACTCCAGCAAATGCCTATCATAGAGGGGCATGGAACTATCACTTGGGTCTCCGCACTGCAGGTCCTTGCAATGGTAGACTTCATAGGTGTCTTCATAGAGCCCACAGAAAATCATACAACTGAGATTCTTTCTATATACATACATCCCCAAGAATTGGAGTCAAGTGTCTGGGAAAGCCTTTATGATAGAGTCGTAAGCAGGAGGTGGTGTTTGTGTTGAGTTGGAGACACGAAGACTATTATTGGACCAGTGGAACTCGGGACGAGATAGGCTGTTGGTGGTGGTCCCAGTAAGTGTGGTGGTGGTGGCTGGTACCAACGTAATCAGCTGACTCTCCGTTTCTACAGGAAGCGGGGGGCTCTGCAGGAAGGGATGAAACGTTGAGGCTCGGAAGCTTGATTTCCTTGGGAAGGAGTTGGCCTGCTCCAAGGAAGCTTGCCTTTGGAAGGTCAGGCTGGCCAAGCTGAGGTTACTGCGGCGTTCGCAGCTGCTGTTGCGATAAAATCCTGGCCTGCTGGCAGAAGATCCACGAGAAGCTCTGGGACGCCGGCTAGAGGATGAGGTGCTCCACTGGGAAATATGGGCACTGGCTCTGCGACTAGACAGGCAAGCCAGCAATGCCCAGATTACACCTCCGATCACAAGTCCAATGACCATAGAAACGGAAAATGCTATTATCATATGATCTAAAACAAAAGAAGTAAAATGGGGTGAATATTTCAGGGAATCATATAATTGTAGAGTTGGAACGGACCCTGAGGGCCATCTATTCCAATGAAAAAAAATACAACAACTCTACTAAAATGTGTGGGAGGATAAAAGCTTTATTTTGTGCATCAATGGAGCTTGTACTTCTCATATACAATGCAATCCTAAGCATGTTGACTGAGCTGTAAGTCCAAAATCAAATGGACTTTTGAAGTGTGTTCAAGACTGCTGACTGAGGTAGACCAAACAGAGTACAAGATTTATCACTTCAATTTTGCATAACTTTAGTGGTCAGTTTTCACATTATTTATCAATTAAGAAAATAAGGTCAGTGTGTTCACAAACTTCTGTATTCACAAACTATATTATTTTGAATGTATCTCTGTCCTTGTTTAAGTAGAAAATTTGCCTTCATTTGTTTTGTAAAGGTTAATCTTTTTTTAAAGCAATTAAAAAATGCTTTGTGGCTTTTTCTGTAATCAAGTGGTAAATAAATTGTATGAAATACATAAAATATGAAATAAATAAAAATCAGTCCTCCCTTTGAGAATGTGTCCAATTGCACAGTGGCATTCACCACACACATCAAGTTTGTACTCTGTAAGAAAGTAGACTGTTCTGCTGAACAAGCCCTTCAGTTAGAAGAACAATATTGCCATTTAAAACATGCCTTCAGTTAACAGTTGAGGTAAATAAATTTTGCCTTTGATGTGAAGAATTTCCAGGAAAGCTAAATCATGTGAATAAGTGTGGCAAAATTTATCAGGAGTGCGATTTCACACATCTCTAGATCAGAGAGTGTGGCAGAGAGTAAGCTAGCCATCTGTTGCAGAAAATAAAACCAAAATAATATTGTTGCATCTTTTTATAACAACAACAACAACAGACTCTGCAATTTTTCCTTAGAATGATCAATATATCCATATAGTGTAAGTATATTGCCCTCTGCTGGAAAACTACATAAATGAATATATCAGTTTCACAGCCCAACACTCCCCCACCCCTGCCAGTCCACACAGCCATTAAAAAGAGAATAAGAGGGGGGAATATTACCAGAAATTTACACATTTAGTAGGATTTTGAACCCTTACATGACCACTCTTACATAACAATTCATTTCACAAGGTTTCCTTGTGAAAGTAGCTACAAAAACTGTTGAAACCAAATTGGCAATCTCAATAAAGAAGGCATTTATGACTCTGACTGTAAATTTCTCTTTGGTTCTTCTGGGTATATTTGAATTTCTGCTCATTTCTTTTTCATATCTAGGCTTGGATGTGTATGTGTTGATATATTTCTTTAGAAATATTTGGCCAGTTCGGTTTACAGCTGTTGTAGGAAGGTGATATGTATTATTTCCAAAATATATTTCCCCATGGTAATCCACCACAATCATTACTACCAAATGTCAACTTTGCACCAGGAAAAGTCTTTGTGACCAGTTTCTTTCCTGTGCCTTTCAGCAACAGCTTGATATTAGCTGATGCTAATTGTTGCCATTAAAAACTTGCCCTGTGATTCCCGCACACCACGCTGCTCTCAGAGCCACAAAAACTGGCTGGCCAGATAAGTACTGCCTGTTTTGGGACCACAGTTGATGGCAATGCTCCAATCATTTCAACTCCCATGGGGAAGTTTCAGAAGGTACTCTCTCCTTCTTCTTATGTTGCTGCGGCTCTGTAACGTGGCAAGCTACATTCCCCCGTCCTAAAAAAGTATTAAAGGTACAAGAAACTGACTATTATATATTTTGCTGCTCTGCTATGGTGTTAGGCACAGAAAGACATGTTAGGTCCCAGGACATGGTCTAAGCAGGGGCGGCGGAGGAAGGGGTGTGTGGTGGGTGCGGTCTGACCTGGGTGTCACCACTGAGGGAGGTGACAAAATGCCGGGTGGCACTCACTGCAGGGTCTGCAGCACACCCAAGCCACACGTCTCTTCTGGGAGAGACATGGTGGCTTGGGCGCGCGCAGGCTCCGCACTGCCCAAACGGTCCACCCGCTGCCTCCCCTCCAGCTATAGGGCAACTGAGTGGGAGGAGGAGGGCAGACTCTGGAGGCCCCACAGTGCGCCCCACACTGCCCCTATGGGAGGCCTGCCCGCCCCTGGGCTTCCTCCGCCGCTGGGTCTAAGGGCTCGTGCAGCCACCCTGCTGAAGCTAAGCAGGTCAAGGTCTGACAATTCAGGGAAATGTCTGAGATCCTGAACTCCTCAGGCTGTTGACTAAATGCGCAGGCTTATTTTACAGTTCCTCACTTGCCTGCTTAACAGTTACGTGCAGATGCAGAATGGTAATCTTGTTCCCTGAACTTGCTTTTCCCCTTGTCTTCCTCCTGTAATTCCTGGGTTGGACTACACTACAGCTAGCCCAGTGCATTCTGGGAATATGGTCTGGATCAGCCATAAACATGGCATCCCTCTTTCCCCGCTACATGCGAAACCACAAGCATAATTGAATATTCACAGCACTTGAAAACACTTCTACCACAACTGTACAAGAAAAAACACATTGAGCTCCATGATGGAAGAAGATTAAGATAAATGTTGTCAGTAAACAACTGTTTCTGAAATTGTCAGAGATGAAAAGCTACTTTCTTAGAGTTTCAGTAGATACTCAGAATAAAGCACTTAACCATTTGAAACCTGAATCATTACAGCAGAATTATTTTTAAAATAAGCTAATTATGTCATGAGGTAGTTACCTACCTTTATTACCGATGTTTCTATAGTACTGAAGTGGTCATAAGCCATTTCTGTAATGTTACCCTTTCTTATCCCCCACATAAAGAATAAGTGGCCATATGCAATATAGCAGATAATAATAATAATTACGATTCCAGAAGGCAATTAGACAGTAAGAGGGGACAATAACATCACCCAGACCTAGGTGGGGCTTGATTTATGACTTTTCTTCATATTCAAAATTATATGAGGTGGACATTTCAGTTTCCTGTAGTTGTTGGTTACCCACCAATCAGCATGGCTTTTGCAAAGTTGGCAAGCCTGATGCCTGATGTGGAGCCAAGTTGCTTCAGGTGTTCCTTACAAAAAAACGGAAATTCAGCAGACATTACAATCAGCAAAATATCCTGTAACATTTGCAGAATGCATTAAAAATTTGGTCAACAAAACTTTGGCTTTGTGACTGGGAAAGATGTAGCTGAGAAGAAAGGCTGTGCATTTGTTTATTTTAACATTATACATTGAACTCCAACTTCCTTTTCCTGCCATATGTGAACAAATATTTCCAGCACATTTACAATATGCTGGTTTCAGCAGCAATGTGAATGACGGGTGGATTTCTTTTATTAGTATAATGAATATGGCACAGTATTCCTCCCACTACATTTTGACTGCTACTTTTGTCACCAAAAATAAAAATAATGGGTAACTACTTTACCCTTTAAAGGTAAAGGTAAAGGGACCCCTAACCATTAGGTCCAGTCATAACTGACTCTGGGGTTGCGGCGCTCATCTCGCTTTATTCGCCGAGGGAGCCAGCGTACAGCTTCCAGGTCATGTGGCCAGCATGACTAAGCCGCTTCTGGTGAACCAGAGCAGTGCACGGAAATGCCGTTTACCTTCCCGCCAGAGCGGTACCTATTTATCTACTTGCACTTTGACATGCTTTCGAACTGCTAGGTTGGCAGGAGCAGGGACCGAGCAACAGGAGCTCACCCCATCACGGGGTTTTGAACCGCCGACCTTCTGATCGGCAAGTCCTAGGCTCTGTGGTTTAACCCACAGTGCCACCCACGTCCCTATACTTTACCCTTTAGAAATTGACAAAACTCCTAATTGTTCAGGTGGGTAAATTGCTCTGGACTCTATCACTCCATTACTGGGTTCATCCCTCTTTAAAGGTCCCAGATGCATGTTTTGTTCCCAGGGAAATTAAGGGTTAGCTCAAGCCCAAAAACTGATTTAGGTCCCAAATATCTGCAAGATTGCCTCCTTCCCTACAGACCCTCAGCAGAGAGTCCCTCGTGGTATTTTCCAAAGTGTTTCCAGAAAGGGTATGTGGCTCTACTTCCAACAAGCCTCTACCCTAGTCCAGAATATCTTGACTGCAGAATAGAGAGAAGTGCATACACCAGTGAAGGACTTGGGGCTTTCAAATTTCAGTGATTCCCTGTGCAATGCCAAAATTAGTTCCCCACCCCTGCCTCTCACCTTCCTTTTCTTGTTGTGGCATTCCCCTCTTGACTCAGTGCCCAGTGCAGGCAAACTAGTTGAGCTCCCCTAAATCCACCTCTGCAAACACATTTTTCCCACTCTCCATTTTATATGCACAGCCACCCCATGAGGTAGGTTGGGCTGACGGACAGAGACAGGCTCAAAGTCACCCAGTGGACTTCATGACCAAGTGAGGATTTGAACCCTTGTCTCCCAGGTCCTAGTCCAACTCTCTAAAGGTTTGGGCTCTATGCCTTCCTGGGTATCATACTGACTGAATCCATGTTTCTCCTCGAACCTAGGATAATCACAGTTGCTGTTGATACCTCTGATCTCAAAACTCCCATGCCTTTAGGACAGTAATTCTCAAACTGCTCCAGCTTCAGTGCTGGGTTTACGTATAAGCTAAGCAAGCTTTAGCTTAGGGCCCCACTCTCTTGGGGGGCCCAAAAAAAATTAAAAGAAGAAAAATGATGTACATTTCTAAAATATAAGATAAAAAACAAATAAAATAAAACCTACATACAGCAACAGTGTTTTGTGTTGTGTAGGCTCCTATGATGTAAATATCCCTGCCTGCTAGCCTGCTCCCCTAAATATCACTGGTTTGCTCATTTCTATGTACAGTGGTATCTTGGTTTGCATATGTCTTAGTTTGCATACATTTTGGATTACAAACACGTCAATTCCGGAAGTGTGTGTCCCAGTTTGCAACCTTTTGGGGGGGGGATTACAACCCTTTTCTTTCTTCTTCTTCTTTTTTGGAGGCCCCACTGGTGAAAGTGTGCCTTGGGTTACAACCTGTTTTGGCTTACAAACGGACCTCCAGAAAGGATTATGTTTGTAAACCAAGGTACCACTGTATAGGCTGCCTACATTCTGCATGTGTGTCAGGGAACACAGGAGGGAGCCGGGGGGATACAGAGAGCTTCTGACACTTCTGAGGAGCAGCGCCTCCTTCAACTGTGGGGAAAGCCACACCTCCAGTGGAGCAGGGGAGGAAGGGGGCAACCAAACGAGGGGAGGGCTCAAAGATGCTACTGAGAACCCAAGCGCCTCACCTAGCCCAGCTATCCAGGAAGCAGACATGCCGTTTCCACCACCTAGCCTGCACAGAGGAGTGAAGCATAAGGAGGGGAGGCAGAGATTTGGGGTATCTAAGTTCTTATGTTGGGGGAGAAGCCGGAAGGGGCCACTCGCAGAATCTGCAAGTGACTAAGACGGACATGAACTTTGTGGTTCTACACTGTAAATAGTTTGCACCAATAAAACCTGGAAAGACAGGACGGAGTCCTGCCTGGTTACTCACGAGCAACCAGCGCCTGACAGCGTGCAAATGGCTTTAGATACCTATTAGGTCCATAAATTTCCATAAAGGAGGCATGTCCAACTCCCAAGAGACTACGATCTTCTCTCACTATAAAAATAATGGCAGTGATCTACCCATTGGATTGACCAAAGTTGTTCAGCTTTCTTTGAGGAGATTTTTTTTGGGGGGGGGATCGATCAGAATCACCAGATTGACTACGATCGACCACAGACACCCCGTGATTGACCCGTAAATCGTGATTGACTGGTTGGACATGACTGCCATATAGCATATATTTAACACAAAACACCAGCTGCAATTTGTTGTTGACAAAGGACAGCTGGATATATAAAGGGCCCCATTAACTTCAGTAACTTAGGGCCTCATCAAATCTAAATCTGGCCTGTCCAGATCCCTGAAGGATATGTGATGCTGGGGATGGGGGGCTCCTCTCCCAAAACGAAGGAGAATCTGCATGAGGGAAGCGCTATCCTCAAGGAGGCAGCCACCAGAGAAGTGAGAACTTCACAAAGATAAGGGCCCCAAACAAATGTCTCTGTGGGATGGGAGCATCATTTAACAGTTTATGGTGGAAGCACACTGCCCATGTTTCTTGACATCATCTCACTTGACACTTAAATAGACTTATGTCAAGGGAAAACAGGGCAGGCTGTTCCTGTTTCACAGTTCATGCTAAAGTAGCTGGAATGCCTGATGCTATTGCCATAGGGGAGGGGCTCTGCTTTTTCCATATCCTGGGGTTTGAAAAAGAAATGAATGTTCTATGTTGATCTAGTAGAATAATAGTAATGAGGATGCCAGTAAGCCCAGGAATGTGGAAAAACTTGCCCCAGTCTAGAAAACCAAGCACACACACACACACACACACACACACACACACACACACCTTTATAGTATTGAAAAATGTAACCAGGGCTGGTAGTAATTCTGAACTTAGTGTTGTAATGATCAAAAATCCTTAGTCAAACCTCTCAACAAAGTTTTCTTAATAATTGGCTGATTCTTTCCTCAGAAAGCAAAACAATAATAAATAGCGTATAGTTTTTCTCATGGTTGTTAAAATGTTGAACGCATTCAATGAAATGGGAAAATGGGATAGCAAAATATTAGGGTTTACCATGTTTGCAGATATGCCTGTTGTAAAATATACTGTAAAATATTATAACAAAAGTGTATAATGAACACGTTAGAAAGACATCATCTAATGGACAACATAATTGTATCACAGAGACAGAATTCAGAGAGAATATAAATATGAAAATAATTATAAGTCACATAATGATATGTACTTACCCCAGAAATTACTCGGCAATAAGTTGTCAGAACTGGTGTTGTTGGCATCCATGGTATTCAAAATTGTCAAAATAATGAAAATATCCACAGTGGAACACTTGGTGTATATTAGAAAGTTGACTTGGAAAAGAACGTCCTTACATATTCCCTCAGATTGTTCTGTTTGCATGAAAGGAAATCAGTGTATCACATTTCCTGCTTTTATACTCAAATTAGCAACTGTTTGCCTTATCTTAGATTGCCACATGGTTCCTGAGACAGGGGGACGATTTCCTTCTCGTCATTTCCTCGGCTAGGCAGTGAATAATTCAAGAACAATACTTCATCCCCCTGTGTTCTACTTGTTATTGGATCAAGCTCATCCCTAAAATAAAGAGGAGAGTTACTTTTCCTTTTCCAGCATTTCTGTGCACAGAGAGCCTCACCCTGCATTCCTAACTATTCAAAAGCACACACATGGGCAACTTGTTTGTACATTAGGAATTCATGACTGGACATCTCTAAACTTGGTGTGGTGTTGCACTTTTCAGAAAGGTGTTCTGTTGTTTCTCAGCCCAGGACAAACTGCTGGTACTAACCATTAAAGCTCCAAAGATAGTGTCCTCCCATATATTCCATCCTGGACCCACAGATAATCTTCAGAGGCCCTTTCTCTGGGCACCATCACCAAATGAGGTGATGTGAATGGGTGCCATTTTGGTGGTGCCGTTCCAGTTGTGGGATGCTCTCCCCTGATGCCTATGCCCTGATCATTTTGGCAGCTCACTTTGCCTCAGTATGTTCTGTTTGTTTGTTTGTTTGTTTGTTTGTTTGTTTGTTTGTTTGTTTGTTTGTTTAAAAAAACACATCCAGTCCTTTTTAGACTTTGGGCACTACTAATTTTGCTCTGCTTTAATCTAATGTTGTTTGAATTGATGTTTGGTTTTTTTATGTTCATGTTCCTGCAGCTGTTGCTTTAAATAAATATTAATGGCTTTAAAGAACATTTAAACGCCTTCCACAGAACTTATTGCTAATAGGCAGTATAACAAATGCTGAAAATGAAGAGTACAACTTCAACATTATTTTAGTTGCATTTTTGACACTGTTCCCTAAAGAAAAGGAAATACCCAGACTTCCATCCTCATTCATGCTTCTTTCTTACTGTAAACAAGAAAACAGAATCGGAGATTCAGGTCTGATCTGCATACCTCCTCAATTCCCCAGAAGCAACAAAGCTAACCCTTGACTCTTGTTGTCTCCCAGCTCTTAAGGAAAAGAGCAGAAGGGAGAATAGGTGTTGACTTGTTGCTGCTGGATGCCCAGACCTGCTTCCTGATCACTGTCTCACTTCTCTGAATAGGGAGCCTGGTATATTCACTGAAAGAGGAGAAGCCCACCTTTTGCTAGCATTGATATGGATTGTCCATTCCATGCATTTTTTTATTTAAAAAAATCTGCAGCTCTCCACATTAGTTAGAGGCCAGATTGAGCAGCCTGAACCCACATATTTGCTGGCCTGAACCCAGCAAGGCAAGCCCAGGGTGTTTTGCATTCAGAGGCAAAACCAAAAATGCCACCCACTGCTGCCTCCTCTGCAGCTATTAAAAAACAGCTATATGAACATGTATAATAATAATGGAAACTTGTAGAAAAGCAGTTAGTAGTGGACAGCACTCACCAAAACTACTTCTGCAGCTCTGAAGTAGCATGGCTAAGAGGAATCCATAGTCAAACAAGCCAGAAAATATCTGCAATAACACAGAGTCCATCATTTTGGCATGGTAGAAGTCAAATAAACCATACAGAATCAGATATGCTTCCACTCACTATTTTTGGCCTATGTAGCAGAAATCCCCGAGCACTCCCCCAGGATAAAATTTAATGATGCAAATATTTGTACAGTGGTACCTCGGGTTCCGGGACGCGGTTGGCGCTGTGGGTAAAACCTCAGCACCTAGGACTTGCCGATCGCATGGTCGCGGTTCGAATCCCTGCGGCGGGGTGAGCTCCCATCGTTCGGTCCCAGCTCCTGCCCACCTAGCAGTTTGAAAGCACCCCCAAGTGCAAGTAGATAAATAGGTACCGCTTTATAGCGGGAAGGTAAACGGCGTTACCGTGTGCTGCGCTGGTGCTGGCTCGCCAGAGCAGCTTCGTCACGCTGGCCACGTGACTCAGAAGTGTCTCCGGACAGCGCTGGCCCCCGGCCTCTTAAGTGAGATGGGCGCACAACCCTAGAGTCGGACACGACTGGCCCGTACGGGCAGGGGTACCTTTACCTTTACCTCGGGTTAAGTACTTAATTTGTTCCAGAGGCCTGTTCTTAACTTGAAACTGTTCTTAACCTGAAGCACCACTTTAGCTAATGAGGCCTCCCACTGCCGCCGCACCGCGGGAGCCCAATTTCTGTTCTCATCCTGAGGCAAAGTTCTTAACCTGAGGTACTATTTCTGGGTTAGCGGAGTCTGTAACCTGAAGCGTATATAAACTGAAGCATATGTAACCCGAGGTACCACTGTATATGATTGTAGAAGCCTTTGGGACACACTGTCAGTTTATGCAGACACAATATTATTGGGCTTCATATGTGCTGATTTTGACCTGAAGGTAGCACTGCTTCCCAAGCAAAACTGTAGTGGCTTACATCCTGCCTTCTGCTTCTCCCACCATGCAATCAAGCCAAAAGGCAGTGTCAAATGAATCATTTCCTTCCTTATTGGCTTTAGACGTGTTTGGGTAACTTGCAGCCTGTGTGCCACATCCATTCTCTGCCTGGCCCATCCCAAGACTCCCAGTGTGAGGTGTAAGAGACGGTCTTGTTCAGCACCATTTCCTGAGCAACTGCTCTGGGAGTGGTGCTGTTCAGACCAGACATCTTACTCCCAGCATTCAGTGAAATAATCTGCAGGATTGCACAGGGAGAGGTACTGCTGGGACAAAAGTGGCGCTTCTCAAACTGCTTTGGACCTGTCAGCAGCATTACCAGGAAGGCATGCTGGCCATTCCAAACCACCAGAAGAAGTGCCATTTCACACAATGAAGACCTCTGGCAAATCCTCTCACAAAGACGCACCAGAGGCACAGGGGCTGCTACCTCAGCACATGCAAGCATAACTAGCCAGCACAGGCTGCAGGTGTCATGGCCTGCATTGGGCCCTGCTCACACTCAGTAGCCACATGTCTGTGCAGAGTCCCATAGCCTTTGTCACCATCACGTGACCTCAAGTGGTAAGAGTGTAAGTTCTCCTGCCATACAACAGTGCTTCACAGCAGAAGCTTGAAGCTGTCCAGCAAACCACTGCACGAGCCACTGCTGTACTGTGGTAAATAAGCATTTTGTCTTTGAAATGTCGTCATGCCCATTTTGAATCTGGCTTGCAAATTTCTTTCTCAAACGGCTCATGCTGCCTTTTTATACTCTTGACATTTGACAAAACAAAGGCAAATATGTTGCCCCACTGAGGCACTAAGATATCTAAGAGATAAAAAGCACAGAGATACTTATGTATGCTCAAAAGGACCTGTCAATATCAAAAGGTGAGGTAAAAAATGTGTCAAAAACTTTTAATGAGCAAATCAATGGCAGATTTCTGGCTTTTAGAGTTCTCTGGAAAAATCAAGTCTTACATATGATATGGGAATGAATAATTTATTTTTAAAAACCTGTCATTATAATTGGTGGAGTAGAAGGAGAGCTCATATACCGGTAATTGTATGTATCACAGAGGCTCCATAAAATGTCTCTCTACCCATTATGCCCTTCCACAGAGTCCCTACCAGTGGAAGCTATGGAAAATAACAAACAAACAAACAAAAAAGGTGGATTGGTTTAGGAGAATTCCCTGACTGGGTTTGGATAGGAAGCTTTGTAAGGCTCCATCAGGTAAAAGGTAAAGGTAAAGGTACCCCTGCCCGTACGGGCCAGTCTTGACAGACTCCAGGGTTGTGCGCTCATCTCACTCTAGAGGCCAGGAGCAGACACTTCCGGGTCACATGGCCAGTGTGACATCGCTGCTCTGGCGAGCCTGCACCAGTGCAGCACACGGAACGCCATTTACCTTCCCGCTATAAAGCGGTACCTATTTATCTACTTGCACTTTTTTTTAAGGGTGCTTTCGAACTGCTAGGTGGGCAGGAGCTGGGACCGAAGGACAGGAGCTTACCCCCCCGCGGGGATTCGAACCGCCGACCATACGATCGGCAAGTCCTAGGCACTGTGGTTTTACCCACAGCGCCACCCGCGTCCCAAGGCTCCATCAAGCCCATGTTAAAATGACAGGCACATCAAAAGTACACTATTCTCAGCTATTGATTAGTGACAATTATTCTGTTATAAATATTCTTACTACTTCCTACCCCACCCCAGATAAGGGCAGTTCTGGCTATTAATAATATCCCTAACTACAGGGAACCCCCATTTACATGGGTGTTATGTTCCGAGGCACCATGTGCACCAGTGAAATCACATATATTCCATTGATTTTTCAGTGGAACAAACAAACATCTTCTTCTGCCCCTTACCCTGTCCCCACCCCACCCCATTCTGCTCCTTTTTGTGGCATTTTTGGTCACTTCCAGGTTTGGCCCGATGTGTATATGCATGGCCATGCACATATTGAATGTGTGCAAATGGCAGGTTGCATGTACATCTCTTAGAATGCTTAGTGTTCCCCTAGACCAGGCATGTCCAAATTCCAAGAGACTGCGATCTACTCCCGCTATAAAAAAAACTGCAAGTGATCTACTGGCTTGACCAGAGTTGTTGAGCTCACTCATCCCGCCACAGGCACCCACAAACTCCCAAATACAAAGACACTGGGCTATAGATTAACAGTATAGATTAACAAGCCTCCAACTGGAGTCAGTGTCAGCCCATCCATTAAGCATCAACCCTCAAAAGTCTAGCCCCCAAACTCTGTTAATCAATGCAACAGGGAGGCTGCCTCCTGCTGGTGTGATAAAGCTGGTATTGCTGTCTTTAGTAATTAGTGGGCTTCTCTGAGATGAAAGGGGTATATAAAATAAATAAATAAATAGTAATAATGACAGATACCAGGGGCAAATCAAGCACTCAAAACCAGTACTGGGACTAAACTCCCAAATACCATTAATAAGCAGTTTTATTTTCGAACTGACTGAAGCTTAAAACATCAGGACAACCAGGGATTCCCCATCCCTGACTTAACAGTATGGTAATAACAAGCTATCTCCTTGAAAACAACAGGGAGAGATCTCCAACTGTCAGATGATAATCTAACAATTAACTCCCAAAAGCTTAGTTAAACATTTAGCCCACAGGCAAGTAATTTATTGAACAAAGCAAATGGCTGGCTAGCACTATAACAATATTGCTGTGGTTCTAGAAGTTCTTAAACGTACATTTTCTTGAAATTAAATGTCATGGAAAGCTCATTGACTTGATTCCACAGTTCACAGCTTTGCTATATATGATTCCTGTAGAAATTTAAGGAGGAAAATGCTGCTGTCCAGAAGGTGGTGGTATGCGACTACCTTTTATATAAGTGTAACAAATTAGCCATTATGCAATAACTTATTTTTAGCTACTGACTTTCCCTGCTATTTGTCTATTATAAAAAGCGCAAAACATGCTTAGTCAGAAATAAGCAACAAGGTGTTCAATTTACCTGGTGCATGTGCATGTGTGTAGGATTAAAGCCTTCATTTGAAATGACAGGAGAATTTTCACCTGACACATTTTTTTTTAAAAAAAATGCAAAATGCATTCTTACTTTTCACCTTGATCTCAGACAAACCTGCCACAGGAAAGCTGTTTCCCGGTTGCTATGTGAAAAAGAAGTGCAAAGTATGGAGATTTGAAGGAGCAGTAAATTAGAAAGGAGCAGAAAAAGTAGGGGGAAACAGCACCTCTTTAGAATCCCATAGATTCCTATTGACTGGTTCCAAACAACTTACTTCTCAATCACAGGTTTGACTTCACTCATTGGCTAAAAAGACTGACAGATAGGAACAGCCGGGTTGTCTCTTTTCACAGAAATAACTTAGAAGGGTATCTGCTCGTTTTATTTCATTTCTTTCTAGGGCTACTATTTTATGTTTTTTAAAGAAAGCTCAGAGTCTGCATGCTCTGGCCAGGGGTGCCAATGGAGGAGTTTGCATTGGCAGCTTCTGCTGCAGATGATTCTGACAAGGTAAGCACAAGTTAAATGAAACTGAGATGAAAAAAAAATAGATGTGCTGGAGGTCAGGCATGAGAGCAGGCAACAAGATGTAGGCAAGGTCAGACATGTAGTTGGAAGATTGGCTGGATATTAGTACCAGGTTGGCCAGAAGACAATGGTCAAAGGCAAGGCAAATTTGCTCATATTTAGACATGGAGCTTGGAACAGGAACTGTTTATAACCAACCAAACCCCTATTGATATCTAAAGTTACGTGATCCTGGCTGGACTGAACAGCTACAGTTCTGGCTCCTGCCATTATATGATGGGTGCTGCAGCATAACAGATATTGATCTGGTAGATCCTTAGTCCAAGAACAGTCCCAGTGGCAAATGGAGTAAGGTGTCTAAGCTTTGCTGCCAGACTCCCCAGTTCAAATCCCCCTGCACTTCGAACATTCTTCCCATCCAAACTGAACTTTCACTTCACTCACATAATTTGCACTGTTTGTCAGCATTCTATGGGTGAGTGGCTAGAGTGTTCATGAACATTCCAGAGCCAGCCATTGTCCCACTCTGGAAATGAAAGCTTCTCCCTATGATTTTAAAAAAGATATTCCATTTTGACTTGCAATGATCTGCAGACTTATTAAGGTTGCCCCTGTACTGAGTATATTGCCCGCATCTCCACTGTATAGTCCCATTCCTGCATCTGTGCAGGAGGCCCTGGGGAAGATCAGGTTCCTGAATACCTCAGCACGTGAGGGCTTCCTTTGAAGCAACTGTTCAGGTGAAGATGCAGTATGAACAACAACAGAAGTGGCTGGGTTACTTTGCAGCAGTGGCGTAGCGTGGGGGGTGCAGGGGGGGGGCGGGCGCACCGGGCGCAACATCTGGGGGTTAGGGTTAGGGGGCGCAAATCCACGGGTTAGGGGGCGCAAATTACTTGCCTTGCCCCGGGTGCTAACAACCCACGCTACGCCACTGCTTTGCAGAGAAGAAAAACTTACACCTGTACTGCATAGCTGAAATCTAAGATCTTGCAAGCAGCCTTTGTACTTAGCGGCGTGTATTTGTATATAGTGCTTGGGGTATTTTTAGAAACACAGCACATTGAGAATGCAGGCTTCTGCCCTCCTGCTTGCATTAAATTTCACACATTTCTCATTTCTTGGAGCATCTTCTATGAGAGTCATAACTCTGGTGCACTTTTATTCAGTCCCCTTTTTCCTCTAGACATCTCACAGCATCCTTGGCATTCTTTTCATTTATCATACTGATTCCCATATAGGACGTAAGGGAGAGCATCACCACCAGTCTCACAACTGGCTTTCAGTGCCTCAGAAGGCAGATGAAGCACTGAAAACCAGTTGCGGGAGTAACGGTGATGCTCTCTCTTATCTTCTGAAAGCTAAGAGGTAATAAAGTAATGCCTTTGAGTAGGTATAGGGAATAACCACACCTAGACTACAACTAGGCCTAAGATTAAGATTAGATTGCTAAAGGAATAATCTACAAATACACATAAGCCCTAACATTTCTTAATTTAAGAAGAACCCTTACTTTTAAGGTATGAGACCTCTCCTCCTTAGCGTGTAACCATTCTGAATCTCTCTTTTTTCTGAAGAAGAAACGTTATGAGATATTTACCTAGTAAGACTGAGAATGTGTCTTTAAAAGGAAACAGAGGCAACTATGAAACCAACCACTTCCTTTTCTGCCAACTTCCTCAGTGCAATCAAACAACGTAAGACACACAAGAACAGGTACTGGTAATACGGTCTTTTTTATATATATTTTAAAAAAACATTGTTAAGTGGCTAATGCTTCACAGGGGTCTTGTCCTTTTTTTTTGTTAAATAATGATAACAGTATGAGATTTTCTGTATTACTACTTTAATTTGGATTAGTGCTAGGCTGAAATGGATTTAAGGCATAAATATGTACACTGTCCTTGGGAGCTTTCAGTACCTTCATGACAGCCACTTATATTTATTTTAGGGACGTGAGTGGTGTTGTGGTCTAAACCACTGAGCCTCTTGGGCTTGCTGATCGGAAGATAGGCAGTTTGATTCCGTGTGACTGGGTGAGCTCCCATTGCTCTGTCCCAGCTTCTGCCAACCTAGCAGTTTGAAAGGATACCAGTGCAAGTAGATAAATAGCTACCATTGTGGCGGGAAGGTAAACAACATTTCCATGCACTCTGGTTTCTGTCACAGTGTTCCGTTGTGCCAGAAGCAGTTTAGTCATGCTGGCCACATAAGCCAGGAAGTTGTCTGCGGACAAATGCCAGCTCCCTCGGCCTAAAGAGAGATGAGTGCTGCACCCCACAGTCGCCTTTGACTGGATTTAACCATCATGGGGTCACTGACCAATTTACCTTTACCTATATTTATTTTAGGGACGCAGGTGGCACTGTGGGTTAAACCACAGAGCCTAGGGCTTGCCGATCAGAACGTCGGCGGTTCAAATCCCTGTGACGGGGTGAGCTCCCGTTGCTCAGTCCCAGCTCCTGCCAACCTAGCAGTTCGAAAGTACGTCAAAGTGCAAGTAGATAAATAGGTACCGCTCTGGCGGGAAGGTAAACGGCGTTTCTGTGCGCTGCTCTGGTTTGCCAGAAGCAGCTTAGTCATGCTGGCCACATGACCTGGAAGCTGTACACTGGCTCCCTCGGCCAATAAAGCGAGATGAGAGCCGCAACCCCAGAGTCAGTCACGACTGGACCTAATGGTCAGGGGTCCCTTTACCTTTACCTTATATTTATTTTATATATTTGTTTCTATTTATTACAACTTTCATCTCACTGATTTCTCTCCATACCTAAAGTTTGTTGGTAAGCAGGGCCAGATTTAGGTTCGATGAGGCCCTAAGCTGCTGAAAGTAATGGGGCCTTTTATATGTCCAGCTGTCCTTTGTCAACAATAAATTGTCACTGTTTTTTGTGTTGAATATATGCTATATGGTAATTTATGGACCTAATAGGTATCTAAAGCCATTTGCACATAACAAAATAAGTATTTTATCAAAGTAATTGTTGAACTGAAATACATTTAAGAAGAAATATATTAATAGTGAAACACAATTAAGAAGTATATTGGGGGGCAAGAGAGTGGGGCCCTAAGCTATAGCTTATTTAGCTTATACGTAAATCCAGCACTGATTAAGACAAAAATACCTTTCCCCACCAATTTCAAGAAGGCAGAGGAGCAACTAACGCTCTCTTGCTTGTGGCAAATACAGAATTCCCATGGCATTTCTGGAAGGCCTGTAACTCAGTGATAGAGCATCTTTTTTGCATCCAGAAGGTCTCCACTTCCTTCACTTGCATTTCTAGGTAGGGTTGGGAGAGAGTGAAATCCTGGAGACCCTCTGCCAATCACTGTAGGGAATACTAAGCTAAATGGACTCAGTATAAGGCAGCTTTCTTTGTCCCTAATCGTGGTTCAATTCTGCAAGCAGCATTCTAGCTGGATGGAAGTATTTGATGGAGAAACTTCCATATCTCTCCATTCTGAGACATGTGTAGCTTGTCCCCAGCACAGAAATGCAACGTACCCCTCCCCCCCATCCCAGGATAATTCAGATATGTAAATGCACACAGCCATACGACTCCATCCTATCTACTCTGTGTTCTACCTGCCTTCTATCGCAACTAATCTTCACTTCTTATGATAAATACATTTCTATAGCATAACTAGAATTCAGACACTGCTTTTTTAATGCCCTATTTTCTGTCTTTATTTTTAGCAATCAGAATTCCTTGTACTCTGTGTGCTCAAAAATTCAGCTATCTATAAGTTGGATGGAGTTGTAGTATTTATATTATGCCATCAAGTTAAAAAATGACTCAATGAGCAGCTGTGCATTAGGTTATATTGGAGAGACTGAAAATTTACAAGTGCAAAATCACCCAGGATCCGAAAAAAATCTGATGCAGACATCTAGGAGCTTAATTTTTATTTTTTTTTCCAATGCATGCTGGTTCACAGGAATCTGAAAAATGTATCTTGCTTCATCCCCATATCACTGTAGTCTTTCCTCTAAAACTGCTTAGAAGCTGCTCATTTAAGGGTGAAAAGTGGGGGAAATGTTGGGGAAACTCTAAAAGCATGGTCGTGAGCGTGCACACCATCTCACTTGAACCATAGTTCAAATGCACCTGTACATAGTGCAGAAAATAGTCTTTGGCTGAAATCCTATGCGCCCTAACTGTAGAGTAAACCCCACTGAACTAAGTGGGTTTGATGTCAGAAATAGCAAAATATGACAAATACCAATAAGCAATAACTAGTGTTCATGCAAAAACCACAACATTTTTCTTGGCTCCAAGTTATAAACAGGAGTCAGAGAAAATAGGCTAATGTTATATTTTTAGCTCTTACTTAGATGTCTTCCTGTCACTTACCTCTCTTTATACTGCAGCTTTCGTTCTGCAGTGCTCAGTTGATTGCTAGACTGTGAGCAGAAGCCGAAAATGATCATATTAAATTAGCAGAGTGCACAAGTGAAAAGGCAGATCAAAATAATGCATATACTAGACAAAAAAAATATAAATATTGTGTCTACTGAGTTCTGAAGCTTTGACTTGCCAAGTAATACATTATGGAGAGAAAGAAAGGAAAAAACAGTATTATTAACATAAGCAGGTCATTTCATGACTGGTGTTCAGTCTGAGGACTCCCCTAAGTGGTAGGGGAATGGTGAACAGGCAAGGGAAACAAAATTGAGATGAAACCCACTGGACACCACCTGGGCTGTTAACTGGTTATACCAGTCTTATCAATTAAAAGTAATAATTTGGTACACATTGTATTATCTTGTAAAGAACTTGTTATAGCAATACACATCACCAAATTCTGTCTAAATATATTAAGATTCTGCCTTCTTTAACACTTAGATAACTTCCAAGCTTTGTAATAACTGCATAATTGTACATTTTTCGTTCCACATTCTGTTATTAGAAGGATTTGCACCTTTGCCCTATATATATGTAACAATATCTTACTGCAACATATTGTAAATTAGTTCACTTTGAGCAGCTGCTTTTTTAGTATTGGCCAATAAATATAAGACATATTTTGAGTATATGGAAAATAACTGCACAGCTGAAAACACTGGCAGCATTAAGATAAATTCAACAGAGTAAATAATTTTTGATGGATATAAAAGTGGAAAATTGATTTGAATGGTTATAGTAAAATATGCAGGGATGTATGATATGTAAAATAAACCTCGGAAAGAGATGAAGGAGAGTCATTGGATATTTAAAGTTTGTAAAATGTTTATTTGAAATTACAAAACAGAAAATGTAATTTAAAATATTATAAAAATAAATAAAGACATAAAACAAAAATATTTTTTCAAATCATTTTATTTGATTAATAATTTGACTTTTAATCAATTAAATTTAAATAAATTGGGGAAAATAGCATCAAAAACCCATCACATAGGAATATTTTAAGACAGAACTTAGAAACAATAAACAAAACTACCACTCACTGATTGTTAGAATATCTGAAGTATTTATTCTTATGTAACAGTGATGCTTGGATAAAGTCCTTCATCAAAGGCTTCTTAGCAAGCAAACTTAGCAGCCCTGAGATGAGAGTACCTGCACTTTTATGTTACAGATAGGTAGCCGTGTTGGTCTGCCATAGTCAAAATAAAATAATAATAATAATAAATTTTATTTATATCCCGCCCTCCCCAGCCGAAGCCGGGCTCAGGGCGGCTAACAACACTAAAATAGTGCAACATTATAAAAACATCATAAGAATTAATTAAAATCAGAATTGATGGCAACCATGAACTAAAGTACTGTAAAGATTGCCAAAGGAGGGAGTCAGGCTGTGCCCTAACCAAAGGCCTGGTGGAACAGCTCTGTCTTGCAGGCCCTGCGGAAAGATGTCAAGTCCTGCAGGGCCCTTGTCTCTTGTGACAGAGCGTTCCACCAGGTTGGAGCCGCAGCCGAAAAAGCCCTGGCTCTAGTTGAGGCCAACCTAACCTCTCTGAGGCCTGGGACCTTCAAGATGTTTTTATTTGAGGACCGTAAGTTCCTCTGTGGGGCATACCAGGAGAGGCGGTCCCGTAGATACGAGGGTCCTAGGCCGTATAGGGCTTTGAAGGTTAAAACCAGCACCTTAAACCTGATCCTGTACTCCACCGGGAGCCAGTGCAGCTGGTATAGCACCGGATGAATGTGATCTCGCAGCGAGGACCCCGTAAGGAGTCTCGCTGCGGCATTCTGCACCCGCTGGAGTTTCTGGGTCAGTCTCAAGGGCAGCCCCACGTAGAGCGAGTTACAATAATCCAGTCTGGAGGTGACCGTCGCGTGGATCACAGTGGCTAGGTCAGGGCGAGAGAGGTAAGGGGCCAACTGCTTAGCTTGGCGGAGATGAAAAAATGCCGCCTTTGTTATAGCTGTAATCTGCGCCTCCATAGAAAGGGAGGTATCGAAGATTACACCCAAACTCTTGACGGACGGTGCTGGCACTAATTGCACCCCCGCAAGAGATGGGAGTTGCCCCCTCAATCCCATATCGTCCCGTCCCAGCCAGAGGACCTCTGTCTTCGAAGGATTTAACTTCAACCGGCTCCCACGTAACCATCCAGCCACAGCTTCCAAGCATCTGATCAGTGTGTCTGGGGCCGAGTCAGGATGGCCATCCATCAACAGATAGAGTTGGGTGTCATCAGCATACTGATTCCTTCCAGTA
This sequence comes from Podarcis liolepis, assembly GCF_965112155.1. Classification (NCBI taxonomy): domain Eukaryota; kingdom Metazoa; phylum Chordata; class Lepidosauria; order Squamata; family Lacertidae; genus Podarcis; species Podarcis liolepis. The sequence goes on along the minus strand of NC_139557.1, from coordinate 68,462,819 downwards.
GCACCTTAAAGACCAACTAAGTTAGTTCTTGGTATGAGCTTTCGTGTGCATGCACACTTCTTCAGATACACTGAAACAGAAGTTGCCAGATCCTTCTATATAGTGAGAAGGTGGGGAGGGGTATTACTTAGAAGGGTGGTGGGAATGGGTGATTGGCAGATAGCTGAGATGAGCCTGTTGACGACTCTTAACGACTGCAATAGGTCTTACAGGAAAACAGAAAAACCAGTAGGAGAACACTTCAATCTCCCAGGACATTCTATACAAGATCTCAAAGTAGGTGTTTTACTACAAAGGAATTTCAGAAATAGACTGGAAAGAGAAGCTGCTGAATTGCAACTCATTACCAAACTTAAAACCATGGAGAGACCTGGTCTCAACAGAGACATTGGATTCTTATCTCATTATACATGACTAGCTATTTTTCACTTTCTCACCCCTTGCCTTTTCCTGTAAGACCTATCTCAGCTATCTGCCAATCACCCATTCCCACCACCCTTCTAAGTAATACCCCTCCCCACCTTCTCACTATATAGAAGGATCTGGCAACTTCTGTTTCAGTGTATCTGAAGAAGTGTGCATGCACACGAAAGCTCATACCAAGAACTAACTTAGTTGGTCTTTAAGGTGCTACTGGAAGGAATTTTTTTATTTGTACTTTTATGGATCAGTGCCACAAACTGGCTGGATGACAGGGAAGAGGAAGAGGACCCCGGCGAGGGGTGTAGCTGAGACTGGGACACACTGGGGCAAGCAGGGGCTGGAGAAAGAAGTACTCACAGGATGACAGAGGATGGACAGAGGACAACGAACAAGAACTAGAGCAGCCGGGCCAAAGGGGCCCTGTACCCATAAACATGGCAGGCTCCGAGGCAAAGGCTGAGGCAGGCAAGGGCCCACAGGACAGCTCACTAACTGGTCAGGTGGAGCTTGCTAGCTCTGGGAGGAAGCCTGTGATTTCTCATCTGGAGTAGGCTTGGAACCAGTGAAGGTCACATGCCTCATCAAGCCCAGATGCTGCAATCAGCATGCAAAGTACAAAAGGGAAGCAGAGGACTGTGTTTCCTGACCTTGGAACTTTATTTGTGTGGACTGAGCCCTGGACTTTGGACTTGACAATGCCAGGTAGGCCAGGGGTTCAGGGCAATCAGTGACTGGTTAAAGAACAGGAAGTAGAGTAGGAAGAAAAATACGGTAATCGATGGACTTGTGGTCTGGGTATATGGAAGCTTCCTATGGGTGTGTTCATATGACCACCTTGGAGCGCAGGCAAATTTGTTTCTTCTGTATGGTGTGTTTCACATCTCTTCCCACCATAGCTGTTGATATCAGCATGGCTTCATTTGTGTCAGACTTGTTTCTGTTTGTGTACACACAGGGGGCACTGATGGGGAGGGATGTCTTCACTCTATAGCTAGACATGAATTAGGGATGAACTCCATCTGGTGTGAAGCTGGTTTGAGAAGCAATGCATTGAGCGGTAGCATCTGATAACAAAGTACAGGTTACATATGCATTTTGAATAATGTTGTGTGAACACAGATTAAAAATTAGAGGCAGCAACACTTCTGAATAGTTGGAAGCCACAGGAAGTGAGGGAGCCCTTTTGCTCAAATCCTGCTTGCAGGTTTCCCAGGTATCTGGTTGGCCACTGTGACAACAGGATGCTGGAACAGACTGGCCATGGGCCTGATCCAGCAGGCTCTTCTTATGTCCATGTGTCAACTCCGCACTGGAAACCCAGCAAACCACAGGAAACTGGAGTGTGGCCATACCCTATCATGTCCCAATAACGTTATTTCAAGTGCCACGTTGTTCTACAGAGACAGACCCATGTCCACTTCCAGCTGACGAGCAATGGCTTAAGTGGCTTCAATGTCAAGCAGACCCTCAAAGGCTTCCATGTTAAGAGGACAACGAATAGCTGAGGGTTGTTGCTTATGAACATCGCATGACCTTACAGTGCCCTTAACACAATTTCTGTACGAAGTATCGACCTAGAAATGCCAGTTGCAGGTGAAAAGACCCCATCGCCGCCGGCAGAGCGCGTCAACTGGGCGAAAAGCGCCGCCGCTGGGCTGCTTCGAGGCGCCGCTCCTGCCTCCCTTCGCTTTCTCGCATCTAGTCGGGGCATCACGTGAGGGAATCTGCCCTTGAAAAAAATGGCGGGCCTCCCATGCAGGAAGACCAGAGTCTGCCCGCTGCACGCGCGCGCGCCAGCCACCCGCTCCGAGAGCGGCAGCTCGGCTTTGGCAGAAGGCGCTCGGCCGGCTGCTGTTGGGTGCCTCAACCCCGCGTGCGTGTGTTTGTAAAGAGACGAAGAGGGAGCTGGAAGGAGCCCTTCCTCCTGTCCTTTTGCCCAGGGTGGGAAGCGGGAGAGCGACACCCGCGGCCACACGCGCCACTAACAACAAACACCCTCGCAGCTGCTGCTCCGGCGCCGCAGCAGGACAGGCGCGCGCCCTCGTTCTCGGGATGGCGGGCTAGCCGGGCGCGCTGCGTGGCTCCCTCAGATGGAGCCGCGCCGCGCGCGCGCGCACAACTAGCCTCGCGCAGCATCCTTCTGCGGGGTGGGAGGGGGGAGCAAAACGCAGCACCCCGAGTCAGCTCCCCCTCCCTCCCTCCCTCCCTCCCTCGTCGTCCCAGTAGACGCGCACGCACCTGCTTGCCTTCCCATCCCTCACGCGCGCAGAGAAAACCCCCGCGCCTGTGGCTGAGGAGAAGCTCCGCGCGCTTTGCAGAAGCGAGGGGGGGGGGGAGAGAAGAGGCGGAGCTTTCTCGGCCGCGGCTGCTGCTAGGTGCAGCAGTGCGTGTGTATACGCCTGTCGCCGGGTTGGGATTGTTGCCCGCGGTAACCAGGGAGCCAGCAGCCCGCGGCGTCTGGCAGCTCCGGAGCCCTGGGATTCGGGAGAGAGGCAGCGCTTCGGGTGTCGTCCGCAGAGGGTGGCTCGCAGGGGCCGAGCAGGGAGCGCTGGCCAAGGGGGAGCAGCAGCAGCAGCAGCTGCGAAGAGTCCCGGACGGGGAGCGTGAAGGAGGTACAAAACCCACAGCCGGCGTTGGCGGGCTCTCGCGTCCCTCGTCGCCGGCGCAGAGGGGATGCTTCTGCTTTCTGCGCTGTCATGTCCGTCGAGGAGGCAGGCTGGGGCAGGGCAGGTACAAGGGACAGCATTGCTGCCGCCTTGGGGATTGGGCAGCTGGAAGGGCGCTTTGGGATCTAGATCTCCGCATCATGCGACTCGCAGGCAATGAAGCCGGAGCCTAGGGCCAGCCAAAGCAAATTGGGGGCAAAAATCGTTTTCTTGATTTGTGGGGTTCTCAGTTTTGTGGGCGACTGAGCCAGATCTAAAATCAAGTATTTATTATTATTATTATTACTAGGGCGGAAAAACAGCCCAAAACCTGATTATGGATATTTCTCCAAGAAAATACAATGTGGACTGCTGACTGGGGAGGGGTGGCAGGGTGGGCAATATTTGCAAGAAGTAAGCTGGATATGCCTGTCACACTGATAGTTTATATTCAGCTCATGTAACTGAAAGCAAAATAACTTTTGCCTTGGAAGTGATGACTCACTTTTTTTGGTGCCTGTTTACTCTTGCATTTTTTCTTTCTTTTTGAGAGCTGAAGAATAGTTTTGCTTCATATGTGCAAAAGAAGTGCAACCAATAACCCATGACTACAGCTGGACTAATCTACTATATGTACAACTTCAAGCAGAAACATTTAGCAGCCAGTTCATTTCACACTGAACATTCCGTTAGTCGGTAACATGCCAGTGCTGGAGATTCTGTTGGTGGATTAGCTCAGCCTAGGAGGTAGTCAGTTGCTCAGTGATTTACAGCTCTTTCTGGTCAAGGCACCTCATGAAACATTTTGTGGGTTGGTACTTTTTATCCGCTGGGCTGTTCTAACCTTGTAATTTGTTGTTGTGCTACTTACTGATTGTAACACTAGTAACCAGCTTTGCACACAAAGCAATTCATGCTAATGCCAAGGAGTCAACAGCCTTCCTGTGTGTGCTTGTGTGACTATATTTTTCGTCCATATGGCCTCGGACACCTGCAGGGTGCTGAGATTCGTAGAATCATCAAGTCATAGAATTGTAGTGTTGGCAGGGACACCAAGGGTCAAACCCCAAGACTGCTGTCTGAGCAGAACTAAAAGCATTGTATTATGTTATTCATTCATTTGATTTATATACCACGCTTCATCAAAAGATCTCAGGGCAGTTCATAAAATGAAAACACAAGATAAAAGCATAAATAAATAGTCAAAACAATAACCTCCCCTCCCACAAACACTTTTAAAAAGCTGTGTGTGTGATACTAATCCTGGCCCAATTTGTAAATAATGAATTATGTGTTTTATTTCCAACAGAGGAACAGGTGTATTTTAGCATTTGATCCTAAAAAATAACTGCATAAATAAAAATTATAGTTTCTCCGGGGGGGGGGGGTTAAAAAAACAATTTTAGAGGAAACAAATCTGTTCTGAACTTTGATTTGATCATGAATCAACAAGAGCTTTAATCAAGGTCACAATGCTTCATCTACTTCTTTGTGGGAAAATCCCTTTGAACACAGTGATTTACTTATGAGTAAACAAGCATGACATTGAGGGGCAAGGCTGGAGTCATGGGCATATTTGCAGCTAGTCTGGTTGTTTACATGTTCAATTAGTGATAGTTTCACTGAAACCAGGGATCAGCTACCCAGTAGATGTGCAGCTACCACGTAGGATTGTGGCTTTACAAGGAAACAACTGTCATTGAACTTAAAGCATGTGCAGGATCAGGATGCTTAGCTTAATTCATAAATGGCATACTAGAAACTTAAAGGAAATGTATTTCACTATCAATGTTGCCTCTCCTTACTTTATGAGCTTTTATTTGTTATATACAATAGCTTCAATTTTGTAATAGTCTTGGGGCAGTCAGTTTATGAAAGCAGATACATATTATCTTCAGGGATGCATGATACATTTTTGACCTAGCACACACTGTTTCGGATCAAAAGTGGAAGCATCTAACCTAGTTTTCTCCAGTTCTTAGAACTTACATTACCTACTGTAGCTCCCCAATCCAGCATCAATAACTCTGTCTATGGTTGAGTATGCAATGGTATCTGCACACACTTGTGAGCACAGGGGCTGCTACTGAGTTGAAGGGTCAATGAATTGGAGAAGTAAACCTGTACTAACAGTATGACAGGTTAACTCTGACTCCCATCTCAAGTCATGTGGAAAAAAAATATGAACAATGCAGCTCTTTAGGAATGTTTTATGCTCGAGTCACTTTGGAATAACGGAGCAGAAGGGGAGGTGACCACCTGAAATCACCTCATTGGTGGGAGGATTTATTCTACACAGGGCTTGATTGGTGCCATCTACCTCTAGAACCTTCACTGCAGCTTAACATATATTTTCTCCCAATGTCCCATCCACCCCCTTCAATGAGGTTTGAGACTCACTGAGCTAACCTCAAGTAGAATAGTATAAAGTAGTATGCAGAACTTGTTTTCTTCCTTCCTTTTCATTTGTGATGAGGCTGACTCTGATTCTCAACTTCCATAAACTTTTTTTTTTAATTTAGTGACTAACAATTCTACTGTTTGTTACTTATTATGAACAGGATGGACCTTAATCTTTGGACTGTCCAAGTATCATGTGATGTAGAAAGCTGTAGAGGGAGCATATGTTGTATTTCAAACAAAAAGTTTACTTAATGGCTTGTAAACAATAGGTTTAAAAATTATAATGTGTAGCTTGGCTTATTGAAGCTGAATTATAAATGTGAAAGACCAAAAGTTCCCCCCTCCCGTTCCATAAACAGACTTCCTGTTTGACTGGGCTCTGCTAACTTTCATGAAGCCAGTGTGAATTACATCACTTGATGATATGGACACAAGTATCCAGGAAAAGAAAATATTTTCTTTCTGTTTTGAGAGGTAGGAAGGGAAATGTCACCATAATTCTGCAGTACATCTATACCTCAGGACACCCCTACCCTCAGTAGTACAAAGAAATGAAGTGTCACTTTATATTATCTTAATAGCACTGCAAGACCTGCCAGACTTAATGACTGCAGTATATATTTGTGCCTTGATCATCTTTCAAATGCTACACTCCTTTCCAGAAGTAGGCTGCCAATGGCAGGAGTGCCTTATCTCTGCAGACCCATGCTAATTGAGAGTACATGCCATTGAATTTAATTGAGCTTACTTCTGAGTAAACATGTACAGGATCACACTGCACTTTCTTAGTCAGAGTTAAATCACACTGAACTGAATCTGATTTTCTGATGAATTATCATGGTTAGGATTGGGGAATAGGAGTACATCACACACACACACACACACACACACACGTGCGCGCGCGCACACACACACCCCTCATGCAATATCAGAGCTGTGTATAGCAATATAAAATCATCACGAAACATTCAAAGCACTATTGAACCTTCTGCAACTTTAAGCCCACGTGGAGAACCTGCTGCACTCCAGAAGTTGTTGGACTCTGACTCCTATAATCCCCATAGCCAACAACTTCTAGAGGGCCATAGGTCCCCTATTCCTGTTGTTAATGACCTGCTCAATTTTTTTGATTTCATTTCCATACAGCTAGTGCATAGCCTTTCCTCTCCTCCTTATGAAAGCTCATTCCCCAATAAACCAATTACTCAGTCAGTTTGTCACAAGACTTTTTGTATTGCCATTATAACCAGATATTTCTGGTTATCAGAAATTTGTCTTAATGTTTTAGAGGCATGTTGAGAATGCAAGCAAGTTCCAGTATTGCATGACAGTAGGAAGTGAATCTTACATGGCATTTTTTGTATTTATATGTGGAAGTTGAAGCTGTTATCGTGACTAAAGGTATGTAATGTAAAGTATGCCCAAGGGAAAGCAAGATAAGTTGTAATGCCCTGATTTTATAATTTGGCAGTCCCAGAATGAGTAGGTGTAAGGTCATCTCACAATGCAATGCCAATGTTTATGCTTATGTTGCTGATTTGACCTTAGAACTGGCTCCGGCCATGATTCCAGGTAAACACATCTGCACAGTGTGAGCAGTTCAACAGCATTTGTAGATGAAGCAATTGCACCAGTGATCTACTGTACAACGTGGCAGATCACATTGTAGATCGCTCATGGTGTTTTTTGGCTTTTTGGGATTTAAAAAAAGACTTGTACAACCCTAAGCTAGGCTTTCCTGTAGTAAGTGCTTACTGTATGGTATCCAAGTAGAGCTCAAATTTTAGAGAGTAAAGTAGATTATCTCAACCCCACTTGTCAGGCATAGAATTATGCCTTTAAGGTGTGGTGGTGCAAGCCCTTAATTGTCCTTCTGCAGTTAAAAGCAGATGAAGAGGAATGGGTTGCCTAGGATCACACATTGATATCATTAATTAGATGCATTTGTATGGAAAACATGCCATGTTAGTCAGGAATCATTATCTTTGAAGACCTTCTCACATTTGTCGTTATCATGTCATGCCGACCTCTCCTCCATCTCCTTGTGGTGTTTTGTAAGGAGGGCTCATAAATGAGTAGTAAAAGTGGTTGTGTGAGCTAGGGACATCTGTGTGAACACTCTACATGCAATAACAACAGCTTCCAGGATGATGACAGTACTTTAAAATGGAACTGCATATAAAACATCAGTGACAACATTGACAACCACAAGTCACACATTCCACCTCCCTTCACCCTATAAATACAGGGTTGGCCCTGGATGAATACTTGATGTGAACAGGCCCTAAAACACTTCAGTTTCCATACGATTGACCTTTTATGTTAAAAAAAGAAAGATGCAGCAATAACTTTATGGCAATTTGATTTTGAGTCATATGTCAGCTTTTTGGGAGGAAAGTGACTGAAATTGGATTCTTAGGGGCACAATTAATTATTTCTTAATGAAGGTACAAAAAGCAAGTCTTAAAAGGCACACATGGTGCAATATGAATGACATGTAAGTGTTTGATGAGATTGCAATAAATTTGAAAGAAGGGAACCCCAATTATGTATTTTTTTCAGGGAACCTCAGCCGTTTGACTACTCATACTTCATTCACAGCTGTCCATCTTGCATGTATATTTTTCAGTGTAAAAACAACTATCATTTGAATCATACCAACAGGTGTGTTGTTGCTGTTTGAAATAAAGACAAGAATGCAGTCTTATTATTCTGTGGTAATTCTGCTGAATGTCTAGGATTGCTGAAGTGGGCATACTGTTGATGTTGTCTCCTCTTCTGTTAATGCTCTTTTTCTGCCCATCTGTTGCAGCTTAATTTCCCTTTGTTTAGACAAGTCTAGTTTGCCACCCTACACAAAGAAGTGTAACATTTACCACAAATACAATATAGCTTGGAGTCTCACTTTACATTTAGAAAGATAATTAATTGGCTATCTGTTGCTTAAAGTCTTACCACACTTGGGTAATAAAGCTATAAAAAAATGGTATTCAACAGTTCGTGTAAACAAGCTATTCTAATGTAAACAAAATAAGTGGTAGATGTGAATTTTAATTTATATTCCAAATCTGTAGAGTGTTTCCTAATACTGGTTCTCATATATTGTCTCCATATAACTTGAAATAACTAATACATGGAATCCCTTTGACACTGAGAGTTTAAAGAAATAATAATTTTGCATGTATTAAAATAAAACCAATTTAATTCATATTTTAATCAGATAATGAAAGTTACATTTACGTATTTCAACAATTAATATACTACTTAACTCTTATATAGCTTGCATAAATGCAGCATACCATTCTAATATCCCATATTTATCAAATTATGTCAGTATTGTCATCTTTGCATCTTGTCATCCAATGATCTGGTATTTAGATCATTTTATTGATACATAAAATGCATACCAAGCATGCACTAACCGATAAAAGTTCTAGTCTTTAAGGTGTTGCAATAATTATTGTAATGGTTGTTGCGACAGAGTCACATACAGGTAGCTGTCCCTTTGAAATGTTGCTTGTACACATGATCCTAGTCAGGGTATATGTTCTACAGGTGTATCCATCCTTCCGGTCTAGAAAATAGTGTAAAGTCACGTTTTATGCTTGCAGAGTTCTATACACTGCCTGAATGGAAGACCACCAGTCGGATATCAGAGGCAGTAAAGTTTCTGAATACCAGTTGATGGAAAGTGCAGAAGCGGAGAGGACTCTTGTTCTCTGGTCCTGCTTTTTGGCTTCCCACAAGCACCTGGCTGAATGCTGTGAGAACAGGATGCTGGGCTAGACGGTCATTGGCCTGATCCAGCAGGCCCTTCTTATGCTCAGATGTTTTTTAATGAACCATATATAAGGCATGCTGAGCTTGTTTGGAAAAAGAGCAAAGAGTAGATGTGAATGAATGCATAGCTCCCTGATAGTGAGAAGCATTCCTATTTTCATGAAATTTCCCTTTTATCACAGGCTTCCTCTTCCACATATTCCTTTTCTAATGGCTTTGTCTGTTTTGTCTATAGCCTGCCTGGTGGCCTCCACTTACAACAAAGCACTTCCAGACTCTTTCAGCCAAGCGAAACTGCCATTCCTTGGGGATGGATGACTGTTAAATGTAGCTTATTTCAGAACATTCTGGTTCAATAGACTAAATGTATTTATATCTATAAGCATCCCGACAGTCATTATAATTTCTGCTAACCTACCCTTCATAAAAGGAAGTGCACACTGTACACAGAGTAGTAGTCTTCAATAAAATACCACTTCATCTCATCCATCTTGGGCCACATTTAGAAAATCATAAATATGCACAAGTCAATTGCCTCTGCATGCAGCCCCTTGGTGAAACTTACGTTTAAACCAGGACGTCTCTAATTAACCATAGTTTCTGTCTTGTCTGAATTGGGAAACTATGGTTGCCACCTTCAGAACAAGCCAATATATATATCCTGACTTCTTCTAAAGCTGGTAACCATAGAACCAAAAGACTCGTGTGTATCTTGATTTAATAAGCTGAGATACGATCATCTGAACTGGGCCATCTGAACTGGGCCATTGCATCTTTCATTTCATTTCTCCTTCCACCAGGGATGCCATACAAGAGCCATTTTGTTGTGCATCAGTTTGCCACAGATAGGTGAAACATTTGCTGCTCAGAGCTTGCATGCCTATTGAGACAAACCAAATGACAGAAAGGACCCCAGTGTGACGAGAAGAAGAAAGAGGTTTAAGGGAACAGAAAACTGGATTATTGTATCAAACCTTGACTACATATAGTGTGTGCTGTTTATCTGAATATGAAAAGGCAATTTTCCCCCCCAGGGAAACTGTTTGAAATCCGGCCATAGGGCAGGACCTTTGAATTTTAAGGTTCATTTCATAACAACTCCCTTATAAGTGAGAGGGAACACTAAACAAATTTTCTCCTTTTTTAAGGATGGATAAATAAATATACCACAATAAGAGGTGCTCCTATTATAGCAACAGTATAAACAGCTCTATGCTAAGCTTGTTAAATGTATTTTGAATCCCATGATACCTAGCGTTCATGGTTGATAATCTATGCTATTATAAATGACTGGCTTGATTCACTTACAGTCTTTAATCAATGCTGCTGGTGTGTGTGTGCGTGTGTGTACTTCCTGATTTTTAAATAAATGCTGTGTTGTTAGAGGACAGAAATGTTTCATATTGCATAATATTACAGAACACATAAAATTTGCCGCACTGAAAAGTAAGATGATATTAAGAGAGTAAATAAATCCTGTGCCTTCAGGCATAAATGATTGCTGGTGGAACTCAAGGAAAATACTTCTGGCATTATCCTACTACTAGTACACTGTCCTACTACACCACAATATTTTCCCACATGTGCAGTTACAACTGCACTGTTGCTGCAAAAAACAGCTTTGTGTGCAAGTCATAGGTAAAACAGAATAAACTGCTGAATATAAGTACAGTGCAAAAATCTGGTGAGGAAACGAAGTCTTGGAAGTGGCACAAACAATTAATAAAGCCATGTGATTTCAAGACAAGCCTTTTTCAGGCTGAAATTGTATATTCAGTTTTCTGTGAGTATGCTCCATTGAACTCAGTGGATTTAGTTTTAAGTAAGACTATATAAAATTGTACTGTCAGTGTAAGTATATTGCTATTTTTAAATGTTTGAGTACATGTTTCATTAGAATGTGTTGAGTGTATAGATACCGTACTTTATGCCCCATTTGGTTTTTCAAATTTGCCCCCTTTTTTGAGGAGAATGCAGAGACGGATGCTGTTCTCTGGCATATGAGGACAGGAAATGTTTGGAGGTGTTGGAGAAAGAGATATCTGGGATGGAGCTGTGTGATCTGACCATTATGGACCATAATTCTGGTCCATTATGTTCTGAGGGCCACATTCTGTATTTCTGCCTTGCTGCCCCTTTGCTGCGGTGTTCAAAACAGAGATATGAAAGCTAGGAGCTATATGGCACCTTAAACCTAGGTTATGAGCACTGCAACGGAATGTCTAGGTACACTTTTTAAATTACAAGAATACAAAGCTGAAAATGAATGAGCTGCAGCTAAGATCTTACTCATTTTTCACATGGTCTAGTGCTCATCTGAAGACTGCAAAAAAAACAACAAACCCAAAGCCACCCATCCTCTGCCCGCCCCCCTAATATTTTTATGAGGGTCCCTTCTCCAGTCCTAAGAGAGTGGCTGGAAGTGGGGAGGCAGAAAAAGGTCCTCCTTTTACTCCATCAGTGGCAGTTTTAATCTGAAATCTTAGGTGCAGTACTGCTCCCAAAGCTCAGAAACTGCTCACATTAATACTAATGCTACTAATACAACTAATACTAATAATACTAATAATTTATTTATACCCTGCCCATCTGCCTGGGTTTCCCCAGTCACTCTGGGCAGCTCCCAACAGAATTTTAAACAGAATAAAGCTTCAAACATTAAAAACTTCCCTAAACAGGGCTGCCTTCAGATGTCAGATAGTTGTTTATTTCCTTGACATCTGATGGGAGGGCATTACATAGGGCGGGTGCCACCACTGAGAAGGCCCTCTGCCTGGTTCCCTGTAACCTCAGTTCTTGCAGTGAGGGAACCACCAAAGTCCCTCGGTGCTGGACCTCAGTGTCTGGGCTGAACAATGGGGGTGGAGACACTCCTTCAGGTACCATGGGCCAAGGCCATTTAGGGCTTTAAAGGTCAACACCAACACTTTGAATTGTGCTTGGAAACGTACTGGGAGCCAATGTAGGTCTTTCAGGACCAGTGTTATATGGTCTTTGTGGCCACTCCCAGTCACCAGTCTAGCTGCCACATTATGGATTAGTTGCAGTTTCTGGGTCACCTTCAAAGGTAGCCCCACATAGAGTGCATTGCAGTAGTCCAAGCGGGAAATACAGTGGTACCTCAGTTTAAGAACAGCCCTGTTTACAAACTATTTGGTATATGAACTCCGCAAAACCGGAAGTGTTCCAGTTAGCGAATTTTACCTCGGTCTACGAATGGAAGCCAAATGGTGGAAGGGTACCAGTGGCAGGAGGCCTCATTAGGGAAAGCGCACCTCGGTTTAAGAACAGCTTTGGTTTAAGAACAGACTTCCGGAACGGATTAAGTTCGTAAACCAAGGGACCACTAACTAGAGCATGCACCACTCTGGCTAGACAATCTGTGGGCAAAACGCATCTAGAAAAATGTTTCAAATGCTGCTTTGCTGCCTATAATAAGCTAACCTAGCTATCTCTTCCCATACTTGCTCCTCTCAGTCCCACCTATCCTTTTTACTTACTGAGGCCTTTTGTGAGATAGGCTTCTATACTACTTTCTTCCACCATCAGCAGGTAGTTATTTGTTTTTATACACTCCAGCAAGTCCTTCTTTCTGTCTTGGCTGTGAGAAGAGGTAGCATTGTGAGTAAATACTGTGCACCCACAATGGTTGCATTTAAGTGCTTAACTACAGAGAGTGTAGTGTTGTGTTCTGAAACCATCAAACCATGGCACTCACTACTTTCTAAGGAAACTGTCCATTAACTAGGTTGAAAGATATGTGTATAGATATATACCACAATCCTGAAGATGCACATTGTTATAAATGGTTAATTCAGCATGTCAGGAATGTAGATTTGTACAAAGCTGAATCCATGGTGGATGAAATGCCCATAAAATGGTCTGCATGAACTCATGTTTTCCCCATTCCTTCTTTGCCACCTAAGCCATTTCCCAGCCACATAGTCTTGTCTTTTATGTGGCAATGCTGCTGTACTGAAGGTTGAAGGGGAAACCAGCAGCAGCCCACAATTTTTAGTGTTCCTCTGGTGCAGCAGCCCTTGTGCTACTTTTCCAATGCAGTGGCTCATAGAATTAGGTCATTAGTCACCTGGGACAGCTAAGGCACCCAGATTTTTAAATGTATTAGCTAGTGACAATATAGTGAAGTATTTTTATACCAAGACTGTGTTCTCTGAAGCCCACTCTTGCATTTTTCTGTCTTTTCAGACTTCAGGTCTCCTGAAAGAGAGCATTCCTAAAGCACCGCCATTTCTGAGAGCTGCACTTGTATTGACTGAAGAGCTGCAGTGACTTAGTAAGGCATGCCGTGCTACAACTCATGATGTTTTGCAAAAAGAAGTAATCAAAATCTTACATCTTAAAGTGGAAAAACAGCAGACTTTTTGCTACACAGTAACAATGGCCACCTCAAGACTAGTAGCAAGAACACCTCGTGATATTGCTGGTGTGATGCAGAGACTCCAAGGTAAGCAACTTGACAGAGAACAGCTGAGCTTTGCTATATTAACTTCTTCAGATGTTACTGAAGTCTAGTGGAACACAGTGTGCGTGCGTGTTAGGCTCTTGAAAACATAAGGCAACACCACGGGGAAATTTTGGACAAGTCCTGTTGAGATGTATGGGATATGTGCTGTTGGATTCATTTATGTCCAGAACAAATTACTTTTATTGCCACTTCCTAACAATAAAATGCTTATGATAATAACGTTTCTGCTCCTGTATAGCTAAAGGTATTTAAAAGCATATGAAAATGTATACAGTGGTCTATTGACCGAGACACTGCTCTCTAATCAGCCACTCCATGCACCTCTTGTGAAACTACCCTTTACTCATCAATTTGCTCATGTACAAGTGGCAATAGCCATCTTTGTATACAGATGGAAAGTAACACTGGGGGGAAAACTGAGATAACTTGGCTCATTTCAGTATGGGCAAAGGCTTTGTTTTGGGCTGAAGTAGCCTTGGTTACTCTAATGGATGACCTTAGCTAGGGAGAGTGTGCTATTTTTGCTGACCTCATGGTGCCTTTTGATACCATCTGACATGGTACCTTATTGGACTGACTGTGGGTTGGGGGTTGGACGCATTGTATTGTGGTGGCTCTGCTGCTTTCTGTAGGACTGGTTTCAGAATGTGGCATTTGGGGACTGTGGCTTGGCCCCGTGGTGGTTCAGCTGTGGAATCCCACAGGGTTTCATCCTGTCTTCTCTGGTTGCTTTATGTCTGTATGAAGTTGCTGGGAGAAGCCATCGGGGGATTTGGTGTGTGGTGTTATCAATATGCAGACAACACCAATGTCTGTTTCTCCTTGTCATCTGTATCTGGAGAAGCTGTGCAGGCCCTGGACCAGTGTCTGAACATGATGGAATAGATGAGAACCAATAGAATGAAGCTGAATACCAGCAAGATGCTGATCATGTGGGTTGGTGGTTTCCAGATACTGGAATTAGGTACATGACTTGCTCTGAAAAAACAGGTTTGTAGTCTAAGGATACTCCTTGATCTAGGATTGTATTGTTCCTGGAGCACAAATAGCTTTAGCGGCAAGTAGTGCCTCTCTCAAGCTTCAGCTGGTTCACCAGCTCTGGCTGCTCCTGGATAGGGACATCTTGGCCACTGTGACCCATACACTGATAACCTTCCATGTTTAATACCATAATGTATGTGGAGGATTGTTCAGAAGCTGTTGCTAGTGAAAAATGTAGCAGCTAGATAGCTGAGTACTTCAGCTCCTCAGAATTATCTTACACCAATACTGAGAGGATTGTAGACTGCCAATTTGCCAGATTCAAGGTACTAATAATAACTTATAAAATTGTAAAAAAATGTGGGAACTTATATATTTGAAGCATCATCTCCCTCTGTGTCCATCTACCTTTGTGTTAAAAGCAGCAGCTAAAGCTCTCCTAGTTGATCCACATTCAATGGAAATATGGCATGTGGCAACTAAGAAAAGGGCCCTGTGGGGGAATAATCTTTCCCTTGAAGTATGATTGGCAGTAAGGCTGAGTTTCTGGTGCCAACTTCAGATGACTTATTCCAGTAGGGCTTTATGGGGGGGGGGGTTGATATTGTTTTTGCTACTGGTTTCACTGTGGTTTTATCTACTCCTTTTCATCTGCTTATTTGACTACTGTAGTTGGGACTCGTTTCATTTTAATTTACAGTATTTAATCTACCCCACCCTGGGATCACTCTCTAAAAAAGAATCCATTAAAATATTTTTGGTAAATAAAATAGATTGTACATACTGTATGCTAATTAGTTCATAGAAGAGGAAAGGTGACTGTTTTATTCATGAAGAAAAGAGCTATCATTTTTTACAGCAGCATGATGTGCTTAATTGAGATGTCTTCTATTGTTTGCTATCTTGCTGCTCATAGTTGTAGTTATTTTAATTATGCAATTGTGTAATTTTAGTGTTTGGCTTTATTGTCTTTTGTATTACTGTTTGGTAATACAAAATACTGTTTGCTTTGTTTTTAAAGCAAAAAATAGAATATAAATGTTAGATGATTTAAAGTAAAAAAGTAAATGAAAACCATAGCAAAAAAACCACAAAATCTTATTCCATCTGAAACCACATTGACCACCGCCACGACATCTGCTGCCTGGCCATTCACAGTGGCAGCAGTGGGAAATGATGGTGAAGCAGGCAGAACAAACTGATTGGGCCCAATGCCCAATGCTCAGACTCACCTCACTTTCAAGAGTGCCCCATTTCAGGGCTGTGCCAGGTTCTACTTGTGGGGATATACCTGTGGGAGATTTGCTGAGCTGGCAGAAGTAAGTGGAAGGACACCAACCCCCCTCCCAGCCTGCTTTAAAGCAGATTTGGATTGCAGTTGAATTCAACTAAACAAACAAAATCAGATTCCAGTCATTGGGACAGGGGAAGAATCTCATGTCTCTGGTTATAGGGTGGAACACATGGAAACTACTATGTTCAATTGTGCTAAGGCAGTTCCATCAGCACAAGGATTAGCACAGTGGAAACTTCTCCCTCTCTGCTCCCTCCACATGCCCCCTAAATCTGTTCTGGGAGTTTCCCCAACCCTCTGGTACAGATTTGGGAAGGTGCCAGGCCATGTGGGCGGAAGAGAGGAGAGAAGTCCCATTGCAGAAGCTGAATATTTTTTGTGTTGAGAGAACATATTAGTAGAATACTACCCAAAGCTAATGTAGGGTATAATAAATACAGATATTTCATCTAGCAATGGGCCCAAAGCTTGAAAAGCTAGCTCAAAACTGGCCAGTTGGCTACATTGGCTTAAGATCAGGCAATTAATATATGTGCATTTGTATCTAAGGCTCAGTTAAGAGCTTGCTTGTCATTGGAACAATACTGCATTCAGCTTGTCTTTCTTCCAGCCCCACTATCACTTGGAGCTCTCCGTGGTACTAACCACTTCCCTGCTTTTATTATCTTAAACCTGACCTCTGCTTTTTTTCTCACCACATTTCTTGAACTTTCCCCTTGCTGGTCATCAGGTAACCTTTTACTGCACCTAACAGTATTTATCAGAACCTGAGTTGTGTTAGCTGAGTTGCCTTTCTGAATTTTTATGTGGGCCCTCAATATGGACTTATCAGTATTTTACGTCCCTGGAATTATGGCTCCACTGTGCCCCACTTGGATAGACCTCTAATCCCATCAGTAACTTTTACTTGAAACATTACATGAGTGCATTTTCAGTTTTCATCATTCTTTTGGAAATTTCTCAAACTGCTGATGACTCATTTATGTAACTGATGATGCTTGAGAAGAAGGGAGGGTGGGGAAGGCAATAAACTGGCACATGGACATTTATGTTAGTGCACCCACAGTTTTCTAACCTGTTCGCTCATTTCCTTGCTCTAAAATAAAGAGAGTTTCCTTTGTATTGTCAGCATCTGGTTTCTGCTGCAAGATCAAACAGGAGTTAAATAAATATTTCACCTCTGCCGAGCTTGAGTACAGTTCTTTTTTTAGGCTGTGGTCCTGCATTATGGATGAGCAGACAATCTGCAGTGCAGACTCTTTCTGGCCTTTATGAATTAAGAGTTTCAGCTCTAGTAGATGTCAGACATAAGTGATGAGGGAATTATAAATATCCCTGTAGACTTGAAAATGCTATGTCAGGTCTGCACAACTTGTACCCTATCAGCCCAGACACAAGCCACTAATTATGTATCATGACCTGCAATTTTGCCATCCCTGGCAGGACTCTGGATAAAACAGATCTGCCCAACCTACATGGTTGTTTTAACATGCCCATTCTACTGTTATAATCATATCTGCTTAAATTCGCAAAGTAAATTCAGTTATCTGTACTATTAACTCCTGCTGGTTTCACAGCAAAAAAAGATGCTGTCTGTAGATTTGGTACTCTGCTCCATTCATGGTATAGGTCATCTACCAAGACAACCAAAAATGTTTGTTCCCATCTTCAGCTGGTGCAGAATTCAGCGGCCAGGTTGTTCACTGGGGCAAGGCAGTTTGAGCATATTATGCTGATCCTGGCCCAACTGCACTGGCTGCCAATTAGTTTCAGAGCACAATTCAAAGTACTAGTTTTTACCCATAAAGCCTTAAATGGCTCATGACTGCAATACATCAAGGGTCACTTCTCTCCAGACGAACCTACCCAGACCCTGTGAGCATCATCTGAGACCCTTCTTCATGTGCCTCCTTCAGAAAAGGTCTAGAGAGTAGGAAGACGAGAACGGGCCTTTTCTGCAGTGGCTTCCATTTGTGCATTTGTGGAAAGCTCTCCCTAGAGAAGTTGGCCTAGAATTAAATAGTTGATAGGCTCCTTAAGATCATCTTGTCCACTCCTTTGCACAAGGCAAAACCTATCAATCTCAAAAATTTGAAAAGCATCTTGGGGAAGTAGACATAGGTCATCCTATTTAATGTTCACCATAGCCTAGTAATGGGAAGCTATGGGCTGAGTCTGCAGTTCTTTAAGAATATAGGTCATGCCTACTTTGTCCCTGAAGCAGCCACCAGCTCTTGAATCACATGGCTCAACATCACATGATCTAAGTTTTCATATTCATTTCAGAACAATCATTGTTTTCCACGTAATTCCAAAACAGAATGGGTGACTGTCTCAAGTGCCATATAGAGAATTCTCAACAGAACAGAAAGGTAATGGAGAAGAGGTACAAATGTTGGCAGGATCTTATGTGTACTTTGTCTGATAGAGAAAATATTTGTGCATAAAGACTTAGATGGATTTTGGGGCAACTCAATAGTTTCCATCATTATGACTCCTTCCAGATGTTCTACATCTAGGTTAGGGAAGAATGTACTAAATAAACAACTATATCAGCATTCTTTTTTCTGTTATCAATTTTTCCACCACACACCTGCACCTTGAGAAATAATGAAGCCAAACCTGAGTTATAGGAATCATAGCAAAGTAGACAGATTGAGATCATTCATCCCCCAAGAGCAGTTCTTATCTGGGCAGCTAAAGAATACATGATTGTCCCTGTTTGGGCACTGTGAGCCCATTGTTTCAAATAAAGCATTTCAAATCTAAAGATACTTTTAAGCATGGCTCACTTCCCAAAGAAGTGAAAACTCCAGGGTGTGTGTATAACTAGGGTCTATTTTCTTTGGAATCAGATCACAGGAGGCTTACTGGTGTTTTGTTACACACACATACACACACACTTATACAGGTGGAGCATAGGTGAAGATGCCGCTTAAGTCAAATAGATGTCCCAATATACTCTCCCCATCAGATATTTAAGGGAACCACTTGCAGCACAGATCCTTACAGTGAGCAACTTGGCCTTCTGTGTCCTTGTATTAGTTTTAACTCAGTTTGTCTCTCTACTCCAATTACTCAAACTTCTCTCTTAGCACATTCTACAGCTGGGAGGAGGAAGGGGGTACAGTCAGTTTTCTTCCCAAAAGTCTCTTCTTTCAGAAGACTCCAGCTACAGGGCATAGCAAGGTAAGGTGCTAGGTGGGTCTGCTAAACCACTAAGACAATCTCTGACAGCCCTGCTAGTCATTCTGGTTTGGCTGGTTTCACAGACCCTACCATTAGACTCCACAAGTATCACAGGCAGGTGTGGTTGGTGAGAGAGGCATAATGCCACACTCCTGGCAGTAGAGATGCTGTTGGTTATTGAGTGAAGAAGTGGAGGGACAAGGCAGCAGGGAGAGCCTTGTGGTGCAGCTGCATTGGTGGGGACACCAAATTGGCTCCACCAATGCATCCACACAGTGCCAACTTCCCTGCTGTTTCCCCCCTCTTCCTCCTGGGAAGCAGCAGTGGCTCTGTTGCTTGAAGGCCAGGCGCATAGCAGCACCTCTCATCACCAAATGTTCCTGATCACAGTCTTAGAAGGGATGTTGCAGTCATCTAGTTCAACCACCAATCTCATAACAACGTGAAACAATACTTTGTTTCATTTTTTGAGTTTTGAAGAAATAGGCCGGGTTTTTCTTTTTTCAATATCTGCTAGCAGTGCTTAGTACTTCCCACATTTCCGTTTGCTTTTAGCTCTGACACACAAGTTTTTAAAAATGTATTATTTATTTAAAATAAAAAGAATTATAGGACGAAAGAAGGAGAAGGGGGGAACTTACAAGATTGTTATGCTTATCTTAAACTTATCCTAAACAGTAATATATAAAAAAATAGTCGTGTCACCTTAGAGACCAACTAAATTTGTTCTAGGTATAAGCTTTCATGTGCATGCACACTTCTTCAGATACTGAAGAAGTGTGCATGCACATGAAAGCTTATACCTAGAACAAACTTAGTTGGTCTCTAAGGTACTACTGGACTATTTTTTATTTTTTTTATTTCCACTATGTCAGACCAACACGGCTACTATCTTATCCTAAACAGTGATACAAGTGTTAAAAAACTATGACCAAGTTGAATCCAGCTTGGATTTGCTCTTCTGCATGGAGGTGAGGAAAAAAGCCATTGTCATGCATTATCTAAACATAGAGCAAACAGATGTCATGTGTATCATTCCGCCCCACATGCATTCACATTGTGGTTATTGCCAAGTAGGGGGGAAATTGCATGTTTTGTAATATGTAATAAAATTTTTTTTTGCATTTTTACTTTGGTACGTCTACCACTTATGCTCATCCACATTTGTACTTATAGTTCTGATTTACAGAGAGCTGGACCTATCAATCTTGACTGAGTGCTGCAAAGGTTAGAAGTGCTACTAAAATATAGTAAGAGAGAGAAGTATTTGCATATCTTACAATAATAAATAATACCTAGCTCATACTGTGTATAAAACTTTCCATTTTCAAAGTGTTTGTTTTGAAAATTGAAAGTTCTGTATAAACTTTTGTAAAATGTGGGTAGGAAATCAAATACTTCAAATACTTCAAATTACAAAAGTTCTAACAAAAGCATACTAGAAAAAATTGATTTGCTACGTATTTCTGTGAAGTATTCCTTCTCTCGAATAAGATTTTTGTTGTAGTTGCCTTAAGCATGTACAGTATGTGCTTTCTTTAATAAATGTCATCTATACCTATTGCCTGGGCAAATTAACCAACAGCAATATTTGAAATAAAATCATTAGACAGCTAAGAGGCAAAGCTGATCTGAGCCAAAGCAACCAATAAATGAAAAACTAAATATGCACTACTGAGTCCATGGAAGTTGGCAGCTGAATTCTTATATGTGGATATACATTTTGAACCTTGATTTGCATGTTTCCTCTTTAAAAATCCAGGCCAACGTACATGGGCTTATCTCTTATTTATCCTCTCAACAATTCTTTGTGGCAGATTATATTGAAAGGCAGTTATTTGCACCAAGCCACTAAAAAAACTTCATGGCTGAATAGATTTCAACTCACCCCTGTGTGT
Organism: Podarcis liolepis; assembly: GCF_965112155.1. Taxonomy (NCBI): domain Eukaryota; kingdom Metazoa; phylum Chordata; class Lepidosauria; order Squamata; family Lacertidae; genus Podarcis; species Podarcis liolepis. The sequence goes on along the minus strand of NC_139557.1, from coordinate 68,441,717 downwards.
GTGGTGTTTGGGTGGTCCACATACAACTCCATCACTCTTAGCCTTTAAAGCTTACCTTGACTAAGATATTGACAGACAGGGAAGTGATGTAGCTGATGAGATCAGGGGTTGGCACTAAACTTCCATATAAAAAAAGATCATGGAGTAAATTTTAAGATGGAAGTCAATTGTGGGATCTCTACCTTAACCATGTTACTTAAAAAAACCACAGTTGATCTTATTTAGAAGTTGCATACAGTAGAATCTGAGATCCATAAAGATGACACAATGAAAAGCAGAACAGAACTCAGAAAACTGGGCTGTAATTGAATAAAGAACATTGGAAGTAACACATGTAAGTGTAACCTGTTATTCAGGAAAGAGTTGAAAAGGAGCAAATATGAATCATTTCTCACTGAGTCATTGAAAATGACTCTTGGAATGGAATTCTAAGACAAATCAAGATGGATAGACCATCACAAACCTCACAAAAGTAAACCAGAATAGCATAACAGTGAAATTTCTGTACTTGGAGAACAAAGAAGAGATTTTAAGGAATAATATTAGGAGACTTGTATGAAGGCGGGAAGGTTTTCTGTGCGTCAAGATTTTATCTTAAGAAGCTGCTTATAGAATCCGCAGGAGGTTGTACTTTTAAAATATTGTCGTGAAGGAGGATCAGACACATATAGAAAGAAAAATTTCTGATGTTAATTAAAATGGGACTCGGAATCAGAGCAAATTATGATGGGATTAATAAGAATGAAGAAACTTCTGTTGCTGCAAAAGAAGCACGTAATTGACTACAAGTCGCAAGTAGCATGATCTAAATCTGGGCAAACAAAAACCATATCAGCCACAAGCTTTATTCAGATTTAATATCCAAACCATAACCTGACCATTGTGAATGAGTTCTGTACATGTGTGCTCCACACATTGTTCTCTCTTTACCTCCTATTACCATATACTTTGATTACTTCACCTTATTCCTGATTTGCTAAATCTTGGTTGGCCTTCATACCAGAAATGTTTTTGCAACCATATTTTTATTGATTCCAGTGTCATGGCAAACTGATTTGTTCAAAACAGGAAGTCAGGATGGAAATTAGAACATCACCCTTTCCTCCTCTTACAAAAACTATTTTTGTTATTTTATATTAATGAATATTTGAATTTCTCCTACAAATTGATGGGTTTAGTCTACAACAGTCACAGCTTTGTAAGACAGTGGTGGGAAACATTTCTAATTGTCAGCTTTTAAACATATGCAGCAGCAACCTGCTATATATTTTGAACTTTTCTCTAAAATTCTGTTGAACGCTGTACAGTATCTAAATATTAGCTAACAACTTAAATTTAAAAATGCATACAATTTGCTAGAGAACCTGCATTATATTACTTGAGCGAAAGAGTGGCTAATTCTGATGTCACACTGTGTAAATCAAGAATGCCATACCTTTGGAACTGTAAGACATACAAGACCAGAGAAAAAAGGCAATTGGAAACCCATGCAGAGTAAGAGGTTTATACTGCCAAAATCATTTCATCACAGAGTTTCCTTGGGGTTGATTTCACACCATGAGTAACTTGTGGCAAAGGCGTACGCTATAAAATGAACAGTAAGTTGTCAGAACGGAAAGGTATTCTCAGAAGACTATGAAAATAATTGTTATAATAATCTCATTGCCAGGTGCTTCGAAGTTTCCCAGCAGAACTCCCATGCTTAAAAATGGATCTAGAGTAGAGGTACAGAAGCTCTCCAAAGCTCTGCTTGCATTACATCAGAAAGAATTCTCTGAAATTGGAAACACTTGTACTTTTCCAAGGCAATAACCCAGAGGGGCTTGGAAAAATTCCCCCACCAACCTCCACCATCCCCAGACACTCCTCTTGCCAACCCCAAATCACACCCTTTCTTCCTTTCACTTATTTGTGAGCAGCAGTGGAAGCAGCAAAACTGATGTGAAGGGAGAGGAGACAAGGTCTTTGTGGCTCTACCACACCAGGGGATCATGGGAGAAGTACTTCTCATGAGGGCTGCTGAAGAGAGCATCACAGTGCATTGCAGAGCAATAGATTAAGAAGGGAAGAGATAATCTGCTTCCTCCTTCTGTCCTACATACCTCTTCTGTTGCTCCCACTGCTGCCATTTATTAGATAAGTTAGGGGAAATGAAGTATGTGAGGAGGCTGGCAATTCAGGGCATTTTGGAACAGCAAGGGTGGGCAAAGGGGAAGCTGGAAATTCTTCTCCAACTCATATTTTGATCCAATTTGAAAATGGCTTCTAAGAGGTGCTTTAGTTCATAATTGAGTTTGGCTCAGAATGACTTTGCTGGCATCTCTAATTTAGAAGATGGATCCAAAGCTATAAACCACATGAACAATGCTGTCCCCCGTTAGAATACCTACTTCCACTCCTATTTTCTAAATAAGCAGCACAAGGTTTATGGGATGGGGAATGTTAGTAGCAATGAGACTCTTGATGCTTCAACCAACATTTTGGGAACATCAGCAAACATTGGACATCTCTCCAATGTTGGACCTGGAGTCATAAACATAGCTGCTGCTGTGTTAAGAAGTTTTCAATGGTAATTACACTTTATAGAGAAGGCAGAGCAATCTAAACTGTAGGAAGCCAGCATCATTTATACTGGTGTAACTTACCCCTATTCTAAACTCCATTCAGGAGTGGGTTACTGCCAGCTGAACCAGCCCAAGCCTGGCAGAGCAAGAATAAGACTTTAAAATTGAGTTTGACTTATATCACCCATTTTACCAACATATGCTGGGTTACTAGATCATATGACAGAGTTTGGAATAGGGGCCCACTTCTTCTTGAGGAGTTACCTCAGCCTTGGCTCACCCCAGTGGATCTTGGGTTTGGAATGCACCCTTAGTTTCCTTTCACTGAATAAACTTTCTAGCTCATTACAACCTCACCACCCCCTTTACTGTTAAACAACACAAGGCTTTCAGTAGTAAACCATTTTTCTTCATTCTGTTGGTGTTCAGTTGTGCAAATGTCATAACAATTGCCATCATCGTCATCCTGCAATTTGGAAAAGGCTGCAATCCTAATTACAATTTCCAGGAAGTAAGAGCTGCAGCCACGGGGTAAGAGGACAGTGCCTTACAGATTGTGAACTGGTTTGAAGACGTGAAAGTAATGTTAGATATTAACTGGTGCTATTTTGAAAGCACAGAGCTTAGTTCTCTGCACAGTATGATAGCTTGAAGTGCCACCTCTTTCCTCAGATACTTTTGACTTCCACAGATTATCAGATGCCATGGAGAAGCAGTAGGGAACTGACACTTCCAGTGAGACTTGTGTAAACTTCCTGGGGGTATTTCTTTCACCAGTGTCAGGAGCACAATGCTGAGCTGAATGGGACTGTTCATGTATGCTGCGTGGTATTTTTTCTTTAGTTAAAGAACTGCTAGACAGCAGCATTTCATAGCAATAAGGAGATAACAGTCTAAATGTTTTGGGGCCTGGGAGAGAATAAAAAAATAGACTTAATACTTAGATTTGCATGCTGACATTATTTCACTAACAGGATATAGTATGTCTCTTCCTATTTGACTCTCTTTAGCCTTCCCAGACATTAAATAACTTAACAGCAGTTCAGAGTTCCTCTAAACAGATGCAGACCATCTGTCTTGAGTTTCCTTCTGGTGGTCCACAGCATGTCTGTAGATTTGTGGTTCAAGACAAGATGGCACAAGTCAGTCATCACCTCTGTACTGTATTTTAAGTGTGTTCTCTTCTTTGCTCTAATTTTAGACACTGTACTTAATGGTCTTACAGCAGTTCACCTCTTTAGATGTTAATGTGTGCTACTTTGGTTACTCTATTTGGGAGCCCTCCTGCTCATTCTGCTGAATGGGGCTCTGGAGCTCTGCCGCAAAGTCCTGTCTGAACAACACCATTCAGCCATACAGAGCAGGCTTCAAAATAATAGCTTTTGAAAAAATCACATACTTTAGAAGGTTTATTTGTTGACATTTTGTTTACTGGTTTTTTGAAGATTTTCAGAGTAAAAAGCAAAATATAGTGAATAGATGGAGGACCTGGGGTTGGGTCATAGTTCATGATAGAGTACATGTTTTGTATGCAGAAGAACCCTGGTTCAGTCCCTGCCATCTTTGGGAAGTGCTAGAGAAGATCCATGTCTGAGACCATGGACAGCAATAGCTAGCTAGTCAATGGAGCCAATACTGAACTAAAATGACCAATAGTCTGGTCTTATCTAAGATAGCTTTCATAGCCATCTGGAGATAGTGGCCCTCCAGGTGTTGCTGGGCTTCAGCATCTCCAATCAGTAGCAATGCTGTTCAATAGACTAACTGGGGCTGAAGGAATTTGTCCAACAGCTTCTGGAGAGCCAGAGGTTCCCCATCCCTGTTGTAGTGTTTGGTTGACATTTTAATTTTTCACACTAAAAATATGAGATAAGCATAGATATTTTCCTGCCAGTTCTGCAGAGATAAACAGTCGTCTTCATCCAAATAATGACGCGGATAATAAAACTCTGAAGCCAAAAAGAGGACGAGGAAAAAGTTCATAGATGACAAACTTGAGATGGGAAATGCTTAATTTTTAGCAGTTGCATGGGTGCCTTTAGTGTGTTTATTTTCACAGAATCTCATGTATAAATTGAACTGTAACCAGCATTCGCAAATCACAAAATCTCAGTATAAAGTACGGTGCAGTTGAAAATAATCTACTGCAGATGTGACCTTTTATAATTCTGTTGCATACTTGAACATTGTGTGATGCCCAGCTGCTTTCTGAATTTCTCCCTTGCAGTAATTAGGCAGACTTGAAGTGGCTGGCTGCCACTAGAGCCAGCTATAAGCAGCTTTGGTGGTTGGTGGGGAGGAGGTTGGTATTGCTTGGTGAAAATATATATTGCATGTTATAAAATAATTCATTTGTGAGTAGACTCACAAATATATCTTGGTACTTGTATCATGCAGGCCAGTGATTACATTCTCTACATTTATCATACCAGTAGACTATCAAAGCTTTGAAGAACATAAGAAATAATTAATGGAAATAAACCGCTACTGCCTTAAACTTTAAAATCTATTTATGTTTTGCAACCCTCACTCAAAATTGATATTTAACTCCAGTAATCAAAGAGAGATATATTATAATCTAGCTGCATTCATGTAAATTGCTATGTTCTAGCAAATACATTAAATATTATAGCCACACAAGAGGGAATTCTGTTAACATCATGGTAAGAAACAAGTGGCACTATATTAATGCTGGAATGAATAAACTATATTATGTATTAACTGCTTCAGGTTGTGATAAGCTCATAGCCCACTATACTTACTAGAGCATAAAATAAAAGGAATACTATATTATTTCATTTTTGAGTGGTAATTATGCCTACTATAAAGTTTGCAAGGGTCTGTAGAGTAATGGAAAAATCAAAATGGTCCTGGCTCTGTTGAATGGATACAGATTATAAAACGTTGCTGCCTTTTCCTTCAGTAAAAGGCACTAACACACTAAACTGAAAATCCAGAATACATATAATTCCTTTCGGTGCATGGGGTAAATTGGGCTGAAGTTCAATAATAAAATGTAGATTGATTTTATTTTTATTAATATGATTTATTACATTTCTGTTCCACCCTTCAGCTGAGAATCACAGGGCAGTTCACAATATAACACAAGAATGCACAACATAGTAACAAACAAAAGCAACCCCCCCCACACACACAATTTTAGGGAAATAATGTGTTGTATCTTTTTTAGAAATGTGTGCATCTGCTTTTCTTCAAAATGCAAAGTTCAGGAAAAGTTTTATTGTGAGAAAGCTCAACTGTCATGAATATGTTTTCCTGTTTCCATGTCCTGCCCTCAAGGAACCAACGGCAGCATTAGCTCTAATGGACACATGACAAAATGTTGTAGGGGTTAAAACTGGGGCAGGGACAGACCCCTGATAAGGCCTACCAGAGTTGGGCTTCCCTGTCTAGGGGTTGTCCCCTCACCTACCCCTCCAGTAATAGGGTATCCCATGAAAGGGATCCATCAAAAAGTTGCATCTGTCCATATGCCCAGGAGGGGGCCTGGATTTCAGGATCACCCTATTTGATGTAAATCATAGGAATCCCCGCTGCCAGGTTAACCCTTGATGTCATTTCCAGCAAGTGGGCCAGAAATAAATGATTGCCCATTGCCTATGCCAGACCTCTTCATCTGTATTCAAAAGTTGTGGCCTGATTTGATCCCATTCAATAATGTGGTGTCTTTTATTTGGGACTCATCCAAATTGGGCGGGGGGGGAGGGGAGCCTGCAAGGACTAGCGGGGGTTGGGCTTCCCTGCCTCACCATTTTGTTTTGTTTTGTTTTGTTTTGTGTATATTGAGGGCCATGACAGTCACATTTAACAAACAGGTTGAGTAACAATAAAAGGTGTTCCAGCGCTGTGTCTACCCTCATAATTCAGCTGTATACTCTGAACTGCAGCTAAATAAGCCAAGGAGGGACAATCCATCATGACAGCTTTATGTGAGAAGCTTATTGTCTCAAGACCACAAGTAGATTACTATTTTCATGTTCCTTATTTTACAAAATTGCAGGTGGTCTTAGTGGGTCTCTAATCCTTCTTTAAAGCACAGCCCGTTTCCAGTAGCTTTGAATCCCACACACTGTCTGCACAACAAGGAATGGGTAGAGGCAAGCAGTATGGCTGCTGGAGAAAATGATATGAAGCTGAACTGCTTTCTGCATTAGACACTTCAGGTTTACATTGGCTCCTAGCTCTCTATACTTAACAGAACATAAAATTAAATACTGTAATTTTTCTTCCCATTTTTCCAGAGGTAATTAATTATGCCTGCTATTAAATCTGACTGCTCAGCAAGGAAATTTCCAGTAATGGAAAACCTAGAAGGTTTTGGTCTCGGATGTACTAACAGACATATTGTAAATCTGTAAAAGGAAAAAAAAAATCACTAAAGTTTAACTAAGTAGTCAGCCAACATTTCCTAAGATTGCATTTTGTTGCACAATTGTTTGTTTCATGTTACAATAAAAGTTATTGTCTGTAAACTATACCACATCCAGGCCAAAGAGGGAAATCTGGAATGACTAAAATATGTAATTTCTATAACAGAATTGCATTGTGCTGAACGAAGGACCAAAATGAAACATGGGCTAATTTGGGGGAAAGTATGCATTATATATTTAAATACCTTATGTCTATTAAGGCACTTGGAGTGTTTTACAGTTTACTGTATAATAATGGCTTACAATCTAAGGAATACAATTTAAAAGAAATGGAGAGGGAAGAGGAAAATAAGCAAAACCAGGTACCGGCTGGAAGTCTCTGAGGAAAGAAGAGGAATGGCAGTTGGTCCCAAGTAGGTAGTTGACTCTGACATAGCCAGAAATAGCTACTCATAATGTACATGAATGTCTTTTCCCCTCCCTAGGTACTAAATGAAGATATACAGTGACTTAGAGCAAAAATTATATTACTCATGAAGGCCTTCTGCAGAAAGTTAGTTGTGAGAAAATCGTTTGATATTACATGAAAAAAGAAGAGAGCAGATGCAGGATATCTGAAATGGAGCTGTCTATTGAATACAGAAGAATAGGCTTTTGTTAAAACCTTCAAGGCTGGAATCCTGGTCTGTGCTCTCAAGTGTGTTTCAGATTGGCTGCTCTGCGTTTTTATTGCCATGTCGCTGAGTTACCACCTAGATTACTGCAGTTGCTCACTTGATAGAAACATAGTGGACCTGGGGCAACAGGAAGAAATTATTCTTTCTAATGTACTTTTTCATTTATTTTATTGATGTAGATATTGATATGATGCACTACGGATGTGTGAGTAATGTGACATCACCAAATCAAAATTGCTTCCCAGGTTTTCTGGATGGGAGCCTAGGCAAGTGAGAAAAACCTCTGGAGTTTACAATAGAGTCTACAATAGAGTTGGAAGGGACCACGAAGGTCATCTAGTCCAAGTGCCTGCAATACAGGGATCTTTTGCCCAATGTGGGGTTTGAGCCCCACATTCAAGAGTCTCATGCTTTACCAACTGAGCTATCATTTTGTTTCAGAGTATCAGCTGAATTTGGGAGTGGGGTGTGAGCTTTGGTGGGGGGGGGGGAAGGCTGTAACTCCTAAATGAAATGTAAGTGAAGGTGCAAATTAAGTCTCCTTTGTCAGCCCCCTGCAACTCCCCCTTCCATTTTTTCCTTTTTCTTTTTTTGAGCTGTTGGCTTTGCCCAGTGGCTTCAGTGGTGCAGTGTGGCAGCAGCAGTGGAGCTCTGGCTGTTATGAATCATGCTGGGGAGGAAGAATAGTAGTAACCAGAGTTTCACAGATGTGGGTACACTACTGAAAATACATAGGAGGGGGAGAAATGTTTTTTGTCTCTAAAGAAGGAAAAAAGGAGGTGTGGTGTGGTGACTTGAAATCACTGGCCTATGCGGTGTATTGTACCCTTTGCATTATAAACACATGGTTGAGTTAAACATTTATTTCCACTACAACTGTGTATGTATTTATGAATCATCGTATTTTTTAAAAAAAAATCATGGTGACTTACACAACTATAAATGCCAGCCAAAACCCCAGCAAGAACTAAAACAATAAAATGAATAGGGGTGGAAATTCCAATTATATGTGAAGCACCACTAAATTAGGCAGAATCCATAAGTCTTTCAAATGTGATTTGTTTGTGTTAGAAGTGCTGTTTGGAATTGTAAGATACAACACATGTTTTACCTCCTCCCCCCCCCTTTAAAGTGAATTCGGCTTAAGGCACACTCTAAAAACAATCTGACATCATTAACACTCACAGTGTAGGAGGTCTAATTGTTTTGTTTTACCAGGAACAGATGAAGTCATAGCCATGTTTCTGGTTTCCACAGCCCTCCACCCATCATCAGTGTTCCAAAAATGAAATCAGGGTAGAAAATATAACTGCCATGATAAATGGGTGTTTCGGACATGTTTTAGTGTATTTTTGGTGGAAGAAAGGGAGAGTGCCTTGTCAAATAATGATTACTTCTACTGTGACTTGTAAAAACAATAAAATTATCAGCAAAACAGTTAAAAACAAGTGTTTAAAACATTCAGAAAGAATTAAAATCGACAATATAACTTGAGATTGTCTAGCTTTATGAAGCGACTGACATATAGTAGCTTATGGTGGAATAACTTCTTGTCAATACAATAACCCCACATTCTCTTCTTAAATTTTATTAATTCCTTAGGTCACTTTCATTACATACTGGACATTTCTGTGCTTTATGTTTTTGACCTCTTGAATTCTTTTTGCCAATATCCACTGCAGTGCTTTATGCTGGGCTTTGCTGTCTCAAAAAAACAACTGTCAATGTATCTTGCAGTTATTTGTAAGAAGGAAAGTCACAGCTCACATGCCCACACTAACCAGTTTTTCTTTGGATGCACATACTGAACTGTCCATAAATAAAAAGGCAGGCCAAAAACAAAGAATCAAGGACACCTTCATTTTGTTTTCCTCTGCAGATGGAGTGTGTTTGTCATTTAACTGCTTGAAAATTAATCATAACTCATTTATTCAGTGCACCATATGTGCATCACCAAACTGACAAGCTTTCCAGGTTTAGCAGCAATACCAAAATGCTTCCTAAAAAGCAAAGATGACAAGAAGCCAGATTGATGCTGGTTCCCTGGTAGAGATTAGTATATAGGTAATTAGTTTCTCCCTCTCAGAATTTATTATGACCTTCCATGTGTAGTTTTCCCAAAACTGAAGTACTAGTCTAATTGTTTTTAAAAAGCAGAGGCCCTTAAAATATAGCATTTTAAACACTTATTTATTAAACTGTTACTACTAAGGGGCGGACTAGCAGATTTTATATATGATTTGGCAGTCTTGTGTATCTGTGCAAGAGACTCAGCAATGACAAATCTTTATAATGGCTGAAAATAGAATAAACCAGATGCTCCTCAGTTATGCAGGATCCCTGATCATGTAAAGCCATTTTCATAGAATTGTAGAGTTGGAAGGGACCACAAGGGTCATATAGTCCAGCCCCTTGTAATGCAGGAATTGCTTTATTTTATTTTATTTATTTCCCAAAGTGGGGCTTGAACCCACAACCCTGAGATTAAGTGTCTCATACTCGATTCCCAGCAAAAAGTAAAATTCCTGACACCCACAAAGTTGTTGAGCTTTTTTAAGAAACCCACCCCCAAATTGTTGAGCTTTTATTGGGAACCTCTCCCAAAGGTGATTTTTAGCTTTTGAAGCTGTTTTTGCTGCTTTTTCCATTGCATCACTGTACATCCAGGTTTCCCCAGCAGAATTCCTCCCTGACATCATTTTTACACCCAAAAACTAGCCCATGTCCTACACCAGTGATGGGAGAGAATTGGATGCAGAGCAACTGGGAGTGTGTACACAGTTTATACGATTGTACTATATACCGTATTTTTCGCACCATAGGGCGCACCGGACCATAGGGCGCACCCAGTTTTTTTGGGGGGGGGGAAATAAAGGGAAAAAAATTATTTCCCCCCCCAGGCACGGGGCGGGGGAAGCTCGCGCTTCCCCCGACCCCAGCCCCCAAACAGGCAGCTCTCTGCAAGCCGCAGGAGCGCTCCCGCTGCCTGCGGAGAGGTCCGCGAAGCCTGGGCGCGCTGCTCTCAGCGCGCCCAGGCTTTGGCATGCTGGCAGCTCTCCGCAAGCAGTGGGAGCGGTCCCGCTGCTTGCGGAGAGGTGTGCGAAGCATGGAGAGCGTGAGGGGTCGGTGCGCACCGACCCCTCTCACTCTCCAGGGTTCTGTGAAAGCCTGCATTCGCACCATAGGACGCACACACATTTCCCCTTTATTTTTGGAGGGGAAAAAGTGCGTCCTATGGTGCGAAAAATATGGTATGTTCAAGCATTCCATTTTCAAAGCATTATTAGGCCTACTGTCATGCTGCATTACTCTTAAAATATGACTTGCCACAGGACGAATATGTCATATTGTAATAATTTGTTATGCCTATATTAAGGGCTATGTGATTGCTTCTTGGGGACAGTTTAGAGTTCAGATGACATGCTAAACTGAGATTAATCTAACATAGAAGCTAAAGCTCCTGACCTCCTCCTTGCAGCCATGCTGGAGAAAGGAGAGTAACATGCAAGCAAGGAGGACAGACTAGGCTAGTTCAACCAGAGCCATTGTATGTGTGTGCGTGTACACATATAGAGAAACTAAATGAGAAAGGACTTATGCAGTTTTAATCTCAATGCATGGATGCAGTGTGAAGAAACAGGCCCCAATTCCGTTTTCTCCTCTCTATGCCCCCTTTATTTCTGGAACAGGTTTGGAACTTACCCCTGCTTATGAAAAAGCAATTTACTGTAATTCCAATGGTGGCGGCCACTGTGGCCCTGTACAACTGCCGGGGAGCTGAGGGACGGTGGTAGTTAGCCCACGTGGTCAGGTGACATCAGGACTGACCTCACCTGGCTGTGGGGACTGGCAGGACATCCCACAAAATAATTTTAAATTTAAATTTGCCAGAGGCCCAGAGAGTTGGGCAATGCCTTGTTGGCAGACCTGGCTGAACCAGTTTCCAGTCTTGTCTGCTTGTGGGGCATAAAAACCGGTTATGCTGGTACCTGGCAGTGCAGTCGGAATTGGTCTTCCCACCCACCCTGCATATTGTGGCCATGCCTAGTGGTAAGAAGGTAGTGCACATATATGACCTTGTTGTGGAACTGCTCAGTCGCTGTATTCCAGACCAGGAAGGAAGGAATTACGGACCAGGAAGGAATTTGCCAGTATACGTATTGGGCCTGTCTGGGGTTTTTGCCTTCCTCATAGCAATTGTAACAACTTTTGGTGAAAAAAGGCATGAGGTCAGATCCTTAGTCTAAACCTTGGGGTTGAGTGGGTCCGAAAGCTCAGCTAGGAGCTGACAGGCCATAGAACATCCCTGAATGGAATCCTGGTGGGATTACCCCATTAGATTTGTGTCAATGGGTGCTATCCATTTGCCAGGATCAACCCTGATAGAGATATCAGCCAGCAATCTCAAACTGGTGCCATGCCTTTCTTACCACATACACATTAACCAAGCCCCTCCCTCAGTAACTACTGGCCCTCTTTGAAACCCTATAGAGCTGCTATATGATGGTATAGACAATGCTGAGCTAGGTGGACCCAATGGTTTGACTCAGTATAAAGAGGCTTCCTCTGTTCTTATCTAATAAATTAGTTATTCAGGTGCCAGTGCATTTTCCTTGACTTTTGAAGAAGGCAACCTTTTGTGCATTTTGCATATGATCTCAGACACCTCTTAACTTTCAAGGGAAAATACATACCCGGTATATTATGGCAGATTAAATATATTGTGTATTCCAAAGAAGTAAAAGCTAATAGGAAAGAAAATTATGCAAAGAGTTTACAAAGCTGTGAAGGAAATCAGTCATGCAATGTAGTAGAGGAATAAAATGCCTGAGCTCTGCATACTATGGCACTGTGTCCAGAAAAACTTGTCTGGGCATGCTTGTTTATGAGACACTATTTGGTTTTCTAACATGGACAATAAGAAAGGGTACTTTCCCATGTTAATTAAAATAATACTCAAATAATAGCTTGCCTAAAAAGAGGGAGGAGGAAGGGAGGGAGATACCAAGGCTACTGTACTTGAAAAAGGGAGTGACCCACAGAGGAGACATAGTAGGAAGCCAATTGCTCAAAAAGTTTTGTTTGTTGCTTGCTTCATCCTTGCAATGAGAAGTTCTTCATTCTTTTCTCTCTCTCCTTCAAATGAAATAGCATTAGCACATCATTTATTTATTTTTGTGATGATTGTCTTGTTTACAAAGATTGTTTACAAATTTGACATTCTGGAAGTAAATAGGCATTCCTGCAGCAGGGAGGAAAGTTGCTGATATGGCATCAGATTTCTGAACATCACCTGGTGCAGCCTTCCTTTTCAAAAGCTGAACCTTGGTTTGGCTAATTCCCACTATAAAACTCAGTTTTTTATTTTCCAAATTCAAAACTTGCAACTGCTGACTGTTTCTCTGTTGTACACAACTATAGAGCTCTTGACTGTGATCCTATCCTCTTGGGTGCTCATTTGGAAAACCATCCACAGGTGTTAAAAGCCATTAACATGCTTTCATCTGGCCCCTGAACACTCATAGTGATTAAGCTGACCAAAGGCACAGCAGTGTTACACAAATGTGATGAGCTGAAATCCAATACTATAATAAGGGATAGAGCCTGTCACTATTACTCAAGCTGACCAGTACACTTCTGATAAGTGGTTGTTTCATTGAATTAAAAAAGAAATACTACACAATGTAGCAAGAAGGAGGATTGCCAGTACAGTAGACCTCAGTTTTAAGTAAGCTTCTTTATAGATTTCACCAGTTTCAACAACAATGTATTTCGTCTTTGTCCTAGTTGCTGGGCATCTGGAATGCATTCTTAGCTATGATTATCTTTGGTTTTGTCCAGTGACCAGTTTCTTTGGTTAACTGTGCCACATCCTATTCATTTTGTGGGTGAAATTTTCCTATCTGCAGACATTGTGTCACAATGGAGAGATACCGTGACTGGTTTCATTAATGCATCCTTTTTCACATTGCTGTGATGAAGCAGTACATACCGCCTGCTATAACAGAAGTCAGTATGCACTGTGATATTGCTACTGCTTCCCACAATCTTGGCTTGGTTAACGTGCCTGAGTTCATTGTGAAGAGGCTTTTATTTCCATAATGATTAGGCTGATTTTATATATTTATATTCAACTAAGGCAGGATCATGCCAAATGTTGGAGCATTTATTCAGGAAAATATCCAAGAAACAATTTTGCAACTAGACACTATTTATGATTCTGGCATTCATATCTGTGGGTCAGCAAACACTATGTAAAGTAACTTGTTTTACTGAGAATGTCCTTTAACCATGATTGCCTGCACACTTTCTAATTAATGTGTGAGGACTAAAAAAATTACTTTTAAAAATGACTTAACCACTGGTATAAAAGCCTTAGGATTTTACAAAAACCTCTTAAGCTATTCACATATCCTCTGAGTACTTGGCTCATACTCTATGTAACTGTTCATTTCTTGCAGTGGCATAGCCTGCTTGGTCTATTCATTGTTATAGCTATTGTTATTGTTATTGTTATTAATTGGATTTATGCACCACCCTTCATCAAAAGATCTAAGGGCTATTCACAAGTTAAAATTTCAAGATAAAAGCACAATTAGTTAAACTATTAAGCTAACTGCAGTTTCCGAAGTAATAAATAAATCTCAATAAAGCTAAAATGTTTGCCATTATAAAGAAATGCTGCTGTGTCTTGCAAATTATTATTTGGTGCCTTGGTGCCTTCTTTACATTATGACTGTGGTTTATGATTTTCCATTGAAAGCAGCATAAAATGCATTTGCTATGCTATTCTATGTATGCTATCACTCTGATTTGGAAACAGGTTCTTTGCAATTTCATGAGAGACCCATAGAATGAGGAACCATTGCTATTTCATGCACTCTATCAGCCTTTTTCTTTAATGTAGGGGTTTTCCAAGGTGAATATAAGAAAAATGGCCCAGCCCTTTGCTAAGCCTCTTCTGTTTCAGTAAGTTATTTTTAATGCCTATTAGTTTCTATTCTCTGCTGTCATAAGGCAATGGGACTGGCTGAAGCTTGAGCAAAATCAAGCTAGGCTGCCATATATTGTAATGTATACTTAGCCTAGCAGCCTTCAGGATGGCTCCATGCTATTGGTCAAACCACACATTTTTCAACGAATGAGCTATTTTCTTAAATTAGTTGTAATTGGTACTAATTGCCTCAAAATAATTACAGGGTTTTGTTGAGGCAGGATAACAGAAACTGGTGAGCCTATTAAATACAGCATTTCAAGAAAATAGGAAGCAGCCTGCTTCAATTGCTTTAAGAATTCATCCTCTTCAGAGACTGTTTTGAGTATTAATTGGTGTAAAGCTCAGGCAGTTCTGAGCCTTAGGCTACGTATATATGTATTGTGATACATAGAAGCCTGGCTTGATTTCAGAATTGCTGAAATAAAATAAAAAATGAATCCAAAAGTCTTGAACTAAGTTAGTCCTCAGTTAGTTAGTTAGTATATAAATAAACAAGCAAATCATTAAAAAAACCAATACCCAAACATTTATGGAAGAGTCCATCCATATTTTAGTTACTTGTCCTGTTTCCTGTATCCATGCAGGGATCCTAGGAGGTAGGAAAACACATGCTGAAAGGAAGGATCAGGACAGGAATCAAGCCTTGTTAAAACAAAATGGAGACTCATTGGGAAGATGATTGAGGCAATGTGAAGCACGTTGTTTGGCACATTAACCTGACAGCTGTGAGGGCTCATAGACAGAAGGAAGACTAGACTTTGACTGAGTTCAAAAAGAAGAAAGCTCCTCTATCTCAGTGTACCTTCAATGGAGGGATGAAGGAGGGAGTTAGTTAAGTTAGGCTGCAGGTTGAGCTAGATCCTTGAAAGCTTTATAAAACTTGCTGCTCATTAAAAACCACACTCATTTGCTATTAAACTATTCCAAATTTGTTTAACACACCAGACAGAAGTTATATAAGCCACAACCAGCCTTTAGCTATCCAACACATTTTTGTACTTGATATTGTTTTTTTTCTTGCGCAAACAGTTTTGCCAGATTAATCACTTCCACATTAATTACCAAACTAATCATTTCAACACCACGATAAACTTTTTTCCCTTTCCTGTTCTATCTTGTTCCTCCATTCCATGTTAAAGTATGCATAACACATCGGGATCAAGACTGCAACCTGCCGTTACAATCCTAAAAATCCACACTGCATACATTCATTATACTCTGATTTTATATATATAATTATCACACTGATATAAAGTTATTGCTCCCTCTGCTGAAAACTATGTGAAAATCAGGGCACATGTGCAGAAGAGAAGCTGTGAGAATGAGAACAATGGTGGAGATGCCTGTGCAAAAGAGTTGCTATGGAAATGCCTAGGAATAATTCTGCAGGCTTACTTGGCAAAAGCCTTCATACGTCTTGTTTTTGTTTTGGGGCAGTTTTCAGAGTACCAAAACCAATGAAACAAATTCGTGGGAATGAATTCTCATGTTTTAAAAGATAAAAAGGCTACATAAAAACAGCAGCTATGTTTTTGTTGTTGGTTTGCTTATTTGTTTTAAATCAAGGTCTTCAACTTTTACAGCACTTCCTTTCCATCCAGTAGTTACAGACTGCCTGTATTCTGAGGTATGGGAATTAGAAATTATCTTGTCCAGAGTCCACAGGATTCTCCAGAACTGTGATAAGTTTTGAGTGCCTTAACAAGAGAAGGACGTTAACTGATAATGTACTGAAAATGTACAAGCAAGAATGCACATCACTTGGCTTAAAATAATTAAGAAGCAAGAGGCAAGCCCCCTCCTAAAGGATTGTGGAGGAAAGTGAATCTATTTTGCTCCCCCAACAAAATCCCTTGGAAATGTAATTTGACATTCTTAATATACTCTAAAAGGGCTGTTTTTGTTGAAACAAACAAATGGGAAAATATATACTGTATAGCCCTATTTAGGTTCAACATGGCAGTGAATGGAATCCACATATTTTCATTTATACATAACAGTTTGATCCACAAATCCAAATTTACAAAACACTGCCAAACCATGGGGGGGCAGGATGAATCAGCCACTCCAGCAGCGGAAGCCCAATACAGTATATGTGTTAGTATATATTGTGGCACACCACCTTGTTAATTTATATGAGTTGACAGGATCTAAACATTTTTTATATTTATATTTCATGGTTTTTTAAATAAATGAATTAAAAAATTGTGTTCCCATATCAGAGCATTTGTGACATGGTGTGTAACTGAATACACTAGATGGAATTAATAATTAATTAATTAATCAATTAATTAATGAATCATTTTGGGTACCATTGCCTTGGAAGGGAGTTGGGACCACAAGGATTTTCTAGCCCAAACCCGTGCGATGCAGGAATATTACGCCCAATGTGTGGCTTGAACCCATGACCCTGAATTAAGAGTCTCATGCTCTACCGACTGAGCTGTCCTCTGCTCCCAGGTTGCATTCATGGCGAAAATCTTGAAGTAAGACAGGGCAGTGAGGAAAGGGGAGGGGCTTGCTATGATACAATGTGACAATCCCCATAATTCTGTAATTACACTCAATAAGGTTATACAAGCACCTACAGTGCTACCTTGGGTTACATACGCTTCAGGTTACATACGCTTCAGGTTACAGACTCCGCTAACCCAGAAATAGTGCTTCAGGTTAAGAACTTTGCTTCAGGATGAGAACAGAAATCGTTCTCTGGTGGTGCGGTGGCAGCAGGAGACCCCATTAGCTAAAGTGGTGCTTCAAGTTAAGAACAGTTTCAGGTTAAGTACGGACCTCCGGAACGAATTAAGTACTTAACCTGAGGTACCACTGTATAGGAAAATAATCACATTCTAGTTTTATTACTAATTTTATTAACTTTACAAATACTTAATGCGATAGTTTGCAAATAATTAATCACATGCCTTATTATCTGTAGCAAGTGGTCAGGAAGCTGAGAGCTGATATGTTTTGTTCTTAAAGGATACATGTGATCAAGTTGGTGTGTAAGGCAAATGAGCTTGCAAACTTTGTAGACGTTTACATAGTATGGTATGACTAACAGAGAAATCTGTGAATACATACAGATATACGTAGATGAGAGCTGGTTTTGTTCATTGAAATCTTCTGGCGGTCCATTGCCAAGTTTACCAGATCAGGCACCATTTGTTATCCCTACTCCCAGCCTGCGTTAAAATTAATGCAGTAATTTAATGCAGCAGGGTTAATACCCAGAATTAGAAACCATAAAGTTCTGTTCATTAGATTTCACCCTTGCTGTACAGTGTATCAAATGCATTATTAAAATCCATCTAGCACACATGCCTGTTCAGATTAATTTTTATTTTGTTATTATTTAGAGCTGCATTCAATTTATAAAGACAATAGACATCGATATATAAATATAACATGATGCAAAGAATGTATGTTTTGTACCACTCTACATGTTGCCCTCCATTTTCTAAAGCTTTAAAAATATTGCTTTCTTCATCTTGTCAGATGAGTATGCTGGCTTTTATTTTAAAACTGGGTTCTAAAAAATCTGAACTGGGCATATCTGCTTTTACTGCCAGAACAAGTTTGACTAGAATACCAGTGCAACATAATGGTCTCTTTATTCCTTTTTTAGATGAGCAGGAGTCAGTGCAAAAGAGGACTTTCACAAAATGGATCAACACTCATCTGGCCAAGGTAATACATTTTTTTTTCTCCCACCACCTACAGTAAAACTAGCAGTTATTTATTCATTCATTCATACATACATACATACATACATACATACCCCGCCCATCTGGCTGGGTTTCCACAGCCACTCTGGGCGGCTTCCAACAAAAGATTAAAAATACATTAAAACATCAGTCATTAAAAACTTCCCTAAACAGGGAGCAATCCCTAAACAGCAGAGCAAACCCACCACACTAAATGAGATTTAGATGTGTCAAAATTTCCCACCCTCACCACCAGGCTCATCTTGGTTTAGTTGCTCTTCACTGGCAGGGGAGGTCCCTACTACATCCACTGAAAGGATGGGCAGGTGGAAGCTACCACTGGTGGAAGCTAGTAGAAGCTCCACAAATGAGGTGTTTCTAGGGTGAGAAGGGGGCAGAGCAGGGCCAAACAAGATTCTTTTTGTCCAATGGTTGGCAATGGACTCAGTGGGTGTAGCTACTTCTGCAAGTTCGGCCTCAGCCCACATGAGTGGCAGGGCTTTAGATTCAACCATGGCTTTGCCTCTCTGTTCAGACCTGCTCCTCCCAGAGGGTTAGGAATGCTTCTGTAGTTGTATCCAATTTGTTTGAGGCTTTGAGCTAAGGAAAGCGGATACAGTTTTCCATAACTGCAATGATTTAAAGTCCAAAAACTCTTCTATGTGGAAAATATGTACGGCAATAGAGGTTGCTAGGTATTATCAGTAGAAACTTGTGTTTCCTGTATAATGCTGGGGAGGAAATAAAAGGGAAATTGAAGAATTGGATGTACTTATACTTCTAAGGGCTTCTATTTCAAATTCCTAAAAATAAAGTATTTCCCTGTGTTTCATACTGACAACCTTGGAAAGTTAGCCTTGTAAATGTTTTGACTACATTTCTAAATATATATGTGTGTGAGAGAGATGTACTTTTAAATACATTATTTATCTATGCTTGATTTGGATTAACTTCACATCAAAGATTTGTGATCAAAATGACAGTACTGTGTATTGAAATGAAAATGTTACTGCACTACTTCACTACAGTTGCTTTTGAAAGGAATGACTCAATATTTTTCCAGTTCAGTTTTCCAGCCTCAATTTCCAAATATGAGTGGATACTGTTGGGGGGAATTATGGTGTACATTATTAGAAGTAAGTCAAACTTACATCCCATCCCCCCATCCCCCATTGTGTTGTTATTGGCATTGTGACAGGAAAATCCCAATTTCATACATTCTTCCAAAGAAATATGTTAGGTTCCGGCTTCACTTCTTGAAAAATATCTGTGGGCATTTTCAGAGGCTATCCTCCCACGTCTGCAACCTCAAGGAAATATTAGAAATAGCTGGCTTTGAGCTTGTGTGTTGCCTATTGCTTTCTTTCCTCACCTAGTAAGGGAAGAACAGATGAAGTTCAAGATCCTGTGTTCATTTAAACTTTTTATTTCTTTGATCTTATAGGATAAAACTCACATTCTAAAAGTTATCCCAGGGCTCCAGATGGACCCTATGTTTCAAAACCTGGGGTATCCTGATTAATTTGTTATGTTCCAACTGGAGTTAGAGCAGGAGAACTGGGAAGTTAAGAGCAGGAGCACATGAACCCGAGGCTTATTCCTGATCTCTCCCCAGGAAAAGGAATCCCTAGCTCAAGTACCCCATGGAAAGGCCCGGTTATTTCCCCTCTATAGCAAATAGAAACCACTAAGACTGCAATCTTAGATCAACCACGCACATAGTTGAACACTTCCACGAGAAATAGTGATGGCCACCAACGTGAATGGCTAAAAAAGGATTAGACAATTCATGGCAGATATGGCCATCAATGTCTCCTTGTAATGACAGTTTTACCTCCACTGTCAGAGGCAGTAAACCTTTGAATGCCAGTTGTTGGAAACAACAAGTGTTGATGTGCTCAGATCCTGCTTGATGGCTTCCTCTAGGCATCTGATTGGTCACTGTGTAATCCTATGCAAATTTAATAATTACCGCTGAGATTATTGGAACTTTACACATAAACAAGCACAGAATCAGCTGTAAGGCTATGTTTACCCTGGAAAAATCCTGACTACTTTCAGTGATACTTAATTTTAAGTAAAATGTGTACCTTGAGCCTAGAGGTCTCAGAAATAGGAGTTCCTGATACAGAGGGATGGCTAGGTGATGGCTAGGTGAAAATGTCTTTAATGAAACGGAGGACAACGGGGCTTATCTTTTCTGTGGATAGCACATAGTAGTAAAAAAAGGTGGACTACAAATGTATTACGAATGTGCTTAAATCTCTCCAATTAAAATAAATAGGAGAGCTGGAGTTTTTCTAGATTATGCCCATTGCTTGAGTGTCTGTATACGAGTGTGTAATTGAGCACTTTCATTAGGCAGAATCACCATTGCCAAAGCCATCACAACCCATATGCTTAATTAGTAATCACGTCTGAGTTTACGCATTTCAGCGAATAAGCAGTGTGGGGAAAGCCAACATGCTGACCTTTTAAAAATGCTTCCACTTAATTCATATGCCTCCTACTGTGTTCACAAAATTACTTGTGATGATGGCTCCTTAACAGCAGAGTTGCATGCTCACACACCCTCGTAAATATCAGACCTGCTGAGAGCAAAGCCCCAAACCATATGTGCTGCTATTGTACGAAGATTAGTTATGATCTAAAATACTATGACACTAGTACACTTTTATTTTTGGAGCAGAGGCTGCTTCCCCTGCAAGCATTTCTTGCCAACTTGCCAACCCCCCCACCCTCTGTCAACCCCCATCCCTTTATACCTGACCAGCCCTGTCCCCTTACAGCTTGCCCCAGATCCTCTCTTCCCACTCCTTAGAGTTCCCCTCAACTCCCTTTCCTCTTCTCATAAGTGACCTCAAACCCCCTACCCCCAAGATGTGACAATCAGCTGATTATCAGGTCTTGCATATCCACTTGTAATGTACAGAACTCTAAATGGGGTTTGCAGACACCCCTGCCCAGCTAGGTTTTTACCTATCCTGCATCTGACATCATATATAACAGGCATATGGAAGGTGGTTGTAGCTTGGCAGAATGGCCTAGTAGATCAAATGGGGAGGCCTGGGACACTGGAGGTGCCCACACTTGGTCTACTATATCAGAGATCTATCATAAAACTTACATTACTCTTCCACAGTTGTTGTAAACCTTGTGTCACACAACCTATTTTGCATTTGTGCTTGCAAATTTCATAAAGCTAGACTGTCTTGATTTAATGGCACATTCACCAACTTAAATCAGTATTATTTGTACTGTATAAATAGCTTTGTGACTGAACTACAGTCGTACCTTGGAAGTCAAACGGAATCTGTTCCGGAAGTCCGTTCAACTTCTAAAACGTTTGGAAACCAAAACACAGCTTCTGATTGGCTGCAGGAAGCTCATGCAGCCAATTGGAAGGGGCAGAAGTCACGGCGGATGTTCAGGTTCTAAAAATAGTTTGCAAACTGGAACAATCACTTCCGGGTTTGCGGCATTCGGGAGCCAAAACGTCTGAGTTCCAGGGTGTTCAGGATCCAAGGTACAACTGTATTAGTAGGTAGCATGTGTGTGTGTGCTAAGTTCATGTTTGTTTTCATGCAGTGAACCAACGTTGCTAACTTCTGCCTTCTGTTGTGTACCATCATTTTTCTATTAAAATCAAAACAGTTTACATGATAGTTTAGTAGTCTTATTATAGAATATATTGATAGCTTGTCCACTAAGAAAATGGCCATATCAATTTTATTCTTTCTAGCTGTCACATTCATTATTTATTATTCACATACAAGATGGGGGGAAAATTGATCAAATAAGGTCGTTTAATGTTTATTAATGACTTTATATGAGAAAATGGTTTTTTTTTCATATTTCATGGAGAGTATTTCCTGCAAACAATACTGAATGAAACCATTTTAAAGTCAGTTCTTGCATTACAGGATCAGGGTGTTTCATGCTTTCTCTGCTTGCTTTCTACACTGCCAGAGAAGCATCAGAACATGTGTAATGGGTCAGCTAGATAGTTATTTCTAGGGCTGGGTTGAAATTCCAGGTCATCTGTTTTCTGCCATTTGTGGGAGGAGTGTTGCAAAATACAAGGTTGCATTTTCTTGGGGCTAGGCAAGAAACACACTGCCTGCATCATGGCGTAGCATAGATCCCATGGGCATAGTTATACCAAGCAGGGAGAGTGTTTTAACATGCTCTGCTTTCCCTGGGAACCTTGTACTCAGAGATATTCCTGCCTGGCCCATAGGAAATCAGATTTTCTATATGATCAGGAGCCCATTTTTTAAAAAATAAAAAAGAGTAGTTTGAAGGAAGACCCTTGGGCAAGTCACCAACATCAGAAAGGTAAGTGTGACCAAACCACCCACCCCTTTTCAAAATGTTGGGGGACATTTATTCTGCCTCATGAAAGCTACAAATAACAATCCCATCATTTTCATGGGGGACAAATGGACTGGTGGAAAAGGGAAGCTATTTTTGACCCATCCTGAGTTATTTCACATACTAGTATTAGCCTTCCTTTTTTGAGGAGAGACATTGATATGGTGAATAACTGTATGGTTAGCCACTTCTAAATATGATTGAACTATAACAGACCAGTAAGAGACAAAACCAGCAGGTATCAGCAAACAATGTGACTCCTGTAACTAAAGATCCAGCCGTAAGATACAATATTTTCTGCTTTGTGAACCTATTGCAGAACAGGAGTGCTATGCCCAGTTATGTTGTCTTAGCATCCTCTGGGGAAATACTCTTTATGAGGCCTCCAGTCATCTACTTTTAATCTGTAGGAGCAGCACAGGAGACTTGTGTGTGCTGTACAGGCATGCATTTTCATAAGCACAGACTGCATGCAATAAAGTAGGCATCTTAAGATTTATGACGGTGCTGTTCTATTATCCACCAAGCAGCTAGAGAACACACAAAGATTTATATATTCAGATGTCATTACATGAACAGAGTCAAGTGCTTGTGTAAGTTAAAAGCATTCGGCTTCTTTGAAAATTGGACAGGAAAAGATACAGTAGGTGTACATACGGTAATAGTTTGACATTTGTCAACATCACCGCTGAGACTTGAGAGTAAAGCAGACAGCAAATATGGTAAATATCTGCAACAGTTATGAGCTAGAAGAATGATATTGCCAGTCTTACTGCTTCTGCTGTCATGCCTTCTCTTACCTTTATGAAACTTAACCAGTTTACCCTGCCTAAGAATCAGAAAAATATGCCACAACAAAAAGAAAATCTGATGCTGTATCAAAAACATGCTGCTTTGTGTTCTGTTTGCAGAACACCTCGAGGGGTAGATCCTGTATCTCCTTACAAGGCTTTTAAAAATATAAGAATGAGGCAATCCCTTCTTTCAGTGAAAGGCTCTGCAAGTCTTTGGGTTATTCTGCTTCATCAAGCAGAATAACCATTCCCAGCTATAAACAGAGCAAGCTCACTTGCATGTGCATATTCCTATAAATAGTTTGGATGGGTAGTTTCTTCATAACAAGTCCATAGTCATCATTTTCAAGACAATAGAATGGGGGTAAAGTCACCATTCTACAATGGTTCAGCTTCTGTTTGATTATTTTCCTCATCCTTTGACTTCCTCTGCATTAATCTGTCACAAACTATTGTGAGATTTTAAAGCTTTGTTTCCAGATCATGGAGGGGCCACCGGTTACCTTTTTATGCTGATAAATGACTTTTATTACTGCTGGTCTGTAAAAAAAAAACCAACAACATTCTGGAGCTGTGCTCCTCTTCATTTCTTCTCCACTACACCACTGAATATATTATACCACCCATACAAGAAATCTTTAAAATGTAAATAGAATGGCCAGCAGCAGGGAGTAGGATAGAGATGCTTAACCTGTGGCAAGGAAAGAATGCATAACTCAATTTCTGCATCTGAGTTCTTTCCACTTCTTTTCCTCCCAGCGCAATCCTCCCATGGTGGTCAATGATCTGTTTGAAGACATCAAAGATGGAATAGTATTGATATCCCTTTTGGAGGTTCTCTCAGGACAAAAACTGGCAAGTATTTTCCTATGACATATATATTATTTATAATGTATTTTTAATTTGCATCATCATTATTAATATGCCATGTTAGTGTAGCTTCAAATATGTGACAATTTTTTAGACATAGAAATGCCAAGATTCCCCACCCCCACCGTGCCACTCAATAAGTAATGTGTACAAACTTTATGGAGTCTCCAATTTCTGATTGATATATGAACCAGCAGTCCTGGCAGGATCAGGTTCACTCAGTGGGTGGTTTCAGAAAGAGCTAGTCCAGTGGGCAGCAAGTGATGTTTAGGTTGCATATTATATCTATGTTTAGATATTTAGGTTCAGGGTTGGGTTCCAGGCAAGGATTTCCCAGGGAAAACCAAGCACAACTAGAGAAGCTTGATCAAAAGCAGGTTTCTTCAACAGACAGTTTAGAAAATAGAAAATAGAAATCTATTCCAGCATCTCAGGCAAGCTGAGCTGCTACAACCCAGAGCAATTAGGGCAGAGGCAGGCTAGGGCAGGTATTCAGAGTACACAATTAGAAGTGCCAGTGCTGGTCTGCAGTAGCAATTCACAAGGAGCTGTTTGCACCAAAATGAAGAACCTTTCAGTTATGTGCACCTCACTGACAACTTTGTCATATAATAATAATAATAATTTATTATTTGTACCCCGCCCATCTGGCTGGGTTTCCCCAGCCACTCTGGGCGGCTTCCACAAAGACCAAAAATACACTAAGATGTCACACATTAAAAACTTCCCTGAACAGGGCTGCCTTAGGATGTCAGGTAGTTGTTTATCTCTTTGACACCTGATGGGAGGGCGTTCCAAAGGGCGGGCGCCACTACCAAGAAGGCCCTCTGCCTGGTTCCCTGTAGCTTTGCTTCCTGCAATGAGGGAACCGCCAGAAGGCCCTCGGCGCTGGACCTTGGCGTCTGGGCAGAACGATAGGGGTGGAGACACTCCTTCAGGTACACTGGGCCGAGGCCCAGTATACCTTCAGCTGGGATGCAGGGAAGCAGCTGAGAGGGAGTAGTATGTGACAATGTCCTGAGCTAATTCCTCAAGCACTTGTATGAAACCTGTGAACACTCATTCTATATAAAATATGAAACATGATTTCAGCAAATTAAATAATTTTATCATAAAGTTAGTCATAGACTGCAGACCATTTAGTAGAGTGACATACAATGTTCTGAGTGAAATTTGCTTCAAAGCATCTTTTTTGAGGTATATGTCTCTCATGGTCCTTCTTATTTTTACTTGTTTAAATTGCACTTTTGATCAAGGTCTCTCCTGTTTTGATATTGAAATCCTCCCTCTTGTGGTAGAATTTTAATAAAATGCTCTGGAGTGTGTTTCACCACATTCACATTGAAAGGCAGAGACAGATTATTTTGATTAAAGTGTGGTTACTGTGTGGACTTAAAGACTGTGAGACATTAAAGAGGTATAGATAAGGCTAGTTCCAGAGCCATTTCTTCTCTTCCAGGTTTCAGCTGTCAGAAACAGGTATTAAGAACAAAATAAAATAAAATGGTTTTGTTGTTTTACCACATTTGGGATCTGTGGCTGGCCACTTGCTTGTTCTGGGAATAAAGCTTCTTTATTACCTTACAGTAGTAGATAGGTAGCCGTGTTGGTCTGCCATAGTCAAAATAAAAAAATTCCTTCCAGTAGCACCTTAAAGACCAACTAAGTTAGTTCTTGGTATGAGCTTTCGTGTGCATGCACACTTCTTCAGTTATCTGAAGAAGTGTGCATGCACACGAAAGCTCATACCAAGAACTAACTTAGTTGGTCTTTAAGGTGCTACTGGAAGGAATTTTTTTATTTTTATTACCTTACAGTGATTGAGTTATATGTAGTTGGTTTGCATGCATAACTGGAAGTAAGGAGCCAATGCTGAGTCAGAAAAAAAATAAGAAGGACTTTAAAAGGTCAATGTTGTTGTTGTTTAATAAATCAGAATATTGACTTTAGGAAGGGAAATCAGCACATTTTCTTGGAAGCAAATCTTGACAGAATTCACCAAGTTTCCTTTCAAGAGGAGTGTGTTTAGGGTCTTACTGTCAGGCCATGGTGGTACTTAATTGTCCTTGTTGTTTGTACTTTTTAAAAGCCCTGTGAACAAGGCCGAAAGCTGAAGAGAATTCATGGAGTAGCCAACATTGGCACAGCCCTTAAGTTCCTGGAAGGACGGCGGGTAAGTCCCACAGATAGCTAGATGTTTACAGCTGCAATTTGTGTATGAACTACAGTCATTCAGAGTGCATTAGCATGATCCTAATTCTAAAAGCAGCTACTATAAATTTTGCTATTATTGCTGCCACTGCCTTATCTTGGTTGACTTTTCCATTTAATCTGTTTCTCTAACAAGAATTTTTAAAGAAACATATGAAATGGAAAAGGTCAAGGAGAGAAAATAAGAATTATAGAATTCTAAAACTGAATACAAATATATTAGCTAATAATATTTCATAAAATCATAGAATTGGAAGGTCCCCTGAGGATCATCTAGTCTGAAGGCATCTTGCTGAAGTTAAGCAAGTCTGGGTCTGATCAGTGCCTGGATAGGTGGCCTCCTAGGAACCATGTGAGATATAGATATAAAAAAGAACATGAAATAAGCATGTCAGGTTCTTTATGGTATTCACTGATTTCTGTATATGGCAACAAGGTATATTTTTGTCTTCTCTCATCTCTGTGTCCTATGCATTATTCAGATAATTCATTTTAAATATATGTTGTTTTGTTTTTCATGCTAGTCTGTGTACAGAGGATCACCGGTTGGT
Source organism: Podarcis liolepis (assembly GCF_965112155.1). Taxonomy (NCBI): domain Eukaryota; kingdom Metazoa; phylum Chordata; class Lepidosauria; order Squamata; family Lacertidae; genus Podarcis; species Podarcis liolepis. Next base: position 68,414,584 of record NC_139557.1, on the reverse strand, counting down.
ACAATAATTTTATGAAACATTAAACCATATAAATGAGTCAATTGAATAAAATGAGTGTCAGTAAAATGAGTTGCACAATTCTAAGCATGTTAGAAACGCAGCTGTGTTCAATGGAGTTTACTCCTGGGTTCAGGATTGCAGCCTAAATAGTACAGCTTTTCCATCTGCTGTTAGCCACATTACTAAATATTAAAGTAAAGGTAAAGTGGGTGTAATTCAACATTGCACTATAATGAATGTCCTGCTTGTGCAGATGGAACCCTCCTCTCCTGCACACTGTTCTGAGGGTTCTCCTGATTTCCCCCAGAATCAGTTTCAGCGGTGCAGTGGGTGGGTGGGGGGAGGGGGCTTTACATAGGCATTGGATTGGCCATTCTGAGAACAGGGTGCTGGACTAGATGGGCATTAGCCTGATCAGCCATGCTTTTGACCACCCATGCTCACTCTTTGTCACATTGCCTTGTCCTTCTGTTTGAGCTGGGGAAAATAAACAAAGCACCCTGCCGCTAATGCCAGTTCAGCTATAAAGGCATATTTGCAGTTCATTCACAATAGGGCAAGCTTTCCTGTTACATCTGTGTATATTGAGGACAATTGAATCTTAAATTCAAAAGTACATACATAATTTTATACGTCATTTCTGTGATTATTTTATATGTTCTCTTTCTCAAAAATACTATATACTATGCTTATTAAGCTTCACTTTCCCCCCCAAAAAATCCACATTGCTATAAAAATCACTCCGTTGCTGTGGCTTTCTGTTGTGGGTGATAATAGTGTGCCTTTCTTTCCCTAAAACAGATTAAGCTTGTCAACATTAATTCAACTGACATTGCTGATGGTAGACCTTCTATTGTGCTTGGGCTGGTGTGGACTATAATTTTGTATTTTCAGGTACAGTTGCTGTTTATTTAATGTATGAGAGAAGCCTACAATAGTTATAGCAATAATTCCAAAATGGTTTGTCAAGGGGCACTAATGTTCTGTGGCAGAACTGCTCGTGTATCATGAGAAGTAAATTAGCTCCTAAGAATTTGCGGTACGTGGAATGGGGACATTTAGAGCAGTTGGAACAAAGGGTTAAAATTTCCCTATGCTGCTTTCTGCTCCAACCAAAAATGGATTGCCCCACAGCTGTTTTATATACAAATGACTTCAGTAAATATAATGTGTATTTTGGCCCTTAGGCGGTAGATTTAAACTCCATCTAAGAGACTCTTCATTAAGGATGCTATTGGAACAATAAAGAGATCTGACAGGGATTTTTTTTGTTTTGTTTTTTACTATTTTGAAGAGCTAGATCTGAAGAAAGCCCTATAGTAATTGCTATAATGTGGCTTTCCGTTTTCCCTTTTCACTGGTCATTGTTGGTCAAATTGTACATATTTTAAAAATACTTGATTCTGTTATCCAGTATCATTTCCAAACTTAAACTAGCACCCCTAATTTGCATGTGGCTATATATGCAAATGTAGCCCTGGGTTCCTTTGGAAGGAAGGAGAGGATATAAGTTTAATAAATACCAGTACTAATAATAAATAGATACTACAATATGGAATGGATACAATTCCCATCAAAGGTTGTATGTGAAAGCCAAGAAACTTCGGCTATAGCCCTAAAGAAAATTAACTGAAATAAAGTCCTGTACAAATAAGTTTGAATCATTTCCAAATTAATGGCCACAACTTAGCAAATCAGATCTGCGTGATTTATATAGTTGGAAAAGGAACAGGAGCAATGCATTATGCAGTCTTCCCTTCCTTTAGGCCTTACAGGAAGTACAAAGCAGAAGAGTATGTTTCATTGAAATGCAAGCCCTGACTGGGCAGCAGCAGACATTAACAAAGCAATGAGACTATTTCCACAGCCCAACCACTCATGCCAACCAGGCTGAAAGGCAAATCACTGTGCCAGCCTGGAGCTGGTGCAGCAATTGAGCCCAAATTAAATTTAATGCCATGGGGCTGATAGGGATCCAGTGGAACCTGGCTGGCTCAGACAGTTTCCACCTTCTTTTGGAGTTTTCTGCAGGATGCTGCTAGCAGGAATTTTTCACTGGCTGCTTGTGCCCACCCATTAATTCAGTGGGCAGAATGGAGTTACATTAACCTTGCCTCTATTTAGAGATGCTATCATAGGACAAACACCTTCAAACTATGTTACCTTGAGTAACTCAGGGTCGGGGGGGGGGATGAAAAGTGGCCCAGATGTGAGACATCTGTGAAAATGCTCCAGACATAGGTCTAGTTCACAGTGCTGCCTACTCCTATGAACACCTCAGACATGTTTACGGCTACTAAAAATGCCATTGCACTATCATGTGGAATGGCATCTGCGAGTGCATTAGTACTGTGTGTAAAGGATGTATATGTGGCCTCTATATTTTGTATATTACACATAAATAGCATGTGTATTGAGCCATAACTTGGCCAAAGTATGACCAATGCTCCTAAGAGTGATCTGCCCTACATTTTTAGAGGCATGTCCTAAAATTTAGAGTTTGGCTAAGAGTTCATTTGATCTTGCCCAGCTATTTTTGGTGTGGTCTTTTTTTTATGAGATCCACTGACCAGTTCTAGACGATCTGATCTGCAGAAGGAAATAGGCTTTTTGTAAATTGACTGTTTCCATTACACTTAACCAACTTTATTCCATAAACAGATTGAGGAGCTTACAAGCAACCTCCCTCAGCTCCAGTCACTCTCCAATAGTACCTCATCTGTGGACAGTGTTGTCAGTTCTGAGACAGCCAGTCCACCATCCAAGCGTAAAGTGGTCACCAAAGTCCAAGGGAATGCAAAGAAGGCTTTGCTAAAATGGGTGCAGTACACAGCAGCAAAGTGAGTAATCTGTAGATTGATATTAGCTAAATAATGTAGTAATAATTTATGGCACCTGCAAATGAAGAAGGTTTGTGCCAGAGAGATCAATAAATATTGAAAAGGAAATTGTCTTCTGTCAGAATGGCTGTAAGAGGCAATACACTGTCAAAACACTTAAAATTCTTTTCCCAGCTTGAAATCATGAGCAGAGCAATTCAGTGCTATCAGATTTTGTACCTTACTTCACTAATTGAATTTTCCTTCACTTTGCCAATGTATCCTCACAACTTGGCCAGTGATTGAATATAACATTCTCTTTGTAAACATCTAAGTAATTTTATAATGCCAACTTTAATTTCATATTTGCACATAAAGAAAAATATGTGTATTTCTGTATCTTCAATTTTAAGCTTTTAGAACACAATGGAAAGAAACCTTTGGCCTACAGTTTGTGGCACTGCATTTGTTTAGTCTTAACTGAAGCCAGAAGAGTGTGGGATATAGAAGGCATCAGAGGAAGATGACAAGACAGAGAAGCTTAGATGAAAGCAAGCAACTGGAGCAGTGTATAGCAACAGCTTTCAGCTGTTTGAATCTCTTAACAACATTCATCAATAACATATGTAATCAGACTGTTAACCAATTTGTGTTTGCTTTAAATAGCTTGAACAACCTACAGTTCAACTGCCTGTGATTATGGCAGTGCTGGTGTACTATCCATCTAGTTAGTTTGGACAGTTGCTATCTAACATCCAGAATGGATTGGCCAAGAGAGAATGTGTGTTTTTCTAGATAGTTTCACCAGTGTAGAGTGTGGCTTTATGTTGCTTGCAGCTTCTTCGCCACCTTCTGAGTATATATAACCAGGATAGGATATGACCTTGATAAATTAGATAACTCTGCAATAAATAATGAAATGAAACTGAGCAGGAGACAGCAATATCATGTCATTGCAACAGAGGGCAAATACTGTTCTGGGATGTACTGATGGAAACATAGTATGTATGACACAGACACCAATCCTTCAGTTTTTCAAGGACAACTGCAGGGCATGCTCTCTGTTCCCTTTCTTGTTTATTCTTCTGCCTTGTAAAGAACTCTCCCAACTTCCCCATTACTGTTGTGGACTTCAAGGCTATTATCTAGAAATTAACTGTTTTATAGGCAGAATTAACAAAGTCTGCTGGGGTCCATCATTCAGTCTGCCCCCCCCCCTTATTTAGTCATACATAAATGAGAGCTTGCATGAATACGAGTTGAAAAGAAAGACGGGTGTTTTATGTAAAATCAGGAACAGCAACTATAGTTAATTCAACTGAAAAGAAAGTTCTGTTCCAGGCATTGCAGAAATTGTAACCCAAACCCAGGTTAATGATATAAGTGAAGATAAAAGTTGGGGGTCAGAACAGGTTGTTACAAAGTAATTTCTTCTTGTTGTGAAGGCAAGCTGGAATTGAAGTCAAGGATTTTGGAAGAAGCTGGAGGAGTGGTGTTGCCTTTCATTCAGTTATTCATGCCATCCGTCCAGAACTAGTAGACTTGGAGAGGTTGAAAACAAGATCTAACAAGGAAAATTTGGAAGAGGCATTTACAATTGCAGAGTCAGAATTAGGAATTCCAAGACTTCTTGATCCTGAAGGTATCATATAATTGAATTTAACCACTGTTGAACTGTAACCCTAGCCTCATTTTAGTTTTGTTTTTGGGAGGGAGTTCTTTTTAAAATACTTGTGTGTGTGTGTGTGTGATATTTTAATTTTGCATGATTGAGGGCAGTGTATGTCCCAACATTTTATACAGTTCAGCTTTGTGTTAATTTACTGTCTTCCTCATTCTTTTCAGATGTGGATGTGGACAAGCCAGATGAGAAATCAGTGATGACCTATGTAGCACAATTCCTGAAACACCTCCCAGATCCTCATAATGCAGCCGGTGATGCACAGGAGATGGATGTATGTTCTTAATTCTATTTTACATAGGCTGCACAACTTTTACACAATATGTGCAGTGTGGACAATATTTTACATAGACATTGATTCTGTATCCTCTCTGTCAAAGCACAATAGGGGTCTAAAGAAGCTAGGAATAGTTTGAGTTGAGGGCTGTTGAGAGAAGATGATTAAGTACAATTTAGGGGGAATAAATGTTAGCATTTTTTGTTTCCTATTAACTATTAAGCTATATGCAGCCCAATCCTGTGCATTTTTACTCAGAAGTAAGTCTAATATAGCTCAATAGTGTTTACTCCTCTCTAAGTGTGTGTAGGATTGCAATGTAAGGAACAATATATAAGTAAAGAATGCAAAATTTATTACAGTGCAAATAATTGACATGGGGTTCATGAAAGGTTCATCTGTCCTTTCTAATTCACTTGGATTGTTGACTTTAGAAAATCTGTTTCTGCTCTGTATTTCTTTCCTGTTGGACTGGCCTAACTGTAGTATATTTTGTCAGCAAACAATCTTTCATTTGGCTTTTCATCCTGATCATACCATCTTTTGTTTGGCAAGGGCTAGTAGTGCCACTACTGAGACAATCTGTTCAGCTTCTCACCAGCAGCAGGACAGAGAAAATGCATCTGGTGCTTCTCAGCAATAACCCATGAGTTTTGTGGCTGAAGTGTGTAGACTTTATGCCCTTTCCAGCTCAGCTCTCAGCAGTGACGGTGAATCATTCAATGTAAAGGGATAATGCAAAGCGTTTTCTTTGCAGCTCACACATATATTTAAATATTTATGCCCCCTCAGGATATAAATAACAAGAGAAAAATAACATTGTTATTTACATCTTGGTAGATCAGTGCCATATCTAGGGAAGCAGTTCATAGTATAGCTTTCGCGTGCTTCTAATAAGAACTATTTGCTATTGGACTTCAGGGGCAGCTGGGGCATTGATTTCACTAGATGCAAAAAGTAGGAGCTGGGGCTAGTCTGGTGCAATTATTGGCTGAATCAGTGTTGCTAAATTCATTGGAGGCAGGATCCATTGCAGTCCTATAGTACAGCTCTCTATCTTAGTATTTGAGCCTTGGTAACTGCCTTTTAAAATACACTGCCATGTCCTCTATGTAGAAGATGGATGTGGTGTAAGAGGCCTTTTATCAAAAGAACAAGACCATAAAATTCAGAATGTATTGCGCCTCCAGCTTTTTGAATAGGAAATGGAGATTACTTACTAGACAAATATGTATTGATACAAATCATTGCTAAAATAAGTCACTCAGTTTTTGCTGAAAATCACCAGAAAAATTGCATTTCCTTTGGGTCTCTGTGATTTCCCTGTTGTCATCTCATCTTTCTTCCAGTGCTGATTTGTCCGTAGTTGCAGTGCAGTGCATTCAGGCATAACACAGAATATAGCACTGTTGTCTTATTTAGTGTGGAGCAGTGGTTTGTGATATGGTTGGTGGTCACATATTTTTCTATTTCTGCAGCACTAGCAAAGCTCACCCTGCCCCCTTTTGCCACATATATGTGCATATACCCACTCATGCATGCATGCATGCATGCACACCAACAAGGAGTTTCCCTATCAGTGCCACCTATGGAGAAACCTGGTACAGGGTTTGTCAATTTCACCAGGCTTCTCCCAGGAAAATCCTTGTCTATCAGGGTGTATGTGTGTCTATCAGGCTCTGTGTATACTCCCCTCTTCTCAGCGCTTATTGCGTTTTCTATTTGGCACAGAGGCAGCTGGAAGGGTCTTGTGCCACTCACTTTGTCTCCCATCAGTAGCATCCCTGCACTTACTGGGAGTGAGAGGGTTATAGTGGCGGGGAGGTTGGCAGCTGGATCAGCTGATTGGTTCTGCTGCTGGACCTATGAACCTCCCCTTCCTGGTAAGTTCAGAAATGATTATGATGAGAGACCAAGTGCATAGCGCCACTCTCTCCACCAGATGCCTCCAACTTGGCGCCCCACTTGGGAACACCATTCCATGGTGTTCTTTGCCTCCATTCCTTCCAGTGAAAGAAACTATAACTGGTGGCTTGGATGATGAGATAACCCTTGAGATATTGGTGTAGCATCTGACTTCTCCCCATTGGTGTTAGGCAGAGAGAGCAGTAAGCAGGCAAAGTGGAAAAGAAGGGAGGTTACTATGATCACGGCCCCCTTCTTGCCCTTCTCTTATGTGTTGCACCTTACATGGGAACTAGAGAAAATACAATAGAAGTGTAAATCTCTCCCCCACCAGCTTTTTTGGTTTTTCATCTAGAATAGGCTTCCTCAACCTCAGCCCTCCAGATGTTTTTTGGCCTACAACTCCCATGATCCCTAGCTAGCAGGACCAGTGGTCAGGGATGATGGGAATTGTAGTCTCAAAACATCTGGAGGGCCGAGGTTGATGAAGCCTGATCTAGAAGCAACTCTACTCCACTGACCCCCAAAAACATGTAGGCTGCACTGTGCAAGAGCAGCAAACAGAAATGCAGCCCTCCCTATGGAACAGCCAGACAGAAGACCTCTGCTGTTTCTGCCCAGCTGTGTCAAATGATCTTGCTCTTAGTGCTACTTGTGGTTTATCAGGTTTACAGGTTGGCCACCCATGCACTATAAGGCTGGGTTCCCTTTCTCCATCCCATAATACAAAAAAAAAAACAGGAATTGAAAAATTATCAGAACAGACATATTGTTTCTTTTTAAAAGATATTAAACATTTTTTAATTTATTTATTTTTTAAATTGAAGACACATTCAGTGAATGCCATTAAACAGAAGTGTTGAGAAGAAAGGGGAATACAGAATACAAGGGGAAGAAATAATGCAACCAGTTTGAACAAAATGCAGAACACAATCAACTCAGGTGGATAACCCAGGCATTGACAATGCAATAACCAGAGGTAGATGAAAGGGGAGAAATGCCATCGGTAAAGTAGAAAGGAGCCAAATAATTATTTATTACTATCCCAGAAATAAGTGTTTATAGCAGTCAAGTAATTTGCTGGATTTCCTGCTACAAGGCCAGGAAGCATGATAGACCTATTCACTAGATCACTTGTCACATGAATCTTATCATTAAGTGATTACAAAAATCACTTGTGACTGTGACTGTCTGACTTTATGTGCCTCTGTTGTACTGTTTTGTCCCACAGATGCTACTTAATGCTTTTAATCTAACATTTTCATACTATTTTGTGTGATCACTATTTTACTTCTCTTTTCATTGGCTAGCAGTTCATTAGTTTTCACAGAGGTTTCTTTCATGCAATTACACTAAAGATTGTTCAGAGATTTTCTGTTAGTTGGTATGACTACTGATGTGAAGTCTCAAAAAGTTCTGCTGATTGGTACTTAACCATTTCTACCTGTAAAATTGTTTATCATTGGTATTCACATGTGCCTTAAAGCATAAGAACTAAACAGTGCTCTCCCTACTTCCCAAATTGTGTTAGGATGAGGTTAGCAAAGGTGCAACCACACACACTAATTTAGTGTAAATCCAAATATAGTGAGGGTTCAGTACTAGGGACATTCAGTCAACCCTTGTCTTGCCTAGAAGGGAAGGCATCTCATGTCTCAGGAGCCTATTTCTCCCTAGAACTTTGTGCCCACCTCTTATCTGCTTTACGGCTACTGAGAAACATATCTACAGTTGGGAACTGTAGAGATAAGTTATAATATTTGATCAACAAGGAGCCAAGACTCAAAGTCTTCTCTCTTCCAAGAGGTCTGGACCTGAAGATTTAGCAACTTCCTGTGCATTGAAGAATAATGTACATACATTTTTCAATGTACTTCTCTCTTCTTTCTTTCTTTTTTCTGTGTTTGTTTATTTATTTATTTGCCTTTCTCTGCTCCCGCTATCCATTTTTCTTCATATCGCTAGAAGCCACTTCAAGCAATTTCATCTTTTGTTATTTCTAAACCTAAATACAAGGTAAGGTTTAAACATGGTGAATTAAACTGACTCACTAGTTTATATTATTTATCATTATGTATGTAAACCACTTGATCATCAAAAACCTATAGTTGGCATTGCTAGATATTAACTAGCATGTTTGGGGGGGGGGTCTTCACCTTTTATCTTTAGACACTATATTTAACTGATCATCCTTATATAACAGATAGTTAATTAAACATTTTATAACATACTTTCTATGTCATCTAAAGTTACATATACTAGCCAGTTTAATGTAGCAAATAATAACAAAATACTCTTCAAGGCAAAACTGTGTAAGCAACATTTCAATAGTCCCCAGGTGCTGACAAAGCTGACAACCAGCTCTTGTCAACAAAAGTCAAACATTCAACACTTTGTAGCCAGTCTTAGTCCAGTATCAGGAAAGTATTGCATTCAGAGGCAGCTGCTAGATGTGAAAATTTGGCCAAATAAGGGATGCAGAATCTGCATGCAAAAACTTGCTTCTGTACACTAGTCTCCTTTGCCAGGTTAACTTTTGAAGTGGCTCACAACATGAAAAGAAAAATCAACGATAAAATAATATAACTAAAGAGCATAAAATAACATTGTGAATTAAAAAACCCCACGGATTTAAAACAGCCAGGTCACTAACAATAGTTTAAAAAATGCAAAGTAGAACAATATCCATACAATTGGATACACATCTGGCTTGTTCCATATCTTAGTGGATAGATTAATGTACATATTTTGTCACGCCACCCAATTTCTGAGCAGTGTGAAGTTCCAGGGATTCCAGGCGCTTACCCTGGGTCTATATTTCCTTTGGAATGAGATATAGTGGAGACTGTGGAGTCTTTATGATATAAGGTTTATTTACACGTATATACAACCGGAGTCTACAATGGAGGGGTTCACAGCATTAACACTCCAAAAGGGCCTTGCTTCTTTCATAGCCACAGCGTTGGATTCCAGCAGAAATCATGCATGGCTGTGTCTTTCTGGCTTCCCAGCTTGCTTCCAGCTTCTGGCTCACAGAACACAAACTCTTAACTCTGGCCTTTGTCTTTCTAACTACCAGACAGTTGAGGGAGGAGGGCCCACCCATTTTCTGCCTGGCACAGAACCACTTCCTTTGTTACCTTAAGGAACCATACATAGGCCATTACCTCACCAGGAACTTCAGACCTTGTGCAAGTATAGCATATACTCTGCTAGCTCAACTTGAAATAATATTTCTATTTGGACTCTGGAGATGTGTAAACGTATCAGACTAATTGCCTGCTTCCTGTGAGAGGACTTCTCATGGGCATCTGGTTGTTGACTGTGGCAACAGAGTGTTGTAGTAGGTGGGCCTTTGGCTTGATCCAGCAAAGTTCTTCTTATGTTCTTACCTCTTGCACCTTTCTCACTACCACTCCAAAAACAGCAGCCATGGGACAGAGGTTGGAGCCTTTCCCCCTGTGTTGTTGCCCTTGACAGAGTTGCTGTTAGGCAGGAGCGGAAAACTTGCTTTGAAAGGACAATTCACAACAAGGGATCAGCACAGTGGGAAAGGGGTAAACTTCCCTTCTCCCATGGCTCTGAACCAAATGCCACCCACACGTCTGCAGCTGCTTTTATCAGAAAAATGAAGAGGGGAAAGGATGTCTGGTCTGGAGATGTGTTTGCACTTTTGCAACATTGTGTCTAGTTTGTTCTTTGCATTTTAATAGTGATGCTCTATAGAATGTTCAGCAAATCTTCAGAAAGCTATTCACTTTTCTTTATACATAGCTAAAACACAACATTTTGAGAGCCAAATCCTGTTAAGTTGGCTTTTTTATTTTTACATGGTGATGGCCAATGTTAGTCATTCTCAGAACTGTAGTAACTTAGCAGTTCAAAAGCATGTCAAAGTGCAAGTAGATAAATAGGTACCACTCCGGCGGGAAGGTAAACGGCGTTTCCGTGCGCTGTTCTGGTTCGCAAGAAGCGCCTTAGTCATGCTGGCCACATGACCCGGAAGCTGTACGCCAGCTCCCTCAGCCAATAAAGTGAGATGAGCAGTGCAACCCCAGAGTCAGTCACGACTGGACCTAATGGTCAGGGGTCCCTTTACCTTTACCTAAGTTCATTAAGTTTAGTAGGTCTCCTAGTTGGATATCACCATGAGAAATGACTTTATTTTCCAAAACAACGTTGCCCTACATCCTGATGTTCAAGCATATGGTAAATTTGTGTGTATATATGTGTGTGTGTGTGTGTGTGTGTGTGTAAAGAAATAACTTTTAAAAAGTTATAACATTTTAATCCTGCTCTTCCAAAGAGTTCCCATATTCCATGATAACTATTTTCCACTTTCTTTGAAAATAAAAAGGTTAGGTTAGGATCAAATGGTGATTGCCCCAGTGATACCCAGTAGTTTTGTAGTGGTGTAGAGATAGGAATCCAACTTTCCATTATCAAAGCCCAATATGCTAACTACTACACTACGGGCTCTCCTTTAATGTTATGGGGTGAGTGTGAGTGGGTGCAAAAAAGTTAGTCATAGTGCTCAAAGTGGAAAGGAAAAAGGCAATGGATGATTTCAGATCCCATTAGCTTCAATTACATCAGTTACAAAGACGTAGGATAGATTGAGGCCTGCCTCAGCACAAGTAAAATGACAACAAATGGAACCTGATTAAGCTTGCCATGGCATGACCATTTTCAGCTTGCAGTAATATGGAGGCAGGTAGTACTAGTAGTACTATAAGAGGCCCATCTGTATTGGCAGTCTGCTGGCTTTTGAATACACACTTGTTTACACAGGTATTCCCCTGATTTCCGGTCCTTGGTGTCCTATCTTTTAATTGCTGTATGTACTGTTTTATGGTATATTTTAACTATAGATCTAGTTTAATGGCTTTATGTGTTTTTATTTTTTGTAAACCACTTAGAAACCTATTCTGCCCTGAAGCAATATATAGATTAATAAATAATCCTACCCCATCTCACTTTGATCACCAGCTCATCCTACAATTTCAACACTTGCTGAAAACCCATTTATTTTCTGAGGCCTTTATTGGTGACTAATACTAGCTGACTTCTTTTAATACTAGCTGCTTTCTTTCTGTTAACCTGCTATTTTACTCTGAATTGTAACTGTATTGTAGTTGTGCTCCCCCCTTTTTTTCTTTTTTTGAATACCACCTTGTTATTGTGTAACAAGGTATGCAACACGCTGAAGTTGGAAGCAGCCATGGGTGACATCAAATATCCTGATTCCCAGAAAAAAGATAGGCCAGTAAATGCCACATTGTGCACCACAAGTACCTGTGCTACTTCCTAGATGTGTCTATGTTGCATCCATTTCTGTTCTTTTAGATTAATGCATTTGTTCCTGTTTAAACATTTCCCTAGGTGCCAAATAGCAAATGGGTTTGCTTTTTTTAATGGTACAGTTCTGTCTCAATAACACCTTAATCTGTTGAAGATATAAATTCAAATATTTGCTTAGATTGAATTCAGTTTGTTAAACAGCAGTATGGTGTTAGGAATATAGGTTGTTAAACCTTTTTACCCAATTCAGTTGCACACAGCAGCTGACCTCTTTCAGCCCCTCTTGCAATAAGCAGACCACACAAAGTTAAGTAAGTTAAAAATGTTTTACTTACAGATTTTATGTCTCAATCCTCCATTGCTCCATGCAGCAGAAAGGATAATACAGGCAAAATATAGAATATAATTCCAAACATGTGCTGTAAGCTCAGAAGCAAGCTTACACACATCCTCCTTAGTTGGTTACATGATACAGCAAGAGAGATAGGAAGGAAGATGAAATAAGCTTCGCTTCCTCTCCAGAGGAGAGGGGGCATGACCTAACTGAGCATAGGAATCAACTCCAGTCTTAACCCCTTCATGCACTAACTAGCACTGTGCTTGCTAGATGTTTGACTGCAACCTCTCACAGGAACATCATTTCCATCTATCAATTGGTCATGTGTCTGGGGCTGATGGAAGTTGGAGTTCAAAATCATCTGAAGGGCAATGGGTTCCCAATCCCCAGTCTCAAGTTTGCTTTCATGGCCATGCAGTCCCCTAGAGTCCCATTGCATTATCCCTATTTGAGTGTTCATACTGCACATGGTAGTAATCAAATGAGGGGAAGAGCAGAACACTGTTCACTATCCCCACCCCTGCTGTCACATCCTTAAGTGTCCCTGCCACTGTGTGTGTGTGTAAGTCTGACATAAGAGGAAAGAGTGTAGTTCAGTGGTAGAGAATCTGCTTTGAATGCAGAAGGTTCCAGGTTCAAACCAGTCACATCTAGGTAGGAGTGGGAATGGCCCCTGCCTGTAACCCTGGCAAATCACTGCCAGTCAGTGCAGATAATACTGACCTAGAAGTACCAATAGTCTGACTCAGTGTAAGGCAGCTTTTTCTGTTCCTCGGGTGGGGACAGTAAGTGCAGTGCAGTGAGTGTCTCATGAGGTCTGAATACAAGAATAGGGCTCCTGTAATCTGACTCAGTGGTGCTGCATCAAGGTGAAAGCAAATGACTTACACAATGACTATCCCATGATTTTTGAGAATGCCCAAACATGAAGACACGCCATTATCATTATTATTATTAATACCCTGCCTATCTGGCTTGGCCTCCCCAGCCACTCTGGGCAGCTTCCAACAGGATTTTTAAAAACTCAATTAAAGTACAAACATTAAAAACTTCCCTAAACAGGGTTGCCTTCATATGTCTTCTAAAAGTCAGATAGTTGTTTATTTCCTTGACATCTGGTGGGAGGGCCTTCCACAGGGCAGGCACCACTACCGAGAAGGCCCTCTCCCTGGTTCCCTGTAGCCTCACTTCTCTCAGTGAGGGAACTGCCAGAAGGCCCTTGGCGCTGGACCTCAGTGTCCAGGCAGAACGATGGAGGTGGAGATGCTCCTTCAGGTATACTGGGCCAAGGCCATTTAGGGCTTTAAAGGTCAGCACCAACACTTTGAATAGTGCTTGGAAACGTACTGGGAGCCAATGTAGGTCTTTCAGGACAAGTGTTATATGGTCTTGGCAGCCACTCCCAGTCACCAGTCTAGCTGCTGCATTCTGGATTAATTGTAGTTTCTGGGTCACCTTCAAAGGTAGCCCCATGTAGAGCGCATTGCAGTAGTCCAAGCAGGAGACTACTGCACCACTCTGGCGAGACATTCTGCGGGTAGGTAGGGTTTCAGCCTGCGTACCAGATGGAGCTGGTAGACAGCTGTCCTGGACACATATGCTATGAAGAAACAAAGAAATTATTTGTATGCCACCCCATATCTGTAGATCTGAGGGCAGTTCACAACATAAAATTAGAGCAAAAGCTGTACACATACTTGGAAAATGTGAAACTGGTTTTGCATGATAACACAATTTATAGCACACACAGTCTTACATCTTAAACAAGATGTGGTTTTCATTTGGCCTATTTATTTTTGCCTGTCACAGAGAGAGGACAGACTAATGCTAAGAGACCTGAAAATATGGGTAGAACAATTTGAAAGAGACTTGACAAGAGCACAAATGGTGGAAGCAAGCTTGCAGGAGAAGTACCAGGTAAGAATGGGGAGGTTTTTTGTTGCAAAATTAAACATTTGATTTTAAAAAATAGTGATTCCTTGAAGCAAGTGTTATGCATGTGGTTAGCTTACGCTAGCCAAACTTTCACAATGCTCCCTTGATGTGAGTTTGTTGGGAGAAGAGGGCATTTCAGACTTAATTAAAAATGAAGAAAGCCTTTCATACGGCAGGTGGACAGACACACATTCTCAAGCTTACATGTGATCTAATCCCACCACATACGTGACCAAAACTCCAAGATTAATTTCAGATTTAGCCAGCATAGTGCAAAAGCACACTTCAAATATATAATCAAGGAACTGTGAAGAACTGGAGGCCTCCAAATGTACTGCAGCACCTCAGTGTAGAACAAGCCCTCAGCACTGTCTCTGCAGGACTGGTTTCAGGTCTGAGGTGCTCCTTGGCAGAGAGCCCTGTAGTGGATCTCTTCCTCTGTTTATAGATGCTGCTGGGCTTGGAGCTTGGAGGCAGTAACAGTGCTTCAAGCAGGCAGGCAGCTGAGCCAAAGTCCTGTTGTTGCTGTTGTTGTTGTTATCTGATTACAAAACTGATTTAAAACTAAAGCAGAACAAAAGCTAAAAATGTTCATATACATAAAAGGCAGCATAATACATCCCATCCACTAAAGGAGGGCACAGTATCTAAAACTTTCCAAGTTAAAGCCTGGCTGAAAGTAAATGCTTTTGTCTGGCACAATAGGTCCAAACCAGCACTTTAAATTTAGCCCAGAAGCTAGCTTCTGCTTAGAGCTTTCAGATTGGGAAAAGGTGATCCATGGGGCCCCAGAATGCTGGTATCATAACAGATGCACAAGGGTGCTGGGTGGTGGTGCTGTCCACGTACCCCTGCTTCCTCCAGATAACTCAAATAGCTTTCCAGAGGCAGCAGGAATTTGATTAGCAGTGGATGCTGTTACAAATGCATGGTTTGTCCAGTATTACGGATCACAGAATGTAGATTTGGAAGGGAGCATGAGGGTCATCTAGTCCAACCCCCTACTTGCAGGGATCTTTCACCCAACTTGGGGCTCAAGCTCATGACCCTGAGATTAAGAGGCTCATGCTCTACTGACTGAGCTATCCCTCATCTCATTAATTTCTTGAGTGTTCTGCTTCCCATCCTATATGGGTCAGAAGAATATTGGGTCCTTGCCATGTCTTATGTCTGCTTTTCTATTTTGGCTTGGGAGGAACTTTATTTGTTCTTTTGCCAATATTTCCTTTATCCTTGCTCTCTTGTTTTCCTTGCAGTCCTTTAAACATTTCAGAGTACAGTATGAAATAAAGAGGAAACAGATTGAATCTGCAATACAGTCTCTAAGGAAAGATGGCAAACTGTCTCTTGATCAAGCTCTGGTGAAGCAAGCATGGGACAGAGTTACTTCCCGGGTAAGTTTTCAAAAAATATTGTTGCACACATCCCAGTCTCTGAGCAGTGAGATACTCCAGGGGTACCACCGCTTTCTTAGAATGAAGGTAAATGGAGGCTGTGGTCTCTTTAGGATATATAGATTGATTTGCACACCTATACAATCTGAGCATAGCATGAAGAAGCTCATAGCATCAACACTCCACAAGTCTTGCCTCCCAATAAGGTTCCCAAGCCATAGCACTGGGTTTAGCACAGAGGAAGACAAGTCTCTGTGTTCCAAGCTTCCAGCATGAGCCAAAATTCTCTCTCACACATAGTCTCCCTTGGCCTGATATTCCCCATCCAAGGTTGAGTGGCAATCAACCAGGTAAGCGGGGCAGGTGCGAAGGCCTACCCCTTATTGGACAGCACCACCATTTAGTGAAAATCTCACCTGAATAAGAGAGATTCATTCTCTCTCTCTCTCTCTCTCTCTCTCTCTCTCTCTCTCTCTCCCACCCACCCACACCCCAGTATTTTCCTCCCTTCTGTGGCCCTAAAATCTACTCTATGTTCCCCACAGGTAGCTACTAGGCAGCTATGCAACTATACTGTTTAGAAGACATAGCAATGTTCATGTCCATTGCTCACTGCTTCTTCTGGTTATACAGCCCATACACAAAAAGGCACAGTCACTGGCCATATTCCAGAGTGTTGCATTCTAGGATCCTACCTGCCTAATAGGCTGATTGACTTCCTCCTGGGGCCTGATTGGGCTGCTCCTGCAGGCCAATCAGGTTGTTGCATTCTAGGATCCTACCTGCCTATTGTTCTAGGATCCAAGCTTAGTACATAACAGGTATAGAAGTTTTCGTGCAGAAGGAAAGATGGTACAGTTCAGGAACTGGAAATGCTGATAGGAGCAGAATGGTGTATATCACAGTATAGGTACTTCAAGTTTCTTACTAGATTGATTTATATATATTTTTCCTGAAAATTTTGTTATTGTATGGCAACACTAGCCACTTGTCTGAAATCTCAATTTAATGCAACTGTCAGCTTATCCATAAAGAATTTTTTAATATACTTACACCTCTGCTTGTTGTGGAGGAGCCAAACCATATGGTTAGCATTGTGTTCACAACATCATTATTTATCAATATTTTCATGTGTATCTGGGGGTTTTGAATCAAATACATTACATCCCCCCACATCCCTAAATAATACCCCCAGACTATACATGCTGATGCTACTAACAGTCTTAACGTTTGTATTTTCCAGATATTTGAATGGCACCTGCACCTTGATAAATCTCTCCCTGCTCCTCTGGGTACTATTGGAGCCTGGCTTCATCGTGCAGAGGCTTCTCTTACGGAAGAAATCATCAGTCAACAAGCTCATGAGGAAACAGCAAACATCATAAACAGAAAGCTTGGACAGCAAAAGGTTTGTAGTGTGATTCTTCATAACGGTTATATTAAAATGATCACATTTTGCTAAAACACAGTGTAGGATGATATTTTGATAACATGAGCAGCGTTAGGTTCTTTTGTCAAAAACTAAGTAAAAAGAAGGAGGCCAAGATAGATTGGTATTCTTCACAATAGGAGAAAAAAGATCCTACTTTTAAAAAAGAAGGGTGTGCATTTCCTTTACTGTTTTCAGCTTTTGCTATCATGTTTTCTGAATGGAGGCCCAAATATGTTATGCTAGTTTTGCTACATTCTTTGAAATAAAAAGAGAATCCTGAATGAAACATTGCTTTCATGAGCGATATGTTAGCAGCCTAGGTTAAATGAACACTTGGCCAGCTTTCTCTGTTCCCTCTAACTTCATCCATTCTCTTGCTTTGTTTATATCCCTATTAATAAATGCATATCTTAAGTGCTTAAGCACAAAACTAAGGAACACAAGCATAAGTGGGCAAAAAAATAGGGCAATTTCAAGGAGGAATAAGTTTCCAAAGGTTTTGGAAACCACCTGCCAACCAAGTGATAGTTTCGTAACTTCATTCTGCCTTTTTGGTAGAGGGGAGGGGCTTGACTGTGGAGCTTTAACCACTATTATTTCACCCCAGAATGGCGCCATGACAAGAGCATTTAAGAAGAAAGGGCAGCAGCTGGAATATGGTTTCTGTCAGAGCAGAGATCTTTCCTGACCTTGATGAAAAAGCCAAAGTGCAGAATGGGGCACCAGTCAAAACAGAAAGGGAGGCCTGCAGAGTCTCAGAAGCAAACTGCATATTTTCTGGGGCTATGGCAGGCTCCAGGGGGAGGGAATATTCAGTGAAAATTGCCTCCTCCCCTGTTCTGCCACTGGGATTCCTTTGCTGGATCTGTTGACAGAAGAATCCCTTCCATTTGTGGGAGGTGAAGGCTGGTTCCATTCAACCCAATGAAATATGTTTTAATTTTAAAAAGTGCACCCCATTTTCTCTTTGGTATTGAAACAATATTAGTGATATTAAATAAATGCCATTATTTACTCCTATGCAATTTTAAGTGGGCTTTCTACAAAGGTCTTCTAATTGTTTGATCTTAATGATTTATTTTCTTATTCTTTTTGCTATTAAAATGTGCGGCATCTCTTTGCAAAGTTGTAAGAAAAAAATTCTTCTTTGTTATGACATAAGTTAATATTTAGTTAATTGGTTTTCTCATTCTGAATTGCGATGGGAAGATCTGAAGTGGGGAATTTAGACATGGGATTAAATGTGTCCTTCTTAAAATCAGATTAATTTGGGGCATCTGGTGGATGCCCTCTAAATCAATCTAGCTTACAGGTCCCATTCCAAATTAAAGATTGGAAGATGTCTCCCAGTGCTTTTAATAGACTACTTTAACTGTACTAATGTGACTAACAATGAAATCCTATACATGTCTATTCAGAAGAATGCCCAGTTGAGTTCAGTAGGACTTGGCGGATTCCTGCCTTAAATTTATTTAAATGTACATCATTGCATGTGTTAGGAGGCCATCAGCATAGGGCTTAATGATGCCTGCCTGGCTGTGACCATGAGCAGCTTGTAGATAGGAGCATCTGGGAAGGAGAGGAATGACTTGATGCCAATATAGGAAATATCCAGAGCCCTCCAGTTGCAAATAATGACTGGTACTTTGCATGTATGCTGCCCGCATGCAGTTTAGGGCAAGCCAGGAGGGAATGTATAATTCTCAAATTATTTTTAATGCTCCTGATTGCAAGCTTTACCTCATAGAATCATAGAGTTGGTAGGGACCCTGAGGATCATCTAGTCCAACCCCCTGGAATGCAGGAATATGGAGCTGCCCCTTAGGGGGATCAAACCCTCAACCTTGGCATGTCAGCACTAACCAACTGAGCTATCCACCTCCTCAAAGTGTTCCATTTAAACTTCATAACTTTCAGTTGATGGATCATGTTTTTAAAGAAATGTTTTACAATTATAAATACTTCCCAAAATTATTATCTCTGCAACTTTATAGTGTTTAGAATGCTTCTTTATCAACAGCTGTAGCTCCTTGAAAATGTCATTCAGGCACTTGTAAGGCATTACGTTTTGTTGTTGTCTTCAAATGTTGCATTTTTCAAGAATTGCTCTCCACCTAGGGATGTACAAACATGCCTCAATCCTTTCCAATATTCTTTTGCACATTCATCTGGCATTTTTTGTTCTGCTGCAATTGTTTTTATGTTCCACAAGCCAGTGTTCAGTTTCATCATCACCTCATGTCAGTTTGCCTAGCGCACAACAGACGCTCAGGGTTGGATTCACCTAATGAGTTCCGTCAGCAAGCTCCTTTCACTCCTCTCTTCCACTGTCACTGGCATCCCTGAAATTGGCCCACGGGGAGTTGGAGAAGCCCCAGAACAGGGGGAGGAGAGGGGGGATCATTCTACCTGACAAGCTGCACTGCTTGTGCTGATGGGACATTCACCATAGTGTGACATTGAAATCCATCCTGATATCTCAATTCCAGTCCCATACTTATTCAATAAAATAAAATAAGACAATAGGATAAGATAATATAAAATTAATTTGTGTTTTGTCTGCATCTAAGTCTTACTAAGGGATGTGGGTAGCGCTGTGGTCGATCTAAACCACAGAGCCTAGGACTTGCTGATCAGAAGGTCGGCGGTTCGAATCCCCGCGACGGGGTGAACGCCTGTTGCACAGTCCCAGCTGCTGCCAACCTAGCAGTTCAAAAGCATGTCAAAGTGCAAGGAGATAAATAGGTACCACTCCAGCGGGAAGGTAAACGGCATTTCTGTGGGCTGCTCTGGTTTCGGCAGAAGCCAGTTAGTCATGCTGACCACATGACCCGGAAAAACTGTCTGCAGACAAACGTCTGCTCCCTCGGCCAGTAAAGCGAGATGAGTGCCGCAACCCCAGAGTCGTTTGCAACTGGACTTAACTGTCAGGAGTCTCTTACCTTTTTTTAAAAAACTCTTACTAGTTCCTTGGGCAGTACCACTGCCCTTTTACCGATTTAGGCTCTAGTTGTTTGGGTTAGGTTTGCATTTAATTTGCAGCTGTGTTCTGTTTCTTGCCCCTGTCTTTATTAGTACTTTGTTGTGTATTTGTTGGCGTGGGTGTGAGAGAGCTAATTGTGAGTACACTGTACACAGCCCAGCGCATTGTACAGTTGTACAAGTACAGTGGTACCTCAGGTTACAGACACTTCAGGTTACAGATGCTTCAGGTTACAGACTCTGCTAACCCAGAAATAGTACCTCGGGTTAAGAACTTTGCTTCAGGATGAGAACAGAAATCATGCAGCGGTGGCGCGGCCGCAGTGGGAGGCCCATTAGCTAAAGTGGTATCTCAGGTTAAGAACAGTTTCAGGTTAAGAACGGACCTCCAGAATGAATTAAGTTCTTAACCCGAGGTACTACTGTAGCTGTGTTAGATGTTTATACACAGTGAGTATGTAAACTAAAAAGCATCTATGAAGCATCAGCTCAGTAGCCATTGTGCCACAATAGGCAGAAGTGGCAGAGCTGTTGGCAGTAGCAGCAGCACCTGTCAGGTGGTTGTGGGCAGCAGCCCATTCTGATTCCTTACTGTTGTAAATCTACTTGGATGTGTTGTTGTCTTTCAAGTTAAGGGCTATGAAAAGCAGTATTTTGAAGTAATTTTGTCGCAAGAATGACAAGTGAAAAAATTGAAGTTGGCTTACTTATTTACCTATATCAACCTTATGCTAGTCAGTTTACATAAGGGCTATGCGTCACCAGTGGCGTAGCGTGGGGGGTGCAGGGGGGGCCGGCCGCACCGGGCGCAACATCTGGGGGTTAGGGTTAGGGGGCGCAAATCCACGAGTTAGGGGGCGCAAATTACTTGCCTTGCCCCGGGTGCTGACAACCCACACTACGCCACTGTGCGTCACTAAATCCTCCACACTCAGGCAGCCCAAGGACAGATACATGTAGCATCTTTTCAGTCTGGATATTTCTTAAGTGATGATTACTAGTAATTCGTTTTAATATGTAATCTCCCTTAAACCTTTGAAGTACTGTTGCTTAGATACTACAGAGAAGAGTTATTATTAGGCTTATACTGATTTGTATTTATCAGCATGGGTTAGCGGCTTCCCATGCTTCTAACACAGACAATACTTATTGATCAGTCTTATTTCATGTGCCAAAGTTCACTATGCATTGAATACATAACATACTTGATGGATCTAAATCTGCAGGTTTTAAGAGGGGAAAGAATTTGTTCAGGTGCTTTGAGCAGTGCAGTAAATGTGCAGTGTTGGGATTGAGGTGGAAAATTATAGACATGAAATGTTAACAGCTGCCAACTGTTGATTTTTATCTCAACAAATGATAGATTGGTAGATAGATACCTTATGCAACATGTTCCCTTCAAGCTGTAAGTGCTTTAGGCAGTGCCTCTATTGCCTGTTTTCAAATGTGCCAGAATTATTAGGCACAGCTTTGGCTCAGTATCTCACAAGGCACTTTCCTTCTGTAGAAGCTTTTGCTGCTGTAAATGCTTTACCTCGCATATAAATGTAGCAGCGTGATCAAATGCTCTCATACACTGAGTCATCAGTGCAGCTTTTAAAAATTGTACTTATTAAAATTGTCTACGGTGAACCTTTTTTCGCCTTCTCTTTCCCTTTAAAAAAATATCCAATTTAGGATGTGCTTAAAAATGTAGATGGTTACAAAAAGACATTCCAGGAGATCCACAGAGCTCGATTTGTCAATGGAGTCCCTGTTCCACCAGAACAGCTAGATGATATGGCAGAGAGGTAAGTCATATTTCATTCTTAAATGCTGCAATGATAAAAGGATCTGTTTGATTTACATTATTTTCAGTTAAAATCGGTGCCTCTTAGGTTTCCAGTGCGCTTTTACTGTCTATGGAAACAACAAGTTGTTGTTGTAAACATCTTGCAAAGCCTTTTCTGGCTATTACTGATAAAAGCTTAAAATTAAATAAGCTGTGGATTTTTATCTTTCTCTCTCTCTCTCTCTCTCTCTCTCTCTGTATGTATATAGTGGTTGTTTGTTGTCAGTGAATGTTAGGAAATATGTTATGTAACAACACCTTGAACTTATTTATGGGAGAAGTAGGAAAAGGATCTTACTTGACAATGAAAAGCATTTAGACTACAGTATTAAATATATTTACTAAAAAGCAAGCTCTGTTGAATTAAATGAAATGTACTTTGATGTAAGCATGTTTACTACAGAGCAGTGTCACATTTTCTTCACTTAAAAACATAGTCATTAGTTTGCTACTAATTAGCAATATACAAAATAATGACAATGTAAAATTAAATGTGCCTTTAGGCTTTGCATTTGCAGCCTGAAAACTTAATTTTCTGCAAATTGAATGTTAACTATAGTGTGATTCATGTCTAGGTTTGAATTTGTTGCCTCTACATCTGAGCTCCATCTGCTGAAAATGGAATTCTTGGAACTGAAATACCGTCTGCTATCACTCTTGGTCCTTGCAGAATCAAAATTAAAATCATGGATTATCAAATATGGAAGAAGGGAATCTGTTGAACTACTTCTTCAAAACTATATTGTAAGCTTATCTTGATTCATTTTTGAATGCAACTTTGAAACGTAAATGAAATATATAAACCAAGAATGCAAAAATAAATAAATCTTACAGGATGGTGTCAAAATGGTGCCCCTCCGTTGGTGGAGCACATCCTTCAGCGGAATGAGCAGAGAAGCAACCTTTGGCAATTACTCTTCTCCCATGCAATCCCCATGCCCCTTGAAAGCTGCTCTGGGGGCCTACCCAATCCTCCAGAACAGATTTTGGGGGAGCGTTCAGGGCAAATAAAATTGCCTCACTCCCTCTCCTGCTGATGGATAACACCAGCTGGATAACACCCACAGCTGCATGGTCTGTATGATGGCAATCTTTCTTCCTTTTTGGAAATAAAAAGCTTCCTTCTTCTTCTAGGCTAACATATTTTCCACAGAAAGGAATTACAGAATGAGTGGAGGTGAAGCCTCCCACATTGTGATGAGTCAAGGAACACACTGTGCCGCATCGCCCATGTTCTTAATATATGCTCTTTTTACTAGGCAACTGTCAATCCCTCCTAAGCAGTCACAAAGCATTCATGTTCAGCTTTCTTAGCATTTTACTTAAGAACCTGCAGTTTTGTGTTACACTGCAACTGACTCAGTTACAGAATTTGCACTTTGCCTGCAGAATGTGCCAGGTTCAAACCCTGTCATTGCTAGGTGAACTTGGTAAAGGCTACTGGCTGAAATCCTGGAAATCCAGTCAGTAGGTAATACTGAGCTAGATGGACCAATGTTCTGGCCAGTATGAGGCAGGTTTGTATTTTTGATGCACAGAATATATCAATATAATATATTCAATATAATATAATCAATATAATATATTGATATATTATATCACTATAAAGCTGTTCCACACATAGTGTTGGATCTGGACTAAGTTACTTAGGTTCCATTGAATTTATTGGAACGATCTATTTATGACTTGAGTTCCACTGGTTTCAACGGGAACTAAGTATAACTAATAGAGCAGCCCCAAGTCCCAGCTGACAACCATGGTGTAGACTAATGTGGTGTATTGATCACTGCATCCCAAGTCTTCCTAAAGATTGCAAGACCAACAAGTCTCTATGGCTGAGATAGCAGTGGTGAAAATTTTGTTGTTTGGTTGCTTTTACAGAATCTGAGCATCATAGCTTCCATTTTTAAAAGAGGTGGGAAAGCCTTCTATGCCTCAAACTTACATATATGTGTTAAAAGCAGCTTCTGCTACAATCTTAATTCAAAGCAAAATGGAGAGTGCCCTCAGTCATAGAAGTGGGACTTAACTAATCTTCAACTCATACCAACTATTCTCATGGCCTCAGTGAGACAATAGTCCTAGTTAGCCAATAATCATTTGGATAGTAGACATGCATTTTGAAGTGAAATGGAAAACCAAATAAGTGAGATAATAGCTCTCTTTTTAAACCTATTTATTAAGCTTTCATAATTTTTTTTACATAAAATGAATAAGTGCATTTTGTTATTTTATATATTCCAGAATCTGATGAGGTTGCTAATGTCAGTAATCCATTTGCCAAACTGAAAAACGTCTATGCTAAAAAAAGAAAAGAAAAGGATAGTGATGGAATCTATACATGCTATACTGACTGCAAAAATGTCTGTTGTGCCAGAACTCTCCATAATTACCTACATTACTGAATAGAGGAGTGTCCTGTACCATCCCCCATACAAGAGAAAACTCTGGGTAGATTAGGGAATATCCTCAAGATATGCACACTTTTTAAGAAAAAAACTTCTGGGGATGGAAACTTAAGGGGGGTACCCTAAAATAGTCCAATAATAACATGATGGAACAGTACATTAAAAGACTGGAAGGAGGTGGGGGGAGCTGACAGTTGAGTGAGAGGTTGGAACAGAATGGAGTAATTGGAACAGGAGTGTGGAGAAATGTATGTATATATATGTGTGGTAGGAAGAACCATCTCATTGTCAGAAAAGGTCACTTCCTGTTTTACAAGAAGCTATTTTTAAATGACCCCATGAATGGGAGAGAGAGCCATCCATAGAAATTAATGGAGAAATAAGGTAATTCAATACAGCTTGGATTGGGCACAATATACCCATACCCCCCACAACCCTTTCAGAATGCTGACCTTCTGTTGGAGCACAAGACTGTTGGGTGGAGCTGTCAGCCAGGTTGGGGTGCAAGGTGCTAGATTGGAGCAGTTACGAACACTGCAACATCTTGCTGAAGGGTCCCATCTGTTTTAATTATCTACTGATTGTTGACGTGGGAAGAGAATGACCTAGGTGGAATCTATACACATATAAAAAACACTGTGAAAATGCTTTATTTTAAAATGTTTTGAAAAGTACGTTGAACTTTGCATCTAGTGTCACATTTGTATGTTACACTTTACAACACATTTAAAAGTTTTATTTGCAGCTGTGTAGCTGAGTCCCTAGTCTGTTCTTCAGTGCAACATATCATTTACAGTTGCAAACATGTGAAGTTGACACTAGAGGAGCTAACTAGTAAAGTCAAGCTGCATTTTGTAGTTGCAGACAGGTCACTCATCTCCCCAGTATTCTCTTTTCTCCATTCATTTCTGTGCAAGCCAAATCCCACTTAACTTTGAAGTAAGATCCATCAAATTCAATAGGATATTTGAATAGATATGGGGCAGTATTCAACCAACATTTTTGTGCCAATGCAACGATTAGCACTAGCACAAGTGGTTAGCCTCCCTCTCCTACTCTCATCCCATCCCCAAATCTGCTCTGCACATTACTATAGACAGTCTTGAATTAGTTTATATAAAATATGAAGGGATTCATGTTGTTCAAAATGAAAAGAGAGGAAGGGAAGTCATTGATATTTTAAGGTTGTTTAAGTGAATATTCTAAAATGCAAAATGGAAATTTAATAAAAAAAATTAAACTCTGAATTAGACGGACCAGTGCTCTGATGCATTATAAGACAGTCATTCATTTAATCTGAATGACATCCCAATCCCTAATTGTGACACCTTTCAATAACTAATAATTTGTGCTCAATGATTATTGAAATCCTCTCTTAATTTTTACAAAGTAATGCACTTTTTGATGATGGTGTAAAGTTTATTAATGTTCAGAAGCATTTCCATATTTCATTTTATAAGCCAATAGAGAAAGATGAAATCAGACAAAATTCTTAACATACATGAAAATGTAGGTAATGTTTATTTCCCCATAAATTGTATCAATATCATTTGCATTCTCTCTCTCTCTCTTTCTTTTTAGTCTGTTATAGAAAACAACAAATTTTTTGAGCAGTATGAAGTTACTTACCAAATCTTGAAAAAGGCAGCTGAGATGTATGCCAGAGCTAATGGCTCATGTAAGTAACAATATATTTGTTTGGCATTAGATTAAAGTTATTCTGGGCTCCATTTTTGCTGTATGATCAAGCTGAACTGTTGCTAAGCAATTTGGAACATGACAAAATTAGAGTTCAGTGTACAAATTAAGTAGAAGATCAACTAGATGAAGAAAATTCAAAGCAATATTCTTGGCAATAACACAGTAGGCATTCTCTAGTTTTGCACTGAAGCATATGGAAGCAAGCAATCCCTAAGCAAAACATAGGAGTCCCTTGACACCATTATAGGTAACAGCTAGTAATTTAATGAGTGTATCATTGTTGATTTCAGGCACCTGTATCATCCACATGTTCTACCCTTAGTACAGAGAAATTGATGTGGCTTTCTGCTTCCTTGTTTGATAAACAGATTTCTATGAATCCATAGTCCAGCATTGTATAAGAAATGAACAGATACACTGTGATATTCCTTACATATTTTATTGTTTGTACAAAGTGCTTGAATTCTTAGCCTTAAGATTGCATTGATACAGCAAAGACCATTTCCTTTTTCTTGGTCATGTATTTCCAGTGGTATAAGAACTAGGCTTTAGGATAAATAAGAACCATATAGCCCAGCCTCACACCTGCAGTAAGGCTGGGGGTAATAATACTACTGACCTTGTACCGTTATTGTAGCAATTACCAAGCACTAGGGAATGTTCTATAAATACAAACAAGAGAATTCCCTATGGAGATGGGTGGAGAGGTGGATTATTCTCTCCTGCCTCCCTCCCCCCCCCCCGCCATTTTCCATTTTAAAAAAATCCCTCCCTTTAGCGTTAGTGGGGTGAATTAACCATGCCAGCTCATATTTTTAAGCCATTGGGATGGCAATATTAATTAAATTTACATATGACCTAAGGCAATAGCTCTGAAGTGAAAAAGCACACTCTGTGTTGAGATTGTGAGTGCATGTGTGTTGTAGCCAGGGGGGTTTTTCAGCTGGGACTCACTGGAACTTAGTTCCAACACCATTATAAGAGAACAAGGGAGGCGTTCATGGTGAGTTCCAGCACCTCTTTTTCTAGAAAAAAAGCACTGGTTGTAGCAGACATAATATTTGAAGCTACATTCTATTCCCCCCTGAATTAGGGAGAAGGAGGGATACTTCTTTAAAGATGCTGCTCACCATATGCTGTTTTCATCTGTACCAGGTTAAATATTGAAAACAAAAGCAAAACGCTACTGCCCAGTTAACCAGGGCACAGTCTGGGGCCAATCAAAATTTTTAGAATTGGTTAATCTAGCCAATTAATGGATTAAAAGTTGCAGCGCTGGGAATACTCACTTCAGTTGGGTCAAGATTTATGTTAAATTCCAGTACTGTATTTCAGCTGAAGAGATAGAGAGTGTTATGAGATTCATGAATGAGACAACAACACAGTGGAGGCACTTGTCAGTAGAGGTGAGAAGTGTGAGAAGCATGTTAGAAGAAGTCATTGCTAATTGGGACCGATATAGCAGCACAGTGGCCAGTCTGCAAGCCTGGCTAGAAGATGCCGAAAAAATGCTGAATCACTCTGAACATGCCAAAAAGGTAAGGAATATTCTTTGATTAATGCTATAGTGGCTGTGTGTGCTCTTTGCCATTGTTTAACAGGGACCCTGATCCAAAGAACGTTAAGCACAGCAGCACTGGACACATGTGGACCAACATCATTTGCTAACAAAACAAATAATTAGCTACAATAGATTTGGTCAGCTATTAGAAAGGGGGCAGGCTAGATGTTACAGGGCTGCATAGGAGACAACTCCTAGGGGCCAAGGTCCCTTCAGGCCCCCCAATAAAATATTTGAGGGGGCCAGTGCCCCCCAAAGTTGATGAGTATTGCCATTCAAATGTGCCATGTCATGTACCGTATTTTTCGCTCTATAACACGCACCAGACCATAACACGCACATAGTTTTTAGAGGAGGAAAACAAGAAAAAAATATTCTAAACAAAACAGTGGATGTATGATTTTTGTGGTTCATGCTGTGGCCACAGACATGTGATCTGACGGTGAGTTTGGGGTAGCCCAATGCAAAAATCCTGAGGATCCATGTGGATCCATGCTAAAGTCGCCCTAAAGTCGCAGGGGCGCTGGGGGAGTGAACAGGAAGCAGGAGGAGGAGAACAATCCCTCTCACACACACAGACACACAGAGTATCAATCCTAAAGTCGCAGGAGAGGCAGGGGCGCTGGGAGTGGGAAGCAAGAGAAGGAGAACGATCCCCCCCCCTCTCTCTCTCTCTCTCTCACACACACACACACACAGTATCAATCCTAAAGTCGCAGGAGACCGCAGGGGCGCTGGGAGAGTGAACGGGAAGCAAGAGGAGAACGATGCCTCACACACACACAGACACACACACACACACAGAGTATCAATCCTAAAGTCGCAGGGGCGCTGGGAGTAGCAGGGGCACTGGGAGAGTGAAGGGGAAGCAAGAGAAGGAGAAGGATGCCTCTCACACACAGAGACACACAGAGTATCAATCCTAAAGTCACAGGAGAGCGCTGGGGTGCTGTGAGAGTGAACAGGAAGGAGGAGGAGGAGAACGATAGCTCAAGCACACACACACACACACACAGCCCCTACAGTGGCTGATCCAAAATCGGACAGCAAAAAACTGCAGGCAGGGACATAGAGCACGGGGTTGTTTTAAAGCAACCAACCCCGATCTGCTTCTCTCCCTCCTCCCGGCTAGGCTGGCTGAAAAGCTTTGCTGCTACTTCGCAGCTCACTGGAGAAGAGAGAGGGACATAGAGCACGGGGTTGTTTTAAAGCAACCAACCCCGATCTGCTTCGAGGGACATAGAGCACGGGGTTGTTTTAAAGCAACCAACCCCGATCTGCTTCTCTCCCTCCTCCGGGCTAGGCTCGCTGACAGGAGCCGCTTACACCCGCTTTGCAGTTTCAAAGAGAGTCACGGACTGCTCACAACTGCAGCGGATTCCCCTGCCATCTGTAGGCATTCGCTCCATAACACGCACAGACATTTCCCCTTACTTTCCAGGAGGAAAAAACTGCGTGTTATAGAGCGAAAAATACGGTAATTGCTTACCTGCCCCTCCCCGTAAAAAAATTATTCAAGTTGGCACCCCTGCAGGGCAGGAGGATTCAGAGGTAGATACAGGTCTGGCATCATCTCCCAGAAAGAGGAGATGGGAAGAGGAGACACATACACCTAGATGTAGCACCAACAGTAGTGAAGCCACTATATGCTCAGGTCCTCCGACAAGAGTGATCAGAGGATTAGCTTTGAAAGAAGCCAAGGCTCAGAATATGGAAAGAAATAGGTAGTAGAAATAATTTATTATCATAGTTTGCTGAAGGCTGTCATGCATAGTGTCTTCAAAGATCAGCCTTGTCCAGGATCTCCTTACACACATGGAATCTCTGATATGTACAGTTTCTGCATAGGTGCCCCCATGCTTCCCTTTAGAAGGCAGGGCCAGTAAATATTTTGGTGGCTTCTTTTGCCAGTTTAGTCCTACAGAGTCTCCAAGGTTCTTTGAGTGCTTTGGCCACACAGCTGCCAAACAGTCCTCAGCCTTTTCCCCCAGTATGAAGTTGAAGAGGTTGGGATCACCTCACAGCTGCTCTTGTTCACATTTGTAGCTTCAAAGTTTGGAAGAAGCTTACCTATTTATTCTTATCAAGCCAAGTGTATTTGTTGAAGCGTGAACTGTAAATAAAGCAAGGTTGCACCTCAGTGTCTCAAATCTTCATTTGGGTAGTCTTAATGATGACTACCTGCCCCCATAACAAAGTGGTACCAAAAGTTTTTTGTTTTTTACAACATGCAGAAAACAGACATTGTCAGACTAGTTGTAAAGGGAAGTAAGGAGGAAACCAAATGATGATTTAATAAGTGGTGTGAGGTTTTTATGTTTGCATTTTCAGAATTCATTGTTAGTTGTGTTCTTCTTAGGATTTCTTTCGGCATTTACCGCAGTGGATTCAGCAGCACACTGCTATGAATGATGCTGGCAATTTTCTGATCGAGACGTGTGATGAGACCATTTCCAGAGATTTAAAACAACAGCTGCTGTTGCTGAATGGACGATGGAGAGAGTTATTTATGCAAGTCAAACAAGTATGTCCTTGGTGGTTTTTGTTCCATAGTTTTACCCATTGACACAAAAAGGAGCTGAAAGGGCAAAATCACTTCCCCAAGGTGTCTTTTCACATGAGAAAGGATTTAAAGCGAGGCAGGAAACAGTTAAGCGGGGATATGTGGAAAGGTGGAAGGGGGGAGAGAGAGAGAGAGAGAGAGAGAGAGAGAGAGAGAGAGAGAGAGAGAAGGAGGAAAGGGTCACCATGTAAATTTGTTCGCAACTTCAAAAACACATCCCATTACTCAGGAAAAGAAACCCATGAATACCTGAGTGTAGGTGCTTAAGAGATACAGAGTGTGTGGCAGCGAAGAGAGAAGCAGCTCCGCACAGCTCCCAAGCGTTTGCCTGCCTCTGCCTTTAAGGGCGATGCCTGAGCCCGAGTGAGTTCAGGGGGCAACAGCACAGGCACAGGCTCCCCCACCAACAGAGCGGGAGGGAGGAAAGCCCTGTGGCACTGCCAGTGCAATTCTGGCATACTTCCTCTGACCTTAGATGCAGAACATACAATGCTGACTCCTTATCCATACGCTCTCCACTACACAGCGTCGAGTTCAGCCACATTTTGTCGCGCCTGTTGACTGAACAACCCCCTCAATGATGATACCTGGGGGTGGACCGCACCCACCGCACCCCCTTCCTATGCCACTGTAAAGATGTGCATGTTACTTAATGCTATTTTCAATGCGAAAATATCACTTCACAGAGTTCTAAAAATAATACTGGATGAAATGCAAGCATTTGCTCCTGAACCAGTCAGTGTTCTATTGACCCTCTGTTTTATCTGCTTTCATAGTACGCTCGGGCTGATGAATTAGACAGAATGAGAAAAGAATATTTGGATGGTGTAGCTACCTTGTCTGCTTTCACTGATCAAGCAAAGAGGAAATTCCGTGTTCCTTTAGAAGTGTCCTTTCTAAATATGAAAATGTTTGTTCAAGAAATAGAGGCAAGTTTCTTTTTCTTCCAGCAGAGACCATTCTTTAAACATTCAGGGTTGAGTCCAATGGAGAGAGCAAGGTGATGTTTTGCTACCCTTTCAGCTCCCAACACCACCTCCCACACTGGTCCAGGGTGTTGGGGGACTGGGTTTAGTTTACCCAACTATTATTTCTTTGTCTTCTGTCCTGTCCTGCCTGTTGTACCCAGGGTTTATGGGAAAGTGCATCCTCTAGGACAGAGCCTTATTTAGCTGGTGCATCAGTTTATATGTTCTGGTTTTCAGGTACTTTCTTTCCTTGCAAATATTACACTTTTCATTGTATTTCTCCCTTGCTTACATGAGAACCAGGAAGAGCTGGTGTAGTGTAGTCATTATAATGGTGGACCAGAGGTAGTATTAAGTTTTACTCAGAGTAGATCTTGCACCTACAACTAGCCGGACAGTCACTGTATAAAAAGAAAGTGCATACCTACATACATAGTTACTGCTGAACTATTTGTTGCAGGATATTAAACAGAAAGTGCCTGTGATGGAATCACAGTACAAGATGGTTACAAGGACAGCACAACTTGTTACCAAGGAACTTCCACCAGAAGAAGTCAATGAAATGCTTGCAACTATGTCAGGAATCAAAGGACAGCTTGGCAAGGTATTCAAGCAATTGTTGAAGATGTTCTAAGGCTTAGATATAAGGCCAGGACTGATGTGCATGCCTACTTGGATGTAAGTCTTGGAGAATTCAGTGGGACTTTATCCCAGATGAGTGCCTGTAGGATTACAGTATTATTTGCCCTATCAAAGAGGAAATCAGGCAAGGATGGCAGGTAAGATGAGGCTAAAAGGGTAGGCAGAGAAATGTGTGGGAGAGAGAAGCTGATGTGGAGTATAAGACAGTAGAATGACATATCACCCACACAAATGTTCTAATGATAATTTAATAACTACATATTAAAGTCAACATATAGTGAATAATATTATAGGAACCTGTTACTATTTTAAACCTTTTATGTTGGTGCTAAGGGAATAAAGATGCATTACAAGGCCCATTTTACTTTAAAAATGCACAATATACAATAATGTGAATATATATATTTTTCAGGTAGATGGTACCTGTCCGGTTGTGCTCTATGAATCTCAGCAGCTGCTGCCTCACCTGGAAGAATTGGAGAAGCAAATTACAAATTTTTATGAATCTCTTGAGAAAGTCAATGAAATTATTTCTGTCCTAGACCCCGAAGTCCAGCCTGCCGATGTTTTTAAACAGCAACATCAGGTATTTCTTCCATGAATGCTCAAAGGGGAGATTCAGTTGAACAGTATACTAAAAAGATTCATATTTTGCTCCAGTTTCAGCTCTGTAAGAATGCACCCAATATTCCACTCTAGGCAACACAAAAGTCACTTTAGATTGCATTGAACTGAAGCTCACCTTAGGGGGCCTGACTCAGTGGTATAGCATGTGCAATCCCTGGCATGTCAGATAGCAGAGCCAGGAAAGATCTCTTAACCAGAGACCTTGGGGAGCAGACATTCATTTTTGCATTCATCACGCTAATATTTCTCACTACTCCAAAATATCTGTGGACCTACATGGCAGTGGAAAGCTGCCATGCATCTACACGTTATCGTAAACAGTGTGTTGAGTGCAGAGTGTTGAAAGCAGAAGTCACCTTTGCAAGCTTAGGCAGCAACCCTGTGCACCAATGAAAAAATGTTATTCTTCTGAGTGAACATGAAAAAAGGCCTCACTGCATACAGCGTTGTGAATCTATCCTTATTAAAGCAATATGCAGCTCTTTGACCTATGCAGCTATCACACACTTCTATTAGAACCCAGGAATCTCATCTGCTATCATTAGAAGGAATACTTTAGTAAATCTTTGTAAGGAATCAAAGGAATATGACAATAAATTGTCTGGTAAGCAAGTTCCCTCTACCACAGGCTCTGCTTCAGGAGATAATCCTGCTTTGGAGAAATCATAATTAAACCATACCTTCCAGATTATTCCAGGCTGCTGATCTTTGCTTAAAAAAATTACAATAATGGTACTTTCTAAAACACTTAAGGCACCACCTTACTTTTTGTGATGTTTTAAACAATAATCATTAAAATTTAATGGATTCTACTTGCTGAGTGCCTTTTATTTTTTGCTTTGATGTGCCTCTTTATCTTCTGGGGAATGCAGTGATAGAGACAGAGGAACATACATATGAGTAACTTAAATCCTGATCCCAAGTATATTCACTCAAAGGTAGCCCCCCACTAGATTTTACTGGGGCTCAATTATATACAAGATGCTTTTAAAACTGCAGCCTTAGTCACCTGCTAAGACATGCATAACTAATGTTACAGTTGAATTTTCCATATGACACAGAAATTGCTTTCTGAATGCTAATAAGCCCACAATACGGGTTTGTCATAAATATAACATATTTACATAGGAAAATAGCCTTGAAGCATTTAATGAGTATCAATGAATCTTCTGTTATAATATTTTAACAACTAAAATTTACATTAAAAGGCCAATACATGATCAATCCTGTTTCATTTCAAATGCTCAAGAGCTATTTGAAAACATTGGGGCTTCAGTGCACATAAACCTCACACATGACTACGACCTTTAAAAAATGTTTGCAAAATAATAAATAGCATCTAATTTTTGTGAAATGATACTACTGCAACTACTGTATTTTAAGGATAAATTCACTCATTATTATTATGTTAAAAAAGAAAAAAGGTGGCTATACCACATGGATGTATTAGTTTGGGACTGGTGTTATTTTGACTGTTTAGTTTTCCTTACTGTAAAAACACTTTTAATTTTGCTTTCATTTTTCATTTTCTTTTAGGATCTAGTAGCTTATCAAGAAAATTGCAAGAAAGACATATCACTAATTGAGAGAAACAGTCAGACCATTGTGAAGTTTGTGACTTCAAGTAAGGTGTTACACCACTTCAATCTTTCGGTGCTTCAAAAGAAAGTAGTAGAAATACAAGCTGCTTTTCAGGTAATTTGTTGTGAGAGGAGGTTGGTCCATTCTGCAGCACTCCCAGCATGAAAGAGCTGAGCCTTCATCTCAAATGTCTGAGAAGAAAGCCAGAGCCACCCAGATAACGTCAAATAAGGCAGCTTCAGGTGTGAAAGCAGAGGCTGGGCATCTCTCTGTTAGGAGATGCTTTAGCTGCATCCTGCATCACAGATTCTGCATTCAGTTGAGAGGTTGAACTAGGCAGCCTCTGAGTTATCTTTCAGTTCTGTGATTACACAAAGAAGATTTTCCTGAAATTGTCTGAGTCTGATAAATTTTGGGTAAACCCTTGCCAAATTATGCTGTAGAAATAAAAATGCAGGCTAGATGACAAGAGTAGAGAAGGAAGCAGCCGGAGAACCTAGCAACATGTGACATGCATATTTTTTTTCAAAGGCAAGCTGCTTCAGGAGATGAAAATTTGGAATGGTGGTCCAGTGGAGGAGAGGTGCCTAACCTTTTGCTTTAGCCCCTGGCCACCAAAACCCTTTCCTCCTTGAACTGTACTTACTGGGGCAAATGGCAGTGGCTCCTTCATGATGAGAGAAAGGGAGACATGCTGTGCAGGTCCAGTGGCCTTGGGGGAAGCATTTTTTCCACAAGGGCCACTAAGCAGTACACCACTGGCTTGAGAGGACAGGGAGAAATATTTCTCCTTCTCTCTCAATGTTTCTGGTTCTACCTTTCACCAATGTGCTGGTCCCAGTAACTGCAGTGTGAAATGGAGGCGGTTTCAGGTATTGCAGGTGATTGTGATGGAAAGAAAGAGAAGGTCTGGGGACTTAGGAACTAAGGCCAGTTTAAACTAGGTTTTCAGAACTATTACTTTTAAGATATTGGCATGTTAGCAATATACTGTATCAGATTTCAGACAAATTGTGGGTCGTATCTGATTTTGCCCTGTTTGATTTCCCATTGATGATTTAAGCACTATAGCTCTCAGAATGTCCAGTTTTCAGGCCATGTGCATATTAAAGCAGACTAAATCTAACCCACCCTCACAGATTCTTTCAAAGCTTCTTATTAAAGAAATGCTAAAAAGGAAACAAGGAAATGTTCATCATTTTGTTTTGTTCCATTTGGAGTAGAGTAACATAATCATGAAAACTAGGGTGATATGCAACTAAGTTTTACTTAAAGTAGACCTATTTAAATTAATGGAGATAACTTCATTCATTTCAGTTCATTTTTTTCAGTGGGTCCATTCTTTGTTGCATACTACCCCTAGAGTTATTGTTATCTTTTCCTGTTTTCATTTACAAAGAATATGGTCAAGAAGACAAGTGACTGGAAGAAAAATGTGGAGGCAAACAGTCATTTGATGAAGCAGTTTGAGGAATCCAGAACAGAATTAGAAAATGTTCTACAGATAGCACATCGTTGTCTAAAGGAAAAAGGCAGACCTGAAGAACTTCTCAGAAAACATACCGTGAGTATAAACCCTTATTTTCAACATGATCCTGTTCAGCTGATAGCAATGTATATTTAGGAATCACAATAAAGCAAGCATTTACATCTTTGTATGTGACAGGATATAATTTCTGAAAATGCTGATTTTAGTGAAATTGAGAATTAACCTACTCCAGACTCATAAGTTAGGATATGGTTGACCTTTTCCTGCTGCAGGCAAATTTCTGCCTGTGGGGAGAGGACGAAAATAACCTCACACCTTTGTGGATGTGCACAAATCACAGTGTACCATCTGTTACTCAGAACAGAAAGTCGGTGTGTACTTGCATATAGCTGTCCATCCACACCTTTCCCCCATAGCTTGAAAGAGAATTCCCATGAGTAGCTGCATGAGAAATAAAAACTGGCCTCCCATTCTGAGTAATGTTTGGGGTTTGTGTAGCTGGATGGGGAGTGAGCAGCACAAGGGACATTTTATATGGAACTTAGTAATATAAATTATGTACTAGCTCTGTTTCCTGCCAATAAAGTTTTAGAGGAAAGTGGTGATATGGAACCTTGTTTCTTGATGTGGCTACTACTTCATCATTGTAATAATTTATCGTTATCGTTATCAATATTACCACCACAACTCCAAAATACCCACATGTCCTAAGTTCCTAGTGATATGAAGTATTTGTATTGGCCATGCTTTTCTGGTAGTTTGGACAAGATAGGCTCAGATGCCATTCATAAAAGCAGGCCCAACAGCAATACCACCTTCCTCCTTTAGTCTGAGATTTTGTTACCAGTTGTGTGTTTTCCCTAGCAAAGCAGTAACGTTATCACTATGTACTATTATTTTTCAACATCAGGATTTTTTCAGTCAGTTGGACCAGAGGGTGCTAAATGCTTTCCTGAAAGCTTGTGATGAGCTTACGGATATCCTTCCTGAGCAAGAACAACGTGCTCTTCAGGAAGCTGTTAGGAAGTTACATAAGCAATGGAAGGTTAGTATTTCCAGATTTAAGTAAGCATGGTTCCACTTGGTCTCCGTGGGTGGTCTCTTTGTACAAATTTTCTTCTCAGCTTTTCTTGAACAGGCAAAATTAGAAATCCCCATGTGTTTATATTGACTTTCATTGTGCAGCTCAAACAATATTTTAAAAAATATTAACATCATATTATAAAATAATGGAAATGAGTATCATGTTAACTTCCTCTTTCCTCTCCCACCGTTTATGGGGTGCAGGATGCCCAGTTGGAAGCTCCATACCATTTACTTCGCTTGAAGATACAAGTGGAAAAGAGCAAATTCCTAGCAACAGTGCAAGAATGTCATGCTGAACTAGCTCGAGAGCAAGAGATGATGTCCAAGGAGAGCAGTGAGAAGATAATTAGAGAGCACAAGGTAAGCCTGAAAAGCAGTTATATGGGTACATGTAGAAATTGTACATATGAGCTTGTACAATTCCATGAGAATTATGAAGTACACAATGTGCTTCAGAAGATGAGCAACATGATCCTTACATTCCTGTTCAATATATGCTTGTGTTGAAATAAACCCTATATGATTTCAACTTCCACAGCCAAATGGATAGGATTCTCCAACTTGGATTGTGATCCAAGGGTACTTGTATAGTTTAGGGATTACAAAAAAATTAATCAAAACTACTAGTGCCTGGTCAACAGTGATCACATGGGGAGGGCTGCCCATTAGGTACTTTAAACAGTCATACTTGATATATAGAATCTCAATAGTAATTGTAATACTCAAGAGGAAAGAGAAAAATAAAGTATAAAAAACAACACCATGTGGCAGGGGCTGGATTCCTTGCAATGGTGGCACAAGCTGGAGAGAAGGTGTGTGTCTTCTCACAAATGCACTGTCATATCTTTTTTTAAATTGAAATGTACCTGCAAGATTTTAAATACCTATGTGAGAAACTATGAGGTTATGTGTGAGCTTATTTATGTGAAAAAGCAGTCATTCAGAATCAACAGCATGTAAGTCTGTCATGTGAACTGGGCTCAAAATACTGCCAGAAACACAGAGTTAGTGTGCTTAGGATTTCAGCTTTAACTTCTCAGACTTTAAATTATTATTGACTGTGACCTGACCTTTAGGTTTTATAACTTCATGAGTCAGTTTTATCTTCCATAGACGTGCAAATACCCGTAATGGAAGGTATATTACATCAAATATATCAATGGAGTTGGCAATCATTTTCCTTTTCTGCCTTCAGTTGTTCTTTGGCGAGAAAGGCTCCTTACAGCTATGTGAGAAAAGATTGCATCTGATTAATGAATTGTGCTTGAAACTGCCTGAATCGGATCCACTTAGGACAACATCACAAAGTAGCCAGAAAAGCCTCAGTGAACTTAAATCCCTGGTTGCCAGAACCTACATGAAGCTAATGGATCACCCAGATAAATGGAAAGACTACAAGGACAGGTACTGTTTGTCTGACAATGGTAAAGACATAATAAAACCTTGGTGAAGATAATTAGAAAAGCACTCCTGCTCATCATTTTGTTATGCCCAAATAAATTTACAACTATAGAACTTCACTCCTGTAGGAGTAATATGTGGGCAGCTGTGGTCCCACAGTAGGCAGGGCTGGAGCCAAAACTTCATAGGCTTCCCTTCTATTTCTCTCTTTTGCCTGCCCTCTTCCTTCTCTCCCTTTCCCTCTCCCTCCCTTCCTTAGAGGTCCTAAACTGAACTTTTACATAGGGCTTTTAGAGTCCTAGGGCCCCAGATGATAAGCCCTAATATACAACAATACTCCTCTGGAGTAGAGGAAATTTTTCCAATCTTACATATATACAGCAACACAGAATATAAAAGTATACCTAAGAGAAGTACAGGCTCTGCATTAAAGAAGAAGGATCAGGATGTTTCCAAAGTATATTCACCAGCTTTAAATGTTCCATCACTGAAAACATTTAACAGAGGCAATTTCCCTTCTAAACAGTCAGAAGCCTTTTGAGGTGTAGTAAGTTCAAAACTCTATTCTTTTAGTTCCATTAAGATTTATATAAATGACTATTGCTGTTTCCTTATTGGCTGTTGGTTGTTTATGTGGTTATGTTTCAGATTTTCTGAATTGGAAAGCTGGATTTCATCAAGGGAAGCCCAGCTCAAGAAGATTAAGCATGGTGCCAGTGATACCACTAAATATAATCACTTTAAAACATCAATAGAGGTACATTTAGAATTACTGAAAATAAGATAGATGTTTTTGCTTGTAATACTAGCAAGATGAGTTCAGATGGTAGAAACTGAAAGTGCAAATAAGCTCTTTTCTGCTTTTGGCATTTTAGAGCACTGAATTGTGGTATAAACTACAGTACTGAGCCTCTTGGGCTTGCTGATTGGAAGGTCAGCAGTTCAAATCCCCACAACGGGGTGAGCGCCTGTTGCTCTATCACAGCTCCTGACAACCTAGTAGTTCAAAAGCACGTCAGTGCAAGTAGATAAATAGATACTGCTGCGGCGGGAAGGTGAATGGCATTTCCGTGCACTCTGGTTTCTGTCATGGTGTTTCGTTGCACCAGAAGTGGTTTAGTCATGCTGGCCACATGACCCGGAAAGCTATCTGTGGACAAACGTCGGCTCCCTCAGCCTGAAAGTGAGATGAGTGCCACAAACCCATAGTCGCCTTTGACTGGACTTAACCGTCCAGGGGTCCTTTATCTTTATAGCAAATGTAAACAAGGTTATATAAACAGTGGAATGTAAGAGAACTGGCACTTCCTGGGGAAACAGAATCAAGTAGTGGGGCAACTCACAACTGTTGACTAAACTGTTTGTTTGTGTTTCTAATTTCTGTATTAATTATATTTCAGGAAATTCAGCAAGAAACTTGCAAGCAAGGAGAAGCTATCAGCTGGTTGAAATCTAGGCTCACTGCCCTGTCTGAAGTTTCTTCAGAGAATGAAGCCAAAAAGCAAGAGGATGAGCTTTCCAGACTTTCAAGTGACTTTAAGAGCCTCTTAGCCTTGTTGATAGAGGTATAGTATCACTTCATTGTGCTTATATGCCCTCTCTACGCTTGCCCATCATGATTGAGTTGAGTGAGTCTGAGGTGAGAGGTTGGTTGGATTTAGGGTGTGATGAACACTTCATTGCGTGAAGGGGTGATGCTCTGAAAGAGGTGGTAGTGTGGCTGCTTTCAAAATAAAGTGTGCTGGTCCTGGAGGCTTGTGAGAACTATTCCTTGTACATTCCACTCTTTTGGGGAAAGGTGCTAGAGAAGGTGATAGCTGTACAGCTTCAGACACTATTGGAGGAAATGGATTATTTGGACTCATACCACTGTGGGTTCAGCCCTGGATTCAGGAATGAATCAGCCTTAGTTGCCCTTGTGTATGACCTTTATCAGGAGAGAGATTGGGGAGTGTGGCCCTGTTTATCTTGCTTGACATCCCTGCAGCTCTTGATAACATGGTATTGTACGGGACCAACTCTGCGAATTGGGACTAAGGGGCACTGTGTTAGAGTAGTTTGGCTCCTTTATACAGGGTCAGTTTCCAAGTGTTGTATTGGCTGGCTATATCCTGACCACAGAGGTCTGTCCTTTCCCAGTGCTAGTTTAACATCTTCTGTGAATATGTGATATCATTGCTCAAAGAGCAGCATTGGCTGCCAAGATGATACTGAGCCAAGTGTAAGTTGTTGTTGTTGGGGTGTTTTTGTCGGCTGACTTATAAATTCCAAAACAGCTTGAGACCTGGCTATCTGAAAGAATGCCCTTACTCATATGGACTGAACTGATGCATGAGACCCCAAGATGCAGCCTCTGAGGTTGCATATGAACGATCATACACTTGAAGCACACACACACCCAAATCATGGGAACTGTAACTTTCTGAGGGCTAAACTATAGTTCCCAGGGTTCTTTGAAATGGGTGCTTTAAATGTATTTTGTGTATGCAGCTTGAGAAAGCTTAGCCCTCACTGGGCTTTGGGGGGGGGGGCTTCAGACACATATTTGTTTTTTATTCTCCCTAAATATCCTTGGGGTTTCCCCTGAGCCTGCTAATCGCTTCCTCATGTGCATTAATGGTACCATTATGATTGCATAAGGATCCCACTTGGAGGATGGGTTTGCTACTTTGCATATAAAATATGTACTAGTATGGAGGGGAAAGTCATTGAATGATGCCACTTCTGCAATTCGTTTAAAAAATCTCTGAAGCTGAACTGGAAACAGGAAAAGTGAGACAGAGCAAATTCAGAAAGCATTAACCAAATGGAATGGAGGGAATCTACTCATACATACTTGCAGTGTGCTGTGGTGACAAAAAATAAAAACTTGGAAATAATAAATTTAATAGTTGGCAAAATTCAGGGGTTTTTTTTGAATCATTAAATGCAGGCGTGAATAACCTTTGGCCTTGCAGACGTTGCTGAACTACAACTCCCATCAGCCCCAGCATAAATGTTCACTGGCCAGTAATGGTGAAAGTTGTAGTTCAGCAGCATCTGAAGGGCCAAAGGTTCCTCACCCCTGATTGAAAGTATTGATTCTTGACACTGAACTGCTTCACAGAGGTTTAATATTTCTCCTAACAATAGATTGAGAAAATGTTGAGTGCTGTAGGTGATTGCGTCCAGCACACAGAAGAGGTGAAAGTCAATCTGGAAGAACTGATCACAAATTCAAAAGAAGCTCAGGCAGAAGCTGATAAAATCTTAGAGGTTGAAAGCTTATTACAGGCTCAGCAACTCCTTCAGTATCACCAGGTAGGACAATAGCCCATATGTGAACCTTCACTTGTTTCGGTAGTAAGCACTTTTATAGTCACCTCTTTCACTGCCACTTGTATATATATACATAGCTATGTGGCTATTTCTGTAGTGAGGGAATCAGTATGTCTACATCTGCTTCAGCCCTTACCGATGTTTTCTCCCAGCAAAAGACAAAGAGGCTCCATGAAAAGAGGCAAGATGTGCAACAGCAAATGGCCCGAGGTAAGCAGCTGCAGATTGAAGGTGGTCTGTCACCCACTGTGCAAGAAGAGCTATGGAAGTTGGAGAGTATGTTAGAAAACATGCAGCAATCTATGGATAAACGTGAAGATCAATTGCAGGTCAGTGTGTTATTCATGTAACTCCACAGAGAAACAAAAACAGTCCCCTTGTTTATGATTTATTTGCTCTATATTTAGTTGTTTTGTTTTGAGTTTGAACAATGTAATACATTTTCTTGTTAAACTTGGCCATTTTTTCTGCTTGTGAAACACCAGCATCTCCACCTTGCACTTGTATGCAGACACACAAACATTCCAGCTCCAGGGAGCGGTACAGTATGTGAGCTGTTGGCACAGGGAAGCTCCCAAGTGTCAGAGCAAGGCAGTTATGCAAACCTTGAGCTTCTCTGACAAAGCACTAGGAAAGTTCCTTGTTGGCATGAGCAGAAGATTAAACATATTCCTTTTATATACTCTATATACCTTCTTCTGGGCCATGGGACTTACGTTAAAACTGTCCTAAGGTGGAGCTCCTAACAGTTTCATGGGTTGGGGGTGGTGGCTTACAGAGTGTGTATAAAGAGATTTTGCCTAAGCATCAATTCATGCAGATCGTGATTCTTGCTGAGACAAACTCAGTGATTACACAGCTCCCTTGTTCTCAAGGCTTGGGAACTTTCTTGTGCCAGTGGCTCAGATGCTGCAGGGTTTTCTAGAGCCCTAAAAGCAAGCTTTTACAGGGCTTTTGCATAGCTGTGTCTGAACTGTGATTAGTGTCTATGGAGTATGAGCAAAAAAATAGATGAAGTGCTAAAATAGACTGATTTTGCATGTTCAGAAGCTTGTTTTGCATTCTGAGTTGGAGAAGAACCTATCGGGGGAAATGGTGTTTGACTCATTATCATTTGAGCTAGACAAAATTAATATTTCAAACCAGGTCATTATCAACTTTGACAATATTGCTAGTAAATTGCAGGGCAGGCAAACTTTTTCTTTTACTTCTTGTTCTTTCTTGTAGCTCACTGTAAGCACATGGGAACAGTTTGAAAGGGACAAAGAAACAGTTGTAAAGTACCTTAGTCATGCAAGCTCTGCTCTTGAACGCATCTTAAGCTTTAGCAGCTTAGAGAGTTTGTCATCAGAACTAGAAAAGACAAA
Organism: Podarcis liolepis; assembly: GCF_965112155.1. Classification (NCBI taxonomy): domain Eukaryota; kingdom Metazoa; phylum Chordata; class Lepidosauria; order Squamata; family Lacertidae; genus Podarcis; species Podarcis liolepis. Next base: position 68,371,978 of record NC_139557.1, on the reverse strand, counting down.
GGTATGTATGTTGCTGTACTTGGAATTTTACAATCATAATTGGTTCTATTTGCTATTGGTTCTTTTGCTGAGGATATATATCTTATTTTATTTCCTTGTTTTTGCCTTGGGCAACATCCTTGAAAATGTGCTATAGTATATTTTTCAAGAAAAAAACACACGCATCACAATATTGGTCAACCTGGGCATAGCATCCATTATAAACAATTCCCATAGGTTCAGTAGAGTCCTGGTTTTCCTCTCTTTCTACAGTGGGGCACAGAATGCAGCAGACCAGACTATGCCAATTCCAAGTTAGTAATCTATCAGTCGGGCAGGATTTCAGGTAGTGGAAAACAGGCCCTGTGCACTTTTGGCAATCTTTGGCATGGTGGCTGCTTCATTGGCAGTGGGACTGAATTGTGGCTACCACCTCCAGTTCTGGTGCTGATGTATAAAGCCCTACACAGCTTAGGACCAGGACACCTAAAAGAGCATCTTACCTCATCACTTACATACCCAACTGATCACTGTGCTCTGCAGGAGAGGGAATCCTATAGATACTCTCTTATCCAAAGATATATTCTGCATGGTGTTGGAATCGAGTCTTTAGTGTGGCAGCATCTGCCCTTTGGAATTGCCTCCCATTACATATCAGCCAAGAACTGTTTTTATATATGCCATTGCTTTAGATATGTTTCATTGTACAGGGTGGCTCAAAAGTAGGTATACTGCTTTAGAATCCATTTTCTTTGTTCTTGACTCAAGTTCTCATCATTCACAGTATCAGGAAAGAAAAATGTTTGTTGTTTGTTTGTTTGTTTGTTTGTTTGTTTGTTTGTTTTTAAAAGTATACCTACTCTTGGGCCACCCTGTATTATGAAATCATTTTGAATTACTTCATAGGAAGTGATTTATAAAGGAAATAAATAATAACAATCCATTATTATTAGTTCCTTTCAAAAACCTATTTATATACTATACTATTTTGCAATCTGTTCTTTGGGGGTATTCCTCATCTAAACCAGAGATACTTGTACAGTGGTACCTTGGGTTAAGTACTTAATTTGTTCCGGAGGTCCGTTCTTAACCTGAAACTGTTCTTAACCTGAAGCACCACTTTAGCTAATGGGGCCTCCTGCTGCTGCTGTGCCAGCGCCGCACAATTTCTGTTCTCATCCTGAAGCAAAGTTCTTAACCCGAGGTACTATTTCTGGGTTAGTGGAGTCTGTAACCTGAAGCGTATGTAACCCGAAGTGTATGTAACCTGAAGCGTATGTAACCCAAGGTACCACTCTAGTAGTAATTTTTTGAAGTGGTGTTCTGGGAGTTCTTTTTTTACAAAGGTATCCACTCAAGATGAATAATGATCACTGCTTGACCAGTTGCTAACAATGTATCTCTAGACTTTCCCCACAAATATATTCTGTTCATAACTCCACACCTCTTTACAGGCACTTTCTAAGCAGACAGTAGCCATGGCCATGGAGGCTGAGACTCTTGTCAAGAAGTCTTTTGCAATACAGCTTGGTGAGAAGAACAAGCAAACCCTTCAACAGCAAGCAAAGTCGGTCCGGGAACAAGTTAAAAAAATGGAAGCTTCACTTGAAGAAGAGTATGTTCTTAAACAGTCATAGTATTATTTCCTTCCTGACACAAGAATTGTACATTTTGTTGTCTTATCAAAATGCGGTGTTTATTCACAACTGGCTTTGTAAACCTCAGCTTGTCATACAGCAGAAATTACCATGTAGTACTGAAAGAGTATAAACAACTATTTTGACTAACCAATACAGAAAATAGTAACTCGTCCCTCAGTGCATTGTACCAAGAAGCAGATTCTCATTTATCAGTGGGACTCAATTCCATGCAAGTGACCTTAGAACTGCCATGCTAAGCTGCAATTATAAATCCAATTATGCATGTTCAAGCCAATTAATTTTAATGTAACTAAGCACAGTTAATTGAGCATGGAACTGAAGTAATATAATACACTTCAGTAACACACATAGTAAATTATTTGACTCAGGCAAGGATAAATGAATAGTGCCATATCCTAAAGTGCCTGAAGCCTAGTTTTTAAAGTATTTTTCTTCATATTTTCCCAGTCTGTGTGCACGAGAATATAAAAATGTGCCTTTTTCCTCACTTAAGTTAAAACCCAGTTCTTTTTCTTGTTGCTAAAAATGATGCTTCATTGCAGTGGACTTTCAGCTCAAAGTTCTATTTTCTGCCTCATGTTCATTAACTTGGATCTGGCCTAATGGTCCAGTTTTGGAAATATTAGGACCAGTTAACATGTTATGGCAGTTACACATATAGCAACTTTTACACTGCTGCACGAGACAATTAAAATGATTTGCAGCTGTAATATGTAAACCACCTATTAATTCCAGCAGGGCTTTTGAATAAGCCATCAACATTCCTAAAAGGCCTAAAGGTGCAACCATATTACAACTCACATTATTGGTTAACAAAAATCAAAATATCAGTGGTCACTTGCCAATTCACACATTCACTTCAATGTCCACACATTGCTCCAAAGATTTATTCATACAAATGAACCAAAAACTTAAATATATCGCTGTTGCTGCCTTTCAGGGCTGATACATATATTTGCAGTGCCACAGCCCAAGGAGCTGCTCCCAAGAAGTGCTGCCCGGTTCTGTTGAGATCCTAGTTCATTTGGAAAATTCTACAAATCAATGCATCCATGGCATCATATAGTCCCAAAAGAGTTTTCAAGATTGATTCATCCTCACAACGCCTTTGTGGGAGAGTTCACTAATATTCCCATTTCATAGGCGAGAACCTGAGGCTGAAAGTTAGTGAGTTGTTCAAGGCAACCATTGATTTCATGCCTGGACAGAAATTTAAACCACATTACTTCTGATCTAAGTCCAGTGTTCTGTTCTCTGGGACATTACTTTTCAGAATGAACAGTGTTCAGTGATGCAGGTACAACGAAATAAATGTCATTTTTTGCATTTGGCTTCTCATTATACCTTCCCTTTTTTCTGCTGAATAAATCTATGTAAATTTGTTTACCTACTTCATGGTTAATTTTCACTACCTTTAGAGAGGAGCTGCATTTTAGTAAGACAATATTGCCCCAGAAGTAATCATGGGGAATGCAATTTCATATGCTATTTGTTTTGTTGTGAGTGGCTTCTTTCTTTCCATATTGCTCTTTTCTCTTTCTCCTAACACCAGTTATGTAATTTTTTTAGTGGTCTTTATTCTTTCTTTCCCACAAGTAGAAAAGTTTCCTTCAGAAGACTTCTAGTGCCTTTTTTTTGCTTCCAGTGAGATGCTGTTTTTCAGTGCATGTTTTAACAGATGTAATGTAATTGATCTATGAACAAGGTGCAAGACAATCATAATTAAGCTGAAAAATATGCATGCATCTTCAACTGACTTTGACTTTCTCAGATATGTACTTACCCTAATGTATGTATATAGCTGTATGATTCGTAATGCACATTCTTTCTTTGCAGCCTCACAGATTGCCCTGCTCCTTGCGCCCAATTTGCCTCAGTTCAGCTAACAATAGACTTGTCTTCCTAAATAAGATAGAAAATGTACGCCATCAGTTGTAAAGAAAGCCAGTCATATTCCTTTGGAATTGATGGGTTTTGCAAGTTTGAAATTTGCCCAGAAAGGAAATCCAGCACAACAACAACAAAAGTTAGTAGAGTGGGTTTTAGGCTACTACACATCAAGCAGTATTTGTTGAGAAGCATTCTCCCTCTCTTCTAGAGCAGTTGTGGCATGAGCACAATCACACAGGGATGCTCTGTTGAAGCATGTTACACACCTGGTGGTGGGAGGGAGTGGTAAAATGGTAGCTATGAATGAACAGAAGTGGAACAAAGAAAATGCACAATAGAGATTGAGGGAACTACATTACTGTGAAAAAGTAATGTAGTAAGAATGACCATGAACTCTTGAACAGTGAACAGGAGCCATTTCAAGGCCTTGCTCAGTAGCTCTGAGTAGTCTGAGATTTCATCAAATATTGTACACATGCTCTCCAAGATTTACTCCAAAGCCTTAATCCATAAATGTTTTTAAAGGGAGGGGAAGAATGGAAAGCTAATATCCTAAGGGTGCCAAAGCAGATCTGCTGCAACTGTGTGAGCATCAAATAGGTACATGCACTAAATAGCTGCAACGCTGCATTGAATACCAAGGTGCAGAGTAGGTAGGTAGGAATATGCACATGTTCAAAAACCTCTTCTCTACATTTTGTCTTGGTTTCATGGTAAGTCACATCTCCTCAGAACTTCAGTTAATTTGAATGGCTCTGAGTGGCGTTCATAGGTTCCAAATTTTTAAATGGCTAAGTCCCTAATTATAATAAACCTATTTAAAAAATCATTCTTAGGTTCTCTTGGCAATGTTGTAGGTGCTATAGGGTAGCTTCTTGCCAGGCTGCTCTTGCTATACATCTTAAAATCACACATGAGAAGTTATGCTAATTCACACAACTTTTTAGGAGAGGGAAGTAGCCAAGCAACTCCCACACTAAAGGACCCCTGACCATTAGGTCCAGTCGTGACCGACTCTAGGGTTGCGGCACTCATCTCGCTTTATTGGCCGAGGGAGCTGGCGTACAGCTTCCAGGTCATGTGGCCAGCATGACTAAGCCGCTTCTGGCAAACCAGAGCAGCACACTGAAACGGTGTTTACCTTCCCGCCGGAGTGGTACCTATTTATCTACTTGCACTTTGACGTGCTTTCGAACTGTTAGGTTGACAGGAGCAGGGACCGAGCAACAGGAGCTCACCCCATTGCGGGGATTCGAACTGCCGACCTTCTGATCGGCAAGTCCTAGGCTCTGTGGTTTAACCCACAGCGCTACCCGTGTCCCTTAACTCCCACACTACTGAGGTAATATAAGGGCAGATTCCTAAGGTGCTATAACTTTTATAAAACCTGTAAACCGACATTTGAAATATGCTTTTTAAAAATTAATAAAAAAGGCGTGCTATTATGTAAGCATTTTCAGCAAACTGGAGATGTAAGAAAATGGGCATAGTTCAACAGTAACAAACTGTTTTATTTTTTCTACTAAATATGGTTGATTTTAGTATTAAAACCATGGAAATGGTGAAAAACAAGTGGGATCATTTTGGCAAAAAATTTGAAGCTTTGTCCATCTGGATCACTGAAAAAGAAAAAGAGCTGGATACCTTGGAAACAACATCGTCCTTGGATATGCAAATCAGCCAAGTTAAGGTGATTGGTTCGCATTATATTTAGCATTAAAATACTGCTTTCTCTCTCCTCCTCTAGAAAGCTTCAAAAGAGAGGAAAATGCTTTTATCTGATTTCACAGCTGCAAAGATGTAAAAAAGAATGTATCACACTTTGAGACAAAGATACTAAGGAGGAAGGTTTTGCAGGAGGTGTGCCCCCCCATAGAGTTGAATTTACACTCAGACCTTTTAGTTTATGTAACAGGAAAACATATAATGGTGTGAATAGATAGATATATTTTCCATTAATATTCTTTACCTGCAAAATATCCTCATGGTATATTTTCACAGAGTGTATAATGTTTTATATCGTGCTATGTATTGCAGCCAGTGGCTACAGTAATTTATTCCAGTATGGTAGATAATTTATGATTTTTGTGTATCTTGTTTCTCAAATAATGCTGAAATAATAAAGCAACTACTGGGCTCAGCAGCTTCTGTACTCAAACCTTTGCTACATACTCTGAATTCTTTTTGTCATATGCTAGGTTCTGTTTTCTTTTTCCAGGTGCATTAATAAAATATCAGATGCACATAGTATCTTCAAGTGCTCCTTGATTGTGAACAAGAAAAAGTTGCCCATTTCAGAGGATTGTTTTTATTTCTATGCCATTTTGTTGCAAATGCACAAACACACAAACATATTTTCAACTCTCTCTTTATCTCAGTGGCAAATAATTCAGCTGAAAGCTATGCCTTTATTATGTGACTGGAATCACACACACCCCCAAACAGATGGCTAGAACTTATAATCTTTTGTAGGATGGTGGTTCCTAGATTTAAAAACAACGACACTTGCAACCAAGGATTTACTAGCATCATAAGAGTAAATAGTAAAGCATGGCAGTGCTTGATGACCACTTTTGCACCATGGGGGAATAGAAGTGCAAGCTACTCCCTCCGCAATGACTTATATGTGGTGTCAGGTCCGGTGAAGTTCACCATTCTCGATGGATTCTGGGGTTAATGTGTCCCAGAAATGAAAATATCGTTTTTATTTTTATTTTTCTTCCATTGAGCATTTTTGCTTAGAGTTTCAAGCTTACAGCTTGAGGTCTACTCTATTCAAGTCCTTTTAAGTTTCTTGAAAATCAGTGGTGCTTAAGTGCTCCTGCTTCATGAATAGCAGACGATCTCAGCCAAATAAATAAATAAATCTTAGGCAAGTTTCTTAGCTTGTACTGTGGCTTCAGAAGGCATTTTAAAAGTAGTCCATTACTCTCTTTTTTCTGTATTCTGAAATACATATTTGATAAAACTTTCTGAAATCAGAACATAAGCTGTAGAAAAGTGTCATTAAATTTCTATACTTAAATCTGAAAAGGAGTACATCCACTATGTCTTAAAACGATGGGGAGGAATACTCTTTAAAACTTACAGTAGCAAATTATCCTAATTACTACAAAAATGTATGTACTGCAGTTTTATGTTATCTGTTTTTATTTGCTAAGGATGGTGGAATAGATTTCATGGGAAATAATTTTTCCAAACAAAAATATCTGGATAATATACAATATTACAATTTCAATTACAAATCACATATTACATCTTTTGCAAATACTGTTTTGTGGTGGTGATGTTTTGGTTCGTGTTGGTGTGTGTTAATGGCCCAGCTTGCATGTCATGTTAAACCATAGTTAGTTTAATTATTGTTTAATGCAAATGAGCAGCATGTCAAGGCACACTTTTCCAAAGTCCCTGCCTCACTTCTCCTGCGCTCGTTTCCTTGGCTGTACCAGAAGCAGCAAACCACAAGTCTGGGCTTGTTTCTCTCTGAACAAACTATGTGTGGTAACCAAGATTTGTTAATGGCTTGCTGCTCATGGTTGGGGGAAAACAACCACAAGCTCAGGGTCAGCTAACATGACAAGGTAGGGATTATGCTTTGTTGTTGCCAGTACAATGTAGCCTAGTGAAGTAGGGACTTTTGGGCCATTTATGCTTTCGTGCAATGTGCATTGCCATGCTGGCTGGGGTTGATGGGAGTCTAAAACATCTGGATGGCATTGAGTTAGCAAAGGTGTGTGTGACATAATAAGTGAACACAGTGATTGTGTCGTAGTATATATATGTTTGTTCTTGTCGGTGTGCCTATATGAGTTGGTGTATCCTTTATATATTTTCAACTGAATTACAGAAGATAAATAAATATTACTAAATGATGAGATATTTTGAGAAAAATGCATTAAAAGAGAAATATAAACACACAAAATTGAACAAGGAAATATATACAGAAATAATGAAACTAGTTAAGTGGATGTCTAAACTTCAGGTTCAAACTTACTGCCGTTCTTCTAGGTCACATTCCTAGAATAAGGGTGTATATAAGCATGTGACTTCATTCACTTGGTTTAGTCATCTGAAGCTTGTTTGTTGCTTCTCGTTGCATGTGCCTAACTGTGGTATTGATAATGCATTTGGGGAGACAGATATGTAAATAATTCTCCTCTAGTAAGGTGGTTCTGTTTGATCGTCATTAACACCATTCTAACTGCAAGAATCTGAGACAAATATTGGTTAGCAACATAAGGAGGGCCAACTGGAGATCCAGACAGTGATTTTACGTGACATCCTGCTCTTGTTCTGGATTACAAATGCCAAAGTATAACATATTTGCACCTTGCGTCAATTGTGAAGGGCATATGCATGTCTCAACTGTAACTTTCCTCTTTATAATACACAAAAAATGTAAATGAGAAAGGATTGGCCTCTTCCATTCAGTGTATATGAAAAGGTAGCACACATAGGGTATGTGCATCTGTGCTCAGTTCTACTATAGAACTGGATTTCACCTTTTCTGCTTTGGAGGGGACAACAGCAATTAGCACCATAACCTGACAACTGTGGACATATGCACTCTATAAGGCAATATAGTTTTTTTCTAGGAAAAGCCAAAAGTCAGAATCAAGGCAAAAAAAAATAGAAAGCAAGTACAATAAGTACACAAGAAATGTATGTATGTGAAGATTTATTCTGATTGCATAATATAATGTGGTTCATATTAAACAATACAGTAATATATAAACAGCACACTATTATCATATCAAAGATATGTTTTATTGCATTTTAATACAATAAAACGTACTTTTAAATATAAAGGTTTGGAGCATAAAATGCTTCTTTGTTCATGTAAGGGAGCGACCCATCCACATCATTTCTTAAGGGTTACCGATGACTGGATTTTGGAGAGTTCAGGGTGCTGAAAAGGAAATAGTGTGAGAAACTCTCCTTCCACTCTTCCAGGAGTGGAAGTTAGCATCCAAACCACACTGTTCGTTATATTTTCAAAATTCCTCTGATGAAGGGAGTTTTCCCTCAAAGGGTTTTGGGCATTAACAGTAATTCAAGAAGCCTTTTTAAAGAACACTATATTTAATTGCATTGTGAACTCCTAGAAGAGAAAGACATATTATATATACATCTCTTGTGCACCTATTGCCATTGCCTTTTGTTTTATATTGGTTTTATACCATTTTAATACCATTGGTTTTATACCATTGTCATGGCTTCCTCCAGAAAATCCCAAGAACTGTAATTTGGAGGCACTGTGAGAGTTATGTTTGAGAGCAGTATTCCCCTCACAAAAGTATAGCACCCTGTGGTTAGAGAACTAAAGTTAGATCTTTTTAAGCCTGCCATGAGGTTAGCTCAGTTGGTTAGAGTGTAGTGCTAATAATGAAAAGGTTGCAGGTTTGATCCCCGTAAGGGACAGCTGCATATTCCTGCATTCCAGGGGGTTAGACTATATGGTCCTCAGGGTCCCTTCCAACTCTGATTACACACACACACAGTTACCTGGATTGTTTTTCTGTGGAACAAAATGAGCCCATAGCAAAATGCCCACAATCCCTTCTTGCTTCTCAGATGCTTAACAGAATCACTAGGTGAAAGAGGATAAATGGATAATTTCATGTTAGCCTGGCTGGGCACATAAACCAGGAGAAACGCCAATAGTTATTGTCACAATAATGGTTGGTAGACAGGAGTCCAAAAGCCACCTACACTCTCCATTTATTGCTGCATGTTAGAAGATGAGTGTGGGAGTAAGATTATATAACAGCTACCTGCTTTACAGAAAGATGAAATATTTTGGCTACAATAGCAGTCAGAGTGTTTCCCACAGGCCATGTGAAAATACTGACAAAAGATAGCCTGTTATAATTTGATTAATTCCAAATGCATACTGGGAAACTTAAATCTGGTGAATTGTCATGGAATCATCTTAAAGATTGACTTCATAATTTTTCTGACTTGCTATGGGGGAGGCACAATGTTTTCTAGCAGAAAAACTAGTAAAAGTCCATTATTGTTTAACGTGATCTGCATATTAAAAATCAAATGGTTAAATAGTTACTGATAATGCAGTGCTGTGATATATGCCCAGTGCTTTTTTTCTGGGGGGACGCAGGGGTACACATACCCCTAAACATTTTGAGAATCTAAGTTTGGCCTCATTGAGGGGCAGTATTTCAATATGAGTAAGGAAATGAGAGTACCCCTAAACATTTTTTATAGAAAAAAGCACTGTATATTCCATACATATACCACAGCACAATATTGCCATTAACAATTTAACTACTGAGTTTGTGATATGCTGATCATGTTAAAACTTTAATTGTCTTTCACTGTTTTTCCTGCTACAAAGCAATATAACTGTTTGCAATGGAGGGCTGCTTGCTCTCCATAGAGAGAGTCCCGTGCATTTGTGAATCATTCACCATCCATCTGCAGCTGCTATCTGGAACTATTTACATTGGTTTCATGTGGTGGCTGCAATGTGTGAAGTCGCCCAAGAACAAATGTAACTAACTCCTATATATGTGCATGGCTCGCAGGAAAGCAATAAACACATGCTATAGATTCTTTATGTACAAATTTATTTGCATTTTAGGTCATTATTAAAGAAATAGACGACAAGGAAAATGAAATCCCAAGCTTAGAAAAGGATGCTCAGTCATTTTCTCAATATCTTACATCTGGAGAATCAGCACATATCAAAGCCAAGTTGACACAGATCAGAAGGTATTGGGAAGAACTCCGGGATCGTACACAGCATCTGGAAGGATCAGTAACTGGAAAGGCATCAGTACAGCAAAAATTTGAAGAAAACTTTGCAAAGGTAGACACCGTAAATTTGTTCTGTCATTCAAAAGAGAGTGGCCATTAAATGTACTGTCAGGGAAGACCTCAAAAAGTGCACTTAAAAGAAATACTTTCTGTTGTACACATTTGAATTAATGGGGTATTTTGCACGCATGAGTTACAATCCTTTGTGGGTAATGTAATGCTAAAACTAAACTAAAACCAAGATGAACTAGACTGATCTGCCTGCAGAACAGAAAGTGTCACCATATTTTTAGAATTATCCATTCTTGTTGGGAATATGGAGTGTAACACTGTCTATGTCTACTCAGAAGTAAGCCCCACCAACTTCAGCTGGACCTGGTCCAGTTACGGGTGTAAGGTTTTCCTCCAAAGAGTTGGATGCAATGCTAGGCCTACTCAACAGAGTACATCTGTTGAAATTAATTGACATGACTAACATAGGTCCATTAATTTCAATGTGTCTACTCTGAGTAGAACTTAGTTGGCTGCAGCCCAGAGCTTTCTACCTTGAGCACAATTAACTGGAGTGGGGGTACCGGTGGGATTTCCTACCATATAAGCATGCATAGATGTGTAGATATTTGTAACTTTGTAAATATTTAGTACTTTTTCTTAATTTCTCTGGTTTAGGCCCAAGAGGAGCTGTGCAGATATGAAGGAAAACTGGCAGAGACTGATACTTCATGCTGTTCCTCAGCAGAGACTTACAAGGCCCTTCATAATGTTACGGTAAATATATATAAAGTTTGTTACCTAGTTTCATGTTTAGCATGGAAGAGGTATTTGTACTGGCTGTAGCCAACATTCACCCAACTGAAGAAATCTTGGTTGAACATTACTTCTGCAATCAGCAATCTTGGTGTTGTGGGGGCAAGAGAGAAGCCCCATTTGTTTTAAACAAGCATGAGCAGTGGTGGTCAACAGGACTAACAGAATAGGTGGGGGAAAGTTAGCTAAAAAAGATATTATTTCAGTTCCACCCAGTAACACTACTGCCCTAAGACAGTCTTAAGAAGGCTAATCAGAAAGCTGTAAGAGTTGCAGGGAGGCATTCCCCCAATTCAGCCTTCCAGAAAAAATAAAATATGACAACAGTTGCCTTTTGTCCACAGCATAGTGGTGTTACTACAGATAGTTTTGCATGATGTGGTGCCACCATCAATAAAGCCTTATAACCTCTATGTATCAGCCTGGGTTGAGCACTTATACAACCAGTCAAGCCTGAACACCTTCTGGCATTACTGCACTTGAGGATGAGTTAAATAAAGCCATGGCATAATTAGTTCTACTTCTTTTTAGCTATGTGCAAGACAATGTGAGGGCCACAGGGTTGGTAATTGTCTTCTCTTTTGTTGTGTTGAATTAAATAAGGATCTCTGTCAAGTTCTGGAAAAAATGAACCAAACACTGGCCTCTCTGTCATCTGGTTCTCGCAAGATCATGAATAAAGAAAAAGTCGCCCAGGATGTTTTGATGCTTCAGCAAAGACATGAAATGGTTTTGAGACAAGCTAAAGATAGACAGGCCTCGCTAGAGGTTCACCTAGCACAGTGGCAGAGGTGAGAAAAGCACTGTGTGATATGCAGGCAGAAAAAATATCTGCAGCTGTCTCCCAGCTTTTGGTTTCATGGGACTTGAACTGATGAGCTCTTTTATTATTATTATTATTATTTTTGGCTGTGTTCTGGTAGACAGGAGAAGGAGCTCTCCGCCTTCACGATTTGGCTAGAAAGGTGTGAAGCTGCAGCCAGACCTTCAGAGCAACATGTTTCTGCTGACAGAGTCAAAGTGGAAAGTGAGCTGCAGTTAGTCCAAGTAAGTTTTGTGGGTTGGGATAGGTTGCTTGCATTGTTCTTGTAGGTTATACTGGGAAATAATTACATGCTATTATTGTTTTACAAAACAATGTGTAGACCTGCAACTCGTGGCAGCTTTCCACTGAATGCTTGAAAGGAGCTAAGCTTAAGGCATAATTTTAAAATCTGCTCACTGAAACAAGCTCAAGACATAGGGTTGTATTCAACATAGTGCTAATCAAGCAATTCCGTAATGCAATGATTTCTGCTTGTGCAACAGAATACACACACATACTATATCTGTTATGGGGTCCCCCAACCATCCAGAGCAGATTTGAGGAGGACATGGGGTGAATTCAGAGGGAGCAGAGGGGCGGAAGCCCCATTGCACTAGCAGTAATCTTTGTGCTGACAAAGATTAGGTACTGATTTTCCCAGTTTCTGGAATGCCTGAAGCGAACACAATTGCTGGTCCATTAAGCTGAATGCAACCCACCAGGGTCTCAGCAAAGCTCTTGTTTGACTGCCTATGTGGGACCGCCAAAAGAAGTGTTTGGGTTAGTAGCCACACGTTGTGTACACCTTGCCTCAGTAACATATATGATGCCTACAACAGTTTCTCTGGTTTGCAAATATGCTCATGTGCATGGTAAATGAATTCAACAGATAATCTGCACACATAAAATATCAAATGCAACATTTTATATCAAATGTCACCACCATTCAACACTCAGCATCCTTTTCTGATTACTTTTCACCCAAATTGCAGTGACATATACTTTCCTGTTGGTGAAACCAACATGGAACCAAATTCTGTAATATATTTCAGTGTGAGATCAGCTCTGTGTTGTCATGCTTTTGGCAAACCAGATTTGTTACAGTTGCCAAACATGTTGGAGGCCTCGCAGCAGTTAAAAATCAATCCTAGCAATGGCACCCTTTGTTTCGAGCCACCCTGAGGATTTCAGTAAGCATAGTTTCCCATTGCTCTCAAACTGTTTGTCGTTTCTATTTGGTGTTTTGTTTTGTTTTTACTTTTTCTAAATCTAAAATAATTATATTTTAATTTGAATTTTGTTGTTAGAATTTTCTTTATACATTTCCAGTATTGTTTTAAGGAAACCAATTCAGGACAACATTCAGCAATGAGCACTGAGACTTGCATAATAAATTCAGTCAATTGCAATGCCTCGTTAAATACTGCACAATTTAGTCACTTACAATTTAACTTTCTCTAGATGTGTTTGGTTCAAAGTTATAATTATAATATTTACATATTAAAGGGTTGACACTAAGATATATATTTGTTTCTCAGGATTTGCAATCTGATATTGCATCCTATGCTACATTGTATACCAGCCTACTGCAGTTAAATGAATCACTATTTAAAACAAGTTCCAGCGAAAGTGTGAAAACACTTAAAAAAGACTTGGAAGACTTAGATAGAAGATGGAAAACTCTACCTCAGATAATTACCAAAAGGTTTGTGTTTCTATTTAAATAGCAGCACTTTACTCGCAAACAGATGCTGATCACTGACAGAATGCAGAACGCCACAAGTTAATGTGTCGAATGTAATGGAAATCACACACTGGACTATGTTGTTTGATGGGGACTAAAGTGGAGAGTACAACAATCCAAGAAACCCATATGTACAATCACTGGCATTTTTCTGTCTTCTGCATGGAAGACATTCAGCTCTGAAGTTCAAGACAATGTCTACTTTGAGCAACAGAGTAGGTTATAGGAACTGCTTTATACAACCTCAATGTGGGGATCATTCACTTGGTCAGCTCCCCAACAAAGGTTTATTTGAGAATGCACTCTGAAAGAGAAGATGTTATGAGATTGTTTTCCTTTTGAGTGATACATCTTTCTATTCACTGTGTCAGCTCTCCTACTTGACTGTGCCCCTGCAGGGATGAGCCATGCAAAATTTGTGTTTGATTAGCTGTACCTGTTTATCATTATTATTTCCCACAGCTCTGTTTTTTATTCCCACACAGAGGATTGTGCTGTACATTACTTACATAATTGAATATGTAACATTCTTTTATTGCATCCTTAACTAAAAAAAACAAAAACTGACCAAGTCAAGATAAAAATGAAAATGTTAATTTCAACATCTTCCAGGATAAATTTCCTCCAGTCTGTTGTTGCTGAGCATAGACAGTACGATGAGCTACTCCTCAGTTTTTCTGACTGGATTAAGCAATTTCTTGGTAAACTACATTCTACATCTGAAATAAATACAGCTGATCAACAGCCTGCTGTATGTCACAATAAGGTAAATTCAGTGACATCTTTATGACATTTCTGGGTCACTTCTGGGTCTGGTATGATGTGTGTATACATGGTTGTGCACATATTGAATGCTCGTAAATGGCAGGCTGCCTGTAATAAAAGAAGTTGTACAGAATTTGGGGGGGGGGAGGAAACGAGCAGAAATTTAGTAACATCAAATGACTTTATCAAATTTGCTGGCAGTGCTAAGCAAGGCTTATGCCAAGAAGAGGTGTTTTCCTTTTGCTTTATAACACTTTTTATTCCCTACCCTTCATCTTAACAGGAACACAGAATGGAAGTGGAAGGAAAGTTCAAAGAACTACAGAGTCTGAAGAGTCATGTTGAAAAGCTGTGCTCTTTCAGTCGGCCAGAAGATCACAGTGTGTTCCAGAATAAGGCTGAAGACTGTCTCCAGCTGTATCAAGAGGCCAGTCAGGTAATTAGCCGCAGGCAAGATGCATTGCCCCACCTTAAGGCCTTCTTAGAGCTTCATACTGCTGCATCACAAGTTCTTCACCATTTGAGGCAGATGGTAGAAACTACTGGAAACATGGACAAGTCTAAATCCGAAGTGCTGGAGAAGGAATTGAGTGAGGTTATTCAAGATGTCAGCAAACTGGAATCTACAGCAGCCAGTTTAGATACATCCCTTACTAAAGCACAGTATCATTTAAAACATGGAAGCTCTGAGCAAAGAATCTCCTGCAGGAGTATCGCTGACAATATCTGCATAGAATTAGAGTACGTCCAGTCTTTGCTGGGAACGAAGCAGAGTGAAGCAGAAGCCCTGGGAGCTCTGCACAGGTCTGTCATGGAACGCAAAGAACAGCTCTTAAAAAGCATTGAAGATATCGAAGAAAGGGCTGACAAGGAAGGACTGAATGAACCAAGCCTTCAGGAAGTTCAGCAAAGGTAAAACAAAAAGGAATGCATGCATCACATGAGGATAACTTTCTCAACTGGTTCTTAACTCATTTCACTTACTAAGATTGTGTATTGAGTCAGAACAGCATTTTATTTATTTATTTATTTATTTATTTATTATTATTATTTATTTATTTTGCTGTTTGGTCTTGTTGACCTCATTTATAAATCTGTAAGTTGTGGGTCTTAATCTAAAGAATTGGAACAGACATGGTTGTATCAATAGGGCTTGGTTTTAAGGCAATGGATCTCGTCCTATATTCTGAGTGGAAGCTCAAAGCATGTAGGTATGTGTAGCAGTCAGTAGGTTTCCATTATAAGATGGTACTGGTCTAGGTTGAGGTTGATGGTGCAGTGGAGTTGTTAGTTTTAGCCCTTCATCCTTTTTCTTGATGAAAGTAATAAGGTTAATTGTCAAAACAATAGATATTTTATATGCCATACGCTTAAAACATACATATTTGTATGGAACGGGATATAAAATTTAAGGTGTGAAGGCATTTGTATGGAAAACAGTTACAATAATAGAACTTACCAAACATTGGACAAAAATAGACTAAATTTCAGAAAATATTTGCAAGTACACTTTCCATCAGGAATGGGGTTGGTGTTAACCTTCCTAAGTAGCTAGGTGTATGGTTAACAGCAAATAATATAAATCTGTATAAAGATAATTTGCAATTTTGGGACAGAATGAAACTTTCACTGTTAGGTAGAGTGTCGACTATAAAAATGAATGTATTACCAATAATGTTATTTTTGTTTCAATCAATTCCAGTGATTGGCAAGACAGATTGTTTCAATGTATGGCAAAAAGATATTTCTAAATATATCTGGTAAGGGGAAAAACCAAGAATAAAATATTGATAGAGGCAAAAGAGAGATGAGGTTTCTCTCTGCCAGATATGAGATTATATTATGAAGCATCATGTATTTGTTGGTGGAAGGAATGGATGACATCGGAGAATTCACATATCTTAGATTTAGAAGTTCATGATAATATTTGTGGTATGAAAATGTGAAAGTACACAAAGGATTTACAAATCACATAATTAGGAAAAAAAATTGTATAGAGTATGGGATAAATACAAAAATTTAATGAAGACAAAAACACCACTTTGGCTCTCTCTGTTAGAATATATATCGTACTACAATTTGATTCATATCATCACAGTTGCTCTAGAATGTTATTGTGATGCTTAACAAAATATTGTATTATATTTTTGTCTGTTTGCAGAGGTGTAGCTTTGTCTGTTTTGTTTGGAGATGTTATTTTTATTTATTTATTAAAGAAACCTAAAAACAAATTAACAATACGTAATAAATATGTTGATTTACAGATTAAGGATTTTTAATCAGTTGGATGATGAACTGAATTCTCACCAGCATGAACTAAAATGGCTGATGAGCAGAGCAAAGCAAATTGCCCAAAGAGATATAAACCTTGCTCAAGCTGTTGACAAGGATATTAATTGTTTGGAAGTCACCTGGGAGGATACTAAGAAACTTATTCAAGAAAAGTAGGTATTTAATTAATTGCAATATTTAAACATTGAAGGTTTTTATGAAGATGTTGTAATGACTTAATACACGCTGCTAAAGTTGTAGGTATAAATATCCTCCTTCATATTTACCCTGCAAGTTGCTCTGAAGAGGGTCAAGCCTTTGCAAAAACTCCAGCTGAATGGTGGCAGATGCTCTGCTAGCATTTGAATGCCCATAGAGGCTTAAAGTCAATCACAAAGCACCTCCTACCTCTCCCTTCCCCTTAGTTCAAAAATTTACCTTTGGAGCAGGAGAAAGTAGTGGAGGTTTTTATTCCACCCCTATTAGATTCTGGGATTGATAGTTCCAATCTCTGTCAGGAAAATACACACTACCAAGGTTCTGGAAGAGGTCACTATTGCATTGTAAATTTCTGTGCCAGAGGTAACTATTGCTACCTTCCCCTGCCCCAAATGCGAGTTTCTAGACCC
The DNA here is from genome assembly GCF_965112155.1 of Podarcis liolepis. NCBI lineage: Eukaryota > Metazoa > Chordata > Lepidosauria > Squamata > Lacertidae > Podarcis > Podarcis liolepis. The sequence goes on along the minus strand of NC_139557.1, from coordinate 68,354,650 downwards.
AGGAGAAGGGCAAGAGTGGCAGCTCCACTTTACGTGGTCAAGGCAAGCATACTGCTGCAAGCAAAATTGCAGACTATTTAGTTCTGTTCACAAGCATTTGAACAGGGCTGCTCAAAGGAGCAAAACAGCTTTATCGGCTGCTTTATGTACGTACCTCCATTTTCTACTTGGACCTTTGTATCAAAGTGCATGTGCTCATATCTGCTGCTGCAAATCATGGGAAGGGAACTACAAGGCAACAGGAAATTCTGCATGATCAATCATACTCTGGGCGCATAGTAGACAAAGCATATGTGTCATCACATTTTTTCCCCCACATCATAGGCAGGAGCAGTGTTGTGTCCTTGTTGACCTGATAAGAGAATATCAGAGCCTGAAATCCACAGTAAGCAAAGCCATAGAGGTTGCTAGCAATGTTACAATGACAAAAGCCATGTTGAAGGACCAGGAAGATGTTAGATGGGCTTTATCAAAGGTAAATTAAAATATTTTCATCCTAAAAAAAGCAGTAGTAATTATTTAGTGAATCGTTTTAGCAGGATTATAGTGATCTGCCGATTCTTCACTTTTGAGGATAGATTCTTTTATGCAATGAGCTGCTACGTGAGAAGGTAATCCTACGTCCACTGATAAGGTAATGCATAGCAGACATTTGCAAGTGAAATAGTAGGGTTTGGTTGCAGTTGCTTGACTGTGATCTTTATCTGCAATGTAAAACATATGTGCATTGCTTTACCTACAATGAGTAAGTAACTTTATTGCAAAACTCTAGATTGGCCTTTTCAAAATAAAAGTAGTTGCTTGAAATCAATGGTGCCTAAGTTGGTCATGATGGAAAGTTTAAAATGTAACGTGTAAAGGTGATTAGGCAGAATGGATGGTGAATCTGTTTACAGATTTTTGTAACAAGCGAATGTTTCTGTTCCCAGCATGAAGCAGCCAGAAATGAGTTGAATGACAGACAGAGGGAATTGGATGCCTTCACTAACAAAGGAAAACACTTGCTAGCAGAACTGAAAAAGATTCCCAACTGTGATCCCATGCTAGTAAAAGTTGACATGGACAGCACTGTGGACAAATGGCTGGATGTAAGCAGTATACAGTCATACCTTGTGTTGCATTTGCTTCAGGTTGAGCATTTTCAGGTTGCGTCCCGTGGCGACCCAGAAGTACCAGAAAGGGTTACTTCTGGGTTTCGCAGCTTGCGAATGCGCAGACGCTCAAAATGACGTCATGCACAGAACTGGCGAATCGCGACCCGCGCACATGCAGACACGGGTTGTGTTCTGCTCAGGTTGCGAATAGGGCTCCAGAACGGATCCCGTTCACAACCAGAGGTACCACTGTATTTAAGATGTAATTCAAAAAGTTAAATACAAACAAGCTGTTATTAGTGAGGAGCATGCTGAGATTTCAAAGTAGCTTTTCTTTTGGATCATGTGAGTAACTGAAATGTGAGTCCAATCATGGGAATGAAGGGTTATATATAATCAGAACTTGGCCTGTATTATACATATACTGTGAATAATTCATGGCACCTTGAAAGATTTTTTTTTATTAAGTATCAGAATTGCATTTCATCATTTCTCCAAGGAGCACAGTGCAGCATATGCAGAGTTTTCCCATACAGTTCTCAACAATCCTGTGTGTGTGTCGTTTGACTTGAGAAACAGGAACTGGCTCCTTGTCACCCAGTAAGTTTCTTGGCCTAGTTGGGGTCTGAACCCAGATCTCTGCAGTCTCAGCCGAACAGTTTATTAAGTACACTATATTTATATAAAACGGAAGGAAATGTGAATTTGATTTCTCAAAGTGTGTCTTTTCTCCTGGCAGGAAATAACTACTTCAGAAGGGAAAGCTTTCATCAGGGAAAGTGTTAAGCCCCCTCCCTACATGTAATGGTTCCAATCCTGATTGTGCCCCACACAGCTCTTATTCTTAAAGAGAAAAGCACACCAATATATTCACACACAGTGCATTATGTAATTGAGTCAGCCTTGAAATTCAGGAAGAGAATGAGGCATTGATTATAGCACTAGTTAACACCAAGCCCCCAGATCCAGTGCCACAGAGGCAGCTTGGCTTTTTACTCTCACTCTGTGTAGATCAAGGAGGAATAAGAAGCACAAAGGTTACCTTTTGTTAGGGTTGCTGCTCCTCTGTGTGCTTCTGGTTAGTGGTGATGACTAGAGAAGGAAGGTGGTAGGGTAGAAATTCATTATAATTTGATGCAACTAGGGAGTGAAGATAATGCAACTGGACAAAGGTTCCTGAGCAAGGCTACAAGTTCTTTAAAATAAATTCCTGTTTCTGGCATGAGGATAAATTTGAACCCTTGAGGAAGGTCTTCCCTTTTCCCAGTGACTAAGCAGGGGTCCTTGAAAACACACTTGGATCTTGTAAGAACAACAAAGAATCTGGCACCTTTGTCACTCAGTATACAGATGGCATAGTCAGGAGGATGTTCTCAGTCTGTCTTAGCAATCAACGTGAGCTGTGCTAGAATGACAGGTGGGTCAGCAGAACTAAGCAATTAGTTAAGCAATTAATTGACTTAAACTTACTAGAATAATCAATAAAGATTTATTTAATCAGGCAATATCCCTAATTGCTTTCTTTGCATAACAGGTTTCAGAGAAGCTTGACGATAGCATAGATAGGCTGAGTGTCAGTGTGTCACTGTGGGAAGATGTCCTGGCAGTTGGTGATGATGTGGATGGGTGGTGCAACAACTCCATCTCACAGATGAATGGCATTGTCAGCAACCTGGCCAGCTGCCAGGGAACCGAGGCTTTCCTGGAAGAATGCCAGGTACCGTTAAATTGTTAACAGGCAACAAATACACATCCAATGAATACACACAATTCACAGGTGTTAAATGCTTTTGGAAGAATTCCCAGCAGAATTGAAAAAGTCAGGAGGAGTGAGAAGGATGCATCTACCTTTATCTAGATCCTGTGCCTATATCCAATGGTGGTTGGCTCATCTGGCTTCCAATGCCAAGGGTTACTGCCAGTTTTCCAGAGACAGAGGGGTAGGGACAAGGCAGCAGGGAGATCAACAAAATGTGGCTGCAGTCACAAATTCCATCAGAGGCTCCCACCATGCTTGCACTGAACTCCTTGTTGCCTTGCTGGTCTGCCTTTTCCTCTCAGTAATGGTTGGCATTGGAAAGCTAGGTGGAGCAACAACAAGAGTCCAGAAGCCAGGGATCCGAGGGTCAGGAAGCAAGAAGTCACAAATTTGAGGGTCCAAGGGTGAAGAAGCAGGGAGTCAGGAAGCCGAGGTCCGAGGATCAGGAAGCAAGAAGCCAAACGCAGCAAGGCAGGAATCGTGTTGCTGTGGTGAAGAGCCAAAGAGAAATGCTGACCTTATATCCCTTATATTCCTGCCCGGCTGTTGCCACCAGGTGCAGTGAGTTACCAAGCGGCTTCACCTGTGCGGCCTTGCCTTGCCTCTCCAGAACAAACTTAGGAAGGCCCCAGTCCTGTGAAGCCCTACTGGTCACAGGCCTGGCTCCTGCACGCACTCCTGACACCATGACCCAAGTTACTTTTTCCAATAGGAATGAATGGCAGCTGTTCACTTATATGGGATGAATGCACTTAAGGCAGTGGTTTTCAACCAGTGTGCCATGGCGCCCTGGGGTGCCTTGAATGACGGTCAGGGGTGCCATGAGCAACACTGGCCTCTGTCCCTCTTTCCTTCCCTCCCTCCTCTGATGTCTTTGCCTCCCCAAGGCTTGCACAGCTGTTTATTGCAGCAGCCCTGGCTATAAGCTCTGCAGGAGAATGGTGCCTCTTGCAGGCACCTCTCTTTGGGGTGGGGGGTGGGGGTAAGCACAGACACCAGAGGCTGCAGCACAGGCTGCCTGGAGGACTCCCAAAGAACGGAGCCTGAGGGAACACTCCACAGGAGGGGGTTTGAAAAAGGGTGAGAGGCTGCTAGCTCTACAGGCAAGGGGTGACACAACTGGGCTCCTGAGTCCCACAGGGGAGCCACAGAAAGAATGTAGTTGGTTAAGGAGCCGTGGACTCAAAAAGGTTGAAAACCTCTGACTTGGGATGGAGATATTAAACTAAAGCCATTTTTCCTCATGTGCTCTTTTACAGTCTCAAATTATAAATAAAGAACAGAATGTGGAACAAATCAGTTCAAAAATATCTGAGCTTAAAGAATTAGTAAATGCAGAAGAGGTTCCCCCAAATCTTCAGGTAAGATATTGTAGCCCATTGCAGCTAGTTCTTTAAGGTCCTTTAGGAGCCCGAACAGACTTTCACACTCTTTAAGTCTCAGGCTTCTATGAAGTTTGATTTGAATTAATAGCTCTAATCTTTGTTAAATGTTCCTGTTACAAAACTGTATACATAGATGAGAGGGAGTCTATATTTGGCTCTCTGTGTTTAAAAATCCGTCATGTAACTTAGTGACTGATCCTGATTCTTTCATAGAAGAAAGATCAGATGGCCTTATTGTGAAATTCCTGTTGTTAGGCTGAAGATTGTATCAAAGAACAGCCACAATAAGATTATTCCTTTTAATAATGAAGGCAGGTGGTCAAGTGCCAGCTTGAAAGCAAAATGGGGCCACCTTGTAAGACTAAAATGCTAAAGTTTGGTACTGGCAGCTGGAGGGAAGTTATCAGCTCCCCCCCCCCCATTGAACACCTCTGCAAGCTTCTGTTTAAGGCTAGCTGAAGTCCTGATCAAGAGGACTCCTTTCAGGGTGAAAGGCTATACTGCAACATTATTACTTTTGTAGCTGCCACTTGTGGGATTTAATGTTTATATTGTTGATTCATTAAAGGACCTTATGTTTTCTTATTTAACAAATGGTACCACAGAAGTGGGATAATAATTATTTTCAGTTGTTTTATGATTATGACAGGGAGGATTTGCTTTAATGAATCTGCTTGTTTTTGTTTTTGTTTTAGTTTTTAGAAGCAGATTTAAGGAAAAAACTGGTGCACGCTAAAGAAATGTCTGAGATAGCAAAAGAAACACTAAAAGATTTCAGTTCTCAGAAGATGCAGTTACATAACTTTGTTAATCAGATGGAGAAGTGGCTCACCAAAATGGAAGAATCACTCCTAAGCTGTGCTCATAGCCAGGATCTGTCAGGTCTAAGCACAGTCAAGGTGAGTATTACAAAAACAATATAGTATTTATGGTTCATCAGAATTCCATGTCCATTCTTATGTCACTGTAGAAGGGCATTAGTGAGGCTTTGGCATCACCTTGTGGTAGAAGGCAGATTTTTACCTTTACCTTTTATAGAAGGAAGAAAATAGAACTTGTGGGAAGTAGAGAGCTGCCCAGAACCAGTTTGCTTTCTTGCCTTTCATAAAAATGTTCATATCCGCCCCGCTCCCCCCAGCTTCCATCTCCTTCAGGCATTTGTTCTGTTTTCACCAACCAGGACAGCATACAAGGTGAGGGAAGCATATTGAAGTTGAAGTTCGTGAAGTTAGCAGTTGGCCAGCATCGGCCTCACCACTCTAACAACCAAGTTCATGAAGTTGCCTTGTGAGGTGCGGCAGGGGTGCCCCCGCCCTGCCGACCAGCAGGAGGGAGAGGACAGTGTATCAGACTTGATGGCTCCCGGCCCTGCTCAGCTCTGGCCACCTCCTGATCCCTCTTAGCAGTGTTTTGTTTACATTCCAGTAGTGGCCAGAGCCTCAGCATGCCTGTGCCAGCCCTTCCCTGTCCCCACAACCCTCCTTGTCACTACATAGGCATCCTGCCATTGGTCACACTCTGCACCTGCTCACCACAAATGAGGTGGCAGTGGTGGGAGGCGGCACATCAGGGTTACAAGGAGCATGTTGCAGCAGCTGCCCACCACCACCACCTTCACAGCCACTGCCAGCATGCTCCTTGGAGGCCGGATCTGCCACCTGTCTAGATCCAGCTGCTTGAGGCAGCTGCCTTACCTTGTCTCATGTGTGGGCCGGCCCTGGTTTCATGGCACCTTTAGCTCAGAGACCAAAAAAAAAAAAAAAAAAAAAAAAAGACTTCACCCCAGATATCTCACTGTTTAATGCCAATTACAGGAAATGGACGAGATTTTAAACTAACTTAATATAGTGCATTTATCATGTGTTGGTTTAGAACTATCAGGAAAACCAGTGCTTTTTTCTGGGGGTACGCAGTGGTACGCATACCCCTAAACATTTTGTGAATCTTTGTACTTTTGTCCAGTTACTGTATTTATTTTTCCCGACTTGAACTATAAAATGGTGCTTTTCTTGAGTCAAAATGAGAGTACCCCTAAACATTTTTTAAAGGAAAAAAGCACTGAGGACAACAAGCAAGCTGTTCCTTCCCCCTGCCCCCTCGCTTTCCCCCTAGAAATCAGCCATCTATTTCCAAGTCAAAATGTGAAAAGTTATCACTATACAGAAGTTTTCATATGATCCAGAGTGGAGAAATTTCCTGCTTTGTTAGGCATGGTAGAAACTTGTAGCAAAGATATTGGAAGCTATATAATGGCAATGAACCAGAGGTATTTCCAGGGTCTAAGGCTTAGATTCGAAGTCTAGAAAAAATGTAAGCAGGGCTGCACATACATTTCAAGAAACTTCAGTTCAACTGATACATGAGGAAGTGTCCCAAAATTAGGGACAATGGTGTATAGTTTCAATGTACTTCATACAGAGGTAAAACAGTTAGTAGAATAATTTAAAATCGATTTCTTTTCTATTTTGATGGCTGATATTTCCCTCTCTAAGGTTGCAGGTTCAACCCCTTTAAGAGACTGCTGCATATTCTTGCATTGCAGGGGGTTGGACTAGATGACCCTCAGGGGTCCCTTCCAATTCCAAGTAGGGAATAGATCTAAATAAGTAAGATGGTATGTATGTGTTCATGATAGATTTAAATAAACATAATGTTCTCTATTTGATGTTACAAATTTTCCCTCAGAAAATACAAAAGGACCTGCAGCAGCAGCAGAGCAACTTTGATTCCACTCAGGAAACACTTAACAGCCTGTGTCGCAAATATCCGTCTGTGGAACTGGAGACTCTTGGGGGCACTGTCACATCGTTAATAAAGAAGTATGAGGCTGTGAACCAGTTATGTTTGAAAACACAGACTTCCATGCAAGAGTCCCTGGAAAAACACTTCTTCCGTGAGTTGTCATGGTTGTTAATATGTGAGCCACAGGAATGTATGAAATTGCTTGAGATGAATCATGCCAGCTTTGGTTGGTGAAACGTTTCCATTAACATCACTAACTCATTTTTATGCATAGCCTTTCCTAAAACTCAAGTTGCCAAAAACTTGTTTTACTTACCTTTCCAAGTAGCTGGGTTTTTGCATAAACTGTCTTAATATATTCACTATTCAAAACAGAGAGTCCTAGTCAGTATTCACCAGAATAACTCAGCTGTTATTTCTGTTTTCTAATTCTATTAAACTGCCACTGCTGTTTTGCAGGCTTCCTTGGTTTTGCTAACACCAAAGTGGTCTACCATAGAGAACAATATTCAGTGTTATTTATTACTGAATTGAAATCTATGCCATTGTTCTAGTGGCAGTGATTACAGTATACAAGTCAGTAGTGGAAAATAATAATTAAAACAGAGTATTCTTGATGAATTCTGAGCACAGAATATCAGCATCTTTGTATAATATAATAATGTTTTATATCTATCCCTTCTTGTTTTTTTAAGAATCTATGTGTGGATTTCAAAACTGGTATTCTAACCTGAAGACTGCTGTAAAAGACTTAAGTATTACATCTGGAGATAGTAAAGCCATCGAAGCAAAACTCCATGAACTGCAGGTACCGTTACACATTGTTTGGTTTTCAAGTCTGTTGGGTCATGCAGGTGTACCCTTTAAGCACTCACAAAGCCTTGTGGGTTTTGTGGGTGCTCAACATGCATGCTCATCCCCATTACCACCAGCAAAAACTCTGAAAAAAGTATCTTGGTGAAGGCGCAAAGATAACAGGTACAGAAGAACTCACTGAAGACAGGATACTGCTAGCATGTTACTGGTCACAAATAGCATCTTTCCCAAAAACATTGTAGGCATGGTGACATGTTGTATGTATCTATGGCATGAAATAATACACATACCGTCAATTGCAGCTATGGAGAAGCCCCTGGGAAATGCTCACTGAATGTACCAACATTAATCTGACTTTAAATTTTACCCAGTCTTAACTGATGATGCTACCAGGCCCTTTGTGTTTCCAGTGATGTCTTTTGGATTACTGTGGATGTTAGAGAGCGCCTTGCAACCTACTCCCACCAAGATCTAGCCCCACCACCCTCCCTCCCTCCCTTTACTTGCCAAGGATGATAAAGATGGTTCCTCAAAACAGCATTTACCATGGTTGTTTGCATACCTGGATGCTACTATGCAAGTGTAAGGTGGATTGCAGAATGTTGGTTCATACCAAACTTTCTCTTTCCATACAAAATTTGCAGGTTAGAATTTTTTTGCTAGTTGGTCTTCTATACACAAGAACTTTGTATTTGTTTTCTAAACAAGGAGTAACATTCAAATCTTCTGTCTACCATCTGAAGTGGTACATTCAAAGGAAGTCTGTGCCAACTAATCTTTATGTATATATAGTCTTGGCTTTCTAAACAATTGCTCTTAACATTCATGCTTTAACCAATCTTCTTCATTTCCATTTTCTTTTTCCTTCCTCTACCCACTTTCCCAAGTAAAATTCTGTGTTTGTTCCACTCAGAAAGTGTTGGATTCCGTTGAGGAAGGAAGGAGCAAGCTGGCGGCAGCTTCCCAGGAAGGAGAACATCTGTGTGCTTTCCTACCTAAATCATCTGTGAATAGCATCCAGGAACAGATAAATAAAGCTCATCAGGACTTTGAGGGATTCTTTAAACAGTGCTTGAAAGATAAAGAAGCTCTGGAAGAATGCATTGCGGAGCTGGGAAGGTAGGTTGTTTTATTCATTTGTGCATGTGATGCAGTGTATAAAATATCCATATAAATCTGACTTGTGGTCTTGGTCTACCTATTCTGACCAACAGTGACTCTCGCAGCCATGCAGCCCCAGAGCTTTTTAACTGGATTGGGCCTGGCAGCTTATGCACACAAAGCATGTGCTTGGCCACTGGACTTTGGCCTCTCCTAAAAGTGGATTTGCTTGACAAAAAGAAAACAGTAGCATATAGCTTAACATTATGAAATCGTTGGTAACCATGTCAAAACATTTCCTTTACAGGGAGGAATGTTTGTGGTCTCAGTCCTCTTGCTTACATAACATCAGCAACAAGTCCAGTTTTGAATACTTTTATTCATGTGCTCATAGCAAACAGTCCTTCTTTCTAGTTTGTACAGTTAAAATGGAGATATGGGTAGGATTGTTGACCATTGGACACTCCAGTTGAAGCAGGAGAAAAGGGGCTGTGGATTTGCCTACTCCTTCATTATTTGCCTGACTCCCTTCATCTTCGGTGGCAAGCATGTCTCCAGGATGTCACACAGGCCAGCAGATTATGGTGGGCAATAAACAGCACAACTGGGGAGAGAATGGACCAAACGATCCATGTCTGCATTTTCTCCTGCTTCAACTAGATGTGTAAATGGAGATGCCTAGTATCTTTGGAAAGAGGTTACAACCCTAAAGGAGGAATTCAGGATCGTGCTAAGGTGATCATTCCATCAGGGCAAGCATTTTGGTTCACCAGACAGAATGATCCCCCCTTTCCTGCCCGTGTGCTGTCCCAAGAGTTCTCCTGGACCCCTGAGCCAGCTTTAGGGGCACTAAGGGAGCAGGGAGAAGCCCTGTTGTGCAAATGGAAACCTTCTGTTGACGGGACTCATTAGGTGAATCCTGTCCTCAATATGTGAGAGAGAGAGAGTGAAAGGGGAGGGGAAATAGAACAACCAAAATAGGCTTATTTGACATTTATATTTCCTGTATAACCATATTTGGGCATTCACCCCTCAATTCACAATTACATTTGTGTAAGGTAGAGAGTGGGATAATTTTCACTAGCTCTATCCCTGCTGGCCTATTGTTTCCTCATCAGCCCTAACTCCCTCCCCCCCCCCATCCACACATTGCAAGGGGTGGTCTCTGAAAGTGGGAACCTGCTCTAGGCTTTAATGTATGTATGTATTCTCCACACGCATACAGCATATATTGGAGTCACAAGAGGGGTGAATGTATGAGTCGGGCTGTAGAGAACAATCCTTCCATTGCCTTTAGTTTCCACGTAGACTATGATAAAAAATTAAGCTGTGCCACTTTTACAATGTTGAAAGCTCCATTCTCTCTATAATTCCCACGGTTTTGCTTGACATATTTAGATCCTTGTTGAGTATTTTTAGGTTACTCGTCACTGAACAAAAATAGTTTGTGTGCTGCTCTCATGCACTAGGCATTAAAGTAAAACTGATATCTAGACAAATTTCTTTCTCAGTTTGTGTAATAGCAGGTGAATTCTCTCTTTATCTAGCAACAGTTGCATACTTCTGCTTTTGTTTTGTTCACAGCTTTGAGGATCTGTGCAAGAGTTGGAGTTTGTGGCTCCATGAAATGGAGGAAAGGATAAGCACAGAAGCTTTGGGTGAGAGCAAACAGAATATTTCTGATAAGAAAAATGAGGTGCAGAAAGTGGAAGCATTCCTAGAAGAGCTGCTGGTGGCCAGGTAAAAAACAAACTTTACCTAAATAGCCTATCTTCTTGCCTGCTCTATTATATAATAATGCCTACACGATCCTAAATAGTTTGCTTAATGTGTATTTTTACCAGCACAGTGACAAATAAAAAATGTATTGAAATCAAGAAACAAGTGAGATATGCATATGGGTCTAGTGCTGAACTTTTTTATTCAAGATAGCTTAGTAGTTAAGGGAAGTTTGCGTACACTGCAATATGCAGTCAGTTCAGGGAACCGTTTCTCATATCCACCATACAGGTTTTGTTCCGTTGCCATAAGTGAGTCGTGGCACATAAATACATCAACAGTCTAGCAAGTCTCAGTCCCCTTAACAACCACATTCTTATTAAGGACTAAGGATGTGGGATGTGACTATGGGCCCACTATTATATTATGATTACAGTTTAGTTCATGTACCCTTATGTGAATCTTTTACCATTCATATTGGAACTATATTGCAATATTGAACATTGTCGATAGTTTTTCATATGTGTAACTCCGTAAGCTTTCTTCTCCGTTTTTGTTTAGAGAATCCTTTGATAAACTGACCCAGAAGTCACAGGTTTTAAATGAGAAAGGATATAGTACTGGGAAGGAAGTCCGTCTGGCTTCTCAACATTTCTCTGCTTACCATAACCTAATCAAGGCAGTGAAGGAAAAGCTGAAGACCTCTCAGGTGGCTCTCCGGGAACATCAAGCATTAGAAGAAGCTATGCAGGGTATGTGGACCTGGGTGAAAGATGTGCAAGAAAAGCTGGCCTCTGCAGAGGGCACCATTGGGAGCAAAGTCGTGTTGGAGAAACGCCTCATGCAAATACAGGTGAAGTAACAAAATCATGGAACTGTTTGTATCAGAACTGTTCGCTGGGTGCCCTCCAGAAGTTTTTGTGACAATTACCAGCACTTGTGTTGGTGGGGGCTGATGGAAGTTGTAGTCCAAAGCATGTGAGGCACCCAGGTGGCAAAGGTTTCAAATGTTTATCCTCATATGCTTCCTAAATCCAGATAAAACTCAATCTTTAGTTAACAGAGATCAAAGACAAAACCGGGTTACTGAAAATACAGAATTGTCCGTATTTCCTCGCTTGTAACCTTATGTGTCACTTTTGAAAAGAATAATATTCAGCTGTTAAACCAAAACACAAGTGACCATGAAGTGAACACTAAAATTAAAAACTAAAATAACAGCCACAGTTTTTTAAAAGAGGATCCACCATGAGTATAACAGGCAACTAAAGCATCATTGGGACGCGGGTGGCGCTGTGGGTTAAACCACAGTGCCTAGGATTTGCCCATCAGAAGGTCGGCGGTTTTAATTCCCGCAACGGGGTGAGCGCCCGTTGCTTAGTCCCTGCTCCTGTCAACCTAGCAGTTCGAAAGCACATCAAAGTACAAGTAGATAAATAGGTACCGCTCTGGTGGGAAGGTAAATGGCATTTCCATGCGCTGCTCTGGTTCCCCAGAAGCAGCTTAGTCATGCTGGCCACATGACCTGGAAGCTGTACGCCGGCTCCCTCGGCCAATAAAGCGAGATGAGCGCCGCAACCCCAGAGTCGGCCACGACTGGACCTAATGGTCAGGGGTCCCTTTACCTTTTAAAGAATCATTATCATCACCATCCCTCAAGCAGGCCAAATGGTAATCAGAATTACTCCTCCATTCTAAGAGACAAAATTCCCCTTGCTTTCAAAAGCTGAACCTATCCATTCGTTTCTGTGGCTTACTGGCCAATATATTCTTTCACCTTTAGTGCTAGTTGTGACAACACTTTAAAAGCTAGATCAGGCTGAACTATTATTGTAATTCTATAATAATCCCAAAAGGGCTTGCTAAGAGGAACCTAGAATTCAGTATTGTCCATAGAAAAAACTACACAGGTAATCCTTTCTAATGTCACATATGATACAGTTTTTGTTTCAAAACTTGATGGGTGGCATTCTTCTTGTGGGTAATGTGGGTGAACTATTGAAGCTTTACAGTCCTTTTGCTTCCTAGGAGATCCTTTTAATGAAAGGTGAGGGAGAAGTCAAGTTAAATATGGCCATTGGCAAAGGTGAACAAGCCATTAAAAGTAGCAATGAGGAAGGGCAGAAAGCGATACAGACCCAATTGAAAACATTAAAAGATCTCTGGAGCAGCATTATCAATACCTCCCTGAGCTGTCAAAGGTAAGTTATTTCGCTTTCTACATATACTTGTGATCATTGTTTGGTAACTTTCTTCATTGAAAGTTCATCTTACCTGGTGATTGATTAATTAATTCGCTTAGGACTGGTTTGCATTGATTTGGATTCTAAGATAAGTGAAAGGAAGGAAGTTCATGAAAGAAAAAATTCTGGTCCCCTCCTTGATCTTGCATCTGCCTACACCCTGACAAAGTATCTCTGGAAGGGCAATGAGGCCCTCCAGAACATTGAGGAATGGGAGCCTGGCAGGCTGCTATGGGAGAGAAGGGCCAGCCAAAACCAACTAGCCAGTTCTGAGCAGAGTGCCTTAGGGGCATGGCAGTGATGGCTACTGGCCAGTCTTCTGTGTAAAACATGTCCTTTTCAAGAATAAGGAGGGGGTGGTATGAGAAGGAAACAAACAACTGTTCATGAAAAAGGTTAAGTAAGAGACATGTAACCTTCTCCGCCCCCAAATCATTTTGATTATTTCCCCCTCACTCCTCAATAATAACAATTTTTTCTTTCCCAGTTGCCACCTGTGATTTGGGGTGGGGTGGGGGCTGAATTGGCAGGAGGTGTTTTACAGCAGCCCTAAATCTAGTTCATTCTCGTAAATGGTGTAAGATTTTAAATGCACTGTGCATTTCTTTACTGCAAGCTTGCTTGAGTCTGTGATTCATCAGTGGGATGAATATCTGGAGAGGAAAAGTCAGCTAGACCAGTGGCTGGAGTCAGTAGACCACAAAGTGGAGCAGCCTTTGGAGCCTCAGAATGGCTTGAAAGAGAAATTCTCCCTGCTGGACCATTTCCAGACTATTGTTGCAGAAGTGGAAAACCATTCTAAAGACTTGCACCAGCTCATGGGTAAAGCCAGAGAACTGTATGAGAAAACAGAGGATGATTCTTTCAGAGAGGCTGCTCAAGAGGAGCTGAAAATCCAGTTCAGTGACATTGCAACGGTAGTCAAGGTAAATATTATGTATGCTTTCCCATATAGATGGAAGTATATTAATCCAAGAGATGCTGTGCTTAAATGTTTTAAACTTCTTTGGAGTAGCTTAGCAGCATCAGCAGTGGACACCATGTTGCAGCTGGGCCACTCATCTAACTTCCATCCAGCTGAGTCACTGCAACACACCTAGAAGGAGAACGAGAGGGACAGGCATCGTTTGCACTATGCTGACCTTATACAGTAGCATGAGATGCTTAAAACCTGTCAGAGAACTCAGGAGGAACTAAGATTTGAGTGGATCATTCCAATACAATTGGTTTTATTTACCATGAAAGGACAGGCAAATATTGACAGGAAGTTATTGGAAATATAGTAGAGAATAAATATTTTGTAAATGGTAAAACGTAGAGTCTATGCAATACAATACTCAAGAAAGCAAACAAAAAATTAAGTAGCTGTTTATCTTGTCTGCTCTGTGGCTTCAAGCAAGAGTTCAGTGCAGTGAGTTCCAGGAGGAAATATGGTTCATTATCTGACATTGCTTATTGGATAAGCAAATCCTGAAAGAATCAAGTAGTTCTGCTATTTTGGGATGCAAGGGAACGATTCAGTCATAAGATATGTGTGACTCATCATGTATATTCCTTTGGACTAAAACATATTGCTGCAGTTATAAGAATATTTCATCATGTGTGTAGCTAGAGCAAAGAGGCCCTGTATTGGGGTAGCCAGTGTGGTGCCTTCTAAAATTCATTGGACTACAACTCCCATCATCCCTATTAGCCATATTGACTCGGACTGCTGAGAATTAGAGTACAACAACATCTTGAAGGCTAGTCATACTCTACCACTATAGAGAACCATATTATTGAAACAATATACAATGCCAGCATTCACATAATCTATACTCACAGTGATCTGATTCGGTTCTAGTATAAAACTAAACTGTGGTTTATTGTTATATACACAAGTCCTTGTGTGTTATCCTCTCCTCTCTTCTTCTGGCACAACTGCAAGGGGAAGATTGGAAGCTTTCACATTCATTTTCAGTCAAGCATGGTTTAGTAGTATGCCCACCCCAGCACTGGTTAATTCTGATAGGTAATTAAGAAAACAAATAGGATCATAAACCATGGTTTGAAGATGACTTGTTTGTCTAAATCATAGTTAAGATCAACCACAGCTTTTCTGGGATCAGACTGGTAGTTTGGCAGGGCAGGGGCACTTACCTGACTTCCCATCCCCAGCGTCACTGAGGCTTTCCAGGGGTGAAATGTTGGTGAGGTCTGTTTTCTTGGGTAGAAACTAGACAAATATAGGTCCTCTGGCAGAACTAACTCATTGCATTGTTATTCTGTAAACACCGCATTGAACACAATCTCCTTTTCACTTATAGGAAAAAATGAAGAGAGTGGAAGATATTGTTAAGGACCATCTACTATACCTCGATGCAGTTCATGAATTCACCGACTGGCTTAATTCCGCAAAAGAAGAGCTTCACCGCTGGTCAGATGCGTCAGGGGATTCATCAGCCATACAGAAAAAACTGGCCAAAATTAATGTGAGAAACTACTGCAGTAGCTTATTAACCTATTAACTTTAGCAAATATCAGTCAAGACATGGTAAAATAAGCATTAAGAAAAGAAAACATTATTTCTTACATTATATATTACAAATTCAGCTGAGAGCTTACCTGCTACTTCAAATTATGTTAAGAGCTCTACTGCTGAACTGCAGCTTTTTAAAATAAATCAAAATTATACACAGCATAAGTAGTTGAAGGCCTTTTTATATATATCCAGTTCTTTTAAACAGGTAACATTTTAAACAAACAAAACTTGGCTTCTCATTCTGTAAGCTGTGTTTTATTTATTGAGCTGCTAGCTGACTGTATTTCTGTATGCTAAAACATTAACGTTTTATGCTGTGTTTTATTTTTGTTGGTATTTTGAACCGTCACTTTGTATTTGTAATAATGTATTTTATTCTTTGCCCTGTAAGTCAGTCAGGGATTTTATGCTGATGACTGGCTATATAAGCTTAGTTAATACAAACATACCTCGGCTCCCAAACACCTTGGGAGTCAAACGTTCCAGCTCCCGAACGATCGAAAACCAGAAGTGAGTGTTCCGGTTTTCGAATGTTCTTTTGGAAACTGAACGTTCGATGGGGCTTCTGTGGCTTCCGATTGGCTGCAGGAGCTTCCTGCAGCCAATCAGAAGCTGCGCTTTGGAAGTTAAATGTTTCAGAAGTTGAACAGACTTCTGGAACGGATTCTGTTTGACTTCCGAAGTACGACTGTAATAACAAGAAGATGAAGAATCAGAAATCGTGAAATAACGGAGAAAGTACATATACCACATGGCAACTGGCCACTTGGTAATTTGAGGATAACACCATCCTTAAGTTATCATACCCAAAACAAAACATGAGTTGTGGGTGCTTTTTCTCCTAGAATGTTTCTATATTTCCAATTGCTGCGTCTGACCTTACAGCTCAGTTCAAGACTGTCCAGAATATACAACAATCTGTATCATATAAAATAGACCACATGCCATGTTAATTATAATCAATCCGAACTTGGTTTTCTAGGAAAATATGAGGGCTTTAGATTCTGAAACTCTGTAACTTGGTGCTAATGTTGCGACTTTGTGCACAGCTTTCCTTTTTTCTTTTTCCTGCTTTGTTATTTTAACCTTTCACTTACATTTTAGCACAGGCTCGGCACTGTTCAGAAAATATATATTTTGGGTGAAACTGTTTGTGAACATGGAGCAGTCAGTGTAGCTCTTCCGCAGAATGCTGTGTGTCGTTTTGTAGTAAGCATGCCGTTATCCAGCTGAAGTGGATCACAGCCATTTCAGTTGCCATGGCGATATTCCATTGCAGGAGCTGATAGATTCCAGACAGACTGGTGAGGGCCGCCTAAACAGAGTTCAGACGCTGGCTCCAGCGGTGAAAAAGAACACAACTGTTCAGGGGTGCAAGCACATAGAGACCGAAATGCAGGCCCTTCACTCCGACTGGAAGCAGTGGGAAGAGACTGCATTCCAAACCCGAAACAGTTTACAGGAGCTGGACACTCAGATGGCTCTGTCAGAGCAGGAATTCACCATGCAAGCTTCTCGTCTGGAAGAGGCCCTGCAGCGCTTCAGCACACTACTCGCAACCTGGTCTGAAACGCTGACCCCTCTGGATAGTAAGCAGACAGACAAAGAGCTGGTGGAATGCTGGCACCGAGAAAAGGTAAAACCATTTTGTTTCCGTTTTAGCTCTTTCTGCTCTTTTCTTTTTCTGCTGCAAAAGCCTGGGAGGAGGGGGAAAGCCGCTTGTACAAAGAGAGTGTAATATGCAATTGTTGCCAAACTGGAAACTTTGGAACACACTTTTAGAACTAAATCATATAAGTTAACTTCGAAAGCACTAAAACCAGCTACACAGCAAACTGTAGAAGGAGTTTTTTGTGTGGAAACTATGTGTAGTGATTTCATGGCTTTCTGCATACACATGTGTTGCATTTCATTACTCGGTCCTCGTGGCACTGAAACTGGGGCCTCTGAGCAGAGGCAGAAATAGGATGCAGAAGCTTTGAGTACTGTTTTCTGTTTAACTTTCTCAGCTTTCATGGCAGCAATCGCCATGGGCTGTTTCAAGGGGTTTAGGTAACCAGTAGTCCTGCTGGCCTTGGGTTAAGTGTTTTTCACCAAATTTCCTGCTGGTCTTAACAATCAGTTTCCTTGATGGTTTTGTATAATTTTGGACCAAGAATAATGATCATGGACCATAATGATAGGAGAAATCCATATTTTAATTTGAACTTGAATCCAAACTTAACCGTCTGTAAATGGAAGGGCTCCTTCTGTCCATTGAAGGTTTTTTTAACCAGTGCATGTTGGGAAGGAAAAGAAGGCAATCTTGGCTAATTCCCCCTTTCCCTCTGAACGCAACACACCGCTCTAGAGATTTGCCCAACCACCTGGAACAGACTTTTGGAGAGTGTAATTGGCTTCAAGAAAGTGTCAAAAGTAAACTAGTTTAGAATACTTACATCCCATTTTATAGCCCCCAAATGCTCTCAAAACCTTACAAAATTTGCCTCTCCTCTTGAATTATCCAAATCAAGTTTTTTACACACAGACTCCATGCATGGGTCCTGCACTCACCCACGCACCAGCCACAAGCATGGTTTTTCCCTCCAGTATTTGTAAAGTCAGAGCTGTTGCTTATATACATCAAACTCCACAGCAGCATTTCAGATCTTGCACTAAGCCCTCTCATAGTAGGAACAAAAAAGTTACTCAGTTTTATAAGTTGTTTGATGATCACTCCCGAAGTCTGGATCCAAGCCATGGTTGTTGGCTTTGGAATCTCACGGATTTGCAGGTCTAACCATAGTTCCTGGGTGCATGTAACAGGAAGCTCTAGTTAGGGAAACAAACCAGGAAGCTGTACCTATCTATTGTAAAGGGAGGAGCAAATGGAGAGCACAGCGGCTATTTGTGGGTGAATGAAATCCATACATATCCCACTTTGACTTTTGATCAGGCCAATGTATACATTTCACGAAAAAGGGATAATTCCATGTATGCAAATGCATATATTTTACTAGTATTGTTTTGTTTCAACTAGGAAACATTGAGTGCCCTAACCAAGGCAGAACATATGAACGATGATATAAAAATGCAGCTGAATGACCTTTGTCGGTTTTCCAAAGATTTAAGTACCTATTCTGCAAAGGTATCACAGTTAATTAAGGAATATAACAGGTGAGTTTCACTTTATAGAACAAACAACCAAAAAACTGTGCATGTCTGTGTTGCGTGACTTAACCGTGATGTTCTTTGAATGTTAGCTTTTTAATTAAAATCTTGCAAAAGCATTAAGAATTAGATCATTCCTCACTTAGAGATAACAGATTCAATGCAGATGTTATTTACGTTTCTCACAGCAGTACTGCAGTATTTTGTTGTGTAACACATTTTTATGTTAATTTGGTGTATTGTATTGTACTGGATTAAATATCTCCCTCATTTTGTCTAACATAATCCCAATCTACATTTTCATTTGACTAACATGGGACTCTGAAGTCTTTGTCTACAAGCTTCAAAGGGTTGCCAAAGTAAAGAGCAAGCCTTGCAGCAGAGATTCAGGACAGTATTCAGAGACTTCCAACAATGGCTGGTCAATTCAAAAATCACTACTGCCAAATGTTTTGATGTGCCTCAAAATGTCAGTGAAGCTGCGGCCAATATCCAGAAAATACAGGTAAATTCTAATAAGCTATTCTAATAAGCTGTTCCAGCATTTCCAAAATCCACTTAAACAACATTTTATGCCTGAATAACGTTGCCTGTTGCATTTGTATCAAAGGAATGTGGAACTGAAACCATAACCTGCTCTGACGGTCTTAGCATAAAGTTAATTTTTAACAGTGCTTAAACACAGTTGGAAAAGAAATGTACTACCCCGCAGGAAACATTTTGTTTTTTTAGGTTAATTTATAAGATTTGGGTAACGCTGTGTGTGTGTGTGTGTGTGTGTGTGTGTGTGAGTGAGAGAGAGAGAGAGAGAGAGAGAGAGGTGTATTCATGAATACAATGAAGAATACTAAATGGTTTGTGTGTGTTTAAGCAATCTATAAATATACTCCAATTGCAGATTTTGCTAATAATCCTGCATAATTAAAAACACAGTAATAGGAGAAGAGTATTATACGTCCTTTGGGGTTTGCAGTATGTTTATAAAACTCACATACACCTGATAAAGGGGAGAATGTAGTGGAACCTGAAATTACACTTGGTTCCTACTTAGTATTGTCTGCCAGAACTCTTGGGATAATATGAGGTTCAAGTTTCCTTAGTATATATCTAAATAAAAGTTCATTTGTTTGTCAAAAACAAAATGCAACCCCAGGCATCTGAAATGGAAGATATTTTTCCTGTTGATTTCCAGAGGACATTAGGGAAATCAAGACCAAAGGGAACTTTATGACAGACAGCTGAAGCAAATTGAAGATAAAGTTATAAGTTAGTGAAGAGTAGCTTGCCTGTTTAGCAAAAAAGGGGGGGAAATCCTTCATTATTAATTAATTAGAACATGGGTTATATATATCAGGTTTGGTGTAGAATCTCCTCATTTCAGTTGTGCTAAGTAAAAACAGATCTGGGGGTGAGCTGAGGCAGAGTCTTCACTTGAGTAGAATTTTAGGGACAAGTGATTGAACAAGCAACCAGTCTCTTGCCTTTTTAATTTGTTTGAATAAGGCTATATTCATATTTATTTATTGCAAGCTGTATAGTTATATAAGACCATCTCTTGATTTAGGAATTCTTATCTGAAACTGAAAAAGGCCAACATAAATTAAACATGGTAGTGTCCAAAGGAGAATTATTAAGTTCTATTTTGCCAAAAGAAAAAGCTAAATCTATCCAAGCTAAAGTTGCTACAGCTAAGGAAGACTGGAAAAAATTTATCTCCACCCTGCACCAGAAGGAAACTTCTTTGGAGGTAATTGTGACCAATTGCAAATAAGCAGATTAATCATAAACATCAGTCTTCTATTTTCCTTTTAAGGATAGTCATGCTTAATGCTATGCTAACTAGAACTACTGAGGTTTTAATGTACTGCTGTATTTTATCATGAAGGTTTTCTTATTTGTGTAACCTATTGTGAATTGCTTCAGAATTTATAGAAGAGTTTATCTGCTTTTCATGAAATGGCTAGAAATGTTTTTAAATGGATCAGTAAATTAAATTAAAATTGATGAATACTATATGATTTCCAGGGCTCCTCCAGATAACCTGTTTCTTGATTGATCATTCTGCTCTGCTTGAACAAAGCATATGTGCAAGTTAGACTATGTCTGTTCTTTATTGAACATTCATTCTGAGTTGTTTGTAGGGACATTTTCCGACAACGAACATTTATCCTAAGTTGTTTGTGTGGTGTTCAGGTATCTTCCCGCTCATCAGTTCACCCCAGACTTTTCCATGTATTTCCCCAACACTTTTCTTAATAACCCTCCCCCCTTTTTAGTGGATTATTTGTTTTAGTGTGACAGACTGATTTGATTCACTTCAGTTGCACAATTTGCAGTTGAATTCCTCCCACAAAGTATTGGCAGTACAAAGATGACCCCAGTCAAAGCAAGTATGCATTACTTTTAAATCCATGTTGGTGGGATATACATGCATTTTTTTAAAAAAAAAATATGCTAGAGGAAAGTCTCTGAGGCAGCTTCATACAAAACAATGTGATCTGTATGATACCCAGATCCAAAGCCCTTGGAACTTTAAGGTTTAAACACCAACACTTTGAAATGTGCTTGGAAATGGACTAGGAGTCCATTTTAAGACTGACAAGATGTGTTTCATACGCCCTGTACCAGTTAGCAGTCTAGCCCTCATATTTTTTAACTAACTTCACGTTCTGCAGTTGGTGCACCAGCCTAAGCTGGTGAAAAATGCTTCATGCCGTCTGAGCATCCAATGGCAGTGCTGACTCTAATAGCCCCAAACTGAATGTGGCTGATCCTTTGGAAAACAAGTAAAAATTTGAATGTCAGAAGATCCGTCCCCCAACAGTACTTCATCTTGTCTGTTTTGCATTAAATATTGCATTACATGTGTTGGAAGGCCAAGCTTTTTTCCATATTTTCCTAGAACCTAAAGATCCAGATGAAAGACTTTGAAACCAGTGCTGAACCTCTTCAAGACTGGCTAAATGAAACCAAGACGATGGTACATGATAGCAGCAATCGGCTGCATGACCTTCCGGCTAAAAGGAGAGAACAGCAGAAACTACAGGTGATGATGATATATGGGCTTCAGGCCTTCCATGTATATGCATGTTTGTGGTTACAGTGGGTCTTGATGTCATGCTTTGTTGCCTTCTCTTAAACAAAGGCTGATTCAGATTATCAGTTCAAGGTATAGCCTAATAGCATTTTATCCTTTATAGGATAGTCTGAAAAATACTAATTCCGTATAAAATATTTTACTAACAGGATGATATTTAGCCCTGTTTTATTATACACTTGAAGATAGAGAGGTGTGCTGCAGAGAGGGTTACATTATCCTTCCAATGTAGGATATGTGGATGTGTAAAAGTTCACAAAATATAGTAGGGGCAAGAAAATGCTCAAGTTCAGCATATTAACAAACAAACAAAAAATAGCCAAACAAAGTTGATTTTTAGACCCAGGAGCTTTTGGCTTATACAGGATTTTCCTCCCACTCATTAAGTATGGATTGACACAAGAATGACATCACAGACATTATTCTGATGGTGTCAGTGACACGTGCAACCACACTGAGGTGGTAGTGAGGAGTGGTGGGGGCATTAATGCACCTCCCCACTGACAGAATATTGGGATTCAATTACTGAGCAACAGAGGCACTACGTTGTGGAGAGATATTCCCCACATGAACACACACAGAGAACAAATAGGTAACAATTTCACATTCCTTGCTCTATGAACTGATAATCTGGAACAGTTTTTTATGTCAATGTCTCATAACAGATCTTTGCAGATGGCCGTCCTTTTAATTTCCTTGCTGCTTGCCGCCTTTGTGGTTTGCTTTTTTGCACCCACACTTAACAGAAACATGCTTATGCTTTACAGTCTGTCCTTGAGGAAATAAGGTGTCATGAACCTCAGCTCGACAGGCTAAAAGAAAAAGCTCAGCAGCTTTGGGAAGAACAAGCTGCCAGCAAAAGCTTCATGCACAGAGTATCTCAGCTATCTTCTCAATATCTTGCTCTGAGCAATGTAACAAAGGTAATGCGCTTTCACCCTGTGTGCTTTTATGCAACACTTCTAACAAAAAAAAAATATGAAAGCTCGTATCCTGAAATAAACAATTCTCTTTGTATGTCCTTGTGCTGGTGATGTTAACAGAGATACTGATAAAAATGTTCAGCAATACTTAAAAGAGCAGGCATAAATAGTAGTATAAAGCATATAAGTTAATGCAGGACTTCTAGATGCAAGAAGACATAGTCAGGCCAATGCTGTACTGCAACTGGTATAGTGTTTCAGCCAGTGTAGGATATCCCCAAAAGGTTGTAGAAGGAGAAACCATCACACCCAGCAGTAGTGCATTTAAGGAAGATTAAAACAGGTCCACTTAACATCATAAATAATTACACTGCGGGGGGGGGGAGTTAGTTTTTTTTAGAGACTGTCCCTCGTATTTAGTTTGTGGGGCGTCGTATCCAATGGATGACAGGGTGAACACCTTTTCAATTCCATTGGATACGATGCCCCAGTCTCAAAACTACATTTCACGTAAGACCAGTTGTTCTTTTCATGTTATTTTGAAGGAAATAAACATTGTGGGCTTTTTGATTCATGGTGATCAGTGGTATCACCGAACAGTACCTCTGATTCATTTGGGGGCCCATGCAGTGCTCATGTAGTAGCATAGGCTCCCAAAGGGTTCCTCAGGAGATTGTCTTTCAACCAAAATGCCTCACATAAATAACAAAAACACATAATGCATGAAAAGTATAAATGCCCTTTTAAAAATGTTTTCCACATGTGATGTAGACCATAGCTATAATGTTGTACCACATGTACTCAGTTTAAATGCAGCAGGAAATGTATGTATTTCAGTCATAGGGTACGAGTACATATTATACATGTGCTGTACACACCCATTATGTAAAGACACAAAGCTGGAACAGACGGGGATCTCAAAGGCAAAGAAATTTGGACAGTTCATCGATCTAACTTTCTGGCCCATGGCTAATCCTGACTTTAGTTTTCTGAGATTTCCCTTTCTGATTTTTTTCAACTCTAGTGGAATGATAGATTATCTGAATGGTTGGTAATGTTAACATCTGTATGAATTTAAGGAAAAGGTATCCAGAATGGACAGAATTGTAGCAGAGCACCAGCAGTTCTCTCATGATCTGAAAGAGCTTCAGGACTGGATGGCAGATGCAATTCAGATGCTAGAATCTTACTGCCATCTCACAGCAGACAAAAATGCCCTGGACAGTAGAATGGCAAAGCTGGAGGTAAGTGAATGAGAATTCCCCAAGAAAACTAGTGGGGAAATGGTTAAATGCATCTTCCAATTCTCTACTTGCTTCCTCCTTAAACATCTTTTCATTGGGGGGGGGGGGAATAGGTCATCTGTCACAATTGCACTTGCTTGCATACATCAGGTATTTTGGCTCTATGTGTAGGATTGCAACAAGTGTGAGGGCTCATTTCTAAAAACAGCAGGAAAGGACTCTATCATTTCTCCTAATGGAAAAAACAGACTGTTACTTCTACCTTTGTGACATTTTTCTGAAACTATGGTAGTGCTGTGGAACACTTTGTTTTGCAATTAAATTTGGTGATTTATAATTAAATTTTGTGGAAGGAGTACAGCATAATGATAAGGATGGAAACAGAATCTTTTTGTTTTACAGGCACTACTGTCGGTGAAACAGGAGAAAGAAATCCAAATGAAAATGGTGCTAACAAGAGGAGACTCTGTTTTGCAAAATACTTCAGTAGAAGGAGTGCCAGTCATTGAACAACAGCTGAGAACACTTAAAGACACATGGGCTTCCCTTTTGTCTGCTTGTATCCAATGTAAAAGGTAAAAGGAGTGAGGGTTTTGAAAAGAAACTTATATGCAGTTGGACATACTGGTTGGTATCAAATGAAGTGGTTCTACAAGGACTTTTGGCTTAGCAGTGAAACTCTCTGGACCAGATTTTAGGAGTGTACGGGAAGAGGAATGGGAAGGGAAGTTCCACTGCAGTAGCAGAAATCTTTGCACTAGCAGAAGTGCTTTGTTGGATACCACCCACAACAACTGCATTTTAAATCCTTTAGATATATGCTTAATTAAATTTGTAAACCATCAGTGTGCCATTTTCTCACAGACATTTCCCGAGTGTTCCTTTTGAACACTGGCCTATTTTGGGCAAGTGGAGTCTATATTCATAAGCTGAGTCCATACTTTCCACTTTCAGAAATTTTGCATTCAGTTATTCTAATTTCTCTTTTTAAAAAAATAAACCCAAGGTATCAGATGCAAACAGGAAAACAATAGAAGTTCAAAACCATTTAAGACTCTGGGGGATTACTAGACATGGGAAATTTCTCAGCTATCAAATCTAAACAAGTTTGCTCAGAAGTACAGTATAGTGCATTCTGTGAGCTTTATTTCCTAGTAAATTTTATGAGTATTCCAGTTTAAATGATATAGTGAATGAATTAAGAAAAAGAGAGAGAATTGGTCATTACAGTGGTGCCTCGCAAGACGAAATTAATTCATTCCGCAAGTTTTTTCTTCTTGCGAGTTTTTCGTCTTGCGATGCACGGTTTCCCATAGGAATGCATTGAAAATCAATTAATGCGTTCCTATGGAAACCGCCTTCAGACCAGGTCCGGGGACAGTCTGTCCCCCGACCTCTTCTGAAGGCTGGGGGGACGGACAAGGGCTTTTCTTCCCACCCCCAGCATTTTAAAAAACCCCGGGCAGCGGAGGACTTCTCCGCTGTCCGGGGCGATCTTAAAATGCTGGCGGGCGGCATTTTAAAATCGCCCGGGACAGCGGAGGACTTCTCCGCTGTCCGGGGCGATGTAAAAGCCCCTGGGAAGGCAGGCAGGGGGGACAAAGACTTTTGCCCCCCGCCCGCCTTCAGAAGAGGTCCTGGACCTCTTCTGAAGGCGGGCAGGGGGCGAAAGTCTTTGCTCCCCACCGCCTGCCTTCCAAAGCCGTCCGGGACAGCGGAGAAATGCACTGCCTTTCTCCGCTCTCCCGGGAAGGCAGGCAGGGGGGCGAAAGTCTTTGCTCCCCCCCGCCTGCCTTCAAAAGCTGTCCGCGATAGCGGGAAGCGCTTCCCTGCTATCCCGGACTGCTTTTAAAATGCTGGCGGTGGGGAGCAAAGCCTTTCGGCCCCCGCCGGCCTTCCTGGACCTCTTCTGAAGGCCGGAGTGGGGGGAAGACTTTGCTCCCCACCACCAGCATTTAAAAGAGGTCCCCGGAGATTTCCCTATGGGCTTTCTTCTTACGAAGCAAGCCTATAGGGAAATTCGTCTTGCGAAGCGCCTCCAAAACGGAAAACCCTTTCGTCTTGCGGGTTTTCCGTCTTGCGAGGCATTCGTCTTACGGGGCACCACTGTATTTGAATATCAAGGATCACACCCACCATAATTTGTCCCTTATTCATTAATTAGTTTCATAAAGAGCTAGTATAAACATGACTTAATGGGAGTGCAAAGATTTCAAGCATTCCAGAATCACTTCATGTATATTTTTTTCCTTTCCAACAAGACAAGAATGAGAACCTGTCCATAAATCAGCTGGACCAAACAGTCCATATTAGATTTCTGCCACAATTAAAAGCAGTACATGAGTTGTCATCCTCTTCCTCCAAATTCCTTTCCCTTTTGTGTTGTGTCTTTTAGATTATAAGTCTTAGGGCACTGACATTTGTAAGCTGCTCTGGAAGCCTACTTTGGCTGAAGAGCAGAATGAGAATGTTGATGATGATGATGATGATTAGAATTTATATACTGCCCTATACCCTGGAAGTCTCAAGGCAGTTCACAGAAAAGTCAGTGCTGGCAGTTCACAAAATAAATGCCTACTCTCCAGCTGCTACATATATAAAACTATAAGCATACATTATGTTATTAGTTTATTCTTGAATGCTCATGTTTGAAAAAATATGAATAAATGGGCCTCTTTCAACTTCTTAAATGTGTGTGCATATATTCATTGACATTTCAGCCAGCTGGAAGGAGCACTCTCTAAATGGACAAGTTATCAAGATGATGTTCGGCAGTTTACTAGCTGGATGGATAAAATAGAAGCAATCATGAATGCTTCAGAAAGGCAGTGTGCTGAACTTAGGGAGAAAAATTCTGCACTCAGCAAATCTAAGGTTTGTGAAAAGCCCGTTTGTGAAAATTGTAGCAGCATCCACACATGCAGCCAAGAACTCTACATTCTACTTACAGCAGTAGCATTCTCATGACACATTATAAACTACTTCTAAACTGTGTCAAGCAATTTTTCTTTAATGTGAGACGGCTGCTATTGGGGGGGAAATAAGACTCTGATGTGTACACTGGTTATGCACGTACATTCAGGATATGCCCATCCTATGTTCTTAATTAAAACTTAATTACTCTAAACATGTATTAATTTATAAAAATTGTGCTTTTGATATTGCTTAATTAACTGCTGCATAACTCTATTATACTCCTTGTCAGCTTCATACTTAATTCATATTTGATAAATTATGGAAGCAACTGTCGTTTCTAAACATTTCTAATCAGGTTGTTAACACTCTTTTTGTTTTACAGTTACTTAAGGAAGAAGTGTTTAGTCACAGCACACTGCTAGAGACAATTGAAATTAAAGGCATGGGCATGACTGAACATTATGTAACTCAGCTTGAACTTCAGGACCTTCGAGAGAGATACCAGTTTCTCAAAGACAGGATAACGGTATTGCTTCTCTTGACAATTCTATGGCTCTTTTCATTTTGTAGAGTTATTTAAAGAAAGTGTGCAAAGCTTTTCTTGTGTCTTTGCTTGTGGAATTCTGGAATTTGTGTGCTTAATTTAACTGATAACCTTAAATTACTGTTGAGTTTTGATGCCAGTTACCATATTTTTCGCTCTATAAGACGCACCAGACCACAAGACGCACCTAGTTTTTGGAGGAGGAAAACAAGAAGAAAAAAATTCTGAATCTCAGAAGCCAGAACAGCAAGAGGGATCGCTGCGCAGTGAAAGCAGCAATCCCTCTTTCTGTTCTGGCTTCTGGGATAGCTGCGCAGCCTGCATTCACTCCATAAGATGCACACACATTTCCCCTTACTTTTTAGGAGGGAAAAAGTGAGTCTTATAGAGCAAAAAATACGGTAATTTACGAGTAAATCAAATTACATGCAAAAGCTGTGTTTAGTTTATCTGTTCCCCAGTTATATCTTTCCTAAGTATTCATAGTAATCTACCACTTAAGGAGCCAGGTAACTTAGAGAAATCAGATATTATTACCGTATTTTCGCTCTATAACACGCACCTGACCATAGCACGCACGTAGTTTTTAGAGGAGGAAAATCCGTAGGCATGCCACCCGTAGGCATTCCCTCCATAACACGCACAGACATTTCCCCTTACTTTCTAGGAGGAAAAAAGTGAGTGTTATGGTGCAAAAAATACGGTATTTTATTATACATTGCACTAGCTTTCCGTGTCTGGTGTCCTTCATTTGTTTGAATGACTATCCTCACTGACCATTGGCCATTGAAGACATTTGGAGGGCATCTGTTTGAAGAAGGCCACACAACATATTTGGTCTGTGTCAGGGAAGCTTTCTCTCTTCAACACTAATGAGCTATTTCTAACAACAGGAGGCAATAATTAAAGCTGAAGAAATGGTCCGCTTGCATCAAGAGTACCAAATAAACCTGAAGGCCTTTGAAGCATGGCTAGAAAAAGAACAGGACAAACTCAACTGCTTGTCACATCTTGAAGGCGATGCAGAGAGACATGAAGCAACACTTGGAAAGCTCCAGGTAGAGTTTTATACATGTATTGCCCTAATAAGAACATTTAGTACAAGTGGCACAAAAAATGTAACTTCTGCAGTGTATCCCCATACCCTAAGAACAGTGCTGCTGTTCAGGGCATTAGCCAACCTGGAACCCTGTGTTCTTGTTTAGGGTTTGAGGGAGGGGGGCATTCGAGAGGAGGAAGGAAAAGGGAATTCTTCTTTCCCATCCCACTGAGGCCTTTCCCTGCTGTGATATACAGCACTGGAGAGCTCGAGTTTGCAGCAGGCTGCCAACCATGTATGGGGGCTTATTATAGCTAGCTAGCTTGTGTGTGTGTGTGTGTGTGTGTGTGTGTGTGTGTGTTTCTTTTCCTTCCTTTCTCCTGAAATGTCCTTGTATAATGTGGGGAGGGGAGTTTGAAACCTCACCGCATGCATCTTCTCTATCCTCATGCATTCCTATAAATTATCGGAACCTTGAGCGGGCCAATTTTCTGTTCTTACTGGAACATAACTGTTCTTGTCCCAAGTTTCCTTTTTCTTGTTTGCTGTCTCTCTTTTTTATCTGACACTTCAAAAGACACTGCACATCAAGGAGGTTTGTTGATCCTCATCAGGCTGTTTGATGACGGTATCTGAGTATAGTTTAAAAAATACTTTTCTTTTTATTTACAAACTGATATGCTTCTATATTCATAGGGAGAATGTTATAATCTCTATTTTATTTTTGGGTACCCCCATTTTGCTTCCACATTGATAGGTATCCAACCACCAAAGTTCATTACAGTGGGCCCTCGGGTTACAGACGCTTCAGGTTACAGACTCCGCTAACCCAGAAATAGTACCTCAGGTTAAGAACTTTGCTTCAGGATGAGAACAGAAATTGCACAGCGGCAGCAGCAGGAGGCCCCATTAGCTAAAGTGGTACCTCAGGTTACCCGAGTTCTTAACCCGAGGTACCACTGTATTACAGGCAATGATGTGTGTTGGTTGCAAATATTATGAAATTTTATGATAATCTGTTCATTGTAAACTGATGTCTGTGAGAACTTTGAAATGCACTTATGCAGTCTCAAATATATCCCAGCTAAATGTAGGGGCTTATACAGTAATACAGAATCTCTGTACGGAATTATGGAATGATTAATGCTAATCTTCCTGCATTTTCAGGAATTACAGATGCATTGTGCTGAGGGACAGGCCTTGCTTAATGCAGCACTCCATGTCAGGGAAGAAGTAATCCCATGGGGTATACCCCAATTGGAAGACAGAGTACTAGAGTCTGTACGTCAAGACTGGACAGTCTATCAACACAAGCTTTCTGAGGTCAGGATGCAACTAAACACTACCCTAAGCAGACTGAGGCTGATGGAGGACAAATTTCTGAAGGTGGATGAGTGGCTCAAAACTCTGGAGGAGAAAGTTAACATCAGAAATGGGCGGCAGTCTGACAGAGCCACAAAGGAAATGCAGCTACAACAAATGAAGGTGATTAAGTTATATGATGATGGTAATTTATAATGGGCCTGGATTTACATTTAGAATGTGCAGCCTGCTAATTTGCATTTGTCCTGCCAATGAGCTTACTAACTAATTTGTTCCAGGTGCTGACTTAGTAAGTAATTTTGTACATCTGAAAGTTGGGCATTTATTTCTACCTGTGCCAACTATTTGGTATTTCTGGGATAAATGTAAATGCAAATGTTTCCAGTCTGAACACAGGTCACCAGTATTCTTGCAATGTGTGAATGATGTGCGTATCTTTCTCTGGTGGACCATTATAAAAATAGATGAAATAATAAAGTACCCTGGAACATATTAGTGAATCCTGGCTGGAATAAGAATACTCAGCTTGTTCTGGCCTACTAAGTAAAAAAGTAAAGGTAAAGAACCCCTGGATGGTTAAGTCCAGTCAAAGGCAACTATGGGGTTGCAGTGCTCATCTTGCTTCAGGCCGAGGGAGCCGGCATTTGTCCAGAGACAGCTTTCTGGGTCATGTGGCCAGTATGACCAACCGCTTCTGGCACAATGGAACACCGTGACAGAAACCAGAGAGCACGAAAATGCCATTTCCCTTCCCACCGCAGCGGTTCCTATTTATCTACTTGCACTGGCATCCTTTCGAACTGCTAGGTTGGCAGAAGCTAGGAAAGAACAACAGGAGCAAACCCTGTTGAGAGGATTTGAACCGCTGACCTTCCGATCAGCAAGCTCAAGAGGCACAGTGGTTTAGACCACAATGCCACCCACTCCCCAAGTTGCTCTCCCTAGTTGCTCTACCATTGAGTTCAGAATAAATATAAGGGAGGTGGTGGCCTTTCTATACTGCAAGGGCTTTCCTTGTGGAGGTACTTGCTGGGATTGATTGCGTGCTTTTAGTTGGGATACAGAGATAGATTGGAGCTTAGTGATAGACTGGTTGTGTGTTGCTGGTGCAGAAGAGTACAGAAGACATGAAACAGTTCTAATCAGTGATTTGGCTTCATGTGAAAATGAGTTGTGTAAATGTATGCGTAGGTGCAAAATAATGGGATCTGTGACCCGTCTGTGTGTGTGACTGAGTCAGCTGAACAATCTATGATCATGTGAGGAAGGAGATTAAGTGTGTACGTTTATGTGTAGGATATGTAATTGGTAGTTGAATAGAAATTCAGTACACATAAATATAAATCTGCAAACAAAGCACATCCACATTTTCTTGTATATCACCCAGTAGTGGAACATTAATCTGAATCAGTGTTTAGGATTGGGCATCATTATTTCAGTGTTCTTTTTCTGTTCCACAAAAATAATATAGTATAAGTGCTCTGTGTTTAAAATGCCATGCTTATAATTGTTTATTTCATAAAGAGAGGTTCCATTCTTCTGTTTTCATTTTAATAGTT
Organism: Podarcis liolepis; assembly: GCF_965112155.1. Classification (NCBI taxonomy): domain Eukaryota; kingdom Metazoa; phylum Chordata; class Lepidosauria; order Squamata; family Lacertidae; genus Podarcis; species Podarcis liolepis. Next base: position 68,323,475 of record NC_139557.1, on the reverse strand, counting down.
CCTAAACCACATTTTTGTCACTTCTGTGATATTATAAAAATGAATATTTTTCTTTTCCACAGAAATGGCACGAGGAGATAACAGTCTATAAAGATGAAGTTGAAGAAGTTGGATTGTTAGCCCAGCAAATTCTGGAGGAGAGTCATACTTCTAGCAGGATGGGAAGGCAAGCAACCTACCTTGCCTCTCAGTACCAAGCTCTAGTTCTTCAAGTACTGGTGAGTTATAAAAATGAAAAAAGAAGTAGAATATATATATATATATAGAGAGAGAGAGAGAGAGAGTTATTCACTGTTAACTGAAAAGTAACAGGTTTTTTCCATCAGGCTAACTGGTTCACATATACTGTAGACAGTCCTAACTGCAGTTTAGGAGTCCTTCAGTCCATTTAATTTTAAAGCTGCCACTGATTTTAATGATCTGCTTCCAGTCCCATTCTATCTTCTAGATGTAGCTTTTCCTTGCTGATATAGCCATATGAAGATAGGGATGATAATAGAGGCAGGGCCAGCAGTGCAGTCTTGCTTCTCCTTCAACACATGGAAATAAATAAAGAATGAAGGAAGCTTGTATTATCCGCAGAAGCACACAGAATGTTCTGTTTTCCTGTAGGCACTTGAAGTAGACCAATAAGCTTGGTATTTGTGTGTGTGTGTGTGTGTGTGTGTGTGTGTGTGTGTGTGACAGGAATGATTTAGTAGTAGTAAAAATAATAATAATAATAATAATAATAATAATAATAATAATAATAATAATAATAATAATTTATTTTTTATATCCCACCCATCTGGCTGAGTTTCCCCAGCTACTCTGGGCAGCTCCCAACCAAATATTAAAAACACAATACAGCATTAAACATTAAAACTTCCCTAAACAGGGCTGCCTTCAGGTGTTTTTTATAAGTAAGATAGTTGCTTATTGCCTTGACATCTGTTGGGCAGGCGTTCCACAGGGCAAGCACCACTACCAAGAAGGCCCTCTGCCTGGTTCCCTGTAACCTCACTTCTCGCAGTGAGGGAACCACCAGAAGGCCCTCTGTACAGGACCTCAGGGTCCGGGCTGAATGATGGGGGTAGAGACACTCCTTCAGGTATACGGGACCGAGGCCGTTTAGGGCTTTAAAGGTCAGCATCAACATTTTGAATTGTATTCAGAAACGTACTGGGAGAAAGTAAGTGCCTCTCCTGATCTATGTTTTATTTATAAACGGTGTATTTTGTAGTTACTAAAAGAGATGCAAGAAATGGAAAGAGATACAAGAAATGGATAAATAGTCAATAGTGAGACCTGTTTAAAATTTGCTTGCAGGAGCAAATAAAATTCCTTGAAGATGAAATTCGAAGTATGGATGAATCTGAAGTGTGCTTCGCTGCTTACAAGGAATGGTTTGGAGCTACGCTTAGGAAATTCAGAGATGTTGTGACGAAGTCTGATGTTGTAGATAAAGCAGCAATGGAGAAGAAAATGCAGAAGCTTGAGGTATAGTTTGCATATGACACTGGTACAGCAATTTAAAACAACACATATTTTACCAGCAGTACATAATGAGGTTGCAAAACATAAGAAAGCTTAAATCGGTTACAACTGACCATAACAGAAGAAAAATCTCAAGCTCCTGATGCACAGCAGTAGGAATAAAACTGATTCTGCAGAAGTAATTCACTCTTCAGTCGCAGGCCAAAATATAAACTGTCCATTTTTCTTCTTACAGGATCTCATGAGTGACATGGATGTGGGTCATAATTTACTGAAATCAGCACGTGAAAAAGGAGAGAAAGCTATTAAGTACATGGAGGCAAATGAAGGGGAACAGCTAAAGAAAGAGATCAATGGTTGTGTGGAGCAACTTGATGAGATGACCAGCTCTATCAGGAAAGAACACACAACCTTAGAGAAATGTCTCCACCTGACAAAGGAATTCTTAGATAAGTACAAAGTACAGACTCAGTGGCTGTCAGAGTATCAGATTGTACTACATACCACGGTGGATCCCAAAATGGAATTATATGAGAAAAAGGCACAGCTATCCAAATATAAGGTAAATAAATATTGTGAGCTATAAAATGAGTGAAGTCTTAAGCCAGAAAATGTAACTTGCTTGTGAGTCTCCCATATTTTAAGGATAACTTCACACCACATTTTTAAATGGGTTCTTTCTCAACACAAGAAAATAATGATACTCTGTGTGTTGTGTATTATATATAAATCCTGTATTCATTTTGAAGCACAGTTTAACTTTATTTTTCATTTTAGTCAATTCAACAGACAGTGTTTTCCCATGAGCCTTCAATAAAATCTGTGACAGAAAAAGGAAAATGCCTTCTTGAGCTAGTGCGTGATGTTAATTTGGCAGAGAACATTCAGAAACTTCAAACTGAATACCAGGAGCTCTGCAGCACAGCAAAGGTAAAATACCTAGGGTCTTATTCAGCTAACCGAGTGCACTAGGAGAAGCCAGCACAAGGATTCTCATAACTGCAATGGGAATTCCCCTGTTCATTGCCTGTACACATCCCATGCCATCCCCAAATTTGCTTTGGAAGGTTGAGAGAACTCCTGGAACAGATGGGGGCGGGCAGGAAGGGGATTAAGCTTTGGTTGTGCAAGGAAAATCATTGTGCTGGTGAAATGTTAGCCTTCGTGCTACATGGAATACAAGCTATGGCTCTATATAAGCCATGTTTTCTGCTGTAAGATGGTAATAATTATTTCTACAGGTGAATTTAGGCTTGAAACATAGGCTGCCTGCAGTAAGGCCTCTTCATGTCCTGGTGACAGCAGTCCGCAAATAACCTACACTAACAAAATGTTATTAAATTTGCAGAGCTTTCCTGTTGGGTGTGGGAAGTAGGTGACTAGACAAGTAATTTTTGCAGGTGGGGTGGCACACAAACAAAGATTAAAATGTTTGTTGTTCCTCTTGTTCTCTAGTCAATTAGTGCATCTTGCTGCAGATCGCCTCTTTTAAAGTGGAAATTTCCAAGCACTTGGCCAATATAAAGATCCACAGCACAACACTCTGTTTTTTTTGCAAAGAGCTGCAAATTGCACACCACAGTACAGATCTACAAGCACATTTCAAAACATCATCCTTCTCTTTGCTCTTGTTTCTTTTTAGATTAGATTTTTAAAGTATTTCTTTTATTCCAGTGTATTATAAAAAGATACTTTGTATGGACTGTGATCACTCTAGAAAGAGCAGAGGGGGGAAATAGGTACTGAGGCAGCCTGAGGAAACAATGCATGTGAAGAGCTGAGAACAGTGTTATAAAAAGGAGCATCCCAGGGCACAGGTGTAATGACAAACAAGTTCTGGCAAAAGAATGAAACTTTCTCATGCGAAGTTAAACATGTATTTTCATGCTTTTACAATCTGTATTTTGAGGGGGGCATGATTTGGAACTGTTTTTTAAATGTGACTGGTTTCTATGATCATGCAGGCTCATGTTGCAATTTTGGAGGTGAAAGTGAAACAGCATGAAGAATATAACACTGACTTACAAGAAGTGGAAAAGTGGTTGTTACAGATGTCTAGCAGGCTGGTTACTCCTGACCTTATGGAGAACACTAATCTAGAAATTATAACACAACATTTAGCCAACCACAAGGTAGGTCTAAATGGGCAGCAACAAACCCCCTTTTTCGTATGTTGTAGTGGGCCTTATGAGGTGAATAATATTTCGAAAGGTCATATATAAGATATAAGTATGGTAAAAGTTCATCTTACAGAAAAGCAAGTCATAAGTTCATGTTTACTTTAAAGGCACATGAGACGTGATCAGATTGATTGGGATACTGAAATGAGGGTTTCCCGGGGTCCCTAGATGAGATTGGCTCTACCTATGAGACTTCAGAGACAGAGCTCTGATGTCAGAGAGACCGATTCAATGTTGGAGCCTTGCTCTCTGAAGACACTGGTCCCTCAAACGACTGTCGCCCCAAGTGACATTAGAGTTGTGACATTTGTATGTCCTAACAGGATGCATGATAGGGGCATTTTGGATTGTGGCCTGGGTCTAAAAGATGCAAAGCGATGCTGGCCATCTGACATGCTCTGAAACTGGGGAGATATTTAATCATGCTTCTGAGCATCAGTAAATTTCTTCCTACCCTTTCCCTCCCATTGCTTCCAGTAGGGAAACAGCTATATATTATATATGGAGGAGCACAAAGTATTTCTCTGCCCTCCCTTCTGCCCTGATAGCTTGAGCCTGGCACAGTGTAGGATGAGGCAGCTCAACTCCTTTTGTCCTAGCCTGCCCCCCTTTGAATGGTGAATATTAAATGCTGTAAACATTTTCTGTGATATGTTGTGGTGTTTTGAATGCTGCTTTCTTAGGCAATGATGGAAGAGATTGCTGGATTTGAAGATCGCCTGAACAGCCTTAAAAGCAAGGGAGATGACTTGATAAATGAGTGTGCAGAGCATCTCCAAGCAAAATTTAAGCAAAATATAGAAACCCAGCTGCAGGGAACAAGGGATAGCTATTCAGCTATATGTAGCACAACTCAGAGGGTAAGTCCCTATTCATGTATGTTTAGTAGATGTCATTGTAATATATCATCTACTAGATGCAATACAAAAAATACAATATAATGCAAAATACTGGCAAATAGGGTACAAAATGGGCATCTGAAGAACTGAAAACTGAACATAATTACAGATGGAGGAAAATGGAAGAAATCTCATCTAAGAGTTGAATTGGAAACTCATTTTGGAACACAGGTCATTAGAAACTCATTTCGGAAAACTACAGTAATATCTATATTGCTAATATAGACTATATGTATGTTAGGAGTCTTATGTCTTATATTTGCAACATTTCCATACGGCCAGTTAGCAAAAAGTTTTTAGGTGTTTTATATGTAAAGTTAGCAGTTTACTGCCAGCCTGTCAACTTGGGAAAAGTTTTATCTTCGATAATGACATCAGAAATATTAGGCAACTTATTCATGCTTTTTTTTTTGTAGGTGTACCAGAGTTTGGAGCACGAACTCCAGAAACATGTTAACCATCAAGACACACTTCAGCAATGTAAAGTTTGGCTCTCTGCTGTTCGGCCAGAGTTAAAACCAAATCCTCGTCCGCCTTTCAGCATGGCAGATGCTGTTAAGCAGGTAAGAACAGTCCATATTGAAACATTTGATCAAAATAGAGTATTTACCAAAATGGCTGAATCCAAATGTGTGCATAATTAAACAGAGTTGAGTTGTGCAGGACCCTGGTGTGGGCTAAGCATCCAGGATCGCACTTGGGAACTGGGGGAGGGGTTCTGGCCAGGCAGGGCCCCCACCTGAGCTAGGGGCATGCTTTGATGCTATCCTCCCCCATGTCCTTTAATCCTCCCAGGTTGAGTTGAGGTGGCCAGAACTGTACTCTGTATTCCAAATGATATTCAACACGTTTGGCTATGTCTAGCAGAAATTGTTTGGTAACGCCTTTCTGTATCATTGCAGCGTGAATTTCAAATAAATGTTTTTAGTGTTCAAAAGATATACTTTGCATCTCTATGCAAAAAGTCCCTAAAGACTTTAAAGTCAAAATGAACAAGTCCAAATGTGCATTTTGGAGCCGCTTTAAGATACAATCCTGTATCTACTTATTATTCTCCAAATTTCTTAAATGTATCTTGAGCCATTGGAAAATCTTATGGAAGTGTTCAGCATGTTGAATCCAGAATGAGGAATTCTAGCTGTGTCCTCAATAAGATTTATCACCCCCAAATTGTAACGCTACTTAAAAAAATTAAGTAGTATATTCCGTTCATGAAGGAGTATATATCTTGCAGAGCTTGCCCTTGAAAAGCTGCTACTTGAGGTTGTAATATTATTAAGACTAGGCTGGATTAAGAAATTAGAAGCCAGACAGTGATGAATCTGTTCAGATGGACAGTAATTAGTTGGTCTAGACAGCCAATCCCTTATTGTTAATTCTCCAAGAACCAGAATCTTGTCCTGTTTTTGTTTTATGAAGTCAGTTTGTCTGGACATAGCTTTCAGTCAGATCTCAAGTAGCCTAACAGATACTTTGTTTTTTGGGGAAATGTTAAATAGAAACTTAAATATTAGCATGCATTAATATAGTGAAACAAGTTGACGAGTGGATGGATAATTGCATACTTTGTTGATGTGTTGCATCTTTGTTATTTATTATTTATACACCTTTCTGAATAGTTTGTAACAAAAATAACCATAATGATTCTCTCCTGTTTTCAGTTCATCAGACCATTGTATAAATGAAAGCTTTCTTGGTGAAATGTGAAAATATGTTCCCATGAAAAACTTTTCTTATTCTTTTTAGGTTAAGCATTTCAGAGCCCTGCAGGAGCAAGCAAGCACCTATTTGGATCTTTTGTGCTCTATGTGTGATTTATCAGACAGCACAGTGAAAAATACAGCAACAGACATCCAGCTGACAAAGCAAACGGTATGGGATAAACTGTGGCAGACCTCCTCTAATCCTTCTTAGAGGTGCAATTGTCTTACTGTGTCACAAGGGTCATATTAGGTAATAGCAGTTTGAAGAAGCTATTTCGATTTTCATCTGAAAGATGTGCATCAACAGCATACCAACTGATGCCGTAATACCTAGAAAACAATAAGTGGTATATCTTTATAGCACGTAAATAAATAGACTAGCAATGTTTAAAATATATCAGTATTGTTTTAAAAAGTCAGGCCTTTATTTTACTGTAGAGTATTGCAGCATTTCAGAGTGAGTTTGCATATTTAAGCTTTCTTCATTGCTGCTACATAAAAGATTCTAATATTTTCTGAAGCTGAAATCCGCCATGCAACAAAACTGCAACTGCAGTTGCACATTAGGAGTAGGAACCCTAATGGATACATTGACTTTTCCATTTCATTATTAAATTCTCTGTCCTATGACAGAGCAGCCATATTAACTTTAAAGTATAACAAATGCATTCATTTATGCACATGCATTTATACAGTGCAAACAAATCAGGTTGTTGTTGTTTTTAAAAAATGTTCTGAATGATATTTCCATAGTAATAAATTTTGCTCATAGTAAATATTTATTGTTGACAAATAAATTATACACAAAAACTGTTCAGCAATGACCTGTACCTCCTGTAAACATTCAGATTGACTCTTCTTCTCAGAAAGCAAAATAATACAAATCCAGGCCATCTATAAACTATAGTCCAAACAAACCGGTACTGCTGACAATGTTTTCAAAGCCTTTAGAAAGAGAGGTAAAAGATGCAAAGAGAAACTTTAAAGTTCAGTCAGTGTTATCCGTTTCTATCCTTAATTTTAATAAAATTATTTAATGAGTGGAGTCTTCCCCATGCTATGGTCATATTGGTTTTGAAATTTCACAGGGTTAAGTCATTCTGGATCCCAGAGACTTATGCAAGCTTCCTTTATCCTCTATCTCTGTGGCCCATCCCCACCCCCTGCTGTAAATCTATCGCAAGAGTCTGCCCTACATAAAGAGAGGTAGTGTACATCTTAAGACAGCCCATAAAGAATTGCATTAAAATGTTCCTGCTACCCTCCCACATATTTTTCAGATTGAAGATCGGATAATGAACTCTCAGTACCTTGCTCAGGGCTGGGAGGAAATAAAGCAGATGAAGGCAGAGCTTTGGATATGTTTTCAGGATGCAGATCAGCAACTGCAGAATATGAAGAGGCGAGGGGCAGAGCTGGAAATAAACATTGCTCAGAATATGGTGTTGCAGGTGAAGGTAAGGGGCAGCTTCCATTCAAATAAAAGAGAAATCTGTAGCTAACAGGTGATTTATTTTTATTTTAATGTTTGCATATTCTTGACACTGTTTGACTGTTATATATTTCTCTGGAAGAAGTGCAGGTATGCAGAAAGAATGTGGGCAGGAGTGGCACTTTATGTGTTTATGCCACGGTATGTTAGAGATGGAAGATGAATGCCCTTTTGAGTTATACAGTTGACTTCATTTCTGAAAAATCAACCATAATCCAGGAAACTGATATAGGCCACTTAGGTTTGGTAGACAGCTACCTTCAGCTGGCAAAATAAAGACATTTTCCTCTGAAATTGATTAGTTATTTTAGAGAAGTAGGTAGTGGCCGAGTTTTCAAAATACATTCTATGCTTACGCGTGGGTAAAACAGTCTCCAGGTTATCTCAAAATGCCAGGTTGATAAAGTACATTAAGGGAGTTCACGTGATCCACTCCACATAACATGAAGGAAGCTGTGGGACGGCATGGACCGGTCCTGCCTGCTACCTTTGCCATAGGCTGCTGTCACTTATAAACAACCATTTCATATTGATCAGAAAAAGTTCCTCACAGCTCCTACATTTGAAGAGAGACCCAAATCATCTGTAGCCAGGGGAACCCTTTCTGATCAACATGAAGTGGACGTTCATTGGAAGAGTAAGATGATGGGACACAGCAGTGTTGAAGGACAGAGCTAGCCTGTGTGACTATGTTGCACATATTTCTAACATGGAATTTGCTGTATGTAACCCATAATGGAAAACTGTAGTAAATTTAATCCTACATTTTTAAAGAGCAAGAGTCATTGTTTTTTTAAAAAAGAAAAGTAGCCTCAGGGAAGGGGCATTTAGAACAGAGAATTGATGGGAAGAGAGTGCATAACATTTTCCTCACTTCTTCCCTGCTCCATGCATCTTCCCTGCTCCAAATCAACTACCTTAAGTAGCTTTTCTACCCATGAGATTCCAAAGCTGTGTTTGCTCTGCTCTGTGAGAATCCAGTGGGAAAGCTGCTCAAGGAGTATTTTGGAGCAAAGAAACACTAAACAGGGAAAGAGGGTCTGGGTACCCCAAACTCTCACCGGAGCAGCTTATTTTAAAGAAAAAGACTATTGGTAGTCTTGTTGCATACATTTGCATATAGCATATAGTTTGCCTCTAAAAAAGGAGCTACAGTGTACCTCGGGTTACATACGCTTCAGGTTACATACGTTTCACGTTACATACGCTTCACGTTACAGACTCCACTAACCCAGAAATAGTACCTCGGGTTAAGAACTTTGCTTCAGGATGAGAACAGAAATTGTGCTCCGGCAGCAGCAGGAGGCCCCATTAGCTAAAGTGGTGCTTCAGGTTAAGAACAGTTTCAGGTTAAGAACGGACCTCTAGAACGAATTAAGTACTTAACCTGAGGTACCACTGTATTGGAATTTCTACCTAAGGCTTTCCAACCTAAGGCTCAATTTGCCTTCTTCATGGGACATTATACAGAAAACAGGACAAGGAAGAGACAGTTTCCTTTCTAAGGGTGTGAGGAAGAGGGAAAGGGAGCTGTTGGATCCTTTGTCAACTTTCTTTCTGAATCTGGAAGGAAGATTTGCCATTTGAAAAAGCTCTTACTTCTTTGTTTCCCCTGAATTGTCAAAACAGAAATCTTGACATCTCATGAAACAGAAGAATAATGATCTGTCTTCTACAAGTTTTTGTGATACAGCCTAAATAGAATGCATTATACATTCTCATTTAGTTCTCAGGTTGTTAATTCATTACCATTTTCCTTTTTGTATCTCCTCATACAGGAGTTCAGTCAGAAGCTGCAGTCTAAACAGACAGCTTTGACAGCTGTGACTGAAAAGGTGAGCAAACTAACCCAAGGACAGGAGTCACCAGAGCACAAGGAAGTAGGACGCTTGAGCAACCATTGGTTGGACCTTTGCCTTCAAACAAGTAATGTGCTCCTACACAGGGAGGAAGATCTTCAGAGGACAAAGGACTATCATGACCGCCTAAACGTCGTAGAAGTCTTTTTGGAAAAGTTTACACAAGAATGGGACAACCTGGCAAGGTAGGGGCTTGTGGGTTGAGTCAATAAAATCTGTAACACTTCTTTGATACAGACATTGCTAAGGTGACCACTTTTCATTAGAGTCTAGAACTATACTTTTCTGGTTTTAAATCTATTCTGTTGTAAATGTTGCTCTTGTACTTTTGGAAGCCACATTGGTAAGGTTTTCCTCTAAAAGGCAAATTGTAATGAATAGAAAATTTGACTACATTGAGCTGTTTTGGTCCATTTAGTTCAGTATTGTCTGTGCTAATTGGAAGTAGCTCTCCAAGGGCTTAGATAAAGACTTTTGCTAGGCCTGCTACCCTAGGATCTTTTTCACTGACTACGATAAAGATTGGGCCTAGGACTTCATTCATGCAAAGCATGTGCTCTAGTACTGAGCATCGGCCCTCCTACAGCCTCCGCACTCATGTCCCCCTACCTGAGGGTTTTTTATTTATTTATTTATTTATAATGCCTCCATAAGTCCCTCTCTCCTTCAGGACCAACTATGAAAATGGAAGAAGAGAATGAGCAAGTCAAGAGTGAGCAAGTCTAAACACATGCTTGCACTGCTTGTGGGCACAATAGGGTTAGGGCAATGTTACAGTCATAGGAGATATTGGCATATTTTAGATTGAAGAGCTGGCAGTGTGTGTAGATGCTTTTAAGTTAACAGTATGCCTCAAAGGTTTGCTGAAATGATTGAAAGGATAGTGTACCTAGATGGGTGAACTCCTCTTCAAGCTCACCTTGTAAGTTCAGTTTTTACAAGGTTTCATAGAGAACTCTCAGAAAAGCATGACCTTTTGAAGCCTTTTTGAGATATAGATTAAAAATATATCCATCTGCATATCTTCAGTCTTCCTCTCTCCAGCCCACCTTCCACCCATTTATAAAGTTCCAGTCCCCACAACTACAATTCAGAGTGGTATCTGCACTTGTCTTGCTGCTGTAGCAGAGCCAGGTAGAGCAAGGGAGGAGGAGCAAGAAAGATACTGGCATTTCTTCCTCCCACCATTGCCAGAGCAGCAGCAGGCTAAGCAGGTGCCAAGGTGAGCAGGTAGATTGGTGGGTGGGTGACTGGATGGATGAGAGGAGATGATATATTTGGTCTATAACCCAACAGAAGAACACGGGGGACTGCAATGCTTATCTTGGGGTTCATATTTGGAGGCAAAGACCTATGCACTCTAGTGACATCTCCAGTTATACAGAACTTTGCAGTGACAGTGTGTTTCGCAATGATTGCTTTACATGTGATTTTTAAATCTCTAATGCCCTTAGGGAATGAAAAGAATGCTTCAGATTTTCACATTGCTTGAACACCTCTTCCCCCCACCCAATGCCTGTGCTATTGTTTATATTGAGTTGTGCTCTTAATTTACTTGTTTCTAACAGATCGGATGCTGAAAGTACCACTACCCATCTAGAGGCCTTGAAAAAGCTAGCATTGGCTTTGCAGGAGAGACGATTTGCTCTTGAAGACTTGAAGGATCAGAAGCAGAAAATAACAGAACATCTAAATCTGGATGACAGAGAGTTAGTAAAAGAGCAGACGGGACACTTTGAGCAGCGCTGGATCCAGCTAGAGGACCTTATCAAGAGGAAAATTCAGCTGTCTGTCACAACATTAGAAGAGCTGAGTATGGTGCAGACTAAACTTCAGGAATTAATGGAATGGGCAGAAGAGCAGCAACCTAGCATCTCTGAAGCTCTCAAACACAGTCCACCACCTGAGCTGGCTCAGAACTTCCTCATGGATCATCTCACCATTTGCAGTGAAGTGGAAGCCAAACAACTTGTTTTGAAAGCACTTACAAAGGATGCCAGTAGGGTGATGACTAATTTGGGGCTTAATGAAAGACAGGTGCTCCAGAAATGCCTATCAGATGCCGAAAATCACGTGGATTGCCTTAGCGATTTGGTTGGTCAGAGGAGAAAGCACCTGAATAAGGCATTATCTGAAAGAACCCAATTCCTCCTGGCAGCCTTTCAAGCAATGAATCACATTCAACAACATGAGAAAAAGGTAATGTTCTATGAGCATATTTGTTTGCTACCAGAAGATGTAAGCAAACAGATCCGGGTTTGTAAGAGTACACAAGCCAGCCTTAAGGCCTACCAGAGTGAAATATCTGCACTGTGGTCTCAAGGGAGGACATTAATGAAGGAAACAACAGAGCAAGAGAAGACTGAAGTGTTAGAGAAACTGCAAGAGCTACAGAACATGTATGACACTATTTTGCAAAAATGTAGCCAGCGACTAATAGACCTGGAGAAACATATGGTTTCTAGAAAATATTTCAAGGAAGATTTGGATAAATTATGCCACTGGCTTAAGCAGTCTGATATTGTTTCATTCCCAGAGATCAATTTAATGAACAGCAATTCTGAACTTTATTCCCAATTAGCAAAGTATCATCAAATTCTTGAGCAGTGCTCTGAATATGAAAATCTTCTGTTGACATTGCAAAGGGATGGCCAGGAAATCTTACCATCACTCAATGAAATGGATCGTTCTTATCTTGATGAAAAGCTGAATGCCTTGCCTCAACAATTTAGTGTGATTGTTGCTCTGGCTAAGGACAAATTCTGTAAAGTCCAAGAAGCAATCTTGGCCCGTAATGAATATGCATCATTAATTGAATTGACAACAAAGGCTCTGTCTGAATTGGAAGATCAACTAGTGAGCCTACATAAGGCCCCTTTTACCCTCTTAGCCAAAGAAGCTGTGTCACTCCAGCAAGATTACAGAAGCATCCTGGATGAAGTCATAAACCTTGGTGCTGCTGTTGATGAATTAAACCAGAAGAAGGAAGCATTTCGGAGCACTGGGCAACCATGGCTGCCAGAGGAGATGCTACTGCTTACCACCTTGTATCACAAACTAAAAAGGCAAATAGAACAGAAAGTAAACCAGTTGGAAGATATGATAGAAGCATATCAAGAACATGAAGAAATGTGTAAGCAACTTGAGATGCAGCTAAATTCTGTAAAAGAAGAGCAAGCAAAAGTTAATGAACAAACACTCCCAGCAGAGGAAAAACTGAAAATGTACCATTCCTTGGCTGGCAGTCTGCAGGATGCTGGGATCCTTTTGAAACGCATAGCTGAACATCTTGAGATGCTTTCCTCCCAGCTTGACCCATCTGTGCATGAAGGAGCAAATCATCAGGTGCGAACTTGGCAGGAGATGCTGAAGACGTTGCAGACTGCCATTGGTGATACTGTGATAGAGTGTGAAAACAGACTGGTGCAAAGCATAGATTTTCAAACTGAAATCTGTCGCTCCCTTGATTGGCTGAGGCACGTTAAGGCAGAACTGAACGATCAACTGAGTATTGAATTAAAGCTAAACATTATCCAGGAAGAGATTCGTAAAGTTCAGATTCAGCAGGAAGAAGTTCAGTCCAGCCTAAGGATAATGGGAGCACTAAGCAGTAAAGAAAAGGAGAAATACACAAAGGCCAAAGAACTGATACCTGCTGACTTGGAAAATAGTCTTGCCGAACTCTCTGAACTTGATAGTGAAGTGAAAGAAGCAATACACAAGCGGCAGGTCAGTGAATCTTGCATTCCTTTAATTTTTTTCCCCCAACATTAAGAAGACAAGGAATTAAAGATTTGTATTACAATGATCAGTATGGCATAATAACCAGGGTTAACCTGCTGAAGCCAATTTTAGATTTCATGCTGGTAGTATGGCTGTCATTGGCTCAGTTTGCTCCTAATTCTTAGCCAAACTATGGTTATGCGTGAACAAGCAAGGATGTGGGCAGCCCTGTTTAGGGAAGCTTTTAATATTTGATGAATTATTGCATTTTAATATTTTGTTGGAAGCCACCCAGAGTGGGTGTAGTATAAATACATCATCATCATTACAATTTAAAGCAAAAAAAGTAGCCACTTTGCTCTTGTCCTGCTCATACTGCTGTGCTATCACTATATAAGACATGGTTTGGCTTAGCATCATATCTGAATGCGGACTCATGGTGCTTCTACTCAGAACATCAAACTTTGTGTATATCTCATGGTTTTTCTGGAGCAAGACAAACCATGGCTTAGATCTGGTTAGATCAGTAGAATCAGAGGAGGAGCAAAGTGGCTGTGTTTTGTTCCAGGTGCCTACACTCCTGGTTTAGGATTACCAGAGAACCTGGCCAACAGAACCTTAAACAGCAAATGCAATGTAAATGCCACTTAAAAAAACCCAAAAGTTGTTATTATACACCAAAGGTTTTTTAGTCCACAGCTCCTGAGACCATAGAGGCAAGGTCCTAATCACTTAAAAGATTTTGGTGCCCAAGTATGTATCTAATTTAAAATAGAAATGATAATAAACCATAAAATGAAATTTGTATTTTTCAAAATGAAATAAAACCAACAGTAAGATGGGAAGTAATGTTTATTTTTGTATACTTCCACTTTATTTCCATTTGAAAAAAATTCTCCTACTTTTAAAATTGCAGTCTTTGATCAGATCAAAACTAATTTTATATAGCACATCGGCTTCTATACTTAAGAGATAAGGCATCCAGCCTGCCCTGTTGCACAGTTGTTCTGTTGGGATTTTTAATATACTTCACCTAAGAAAATGAACGCTCAGCTGAGCAATTTGTGACCATTAATGTTAAAAATCTAGCAATGGATTAATCCATCCCTGCATAGAGACTTACTCTCTCCTTTTAGTCTGATCTGCCTCATGCTGTGGACATGAGCATAATGCACTCTACTAACAGTCTGGCCATAAACATGAGGCATGTAGGACTTGCTCCATGGTAAATATGCTGTAGGATCATAACTTTGCTTCTTGGGCATCAGTGGCTTTTACTAAGAGAAGCTCCCTTTAATAGAGTTGTGGAAGAGGGGAAATCTGTCTCTCATAAAATAATGAGCAATAGTGAGACAATTCTAATGCAGATATTTTGTGCAGGAATGTGGGAAACCTGTCCCTTTATTTTGATTGAGTTTCCCACTCCATGATCTTGGAACTTAATAGAAACCATTCAGTGTCTCTAGTAACACTTTTAGGAGTACAGATTATATATATATGCACACTTGAATGCATTTCCAAATGCAGGTGTTATCTGTTGTATTCAACAATGCATGTATTTTGCATTAGTCATCCCTGCTCTTAAACTCCAGTACGGTTTCCAGATAGATTGGACAGAAGGTGGATTCAACATCGCTGTTCATTTTAGCAGAACTGTGTTAAATCAAACCTGCTGGTTATCACAGCCTCCCTAATTATGTATGTTATATAAGTGGTGTTTTTTCTTAACGACCATACATGTCATTTTAATTTGTTTGTTTTCAGGATAAATTGAATAAATTATATAGCCTGTGCCAAAGATACTACCAGGTTTCCCAGACTGCTAGTGACTGGCTTGAAGACGCCCAGGAATTGCTACAGTTGGCACGCAATGGCCTCGATATGGAGAACTCGGAGGAAAATCTAAAGAACCATATAGATTTTTTTAGCACTGAAAAGCAATTCCGTGTGCATTTGGGAGAACTGCGGACCCTTGTGGCCGACATGGAGCCCTTTATTCAAGTCACAGGAAAAGAGGAGCTGGAGCAGAATGTGAAGGCTTTAGAAGAGAAAGGTGTGGAATCAGAACAAGAAGCACAAGCCCAGAAAGTACAACTGCAAAGGTACATTTTCAGTTTTTGAAATGTCAGATAATATGTCTAGCAGATGGTTGTCGCACAAAATGACAAGATAGTTGCTGTCCTCTTTTCAGAAAGGCAGCTGTTGGGAAATGGGAGGATAAATCCATGACTTCTGTTGTTGGCTTGTAAAAAGGTAGATTTTTTTCCTGCTAGGGTGCTCGGTGGTGGTGTACCCTCCCCACTTTCAGATTAGCCCTGCAGTCAACATTTTGAACCAGTCATAGCAGGTTCAGAGACATACCCATCTTCTCCTGGCTTCTGGAGCAGTTCCCATAAAGATATCAATGAGCTGGGCAAGCATCTACCTCTGTTGCTGACTCCTAGGGTTGAACCACTTTTCTATGGATCCGAGCCCCATTTGTGTCTGTGTGTATGTTGCTTTAGAGTTGTTATATACTACACGGTTTATAGTATTTTTAAATAAATAAATAAATTTCAAGGGGCTGTTTCTCAAAAAAGAGTAGTAGGCTTGTTTGTTTTTGGTCCATCATAATTTGAATGAATTAAATGCAATTAAAAGACCTTGCCTCACATCATTCATATTTACTATCAGTATTTTGCCATTGCCTTACTATTGTTATTTTATAAAACATTTACAGTGCAATCCAGCCAAAGTTAAGCACTGCGGGTTTTAATTGCCATTGATTTCAAATAACTATACATGCCATTGCCTGCTCAGAAATAAGTTCCATTGTTTGATTTCTTTTCAAGTTGTGCTTCTGAGTGGCAGGAGTATCAAGTGGCAAGGCAGCAAGTTATTGACCTGATGAATGAATCTGAGAAGAAATTATCTGAATTTTCTGTAGCTAAAGCAACTTCCAGTCTTGAAGCAGAAGAAAAATTAATATCACATAAGGTAAAGCTTCTGAATTATGTCAGGTCATATTTTCTCCACTGAAACCACAGGCCTTAATTTAACACAATCTGTTTCAGCTATGCTACACACTTAATGAAGCATAAGATATGCTAAAAAATATATATATTATTTTCATAAGATACGAAAAATCATTCTCTTTGCTTCCTCAGTCACTGGTGTCTGTAGTGAACTCTTTTCATGGGAAGGTCACATCATTGGAGGAGAAGGCATGCCACCTAGAGAAAATAGGCAACGATGCCAGCAAGGCAACCATAAGTAGGTCCATGACAACCGTTTGGCAGCGGTGGACAAGGCTCCGAAGTGTTGCCCAAGACCAGGAGAGGATTTTGGAAGAATCAATGCAGAAATGGAATGTATTTAACAATAAGGTATAAGGATCAAGGCTATTTGGTATCTCTAACTATTCACTATTAGCCATTTGGTGCAAGTATATTTTGCATTTGTAATGTCAATATTCAAATATTCAAATGAAGAGTTATAGGAAAAGAATATTTTGCATATACATGGAAATAAATACCACTAAAGATGGCTTTCACTGAAAACAAATAATTTCTCATTGGATTAACTGCATATCTTACAGTGATGTGATGAAGCAAGCTAATCAACCTTTGCGGACCAACGCACAGGGTAGCTGTGTGTGGTGCGGGAACAAGCAATAAAATATGACGAACACAATCTAAGTTAGATAAATAGATTACATAACAGGTTTGGTGTAGGCATTGGGCGGGTACCCACGTGTTCAACCAGCCTACCTACAGATTGATGAGCTATATTTCAACAGCAGGGGTTGACAATTGCTGAGGCTCATCACAGCATGAGCCAATTATGGCAAACCTCCTTTGGCCACCGGTGAGGGGGGCTGTCAAGACAGAAATCTGCCCTCCAATACCCTTTAAGGGGATCTCCTGTGTGCTGGATCAGGGTACCCCTCTCCTTCGCCTTCTGAGAATCCAGCCCAATGCCTCTTCTGCCGTAGGAAAGTAGGAAAGAACCAGCAATCTGAAAAAGAGCACAAATGCATGGGAAGATCAGTGAAAGGGATGGAGAAGGCCCGGCGGGTCCTACTTTTATGCTCCTGGAGTGGACTAGACTCCTGTGGTCTTCTCTCTGGTCCACCCCAGAAGCTCTTCCCCTTGGGAGCCCAGCAATGAAACTGACTGGCTCCCTGCACCACATGGGCATAGCCAGGATTTTTGTTAGGGGGTCAGGACCGATGGGATTGGTCAGTTAAGTATTTCTATTGTTTTATTTGATGGGGGGCTGCCCCCTGCCCCCCCTTGGCAACGCCCATGCTGCAGCACCTGAGACTCCACCCTTGACACTCTGTGAAGTACTTCTCCCTGGGCAGAAGCTCCCTGAAGCCTCCTGCCCTTTCTCCCACAGCCACACAGGGCCACTGCTGCAGCTCCTGATGAACTGGGAACAGGTGGGAGGGAGTATTATCAGCTGCAGAACAAGCTAGGAAGCATTGAGATAGCAGTGCTACTTAGATCTTAAGTTTGTGTCCTGTGGTGCTTACAAAACACCACTGTCTTGTAACATGTTTAGTAAGCATGTTATTAACAAAATCAAACATACTATAACCTAATTACAGAAGTACAATTGTGAGTGGCAAACTATTTTTTAAAAATATTACTATTATGTGAAAGCTTAATTATAAACAACTGTAAAATATAAGGGAAAGCAATTCAGAGCCTTTAAAATGGTTGTAAATTATTGTGACTGACGAGTTTAAGGAAATGTTTTTTATTGTGTGTGGTTTTTTAAAATCTCATCTTTAGATGAAAAAAGCAACAGAAACTCTTGATCAGTTGCAAGATCGCTTACCAGAAAGTTCAGTAGAAAAGGCCTCAAAGAATGAACTTGCGGATCTTCTGGATTATCACAGTAATTTCATTCTGGAACTTGAACAACAATTGTCATCTCTGGGTCTGCTGAAGCAACAGGCTTTTAGCATGCTCCGGGACACAGAAATAGCCTCTGGTTCCCAAGAGCAAATGCCTATCATGCAAGAAATCAAAGCAATGCAAGACAGATGCCAGAAGTAAGAAAAAGCTATTTTAAACTGTAAATATTGGCTATGATCCATAATTGTATATATTCTGTGAATTTCTCACTGTTGAATATAACAGTTTAAACTGTACAAGTACACAATATTGGTTTCCATCAGCATAGGATAGGTAACTTAAACTTGCTGATTTAATTAATTATAACAGCCATAATCTAGGGACGTGGGTGGCGCTGTGGGTTAAACCACAGAGCCTAGGACTTGGTGATCAGAAGGTCGGCGGTTCAAATCCCCGTGACTGGGTGAGCTCCCGTTGCTTGGTCCCTGCTCCTGCCAACCTAGCAGTTCGAAAGCACGTCAAAGTGCAAGTAGATAAATAGATACCGCTGTGGCAGGAAGGTAAACGGCGTTTCCATGCGCTGCTCTGTTTCGCAAGAAGCAGCTTAGTCCTGCTGGCCACATGACCCAAAAGCTGTACGCCGGCTCCCTCGGCCAGTAAAGCGAGATGAGCGCCGCACCCCAGAGTCGGTCACGACTGGACCTAATGGTCAGGGGTCCCTTTACCTTTACTAACAGCCATAATAATAACATTTATATTCCATTTAAAATATAAATGACAAATTTAATAAATAATAGAATGTGTCCACTAATGTACTCCATGTTTTTGACAAATGTATGGAGAAGTGTGCTACTCAAATCTTTAAAATGTTGTTTGTATTTTTAAGCATGCAACAAAAGGTGAAAAGAAGTGGAAAAGTGGTTAAACAAGAACTTAAAGAGCGTGAAGAAGTTGAAAAAGAGATTAATAAAGTGAAGTCTTGGATTCAGGAAGCCAGAGAATATTTATTAAATCCTACAATTGAGATAGATCCTCAGCTTGGGGAATTGCAGGTATGTCAGACTTGTATACAGTGCCAGTGTGTTTCTGTAGATTTGGGTGTTTCTGTAGAGAGTGGTTGTGGTGCCCTGTGCACATTTTAGAATGTACCACACCATTCTTTGCAGCAAACTGAGGTTCCACAGCAGACAGACATGAGAAAATTCAGTTTTAAAAGGATTCCTTTAGGATATGAAGCATGAACACCACTGATTTAGTGAAATCCTATAGCTAAAGTATTTCTCACAGATTCCTTTCAAAAAAAAATTTAAAACTTCCAATAAAGGGAATCCCAAAATTTACCTATTACAGTGTTCTAATTATATATACAGTGGATTATGTAATACAATATTTGTCAAGTGTCTCATAAAAAAAATGGGGGCAGAGCAGGCCGCTGTACCTTTTAAATTATCTCCATTTACAGTGCAAAACAAATGTTACTTATATGCTTATAGCATCCGAGTAACAACTCAAAACCAGCTTTATGATTAAATCAGAACAAGTTCTTTGCGTTTGTCACCCATATTTCTGGTTTCATAATTGTGACTGAATCCAACATGGAAGCCACTGCCAGAAATAGAGATAAGGCAGTGGATGGATTGCAAAGTTTTGCAGACCATGTGTTAGTGAAAAAGCACACAAGAATAGTACAGCATCAAGATTTGTTGACAAGGCACAGTACAAACTGTAATCAAGACAAAGGGTGGCCAGCTGGTTCAGAGAGCAGGGTGACCTGGAATGAAATACTCCTGCAGTGAGGCTCTGCTTTGGACAAGGTTAAGGAGGAATTCAGCATTGTGCTAAGTTGATCGTTCAGTCAGTGTAAGCATTCCAGCCTTCCAGATAGAAAATATGCCCTTCTCTTTGCCGCAAAAGCACTGTTCTGGAGATTCTCTCACCCATCCACTAAGCCAGTGTTGCAGGGGGGCATTGCAAGTGTGCAGGGCTTCTGCTGATGGGACACATTAGGTGAATCCTATTCAAAGACTCAGTTAAAGCTGTGTTTCTGATGTGTGTGCTGTGGCTGGATGGTTGCCAAATGCCTCTATGACTGATGTGTGCAAAAGCAGGACGCCTGAGGTTGATGACGTTCCCAAAGAACCATCACTCAGAGGATACTAGAGAGGAAGCAATATTGGCAACAGGCTAAAAGAAGTGCAGTCGTTTGGGGTTCTTACTATCCTACTTCCCAAGAAATATCATGTGAGGAAGATTAAGACACTGCTCACTGAGCTGGTCTCCCTCATTATCATTGTTCTGGAAGTAACAGGACTCCAGTGATGCAGAAGTATCCAGGTCAAGGTTGCTTGCTGTGGGCATACAAAAGGGTTCAGCATTATCTTAGATTATCTCTGTTGTCAAAATAGACACACTGAGGTGGGTGAGATTTGACATATTGGAGACAAATTTCAGAGAACACCACTCATTATTTTGTAACCGTATGAAATGTGAAGCTCTAAAACCTATCATTTTTCTCCACTCTTTTGGCAATACTTTCTCTTTCCTGTTAGTCTCTCCTCAATGAAGCAACTATTCACCGCCAGGCTGTTGAGAAAATGGCTGAACAACAGCAGAACAAATATTTGGGACTTTATACCATTTTACCTTCAGAGCTTTCTCTTCAGTTAGCAGAAGTCGGATTGGCACTTGTAAATATACATGAACAGGTAAAATACTTGAAGTGAATACTATCGATTCTGTAAATGGAGTCATGTAATAGCAGAATGAGAAGTAAAACCACACATGCACTCATGTACAATCCCAACCCCACAAAATGGGTGTAATTCCTCCCCCCATATGGCTGTGGATATAGAAATGGGTCTTGGTAGAGATCATTAAAGCATTTTCCCTATCCCACCTTGCTTGGTCCTTGGCACTACTGTACAGCAACCATTTCTTGCAGCAGGAGCTTATCTGGGCTTTCCATATATACATCTAACTCTGCCTTCTTTTCAAGGGATCTGCATGCAATTTACTTAATGCACACACACATTTGGCCAAGAGGCCAGCTGGGGAGACAGAAGGAGTGAAGAAGTCTCAGTTGAGCCCTATGTCAAACTCCTCACTTACATACAGCAAGACAGAAGCATGCTCTTGTCCCAGTATTCTCTTGCGTGTCAAGGTCCCCAGGGCCACCCCAATAACTCACACATCACACAGAATTTTTTGTTTAAGATTTTTGGCATAATTTTGGCCACAACTTTATTAAAATAAAAATTTGTGAGTGGTTGCTTAGGCCAGTGTTTCCCAACCGGTGTTCCGCGGCACACTAGTGTGCCGTGAGACGTTGGCTGGTGTGCCGTGGGAGGGAGGCGGGCAAGTCGGGCGGTGAGAGGCGGCGGCGGCGAGGATCCGCGTTGAGCCGGGGGCGGCTCCGCGGTGGTGGTGCCGAGGTTTCTCTCTCCATTCTCCCCTCACACACACACACACACACACAGGAAATAACACAGGATCAGCTGACAGGACCCAGCCAATGGGGCGGCGGTGGGGCAGCGCGTGCAAAAGGGAGGAGCGCGAGACAGCGGACGAGGAGGAGGCCGGCATGTCCGGGCAGCAGCAGCAACAACAGCAGCAGCAACTCCCGGCAACGGCTCCTCAAGCCCCGGGCAACCCTACTCCCTCACCGGCCTCGGCCGCCCTCCTGCTCCACCCGCCGCCGCCTCCCCCGCCACCGCCGGCCACCTCGGCCCCGCCGCCGCCCCCTCCTCCGCCCGCTATCGCCACCACCACCACAACAGCCGCCGCCGCCTCAGCTGCCGCCGTCCCTCAGTCCCTCGCTTTGCTGCCTCCTCCCCCCCACCCCCAAAGCTTGGAGGTTCCCCGGCAAGGGGGAGGGGAAAAAATTGAAAACTTACACTTTCGTGCGTCCCTCCCAGCGTGACGCTGCGCGCTGACGTCACGGGGCTGTAATGGTGGTGTGCCGCGAGATTTTTTTCATCAAACAAGTGTGCCTTTGCCCAAAAAAGGTTGGGAAACACTGGCTTAGGCATTGGTTGCGACTATCTGCCCCCACCATGGCGGGCAGACTGACATTCTGCACGATGCGAAAGTCAGAATAGGGGAATACACTTGGGGGTAGTGACGGAGCAGGGAACCTGCCCTCACCCCAAATGCAACCAGGAGCTCATTGCTATGGCCCGAGCCCCCTTGACAGAGAGGACAAGCAATAGTTAGCCCCCAATTCATTTAACGGAATCCCTTGCAGCAGCAGCATTAGAGGGGCAGGCACTCAACCTACCAAGGGCAGGCACTCAACCAACCAAACCATAAACCAATGCCTAACCACTGCCCCTCAACCAACCAAACCATAAACCAATGCCTAACCGCAACCTTACAAGTTGTGACGATTTGCTACGCAGTAGGCAAAAACCAAATGACCCCAGCCAATCAGCCAGATGGACAAAATTCCTACCGGGCCCCTGCCCCAAGGGCAGACGACCCCATGACAGGCATAGCAAGGTCAAAGCGAACAACCCTTAATTCTAGGGAGGGGGGGGCGGGCAATCCGATGCACGGTCGAAAAGAGGAAGCCCTAGCCTCGTGCAAGGAGTTTTAGCATTTCTGGCTGTCAGTCAACAAATGGCAACATTAACTTCTTCCCAACAACAAGGGAAGCCCCAATCGCATCAGTGGCCAACGATCAATTAGCCTGCCCCCAACTTTGGAGTGTCCTGGCGGCCCCCACCGCAACACGTGCTCTCCATGAAGGAGAACACGCTTTGGAGAGATACTTGGCTGCAAAAGTTCGTGTAAAAAATTACTGTTAGACTCTGTTAAGTTGCCACAACTTTCTTGCATTTGTCTAAGGAAATGCAAAACTACATACATAATAAACATACAATTTTGTGGTCACACTGATTCTCTCTAATTGATGTATAGTAAACCAGCATGTTTAGTTGCTCTTTTTTAACTTTGGTTTTTTGGCAGATTCAAGCCAAAGAAAAAGAAGCTCAGCAGAGCAAAGCATTGAATCAAGAATTTGATCAAAAGATTCAAGGGATTGCAAAAGAGCTCGATTCAATTCTATTTAAACTGAAGGAGAAGACAAATAACATAACACAAGCTAAAATGGATCAAAGGGTAAATAAGATTCTACTTTGTACAGAATCACTCCCTATTTAATAATCTTGTAGAATCAAATATTTACCACAAAAAAATCTATATCAAGGATAGCCAACTTAGTGCCCTCACGATGTTGAACTGAAAGTCCCATTGGCCATGCTGGCTGAGGCTGATGGGAGCTGGAATCCAACAACATGTAGAGGACACAATTTGGACTTCCCCTGTACTGTGTTATGAAACCTGGAGCATGGAGAGAGAAGGATTATAATGAAAGTGGGAAGATATCACCCTTTGGTATCATACGTGAAAGCTTTTAAGACTGCATTTGACTAATGGCTGGTTCGTGTATGTGTGTGTATCAATTTATTTCTTGTGAGCTGATGGAGCAGCTGAAAGTTTAATGAAAAGCTTTTCTTTGAGGATCCTGCAAACGATTGATGTCTCTGCTCTCTGATGATCTGTGATCATTTATTCACACATAGAAATCATTAGTTGATGCTAGTCATTTTTGCAAGTGTGAAAGCAAAAGATGGCTTGAGAATTTGCCATCTTCACACATAAGGATAAGCCAAACTTTCTGGCTTATCATGTTCTAATGCAAATGAGCTGCATGCTGATGCACACTGCCTAGTTGATTCCACTATGCTTCTCCCCAGGCATAAGTGGGATAAACCAGGAAGCTTGATTCCCCCATTATATCTAAAGCTCATTACTCTCTAACAAATAACAATGAGTAAACCAAATACAGTGGTACCTCGGTTTACGAACTTAATCCGTTCCAGAAGTTCGTTCTTAAACCAAAACCGTTCTTAAAATGAGGTGCGTTTTCCCTAAATTTAGTGTATTTTTGGTTTCTATGGAAGCCGCTCAGAGTGGCTGGGAAAACCCAGCCAGATGGGCAGGGTACAAATAAATAATAATTATTATTATTATTATTATTATTATTATTATTATTATTATTATTTATTATTATTATTATGATGCCTCCCACCGCCGGTGCCCTTCCACCATTCAGCTTCTGTTCTTAGATGGAGGTAAAATTTGCAAACCAGGACATTACTTCCGGTTTCCTGAGTTTGTAAACCAAACCATTCTTAAACCAGACTGTTCTTAAACTGAGGTACCACTGTACTCATGGCTTAAGGTTGGCTAGCAATATGTCTGGTTAAGGAGCAACAAACTTGATCCATGGTTTGGATATTGCAGCCAAACATTACTCCCACCAAAGGAGGAACAAAATGAGAGTAACTGCAGTAGCATGCTACTTGTTCATGCTAAACCACGATAAGCCAAAATTCTGGCATATCATTCTGTGCAAATGTGATCAATATGATTGTCTTTATGTCATTCTTTAAAAAGAGAGCTATCAATGTTTCTTACTTTTAAATCAATAGAGAAAATGTATAGATATCTAAATCCCCCATTTGTGTCGCATTGTGCATACTATATACATCTAATCCTACAAATTGTTGGGCTGACTACCGTATATATAGTATTGGGAACTTCTCACTTTTAGATGTACAACTCCATGGTATGGTCAATGATTCTCTCTCTCTCTCTCTCTCTCTCTCTCTCTCTCTCTCTCCCCCCCCCCCCCCCCGGGCGTGTTCATGTCCATACTCTTACCTTAGTGCTTAGTATAACAATAATAACTCCTTTTGCATGCGTGGGAGGAAAATTACCAGCCACTCCAAAGAAACTGAGCTGGAAGCTATAGGAGAGAAATCTGCACATCCTTCTCATTCCATACAAAAAAATGCTGAAAATGGTGTAACAGTACTCACAAGACTTTGAAAGGAAACAATCTGCCCACTTTTCTCTTTTTCATTCAGTCTTTTCCATTTTTTTGGCAAGTAATGCAGTTTCTTCTCCCTCCAGCTACTGGGTGAAGAATTGGACAGTTGCAACATAAAGCTGATGGAACTCGATGCAGCTGTCCAGGACTTTGCAGAGCAGAATCCTCAGCTGGCTAAGCACCTGGCTGGCAAGATAAGCCAACTGACTGCTCTCCACCAGCAAACTATTAGACAGGCTGAGTACAGGGCATCAAAGCTGAGTCAGGTATAGTATTACGTTAGCGTAATGCAATTTCAAATATTGTTGAGATGTTCAAGTATTTTTGAAACAGATAATAGCAGGATGAAGGACTCTTAATACAGTGGTACCTCTGGTTACATACTTAATTCATTCTGGAGGTCTGTTCTTAACCTGAAACTGTTCATAATGTGAAGCACCACTTTAGCTAATGGGGCCTCCCGCTGCTTCCACGCGATTTCTGTTCTCATCCTGAAGCAAAGTTCTTAACCCGAGGTACTATTTCTGGGTTAGCGGAGTCTGTAACCTGAAGCGTATGTAACCCAAGGTACCACTGTACACCACAATTCCATGGGAGCACAGAGAACATGGTACTGTGCACAGAATTCAGTTTCCAGGGAATTTCACGTTTGCCTCCCCCCCCCCCCCAAGTCTCCTGCCCTCTAAACTGTGAATATAGACATTGTCTGCTGGTAATTTGAGAAGCCAAAGTGAAATTTCCAGTAGGTTAAGTTGAGGCTGCCAGCTCCTTGCATAGTTCCTTACCCCGAAACAATAACTAGCAAAACCAGACTACAGGAAAAATTGTGCAAAAATATGCAAGTATTTTTAGTTTGTATCTTTGGGTCATATTGCAGAGTTCAGATTTTCTTGGCATGAATTTTGATTTTAAATTGCAGAATACACTACTGTGGCAACATGGTAGAAGGGATGAAAGTGGAAATTATGTTTATCCTTAGATGATAATGTCTTTAAGATTTTAAAAGATTTTTAGACTTTTAAAAAAATATACAGCTTTACAACACATCTTTTTTTCCCCTTTGATGCCTACTCTGGTAAATATGCATAGGATGGCAGTCTTAGAGGGCCTCTTAAAATCCAGTAAGTTCAAAGGGCTTTTCAGAAAGTACAGTAAGGCTGAAAGCGACATAAAGCCCTTATGACTCACTTTTATCCACTAGAGGCCCTCAGCCAGGGGACACGTGTTTGCTGTTACTCTGTGGCCTCTTGTCTTCCATGAGCTTATACCAATTGCCTATGTGATATATTGCATGCTAATATTACTGAGTGACTAACAGTAGTTTCTAGTGGTTTAAAATAATCCTAAATATGGTTTAAATAATCCTAATTGTTCAATATACTAAATGTCCAGAAAAGTATCTTGGAAATATAAACAACCGCCTGATATATTTCTGTGTAGGGCAATATATTGCTTGCCCTTAAAAGGGATTGGTCCTTTGCTTGTAGTCTGTGCGAGTACTCACAAAACATAGTTCAGTCAATAAAGGAAGAGGTGTTGTAGATCAGGGAAGCAAGCAGTGCAGTCATTTGTGATAGAGCCAAATTTATCTTAGTATGTATGCAGTGATACTCCCACACCTTGACATCAATACATTCTAATTCTTCCATGTCGAATTTTCAAAATAGCTTCATCTGCGTAAGAAGTAGGCATAATAGGCATATGGCAAATGTACCAATTTTAATGCAATCAGCACATTAGAACAGTAATCGAGAAGTGTAAATGTTAAGAAACTAGAAGAATGGAAGTAATGAAAATTGCTAGGTAAATAAAGTGACACCATTTCAGAAACCAAAAGTATTTTTGCAAGCAAGACTGTACTTTGGATTTATTGAAGTAGATTTTACTTGTCTTTTCAGGCCATTTCTCACTTAGAAGAATATAATGAGATGCTAGAATTCATACTGAAATGGATTGAAAAAGCTAAAATCCTAACACATGGGAGCATTACATGGAATTCTGCCACTCAGCTTCGTGATCAATTTTTGACTCATCAGGTGATTATAGAAAAAACATTTTTCAGATAATATATGAAGGCACAAATTGTTGCACCACAGATAGTTTCTACCTCTGAACTATAATACCATTGTGTTAACAAATGAAATTATGAAGTCTGTGCCGTTTTCTGATATATAATATCAGAATATATACATGATATATAATGCTGGAAGCCAGGTCTACATAAATATTATATATAAAAATAAATTGAAGTAGCCGATCAAACAACATGCGTTCCTGCCCCACTGATGCTCAAATGAAAATGTTTTTATTGTGCTAAGTAATGCCGTTGGCATAAGAAAGTACCCTGCCTCACATTTGTTGCCAGTAAGCAGTTCTTTCCTTATTGGGTTTTGACAGATTGACACAGAGGTTTGTATACCAATTGGGGTTGTTGTTGTTTTTGTAACAGAGTGTATTTGGATGTCTATAATCACATGCTGAGATAGAGTTTTTGTACCTTCAATATTGCAACAGAGGATGTGTATAATAGAATTGTGTGAGGCACACAAGGCCCTGTCCAGACTAATACATTCTACTCCTGGCTCCAAGTATTGGTGTTGATGAATAGTTCATCACTAGAGGAATGAGAGGGATGCAGGTGGCGCTGTGGGTTAAACCACAGAGCCTAGGACTTGCTGATCAGAAGGTCGGTGGTTCAAATCCCCGCGACGGGGTGAGCTCCCGTTGCTTGGTCCCTGCTCCTGCCAACCTAGCAGTTCGAAAGTACGTCAAGTGCAAGTACATAAATAGGTACCGCTGTGGTGGGAAGGTAAACGGCATTTCAGTGTGCTGCTCTGGTTCACCAGAAGCGGCTTAGTCATGCTGGCCACATGACCTGGAAGCTGTACGCCGGCTCCCTCGGCCAATAAAGCGAGATGAGCTCCGCAACCCCAGAGTCATCCGCAACTGGACCTAATGGTCAGGGGTCCCTTTACCTTTACCTTTAGAGGAATGAGTGCTAAATTTTCCTGTCTCAGTCTAGCAACCCTATAGAAATAAGACAACTACTTTATACATCGTGCTTCAAGTACTGCAGATAGTCATCATGTAATAAGTTTTCCATTAACTACATGGCTTAATGAAACTGCTGCTCAGTAGGTTCTCATAATTTACTACATAGTGTTAGAAATACCAGAAATTTTCAGCTGCCCACTTCATTTTGTTAAGGTAAAGACTTGGTACAATAGTTCTCCATAGGTTATTGGGGCAGGGGGTGGTGATTGCTTCATCCACTGGGAACTCTATGTTGTTCTCTTACCTGGACAATTCTGGTGGAGTAATAGGCCTAGGAAGAGTTCCCTTTGGTATCTTTTCAGGGGAGTGGATGATGATAGACCATAAATGCAGTGAGGCAGCTGTAAAGGTCCAGTTCACGGGCGATTGAAGTCCCAGCTGGGGACGTCGGGACCGGGGGCAAGATGGCGGGGTGGGAGCAGGAACGGGAGTCCAGAAGCCAGGAGTCGGAAAGCTAAGAGTCCGAGGGCCAGAGAGCCAGGAGTCAAGAAGCCAAGGGTCTGAGGGTCAGGAAGCAAGGAGTCACGAAGTCAAGGGTCCAAGGATCAAGAAGCAAGGAGTCATGAAGTCAGGAGTCCGAGGATCAAGAAGCAAGGAGTCAAACGCAGCAAGGCAGGGAACGTGTTGCTGTGGCAAGGAGCCAAAGGGAAAATGCTGACCTTGTATCGCTTCTCAGCTCTTGCCACCAGGTGCTGTGAGTTACCAATCGGCCTTACCTGTGTGGCCGCGCCTTGCCTCTTCAGAACAAACTTAGGAAGGCTCCAGTCCTGCAGAGTCCTGTTGGTCACAGGGCCTGGCTCCTGCACGCACATCTGACAGCAGCTGTATAAATGACAGTTTCTAGACTCCTGCTTGATCTTCATTTCACCAGTGGGTGCCTCCTGAATTCTGGCAGGAATCAGAGAGGAGTTCTTAGATACCTGTATTCTTAGTAAATCCTTGTGATGCCTTATGCCTTGGTTCTGAGGTCTGAGGCAAGCCACTATTCAAACATATGATGGGGGAGGGGATAACATTATGAAGTCTGAGTGCTGACACAATATGGTTGAACGTAAACTTTAGCCTATCATTTTTTAAATCATAATCTGAATATTGAAACAAATTCTGTCACTACTCCCACCTAGGCCATGCTTGAAGAATCTGGAGAGATCCATGGAGATCTTGAAGCCATGACTGAGAAGATAGACTATCTGGCGAGTGTGTATTCAACCAAAGGGATGTCTCAACAAGTGTCAGAGCTTGGGCGGCAGACTGAGGAGTTGCAGCAAGTGATCAGACAGCGACTGCAGAATGTTCAGGATGCAGCCAAGGTATTCGGAGTGCCCTTCATATCTAGCTGACAGTTGCAGGTCTGCTTTATGACTGCACAAGGCTAATATAAAACATCTTCTTGTGATTATTCCTTAGTAATGTTTGTTGTAATCTTACCGCATTGGCCCGAATATAAGCCACACTTCTTCTTTTTTTCCAAATTCCGATTGTGAAATGTTAAAGTGTGGCTTATCTTCATGACCTTACAGTATTGCTGCTGAAACAGCTGCTCACAAGGGCTGTTGGGGGTGTGGGACAACGGCACCCATCCTGGCCGTGTCTCCCAAGCCTCCCCCAAGCTGCTGGGGGGAAGGCTGCTGGCAAAGTAGCGTGGCTCCCCCCCCCCAGGAAGCAGCCAGGGAGCATGGGGTAATGGTGCGCAGTCCGCCTGCCACTTCCAAGTCTCTTCCAACACTGGCTTGGGGAGGTAGAACTGGGAAGCTGTAGTATCAGGAGGCGGGTGTGTAGTGAGCTTGGAATTGAACGCCAGTGCCGGCTTGGGGAGCTGGACACCAAGCGTTGGCTGCCCCCCGTTCAGGGCATTAGAGCCAGGAGGTGGGCCACACCCATAAATAAGCCTTGACTTTTAAAGGTGCAGCTTATATTCAGGGCAATACGGTATATGTTTTATTCTAATCTTAACTTTTTGTAGGACACCCTGCTTAAACACATAAATATACTTAGGAGCCTAAATAAATAAATATACTGCATTTCTAGGGCACAATGCCCAGGACAGTTCTCCTATGCAAGCCACATTGAAATAGACGGAAGGTTGTACAGGAGGCAACAGTTTCAGGTGTGTCCAATTGATGTGCAATTGCTGACATGCAGGTACTTTGGGAATGGGGGAAGAGAACGCTTATGCATGTTCTGCTGAAGTGTGCGGGGACCGGGAACGGAACCCAATGTGAAATGGTTGCTGCCTGTAGAAGATGAGGAACTATAATATGCCAGAGAATGCATATGATATGTATTCCATTTTCCAGAGGCTTGGAGATCACTTAAAATAACACCACTGACTTATGTATCTTAATGCAAGTTTAATGTGGCTTGTGTTTTTCCTAGTTTTTCTGTACTTTTTCCCCCCAGGATATGAAGAAATTTGAAACCGAGGTAAAGGCTCTTCAAACAGCTTTAGAACAAGCCCAAGCAACTCTGACATCTTCAGAGATCAGCCGTTTGAGTCTGAAAGAACAACTTTCTCACCGACAGGTTAGACTGATTATAAGATAATTTTTGTGAAAGGAGAGCAGCAAAGTATTACTTTAGATGGAAATTTATTTACATCGACTGAAGTGACTAAGTTCTGTTTGGGGCCTGCTTTGAGGTGGGATGGAAACCCATTTTATGCACTCTACTTCTGTTTTTGTAGGTGTAGGAAATGTTAAATTATTTGAACAATAGTACTTGGAAAAATTGGTCCATTCAGAACGTAGAAATTACTTGGCCTATGAATTTATTCTTCTCTAGCATCCCCTGTTAGTGTCTTCCTAAGGACAAATCCTGTTTCATTGTTGATGGCACTGATTTTGTTACGGTGTTATAAAAACAGACATTTGGGAAAACAGTGTTTCATGATACTGTTGTATGTCCTCCAGTTGAACTGAAATCACCCACTGAATAGCTAAATATATTTGGTTGTTATATTTTAAAAAGACAAAACAATCAACCCCAAGAACTTCTCTAAATATAAATTGCTCAGATTCTTTTCCTGCATAGCTCAGTCAAATCCAAAAGGTAATATTAAATATTTTCAGCTGTAGATGGCAATTTTGTGCTGATGCTTTTAGTTGTTGTTACACACATTACCTCATATAACTGATTTTCTAAAGTGTGAAAATGTAGTAGAGAATGTTTTTCAACATGTCCTACCAATAAATCATTTAGCACACATTTTGAGATTTTTGTTGAGCTCACTTTAGTAAAAGGCTATTGAGGTCAATGGAGGCATGAGAAGTTGTGTTTTTTAATCGCACTCATGTTATTTCTAGCATCTGCTTTCTGAAATGGAGTCACTGAAGCCAAAGGTTCATGCAGTGCAGATCTGCCAGAGTGCTTTGCGGATTCCTGAAGAAGTGGTCACCATGCTACCAATATGTCACACTGCCCTCAGGCTGCAGGAGGATGCTAGCCATCTACAGCACACTGCTATTCAGCAGTACAACATAATGCAGGCAAGTATAAATTGAATGTGAAAAGAGGTGGCAATATCACAGTTTGGAGTAAATGTCATTTTTTCTTAAGAGCTTTCTTAACAAAGAAAAATGTGTTTTGAATTTCTAGAATCGTTGCTAGTTTAAGAACATTTACATACAGATATATACAGGCGGCCACCATTTTGTGCAGAGGTTCCATTCCTGGCCTCTAACACGTGTCAGTTGAACACACATAAGTGTGACCCGCCCCCATCACGCCCCCATTCTGCCCATAGCTGTCAACCTTCTCTTTTTTTGCGGGAAATTCCCTTATTCCAGCACTGTTTCCCGCTGCTTCCCGCTGCTATCCCAGATTGTAAGATATCCCGTAGACTGTCCCCGGGACAGGTGAGGCTGCTGATCCCTTATTTTCGAGGCTGCTGATCCATTATTTTCAAATCTGAAAGTTGACAGCTATGATTCTGCCCTATTCCCAGTCCAAAAGGAACTGCACACTGGCAATCGCACGTCAATTGGACGTGCCTAAAATGGTTGTTGCCTATATTACTCAAAAGAAAGTGTGCAATATCTCTCAGAAGTTACAAACTAAAAATACTGAACCACTCGTTTTTCACATGATAAACAACCTGGAATGAAATTTAGACCTCTGGTTTATCAGTGATCTGCATCCCATCCCCCAGTAATTATGTTATAACCCTGCAACAAACATTTGGAACAAATTAATTACTTTGTAAGTCAGATTTAAAGTGTGTAAGTTTAAAAAAAGTATTTAGTAGTAAAAATGTTAATGGCGTCTTACTTGCACTGCAAATATCTAGCTTTTTATAGCATTTATAGTCCTAAAGAGAATGATACACACATGTACACAATAGGTGTTTTATTTTCTGGTGTGCTTTCACTGTATTCCCCCTGGCCCTGGCATATTTCCTCTCTAGGAAGCAGTAGTACAGTATGAGCAATATGAACAAGAGATGAAACATTTACAGCAACTAATAGAGAGAGCTCATCGTGAGATCCAGGACAAGCCCATATCAACAAGCAACATTCAAGAATTGCAAGCCCAGATTTCATGCCATGAGGTAATGTACCTAAGATTAATCTGTAACTCATTTGCACTTCCTGAAACTTAAATTTCCATTTCCTTTCCCATTTTCCAGAGTATTACCGGTAACTCTTGCAGTCATACCAGACCCTGGCATTTTTGTCTCTTCTGACTCAGACTGGAGAGGAAAAAATATATATATCAACCCCCTTTTTTGCTGCTTCCTCTCCACAACAGTAGCTATTTCCCATTGAAGAGACTATATCAAATGGGCTTTTCAATCCCTCCCTCTCCCATTTTATATGGATGCACTGCCAACTGTACAACTTATATATGCAGCATTGGGAGGTATATCCCAGTGTCTGTAGGCAATAGCTGGCAGTCATTTAAAAATCTTAAGTGCCATTGCACAGAAGCAAAACTGGACTTGGATGTAGCTTGTCCAAATATGCCATTGGACTTGGATGTGGGGTGTAGTGGTTAAGAGCAGTAGTCTCGTAATCTGGGGAACTGGGTTCGCGTCTCCCCTCCTCCACATGCAGCTGCTGGGTGACCTTGGGCCAGCCACACTTCTTTGAAGTCTCTCAGCCCCACTCACCTCACAGAGTGTTTGTTGTGGGGGAGGAAGGGAAAGGAGAATGTTAGCCGCTTTGAGACTCCCTAGGGTAGTGATAAAGCGGGATATCAAATCCAAACTCTTCTTCTTCTTCATAGGTGTGAAGTGTAAAGTTTAATATTGCAAGATCTGAGTCTCTTGAATATGGTTTGTGTTGAACAATTAAGACATACACTTATTTTTCTTAAATTTAACGAAGTACATGTCTTCAAGGAGAAAACAGATCCTCTCGCCCTGTTACAAAGTAAAAGTAAAAATAAAATCAAACACTTATATCACAGCTTTTGTGCATCGGAGACCTATGGTGGCTAGTAATGACATACCATTAAAACAGCAGCATGAGAATCAACATATAAACCTCCTCCCAAGCCACAGGGCTGGTCCACCAGTGAGGCAGTTGCCTTGGGGCAGCAGATGTGGCCTACAAGGAGCATGCCAGTTGCCTCCTCTTGCTTCTCATCCTCTGCTGTGTGGCAACCCACCACTGCCCACTCCTTGCTGACCTTCCCCAACACCAGCAAATGTTAATCAGTAATAAATGAGTTAATTGGCTAAAAACCTCAAAGCAGAAATGGAATATACTTCCTGGTATCTGATTTCGGCTTTGGTGCCTGAACCCAGCTGTGCTATCCCATGCTTCATTATCATTTCATATGAGTCACATACCTCTGTCTATTCCTGTTTGGATCTCATTCCTATCAGGCACCCTTTGGCTTAATTCCATTGCTGATTTATTCATGCAAGAAGTGAATATGCAAAAACAAGGCAATAATCACCACATCCTGTTGGGAGGTAAAGATGTGCAGGCTGTTAAGCATTCTGCATTGATTCCTTGTCTCACAGGTGGAAAAAAAGATCCATTAAAAACCTGAGTGACTGGTTTCATGATACTGGCTATCTCACTGTGAAATTACTCCAGCCCTTAGGCATTCATTCAGGTTAAGCTTTGCAGGAGTTTCTCTTATACTTAATTCATTTGCTCTGAGCTGTCAGACTGTAAAAACATGTTTGGGACCAATGGCATGAGATCACTTTGTTCCAGCTGAATACTTTTGAAAACAATCTAACAATCGTCCTGCTTTTTTTGAGGACTAAAAACTAAGCAAACATCATATGAAGTCAGAAAATGCTCTTTCGAAAGGGAAAAAATAGGGTTGACCATGTGTCCTACTTTAAATAAGACAGGCCTCTATTTTGAAGGTCTGTCAGAGGATAGTCCTCTGTTTTTCAGATGTTCTCTGTTTGAGGTCTGTACAGTCCACATCTGATTTAAGAATAATTTGGATCCAGAATACCTGCACGTTTGCATACCAGCTTATTCACTCAGATTAGTGAGGAGTTCTCTTAGTTGTCCCTTGTGTTACAGAGATCTCAACTAGAAGGTAGGCATTTAGTGTAAACAGTCGTATGCTGTGGACCTCTCTTCTAGCAGTGATGTGGCAGGTTCCTCGCTTTTGACTTCCAGGTGTCTCTTGAAAGCTGTTTAATTAGCCAACTATTTTAATGATTATATATATTGTGTTTCACTGTGTTTTGTGGTGTTGCACATTGCGCTGAAATTTTATGACATTGCATCATAGAAATGTTTTTATAAATAAATAAATAAATGTAATCTTAAAAGGGACGCGGGTGGCGCTGTGGGTTAAACAATAGAGCCTAGGCCTTGCCGATCAGAAGGTCAGTGATTTAAATCCCCACGATGGGGTGAGCTCCTGCTCCTGCCAACCTAGCAGTTCGAAAGCACATCAAAGTGCAAGTAGATAAATAGGTACTGCTCCGGCGGGAAGGTAAATGGCATTTCCATGTGCTGCTCTGGTTCGCCAGAAGTGGATTAATCATCCTGGCCACATGACCTGGAAGCTGTATGCCAGCTCCCTCGGCCAATAAAGCGAGATGAGCGCCGCAACCCCAGAGTCAGTCACGACTGGACCTAATGGTCAGGGGTGCCTTTACCTAATCATAAAAAGGAAGAGCATGTGCCTTAAAAGTAGTGATGGAAAGACACTGATGGCATTTAAAAACAAACAAACGAGTTTTAACAAGGAGAGGTAGCAGAGATGGGTACAACACAGAAGCTAACACCCAAAAGCTAATATAGCAGAGTCTTTCTAAATTCTTTCTTGCTGTGGTCAAACTGTGTATCAAACTGCCGCTCACCCCGCAGTGTCATCCCCTGTTTTCTCTATTCAAACACCTGCCATTGTTTAAAACAGCCACTTTCCCCCACTCAGTGATTCTCTATTGCTGCTTTAAACATCTGCTGTTTAAAATGGTCATGTTTTCCCTCTAAGTATTACTCCATCCTTTGTTTACTTTTGTGAATCACCTGATATCAAATATAGCACCAAGTAACCTGTTTGCCAACACAGTTTGAAATTGAACTGCACAGGCAAAGTCACAGATCTTTACAGGTGCTAACAATCAGCTGCCATCAGCACTTGCAAAAGCTCAGGGGTTTACAAAGAGTCAGATATCAGCTACGGTAATTGTTGCCCCTTTCAAAGTGCTGTGCCTTTGCCCTCAGAAACCAGTGCTGTCCCCTCATACACATTTCTTACAAACCTGACTGGAAATATTTAGCTGATCTACCTGTAATGCCTTAGCTACGTTCTTGTGCCATGGTGATATACATAATCTACAAAACTAGACTGAAACAGCAATCAATAGTGTGTATTCTTAAGTGTGTAATTTTGCTGCTGCAGAGAGGGTTCAACTAGAGCATTAGTACAGAATTAGCTAATTTATTCAGGAGTACAATTTGGACCCAGTCCAAGCTGTGACTCTAAACAGGCAGTTAAAAGAAAATAAATACCTTGCAGAGTGATATTAAAATGCAAGCTACTAGTTTATCACGGCTCCCAGCATTTTAGAACAAAGCAAGAAGAAAGCCACAGTGTTTGTTAATCCATGACAGCCTTGTGCATTAACTTCTCTGTTCATTGTATTCAGTCTGGTCAGAAATGAATGCTGCATGTTTTTTTAAACTTCCAAGTCATTGCATGACCTCATTTCCTTGGCATGCCTTATCTGGGGACTTTCAGCTTATTTTAGTATCTCACACGGCAGACATGAGTATTTCCCTTCTTGTTTTCAGCAGGATTTAATGCAGAATTTGCTTATCCCCAGAAATGATAATGTGAGTTTAGCAGACACCCCTTCTATCAGTGACAGGCAGGAAAGATTTTCCATGGTGCTTTTCCATTTTCACTGCATAGCTTTCTGTTCGGTGGTTTAGCTCTGCCTTTCTCTGTGTGTATGTAGCGCGATGCAGCCTGACATGTTTGTTTTCCACAATCAACATCCTGCTGTTCGGCCACTGCTGCTGCTGAGGTAGGGCTTCTGAAACACAGAGCTGTGATTTTATTGGCTGACCTTAGACAAGCAAGCCGGTCTTTCTCTAACGGAAGCAGAATTGCTGCTCCTTCTTACGGCCTCTACATGCTGCATATGATTCTCAAGGAAGAAAATGTTTCCTCAGGAGCTGGCACAGAAGATCAAAGGCTACCAGGAGCAAATAGCATCTCTGAATTCCAAGTGCAAGATGCTAACAATGAAAGCCAAGCACGCCACTATGCTTCTAACAGTAACAGAAGTGGAAGGACTTTCAGAAGGAATGGAGGAGCTGGATTCAGAAGAACTCCTCTCAGCACACTCAGCTCACCCCTCTGTAGTAATGGTAAGCAATAAATGTACAATTTGTCTGTTTCCTGAGGCCACTAGTCATGTACAATACTGGTTCTGACACTATTATGCAAAAGATTGCTACAGTCCATGTTGTTTCTTTGTCTTCATGAGATGTCTGGGTGTTGCTGCTTAGAATGCACTGGAGCTCAAATTTATGCAGCTGTGGTTATTCAGTTTTACAAACCAGCAATTACTGTTATCCTTGGGTGTGTATGAGTGTGGCTTTTGGCAATTCAGCTTTTTAAACATGGATAATTCCTCGGAACCACCAAATAAAATCACATTTATAAAATAACAAAATATAGCTTCACTTTGTACTCCCAAGAGGTTATTATTATTACTACTATTTTCTGTTTTGTGCATTATCCTCCCTTGGTATACCTAAGTGAAGAACTGGGAGAGGGGGAAATTGAAATTATTATTTTGCATATGCATGGAACTTTTTATTTTTAAGTACACTGGATAGCAGTTGAAACCTTGCTGGAATAAAGAATCCATAGGAGATGCTTTACTATTAAGTTGTATGTGTTTATTGCTTTCAGTATCTTTACATGTGGATCTGCTTTTCTTCTGCAACATTCCTCAAATATATTTTATCTAGTAGAAAGGTACATGTTTCCCTAGCTGAATGTTCCAATATTTTCCTGTGATATCTCCTACAACTATGGTGTATGTGGATAAAGTTAAATATGTTCTCAAAAATGCTATCACTTAAATACTTCAGAACTAGAGTAAATAAACTTTCATTCTTTGTCTACATTATTAATACTGTTTTGTTGGTATGTATCAGATGCCAGGGAGGACAGGGCTTCTAGGTCTAATAGCTATGGAAAAGAGAGAACTTGGGCATGAACATTTTCTCATAGTAAGGTGAGGAAAACTGCCTGCCAAATAAAATTCTCACGCACAGTTATTAAAGGTACAGGGGCTCTGACTTCCTTTGAAATTTGCTTACCATGTAACTACAGGCTCTTAAACTATGGTCTGTTAGAACTCTAAGCATATGACTGCATTAAATAAAAATCCTTGTGGTGACTGAATGATCTTCTTGTCATTTGGGATTGCATTTCCCGTGGCAGATGACTGCTGGTCGCTGTCACACACTTCTGTCACCTGTTACTGAGGAGTCTGGGGAAGAGGGAACCAACAGTGAGATTTCTTCTCCACCTGCCTGTCGCTCTCCTTCACCTGTGGCTAATACAGATGCTTCTGTTAACCAGGTATCTCCCTGCTGGCTTTCATTCAATTGTGATGTGTGCAAATATGTGTGGTCCTCAGTGTGCAGTTCCTTATTTGTCCTGTCAGTTAACTTGGAAGTGTTTTCTCAGGGCAAAAAAACATGAAGCTTTTGTTTTAATATTATTATTTAAAGTGAAACTACATGCTGTTCTTTAAAATGTATATAATAGATAAATGCGGTGCAGCATTAAAACTCCTAGCACACTTGAAATGCTAGGCAGGGTCAAGCATGGGTTCAGATTGGATGAGGGACCGCATGTTGAGATTCCTGCATTGCAAGGTGTTAAGGGAGTGGGTGGCACTGTGGTCTAAACCAGTGTTTCCCAACTGGTGTTCCGCGGCACACTAGTGTGCCGCGAGACGTTGCCTAGTGTGCCGTGGGAGGGAGGCGGGCGATTCGGGCGGCGAGAGGCGGGGCGGCGGCGGCGAGGAGAGGCCGCCCAGCGCGGGGCTCTCGCCGTCTGCCTGCCTGGCTGCCTGCATGGCGCTGACGTCACGGGGCTGTAACGTGCCCCACATAGGCACACGCGGGGCGGCGAGCGAGCTCCCTCCCACATCCCATCGCCGCTCGCTTCGGCCGGCCTACTGGGCTGTCGCAGGCGGAAGGCCTGCGCATGCGCGAGGTTTTCGCGCCTTCGGGATTCCCTTCACGCCTTCCTCCTCCCGGGTCCTTGAGAGCCCGGGAAGCGGCAGCGCGAGACCGGCGTTGAGCCTGGTAGGTATTGCGCTTGCCAAGGCAGTCATTTGGGAAATGAAAACTTGCAAAGCAAGCAACCAGTTCAATCTGAAGTACGTGTATGCTTAATATCCTGTATCTGAAACCTGTTCTGCCCCCTCCCCCACACTTGGTGCCATTTTCATCTACACATGCAGCAGAGTAAGTTGACCCAGAATAGTACCAATTCAGATGGCAGATGGGAGAATGACAGTGCTGAATGCTTTCCCATGTAGAACAGTCCCTGCAAATAAAAACCTAGCATATTTGGAAGAGGGATGCTAGCCTAACCATTACCTTCTATGCTGTTACTATTTTTTTTATTTTTTTTTTACATAAGTAAAAAGTGACCTTTCCCCATCTGGCATGGTGGTGTGCCTCGAGATTTTTTTCATGAAACAAGTGTGCCTTTGCCCAAAAAAGGTTGGGAAACACTGGTCTAAACCACTGAGCCTAGGACTTGCCGATCAGAAGGTTGGCATTTGAATCCCTGTGACGGGGTGAGCTCCCATTGCTCTGTCCTAGCTCCTGCCAACCTAGCAGTTCGAAAGCATGCCAGTGCAAGTAGATAAATAAATACTGCTGTGACAAAAAGGTAAACGGCGTCCAGTAGCAGTTTAGTCATGCTGGCCACATGACCCCATAGTCGTATTTGACTGGACTTAACCGTCAGGGGGTCCTTTACCTTTACCCATTGGAAGGGGTTGGACTAGATGAACCATGGGTTCCCTTCCAGCTCTACAATTATCTGATACTGGAGATACGGATAAAAGAATGGGAGCATGCACAAGATTTTCAGCATTACAGAAGATCCTGACAAAACACAGCTTTTGTTGTCCCTTTATCTATCTGCATGTTTTCTGCTACTAGGTAGTTGCAAAGATCTTCCTTTGTTCTAATATTATTTCGTTATTGATGGTGACTTTTGTAAATGTGGATTAAATTGTTTCCATTCCATTGCTTTATTTTCAACATGAGCTCTCTTTTCAGTAATTACAGTGCACAGCTCTATCAAATTGACACTGTAGGTACCTTTGTTAATTAATGAGCATTCTGAAGCTGTTTGATATTTAATGGTATAATGCAATGAATAAAAATAGAGATGCAGGGCTAAAAAAACCACACCTTGATGTCAAGCTTATCCAATCAGATATTTTCTTCTCCCTGTTTCACTCCTTGATCTCAATGAAAAATAATGTGCTTTTCTTGCATATTCTCTCATAGATAGATTTCCTCACATATTATATGCATCATTACGTACCGTAATTATTATATGGTTATTATATGCATTTTATGCATATCATAGTATGCAGTTATATACTGCAAGTTTCCTAAAATAACCAGCACATAAACAAATACACAGAATGCTGCATATACAGGAAAAATAATAATATAATAATTTATTATTTATACCCCACCCATCTGGCTGGGTTTCCCCAGCCACTCTGGGCGGCTGCCAACCAAATATTAAAAACACAATACAGCATTATATACATAGTTACGTATTATAACATAATATTGCAGAAGTAAGGTATAGCACAAGGCTTGACTCTTTCATATGAGATATATATGTAATCAGTTCTACTGGGGGGTGCCAGTATATCATTTGTTGGAGCTTTTCTTAAAAATAAAATGCTTGAGTTGTAAGCAAGTGCTCAATTCAACAGAAGGTTCAATTCGGGTGTAGCTTGATCAGGTCAGAACTACCATTTCCCATGGATAAATGCATTTCAAACTGATTCCTCCTTCACTAGTAAAGAATGGGAACAGAGCAAGAACAATTTATTCATTACCTAATTATTGTAAGCTAGTAGCAAGTACTTCTTGCTCCAAACAAAAGCAAAAACGCACCACTATTGTGATTCAACAAGGAAATTGATAGGTTAAAATAATAAGCAAAGCAAATGTAGGAAGTGAGATAATGAGCCATTGACTTTGCAAAGTTTAGTTGCATTGCAAGTGTAAAATACAAGAACCTCAGGAATAATTTATTTATTTTTTGCAATGTATTTTGTAACATGGGAAATTAAGTAAGAAATATGCATTGGGCCAACCTAGAGTTTGAGTGAGTTAAAAATGCAAGTTTGTCAGATCAAAGAGGGAGAGTCATAGTAGCAATGAGTAAGTAGCAGCACTTTTGTCTTTTTATTTTGCCTAAAGGTGACAGTTGTAGTAGGGGTGTGACAGTTGTAGTAGGGGTGTTGATCCACACAGCACTCTTACCTTCCTAGCAGCAGAATCGAAGAAGGAGGCTCTGCAGCCACTTGCTGCCTATATTGGTTGCTAGATGGAGGGACCATCATTAGAAGGATTCATTATAAGACTAACAATGTATATTAAAGCTCACAGAGCTATGGCTTGTGAGCAGAGCTGTGGGTGTTTTCTTGGGAAATTTACTTAAAAACAAAAGATAAAAACAACAATACATACAAATAATGATTGTAGAAGATAAGCCGTAAATTTAAGCTGTGCAGAGCAACAACAGTAAACAAGAATAAACTGACATTTTCAAGAGTGTGTTATGTCTTTTGAAACTGCTGTGTTGTGCTTCATGCTCATAGGACATTGCTTATTACCAAGCCTTATCTGCTGAACAGTTGCAGACAGAAGCTTCAAAGATTCAGCCCAGCCCCTCATCCACTCAGGAATCCTCTGAGCCGGGGTTAGAGTCTGCCACTAGTGCCAAGCTGGATGATTTACAACGTTCTTGGGAAACACTGAAGAATGTGGTAAGTCTCTTGGTGCAAGGAGGAAAAGGAGAGATGTTACTATAATTTTTTGTGTGGTTTAGGTGATTGTGTCAGAGTGGATTGTTTGCAAATATATGCATGACAAAAGAGAGAGAGAGAGGGAGGGAGAGAACCAACTGGTGTGGTGGCATTTTAGCTGTAAGGAAGTTTCTATGCAGAAAGTTTGAAGGTTTTGAATAAGTTCATCAAGTATACCAAAGCCTCTGAAGGCATACATTATTTTTAAGTAGTGAGGCCAGAGACAATTAGGTTCCATTATTGAAGCTCTGACTTCAGATAATTTAACAATGTGGCTGCTAGATTTCCACCTCGGACTGGGTATTCTGATAATATCACAACTGTGCTGTGCCAACTGCAGTGGCTCCCAGGGTACTTGAAGGACTACCTGTCTCCAGGTGAGTACCTTTTTATGAGGTGAGGTAGGCAATTACCAAACAGAGCTGCCCTGGTGGTGGTGTCCCAATAGCAGGATGCTCTCCTTAGAGAGGTTTGCTTGCCACCCAACTGTTATTTTTCAGCATCAGAATTTTCCAAAGGCTTGTAGATCTCGTTTACTGCTGTAGACTGCTTTTATAATCCTGTGACCTTTAAGTTTATTGTGAGTCGTATTCAGTGAATGTGTCCTGCCAGCACAAGGATTTCCACTTGCACAGTGGTACTTGCCCTCTCTCCATCTCCACATGGACCCCTAAATCTGTTTTAGGCATTTCCTCAGCACTGAGGAGCAGATTTAGAGATTTTGTGGGGTGTGCTCAAGAGGAGGAGGAGGAAAGTTCTGTTGTTCAAGAAATTGGGATGCACCAGCTGGATACCACCCTATGTTTCATTCTTGTAAACTGCCCCAGGAATATGATTGAAGGGCAGTATAAAAATAGTATACAGTGGTGCCCCGCAAGACGAATGCCTCGCAAGACGGAAAACCCGCTAGACGAAAGGGTTTTCCGTTTTTGAGCTGCTTCGCAAGACGATTTTACCTATGGGCTTGCTTTGCAAGACGAAAACGTCTTGCGAGTGTTCCGATTTTTTTCGCTCCCCCCCCTTTTTCTAAGCCACTAAGCCGCTAATAGCCTTTTAGCCGCTAATCCGCTAAGCCTTTAATAGCCGCTAAGCCTTTAATAGCCGCTAAACCGCTAATAGCGCTAATCCGCTAATCCGCTAATAGGGTTGATTCGCAAGACAAAAAAACCGCTAGACGAAGAGACTCGCGGAACGGATTAATTTCGTCTTGCGAAGCACCACTGTAATCCACAATTGACTCCCTCTTAGCTCCTATGTAGGCTTTTTCAGTGCAGACATCCATGCCAACACATGGAGATAATGCCCGTAACATGTTGAATGGCAGCAGTGTGGACTCAACTGCTTATCCCAGGAACCATGTGCTGTACTCTTTATGCAAATTCATGTGTAAAACAAACACATTTGTGCAAAGCTTTGTATCACTATGTCCACAGCAGCCAAACTGCATCAGAGATCATACGAAGCTCCAACTACAGTGGTACCTTGGTTTACTAACTTAATCCATTCCGGAAGTCCGTTCTTAAACCAAGCATTCTTAAACCAAGGTGTGCTTTCCCATAACAGTGGGGGACTCAATTTACAAATGGAACACACTCGACAGGAAGTGAAACATGTTCTTGTTCCAAGGCAAAGTTCACAAACCAAAACACCTACTTCCGGGTTTGCAGCGTTCTTAATCCAAGTTGTTAATAAACTAAGCTGTTCTTAAACCAAGGTACCACTGTATAGGGAAATTATAGCATAATGATGTGATTTGTAATTATAATAGATAAAATTTCAGACATAATTCACTCTTCTATGGGCAAACATTTCCATTTCTTCAACTCTCCTGCATCACAGCTACCCAATTCATCAGATCCCTGTGAGAGGGGACAGGGTGGGGGCTGCTGAGAGGAAGAGAGGGCAGGAAAATTATCTTCCACTCCCTGCTTCCATGGGTGTTTCTCTTATTATGTATAACTTTGCTTCCCTCCCTTTTTGGGTTTTTATGATGTTCTGTATATTATGTTCCATATATTGTGTATTTTTGTTCTCATGTGGTATATCAATGCCAGTTTCTTTTACTTTATTGAATAAAGAATTGTTTGTTGGGTTTTTTTAAAGAGTTGAATATCTAGTCACGGTTTACTTTACTTGTAGATTAGTGAAAAGCAACGTACCCTCTATGAGGCCCTTGAACGCCAGCAGAAGTACCAAGACTCCCTCCAGTCTACATCCACAAAAATGGAAGCCATCGAGGTGAAATTAAATGAAAGCCTGGGGGTTGGGAAGAGTCCAGAGAGCCAAATGGCTGAACATCAGGTAAAAATAAATGAATGGCAAGATAAATTGTTTGCTTCTTGTTCACTTACAGGTCTTTAGTCTTAAAATCCAAATTCCTGGCACAGTTGTACTGTCTGCCCTGAAAATATGTTGAAAGTCTGTATTTTCTAGTTGTGTGATAATGTTTCCCACTCACCCACCCAATTTTATCCTGTGATTTTTTTGAAAACAACAACAACTAGGCTTTGATGGATGAGATCCTAATGCTTCAGGATGAAATTAGTGAGCTACAAACTTCATTAGCAGACGAGCTGGTGTCTGAACCACTAGATACAGATGCTGCCGACCAGTTGGCTCTACAATCTACGCTTACAGTCTTAGCAGAGAGGATGGCCACCATTAAGATGAAAGCTTCAGGGAAACGGCAGCTGCTTGAGGTACAAAGATACCGAAAGGAAGTTTTCATCCTGACAAATTTCAATCAGTAAGGCCTTCCATGGTCTTTCAAGTATTTCCAAGTGTCCCTACATTTCGTTTGCTGCTGTAACATGTTTATCACTTGACGAGGGCTGCAGAACTTGCATCTTACCTCACGTGGCACCAGTGCTTTTCAGTAGAGCCTAT
Source organism: Podarcis liolepis (assembly GCF_965112155.1). NCBI lineage: Eukaryota > Metazoa > Chordata > Lepidosauria > Squamata > Lacertidae > Podarcis > Podarcis liolepis. The sequence goes on along the minus strand of NC_139557.1, from coordinate 68,278,933 downwards.
TCATGCATTCAGCTGCATATCACTGAGTGCTGTTTAAACACATAGTAGGAACTTTATTTATGTGCATGCCTGTGTGAACTAATCCATCATATTACCTTACCTTGTGTGGATCTGTAAGATGAATCTGTAAGATTCCTTCTGCACTGTTCTTTGAGTCTCTGGCCATGTTTCCAATTGCTTGATTCTCCTTTCACACTAAGCTGCCTTCCACATCTCTTCTTTATTCCCTGTCATTTCTTAAATTATTCCTTTAATTTCCATTTTTTTATGTTAAGCTGCTCAGCACACATCACGGTGTTAAGAAAAAATTACCTGAACTCACCTTAAATGAGTACATATTATAATCTGCTGTAGAGTTATATAGAGTGCTTCCTTTCTCCTCTCAGCAAGCCACTTTCTGTTATAAAATTCTTACACCACTATTCACATGTATGAGGTTTCTGTGAATCAAAACTTGTCCCTCGACAAATTAGGATACAGTGCAGGCTTCCCCTGAAGAAAGGGAATGAGGTGATGATTTTAGCTGATCTGCCCCCTTCCCCCAGTGCCACCTCAAATGAGGTGATGATTTTAGCTGATCTGCCCCCTTCCCCCAGTGCCACCTCAAATGAGGTGATGATTTTAGCTGATCTGCCCCCTTCCCCCAGTGCCACCTCAAACACTGTTTACGAAGGTCTCCCAACCCTCTGCAGCAACTTTTCAGGGGCTTGAGGAGAAAAGAACTGGCAAACTCTGCCATCTGCCCCTTTCCTTGAACTTGAGCAGCACTCCATGGAGTTCAAGTGTAGATCCAACCCATCTATTTTGTTCCTTCAAACTCGAAAGAATTGCAAATAATGGCCACATCTAATTACTAGGAGAAACTCAATGAGCAACTAGAAGAACAACGGCAAGAGCAAGCTCTGCAAAGATATCGCACTGAAGCGGATGAACTTGACCACTGGCTCCTGAATACGAAAGCTACACTGGACACCTCATCGGTTACTGTTGAGGAACCCATGGATATGGATTCCCAGCTGGTTGACTGTCAGGTGAAATAGCAACCATCATGTCTAAATATTACTTCTGATGCACTTATAGGGCTTTCTTGTATGTGTTTTTAATTAGGACTCCTCACATGCATATCACTCATATTCATGTGTTGAGCAGTGCATTTAAAATTTGTTTTTTGCATTTACAGTGCATGTAGCACCTGCACATCTCTTGAAACTTTGCCACATCTGGAAGGTGGAATGAGCAGTGTCTAAACCAAGTGTTGGCTAAATAGACAGATGACATTCAGAACTAGTTTGTGCAGCTTGCAAATTAGACACGGTCCTAATGTTTTAATCACTGGAACTTTTGAATAGAAAATCTTGTGTTTTGGGCCTACTTTTTCAAATAGAGCAAATAAGTGTTCCCTATTCATTTTTAAAGAAATCAACAAATAATATTACTCGGTTATCCAAGCAGTATGCAGAAATAAAAGTGTTCCAGAATTCTCAAAGCTTTTTAAGTTCATAACAGACTCATGTCTCATGCTCACTTCTTTAAATGAGATCACACTCAAGGACTGAGTTGCTCATTTCAGACATAGCACTAAACTATTAGTTGTTTGTTTGTTTGTTTGTTTGTTTGTTTGTTTGTTTGTAACAAAATTTGCTTACTGCTTAATTGTAGTAAAACTTCTAAGTGGGTTAATGCATTATTTGGGGACCTGTGGCTCTCAAAATGTTGTTGGACTACAACTCCCACCATTCCTGATCACTGGCTTCCTTGGCTGATGGGAACTGGATTCAGTAGCATCTGGAAGGCCACAGGTATCCCATTTCTTCCCTAAATGATGGTCTAGTGTTACATGAGTGAACAGAAGTGAGCTTTGAACTCCCATGCTCCCTCTCCTTTCTCCTTCTCTACTTTAGCCACAGGAAAGATTGGAAATTTTGTTTTAAGTGTATCTCTTTTTTGTTTGCACTTTTAACTCCCCCCCCATTTTTATGATGATGATTTTGTAGAAGGCAATTAATAAATTATCACAATCACCTTAAATTTTAAACAAACTGGAGTTAATCTCTGACTGTGTTTTCATAGAATGCTAAGCCATGGAACAAACTTGAGCAAAGCTTTCAACTCATGTGCTCCCCTTTCAGAACCCTGGCTTGTTGTTAGGTATATATCACAGATTGTGATTTAAACAAGTGAACATGAGATATGAGTCCGTTATGAACTTAATGAAATTAGGTAGCAACATGCTTATATTCTTTAATGCCCCCTAAAACTGTTTTTGATTCATGTGTTTGATCCTATCTAAAACCACATTTTTAAGGAAGCCAATTTACCATATGCACCTCAAATCTGAGCTAATATCAACACCCCCACAGACACAGAAGCCTATTGAGAATGACAGTTTTGGCAATAAAGATTTTAAAAGTGGGAATTAAATAGATTGGTTTGCCATTTTAAAACAATCCTTAAGTTTCTACGTTTCCTCCTTCTGACTTAATTGTCATCAGATTAAATTGCTCAGGGCAATTAAATAAAAGTCTTTAAACTTGTTGTCAGAATATTGTCCCCGTTTTGGTATGCTGTGGAAGTACTTACCTGCATTTCAAAATAAACATGCCAGAGATTTGTCACTACAAAGACATAAATCTCTTTCTAGACTAAAGAAGATTATGTGGAGGATCTTAGGGCCATTCATGCACCAATCAGAAAGATCCACAGTAAGCAGAGAAGCTTATCAATACAATCAGAGCAATGAGGAGGAGGGAAGGGAGATGAGCGCAGAAAAAGGGATCTCCCTGCATACAACAGGCAGAAGTGGCAAAACGAGGAGAAGAGAGCAACCATAATCTTCTAATTGCCATTATCTTGGGGTCATAGGTTCTGACATATTGATGCAGTAAAAAACTAGAGCATTTAAGCATCTAAATATCACTGAAATGCAAAAAAAAGTCTGTGCTGTGAAAAAGTCTTTGCTTTCAGACAATGCAGACTCTTGTGTTTTGGATGTTTCTTGTATGTAAAAATAAAAGTCAGAGCTTTGGGAAATGCAGAATATTGGAAGCACATTTGTGAAGGCTCTGTGGAAAACTCTGTGGAGCAACAATGCAAATCTGCCTTGCTCTTAGCTTGGATGAGGATGAGGTAGGCCCCTGCGGATGCTGCAAGATGTATGAATTTGCCTCCTTGTTTCTGCTGCTTCAGAACATGCTTGTGGAAATTGAGCAGAAGGTAGTGGCTTTGTCTGAGCTGTCTGTACATAACGAAAACCTTCTCATGGAAGGAAGAGCTCATACCAAGGACGAGGCAGAGCAGCTGGCAATAAAGCTCCGAACCCTAAAGGGAAGCCTTTTGGAGTTGCAGAGAGTCCTCCACGACAAGCAGATCATCATCCAAGTAAGGAGCTCTTCCTAATTGGCTTTAAGGGGGAGGGTTTGGGTTTGCATTTTTTCCTTCTGTGGGTTGGGGAAAATTTGAAAAAGAAGAGGCTGTCATTATTATACACCTGGCAGTAATTAAATTCCTGTCAGTTAGAATTTACCCATCAAGTTACAGTTTAATTTCTTTATTATCACCTTTACGGAGAGCTAAATTTATTAAAGCCTGCTCCCTGTCTTTGTCTTCTTCTTTGCCATTGTTCAATTGGAAATTGCTTGAATTGGAGCCTATATTTGTTTGTGTTCAGAGATTGGGATTTGTAGCCTTGTCTGTCCCTTGCCCTGTGCCCCCAAAGCACTTTTTAAAATGTTGCAAGTTTAGTTATTAATTTAGATCAGTTCATTCACATATCTCCTAGACAGGAGAAAGAGGCAAGTGCTTTTAAAAAACAACAATTGTGCACCATCATTTTGCGTATGATGCCTGTAAGCAGAAGACTATTCCCAGCAGCAAAATTATTTCACTGGCTTAAGGTGCATGCATTTATTTTAGGGTGTGAGGCAAATTTGACATTAAAAGTTCTATGCCTTTTATTTCATGATAACACTGGCTGTAATTCCCCCAAAAGAATCCTTTACTCACATGCACCTACATACATGTGTGCATCCACATTTTTTCCTGGCAGCGTTTTCTCACATTAGGGTATATTTAATGCTGCCAATGGCTTCATGTGATATGGAAGCAGCAGTGAGCCTTGGGGATGGGGTAGAGTGTAGGCAATTCCTACGTTTGACCGGAACTTGCTCTGTATCTCTTTGGATCAGGATCCTAATATTCAGCTAAAATATTTGTTAGGCTAACTTAGTGTATTAAGAACTACACACAAGTTTTTAAGTATTATTATCTACCTCTGAGATTCAGTTCTTCCGCTGTACGTATCCATACAACATTCCCTGGAGCAATATTTGAAGATCACCATCTTCAAAGCCAACTTTTTTATATATGAAATTGCTGAAAGAGCAGCTCGTTAAATTGCTGAAAGAGCAGCCTTTAGTAAACCACAGAAAGAGACAACTTCCTCCCTGATCCATTTGGATGTTATCTCCCTACTTGATGTCATAACAAACCAAAACCTCTTTGTAAGCATGTGATTCCCTACTTACGTATAATTCTTCTTTGCATGTTAAGGGCATAAGGAATTCTCTGGGGATTAGTGACCAGAGACTTGAGCAGTACTTGAGAAATGGCAAACCCATCTGATCACTAATCCTGAAGCAGGATAGTGTACCTGTGTCATTAATCTCATGGCAGATGAAACTGAAAATTAAAATGTATGGGAGCTTTTTCTTAACCCCAAAACTGTTCTACATTATGGTATGGCAAACACCTGTTGCCTGGAATATTGACCTTGAAGAGGTCAAGCAGTAGCTTTTCTGTAATCTGCAGCTATACATAGCTCTGGAGAATAGTAAAGGGGAAATGTGCTGAAGAGAGTGACACAAATCAAATTGGAATCTAAATGGCACAAAGTAGATACTTAACATCAGCAGTATTCAGAAACTATTTAGTGAACATTTAAGTTTCTCAGATCGCAGTTGAGGTGCTGTTCAGATGCTGTTCAGATGGAAGGCCACATAAGCTTTCCTTACAGTATAGAATCATAGAATCATAGAGTTGGAAGAGACCACAAGGGCCATCGAGTCCAACCCCCTGCCAAGCAGGAAACACCATCAGAGCACTCCTGACATATGGTTGTCAAGCCTCTGCTTAAAGACCTCCAAAGTAGGAGACTTCACCACACTCCTTGGCAGCAAATTCCACTGTCGAACAGCTCTTACTGTCAGGAAGTTCTTCCTAATGTTTAGGTGGAATCTTCTTTCTTGTAGTTTGGATCCATTGCTCCGTGTCCGCTTCTCTGGAGCAGCAGAAAACAACCTTTCTCCCTCCTCTATGTGACATCCTTTTATATATTTGAACATGGCTATCATATCACCCCTTAACCTCCTCTTCTCCAGGCTAAACATGCCCAGCTCCCTTAGCCGTTCCTCATAAGGCATCGTTTCCAGACCTTTGACCATTTTGGTTGCCTTCCTCTGGACACGTTCCAGTTTGTCAGTGTCCTTCTTGAATTGTGGTGCCCAGAACTGGACACAGTACTCCAGGTGAGGTCTGACCAGAGCAGAATACAGTGGCACTATTACTTCCCTTGATCTAGATGCTATACTCCTATTGATGCAGCCCAGAATTGCATTGGCCAGAATCACATTAAAGTACCAGAATCACATTAAAGCAGGACTTATTATTATTATTATTATTATTATTTATTAATCTCTCGAAGAAGTAGGAGACTACAAATCCAGACCTGAGAATGATAATCCTATCTCTCTAAATTCATATTCCGCTTGTATTCCTCCTCCCACCCTCTCATTCATTCATTCATTCATTCATTTAAAGCAGGGTGCTATACAGGAAAAGGAGGAGTGTGAACCAGATCTAGCCACTTCTCAAAGCCCCAGTGTCCAAGAATGGCTGCTTCAGGCACGGACAACCCGTTCACAACAGCAGCAGAGCAGCCTGCAGAGACAAAAAGTGAGTGTGCTTAGTTACTACAAATCCTAAACCTGTTTAAATGCAGTGAACCATTTGTTTGAATTGTGTATACTTCACATTTGCAGATGTCCACATTCTGTGATGTGGACCCCCCGCTAGCAGGAGAGCTGTGCAACTTTGGCAGCGGGGCCAGCAGTACAGCCCCACTTCCCGTTACAGTGGTACCTCTGGTTATGTACTTAATTCGTTCTGGAGGTCCGTTCTTAACCTGAAACTGTTCTTAACCTGAAGACCACTTTAGCTAATGGGGCCTCGCTCCGCCACCGCATGATTTCTGTTCTCATCCTGAAGCAAAGTTCTTAACCCGAGGTAATATTTCTGTGTTAGCGGAGTCTGTAACCTGAAATGTATGTAACCCGAGGTACCACTTGTAATAACACGACACCCCTTCATGAAGGGAACTGTGACCCCTTGTGGTCTTTGGGAGTTGTGTTCACTGGTTGCTCCCATCACATGCACTTTGACCCTTCTGTGATTGTTTAAGCTCAATTTAAGTTTCAGCTCAATTTAAGGATAGCCCTTTGTCTGTGGAGGAAAGAAGATGCAAGGAAGCATTATAACTATGGCCAGTCTTATCTGAAATCTTGGTTATTTTCATTTTCCTGTATGCCTAAGATGTATTCTAGCAGTTGTACTGTATTTAGTATTCTTAAATAGTAAACAGGATGCTGTTCAGCCAATTGTGCTTGATTCTTTTTAGGAGCTAGAGAAAGAGCTAGCAGAGCAGAAGAACCTACTTCGCTCCGTGGCAAGTCGTGGAGAGGAAATTCTAACACAGCAATCTACTTCAGAAAACTCTCATCTTAGGTGTGGCTTGATGCATTTTATTCTTGTCCAATAGTTTTGTATTGATTGATCATGCCAGTGTGCGCTCATAACTTCATGTGTTGTTTGTGTTTTATTGTAAATGAAATCTGAAAAACAGCTTACATTTAAAATAAGATTCTCAGAATTTATTCAAGATTTTGACAACTGCTGGCTAGATCATAACAGCATATTGTTGTTTTTATCTAATTAGTCTAAACATCATTCATATATATATATATATATATATATATGCTTTCGTAGATTTTCACGGGTACAGGAATGCAGGTTTTGGTGTCTTCGGGTGTCAACTCTTACACGGGAAGACACCCGAAGACACCAAAACCTGCATATATATATATATATATATCCAAGTAAGATAAGCAGAGGATCAAACAAAGCCTGCCAGCACAAGGCTTTGTTAAAAAGAGACATACTAACTCATAATGCACGACTTGCAGATTTCTTATGAAAGGTACCTAAAGTTTATTCTTATACGTAATATAAATTTAATTAATATTTGTTGTATCTAATTTTAAAAACTTTGGAAGGGTTACATTTGTAAAGAATTAAATGCTTCCTTAATGCAGTGCCTCAAAAATCATACCCTTCAATCTCAAATGTTACTGATTTCAGAAGTGATGAGGCTTCCTAGTTTTAGTGCATAAATACTATGAGTACTTCAGATTTCTATGAAATCCTTAAAACAGCCCAATTAAAGTGTTCTGGAAGTGTAGGAGGTGGCCAGCAGCATCACAGCCAGGCAGGACTTCATACACAGTCACTGGGTGCAAGTCACCTTCACTTGCGTCCACTTTTAACTTGCATAATCTCAGTGGTTTACATTAACTTTCATGACTGACCCTTCATATCAGCTGTGAACAGTATTTTGATGAGGAGAGTACAGTAGAGTAACAGTCATTCCAGAAATATTGCTGTTTCAGTATTGCTAATTCATATTTGTCTTTTCCATCAACAGGAAGCCTGATGTATTAACAGAGGAACTAGGTTTAGAGGGAGAAAAACCGTCAGCTGAAGATCAAATGAAAATGAAGTGGGAAAGCCTCCATCAAGAATTCAGCATTAAGCACAGGCTGCTGCAGAATGCTCTGGAACAAGAACAAGAGCAGCCGGTAGGTTTTCTTTCAAAACTGTTGTTTTCAGCACTCTTTACCGAAAAAGAAAATGGTAAAATCTACAACCCAGTAATGTCTTTTTCTCAGAATGTAAATTGAAAAAAGGAACACTTGAAATCAAAGCCCTACTAACTGAATAAGGAGAATAAAATCATTATATTCATTTAAATTTTTGTCACGTCTGAAAATTGTAATCATTACCTTTTCCTTCCTTCGCAGCTCTACAGCAGGCCAAACCGACTTATATCTGGCATGCCAATGTACAAACAAGAAGGGCAATCTCAAGATAAACCATCAGCTGCATCTTTATTGGTTGGTTTGAATGAGGCTTTTGAAGACGCTTCTTCCCAGGTAGGATATTTGATTATGTTCACTTTTTTTGTGAAGTTCAATATATACTACTGTACTAATGGACCTGCCTCTCTCTTTTGTGGTGCCTTATTCAGCCTGGAGGTGTGGAGAAGGAGAGCCTGCACTTTGAGCAGAAGTTGTACCGTGGTGTTTCAGCCACCTCTTCCTGGCTAGATGGTGTTGAAGAGCACTTGTTTGTTGCCACAGCCCTGTTGCCCGAAGTGACAGAAGCTTGTCTTTATAACCAGGAAGTAAGTGGTCCTAAAATTGCCATCTTCATTTTATTATTATTTAAATATCTCTCTCACTTTTCATTAATTAATGATCCCAGGGCACAAAACATAACAAAACCCAATTAAAAGACAAGCAATAAAACCAATTCAATGACTTAAAATACCAGATAAAATATACTATGTCATCGTATACACTAATCTGGGGTTGTTCCCTATAAAGGCTTGGTTGAAGAGATATGTTTTTTTACCTGGTGATGAAACATAAATAGTGATGGCTCCAGCCACATTAGAGGTACCACTATGGGAAAGGTTTTATCTTCTGCCACTGCATAATGAATTTCCTCCAGTAGTGGAACACTGAGAAGTTCCCATCCATCACAACAGTAAGAAAGATGCATTAACGTTGGAGCTAGACTTAGAACCGAGGAAGTGGGGAGGCCTTCATCAAGAAAAAAGTGCCAGCTTAATGTTGTACTTTTTTATTTATTGAAACATAAGACTATACAGCTTATGCCTACAGTTTTAAATGTGATATTGATAGGTAGAAGAGCAAGTGCAAGGTTCATTTGCTCCTCTGCTGAGCTGCTAAAAAAATCACAGGTAAAGACACCTCAAGTGCCGTTAGATCCAACCTGTGTGCCCCCATGGTGGTGGAGAATACGCAAGTGGAAAAGTTGAGTTATGTAGCAGTGGGTGTCATTCTTAGTGTGCCTCACTGGTTTTAAGAGATAAATAAAATAGGTTGCATTTGGCAAGTCTGTCATAGTTCAGTAGAGACAAAATTGTTCTCTCGAAGAAGTGTTCACCTCTACCAATGGTGTCTCTATGTTTCACATCTATGTCACCCACCATTTATGTACATTACTGCTATGTACGTCCGGAGGAGGGGTGGTATTGAGAGATAGTGCTGCTCTTCTTCTTTCTGGAGTGTACACAAGAAGGGATTAGAACATTTGCCCAATTGCAAAACCATGCTTACATTCATACACCAAAACTACTGCAGTACATACATACATCAAAAGAAGTGTGAATATGTGCACATAAGAGGCAACAGGAAATCCAATTTGGGGGTGGGGGTGGGGCAGAGGTGCCAACATGGAATGTTGTAAACAAAAGTATTTCTGTTTCCTACTTTAGGCTATGTACACATTCCCATTTATTCTGCATTCAGGGCACTCCCTCTGCTGGTTTGGGAAGTGGCGTACACATGACATTAACCACAATCCATATCAATCCTGTATCTCTTCTGTTGTTTCTTCTGAAATACTGCATTTTTATCCATTTCCCCCCAAAGCAGCTATGGTCCAAATTGAGAAATAGAATGATCTAGCTGTATTTTAAGCCAGTAATTGTGCACACAGCCTTAGACTGACAGTGACTCTGTAGGTGCTCAATAAGACAGAGGATTTTCATTATCAGAAAAATTCTGTTGCTGTATATTTATTCTAGCCATATGCTGTAATATTTCAGAAATCAACAGACATCTTGGAAAGGAGAATACAATGGAGCATTTATACAGAACTCTACATGTGTATCTAGGGTGAAGCAATCTGTGCAGGGATTCTTTCACTAATATGAATAGTGAGACTTTTGTACATAAATGGAATCTGCATATGCAGTGGTGTTCCTGCCTACACATTAAGTGCAATTATAAGCATGATTATTCAGAAGTAAGTCCACTATTTTCAGCAGGATTCGCTCCCAGATAAGTGTGCATTAGATTACAGCCTGAGAACTGCCCTACATAGCTGAAATTACTGGATCTGGTTAACTGTGTACTGAATGAAGATACCTACATTTTGCTTATATGATCTTAACCTATCATGGAACAAGTTTTGAAGAAATAGGAATATAATACTTTGGTATTATATTCTCTCTTTCATCATCATCTTCATAATGATTGGTCTAATATTTGGGAGAGTATATTTTCAAGTGTTTTTTGGTTTTATTCACATATATTCCAGGCTCTGGCTAAAGATATCAAGGAGATGACAGAAAAAATGGATAAGAACAAGAATTTGTTTTCTCACATATTTCCTGACAATGCTGACAATCGAGATGTTATAGAAGACACCTTGGATTGTTTGTTAAGGAGACTAATATTAATGGAGACACTGGTAAACCAAAGATGTCATCAGATGAAAGAGAGACTTCAGCATATTCTGAGTTTTCAGGTAAAGTTTCCCTTAACTTCTTAATGATTTTTTTCCCCTTTCAGATATTTTTTTCTGAACAGGAACATCATAGGAACAACGAAAGATCACAAAGCAGTGAGTTAGCTTTTGAGTTCCGGAGAACTTTTCCTTGGGCTAAATAGAATGCATATAAGATATATAAAAATGGTTTTGAGAATATGCAATCAGCACATATGTCAACAAATAACGAATAATAAAACAGATAAAAAAGGCATCATTTATCATGATCAGTGTTCAATAAACAAACAAAGGAAGGAAAAAGAGTGAGAGAAAAATATTGCTGGTTGAGGATAAAGGCCACATTGGGGAAAAGAGTCCAGCATTGCAGAGGGTTAGGTTGGAATAAATTACCTTTGTGGTTGCTTCCAACTCTACAGTTCTGTGATTCTGTGACTGCTCATGTGATAACCCATTTCTCAACTGTAGCATCAGTGTATTTGAACAATGTAGAACATAGGTAGGCAAACTAAGGCCTTGGGGCTGGATCCAACCTAATCGCCTTCTCAGTCTGGCCCGCGGACGGTCTGGGAATCAGTGTGTTTTTACATGAGTAGAATGTGTCCTTTTATTTAAAATGCATCTCTGGGTTATTTGGGGAGCATAGGAATTTGTTCATTATTATTTTTTCAAAATATAGTCTGCCCCCCCCCACAAGGTCTGAGGGACAGTGGACTGGCCTCCTGCTGAAAGAGTTTGAGTAGTAGAGGCTGCAAGCTAACTGCCTCACATTACAAATGAAAGAGACTGACATTGGATCACTCCAAATTATGGCTAACACCAGTGCTTTTTTTCGGGGACGACGACGCAGGGGTACATATACCCCTAAATTTTTTGTGAATCTGAGTTTGGCCTCATTGAGGTGCAGTATTTCAATATGAGTAGGAAAATGAGAGTACCCCTAAACATTTTTTTAGAAAAAAAAGCACTGGCTAACATTCTACCATTTTGAAAATCTCACATAAAATTTTCTTCACTGACAGAATGACCTGAAACTGATGTTCACATCACTGGCTGATAACAAGTATATAGCCCTGCAGAAACTAGCTGAAGCAATCGAACGTCCTGAAACAGAACAAATGCAGGTACTACCCTCTTTCTGTTACTAACCATGGAGAGGGGAAATATATATTATCTAACCTAAAAGTAAAAAACTTTGCTGGACAGCCTTAACACATTTGTTGAGTTGCTGTCTCTGACATCATGCATCACTGTTGTTGTGACGCTGGAGGTTCAGTGTTATAATTCTTTCTTATATAGGCTATTCAACAAGCAGAAGATGGACTGAAAGAATTAGATGCAGCAATCAGTGAGTTAAAGAAACGTGGGGATAAACTGCAGATTGACCAATCTTCCATGCAAGAGCTAACAAAACTTCAGGTACATAACCTGTTATTAAGAACTTGATAACATTGTTCTTGAAAAATGGTTAGTACTAAATTATTTGTAAGTAACAAGTTATTATTATTTATAGGTAATATTAACATAAATCATAGCATATATACATATGATCCCAGCAGAGGCGCCGAGTTGCGCCCAACATTGGGAGGGGCCATCGCGCACACATGACATCACACGTGATGCGCGTTGGGAGGAAGCCACTGTGAGGCCCGCTGCCACAAGGCCTGCCATGGTCTGCTACCTTTGTGAGGCCCAGCCCTTCAAGATTGTGGGGGCTCAACCCCATCCCAACAGACTTGGGGGGGGAGGGGCTGAAGACACCTAAGCCCTACAGAGTTGGAGCCCATGGATTCCATTTTTCAACATCTTCTGATTTTCTGTTTCAGATCATGCAAATTCTTTACCTGCTGCATAATAACATTAGATCATATTCTGTGAGGGTTTAGTTGTCTCTCTTCATCAATGAACAAATATATTTTGCAGTCACTGAATGGCAGAAAGCCAGTGGCAGTAGAATATAAAGAGTGCCTGACACAAGAAATAATGGCCACTTAACCTTGTATTGCCAACACTGACTGCAAATTACTCCCAAGAGTCTCAGGCAGAGCACTTTCCCATATATGACTCCCAATAAGTTTTAACTAGAGGTGATAGGAAATGAAATCATAATATTCTGCATGCAAATAGTGCTCTATCACTGAACTGTGGCCTCTGCCCATGGTTTTCATATAGAACACACTGTTGAAATCAGTCAAAATTTTGATGGTTGGTTGTATTTTTTAAAGCTCATTTGGCTTTTCAGACAAGTTAATTCCCAGGTCAATGACTACATTAGAATATTTTTTATGAGTTCGCTGAATTCATTATAAGGCACCCAGGAAAAAAACAGGACACAACTCTCCCCAGTGCAGTGCAGTCAGAATTCCCAGAACAACATCTACAACCGAGACCGAGGGCAGGGATGCCTCTGTGGCAAGAGAGCTAATATGGTGCACTCCAAATGTTGTTGGACTACAACTCCGGTCAGCCCCAACTTGGTGACCAATGTTCAGAGATGATGGGGGTGTACCACATTGACTACATCTGCAATACAGCATTTTAAATTTAGTCTCCAAGAAATCTAATTTGTTGTTATTTTACTTTTAGAATTTTTGTAACCCACCCCGAAATCTTAGTAAAAGATGGAATATAAATACTTGAAATAAGTAAATGAAATATATTCCTTATAGATTTTTGACCCAGATAACCAATACTGGCAAAATGGATTGACCTGATCTGCAGTGTTTAATATTTGCATGAGTTTTCTCTGTGACTCTAAGGCAGAACATTTATGCCTCTTTTCTCCTATGTCAGGATATGTATGATGAGTTGATAATGGTCATAGGATCCCGGCGCAGTGGGCTAAACCAAAATCTGGCACTTAAGGGTCAGTATGAGCAAGCGTTGCAGGATTTGGCTGACCTAATTGAAACTGGCAAAGAAAAGATGTCAGTTGACCAGAAAATGATAGTTTCCTCTAAAGAGGAAGTCCAAATTCTTCTGGACAAGCACAAGGTAAAAATATGTAATTCTTAGATTTAATTTATTGCTAATATCTTGTTTTTCCATTAGTGTCATTCTGTTGTTGTAGTTGCCTTTAATTTTTCTGTTCTTCATTTCTGGAAAGAGATCTGTTATGATTTAATGACACATGGAATCATTTGAAAATAGTGGTAAAAAATGATAGATTCTGTTTTCTGATACTTTATATATTGCCATGTTATATTGTTGCAATAGTAGGAGCCGAAATGTATTGACCACCTGGAGGGATGCTGTTGAAAAGGCTTTCCTGCATTTCAGGAGGTTGACCATAAGCACACAAGAAGAGCTCTGGTGAATCACTCTGAAGGCTCATCTAGTTCATCAACCAGTTCTCACAGTGGCCAACCAAATGTCTGTGGGAAACCTATAACTGATCACTAGCATACTTGTAAAGGAAATAATATAAATACAAAATGCTAGTTTATAAAGCAAGGGTTAATTTCTGCACATACAAAATTATGCACAAATCCTGCACCAGCATCTGTTCTGCTAGAAGTTGCACTAAAAAGAAATGATGGCTAATCTGTGTGGACAGCCCATGGTTTAAACATCTAGGTAAATCTAAAGTTTGCAGCACATTAGTATAATTTATTAAAAATAATGAATATATGCTGCTGCCCTTTATGCACTTACCTGGGAGTAAGTAATATGGAGTCCAATAGTACTTATATCTGTGTAAACGTGCATAGGAACATACTGTTTAGTCTAGCTGGATACAAATAATAATACTTGGATGGGGTGTATCATTTTTCAGGAATATTTCCAGGGACTGGAGTCACACGTAATTCTGACGGAAACACTTTTCAGGAAGATTAGCAGCTTTGCTCTTGTGAAGGAAACTCAGTTCCATGGAGATCTGATGGCACAAGCCTCTGCTGTGTTAAAACAGGCTCACAAGAGGGGTGTTGAGCTAGAATATATTTTAGAGGTAAGAACTTCCTTTTTTTCCCTTGCCTTAAAATGTGGATATTTCAAGTGCATTTCACTCAGTAGTTCCTAGTTTGCACATAACAGGAAGCTATGGTTAACAACGGCTTCCTGGTCGGTCCCCCCCCCCCCCAATGTTTGTGCAAAGAGAGGAGCAAAGAAGGAGCCAAGGAGCTTAATAAGCTGGGTTATAGTAATGCAAATGCAGTCTATGAGTGCTTATCATAGTTAGCTGTAAAATTGTTGAAGGAAAGCAAAATCTTCCTCAGCCATACGGAAGGAAGTGAAGAGAGTGAGTCTGGGAGAAGATTTGTCTCTGTGGTGTTGCACTAAACAATGGTTTAGCATCCAAATGAGAATTGTACTATTCTTTAGATAATGCGTTTGGAAATCACCAAGGCACTGGTTCAGCTTTTAACATGTGCATGTCCTTTATAGACTTGGACACATCTGCAAAAAGATTATCAGGATCTTACACGGCAGCTGGAGACGGTTGAAACTAGCATTCCTAGTGTGGGTCTGGTAGAGGAATCTGAGGAGAGGCTTGCAGATCGGATTGCACTTTACCAGGTGATTTTGATGGTTTCCACAGTTTAAATATTGATTTTTATTTTTTAAAAAAATACAAAGCATCTATTGCTTTATCTCAGGTGATTGCTGTTTGCATGACTGAAGTTTCTATTCTATGTTGCGTTCAAATTAAGACAAAACTTTATTGATTACATGTAAGAGCAGGTTTTGCATTGGCATTGGGCATGCATCCAGTGATCAACCAGTCCGCCTGCTATTTGATACGTAGTTGGGAATGACCAGTATTACGTTCCACCTGCAGCATGAACCACATCCAGTAACCCCCCGCTGGTCCTCCCCCACACACACAACATGGAGTGGGGGGGTCTTCCTCTGCCCATTCCCACTGAGGATCCAGCCCAGTGTGTCTTCCAGCCACACGTTGCGATGATTGCT
The DNA here is from genome assembly GCF_965112155.1 of Podarcis liolepis. Taxonomy (NCBI): domain Eukaryota; kingdom Metazoa; phylum Chordata; class Lepidosauria; order Squamata; family Lacertidae; genus Podarcis; species Podarcis liolepis. The sequence goes on along the minus strand of NC_139557.1, from coordinate 68,263,372 downwards.
ACCACACATGACACTAAGACTGTGTACATTATTTGCGTCTCGTATAATATTTGTGTGCATATCTAAATTATGTTATTGGAGAACAGGGAGTGAAAGAGAATTGTTTTAAAATCAAATGCACATTCTGGACAATTTAGTTTTTACATTACACGATAGATATGCAAAAGACATGCAAACATAAGACTAGCCTGCTGAATCAGGCCAGTGGCCCATCCGCTCCAGCACCCTGCTTTCACAGTGGCCAGCCAGATGCCTGTGGGAAACCAGGGAGCAGAAGATGAGCACAAGAGCAATTCCCAATCCCATGGTTTCCAGCAACTGGAATTTGGAAGACGTGGAGACAGAGCATACCCATTGGCTAGTAGCCATTGAAAGCCTTCTCCTCCATGAATTTGTCTAATCCTCTTTTAAAGCCATCCAAGTTGGTGGCCATCACTGCCTCCTGGAGGAGCGAGATTCACAGTTTGACTGTGTGCTGTGTGAAGAATTACTTCCATTAGTCCTAAATCTTCCAATGTTCAGCTTTGTTGGTATCCTTTTGTAACATGTAAAAACTGCCAAAGATTTAATTACCACGGAAGTATTTGCTAGGTTTCATAATGAATTTGAAGAGGAAGAGGCTGGGAAGATCAACATGGAGTGGAGGGGGTCCTCTTGGTAGTTTGTGGGTGGGGGTGACCTAGGAGAGGGCATTCTTTGTAGTAGCCCCTAAGTTGTGAAATTGCCTTCCCACAGTGGTGCAACTGGCTTCTTTCCTGTGAATGCTGAAGACGCACCTCTGTGCTTTGGCCTTTGATGCTTCAGATGTGTGTTTTCAGAGCTTACCCTATTCCTGTGATTACAATCTGTTTCAATTGTTTTCTATTTTGATTTTCAGTTGTCATAACCCACTGCGGGACCTGCTGGGGAAAAATGTTGTTGATAATGCCTCTTTTCTCTCATTGCCATGACAGCATCTGAAATCTAGCCTTGCTGAATACCAGCCCAAGCTTTACCAAATACTGGATGATGGGAAAAGACTTCTGTTCTCCGTCACCTGTTCAGAATTGGAAACTCAGCTAAACCAACTAGGGGAGCAATGGTTAAATAATACCAGCAAGGTCACCAAAGAACTGCATAGACTGGAAACTATACTTAAACACTGGACAAGGTAGTGTTAATCACATAATAATAATAAATAATAAATTTTATTTATATCCCGCCCTCCCCAGCCGAAGCCAGGCTCAGGGCGGCTAACAACAATAAAATAATACAACATACAATAAAATAATACAACATTGAACAAGGGGGACTTAACTGCTTTACCATTTTGCATTCCAGCAATCAAATCTTGCCTTTAAAGTTTGTTTGTTTTTTAGTGTAAAACTTTGTAAAAGTTCCTAGGAAATCAATCTTTTGAACAGGCGAAAGCAGACTTAATTATAAATTCTCTCCATCTCCAATACAGTTTTCTTCAAATTTGATCTAGTAAAATATTTGTTATAAACTTTTTTTAAAAAAAAAAATGCATATATGTATCTCCGGTGCAAGTTCCTGCTGTGAACTTTTGTGGCTGATTATTTACATATGTACAGTCCCACTATCACGTATTTTGGAATATTGCATCACCATAACAGCTTGTATTCTGCATTCTGTATGCTAATAAACCTAGAAGTAGCTTTTAAGTCTAGTAGTAGATAGGTAGCCATAGAAGGATCTGGCAACTTCTGTTTCAGTGTATCTGAAGAAGTGTGCATGCACACGAAAGCTCATACCAAGAACTAACTTAGTTGGTCTTTAAGGTGCTACTGGAAGGAATTTTTTTATTTTAAGTCTAGAGTTCCACAAATCACATACTCTGGGGATGTCTTATATGCTTTTAAAATACATTCCCAAAGTCGAATGTGAGTATCGTGAGTTGCAACCAAGTTGAAGACATCAGGAAACAGTAGACACTAAGGTATACTAAGAAAAGTGTACTTCTTATGTAAAGAAGTACAGTGGTGCCTCGCAAGACGAAAATAATCCGTTCCGCGAGTCTCTTCATCTAGCGGAGCGGATTAGCGCTATTAGCGGTTTAGCAGATTAGCGGCTATTAAAGGCTTAGCGGCTAAAAGGCTATTAGTGGCTTAGCGGCTTAGAAAAAGGGGGGAAGCAAAAAAAAATTGGAACACTCGCAAGACATTTTCGTCTTGCGAAGCAAGCCCATAGGGAACTTCATCTTGCGAAGCAGCTCAAAAACGGAAAACCCTTTTGTCTAGCGGGTTTTCCGTCTTGCGAGGCATTCGTCTTGCGGGGCACCACTGTACATGTATTTAAGCAGCTGTGTGTGCATAATTACATAGTTTTAAATGAAAAAGTAACTTGTAAAATATAATAGAATTGTAGAGTTGGAAGGGACCACAGGGGTCATCTGGTCCAATTCCATGCAAAGCAGGAATCTTTTGCCCAGCGTGAGATTTGATACCATCACCCTGAGATTAAGAGTCTCACGCTCCACCAACTGAGCTATCCCAGGAATATTCAATCATGTTTCAAGTTAATACAGGCAATCCTCGTTTTGTGCGGAGGTTACGTTCCATAAAGCGTTTCGCCTTTTTAGTGATGTTTTGGATGTGCGTAAATCTGTTATGGCCTGTACATCAATTTTGGTGATATAAGGAGAAAGATTTTGTCAGGGAATTGGGGGAGGATCTTAACTCATGAAAGTTCAGGGTTGCCCAATATTTGAAGTAAGGTGTGAAATGTGTCTGTCCTTTGTCCGCCCAATAGATATCAAAGTGAGTCAGCTGAGCTGATTCATTGGCTCCAGTCAGCAATGGATCGTCTGGAGTTCTGGACCCAGCAATCGGTTACAGTCCCTCAAGAACTGGAATCAGTCAGAGATCACTTGAATGCATTTTTGGTAAGATGCAATAAGTATCCTTGCCAGCTGTGTGTTTCAGGAGATCCTGCTATCATAACACCACCCTAACCAAGACCCCACTTTACAATGTATTGTTTTGATTAGTTTTTCTACTTAATCAAAGAACAATGTAGTTAAAAGACTGTTTGAGCAAAGCTGCTACCTTCCTCACAAGCTAAAGAGACTTACTGCTCTGGAATTCTTACTACCTTATTATACTTTTGTAGTTTTTGCAGTGAAAAAAATCATTCTTGACTTGCTGCCATTACATGTCAGGTCCCTGAGGTGCTCCCAGTTTGGTGCGCCTTTATAAGTAGGCTGACTTCCCCATTTAGCACCACCACACTAGATGCTGGCTTGGCTCATCCAGGGAGCCAGTCAAAAAACCTTGGTAGACTCTGTGGAGGTGGGGCCTACGGCATGGACCAGAGGGAAAAGTTACTGTAGGTTCAAGCCTGGGCTGTGACTTCTGCATTGCCGTTGCAGACTCCTCCACCCACCACACACTGTTAAAATTGTTCTTGCTGTGGACAGAAATTGGTCACTGATTAACAGACCTGGAAAGGAATTTTCCTCACAACCACCATTGGTCTGGGGGTTGTGAGGTTTTCAGTTCCCCCTTTTTGGTGGTGGGAGGGCATTGGGCAGGATCTGCAGCTTATAATGGGCCTTGTGGGAAAGTGCATTAATGCTATGCTGTGGTGGGCCCAAGCCTTTCAACTTCTTATTGGTTTCCGTAGCAAGCAAGCTGGGGAAAACATCATCCAGTATATGGGCCATATATTACCACATTATCTTCACCTGTGACCATTCCCACTCCCCCCCTTGAATGACATTCATGAGTTCACCTGGGACACAATGCATTTAAAGTTATTTTCACACATAGTGCAGATTGGCAACATTTTTGCTGCTAAGCATGTTTATGTCGACTAGTTATACCAAATGCCAATCTTTCCAGGAATTTTCTAAAGAAGTTGATGCCAAGTCATCACAGAAATCCACTGTTCTGAGTACTGGAAACCAACTCCTGCGACTGAAGAAAGTGGATACTGCAGCTTTGAGGGCAGGATTGTCCCAGATTGACAACCAGTGGACAGAGCTACTCACACAGATTCCTATAGTGCAAGAAAAACTGCATCAGGTATGGCAGATGCTCAGCATTACATCTGAATTCATTATGTTTGCAAGTGATCCAGGGCACATTTATGTGAAAGTATGGCTAACTGAAATCAGTGAGGTTTCCAGATGTTATTAGAGTGATGTTTCAGTAAGTGGATTTATAGGTATATAAATCATACCCTCAACAAAATTGCATATGCATTAACACTGCTTTCATTCAGTACCGCTACCTTATAAAGCCTGCTATGCAAATGCCTCTGTTGAACTTATTGCTATGCCTTGCCCCTCAGCACAGCTCAATATATGTGACTGTTTGCAAATCCCTTGTTGGGTCCATGAACCATGTTGGGTTCTGTCTGGGAGATTTTGTGATTACTTGGGCTAGAAACAGCAGCCCACAATTGCTATAGGAAGGTTGCTTTGGGTTTGACCATCCTTAAATGCTTGCATTGACGCTAAAAAAATTTCTGGTGTGCTGGCATTGGGGGAGGGAGATCTGGTTAGAAAGCAGCTAGTCCCCTTTGAGGGGCAGTTTAACTGAGTGGGAATTTTGTGAGGTTGTATTTGATTAGCGTGTTGGACTCCCTTTCTTTGCCTACTCCCTACTGTCTGGAATTCCAATTGGCTGTTAGAGGTGTGGTTTTATTTTTTGACTTGCTGCTATTTTTGTTTGATTGACATTTATCGTGGGCAGGTAAGTGGATTTTAAGAATGAGAATAAGTACCCTGAAGCATCCTTGAGGAAAGAGAACTTTCCAAACAACTTCCATTGCTGACTGGCTTCATAGGTTGCTCTTTGGGGCCTTGACGAATGTTGGACAAGATCATCCCCCTCATCCCCCTAGCTAAGGATGAAGAATTTTGGGGAATGTAGGCCTGCTAGAGTGAACATGCTCAGAGAAACATAGGGAAGCAGCCCTACCTGTCTTGCCCAGAGTCCACCTGCCATCACTTTCATAATCTGGTTGAATTTACTGCAGGTCATACTATTATATAATAAGTATGACCTTTATACTAAATCTCTGGGTCTGTCAGGTGGTGCCGTTTCTTCTGAATCTTCTGTTGCTAGAAGTGTACTGACTTTTTTGCCACAGGCAGTGATCCAAAGCATATTTATTTGGAAAAGACCTGCTGAAATCAGTCACTGCCCCACCCCAAGATTTCACCAGCTGCATAAGAGGCCAGCCCCGCCCCCCAGGATCCTGCAAGAAGATCCTACTTTGTCCTCAGCCATGAAAGCCACTCCACAAATTGGCTGACATCTTTGATGAACTCCCCATGCTGTGAGGATTCTGGCGTATTTACTTGTAAGAAAGTTACATTGATTTCCATAGGACATTTCCAAATAAATATGCTTTGGATCACAGCCTGAAGCAGAAAAGTTCAGTACGCTTGCAGAAGCAAAAGATTCAGGGGGAAAACCCCAGCACTATTATAACTGACAAAGTCTCATTTGTATAATGCATTCAGTAATAGGCACCAGATTTCAATAAAGATGTTGCCAAGTTTCAAAATATTCAAAAGGTGATAACCTATCTAAACTACAAATCTGTCAAGCGGGATTACCCTATTTCTTTCGGTATGCCAAATAATTTTGTTAAAAACTTAGATATTTGTTACACATGTCTACATGTGTCATAGAACATAATAAAAATAATGTTTTATCGCATATTTCTAGAATGAGCCATTCTTTCATGGATTTTATTATTTGGGTTTCATAACTATGTATTTTTTTTATTTCTTGCAGCTCCAAATGGACAAGCTTCCTTCTCGTCATGCCATCGTGGAAGTCATGAGTTGGATTTCATTGATGGAAAATGTCATTTCTGAGGATGAGGAAAACTTTAAAAATGTAGTAGGACACAAAGTTATTCAAGACTATCTTCAGAAATATAAGGTAAGTGGTACAGGAGACTTGGAAAGTAGGAAGATCAGCCCAAAGATAAGATAACAAAATTTTAGTATACCTATGAGTTAGGATGTGAATGACTGAATTAAAATAACAACTTTTGTCTTTCCAAATAACATGGCTTTATCAATTCTAAACACTTCCAGTGGTACTAAAATCAGTTTTTGTATAGACATTACTGGTTTTAGTATACCAGATCCAATATTAGACTCGTTTGAAACAAAATTATTTTTTCCTACATGAAAATTAAATGCAGTGTCTGCAGAGTCTTGTACTACTTCCCGGGCCTCTGTAATAGGGCCTGCTTTTGAAAATCAGCACACAGAGGGCAGCATGCAACTAACTTGTTCTGTCAGCGCAAGGATTTACACTTGCACAATGACACCTTCCCCCCTCCCACACAAGCAGTCCCTAATCTGCTCCAGAGGTTCGCTACCCTCCAGAGCACATTTGTAGAAGGCACAGGATGTTTGTGGGGACAGGAGAGGAATTTCCATTGCGTAAGCATAAATCCTTGTGCTGACAGAACAAGTTAGTTGTCTGCTACCCAGATATTTTTTTTTTATTTTCAGTGGTGGGTTTTCAATCTGTCCCAAAATTCAATGACTGTGTTTGCACATCATGTTCAGCCACAGCTAATGTTTAATTAAATGCAAATGAGCAGTGTTTGTTTGGCAAACCACAAGCCTGGGCTCAGTCAGCATAACAAGCTTGCATTTTTTTGCTCCTGTTGTGACCAGGAGCACCATAGTTAAACTATGGTTTAACATGAGGAGCCAACCAGGCCAGTATCTTAACAATTGCTTTCGCTGTTTGGGGTCATAGTGACTCTGTCTCTATTATTAGCCTTCCAAAATACATTACTTAGAACTATATATTTTTATGGGGTTTTGGCAAAGCATGATATTACTAGCATTCATTTCTTCTTTCTGTAAAGCAATGTCTGATAGCTTCCATTCTTTCGCTTTTTCACTAGGGTTTCAAGATTGATGTCAACTGTAAGCAGTTAACTGTAGACTTTGTTAACCAATCAGTACTTCAGATTAGTCAGGATGTGGAGAGTAAACGCAGTGACAAGACTGATTTTGCAGAACAACTTGGAGTAATGAATAGGCGTTGGCAGGTCCTGCAAGGCCTGATAACAGAAAAGGTAAGGAAATAAGCCCATCAAATTTACAGAGAATGGCAAGAGCATAAACTGCTTATTAATCAGAGGGAAAGACATATCTGAATTCCATTATTTATGTGTGAGAGCTAGTACTGGACCAAAGTATTTGTCCCAGCAATTTTCATAGCAGGGTTCTTTGTGGTGGGGGGGGGGAGGTGAAAATGCATTCCAACCTAAATTCTAAGAATTTGACCTTATGTAAGACGCAGACAAGTCTTTTTCTTACTGTTACTGTTTATTAAAGTAACTTGACTGCCCTGAAGTTCGCTGCCCTACGATGCTCTCGGAACAATGCTATGTTCTAAGAAAGCTTGAACTAATACAGAAGTACTTTCCACTGAAAGAAGTGGTTACCTCAACTCTGTGAAGTACATTATTTAAAATATCTGCATATCTTTTTCAGATTCAGTTGTTAGAAGGTTTTCTGGAATCTTGGATAGAATATGAAGACAGTGTTCAATCCCTGAAGATGTGGTTTGAAACTCAGGAGAAGAGACTGAAGGAACAACAGAAAATTGGAGATCAGGCTTCAGTCCAGAATGCCTTGAAAGACTGTCAGGTATTGCTGCTGTGGTGGTGGTTGTTAAATTACTGCATTTCTGTCCTAACCTTTCTCTCAAAGGAGACCAGGGTAGCAAACACAAAAATGGTCATATACAATAAAATTAAAAATAAAACACAAGCATTTAAAGAGTCATGTAGTCTCACAGCTAATAATTGCAGGGTTGCCAAGAACAGTATTTTTCAGCCACCAAATGCCTCTGTAAACAGGACTGTTTTAAAGTTTCTCCTGACTGTTAGTAATGAGGGAGACGGGTGCCTCACCAGGGAGGATATTCCACAAACAGGCAACCACTGCTGAGAAGGCTCTGTCTTACAGGTCAATGCCAGCTGGGCAGTATCGCCAACAGAGCTTCCCTTGCAAATATTTGAGGAAGCATTATTTTAGGTATTTGGGTGCCAAGCCATCTAGAAATTTGTATGCTGGTACTATTGTATTGAATTTGACCCAGTAACTGGCAGCCAGTGTAGTGCTTTCAGAACCTGTGGTACATTGGCCCATTGGATCTACCGGGTAGCTGCATTATGCACTAGCTGCAGTTTCTGGGCTGTCTTCAAGGGAAAACACACCTGGAAGACATTACAGTAATCCTGGCCTGATGTCACTAGGACATGGTCAGCTGAAGCCAGGCTATCCTGGTCCAGGAACAGCTGTGTTTAGAATCCAGGTTGGAATCCAAAAGCAGTCCCAGACTAAGAACCTGTTCCCTTTGCATTGAAAGGAGGAGGTTGAAACCTCTTCCAGATACCTAATTCCCAAACATGGCAACCACCCATTCACAGCACCTCTGCCTAGCCAGGATTCATCTTCAGTTTACTGGCCTCCATCAGGCCCATCACTACTTTCAGCAGGCTGGGTGTTGCTTGGCCCTGACACCCCTTGCTCCTTTCCATCCCTCAATTTTATGTGGCCATGTCTCTATTGTGTCTCAGGCATAAGCTGTGACGTATTTGTTCTGTTTTCACTTTCTAGCTATAACTCAATATGGCAGTAGATCATTGGAATCACCCCCTTAATGTTGATAAAGATATTTCATTCCTTAGCTCTGACCTAGATTCCAGATCTTAGCTTGGCTCTGTCGGTGTAATTCAATATGGCAGTAGATTGTCTGGATCACTCTCTTATGTTGATAAGCTGTCCCATTATTTAGCTCTGACCTAAATTCAAGACCACCCTGAATCCTGTAGACCTTTCCGGAACTTCGCATATGTGCCACTAGACTGAGGTGAATGTTTTCTATACTTTGAAAACTAAACAATTCTCTCAAGGACCAGATTTTCTATTAAAGCATTAAGATATTTCTATTTTAAGTGGCTGGCAAATAGCTTACATCACAGTATCAGGAACAGGGTGGTATTCAGGAATTTCAATTATTCTCTTTGATTTTTGAAATGAAGGGAAACATTTGTGGGGGGGTATATTTTTGGTCATCTGGTAGCCTAGATGAACAGAAAACCTAGTCTTGAGTCTTTTTAAAGAAATTTTGTCCTGACAAATAGCAAATTTGTTTTTAAAATATAACATTTCAGATCATGTTGGTCTACCTTAATTATCAAAACGGCACCTATCAAAAAATGAGGGGTGATACCTTTTTTCATTGTTTAACATGATCATGATGATTATTTTAACCTAGTAGGTTGCTTGTCATCCTGTATAAGTAAGCCTTTGACCAATCACAATCACTAAGAATTTGTTTTTGACTTGAGGTGGTAAATAAATAAAATTGTGACACTACATTAATGCTTGCTTGAAACAGGCTGGGTGGATTGCGCTGTTGAATTTGGATCCGCATTTCAATGCGGATGTATTTGTTTTCTTTCTTTTTTTCACACTACAATACTTGCAGTGGGATGTCCATTGAAAACTTCGGCCCACTCTCTGGGCAATGACATTGTGTTTCCTTATACCTTCTAAGCCATGGCTGCAGATAGGTGCCAAAAACACATTCAAGAGTGGAGTTTGCAAACATTTCCCAGTCTCTCTGCAAATGACAACTTTCATGGACCACAGGAAAATTCAGCACAGTACTGCGCATCTGGTTGGCCAAAGTAGGAGCAGGATGGTGGACTAAGTGGGCCTTACGTTAAGCTGCTCCTATGTTCTAAATTTAGATGTGCCTAACTTTCTATGGCCGCATCCTTATTTTGCTACACAATGCAATAACCACAAAGTATAATTTAGCACCCAGATGTTTTGTGGTAAACATCTAGAACCTCATCCAATTTATTGTCTTTATGTGACAGTGCGCGATAGAGATATCCACAAACCAAGGTTTGTACTTGGTTTAGTGAGGAGAGAGCTTAACCATGAGTCATGATTCAGATGGCATAGTAAGCCAAACTTTAACTTGGCTTAAAGTGGCATGGTAGCAAAAAGGACAAGAGGAGCAAACTAGCTGCAAGCTTCCTAAGCCACAGCTTGGCTTAGCGTGTCACACAAACCAGGCCATATTTTGGCAGGAATTTGTCTGCTAAAAACCCAAAGGAACCATTTTTCTAAGTCTTTAGACATGAGTGATATTCAACTTAGTTATACTCAGAGTAAATTCATTGAACTCAATCAGCATAAGTTAGCCTTAAGTCTTCTGATTTTAATGGGTCTACTCTTAGACCCATTCTTAGAGCAATGTAATGCAAATATTGCAATTCCTATATTAACTGCTGATAGATCGCATTCAATTTTTCCTCAAATAGTTTAGGAAAATGTCTGCAGTAAATCAGAAGCAAGCATGACACTTTAATTGAGTTATGAGATTGGAAAGATGAAAGTATTTCTCTTCCAGTATTTTTGGCATTTGGTGCATTTTTCTTTCCTTTGATCTCAGGCCAGTTTAAATTTTATTTATTTATTTGAACATTTTGTTGTAGACCTCAGTGTAAATCTAAAAGAGAATATGTTAACCATTAAACCATTCCAAAATGAAGAGTGAAGCATTGGTCTGCCAGGAAATAGAAAAAAAAGTGTTTTATACTGAGAAAACAGAACTGGAACAACTTGTCAAAAATGTTGCAATTGTAATTTTATTTAATTGTAACTTTATATTTTAACAGCAAATATAGGTAATATACAACCTTACGAAAGACTATGCAGAAGTCTTCTTGTGATTTCTAGTTATGGGCCATGTGCAATCTAATTAAGTGACATTCAGAATCGCATTCAGAATGTGATGATTCTGAATAAACACAGGGTGGTATCCAGTGCTACTGTTCCACTTGTATGATGGAACTTACTGTTTCTTTCCTCTTCCCTGTAACTCCAGTGGGTTAGGAGACTCTCTGGAGTGGATTTGGGAGGTGTGGGGAGGAGGAGTGGAAAGGTAAGTCCATACAGCATTTGATACAGCCTATTGTTTTAATTAAAAAGAATTGAAATGGCAATATGTGAATCATTATTTATGGCGAATCTGTTGCATTAGAGAGCTGTGCAAATTCTCCACCAGATCTTTCACTGTTTATCGGGAACTGTTAATGCTTTCGACATTTGAGAAAGTTGAAAACCTAAAACAAAACCATGGTCATTTGTATTTCTTTCAGGAACTTGAACAGCAAATAAAAGCTAAGGAAAAGGAAGTTGAGAAAGTGGAACAGTGTGGCCTTTCCTTGATACAGAATAAAAAAGAAGAAGTTTCAGTTGTTGTCATGAACACACTTCAGAAACTAAACCATTCTTGGGCAAATTTGGACCACATGGTAAGCAAGTATGGCTGCATTTATGAAGAGGGGAATTTTAGCTCAAAGAGCAGCCAGTTGGAATTTGTGCATGTGTTGCTGCAGTTTAGCCAAGGAATTTGATTCACTTGTGTAGAATATATGTAGAGCTTTTTAAACATTTTACTCTGTTTGGATTGCAACTCATCTTACAACACTAAAGAATACATAGGCTATTGGTTGGATCCAGATTTTCCATGATGAGGAAGAGGTGACCCTTGGCAATTCTTCCTCCCCACTGCAGACCCCTCTGCCCCCTGAAAATCTGCTCCATATCAGCATGATAGGTGGTGCTGGCGGCTGCAGGGGACGGGTGTGTGTGTGTGTCAATATTAGACCAGAGAAAATAATAAAATCTGAAATAGTAACCTTGTCTTCAGAATGATTTAAACCGGCAGCAAATGGCATTTATACTTTCCTTTTTTATTTATTGTTTGGTTCTGTTTCTTTTTCTGTCAGGTTGGCCAGCTGAAAATATTGCTGCAGTCTGTCCTTGATCAGTGGAACTCTTATAAAGCAGCTTATGAAGAACTGAATAGTTACCTGATGGAAGCCAGATACTCGCTATCTCGCTTTCATCTCCTTACAGGTTCCCTGGAAGCAGTGAAGGTTCAAGTTGATAACCTCCAGGTAAGGACATGAGCATCCAAGCCTTTAGTGTATTTAGGAAAGTCGGGGAAATTTCCAAACTTTGCAGGGAAGCAAATTATTGCCAATTGAAGGCTTTTAAAACTGCGCTTAAAACATGGCAAACCTGTTCTACAGTGTTCTTCATTCAGTGGTGCTTTAGGATTTCTACATTTCTTTCCTAGCATCATTTTAGTTCCTGCTAACAGGTTGCCAGGTGTGACTCTGAAAAGAAAATGTAAAACTTTAAAATCAAACTGCAATTAAAATGCCTGCTGGAATAATAATAAAAAAATCTTCAGTTGGTGCTGGAAGTTCAGTAGGTAAAAAGTAAATAAAAGGGGGATCCATAAAAGGTGAAGTCAGACATACCTATAATCAGATGCATAGGGGAATCCATCATCAGCTCCCCATACCTGGGAGGAGGGCAAACCAGGTTGGAGAAAGACAACCTGGGAACTCAGAGCTGGAGCAAGCTGGGCTTGGCTATGCGGCTGTGGACTTGATAGGCAACCCACAAGACACTGGGAGGTTTATATCCTCTTATGTGGCTCCTACCCCTTTCTGGTTATCTGCTGGGTCCCACTGTACATATGCTCCTGTGCTTCTCCTCCTGAGTAGACCTTGTGGTGAATTCCTCTGACTGCTTGGGAACAGCATCCTCATTGGCTCTGGACTTGTTGCTAGGCCCAATGCCACCTTTGCTCCTGGGGAGAAGTGGGAAAGTCTAGGATTGAGGTGGAGTGTGTGAGGCTGTTGTGGGCAGGCAATGTGTTTCAGGCTGTTCAACTGTCTGACAGCAGTGGCACTGGAGGTCTCTACAGAGGCCTACTCCTCTTCTTCCGACGTAGTCTCTCTGGAGTCACGTCAACTGGAATTCGAATGGGTAACTCCTGCCTGTGAATAAATAACATAGTGATTTATTATTCCATGTCTTCCTTCCTAGTTGCAATTGCACATTTCTTTCCACTTTAATCTCTCTCCCCCTTTTTAAAGAACTTGCAGGATGAATTGGAAAAGCAAGACCATAGCTTACAGAAATTTGGATCAGTGACCAATCAGTTATTGAAAGAATGCCACCCACCTGTCACAGAAGTACTTAACAACACTTTGAAAGAAATGAACTTGAGGTAAGAAAGCAAACGTATTTTATAAACGTAATCCCAAATAGGTATCTGAAGGTGGGAGGGGCAAAACAAGCTTGCAGGTTCCTCAAATAGTTTTACCTTAATCCTCCCAGCTCTGTAAGGAAAACCCGTTTCTCTCTGAGCCAGTATAACTCTAGGCTGTTCAAGTCATCTGTATAAAACAGGCAAAACAAAAATATTTTTCTGATACCATTTGAAACGTTAAATAGTTCCGGTATAAACAAGAAGCTTCAAAGCAAAGTAGACACCCAAATCCAGTTAAGTTATGGTTTCAAACACACACACATTTCTAATAAACCCCCTTGGAAGTCGTGTGAGTTAGAGTACCCCATGGGAGAAGATTGTGGTCAGATTTTAATTCTGATCTGCTAGTTTACTACATGTTTGTCTTTTGAATGTGAGTAAACATTCACAGGTCCTTCTATCTGCAATATGGTGTCCAGAATTATACCTCCTTAGCCTACCACTTCATTCTACATGATGTTTTTTGTTCTTTTCTCCACATGTAGTTTTCAAATGAAGGGTTTCTTTAACACCCACACCCCTACATGTCTCTTTTTTAAATTACTTTTTTCTGGAACAAAACAAAGGTCATCATAGAGTTATGAAGATTGGCTTCAAAGTCCATTAGTCAACATACTTGGTGTTCCTTTTTTCAAATTGTTTTTGTGAGAAATAGCCAAATTGCCATCTGATTCATGCAGAAGTTTTGAAACCCAAGATGAAGATGTACTCAAAAGTTCTTCCATAGTCTATTTTGTTTTCTCTCTGTGAGCTCCTCTATCTCACAATCCATTGGTTATAATCACTAGGTGGAACAACCTTCTAGAAGAAATTGCAGAGCATCTGCATTCCAGTAAGGGTCTGCTTCAGCTCTGGCAAAAGTACAAAAACTATTACACACAGTGCTGCTCCACAGTTCAGCAGTATGAGGACCGAACAAATGAACTTCTGAAGGCTGCAGCTAGCAAGGACATTGCTGATGATGAAATTACTGCTTGGATTCATGATTGCAACGTAAGTTCAGTAAACTGAAGGCTGTGCCATTAGTCCACACTTTTAAACTGCAGCAAGGTCCCTAATGTTAAATACGCAAGGAGTCTTAAAAACTAGCTGAATACTGACAAGGGAACAGATGAAGTGTTTCCCTTCTCTTCCAATACACCTTTACCATACTCATTCTTCTCCCAGGCTCCAGTCCCTGATCCTCCATTCAGACCATTGCCACTCATAGACCAACGAGATCAGCTTTTCCAAAACATTTCCCCACACCAAATTTGCCCTGAGACCCTAAGGTATTCCCCCAAATAGCAAATTGGGAGGTTGAGATAAGGTTGCTTATTGCCACCTTACCCCTGAACCCAGATCCTTTTGATTGCTACATCTTCATAGTCCTGGGACTGTGTTATTGCCTTCCCTGTTAATGATGGCTGCACCATCCAGTGAATAGGTTTTCAAATCCCCATGCAGCCATGAAGCTCACTGGGTGAACTTGGGCCAGCCATAGCATAACCTACTTCATAGGGTTGTTGTGGTGGTGAAATGGGGAGGAGGAGAACCATGTATACCACCTTGAGCTCCTTGGAAGATAAAGGTGGCATATAAATGTATGTATGTATGTATGTATGTATGTATGTAGGGGACGCGGGTGGCGCTGTGGGTAAAACCTCAGCGCCTAGGACTTGCCGACCGCATGGTCGGCGGTTCGAATCCCCGCAGCGGGGTGCGCTCCCGTCATTCGGTCCCAGCGCCTGCCAACCTAGCAGTTCGAAAGCACCCCCGGGTGCAAGTAGATATAGGGACCGCTTACCAGAGGGAAGGTAAACGGCGTTCCGTGTGCTGCACTGGCTCGCTAGATGCAGCTTGTCACGCTGGCCACGTGACCCGGAAGTGTCTGCGGACAGCGCTGGCTCCCGGCCTATAGAGTGAGATGAGCGCACAACCCTAGAGTCTGTCAAGACTGGCCCATACGGGCAGGGGTACCTTTACCTTTATGTATGTATGAATACATGAATGCTTGCCTGCAAGGCAAGGAGCAGGTCCCTAGGACTCACAGCCAAGATGGTCAATACCATTTTCTTCCAGGAGAGCTAACACAGCTGTAACAGTTTAATGTATATTGTTTTATTATGTTGAGGTCAATGTCAACATATTCTAAGTTCGATAATACTTTGCACTATGAAAAATCACCCCTCAGAAGCTACTTGTATGCTGTTTTTAAGTATCACAATCTCTGCAGGACTTGCTTAAAGGCATGAAGACTGTGCAGGATTCTCTGTTTGTCCTGCATGAACTGGGGGAACAGCTGAAGCAACAGGTGGACTCTTCTGCAGCAGCAGCTCTCCAGTATGGTCAAGTCTCTCTGAACCAGAATTTATCATCCTTAGAACAGGCTCTGAGCAGGCAGCAATCTATACTACAGGTAGGAAGACCTTACCACACACTTACAGCTCCTTCTTTCCCAGTACCTTCCATTGCTCACATAATTCATGTAAGTTTTTAAGTTGATGTTTTGCTGTGATTTTAATACTTCATTGGCAGCCACCCAGAATGGCTGGGGCAACCCAGTCAAATGGGTGGCATAAAATTATTACTATTATTATTTTTAAGTTGGGATTGTCGTACTGCCTTATTTAGGACATGATAATAGTAATTATCACTTCTGCAAATGAAACCAGCTTTTGCAGAATAGCATTATTGTCACATTGTTTTAACAGTAGTCACCATATTGAATGACTGGTCTGAAAGTTTTCATCAGCAACCATGTCTGCAATGAATGACACAAAAACAATGATATTTGGTCTTTATTTAGCATTTTGCTCTTATTGTGACTAAAATGGTCACGTTATGGATGAGTTGCCCCATGGCAACAGGACAGATGTCTGTGGAAAAGGAGGAAAAGTCTTTGTGCAATGTATGGAGCTCATAAGTTGCCACATTATTATTATTTTAAGGTTTTAATTAATTATGCATGAAATAGGAAACAAAACAAATAAGAAGAAAAAAACAAGAAAAGGGTAGTATATAGATTCTCTCAGTTGGTAAAATATCAGGGTAGGAGTGCATGAGGAGAAACGTAAAAAAGAGCCAATAAGAAGTCCATATTTATCTAGCAATCTAGCCAGTACTTGCTTATAGCTCTCTTTATAAGTTAACTCCACCTCTAAAAGCTGAGCCATTTAGTTTATTGTTCTCTCCCAGCTTGTTGAAACAAGATATCTGCTGTTTCATTCTCTCTCTCCCTCTCTCTCTCTCTCATCTCCACTTTTCTTATAAATAGTTCCTGCATGAATAATGCCTTTGAACGCCAGAAACTGTGATTATTCCATTCTGATTCACCCAAGCTGCAATATTTGCTAACATACACTGTTACTGGTAGACAATTAGTCAAAAGAAACCCACATTTCATAATTTATGACCTTTCCTTTCCTTTTTTTCTAATCCAAGGCTGGGGTTCAAGATTACCAGACATTTTCCAAGAGCCTAGGAGGACTAGAGGATTGGATAAAGCAAGCTGAAGAAGTGCTAAAAGAACAAGACCCAAGTAGTTCATCTGATCTGTCCACAATACGGAATAGAATGGAAGAGCTTAAAGTGAGTTAGGACAGAAGCATGGATTTTTTTTTTACTTGCAAAATTTGTTTGATACCAAAGTATGTTTAATGAGAACAAACACTTCAGGGAACCTTTTCCCCAATAAAGTAAACTGTGAGTTGTTGTTTTCCAGCAGAACACAAGGATTTAAACTGAATATGTTTTATTGTTGTAATGGATGTGTCTAAAATCTAAAATTGTGCTAAAATATGAAAGGCATCTTACATGAATATCCATAAAAGCACTGATATGTATGTTCATTCTGGTTCTCTGATGATCAGCACCCTAGCCCATATGCTCTGATTACTTCTTTGTTCCCTGTCACTATACAGCGCCAGATGTTAAAATTCAGCAGCATGGCACCAGATATGGATCGTCTGAATGAGCTGGGATATAGACTACCCCTGAATGATAAAGAAATCAAAAGGATGCAAAATCTAAATAGGCATTGGTCCATTATTTCGTCACAAACCACAGAAAGATTCAGGTGGGACAACTTATAAAGGACCAAAGTTTTAACTTGGACTGAATGGAGGTTTAATGTAGCATGGTTAAATAAATCTGATGCTTCCAGGCTTGGTTTTTAAACTTATTCTATAGTTTCATAAGACTGGGAGAAATTAAAAGTTTGATGGATTCAACTGTGTTCCTGAAAGCAGAATAATCTCCATTAGTCTTCCCTAACCTGGTACGTTACAGATATTTTTGGACCACAACTGTGCTAGCTGGGGCTTTTTATAATCCATAGTATCTGGAGGGTACCAGGTTGGGAAAGCTAGTTCTACTTGTTTCTATAAAAATGTGTTGTCGTGCTGCAGTTTGGCTGCCAACAGGTGCTGCTGCAAACTACAGCATGACAACACATTTCAGCACAAATGAAAGATTGTAGATGGGCAGCCCAAGCAAACTTTGGAGGGGGCAGCCGCAGCAGGCTGCAGCAGCCCTCCTCCCCCTGCCCCAGCTCAGCTAGTTCCTCTGCCTGCCAACTTTGGGGCCCTGCTTGAAGTGAGCAGGGGCACAACCCCATGTGTGTGTGTGCGCACAGCGTTAGTACCCGTGGGAAGCTTGAGAAGACTCATTCCTGAAATTGCCCTCCTGTACCCACTTACCTGACAGTAATCTCCTGTACTTACTAGTGAATTATCTGAAAGAGCAACAATGAGCGAATCACTTCATTTATTGAAACAGAGGTTGCTTTGCTAAATCAGTTCTTCCAAAATGAAGGTAGCTGTGGGTTTTTGTTTATGAACTAAAGGTACATTTTAAGTGGGGAAAACATATTCTTCTAACATTCAAACTAATGAAATAAGCAAGCAGAAATGTGTGTGTTTATTTACTGTGGTAGTTGTTTTAAATTAATTTTTATGTACGTACTTTTTCTTTTTAAAAAATACCCAGTATGAATAAATAAATAATCTCATTTAGGCCAAAGTGAAGTGAAATGGCTCCCTTAAGAACTGCTGTAAATTTGTTTTAGCAAGCTCTGAGGTGTTACTGAATCACTCTTTTATCCTTGCAGTAAGCTGCAATCCTTCATGCTGCAGCAACAGACCTTCCTAGAAAAATGTGAGACTTGGATGGAATTCTTGGTTCAGACGGAACAGAAATTGGCTGCTGAGATTTCAGGAAACTACCAACTTCTTTTGGAACAGCAGAGGGCGCACGAGGCAAGTTGTAATGAAAAAATGAGCAAACTGACAATCCAATCTGTGGCTGGATTGATCAGTGGTTTGTAGATTGCAACCACTGCAACCGTAAGCGTTTGTTGTTCAAGTGTTAGGTTTTGTCATCTTCCATACACCTTCTTCACTCATTCTGATTAACTGTGTTATATTTGAGCTGGAAGTCCATTGGTATCAGCCGTAGGAACTGCTGCGTGTGAACCACCCTAGGATCTACAGATATGAAGGGTGGTATATATAAATTTAATCAATAATAATGATGATGAAGAAGAAGAATTTCTGCACAATGTACTGTGCAAGATGACTGTAGAGAGTGCTTAGTCTGAGTTCTACAACTAGAAGAGGGTACTTGAGTCAGGTGTTAATTTATTTGAAGTCTTACTTTGTCAAATGATTTTCATAGTTTGATTTGTTCAGTCCATTCCTCATCCTCTATCTATCTATCTATCTATCATCTAGCTATATTTCATAAAATTTATATACTATTTGGTTGTAAAAACAAACTCAAAGCTGATTACAAAAAGCTAAAACAATACAATCAAGAAAAATTCACAACCATACTTTAAAACACACAAAAGTTAAAATGCTAAAACATATTACAAATTACTTCAAGTGTTTAAGCATCTGACTAGGCTTGTCTAAACATTAATGTTTTTAGCAGGTGCCAAAAAGAGTACAGTGAAGGCGCCGGCTTGATCTCAGCAGACAGGGAGCTCCAAAGTGCAGGAGCTGCCACACTAAATGACTGAGGACTTAGAAAGACAAATGGGTATTATACGGTACCTGTAGTTAGCCAATTCCACCCATTGAGAGCCAGTTTCTACTACATTGAGAGCCAGTGTGGTGTAGTGGTTAAGCCAATTCTACCACATTGAGAGCCAGTGTGGTGTAGTGGTTAAGAGCAGTAGACTCGTAATCTGGTGAACCGGGTTCGCGTCTCCGCTCCTCCACATGCAGCTGCTGGGTGACCTTGGGCTAGTCACACTTCTCTGAAGTCTCTCAGCCCCACTCACCCCACAGAGTGTTTGTTGTGGGGGAGGAAGGGAAAGGAGAATGTTAGCCGCTTTGAGACTCCTTCGGGTAGTGATAAAGCGGGATATCAAATCCAAACTCCTCCTCCTCCTCCTCCTCCTCTTCTTCTTCTTCTTCTTCTTCTTCTTCTTCTTCTTCTTCTTCTTCTTCTTCATTGTAGCAGTCAAGTGGGCACATGTGGGGCAAGGCAATCTCCTAGATAAACTGGTCCCAAGTTGTTAAGGGTAAATATATTCTGGGGTACATTACTTCCTTCAAATCCTTATATCATCTATAGGAAATCTGGTTTTGAGTATATATAAAAACTTCAGTTAAATAGATGGCTCTGTCTGAGGGTGACATTGGGAGTTGGGCTGTTGTCTCCTGTTGTCCTCACTGTTGAAAGGTCATAGACTGAACTGTCAGATCTGTGGGTATTCATATATGCAGGATCCTGGGATATTTATTTTTAAAGTGGGTGGGAGGGAAATAATGCTTCAGTAGGTCAGTAACTGAAGCCCTTGGTCATTTTTTTTAATCTATCAGGCTAAACATGCTAATATATCATTGCATATTCCTTCACCTGTAATGCGATTCTTCTGTCTCCATTTTTAAAGTCTTCCATTGTGGGAAGCTAACAGTGGAGCTTATTGCCACCAGAGGTCTCTAGGGAACAGGCTGTAAACATAACGAGGAATGCTCAGCCATGCTATCTTAAAAGTTGAAAAAGCAATGTGTGTGTTTGTGTTTAGAATACAGTATGCTTCCAGGGTTTTTCCCTTTAAAATGAAGTTTCTTCCCCCTGTTGTGTAACAAAAGATTAAACAAGCAAAAGGAAAATCTCTAGCAAACACTACTTGAAATGTGTTACAGTGCTTATACATCATAGAAAGCAATATACTATCATTAATATAAAACAGGATTAAAAATTTGGTGCTCTCAATTTTCATGGCATAGACCAAATAACTTGAAAACCACAAAAAAAAACCCAGACACTTTGATCCTGATTACTTAACGAGTCATCCAGGCTTTGGGAAACTGTACTTAGGTCAATTGGTACCAATAACCAGTTACTTTGTTTGTTTAGAGCAGTCTGTTAAAAAAGCTGAATTCTAAGAATACTGACTAAGTGGAAAAATTGTTTTGGAGCCAAATGCTTCAGTGTCCTTAAGCTTATTTGACCCCCCCCTTTTTTTCCCTTCTTTTTTAAACTTCTAACACGCTAGCTATTCCAAGCAGAGATGTTTAGTCGGCAGCAGATTTTACATTCCATCATCATGGATGGTCAGCACCTTCTTGAGCAAGGACAGGTGGATGACAGGTAAGAATGTGCAGAACTTGACTCTTTATAATTCTGCAGAATTTTTCTCTGTTCTCTGCTCTACTCAAAGTGTCAACCACATAAAGTGCAAAATTTGTTGGATTTTCTGAACACATGCCCCTGTGTTTTTTCCTCTGAAAAAGCAGTTGCTCGGTTAGCAGTAGGTCAGCACAGGACTGCTGGCATTTTGCACACACAAATGTGTACACACTAATTCCAGCTACACCACAGTTTCCATTCTGTTTTGCTGCACTGAAGCTTCCACAGCCAGCTGGTGGGTGGGCTGAAGGGTTTTGTTGTTGATTTGTTCCCCCTGCTTTCTTGTACAACCGTTTGGACATCCAGCTGCCAACTGTGTTCTTCTTCAAATGAAAGTTAAATTGGATAGTTCATTCAGAAGAATAGCCTGGGAAATTGTCCACAGCAGCAGATACAATATTCAGATTATTGTAGTATACCTAATGATAGCATTTCATTTTTCCTTCCAGTTTAATGGTATCCTTATTTGTGCTAACACAAATTGCCAGGAAAAATAGGCTCCCCCCTGCCTTTTCCTAGAAGAACTTTCTTATAACCTTTACAACTAGAATACTAGAAGAGCCTTCTGGATCAGAATCCAGCCTCCATGGCCTGCAGAATGCCCCCAAGCAGAGTCTGAGCACATTAACACTCTTTGCACTTGGGATTCCCAGCAGCTAGTCTGTAGAGACATAGTACTTCCAACTGGAGGTAGTACACCCCCATGATAACTAGTAGCCATTGACAGACTTATCCTTCATGACATGGTCTAATCCTCTTTTAACACTGTCCAGTTTTGTGGCCATCACTATCTTCTCTGGTAGCAAATTCCAAAAGTTTAATTATTCATGAAGAAGTACTTCCTTTTGTCTGTCCTGACTTCCAGCATTGAGCTATATTGGGTGATCCCAGGTTCTAGTGGTGTGAAAGAGGGAGAAAAGCTTTGGGGGGTCCATTTTCTCCATACCATGCATCATTTAATTATTTTATATTCCTCTTACTCAACTGAAAAGCTCCCATTGGTGAAACCTTTCCTCATAAGGGAGTTGCTTTCTTAAGGATGTTAGCTGGGTCCTGTGTGTTACTATTGTTGATCTAGTAGTCTCTCAGTAACACCTAGGGCTTTTTCTCTTGATACCACTGTTGGCCACAGTTCCTTGTATTCCTCTCCTGGAAAAAGTTAGTTCAGGCACAGTGATCTGAAATGGTATATTTTATTGTTGTAAGCTTCCATGGAACCTTATGGTAAAGGGTGAATAAGAAATAAAACAAAATAAATCTTCTACAGTGGAGACAGCTACAAATAATTTTTTCCCTCCTTTAGCATCCTTTTGGACTCCCTTTACAAAAGTCCAGTTGACTCTCTAATGAAGGTGAAGTTGGAAGATGTGGGAGATGTAAATGCTGGGTTTAAGCTTCTTGGGCACTGGGAAAAAATATTAGGCAACAAAAGTTCTTCTTGAATGCTGCTCTTCTTTCTGAAGTAGTGCTATGCCATTATTTTTCTTCAGTTCATTATTGCGCTTTTTAAAAACTGAACTTTGTAAGAGATCACAGTCTGACCAACTTTTGTTTATCCCTCTTTTTCCTCCATCTTACTGATATGTACAAGCAGTTGTGTGCATTGCCAAGCAGCACAAAAAGGAATAAATTTCATCAAAATATTATTTTTCAGCTTGTGCTTTGTCAGTGTACTTAGGTGATTGTTCGTGTCAGTTACTCAGATGGAAAAATCAAAAGTGACCAGGAGAAACTGCTAGCTGCGGCAAACTTTGCATGTGTTGATTTCAAAAATTACTTTTGACATTCTTAACCTTCAGTCAGAAGGAAGATGGAGCAGAGTGAACCTAAAGAACAGTCACAGGGGTGCTTTCATCTCTAGAGTGTTGAGGAAAATGCACTTCAGTAAAAATGTTTCTCATAGAAATACTCTGGTCTAGACGAAACATACAAGTGTTTATATGCTGATAAATACTTAAGCCAAGATGACTAAATTGCCATGTCTAGCAATAAAATGGAATATATGTATACAGGACATATCAGAAGCCGGGTGGAATTTTGCGGTCTTTATAATCTTACCCTTGAACTTTGTTTTTGTTTGCTCCTCATCTGCCCTCATTGATTCTTTCAAAGAACTTTGCAGATACTCTGTAGTATCACAACGAAACCTTAGAGACAAAGGTCCTGGCTATTCCAGCTGCCTTAGCTTTAGCTCCTCTGATCACACCAGAAGTATGATAATAAGACCTTAGAATTGGAGCTCTGACATCAACCAATTTTTGTTAAATTAAAGCATATCATGTTCACAGACACTACAGTTTTTGGAAGCTCTCTTGGTGCTGTTTGGCTGAATGAATCCTTCATTTTGTGCCCTTTCTTCTTATAGGGATGAGTTTAATCTGAAACTGGCCCTCCTCAGTAATCAGTGGCAAGGGGTGATTCGCAGAGCCCAGCAGAGGCGGGGCATAATTGACAGTCAGATTCGCCAGTGGCAACGCTACAGAGAGATGGCAGAGAAATTGCGCAAGTGGCTGATGGAAGTGTCTGGTCAGACAGCAAGTGGGCTGGGCAATGTTCCTATACCACTGCAGCAGGCTAGAGCATTGCTGGATGAAATGCAGGTAAACCTTGGCAGGCCCTTAAAGTTATAAAACTGGAATTAAGTGCAATTTTTGCTGTAAGTAAAAAGTGAATACATTCATCCGTTGTAGCCGCAATTGGTATAAAATACATACAAAGGATATTATATAAAATATCAGCCTAGCATCTGGCTGATTCCCCATTAGCCATACCTAATTGCTGCTTATTCCCCAGATTTGCTGTGAATGGCTTGTTCCAGGTGCACTTCTTTGGTGTACATCTTTAGGGAGTCCTTGAACCTTAATGCTCACCAGCCAAATTCAAATCTTATATACAGATTCATAGTGTAGATAGGTATGAAGTATTGGGAATTTGTAGTAACTGGGATAAAAGAAGACAATGAAAGGAGTCTCTCCTGCAGTTGTGCTGATAAACAGTAAAAGAAAAGGATAATAGCACTAAAGTTCTGAAACTGAATATGGGGAAAGGGAAGGGAGGCATCAGACACTGTTTCTGAAGGGTAGCTGATGCTACAGCATTCCTATATTTCAGGCATCCCCAACCTTCAGCCCTCCAGATGTTTTGGACTACAATTCCCATCATCCCTGTCCACTGGTCCTGTTAGCTATGGACAATGGGAGTTGTAGCAGGTTGGGGGTGCCTGCTGTATTTTGTAGGTGCTGTATGAGAGAAACTGGGAAACCGATGTAAATTGCTGAGCATTCTAAGGAAGAGTGAAATGTAATTTTTTTTAAAAAGGCTTTGCAAATATTTTGGTAACACATTTTCTAACTATCATTTTCAGTATATGGGGTGGCCTCCCAGTAGTAGGAGGCATGTGTGTAGAGGGATAAAAGATAGAGGGGGAAGAGAGTTATTTTGGGAAAGATACAGAGAAAAATAAAAAGGATTCATAAAAAAAGAGAAGGGAGAGCAGAAAAGAAAGAGAGAGGAAAGAGAAAATAGGTTATTTTCCCCCTTTCTCCCATGCCCTGAGGAACAGCAAATGAAATTGTTGGTAGGTGCCTCTTTATTGTAGATACTACTAGTTCTTTCTTTGACATAAGGCAGGTAACTATTGCAAAAAAAAAATCTTCTTTAGATAAAAAGAATAAGAGTACTTATAATAGTTTGGGATTTACAGTAGTTCTGATCCATCAAAGAAAGTATTGTGAAAAAAACCAGAATGATGCTAGAAGAATGTCACTGGTCTTTGCAGCTTAAAGAAAAAGTTCTCCTTCGCCAGCAAGGAAGCTACATCTTAACAGTGGAAGGAGGGAAGCAGCTGTTACTCTGTGCTGATGGTGAGACAGAAACATCCCTACAGTCTGAACTTTCAGAAATCCAGGAGTGCTGGAAATTGGCTAGCCTCAAACTTGAGGAACAGAAGAAACAGCTTACATTCTTGTTAAAAGTAAGTTTACTTAATGAATTCACCACTTCAAATAATGCTGTTTTATAATGCCTCTGTGAGAAAGACAAAGTCACTGACCCCAGCTCTGTCCATGTCTCTCTTCATAACTGCCTTCTCATATCAGGGGTTTGGGACCTGTGGCTTTCCAGGTGTTGCTGGACTACAACTCATCATCCCTGCTCATGTTGGCTGAGGTGGATGAGAGTTGGGAGTCCAGCAACAGCTAGAGGAACCCATGTCCCCCAGCCCTGCGTTGTAGAGATGAGATCTTGTTCTCATTATATTTTTCATGATTCTTTGCAAACTAGTTAAAACACTTAGAGTAACTTTGAGGAAGCATTGGTCAATTGCATCACCCTTTTCTTTTCTTTTTTGCATATTCTCTGTATTCTTTCCTTGCCCGGATTCTGAAAATTACATTCATATTGTCTTTCCCCACACCCTCTCCCTTCAGGACTGGGAGAAATGTGAAAAAGGCATAGCAGATTCTCTGGAAAAGTTAAAATCATTCAAGAAGAAGCTCTCCCAGCCACTGCCAGACCATCATGATGAACTCCACACAGAACAGATTCGTTGTAAGGTAAAAACGCTCCTGCATAAGGGACTCTGGCCCCAAAGGAGATGCTATATAGCTGCAATGGCATAAAAGTGGCTGCGGCAACCATTGTTCAGAAAATGAGGCAGACTAGCCTATACTGCTGGGCCACAGAGTCAAACCAGATTTGGGGAGGGGCCTTGATCAGATGTCCCAACATCTCAAGTTTTGCTTAAAATCAGGCCTTTAGAAGGGCTCCAGTTTTGATCAGATCAACTGTGCTGGGGGAAGGATGTTTCAAAGCCAGAATGTTTGAATTGAGCCAAAGAACCAGAACCCAGATACTTGTTTTTTGCTGCTCTTATTTAGGATAGGAAGCTTTTGATAACTATTTTTATTTAATTATAATGATTTAATGTTAGAAAAGAGTTACTCTTCTATAGTACTGCACAGAATCACCAAAAGCAGATAATAAAGGTGTATTTCTCAAATATTCCAATGCCTTATAGAATTTCTTCTTCCAATCCAGGAGCTAGAGAGTGCTGCTGAGGGGTGGACAGATGATCTTGCCCACCTAGCTCTGCTGAAGGAGACTCTGTCCTCTTTTATCAGTGCAGATGATATATCAGTTCTCAATGAGCGCATTGAACTACTGCACAGACAATGGGAAGAACTGTGTCACCAGGTAAAATAGTATAATTCATGGGGGGGGCATTCACCATTAGGTTGCACCAAACCTTTAGGTCAGAGCAGAGAACCAGTGTAGTGTAACATCTGGAGTGTTGAGTTTAGATGTGGGAAATTTGGGTTAGAATTTCCTGCTCAACAATGAAGCTCTCTTGAGCAGCCTTGATACAGGTCCAGGAGCTGCTTGAAGGAAAGTTGGTGTGTATATGTGTAATAAAGAGACATAGTCCCATTGGCTGCAAAGCTTATGGGGTTGTCTTAGTCACAAATGGAGCTCTGTTGGGACTCTTTGTATGGACTTCTGTGAATAGACAGTAGACTTTCATTGATATTGAATCTCAGCTACATGTGCCTGCTCCCCACCCGTTCCCTTTCTTTGTGTTTGTGTATCTGTAGTTCTGTTTTGTATAATAGTCTATTGAAATTGTTCAAAAATAAATGTATAAATTGGGGACGGGGGATACAAATGGGGCTTCCATATGATACTGCTTTTGTTATAGAAAGGTCTGAATGCATGAACAGCATGCATAACAATTGTAGGATTAGTTTCAATTTTGAGTAGAAAACAGCATCATTTAAAAATAATAATAACAAACCCTCTTAAACCAGTAAGCAACTTCCAGTGCAATATGAGAACCAGTAAGAAGTTACAGACAGTTGCACCAGCCCAGGAAGCCCCTAACTTTATTCATTCAATTAGAAAAAGTAAGGATTGACATGCTACAAACTTAGACTTACCAGCCTTTTGCCATCTGATGGTTATACTGTGCGCTAGAGGAGAATTTACAAGCAGGGTTGCTAGAACCACACTTTTGCTAATGCTAGTGTGTGGAGAACCGCAAAAGGAAATGGGGTATCATTTCATCTCAGCTTAAAATACACAAAAACGGGGGCCTGCTGCAGTCATTTTATGAAGTGTTCACTTCCTCAGTGGAGAAGCTTATGTAAACTCAGAAGGAGCTGCACTTATAGAAAAGATGAAACAGCTGCAGTAAGTAGGATGCCGTTAGATTGTAGTCATACTATTGTCTTGAAAAATAGCAGGGCATTTTCTCTCAAGATCTTCTTGAATCTTCCTAATCTTCCTTTAGTCTACATTTTAAGATCAAAACAGAGTACTTATGATTTCATACGCAGGGGTCATCTTGTTAAACCAGACACCTATTATTTTCCTGCTGTACTATCTCCCCAAGACTTACTGCTTATTGCTTTTTTGATGTCATCCTTCATGTCTTTAGGTATGTTGGCTAGAAAAGGACAAGCAAATCCATGGGATTTGTGGCTTGGGGGCATATTACTTGTATATAATCTGGTGCCAATAGTGGCCATATTTATGGATTGAGTTGCCAGTTTACTTGCATGGCTTTTATTTTTTAAATGCCTGTTGGGCAAATATAGATTAAATTATTAGTGTGAGCAGTAAAAGTATTTCAGTCTAGATCTGCAGTGACGTAAAGTTTGCCTCAGTTCTCATTTCATGATGAAGTCTTCCTCACATGCTAAATGTTAAGATAATTTTTGTCCTCCCCCCCCCCCCCCAATTTAAAGTATGAATTCAAATAGCAACTCTCTGTTTCATATTAACTCAAGGCAAACCTAGACTGGCCTATATTTATTTATTTTTATGTATATATGTGTGTGTATGAAGAAAAAATATATGCCAGTTAATTAAAACAATCTCCAAGCAGTGTACATAAAACAATATAAAATCAGCAAATGTAAAATAAAACCCATGTATACATAACTAATTTATGTGTCTGGGTTGGATTACTGAAATCATTTTATTTTATTTTATTTTATTTTATTTTATTTTAGCAGGCATCTAAAACAGTATAGCAAGGGTGTCTGCCTAATGTCAATAAGCAGGGAGTACCAAGGCCTTGCTGCTGCCACACAGAAATATTGACTTGTAGGAAGGTTCTAGGACACCCTTTCAGCTTATATGGGGATGTCCTCACCTCAACACACCTAGGACAGTAGAACAGAGCCTGTGCATAATACTGAAGACTACAGTTCATCTTTGTGTGACCTCCAGTATTTGAAAATGCCTTCCTGACTTAAATGGGATTTGATCCAGAAGTATCCTGAGATTAACCATGATCATTAAGCTGTTAAAGGAGTCGTGAAAGGTTTTGTCTGCACTTCTCTCTTCAGTGCAGAAACACCTGTACGGCAGCTCAAGGACTCTGTTTTTGTCACAGTGTGATTTTATTTATTTATTTCCTTCTACAAATTTTTAAAGGTTTCCTTGAGACGGCAGCAGGTGAGTGAGAGACTGAATGAGTGGGCAGTCTTCAGTGAGAAGAACAAGGAGCTCTGTGAATGGTTGACACAAATGGAGAGTAAAGTTTCCCAGAATGGAGATATCCTCATTGAAGAAATGATAGAAAAACTCAAAAAGGTACAGTGCTTCTGAATTTCTTTTGTAGACCTTTCTTCAAACATTCTCAGTTTAGACAGTTACATTAAGCTAGGTAAGCACTTGGAAATAATCTAGTGTAATAATTTGTGTCTGTATTTCATTCTTATTATGTCATTATGTCATTGCTGCTAGGTAAGCAATAGGAAGGAACATTGTTTTTAGCTACTGTATGATTTAAATGTTCTGCAAGGCTTTGTTGAAACAAGCATTAAAAAGTACCTGTTTTTTATAGTCTTCAGCTGGAGGGTGTTGTGAATAAGCTTTATGATCTCTCTCAATCCCTCTGTCATCCAGGATTATCAAGATGAAATTGCGGTCGCTCAAGAGAATAAAGTCCAGCTCCAGCAAATGGGAGAGCGACTTGCTAAAGCAAGCCATGAAAGCAAAGCTTTGGAGATTGAGTACAAACTTGGCAAGGTCAATGACAGATGGCAGCATCTTCTGGATCTCATTGCAGCCAGGTAAAATAGATGCTGCTTGTGTTGATGATCATCACAGCAGGCTAAACACAAAGTTGAAGCTTTACCTTAACCAACCATCATCCTTCTTACTGTCCTTCTTTCTTGGCATTTATTCTTCATGATCCATAGTACCTGACATATAATGTCTGTGTTTGTTTTGAAATTTGATACTGGCGCTCAACCTATAACTGTGTGTATTGTAAGGGTATCTAGGCTGCTTTCAGGCTGTGGCTTTTTTGCAGGTATGATTCAACTGTATACCTGCAAATTTAGGTTACACAATTCAAATGCATCTGGGGCTCTTATGTAACAACCCCTGCCCCCCCCCAAAAAAAATTTTTTGTGGGTAAAAAAAAAAAAGAACACAAGACAAGACAGTGCAGAATCAATCTGCAGTGAGCGTTTATTTTCAAAATGAAACCAGTTTCTCAAGAAGTGTTTTTAGAGACAAAACAATACATCTATTTTTATTTGTTTATTGCATTTCTATACCACCTTTATATTCCAAGGATCTCAAGGTGGTGTACACGGTTCTTCTCTTCCCCATTTCATCCTCACAACAATCTTGTGAGGTAGGATAGGCTAAGAGATGGTGACAGTGACTGGCCCAAGGTCACCCAGGGAATTTCATTGCGGAGTGGGAATTCGAACCCTGCTCTCCCAGGTCTTATTCCAACACTCTAACCATTACTCCACACTAGATTTAGATTGTGTGTATGACTGCATAGGGGAAAAACAAGTACTCAGTCTTCATTGATTCTAGAATGAAAAGTGTGTATGCAGCTAGAGTCAGCAGTCTGGCTGTCATTGCTCTGAATCTTTGCCCTATGCTGTGCAAAACTCTGTAAGGTGTAGCCAGCCTTTCTCAAACTGGTGCCCTCCACATGTTTTGGACTCCTATGCCCATCAGCCCCAGTCAGCATGGCCCAACAGGCAGGGATCATAGAATCATAGAATTGTTGAGTTGGAAGGGACCCTGAGGATCATCTAGTCCAACCCCCTGCAATGCAGGAATATGGAGCTGTCCCATACGGGGATCAAACCTGCAACCTTGGCATTGTCAGTATCACACTCTAACCAGCTGAGCTATCCAACAGACAGTAATGATGGGAGTTTGTCCAAAACCTTTAGAGGGAAACTGGTTGGTAAAGTCTACTCTAGCCATTGTGGCCACTTTTACACCATTTACTCTCCTGTAAAGGTTTGTATTTTTCAAAGCAGATGCCAAGACACAGACATTAGTCTCATTATAACAGGAAGTGGTATTTCTTACAACACCTGTTTGGCTCCTCAGGATGTGGTTTTATAGAAAACAGTAGACCTAGAGCTGTACATGCATTCTGAAACCATTTTTGTTTATTTTGTACAAATGGTTTGCAGAACAGTGTCTCCAAATTTATCAATCCTATAAAGAGCAGTAGCTGGCCACTCAGTAAGTCCAAAGGCCATTTTTACACACACACACACACACACACACACACACACACACACACTATCCTGCTTAGAATGCTTTCTAATGCATTCCTAATTTAACTAAATGAGTTGCTTCTATTTGGATTCTGCTGCTTCCTCTCAAACCTCCCAAATGTTTTGCTCGATTTCAACTGTGTCATCACAGCTCAGCAGTTCATAGAACACTGATCTGCTTTCATGAAGTCCTCAATGGTGGCTGCACCATTTTGTCAGGCCAGGGAGGCAGCTTCTCCCTCATTGCACCTTTACTGTCCATTTCCCCAGGTCAAGGAGGCTGGAGTTTAGATGAGAGCTGTTGCCTCATCAGTGAAGCAGCTCAGACTGGGAGCTTATGCAGGCACTGGAGGCTCCCCTGCTTCCTGGCTCTCAGCCAGGCCGCGACCGAAGCAGGTGTTTCCATGTGCTTGTCCCTCCTCCTGAGTAGCTCTGAAGTGCCTGCTGGCTGGTTGGAGCAGGGGTATCTGGATCCTTTGGCTCTTGGGGAACACTGCTGGAGGGTACTGTTCTTTTTGTTGCCCCCAAGTACAGGCTTTATGTCACCTCGTGAGAATGAATGATAGCCATTCATGCCTAGAAGGAAAAAGCAAAGACAAAATGCAGTGGAGCTAATCCTATTTAGGTATATAAAGCGTATCTTGTCTTTCTCAGCTATGCCCCACATTAAAACCTGGTTATTTTGTCTCATGAAACTTTTTAGGAAACTCTCTAAGCCAGCCTAAATCTCTGTGCCATGCTCCTCCACTGGGCAGTTTGCCCTAAGCAACCATCTATGGACCTAGAGAGGTTCTGTTTTTTTGTACCATGTATATATATATATTTAAATTCCATTTCATAAGGAGCCTAACTTCAACATCTGGGGTGGGGAGGAACGAGATGGTTAGAGGCACTGCAACATGTATCTCTCTCCAAATATACATGGCAATTGGTCTTTTTCACTTCTAACGTGCTAGAGGGCAAGTTAGTGGTGGTGGTGGAGAATTGCAGCTGGGGAGAGAAGGCTTAAGCCCCACCTAGCACTGGCTATTACCCATCCTCCCCGCCACTCTGAGGTGCCTTGTATTTTCTTTTTAGAATCCTTGGCATAATTGCTAATCACATAATCATTGCAACATGTAGTAAGACCCTAAGCTTTAGAGTCCTGTTGCCAGATCTTGTGGCAGTAATTAGATGCTTTCCTTTGTTTATTTTGAAGCTGTTGCCAGTTTCTTTGTGTGGTCTCCACTCCTAGCGCTATGAGAGAGGGATTGTATCTCTTTGAACACGTTCTCGATATCCCATGCAACTTTGCAAACCTTTATCATGCAACCGTTCAATAATATTTTCTCTACGCTCATCTTTGCCATCTAACCCGTCCTTATAAGGAACCTATTACAGTGCAACAAGTGGGTTATTTTGCTTCCCTTCCCCCTCACCTTTTTGAGCAGGGGCAAGGAACCTCAGACTCTGGGGCTGAACAAGGCCACCCACACCTCTTTATCTGGCCTTTGAGACTCTTCCCAGGCCCTTCACCAGCCTTCCTCAAATTCTTTTGCCTGGTCTGGAATGTGTCCTTGGACTGTGATAAGGCCTATCGCTTGCCTGGGTAGAGAAGTGTGTTTCTGTGTTCCGCTTTCTCATGGCTTGGATGTAGTCTACTGCACAAGGTGAAGGTCACATCTGTTGCTCCACTCACTTTTGCCTCCAGACGTTCCCACCACTGGCATGAGGGTGTTGTGGTCCTTGGGCTCAGAAAGCTTTCCCATGCCTGTGTTACGATATCTGTTTTTGAATCCCATCAGGTTATTTCACCTGTCTCCTCTTTCCTTGATTACCTGTATTTATATAGCAGTACACCTGCCTATGGAGATTAGTATCATACTGCCCCTTTACGGATATTCCCAGGTGGATAACAACCTTTATCCTTTGATTTTAATGGGAGTTGTAGGCCAAAAACATCTGGAGGGCCAAGGTTGAGGAAGTCTGTTTCAGAGGGTTGGCAACCCCTTTGGAACAGGGTGGGAGATGGCACAGGGAGCTGCAGGAGGGAGGAGAGGTAAGCACAAAGTGCCTCCCTCCCCAGTCCCAAGATTGAATCCATTGCTGGATTAAATAGACTTCCATTTGTGGAGGATAAAACCCAATACAATATTGGCTACAGAAATTGGATCAGCTCACTGACTCTGAATATTGGGATTCTAGGTGATGAAAGGTGGTGTATAAAAATAAACAATACCTCATAGTAAATTTTATTTTCAATTCCTTTCGTTGCAATTGCTAACATTGAATTTTTCCTTATTAATAATATGGTCTGCACATGCACCTATTCTGGCTGGGGATGTACAACTTTCCATCCCGAAAGAGGTGGAAGGTTTCCCCCCAAACGCACTTGAGAAGTACCCATTCAATTCCTGTCTCCCATTTTCCCCTCCTGCCCTGAATGCAGAAGTGCTCACCTTTGGCAAAGCAAAGTGAAAAGCAAAGAAGGCAGTGGATGGAACATAGGAACCTGCCTTATATGGAATCAGATCACTGTTCCATCTAGCCCAAAATTGTCTTCAATGCTGCATTCAGGTGCATAGCCTTAACCTCAACACTGCCGCCCTCCAGGTAAACAGCAGCAACATCGCTGCTAGGAGGCTGTTGCTTCGGCTCCACCATACCAGGTGATCTGTTCTTCCACGCAGCACCCCTATAAATCATTCACTTTTGTTTTCAAATGTCTTTCTTTGATATCACGGGAATCAATAAATAAGAATCAGCTATTTTAACATTTCAAACTTATTTCCCGGTTCAAATGAATATACTATTTCTAAAACCACCTTGTAATTCATTTGGTTGATTGGGTAGATAAAAATACATTCAGTAAAAATAAATAAATTTACTATGATTTCCCTCCCCCACAAAATAGAGTGTCCATGTCTATCATTTTAAAACACATTTTAAATTCCCTTGCTGTCAGTACAAGTGTTACATGTGTGCTTGTGTGCCTCTCCTTAATACCAATGAGACTTGCTTCACTATGGCTGGTTTGTGCCCAAGTTTATTTATACTCATTCTTGGGGTGGGTGGGTTGCATAAAATCATTAAACAAGGAATGTGCTCAGTGCCAATTTCTTTTGTATCTTTACTCAAGCTGTAGTAATCTTAAACTTATTCTGAACTTAAACTTTTTCTCTTTTCCTTTCTCTTTTCATTTGTTTAATCCCTTGCCTCTTATAGTCCAGTAGGAATTCTGTCTCTTATAAAAAGAAATCACCCCAATATTACCCATAAAAACAAGGAAAGAAACACACAAGCCTCTGCTTTGTTTACAATAACCGGGCACATTTTCTCCTGGACTCTTGGACAGTTGAGTC
Organism: Podarcis liolepis; assembly: GCF_965112155.1. Taxonomy (NCBI): domain Eukaryota; kingdom Metazoa; phylum Chordata; class Lepidosauria; order Squamata; family Lacertidae; genus Podarcis; species Podarcis liolepis. The sequence goes on along the minus strand of NC_139557.1, from coordinate 68,229,715 downwards.
TACAACTGTTCAGAGTGTGCAGTGGAGCCTTCCCCCCCCCTTCCCTCCCCCATTCGTGGCCTACATTCCAGGAGATCACCCTGGCACATGTTGATGAATGTAAGTTTTATTTAGAAACATGACCACTTGTCACTGCTTGGGCTCATATTATCAGGCAGTGAGTTACTAACATTTGTTGGGAGTGTGAGCGTTTTGTGTGTGCACATGGTGCTCTGTGTGGCACACTCTTGAGAAGATTTTGGACTGAATGTTCTTAATTTTTGTGCTGGAAAGCTTAATGCTGGTGTTGGTGGATTTATGGGCCGTGAAGATGGCAGATGACCGCAGTGTGGATTCGGACCTCCCTGATTGCAATTGCGATGTGACAAGGCATGTGAACATTTTGATTCATTATTATTTTTTTCTTTTATGTGTTTCTTTTCCTATTTTAGACCTTTTCCATGTTGAGTAGGTGACTAAGTGGGAGCTAAGCGCTGATAAACAGATCCTTACATTTTATAAAGCACAAATCTTTGCAGTTCTGGAATGAGCAAAATGAACTGGAAACAACCACCCTGCTCATCGGAGTGACTTGCTCAGTGAAACCGTACACCTAGTTTTACTGCCAGTTAAATGCAGGATCACAAACTACACATGAGCCATAGCAGAAAATGCATTTGACTTCACAGTCTTCCATGTGCTGTAAGGAAGGCACAGAAAAGGGCAGGCATGGAGACTGGTTTTACAGAAGTATTTCAAGCAGGATATACGCTCTGATCCTTGCTATCAGCATTCTGAATTTATCTTAAACCACCAAAGACACTCTAAATATTACCAGCAAGCTATACATAGCATTTTATGTGTTACTTATTTCCTAAGAGAATGTTATTATAAGTGAACCTGTATCAGAGCTGCAATACAGCTTTCTCAGTCACTAGGAAATAGATTTATTTTCTTCTTCAATGCTTTAAGTTCTAGATACATAGTTATATTTTCTGAATCCAACTTGCTTTTTTTCTAAAGATCTTAAGATCTGTATCGTTATACCTTGAAGAATTGAAATAAAGCTGGGGGGAAATCTGAAAAAACCTTACACTTCTTTTTTTAAAAAAATTAAAAAACCATTACAAGTTATTATTAGAAGCCAGCTGTCCGGCTTAATCATGATTCTATGACTTCATGATACAATGTAGTGCACTTGAATAATAGTAAATGCATGTTCAGTATAAAAATACTTTAAGACATGTATTCGTCTAAAAAGAAATATCATAGTGTTTAATGGTACCAAAAAAAATTCCCCACACATACATTCTTAAAATGATATAAAAATGCCAGATTACTTAGGATTTAAACTAGTTATTGTAATGAAAATATAATGTTACTTTTAAAGTTACAGATATTTGTTAATGAAGAATAATGACCCTGGACAATTAGATTAGAAAGTGAGCAAGGTCAAGTGGTTAAGATGTGGGCTGTAAGGAATGTACAGCAAGTCACAGGGGACTTACTGTACTTGTGTATCAGGCTTGCTAAATGTATATAACCTTGTTTAAACCCATCATGTGATGATTTCAAGCTGCTATTTTGAACATGAGCTCTCTGAATCAAGAGAAAGGACTTAGACCAAGCTTCTTAAAGCAGCATGCCCAGGGATTTTCAGAATCGCTGCAGGTTTTCCTAGAACACTGACTCCCAAGGATACTGCTGCATATTTACCTCAAAGGAGATAAAAGCTACTCTGTCTGCAGCTGTGCTGTGGTCTGTCTCTCACATACACACAACAGGAACTACATTCATTCCATTGTCTTTCATGACATTTTCCTGCACATCTATGTGAGTTAGTATGTGTCCTTGTTCCCACACAACTGTGTTTCCTAGATAACATGCATGCAAACAAATCCCGTAAGCCCTGATTCAAGCCAGAGAGCAAAATGGCTGGAGTAAGCCCATGGACACATGTTTATTTTCCATGTTGTTTGAGGCACAAATTATGTTGCTAGGTTTAGTCAAGGGATTTGCCATTTGATGAATGAAAAGCTATTGATAGCTCTGTCATGATTTCTACTTAATCTTCTCCAAACCCAAAGCGTGTGGATATATCCCTCAGACTTTGATTATAAGCTTACCTAAGTCAAAGCAGGTTTACAATGTGAGGTTTTGGTTCAGTTGCTGGTGTTTAAAACTTAAAAGTGTTTATTTAATTCACACTTTCCTTCAGGCAGAGGTGGAAAGCTGCCTGGTATGTTGCCAGAAAAACCTGCAAAAATGTCTAGAAGAGCACCCAAGTGTTTGCTTTCCCTGTTCCCCCCCCCCCCGAATATAGACATAAGGAAAATGCTGCAATTAGTCTCAATGCCTTCATTTATTATCTTATTTTTACTTTTAAGCTGTTTTCGGTATTGCTGTTTCATATATTAACCAACCAGCAAGGGGGAAATTGTGCCTTTTTTCAATCCGTCTATAGATCTAAGTCCTTTTCTCTTCTGGAATCACTTTATTTTTATTTGAAGGTACAGTGCTTTTAGCTCCACCTGCAATTGTGCGAATTTGCACTGTGAATGCTTCACAATTACAGGGTGGGAATGCATGATTGTGACTTTTCTACCACTTTGCTTTTTAATTAAGACCATCTGTGAGCGTAGTAGGTAAGCCACACCCTTTCCATGCGACTGCGCAGCAGCAGCCCTAGGGTGTTCAGGCATTATGGGAAAACAATGCTTGGAGATCAGATTGGGACCTGTCAAGCAAAAGATTCTAAAAGCTGCACATGCACAGAGTGGACCTATGTATACCTTTTGGTTTAGGCTGCTCTCTCCTGACAGACTGGCACCTATTCCAGCACTTTGTGTCTGAAAAGGCAACTACAGTCATACCTCGGGTTACAGCCACTTCAGGTTGCGTTTTTTTGGGTTGTGGACCACCAAAACCCGGAAGTACCGGAATGGGCTACTTCCGGATTTTGGTGGTCGTGCATGCGCCAAATCACAACCCGTGCGTGCGCAGACGCGGGTTGCGAACGTGCATCCCGCATGGCTCACGTTTGCAACCCAAGCATCCACTGTATTGCATATACATTTTGGAATATGTTATATTCAGAGTGCAATATCCAAGGCTCACATTGGGGCAGGGGTGCGAGAGCCTTCAGTGAAATCCTATCTTCTGGGTACTCTCCCCACCACAACCATTTTAAACCAAATTATGCCTGCTATAGCCATCTAAACACAGGAGCCAATTCCTAGGGGCTGAGGTCCCTTTGCCCCCCTCCCCCAATAAAATATTTGAGGGGGTTGCCCAAAAATTAATGAGCATTCCCATTCAAATAGTGTGCATGCACTACACCTTGTGATCAATTGGGGGGGGGCTACCTCTTTCTTCTAAAACAGCTGCTACGGGACCTGTCAGAAAAGGTAGCAGGACCAGTCCCTTCTGCGCCCTGTAATTGAACACTGTAAAAACACTCTGGCATATCTTTTATTAGGAATCTGTTAATTAAAGGGAAATTGTTTCCCATGGGGGGGGGGCGGGATCCATGTAAATCATCCATAAGTTTGTTCATTACTTTTCTTGTTTTGAAAAGAATTGCTTCATCTGCCTTCACTAATTTTCCTTGCTAGTCTTTTTCAAGGCTAATGGGGTGAAATTGTATGTAACATATTTTGCTTTAGAAATATTTGATAGATTTGCTGTCATGAAGAAAATGAAAGTTGTAAAATCAAAGTAAATACTTTGGGCGCATTTTGTGTGTCATTGTGACATATAGTACTTGGTTTTCTAAATGTAACTGGATATGTTCTGCTTCTAGGTAGTATTTCTTTGAAAATCATTTAGCCTTCAGTTGACTATCACATTTATGTTGTGAGAAGAGCAGTTTGTTTATATAACACTCAGCCACTACCGGGATTTTGGGGGAAGTTTTATAAAGCACTTCTTTTATTTGTGTGTGTGTTATATCATAAGTGTATATTATAAGAAATATATTATTTTAAATTTAAATTTGAATGAGAGAAAAAAATACAATTTAATATAACATGCTGTAGCCCTTGGAAAACAAAGTGAATTTTTATTTAGTTGCTTATGAAAGTTATGTTCCAAAAGCAGCCAAACAGAATTGTTAATTTTCTTGTTACGCACCAGTGTACTTCTAACAAGGTTTCAGTAAAGGCCCCTGCAGATTAGTAAATCTGTTCCTACTGAAGTTGAGAAATGGCTGTTTGAATATGTGAACCAGCCACTTCTTTTCTCCACATGATCCTTTCCATCATGTGGAAGGTCCTGTGGAGAAGTATAAGTGCTGAAAGCCCACACCTGTTTTCTATGCAATCCTGTATGTGGGAGTAAAGAAGTACTTAATTGTACAGGGAAGAAAAAAGAAGCAAAATAAATTGGCCCAAAGATTTTTAGGGCCAAGTTTTTTTCTGTTTTACATTCAGCTTTTGTTTTGAGCTGTGCCAATGGTTTGTTGTGGATATAGCTTAACCACAAAAGACAATACACTGTTCTGCATCAATTATGTTGTTAGAGATTAAAATGTTGGCAAAAAATAGTGCAATCTTGGGTTGGGGAAAAATGCGATAGCCCCACATGAAAAGTTATGCACTGATTAAAGAGGTCTGGATTCCCCATAACAACTACACAGTTGTTGCACTAAGAAAAAAATAACCTGAAAAATTCTGAATAATAGCTCATTTCTTTGTTAATCAAGATAAAAGTTAAGGTGGCTATTATCAACGGCAAATACTACAGTGGTGCCCCACAAGACGAATGCCTTGCAAGACGGAAAACTCGCTAGACGAAAGAGTTTTCCGTTTTGGAGGTGCTTCGCAAAACGAATTTCCTATGGGCTTGCTTCGCAAGACGACAATGCCTTGCAAGTTCCTGCGGGGGTTTTTTCCTCCCCCCCCCTTTTCTAAGCCGCTAAGCCGCTTATCAGCTGATCCGATCAGCAGATAAGCCGCTAATAGCGCTAATCCGCTAATCCGTCAATCGGCTTGCTTCGCAAGACGAAAAAACCGCTAGACGAAGAGAATCACAGAACGGATTCTTTTCGTCTTGCAAGGCACCACTGTACTTGGACCAAAATGGGTACCAAGAAGTCTTTTCTTCCTCTTAACAGCACTGCATCTTGAAAGAACTACTTCTACAGTAAAAAGAGTAGTGCTACAGTAAAAAATAATGCTACAATTCACTCTTACATCTGAAAGCATTTTGTTGTTGTGTTTAGTACTCCCAGTGTGTTCTGAGAACTGAGCTGTAGAGTCCAAGACTTCAGAAATAGGGTTTGTAGAGATACGTTTCAGATTTTTCTATGTATATTAATCTCACAAAAATGTTTTCCTACTTGGCAGTGCCTTCTGTATCAAGATGTGGTCATGAAATAAGATACATTTTGTTAAAAGTATAAGCCCTTGTTTATAATATTTGTACCTAAGAGCGTGGTGCTCAGATGTAAAAGCCCAACTACTTCTGTACAGGAAATTACGAGAATAAAGATGCTGTTTAACAATGCAGACTATTAAGTCACATACTCATGATCTTGCCTGTGATCCTGCAGGATGAAGAAGCTGAAGGAGACCCTGGTGGCAGTCCAGCAGTTGGATAAGAACATGAGCATCTTGAGATCTTGGCTTGCCCACATTGAGTCAGAATTGTCCAAGCCCATTGTCTATGAAACCTGTGATTCCGAGGAGATTCAAAGGAAACTAAATGAGCAGCAGGTAAAACAAAAATCTGAGGTAGAAGAACAAAAAAAAATCATGAAACACCCACACTCCCCATTGCACAAAGGTGAGAGTGATCCAAGTGTGGTACAGGCTTGGGCCTGCTGTATCCAGCTCAATATTGCAAGAGGGCAGTGAGAGGAAGATGCCCTTAAATTTCATGGCAGGTGATGCTTATAGCATTACTCTGATAGAGTCTTCTGCTGTCAACATGGAACTGCTCACTGACCCTACCAAATGAGGTAAGGCACTGTGATGTTATATCCAGAATGTCAGCTTCTGCTGTAATTAGCTTTTCATTGTGTGGGAGTTTTGGAGTGGATTGTGAGGCACTGTTTACTGCCATAGACTTAGAGGAAGCCTTCTGTGTTTGTACACTGCAAGCATTATAAATGCCTGAGACTCTCCATACTTGGGGATGCCAAAAGATATGTTCATTGTTGGCTGTTTTTAAACATGTGCTATAATTCCTTTGCATGCAGGGTTGCATGAGCTATACAGAAATAATGTTTAACTTTCAAGCTTGTGCATAACCTGCAGAGCCATGAACACAGAACAAGAAGAATGAAGGGGGGGACGGGACCTGAGCCATTGTTAAGATGTTGAGCATTCATTGTATTGTTTTTTGGTTATATGAATCTGTAGCCCTAAAAATGCCCTTTAGAGATCTCAACTCGCCATTTTCTTTCCATACATTTACTTAATCATAAGGTTTTCTTCTTGTTTTTAAAATAATTTTCGGCATACCCCATTCTAAGTGCTTGCTTAGAAAAAAATCCATATAGGAGTCAAAGAATCATAGCTTTCTCACTACAACTGAAAAGCTACTTTTGGCAAGACCCAACTGTAGCTTTTACAATGTCTAAAGTGAAAAGGCTGAGCACAAATTTACTCATTACCTTTACACTGAGATGGATGGATTAGTCTATTTTGGGTCCACATCAGTTTTGCATATGACCATTCATAAGTCTGTGTTTCTACATTAATCTGCAGCTTTAAGAAAGTGTCCAAACAAAAATGTGCATTTGGATTAGATAGATAGATATAGCTATATCACAAAATTTCTAAATGTATTTTGTCCTAAAGTTAAATGCAGTGTTTTGGGTATTTTCTTTAATGAAAGAACTGCAAAATTCAGAGGAATGCAAAATTTGATTCACACATTAGTCCAGGAGATGTTGCATTTTGCAAAGTTAACCCCCCCCCCCAAAAAAAAGCCAGCATGGGCTGGCGGGGAGAGGGCAGATCGTTCCATCTGGCAAGCAGAAATGCTTGGGCTGATAGAATGATCGCCTTGGCATGATGTTGAATTCCACCCCTGGTGTCTTCCTGATAGAGCTCACTATATTGGAACTTTTCCAGTCAGTCTGCTTCTCCAAAGCATGTGTCTTCAGGAAACATGCCACAGGGCTAAGATTAATAGTGAAACCCTACCTAGAAAGTTAAATGGGCCTCACTTTCAGGTAAGTGTACATAGGATTGCAGCCTTGGGGTTTAAAGGCCAGAGACTGCCTACAATGAAATGTATGATGTAGATTTTGACTGGGGCATACAGGTACATATGGGCACAAAATTACAGCACCTGGTTAATATCTAGACACCTATGCAGATGTTTTTCATTTGGAAAAGATCACAAGAATACTGTATGTGCACATGTACAAAAAATAAGAAAAAAAGCTTTAAATACGGAAAAATATAATACTCTGTAATACTATGAACTAAGTTTCACTGAACTCAGTGAGACTTATTTCTGAGAAGGCCCCAGAAAAAGGATTGAACCATTAATACATTTTCTGTGGGGGTCATTCTTTACCCCAGAGGCATATATCTTGCAAATCCTGCAAGCTAGTGACTCTGCAGCTTTGCCCAGACACTAGTACTAATATATTCAAAGTAAAACTAGGTACCATTTATTCACAATTATACTCTGGCATAGCAATGCATCTAAAATGGGTTGAATTTGTACCCCACAGTCAAAGGGTACAGAGTTGAAACTAATGGACCTAACTTAGTCATCAATTTCAGTGGCCTACTCTGAGCTTTTCTTTCTTTGACAATCACTCATGGCCGAGTAAGATTGCCTTCCATGAAAACATGTTTGTATTACTACTTAGAGCACTGCTCTTGGTGTTATATTTCCTGTTAGACACACACAGACACACACACACACAATATTCAAGGAATGGAAGAGAAGAAAGGGTATAGTTTGAAACATGGGAGGAAACTAAACGTTTTGGAGAAATGTAAACAAGGCAAAATGTTGTCAAGGAAGGAGTGTGAAATGTTACTGGAACTTCAAACCAAGTGACATCTTCTCACTGGAAACTTGTCCCATAGTTATAGCTATTCTTGCTTCACAAGAATAATTCCAGGGTTTAGAAATTTTCAGTAATCTGAGAATTGTTGTTGTACTGTTCAAGTTTAGTCCAGAAGGGATACTGTAAACTGTTGAATCACATGCTTAGGGTTAACTTCTTTTATGAGGATGATTCCATTGCCATATGACCCACCCACCCATCCATCCATTTAGTAATTTCCTTTTGTACTGCATATATCACCATGTACTGTATACCACACATGCGTCTCACACTAACCTTTTTATCTATTGAATTGTTTCCAGCCAAAGCTGGCCCTTGAGGAACACATACCGTCCTGTATTTTACATTAGCCTGTATTTTAAAATAGTATAGTCTATATTTATCCATATTCCTCCAAACAGGGATCATATGGGACCATGAAAGATGTATATATGGCACAACATAGCAGATACAACCCAGAAGGCACCATTGTTCACATCAGTAATTCTTGTCTGAGGCAACTCCTGTTGAAGTTAACAGAAGATGCACACTTGCACTGTTTTGTGAATTGTTACTAGATAATTTTCTAGATCAATCAGGCTCTGATTTGATAAACAAAAGTCAATATTTGTTAATCAAAAATGTTCACTAGTTATTAAAATTAAGCTACTTGCCTTTGTTGGCATATTAAATATTGTAAAACTTAGTTTAACATAACTCCCTTTAATTCCAGACTTTAAGGTTTGTATAAACTATGCTAACTACTTACCACAATAAGTTCCCAGCTGGTTAATGATAGAGAAGTGACGATAAAGGCTAAACAAAGACAATTTTAGTTTTCAAATCAAGTCGTTGCAGGGAAGCACTTTGGGTGCTTTGAAGTGCCACTCAGTTGTCTGACACCTGAAAGAGAAGTTACTCAGAAATTCAATTCATTTGATTGTATAAGGATTGTTATTTCATAATTCAGTAGAGAGGTTTAAGAGGATTTTCAGGGTTCAAAGAACTGCTCCTAGATACACTCATTATTAAATTGAAATAAAGGAGTGCTTACTTTGTGTAATCCATAATATGTATATCAATGTTATCAGCATACGTTTTTCCTTCTTTTTAAGCAAAAATATTTGTGCTAATATAGCTAGTACAAATGCCTTGCTTTACTTTTACTTTAGAAGAACACAGGTGGGTAGGTGTGGTGACTGACTGCTTCCCTCTCCTCCCTAAATGTCACTATTTCAGTGGACCTTACTTTTCAGTACATGCAATTAGAATCTGAGTCAAAAACTGTTGGACAAGTTGATAACCACTCATCATAGAATGGCTTTTTTGTAATCAATTGCCAAATAGGCTGCTTTCATCCATTTCTGTTCCAAGTTTGCCTTGCTTGCTTCTGCTGCATATTTTTTTAAAGCTTGCCTCCTCTTTTGTCTAAGATGTTTACAAGCTCATCTGTTGACCTATAGGAGCTGCAAAGGGACATAGAGAAACATAGCACTGGAGTTGCATCCGTCCTCAACCTTTGTGAAGTTCTGCTCCATGACTGTGACGCCTGTGCCACTGAAACAGAATGTGACTCCATCCAGCAGGCCACACGGAACCTGGACCGAAGGTGGCGGAACATCTGTGCTATGTCAATGGAAAGGAGACTCAAGTAAGCGCTCGACCCAGAGAGTCCTCAGATGATTCTCAGTATTGCTTAGAATGGATGAAACCTTGTCAGTTCTGTATTCAACAGAGTACCCACTGTTGGATCTTGGCCCAAATCTTTGGGCTGGATCTAAACATAGAGTTGTGTGCATATAGTTCAAGCAATCTGATTGTGCATATATAGTTCAAGGAGTCTGTCACTGCTGCACATCCTAAAAACATATGTTTTGCATACAAAAGATCTCAGGTTCAATCTCTAGCATATCCATTCAGGGCTGGGAAAGACACTTCTCTAAAACCCAAGAGAGCCATTGCCAGGCAGTGTAGACAATGCTGAGCTAGATGGGTGAATGATCTCTATATAAGATAGTTTCCAACATCACAGTGAATGTTTTGGGGTGTTGGTTATTGTTTTTTAAACCCATTGATAAGTTTATCTCGATGACCATTTTATTTCCTTTGATGATTTACAATTTAATGCTGTGAGTCCCTGTATGATTAGTAATTTGCTATACTGCATGATGGACATACCAATTCATGTGCTAGTGAAAGGAAGCCTCCAGGATGTTTTGTCCCTTAAATTCAACATAGGGCAACTACAGAGAATTTAATGCACAGAGAAAGTTTCTTTTTGTGCTCAGAAATCATTAGAGAGCAGCTGTAGTTTGTAAAAGCAAGATTGCATTTCTGGACCTATTCTGCTCAGCACTTGGTTTACTGTACCCTTATTATAAACGTCTTACAATTTTTATATGAATTCCAAATGAGAATTTGCCATGTATAAAGAGAAAAATCAACAGCCCACAGCTGTCTTGCTCCAGCTCAGCCAACGATTTTCATTGCTTGTTAATCAAACTTACTGTCAAGCTTTGGTTAAGAACCAGTTATTGTTCAGTACAACTGTTGTTTGCTTGGGCATGCTTAAGTTTGCAGCATGATTTCCCTGTTGCAGCTGGTGAAGTAAATGAGAAGTTGAAAAATCATTAAAGTGAATCACATCCTATCCTCATTTTTCATTTTCTGCTTCAGGATTGAAGAGACATGGAGACTGTGGCAAAAGTTCCTGGATGATTATTCTCGCTTTGAAGATTGGCTAAAAATTTCTGAAAGAACAGCTGCTTTCCCTAGTTCTTCTGGCGTACTGTACACGGTTGCTAAGGAAGAACTAAAGAAATTTGAGGTGACTTGTTACATTTGAAATATATTACCTTTTGATCCTATTACAGCAGTGAGCGTAGTCTTGCCCTGTCAGAGAGCATGTTACTTGATAGGAAAGTTCTTTATTAATATAGAATGATTAATACTTTTGCAGCCATCTCATGAGAAATAATTGGCTAGAGACAAAGAAAGCTCACTCTTTCCATAATGCTATAGGCCTCAGTTTCTTCTGCCCACCCACCCCTTCTCCTTTAGCACAGCTACAAGAAGGCAATAGGATGTTTTCCCTTCTGTTTTTAACTCACTGTAGTTAATTCTTAAGTCCTAAACCAGACAAACTAGTTAGTGTTAACTCTGGGTTAAGTGAACAAGCTAGCTTCAAATCTGGTTAATACTGGCTTGTTTTCCTAAACTGCATTTCAACACCAACCATAGTCATGGTTCCAGCCTAACAAGTATCCATGGTCAGTTGAAAATTGGAAGCAAAACCTTCTAGTCTCATCCTTGAGAAAAGTGGCAAGAGGAGTGGGCACAAGGCTCATGCATGAATGCTAAATAGTGAGTTAGCAATATGTGTGAATGCAGCCATTGTTTCCAAATCTCCAAATCATTCTTTGAAGGAATGGGAATTTGTCAAGAGTCTTTAGTTACTGCTTAATTCAGGCAAACCATAGGTAATCTTTAACCTTCATACCAGTATTGGAAAACAGCTTCAAAATATAGGTTCTAATTCTGGTTTGGCAAGCATATGCAAACCATAGTTTGCCAATTTCAATGCAAGCAAGCTTTGCCTGAACCAGGAAGCAGCTAACTGGCTCTAATTGGCTCATTGGCATGATTTAGGGGACTGGAAATATTTCACGTGAACACTATGAGTTTTCTGATTGTACAATGTAGAGAACTGTTCAAAACATTACTTGCCATCCAATTTTACGCAAGTTTTTAATTTTTAAAAACTTGGTAATTTCCCACCATCCTTTCTTTTCTCTTTAATTTCATTTGCAAACTATTGCTATGCTCTTCCAAGTAGGACTTCATCATGCGAACACTCGTATGCATTATTAGGTTTGCAGGATGAGTAATCAATTTCTCTGAAGAAAAACGTTCTTCAAACTTTTCTTCTTACTCATTTCCTCTGCCCCTAACTCACTGAAGATTCATATATTTAATGATTTCCACTGAAACTCAACCAAGTATATTTATTAGCCTTTCTTATTAAAACTGGCTTGATTTCATCTTGAAGCTAGTGTCCTATAATTTTTGTCTCATCTCCTTGTATTCTCACTGTTTCAAATCACTTTCCCCTTCCTATATGCTGAATTGTATAATTACTGTAGAAAAAAAAATTAACTGGTCACTGAAAAGCTCCAAAAATAATTCTAGTTGGCTTTGGAACTTTTCTTTCATTCACTATTTCTATATTCTGTCACAGAATAAGGATTTAAGGTGACAAAAGGCAAAAGAGGGTGAGATTCCTGTAACAATTGTGTAGAAGTGGAACAGCATCATTTTCTGAAATGCCACCTTCTATATACAGTTTCTTAAAGGCACAGGAGCCTCTTCTTGTTTGTGAATCGTTACACCACAAGGTTTTTAAAAACCATACATTGGTCTTTTCTGTAGAGTTTGTATGTACCAAGAACCTAAATGGTTATCAAGATTGGTCTTGAGTTTCTCTGATTATGTCCTTAATGGTGCTTTTGGTTCATTATCAGGATGAGGATTCTAAAATTCTAGCTTAGCTGATGTGACGGTTCTCACTCATGCCATTGCCATTAACCGGCGACTGGGGCTTCAGGCTTAAACACACTCACCTAGGAACAAGTCTAAATGACTTAATTCATTTGTGTGACTGTGTGACTTAATTCTGAGAATATATTTTTTGAACTTCACTGTAAACGAGGTTGCTAAAGTCAGTTTAGAAACATGTTCTTGTTAATACAGCACTGAGAGCTTGAAAGCATGTGCAGCTGTCCATCCTTTGAACAAAAGTTACTAACAGATTACATGGCAACTGTGGTTCACTAGACATAAGGGCTGCCTGTTATAAAATGTATTTGTGATACATTTAGAGACAGGTGCATTTTGTTTCTGTAAGAGAGATACTTTGCTGATCTTAACACATGTTTTGTTCCTCTGATTACCATTTCCATTGCATTTGAAAACTCTCTTCTCTTCTCTTCTCTTCTCTTCTCTTCTCTTCTCTTCTCTTCGTTCTTTCTTACCCATCAACGTATTGACATTTAACCTGAGTTGTTAATTAATGGGAAGAATCATGTGGGGATTTTTGCTGCTTCAAAACTTTTAATAACACCAAGCTACAGGACAACGGAAAAATTATGACTAGGATCTTTAGCCAATTTGTTGTAATGGAAAATTCATTCCCACTCCCAATGTTGATTTAGCACACCCAAACACACACATGCACACACACACCATCTACTTAGTTTTCCAAGAGGATATTTTGTAGAATCACAAATGATTACTGCCCAACATCCTATCTCAGTCCTTGAATTCCCATAACAAAAAAGGTTTTGATCATATGAGACTCACAAATGGAGAGACTGATGTTGTACTTAGGTCCTACTTGCAGGCTTCCCATAGGCATCTTATTGGCCATTTTGAAAACAGGATGCAACTCTAGATGTGCTTTTGGTCTCATCCAGTGACATCCCAGTATCACATGTGTTGTGTAGCTCTGGATTCACTTAAGGGAAAACTGAATTGATTTATTCTTAGTAGAATATTGTAGCACCAATCAAAAGTCACTTCTTAAATTACCCCTTCATACATGCATGTAATATCCTTGATAGTAATTTCCAGCTACAAAGATCTCTTCTCTTCTGTGGTCCTGTTGCCAAGGTCAAGGACAAGGAAAATACAAACCATGATTTACAGAGGCCAGTGCTCTAATAGGCTCTTTTGTTGCTGCTATTCTTGTAGGCTTTTCAGCGACAAGTTCATGAAAGCCTGACTCAGCTGGAACTGATTAACAAGCAGTACCGCCGCTTGGCCCGAGAGAACCGCACTGACTCTGCTTGCAGCCTCAAGCAGATGGTCCATGAAGGAAACCAGAGATGGGACAATTTACAAAAGCGAGTGACCTCCATCCTCCGCAGGCTTAAAGTATTTCTCCATTCGTAGCTCATTCCTTATGGTGGTATATTTTTGGATCGGGGAAGGGGGAGTTGCTGTTGAGAACATTGCAGTTTTATTAATTGATGTGGTAGTTGTGGTGGTTCTGCTTAAGTTATGTTTGATAAAGTTGAAGGCTATAAGCATTTAAATTAGGTTTATTTCCTTTTTTAGCATTTCATTGGTCAGCGTGAGGAGTTTGAGACGGCACGCGACAGCATTCTAGTATGGCTTACAGAGATGGATCTACAGTTAACCAACATTGAACATTTCTCAGAGTGTGATGTTCAGGCCAAGATAAAGCAGCTCAAGGTATAGAAATGCAACCTATAGGCACACAGTAACAAAACAAAACAAAAAAACCCCAATAAGCACTTTACGCATTATTTAAAAGGTTTATTCGGAGCAAGTTTCATAAACATGAAAATGGAAAGGAAAGCACTAAGTGGGATTCTCAGCCCACACCAAGTAAATCAGTTCTGGCAAGCGAAAGCAAACAGATGACATCTGAAAGTTTAATTGTTTGTTCACGAGTTGCTTTTCTTTACCCATATTTAGAGAAGAGATGGAGAAATGCCCAGCACAAGTCACTGGGTTGTATCTAAAGTAGCACCAAGTAAGCCTTCCATCAGTGCAAGGATTTCCACTTGCCCAAGACCACTACTTCCCCAGCATGCTCCCTAAATCTGTACTGGATTTACCCTCAACCCTCCACAGCAGATATGGGGAGGGGACAAGGTGCACACAAGGGAATAGAGAGGAGAAGGTCCCTTGGCACAAGTGAACATTTTTGAGCTGATGGGACATTTCGGTTGTATAGCACCCAAGCTTTGTCCTAACTAAAGATTCTCAGATGGAAGCAGCCTTATACTGCATCAGGCCATTGGTCCATCTAGTGCAGTATTCTCCACACTGAATATTTCCATCCCTACACAGAGATTCTGGGGATTGAACCTGGACCTTTTGTAAAGTATGTGTTCTGCCACTGAGCCACAGCCCTTCCCTTCCATGTCACAGTGGGAAACAGTAGATGGAGCAACGATTAAGGGTCCATCATCATTGCTTCTCTTGGTGGCAGTTGTGATTCCCCATACTCAGGAGTTCCTGGATTCAGGTCTTCTGCCAAATGTCTATGTTACTATGATACTAGTGGCATGTTTTGTTTTGTTTTGAAGTCAAGTCGACTTATCACCTGTGTGCCTATTTTGCATTCGCTCTGCAGTTTAAAACAACTAAGGATACTTTTGTTCCAGGAATCAGGTCTGTGTGGTGAATATAGAACTGAATATAGACTCCCGACAGTAGATAGGATCAAATCAGTCTTCTGTCTCAACTAATTATATCATTGGGCTATTGCTGGAGGCACCATGACTGAACAACTGTGTTGTAGATGGTGCCTCAAAAAACACATATATTTTGTTTATACTGATAGCTGTTTAAATATTTTAAAACCTTGGTATGCACCTGAGTCTGAAAGAACTTAAATAAAGTGAAATTGTCACCAACTAACATAACAGATTAGGAATGCAGGATCTTTATGTGTTATTTCCAGGTGGTGTATAATAACAATATAAAATAGAATACAATATACATTATCTTTGTTGATTGGCTTCTTAAGCGGTTTGACAATGCAAAAGCATGGCTTGAGAATCTTTGTGTTCTTCCTTCTATTTTGTTTACCTATGGGATAATCAACTGCCTGGTCATCTGTGTGCTTGTTGTATACAAGGCTTCAGCAACCTGGTGCTCCCCAGATGTTTGGAATTACCACTTTCATTATCCCTAGCCAGTGCTGGCGGGGACTGATGGGAGTTGAAGTCCCGAGAGATCTGGAGAGCACTAGGTTACAGAAGACTGATCTAGATACTCTCCATAATATAAATGTTTTATAGATTTTCAGTAATTGTACTAGTTTAATGGTTATCTGAACTGTCTTGAAATATCTGTATTTAAATAGCAGGTGGTATAATGATCATTTAATTAATATGTTTACTGGAAACATTTCACACACACCCTCTTAAAATTTCATTATAACTATTCTATGCAGGCCTTTCAGCAGGAGATATCATTGAACAACAACAAAATTGAACAGATCATTGCCCAGGGTGAGCAGCTGATAGAAAAAAGTGAGCCTCTGGATGCAGCTGTCATTGAAGAAGAGCTTGATGAACTTCGGCGATACTGCCAGGAGGTCTTCGGCCGAGTTGAACGGTATCATAAAAAACTAATCCGCCTCCCGGTAAGTTTTTTTCCCACCATAAGCAATTGTTGAAAGCCTTACAGAGGTAGGACATTCAGTATGGCAAATTTAAAGCTTTGTGAATGCATAAGCATGAAATTTGCAAGATCAGAGCTACACAATCCATAATGGACTGCACAGTGGATCCCACTGGACCATTATTTTGTTTCTTTGCAGAAAGGTACACTTCTAAATATAGAGAGGCATCATTATTCATTTAAGTTTCCAGGCTGAAAATGCAAAAGAGAGGTACATAAGAAATATCTGGAAACCAGACTGCTGTTTTCAGAAGATGAAAGAAAAGGACCTAGTACTGGTCCAAATGCATGACTGTTTTGGCTCATTTCCGAGATACTGCAGTAAATTTCCTGACTGGAAGGAGATGTTATCTAACAGAGACAATTACCTGATAGGCAGCCATAGAGATGAGCACTAAACATACAAGACATGCTTATTTTTAGCTTTTTTTATTAGTGTTATATGGGAGTTTTAAAAACAACAACACACCCATAAAACCAGAAAAGAAAGAAGCATAATGAGAATGTTGTGAGTTTGAATGTTACACAATGACACTTTTATCTTATTGACCTAGCTAGAGCTAGCACTGATCCATTGAGAAGACTATTAATTGACTCTTTAATGTTTCCTTCTAGCTCACAGATGATGAGCATGACCTCTCTGATCGCGAAGTGGATCTGGATGAATCGGGAGATCTTTCTGACATACATTGGCATGACAAATCTGCAGACAGTGTCCTCTCCCCACACCCTTCCTCCAACCTCTCACTGTCTCTTCCCCAGCCTCTCCGAAGTGAAAGGTCAGGACGTGACACTCCTGCTAGTGTAGATTCCATCCCCTTGGAATGGGATCATGACTATGACCTGAGCCGGGACCTGGAGACGGCCGTTTCAAGAGCGCTGCATTCTGAAGAAGTGGAGGGGCAAGAAGACAAAGAGTTTTATCTCAGAGGAGCAGCAAGCCTAGCAGGTATAATCACTCACCCATCTCTAATCCCTTCATACAGCTCTGCAGGGACATTTCTAAGTCAGCTGACCTTTATTGGCCTAGTTCTTGGCGTAAAGTTGCTGGTTACATGAACAGCTCTGACATATGGTTGCTTTTTAGGAAATTTTCATAGACTGTCAGAGAAGGAACTGGAAGAGATTTTTTCAAACAGAATAGATTAGCTGGCGCTACCCTATTAGTCATAGCAGTCACAGAAGGCAAATTTTCTTGGAAAACTTTGAGTTTAGTTAATAGCTTGGCTTGAAGTCATTGTGGTTCAGGGCCTAGTCTCATGAACTTTGATGAATTTTGTTTTTAATTAGCCCCCATGTGTTGAACTAGTAAAGGGAATGCTTCTGCAATGCCAGCTGCTGTATTCCCAGCCACCACAATGATGTGTGAAAAACCACCTCACATTGCCTTGCCTAGCACACAGCTAAAAGTCTGTGGTGTCAAATTCATGGGTGCCATGTTCAAAAAGGATCAGGCACACCCCTTGTTTAGGTAAGACAGGAGTTTACATCAGTGGCAATTTAGCAGTGCCGTTTTGACTCTTAAGACTCATGGGTTAAGCATGCTTAGCTGGGTGACCATGCTGGTCCTAGAAAATAATAATCATGCAGAATATTTTAATACGACAGTTTCTGTGGGGCAGTGCAGCAGAGGTAAAAGGATGGTGTCAACTTGATCCTGTGAGTGTTTCCATAGTACTATGGAATTTAATGAGACTCCCAAAAGTGAGCATAACATGCACATCTGCCACAAACCTAAGCCTGATTTATATTTTTGTGTCCTGGTCCAATACATAGTTACACAACACTGGTTTCCATGTCAAACAGGAAGCATGTGTATTCAGTTATGCTTGTTTCTTTGAAATATATACGCCTAACAATACAAAAACTAAGATTTAGCTGGGGATTACAAGAACATCCCTGCAAGGACAGACTAAAAGCCTAGCTTACCCAGCAAACACACTGCTCCCAGATACTGTTCACCAGTAGGTCCCAGGGTTAAAATAAATAAATAAAAACAGATTAAAGTCACAGAATAGGCTTCTGTTCATGAGGCTTCATTATCAGAAGTACAACAAGATGGGGGTTGCATGTTTGGTCCTACTGAAATACACAGTTCTGGTCTCTCATCATGTAATTGCACATTAGGGTTTCCCCTTGTTGCCTGTTTCACTTGGATCCTTGAACCATTTTTGGAGAATACACAAAGATTAATTTCAGTTAATGTCTCAAAAGCAGTAGAGAACTGGTGGTTTTCTCTCCTTTTGGGAGATTCAGTGCCTGACGCAAAGGAGACTGAAATAATTGTTGATAAGCAGTCATTTTGGGTTGTGTTTTATTTTTCCAGATATAGTGATCCCTGGGAGCCCGGAGGCCTATATAAAACTTACTGAAAATGCTATTAGAAATGTCTATGGTAGGCAACAGAAATCATAAAGATTGCCAGACCTAAACCACCAATAACACTGCCTTCTTTCTTGGCATATCTGCTTTCTTAGTCACTACTTATCCCAGCCACTCTTCTTCACACATCAGTGCCAGCATGTTGATAGAAAATAAGGATATTTGCTTATATATTTAGTATTCTGCTTAAAATAATGGTATTAATATTCCTGTTGCATAGCCTATGAATTGAGGGGGAAATAGGTCATCTATGTAACTTTGTGCTTCCTGGGGAGAGGTGGGAGATAGAAATCATAGAATCACAGTGTTTTAAGAGAGTAAAAGGATATTTAGGATAACACACTGCTCAAAAGCCAGAGTCTCTGTCTTACATCTTCCTTAAACAAATCTGAAGTAATAATATATCACTAACATTCCACACACACACCCCAGAATGAATCAGCTTGGGAGGGTTGGGAGAAGAGGATGTGAAAATAGGATAACATCTCCCTTTCTGATTCTATATTCCCTAACCCTCTTGCACAGTTTGAAATATCACAATATTAGTAAGATACAGGCTATTGCCCAATATTTCTGAAGAAGAAATAAGGCACCCTGAAATGGCTTTAATGGAAGGGTCTTTAAGTCATTTTCTGTAGCAAAAGATTTGTCCTATGGTCACTTCACTGCTTTATGGTTTAATTTATTGTTCAAGGCCATGTGCTTACAGATTTCCATGAGTTTTAGCATAATGCCTTTCCATACCAGAAAATTAGCAGTAATGCTCAGAGCATTACAAATATTTTCAAGTTTTCAGGAAAATCTAGGAAAACTATATTTATTTGTACAACACTATACACATCTCCTCAAAGGTTAGCCTTTTTGAATTCAGAGGGACTTAGGTAAAGGGACCCCTGACCGTTAGGTCCAGTCGCGGACGACTCTGGGGTTGCGGCGCTCATCTCGCTTTATTGGCCAAGGGAGCTGGCGTACAGCTTCCGGGTCATGTGGCCAGCATGACTAAGCCGCTTCTGGCAAAACCAGAGCAGCGCACAGAAACATGGTACCTATTTATCTACTTGCACTTTGATGTGCTTTCGAACTGCTAGTTTGGCAGGAGCAGGGACCGAGCACTGGGAGCTCACCCCGTCGCGGGGATTCGAACCACCGACCTTCCGATCGGCAAGCCCTAGGCTCTGTGGTTTAACGCACAGAGCCACCCGCATCAGAGGGGCATGCTTTCAAGTAAATGTGTATGTGCATGTTGAGACTATAAAATTCCCCAGCATTTATACGGGGTGTGTGGGGAATGCATCAGTTTCTAGGCTCTTACCAGTTGCCTGCTTAGTATAAATACAGTAGTACCTCTGGTTATGGATTTGATTCGTTTCAGGGTGCCATGTGCACCCCAAAAAATCCACGCGGCATGATAGAGCGCTTCTGCGCACACATGTGGTTCGCAGAGCGCTTCTGCGCATACACGAGCGGTGCGGCCATAACCCGAAGATTCCGTAACCTGGAGGTTATGCAACATGAAGTACCACTGTACAGTACTGCAAAATGCCTGAAGATACAATGAAACGAGTGCAGAGTGCTCAGTCTTCTAGAATTGTTTTGGGGAATTGAATTTTCCTGATATGTCCCGCTTAAAAATTATTCATTTCTCAGTACACACACTAACCAACATAGTTGCAGATATGTTTGTATAATAGTTACAAATCTATTTGTCACCTGCATGCTATTGTAATTAACTCTTTATCATGCTTTCAAAGCTAGCAGCACCACCTTCAGTATTTTCTCCTACTCACTGAGACATTTCAGTTTGGCAACATCTATCTGTCTATATTTTCTACAGGAGAACCATGTTCCTTAGAAACACACATCAGACAGCTTGACAAGGCCTTAGACACCAGCCGTTTCCAAATACAGCAAACGGAGAACATAATCCGCAGTAAAACACCAACAGGGCCGGAACTAGATTCTAGCTACAAAGGCTATGTAAGTACTGTGAGCTTAGCCCCCCTCGTGGCTGGACATAAAATTGCTATTCATTGCTATTTGTATTGTTGCTATTCGCAGTGTGTGTGTGTCTTACCTGAGCCAGTTGCTGAGAGGGTTTGGGGGGGGGGGTAAAGTTAGCATCAGGTATAGAGTTCCTTCCATCAAATGCAAAATTTATTATTCCTTTTAGTTGTTGCACATTAGAGAGAGTTTGGATTTGATATCCCGCTTTATCACTACCCAAAGGAGTCTCAAAGCGGCTAACATTCTCCTTTCCCTTCCTTCCCCACAACAAACACTCTGTGAGGTGAGTGGGGCTGAGAGACTTCAGAGAAGTGTGACTAGCCCAAGGTCACCCAGCAGCTGCATGTGGAGGAGCAGAGACACGAACCCAGTTCACCAGATTACAAGTCTACCGCTCTTAACCACTACACCACACACTACACTACACTACACTACACTACACTACACTACACTACACTACACTACACTACACTACTCTACACTTAACAGCAGCCACTGTGCATGCAAGTCAATGGAGCATGAGGTTTTACCCAGCAATTAAGTGGTTGATTTGGACTGAGTAAATTTAAGTAATCCCACCTCTGGATTGCAATATTAGCAATGTGCTACACCACAGGAAAACCACTCTGCCAGCCTATCACTTCTACTTGTAATAGATATAAAAATGAATTGTACTGTGGGATTTTTGTCAGCCCAATCTGAATTTTTTTTGGGGGGGGCAGAGAAAGCAATAGAAAACACTGCAGAATTGTTGTAAGCTACTCTCAGCTTCAGCCCAGCTTGCAATATGGATCTAATACCTCTGGACAACACAGTAAATCACCTAGAGTCTGGCTCACAGCGTGAGAGATACACTTCTGGGCTGTTATAAGTCACTCTTTTCTCTTTTCTACTTTAAGCTAACAATTTAGGGACAGTGAACTGCTTTATTTAGGAATTTTCTTTACCGGGCTTGTTTCTTAAATGTCTCACACTGAATAAAAACTGAGAACTGGCAGGAGTTCTTTCCTGCCTTTAGAGTTTGAACTCACTCACACCTGGTTTAGGTGCATTAAATGTTTTCGGTTCTACACTGATATCATTGGGCAACTTTTTCTTCCCTCCCTAGAGACACTGAAAAATAACTTCTTAGTGTAAACCAGGAAGTGATCTACCCAGACAATGATGGTGTTGTTTCTTCTATGTACATTTCCTCTTTCCTCCTGTTCAACCACTCTGTTCTATTTATCCATCTCAGGATTTCCCCTCACACCCTCTCAGTCTCTCTGTGCTATGATGGGGCTGTTTGTGGAGTTCTCCTTCTGAAGCTTTTTTCCTTCTGTTTTTTTTTTGGGGGGGGTGTACGTGTGTGCCACACATTTTAAGGGTTTACTAAATTTATTATTATTCATACAACACCTAAAGCTAAATCCATACAAAGACAAGAAAGGCTTGAAAAATAATTAAAAACAGGACAATACTAGGGAGGGGGCGGGGAGGAAGGGAAAGGAGCTGGGAGTGAAGAGATTCATCCTCAGATTTCTTGAACGCCAAAATGACAGGAGGAAGAGCATTCCAGCGGTCAAGAGCTGCAATGGAAAGCAGACACAGGCAGGGAATAATAGAACTGGTAACTTATGAAAAAAGCAACAACCTAATAAATCACACCCACCAACATTTTGAAGATTTGTGAACTGTGATCTGGACAGGTGGGCAAGGATACAGTGAGCCATGCAACTAGTTTTGCTTGTGCAGGGGACTCTTGAACAGCTGCCACCACCACCATGTCACAACAGAAAACCTGTTTTGAAACTGATCTCTCAAAAGCAGTTTGTGATGCATAGAATCCTAGAATTGTGGTGTTGGAAGAGACCATGAGAGCCATCTAGTCCAACCCTTTGCAATGCTGTTAAGTGGAAAAACTTTTTTAAAAAATTGCACTGGATGTAATAATAATAATAATAATAAATTTTATTTATATCCCGCCCTCCCCAGCCGAAGCCGGGCTCAGGGCGGCTAACAACAATAAAACAGTACAAAAGTACAACATAAACAACATTCTAAAATCATTCATTATAAAAATTAATTAATTAATTAATTCAAGCCACTAGCAACCATTGGGCCAGAGCTCTGCGAAGATTGCCGAGGGAGGGAGTCAGGCTGTGCCCTGGCCAAAGGCCTGGTGGAACAGCTCTGTCTTGCAGGCCCTGCGGAAGGATGTCAAGTCCCGCAGGGCCCTGGTCTCTTGTGACAGAGTGTACATCTTAAGTGGGGTTTTGTCCAAGGGTTTTTAGATCCCAATCTGGTGAATTACTATAGATTTAGTGCTTGCCCAGCAACAACTCACATCTCACTAAAGAAAAAATTAACAGTGATTCCTGAAGTGCCTGTTAAAAGCAAACTGTGATCTCAGTTTTAGCTTTATACTCTGCATTAGTTTCTTAGTTAAATATCTGAAATTTCAGCAATAGCAAAAACATTCCTGTTAACCCATAATTTCTCTCTTTCTTGTGTTTAATTGCCATTAAAAACAAGGGGATAGCCATACAACGTTTTCAAACCATTAAGACAGTGGAGTTCTAGCTATCACATCATGGAATAACTTGTATTAAGAACTAGTATGCAAATTGTTTTGTAGTTAGAATCTTAAAATGTAATCCCATGTATACTTACCTGACTATAAGCCCCATTGAACTCAGTGGGACTGACTTCTGAGTAAACATTCCTAGGATTTTGCTCCTAGTTCTGTTGTTTCTCCATCATGGTCATGAATAATGAGAAGTGGTTTCTCTCTTTTTCGAACAGATGAAGCTTCTGGGCGAATGCAGTGGGAGCATAGATTCAGTAAGAAGACTTGAGCACAAACTGAAAGAGGAAGAGGAAAAGCTGTCTGGATTTATTAACCTGAACAGCACGGAGACACAAACAGCCGGTAAGTAATATTCAGAACTGAACTTGCAATGTGAGGAAAACAAGTGATAATGACATGCAGCATTGAATCATGGAAGCACATCGTACTGCTTGCACATCTGGGTGACAGCTGTTTTTTTTATTCTTTACAATCTGATTTTGGAGCAGCACTGAGACTGCAGTGGCAGCTTTGGTTAATGGTCTTTACCAAGAAATTAGCAGGGGATTGCACAATCTTTTGGAATCTTTTGTTCACTGTTTGATCATGGGACACACATTATCATTGGTACATCAGGATGACAACAGTTTTCTGGGGCTCTTATCCAATTCTAAGTCCATTCTTGAGAGAGTATTTATGGAAGTTGGCTTAAGTTGTTCCACTCATTCTGAGCGAGAGAGATTCAAGAGGCTGATGCGAATAATTTCCTAATGATTTTATTTTAAGACTTGTATCAGGGTGACACACTATTTTAAATTTAATGAATTGTACGAAATGACTTTATGGGTCTTTATAAGAATTTGGAAGTGCCTGAGTTTTCTTAGCTCTAGTTTTAATCAAGTATTTTCCTTGAAGCTCTTAGGATAGACTCCTCTATGCACACTTGGCTAGGGAGTAAGTCCCACTGAGGTCAGTGAGGCTTTCTGTGAGTAACGTACATGAGCTTGCACTGCTGTTTTTCCTGTATGGCACCTAGTTAATATATGTTCCCAACAAATGTTAAATGTTGTTATAGATTATTATTTTTTAATAGTATATCTCAGAATCTTGGTGCTGCTTCCGTCTTGGCTTATGTTGAGGCAGTGGATGGAAGTGAGCTAACTGAATTTGTGAACAAACTGGAATACAGTAAGCCTGCAACTTACACACATTTTACTTGTGCACCTTCAGCTTCATGTGCATGGCAAAACAAACAAACAAGTAATGGGCAGAAAGGGGGCAGGGTTCTGAGGACAATGACTTTGGCAATCCCACCAGCCATTCAACTCCAATGGGTTTTGAATCCCAGTGCTTTTCTTCTAAAAAAATAGGTCCTGGTACTCAGCACAAAGTTATTACAGTAAATGCCTTTCTTCTAGAAGAAAAGGTACTGTGTGCCCTTGAGTACTGCCAGAGGAAAAAAGCACTGGTTTTCACTATACATGATTTTCCCTTTAGGCATGAATATAACCCCCACATAAGTTGCAGGCTTACTGTAATGCTTATTGGGGGTGTGGTTTTTAGGTTATGGATGAAGAGAGCAAAGCTCCATATTTAATACAAATTGACATAGACTGATCCAATATAAGGCTTGAGGTGCTACTGGAGGTCTAGGTAAGTAGCAGTCACCAAGATGAGAGGAAGGCTGTATCGATTTCTGTCACAGCAATCATGCAATTAAAAATGAGCATGCATCTCAAACTGAAATTAGAAATGGGTTTTTGTTTTTGTTTTAAGATTTTGCCTTGGAATCTGGAACTTTATGTAATGATGGAGCCAGGGGAGTGAGTGTCACAGTTAATTGAATCTGGTGGGAAATTCTCAGACTGATTTGCTTGTGTGAAGCTTCGTTATAGCCCTTAATGAAAACAGCATAGTATTCATCCCTTTCATTAGTTAATTTAGCATGTCATGATAATGATTAGTGCAGTTTTTGGATGCTGTGGTAAATTAATTAGCACAATTCCTTCTGTGAGAATTGTCTTGTTTGGGCTATTACTTTACCAATTAACAGAGTACAGAGTAAATACAGAATCTATATGTTTCCCAGCAAAATGTCCACTATAATGGATGCAGTATGTATCAATGTGTGCCATATTTCTGAAGCAATTTCATTGTGAGGGAAATGCTTCCTGCCATAGGTGCCAACTCACCGGGTGCCCGAGCACCCACAAAATTCCTCATGAAGGGGCCGGGCACTCACAAATTGCACTACATGGAACCCACGGCCCCAGGCACCCAGGGTTGTGGGGCCAAGCTGGCATTCCTGCTTCCTGCCCTCAGATTATTAAATCTAGGGAGAAAATAAATAGCCATGAGGATTTCAAAACACACAGCAACTAAGGTAGGGCAAAGTTAGGCTTTCAGAAAACTTCTGCACCATCAGTACCACCAGCACCTTGATCAGCCTTACCTAGAAGGGACTCTGAATGTCTCTCTGTGAGCTCTGTACACATTCCTTCCCCCATGATGCCCCTGTCAGTGGTATCTGGTCCAGGCAGTCCCCAAGTTCAGTGCATTACTTTTCATTCTAAGACTGGATGGCAGGCATTCACTTATATGAGTGTCCTCAGGTGTTACTATTGGCATGGAACCTAAGGGTTCCTGGTCAGCCCAGAATTTAACTTGCCTTTGTCTGCACACCTTCACCCTAGATTCTGTTTCTTGATCATGCTGACGTGTGATGGAATATTGGGGGGCGGGGAGGGGGGAGTCAGGAAGGAAGTTGCTCCTACAGAGAGATCTTTTTCCCTTTAGGTGTGATTGATCGGTGGGAGTTAATCCAGGCCCAGGCCTTAAGTAAAGAACTGAGGATGAAACAGAATCTTCAGCAATGGCAGCAATTTAGTTCTGACCTAAACAGCATCTGGGTTTGGCTTGGAGAAACTGAAGAAGAGTTGGAACAACTGTGTTGCCTTGATCTCAGCACGGATATACAAACCATTGAGCTACGGATTAAAAAACTGAAAGTAGGTTCTAATTCCTGGTCTTCTTTTCTGTTGATTTTCTAATGTGCTTTATTTTTGTGAGGTGCCATTTCAGCTCCTATTGAAAAAGCACTGCCAATTTCTGGACCCTGCATTTCTTCATATACTAAAGGGCTGGAAATGAAAGACTATGATAGTCAATTTCATTGGAGTTTTCTTCTTCTTCTTTAAGTTACATAGTATGCCAGTGTTTATATTCATTTTATTATTTATTTATTCATTCCTTCTCTTCATATCCTACATCTTCCTCCAAAGACACTCATGGTGGCAGATGGTTAAGATGGTTGGCAGAAGATTTTGCTCTTAAGAGGCAAGCCAAGGGGAGGGCAACCACACTTTCTTTACAAAGAGCACTATAATGTAGTGAAGGCATCAGGCTGCCAACTCAGATCAGCTAAATCTGTGGCATTTTGAGAGAACCAAGAAAAGAACTCTGCTTATTTACCAGTGCACAGTATGGTCAACATCAGACTTCCTTTTGGTTAATATTCTTTTTTTCTTTTGGAATTTGTCCTATAGTCAGACAGGGACTAATGTCTACACTCTAGGCATTAATGGGTTTAACAGTGTATCTTGATGTGTGTGGGGGATACTTCATCCGGGTGGGCCCATAGCTGTTTCCAGAAGATCCAGAGGACAATTTCTTTACATGAATGTGGCATTAATATTTCCTTTGAGCCTGAATTAAAGCCTCGTAAACTAAGGCTGCAGTACTTCAGCTAAACCAAACGATGACATCAATTCATTTGCTCTAGAGAAAGGTAATTCCCTCTTTGATGCGAAATTCAGAGGCTTGTTCTAAATTAGACTAGTCCAGGACACAGCACACTATCTGTCTCAGCATTTTGACATTGTGAGGTACAATATTCACGCTTTTTCTTTCTTTTTTGAAGTTTGTGTCTGTATGGGGCAGATTCAGCTAACAACTCACACTAGCTAGCCCACAATGACGTCCACTACTACAGTTGGACTTTCCCCCTTCTCAATCCCCACACCCCAAACTCGTTTGGGGAAATCAGGAGAGCCTGTGTGGGGAGGGGAATCATTCCACAAAGGAAACAGAAATGTTTATGCTGGTGGAACAATTGCCATAGCCCAACATTGAATTCCTCCCAAAGTATTTAAATACTTGCTTCCAGATGACATGCTTATTGAGTATTGATCCTAATTTGTTTAAGGGGAAGCTAGATGATGTCTATTTAATGAGCATTCATCCTCACTTGTTTGATGAGAGACTAGATGACATTGCATCAAAACTACTACTATCCCACACTTTGCGGTGCAATTTCCATTCACTTCCCTCAAAAAGTCATTTTGGGGGGGGGAAGCAGATTTCCTGCACAAGACCTCCGAATCTACTATAATTTTGAGATCTGGATTTGCCAGTGTGTAATTGAATCCCCCACACTCCAAAAATAGCAACAGTCTGAAAGTAGGTTATGTGTACAGTCTGGAGTATGAATAAAAAGCCAACTCCTGTGGTTCCAACCCCCATCAAATTCAACCATGCCATAAGGCTTTACGTCTTTAAATATTTTATTAGTTTGTTCTGGATTTCACTGCAAACATAAAATCGGAGACCTTTATAAAAATGGGTTCTTACTAGTCAGAAGCCAGACGTATCACTTAAAAATAAAGACACAGTAACTGTCTTTTAAGTTATGAAACTTTAAGAGAGATAGTGGAACTTGTTTCTTCTTGAATTCTCGAGCATGTTTCCTGTAAAAAAGCTTACTCCCGTCTCTCTTCATTCCCCAAGGAGCTACAGAAGGCCGTTGATAACCGCAAAGCCATCATTTTGTCCATCAACCTTTGCAGCTCAGAATTCATGCAGTCTGACAGTGAGGAAAACAAGAAACTGCAGGAACGGTTGTCTCAGATGAACATGCGCTGGGATCATGTCTGTAGTATGCTAGAAGAATGGCGCTGTTCACTGCAGAACGCTCTAATGCAATGTCAGGTCTGTTCTGGTCTATGCAAAATCATTCCCCTTCGACTCTTGGATTAGATGTTGCACCAATTACATTCATTTTCTTAAATGAGTTACTTTAATGTGTGCACACCATCATATCCTGCCTTGAATATATCACAGAGACATTTTAGACAAGAGCATAAAAAGCAAGTATTTTTGAAGCCCAGAAGCCTAATTATTAAAAGATTTTGGTGTATTAGGTAAAATCTGTTGCACATTTCCTAAATTGCTTCCTGAAAACTGCCTTGCACATTTTCTCTATTGATGTTTTTGGCATATTGTTAAGGTGACAGGCCTTATACCATATGTAGGATTTTGTTCCTGTGAAAAGTGATTCAAACATGGATGTAATATTAGTAGCTACTTCCTGTTTGGTGTATTAAATACTCAAGGCCATCAAGGCCTTGTTACACAGAACAGCATTACATATGTTTCATACTGCACTTAACATGTTGTTCATACATAATTTTCGCCAATCCAAATGTGGTTTGGAAGATCAAGCTGTGCAGAACTGCTTGGTTTCCCTCTCATATGCCTGCTTAATACAATGCTCTCTCATTTGTTGTGACTACTGAACCAGAGCAATCACTCCAAAGCAGAACTGCAAACTGGTTCAATTCAAGTTTACAGGGATCGCTCAAACCAGTTTGCCAGTTCTGACATCACAAAAAATTGTGATTTGACAAACCTAGAAGTGTTCTGTTAAGTCAAGTGGGGCCAGAGAGCGGGGAGAAGGATGTATGCTCACAACTCATTTTTTGGAGGATCAGATAATGTAAAATTTGAATGCATCTTTGGAGTTCTGGGCAACACAAAAAAACACATTTGGCATTAAACTTCCATCTATCACTTCTAGGATTTCCATGAGATGAGCCACGGTTTGTTGCTGTGGCTGGAGAACATTGACAGGAGGAAAAATGAGATTGTCCCTATCAATCCAAATCTGGATTCAGACACTCTGCAGGATCATCACAGGCTACTAATGGTACAGTACCTTTCTCTAAAGGAACAATAATTCAGAGATTAAAAAAGAACATAGAAACTAGTATCTGGAACACATATTGTGATCCTTTGGTGCCAATCGAGAATGCATATTCCTGGTATTGACTATCAGGAATGCTAAGATCTTCTTGATTTGGTATAGAAAGCCATCAATCTGTTTTTAAAACATTTTCTTTGCAGTGGGAACCCTGAAATAATGACATATTTATAGCAAATGCAGAACTTGCAAAATAGTGTGCAGTTCAGACATGCTTTTGGAATAAAATGCCAATCATTAATCCTCTCTTTTGAATTTGGATATCTCTTTTTTATTTGCAACAGCAAGTGTATGGTAGTTTAGCTTTATCGGTCCCTGTTCCTGAGTTTTAAGATCAGAAAAAATACTTGAATTATATTTTGACTCATTCAAAGCAACAAAATGCATCTGATTGCCCCCCTTCCTGACAGCAAATAAGGCGTGAACTGCTAGAATCTCAGCTGAAGGTGGCATCTCTTCAAGACATGTCCTGCCAACTGCTAGTCAATGCTGAAGGCAAGGATTGTCTAGAAGCCAAAGAGAAGGTCCATGTGATTGGAAACAGACTCAAAATGCTCCTTAAAGAAGTTTCACATCACATTAAGGAGCTGGAGAAAATCCTAGATGTTTCAAGCAGTCAGCTGGTAAGTCATTCTGCCACGGCAAATCTACTAGTCATTGTGGCTGTTCACTGCTAGGTTGCTTCCAGACAGATGTTTAGTGTGACATCATTCGTGCAAGTTTTTTGCAGAGCATTGTTGGCATCAAAATGCTTAGATCACACACACCACTTTAATCTGAAGTTACTGTTTCTGGGGGGAATCAGTTAGTTAAAAAGCAAAAGCAAAAACCTTGTTGCCAATGCAATATATTAGTGGTCCATCTCCAAATTACACCAGCCCTTTGTTTTTTGATAGGGGACAGAATGTATTTTCCATCTCAAATATGTATTCGTTAAAAGTATATTTTGCTGCTCTGCTATGATCCAAATCTGACAATCTTTTGCAAAATACTGTACTGTATATTTTAAAAAAAATATAGCCACAACACTTCCAGCCTGTAGCTGACAAATGAATAAAAACACTATACACCTGTCTCAGTACTGAAAGGGTGATTTGAATACTTTCCATTGCAAGTAGTCCCTCTGTTATTCCCCATTACTAATAAAATATACCACAGTGTACAAATAATACAATGAGTTTTCAGTCTGTCTAGTGTATATCTCTGTGTAGGAAAAAAAATCTGCAATTCAAGTGGGAATTTTTATTGTGTACACACCACCTATTCCTTAGGGGAAAAAACCACCACACACATTAAAGAGCAACTGTTTTCTCGGGCTTGACTTGGCCAGAAATAACAGTTCTCTGCCCAAGGCAAGGTAGAATACTTGTATGCTTGTCTTCACAAACTGTGTTGCATAACCTGTAGCAACTTCGTTTCAAATTGCGAGCAGTTGGTCTGCATTTTTTGTCCTTTTTTGTGAACCAAGTTTATATATAGTGTTTTCTCCCTTCTAATCTCCACTGATTCTGAACCTTAGGATCTGTCCTCCTGGTCATCTGCTGATGAGCTGGACACTTCAGGATCCCTCAGTCCAGTATCGGGAAGGAGTACTCCAAGCAGACAGAGAACGGTAATGTCCCACCAGATACCTTCTGCTAGCTCTTGGGTAGAAGCTCCAGGTAGCTGTAGCCAGGTGACAGGTCCACGCCACCTTCCTCCTCCTCATAGGCAAGAAAAAGGCACCAACCCAGAAGAGCTCTCCCTCCAACAAAACACTGCCTCCCTAAACTTTGCTGCATCTCCTTCCCTGCATGAAATCAGGATTATAAAATGCTATATATAGTAAAACCAGGACTCAAAGTGTGGTAGGTGCCTCACGACATGTTAGTCAATCAATCAAATATTTTTATTGTATATAGTCAAAGGCGTTTACAATGGACAACAGAGAATAAAAGGAAACTTTCATCTAAAATTATACACGTAACCTGTAGTAGTTTACAACATAAAAAGAAATTTACAACATTAAGACTTAAGATTGAAGTAAATTCACATAGCTAGAGCAAAGCTTCTTGGCTGCCAGTGCAAATTTGGCTACCTGTTGTGTAATATATAGATGTTTATCTGCTAGGAGTTCAACTGTCACTTCCTGTGTGGATCAACCTGGAAGCCAATTAAGAATTGGCGATATAAATTTTCCTCTGGGTGTTGTATACAGGGGTCAAGTCAGCAGGTAGTGTGTGATGTCCTCTACCTGATTGCATCCATGTATACATTTGCAATCCGTATGGGAAATTCCCCAGTACAGTGGTACCTCCAGTTCTGAACGGGATCTGTTCCAGAGGCCTGGCCGTATCCCGAAAATTCCATAACCAGAGGACTGCTTCTGCGCGCACACATGCCGCCGCAGAGTGCTTCTGTGCATGTGCGAGCAGCAAGCCCACTTGGGGGTTTGCCGCAGCCGTAACCCAAAGATTCCATAACCTGAAGGTTACGCAACATGAGGTATGACTGTATTTCCCCTCTAAAAATGCTGAGGGCATCTGTTGAAATCTTAGTTCTACAAAGGCCCTGCGTAGTTGTGGCAAGGTCAGAGTCTCAGGGTAATGGGGCCTTGAGTGATTTGCCTTAATTTGGGGGGTACTAGGTAGAGTAGCGAGCTGCAATGGTGGGTGCTTTGTCTTGGTTGGCATCCTGATCAAAAATCCCATTTCTAAGGTCACCTGATGAATACCATAACATTGTAGGACCACTTACAAAACACAACACAGAAGCTGCTAAGCTATCACTATTAGTGATAAGATAATATTGTAGGGAAGTCCCAGGGATTCAAGAAAACAATTTTATATTCATAAAATTCACCATACACATGTTAAGGGTGGAATTGCTCTTCTTGAGTGTGGAAAATGAGCAGCTTTGTCTTCCTTGTCCTTTGCAATGAAGGGCAAAGGGTGAGAGCCATCATAGTTCAATTGATAATCAGCTCATGAACCAGGATTTCTCCTTGCTCTCTTCCTCCCTGAACCTCCCTGAAGACCCCCAAAATCTGCTCGAGTAAGAGGGTCAGGAACACTTTAGAGCAGATTGGGGGGGCACACAGGGGGCTGGAGGAGAAGGTAGAAACCAGAATTTACATTGTGCAAGTGGATTTTATGCCAGTGGGCAGATACCACTGGGTGTCACCCAAAAGCCCGACCAAAATTATTCCAACTGTTGCTCTTTGTTTTGTGGTGGTGTTGGCAATAAAAACTTGTTTCTTCGGTATGCTGCTGATTTCTTAGCAAACAGAGAAAGCAAGTTGTTTTTTTCCCAATGCAACACACTCCCTGGCTTGCTGAAGGAGTAAAAGCAATACAATTCCAGGCATGCATATGCCAAAGTTTTGTGTGAATAATAATTTGTTTTCTTTTATTTCTGATACTACCCACCACACATGCCCTTCCACCTACTTGCATTTTCCTTTTGTGCCACTGGAATATAGTACAAAGCCAGTCTGTGAGCCACATAATGTACTACTCTTCACTTTGAGTCCTGTAGGGAACTTGGTTTTCATTCTTTTTGTTCGTTTTAATTTAAGTATTATTCAGCTTTCCTTAGCTTTTAGAAAACTATCAATTTTCATTTGCTCTCTTATAAAAAAAAATCTGAGTTCTGTCTTTATGAACCTTACTGCCTCTTAAAATTGATTTCAATACATTCACTAGTTTCGTTTAGATCCTAGTTTGAGAATGTAAAGGAACACTGGCTTTTCAAGGGGAAGATACACAAAAATCATGGCAGTTTTGTTTCCTGGGTCATGACTTTCCTTTTTTTCTTTCAACATTTCTAAAATATAAGTTATATATATCATGGTTAGCTTATGGATATGAGTAGAAATAGCAGCTTATCATAGCAAGTAGACATTCACTAAACAATGGTTAGAAATGCAACATGCACAATTTCAATGCCTTAAATCTGTATTTGTCACTTCAAACAGAGCACTGTTTGGTTGATTGACACACTTTTTTCTTTTTATCATCACCTTCTCTGGGGTACAGTATGAGACAGATGGTTTCTCTAAGGTATATCTTGAAAATTAGCTTTAACTTTTTCAAATAGAAATGATTTTTTTGTAAAAAAAAATATAATGTTCACCACAACAAATTTGAACTAATATAATAGGGTTGAATCCAGAGCTGCATTCAGTGGAATTCCACTAGCACTGGAGGAAGTGGACGGTGCACTGATTTTCTCCAGTTCTTCCTCCCTTCACAGTCTCCACTGTCCCCTGTAAAGTTGTCACAGAGAGACAGGTGCCTCCACTTCCATTTACACAAAGAATGACTCTAAAGATAACTGATGCAAAACAAGGAAACATTTTCTTAAAATAATAATTACTATTATTAAAAACAGAATATATTTTTGAAGCATCAGCAAACAAAAGTGTAACTTTTGAATAGATATGAATTAATACAGCAAATTGCTTGAGGCATTTAACCGTAAGATTCTTTTTTTAATACACCGCACTTTCTTTGTATTGTTTTATTGACTACAGTGTCATTTTAAGTTCATGTTGTACGTTCAGTTTCATATTCAACTAGGAGCAGAAAAGAAAAGCCAGTTTCCTTGATTCATGGAAATTAGTAACTTCATTTGATTTTGTGTTTCCTTTGCTGCACTTTTTAATTTGTTTTTCATCAGTAGCTTGCCTTTATTTGCCTGGACTGAACATTCTTCTTTCTTTACCCCTGTTCATTGCAAACAGCCACGAGGCAAATGTAATGTCTCACAGCCTGGACCCTCTGTCAGCAGTCCACACAGCAGGTACCTTATTCTCCTGGTTTCTGCACTCTGATCTAGAACTTCAAGAGGATGATGGAAACTGTCCATGATATGTAACTGTGCACATTTAATCTGATGAAAAAAGACATCAAGCAGTTTAAGTGTAGGCTTTCTCCTACAAGTATCAAATTACACTAAGACAAAATATTGCACTACAAGCACTCAATAGTATTCTGCTTTTGCTTCCAATGAACTTCAACCTACATTTAAATTATTTAGATGCCTTTGATTAAATGGATGTATGCATTGCATCCATCATTTTGCCACTAAGAAACTACTGGCAGATCTATGCTTAGGTCCATGGCAAAGACTTTTATCATCCTCTTTGTTTCTAGATGTTAAGTTATGGCAGGTATTAGACCAATACAGTATATCAGAATTCACAAAACCCGCAAATCTGAAAATGAAAAAAATCCTCTTAAGATTTGCCTCCTTTATTTTCAAGTTTTGTAAAGTTTTGTTCAGTTTGCGGGTTTTCATATTTAATGACTCCAGGCACAGTCCAAAACCTGAGATAACGCTGAAAATGAAGATATGGCAGCAGCACATCTTTTTTTCTCCACTGTGAGACAACTTCCTTGCAGATGCAATATACTAACCTTAGTAAGGTGCTTGCAGACACAGGGCATTATGAGAGCACCATACCCCCTCTTGGTGCCAGCACTTGAGAGTAAACAGCTGTAGCTTCCAGCTTTCACCTTGTGACCAGCAACCTGTCTTCTCTGCAGCTAACAGTGCTTCTGCATTCTGTCATTGTCAGTGTGATGTATTTATGTATCTATAGATATATACATGTCTGTGTGTCTATGTGTGACCTTTTTACCAATCAACAATTCACTCTACCTTCTTATCCCCTTCCTTCTTTGTCTGGCCTGAAATAGAGCTCCAGAAAATGCCCATTTATATTCTACGTCCCTGTCCAGTGTTGACATCTGTTGTTGTTTTTAATAACAGGAACCTGACAATGCAGATAGAGATTGAGAGAGAGAGATACAGAAATGAACATACCCAGAAAATGTAGCTCACACCAACAACAGTACTACTGTCTGCCATCCCTTGCAGTGAAGCCCACTAAAAGTTAGAAAGGCTTGGGTCCCATTGATATCAATGGAGCTAAAATGTGCACCTAAATGTCGTGTTCCAATTCATTTCAGTGGGGATGGCATGCCTAGCATTTCCTGGATTGTACCTTATTTTATTTGGACCCTTTGAATCTAAAAGTATGGGAAGTGCGACAGAAATACATTTTATACAATAAATCAGCCAGTCAAACAAGCATAGAATAAATCAATCACAAGATAAATCAAGGGCACTCATTCCTTTGCAAACCACATTTTTCTCAGCAAAACGCCATTGTGAAATGAATAGGAGGGGAGAATGAATGCTAATGCTAATCCACTATCCGCTTCTTGCCACATGTCATTTATAGTCCCTTAAAGTTTTACACCCATGCACAGCTTGTGCCTTTTGAATTGTGACAAGCATCAAGTGACTGAAAGAGGAAATGTATTCAGTGCTCCACAAAAAGTGCCCATCCACTTTGCAGTGTCAAAATCAATTGGTTGAAATTCAAAAATATATTAGAGGAAGGTATTCTGGAAAACTACTTGGTTGCTTTATGGAGCTCAGAATAATACAAAATAACTCTAAATTTCAGCTATATAAAAGTAAAATAAATTTTAAAAGACTCATAATTAAAACAAAAATGTGTTGGTAGCTTCGATTAAAACAAAACAAAAATATGTTCCTGGGCTCTTTGGCTATTCCAGTTTTACCCACCCTCATATCTTGATCTTGCCCTCATAAACAAAAATGAATTCAAATCCCAGAGGTCATGTGACACATGAAGTAGAACACATTTCAGAGTTTTCCAAAATTTTGCTTAAATGCATAAAATATCTGGGACTACCTCTTAGTTGCCTGTTGTTGTTGTTGTCAAGAAAGAAACTTAAGGAAAAACTATTTGTTTCCAATCCGTATGAGGCAGGACCTTATTTTTCACACAACGGGGGTGGGGTGGGGGAGAGACTGCTTACTGAACAAAAACAAAGCATTGCTTTTTCTGACCAGTCTGTGAAATGAAGTTGCATTTGGGAAGATGGTACCAGTAGGGCTTGCTGTGTACAACAACTTTCCTCTTCCCTCTTCTTCCACACACACATGCACACGCCTCCTTTTTAGAACGTTCTGGCATTGAAAGAGCCAGCCACTGGCTCAGCATGCGCTTCACCACCACTTTGCAGCTTTAGATCCTGCCTATGTTCTAACTGTGGCATCTATGCATCTTTCTCCAGCACTGTTTATTAACACATCTCTTAGCAGAACAACACAATAGACAATTTGTCATTCAGTCAAGCACGGAATACAAATGAGTTTTCTACTGAATAAGGAAGTTAATCAAGCATGGGAGCCAGACAGGTTGCAGTTGATGTGTAATGTGGTTTTGACTGATAAAGAAGTACAAGCTGTCACTGTGTTCTTTTAATAACCTGGCCTGCCTCTGATCTGAGTACCTTGTGTTTGATCTTGCACTGGATCAGCAATCCTTGGGAGACTAGACACATAAAAGGAGACCAAGGTATTTAACCCGTGGAATTTTGCTGTTGCAAATTTAAAAGGGCAGTGGTTTTAAATGCAAACTCATCTGGAAGAAGCTGCATCAGACCAAAGGACAGGTACTGTCAAACTACGCATTACCTACGGTTCAGCCCTTCCTATGGACCCTGGCTTTCTCACATTGGTGTGTTTTGGGTGGTGCAAAACACCTATGTTGGCAGGGAACAGTGCATATACCGTGGACCCTCGGGTTAAGAACTTACTTCGTTCTGGAGGTCCATTCTTAACCTGAAACTGTTCTTAACCTTGAGGTACCACTTTAGCTAATGTTGCCTCCTGCTGCTGTCGTGCAGTTTCTGTTCTCATCCTGAAGCAAAGTTCTTAACTATTTCTGGGTTAACGGAGTCTGTAACCTGAAGTGTCTGTAACCCAAGGTACCATTGTATGTGGTGCAGCAATAAAATTGCTAGCACATTGGCATAGCTCAGCATAGCTTACTAGAACTTCAGGTTAAGCAGCACTTAGATGCTGCTTTATGCCATAGATAGATAGAGATAGATAGAATTATCTACTCCAGGACATTGAATTTTGTCAGGATAAAATCAAAATAAACAAGTGAAATGTTGCATAAAGGAATGGATATTCTCCCCCATGCCATCAGTAATTAGTACAAAAATACCCCAATGATGTATATCAATATCCAAAACTATTCATGAGACTTGGTATTGCCAGCAGAGGCAGATGGAGCTGCACACATATTCAGAGATTTTTCCTGCCATAGCCAACAGTTGAGAGACCTTTTCAAGCAGAGCTGTATCACTGGATTGCAGCCATAGGCTTGAGTCAATATAGATATTTTATGAGATAAAAATGTTAGAGATTAGAGTAATTGTGTCCTTTTCTCCGAAGTGTTTACCCTATAGGATCCCTAAAAGGTCTTGGCGCCAGTGATTCAGTCTGTAGTCTCAGAACCCATTAATCAAGTGCTACATTCTTCTACCGCACTTTTTATTCCCAATAGTAATCCAGACTTGAAGATTCATCTTGGCTTTCACAGGAAGCAAGGCAGTGGGTATATGAGCAGAACAAACGTTTTGTGATCAGAAATCATTTTTATGCACAATTGTTAGTTGTAGCTTTGTCCACGACTCCAAATGCCCTCGTTCAGCCATGTGCAACATGTGTCTCAATCTACTTCAGATGAAGAAACTACAAATGAGACCTTAGTGATAGGCAAAATCAGCAGAGCTATTACAAGTGATGATTGATTTAAAAAACCTTTACAAAGTGTCAGATCAAGTGTTACTCCTACTGAACACAATAATATTGCATATCTATTGAGTGAATGCAACATTTCGCAAAAGAAAAAAAAGAAATAAGAAATTTAATACACAGCTTTGGTAGATTACAAATACATGCAATTAACAAAGGTGTTCCAGGGTAGATGCTGCCCAGCCCAGCATCTGCATATGAAGCTGCCTCATACGGAGTCTGACTTACCCCAAAGGCTTGTTTTGATCTTAATAGACTCACCTCTGCCAGCCCTATGATTTCAGTAACCACAGCTCAATAATTATTAATGAACCCATTAGTGTATAAATTCTTCTGGTTACATATAAAAATATGCTAAAAATTGGCCTTTCAAAATTGGTTCCCTAGAAACTGGAAATATATGACCATCATTTTGATGCCTCTCTTACAGCATTAAAAAATCTAGGATGTGCATGATGGTGCTCTCTTCCTGATAATTCTGGAGCACTCTTAGTAATTACAGTATTTCAGACATATAATTCCTTGTCCTTTGTATATGGATGTAAATTGTACACTGTTATAATGGATGTGTATGCTTCTCTTATAGAAATATGCATGGGGTAATATGGGGTAGAGGGTCTCCCTGCCCCCGCCCCCTTTTGAACTAACATGTGTGTAGTAAAGTAACTATTATCGTAAAGGCAGCTTTAGCAACAGTGTTCCTTGCTCCTTCCACCAGTCTTTTTGTGGTGCATTAGAATCTGGCATGAGCCGGTTTGTTTGTGGTGTTGGGATTTGAGCTATATGACGGGGTCCACTTCCAGATGAAGTGTATAATGAGCAATCATCCTGATTTGTTTTCTCAAAATTTATGTGGAAGGTATATGGCATCACCACTGGTGCACTTTCCAGTGTAATTTCCCAACATTTTTCTTGCTGCAAAAAGCCCAGGCGTTTGTGTTTTTTTGTTGCTGAAAGCAACATTTGTTGTGCAAGAGCACCAATTAGCCATTGGTATTTAACACAAAGTGCCCACTTCACAATGGGTTATGAAGGTGCCCCCCATATGGCCCCGGGGTCACATACTGACATATGTGTGTGAGTTCCATGGAAATGTGCAACAACCCAGAAGTGTTCTCAAGTGTTTTGGAGCTTTACAGCTCTATTAATAAGTCTATGAAAAACATAAACGCCAGTTTGTCAAGGGCTTTGTAAATCTCTGACCACATGAAATAAAGAAACAACATAAATAATTAATAGTGTCTAAATATCTAGGCTGTGTGCAGAACAAAAAAGCAAACATGCCCTGCCCAGGTTTTATGATCTAATATACACAACAACAAAAAACTATAAAATGATTGAACAAAGCAAAGAAGAAATTAAAGCCATAGTGCTTTTCCCAAAAAGGCTAGCTTAAACAAGTTGGTGACAGTCATTTAAAAAAGGAGAGAGTTAACCAAGTGTAATCTGGCTATGAATCCCATAAATAAGATCAAAGGCTTTCAGATGTTTTTAAGTATCTTGCCAGACCCTGCACCCACAAAATGTGTTCCAGACAGGTAGGGACCCTTCAGAACAGCATGGAAGTTAACTCGGGGATTGTATTTCAACCACTATACCTAGAACAGGAACATGAAAGTGTGTCTATAAAGACATGGAAGAAAGGCAGAACCCTGAAAGCCAATATGATATCCAAAAGAGAGAAATAGACAGTGCTTTAAATAAAGCAATATCAAAAGCTGAATACAAATTAAGAGTAAGAACGAAAAGAAAGAAGATTAAGGAAAGCAAAGTAGTTTCTATTGCATGATAGATCAGGAAACAAAAGTTAAAATAACAAAAAGGGGGAAAATAAGAGTCAGATAATTTCTAAAAATCTAAGAGCACACCATCAAGCAATTTAGAAACAAATGTAAAAAGAGAAACAAAATAATAAGTAGCTGAACTAGATGAACTGGAGAGGTCTATTTTTAAAAAAATACTGGAAAAGGTGATAAAAATTTAAATTCAGATGAAAAAATGCCAGTAGCTGAAGAAAGACCAATGTTTCAATAATATGCCATGCTTATTTTTGGGTAGGCTTATGAAGTTTGTTGAATTAGGACTCAGAAAGGAACTTTGAACATTTATAAAACCTGCCTCAAGGGAGAAACAAGCTTTATAAGCTCCAAAATGCAGTCCCAACTTAAATTAAGTTTTATCTAAAAAGTGTCAACAGGATTTTCAGCCTATGTAAAAATGGCTTGCATTTTTAATAACCTTTTTATTTTGCCCTTTCCCCAAGTGTCTTGGGTTGGCAAACATGGGTTCTACTGTTTTGTCCTCTCAAATTTATGCAATTTTAACCCTTTGAGATACATTAGGCTAAGAGATCAGGTCAGACCCAAAATTCCTGCATTGCAAGGGTTGGACTAGATGACCCTCTGGGTCCCTTCCAACTCTACAATTCTAAGAGTCTCAACACTACAGCAGAATTTGAACCCAGTTCTCTCCACTCTGCATCCTGAACAAATGCAGAGGCCACATCAACAGGGTATACCAGCCTTATCACAACCACAGAGAGGTAGGAGGACAAATTGTTTTGGAATGGACTTAACTCCCCCCCCCCAAGAAATATTTCCTATTGCCTTCTTTTATAGACAAGGCTTAAGGGCAGCAGAATGCCAAGTGGTTCAAGAACTTAAGCATTTTGGAAGATGGTGTTATTGTTCGATGCTGGGGGGGGGGATAGAATGCAGATGGTAATTCCACATACAGTGAGGTTTTTGGCTAGTGGGAGAATCAGGATTGTGCTTCCTGATCTCAATTCCTCGCTGCACTTTTATACTGTTGGAGGTGATGTCTGTACATGGGGTCTGTTCTATTATTGCACAATCAGAGCTATGATAGGTTATATGTGCATGCCTGTTCCAAATGCCACCTCCAGTATGTAGACACTGGGCCAGCAGGCACAATTCTGGACACATACAATGCACATAAGGCTGTGGACTAAGTAAAAGCCATGTGAGAAAATAGTCACAGTTAAAGGCTGTGCAGCCTAAGATGGCAGTTGGGCAGCACTACCTGTTCCCTTTGTCTATACCTAAGCCCATTAACTCCTCAAGCTGGCATTGTCAGATGCTCGAAGGCTGGGTCTAATTGAACTTTAATATAGAATGCTCTGATGCTGTTAAATGTGCCATATCGTTTTGATGCATTCATAATAGAAGGCTGCATACTTAATAACAGACTAAGCAGCTTTCCATCCTAGTTTCAGTGATGTGCCTGTAAATAATCTGCCACCTTTTGTTTTTGATCTTGGACCTCTTGTCAGCTCTCTCATCTCAAACAGTTAATCATTTATTAGCTTTGAACATTCAGGTCTCCATTAGTCAACTAAAAGTAGCCAACAGAATTTCCTGGTTTACTTGAGGATTTTGAAGGGTGGGAAGATATGTGCCCATAATTTGTCCAGTGGCAACAAAAGACTTTCTCCCCACCCCTACCCTCATCATCCTTGCAATGATAGCAACTGGAGATGCAGTTGCTTTGATTAATCACAAGGCAGAAGGGTGGATATTATTTCCTGGCTGAAATAAAAAGAATCCTTGTTAGGACAAGCAACAGTCTTTCTGTTAATTTGTACTGCATTCTTTTTTCCAGGGTAGTAAATTATACTCAAAGAGGAATGGTACATCTGAAGTTCCACATTTGCTTTTAATTGCTGATTCAGTGCAAAATGAGCTACACTGTACTGTGCAATCTAAAATCCTTCTAATTGGATATTGGCATACTTACTGTGATCCTGACATGGGGGGGGGGGAATACTTGGGCTACACTCCTTAAGAAATATTGTTGATCAGTAGCATGGATCGTGACTGATATACCTGATGGGTGACTGATGTAGTGGTGTTACATTTGGGAAAGAGGGTAGCATACTACTTAAAATAATTTCTAATACCCAAATAGTCTTTTCGAGTAACTAGAAAACGTCCACTTTAATGTAAAATGCATTTGGAATCTCTAAATCATGGATATTTCAGGCAGCATCTTGGCCTGGGTGTCATTTCACAGTAATGCATTGGTTTATTTCTGTATTGGATTGTCTCTTTAGGTGCACAAGAGATGGCTTAGATTCCTCCCATTCTGAGGTTCAGCCAGTTCGGCGGCGGCGGCAGCAGCAATGCTTCTTCCTCAGGGTCCTCCGAGCCGCTCTCCCACTTCAGCTCCTCTTGCTGTTCTTAATTGGTCTTGCCTGCCTGGTGCCAATGACGGAGGAAGACTATAGCTGCGCCCTCTCCAATAACTTTGCACGCTCCTTTCACCCCATGCTAAGGTATACTAATGGCCCGCCACCTTTATGAAGCAGCTGGAAAGACAGCAGAGAAGCTTGTATCAAATGCAGGTACATCCACTGCAGAGTAGTTCTCCTGTGACCTCCTTGGACACAAAAATAAGTCAACTTGGCACTAAGTTAAATATGTATCAGTACCAAAATGAGTCATGCACTATGTGAGTAGCATTGTTTAAAACTCACATCTCTGGCACTGAAAAAGCTATGAAATAAGTGATAGAATATTTTTTTTCCTTTTTTGCCAATATTCTGGACTTCTCAGTCACTTTTATAATTTGGGCCAGTGCCCTGTACTATGCATAGACAAGGACTTCAGTCTGAAAGAAGATATTTCCCATGTGCAGCTCATAAAGATCTATTACTCAAACTTTCATTATCTGCATTATTGGTATTTTACAAGTATACACACACTCATAGAATCATTAAAAACCAAACTCTGCTAAAGAGATTCTAGACTATTGTAACATAAATTTTAAAGAGATTGCAAGGCCATGTATTATTTCCCCATTTTTTGTGGGGTTTTGGGTGGAGCATGATGTTCTAACCTTCGCTTTGGATGCACAAGCTGTAAATCAGAACAGCACTTTTTATAGTTAAAAAAGTAATGGATGTAATAAATAAATCATGGAAGGCTTTATGAACAAAAATCATGAATGTTAAGTATTAAAAAAGAAACATATTTATGTATGTACAGTTTGCTAAAACTAGTTTTGTTGTATTGATTTCTTGTTATAGAAAACCATGAAATTTTTGTCTATGTGCTTTTTAAAAATTATTTTGGAGCAATATATAAGCAAAATGTCAAGGCCAAATTTCTCAGTCTCTTTCTCTCACTCTCACTATATTATGCACGCGTGCACACACACCCCAAATACATTATTAAGGCCATGGGAATCTATTTAGAAATATACAGGGCAAGCACAGTTATGGATAGTTTTCTAGATATTCTGGTCTATAGGAAAAATGTTGAATTAAAAGAATGGTCTAATTCATAAGGGCCATCTACATGAGGAAATACTTTCACAACTATGTGATGCTCAATATATATATAATTTAAGCATCTAAAATGGACTATTAAATTGCAGAGCCAATTTGTGACCTAAATTTCCTGGCAAGAACTACTTGCCTCTCCTCCCAGTGGGTGGGGGCAGGGGATTGGGCGCCCGTTTCTGTGCGGCTGAAGGGGGGGGGGCTAATTTCCTTCCCCAATGGTTGTGTCTGCTTCTAATGGCCCGTCTGTGATTCCAGCCAAACACAGGTTGTCGGGGGCGGGGAGCGTTGTTGAGGCTTCAGGGTAGACTCAACTTTCTTGGAGAGAAAGTTCCACATTCAGGGTGCTGTTATTGAGACAGCCCTGCCTCAGAATATCATCATTGACAGGATATAGAGCAGGGTCTCCCCTGCTGACCTCAGAGCATATCAGTAAGTACCAAAGGATGTGCTCCTTTAAGTAGGTCATTTAAGGCTTTGTACATCAGTATCAATGTCTTGAATTGGACATAGTAGCTCATTGGCAGACTGTCGTCAAGGTTAGCCCCATATAGACTGCATTGCAGCAATTCAGGCTATTAGAGTAAGGATTACAGTCATACTGAATGACCTAGCCAGAGCTAGGCATAGGCACTCCTTTTCACTGAGGCCCCCTAAGCCTCTTGTGGCAACTTTGCGTCTAGGAGAACCCCCAAGCTACGTACCTGTTCCTACATGGCTGTTTTGATGCCTTACCCAGACCTGAAGTCAGACATAGATAGATCTAGATAAAACATTCCATCCAATAACATTTGCAGTTCCTTAGCCATCACTTTTTCAACTTGCCCAAGAAAGGGACATTAGCAACACGACAATGGTTGATAATACCTCAGTTTACAGGGGTGGCCTCTTCAGGAGGAGGTTGCACCACCACTGCTTTCAAGATTGATCTATGCTGAAGATGGGCTTGACAGTCATTCCCTAGGACAGGCTGTGAATTGTTGTGCTCAACAAAGCTAGAAATCTCCAACATATTTATTTGCTCCTCACCAAAGAATTATCA
Organism: Podarcis liolepis; assembly: GCF_965112155.1. Taxonomy (NCBI): domain Eukaryota; kingdom Metazoa; phylum Chordata; class Lepidosauria; order Squamata; family Lacertidae; genus Podarcis; species Podarcis liolepis. Next base: position 68,185,562 of record NC_139557.1, on the reverse strand, counting down.
ATGCTGTGTGGGAAGCCATGAAGGAATAAAACTGATCTATCCCTCAGAGTGTGATTAGAGCTGAACTTTTTACAGCCAGACAATATTAAGACTTCATACTAGAAGGAAGTCTGCAGTGCACTTGGTAAAGTTTAAGGCAAACTCTATTTCAGCTTCTGTTCAGTTTTCTCTATAGCTTCTTTCACACTCATGGCAATAGAATTACATTCATCTTCTGCTGTTCCTGGCCCATGGCTCTCCAGTCGGCCACAAGCCACAATTTGCATACACTTGTACATGTCTATTGGCATTAATCAGCCAAAACTGGAATTCAGATTATATGAGGAGAACTTAATCTTTCATGGGAAGTTGTTGTGGGAGGCAAAGGGAAATAGGTAGATGAATATGCAGTTGTATATTTATTCAGATATTGCTCTCTAGTAGAGCCAAGGCATAGGCTTACACACTAATTTATAGCTCTGCAGAGCATCATCATTCTCTCCTTTCAACAAAAGGGAAATCGTATGCACAGCTGGTTAAACTGTTGACAAAAACACCTCTGTTTTCATGACACATAGTTCATGTAAGGCATTTTTGTTCTTTGTAGACTTTTGAGGAATGTTAAAAGATGGGCACCAGTTCCTCCCCACATATACATTAAAAGAGTGCATGAAGTGCATGAAGCAGAGTCATAGGGCTGTGTGGCTTAGCCACCCCTTTACCCATAATGTCAAGAAGCAGTGTGCACTTACCAATGTATTTGTGTAGCACTCCTCCACTCAAGGGGGGGGGGGATTTGACCCAATCAGTGTCTCTCCTCCTATGGAAGAGCCCTAAAGAAACATAGAGGTAGGGGGGAAGTATAAGATCAGGAAAGTCCATAAACAACACAGTAACAAAGCAACATGAAGCCTTGTGGGGGTCCAAATATGACTAGGGGAGGGGTGTGCGTCCACTAGGTGGAGGGTGAAATACCTGTTTTCACATCTCTGCCTAATGATACTCTAGTAGTGTAGCCGTCCTGATCTATATAAGGGCAGACAGTCTTTCAGGTATCCTGGTCCCAAGTTGTTCTGGGCTTTATATGTTAACTACAAGGCCTTTAACATGAAAACTAATTAGCAGCATGGGACATGCCTAGGATCAAGGCAGCAGGAGATGGCAGAGATCTGTGGATCTGGCAGCAAGGAGATTATAACAAGTAATTTAATGAAGATTTTGCAATCTCAAACCATAAATCTTGAGGGTGGGCCAGCAACACTTCCTTGCATGTGTGCTAGCTCCCTTGCATAGCAGAGTGGTGATCACAGTTGCATTTTCATCATCTAGTCTTTGCATATATTGTAAGGGTAACTTTTTCTGCAGGCAGTCTGCTGTGAGGGTATAGACTCCTCACATTATAGGTCCTGGATTATCCTAGCAATGCACGAGAGGTGTGTGGCCTGGCAAACACAGATGTGATAAAAGGGTTGGAGCCAGGGAGCATGAGCCCAGTCTCCCCCCTTCCTGCAATTATAACCTTGTGGGAGAAAATGCCAGAATAGGCTTGTTAACATATCTAAATCTATCAAGATACAAAGGTGTTTGGGGGAAGAGGCTAAAAGAAAACCAGCACCATATAAATTCATATTTCTCTCCTAAAATGTTTTACTGGTAGTGTAAACAACTGTTCTACTGAAATGTGCGGCCTGTGATTTTACACACACATTGAGCATACAGGTTATTTCCAAAACTATAGGTAAACCAGGGAAATGGTAACGGCACAGCTGTGATAGCAATAACACAATGGGGGGGGGGGGAGGCAGCTGTGGTTAGAGTCACAAACAGAAAAATGCTGAAAGGATAGGCTGGTTTCTGTTTAGTTTATCCCAAAATATCCCTGCAAGTTTTAAACTTCCTTAAGTCCCTCACCACCAAATTCTGCCCTCTCACCAAGCAAAAACGTGTGCTGCTCCCTTGGCTTCCTGCTTGTATGTGATCACTTCCTCTCTCAGTGTTGTTTTGAGGTGGTGGAGTGGAGCTGCAGCTGGAAGGCAAACTCAATTGCTTCCCTTCATTGCCACCTGCCATAGTTTTCCTCCTCTGTGTAGCTTGCAATATTCACTGTGGAGTTCAGGAGCCCAGCAAAGAATAGAAGATGCTAGAAGGTGAGCACACAAATAAACAGCCTGCAAGGAAACAAAGGTGGAAGAAACTGGGCAGTGATTTTTGAAGAAGTGCTTCTCCCTGAGGTACGTAATTTCTGCTTTTCAGTTGTTTAAAGCACTGTGGTCAGGGTGAAGCGTCATTTTCCTGCTTGGAATGAGCAGATACTTACAGTATTTGAAAATGTGGTTGATTAACATAATTTGATATTATACTAAGGATTCTTAGGCCTCACTCATAATGGTGAATAATACTTCCAATTAATTCAACAAGCTGAAATTTAGCTCACAAGTTCCACAAGTTACCCTGGTGACCAGAACGATTATGAAAAAGGGAGCCTTGTATGTTTCTGCTTGTATGTTGCCAAACGTGTTTCTTCAAAAGGTGAGGGAATTTCCTCACAGCCCAGGAAGCTGAAATTTGAAGCACCTGTAGGCCAAGACACCTGGGATTACTTTTTTTAAAAAAAGCCTGAACAAAAAAATGTGTCTATATACCTGCCTCAAAAAATGGCACATGAAGTGAAACTTCAACAGGAGTCAGCTAATAGTTAGAAAATTGTACATACAGCCCCCCCTCAATTACTCGAAGTCTGAGGGGGGAGTCATTCTTAACCAAATAGTTAACATTTACAGGGCAGAATAGCCACAGGTGGGCTGTATAATGTTGGGTTGTGGTAGTTCCATTGCCCTATCACACACCTGCATGTCAGCAGCTAGAAATGTGCTATCTATGCTTGCAGAGTGCAGGCTGAATTTACAATGTGCATGAGGATATGGAACAAGTCCCAGCTGAGGTCAGTCAAACAGGCAATTGACAAAAAGCACCATTTTGCCATTGTCTCCTGCTTGACATTTGAGGATAAACTTGGGAAATACATTGGAGCTCTGAGTCCTAAACTTCAGTTTTGGGGGCAGGGCCAGTAACAGAGGAAAGGAGAAAAGGAAATTGGGGAGTGAAGTAGGTGTATATGTGTATTGGGGCAGGTGGTGGTGGTGGGGTTATCCCTTGTTAATTTTTTGCAAGGCTGGTGGATATAAGCTGAATAGTTGCAGAGTCTACAGGAGCACAGGGAATATGCACAGGGAATTAGAATATGCTAATTCATCCCAGCCCTTCAATTGTACTCAGTAAATTTATCTTTATAGTATCCACTTAATTTCCAGCATTGTTGTGATTGTGTGTTTCGCTTAATTTATATTTTACTCAATTTCCTGAGAGTTGCATCCAAAATGTCAACATTTTAGTAGCATTTAATGCTGCAGTAGATAATGCTTGCCGTGTGTTGAATTTAAATAAGAAGAAAGGAAAGAAATCGATGAGAGAGCCCACAGCTTAGTGGTTGAGTATATGCTTTGCATGGAAAATGGTTCAGATTTACTGTTGGCTATCTCCGTTTAAAAAGGGTCAGCACAGCAGGACTAGGAGAAAACCCAGAGATCTTGAAAAGCTCATGCTAGTCAGTGTTAGCTACTTCTAGGCAGAACCAGCTCAGTGTTAAAGCACCTGCTTTCTATGCAGGACATATGTTCAATCCTTGGCACTTCCAGATAAGACAAAAAATGAAGGTTCAAAGCTTTATTCTTTGAAATCAATATTACATAGTTGGGACTTTTCCTTCTGAAAAGTCCTAGAAACAGGTGGCTGGAGAGTGTAGTGAATGTATAACTTTCCTTAGCACACTAACCCTATTTCATGGGGTACAAAGGATGGGGTACACACACACACACACACACACACACACACACACACACCTACTCCCCTGCCAAAGACTGGGGCTGTGACAAGTAAAAATGGGGGGGGGGGAGAGAGAGAGAGAGAGAGATGAATGCTGCAGACACCTTGGATTTCTGTTGTTTAAGTCTAATTGTAATCCCTTTTTGCGAATTATAATACTTTTCCCAATTGGTCGTCTTAGTCTTCTTAGTTGCTCTAGACCAGGCATGGCCAAACTCGGCCCTCCATATGTTTTTGGGACTACAACTCCCACCATCCCTAGCTAACAGGACCAGTGGTCATGGATGATGGGAATTGTAGTCCTAAAACATCTGGAGGGCCGACTCTAGACCTTCTCTGCAATTGGTTTCTCTGCCTTGGCTTCTACATCCAAATTGCCTTTTCCCAATTGGCACTGGGGCAGAACTGCCTTTATATACACATGGAATAGTGAAGCATAGTCCTATCCTACAAGATCAAGAATGCAATTGGCTGTGAATACAGCATAGTCAAAAACCAAGTTTGTCTCACCATTGTCCTCTTCACATGCATGGGAATAGCCTCAGTTTTGTGTAGGTCCAAAGTTTGTAGCATAGTAAAGAGCAAAAGTGCATATTGGTGGCACTGCTCATTTGCTAGGCCAAACCTATTTCTTATCTACTCCTGTAAGCAAAATCCATTCACACACAAACAAACACCTCTGGAATGTTGTTTCCAAGCAACTACTAAAGCTTATCTGTTGTTCTTGAGAAGTTGCTGAAACTTCAAGGCTGCTTCATGCAAAAGTTAAATTTCTAACTGGATCGCAGCTTCAATAATAATAACAACACAGCTTCAGTAATAATGAAAGAATAGAATATAGTAAAGAGATATGTAAAGAGATTTGATACATGTTTTATAAAGCATAATATGTGAATATCATAAGCTTAAATTTCTCTTAAGCTTAAATTTCTCTAATAAACATTAATATACTAGGTTTCCAAATATACAAGCTGGACCTAATGCTTTGGGCTTATTGTGGTTGACAGTTTACTGAAATAATATCTGAAGATACAGGATGCATTTTAATTGTAACACTAGAGAGGGGCCTTATCTTCTGGGGAGGTTCTCACTATGCTGCAGAAAATTCACTGAGCAGAGATCTACTACCACTGTCAGTGTACCCACTAGTAGTATAATTCAGCATGAATGCCTGTAAGTATCTTCAATATTTGAAATATATACATAGGAAAATACCCTGGAAATTACTTATATGGAATATATACTTTTAAAAAACAACAATGTAGACATAGTCTGAAATATTTTGAAAGAAGGACAAGTAGGAACTACTCAAATCCATCAAAAGCAACTCAGTTCAGACCATGGTTGTTGTCTTATCAGATTATTTCATTATTAAAAGTTGGAGCAATTAATTTAATTTACCTGGATGTTGGTAAACTGTTGACTCTGTCTTGAAAGAACTTGTTTTTGAGCTATTAAAACAGGAGAATTATGATGCTCATAAATGTCATGTCTGTCTTCTGCTTGGTATCAGTCATATGTACAATCTCAAGTGGCACTCAGAGCCTGTTCCTCTATGAAACTGAATACCATATGCTCATGCCAGAATCTTGTTCACTCTCCGAATTAACCAAACAAATCACACCGTCATATACTAAGGAAGTCACAGGCAGTTATTGCTCAATCTCTGGTGGCAGAATGCCACTTCATTCTCTGAGAAGTTGGATGCTGATCTCATGGGTTGTGTATCTGGTTGGTATGCCTGAATTTCATTTGATATTGACTCTGTGTCTTATAAAAATGATTTACTGAGCTTATGAAACTGAAAGGCAGTGAGAGTATATGATGGGCACCATTCAGTGTTGTATATCAGTACTACACAAGTGCCACAACATGCCATGCATGCTCACCACTGCTGTTGCAATGGCTCAAGTGTTATCCAGGATTGGGGACCAGAAGCTTCCCTAAGCCCTGATCAAGAAAGAACCTGAATGTGCTGCACAATTCTGTATATGTTTACTTAGAAGTAAATCCCACTGGCTTTGATGGGGCTTGCTGCCAGCTAAGTGTGTATTAGGATTGCAGCTCTGGTCTGAGTACTGTATGTGATCAGGCCAGATCCTTAACTTACCTGGACTGTGTCCACTCTAGGGCATTCATGTGTATGCCGGTCATTGTTTCCAGGTGCGCAACTGTGTGCACCTTCAGGTGCAAATGAGCACTTTCAGTTTAATGCTTCTGAAATCGTTTTCAGTGTTTCGTGGCCACACTGGTGGGTGGTGCTTGGCAGGTTGTATTTGTGCTGTGTGTTCTTGCCTTTCCCCTCGATTAGTGTTTCCCTGCCCCTCCCTAAGCTCCAGAAACCTGAGATCCCCAGGGGGCATGCATGCGGGTATTTGCATGGGCATGCACACTTTTTTAAAAAATTATTTTTTAAGTACGAGTTTCTCAACAGCAACTTTTGAACAGAAGAGCAGTCAACATCAATGATAAATGTGTGTTACTCCAAGCCAGGAAACATGAAGCCCATTATGGGTAATGTAGGTAGTTCCTTCATGCTAAAATATATCACAAAACAACAAGTAAAAAGAGAATTGGCACTGTTTGAACACACAATTCCAATGCCTAAATTTTTGGTAATTAGAGTATGGTGGAACTGTCTTGTTGGAGTAAGTATGAAAAGAGCCCATAGTCTTAAATCAGTTCTTCTTCCCTGGTTCCACAGTAATCTTTGTGCCAGAGACAGCTACTATGTGGTGGCAGCTATCCTGAGTTAAGTGCTAGTCTGAAAATTATTGTTCAGGGCTGTTAAAAATAACCTCAGAGAGTGTCTGCACATTGTGAAATGTGTGAACTAACCAGGGTTGTCCCTGGGATCATGATAGGCCAGAGATAGCAGCCAAAGGGCTCAATCTCCCATCTTATAGCTCCATAAAGTCTGGTATTTTCGTCATTATCTTTCAACACTGGCAACAGATACTAATGCTATAAAACAAAATTAATTATACCTCTAAATGAGTATGCATTACACATGCCTGATTTTGTTTCAGGGTGAGCTGAGTTAAAGCAAGGAAACTTAAATTATTAAAATAGATTTATTGTAATTTAGAAGCAAGTCTGATTGGAGAAGGGGAGATTTATTTGTCAGTAGGAATGTACAGGAGCAAGATGTAAACATACAGAATTTTCCACCAGCAAATGCTGGTAATACACACTGATCAATGGAGACAAAAATATTAACAAGAATAGTCATAGTTTTAGTTAATATTACTGTTGCATGCCACCTCAGTCTCTGGTGCAAGATTCCAGGGGCTCCAGTCTAAACAACTTACCGGTATATACTCAGTCTGAGCCTATGATGGAGGGCTTCACAACATTAAGGCCCCAAGAGAGCCTTCCTTCCTTCCTCCATAGCCACAGCCTTGGATTCAAACAGAAATCAAACATCTCTCTCTTCCCATATTGCCGCTTTGCTTCTAGCTCATATCCCACTCTCTGCTCTCAACTCTGCCTTTGTCCTTCTAACTACCCCACCCATTGGCTATCTCTTACAGAGCCCCGTCCTGTGTTCTCCTTAATGACCCATCAGGCAATCGCCTCACCAGGAAACTAGCCTGGATATTCAAAGAATATTACCCTCCCCCCGGCAACTCATAACATTACTTATGTAGAGTGCATAAGTGTAGGTTTTAACATAAGAAATAGTAGGCCCAAAAGTTGGATCTGAGTGCCCCAGCACACTCCCCACTTGTGATTCCCAGCAAATTGTATTCAGAGTCATACGTCATACTGCCTCTTACAGTGGAAGTGAAACAAAGTCGTTGTGGCTAGTAGGTGTTGATAGCCTTATTTGTCTAATCCTCTTAAATCCATCCTAGCCTGTGGTCACTATTTCTTGTGGGAGCTAATTCCACAGTTAAAATGTGCACTGTGTGTACTTTTGTTTGCCCTGAATCCAGCTTCATTGGGTGGGCCACCCCTTTTTCCTTTTTAATGGCCTCCTTTTTATGCTTAAGGGCTGTTCTTTTAACAGAACAAAAGAGAGAGAGGCTGGATCTACACACACACCTTTAAAACGTTATTAGAACGATATTAGAAATATCGTTCTAAAATGTCAGTCCCATTTAGTTTCTCTTTCGTCATTGTTGTTGTTTAGTTGTTAAGTTGTGTCCGACTCTTCGTGACCCCATGGACCAGAGCACGTCAGGCACTCCTGTCTTCCACTGCCTCCCGCAGCTTGGTCAAACTCATGTTTGTAGCTTCGAGAACACTGTCCAACCATCTCATCCTCTGTCGTCCCCTTCTCCTAGTGCCCTCCATCTTTCCCAACATCAGGGTCTTTTCCAGGGAGTCTTCTCTTCTCATGAGATGGCCAAAGTATTGGAGCCTCAGCTTCATGATCTGTCCTTCCAGTGAGCACTCAGGACAGATTTCCTTAAGAATGGATAGGTTTGATCTTCTTGCAGTCCATGGGACTCTCAAGAGTCTCCTCTAGCACCATAATTCAAAAGCATCAATTCTTCCTTGATCAGCCTTCTTTACAGTCCAGCTCTCACTTCCCTACATCACTACTGGGAAAACCATAGCTTTAACTATACGGACCTCTGTCGAGAAGGTGATGTCTTAAGAATGTTTTAAGAAGCTGTCTAGGTTTGCCATTGCTTTTCTCCCAAGAAGCAGGCGTCTTTTAATTTCGTGACTGCTGTCACCATCTGCAGTGATCATGGAACCCAAGAAAGTAAAATCTCTCACTGCCTCCATTTCTTCCCCTTCTATTTGCCAGGAGGTGATGGGCCCAGTGGCCATGATCTTTGTTTTTTTGATGTTGAGCTTCAGACCATATTTTGCGCTCTCCTCTTTCACCCTCATTAAAAGGTTCTTTAATTCCTCCTCACTTTCTGCCATCAAGGTTGTGTCATCTGCATACCTGAGGTTGTTGATATTTCTTCCGGCAATCTTAATTCCGGCTAGGGATTCATCCAGCCCAGCCTTTCACATGATGAATTCTGCATATAAGTTAAATAAACAGGGAGACAATATACAGCCTTGTCGTACTTCTTTCCCAATTTTGAACCAATCAGTTGTTCCATATCCAGTTCCAACTGTAGCTTCTTGTCCCACATAGAGATTTCTCAGGAGACAGATGAGGTGATCAGGCACTCCCATTTCTTTAAGAACTTGCCATAGTTTGTTGTGGTCGACACAGTCAAAGGCTTTTGCATAGTCAATGAAGCAGAAGTAGATGTTTTTCTGGAACTCTCTAGCTTTCTCCATAATCCAGCGCATGTTTGCAATTTGGTCTCTGGTTCCTCTGCCCCTTTCATTACGTTTCCACAAACTCTACCCCGTTTAAGATAGCTAGTACCTTTGCAACGCCCTCTGCTGTCACATTTCAATAACACATTATTAAAGTCCTAAACTAAGCGTAATATGACCCTTACATTTTTAAACGTTTTCTTAACCCTTTCCTAATGTTATGAAACATGAGTGTAGATTCGCCCACAGTGGGGATGACCAGCTGCAAAAGCAGCAGCAGCAGCAGCAGCAGCAGCAGCAACAACAACAACAACAACAACAACAAAAGTTTTCAGTAGTTTATTTATTTTTAAAATTAGTTTTTATTAAAGACTTTCTTGTGTAATAAATAAACAAAACAAACAAAAAGTACAAATAGTGTCTCCACTTTCAATTCAGAGATTCTTTTTCATGGTTTGTTTGCATTCAGTATGTCATGTACATTGTGCGTTTGAGGGGAAATGAAGCTATCTAGCCCCTCTGAGATTCTCATTGAATAGCAGGAAATGCCCCCAAATAAATTATCATTTCTATGCAATAATTAGAAGTACAGATTTCTTGCTATTGCTCTCATCTTTTCAGTCCAAGGCAAAGATTTAAAAATATGTTTAAAGAAAATAAAAGTTGTAGTTATTTTGTAATCTGCTGTAAGCAGTTCTTTTTTCCTAAAAAAATGTTTAGGGGTACTCTCATTTTCCTACTCATATTGAAATACTGCCCCTCAGTGAGGCTAAACTTAGATTCACAAAATGTTTAGGTGTATGCGTCCCCCTTCGTCTCTCCAGAAAAAAATCACTGGCTGTTAGTAGGTTCTGGGTCTGAAAAAATTAAAGACTGCAATAATAATATTTTTAAGTACTTAAAAAAAAATTCCTCTTCTCATACTTACATTATATTAATTTTACCACAGAGCCTAGGACTTGCCGATCAGAAGGTTGGCGGTTCGAATCCCTGCAACAGGGTGAGCTCCCGTTGTTTGGTCCCTGCTCCTGCCAACCTAGCAGTTCGAAAGCAGGTCAAAGTGCAAGTAGATAAATAGGTACCGCTCTGGCGGGAAGGTAAACGCCGTTTCCGTGCGCTGCTCTGGTTCGCCAGAAGCGGCTTAGCCATGCTGGCTACATGACCCGGAAGCTGTACGCTGGCTTCCTCGGCCAATAAAGTGAGATGAGCGCCGCAACCCCAGAGTTGGCCACAACTGGACCTAATGGTCAGGGGTCCCTTAACCTTAATCTTAAAAATGAAAATAGCCCAGTGAATACAATCTGCTTGAATTGCTAAGGAGCATTTCTGTATAAACTTGTTTCAGAGAGATCCAATAAATAAATAAATAAATAAATAAATAAATAACCACATGGTTAGAGGAAAAGCTCCGTCATGACTTAAAAATAGCAGATAAAATCTGAATTATATGAAATGACTGTTCTTCAGAGTAGAAAGAAATGTTAAAGAGAATGATTAAGAGTGTTCTGTGTTGTTTTAATATGTTATTTTATTTGAAGCAAAGAGATGTAAACACCACTATGTTTCGCTTATGAACACCAATGAAGAATGTGATAGATACCAGATGGGATGAGTGATGAGTCACAACTCTACTTTGGGGTCAGAGAAGTGCAGCACAAAAGATGGGTGGGATTTAACGTGGTAGGAAACTGCGTTGTTAAACTAATGCTGGTGTGTCCTAGAACTCATCTGAATGGTGCTTACTTGTAGAACTGGATGCATGCATGAAGCCCAGCTGGTGTTGTATGCAAGAAGGCCGCAGCCTGTTAGCTCCCTGAAGTGCAGGGGAGCGAGAGATAGGTAGGAGGCATCTACTGTATAGGACAAGCAGTGTCCCTTTACTGCTATCCCACTCTGTGGGTTAATGTGCTAGCCTTTTTCCAGACATCCATCTGGCTGCTTGCTATGGGGCCAAACTGGTAGTGTTTGCAGTTGCCATGTAGACAGGCTCACATACAACAACAGCTTGTGAGGCATAAAATGCTGATCAATTCACATTTGGGTAGCACTCACAACAATGATTTTTTTTCTGTTAGAAGTGGCCTAGAATATAGGAAACCAAACCCATTTCTTAACAATGGGCTTGTTTTGAAAAGAAAAGAGCACGTACTGTTGACCATGAGACTCATCTTAAAGGCATTGGAGATTTACAGGTAGATAAAATATCTAGAGAGGGGATGGAGAGCATGTATTGTCATTTTGTTTGGTGAGTCAGTAAGAATGCCAGGAAAGAAGAGTAAGCAACACAAAGCACTGAAATATGTCTCTTTGTTGTTTAGTCGTATCCGACTCTTCGTGACCCCACGGACCAGAGCACGCCAGGCACTCCTGTCTTCGAAATATGTCTCTAATCATAAGTAAAATAAAATATACAATGAAGCAATGCCCATACATTTGCAACTTCAAGGGGTCACTCACACATTTTAATTTGCTTAAGATAATTTATATGTATATGTCAGGGAACTGCCATCGGAGCTAGAGGCGGAGGGAAGGCTCTCAAATGATGCTGGAGAAGGGCCCAGCAGGGAGAGAAGCAGCTCAGCAGATGGGGAAGCAAATCAGCGCAACACCAGGAATAAAGGGGGGCAGATGGGGGAATCGGAGAGAGGGCTCCAGGACTCTTCACCGGACACCATCAGGGAAAGCACGGGTCCTCCGCTACCCACGCCCTCCCTGCGCAGAAGACTTCTGCGCAGGGAGAGTAGGAGGAGACTTGGCGTCAAACAACTTTTATGTTGGAAAAGGTTTAAGAAACACCCACTGACGGATTCTGCTAGCGACTGAGGCAGCCACAAAGTGAAGGGCTGTCCAGACAGAAAGGTTTAACAAGGCAACACAGCCAGGAGTGGCGGTAACTTACGCACGAGCAACCCCACACTCATTACAGTATAGATATGTATTTAAACATAATTACTATAATTTAAATAGACATAGGGTGGGATTCAACTAAGTTGTTGCATGCACAAAATGAGGTCCGCTCACACAATGAGACCTCACCCCTCCCAACCTCAACACCCTGCACCTCCACAGGACTGAAGGAAACCCAAGAACGGGTATGGGGGCACACAGAAGAGATCGGGGGAGGTTCCATTGCATGGATTGATCACATGCATAGCCCACTTAGCACTGCATTCGGAAGAGTGCAACCAAGTGACCTGTGCTCATTCTCTGTCTGCTGTCCAGGTGCAGACTGTTGGTCAGCACCTTCAAAGATCCCTGTTCTCTCCTTATGATTCTTTATCTTTAAGTTGGACTTCAAGTGGGCAGACCTCCAGTTGGACAACTATTTCAATTAGAAGACTGCCATTAGTAAAGCAGGATACTCCAGCAGCTTTCTGTGGTGTTGAAGCAGAAATAGCTGGCTAGGTTGCATTGTGAAGCTGGTCTCCTGGCAAGAGCATCACTGCTGCTTACTGGGACAGTTCCATGGGGTGTGCTACAAAATCAGCTTCTTGGTAGTGGCACAACTTATCACTGGGCAACAATTTTTTACTTTTTGAATGTTGTCTAGATTTCTACAACTGATTTAGGGTATTTTTGCACAGCTGAATCAGGAAATGGCATCCGTTTCTCTTCATCAGGTCAGGTTTTTGTGTTATGTTGATTTGAAAAAAATCAAATCTTGTGTCAAAATCGATTACATTTTTGTGGCATTATAGTATTTATTATTTATTATATATAATATTTGTTAGGGGTAGTAGAAGGACGCAGTTGGTGCTGTGCGTTAAACCACAGAGCCTAGGACTTGCCGATCAGAAGGTTGGTGGTTCGAATCCCCGCGACGGGGTGAGCTCCCGTTGCTCGGTCCCTGCTCTGTCCTGCCCACCTAGCAGTTCGAAAGCACGTCAAAGTGCAAGTAGATAAATAGGTACCGCTCTGGCAGGAAGATAAACGGTGTTTCCGTGCACTGCTCTGGTTCGCCAGAAGCAGCTTAGTCATGCTGGCCACATGACCCAGAAGCTGTAGGCCGGCTCCCTCGGCCAATAAAGCAAGATGAGCGCCGCAACCCCAGAGTCGGTCACAACTGGACCTAATGGTCAGGGGTCACTTTACCTTTACCTAGTCCACTAAGTTTTACCCAGTGAAATGCATGAACAGGTCTACGTTAAGCCCTTCCTGTGAGCATCTAGTTGGCTATCATGAGAACAGGATACTGGACTAGGTGCACAACTAGTCTGTCTGTTGCAGCAGGGCTGTTCTTATGTTCTTAATGGGTCTACTTTAAGTAAAACTTAGTTGAATAGTGCCCTAGTACTTATTTGATTTTCTTTTTTTGTACCCACCCTTTACCTTTAAGGTCCCAGTGCGGGTTACAGCAATTTAAAAATGCAACATCAAAATCAGTTTAAAACTAACTGCAGTCAAGAAAGTAGGGTGTTGTTGTTGTTGTTTAGTCGTGTCCGACTCTTCGTGACCCCATGGACCAGAGCACACCAGGCATTCCTGTCTTCCACTGCCTCCTGCAGTTTGGTCAAACTCATGCTGTAGCTTCGAGAACACTGTCCAACCATCTCGTCCTCTGTTGAATTAAGTTTGGATGACCATCATATCTACTACTGTGGGAAAGAATCCCGTAAAAGAAATGGAGTGGCCCTCATAGAAAGTAGGGTAGGTCCTGGAAATATAATTATTTGGTTGCTATTTCAAGGTGCTCATGTTAGCATTAAAAGTCACAAACAATTTAGGCCCCAGATATCTGAAAGACTGGCTTTGTTCCTATGGATCCTCTTTGAATAATAGAATTGTAGAGTTGGGAGAGACCCGAAGGGTCATCTAGTCCAACCCCCTGCAATGAAGGCATCTCAGCTAGAGCATCCATGACAGATGGTCACCCAACTTCTGCTTACAAGCCTCCAAGGAAGGAGAGTCCACAACCTCCTTGTTGCCATAAAGCACCAATGCTGCAGCAAGCAAAGGCTCCAGCAGCTCAGTCAGCTGCTTGTGGCTGGAAAGCCAGACAGGATGTTTGTGACTGTTGCCATGGAAACAAAGGGGCAGTTCATTCTGTACTGAGCACCGGATGTTAGCTCTGTGTGTGTGTCATATGACCCGTACTGGAAGTACATGGGAGGAGTTTCTTCTTGCTGTTGTCGAGTGCAGACATGTTTCTCTGTACTGATATGAGAGACAGAAATAAAGGATGTAAATAGTTTTCTGTCTGCTTCTTTCCCCTCCTGGGGGACACCAAAGGGGAGAGATGATGAACGGTGTGTTCCTCTCACACATCTGAGAAGAATCGCCGGGACCTCGCCTGCTTATCAGCAGAGTGGAGACGCGGGGAGGTCGACAGGAATATCTGCCGGTGCCTACGCTGTGGCACATTCCTCTGACCAGGCAGAATTCCAAAAGTGGCAGCAGAGGATGGTTGCTGTTTTCTTCGATCCATCGGACATCTGGATGAGAGGCTGGTGAATTGTCCTCCTCTGCTCCATGGAAGCCTGAAGTGAGAGGCTGATTCTCTGCAGCCAGAAGCTGACCAGAAGAAGCTGACAACCAAGCCGATGCTCAAGGTATGAGACTTTTAAGGGCTTAAAAGAGTGAATGCAGATTGATTCATTCTCTGCTTCACGGAGAGCGTGTGTGGGAAAGCAGCTCCAACTTAGAAGAGGCCTGCATACCAGGCATTTTTGTGGTTTCCTGTCCGAGGAAAGGAATGCGCTGTTGCTAGGCAACGTCCTTCAGAAGGCTGTGCCTCAGAGAGGAGAAATGGAAAGTTACTCGAGAGGGCTGGACAGTCAGACAATGCCTCAGAAAGGCGAAAACAAAGTTTTGTTATGACTAGGTCCTCACGAACTGCTGGAAGGGACTTTCCAACGCAGCCAGTGTCAGAGTTGCCAGGTGTCAAGAGTGTAAACAAGCCAGCTATTGGATTTTAGAGGCTTGTGTTTTAGAGTCAATGCAAGGACTCAAAATGGATGCTAAGAAGGGGGGAGGTTTGCCTTCTCCACCCCTCCTGACCAATGACAATTATTCATCTTGGTCTGTAAAGATGAAGGCCCTGCTGCAGAATCAGAGACTGTTTGGGGTGATTGAGAATCCCATCCCAGCAGCACCAACGCGTGCTTGGGAGTCACAGAATGTGAAGGCTAGGACTGCTATAATTCTGTGTGTGTCAGACTCGCAGCTTGTGCATATACAGCATTTGGAATTTGCGCAAGAGGTTTGGAACGCGCTGCGTACAACGCATCAGAGAGATGCTGGTTCTTCAGCGTTGCTGTATTTTGAGAAGTTGACCAATCTGAGATTAGCGCCTGATGGAGATATTCAAGCGCACCTGACTGAGATGAAGTATCTGCGTCAACAGATGGTGGAACGTAATTTCCGTCTACAGGAGGAAGTGTTTTGCTTCATGATGATAAACAGCCTTAGCCGCACCTACAAGGTTGTTGCCAGTCAGCTTGGTTCGCTACCTGCTCAGGATCTGACCGCCGAAAGAGTGTCTGCTGTCGTCCTGAACGAACACGACAGACTTGCTGCACTGGAAGTGAAAGACAGAGGGAGGCAAGAACAGAGTTCAAATCTTCCCACTGCTGGTGATGCCGTAGCATTGAGTGCCGTCCGATGCTACAATTGTGGACAGACTGGGCATCTACAGCGGAACTGTAAGAAGCCGCGACAGTCAAAAGGAGCCAAGAACAGCTCTACGAAGCCTGAGGCGTCAAGCAAAAGCCGTACCAAGTGCCAGGTGAAACCTGCAAAGGCTATGATGGCGAAAGGAACCACGCCAGATGTTGGGAACGCATTCATAATCGATACCGGCGCCACGAAGCACCTCTGCCCACACAGAGAACTGTTTTCGACGTTGAAGAAGCAAAGCTTCACTGTGAAACAAGCCAACGGTCAAGAGCTGGAAGCTACCGGAATTGGGACTGTGTATCTTGAGAGTCTGAACTTGACTATAAGCGATGTTTACCTGGTTCCAGAACTGAAATTTAGTCTGCTGAGTGCTTCGCAGATTGCAAAGAAGGGACTAAAACTGTACTATGATGCTAAAAGATGCAAGATCTACAAAGATGGAGAACTGTTTCTTACTGCCAAAGAGAAAGATGGACTGTATTTGTTGACTTTTGATCAAAGTGATTACATGAAATGTAATACTTCTGATTCTAACGAATTTTCTCTTACAGGTCTGACCAACAAAGAGAACACCAGGAAGGTGGCCAAAAAGGTCCACAGAGCTTTTCAGCGGGTGTATGCTGATGTGATTGGTCCCCTAGAACCATCTAGAGGCGGTGCAAAATATTACCTTTTGTGTGTTGATTGTTACACTAATTATTCTTGGGTTTATATGATGAAGAAACCGCAGGAAACTTTAGAAAAGTTTCAGGAGTTTTGTGACAAGGTTAAAACTATGCATGATGCTAACATTGATTGTCTTTTCACAGATGACAAGCCAGTTTTTCTTTTACAGGATTTCCAGAGGTTCCTGGATGAGAAAGGGATAAGACACAAACTTGCTAGTTCCGAAGAAGCATGGAAGAAATGTGTCTGTGTTAGGGTGAACAAAGAATTGCAAAAGGGGATGCATGCGCAATTGCTGAGTTCACATTTACCACATGATTATTGGGCCGAATCTTTAGCGTCCTATCTTCATGTGTGGTTGAGAAAAGCCTCAACAGAGTTGGGATGTTCTCCTTTTGAGAAGCTGTTTAATAGAAAACCTTCTGTTGCCTATTTTAAGGTTTTCGGGTCTCATGTGAGAACAGAAGCTCCAAGTGGGGTAAAGAATGCCAGAGGCATCTTTGTGGGTTATGAAAAAGGTCTCTACAGAGTAATTTTATCTGAATCTGGTCAGGTGATTCTCACAAAGTTTCTAGAGAGTGCTCCTGAACAGGAGAGAGTGATAGTTCACGCTTTTTCCACAGATGATTCTGATGATGATGATGATGAGTTTGATCTTATTGAGTTCAGTGGTACTGATGATGATGACACTGATAGCTCAGACAGCTCAGTTGTCACAGTCATTGAGAGGAAATCTCAAATAATGACTAGACCCTCAGAAAAGGAGGATGAACCACTGATTAAGCTTAGTACTGGTTCTCCAGAAAGTTCAAAGGCTGAACCAGAAAGCAGAGAAGAGCAGCAACTCTTACGTAGGTCTGAGAGAGCAACGAAGGGTGTACCACCCAAGAGGTATTCAAAGGAGTTTGCTAACCTTGCATATGTTGCTGTTGTAAACGATCAAGGACAGATTGAAGCTGTGTCTGAGTCAGAGACAAAGGCACAACAGAGAGTCGTTAACCAAGGAAATGTGAAGTCACACAACCAGAGAGGTACATTGGTAAAACCAGTGGCGGGTAGTTCCAAGGGTGGAACTGAAACAACAGGGGAATGTTATAAGTATAACAACTGTTTGTTTTCTTCTCTGGATGACGCTTTGCTCGCAGCACTCATTGATACTTTAGGGGGAGGATGTTACCATAAAGCACCAATGCTGCAGCAAGCAAAGGCTCCAGCAGCTCAGTCAGCTGCTTGTGGCTGGAAAGCCAGACAGGATGTTTGTGACTGTTGCCATGGAAACAAAGGGGCAGTTCATTCTGTACTGAGCACCGGATGTTAGCTCTGTGTGTGTGTCATATGACCCGTACTGGAAGTACATGGGAGGAGTTTCTTCTTGCTGTTGTCGAGTGCAGACATGTTTCTCTGTACTGATATGAGAGACAGAAATAAAGGATGTAAATAGTTTTCTGTCTGCTTCTTTCCCCTCCTGGGGGACACCAAAGGGGAGAGATGATGAACGGTGTGTTCCTCTCACACATCTGAGAAGAATCGCCGGGACCTCGCCTGCTTATCAGCAGAGTGGAGACGCGGGGAGGTCGACAGGAATATCTGCCGGTGCCTACGCTGTGGCACATTCCTCTGACCAGGCAGAATTCCAACACTCCTGAGGGAAACCATTCCACTGTAAAACAACTCTTACAGTCAGAAAGCTTTTTCTGATGTTTGGTCGGAATCCCTTTTCTTGTTGCTTGAGGCCATTGGTCCGAGTCCTACCCTCCAGAGCAGGAGAAAACAAGTGTGGATACTAAGATTGGCAGGGGACTCTCTTAGTAGTGCCCTGGTAGCACCTTGACCCTTGGAAGTGGTGGTGGCCTGTCAAAAGGCATTCTCTGTAGAAGTATTTAAGTTTTGAGGGCTCCCTCCCCACAGAGGTGCAACTGGCATCTTCATTATGCAGCTTCCAATGAACGTTGAAGACGCACCTCTTCAGGACCCACCTTATTTTTGCGATTGTAAATTGTTTAGAATTGTTTTCAATATTGTAACCTGCCCTGGAACCCTGGGGTGAAGGACAGGTAATACTAGTAATAAGAAGTACATATAACCATAACAACCACAATAATAACTCACAGGTGTCAGTTGCCAGCGTAACAGCTTCCACATCCTGGGAAGTGTGGGCCAGGGTGGTGGCAAAGTCAGGGTGGTGCCAACCCACCAATATAACCAATCTGGCCCTCCCACCAAGATAGCCACACATCTCCATAATTGCTGCCACCCTGCCCCAGTCATCAGCAACAACGCTGCTTCCAGGAGGCTGGTTCTACAGCCCTGTTGTGCTGGCCACACCTATGTAAAAGTCTGTATAGTGTATGGGGGGGCAGTGTATCTGAGTGAATGCTGCTTTTGCTGTGAGTCCAACTCTCCAGGTGTTTTGTAGAGTGTTTAATGAGCTGCAGTAGTTGTGTCTGTGTAAATGAATTCTACACTAAACTGTGGTCAACCTTCGTCTCTGCACACGCGTGCACGCGCGCGCACACACAGAGTCTTTCAAGTATATTTTTAAAGAACTACAAAATAGAGAAAACCAGATGCTCACAATAAGTGTAAGACTACATTATTGCTGCAGTTAATAAGCAAGGGTTATTGTTCTGAGGGAAATCATTAATTGTGCACATTCTTTCTTGGACAAAGACCCATTCCATTTGTCAAATTACTTGCTTAACCCATCAGACTTTGAAGGTGGCTTAACAGACTGCTGCTAAAATAGTTTATATAAATAGGCTCTTTTGAATTGTTTAGTAGGTAGAAATACTTCTAAACACAGCACGTAGATGACCTGTGTGGTTTGCCGCCCAAGGTGTAGTAGTAGTGGCCACCAACTTGTATGACTTTACGTGTTGAAAAGAGAAAAGAACATTGACTAAGACAGAAGCTGAGATGTGCTGCATTTTCAGTGGTGCTTGTATTCAGCTTTGCAAAAAGAAATTTCATGAAGGCCACAAAATCTGGCAAAGGGAATGGAGAAAGTGTAAATTAAGTTGCCTCCTGATGGAGACTTTGGAATAGAATGAAGGAGAGCTTTAGTGAAGAGTGGGTGTTCAGTGCCAGAAGATATATACAGTACCTGCCTTGAACTAATGTAATATATGGACTGCCTGCAAATTTCTCAAGCCCCCAATCTCTGACAGCTGAACAATCATCTATTGACATGTCAGCAAGACACCGCTCTAAAGTGGAGTCGATGGGGGTCTAAAGGCCCATAGAAAAAGCAATGTGAGTGGGCTGTAGTTAGCAAGTAATTTTACACTTTCAGCAAGCTGTCTCTACACTTCCAGAAATGCAGAAACCTTTATGATGCTGGTCAGGAAGTTAATTTTGAAAGTAGTGAACTTGTAAATGAGTGGAAAGGCATGAGGCACTGAAGTCAAACAGAAATCTCCAAAGAAGACTTTCAGAGAATGATGTGATGGAACCATCACATATTATAAAGATAATTTTTTGTATTGGCAATATTATTATTAAAAACTATTGAGGCAGCCACAGTATGTTTATGGATTATCTGTTGCTATGGAAAAACCTCTTCAGTTTACTTTATTTCCACCTTCTACGTTCTTTAGTCCTGTTTATCTTATCCTGGAGTGTGACTGTAAAAGGTATAGGGTTTAGGCTCTTTTTCATTTATTTGTTATTTGTATATTTAGTTCTTAAATATCTATACCACCCTTCACCCAAGGCTCACAGGGCAGTTTGCAACATAAAAACGCAAAAATACGTACCCTAGTAACAAACAAAAAATCCCCCTCTCTCTCAAACACACAGTTTAAAAGGCCATAAATTGTTTAATTAGCAAAAGGCCTGGGAGAAGAGGAATGTTTCTGCTTGGCGGCTGAAGATATGTAACCAAGGTGCCAGGTGGACCTGGTAGTCAGGGCAGTCGGGCCAGGACTGGCGTTACATGCTCAAATCGTTTTGCAACCTGGGCGTTAAATTCTGCACCAGCTAGGTAATCTAATCTAGAGGTTACCAGAGCATAGACAGCAGAAGTTAGGCTATTCCTGTCCATATAGGGGCACAGCTGGGCTGTCAACCAGATTGGCCTCATTGAACTGTCAATCCATTTTTTGTATCCAAGACAAGCTGCAGTTCCCAGGAGGATACTTTAGGGGAAGCCAAGACTGTTAAGAGTGTTATAAGAGAGTTTTTAATGTATTGTGGGATGTAGCAGCTGAATCTGGTTAGGCTCTCCCTTCAGATCTTCACACGCAGGCACCGAGGAAGTCTTTCCCCTGTATCTTTGTGGAATACAAGGTGCATAGCTGTCAACATTTCCCTTTTTTTAAGGGAAATTCCCTTATTCCAAATAGGATTCCTCGCAAGAAAAGGGAGAAGTTGGCAGCTATGACAAGGTGCAGCAACAGCTTACTGCAAGTGTTGGCTGGGACAACCACCTGCGGCCACACTCTAATCAAGTACAAAAGCCTGCCTGCCTCCTTTATAGTCAGTCAGTCAGTCAGTCTCAGGCTACCTTGTGTTGAGTTCAGCAGCATGGCAAGCATGCAAATGTTTCCCTACAAAAGCACAGGCAGATGACCTTTTCTCCCTTAGCCCAAAGCCATCCACATCAGTAGTAGTTCCTTGGCTGAGAGATGTCCTCATGCTCATACCCAGTTGACCAGGACATCACAAGGAGGCAGCAGCCATCTTGTTCATGTAGGTCACAGATCGAACAAAATGGTGCAGTTTAAGGACAAATAATGGATTCATATTTGATGCTAAATCTTTGCACTTTGAGGGAGACGTGGATTCAACAGAGTTGTTGGTTGAGTTAAAGAGGTGGTTGTTGATACTCACTAGAACTCAAAATGTTGAAATTGCTCCCTGCCCCTCTGCAGAAAAATAAGCCAATCAATCTGTGCTCATCTGTGTTGCAAGAATAACTAGTAAGATTGAACACTTATTTCAGTTGAACATAAAATTGGGTGAGGCTTGGATTACAGTGTTTTCATTTAGGACTTATCATCCCAGAAGGTTTGGAAACGTTAATTTCATTTAATAGAGCACTAGAGAATTAAACCTTAAATCATTATACTGTTCTTTATCAGTGTACTGGATATCACCAGTTCACCACATGACCTGCCTATGTGGATATCACACAGTATGCTTTGTGTGTGTGTTTGCTCTTTCTGTTTATGGTATTTAAGAGCATCACATGTGGAAGTAATGGCTTGCTTATTGTTGCTTTGTTTTCAGTGTAGTTTTGATACAACATATAAAGTAATATTCTCCACTCCTGTTGTAATAAAAAGTGACCACAATGAATGTATTATGATACATAGTTCCATATTTTCATTGCAGCTTCATATATATAACTAAGTGATATTTTATGCCTGACTTGCTTTCATACCTTTAAGGGGCCCCTCATGACTCTCTTGCCCAGGGCTCCCCAATCTGTCTTGGACCACCACCGATACTGGTGCAATATATTATTCAATTTGTAGTGATGTTACAGCAGCACTATGATAACATATACCAACAATTTAGCAGAATCTCCATCACGTCCTTTTTCCCCAGAGAGGAAGAAACCTCTCTTGATGAAAACAGTAATTATCACTCATAGTATAGCAGGCAACTGCTATGGATAATGATTCTTGAACTTTTAAAAACCAACCTATGAACCAGTCTTCACCCCATACCCATTCATTGACTTGGGAATAATTTACCTTGGGTCCTTGCAGGTTCATCAAGTGTAAAGGTAAAAGGGACCGCTGACCATTAGGTCCAGTCACGGACGACTCTGGGGTTGCAGCACTCATCTCGCTTTATTCCGGGTCATGTGGCCAGCAGGACTAAGCTGCTTCTGGCAAACCAGAGCCGCGCACAGAAACGCCATTTACCTTCCTTCTGGAGCGATACCTGTTTATCTACTTGCACTTTGATGTGCTTTCTACAACAATATGCTGCATTGTGGAGTGCTCTTGTTTAGGGTCCCAGCCACCCAGCTATGTCCTGATACAGGTTACACAATTTCATTCCCTGCTCAAGGTTTTCAGAGTGTTTTCAAACACCCCCACTCTCCATCCCACTTCCTGTAGCCACCAAGCATGCTCACTGGTGTTCGAGGTCCCTCTGCCCATTTAGGGCTTTTCCTTTTTAAGTTTTTTAATACACCAAATGTTGTTCAACAGTGTCAGTTCATACATTCAACGGCATTTCATCAAATGTTGGTTAATCAAGTGCTTGTATGATCTAGCCCTTATGAGACACCTAATATTGTTCAAGTGGGTCCCAATTCTCTATCACACAAGGATTTCTTTAAAATGGGAGGGGAGAACAATATAAAGATCTACTGATTGCTATGTGAGAGATTTGCAAGTAAATTGGCAAAAGTTTATGGCACGCATTAGCTTAATGATAATAAGTAAACTTGCAAAAAAAATATCATTTGCCATGCCTGGCCTTGTACTCATTTCTTATCTGTAAAATAGGAGTATTTATTGGATGCCATTCACCATTTATTTGGGAAGCTCTGCTGACTAGATAGTGTTTTGTATTAGATCTTTGATCTGCAGTATGCTGTATATGTACCTGCATATGCAGGTTTCCCCCATTTTTAGTTCACAGAATACAGCTGCTACACATACACGGGGATTAGTATTTTGAAGTAAGCTCTGGTTAATGGACATCAGGGTTCTTGTAAAAAAAATTCTTTTCAAGGTCCCTTAAACTTGAAATTGATTATTCTTGCACAGTACCATTTCATCTATTTAGCAGTTGTATTCTGGGAGTTTTAGCATAAAAGTGGAAGGAGGATTTTTATTATGTAGAATCAAATCATTTTGCAGGGTGGGGGTACAAGCCCAAGGTTGCATGATTTGTTTTTAAATGGATGAATCTGTTTTTCAGATCCTCATGTGAAGGTTAAAACTAATGTAAAATTTTCAGTTTTTGTTGTTTGTGTGTTTACTTTTGTATTGTACATAAGTTTTAACCTTCACTTATTTTCAAAACCAAAGAATTGTGTTTTGTTTTTTTTACTAAAGCTAAATGAGAGGGAAATGTAACCAGTCATTATTGAGAACTGTACCCAAGGTAATATATTTTAGTAATACACAAACTAGAATGTGCTGTGGTTCATTGTTTTATTTTGACATCAAAGCTGAGAAAATCTTGACAGATCAGATATCCTGCTGATTTTTTTTCTGAAGCTGCTTGTAACATTTTTTGAAAGTGCAAAAAAAGGAAGTTTACCCTTTTTAAACTTTTCTTTCATTTAACAAAGCAATATTCTAACAAAACAGGGACATCAATTATACCATTACATGCATCAGCAAAAGAGCAGAATAATTCAACAAATACATTATGGCCCATGAGCCTCATAATAAAGGGAAAGCTTTACAATGAAAGGATATTGTAGTGCACAAAAAGCTTCATTTTAAAAATATATACAATAAGGTGGCATAAAGTGGCTTGTTGAGTTTATTCTCTGACTAGCATCCTTCTGCCATTCTTAGATGGGCACTTCAAGATTGAGTACACTGCTTGTTTTTTGTTTTTGTTTATTTTTTTAGAAAAAGGTGCACAGCAGGACAACATTCCTACTAAAATACAGGCTTGCAGCATGGCAGCATATAAGTTTAGGCACATTTGAATGCAAAAAAGTAGATTCTTTACAAAAATCTCTTTAGAACAGTGCAAAGTTGAAGTGCCCGTCAAAAGGCAATGATCACATACAGAACAATATTCCAGACAGTAACACATCCATATTTGAATTAAAACTAGAGAATGCATCTATAAAGAGAAGGCTTTTCATGTAAAAGAAAATTTTTGGTACCCCAAGATTTATGTCACAATTCCACTCCAACAATGTTTTATGTACTAGGACAGATAGCTTAAAACACTGCATTAAGATCAAGTCTGGACTCAGCAGTCACTTCAGTTCTGAAGACTCACTTCACAAAGCCACAGTAAGATACATTAGAAAAAAAGCTTTCAGAAATTGGTGTAATGTAGAGCAAACAATTAATTTGACTTACCCTGCAGAGCATTTGCATCTTCAAAAGTTTGTGTACTTAAAAGTTGGCTTTTAGCTTTGCATTTTAAAAGCAGTAGCACTGAGAACATGTCTGTAAAATGAAGGCTCAAGTCCATACCAAATTGTATGGCAAGTACTAGCACCACAATCCAGCAAATGAAAGCTGTGTAAGCAGGATTCCATGTGTACAGCAAATGCTAATGAAGATGCTTATCTAGGCTCCTTAAAACTAACTAGATGTGTTTTTTTGAGGTGGATGGGAATGTGCTTCCCCAATTAGGACTTAGTTGTAAGACACGATGAAAGCCGGATCAGGGCATAGCTAATTTTCCAATGGGCAAGTATAGGTTGATAATTATGTACAGAAGGACAACTTTTTAAATGGCAATAGGCTAATGGAAACCATCAAGGAAAAATTCGGCCACTTGCATTGTTTTCTGTCACAGAATATTATCATGAGACTAACAGGATAGTAAGTAATGTGAGAGATTACACAAAAAAACGGGCAATTTTTGCCCCAAGTGTTTTGAGACTACATTAAGATGAAAATTCCTTAATCAATTGTGCAGTGGCAAAAGTCAACATACACAAACATCCAGGAGTTTCCACTGTAATTCTTGCTCTCCCTCAGTTGGCTTCCCCCAGCAATAAACAGGAATGTAACTAATACAGGCAACTCTCAACTTATGTGAGGGTAACATTCTGAGGATAGCACTTACAGCCAAAATCATGTATATTCAAAACACATTGGGTGCAGTGGTGGGATTGCCAAAGTTCTTTTCCCCAGATGCCCCCCCCCCCATATTTTTGTCCCCATTTTAATTTAAATTTTTAAATTTGCCAATCTCATAAAACTGGATGAATACAAGTTAAATGTGAGTATGCTGCAAATTACCTGTGCGGCACATCAATAATTAGTACTGAACACAATACTGTGATGTTGTTATGCACTCACTCTTGCATTAAGATGCAGGTAGAGATTCACCTTTGTGTTAGGATGTGGCTAGACAGTCTGGCAGATCAGATTGGTTGTTCACAGTTCAAGTTCACTAAATTGTGCCTGTTCTGGTGGCAAGCCATCCAAACAGATAAGATAATTACTCGTTACAGTTAGGTAGCCATTCTGGTCTGCCGTAGTTGAAACAAAATAAAAAAAATCCTTCCAGTAGCACCTTAGAGACCAACTAAGTTTGTTATTTGTTATTGGTATGAGCTTTCGTGTGCATGCACACTTCTGAAGAAGTATGCATGCACACGAAAGCTCATACCAATAACAAACTTAGTTGGTCTCTAAGTTGCTACTGGAAGGATTTTTTTAAAAGACAATTACTGTTGCACAGCACTATCTCTTACAGATTTAATTTTTTTCCATGCAGGAGACAGAACAATAAGTCTCTCATTGTTTTCTGTGTGTAGTAGGGGCATTTCAGATGGCATGAGCATACAGAAAAGCATAACCCTGCCACACAGAAAACGATGACTGGGTGAGGCAAGAGTCCACAATACCATTAAATACAAGAATGGCTTTCATACTTGGCTATAAAAACTGCCCTTACCAAAAAAAGAAATAATGAAAAGAGACAAATATCACCACTCAAGGCTTTTCCACTCCTGTGTATTTCCAGTGAGCCTGTTAATTGACATTAGATAAGGCAAGTTAATCCAACATATTACAATGATTTGGCATGTAGCAAGATTACATTTTCTATATCTCCAGGGCGTTTTATGTTTTGGTCTTTAAATTTAAGTGCAGTATCAACCGTTCGGTTTAAAAAGAAGAACCAATCCTTGCCATATTTGGTATCTTTCATATCCATCATTAGTAGTATTTTGGTAAGAAACGTAATTAGCTGCCTTGAATGTCCTTCCTTCATTAAAGGATAGTTCCTCATCGTGTTTAGGTACAAGGCTAAATTAGTGCTGTCTTGGCTAATGTAAATATAAAAATTGATATGAAATAGTGATTTCTAACAATCGCTAAGCCTTAGGCACAAATGATTGCATATGAGAGGATAGCTGAAAAGTATAAAAACAGCATATGGTGATTTTTGTATTTTAGTCGGTTGACTGGGTTAATACAACAGTTACATTCAGTTGTCTGTTAGGTGAGCTCTGCATGTGTGTATATAATATGCATACAAACACACACATTACATCATTTAAGGTGCTTTCAATAATAATGATAAAACAATGCTTTCAACAATCTAACAATAGTAACAACTAACCACCCCACCCCTGCAAAGTTAAACAGATTTAATAGAAAGTAACACATTCCCCCCTTGGACTCCCAAGCTAAACGTGCCACAGGTATGTTGGCATTAAAACTAGAGATTTAAAACCACAAATTCTGGTTGCAAACTGACATTTCCCCTCCCTCACCCACAGCTTCTTTGTAGCTTGTCTTATTTTTGTTTGCTTCTTTCTGAAGCCAAAGCAATTATTTCCATAGTCTTTATCAAAACTGATGTCTATAAATTACAAAAATTAGTTCAGATCTATTTAAGTAATTTACACAAGTGGCTATTAAGTAGGAGAACCAAGAAAGCAGATGTATTTAGATCAATGACGGTTAATTTGTGTTGTACACATTACCTTCCATCCAGAGTTCAACATCTCTGTTATCCAATGCAACCACAGAGCTCTTGTGCCTGACAATTGTTCCCTATTCACTATAATGGAGGGAAAGCCCCTGGCTGTCCTTTGTGCCATTTTCACTGATGTTAATGGATAAGTCCTTGCAAGCACAGGAGTTCTGTACACACATAAAGCTCTGTGCCCACAAAGAAACAGAGGATTGGGGAAATAGCTAAAAATACCCCCTAGAAAAAGGGTACAAATTATATGTATTGGGTGTTATAAGCACTGGGATACAAATGGATAAACTTTGCTGATTATTTTAAATGTTGTCCTACACACATTTTGACTTCTTGCTTATACTTCATGCTATGCAATACACAAGAAAGCAGTTATCACTTGAAAATGTGTCAATTTCTGACAAGGCACTTTGTAGTCCCCAACAGCTTTGGGGAAGTTTCAAAGCAGAACCATTTTTGTTGTTTTGCTGTACATTTTGAATGCAGAAAGACAAATACTTCATTACGTTAATAAAAAGCAAGGCCACCAGAAATAAAGCTCAATATCTAGGCATTGGTGAGCGCATTTTGCAAAATTAAGACGAGATGAAAACTATTCACAACATTAGTGCTTGTACTGCTTTTTATAGATTTTGGGTAGAGGCAGGAGCGCAACAATATATACCACAAAAGCAGCTCATGATGATCACCTGCAGATTTGGTTCCGTTCTGCCCCCAGGTGTGTGTGCTCATCATCATTAGTTGGGGCCAGTATGTGCCTGGGCCAATGGCAGAAAGTGACCTCGGATGCAGTGCAACACAAATTGTCTTTACTCACATCACCTCCCTCCTCTTTGCCAGTAGTTACTCAACACAGAGCTATTTTGTACACTGGGGAGCATCCAGTCACAAACATGAAGACTCACTTCTGTACCTATGTAGAACCCAAAGACCCCACATTATTGTCCTCTTGTGCAGTATTGATAGTATACAATAGATACAATTGTTCTGTTTCCCAGCAATTGTAAGGATACAAGCTTCTTCTTTGAGACCAAATTCAATGCCATTCATACAAGTGAGAGTGCTGCTACCCCCAAGTATGCAGCAGCAAGCTGTTCAGTTGCAGTACAAAATGGCAACATACAAAGGGAAGCTCCCATTCTAGTGTGGTATCTTCCTGGCAGCACCAACAAAACTTCCCACATGATCAGTCAGATTTTGCCATCTCATACTATAATGTATCAGGTAGTGTCTAAACTGAACCATTTTGATTCTTCTGCTTATTTATAAAATGCATTAATTGCCTTTCTGGTCAAAGGCAATATATAAAAAACTTCTGCTATAATTGTTAATGCAGGGTTGACTCCCAGACAACTGTGGGAAGGATATACTTCTGCACAGTACTTTTGTACAATCCTTTCATTCCAAACACATTGCAGAAATTAGTAGGCCCATGTGCTGGATTCTGCCTGTAGCTACCCATCTAAGAATTCTTTATGTGATCATAAAACCAGGGCTTCTTTTCCCAGCTGGAACTCACTGGAACTTGGTTCTGGCACATCTCAGAAGGGTTCTGGCACCTTTCAGGTGGGCGCCATTGCCATTCTAAAAGAATGAGGGAGGTATTCGTGGTGAGTTCCGGCACTTCTTTTTCTAGAAAAAATAGCTCTGCATAAAACTACCTGTTCCATCTCTACCAGCATAAGCTCTGTAATGCTGTACCAAGCCCATTATGGGTGCCACTGCAACCTAGCACTTCTTTGTCACTCATAACAAGTTAATTGAAGGATTTGTTGCTGAAGTCATCTGTTCACGTGGTCTAAAGTTTTTGTTTAGCTGTGTATAGATTACGTCCCTGAAATAACAATAAAAAAGCCTGAATGGTGATATTCTAAATCCTGTTGGTTTTTCTTGAAATATGAATGAGACTGGAGTCTAACAAAATCTGAGTAGTTCGCCATCATTTTGTGTGTACGTGGGTGTGCTGGGGGGGAATAGGGTTCTTACATTTATCAAAGAGCCAATGAACATCAAATGTAAACATCACCTACTCAAACTCAGCTGGGATCTTTGCTCAGTTGATTTAAAAGAGAAAGGTCACCCAAATTTTCAGTCTGATACCAGCTAAAAGACCTCAGGAATCCTCATGATCATGTTATGTTTATATTAAACAGAGATAATTGTTTCTGACTCCCCATATTATGTCCAAAATTATACATTCCACTAACAATATCATCAAGCAATGCTTTGGGAATCACTGGTTGAGTATTGGAGTGCTTACACATGGTACCAGTTCAGCTAAGCCTGAAGTAGGTAGTTTTTTAATGGGACTATCAGAAAGCTGTAGGCTATTTGAAATGTAGGCTCTCATTTGGTTTCTGGCTCCTTTGCATCTTCCTTTTTGTTCACACGGCAAGGTGGTAAGGAATGCATTGCAGTGGATGTGGTTGCTAACTGGTTCATGGCCTCATCTTCACGTGGCGGTGGTTTTTTTGCTGCAGGGGCATGCAAACGGTGGGCATCTAGCATTTCCAGCAACAAATCATAAAGAGGGACCACATTCTTGCACTTCATGTTGTAGAGGTGCTCCATTCCTTTATTGCTGCAGATTCACATAGAAATAAAACAAGATGTTATCATGCAGAGAAATCATACTTCCAGGCATGGATCTACCACAGGACAAAGTAGGGGAATCCAACTTTGGAATACCCTGAGAAGTGCCACCTATTGACACGATGGTGGTGGTGGTGATGATACTATTCAGGGGTTGAATTCATTTCTTTTTCTTTTTGCTTCCGAGACCAACATGTCTTAAGTCTCTTCACGAGACTCTGCAACATTTTTAGGGCATATCCAGATGCTGCAGATCTTTGTCTCAGAAATGTTGCAATTCCCTAGAGAGATAGGCAATACATTTGTCCTCATAGTAATGCTATTGTGACTGACATTCTAAGATTGTTCTACTGCTGTCATGTTGCACAGTGGTGAAAACTCAGTAACATTGAAAAAGGACTCGAGGTCAGTGAAAAAGTGCATGCTTTACCCCAGGGATAGCCAATATGGTGGCCTCCAGTTATTGTTG
The DNA here is from genome assembly GCF_965112155.1 of Podarcis liolepis. NCBI lineage: Eukaryota > Metazoa > Chordata > Lepidosauria > Squamata > Lacertidae > Podarcis > Podarcis liolepis. The sequence continues at coordinate 68,155,519 of NC_139557.1, read as the reverse complement.
GACTACAACCATCAGTCCCAGCCAGCGTAACCAAGGATCTGGCATGATGGGAGCTGTAGTCTCAAGAGAGGGAACCACATTGGCTACCCTGCTTTATGTGCATAGGGGCCTTGGTTCAATCCCTCTGTGTTTTCCAGTAGAACTTTTGACTGTGACTTGTCTGAAACTCTGGAGAGCTGCTACCAGTTAGGTTACACTCTCTAAGAAAGAAGGAACAATAGTGCAACTTGACATATTTCTTAAATGTTTATGAATTCTGAACTACTCTTTAAAAGCACTCCATATTATGATAAGAATTTGGTGGTGCTAGTGGCTCTGGGCCTGTCCACAGATCCTGACTCTTCCCTCATAGGCCCCTTTCCTTCCCTGCCCTCATTTTAAAACACCACTACAGTATCATGTTTCAGTAGAGATGTACAATTGCTTATATACCCCACACATAACTTATTATTTATTTTATTTCTTTATAAGATTTCTTACCAGCCCTTCACCATAAGGCCCCAAACACAGCCTTCCAGCCATGTATTGTGACCTGTCAGGGAAAGTGGAAAAAAGGATGGAAGACAGGAATGAGAAAAGAGAATGTCTGAGGTGTACTAAAATTTAATGCATTCAGTCCAATGCGCTTTATCTTAATGACATGAATCGCTTTGTAACAGAACATGTCCAAAATACAGAGGTCTGTAGCCAAGGGCTACTCAAGAGTAGACCCATTGATATGGGACCTAAGTTAATAATGTCCAATAATTTTAACTGGCCTCCTTGGAGTACGATTGATGCTGGAAATAACAAAGATTGTTTTATACTGCCTCTGATGAAGAGTGCGATCTAAACACAGTGGCCTGAATAAATTATACTTTAGTGCACCATTAGAGGTTCTCTCTTCTCATTCCTGTCCTGGAAATTTACTATATATCTTTTACTAATAAGAGTCACAATTTACTTCTTCCTTAAAAAAACCTAAACCTAAAAGGCATACCAGTATGTGCTTGTCATGTGTGTAGAAACATTAGGTTATCTGACTTTCCATTGTTTTAATGAATTGTTGTTATTATTGTTATTTACCATATTTTTCGCTCTATAAGACGCACCAGACCACAAGACGCAACTAGCTTTTGGAGAAGGAAAACAAGAAAAAAAATATTCTGAATCTCAGAAGCCAGAACAGCAAGTGGGATCACTGCACAGTGAAAGCAGCAATCCCTCTTGCTCTTCTGGCTTCTGGGATAGTGGGCAGCCTGCATTAGCCCCATAAGACGTGCACACATTTCCCCTTACTTTTTAGGAGGGAAAAAGTGAGTCTTATAGAGCAAAAAATACGGTACTTGTACCCCTCCCATCTGACTGGGTTGCCCCAGCCACTCTGGGCAGCTTCCAACAAAATATACAAAACTGCAACAGAACATCACACATTAAAAGCTTCCTGATGCAGCGCTGCCTTAAAAGTTATATAATAATTTATCTCTTTGACTTCTAATGGGATGGAGTTCCATAGGCGGGTGCCACTACTGAGAAGGCCCTCTGCCTGGTTCCCTATATGCTCACTTCTTGCAATGAGGGAACCTCCAGAAGGCCCTCAGAGCTTGACCTCAGTGTCCAAGCTGAATGATGGGAACAGAGACACTCCTTCAGGTATACAGGACCAAAGCCATTTAGGGATTTAAAAGTCAACACCAACACTTTGGCTCCCAGTACGTTTCTGAGCATAAATCAATGTAGATCTTTTAGGACTTGTGTTATATGGCCCTGGCAGCTGTTCCCAGTCACCAGTCTAGCAGCTGCATTCTGGGTTAATGGTAGTTCCAAGTCACTTTCAAAGGTAGCCCCACATAGAGCACATTGCAATAGTCCAAGTGGGAGATAACAATAGCATGTATCACTCTGGGAAGACAGTGTACAGGCAGTTAGGGTCTCAGCCTGTGTACCAGATGGAGCTGGTAGAAAGCTGCCCTGGACACAGAGTTGACCTGTACCTCCATGGGCAGCTGTGAGTCCAAAATGACCCTGGGGGTCTTTTAGGTACCTGGTCTTTTAGGGGCACAGTTACCCCATTCAGGACCAGGGAGTCCCCCACAAACAGTATTTCTGTTTTGTCAGGATTCAACCTCAATCAGTTAACCGTCACCTATCCTCCAACCGTCTCCAAGAAACTCACAAAGGACATTCACCACCTTCACTGGTTTCAATTTAAATGAGAGGTAGAGCTGGGTATTGTCCACATACTGGTGGACACTCAGCCAAATCCCCCTGATGATCTCTCCCAGCGGCTTCATATAGAAGTTAAAAAGGATGGGGGAAAGGATGGAACCTTGAGGCACCCCACAAGTGAGCACCCACAGGTCCAAACACTCATCCCCCAACACCATTTTCTGTACACAGACTAGGAGGGAGCAGAACCACTACATAACAATGCCTCCAGCTCCCAAACCTCCTAGATGGTCCAGATGGATACTATGATGGTATCAAAAGCTGCTGAGAGATCCAGCAAAACTAGGGAACAGTTTTCCCCTCTGTCCCCAGCCTGCTGGAGATTATTGACCAGCATGACCAAGGTGGTTTCAGGCCTGAACTCTGATTGGAAGGGGTCCAAATGTTCCACATCCTCTAGAGATGCTTGAAGTTGTTCAGTGACCACCCACTCAATCATCTTACCCAGGATTGGAATATTTGAGACTGGATGATAATTGGCCGAGGTGACCAGGTTGAAAAATGGTTTTTTAAGAAGCGGTTTAATAACCACTTCTTTAAGGGGGTCCAGGAAGACTCCCTTACAGAGGGAAGCATTCACCACAGAGCCCATTGCCCAGCCCTGTCTGGCTCATTTTTATGAGCCAGAATGGGCAAGGATCAAGGAGACAGGTGGTCGGTTTTACTTGTCCAAGCAGCCTGTCCACATCCTTGGAGGTAGCAGGTTGAAACTGATCCCATACAACTCATCTAGACAGGGCACTGGCACTCCCCCGCTCCGGCCCTGCTACCACGGTGGACTCTACCTCTTTCCAAATTTGATTGATTTTATCTGCAAAATTGTTGCAGGAGATCTTGGGGTCCTTACCAGACCCCAATGGTGAAGGTGGTTCTATTAGACTATGAACCACATGAAAGAGTCTATTGTAACTGTTTTTCACAAATGCGACATTTATTTATTGAATTTATAGACCACCCTATAACTGCAGGTCTCAGGGTGGTTCACAGAATAAAATCAAAATATAAAACTACAAAAAAGCAACAACAACCCAATAACTCCCTTACACCCCCCCCCCATTTTAAAAGGACATTGGGTTGATTTGATTGACATCCTAAGGCCTGGTTAAAAAGGAATGTTTTTGCCTGGCGCCTAAAGGTGTATCATGAAGGCACCAGGTGAACTTCCCTGGGGAGAGCATTCCACAGATGGGGAGTCACTGCAGAAAAGGCCCGTTCTCGTGTTGCCACCCTCCAGACCTCTCAAGTTTAGAGGTGATGGAGGTTAATTAAATAATTTCAGAGCGGACAACCTTGTCTGCAGAAGTACTTGTCGGTATATCTCCTTATGGTGAAGGGAAAAGAACATTTTTGACACTCCCTGTAGCATATTATATTATGATGTCTGCTTTGTTTACAAGTTAGCATTCACTAGTGCAACTCACCTCATATGCCTAATGTGGGAAAGGATGAGGAGGAGCTGAGCCAGTCGCCTATGCTGCTGCTGCAGAGAGAGGCCTGATTTGGCCATCAGATGTATCAAGGTGTCTGTGATTTTATCAAGAACACGATGGATATGGTCTTTTTCCTCCAGTGATTTTAAGCTGCTGGAAAGAAATGTGTAGATACCTATGGAAGAAGGCAAGAGAGAGAAAAAAGTGAAGTGGCAGCAGGATTCTAATATGTGAACTTTGTTCAATGACAACATATATATCCACACTACAAATGTAGGTGGTAAACACTCTTACCTAGGATTTTTAGTCCTTTTTTCCTTTTAAAAGATTAAATTTATTGTATTTTGTTAAAGCACAGATAAGGCAAGGCAAAGTAATGAACTAAACAGACACAGGACCGAGAACAAACCACAACACACTCAAGTTGTGTTCTATGAATAAAGAGAACATATTAAGCACTTTTAACAAATAATTGAAGCTCAACACCACAGCAGACTGAAATTAAATCCACAAAATGGCATAGAACCAATGTAAATTTACAGTACTGTTCCACTTTGGCTCCAACTGAGGCATCAACTGATTATCTCTATCTGATTTTCTCTGACTGAAGCATGAATAGCTGGTCAATCAAAAAGAAAAATAGGTGTGGAACTTCCATTAGAAATCATAACCTTTAGGGAAGATTCAAATATTCAATAATATTCAATAAAGGTGACACAAAGTCTTCACACATGAATTCAGTATTCTGTGTAAAGATCCGGCCTCCACACACCCCAGCTCCTATGAAAGATGGTCTCATATTAAAACTTATCTCAGAAGGAAGACTGGAGCTAACCTTTGGTCTTAACCTTCCCTCTGAATTGGTAATTATGGAAACAAGCCTTTCATCCTCACCATACACACCAAAAAAGGGGAAAGAAAAGTGAATGTAAACTTTGATTGCTAGATATAAGACAGACAGTCACATTGCCACATGCTCCTCATCCCTTTATCATATCATCAGCATTCTGGCAGTCTGCTTCAAACTTTGCAGCTGGGCTGCTTGGACTGCAAGCCACAACACATTAATTCCAGAAGTTTCCTATTAAAGTCATTTGCACTATTTCACAATATATGAGTAGTTTTGTAGGCAAACTGACAATGCCTAAGTGCTGAGTTTATACTTGTTTCCCCATCCAATTAAATAGACTATATATATAACCCATGATCTTCAGTTAAACTCAGGAAAACTGGTTATGGGTCTCAAAGTTTGGTGTTCAAACTCTCTAATCCTTAGGAAGTTCATTATGCTAAAATCACATGAAAATCCACAGGACAGGTTAGCTGCAACAAATCTGAGACTGCAGTTTTACATTCATGCGCTATTGTAAAATACTAAGTTTAATGAACTGGATTTTAAGTTCATTATATTCAGTGAGAAAACTTCTGAGTAAAAATATGTACTCATTGTAAGAGCCAAGGGTTGAAGTGTAACAGTCAATGTTTCCAGGGCATTCAAGAAAGTGTGACTAATTTTCTTTGGATTGGGGCCCCAGAATACAGTGCTACACTACTGCACTCCATAGAGTGCATGGTTGTAATACTTTTTTGCTTGCTTGTTTGTTTCCCAAAAATACAACTTTGTTTTGTAAGTTGAAGGGTTAATTTCATTTCTTCCACAGTGAATCTAGGGGCAGATTCCATTTTGTTACTAAGCTGATGAAATACTGCTTCTGTCCTTGCAACAAGAGACACGCTGCTGTCCAAATATCTGGATAAAATTTCACAAATTGGTGTCAATGTCCTATATTTTGCAACTGCAAACACAAACAGAAGGGGAGGGTGAAAACACTACTTTCACTTTAGGCCAATGTTAATTCCGCCTGCATGCAGCTGAATGCTCATAAAAAAATAAAGCAAGCATAACTTGTGACCCACCAAATGACATCCATCTCCTCCCCTTCCCAGTGATGGGGCTTATACACTTACCTTTCATCTACTCTCTCTAGGCATTGTCCACACTTTGAAGCTCTGTGTCCAAGCATGGGCGTAGCCAAGATTTTTTTTGGGGGGGGGTAGGCTTTTGTTAGGGGGGAAGAACCTCAGATTTATATTTTTATTGCTTTTTATTTACTTAGGGGGGCAGTTGACCCCTGACCTACGCCCATGGGCTACGCCCATGAGCCCAAGCATCCTTTTTTGCCCTGGAGTTTTCCCCGCAAAAACACACTCGATTGGAGCAAACAGCAATCCTCAGAAAACCCAAACTGGTTTTTGCTCTGTTGCCCAACAGCATTGCTCTGTTGTCCTCAGCTACAACTAGAATTGCTATAATACCTTGTGTATATTAATTGTGGCTTTTTTTACATCAAAACGAAGCTCCTGCATATTCTGTTCAGAATGCTGATGCCACAATAATTTGTGCTGTCTGTTGCTTTGACTACAGCAGCTTGTCCTGCAATTCAACCCTCAGAGAATAGCTAATAGGAATAACATGAGATTCAAGAAAAAATATGTAACAAGCTACAGCATCATAAGAAACTAGAATCAAAGCCTCAAATAATATGAGGGATGTGTGGCCTGTTATCTGTCCGAACTGAGGAGGAGCTGGTAATCAAAATGGGCAACAAATTGAACACGAGTCAGGAATGCGATATTGTGGAACAAATGGCAGATACCAAAACTACATTTACAGAAATACTGGCTTGCATTCAAAGATAAGGAAACAGAAGTAAGTTTAGCTTCACCTCCTCCCCCCCACCAAGCCATTTGCACTCACACCCTCAAAAGCCTCTATAGAGGATCTGGTCTCTTCCCTGATTTGAAGCTATTCCACCTTCATCATCTCACATTTTTCTGGAGCTCCCACCAAACCCTCTGACAAAACTTTTGGGGAATGCTGGCAGATGTAGGGGATATGAAACTTCACATTCACTTGTCCATTCAAGTCTTTGTATCAAAGACAAGTAAAGCCAACACTATTGAAATCACAGGAGCTTTGCAAAGCAGCCTTGTGTCCCATGTTCTGGTGCAATGCCCAAAGCAGTGATTTTACCTGTAGGTCATGCAACAGTATCTGATGCATGTCATTGGGGCCTTGCCTCAAGCTTTCGTGAACCCTAGGAAATACTTTTCTGCACTACTTGCTTATTTCTTTGGCTTCCCTGTGGAAGGGTGGATTAGCAATCTCACACTGTCCAGAGCCTTTCAAATATCTATTGAACCTGGGCAGCTGCCCGAATAGTATCTTATAAGAAGATGCAACAGAAAAAATGGATTATTACCACATCTACTGGGGAATATCTGGAGGGAATTTTGGATATCAAAAAGTTTATGAAATTTTATCGATGTTAACAAACTTTATCTTACTGTACATGCTGCTTAACGTTGGAACAAGCTTCCAATTGCATATGTAACCCCCCCCCCCAAAAAAGGAGCAAGCACATGTCCATGAGTGGAAGATGTGGGTAGGGTTTGCTTGCAGCTCTGAAATTCAATTATTGTGCTACATACTAGCATTAAGCTCCTTGTTACTGCCTGAACAACTTTAGCACAAATGTGGATCCATTAAAATTTGTAGTGTTGGTGGGAGAGGGATGCACCCTCACCAACTCCACTGGGCACAAACCTGTACATACACAGACACACACCTCACACACACATACATACACATGGGCACATACGTCCCCCCCTACATGCCACACATTACACAAATATGACTGAATGAAGAAGGAACAAACTTTACCTCCCTTGCCCAACCTGTTCAATTAAACACAGTGGAGGGTATGTGGCAAATGGAAGACACCTTCCCTATGCCCATCTTTTCCTCTCTCTCATACAGCACATGCACATACCCATCACTCCTTTCTTCTCTCTCTCCCTTCCAACCCACTCTCCTTTTACCTTCCCATCCACCTAATTTTCCTATTCATTTTGCCCTTTCCCAGGGTATATATCAGGTATTGTGGTGCTGGTGTCTGCCAGCCAAATATAGATGCTAACTCTGTAAATGTAATTAGCATGTCCAGTTTAAAGAGCAGGCATGGATTGGCAAGCAGTACTGAGATTATAACACATGGTTAGATTAATACTATGACTCCCTACAGTTAGGAGAACTATGATGCCCCACAATTTAAACACACACACTCTGTTTCATTTTTACTTTTTACTTATAACTGTATGGCAACAAGAACAGGAAAAAGTAGCAACATGGAATTTGAAATTAGAGCTGACCCCTTAACAAGCATATCTCACTTACCAGAATTGAGTAGGACAATGGATTTAAGGCACACAAATTCTTCCCCTTGGACGTTCATCATTCGAAAGCGGGAAGATGTGGCCAGCAGCATGTCAAATATTTCCAAAAAACCTTCAACACATTTTCCTTGATTCCTGCAAGAAAAGATCAGAATCTGAGTGATGCACGTGTGTTTCTGTGTGATTAGCACTCAAAAGGGAGAGCTGAGACATCAACTGAATCTGAGTGTAGAACATGTGAGCTGGAGAGAAAACCAATTGGGGCCCAAGGGTCAGAGATGAAAATTGGCCCAAGAAAGACAATAGATCTGTACAAGTGAAGGGAATCAACAACCCACAGGCAACCAGTGATGAGGCCCTACCAGATGAAGAATTCAAAGACTTTTATATTTGTAGTGGCTGGAGTCCTGGAAATGCAGGAAGTGCTACTATTATAGCTGCATAAAACTGAAGGAGCACTAAATCCTAAACCACTTCAATTGCATGCAATCACTTACTTTTAAGGGTAAAGTACTAAGTACAATCCACAGAAACTAAAGAAAGTAATACACGCTATATACACAAACTTCAGAATCATTCTTTCCTCTCATCACTTGGAAAGCAGCTTATTTCTTCATCAGACATTATCCAGATGCTATAATCTAGTTGTCAAATAAAATATGGGTTGTTATCCATATCAAATAACACAGCTTGACCTAAATGCGTGATTTTCTTTCAAACATTTAATTCTTGGGAAAGAGATCATAAACAGGATGCCAATAAGCTTTTATTCTAGTAAGTCATACAAGTATATAATTTTTTAAAAAATCTTTTAACAGTGGGTTCCTATACAGATTTTCTCAGGAACTGAGTTCATTGGGTATAGAATTACAGCCTGAATTATCTTTTGAGTTATTATTTATTAAATTTCTGTACTGTCCTTCATCTGAAGATCACAGGGTAGTTTACAATATAAAAACACAAACATACACAACATAATAACAAACTAAAACAGTAACTCAGTTTAAAAAGCCATAGATTGTTTAATTAGTCAAAGGCCTGGGAAAATAGGAATCTTTTTGCATGTTTTTAATATGGTGTTTAGTATAAGTAATGAGCATCCATAAGGCACTGCATCTTTTAAAAATTGGTTTTAAATTCAATACTACCTGAAAACTACAGAAAATACCTGTTTTATTTAAACATCTCTAGGAGGCTGTATGTTTTATAATAATTATATTCGTTGCCAAAAGGGTAGTATATACAGGAGGGAAATTGTGTGACCTGAAAATCTGAGAGAAGTCTTTCTACCTGAATTCCTTCACACCCACTGAGTTAATTGAGTTTGAATTGCTGCCGCTAGGCTGGAAATTTCATTTTTGTTCTAACTCATAAAACTGTAAAATGGGTTAGGCAAAATGGCAATGAAGTTCAGTCCATGCCAAAGAGCAGGATCCAATACTGTATTCTCAAATATTTCCAGGATTTGTATTAATTCAAGCTTGCAATAATGTGATCTTTCTCTAATTGTTTTCTAAGTGCTGCTGTATTGATTTTTTGATATATGAGGAATTGTGATTTTGAGCTGCAATTATTTCTGCATGCAACCAAGAGCAGTTGCTATAGGGTATCTGCTAAATTGAGTTAAATGATTGATAGATAGATGATAGATAGAGGATAGATAGGAGCTGACAGTTCCATAAATATATTGCAATTGTATATGTACCAGCAGGAAAGCCACTAATAATAACATAAATGAAGCCTCCATCTATACAAATAGTGACTACATTTTTATGATCAGTTAGCAATTCCTTCCATTCTGCACATAAATACTATTCTTGCAGTACATGACTTGAGTTACCTAATAGCTAAGAACATATATGTTAGAGGCGAGCTAGTGAATGTACTGCACAGGGCAGAAGGTTGCATTTGGCTTGCAAAAAAACTGAAATTGTCATATTGACTGATTAGCTGGGATAAAGTGTTAAGATTATTAACAGTCACTTAAAAAAGAACATTGCTTCAGCTACCAGTGTAATGGGGTGGGAAGAAGGGGAGACAGAGGGATTTACATGTTCCAATATAATTCAGTCGTTTTGTTTTAATTGCCAGCTGTTGACTGTTCAATCCTGCTTCAGAAACACCTGTGTGGATTTTGGCTTGGCAACAATCATTATATAAACAGACAGCTATGGGTCCCACCCACCTGAAGTATCTTCCGACACTGCCCTATGATCTAAGCCATAAAATCTTAATAAGAAAATCTTATTCTCCAATAAAATCTTAATAAGAAAAATGAGCTAAGAACAGAAGTATAAAACTGGTTGAGTACACTTGAGTAATATATCCAACCACAAACCCCAGCAAATTCTATTGATAGCATTGCTTCATATGACTGGAATCAATACATTTCTGAAGATATTCCTTCATCAGTGCCATTTGGTCATGGACACAAGGTCATGGGTGCAATTATGATGAATTAGATTGGATGAAATTTATGGACGACTCCCCCTCACACACACCATGCCTTGTGGGGAGGAGAACTGACAAGGAGAGCCTGCTCAACACACACATGTGGAGCTCTATCTGCAACCCTACAGCAGGCTTCTCTCTTGAGCCCTTCCTCCCTGCACGTGGGCAGCACAATGACAGGGCTTGCACAATGGCTCAATGGGACCTCATGCCTTCTGAGTATCTACAGCAGGCATATCCAAAGTCCGGCCCAGGGGCCTAATCCAGCCCACTGGTGGGGGGTTTAATCCAGCCCATGTGGCAGTTTATTTCGTGGGGTAAAATCCTAAAAGAAGCTCAACAACTTCAATCCTCTTTGAAAAAAGTTTGGACACCCCTGATCTACAAGATTGGGGTAAACATGCTTAGCCTGAGGGTCACATTCCCTTCTGGGCAATCTTTCAAGGGCCACATGCCAGCAGTGTAGGAGGACCGAAGTAAAAGTGTGCAGAGCACGAAGGTAAATTTTACTTTTGATCAGTGGCTACTTTTAACACACTCTCTCATGCACCCCATTCTCCATTCATTCACCTAGCAAAAATACTTGGGGTGCCCAGTGGGGCCAGTGAGCAGTGGAGCCTGGGAAGAGTCCCATTGATCAGATGGAAAGGCATAGAGAGTCACTTTTGAACCCAGGCTTGAGGTTCCTGGCCTCTCATATATATGCATACATGCCTACCAAACCTGTCAAGCAAAGTGAATGCAGACAAAGTAACCACTGTGGGATGGCAAATCCCTTTGTCACATGCTCAGAGAGGTGGAAATTTTGCCCAGTTTGGTGCCCTGAGACGTTTTGTTATATAAAAGTAAATGGAAGTATTTTAAGTGTGTGGTTGGAAAGGTTTTACCAAGAGTCTGCTTCCAAGAAGGGATGATTAAAAGCAATTATTTACGACTGCTGCTTAGCCTTCTAAGCGAATATCCAAATATGCAGTCAGCACTTCAGCAAAGAACATTTTTCAAAGACTGAGGCCAGTCTGTAAAGTAAATCATCCTTTTGGAAGTGGTTTCCTCTGCTGAGGCACTGGTAAAAGGTTTCTATTTGAGTTCTCTGGTTGTAGCTTGTTCTAGAAATAGCAAAGAAATAGCTGCACAATATTATTCGAAGGATAGAGATCCTGTTTCATCTCTGTGTTAATGTGAGAAGTACCAAAATCCCCCCTCCTCTAAAATCAGTTCTAAAGTTTTATGCTTATTTTTTCTCTACCATAGACTAAGACTCAGCTATGAAGTAATATTAGAATGACTCTAGCTGTAGAGATAGGGAAGAAGATTGATTGAGTTTGCATTTAAAAACGAATCTACCTAATTTGCACTTTGTAATATGCAAACCAAAACATACGTCACCTTTTGAAATTCACACTTCTCTGAATTTTGTGGTGCAGTTTTCCAGCAAAGTAATGTTTATAAAAATGTACACACCAGGGTGAACCATACACACAAATGCATATATTAGTGAAAATAACACACCAAAATGCATCACATTAGAAGAAACTGTTTTGCAAAAATGAGTATTTTAAGCAAAAATGCATACAAAAACATAGAAAAAAACTGCATTAAAATGCTGGTGAATTTTCAGAAGGACTTATTTAAAAATACCAAACTGATGAGAAAATGTGGAGAACAAAGATTGAAAAAATGAGCAACAAATTGATATTCACTCATCTCTACATAGTAGTGTGTGGTTTTATCTTGATTCGCACATTAAGAAGTAGTAGTCTGGATTATTGTTGTTGTTCAGATATGAGGAGCTTCATTAATGCATATAATAACTCTATCCCCCACATTAACGATGTGCCATAGAGTTTTCAGCATCACACAAAGTAAACAGAGTCTGACACTAAAATCCTATGCAACCTTTAAAAGGGTAAAGGACTCCTGACAGTTAAGTCCAGTTGCAGACAACTCTGGGGTTGAAGTGCTCATCTCGCTTTACAGCCCGAGGGAGCTTGCGTTTGTCCAGAGACAGTTTTTCTGGGTCATGTGGCCAGCATGACTAAGCCGCTTCTGGCGCAGCAGAACACCAAAACCAGAGCAACGCATGGAAACGCCGTTTACCTTCCCGCTGGAACAGTACCTATTTATCTACTTGCACTTTTTGGAGTGCTTTCGAACTGCTAGGTTGGCAGGTGCTGGGACCGAGCAACAGGAGCTCACCCCATCACGGGGATTTGAACCGCAACCTTCTGATTGGCAAGCCTAAGAGGCTCAGTGGTTTAGACCACAGTGCCACCCGCATCCCTATATGTAACCTTTACTAGAGTATAATTGCCATTGAATTCAGTAGAAAACAGAAATTTGTCTTACCATAAATTTCTGTTTGAATATGCTGCTGGAGAACATTCCTGATGGGGATGACACCTCCTACTGGAAGGACCAAGCAGGGTTCACTGAAGCCTCTTGCCTCCTTTCCAGAGGGAGGAGTCAACCCTCTCTCCAGACCAACCGGCAGAGCAGACAATTCCCTGGCCCCTAAACAATCATTCAAATGGAGCCGCATCCTTATCAAGAACGTCCACCAGCATCTGGCAAACTTACATATGAGCAAATATGCTTCAGCTTGTGCTAGGAGAAATTAATGGTGTAGCAAAAGCTAACAACTAAACTATCATTTGTTACTGATTTCCCAAATTCAAAGATAAAACTCTATCCATGTGCCACCTTTGCTTTCATAGTGGATGTGAATATAAATCCATAGCACCAGGTTTAACTAACTGTTCTATTTTGTCTGTGATTATAGAACAACAAAATGCCTACTATTTAGTTTTACACATAAGAGACCCAGTTGACAGGAAAGGCAGTCTTATCAAATGGTTAAAGGAGTCTAGATAGCAGTTTATCCTCTAGCTGCATAATCTATCACTGTATCAGAAGTGTGTGGGGGGGGAGTAAATTGTGAGGTCTTTTGCATTATAGGATTTTATCTGGACTGTGTTGAGGAATGAACTCACAAGAAATGGGAGATAGCTTGATTTATTTCTGAGACTGCCTGAATTCAGTATAAAAACAAAACTTAAGCCCTCTGCATTCCTTTACACTCCCTCCCACCTACCCATCCTTGATTTCCGAGTAACCCCTTCCTTATAAACACTTCTGATCTGGCTAGTGATGGCAGTGGTGCACTAGTCAGAAGGCATGGGAAGGATGAAAGTGTGTCCCAAGGCCAGTGTCAATGGTCAGTATCACCTGGAGGCCCACAACCAGCTTTTCCTCTGCACCATTCATTTGCCACTCACTTTAGTCCAGAAAATGGTGGTGGTGAGAAGGGGATGCAGAAGACACCATTGCCCATTGAAGGTACCTTTCCCAAGAGGGTTTGGTTTTGGAACTACTAGCCTCTCCAACCACGGTCAGAGCTGGAGTTTCAGGTAGCTTATTGTAAGCGTCTTGCTTTACTCCCAGCAGGAAGGCTGAATAGAAGCATTCCAGAACATAATGTCTTAATGGCTTTACCAAGGTCTACGCTAATTGCCAGCAGCCTTTGGGAAAACAATAGTTCCTAAAGGCTACTAGGTTTTCTTTGAGTTGAACAGTTTGAGACTCTGGAGGTCATATCTCAGCCCAGATCTGGTGGACCTCAATGTCATATCTTATACTGTTCTGGCCTTGCTAATACACCTCACTTTACCACCATCCTCTTCTTCACACACATTCGCACAAACTCACACATGGACAGGTAACACAATATGACTCTCACACATATACCACAATTCCATCCCATACATAAAGCCTCATTAGTAAATATACACAGAACACAATGTAATAATCCACTCTCAAGGTCACCAGTACAGTGGCCAAGCTATTCCAATCCAAATACACAGTAGATGGCATCTGAGCTGAAAATGGCAAAAGACACTTCTAGCCACAGAGATCATTTTGGCCTCTAATGACAATTATATATCAAGGAATACTCCAAGTTACGTACCTGCTCCTTCTTATGGAGTGCAGCCCCATCCAGAACAAGCAATTGGTCTATCTTCCAGATATGGAGCCACATACCCTCAAAGCTTCTGTCTTCCCAAGATAATAGCTTAAGTCCACTGGCCTTCATCCAGAATACTCAACCTCTCCTGATGCAGGTGTTATGGAGAAATAGAGCTGTGTGTCTCCAGCATACTGATAACACCATGCCCCAAAACTCCTAATGACTGCTCCCAGATAGTACTGGAGACAAAATAGTGTCCTGTGGGAACTATTACAAGTGCCAAAGGGTGAGGTACACTCTCTCAATTCTGCTCTCTGAATACTGTGGTCAATGGTATCAAAAGCCACTGAAAACTACAAGTAAGAGGGCACATTCCCCCATCCACCTCTTAATAAAGGCCATTGTTCAGGGCCACCAAGGCTGATTCAGTCCCCAATTAAAGCAGATATATGTCATTCAGGAACATTTGCAGCTGCTCCACCACAATAGCTGATGCCTTCCAATAGATTACTATCCTCTGACAGCCCTTCCATCAAATGACTGGCCTCTGTAATATAGGGTGCATATCCACTCTAAAGAAAGGCTGGCACAAATATGATGATCTAGCAGCCATCTCTATAACTGCTTCCACTTTCCCCAGCACCTGCAATCACAAAAATGACTGCTAGGTTACTGTATGTGTAGCCTGTTCCATGTTGCAATTTGTCTATGTCCTCATATACCTGCATATACTTTTGAATAGTGGAATTTAGCAGTGTGAATTAGGTCTCAGTAGTTTAAGCTATTTGGAGAGTGAAGTGCAACAATATCCACGAAGAGCATTCAACAGAAAACTATTTGATGGAATGGAAAGAAACAGGTATGTAGAAGTGAAGCTAATTATTTCACAACACAATCATGTACATGCCTATTCAGACATGTCTATTCAGATGTCCCTTAAGTTTAATGGGGCTAAATGTGTGTTGGATTGCAGCCTTAAAAGCATTATCCATTATTGGAAACGGAAATACTCATTTCTATATTTTAATGACTTGCTGGACATGGTGATTTTATGCATTTGGAATACTGTGTACGGTTCTGGTCGCCTCACCTCAAAAAGGATATAGCAGAGTTGGCAAAGCTTCAGAAAACGGCAACTAACATAATCAAGGGGATGGAGCACCTTTCCTTTGAGGAAGGCATTTGGGATTTTTTTAGTTTAGAGAAAAGGAGAGTAAGAGGCGAAGTAACAGAAATTTATAAAACTATGCATGGTAGATATGGAGAAAAGGGTGGAGAAAACATTTGCACCTTCTCTCGTAACACCACAACACGTAGGCATCCAATGAAGCTGAATGTTGGATTTATCATGGAGGATAAAGGCTATCAACAATACAAGCCAGGATGGACATGTTCCACCTTCACTGTCAGAGTGGGTATGCTTCTGAATACCAGCTGCTGGGAATTGCAAGTGGGCAGAGCACAGCTGCCATCAGCTAGTGTTACACTCAAGTGCTGCAGGCTACCCACAGGCATCTGGTTGGCCACTTTGAGGTCAGGATGCTGGACTAGATGAGCCAATGGCAAGACCCAGCAGGGTCATCTTATGTTCTGTTTACCCAGGATTTCCCTGAACTTTAGTACCAGTCCCTGGTGCCCTTAGTTACTGAGTTGTTTATCCTGATAACTATTGATATTTATTGTGTACTGCAGGATTGAAAATCAGTAAAGGTATCTATTTAATAAATATCTCCCAGAAAAGTTCCTTTGACAATTTAAGCAGTTAAATTGTGCAACAGAAGTGACTTCATAAATCCCATTGAACTTAATAAAATGAACTTCAGAATAAACATAAACAGGATTGTGCTCTTAAAGACCACACATTATTCTGCTGTTCGGTGGAATTTGTGCTAGTAGTTCCAACCCAGAAATTATAATAAAGATAGTGGCTAACAGTCTGTTAAGTCTCATATCCGGCATCTGAAAATGTCTTTATGCAGTGACTTAAAAGGAAAGGGGGAGGGGGAAGCTTTCTGCTCATTTACTGCCTTTTTATGAAACAAGGGAATTTCTTCCTGGCTTCAGTTGGCAATTATTTGATGTGTTGAAAACACTGAATTCTCAGCATCTAAAATTTTATCTGAACTAGCCTGGTGAAAATGCTTCTGCACTTCATGACTATAGCCATTGAAAAATCATTTGCAAGGACCTTTATCATAAGTTTTGAAAGCAGCTGAAAAAGGTTCAACAGGGTAGGCAGGTGAAAAATGCCTGTTCTTTTGCATGACAAACTACACCTGTTGAAATTCCCTCTACTATGCAAGAAACCCTGCCCTCTTTTGCATCTAGCCACCCTGTTCCTTAACCTTTTATCTTTTGTCTTGTTTTCTCTGCTGCTGTTCTTATTTTATTTGCTATTTTTGTTGTTATTTTATATTTACTCTGTAAAGTTCCATTCATCAGCTTAGGCTCCTGCACCACTTCAGCTCCTCCTGGCCACAGTTATCCATTCAATGGTAACATTTCATTTGGATTTTTGCAATGTACTGTGAATAGAATCCCCTTTAAGGGATGTTTTGAAACTGCACTGTCTGTGAACTGCTAGTATTGAATTCCTCATTCTTTTGAACATTGCTTGATAATAGAAATGGTACCTAATCCCAAAAAGAAACAGGAAAAACTGAAATAGTTATCGTTTTTTAAAAAAGGTCCAGTTCTACCTAACTTTCCACTGGAGTATGCGTTCTTACTGTATGCGGTGGCACTGCAAAAACTAATGAAACGTTTTCTCTGCAAGAATGAGGGATTATTATTTTTTCATTTACATCTTACTAATAAAGGAACACCAATAAAGAAAGCAGTGGTTTGATTTTGCTACCCCTTGCATTACTCAAGAATGAATATGTAGGATGTCTGCTGTCCAAGCTGTCTCCATTCCAGCTTACCATTTCAAATTCCAAGGTCAATTGAGGAATAGCTATGAAATATCAAATGGTAAAGCTAAAACAGTTTTAGCTGTGATTTAATAAAAGGTCAGGGGAATATTTCAAACACCAACATAAACACCAACAACAGCACTTGATTGACAACAATATTTTCCCATCCTGTTTCTCTGGCTGCTGCGATAATGGCAGCCACCAGAAACCAGGTCCCTGGCTCAATTCTAAAGGAAATATTTGTGTGCTGCAAAGAACCACCCTCAGCCTCTAATAATGGAATAGCAATCCTTGGCCTATTTTAAAAAGAAAAACAGGCTATTTTGACTATTGGTTCATTTCTACTGTTGCTGCTTTTTTCAAATTCATAGATAAAAGAAATATTGATCCCCAAATGGTCACTTCTCTCTCAGCACTTTTCACACAGTTATTTGTTTGAAAGTATCTGCCAAAATCACAGGAAAATCTCAGAACCTGCCAGATGTTCGCTTAACTAGAAGCAAGTCCTATATTTAAGTGGCTAACTTTGTTTAGAAGAAACAGGGAAACAACATGTATGCTGCCCTGAGTTCTATACTGGGGAAAGGATGGGATATAAATGCAATAAACAAATAAATATCATTCTGGAGAAACTACTAAGCTCATCTCTCTCGTTGTAATACTCTTGAAATATGGTTGAGCAAATACACACATAGCATGAAATCGGTTAGGTGGCATTTGTTGCTGGTATTGATCTGCATCCTGACTCCAGGCTTCATTGTGTAAATGTATAGCTACAATACTGTTAGTGTTCCAGTTTTAGGCTTGTTCTTCTCTGCGACTGGCATTTGGTATGAATGGCATGGTAGCAGGTCAGGCTGATACTAATAATATTGCATAGCATGACAGTTACAACAGTAAATAACAGAAATAAACAAAGAACATGTGGACTGACCTGTCCAACAGCAGGTTAGGGGCAAACAATAGCTTTCCTGGATGCTCCATGGACCGCCACACTAAGCCAATCATCAGTATCTCAAGCCAGGCACATTCCAGGAGATGGACCTGATCATGGAGTGATAAATCCACAAACCCTAAAGAAGAAAATGAAGACCAGTATGTGGCAATGTGAAAACAGTAGCTGGTATAATACAGTGGGGGGGGGGCTGGGTGTAAGAAACCTAACCCTGCTTGGCACAGAGTTCCCTAGAAAATACTACTACTATCGCTTACCTTAATCCGTTTCACAGAATTGTTGTGATAGAAAAACAAGATCGCCTCAGGCATGCTGCCCTTACAAGCTCAAATGAAGGGTGGAACACAAACATGACAATAAAACCTTTCTTTAAATGCAAGTAGACATATTGGATTTTTTTTTTGGGGGGGGGAGAATATTAGAGCTCCCTGGACTAGTTCAGATCAGAAAGACTGAATCATAGCTAACTTTTTAAATAATAATATTTTTTCCTTCCCCCTTGTGTTTGCTATTGGAATATTAATACAGTTGTTTAAAATGCATAATAGTAATTTGACAAGTTGTTGATTTTCTGTGGTCTTGAAAATTAATAATATAAAAATCGCTACTTCTGTAGTGTAAAATCTTTGGCTTTCCTTCTTAAGCTACGCATTTGGAATCTTCATGCACTATAAACCACACACTGCTAACCTTCCATACCAAGGCTCCATGCATGTATCGTGGCATGATTATGCTACATGGTACTCCCAATCTTCCCTCAACTTAAACAAGGGTGTTGACACTTGGAGCATAGATAGTCCATCAACAGATGATAAAGAAAATATTATATGGAATCCTTGACTATTTTAATTCTAAGTCCTTTCACATTTCAGACCTCAATATTCTGCAATGAATTTACACTCCTTTTGCAATGTAGAACCTTCTGGCTACATTTTTAAACCACATCTTTGAAACCAGCATACTAAAACGTGTGTTTCCAGTCTGTTTTGCCCCCTGGCCCATAGCCAGGGTGAGTACATTGATTGCTTCACCTGGAATTCTTGTTCATACCAGCCAGGATAAATACAAACAAACAAAGGCACCTCAGACTTTTTATTTTATGAGATTACTCTTCCAATCAGAATGAATTTAATTTAGACAATGGGTGAGAAGCTGGCTAATCCTCCAGCCACCCCTCCCTCCACACAAAAATATAGATCCAACTCTGAACATCTGCCCCCCTGACTGCAACCTTGGTCTGTCCTATCACCTTTGGGTGCTAAAAGAGTAACTGAGACTGTTGGTGGAATGCCTACTGCCTGCCAAGTCATTTCTGGCATCTTGAATTTTAGTGGCCGAGACCACAGCTTGACAATCGCCAGAATATACTCTGGAGATTGCTCACAGGAGAGGATGTGGAGAACTCTGTCTATGAATTCTTAAAAGGAATTATGTGTGCTGCTTGAGTTACTTTTGTCTGGTGAAGCTGTGTAATTAGTCTATTTTAGGAACTTCTCAGTAACAATAACTAGCATGGGATGTGTATTGAGAAGACAGATTATTTTACTTCTTGGTCCCTGATCACAGGTTGAATTGTTTTGAGAAGTGGTGTCTTTTGCTTAAAAGAATAATCCTACCAAGGTTTTTAGGATTTGGATAATAGAGGAATAATATTTGCATCAAAAGCAGCAATTAATGACTTAAGGTTTTGTGTCAGGAGGTATACTCTTGTCTAGAATAACTTAGCTATTCTGCTTGTTAAATGATTTGATAATTAGACATAAACTTAGGCTGTGTCTGATGTGTCTGAATTAGAAGATAACCAAGTCAACCAAGTATTTGCTACACCTGTTTAATGTGGATTTGTACAAGTAAGGAGAGCTTTTTTTTCTTACCTGACTGTTTATTGGGAAATTTGCAATTGATTGCCTAAGCCCAAAATTCTGCAACAAATTGCTTTGATTTAGGAACTGTGTGTTCTGATTAGAGGCGGGAACTCTGTGTTCTCTTGCACCTGGGAACTGTGTGTTCTTCTGTTGGAACTGGGGGAAGTATTGCACAGTTGGTTGCTTGGAGCTTGAAACTATGCAATCTATTGTTTTAACTTATATATCAATTTTGATATATTCTTTTTGCTCTTTCATTGTTTGAGATACATTTATTTTATTTATTTATTTCACAAGATTTATGTTGCAGTTACACTTCAAAGCAGTTTACAAAAAGAAAACAAAAAATTATCAGTAAAAACAGAAAAAACCTTGAAGAAATACATATATTTGTTAAAGTATTTACTGGCATCCCAATTAAGCACTGAAAGTAAAGTTTAACCTATGGAAGATCATGTCAAAGAATGTGACAACAGAAGTAGCAGTAATAATATTAAACCAATATGTTTAAAAGAAAAAGCAGAAGGCAACAACTTAATTGAATGCCTAGGAGAACTTTGCCTCTCCTTAAATTTTGAAATAAAATAATATGATCAGTGAAGTTATTTTGTAGTGATTTTAGAAATTAAATAATAAAATAATTTTAACCGTAAATTACCAAAATAGAAAAAAATGAAATTAATGTAGCAATCTTACTAGCAGAAGGCTGGCTGAAGGGCCATATGATACGGAGTGCATTCCACTTCATCAGCAAAGAAAGAAACCTGTTGTCAGAGCAAAACTAATGTAGTTGGAGGTTCCCCAATATACTGGGAAGCAGAAAACCCCCCCAGGTGTGTTAGTTTTGCTGGTGTGAGTAATGTGGTGTACTGACAAAGAGAATGCACGAGTCCTCTGTTTCATTTTTAGATTGTTTATCAAAAACCTTGAAACAGCAAATGGAAACTTCTGTTGTATACTCTGGTGGTCTTAGAATTCTCAAAATAGGAAATACTTTTTTCAGGTTCAAATCAAATAAATAATTACAAAAGTAAAAATGTTGCACTAAAACAAGGGTGGGAAACCACAAGCCTGGGGACCAAATACAACCTCCATGCACCCCCCCTTAGGACTCTGCCACCCCATGCCCCCTAAGCCACCACTTGCTCTGTGCCCTCTAGTGATTGGACCCACTGGAATGCGTCCTGTGATAATGCCTCCTGCTTGCCAGGATGGAGGATGGGCAGTAGTGTGTGTCTGGCCACACCCACTTTGCAACACCCACCACACCTTGAGAAGACTGCCCAGCAGGGAATATGGACCTCACATTGAAAAAGATTCCACACCCTGCACTAAGAAAATTCAGAGCCAAATATTTAGGCAGAATTAGATTCATTCAGGAAAAAGTCAGAGCAAATCAATACTGATGAGAAACTGCTAACATTATTACTTTTGTAGAACAACCATTCTCTCTCTCTAAAAAAAAAAAGACCAATAAATTATTGGAAAAGGAAGGGAATTCCTTCCAGTTTCGATTTAAGGTATGATGAATTAATTTTTTTTTATTTTAAAACTGTATCAATCTTATTCCCCAAACATGATAGAATCTGAGATCCCAGTTAATAGAAATAGATAGATGTAACTAAACGCAGGAATAGATCATTTAGTGTGGCTGCACCTACTCTTTAGAACTCCCTGCCCATTAATATTAGCCAGGTCCCTTTCCTGTATTTCTATTCCATTGCTTGCACCCCATTCCTTTCTTGAAGTTGCAGCAGCTTAAGAATGGTTGAGGCTATGGTCAGGCTAGTGCCACCCCCAAATTGGTGATGCTGTGGAATTTCTGGCCTAGCTGTTCTTGGTTTTGATTGTAATGAAGAGGCACTGAGCTCTCCACATAAAGGCATCATTACAAAGAAGGAAGGAGCTGACATCAAGAAAGCATTTGACACAGTGGAGTGGAGTGTTGCCTTTTAAACTTTTTAGTGTTTAAATATAAACTGAAATTTTCTTTGAATGCATTAAAGCCACTGTAGAACACTACAAATTAAGTTAAAGATTTACAGACAGGAATCAAACAAGTGTGTTTTATATTGAAGCTATCTGCTTTATCATTTGCTATAAGGATAGAAGAACTCATAATAAAGTTTAGGGGAACGCAGGAGCATGCAACCTTTGCCCCCTCCCCCCCCCCAGCACAAGGTAATATTTAAATCCAGTATAGTAGCTAGATGTTTTTAACTACTAATTGGGTGATCTCTTTCTGAACTATATTAGATTTTAAAACAGGTCGTCTACTGAAATCATCTCGATTGGAAATGCCTCAATACAGCTTTGCAAACATGAAGATAAATATAATACAATCCAGAGTTCTGTTCCTGCTTCCACATTAAATCTAGTACAGAGTTTGAAATCATGGCAAAAAATGCTTCCTAATTTTATGTGGGAACTCAGAGGGTAGGATAAGTTACTCTGCAGAAACTTAAACAAAATAACTTATCTGTGAGTCTGCCAGGAGCAAATTTATTCATTGAGCAAATTGATAAACCTCTGTTGTTGTTGTTGTTTAGTCGTTTAGTCGTGTCCGACTCTTCGTGACCCCATGGACCATAGCAAATTGATAAACCTCTACTTCTACACTTTTTTATAGCTCCAGAAGTAAAGGGCCAGAGATTTGCATTTTTTAAATGAAAATTGAAAATTCAGAAAGGGAACCTAGAGTATCCTTAGGGCCTCAAGGCCATGAATATACAGCCTCTGCAACAAACTATACTTTGCATCTCAGCACGGCATTGCAGTCTCTGAAAAAGGATCACTGGCACTGACAGCTCAGTCAAGCAAGCAACTTTTTCTTTAAAATTGTGTTTATTTCACATTGAAATGCCAAACTTTTGGCACTCCAGAACCATGGCTACATTTCAAGCTTCGGTCTAGTCAACAGGAACATAATCAAGACCACATTTATATAGGGAAAACACCAGATTATATAACAACAGCCTTTCCCCCTATTGCTTATTCACTTTAGTCCAAATGGTTCATAAATGACGCATAAATGTTCCCTGTCAAAATGCAAGTGCTGCTATTGTGGATTATAGCCAATGTCTACCTGTGTGTTGCTTGGTAAGACTTTCTTTTCACAAAATATGCTTTGCCTCTACTGATTTCGGCCACGATACAAAGAACTGTAATAGTCACACACATAGCTCAGGTACATGCACAGCCAGCATTTCATCCATTGTTTTTGGTGCAGTATTTCCTGCTGCCGAAGTGACAAGCCAATGTTCAGTCTCCAAAACAGCTTGACACTTTGGTAGTGGAAATCACTGTTTTAAAAACAACAAACAAGAGTTTTTTGTGTATGTACAACCACCCATGCACTGATCTCAAGCTGATAGCTTACCTGTTTCAGTTACAGCTGCCTGCCTTTAATTAGAGTTGTGTTTTGTATTCTCTGTCTGCAAATTACTCAGTACATACACATGCATCACTTCTCTGGATCCAAGTTTCCAATACATTGACCGGGTTTGCACTACACCGTAAGCCAAACTATTGAACATTCAAGCTCACCAAGAGGAGCTTGCAGCCACATTGCTGCTCCTTGGTGCTTTCCACTGCTGTGCCACAACGAGTCAAGGTTTGCCTTAGTATATCATTTGAACTGGGATTCCTGGTTAAGCTCTCTCCTCACTTATCAAAAGCTAGGTTAGTGAAGAGAGAGCTTAACCAGCTTGGATGAGAACAAATCTTGGTTACAGCCTGCGGTTAATGAGGGGAAAGCTAACTATGATAATGTCTCTTGCGTGGCTGGATGAATAATGGAGACAGGGGAGAGTGTAAAAGCCTTCTGTACAAACGTATTTTCAATGAATATTGCATATTGCTCCTTGTAAATCAATGGAGTTGCATCCATTGCTCCCACTTTTTACCTCTCAACCTGCCACCACTGGAATGTAGTCCCCAAATGATTTTCCATGGGGGAATGAAAAACTGGCTAGTCCCCAACCCTCTCATGGAGACTTAGAAAAACCTTTTTTTGAAAAACAGCAGTAAAGGATGAGGAGGCAAAAGGGTTTCTTGGATAAACCTTCCTCCATCTGAGCAACATCACTTTAGTTTTTGCATGCATGAAGTTTAAGCCAGCTGTTGGTTGTTTAAGAGATAAAAGTGCTGTTGACAGTTTTACTATGTGTATGTTATTTAGTGAATAGCACAAGCAGGGAAAAGGAGAAATATAGCTTGATGTTATCTGCATATTGAAAGCTTTTCATCCCCATGGTATTTTATTCTCCCTTTATAGGAAAAAAAGAGCGTACAGCTTTATGACTTGCTGTTTCATAATGAAAGAAAAGTAAATACTCTTTGGGTCATATGTGGCACCTGCCTAAGGAGGAAGGGAAAGTTTACTTCTTTACCAGAAATCCAGGGAAGCAGAAGAGTGAGTGGGTGGAGGGAACCTTTTGTCTATGAGCAACAGTTATAGACAAGTGGCTGCCCTACATGCTTACACTTCTACCACAGTAAGTTACCATTTGGCAAATCCCAGCTTGTGTTCATCTGCTGCCTACACTACAAGTGCTTTCTCCTGTCAAATGTGGAAAAGAAGAATAACATGGGTGTTAATTCAGATGGGCTATACGTTGCAAAGAGTTGGCAGCAAATCAGAAACAGAAGTATAAGAACAGAATAGACCTATGTGCTATCAACTTTATGCATATGAACTTGATTCATCCACATTGGCCTGTGTCAGGCAGCCCTTTCCAGCTTGCTAAACCATCATTCAAAATATTGATGAAGGTCCTGGTTATCATTTTCCCTACTGGAGGAGTCAATGGAGATGGAGAGGAAGCAGTATGTATGCCCAGAGCTTATTAGTAGCTTGCTTGTGGACATCCAATGAAGCTGAATAATGGAAAATTTAGAACAGATAAAATAAAAATACTTCTTTATGGAGCATACAGTCAAACTCTGGAACCCCGTCCCCCGGAGGGAGTGATGGCCACCAATTTGAATGGCTTTAAAAGTAGGTAAGACAAATGGCTGCTAGTCATTATACTTAGGCACTACCTCCAAATTTGGAAGCAGCAATGCTTCAGAATACCAGCTGCTAGAAACCACAAGAGGGGAAAGTGCTCTTGTGCTCACGTTCTGGCATCTAGTTGGCCACTGTGAGACTAGGATGCTGGACTAGATGGGCTATTTGTCTGATCCAGCAGGCTATTCTTATGTTGCTAAACTAACTTCATTAAGCTTGACAGTCATGGAATAATAGGAGTAGTCATAGAATAAGAGAAGTCTTCTTGTGGATCAGGAGTTGGTTAAGTAGCAGGAAGCAGAGAGTAGGAATAAGTGGAAAGTTTTCCAAAAGACGTAGAAAGTGGCGTCTCACAAAGATTGGTATTGGAACCTGTTCATGAACCATGTAGAGTTAGGAGTGAGCAGTGAGGTGGCCAAGTTTGCTGAAATGTTCAGGGTCATTAAAACCAAGACCTTTCCACTTTGAGTGAATAGGCTGAAGTATGAGGTTGGTGCCCTAAAACATAAAGCACAACACAAGCAAGATGCCAAAATATATGTCTAGAATCTTGCCAAAATCAATTAATTTCATTTTTTTAAATACTTCGTTAATTTCAATAGTGGAGATGTAAGCATATATTAAAATCTCTCACTAAAACCAATGGGGCTTAAAAAGTGCACAATTTGGGCTGGATTGGGCTTTGCATTGCATAGATCTGCAGAGATTTGTTAAACATTTCCAACCAGATCTTGATTAACGATGGCAAAACTTCCCTTGACAAACAGGATCAACTGTATGCATTTTTCAGAAATAAAATGAAACAAAACAAAAAAATAAGCCAGTTCCTCCTTCTGTAAAAATAGACCAGACATTAAATACTGTAAACTGCCTTTTGAGGCATAGTCCTTATCTCATATAGTAAATGGATGTAAAGGACTATATTCCCCTTTAGCCAATTGCTCCAAAGTGGTCCTTTCTGCATAGATGTTGCATCCCACCTAAAACTGAACCACAATTTGTAAATTTACCCCTTTAAGCCCAATTAGCTGGTAGCATGCATTAGGAGAGATGTGGTCAGAGAAACTAGCATCTGGTGTAAATTATTTTAAAAGGTTGTTTTATATTTGCTGTTATGGGCTTTACTATATACAAGTCAGAAAAAACCTTTTAAAGGGAAATTGCAGTTAATATTTACAATTATAATTATAGAGATGGCCATAAAAATGTCAACGTTGCATTATGCCTTTTACTTTAAAGGACATGTCTAATGTTTTATCTAAACTGGTCAAACTTGTGCCTTCAGCTAGCACTTGCAATATTCCATCTGTAGGGCATACATGATACACACACACATATGCATGCATGCTCTGAGTTACGGAATCACTTAAAATGATTAAATGGTTGGTTATTCAATCAGTTCATTTAAAGTCAAGGAACAAAAGCAACAACTTTCTACAGGGAAATAAACTGAATAAAAATATTCTCCAGTTGCTTTGGACAATTTTTAGTTGTACAACTTGATTTATTATTTTTCTTCTTCATACTTGTAGTAAGTATGCACCAGATCCAGCATGCACTAGAGGCAATACCCAGCCAGCCCCAAGGCTTCTTGGTGTAAGCATAAAGTTTTCTAGTCAGCTTATGTAGGTTCTGTGGCAGCTGTCCCAGTTTAAATTTAAGGTAGCATTCAAGTAGCTATACAAGTGCTAGCTCAGAAGCTGCCTCCATCTGAGCCTGGTCATGATCCCAGCAGCCGCCTCACATATCCCAGAGATGATCATAAATGGGAATCAGCTCATACAGGAACCAGCCTGCATATCCAGTGTTTCCAAGCAGATGGAAATGAAACAATGCTCATTTTCACTGTTGATGTGCAAACAATCGTGCATTTTCAATAGGTTCCTATCCATTAGGGGTTATTGAGATTTCGTTCTTTATATTGGAAGAGTGGCAGTCCTCAGAGCACATCAGCTGATAGGATAGTGTTTTCTGCTTTGTTCCCTGTATTTACTACAACTTCAATCTAAAAAAAGGTCAGCAACTTTGGTCAGCCCTCATGGCCCTTCACGTCATCAAATCTGGCCCTCTTTTTAAAAAGTTTGGACACCCCTGTAATCTAAACCTATTGTTGATTTCTGTATTAATCAGCTTGAACTCCAGATCTCACTCTCCTCTGTTGTCTTTATGGAGTGGCTGTACAGTTTTAACTATAAGAGTTTTCAGGTGCTTCTTTGAAGAACACAATGTCTTATCACATAATTAAGTGATACAATTACTAGAAGACAAGGCTATGTGCAGTTCCCTGCCAGAGAAATGTTACAAGACCTATGAAGTGTTTATTTTTGTAGATAGTAGTAAAACAATATTTGAGCAAAGTCTTCCATCCCATTACCATTATCTTATCGAGCGTGTATACCAACCATAAAAAACAGCAGCTACTGAACTCCCTCACTGGCAGGAGACAGCTAAATAATGGCTGCCTGCTACTTCATGAGAACTGGCTCTGTTGGCTCTCAAGGGAGCACTTTTGGTTCTGTGATATTTTGGAAGCTGAAACAAGACACACAGACCAAAAAGAGAGGCCTCTTTTCCCAGAACATTCATTAAATGTCCTGTCAGTATAAGTAAAGGGAGCACAACTGTAAACTTAGCAGTGGCATTAAAACAACAACAACACATATCAGATAGACCTAAGTCTTCTTTAGATGTTGTTAACCTCTATTCATGGAGGGCCATGGGCCCTCACATGATTCAGAGACTTAGGAATTCAGTCATGGTGCAGTTAAGACTGTCCCATGCTTCACACAGCATACAGGAGTGGGGAACCCTTGGCCCTCTGGATGTTGCTGAACCTCAACTCCCATCAGCCCTAGTGAGTATGGCCAGTGGAGCAGGACAGTGGGAACTGTAGTCAAGCGTTTCCCCCCCCCCACTTGTCGTACCACCAGTTCCTGATGGGGGGCACTTCTCCTAGAACCCTGGGAGCAGCTGCTTTTGCCACCCCTGGCTTCTACCACCACCTGTCCTGAGGTAAGTTCTTTGGCTCCATACCTTTCTAGGAGGGATAGATACTAACAGACAGACAGACAGACAGATAGTTCAGA
This sequence comes from Podarcis liolepis, assembly GCF_965112155.1. NCBI lineage: Eukaryota > Metazoa > Chordata > Lepidosauria > Squamata > Lacertidae > Podarcis > Podarcis liolepis. The sequence continues at coordinate 68,127,398 of NC_139557.1, read as the reverse complement.
GTCTTGGGGCACTTGCTCAGGGGTGCCACAGGTAGCTTCACAGGCACTAGAGCACTGCTGGGCACCAGGCTGGGAAAACTCAGCCAGATGGGCGGGATATAAGTAATAAATTATTAGTATTAGTATTATTACTTTATTTTGCAATAAATGCAAACCTTTATTTTTAACCCAGGTGCATGTTTGATTGCTCCCCTCCCTCCATACTTGGTGTACAAAGCAATACCCCCGTGACAAACTGTGACTTCTGCCCCAACATCTTGAAAACTTCACCTGTTTTGGTAACATGTTTGCATTTCTGTGTACTGTTGCACGTGTTATCAGGGATGCGTATTATACACTTGACCCAAAAATGGAATAATGGAACTTGGCTGAAAATATCCCAAGGTGGTAGGATCCAGTGAGGGCTTCTTTTAGCCCTGCTGTTTTTAAACTACTACTTCATAAACCAGATAGTGGGGTTCCATGTTTGCAATAATACTAAGAGCAAAACAGATTTAAGAAGTGGTTTTGAAGGGGAAACATGGTAGGAGGGGGATTTAATTCATTTCCTCATACTCATGTGGTACTCTCCCTCTTACTGCTTTACTGAGATTTGGTGTTGGAGTTAATGCTGCACACAAGATCGGCTGCTATCCTAGCTACTTTGGCCTGCATGTATGGAAGCACATTGTTTCCCAGGCAAGGACCAAGTATCTGGTTGCTGTATTTATACTAGAGGTAGCCAATCCCAGTCCTCGCTACTAACTAAATGGACATACTAATACACACACACACACACACACACACACACACACACACGAATGTGATGCTCCATGTCCGAATAGGGCTCCTGACAGTTTATGCTCTCATTCCTGTATTCCTCTATGGATAAGGCTCTGAGATATGGAGGAATCCTACTTTCAAACTAACAGGAGGCCATACTTCACTTTAAAATACATGTGCATTAATTAAAGGAAAGTAGAAAATCAGTAACATTTGCTCAAAGTAGGAATTTAAAATTTTGATTCCTAGTTTAAGCCAGTGACAATGGTTTGAGTAAGCACTGGTTCATCCAACACGTTAACCCATAGTGTAAAATGAACAAAGGTTTAACAAGAATGAACAGATGTTGCCACACTAGGAACAAATTGTGATTTGTTTCTTCAAACAAACTATAAGAAGTAAGCCAGAAACAAAGCTCAGCTTCTGCTCGGGTTTTGCTTGAAGCAAAACAAGCACTGGTTCACATATGATATAAAGTCAGCCTCAGGTTTATGTCCTCCCTGTTGAGACAACAGTAGGAGCAGGGGAGGATTAAAGTAGAGATTGATGAGGAGTGTGCATGAGCACACTACAGTACTTGTTCACATAAAACCATAGTTTCTTTTTAACTAAGCTTTAATGTGAAATTCAAACCCAGCCTAAAATAATGGGGAAAACAAACTGAAGACAGCATTTCAGTGAGTTTCTCTCTTTTTAAAATAGGGAATGTTCTTATCTTTGAGATGATCAGCAATCATATCAGGAATGCCAACATATTAAACAAACACAGAAACGGATTCCTTCAAGAAAAGGCTACGGAGAACAGAATCTGCTAAATCTAAAATGAACTTGAATCTGACAGTGCTTCATCTACAAATAGAAGCTGCTGAGAACATACTGTGCTGTACCAAATAAATGAACTATATCTTCAGAACTAAATAATAATAAAAATCCTTCCAGTAGCACCTTAGAGACCAACTAAGTTTGTTATTGGTATGAGCTTTCATGTGCATGCACACTTCTTCAGATACTGGTAATTCTTTTAAGTCATTAGAAAACAGAATTGGTCTTTGGCAGAGGCACCTGCACCCATTTTGATGTCTCCATATAGCTCAGGTTTGAAGAATTCCAACAGCTTGTTCATGGGGAAATGGGCAGGTGAGTGTACTCACAGACATAGATGTACTTCCTTCCATTTCTACATTCTAGAACTAATTTCGCTGTCTTGCCTGCAGCACTGAAAGCAGAATCCACTTAGGTGAATTTAAGCCTCTAAAGCATTAGTATGAAAGGGTAAGATTTAAATAATATTTTGTCTGCAGAAAACTATTTTTTCAAGAGAATCTCATTGCAATCTTTATTAAAATATCAAATCTCCCACCCATTATTTGGATGATGTGCCTGGTTTTGCTTGGGAAAGCAAATTTATCATAAATTTATCATAAAGCTAAACAGAGTCCTGCTTCTCCCATCTGTCCCCTCCAGGGCTATGTGCAAGGAAAGGAGAAAGGGGGCAGCAAAATAAATTATAGCAATTTCCCTTAACAACTGCAATAGCATGAATACTTTTAACTGCTGTGTGGGAGTGTCACAATCTGAGAGCTCAAAGGAATATATTATGCGGAGATTTTGAAGTTGGAATGCAGCTGACCATTTGTATTCACTTGGCTTTCTGGAGAATCATAACCAGTTAATGAGCAGCATGTTCCCAGAAAACACATCACTCACCTAACAAGTTTGAGCTCTTTCAACTGAGAACTGCTTCTTTGTTAAATAATGAGATACACTGAAAGTACATGTGCCTGCCAAATCTCAAGCAGCCAAATTTCTCAAAGAAATTATGGCAGGCTAAATGATCATTGAATTATGTGCATGAAACAGTTCCTCTGGTTGGATAATATATTGATATCTATCTATCTATCTATCTATCTATCTATCTATCTATCTATCTGTCTGTCTGTCTACCTATCTATCATCTACCAACTGTAGGCCAACTCGGCCCTCCATATGTTTTGGGACTACAATTCCCATCTTCCCTGACCACTGGTCCTGTTAGCTAGGGATCATGGGAGTTGTAGTCCCAAAACATCTGGAGGGCCGAGTTAGCCTATGCCTGATCTATCCCTTCACATTTGTCACAGTTAATACCAGTACAGTTGTACCTTGGAAGTCAAACAGAATCCGTTCTGGAAGTCTGTTCGACTTCCAAAACTTTTGAAAACCAAAGCGCAGCTCCTGCAGTCAATCAGAAGCCATGGAAGCCCCAGATGTTCTGCTCCCAAAAATAGTTTGCAAACGAGAACAGTCACTTCTGGGGTTGTGGCGCTTGGGAGCCAAAACATTCGGAAACTAAGCTGTTCAAAAACCAAGGTACGACTGTACTATTAACTAATATTTTTGCCTCAAATGCAAAGTTAATCAAACTATTAAACATATATAACATAAGAACATACATACTGAAATGATAGGCACTGTCAACATATTCTACGTAATGCACACCAGGGGTGGAGAACCTATAGCCTGAGGGCCTAGTCCAGTCTATCAGGCCTCCCAACTTAGCCTATGAGGGTGTTTCTGGCAAGCCATGCCCACCTGCCCCACACTTGAAGTCATATATGACATCAGATGTCGTGCAGGTAAAAGTGGGCCTTGGCCGAAAGGGACTTTGCAGGTGGGTTGTCCCTCCTACTTGTCAAAGTTTAAGGGTGGGGATGGGGGGGGGGAGATGATCATCTGCCCCCCCAATGTCCACAAAGGGTTATATTCAACATTAATCATACTCAGAGTAGACCCATTGAAGTGAATAGACATCACATTAATGGATCTACTCTGAGTATAACTTAGTTGGATGCAACCCACAAAACATAATACGGAATTCTAGCCATATCTACTTGGAAGTAAGTCTTATTGAATGCAATGGGGCTAACTTTCCAGTAAAGGGACTAGAATTGCAGCCTAATTTGTTTTCTACTTTTCTCAACAAGTAATTTACCTGAAAAAGCAATTGATAATAAGTGAATTTAAATATTAAAGATATGCACTAACATCCATGCATCTAGTTTGGCCTTAACTATTGTAGGTGTTGAGCCTTTCAGGGCAATCTGGCTGGGATCAGTGTCAGGAGTTTAAGAGACAAAAAACCCTTCTAATTTCTGTACTTAACCTGAGTTCAGCTGCATGCAGAGTACAAACTCCAAATGGAAAGGAGATGGCATGAGGCTTTCAAGTTCATTTATGGACAAATCCAGAAAGAAGCAAAACAAACAAGTGGTTTACTCTGTGGAATGTAGGGGCAAAAGGAAGATTTCTGAGAAAAAAAGTAATAGAATGTTCTAAAATAAAATAAAATGCAACAAGTGACCTGAAATTTAGAGAATGTAAATGGTTAAGAGACAAAATTAATCCACCAGGAAACAGATAATTTCTTTAAAAATTCAATGAAATGTTCTCATGAGGCCATAAGATCACTTATTTCTTTAAAAAAAACACCAAAAAACAATTTTGTAAATCTACATCTGAACCAAGAGCAGCATAGTTCTCTGTGCCAGTCAGTAAGTCTTTTGTATGGAAATTAAGTATTGCTGCAACATCCAAGTGTCAAAATCTGTAGTGTACAGTGCCATCCTGCAATGTTGCTCTGGTGCAGTAGAATGGGCCTGCACCATACCTAAAGCACCATCTTTATCAACTGTGGTGCAGCACTGTCACACAAAGTAAAGAAGGGAACAGATTGGCAATGCAAGGAAATTGGTTGACAGTGACTCCTCAGTGAAGCAATAGAGCTTCCAGTAAAAAGATACCCTTGATACCAGGGTAATGTAGAGATCTGAGAAAGATAATTAGAAAGCAAGCAATCAGGGGTTAAAAATCCATTCCAGGAGCAAGTTCCATGCCGCAGGGAGACTGCAGGAAGTGGGGATGGGAGTGGAGTAACTTGGGGCTACAGCAAGCTAGAGCAGGTTCAAGCTAGAGAAGGAAGCGGACTACAGGCAGGAGGCAGGCATTTTGAATACAAGGCCTGGAATTGGTAAGTAGAAATGCTGCAGGTGTCCATTCAGTGAACAATGGCCTGTCCTTCAAAGGTGTCATGTTTCTATGGGAAGGACCCCTTACTGCTGGCTAGTGTTGTGGTGCAGTTCCCTGAAGGTCATATACTACAGTAACTGATGGTAGCCTGTCAAACTGAGTGTTAGGCTGAGCTCTAACAGATCCAGGTTTGGAAATGTGCTAACCTCAATGCATCTTTTATGGTGTCTTCAAATAGGAAAATCAATTATATGGCTGAGATATGGTAGGAAGCTGTTTTAATGTGATTGCAACTAATATGCAGAATAGCAAAGGAGACCTGGTGCAGTGGTACATAATGCTCATTAATGTCCATGTGTACATACATTAAGGCTACACTCTGTAAGTGTCCTGAGGATCCATAGCCTTTGATTCCTATAGTTCAGAGATGTCTATTGGACATTAAACAACCAGGTGCTTGAGAGGAATGGGAAAAGGCCTTCCTCATTCTTACTTAAGCCAATGCCTCATTAAATGCCTCCGACAGGAGTGTTGGAGAAAAAGGAAAATAGCAGCAGAGCATCTCTTCCCAACAGTCAGTCTTTATGAGTCTACTGCCCAATCTAATGAGCTGTTGTGCGTGTCTTATAAAATTGAGCCAACAGAAAGCTAAAATGAAAGATGCAATTCTATGTGAAATTAACTGGAAGCATATCCAACTGGACACAGCATGACTTACTTTCAAGGAAACAAACACTTAAATCTACATAGTGTCAGACTTTCCATCCTGCTGTGTTTGAGGATATTTCATAGCTTCTGTTGTTTTTAAAGAAAGACTTCCAGATAATTAGCTTTTTAGTGAAACATTCAGAGAGAGAGAAAATCCTTATTCCTTCAGAAAGCTCTACAAATAATTTGCATATTTTGTCACCCAAACAAATGCATTATCTTATTTAAGAGAAGCAAAACATTAACGTCTCTCATTAAAGTTCATTACATTGCCTTCTGTCCTATTGTAAGATGATCTGTATCTCTTTAATGAGATACGATGTTTTGCATGAAAAATATACAGGAACTGAAGCACTAAACATTGGCATATTGCAGGATAAGGTTCAAATCTTAAAAGCTTGTTTTCCACTGAAATGGCACTCTATTTCCTCCTTCTCCTCACTGTTACATCTGCCTAGGTAACCTCATGATATCCTGCACCTTCCCTCCCACTTCCATATGGCAGTAAATATTGTCCACCCAGTGCGCAGTTGTACAAATAACAGTGAAGAGTTGTGGTAACAGATAACTAGGAATGCTATTATATTTTATCTTCAAATCAAATTCATAAATGACCTTCCAAATTATTAATAATGTGTTTCCAATAAATTCACAACCACTTTAGAAGAGGTATTCTATTTCCCATTCTAAATTGGTGAGTGCCATTATACTCCTCAGGAGCATCCAAAGTTACAAACACACTCGCACACTTCAGGCTTTCATATAGGGTGAAACAATCTGTGAGGGTAAATGAGCTGCCTAACTGCTCCCCACCCTCGTCCGCTGTCTCTTTTCCAGTCCCTCTCCATGAATTTGAGAGAAAAGGTCTGAAGTGGGGGAGCCCTACTCTACTTGTGGAGGATTCCTGAATGATTTAGATTCTCTCCCCCCCCCCCCGGACAACACAGGGAGATCCCACAAGGACAGGAGGAGTTTGCTTCATGCATTCATCATCCGTTTCATACAAGGGTAAGCTAACCAGGGTAGGCATGGCTCCCATCAGTAAGAAGTATCCTTAGCCGTTCTAGGTCACACCTTTGTTAAACCATTTGGCCCTGAAGGAGCTGGTTTTGGAGTATGTTGCCTGGGTAAAACATAGATAATTTGCTATCTCTTATTAGGATCACTTGTAGTTGTGCAAGCATTCAGTTGATAGGGGATTTATTGGGTAGAGGAATTCTGTATAACACAAAACACTGCACATATTTATACTCAGAGATGTTGGTCCTAGTAGTAGTACTCTTACCTATTTTGAAATTATTTTAAATATCACCATGGTGGAGTGAAATGCCTCAAAACAAGTCTTTGAAAACCCAAGTAGATGTAAACGTAGACTACAGCTTCCTAGACAGTGGGAAAGCTAGAGTGAGTATGCAACTTTGACTGAAAAGACAGTGAATTTATCTTCATGTGTGCTGAAACAGCTTCTGCAAGTTAGATATTAACTCAGTATTTCACAGCCCCAGCCTGTACAATTGGAGGATGTTGACAGAAAGCAGTAATTCTGCTTACACTTTCACTGCTTATTTTGGCCAGAAATAAATTCAGTGTATTTGTACAAACATAAATACTTCTCAGGTACATAGCCTCTCACTGTGCCCAAATGTTCCTTTCACTATGGTCTCATTAAATGCATCAGCAATTCCACCTTGTCTTACTTTACATTATAAATGGACTCTGCCTATAGTGGCTGATGTTTCCAGTTCTCTCTTTCTTCTACACCCTTCAAATGGCTTTATTTCTCACCAGTCTCATTGGTAAATACAGATACAATTCAGTGTTTAAACAATATATGGTTACCAGCGTCCGAAACTCCCATTGTTCCAGGTGCGTTTTGTCACAGGGAATTTCATTAATGTGAGCAGTTTCTGAGCTCTGGGCGCAGTACTGAGCCTGAGATTTCAGATTAAAACTGCCACTGCTGAAAGAAAAGGAGGACGCTTTTCTGCCTCCTCACCTCCACCCAGTCTCTGAAGACTGGAGAAGGTCTGTGTGTGCTTTAGGACCAGGAGGTGCAGTGAAGTCTGTGGTGTCTTTATGATACAGTGGTACCTCAGGTTACAGACGCTTCAGGTTACAGGTTCCACTAACCCAGAAATAGTACCTCGGGCTAAGAACTTTAGTTCAGGATGAGAACAGAAATCATGTGGCGGCAGCGGGAGACCCCATTAGCTAAAGTGGTGCTTCAGCTTAAGAACAGTTTCAGGTTAATAACAGACCTCCAGAACGAATTAAGTACTTAACCCGAGGTACCACTGTATATGGTTTATTTACACATATATACAACCTGAAAACTCTTGCCTTTTCTTCTTATTTCTAACCCCATGGAGGGGTTTTCTCCATTTGCTGTCTGCCCACAGTTTCTCTGTAAATAGCCTTCTTAATGGGGCATCACCCATTTCTTTGTGCTCTTTTAATGGTTCATCTCTCCAGGCAATTACCTCATCTGGAAGCCATCTTGGCTTATATTTTAACATGGTTTATATTTTTAAAATGCTAAATTCAATGTCTGGCACCCCAGAATTAGAAGGCGGGTCCCAAATATGAATGCATGAGCATTCTGTTGCGGCCAACATAACAGGATATGGTATGTGCTTAGTTGTAGAATGTGTGGTGCTCATAGCAATTTCTCCTGCTTGTAAATGTGCCTATGGGCCCAAAAAGGTTGGCGGCTCCTACAATAAATGAATCTCAGAACAGCAGAAAAACTAAAGACACAAGGCAGCAGTGACTATAAACTGTGGCCCTCCAGAAGTTGTTTGATTACAACTACCTACAAAGGAAAATCAACAGCTATCTGACTTTTAGAAGAAATCTGAAGGCAGCCCTGTCCTGTATAGGTAAATTTTTAATGTTAGACGTTTTACTGTGTTTGATGTTTTAATTTGTTGGAAGCTGCCAAGAGTAGCTGGGGCAACCCAGTCAGGTGGGCAGCATGTAAATAAATAATAATAATAATAATAATAATAATAATACCACCACCATCATCCCTGACTACTGGCTACACTGTCTGAGGGCAAATGAGGGGAGTCTAGCAACATTTGGAGGGTCACAGCTCAGCCACCCCAATGTGAATGAAACCTAGACTCAATATTTTCAATTCGGGGGGCGGGGGGGGGGAACAATACTGAGAAGAAATGTAAAATGTAGACCACAAATGAAATTGTCATAATGGAGAGAGATACATAAGCATTGGAATATGAGAAAGAAAAATGCAGAACATGAGAATAAAGGTTAAACATGAATTGGAGAAGGGAAAACACCTTCACACAAAAAGCGGTGTTTATTCAGTGTTGCACCCTGAAATAACTAAACTACCCCAATGTTTATCTGTCAGTTCTTTAGAGACCATGATTTCCCCTGGAGAGTTGCAGGTTTAAGAGCATCCCAGCACAGAAGGAAGGCTAAGAGAGAGCGGAGAAGCTGAAATAAGAGAAGTCTTAAAACTGTAGCTGCAATACATGCTTTGCCATCTCCCTCTGTAGGTGGTTTAGACCTGGGGGCGGCAACGTGCGGCCCATGGGCTGGATGCGGCCCATGAAGACCATTTTACTGGCCCACAAGCCACCCCTGAACCGAGCTGCCTGCTTGGCGAGTCCCCCGCGCACTGCGCTAAACCAGCGCAGCGCGACACAGGGACTCATCGAGCGGTGCCCGGAAATTGTGTCTGCGCACACGCAGATACTGGAAATCACGTCTGTGCATGTCCAGACGCCAAAAATCACTTCTGCACAGGCGCAATTTCCGGCGTCTGGACATGTGCGGAAGCAATTACACACTTGGGTCAGAACTTGGGAGACTGATTAAATTTCAAACAATAATATTTTCAACAGTATATGGAAGATAATTACACTTGAATGGTGTGGATTATCTCTTATTTTCTATTTGTGAAAATAAATTTCACAAAATTAACCAAGAATTTTGGTGTAAGGGAGAGGGGGAGGGAGGGAGGGAGGGAGAGAGAGAGAGAGAGGAGGAGGAGGAGGAGGAGGAGGAGGAGGAGGAGGAGGAGGAGGAGGAGGAGGAGAACAAGAAGAAGAAGAAACGTGGCTATTGTTGGTCCTTCACAGAGTGTTCCTAATTTCACGAACAGTCTTTTAAGGTCAAATGAGAAAACAATGCCTTAAGAAAGCCAGCAACTTCAGTGGCATTAAAACAAAAACACAGTGCCAAGTATTTATCTTTTAAGCTTCAGGAAACCACAAAATAACCATAGCACCATGAATCATCTTGAAACTTCAAAGCCCGCATGCCCAATGTACCATTTTAGGATCATTAAATAATGCAGCTACTGTACTGAGTGTAAATCATTAACCAAGCCTACTAAAAGCAATGCCAACCACTTCAACCTTCTTATTAAAAAAGAAAAAAAATATCAACCCTGCCCTTCCCAGTAACTGTACTATTAGCTACTAGTTCTGTTACCTCAGTGTCTAACCACAATTGTCAGCTAACTAACCATCACATTAAACATGCCTGCCTACCTTACATATTAAGTGAGGGATGACATTTTGCACAGTTAATGGTTATAGTATCACCAGGATAATGGATGTGGCCTACAGTAGCATTCCATTTTATAGGTTATGATTGATTCAGGACAGTAAAAATATAATTATCACTAACTGTACAATTTCATCCCTGTTTACTCACAAGCCAGTCTCTATGCTTGCAATCATTATTTAGGAGTTCAACAAAACTTTCTTTTGTGCGAACATGCACACAGGTCTGAACTTGACATGATGTTTTTTGCTTCACGCAGTTTGGAGTTACAGAGCAGATTAAGGAAAAAGCTTACATAGTCAATGTGGAGAACCTGCTGCACTGCAGATTCAAATTGGGTCCCTTCCTGCACCGGCCATGCACAATCAAAGGCATGTTCTCCTTGGTGCCTTGCAAGAGCTTCCTTCCCAATTTGCAAAGCAGGTAAATTGGGGTGGATATTCCAATCAGGACCAAAGTGGGGGCAAAGGGTTAAAGCTCCCTTTCCCACACCTCGGTCCCAGTCTGGCTTTGGGGGAGGGGGGCAGCATATCAGCTATTTAGATTTTAAATAAATGAATTCACCATGCAACATCAAAATCACATCTAGTTTGGCCCTTGGTGACCCACAAAACCTCATGATAGATACAATTACTATTTCATCTAAATCTCTACGTACTTTTCGTATTTTTGTTAACGATCCAGACTTTCTTCAGAAGCATGCATCTACTGACAGTGTTTGAACAGAATAGTCTGTTTTTACATTTTATGCAGATGTGTTCTTAATTGTTTGATATCATGTTAATTGTGGTTTTATCATTGTTTTATTGTTCTATAAGCCATAAGGGAGTTGTATGAATTCCAACTCCCATTATTTCTAGTAAGCACAGGTGATGGAAACTGTGGTCGAAAACATCTTGAGAGTACAAGGCTGGAAAAAGCTGGAAAAAATAAAAATATGAAATTGTGCACAGGGATAGATCATATCTAGTTCTTGGTTAGTGGCTGAAAGCTCAGGTGTTCTTTGATTATACAAGGATAGTGTTGGCCTACAGTGATAAACCAAGTGTTCTTCAGTTCCAGCCATTCCTTAGTTTTGCACATTCTGCTGCACATCAGTTGTATAGATCAATACTTCGGGCTTTGCAATATGGTACCTTTTTATAGACCTTAAATCACTTTTAGTTAAGATAGAATAGCCCAAATTTAGCCTGAAGATGTGGGAACAAACATTTCATGCTACTATGAACTGCCATGATTACACGTTATGTCATCCATGAGATCATCAAACAGAAACTGGCAACTATTTCTTTGTCAAACCTTTCTGCTTATACCAGCTATAGCAATTCTGGAAAAGAACAAGTTAATGCCACTGAATATAGTGAGATAATTGTGTTCAGTGAACGGAGAAAAGAAGTAATGTTTCTCCAAACTTTCAGACACATTTGCATAAGCAGAATCTAGTCAACAGTTTGTCTTGAGGTATGAACAGCTGTTCAAACATCCTTTACTAATATTCTTACCTGGAACTCTTTTGGCCCAGTTGATCATATGCACCAGTTCTCTGTCAGCCAGGTTGGTCAACAGTGTCATCATAGAAGCTTCATTGAAAGGCCTGCCAGGGTCATATTCTGAATAGACAACAGGTGGTTCAGCCTCTAGCAAGGCACTGACCATTTGATCTGCAGTCAGGGACAAGGCTGGACTGTTCTTTTTGTTATGCTTGATCATCAGAGGACTTGGCCAGAGATTTGGGCTCCTTCTCTCAGCAACAATCCCCGAATTCTTGTTGTCTTGTTCCTCTTTTTGGCGTTTGTGCTTCAATATACGGCCTCCTCTGCGGTCCTTCCGAATTCCTAGAGAGAACATAAAAATTCAGTTAATATAATTCCCTCTTCTTTGAAGCACTATTCAATAGCCAGGCTGGGAATGATGCAAATGCCAATGAATCCAATTTTCTGCTCTAGCGTAAGCCATGCTATGCACTAAGCTACACTGTAAATTAATGGGAAATATTTTTTAATAGTAGTAGTATTGTTTATACATCATCATCATTATTTTCTTTATTTTACTGTCTTTTATTTTTTCCTTCCCCCTTTTCTTTCCTTTTTATTTATTTATTTTTACTTGAAAATCTAACAAATGAAGAGAAATGCAACCCAAAAACAAAACAAAACAAAGAAACACTCCACCAAAATTTTACCAAAAGATTCCTTTGCCTTTCATCGTTCTTGAATGTAATTTGTTTTCACATTAATTGATGGAGAATAGCCAAGGAAAACTGCAGAAGAAATGTTTGGCATACTACTAGCAATGTACCAATGAGATGAAAAAGAAAAGGATAAAAAGAGCCACTGCTTGATGGAAGTTTCAAACAAACGGTCTGCTACTTGGGAAACTGTAATTACCACATAAAAGGCAAGGTGTGGGTGGATGTCTCTGTTTAAGCATTGACTTCACTCTGTACAAAACACTCTAATAATTTAATCAATCCCAAGCCAATAAATCTTGACTTAAAGGCTTCAGTTTAAATCTGACAATGAGGCTTGAAGTTTGTGGTGCTGCTTCCACCTATATCTCTTCTGGAAAAAATGTCTTCTAAGGTTGGAAAGAACTGTTCTACATTGTGAATATCTCTATGTATTGAGTGACATGTAATTGAATGAATTTAAAAAGAAAGAAATACCTAAGAAGGTTGGATTATTTAATTGCAATTTATGCACGTTGTCAACTTTCCAACTCTTCAAATAATTGTTTCCAGGTAAAGAGGTTCTGCAAATCCACACTTGCCACCTGATCCTTTATTTTAAAGACAACATGCCTGAAGAAGCCTATCATCAGAAACAGCAAAACTTGTGGCAAAACTTTACCATCCGACAAATCTAACTAGCAAACTAATAGGGACAACTCAATCAGAAGCTTCTTGAATTCTGCCACATGGCTCACAATTAATATGATACTAGTTTGGTCTATGAAAACAGAATAGGCAAGCATATGAACGAAGGGAAATAATTTTCACATAGTTATTTGCCTTGTAAATTGACTGTATCCTGCATTATGTCAGTTACTAATTGAATGTGTCTTTACTATGAAGAATCATGTGATTGTTTAAAAACAAAGTGCAGATGTGCATGTCTGACTTCTTGTTTATGTGTTTAAACATGTGTGGGCTATCTTAGAACTCCAAGCAACTAAAATACAACCTTTACAGATTTGTCATGGCTATTGGCCTAGTTTACAAGAAATGCTAAGCTATTTCTTGTATGAATGAGCTCCATGAGCCAGAGCAAAATGTCAGGTTTGAAGGTTCCCTAGCTCCCCGTCCCCTCTTCTTGCACGGTGAGGATAACTTCTGTTGTGTTTTACTTTCACTTTCAAAGGATCTCATCTTAACATTATATATGAACCAGAGATCCTGGTTTACAACAAACACTGGTTAGTTTCTAAACAAACCAACTTCAAACCATGGATTATGAAGGTGTCTTTTAAAACTAATCATTGCTTGATGAAAAGCTGGCCAAGTAGTAGACTGGGGGAGAGAGAAGGGAACTTGTGAGCCTGACACTTTGCTCAGGCTCATGGCATCACATCAATAGAGCATTAAACCATGATTTAACATTTAAATGGACGAAGCTGTTCTGCACACAAAAGGAAGGACATATGGGCAATCTTCTCCTTTTGAACTGAGTTAGAAAGCCTGCATATGCAGAACCTGATGCTATTATGAGGTTCTGAACTCTGGGGCCAATTCTCTCCAATGCCAATTTATTCATCTAATCAGTGGTGCAACTAGAGTCAATGGAGCCATAGGCAGAAAGAGGCAGATGATGGCGGCAGTGGCAACAAGCCTAGTGTCAGCACCTGGGTGGGGTGGGCATAGCAAGGCCCATCAAGGCTGGCTCTTGACTGCCACAGCATCCTTGAAACTTGGTGTGAAACTCTATGTACATGTATCACCCTGTATTTTGGGAACCAGCATCTAATTACTCATCTCTGACAAGAAAACCAACTATTCCTTACAGTATAAATGTCTTTGGCTCATTTATCTCCCAGTATATTCAGTATATTCTTCCAAACAACAAGTTGCAAATACTTATCCACTTGATAGAAATTTCCTCAAGACAGCTTTGGGCACTAGAACTGAGAATTTTAAAAAGATTAATTTTATGCATTCTGTCTTTCTTACATCAGCAGCTAGAAATGTTCTGACCTACAGAGACAAAGGTTTTTTTAAATCTGTAGATGCATCACTGCTCATAAGAGATTTATAGGTTTTTTTCTTACTAGCTCTTATCCCATAGAAGGAGAAGAAACAAGGAGAGATCATTATTAATTCTCTTGAACAAAAAGGGAGTAAGTGCACTTTTCTCTTTGGGTGGAAAAAACCTTGAATGCCTCCATTTTTTTCTGCTTATCAAATTTTATCGTGAGTACCCGGTACAAAAAAAAGGAATATAACATGAGCAGCAGACAAGACACAAATTCCTAAAGGGGGGGGGGAGATCTACTAGGCTACCATTTGAATGATTCACTTTTGGAGCTAAGTGTTAACCAAAGCCTAAAAGCTATGTTAGAACTTAGCTGACTATGAAGCTAGAAGGTTCATATATGACTCCTATACAAAAACACAGCGCTGGAATTCAAAATACAATAAAAAACAAAAGAAAAACCAGAAAATGAACTGAATCGATTCAGAATTACTCAAAACTCACAAACAATACATTATTTGTTTCCTGTAAGTAGATACAAATTCTAACTACTACAATAAAAATGTTACCAAAGCTCATCACAGAAAATAAAAAGTCCAAAATAAAAATAAATAAATGTTATAGATGGTAATTTTGCTACTCTTAAAATATTTAAATCTTCATCTTCTGTGATTAAAGCTATTGGATGAATGGCACAGAAGCAACTATTTGCCCAGTGTAAAACAAATTCTTTGCTTTAAAAGCTTGGCTAGAGGTGGGGAAGAAGTCACACTCCAGATGTTGTGGGACTACAATTCCCATCACCCCTGATTATTCATCTACAAAAACAACAGCATGCCATTTGTGCTACCCCCTTCCTCCAATCATATCCTTTGCTCATTGGGTTTGTTCCATTTTACTTTCCATTCAAGCCAACAGCGTTCTGTGTTCTGCAGCAACAAGGCAACTGTAGAACTGATATAACAACCTCAAAACCATTCACATTTAAAGTTAAATCACCTGCTCTCAAGCAAAACCAAACCAAAACAAAAAATAATAATAGTGCCCACTAAAATGCTCTCAATTGAAGATGGGCCATATAAAATTGCCTCACTGAAAAGAAAAAATAAATACGGAAATGGAGACAGGGACAATAACAGAAAAAAGTGAGTTCTTTCTGAACAGATAGAAAAGATGCCTCCAGGGATCATATTCTACATGTAGGTAGCACTACTCGTGCAACCAGGACCAGCATTTCTGAGCACAGGTCCAAAATACGCAATGCTTGTCTAGACGCCCCGTTAGTCCAGCATTTCCAGCAAGAGGCTCACACTGAAAATGACCTGAGTTTTTTCCTTCTGTGGACTTTTAAAAAACTACCCTTTAGATCTGTTGCTGTACGAAGAGCCTTGTTACAAAAGGAGTACAAATTAATATTTCATTTAGGAATCTTGTTTCCAAAAGGTTTGAATACCGTATTTGACCTTGGATGTTATATATAAATTAATTTTTGTGCCTTTGTTTGTTTAGCAGTAACAGAGAAGCGTTACTGTACCTTTAACAATGTACAAATGTGATGATTGATTCCATGCACCTGTAATGTATTTACATGTTTGTTACCATATTCACTGTGACTGTGAGCATTTCGTATGATCTTTTGTCTTGAGCGAACCTTGTTGAGTGATTAAGTAAGACACAACATAAGATGGTATTGCATATATTTTATGGTCTTTCATTTATTGTAACTGGAATGCCATTTTGTATTATTTAGCACTATTGACTAATGAAGTTTGCTGCGAAACCTGGATAATATCCAGAGAGCAGGTCTCTATTTGGTTCCATTTGACTATTTGTACCATTTTCACCATGGGAGTAGTGAGGAGTTGTTTTCCTGCAACCGCACATACATATATCGCTTAGCGCTTCCAGCAAATGACTATTTGAAGTACGCTTTGTCGCTACTGCTCCTACATATGTGGCTTTGTGCGTCCAGTGAAAAACTATTTGAAGAACAATTTGTTTGCTCCAGCTGTGTAATGTAATACTTACTGCATACACAACCAGTACAGTAAAGAGAGAGACATTAGTTCATTCTATGTTTATGAATATCTCCAGACTTGGTTATGCAGACTGCACTTTAGTTTGCTTATTGTTTAGTAGGTTTATGAGGTTATATACCTATTCTAGTAAAATTGACCTTTATATTCATAAGCCAGTTTTTGGTATTGTTGGTTTGTTGTATAATAATTGTCATTACATCTGATACTTTTTGTGTATACATCATATTCCTAGCACCATTAGCCCATGAAAAATCATATTTAGTGGATGCAAGAGCAGCCTAATTTTGAATATGTAGAAATTAATGATAACAAGGCAGGGAATCTGCCCTTTTATGCTGTGTAAGGCAACCTGCGTACTGACCATGCTACATAAATAAATAATAAAAGTTTCTGAAGACTATACATCTGTATTTATCAGAAACTTTCCAAGTATATTTATTATATAAATGATGGTGCCAAAAAAGAAAAGGGTCATTTGAAGAAAATAACATCTGTATAAAGCCATGAGAAGACAAGGGTGAACGGAGATGTGACCAGCTGCCACTTTTTCTCTTATACTAAGAGCAGAGATAGGTGTGGGGAAGACATCTTCTATTACAGGTTTCCGTCTAACATTTAGGAGACAGCTGCAGGACTCAAAGAAATGTCCTTTCAGACAGCTATCTTGGTGATAGATTGTTCAAGTGAAATTTTTCACTTGATAAGATTTTTCAAGTGACAGGCATTTACCACATGCTGAAAAATCCAAAATTATTTAATTCCTGCTTCAGAACTTCATTCAATCAATATAATTGTCCAGCTATGTATTGCTATTTTAGTTGAATGTTTGCACCCTGCCTTTCCTCCTGATGGAGCCCAGGGTGGGAAACACATACACAATTTAAAAACAAATACAAGCAAAATATGGCTAAAATATGAGACTTTTTGGTGAAGAACAGGTAGTCACTCAATAATTGAATTACTGAATGAATGAATGAATGAATGACATTATTTTAGTGGGTCACTTTATCTTATAGACCTGTGAGGGCTTTGATAAATGACAGAGGTCTAATATAGGCAGCAAGTGGAAATAAATTCACGTGGAAATTCATAGAGTTGCTCAGTCATCTGTATCACTTACAGTGCGGTGGTGCTATATCTTCTTCACTGCCACACAATGTGTAGCAAAGGCATGCAGCCAGTCCCAGGTTCTGTCCTTGGCATCTTCTGGCAGGGCTGTAATACACTCTTGTATGAAACCCCGGAAGAGCTCCTGCCAGTCAGTGTAGAGGCAGTAAATAATCTTCCTTATTTCTATGCTCACTTTTTTATCATAAAGTCATAGAATTATAGAGTTGGAAAGGACCCTGAGGGGAAATCTAGTCCAACTCCCTGCAATGCAGGAATCTCAACTGAGTGCCTGCGCCTGGCAGCAACACAAAAACAATTCCCTCAGATTCATTTGAAGTTGTTGGCATTGGCAAGGTTAAAAGGAACATGAGGAGTGGGAGAATCATGCTCAGTTCTATTATCAAGGTACCCCTCAGATCAGGAAAGCCCTCTGAGGTGATATTATGCAGGGATGCCTGGAAGCAGTGGGCAAGAACTCTGAAAAACTCATTGCATGGCAAGGCCCCAAACCCTCCCCCTTTGTTGGAATAAGGACACTTGACACCAAAATTTTGGTTAATGGGCTGAACTGAAAAGGTCACAACTTTATTGGTTACAGAATGTGAGTGGTACTGGCTTAGGCATTGGAACTGAACCGACTATATCTGACTCCTGCCCACCTGCAGGAAGTCTCAGAAGGGTTAACCACCAGTAGGGGGAGCCCTGTGATGCACATCGACTAGGAACTCCCCCAGGGTCACCAATAGGGGTCGTGCCATGACCCTAGCCCCGCCTGGGCTTCGGACGGGGCCACGCCCCCCAGATTCCTTTAACAGAATACCCTTGAAATAGGAGGAGTAGGTGATGGCCACTACCTTCCCTCACCTCCAAACGAATACTCCAATGCCTAACCGCCAAACCTTACAAAGTTGTGACAATTTGTTACAAGGTAGGCGAAAAAACCAAATGGCTGGTGCCAATTTGTCAAGTGGGAAAAAATCCTACCAGGCTTCTTCAACAGGCGACCAACCAAGGTCCATAGCAAGGTCAAAGGATTAAGAGCCTAATCTTAGGGAGGGAGGGAGGGAGAACTGTGTGAGCAGAAACCAGAAAAAAGGGGCAAGTTCCCGCATGCAGGCAGTTTAAATGCTGTGTGCCACGCCCCCTGGCCAACCGGACTGGTCAGCCTAGGGTGCCGGGGGGGGGAGGGAGACTCCCTAAGACGCAGGGGCTAGCTACACCCCCATGCATGGGGCAGAATCGTGTCCAGCCCGCAACTCCATTTCCCCGGGGAAGGGAAGTGGCTTTTTAGTTCTGAAAGCAGCTTACAATGTGACAGCATTGAGTTCTGCTTCCAATAGGCACCCTTTTATTCTCTTGGAGAATAGGATATAGTCCCAGACCCTCCTGCATCATAGCATCTGCCCTTGACTAATGGAAGCCCCTCCCCCCCCAGCTGAAGAGGGGCCAAGCAAAGAATGGGTTTTACTGAGACCTACTAAAACTAATGGACCTAACATAGACATGTTGATTGATTTCAATGGATCTACTAACAATAAAACTTAAAAGGAAGCCAGTGTTTGTGGACAGTGTTCTTATACAGCTTAGGTGGCACAAAACTTAATTGGCTCTAAGTGGAATCTGGAATTTCCATTGGCTGTACTGTTCTTGCAGATGTTCTGAGTTATAGTCCCTTCCGTATTTACTATATCCATATAAAGATCTGGTCTCAACAAATCTTATATTGTAGAATAAGGCAACATAATGTATTACCGACCCCTCAAATTACACGTTTCAATTATTGCCTGCATAGAATAATCTAATATTTGTTTCAACATAAATACTTGTGGGGGAGCAAGCCAGGTTGGCTGGCACAAAAACGACCATGTACCTGTAGCCCTACTCCCCAAACATCTAGTAACAAACCTAATAGGGAAATCCAAAGTGAGATTCACAATCTGTTATGCATGCACTTGTCTGGATTCTAGCTGGTGCAGAATACGAGTACTTTCTTGCAAAAATGCAAGATATTTTCTTCCTATCCTCTATATATGTCAAGTGGACAAATATATAAGTCATGGGGGAGGGGAATATAAAAATTACCAACTGCAGCCTTCTAAAAAAATCTTTCAGCCATCAATTTGATCTCAAATTGTCTGGTCTGGCACAAGCCAGTCAATGTGACACAGGCTTATAAATCAACTTTCCATTGTGCTGTTTAGAGCATAAAGCACACAAGGAAACCATTTTTAAGAAGCCTCAATCTTAAATTTCCCTCCCTCCAGCTGTGTTTGTGCATTGATCCAAATATTGCTACTCTATGTGTGTTTGTGCCTGAAGCAGAATATTTTGGCTGAGGCACCATGGGATATATCTTTGTTTTCCTCTTAAACTATTTCCCCAAACTACCATGTCCTCTATACTACCTAAAATATCAGGTAGCACAGTATGTATTTTCATTTTTGTTCATGTTTGACATGGATGGGACTGAAGACAATATTAGGTTACAGAAGGCAGCATGCACAGTACTGTTTCCTGTGTATGCTAAATGGGATGACTACCTGTCACTCACACTTTACAAATTGATAAATTTTGCTATTCTGTGTTCTGAAGGACACTGGACATATGCTACCATTGTTCTGCACAAGTAATCCTCTGTAGAAGCCAGCTGCAGGATTAAAACATTAGCCAATCCACAAGTGTCTATGCTAGGTCAGTCAAAGTAGTAGTAGTGGTAGTAGTAGTGATAATAATGATGATGATGATGATGATGATAGTAGTAGTAGTAATACTTTTATTAATACTCTACCCATCTGGCTGGGATTCCCAGTGGGAGGTGGAAGGCAGCAAGCAAACATGCCAACACAATGGAATAAATGTGTTGTTTTTTCAGTAGCCGCCCACAGTGCACTTTATCTGAAAGTTATTGTGAGGGATTTGGCCCAAGAGATAATAAATGTCAGCATTCAATCTTTTATATTACAGTTATGGGGCAGGAAAGTGTTGGCACTGTCAAGATCCAATGCCAGTTTTATACCCATGCAATGCAATGTGCTACAGCAGTACATTTTGAGAAAACTATTACTGAAGTTATTAATGCAGTATTTCAGCTGCAACTACTACCTCATCCTTTGCAGTGCAATTCTATCATGTCTACTCTGGCACAAGTCACATTGGGTTCAATGGTACTTACACACTTGTCAGTGTGTGTTTAGAATTCCAGCCTTTGTGAAATTGTGTCCTAAAACTCACATCTACCTGTACAACCCTATGTATATGTCTACTCAGTACAGGTACCAATCCTATAACCAGGTTCCAATATAATACAAACTCTGGGATACAGCCCCATTTATCTCAATGGATATACAGGCTCACACTGTCAATATAATATAAATTTGGAAAAACTGAGTCCAATTAATAACTTTAGCAAAGTCATCCTTAATTAATTTAGATGAGCTTATTTTACTAGTTTTATTTAATATGCAATGATTTTTTCATGAATTTTATGCTTGCCTTCTAGCATGTCTATTTTTGTCTTTTCTTTCTTTTTGGAGTTAATTTCTGCTGCTACTTTAAACTGCTGGGATTTTAAAACAGAACAATTATTTAACTATTTAATTTGTGCCTAATATGCATATTTTCTTTCTGTTGTAGTTCAAATATACTTTAAAAATATAGAATACATAAAAATCTTTGCTATGGGTTTATACAGTGGTACCTCGGGTTACATACGCTTCAGGTTACAGACTCCGCTAACCCAGAAATAGTACCTCGGGTTAAGAACTTTGCTTCAGGATAAGAACAGAAATCGCGCGGCAGCAGCAGGAGGCGCCATTAGCTAAAGTGGTGTTTCAAGTTAAGAACGGACCTCTGGAACGAATTAAGTCCGTAACCAGAGGTACCACTGCATATTTTTTGGCAAAATTATAGCAACATGTTAGAATCATATAATCATAGTATTGGAAGGTCATTTAGTCCAACCCCCTGCAATGCAGGAATCTTTTTGCCCAAGATGGTGCTCAAACCCACAACCCTGAGATGAAGAAACAATTTTTTCTTCATTTATCTCCTGGTTTAGAAACTGATTTATCTCATTCTAAAGCCTGCCTTTCCTAATCTAAATTATTGTTGTTATTATTGTCATTATTAATAATTTTGGAAGGCCTGGGCAAATATTGCACATTTGATTAACTCATAGGCCCCTTTGAGCATAATCTTCTGTGCAAGTGGCATACAGAGAAGCAGGTGACAGTGAAACAGGCAATGCATATGGTGGGCTCTCAGTCTAAAAGGGTAGTCTAAATGTTTACACAACATTAATACAATTATTTAATTTATTTATTTTCAAGAGAACATTTTATTTTATTCTTACTGTCACATCACATAGCTTAGTGTGGCGTTTTAAGCTATTTACCTGCTGAGGTTTGCACCACTTTCTAAATTGGTGAGATAAAAGATAATTGTTTAATCAGCATACAAACATTTCTCCTGAACCTAGCAGCCTCCTGAAGGAGCAAAGAGATTAAGCAGAGTAAGTGGCAACAGTTATGAGATCCGCTGTCTCCCAGGAGCCTGCATTGTAAGGCTAATTCACCTATCTAGACTCAACCTGAGTGAATAAATACAACCCTTCTATGTTGCTAGCCACTCTTACAAACTGCCCAGCCTCTATCTAGAGCTCTCCTACATTATGTGCTCTGAAATGTATGCCTGAAGGCAGATTCCAGTTACTGCTGCAGAGTTGCATTATTGCTTAGCATCTGCCTGAGATGTGGCTGTGATCACACACTCTATTTTACTGTGCCCTCACTACTAATAGCAGACCATCCAGGACAACAATAACAACAAAAATCTGTCAAAATTTGTTACGGTTTGCTTCTAAAGCTGTGGAGCTCATTGTCATGAACTGGTAGAACGGTGGGGAAGAGGAAGAGGATCCTGGCGAAGGGTAGCTGGGATTGGGACACATTGAGGTGAGCAGGGGATGGGAAAGGAAGTACTCACAGGGTGATGAAGGATGGTGAGGGGACAAAGGTCAATGCACAGGAACCAGAGCAGCAGGACCCACTACCAGTGCCAGAGAGCCCCTGTCTCCATGAACATGGTGGGCCCTGAGGTATAGGGAGCAGCAGGAGTGGCACTCTAGGAGGCTAAGGCAGGCAAGGGCCCACAGCCCAGCTCCTGAGCCCAGGTGGGGCTCGCTAGCTCTGGGAGGAAAGGTGTGATTCCTCAGCTGGAGTAGGCTTGGAACAGGTGAGGGTCACATGCCTCATCAAGCACAGATGCTGCAATTAGCATGCAACATATAAAAGGGAAGCAGAGCTGAGGTGCTGTGTCTGCTCAATGGCCCATGTTGATGGCTCTTGGCTTGGATGCCACTGGACCTCTAACCGATTGGCCATTCTTCTGCTGCTGGATCTATTTTATGGGACAGAATTGTCCCTGGTCTACAAGATAAAGCATCACAGGACAAAACTAACTGGGGTCAAAATGGAGTGACTGGAAACCCTCCCTTTGTCTGTCTGCTCAGTAGCACAAGGTTTTGTTTAAGTATTTTGTGGGGTTGGTGCCTTTTCAATAGTCAAAGTCCTTATTTTCACTCTTGTCTTGCCCAGTAGATGCAGGCCTTCTTTCATTGTTGGTAACTCTCTTCACTGACAGAAGCCCTTCTATCTATTTCCATGCCTACTGGATGATTACTGAACTGTACATTTTTTTTCTATTACAAAGTAAACATGGATCTCCTCAGCTGCCTCCTGTCCTATTTCCTCCTATAAATAAGAATTATTATTTTTTGCCTGATTTGGTTGTGCAACCAAATATTGGGTTGCTTTTTTAAAATTAAGATGCAACTCATGTAAATTTGTCCCTGCTGCTTCCCTGGTAGTTTCCACATTTACAGACTGATCCCAGTTCAGCTCCCAATTGCTCTTGAATTACAACATCACCAACTCCACACACAAATCTGTCTCTCAACATATCCTCCAGAACATTTCCAAAAGAAGCGTTCTGTAAACTTTTTGAGATTAGCTCTATATTGATAAATTCAGCTCTCTCTCCCCCTCCTATTACATAATTTGAAATGTTCCTGTTATACTTGGCCTTGGAATTCAGCGGTCAATCAAGATTTTTTGTAACCCTGCCAAATTTTATGCTCTGGTATTTGTGGTTGCAATAAACATCTTAAAAAATAGCACCTTTTTTGCCACACACACACACACACACACACACA
Organism: Podarcis liolepis; assembly: GCF_965112155.1. Taxonomy (NCBI): domain Eukaryota; kingdom Metazoa; phylum Chordata; class Lepidosauria; order Squamata; family Lacertidae; genus Podarcis; species Podarcis liolepis. Next base: position 68,103,837 of record NC_139557.1, on the reverse strand, counting down.
CACACACGGCAATGCCCTTGGGATGACAATGATAAAACTGATGAAAATGTAAATAGAGGAGGTGCATAACTAGGCATTGTGAGTGCAGGGACAAAGGATAACAATTCAGAGACCAAAGTATCACAGGTGAAACCTCTTGTAGTCATGTTTCTATTCCTCAGAAAGAAAAGGCAGAAAAACAGCAAGAAATTAATTCATAATTTGTGAACTATGGTCCTTATTCAGAAGTGAAGGCACAAAACAAAACTGATGCTGAGTAGCAGAATTCTTGGACAAGAATCAGCTGCTTATCAAGACTAGAGAAAACTTAATCTTTTAGGGATCACTTTACAAGGCTTTGCTAAAGGCTGTGAAACACACACACGCTATATGACTCATCACATACTTTAACAAATCACAATAGCACTTTCTCTTTACTTCCTTGTACTAGAGATTAAATGTCACTATTTGTTCCTGCCAATGTTAACTGGAATTGCCCATGTGGCATAATCTTATTACAAGCAATACTGTACAGTGGTACCTTGGTTTACAACCATAATCTGTTCTGGAGGTCCGTTTGTAAACCAAAACAGGTTGTAACCCAAGGCACATTTTCGCCAATGGGGCCTCCAAAATTTTTTTGTTCATAATCCCAAAAAAATGGGTTATCAAAAAAAAAAAAAAAAAAAAAGGTTGCAAACCAGGACACGCACTTCCAGGTTTGTATTCCAAAATGTATCCAAACCTTTTCAATAAATATCATATAAAAAAAAATGTATGCAAACCAAGGTACCACTGTATTTGAAATTTACATGTTGCCAAAAATTATGAGATCCCAACAGAATATGAAAAAGGATTCTCTGTTTGTGATGCTTTGTTCAATGATGGAACATAAATGTATATGTTCTATTTGTGTGGAAACATAAATATAAGAATACATTGTTTGCCAGAAACTGTGTGCTACTCCCCCCTCCAACCCATCACAATCAAGCATATATTTTTTGCCTGCACTGATCCGTTTTTTCCTGGCTAACCAGGAGGAACATCCCTTGATCTATCTTTCTTTTTTCTTGGAACAATGCAAGAAGAGCAGAAGTGACTATTCCAATCTACCACTAGGTTCCTCATCGGCTTCCCTTAGAGCACCTTATTGCTGCTTATTTGAATTTTGTGATTTATATTTTTATTTGTAAGCCACCTTCCATAGAAAGGTGGGATATATGTGTTGGGGGGGGATGAAATTAACTCCTGTTGAACAACCACTTTGAAGATGGGTTGGCTACTTGACTGCACAATGTCACCCAATGGACATCAGCAGGTGAGCAACTTCAGCGTCTCCTTCATGCACAAGTATGTTCTTCATGTACAAGACATAAGGCTGCTCAATTTATTTTGGAAGTTAAGGTGTAAAAAGTCTGTGACGAAAGAATAATCCATTACATGCCAGTATCTGCTTGCCTCTTGCTGCCCAATACATATTGTTGAACATGGTTGTCCTTGTTATATCGCTGCTTTGCACGTATCAGTAGGCCGTACTACATTCACAAATCCCAAGGGACCCTTCATATCCAAGAAACATGGTCTCTCTGCAATGTTATAAGATGAACAGAAGAACTGGACTATCCATCTGGGCAATCTTTATAATAGCACTGAGGTACTGTATGGCCCTTCCAAAGCTCTTTTAATACCTAACAAATTAGAGCTTGCAGGGCAGCAGCTGAAGGAGGAGCAAAAGAGTTTTCTTGTGTGTGTGTTTCTTGTGGCTGATTAGCTGCTCTCCCTGTGCAAAGGTCAGAGGGGGCAGGGTTTCTGTTGAGTCATGTGATTAGTTGTGGGAGGAGCTTATCAGAGCTTGCAGGGCAGCGGTGCAGCCTTGCAGGCCTGGCAGCACGCGCAGTTCGGTCCATCTTTTAGATTTAGGGGAGCTAGTCTCAAATGTTTGTTGGGGGAGACCTAGGTTTTTTTTGGGGGGGGTTATTTGTCCTGTCTTCACGCTTTTTAAGATGGAGGACCACTGTAGCCACCCCCAACGACAGATGGAGGGTGAGGGAACAGCTGCAGTCGCCTGCGGTTCCTGCGCAATGTTTGCCATCTTGCCAAAGGTTGCAGGCAGCTTTACCTGCAGCAAATGTATGTTGATTGCACTCTTAGAAGACAAAGTCCAGCAACTGGAGGAACGTGTAGCTACGCTCCAAAGAATTAGAAAGCTGGAGCTCTTCTTGGAAGCAACAGAGAACACCGTCTCCACCAAGGAGGAGACGGGGGACACCCCTGAGAAGGAGGCTAGTTCACCAACACAGGTGCCAGATATATGGAGAAACGTGACTCAAAGAAGTAGGAGGCCCAGGGTTTGCTCTGATTGTTTAGAAATACACAATCGCTTTGAAGTCCTCTCCCCTAGCATGGAAGATGAAGAACAGACTCCATTTGAGGATCTCTCCCTCATTACAGTCGATCAGGTATATGAAGATGAGCAGCAAAGTCAGTCCTCAGGGAATGTGCAGGCGACCTTGGAACGGACAGCTCACGGAAGAACCCTGACCAAACCTAAGAGGAGGCGTGTAGTGGTGATAGGGGATTCCCTACTGAGGGGAACAGAAGCAGTGATCTGTGGGCCTGACAAGATGTCTCGGGAGGTGTGCTGTCTCCCCGGGGCTAAGATCCAAGATGTAACTGAACGACTGCAAGGAATCATAAAACCCACTGACAAATACCCCTTCCTCTTGGTTCATGTGGGAACCAATGACACTGCAAGCAATAGCATCCAGAAGATCAAAAGAGACTACGAGGCTCTGGGCAGGAAATTGAAGCAATTAAATGCACAAATTGTCATCTCATCTGTCCTCCCAGTTGAACGACGTGGCCCAGGGAGAGAGGGAAAAATAGTGGAAGTGAACAACTGGCTTCGCAAATGGTGTAAACAGGAACGGTTTGGATTCTTAGATCACGGACTGCAGTTTCTTGAAGATGGGACTTCTGGCAAGCGATGGGCTGTACCTCACAACGGTTGGGAGGAATGTTTTTGCCAAAAATCTCAGAAACCTCATCAGGAGGGCTTTAAACTAACTAATGTGGGGGAGGGAGACAGTGCTCCTGAAGGTAGGAGTCTATCAATTGATGAAGATGATCATCCAAATGTCATAGACCAAATGGAGCAAACAGCACGCAGACCTAGTGGTGGGAGTAAAAATTCCTTAAATAAGAGACACGGGGGAATGTTTAATGGACTTCAATGTCTGTACACTAATGCACAAAGCATGGGAAATAAACAAGATGAGCTTGAGCTCTTGGTACAGCAAACTAAATATGACATAATAGGCATCACTGAAACCTGGTGGGATAAGTCCCACGATTGGAATGTAATAATGGAGGGATACAATCTATTTCAGAGAAACAGACCAGACAAGAAAGGAGGAGGAGTGGCGTTATATGTCAGGGATGTGTATACCTGTGAAGAGACCCAAGATTTAGAACCTCAAAGCCAAAGTGAGAGCATTTGGGTCAAAATTAAGGGAGAGAAGAATAACAGAGACCTCATTGTGGGAGTTTACTATAGATCCCCAAGCCAAACAGAGGACATAGATGATGCCTTCCTGGAACAGATGGCCAAGCATGCAAAAGGAAGGGAGATGGTAGTAATGGGGGACTTTAATTACCCGGATATTTGTTGGATGTCAAACTCAGCCAAGAGCATAAGGTCAAACAGATTCCTCACTGGCCTTGCAGACAACTTCATTGTCCAGAAAGTGGGAGAAGCAACAAGAGGAACAGCCATTTTAGATCTGGCCCTAACCAATGTTGATGACCTGGTTAGTGGGGTAGAAGTGGAAGGATCATTAGGCGCGAGTGATCATGCTCTTCTGAAGTTTTCTATACAGCGGAAAGGAGCAGCCAAGCATACTAGGACTCAATTTCTTGACTTTAAGAAAGCCGACTTCATAAAACTTAGGGAAGTGCTGGGTGAGATCCCATGGACAGTAATACTAAAAGGAAAGGGAGTTCATGATGGCTGGGAGTTTGTTAAGAGGGAGATAGTAAAAGCACAACTTCAGGCAATACCAATGAGACAGAAACATAGAAGGTGCCTAAAGAAGCCAGGGTGGCTATCTAAAGAACTTTTAACTGAGTTAAGATTAAAAAAGGATGTGTACAAAAAATGGAAAAGGGGGGAAACCACCAAAGAGGAATTCAGCACATGTAGACACAAAGTCAGAAAAGCTAAAGCACAAAATGAACTCAGGCTTGCTAGAGAGGTTAAAAGCAACAAAAAAGGCTTTTATGGGTATGTCCGTAGCAAAAGGAAGAACAAAGAAACAGTGGGGTCACTCAGAGGAGAAGATGGTGAAATGCACCATCAACTCCTCAATGCCTTCTTTGCCTCAGTCTTCTCCGATAAAGAAAACAATGCCCGACCTGAAGAATTTGGAGCAAATGATTCAGCAGAGGAAACACAGCCCAGAATAACTAAGGAGACAGTACAAGAATACTTGGCTAGTTTAGATATATTCAAGTCTCCAGGGCCAGATGAACTGCATCCAAGAGTATTAAAAGAACTGACAGATGTGATCTCAGAACCACTGGCAGTCATCTTTGAGAATTCCTGGAGAACAGGCGAAGTCCCGGCAGACTGGAGGAGGGCAAATGTTGTCCCTATTTTCAAAAAGGGGGAAAGAGAGGACCCAAATAATTATCGCCCAGTCAGTCTGACATCAATACCAGGGAAGATTCTGGAGCAGATCATTAAGCAAACAGTCTGTGAGCACCTAGAAAGGAATGCTGTGATCACCAATAGTCAGCATGGATTTCTGAAAAATAAGTCATGTCAGACTAACCTGATCTCGTTTTTTGACAGAATTACAAGCCTGGTAGATGAAGGGAACGCAGTGGATGTAGCCTACCTTGATTTCAGCAAGGCATTCAACAAGGTGCCCCATGATATTCTTGTAAAGAAGCTGGTAAAATGCGGACTTGACTATGCTACCACTCAGTGGATTTGTAACTGGCTGACTGACCAAACCGAAAGGGTGCTCATCAATGGTTCCTCTTCATCCTGGAGAAGAGTGACTAGTGGGGTGCCACAGGGTTCTGTCTTGGGCCCGGTCTTATTCAACATCTTTATCAACGACTTGGATGGTGGACTGAAGGGCATCCTGATCAAATTTGCAGATGACACCAAACTGGGAGGGGTGGCTAACACCCCAGAGGACAGGATCACACTTCAAAACGACCTTGACAGATTAGAGAACTGGGCCAAAACAAACAAGATGAACTTTAACAGGGAGAAATGTAAAGTATTGCACTTGGGCAAAAAAAATGAGAGGCACAAATACAAGATGGGGGACACCTGGCTTGAGAGCAGTACATGTGAAAAGGATCTAGGAGTCTTGGTTGACCACAAACTTGACATGAGCCAACAGTGTGACGCGGCAGCTAAAAAAGCCAATGCAATTCTGGGCTGCATCAATAGGAGTATAGCATCTAGATCAAGGGAAGTAATAGTGCCACTGTATTCTGCTCTGGTCAGACCTCACCTGGAGTACTGTGTCCAGTTCTGGGCACCACAGTTCAAGAAGGACACTGACAAACTGGAACGTGTCCAGAGGAGGGCAACCAAAATGGTCAAAGGCCTGGAAACGATGCCTTATGTGGAATGGCTAAGGGAGCTGAGCATGTTTAGCCTGGAGAAGAGGAGGTTAAGGGGTGATATGATAGCCATGTTCAAATATATAAAAGGATGTCACATAGAGGAGGGAGAAAGGTTGTTTTCTGCTGCTCCAAAGAAGCAGACACGGAGCAATGGATCCAAACTACAAGAAAGAAGATTCCACCTAAACATTAGGAAGAACTTCCTGACAGTAAGAGCTGTTGGACAGTGGAATTTGCTGCCAAGGAGTGTGGTGGAGTCTCCTACTTTGGAGGTCTTTAAGCAGAGGCTTGACAACCATATGTCAGGAGTGCTCTGATGGAGTTTCCTGCTTGGCAGGGGGTTGGACTCGATGGCCCTTGTGGTCTCTTCCAACTCTATGATTCTATGAAATGTTGAGATAAGCTACTCTTTCCAAATCAGAAGAGCAGACTGAGTTAAGCAGGGTGAGGACAGCAATTACATAATTAGGAGCAGAAAGGATAGGTGTGATTTATCATCCAGGTGCATATTTGGTGTGTGTTAGGTGTAAATAGCACTTCTGATGTAGTAATAGGATACAGGCAGTATTATGATGTATGTTTAAACAACCAGCACACTCTTTGTATTTACAGAGCATGAAAATACTTCTGAACTATAAGTATTTTGACAGTGTCCTTTTAGTTAATTGGTTCTTTAAATACACAAGTACTAATAACTACATTTTTACGTTGGTACAGGACAGTATGTTTTGAAAATATTATAGACATTCACTTCAGATACAAAACAAATAGTTTCCTACAGCTTGAGTATTTTTCTTCCTCATTCACCAAGTACTATTTTTAGTACAGTATAACGTTGCATTCAAGATAATTGCAAGGCAAATTAGAATTCTTGGAATGATTCCAGATGATGCATTAAAAAATTATTTCCTCTTTGGTTCTGAGAATTCCTTTAATAATCATCTGCTTTTCCTTTGGCATATAATAAATTGTCATCAGAGTATAATTGAAAACAAGCGGCAAGATCAAGAGGAGGTCCGATATGTCAGTAAACTGTTCTGAAGTAGAACAGAGGGGAGTAAAATTCTTCACATTTGCATCAATATAATCATTATGAAGCAACAGCTAATCAATGAAGACTAGCCAAACTCTCTAAAAGGAATGTCTTAGAAATTTATTTTATTTTCTAACAAAGTTTCCCTCCCACCTCCTGCCCTGGCTGGTGTAAGGTGGTAGAGCTTTAGAAATAGTGGGTCACCCTCTACTGTATTCCTCACACGCCCAGTTAGGATGGCTCTGTGTGATGTTTTGCTATTAGGTGCATCCTTTGGGGGGGAAATGTCACAAAAATACAAAAAATATAATACTGTGAAACAGAAGCAAGGAAAGGCTAAGGCTAAGTAAGGCTTACTTAATTTATGTAGTTTATATATTGTCCAATTAAGTACTAACCTATTTATGTACCTAGTACCTAGAATGCTACTAGCCAGAACCTGGAAAACCTTGCAATTAATGAATATTGACCACTTGTATGATATAGTCTGGCAACCAGCCATAATGGAAAAGTTGTTGCAAAAATATATAATTTTTACACTGTGTGATATTTTATTAAATATGGAAATGAAACAACATATAGATGAGAAATACCTACAACATATATTGCAATATGGTGCAGATAAGCAGGTACTACTCATTAGCTCATTCCTGTGTTTTCCAAGTTGATTGATTGAAAAATTCAGTGAACTGGTTTACTGTAATCACCTCATTATGTACTGTAAAATAATGTGCTTAGTATTTTACTCCCCTAATGACCCATTTTTTTGTCAGAACGGACATGTTGCAGCTCAGCAGTTGAGTATTCAGTCAACTCTATTGTTTCTGCACACAAACAAATTTCCCTTCAATACAAATAGCCAGCTGCTATCTGCCACAGTTCAACCTAAATTCAAAGGATTGTATGAACTGGCCAGGAGTCCATACTAATTTCCATTTCATTCATGACTATTCTTTTGAAACTGCTTTTGATCAAGAACACTTGTCCACCTAAAAGTAGATTGCAGCCTTCAGCACAGAACTGCAGAATAAATTTAGTTCCGATCACATTTCAATATAAAACTTCCTATTTTGCTCTTCCTGAAACAATGCACAAACTGAAATGCAGCTTTGGAAATCCTTTGAAATTTGCACCTCTCTAAATTTTGCTATGCAGATCTGCCCCCCCATGTGGATTTTAAGGGGGCAAATGCATATTAATTCATATCTTAGTGAAAATAACACAAAAATATGCATTGCTATTAGGAATATTCATTGAAAAATAAGTACATTAGGTAAGATTGCATAAGAATGTGTATACTAGAAGAAATGTACACTAACAAGCTAATTAATTGTTGTGATTACTTTTTTAAAGTGCAAACTTAAAATTGAGAAACTAAGATTTGTTCATCTCTGCTTTTTGCACTTCAGTTCCTGTCTAGGATATTACAGGATAACATAAAATTCATTAGTAGTCTTGACCATGATTTATGGAAGTAAATGAATTCTAAAATCCTAGTCCTTTGTTTTCTCTTTAAAACTTCAATTTCATAAAATTAATTGCCACTCTCCTTAAGAACTTTGTATTATACAATTGAGATGAATTAATTAAGAAATATTTGTACATGGTTAGATACATACCACCTTTCATCATTCCAACTTCATAACATTTTCGGAGCCTGCAAGCCTGGCAACTTTTCCTCCTGTTCTTGTCAATAGTGCACTGGTTAGTAGCAGGACACATGTAATCATTGTGACCTGTAAAAATCATAGGGAAATGACATTAAAGTGACAATTTTCACAGGTACCCCTAAAACACAATGCTTTCATAAGCTTCTATAATGTTTTACTTTACATTTCTTGCTGGTTGGTTGGCATGAGGGACATTGTCTTTTCAATAGTGGTCCCACATTTCTCTTCCCACAGAAGACCTTATCATTGCTTTGAAGTTGAAAACATTTCTATTTAAAAACAACAACCCAGTCTATGTTAAATGTTTTTCCAGCACGACAAATTAATTAAACTGCGGCAGACAGTATTTTGTATCAAATTCTGCTGGGGGGAAATGAAACTGCTGCTGATTTTTATATTTGAAATCTTATTTTACAGTGGTGCTGCCTTTTGAGTTTTTATATATTTTTATATTTTTCTGTAAGGTGGTGTGTCCTGAAAGGCAAGGTAGATGTGCATCAGATAAATACATAAAATAAACTCCTGTCACTTGCTCTTGACCTACTTCTTGATCTAACAAAGGAGTACAGCTTTCATCATGTGTATACTGGATGTGTATTAGTGTTCCCTTGAGAATTTTGTATTTCCTAGTTGAAATAAAAACAAAAATCCTATGGTACTGAAGCCTTGATGTGGATTGAAAATACAGAGCTGATCCTAGCCAGTCCTCCTTCTACACACAGCTAAACAGGACAAGGTACAGCACACAATGAAACAATTTTATGACAGAACTGTTTGTTCTTCATTCAGGTCAGGGATCTGAAAGTGAGCTTGTTGGAGGCCTTGGTCTCATCAGACCCAGTCCTCTGTCATTCATTATATGTTAGCAAAGGTAAAGTGTGTGTTTTTTAAAGAAGCTACTATCAGATTATACCAAGAACAAGTCTGTTGACTTGTACTAAATAAACAAAATAAATAAAATTCCTCCTATTAAGCAGAAGACACTATATAATTTAGTGACACACCACGTAACACCTAAAAAAAGTATTGTTCAGAATTATAATTTATTTTATTTATAAACTAGTCACCTAAGGAATTAGAAATGTCTTGACATTTTACTTCTTCAGTTTGTACTGTATCAAAATATATTCACTACATTAGAGTCCACAGAAAATAAAGACTGACTATTCTGTGTTAGTCATACTTACAGTAGACAGCTGAAACGAATGGGTCTATTTTGAGTGTGACTTAGTTGGATATCACCTACTGTTTTAGCAACTTTGCTGCAACTTAAATCCATTAGTTTCAGTGGGTCTACTCTGAGCATGACTTTATGTGGTATAATTAATTTAAAATTGCAGCAGTCACTAAATTTCACTACCAATTCATAAGCCACATACTATCATAAACAAAGTTTGGGGAGCAATTTTATAGTCCCCGTGCAGAGAAATTTGTGGGTTTTCATCTTGTAGCCACACAGGTTAAACACCCTACAGAGGCATCACAGGAACTTTGACGTGCTTTCAAACTGCTAGGTTGGCAGCAGCAGGGACCAAGCAACGGGAGCTCACCCCGTTGCGGGGATTCGAACCACCAACCTTCTGATCAGCAAGTCCTAGGCTCTGTGGTTTAGCCCACAGCGCCACCCGCATTCCTGATCTCTGGTACTTATACCTATATAATTGTTTACAGTGAGAATGTCACAGTTTACTACTCCAGTTATTATATAATATTCTTCCTAACAGATATTATATTTATTTATTAGATTTACATACCAACTTTTTGCCAAGGCACCCAAGGCAGTTTTAAATTTTTAAAATAAGAATTACTAATCATAAAACAGGGACGCGGGTGGCGCTGTGGGTGAAACCACAGAGCCTAGGGCCTGCCAATCAGAAGGTCAGCGGTTCAAATCCCTGCAACGGGGTGAGCTCCCATTGCTCGGTCCCTGCTCCTGCCAACCTAGCAGTTCAAAAGCATGAAGTGCAAGTAGATAAATAGGTACCACTCCAGCGGGAAGGTAAACAGCGGTTCTGTGCGCTGCTCTGGTTCGCCAGAAGTGACTTAGTCATGCTGGCCATATGACCCGGAAGCTGTACGCCGGCTCCCTTGGCCAATAAAGCGAGATGAGCGCCGCAACCCCAGAGTCCGCCACGACTGGACCTAATGGTCAGGGGTCCCTTTACCTTTACCTTTAATCATAAAACACCTAAAACCCAGGGAATGGAGTCACATCCTCTGCAACAACACATGCTTCTATTCTCTTTCATAAGGTAACGACCACTGTATAGATTAGGAAATGTCAGAGTATGTCTGAAGCACTTTTTCTCATAATCAGAATGTCTTGTGTACATGAAACTCTAGATTACAAAAATAAATCCCACTGGTCACAATAAAACCTCGTTTCCACATAAAGGACTTAGAGCTATCATATGTCTAGTCTTATGTCTAGCATCAGATTTGTTATACAATTCTGCAGGATGTCAAAGAAACAAATACATGACCTTAAATGTGATTGAACAGAACAGGATACCTGAGACAGATTGATTTGAGATGAGAAGTCGTAGTAATCAAAGCATAGCTACAAACGAAAGGAAAGCTCCTGACTTTAAGCTAAAGCTTTATTCTGTGTGACCAGTAAATATATTCTGTTGCTCATACTGGCCAAAAGCTATTACAGTGGTGCCTTGGGTTAAGAACTGAATTCGTTCTGGAGGTCCGTTCTTAACCTGAAACTGTTCTTAACCTGAAGCACCACTTTAGCTAATGGGGCCTGCCGCCATGCTGCCACCGCACAATTTCTGTTCTCATCCTGAAGCAAAGTTCTTAACCAAGAGGTACTATTTCTGGGTTAGCGGAGTCTGTAACCTGAAGCGTCTGTAATCCTAGGTACCACTGCACATGGCTTTGTTGTATAAAAAAATTTCTTTAAGTTGCTAAACTTAATTGCCATTGCTAAATAAGAGACACAGTAGACAAAATGTACAACCAAACATCCACTCAATTCAATGGGGCTTACTTCCAGTGAAGTGGGTTAGATTAAAGATTAAGTGAATAATCATTAACAACTGGCTTTGGGTAGTTTACTCAAAACTCAAAATAATAAAATACTAATAGTAAGTGTTTACTGTTTATGGAGATGAGTGGGAAAACCCCCTCCCTGAAATCCAAAACAAAACAAGTTTCTATCAAAATAAATATGGAACAAAGTCGCAATAAATACTGTAAGTATTTTATCTTATATTATGAAAAGCAGAACATGTCAGGGTTAACATTGTATGAGTGAAGGTTGTACACCACCCAAAATTGACAAGCAAATGATACTGACCAGAGCTATGGCTTATATAAATAATTTTAAACAATTTGGTGTGCCTAAAGTAGACATACCAAGCATATTTACTCAGATGTAAGTCCCACTGAGCTCAAGGGGACTTACTGTGCAGTAAGTGTGTGTTTAGAATTACAGACCTAGTGCATTTGTATCTCAGTAGATACCGTATTTTGCGCCCCATAGGACACTCCGGCCCATAGGACGCACCTAGATATTTTGGGGGGGGGAATAAAGAAAAAAAAATCCCCCCCCAGGTGCGGGGCTGGAAGAACCAGCTCGGGGAAGAGTGGGAAGGCACGCTCTGCCTCCCCGCTGTCCCCCGAGCTTGTGGGGCTGGCGATGGGGAGAAGTGCGATGATCCCAGGACTGCAGGCAGCTCTGCGCCGCCATCGGGAGCGGGGCGGGGCTTCGCCCCCGGCTCCCACGCAGAGCTGCGCTGATCCCGGGACGGCAGGCAGCTCTGCGCCGCCATCTGGAGCGGGGTGGGACTTAGCGCCCCGCTCCGGATGGCAGCACAGATCTGCCTGCAGTCCCAGGACTGCAGGCAGCTCTGCACCGCCATCGGGAGTGGGGCGGGGCTTCGCCCCCGGCTCCCGGTGGCCGCACAGAGCTGCGCTGATCCCGGGACGGCAGGCAGCTCTGCGCCGCCATCTGGAGCGGGGCACTAAGTCCCGCCCCGCTCCAGATAGCTAAGGGAGAAACAAGACCCTAGTTGGGGTCTGATGCTGTGAACCTCTCCATCACAGGTTCAGGTTGTAGATATGTGTATATATGTGCACAGGTATATATGTAAATAAACCATATTATCATAAAGACATCACAGTCTCCACTATGCCTCATTTCCAAAAAGAAATATTAACCCTGGTTAAGTGCCTGGAACTCCTGGAATCTCATACCACTTGGAGACTGAGGGGGTGTGCAACAGTATTTTTGTCCAGTCCTTGCCCCAATATCACTTTTCTAGATTATAATCACTATTTCACACCACATATTAAATGTGCACCAATTTACATTTACTTTCACTGAATATCATTTGCCATTTGTTGCCCTTTCAGCTTGGAGAGGTATTTCTGAATTCTTCACAATCTGCTTTGATTTCATCAACTTTATGTTCTGTAGCAGGCTTCCTCAACCTTGGCCCGCCAGATGTTTTTGGCCTACAATGCCCATGATCCCTAGCTAGCAGGACTAGTGGTCAGGGATGATGGGAATTGTAGTCCCATCTGGAGGGCTGAGGTTGAGGCAGCCTGTTCTGTGGTATCAGCAATAATGCAAATTCATTTTTTTTTAAAAAAATAGATATTTAGATTTAGGTATATAATCTTTCCAGAGAGATCCATTAAGAGTCTTATGATTCTTTTGTTCCCGCATTGTATATCTTTTCCCATTTCAGACAGATAATAAAAAGGGAGTATTCCTTTTCCAGATGACACTTACACATGACATCCTATTCCTACACCCCCGCCAAATGGCTGAACCGATCAACTGTGCAGATTCCAATCTATGAAAAGTGTGGCACAGAGCTATGCTATCTTCCCTTACTCTCTCCAGCTGATAAATCACAATTGTTTTTTAGTGCTTGGCATGTGATCAAACCAACAGCTGTACTAGAATAAAAAACAAAATCAATCACTCACCACCATCTCCCTGTTATCACCCATGAGACAATGAGCATTTTGGGGAACACATCTTTCAGGATGAAAAAATAAGTTACGTAGCTGCAGAGCCATGTGGAAAAAGTATTTGTCTGCTTTTTCTAAAAACTGCAAGTGATACATTTGACACCACCACTATCAAATATCCTGCATGCAAAAAAATGGGCAGAAATGCCTAAAATATAGCATCATCTATAAAAGGTTCTCAGAGAAATAGCTGGTACCCCAATAATGAAATTAATGGAGATTTGCATGTACTGCACTGACACTGGCTAGACTGTTTTGGCTTGAGGGTAAGATTCACCCTTGGCCAACCCTTCCAGGAGCATCCAGGGATTTGACCAGAGGTGGATGTGGCCAAAAGTAGATGTGGCCGCCCCACACTCTTGCATACACATACACACAGGAAGACTTGCAGACAGACATAAACAAAGTCACACAGTCTGCTCTCCTCAGCTGATTTGTGCAGATGAGCTGTGGAAGCGAGTTATACCCTTCTTCCTTTTAATCATTACCACCCCCCTCTTCTCTCATCAAATTATCATTCTGGTGCTCATTTGCATCCCCATCAGCGTGTTGCCCTCAAATCACTCTAGCATTCTATCAGCTTTTTTCGTTTCTTTTTGTCACTGCCACCAGAATTGGTGGTTTTTTATACAACCCAAAAATACTGCTGCCGAGGTGGTGAGAGATAAGACCCCCAAACTGGGGATTAGGCTCCCCTGCATTAGAGTTTTAATTAAAACAATGTAAGCATCATGAATAAAGAAGCTTGCAGAAATGCAAAGGTTACATGAGGTATCATTGTGCAATGAAACTCTGCAGAACTTTGCACTGTGCACTTATTTGCTTTCTTACTAACTTACTATATTTATTATATAAAGTCAACCAGTAACATAGGGCAGCTTTCAACTTATGATAGACTGGAGGGCAAAACATCTGCACTAAGAAAGGTTGCACAAGGAGAGGGCTGCTTACCCCTTCCTTCTACCTGAAGCCTCTCTGCCCCCCAAAAGTCTCCCCATATAATATGAGTCATGTCAGTGGGAGAGAGAATCTTGAACAACTGGGTAGAGGAAGCTTGTGTGAGCAGGAGCATCATGTGCACTGCCACCCAATTCTTGACAATTCCGTTCTCCCATTGCAGCCTCTCACAACATAACACATCAAGGAGGGGCTCTTGACCAACCAGAGTGGTGATGTTGCTTTGTGAGTGTAAGGTTGCAGGGGGTGTTGAACGTGAGAGTGATCTGTTGTGTGAACAACTTTCTCTTTTTAGATCTAAGCCATGGTGACCAACTCCATATGTTTTTGGACTACAACCCCCATCACTTCTACCATTTGCCATCCGGGCTGAGACTGGAGCCCACAACAACTGGAGGGCACGACTTTGTCACTCTGTTCTGAAAGGCAAACCTCTTAGGCCTCAGGCCCAGGCAACATATTGTGGAGAGAGATGTGAACACTGTTGAACAACATCTCCTCGTGTGAAATCCTATGCAAACAGCAACAAATGAAGTGTGTGTGTGTGTAAATACTAACACAATAACATCACATTTTCTTTTCAACTACTTGCATTGGAGGGTGGGAGGAAATATGAATTGCCCGCAGCTGAGCTGTGTTTTGGTGGAAGAATCTCAGCTGGGGCTTCTGACTACAAGTGTGACTGTTTTCCCCTCCTTCTCTCAGAGCAGAGTCAGCCCATCCATGATGCAGGGTGAGACAACTGCCTCAGGTGGTGGAAACTGAGGAGGTGGCACTCCCATGAGTGTCCCCACTGCCCTACCACCACAGAAGCAATTCAGGTAAGGGAGGCTTCAGCAGCAGCAGGGAGGCACAACGTTCTACTGCCCAGGTTTTCCGCTGGTCTCCCCCACCCCAGTGGAAAAGGGACCAGCAGCAATGCTCTGTGGAACGCCTCCCCTCTCACTGGGTCGGTGAGAGGCATTCCCTTGTCCAGCTTTGCCACCAGGTGGGCAGTGAACTTTGAAAAACGTTTCTTGTAGAACCTCATGCCCTTCTCCATTGCAGGAGCGGCAAGAGGCAGGGGAACGCCTCTCAATGACTCACTGCTTTATACGATAGAAGCTTTTGTGTACTCATATGCCTTTATAAAAGAAACATTTTAATTCCCTTCTTACAGTAACATAACAGATTATAGCAAATGGTGGCAATGATGCATAGCTTCTGCACGCTCTGTCCCAACTGAGCATACTGCTTTACTCCAGCCATACTGCTTTAGAACAGATTTGGATAGGAATCAAACCAAAACAAACCTTAATATAACAGCAACACAAAATTAATAAATTTGAAGCTTCCAGCTATGCTGAAATAAACTAACAGAGCTTTCTCTCATTCATTCACTTCACTAAATTCTTTTCATCAAGCCAATCTTTTATATTGCTCTCTCTCACCTTGTGCCGCTACAAGCATAATTCTAACTTGCACTTATTATAATGGAACCTTTATAACCGACTTCATCATGCTTTCAAACTCACAACAACCTTTACACCCAAATTCTTTTACATACACCAAATAATAAATTATGGAAGCTTTAGAACTGACCTCATCCCACTTACAAACTCACAATAATTTTTACATCCCCCAAATAAACACTCAAGTTGGCTTTTTGCTGAACAAATACATCATTAAATGAAATATATGCCAATACTATGCTAGATATCCTAGAACCTGGATTTACTTCATTTGACTCAGCATAATTCATTTGTAATAACCATAATTTCAACATGTGTTAGATATTGCTGTAAAATTCTAAATATAAACAAACTGGGAAACAGAATTATTTCATTTTTAAGGAAACATGAATAGTATTGCAAAACTGGAGTCCAAATGATTGACTTCTGGGAGGTTTCAAACTTACTGTGGCAACTGTTGTAATTGTTGATATACAGAGGACAATAATGTAGTAAATTAATCCCATATCTATATGCATAACATTTAGTTATCTGTCTTTGATGTAGAGGTCAGAATTGCTAATAAATTGAATGCACTGTTTTTAGATCTAGGATATATCTAAAGATATTTCCCAAATAAAAGTAGAAATACAAGGACACATCTCACCCTTCCTTTGGCCATCTTGGAGGGCCTTAGTTTGGGAGTTTCCTTTTATATTTCTGCCACATTATACGCACCTACATTTTATCAGTGAAGTGGAACCCCATAACTTCTGCTCATGTTTCTTTTGACAGCAAGTATGGACAGGGTCGTGGTATTGACTACAGGGCGAGAAACTGAGCATGCTCTCTGCTTTGGAGCTCTTCAGTTCAGTTCCAATGTAGATTCTTCAAAACATACAAAAATGTGTGATTTCTAGACACAGGCTTTCTGACTCTCTTTTGGGTGTTAAATCACACATTCATAGTGTCTGATTCTTTGTTCATTATTTAGACCTCCCTTGTATTCTAGTGCTGTGAAGTATGATTTCAACTGTGGGCAGTAAAAGGGCACATACTTCCATTGCTGCAGCTGACCATGCTACCTTGCATTTTTGAGCATGCTCAGTTGCATTTTGCAGAGTTCCAGTGTGGCAGGCCCTGTTTTCGGAACAGAATCTCTGTTGGGATTCTATTTGTACTTTCCCAAAACAACTGAAAACATATTTGTTTCAACAACCTTTTTCAGTTAGCTTAAAAATGTATTTGCCTTAGGTGTTTATTTTATATTGTTTATAAACCCATCTTTATTGTTTTCAAAGCAACTTCTAGTTGTTTTTCTGTAAATTGGCTTGAGACTTATGTGGAAGATGATTCAAAATTTAATAAAGTAAATAATAATAGTAATATGTAAAAAGCTGCTATGGATTCTTTCAGTAATCACACAAATCAGATGTTTTGCAAGGAAGAGGGCATGGATAGAGATAAAATCCAATACCCTTAACTTCTTCCAAATAGTTTCTGGGAGTGCTAATGGCTTTTCTTTAGAGGCTTTATGTGCACAACCACAACAGCTAGATTAAGGCATTTGTCCAGAAATGCTTGCTTAGCAGAAAGAAAAGTCAGTATATTTTATTTAATCAGCCCAGCCCAAGGAAACACGGCATTTAACAAGGTGAGCGCACCAAAGATGAAGCGTAAGCAACAACATCTTCACTGCTGGAGAACTAAACGCATCTTAATACAATATACAACCAAATGGAAGGAAACTTACTCTTTAAAATATGAGGAACACACACACAGTTCTTAAATAAACTATAGAAAATGCAATCAAACTTGTTAATGAATTCCTGTCTCCCACTATAATTGCCCTTTGAAACTTTCCCCTTTAAATTTTACATTGCACTTATTAGCCTGGTATTTAGGTTTCGACTAATACAAGTAGAGGCCTGCAACCAAATGTTGCAGAGGATTTTGAATTATGTTTGTAGCAGATGTATTAGCAAAGAGATAAAAGAAGCATGGGCATTTATTTTCTGGAGTTTTGGGGGGGGTGTTGCCTTGGGGAGCATGCTGCTGTGCTCATGTTTTGCTTATGAGGTCAGGATACTGGGCTGCATGGGTCTTTCGCCTCCTCCAGCAGGGATCTTATTTTCTTATAGGTTGGAGCCTTCACTATAGGAACTTATTTTCCTTTTAAAAAATATGATTTTATGTATTCATTTACTTCTGGAGTTTCTATACTGCCTTTCTGCCAAGTCACCCAAGGCAAACACATTATATAACATGTCAAGTGCCAGAGTCCTCTCAGGCCTACTGGGAGCCAATAGTATGTGTGCTCCCTGGCCTGCCCATCTTCTGGCAGCATTGCAAGGGAATAGATTCATGATTTGGAAAGTTATTGGAGTCTGAGTGCTGCTGGAGGAGCAGACTTTACCTCGCCTTTAAGCTTGGTGCTATTGAGGGACATTTCTAGAAAAATAGGTGATGGTACTCACCATGAAGTGGTTACAGTAAGTCTTTAACTCTTTAACAAAAAAACAAAAAACAAAAAATGTGTCAGTCCTGCGTACCCTTAAGTACCCCCTGAAAAAAAACACACGGGGTTCTTCCAAGCCCGGAAGAGCAGGAGGAGATTTCCAGACAGAGCTGGTCCTGAGGAGGATGTGGCTATCCTTGAGGTTCTGTCACAAGCATCAATAAGATGTACGTACACACACAGACACAGACACAGACACAGACACACACACACACACACACACACACACACACTCTCCTGCAAAACTCAGGGTTTCCCCATAGCTAACTTGTTTCCCCTGTAACTGAGTGTGCTTCTCAGAACAAAGTCAGCTATTTTCTTATTTCCACTGAATATTGGAAGGGAGTGAACAGACATGCATATCAATCAGCTCTTGTAAATTAAATGCAAACATAGTCAGCAATTGTCAATGATATATTTGTTAATTAAAATGTCTCTGGAACGTCTGGTGTGAAACTGTCAAAGCTTCTGTGTTCAATGTCTTCTGAGTGAAAGGGATTATTCTAATGGAAGGGCTTATGAGACATATCAGTGTAATTATTTCCACAAAAATGTAGTTGTTTCAGTTATTTATACTACATTTTCAGAAGTTGCAATATCATTTAATCTGCGTCAATCGAAAGACTTGAAATGTCGCACAGTTTTCAAGATGAAAACATGACCCCAGTAAGCAAACTTGCTAGCAAAAGCCTTAAAGATAACATAAATTAACTAAAGATAAGAATTGTAACGATTCAAACTCAAAAATGTATGAAGTTAGGCTATGCTGGGTTCAGAGGTCTGAGACCCTTAAAAATAAAAATTTGGGCTCAGCCTATGCTTGGTAGGCTTACTTCAGAGTTCCTTCCTTCCTTTTAGCTACATGCAGACTTATGTTCCTTCCTTCTAGAATTCCCCCCACCCCTGCCTGCCTACAATAAGTCCTGGGGTGGGCTTCTGCTTAGGTCAGAGCATTCTGAACTCTTGGCTTGGGTCAAGAAATGGGAATGTCATAAGCAGTGCACACAGCTCAATCTCAGGTGAAGCAACTGATTTTAAGCTGAACAGGTCTTGGCCAAACAAAGTTGTGGTTGCACGTAGGGTTCTTTCATCTCTGTGTAAGAGGCTGATTTGGACATAACACTGAAAAAATACTGATGACCTACATGCACTGGAAACTGAGCTTCTATTAACTGCTACATATTCCATGTGGCAAACAAAAGGAATCTTAAACAAAATTTGGGAGAATGCCAAATATGCCAAATAACTTATCAGACACCAACATACAAATGGTTTTTTTTTAAATATCGAAAGGTCAGCTTTTCATCAAAAAGGAAAAAAAGGATTGCAACAGCAAATGGATTCAAGATGGCAATCCATTAGTAACCCAAATATTGTATGCAATTCTCTCCTTAAGTTTCAGAATACTTTTAAAAAATACATCTGTTGTCAATGACAGGCAAAAAAGTTTATCATCCCATTAAGATATGGGGTTCAAAAGAAAAAACAGGTGAAGATTAAAGAAAAGGAGATGAAGATGTTTATGTAAACCACTTAGAGGTTTTGAGAATTAGTATACAAATTGTGTTAAGTAAAAAGTTAACTCCTGCTGGACCCCATTGAAATCAATGGGGCAAGTTAATCAGGGCTAGCTTATGTTCCATTGATTAAAAAAGGAGTTAAATTTCACTATTTTATTTACAATGGGATCTATGACTGCACTCCTATGAACACATACTTGGGAGAATATTCTACAGGGGGATTTCTAATAAATATATATCTTATATTCATGAGATGACAAAGAAATTGGCTGGTGAAAATATACTTCTTCTGTGCAGTATGGAGCCAAAAAGCCAACTTTAAATGTTCCTAGTTCATAACTGACAAATTGATCTTTACATTTAGCATCAGCTAAACCTATATTGACTAGAATGTATACTATTTAAAAATGGCTCTCTTCAAATACTTCACACATCTAAGAAGATCCAATTCAGTGGGAAGATTGGGTTTTCATAAGGCACAGCTGCAGAACAACAAGATAAAGCTCTCAGATCCAGGGGAATTAAAACTATAAAAATACAAATTGAGTGACAGTAAGGATGAGCCCTTATTAAAGTCACCTGTGACTGATCCTATATACTATTCTCTAAATTGTTTGATTTTTAAAATGTTAAGATTTGTAGAATGGGCAACACAAATTCAGGCTGACAAGTGAATTTGTGATGCATGAGAAAGGTTTATCAGATGCATGAGAAAATATACTGGAAGAATTTATTGGGTTAGCTGCAAAGTTTCATCCTGTGTATCTGCTATTATGAACAAGCACAGAAAGGCAGGGCTGAAGATGTTCTTTGTTCAACCATTAGGTACAGCAGGAGTTGGAAAACTGTGTGTGGCTTCATTAGCTAATCAGAGAAGACTGGCTGGGAAAAGAGCTGCATGAGGAAGTGGTGTCACATGCATCCTAACTGAGGCACTACACACACACACACACCCATGCAACACAGACTGACAAGGTAAGAAAACAGCAGGGATGGGCAACCGATGTTGGACTGCAACTCCCATCCGCCACATGGCAATGGTTAATGATGGTGGGAGTTGTAGTCCAACAACTGGAAAACTACAGATTGGCTTCTCCTTGCCTAAGGGCTCTGGGAAGAAGCTGAATGAGGAAAGGGTGTGGTTGGTGTTGCGTGGATCCAGGCTGGCTTTCTAGCATGCTGAACAGCTGTGCTGGTTATGCAAGAAAGCTGACAAACCTAGGCTTCCTAAGCGTTGGCTTATTGTATCTCCTGCTCTATAATCAGATCCAAGTACGTAATATTTTTATGTTCACTGCACTGGGACATCTGTATCCAATCCAAAAAGAAGAGTAAATGTGTTTAGGTATCTTTGGGATCTAATGTACAAAATGGCAACAAAAATACATTCTGAGACAGAACATGCTGAAATAGTACCCCTTTTCAGCAGATGGCTTAAGTCTACTGTTAGAATATAAAATTTACTATAAAATGGGCTCCTACATTGTCATTACAGAATAGAAAGCTTTTTGTTTTGACAACGTGAATGTTTTTTTATGTCATGAGACAAAAAAATGAAATAGATAGTTTCATGCTGCAAAATCATGTAAGGTTTTGAAAGCATTTTTTCCTCAGTGCACTCCAACCGCAAATGCGATTTTATTTTTCCATGTGGCTCAGAGTGAGAGAAACTTCAGCTACATAACTATTTATACTACAGCAACATCAGCAGTAGTCAAGAGCCATTGTTTGAGTGATATTTATGATATTTCCCCTTTCCCCTCTCAAGTAACTTTTATGGAGAGGAGATTAAACTGAGTGATAAACTAGTACTTGAGTGCTTTTGTGTTCTAGGCTCCTCCATGGAGATAGCAACTGAAGCCACTGCCAAACACACTTCAGAAAAATGCAGTGGAGTAAGGAGAAAAAGAAATGGTGCTCTTAGACTAAGAAAAAAGTTGTATAGTTAGCTATCCAGAGCAATAATTAGCAAAAAGGGTGAAAAAATACACAAATAATCTTATCCTCAAGTTAAGCACTGATCGTGGATAAGGATGCTTCTCGGCAGAGCATGGAGATTTGCTGGCAGGGGAAGATTATGAAAGTCTAGTAATACCTTTGTGTTTGTGAGAGGCTAGCAGCAAGGCTAGCTGAAGCCACTTCAGCACCTAAGACCGAATGGCAGCCTCACAAAAAGATAGGAAGGAGGAGTGTGAGTTTTGTGTTGGTCTGGTAGAACTAGAGGCTAAAGTAAATCAACATGATGGGCAGAACAATCCAAAGTGAGGCTGGGTAGGAGCAGATCAATCTTGCATCTCAAGCTCTGCCAATAGAAGTCAACAGCAGGTTTTCCCCCTTTAAAAAAGGGAAATGTTGACAGCTATGTTTGCTACACCAACTAATCTCAAGCATTCTGAAGTAATGTAAGTAACAAGGTGTACTTAAAAGCCATTGCAAATAGACAGCATGTGAACTACTGTACAAACAACACACAGAGAGGGGAGAGAAAGAGAGAGAGAGCAATAAAACAAGCACTTTATTCCAACCCTCAAACTTAGAATAAGAGGTGGTTTAGTTTCTAGCAGAAAAAGTCACTGACCTCTTTTGAAGCACTTACTGTCAGTAAATGGTGAATACCTCTTTCTCCATTTTAGTTTAATTTTTTTATATTTGGAGATCGGAATGACGGTTAATGAACCTTCAACCTAATTTCTAATTAGTGTGGAAGAGCATGCAGGTGCAAGGGCTAATCCTACTGTGTCTGTAGCTTCAAGATGACTCAAACCAGTGTATGTTATTGTGAGGAGCATTGCAGAACCAGGCATGTACTGCCTTAACAATTTATAACACCTGGGTTTTTACTTTTACTTTTTTTAAAAAAGAATTCCTTCTGTTAGTGACCTTCAGTGGTCGAATGCCTATCAATTTCTAAGTGAAATGGGATCATCCAAAAATAATATAGCGCTTTCTACATATATTAGGTACTCAGGTGTACTTAAATGTTAGGCTATAAAACATACACACACAAAAACCATAAAACTATCTGACAGGAACCTGTAAATTTACAAAATACTGATGAGAGAGAGGTACATGGAGATTTAAAAACATAAATAAATCAGGCAGACATTTGCATTATTTGCACATGCTTGCTCTACCCAACATCCACACACTGAATGTGGCCATCTACAAAGAGGTAGCTACAAGTCAGCAACTACTCACGAATAGGAACTCCATGTGATCAGGATCACAATCTGATCAACTGTCCTGATTATTGCAGCTTCTTTGGGAGTGGTGTGATATGCAATATAAGGAGTGAGGCCATGATGTGCAGCCTTGCTCAGTTCTCCACACAGAGGCAAACACACGACTCCAAATCTATGGTTGAGAGCAGTCTAAGATGCAGAATTGTAGCATGTCTGCTGAAAATAGTAAAACACGCCCTACTCAGGTGTTTCCCCTCGTGTAATTTCAATGAGAGCCAAGAGTAGTGGTGCACTCATTGAACCTGCCCCTAAAGACATCTGAGCAGCACTTACAATGACCACTCCTCTTAGGGAGATAATACTCTAAAATATTTTATTGCAGGCCCAACTTACATGTGTAGATATGGTGATATATGAGCATGAGCATGCACTGGAGATACAAACAAGCATAATGTAGCATACTGAAGGCTGTGACCAGAGGAGTAATGACAGCTGGGAGGAGCACAGAGAGAAGAAACGCCATGGTGCATCTGCAACAGCACAACCAGATGCCTTCATCTGCTCAACTGCAACAAAACATGTCTCTCCCCCATTGGTCTCTACAGCCATAGCAGGTGCTGTAACTCTTCAACAAGTCTGACTTCATCCCAAAAACGCACTCTTCCATTGTCGCCCAAGACCGACAGATGTCAACAATTTTATAACCACATCATAGGGCTTATCCAGAAGAAGATTTTTCAATATCAAGAAAGCAGGATTCTTGAGGCTAACACATGTGAGAACCTGTTGCAGTGAGTTCATACCTTGCAGTTTGTAAACTGTATCAAAAAGCAACTGTATTTTATAACACCAATTATTAAATATTAAATGCTTTAAGCTCTTTTGTGGTATTTTTAGCTGTGCTCTTTAAAGTTGACTGAAGGGATCCGAAAAAGGTTGATTGGCTTTTGTATGTTCTGTGTGTGCTCTGAGTTACACCAGTGTAAGCTAGTTTGTTTGTTTTTTTACTTGACTCAATGTAGAACCCCAGTGTAATAATGCTAAGAGCTGCCCAAGCTAAAGTAGAATTAAATTATGCTGGTTCTCTTTACAGCACAAATATGTTCTGTCAAATGTTACATTATCTCCAGGATTTGGCAGCAGCCCCTGCAGATGTTGAGTCAGGAGTGGGTGCAGCTTGTTATGCCTTTGGGCCTTTACCTTTTCTCTACTGTCGACTTCCACCCCCACATGTTCATCTCTCCTTATTTAAAAAGGGAATGGACCCACTTAGGTGAACCTATTTTCCAGTTGGATTTGCATGTGCATGTTTCCCCCTCCCCTGCTCACTGATTGAGCAATCACTTCAACTAACTTGCTAACACAATGCCAGCAGAATGATTTGAAATCATTTAAAATCATGCCATTACAGGGTTTTCCTTCCTTAACATATACCACCATAGAACTGTGTTCAGACCTTAAGGGCCAGTCTGTATATTGCATGCAGACACATGTATGTATTTCTTCCTCCAACATTTTATTCTCTTAAATGAGACTGCAAGTTTTTAGCTCTGTTCCTTGCCTTCTGGCTATTTTTCTGACACATCTTCCATTTGCAGGTTGAAAAGCAGCTTGATGAAGAAGACAGAAACAGTTAAGGAGCCTCTCTCCCATGCCTGCTATACTTTCACTGAAATCTCAGAAGATACTTTTGAATAAATACAGAAATGATAAAATGTGGCTTACAATATAACATTTCACTTGTCCCTAACCCCAATTATTGTAAGTGTTTGGTGTAAAAAAGCTTAACATTTGTTCAGCAACCACCAAGGCTCTCTCTCTGTCTCTCTATGCCCCTGCCTTTGTCATAGTGACTTTCAGTTGGGATAATTCTCAAGGTTCAAGCTGTTTAAGACTTTGTAGATAATAAGCCCATTGAAAATGAACCATATACTCTGCAATCATTCTCTAGGCCTCCTACAACTAGTCCTTCATTTTGGCAGTCCTTCCCCCGCACTCCCCGAAATCACATAGTTGTGTGAACAAATGACGTTAAGAACTACATTGCACTCCATACCCTAAAGAATGCTGCATAAATTATAAACATGCATAGTTCTACTACAGATGTAGTAAGATCTTATGAGAGGTAGTTTTCCAGGCATATGCATTTATTTATTTTTTTTAGGAGGGGTGGGTTCCAGAACTGTAAAGTACTATAGCAGGGTCTTGGTTCCATTCAATTTTCCTTGTTTGTATGTGCCTGTTGTTGTTTTTTATCACAAAAGTGTGTTTTTATCACAATAGCCAGAAAAATGTTCTTGAACCAAGCAGAGTGTGATGAAGGAGCACTGCTGAATACATGGGAATTGGGGTGGGGGGTGGGGAGGTCCTGGAAACTACAGGCCACTCAGCTTAACATCTGTTCCAGGAAAACTGTTGGAAAGCATTGTAAAATAAAATTATCAACTACAAGTCTTCCTGAAGCAGAACCAGCATGTCTTCTGCAAGGGGAAGCCCTATCTCAGTAATCTATTTGAAAGTTTCAGCAAGCATATAGATAAAGGTGATCCAGTTGACATTTTGCAATTAGGCTTTCAAAAAGATTCTGACCAAGTACCTCACCAAAGACTCCTGAATAAGCTTAGCAGACAGTAGCAACAAATGGGCAGTTCTCCCAATGGATGGGTGCAGAAAGTGATATTCCCTGCTCAATATGGGAATCTGTGCTTTTTAACTTGCTTTTAAATTATTTAGAGTTGGGAGTAAGAAGTGAGGTAACCAAATTTGCTGATGATACTAAATTGTTCAAGGTGGCTAAAACAAAAAGAGATCTCTCCAAATGGGTGGCCCATAGGCATCTAATTGGCCACTGTGAGAACTGGATTCTGGACTAGATGGGCCCTTGGCCTGATCCAGCAGGCATGTCATATGTGTACCAAACAAATCAAAATCGTCTGATGGCAAACATGCTGGGAGTGTCCACCCCCACCCCCACTTTTTTCTTTATTTTTGTTCTGGGCTTCAAATGCAATTTAGCTCCTGAAATGTAGCTTCGCATTATCAAGCTTATAATTTACAAAGCTTATTTTCACAATTTTACAGGTACAGTCATACCTCAGGTTACAGGTGCTTCAGGTTGCGGTTTTTTGGGGTTATGGATGCGCCGAAACCTGGAAGTACAAGAATGGGCTACTTCTGGGTTTTGGTGGTCGCGCATGCACAGAAGCGCTAAATCGTGCTTTGCGCATGCACAGAAGCACTGAATTACAACCCGTACGTGCACAGATGCAGCGCTGCGGGTTGCGAATGTGCCTCCCACACGGATCACGTTCGCAACTCAAGCGTCCACTGTACAGTCTTTTCTCTGATACATTGCATACTTATTTGATTACAACAAGTCATGTATTTGCTAAGTAGCCACAATATTATTACCTTGAATACTCCTCTTGAAGAAGGCTTTGCATCCCTCGCAGGACCATACGCCATAATGGTAACCTGAAGCATAGTCATTGCACACTGCACAGTAGCGGGTCTCCTTGGTGGATTCCATGGACAAGCTTCCCTTTTCGTTGCCGCCGACCATTCGCTCTCTGCCACCATGACGCCTGTTATCTGAGCCTGGCCTGTAAAACGAACATTGAAAGAGCTCATTGACCTTGATGATGTTGCCACCTGTTTGATTTACAGTAAGTAGCCTGACTGCTTCAACATGTGGTATGGGAAGACTTTCCCAGATGCAAATGTTATGGCAGCATCCTAGTGTTTACGAGAAGTAGGACCACTGCTAGGCACTCAGGTAGTGGTGGCTCAGCTATTTCATAGAGCCACTTTTTGTGCTTGTGTTTCCTAAAAACTTGTGTTTCCTAAAAAGAGCAAGAAGGATTGCACTTTATCAACTTTTGCCATTTTGCACCAAAATATATTTTTACTGATATGTTGATTTTCTACAGCAACTGTTTTAGCTGTAGAAGAATATTAACCTAAAAGAAAGCAGTGGACTCAGATTGAACTGTGATGGCTAAATGTACTGACTGTTCTCCAAAATTTTAAAGCAATTCTTCCCAGGATTAAGCATTATGTGATGCTCCAAGCTAAACCAGAATGCTTGGGGGACAATAGCAGCTCTGCTGGATCAGAGTGAAGGAGTGGAGAACTAGTAAGTCTCTTGATGCTGTTTGACTACAGCTCCCATCATCTTTGACCACTAGCCATTGTGACAAGTTGAAGGGCCACCAGGATCTTCATCCTAGCCAAGCATCTATCTAGTCCAAGATCCCATTTCCTAGTTGCCAAGCAGATGCTTCTGGGAAGCCCAAAGTTGGTAACATTCAACCAACAACACACAGAGAGATTTACTTGCTTTGAGTAAGAAAGATTGAAGTTTTCAAGAAAAGATGGGCAGCATGCAAGTCCCATACACAATTAATATTGGCCCAGGTGTTTGTTTGTTTGTTTGTTTGTTTGTTTGATTGTTTGTTGTGGTGATAATTTGCATTTTAAGCTTTCCCCATTCAAAATATGATGCTTTCTCTACCCACAAGCAGAGGGAGGTTTAGGGCAGTTTCTCCACACTGGGCATCAAGCAGAGAGGGTGCTCAGCAAGCACTTGCCTGACTACAGGAAGGAAGCATGAGAACTCTGACAGGGTCTGGGAGTCTTCTTGCTTCCTTCCGAAAGCCTAGTTAGTGCTTTCCAGCTCTGGGAAGGAGATGAGAGGGCTCTAGGACCCTGCCAGAGCACTCATATGTCCTTCTCAAAGGCTGGCATGTCATGAGGGATGGACTGGGAATACCAAAGTTTGGCCTAGCTCAAGGCATCATAGTACCATAATCTGCCCCTGCCACAAGAGACACATGATCACAATAGCTCCCCCCTGCTCTTGTCTCCCAGCAACTGACACTCAAGTGTCATACTTCCTCTAGACAATGCAATCCCGTCTTTTTTGAAATCATGGCTAAGAAGTGGGAGAGACCTATCATCATCAATTCACCCAGTGACCATCAATTCCACAAATTAATGATGTATTGTGTGACAGAGTATTTGGTGATAACCAACACTGCATGAGTGTAAGAAAGGCTAATGCAACAAATGTGTCATGAGCCTCATAACTCTGTTGGGATTGGGTTGGCAGGCTCCAATGCCGGAGGAAGAAAGTGTCAGGGGCAGGCTGATAGGTGGGAATCAGGGGGGGGGGGAGGGATGTCTCCAGTGTCTCTTGACTTCAGCCACTTCAGAAGAGGGAGTAAGGATGCTAGTTCCTCCCATCCTGATCTCCCAGCAGAGCAGTGGCAGCTGGGGAGGTCTGTGGGCAGCTGCAGGAGGTGGCGGGATCTGCTCAACAGCCTGAACAAAACTAGGAGCTTCCTCTGCAGATAGGAGCAGACTCATATGCCCCAGGAGAGTGCTCCTTTGCAATCCTGACATTCTCACAAAGAAGTGAGTCCTAAAAGTGAGCACACCACACCTTGCCTTTAATAGCTTGGTTGGTAGGTCATGGAAATGGTTGGGACATCTTAGTTGCTTCTGCCTAGTCCTGAATGTCTTGTTTGGCTCCTGAACATTTGAACTGCGACTCCTGAACTCTTTAAAGCTGATATTTTGTGCAGAAATGTGGGAAACATATTTCAATTGAGTTTTCTAGCCCATGATATTGGAGCTTAATGGAAACGCTTCAGTGCCTCCAGTTTCCTACTATTCGGGTTTTTTGTGGATTGTCATTTGCTCCCAATTCAGCTTTAAAGAGCAGATTTTCATGGGGAAAGCTCTGGAGCAAAAGAATTGATGCTCCGACATGCTTTAATGCACAGAAGAAAGATAAGTGTGGATAAGCCCTAAATGTTACAAGTAAGAAAGTGTAATGAGACCTGGAACTATGATGCCTAATAGCTCTGGGATATGCCTCTATATTTCGGTACTATTTTACCAAATTATTCTGTTGAGCCCTCTGTCTCTCGAGACAGATAGATGCCAGTGGGGCAGCTATCTTCCCCCACTGCTCCATCATGGAGCAGTCTGCACCAAATCAAAAGCAAAAGATGCCAGACTATGCACCATGCTCTTGAATATGTAACAACAACTATTCTATTTAATTATTTAAAGTCTGTAATTTGCATTAGCATTTTGGTGGATTTGCTTATTTGCACCCACTTCATTTTTCATCCCTGAAAAAAATGCATAAATGTATTCATCCATTTAAAGATTGAGTAAATAGCTGAGAAGAGCAATAGGTTAATTAGAGCAAAGCCTTGATTTAATCCATGCACCCACAATCATTTGTTTTGAAAAGTTATTATTTAACTAGTCTAGTAGGTCACACACCGGCAGCAATTACATTTCTTAGAATGTGGATTTTAGAATCAAGTGCTGTTTTGGTAAAATATGAGTGGACCTTGATTTCTTTTCTAGATTTTGTTGATGCTGATTATTAAAGAGAACTTCCCATGCAAGCACAATGCAATCTTGTTGAAAGAAGCTACGCCCAGTACCACAAAAATGCTATAGGACAATTTCCAGGTTTCGTGCAGGGTGGATATTACACACGGGGGGGGGGGGGGAGAGAGAGAGAGCACCTACAATGCAGGGGTGAGGAACCTTTGGCCTTCGAAATGTTAAACAACAACTCAGCCCCAGCAAGCATGGACCAGAGGTTCCCCACACCTGCTACAATGTATGAGTTTTCAAAGTCACTCTATTAAAAGTAAATTTTCCCATTTATGTGAATAAAAGATGCACCTTTAAGTGACTTTGTTTCAATGCAGGACTATAAAATAGTGCTAGACAGAAACACTTGGCCTAGACCTTTCTTTGACATTTCAACAGTGGGTCAAAAATGCCCCTCTGGAAATTACCTTAAAAGATTACATTTAAAGGGGGTGGGGGAATTCCCTTTCATTCAGATTTTTGTTTGTTTATTGTTGCCACTTTAAGCATTCGTTTTTATTTGGGACAGAATGTGGCGTGAGACTGAGGCAGTGGGGATGCAACTCTCAGGACTCTCCCACGGCCACATCCCTTCCTGAGCCACACACCTCATCAGCTCTGCTTTGCACTCTCCTTGAGCGTTCTTGCCCGGTTTAACCCTCGTAATGCTTCTTGGTTGCCTAGATGGATGAAAGAGTGAAGTGTAAGGGTAAAGAAACTAGCCTACTGTACAAAGATAAAACTTGCTTCTGTTCCATCACCCAATTTTGCCCCTGGCATGTGCCCTCCCATCCTAGAAGGTTGGCCCAAAGGGAATACGGCACTTGATCTGGAAAAAGGCTCTCCATGAAGTAGGGCATGGGACCTAGTGGGGTTATGCTGAAGACTTCAGGGAAAACGAGTTTTGAGGAGGGACTGCAATGAAATAAAAGAGGTGCCATCGCACATGAGGTAGTTCCAAGCATGTGGAACAGCAAGTGAGAACTGGGTGTACCACAAATATCATCTCTTTGTCTAAAGAAAACCGCCAATCCGTTTTTTTCAGGTGCTAAAACTCTTCTTTTAAGTCTGCCAAGAACAGATAACCCTCAGAGAGCAGCTAGCCTGGAGGCTTAGGGAATCTGAAATAATCAGAAGTAGACACAATGTTCATCCAGTAAGATAAATGCCCTTAGCATTCTCCTATCCATCTGTAGCATTCACTTTCACTTCCTGTACTGTTTACTCATTAACCTCAAACCAGCCCTTCAATCGGTTTCCTTCATTTTCCATTGATTTTTCTTCCCATTTTCAGTCTTTCTACACTTTCTCTATTCCCTTACTTTCACTTTATTTGCATAGCAAATCTCTCTCTTTGCAAAAACAGCACATAAATGGTTACAAGAGCAGAACATTTGAAATCCTAGGCACAAACAATGCTCATGAAATCCATCTCTAAAATAACTATCATTGCAGTGCCTTTTCTTGTGTCGGTCACCCACAAAAGGTCATTTGAAGTACAGGCTTCAGAATGATTCCTGCCAATGCGTAAATGTGAATATTTTGTCAGAATGATCACCCATACAACTTTTCAAAGGGTGATATAGTATTATTTCTCTTTTATAATAGAAGCTCCAAAAGCATTTAACAGAAAAACACTTGCAGTTCACAGGACTGGTATTTGATAAGCTGACTATTCCCAATTACATACTTCCATGTGTAGACACAATAGCCCATTTATAAGTGCAAAAAACATCCTATGCTTGTAACTTGAGGCTTTTTGGGTAACCTTCGCCTTGTGTTACTAAAAAGATGGGCACCAGTTGCTTTAATAACCAGCAAGGACACCATAAACAGTTTTATCAGTCTAACCAACAGCTTGAATGTCATCCAGTAACTGGTTTCCAGCTGGTGCAGAAAATGAAAAATAGATGCAATTTGTTTCTGGTTTACTAGCACAGAACACCATTTAATAATGAACAAATTTATTTGCCACCAAAGGCATTCTTTGGTATAGTTTCAAGCCTTAAGCCACTTGTGGAGTGTACTGTAGTAATCTAACACTGGGGTGACAAAATTACAGATAATTTTCGCAAAAACAAGTGACAGCTGCTAGTTTGCCTGTGGCTCCAACTAGCAGACAGCTGATAGTTTGAGCCGCAGGCTTCCCTGTTAAGAAACATTAATGTTTTTTGTACTCTTGACAAGCAATAAAACCAAACACCATTCCTAGACTTAATTGTTGCAGACACGTACCAAAAAGGTCTGCGCATGAATCAGAAAACCAAAACCAAACAAAGCTTACAATCTGTGGTTCAGATGTATTCAGTACCGTATTCCCTTTTGACTTAAGCTTCAGTAGCTCCCTGTATCCCTTGAAGAATTCAGTGGTCTAGCAAGTTCCTTTGCCTACAGTTATTGGGACCAAACAAGGCACTGGAAAGCAACTGAAGGCTGTGGGTCCCAGATGTCAAAAAGTAGAAATATGTCAGTGTTTTTCCCAAATTCATTTTAGTCAAGTTCGGCAGGGAGTGGGAGAGGGTTCTTCTAATAACAAAATAAAATGAGGACATGGTGTAAGGCAAAGGATGACTTCAAAGCAACAAGAACTACCTGTTGAGGAAGAGGGACAATAAAATGTAGCGTGCCCTCCAGCTTCAGACTGAGAAGCTTCTGGGGCCCCAGGACAACCTGTTGCTTCCAAGGGGCACGAAAGATGCAACTGCAGTCAAGATGCTTACTGATGTAGTGAATTTAAGAGGGTAGGGAGGACATGGGAGCTGCAACTGTGCAGGCTCTGTTTTAATCATCCATTCAGCACAGCCCATGATAACTAATGGAAGGCAGATCTCAGAGTAGTGTGGTTTGAATCAGGTGAGGGCATCTCCTTTAAAGGCTAATTAAAATTCTAGAATCCCGGCTGATAATGGAATGATTCCTTCACTGCAGGAGCTTGGACTAGATGACTCCCGGGATCCCTTCCAACTCTACAGTTCTATGATTCTATTATACTTCCATGCATTACTGAAAAGCAGGAAGAGGAAGTGAAACAATTTGTGCTTTCTATTACCTTATCTTATTTACAGTGTTACATTCCAAAAGGATTTCATACAGTGAGTAGAGGAATTCTGACTGGCTAGGCAGCAGCAGGTATGATGGAGCAGCATAGTCACAGCTGCATCTGGGATAAACAAAACTCTGCTTGGCATGGCATGGCATGGCATAGCATAGCAGTTTGGCCCAAATTGGCAGCAGTGTGGCCAGCACAGGAGTCCATGTATCCTAGACCCTACTACTTCCACCCCCAGAATGTCCCATTTGGGGATGCTTCATAAGCAACCACCAGTGAGAATCCTGCCAGTGGTACCTCCATACACCTGCACTTTTGGTGGGCAGAGCAGGGCACTCAATGACACCAGCATCATTCTGCGAGTAGATGGGGCTGGAGCTCTCCTTTCAGATATTTATAGTCTAAGTTGTTTATAGCTTTGGACACTAATGTGCGGACCTGAAAATGAACTGACGATCAATTAGGGGAAACTGTTTGCAAAGCAATGTGTATATTAGGAAAAAGTGCATACCCATACATGAACAGGAGGAGAAATGTACACTTAAAATGCTGACAAGTCTAAACAACAACAATAACAATAACAATAACAATAACAATAACAATAACAACAACAAATTGATACGGTGAACTGAACACTAGGAATGAGAAACTGAGAGAATTGCCAATTCACTGCCAAAATTCTAATTGATAAAACTGACAATCCATCTGCCCCTTTACCTGTATACTTGAGGATGGGGCAAGCGAAAATGAGAGATGCAGCAAGATGAAAACAACCCATAGCTAGAAAGAGCCAGCCTCCTAGTTCCTTCCACCAGTGAACAAACTGTCCCTGAAGTACCCTGAAGAGCTGGTGGAATCCCTGCCTGACAACCTTCAAATCACCGATTCAAGGTCTGCTGCAGGATTCCATTCTGACACCCAGGACACAGAGTGAGTTTGCAGACTTGATATGTTTGAATAGATGTAACTTATTATTTACCCTGGAAGATAGAGTTATCCCTATGAAGATCAACAAACTGCAGGAAGAAAGTTAATTCTGAGTCCTGGGAAACAGTCAGTTGCACAACGTAGTAGAACAACTACCTGAAGTGAACTGAGTGGACTCTAAACCAAAGTATTCGCCTTCTGCAACAGAGTCAGAATTAGCATTCATTAACTAGCAACATAATTGATTCATGTTTACTCATAAATAAGTCACACCGTGCTCTGCAAGCTCAGGTCAGTATGCATGATTGCAGCCTAAAGCAGGAATAGGCAAACTTGGCCTTCCAGATGTTTTGGGATTACAACTCCCATCATCCCTGACCACTGGTCCTATTAGCTAGGGATGATGGGAGTTGTAGTCCCAAAACATCTGGAGGGCCGAGTTTGCCTATGCCTGGCCTAAAACATTCATATAATCTTATTAAAGACTTATATCAAGAAAATGGACACTTATGGGGGGGGGGTAAAACCACTGACCTCACACTTTTACAAGCAACCTCTGCCCTTTCCAAAGTGCTGCAAACTTGCCAAAATTTTTGAAGCCTGGACTGAGGCTCACAAATCACTGAAACCTTAAACCAAACGACCAGGGCTGACATTTACAGAGTTGAATTAATCATTTACTGTGGGATTGGCCTGTCATCTGAAGTGAATTAATACAATATAGGATGTAGATTCCGTGCTGACACAAAAACGGTTTCTAATAGACAATTTGGACACAATCAAATGTTTCATAAAGCAAAGAGACATCTTTACGAAGTGCTTTTGCAACAAAAGACACAGTGATTATGTAAAAGTGGAAACTGGCAAATAAGTTAAATGCATAGAACGATAATGCAAGATTTGGCCAAACCTTTAGGAGAAAATAATAGAAAAGACTTTGAAAGTATTCACTTGGAAAGTTTGGAGCCCAAATCACTGATATTGTCTTTACAAGGACTAAGAGACATCAAATTAATATGGACCTTGGGAAAGCCAGTTAATCTCTTTGAATTGTCCAGCTTTCTAATTGTATGTGTAGGAATTAGTAACGTGGACTGAGGAACAATTGATATATCTATGTCACGAAAGTATTTATCCTTACTTTCAAAGCCCCTAATGGCCTTCCCACCATCTTATGCCTCTGCTCTTAGGAGGGCTCACATGAACCCCTCTGCACATTGAAAGAATGTGCACAGGAAGTCACAGTATTGCACATTATTGCTCTGCCTGCCATCGCCACATTCCCCCATTGCCTCCACATTCGGCGGACATTGGAAGGTGTTCTATACATGCACACAGGCAGAGTTCTTCAACATGAAGAGGAACACTATATGGGCAGGGGCATAACTTCAACTCTACTGGAAAACATCTATATGTGCACACAACTCCTTCTGAAATGCAGTAAATGCCCAGACACCGGGAAAGTGTGGTGGTATAGGTTTGGGTGCCTCTTATCACTGTCAAACTAAGCATGAGGGTTCATAAGGTGTGAGTCATCTTTACCCTAATTGAACATTAGCTCCCCGCTCCCAAAAAAGAAAAAGAAAAAAAGAGATTGGGGCTGGGTCATATGCTTCCTGGATCACATCAGAACCCTGGGTTGGTATGTTTGTGCATACATGCATAGACCCAAATCTACAAATTACACTATCCATTTTAAAATCACAATATATAGGGAAGCACAAAAGAACTAATAGAGAAAAATGATGTGTGGACAGTTCAGTATAAATCCACCACTAACACAATCAATCAATCAATCAATCAATCAATCAATTTTGTATGCCTTCCTTCATCTGGGGAGGGCGGGATATACTGTATTTTTTGCCCTATAGGACGCACTTTTTCCCCTCCAAAAATGAAGGGGAAATGTGTGTGTGTCCTATGGGGTGAGTACAGGCTTTCGCTGAAGCCTGGAGAGCAAGAGGGGTCAGTGTGCACCGACCCCTCTCGCTCTCTAGGCTTCAGGAAGCTCTGCGCAACCCTAGGGAGCCTGGCGCAAAGCCGCGCCAGGCTTCCAAAGTTTGCGCAGAGCTGTCTGCATTCCGAAGCCTGGTGTGCGCTGAAGAGCACCCCCGGGCTTCACGCAGCTCTCCGCAAGCCTGGAGAGACCGGCGCGGCTCCCTAGGCTTGCAGATAGCAGGCTGTTCTGGGGGCTGGGGAAGCTCGGGCTTCCCCCGCACCAGCCCCGTGCCTGGGGGGGGGGATTTTTTTTTCTTTATTCCCCCCCCCAAAAAGAACCCCTAAGTGCGGCCGTATGGGGCGAAAAATACGGTGAATAAAAATTTATTATTTATTATTATTATCTAACATCTCAGGGCAGATCACAGCATAAAATACAGACTAAAACCATTAAGTATATAATAAAAACAAGAACAAGAACAAAATGATAACCCCTCCTCCTGTTCACAGATTTACAAGGACATAGACTGTTAATAAGGCCTGATTGAAGAGGAACATTTTCGCCTGGCACCTAAATATGTATAATGAAGGCACCAGACAAACCTCCCTGGGGAGAACATTCCACAGAAAGTGAACCACTACTGAAAAGGCCCATTTCCATGTTGCCATCTTCTGAACATCACATGGAGGAGGCACATTAAGAAGGGTTTCAGATGATGATCACAGAGTCTGGGTTGGTTTATATGGAGAGAGGCAGTCCTTGAGGTACTGTGGTCCTGAATTGTTTAAGTCCTTATAAATCAAAGACATGTTGCAGAACACACATACACAAAACCACCAGTCTGGAGGAGCTCACAGTTATTAAGGAACTCAGCTAATGATAGTTCCCAACTATATAGGTAGAAGGTTGGTTGTTAACTCAGTTTTCCAATTTTAGCCTATAAATTTCATTGCTTAATGTCTTAACCTGTATATTAAGGTACTTTTATAGCTCTAAACTCTAAACAAGGTAATGTCTTGATAATATAAATGTTTTAAGTCTTTTGTATTAATCCAGCGTATTTTCTTTTAATTGTTGAATGATCCTGAGTACATTGCAGCAGCCTTTGGCTATGTGCAATAAAACTGACTGACTGAACTCAGTTTTCCAATGTTGCTTTTTACCTCTATCTTTAAAGAATTAAATATAGAAACATCATGTACCATGCTTTGGTAGGTTGATGGTTTTATAATAGTCTAGGATGTTCAGTTGATGTTTTATTGCTAACTAATGTTCCTCTGATTGCTGGGAAACTTCCAATTTTAGGATCATAATTCCCACCAGAGCTTAGGAAATTGATACCTTCCAGCTAACAGAAAAGGGCAGAGATACAGTCTGGAATTGGCTGCAGTTTGTATTGGGGAGAGAGAGATGTGGCTTGACTGAAGAGAAAATAACTGGGCTGCAGCTAACTGACTAGAAAACTGAGGCAAGGTTGGTGCATTCTCCCCAAAGTCTCTATTTGTAGACACATTCAAACATGCACAGGCGACAGCTGCCAAGTCCTGTCCTCTCAGGAGCATCACTAGAGCCCACCACGAATTCCAGGGCAAAAGTCTGAAGCAGGGAGCCATTTCCACCCATGGAGACCCCCTGTATGATTTAGATGGCTGTGGTATAATTACTGTAGAATTGCGAAACAGTAACCACACAAAAGGAAGGACAGACTCTTTGGGTCTGTTAAATCACTGTACCTAACTGGCCACTAAAGCCATTATCTTCCAAAGAAGAAGAAGAAGAGTTTGGATTTGATATCCCGCCTTTCACTCCCTTTAAGGAGTCTCAAAGCGGCTAACATTCTCCTTTCCCTTCCTCCCCCACAACAAACACTCTGTGAGGTGAGTGGGGCTGAGAGACTTCAAAGAAGTGTGACTGGCCCAAGGTCACCCAGCAGCTGCATGTGGAGGAGCGGAGACGCGAACCCGGTTCCCCAGATTACGTGACTACCGCTCTTAACCACTACACCACACTGGCTCTCAAAGAAACTTGCCTGACGAGTTCAGCAGCTCTTCTACTAGATTCTACGCAGGCCTAGAAGGAACCCAGAGTATATACCCGCTACAAACTCCTAACAATACTTTAACTAATAGTAGTCTTGTTCAGCAAGGATTCACGTCCAATGAATTTACAAAGTACATCAAACAAATACAGAGTGAAGTGAAACAAGAAGGAATCAATGCAAAACCCAAACAAAACACTGCATGAATTTGGTTTTGGACTTTACATCTTTTCTCCACAGGACAAACGGGCACAGGGCAAAGGGCTAATGAAGCCTGCTACTCGTTCCACTCCCAGTCTCAGCCTCTGAGGCTTCTTTTCAAATAAACAAACAGCCTGTTGGCAGAGAGATAGGACTGTATGTCACATCTAGTTTGGCCCTGAAACAGACAGTTGTTGAAATGCTTCTGTGGTCTGTTGAATGCCACAGAAATGTTGAATGAACTCCTGCTGGCTCATAAATGCGGGAAAAACTAGGGCTAGGCATTTCCTGCAGCTCCAATATTGATATATTACTTTCCCATTCTATGTGAAACCAGTACAACTTGAACTGAAAAGCTAGTGTATGAGTTGCACTTTGTCAGTCTGTCAGAATCTCATTTCCTCAGAATTCCACATATAGTGTACTCAATTATACTTTCATTCTTCTAGGTGGCTTACATAATGGCTTATTACTTGCAGAACTGCCAAAAAAATAAAAGCACACCATTTCTGTTGCCATACTGCTATCTCTACTACTCTCTCTTTGCTTATATGAGCAGTCTCGATATTTCTATTTCTGCCTCTTTTTCAACTATTA
This sequence comes from Podarcis liolepis, assembly GCF_965112155.1. NCBI lineage: Eukaryota > Metazoa > Chordata > Lepidosauria > Squamata > Lacertidae > Podarcis > Podarcis liolepis. The sequence goes on along the minus strand of NC_139557.1, from coordinate 68,065,760 downwards.
TCATTTTATATAATAATAATTATCATCACCATCATCACAATACTATACTGCTCTTAAATTGCTGGTGGAGGAGTGTGTGGTGAGAAATTAAAAGATGCCTCCTTCATGCTCACCAGAAGTGTGCCCAGAAAACAGAAAGTGAGGAGGCCACAGTTGGAAAACACCACAGGAAATAAGACAGTGAGAATAGCCATCAGAGCCAAACTTGTCCCATCTGCAGACTGTTCTTGTCTCACCTGTGAATGATGAGCACTAGTAATGTTAGTAGGATGCCATCACTAAAAATGATGAAACAGAAGTCACGTGAAACCACTGTGTGGGGTTATTCAGAGGTTCTGAGTAAGTGGTCAGCAATATGCTGAAGACACACAGCTCTTTAAACCTGCATGTGTGGCAGTGATGTGCTGAACCAATGTTTTGCCTCAGTAATGGATTGGATGAGAGCCAACAAACTGAAGTTCGACCCAGATAAGCACATGATGATTTGGGCATATTACACCAATCCTGGCCCGACTGCACTGGCTGCCGATTAATTTCCATGCTCAATTCAAAGTGTTGGTTTTGACCTATAGAGTCTTCAATGGCTCAGGACCACAATACCTCAAGGATCACCCTCTCCTCATATGAACTGACCTTGACTCTGCTGATGCCCTTCTTTGTGACTCCCCCACAAGAGGTCCAGAAGGTGGCAACATAGGAACGGGCCTTTTCTGAGGTAGCTCCCTGTTTGTGGATTGCTCTCCTCAAGAAGGCTTGCATGGAACCTTCATTACATATCTTTAGGCACCAGGTGAAAATGTTTCTCTTCAGATAGGCATTTGGCTGGGGAGGGGAGCATTATTGGTTTGCTTTTGCTTTATTATGCATTTTATGTTTCCATTTTGTGAACCGCCCTGTGATCTTCAGGTGAAGGGCAATATGTATGTATGTATGTATGTATCGTATTTTTCGCCCTATAGGACGTACTTTTTCCCCTCCAAAAATGAAGGGGAAATCTGGGTGCGTCCTATGGGGCGAATGCAGGCTTTTGCTGAAGCTTGGAGAGCAAGAGGGGTCGGTGCGCACCGACCCCTCTCGTTCTCCAGGCTTCAGGAAGACATCCGCAGCCTAGGCAGCCCTGCGGGAGGTCCCGCAGGGATGTCTAGGCTGCGGATAGCAGCCTGCCACCCAGCGCGAGGGGCGCCCTGAAGCAGAGCGCCCTCCGCGCCAGGCAGACATCCGCAGCGTGGGGAGCCTTGCAGGAGTTCCCCGCAAGGCTCCCCACGCTGTGGATAGCAGCCTGCCGCCCAGCGCGAGGGGCGCCATGAAGTAGAGCGCCCCTCGCGCCGGGCAGACATCCGCAGCGTGGGGAGCCTTGCAGGAGTTCCCCGCAAGGCTCCCCACGCTGCGGATAGCAGCCTGCCGCCCAGCGCAAGGGGAGCCCTGAAGCAGAGCGCCGCTCGCGCTGGGCAGACATCAGCCAGCCCCACAAGCTCCGGGGACAGCAGGGAGGCGCAGCGCCGCCATCCCGCTGTTCCTCGACCTGGTTCTGTTTCCCCGACCTGCTTTTGGGGGGGGGGAAATAAAGGGAAATTTTTCCCCTTTATTTCCCCCCAAAAAAACTAGGTGCGTCCTATGGGACGGAGCGTCCTATGGGACGAAAAATACGGTAAATAAATGGAACAGTGATGTGTCAGTTCCCCGTATTATATTGGTGCAGCTGGTTATACTGTACCTGCCTAAGTATAGAACCTTACATTTCTACCTTTTGACATTGATTTCATTCATTTTGGCCCAACCTTCCCTTCCTTAACTTGGAAAAATCACATTATGGTTTTTCAGTTTGTGAATGAGGACCCACATGAAGTTGTCTGTACCACATTACATGTCTCTGAGAAGACCACAAGCATGAACTACTCTGATTGGACATTTATGAAGAAGACTAATGGAAACCAGTAAACAACATTTGGTACATGATCATAATTCCGTGTATATAATTCTCTGCAACTGCCACTTTTCAGCTGTTACTGGATATAGCAGTCAAGAAGTTAGTAGGATGGCATATACCTAAAAAAATATACAAACTTATACACACTAGGTCCAAGTTGTGTTATGAAAGTTGCTGGATATTTTGCCTTTAACTTCAAGTTTAAGATAACTGCTGCCATTGTTTTTCCATAGGCTTCTTACTGTATTTTATAGGTATTTCATATACCTACAAATATATCAAGTTCATAATATGCAGAATTATTCAAATAAGCTTGAATGGCGTGTCCATTTAAGTAACTGCAACAAAACCTGACATTTAGGAAAATCTAGATTTATAGACAGTTTCCCATTGATGCAGTAGTATTTTTTCTGATTCTTCTGTCTAATAAATTTCATAATTCTTTTATAGCAGATAACTGGTCTAATGTAGCCAACCTAGAACAGTTTTCAGTTTGCTTAAGTATCTTAAACTTTATGAATGAGTAACATATAATGTCTTTCAACATGCTATTAAAAAGGATCGCAGCATTAATGAAAAGCAAATTCTGTCCATTCTTCATTTTAAAAATAAGCCAATTTGATTCTCACCCCACCCTGTAATTTAATGATTTCCTGCTGAGTCAGATATAGGAATGTTCTCTTTCAAACTATACGAATGCTGCTAGTCATACTATTAAGTTTTATGGATATTATAAAACAGTCCATAATAAGAAAGCAAATTACAGACAGCAGGTGGGCATCTTGTTGCCGAGACAGAAGAAGAAACAAATATACTGCTGCCAATCTGCCCAGTGTTAAGTCACTGCACCAAAGAACTTGCTATGGTGTGAAGAGGCCCTAGAAAGAGAGCTGCAAGTGTCCCGTAAACGTATCAGGGCTTGTAAAATATAAATTATAATAACATACATGTGGACAGTAGACTATCCATATCACATCCTGGCAAGTGCAGCTACCCTTAATATTGCAAAATCAAAATGGCAAAAATAAATAGCCTCTGTGGCTTCTTTGAACTTGGGTGAAACAAGTACTGTGTTGTACTGTGTTGGTCTATTAGGTCAGGGACAGAGGGGCCATTTTTAAGGCGAGGGCCACATTCCATTCTGGGCAACAGTTCAGGGGCCATATTTCAGTGGGGGGGGGAGCAATGAATGTAAATTTTATCTTTGTATAGTAGGCTAACTGCAGATCCACCCTCTGAGGGCAGAAACATGAGCATAGGTGGGACACAACTTTGGGATTAAAAAATGGCCACAACTTTATTGATTACAGATGTGGGTAAGCTTTGGCTCAGACACTGGGTGTGTATCCTCCATCAGTCTCCAGGGAGAAGTTTGGACAGGGTCGTGGCCTGGGTTATGAGCCACTTCAAGACACAGGTCAACTAAGCTGGCCCTCTCTAGGCTGCTTTTGGACATTATATGACCTGTCTGCCCACCACTTGGCTTCAGGACAGAAACTTCAACCCAAACCTGTTTACTGCGCCACTAAGAAAAAACCTATGCCAACACTGTGCCCTCCAGAGATTGTTGAACTATAATTTCCATAATCCCTGATCACTGGCCATAGTGGTATCCCTAGTCTAGAAAAAAGGGGACAGTGGCAACACTCAGACATAAGATGGGGGGAAAGATACAGGAACATGTCTGTGTACAGATAATCTTTTCTGACTTCTCCATTAGACATGTTTGGTAAAGTGTGTGTATTGCTGAATAACTGTTCTTAACGGATTTCTGTGCACCGCTGTATGGACACTCAGTAACCTAATTCAGTGCTGACATTAAGTAAATATACTCTTAGTTTCTGTGGTTATCTGATGGCTTTAATGGGAGTCTGGATGAGAGGCCAGACTGAAAGAGGTCATTGAAGCCATCAATTGTCGACAGAAGAGTGGCTTCCTGTGAGGATTAATGAAAGGTGATTTTTGTGCACTTTGTAGTAAATTATAAAGCTGCTAGGAGCTGTGTGCACTTCAATTCTTAACCCCTATAAAAATGTGTGCTTTATTTGTTAGTACCACAATGTACTTGGTTGCTGGTTATTTCACTCTTAATATCTGATTGCACTGGAAATATCTGTCATATCAGATTCTGATTTTTTAAAACTAACTGGTATCAATTGGTACGATCGATAGTTCATTTTATAATAAATCTAAAATGTTATAATACCCAGACTATCAAAATGAATTATTTATTTGGATTGCTGTATTATGTTTTGAACTGAATTGGCATGTTGACGGTTACTGCATTGATTTGATTTGTGGGAAAGCGGCATACAAATTGAAACAAGAACGACAACAATAATAAATGTAGTAGTTACTTACTTTGAAGTCTGCTACTTTAGTCTTTACTATAATAGGAAGTAATTGATGTTTATAGGTCTTAACTAAAGCACATAAAGTGCAAACACACAATCAGAATAGATTTGGACTCTAAAAAGTTCTAAACATGATATCAAGGCAACCTGCAAAAAAACCTTGTTCAGTCTGGAAAGCTCAGAGGTTTTCCCTTTTGGATTTTCTAGAGACATTCAGGAAAGAAATCTGCTGTTTTATTCCTGTGAGTCTGTCACAGGATTCACTTATCATTAAGTGGCGACTCTTTCCACTTCCCTTCAGGGCCTATGCACTGTGATTGTTGGATGTGTTTAACTACCAATTAGTATGTGTCCTTCCTGGAATGAAGCAGAACTTTATACAGTAAGCCCGCAACAAACATGGGGGTTACGTTCCAGGGATCGTGCCTAAAGCCAAAATTGCATATAGTCAAAATACATTGGGTTCAATGGCAAGTGGGATTGCAAAAGTCTTTTTCCCCGCACATTCCTCGCCTCCTATCAGACCCCTTTTTAATTTTATTTTATTTTTGCAAGCGAGTAAAGCTGAATGTGCACAAGTTAAGTGTGCATAATTTGAGAGCTTATTGTATTCCCAGCATGTGATAAACTAGGAAGATGGCCTATATCAGAAAGCATAGTTGAACAATGGATTCATATCCATGACCAAACCACACTGCTTGGACTGAACAGTAATGTAGGGTGACCACATGTCTCACTTTACAAAGGATAGTTCTCTTTGTCTTGTCTGTGCCTAGTTTAAAGAAAAAGAATGTAAGAAGGGCCTTGAAGTAGATTATCAGGAGTTAGCATCTAGACAAAAAACTGAACAGGCACACAAGGTCACCTTGCCACAGTCTTCCCAACTATAGTGAGAGGTATGATATTTGTCTTTAAATTCCAGTAATTATTTCTAATTACATACACATTATCATATACTCTACAAATTTAATGCAACCCTGTGTCCTCTTTTGTCCTTGCTTTTGGCATTTCCTCCTTTCTTACAGTGCATGAATGGCCACACTCTGTCTACACTAATGTCATTTGCATGTCCCGTTGACAACTTGCAAAGGAAAAGAACACAGAGACTTCCATTAAATAATTTTTTAAAAATGGTTCCAGTGCTAATACTGAGCATGTGTAGCCCTTCTATAGGTCAGCCTTTGCAAAATGTGTTATTATGAATAATAAGCATCTGTGTAGTGTTTTACAGACATCATTCAGTAATTCCTACAACAATCCTTTAAAATCAGTCAATGCTGTTATTTGCATATTGCCAATGCAGGAAGGAGGCCTGAGGCTAAGAGGCAGCACCTTTCTCAATTTCCAGTAGGTTCACAACAGCAGTAACTGGTGATCACACAATCAACTAACATTGAGGATTAAATCAACACCTAAAGTGGTACAAGAAACCATTTAGCTGTCTGATAAGTTGCACTTCATCAGTTTCACACTGGAGTTTCCCTTTGAAATGTGCAAGAAGTGAGAGTTGAACCACTGATTTGGTTCACAGATGTACAGCTCAGTCACAGCTATTATGCTACCTTAACTCTATTTTGAGACAGAGAGCAAAAAATATTCCAGCTAGCTATATAAATTTTGCCCATCATACTTAAAATTCATTGTATAAGAGCTGTGAAAAGTCACATTCCAAGTAAAACAGGCTGCACTGCTTCAGCCAAATGGGTGCTATTAATGGCAGTGCACAGCAGAGGCGGCACCAGGAGTGGTCGACAAAGTAGAAGCGGCAAAATATATTTCTACATCATATGATAATGAAAAGAATGTAGAAAGGGGGGCAAGTGAGGGGCCAGCTCCTTATTTGGGGGGGCCACTTGCCCCCTTGCTCCCCCTCTGGTCCCGCCTCTGGTGTACACCACCAACACAGTCCTGCTGCCTGAGGAATATGGCGCCCGTCTTCTATGTGCGGAACGTAGACAAACTAGCACGTAAACCTTATTTCAATACTGACGATGGGACCACTCTCTCCACCATTCCTGCAGATAGCTGGCAGGCTTAGAGGGTGCAAGACATGCTGTATGGCAAACAGCTCTGTCCTACACCACCAGTTCTGCCACCCAAGGTGCCCACCTCTCTCTGCCGAGTACTAGAGCCAGCCTTGTTAGCCTATACGTGTCTCACAAACTGGCATACTTTTATCTTTTTATTAGTAATGGGTGGGGGGAAGTATCCATGTTTTGTAGTATATTTCATAAAATGTAACTTAACAAAATAATCCCACACCCTCAAAAAAGCATATATATTGAGATCAGTTTATGCAAAACAGTTGAAATTTAAACAATTAGACCACAATCTGGCTAAGGTTAAGCACACTTCAGTCTAATTAGTTTCACCAGAAGAAACTGGATCATGTTCATAAGAATAAAAAAAATGCTTTTAAAAACAGATGATGAGTCAAATATGAATCTTTTACCAGTTTATAGCGCCCAAAGCAAATAATTTCCAAAACAGAACTGAATATATTCTAAAACACATAAATAGCATGCTTCATTTTTTCATTATTTCACTAGCAGTTTAACCAGTGTTGACACGCTACACTACAACTGTTAAGAGAGCCACCAGAGAGCACACAGTGTACCCACTCTTTTCAATGCTTCTGGTAAAGCAGATCCATAACAATAGCTTTCTTCTTCCCCTGAGCAATGATAATTAATTAGTAATAATATCTTCTGTTACTTTTTTCAGCTAGGATATCAGCTACAGACTGTCTATACCAGTGGACTCAATCAGTGTGCAAAGACTCAACAGTGTAGTGTGAAAAACTTTTGTATTGTTTGACAGATGGCTAGCAAAGGCTTAAAGGTGACATTAGAGTGCAAGGCAACAAGGATTTTAATAATTGCCAGCTGAGATCAAGGTCAACATCAAGGCCAGAAGATGTAACTCCTATATCAGACTCTTCTCAATCTGGCAATGCATAAATAGGTAGAGAAGTTATTCTAACCTGTTACTGTGAGCACTGAAGGGTTTTTATAAGTGGCTATTTAGCTCAGCCGGATACAGAAGCATTTGGGCTGCTTTAACAGCATGAGCACATTCAGCCACGCTGAGCTTTCTAGTTGCAATTCTGCTGGATTACAAAAGAAGGTCTTCTCTACCTTGACCCCATCTGTAACATGCTCCTCATGCTGCTCAGAGAGAGTTGCAAGCGCATCGTTGAAAGGATAGACACTGGATGTAAAGAAAGGTTTGGGCAATCAGCTAAAAAAACCACTGGCAGCAGTACAGGGCAGACAAGTAGTCTGCCAGTCCAAATGTGGGGAGATGTGGAGCAGGCACTTGTTTGTGTTGGGTAGAGAAAGTAGGCTGTATGCAGAGACCCATCTAACCCCTGGATCCTGCAAGTGTTAGAATATAAGCCAGGCTAGCTTCCTGGTGAGGTGATTGCCTGGGTGATGGGGAAACAAAGGAAACGGATCTGTGTGAGGCGACAAATGGGTGGGGCTGGTAGTTAGAAAAAGACAAATATAAGAGTTGAAAGTTGTAGTGACGTGGGCCAGATGTAAAGAAGCAAGCTGGGAGTAGAGAGAGACAGAGCAATGTCTGATGTCTGTTTGAATCCAAGGCTGTGGCTATGGGAGAAACAAGACCCTTTTGGTGTGTTAATGCTGTAAACCCCTCCACTGTAGGGTCAGGTTGTATAGGTGTGTAAATAAACCATATATCATAAAGACACCACAGTCTCCACTCTGCCTCATTGTCCAAAAGGAAACATGAACCCAGGGAAAGAATCATAGAATCATAGAGTTGGAAGAGACCACAAGGGCCATCGAGTCCAACCCCTGGAATCTCGCACTGCTCGAGCATTGGGGTGACATACAATAGCACCCATGAGTTCTAGGGATCAGGGAGCAATGGAAAGCTACCGAGTGGTAGAGGTGAGGTGAGGACCCTAGCAGAGGAAAGCTGTTGGCCATGAATGCTCTGTATTTCTGTGCCTGCTCTCTTGAATGTAAAGTTCAAGGAGTAACACCAGTCCTCAGTCTTTACAATAACAATGAGCTATAATGGCACTGACAAGAATGAGGAGAGAAGGGGGATTCTAATTGGAAATAAAATGAAGCATGTCAATGAAAGCGCCCATTATCTGAACTGAAAATAGTTTATTCTTATTGCTTCTTCCTCCACTCTCATTCAGATTGTGCAAGCAGGGGAGGAAAGCCATGCCCTCGTGGAAGCCAGACTACTCTTTGCTTTGCTGCAGACAAGAACAAACTTCAGCAGAACCGTTTCTAGTACTCTAAACACAGGGAAACTTTAAAAGCAACATTCAACTATATTGATCAACACTATCCTTGCCAATTATCAGAGCAAAGATGTAATTGCAGGCTTCAAAGAAGCAATTTCTGCTCACAGAAAAATTTCAGGAGGGTGGCAATACATCAGATGTTACCTTTGCACATGGCACACACACACCAGGCAAATATGTAAATCAGATTATTATAGATCTACAGCTGGGACATGTTATAAAAAGCATACTTGTAAGAACTGTACCCTCATTTTTCACAAGGCTATATCCCAGTCCTGCCCAACTGAATGCCCTTCAGATGTCTTAAGGCTCCAATTCCTATCAGCTTTACCAGCATAAAAAATGGGGGTTGTAGTTCAGAATGCCAGGCTGGAAACGGCTGATGAGCTTCTTGGAATGTATACCAAAAGGCATCCCAGTAATAAAACTAAAAATGTATTTGCCACAAACAGTGCTTTTAGTATGAAAGAATGAATGAATTTACTCTAACCTTTCCTTCCACGGTCATTCGTGAGCATTCAGTTACCATAGTAAACTTCTAGTGCTGTTTAGGGCTAAGTGGTGGCAACTGAAATCTTCTTCTTTACAGCTTTATGCAATGCTAAACTGCCTGCTTTGTTACTCAGTGCCTGCCATGCAGGGCTCAGTCAAACAAGTTCAAGTGCCAACTCAGTCCTTGACTAGCTAAAAGTTACAGTATCTTAGCTTCAACTCCCTGTGTACAGATTATATATATATATATATATATATATATATATATATATATATTCCTAGGGGGATGCTTTTAGTAAGGAGATTGAAACTGTATGAGAATTTAGCATATAACGCTGCAATCTAAAGAATTCTTCCATTAAAACTAATGGAACTTACTTCCAAGTAAGCACAGTTAACGTCTTGAACATTATAACATCTTAAACACCAGAGAGTAGCAGTACAAACCTATGCATGCCTACTGAGAAGTCTCACTCAATTGTTTACATATTTACAGCCATCGATAAACTAAGTGGTTCAGTAAGACTTACTTGCGGGCTGAGTCACAAATGGAAATAAATCTACATCGTAGTGTTAGAAAAATACTATACAAAAAGAGTCCAGACCACTGACAGTTTGTTAACTTGTAAGAGACCTAACCACAAACTTAAATATCATAAGCAATTCTTTTAAGAAACCTAAACTATTTAATTCAATATTTTTGATCATTTATAGCTGAAAAAATTATAGGGAGTTTTTAAACAGTGTGTTTAAAATATGAAGAGGCTGCAAGCCTATGCATTCTTCCTTATCAGTAATGTTTACGCAACTCAACGGGACCAAATACTGAGTAAGCACATGTAGAATTTCAACATACATTAATTTAAAGTGTATATAGATGCGGCTACTAATCTTTTAAAATGCTATTTTTGTAATAAGAAGTGAAGAGTATTTCTACTATTACAGTGTCTGTTAAAGCACAGTAATAACTTTTTGCAATAGAGCAATATTTTAAAAGTAGAAGTAACATTTTATTTTTAAAACACAGTGAAAAAAAGAGTGTAAAATGCTTGAAAGGTTTTTGGACAAAAAGAAAGGCAGACTACCAAACACATTGTATTTTCCAGAATACAGCTCCTCCGAAAAGTCTAAAGAGAAAGAAGAATAACACTAGCCAAAATATACCTCCAATTCTTTTTTGAATGCTGATATCACCTCATTTGGGCAATCCATAGAAAAATTAAATGCTCCATCGTAACTTAAATGCAACCTTAATGCCACAATGAAAAATTATATTCCACTATGAACTCTACAAGATAACACAGTTGAAAATTAAATATTTTATTTTCTCTCAAGTCTAGTGGAACTGAGGCTAAAGAAGCCAAACCATACTAGGCTTAGTGAACCATTATCTAATTCTACTGAAGTCATGTTAAGCAACACAGAAATCAGGAGCTGGCAGTTCCATTCACTCCATGACTGAAAAAACCCCTGTAGACTTTATGTCTGAGTTTTTAGCACTATCTCTCTCTCTCTCTCTCTCTCTCTCTCTCTATATATATATATATATATATATATAAAGTACTATTTAAATGATTTTGTCTAAATGGAATGATCATCATTGGAGCTTTCACAAAACACCAAGAGAAATCAATTGCAAATAACTTTGTATATAGTCACAAAAGTTGGTAATACATGGCTATTCCTCAAGAACTACTTTTGTTGTCACTATTCTGTGACTTTGTATAAAGCTCAAAATAAATAAAAAAATGTCCAGTAGCACCTTAGAGACCAGCTAAGTTTGTTCTGGGTATAAGCTTTCATGTGCATGCACACTTCTTCAGAAATATGTATCTGAAGAAGTGTATACCTAAAGAAGTGTATACCTGAAGAAGTGTACAGTATATCTGAAGATATTCATGTGCATGCACATGATAGCATATACCCAGAACAAACTTAGTTGGTCTCTAAGGTGCTACTGGACAATTTTTTATGTATTTCGATTGCGTCGGACCAACACGGCTACCTACCTGAATTTAGTATAAAGCTGTTATTTTCCAGTTTAGGCAATCAACGTCTTCCAGACAGTACATTCTTCATTCTGATATGTGGCAGGTTGCATACTCAGCAGCATCTCATGCCCTAGTCGGCCTAGTGGGTGGCCTTTTTAATCTTCTTGTAATTTCCACTAGAGGAATGTATTAGGAAGCTGCTAGGTCAGTTTATGTTCCATTTCCTTCTATTTATCTATTTATCATTAAATTTCCATCCTGTGCCTTCTTCTAAAGGAGCCCACAGTGGTTCCATGTTGGTTGTACACTTGTTCTAATCTCATTGGCACTGTTGTAACTTAACAGCACTTTCCCCCAACAGTTCAAAGTTATCTGTTTTTATGTCTCATGGAACATGTTTGTTTGTGTGTTTTAAAACAGGCTCAGCAAGACTTTGGCGAGTGACTTTGGGCTTCTGTGGCAATACATAACCAAAACACATGCCATGGCTAAAATCCAGCAATACGTTCTGTGTTTGAAGGTGTAAGTATGGCAGATAACAAATTATAAATATTGCAGGAATTATTACTTCTGGTTTTACAGTCTGTTTGCTGCTCAGGCATCCTTGGATTTCTAGGAACCAGCAAGGAAATCTCAAGTAGAGCAGAAAGCACATTGATTAACATAGATTCACGTCAATGCAGCAAACTATTTTGCAGAATTATGCTCCCAATATTCTTGGAACAGATCCCCAAACGTGATCACAAATGCAGAAGAGGTGCATCTTACAGTATTATTTGCAATAATAATAATAAGTGGTGTTTCAATCCCTCTCTGGATCCTCCACTTAGTTTCATTACTCATGACGCATGTGTGTGCAAGTTGTACTTGATTCGACGAATTATATAGTTGGTGGGAGAGTTAAGCAATGCTTTCTGTTTCATGCTTTTATGATTTCTGTCACCATTGTACCAGCCACATTCCCCCAGCAAGTTCAAAGAGCCCTAAAATCCTTTTATAGATGCAGGCCTATTAAAGTGCCAATGTATGCTACTCCCCCTCATTCTCCGAAAGGGAAGGATTTTTTTTTTAAAAAAAAATCTTATCAGCTCTGAGACTTAGTGTACTACAAGTTACAGAGAAATGACATCTGAGAAGCCGATCTTTTAAAACACACCATTGACTGAGTGTGCGCACACAAGTATTGTTAGGACTACCTTATTACCCCTCCGTGGCCTTAGGTGCACTTTCTAAAAGCTTCTTTATGACTGAAGAACCATCTTTAAGTTAATCACAACTATTTGGAAGGGCAACCCTCTAATTTTCTGAACACTTCATATAAAAGTCAATTGATGCAGTGTAAGAGCAGACGTGGAAAAATCTTTCTGTCCACCGACTTAACGTTCAAACATGTAAACGTATAGAAGGAACAGATTGGTATAATTCAAAAAACTCTTGCATTATAGCTGCTCTTCCATCTGAATTTGCTAGCGTTTGGTTATGTCCTGTCCTAGCTCACTATTTTGGGCTTCAGGGTTGTTTTCCCTCCCCAAGGCAGCCCAACTTGTTTTTCATATGCATTTCGCTTCTAGCGTACACAGCAACAATTACCCAACCGTCACAACAGACATTTTGATTTACACCACACTATCGCTGAGTCGAATAATTCAGCGGTGACTCAACAATTCTGATGGCATAACTCCCCAGAAAGAAAGAAATCACGCTTCTCTCTCTCTCTCTCCCTGCTTTAAACACTGTTTTATACACCTGCTCTGTTTCAAATAAATCAGTGGCATGACTTACCTGTAGAAGGCTGTTGGGGCCGCTTCCCTCATCGCAAAGCTGTTCGGTTCATTCTCAAGGTAGTAAGGTACCTGCTGGCTGGGGTGATGAATGAAAGGTGAAAGCTGAGGTGCCGTCTGTAAGAACACAACAGGGCTCGGAGGAACATTATTCAAAGAATGAAATCCTCCCAAGTTGCTGGACCCAAATGACTCTGTCGTAGGGGCATAACTGAGGCTGGGTGAGCTGTACACCGGAGCAGTAGTGGAAAAATCATAAGCGGCACCTTCTGGGTAGTTGAAAACTCCAGTTTTGCTGCTGTCCACATACATTTCACTAATCGGCCGCTCCAGAGGAATCTTCAGCTGAGGTCTGCTGAGAGGCTCTAGTTCATTGCCTTGTATCTGGTGCAGTAAAGCGACACTGGAGGTTTTTGTGTGAAGGGTCATGGTCATTGTTAGTGGCAGAGAGGGTGCTATATCTTGGTAGGGTGTTAGAAGAAGAATCAGCAGCTGGCAATCCACCTGAAAAAAGAGCAGAAATCAGCTTGAAATAGGGCAAAACCCATGTTTTCTGGCTAACAGATCCGAGTATGCATGTATCCAGCTAGTCCCAGCAAGGAGGAAGATATAACTGAGCAGAGTCTAAGCACAGGGAACCGTGTCGCTCCTGCTCTCTCTCACTCTCTGACTCTAACTTGAAGTACTTCTCATCTGAGCTAATATGCTTTACAACAGTGCTGGCAATAGGCCAGATACTTTTGCCTTGCACTGGCATTGGTTTAAACATCACTTGAAAAACAATTAACTCTGGATTTATACCAAATCATTGTTTCAATGTACTAGTTGTTTAAGTTTTCTCTTTATGTGGCTCTGATAATCAAAGGCAGGCATTGAGGAGCAAATGGGTTGGGGCTTTTAAGTATTCCGAAGGCTAGCACGGAGCCTCGTCTGTTCATGTTGTATACCCCTACCAGGCTTCAGTTATTCTTTCTTTGTCTACTTCCTATCCTGTTCATTTTCATGTTTGTTAGAAATATGGAAAGTGTATACTGTAATGACCCTGGGTAGGACTACAGTGTAGTTGAGAAGTGGCACGGTAAAGTGTGTTTTTGTGAAGGCACACTTGCTTGCTCGTGTGCAGCCAGCCACAGACTGTCAAATTCCAGAAATCAAAGAGTGTTCTGTATCTAAGTCAGAGAAAAGGCACACAAACATGCCTAGTGCAATTATCATGATTCCTGGTATTTAGTAGCAGAAAGCATTTTTTTTTTAAGAAAGAAAAGAAAGAAAAGTTAAACCTGCAGTTATGCTGCCATTGTGCTTATCAGCATGCTTCTTTCCTTTGAATTGCGAAATCAAATAAAAATATATAGTGAAAGCAGTCATTGCTTAAACATGTAGCCTCTTGACATTTAACCACATGTTAGCTGCATGGAAAACAAAGAGCTAATAAATCTAGCAACAACAACCAAAAGTCTAGGTTTTTTTATCTTCAATTTAACATTAAGACCAATCTATAAAAAGCAGAGCTTTGCAAATATCTAAAGGGATCATTTTAACATATTCAAATAAAAAGAAATTTAAGACAAAACAGACTTCAGAATAATTTATTTTGCCATCTCATGATTTTTAACTTTGTAGAAACAAAGAAGCCATTAAATTATTCAAACAGATAGCTTCACAGCTATCTATGCTCCGCTGGTTAAAAAACAAACAAAACCTTTTGTGAAACTGAAACATAGATAGCCAAGTGAATGTATGAATGCAATTCCATACTTAAATGCTTATTTGTTATTCAGATTACAAACCCTTATACAAAAGATTGTTTTAAACATTTTTAGCATATACAACAAATAACATGCAGAGATATGAATGAATACACGAATTTGCCTCTATAACCAAAAAAATAGTTTTGAAACAATTTTATCACAAATTATGAAAAAGGACTTTGTTACAAATGAGTAACAAGGTGCATAATTACATAAGTTGTGTTTGCAGTGAATAACAAAATTGTACATTTTACAGAACGCTACCTTGTAATATACAGGTACTATTTTCACCAATCATATCTGAAGACGATTAAAGATATCTTGAATCTCTTTGGATCTTAATCTGCTAGTTTTAATAGATATTCACATTCATACTTGCCCCTACTAGCTTTAATAGATGGCAGAAATCTGGTGAGGAATTATGGTTGTTGTAAATATGCCTGATATGCACAAGAAGGAAAGAAAGATGCACATACCTGAGGATACAGACAGATCCTACAAAAACTCTACAAACATGCATGTATATATGCCCCAGAGCACAAGTGAAAGAGTGTGTGTGTGTGTGTGTGTGTGTGTGTGTGTGTGAATCTCTCTCTCTGAACACACATGTGTTTGCAATTTTCATAAGACACCAATGTCACTCCGTTCGTATATCTACTGAAATATGTGAATGCAGTAGTGTTGGGTTGTAAGTTTAAAGCTGGCTAATGCATACACGAAGTTTATTTGTGCAGCCATACATTTAATCTAGCATTATTATATTTTCCAAACCAGGGGTCCAATGAAATAAGAGCTACAAACACAAAGGGTAATGAACATGTTTAAATGGAATTTATACCACATTATTTTGAGGTTGGGGAAAAATGCTACAGCAGAGGGTACATTAGAGATTGCAGACAAATGTAATTACTATACACAATTCCCTGACAATGTTAACATACCTGAATCATAATTTCAACATTAAACTGAACTTGCTGAGTTTAAGGGGAAAGGTGGAATCTAAACTAGACATCCAAACCAGGATCCCATTCCCGAGACAGGAACCCACAAGTTCAACCTCTCACAAATTATGCCACGTAATCCAAACTAAAGTATGCAAATAGGGTGCAGCACATTATGGCGTCTGCAGAACATGAGTTCCAGAAAACTCAAGGAAGTGATCCAAAGCACATTCAACAGAAGGAGAAGACCTCTTAAGATCTACCTTGACAGGATGAGGGTCAATAAACCAAAACTGAATTCTAAATATATGGGAAGGTGGCTCTCAGGACTGGTGGATTAGAATTCTTCTGCTTCTGGATAAGCAGTCTCCTAGAAGTAGCAGGTATGTAGCATGGAGGTGCTCCTTGGTTTGACAATGTCACATGAGGGTCAGGTAGCTTTGGTGCAACAGAGTGCCTTCTACTAAAGGTAAAGGGACCCCTGACCATTAGGTCCAGTCGTGACCGACTCTGGGGTTGCGGTGCTCATCTCACTTTATTGGCCGGGGGAGCCGGCGTACAGCCACTTCTGGTGAACCAGAGCAGCGCACGGAAATGCTTGCACTGTGATGTGCTTTTGAACTGCTTGGTTGACAGGAGCAGGGACCGAGCAACGGGAGCTCACCCCATCGCGGGGATTCAAACTGCCGACCTTCTGATCAGCAAGCCCTAGGCTCTGTGGTTTAACCCACAGCACCAGCTGCATCCCACCTTCTAGCTTTGACCAATTGGTCAGCTTTGGCTGTTTCAGGGCAGAGATAGCCTGGCAACATTTAACCTTATTCTGGAAACGTTGTAGCTGGATTACATTGGGATTACCACAAGCCAACTAGGCTTTTCCATTTGGCCCATGAGGGCATTTTCCCATACTACAGCCAGCTGCCTCTCACTTGTCACACCAGGTGTGTGAAAAGGTAAAGATGCAGCTGGATTGGCCAACCTGTAGAAAGCAAGAGTGAACTCCCCACGCTGATGCATACGGAGTACAATCCTACCTAGTTTGGGTGCACTAGTGAGTTCCTCTGAATCCTCTAGGAGTGCTCCTCTGGGGAGTTCAATCCTGTTTGGACACTCTTTCACTCCATCCCCCAAGGGGCCAATTTTGACAGGCGGGTGGGACAAGGATAGTTTGGCCATGGCGATTCATGCATTGGCAACCGCAAGACTCAATGATTACAATACACTCTTATGTCTGGTTCAGACACTACAGCTAGTGTAAACATCATAGGCTAAACTGTTGGTGGGGGCAGACTGCTGCCAGCACCCCACTTCTCTGATGAAAAGCTTTCACCAGCTGCTCATGTGCTACTGGGCCAGCTTCAGGCTTCTTGTATTTATTTGAGGTCATTGGGGGAGTCAGTTAGTAGTCCCCCATGACTCAGATACACGGCTCATATTCACCAGCAGCAATGTGTTCAGTGTTTTAGGTCCAATTTTATATAACTCCTTTTCAGTTGAGGTCCCTGTTGAATTTCTGGCAACTTCTGATGGTATCTTTCTGTCTCAAGAAACAATGGAGTGCACCTCCAGGCAGTGGGGGGGGGGAGTGTCAAACATCTGTGTTAGCAGTACTGAAGTGACCTTCCATAGTGTACAAGCCTAGGAAGTGTATGGAGGTCCTAGGCTGCCCAGAGAATGACACCCTCCCCTCGGCCTCACTAATGTGGTCCAAAAGAAAGCAGAGTCATACGTTTGGTACGTGCTTGGCTCGGGGAGTTGCTGGAAGGAGGCGTACAAGGTGCCATCCAACCATCTTAGGGACTCCACTTGGGATTTGTGTAGGGTTTCTTCTTAGCCTTCTCTTCTCCCAAATATATCCTGCAAGACAGCAGGGGCTTTGGATCAGAGCTTTCTTTCTCCTAGATGGGATACCTTCCCAGGTTGTTAATCCCATCTGCCTCTCAATTTCCTCTACAGCACATGCAGAAACCGTCTTGTTGACCGTTGGACCCACTATTGATCTCATCTGCTCAATCCGTCAGACTCTGATTTAATTGCTTTAACTAATATTTATTTTCATTAGCTTGTAGTCCTTGTACACCATTTGTACACTTAGAGACCATTGTAATTAAGTGGTATATAAATTGTAGAAATATAAAATAAAATGAATAAATAAATAAATCCACCTGTCAGCCACCAGGTATCATTATAGTTAAAGCTTGCCTGATGTGTTTGTTGTCAGTTTCACATCTGTTCAGTTTTGTTTTGTTCTGTTTCCATTCTGTTTTGTTTTCTGCAAACTGTTCTTCTAAACCACACAAAAACTGTGTTTAAATTGTATACACTTCCTTAAATTGTATCTTTGTAAGCATTTTGTCCCAAAATACTCATTTTGGTATGCATCCCCTACCTCTACACACTTTTAAAGCTCAGAACTGCATTGCAAAATTCAGAGAAGTATGAAATCCAATGAGTCCCTATACTCCAATTTGCATATTAATCAGGAAAACACTTTTTAAAAAAAATTCAGCATGTTTATAAATTATTTTGTATCCCTACTTAAGACATTTTTATTTGGCATGGAATTTTAAACGATTATATCACCTCAGTCTGCTTTTGGTTTCTATAGTCTTTTGTTTCCTCTCAGTCTATAAATTACTAGGAAGTAATTTTATTGTATTTGCACTTTGAATAATTTTATGGCTGTTGTACACCATCAGAAATCCATTGGATGACAAGTATTTTTAAAAGCCAATCTCTGTGATTGGCACCTGAATCCAACAAAGAGTCCATTATGTTTGCACTATGTGTGGGGTACAACCCAGCCCAATGCAAAGGACCTCGCCATCTCTTCTCCTCCTCTTGCCAACTCACCTACAGGGAATTAGAAGTTTTGGACTACAAGCAGTCAGGATGGAGGGAAGCTGTAGTCAGGCAGGCCGAAGACTGACGGTGAAGTCATGCTGAAGGCCCTGGTAACCTCACTTAGTAAATGACACAGATGGAGGGGGGACCAGCTCTGGTGGTCTCATCATTCAGCGATACAACAGTTATTTATTTAGAAGAAGAAGAAGAGTTTGGATTTGATATCCCGCCTTTCACTCCCTTTAAGGAGTCTCAAAGCAGCTAACATTCTCCTTTCCCTTCCTCCCCCACAACAAACACTCTGTGAGGTGAGTGGGGCTGAGAGACTTCAAAGAAGTGTGACTAGCCCAAGGTCACCCAGCAGCTGCATGTGGAGGAGCGGAGACGCGAACCCGGTTCCCCAGATTAGGAGACTACCGCTCTTAACCACTACACCACACTGGCTCTCTTCTCTTTAACAGAAATCAAGGTTAATCACATAGTAGGCACGGAACAAGAAGCTAATATACAACTACATAGGAAAAGGAAAGTAATTTCAGAAGAAGTAAAAGGGTGGAGTCTCAGCTCCAAGGCATAATAACTAAGAGACAATATTTAACTCTATTATAACCAATTACAACACTGCTCCGCCCTTACTTTACAACTCAGACATAGTCCTTCAAATAACATAAGAGCTCTTTGCTCTCTCACTGGATCACACTTCTCCTCAGGAGTGGGCATCTCCTCTAGATTCTTCTGTCCGTCACTGGTGTCTCTGACTTTTATGAACAGTTTTTATGAACAGCCCTGAACAACCAGGTTCAGAATTCTCACTTACTCTCCAGGGCTCTGGTTCTTCTTGGGTGACAGCTCAAGTACTTCAGATGCATCTATCCACATGTAGATGTCACATTAATACTTACAGACTACTCACTATTAGAAGACTGCAACTTTAAATAATAAAGGCCCCGTTTGTTATCAGGTCATCCCTGGAATCCATGTAAGTTAGTGGGTACTGAGACTTTTTGGGAAGAATGAATTCTGAACCTTTAAGTCTTTGACATGGTAGCCATGTAGGGATTTTTAAGTAGTTCCCCCCCATACTTCTTTCATGTCAGGATACAGTAAATCCAGATGAGTCCTTAGTCCCCTTCCCATTAGCAGTTGGCCAGAACTTATGCCTATGATGATTTGTGGCATTGTCTTGTACTTCTTTAAAATCCCTTATTGCTCTTTCAACAAGGTCATTTGAAGCTGGGTGATAGGATGATGTTTGAATGCCCAATGGTGAAGGATGATGGGAACTGTAGTTCAGCAACATCTGGACAGCCAAAACGTTCTCCACATTTTGAATGAGCCTCTGTGAAAAAATCCTCTTCCCTAAAATAGGGGCCAGCATAGTCTAAATGCAAAATTATTTATGTTATTTATTTCATAAAATCTATACACCGCTTGATTGTAGAAAACCTCAAAGCGGTTTACAAAATGATAAAACAATAAAATCAAGGGAAAAGTCACAACAATACATTAAATCATTCAAAAGTTAAAATACTAAAGCAGATTGGAATTACTTCAACTTCCTAAGCATCTGGGTAAAGGTAAAGGTAAAGGGAATCCTGACCATTAGGTACAGTCATGGCCGACACTGGGGTTGCGGCGCTCATCTCGCTTTATTGGCCAAGGGAGCCAGCGTACAGCTCATGGTCATGTAGCCAGCATGACTAAGCCACCTCTGGCGAACCAGAGCAGTGCACGAAAACGCCGTTTACCTTCCCGCCGGAGCGGTACCTGTTTATCTACTTGCACTGTGACATGCTTTCGAACTGCTAGGTTGGCAGGAGCAGAGACCGAGCAACGGGAGTTCACCCCATCATGGGGATTCGAACCGCCAACCTTCTGATCGGCAAGTCCTAGGCTCTGTGGTTTAACCCACAGCGCCACCCACGTCCAAGCATCTGGGTAGGCTTGTCTAAACAAGAATGTTCTTAGCAGGTTCCAAAAGAATACCATGTGGACACCTACTTGATCTCAATAGGCAGGAAGTTCCAAAGTGTACGTTCTTCTGGTGCAAGGGGGTCTGTGCTGGAGTTTCTTGATGCAGCTGACATTGGGAACAGTGCTTAACAACTCTTTCCAAGCCACTAGACATCACTACGAGCTACAGCTTTCATCCAGAAAATTCTTGGCAGGCACCTCATATAAACGTCTCAGAACCCTTTGCTGTTTTTGTCATGGTAACACCACCCGCATGACCCACAAGATGCAGGGATAATATAGCTCGGTTCTATATTCATTGCCCGGAATTCATTCCTGGATTCTGCTGCGGCCCATGTAAAATGTAATGGATTACCCCAGATAGTACAGGAGTCTGCTGAGTCCACATTCTGATCTGGAATGCCTCTACAGGGGACAGATCCAGATGTTCTAAAAGCCCAGTGATTTGCATAGGGCAATCTTCAAAAGAGGATGGTTTTAGCAAATACTATCTTAGGATTTGAAAGATGGTCCTGATCTTTCGCATGTGATGAGGAGAATGTAATCAATCATCACCACAACTTCCAGGATGTCCTTTGGGAGCTTTTTCATGGCCCTTTGGAATATATCTCTGGCTGATGAAACTCCATAGGGCAACCTGTTACACTTGAATTTCTTGCAGTCCTCAAGTTCCATCTGCTGGTAAGCCTGGGGCATGTCCTACTTTTAAAATGGAGGCCTTCTCCAAGCAATGCGAGCAAGTACTAAGTTCTTGGAATGGGGTAAATGTCTAATTTATAAATTTGATTATGACTTCTTATTCCAATCTACCTGGTTCTGTTTCAGTTCTCCCTGTGAGAGCACAGGGCACTGCTCTGGTTTTACAGTACTTTGGCTGGCTGCCCTCCTGGTATAAATACTGGCTTTTATTCCTCTTACTGTACCTACTCCTTCTTGAAATATTTTAGGGTGGCTCTCGAGAGGTCTGACAATTTCTATGCCTCTACTTTCCTTCAGCCATGTTGAACCAAGCAAAGTTTGGCCTTTCTTCCTTTTCTATTAAAGCCTTTAAGACTTTATGTTGACCTTTGTATGTGACTGAACTCTTATTGATCCTAGGACTAGGAGATTTCTGCCAGTGTAAGTCCTTAATTTCACTATTCTCTTGGCCAATGGACTCAGGTCTCCTTTACATTGTTGGTAACTCTCTTCATTGAGAACTGTAACAGAAGCCCCTGACTCTACAGTATTTCCATGCCTACTGGTTGATTACTGAACTGCACAGTTACAGTATAAGTCTCCTTTTTTTCTATTACACAGTAAACCAAGCGGATCTTCTAAGCTGCCTCCTCTCCCCTTTCCATCTGTAAATAATAAGATTTTTGTTTTCTTGCCTCTCTCTTGGACTGACTTGGTTGTGGAACCAGACAACCTCCTTACGATTTCTTCCTAAATGCCTAGGTTTTATGAATTTATAGCATTGGGACATTCAGTGTTTACCAACATAGGCTGACAGCATTCCTCCTCAACAATAGCACCTTTCCAGATCTCTAAACATCTGCTGTGGGCTGCAGACTTGACTTATAGACTTATTTTGAGTTTCTCTGTTGTCAAGATGCAAATCCTGTACATTTGTCACCGTTGCTTCCATGGTAGTTGCCACCTTTCTCATAGGTCTGATCCCTATCATCCAGTAATTGCTTTTTATTTTTTCCATTACTAATTCCACACACATATCTGTCTCTCAACGTTCCCTCCAGATTTCCAGAAGAACAGGGTTCAGTAAGTTTTTAGAGATGAGCTATATACTCTGATACAGATTCACCTTCCTTCAACCTCCTATTATGGAATTTGAAACGTTTCACAATTATACTTGGCCTTGGAATATAGTGGTCAGACAAGATCTTTTGCAACTCTGCCAAACTTTTATCCTCTGGCTTTTGTGGTTTTAACAAGCTTCTTAAAAGGGAGTAAGTTGAACATCCACAAGCACTGAGAAATGCTGCCTTTTGTTTGTCATCTCAGTGATTACATTAGCAAGGAAATAGTGGCCCAGTATGTCAACATATTGCTGCCATTCTTCTGTTTCTGAATTAAATTCCTCAGTTTTTCCACAGGATGGCATACCTGGGTTTTTTTCTCATTGCCACTGTTAAATTCTTGTTTATTTAATATATAGGCCCAGAATAAGAAGCATACACACTACATAGGAAAAGGAAAGTAACCACAAGAATAAGCTAAACAGTGGAGTCTTAGTTCTAACTATCATAACTGGAGACAATATTAAATCTATAATTACTGATTACACAAGTAGATTAGTTCTTTGGGGTCATCTGACTCCCTAGGCAAAGAGGATTGTGGTTTGTACTGTGCAGGTGCAACTAGGCCAGTGTATAATTCAGGAAGACAGTTTAAGTCCAGCAGTGGCTGGCTTAGGGCAGCTGGCTACTAATGAATGGTCACTGTTCCCTCCATCCTGGGATACAGAAAAAACTCCATGGAGAGTAACAATGACAGAGGGTCTCGTGTGGCCACTTAGGCATCCACCCACCCACCCCACCCCCGCCACCCAAAATGGCACAAGCTTCTATGGCATTTGCATATGCTAATTTATGGGTATAAATACAAATTTATAAATAATGTCTATAATCTAAATAGAAACAAAATACATATCATAGTGGGGAAGACTGCGACCAAGTGACTTCTGTGTCTTCTCAGTCATCTACCAGGTGCTGTTGATGGACAACTTCAAGGTCTCTGCTCTCCCTTCATATAATCCAGTAGAGGATTCTCCACTGAAAGCTCTTTAAATAGAAAGTTGCACTCTGTAATGTAGGACCTATGACCATCATAAGAAAGCCCCCAATACCTCATTCAGATTCTGCTCAAAAACTGAATGTTGCTACCCAAGGCAAAGCAGGAAGAGGCAAAGCAGGCAGATGTGTAATGAACTGCACTGCTGGGAGGGTGATTAGATGGTACCCAAAATGAGCTGGGCAGGCCTGACCAAATGTGAGGATACACCAAGCCAGCAAGTATTCCTTTCCAACTAGCACTTGCCCAAAATGTGTCATCAAAGAGTAGCACAACTGGGTGAAGTAAACCAAGCCTGGTAGCTGAGCCCTATAAGGCTAGCAGAGTAAACTGATCCCCCCGTGCTGGTCTAGTTTCCTTGTCATCAGAATTACAGCAATTATTTTCAAAGCCATCTTGCTGAGTAATGGCTTTAAGTTTATACTCTGCAGAAGATGTATTTGATTATGTGGCTATTATTTTCAGAATTGTAGTGCTTCCAAGGGTTCAGTCTCTCCTCAAGTGGTGTTTTCTGAAAATTATACATAAGAGCCTCTGGTAGAGAATGTGGAATCCAGAATCTATTGAACAAGGCAGAGAATGCAGGTAGAGAACTTGTGGGAGAAGGCAGAACATTCAGATGCCAGTCTATGATAGAGGAAGCCTAGAAGCATTATTGAGCATTTTATACTTGCTGTGTTTTAACACAAGCCAGACTGGGCCAGCCATGGCAACCTATGTCCTTTCCTGAAGGCACTGTGTACTGTACTAAAACTGTAACCAAAGCCACATCTGAACCACTTCTGAGCACCGGTATTCCAAGAAAGTTGTTGACAAACTAGAATGGAGTGGAGAACAGTGTTAGGTAGGAGTTAATGCCTGTTGTATGGTTCTGGGAATATTGGCAATTCACTGAGCTACGCACTACAACCCATAGGTCCCATTCCTGGTCAGTCACCACCACTTCAAACTCCATGAGTGTACATGTGGAAATGAGATTTTTTTGCTCCTACACTTTAATATTTGTTTACACTGAATTGCATTTGCAATTTTATTGCCCATTCACTCAGTTTGAATTAAGTTCTTTTGGGGGCTGAACGATGAACAGTGTCTAGTTCATCTAAGTTCATTATCTTATGTGTGTGTTTGACTTTTTAGATTATTTGGGCCTTTAAACTCAAAGATCATAATCGCTTGGGAAAATAAATTATACAATTCACATTCCTCTGTTTTGATGTTTTCTTAATTTTCCTAAGTATAGTTTATACATTATCTTTCTGCTACATTAACACCTGAAACAAAGCAGTGCTAAACCAGAAAACTGAACAATTACTACAACTGATTGTATAAAGCCTTCTTTTTTCCAGTAAAATGGCAAAGAGGCTATTCCTTTTGCCAACTTGTTGTAATATTCCAGCTTCAATTTATAGTTTCCAACCTCTACACTACTAAATATATTGGAGTCCTGTCCTCATTTGACTCTATTCACCCTACAGCCATGAGGATGATAAAGATCCAGAACATAAATCATGTGAGTAAACATTAAGGATCTATGCACTTGAACTCAGTGAAGAGACAACTGTTGACAATTTTAAATAATAAAAGGCTGTCTCAGACAAGGGGTTGTAAAACGGGTTCAGGTGAGTAAGCCACTGTCATTGCAATATACAGCCCCCCCCAAAAAAAAAATTCAAAAGCTTTGGAGGGGTAAGATTTCAAAAAGACTACCTCAAGTCTCAATTATTTCCGTGGGTCTACTCTATGTCTGGATCCAACCAAAGGTTTCTTTGTTTTCTACATAATTCATAAATCTTGAGGAACATGATCATATTTCTGGAATGCATGGTCTGTTTATTTCCCTTTCATTTATCTCTGTCATTCCAAGTTCCCAAGTCAAGAGAAATGGAGAAATGGTGCATTCAGGGTTCAGGTGTATGAAGATGGTAACACTGGTTGTATTTCTGGACCTCTCAAAGCTTTTTGGTGATTTGTTCTTTGGGGCTGCTAAGCTAGGTGAGCAATCTTACTAGATGCCCATAGTCCTACTATGTACTGCGATACCTTCTTTTGTCTCAAGCAGCATGCTCTGTTTACACAGGCTCTTCCCTATGATCCCTGCACAGTATTCTCCATCACAGGAGGCAGCCTATGTTGGTAGAAAAGGATCTGAAAATTTGAAATTAAAGTACTAACAAACAAATGAAAACTGACAGATCTATAGCTCTTTGATCAAGTGAGCAGGACTTCTCTTTCTCTTACACACATATATGAAGCATAAGACTGTACAAGGTTTGTTTTTCTTTAACTAAAAATGACAGAAGAGCAATATCTGTTTGCCAGTTTGCTGTCAGTTTTAGTCTTGGGTTTTCAAAAACTTTTGTATGAGAACATGATCACAAAAAGTTGGCCATCATAGAGCTGAAATCCACACTGAGCTTTAGCTATCACTATATTTGTTGGGTAAAACTTCATGTGAAACCACAGCAGGATGAGAGGATTAACAACTTTACAATGGAAAACTGTAGAACCTATTCCATCAGAAAGAGGAAATAAGCTTGCTAGCAAAGACAAGACAGAAACTGGGCCAGCAGTTTGTCCACATTCAAGCATTGCTGGGAGGCAAAACCACAAGCAGAGAGCCAGAACTCTAGAAGAAACTCCACCATAGTAATTTGAAATCAAGTTTGAGTGGTTCCAGATTGCGTCTGCATTCCATACTGTAGACATTGTCTTTTAAAAGAGCTGGAAGATACAAGAAAACCACCACAAGAAACACAACATGAACATTCACAACATGAATGGTGTTAAAAAATATATATAAACTACAGTAGCTCAAGAAACAGATATGTGGAAAGAAATGCCACCAAAAACTCATGTTGTTATTATAAGCACTAAGTATATTATATTGCCTACTTTTCATATTTTGGGTGCTTTTTGAAATCTGCCACAGTTGGGAGGACAGTCCCTAATCCAACTATCGTTTTAGGGCCAAAGTTCAAATTATGCAAAAGATCCATGACTGGAACTTCTGGCTTGCTAACATTTGTTATTGTTTTGACTTTTTAAAAAAATCAGGGGCTCCCAAATAGATCAGATAGAGGGAGAGGAATTGAACTAGATTGTTGTTTGCTATTGTTGTTTGCTAAATTGTTTGCTATTTTCTGTGCTGGAGAACAATACAGACACAAGACAGTATCTGTATTTCTTTGTCTACCTAGCAAGTCAAACAACAGCTGGAGGGAGAAGCATTTACACTGGGAAATGGGAGAGAAACATTATTCACTAACCTCGCCCCATTTTTCTAGCCTTCCAGATAAATATATTGCTACATCCAATCTAACAAGAGGAAGATCCCCTTGCTGTGCTGCGATTTAAAAGAGATAAGCCACCACCACCCTCCCCGGCTGACTGGATTGGCGGGCCAGGGGCCATGACATGGGGCTTTGCCAGCCGCCGCTGTGTGTGGAGGACACGTGACCTGACTGCAACACCATCCCACTCGGAAGTGGGACGACTTTCTCACATAATAAGCAGTATGTCCTTCAGTCATGCAATCACATAGATCAGGGATTGGAAACTGGATCTGGCTGGTGGGATGGATCCAAAACACACACACTCTTGTGGGCCATTTTGACAGGCAGACTCTGTGGCAAGAGCTGTGGACCACCTGTCAATCATATGGCATCAGATGATTCCACTTCAAAGCAAGAATTAGAAATGTGTTCCCAATTTGTCCTTTCTTCCCTCTGCAGCCATAGCTTGAATTCAACCTATGGCTGCAAAGGAAGGTTGCTGGCTGCACCTGCTAAGGAAGGAATGAGAGTGCATTCCATATGGGCCCCCATTTTTTCCTTGTTAGCTGCAATTCTACATACTGTAAGGTGACAGAAAAAGGTGCCACATTCAAAAAAGCATGGAACCAGCAACTAGAAAGGAAGGATCAGTGAGCCCCCAGTTCTTCCCTTTCAGGCTGGTCCCAGGGTTTTACCTGTCCCATACCTGAAAGGTAATAGACAGGTGACCACAGCTCTTGCCACAGAGGATGCAGAGCCAGTGTGGTGTAGTGGTTAAGAGCGGTAGTCTCGTAACCTGGGGAACCGGGTTTGCGTCTCCGCTCCTCCACATGCAGCTGCTGGGTGACCTTGGGCCAGTCACACTTCTTTGAAATCTCTCAGCCCCACTCACCTCACAGAGTGTTTGTTGTGGGGGAGGAAGGGAAAGGAGAATGTTAGCCGCTTTGAGACTCCTTAAAGGGAGTGAAAGGCGGGATATCAAATCCAAACTCTTCTTCTTTTTCCTTGCTTTTTGTAACTGTGTATGTGGAATATGATGGCATAAGCATTAGAGTAACCACCTCATATTTAGTTAGTTGTATTTTATACCCGACGCTTCTTTCAAAAGCTACACAGAGCAACTTGCAAAATGTGAACGATATAATCAATGCACTAATATAATAGAAAATAACAAATTACCAACACAACAGAAACAGTACAGTCAAGCATTAAAACACCATTACATGACTAAGGAGAGCCAATGGCCCACTGGAATAAAACTGGCCCCACTGCATGTGTTAAAACTAGTAAAGATCGAGTCTCTTACATCCTACTGTCTTAGTCTAATAGGCCTCAACTTTTTTTTTAAGTACAGACACTGTTGTAATCTCTGCTGCCAGTATTTCAAAGTAGAAAAAAAGTTTCCACTTACAGGAAATTGTCACTGGTGAACGAATGACAGCTTTTCTCATTCATCCTGCATTGAGATGACAGCTCCAATCAAATACAATTGTAACAAATTGGTTAGCATGACCATAAATCACAACTCTGCATTAGGGGTGGAATTTTCTGAAAATCCCTTTGCTTCCTCCAGTGGTCCCATTCTGGATCAGGCTCCTGCGTCTGCAATTTTGCACTGCCACTTGCTCTGATAAAGCTACTCCCCATCTACTTCACAGTGAACTATGGAGTACCTAATATTAGCTAAAGCTGAAGCTTGGAGAACCACCCCACCAAAGTTGTCCATAAATGTATTCTTATCAAGTCATGCCTACACCACAAACTGTAACTGATAAACACACATACATAGATCTCCTTTGGGGGCATAGCCCACCCAATGAGACTACCCAAGCAGAAATGATATCCATTCAAAAATAGCTTGATCACATAACTAGATTCTCGCGGAAGCAAGCAAAGGAACTGGCATAAAACATACCATACTCAATGTAAGTTTCCTGCCCAAAGTCCTGTTTGATGTTAAACACAAATGCTGTGAATATGTTCCCATGTGAAAGTTTACAGTCACTTAAATGTGATTTCCACCACTGATGGTTAAATGCCTACTTTCAGACATTCACAACATGTATCTGGATTTGTCGGCATTCACATTTCAAAGTCTAGCTTGTATGAATAGCAACCTGCTATATGAAACTAGTATTTTTTTGCAACTGAACTTTTCTTTGTCTTATGTACAAAATACAGCTGGTGAATCTGAGGAGATAGCTTAAAGGATTTATCCAATATGGTACAAATTATATGGTTAATTTAAGAACAGAAGGAAAGGATTAGAGAATAATCCCAAAGCATATGGAAGTGGCTTTAGAATAGTTGCACATCTCTCTATCAGTTTCAGGCATGAGTCTGGTCCTCCATAATTTAGGAAACCCAAGGAGATTTGTGTCTGATAGATAAACCCCTGGCAAAGATCAATAGAAGAAGGGCTGAATTGACCTGAGAACTTATTTTGTTATGGGAAGACAGGCATTCTGACCTGAGGCTTATCCTCGTAGCCTGCAAAAGCACCCTATGCAGTGAGTCTAGGGGAACGTTTTACATTAATGCATTAGCATTGTAGAAATCCAGGAAGACATTAAGCCTTCTCCAGAGCAATAACGGCTCCAGTAGCATTTGCATTGCAGACGTTCACAGTTGTTTAATTTGCAGAAATTGCCAAGAATTAGTGTTTGGAAGACTGAATTATTGCTGAGAAGCATTTAGTTATTTGAACTCATTTGTACTGTTATGTTGAGGAGAATATTGAGCATTATTCACCATACTGCTTGCTTTAATTACTGAGTAGGGAGTGCTTCACCACAAATGTGATTTTGATACAAGAAAAGAAGAATTTCATGTGCCCTTGTCAAGCAAGTTTCACTACTGAAGGATTTTGTTTGCCAAAAAAATACAGTGCCAAGGTCAGTATGCCCTACAGTAGAAATGAGCAAATAAGGGCCCTCTCCCAACAATATACATAACAGGGTTTGTTCTTTGTCTAGACAAAGTGTGGCTTGACTAATGTGGAATCAGGCTTGTACCCTAGGATAGGTGTGGATAATCGTCAGTCCATGGGTTACATGCGTCCCTCAGCTGCTCTTCATTCAGTGCTCCAAGATTCAGAGACCCCTGTGCACTTTTCCTGACTGCCAGGCTGATCAGCCATCAAGTGGACAACATGGAAAAGATCACTGGGTGCCAGGGACAATGATATTGATACCTGGGGAATGAAGGCTTTAACCTGCCCCTCCACCACAACTCTGCATATGCTCAAAATCACTGTCCCCCACATGGCTAATAGTAGTGCAGAGACAGCAATTTTAGCTGCATTGGAATTGCTAGAGAGTGGCGGCTTCAAGCTCGCTCCACCATTAGGAGACTGAAGAATGAACGCCAAATATCAATGTTGCAAAGGTTGCATGCATACTGCGCTCAGGTATTAAGCACTGCAAAATACGGACACTCTGAATCAGCTTTATGGTTATGGAACAATAGCTTCTGCAAGCACAAATCAAAGCAGAAGTAAAACTCCATCCAATATTCACACCAACAAAGGGGCTAGTAAAATCAACAGCAGGAAAAGCCACTGGTTCGTTGAGCCTTAATGCTTTAATGTTGCATCTCAGCTGCTGTGTAAAGAGAGAAATGCATTTTCATCTCTGGAGTGGAACAAACGGGACTTTGGTGTTTCAGCAACAGTTGTTTTTTTCTTGGCAGATGTTTCAACACTCAGAACAGAAAAGATCAAAGAACACAGTTCAGTGCCGGGGGCGGGGCGGGGTAGGAAATCAGGGTTATTCATTATTTCAACAATCTTGGTTTCTTTGCTTGTTCTCTTGTTTGCATTGTTTTCTGGCAAACCAAATGGTGTCACTCCAGAAATACACTGGAGTGGTCAATAGTCTGGATTGTTCTTGGGCAGTAAACTCTCTATGGTAGTACTAAGTGTTAACGAAGCTAACATTAAAGATAGCTATATATTTATTCTTTCCTTGACAAACACAACGATTCAAAATACATCAACTTGTCCAAAGGCACGATTTTCTATGGCGTAACAGATATTATGCAAGGTGCACTATTGATGCATTATGCTTCTCTTGGTGTAAAAAAGGCACAAAAAAGGCACATTGAAGTGGCTTGAAACTGAGGCTAGACAAATTTAGACCAGAAACCTTGTTTTGGACACATATAATAGTCATTGTATGGATGAGCAAGGGCAAAAAAAAAAAAAGTCTCCTAAAATCTTCTGCCCCAGGGCCCACTTGACATGGCTGAAAACTACTGAGAACCACCAAACACAAAATGGTGACAGAGTTTGGCACTGGCAATTACTGGCATCATTTTCTAGTGATATGATCCCACATTTTAAAAGAAAACAATGTAGTTGTCAGGGAACTGACATCAGAGCGAGAGGCGAAGGGGAGGCTCTCTGATGATGCGGGAGAAGGACCCAGCAGCAGGGGGAGAAACAGCCCAGTAGAGGGGGAAGCAATTCAGCGCAACACCAGGGATAGAGGGGGGCTGATGGGGGAATCGGAGAGAGGGCTCCAGGATTCTTCACTGGACATCAGTGAGGAGAGCCCAGGTCCTCCGCTGCCCACGCCCTCCCTGCGCAGGAGGCTCCCGCGCAGTGAGAGAAGGCGGAGACTGGGCGTCAAACAACTTTTATGCTGGAAGAGGTTCAAGAAACGCCCACTGACGGATTCTGACAGCGATTGAGGCAGCCACTATGAGAAGGGGCTGCGCAGTCAGAAAGGTTTAACAAGGCAAATTAGCCTAGAGAGGCACCAGCTTACGCACGAGTAACTCATACCTACTACAGTGGTGAAATAGAAAATAGTATTAAAAAGCTCTGTTCTATTTCAGTATGGTCTTGGCATAGAATATATATAGTTGCAAGTCGTCTGCAACTCTGCAGAGGTAGGACTTACTGCTGTGTTGCACTGCTCAGCTATTATGTTGACCGTCAGAATAACTTTGATGTAGTGTAAGCAGATGAATCAATCTCATGTCTAAGGATAAGACAGCATGTTTTTACTATCTAACTTGCTTTGGAGCATTTAAGACTGCCTATAACATAGGACCTATATGTTTGACAGTTTTGTATCTGTTGTTTCTAAGGTATTTATAGGCTCAGGCTGCAATCCTATATACTCCTACCCAGGAGTATAAACCCCATTGACTCTACTGCCAAGAAGTTGTGTGTAGGATTGCACTATTGGCTATTTTGGGCAGATATTCAAGAACAGGTAGGCTAAAGCTCAACACTTGAATCAGTTTTATTTGTTTTGGAAAGCATAAGGGACATTTGCAGTTTGAGGTTATAGTAAACTCTGTCTAT
This sequence comes from Podarcis liolepis, assembly GCF_965112155.1. Taxonomy (NCBI): domain Eukaryota; kingdom Metazoa; phylum Chordata; class Lepidosauria; order Squamata; family Lacertidae; genus Podarcis; species Podarcis liolepis. The sequence continues at coordinate 68,034,038 of NC_139557.1, read as the reverse complement.
GGGGATTTATATGCCTAATATACTTTCATATTTAATGCAAATAATAAATATATATAATGTATTCATGACAAGACATTATTTCTTTTAGGACTTTTGACATTTTTTATTTGAAGCATTTGGGATGACTTACAGTTTGGTTGGTTCCTAATAGACTGTATCTTAAAATTTAGATGCACCGGAATATTGCCGGTGCATATTGAATTTCTAGTCCTCATGCCAGCACAAGTCAGCTGGATGGCCTGCTCATAACTTTATTGCCACATCTGGGATCTGAGCCCTTGTTCCAGATGTTTCTTGTAGGAGCCATTTCTATCCCATATGTATATATTTCATTCGAGGGTTATTTAAATGTTCACAATTTGATGGAAAATATATGCAACTAGACATACAATGCTTGGGGCAACAGTATATATCTGTATTCTTAATGGGGTTTATTGTGCATTGCCTTATGCACTGCTTTTTTTCAGTGATGAAGCAATTTATAAATTCAGTGTGATATGTAACTCAATCATACTCGGAGTAATCATATCCAGTGAAATCAAAAGATTTAAGTCCATTTCTGTAGGTCAGTTCTGACTATGAAAACCATCAGGTATCACACATAATAGGAAATGGTTTGTGTTCATACCCTTCAGAAGATCTAGGACTCCTATCACCCAGCCAGCATGGCAAATGGTTAGAGATGATGGGAGCTGGAAGTCCAGTAACATCTGGACACCACAGGTCCTACATCTCTGATCGCATACTAGTTCTAATCTGAGACATGGTTAATCAAACCTATAGAAAAAACATCTGAGAATATCTAGGAGTTTGATGTATGCAGTGTTTTTCAACTGGAATCTGTAAGTAACTTAACCCGCTAAGAAGAAGAAGAAGAAGAAGAAGAAGAAGAAGAAGAAGAAGAAGAAGAGGAGGAGGAGGAGTTTGGATTTGATATCCCACTTTATCACTACCCGAAGGAGTCTCAAAGCGGCTAACATTCTCCTTTCCCTTCCTCCCCCACAACAAACACTCTGTGAGGTGCGTGGGGCTGAGAGACTTCAAAGAAGTGTGACTAGCCCAAGGTCACCCAGCAGCTGCATGTGGAGGAGCGGAGACGCGAACCCGGTTCCCCAGATTACGAGTCTACCACTCTTAACCACTACACCACGCTGGCTCTAAAAAAGGTGCATAGAAAAAAAGACAGAGATATGAATTGAATGGCAGCTGCTGCCTGTTAATAAAGCCAGCTTTCAAACCTGTATTTTGCATGTCTTAACAGAGACCCTCAACATCTTTATAGATTATATTAAATATGCCGTAAATATAACCATGGGGGGGGGAACGACGACAGTGGGATGCAAATAAGAAGCAGGCTGGGGGATATACACACACACACACACACACACACACACACACAAACATTAACACAAGGAGAAAACCTAATAATAACAGCAGTGAAAGGATAATAATGCAGCGAAAGGATAATTGCCCAAAATATTATATACACTGTATTTTGAAGGTTACATAAGATCCTTCATCTTTCAAAGTGGCCCACCTCTCAAATGCTATCTCTTGATGCAGTTTTTCCTAGAAATGTTAATTTCATATAGGAGATACCAGGCCCTGTAACTCCATCATCATGACTTCTAAAGTATATTCCAATTTTTAAAAATGCACTCAATTCACTCTATTATGTTTCTAGCTATCTGTAACTAGCCATATAAAGATACAAGACCAACAGATTCCATTATCTCTAATGAAATTTCAGGAGTGGGGGGCGAGATTTCAATCTATGAAGGATGAATTGCAGTCATGCACTACTGTATAAAGTCCATCCTATGGTTAGTATGCTTCTGTAACCTTAGAACATTTTTCCAATCCTACATTTCAATGTTCTGTGTTAACATCTCAAAAATAAACTCTCTGCTCCTTAGATGCAGTCATTTTTAATACAATCATTTTGAAAAGAGATAGCTGATATAAAAAACAAAAACAGGCCAATGTTCCCTGTAATATTTTTGGGTTGGAGCCAAGCCTATTCATGATTGTAACAGACCCATTGAAATAGACAAGTCTTGTTAACCACGACTAACTTAAGTCCCACTGATTTCAATGAGTCTATTCTAAGCATGACCAAGCCTGGATCCATTCCTTTGCTATATATACACTCAAAAGAGCCAACCAGCTTAGTGATGATGCTTTGTTAAAAGTAGCCATGCAATAATCTTAATAATTAAACTAACAGGCCCACCAGAATTGGTGTAAATATACAATTAAAAGGCTGATAAAAGTTCTCTCTAGAAATCTAACAAAGCACAACTGTTAAGCAAGATTCAGTATTTTAAAACTTCTGCTTTATACAAGTTGCGCAAAAGAAGGTGCACAGACTGATCCGGTAGCATTCTGGACTGCACCACACCAAACTGAATTGAAACTTTTTTAAATGTTCCCTCAAATCAAAATCTCTTCAATGTTAGCCAGCAGGTCAGGGAGAGGGCTACAGTCTCTCTGATATATTAAGGCACTTCCACACTGCCACTGTTTTGTGAGTATGATTCAATCATACACCAGCAAATTCAGGCTGTGCAATTAAAGTAGGCCGTGTACTCTTAAAACAACTTTAAAAATTAACTTTATGCAATAAATAAAATGATGGGAAAATATTGGTTAACAATTACTTGACACATCATACAACCTCTTAAAAAACAAATCATAACTCATATCCAATAAAGAACTAATCTTATATAACCACCCCACAATCTTTGTGCAAAAAAATTAGGATTGATATATTTTTACATGGCAGAGTATTCAAAAAGATTACACCCCACTCCCATGCCTGCAATATGAAGTAGTACAGCTCAAGTTTATACTGTACTTCCTCAGCTATCTACTTCATTCTGTCATATGTGGATCATCTCTTGGTAGATATGGCAAGGTACTTGTTGCTTTTCATGTGGCCTATGTTTCTTTTTCTTTTTTGTAAAGGATTGTGTATGGTTCTGATACATAATTGTTAGCTGAGCCTTTGTAGTGTGTGTGGGATATGATTCCAAGTGAAATGAAATGGTTTTAATGCAGAATGTTATTTCCAGAATGAGTTGTGGAGAGATTTTTCAGGGGTAAATATTTTTAGAATACTTCACTGTCTGCCTTTACTACAGTGGTGCCTCGCAAGACGAAAATAATCCGTTCCGCGAGTCTCTTCATCTAGCGGTTTTTTCGTCTTGCGAAGCAACCCTATTAGCGGCTTAGCGCTATTAGCGGTTTAGCAGCTATTAAAGGCTTAGCGGCTTAGCGGCTAAAAGGCTATTAGCGGCTTAGCGGCTAAGAAAAAGGGGGGGAACGAAAAAAATCGCAAGACTCGCAAGACGTTTTCGTCTTGCTAAGCAAGCCCATAGGGAAATTTGTCTTGCGAAGCGCATCGAAAAACGGAAAACCCTTTCGTCTAGCGGGTTTTTCGTCTTGCGAGGCATTCGTCTTGCGGGGCACCACTGAATTCCAAGCAAATGAGCAAACAACATGCCACATTAGATATATTTATTTAACACCACATATTTCTATTTTAACAGTAAACAGCCATTGCCTGGACCTGAATAAGATTGGGACTATAGAGGCAGAGGCACCAGACAATCAGGAGAGCCCAATGCAACAACATAAGACTTCCTCTGAACATTGAGGGGCTCCAACCCCCTAAAAAAATAATTAGAGGCTGAAATTGTCTTGGCTCCTCGTAGTCAGAGCTTATGCATGGAGGTAAGGGAGATTTTAATGCTTTTGCCCCTGCTATGGCCAAATAAAATCCCCTCTCCATCCACCACCAAAAGATCTACTGTCTGCATTAGTAGAGAAATTTCCACTGACACTAATTGATGCTTCCCTCACAACACAAATAGAATTTTGTGGCGATTTCTGCTCAGACCTCAGCATAGAAGTGAAGGGTTGGTTAAACTTGTGGATTCACCATGGTTGTTTCATATTCTTGATCTAGAAGTTAGTGTATAACTCCAAAATCATAGAAAACTTTATTTCATTTATATGACACAGCAAGCATTGCTGTAAATAAGGAGCCATCAAGCTTTAGGGACCAATGGGCATGTTTGGAATTTTGAAAAAAAAGGGTTGTGCATACCTGTTACAAAGTGACTGTCATGATATACCACAAAGATATACCACAAAATGGTTGCCACATTTCAAAGACAAGGAAAACACAAGGCCACAAAATAGTGCAGGCATGCTTCCTCATGACTGTCTTGTCAATGGAAAAAAGCACCTACAGCAGTTCCTTACACCTTCCCTCTGTTCAGAATAGATGAAAAGGTGGGTGTCCTATCTTGGAACCCAATGAAATGTGAGCATATTTAAGGGGCTGCATTCAATGTAGGAGATGCTGAGCTAGACAGTCTTTTTGTACACACTGTTGTTTTTTTACTGGAAATTTACTGAGATTTTTGCAGGCACCATAGGAGCTACTAGCAAACACAGCTGCATGTTGGCGACCTCTGTTGCAAGTCTACACAATTAAAATAGTACATTATTGAATTGGAAATGTGGAACTCTAGGCCATCTAGACAAGACACCAATTTTCTAGTCACAATTAGCATTTTTACAAGTCAAAATGATTCTTCAGTGATAACATCCCCAAGCTTTTCAATCAATTAATCAGGCTCCCTCACATATTGTGAGATTGTATCATGTAATCATTATTATTAGTTGCTGATGAGCAGAAATGTGCATGCTCTTGCACTCCTTTTTGCCACATCCTGTGATGTGTGGCTTGGCCATCAGATCATGTACCACCTGAATTTGGAGCAACCCCCATCCGTATATTTTTCATCTAATGCCATAATAATAGTACAAAAGACCTGTTGGAGGAGGGATGAGTATTGTTCTCTTCCTTCAGCCTGAGACAATAAGGTTCCCTTTTATTTCATATCATACACACCCTTTTACCTAGCCCTGCCTCAAAATCAGACCATTATGTAAATACAGCTTGCTATAATCTTCCAGGGTTTTGAACAGTTTTGAAGTTATCTGTCAAGGCCAGGTATCTTATCTCTTTTCTGCTGATTTATAGCCTTGCCTATTTCATTCAAATAATTATTTCTCAAAGGCGAAGTTCCAAATCATCAATGCTGTCATAGATACTATATTCAATTCAGTTTCTGAGAATGCAGAAAAAGCCAGTGAAATTACTGCTATGCAGCACTCCTTTTCAAGATTCTACCCATCAATTAAGACTGTACTATCCTAAATATTAAACTACGTTTGCATGAGAGCTGAAGTAGAAACTGACACTTCTCAAATCAAACATCTGTGCTAATTGTGCTATCCTGCAATCTGTGCTATCTTGGCCTGGTAGTGCATAATAAGTACATAATAAGAGCCTTGCGGGATCAGTCCAAAGGCCAATCTAGTCCAGCATCCTGTTCTCACAGTGGCCATCCAGATCTCTATAGGAAGCCTGTAAGGAAGGCGTGGGCACATTAGCACTCTCCCTATTTGTGATTCCCTGCAGCTTGCATCCAGAGGCATACAGTGGTACCTCGGGTTACATACGCTTCAGGTTACAGACTCCACTAACCCAGAAATAGTACCTCAGGTTAAGAACTTTGCTTCAGATTGAGAACAGAAATTGTGCTGCAGTGGCGCGGCGGCAGCGGGAGGCCCCATTAGCTAAAGTGGTGCTTCAGGTTAAGAACAGTTTCAGGTTAAGAACGGACCTCCGGAACAAATTAAGTATGTAACCAGAGGCACCACTGTACTGTCGTAATTCCTTCTATCCCCTGCCAGCATGGCATGTACTTCTCCAACTTCTGGGGGACCACAGGCTCACTATCCCTGCCTCATCTGCCCTTCTGTTTTCCTTAGTTTCCACTGTGTCATGTGGCATATTCACGATAACAAATGCACTTCTTCATAATGATAATCATAGGGTTGCCACATGATTAGGGTGATAGAGTAGTAGAACACATGCTTGGTGAAATACAAAAGTAATCTTTGGGGGCAAAGTAATAAATTACTGGCATTTCCCTGTAGGGTTTGTAGTTGTTTTTCAATCAGCACTTAGTATTGTACTGATTATTTTAGCCATTTCTTTTTAAAAGGTCACCTTTCAAAATAAATTTTACAGTCTTTTTCACAAGACACTGTGAGCCATATGACACATTTTAAAGAAATCTGAAAGGGAAGATTCCAAATGGACTTGTCAGAGCCGCTAGAACAGCTGCAGAGCAGGGCTTTTGCACAGCCTGCGTACTGCATGGTCTCTAGCACCCAGGTACGTATGGGCTTTGCCAGAGCTCAGCAAGGCTGCCTTAGAGCGGCAGAGCACACTTGCAGTTCATGCCCGAAACTAGTCAAAGAACTGAAACTATAATGTTATTTGGTATGTGCAAGGGATGCATGATTCATATTCTTGGTATAAACAAATACCCACCAGCAAAATAATGAAAATAGGAAATCCTAGGAGACATCCAGATGCTATAATTTTGTAAATAAGAGCCCATGGCTGGGGAAGCAATTCATGGTTATCAATATTACTACTTTGAAACAGCTGGATTTGGGAGGATATTCTAGAAACCACACTGATTTTAGAACAGTTCAGCCACAAAAAAGTTAATATGAGGTTAGCCATAATTGCAAATGTTGTGCTATAGATTATTTTAAAACCACTATATGTATGCAAAAACTAAAAGGTTTAAATCCACTTAATTTATCCCAAACCAAAACCATTGGGTTTTTTTTTCCACCAAAGAGCCAAATTCTTCTATTCTGCATGCTTTTTTTGGCCAAACTTTCCCCTCCTTTTTAAGAAATGGAAAATACACTCAAACTACTGTATAAATTACAAACTAGTTGTTTAGCTTTAATACTAATGTGAGACATAAATCTTTGTGAGCAAGTGGATTCTACATTAAGGATTTCTTCACGTAATTCAGTTGCATTTCAGAAAATTTTCATAAGAGACTTAATTTGCCACTGACGTATGACCAATGCTCAGTTTGTTGAATCAGTATGCAACAGAATCGTAATTAGCAGTAACACAGATATTCTAATACCCCCAGATTATCAAAATTCCTTGTGTGTTTTCTAGGCAGTTTCAGAACAAGATAGTATTACCAATAATGAATTGTGTTTTATATTTCTTTAAAGAATTATTTGAATGAAAAAGACCACTAGTAATCTAAAGGCTGAGAATCAGTAACTCAAGGGCAAGTGGCATGCCTGGGCTACCAAACTACTTATTACACACACCATGTCACAGTCACCCAGTCAGGGTGAAAGGAAGTGGCAATGCAGTTGGGGTGGAGTTGCAAAACACTTTTCCTATCAAACCTTCCCTGCTCTAAAATCCCCTCTCCCACCACAGTTTTCTCCAGTGGAGTTTGTAATGCATGTTGACTACATTCAGTGCTTTTTTAAAAGAAAAAGGTGCCAGCACTCACCATGTTGCTACAGTAAGTGTCCCACTTTGAACCTTTGGGCATCTGTACTGCGTACCCTTGAATACCCCCAGAAAAAAGCACTGACTATATTTAAAGTCATGAGAGCGCGGGGGGGGGGGGAGCCACTGGAAGGCAGATATAGAGCGGATGGGAAGGAAAGCATCCAGCCTGGAAAGTGCTGGATGTCCTACTTTAGCATAAGCTGTGTGCATAAAAATAAATGCATCAGCAAAATAGAAACGACTAACTTAGCTGATGTTTCCAGCTATGCAATGAATAAGGACAGTGTTTTCAGAGCACTGATTGAAAAGAAATTACTTTAACGGACATTAGTTTTTAGAAAATAGACTGATGGAATGGTTTCTCCAGAAGATAGCCAACAATGCCACACATAATTTATTTACACATCTGGTACAAAAGATATCTACATGTTATTTGCTATGGTACCTGCTATTAATGGGCTATTCTGCCCAAACACAGTCAAGCATTAGTCATTGGTTTTTCCTTTGCAAGTCAGCTCATCATTCATGTTGGACTATCCTTTCTCACTAGGAATCCCACACTCTCCCTTCAAGCTCTATGAAATCTCCACCCAGTTTTCATTAAATAAGAAGCAATACCACTTTATACAACTACAGCACCTTTTGCCTCAAGGTAATTTCCAAAATAGTCTCAACTAGTCTAACAACTCTTTGACTTCAACATCTAGTCTAACAGCGCTGTGACATTACCATTTATTTAAATCTGTGAAATAGATTCATGAAGACCCCAGTAGGCTATATTTGCAACCAAATCTAGAATAATGAGCCAATGCATTTCGTTGGGTTAACTAGGCCCAACCTTATTTATTTAACTGCACTACAACATTCCTAAGACTGTGCAAATACTAATGCAGGATCTTTACTGTGATACCTGGATTTGGCCAGAATGTAACTGAAAACCACCCTAAAACGGCAATAGTTTGGAAGTGACCTGAGTTATTTGAGAGATTAAGGGCATGGGTAACAGGCACATCCCTTAGGGGTTGAGGCTGTTTGGCAGCTAAAATCAAGATGAAATGAGATCCTGAAATGCTGGGGCCAATTTCCCATCCTTGAAAAATGCCACTTAGTTCCCCATATGGGTAAGAAGTCCAGCAGCATCTTTAAGTGGCCAGCACCTTCTGTGTGAGCCACTTTCTTGCTCAAGCAGTGGAGCTACAATAGTTTCTCATAGACAACCTCTCTTTGAGATGCATGGGGAGGGATGGAGGGCAAAGGTAAAAGGTTGTGTGGGAACAATCCTCATTTCAGACAGGGATGTAAAAAAGTGGTGAGCACCTGGTAAATCACAATATACGGTATGTCTGGTAGACCGTGCTGAGCTTGCTTAGTCGCTGGATTTGCAGTCTTACAGACAGTGATGCTACCAAGGATAATAACCAGGAATGAAATTCTGACTTAGAGTAATCAATTTTTTAAAGCTATCAGAGTGCCCACCGTCCTTCTCTTGATAATATACATGTTCCTTTCCTAGGATGTCATTCAGTAAGAAATTGGATACCATTCTGAGGACAATGTATGTTCTGCAGCTCTGAAAAGAAAGATATTTCTGAATTTTAAAAGGCATGCATCTTCAATAAAACTTAAATATTTCTTGTTATCTCTCAATTTCTAAGATTCTAGAAAGTAATAAGATTTTGCTACCCAGTAACTCTCATGTCTGATGTTTGAAAAATGCTTATTCTTCCTTCTGCTAAATTTCATTTTTTCCAAGGGGAAAAAAGTGTGTGTGTGTGTGTGCGCGCACATATACTACTTCTTATCTCAGGCCAGCAGCAAAAAACCAGCATTGATTGTTATGCATCCAGAAGCGTGCAATATATAGCTGGCATGTCGCATTCATACTGACAAGCCACAACTTGTAGAGACCTTCCACTTTGTATCACAGTGCAGTATAGTGGTTACAGTGTTGGACTAGGGCCTGCAAGACCAACATTCAAATCCTCACTCTGCCATGAAGCTCACTAGATAATATTTGGTCTGTCATTGCTGCTCAGACTAGTCTACACATCACAGGGCTCTTGTGGAGATAAAATGGGGAGGGAGAGAACTAAGTATGCTCTCTTGAGCTCCTTGGAGGAAAGGTGGGATAGAAATGTAAAATAAGTAAATTTGTGTGCCTGTGGCCAGAGAGGCTGGGGAAGCCCAGCTGGATGGGTGGGTTATAAATTAATTTACTATTATTATTATTATTATTATTATTATTATTATTATTATTATTATTACAAAGACCCACTATGCTGCATAGTCCCCCAAATGTGGAATGCAGCAATTTTGAAGCAGCCACTGAGGCACAGAAGAGGGTGTAAGAGGCAGTAGAAAACAAGATGGGGACCATGAAGAATCAAGAAGCACAGCTTCAGTAAATTTAGGTAAGAGGTATGAGGAAGAGCGGGGGAATCAGTGACCCATGACCCATGCCATTGGTTGCTCCATTGACTTGACTGCAAACAAAAACCCTCTTAAGTTTTTCCAGTCAGAAACTACTGGTGGAGGGGTGCTGCTGTGTAGTATGCAATAGGAAAAGATAGATTTGGCTCATAATTTTAACATTTTTCTGAAATATCATCAAGCAATAAGTTAGCAGGAGTAACTGCTATAAAATCAATTTTCCACTTGAAGTGGAGAAAATACATCTGATGTACTTGGAAGGACTTTGCCCTTAAGTATGAAGAAGCTTAAATCATAAAGAAAGTGAATGCTGCTTCACTGTGCACAAGATGTCCTTTGCCCAACCTTGTCCCCTATGTGAAAGGAAACTTTAATGAAAACGAAAATTATGGCTTACCAATCCCCTTCATGGGGGCAAGCCAACGTACCAGAATACCTGCCAACAATTCCACAGGCTGAAAAGCAAACAAAATAAATGAGGGTAGAATTTGTGAAGATCATAAGCCGTTGAAAGAATCAGTGAAGCAAGAAAAGATTTATGATTCCTACCTGAGATGAATACTCCTGAATGCTTTCTTGTAGCTTTTTTCTTTTTCTTTTGGAGGGAAGGGGCTACATATTCCTGAACTGTGACAACAGCGGATTCATTACATCTTCAACCTAATCTGGAATGTTATATTTTCTGTAAACTCTGTTTTGAAGCATCTTCGCATGGAATACAGACAGTCCTATGACTAACATCCAGCCTCTTGCTGTAAAGGCTACAATGCTGTTATTGGCGATGATAGCAAATTGACATAAATGAAGCATCTGAACGACTTGTGAAAAGCAAGCCACAAAGTCATTTGAAAATTCCAACTCCGAATGCCTTCAAAAGAGCAGTTTATTCACTCAGCAGAATCAAGTGGTAAAGCAGCTGGAAGAGGAGAGGTGTATAGGCCAGAGAAAGAAGAGTGAGTGGAAGGGTGTCCCATTTGTCATCCTTTTGATCCCTGAGAAACTCACCAAACTAAACCTACTGCAACCTTGACCTAGGTATGTGCAGTCCAACTGACCGAGTGCTTTTGGGTACAATGGTGTGAGAAGGCTGAGGAAGCTCCATAAAAGCATGCCTCTCATGTGAGACTAGGGTGGTATCAGCAGGTTCTAGGTTCTCTATATTGTGAGGTTCCGAAGGTGTTACAGGAGACCAATTACTAGAAAATATTTGGACTATTTAATAACATATAAAAATGTTTAACACATTATCTCATATAATCGTAAGGAAAGTTTCCACAAAATTCAGTTCAGATGGTAATTAACGCCAATAAATCTAGGGAGAATTTATAACTTTTTGAGGGACAGGTGCTGGCGGTGCCACACTTTTGGAGCAGGTATGTTATATATATTTTGATCTTGCTGCCAAGTACAACTATTCTGATAAGAAATACTTGCTCAGACTAAAGCTATAACTAGCCACATACCCACCCTCAACACTCAAAAGTATCCTCCTTGGTTATTTTAAAGCAATTGTTCACAAAGGAAATCAGTAAGTTGCAGCATCCTCATTAAGAGAAGCAAATTGCAGTAAACACAGTATCTTTTAAAACTGTATTGAATTTACAATGGTATGGGCAATTTTGGGAGACCTTTTTTATGAAGATCACTTATTAAGAAAAGAGTTAAAGATGCGCACCTACTAAATGAACTGAGGAAAAGTTTATTTATAAATCATCTTTTCATAATCTCCCCCTCCTTTCTTTTTTGGTGTTCTGTTACTGTAGTTTTGTTCTTCGTTGCTAAATTTGGTTTTGTCAGGACTAAAGTATTTTATATAAATATATGTGGCATGTTTTATGTTTTTAGGAGTAACTAGCTTCATCTTCCTGAACGCTGAAAAACAGTTCACTGAGTGCTAGATTGCAACTTTTACAGAAAAAGTTACTACAATAGCACTCAGAATTAATCAAAAGAAAACAAAATAAAAACATCCTTTATAACACCTTTGCCATGGGAATGACAATGATATTGTACAGAAGACTGATTTGTCTAAGAAGAGTCTAAGGGTCCAGCAGGTAGCCATGTTTAAGGGCTTATGAAGGCAGATGTGGTATAAAAGAAGTTCCTGTGGACCAGCACCGAGGGCCTTCTGGCGATTCCCTCACTGAGAGAAGTGAGGTTACAGGGAACCAGGCAGAGGGCCTTCTTGGTAGTGGCTCCCGCCCTGTGGAATGCCCTCCCATCAGATGTCAAAGAAATAAACAACTATCTGACTTTTAGAAGACATCTGAAGGCAGCCCTGTTTAGGGAAGTTTTTAATGTTTTAATATTCTCGTGTTTTTAATATATTCTGTTGGGAACTGCCCAGAGTGGCTGGGGAGGCCCGGCAAGGTGGGTGGGTTATAATGAATAAGTTGCTGTTGTTTTTTCTGTTGTTGTTAACAAGAGCCTGCTATTGCTCTAATGTCCTCCTTGTGAGGCACTTCTCACTGTGGAACTAGATGGGTCTTTAGTCTGATCCAGTAGGCTCTTCCTATGTAAATAAATATGGCTGAGACTTTGTTTTAAAGAAATCAGAGGGGTTTTTTCCTTATCATCCAAGTTCAATACAGAGGAATAAATCAGTATTTCTTTGATTATGTAGTACCTTTTGCCTTTAAAAATAGGTATTACTTTAAATTCAGGCTTTTTAGAGATTTTTTTCCATGGATGCTTCTAAGAATTCAGAATCATCTGGAGGCAACCACGGAGAGAAGCTGCACAAAATTAGCTCTTTTCCATTCCTTTTTTTTCTCACAGACCACAAATGACTAAAATACATATGAGCAGGCAGGCGGGCAGAGCTAGTAAGAAGTCTAGAAAAAGTTGTCTACAATGCTGTTTTATGATGTCTGACAGATCTACTCCATTTGTCTTGGTAGCATTCTTCTTAGGTTTTAAAAGCTGTATGTGCACTCATGAATTATTATGGATGTTACTATTTATCTGCAGTTACACTCTTGCTCCTCCCAAAGGAGAGAAAGAGGAAATGGCTCTACTGCCAGTAGCCACAACTTGGATCAAAATGTGTAACAGAAAAGCTTGCTAATAATTACTTGTGCTTAACTTAAATGACTCCATGCTTTGTAATTCCCATAAAACATGTTTATTCTTTTGGGATGCTCAACTGAGCACCTTTATGAAGGGGTACAAAAGTGCAAGGGTGCAAGTAAACAGGTAAAAAAGAAACGAATCTTAGGACGATTGCATGGGCAGAAAATGAAACCAGTAGCACAGCAAGTCAACATCAACCAGTTGCCTGAGACATACAGACTCATTTATTCTCTTTCTTTTCTCCCAATTCAAAGTCAATGGGAGAGTTTATTTAGATTCAGTGACTTCGTTGGTCCCAGTCTGATTTGCTCAGTAATGCCAAAACATTATTATGTGCACTACATGGTAATTGACTGGTTGGGATCATGCCATGAAGAAGGAAGAAGACCAAAAATGGCGCTGTAGTTACAATTACGTGATATCCCTTTCAGGTAACAAATGCCTTAAAAGTTAATAAATAATTTTAATTTCAAATCAGGTATTTTTAAAATGACTTTTAAAATCAAATTATACAGAGAAGTAGGGAAGAAATATTCCTAAAATATAGAAAAACAGATTTCCCTCTCTGCTGGTGGAGAGGGAGGTCCACAAGTGAAGAGAGGGATTTGGCACACACCTCAGTACGGCAGAAAAAGGCTCTGCTATTGTTGCTGTGTTACCAGCAGTAAATGGGGAGTGTCAGGGGAGACCATGTATCTACAGGATGATATGCCTCCTCATTCCCAGAACCCCCAACAAAGCCCTAAATCTACACCTGTCCTGAAGATGGCATTGTTAATTCCTTCCCATTAACTGCAGTGGGGAGGGAGGGACACTAGCAACAACCCTAAAGTAGTATATGAAAGGGATATAGATAGTTAAAATACTAATAAATCTGTTATCAACCCACAAATAGCAATGCTTTATCTCTGCTAATCTTAACATATTCTGATCTGAGTGGCATCCCTTAGCCATATTAGTTACCCAAATTTCCTCATGTGGACTGTTATTGGCTCCAAAAATGTATCAATGTTTTAAAATGGATATTTTGAGAGAAACAACATGGTAGAAATACAAATCTCAGCATGAATATTTGTGGAGATGTAATTTGCAGATTTTTTTATTTGTAGAAGCAGAACAAAATGGTGATGAAAATTTGAAAGTGATGCAGACTAGAAATAGATCAATTTGTCTATCCTTACACACACAGACTATCCACAGAATGCGTATCAGGTTGGATTGTGAATTGCTCCATGCTGTTTTATCCATGAGGACATGTGGCGTGGACAATTTTACAGTACCTAAGCTGGAGCTAAAGCATCTTGCCACTGTGGGGATAAAACAAAGGCTTAGTATGGGGGGAAAGGTTTCCCACCTATCATGTCCTTCCCACGCCCTGCCTGAGAGCACTGTATAGAGGAGTTGCTCCTGCTACCTCTGACATTTGGGGGATGACTACCCTTGGGCTTTAGGTTTTTAGATTTTAAGGTGTTAGGATTTTGTTGCATTCATTTTTTGAAAGTTGTGTTCAATTGTTTGAATTTTGTATTTGTATTAAATGTTTGCATTTGTATTAAACTGGGTTTTTTGGGGAGGGGGGGCTTTCTGGCTGAAAGGTGGTATAGAAATAAACTAACTAGTGAACTATTTGCAGAATAGCAACAATCTCACCATCACACTTGGTTTTGGATACATATTATAATTGCCATGTGCAGACTACTTGAAATAGACTCTACATGGAACCATTTTCATCCATAATGTGTTGGCTCTCATTTCTACACCACATCAGATGTCACTGGCAATATCTAGTGTAAACATGGCCTCCTTCAGTGATGATGACAGTCATCATGGCCAACTGCTCTGTACATTACATCTGCAGTGTAGAAGCTTTTCATGGCAACTGTACCACGTCTGTAAAGGGCAAAAAGGATTCAGGTGAAAAGGATTCTTTTAGTTGATGGAACAGATGGTGCATGCCTTCATTACCATACAAGAAAGATCACAATTCCATGAATACTTATTTGAGAATAAATTCTATTAGGAGAAACCTCTGGAAGTTTTGAGCAGTTTGACAATGGAACCAATAGATGGGTGGTGTGCTCTCCAACACTGGAGATCTTCAAGCAGAGGCTGGGCATTTCTTAAACCGTTGCCAGCATAAGAGTTGTTTGACTCCCAATCGTCTCCGCCTCTCATTGCGCGGGAGTCTCCTGCGCAAGGAGGGCGTGGGTAGTGGAGGACCAGGGCTCTCCTCACTGACTTCCAAGGAAGAATTCCGGAGCCCTTCCACCTCTTCTCCCATTTGCTCTCCTGGATCCTTGGTGTTACGCTGATTTCATTCCCCCTCCATCAAGCTGCGTCTCCCCCTAGTGCTTCCTGACAGCAAGCTTCCAACAGTTTGACCTCACCCCAAGGTGCATGCCTCCATTGTCCCCCGAGATAAATGGATGTGTGATTTGACTAAATTGTGAAAAGCAGCAGAGTTTATGAATTTGATTAATAACCCCCCAAAAAAACAATTCTACCCATAGTTTTGTGGGGGGGGGGATTAATTTCCTTTAGTCACAGGGAACATCAGTTTGAGACCTGTAGTGATGTAGGCTGGTTCCCCATATTTTAGACTACAACTCCCATTATTCCTGATCATTGGATGAGTTGCCTGAGGATGCCAACAACTACTTGGGAGCCAAGGTTGAAGAACACTTTCATTATAATTTCAGCCACTTTCACAAATCTATGGTGGCATATTTGCCTGCCAAAAAGGGAATTTTTCACAAAACAAGCAAATTAAACCGCTAAATCATTTAGGCACTAGAAGTGAGGCAGGGACCAGTTTAAATTCAACAGATGGCCTGTGCAATTGCCTCCAATGAAAAAAACCCCAAATCATTTCTGTTGTTTGTTGACGCTCCTGTTTCTTCACTGTTTTACTATAACAAATATGCTTATGCTTAAGGGAAAATAAAATATTGTGAGGCATTGCAGAAGATATATTATTTTTCAGAATGAATGACACATTGATTTCCTTTCATATTGTTCAAAATGTTGTATTTTAGCCCAGATTATATGGAGTGCTGATCATATCAGGAGACCAATATTTGTCATATCATAGTATGAATAGTTTTCTCCCGAAAATGTTTATTCTTTATTCTCAAATTAAAAAAGAATACCCTGGGAAGAAAAAATATTAAGAGGGAAACGCAGACTCTAGAGAATTAGAGCTTTGCACAATCAACCCATGCCTGGTGAGGGGTTTTTTTTTTTTTTGGGTTTTTTTTACACACATACACAATCCTACTGTGGACTAATAGAAATTCTCAAATCAACAACCCCATAAATTGGCTGACAGTGGAATTTCATTTTTATCTGTTGCCTCATAGACTAAATAAACAGCATTACAGAAAACTCAGGGTAGAACATGTTCAGGTACAAATATTAATACCATTAAAGGCGGTTAAGCTATGAAACGTTGGTGTGTTCTGGTTTAAGATTGAAGGATTTTAAACAGATACCTCCATTAAATATTAAGAAATGGAAATGCCTGCCAGAAATGACATCAAGGGTCAACCCGGCAGTAGTGATTCCTATGTCTTACTTCAAATAGGGGGATCCCTACAGTGATCGCCGCCTAGAGGAATGCTGAGGTCCAAGCCCCCATCTGGGCATATGGACAGAAGCAACTCCTTCCTGGATCCCTTTATCAGGATACCCTATTTATGGAGGGGAAGAAGAGGGTACAACCCCCCCCCCATCCAAGACTAAGGTTACCCAATGTCTAAACTGCCCAAGTTGTAATGATTGCTATGAGGTAGGCAAAACTTCAGGCCATAACCAATTTGCCTGATAGGCAAATTCCTACCTGGCCCTGCTAATATGGTGACCATAGCAAAGCCAAATCAATATGTGAAATGCAATAATAATAGAGTGGATGGGTGGATTGATCCAAGAAAGGAGAGCTGGGTGTCGGGGGTCAGCATGGATAGTTTTAAATCCCCTGGGAGCAGACCTGAGGGAAGCCTGATTGCTCCATCAAGCCCATCCCCAGTGTGTGCCCTGGCTTCTGAGCCAGCCTGTCATTGGCAAATTCAGCAGGCTGATGTGGAGCTGGCTCTATGGGCCAATAAATCATGGCATATGCCCCCTACACTCAACAGACGGTACCAAACTTCTAAAAGACAAAGAAGCTATTGCATTGCACTGGAAAGAACATTACCAGCATCTCCTTAACCACAACTCCCCTGTAGCTGCTGAGGTCCTCCCACAAATTCCACAAAAACAAATTAGAGATGAGCTTGCAGTATCTCCAAATCTGGGAGAGTTGTGTACAACTATTAACCAAATGAAAAACAACAAAGCCAGCAGACCTGGTGGGATACCTGCCGAAGTCTTCAAAGTGGGAGGAATTGAACTTACACAACACAAGCTCATTGAAAAATTCTGGGAAAGAGAGGAGATCCCAGCAGACTTTAGGAATGCCAACAGACTATCTTTATTTTCCCCTTGGCCTTCCCCCACTAACTATGAATGATGATTTTCAAACCACATAGAAAACGGCTGTGGCAACTAACATCTCTCCAGGTTTTCTACTCAGCATGGGATACGAACAGGCCAAAGCTCTCATAAAAGCTCTGTGGCAGGCACAGAGCGCCAATTGGATCTAGCCAGGACCCCAACTTTTACTGCCAATGAATCCTTCAGGTACTTCGTAGGACTGGTCATGTTGTGCGGATGCCGGATGATTGCCTTCCAAAGCAGCTACTCTACTCCAAACTTAAAAATGGAAAGTGCAATGCCGGTGGTCAACAAAAGAGATTTAAAGACTCTCTCAAGGCAAATCTTTAAAAAATGTAATATAAACACTAACAACTGGGAAACACTGGCCTGAGAATGCTCCAATTGAAGACCAGTCTTTACCAAAGGTGTCATCGACTTTGAAGATGCTAGAACTCAGGACAAAAGGGAGAAACGTGCTAAGAGCAAGGCACGTTTGGCAAACCCTCACTATGATCAACTCCCACCCAGAAATCTTTGTCCCCACTGTGGAAGGATTTGTGGCTAGGGTCATGTCCAGGCTAGGGTCATGTTTTGAACTAAAAATGGTTGAGAGGTAAGCAACGCTTGATCTATAATCCCTAACTTCTTACTGTGTCATGCGCCTCTGCCTCAGTCCTTTACATACCTAGCAATGTCCCTGGTTGAAGTCTCTTTATCATATGTGCACAACACGTATCATTTCATTTATTTCACCTCTTAAAAACACCCACTTTTTACATACTGAATTGCCTCTATACAGAGACTTCCAGGACCACCCTGCAAAGCCTAAAATTCAGTAGAAATACGCATTTGTCAGCTTATGTTGCCTTTACCCAAGTAAGAGGACTATAAACTTTCTTTCTAAAGTAAGTTTGGGATTAGCAGGATTCAGGATGTACTGGATATCCCTGCTGGAGGCCAAATTCTGTAATTTTCCAGCTGATGTTTGCCACACAGTTAAACAGCATCTTTGGCCAGGGACTACTTTATGTTTTGCTTAAGAAGTAGCTGATGCCAGAATGCCACATGAAATATTGATTTAGCCTGTATATGTCCATTTCATTCTGTGAAGCAAAAATCCACAGAGCACCATGTAAATTAAACAAGTAATGGAAAAGGAGTAAGTACTTTTATCACTGAGCCATTTGTTTAAAGCATTGGCAGTTTAATTAAAAATTTCTGTTGTAAAAAGAAAAGAAAGAAAACCCATTTTGCTTTTCCTAGCTGCTCAAACCAACAGTTGCACACACTTCTTTTCCTCTTGGATGTTTTTTTTCCTAGAAGTAATACCCCATGAACTCAGCTGGCAATTTACAGGAGTGGGTTTTGTTTTGGAAGTGAAATATAACATCTTTTTCAGGAGGAAAGGAATATTATTTCTTTTAGTCCCTCACAAAAAGCCTTGAACAGCAGGTTGGAGCTAGCTGGGCTTTTTAGATAGGTTCTCTACTTTTTATATTAAAAAAGCAGGCACAGAATGCTTGCAGCTGTTATAAAGTAGGAGTTAGCATCAATGATCTGGTGAAGAAAGAAAGGAGAACTGTTCATCACTTCAAGTATATGAGACAGTGACTGAGCAAGAGGCAATGAAAATCCTGACAACGCAGAACAGCATTTTCCTACTTTTCTTACATTCGGTCTGTACTTTTCATTTCCTAGTTGCCCAAAATCTGCTAAAGAAGAGGAGTTGATATTAATCATTTTCCTAACATTTTCCTCATGCGCAAAATGATTTGCAATGCTTATTATTCTCTGCCACATCTCTTGAGAGTGAGGCCAATTATGTCATTTTAGAAATGAAGCTGTGGTGAAGCATTGAGGTCATCTGAATTCGACTACTCCACAACTAAATTCTAAACACTACCCAATGGAGTACACTTGATCTCATCCATTACCAAAGGTCTTACTAACTCATACATACCACCACGCAGTATGTATGGGAGACGGATGGTGCTGTGGTCTAAACCACTGAGACTCTTGGGCTTGCTGATCAGAAGGTCGGCAGTTCAAATCCCTGTGACGGAGTGATCTCCAATTGCTGCGGCGGGAAGGTAAATGGCGTTTCTGTGTGCTCTAGTTTCTGTCACGGTGTTCTGCTGTACTAGAAGCAGTTTAGACATGCTGGCCACATGATCCGGCCACATGATCTGGAAAGTTGTCTGTGGACAAGCACAGCCTGAAAGTGAGGGTAAGCCCTCGGCCTGAAAGCGAGATGAGTACCACAACCCCACAGTCGCCTTTGACTGCACTCAACCGTCCAGGGGTCCTTTACCTTTACCTTACATACTACCACACAGCCTGTGGCTGCAGATCACACTCTGTAGCAATCCACAGAGGGATATTAGATACGTACTAATCTAATTCTTTGCTAACCCTGGAGCCCAAAAGGTCACCTCTCCTGGCTCAATTTTCTGGTGCGTTAACATTTTAATATTAATATTTTGTTAATATTTTGTGGGACTCAGAAACTAGCAAAGTGGGAAAAGCACGTATTTGATGGGCACAAAAGAACACTGATATTCAATCTATTTAAATAACTTTTAAAAAGATTTGTAATTGTAAACAAAACCTCCTTGCCCTAAAGACACAGGCACAGGAAATCAATCTTGCAGAATCATCACTGCTCAAGGTCTGTTTCCAGGAGTATTTATAGCAATGGAAAGCAATTTTCAGTGTTACCTTTTCTTTCTGATGTTATCAAGGCTACAGTCTCATAGTAACACATACACCAGTTGCTTAACTTTATGAGTGTTCAGTCTTCTAAATTTAGCTAATGGAAAATTACTCTTATTGCCATCCAGTCAGCTTAGGTGTAATCAAATGTATAACATATACAAATGGCAGTAATAATTGCCTTGTGGTTGAATGTCTCCAAAATTAAACACATCAAGGTTGTGATCCTATGCATACTTTCCTGAAATCAATAGGGCTCTCTTAGAAGATCAACATAGGATGACAAGTGCACAAGTTTTACCTGGGAATGTAAGGCTGGCATCTCAAGCATATTGAAAAATTTTATTGTAAGGTTAATCTCCAGGAAAAATTCTGGCAAGGTCGGACAATTTAGAAGAAACTTCTAATACTATACAGTGGTACCTCTACTTACAGACGCGATCCATTCCAGGGTGCCGTTCGCACCCCGAAAAGTCCGTAAGTAGGGTGCCGCTTCTGCGCATGATGAAATAGAGCGCTCCTGTGCATGCACGAAGCACGAAGAATGCTTCTGCACGTGCGGTGAAACCCAGAAGTATACACTTCTGGGTTTGCCGTGTTCACAACCTGAAAATCCACAACCTGAACGCAACTAGAGGTATGACTGTAGTTTGTAAAGTGTACTTATGTCAAAAAGAAACACATTTGGTTATTTCAGGAGATTTAGATTACCAAGCAAGAAAAAAACAACGGTAATTGGTTGGCTAGTTGAAATTCCCATTTTCCCTTCAAAGGCTATTTGGATGCTTGGATACATAGCAGCCTCTTTGTTGCCTGTGGCACTGTTTTTGTTCCCAGAAATAAAAACTTTGCAATATAATACCCTAATGATAGATCACAGTAATAGAAAATAGTAAACTACAAGCTGTGTAACTCCCATTTGCCCTTTCCAAGCATCAGATTTTCCTTCTATTCAGTTTACTTAGTAATATTGCCCAAAGCAAGAATCCCTTTATTTGTGCACTAATTCTAAATCAGTGTTATAGTCCCTGTCAACTGCCATTATCCTTGGAGTGGCACTGTTGAACTACCACATAAGAGGTGCAATCCACTCAATCGGTAAGAAATAACATGTCATTTTGCAGTACTGCTTCTGAAGAAAATATCTAGTCTGGAAAATTCTTCTCATGGTGACAAACCACGTGATCAAATTAAAGGCTAGAATGCAGATGAGATAACTTACTGTAAATTGCCAAACTTCTCTTGGCTCAGAAGGACAAACACTCTTTTGTCATTATCGCAACCATTTGGAGACAAAATTCACGGTTGTTTCAGTTCAGTTATTTAAAACTTTTTAAAGTGTTACTTAATTTTTAAAGTGTCCTAGCAGTGTTTGTGTGAAAGGCAATGCCAGCCACCTTACTAAGGCATGGAGATAGAAAGGTGTTGGAGTGAGATGTGAGACCAAATTAAACCCCGCTGGTTGGCTCAGGAAGGGATTGCGCTGTCTGCCTGTTTTATGGTTTGTTCCATGGTTCATGTCATAGTGGAAAGTCAGGAAACGAGCATTACAGAAGATCAAAGATCTAGTGCTGCGTCTCATTATGCATCCAACCAAAGCTTCACCCTGGGATACATTAAGACTATTTATGTTATAATTTTTAACATTTCAACTTTAATGTACTGCCCTCATATATAATTGATATTCATTATACCCTAGAAGAGGGGTGGTGAACCTTTTTCAGTCTGACAGCCTCATTCCTTTCTGCACAACCTTCTGAGGGCCACATACCAGCGATGGGCAGAGCACTGAATGTAAAATTTACCTTTGTACAGTTCACTAGTTTCCACCTCTATCTTCCATCCAGATAAGCAAGAGGCTTGATCAGAGTTAAAGGAGACATTCCAGGTGGGCAAAAAGTAATGCAGGACCAAGAAGGGGTGTGGCCTGAGGAGATGATGTGTGGACTGGGAAGAGTTCTGAGGGCCACACAGACGACAGGAAGGCCACATTTGGTCCCTGAGTCCCCACCTCTGCCCTAGATTAACAGATTTACAGGTAAAATTATAAAGATCGCATCAAATCAGCATATGTTATGCTTCCTAAAGCCATTTCAGCTTCAAATTCTCACTTTTTTTATATAGCAGATGTGAGGCAAAAACAGGGTTGCTGGGTCACAATTCTGAATGGCACATTTCCCTTTTCGACCCATATCTTCTTGGCTTGTATTTGACATTTCTGTGGCACACAAAGCACAGACAGGATGGTTTCTAATTTATATCTGGTTCTTAGAATTTGAAATGTTAAAATATTCACATTTCTAATATGGCCATGGATCTCCATTCATAGACACAGGCTATGCACGTACACATTGCTGCTTATTCTGGCTCCAGCTCAGACTCTTTGAAAGTGTTTGAAGCCAAGTACCCAATCCATAAGTATCCTATAGCTTCTTGAAAAATACTTCTGTTTGCTTCACTTTCCCTCAACCCAGCTTCCAGCTGATTAAAAATAAGAATAATACAATGTGCATACTGCCCTTCATCCAAAGATCGCACGATAGTTCACAATATGAAAATACAAAATAAGAACACAAAATGCAAAATAAAAAAGCAAACCAATAACCTTCCTCCAACCAATACATTTAAAAGGACATAGAACATTCAATCATCCAAAGGCCTGGTTATAAACACTTTTGCCTGGTCCCTAAACGGGGGCATAGCGAGGGGGTGCTGGGGATGGGGCTGCAGCCCTAGGCACACAATTTTTTGTGGAGGCATGAACCAGTCACCCCCAGCATGACTCAGTGCTTCTCTGTGCCCACCCAAATGCCGAATCAGCTGGCTGGGTTCCCCCCTGCATGGGTCGGCAGGCAGCCCCACTTTGCTCCATCAGCAAGGGTTGGGTTGGTTCTGTGCACCAGTAACTGAGGCTACGCCACTGTGCCTAAATATATGTAATGAAGGTGGCAGGCAAGCCTCCCTGGGAAGAGCATTCCACAAACGGGGAGTCACCACAGAAAAGGCCTTTTCTCGTGTTGTTGCTCTCCAGGCTACTTGTAGAAGTGCATGCACACACAAGAGCGTCAGTGAATTGGAGTTCAGTATGAGAAAACAAACTAAGTAATGGTAATGGATCAAAACATTCCTTCCAACTACTCTCTGGTATGAACAGCAACATGAAAAAGTGACTTAAAATGCAGCGGGAGAACACAACGCCACTGGGTTTAAAGCCACTAATGTGACATAGCCTCAATCATTAAAATGGGCTGGAATAGAAACATACACAGAACACCTTTAAAGTATTAGGCACAACTCAAACTGATGGTAATTATCTTTAAAGTTAATTTAAAGTTAACTTGTTACCTAAGGAGCACTTCTGGGGGCTGGCTCTATCATTATTAGGCAGAGTGAAGCAGCTGCCTCAAGTAGACATTGGAGAGCTCCCCAGCTGTCTGTGGTGAATGACAGAGGTGTTATGTCACATGGCCCATCATGTGACCCCTTAAACTAACCTACAGGGGGAGGTGTCATTAGAGCTGAGATAAGATTCAGCTGCCAGTCCACCAGCAGAATGGGCACTGACATTGTATTTGTCTCAGGCGACAAAATATTTTGGGCCAGCCCTAATCACTGAATCTCATACCAACCTGCTAAGTTGGTTGTTTCAGTCTTCTCTTTATTATGACTGAAGCAAGGATGGCTGTTAAAAGAGATAAGGAGTTCACTGTGGCTGCACCAATATTGTAGACCATCTTATCCCATTAAACCTAGGTACTTTTGAAAAATCTGTTACGTCTGCTTCCATTGTATTATATTTTGCTGCATTTTATTTCAATATTATTTCACTGTCTTCTTTATTTGCTGTAAATTATGTGCATGAGAAGGGCAAGGTAAAAAAAATACATAAATTGTAACAATGTGGGTATTTCCTCACCCCATTTTTATGTTGTTTCACAAAACTGCTTGAAATTTTATAAACTATATGTTACTGATTGTTCCCTCGAATAATAAATGAAAGTACCCAAATATGCTTGATTTTATTACAGTGCATGTAAGAGTTTGTGTGAAAATCTTGTATTTTGAGAGGCAGAATCAAGCTAATAATCTCCTTAACAATAACTGAAAGAATAAGGCAGAAATCACTGAAGCCACTAGTATTTCTGATGATCTTTTTAAAAAATAATAGATAAATCATGGTGAAATTTCTCACAGGACTTAGGTTCACATGTCTCTAGCTATTACACCAGGGGTGTCAAACTCAAATTCATCGGGGGCATCAGCATCAGCAGTTTGGTCACCCTCAAAGGGCCGGTTGTATCCATAGGACTCAATATGCGCTCAATATAAAAACAAGTGGAGGTTTCCTGAATGCATGTAAAGTGGAGGTTTCCTGTGTAGAACGGCCGGTGCCACTAGAGGGCAGACATTCTCTGGCTTGTAGGCTGCCGCGCATGTGCTGAAGAGGCGGCTTTCTTGTGTCAAAAAAAAAGAGCGAGAATAAAAGGTGAAGGCCGGCGGCCGGCGGCGGCTACACGGGCCACATGACGAGGGCTGGTGGGCCGGATTCGGCCCGCGGGCCTTGTGTTTGACACCCATGTATTACACTATTAAAATATTTTACTAGGGAAAATACAATGGTTGTATTTAAAAATATTTAAAAGCATGTCATACAGAAAGCAGTGGTTACATTTACTTAACAATGTCCCTCATTCACAGCTCTCAAGTACAATTCTAAATGGGTGCAGTCATCAGGCCCTTGAGATTTTTGTGTTTCCTGAAGGATAAAACCTGATTTGCCTCGTCTATTTGAAATGGATGATGACCCCATTTTAAAAACAGTAAGAGTGATCTTGTGTTATCTACTGTATTCATTTCAACTCGCATTAAAAACAAATGCTCCAAACTTGTAGCTATAGGGAAAACATTTAAAAATGTAACTGCACTGTTCCATAAGAGCCAGCAAATCATCATAATAACCCTTGCTATTGAAGGAGGAGACCTTCATACTATTAGGGCTATTTTTACAATAATGGGACATTTGGCAAGATTTCATCCTCTGAACTTCAAACTGGACTGATTCCACAAACATATTTCATACGGGTCATTAGAGGTTCCTTATATCATCATCATTTCAGCTTGTCCAATATCCAACATATTTTTTTTACTCAAGATGCCTAGAATTTGCCCACTGTCTTGTTGGGAGTGCTTGAACCCTTGATTACTTTGCAAAAACTATCACTTAAGGCACACAGTCAACTGTGAACTGACCAATGGCATGCTGTAATTTGTATTCCAAGACAAAAAACACTGCCTTGGCCATTTGTTTTGTCTAGTTTTTGTTACTTTGGTTATTGGATGTGTCCAGGCCAACACTGAGTCCTGCCACATTTCATTTCATTTCATTTCACTTTTGGCCCAAATTCTCTCTCTGCAAATATTCACAAGTTTCCCACATTATGGAAGAGAATAACTTGGCACAAGCTCATCATTTTTGTCTGCAGCTTTGTGTCTCCCATAATATGTAGTTCCACTTTTAAAAATGATAGCTAGAATCTTCTTTAATATTCCCTGGTTTTATAACTCTTAGTTGAAGAAAAGGGAGCCCATTGTAGCTAGAATAATCGTTTATATGCTATTTTTAACAAAACCTTACACATTTTGTCATTTCATAAAACTTGTAAAAGCCACTTTTTTTAAAGGCATCGTACATAGAATCATAGAGTTGGAATAGACCACAAGGGCCATCGAGTCCAACCACCTGCCAAGCAGGAAACACCATCAGAGCACTCCCGACATAAGGTTGTCAAGCCTCTGCTTAAAGACCTCCAAAGCAGGAGACTCCACCACACTCCTTGGCAGCAAATTCCACTGTCGAACAGATCTTACTGTCAGGAAGTTTTCCTAATGTTTAGGTGGAATCTTCTTTCTTGTAGTTTGGATCCATTGCTCTGTGCATAAGTATGTCCTTCATGTTATAAAGAAAAAAAGCTCAAAAAATATTATATCTTGAAGTATTATTTTTAATTGCACCTAGCATCATTGCAAAAGGAATTGAAAATGTGTATTTGAAGAAATGAAAAGATCCATCTCCAGTCTGTGTAAATTTTTCATGTGATCACTCCTAAGTTTGTTCTGGATTCTTTAAAAACATCTACATATAAATCCAACTTTATCACAAAATAGTATTTGAATATGTATTTTTATCTCAACGTATGCATTTCTGAACAATTTCCTAAACTACTCAGTTTAACACATTTTGGTATGTTTTCTGAGCCAAGAACCATATCACAATATCTGGAGAAGGGTGAAATCATAAAGATAATTATGTTCTAATCCACACCTTAGTCAAGCTGCAAATCAGGATAGCTTACACAGGAATTTGCAGAAATCAAATCCTTCAAGCGTTGTTATTTAGAAGTAGAGCTTTCCCTTTAGAAGTGTCTTCCCTGCTGTAGTGAGAATGGCCATGAACAGTTCCACAAGGAATTCACTGTTGACAGGAAGGCTGCTTAAGAAAATGGGGTGTTAACAAAATAATAAAAATGGATTGTAGTGTTGGTAATTTCCTGATGTTTTAAAATCTATATATAGGTGTATTACTGCATGCACAGACACCTCCTTGAAATTCAGTATGACTGGCATAGAATATAGCAACGTGACACAGCAGTTCTGAACGAAAAACAATCCAGTTTGGTGAATTAGGAGAAGAGTAATATACTGAGTAAGCAAACTGTTGGCCAGGATATTGCTTTTAATGTTCTTGCCCAGGCCATGAAACTGTATTTTACTTCTCATCCTGAAGTAGAGGGAGCAGGTCTTCATTTCCTATTGAAAAGGGTAATTTTGCTTCAGGTCAGAATTTGCAAACTCAAACACAAATAGAACTGTTTCTTATGAGGATAAGGACATGGCTTGGCATTGCGTAAAGATAAACATACTGCAAAGTACTTTCTGGGATTTATTATACGTTTGGGAAAGCCAAATTAATATAATAAATAATTACTTCAGAAACACTGCCCTAAGCCTCAAGATGAGCCCCAAGTCATTTATCTCAACCACTCCCAACCACAAACATTCAGATTAAAATAGAAAGAGACTTGCATCTAAGCCTTTCTGAGCTTTGCAACAATAACAGCACAGCTGCCTACTTTGTTTCCATTCCCAGTTTTTCACGTTTCATACAGTGGTACCTCAGTTTACAAACTTAATCCGTTCCGGAAGTGCATTCTTAAAGCGAAACTGTTCTTAAAGCGAGGCGCACTTTCCCTAATGAGGTCTCTCGCCACCAGTGCCATTCCACTGTTTAGATATCATTCATAGACTGAGGTAAAGTTCACAAACCGGGACACTACTTCTGGTTTTGCAGAGTTCATAAACCAAATAGTTCGTAAACAGGGCTGTTATTAAACCGAGGTACCACTATATTTGAAAGCGCAACAGGACAAAGTGTTCTGCCCAAACCCCTAGAAAACGTTGAGCTCAGACAATAGTATGAAAGTCATTTCTGGCTCACATTGACAAAACTATTGCCAATTCACAAGGATCAATTACATATAGTATGACTATTTAGGCAAACAGTTATTAGAAAGCACATACAATGACCTGACAACCTCCAATAGGAAACGAAATTGACTGATTAAAACAGCAAAACTGGCAGGAGGGGGGCATTTTGTGCAAATACTTTCAATGTGAACATGCCCAAAAACATTGCTTTCCCTTTGAGAGCATTCTTTCTGGCTACAGACTTGGGGGTTGGGGAGGTGGGTATGAGAAATAAGGCCTTGTGAGCTGGGACACCCAAATTGTGGAAAGGCCTTGCTTTTTCATTTGTGGAAAAATGCTGAGAACAGCTTCATTAGCTATTGCTTTACAACTGTCATTTTGATGCTTTTTTTTTAGTATGTTTTATCAGTTGCTGTTTCTTAAGCAATACTTGTAAGCCACATGACAGTGTAATAATAATAATAATAATAATAATAATAATAATAATTTATTATTTATACCCCGCCCATCTGGCTGGGCTTCCCCAGCCACTCTGGGCGGCTTCCAAAAGAATATTAAAATACTATAATACATCAAACATTAAAAGCTTCCCGAAAGAAATAGTTATCAATTATATGGGGTAGAGCCAGACTTACCCTCCCATGAAGGAGAGCAACTGAGATCCACTGGAGACTGTTCCACTGGAGGAGAGAGAGACCTCAGCAGCACTTTATTGCTGCACCAATGGGTTCCTTGATCATCCAGAACAGCTGGGGGAGGGAGGCAAAGGAGGAATGGGAGGAAAACCCATTCTTAATTACTTGAGAGTAATCCCCATTGGATGAAGAGGCACTTCTGAGAAAACATGCATAGGACTGCATAGGTTGCACATCACTTGGCAAAATACAGTGGTATCTCGTGTTGCGAGCTGTCCCTCTTACGAATTCTTCGAGTTACGTGCTCTGCTAACCCAGAAGTAGATGCCCCTTGTTGCAAACTTTGCCCCGGGATGCGAGCGGAGATTGCACTCCGGTGGCGCAGCAACAGAAGGAGGTGCCATTAGCAGAAGTGTGCCTCATGTTACGAGTGGTCTCTGGTTACGAACAGACCTCTGGAACGGATTTTGTAACCGTAGATACCACTGTATGTAGATGTAGACCCAGTATCAGGAGTTGAACACCCTCCAACATTCCCTTGATGAAAATCAGGAGGCAAGTCAGCTGGCTTACACCAGAGTGCAGCTTACACGAGTTAGCTGACTCTTGCAAGAGCACGGCACCACTGCAAGGGCCAGCGCATCCCTGGGACACTCCAGGATCAAATCAGAAGCTGGGATGGCTTCTGTAATTCCAGGAATGTCCTGTTATAATGGCTGGAGTGTATGGCATTGACATCACAAGACTGAGGCTCATACTCCAACTGTCAGACGTCTAGCCCTCTTCTTATTCTTCCCTTGCCTGTTCACCCGCTCATGTCCAGCTTATTAAGAGTGATAAAAGCAAGGGAACAGACCAATAGCCTCCACTTGCATAGCTTTCTCCTTCTGCCCAGAAGCAGAGGGCTGGTGACTGGCTATTTCTGAGAGTAGCAAGGGGGATAGGCCCCTATCAGGGAGGGGAACCAGCCCAGGAGGTGCCAGGAATTCTCAAGCCTATATTATGCAGTTAAATGGAAGTTAAAGTCTATTGTAAATTTTATTGCTACCTAAACAACACAGCTACCAGAAAGCTGCTATTACCTCTTTGTTTCTTTGTTAATTATATCCCCCAAAATAGAACATGAGCTCACTGTTTTTTTGCATTAATCTATCTATCCATCCATCCATTTTATTTATTTATTTTCATTTTATTTATTTATTTTTTAAAAAGCATTTATAAGCTCCATTTAAAGACACACCCCTCCCATGGTGGATCACAATATCAACTTACGTAGCAGATCTGATCTATGAAGGAAAACTGTGTCAAAACCTGTCATATTTGGCCTAGGGCATTGCTTGGTTGATACAATGCATACAAACCCTTTAAACCCTTTAACA
This sequence comes from Podarcis liolepis, assembly GCF_965112155.1. Taxonomy (NCBI): domain Eukaryota; kingdom Metazoa; phylum Chordata; class Lepidosauria; order Squamata; family Lacertidae; genus Podarcis; species Podarcis liolepis. Next base: position 68,004,423 of record NC_139557.1, on the reverse strand, counting down.
TCCCTCTTTCTGAAATTTTCTCTTATGTCTGTCTAGTCATGGATCTACTGAGTTGAAAGTGACAAGCTACTGAAAAATCATTTTGTCAGACCTCTTGTTCAACACAATATCATTGGTAGTGACTGACTAACCAGTCAGTGTAGGAGTTAACCATCGTGTTCATAACCAACAAGTTACTCAGACTGAGGCGCCAAGCTAGAGTAAACAGATGAGACTTCATTGGCTATTTGTAGCCAGAGCCAAACAACTTTAGGAATATAAGGGATGCTATTGGTTATTCATATTACCTCATCTTATTGTGAGCTCAACTGGAAGCTATAATAGGTCCCTCCCAGTAAGCCAGGAGCAATGCAGCCCCACCAGCCACTACTGCTTCCTCCTATAATAATTTTCTTCTCTTACACTCATCTATTCTATTTCCAATTTATTTGTTGATGATAATGATGATACCTATTCATCTTTTATCTTTTCTGGCCCTTTTACCTCAGAGGAGGAATGTAATGCCTACTCTACTGAACTCATTTGTAAACTTACCACCTTTGCCCATCACACATAGTGTGGGGGGCAGGCAAGTTAGGAAGCGCTGGAGAGGCTGTGGCACTGAGCTCTACCAGAACGTGGCCCAAGGCCTAGTGATGGGTCTGAGCCCACTGTTTGAGAAACACTGGTACAGATTGAGTCTCGTATGTTCAGATGATGCCACCCATTTGTTTCATATAGATGTTAAACATCATGCGGGGAAAGATGGGACCCAGAAATAGAATCTTCAAGGGGTTAGTCTCCAATTAAAAGTGAACCACTACAAAGCAGTGCCGCCAATCCACAACTCAGAAAGCCTGCCCAACATGGTCAGCAGTATCAAAAGCCACTAAGAAGTCTAAGAAAATTAACAAGGTCACACTCTCCCTGCCTTTCCCTCAATAAATGCCATTCCGCTGGTTGTTCAAGGCAGTTTCAGTTCCAAAACCTACTCCAAATTAAAAAGTAATCTAGAAATCAGCTTTGTCCAAAAGTATATAGAGTTGCCCAACAACCACCCTTCAGCAACTACTATCAAGGAAGGTTAGGTACCGGTCTATTGCTAACTTCTTCTGGATCCAGGTTAGGGTTTTCATCAGAGGCCAAATCACTGTCTCCTTCAAAAGAAACTGGTCCCACTCTCATCTCCCGGATCCAACCAGACAATCTGTTTGTTAGAATGTGATGAACAATGATGGACAAGGTCAAGCATACAGATGGTTGGCCAGATTTGCTTACAAACCTGGACCTCAGCAACTGAAAGTTGCCCCTACAAATTAGACTTTAAAAACCACAGAATTGCAACAACATAAAAAGTAAACTCAAGACCATCTCGGAGCAAAGTAAACAGGCAAGGCAACATACATGTCAACAGTTCATAGTCTCAGCCACAGCTACAATTGTGATATTCTGTTACTATGTTATGTGAGCAAATTCAAAATTTTGCATTCCAGTTCTTACTTCCAGCAATTGATTCCTATTAAGTGCTAATTACCATGAGAGTTAGCATAACTCTCATCTAAATGTCTCATCATTATCCAAACTTCTGCAACGTTATTTACAGCATACTGTAGCACCGTTATTTCACTCGTCCTCAAAAACCCATGAGAGAAGCCAGTACTGTACCCCAGATTCTGGGGAAATGGATTGAGAAATAAATAGACTTCCAACTGGACCTGTCTTAAGACAATGTACCAGATGTAGTAAAGAAATAAACTAAATAGACTGACACAAAGACTTGGGGCAGAATGACAGAGATAGAGAAAGGTGATAGCGTCAGCCATCATTGCCTGCAGCATAACTTGTACCTTTTTCTAACTCTCTTTAATCTCTGGCCAAACCCATAAAACTACTCCAGAAGGAATTCAAAGGCGGTATACATATTTGTTGTGGGCTTCCATTGCCTTAGCTTCAGTGAGTCATGCAAGGAAACTAGAACAGTTTTGCAACATTTTTAGAAGATTTGTTTGTTAACGTAAAGTGAAAAAGGCAATATATAATCATAAAGGTGCTGCTGATATATATAGGCAATTATTACAAAGATACTTGCTTCCCACTGCGGGAGGCAGTGGAAGACAGGAGTGCCTGGTGTGCTCTGGTCCATGGGGTCACGAAGAGTCGGACACGACTATACGACTAAACAACAACTTGCTTCCCACAAGCAATTCCCTGCTTAAAAACCCTATTTACAAGAACAGAGACTGCTCCACATTAGGTGCTTTTCACTCACTTTTTACATGGCATCCACACAATGTCATCATGCAGTCATTGTCATCTTGGTTTTTTCCTTGTGGTTCTTTTTTTAAAAATTCCCCCTCAGGCGGCAGAAGTCTGACTTTGGTACTCTGGGGCAGGTACCATTTTAAGACAACCCCCTTTTTAACCAAGTGATCTTTTAGTTATTGCTAAAATGCTTTTCGAGCTATTTACATTTTAATGATAGGGAGGTATAGTGCTATAACATAACCATGCTGGCTATAAGTCAAGACCATCTTGGCTGTGAGTCCTTGAAGAGCTGTTACCTGCCTGGCAGACCTTTTTTCACCTGGCCTGGGGGGGGGGTGTTTACAGAACAGACCCTTGGGCTGGGGTATTGTTTAGAGGGTTTCGCTGAGGGTGGGTTGTTGCTGTTATTGATATTAACTTTTTGTATCTTTATTTTATATCTTCTTATGATTTATGTGGAAATTGTTCCATTTGTTTACTTCTGATGTTTTATTGATGGTTTATGACTATTTTTGTTGTTTGTAATTATGTGGGGTTTTTTACATGTCGTCAGCCTCCTTGAACATGGTTTTAACCATGGAAAGGTGGCATACAAATAAATATATGTTTGCATGCATGCATGCATGCTATAACATCATTTTTACAGAAAAATGTTTAATAGAAATCTTTTTAACCATCATTAACCATGCTGCTAAAATGGTGGTAACTGGAAACTTAATTTTCTTTTAAAATGAGCATTCTAGCACTATAGCACCATAATACAGAAAGTAACATTAAAGTATGGTGGTGTTGGTAGTGGCATAACTCTATTTCAGCAAAGTGTTTTAGCAATGCTTAAGATGTGGTCACAAAATGTGGGTCATAGAAGAGCTATAGTCAAAGTGTACTGTCCAAAGTATATTGGACAGTGTTGTGAGCCACTCATCTGAAGCAGTCAGCGAATGTGCCTTCTCTTCAGCACTAAAGCTAAGCTCTCCTGGGGCTCTATGCTTTTTTAAGGGGCAAAGAGGGTTTTCTTCTGAAGCAATTTACTCAGGTCTGAAGCAAGGCTCTTCTTTCTCCTTTATTATATAGAATCTGTATAGCTTTTCATAACCAGACATAGATTGAAGCTAGTGTTACTGTACAGTTAAGTGAGGAAATGAACTCATTTATCCGCCAAAAATAAATTGTACACAAATTCCACAGACAAAAACGGATATGATTACTTTTACAGTGCGCCTTACTTACAGTTTCATGTGCAACCACACTGGCAACTACACCACTAAGCATTTTTCCTAGCATCTCCATTTACAACGCTGAGGTATCACTGACAGCTGGCAGCTATGCTACTAAGTCTTCAACTTTTACTCTCACTTATAACATACTTCAATAACAGGTTTCATCTGAAGATTTACACATTCCCTCATTATCTTCCTGCTTTCTAGATGATTTATGATTCTGTCTGAATGTAGCGGTTTTGTTACAGATCCCTAGGAACATATTATTTCCCTTCAAAGTTTTATTAGTCTCACTCAGTGTTCTTCTGCTTTTCATACCAGCAAAATCTATTTTAAATTAAGCTAACAAGACAATGAGTTAAATGATTCTCATGCAGACAACTGTGCTCAATGTGCAGTTGTTTGAAAATCAACTCCCCAACCCAGGTCGGGGGTGGAGCTAAAAGCATGGTCCTACTTCAATCCATGCCCTACATGTGAGTGGTGCATCAGGTTGCCCTGGTGTTATGGAAGAACATTTGAGCTAGGGAGGCTCCTCCCATCTACCTGAGCTTCAGGCTGTTATGTAAGGCCCTCTGTTTGAAGATATTTGGCTACTTAGTTGGACAGTACAGTAGAACCCTACTTGTTAACTTTGTGTTATTGTTAATTTACTGGGTGACTTTGTAGTTGTTTTTATGTTGTACACTGCTGTCAGCATTGGAAAAGGCAGGTGATAGAAAGAAATGAAGGTAAATTGCTTGTTTGGAACTTGCATGGTACTTCAACATAAAATTAGTTTTAGTAAGATTAAAAATTTAAAGTTTATATCTGCTTTTTTCAGCAATCACGTCTGATTATTTCCCATATGAATATGTTCTTTCTTCTTTCAAAGCACACAAATATGAAACTATAAAGGCCTCTTTGTCTTTACTTGAGAATAAAAAAGGCTCAAAGCCTAACTTACTTCATGCATGAATTTCACTCAGATTGAATAATGAAAATAATTATCTGTTTCAGAACAGATTCAGTTTTTGGTTTTCACAAGTTACATGCCTGCTGGGTCTGGGTTACAAGCACTGCATGGGGGAATAGTTAAAATCAAGCTATTCTTACAGCACATATCTTGCTACCTGACTGCCTTTCAGCACTTCAGAGGGAGCTAGAAAGTGGATTAAAAAGTCAGAGGCTTTATTGATCGAACTTATTAACATTAAAAAAAAACAACCCTCCTATTTGTATTCTAGGATATCAATATTATGGTTCTGACACATTACTGCTAACTCTGTTCCTTCTGCCTACGGATTTGCAAACTGTAAGTCCTTATTCTTATGACCACCTTTCATGCACTGAAAGTCTGCTAATGAAGAAAGTATCACTCCTTCTCTTCTCATTATTCTTTCACTTATTTTGTTCTTATTTTATTATATGAGGGGACAGCCAAACAGTTCTCCACCAAAAGAGGACAGAGCTGGGTTTGGAATTTGGTTGGTATTTGGGCAGAGTCATCCATCTAGTAATCTCCTTCTATGCTGGGCAGCCTGTGAAGATGGTTCAAAAACTGTGCTTAGTGCACAATGATGAAATGAACTTTAAGATTGGGAAAATTAGAAACTGAGAGAAACTGAAATCGATAGTCACCCATTCCCTACTCCTGTCCTAGCTGAACTATACTGGCTACCAATTTGAAGTCTAGGGCTCCTCAACACAGCATTTCAATGAGAATAAAACATATTCCAAAAGCTTTTAAAAAAATTCCTTGGTTATAAAAAATATCAAAATATCTGGGAATATGGTTACCAGCAGACTTAGTCAAGTTCATTAAAAAAAAAACACACAATAAGCTATACGCTAAAACAAAATGTGATTTGGGGTTCTGGAGATCATTTCCCGTATCATGGATGCACATATTGGCTGTTAGGTTGTTTTGCACAATGCTCTAGATGCTATGTTTAGGTAGAATAATGAAAATATTTTAAAACTTGAGATTATAATATTCTATATTATATTATATCAAAGTTTGTTATTCCCTATCTAATTTTTCATGAAGCTCTGTCTCTGTGTTCTGCTTGACATTTCTAAAGGCATTGACAGGGAAAGAGTGGTTCTTGGTGCATAATGCACTAAATCCTCTGACCACTGAGACGCTCCCCCTGTCCCCACCCAATCCCCAGATAGGCTGCTCTGATTTCCCATGGCTGCTATTTACATTTTTTAACTTATGCACATTAACTGCATCCATACAATTAACATTACGTCTAGTTTGTACACGGTACTTAGCCAGAGGTATCAATGGTCTAACTCGGTACAAGGCAACTTCTTAGGTTCTTCTGAAGTTGTGATCCTGTATTGATGCACGGATTGTACACACACACACACACACCACTTTAATTGTAATCACTTCTGGTAGAACTGCAATTCCCAGGGAGGAGGGAACTACTACAGTTTAAATCTGTAAGATAATTATGGTCTATGGGTTTAAACTATAGTGCTATTTTTAATAAAAGAAACAGGTCAACTGAAAAACAATATTTTATGTGTTACTTTAAATACACAATGAGTTAATTACTAGTAACATCTGCTAAATGTTACGTGATTAAGATGGCATTGACCTTAAATTATTAAATTGCCGCATAGTTCTTTTTTAAAAAGTCACTCTCTTTATATGGCTAAAACTGGACCATATCTTATTACTATCTAAGAGTAGAAATCTGTGTAACTTGGAAAGCTTTCTGTTTTCACACAGAGATGCCAATCCAATATCACAGTTTCTGTCCTATTACCGGGGGGGGGGGGGGAGAGTTAACTACCACATATTACTCAGGGAAACAAACATAGCACTTCACAAAGGCTCGTTCGTAATACACTGGGGTATTTGTCACTAAAATATTTATAGAATATTTTAGTAAAAGACAACAACTCTAATCTGAAGATGTAGCCCTAATTCCAGATATGTTGTGTGCATTCACTGTTTCCTGTACAGTATGCACATTTTATGTTCATCCTGGATACAAATGAATCTCATGAACATAAAAGTTATGTCATCCCAAATCCTGCTGGATTAATTTTCATTTTACTTATTTAATATCTCTTAAGTGTGCTAACTATTTAATTCAGGTTAAAATCTTAAAACCACTTAAGATTAATAGTACTGAAATCCATGATAACAGCTTAAAAACTTGTTTTATGTGCAATTTGTCATGGCTAGAACATGTGACCTTTTTAATAATACTTTCGTTCCTTGCTCCTGAATGGGTCAGAGAGAAAACTGGGAGAGACCTGGCACACAAATCCTCACTGAATAGTAACTGTTGAATTACTGGACCAGTTTTAGGAAAAAAATAAGGATGAAATCTGCATTTATGTGCAAGTTATTCAGCTTCTGACAGGCATTCCTTCAATTTGGTTGCTCTTTTGAAGGATCAGTCACACTGCAATATACCGAAGACACACCATAAATAAAAGTGACGTTATGAAAACACAGTTTGAAGAAACTTTTTAATTACTCCCCTGGGCACCATGAGTTGTGTTTAACATGCTGAAAATAAAAACAGCAGTAAACAAAAGTGATTCTGAGGAAGAGCAGAACGTGAAAAAAGCCGAGTTATTTTGACTTACTTTTATTTCAGAAAGAAGTTTCCATTGCTTCTGTTGTTCTGTTATTGGCTGACAGGGTCACGGGACCTTGTGAACTAAAATAGAAAAGCCTCAGCAGAGGGAGACTGAAGCAGCAGAATGCCGAGGAGAGAAATGAACTTTAAAACATATAATACACATGAGCTATATTGGCCTGTAAAGTTTGTAGAGAAAAGTTCAGTTTTCTTCCACTGAAGTAAGGGCATCCAGTGTTAAAACCTCTCAACCATCAACCTTGGGCAATTTGTTTTTTAAAGTCCTGTTAAATTTGAGTTGAGGTTTTTTCCCCCTCTCCTCTGCACATTGTTGTTTGTGTATTAGGAATATTTACAAGGCCTATTGAGCCAAATTGGGGCTCCAAAACAAGAATAGCCTAGAAGCAAATCATTTCAGAATTATGTAGAGTCGGACATGACTAAACAACTAAACAACAACAAATGCTTCACCGTTTCCAAGAGTACCTGTTGTAGTCCCACTTGCAGTGACCCCTTTCCCAGGAGCTAGTCCTAGTCTAGGAAGGTGAACAAATGAGACAAGAACAATGTTCTGGGATTTGAAATTGGGCACAATTCCAGATATTCCAGATATACGTATGTAGAATTTGGTTTAGGCATTGGGTATGTATCCCTCCCAGCATCCTGGTGGAAAGCTGAGGCATGAAAGGTTGATCATGGGATTAATGGGTCCATCACAAGATGCAGGTCTACATGGATGGCCCTCCCACACTGCTGAAGGAAGAATTCCACCCCAGTGCCTACGTCAGCTAAAGTTGTGACCATTGCTATGTGGAGGGCAAAGCCTGCAAACAGGGTGTATCTATTTGCAGGCAAATTCCTTCCCAGCTCTGGATACGGCAACCATTAAAGAACCAGAGCAAGGCTGTCAATCACATAACCTAGAGGAAGAAACATTAATATACAACAAGTCCCAAAGCATGAAAGGGAGGGAGGGATGGGGAGATGTGCTCTTCGCCTGACCGCAGTCCCAAAGTCAGGGCAGCCAGTCTTTTAAATCCAGAGGACGTACTGTAGTGAAGCCTGCTCCACTCTGGTTCGCTCCTGAGCCCTGCCCCACCATGGACTGGCATGATTGGCTGGAATTCAAAACTGGGACTGGCAGGAACTCCCGCCCTACTCCGTGGCCAGCAAGGGGATTTCCCAACTGCTGGTCGTCCAGCCCAGCATTGCTCCCAGGGGTTAGGTCGCAACAGGCCACAACCGCCACCTACCCTAGGACTGGATAAGCGGCCGTTACTAAAACTTTGCTTTGACAATTTTATGTCAATCATTAGGTCCTTCATTGAAAAAAAAATATTTATTTCTTAGTTAAAAGCTTTCATGGCTCAGTCAATGGGGTTTTTTTTACTAAATGACAAGACAGCTGTATCTTTGTCTATTCTTTTAATAGTTAATTGTTTTATATTAAGATCATTTACAAAGCTATTGCACATGCCTGTCTTGCCTTTGTATTATTTAATTCAAAGGATTGCTGCAGATTAAAACATGAGAACAGACATGAGGTAAAACTGAAAGGATCCCAACCTACACATTACTCTGACATTCAATCAAGTTAAATTCAGGTAGCTACCAAGTTAGAGACACCATTAATTTCAAGGTTATTTCTGAATCATAGAACTCAGAAAAATCATCTTCTTCCCAGTGAACTTTTGGAGATTCTGCAAAATATATTAACATCATGAAGGTAGATTAATGCACTTTTCTCAATAAAAGGTTTGGGCATCCTAATTTATATTTTACCCCAGTGATTATTCAAGTTTCTTGCTGAACAAACCTGCTGCATCCTCACATTTATGAAACATAATTAAAGGGTGTTTTTTAATGTCCTTTGATACAAGTCAAATGGCAAGCTAGCACCATAACAGAAATTTTTGGAAGGATGTTCATAATCTCAACCTGTATCACATTGAGCTTATTTTTGTGATCCATAGATCCTGTAAAAATGGTGTGCCCAGTACCATCAATAATTGCCTTTCACTCTCTTAAATGCAGTCCAAAACATACTTATTAGTAAGTCCCATTGGACACAGTGCAAAGGAGTTTCAGGAGTTTCAGTTTCAGGAGGATAGCACCCAGTGGGATATATGCAGAGGGAAGGAGGTGCTCTTGTGCAATGGAGCTTTCCATTTGATTTCATAACCGATGGACAGAATTAAAATATGCAAAATTACTCCAGGTGCCTTTACCACTCAGGCACTATGTTGCATGAATTCAAGCCAGATTATTATGTTACTGCAGTAACATGAGGGCTGCATTAACATAGTCCAGTCCCATGCCATTCTCAGAGAATTATCATTTCACACATACCTCACGACATTAAAAAGGTTGTGTGAACTGGCCTTAGTGTTATTCTCACTGAAGCATCTATTTGGCCCCATTTTCTGCTTGTACCAGCCAAAAATGCTTTGGCATTTCCTCCTTGTGATATGCAATGTTACTTATCTGCCAAGGAACCATTCACAATAGGATCTTGTCACACTTAAGCTAGAATAACTGGCCACACTCAATTCAAAGGGAAGCTTTCTTCAATTTCATTACAGACATTACTTTTATTTTCATTTAGGATGAGAATAGGGAATTCTAAATCTATCCCCAAACAGTAGAACAAGATTGACTAGCTGTTCCATGTTCAATTATCACACATACATATTGAAACATATCAGCTCCCTTTAGTGATACGATATAATTATTTCCACATTGTTGTGAATAGCAAATCCCTATTACTGAGTATTTTTGTTTAAAAGGTAGTAAAATCTCTTGGTAACACAACAAATTTTCTGCTGATCATTCTTTATTTTTTACTATGACAGTAGCCAAGAGCTATATCCTCAACCTATTAGATACTATCAATAGCAATGGATTCAAAGACAAGTGTGTTGTGAAACAGAATGGGCATTAAATACAGATCTGGAGCGTTATCTAGTTTAATTTTGCATATTAGTTACCTGAACATTGATCTACACTATACAGTCATACCTCGGAAGTTGAACGGAATTTGTTCCAGAAGTCAGTTCGACTTCCAAAACATTTGGAAACCAAGGTGCGGCTTCCGATTGGTTTTTGATTGCGCAGACACGACAGAAACAATAGCGAAAGCTGTGCCAGATGTTTGGCTTCCAAAAAATTGTTCGAAAACCAGAACACACAGTCCTGGTTTTTGATCATTTGGGAGCCGGAACATTTGATTCTCAAGGCGTTAAGGAGCCAAGGTACGACTGAAGATACAATGGGCACAATTCAGCCAAAGTTTAAGAAGGTAGGGCTACTCTGAATATTCACAAGTAGTGGATATGCAATGGTGGGGGTGGGGTAGGTTGGGAGAATTACCCTTGCCTGTAGCCTCCCTCCAGGATATTTCAGAATCAGAGGGTGCTGGCCAGCTGACCCTCTGGTCAGGTGGTGGTGTTGCTAAATGTGAGGTCTGCCAAGAAGAAAACATCCACCATTCATTTGACAGTGGCTGGGGGGGGGGGGAATTTGGCACGTACAACTGAAACATGGGTAGATGGCCTGAGCAAAGCCAGCTGTGTCCACTTGGGTTCTTGATGCAGCACTAGCCAAGTTCAGAGGGACAGAGTGAGGGGGTGGTTGTCATCCGTAAAGAAATCATAGTGAGACTGGGTTTGAGGGATTTTTGTGGTATTGGGCCAAAGAGACAGAACAGGGATGCTATTAGTGTACAATTACCTTACTGTCATAGGGTCTCTCTAACCAAGCTGGTGCAATTAGTCTCAAATGTAGTTTTAGAGAACCCCATCGCCACAAGCTATGTCAGCCTCTTTAATAAACTGTTTCATTGCTATGCAGGATGGAGGATGTGATCACGGTTCCTCATTCTCACCTTTACTTTATTATGATTTCCCACACTTTCTATTTTTGTTGCAAATGTATGTTTTAAAAGGATATTAAAAGCCATACGGGATTAGACCAAAAGCTTATCTAACCCACCATCTTGTTATTCAAATGGCGTACCAAGGCATGAAGAAGAGCTCCATTTTGGCTGAGCAGTGGCAGGCCAGAATAATAGTCTTATTAGATGTAAATCAATACTTGTCCGAGAGAAGACTTATTTATATTTGCCCCTGTAAGAATAGGTCATAATTATTTTACTTGCAAATTGTGGGCTTTGTTGAATGATAGCTTGATTCTATATGCAGTCATGGAGAAATTCTTAGGTAAGATTTTGCCCTAATTTACCCAACTTATACATGTATAACATAGCACAAAAAAAGAACATTTAATTAAGTATAAAGTACATCTGCAGCTCTCATAATTAAAACTTTGCTAGGGCAAAACTCTCAAGAGAAAGCATGTACAACAAAATATCCTTGATTTTATCTCTCCTCTGCTGGCAACAATAATCTTTCTGCAGTTAAATGCTTTTAAGTTGTGAAGCTTGAAAGACTATACACTAAGAGGTCTATTTGTTAACAGCAGTTTTCTATACACACACACACACACACACCAAAAAAACAAAACACTATTCAATTTGCTTAATCCATGGCAAAATTTCTTAGGATTGATGAGTCTGAAAAGTCACTATTTCAGTCTCATGCAATTTTCACAGGTGAGCTGGACCTTTGAGTTAAATTCCACCCATAACAGTTTAATGGAATAATTTCTGAAGACAGTATAAGAAAGCTGCAGTAAAAAACCTAGCCTCCTGATGCACGCCTTTTGAAATTCCACAGTGTTTTTCATTGCTTGCTATTTTATTTTCAATCGGGGCTGGGAAAGGCAACTTTTACTCTCAATCCTACCTTCTAGAGGTCCTTTCCCTAGAAATCTGCTCCCTCTTCCCATCTCTGTGTTTGCATGTGACTGTGCTTAGACATGTACTGTATTTTGGCTCTTCCCTAACTTAGCCTTTCACTAAGTTCATACCAGCTGTATGTTACTGAGGCCAAGTTTACAATGCGAGGCCAGAGAGCAAGATCAGACTAGAGTGCTGAGCATGTCTTTCCTCCAAAACTCCATACTATCTCCTCCTCTTCTTTGTTTGCTTCTTGAGTTTATGTTATATGTGTGTTAGTTTGGTCATGGTTAGAATTATTAACTAATTAACCGAAACGGAAGAAAAGTGTGTCTGTATGTGTGTGTATCTCATATTTTCCACATCGCCATGTTATAAGTGCATATTTTGCTGAGCTATTGCAGTATTACATGTGTATATTTTGATCATGAGTATATTCAGTAAAAAAAACCAAACATTTTAAGACATGCCATTTCCAAAAATCCACGAGACTAGAACATTTGTATGTGAAACACCCGTCTACCAAAGAGGCATGCTGAGACATGTCCCCTGTCAACTTACTAGATAGCCATAGGTACGGGACTGCCTTACAGCCTTAGCCACCACCCATTTGCATTATGGAGATAGTGGTGGCCTGCTGTGCAACAGGGTTGCAAGCAATAGCTGAGATTATGGGAAGCACTTCCCATAATGTGCTTTAAGCACTCTCTGTATTATAAATAAAAATAATAAATGAAGGGCTATATGAATACGATGTACTATCATCAGTATCACACAGGCTTAGTTCAATGGTGCTTTAATTATGACAGAACACCATGGAAGCAGCTTTTATGTTGGTTACAGTGTTGCTTTTTAAAAGTTTGCAATCATGTAGGCAGAACCAATTACCTGCGTATTTATTATGAAATCATCACTGCGATAGAATCATGATTTTGTGGTAAGGATCACAAAAGGGTACCTAGAACTACAGCTCTTTATGATCATAATAGTTTTTAGCATTCATATAGTGCTTTTTTAAAAATTCAGTGCTTCACACATATTATACTGGGCAACAGCTGAAACAGAAATGATATGGAATAATTTCTCTCTTGATTTAATCTCTCCAATAGTAAGTTCAGGACCAAGTGTGGTCGTCGTCATCTGCATCTTTCTTTTTAAAAAATTTGGTGCATTCTCCCTCCGATATCAGTTACATTTGCAAAGATCATTCTGATGTATTTGATTATCGTGTGTGTTGCCTCTGGAGGGAGGTCATGGTGCAATACCAAAAGAGAATTCCTTTTCAGTGATGTTCCCCATACTCTAGAACTCCATCACTCTAGAACATCCACGTGAGAGCTTGGAGGTCAGTTAAAAGTTGGCATCAATGATCTGAGAATGCCTGTGCAAAAAGACAGGTTATTGAAACAAGCCACCATGTGGGCCTCTCACATTGCACAGGGAAGTTCATTCCACAAAGTGCATGCGACCATGTTCTTGCTGGATGGATTTCTGCAGATCACAACACTGTCAGCAAAGCATCATCTGATGACTGTAGTGATCTCACAGGTCTATTTGGGAAGAGAAACATTTTCTTGGTTGTCTGCTTTTCAAATATGTAGTTTTAGGGATATGGACTGGGATGGTTTGTGGCAGCAACAGCATCTCTAGTGAAAGGAAGGGAACCAAGAGTTGGCCAAGGGAAAGAGGCAAACAAGGTAATAAATGAACTGGTTGTTGCCTTTGTACTTTCACATGACATTCCAGGCTCAACACTGCCAGAAAGATACTGACATGCTGGATGAAGTTCAAAAACAATAAACACAAAAACAACAAGTGAGTTGACCTATGGAATAAGAGTAAAAGGAGCCACAGAAACACAGTCTGATTAAGAAGTGACTAATAGTCAACTCACAATCTACAAATCACAAAAACGAAGATTGTTGCAAAGAATAAGATGAGTTAGTCAATGTTAAAATGAATAAGTCAATGTTATCTAGGAACAATAGTACGATAATGTACTGGGCACAAAGGAAAGTTTCCAGTTGCTTAAGACCTTTGATAAGGCAATGGACAAAAAAGTGTGGAATAGTTTGTTTAAATGTTAGGGTTCATTATTGTTATTGTTCATTATTGTGTGTACCACTTTAAAAGCCAGGAGGCATATCCTGACCTAATTTTTACAGCTGTGCAGCAGGTGCTGATAAGTCACTGTAATTAGCTGATAAAGGTAAAGGGACCCCTGACCATTAGGTCCAGTCCCGGACAACTCTGGGGTTGTGGTGCTCATCTCGCTTTATTGGCTGAGGGAGCCAGCGTACAGCTTCCAGGTCATGTGGCCAGCATGACTAAGCCGCTTCTGGCAAACCAGAGCAGCACACAGATGTTGAATGGTCTCTTTAAATTTGAAGGTTCATTATTGTTCCACAAGATGTGTATTTCTTAAAGGGCCAGAGCAAATAACGTGACCTAGTTTTACAGCTGTGAAGCAGTATAGCAGGTGCTGTTAAGTTGTGGTGATTAAGCTGTTGGGTATAGTATATAAAGAGCAGCACCTAGCTCTCTCAGTACCCTGTTGGATGGGTTGGTGGTTAGGTCATTGATATATTATAATTAATGTAAAATGAGTTTTTGTTTTTGTTATTAAAACCTAGCAAAAGTTACTTCTGTATTCCTTGTAATTTGTGGTCTCCTCAGCACGGCTTCTGCAGCACAACTAATCAGCCAACAACGGAAACGCCGTTTACCTTCCCGCCAGAGCTGTACCTATTTATCTACTTGCACTTTGATGTGCTTTCAAGCTGCTAGGGTGGCAGGAGAAGGGACCAAGCAACTGATAAGTTGCTGTAATTAGCTGTGTCAGCAATTGTGAATGGTATATAATGTGCTGTATGTACCTTACTCTGCCTCCCTGGTGAATGGATGGGTGATGATTATAAATACTATGTAAGATGTATGTTAGAGGAGTTTTGTTATTAAACCATGCAAATATATTTTTGCGTCTCTTCAGTGTTTCCATCTGTGTGGTCTACTCTGCACGCACTCTGTGGCATGTTTCAAATGCCCAATTAAAAAGAACTAAATATTAAGTTGGAAAAGCAATCCACCATTTACCTGGAAATGAACTGTGTAATTTCATAGTTGTTGGTCCATCTGATTCTATTTACCATGCAACATTGATTTTTTTCTTTAAAAATTGTACCCTTCAGGCTTTTGTGTTACCAGTACCAGTCAAAACTGAATTAGGTCTTCAGCCCTGAATCAGTTAGGGTGAAGAAACTGATGAACACTGACTGAAGTCAAAGGCACTTATTCAGTTTCAATTCAATGACTCTAGCCTCATTATGTTGTAGCTTAGATGGTATAAAATTGTGTCTGTTCTGCATCATCTGCCCCATAAGGATATAGTTCTGGGAACTGCTAGTTCCGTTTGAACAAAACCCAATGCTTATTAGTGTTCCAACACTGGGTTTCATTGTAGGAAACTAAGTATTTTATTAAAGGGATATTCCTCAGTGGTGTTTTGTGCAATGTGTGGGTCTGTTCCTGATGAAGGGCTGCATAAGATCTGCTGATCAGAAACAAGTCTTTTCCAAGAGTCTGGGCAGAGTCCTTCAACCACTAGCACATCTACTCCTGGATAAGCCCACCAGCCTGTTTTTTTAGAAGACTAGTTAGAGTGCTAATTCACAAATAATTTCTTAATGCTCTTTGTAACCACAAAATTCCACATCTGCAAAGCACATCATAAGAATATTTTGGAATAGTTTGTCCTTGCTTCCAGAAAGGAATGGGATGGTATAAAGTCACTTAAATCACATTTTCCTTCATTATGGATTCATCTCACATGGCAGAGTGTTATTAATAAACATCTCAATATAGCTTTAGGATTGAGTTCAACCATCTAAATATGAAAGGTACATTGCTGAAGAGAGAAATTAGGCTGCACCTGAACAAGCTGCACTACTACCTTCATTGGTGGTATATATCTCTAATAAGAGTTCCTCCTGTCTAAGTTGTTATTAAGAGACTACTGGTTTTAAATACGAGTACATGCCTTATCTGGAGCCAAACCAGCAATCCATCTACAGTCCAGTACTGGGAGTGTGGTGGGAAAATAACTTTCCTGGATCTCAAGGTCCCTTAGATGACCTTTAGGAGACAAATTAGTGCTCACTTGCATTCAGATCACATGCTTTGCCACTGAGTTATGGGTCTTTTTCATCCTTATCTTCCTTATGTCTTACTCCCCAAACCTTGACTGAAAATTCTCTCTCAAAGATTTATGCTGAATCTTCCTATGAGTAAGTTGCTCACAGTAGTAGATTTTGATATATCTGGTGGGATAAAAGGAGATCTTCATTAAAATGTCCCAAACTCTTCCATTTATAGTTTGAAGATTAAGTCTGTATTTTTATCATCTGCAATTGCATTTTAAGAAGCTCTTGAACTCTTTACTACCTCTGTGTTGACTCAGCTAAAGAAGATGTATATTCCAACTGGGTCTGAACTTTCCAGGGCTTAAATCACAGATTTCTCCTTCTGGAGGAGACATACTGAATCTCAGTGTCCTGAGGATCAGGGTTCATCCATTGTATACACCACCCAAGAATATATTTGCCAAGAATGATTTGCTCATTGCTGGCTTGAAAATCTTTGAGATTTGCCCTTATTAAGAAAACAGAGCTTCCCTCTCCTGCCAGATTAAGAAAATATAAAATGGGATGTTATTTGCCAAATGAGGTTTCTATATATGATTTATATTATAATTAACTTTTCTGTATCCTTTTCCATAAAGTTCTCTCATTTTCTGTTATGCCATTTCACTGAATGCTTGTAACTATAGACTAAAAGTGTACATGTTTAATTTATTACCAAGAAAACCTTCAATACTGGTGGTTGTGAGTCAGGAAAAGGAATTCAGAACATTTACTAATCAAAAATTACTTTGGTCATAAATGTTTAGTCCAGTGGTAGAGAACCTGTGACCTTCCATGCTCTCTGTCTAGTCTTCAGGACTGTCCTCAAGTCACACACCCCTCCTCAGCCACATCTCCTCTCTCCAGCCCACAACTCTCACTGTTCCTGCTTTACATCTTGCTTGAGTGTTGCCTGGCTGGAATGTTGAACTTGCTTGCCTAGAGGGGTATAGAGGAGGGTGTGTAAAACTAGCCTATTATGCAGATATTTTATCTAACTTTGTTGCTCCACCTCCTTGTACCTCTGGCCCTGCCCACCACTGGCATGTGACTTCTAGGAGACTGCCTAGAATGGAATGTGGCCGCTGCTCCAAAAAGGGTTCCCCTACCACTGCTTTAGTTCCACTGAACCACATGTAGCCAACATCAGAATTGTGGCTTATATTTATACATTAGTGGTTGTTAAGTCATTTTTATGAACTGGGAAAACCATTTACTATGGGGATGATTTTGCCCTTAGCATGCAAGGCAGGCTCACAGCTGTTTGGAGCAGGCGCTGAGTGTGGGAAGTCATGTTTCTTGAGCAGCTTGTGAAGCCTAGCATCTTCCTCACTGAAACCTGTGCTCTTGCTCATCTCTCCATGCCCACCAATTTGCCCTGATCATCTGCTGAAATTTAAACTTGACCAGGGAGGTCTTTGCTCATGTCAGATTTCAGTTAACGGCCACAGTTAAGAAGGCTTCCCCCCATAGCAGGCGCTGTGATTCTTCAATGGTTTGACTTCACCACTGGAGCCACACTCCATTGTCTCTTGAGTGAGAAACAGATGCCAACAACTCCATATTTCTGTGGCACTGAATCAGAACTGTGCCCAATATGAGCAGCAGCAAGAGAAAATGCACCCAAATTCCTTTTGCATTAAACAGGAAAATTGGCAATGCTGACAGTGTAATGGACTTCCCACAAGTTCAGAAGCAACAGCAACACCACATCAGCAAAGGGCAAACCACAAAGATACAGCAGGCCTATCCTGGCTCCCACCCAACACACACACACACACACACACACACACACACACACACACAGGCTCTTACTTGTAAATAAGGAAGAGATCTTTATTCAGACAAGTAATGGTACAGGCTCAACAGCAGACACTGTACTCTGGAGTCACTTCAGGACTTCAAGAGCAAGACAAGAAATACAGAACTGTACGGAAGTGACAAAGATGACCCAACAGCTTCCCCACCCTTCCCACCAGCTTTTGGGGCTAAGGCACAGCATGCTTGCCCATGAGACTCTTGTCTCACAGGAATGCTAAGCTTGCAAACATGTGCTCTGTCAGAACTGGTGGGTCTGCTCCCATCTGCAAAGACCATGCCTGGTTCTATGTACCAAGACCGCACCCTCCTGTTCAGACTCCTGTTCAATCACTACCACCTCCTGTTCAGACGTCCCCCTCAGCTAATCAAAGCCCTCTTCAGCCTCCACTGAGGATCTCCATGTTGCAAAAAGGTAAGAGGAAAGAGCTGGTATCCCTTCTCCCCTTTCCAAACCACCTGACATCAGGGTTGAAAAAGGAGATCCCCTCTTTCAAAGTAGGTTCCCACCATTCAGCCCCCTCTTCTGTTTCTTCTTCATCTCCTGCGTCAGTCTGCCAGCCTAAGCCTGATCCTAACAATACTGTGGGGCTCATGGCATGAGCCTCTCTTTCATGCTTTTAACATTCTCAAATATGCAGTGACAAATACCTTGGTTTGTTTTCTTACACTGAGGGGCAAGACACAAAGTTAAGGACCCATTATGACCCTAAGTCAGAAAGTCCACAGCATCTGCAACTATAATCTAGTCACCCACAATAGTCTGTTCACCAATACCAGGGATTAGGTTTCCATGCCTTCTCCAAACTGTATTGATGTTGTTGTTGTTGTTGTTGTTTAGTCGTTTAGTCGTGTCCGACTCTTCGTGACCCCATGGACCAGAGCACGCCAGGCACTTCTGTCCTCCACTGCCTCCCGCAGTTTGATCAAACTCATGCTAGTAGCTTCAAGAACACCATCCAACCATCTCATTCTCTGTCGTCCCCTTCTCCTTGTGCCCTCCATCTTTCCCAACATCAGGGTCTTTTCCAGGGAGTCTTCTCTTCTCATGAGGTGGCCAAAGTATTGGAGCCTCAGCTTCACGATCTGTCCTTCCAGTGAGCACTCAGGGCTGATTTCCTTCAGAATGGAGAGGTTTGATCTTCTTGCAGTCCATGGGACTCTCAAGAGTCTCCTCCAGCACCATAATTCAAAAGCATCAATTCTTCGGCGATCAGCCTTCTTTATAGTCCAGCTCTCACTTCCATACATCACTACTGGGAAAACCATGGCTTTTACTATACGGACCTTTGTTGGCAAGGTGATGTCTCTGCTTTTTAAGATGTTGTCTAGGTTTGCCATCGCCTTTCTCCCAAGGAGCAGGCGTCTTTTAATTTCGTGACTGCTGTCACCATCTGCACTGATCATGGAGCCCAAGAAAGTAAAATCTCTCACTGCCTCCATTTCTTCCCCATCTATTTGCCAGGAGGTGATGGGCCCAGTGGCCATGATCTTCGTTTTTTTGATGTTGAGCTTCAGACCATATTTTGCGCTCTCCTCTTTCACCCTCATTAAAAGGTTCTTTAATTCCTCTTCACTTTCTGCCATCAAGGTTGTGTCATCTGCATATCTGAGGTTGTTGATATTTCTTCCGGCAATCTTAATTCCGGCTTGGGATTCATCCAGCCCAGCCTTTCGCATGATGCATTCTGCATATAAGTTAAATAAGCAGGGAGACAATATACAGCCTTGCCGTACTCCTTTCCCAATTTGGAACCAATCAGTTGTTCCATATCCAGTTCTAACTGTAGCTTCTTGTCCCACATAGAGATTTCGCAGGAGACAGATGAGGTGATCAGGCACTCCCATTTCTTTAAGAACTTGCCATAGTTTGCTGTGGTCAACACAGTCAAAGGCTTTTGCATAGTCAATGAAGCAGAAGTAGATGTCTTTCTGGAACTCTCTAGCTTTCTCCATAATCCAGCGCATGTTTGCAATTTGGTCTCTGGTTCCTCTGCCTCTTCTAAATCCAGCTTGCACTTCTGGGAGTTCTCGGTCCACATACTGCTTGAGCCTTCCTTGTAGAATTTTAAGCATAACCTTGCTAGCATGTGAAATGAGTGAAATTGTGCGGTAGTTGGAGCATTCTTTGGCACTGCCTTTCTTTGGGATTGGAATGTAGACTGATCTTCTCCAATCCTCTGGCCACTGCTGAGTTTTCCAAACTTGCTGGCATATTGAGTGTAGCACCTTAACAGCATCATCTTTTAAAATTTTAAACAGTTCAGCTGGAATACCATCACTTCCACTGGCCTTGTTATTTGCAGTGCTTTCTAAGGCCCATTTGACTTCACTCTCCAGGATGTCTGGCTCAAGGTCAGCAACCACACTACCTGGGGTGTACGAGACATCCATATCTTTCTGGTATAATTCCTCTGTGTATTCTTGCCACCTCTTCTTGATGTCTTCTGCTTCAGTTAGATCTTTACCACTTTTGTCCTTTATTATGGTAATCTTTGTACGAAATGTTCCTTTCATATTTCCGATTTTCTTGAACAGATCTCTGGTTCTTCCCATTCTGTTGCTTTCCTCTATTTCTTTGCATTGCTCGTTTAAGAAGGCCTTCTTGTCTCTCCTTGCTGTTCTTTGGAAATCTGCATTCAGTTTCCTGTATCTTTCACTATCTCCCTCGCATTTTGCTTGCCTTCTCTCCCCCGCTATTTGTAAGGCCTCGTTGGACAGCCACTTTGCTTTCTTGCATTTCTTTTTCATTGGGATGGTTTTAGTTGCTGCCTCCTGTATAATGTTGCGAGCCTCCATCCATAGTTCTTCAGGCACTCTGTCCAGCAAATCTAAATCCTTAAACCTGTTCCTCACTTCCACTGTGTATTCATAAGGGATTTGGTTTAGATTGTATCTTACCTGTCCAGTGGTTTTTCCTACTTTCTTCAGTTTAAGCTTGAATTTTGCTATAAGAAGCTGATGATCTGAGCCACAGTCAGCTCCAGGTCTTGTTTTTGCTGACTGTATAGAGCTTCTCCATCTTTGGCTGCAGAGAATATAATCAATCTGATTTCGATGTTGCCCATCTGGGGATGTCCATGTGTAGAGTCGTCTCTTGTGTTGTTGGAAAAGCGTGTTTGTGATGACCAGCTTGTTCTCTTGACAGAACTCTATTAGCCTTTGCCCTGCTTCGTTTTGATCTCCAAGGCCAAACTTGCCAGTTGTTCCTTTTATCTCTTGATTCCCTACTTTAGCATTCCAATCCCCTATAATGAGCAGAACATCCTTCTTTGGTGTCACTTCGATAAGGTCTTGTAAGTCTTCATAGAACTGGTCAATTTCAGTTTCTTCAGCACTAGTAGTTGCACCAATTGTTCAAACCTTCCTAAACAAACATGCCCTTTTCTTACAAGAAACTCTACATCACCTAGACTGCCTTATTTCATCTCAATTTGATAGGAGAGCTATAAATCGAGTGCAGCTTCCTAAACTTCATTAGTTCCTACAACCCAGTATATCTGCTTATACTGTGTAACAATATGGTTAACTTGTTAATAGTATGGGGAGAAATGAAATGTCAGTCTTCTGATCACTCCATCATCACAAGCATTTCTGCTTGCCAAATCCCCTCTCCTCCAACTGGGTTTTGTAGATTCGCCTGACCCTCCGGAGTGGAATGGGAGACATGGGGGTGCCTGGGGGGAAAGCATTGTGTTAGCAAGAGCCTTTGTGCTGGCTTCCACTGGCATACAAGGTGAGCTGAATGCAGGCCATGGTTGACATTCCTGTAGTTGGGCATTAGAACACTCTCTCTCTCTCTCTCTCTCTCTCTCTCTCTCACACACACACACACACACACACGCACGCACACACAGTACTTTAAATAACATCAGGAATGCATATATTTCACTGCAGCTGTCTTTAATAGCCAATGAAGCTACAGTAGTTTTCATTTCCTACAGGTCTTTCAGATCAGCAGAACCACAAGCAGTACCTCTAACCAAACACAAACCGCAGGGAAAAAAACAGGTGTTAGAGCATGCAATAGGGCTTTAATATTATATCATCAGTACCAAGGCATCTCTTTACTATTTGGTATTCTTCCTATTTGGTATTCTTCGTTTTCAAGACTTTAGGAGAAATGCCTCATTAGAACCTAAATAAACTTGTGATTTATAAAATGTTGACACAAATTACAAAACCAGGAAAACAATTAAAGTATGCAAAACGATGTGGTAGGTAGCAAGTTTGTGTAAAATGCATATAATTCCTTCTGCTCTACCTTGCTATAAGGCAGGTATGGCTCTGCAGATGTTGCTGACACACAACTCCCATCATCCCCAAAAAGCATGGCCAGTGGGAATTGTAGTAAAGCAACATTTGGAGAGCCAAAGGTTCCCCACACTGGCTATAAGATATGCAGATAGAAACATGCTGTTTTGATACTAGAGATGCCAGCTTGGATTTTCATCTAGATTTCTATGTCTAGTAAAATCCGTGTATAAGACAATGCTTTTTGCTTTAAAAAAATTAGGCAAAAATTGGGTGCCATCTTATACATGGATAGTGAATACAGAGCGGGATGTGCGATTAATGGCAGCAGTAAGCAGGAGATTGGCCGCGGCAATTGGGCGGGTGATTGGTGGCTGTGGCAAGATGGGCAGGTGATGGGCAGGTGATTGATGGCTGCAGCAAGTGGGCAGGTGGGCTGTTGGTGGCGGTGAGTGGGCAGACAATTGGCGGCTGCGGCGAGGTGTGCAATCGGCAGTGGCTGTGCCAAGCGATCAGCAGTGGCGGGCAGGCGAGTGAGCGATTGGCGGAAGTGACCTCCCCCAGCCCACCCCCCAAAAGCTAAACAACTTAATTTCTTAATTTGGGGTTTTTAAAAAATAGGGGTCGTCTTATACATGGGGGCGTCTTATACACGGAAAAATACGGTAATATACCCAAAAAATACCAGACTTGACTAGCTCCAATGAACACATGTGATATGCACATGGATGCTACAGAGAACTTCTGCAACAAATGCAGCCTTCCTGCTATGGGTTGAGTCTTGTGGCCATGACCTCTTGCTTATATAAGGAGCACAAAGCTGTATTCAATAGGAAGAGTGGGGAGGATTAATAGTTCAAGGTCATCAGAGGGCTCAGTTCACAGTGTGAAGTCATCTCTGAATCATATGTCCAGAATACTATTTGGGAAAGCCTGAAATACCAATTCAGATCCGAAAAGTTTATAAAGGCACTGTTTCTAAATCAGACTGAGAGAAATTTTCTAACCTTCAAACTACAGGTAAGCTCTTGTGTTTTTTGTGGAACTACATCACTTCAGACTATACTGGGGTAAAGTATGTTTTTTAATAAGGTAAAGGGACCCCTGATCATTAGGTCCAGTTGTGACCGACTCTGGGGTTACGGTGCTCATCTTGCTTTATTGGCCAAGGGAACCGGCGTACAGCTTCTGGGTCATGTGGCCAGCATGACTAAGCCGCTTCTAGCAAACCAGAGCAGCGCGCGGAAACGCTGTTTATCTACTTGCACTTTGACGTTCTTTTGAACTGCTAGGTTGGCAGGAGCAGGGACCTAGCAACGGAAGCTCACCCCGTCATGGGGATTCGAACCACTGACCTTCTGAGTCCTAGGCTCTGTGGTTTAACCCACAGCGCCACCCGCGTCCCTATGTTTTTAATAGGAGTCATTTAAAAATGTCCTTTAGATAGAAGAAATGGTGCTACAGTCTTTACCCACAAACTAGATTTCTTTGTGCAAGAAATGAAATCCAGGAAGCATTTAAACACATGATCTTCCGCCAGCAATCTAAAGGAGTACAGCTCCGTGCATTTCTGCTGGACATGTAGGCAGCTTCTCAATAAAAGCTGCTCAGCTGCGTCTCCAGGTCATGGGCTGGTCGGGGATGAAGCAACATCTCAATTCTTGTTTTCAAAAATTCAGAATGCAGAGATGGCCTGAAATGTATGAATGTATGTAACTTGTATGGATATTCAATTCAAAGATCAGTGAGAGGAAAATAAACAACTTGGCATGGCTAAAACAGAATCCCATTTCAATTAGATAGGTCATATGCATGTCTATTCAGATTGTGTCCAGTGCGGTTTGTCCCAGCTAAGTGGGTGTAGGATTGCAACCTATGTTACATAAAATGGTATTCCTGGCTAGGTGGTATTTGCATATTTCCTGACAGGATAGTAGAATGGACTCCTACTTTTGTTATGCCTCATTTAGGCATTTGTCTTGTTTTATTTCTTTGGCAAGAAATAATGTATATATGTAGCAGATTGGCACCACTTTAAGAGTAGCTAGCAGAGATGCACCCACACCATGGAGTAATAGCAAATGAGAATTAGTAGTGGTAACTGTATCACTACAGCCAATTAAAACAAAATGCAATTAATTCAACACAGAACACCAGTAACAGGGTAATGAAGCCTTGGCAGGTCTAGTAACCAACCAGGAAAAAGAGAAGAACCACACACACACACACACACACACACACCTAGTCATGTTGGCTGCACAAGCTTGTGCTGCTTCCACGTAAGCCCCAGTTAGGTGTGTAGCTTGGAGGGAAAATCAATGTAAGCTGTTGTACTGGGTACATTTGGACCACAGGGATCCCAAGTGCTGAAGCAACACATCTAAATTCTCAAATTAGAGCCATCTAGCAGTGCAAGTATACAATGTTAAAGCAAAGTTCCTTGGTGGGGAGGACCCATATCTCAGTGGTACTGGCAGACCACTTGCTTTGCATGCAGATGATCCCATGTTCAGTTTCTGGCATATCCAGTTAAAAGAATCAGATGATGGGAAACTCCTGCTGGAGTAGACAACACTGGATTAAGTAGACAAGTGGTGTCACCTGGTGTAAGGCTACAGCCAAGGATACATAATCCATTTCATGGAGATCTTGAAAAATAGGAATTCCTATGTTGTTGAAAAAATGTCTCCCCACCCCCCACCCCCATTTATCAAAAAGCTAATGCATAAGTCTTAATACAGAGTGAGTGTAATTATTCTGTTACATGTTAGTCTTAAAAGTGTGACCAAAGGTTTTCAGGAAGCGTCCTGTCCAAGTTGACCACTACCTTTTCCTCTGCGTTCTAAGAAGATGCTGAGCCCACAGGTTTACAGTTTGTCTACCAAACATCATGGTAAAATCACCTTTATCGCTTTGCGGGATGATATGGGTGGCCAAGTTAACTCAAGATGAGAGAACTCACTCTGGTGCCATTTGAGAAAAGGATACAAAAGAGGGATAAAATGCTCCATTAGGTAAACAGAAATATCAGTTCTGTATTTCCCCCCACAAACTTACAAAGGGGGATTTTAAAATACAGGTAGTGCTGATCCATTTGCTTAAACCCTCGCCTTCTCTTTCTTGCCTGACTTGCAGCACAATCCTAACCACAGTAAGTCAGAAGGAAGTCCTATTGAATTCCATGGGCATTACTCCCTGGTAAGGGCACAGGACTGCCACTTCAATTCTACCTCCAAAAAGCATGTAAAGAAGCAACCTCTCTTCCCCTTTTGTTTGTGACTGTTTTTCCTCTGTTGTAAACTCTGCTTGTGTTATGATATGAATTGACTGAATTAATTTTTGGCTTTAATTCTCTCCCAACCCCTGCACTCCACGTATCTGTGCCCTACTGACTGCAATAGGATTTCTGATAGGGGATAGTTAGAATTACACTGTTAGTATTTTACATGCGCCCCATGCGTATATGCCTACACATTCTCTTTTATATTTAATATTAAACATAATTCTTTCATGAATTAAGATAAATTGGGGAGCGGGGATAGGGCATCCACTCCGACATTTCAATGCTTTCTGTACAGTTGAGAACACACCGTTCTTCCAAGTGATATTGCACAAAGAACTTCACTCCCAACTTGACCTGTAGACCCTGAAGCTCTCGCTCTGGGAGTCATTTGAATTTTGGCAGCCAAGCAACTAAGAGCCAATCCCACAGCGCTGCACTGATCACGCTCAGCCTGAATTTAGAGCTTGCAGGTGAAAGAAGCTTAAATTGTCCTGTCTGCCTAGACAGTGGTCTGCTTACATGGTACATTTTTCACTCTAAAACATCTGCTGTATTTAATGCCAGCTAAACTGAAAGGTGAATTAATTTGCTTTGCAGCTGAAAGTTCGTCTTGCTGCAGAACTGCGTAGAGGGTGATGTTCTTAACGTTACCTTTACACATACACATGCCACACACACAAAGTTAAAACAGCCTTTGAAGCCCGAAGTCACATAATTGCTTCTGGCTTCATTCATAAATAACTGAATGGAAAGATCCATGTGGTTCCCTGCAGGTATCCTTACAATATGACACTTCAACCAAGTGAGTTCTAAAAACATTTTTTCACCCAGAGTGCTGAAGACAGACTGTTATTCCTGCTCTGTGAAAAAGGAAGCACTTATTTTTTTCCCCCTACATCCCCAGTAATTACTGCTCCAGATGTCAGTTTTCCACAGCCGGAGACACAGATTCCAGATAGCAACACCGTCCTCAGCCACTATTCGCGGGGGTGGGAATGCAATCATTGGATGCATTTACTGCTACGGGAAAATGAGTAACTATATCCCACATCACACACATAACTCCTAGGTGTGTACTTAACTTATAGCCGTCTTTTAAAAAAAGCCAATACCACAAACATTCAAGAAAGTAAGATAGTCACCTACTTTGACAGGATCATCTGAGTTGCAGCCAATCTTCTCATTCTGAGACAAAAGCTGGAGCAAGAGACATTAAAATGTCTTTCCCATTGAGTGGTTTCTGCTGCATGTGTGCTTGTATTTTCAGCTATGATGAGATTCTCTTTCTGGCAGTAACTATGAGGCTGATAGAACTGTAAAATGAATAATCATGCTGGCTGACTGGCTGGCTGAAAAATAAAGTACTAGCACCACCATACGCTAGAGGTTGGGAAATCTATCAAATACCCAAAGAGCCCTGTGAATCCTGTTTTCTCCGCTTCTCTCTCTGCACTTTATAGTTTTGTTTTTTAACTTACCATCAAGGCTGAGAGATATATGACAGGATATAGTGCTATTAATTTGCCAGGAAAATGCTAAGATGGTCCAAATGAATTTCTTTTCCTATGTTATAAATTGTGGAGAAGGTAGAAATTCCCCCCTCTACAACAAAAAAAAGTTGGGCTTCTTAAAAATGCATTAGTTAAGGAGTAGGCAGGAAATGCATGCTGCTAGATATTCATTAGAATGGGGCCACAAGCTCAAAACGTTGGCAAAGGTACGTTAAAGCTGTATGCATTTTCACCTAGTCCTTGGAAGCAAAAGATAGTTTATTGGCCCGTCATTTCCCTCCACTCACCTACTGCTGAGTAGTATGATATTTGCCTGAAGTGGCCCTGAAAGGGATTAGTTTCCTACTGGTTCCTAAGCCCTTCCCATCTGTCACATGATCTTCCCATTTCTGCCTGGAACACAGCTGTTTAAGTTTGCCTTGGGCACAAACAGATCCTGTGAGACAGAAAGCAAACTAACAAGTTGCTTACCTAATTTAAAGGAGATATATGGTGAAAAATGAATTTTAAAACAAGACAAAATATTAGCTTCCCTATATGAAAAATGCTGAGGTGGGTTAATAAATGTAAATTAAATGGATTAAACCCTGTGGTCTAATTGCACAGTCATAGACACTTTTAGTCGTCTGCAAATGTTTGAATTGTTACGTGCTATAATACTGTCTGCTGCGTGGCTTCCAGATAAGATTATATAAGACTGTTGGTGGTGGATTAATGTTCTGAGGGGTCCTGTGTGCAATCCTTTGTGGGGACCCTATTTTTTCACCTAAATAAATGTGACTATGGTCAAAATTGGGAATGTATGAGACAATAATCATGTTTCTGCCTTCACACTGTGCTCCTAAAAAAAGTTGGGAACAATCCCTGCTGTGGGCCAGACAGGAGGAATAAGTAATGATAATATGAATGTCTCTGAAATGGGTGCCCCCAAAAGTGGGTGCCCCCCCAAAAAAAAATTGGGAACACTTGGGGAAAATGTTTTGATTATGATAAAGTCTCTGCACTGTCCCACATTAAAACCACTTGGGAATAATCTCTCCCCCACCTTCTCAAAAGTATTTCTATGGGAAGCCAAAGCAAAGGAGGTGAAACAGCCTCAACCTTTCCCTCAGTCCATGCACCCTCCAAAAACCTATAGAGGTTGACTTATCCTACCCTTTTCTTTCCATCTTTGTCCCACAACTGCCCGGGGAAGTCCTTCCCTCTGGAAAGGAGAGGTGGAGTTAATACAGCCAACCAGAGTGGCAAGTGGGTGGGCCCTTCCAACTCCACCAAGTGGTCCGTGCTGCACAGCTGGTGGAAGCATTGCTATTGTCTCTCCACCTGCTCTGGGTTAGTGATCCCAGCTTAAAAGGTTGTCTGACATACCTTCTTATCTAAAAGTACTAGAGATTTGGTTTTTTAAAATGAAAGCTCAGAGTCTGCGGCATATCCTAGCATGGGCTCTGGTGCAATTACTCCAATTACACCTATATGAACTCAGCCCTACTTAGATCCTAAGGATTACTATTGCCTGGTGCCCACACAACCTACTTAATGATTTACAGCTCTGACTTCACTTTTGGCTAAAAGCGACAGGTAGGAGCAGTCAGGCTAGCTCCTTTAACAGAAATTGCTTTAAAATAAGACAGCTGAGTCTGGTGCCTCTGTTCAGAGGCCTTTGGGGGCACCAGGTTGGTGACCCCATCATGAGATAATTTTAATCTGTTTTAGTATTTTGACTTCTGTGTGTTTTAAAGTATGGTTGTGATTTTATTGTAAACCATCTTGAGGTTTTCTACAATCAAGTGGTGTATAAATTTTATGAAATAAATAATGGATCTGACTTAACCTACTATCACCAGGGAGCATGTGTATTAGACTCCAGGGCTTTTATGAATTCATTAGACAAGTCTCCCAATTCATTTCATATACTTTTATTTAATTGATGGGTTTCTTTTATATATGTTAATACTAATAGATTTGTATACACCATAGCTTCTTTCCCGCTCATGGACTACTTATGTGAAAGCTCTTGAGTAATACACACACTACAGGTGTAAGTCATTCAGGAGTAATAAAATAAAATAATAAAATAATAATTTCATAAAATATCAATGCATATTATAGTAATAAATATAATATAAATAAATGTTATTTATTTATATATAAATAATATATTTTTATTATAGTCTACATCCAGAAATACACAAGGAATAGGACTTAAAAAAAACAGCTTGCAATTTCTTCACACATTTCCATTTTAACAGCCAGTTTGCAGTGCCTTAATAGGAAACTGCTTTTCATAAGAAATCTGTATTTCAGTGTACTTAATTTATAGCTGTCTTCAGTGTACAATGTTTTCTTTCAAAAAAAAAATTGGTGTGTCATTATTTATAAAAATAAATTATTACAGCTCTGGGATAGCTCAGTTGGCAGAGCATGAGACTCTTAATCCCAGGGTCATGGGTTCGAGCCCCACCTTGGGCAAAAGAAATCCTGCATTGCAGGGAGTTGGACTAGATGATCTGTGTTGTCCCTTATGATTCTATGCCAAGCAAGAACTGAACAAGCTATCCATACTGTAAAACCATAAAATACAAAAAACAAAAAACAATCACTTTAGATACAATTTCTAAAAGTAATGGCTTGAATTCCAAGTCGCTAAGATTTCAAAATATTAAGCAATTTATAACTGCCTTTAAATAAAAAAACTTAAAGTACCCTGTCCCCTCCTTCCCTCTGTAAGCTTCTCCAGGTGTTCAAAGGCCCTTCCTGAACAACACAGGTGGGGGCTGTGGGGGAGGAGAAACCCACTTCCTGTGAACTTCCTTATTTCAATTTATGTTAGGATCCAATTCTGATTTTGGCAGCAGTCCACAATGCCCCAACCTACCTTATTCAGGAGAGCCCCCTACTGTCCAGAGAAGCTTCTTGATGGGTGCAGGTGGCTGCAGGAGAAAGGATGTCTGTAAATGTTAACCTGTATGCTCCCTGAGGGGGAAAACAGGTCTCCTAACAACACTCAACACACTGAACAAACTACGGCTCCCAAGATTCCCCACCATGCAAGAACAATTGCCTCCAAAAAAGTTTTTTCACATGCTTGCAGACTTCTAAGGTTTGAAGTTTTTTTCAATCCCAAAATTAAATACCGTATTTTTCGCCCTATAGGACGCACTTTTTCCCCTCCAAAAATGAAGGGGAAATGTGGGTGCGTCCTATGGGGCGAATGCAGGCTTTCACTTAAGCCTGGAGAGCGAGAGGGGTTGGTGTGCACCGACCCCTCTCGCTCTCCAGGCTTCAGCAGAGCCCCAGCGCCAGCCCCACAAGGTCGGGGGACAGAGGGAGGCGGAACGCCGCCATCCCGCTGTCTCCCGAAGTGGTTTGGAGGCTGACGGCGGGGAGAAGAGCGCTTCTCCCCGCTGCCTGTCCCACAAGCGCCTGGGGGGGGGAAATAATTTTTTTTCTTTATTTCCCCCCCAAAAAACTTGATGCGTCCTATGGGCCGGTGCGTCCTATGGGGCGAAAAATACGGTAATAAAAGTATTTAAATTAAATCAAGAGGATGTACCTCATCTGCCTCATCTGAGGCACTCTCAGCCTAGGACCAGACTGCAGATTACACTGTTATCCTCAGATGTTTTTTCTAATCCATTTTGTATCTTTCCCTAATCTGCTAATTCCCTAATCCCCATTGCTAATCAGATGATCAGTTTCAATTCCTAATTCAGGTTTGCTCTGGTTAATCCTAACAGCTACTGTTTTGCCACATATCCTAGATGACAACTGATGTTTAGCATCCTTGAATCAGTCATTATCACAGCATTCTGGTGTGGGGAGGGGATACTCCTGTGATGTGGCTTAGAATGCCACTATTATTTCCTGCTCTCTTTTTGCATGCTGAGCCCAAGGATGGTTTCTACGGATGGGAGAGATGCTTGTATTCTGCACAGCACTGCCACTCAAGCACAAGAAGATTGTACTGGGTACAGAAGTCAGCCCTGAATAATGTTGTTTACATTTAAAATAAAATTTCTGACACTTAAAGTTGCAAAGATGGGCTGCAAAGTGTGTGAATAAAATCTTATCACTTTTTTAAAGCTAGAAAAGAAAGCCTACTCATTACCAGCAGCCACAGCCCTCTGCCTCTCCCTGTGACTAACTGAAGAAGCATAAATGATTAATTCATACAGGGGATCATAGAATCCATCTTTCTTGACATGAAATTTTGATTATCGACATACATAATTTTAATGTCTTTCTATTGCTACATGCCAAATATACACAATGGTGGCTCAGTCTAATAATGACTAAATAGGCTACATCCCAGGAGTTTGATTTATAGCTTCCCCTTTAAATTTCTACCCATCTCCAGAGCTGAAAGCTGAAACCAGCTTATTCAGGGCTTAGCTGTGTCCTGTCCCTGACATTTCTTGTGTTCATTCCAGCTTTTATAGTTTCGTAGAATTGCTTGATACAGTCCATCTTGCTGTCTTCCTGCTACGGAAAGACTGCTTCCTGCTATATTATGCATAGAGGCAATGCTTTTTTTCTTTAAAAATGTTTAGGGGTACTCTCATTTTGACTCCAGAAAAATCACTATTTAATAGTTCAAATCGGGGAAAATAAATACAGTAAATGGACAAAAGTACAATGATTCACAAAATATTTAGGGGTATGTGTACCCCTGCGTCCCCCCATTAAAAAGCACTTAATAGAGGTATCTCTATCCCTATTTCATAACACTGGATCAGTACCGCAATATAAAGCCTGCAATTTATTTTTTAAAGCATTGTGATATGCCTATAAAGAATT
Organism: Podarcis liolepis; assembly: GCF_965112155.1. Taxonomy (NCBI): domain Eukaryota; kingdom Metazoa; phylum Chordata; class Lepidosauria; order Squamata; family Lacertidae; genus Podarcis; species Podarcis liolepis. The sequence goes on along the minus strand of NC_139557.1, from coordinate 67,972,733 downwards.
CATCTCCCTGTCTACTGTTTATTTAATCTGCTATATCTCTATTTAATCTCTGTCTAGAACTCAAGGTAATGTATTCCAATTGTAGTCAAAACAGAAATATACGTAAGAGAACTATTAAGCTGTAAGAGATCTGACTGAGCAACCTACACCGGAACTGAGCATTTTGTTCCTGGATTGCATCCATACTCATACTTCCTATTCTAGTTCTAGGCATCACAGTCAGCACCAGCAGTCAAACCACCTGAGTATTTACATACCCATATCAGATACCCAACATGGAGCTCTCCAGATGTTGTCTGACTACAACCATTAGCCCCAGCCAGCATGACCGACAGAGTTGATGGGAGTTGTAGCCTAACACCATATAGAGAGCACAATATTGACTACTGCTGCTGTAATCAGCTCTGAGTGAAGAGAGAAATAATTTTTGAGAGTGATAATAGCACTGCTGCTGTCCAACAAGTGAACTTCAGCAGAAGTACTAACGTATTAATCATGAGGTACCCTAGTTGGGTTGTTGAAAGTATTTCCAAAATCACTGAGCATATTGTGGTAAATATTTTGGAAACAATAAAAAAGCTGGGCTACATCAGAGTGAGATTATTCACTTTACAACAATCAAGTACTTGACACAATGATCAAATCAGGAGCATATATTGAATAGAAACTGTACTAGCTGTTGGACACCCTATAGCAAGGCAGTCCAACTTTTCATACCAAGTGGACCACAAGAGTACTTCAACATGGAACCAGCAGGCTGTACAATGACTTGCCGCACAGGAGAGCAAGGCCAAAATTTGACACTTTCTTGCAGCCCTCATGCTGCCTTCCCAAAGCCAGCTTAGTGAAGTGTTGGGCTTTGGGAAGGAGGTACAAGGCTCTGCAAGGGTCTTAGAGCCCTCCCATCTTCTTCCCAAAGCTGGTAATGTGCTAACTAGGCTTTGAGAAGGAGGAAGGAGGACTCTGGGACCCTTTCAGAGCCCTCACACTGCCTTCAAAAGCCCAGCACCTCATTACTTGGCTTTGGGAGAGCAGTACAAGGGCTGGGAGGGGAGGGCTGGTGTCAAATGTTGCTGAGGACTGCCAAAAAAGGCCTCAAGGGCCACATGCGGCATTCAGGCCATGTGTTGGACCACTCTGCTCTATAAGTTAGTACAAGAGCAGAGTACCAACTGTCCTGAGGAGGCTCAAAAGAGCAGTATTCCACCAAACCCTTGATAACTGTCATAGATTTTGGTGACCAGAATTGAAAGCAGAAATGAATCCAGTTCTGCAGTTCTAGATCAACTGGTCCACTCTTGCAGGATGATTCTGAAGTCTGCTTAGCAAACCCCAAACATTATGAGTGGGATTCAGCAAAAGTGAGTATGATTTAAAATATGTATGTTTATATTATAAATATTTAAGATATTTATAACCTACCCTTTGTCACGGGATCTCAGGGTGAAGCAATAAAGAATTATTTAAAACAACAAATCTATTAAACAAAACATAAAAGCAGATAAAATCAGTTAACATCAATCACAAAACTACAGAGAATCATCTATAAAATTCCCAAGCTAACCATTTCCAAATGTTTGAATAAACAGGCATGTTTTAAGCTGGTGCCAAAAGAAAAGAAGAGCCAGCGACAGCCATATCTCAGAGGAAAAGATGTGCCAGTGTTGCATCAAGAGTTGTGGTATTGCCAGTCTTAAATCAAACACATGAGCATCACATGGCAAGACCTGAAACTAAAACAGGATCACCAAGCAGAGAAGTAATTGCGTGTTAAAATGTTATGCCCTACAGTCACACTGACCAGGCCACACCTTGACCAAATCAGACACTCCCATAGATTTCACACCAATTCAACTCACATGTTTATAGAATCCAAAGTTAAAGGGATAGACGAGAGCAATGGCATGTGAGCATACCAAGCATCATGGCAGTCTTAAAGTGCTCACCAACTGGGAAGCTGGACAAGAACATGAGCTCCTGATTACACAGGATTCTCCTCTTTGTGCCCATTGTGATTGTGGTGGAGGAAAGCATCCTGGCATCTCTGCTCCCCTCCCAGCCAAGTAGGAGATGGCTGGGAAGGAGAGGGCAGAGGGGCACCCGGGCAGACCTAAGAGTAAACTTAATGCCTCTGGTTGCATTGGAAAGACTGAAATGGGTCCTTCCCACAAAGACACAACCACTGTCTTCCATTGCCCATCCTTACCCACTGTCAGGTTGTGGTCTGATGCCAGATCCCACAGAGAAGGCAGGTATTGTTGGACCCTTGATTGCTCTGAGTGAACAACTCACCCCAGCAAAGGTTGGGTGCAGACTAAGCTTTTTAAGCCTCCCACCTCCACCTCTTCGAGGCTCCACTCTGTTGTGGATAATTTTCAGATTCTTAAAATGCCAGTCTTCTGGCCTGAATATGGGTACTCCTCCATTTATAGTTTCTCACCTAGTGTACTTCCAAGGCTGCTGGACGTACTGTGGGAGACCTTTGATTTCTCAGGGGAAGGTGGCTGGGGAGCCTCATGCCTTTGATGCTATAAGGGAGGTTTTTCTGGGGGTTCCTGATGGTCAGCCTCATGCTCTGTAGACTCAGTGGTTCTCCAGCACCAGGCTCCAAGCCCTGAACCTAACATGGCTCCTTGTCTGAGTCCTCTGTTGAAGACTCTATAGCCTCCAGCTCTGAATCTTGTTTGCAGCTGGGCCCTGAGGTCGTGACACTCGCCCCTTTTGCTGCAGGGTGGCATAATGTACTTTGAAGTAATCTAGGGCAAGATTGATCTGGACAGATCTTCCTTTTAGTTGTATAACTGCCTCACATTTTCATTGTATTTCCTCATCGCTTTCCAAATGGGGCGGGGGGGGGGGGGGAGTTCATTGCGCTTGTTAGTCTAGGATGATAGAGTGTGCCTTAATCCTCTTTAAATGCACAAACCTAACATTCTGGTATGTGACTGAATCACTGTGTGTCGGGAGGCACACATTGTCACCACTTTAAAAGAGAAAGGTATTTTCAGCAGCTAGAGGAGGGTGGTTGGAGTCTAGGAACAGTAGAAAGAAAAAGTGTTAAGCAGCCGCTTCCACAGCTCATCTCCTGTTCCCCCAATCAAACTGGCAGGCTCTTGTGTCTCTCAACTAATCATCACTTCAATTTATTACAGCCAATGGACCAGAAAAATATCTGCATTTGTAAGAATGTGATCATTTAGTGTGGCAGCACATGCACTTTGGAACTCCCTGCCTCTTGAGATTAAGCAGGCGTCTTCACTGCACTCTTCGGCACCTGCTAAAAGCATTCATGTTTAGACAAGTATTGCAACTTTTGTATGCTTTGAAGTATGTTTGCGTTTTATCTTTTTGTACACCTAATTTGGTCCTCATGTCTTATATGCATAAATCAGATATTTGCATATCTGATTTGCATTGACTCATGTACGCATTTTGAATTTTAGCAATTATCATCCAGTGTCAGTAAACATTAGAAACTTGATCCATGAGATTCTTTGGTGGTGGGTGGTTTTTTTGCTACAACGAACTAACCTTGCTGCCCACCATGGCATCAGCAAGAGCAACTGAATTCTGGTTTCTGGTGCATGAGAAAGGAACTGTAGACCTATCCTTGCGATCTGGATTCTGCGATTATCCCAGTATGAAGTTATTCCATAAATATTATCATACTGTGAGAAAACTGATCATATGAATCATGCTAAAGTGGCAAAATAAAGTTCTTTTATACTCCAACATAAAACTGGGATATAAGACATATAAAAGGGAAGTGTTTGTGATCTAGAGGTTTATTCTCTTCATAAATCAGATCTTTGCCAGTTAAATAGGCAAAAGGGTACTCAACAGAAGTGCATGACATAGCATTGCAGCTGAAACAAGCTTATAAAAGTATTTTGTAATGATAAAATAATTAGGAAAGATATTGCCAATCTGCATAAATATCATTTCCCAAATAATTGTGAAATAAATGTAGACAGATATCCAGAAATAATCAAATATTTCTTCATCAAGACAGAGATGCTGATATCCATGTGCTTTTTTGCCAGTCACATTGCAGAACTTTAATGCATTTGGTTAAATATTTACAGTCCACCCAAGGCCTGCTGGGGCAACATCTCATTTTCTCCCTAGAGGCTTGTAGGGATTGCAACTTTATTATCATGGTCATCATCATCAATTACATGATCATTAATTAAATTTCTATACCTCATCTGATATACAATACTATAATAACAAACAAAAACACTCCTCCACAAAGTTTAAATTGCCATAGATTGTTCTTATTATTAATATTATCCAACACAAACCCATTGAAATGAAAAAGATTGTGTTCTGCCATTATGATAGTCTCTAACTCTTTTTTGTTTTATGTCCCTTTGCTTTTACCTGTTTTTACAAAAGGGGGGGGTGGAACAGTGGTGAGAAAACTCTCAAATGTCCCTGATTCTGTTTGATGCAAATTTACACTTACTAAATATATAATGTATTAGGCATTATAGCTGATGTTAGGCATTTTCCTACCACATTCCTTTCTTTTTAAGTCACAGATGTGTCCAAATGACTTATTCCCTTCATGTTCTGGCTTATTTGGGTGTGCAATAGCTGACCTTTATCTGATTGGCATCTGATAGAGCACTGGTATGTCATTCTGTTTAAGAAAAATATATGCACTCTGTTGCCCTGGAGTGGGGAGTGGATGGACAATATTTTAGGAATTATCATTGCTACTCGTGATGCTTGTTTGTTTTCTTATTCTTTCAAACATGGCATACAAAACGCAAAAGTTATGATTACTGTTTTTAATGACACGGAGACAATGATTGTAACTATCACAATATGACAATACAGCCTCATTTCTCCCCTCTGAGATGGACAAATAAAATATTAAGAAGTGATTTAACTTCTTGCCTGCTTTATTGTTTAGAGAATGCCCTGGTACAAAGAGGCATGTTACCCTTAAGTACATCAACACATCAGCAGACATACCACCTCCATTGAGATATCCAGGTAACTAGTACATCAAATCCTATATATGTATTCTATCATATCAGCTTTTGATCATACTTGGATCTCTTATACTTTCAACTTAAGAAAATCAACAATAATTCACAGAATTACAAACATCAAAAGCAGACTACAGCCAGGAATAAAAACATGCTATTATCCTAGCATCCATTTCTAAATCTGCATTATATTCCAGCCATTTGAATCAATAAAAGAAGCATTCTGATAGAATAAGTATCTTACTTAAAACATTTACAAGAGAAAAACCCAAATTGTTAATTCAGAGTATAATTCAAGTACTTTCCACTGTGACTTCTGATGTGTCCACGAGAATTAGATATGCATGTTGAGTATTTCCAACTGACACATCATGATTTCCTAAACCCAGATAAACTATTCCCCCTTTAAGACTGATCAAATGGATCAAATGCAACTGCAACTTAAAATGTTGTAAGAACTGTAAGAATGCTACATAATCTCACATTTATTTTTCATGTTAGTTTCTTGTAACATACTACTGTATATAAATGAAAAATGTTACTATATATTAACTGTATTATACTCAAAACATGGAAACACATAGACAAAATATTGCTGCATCTCAATGAAAAGCCCACTTTCCTTTTCTATTCTGTTGCTATTCTGCATTGTTAAGAGTTTCATATCTAACAGATACAATATTAAAGAGCAAAGGGGGGGAAATAAAATAACTTATTTCTAACAGCTGGTATTTTTTTTAGTAATAGGATGCTAAAATCAGACACACACACACACGAGTGCTAACTCTATTTGTTCTTAGAAATATCACAAACCTTTGAAGAAAACCTCCTACAGAGCCACTTGTACCAGACTCAACCTGATGTTTTAAAATCAGGCACAGAGATCTCCAAGCATTAGGTTGGCCCAATCTGAACTATTTGTTTTATTTGTACAGTACCAGCAACTAGTTAGTGTAGCAGATCATTCCCCCAAAAAAGAATGATCTCTGGTTTAGAATCATTATCTGTTTTAACAGTCTAGTCTTAATGCTGTACATTTTACAGAGTATATAGTTCATTACATGACCAACTGGTCATGTTGTTCAGATGCCTGATTGTCATTTTCCAAAGCAACTACTCTATTCCCAATTTAAGAGTGGTAAGTGCAATGCCCCACTTCATGGATCACTGCCTTGCCATGGTGAAGGGGCTTGAATAACTCAGAGAAGTTATGAGCTATGCCGTGCAGGGCCACCCAAGATGGACAGGTCATAGTGGAGAGTTTTGACCAAACGTGATCCACCTGGAGCAGGAACCAGCAAGCCACTCCAGTATCCCTGCCAAGAAAACTCCATGGACAAAGGCAACAAGCATATAAAAGTTATGACGCTGGAAGATGAGCCCCTCAGGTCGGAAGGCGTCCAACATGCTACTGAGGAAGAGCGGAGGACAAGTACAAGTACAAAAGTGGAAAGGACCTAACAGAAGCAGAAGACATCAAGAAGAGGTGGCAAGAATACACAGAGGAATTATACCAGAAAGAAATGGATGTCTTGTATACCCCAGGTAGTGTGGTTCCTGACCTTGAGCCAGACATCCTGGAGAGTGAAGTCAAATGGGCCTTAGAAAGCACTGCTAATAACAAGGCCAGTGGAAGTGATGACATTCCAGCTGAACTATTTAAAATTTTAAACGATGATGCTGTCAAGGTGCTACACTCAATATGCCAGCAAATTTGGAAAACTCAGCAGTGGCCAGAGGATTGGAGAAGATCAGTCTACATCCCAATCCCAAAGAAGGGCAGTGCCAAAGAATGCTCCAACTACCACACAATTGCACTCATTTCACACGCTAGCAAGGTTATGCTTAAAATTCTACAAAGCAGGCTTAAGCAATATGTGGACCGAGAACTCCCAGAAGTGCAAGCTGGATTTCGAAGGAGAAAGCTAGAGAGTTCCAGAAAGACATCTACTTCTGCTTCATTGACTAGGCAAAAGCCTTTGACTGTGTCGACCACAGCAAACTATGGCAAGTTCTTAAAGAAATGGGAATGCCTGATCACCTCATCTGTCTCCCGAGAAATCTCTATGTGGGACAAGAAGCTACAGTTAGAAATGGATATGGAACAACTGATTGGTTCAAAATTGGGAAAGGAGTACGGCAAGGCTGTATATTGTCTCCCTGCTTATTTAACTTATATGCAGAATTCATCATGCAAAAGGCTGGACTGGATGAATCCCAAGCCGGAATTAAGATCGCCGGAAGAAATATCAACAACCTCAGATATGCAGATGACACAACCTTGAAGGCAGAAAGTGAGGAGGAATTAAAGAACCTTTTAATGAGGGTGAAAGAGGAGAGCACAAAATACGGTCTGAAACTCAACATCAAAAAAAGAAGATCATGGCCACTGGTCCCATCACCTCCTGGCAAATAGAAGGGGAAGAATTGGAGGCAGTGAGAGATTTTACTTTTTGGGGCTCCATGATCACTGCAGATGGTGACAGCAGTCACGAAATTAAAAGACGCCTGCTCCTTGGGAGAAAGGCGATGGCAAACCTAGACAGCATCTTAAAAAGCAGAGACATCACCTTGCCAACAAAGGTCCGTATAGCAAAAGCCATGGTTTTCCTAGTAGTGATGTATGGAAGTGAGAGCTGGACCATCAAGAAGGCTGATCGCCGAAGAATTGATGCTTTTGAATTATGGTGCTGGAGGAGACTCTTGAGAGTCCCATGGACTGCAAGAAGATCAAACCTATCCATACTAAAGGAAATCAGCCCTGAGTGCTCACTGGAAGGACAGATCCTGAAGCTGAGGCTCCAATACTTTGGCCACCTCCCAGGAAAAGACCCTGATGTAGGGAAAGATTGAGGGCACAAGGAGAAGGGGACGGTAGAGGACGAGATGGCTGGACAGTGTTCTCGAAGCTACAAACATGAGCCTGACCAAACTGCGGGAGGCGGTGGAAGACAGGAGTGCCTTGTGTGCTCTGGTCCATGGGGTCACGAAGAGTCGGACACGACTAAACAACTAAACAACAACAAAGTGCAATGCCAGTGGACAGCAAAAGCGGTCTAAAGACACTCTCAAGGCAAATCTTTAAAAATAAAATGTAAACACCAACAGCTGGGAATCACTGGCCTGCGAGCACTCCAATTGGAGAATAGCCTCTACCAAAGGCATCATGAACTTTGAAAAGCACAAACTCAGGACAAAAGGAAGAAACAAGCTAAGAAGAAGGCACGTTTGGCAAACCCTCACCGTGATCAACTCCCTCCCAGAAACCTACGTCCCCACTATGGAAGGATGTGTGGATCTAGAATTGGCCTCCAGTCACTTACGGACTCACTGTTAAGAGCATATTCATGGAAGACCATCTTACTTAGCTAAAAGTGATTGCCAAAGAAGAAGAAAGAAAAAAGATAGTTCATTAATAACAAATTAAGTACAGATGATCTGAGTGCTGTAAAAGTTTTTTTAAAACTTCAAAGGGCTTCTTAAAGGCTGTGAATCAATCAATCATGCTCAAGGTGGCTTACAAATATATATAACAAACATAACAAAAGTAGTCATAAACAATAAACAAAACATCAAAAGCTACACAACCAAATTGAACAGTCTCCTCAAAAATCATAGGATACAAAATAAAGCTACAAAAAAATAACAGTAACAACAGCAACAACCTCCTAGCTGGCCTAGGACCAGGTCACCTGAAAGACCCTTACACACCAACCAGATTGCTGCAATCATCATCCTGACTGTCCTGCAGCTGCCTTGCAGTCATTTCGCTTGCATTCAAACCAAAGTTTCAGTGCAGCGGCATCTGCATTTTGGAACACTGTTCCTACAGATGTCCGGCAGGCACCCACAATTTTGATGTACTGATTTGATTGTATTTTGGTGTAGACTGCCTTTTTATATATATTTATTTTTACGGATTGGTAGTTTATTAATGTCCTTGTAAGTATTGTTTAACTTCAAGCAAGGTGGGGGCCTAATGCGCTTTCAGTTCATACACTGGAACAAGTTCTGGGCTATATAGAACAATGGTTTGTATGCCCCTCTGAAAAGAATTAAATTTCTCATTCTTCCAATCTCTAAAACAGGAAAGATCAGCCTGGGGTCCCGATATATTGTTGGATAATTTATTTATTTGACTTATTAGTTGCATGTTGCCCAAAGGTCTTACAACACATTTAAAAACAGAAACATAAATACATTACAGCATTACAAAGGATGCATATGAAACACACGCACCTTGACTACTATCACCCCTAGCAACCGTGGCCAATGGTCAGGGATGATGGGAGCTGTAGCCCAATAATATCTGGGATCCCAAGGTAGGGAAAGCCTTTTTTAGATAAACTAGAATGAATATAATGCCATTTGGGAGAAATTCTTTTTGAAGTGCATAAGAAACAGATTGATCATTTTCGATAAAGACACTTTTAATCAAGTATAAGCACTTCAGTGTAACAGCCACCAGCTCATAAATCATAGGTTTAAAATTAAAAATCCCAAGCTGGTACTTCTGAAAAATTAGATTCTGAAGTGCTCTAGAGATAATTAGCTTTGCTTTTACTCTGTCAGCAAAGTCATTCCAAAGCCTTTAAGGCTTATACAGAAGAATCCAAAGAAGTGCAAATGGAAGTCTTGTGCTTTCCTGCCCACCCCTTCTCACTACAGCCAATAGTTACTTGTCTTCCACTCCAAAAAAGCCATACCTGGAGTGGCATGCAATGTTGTTGTGGGGCCTGCAGTTGGAGGCAGAATCAACTGAATTTGAGAAATGCCTGCCACTTATGGAAGAGCAGTTTAGATTCAAGTCATACCATTTTGCAAAGCTGACTAGGAATATTTTATTTCAAAGACACTGGACACAGTTCAGAGAAACGGAAGTACAGATCAGCAAGTGGGAGCTGCACAAACATACAGGGTGGAGTGAAAGAAATGGGGTACAAATGGTGAAGAAAAGCCCTTTGCCCCACTCTTATACCTGCCACCCTTTCAGAGTTTCCTATTTCCCATCTGTTCCCATGCTCCACCCTTTACCCAGCTCTCACCCATAGCCATTGGTGGTGGAGACAGAAAGAAAGTAAAGCACTGTATGTTCAATTTCTTACCCACACCTACAGGGCAGGACATAAATTGAAATATCCCTATAATCACTTACAAAAGATACAATCTATATCCTTTGCTGGAATTGTATCAGCCATGAATAATGCATTTCATGCTACATTAACTCCGTGGAAATTAACTGATCCATATATAATTATACCTTGTGTGCTGTTTGTACTTCTAGAAAAGTCAGTGGAATTGAATTAAACATATAGGTAGTCTCAGACACACAGTGTATTTGTGTGTGTCTAGATTCTCCTACACACACACACACACACACACACACACACACACACTAGATAGATAGATAAACAGATAGACAGACTCTTCTGTCATCATCATTGTTCCCTAAAATGTTGAATATTCAAATATATTTCCAAATGGACTGAAATAAAATTAATTTAGCAAGAATTTCACATGGGAGCAGTAAAGCAAGTTCACTGGGCAAACTCAAAATAACCTCTGTCGCTTGGGTAAAGCACATGGGGCATGCACAATTTATAAAGAATTACTTCTGAAATTTAAATCTACCCATATTCTTCATATATTGTCCTTTTTTAACTAAACAAAGGCAGAATCATGAATCCTTCAACCTGGAACATCAGTGGCTGCATTTCCCCCCTCCTTATAGACAATAAGGTGATAGAAGATGTAACGGTTATTGAGTACAGTACTATGATCCAGCCTCTTCATGGATCACTGCCTTGCCATGGCGAAGGGGCCTGAATAACTCAGAGAAGCTATGAGCTATGCCATGCAGGGCCACCCAAGATGGACAGGTCATAGTGGAGAGTTTTGACCAAACGTGATCCACCTGGAGCAGGAACCGGCAAGCCACTCCAGTATCCCTGCTCCATGGACAAAGGCAACAGGCATATAAAAGTTATGACGCTGGAAGATGAGCCCCTCAGGTCGGAAGGCGTCCAACATGCTACTGAGGACAAGTACAAGTAGATTTAGAGCTGATGAAGCGGCTGGGCCAAAGCCGAAAGGACACTCAGTTGTGGATATGCCTGGAAGTGAAAGGAAAGTCCAATGCTGTAAAGAAAAATATTGCATAGGAACCTGGAATGTAAGAACCATGTACCTTGGTAAGTTGGATGTGGTCAAAAATGAGATGGCAAGAATAAATATTGACATTCTGGGCATCAGTGAACTAAAATGGACGGGAATGGGCGAATTCAGTTCGGATGACTATCATATCTACTACTGTGGGCAAGAATCACGTAAAAGAAATGGAGTGGCCCTCATAGTCAACAAAAGAGTGGCAAAAGCTGTATTGGGATGCAATCTCAAAAATGATAGCATGATCTCGATACGAATTCAAAGCAGACCTCTTAACATCACAGTAATCCAAGTTTATGCACCAACCACTGGTGCTGAAGAAACTGAAATTGACCAATTCTATGAAGACTTGCAACACGTTATAGAAATGACACCAAAGAAGGATGTTCTTCTCATTATAGGGGATTGGAATGCTAAAGTAGGGAGTCAAGAGATAAAAGGAACAACTGGCAAGTTTGGCCTTGGAGATCAAAACGAAGAAGGGCAAAGGCTAATAGAGTTCTGCCAAGAGAACAAGCTGGTCATCACAAACACTCTTTTCCAACAACACAAGAGACGACTCTACACATGGACATCACCAGATGGGCAGCATCGAAATCAGATTGATTATATTCTCTGCAGCCAAAGATGGAGAAGCTCTATACAGTCAGCAAAAACAAGACCTGGAGCGGACTGTGGCTCAGATCATCAGCTTCTTATAGCAAAATTCAAGCTTAAACTGAAGAAAGTAGGAAAAACCACTGGGCCGGTAAGATACAATCTAAGTCAAATCCCTTATGAATACACAGTGGAAGTGAGGAACAGGTTTAAGGATTTAGATTTGGTGGACAGAGTGCCTGAAGAACTATGGATGGAGGCTCGTAACATTATACAGGAGGCAGCAACTAAAACCATCCCAATGAAAAGGAAATGCAAGAAAGCAAAGTGGCTGTCCAACGAGGCCTTACAAATAGCGGGGGAGAGAAGGCAAGCAAAATGCGAGGGAGATAGTGAAAGATATAGGAAATTGAATGCAGATTTCCAAAAAATAGCAAGGAGAGACAAGAAGGCCTTCTTAAACGAGCAATGCAAAGAAATAGAAGAAAACAATAGAATGGGAAAAACCAGAGATCTGTTCAAGAAAATTGGAGATATGAAAGGAACATTTCGTACAAAGATTACCATAATACAGTGTTTCCCAAACGTTTTTGGGCAACGGCACACCTGTTTACTGAAAAAAAATCTCGCGGCACACCACCATTAAAGCCCCGCCCCGTGACGTCAGCGCGCAGCGTCACGCCGGGAGGGACGCACAAAAGTGAAAGTTTTTTCCCTCGGCAGCTCCTCTCAGCTGCGCTCAATCCGCCTCGGAGCGCAGGAGCGATGCCTCTCTCTGGCTCTCCCTCCGCGCAGGCTGAGGGAGGGAGGGAGGTGCGCGTGTGACCCGTCTCTGCTGGGAGACCAAACCCAGCGAGGCAGAGTCGCGCGGAGGCGCCCAGGCAGCGCTGCCGGCTGCGAGGAGGAGCGCCAGGCAGCAGCAGGAGGCGCGGCCTCTCCTCGCCGCCGCCGCCCCGCGCCGCCCGCCTCCCTCCAGGCATCTCGCGGCACACCAGCCGATGTCTCACGGCACACTCGTGTGCCGCGGAACACCGGTTGGGAAACACTGCCATAATAAAAGACAAAAGTGGTAAGGACCTAACAGAAGCAGAAGACATCAAGAAGAGGTGGCAAGAATACACAGAGGAATTATACCAGAAAGATATGGATGTCTTGTACACCCCAGATAGTGTGGTTGCTGACCTTGAGCCAGACATCCTGGAGAGTGAAGTCAAATGGGCCTTAGAAAGCACTGCTAATAACAAGGCCAGTGGAAGTGATGATATTCCAGCTGAACTATTAAAATTTTTAAACGATGATGCTGTTAAGGTGCTACACTCAATGTACAAGCAAATTTGGAAAACTCAGCAGTGGCCAGAGGATTGGAGATCAGTCTACATCCCAATCCCAAAGAAGGGCAGTGCCAAAGAATGCTCCAACTACCGCACAATTGCATTCATTTCACACACTAGCAAGGTTATGCTTAAAATTCTACAAGGCAGGCTTAAGCAGTATGTGGACCGAGAACTCCCAGAAGTGTAAGCTGGATTTCGAAGGGGCAGAGGAACCAGAGACCAAATTGCAAACATGCGCTGGATTATGGAGCGCATCTTAAAAAGCAGAGACATCACCTTGCCAACAAAGGTCCGTATAGTTAAAGCTATGGTTTTCCCAGTTGTGATGTATGGAAGTGAGAGCTGGACCATAAAGAAGGCTGGTCGCCGAAGAATTGATGCTTTTGAATTATGGTGCTGGAGGAGACTCTTGAGAATCCCATGGACTGCAAGAAGATCAAACGCATCCATTCTTAAGGAAATTAGCCCTGAGTGCTCACTGGAAGGACAGATCGTGAAGCTGAGGATCCAATACTTTGGCCACCTCATGAGAAGAGAAGACTCTCTGGAAAAGACCCTGATGTTGGGAAAGATGGAGGGCACAAGGAGAAGGGGATGACAGAGGATGAGATGGTTAGACAGTGTTCTCGAAGCTACAAACATGAGTCTGACCAGACTGCGGGAGGCGGTGGAAGACAGGAGTGCCTGGCGTGCTCTGGTCCATGGGGTCACGAAGAGTCAGACACGACTAAACGACTAAACAACAACAACAACTTTGGTTCAGGTCCTATTAAGAAAAGATATCTCTGTGAGATACATGTGCTTTGATTCACAGGGACTTATTTTTGGGTAGACATTTTTTAGCAAGAACATGCTGTTAGACCCTTGGAAAATTTGCCATGAATACCCTACATTTTCTCTCATATCCAAATAGGCCAAGGGCCAAAAGGCTGATTCAGTCATGGTGCCTTAGGAATCCATCACTGCCCATGACATTCTACCACACAGTGCCTGCAAAGTTACCAGATAGCAGCATATAGTAGTCCCTGCTCTGTCCTTGCTCACACTGTAGAGATGGTAGCATGGTTGAATGCTACCATTCTACCATGAAGCAGGCGAGATACGGTAATTCTTTTGCTACTTTCCATCCAGAAGCCCTTCATCAAAAAAGACATCACTGCATTGTGGGTGTGAAGAATGGAACTGCTGTCCAGGTCCATCATTGGTAATTGGTTTCTTGGGACCTGACTACTCCCCCTTGGTCAACTGTGAAAGGCAAATAGTTTGGAGATATGTATGCCTGACATTTTTTGAAAGGCAATATGCAGCAGTGGTCTTCCCTTGTCCTATGAATCATCCAGTGACCTTTAAAGCTGACAACGAAATCTGACATTTTTTCTTTTGCCTGCTGTTTGTTTTCTGCAGTTTGAAAGCCTTTGCTGAACATTGTTTGTGCTGATAAAACCCAATAATTAATGTTTTGCATAAGAAAAAATATGACTTCTGTATAGGATTTGCAGTGGCTGCCTGTTAATTACCAGCAATTAGGACTCCTCCCATACCTAGTACCTTCTGGGTGAAAAACAGCTATCCTTTGAGGTTCTAAATCTAGAGCGGCTTAAAGCCAGATCTCTTTGAAAGTAAGGTTACCCCTTCAATATTTTGCATTGACGTTAATACATTCGTTTGAGTTTAGCGAGTCCACACTTTTACTGCTTTACCATAGACTACATATGATTTGTTTATATTGATTTTTTTGGTCTCCTCCTGTAGTATTTGCTTTAAGTTGTCTGTGCCCCCCCCAAAGCAACTAATAAATTTAACAACAGCAATAATATTGCTTGCTTAAGTCCCCTGGAGATACTTGTTGGCCCATCTACTCTCTGATTCACATGGCATTGAGATGCTGTGGACTACAGCACCCATCTCCCCTAACCATTAACCGCGTTGCCTGTGGCTGACTGAAAGTCACCATTTGGATCCCCCTTGCTCCAAAGTCATTTCATACAACTTGTGCCGACAAATTCAAGTATTCTTGACAGGGAGACGCAACCAAATCTTGCCAGGAGAAGCAAACATTGGTACTTACCGTGATAAGTTCCATCTCCAGCTGAGGGAGCCCTGATAGGCCTGTGGCAAGTGGAGTGGGCCTGGGGCCTGCAGGTAGGCCCAGAGCCTGCGCCAGGCCAGGCAAACAGGAGTCGCTGGTCCCTCACAACCTCCGTGGCTGGGGGACTCGCTGCTGCTGCTGGATTCAGGAAGACTGCAGAGAGATCCATCTCTCAAACGGCTCTGATAAAAGCCCCTTCCGCTGCACTGAAGCCCTTTCCCGAGGCTGCCCACCCCACCCCACACAGAAGGCCTCCCAAGACTGTAGGCACGGGGTGAGGTGGGGTGGGAAGGCCATGAAATGGACGCCCGGAGAAGGGGAAGGAGAGAGTGGAAACCTGGCAGGAGTTGCGGAAGGGAGCAGAAAGAGGAGCCAGGAAGAGAGACAAAGGAAGAAGAAAGTCCATTCCAAAATGGCGTTCCCGCCTTTTCTCTTTTGCCTAGAGCAGCCGGCAAAGCCACCTGCGGTGGGGCTGTTAGGAACTGGAACTGGAAATGGGCTTGTCTTAGCCTCACGTGTATTCTATAAAAAGATTTTACTGCCTGCCAGTGGGGAGATGGGCAGAGGCAACCCAAACAGCCTCTTCCCCCCTTCCTCCTACAGGAGAATGTCCCTCCTTTCAAGCAGCAACGTGTTACATTCACTTCACTTTTTAAGGTGCACACTTTAAAGCTTGTAATCTGTGAAGCCCAGTAATATCCACAATCCTCCCAGGCCAGGATTGAACACCTGCAAACTGCTTTATACCAATCCAGAACACTGATACCAATATTGAGCCTATGAAACCAGTGTACTTCCTCCTTCAGAAGTTCACTTGGATCATGCTAGGAGCCAAGGGTTATCACGCAGCCTTTGTGGGCTTGGCTAAACGTATACCCCTATAGCCCCCTTGTTGTCTCTTAGGGCAAGATTGCTGGAATAGGGCTCCTATCTTAAATTGAGCCAGATCATTTGTCCATATAGCACAGTGACATCTAGGTGTGAACTCTTTTTTGTTGTTTAGTTATTAATTCCAAGTGTTTATTTAATAAAGTTTCACTTAATTTCTTACTCATTTGCTACAATTACATTTGTTTCATGTCTGATGCAGAACTAGCTTATTCTTTTCTTCAACTTCCATTTGCGTTGGCTTCCAGTTATTTCAGTGTGTGATCCATACAGTCTTCAGCTGCCTGCAACTTTAGTGGTCTCTATTCTAATGTTTAGACACCCAACTACTCATTCAAGGCATCAGATCTTCCACATCTCTGTTAGATTGCCTATAAAATGGGTGTGGGCTTTTTCCATTTCAAAAGGTGCACAGGCACAGCCTGTTCTCTTCCTCTCCCCCTGTAAGGCTGCTTCAACTGAAATGGGTGAAACAAATTTTAAAAAGAGCAAATGTATTTTCATTTGTAACTAATTCATTTGATCCCCATTTGTTTTTATAACTAAAATGGAGCTCATTTGTTTCATTTATTATTTATTTTGAAAACAAATATACACTGGTCCTTTCAGCTCTGCTTCCAAAAGAGATGCAGCAGATTGAATGCGGGACCCTTTTCAAGAAAAGTATGTGCTCACCTACTGAGCTATGGGGCAGGGGGTGATGTGTGAAGGATTGGTGATGTGTGAAGAATTGGTTCTAAATTTTCTGATCTGATTAAGTCTTTATTAATGCTGGAAGCTAAGACTGCAATTGTATGCACATTTAACATAGGACTACTTAATATAATGGAACTTACTTCTGAGTAAACAGGCAAAGAACTGAGTTATAATGCATTTAGACTGCAATCTTAAACCAACTTACCAGGGTGTAAGTAAGCACCACTGAATTAGGGCTTACTTCTGAGTAGACGTGGTTAGGCTTGTACTATTAATTTATCTAATTAATTTCAAATTGATGCCAAGCTGTCCTCCCCAGCCCCAATAGGTCTAAATATTGCATGCTCCAATATAATGCCCTCCTTGGGACTGTGGGAATCATTTAAATGTTGCTTGTGATTTTATACGATTCCTTATATTTCCACAAACATAAAATTGACAAATGTTTCTCAGCATGAAGTAGACTCAAAACAGATCTATTTTATATGCATACAAACCGTGTACATGGCTAGTATAATTTTTACTAGCTGAATATTTGTAGCATATTGTAATGCCAGCCAATTGAAATGAGGTTAAATAAAAGACAAGCAGAGGCAGCAGTAAACCTCCAAAGATTTATTTTAACATACTGATCAGAACAGTTGTTTAAAAGCAAACAGTAAAACAAAGTTTCTACTGTAAATCTATAGCAATGACATTTCTGTCAATTCAACTAGTGATCACTAGAGATTACAGTCCAAAGCTTAACCAAATTAAAAGCTCTTCCTGACAGTAAGAGCTGTTCGACAGTGGAATTTGCTGCCAAGGAGTGTGGTGGAGTCTCCTTTTTTGGAGGTCTTTAAGCAGAGGCTTGACAACCATATGTCAGGAGTGCTCTGATGGTGTTTCCTGCTTGGCAGGGGGTTGGACTCGATGGCCCTTGTGGTCTATTCCAACTCTATGATTCTATTCTATTCTATTCTATTCTATTCTAAAATAGATTCACGGTGTTTGCAGGTGGTGCTTATTGTGGTGATCAATGTTCCTCATTCATGGAAGTTTTCTTGCAGCAGTCACATGACACTGTCATCAAATGGCAAACTTATTTCTTTTGTCTTTTAATCTGAATTTATTCTTTTAAGGGAAAATCCAGTACGTTAAAAAACAACAACCACCTGTTGTTTCATATATATTTTCTGAATCAACCTAAGCAAATACAACATGCCCCTTTCCCTTCTCCTCCACCAAGAGCATGTAGCAAGTATTTATAGGAATAGTTTGCAAAGAAGCACCATGTACTTTAACCTATAAATGCTCTCTGCACTGTCTGGCAGAGTTATTCCAGGTCCTCGCCTATTTGCACATGCCAAATGAAGCTTCATGAAATGTGTCCCTTGATTTTTGTATTCTCTGAACTGTCATTTCTGCTTTCAGCTTTTCTGTTAGGACAATTTGCCGTATTCTGTTGAACTATTCTTCAATCTATTCCTCTAGTTCCAAGACGCTGTCATATGGGCTGCTGTCAACAGGTACATGTTAAGATTTTTATGACACAAATCCTTAACCTCTCACTCAACAAGTTGACAGTAAGGTCATGGGGTGGGGGTCACCCTCCTTTGTTGGGTAATCTACAATCCTGAAAATCTCTTTCTAGGAAACCTGAATTTCTCTACATCACCACACCATTTGTGTGATACTTCAACAATCCATATGTCATATTAACCCACCACCTAGAAGCATCCTCAGTAGCTGGAAACTAATTGCTATACATTTATGATGATAAACAATATATGTCATAGCTGTAGCATGAATTTTTTAGGTCTTAATTCTGACAAAGACGAGTTGGTTCATTCTGTATTCTCTCTTCCAAACCCACAAATTATTGTATAAGATTTACTTTTATGGTGCTTTACTTTCTAAATATACAGTTTCTATTTTTGTGGAAGCTCTTAGTATATCTAGATTAAGACAGCTGTGAGTGATATTATCAAAAACAAAAATTTAGAATTAAATAATATAAATTTGCCCTGTAAAATTTCCTCATTAAAAATTCAGAAGATGATTAAGTTTTGCTTTCAGCAGACACTAATTGCACAGTTCAATAACCCCTCTGAACTTTGTTCACATTGGACTTATTTTTATTTGCTTTGACTAAACGAGCACAGAAGCAAAGTAAATACTGTCAATATTAAAGTAAAGGTAGAGACATCACCTTGCCAACAAAGGTCCATATAGTAAAAGCTATGGTTTTCCCAGTAGTGATGTATGGAAGTGAGAGCTGGACCATCAAGAAGGCTGATCGCCGAAGAATTAATGCTTTTGAATTATGATGCTGGAGGAGACTCTTGAGAGTCCCATGGACTGCAAGAAGATCAAACGCATCCATTCTTAAGGAAATCAGCCCTGAGTGCTCACTGGAAGGACAGATCGTGAAGCTGAGGCTCCAATACTTTGGCCACCTCATGAGAAGAGAAGACTCCCTGGAAAAGACCCTGATGTTGGGAAAGATGGAGGGCACAAGGAGAAGGGGACGGCAGAGGATGAGATGGTTGGATGGATGGTGTTCTTGAAGCTTCCAGCATGAGTTTGATCAAACTGCGGGAGGCAGTGGAGGACAGAAGTGCCTGGCGTGCTCTGGTCCATGGGGTCACAAAGAGTCGGACACGACTAAACGACAACAAAGGTACCCCTGCCCGTACGGGCCAGTCTTGCCAGACTCTAGTGTTGTGCGCTCATCTCACTCTATAGGCCGGGAGCCAGCGCTGTCCGCAGACACTTCCGGGTCACGTGGCCAGCGTGACAAGCTGCATCTGGCAAGCCAGCGCAGTACACGGAACGCCATTTACCTTCCCGCTAGTAAGCGGTCCCTATTTATCTACTTGCACCCGGAGGTGCTTTCGAACTGCTAGGTTGGCAAGCGCTGGGACCGAACGACGGGAGCGCACCCCGCTGCGGGGATTCGAACCGCTGACCATGCGATCGGCAAGTCCTAGGCGCTGAGGTTTTACCCACAGCGCCACCCGCGTCCCACTGTCAATATTAAAACTTCTTTATTCCCAAGTTGTAGCCACAAATTATTATGTCTTTGAGTTACAGTGCATGAATACAAAATCTTTCCCAACTGCCTGTGTTTATGGATCCATACACACAGAATTGTTCTTTTTATCATTACCAAATAATTGGGGTCAATCTCCCACCCCCTGCTTCCCTTCTGCCCTCTGCAGGTTTGTATTTTCAAGCATTTCAAGCATGTGCAATCCTATGAACATTTAATTGGAAAAAGCAGGTATCTCAGTGGACTTACTCCTAGGTACAGTAATTGTGTACTGCATAGGATTGAAGCCAAAGGCACATTAGCTAGGAAGCAGATTCAATGAAATCAACAGATTTACTTCTGAGTATAGTCAAGAGTGTGTGCTACACAGCTGGAAGGGTATTTATTTAAAAGGTTTATAGATCTCCTTTCTACAAATGTTCTCCAATACAACTCAGAGTGCACTTTCAGTTTCCATTGATTAAATTACAGCCAGGTGTCTCTGTGTGTTTTTATGAAAAAGAAAGAAAGAACTGGGAGCTTGAGTTTTATGAAAAAGAAAGAAAGAACTGGGAGCTTGAGTTATGAAAGTTTTGAAAAGCTATTAAATATATACGGTACTTAGCAGCTGGTAACAGACAGCAGAACAGAAAAGGCAATTTCTGACAATCCCTCTCCCTACAGTACCCACTCTCCGCAAACTGCCCAACCCTCTAGGGTAGATTCAGAAGGGACATGAGGCATTGAAGATGAGAGGAGTCACAAAATTATTATCATACAGAGTGACCACAGCAGTTTTTGTGCCAAAACTGGCCCTAAACCCAGATTGAAATGCATCTAGAAAATTAGTTTCCTTCAAGAGCTCCTAGATATGGTCCACAACCACCTGCTCAAGAACCTTGCCCAATAAAGTTTCTGTGATTCAGTTCTGTTAGTCTATGAACCTCTGCTCCAAGGAAGGAGAGTCTGTTCCACTGTCAAACAACTCTTCCTTGTCAGAAAGCTCTTACTGATGTTTAAACAGAATCTCATTTCTTCTGACTTGAATCCATTGGTTCAGGTCCTAAAAGGGCAAGGGTCCTGAGCACAAGTGGACCCTGACAGATCCAAGCACGTTTGTCCACATCCTTGAGCCTTACTAACTGAAACTCATCCAACACAACCAGACTAGAAAGTGCTCTGGACACTCTTTGATATTCATCTGCTGTACCAGCAGTCAAGATCCCAGTGGATTCAAGAGATTTTATCCTCAAACTGCTTTGCATACAAGTCATAGCGGTTCTGCCGCTTCCTTCTGGCTAGACTCTTAAGATGTCTTGCACTACCTGGAAAAGCTCTGCCAGTTGGCACAATGAGGATTCAATTCACTCCCACTAGGCAGGCATGGTGATGATGCCTCATCAGCATTCGATTGTTTCCTCACTCTAAGCTCTGGAGTACACCAGGGAGCCAAGCAGGTTCCATGAAGCAGGAGAGGGCACTATGGGGCAATCATGTCAACGGCCTGAACAATTCAGATGTTCCAGAGGTCAGACAAGGTTTTGACAGCAGTGCAAGTCATATCAGCTGGAAAACCCCCAGAGCTATCTGGAATCTCATTGGATCCATCAGCCTCTGAGGGTGGACCATCCTCATGGGTCCCCCACCTCTGTAGAGGGGGAAATGTGCTGAAAGCCTAAATCTCAACATGAAGTGATCTGATCATGACAAGGGACTGATGTCAATATCCCCCACTTTCAGACCACCCTCTTCCTTCCCAGTTGAGAAAACAAGATCCAGAGTGTGGTCTGACATATGCGTTGGGCCGGTGACATGTTGAGACAGCTCCACTGTTGTCATGGCAGCCATGAGTCACCCCAGAGTCAGTCACCTCAATATGGATGTTAAAGCCTCCCAAAGCCAGCAGTCTGGGAGTCCTCAACACCGCTTCTGAGACCAGTTCTGCCAGCTCAAGCAGGGAGACCGCTGGGCAGGGAGGTGGGTGGTAAACCAGCAGAATCTCTAATCTGTTGCAATTGCCCATCACTAGGAACGCACACTCTGGATCACTTCCCAACTGGACAAAGAAATGGAATTTCTACAGACTACAGCAACTCCGACCCTCCTCTGCCCTGATGCTGCACCGAGTACCGAGGTGGGCACAGCTGGGTGAGACCAACTCCACCCTGCGCACCCACCCAGGTCTCAGTGATACAGACCAGTTTGGCCTCCTCATTCATAATCGGATCATGGATGAGGGAGGCTTTACTCAGAACCAACCTGGCATTCAGCAGCAACAGCCACAGACTCAAGGGCTGGCTGACAGGACAACCACAATACCCCAGGTTGGAGGAAGGGCTAGCATATGGCACAGCCACTAATTGCTTTTGCCATATGCCCCTTCCCTGGCTTGTGCTTCCATACCTCTCCTTGTCAAGAACCACTGAAATTAGGGTGGCCCCTGCTCTCCCTAGCTCCTCTCTCCCAGGTACATCCTACGTCCCTTCATTTAAAAACAACGAAACCCCCCAATTTTAAAGCACACACTTTAAAAGCAATTAAAAATAATTCAAAACACTTTAAACAGGGCAATAAAAACAGCAGTAGAACCTGCCAGGCCAGGTGAGAAAGGCCTGTAAAGCAGGAAGCAGGTCCTCCAGGACTCAAAAAAGCTGCATCCCCCTCTGTTCTCTTTCCCAGTTTCACAGCCAGTCACATCTGAATACATGAATGCCAAGAAACCATAATAGAACAGCTGACTTGGTAAATGTCTAAACTGCTGCACCAACTTCTAAGTGGCACCGAAACTTAAAATTGCTAGGTCAATTACTGAAAACAAATTAGAACCACATGGTGTTAATTAGGTATTACTTAATGCAAAACAGATTCATTATAGAGTACTTAAATGGTTCTATTTGTTCTATTTCTTTTTTGCTTTTTCAACTATATGTATTATGGAAGAGGTGGTAAATCTTAAGAATATGGAGCATCATCATCAAAGTTCTGTAACAGAGCTGGAGAAAAAAAAACCTGGCATCATCTGTCTGTGGCTACATGGCAGCAAAACTAGAACTATTTATGGGTGGCGCCAGACAGAAAAGTGTTCCAGATTAACTAATCCAGAACAAATAATGCCCCGTTTCAATTTTAACCATGACTACCTCAAATTTTTAACTCCCAAATTTTATGCAGGTCTACTCAGACAAAAGTCCCACTAGATATGATGGGGTTATTGTCAAGTACATATTTATTCATTTACAGTACTGTAGACCAATATAGCTGCTGTTCTGGAAACCAAGTGAAAGCAACTCCCTTCTGACTTTACTGTACTGTATGCACACAAACTGGAGGGGTAAGAAAGGGAAAAGCAGAAATGGGAAGAGAGAAATTCTAACTGGAAGTCAGAATTGGGCAGCTTCAGAAAGCAGCAGGGGTTGCATAAAGTGGGGCTGGGATTGTAACTTGCACATCTGTGTCCATCTGTGAACAGTGCAACAGAGTGTTCTTTTGCAGCATTTCTTGTAAGCATTAATAGTTGAATGAGGTGGAGCTCTTGGATTCATCTTTTTTTGTTCTATTTTTTGTCCAAGGAATTCCGCAGCTGCAACTAATCTGTCATGTTATTCCCATTTGCTCTCAATTTTTAAAACTGGTAACCTGTCATAAGAAATATAAATGAGGATACGTAAGAGGAGAATCAAAAATCCTGTTGAAGAGCTCTCTTTTAAAAAAATAAAAATCTTTGGCACAGTTTTTAGGATGTTCTTCATCTGTTAACTAAAGACAGTTGTAATGTGGCAGCTTGAGTAGAAAAAAAACAAAAGTACTGTAGTGGAGAACAGCTATTAAAAAAAGAGACTGGAAAGAACGCAAACTGGGATGCCTTGGTGTGAAAGTGCTGAACTGATTATTGTGCCCAGCCAAAAGAACATGAATGACTTGTGGAATACTCTTATCTTTCGTTTTGCAAAACAAGGGCACTGACACATAAACTTGGATCCCAAGAAGGACTCATGGAAGAGGGTTGGTGGAAAGGAACTTCTATGGCCCCTAAAATAAGGGGACCCTCTGTGGTGGGATGACCTGCGGCAGATGAACTGATCAAAATTGGGCTCAGGCAGCGTCCATGAGCAAGGTCTCACTAATGGATGACAACGGTAATAATGTTCTTTCCATTTTTGATATCCAGTGCATAAGATGTTCAGCTGTAACAGAATGCTGTTTATTAAGATACTTCATGGCTATTGAACTTCACGGGTGTTGATTGATCTTCTGAAACGTATTACAGACATTTGCATTTTTTTAAAAAGCACTCTCACTGTAGGCCCTCTATAATTTTATCACCAACATTCAGTGTCAAATCCTGGAACATTTATACTAGCAAAGAGAAGAGGACCACCAGGACAGGAATTCTACTCAGTCCTCATTACTGTTGCAAAGGGAACGTGTTCAGTGGAGAAGCTGCAATGATCCATCTTGCCTCACCGACATATCTTTGAAGCAGACACAGGGAACAAAGTGATGTGGATGGGAATGGATCAGCCCCTCTAGACGAGTAATTATTTCATAGTCAGGAAGAGCAATGGTGGCAATATTGAGACCCAGCATTCGGGAGACGACTTCTCTGAAGTCCGCCAGCTGTAAAAACAAAAGGGGGGGGGGAGAGATTAAATTATATCTCATGTCTCCTCCTCCCATACCAATCTGTCCATGCCATAAGTGTGGGAAAATTATTGCTTGTACATGAGAGCATGAGCAAAGTTCTTATTATTGCAGGGTGATTTCATAGCTAAAAGCATCCTTGGAGCATGAACAGCGCGTGAATAGCTCGTGCTGTCCCAAATGATTGGTTAACGTAGCATAGCCTGACCGCTTGCGTGGTCTAGTGCGATGGCCCTTATCTGCTGGCTGAGAACAAGTTGCTTTGCTTGTATTTTGTATCTTTCTGACTTCACACAATAAAGGCTGTGCTGCAGTAGCTCTAAAGCAGCCATATTTCTTCAACCTATCTTGGTGTTAGACTGATTTCTTCGGATGTCGAGCTGGCACTCGACACATAAGCATCTGAAGATCTTCTTAAATTCTCACGCCATTTATGTTAAGGTGGGTGGTGAGGCACCCTGCCAAGGAATGCAGGGAGTGTTCCTGGTGTCTGTTGTTATTTTGGGGCCAGAGGAAGATGGTTTTGCTTGTTTGCTGCCCTTTTAAGATGCTTGGGGTTTTATACCAATTTAAGTTTGAATGTTTTATGCTGCTGTTTTATTGCTATTGCTATTGCTTTGTTTGTCTGAAAAGGCTTTTGTTTTCAATATTAATCCTAACAAAAAACAACACATTGCATAACGAAAATGTAAATGAACGTAAATGAATATAACCAAGATCATATTACAAAATTATAAGAATGTAAATAAATTCTATATACCGTATTTTTTGCTCTATAAGACTCACTTTTTCCCTCCTAAAAAGTAAGGGGAAACGTGTGTGCGCCTTATGGAGCGAATGCAAGCTGCGCAGCTATCCCAGAAGCCAGAACAGCAAGAGGGATTGCTGCTTTCACTGCGCAGTGATCCCTCTTGTTGTTCTGGCTTCTGAGATTCAGAATATTTTTTTTTTCTCTTGTTTTCCTCCTCCAAAAACTAGGTGCGTCTTGTGGTCTGGTGCATCTTATAGAGCGAAAAATACGGTATATTGTCCTCAGCCTTATAATTGCAAAATGTAATAGGTAAGTGCTGGACAAAGTTCTATAAATTTAGTTGTTTGTTGTCTTTTTTCTCTTATATAACATGCAAAATTGATTACTATTATTATGTTCCAAATCCTCTCAAGCCAAGCTAAAAATGATGATGCTTTCCACACTTTGTCTTTGGTCATTTTTAAAATGATTTAAATCTATTTCCAGGTCTAACTCTGGGACTGTATCTTGTAGATAATTCAGTAACAATATTTTTGAGTAATTTAATAACAAATATCCATTCTTTTCTAAAATAATGATTTTGAATGGTAAACCAACATGTCTGAATTACTGGACAGTGTGTGTGTATACAATTTGCACATTGACCATTACATCTCCAGCACTTGTCGCCACAGTATATCCTAGAAAGTGCCACAGGGTTCTATCCTAGGCCCATTGTTGTTCAACGTCTTTATAAATGCCTTGGGTGAAGGAATTGAGCAGAGGTTCATCAAATTTACACATGACACCAAGCTGGAAAGGTAACTAAAATTGCAGAAGACAGAATTGGGATTCAAGATGACCTTAACAAATTGGAGAACTGGGCCAAAACTATCAAAACCAATTTTAACAGGGACAAATATAAGCTTCTGCACTTAGGCAGGAATAACCAGCTGCATAATTCTATGATTCTATCCTGGGAACATGCAATATCTCTGCAACAAGAGTGCTACTATAAAGAAGTTGTTCTCTTCCTGTGGCTTTATGCTTAGCTCCAAATTGTTTTGTTCTGTCTGTGCTAGGAGAAAGGTTTTGTATTGCCATTTTTGTTGGGGGGTTGTTTTCGTTATTATATTTTGCATTTCTAATGTTGTATAATGCTTACTTTTGCAGAGAATTTTATAGATGGGTAGCCATAGAAATTTTAATGAAAACAATGATTATCGTCATAAAAAAGAGAGCTTACAATAATTTATAAAATGCATAGAATGTAAACTATGAAACAGAAAATAATTGCCTTTCTACTATAAAATCACACCAAGAAATGAACTCAATGTCACTAAAAAGCTTTACATGTCCTTTAAAAAAACACCAAAGTGGGGTGTTAAAATCTGGCAGGGACTCTTTGCAAGGATGGGGAATCTTTTCTCTGTTGGTGGTTGTACTCCTTTGGGTGAGAGTATTTATTGGAAGACGCTTCATGCGGATGGTGAATGAAAGCCAGAAGTGGATGGAGACAGAGCCAATGGCGTTTAGCAATGTACTTGAGTATCACTGTCCAATGTGGTTTGCCAGACTTGGAGGCTACAGCAATGGCCCTTGACTTTCCACCCTCGCCCTACCTTTGCTGTCTCTCTGTCTCTCTCTTTCTCTCTGGATGGGACATGCGTGTGTGGATGGTTGGTGTATATGCATGTCTGTCTGTTGGGTGTGATGCAGTGGCTCTCTTTCTTTGTTACATAATACTGAATAAAGATTATAAATTAAAATAAATTATAATGAGGCATTATTGACCTGACTTTCACATACAGTGGTACCTCTGGTTAAGAACTTAATGCATTCTGGAGGTCCGTTCTTAACCTGAAACTGTTCTTAACCTGAGGTACCACTTTAGCTAATGGGGCCTCCCACTGCTGCCGCTGCGCAATTTCTGTTCTCATCCTGAAGCAAAGTTCTTAACCCGAGGTACTATTTCTGGGTTAGCGGAGTCTGTAACCTGAAGCAAATGTAACCCAAGGTACCACTGTACATGTTGAATTTATGGGCTTGGTCTATGCCACTTCATGCATGTAGGTACTCACATAAAACAATACAAAGTTGGAGAGGGACTTGTAAAACCCATCTAGTCTAAGTGCCTAAATGATGCAGGAAACCCAGAACTAGAGTATACCCAACAGGTGGCTGTCTAGCCTCTGCCTGAAGATGTCCAGTGTGGGAGAGCTCACCTCAGCAGAAATGCACATCTCCACAGAAAAGAATAATAATGTGGAAATCTAGCATGACTCAGTAAGGCTAGATCCTTGACCTCTAGCTTTCTGTACAGAAAGGATTTTTTTTTTTGTATGAAAGAACAGTCAGTCATATGAGTCCTTGGATTTTATATGAAATGATAAAACCCAGCTTCAAGGTTTACCACCTCCACGAAAAGTATTGAGTAGTTAGAAAGAAAGAAGGATGGATGGATAAATATTCAGCTTAGGTTTCCTTTCCTGCTCAGTTCCAGGAAAAAAGCTGGAAGCGATTGTCTTCTGCAAAATATCCAACTTGAAAATTCAACAACTTTTAGTCAAAGCAGTTGAGGAGGAATCTGAAGTTCTGTTTATTTTATACTGCAACCACACATTAAATATTACACACTTCATTGCATGACTTGAATCAATGTCAAAATATATTCAGATCTTTGTGGTTCATTGTGTCCAAAAAGGTCTTTTTCCAAATGCTTACAATTGTTTGTGCTCTTTAATCTGGTGTTATTAGAATAGGTGGCATTTGATGCAACAGATTGCATTATCCTTGTTTTGAGAATAAAGACAAGCTGTCAGGAATCTGCCCAAGAGCAGTGCTATTATCAAATGAAGTGCTTTCTATAAATCAACTACTTTTATTCATGGAAAAGGGCAACCACTTCTATTCTATGAGTGCTGTGCTATACTGTGTGAGCAGTTTAATCTCAAAGCTTTTGTATAAAATGCAGAAGCCACTCTGGCTATGAAGGTGTAAGGAAGGTCTGTCCAATATTTTGTGGGCCCTGGGAAGAGGCTTCTTCAGAGCAAAACAGAAGAGCTACCCTGGAACCCCTTCAATTATCATTGGACTCCAACTCCCATCAGCCCCACCCAACGTGGCCAATGGTCAGGACTGAAGGGAGCTGTAGTCCAACAAGCTGTGGAGAGCTTGGAGGGAAGAAAGGTGAGGTGCTTACATCTACTCTGAGGCCATTTGAGGTGGAATGATTGTGAGAGAGCAACATTAGCTGGGGAAATAAATAGCTCTGGCTGAAGAACAGGAAGAAGTGAATGCTTATTTGTTTCACATGGAACCAACACAGCCAGTACACTGATCACTATGATGCCTGATTGCCAACTAGTCCCCTGAGAGGTCTATTGAAAAATCCTTTTTACACGTAAACCCCTAAAGAGTAGTCAGTGCTTTTATATTTGTAGCCAGTGCCATCAGTATAATTACCAATATACTGACTCAATGAAGTTTGGAAGTAGGATAGCAATTATGTATTTTATATACAGAAGCCTTTAAGACATTATACAGCATCCACCCCACAAATTTGTGATCTCCACAGCTCAGGGGGCTTTTGAGTGTGAGAATTCATGTAAAAAGAGTTGGACTGGCAAATTCTTTTTGGCACTGGCTATCTTAACGGACTTGAACTGGACCTAACGGTCAGGGGTCCCTTTACCTTTACCTTGAAATGTAGTGATGTATTGAAGTGAGAGCTGATCGCTGAAGAATTGATGCTTTTGAATTATAGTGCTGGAGGAAACTCTTGAGAATCCCATGGACTGCAAGAAGATCAAACCTATCCATACTTAAGGAAATCAGCCCTGAGTGCTCACTGGAAAGGACAGATCCTGAAGCTGAGGCTCCAATACTTTGGCCACCTCATGAGAAGAGTAGACTCCCTGGAAAAGACCCTGATGTTGGGAAAGATGGAGGGCACAAGGAGAAGGGGACGACAGAGGACGAGATGGTTGGACAGTGTTCACGAAGCTACCAACATGAGTTTGACCAAACTGCGGGAGGCGGTGGAAGACAGGAGTGCCTGACCATGGGGTCACGAAGAGTCGGACACGACTAAACAACTAAACAACAACAACAACCTTGAAATGGCATATATAATACACTAGTAAAAAAAGAAGTCTTCATTCACTTATGGAGTTTAACTTTTTGTAAACTAAAGAGTATTTTTTAAACTCACACCAACAAAAAGGAATATGACATTTAAAGCACACACCCGAAATTGCTTCAGATACCAAGTTGCTAAGTGGTAGATGAAGGGAACGCAGTGGATGTAGCCTACCTTGATTTCAGCAAGGCATTCGACAAGGTGCCCCATGATATTCTTGTAAAGAAGCTGGTAAAATGTGGTCTTGACTATGCTACCACTCAGTGGATTTGTAACTGGCTGACTGACCGAACCCAAAGGGTGCTCATCAATGGTTCCTCTTCATCCTGGAGAAGAGTGACTAGTGGGGTGCCACAGGGTTCTGTCTTGGGCCCGGTCTTATTCAACATCTTTATCAACGACTTGGATGATGGACTCAAGGGCATCCTGATCAAATTTGCAGATGACACCAAACTGGGAGGGGTAGCTAACACCCCAGAGGACAGGATCACACTTCAAAATGACCTTGACAGATTAGAGAACTGGGCCAAAACAAACAAGATGAACTTTAACAGGGAGAAATGTAAAGTATTGCACTTGGGCAAAAAAAATGAGAGGCACAAATACAAGATGGGTGACACCTGGCTTGAGAGCAGTACATGTGAAAAGGATCTAGGAGTCTTGGTTGACCACAAACTTGACATGAGCCAACAGTGTGACGCAGCAGCTAAAAAAGCCAATGCAATTCTGGGCTGCATCAATAGGAGTATAGCATCTAGATCAAGGGAAGTAATAGTGCCACTGTATTCTGCTCTGGTCAGACCTCACCTGGAGTACTGTGTCCAGTTCTGGGCACCACAGTTCAAGAAGGACACTGACAAACTGGAACGTGTCCAGAGGAGGGCAACCAAAATGGTCAAAGGCCTGGAAATGATGCCTTATGAGGAACGGCTAAGGGAGCTGGGCATGTTTAGCCTGGAGAAGAGGAGGTTAAGGGGTGATATGATAGCCATGTTCAAATATATAAAAGGATGTCACATAGAGGAGGGAGAAAGGTTGTTTTCTGCTGCTCCAGAGAAGCAGACACGGAGCAATGGATCCAAACTACAAGAAAGAAGATTCCACCTAAACATTAGGAAGAACTTCCTGACAGTAAGAGCTGTTCGACAGTGGAATTTGCTGCCAAAGAGTGAGGTGGAGTCTCCTTCTTTGGAGGTCTTTAAGCAGAGGCTTGACAACCATATGTCAGGAGTGCTCTGATGGTGTTTCCTGCTTGGCAGGGGGTTGGACTCAATGGCCCTTGTGGTCTCTTCCAACTCTATGATTCTATGAAATGCCAAGAGCTGCTTATCAGTCATATTGTTACATACCTGTTTCTCTCTTTTCATCACTGCCTGTAGAGTAGATTTAAGTGTTCCCAGTTCACTGGTAACAGATTCCAGTCTGCTTTTGGCCTTCTCTTTATCTTCCTTTGCTTCACGCTCTACATCATGCAACTCTGATTTGACAGAGGTCAGCTGCTTCTCAGCCTTTGCCTTCATCTTTTCCAGTTTCTCTTGGGACTTGCTTAGATCTTCTATGGTTCTGTCCTGCTCCAGTGTCCTGATCTGTGAACAAATTCCAGAGTTGCCTCAGGAGGGGTGTAAACAGTAGGCTATCTAGCGCAAGGGGGTATAAAGCTAAACTACATAAGATGTGAGAGATCCCTGCTGAGATCTCTTGAGGTTTACATTTTTTATGTAAAAGCAGCCAGTTTTGATTGCTGGGGTGCAGAGGATGGTGTGGTTAACCTTCTGCATGCCCTCGCGCTGTTTTATTGATCTAAATCCTGCTACCCCAGATGGCTATTTGCCTTGTTGAATAAGACATTGTATATCTCTCCCCCCCCCCCCCCGGAATAAATTGCAGCTTTGGCTGGGTGGGGGTGGTTCGGTTAGAAAATGGTGTGAAGGGAAAGTTAAACTCCACTCCCCTTAATGTGGGGATGAAAATGCATGCTTTGGAGTAATCAGATCCGGAGAGGGGGAGAAGCCAGCAATTAATCCGGGGAATTTTTACACAGGGTGTGTGCTCTACTGCCAAGGCCCTTGCCTACATTTACCCAGAAACAAGTGGTGCTGAGTAGACTTGCATAGGCTTGTGTTATTATCTACTAAGACATTAAGCAGAAGTCCAAGATTCTGAAGAACACAAATTTCTCAGCATTTCTAAATTGCTCTATTTTGCCCAGTACTCAGCATGAGCTGAACAGTTTTGGATACACATATGTAAAATTTAAACTATCCACTGGCATTTGTACACCTTTTGAGCATGGCTTAAAAGAGATAGGTATCATATTCCCCCACCTTCAGTTCGTTGGTGTCAGCCAGTTTAGCTTTCAGGTCTGTATTTGTTTCTCTTGCTAAGGCAAGTTCATTCTGTAATCTGTCCACCTTTTTTTGTAGTTTTCTGACCATCAGGTTGGCATCATCTCTTTCCACAGCCAGGGCTGTGCGCACTTGCTTCTCTTCTTCTAGCTGTGCTATCTTCTGACGCAAAAGTTTCATATGTAGCTCTTTGCTGTCAAGCTGCTCTTTCTGAGTTCTCAACTACATTGAAAAGTTAAAAAGCAGTGAACACACATACACACACCACAAAATCACACTTCACCGTGAAATGTCATGGTGAATATTTATTTATTTGCCACCCACAGAAAACATGAATGTTAACATTTTTTGCAAATGTTAGTGGGATCTTTGAAGGGCAGATCAGGAGGTGGACACTGACGTGGGGGCAGTGGAGATTTGGGTGACTGAGTGGAATGTGTTACTGTTTTAGGATGTTGTCTGAGGGTTTGCGTCTTTCTGTTCTTCTCGGGAGGCGGAGATTGCTTTTAAAACTAAGCTGCATTTAGGCAGCAAATCACTCAACAGAATGGCTGTTGTATGGTTGAGAAATGGGGCCACTAAAGCAATTGGGAATGACACTATGTAGTGATGAAGAATTCTTACCTGGACACTACAAAAGAGATGACTGACCCCATAGCCTACTCATAGAGGAAACCATATTTTTCCCTCATACATGGTTCCACTACCCCAGAATCTCTAAGAACTGTAACCTCCTATCCCAAATTTCTCTCTTTTGCTTCTGCTCAAAGGTCTGTCAAAAGTGATGGGGAGGATTTTGCCAAAAAGCTCAAGGCAGCATACATGGTTGTCACTCTCCCCCATTTTTATACTCACAACAAATCTCTCTGATACTGATCTGACACTAACTGCTAGAGTGACTACTCCATGCGGGTCTAAATAATCAGGCGCTACACTTTATTATGTTTTGAAAGGTGGTATTCTCAAATCTTGCTCCACTTTTCCTACCTTTCTTTGTAGATTGCGAGCCATGATCTTATTCTCAGTTAACGTGTCTCCTTCCAGTTTGATCAATTGGTCTGCACGAGCCAACACTGCATCCAACCTCATATCAAATCCAATATCCGCTGCCATTCTGTCAAGATTCATCTTTTCAGAAAGTTGATCCAGGAATTTAAGATACTTCAGAGAATGGGAAGAAATGCAGAAATAAATGAAAAGAGGCAACAAAAATACATTCAAAAAGGAAAAGTGCTTTCTTTTTCCCTAGTAGGTACTTTGATAATGTAATTATTTCTATACATAACTGGTGGAATTCAGGCAGGGTTCGTGTGCACAAAACAGGGTCTGCTTGGGTATAGGAAGACTTTATATCAAGACAGATTATTGGTCCATCTAGCTCAGCAGTTCTGAGCTGGCAGCAGTTCTCCGGGGTTTCACCTGGGGGATGTTCCCAGTCCTATTTGGAGATGTTGGGCATTGAACCAGGGACCTTCTGCATGCAAAGCAGATGTTGTACCACTGAGCTACAGTTCTTCCATATCTTCCCACTGGGCCAGGCAGCAAAAAGCCCTGAACCACTCAGAAAGGCTATGCTGGATGACATCGTGAACATGCAATGGTGGTGGAGAAAAACTGCTTCTTTGCCATCTTCACACCACAGGGTAGGTTCAATAATGTTTCTTACGTTTCATTGGACTTGCCATAATTGGCATTTTAAGCTAGTTAGCAGTCACATAAACATAGACACTTTTCTTTAATAAGTGTAGCAGATGATCTAGCAATAACTTCCCCTAAATTCCATATTGATTTTTATCAGCATGCCTTCCCCCAAACACTCAGCCACCAGGGTCACATTACTTCAGCAAACATCCAGTTGAATGACCCATTCCCTCCCAGAGCCACAGTCACAGAATCATCTAGCAGGTGGGGGGAAATGTTGGATTTTGACCAAGCTGTCACTCCCCTGATTCATATGAGAAAATGACCTCCTGCAGACAGTTCTCTCTCAGCACCAGGAAAGTCATTTAAAAAGCAACATGCCCTAAATATGTGTTTCTCACAGTAGGTGGTTTTGAAACTGGGGCCAAGGTTAGCTGGAAGGAGCCTGCATAACATGACCTATAAAGCAAATTAGCTAAGAGGCAATATGTGCAGGAAAGATCAGTTCTAAAAAGAAAAAGAAAAAGAAAGAAAGAACAGCTTGCAGGGATACATATTAGATTAAGCTACCGTATCAGAATTATTAAACGCAGAAGTTGAATTTATTTTCCTGTTGTTCCCATTTATACTATCACACCAATCATGTATATAGCACATTTTTAATGTGTGCAAATCAAAAAGCAAACAACAAGGGCTGTTCTGAATAACGCAGGTTATTGGTGTGTACCAAAAGCAACCCCCCTCCAAATAAATGTAAGTCTTTTAAAGTGCTACAAAACTATTTTGTGTATTAGCTGTAACAGACTACTATGACTACATCTCTGGAGCCAAATTAACCAAGATGGGAAACTGCATAATCTTGCAGATCCTAAGAAATGCACTGGATTTCTTTTCAAGCTTTGCTCCTAAAATTAGCTTAGGTGGTTTGTCAGTAACTCTTCAATCTCATATTAAAAATATTGTTTCATTTTCCCATTTCCCAACTTCTAGGCAGTTCCTGGAGAGCTTTACATAGTCAGTTTCCTTTAGAGTAGGAATGGGAAACCTCTCCAGATGCTCCACAGCCAGCATCACCAGCGGTGAGGGATGCTGAATGTTGTGGTCCAGCAACATCTGGAGGGCCACAGGTTCCCCATCCCTAATTTAGAGGCCCAACTCCTTAAGATTCTTGGTTTAGTAATGTGTACAACTTTTACATTACTAGGATATTGCAGGTTGTAGGTACGGAAACAGTCATGCAGCAAGCAGTGCTAATCTAAACACCCAAGCACCCCATGAAACATCAGCCACTTTTCTCAGCTAGCTTTGAAACTCAAAACTAACTCCTTTTTCTCTGGGCAAATTTAAAAGTTATCCTTTGGGGTTCCTGGCAGTACTCTGCAAGTGCAGTATAATACAGTCGAAGAACCTTGAGCAGCAGTGGTCAGCTACATGAGTTATTCTGATGACTGGAAATGGTCAAGCTTACTGAAAGAATTACTCATTCATCAGAAGATGTTTATAATAATATGATCGAACCAGCATATTGGAACATGAATTCTGTTGCATTTGGGGCTCTCTCTCTAGTTACCCTTGTGCACATACTATGAATAGAAGCTATTACTTTTTGTTTCTCGAGCTTCAAAGCATCTCGTATCACGTCCCCAGATACCAGCTCCGCTTCCAGACACATCAATTGATTGTGAAGTGTCTCAGATTTGTTTTCTGCTTTTCTGGTCCTCTGCAAAACTTCCTGGTGTGATACAGCCTGAGTCTCCAGTGCCTCAGTCAATTTAGCTATTTGGCTTTCAAGCTGGGATACCATCTAAGGGGGGCAGGAGGAGAAAGCAAACTAAAGTCAGAGGCTGAGCTTGAAACTAAACTGTGGTGCAAGAGAGGCATTGCCAAACTTTCAGAAATAGATTACACAACAAATAAGCATATGACAACTAGCATTTTAACACTGTATTTGAATAAATAACAAATAGCTATTTCAAGCCTGAGATTGTTTGCCAACCAGCTCTTAATTATGTATTTGATTACTTGATTGTAATAAAGACAGATGACATCTTATATTGCCAATCAACCATCACTGAACCATCACTGGAATTTGCAGTCCATGTGAGGCTTATAGATCAGGTTTCCTCAGACTTGGCCCTCCAGATGTTTTTGGCCTACAACTCCCATGATCCCTAGCTAGCAGGCCCAGTGGTCAGGGATGATGGGGATTGTAGTCTCAAAACATCTGGAGGGCCAAGTCTGAGGAAGCCTGCTATAGATTGTGCCAGGCTGATTCAGTGTGCCAAGCACATACAAAACTTAACTAATGGGGATCTGTCTACATGGACTTCTCCAAATCAGAAGTCCTTCTCAGAAACAAAAGGCTGGGTGGGGTGGGGGATGAGAGACAGATAGAAGAGTAACAGGCTTTGGACCACAGTTTGTGGCAGGCAAGCTGGACAATGAACTAGGTTTCAAATTGGACAGAAAGACCACATACCAATAAAATATGACAAGCCGTGGTGTGAGAAGCCAGTAAGACCATGCTCTGGCCAAATACCCAGGAACAAGGGTGGGATCTATTAAATTGTAGAACTTGAAAGCAGCTGAGGCATGAGGCAAGCAATAGATTGACTTTTGGAATGAACTACTTAATATATTATTAAAACATATTTGACATTAAAACAGGAATGCTTTTAAGACATGCATTTTACGTCGACTTAAAACAAAAAACCTAAAACCAGGGTAGCCAAAGCCAAAAAAACAGACTAAACCCTATTATGCAAGCCTGTATAAATGATTAAAATGTGTTTTAACTGTTAACTTTACAAATCTTCCATTAGACTCTTATAATTAAGAGTATTAGATTCCACTCACCACATTAATAAGATGGTTTAAATTTAATTGTACTTCTCTGTAGTGGCTTAGGTATTTATTTGTACAGTTTTAGCTCCATTCTCAAAATATTGTTAAATTGTGTTCCTGATTAGCAGATGTAAACCTCGTGTTTGCAAGCTGGCCTGATTTTGCAAGCATTTATGTGCACAACTTTTCCACTGCCCGCTTCAGCACTTAAAGATTGCAACATTTCAAATACAAACGAGTTGTGTTACCCGAGACTGAGGCACACAGGGTAAAGGTTGTATATAAATGCTATGAAACGCAAACAGCAACAAAGAGATGCAAACAAGTGAGCCGCACAGTTGAAAACATCAAGCCAAGCAATAATAGGGCACAAACCAAGCCAGCTGTTCCTAATGGAAAGATGGAAAAACCTGGCAATCCACCACCCAACCAGGGAATGTGGGTCGTCGTCCCCCCCTTTTAGGGCCATTATGTAAAGAGATAGGGCAATGGGGGAATCTCCTTCAAATAACAGCCTAAACAAGGGCCCAAAGTAAATGACAAAAGTCTTTTAGCAAATTTAGTCAAAGCAATTAAAAATTAATGCTGTAACTTTTTAGTTTTGGTCAACAGGACAGTAGGAAAAAAGTCATATGCCAGCTTCCTGTGAGACTTAGTGAAGGCCAGAGATCAGGCAGGGTAAGATCCTTGCAGCTTCCCATTGGCTCTCTGACTATAGCCTAATGTAGCAAAATGGTTCTTGAATTTTTTTGGTGAGGAATGATGAAAGAATGGAAGCTTTGAGGCTCATCTAAACAAAGTGACAGCAGCAGTGGGGTGTTATTTGTTCCCTACTTCCAGCACAATAATACAACCCGCC
The DNA here is from genome assembly GCF_965112155.1 of Podarcis liolepis. NCBI lineage: Eukaryota > Metazoa > Chordata > Lepidosauria > Squamata > Lacertidae > Podarcis > Podarcis liolepis. The sequence continues at coordinate 67,935,750 of NC_139557.1, read as the reverse complement.
CAGGGTGAAGGCATTATGAGATACCACAAGAAGATTATTAGATCATTTTAACCTTCTCAAAAATATAGGACCACATAGTTTCCAAAGCTTCCACACGCTAGATGACTTTACCACCATCCTACACTAGCTATTTTAAAATGTGGGCCTCAAAGCCTCACTTCTACCACCTCACCTGTCTCAATGAGTTGTTGGAATATAGGCAAAAATATTAGATAACTTATTTAACAGCAAACCCTAGAATTTCTGTGGGTTTAAAAAGATATATTGTTTGAGCCTTGCACCTAAACACTACATGCTAGATTTGATTTTACACTCTTTTTCTTTTCTTTTTTGAAGAGGCCAGCAGATGATCGATCAAGTATAAGTGTATCTGCACTCCAGCCAAAAAACCTGATAGCACTTCCCTTGGAAAAACAAGTTTGGAGTATGCTCAAGTCTTTTCTGACACTGTTATCTCAGTTCCTGACCTTCAAATAGGAACTCTCCAGAGGCTGAAGTGCACTCTTCCTTATTGACAGACATCATTCTGGGGCCATGTAAGCAGGACAAATCTGTACTATGTGCTTGCCTAAGGCTCACTTTTCTTCAGTAAATCCACACAGTACTTTTCCATCTTTGCTTTCACTGAGAGTGGCCATTTCTATATGGACAAGTATGCACCCTACTTTCTGTGGTAGCCTCAAATGTTTCTGCCAAGCCCACTTGTACAGCATTTCATGAGCCATGGCTCAGAATCCTTCTGGAAAACCCAACCCAACAATCTCATCTCCATTCCAAACAAAAGGGTGCTTAACTTCCCAGCCACCTGCTACCACAAGTCCCAAAGTTTTGTCTCTTTTATCAAAGCTATTCTTGCCATGAGGATATCACTGAAATTCTAAAAGATCTTTCCACTCAAAGGTAACATTTATAAGCTATTACTACATGGAGAGTTATCCCCACCTCACCAGCAGCCTCCAAGACATGGAGTAGGAATAGCACCGCCATTGCAAGAGTAACATGCTCTACTCCAATCATCATCATTCCTGCCTCAAGGGGTTCATTCACCTGCTCATTTTCCAATTTAAAATATAAAGGGTTCTCAAACTTTCTAGCCCCAGGACCCACTTGAGACAGTTGAAAGTACTAAGGCGCATCAGTCACAAAATGATGACAGGTGAAGGTAGAGTGGCACGGTGGAGCAGCCTGTTCAAGCCAGCCAACCTTCAAGACACCTAGGCACTTCAGCTAATTTGCCGGATTCCTCAGTGAACTCCCCACTGGTGCTTTTCACAATCAACTTGCCACTGGCGCTTTTCTTGACCATAGATAGCTATGTATCTTAGGTAACCTCCACCTAACACAATGTATAAGGCTACTCAGAAACTTCAGTTAGTATAAAGCAGGGGCGTGGCCTGCAGGGCCTCCCCGTACAGCTTGCACCTCCCTCTGCAGTGTCAACAGAAGTGGTTTTCAAACCAGAGAGAGAGAGAGAGAGAGAGAATTGATGGATGTGTGTGCATGTATTAGGGGTGCGGTAGATGTGGACGACACCAATTTTCGGCTCCTGGCCACTGTGGACATGCAGTGTCCAACAGATATCCCAATATACAGCACCCCTGAAGAGTCGAAAAGCTTCTCCACCCTTAGTGCAAAAACATGGAAGCTAAATTGTTTCCTGGATTAACTGAATAAAACACCAGTCACAACTAGTGCTGATACTGTTATTTTAACTCAATGCATTTTCAACTGGAAACTACTCTGAAAGTCTTACAATAAGCAAATATTCACTTTGGGTGCTGCACCACATGATATACTACTCAGATGTAAGTTTCATTAATTTCAGTGACTCTTTCTCTCAAGTAAGTGGGTATACACTGTAGTGCAAGGCTGAAATCAATGGGATTTACTTCTGAGTAGGATTCTGCTGTGACAGCTATAAAGATTAATTAATATGGAGACCCATAATAAATTAAAAAATAAGTCACAGGAGGAGCAAAAGTTGATAAAATTCAATATTGCGGTTATTACTTGATTTGTGATTTCACTCTGAGATCTCCCACTAGCAATAAATTGAAATGAAAGGAAATTATACCATCAATATACACAGTTCTGCTCAGTCACTGAGTTCCAGTTCAGCGAAATTTTAACAATGAAAAGCAGCCTTGCACAATATACAGATGGACAGGCCTCCCAAAAGTGAAACTGATCATTTTTATTCCTAATAACTCACCTGACAGACTTAAAATTTTGCCCATAATTTGCCTGTTTCATTTTAAAATGCCGCACATGAAGTCTTCAAAGACAGGGAAGAGTGGGCTCTGGAAGTTTTGTCAACAGTTATGGAACCAATTCTTATCAGTAATGAATGGGAATTTAAGAGACCAAACAAAAAGATAATGATGAAAAAAGAGAATGATTGAGTATTGTGGTGGGATATGCTGTTGTAACTTGAAATCTGACAGGGTTCATATATTCTGCAAAAGCCTTGTGATCTGGCAAAGCTCTGAACATCTAATGCTATAATTCATGCATGCACATACTTTCATCATGAGTTTACATATCAAAATTCTCATGCAACAGAAAGGCCACAGGGCATAAATAATTTTATGTGTATAGATTGTTTTCCACCGGAGGACTTTTCTTCATTCTACTACTACTATTTTTGAAGGCAGCCTCCATCCATGCCACTACTATGAGTGCCTGTTTGCAGCTCTGCCTCTCCCTAGATTGTTCTTATTTAGATCATCTCCCCTGCAATGGAAAAGAGGAAGGCTCTCTATTGTCAAGGAAAGTAGGCTCTGCGCCATACACCCAGGCTGGCCAAATATGCTCAGGCTGGCCAAATTGAAATGTTTAGGGCAGCAGCACTACTGCCAAAAAATGCATTCTCTGTGGACCTGTGGTCAGGGAAAGGATTGGATCAGCTTTGATTTAATTGGACATGCTTCTGCTATGGGGCTCTGGGATTGTCTGCAAAGTACCCGTGCTTACTTTCTGGGATGATGAGGCAGATGCTGTGGTGCTTAAACTCCAAAGCTGAAAGCCTTAGATTTGTTTGTTTCTTGTTGTTTCGCAAAGGGTCTATGCAGAACAAGGCAGCCAACACGTGCAAGGTTTCAATTCACACAGAAAATAAGCTACAGAAAATCAAGCTTCTCAAGCAGTCACAATAGACATCCACATACTGTTTTTTTGCTCTCCTCCATGCGGGCCATTTCTCGAATTTTTTCTACAATGCCCTCCTCAGATCGACTGGCTGTAATGGAGCTGCTTCCAAGCAGGGTGATGATTTGCTCTTTAAAGGCATCGTGCAGACGCTTTTCAGCCCTGACCTCTTCCATGCTTGCTTTCAGGTTCTCTTCTTTCTCATGGCAACGTTTCTTTAGGTGGCTCATTTCCTCCTGCAAGACTTCCCAAGCCCTTTGACTTGCAGCCAGTTTCTCTTGGAGGGTTCTGATCTCCCTCTCGAGGTTCTGCTTAGCTGCTGTGGTGCTGCTCAGATCCTAAATAAAAGCCACAGCAATCATATTGTAGCCCCAATTTCCCTTTTCTATATTAATGCACAAGGTTTGCAGATTCTGCATTCAGCGTAATCAACATGAAGTTTAGGGGCCATGTCCACCACTCACCATACTTTCCTCTTTGAACATCCATGATAAGACAATAAAGCACAGCACAAGCTAGGAGAAGGGAATATTTGGGGATGCGGACCTGGGCTTGCTTGTCCTACTCTATGCCATTCATAGAAGTCTAGATTACATAATAATAATAATAATAATAATAATAATAATAATGAGAAAATATTTATATATTTCATAAAATGATGTAGTCCCACCTATAAATCACTAGATGACACCTACTTTTAATACCTTTAAGATTCTTACATACTTATGAGGATTCTCTGCCCCATCACAAACTCTCCATATCAGCTCAGAATGGCCTTCTGTTTGCTTTGGAGAGGCACTGTTGCAGTAGGGAGTCTAAAATTTAAGCAAGCGCCTGCGCACGCACACACACAAAGTGCTTGGTTCTCATTCATACAATGTGCTTCCAAAACTCACTGCCTCAGAGAAAAAATACTGGCAAAGCAAAATTTTGGTGATATTTAATGAAACGCTGTGGGAGTTTGGCAATAAAAACATTAGATGCTTGTGGACACAGAAACAAACTGTTTAAATTAGACGCAATCTATAAAAACAGCAATGGTTATTAATCCTACAAGTTTAATGCACCTTCTCATTAACAACTGGGAATAGGAAATACTTTTATTCTATGCAAAATGCAAGAATTAGGCAACCAGCTGAGTGCATGTTGAAAGGTTGTTCTGGTTTTTTATGACTTATCTGGTTCTGGATGCCAAATGGGAAGTGGAATGCTAGATTTGAAGGGTCAAGTTTATTTCCCTAATTATCCCAACTCTAAGAATAGATTCTTTATAAGAAGAATGAGAAGTGTTAAGTGCATACTTGTCACCACTCAAACCTACTCTAATTGGAGACGTCACATTCAACAAAATCTGCCTTTGTATATTTTGGCATCCTTCCATTTAATTTAATTTTCCTGCTACTTTTCTTAAAAGATCTTGGTGGGGAGGAATCTAATCCAGCGCCAAGAATTAAATTACTGATATTACAGAAAATTGAGGAAACAATTTCAGATTGCAATATTATTTCAGCAAATGCACTCTTTCCTCATCGCAGGTGCAGCACAACATCGTTTAGAAACAAAGAGAAACAAATGGACAGATTCTTCCAACCACTCCTGTGAGCAACAGAAAACGTATGTTGCTATTCATATGCAAGGCCCAGAAAGCAGCCCCGTCCCTCACACATGTTGGTGCATGTGGGGCACAGAGATTTTTTCCTATTTCTAAAGCTCATACAGAAAAGAAAGTTATAATCTGTGGTGCACTCTTTCATATTGGGGCAATGAAGGACAAAATTAAGGTCAAATTACAATGATATTGGTTGGGATACAGCTTAATTTGAAATCTCTAAAGAAAAACAGGATGATTACAAGCAGCCATCCTGCATTTAATGAGAGAAAAACAAACATTCCAGATTACATTTGTTTCATTCTTTGATGAAGAACTGCAGACAGTTCTTGGCACTGTGATTCAAAGAGTGTACCAGAGAGGAAAGAATTCAAAGAGAAGAACGGCTGATAAGAAGCCTGAAAGAAACATCATCTGAGGAAGGACTGAGGGAGCTTGGTGTGTCTCTCCTAGAGCAAAGCAAGATTTTCAAGCATTTTGTAAAAGATGCAAGAAAGGAAGCAACAAAAAACTGTTTCTCAGAACCACGGAGGTGGGGAGGTTTAAGAGGGGATGACAAGCAAAAGCAATGACAGGGAAACTGATTTAGATCTAACAATTAGGAAAGGTTTCCCAACTATAGAAGAAAGTTAACAGAAAGCTGTGGCATTTTCTGGTTTTCAGGGAGACTAGAGAGGCAGACATCCATTGCAGGAGAAAGAATCAAAATGGGGGATCCAGAGTCCCTTCTGATTTTGTGGGTAGTGTCCAAAGGCTTCCATCCACTGCAGAATGTGTCAGTGCAACCAGGCAAAGAGGAATTTTTCAGTTATTCCCTCCTCTCTGCAGACCCCTGTGCCCCTAGCAGATGTAGGGGAGGCACAGGGGGCTTCAGAGGAAACAACAATTTTCCAAAAATTGCCTCCCGCCCCAGTTCTGCTGATGAATTCCTTCTATTTTCTGCTGGATACTACCTTATGGTTTTCAGAGCTAATATCCATAATGCTCAAAAAGGCAAGGAAAGCAGAGATATCCTAGCATCCATGTTTACTGCATGCAGTGATATACATACTGGCAAGAAAGTATACGTGCTACTTTACAGGAAAGCACCTTACAGCAAAATTCACCAATTCTCATAAAGTGACCCACACTTTCAAGTTATAATGTGATCTCCTACTTCAGAACAGCCTTCTAATCCAGCCTATCCAGTGCTAAGGAGTAAGTTTTCTTTTACTAATTTCAAACTTCGTTTAACTATTTTTGTAGCACCCGTTATTAATTATAACTCAGACAGCAGCGTTTGCCTAACAAGCAATATGTTCATTTGTTTGTGGCACAGCTTTTCTGCTTGTGACGTGAATTAATTATCCAGAGTTAAGTGCATCTAGCACAGTAAACACACAGTACACAGCTCACAGGATCCAGTAGCTTAACAGTGAACCTGAAAGAGCAGAAACACTCTGGTCCTTCTTGACTTTACTTCCAAACTAGAAAACTATTGTTACTGCAAACCATGTCCCTTTTCATTCGTGCAATGGCCCATTTGAATACTATAAACCTATAGTTTGTCAAATATCAGGAATGAAAACTCAGTTCAAACTATGATTTATGATCCTACTTTGTGGGTGAACTGTGATTTACATGAAGCATAGGTAGCTTGGCTTGGATGGAATGCCAAACTATGGCTTGCTATTAAACCGGAAGTGAAATGGCAAAGTAGTTTGTACGAGCACATTTGCAAGCAGTATTTATTTATTATAAAAATTTCTATGACACTCTTCTATGGAAGATTTCATAGAGTTATGTGAACTGACCCTTGGAAATGCTTTTAGAGAAACTAGATATTAATTCAATACAATGTAAAAGGGAAGCGGGGAGTGATAGTACCGCCTTTGAGGTTGGAACAGGTCTCTGTATATAAAAAAAGGATTTTTAAAAAAATATATGTCCCAAGGAGCAACTGAAGATTTATAAATTACTTCAAGTTCCTTTTTGACAAAGTTTTCAGATACTCTGGGGTAAAAAATCCCAAGGAAACAGAATTATTTTTTATAACTTGAATTTTTGTCCCTTATTTAAACAAAGAAAAAGTGACATTGGCAATGGTCTAAATGGCAGCTATCTACCCTCTGTCCAAATGAAAATTGTTCCTAAATTATTATTCTTGTTTCAGGTTCTTCCCATGACACTTCATCTCGTCAAAGCTGTTACAATGATCTTGTATTTTTAAAAGGAGACCAAAATTTGCAATGACATTATACAAAACCAGATAAAGGGGAGTGGGGGCTCCTTTATTTAAATCTATACTGCACAGTGTTTCACACACACCAATTAGCCTTTATCATGATGAAGGCAAGAAAATATCAGTTGAAGATGGAAGAAGATATGTTGAATCAAGTTCCATTATCACATTTCACCCAGTTTCAATTCTTTAAAAAATCATTGTTGCTGTCTTGACTGTTTTAATGGTTTTCTTATTTTTAATAGTTTTTTAAATTGTTCTTACCTGCCCCAAAATCACGTATGATGAAGGGTGGGATCTTATAGGTGAGTGGCTTGAATGCAAGTGTTCAAAACAACTGATATATTAAGATCTGATCATGTTTCCAATATCTCATGAAATAAAACAAAATGTTAATATTTGACAGATAAGTCACTGCTGTATTCTCCATTGTGGTTTTGGCAGGCAGTCTATGCTTACAAAACAGACTTTCCAAAGGGCCATATTCCTTCCTTTACAACAATTCCTAAGTGCACCACAGTTCCTGTAAACATGTGTGACATCTATGCTGAACATTTTAAAAGGGCTTGAATTGAGTGACATAACTGTACAAGAGATCTGGGAAGTTCCATGACCACCAACCCCAAAAGCAGTGTTCTTACTTCAATCCAAATCATTTATCAAATGTGTTCCATGATTTCATAAGTTGTATGTCTGACCACATCCCTTAATAAAGAACATATTTGTTCCTATAAGTACCATCACCAACAGTATAGAAGTTTCGGGACTGTATTGAGTTCAGCTGAGATGTGATCTGATGCATGCCTTGTGTTTTTTTACAGAATCTATGTTTCCTGGAAAGCCAATATCCCACAAAGGTCTTGTTGTTATGCAAGTTAAACGTGACTGAGTTCCATTGTTTACCATTAAAGTTTTCAGACAAAACATAAGTTTAACTTTATATTTTGATGTACTCCTGAAGTGTTTTCAACAAGATTCATGTGACATGTTTATTGTTCCTTTTAAAAAAGCATTAACTCATTTAATGATGCATTTTAAAAGCATTTACCCATTTAAGATCTATTAGATAAATCAGCCTTTAATTTAAGCCAGATCAGCTGAGTGACTCATGATCTTTTCTCTTTGCTCACCTTCTCATATCTAATGCTTGCCTGAACATCTGTTTCAGTAACTCTTGAACTCTTCCTGCACCGAGAACCACTACAACTTTGTGCGGACAACCACATTTGCTTTTACCTTATTACCATTACATGACCAGTTGCTTGAATGGCTTCTGGATTAAAATCCAGTTGCTACAGCTGTCCTTTGTAGCTGCAGTCAACCAGTTTGGGGTTTTTGTATCTGAATCAAAAAAATCAAAACGAGGTACCCCAGTTCGCAATGACCCATACAGAGATGGAGACCAGAGGCAGGAAAATGATTCCCATCTGGAACCTGTGCATATGTTTGTGTGTATGTGCTTACTTCAGTGTAACAGCTGCCCCTGATTACAGTTGCTTGTTTAGCAGGAGAATTTAGAAACTTATCAATTTTTAAATGTCATCTGGCAGCTCTTTCACTGTAAGACGGAAGCTGCAAAGAATCAGGGACACCTGCAGTTGGTATATGCCAAAACAAAGAAATGTCTGTGTCCTTAAGTACAAAGTTTTTAAAAACAAATGGACACTGTGAGGGGGTCTGATCTGGATTGAAACCCAAGTATGGAGAGTAGGGAAGCTTCAACTCATTTTCTCCTGCTATGTTCCTGATCTGAATTTGGATCGAGAACAAGGGTTAAAGAGTTAAAGCCCCTCTAGGATTCCAACTTTCCTAAGGAAAAAACTCCCATTCACATCAATGAGACTTTTTCTCCCTACATGGAAATCAGGCATGGGGCTCCAAGTTCAGATAGGGACCATTGTGAAGTGCAAAAGGTTAAAGCCCTATATGGCAATTTGTCTATTAAAAATGCTTGCACTTGTCTAGTCTGATTCTAAGAAAACATTTTGTCACATATACTTCTCTCTCCATCCCCAAACTTGTGACAAGCGACCACCTACCTCTCTTCAAAGTACTGTAAGCCTTTGCATAAAGACTCGATGCCCCACAACAGAAAAATGAAAAAGACTTACATTACTTAACTTGTCCATGTCTTGACAGCAGGATGCTGCCTGCCTCTGTTCTTTGCTCAGTTCTGAGACGAGCCTCATGATGGTTTCTCTATTTGCTTTTGACTCCATGTCATGAACATTCGTGGTCTCCTGGAGTGTGGCAATCCGTCTTTTTAGTACTTTATTTTCTTCGTGCATGTCACTGATCTAGAAGCATGGAAGCTAGTTAAAAGTGGTTATTTAACACTCTTCCCTCCCCCTTCCTGGTTTATGCACATTTAAATACTCTTGCTTATCAAATTATAATTATTTTCTTTTAAACTAAAGCCATGATCCAATCACAGTTAAACTCTTTCAAGTAATACAAATGCTTTCTGCCATAACCTAAACAACCTTACAGCTCTGTGCTATTGCTATTCCGTGGGTCTCACAACATAGATATTTACACATTACTGGGCCACATCTCACACATCCTAAAGAATAACCATTTCTGGATAAGTATGAAGCATTGCTTTGATCAGGTATGCTATATCCACTCGCTGGGTTTACTACCATAATTACATCCCTTTTCAAGGTTGACAGTTTCTCTACCTCTTGGGCATCGAGCTGTAAAGCAAGGTTAAATGTGTGGTGGTGGTGAATATGGAAGAACCTGTCTTATGTCAAGAAGCATTGCAAGGAGCTTGCTTAGGGCCAACCACATATAAAATGCTAGATTGTGCTCTACGGCATTGCTCCAGCCTTAGGTCTTTTGCTGCTTTCATTATTACCATACATATTAACCACTGGAATACCTTTACCACTGGCTTGTTTCAGGGGGAAAGGATTGTTTGGGTCCATTTGGCTATCAGAATTATATTACCTTGGAAATGTGCTTAGCAGGCTATAGTGGGCTCCTTCTGAATGCCTGGGAAAAGGCAGAGCTATCATTAAGGTAATAAGGTAATTAAGGTAATAAGGGGTATGTAGTAGAATGTAGTAAGGGGACGTGGGTGGCGCTGTGGGTAAAACCTCAGCGCCTAGGACTTGCCAATCGCATGGTTGGCGGTTCGAATCCCTGCGGTGGGGTGCGCTCCCGTTGCTCGGTCCCAGCAGCTGCCAACCTAGCAGTTCGAAAGCACCCCCGGGTGCAAGTAGATAAATAGGGACCGCTTACTAGCGGGAAGGTAAACTGCGTTTCCGTGTGCTGCTCTGGCTCGCCAGAGCAGCTTCGTCATGCTGGCCACGTGACCCAGAAGTGTCTTCGGACAGTGCTGGCTCCCGGCCTCTAGAGTGAGATGAGCGCACAACCCTAGAGTTTACCTTTTTTAGTAGAATGGTGGCAGAAGGTGGACACACCAGGTAAGGGGAAAACGCAGCTGGTTCTTCTGGTCAATCACTCAGTTTCAATAACACTCTGTGGTCCCACAAATCACAGAGATGCTGCTTTTAAATGTCAGGTCAGTTAAAAGGTAAAGCAGCAGCTATTTGTGATTTGATATGAGAAGAACATGCAAACCTGGCATGTAAAACATGGGTAGATGGAGGGGAACAATTGAGAAGCTCTTCTTGATGTGTCCACTAGTTTTCCAGATGTAACCTCAACCTCAACGTGGGCGGGAAGGAGGAGTTGCTATTGTCATTAAGGATTGCATCTCCCTTCCCAGATATCCCTTTCAGCAATCTGCCCATTTTGAATGCCTGGACCTAATACTGGGCTCTTGAAACAGGACTGGGATTCTCCAAGGGATTTTCTGAACTGGGCCTGTGGCCCTGGATAAGGAAATGAGCTTGACCTTCCAATATGAATCTGGATCCATGCCTGCATTTTTTTCAGAACCATGTCCTTTCTTGCAAATTATGCTTTCCTGCTCTGGCACATCCACTGCTGAATATTTGTGGTTTCAGACTTTCTCCTCCTCAAACCCCCTACGACACTATGTATGTCACACTTTCTCATTAGGCTCTTCAATCATCTGCACATGACATAGTAAAAAATAGGAACTCTGGGTTTGGTGTGATATACATACAAATGTGGCTATGTCTCAAATTATGATATAAAACATAAACCTTTGAGAGCAGCATTTCCTGTGGCTCTTCTTTCTCTATTATGCTCATGTCAAAAAAATGACAAAGGTGTGCAATGAATTCATTATGCACCCTGCTGGCCTTAGAGGCTTGGGTCTTGATCTCTTCGGACTCATTCAAATAGGTTCTAAAAAGATATAAAACAAAACAAAAAACCAAACAGCTTATATGATGGACACAAAACAAAGAACATTTATACATCAACACAGTGGAAACTTCAGCTGGTGCAGAATTCAGCAGCCAGGCTGCTCTCTGGGACAAGACAGTTTGAGCATACTGCACTAATCCTGGCCCAACTGCACTGGCTGCTCGTTAGTTTCTGCCTTTGACCAATAAAGCCTTAAACAGCTCAGGACCTCAAGGACCGCCTCTCTCCAAAGGAACTAACCTGCACCCTGTGTTAATCATCTAAGGCCCTTCTTTATGTGCCCACTCCATAAGAGGCCTGAAAGGTGGCAACACGAGAACGGGCCTTTTCTGTAGTGGCTCCCTGCTTGTGGAATGCTCTATTCAGGGAGGCATCACGGATGTCACCCTGAACAACTTGCAGGAAAGGTGGGATGTAAGTGTAATTAAACTAAACCAAATCAAAATTCCAGTTCTAAAACATCTGCCCTCCGTCAGAAATCAGGTCACAAACTATACTCAATAGGAGTCTAGGTCAAACTCCATAGTGCATTTACAAAGGTTTTTACATCATACCTCCCTATCTCTATGCACCAAAGAAACAGGATAAAACCAACAAGCTACTAAGATCTAGTTACAAGCTTCATATATCAGGGGAATGCTGTGGATGTAGCATACTGTATCTTGATTTCAATAAGGTTTTTGACCAAGTCCCCATGATAGTCTCCTAAAACAATTACCCCAAAAGCTAGTGTTATTAAGCCTATTAGCTCTTACATACAAGCTCTCATCTTCCAACTGACCACAGAAACTAAAAAAAGTCAGTGGAAAATACATGTGCTTCCCCAACTTTGTGCCCTCCAGATGTTTTCCAATATAACTTCTACCAGGCTCCAGCCAGCAAGGTGTGGTCCAAAATATCTGGAGAGTAGCAGGCTGGGAAAGGCTGCTCTAGGGCAATTATTTTAGGTTAAGATGTCAGTTTGTTTGATGTCATTACCTGACTTTACTTTCCAGTTCACTGGTTTTCTCTTTCAGTTCCAAATTCTCCTGGAGAATGGCCTGGGCTTTCAGGTCTGTTTGTTTTTTAGAAAAGGCAATTGTTCCAGATTCCTTCTCAATCTCCTGGAGTCTGCTTTGCATGGAGAGGAGTAGAGAAGATTGCCTAGCATCATTCTCCTTATAACTTTCAACGTCAGCCTTCAGTTCCTGAACAGATACTTCTTTAGAGGCTATTTTGGATTTAAGATCTTGAAGCTATAAACAGAAATGGATCATGAAATGCAGGCATGCAAGGGAAATCTCAATATGACCCAGTGCATATTTTAACCATTTTCAAGTATCAGGAGAGGGGGGCATAAGTTAATTACTTGTTATTAAGTTATTATCTTAATTACTGAATTTCTTCCTTCCCAGGACAGTTTTAAATTTGCCTATTCACTTAAATTTGTTTTGATTTCTTGCATCAGTGTATTAAATTTAACCAGCAGGGTGGACTGCGCGTGAAAAGAACAATCCTGATACAACCCTATGCACATGAATTTGAGAGCAAGGTCTACTGAAATCTGTGCCTTTCACTTCTTAGTAAATGTGCATAGGATTGGTTTGAAAGTACCATATGGAAGAAATGTTTTACCCCTCTATATCAATCAGGGCATGTTAAGTAGACCAAGTTTCTTCAAAAACATTTTCTTTGCAAAACATGCCCCAAATGAACTATTACTACAGATTAGTTTTATAGCACCTTCTTGCCCCTAAAAACGCTTCTGGGCAAGCAGCACAGCATACTAAATCTTCCATGTCTGAGTATTTATGTGAGGCTCTACCTCCCCTCACACTTTTTTGGGGGGGTGTCCTTCTTTCAGTATTTAAAGCTTTCTTAAAAATTACTATGATGCTAGCCACTTCCCAAACTTCTGACAAAGGGAGATGATTTTAGCAAAGATTGTTATTCTTATTTCACATGGAACTCATAAATGGAAGCCATCCTGCCTCATCAACATTATTTTTTCTGTATTATCTGAACAATGATTTTTAATTTAAAAAAAAAATCACATAAAAATTTAGTTATTCAAGCTAAGATATGGTTACGGAACAGCAATTTGAGTCCTTAAAGAACAATTCTCAATTTCCCAGTTAAAAACTCATAGAGGAAGATGGAGTCAAAGTGTGAGTTGCAGAAATGAAATTAGCTACTTGGGGAAGGTTTTGCCTTCTACTCACAGCCACAGGACCTTCTCAAAGTGGCTCTCGCACCAAACTAGTTGAACCAAAGTGATTGACTGAATATAAAGTCAATGCTGCTTTATTTTGCAAATATCTGCTGAAACGTGTTCAGGATGAGGGTTTTAAACCAGATTATTAAACAGGAATAAAGAGAACCACTGCAGCATTTACACAGTTAAACTTTAATCTGCACAATAAATATAATGGAACTGCTATTAACAGAATTTATGGAAACAGGTGCTTGAAAAGCTTCAGGTTCACCATATGTTGAAGTGTGACATTTGCACTTCAAAATCGTGGGAACTATACTTAACATGCTAACAAGATGCAATAAGGAAAGAAAATCACTTTTCACTCAAAAGTTAATTAAATGGATCTGGCAACAACAAATGTATTCACTTTTGCAACTATGTAATGTGTTTTGTGTTTTCATGTTGTAAACAGCCCTGTGATATTTGGATGAAAGGCAGTAAAGTAATTAAGTGATTGATTGATTGATTGATTGACTGATTGATTAAAATCAAAAGACTAGTAAACTATACCTCTTAAAGCAAAAACCTACACCCATAATAAAAGAACAAGACAAAGGAACCAACTATTGAATGTACTGGATTTTGCTACAACGTTAAAGTTTATGCATTAAAGCATATTCTCTTACATGTAATTAATGGACTGTCCATTAATTAAAAACAGGAAATGTGGAAAAAGCAAAAAAGTCTGCAGATTATTTTCTTATTTTGTCATGTGTGACCTACATTTACAATCTGATGGACAAATGCATCAGATCGACCTGCAGATCAAGTAAATTATACTGCTTACCCATGTATTGAAGAAGATTCACACTGCCACCCTCATTTCATGGACAGAAGTTGACTGGAATTGCAGCTGAGTCAACACTAGCAATGGGATTGTGTTCTCCACTGCACTTGAGGGCAGCAGGCTACATTAGGGGATGTATGATAAGCCTCTGGCACACATAGTTATAATCTCCAGCAGAGGAGAATGGCCAAGGGACTTGGGACCAGCTTGGGCAGAGAGACTGCTGCTGCCCACATCATCTGCCACATAAGGTGATTGCCTCACTCTACTTAATGGTACCAGCCCAGTCCTAAAAAATGTCCTTAGAAGGTCCAGTCCACACATGATCACTTGCAAGTCGCTTCCACTACCTTCACAACCTTAAGACTAGAAAACCACCCTGAAATCTGAAAATTAGAGGATGAGAAATGCCAATTTTAGTGCTTAGGCCATGCAAATTGTAGAAGAACACCGTCATGGATATAGCAAACACTGTACATGTGCTTATTCATGCACAGGGATGTCGCAGCACTCATGCTTCTTGCCTGAGAACAACTTCCTGAAGCCTGCAGTTTGTGTGCTGTGAATGGTTAGTTAGGCATGGCCAATACAAAGTCTTATTAACCAGGATAAACCATTTTAAAACAGGGAATGCCCTTTTTCTGAAAGCTCAGAGAGCAGCTGCCAGTCAGGGTAGACGATACTGAACTAGTTGGACCAATGCTTTGACACAGTATAAAGCACCTTCAGCTGTTCCTCTGCCATTTTGCTCGCATTCCATTCACTTCAATAAGATTTAAGTAGTATGTGGGCTATGGGACCTGGATGGCTAAGCCAAGGGGAAACAAGACTAAGGTTATAGTCCAGTATCAGTCATTCTTACTGAACTCAGTGAAACTTCTGGTTTGTAGTCTAAGGCCTAAAAGAAAGTTTGGAGACTTCAGAGGAGACAAACCTCTGGGCACAAGCCAAATACACTAACCATGACCAGGATACCTGTAAAATGAGGCATTTATC
Source organism: Podarcis liolepis (assembly GCF_965112155.1). Classification (NCBI taxonomy): domain Eukaryota; kingdom Metazoa; phylum Chordata; class Lepidosauria; order Squamata; family Lacertidae; genus Podarcis; species Podarcis liolepis. The sequence goes on along the minus strand of NC_139557.1, from coordinate 67,920,449 downwards.
AGCATGTACCATCTGGTAAGTGTAGCTCACTGGATGTTTTCTGTGGGTCAAAAAGGTTAAAAAACATTTTCATGTCAGTTCCAAACTTACCTCTGCCTGGGAACATTCATACTTCACCAGGAGTGCTGCTAACTCACTACGAGCCGTTTCTGCTGCATTCCGATAGTGGCACAGCTGCTCTCGAGTAACAGGAACATCCGACAAAAAATAATTATGAGCTCCCTAGTGAAAATAGTATAGTCAGGGTCAAAGGCAAAGAATAAGAACTCCTTGTTTTCTTTTCTTCTGTTATTGCTTCACTTAGGATTGCAAAGGACCAATTTTAAGGACAGCTTTCCAATCTGGTGCATGACCTGGGCAAGAAAATCAACTGGGGGGAGTGCCGTCGTGTTAATTTTCTTGGGCCTCTCAGGGACTTTCAATGCCATCAGCCATGGTAGAATTCTGGATTGCCTTGCCAGAGTGGAATTTGCAGCTAAAGTATTATGATGGCTATGATGGTTTCTGGAGGGATTGACCCAGGAAGTGGGGTTGAAAGGCCTCTGTTCTATATCATGGCTATTGGTCATTGGAATACTCAGCTTGCAAACTGGTGCTTGCAAATTGCTGTGGCCCAGGCTTTCCAGGTATTGCCAATCAGCTGATAAGAAGTGCCTGCAACCCCGTGGTCCAGCCACAACTTTGCCTGCCCTAATGGGTGATGCCATATATGACATCAGGTGTGCAGTGTGTGTGGCAAGTGTGTGTGGCTAAGTCAAAACAGCTTCATGGGTCAAAGTAGACATTCTTTTTTTTTTTATAAAATTTTTATTTGGTTTTCTGCTTTTATAAAGACAAAACATACACAAAGAAGACAAAAGACAAAAACATGTATAAAATCAGCAAATCCCCATTTCATAACCTTGTTCCTTGACTTCCCCCCACCTCCCCTCGTGCATCCCAGTTTCAAGATTATATCAGCAAGTTGGTGTTTCTCCTCTTAACAATCTTATTCATCTTATTACCTTTTTTATAATAAAAATTGATTTTCATAAGTTGGACTTAAGTTCTCTTCCATCGATTTTCATTTTATCTTAATTAAGAGTCATCTTAACCAAACCTAGAAGTCTTAAGAGTTTATAAGAGTCTCTTCTTCCCTCCCTCCCATCCCCGGTTTTTGTCCCTTCCCAATAAAAATCCAAATTCGAGATTCTCAGCCTGGGTTCCTCACGTCCGAGGCTTTCAAATCTCTTTCAGTCCCTCTTCGCCTGTCCTGTTGGTAGTCCTTTATGTCAGTCGTCAAGTCTGGGAAAAGTTCTTTCACCATCAAAGTGTATCCTCTTCCCACAGGAAGATTCCAAAGTAACTGCTGAAGAATTTCCACAAAGTCTATCCCTTCAAAGTCTAAGTCCAAACGGAGGCCCCAATCATATTTCTTTATTTTAAATTCCTGTATTCCATTTTGTCTTGGGACCTCCTCCTTCTTCTTCTGTGTCTTTCGCAGACTTGTGGTAGATATGTTCCCAGCGTCTCCTTGCTTGTATTCCGCAGATGTCAACTTTTGGTTGTTGCTTCCCAGGATTACTTCTTCTTTTTCTTGTTGTTTAGTCTCTTCCAGCTCTGTAGATATTGTTTCCCAATCAGCTGTGGATTCTTTCTCATTAAGGTCCTCAATACAAAGAGCAGAGTTGCCTGTTCCCAAGGTCATAGTCTCAAGTTGTTTATTCATGGCCAAGCTCTGCTCTTGTAAGATTCCCACCAGTTGAAACATCCTTTCGATTTCCACTAGTAACTTTCCTTCCACAGCCATTGTATCCATTGTAGTTTCACAGAATTCCCCCTAGGGGGAATCTGGTTACTTATTTGCCTTTTCACCAACAATCCTTTAACTGATTATTGTTACTTTGTTTCCAACAGTTTTAGCTCAATTATAACTCGTCTTAGTCCAGAGGGATCTTAAATGGCAATTTCTCACTTTAAACCGCCCGTTTGGCAGCTTTGACAGCTGTCAAACTCCGCAGCTCTTACGCAGGCACAAAAGCAGGACGTTCCCGAGCCCGGGAGGGGGGGTTGTTTAAAACAAAAGGAAGGTTTCCAAAACTCCGCTCTCCAGCCCAAAATTTCCTTTAGTTAAATCTTGGAAGTTAATGTCCTTTTTCACTCACCCCGCCAAGGGTAGACTCTCCAGCTTAGCTCTTGTGTCGTTGCTTAGATCGTCTGCAAGGGGGGGGTGCGGACTTCCTTTTAGCACACCCCCCGGTCGTCTCCAATTTAAAGTAAATTTTTTAAAGTCCCAATCCGTCTTACTCACGGGTGATTCTTTCAGTCCAAATTTTCAAGGAAGGAAGTCAGCGCTCTCTGGTCATGGCTCGCGGCTTCGCTCTACCAAGGTAGCGATCGACTCTCAGTGCCACGCCACCCCCGTATCCCCTCCGCAGCCTTTAAAAAGGCTCTTTGCGAATCAGGGGGGGCGCTTAAGGCACCCGCCGAGTCTTCAGTCCGCAGGCTTCCGCGCCTGCGGTTTTTAAGGGTCCCCGCGTCACCGGCGCGGCAAAGACCCATCCTCGGTAGAGCCGATTCCCTCCGCAACTCGGAGGGAATCCGCCATTTCCAGATCGCGTCAACCCGGAAGTCTCCAAAGTAGACATTCTATTAAAGTGGAAAAGTAGAATATAGTTTTTAAATGAATACATGTTTGGATTTTTATTTTTTTGGCTGACACAGTACTCAGGATGTTGATGGTATTTTGTAGTTTTGTACATTTCTCTTGCTGTACAAGAATCCTGAATGTTGTTTCTATAGTCTGAGAACAGCTGGCAACAGTTATCCCCCAAAGCCCAATTATCTTAAATAAAAGCAAGGATTTGTGAAAGTGAGAACAATCAAATACGTGCCTTCCAAATATGCTTCTAACATGACATCTGGGTAACTGTTGCATTGTTTATTTGAATAAAATTAAACCTAATGTGTTTTTGGAGCAGAATTGTATTTAACGCTATGAAGAATAGATAAACAGTACAAGTATGATTTGAGGTTTAAGGAAGGCTGGGGTTAATCTTTATGTGTATAAATAATCAGACAAAGGCATCTAAACAAATTTCAGCTAACCATTCAGACGGCTCAACATGCATTCAAGAGAATGTGAGTAGAAGCCCCATGTAAACATTCCCTGCTCAATACAGTGAAGGCTGGGAACTAAACTAACATGGTGATATTCATGGGGATGGAGCATGCATGCCTGCCTCTGCCCCCACCTCCCCAAATACCCACAGATACAGTGTTTGCCTGAACACACCTTGTGTCTTGGCTTCAATTTGTCTACACTCTGGACTGAATGAAAAATAGAAACCTAAACCTTCCAGTGCTTTTATTTCAGGCTTCTTTTCTGCAATTTGTCCACTTGTTGTAGGCAACAAGGAATTATGTGCTGGCAAGTGAGTGGGATGGCAGAAGAGGGACAGATTGTTCTGTTCTTCTTCCCTTCTTTCCACCACTCCTTGCAACATTTCGGTTTCCGTGATGACCACACACAAAGGGAACCCCCTTTCTCTGCTGCTAGCTTGCATGCATGGAAGAAACAAGCCTCATTTCCATTCTGGTTCCAGTCCAGAAGAGAAGGCTTTCAGTCTTTTCCAGACAACATGGAAATTATGAGACTCTTAGGTTGACAAAATAAGGTGCAGGCTACTAACTTTTGTGGGCTTATTTACAAGGATGTTCTGTACTCAAATGGTATGATGCTCACAGACCCAGGAAGGGGTTCATGTTTCATATTGTTATGGCTTAAATATTGTTGATTATTCCTTTAAGCACCTCATCTGAGAGGTTTTTACGCCATAATCACTGCTTTCCCCCATTATTGTATACTCTCCAACTAGCACAAGGTCAAATAACATAGTCTAAAAGCCAGCAGTAAACTTAAGAAAAGCATCTCAGTTGAACCATTCAAATCCTTTCTGAAGGCCAGAACTAATGTGACTGAGTTCCAGAGATTAGGGGCCATCACTGAAAAGGTCCTGTCTTTATTGCCTACTAGGTACACCTGGCATGTGAGTTGTATTTTGTTGCATTAATAAAACACAACAAACAGTACTGGATGGGATGGGGGGTAATGGCTGTTAGATTATGTTTAGCAAGGCTCCTAGGCCTTTAAAAGCTGTATATTAAGAAATTGTACAGCACCTAGATTGTTTCTGGTGCTTGGCAAATTTTTATACATTACTATTTTTGTTTGTTTGTTTGTAGCAGCTCCTGCTGTTTTAGTTGTTATTTGTAGGTTGTATTATTTCACCAACAAATGAGTTTTTCCCAAATGTGAAGTGTTGGCCTGTCTGTTGAATTTCTGCACAGATGGTCACTAAGGTATATACAATTAAAAGGTTACTGTAATCAGAGAATATTTTAGCAATCGTAAATCCACTGAGATCCAAGAAACAGGCTGCATAAAATAAAGCTGGGAAAAGTACACAAAGGAAATACCTTTTGCTCATTTCTGTTCTAAACTGCTGGATGACTGGGCATCAAAAACCAGGTAAAGTAATGAGGTAGTGGTTTCCTCTGCTCTACTTCCATATGAAATGCTGTAGTAAAAGCGGCCGAGAGACGAGAACAACCACTCCGAACTGATCCATGTGCCTAGACTGTGTGCCAGAATAGCTTTGGAACTACAGAGCCTAACACATCCCATCCACCATGCCAGGTGCTCAACCATCTCCTGTGTTTGCAGTTCCAGGCAGGCAGCAAACCCAGGATATTTATGGAGCCTAGCATATATGGGTGGTTTAAAAGTTGCAAAGGCAAAAGCAGAGCATGCCTCCCAATCTATTATACTAACTGTCCTCACAAGATCTAGGTAGCATCCCTGCAACATGTGGCTAAGAACACGCCCACCAGCTTTCCCCATTGTGCAACAACCATTGCGTCAACCTTATATAATCATCTTAAATGTGATATGTGATTTTTGGATATTTCTGTTTCCCTTTAGTCTATGTGCAAGGAAAAACAGACCTTGACATGTTCTGCTGGGTTGGATCTATAAATCAGATATATTCATTTATTTTGGACTCTAATAATGTCTCCATCTTCTTGGGATTACGCTTTACTGGCAATCTGTTTAAAATAAAGCATACAGCTTTGCCTACATGTTATTCATAGACACATTACTCCACACCAAAAACATTTAAAGAGAGAGAGAGAGAGAGAAGGGATGGGAAAATTAAAGTTCAATCGGGGATAGGGAAAGAAATACAGAATAAAAATAAGTTTTAAAAAGAAAATATTTCTGTGATTTATTTTTTACCGAAATCTGGATGATAAGCAGCTGAAATGCAAACAAAAGAAGAGTCTTGCTTGGATGCCCGCTGTGTCTTTGAAATTCCAAAAGTTACAAAGCACAGATTTATGACCACAGGCAAAATTGCTTTCATCATACACAGAGTTTGCAAATTGCTTTTCTGGCAGCAAAAGCTCAGTGGTTTTTTATGGAGAGTTTCAGAACCTAACAGATCAATTGGGTCATCAAAGGAAATATTACCTTAGTGATGACCAGTAACCTTCAGGTTGACCAGTTTTATACTTGAATATCCCAAAAGCAACCCACAGAAGAGAAGAGTTTTATGAAATGGACAGGTAATAAATGCAAGTAAAACCACACCAAATGGTGAGCAGATGGTTACACTTGTCCTGGATCCCACCCCTGTCCCAATAGGTTAGCCACTTTCCTACAGAAAAATAATGTCCATTAAGAGAGGAAGTAGCCTGCTCTGCATGTACATACCTCATATGTAAACGGATAAGTTTTTGACGATTAATTGATAAATACATTCTGTTAAATAAATAAATAAAAATGTATGACATTCACACATTTCATGCCATATATTTTAAGTTAAGTACAGTGGTGCCTCGCAAGACGAAAAGAATCCGTTCCGCGAGTCTCTTCGTCTTGCGGTTTTTTCGTCTTGCGAAGCAAGCCCATTAGAGGCTTAGCGGATTAGCGCTGTTAGCGGCTTAGCGGGCTTAGCAGATCAGCTGATAAGCGGCTTAGCGGACCAGCTGTTAAGCAGCTTAGGGGATCAGCTATAAGCGGCTTAGTGGATCAGCTGTTAAGCGGCTTAGCAGCTTAGGATCAGCTGATAAGCGGCTTAGCGGCTTGGGGAAAAGGGGGGGGAGGGAAAAAACCCTGCAGGAACTCGCAAGACATTTTCGTCTTGTGAAGCAAGCCCATAGGAAATTCATTTTGCGAAGCACCTCCAAAACGGAAAACCCTTTTGTCTAGTGGGTTTTCCGTCTTGCGAGGAATTCGTCTTGTGGGGCACCACTGTAGCTACAATTGACTGCAACAAAAGAAACACACGTGATCTGCATGCAAGTTACATGTCACCTTCTAAACACAAGGGCTTTCCATGCAGCAAACATATATGCCTAAAAATAAGGTGCTCACAGAGTTATTTTATGTTGATTGTTTGTACACTTTACAAAATCACATCAGCCTAGGAGCCAACCACGCAAACACACCCTTAGGATTTAGAATATAATCAGTATTGAATCAGTGTGGGGTAGTGGTTAGAGTGCTGGTCCGGGGACTGGGAGGCCAGGGTTCAAATTCCCATTCAGCTATGTAGCTCATTGGATGAGCTTGGGGCAGCCACTGTTTCTCAGCCTAAGCTACCTCATAGGGTTATTGTTGAGATTAAATAAGACGGGGGAGAACCATAAATGTCACCTTGAGCTCCTTAGAGGAAAAGTAGGTTTAAAATGTAATAAATAAGGAATGTTGTGGCAACAGTGTACAAGAAAACAGGTCCCTGTCCTGAAGAGCTAACATTTTAAAATTTGACAATGGGGAGCTTATGCCAAAGGCTTAATAGGAAACCGTTACTTGCTACTAGAAGGTGCAGATGAGGAGCTTAATTTGTCTACTATAAAATAATAACAAATCCTATAAAAGGCCTTGCCTTTGTAGAGGAAGGGAGCCTGAAAAAAGAAGAAAGAACAGAGATAAGTAGTTGCTCACTGGCAAAAAAAAAAAAAAGTGGATTGGTTGTTTTTGTCTGGCTGCTACTGTTATAAAAAATGTATAAAGATGTTTTTGTTTTTTTGCTGTAACTGAACAATAGATCCAATAAATCAATATGCTCAATTTTGCAATTGTTGTATGTTTATGAATCCAGGACTGCTGGTAATTATCTGGATATAGAGAAAAACAACACCGAATGTCAATCCAGAATCTTGACATGAAGGGTGCTTTCAAACAAGGAATTTCCCCATGGAAATCTGATGTGGTTACATTCACACAAACTCATATTTATGTTGTATCCCATCATGGTTTTAGTATCAATGAAGAGAGAGCTATAAATCCTGTGGGTGGGTGGGTAGGTGGGTAGACGGACAAACAAACAAACAAACAAACAAACAAACAGAACAATCCACTTCCATGACTGTCATCCATTTTAGGTATTTCACTCTCCTACTTCCATATTCCAAGATTATGCTTCCACTTTGTTCCTGGGCTTGCATTACATGTGCACTGAGAATATGTTATTACAAAAGTACCCAGTGCTTTGTGGGACCCCTTCAGAAGAAAAGGCTAAGGAGTATACCCTACAAATATGTGGAGTGCAGTCCCTAAGGTGGTTGGATGATGTGGGATATTTCTTTTTAGAGGATGCAATTGCAGTTCTAATTTTAATTATAAATATCAATGAGTTTGCAGTATACACTATTATTATGGACTCTAGAGAAAAAGGTTAGCATAAGTTAAAGTGAACATATGAAAACCACAAAGTGACTTGTCTCCATATGTTATGTGGAGACTGGGTATTACATTACAGGTGTTGTAACTATATGCAGTATAAGTGTAGTGCAAATAAAATGCTACACATGAAATCTTAGTCTTTTGCCCCATCATCTGGAAAGGTCCTATGAGAAACTTGAGCAACAATCTTCCTGGGTTTCTCTGAACTTTAGATCAAAGCCTTGAGTTGGATGAAAGATAAAGAACTGAAAAGAGGAAAACCTTGGATAAATACTCCCTCTTGCAGCATTTTACAAGAAACAGTTTAGTCCTTGAATTAGGAAAGATAAGCTTTAATAACCAAGCTGTACCTAAGTATAATTGAAACAATAATCTTTAGTGCTTTATACCATACAAGGCACACTGCAGCTGTGCTCTATGAAATGAAACAGCAAATGAAATGGATTGATCTGCTACCAGACCTTGAGAACTGACACAGAACAATTCTTTTTAGGGAGGGCCTTCCCTTTTGCTGCTTCCAAAACTTTTACTAGTAGTTAGCTTTCTTGTCCAAGAAAAATACAAATGAAGCAAGTTATACTGAACAGGTACTGAGTGGTCAGACAAGTTGATGATGTGTGGGTTTCTTCCAACAACAGAGGAACACAAACGGAAGACTAAGACAACATTCAGTCACCCATTCACACCAGTGACATAATATGTAAGCTAGTAAAACAGAGACCATACACAGAGTAACTCCTTCATGGAGCTACAATTTCCAGAGTTCCATAGGCATGAAGATTGACTGTTAAACCACTTTGGGATAGGGAACTAGGGGTCTCCTAACAGCCGTCAGCATCTTGAACAAACTACAGTTCCCAGCATTCTTTGGAGGAAGCCATGACTGTTAAAGTGGTAACAGTGCTTTATATGATGGGGTGGATGTGGTAATAGATCTTTACAGCAGCTGTATTCATAGTTTACAAACAAAACCATGTTACATTGCTCACATTATTGAGTCCAGTATAACATGTGAACTAAGGCTGTGTACACACCATATACTAAAAGCACATCTCCCCCAAAGAATCCTGGGAGCTATAGTTTACCCCTCATAGATCTACAATCCGCAGGACCCTTAACAAACAGCAGTACTCAGGATTCTTGGGAGATGCTTATTTGTATAGTGTGTACTTAGCCTAACTCTCTGAATTTCTGTAGAACACGTTTTGCTCTAAAAAACCCAAAAAGACATCTGGCATCTTCGGTCATAGGTCTCAAGCGGCAAGTTTAGGAAAGACCTTTGCCCAGAATCCTAGGCAACCACTTTTTTATTTTTTTTTAAAAAGGATGCTTGCAATTTGATACTGATGAGAAATAAAAACATATAGAATTCTCCTATATAGTAATTTACCCAACAAGCATTACAAAATACAGCGTAAAATTATACAGTGGTACCTTGGGTTAGAACTTAATTTGTTCTGGAGGTCCGTTCTTAACCTGATTAACTGTTCTTAATCTTTAGCTAATGGGGCCTCCCGCTGTTGCCATGCCGCTGCCGTGCGATTTCTGTTCTCATCCTGAAGCAAAGTTCTTAACCTTAGGTACTATTTATGGGTTAGCAGAGTCTGTAACCTGAAGCGCCTGTAACCCGAGGTACCACTCTAGTCTGTTCCTTATTATTCGTGAGCAGTTTGTATTTATCTTTTATTTATTATATTTATATACCACCCTTCATCTGAGTATCCCAATTTGGCTCTGGTCTCTAACTTGTAAAGACTCAGTAGGTTCTGAATGTTGAACAACTGCAACTCCAGTGCGCATTTGTGCGCATTAACAATGCTTTAAATGTTTTATTTATATCACGTTCCTGGTGATAATGCTTAAGGTAGCTCATTATCTTTTTTAGAAAGATCATATAAAGAAAATAGTTGACGATTTAACAACGGACGTTAAAAACAGCGGCAAAAACCCCAGCCAGCATTTGTCCCAGGAACTTAAAATGGCTTTCTAGTATCTAAATGACAGTGTAGGCACCAAGCAAAATTCATGGGGTGGGGGGATGACATGTTCTCTGATACGGCAAACACCCTGCTCCAATTGCTGCCTGTTCAGCCAGGAGCAGCTGAAGCAGGACCTTCAAGGTTGGTCCAAACAGGGATCAGGAACCTGTGGCCTTCAAGATGTGGCTGCACTACAACTTCTATCATCACTGGCCACACTAGTTGTACCTGATGGGAGCTGGTGCCTAACTGTGCGGACCATTTTTTATCACTGTAACTTGGTTGAATACTGTCACCTGCGTAATTATAGTCAAGGCACATGACAAACACCGTAACCAGAGGCTTGCAGCACTGAAGACTGGGCCAGAGTTAAAACAGGACTTCAGCCATGACATCAATAAAGGGTCTAAAAACGGAACTGGAAAACAAAGTGCAAGCTAGGGGGCACATCTGAGCTACTGCAGCGACACAGAGGGAACTACAGCACATCCCAACTTGTACTGTACCACGATAGGAGTCGAAACCTTTTCTTTCTGTCTTTTTCTTGGTGATGCTGCTATTCCTATAACAGCTGTGTGCTGAGTAAAATTCAGGAGATGCCACTTTTCCTTCCACAGAGATTCAGCGATGAGGAAAGTTTCACCTGTTGAATTTAGGAAAAGGGCGGGTGCTGGCAACCACACAGTTACACATTTACTCATGTAAATAGTCAACATGTACCAACAGAATGTATTAATAGGATTTCTCTTTCCATACCAAGAGAAAACCTTGCCTCTGGATCAGGCACCCCCAAACTTGGCCCTCCAGCTGTTTTGGGACTACAACTCCCATCATCCCTGACCACTGGTCGTGTTAGCTAGGGATGATGGGAGTTGTAGTCCCAAAAAAGCTGGAGGGCCGAGTTTGGGGGTGCCTACTCTGGATATTATATTTGAGAGAACGGGGCCTGCCCAAAGCACTGAGCCGCGCACCAGTAGCTCAGGACTGGAGCTGGGGGTCCATACCTCCGCTTCTAGCGAGGCTGCCGCCGAGGCAGGTGGCAGCAGCAACGGCGCGTTGCTGGTCACATCGATGAGCCTGGCAGAGGCAGAGCCCCCGCGGGAGCTGCTGCTGCTGCTTCTCATGCTCCCCCGGGGCCGCCACGCGCTAGACCTGAGCTGCGCGGCTTCCAACGTTCGATCAGAACTTTACCCGGGAAATCGACCGCGCGCGTCCTCAGCACAAATCTTGCTAAGCGACGCTGGTCTCCAGGGAAACAGGCACACACTGCAGAGCTTGTAGATTGGAGGGGACGGCTGATTAGTTCTTCTCGCGAGAGGTCTTGAAGTTGGATTTTATCCAACTGAATAACGTTTGTCTTCCCCTCCAAATGTTTGGGAACTGGGCAAGGAAAGCATTGCCCTCCGTATCAGGTTAGGCTGGTGGTGGCACCAGAAAAGCTGGCGAGGCTTAATGACTTCCAACAGTTTACAGGTTGAGTTAGAACAACGCAAATTAATTTGTAATTTCCTGCAGGTGGGTGGGGAGAATTTGAAACGCCTTTTCCACACATTGTATTGTTGCGTTTTAAAATCTTGTATTCTTAGCAAATTCTCTATGCGTTTCGTGCACACTTTAAGTGCTATAGGCGTATATACACCTAAGTATGAAACAGTCCTAAGTTTAGAGCTTTGACGACAAATGGCTCTTCTTTATTCTTTCTTTTAAAATATTATATCCTGTTTTCCCGTTTCATTGTTTTTTTAATGATAAAAATGTAAACATATCAAATATATTAAAAGCTTAAACACTTTAAAAGGAGAGCAGATACAGCATCATAGGTATTCCAGGGAGCAAAAAAAAATAAGAGTTAGAAGGAAGCTTGAAGGTTTTTAAACCAAATTCTCTTCTAAATGCCGTCTGCAGTGATGCAACCACAGTATAGTTGACAGATATTGCTGACAGACGGCTGTCCAGACGGCTGTCCTTTTAACATAAATAGTTCCAGCAAAGGAAAGCACTTCTCCCTATGCAGTCAGTTCCATTGTTGAACAATTTCTACCTTGGGAAAGTTTATCCTAGTGCAGGGATGGCTGGCCTTTCAGATGTTGTTGGACTGCAATTCCCAACTATTGGAAATGCTGGCTGGGTATGATGGAAACTGGAATCCTACACCATCTGGAGGGCCACAGGTTAACTACCCCTGTCCTAATGTTTATCTGAAATCTGCTTTTCTGCAGTTTCCACCATTGGTTCTTGTTTTGCCCTCTGGAGCAGTAGGGAACGAGTCTTCAGATATCTGAAGACTGCTATAATAGCACATCACATCAATTGCTCCACTTTTGCCTCCATCTCTAACAGGTGGCCCCAGAAGATTGCCCAAAACGGAATGTGGCCCTTGGGCTGAAAAAATTTCCCCACCCCTGCTGTGACTAACACATAAAGCTTGTAAGTACCTAGCACAAATGATCCTGGATTTCTTTGCCTGAAATCTGGCACATTTCTTACCTTTCCTTATGCCTGCAATTTTCAGACTGATGAACCTTGCCCTTTCAGGAAATTTGGATTTATTTGTCTGTAATTTATCCACTCTGGAGGGGCTACTGTGCCCTCACATTTCATCTACTTTTATAAAGGGGGTATGAAGGTATACCCATTGTTTGAATTCCTGCTAGTGAAGTGGGGTCTGGGGAGAGGAGGTAGAGAAAATGAAGTGGACTCGAATGGATGAATTGAATTGGAGAACCCACTAATACACTGAATGGAGGCTTTCTGTTTTACAAACTGCTGAATCCAAACTGAAAATTAGGCTGGTACATAACCATATTATTTTACCTTGCTAAGTAGGTAAGGAGAGAACTGATGGCATGAAACAGTGTTTCAAATAATAACCATTTTAATGATTGATATCCTACCTTGTCCTCCCAAATCATGTCTTTTAACTTAATACGCCAAAAATTGGGATCTTAAAGTGCCAACTGCTAAAGAATTCGGCTTCTATTCCCAATTACAATTAACTAGTTAGAACTGAGGCCAGCTTATGAAATTCATTAGACTTCTAGGTCATCTCCCTTAGAAATCATATTTCAGCCCATAAAAGTCTACTGGTAAAGGTTTGTAAAATCCAGAACACTTAGTAAAAATCTCAGATAAGCCTTTAATCCTTTTGTGGAAACGTAGAAAACAATTTAAGTTTTCTACTTGGGAAAGCTTCCACTAGAGTCCACTACTCATTTTCTAATTATTTATCAGTAGTGGGAGTGTGGGATTTTCATGACCCTCTTTAGATATATTTTAACCAGCTTTTTAAAGTGTGCCAATTTCCTTTCCAAAAGGAGAACTCACTCCTATTAATAAAAAGAGAAAGGAGGGAACAAAGCCTTTGTTCTTCTTGTGGACCACTTTGCCTTGTCTATGATAATCGCCAGAACTTTGGACAGGATGTTAGATAGATTAGAATTTTTTTTGCTGACTACCAAATATCCATCTACCCAAGATTTATTACAAACTGGCATTCTACCCGTAACATATGTAGAATCTTGTTTATAGAAGATCTTCAGAAAGAGGGAGGGGAGCAGATATAATTAGTATGTTTTTACTACCACTACATTGCATGAATAGAGATGTTATCATCAGGAAGATCAAGCTTTTGAGCTAAGAAAAGTACTGCATTTTCAGACTAAAACGTTGAAAATGCATTCTATTTAATTGCCTCTATTTCTAGAGAACATAAAAGATTCTAGCATTTGCTAAGCACAAAACCTACAGTAACACAGAGAAACTGTGACTTGGCTTCTGACATGTCTGAATATGTTTATATTCTTTGTGTTGTTATCACTTCTGCATGCATTTATCCCATGCTGCATCAGTAATTCTTAAACCTGTAAACTAATATGAGACCTCATACACAGATGAACACGTGTAATACACTGAAACCATATACTTTATGTGTATTTTGTATGCATTGTGAGGAGCAGCAAGTCTACAAATAAAAATGGCTTTTGATGCCAAAATTCACATTATTTGGCAAGGTGAGACCTTTTGTTCAGTCTACAGGACTCTGTAAAGTGTCATGTACATTGGTAGCATAATAAGAAACTGTACCAACACCTGAAAGTTCTTATTATAATGGTATGATTTAACTGTAGTCTAGTGATGCTGGTGTATGGGACACTGGTACAAAAACTGTCAGATACAGGAAATGTATGGCTCTCCAACAGGTGCTCAGTACCCCTGAACACCCCTGGTGTCTGCTGTGGGCCAAAGAAAAAGTGGTCACACGTATGTTTATGTTCTTGCCTACAATATCAATTTTAAATATAAATATATAGCAAACACACATACACAATACACATACACAATTTTCATCAGGGCCACAATATGCAGGAAGGAGAGATTCCATATTTTCATCTTCCAACACAATCCTAATGAAAATCAGTCACAGAGCTGTTAGACTTGGGAGAAAAGCTCAGCTAATAACTTAATTTTTTTCATAAGGCTTGTGGTTAAGAAAAAATGGGTTAAAGTTAAACCTCCCCTCTGCATGTTGTGATCTTGATGGCAATCATGTTCTCTTGCTGCTGGTGTGGCTTCTAATTAGCATTTTGTATCTCATCTAGTTTGATCGTGTGTTGTCCCTATAAAGTAGTGATGGATAATGCATATATTAAATGCCACAACAAATACAATGGGTGTGTGGCTAGCTCCAAAGCTAAATGGTGACATAATTTTATGTCTTTGAATATGATGGGGCAAAAATCTAATTGAAAGACAACCACAGGCTTTGGAATAGAATTTTTTTTACACACCAGGAATGGTAAAGATTCAAGGATTTTGAGGATCTAAATGCAAGACCACATGTTTAGATCTATTTAAAAAGAAAGCAAATTGAAGGCTCAATATCTGAGGGCTCACACAAGGCCTCAGATAGTGATATGTCTAAAGGCAACACTTACCCACAGAAAGGTGGGAAAGTGGCAGCACTTATGGAGGTTGATAGAGACTCTGATTCCTATACTGACAGAATTTGCCAAGCCCTAATATGTGACTGGACCACTGCATTGGCACCACTTGCACAGAAATTTGAAAACCTTTCTAATCAAATAAAAGACATCTTTCAAACTGCAAATGAAGCACTGATTTTTGCCACCACTAATCAGTCTGAAATACAATAACTGCATATGGCCACGGATTCTTGCCCTATAGCTCAAGGAACAACCAGAAAGAAATAGATGTAAACATTTTTAATCAGCCTACCAGAGAATTAGGAAGGGCGAGATATGACCAAATCATCTGTGGAACACTTTGGGTGGATTGGATACTAACATTGAATATAAATACCCTCAATCAATAACAGATGTGGAGAGGCACACAGAGTCCCTGGAGGCTTAAATATTATGCAAAATGTGATTAGAGGTGATATTATGTACTATGCAAATTGATGATGCTATATGGAGAAAAGGGTTTGTAGATTGTCTCAAAAGGTCATTATTTGCCACAGTACAATAGACCTAGTTCTCACAAACAGTACAAGAGCTGGTGAACCTATGTCTGGACAGTTCCATTTTGGACTGTGCATGTGATTTAATGATTTACCATTACATCATATTGAAAAGTGGGGATAAGGGTTTCTACACATAGAAAACATAGGTTATCCTTGACCATTAGCAATGAGGACTGGGGCTGATGGGAGCTGTAGTCCAAATCATCTGTGGAACACTGTGTTGGCTACACAAAGAGGCATATTGGTAACATTGTATCAGAGAAATTGAGACACAGCTGTAGCTCAGTGGTAGAGTATCTGTTTTGCATGCAGAAGGTCCCAGGTTCAATCTCTGGCAACTGCTGGTAGGGATGGGAGAGAGCCCCTATCTGAACAGCAGCTGCCAGTCACTATAGACAGTATTGAGTTAGATGGACCAATGGTCTGACTGAGTGTAATGTAGCATCCTATATTCCTATAAAGGTTATTAGAAACTGAACTTTGTTTCACGAACATCTTCTAGTTTAAGGTACAGACTCAGGTATACGTCTGTTGGAAAATAGCTATTGTGATTTTGAGAGGTTGCCTTAAATAAAAGGCATGTCACATAGAGGAGGGAGAAAGGTTGTTTTCTGCTGCTCCGGAGAAGCGGACACGGAGCAATGGATCCAAACTACAAGAAAGAAGATTCCACCTAAACATTAGGAAGAACTTCCTGACAGTAAGAGCTGTTCGACAGTGGAATTTGCTGCCAAGGAGTGTGGTGGAGTCTCCTACTTTGGAGGTCTTTAAGCAGAGGCTTGACAATCATATGTCAGGAGTGCTCTGATGGTGTTTCCTGCTTGGCAGGGGGTTGGACTCGATGGCCCTTGTGGTCTCTTCCAACTCTATGATTCTATGATTCTAAATAGACATTGTTTCCATCCCAAACATGGGCCTGAAATTGGATTTGAATGTATCCTAATTATCATCCAGAGCCATCCAGAACACTCCCTCTCCTGTTTCTTTAATCCACGGATGGGGAAGCTATGGTTGTCTAACTCCAATCAATTCTTAACATTGGGGCTGATAAGAGTTGGAGTCTCAAGAACATCGGGGAGGGCCACAGATTCCTCATTTCTGCTTTAAGCTACTGTTGACCAATGCATGCAGCTGTTATACTGAAGAAATTATTAAGATGCTTATTTACATGTGTTATTTTATTAAATTTTGTCCAAAGCAGCTATAAAAACGTCTGCTAAAGAACTGTAAATGTAACATACAACACAAGGCAAAGTGCTGCACTGTAATAACTAAAACAGTATAAGAGGACAGATGCAGGCAAACCATTAAAACACGCACTTCTTGACCCTATCCAAAAATATTTTAAGAATAGAGGAAAGATAGCCTTTAAGATGGTTCTGATACTTTAAGAATAACAGGAAAGGGTTTGTAAAATTTCACAATTTCACACAACTTTAAAAATCTGAAGATCTGTAGAACAAAATAAATAACATTAATATTGAACCCCAGTAAACCTTCCAATCTTAAACATCATAAACAGTGTTCATGAACAGTGCAATGCTTTACACAAGCCAATCATGAAGCAGCATCAAACTGAATTATTCCATATTTCCCAATGATCATCCATTCAGGTTCAGTTTTAGTAAGCTGTTCACCTTGCCCAGGTTTCAGCCCAACCTGGATATCACATTTTAGCGTTCTTAAGCTACAGAGAGGGGCAGGGTGAAAATTGTTCAAGGCTTGATGGAACGGCACTGTGAATTCCCACTTCCGATCAGCTATCAACTTTCTGTAGTTCAAATCACCTTTAAAAACAATTAAATTTGACTTCTGCAATTCACTGTACAAATCAGGAGCCACTTGAGCCATCCTACAATATTCATGTGGTGAGGTCCAGAACAAGTGATTATGAAAAATCCAAGCGCCATTTTTCAAATAGCCCTCCCAGCAGACACCACACCTAGACATCCCCTTGTGATTAGCTGACTGCATTTGCTTAATTGTCCAATTCAGGTCACGCCTTGTAGTATCTGACACATACCATGGGATGCTTTTCCCATGGAAATGAATTTCAGTAGCTAATTTGGAGGATAACAAGAAGTCAGCCAGTATAAGGTCAGCAGTAAGTTCAAAACCAGCATTATCCAGGACTATGTCAAGTCTAGTAGTCTGCTTATTCGTGTTCTTTTTGTTTATAAGCAGTGACCAAAGCATTTCCATGTGATCCACCAAGATAAAAGGTTTTAACTCTTCCACAGACAGTAATGGGTCAGACTTCTGAGAATTATCTGCCCCAGCTGACATTGACAGGTCACACTTATTACCCCACAGAGAAACCTAAAGAAGGAAAAAGTACACCTTAATCTGTATGCCAAGTGATCCTTGCTCTACTATACACCAAGTGCATCTTCGAGGACTGCAGTTGAGGGGCTACTGAGAGTTCTGCTTGTTGTAACAGGAGAAAGTAGGTCAGAATCGGAGTATTTCTTTTTACTTCCATTGAAACCAATGTGAAAAGGCAGTGGGTTAATTCCCAAGAGGAAAGTATAATATTAATAAAATTTAATAAGAAATGTAAGAAAAATGAGAATTAATCCACTTCTTTTGACCTTGAACAGGCTTAGGAAGTAGCAGTTTCTCTGCCAAGACACACTTACTGTTCTGTCAGGTTCCAATCCACTAAGCCAGGGAACCTCAGGCTCAGGGGGCCAATGTGACCCTCCAGTTCTCCTTCCTCCTTCTAATGTGTTATGTAT
The DNA here is from genome assembly GCF_965112155.1 of Podarcis liolepis. NCBI lineage: Eukaryota > Metazoa > Chordata > Lepidosauria > Squamata > Lacertidae > Podarcis > Podarcis liolepis. The sequence goes on along the minus strand of NC_139557.1, from coordinate 67,902,518 downwards.
GAAACACCTGTTAGTGAAAGAACATAACTAAACCAATAAATTGGTTTTTATTGAATACTAACAAGTGATGTTGGGACGCAAACCACAGAGCCTAGGACTTGCCGATCAGAAGGTCGGTGGTTCGAATCCCCACAACGGGGTGAGCTCCCGTTGCTCAGTCCCTGCTCCTGCCAACTGCTCCAGCAGTTAGAAAGCACGTCAGAGTACAAGTAGATGAATAGGTACCCCTCCGGCAGGAAAGTAAATGGCATTTCCATGTGCTGCTCTGGTTCGCCAGAAGCGGCTTAGTCATGCTGGCCACATGACCCGGAAGCTGTACACCAATGCTCCCAGTAAATCGAGATGAGCTGTATGCCAATAAATCGAGATGAGTGCCGCAACCCCAGAGTCGGTCATGACTGGACCTAATGGTCAGGGGTCCCTTTACCTTTAACAAGTGATGTTACAGAAAAGTTGAGGCCAAAGTGTAATTAATATAGTTTCTGCTTATGCATTTAGCAGTTTTCTGCAGATGGGTTATATGATTAATCTCTCAGTATAAAGCAGACTCCTGATTTAGCTAAGAAGGGATGGGGAACCTGTGACCTCCCAATGTTCGACTTCTAACTTCCATCATCCCCATCAAACATGGCCAATATATGTGCCTTCCTGTAGCCCTATTTCATTTTGGAGAGGCCTTTAAATGTTGTAGAAACTTTCTGAACCTTCTCTCTCACAGTAAAAGCTGTAGCAATATTTTTGGCAGCATGCCCTAATCAGGTTTTGGCAAAGGAGAGATCAATACCTATGAATTAATAGTTTGGCAAACTACAAAAACAAAAAGCAAGCTAACGATAATAATTGATATACTGTTTTCTGAAGAATCATCATAGGAAGGTATGTGTATGACTGAGAATAAATGCCAGAAACTCTCCATAAAAATATTTTTGCCTTAGTTATTAAATCCACTATGTGCATGGAACAGATTTGGGGTTCTATGTATTATTCCAGATCATTTGTCATGCTTGTTTCTGGGCCTCAGTAGTCACTATTTTCAACAATATTGCAGAGAACAGTGTATGATGAGTTGGAGGTTTATAAGATAGGAACTCACTTAAAATGGTTCTGATGGCCTGAATAGTTTCTGAACATATTATCACTAATGGTTTCCATTAGGTCATATTTGAAACTAGATATTTAAACTGGATTTTAACATTACAGAATATGTGCAACAGATAAATTATTTAAACAAAATTTTACCTGTAGCAGCTTCAAAAATTCTTCCTTCAGGGATTTTTCATCTAGGCCCTTTATGTTTTTCAACAGCTCTTGTAGATAGGTGCTTAAAACAATAATAGCTTCCTGAGATTCAAAGAAACCATGATCCTTTTCTTTTTTAAATACATCATAGTCACTGATGGGTGGACTAAACAGAAGGGATAGAAACATAAAAATACATTAGTCTTTGACATCACTAAATGCCAAAAACTTTCTCCCATAGCCGTTGCAGTCTCTGCTGAGACTGTAGTATGTCATGTCTAGCATGGTGCTGTGGGATCAGTGTCAGCTGATGGGGCCTGAAGATGTGGACAGTCATGGGTGCAGTGAGGATTTATGGGGGGGGCAGAACCTAGGTTAGTTAAGTATTTTTATTGATTTACTTGCTCGGGGAGGCAGCTGCCCCCCCCCCTGGCTACACCCACGGACACAGCGCTTGCAGCAGTGTGTCCAAGCTCTCTTATGACAGGATAGGTTCAGAATGTAGCTCACAGTTCTCTGTATTAGGATCCCTGGTGTCCTCAAGGAGGGAGTAGTATGGTCACTTCCTCTCTTTTTTTTCTCCAAAGTTTTTATGAGAGATTTTCTTGTGTTACAAAACAAACAAATAAATGGGGGAAAGTACATATAGCATCTCCATTTCTGATTTATAGAGCCTTTTCCAGTTCATTTACATTGTGTATGAGTCACTGTCATTCTAGAAATGCGGTTGTGGGGGAAGAGAGGGGAGAGGTGGAACAATAACATTATTTTGTTCTATTGCATAGCGTTTGTGTATGTTATATTGTCAGCATCACATGGGTAGGGCTTTTATTTGTAGATTTAATTTTTATTGGCATTGCGAGAGAGGGTCCAGAGCCTGGTTGGTTGAGTTCAGTTGGTTTCAGGGTGGTTTGTTTGTGAGTGTGAGGAGGGTTGTTGGGTCAGGTTAGTCATAATATTTCATATGCTGCTTGTGGAGGGGATAGGTCATTGTGTTGTTGTGCTGTGTATGTGATAAAGGGGAACCACTGGGATGAAGGCGTCACTCTCCACTTGATAAGAGTTGTTTGCTGCTGATGGAAAGCTGTCTTGTAAAAACCTATCTTGGCTGACTATAGCCTACCAGGCCAAATTCACAGTTTTACTGTTAGTATATAAACACCTAAACAGCTTGGAATCAGCTGACTTGAGGGACCACCTTTCCCCATATACCTGATATTTTAAGTTGGAGATGCAGTTAAGGGTTCCATGTTTGTGTTGCTTCTACAAGACAGAAGGCATTTAAGCATGATTGCACCTAGGTTGTGGAACTCCTTGCCTATTACTATTAAGCAAGCACCATTGGTACTTGGTTTCAGCTGCCTATGTGAGACTCTTGTTGACACAGTACTTTTCTGCTATATAAAGTGGCTCAACTGTCCAGTGATATGCAGTTTGCTGCTGGCAAACTATTTTTGTGTTGTTTTATGGATGTGTTATGCTCGCCACTGCTTACTATCTGATATATAAACCTATGTACTTACTTCTGAGCGAGTGCCTCATGAATTCTACGATACATATAACACTCTGTATATAGCCAAGGAGACTGAAACCAGCTTGGTGGTCCATCTGATAATTTTTGATGATATTCTAAGCACTGGTTCCACAGAGTGGTGTCAGGGAGGCTATCATTCAAGGCAGTCAGTGGCTTGTCTGCCTGCAGCTCATCTCGTAACTTGGTCAGAAGGACTATAACTTTCTTCGCTGCTTCAATACCTTTCTAAAATAAAGTAGGAAATAAATATTTTCAATCAAATGTGTGTGTTGATAAAACTTACTTTTCCCCCACAAAAAACAAATCTTATTTGATAAATACAGTGCTTTAAGGACCAGAACAGCTATAAAAAGTCATTTTCTCAGGAGTTCCTATCAAAAGTGCAAATCCAGATGACATAGCTCTCAGAGCAGGGAACATAACAAACAACATAGTATTTGAATTAAGCTGAATGAACATTGGCATTGCTAACCTGTCTGTGATCCTGGGTGTTAATCAAGTAAATGTGGTTTAAGAGTTAGAAACAAATTTCTAAGACCAGGGCTGCCATCCCTGTGCCCATGGGGCATAGTGGTGCCTGAAAGACTTTAACTGGTGCCCCTAGACATGGTAAGTTATAATGGAAAATGTATAGATACACTTCTAAGCAATTTCTGTGAAATGAGCAAACCTGGCTGCTTCTACCTGTCAGGTGTTTTTAGCTGATGAGTGAAGTCAGAGCTGTGATTTGGGCACTAGGTAATAGGAATCCACAGGGTCTTAAAGAGACGCTGTTTCTACCTCCCTAAATGTCCTTTTCCTTTTCCTGCTTCTGCCTCGTGTGCAAAACTTCAACAGATTAGGTATGCAGTCCTGGGAAGTTTCAGTGTTATTGTATCCTTAATTTTGTGTTGTGCCATGGCCACTCCCATAGCAGTCATGTTGCTATATTACACCTCCCGTGGTAGCCATTTTGTGACTGGAACCCCCAGCATGGTCTCAAAGTTAAAAACTTAAGGCCAATGCAAATAACTTGGCAGCAGATTCAGGACAATAGAAAATGCTTGTTCACACAAAGCATATTTTATTGATATCACTGTGCACAATATGTGACTGCCAAAAGTTAAATGGCTTGAATGGGAATGGCAAATTCACGGGGCGGAAAAGTCTTATCACTATCTAATAGTAACAATGGCTACAGAGAACTTCCATGTTCAGAAGCAGTTATGCTACTGCAAGCCAGTTGATAGTGAAAGACAGTGGAAGATGCCTATTCCCTTCATTGTATCTAGTTTGCCACTGGAGAAGCATAATGCTGGATAAGACAGATCTCTAGTCTGATCTAGCATGGCTCTTCACATGCTCAAATGAAATCTGATGTTTTCTAGGCATTTGAAACAATTCTCAAAAGGTACGGGTAGACCTAAGATTTCCAATAAAATATCAAGAAAGAAAAGGTCAAATATACTGATTTCTTACTTCACCATGTTCTTCAAAGAATTCATTTTTATGTTGCTCCATATTATTGATAACTCTAGTCAGGATTACTGGCAGCTTGTCTTTAATTGTATTGTATGCAAAGGATCTATGAAGAACAAAATATTATATCTATATAATATCTAAATGTATTTATATTGTAATGTATCCTTTTCTTAGGATTTAAATATTTTTAAAATCACAACTTTCTCCCTTTGTAGGACCCAAAGTGGCTCACAGCATAAATTAAAACGTACAACTAAAAACAGTTATAAAGAAACATTAAACTGCATAGATCGTATGCTTCAGAACACTGTAGCTCCAGGCTACAGTCCTAAATACACATCACAGTAGGGTTGGTTGGCCCGTTAAGAGCATTGTCGTATCATCCTCTTTTGGCTCCTGCCTTCTAACATAGCCAGCCTAGGGGGTGGACCTGGTTGTCAGTTTCCTCTTCCTTAGCCTCAGTGCTTCCTTTGTGGAGTTTGGAAGTGAGGAGAATGGGTTTAAAAGTAGGAATAGTTGGTCCCCCTTGTCATTAGCTTTACCTACTGTTGGCTACCCTACCAGTCATCAGGTCAGGATTAGAACTATTAGCATCCTAAACTGTTATTGGACACTTCCACATAGCAGTTTCTGGAGAATGAAAAAAAAACACCACTATTGGATTTTCCACAAATACCATAAATTCACATTAAATAGGGAAATACCATGGTACATTTTGATGTGGCTGTGAGGATTCAGGTAAGGAGCACAGAGTCCACAGCACACTGCTGTATGGAAGAGCCCTTCATTTCCTTCGTCCAACTGTCATTTCCCAACTGTCACTCCATGCTCCCTCCATCTCTTATATACGAAGTTGTTTTTATCATCTGTACAGTATTCTAATACGATTCGTTTCTCTATTGTTTTAATTCCCTTACACTTTAATTATTTTTTAAAGATCATTTTTGCAAGTTTTTAGCTTTCCATATTTCATCCGCCTTGTTGTCATTTGTGCAAGCCGCTTTCAAACCCGGTCTGGGGGTGTGGGGGGAATATACTAATAAAAGTCCTGTTGAACACAATGGAATTTATGCCATGAGAGAGAAAACGCTTACGATGCTCTTGCTAGTCAAGGAGCATGGAAAATTGATTTAAGATAAAATCTTATTAAAGCCTTGCGCGAAAAAGGAGACTTTGGACACCGGTCTTGTGCCCAAAGCAAACGTGGCACAGGAGCTCAGGGTCTTGGTAAGAGCGGGAGGAAGACCCTGGAAGAGACCTGGACACAAGCTCCCTCTCCCAGCCCCATTTCGCACAGCCCCGACGAAGCGGCGGCGGGACGCACCCCTTGAACTTGCCCGCGAGCTGAGGCGGCAAAGTTGCCATAACCGGCGCCGCCATTTTGCTCACTGCGGCGCCTTCCCGGCACGCCACCCGGAGCAGCTAGGCGCTTTCCCAAGCAACGCCTGTTCTCATTGGTCCGCGGCTGCGTTCCCTCGCGCAGCGGCCTTAGAAAGGGAGCAGAGCGAAGCAGCTCCTTCGGTAAGGAGGCAGTGAAGAGGGGTGGGGGGCGGGGTTGTTGTAGAGGAGCGGAGGAGCCTCCTCCTCCCCCCGCCCTCGGGAAAAAGAAAAAAAGGTCACAGGTCTCGTTCTGAGTGGCTATTCGAGATGCGCGCGCATTCCCCTGTGAGACTATCTTCTGTCCTCTTCCGCCCTCACTAGGACCGGGCACAGCTGGCTTCCGCCTCGGATCCTTGGCGCTGAGTAGCTGCGGAGCGAAGAGACGCGAAGTGGGCGGGCGGGGAGAGGGAGCTATTCTTAAAAAGTAAGCTGCAGAAGGTAGTTAGGATTCTTGTGTATATTCTATAACCGCAGACTTACAAAACGGGGCACGCAAGGGAGAAGGGACTGGGAGGGAGGAGGAAAAAATTAAACTCAGGCACCAGTTCTTAGAACAGTTGTTCTTATAATGACCAGCTGGCACAGTTGATGAGTAGGAGGTGCCTGATAGAGCTGGGCTTTCAGCAAAGCTGATGATGGAAGGAGCCTTCTGCCTCCCAGATTGCCCACTGAGTTTGGTGGAATGGCTACACTAAGGAGACAGTTGAGGGAGAGGATGGAGCTGGTCACAGCAGAGCCAAAGGAGTGAGACACCTCTAAATTATATATACAGGCAGCTACATTTTTGTGCACCTCCAATTGATGCATGACCCCCAACACACGTGTTGTTTTTGGCCCTGGAACGGGCTTAAGGGACAGGGAGTTGCTTGTCATTCATGTCTCAGTTGAGATTATCCCATGTTGTCAGTATCCCTGAACAAGAGTCTGGGCTCTGCAGTAGACTCAAAGCTTAAGATCAATCTAGGCAAGACAAACTTGGAGTAAGAGGGACAGACTATACAGATGAGGAAATACTGGTCCTGGGTGCATATTCTTCTTTAAGGGTGAAGGAAGACCCTTGGACCTGGGATTGTTATTGAAGAACCAGGTGACAATATTAGCTAATTCTTAATAATTACAGGAATACAAAATAGATCTTGCCACTGTCTCAGTGGCAGGGAGGTACAGAGGTGTACCTTAGGTGTTCGTGTAATTTGGTATTGTATGCACCCTAATGGACTCCAACTAAAGAAAGTACTGCCAGCACCACAATTTTAGCATCAATGTGGGTGTACTAGAGGGAATGTTGAAAATCCATTTTGATTCTACACTTAAAAGATAAAGCTGCTTGACTATCCTTGCACCATGACTCTGAGGAGGTCTGTTGATAGATGCTGGTGTTGGAAAAACAAGAGCTTATTGGGATTGTGGGACTGTTTCAACAACTGAAAGTACAATTGAAAAGCCAGAATACATCTAGAATTATGTAAGATGACTGCACCTGAATACCTTGTTGTATCATAAACCCATCTACGCAATAGTACTAGATGACCGTATTTTTCGCTCTATAAGACGCACCAGACGACAAGACACACCTAATTTTTGGAGGAGGAAAACAAGAAAAAAAAATTTCTGAATCTCAGAAGCCAGAACAGCAAGAGGGATCGCTGTGCAGTGAAAGCAGCAATCCCTCTTGCTGTTCTGGCTTCTGGGATAGCTGCACAGCCTGCATTCGCTCCATAAGATGCACACACATTTCCCCTTACTTTTTAGGAGGGAAAAAGTGAGTCTTATAGAGCAAAAAATACGGTAATTTATAATAACTACCACCAACTGATGCAGATACCGCTTATACTGGAGAAAGAATTCAAGCCTATCCATTGAATACATTTGAATCCATTTATTTATTTAAGCTAATCTTGACCAGAGAAGTTCAGGCAGCTTTAAAGTAAGACTTGAGCTACAGAAAAGCAAAAACTTTTAGCAAATCAAAGTGCAATATTTTGTCGTTAATGTTAGAATAGAGGCCAGACAAACCGCAGCTACTAAAGCTGCTCTCAGTGTTTCCTCTGTCAAGCATTCTTTACTTACAAATATCTAAGAATAATGAGGTTTTCATTTTTTAAGACCATGAATACCAGAAAAGGGTTTGTAAAATGTCACAATTGCACACCACCTTAAAAATAGCAGTAAGACCCGTAGAAGAGAACATGCATATTGAAAGCCAGCGGTCTTTCAACCTTGACCAACAAAGGCATTTAGCACAGCACTGTCCTTTAAACTTTGCACATCAATCATGAAGCAGCATCAAACTGAATTATTCCATATTTCCCAATGATCATCCATTCAGGTTCAGTATTAGTAAGCTGTTCACCCTGCCCAGGTTTCAACCCAACCTGGATATCACATTTTAGCGTTCTTAAGCTACAGAGAGGGGCAGGGTGAAAATTGTTCAAGGCTTGATGGAACGGCACTGTGAATTCCCACTTCCGATCAGCTATCAACTTTCTGTAGTTCAAATCACCTTTAAAAACAATTAAATTTGACTTCTGCAATTCACTGTACAAATCAGGAGCCACTTGAGCCATCCTACAATATTCATGTGGTGAGGTCCAGAACAAGTGATCATGATAAATCCAAGCGCCATTTTTCAAATAGCCCTCCCAGCAGACACCACACCTAGACATCCCCTTGTGATTAGCTGCCTGCATCTGCTTAATTGTCCAATTCAGGTCACGCCTTGTAGTATCTGACACATACCATGGGATGCTTTTCCCATGGAAATGAATTTCAGTAGCTAATTTGGAGGATAACAAGAAGTCAGCCAGTATAAGGTCAGCAGTAAGTTCAAAACCAGCATTATCCAGGACTATATCAAGTCTGGTAGTCTGCTTATTCATGTTCTTTTTGTTTATAAGCAGTGACCAAAGCTTTTCCATGTGATCCACCAAGATAAAAGGTTTTAACTCTTCCACAGACTGTAATGGGTCAGACTTCTGAGAACTATCTGCACCGGCTGACAGTGAAAGGTCACACTTATTGCCCCACAGTGAAACCTAAAAGAAGAAGAAAAAGTACACAATCCCTGTGAGCTTAGTAATGCCTTGTTAAACTATCTATCACATATATTTAGATTCAGATTTAACGGCATACTTAAAAAAGCTGGATTCCCAGTAGTCAGCTGTTTAGCAGAGAAGAGTGTCTGAATCAATCTCCTTACTTCTGAACAACTAATTGAGGGGATTCAATCTTATTTTAAAAATATCAACTACCTTTGTTGGATTAAGCTGGGGAACCATGCACACAACACCCATTTACACAAGCTATTGCCTAGCAAGATAGGGTTAAGGATAGGGATATGGACACTGAAGCCTCCTTTCAAATACATATATCCCTTATTTAGAGCAGGATGCTGATTTATTGGGAGAGGGGATAATTTTATTATTTATTCAATTTATATTCTGCCGTTCCCCAACCCAGGGCAGCAAATCATCTTGTGAATTGCGGAGCACAACTAACTCCCAGGTTTCTAAATTCAAAAGCAAAAACTACATCCATCATACTTTAGTCGCAAGTTTAGGTGATGTTTATTAGTTTTCAACAAATGAGCATCACATCAGTAACTTTGTAAGGACACCAAAATCAGGTTCCAATGAGGCATAAGTGACAACAGATTATAAGTGAGAGAGAAAAAACAGAAGGAATGTAAATGCTATTTTGTGAAAGATAATCAGGGGAAGCCATGGGTATAGCAGAAAATAAATTTCAGAAAAATTAACATCTCAAAAACATCTATTTCAGAGCTGTGAAATAATTATGTGCATGAAAAAGAATTATGTGCTCGTTTCTGTGCCCCAATATTAGAAGTGCAGCCAATGATATAAGAATTTTACTCACCGTTTAAAACAACATTGCAGAAAACAGTATATGAGTTGTTGAAGGATCTTAACTTTCTTAAAATTATTCTGCTGGCATGGAATAACTTTTCAACATTTCTTATCAGAAATGTGATACGTCTCATGTTTTACATTAGGCCATCTTTGAAACAAGAAACTTAAAAATTAGAAAATATGTGCAACATTAAATAAACAGTAAGTATTACTAGTTTTACCTGAAGCAATTTAAAAAATTCCTTTTCCAATAAATTTTCATCTAGTTTCTCCACGTTTTTCAATATTTCTAGCAGATAAGTACTCATTAGAATTATAGCTTGTTGAGATTCAAAGAAATTGTGTATCTTTTCTTCTTTAAACACATCAAAGTCACTGATGAGTGGGCTAAACAGAAAAGGGGGAAAACATAAATTAGTTTTTGACCTTAATAAATACTGAAGACCACATCCACATGTTGAACTCCCTGCCCCGCCAATTGCTTACCCTGTGACATGGTGATATGTTGTATACTTCTACACCCCAGCTCAAAGTCATGGGCCTCATTCACAAAATGCTAAGCCAAACCACTGCTTAATATACATAAACAAGTATACTTGTACAAAACTAGGGCACTTCACTCCTTCTTGGGTCCTGCTGTTGCTCCGCTATTAGGAGCTAAGCCATGGTTTGGCTTAGTGTTACCTGTGAATCTCGGCTTGTGGTTTGTCTCACGCCAAACCTTAGTTATACAGCTCATTGTCTGTCTAGAGAAAAACAAGCTAGGAGCACATTTGCACAGAACCCTAAGCCAAACCATGTGCTAGCTCTTGGTAGTGTAGCAGCAGCGGGAGGAGTGAACTACCTGTGATTTCCTAACCACACTAGCACATTTGCTTATTTATGTTAAGCCACGTTTTGGCTTAGGGTTATGTGTGAATCAGGACACATAATGTAACATGTAACACTCAGCCAAACCATGGCTTAGCTCCCAATAGTGTAGCTACAAAGAACAACAGGAAGTTCCATCCTTAGTCAAACAGGTTTCATTTTACTATGTAAATGTTAGAAAGGTGTTTGAGAACAAATACAAAAGTTCTCGGATTCTCCCTGCCCCTGCTCATCATACTTGTAGCATTCATCATAAATACACCAATCCATCCCACCACTATTCTCTTTCCTTGGCCAAGAGCAGAAAGCAGGAATGTTTAATCTGCAGTTCATATTTACCAAATAAGATACATGCAACAAATATATAAAATCATAAGCTGCCTTCTGCATTGGTCCAATGTAGTTCAGTACTGTCTACACTGACTGGCAGCAGCTCTTCAGGGTTTTCATACAGAACATTCCCATTCCTACATGGAAATGCCAGAGATTGAAACTAGGAGCTTATGCTTGATAAGCAGATACTCTATTACTGAGCTGCAGTTGTTCCCTATTACCCAACTCTGACCAGTGGTTTGGACGTGGTACACAAATGCATGAGAAGGAAAGAATAGCTTGAGTTATAAATATACCAGGAATATTTCATATTTTTTTCCTCCCTTATTAACACACATGGCTCCTGTCTAATAAAAATGACAGAAGTACAGAAATCAAATATCTGAAGTTGTTCAATATAAAATGTTTTTTGTTATTTAAAATAATTAATTCATAAGCAAAGCACACATTTCTTGACATTTTAATGAGCTTATACGACCTTTTATAGAGAAATAATTCCAAGCAATAATATATAACAAATAAACATTGTAATTATGAAACACAGAATGGTTTCAAAATTGAAACGAACTTTACATTTTTTTCTTCCCAAGAAACAAGGTATTCCTTCATCCTTCCAGGAACAGGAGAAAATAATGTTAACAATTTTTTCCTCATCATTTCAATGTCATCTGATAGGACTCCACATGCAATCTGTACTCCAGATTTGGGTAACTACTATATCCTGAGGCACTGTATAAGCTGTGAAAGTGGGTTATAAGTTACGTAAATTAATATAATTATTCTTATCACATTAACTTTACAGTATTTTTCAACTGATTTTTTTATTTTATTTGATGGCTGTTTTTTCTATGGGTGGGGTTCAAAAAAGAAAGTAGCCAACAGTTTTCGTTTCATTCAATTAAGCTGTAGGCTAAAGTGAACAAATCACTTTACAGGTCTATCATTAATCAGAAAGCAAAGGAAGAAGAGAATTACAAAGACTTCAAAATTTGTAGCAAGAAGTGACACTAAAATTCCAACTTGTAGTTATACTATACCTACTAAATTAGGTTTTGAGGTGGATTAGAAAATATTAAGAATGCATGAAATAGACAAGAGTCACTAGGAAGGAACAAAGTTCACCTTCCCCAGTCTTCAGATGTTCCACTGGCACTCTGCTGTTGATCTGTGTACCGCATAGCAGGTTTCAGAGGAAATAACCGAAGCCCAGAAATGGCTGTTGGAGTCCTTCACAGGATGGTGTCTATTTACCCAAACTGCTGCTATGTTGCTCTGGCTCCTGGTGCCAGATGCAAGAGGCAACTATCACTCTGTTGCTGACTAGAAGTCAGGAGAAGGAATAAAAAAAGGAAAACAGCTGGCACTTAAGATTGAGTTATTTTCTCTGTTTTACCTTAAGCTTGAACTTTATTCCCCAGTTCCCCATCCCACAGACGGAAACGATACAACAGCAAACAACACACATGCTTACTTTTGAGCGAGTGCCTCATGAATTCTACGATACATATAACACTCTGTATATAGCCAAGGAGACTGAAACCAGCTTGGTGGTTCATCTGATAAACTTTGATGATATTCTAAGCACTGGTTCCAGAGAGTGCTGTCAGGGAGGTTATCAGTCAAGGCAATCAGTGGTTTGTCTGTCTGCAGCTCATTCCGTAACCTGGAGAGGTAGGCTATAGCTTTCTTCTCAGATTCAATACCTTTCTAAAATTAAGAGAAAATGGATAAATGTTTTCAATCTGAATGTGTTTTGTTCATAAAGTTATGTTCTTCAATAAATTGTAGAGTTGCAATAACTTGATTGAATTCCAATCAAAAGCGAAAGTCCAGAACCCAAGTGTCAAACATGACAACCAAATGCTTTAGTCCATAGGTAGGCAACTTGTAGCCTCAGGGCCTAGGGTGACTGAGACGTTACAGGTTTATAAAATTATGCATGGCATGGGAAAAGTGGACAGAGAATTCTAGAACTTGGGGTTATCTGGTTAAACAGATGGCAGCAGATTCAGGACAGAAAAGTACTTGGTCACACAAGGAATAATTTATGTAATTCACTGCCAAAAGATGTGATGAGGGCCACTAGCTGAAAAGGCTTGAATGGAAAATTGAGACAAATACATGGGCCACTAAGGATACTGGCTTTTTAGTTTGTGCTAGCAAGGCTCTTTGTATGTTCTTATGGAAGCAGAAAAATATTTTCTTAAGCATGCAGAAATAATTACACAAAGTTTGATTTGCTTAAGGTTTTTAAGAGAACAGCATTGAAAGAGAAAGAATAAAAGGCAGCAATTTCTTACTTCTCCATGTTCTTCAAAGAATTCATTTCTGTGTCGATGCAGAGTATCAATAACTTTAGTCAGGATTAGAGGCAGCCTATCTTTAATTGTATTGTATGCGAAGGATCTATGAAGAACAAAACAATATTGTTTTAGGCTTGTAAATAGCCACTTCCATCACCATCAGAATCACCATCAGGCAACTTTATTACAGTTAATTTCTACACAGAAGGAGTAAACTGCTGTGTTCAGATATCATGGTAACCCATAATTATGTTGGCTCACAAAGTGAGCCTCACCTCCTCCCAAGCTTGCATACGCCTTCCCTCCCTGTTGTAGATAAGACAAGCTTGGAAAGTTTTACTTCCATTTTCATTAAACCAACGCTCATCTTCTTGCTTGAACTTGACGAACTGGTTAAACTTTGTTTGAAACATGCCATATTTAAGATTAACCACAATTTACGGTTGTAAAAAACTGAAATTAGAAGTGAAAGCTTCCCATCACCGCCTTGTGGCTCTGGAGGAGAAAGAGCAGAGGGAAGGAGCCCAGGTCTATTATTCTTATACACAATAAATTATGGTTTATCATTATGTCTAAACACAGCCTTTTTCTAAACCTCTCATACCCCTCCACACCACATCTCAATGCAAACACAGTATTTATCACATTGAAGCCATTAAGATTTTGCCCAACTGATATGCAGTCCTAAGCAATACACTGATTCCATATATGAAAATTAAGCAGAAATATTACTTCCAAGTGTCCAGACTTGCAGGGGGAAAGTTTTGTGGTCTTAATCTCACACAGTTTACCATGGAAAATAAAGGATGGATTATTGCAGTTACACTTCATCTTCATATGTTCACAGCAACTTCCTTAAACCATGTCCCAGACCAATAAGAACTTGTTCAAATAAGCTAAATATTCTAATTCATATCTAAAGGATGGTATTTATTACTCTGGGTAACATTTTTAATAATCTTTATCTTAAAACCAAAATGTCAGTCTTCAGACATTCATTTAATTTGTTGGAAGCCGCCTAGAGTAGCTGGGGTTACCCAGTCAGATGGGCACCATATTATTGTTGTTATTGTTATTGTTATTATTATTATTTCTTTACTATTAACAAACAAACAACTTAGTTCTCTTCAAAAAAGAGGAGGGGGAGACAATGCCTTGTTTCTGATGTCAGTACATCTGAATTATTGTCTAGAATAGTACGAAAATGTATGATTTGTTAATCAATGGCAATTCAAGTATTATTGCTGGGTTTCACAGTAGATAAACATATTTTCAAAAATGGTTTTCATAGAATTGTACAGTTGGAAGGGACCACAAGGATCATCTTGACCCCCCCCCCAAGCCCTTGCACTGCCTTCCCAAAGCAAAGTAAGGAGGCGCTTGGCTTTGGGAAGGAGGCATGAGGGCTCTGACAGGGTCCTAGAGCTCTCACGCCTCATTCCCAAAGCCTAGTTAGCACTTCCAAGCTTTGAGGAGGCAGCAGGGCTCTAGGACCCTGCCAGAAGGTTATGGTGTGTGTCAAATTTTGGCCTCACTACCCCCCCCCCCAGCGCCCCACCTCCCATGACAAGCAGCATGCAGCCCATAGGTTCTGTGTCAAAGAAAACTGCATGGTTAAAATAAAATGTAATACGCGAGAATACAAACATATTGATTAAATAGTCCTCTGTCAAAGACATTGCTCAAATCATGATTTGGACATCTCAAACTTAGCTTCACATACGCTCTGTTCCTCTGACTTAACTTCCTGGTTTTGCCTCAAGCCTGAATGGGAAACTCACTTCTAATTCCGGCTCAGAAACATGTATGGTTTATGCTTTGTTGCGACGTAATAGAAAACTTGGTTTTGCAAACCACCGAGTGATTTGCAGGAGGAGCAGGGAAAACGTGAATACTTGCAGCACGAGGGTTGGAGCGGACCCAACCACCCACTGACAGCCGAAAAAGGCCACTGTGTTCCTGGCTTCTATTGCGAAACCTCCCTTTCCCAACCAGAAGCGGTTCAAAGTGCGGGGAACAGACACCCCTCTGAGACCCCAAATGCCACACTCGCAAATAATTCGCGGAGGCAGCTCCGAATCTGGAAGTCGGCTTTCCGTGCAAAGCGAACTGGAGCTCGGAGGAAGAAGAGCAGAAATGGAAAACAGCGGCTCACTAGAGTGCCGCGTTTTCAGCCGCCCCGGCTCTCCGAGCGAGAAGGGGAAGAGACCCGGACCCTTGTCCCCTGGTACTCTACAGCTCCAGCCTCCCCGCGAATGGCCGACGGTTCACCCCTCGCCCACCCGTTTCTCAGAGCCCCCGACGAAGCGGCGGAGACGGGACGCACCCCTTGAACTTGCCCGCGAGCTGAGGCGGCAGCGTTGCCGTCGGCGCCGCCATTTTGCTCATCGTAGCGCCGCCCGGCGCAGCTGCGCGCTTTCCCAAGCAACGCCTGTTCCCATTGGTCGGCGGCTGAGCTCCCTCGCTCAACGGGCTTAGGGAGGAGGGGCGCTGAAGCAAACCAGCCCCTTCGGTAAAGGAGGGCCGGCGGAGGGATACACAGCCAAACGAAACGCGAGGCCTTGCGGGTAATCGCCTCCTCAGGGGGAGGCGGCGACCTTCATCGGCGCTCTTGGGCGGGGAATATGACGTCGCGCGTCAACCGCACAGACGGAGGGGGCGGGGCTGACTCTGTGGCTCCGCCGGCCCTCCGTGGAGAGAGCGGGTCCTCCTCCCACCTTGTGCTTCGGCGCCAGGTTGGTAAAAGGCTCCTGCGCGTGGAACTGGGTCTCCCTCTGATTGGATGGTGTTTGGGGCGCGCGCATGGGGCAGAGTGCGAGCGGAGGGGGGGGTCATTCCTCCCGCACCCGCTTAAAGCGCCCTAATCGGATACTGTGATGGTTACCTGCGGCGGGTCGCCTTTTGCGCTCGCAATATGGTTCCCAGCGGAGTCCTTCCCCGCAACCTTCCG
Source organism: Podarcis liolepis (assembly GCF_965112155.1). NCBI lineage: Eukaryota > Metazoa > Chordata > Lepidosauria > Squamata > Lacertidae > Podarcis > Podarcis liolepis. The sequence goes on along the minus strand of NC_139557.1, from coordinate 67,886,579 downwards.
GTCTTGTTAGTGGGAGGAATGGAGGCGCTCTGGCATGAATGCGGGAAGCGGTGTGGGTTTCACCCTTAATTTCACCTGTCACCTGGGCGCTGTAAGGGAGGGTTTCAGGGCAAGGCTGGGAAGATACTGAGGCCCTACGGCTCCCATGATTCCTGGGCATTTCCCATGTTTCCTGTAGTTCCTGGGGGCCCCGGAATCCAGCTTTTTCTGATCCAAATAATACTAATATGATTGGTGCAGGAATGGCCTGGCCTGAGGGAGAAAATTCTGCAGTGAAGGAAAGATTGGACCTGTGTTGAGATATCCGGCAGTTGTAGGGGGAACGATCATGTGAGTGACAGTCAAATGCAAGATAGACCATTAAGGCAGCACTTCTCAAGCTCTTGGAACTGGGTTCTACCGTAATTCCATTCCACCCAGCTCAGCGCTGACAATCTTTATGCAGGCAAGTGCCTAGTTCTTTCACAAAGCTGTGTTTATGTGGCCTGAAGCTAGGTAATATGGCAGTAGCTCCTCCATCTGTACATTGAGCAGAGCCAAGTACATTGAGCAGTGCCAAGTCTCACCTGCAGGGATGAGAAGAAGTGGAAAGTGTCATATGAGCTTCTGTCACTATAACTTCATCTCCTCACACCTCACAGCAAAGTTGTGCCATCTACATGAAGGCAGAGGTGACTGAAATGCCAAACCTTCACTAGTGGATCCCAGCTACTGTAGGGCCATTCTCAAATAATTTTCCTTTAGGTGCCCTATGCCACACCACAATCTAAGAACCTAGGGTCTAAGGAATACATTTTGACCTTATTCAGTCAGAGTACCATGCTATTCAACGTGTTTCAGTGTATGATGTGTCTAATTTATTAGCCTATCCTGTTCCCCAGTTGGTGAAACTGAACACTCACTGTCTTAGTTATTGGCTGACTCACAGATTCTGTTGAGTTACCTTTGGCTGGTTAAAGTTATGCTAAAAGGAAGAAAGATGCATCTCCCTGTTTGCCGTTAACCAAATTTTAATATGTTTGAGAACAGATATTTTGATGAGAATATTTTGATCTGACCCCATGTTTGGCCATTATGTTGCTGTGGTGGGTAAAGTAAATGTATTGCTGCAGTCTTCCTTGCTTGCTTCATTTGAAGCTGAGCCTATGAATGCAGAACGAGCCCTATTATTGATGTGATTGACTTGCTGTAGTGCAGAACTGTTTTTATAAAATGATAAATATTGCTCCTTGTCAGAAAGCTGATGCACTATAACTCTCTCATTCAGGACACAGTGAAAAGATGGCAACTAAACTACTGAGATTCCTGGCTAGATCTTCACACAAAACAAGCCACTGCCAACACTTGCATAAATATGGGCTTTCAGCATCAAGCAACAATCTTCAAGGGGTGTCAAGCAATTCTTTATTAGCATGTAGATCCATCAGTATCTGCATTCCAGAGGCAACAACTTCTTGCTTAAGCAGGCTTTGTGTGCAAGCCAAGGAATGGCAGAGACCACAAGCTAACGTTCCTATTGCAGCAAAGACTGTGAATTATTTGAGTATGCATGTTTGTCCACCACACAGGGAACAATTTTGTGCTCTTAAAAACACAAGTTCCAAGCACAATGCAAAGTGTATGAGAAAATTTACAGATATACCAAATAGACATTATTCAGTTTTATCAAGTAGTAAAATTATGCCAAATCAACATATTTTGCCAGCTAAAAGGCTACCAAAAGCATCGAGGACCAAGCAGCCATCTAGAGCTAATCTGCCACTACCGTCTGAAACTGAGGTAAAGTATTAAAACTTTGAAGTGTAGTACTTATAACACTGAAGGGTTATGAAGACCAGAATAATGTTTCATAACAAGTATTATGCAGGAATGAGAAAACTCCTGTCTTCCTAACAGTACAGGGTGGGACAGCCCATGAAAGCATGAACTCTTTCTTGACCCAATTCCTCAACTTTGGCTGTGTCGATGACTGCAGACCAAGGAAGAGCGTTCATGCACAAATATGAGGTTTCGTTTTCTTTTTACTAAAGTCCCTATGACTCTTGTCATGTTACTTCTATTTTCATTCCTGCCTTAGTGGTGGCATTTGAGTGCTGTTGAAGATATGTTGCATCAGTTTTGGTGTGTGGGGGCTTGCTAGGCACAGTTTAAGACCCTCTTTGAATTAAAAATAATATTCACTTAAAATGCATGATAGAAACCCTAGATAGAACAAAAATGAACCTGCTTAAATTGTGAAAAGAAAACCAGTATTTGAATAGATGTGGCATTTAAATATACTCAGCAAGCAACTGCTTCAGGGATAGGGAGCTGAATCTGGATGGTGATTTGGATTCCTAATTCCCTCAATCCCTGCAGGCCATCTTGGACAGGTGGGAAGGAGCACCCACTCATAATGACATCAGGTGATTGGTACCTGTTAAATCTGAAAGGAGGTAGCTGTATCTGCCAATCAACTGATTGGTGGATTTGGCAACCTCCTTTGAAGATGTACTTTCAGCACCAAGCAGCTGATTGTTCCTTGGAGCGTGTCTTCAAAGAGGCTTGCTGTAAATACAGATTGGCTGACTGGCAGCTACAGAGAGCCCCTCTGAAATCTATGGGTAAAGTGGGCTTGCTGCTCTCTAGAAATAAAGAGCAGGCAGAAGGCTCTTCTAACATCAGAAATACCCCCTGCCTGCTCTTTAAGAGTAGAAGGCAGCATTTCTACCTACCTTCATTCCAGCGCTGAAGTGGGGTGGAGAGAAATACAGCTGCTTACTCTGCAAAGTAAAAGGCAGTGTTTTCAGCCACCTGGAGTGGACAGACATGGAAATGTTGGTTATGTGACTGCACCTGTGTGTGCATGTGTTTATATGTGAGAGTGTATGAATGCATATATTTCAGAGAGAGAGACAAGAGACCATCATGTCTAGTGAGAGTATATATGTGCGTTGTGTATGTGTGGTGAGGGGTGTGTATAGAGTGTGTGTATACAAATGTGAATATGTCATCTATGCACGCCACTGGCATATAACCCTTAGAGGGGTGGTTGACCGTCAATGCAGCCCTTGGGCCAAAGCAGTTTAGCCACTGCTGCACTGTAGAGAACAGCTCTGAAAACCCTAGCTGGCTCACAGATGGTATCAATATAGACTAACAGTAAACTATGGCTACTTTTCCAGTCTCAGTCTAAACCAGGGGTCAGCAACCTAAGGCCCATAGGCCGGAAGCAGCCCGCAGAGGTCATTTGACTGGCCCACGAGCCGCCCCCAAACCGAGCTGCCTGCTCATGCACTGCGCTAAACTGGTGCAGCATGGCACGGGGACTTGTTTCTGCAGCGCCGAAAATCGCGTCTGTGCAGACGCAGAGGCCAAAAATCGCACGCACGCAATCCGGCTCATGGAGGGATCACCGTGCGACCGAACAGGCCAGGCAAGATAAACCTTACTGACCCCTGGTCTAAACCATTCTTTTTTAAACATCTGCAGTGAACCACATTGTGAAGTAGGCATGAGAATTGTAGCTGGAATTGATACCTGACAATATTTTTTACCAGTCAGCTGAAATGTGCAAAAAGTGACTCTGAGCACAGGCAAGAATGCTTTTATCTTCCCACCAAACCTCTCCTGCCTCAAAGAAAGAGAAGGGCTTTCATCAGACAGAAGGCTTCCTCCCAGGCTGGAGTCACTGTACTTTCCGATTTAGAAGCTACACTACCTGCCCCTACCTCCCTTGCAAGTATCCTCAATACAGGAACTGAAAAATACAGACACCCCATCCAGAAATAAAAGAAAACCACCATTCTTTCCAAATCAAGCATCGTTTTATAAAAATGTTTCCCCCAGAGCTTGCCAACTTTTTCTTTGGCCCTAGGCAGTACTTTTTTTCATAATAAATGTTTAGGGCTACTCTCATTTTGACTCAAGAAAATCACCATTTTATAGTTCAAAATAAATACAGTAAATGGACAAAAGTACAAAGATTTACAAAATGCGTAGGGGTATGCGTACCCCCAGGAAAAAAAGCACTGGCCTTAGGTAGGTTCTTTTTTTGCTCCCTCCACCAAAGAGCATCGTTTTTTTTTCATAATTGTTATATACGGTGAAATTTCTGTGTAACTCGTGATGCAATCTCCCAAGTGCTGCTCCTGGTCAAGTTACATTGCTACAAGCGTTTGTGTGTACGTGTGTGTGTGTGTGTGTGTGTGTGTGTGTGTGTATGCACGCACATATTGTGCTGTGTGGAGTATGCTCTTAAGTTTCCATGTCACTGAAATGCAGGTTGGTTTCTGAAAACACTGATGTTTTAAACACCCAAAACGTTTGGGGGGTTGTAATTACCGTACACACAAATAAATGTTTTGCAGACACCTTTTTCTGTTGCTGTGGTTTTTTCCATCTCAAAAATACAGGGCAAAGTGTCAGACATGGTGAAAGGGTAGGTTACTTCAGCGAAAGCTGCCACATGGAAAAACCTTGTGCCAGAGATTGCACTGACTCAGACTATAGTACATAAAAACATTTGGAGTTACTAAATTGTCTCTTTCTTTGATGCAGAGCACCACCTGCTGGATGTTAATGTTGGATTTTTTGCGAGGGCAAGTGTTAATCTTGACACACACCAGATAACAAAATACTTGTCAGTAACACATTTTTTTAGATTATATGAAGTGCTGAAGTTAACAAAAAAAATACTTTATTCCAGTTACAGAAAATGAGAGTAATCTTTATAATGCTCCCTTTTTAAGGGGAGAGAAAGAAGGGGATAAAACATTTGGGCAGTAATTTACTCAAGTACTTCACTTGCAGCCTGGTTTTATTTATTTGGAATTGAATCCTACAAAATATGTTGGGCTTGCACCCAACTAAGTTTGTATAGGATCATAGCCATATTGCATTTGAGTCTTTTGCATCTCTCTACACCCTGCAAACTCCAGGATGCTTCCAAAGGGCCGCTCTGGGTCTTGTTCAACAGGCAAAATGAATAAATAAGCCTATTGCAAGATCTTACACTTGGAATCTTATACCATGGTATTCATGAAAGGCTTGCAGTTTGAAACTTAATTATAGGATTTGTGAAGCACAGTGATTTTACCTATTAGCAAAAATCCTAGGATAGCTCTCCTAGTATTTGTGTGACATTTGCATTTTGATACCAGGGGTCATAGAACAGTCGAGTGTATCACAGTGCTGGTGAATAAGCCAAATAAATGTCCTCTAAATATATCACTTGATTGTTTTCTTAAACTAAACTTTGTTCCTTTGGCACAGGATCTGATGCAGTGCACAGCCTTTGCAACAGCAGAAGAATATAATCTTGGTACCCTATGCCATGATCTGACGTCATATGGCTATGTTGAAATAAGAACATTACCTAGAGGTAGACCTCTGAACAGTTTGCCCCTCTTCTGTTGAATACATGGAACACAGTTCCTCTTAGTAACAAAATTGCAGTGTTTATATCAACTGTGGAATAATGATTATCACCTTGTAAAATTCTCTTTCAAAACTTTCTGAACAGAAATGCATCTTGAAACATGCTCCATTGCATGCTGTAATGTGGCTTAGCTGCTACTTCACCAAAAGCATGCCTATTTAATCTTTCTAATGCTTTGAAATGAGACAAACACTTTAAATACTTAGAAGCACATTGGCAAAACATTTTCCTATGACCTGTTCTTTGTGGTAATCCTCTCCACTTTCTTGTATATTTTCTGATATTGTTTAAATTCATAAGAGCAATTTGGTAGGCAAGCATTGTAAAGTAATTTGGAGATATTATTTATTACATGAGTAAACTGAGGAAGGGCCTCGTATAACGGCTTATTGGTTCTTAAACTGAACATAAATTGTCACTCTAGATCAGAGGGTAAAACAATACCACTATTGAACATACTTTTATTTGCAGATGTTGACAGCATTTCTTTTCATCAATGCCTGTAGATCTTTAATCTGAAAATAGCACTTGTACACATGTACAAGTGAAAAGAAAAAGTTGCCATGTGTATTCTGCATGCAATAGAAGTACTCCTATTCACATCACCAGCCATCCTAGAGCATGAATTCTGTAATGCTTTTGGAAGCGCTGTACTGCAAACATCCTCTGCTGTGCTATATAGTGCTAAAGGGCTTGAGGCTTAGGTGTGGAGCTGTATGAGTACTTCAAACCCCTAATTCTGTTTTCAGTATACAGTGGTACCTCGGGTTACAGACGCTTCAGGTTACAGACTCCGCTAACCCAGAAATAGTACCTCGGCTTAAGAACTTTGCTTCAGGATGAGAACAGAAATTGCTCAGCGACAGCGGGAGGCCCCATTAGCTAAAGTGGTGCTTCAGGTTAAGAACAGTTTCAGGTTAAGAACAGGCCTCCAGAACGAATTAAGTTCTTAAGCCGAGGTACCACTGTACTAGGAACTGTTATGGACTCAAGCAGGCCAAATCTCTCTCTCCCCACATCTGCAAGTGGTACCTTTAACATTTCAAAGGTTCTGAAATAGGACTACAGTGGTACCTCTGGATGCGAATGGGATCCGTTCCAGAGCCCCGTTCGCATCCAGAAGCGAACGCAACCCATGTGTGCGCGGGTCGCAATTTGCTGCTTCTGCGCATGCGCGTGACATCATTTTGACCACAGCACGCAACCCGAAAATACTTATCCCGAAGCTACTTCAACCTGAGGTATGACTGTATATTAAATGGACACATGCAATGCAACCCAGTAGTTTTACTTAGATGTAGTTCTCAGTGGGGTTTAGCCCAGATAATTATATCTGGGGTTGTAGGGTAAATGTTTTACAGGGTTTTAAACGCTGTTTCTGTGTCTCAGAATATGATTCCAAATCTGCTTTCTTTTAAACAAGATGCAGCAAACGTTTTGGTGATTGGTACAGAAAGCTCAGCGAAAGAATATGATCCTGGAATAATTTTTTTCTTCAGGTAAACAATGCCCAGCAATAAAGTGCATGTGAACTAAAAAAAATATTGTAACACAAAATGATAGGTTTTATTGCTTAGCTTGATAGCAACTCTGGGACTTGGGCTTCAAAAGGCCTTAACCCCCAAGCAACTACAGATCTTTCCCCCTCCCTCTTTGCTGTAATGAAGGAGGCTGGGGTGGCAGCGCTTTCCTAAGGCCATCAGCTATACACAAACTCCAGAGTAATTCTCAATGAGTACAGGGGCAAGGACTGACAACTGCAATTTCATGCCTTTCTAGATATGTATAGAATTGTACTATGTGATGGCCAGCCTCTGCACTCTATATTTTTTTGAGAATAAATAATTGCAACCATTTAAAAGTTTTTTTAAAGCTATTTAATATTTTCTGAACCCTCATAAACACACCATCACCATAGTAATTGGTTAATTGATCACATGAAGCCAGATAACTAAGATTTAAAATTTTGGATGAGTTGAGGACTGTAGGTTTAACAGTCTATATTCAGTCTGTGTCAGTTTCACATCAGTACAGTCATAAATTGATTCCATGCTGCTTCTGCCTTATTCTGGGTTTTTTAAAACTCCATTAAAAATTGTATTTATGTACTTAATTTTTAATCACAAAATATTATTTAAATATGTATTTTCCCCTCAGTGTATGCATCTGTATGTTTCTGAGCCACGTATTGCCACTAAAATCTTAAAAGTATAATTTTGTTTTGATTGTGTATTAATTTGGGTGTGAATTATGTCAGTTCACTTAAAGTGGAACAAACTAAATTCCTCCCCATCCTTATCTAGAATAGTATTTATTCTTGCCAAGAAATACACATGTAAGCATGAAACATAATCTGTGCTGCTAACACCACCTTGAAATTCTGTTCATACAGGGAAGGATCTGTTGTGTTCTGGAATGTTGAAGAAAAAACAGTAAGTGGAAGCCAAATTTTATGAGGTAAACTCCATTGGTCTTTGCAGTTCCACAAAATAAAATGGTTTGGCTAGATTTAAGTGTAGATTTAGCAAATGCTATTAATGTATCTTTTTTCCATTTTACAGTCTAATTTTTCAGTTTTTTTAAAAAAATTGTATATGAAGGGCAGTGAGAGTTTTTGTCCCATGTCTTTTGATGCTTTTATTTTTTTAAAAAAACTAAGTTATTCACAATGATGTATTTCTGCAAGTTATTATTTGAGAATAAAGACAATGTTGTCAGTGTAGAAAATTGTAGGAAATTGATGAGATGAGACAGAAGATATTATGGGTCGTGGCCATGTGCAAAGTAGAGCCAGACTCTGAGAGGAGTTATATTTTGCCTTTGCAAGCACAGAGTCCTACATCTGCGCCTAGCAAAGTTACAGAAGTGTGGTGTCAGAGGTTGCTTGTAGGGGGGAAAGTAGTAGGAGGCAGGGATGCTTAACCTCTCTCACACATACCATTTTAGCCTTCCTTCGCACACCCTCCTCTTTTTAAGGTTTATTCCTCTAATGGGCTTGCTTCCAGTTTCAGAGCCCAGGTTAAGAAAAAAACAAAAACTGCCTGAGACCATTTTCTGGGGGAGGGATTGAGAGATGGGAAGTGTGAAGCATCTCCTCTCCTAGGTCAATTCTCCCTTTGTAAGTATGCCTCTCTCTGCCCTTGTATTTGCATTGTAAGGAAAAGCTGGAGTTGTTTTCCTTGTGATGTGCAGTTCCACCCTCCCTCTCCATGGTATTTCAAAACTGGCTGAAGGTACCATGACTGTTAGCCTGCAGGTTTATATGATGACCTCCTAGCATTTGTCAGCAATTCTAATATGCAGGATCTTTTCTAGATGAAGAGTATCATGCAAATGCTGGAAAGGCATGAAATTCAGCCATACGAAGTTGCGCTTGTTCACTGGGAAAATGAAGAGATGAACTACAGATTAGGAGAGTAAGTGTTTGTATGTCATCAAGTGCTAGTTTCTGTGCAATGTAGCTTCTTGCATATATTTGTTTCCTGAAAACATTGCTAAATATTTACGCTACTCTGCCAGCTTGTTTAGACCTCCCATAATCTTTGTAATAAAGCTGCATTTGCAATTCCTTTGCAAAGTAAGAAAGTATTGCCATTGCCATCTTTGAGACAGGGAGCACAAAAATATTCTTATTTAAATAATAATAAAAACCTTTAGGGAACTGGGGACCACTGCCTCTCGTAATGAGGTACTGTATTAATAACTTCATTGGTCCCTTTATAAGCCACAAGGGACATGGATCAGCAAGCGATTGCACACATCCAACCAGTATCTTCAGTCTGCACCAACTGACACTCATTCCAAGATAAATTAACCTTAAGAATCACCTGCACTAACTTAAGAGAAAGTAATGGTGGATGCAACTGACCTCAGAAAGGAATTGCAATGGGCCACTGAGAGTTCTGTTGCCTCAGTCGGCCAGCATATATACTTGCCCCTTTAAAAAAAAATTCCCAAATAACTTGCTAAGCAGCTTTTGAAACTCCCTGTTCAGGCGAAGAGCTTTTCTTGTTTGACAAATAGAGTTGAAAAAGAAGCTCAACAAGTCTGAAGTTTTCTTCCATTATCTGTGACGGGAACTAAGCATGTTCTTAGGTGCTCTGATTTGTTTTTGTTTTTAAAGTATAGTATAGCTAGTTCCTATGTGTCATGGATTCATACTAGGCATATTCTGTTTTGGTGCATGTGGTCAATTAAAGTATTCCTCTTGCTCTTTACAGAGCACAGTCAAAGCTTCATAGAGGAGAAATCCTGATAAATTCGGAACTAGATCCTGATGAAATTACTCTAGAGAAGTTTGCTTTTTCAAATGCTCTTTGCCTTTCTGGTAAGTGATATATTGCATCAGGCTTTCTAAGCAGCATTTTGCATCAGAATTTGGGATGTGTAGCATGTGCTGCGAAAAACTTTTCCCCAAAGTGTTACCTAAAATGTGTGTATGAGGATAGCTTGGGAATGTGCACCAGAGATAAGTTATGTATAGTAGTATTACTTCGGCATGATGCAAAGAACTTGAAGTGAACTTCAGAGATCATTACAGAGGTACACTGATAAAGTATCCTTAAAATGTGTGTTGCTATGTCTGTTTTGGACAATTCCTTCTTGATATCAAATTCAAATGATAAGCAATTTCTTGAGTTACTTCTGGAGTTCAGTGCCACTTAAAGCAATTCAGCTTTGCAGGAAGTAGCCTAAGGCTAATAATTTGTGGTGGGGAGGATTTAGATTGGGAGTTTACCACCTATTACCTGCTGTCACTAAAACCTGGACATCCCTACTCCATTGCTGTTTTAAAGTTTGTTTTTAATTCCTAACAACTGGGAAGTCTGATTGCAAGTCTCCCACCTGACATCTGTTTTGGCCCTCAAGCATGCATTTTTTAGGTTCCTTGCGAAGACATCATATACCATATTTTTCCATGTATTGGACGAGGTTTTTTGACTCAAAAATCATGTTAAAAATTGGGGTCATCCAATACACGGATAGTGGCATATGGGGGGGGGAGCAGTGTGCTACCAGCCAGCCAGTCGGCAGGAGCATGGCTTCCCCCGATGCCGCAGCGAGCGATCTAGGGGGTGATTCCTGCCCGCATCTGCTGGGGGGGGGGGGGAGAAGCTGCGTGCAGCCAGCCAGCTCATTGGCGGGAGTGCAACTTCCCCCGATGCTGCTGCACATGGGAAATGATGCAGGGAGTGTTTCCTGCCTGCAGCTGTGTAGGGGGAGAGGCTCAACAACTTTGGGCCATCTCCCCTTGTTTTCCTAAAATTGAGTCCCCAAAAATGGGGGGGGTGTCCTTATACTTGGGGGTGTCTTAAAGGCGGAAAAATATGGTAATTGAAAGTAGGGACTTGGTTTTGTGAAAACATTAAAGGGTAGTGAACTTGAATAATAAATCTCTTGTACTTTTCCCTAATGTAGTGAAGCTGGCAATTTGGGAATCATCATTGGATAATTTTGTAGAATCTATCCAGTCAATACCTGAGGTATTCACTGCTTCATTGGTCTTCCGTACTATTATTAAATTGAGCTATTTGCAACATATATTCGCTCTTAACGTCTCACTACTCTCTTTTTAACAGATACTAAAGTCAAGAAGGAAGGTGAAGCTCTCTCATGCTGATGTGATGCAGAAAATTGGGGAATTATTTGCGTTGAGGTATCTTCATTAAAACAAGGAAACTTAACTTAATTTCCAGGACACTTCGTTGTTATTTATTTCAATTATAAATAGCTTCCCACAAGGCATCCTGAAGACGTTTACAATATATTTTGATCCTTCACTTCCAGCCACCTTCGTTTTCTACCCCCTGCCTTCACTACCAACACAGTTATTGGTTCCCTTTTAAGAAGCAAAACTTCCTATAGAAATCTAGCATCATCTTTTTAAAGATATCCTAAGCTCACACCCAAAGTCAAGCCTACTAATTGCAAGAGGTGGATCGATTTAGGGCACCAAGGATTAGAAACAAAAATGTTAAATACAGTGGAAGAGCACGATGCAGTCATGTCTCTTCCTACACACCCCAGTTAGCACCATATTATCTAAACACTTGGAAATACGTACCCTGTTAACTGGTGTTTATTAAACATGAAACTAGAATCTTCAGTTGAATGGAAATCTTATTGAATAACATTATGGATTTATTGTAACAGTTTTTAAGAGCTACAGTGTACGGTGCAGCTGCATTTAAGCCTTCATATGTGATAAGAGCATAAGCAAGTGTGTCTGTTATAACCTTGACAAGTTCTGTATTTTCCCCAAATCCTGTTTCTAGGAATGTCTGTAATAGACCTGAATGATTTGTGAAGGGTAATGGTAAATAAAGCTTAGATCAGCTGCTGAGAGCAGGGAATCTCTTTTTGTTTAGAGATGGGAGATAAGCCCTAAATCCTTTAATCATAAGAATTTAGAAGTACCACTGAGAAGTACTAATCATGAGAAGTCTTGCTGCAGGAACAGGTCTTAACCAGAGAGCAGGATTGTTTCCAGATCTTATTGGTAGGATAGTGTAGTCAAGGGAAAAAAGCGGTTCAGTAACAAACATAGTTGTTTGTTCAAAAATAATGGGTGGAATTCAATGTCCTGCTATTCCAAAAGTTCCGTCTGCGCAAGTGTATCAGTGTGCCAGACAGAACAATTTCCATGTGCTGTTCTGAAGCTTCTCCTGCGCCAATGGGGGGGGCATGGGGGGGGGAGCCCTGTTGTGGAACCCCTTCTGCAGGACTTCCACTGACAGGATTCATTAGGTGAATCCCGCCCAATTTCTTAATTAAATTTGTACCTTTTTAAAGTAATGAATATTTACTTTTAAAATTTATAGTCCAGGCTTCCTCTCAAAGAAGCCCATAAGGGAATATGAAAATCATCACTTTGTTTTGAGTGACCAGTATAGCCTTCATAGAGCCTTCATGGTTTGGCACAAAAAGGAGCCTGGAATACCCCTTTTTCACTCTGATAAAATAATATTTTCCTGGTGTGAGGCACACTATAGGTTGCCATTTTGTTGGTACTGGAAAATTATTATTTTTCTTCAAGCAAGTGAAGCAGCTGTAGCATGTGATAGAAAAATGGATTGTGTAAGCCTGAGAGTTTTCCAGTGCTTATTCATTTTGTGTCAAACCATGGTTTGGCATTACATCTGAACCACCTAGGTATAATTATTAACTCAGATTAGGAGGGAAGAACCACCCATAATTGCTCTGAATCTATGTATTTACCTACCTTTCCTCAGGCACCGCATAAATCTGAGTTCCGACCTGCTGATGACTCCAGATTTCTATTGGGATAGAGAGCATCTTGAACAGTTATATGATAAAACTTGCCAGTTTCTCAGCATTAGTCGCAGAGTTAAGGTAGGTACACAATTCCAGCTTTCTTGCTGCAGCAAAAACTTCAGTTTTTGCCAATTGTTCACAGATTGGTTCTCCTCAAAGAAGTCTTAAACTTTTCATCCTTCTCCATTTCCTTCTTCTGTTTTCTTGGTCGTGTGTGCCACCTTGGGTTTCTTGGAGGAAAGACAGGACATAAATTTAAGTAAATAAAGGCACTTATTGTGTACAAGTATTTCATTGCTGATGAGCAAGAATATGGGCATGGACTCGTCAAGTGACCCATGTGTAGTTAGAAGATACTTCTGCCTAGTATTGGCTGGGGGATTGTTGATTCTTCCCACTTCACAGGGTGTATACTACCCTCTTTACAGGCCATTCCAGAGGGTCCACCAAATTTTGGGAGCAGCTTTTCTAGGAGCAAAGGGCTTCCATGGGGCAGTGCACATGCAGAACATTACGTGGTTTAGGGCATCATGCCATTAATTTTAAACAAACAAAAAAAACCAATCCCTGTAGTAAACTGGTATTCTGTTTGCTTTCTTAGCAAGGTGGAACTAGCTATTTGGAAATCTTATTCTCTCTTTCTCTTGGGTAATATGTCCAGTTTTTTTCCATTCCTACTCAGAGCTGGCTTGCTGGTATTGTATTTAATTTTGTTCATTGCAGTATAGTTTTCTCATATAGCAAGCTCATCCCGCATTATAGTGGTACCTCGGGTTAACAACTGTTCTTAACCTGAGGTGCCACTTTAGCTAATAGGGCCTCCGGCTGCCGCCACCGCACAATTTCTGTTCTCATCCTGAAGCAAAATTCTTAACCCGAGGTACTATTTCTGGGTTAGCGGCGTCTGTAACCTGAAGCATCTGTAACCTGATTCCCACGAAGCCAGGTTTTCTCTCCTAAAGGATATTAATCTGCTTATCACAATGAATCTTTTGACAATCTATTAACTGCTGTTCCTGCTGATAGGTGTGGTTCCATAGCTGCCTGTGAAAACTCTGGCAGGCCTGTACAAGTCTTACATTAGTGAGTTTCTCTGATTCCTATGTGGCTGGTACTTGGTTTGAAATAGGGTCTCCATTGGTAAGAACTAGGAGCTGTATTATGTAAACAAGGTCTTGAGGAAGTGCTGATTTTTGCCCTCCAGGTGATAAGAGTCCAAAACTGCACTCTTTTTGCTAAAATGCATTTGAAAGGGACATTATTTTGAAAATATGTTGCAGTTAGGGCAGTCCAGCTTGATTGTCACTTGATTGAACAGACAGGAGTGTTTGATGGAGATATGAGAGGAATGCAGTCATTTCTAATTCATTCTTCATGGTTTGCAGCTATCCCATGCTTATGCACACATGCATGTAGGGGAGGAGAAATTATAGTTCAGTTAAGTCTATGGGAATCCTTTACAAGTTGACGCTTTGCACTGGATTGAGTTGGATTTTGCCTTCATCTTCCATTACTTAAACCCAAAACTTTAGAAACTGTTCAATTTTAGTAACTATTAATGAACAAAGTTCTGGCTGATGTAGTCATTGTGGTCTATATTTGTAAACGACAGTTCAATAAATCTGCTAACACTGAGATGTCAAAACTCCTAATGCTAACTTTATGGTGTTGGGTGCTCTGCTGCATTCATTGATAGAAACATCAGTTCTGATATAGTTCATCAAACTTCAGTATGTTCATTAAGCCCCATTCAGTGGATAAGCTGTTTAGGTGAGAATACCTTGAACAAGTTGTTTACCCAAGGATTTCTGAAGTACCAGTTCCTCTGTTGCAGGTGGTGAATGAAAAGCTCCAGCACTGCACAGAGCTGACAGATTTGATGAGAAATCATTTGAGTGAAAAACATGCTTTGCGTTTAGAGTGGATGATAGTGATACTCATCACCATAGAGGTAAGTCTGCAACAATGTGCTGCTGTGCAGTGTTAGTATGAACTTAACAGCTTTGTTGAAACAAACATGTATTGAGCTCTTTCCTTGTGAGTACAATCAGTATATCACTTCCTATAATGTTAGCAAGTTCACTGAATCACGTCTTGATACAATTTCAATTTAATTAAACATGATGCGGGAAAGTTGGGGAGAATTTTGTAAATATCCTCTAGGAATTTATGTAGATATAGCACTCTCTAGTGTTCAAAATGCTTCACACACATTATTTTGATGATTCTGGCAACAGAACTATAAAGTAGGCCAGTATTATCCCTAAATCATAAATGCCAAACTGAAACTGAGAGAATAGGGACTTTGATTAAATGAGATTTGAACAAGCAACTTGGCCACCACGCTGCACCAGCATAATTTTTACCTATATGTAAGAAGAAGAAATCAAAATTAGTCCTCTAGGACGTCTTCACATCACAAAATTCCATCATGGGATGGTATGTAACCTGCATGTAGTTCAAGTGCCAAGCGTATTCATGGCTTTCTGAGTTTACATGCCCTGAAAGCCACAAGTTACATTGTCTACACTGTTTTCTATGTCACATGATGCATTTCTAAGTTAAGAATGCATATTGATCTGTAATTACCTCCTTCCTGTGTTACTGGAATTTGTGTACTTTTTATTTCGCAAACTACAAATGCATTTGGTTTTTGGGGGCAATCAACAGCAGTTACACCTGTTAAGTCAAGCAGTGGCTGGGAACTGTTCTCTCCAGTTAAGGAACTGCTATGTACAAAATCAGAGCCCCAGTCACTCCCCACACACTGAGGTGCAAGTGCGAGAGCAAAGCAGAAGACTTTGAATAACAATTCAAGTAGTACCTGCTGATGAAAGGAGCTGTTCAGTGACCACCTTTTAAGTCAGTGTCTGAAAGAAGGCTGTTATCCTGTCATCCTATCCCCTCCCCACCTGCCTACCTCTGACTTACAGAGGCCTTTGCTTGCATGAATAGTACTGTTTCTTTATCTTTCTAGCCACCAGGCTTATATGGGTGAGTGAGCAACATTAGAATCTTCTGTCACTTATGAAAATATTAACCATCCCTTTGCCTTTAGCTGCTGAACAGATTGCTTGTGCTGGAGTAAGGGGCCCTATTTGTATTAGTTAGCATTAGGGTGTGTGTTTTTTTAAGTGAGGTTTTAAATACCACTGTAAGGAAGAGTTTGGATCTGTTGACTTTCATTACCAATGAAAACACTTGGAAAAAAATGTAATAAAATTCTATTTCTTTTGCAGGTCATGTTTGAACTTGGCAGAGTTCTTTTCTGATAACTTGTGAATGATAAGGGAAGTTTGAGAAGATTGTGAAGATAATCCCAACAGCCTTGTGTTTGCTGGACTTCAGCTTTATTCTTCACATTCAGCAAGTCTTATAATAAATGTATAGACACTTGCTGCTAACGAAACTATTGAATTCACTGAGGTTAGACCAAAGCTTGAATTGGGGGTTGTTTCCAAGAAATCATGTATATTTCCAAGTATATTGATCCTTCTTTAAGATACTGTACCTTTGTTTAGAAAGCAGACAACCAAAGACTGGCTTACTAAAGCTGTACCCACACTTGCAGTTTTTTTATCTGCTGTATAGCAGGAAATTATGTAATGATGCAGTAGTCTGTGCCATGTAAAATAAGGCTTTTATATGGGTTATGTCTCACTGTGTGGTGCATATTTTGCCACAACTGTGACACATTTGCCAGAATTGAGGGAAGCACTTCCAGTATTGTACTACTGTGTATGTGGGGAATAAGTTATCCATAGAAAAATAAGCATGTTTGGGAGAAAAATAGGCTGAACTCTTCTCCCAAACATGCTAATTTGTTTTGTGCAGTTTTTTTTAAATAGGGAAGGATTTAAACATGTTTTCCCCCGTACGCAGCATACGTAGGAACAGCTCAGGAAAAACATAGCTCTTGGCCTGGGCCAGAAGTAGGAGCCCAAACTGATGAACTGGTTCAGTCTTGAAACTGAATCCATAAACAGAAAAACCAGTAACTGTCCCAGGAAGTTAGGAGGTTCTTTTGAGGATGAGAGAGCATTTGTCTCTTTTAACTCTAGAGACATGGACAAAAGAATGTATTTTGTAGGAAATTGGAAAAAGGACTCAGAAAGTGAGTTATCCTGCATTTATCTCAACTCCCCACACCAAGCACAAACTGTTTCTTTCTGATTAGTTATTTTGCTGTCCTGATCTAAATAAAGCATATTCAAATTTGGAATTGCCCCAAAATTTCTATCCAGACGATGCACTAAATATGACGGTCTCTTCAATCAGAAGCACCTAGCTAGTTCAGATTGACTTTAACCTACTTCTCCAAGGAGCAACAGACAGTTATCAAGTTTGCTTGTGGGAGATTTCAAGTGGGACTAATAAATGTGTAGGCATAAATTTCATCAAAATGTTTACAGATGTCTTAGTCCTACTTGAAATCTCCAACCAACAGGCTTTGTCAAAATGAAAACATGGGAATAGGGTTTTCTCCACTGTGGCACCCTATGGATCTTCTCCTAAGAGTTAGTTTCCCTGCACAAATATCATTCCGCTGACAGCTAAAGGCCTACTTGTTTATCTGGATCTTTGGGGAAGGGTGAAGACGGCTGATGACATGTTCTTCCTTGTCTGTACTGTGAATTATGTATTTTAAATTGTTTTGCTGATACTGTTTTGTATCCCTTCAAGATTTTAACTGCCTATCTATTTGTTGCCCTGGGATCCTAAAGGAAGTGCGTGGTCAAATTATAGCTAATAGTAATAAAAAATTTCATCATCTTTTCCCCCCCTAAGTCAGTAGTTATCAAACTTTGTGGTTTTATGCATTTTGAAGTACACCAGGAGTGGGCAATTCCCCCCCCCCCCAAGTGTCACATACTACTTTGGAGGTAGGGGAATGTGAATGTGTTTGTGTGTGCGTGCGTGCAAGAAATGGTTGTGGTAATATATATTTCTTCCTCTTCTCACTCAGTGTTTTCTCTCCTCATCACAACAAGTACAAGTATGAGGAAAATAAGTCAGATAGCTCTAGGGAACACACAAAAGCAGACTGAGGGTGGCCCACTCCAGCAGTACGCCCACCAAAAACAGCATTCACATGGCAAAATCTCCCTGCTGTAGTGTTACAAGTACACTTGCGATTTGATAGGTTATTACGAGTTTCTCCCACCACCACTGGCAGCCAGACATTTGAAGAGGGAGCTGGGAAACACTCATCATAGTGCTTCATTGCCTGCAGAGTACCTAAAATGCTACATGAGAGAGAGAGAGAGAGAACAAGGGCACCATTTTGGGCAGCATACCAGCAAGGCTTAGCGTGTGCTTGTTTTCTGGTCAAGTGAAATGACAAACCTCTGTAGGGTGTGTTACTAGTACAAGGAAATGACATGTTTTAAACATTTGAATATTCTCATTTTACACTTCATGTAGCACTCAGAATTTGATTACCTGTACGAAATGTATCTGAACTGCTTCTTAGTGGGTTGAACAAGTTACTGAACCACTTCTGAAAGGCAACATGAACTGGAAATAAGCATAGTTGAATGATGAAATTTGGGCTTAACATCCTGGGTAGCAGCTTTGATATCCTTCAAATTATCCTGAATCTAATCCCTTTTCTTGCTTAATGATGGGTCGCTTGACTGTTCTTAAAATGGGGGGACTTCAAAGAGAGCTCAGAGACTCCACTGAACTGCAATTTATCAAAAGGTTCAGTTCTATCATTCATGGGTTGAACTGGAATAACGGGGTTTTAATTACACATTTGTATTTTACAAGTGCCAGATCGTGTGTCCTTGTCAACAGTGCTTTATGGTCACAATCTACTTTCTGTATTACGTATCAAATGCTAACTGCATTTCTAAGCAACTATTAAGCATAGTTATTTCACATATTGCAGTAACAGAGATTCTGGTTTCAGACTGATTACAGTACATGGGTTACTTGTGATCAGGCCCCCTTGATGGGCTTCCTGCAGGCATCTGGTTTGCCTCTGTGGAGATGCTGGACTAGATGGGCCATTGGCCTGATCCAGGCTCATCTTTCATTCTGTAGTGAGCTAAACAAAGTCCATAAGCCAGACTTCTACAAGAAGCGTGTTTTTACTAACTTTGTCCACAACTGTATTGTTTGTGTTCATAGAACAATCATGAATTCCTTAATTCCAGCAAGTGTGAAGGGAGGAAAATTCTTCCCAGGTTTCTAAACATATTTTAGTTTGGCAGCTGGGGCAATGGATTAACCAGTAACAGGGAGAGAAAATTATTCTACTTAATGACGAATATATGGAGATGAACTATAGATCCAGAACCACACACAAAATATGAAAACCTGTGAGGTAACTATGGCGGGGTGGTGCATATGCTACAATTCCTCTTTTCTAGCATCTCTCTGGAAAAACATCCATTTGTGAGTCTGCATATTTTATTTCAATGTACTGAAGAACAAGCAAATTTATTTCCTATACTGCAAAACACAAGAGGAATTTGAAATAGATGAGGATTTGAGAACTGTATCTATAGCACCTAGAGGTTTTAATAACTTGAGAAAACTGAGTATGTAAAGGAAATAATTTCAGACAAAATCAAAATACCCTAAGAGGGTTTTCTTGTTTGCCATATAATTTTTTGATTTTTGCCATCCAAAACAGAATGGAAGGTTTAATCCCATTTAAAGGATCACAGCAGGCCAGGGAAACACCTATCTTGCAATCAGAGCTGCTAGGCAGAATACACCACTAGGCTGCATGAACCCGTGATATAGCTTGTCCCTAGTAAATTTAAGGCTTAAAAGGCACTAGGAAGTCTAATTTTTGCTGCAGAATATGGTTATCCCTCTAGAAACTGGTTCACATAGCAACCAACCATGTGAAAGGATGCCTTCAGGCTGTTTAAAACCAAAGGCTCTATTCCAGCATTCACAACTCATCACTACCTGAAGGGGCAGGAGATAAGTGGGAAGAGGTGTCTCACTAACACATCATCCTAGCACTACTAGTTGTATAGCTCTAAAGCATCTGTTTGCCCTAGCCAAGCGTGGAGGCTATTGCTCCAGCTGTGGAAAACGGAGTTCCCAAAAGGGCTTCTTTCTATTCAGGGCTTGCAAATTGACAGAAGGGAGCCCATCTCCAATAGCATGTAAGCAACCAGCAAGCTCTCACACCTCAATGTGTAAACTGAGCCCAACGTGTACAAATCTGAGTGGGCATGGATCTCTTACGTACCTAAGGCCCATTCCTGTTTTATACTTAAGAAAAGTTTCTCGCAAGTCCTAACTTGATCTTGGCACTAAGAAAAAAATCACTAAGATTTAACATCCCCAAACAAAGTATTTAAAAAAATAAATTCAAAATTTGCAAGATTATTAGAAGTTATACAAACCTTCAGTGCATGTAAGGATTGCGTCTAGCTGGGATATTTGGAAAACAGCATTTTGTCCAATTCCATGGGTAGCTGCTACAGCCTTAAGTCCTAGTGATCGCGAAAGAAGCCCTATTACGCACCCGACACTCACTACTGTGCTTCCAGTAAACCTTTCAGGCAGTGATCAGCTAGACTATATAGCAGTGGTGGCAAACCTATGGCACGCACGCCAGAGCGGGCACTCAGAGCCCTCTGTGGGCATGCACGCCCCAGCAGAGCCATAGCTTCCATGCTGGGGGTGGGGGAGGAGGGCTCGCAAGCGAATCCAAAGCCTGAAGCCCTGGTGCCGTAGCTTCCGTGCCAGGGGTAGGGGAGGAGTGAGGAGAGGACTGGGTTAGGGTTAGGGTTAGGGTCAGTGTTGTTTTATGTTTTCTTGTGATTTTGATTCATTTGCAGTTGGTTTGCTTTTTTCAATTTGTTGTGTTGCTGCTTTTTCACGAGTTGCAAGTTTGTTGGCTTTGTGGTTTTTTGGAGTTTCAGCTTTTATTTTGAATGCAGCCCTGCGGCCCCCAATGCTGAGTGAGGGAAGGCTGGGCCCAGGCGGCAAGCGAGCAGGCAAGGGATGTCACCCCCTACCCTGCCTGCTCCACTTCTGAGAGATCCCTGCCTTCCCTCCTGCTTGCAGGCAGGTAGGAGTGGGGTTGGGCTGCTCTGCTAGGCAGCGTTGTTGCTTGCATGGGAACAGGAGCTGGATCGGGGCTGCTCAGCTGGGGAGGTATAGGCTCACTGAAGGGTTCATGGCTGCACTCCACTCAAGAGAGTAGTTTAAAGCAGTGTTTCCCAACCACTGTTCCGCGGCACACTGGTGTGCCGCGAGATGTTGCCTGGTGTGCCGCGGGAAAAATTAAAAAATTCGAAAGATTTTTTTTTTTAAAAGTCAAATTTTCGATTGGGGCGTCGTCACTAGATGACCCCTGGGGTTCCCTCCCTCCCTCCCGCTCTGCGCCTCCCTCCTCCTCCTCCTCCTCCGGGGAGGCCCTTCCTGGCTCTCGGCCAAGGCTTGGCGGCTGCCACTCACTCACTCGCTCGCCCACCCGTCCCTCCATCCCTGCACCCGGCCTCTCCCCCTCCGTCCCCGGCGCGGGGGCTGCCGGGATCCGTAGTCCCCTCGCCCTTGGGCTCCGCGCCCGCGCGGGGTGCGCAAACTACGTTTCCCAGCGTGGCCTGGCGGGCCGGGCGTTTTGTTTGAAGCGCTCTTCTCCCGGCCATGGAATGAGCGCAGCGGCGGCGGCCGGGCGGGCAGGGGCTCTTCCGCGCAGACCCCACGCAGCCTGCCTGTGCCCCCGCGGAGATCGGGCGGCAGGATGGAGCCCGGGGATCCCCGCGGAGGCGGAGCGGCGGAGGCTGCCCCCCAGGTAGGGCTGCGTCGGGGGGGTGTTATTTTTGCAATGCTGCATCCGCGCCGGAGGGGACGCATCGGACCGCGGGGAGACCCCTTGGCGGGCGTGCAAGGCAATGCATGCGTGCAGGCGTTGCATGGAGTGCAGTGCAATGCAATGGCAACGCGGCGCCCTGCATGCATGCATGCAACTTCCACCGGCGCTCCGGACTTGGCAGGTGAGGGGGGTCCCCAGTGGGCGGCAGAGAGAGCCGGGAGGGCGAAGGGGAGCCGGGGGGAACAGCGCTGCTCCCCGAGCCGAGCCTGGGGGGAAACTTCGGCGTCGTTGCGCCGGGTGTTGGAAGCGGAGGCTGGCGGGGGCCCCTCACCTGCAAAACCTGGTCGCCTCTCATATATTTCGTGCATTGCATTCATCGCCCGCTTTCTCATCCAAGGAGCTCCCGGGGGCGCGCGTGGTTCTCCCCGTGTTATCCTCGCAACAACAGCCCTGCGAGGTGGGTCAGGCGAGTGGCCCAAGGGAGCACCCAGGGATTGTCCTGGCCAGGTGGGGTGATTTGAACCCTGCTCTCTGCCCGGTCTTCATCCTCATTTAGCCCCCACATGTGCATGACTGTGCATGACTGAGGTTTTTCCCCCTCGTCTTGGCTATGGTGTGAGTCTGTGCTGTTAATTAATGGGGTTCTGCCTTCGGAGAAGATGAGCCAGCCCTCAAGGAGGTGATTATGTAATTTGCTAGCAATTCATGTCCCTCCCGGTGTGACGCTGCGCGCTGACGTCACGGGGCTGTAATGGTGGTGTGCCTCGAGATTTTTTTCATGAAACAAGTGTGCCTTTGCCCAAAAAAGGTTGGGAAACACTGGTTTAAAGGAGTCCCCACCACTGCATCAGATCCCCTGCAAGCCCGTGAAGGCAGCCAGGCTGAATAGTTGCTGGGGTTGGGGAAGGTGGAGGCAGCCTGGAAGCTGCATGTGAGAGCCCCTGCACCACTTGAAGGCAACCAGGTGCTCCTCAGCTTCCAAAAAAAGTTCCAAAACCGGAACAGGTTCAGGTTCCCAGTAGTTCAAGAACTAAGCTGTTTGAAAACTGAGGTGCCACTGTATTTATTTTCTCCAATTTGAACTGTATTTATTTTTCCCCTGGTGGTGATTTTCTTGAGTCAAAATGAGAGTTCCCTTAAACATTTTTTTTAGAAAAAAAGCACTGAGTTTATACCATAAAATTATATATAAATGGAAAGATAATTTAATGAAGAATGTAATGCAATTAACTTTTATGAAGCATTATTTATTACAACAGTCATAAAGAAGAAACATGAAACACACAGAAAAAAATAAGATACAAAGGTTAAATTGCCGTGTTGGCACTTTGCGATAAATAAGTGGGTTTTGGGTTGCAGTTTGGGCACTCGATGTCTAAAAGGTTCACAATCACTGGTATATAGATTCCTTTCTTCATGAATGTGAAGCACCATTTCCCACAAAAAATAATAAATAAAACATACAGATTAATCACACAACCACATTAATTCTGAGATTCTGTCTTGTTCTTAATTTACATGTGTGGCATTATTGTTTTATACCATTTAAGTAGTGAGCAATGTTTTGGTCCTATGACTGCTTTTACCCAGCAACCAATCACATGCCACAACATATTTATCATTTCCATCCATTAGGTGTAAAGCAGCTCTTACACATACAAAGTCTCACATTTCAAAACTCATTAACCAATTGTTAAAAGCAGAACTCATACACTAAAGTCCTGCTAATTTATTTCACATTAATGTGGAGATTGCACAAGTTTACTGACCTTTTGAAACTCCTTTTTTTAAAAAGTCTACAATCAGTGCATGAAGGCAAACTTTCATGTTTTGTTTCAAATACCTGGATATGTACTACATATGAACACTTAAGTACTGGAAGCATAGGAGCCAATTTCTAGGGGCCGAGGGCCCATTCGCCTCCCCAAATAAAATATTTGAGGGCGTCACAACCCTGCAAAGTTGATGGGCATTGCCATTCAAATGGTGTGCGTGTGCCATGCAATGTGATTATGTGGGTCGGGGCTTACCTACCCTATTTTATTCAAGTTGGCACACCTGACTGCAAGCATACCTCAAGGTTTGACAGGTGTGAAGTCACTAGCAGAGCAATCTTAGGTGGGCTTGGAGGAAAAACATGGTAGATACACCACCACATCCCAAACACTGTTGGCTCATGCCAGCCGGGCTGAAAAATGCCAGTACACCACCCCTGTGATACTTACCACTTCAGGGCTTACCACTGGAGATAGCTTCTGCCCACCTGGGTAGCACCCCTCACAACTAGCCGTGTGACTCAATGCCAGCAGAGTCAACTACAGTGCTCAGCCTTCAAACATTGGGGATGGGGTTAGAATTGTATACCTACCTGATATTCAAAAGCTGTTTTTAAGACATGTGATTACTTGGTACTGTGTGGCTTAATAGACGTGATTTGGAGTCCGTATGTATACAGTGGTGCCCTGCAAGACGAATGCCTCGCAAGACGAAAAACCCGCTAGACGAAAGGGTTTTCCGTTTTTCAATGCGCTTTGCAAGACGATTTTCCCTATGGGCTTGCTTCGCAAGACGAAAACGTCTTGCGAGTCTTGTGATTTTTTTTGCTCCCCCCCTTTTTCTAAGCCGCTAATAGCCTTTTAGCCGCTAAGCCTTTAATAGCCACTAAACCGCTAATAGCGCTAATCCGCTAATAGGGTTGCTTTGCAAGACGAAAAAACCGCTAGATGAAGAGACTCGCGGAATGGATTATTTTCGTCTTGCGAGGCACCACTGTATCACTGAAATGCTGTGATAGGCTAGATGAGCACTAAACCATCTTAACAAAACAGAGGTTCTGGGCACAGATAGTTTATTTGCTCAGGGAGATGGGTGTTCAGCCTGTTCTAGATGGGTTTGCACTCTACCCTATAAGATAAGATTCAGTGTGGGTGTGTTTATGGATCTTGTGTCTTGTGGTACATAGTACCTTTCATTAGCTGTGAGTGCTGTACCAGCCATAGTCTGGCTTGGACAGAGAGAGCCTGGCTATTCTCCATACTCTGATAAACCACCCAGTATTGTTTACTATAATGAATTATATGTGGAACTGCATCTGAAGACTTGCATGATAGCTACTGATAGTACAGAATACAGCTACCAAACTACAGGCAATGCAACATTGGGCTTAAAAACTTCACCAGCTGGTTTGTTTCCAAGCAGAATTCAAGGTATTGATGCAAATTTCCAAAACCATAAACCGTTTTGAGTATTGAGTTCCTAAAGGACATCCATCAGCCCAACGATTTAGGTCAGCAAGCAAGCCTCTCCTTTTCATAAGGTAGATGGCAACCATAGGGAAAGCCTTTTCAGAGAGGATCCTACATTTACAGAATTTCCTTTCCAGGAATACCTGCCCTGCCTGTTTTATCTTTTCAGCATCAGGCAAAGATGTTTTTTGTTACCACAGGCCTTTAAAGCTCTGGACTATCTTTGTTTTTATCTACTTATTCTACTCAATCTTACTTTTTACTATTTTATTCTGGGTTTGCACTGTTTAATTGTTTTGAATTGCTCTGGGAACTAGTTGGGTGAGGTGATGTACAAATATATCCAATGCTTATCTTGAGGGCTGCATGTGGCCCTCGAGGCATTTCTGGGTGACCCTCAGCAACATTTGACACACACACACACCTCAGCGCTCACACTGCCTTCCCCAAGCCAGTAAAGTGAAGTGCTGGGCTTTGGGAGGAAGCCATGAATGATCTGACAGGGTTCTAGAGTCCTCACACCTCCTTCCCACAGCTGGGAAGTGCTAACTAGGCTTTGGGAAGGAGGTGTGAGGACTCTAGGACCCTGCCAGAGCCTTGCACCTTCTTCCCAAAGCCTGGCTCCTTGCTTAGATGCCTACGGGAAGGGGGTGTGCGGCCCACGGTTTCCATGTCAAAGTAGTCTTGTGGTCCATTTGGTAAAGCTTGACTGCCCTGGTATGGGCACAAGGATGAGACCTGAGGCTACTACCTTATGCACACTTAAGTCCGACTAAATTCTGTGGGGAATTAAGTCAGTATAAGTAAGTCAGTCTGAATGAAATACTTAATTTCAAGCCTTTTCAGATCCATTGAATTTATATAATAAAATTAGTGGTATCAAAGAAATGCAAATATTATATATTAAACATGTATGTACAATAGAGCCTGACACTCCATAACAAAACATTATTAGAACTCCTTTGCCTATGGCAGTTTTTAAACTCCACATCAACTTTCTGGAACCAACAAAGAAGAGCTACACACAACAGAACTACACAAAACAGAATCTTCAATTTTAAATCCTATGGGCTCCTTACATTTTCTAACAAATAACTTTTTTCTCTAACAGCAAGCTTCCAGTAAATACATAAATGCAGATAGAACAGTTTATTAGAAGAAGAAGAAGAGTTTGGATTTGATATCCCGCCTTTCACTCCCCTTCAGGAGTCTCAAAGCGGCTCACAATCTCCTTTCCCTTCCTCCCCCACAACAAACACTCTGTGAGGTGAGTGAGGCTGAGAGACTTCAAAGAAGTGTGACTGGCCCAAGGTCACCCAGCAGCTGCATGTGGAGGAGCGGAGACTCGAACCCGGTTCCCCAGATTACGAGACTACCTGGATCTTACGAGATCTACCTTAGATCCTGGTTTGAGTAAAATTAAGTAAAATATTCTGCAACCTTTTCTCTTAATATCATTACAACATAATATTTGTAACACCTAGCATTGTAGATGTTTGAAGCTTAACAGGAAAGGCAGTGCACAGCTACAGATCAAACAGAAGAACACAAATAGCCTGTCTAAGTTGTTACAGGAAGCAATTCAGGGAACAAAAGCATATTCAGCAATTTTTAAGTATTCCAGACCCATGCCCCAACATGACTGGGGGGAAATATCATAAGTATGTATTATAGCTGCAATCCTATATATTGAGAACTCACTATTGCAATCGCATTTCTTTCTATCTTCAGATATAAGGACACCTATTATTCAAAGCACTGGCAAGCAGAAGCATATTCACTTTGGGGCAGATGACGCCATTTATAGATTAGGTTAATTCTCATATGCACTATTGTCATTCGGATTTCTCTCCTTTTTTAAAAACACAAAAGGCTACTCAGCAAGTTCTCTTTTTTTACTGCAGTTCTAGAGTCTCAGCACTCCAGTAGTGAACTGACATTTGACTATTGTCACAAAGCATCGAAGCAATAGCCACATGTAATCAAAACATTTCAACAGGTGCCAAGCCAAATGCATGTATTTTTGTACCGATTTTGACCTATATATCTATACTGCCAACTATGGCATAGTACTTTCAGTTACTTATGACAGCACTGGATCCCTTTTTAAAAAAGGGTTAACTCATCTTCCAAGCCTTTTTCTCAGTACAACTACTGATTGCTGATACATTCAAAAAATTACATTTTATCTGGCCCTCCATAAACACCTACAAAAATGCACTGAAGAGTAAACATATTTGATATTCTAAGCAAGGCTTAAGTAGCCGCTTAAAATTGCATATTATATTGTAGTGCCAATTCAATCCTTTGAAAATTAACAAACCTCACCTTAAAAATAGTATTGGTCATTAACCCTAGCTGCTGTAGCTCTCCCCTCATCGCACCTTTACTTTCTTACCCTCAAATAAGCGTATCTTATTGTTGTTTTGGCCACCTCGTGGCAATTCCCTCCCTCCTATAACTGCTCGGGGGAGAGAACATCGCATGGAGCGAATGTTTGAAGATGCAGTTCTCGCTCCAGTACGCCGCCTATGTCGGTGCATTACACCCCAAAGCAGCCACAGCCGACAGGCCCGGCTTCGCTTTTCCCTCTCTCCCCGCCGTTGCAAATGAGCGCCCGCCCGCCCCGAGCCCGGTGCGGCCTGCGCTTGCTGCTCGCTGGAAGCGGCGCGCGAAAAGGCGAGGCGGGCGGGGAAGGAGGCGAGGGGGGAGGGGTGGCTCCTGCTGCTGTTGCCGCCACAGCGCTCGTCGCCGCCTCCCCTCCCCCTCCTCTCTGCCTCTCTCCCCGGCGGGGGCTCCTCGCCACAGCCTCTCTGCTCCGCTCTCGGTCATGTGACCCTAACGTAACCGGACAGGAAAAGCCGCCGCCGCCGCCGTCTCCGACTCCGTTGTTGCTGCTGCTGCTGGGCGCGCGCCGAGGCGGCGGCGGGGGCTCCCGGAGAGCGCGAGCCAGGTGAGCTCCGTCTGGCCCCCCCCTACATACACAAGGTGAATCGGGGCGGCGGGGGGGGGGGAGAGGGAAGCGTAAGCAGCGGCGGCGGCGGAGGAGGCCGAGGCGTCCGGCTGCTCCCCCACCCGCTCCATGCCCACCATTGTGCTGGCGGTTGGGCTAGGCCAGGTCGGGACCCGAAAGGAGGGAAAGGGCGGCCCGAGCACCTGAGGGGGATTTCGCGACCAACCGGCGGCGGCCTCGAGACGGTGGAGGTTGCTCCCCCCCCCGGGGTCGGCGGGTGGGAAGGTCGCCCGGTCAGGACCCGAGGGGGGGGGGTTCTGCTCCCACCAACCCTGGCCCGCGGGGTCAGCATGAGCTGGGCTTGGTTCGGGCCCCTGGGCGCCTGCTTTCCCCGCTCCCTCCGGTCTGTCTCCCTCCCTCCCTCGGAGCCGCCGAGCTACGCAGCGGCCTTCCCCGCTTTTTCTCTCACCAGCGGCAGCAGCAGCAGCAGCAGCCCGGCCTAGAGAGGGGGGAGGGGCGGGCGCTGAGGCAGCCGCGCGGAGCGGGAAAGGGAGGGGGAGGGAGGGAGCGAGAAGGAGGGAGGGCGGGGGGGTTGATGGTGGGCGGCTCCGTCTGCGTCTCTTCAGCAGCCTAGGCGGCCCTGGCGACAGCGGCGGATCCCGTCTCTCGCGCGCCTTAGGCGCCGCAGCTCGCTCGCTCGCGCTGCTTACGTCGCCTGGCGCCGCCGTCCGTCCTCGCGTACGCCCCGCCCCCCTCCGGGAGCTGCGTGTACGCGCACGTGGAGACCTCGCGTCGCCGAGGGGAGGGGGAGGGAGGGCAGGGGGCGTGGCGTAGGCGGAGCTGCGGCTGCGAGAGCCCGGGGGGCGCGCGCGATGGCTGCGGCGGCTTGGCTTTGCCTGTCCTCTTTCAGCTGCCCGCCCACCGACGGGCAGCCAATAGGAAACGCCATCAGCGCAGGCACCCCGTGATTCACCGCGGAAAGCGCCGCGTGAGGAGCTAAAAGGAAGGTTGCGGCGCTCCTCCGCTATTGGTTGCTGTTGATTTCTCTCCGTCCGGCTGTCGCCTATGAGCGCCGCCTCGGAGTCTCGCTGGCTCTTGTGGGTTGTTTAGAGAAGGAGCCGGACGGTCTGCTTCCTTGCCGAGCGAGCAGCCGCTTAGTTTGCAAAATGCTCCTTTCCCCCGCTTCCTTCCTGGCCGGGATGCAGACGGGATTTGCCACTTTTATTCGGCGCCTTAAAGCTCTTAAGTGTTTTATTTCGATACTTTCTGTTTGCGCGCAGTAGCAGACGAACCAGGATCACAACCACAAGAGCCTCAAATTTTTATTTAGTGCCCCAAACCCAATGTCCTGGTCATCTTGGACTGAAAAACAAATCCGTTAAAGGGGGATATTTATCACCAGATTCCCTGGGACTCATTTGTTTTAAATCCAAGTGTTTCAGGTCTGTACATTGGAATAGCAATGTTGTTTAGTGGTTTAGTCGCGTCCGACTCTTCGTGACCCCATGGACCAGAGCACGCCAGGCACTTCTGTCTTCCACTGCCTCCTGCAGCTTGGTCAAACTCATGTTCGTAGCTTCGAGAACACTGTCCAACCATCTCGTCCTCTGTCGTCCCCTTCTCCTTGTGCCCTCAATCTTTCCCAACATCAGGGTCTATTCCAGGGAGTCTTCTCTTCTTATGAGGTGGCCAAAGTATTGGAGCCTCAGCTTCAGGATCTGTCTTTCCAGTGAGCTCTCATTTGCATATAACACTTTATCCAAGGATCTGAGTTTCACACCATAAAAATACAATATAATTTTTAAAAAACCATACATAAAAACAACAAAACCCTTCCCTTCCACAAACACATTTAAAAGAGTATAGGGTGTTAAATAGCCAAAGTCATGGTGGAAGACGAATGTTGTTGCCTGGCGAGAAAAGACCTGTTTTTGTGTTGCTGCCCTCTGGACAACTTGTGGAGGAGGCACATGAAGAAGATCCTTAGAAGATAATCTGCGGGTCCGGGTAGGTTCATATAGAAAGAGGCAGTCCTTGAGGTATTGTGGTCTTGAGCCACTTACAGCTTTATAGGTCAAAATCAGCACTTTGAATTGGGCCTGGAAACTAAATGGCAGCCAGTACAGTCAGGCAAGGAGTGGTGTAATAAGCTACAACCATTGCCCTGGTGAGCAACTTGGCCATGGGATATTGTTAATAATCTGGGGTGCAAGACAGCCTAAAAATCCAGATCAAGATAGTGCCATAATTTAATTAAGGTTTTATGTGTTTAATTTGGCTTGCGTTACAAATTATGTGCCGTGGGAAGTGATGTATTCTAAGCATCAATAATTACTGTGGGTAAACCACTAATTAAATTAGGCAGTTTTCTGAAGTTGTGTATCAGGTCAGTAATGCTAGCCAATCAACAAGTGTTGATTGAAAAGACTAATTTCCTTGTTTAGGTGAAGGAGGGGGAGGGACATAGACCATTTGAAGTTCAAAGCCTCAAAAGAGATGTGTGAAAAGTTAATCCCCTTTGAGGTAGGTAAAAGGTAACAGTAAAGGACCCCTTGGCAGTTAAGTCCAGTCAAAGGCGACTATGGGGTTGAGGCCAAGGGAGCCAGCGTTTGTCCACAGACAGCTTTCCGGGTCATGTGGCCAGCAGGACTAAACTGCTTCTGGCACAATGGAACACTGTGACAGAAACCAGAGCGCACGAAAACACTCTTTACCTTCCCGCCACAGTGGTATCTATATATCTCTTGCACTGGTATTCTCGACCTGCTAGGTTGGCAGGAGCTAGGACAGAGCAATGGGAGCTCACCCTGTCATAGGGATTCGAACTGCCAACCTTCTGATCAACAAGCCCAAGAGGCTCAGTGGTTATACCACAGTACCATCCATATCCCTTTGAGGTAATTTGCTTTAGCATAGCAAAGGAGGGACCAGAGCTGAGGCTAGGAAAGAAGCTCTGAGGTTAGGGCTGGACTGATGTAATCAGGAAGCAGAAAGGAACTGCTAAGCTATGTTGTGCCCTGCAGTGCAAGATAGGCTGAAGAGAAAAGATGGTGCTGAGCTTATTGTTGTTGCTGCAATGGAATAAGCTGACATGTTTTGGGCTGCTGCTGCTGCTGCTGCTGCTGCTGCTGCGAACTTCCTCCATTGTAGGCTCCAGGTTGTATATACATTATGTGTAAATAAACCCGCTTAACATCATGAAAGGATGGAGCTCTGTTCAGGCACTGGCTGGGTTCACAGTTCCCCCCGTATCGTGTGTTTTTTTGCGCACGCACACACACATCATAGGTCAAAAATTATGAAACCAGTATGATATGGACTTCAAACTGGTTTTGGGCAATATATTGCCCAGCCCTAGTGACATTACACCACCTGTAACCTCCCCCTCCCAACTCTGCTATATACCCTGAGCTCAGGAACAGGGTCAATCACTGGCCATTGGTCTGGTAATTGCACCTTGATTGCACTTTTCCCCAGGGCAATTTCCTAATGTTGGGCATGTTCCCTTCAATACTTCAAATATTATCTAAATTTTACCATTTATTTATTTCTAACATTCACTAGCCCTAGCAGTTATGCGTACCCTTTTACTCCCAAATTCTGTTTACCCCAGATCTGTAACAGTATGTTTGAGGAAATTGTTTTAAACAAGTATATTTGCTTTACAGAATTTAAAAGATGGATTTAGCCAACCATGGACTGATTCTTCTGCAGCAGCTCAATGCTCAACGGGAGTTTGGTTTCCTGTGTGACTGCACAGTTGCTATTGGTGATGTTTACTTCAAGGCACACAAATCTGTCCTTGCCTCTTTTTCCAACTATTTCAAGATGCTGTTTGTTCATCAAAGCAGGTACAGTAGTTATAAAAGTATACACTTTAAAAATGGTATTTAGTTAAGGTAAAATAGTCTGAAGGAATTAGAAAGTGTTAAGGCAGCCTAATGTGAGTTGCTTTATAAATCACAATAACTAAACATCCAGCTTCATCCACAAATCAATTAACCCGATTACAGTGCTAATCCTGTGGATTTCACTCCTATCTAGTTTGTGGATCAAGTTCATGAACTGCTGCCCTGAAGGTATATATTCTGTAATAAATTATATCACATTTTGCAGATATATATATATAGAAGCAGTAGAAGTAATGCCTAAACCATGATAACAGATTTATTTTATTTATATGAACATGTCTAGGATTGCATTCTTGTATACTTAAAATTGTGCACTTAGGTGTATACTTAATTATTGTAATCCTTCAGAAGCATTTTATCTTCCACTTTAATACTGTTTTGAAATTTCTTTCAGTGAATGTGTCCGTTTGAAGGCAACTGACATACAGCCAGATATTTTCAGCTATCTCTTACATTTGATGTACACTGGAAAAATGGCACCTCAGCTCATCGATCCTGTTCGATTGGAGCAAGGAATAAAGTTTCTGCATGCGTTCCCGCTTATTCAAGAGGCTAGCCTTGCCAGTCAAGGAAATTTTACACACCCGGAGCAGATTTTTCCATTGGCATCTTCATTATACGGTATTCAGATTGCGGATCACCAGGCAAGAAATTCCACAAAAGCAGCCGCCACAACTGACAAACCTGTTCGAGGACCAAGGCCACAGTCATCAAGAGCAAATCAAGAACAGATGCATGAAGCCACCCAACTGTCACAGATACCACCACCACCGCTGCCTCAAGTGCCCCCAACAAATATGTCCACTTCAGACTCATTACAGCCTCCATTGTCTCCTGAACTGGTTTCTACTGCTCCTCATCCTTCTCCTCCAGGTGATGAAAACAACATGGAAGCCTCCTCCTCAGATGATCAGCCTGCTTCTCTCACAATTGCACACGTCAAGCCAAGCATTATGAAAAAGAACGGAAGCTTCCCCAAATACTACGCTTGTCACCTCTGCGGTCGGCGATTCAATTTGCGAAGTAGTTTGCGTGAGCATCTCCAGATTCACACAGGGGTGCCTTTCTCATCAAGCCAGCACGGGGAAAGTAGCGTTCCTTTATCTCTTTGTAATAACGCTCCTGAAAAAGATTCTATGGAAGTTGCTGAAGCTGGAATGATTAGTGATAGTGAGCTGCAGCAGATCTCGGATTCACCCATCATTGATGGACAACCGCAGGCTGAAACACCGCCACCCTCTGACATTGCTGACATAGACAACTTGGAGCAAGCAGATCAAGAAAGGGAAGTTAAAAGGCGGAAGTACGAGTGTTCCATTTGTGGGCGCAAATTTATTCAGAAAAGCCACTGGAGGGAGCACATGTACATTCATACTGGCAAGCCTTTCAAGTGCAGCACCTGTGACAAAAGCTTCTGCCGGGCCAATCAAGCTGCTCGACATGTATGTCTAAACCAAAG
The DNA here is from genome assembly GCF_965112155.1 of Podarcis liolepis. Lineage (NCBI taxonomy): Eukaryota > Metazoa > Chordata > Lepidosauria > Squamata > Lacertidae > Podarcis > Podarcis liolepis. The sequence goes on along the minus strand of NC_139557.1, from coordinate 67,853,526 downwards.
CATGGACACCTACACCATGGTGGACAAGCAGACTCTGGAGCTTTGTACTTTTGAGGAAGGCAACCAAATGGACAACATGTTGGTACAGACCAACAAACCCTATAAATGCAACTTGTGTGACAAAACGTTCTCCACGCCTAATGAAGTCGTCAAACATTCGTGCCAAAGTCAGAACTCTGTCTTTACTCTAGACGAGGATAGATCCATTTTGCTAGGTGGTGGGGATGCTGAAACCACAGAGAGTGACCATTCGGTCTTAGACTCTATCAAAAAAGAACAGGAAGCAGTGTTGTTAGACTGACTGTGAGGCTCATATCATTATTATTTTTTAAGAAAACAGTTTGTCTTACTCATTTTTACTAAACCAATCCTCCTCCCCTCCCCACAACCATAACTACACTGACATGGAAGGAAGTCTGGCTCTGTTCCTTTTTCCAGCAAAAGTATAAAATTAATAAAGGGTGTTGTATCACATTATAACAATTGATTTTAACCAAGAAGAAAATGTATAAGGGTAACTCAGCTAACTATGTGAATAATGCTAAAATGCATCTGTAACATACTCTAAGCGAGTTCTAAGACTGTTTCTATATATATATACTTGAATGCAGTGAGATGCAATGTGAGAAGAAGACAGAAAGGAAACTAAACATGTTCATTAAACTACAATATTTTCTCTCAACAAATAGCATTTTGAGGGAATACCGAAGATACAAAATTCTCACGGTTACACACCTATAAGCTGTGTAAAGTTGTCATTTTACAAAAGCTTGGAAATTCCCTTAATGAACCAAGAACACTATTTTAATCTACATGATTATTGTCAAGTGTTTGTTTCCAGGTAACTTCATTGACATTATGTCCATTAAAAATGTATTATTAAGGCTTGACTCCAAGCGCAGTGACTTGGTAGTCAACCCCACTAACTGCAGTGGGACTTAAAACTTCCAGATAAATGTGTTTAGGACCAGATTTTGCTAAAATAGCAGTAATAATGTGATGGCAATCGTTTTATATGCATAAAAATGTATGTATGTATGTGTGTGTATGTGTACTTCAGGTAAATGCAGGTAAAATGTGTGCATGCACCCTTTCCAAACCGGCCACTGCTTGTAACGTCTCACAAATTGGTCCTTTTTAAAAGCATATTTACATTTGAATTGGTACAGGGTGTATGCATTTTTTTTATCCTGCTGACTAGTAATTGATAATGATGAACAGTGCTATCACCCAAAACGTGAAGGAAATCAGAGATTAGAAGAATTGTACATAGTGAGCCCTGTGCTAAATGTGGGAATAATAGATTTGAGCCTTTATAGTGTAACTGGAAAAGGAAAAACATTGTGGCTTTTTTATTTTATCAAAGCAGCAATCTGAGTTTATGTGATTAACATGTAGGAATTAAGGGAAAGGAAATCTGGTCTTAAATAATATTTAGCTACTGGCATCCTCTTGTAACATAGCAAATGGTATAATGATGAAACTGTATCATGGTTGGTTTTTAAGTAACAGTGCAACATTGAGTGGAAAGCTATATATTCTTTGTGTTCCTTCAATTTGGGCACCAGTCAAAGTGCAAAAAGGAATAAAGGGGACGCAGTGTACATTCAAGTTTCTGCTCTGGATAGTACCGTATGCAAATTTAAAATCAAGTTGCTGATTTTTATCTTTTTAATATATAAATATAATAATATTCTCCAATAGTATAAATAACCTGAGAGGAGGGAGTCCATTGAAAGGTCAATTGTCCTGGTGGGAAAGTTTCAAGAAACAGAGGCATTCCACCAGAAATGGGGGCAGTGTGTGTTTTGATGGGGGAGAGAGAGGCAGATACAAATCTGCTTTTGTATACATGTTTTATTTGAGTATCATCCTATTTTGTGTCTAGTTATGTTTTCCAGTTTGTAAGTTTTTATACATTATTTTATGGAATAAAAAAGTATAAAATAAAATTTGATTTTTGTCAAGTCAAAGGTGATTGAATGTGAGCTGATCATACGTACATGCTGTGCAGATCTTAGAAATGAACTCAGCATGCAGCACGAGGCTGTTTGGGGGCCAAAGCAGCAGGAACAACTGATGTGGGAAATGTGTGTGTTTGCAAGGGGAAAGTCTATGCAGTTCGTGATCATGGGCCTCTTATGTCCCCAAATTACTGCACTGCACAGCCACTCTGGAAAGGGACACACAGAATGTAACTGTTCTGTCATGGGCCTATGCTTGCATCAGATCAAGCATGTGAAGGGATAGAATCGAACTGTAAGGCTTTCTCTTTAAAAAATTGAAGGCCTAGAGGTAAGCATGTTCTTAGATATCAGATTTCATGACTGCAGCTCAGAGTCCACAAAGAAAAAAATGTAGTCGCCATGTTTAAACAAAGTTCCTGATCCAGGAAGCTGCATGTGAAGACCTATACACAGAGTGTGTCCCCACTGTTCCTACCCTTTACTCAGTTATCGTTTGCTTGGACCCCAGAAATTTAAAAAGCACACTGCCTCACACTCGTGACAGAGCCCCACTCCAGAAAATGTCAAAGCTAGCCTGTGTGCGCGCTATACCAATTCAGACTACAAGGACATGTGTTGCATGTTTAAACCAAGCTCCCTTTAGGTACAACAGGGAATAAGGGGCTAGTTGAGCCCCTTCCTTGCTGTGCTATTTATAGGAAATTTACAAAGTGGCGCAATAAGATACATGTTTTACCACCTGCAATTTCAAGTGGTATAGGTTGGCTGTCCACCGTAAGGGGCTACTCAGATCCACACAGCCTCACTGAAGTCAGTGGCACAAATTACTTGCTGCCTATTAAATTCTAGGCTCCATTTAATTTATGAAGTGCTGGCATTAACCTTCACAGCTCTATAAAGAGTTTGGGGCCTGGCTACTTAGAAAGATCACCTGTACCTCTAGGCACCTAACCTTTTAAATCAGCTCTGGTTCACTGGTGAAAGAAGTTAAGTTGGTACCATGATGGCTATATATCTGGAATGCCTTACACAGGCTAATTTGAAGCCCCCCCCCCTTTTGATGCACTCTAAAAGATTGACTATTAAGTCTATTTAAAAAAAACCTCAAAGTCCCACTGCTTTCAAAGGGTCTTACACCTAAATATATGCAAATGATTGCTATCTAAGGGTTAAATTCAGTGAAAAGCCATGGAAAGGTACCGTATTTTTTGCACCATAACACTCACTTTTTTCCTCCTAGAAAGTAAGGGGAAATGTCTGTGCGTGTTATGGAGGAAATGCCTACGGGTGGCATGCCTACGGATTTTCCTCCTCTAAAAACTACATGCGTGTTATGGTCGGGTGCGTGTTATAGAGCGAAAAATACGGTACTTGTAGACTTCCCCAACCCCCCTTTTTCCCACCCCAAACCTGTTGGCAGTTCAAGGCACTTGGTGAATGGGGTGGCTTGTGGCACAGTGAAGCTTGTGGAGGCGGTGAAATCTAAAAATCAAATGGGTGACACTTTTGATTTTTGAAAAACATCAGTTTTGAAAAGAGGAGACACTTTTGGGGGGTGGATTGGGATCAGGGACTGACCACATTCTCAATTTTTCTCTAAATTCATCCCGAAATCACCATTTTAGCCTGGATTGGGTCTGCACGTTTACCTTTAGGTTCAGTGATATTATTCTAATTGTAATGTAATTGCCCTTTTGGCATGTTCATAAAGCTTGCAGATATTGTACCGAGCATCTCTTGTCAAGGCTATCAAGTTGAAATAGCAGGGTTTGTTATGCGATACCCCATCACACTGTTTCTATTGCAAAAGATGTTAGCATGCATAAGGGCAGGATCATGGGCATGCCAAATCCATTCTTCGTTTATTCTGCATTAATCTAATCTCATTTAATATTTGCTTTGTACTAGTAGGCAGTGAGGACTTGGGTCTCCAAAATCCTTTAGGAACGACAAGCTATTTGAATGACAGTGGATTAAAGGGGAGGAACTAAACTGCATAGAGTGCAAATGTTATTGGAACAGATATTATAAAGACAATGCTAATGCAAAACAGAAATGTTTCCATTTCTAGATGTTCACATTCTAAGAACCTAAGCTGCTGCACTGTCCAGAAATGTGGATGGGTTACAACTGCTACACCATTGCACAATTAGCGCAAACACACTAGATGCTCTTCTGTTCTGCAAGTCTTCAGAATTGCTGAACATGCTCCATTAGTAGCAATTTTCATAAATGAAACAACTGCACAGAATCTTACTGTAGCTGCATTAGTGTGGATCATATGGTGGATTGCTTTAACAACGCTTGCTGCCAGTGTATATTTAGCAAGGGTTATTTGCAACAATATCATGAATTCTTTCTATGTAATAAAAATGCAGATAATCACCTGACCCTAAATATATGTACATAAAAGCATGTTCCACTGAGAATTTCAGAGTAACTGTTTAGGATTGCAAAAAGCAAGCTATACTAATACCCCACAACCACAATTTAGTCTTAAACCAAAAGGTTTTGGTATTTCCGAGATGCCCAGGCTGCAATTTGGCATTTAAAGCAGTAGGGAATCCCATAGCTTTATGTGCACCTGAAAATGCTTCTGCAAGTGGTCCTTGTCACAAGCCAAAGCCTGATTTTCCCTTACCCAGTTGGTGCATTCCACCATTTCTTGGGATCAATGGAGTAATGGTGTTATTTCATGGGCCCCTCAGCTTTCAGGAAAAGATGAATGCTAGTTCCCTGGCTAGAAGTTCTCAAAGTTGCTCGTCTCAGGTACAAATCCCATCAGTGTGATGACAAAGAGACTACAAAGAACAGCAATTATAAGAATGACAAACGACACAGTGAGCATGAATTGTGTTTGTATTTTATTTAGTCCATGAAAATCTACCTTAAAAACAACATATAAAATCAAAGTATCGGTTAATCCAATACATTGGATTAAGAAGAAACTGCAAAAGCTTGGAGTTGTGGCACAAGCTAAAAGTTTGCAGCCTCGTCTTGAGTATTTCTGAGGCCAAAGCAATACACTGTAACAAAGCAGTATCTGTGTATGGAGACATGCTCCCTGCACCATGGAAAAAAATCTATTGGTGCTTTTGGTTTTTGGAGACGGGTCAGTTAAAAGCAGAAATATTGGTAATGTGATTTGTGTTCTTTGCATTGCTTAGAAAGGCCCTAGATCAGTATTTTTTTTAAAAAAACCCAAGCAAGAACTAAGCGCTTGTTCCCCAACTTCTAGCCAGGTAATTTACATTGTGATTACTAGGTTTTATTTAAATGTTTAGATAACTTTACATATTTATTAACAGCCTCAGAGCTATAAAGATTAGAACCAGGATAACATAGGCCATGCCATTGTTTTATTATTATTATTTAGCTTGTTGCAGCTACTGCAATATGGCTTTCCATACACACATTACATTTCACAGCAGGTTTTCCATTTGCTTAGCACTGTAAAACAGGGCTGTGAAATTCACAGGCCATGTTTTGTGGCCTGCCGGGTGTGAGATAAACTTATTTCAAGGTCCCCTTCGGCTATGAAAGGTTCATCAGGCATCAACTAAACCCATGACTGGTAGGCCACATGAGGTTCAGGGACAATGACTTTGACAGACTTGTTGTAAAGCACGCAATGAAAGTGATCAAAATAGCATTTGGCAATCAGAACAAACTTTCTAATTCATACTCTAACTGGGGAAGCTGCCACTAAGGTGGGGGAGAACCAAAGATTCCCCCAAATAATTTTGGAACACACCATGTTACTGAATGTTTTACACATTTGTACACACTGTAGACACACACATGGAATACATCTAACTGATCCACAAACAAGCGCCTACCTGTATTTCTTTTTTTTCTTCTTCTTGGAGGCCATTGAGCTTTAACCTTCAATACTTTTTAAAGTTTCCATTTTGCACTGAATAAACTAAACTTTCTTACAAATTCATTCATATCAAGAAGTTCATAGCTTATCACACTAAGTCCAGAGAGATGCACGTGCTAACTTGTGTACATACATACACCACCTACTTTTCAGGGAGACAGATTGATGCGGTGCTATTCACTAGCTCACTGTTTTGCTTAGTGAAGAGGCTTCATGGGCTAGCACCCACTAGGAGTGAAAGGGTTACTGGTTTTGATTATTCTCTCCTACCCTGTCTTACAAATGTAAGACACATTTATCCCAAACTTGATCCAAACTGAACAAGCAAACTGCTCACAAAAGTGGTGTTATTGGGGGTGGGGGGAGGCCATCGTTTTGGAGAAAAGTTAGCAGATACATGGAGAGTCTTCAGTTGATGGGCCTAGGGAGGTGGGTTGGGAGAGAATACCTTGCCACTGTTACACCGTGTGTACTAGCTGCAATCAAGAGACAGAGATGGAGGGGGCTTACTAGCAAGCAGCTGCCATCTGTTCTGGCAGCACTGCTCAATAGCTGCCAGTAAAGAGATGGGGGAACCCACCCACCGCAATTTACTATTCAGTACTTCCTGGCCCAACTCATGGGCTAATTTGAAAGCTAAACAATTATCCAGGCTGCCAGTTTGGCAACTCTGTAATCCAAAAGGGTTCAATGATTACACCAAAATGATGTTATTATTTCTTGCACGGTGACACCAGTGGATCTTCGTCAGAGAAGGCAGTAATTGAAACTGAAAGAACGGCTGTAGATAACGTACATGTTTAAATAATGGCCACTCACCTTTCTTATCCACCTAGCTATTTAAAATTATTTCAGAGTTATATTTTGAAACAAACTGATGTATTAGTGTTTCACTTTTCTGATGTTCAAAGAAACCCTGTTGTCTTTATACCTTTTAAGAGGGTTTATAAAAAGCATTGTTCCATTTTTAATTTTCATAAATCGGCTACTTCATCGCAGAACTGCAAATTTTGCCAATACACTGAGAAAATTGCATATTATTATTTTGCATTTTATTAGCAGAGCTGTTCCAGGTAAGTTAGATGAATTTTAAAAACTCACAACTTTCCATATTCTATTTGAAGAAAGGCAGTATTGTTAGCTAAAAGTATTTCTAAGCTATATTATGCATACAGCAACCACTAGATGGTACTATTAGACCAGTGACATTTTTCTTTCTTTACTCATTGTGCAGCTCCCCAAAGGTCTTATTTGGCTCACTTAGATAATTTCCAAATAAATTACTATACATGTAGGACAATGAAGCTGCTGAGCCATGCAAGACACAGCTGAGACAGGTACGAAGGCTACAAAGTGCAATATAACTTGACCAGCTAGACATGTTTGGTGTCTAGAAGATCAAACACTAGATGCTTTGAATATTTTAATTATCTTTCAATTATTTAGCATTTCAAGCCTGCCCAGTTTTATGCACAACCTATACTGACCAGTACTAAACTCTGCAATTCTCCATTAACAAAACAGAAGAGTGACTCCTGCTCAATGTTTCCTAAATTCTGGGGCTTTTAAAATTATTAATTAAGAGCTCAGTATAAGCTCAGTATAAGCCAAATTTTTGTTTAAATCACTTTTCAGAAATCAGAGTTTTCTAAATGTACACAAGCATAATGAAATATACTTTCCTACTGAGGGGACACACATATAGAGCAAACATAATCCTTTACTCATCAAAAACCTTTTGAAAATAAATTGTCTTACTTCATGACATGGATGTTCCAAAAACAGGAGAGCATTAAATGTTACGCTAAAAATTGAACCATCTTTATTTTTCTTGATAGCTTCAAACCAGTTCAGCATTTGCCTAAAGTTATGATGGTATGACAGTTTCTTAAATGGACTAAGGGAAGGCCGAAGAAACATTGATGGGGCTATTTATTTGTCTGGCTTCTAGAGACTTTCCACTTTCCCTTAGAATTAAACTGTACTCAGATAAATGTGAAAGTCAGTGCAGACTTAGGAAGGCTTAAGTACACTGAAATCTTTCTTTTTAAGTACACCTAACTCTCCATTTGAATGTAACTGACATATTTTCAACACACAATGCCATAGTGCCATGCTTATAAAAGGTGATGGAAAATAAAGTCCTGTTTAGTAAACCAGTAACACAACTATTCCAAAGCAAAACTATGCCTTTTGAGTATGACTTGTACCAAATCAAGACCCAATACAACATTAAACATGGTTCTCACACCATTCTACACCATGGAAAGCCAATGCAAATGTATTCTGATCTATCTGTGGCCAACTGTAGCTCACAATTCTTCCCTATTGGTCACATATATTGTTTCTTTACTGGGTGAGACAAGTGAGATCATTTTCTTTCGTTCTCTTTCTTTCTTTTTCTTTCCACATATAAAGAGGAGGAAATATACATTAAAATTGGATTTTGCTTGAAGATATACACATAAATACACAAAGAATTACAATCCAGTTTTGGAAGCACTGATAAAATGGGGAGCTTAAAAGATGCCAACTTCCTTCCCAGGTTAAGGTATGGACGTCATTTCAGCAAAAGTTAACACTTTCTGCCCCCCACTCCAACTCATCAGCAAAAAAATATAAAAGAATATTGTGAAGAGCAAGTGTTGACAATCAATAGTAAAAGACGACGGTTCAAGCTCCTGATGATATCTCAGGATTGTCAGGTATATTTCTCAGAATGACATCAGACATCTGTTCTCTGTTCCAAATCAGTGACCTCCAACCCAATTAAAACAGAATCCATTATCTTCTGCTGCTGCTTCAGGAACTGGTCCCTCCAAATATAAAGACACAACTTTTCCAGAACTGTGGAAACAGAAGTAAAGAAAAATCAACAAAATATTGCAGCCCGAGCCTTTTATCCAGAGAGATGGCAGTACCATCATATTATAATAGATTTTTTCTATGCACATCATGAACCAAAACTAGATGCCACATCAATGGAAGCAGTCAGTAGTTAAGCATGATGCTGCTATGCAGCGGCTGGCAACAGTGGCACTATGTGGGAAACTGCCCAGGCTGGAGATGACTCAGTCATAAGCCCTTAAAGGCAGGACAGACTAACCGTTCACCAACCTAAGGTAGCATTAAAAAGGGGCTAACGATGTGTTTTTCAGCTTGGAAAAGTTAGCAAAATCTCATGACATAAGCAGCGTACAATGGTACCTCAGGTTACATACACTTCAGGTTACAGACTCCGCTAACCCAGAAATAGTACCTTGGGTTAAGAATGTTGCTTCAGGATGAGAACAGAAATCGTGCTCCAGCGGCGCGGTAGCAGCAGGAGGCCCCATCAGCTAAAGTGGTGCTTCAGGTTAAGAACAAACCTCTGGGATGAATTAAGTACTTAACCCAAGGTACCACTGTAATTTATTCCTGCCTCCAGCACCCAGCTATAAGGCCAGGCTTCCTCAAACTCGGCCCTCCAGATGTTTTGAGACGACAATCCCCATCATCCCTGACTACTGGTCCTGCTAGCTAGGGATCATGGGAGTTGCAGGCCAAAAACATCTGGAGGGCAGAGTTTGAGGAAGCCTGTATAAGGCTGAATTGTTAACTTTCCCTTGCCAGAAAAAAAAGGAGAATGCAGTGGTGCAAAGGTGGGAAACCTGTGGCCATCCAAATGTCGGACTACTGTACAACCCTTACTTGGTATTTCACCATGCTGGCTGAAACTGAAGGAACTGAACTCCAATAACCACTGGACAACCACAGGTTCATCTTCCCTGCAGTAGTCGGTAAGCAAAAGAAGCAGGCAAGCAGTGATTAGCTTTAATCGGTGTTTCGATTTGTCCGATAGTTTGCTTGTGATAGGTATGCTCTAAGCACAGCTGAGGAATATGCGGTTGACTCCTCTTTTTACATTAAGAAACCTATTGGGAGGTAGCCAGGAACAGCCTTGGCTGCTATCTTACTAGATCTGATTATTGTGCTAGAGAGGACGTGGTATGGCTGCAGGAACAGCCTGAAGATGCTGACTCAGCTCCCACCTGCATATAAGGCAATATGTGGGATGGGGGAGGAGAGGCAAGCCCACACAGCAGCAAATACAGGCCCAGCCACAGCAGATAAGATTTAAGGTGGGGACAGCTAAAACAGCATTGTGAGTGGAGCAACTACATGGTGCTGGTCACTGGATATATCCTAGGGCAAGGGAAAAGTGTATATAAAAAAAGCTTGGGTAGCGATTAAAACTGTACAGTTAAGCCTCACAGGAACCTTATGGTAAGAAGAGTTTCAGACCACCTTAATAAAAGGGTAAGAGACTCAAGTTGCTTCTACAAACCCGAGTAAAATTGGGGCTCTGAATATATCCTGTTAACCTGCTGCATCATTCGGGGGGGGGGGGGTAACAGACTAGGACAATGCCATAAAGCCATCTGTTGTAATTACAGAAATGAACATTTCCTGTTCAGCCACAGCTGTATATGGCTTTAAGTTGTGTGAAGGCCTCCTCCTCTAGGCTTCACTGTTCTTTTAAAGAACGTCCTTTGAAAGTGATGGCAAAATAATAAATCTTCACAGGCTTAGTTCACACATAGTTCTAGGCCAAAAAAAATGGGTTAGTATGAGCAAGCAAGCATGCTGGTGCACATTTAGAAAACCAGTTGTTTTGCTCCCATTGTGCCATTAGGCGCTAACCAGGCCATATGAAGGCAAGCATATGCACGAGGAGTCAAGCTTTGTCCCATAAACAGCCTGCATATTAGGGAAACTTGTTACCTGGAACAAAGTTAAATTCTGAAGTTCAATTGAATGCAAAAGACAGCTTAAGAGATATTTCTTTAAAAATACTAAATACTAAGTACAGTCTCTCAAACAAGAAACTGAAAACCTGTTCTAAGCCATTTGACAATGAAATATTGAACCACAATTTGTAGTTCTGATAGCAAGTTATCTAGCTCAGTTATCTAGCTTTAAAAGCCACTGAAAATAGTTAATTATTCTGAATTTAAATAGTAGATACTTACATTAAACCTCAGGATTCAGTGAGCTCTAAGCTTAGCTGTGGACTCTCACTGATGGTGTAGTCTTGATTATTTAAATCTTTCTCTGTGCATGTCTCCACGAATCCTGTTGACTGGCTGTGGTCATCTTTGTTTTTCACAGGTGTTTGTTGTTCTATAAACTGCTGTTGGATCTGAACAGTCTGCCCAGCTTCTACATCCGTCAGCCTTGGTTGGGCCACTTCAAGTGACTCTTTGGTTAGATCTCCTGAGGCAGTATCTTCTACTGCTGGTCTCTGAATCTCTGTTGGAGTGGCTATATCCCCTGCAGAATGCAGCTTTGGTTCACCATTTTCTTTCTGGAAATCTGTCTCTTGTTTAATTTCTTTCACAATTTCATTCAGAGATTGAGGGTCTTGTGCTAGTGTTGTCACAGTGCCTGATCGTTCATCTGGCTGCAACATCAGTTTCATTTTAGCGTCTTCAGATTTATCAGGCATTTCTTCTGCCACTTTGAAGGCCTCTTGATTCTCTGCAGATTGAGTTAAAATTATAGTTGATGGCTGGATCTCTAGATTTTTCTCTCCTCTGCCTTTTACAGGAAGAATCTGACCAGTCTGCAAACTTTCCTGAATTTCAGATTTATTTACACTCTTTAAAAATGGCTCACTCTGTTGCTTTGACACAGATGGCAACTCTTCTGTTTCCTCCAATGTATCAACAGCATTCTGGATGATTTTCAGCACAATTTTTGTACTCTGTGACTCTATAGTCACCGATTGAACCACATCTTTTTGAAATTCTATATGAGTTAAAGAGGGGCTTCTTTCTGGAGGTGTCTTTCTTTCACCTTCTTGACTTGATTCTAATCTCTGAAGCTTCATTTCTGGGCTGGAATCCAATACAGACTTCTGGATCAAATCATCTTTGGTGCATGTTACTGCTGCTAAAACTGCCTCCTCTACCACTGAATTTGCTTTCCCAGACCATGACACTGTATCCTTATCAGGACCTAGAGCCCCAAGTCCTGGTTGAGCAAAGCTCACCTGCTGGACTGTTTTGAACGTGGTTTCTTTTGGCTCCTCTAGGACAGACTGCAGGTTTTCAGTTAATGTTTCCGTAACTGTGACATTCTCTGCAATAACTTGTTCTTCGGCTGTTGCAGCTGTTACTGTTACAGAGGATTTATGAACTCCATAACTTTGTACTTCAGGAATGTCAGTGGTGATAACCTCCTTCTGCTCAGTGAACATTTCTTGCTGCACTGGAGCTGCACCAAGTGCATCAGCATCAGCAAGTTTAATTTCCCCTGTTGATATTTCTGTTTCTGTTACTAGCACCTTCTCCGACAATGCTTGCCTTCTCTCAGAGCTATCTGAAATTGTGGCAGATTGTGGAAGTGGAAGGACTGTTTCCAGGGGCACTTTACGAGGACACACTTCACTCTGTACACAAACGCCATTTATACCTGCTTCACTGCCTTCTGTGACAGAACTCTCTCCTTTCTTTTCTGAGATGACATCTGATAAAGCACCAGAGTCAGAGATGAGGGTGTCTCCAACTTTGGTCTTTACTGCTTCAGTTGCTACAGTTCCTGTGAATTTCTCTTCAGTTGTTAGCTCTATGTTTTCAACCTCTTTTTTCACAGAATCCACAGTTGCCTCACTTTTCACAGTGCTGTCCTCTATTAACTCAGCCTCAGTGTGTTTTGATCCCAAAGTAAGTGCATCTTCCTTTTCATTCTGCACAGATCCTTCAGTTGCAGTTACAAGTGTGACATCCTTCAGTTCATTACTTTCTGGAACGTCAACCGCAATTCCTTCTGTGCCTTCCAATTTCAAGGTATGGCTGGCGTCTGCTACATCCTTCTGGATGACATCCACTGCATTTTGATCAGGTGTGGAGACTTCAACTAGTCCCCTTTCCACAGATCTCTCAGCTACAGCTTGCTCTGTTGATGTTTTTACTAGGGGAGAGTCATCTTTTACTTCGTTCTTTGAAAGCTCCTCAGTAACAACTGAATCCAAACATTTTAATTCTGAGGAAAGGGAAACATCTTGCATTTTCATCTGCTCAGGAGCTTCAGTCTTGTCACTAATTACAGAGGCTTTATCATAAATTATCTCAACGGATGTTGCTAGGGAATCTGAAGTATCTTCAACCTCAGAGTTGAAACTGACCTCATTCTCCACATTCTTCAGGATCTCTTTTACTTCTTGCTGTTTGGTGGCAGTGGTTTCTGCTTCCATAATTTCTTCTGACTGTTCTGAAAAGACCTCCTTATGCACCTTCTCAGAAGGAAATTTCACTTCCACTTTTGCATCCTCCTTCTCTGCAAAGACCTCCACACCAGCCTTGATGGCTGCCTTCTCTATGGGGGCTTCTGTTTTCTCTTTAAGAATAGTATCACCTTCTGCTTTTTCTACAGAGGATGCCACTTTTGCCTTCTTTGCGGAGTCCTCTGCATCCAACTTCTTTGCAGGAACCTCCACTTCACTCTTTTTCTTGGCAATCTCTACAGCAGACTCTATATCCACCTTCTCTACAGGAGTTTCCATATCCAGCTTTTCATCTGGCTGATCTGATGAGGCCACTGTTTCTGCCTTCTCTGTAGGAACCTCTGCTTGCACCTTCACATCTGGCTTCACTGTGATGGCCTCCACACAAACAGGTGCATTTGATTCTTCTGCTGCAGCTTTTGTCTTTTCTATAGGGTCCTCCACTTTCATAATCTCTGAGGGAGCCTCTGATTCCCCCTTGTCCGTGGAGGTCTGCACTTCCATCTGTGTTTTGGAAATCTCAACTTCCACCTTTTCTACATCTGCCTTCACATCTACTTTCTCTGTGCAGGCATCTGCCTCCAACTTTGCATGTGCCTTTTCTGTAGAGATCTGTGCTTCTGTGTCTTTTATATGTTCCTCCACTTCTTTTTCTGAGGGGGACACTGCTTCAGCCTTTGTGGGAAGCTCCAAGTCCTCCTTTAATTCTGCCTTCTCTGCTTCTACCCTCTCTTCAAGGAACTTCATTTCCACCTCTTTGACATGGCCATCTGTTTCTACACTCTGTTTATGGGTCTCAGTCTCTGCATTCTGCTTGTGGACTTCCACTTCCACCTTTCTTGTGGGCAAGTCTTCTTCTACAGTCTCAGCATGGAGAGGTTCAAGTTTCTCATTTACCATAGAAATATCAGTTTCTGGTTTCTGCAGTTGGCCCTTGGGTTCCACCTTCTGTACATGGGTCTCAGTTACCAAAGAAACCTCTGTGTCTTTGTTCTGGATGCAGGCCTCAACTACAACATTCTCTGTGCTTCCTGGTAGTAAGCCAAATGTGGCATGTTTGGCCATACCTAGGTCACTGACTTCAGTTACTGCATTCTGCACTGGAACTTCAGTTATCTTGCTCTGGATGGGTGCCTCAAGCACAAAAACTTCAGCACAGGGAGGCTCAGCTTCTTTTATTTCTTTTTGCACAGGGGCTTTTACCTCATCTGCAGCAGTTACTAATTTAGCTTCCAAGTCAGGTATGGTGTTCACCACTTGTTCAAGTTTCTGGGAGAACTGAGGCTTCTCTTCATGTGATATTTTTGCCAATTCATCAACTGCTCGACCAGTATCTGTAATCCCACCTTCAACTGCATCTTTTAAATTTGTTTTGGCTTCCTTTACCAAGTCATCAACATTTACTTCTGGCCCTTCTTCAGGGGTTACTGTGATAATGACAAATCCTTCCTCTTCAGCAGCCTGTTTTTCAATGATTTCTTGAACAATTTCTTGTTCAATCTTTGAATCATGACTCTCATCAGTCTTATCCAAGCTAACACTTTCTTTCGAGCTTTCCTTCACCTCTACACAAATGTCATTACTCTTCTCCAACGCTTCCTTCGAACTACTTTCTTTAGCTTCATCTTGACTTTGACTACTTTCACTCACTTGGATATCTGTCTTCTCTGGTTCTTCCTTTGAGGGTGGCTCTGCCTCTTGAAATAGGATAGTAGTTTCTTGCCCTGTTTTCTCTATTTTCTCAGGCAGAATTGTTTCCTGTGCTTCGCTGGACAATTTAACTCTTTCAGCAACTTCTTGCAGAATTTCCTGTGTTTGTTTATTTAGTTCTTCTAGGTTTTGCTGGCTTTCCTCTACCTCCTGCACAGGTGTTACTATTTCTGTTGTATCAGGGGACTCAGTTAGCCTTGAAACTGCTGAAACCATTTCCGTTGTCTCTTCAGCACAGGATACTTCAGCTGTTTCTTCAACACCTGAAGTTTCTTCTCTGGCTGTGATTGCTTCTGAGGTTAGTGTGTCACCGCTAAACTCCTTTTGAATTTCTGGCATGACTTTAGTAACCACCACCATTTCTTCCACAATTCCAGTTTCAGAGATCTGATCAATATGTTTCTCTTCATCTTCCTTTGCATGTTCAATGGACTCTGTCACAGCAGCCGATATCCAAGATGGTGATCTTTCTTCAATACTTGTAACTGCTCTCTCTCCTTCTACCATTGTGACAGTAACTGCATGAACTAGTCCTTCATTGGACTGCTCAATAATCAAAGTACTTTCTGACTGGTCTGAAGTTTTCTTAGTTAAATCATCTTGTTTTGCCTTTTGAGCTTCAAACTTCTCTTGTTCAGCAGCATCATACTCTGATAAAGGAACAACAGCTGGAACATCAGAGTCGTCCTCATGGATTTCAGTCATTTCTTCTCCAGCTTCCTGAACAGGAGCATGTTCTGGTATTCCATCTGACTTCTTCTTCCTACGACCAGGCATTAGTTTTTTAAATGAAACCCATGATTCTTCCTTTCCAGACTCTCCATCTGAAGTATAATGTTCTAAACTTGGAGCTGTGGAAGATTCTTCATTTCTCTCTTCCATTTTTGTTTTAGATTTTCTTCTTGGGGTTACTAGTCTTTTAAAGGACTCCCATGTTGAAACTCCCTCACCTTCAGATGGGCTTCCAGCTTGTTCTGGTGAAAAACCTCCTTGTCCTTGATCACTTTCTTGTGAGCTAGTAATGGTCATGCTTGGTGCTGTTTCTTTATTGGGCCCATTTTCATCTATTTTCTGTCCTTCTTGAGCAAGTCTTTGTCCTACCTCTTCATCAGAAGTTGATGATTTTCTGGTTCTTTTCTTAGATGAACCTACACAAATTAAGGCTTCCCATGATACAGAAGTATCAACCTTTCTCTTGGGCTCATCTATGCTTTTTTCTAATTTCTGTTCCTCAACATTTTCTTTTGTATCATCCTGCTCTTCACAAGGTGCACTTTCAGTTGAAGATAGAGTAGCAGTCTTTGCCTTCTCAAGTTCTTCTTCCTTATCACTTTCAGAAAGCCTCCTGACCCGTTTCTTAGGAGTCACCATTTTTTTAAATGATGCCCAAGGTGTAACAATGTCTCTTTTCCTCTCCATATCTGAAGTAGAACCATCTTCCGTTTCAGTGGTCTGTGCTGCATCTGTAACTTTCCCTACAGATTCTGTTGTTTCTTCAGGGGAAGAAGCAGAGCTTTCTGCTCTTGGATCTTCTGGGCTTTCTGCAGAATCAGACAACTGCTGTGCTTGTTCTGCTGCTTCCCCTAGCTTAGCTTCTTCTCTTCTTCCTTTATGTTTCTTGGCTGACAACTTCTTTAAGCTTGAACTTGTAAAAAGCTTTTTCAGGGGGCTGCCTTGTAACTTGGCTCTTTCTTGAGATGAAAGTAATTCAACTTCATTTGTAATGACTTCTAGAGGTTTGATTGTTGCTGAATCTCCACTGCTTGGTTCAGTTTGCTTGAGTGGCTCATTTGCTAGTTCAACCAAGCTTTCTTTGACTTTTAGCTGTTCATCAGTGGCTTGTCCTTTAATCTCAACATCAGTTTCAACGAACTGTTCAAGAACAAGTTTTGATTTTTCAGTTGGTTTTGGTTCTTTCTTCTCCACAGTAGTGCTAACATCAGTGCATATCTCTGTGGGTCTGTCATCAAAATTTTCCGTTGCCAGAGGAGCCTTCGGTTCAGATATGGCTTCAACTATTTCAAAATGCTCCTCAGGCGTTTCTATAGGCATTGGAGAAGTTGGTGCAGACTGATCTGTTTTTTCTTCAAATACTTCAGTTGCCAAAGGAGCTGCTAGTTCAGATTTTTTCTCAGATGATGCAAGAGGGCTATGCTCCAGGGCCATTTGACATTTTTGTGCAGGTTCCAAGTTCTCCAAGTCGATTTTATTCAAGCTTTTACTGGGTTCTATGTCTACACTTTCAGCAGACATTTGTGGTGATGGCTGTTCAAAGGCAGCAACAGCTTCGTCCTTATGTGTTTCTGTTGAGACATCTTTCATTTTTGTTTCTTCTCTTTCTACTATAGCATCACTGGCTTCTATAGACACTTCTGCCTTCTCTTTTTCTGGTACGGGTTTTTCTTTTTCTGATTCTTCAGTGGGAGTGGCTTCCTCTTTTATCACTCCTTTTTCTTGCTCCTGCATTTCTCTCTCAGTGGCTTGCTGTTCTTCTTCTTTAGGTTTCCTGAAACTTGTCCTTTTCCTAAACCCAGCCCAACCCTGGGTAAAGAACTTTCTTAGGGGTGATGCTGTTTCATTAGTTAATGGACTTGTTGGAGACTCTGGAGACTTGCTACCATCACTTTTAATATCGGTCTCCTTGCTTTCTGCTTCAACAGGACCTTCTGTTACCTTTTCAGGAGAAATTTCTTCTTTTGTCTGCTCAGTCTGAGTTTCTTGCTCAGTCTTTTCTGCAGGGTAGGGCACCTCACTTTGTGTTTCCTCCTCCACTGTATCTAGCCTGATTTCTTTACAATCTCCAGCTCCTTCCGATAGCACTTCTGTCTCATCTGCTTTCACATTCAGCAACTGAACAGGTTCTGCTTTTTCAGTCTTTTCCTTTCTGACGGTAAATTTGAATCCAACGAACTTAAAAACTTTTTTAAATCCAACATCATTTGCTGATGGAGATTCACCAGGTTCTGCCTGCTCTTCCACTTTTTCTTCTTCTGATGGCAATTGCTGATCAGCATCTTCTGCATCTTTCTGTTCCACATCTATGTTAGATTTATCGGGTGATTCTGCTGGCTTGGTCTCCATATTTTCAGCTGGCTCTTCTTTTAGAATCACATTTGCAGTTTCTCTTTGTCCAACTGTAGGAGACATTTAAAAGCAATAAATAATTAGGCATTCTGTTATTACAATTCTATTTAAATTGCATAAGAAGTAGAAATAATCACTATTCCTCTAATCCTAGGCACACTTACTTGGGAGTAAGGCTGTGGGACTTAGTTCCAAATAAACCCATATAGGAATACACTGCACTATTATTAAAAGTTGAATGCATTGAAATTAATGAGCTTAAACATATTCAATTTTGTACAAGATTGTGGACATTATATACAGTCGTACCTTGGTTGCCAAACGCCTTGTGATTCGAAGGTTTTGGCTCCCGAACGCCGCAAACCCAGAAGTGAGTTTTCCGGTTTGCAAACTTTTTTGTAGCCCAAATGTCCAATGCGGCTTCTGTGGCTTCTGATTGAGTGCAAGAAGCTCCTGCAGCCAATCAGAAGCTACACCTTGGTTTTTGTACATTTTCAGAAGTCAAATGGACTTCCAGAATGGATTCCATTCGAGAACCAAGGTATGACTGTATGTCTTTTAAAATGCATGATAAAAATAGATTCCATTATTTTAAGGGTATCTATGCATAAAATTAACAAAACATAATTATATAGAGAGATAATGAAGTGAAATAAAGTCACTTCAAAATTTGGTTGGAAGCTTCATACTGGAAAAACCTAGGGCATCAAAAGAATTTTAAATAAACTGTGGACATTGGAAAACAAATATTTTGCTTTCAGAATTTTGATAATGTAAAGGCAGCCACACCATGTTCCCAACCTGAAATTCTACTTCCAAAATTTAAGGAGTTAATTTTTTTAATAGTATCTGAGTCAAGCCAGCAGCCGAGACCATAGTCTATTTTCATTAGTTAAGAGGCTTTTCTTGTTTTATATTTTTGTAAACCACATTGAGGTTTCTTACAATCAAGCAGTTTATCAATTTTATAAAACAAACAATAAATTTTGGTTGTGATTCCTGGAAGACCTGCTCCATGCCTTGCAAGCCTTTTCCACCTGGCCTAGGAGGGAGGGGCCCTGAATGACTGACTCCAGGAGGCTGCTGAGGTACTGTTTAGGGATTTGTTTGTTTGCTGTTATTGCTGTTAATTTTTGTATCTTTATTTTTAGGTATTATGAGTTATGTTGAAATTGTTCAGTTTGGCTGTGCACTTTTTGATGTGTTTTACTTTTGCTTTGTTTGTAATTATATAAATCTTTTTATGTTGTAAGCCACCCTGAGCATGGATTTAATTAGGAAAGGCAGCATACAAATAAAATTATGATGATGAAAAATACACCGTGCAGCAGAATCTCAAGACAGCACAAACGCCTAGGTAAACAGGTATGTACCAAGTTGTCAACAAAAACTCCCAAAATGAAGTTATCTGGTATATCGCTAGAGGGAGCGAATTCCACAGGCAAAGTGCCACAATGTTAAATAAATGAATTATGTGAAGAACCGTAGTTTTGTATGTCCTGAATCTCCTTCCAGGGCATCTGCTGGATTAAGAAGAAGGAGTATTTTCTGACGTGTTAATTATATAGCAAAAGAAAGAAAAAACAAATCTGTCTCTCTGCTTTTGCTGTAAAGAAATCTTTTAAAAGTACCGCTCTATTAAAAATGCTCCAGATCCTCTAACAACTAAATCACATCTGATCTGATTTGCATTACATTAAGCACATTTCCTGACCATGATCAAACCATAATAAAGCAATGATCAATGGCAACTTGCCCTTCCATACAGATGGCTTCCATCTCCAGCCACCCCCAGAATAATTCCTCAAGAGATGTATGCATACTTTCAGAGAGCACTAACATTTTATAGTCATTATCTGCAATGCAGTACCTTCCATATCAACAGGCCAAGCAATTCAAATCTGAACAATTTCCAGTTACCTAAGAACCTTGACTACATATAATTCTACTAGATTTGGGCAAGTACAGTATTGGGCCTCTGTTTCCCAGGCTTTTTACAGGAGGAGAAATCCAGGTCTACTACTACTGCTGTAATTGGACCTGCTTAATCACAAACTATCACTAGCAACCTTCAAACCATCCACTAGACTCCTATGATACACTGTATGCATTTAGCTTTACTTAAAATTGCAATGAGATGAAGCTGCAGTAAGTGGCCTGAGAATGTTTGCTTGTCAAAAGAAAAGTGTCCACATTTAGGATGTTTCTGTGAGAAATCTATTATCCAATTGCACCGTAACTTTACTTTGAGACTTTCTGGTGAATGCTTTGAAGACCAAAAAAACCCCAAAAACCCCTCTACCTGAAGAACTGTGCAGCTACAATTTGTTACCAATTTTTTAATACTTCAGTAAAGACAAGATCTACCCTGCCAGACATTTTGGGAATTTGGATTGGAAAATCTTATTATTAGGAATGCATTTTAGTTGATGCTGTTCTTTTAATTGGATTTATTTTTTGTTGTTTTATTCCGTATCATAAGCCACCTTGAAGACTACATGGTGGAATATTAGCCACCAGACTAAGTTTAATGTGCTGGTTTTAGTGTATAAAACCCTATACAAATTGGAATCAGGATACCGAAATATCATCTCACCCCTTACATATCCAGTTGTCCCCTGCACTCTGCAGGTGAAGAAGGCCTCCTGAAAATACTATTTTATTATGAGCTCTGTTCTGCACAATTTAGGTATTAGGCTTTTAGTGCTGTGGTACCTACCCTTCTGAATTCATTCTCTTTAAATATTAAACAGACTGCCCCCCCCCCCATCTCTGTTGTCTTGTTGGTGCCTACTAAAGACCTTCCTCTTCCTACAAGCCTTTTAGGTTGAGCTCTTTCCCAGTCTGCATCTGTGTTCAAATTGTTTTTAATGTGTTTTTATTGCTTGTTGTTTGCCACCCTAAACTCCTTTGGGAGGAAGTGTAGGATATAATTTCTATGAATTTAAGCAGAATATAAGTTAAAACATAAACAAATTGGTCCCAGAAAGCATTAGCTGTTGAGATACACATTCCTCTTGTTACTAATACACCATTTTAAACTGTGGTTTAAAGGTTAGCACACAGCATGTGGGTGCATGCTGCTGAAAGGACAGGCATTTCACTTCTCCTCTGCTCCTGCTATCACCATGCTGCTAGGAGCTAAGCCGTGGTTTGGCTTAGTGTTATGTTCGAACCAAGGTTTGTGGCTTGTTTTCCCCAAACAAGCCACATTCCCAGCAGAGGAGCAAAATTGCTACAGCAGTTTGCAGCTTTAAACCATAGTTTAGTTTAACTCTCATTTAAAGTGACTTGTGAAGCAGAAATTAATGACTGCAAGTTTATCAGGCGCTGTCTTATTGTTCCATTGTCATTTGACATGTCAGAAAGCAAAACCATTATCTTCAAAAAGAAAAACTAATTTGCTGACAAAAATGAACAGCAGAGGGCAGTATTTCATTGCTATTTTACTTAACAAATCTCAAGGTTTATGTGAAATACTAGGTGCATAATATATAGATGAGATTGGATATAACTACATTCAATGTATTTTTTAAAAATCAAGATATGCTATGCTTATGGATTCATAAGAAAAAGCATGCTGAAACAAAATAACTTTCAATGATGCCTATGAATAGCAACGATGCCAATAAAATAAAATTCACTGAAAAAGTATGATTACTGCTTTTAAGAGTACTAATTACAATTCTAGAAAGGTTTACCCCAGATCAACTTGAAAATGCTGAAAACCACAGTGTGTCAAGGAGTGGCTCCACCCAAACATCCAAATATTGTACCCCAAGGCTTCTTTAGCCACACCCTGTCCTAAATCAAGTCTCCTCCATAGTTCCATTCTGTGAGTGCCCAACAACGCTGCTCACTATTGGAAGAAGCCCTCGTTACTTTGCAGAGTAGCTTTATGTGCAGTTACATCAAAGGGATGGTGTAAACAATGTTGATTTCACATCTAAAGACATTCAAAACTACAGTGCTGCCTCGCAAGACGAAAATAATCTGTTCTGTGATTCTCTTCGTCTAGCGGTTTTTTCGTCTTGCGAAGCAAGCCCATTGACGGATTAGCGCTATTAGCGGCTTTTAGCGGCTTATTGGATCAGCTGGTAAGCGGCTTAGCGGCTTAGAAAAAGGAGGGGGGAGGAAAAAAACCCGCAGGAACTCGCAAGACATTTTCGTCTTGCGAAGCAAGCCCATAGGAGATTCGTTTTGCGAAGCACCTCCAAAATGGAAAACTCTTTCGTCTAGCGGGTTTTCCGTCTTGCGAGTTTCCCATCTTGCGGGGCACCATTGTATCTGTCAACCAGAGAGAACAGTGTCTCTTAGTATAACTCTGCTGTTTGTGGTTTGCTTCTCTGAGATGCCAGTTCATACTTATATATGGCAGTAATGACTCACAATGAAGTCAGCATTATTGACTTTGTTCTTAATTGTGCAGTGTGAAAAGAAGTGACGAGACAGCTTAACAGAATGTCACATGTATACATGTAATGAAATTTCAGCTAGCTTTTTTTTTAAGGTTCCGTTAAGTTTCATCTCCCCCTGTGCCCCCAATACTTTGGGGCAGAGGAAGATTTTAATCTGAAAAATAGGACCTTGAAGAAGGATCAACTCCAGCACTGTAATCACAATTTTAATTTATACTTTAGACACCAGCATGACTTTTTCAGATTTCTACGTAACCAGAATACCAGGAGCTGAGATTCTCTCACTCCTGTACTATACCTTTAAAAAAAAAAAAAAGCCTTAATGAGGCATTAGAATGATTTAAGCCTTCTCTGTCACTGAATGAGAAGCAGAACAAAGAGCAAAAGGCACCCTTTCTTAGTCCTCTGATCAAGCCAGGAAGATCTGGCAAGGTACGCAATGCAGGTGGTGTAAATGAGAACATGCACATTCAAAATCATGATACTCATCCAGTCCCACTCCACAGGCTGGATGAGTCATGGGAATACACATTACATCTATGGCTACTAGTTGTTGCAAGTACTTGTACTCAATCTCTCTTCACTATAACTTCTGTTCGCATAATACACAGGCACTCATTTATTCCCACAGTTGATACTGATGTGGTTGGTACTATAGAGTTCATCTTACTTAGAACGTGCTGTTAGAAATGTAGGTCCAACATTCACAGTCATGTGACATACAATGTAAAAAGAAAACACTTCCTTATTACTCTAAATAAATGTGTAATTAGGGAAAACTCTATAGCTTGGGCCTTAAAGCAGTTGTTTTATGACGATTCCCTGATTAGGAAGATAAAATATCCATTCCAACACGAATAGAATCAAGTGAGTGTCTACTGCCACAATACCTAAAAAGTGTTACACATACATTTTACTTCTAACAAACATTTCAAACTTTTTCCGTTTCCCCCACCTTCTCACAAGAAAGGAGAGATACCATTTCTTGTAGTTGGAAGACAGAAAGTATTTCTCAGGCTGTAATAGTTAAATCTGAAACACCTCATGTGCTTGCAGTCAGCCATGTCAACATCTGGAGCTGGTTGACTCTCTCTCCCCCCCCCCCCGGATTTGCTGCCCTGCCCTGGATTTTCTCCATGAATTCTCTACATTCTGTATCCATCAGATATATGTCATACACGCCCGGGTCTCTAGTGTTCCAAAATTCTCTAGCCACTGAAAGTCTCCAAACAATTTTTAAAACAAAACTTAAGTTTATTCCATATTTAAACATCTAAGACCAGAATAGTCTCTCTATTTCATAGTTAATCCCACTGCCATCAGTGTCGTTGATTGTGTTTAACTGAGAGCAGATCATTGCCTTGAAATATTTGGTTTAAACCAACTGCTGTTAAAAAATTCACAGCTCTATTTTGTACCTAGTGTTACAACATATTTAATGTGGAAAGAAAATTGCTCACTGTCGTGAGTCTAACAACAGCTGGTCCAACTGAACAATTTAAGAATGAATTTGAACTGCCATACTTCTTCACTCCAAGTATAAGCTGGCTTTTTGTTATAGGAATTCAATTGCTGGATACAGTTACACTGAGATTAGTAAAGGCTATGCAGGGCAAGCTTTAAAATGTATTTTACCTACATTAAACAAATGAACTGACCTCTGTGGTGATGTCAGTTCAACCAGCACTTTACAACTGTAAGAGAAGCCATTTTGGCATATAACTGTATACGACATATGGAGTTTTAAGATGTCCCAATTTACTATCAGAATGATAATAAACACATTAGCATTCTGAACGAGTTACAGTAAAGTCAAAACAGAATTGGTCTCTTTCGGTTGTCCACACGGGATGCATATACATTCCACAGCACTGATATTGTAAAAGAAAAAAGTCATAGTTCTGTTTGTTGGTACTAGTACTATTTAATGTTTATGAGAAAAGATCAAACAAAAATGACTAATAGGCAAAACTGAGGGGAAATCTCACAGAGATGCAGTAAAATATTTGCATAAGCTGAAAATATTTATTGCCTGTATTGCAATAAATATACTATACCGTCTACCATCACTGTTCTTCCCCCCCCCCCCTATAAATGATGGAATGTTTCAACAAGCATCTCAGCAGGAAAGATAAAATGAAGTGTCTAAACCCTGGTGCTTCTAAGTATTGTTTTTCAGCAACTGTTCCCAACCATTCAGCAATATACTGATGAGTTTCCAAAGGTCTTTGTTTCCAAAATTAAGTTGTAAAGGAGTTTGGGGGCAGAGGGGGTTATAGCTTCCCTCCAAGCACACTAATTAATTCACTCCAATTTAATGATTTTGTGTTTATGAGCAGATACATAGTCCACTTTTTAATGAATAAGATGAAGTGAGCAGTGATCACTTGAACTTCAGAAGTTAAAACAGATGTTTGCTCCATTATTTATGTAGAAAGGTTGTGCCTGGGGTCAAGGATAATGGAAATTAAGGAAAAGGAAGTTTACTTTTAAGACATGGGAGGTTGCAAAAAAATATGAAACCTAGGATCAAATGGCTGAGAGAAAACTCACAGTGTAAATTAAGTGAAATAATATGGTAATTAAATGACATGACTAAAGAATAAATGTTGGGGGGGGGGGAATGAAACTTTTTAAAAACTTATAAGTACAGAATTCTCTGGCATTTGAAAGATCAAAAACAAGCATGCTTCTGTGAGTAGAAAAGATACCAGAGAATATAAAGTACCCCTGCCAATATAAAATCACTAATCCTAAAGTACTTTGTAATCTAAGAAATACTGTTGCATTTGAAATACATTTTTCTATAAATTAAACTTCCTAATTTAAAGCGTAAACATGTAGGGAAATTGACCTAACTCAACCACATAAAGATGCTTGATTTCAACCATATTTACGCAGCAGTAAATGTAACTGCAACAGGCTTTCTAGATAAGTGTGCATAGAGCTGCAGCTTTAGGATTTTAATCCAAAAACACTTCCCCACTCCTATTTAAACATAAATTATAAGTTTTAAAAGTTATTATAGCCGCAATACTTTTCCCACTTATCCGGAAATAAGCACCACTGAACTCAATGGGATTTACTTCCAGGTACACATGTATAGACTATGCTGTACATGGCTTAATAAAGAACTGCTCCAATATGTGTGTCACATGCTTGAGTTGTGGACAAAAGTGCTGCTGCATAGAATCACCATCACAATTAGACAACAGAACCATCAATACAATTCAAAATGTAAACATTTCATACCTGTTAGAGTGATAGTTCCCAGCATTTTCTCTACCCTTTGGCAACCTGGATTTTCCTCTCCTCAAAGCAAGACACTCCGTTATTTTTATTTCTCCAAGTCACAGTGCAATCAGAGGGAGGGGGGTAGGAGGGAAGCAGAGCTAACAGAAACACGTTTCAGTCCTTCAGTGTCTAATGAAAAAGGCAGACTGAAGTTGTGTTTCAGCAGACTGGTCCTTGACAGACAGCTCTCTGTGGCCCATCCCCTCCTTAGCTGCTCATTGAGTGGGCAGGTTATATTCCTAAATTTAACAATGAGATCTCCACCCTCTGACCAAACCACATCCCCTATTGTCACAAAGGGCTTTATGCAGATCACTGGAAGTCCTTTAGATTAAGGAGGGTGTGTAACATACCTCTCTCTCATATTTACTACATGCCTACTAAATGAAAGGAGAAAAATTTCCAGAATCACTTTCTATATACAAAAATAAGAATATTCCAACAACCAGACTCTTTCCTCTGGGAACTTTAATCTCATATATACAGTTCAATGCCATGGTTGAAAGTTCAGTGAAGAACCTTGCAACCTTGTAACACCTCAAATGCTAAAGCAATTATTATGGCAATTATGGCATAGTATGTCATAGGCTGGAAACCACTGCATCAGATGCAAGAAACATTATATTCAATTGGCAATTATGTATACATATTTGGGGTGCAGGATGGGGGGGATTTGAACACAGTGGGATCAAATTGCAATGAAATACAAATAGTGTGGAACGTTTTCATTAACGTTCAAATGCATGAAATTTGTCAGATTGCAGACAAGCAAATTACATGTCTAACATTTTGCTTAATCCATAGCTGTGGATACAATAAACCATGGTTTGGTTCAGCATTATGTGTGAACATTATGTTAAATGTGTGAATACATTTAACATGTCTAGTTTTTTCCTAAATAGCTTAGGGATATCAGGATCATATCAGCACCGAGGGGATTCACCATGCCATTCCTATCACAGTCATAGTCCTGATGACTAAACCCAGGAAGAAAGCTTCTCTCACATGGATCCATAATGGAAGGGAAAGGCTGAAACCTCCTTCCTTTGCACCTTGATCCCAATCCCACCCATCTCCAGAGGCTGTTATTTAAAAAGGGAGAAATAAAGGAACACTCACACGTTTAGTTTTACATTTCATTTGGCCCAGAGTGTGCACTGTAGAGGAAGGTGAGTAATGACGAATGAGTTGTCCTTCAGACACTATCTAGCATTACTATTCTTCTCACTGAACAATCCCAATAACTTCTAACCCAGAATTCCAATGAATAATTTGAAAACCATTGACATGCTTGTGCCCTAACCTTAGCAAAAACAAAACACAAACCCAAGACTGGCAAAGGCAACGATGCAACAGCATATGCCATGACTATTTTTCCCATGGTGAATGTATCGCATTTAAAACTACAATTAACAAGCTGCAACAAAATATTGCAGCATGGATTGCTCAAATTCAGGTTGCCAGTCAGCTATGCTCTCTCCATGACACTCTCCTCCAAAAAAAGCAAGCCTTCAAGTGGTCACTGACTATTTAAAGCTACTTTTGGAGAGAGCCTTTCCCAATGAAGCTGAAGGCTGGAAGTCTCAGGACAGACAAAAGAAAGTACAGTACTTATTCACAAAGCACATTTAAAACTATGGAATTAACTGGCAAGTGGTAGTGATGGCCACGGACTTGGATAACTTTTTTTAAAAAATAGATAACTTAATGGAAGATAAGGCTATCGATGACTACTAGCTATGTTGGCTATATTTTCTACCTTCTACTTCCATGTCTTCTACCTTTCTCCCTATATTTTCTATGGTTGGAGACAGTATGCCACTGAATACTCATTGATGAGAATCACAGGGGGGGGGGGAGCTGTTGTGCTCAGGTTTTGCTTGCAGACTTCCTGTGGGCATCTGGTTGTCCACTGTGAAGACATGGAGTGCTGTACTACATAGGCCTTTAGCTTGATCTTTTGGTCTCCTCTTAAGCATTTATGCACTAAGGAAGCAAGCATTATGCTTGTGTAGTCCTCTCTCCACTGTGCTCTGCTTAATGAATTATGTCTTAGTTTACAGCAAACCAATTTAACATTATAGCTGACCTGGGAAACTATGGTTTGCACTTGCCCTGAAAACCATGATTGTAAACTAGGGACATTTCTGATTCTCATCAAGACCCTCCAGAAATCAAAAGTATGTCAGAAAGAGCAAAAAAGAAACATGTGGGCTGTAATATGAGAATGTCCAAAAAAATACTTCCTATTTTCTGCTAGGCCTAGCATCTGACAAGCAAATGTTTGATGGAAACCAGATGTGTCTCAGTGGTAAAATAGAAATATGTCTAGCTAATCTCAAGATAAAGCAGGCACGCATTTTCTGCACTTTCCACACCAACAGGTCCAGTTCTTCTGTAGGAAAAAGTAATGTGAGAAGTGTCCCCTTGACTCATTGGTAAGCCCTCTCTTGTATTTCAGTGATTTAGCTAGTCTGGAATGCAGAAGAATTTACCTGCTTTGTTTAAGAAAGAGTTCAGCTACTCCTATTACCTTGTGAACATTTTCCTTCCAATGAAATGCCCAGCCCCATACACCATCACAAACCAGTCACCTCTAAATCAAAGAGACTGTATTATTTTTGAATCCACAATATTGATTTGTTAAGAGTTTTAAGTCTTACAGACTTTTTGGTGTACTACCCTTTACGGTCTTCACCTCATTTATACCCTGATCATATTTACAAAGGAAGATGCTGTTGTTGAAGGCTACCCAGCAAGCTTGACAGATGCGCAGAGATTTGGTGTCCATACTCAATTCTCAACACTCTTACACATATTTCAGTACTCGTTTTTTGCTCCCAAAACTGCAAGTTATGCTACTGTTCTGAAGACCAACATTAGAGAGTCTCCAACTTTTATTTGTTTTGGTATTAAAATCCTTACCTGATAAGTTCCTGGTACCAAACATTCCTTCTGGTCTATGGTACTCTAAATTCCTAAGCTTAAAAGGTCTAGGATGCCTATTGGGCCAGGTTGGTGTTTACTATTGCTATATAAAACCCTTAACTCAGGATCAGTTTACCTGTGAGATCACTTCATCCCATATATGCCCACTCAATTGCTTTGATCTGCGGAACTGCCACTTTTACAGGTGGCACATAATATCTGTTCCACATTTGTAAGAAATTAATTTTTTAATGTGGCAGTGCATAATATACTTTGGAATTCCCTGCCAATTGATATAGCTGGACAGTCATACCTTGGTTTTGGAACAGCCTAGTTCTCGAAGGGTTTGGCTTCCAAACAATCAAAACCCGGAAGTGACTGTTCCGGTTTTCGAGTGTTCTTTTGGAAGCCAAACGTCCAACGGGGCTTCTGATTGGCTGCAGGAGCTTCCTGTAGCCAATCAGAAGCCGTGCTTTGGTTTTTGAACGCTTTGGAAGTTGAACGGACTTCCGGAACGGATTCCATTCAACTTCCAAGGTATGACTGTACTCTTCTTGCTGCCTGCTAAAATCAATTGTATTTAGGTATCTAGAACACTGATGTGTTTTAATCTGTTTAAGTTTTAGGTTTTTAATGTTTTAAATATCAAAAGGTATATAATTTGCATGAAATAAAAAAAAATCCTAATTGCACCATTATCCCTCTCTCTCTCTCAAATAGGCCATGAAACAGACTATAACAGACTTCGACTATAAACACTGCGTCATCCCTGACATTCTCCAATCAAACTGTTTAAAAAGCTGTCTTAATCAGTAGGACAAAGCTGGTTTTAAGAACATCAGCTTAATTGGACTGTGGATAAGGCTACCCAGTACATTTCCCCTTCCTGACTCACAATTGGAATTAAGAGAGCTTTGCCTACACAAAATCATTATCAAACATGTAAAAAGTGAATACGTTGTCTTAACAGCAGCTTTTGTATATAGAAAGAAGGAAGTAACAGAGCATTTCCTATGAGCCCAAAACTGAATAAGCTTTAACTGCAGGGAATGTGCATATGAAAGTTTTTGAAGTTATGCCTCTATATCAAAGGGTTTCTGAAAAAACAAATACAATCTTAACAATGGAGAAGATGAAAAGCTCTTTATAACATCAACAGTAACCATATATACTGTTCCCTTTATAGCAAACAGATAAATTAAAACAAAAGCTACTGTTAGTACTACTTATTTAAATCCTCATGTGACTTTTTGAAAAAGACTTTTTGACTTTTTGAAAACTTGTATCAGTACTAGTATCAGTCAAATACACTAGAACAACTAAAAATCTGCACTGGTCAGTCAAAATCAGCATGTCAAGTTTCACCCTGAAGATTGTCAGGTTATGGCACTGTACTGATGGGAAACACTATAAATAATATGGGTTGCAAACATGGTTGGCATAAAGAACAGAGGCTGAAACAAATCTGGTGAGATTTTGTACTACCATCTATAATGAAAATAAATAAAACTTCTGAGCTATGAGGACTGCAGACATATGCCTTTTAAAAGTGTGATTCTATTAATGGACAAGATAAGAAATAGGCATGTAAGAGGCTGTGGCTCAGCAGCAGGAGCAGGTGTGCTCAGGCAGAAAAATTTTCTAACATTCAGAGGTATCTCCAAATTCAGCAAGCAATTTGGGTATATTAAATCAACATAAAAACACCGAAACATTTACACAATGATTGAGAAAGTTATTTGGACTTTCTAACAACAGGATGAACTTGCTGCATGTTTTCTTTGCAACACAAACAGTTTGTTCGGGGCCTCTCCAGAGATATCAACTATTAGTAAGGGAGTGAAGAATGAAAACACAGACTATTTCAAAGACACTGGGCCTAACCCAGTTCACCTTGGATACAACACCACACACAAGATTCCCACTGGGTTCAGAAAGCCCCATTTCTTCTAAGGGTTTGCACACAGGGGCTGTTGCAAGAAATGGAAGGTCCATGCATGGATATTGTGCCTCCAACTTGACTTCTGCACATGTGCTCTACTACTTGTATATGCTCCAAAACACAAGTAACTAACAAGGTACAGAGAAATAAGGTTGGAGGAGGATATGGGAGGAGCACATGTGCTTCCCTTTCCCTGCAAGGGCTCCTTATATAGCCTACACATGTAAGCACTTAGGTGAAGGCAGGAAAAACAGAGTCATATTGGACAATACAGGCAACCTATGCATGTTGGTACAGTACCTGCAGTGGAGCTAGATTGAACCTTTACTATTACAAAGAATCTGTAACATTACCGATTATGATTGGACCAGGCGGTGAGGGCCGCTCTATCCAGGCACCTGCTCTTCTCCAACAGGTGGTCATTACTATCAAAGCTGGCAATGCCAATCATTTGTTTGGGGGAGGGCATCCCCAATTAAGGAACCTGGGATCAAAGTGTTAAATTAATAAAGTGATGTTTTGTACTATAGTAAAGGGCTCAAGGTACCAATTTCCTTTTGTGTGTCCCATAGTCCTGGGTAATCTTCCATGTCATTATAGGCATCTACTTACCATCTGTTATGACTGCTTCTCCCTGCTCCTTTTTCAGCTCTTCTGGCTTAAGGCTGAGCTCCACTTGTTCTTCTGTAATTCCATTAATAATGGATATCTGTCCATTCTTCTGTAAAAGCTGCACAGGCCAAGGGAGAGATTGGAGGAAGAAAGAGAGCAACAACTTTTGTAAGTCAAGACTTGTGCTGGGGGGATCACATTTACTTTTTTTCTTCAGAGATGAACGTGCTTTATCATTTATAAAATACATTATGTGCTACAGGCTGTATTAAAATATTGTCAACCCACATTTCAGCATAAACTGCTTTTTTTAACAAAAGTGTAACGCTAGACATCTCTAAAATCTTTAAAAAGTATGAAATACAGGATAGCAGAATCAAGCACAGATCAACTTGCTCAAAATAAAACATCAGGGGTCAACTCTCAGGATGAAATTTGTGGGAAGTACTATGTGCAGTTAGTATTTATACTCTTTACCTTATTGGTATTCAGGCCAAATATGGGCCTTGATAGCTTTAGATAATGGTGGAATGGATGTCATAAACATTCCTTGTGTCTCTCTGACTTCCATACTGCCATACAAAGAATTACATGATACAAGTAAAAAGACAGATCCTTGATCTACAAATCAAGAATTTATTTAAAAGTTTAGGCTATTCCTCAAAGAAAGCACCAGGTAAAATAAACAAGAGTACACAATAAGTCATTATCTATGACGACTCTACAATGATACAACTGTAACCACAGGCAAGCCAGCTATATGCAAAAATTTAAAAACTGTCAGAATATATTGTTTATCTTCTTACTGTGGAAAAAAAAATCACAAAGTAAAAGTTATGACAGCATATTTACTTCTCAAAATATTTTTGCATTAATGATGCACAGACTCTTTTGGAAAGGTACATTCTCCCACAGCACTAACTTTGTGGGTCAATTCAACCTGTCCCTCTGCATTAGCACCTCAGAACTACTTATTTTACTTTGCACTCACATTAACTGCCTCATTTCTCAGAAAGATCTGTTCTGCAATTTAATCCAATTATGTCAACTATATTAAAGCAGTGTTCTCAATTCCATTTGGAATGACTCAACTCAGTCAGATTCAAAGCAATTGTTTTGGAACATGGCTGAGAAGCACAAAAACTTAGCTAAGAACACGCAAATGAGGAATACAGGAAATAGCATTATGACAGTTTGATAGTATTTATTCATTTATTGACATTTTCTGCTACCTTTGTTAAGGAGAGGTCATACTATATTTAATCCTCACAAAACCAAAGGCTTATCCAAAGTCGCTCACTTAGCTTCATGGGGGAAACACGGATTTGCATAGAATCATTAAAAATGCATGCTGCATGAGCCAGCAATTCATTTACTGCTCACTTGACCTCTATGTACTCTTTAACATTTGTGTACTTGGGTAACTTATTTTCACACCAAGGATCACTGTCTGAAATTTTCATCCTCCCAATACAAAGAACACATTGCTTAAGGTTCTTTGCTTGATGTTTGTTTACACTGCAATAGTCTGTTCAACACTGTTTTTTGCAGCCATCCAGACAGGCAGTTATGGGAAGCAGTGCACTGGCATTTAGATGCATGTGCACTAGAGTCAAAATGCAACTTCTAGAAACTTGACCAAGGACTGGAATGAGAACAATTCTAGTACATGTGCACACACTAATGAGATATATCCCCCAAAGGCAAAATAGGGATACTTGTTTTAACAAGAAAATAAAGTAAAAACAGGGACCGACTTTGGTAAGGATGGCTGAAAGCTTTGAGGTTGCTATCAGATGATGTGTTTCTTGAAAATTCATCCCGGGTTACATGATGCGGGGGGGGGGGTGTTACATGATGTCAGCTGTTTACTAAGCACTGGTTCCGATTTGTTTGCAGGGAGGGTATACAAGGCTGCATCGTGCAAGTACTTATCCCACATTCTCCAAAGTGTTTTCCTGTCACTTTCTTTACTGGAAAAAGTCTGATTCTTTTTTTTCTCTTTTTGCCAAATACACTTTAATTGTACAACCTGAGTTTGCAACTGAATCTAATCCACAAAAGAACAACAGTTTGGAAATGCCCAGAGGTCCAGGGTTATTCCTTCCATATTCATACAATACATAAAACTATGGGTGGAACCCAGCTGATGCTCTTGGGCTCACAGAAGAGCTTTCAATGAGGTGAAGGCATCTGTTAACAGAAGATGAGAGGATTTTTGCCTATTCTGCCTGCAGGCTCTAAAGCCATCTTCCACCTTGCACCAAGCGGATTCCACCCTATTATTTTCTAAAGGGAAAACTGATGAAACAATTGGCTTTAAAACACACAAACAATGAATTGTATTCAAATGGGTTGCATCCTTCTAAGAATGGAAGGGAAACTAATGTCTGCTGACTTTCCATTCCGCCTTTGTTCCCCTCAACTTACTATCTCCTCAAATATAGCATTCAGAAACTCAGTACAGTGGTGCCCCGCAAGACGAATGCCTCGCAAGGCGAAAAACTCGCTAGACGAAAGGGTTTTCCATTTTTGCGTTGCTTTGCTAGACGAATTTCCTTATGGGCTTGCTTCGCAAGACAATAACGTCTTGCACTTTTTTTTAAAAGCCGCTTGAAGAGGCGCAGTTGCGACGGACCGTGCTTCGCAAGACGAAAAACATCACAAGACGAAAAGACTCGCGGAACGAATTCTTTTCGTCTTGCGAGGCACCACTGTATTAGCATGCTGATGAATGTAGCAAGCTTTGCCCATTATTCTCAGAGAATCCGGCAGATATAGCTATGTCTTCCTCCACTTCTAATCACCATCATTCCCAACATTCCTCATGCCAGACCCAGGATCATTCCAAGGATTCCACATACCAGCCCCAAATGCATTAGTGCTAATTTTGCCTCCTTGTCTTAATCCTTCTACATCAGTTCTACTACAGATTCCTAAAATAAGCTAGATCCAGCTGTCTGAACAACTGATTAAACTAAATGGCATACTGAAATATTTTTCCACACTGTTAAAACGTCTGTGTTGATAGATTACTCAGCTGCACCATACCCTGTAAGATTTGAAAATCCTTAAGTGACACTGTAGTAACCATTTCAGTATTGATTATATCACCATAGGTTATAGACTGAAAGCAGTTCACCAGCAATGGAAAGAGCAAAATAACAGCGAGAGTCTTCAAAGTCACACATTATTTTTAAAAGCAACAAAAAACTAACAGGAGAGCCTTTCCGCATAAGCCAAAAAAACTAACACTAATCAAATCCAACCATTTCCCATAAAAATCAATCCATTGCAAGCAAGTAGTTAGCCTCCATATGGTCACTATAAAGATTTTACTGGTTAGAAAAAAACAGAACTCCTTCAAGATCAAATGAGCCCAATCTAAACAAAATCACACATTTCCTCACATTCTTGCCAGTTTTGCTTGCTGCAGCAGGCATAAGATAGGGAAGAGGAAGAAGAGGAGGGGAGCAAGAGGGGAAAGGGCTGAATACCCCCTGCTCTCTCAAAGCTCTGGCAGTGGTGGCTGGGCAGTCCCAATTCATAAATCCACACCAAATAACTATCCTAGTTTAATAGTGAACTAAAAGAGCAACCTGAATAATATATCTCCATATTAGCTACCCAGGCGCAAGTGCATAGTTCAAGTGAGAAAAAGGGCAACCACACCAATCCACTGTTTGGGGGTATTATTTACTGGGTTTTTATATATTGTTTAAATTTTATTACAGTTTAATCAATGATTATCTGTTATATCTTTTTGACTTTTTGAACTCTTATTGTTTTTATTTGTGTAAGCCACCTTGAATCCCAGTCCAGGAAAAAGGTGGGTTATAAATAAATAAATAGAAGAAGAAGAAGAAGAAGAAGAAGAAGAAGAAGAAGAAGAAGAAGATGACAGACACAATCCAGCTCCCCTTGCCTTTCTTAGGAGCAACAGCATCAGTAAAATGTTCAGGAGTCATGTGGATGATTGGTCTCTATTCAGATTCCTCTTGTAAGTCACTTTGATTTACGTTTGCTTAAAAAGTGGCTAGTAAGTTTGATAAACAAGGTAATTGTAGTTCTATGTGGACAAACCTTCAATGTTAATGAAAACAGTAATATTGATTTTCTTTCTTTTTTAAATTAACAAGCATTTCAAATAGTTCTAAATCCCTTAGCTCAGAAGTGGATACAGTATATAATTACTGTATGGTTATCAAGGGTATTGATAGTTATTTCAGTGATTACAAAGATTTCAAGGAGCTAAGTACAGCCAACAGATATACACATCAGCAGGCCCAAAAACCAGTTAGAGAGCATCCTCTACCTTTTGTGAGTGCTCAGTCACTGAACCACCCTGGTGAGATCACCCAGGCAACTGTTTTCATTACAGAGGGGATAATTGTTTTCAAGCACTGAAATTGTTGGCCCAAGTTCCTGGTAATCTGCAAAAATCTGCCTATTGGATGGCGTTTTTAGTCTGACATATCTCAGAAGGTTCCTTACCCATGCTTTTGTGAATGCCTTGCAAATATAAAATCATCACACTTACCACAGAAGGCTGTTGATGTTGGATGTTATATGCTCAAATCTTTTTAGGATTCAACCACAAAACGTGCACAATTAAACAATGGGAAAGTAACATTTAATATGCCTAGCACTAATAAAGCACACGAGGAAGAGTTTTAACCCCATGGGAAAAGACCCATAATTTGTCTTAATTTTTCTTTGGCAGCTTCAGTCACCACAAAATAAAATATAAAAAATAGTTTGTCATATATCAGAGCATATTTTTAAAGAGTACAGGATGCTCTTAATATGGCTCACAGTCCAGAACAGCCAACCCTTTTGCTTGTAAACTGATTTGAAGTATCAGCTCTGCCTAGAAGTCTCCATTTTTCTGTAGGATATAAAGCAATAGAATTGATGCCCCCAAGACTGGTGAAACAACATTTGCCATAAAATAAAAGCAATGAAATTAAGCAGTTAAGCAATAAAAATGACACATCAGATGTCAAGGAAACAAACAACTATCTGACTTTTAGAAGACATCTGAATGTAGCGGTTTAGGGAAGTTTTTAATGTTTTGAGGTTTTATTCTGTTTTAGTGTTCTGTTGGGAGCCACCCAGAGTGGCTGGGGAAACCCAGCCAGATGGGTGGGGTATAAATAATGATGATGATGCAAGTTTCATCATCTATATTAAAGCACACAAAAAGATTCCTCAACGTGTATCAGTTTGGCAAGTCAAGAGAGTTAAGTACAAACCTGAACAATATTTATGAAATTGCATCCGCCTTCCATGCTTCCTAGTTCTTCCAGCCCTCCTGTATGTATGGGACATACTTCTACATAATCTTCACTATTGGGGCATGCTCTTAGAATCACTCTTCCAATGCTACTTTGCCTCTATCTGGTTCCTACACATGGATGTGTGTAGGAACCAGGTAGAGAGGCCAAGTAGCATTGGAAGAGTGATTCTAAGATCTTCAAATCTACATATTACTTCCTGAATAAGCTGGTCTTGCAACAGGGAGAGGCCCACCAGCTTGCTCTCCCATTTAGCAACCTCAGTGAAACTGGTATATTTTCTTTAATCTGAACTAAGCACTAGTCCAACCACATCTAGAGTATTCATGTCCAGTTCCGGACACCACATCTGAAGAAAGATATAAACAAATTGGAATATGTTCAGAAGAGAACAATGAATACAGTATGGTCAACATTACGGAAAGCAGGTCCTAGGAGGAAAGGTTGGAGGAACTGAGTATATTTAGTCAAGCAAAGAGAAGACTGAAGGGAACATGATAGATTTTAGTTCAATATTTCTCTTACTTGCTTTTGTTTCTTATGTGTCAAGATTTTGCTCTTAGCTATTTGCTGATTTCTCTCTGGATCAGATTCTGAGTTTTGGATCTGGTTCTAACTAGTATCTAGAGTAGTGGTTCCGAACCTGGGGGCCAAAGAATTATCCCAAGAGGCCTGTGAAGCCCTGTGCTGAAGCTTACTTTTAAACAAAAAGTTGATGAAGAAAGAAAGGCATGGCAGGATTATCCCTGCATGCTTAGGTGCATGTTCAAGTTGCTTCTGTCTGCCAGCACTAAGCACTTTCTTCCTCCTGTGCTGGGGATAGCTGCAGGGTGGGAAAAATGGGTAAGGAGGACTGGTGGAGATATCACCACATGCTCAGGCAAATGCTACCTATCAGATAGAGGCAATCATCTCCTTTGCCCCATATGCTGGTGCTTGCTTTTTTAAAAAAAAAAGGTTGGGGGAAGAAGAAAGGAGCAGCAGTGGGAGTATCCATTATACATTTTGATTATGTATTTGGTCAATTAACAGAACCTAAAATTAAAACAATCAGCATGTGGGGGTCTTAAGATTAAAAAGGGGTCCTCATAAACATTGGAACCACTGGTCTAGACCCTAGGGCAGAGATTTTCAACCTTTTTGGGTCCATGGCTCCCTTGACCAACTACATTCTTTCTGCAGCTCCCCTGTGGGACTCAGGAGCCCAGTTATGTCACCCCTTGTCTGCAGAGCTGGCAGCTTGTCACCCTTTTTTGAGTACCCTTGTGGAGTGTTCTCTCAGCTTCCTCTCCATTCCCTTCTCCTTGGGAGTCCTCTGGGCAGCCACCGCCGCTGCCCCTGGTGTCTGAACTGCCCCCTTGCCCCATCCTGAGGTGCCTCCTCACACTGTCCCACAGGGGCTTGGGACTTGTCTGTCCATTCCCAGCAGCAAGGAATGCTGGACTGGCTGGCTGAGTCCACTTACTTGCTCTGAGCCCACATCAGCTCCTGGTAACCAGCACCCACTGGCCAGCCCCAGAGGCACTATTTGCCTGCAGAGCTTGTAGCCAGGGCTGCTGCACCAACAGCCACACAGGCAGAGACATGAGAGAGCATCAGAGGAGAGAGAGAAGAGAAAGGAGAGAGATCTCAATAGATACCAAAGAATTGGAAAATCTGGTACCATCTAATGTTTTAAAATTATTGTGGAACATTGGTAAAAGCATAGTTCTTCTTTGTCAGGGATTCTTTTAGAAAGGAAAACAGAGTGAAATCCACATACGTACAACTTTAATTTTGGTGGGATCAGGGTTTTCTCCAAAGTAGCTGGAGGACAAGACACTCATTATTTCAGAGTTGTACATGTGTAGATTTCAATCTGTCAATATTTTTAAAGAACTGTTAACCCACAAAGAAGCTTGGGGTGGGGGAAAAGAAAATAAGTGTTTCGAAATACTCTATTTTTTGTGGCATTAAGAAGCATTTTTCATAGTCTGGCAACTATGTGAAAGTTTACTTTAGAACTAGTGAGCAGGAAGTGAAGCTAGGAATCATTTGAAAAAGGTATTAAAAATAAGGTTTCATATCACAAAATGCAATAAATCTATAATCCCAAGAATATTTCTACAGCAATATGCAGATTCCATTTCTGTATTAAGATAATGAAACAAATTAACACTAGGGCACCTTATCCCATCTTTATTACTATAGCCTAAACTCTTGATGGTAATAAATCAGGAGAGACCACTTCCTATATACCATCTAGTGCCAATTCACAAATATACGAAACTTGCATAATTAGAAACATAGGAAGCAGGGGTATCTAAACATTTTGACTCAGATAGTTGCATTGTTTTTAGAGCAAACTCTCCGGGGCTGGCCACATGTGAAAATGGACACGCATGCAGTTACACACTATCATGACAGGCCCTGACCCAATATTGGCCAACAAATCCTCTGAAGACCTGGTTCGCATGATTTTCAACCCAGGTGACAAGAGCCTCCAACACTAGCCCTGAAATGTCTACCTCCAAGGAATACCCTAGAAGGACCCTCTGGGTAGGTTCCTGACTTACCTCTAGCATAGGAACCACTGGCTGAGTTAGATGTTGAGTCACATCCAGCCCTTGAGAGCAGAAATGCCAGAAAGTCCGAGCTCAGGCAGCTGGTTGATGATGGGAGTGCACATCTGAGAGTCCAATGTCATCATGTGACTGTTGAGGAAGCAGCTGCTTGTAAGTAACAACACTCCTCTCAAGGGTAAAGACTCATACAGCAGACTCAAGCACTTGCAGTAGGTGTTGGAGGTGGTCTGAGAGATCATGCTATACAGTGATACCTCTGGTTATGAACTTAATTCGTTCTGGAGGTCCATTCTTAACCTGAAACTGTTCTTAACCTGAGGTACCAACTTTAGTTAATGGGGCCTCCCACTGCCGCCGCGCCGCCAATGCACGATTTCAGTTCTCATCCTGGGGCAAAGTTCTCAACCCGAGGTACTACTTCTGGGTTAGCAGAGTCTGTAACCCGAAGTGTTTGTAACCTGAGGTGTTTGTAACAAGAGTTGCCACTGTACCAGGCTTCAGTTGGAACCTGCCAGTTACTGGAAACAATGCAGGTCATCTAGTTTCTTACACCTGAATCTGACTCCTTTGTCTTTTTTTTTCTTGCCATGCTTTTTTCTGGATCTCCTCAGTTGTTCATTCTTGCCTATTGATTCTACTCCTGGGTTATGTTTAAAAGGAACAAATAAGTACGGCATATACCGTATTTTTCGCTCTATAACACGCACCCGACCATAACACGCACGTAGTTTTTAGAGGAGGAAAATCCGGAGGCATGCCACCCGTAGGCATTCCCTCCATAACACGCACAGACATTTCCCCTTACTTTCTAGAAGGAAAAAAGTGAGTGTTATGGTGCAAAAAATACGGTATATATCTGCTGCAACCTTCCTGTTCACAGCACAAATCCAAGGTGGCTTTAGCACTGAAAATACAATTCCCTTCTCTTAGCATTGTTCAAATATATGTTGACCTCATATTCATGTCTGCCAGAATTGATAACTTTCCCATTTTTTCTTTTTAAATTGGCACTCTACATTCTTAACAAGTTTAGCTAGTGCAGAACAAGGAAACGAGGGTGTCAACTTTTGGTTTCTTTTTCCAAACTAATGCCTCTGTAACAGCAGGAGTACACACACATGTGCAACCCATCTACTAGGAATCATATTTTTATCGTTTCAGTTTGTCTTTTAGTAAAATGCATTTCCAATTGAACTGCAGAGCTGGACTTGAGTAGCACTGTTTTACCTTCAATTTTTATAATGTTTCAAATATCCCATATTACATTTCCTTTCCTGTCTAGTAAAGAATAGCACTTGCCAGGTGAAGCTAATGTCAAACAAGCAATATAATATTGCTCTCTTTTCTTTGTAAATTTATAGATGACAGCTTTGGGATTCAGGCAGGGCAATAGAATTCTACCCACTCTGTGGTATAAAAGCATAGTTTCAATAGCTTTTAAAATTAAATAGTCCATCCATTATAAGTTTTATTAATGTGTATTGTTTTATTATGTTTTTATATATGTTGGAAGCCGCCCAGAGTGGCTGGGGTGACCCAATCAGATGGCAGGGTACAAATAAAAGAATCATAATCATAATAATTCATTTTTATAACTATATTCCCAAATATGAACTCTTAATACTATGCAAGTTTTACTGTAGGTATACTTGTACTCTGAACATGCTAAATTCTCATTTCTGACATTCAAAATGTTCCTGATAGGGTGTCTCTTAGTTAGGAAAGGCCTTCTTGTAATTGGACCACATGTAAAACATCACTTAATTTATCATAGGGAAAAAAATATTTAATCTTGTTTTTGAGAATTGGTGTTTAGTGCTAAACATATTATTTATTATTCTGCTGTCTCTCCCACTTTTTACCTGTGACAAACTGCAACCTGAATGAAATTATGCTCTACAGATAATTCACAACATGTATGATTTCAACATTAAGCAGTTGAAGGCTAGGTGGTTGAAACTGCACATGGTTGAAACACATGGAAGGCAGAGCTTAAAAGCTCTTTTTGTGCATCTGGTTGACACAATAAAGCCACCAGAAGTCCAATGCTCAGACAGCTCTCCATTTTTGCAAAAGGAAGCAACAGAATGACTGACAGCTATCCAAAGTTAGGCCAGGAAGGAGCAGACAGACTGTCATACCCTAGACTCCACTGGTTGTGTTGGCCAGGATACAAGGTGGAGGTGGGTTTTTTCATATTTGTGCTATGGCAGCTCCCATCTGGCATAGATGAGTGATGTAAGGATTGGGCCCTTGGGAGATCTGCAGGCACAGCTGCGACTTCCATGGAGGCTAGGAGAGAAACACTGATATTCCATCCTAATCCCTCCAGACATCAACATCAAGGGGGGCAAGGGATAGGCATGAGCTCAAAGCCACATTTCTTCATCAAGATGCATGCAGACAGTCTTACTAATGTTCAGACAAAGTAATTTATTGCCTGGAACAAATAACTCTGCAAAAAAATTAATTTAAGAATGGGCAGCATGGGAGATGTTATAGAACCAGGATTTAAAGTTTACAGCATGCGATACTGTGAAAGAAAACAATATGAAAATGGTGTGCTGTTGGTATTTAACCTCCAGTAAATTAGCTAAAATGTATTAATCAAGATCAATGCATGCTGGAAATGTAAAGAAAAAGAGGGCACCCTTTATCACATGTAGTGAGCATGTTAAGTAGTAAAAGAATTATAGGAGATGATACATAATGAGTTGAAAAAATTGTTCAAAATAACCTTTTCTAATAAACCAGAAGCTTTTCTTTTAGGAATTCTAGGTGCCGAAAATCCAAGTGACCACGACTAAAGCTGCCTGGACTTTTGTTAGCCCAGAGATGGAAAGAAAAGACAGTCCCTACCAAAGAAGAATGGCAGATAAAACTGATGGGTTATGCTGAAATGACAAAACAAACCGGAATAACTAGGAACCAGGAAGATTTATATTTTAATAAGAAATGGGGAAGGTATATATTGTATCTTAAAAAACTATTTTAAACAATTAAAATCATTAGTAGGATTAAATCATTAGTAGGATTGATATAACACTTGTAGCTATAAGCTGAATTATGGATTATTTATAGACTTGATAAAATTGGAGTAATAAAGAAGATGCAGGAGAAAATGCCAGCACAAGGACCTACAAAAGGGGGAAGGGAAATCAAAGGGGATTCAATGCTTATATTTTAAATGTGTTCTTTCTTGTTGTTTGTAAACCTGAAAATGCAAATGTGTGTGTGTGTGAATTAATTTAGGAATGGATGGGAATTTGTAGAATAAATCCAATTATAACTTGAAAGAATGTATCCACATAAGAATAATCCTTGATACATCTGAATATATAACTATGGGTGGATTCCAGTGCTGTTTTCATTGTACTCAGGTAACACTGGGAAACCATGTGGGTGGGGACTATATACACCTCTGTCCTACCTTAGTATCTATTTATTGTGTTTTAAATATTTTCCAAGCTACGTCAAGAATTCTGGTTAATAGGTACAAATAAATATTCCTAAATAACACCTAAATATAACAAAAGATACATTTCCCAGTTTTGTTCAACTGTTATATTTTCTTTTAGGTTTACCTTGGCACTAAAAAAAATGGGGAGGGGACTAGCTGTAAGAATGGACCACAGAGAATGTGAATGCAGTAAGAATGGCACTGCACTGCCTCAGCCACATCAGAATTGCTTACTAAGAAGGCTTTTAATTATGCATCTTCTCCAAGGTCAGCTAAAAATACCACATGTACCCTTCACATACAAAGAGGAGAGATAAACAGAAAGCAGGGGTTCCCTTATAAAATATGTTTGTGTGTCTACAAGAAAATGAGAATGCTTTGCAGAGCAAGGGTGTGGGTCAAAGCTTCATTGCAAGTACTGTAAATAACAGTACCAGATTCCAAATATAATTTGCCTGTCCTAAATCTGTGTTATTCTAA
Organism: Podarcis liolepis; assembly: GCF_965112155.1. Classification (NCBI taxonomy): domain Eukaryota; kingdom Metazoa; phylum Chordata; class Lepidosauria; order Squamata; family Lacertidae; genus Podarcis; species Podarcis liolepis. The sequence continues at coordinate 67,810,620 of NC_139557.1, read as the reverse complement.
TCATCAGTTACAAAACAAAGGGGAAACTGACTTCAAGCTCCCTGTGATTCTCACCTCTGCTAAAGCCACTAAAATGGATACTGACAACAGCCTTACAAGGAGAAACCACAGACAAGGAACAGTTTATTGATTTGGATGTATTTGGACATTCAACAAAGGAAAGCATTTTCAGCTGTTCTGTAAACCCATAACTTGGCTGTGTCTTTAAACAATGTATGTATTTAAGAAAACAAATATTTACAAGGTGGCATATAAAAGATTCAAAAGAATGAATGAAATATATTTATTTTTCTCTATTTCATAACATTTATATACTGCTTGATTATATTGGGGGTATACAATTTCTGTAAGTTCTTCCTATTCATCTTTAAAAAGTCAACTTTCTTTCAAAAAACAAATTTCCATTATATTTTCTCTATATACACAGAAACAAAGGTCTCAAGAATATGTTTCAACTGTCTCTTTAATAAGCACATGTATCCTGTACAGGGGTTGGGGATTAAACATGACAAATTGTTTAAAGAAAATTGCCTAAACTTCAAATACATTTCCTTAATGTCCAAAATCACCACCAATTAATAAATTATTCAATATTTGAAAAATGAAGGCAGCTTTTCTTTGACCAATTCTGTTTTAGGAGCTGTTTTACTTAACATGGAAAAAAATAACCTGCTACTTGTCCAATTTTAGTAAAATATTTTTGACATATAATAAGACATCAACAGAGGATAATTTTTTTAATGGTAATAAGTTTCAAAAATTATTTAAGTGACAGACCAGCTGCTGGCATTCTTGGACAAAACGAATTATTGAGACCTGGTTTCAGGACTCAATCTACCCCAATGGATGACCTCTATTGGAAGAGAGACAAAGGTAGTGCAACACTGCTTGTTTTGCTTGATCTCTCCATGGCTTTTGATATCATCAACCATGGTATTGTCCTGGACTAGCTCTGTGAGATGGATCCCAGGGACACTGTTTTATGGTGGTTCCGGTATTACCTTTAGGGTCAGTTCCAAAGACTGACAATTATGTAACTGGGGGTTCCAGGGCACTATTTTGTCCTCAAGGCTATTTAACATCTATTATGAAGCCACTAGGAACAGTCATTATGGAATATGAAGCAAAGTGTCATCCATATGCCCAGTGAATGAGTGTTTTTGTGTTTGGCAGGTACGTACGGTAAGTCAGTCACCTGTTTTGAATAGGGTCCACTCCCTTTGAAGAAACAGGAATATTAATTGGAGGAGGGGGCTCCTGGATCCATCTTTGTCACCTGAGGCACATAAGGTCTCAGTGGCTAGGAATGTTTTAAAACAGCTTTGGTTAGTAAGATAGCTACAGTCATACCTGGACCAAAATGGCTTGGCCACTGTGATCATGGCATTGGTAACCTCAAGACTGGAATACTGTGACGCGCTTTATGTAGGGCTTCCCTTGGGCTTAACTCATAAACTCAAGGTGGAGCAGAATACACCAGCTGGATTATTTACTGGGGTACTCCCATCAGTACCATATAACATCTCTGCTGAAGGAGTTGCACTGGCTGCCTATATGCTACCAGGTACAGTTCAAGGCCCTGCTGTTTTTAAAGTCCTAAACAACATGGGACCAGGATATCTAAGGGACTGCTCCGCCCACTATATCCATGCCCAGCAAGTGATCCCTCCTCAGATGGGCACTGCTGAGAGTAGAATGTACCCCAGAGATGCCTTTAGTTTGTACCAGAAGTCACGCTTTTAGTGTTCCCGTTCCAGCTCTCTGAAATTAATTAGCAGCTGAAATCAAACAGCCACCTAGTATGATGTTTAGATGCCTAATAAAAACATTTTTGTTTAGGAAAGCTTTCCCTTAGGTGTAATCCAGTCATTTATGGAATACCAGTTTTGTAATTGATGGAATGGTTTCATTGGTTTCAGTTTATATGGATGGCTTTACTGTTTAGAGCTTGTGTTTCTGCTTTTATTCCTTTTTTGTCCTGTACACCACTTCAGCAGCTTTATCCTGTGAAGTATTCTATAAATTTAATAAATATTTAAAAATAAAAGTATGTTCCATATCATATGAATTCAGTACCAACAGTACATATGGATAAAAACAGACATCATTTGTTCAGTAAAGTCTTGGCAAGCATTTCTGAATAAAGTATTCCAGTTTTAAAAGTTAAGTACTTTCCAAAGCACTTTGCTTTAGAACATGCACATATACTGAAGTTGCCTTATTCACAATTGAGATCAATATGGATAAACAGCACATTTCTATCAACACTGTATAATCATCTGTCATATGTACTGCCTGAAAACACTGCTGTGGGAGTTTCAAACCAACATTAACAGTTTTTCCCTTGGGAACTTTACTACAGTGCATAACTGTTCAAGGCTGGAAGAAGACACAATATTCCCTTGTGTATCCATTTCCAATTAAGGAAAAATTTGAAAGAAAGGCAACTACTGCCGTGGTCATAATACAACTGCCAAATGTCAGAACAAATCACAGTCAAGTTATTCAATCCCTAAAGGCAATACAATACATTCTTTAACAGTAAAGTATTCTCGTTAGACATCAAAACGATCCTGGATCATTGAGTTACTTTATTTTCCAAAGAATTCCCAATAAGCATTCCAGAGAGAAAGACTCAAAAAGCTTTGAAAAACATATTTCTATTATAGTCAATTTTGTAGCACTAAAACAAGGTGGATGAGAAACAATTTCAAGGATATATGTGGGGGGCGGTAAAAACATTTTCACTCGCTAGCATAGACACAATTAAGTTAGCATAGTGGAACAAAGGGTGCTCAAGGATGTATGATCTCAAAGGCAGAATTATAGTACGCCACAATACTTCTAAAACTGAACCACTGCTATCAGTGAGTACCCAGAAATGAAGGTAAGGCCCAAGTTTCCAGCAGCCAGCAGTTAGAATAATGGCTAGCATAAAATTCTTCTTCCATAATTCCAACTCCATGATCTGCTGTCAACTGTCCTCCTTCCTTCTCTTCTATAATATTTTCAGCCAAAGTAACTACATTTTTTGAAAAGCTAGGTCTTGGTAACAGAGCTGTTCAAATGAACCAATGAGTTGCATACTGAGAGTAGACCCACTGAAATAAATAGACTTAAGTTAGTCAAGTCCATTGATTTAATAGGGCACATAGTGTTAAGTATAATTTTACTGAACACCCACTATCTTAATGTAGTCTCTTTAAGCAGGGCCATTTTAAGACACAGCATTATGTAAACTGAATTTGAGTTGTGTATATCCCAACTGGCATGAAACACAAAATGTAAAAGAAGAGAGAGAAGCAACCTATTCAAATGGAACTTTTGAATAGTCAGCAGTTGCAGTTTTCCCCATCTTATACTTCATCAACAAAAAGAACTAACTATACACACAATAATCATCACTTATTACTTGGACCACAATGTAAGCTTCCTAACCTATAGATAATTTCTTTTTTTACCAATTATTTTTTATTGCTTTTCAATAATTTTTAACAAATTGTCACCAATACAATACAAATTCCCGAAGCTTTTTATCTGAACAACTTTACTAATGTAAAATACAATTTCATTTTCCACTCCTGGTTTATTTCCAAAATGTTATTAACTGTAAAGCGCTCCAGTCCTTAATGACTTGGTTCAGATCCTAATGTAAACAATGGCTTAGATCATCATGAACAAGCCACAGTGAACCACGAGCTCACCCAATCCTTTGTACACAAAGAGAATGAAAGTTTCTCCCCTCATTTAGGGAATTGTATTTTTTCAAATTCTAGTTATAACACATTAGGGCCAAACTGAGTCAAAAGTGAAAGTGGAAGATCACATGCAAAGGAGAAAAGAGAGCATACAAGACCAATATTCACTGCACATCATTCACAATACACATTTCTCAACATTAGACTCCAGATGTTGCTGGTCTAGAATTCCCATCACCTCCAGCCAGCTCAGTCAGTGGTCAATGGCAATGGGAGTTGTAGTCCAGCAACATCTGGGGACTGAAGTTTGAACAATGGTTATTTTATCATCTGAACAAGACAAATAGGTCCTATCATTAAAAGTTCTGCTGAAGTAAGCTGGACTTCATTTGACATAGAACCTTGGGAATCAAAGTGTACCCTTGGCAAGGGTGGGTGGGATGTGACTGAGGACTATTACAGATGCTCTCCAAAATCCTGTGATAAAAGCAACATCTGCCCATGCATTCCCTCCCCACCCCCACTTTCGGTGATTTGTGAGGTGCATGTGGTGGAATATTTTGCATTACTAAAGATCACACATGAGCCCTTGATCAACTTAGCTCTACAGTAAAGGCAGGCAACTTGTTCACTACCAGGAGTCAAAGATGAAATAAACCATGATTTGGGAGTATTACAGAGTATCAGCACAGGCTATTTGCACATAATAAACAGAGAAGCAGTTCACAATAAGTACACTGTAGATTACAGTCATCTTGGACATTTATATTTTGCTGCTGTTTATTAAGACTAGTAAAAAGATAAAGCAACTAGTAACTCCATCACTGTTGACTAGACTCCCCTCAAATAAAATATTTAAATAGATTTGACACGTACAAAAAGTTCCTCTACACACACACCCCCCAAAAAAATCCCAGATGCAGTGTAGTTAATCCTTCTATTAGCAATAAAGCTGCTTAAATCAAACACCATTCAACCTAGAGAGGTGCGGTGGGGTACTGTGTTCCAAGACAATTTGAGCATTTGCGTCACCTGTTGAGAATCTAATCCTGAAGCATTCCTTCCTTGCTAGTGAAAAATGCAAAGAATTTCTACTGCCTAGAATTTATCAGTGCATTACATGGAGGCTTGTGGCAAGTCATTAAAAAAGTCATTAAATAGGTAATGTAAATAGTGAAGGACTGAGGAAACGGAACAATGTGTTTGTAGCTAATACATAGTCGAAGAACTGAAATCTTAGAAGATGAAAATGTGAGTCTGGTACTAAACCTGGTACTAAAGCATCATCAGATCATAAGAATGGACATACATATTCTGTTGCTGTCATATATGTTTTCCCTCTCACAGGATCCCCAAAAATGTACTGTATCTGACCCCTAGTTGAAGTGCTGGCACAGGGGAAGCTCTAGGTGTGCTGTAAAAGTGCTGATCTCCTTTCCCTCATGCAGCATAGGTGTGCTATTCAAGCCTCCTTTTCAAGATAAGAGATAGAGAAGAGTCAGAGATGTCCTCTTAGTCAAGACCCTATAGTTCGTTTATTGGTCTAGGAACTGAGAACATTTGCATCACATTCCTTGGTTTCCCTGTAGTAAGAATGTTTTATGGGATGAGACAGCCCAGGACATCTGTGCCTAGCGTTAAAATAACAAATGACAGGGTAGCAACCACAGCAGAAACCACGGTTTTTGCTATGGTACTGATAAAGTTTCAAGAGTTAACCTTATTCAATGTACTTTTATATTTTTAATTTTATAAAAACAAGTATTTTTAGAAGTTCAGTGTCATGTTAGTGTGCATCAATTCAGTGGGTGGGTGGGTGTGGGCGGGTGTGCACCTATTGCCTGCAGTCTGCATAACCTTTCTAGCTAAGTAGAAGAAACTTAACCTTTAGTCCACAAATGTCTAGACTGAATAGTGCATTGATTTTTTAGTTCCCAGACAATACGATTGCAAGGCGCTTTTGCTACTTTATGACCTCAAAAGGAGTAAGAATATAAAGCAGTAGCACCTCCCACACCATTGACTTATGTTACATAGACTTAATACAAGCCAGGATTCCCTGTAAACCAGAGAAGAAAAAAATATGAAGTTTGTTTTAGTTTGTTTTACCATGATACCACGCAGAAATTTCTCCAAAGAAGGAAAGAGAGAGTGCAATATCCATGTGGTTGCCTCCCCATTTGCAAGCCATTATTTTGTTGGGAACCAGCATTATATCTGAATCACACCACAGCGGCATACATTATCTGCAGCTTATATACCAGACAACTGCCAAGGCTAGCTACAGGTTTTCATGAGCCATCTTTCCCACTACACACAAATGAACATCCTAGGCATACATACACACACACACACACACACACACACACAGACACATACAAATATATATACACGGACAAGGTACAAACAACTCTTTTATTTCCTCTGTTTCTGATTTACACATTTCAAACGGAAGGGAGACTATGTCAGGGGTAGCCAATCTGGTGCCCTCCATGTTGTGGACTAGACTTTTGATTACTGATCCTGCTGGCTGGAGCTAGGGGTGGACATACCCATTAAAGTCTGGTCCATTCCTGTTCTCAAAGTGGACAGCGTTAAGTCCATCCTCTCCCATTTACAAGCAGATTTTTAATTAAAAGTCTTTTTTTAAAAAATGCTTTACACTGAAAAGCATCTGTGTGTGTTGTCACTCTGCTCTGTGCCACAATTCCCCACCCCACTTTAAACCCTTCAGAATTGTGCCGTGAGCTACCCACAGCCCGAGCAGCTAGCAGACAGGGCTCCTTGACACTATGCACTTTCAATGCCCATACATACGTGGCTGCCCCCATGTAAGTACTGGAAAACCTTTAAAACAAACCTATTTCTGGTGGACCTATTGATCTAAATGGATCTGAAGTGAACCAAGAAATCCAAATGAGTGCTAAGGAAAGCTGGGATCCAGTTGGCACTAAGTACTTATGTAGAAAAGGGACGCAGGTGTTGCTGTAGGTTAAACCACAGAGCCTAGGACTTGCCGATCAGAAGGTTGGCAGTTCAAATCCCCGTGACGGGGTGAGCTCCTGTTGCTTGGTCCCTGTTCCTGCCAACCTAGCAGTTCGAAAGCACACCAAAGTGCAAGTAGATAAATAGGTACCGCTCTGGCAGGAAGGTCAACGGCGTTTCTGTGCGCTGCTCTGGTTCGCCAGAAGCGGCTTAGTCATGCTGGCCACATGACCCGGAAGCTGTACGTCAGCTCCCTCAGCCAATAAAGCGAGATGAGAGCCACAACCCCAGAGTCAGCCACGACTGGACCTAATGGTCAGGGGTCCCTTTACCTTTACCTATGTAGAAAAATACTGAAGTAAATGGGAATTATGAGGTGGACCCAACCTACCTACCTGCATCCATTTCCCCATTAAAAACTTCCAAAAACAGCTATTTGTCCCCCAAGGTGCAACCACAGCAACAAGGTGGTTTGTAGCAAGAAAATAAGAACATGGGGACTGCCTTTTATTAAATCAGATCATGTGTACATCTAGATCAGTGCTGTCTACTCTGACTGGCAGAAGCTCTTCTGGATTTCTGAGTGGGTTCTCCCAGTCCTACCTGGAGATGCCTCAGGAAAAAAATGGTCAGGCATTCTGTGTGCTGCAATCACAAACCAGATTCTTTAATTATTTCAAAATTTTGAAAAAGCAAACCAACACATTGCTTTCATATTATTAGCATACCAGCTATTTGGGACCTGGTAAAGGTAAAAGGTAAAGGACCCATGGACGATTAAGTCCAGTCAAAGGCGACCATGGGGTGTGGCGCTCATCTCACTTCAGGCTGAGGAAGCCGGTGTTTGTCCACAGACAGCTTTCCGAGTCATGTGGCCAGCATGACTAAACCGCTTCTGGAGCAATGGGACACAGTGATGAATGCCAGAGTGCACGGAAACACTGTTTTGGGGTCTGACTTAGTACTAATGAGGCTTACTACCAGGTAAATTTTATTTTGCTAAGAAATGGTTTAATATACAAAATTAAAAATAGTTTGAAACTATCCTTAAGAAATAACTATAACTTCTGCCAAATTAATGGTCAGTGTCTGTGGAAGTTTAATGAACTGATTCAGTCACTGTATTCATTTTATAATTTAGTCAGGTATATATTAATAATAAGCTTCAAGGATCACAAGAACTTCTTGAGAAACCATCATTGACTTTTGTATAGTTCTATTAAACCATGACCTATTTCCAAGATTGTTTAAGCATTCCCAGCATTCTTCTCCATTGCTGAAAGGCTATATATCAGCTGCAGTTCTACAAATGTCCAGGGATGACTGGCAACAGATTTAGGAATGGATATCATAGTCTACTTGAGTTTAATATTCACAATGCTTCATACAGAATGGGAGCTTCAAAAATTAATTCAAAACACACCAGCATTATCGAAATAAAACCATTTTGCATATTTTCAGTGCAATTCACACAATTTGCATTATTCAGGACTGCATTCCTGTGCACAGCCTAATGAAAAGGAGAGTTCTTGTTTGGCAAGGCCCTTTCCTGTAGAGATCCAAAAGACTGCAAAGGACTGTGGTACTCTTCATAAGCAACACTACATTTCAGTCTCTTATCTCTAGGAGGCAACATCTGCCTTCTAAATATTTCATGCCTCTGAAGATGGGCCAAGAAGACTCCACACCTTGTACAATATACTGTATGTTCTACCATTAAGATCCTTTTTTACGCGATGACAGGTCATACTGGCACAGAGGAAGATAGCATGGAAGACCCACTTCATACGCAGCATCACACTACATACAAAAGCATTGCCAAGGATGTAGTAGTCACACTACTCAATGTTACACAGGTTGGTTACTCTCTCTTAATATCCAATACTTGATTAGACATAGAAATCAAGAATTATATAACTCTTAACTGTTGCACAGGTCACAAATACACCATATTCAAAAAATACTTTTCAGTTCATAGTTCTAAGCAGGATTTGCTACCTATTTAAATGGCAGGGGGGAAAAGAAGACTGACTAGAATTTTAGGGAAATACCAGGGGCGCTATTTTAAATATTCCATTCACTCCATGCTCTGTCTCCCAGATTATGGGACTGAGTTTTAAATACATTTATAATTTCACACACATTCCTTTCTTACTACATCAGGACACAAAAGCTGACTCATAGAATAGATTAACAAACTCAGGTTTAACTAAACAACAACTACCAGGCTTTTAGAAGACATCTGAAGGCAGCCCTGTTTCGGGAAGCTTTTAATGTTTGATGTATTATAGTATTTTAATATTCTTTTGGAAGCCGCCCAGAGTGGCTGGGGAAGCCCAGCCAGATGGGCGGGGTATAAATAATAAATAATAATAATAATAATAATAATAATAATAATTATTATTATTATTATTACTACATTACATTAGCCTGCTTAATAGGATTCCTGATAACCAAAGATAATCCTATCCATTTACTGCACTGATGCTTATATAGCATTTGAAATGAAATCTGGTTGGTTAATAAAAGCACTGAAATTCTGTAATTTACACTTGGCCAACATACATAACACATGCACGCAACAGATTTTTTAAAAAAACAACACTATAGTCCTACGGAGAAAATATTTACACTGCTATTTCAAAAGAGGCTGGTATACATTATGCATTTCATGTCCATGAAACTAGTCCTGACTTTCTGTATGTGTACCATCTTCTGAAGAATCAGTGTGACCTATATACAATTGTCCATGTGCACAGTGGAGCTTTCTCGCCCTCTTTACTGCAGCAATTTTTTTAGGATGTTAAGAACAAAAATGGATTGAGAAGAACTCCAAAAGGTTCTCTGCAAACTGGGTGAAAGGAAATTAAAATTGCAAATGTGGGTCAATGTAAGCAAGTGTAAAATGATGCACTTAGGGCAGTGGTTTTCAACCAGTGTGCCGCAGCACCCTAGGCAACACTGGCCTCTGTCCATCTTTCCTTCCCTCCCTCCTCTGATGCCCTCTTGCCTCCCTGCCTCCCAAAGGCTTGCACAGCTGTTTGTTGCAGCAACCCTCTTTGGGGCAGGAGAGGCAGCTCAGAGACCAGGGGCAGCAGCTGCAGCTGCCCAGAAGACTCCCAAGGAGAGGGGAGAGAAGAGAAGAGAAGAGAAGAGAAGAGAAGAGAAGAGAAGAGAAGAGAAGAGAAGGACGAGGCAACAGAGTGTTCATAAAAGGGTAAGAAGATGCCAGGTTGCAGGCAAGGGGTGTCATAACTGAGCTCCTGAGCCCCACAGGGGTGCTGCAAAAATAATGCAGTTAGTCAAGGGAGCCGTAGACTCAAAGTCGAAAACCTCTGACTTAGGAGCAAAGAATCCTAACCACATATACACTTAATGGCCTAATTGACAGTGACTGACCAGGAAGGGGATTTTGAGATCATTGTAGCTAGGCTCAATGAAAATGTCAACCCAGTTTACTGAAGCTGTGAAAAAGACAAATTCCATGTTACAGATCATTACGAAAAAGACTGAAAGTGAAATGACTGACAATATAATGCCATTATAGAAATCTACGGTGCACCTATATTTGGAATACTATGTACAGTTCTAGTCACCAAACCTCAAAATATACTGTAGGTGCAGAAAAGAGCAGCCAAAATGAACCAAGGGTAACCTCCCCATGATGAAAACACTGGGGCTTTTCCACTTAGAAAAAAATACAAGTCTGGGGTGGGAAGAGAGATCTGTTAGAGATGTATAAAATTATGAAGTGAGCAAGATTGAAGGTTTTTCTCCCTTTCACAAAAAAAGGTCATGAATGCTGGAAGATTCTGGACAAAGAAAAGTATTTATTCACATAATGATTATCAACTATCATAGCACATAGTAAAACAATGAAATTCACTCCCACAAGATGTGGTGATGGCAACTACTTCGGACAGTTTTAAAACGGAATTAAGTAAATTACTGACGAATAAAGCTTACTAGTAATGATGGCTGTGTACAGTGGTACCTTGGGTTAAGTACTTAATTTGTTTCGGACGTCCGTTCTTAACCTGAAACTATTCTTAACCTGAAGCACCACTTTAGCTAATGGGGCCTCCCGCTGCCAGAGCACGATTTCTGTTCTCATCCTGAAGCAAAGTTCTTAACCCAAGGTAATATTTCTGGGTTAGTGTCTGTAACCTGAAGCGTATGTAGCCTGAAGCGCATGTAACCCGAGGTACCACTGTACTACCGCCAATATACCTCTGAATAAAAAATAGGGACAGCTCTATTCTGCTTATGTCCTGCTTGCAGGCTTCCCATGAGAATCTGGTTGAGCACTATGGAACAGGATGCTGGACTAGACAGGCCTTTAGTCTGATTCAGCAGGGCTCTTATTGGGGTCTTAGCTTAAATTTCCCTTACATTATTTAGAACAAGAGGAAAAATAAGGCACTGAAATTCTGTGAATACACTTGTGTTGACATGATTGACAAGCTGTGTGCATAAATATACGTGCTTTCTAGGGATGGGTACATGGGGGGGACATTACAAGATTGACTTTCTATTTAACTGATATTATATCTATTTCAGTTAGCGAAATTAACCTCTATTGTTTTCAATTATTATGTAACTAATTAACTGTATGTAACATTCTAAAGGCAGATTTTTGTGTGGGCAAAAATACAGTGGTAGAAAATCTCCCCAACATATGTTCACAATATTTTTTTAACAGAATAAATGTATGTATAAATGTAAGAATAAATAAATAAATCTGTTTGCTAAGGTTCCCAGGTTTATTATCTATTTATTGTATTTATATTCTGCCCAAATACGCAAGGTGGTTTACAATTTGAAAATATTTTTAAAAATGACAAAGAGTCAAGGTAAAGATAAAGAGTAAAGTTTTTTTGGGGGGGGGCCAGTCTGACCAGGGTAGACCCTAATGTTGTTTTTTGCCTGCTTCCTTTTTCTCTTCTTCCTTCTCACAGGGCTATTGGCGTATATTGGCCTTGTGAGGAGAGGTGACTATTTATAAACCTGCTAGAAAGGAAACAGAAGAAGTCCTTTGTGTGAGCAATTGTGTCTCTGGCTATGTAGTCTTGAAAATCATAATATGTTTAGGATAAGGTTGCAAATTGCATGACTCAATGAAAAGGAAGAACTTCCATTAACATCTACCAATCAGAGCCCTGATATGAAAGACTTCAGCTTCTGTGCTTGCTAAAGCTTTCACTAACACAGTGGTTCTCAAACTATGGAGTAAGCTCCCTTTGAGACCACAAGAAACCTGAAACAGACAGAATAGAATAATGACATGAATGGAATGAATGCCTCCTGTGAGAGGACCCTCCCTCATCCATTTAGTATTTGGGGAATAATATTCTCCTCCTACCCCATTCTCTCAACCAGGTTTAGGAAGAACTGCTGCTTTGTTCTAATGTATTCGTCACGTGTCCTGTACACGGTACACTTCTAAAGCTTAATATCCCCATTCAAAGATCTTCACATTTACTGCACATACAAAACTACACACGCTCACCTGGTGAAACAAATTAACTGGTGCTGCTTCAGGTAAATTCTGAAGTGGGGTCCCAGGTTGGAAAAAAAAAGTATTTCTATAAAAAACATCTCTTTTGTTTTTGCATGATAATATTGAGTTCCACATACCTGTATTTATACTGTATTTTTATATTGTGAAACACCCTGAGATCTTTGGATGAAAGGTGGTATATAAATCTAATAAAATAAATACCATTTAGAAAGATGGAAAACAAAATATTCCTTTTGCTATTTTCATCTCCTTTTTTGAAACTATTTCTCCAAAGACAAAAAATAAGCTATAGTTAGGTACATTAGGACGAAACAGCTTGCTGCTCTGCCTATATAACATTTGGCATATTTACAATTACTGTTTGGAGAACACGTACATATAAGACGTCATGAATATACCAAATAGTACACTTCATATAAATTCAGTAACAAAGTAAACTTAAGTTTCATAATGAAGTATTAGCTATTTCTCACTAAATCTCTATTTTTTCCCCATCCCACCCAATAAAAAAGGTTTACCCCATTGTTTTAAAACTTATTGAAGTGTTATATCTCTGCAATGGGAAATTGAGGGGAATGTGATATGGTTTGCAGTCTGTTGTTCAAATAAGAAGCCTCAACGCTTCAAAAGTCCCAAGTTCTTTGGCAGGCCAAAGCAACTTTTTAGACCCCAACACAGTCACAGGTTTCACAAACTTTGCAAGTACTATATAGATATTATTCTCTAGTTCCGCCACATTGATACACTATATTAGAAGATTAAATATGCAAACTATGGAAATGGACAGACTGAAGTAATGTGCTAAATTACTTCCTTCCATCTTGCTGTTCACTTGACTGCGCAAAAATAGAATCCTGGAAGCCTAAGTAGTTACATTAGCATTAATAATTAATTCTCCTATTATTACTGCAGTTTGGAAAACAATGTAAAGGTCTCACAAAATATAATATAAAAATCATCTTCTGGACAAACAAAATATAATATAATATAAAAATCATCTTCTGGACAAACATGTCAATTGGTGTATTAGGCTGCAATACTATACACACTGAGCTTAAGTCATCAACAGGATCAGGTCTCACTTCTATGCATAGGACTGTGCTTTTAATCAACTAAGAGATTATATATATATCCATATCCTACCCTTCTTCCTAAAATCCAGAGCAAGTAACATAAAGCAATTAACAAAGAAAACAATTAAAATCAATGTTCTGTTTTCCTGTAATCTGTCAGTGTCCTGAAATCCAGGCATCCTTCTACATCAAAAAGCAAAGAAACAGATCTTCAGTTGGTGCCTAAAGCTAAACCATGCTGGTGCCAGTCAAGCCCCTATGGTGGCTGCAAACCACAGAATTAGTGAAGGTCCTTTGGTGGGTAATAAACTCCAGGATGTCCTTTAAAGCTGGAACTACCAGCAGGGCCTTCCCAGTAGATCTCAAGTCAGGGGAAGTTCAATATGTGGAGTGGAATTTCCTCAGACAGAGTTGATATCATGATCATTGATAGTAATATCAGGATCCACCCTGTCCCTCAAAAGATATATTGCATCTTGTAAATATATTTCACCAGAATAAATTCAAGAGAACTCTATTGTGAGATGGATTCACGTAACTAAATAGTGCAGAATTTACCATAGGTTCTACCGAGGAGTGACTACTTTGAATACAATCATGAGCTCCCGCTGCTCGGTCCCTGCTCCTGCCAACCTAGCAGTTTGAAAACACGTCAAAGTGGTCAAAGTGCAAGTAGATAAATAGGTACCGCTCCGGCGGGAAGGTAAACAGTGTTTTCATGTGCTGCTGTACGCCGGCTCCCTCGGCCACTAAAGCGAGATGAGCACCGCAACCCCAGAGTCGTCCGCGACTGGACCTAACGGTCAGGAGTCCCTCTACCTTTACCTTATTCCTAAAACTTTGGCCAGGAAAGGCAGCAGCAGTAATGTGGAATGTGCTTGTCCTCTACCACCGTTCACTGTTTCAATGTGCTGTATTTTGAGGATCAATGGGTGAATGAGCTTATTGAGCTTAAGTCATCAAGCAGCTGGCTTTACATTATAAATCATTTTAAGAGAAAGAGATGAAAGTAAACTTCTCTTAGATTGAGAAATACGGGAACAGAACCAGGGATTCAGATTCAACTACTGTGATGTATTACACTGAAACTGACCTGCCAACTATTTCTTAGTCTGCAATGGCCTAAGAATGCTCCCAGAAGTTGTGAAATAATGCTTCACATATTTTGTATTAAAACATAGAACTATCTATTATTTGAACTGATACATTAGTGGATTTTCAATAAATTATGTTGTAGTAACTAAAGTACTGATGCTATAGACACATTAAGGACGGTTTCAGTGTATAGTGGTACCTCCGGTTGTGGACGGGATCTGTCCCAGTGGTCAGGTCAGATCCTGAGGTTTCTGCAACCTGAGGACTGCTTCTGCACATGCTGAAACCCGGTCAAATACTTCCGGGTTTGCCGCTTTCACATCCTGAAGCTTACGTAACCAGAGGGGTTACGTAATCGGAGGTGCTACTATACTGAAAAGTTCTACATTTCCTAGATTAAAAAGGGTGAAAGAATCTGGAAGGCAGGTCTTAATTTTGAAGCCAGGATAATACAAGTATTTCTATTCAGAGTGATATCCAACTCATACACAGAGAAGTCCCACTGAAGTGAATGAATAAGTCCAGTGATCTTTGAGTATCACCCACCCTACTTAAAATCAATAACTAGACTGTTTTAAACAACATGAGAAAGATTTAGCAGGGTGGGAGGGGTAGGTAATTGCAAAGAGGAACTAAACTTTTGCCAGTGATACAGAAGTACAGGAGCAGAAGTGATGCATGCATCATTAATTACAGCAATTCCTCATTTACCCACATTTGAGACACGCACAACTGCGCACACCATCGCAAACCAGGAAGTGGCAGGAATAGGGGCAAAAACAGTCCTAAAAGAGCGTATAAACGGCAAAATGGCACGAAAATAGCATCTAGCAATCCCAGGAGCCTTTGCAAATGCAATCCCGGGAGCCTTTGCACCAACCTTTGAGGCCTGTGGGGAGCAAGGAGGTTTGGAGGGAGCAACTGTGGAGGAGTTTGGTGGAGTTTTTATTTTCTGAATGGCTTTTCAAGAGTTTCCAGAGGTTCAGAGGGTGTTTGCAGCCTTTCACAATGGTGTTCCCAATATACGCAATTTTATTTAAACATGCAGTACATCGGAACATAAGCCCCACGTAAATGGCAAACTGCCTGTACAGTCATACCTCGGGATAAATACGCTTCAGGATAAGTATTTTTGGGTTGCGCTCCGCGGCGACCCAGAAGTAACGGAGCGCATTACTTCCGAGTTTCACCGCTCGTGCAGACGGTCAAAATGATGTCACGCGCATGCGCAGAAGCGGCGAAACGCGACCCGCACACACGCAGTCGTGTTTTACGTTCTGTTCAGAATGCGAACGGGGCTCCGGAACGGATCCTGTTCACATCCCAAGGTACCACTGTATGTGTACATGCTTGCAGCATAAAATGTTTACTTTACATTTCCAGAATAAGAATAACACTATAAAAAAACTAACTTCAACAAATCAAAGATAAGCAATACTGGTAGATTTGGGGTATGTCTGCATGTGCAGGCAATGACTGATTAATGTGCGTCCAAATGATGCACAATCGTGCACAGCGCCAAACCCAGAAGCAAATTGGAAACGTCACTAAACAAGTCACTAAAAGGGTGTGTAACAAAGGTGGAGTGGAACGTGCTTATACATGATGCGCTGGAACACAGGGGCCAAGAACAGACCCCCCCCCAGCACAAAATGGTCATCAACTGTACTTCTCTAAATTCCTGCTCAACTCCCAACATAAACTGTTTTCATTGTCCAGTACCTGAATTTATTCTGTGCACTTTTAAGTGAAAAAGGGTATGTGTATCCCCTTTTATTTAATGTGTGGTGCATATTTAAAGTCACTTAATACAAATTACAGTATTTATCCCTTAATCAAATGCTACTTGTAGGTAGTATATGAATTTTAAATGTATGATGTATGGATTTTAACCTACGTTAGAACCAGGAAAGTTAGCTATTCCAGAATAGTCAGTGCAGCACTTAAGGATATTGAAATAGCTGGAAAGAACTGAAGCCCAGTCTCCTTTTACATTTGATTTTTACCTTATCCCCTTCACACATACCCCCCCCCCAAAATAACCTGCCATTTTCCCATTCCTCCTTGGTGGTAATTTTATATTCTATTCTTCCTCCTATAACAGATTCTCTCTCACACCCTTCCTTTCTATTCCTAATTTATTTTTATCTTTAAGGTTATTAATAATAAATATCTTTTAATCTCACTTTTTAATGGCTTTCAACACCTCCAACACTTTGTTAGAAGAGATGTCCCCTCCTCCAACTGCTACCACTCCACCCCATGCACTCTTACTCGATATGCAAGGCGCTCCTGATGCTGGCATTGGTTCAAGTAAAAGGCTATGGGGCACAGTAGGCAAGTGGGGAGGCCCCGGTCAGCCTAAGGCACTGAGGGTCACCTAAAAGTGGCCCAAGGCCCACTGCACTAGAAAGTTATAGCCTCTCATTAGTGCATGAGGCAAAATAATTTCCTTCACTACTGGCAATGTAATATGCATTCTAAGGACTGGCTCAAAATTACTGCAACTCAACCTGATAAGTTTATATGGATCAAAAATTGGGTAGAAGCATATACCCTGGGGTATGATAGGGAATTTCCAGCATACATTCTAAAGTAGTCTGCCAGTATATATCACTTTACATGGTGTTAATTAAGCACCTTAAAGTTACGTAGAAGCATAGCATACCACTTCTATGATTCCTTTGTGTGCTGCAGGGGACTGCCATCACAAACTCTCAGAATACTTGTTGCAATCCACATATACCAAAGCAGGTTCCAAAAAGACAATTCTCTTGTCTCAATTTTACCTATGTTCTAAGGAACAGCATCCAGGCCATGGTAGGGTTTTGCAGTTAGTTGCTACTATGCTTCTCAGGTTCCCATTGAGCTTTACTGGACAAAGAAAAAAAATGCAGACTGGGACTGTTTAGATTGAAACCTGCTTCTCATTACAGGCACTATGATAATCAGGGACTTGGGACAGTTATCTCTATCCCAATGTGTGCATTTTTTCCCCTATGCAGATTAATGGCTATCTTTCATTCATTCACTCCCTTTGGAAAGCGAGGGGTAAAGTGTGGCACTTGGGTACAACCCTAAAGGGCAGGCAAAGTCTTCCAACCACCAACAACACTGGGTGGCCTGGTTACCACTAAAAGAGTCACCATGGGGGGAGCAATACCTTTCCTCCCCCATGTCGAAAGCATAGGCAGTATGTCTGATTATTCAGCCAATTAGCCATAAACATTGAATTAGCTTATGAAATCCATCACTGCAAGATGTGATATCCTCTAGCTTTGATGGCTTTTTAAAAGGGTTAGACAAATTAATGGAGGATAAGTTTATCAAAGGTTATGTTCAAAGACTGTGTAATAGCAGCTGCAAAAACAGGGATGAGGAACCTGTGGCCCTTCAGATGCTGTTGGGATACCATCTCCCATCAGCTCAGGCCAACTTGGACAATGGTCAGGGATGATGAGAACTGTAGTCCAATGACATCAAGAGAGCGCCTGATTTGCCACTGCAATGCTAGAAAAATGGGAGTGGGCCATTTATTTGGTACTACGCTTGTGGGCTTCCCAGAAACATCTGGTTAGCTACCATTTGCAAAAAAAACTCAGTGAAATCTAGATGAACCCTTAGTCTGATTCAGCTGAATGTCTAATAAGTATTATAACCAGGAGTGAAGAAGGAAATGTGAAGCCTCTTTCCCCAGAACAACCACAAACAATTATTCAGGGTTGGTAGTGGGAAAATGTTACTGGAGGCTCCATCTGGAAAAACAGAAAGAAGGAACAGGTTTGAGAAAACAGGCCTGGCCATGCCTGGCTCTGCTGGAGACACTGACCTGAACAGTGGACAGAAGTGTATGGAAGGGATGGGAGTGGAGTTTGAGAAAGAACCAGAACTTTCCATTATTTTCACTCAGTATAAAGTGCTTTTGTTAGCAGCTCATGCTTTTTGGTGCTTGAACAGGTTAAGGAGGTGTGGTATAATTGATTTTATGTGGTCTTGCGCAGGAGTAGCCAAAATGATGGTCCTGATATGTTTTGGACTACAACGCATATCATCCTGCATACTAGCCATGCTGGCTGGGACTGAGGGCAAGTTACAGTCCACAATATCTGGAGGGCACCATGTTGCCTATCCCTGGTCTAGAAGATTTCATGCAAACAACTGCATTTTAAAATGTATTATTATTGGCTAGATGTTACTTAAAATAATATATTTATGTTTCTGAATAAACATTTTCTGATTAATTCTTTCTAGACACTGGCACAGCTAATATTAAAATAGTCATATTGTTTATCTTTCTCCCAACAACTGGAATCACGTGGGTAAAATGCGTAAGTCCCTTCTTGGAACCTAAAGTACAAGAGGATTCGAAACATAGTAAATAATTTATGCTGTTTCACATAGCTTAAGAGAGGCTGGTTTGACCTTCTTAGCAGGAATTTTTCTTTCTCAAGCTTGAAGCCAGCATTATTTTATCATCTTGGTCGGATACTTTGGTCACATTTCATGATTTCTGCAGTTACATTTCTGTAGCTGAATTATCTCACAGCAACAAACTGTGCGTACACTGTGAAATTTTACTTTGGAAAGGTGTCATCAGAAGACATATTTCTTTCAAGTTATTAAAACTATTTGTTCCATTTTAACTTCTTTTTTAAAACACTTTTGAAAATACCACCCTCAACAGTGAACACTGTAGGACAGCAGCTATGGAAAATTCTTCCTGGGAGTTAAAAATCTGAGACTCAAGGTCACAAAAACAAAGTCACAACCAGTTCTCAAGCTTTAGAAACACCCACACATTAGATTAGGAAAACAGCAAGCTTGAAATATTCCATCTAGAGTTTAAAATAAGTATCTAAATTGTTTTTAAATAACTTTATTGAGCTAAATCAGTGTGCTTAATAAACCTGACTATTTTCTAAAAAGTAAAGAAAAATACTTATTGGAATATTGGTGGAAAAATAGCATAACGCAAGAAACCATCCTTATCCGAAACAAGAAATTTTGTCTGGAAAATTGCAAAATGTAACTTAGAAAAGTGCACAGAAAATGTGTATTAAGACAGCCTTTTTTGCTTCTCTAAGTTCTCTGTTGCTATTTGTATGTGTAACTTTTATGAGGATATTCAGTAAAATTATTTGGTTAGTTAAGGATACAGCTTATTACTTATAGGAATATCTGTAGTTCTAGAAACTGCAGACATTTATTTAAAAGTATCTCGCTGCAACCAATGCATACACATTATTCATATAATATGCAACACTGAAGAATGTTCAATAACTTGTCTATTCTGAACACGTGCTGTACTTTGAAGCAGATCGATATGAGGAGGGGGCAGGATAGAGCTGGTTTTTTAAACACTTGTCAGTGCAGAAAACACCAAGGGTTTCCCGTTTGTTTTCTTACTCCCACCCCCCCTCAGTTTCGGATTACACACACCTCTCACTTTCATCCTCTGAGAAAGAAAAGAGGCTACAACTGCAGCAGCCCTGGGTACCACCAAGCCCTGGCTGACTGCAGGACTGCAGTCCTGGCACAGCACAGTCCACTCCCTGCCGTCCGGCCATAGGGTGGGGTCTTTTCTCACACCAATCCATACGTACACACAAAAGGAAAACCAAGAGGGGAGGCTGCCTTAACTCGCTCCCCCCCCCACCGCAATACCTTGCGCACAGGAGCCTAAACTAGGCGAGATGCAAAACAGCCAAATACAATAGGGCGCCCCCAAAAGCGCCCAGGGAAGAGGGCATGAGGTGATCTGCGGGGGGGGGCGACGCCAGGCCGCGCTCTTGGGGGGCCTGGGGGCTCCCCGAAGCGCCTCGGCGGCTACTCATCCGCCCTTCGCCTGCGCCAAATACTTTTTTTTGGCCGCCCTTCTGACAGACAAAGGGAAGAGAGGAGTTTATTACTGCGGAGGTGCCGGTTGCGCAGTTCCCCGCCTCAGGAGAGCCGAGCCGAGCGGGCGCCACGCCCCACCCCGCCAAACTTCACCCCTTTTTGGGGGGTGGAAGAGGACGCGGACGGGGGGGAGCGAAGGGGAGGCAGGTGCCCGCCAGCCCCTTCGCAGGTGCTTAGGCGCCCCCCGAAAGTTTGAGTTGACTGAGGCGGAGCGGCCTCAAAACACACACCCCCGGCCCCCCTAGCGCTCTCCCAGGCGCGCAGCATGGCACCGAGGCTCGTACCTTGGCGGGATCCTCCGGCTGCTCCGGCTCGGCCCCCGCCGCCGCTGCCGTGGGCGCTTCTCCCGCAGGGCTGCTGGGCTGGGACTCCTCTGCTGCAGTGGCCCCGTCCTGCGGGCTCCGCTGCTCCGCAGAGCTGCCGGCTCCCATGGCTTCGCTCTCTTCGGTGCGCGGCTGCTTCGCGACGCCGGTCTCTCACCTCCGCTGCCCAGACCCGACGCTTCCCGCCCAGGAATGATAAAAGAGAGGAGAGCAATAATGAAGCTGTCCAGGCAGCTGCGCCCTTCGCCTCAGTCTCGGCCGCTCAGCAGAGCGCTCAAGCTGCGACTGAAGGAAACCAGTAGCTTTCTGCAAACTCCTTTAGAGAGCTGGGGGGGGGGGGGGGAGGAAAGAACAAGCTCCTCTCTGGTCCTCCCGCCCGCCTGCCTCTCCCTCCTGCTCCATCACATGAGCAGAGCCTCGGACACGCCTTGCAGCATCAAACCTGGACTCGAGAAGGGGCGGGGGAAGAGAAAGAGAGAGAGACAACATCCCGCCACCTCTGACCAAGGTGGCTGCCCACCCCCCTGGCCTTCTTCGCCCCCTCCCCGCCACAGAGATAGTTCTTTGACTTTTCTAAGTGCCCCTTCTAAGGGAGAGTCGCCTCCCGCTCTCGCCATCGCGCTAGATTAATGGGCCTTAATTCCATTACCGAGAGAGCAGGAGGGAAAGTGGCTCTGCAGATTATTACGTCTCCGTGACCTTCAGCTGACGAGGCATTTTTGATGTGCTCCCCACCTCCCACCCCAGCAAAGGCAGGCGGCCGTGCCTACTGTAGTACTCGAAGCATAAATCACCAGGGACTAGAATTACCAAACGTCCCTTATTTCAACACTTCCCATGCAGCAAAACACAGGGGAAAAATGGGAGTAGATCAAAGGTGGCCAATTTCTATTTCTGCAAGTGTTCCATGCAGAGGCGTACCTAGGCTTCTTTGTGCTGTTGGCAAGGAGCTGCATCAGTGTCGCCGCCGCCTTTGTCTCTTGAACCCTTGGCCGGTCACCTAAGGAGGGAGCTGAGGCGCCCAGAGGAGCCTGTGTGCCCTACCTGGCACACAGGCAGGCGGGCTCCAAGCCAGAGTAGAGAGACATTATTTTTGTGTGTCCCTGGGCCCGTGCCATTGGCGGCCAACTCGAACGGCGGTATAACACTACAGAAGAGACTGGCAGACCTGCAGGCCTGACTCCTATCTAGGCCCACAAGCCTGGTTTTCATGTTGATGTGAAGGTACCCTGTTCTGTGCTATCTATGTGATAGTCTACTGCTGGCTAGTGACTTGTCTAATTCTTCTGGGGTTTTTTTTTGGGGGGGGGGGTGCAAAGTGGTATAGCATTAGATCTGCTAGATTTGCCAGTAAAATAATTGCCATTAACCAGTAGCATTGCAAAGCCATGGAGACAGGCCTAATCTGAATCACTAGGATCGTATTTTGATGTTTGGAGATTTTCCAGAGATCGACAAGAAAAGTGCAGTTGCTGAAATGTAATAAAATATTGATGGCTTTTTATTTCTTCATAAGATGATACTAAATTGGCAATGACTGAGCTGTCTTTCAACAAAATTGAAAACAGATATTTTGTTTACTTTGAGTTATTTTAAAAAGTCCTAGCACTTTATACCCTGCAATCCAATACATGTGTATATGGGAGTAAGATGTACTGAATTCAATGGGACCTACTTTTGAGTAGACATGCATAGGATTGCATTGTAAATATGTCACACATAGTTTTCCCCAAAGAATACTGAACTGTAGTTTCTTTCTCATGGAGCTATAATTCCCAAGACCCTTAACAAACTACAGTTCCCAGGATTCTGGGATATAATAGTTGAATTTTCTCATAGCATATAGAACAGTTTACCTTTATTTTGACATTATTAAAGTGATAGCAATATCTGCCACTCACCCGTTTTTACTAAAATGTATTTGGTCAGGGTTTTGTTTTCCAATGAAAGACTGCAGTCACAGGGCACTCCCAGCATTAGACAAAGAGAGGTGGTCATCTCAGTTGGCAGATACCAGAGACAGAGAGTGGTGGCAAAATGTTGGAGGACAAAGCTGTGCCCTTCTCTTGTTTTCTTCCCCTTGTTGTAAGAAAATACTGATTTATATATATATGAGACTGTAGAATTCCTATAACACCCTAAGCAGGAGCTATTGAGTGTTGCCACCCTCAACGTCCCTGGATCCCCTAAGCAAGTCTGTTCCCCTTCAGTGTGATGGGAGATGCTGTACTACTGAAGTAAAGTTCACTCAACTTCCGAAGGAAAATGGAAATGGGGGCACCATTTCCTTTGTCTGAGGGAGTAATCTCAGCCCAAGGTGAAATGCTTTGCTAGGTGTGGGGTTGCAGCTCACACAGTGTGTTATTAACATGCACTGATGCTAATAGTTACCTGCTCAAAGCCATGCAATAGTCATGACTAGACTAGACTGAGGAAGTGGTTATACAGTTTCCGTATTTATTATGTAAGGAATCTGAACCTTAGAATGTATTTGTTCAAAGATGAGCCTGCAACTCTAAGCACATATGGAATAAAGTCCATTGATATTAGGGGTTCACTATCCTGAAAGTATGATTAAGTGAAAATGTAAAATATATGTGCATTGGTATATTTGTAAAAATCCATAGTTAAAGGTGCAATTTCACTTACAGCTTTGCAGAGGAACCTATCTAATTTCCCCCCCAACATATTTTTCTTCCACCAAATTTCAAAAGGTATTTACAGAGTGTTGTTAGTTCTCCTGATATCTGATTAGTGAGGTTCTGTTCAGTGTAAAGCTGACAAAAAAGAAGCCAACAAAGCAAGGCTTCAACCCCTAATGCTGCATCAGAATAAATACAGATTTCTTTTCATGCAAAACAGGTCCTTTATGCTATTTCCAATAGCTCAGGTTAAGTTACAGTGGTGAACAAAACAGAACAAGGAACATAGGATTGTGTGTCCTGATACTGAATTAATTCAGCTTCCTTTCCCATGGTGCAGTAGTTGGCTTAATACAAGTACCTAACAAATTCATAATTGCTGTTTAAGTAAAATTTCAGCACAAATACTTGACTCACTGATAAACGTTTAAAGCATTTTAAACTATATTTTAAACTATATATTAATAGTACAGTTTTTAAAATCCTTATGGTTATTTACTTTGGGTTAATCCCATTCCTTTTTTTCCTACATCTACCGGTAAACCTCAGAGTCATTTCAACATTTATTTCTGCAGTTGTTTGTAAGACCAAACGTTCATTGTTCCAAGGTAATCATTTCAACTAATACATTTTTTACTATCAGCTTCCCACCACTCTTCACACTGTAAGAGCTAATACAGTTCCTCAGGATAGGAAATTATCATTGTACCATTATGAAGATGATACAGGGTGGGTTGCCATGATTTAGTGTTAAAACAGTTATTTATTGGATAACTGATATGCCGTCTTAATCCTATTTGGAAGCAAGTGCCAGCAAAACAAAGTAAAAGTATTTAGAATCAGGGGTTAATGGGCAGTATTTTTATTCTGTGTCTTACTCAAAACAACATGTTAAATAATTGAGGCAGTTAGAACAGGATAGTGAATTATTGATATTATTTTTTTAAATGGAGGAGAATATGTGTAAGGTTTTCTTTAAAATCTTTGTAATGTCTAATCCTTCAGTACTCATGTATGCTATACTTTTGTTTTCACCAATCTTTGATTCACAGACTTCTTTTTTCATGGGCTATCCCACCTTACATGCATTTCTGTTAGTAGTACTTTATCCTTGAGTCCCTTTCTTTATTAACTTCCTATTTTCTTTGTGCACTAATAATGACTTTCAAAAGGTGAGAGAACAACACCATTTATAACATAAGTAATTGACTGTGTACCAACCTGGCACCTTCCAAACATATCCTAGGAACTGCAAAGCATTCGGGTCCCTGATTATGTCGCATTTTCAGTTGTGTTTGCAAGAATGTAATTATGTGTTAAAAATGAGTTCGTTTTCCTGTGATGTTCCCAACACATAACAGTACCTGAATAGCTGATAAGAGTTGTAACCAATCTGACAGCTGAGGAGCAGTGTGACAATCAGTTGCAGTGGCATAGTGTGGGTTGCCAGCACCCAGGGCTGCCGAGGGCCGGGGGGTGGGTGGGATGGAGTATGCATGCACATTCAACTGCCTAACAGCGTCCGCATCACCCAGAAGATGGTAACTGCAGAATTAAGAAAAGTTGTTCTGTTGTCTGGAAAGGTCACTTCCCAGTTTGAATAGAGAAGCTGTTGTCAACAGAGCCCAGTGATGGAAGCGCACAGCTGTATTGAGGCAGGACTGGGTGTTGAAATTTTGCACCCCGAACAATTTCCCCCTCAAGGCAATCAATCACCCCTGTGACTCCCCCAGGCTACACCACTGTTCAGTTGCACTACTCACAAGGAAGCATCCCAATTTGCTATGAGAAGTGGCATAACAACAGTTAAACAGTAGTGGAGCCTTTATATTCAACAGGTTCAAAGGTGCTGAGGTTAAGTCTGCTGAGAAACCGGTGACACAGGGAGAGTGTTTAACAGACTGGCTTCCTGCATTGCTGTCTTCTAAGATCAGACCAAGGAAATGTAACTATGGGGAACCTGTAGCCCTCCTGATATTTCTGGATTAGAGCACCAATCAGCCCCTGTCCATGGGCCATTATAACTGGGGCTGATGGGACTTGCACTACAGTAGCATCTGGAAGGTTTCAGGTTCCCCACTCCAATGCAATGTATGCTATGCAACAATTGCTGGTCTTAAAAAGTAATGCCAAAGGCAGCTCTGAAACTAATGGCCGAAACGTTAGCACGCAAATACATTCTTGTGCTGTTGGTTTCTTGCCACTGAACTTCCAAACAGACTTCCAAATCAATGTTTCGAAACATGCTAAAACTTAATACAAATACAACACCAACGTAAAACATCAAGGTGATACTCCGTTATATATAAACACTTACCCAACCTTGTGAAGCTGTTGGAATACCACCAAGGGGAGATAAAAGCTCCTCTGCTTGAACAGATTATTTCCCCCTGCCCACTGATGGTTTTGCTGCATTCTTAACTGCTGTTTTTCAACTGTCACAACTATGCACTAGAATGTTGGCAAAGTCCAATTGAAGCTCACTTTTAAGAGGAGCCTATAGCTATAGAAATAATAATAGGGTATGTAAAATCAAGGGATGTGGGTGGCGCTGTGGGTTAAACCACAGAGCCTAGGACTTGCCGATCAGAAGGTCGGTGGTTCGAATCCCCGCAACGGGGTGAGCTCCCATTGTTCGGTCCCAGCTCCTGCCGACCTAGTAGTTCGAAAGCACATCAAAGTGCAAGTAGATAAATAGGTACCGCTCTGGTGGGAAGGTAAATGGCGTTTCCGTGCACTGCTCTGGTTTGCCATAAGTGGCTTAGTCTTGTTGCCCACATGACCTTCTGGAAGCTGTACACCGGCTCCCTTGGCCACTAAAGCGAGATGAGCGCCGAAACCCCAGAGTCGGTCATGACTGGACCTAATGGTCAGGGGTCCCCTTTACCCTTTATGTAAAATCAATCCCCTTACCATAGACAAATTCAGAGAAATATTTCTAATTCCTCTATACCCCCCATTTAGCACCTAGGTATGTGTTTGTTTGCGGGTGGCGCTGTGGGTTAAACCACAGAGCCTAGGGCTTGCTGATTAGAAGGTTGCGGTTCGAATCCCAACAACGGGATGTGCTCCCGTTACTCGGTCCCTACTCCTGCCAACCTAGCAGTTCGAAAGCATGTCAAAGTGCAAGTAGATAAATAGGTACTGCTCTGGCGGGAAAGTAAACGGCATTTCCGTGCGCTGCTCTGGTTCGCCAGAAGTGGCTTAGTCATGCCGGCCACATGACCCGGAAGCTGTACGCCGGCTCCCTTGGCCAATTAAGCAAGATGAGCGCCGCAACCCCAGAGTCGGTCACGACTGGACCTAATGGTCAGGGGTCCCTTTACTTATGTGTTTGTCAGCCACAATCATCCTTGCCTCACTAATTCATTGGGGGAGGGGGGGACTAGTTGTCAGACACAGTTTTGCTGCTTTAACACCATTGTTGTTGTTGTTGTTTTCTATACTACCCTGCAACCAAGAATCACATGGCTATAATGATATTTCTGTGAATGAAGTTTCTTCCTGTTTGGGGTGATAAAAATAACCACACATTGTGCTCTTCTGCCTCATCTAATAAGAGGTTTCTGTGGGCTAGAGAAGTAGGAGGGAAAGGTAGTCTTTCTCGTTTTCAACTTCCTTGTATCTCAGTGTTATGCTATGCCAACCTCAGATTGTATTAACAATAAACCTTTGAAGTCAGAATGATAAAACATATGTTTACATCAAGGAAGATGTTTAGATAGACTGACCAGGGATTCAGACTAGTCATGCTTTAGTCCCTCTGAAATCAATTTGATTTAAATGAGGCTAAAACATACTGTACCTAATTTAGTCTGGAACCAGTCTCTGTCTGTCTGTCTCTTGTCTGTTTGCCCACGTTAGGGACTGTTCATGGGTATAAAGAGATATGAAGGTGTGGTTTGGGGAAATGTTACCTTTCTGATCTGATCATAGAGAGATGCCTTTACAAGATTTGTTTACCTTGCTCAGCTGTCTGTACTTAGTATCAGATTAAACCGTTGCTGTATTTTACTGCTTTTATGAATTTTAAGTGGTATGTTATTTTATCTGCATGCTGGAAACCACTTTGAGGTCACAGTGTGACCAAAAGCAGCCTATATGCACAATCATTCAATCTCATTGAAACAACTGGAAATGCAGTTTTTTTGCCCTTTTTTCAGCATTACAATATACTTAATTTTGCAGTCTGCTTCTCCACGTACTGTCTGTCTATTCTGTACAAATGTCTATTTGAAGAAGTAGGTCTTTGAATATCAATGGCTAGGAGACAAGCAGGGAAGGAGGGATGAAGCCTTCATGTCCTACATACCCCAAAGCATCTGGCTGCAGAATGCTGGATGTTAAATATGCTAACCTCTGTGTATTTTTATAGGTTTATAGTATATGTGCTGCCAAAGTGAGCTTCAGGGTGTTGAACTAGATGGGTCTTTGGTCTCATTCAGAAGGCCATCCTAATACCTTAATCTGTTTAGCTTACTCCGAAATGATTTCAAGATGATTCCTGAATGTTTTGTTAAATAAATTAAAACAAAAACAAGAAAAATGTGATTATAGGCAACACTTGGTAATTTAATGCTTCTCAACAAGCAAGAAGATTCAAATGTGAACGGAAGGAAAGGAGGGAAGCAAGTTTTGCTGCTCAGGGCAACAAAAAACTTTGAACTGATTCTGACCACTGTATACCATTAGTAAAAAGGTAAAGGGACCCCTGACCATTAGGTCCAGTCGTGACCGACTCTGGGGTTGCGGCGCTCATCTCACTTTATGACCCAGCATACAGCTTCCGGGTCATGTGGCCAGCATGACTAAGCCACTTCTGGCGAACCAGAGCAGCGCACGGAAACGCCATTTACCTTCCCGCTGGAGCGGTACTTATTTATCTACTTGCACTTTGACGTGCTTTCGAACTGCTCGGTCGGCAGGAGCAGGGACCGAGCAATGGGAGCTCACCCCATCACGGGGATTCGAACCGCCGACCTTCTGATCGGCAAGTCCTAGGCTCTGTGGTTTAACCCACAGTGCCACCCGCTTCCCACTATATACCATTAGGAGTGAACAAATAAGCCTTAAAGTGATTGGGGTTTTTTTAATTAGATGTATGCATGTTTTGAGAACTATTGTCTTTAATAGAAAATCAAGACCTTCCCATTGAAGTTAAGATTTTTTTATAGCAAGAGAATCACACAAGGAATCACTGGAGCATACTTCTGAGTAGATGTCTCACACTGCATATTTACCGTATTTTTTGCTCTATAAGACTCCCTTTTTCCCTCCTAAAAAGTAAGGCGAAATGTGTGTGCGTCTTATGGAACGAATGCAGGCTGCGCAGCTATCCCAGAAGCCAGAACAGCAAGAGGGATTGCTGCTTTCACTGCGCAGCGATCCCTCTTGTTGTTCTGGCTTCTGAGATTCAGAATATTTTTTTTCTTCCTCCTCCAAAAACTAGGTGCGTCTTGTGGTCTGGTGCGTCTTATAGAGCGAAAAATACAAATACGGTATTTAAAACGGTGATACTGAATATTGATCATAAATCAGATATCTTGTAGATGTTGTTTAGCACATCAGTGTTATACTTTTGATTATTGAATAATTGAATACTTGATGGCAACTGGACTTCTCTGAGGCCGCAGTGTACACAAATAGTATGCCAGATTGTTGTGATGATTGGCAGTATCTGAGACATCAAAATTAAAGGCATATCATGGGACACTCAAAGTGCCAGTGCAGTGAATGAGAGGACTTAGCATTGAGGAAACTACCGTAATCACTGGAATCCTGTAAGGCTTATGCAACATTGTGGCACTATATAAATATCAAGGTTTTTTTTCATATATATAAAAAAGTGTCATGGAGTTAATCTTTTAAATACTAAGAAGACTCACTCCTTTTACAAACAGTTTTAAATAGCAAATACATTAATGGGTCGGCCCAGTGAGTGCTCTTTAACAAGTCAATTTTGTTTTAAAAGGCACTCTCACAACTGTTGTCATTTTTACAGCCAAGTGAATGGCCCATATGTCAAGCGATACTTGGTAAGAGTTAAATCAGGAAAAAGTAGATGAGCAAGAATACTTCCTTGGCTGACCTGCCAGCTTCTATTTTACTGTTTTTGGACCTGAATTTCTCAGCAAGATCAAAATTGATTAGGAGCTGCTTTCATGTCTGATAAAATTATTGAACTGGGGGTGTTTTCTGAACTTCTCAGAAACAGTCAATACATCTGTTTTTCAAGCAAAAGTCAAATGGTATATTCACTAAGATTTGCACAATTGGGTCATCTTCCTTTAATAACTCTTACTTTATTTTTCTGTTTTGTAAGATGCACTGCAGATTCAAAAGCCTTAGCCAATAATAGTCTTAATTGCAAGCAGAGGGTGGAAGACCATATGATCTTCTCATGATCTCTAGAATTATTTTTTATGCTAATTTTTATAATTGTTCGCTACCCATAAACCAGGCTTCAAGCCCAGCAACAGACTAATGTGCAGTCAGTTACTTTGAAGAGTCGGATTTCCTTGTGCTCTGAGCCCAATTAATATGCGTCGAGAACTGCTTGCTGGAAGGCATGTTTTCTGTAGGTATCCAACAGCTGCAAAAAAGAAACAAAGCTACTAACAGAACAAGGAATTTAAAAAAAACAATATTTTGCTCTTGAATAGGAGCTTTAATATGAAGATCTCAAAGTTCTTTTAGGAATAAATGTCTGGTTAAACTGAAATACAAAGAAGTTTACTGACTTTCCAAAGTTCAGAAGGGCGATTTCCACAGGGCATGAAACATTACCAAAACCTACATGTACACATTCTAGTCTTACCATACCAGCCTCAGCAAGAATCAGGGCTTTCTTGGTGGTTGCCCCGGGTTGTGGAACAGCATCATATAGAACATGCGTCACAGCAGAACCATAGCAGCACTTAGAAGGAAATTAAAGATACATTATTTTCAGGAATATTTTAGGAATTGATGGGGGGGAGGGTTGTATTGGACGTAATTGATGCAGAACTGCATGCGTACTACGTAATGTTTTGCAATACTTTTAACATTCTAGACACTGTTGTAAGCTGCTTTGATCACAGGATAGACAGAAGAAGAATATGATAAATGAATGAATGAATAAAACCTGATGGGGTTGATGAAATAATTCTCCTAACCAAGAACAAAACCGCCCCTTTCTTTGATCATAGTTCAATAAATGTGGAGGAGTGATACAGCCAACTAGGGACATAAGAAGCTGCCTTATACTGACAACTGGTCCATCCAGCTCAGTACTGTCTACACTGACTGGCATCATCTCTCTATAGTCTCTACCAGCCCTACCTGAAAATGCCAGAATGTGGACCTGGGACTTTCTGCATGCAAGAGCCACTGCCCTTCCCTAGTTGATCCTGTGCTTGTAATCACTACCTTGGATTAAAAGCCCACTTCTAGAAATCTACTCTTTCACCACCTGCTTATGAATAGAAAATGGTGGTTTAAAACTCCATCTCATAGTAACGAGTGTGCAGAAAGTGATTTTGACGGATGCAAGAGCATTTATCCAGTGTAACAAAAAGGAGAAAAACCTTGGTGAAAGATTCCATAGCTGACAGATGACACCTGCATACTTATCAACTTGAGAAGAAATAGATTCTAAAAGACTCAAGAACTTGAACAGCAAAGAAAGACAATAGGCATGAGAAAGAGAGAAACAGCAAAGGGAAGAACAGAGAACAACTGAGATGAGATAAATGAGGGGGAAATGGTAACAGAGAGAACATCACAAGGTGTAAAACTGAGCTGATGCACAAGGAATGAAAACAAGAAAGAATATGTAATTTTGCAAATATACAGCAATTTGTTTAGCAAAATTGAGCCATAAGCAAACTTAAGAGCTTTTACTTAGTCTGCTGTTTAGCTTGTTTACTGCACGGTTGAAATTTCTAGTCCCAGGCCAGACTGTTCTGGGTCATCAAATTAAAGACATCAGATTCTTGCAATGTGGGTGAACATGTGTTAAAAGGCAGCAGGAGGAAAAAACAAGAATCATATTTTTCATTTATAGAGGCTAATATAGCATTTTAGAGCATGCTTCATGTATGTACCTCAGTAATGCTTCTCAGCCCTTTTCTGAGTATTATTATCACATGTTGCAGAAAGAGTACTGAGCGACAAAAGCTAGCCTAAGACTGCAATCCTATAAAGCATGGGTGGCTAACATTTTTTGACTTGAGGGCCACACTGAGAGTTGCCTTCCCTTCAATGGTTGTATGCTAAAGTGTGTGCGTGCACTTGGAACATATACATATATGAACTGTATATTTATTTATTTTTTAAAAAAGAATGTTCTGAACAAGATAGTATTTCAAATTGTAACTCCCCTTGGTTTCAGGAACAGTGAAAGTAGGTCAGTGCCAGGTACTTTTTTATTGCTTAAGTACAGTAGGAAGGAGATTCAACAAAGCTTTCCAAGGCAGGAGACTGAAGTGCAACACAGTCAAACAATGACATCCCAGGCTAAGGACATTACATCATATGAACAAACACACAGTGGTCAACTAAAGAGGTTTAAAGACTGTCTCAAGGCAAATTTTAAAAAATGTAGTATAAACACCGACAACTGGGAAACACTGGTCTGTGAGCACTCCCGTGGAGAAAACCCTTTACCAAAGGTGTCATGGGCTTTAAAGACACTCAAACTCAGGATGCAAGGGAGAAACGTGCTAAGAGGAAGGCACGCTTGGCAAATCCACACCGTGATCAACTCCCACCCGGAAACCAATGTCCCACTGTGGAAGGACGTGTGGATCCAGAATTTGCCTCCACAGTCACTTACGGACTCATTGTTAAATCAGTGTTCATTGAAGACAATCTTACTCAGCTACGAGTGATCGCCGAAGAAGAAGGATACATTGCCCATCAGCTTCCCAGTGGCTCCTATTCATGGATGCTGCCACGTACCATACTGCAAATCTCTGAAGAGGTGCCTCAGAATCCCAAGTTTCCTTTATTAAATTATCCTGTATTGCAGTTTTCCTGAAATGTCTGTTACTTTCACTAAATTGGGAAGACATTTCAGAATTTTCCCTTTCTTTATCCTATAACAAATATTAATAAAAAATAATAAATCTGTCAGTTGTAAGATTCAACCCTACATTTCCTTTTTACTTATTTTTTAAACTTTCAGGGGGAAAATAATATGTTTTAATTTCCCAACTGTTTTGCCTTGGGGAAAGCTGCAAAAAAGCTCCCCCCTTGTGAAATTGACAAATAATTGCACCCTCCCTTCTTGTCTTTAACTTAGTCCATCACTTACTTACATCCACATTCCCATCCCTCTTAACTTCCCTTAACTTCCTATTGTAGCTGTGTGTGTGTGTACACGTACACACACACACACACACACACACACACACACACACACACACTATATATAGATATGAGACTGCTCCTGTGCAAACCTTTTAAAAATAAAAAGCAATTAAATGACTGGGCTTTGATTTGCAAATATGCCCTCATTCCCATGTCCCTTCACTCTCAATTCATGTTTAGTTGTTAATTCCTGTTTGTATTTTTTTAAACAATAATAATAATAATAATAATACAGAGGTTTTCTGCTAAAGCAGTTAAGTTCAAAACTGATCTATTATAAAATGTTGATTTATGTTCTGCAAATGTGGCTCCAGCAAACAAACACTCCTTTTCCTGCCAATTCTTCCTGAAGGGCCAATTATATTATTACTTTTATTTTTAGTACAGCTGTTTTGTGCAAGAGCAAAAAACATCTGCTTTAGTGCCTTTACCAACAACCAATGTGAATGGCATGCCACATCCTTTCCTTTGGGCTGATAGAAGTAGGCTGTGTAGAAACAGACAGCACCCAGTGAATTGTCACCCTCCCAATGTGCTATAGTACATCCATAGCTATATAAAACGCACTTTTGTATTCAGTTTTCTTCATTGGATTATCCACGGCTTGGGAATATCTGAATCAATTGGGGAGAAAGTTCATGTTGGATGAGGACATTGTGTAAAAACAAAAACAACAACCCTGTGAAACAGGCACCTTTAAATCTAAATTCAACTCTCATCTGGGTGAGACCACTATAAATTGTGATCTGAAGCAATAATAACACTCAAATAGTTACCATATGTGGCTCTGAACCTCAGCACTCAAGTGATAATGAAGATAACAAAGATGACACGTAAATCTCATGAGAGGTAATCCACAACCCAGAAAAATACTGGGATGAAACTTGTTTAAATAATGTATTTTGTCTATACTAGGCTATGGTTCAGTTTGTGTTTCAGGTAAATATATTAACTGATAAGACATAAATTATAGTTGGATCCTGAAACCCACACATGAAAGGGCTGTGGCAAGGCTATGGAGAGAACAGGGTAGGAAATTAATTTTCTATTTACCTCATTTGACAGGCAGATCTTTGGTTTCAAACTACAGCCATGCAAAATTATTTTATAAGTTTTTAAAACATTAGAAATTTAAATTTTTCTCAGGGAATGTGAAAATTAATGGTGTTCTTCTGCAGAAGCTAATGACATGTACACACACCACACAGACAATCTAAGTTGGGGGGGGGGGGACGACAGCCATTCAATCTACATTTCATTTGCTTGCTGTTTCCCCCTCTCTAAATTCAACAACTGTATTTTGTTAATTGACTGCACAGTACATCAAAATTGGTCCTTTATGAACATGCCTACAATGCAGCAGAAGGCCCAGCAAGTAGCAAAGGCAAACAGAGAACTCTTAAGGACGATTCATCCTTGGGGCATTTTCATTCCAGCCTAAGGACATGCCTTTGTCTCTTTAAGGAAGAATCCCTGAAAGATTAGCTTTGCTGCTATGCCTTCTGCAAACTTTGTGTCCTCAAACTTTGTGTGGTCCAAGTGGGTAGGGTTCATTTTCTGCTACACAACAGCGTTTGCAAAGAAGCTCTGCTGACATTGGTCAACTAGATTTTATTACCATAGGTGATAATATACCGGTAGTCATTGTGCTGTCTGCACAAAAGCATATTTGCAATGAAGCTATTTTCACATTCCTTGCTATACTGAAATTCTGTTCAAACATCTTTTTCAGATAAGATATTGGTAATGTTGGGAGAGAGCAGAGGTGTGTAGCAGTTCCTTAAAAATGTGAGTGGAAATTATACTGGCAGGTAGAGTTGCCATATTTCAAAAAGTGAAAATCTGGACAGAAAAGTTTTTGAGGGCTTTTTTTTCTTTTTGCAAAGTTCTTAGCTTTGACCTAAGCTGGGTTGTTGTTTTTTAAAGCTGCCATATGTCCGGAGTTTCCCAGACGTATAGCCGATTTCCGTCCAGATACTGCTTGCAGCTACAGTATTCCATATATGTCCAAGAAATTCCAGACGTGTGGCAACCCTACTGGCAGGGCAGTTTTAACAAATTAATTACATGATTAGTTTTCACAAACAAAATTAAATAAGTGGCTCAAACTACTTTTTATAATATTAAGTGCTTCCTGTCTTATCCTTCTGCTTAATTAGGGGGGTTTCAAGATCATACAGTATTCACTCTAGTACCTAGTCTTGTGTTTTAAGAGAATCCTTAGCAGGCAGATCTCAGGTTCAGTTCCTAGCCTCTCCAGAACTGGATCAGGTGTTGAGAGCAATTTCTGCCTATAACCTTGGGTATGCTCTGCTAGTAAGAGTAGACAGAATTGGGCAAAATGCACAAAGAGTGTGATTTTATGTAAATCAGAGCCTAGTGTTCCTAATGCCCTGTCCCACGGAATGGATAGACACACAGGTTTCCCACAAGTGATAGCTTGTTTTTTGTTTTTTTAAGGTAAGGCCTGCTTTTGTGGATGGAAGGAAGGAAGGAAGGAAGGAAGGAAGGAAGGAAGGAAGGAAGGATTACATTTGGATAGAATTCAGCGCTAGGCTAATAAGATTGTTCTGTCAGCACAAGCTGGCTCCTGCTGTAGCTGAATTGAATCCCTCCCTCCCTCTTACATCTAAGTCATGTAAGAAACACAGTGGAGGGGCGGGAATAAGTGCAAGCATACTGCTGGTGTGGAGGGTGGACCAGTGATAGAACCTTTCAGTGGCAGTGCGCTCTCCCTCATTATGGGAAAATTTAAAAGCATCCCTGTTTCCCCTGGCATTTGATGGTTAATAGACACTGTTCCTGACAGCCTAGAGATCAGTGGTTCAGATAATGTTTTAAATGGATTAGAGTGTTCTTAACTGTTTTAAGAATTGTTTTAAAAAAGTTTTATCATTGCATTGATATGTCTATTGTGTCCTTTGGAGGGAGGGATATAAATCAAACAAACAAACAAACAAACAAACAAACAAACTAATCTGTAGCATATAAGGGGTTAGACTATATGACCTCCGTGGTTCCTACCAACTCTACAATTCTATGATTCTAAAACAGCTAAAGAGAAGCCCCATTGCTTGCAGTCTTTTAGCTCCATGGTCTGAAAGGTTTCAGATCTTGTCACAAAGAACAGTCAAGATTCTTGACAGGTCCTCTGCTAGGTATCTGTGGAGTATGCAGATGATTAAGAGGTGAGAGACATTTTGTCAGCTTCTCCACAAGGCTTTTGGCTCCATGGGGGTCATTTAACAACAAATCTCTGAGCTATGAAAGGAGATGTGTCTGGAAAGAGATTCTCCCACACTGAGCTGGAATTATTCAAGGTAGTAGACAGACCAATTTGCATTGACCTAATCAGTCAGAAACCTGGCTCCTCTGTATGAGGATGCTGAAAACTGAATTTAAATGACAATCCCACCAAATTTGAGATCTTCATTTCAACAATACTGTACTTAAGAAGCATTTGCTATACAACCTCAAAGAAAAGCACCAATTGTTCTTAATCTAGATACATTTTGGGGTTTTTTATTAGGTCTTACAAACAGAATAATTTTGCTAAGCAAAACACAACTGTCTTTTTCTGCAACTTCCAAGAAACAGGTAAAAACAGCTACTTTAGCTGTTTGTGAGCCTACTTGTATTGGTGTAATTTTTCACCAAGTCACACATTTCAAAGAAGTCTCAGAAATCAAACATGTAGCTGTACATACCAATCTTCTTTCCTCCTGTTCAACAAATATGGTAAACTATGCCCAGGTAACACATACTGTTGAGCAGTTATGCGGCTACTTTAATAAAGGATTTTCTGATACTTTGCACAAGAGTGCTTATTCTTCCCACATCTCAATGCTGGTACTTTGCAAAAAAAAAAAAAAAAAAATTACATTGGAAATTGCATTGTCTATAGGAACATATTAATCATTTAGAGCTACAGCATGAGAAAGGAGAGCTTTGCTTGATGTTTGACCTTCAAAGTAATTCTCCAGGATTACTTTATAGTCCTTTTTTTCTTTTTGTGTTGATTATGCAACTAGGGTCACCAAACGTTCATGGCACTTTACAGAGATGAAATTGAAACGTATTTGAATCTTAAATTAATGCTTTAATTAATTGGCATGTGCCTTTGGTAAGGAAAAGATGATTTCCAGAAGAGGAGCCAAATTGGTCTATTGCACCAAAAAGCAAGAGTCCTTAAAGCACCTTTGAAATATATTTTACTCAGAGTCCTGTAGTAATTTCATGCTCTTTAATGCAGCTTGTAAAACAGTGATTGAATTGCCGCCCAAACCTCAGGCTTTCATATACATTATTTACACAATGAGTCCCGTCTGATTGGCTGATTCTGCTTCCTTCCTGGAGCCTGATTGGTCTTTTCCTGCAGGCCAATCAGTTGTTGCATTCTATGATCCTACCAACCTAATAGGCTGATTAACTTCCTCCTGGAGCCTGATTGGTCTTTTTCCTGAAAGCCAATCAGTTGTTGCATTCTAGGATCCTACTTGCCTATTGTTCTAGGATCTAAGCTTAGTACATAACAACCTTAAAGTTTAATAAACTTCTTTGGACAGATGTTTTGGACTACAACATCCATAAGCACTGACTATTGGTCATGCTAGCCAGGGATGAGAGGAATTGTAGTCCAACATCTGGGTGACACCAAGGTGAGAAAGCCTGACCTAGGCTATAGAGAAGAATTAGAAGTTTAAGCTAGTTGAAAGTTGTTGCATTGACAGCTTGGAGCAAAATTGTTTACATTTTTTACTGGTCTATTGCTGCAATTATATCCTCTGCATGGAGTCAACTTCTCTCCTCACCTGCACATGGCATGCATCAATCCTGTATGAACTCTTTAAGAAATCAGCCACTAGATGAGTACAAAGATATGCTTACACTTAAGTATCCAATGAAGAAACATGCAGCTGTTTCATTTTCGTCTGTAAAAATTGTAATCAGAAATCTCTTCTGAGCATCTACACCTTAGGAGAGAAGTATGCAGTAAAACTGCACTGATTTCCTCGGCTGTCATTCCTCCTGTTTTACAGTTTGCTTTTAAAGAAATGTTGTGCCTTAATCTTGATAGAGGGAATTCAATCAAAATTGTGTGTGGATTGACAACATGTTAGACTGGAGACATAAAGGAAAATCATATGAGTGCAGGCATACTAGCAACACTAGCCCAGGATCCTTCCTGAAACCTATTCAGATGACTTCTTTGCTCATGAACAATTCTCAAAACCTTAACAGTTGATATGGGTTGCAAAATAATAGCAGCAAACAAACTTCTGGCCAAAGTATTAGTGTATGCTATTTTTGTGGGCATGTTAACAGATTTGTTTTTGTTCATTTGTTTACAAAAGTCAGACCTTGTGGTTTTCTGCATTATTCCTAACTAGAAGCTGAAGTTTCAGATTTTCAAGTTAAATTAAACACAGCTTTCTCAGTCAGTAAAACACCCAGTGGCTCCTATTGTGTAATGAGAAAAATTGTTCTGGCAATTCAAATACCTATCCAAATCAAATTTATTCTTCTGAATTGCATTTTTCAAAAACTGTTTCAAACCAGGATGGATTTATTTTAAACAATCTGCCAAAGTAACTTTTCTGGGAAATTCCAGATTCCTGGCTGCTGCTGAAGTATGCGGTAAAACTGCACTGACATAAAAGTCCTTTGTAGAACTGCATTTGTTTCCTCTGTTAAGATAACTGAGGATCACCAGTCAAGGCATAGATTCATATTGCTTAAAACACATTTGTTTCTAGTCACTATAAGAACTAGATTTGGGAGGGGGGCATTCAGCCCCCCTTGTACAATCTAGACCCTTCTCCCTAAAGATATATCTCTTTCACACAAATTGTGCATTTACATACTGTGGTATCTTCCAGTACTTAATGTAACTAAAATGAAAGACATCTGGTATCAAGTGTGCCTGGAAATTAAAATCTCTAAGCTGGAAACCTTCCCTGTGACTTCCACAGCTGGTCATAGCTGCTCAGTGAATACAGAAAGGCACACAACAGATGTTTAAATGCACCCACCTCTTGTTATTAGAGCACATATTCCAGGGGTGAACCCAGATGCTAGAAATAGTTTTTAGGGATAATCTCAGCCCTTTAGTCAGCCTTCTTAGTTAGGTGGGACATTTGGGGAGGGTGGGGGCATAGCTGTCAACCGTCCCTTATTTGGTGGGAAACTCCCTTATCCCAGCACCGTTTCCTGCTGCTGTCCCGGATTGATGATGTCCCTTAAATTTCCCGGGTTTCAAAGGAAGCAGCTCCTCTCCCTCCCTCTCTGCCGCCAGGGAGGAGGGAGGCTCCAACTGTGTTGCTTGGCTGCATTGCTCACCCAATAAGGAGTCTAAGAGGGCTGGCTCGCTTCGCCCCTCCCCACCCCTTGCCAGCTGGTATTGAATTTCCTGTTCGGATGAGCCGGGGAGCCTCTCGTTCTCCTCTCTCTTTGCACGCAGAGGAAAATCCGTGGCGGCTCACTCGTGCTCCTGCTGGTCCCCCTCCGCGCTCTTTCTTCCTAGCTTCCCCTCCTCCTCGATGTGAGCTGGTGTCACTCACAAAAGCCGTGCAGGAGGGGGAGGGCGGGAAAGAGAGAGAGAGATTCAGGCCCGGCAGGCCGTTTCCGGGCGCGCCAAATATAGGCAAGTCCAAAAGGAAAGGGCGAAAAAGAGAGGGAGAGAGAATGACTGGGGTGTGGAGCTTGCATGCCTTGTGCCGATCAAATCGGCTGCGTTGCCTGGGGACTCGCCTTTGCTCAGCGCTTCCCAGCAGAGAGGTGACGGTGGTTTTGCTTGCTGCATCCCCTTTGCCGGGTTGCTGTGCTGTGGGAACCACCGCTTGAGGCTTCGTTTGTCTGTTGGTTGTCTAAAATCCCTTATTTTGGCTGCTGATGCCTTATTTTCGAAGCTGCTGGTGCCTTATTTTCAAATCTGCAAGTTGACAGCTATGGGTGGGGGTGCAGAGCACCAGCTAATTCCCACCCCCCAAATATACTGTTGTAGAGGATGTCTTTTCTGCCAACCTAGCAGTTCCCAAGCATACCAGTGAAGTAAATAAATAGCTATCGCTGCAGCGGAAAGGTAAACGACGTTTCCGTGCACTCTGGTTTCCATCATGGTGTTCTGTTGTGCCAGAAGCAGTTTAGTCATGCTGGCCACATGACCCAGAAATCTGCCTGTAGACAAACACCGGCTCCCTCAGCCTCAAGTGAGATGAGCGCTGCAGCCCATAGTCACCTCTGACTGGACTTAACTGTCCAGGGGTCATTTACTTTTTTACCTTTACCTTTATACAGGATGTCAGACCCTCCAAGGGTCCCTATTTTCCAGGGACAGTCCCGGATTTACAGAAGTCATCCCAGTTTCTGATTTGATCCTGGAATGTCCCGCTTTTCCTTAGGATGTCCCTATTTTCATCAGAGAAATGTTGGAGGGTATGGAGATATCCAGCCCCATGACATCTGAAGGCAGCCCTGAATAGGGAATTTTTTTAAATGTTTAATATTTTATTATGTTCTTATATATGTTGAGGCTTCCCAGAGTGGTTGGGGCATTCGTATTTTCACAGGACATTCGTATTTTCACAGGAGAAATGTTGGAGGGTATCGGATTAAGGTTCAGGTCAGGAGAAGAGAAAGGCAGCAACTTCTCTCTCACTCCTCTTCCACAGTGTGTTAACTTACATAATGGGTTACGTAAAGGTCACATTACAATTTTGTAGGAGCACCAAGAATTAAATGACTGGCTTTTTGGTGTTTGTTTCATAATAAAAAAGGATGTTACAGATATAGAGAACAAAGGGATACGAAAAGGTGTAAAACAAGCAAAATAGTTCATGCAAACATTGTATCACAAAACCACACCCACAAACACAAACACCCACACCCACACACCCACACACACAGGTTTAGAAGCAGAGTAAGGGTATGTTACTCAGTCCACACTCTCACCATTCAAAGGGCTATTTGGATGAATGGCTAGGTTGAGCTGCATTCCAAGGTCACTGGAGTACTTCACCAGGAACACAACTTGCAACCCACCCACCTCTTTTTTCATGCCACTGTAAATCTGCTCCAAACATTTTAATGGTGGCGTGGGAAAAGTGAACTGAGCATCTTCCTGTGAAGAAATTACATGACCACAACTTGCTCCAGCTGTACACTATCTCTATAACTTCATCAGACCAGGTGGGCTGCATGACTTGGTCTAAGACCCAGATGAAATTGAGACAATAATTTATGATATGCTAAGTAGACAAGAAGGGGGCAGCTAAAGCAGGAATGGGAATCCATGATCCTCCAGATGGTACTCAACTACAATTCCCTAACACTGACCATTGGCCATGTTGGCTGATGCTGATGGGTGTTGGGTTCAGAGGCATCTGGGGGCTTCTCATCTAAGTTCTAAAGTGAATTGACCTTCCTCACATCAACAAAGAAAAATATTATTATGATGTAGCCAATCTTAATCTTACTCAGAGTAGATCCAATGAAAATGACAGACATGACCATAAATTTCAGTATGTCTCTTCTGAATAGAACTTGGTTGGATATAACCCAATCTTCACCAGCAACAAAATCATACCCATCATAGACCATAAGGACCTACAGCATGTGACAATGTAAAAAATGCAACTGATTGACTCCAAGTACCTTCAGAAAGTCAAGCATCTAATGTTCATACAGAGCCTATATCAAATAATTGACAGTTCTTAGCCATCTAAACTAAATTATATGTTTTACCAGTTTTTTAAATAAGGGTAATTATATAGACAACAACCTCTGAGTCCCTCATCCTAATTTTTACAAGAAGCAGGCAATCAACAATAATATTATTTGGTATGCAACTATTTAGTGATCATGAAAACCTTTACGAATCCCTTTTAACCAAATGGTAAACTCACAAGCCAGTCGCACTAACTGATCCTTTAGTTAAAAGTGGAGGTTTATCTTTGGTAAGTAGAAAAGTATAGGAGACACATTTAACACTAAGCATTTAACACTAAGGTGAGAAGGCCTTGGGTCAGTGATGTAGGAATGAGACAACTGCTAGTAGAACAGTGCTGAATGATCCTTGAAATGTAATGTTTTGGCTGAATGACTATTGGGAATTTGGGGATAAGACAGAGATATACTGTGCTTGCTTAAGGCATTTTTCATTCATTTCATTGAGGTTTGTACAGGAGAACCTTCTGGTGAATTGTGCCCTATTTGAGTCAAGAAATGAATCACATGAAAGCACCAGTGTGATAAACTATTGCAGGGAAGAGGCTTCAAGGATAAAAGGTGACATTTTGTTTGCCCCTTTGTAAACACACTGATCCTTTGTTTTTGCTGTGGCCTTGTCTGTTAAAGTAAAGGAATGCAAAAGAAAAGAAGTTACCATGCTGCAGTGTGGTATAACTATGGAACCAAAGGATACAACAACAAAACTGTGTGGCTTTGCAGAACACGTTTGTAAAACGTATTAGGCAAAAGCAGCATTATCGCAACCTTGTTTACTGATGTAGATTTTGAGATGATTCAGACTTTTCTCAGACTTATGCTAAAACTCTGGCGAGGAAAGCAAACAATAAGTAACATATTAATAATAATGACCTCTCTCTGCATTTTATTTTTGCATCCTTATTTTTTTCAGGCGAAGGGAAAGGTGCTTTGGTAGACAGAGAAACCACACTGCATATCATAGTTAGTGTTGCAAAGTAAACTTTGGCACAACCCTCTGGGTTAAAGGCAGCGTATAGCAGTAGCATCCTCAGTTGTATATCTGATACAGTGACTGTGACTGGAGAACATTATAATGTACAGTGGTACCTCGGGTTAAGAACTTAATTCATTCTGGAGGTCCGTTCTTAACCTGAAACTTTAGCTAATGGGGCCTTCCGCTGCCGCCGTGCCACCGGAGCACGATTTCTGTTCTCATCCTGAAGCAAAGTTCTTAACCCGAGGTACTACTTCTGGGTTAGTGGAGTCTGTAACCTGAAGCATCTGTAACCTGAGGTACCACTGTATATTTGAAAGTCCTCTGGTCATGGAGATATATGATATGGAACAGCAGCAGACAGTGCAGTAGAATGGGTGGGGCTGTGTT
This sequence comes from Podarcis liolepis, assembly GCF_965112155.1. Lineage (NCBI taxonomy): Eukaryota > Metazoa > Chordata > Lepidosauria > Squamata > Lacertidae > Podarcis > Podarcis liolepis. The sequence goes on along the minus strand of NC_139557.1, from coordinate 67,767,944 downwards.
GCTCTGGTTATCAAGAAGGAAAGGAGCAAGTTAGTGGGGAGCTTGACCTGGGGACAGGGGTCAGGAGAGCCCCACCCATGCTAACCTGCCAGTCATTACTGATACAGGGTATACCAAAGCTTACTTTGGTATTCAGGGACATAAAAAACTTTAGTTGTTTCCTAAGTTTTCTGATTGAGATGCGTTTCAAACTTTTGCACAAATAAAAATTGGGAACCAACTTCTGAAGAAGAGCATTTGATTTTGCCATTGAAATACATTGCTTAACTTTCCCTGGATCATTTCCATGGTTTCCATGGAATATTACACCCTTGTAACTTGTAATACATGAAAAATAGTTTCAGATTTTAATATACTGTTTTTAGAATCTTTCTGTAGAATTTCCTGTCTCAAGTGTTGGGGGGGACATCCCAAAGTTATGAGGCTTAAAGGTCTTATTTCATAGTCACCAACAGCTGCTCAAAATTTATTTCTGAAGAAGGAAGACAGGCACGGTACACTCCCACTCCAATAGGCCCTCATGCATGAATCTTGAAGTAACTGGCTTGAAAATACTGAGGTCTGTTGTACTCAACTCCAGATTCAAAGGGTAAAGAATAAGCCGAGATAATTTAACAATATGAACCCAATATATATAGAGAGCAAGATAATTTCCCCCATCTCCAGTTAAAATTAAAACTGAACCAAAAATGGATTTCCATTTTTAAATATTACTGTGTGAAGTGCACCATTTAAGCGATTATTTGGGAAGACCTGTTCACAGGGTGAAAATGCTCACTTGTTCAGAAGGGCTTCATTCTGGTTTGGCTTTGTGGCATTCTTACATAACCAAATCTGATTGAATACTTGGCAATATCATGAGGTCTACTCAGAGTGAGGGCAGTGCTTCCTGCCCACAAGCTGAATTGGGTTTTTGACATTGTGATGCAGCCAAATCTGATTAGTTGCATAGTTGCATGAGAGTGTAACATCATCACCATGCTACATGACCTCTACTTGGATGTGACTGCCCGAGAAAGAAGTTTCTGCTTTAAATATACATCAGTGCTGCAGATCAGGGAAGGAAGCAACTCTGAATAAAAAAGCCAAGTGAGGTATTTTTGGATATACTTTTCAACTTCCCAATGTTTTGCTTTTGTACAGGTACCCAACTGTTTTTGGACTACAGTTCCCACCATCCCTGACCACTGGCCCTGCTAGCTAGGGATGATGGGAGTTGTAGTCCAAAAACAGCTGGAGACCCAAGTTTGAAAAACCCATTGTAGAGGAAAATTTGGCACAGCCATATTAAGAACTGCTGATATGTGTCAAAATATTATTTGGCTGTAACAAAGGAAGTAAGGCAAAATACACACCAGAGCAGTATTTTTTATCAGGAACAACCAAGATGTAACAAAACAGAAAGCAAGCTAGAATTCTTCATAATCCTAGACGGTAAACAAAACATTGGGGGAGCACAAGCTGGCATGATAAAGTCACATCTGTAGAAACTATCATAAGGTGAATTCCAAGAACTGTGGTGCAGGCTTCATAAGATTACTCTCTGCTAGGTACTAAACAAATTTTCCTGGCTGACCCTCACCCCTATTTAAAAAACATTGTTGTTTGGACTTGTCTGTTGCAGATAAGCAAAAGCTGATTTCAGATAACATTCCTCATCAAAAAACTGCTCCTCCTTAAAAACTGTTTTATCTTCAATAGGCTTGCATAGACCTATATTACTCTCTGCAAAGGCAAGGAATTTGCAGTCTTTATTGATCTGAAAGCTTGCAGGTCAAGGAAAAAAAGAGGTTCCCCCAAGAGCACAGGATAGCTACTACAAATTGAAGATCTTTTGACCAATCACTCTGTACTCGACCACACACATTATAAAACACAGGCATGTTGTTTTCAAAAAACGTCCTAAAACGATGCAACAACCTGGTTCAAAGCTTGACACAGAGTACCAGGGAAGCCATTAGTAAATTAATTCCACAGACACCTAGGGCACTTCCAGATGGGGGTTATACCTCACAAGTGGGTTTTTGCTGCTGCATGCAGGATTGATGTGCAAAAGTCCTTCCATTTTGTTTGAAGCCCTAACATTAATTACTGTGATTACAGTCTTCAAGGTAATCCCCCACGCACTGAGATTTTGAAAGAATAGGTCCTCTGAATTGGTTTGTTGAAATTCCATATACCTTCAGCCATCAGTGAAATAGGTACACTTCCATCTTTTGAGCCACTGGCGGCGGGGGAATGGCTATGTTGTGCTCAGGCGAGGAGCAAATGGAAGTAGGAATATGATCATACAGACGCCCCCACAGGATAATTAACTATGAACCCCAGCATTTGGCATCCCACTATAACTTCACCACACCTAACAAACCAGTGACCCTCCCTCCCTCCCCCGAACAACAACAACAACAACAAATCGGCAGTGACTGCAGAAGTGTAACAGGTGATTTTATTTTACTAAACATGTAGACAGCAGGATGCGGGTGGCGCTGTGGGTTAAACTACTGTGCCGCTTGGGCTTGCCAATTGAAAGGTCGGCGGTTCAAATCCCCATGACGGGGTGAGCTCCCGTTGCTCGGTCCCAGCTCCTGACAACCTAGCAGTTTGAAAGCAAGCAGTGCAAGTAGATAAATAGGTACCGCTCCGGCGAGAAGGTAAACGGCGTTTCCGTGCGCTGCTCCGGTTTTGCCAGAAGCGGCTTAGTCATGCTGGCCACATGACCCAGAAAAACTATCTGCGGAAGCAGACAAACGCCGGCTGCCTCGGCCTTTAAAGTGAGATGAGCGCCACAACCCCAGAGTTGTTTGTGACTGGACTTAATTGTCAGGGGTACCTTTAGCTTTAAACATGTAGACAGTGCAAAAGAACAGTGTGCATGAGCCGCCTGGGCTGCATGTTCCTACGCCACTCAGAAGGCTGCACCTTTCAGTTCTGAGCTGGGGGGATGGGAGGTTTTTAAAGGGGGTGCTGCACTGCTGATCCTGCAGCACTTTGGGCCACACTGTGCAAGTAGACAGCACAGATCACACAGAGGCAAAGTGGGCTGTGGGGGGGTTCTCCTTCATTACCCCTCAACTCTCGCCAAAGCAAATCCTCCTTTGGTTCCCTCCCCCACATACGCCGCACCATTGCATGCACATTTCCACATGGCACTTCTGCAATGCCCTCAGCACTGCCTTTGGATTGCAATTTTCTGCTTCCCTGGGAAGCAGAGCCCAACCCCAGGTCAGTTGCTCACTGGAGGACTAAGGCCCCCCTCCCTCTTTGCAACCCTCACCCCTGATCCACCTTTGCCTACAACTGCTTGCAACATCCCCACTTAATGTGCTTTCCACACCTTCTTTGAGTGTCTTCTTTCTTTCTTCTTGGTGATCACTCGTAGCCGAGTAAGATTGTCTTCCATGAACACAACAGTGAGTCTGTAAGTGACTGTGGCGACCAGTTCTGGATCCACACTTCCTTCCACAGTGGGGACATAGGTTTCCAAGTGGGAGTTGATCATGGTGAGGGTTTGCCAAACGTGCCTTCCTCTTAGCTCGTTTCTCCCTTTCATCCTGAGTTCGAGCGTCTTCAAAGTCCAGGCCACCTTTGGTAAAGGCTGTTTTTCCCAATTGCCAGTGTTTATACTACAGTGGTACCTCGCAAGACGAATGCCTCGCAAGACAAAAAACTCGCAAGACGAAAGAGTTTTTCATTTTTTGAGTTGCTTCGCAAGACGAATTTCCCTATGAGCTTGCTTCGCAAGACGAAAACGTCTTGCAAGTTTGTTTCCTTTTTCTTAAAACCGTTAATACATGCATTCCTATGGGAAACCGTGCTTTGCAAGACGAAAAATTCGCAAGACGAAAAAACTCGCAGAACGAATTAATTTCGTCTTGCGAGGCACCACTGTACATTTTTTAAGATTTGCCTTGAGACAGTCTTTAAACCTCTTTTGCTGACCACCAGCATTGCGCTTTCCATTTTTAAGTTTGGAATAGAGTAGTTGCTTTGGAGTGTATCCTGTGGTCAAGTGGGGCTCGCTGATGATTCCCCCACCCCCATACATACCGGTATTATGTTTTAGCACTGCTGCTGCTCTGGGGAGATTCAGGGAAGGGGTTAAAGGGGGGGACACATTTCCCAGATGGAAAAGAGCTGGAAACACCTGCCATCTCCCTCCCTGCTCCCCTCGCTCAGGAGGCTTTTTGGCTGCTCACAACACGCTCCCTCATCCCTAAACGTTTTTTCAAACATTTTCTTTTCCATATTTGAACCATTTTATGTTCTCATCTCCCCCCACCCCTTGCTCTTTTAGAGGTAGCAGCTATTTTGTGTTAGTACACAACCCTGGTGGCAGCTATTTTCTGACTGGTGCCCCTGACACCTTCTCAGAATTCCCAAAATGTTCCCCAAAACAGGGATGACAGGAAAAGGCCAACCCAGTTTGGAAAAAAGCTCTACCAGAAGACACTAGGAATTAAATAGCTTTCAGGTTCTCAGTGCAGGTTTCAGTAATGACATTGAAGCTTTGTAATTTTTACTGCTCATCTGCTTGGTGCTCTATATACATTGGGGGGGGGGAGTTCCCAAGGATTCCTGATTTTTTAATTTTTTTACTTGACAATACTTTTCTCTCAGCTAAAGTAAAAGCATCATAAAATTTATCTATTCAATACATGAATGATGAAATGCACGTCTTTCATTTTTAATTTCATACTCAGATCTTCCAGTTATTTCAGTTTGGGCATGCTTTCTTCGTTACTTATAAATGAAGAGTGGAGATCTCTAAAACTATAGGTTGCTTCACATATGGCATTTTCCTACATGGAGATAGACTAGTAAGAAATTGCTGAACTGTGGTAACGGAAAAGCAAACACAGACGTGTCCCTTCAGCTTCCTCAAACAATGTTGTTGTTTAAGCAGGTCACGTACTGCACATATTTGATTATTTTTTAGCTTTAAGAGTTGGATTTTTTATGCTGCAGGTTGCTGAACAAAAGCACAAGGGGAGTTCATTAAGGATATTTTCTAGAAACAATTATAATCTCTGTAATTATTTTCCTTAACTGCTTAATCAACTGGAATACAAACCAGTTATGCTGGACAAATATAATTTATACCACGCCTCTGTTCAAAAGAATTTTTCTCAAGTTTAAAAAGACATTTCACATAGAGAGATGAATTTTTAAATACGTGACTATATGTGAATTTAAAAGAAAAAGCTTTGATGGAGAATGTTACCAGACCTCACGGAAATATCTTATTCTTTTGATTTCAATCACATTTTGGTTTAAGCTTAAGATGAACCACATTAAGATTCTAGTCTTAATAAATATTAAGAAATTTAGTGAGACTTACTTCCAAATAAATGTGCACAGGGCAGACTTAGCTAATCATCCACCATTTTAGGTTTTTTAATTATCTGACACATCTAAACAGAACCTCCTACATTGGGCTGAGTCAGTCCAGGGAAGCTTACTACAGTGGTACTTCAGTTTTCCAACAGCTTAGTTCCCAAAGAACTTGGAACCCAAACGCTGCAAAGTTTTCAAACTTTGCCCCAGAAGCCGACCGTGCTCCTGAGCTGCTGCTTTTACTGTTGCGCAGCAAATTTGAGTCCCCCACATAGTAATTAAGGCTTTCCCCCTCTCATTTTACCCTGAAGCAGCAAATTTAAGTCCCTATCGTAAATAAGGCTTTTTTCGCCCCGTTTTTACCCTTAAGCGGCAAACTGAAGTGTCTCCCCCATCGTAATGAAGGCTTTCACCCTCTCCTTTTACCCTTAAGCAGCAAATTTAAGCCCTGCCCCCATCATAATTAAAGCCTTTCGTTTCTGATTGCACCGTTCTGAGGTGATATTTGGTGCTTTAGTTTTTGCTATTTTTTGCATTTTGTGTGGTTTTTTCATTTTTGTGTCTGGCTTGTTTTTGTTTTTTGATTCATTGATTGATTGTGTGATTTGATTGCGGAAATGGATAAAAGCCCCCCATCCAAACAATGACTATCATCAGTGCAGGTAAGAACAAAAATTACTGTAATTGTAATTTTTATCATCTGCAATACTGTCTTATTTATTTTATAGTACAGAACATTGATTATTGCTTTCATTTTGTGAATCAATGGTATTGTTAGATAGTAACATTCATGTTAAATTGCTGTTTTAGGGGTTGTTTTTAAAAGTCTGGGACAGATTAATCCATTTTGCATTACTTTCTATGGGAAAGTGCGCCTTGGTTTTGGAACGGACTTCCGGAATGGATTAAGTTTGAGAACCAAGGGACCACTGTATGTATAATTATCCCAATTTTCTCCACATAAATACCTGGCCTTTTTTCAGGAAAACACTTAGGCATTCAGTATTCAGAACTCAACTCAGGGTTGCCATCCAGTTAGTTTTTAACTAGCAGCATCAGATATTCTACAATAAACATTCTTTAGCTTTACTTTTTTTTTTAATGGAACTGTGACAGTCTTAAATAATAAAGATTGTAAATAGATTTTTGTGAAGATAAAAGTTGGATAAAGGCCTTAAGGTTGGATAAAAATGTGTTCTTATGTAATAAACAAATACATAAAATAGATGGAAACTCAGAGGCCCCAATACAGCTCTAGTAAGCTGTGTTGGGCACAAATAATGGTTTCAGATAGTGATTCAAATGCCTACCTGCATGCACACTAGCATCCATAACATTCAACCAAGTCCTGATGGGTATCATGTCACACAAGCATCTGCATATATACAATTTTCATTTGTTGCACACTCCTCTTTCTGGATCAGGGAGAAACATCTGCAACCTCAGTGCTACAACACAGAATCTTGCAGCTATAAACTATTAGCAAGTAAACATCTGATTTTGATTTCTATATATGAGTGAAAACAGAATGTATGGATTACATTTATTAATACAGTAATCTAACGTTCTGTGGGAAAAGTTATGACCTGTTCTTATTTACTACCAAATTGTTGGGGAAATGTGAGTTAAGTTAAAATTACAGTTGAAGTCATTTATCAATTAGTCAGTGATTAATTGGTTGATCTGTTGATTACAGATTAAGTATACAGTTGTAATTAATCAGCATAGGCCATCTGAACTCTCCTGCTGCCACTGTTGTTACCTGAGTCTAAGGCCGATTCTCTGAAGGAATAATGCAAAGCCCACAGTATTATATTAGCAGAGGAGCTCTTAATATACAGGAAATCATTTTTACCCTGGGAGGCAGACTGCTTTACAGTTATATATAGAACAGAGAACAAAAGAGCTGGTTTGCATGTTGTCCTATCTTTTAGAATGTTTGAGAAGAAAGGTCATCTTATGTATCAGTTACTGATTAAGAAATAGGAAGCAGCAAGCAAGAATAAATGGGCAATAAAATGGGAAACACAATTCAATGTAAGATGCATATTGGTGCAAAAAATCCTAATTTCACATATTCATGATGTCTGAATCGGCAGCGACAGACCAGGAAAGTGACCAGGAAAGAGTCAGTGAAGAAGTTGACTCAGTGTATGGCAGCTGTGAAAATGATGTACCAAGCTAGATGGGGTCTTTAGGAAAGGGATTGGAAATAAAACTATCAGTTTCATAGTGTCATTATACAAATCCATGGTATGACCACCTTTGAAATGCTGTGTAGAGTTTTGGTCACCACTCTTCCAAAAGTTATTGTAGAGCTGAAAAAATGATCAGAAAAAGGCAACCAAAATTATCAAGGGTGTGGAGCAACGCCCCTATGAGGAAAGGTTACAGGTTTTGTGTTTTCTTCAGTTTTGAGAAAAAGTGAGTAAGAGGAGACACGACAGAGTTGTTTAAAATGCGCAGTGTTGAGAAAGAGGATGGAGAAAAGTTTTTCTCCCTCTTTCATAACAGCAGAACTAAGAGCCATCCACGGAAGCTGAATGTTAGAAGATCCAGGAGAGTGCTCCCATGCAGCCTCACCAGCTGCTACTGGATAAGATAAATCCATGGAAGATATTGCTGGAGACAGTATGACTCTGGATACTAGTTGCTCCTCTTAACTGGATCAATTTCTCTGCCATCAGTCCCAACACTGTATCTTAGCACCTGTTCAGGAGCTCATTGAGATTTGCATTAATACAAATCATACACACAATTTGCTTAATTGTGGCACCTGCCTAATTTTTTCATCACCCAACATATTGTTTTATGGTATGCTTTCATAGCTTCATGTATTCCCTTAGCGTTTTGCATGTGCCCCCTTTTGAAAGGGTTAATAATTACTCACAAGCTCTTCATGCTGCCTAACCTGCATGGAACTACTACATATTCTATCAGTCAATAAGCACATCTTTAGCTTCTCTTAAGTTTTAGTTAAATAGGAATTAAATTCAAATTTGTTACCAGGAGGGCAGAGCACCTTTTTAATGAATGCAATTACATGGCTTTTGCCTTCTGCTTCAAAATGTCATGGGCATTGCCAAGGCAGGCAGCCCCCACAATCAATAAAAAATACATAGCAAACTGAGGTTCTGCCCCCCTAACAAAAGGCCTGCCCCCCAACAAAAATCCTGGCCATAGCTGTCAACGTTTCCCTTATTCCGAATAGGATTCCTCACAAGAAAAGGGAGAGGTTGACAGCTATGATCCTGGCTACGCCCATGAAAAATGTTCAGTTCAAACACAGATATAACAAGAATTACAATGCTGTGCTCCCCTCCTCTAATACAAACTGCTAGGATCTTCAAATGCCACAATCAGTGCTGTTTCTCCACCCCAACGAACGATTTAAAATATTTTTATTTTTTTTGCAAAGGAACCGTGGCTGACCACTTCCAGTTTGCATTCCAAACAAAACCTTGCTACAGTTAAATAGTTTAAAACATTTGCACTTGCCTGTAAGAAGATTAATAGTCACAGGCGAGCCTAGCAGCCACTCTCAGGCTAGAGTGGTTTCAGTTTCAGTTTCCCTTGACCTGAAAGGTCTTTGGGCACAAGAGGTCCCTCAGGAAAATGGCGCCAATGACCCAAGCAGGAAGGGGAAATGGGATTCCCTCAGAATGACGACGTACCTGGGAATGTAAGCAGATATCTGGGCCATTCCCTGGCAAAACACGGCAGCTGGGAGGTATGTTAAACAGGTGTTACTCTGGATGTTTCCACCAACTTCTAGGGGCGATGGTAGAGTAATTTGAAGAAGTGCATCCTGCCTGAGTTACCTGACGTTTTGGAATATCCAGAATCTCCAAAGTTTACCTGTTCCTGCCTGTGCACAATAATTTATAAGCTCATCCTTTTGGAGTGAAGCGGGAAGTGAAGTAGCTTGGTGGAAAATACTTCCTCAGATACTGTTTCTTCACCAAACAAGATGGATGAACAGGGATGACCCCATTCCAACAGATCTCATGCCTCTTCAGAAGGATACACGAAATGAAGGTTGGTTGATTTAAGCATTGGGTGCAAACAACACACCCAGTTGTATGCTTTTGCCACTTGATTTCTTTCCTCTTCCATTGTAGCCATGAGACATACACTTTTTCCAACCAGTCCCCTCTCTTTGTTCCTCTGGACAAATAGCCGTGTAAACTTGAGACTTCAATTTCAACCAATTTGTATCTTTTTTGCCAATTGCTGCTTGCTATAGAAAGAGCCCATAGTACACAAACTGGAGCAGATCAAAAGGAGTAATCTTCTTTGTTTGCCTCTTGTGACTCCCGTGGAACCCTTACAGGACAGATCCTTCTTTAGCAAGGAAGACCCTTTGGCCTAGGAATTGGAACAAAGCTCAGTAAGGGTTTTTTAAAAGTCGTGTATGAATAAATATGCAGCATTATGTTGCAACTCTACTTGGTTGAGCATTACAGCTGAATTATACCTTTTTACAGCTGAGGGTAAAACAATGAAAGACTGCAGAATGAATGGGAGGAGACCATGGGAAACGATACCTTTCTCAGAAGAAAAAGGTAAGTTCTTAAAATATGCTCCATTAAAATGATGTCAATGTGAGTGAGATAGGGGCTAAATGTGAACTGGGAAGTCTTTGAATCTTATCTCTGCCATTAATTCATTTGGTTGCCTTGGTCAAGTCTTTCTCTTTTTCTATCTCAGCCTATTATTTTACTTCTGCAATTTACTTCTGGCCTAATTTCCCAGGTTTACAGAGATAATGCAACGATTTCCAAAGATGACCCTCAGGGTCTCTTCTAACTGTACAGTTCTGTGATTGACCTGGTATATCGATGCTGGTTTATGAATATTAGTATGTCAGTAGATCCAAAGTGCAGTTGTTTGCATAATATCATCCGAAGCTTGGGTTTATTTATGCACAAAAAATAGGATTTTCCTGGAAAACAGTCTTGGTTGCCAAATTAGATTTATCCAGTCTGACTCCCAATTTGATAAATCAGCTGTGTGGTATCACGAGTATGTGCCCTGCATTTTCTAATTCCTGAGTGCATGAGAAGGTAGGGGTGGAAAGACTGGAAAGAGCAGTTTGCTTCAGATGGGGAGAACTCAGTATTTGAAATGACAGACCATGGTGTGGTTTGGGAAAACCTGCTATTCATCCCTGCATTTAAGTAAACATATAGGGTACACAGTGATGTTGGCATGTTCATCCATTATGCACAGACTTGTACTACAGCCAGCTGAGCTTAATTTTGGTGTTTATATTTGAAAGTTAGGAAGCCCTTTTGACACTATGTAGTGACAGAGATGTTTGTTTTGCACAGCAAATGACAATGAAATCCTAACCATCTATGTTCCTAATCCCACTTACTTGGGAGGAAGCCCCATTGAATTCAACAGAGCTTTCTTCTGAGTAAAGTGGGATTAGGAACATAGCCCCAGTGTCGAACACTGCAAGTCAGCCTCAGGAGATAAGCAAGACTATTGCTCCCTCCAGATCTAGACCACTGCTTTATTGAGGAAAAAACACAAAATATACCAGAACCCTGCACAATCTGAAAATGAAGGACAACTTTTCTAAAGTTTACCATCCATTTACTGAATACATTTAAGTAAAGGAACATGATTGGCAGCAGACAATCTTCTATGAGAAGATTATTTTAGGAAAACATTCTTGGATAATATGAAGGGCAACTGTCTGGAATTTTGCTGCTGTTTTTGGAATGGTACTGCTCCCTTCTTGTATCCTTCCTTCCATTCTCTATCTTTCTTTGATCTCTTCATTGTTTTTATTGCCTTTTGTGTATTAGAAAAGGAAAGTAAAAACAACTGGGGGGGATGCATCCTCTGTCACCAACTTCAAGGATTATAACTGCATTTCATTTCTGAAACTGGTTGAAACGTATAGATGGAGCAAATATTCAATTCAGTTTGGGCAGGGGTCCCCCGCAGTAAAATCATTCAGAAGTCACTTAGCTTTATCTAATATTCTAGCATTCAAGGACCTAGTCCCCACTGAGGTAATAAATCTGCACAAACCTGGTTTGTATGTATAATACTACAGTGGTACCTCGGGTTAAGAACTCAGTTGGTTCTGGAGGTCCGTTCTTAACCTGAAACTGTTCTTAACCTGAAGCACCACTTTAGCTAATGGGGCCTCCCGCTGCCCCCACGCCTTCGGAGCACGATTTCTGTTCTCATCCTGAAGCAAACTTCTTAACCCAAGGTACTATTTCTGGGTTAGCGGAGTCTGTAACCTGAAGCGTCTGTAACCCGAGGTACCACTGTAATTCATAGAATATAACTTCAGAAAGACAGAATATGCGCCTGTGAAGCTTTCAAAATTTGCTGTTAACTTTTCATTAATTTCTCTGCCTTTCTCAGGTACGATGTGTGTAATTGGTTGGCTTTCTGGTAACTGATGAGTTTATCTAGATTTTTAAACAAAAGAATTAGGAGGTGTGATAAATACTTAGGAGAATTTTGTTATTTATTCAATAAAAGTAAATCCCCTCCCGAAAGAGCTGTAGTGATTTAAAATAAGTTACTAGCTTTCTGGTGCTTCCTAAAGAATTGCAAACAAAAAATCAAATTCACACACACAAAGAATTTAACTTTCTTTCATATTAATCAACTACTAAGCCAAATATAAGCACATCTGCTCAGCTACAGCTATCTCTGAACAAACAATTTATCATTTTTGTTGGTTTTGCATTAATGACAGCTGCAGGGTTCTGGCTTAGCTTCAAGGTTTCTGCAGAGACATATAGAATGACCCATGTGTAAATGTATCTGACAAATGCCAGTGTCTGGTTCAAGAAGAAAGAAACATTTAGAGATATATATCAGCAGCCAACCATTTGTAAATTGAGGCTGGAGTACATTTATGCAACTGGACTGGTGTTTAAATAAAGTAGTGAGAGATTAACTGAATATCTTGAGCTTCCGAAGTCTGACTTACAGCTTTCTAAGATTCAGAAGATTGATTCATTGCAAAACCAGATTTGACAAGTATTTGCATGGTAATACACATGTAGGATCCAGTCATGCTGTTGTGTCCACAGAAAATCTTCCACTAGGATCAGGTAAAATGAGCGGAAAGCTTACTATATGATATTAGTGGCTTGAGCTGGCCAATTCTCTCTCCACTCCCCGCCCTGCTTCTTCGTGTACCATCTCAGTATGTCATACATTCTGGGAACTCGTGTGTCCTTGCCAGGCCATTTTGGTGGGGCGTTTATGCAATCTTTAATTTTATTCAAGCATTTGGTACACTGCTTTTCATCAAGAAAAAGATTGCAACCACTCCTATATCACCCTCCTTATACTATACTAATTTTACGCACCTGTGTACTCCTCTGTGAGTTAGGGATGGACAGGACTAAGCGGCTGGATGGAGCCTTGTATTTCTCTTTCCAGCAATTCCTGCAGCCAAGCTGGTGCCAAACATATTACTCTGCTTTCCTTTGTTTCACATCCGTGAGGCCAAGAGAGGGGCATCTTGTCATCTGGGCAGCCCAGGACCTCCATATACATTGCCCAGGCTTGCGCCGCAGTTTGACTTCACTCTCAGATCTAATGATCCCTATCCCAGAGTTAACAACTGCTATATTAGGATTTTTTGTTTAGGGGAGTTGATCTGTACAGAGATGGTCTACTTCAGTGGTTCCGAAGCCTTTTTCTTCATGAACCACTTGAAAATTACCAAGGATCTTGATGGATCACTCAGTGATTTTTCTGCTTGTTGCAGCCATTGTAACACACTTTGCTAGATGCTGTAGGACCATTCACTTGTATTTTATTGCTTCTTCTTTTATTTCTTACATATCCAGTGCTAGTCCTACACAGAGTAGACCCAATGAAGTTGATAGACATGACTAAGTTCATTCATTTCAAAGAGTTCCTCTGAGAGGAACTTAGTTGGATAGAATTTAAACTAAAATACAATATAAGGTATAGAAAGCAATAAAAGTACAATTAAAAATCAATATGAATATTTAATGCATAGCTCTACCACCTCCTGTCTTCAAACACAAATTCATAGACATGCCATCGTCCACCTGAATGCAGCTTGTGGACCACTGGCTTCCCATGGACCACAATTTGGGAACCCTTGGTCTACTTTAAATGGTCTGCAAGACATACCAAAAGCAGTAGAAAAGTTGGAAATTCAAAAGGAAACTATTAAATACTAATTGTTGTGGTTTGCATACAGCAATATATATATATATATATATATATATATATATATATATATATAGTATGTGTTCCTATAAATTTTATTCATGAACATTTTGTTCTATGCTCATATTGCACACGATTCCCTTTCCCCATGCTTTTTAACTCTCAGAGTGATTCCTCTTTTTCTGCCAAGCCCTTTATTGTATGACAGCTTATGCAAGCTAACGTCTTCCAAATGTCCTTTAAACTTTTTGAATGAAAAGGTTTACTTTGGGAATAAATATTTGAGCTTTTGCATGAAAAACACTCCAGCAAATGTACATTAACTCGCACACATAATAATGTGTATATATAATGCACTGCAGTTTGGATTACTGATCTGGGAGTTGCAATTTTGACCACACTTGTAGAAATATTTGACTGTAACTGATTTGTTACATAAACAAACTGGTTGCAAACCAACAATGTACAATTATCCAGCTACACCCCAACAGCCATTTTCTTGTCACCAAATGTTTCTAAACGGATAGTCTGCTTTTCCACTTTATGTTGCCTATAATTCAGCTTATTTTTCTAAAAGGTGGGGAGAGGAGCACACATAGCCAGGAGAAAGAGCTGTCAGCCAGGCAACAAAGATATTGCAGTAAAAATCTGGAAATCAAGGGTAGTGTTTGGACGAGTGCATCATGGTGTGCTGGTACTTCTAATTGGTTTAATTCTTAATGAATTCTGTTTATGAAACCTTGAGAATTTTAATTTTGTAGGATGCTTACATCCTAACTCTAGAGCCTCTTAGGATAAACAAGTGGTGTGCCTCACCCCTTTTAATCCACCAACTCCCACCAAGTTTGCAAAAGCATTTATTATGACATTTATATCCCACCTTTCCTCAGAGCTTAAGGTAGTGTACATGGTTTCCCCCACCACCACCATTTTATCTTTACAACAACTCTGTAAGGTAGGTTAGGTTATAAGACAGCAACTGCCCTAAGGATACCCAGTGAGCTTCAAGAGAGAGTTGCAGATTTGAGCACTAGTCTCCTAGGTGAAATTCAACTCTCACCACCACACCACATTGCCTTATAATAAAATGCTCCTCAAACCGCAAGTAAAAAATTAAGATTTCAAAACTTTAGACAAGGCAGTCAGAGAAGCCTTGGAATTGAGGTGAAAAGGGATGGAATATGGACTGATAGGTTCAAGAATCTCACACTGACAAAGGAGAAACAAGTTCTACAAAAAGTGTCAGTTTGAACCCAATTGGCACTTTTTGAGCAAGTCCTTTGTCTTAGCTGCTGTTACAGTGCTTTACTTCTGTTGCTTTCCTTCCAAAAGCTTTGCATACAGCCACATTGTAAACAGAAGGAGGAGTTTTATTATTTTCTTCAAGCAGATTTAAATTTGGATGCCCTTAATCCTGCTCTGTAGCTCTTAAAGCTCATAGTTCTCCGAAGGAACAGGTGAAGATTTAGTGGACTAGCTTGACAGGGTTGTGCATTCTGTTATTAACATGCTTTCACCATCCTAAGGATACCCTCAAATCGTCAAGTAGGTTTGCCTACCTCATCATTGACAGCATGAAATTTATCTGAAGGTAGAAACAGTATCTTATAATGTGTGACCAGCAGACAAAGCAATTAGCACCTTTCATTATTAAGTCTCTCTGCTCCACCCAGTTCTGTATTACAGGGGTCTAGAAAATGAACCATATTTTTCTTCAAAAGCATTGCACTGTTCTAACCAAATCATATAATTGACAAAATGAATGGACATCCAGTATCCAGAAACTCAGTGATGCAATTTTTGAGGATTAAAATTGAGTTTATTTTCGGGCACTTGTCATATGCTTACCAGATTTCAGACAATTGTGTGGGATGGATTGTTGATAAGCCTCTGAATGAACAGAAGACTGTGGTGCCTAACTGGAGTTAATGCAATCAAACTGTTTTCAATATGCAATAGATGTTGGAAGGGAAATACTGTGCATGCTATCACTCACACCAATAATAGTCATGAGAAATGATTTTGAAAAACAATATTGCCAAATTATCTGTGTTCTATTAACAATCTGTCAGCATAAACTTCACGTCAATGCATTTTAGATTTCTGAAAGGGCGCCAAATTTGTAACGTCCAAACTAAGGTATTTTGGTATTTAATCCAGTGCTAGATGTCTGCTCCTGCAAAGAAGGCTTCCCAAACCTTCATTTTCACTGCAACTTCCTAAGCACACCACCAAGGAAAGGCTTAGGATGTGCTGCAATAGGATGGGAGAACTGCTTAAAATCTGATTGAGGTAGCTTGCAAAAGCTACTTTTGCAAGCTCTCATTCTCCAGTTCTTCCCTCTATTGCACTGCCTTGCTCCACTTTCCAGTTCCCCCCCTAAGTGTCCCTAGTTCCTCAAGAGAGGTTTTAGGGGGCACCGTAGGAAAGAGAGAATGAGAGGTACCCTACTTACACAGCACTGGATACTTGACGGACAGTGCCAACTGCTGACTAGAAGCATCAGCAAATACATCATCCAATAGACAATAGTATTTTGGTTCCTCCTGTTAACCTAACACTATAATGCAGTACAGTTATGTTAAAGTACTATCCAAAAAAGGGCAAAGCTTCTTTCAGAAACCCAATACTGTACTGTACATTTTTTTTAAATGAAAGTTGCAGGCCTGCACATAAAGATTTACTTCTATTGGCTGTAAAAAGAAAGCAAGCTTGTTGACATTTGGTATATTAAGGAGAGTACAAAGCAGTAAGCCAGAAACTTGAACTCATTTGCAAAGACCAAGAACAGTGAGATACATGAAGTTATGGACATTTCACAGCTGTTTGGCCACATGGGAAAACAACAACACTTATTTCAAATTTCTGTAAAATTCCTGGGCTATTTTATGAAAAGAGAGATCCTGCATTTGAAACCCTAGCTTCCCCCAACCCCAGTAGGTAACACCGAAAGATAGCACAGACATTCCCAGATAATTTTGCTTGGTGCAACAGCTGCTGAATTCAAGAATCTGCATATATACCCCATAAAATGCATTAAACTGCATCAGACAGCATTATTCTTTTAATGTTGATTTTCTAGGCTGACCCAAGTGAGGTAAAGCATCTTAAATAATGAATCAAAATCTTAAAAAGTGGAAAAGATATTTCTGTATCATTTCCCACTACCTACACCCACTAGTTAGAATGCAGGAAATAGCATGTCTTGAAAAACATTCCTTAACACTGCCACTTTACAATAAATTAGTTAGTACTGCTTTTTTTTAAAAAAAAGTTCTTGCTTTGGTTATTTTTTATTACAGAAGGGTTTCAAGAAATATTATATTTATTTGCTTTGGTGTATTCCAATATTGTTGCAGAGATACATGATAGGCATTCTTCAAATTCATGCTTGTCATACTCCAGGAAAACATGGAAGCTGCAGAAGTCTGGAAAATAGAAAAAAAAGTTAAGTATTTCAAGAATTCCTTTTTTCATTGTTTGAAGAAACATGTCTTTTTTTTGGTTCTCTCTTAAAAAAGGATATCAGACTGCGAATTATCTGTAACATTACTGTGCTTGAATTATTTTGCCTGGAGGGTAAGTAAAGTAAAACACTTAACTGTTCTACATGGTGTAGTGTACTTTCTCCTAATATAGACAGATCCCTAATGTATTATCCAGGTCTGTGTATGTTAGAGCAGTGAAGAAAAAATTATTCTCATCTTTCAGATTTATGTCAGTGCAGCTACTCCAATCTCATACATGGAATAAGTTTGTGAATGCCTTTTTCTCAATTAGAATAATTAATTAAATGCTACAGAGAATTATAATTACCAGCATTATTACCAGCTAAGGTCCAATTCTACATATTTTTTTCTGCACCATAAATTCCTGTAGAATACTCCACATCATTGATCCTTGGAATTTGAGGTTGTGCTATGTGAGTGTGGCCAGAAATAAAGGGCATGCAGCAGCTCATTGCAGCCAACATGCTACTACCCTGCAGGCCAGGGTGGAGATTTTTTTTCACCCCTGAGGATTCCCATTCATGGGAAAGTGGTTGAGGGCCATATGCAGTGGGTGGTGCCAAAGCCTGAAGTAGGTGAGACTAAAGCCCATTCACACACACTGTTTCCTTTTGTAGCTTGGCTTCTTTGCTGTGTTCCGAGAAAGGAGCACAGCAAAGAAATGTAGAAGGGAAGAGATCACCAAGCGAGCATCTCTCTCCATTGTGAGCTCTCTGCAGGTCAAGCGAGGAGGAGGTGAGGGAGAAGGGATATGGCTTGGGGGAAATGAAAGAGGTTGGGTTAGGAGACTCGTGGAGCAGAGGTTCCCCATTTCAGCTGTAGGCCATGAAAATTGTGTTTTCCGCCCCCCTGGCAATTCTGCGCATAGTGTCAATGGTTTCTTTTAGCAGATATAGATGCATTAGCTATCATTTTATAACTTCAAGGCTTGAAAATAGTACTGCACTCTAAGGAGGTGCCTATTATGATGGTCTGCAAGCTTCAGATTGGTGCAGATCATCACAAGCTGATCCTTTATTTTGAGGGGGGAAGAGAAATGCTGAAAGCACCAATGTTTCCGGCATTACCTTCTGGGTTTATGATTAAAGTGCTGGTTATGATCCACCCTTAATGTCCTAGTTGCTGTTGGAGTGATTGCCTCTTCTCTTACATCCCATTGGCATCTCCTAAACCTGATGCTTGCTATAGCCTTATTTGAGTATGCTGCTTGCAGATACACCCATACTCATAAGTGAGGACAAGTGCATTACACTCCACTCCCACCCAGCATCACTCCCTGTCACCTTCCACAAGTTGGAGGGCCAAGTCTAAAATGAGGCTTGGGGGTGTGTGTGCTCCTTTGCACATGGAGGCATGTATATGCCAGCAGCATGTCTGAATAGGGCTTACCTGTACACTGAGTTTATGACCACAATGTCTGTAGAGATGTGGTCTGAACAGTGGCTCTATAGCAGTAGAATTCCTTTCCCCCTGTGTTCATCAAAGTCCAAGCATATTTCAGGAATGTAGGACTGGGTGATCCTAAGTAGCTGAGATCTTAATAACCGCTTTCCAAACGTTTAAGCACTTTGTGTGCAATTCAGAGTAATTAAAATCAATGGTTGTTTTGCAATTGATTTTAATAGAATGCGACTACGTCCCTGGAGTCTTAAAATAATCCACAGTGCATTTGCAACGAAGGCATAAACTTGTTTATTCAATACTTGCTGGAATTCTCTGGAAAATTCAGGCAGTACTTTTTGTACTTGAAATGGGAACGAAAAGTATAATTGCAAAATGCACTTCATAAAGCCTGGGTGCAGAAGGTTACACAAAAGGGCTTTTGATATTCCTGTAAGAGAAGCTGGACCAACATAATATTTTTATTTTTTATTTAGCAGCATTTATATAGTGCTTAGCCATCCATAAACTGTAAGTGGTTTACAGAAAATCCAGTTTACAAAGAACTGGATCCCACCCATAAGATTTCCTTTAGCCAGTATCTGAATTGTTGCCATATTATGGAATGTTTTAAATGCTGATGTGCAAGATGTCACGAACTGAACTCAAAGTCTGGTGAATGAAGTGGGATATCAGCCTGACTCAAAGAAATCTGTGTAGGTGCTGAGGACAGGAAGAGCTGTGTGATACTGTCAGGAAATGGGATAGGCTCTCCAGGTTCCCCCTCCCAGCTGACTCCTTGGAATGCAGGATATTAAACCTTGGGCCTTATTCAAGCAGAACACGAGGCTCTACCACTGAGCTATCTTCCCCAAAGAGGTTAAATAAGGTTGGGATAGAGAGCAGTATATATATCTCAATAGTGCAGAAATTAACTTGGTGGAACATACTCCCTCAGCCTTAATTCCCCATCTTCTAGGGATACTTACTATATGTGGTGAGGGACACAGCAGGCTAATTTCTTCTGGCCCTCCCTGACTAACCAAGTCTCAGCTGCTCTCAACTGTAGACTTAACTTATAGAGTCATGCAGTTTGCTGGACTTCGCTGGATCCTGTTTCTTCCTCCCCACCTCCTCCAGCCCATGGTGAAAATGAGAACTACAGTCGTACCTCGGGTTACAGCCGCTTCAGGCTGCGTTTTTTCGGGTTGTGAACCGCCAAAACCCGGGAGTACCGGAACGGGTTACTTCCGGGTTTCGGTGGTCGCGCATGCACAGAAGCGCTAAATCACGCTTTGCGCATGCACAGAAGTGCCAAATCGCAACCCGCGCATGTGCAGACGCAGGTTGCGAACATGCATCCCGCACGGATCACGTTCACAACCTGAGCATCCACTGTAGCAATAGAAAACCGATGGGGCATTGGAGGAAATGATAAGCACTTAGTGAATTTAGACTGACCTTCCAAAGCATACAACTATCAGCAGTAAAACATAATCACATTCAAATCTAAATAAATAAATAACATAACATAAGTGATTTCCTATGAAACATCCTTAATATATCTTATTAAAGATTTGGGTATGACACAGATGAAAGCCACAAGATGTGAGAAAAGAAACATTAAAAGTCCATTTGAAATCTCTTTAGCTCATTACTACTGTCAAACACCAAAGGGACTCCTATTTAACAAGAACTTCCACTCACCTTATTTTTGTGCTTTTATTAAAACAACCCCTTGACTTGTTCCGTTTCAGGGTCCAGGTCAATGTCATAGAAGCAAGGCCTTGTAGGCAATCCTGGCATTGTGCTCATCTAGGGGAACAATGAACTAGAAGTTATGGTCCTGCAATTGTAAGCTGATAACCACACTGTGCATATACACTCATGATGAAGTGAAAGACCATATTGTTCTTCGTGGGCTCATAATTTCACATGCATTGAAATGAAAAGAATCAAGCCATCTGTTACTCCAATCCCTTTTGCTAAATCAGGTTCAGAAACTTTAAACAGATTCACTTATGCCTCAGATTGCTTACAAATGTGTACAAGAACTCATGGAAAAGCAAAGTAAAAGCTATACTGTGTGAAACCCTGTGGTGCAGAATTTTAGGAAATGGTGCATTCTTCAGGAGGAATATGGCAAAGGAAGTAGGAATGTAGATAGTTAACAACAAAGAAGACATTCAGATAAATGCTGTACTAACGGAGAGGCCTGCATTCTGTATTAGGCTCCTCTAGCCAAGACACATTTGAAAATGAGTTATCAATACCTAGATGCTATTTAATGCACACGTAGAGGTTATAGACACATAACAGCATTTTCAACATCAAACAATTGTTCTGTAAACAGAAATAACCTTCCATAAATAATAAGTTAACTCATTACACAAGTAACAATAATGTTATACAATATTTTATAAGTAGTTGAAACTAATTTTGGCCCTGGTAGTGCAAAATGGTTTAGATTAATTTGTGTGTCAGCGAAAAGACAAAGTTAACTATATGAAGGCTCAACACAAATTCTACAGATGTTCCTACGTTTAAAATTATGCTGAATGAGAGGAATGCTTAACCCTTCCCAGCTTCCCCTGCAAATACCCTCCCCATTTTATCCCATCCCCATAAGCTCTGAAACAGGAAGGTAGCCCAGCTGGAGGAAACAAGTCCCCTGGGAGACATTTGCAGGAAATTATATCTGTGTGTGTATGTGTGCTTAAGGGGGTTAAGTACTTCTCTTTCCTTTCCATGAATTTTTCCTGCAAGTTTTCCTTCCCTTTATTCCCGTTATGTCAGTCCTATAGGGTTGGGACGATACATTTGCTAAGAATGTCTCTTAGCTCCATTCTAAGATCATAATGATGGGAAACAAGACCATTTCTCTCAGTGCACAAGCTGTCACTGGCAGAATTCATAATCCCTTACTAAAAACTAGATTAATACAGAATTAAAGAGAACCACTGCCAATTTAGAACAGCTTGCCAAGCGTAATCTCTTAAAATAAAATGTCTGCTTTCACTAAACATAAAGGATTTCTTTTTTTGGCAAAAGTGGGAGCACCACTAGGATCCTCCAGAGATACACATTTAGAGCATGTGTGCAGTGCCTCAATTGGTATTTGGATGCCATGCAGCTAATTTCCCTTTAAAACCGAAGCTGCCAGCTTAAGCATGCTTTCTTAAAAGTGTGCTTAATATGTTTATGGTTCAATTCTCAAATTCATAGTATGCCATTGTTTTGTTAAAACTAATGATACTTTGTTGTTTGCTAGTTATTAGTTGAAGTTAAATCTATTTCTTACTGGGTTATTCCAGAATAAAAGATTCTGTCAAATTTCCCCTCTGATTTCATTTAGACACAAAAAAGTCTAAAGCATTTCAAAGTGCAGGTTTTGTGCCACAATCATCTCTAAACCAAAGCCAAAGCCAATACATTTGCTTTGACAATATGTCAGCAAAGTGGGTTACACAGATCAATAATCGCCTCCTTCCCTCAGCACTGTTGCCCCTTTCCAATCAGCAGTGGCAATTTATCATTTAAAAAATCTTAACTGCAGAGCTCTCATTTATTTGGTTCTTAGTTAAGGGCTTTCTGCAGGCACTGCTCATATGTATTCATTGTCCTGTATCAGGGCTCCTTAGTTGGCCCCCAAGTCCTCTCTCTAACAAACCAGGGCCACCTGCCCCACACCTGTTGACACATATAATGAAAACAGGTAAAAACGTGGCTGCAAAGGAATAGTTGGGAGCTTTAAAGGGTGCTCTGCTGATTGCACCTTGGCAAAGTTAGGCATGTTCTTAGCACTGATCAGCAGTCCCATAGAGACCGGGAACACTGTAGAGCAGCCAATCTTCCCTAAGCAGGGCTGGCTGTAAATGCCAGTCAGCTAAATGGTGCTTAGAGCCAGCCCCCTGCAAGAAACGCTTCCTTCAGCAGCATGGTTCAATTTCACACTGTGCAGGCAAAGGGTCTGAGGTTGGAAGTTGCTGCCCGTCACCACCAGCAGTTGCAAACCTTGCTTCCTTTACCTGCAGTTTAAAATTAAGCCATGTCAGCAAAGGAAAACACTGCTCCTGGCATTATGGTGACGTCAGCTGGATCCAGTTCCTCACTCCTGTCCTATATGTCAATAGCAAACTCATTCTTCAAGTGTAGTTCCTGATACAGGGGTACAGGGGAGAAACCATTCACACACAAGAAGAAGGCATCAGCAGGCTTGGGAGAACTCCAAGCTTTGCAAAAGTACGGGAATATTTTAATAGAAAACACAGAAGGAAGGGGCGTCACAAGAATAGCTCAATGAGACTACAGTTGCTAAGTGGGCATGGGATGCTGTCTGACTTGTAGGCAGACGTAGAAATGGGAGGGAGGGAGGGGAGAGAGGATGAATGGAATAGAACGAAGTATCCCGGAAGAAGACATGGCTAGCTGGAACCCTGGACAGCTCCACACACTGCAACGTTTTGTTGCAGAATCACTTGTGGAGAAGAATAAAGAATTTGGTGAACACAGAAGGTCCACCTGATATTCTGAAGCTTTAGCCAACCCCACCTACATTGAACAAATTGCAGCCACAATTAGCAGAAGAGCAGGTTTTTATTTTACCTTTTGAAAAATGGAAACATTCTCAAACGACTAGGTGCACCACAACTTCTGCACAGTGAAGTACACAGTACACATACTCTGCAAATAAGCATCTTTTCCCCAATAGTCCTGTGACTTTAATCAGTTACTTAAAATGGCCCAATAGATTTGAGGTATCGTGTTCCCATAATAAACGTCAGCACTCCTTGTTATACTCAGTACGACTGGGAAATGGTTAATGCTTAAATAAAAGGAGAAAAATTATGTGAGAGGGGTATAATTTAATTAGGCTTTAGTAGTATAGTTTGGCTCAAAGAAACAAAGGGCATATATACTGAAGCTTTATTCAAGATGGAATTGGTTGTCATAGGCAATCCTCACAAAGCTCCCTTTCCTACAAAAATATAAAAACAAAATCCCAAAACCTCAGATTGAAAAAACAGATGCTTGGGGCAGGCAAGATGGGGCTGCCTTGGAAAAGAGTCAAGATTTTAAGAACTCTAATAATTTCAGACTTTCAGGCAACATTCTTTTCCCAAAAACAATTGATAATACCTAAACAATTTTTTAAAAACATAATCTCGCTGTATACATTTAGTACCTCAAAACAAATACATGGGTTTATGAAAGCCATTAATCACAATTTTAAGCAGTTGGGGGGGAGAGGAGATTAATAATGCGCTTTTCTGAAGTTCTGCTTGGATTTGACTACATTCTTAGCCAAAGGTAAGAAGGTACTAAAACCATCACCACAGGAACCAGTTTAGCCATGAATCATGGATACAGGGGGGGGAATGCTATCAAAACCCCTCCCTTCCTATCCAGGTATTTGTTCAGAGATACTTTATAAAAATCAATTTCATACAAAGAGATGTAAATACCTAAATCAATAGTTACTCTGATGTTTCTCAAGTAGTAGGCTGGGCACAAGTGAGATTCATGAGCCACCACAATCCATCTATGCATTAATATAGTGAATTTTACAAGCATAGTAACATTTGAAAAGCACAAAATACATTGTGCTAAATAAAGTTAAGAGATGCTTCATATATCCTATTCTCTTTATTGTAATCTGTTATGTTTTTAATATATTTTTAAATTGTTATAACACGCCCTGGGACTTTATGGTGAAGGATGGGTAAGAAATAGAAGTAGCTTATATGTGGGAAATCGGAGTCTCCATCTTGAAATTAAGCAGTTTGTATAAGAATTTAGCAGTGTCTGTTTTGAGCCAAATTCTGGGATTAGAACACAGTTGGGGACACTTTTCATCTGTCACTGCACATCTGTTAGTAACACGCTAATGACAGGAAAACTCATTTATTAGGCCTGTTAATGTGAAGCAAACTAATTGTTCCCTGAAGTAACAATTCCTGAATACAAATGTTCATATTTAGCACTAGTCCCCTAACTGCTTTTCTAATAAAATATTATTTTACTATGTTTTCTGCTAAGCACCCAAATAAAATTGTTTTACTAGAACAGCCAAAGGAGGAAACAAGCGGCTGTGTAATCCCAGCCACGGTATAGAAAATACTTCTTCCAAGATTTCTGTTGAAATCTCAACTTGGATGTGGACTTACTGGGTGACCAAGACAAGTTAATGCCTGAAATTCTGCTCCCGTCAGTTAAACAGAAACAGCACTCCCCTCCTCTCCTCAGAGGGGTATCCAAAGAATTTTTGGCACCCATCTGACTTGAGAGACAATGGAGTAAGCCTCAGGGGGTGAAGTGAAACCACTGTGTTACCAGCACTGAAGTGACCTCCCTGGGGTACACACACTCCAGGGAAAGCCTTTTTAAACCAAAGGTCTTCAATACCTGCCTAAATATCAAATTGGTAGCGATTTGTCTAATTTCATTTGGTACCAGGTTGGGCCTGCAACTGGTTAAGTACTTAATTCGTTCCGTAGGTCCGTTCTTAACCTGAAACTGTTCTTAACCTGAAGCACCACTTTAGCTAATGGGGCCTCCCACTGCTGCTGTGCCACCGCCGCATGATTTCTGTTCTCATCCTGAAGCAAAGTTCTTAACCCAAGGTACTATTTCTGGGTTAGTGGAGTCTAACCTGAAGCGTATGTAACCCAAGGTACCACTGTACTCCCACCAGAGGAGCACAATTGCTCAGCTGGTGAGGCGGTCACATTAGTGTTTAAAGCCTTAACAACTCCAGCCCAAAATATCTGAAAGGCCACTTCCTTCTCTGTAGAACCCTAAGTTTCTAGAACTCCATCCCCACAGAGGTGTGTCTGGGAACATCATTATGCCATTTCCCATGAATGCTGAAGATGTACCTCTTTACCCTGGCTTTTAAGTTGTTTTTAATGTTGCAGGTGAAGGGTGGGTAACAAATCAATAATCTGCAATCTTACATGCTTGTTCTCTGACCCTACCTATTCGATACTGTGGTGACTGAAGCTATCCCCTGAGCCAGCATTGCTTTGACAAAGTTAGAATCATAGAAGCTTAGAGTTGGAAGGGACCTCAAGGATCATCTCGTCCAACCACCTGCAATGCAGGAATCTTTCACCCAACGAGGAGCTTGAACCCACGACGCTGAGATTATGAATCTCATGGTCTACCAACTGAGCTATCAGAACACATCTTGCAGTTATAGCTACATCTTTGCATATACTAGTTTATTCATTCTCCAACTACCAGGTAGTCAACATGGTACCTTCCAGATACTGGACCACAGTTTCCACTGTTCCTGGCCATTGCCTATCATGACTGTTGCTAATGGTAGCTGTAGTCCAACAGCATCTAGAAGGTGCTATATTAGCTGACCTTGCCCAAACATCCGCAGCTGGGGTTGGTAGTATTACTGAACCACGAAATAAACATATTTAATACATTTTAAAAAATATGTTAAACTGATTCAGGTTTCAAACAAACAAACCCAAAGGATGATGGATCCATTTTTCTTAAATCAAAAGGAGCTAGTGTCTGGTGAAGCATTTTTGGCACAGAAGCCTTTCTACAACATCACTGTTTAGCCAGAGGCAAAATCAGCCAGGAATCATCTAGAGTTCAGCTTGCCTCCTATTACTCCCCCTCTTCTGTGACCTCAAGTAAATTAAAGCTTTCCATCATGACAGGGTCTCAAATAATAAGCAGCTCAAGAGTTTAAGAAATTCTTCAGCATATTTAAGGAAAAGTGATGCCATCAACCGACTAAAGTATTTTCCCACAGAAGGCATCCAAGTAAGTTCACAGTCCCTCCTAGAACGTAACTCCCTTGTACATTGCTGGCAAAGCATGCATGTTCAAACCCAGCCAGCATTTCCAGCCATAGCTTATGTTGAGCAATCTTTTGATTAGAGAGAATAATATTTTGACATTACCATCTGCTGCATATTTTTGTACTTAAATGTACAACATAGCTGTGCAAAAATGGTTGCTACCTTAAACACAGGTATCATTAAAAGAGTGATCATCCATGCCCTTACTACAATTAGTCCCCTGCTACATGACTACGAATTGCAACATGTGACCCTTGGAGGGGTTACTTAGGAGCAAGTTTAAGCTTAAGCCTCTATTAGTTTCCAAAGTTCCAAATATAATTGATTTTATTCCACAGCTAGCCAATAAGAGTCAGTCAGTATGAGAATCCCCCACCCCCTGCATACCCCCACCCTCTCCTCATCCAGTCAGTGAGGATAATACTTTACACATCTGAAGAAGCAGGCCTGAGTTCATGAAATCTTATGCTGCAATACAGCTCGGACAGAAAAGTCAATTTAAGAGCAGAGTTAGTGTGGTGTGGTGGCTAAAATGTTGGGCTTGAATGTGGCATTATTCAAATCCCTACTACCCCTGTGAGGTCACGAGCCAGTTAATGTTATGTCCCCTGCATCCACACCCACAAGTCAATCCCTGCTCAGTGGGGAGGTTGAACCCACAGCAACCCCTTTCTACCCCATCCTTGCCTGAGGACACAGCTCTTCCAGCATCCTTCACTCTGGGGATGACTTCCCCGTAGCTTCTCCTGTTCCACAGCCATGCAACTAAAGTGAGCTACTTAAAAGACTGCACCCAGCTCACCCAAGAGGGTGGAACCACTAGAAGGGAAGCCTTAGCACTCTTCGGAAAACTTTGGTTCTCAGCTGAAACACCACCTTCCAAAGCTCAGCCAGAAGAGTCCACTGGGAGTAGCTAGAGTCCTGATAGGGCCTGTTTTTACAGGAAGAGACTCTGGGAATCTCTATCATTTCCCTGGTGAGCACCAAGTCCCAGCAGAACATGATAGTGTATCCCAAGCTGAGCCTTCCTCGCAGGGTTGCTTGAGACGAACACATTGCTCTGAATCCCTAAGTCTAATATGCAGATGAAACAATAATAAAAGTCGGATAATTCTCGCTGGAGACTCAAAGCATAGAAATAGGGCATTCAGTTCATATTCAGGTCTATCAGAACACAACAGTATGAAGCTGTTGTTTTAAACGGTAGATTCAAGAGGAGTGCCATTTTCCTGCCTCCAATCTCCTTTTCTCTGTGCCATTTGAAATTGGCAGAATGTATTCAGATTTTTGAAATTGTGTTTACTTAACATTCAAGGGGTGAATCACAAACTTCACACCACCACCACCACCATGGTTTGGGTCACATTCCAACTTGCGACTTCTAAAATGGGGAGCCTTCCAAATTAATGAAAGCTCCCCATGAAAAGCTCCCCATTTAGAACTCCATAGTTCTAAATATAACACTGACTGTATATTGGTTTATAAATTATGACAGTAAAAGTAATTGCAATCCTGTTCCAAAGCAATACCTCCAGAAGGTAGGAGGCATCATTTTATCAGGTACTCCAGGGCACAAGAAAAAAATTGTGATCTATTATTGTGAGGTCAAGATACCAGAACTAGCATACTGTGTAAATAATAGCCTAAATTACATATTTCAAGGTTTCCTTTCATCTGGGTTACACACATTTGCTGGTTTAGTTATTAGAGTTTGGGGTTCCAGCCGCACAGCTGAAGTGGTGCCTGGGTTCTCTACAGCATAATTAAAAGCCTTTATTTCCCCTGCCCCCTGTGTCTTCTGGGGTTACCAGAAGCATGGTAGAGCATAACAGCCCAGTTTTAAAGGCGATAAAAACAAATTTAAAGCAAAATGTAACAATGATCTAAAACACAATACACAATTTTTAATATACCAGTATTTTTTTCTAGCACAAAATGTTTTATGTTAGTTTTGCACATGAGGTAATCAGGCTCTGAAAACAGTTGAAGGTAGTATTGGCACAGCTTGGAAAAGTCAAGATTGGGATTTGCACAGATTTGTCGCACACCTTTTCGCAGAGCCAAAGAGATAGTCTGATACATAGCCAAATAGTGTAGAAGGGACAGCACAGGCTGAGTAACTTACAAGCCAAATCCTTTCCCTTGTATACTTCCTGCTTTTGCAGCTGTAACAACCATTTAAAACTAAATCTCTTGTTAGGGAGATTTGCTACAGAGCATCTTATTATGCACTGAATTGTTTAGGTGGCCTCAGTGGCCCAGAGTGCCTTCCATCAGCTTCAGCTGGTGGCCCAGCTACGCTCCTATCTGGACAGGGATAGCCAAACTATTGCTGTCTGTAACCAGTGGCAGAGGAAGCCTCTCCGGCACCCGGGGCGGGGTGCAGCAGGGCAAATTGCCCAGCTGCGCATGCATGGCGCCCATATGGACAGCGCTTGAGCAGCAGCCCATACGGACGGCGCGCACGTGCGTCCTTGGCTGCTCTACAGCTGGGGGGGGGGAGGCAGTGGGCCATCTTGTAACACACACACCCGGGGTAGCACCCGGGGCGGACCGCCCCTCCTTCGTATGCCCCTGCTGGTAACCTCAGGGTTAGATTACTACAATGCATTATACATAGGGTTTGGAAACTTCAGCTAGTGCGGAATTCAGCGGCCAGGTTGCTCAACAGAGCAAGATGGTTTGAGTATATTACACTGATCCTGGTCCGACTGCACTGGCTACCAATTAGTTTCTGGGCCCAATTCAAAGTACTGGTTTTGACCTTAAACGCCTTAAATGGCTCAGGTCCGCCTCTTTCCATATGAACCTACCTGGACCCTGAGATCATCTTCTGAGGCACTCCTCTGTGTGCCTCCTCTTCAAGAGGTCCAGAAGGTGGCAACACAAGAACGGCCCTTGTCTTCAGTGGCTCCCCATCTGTGGAATGCTCTCCCCAGGGAAGTTTGCCTGGTGCCTTTATTATACACTTTTAAGCAGCAGGCAAAAATGTTCCCTTTTAACCAGGCCTTTGGTTGATTTGATTGACATCCTATGCCCTTTTAAAATGTGGGGTTTTTTGGGGGGGATGTTATTGGGTTGTTTTTTATTTTGATTATATATATTGTGGTTTTATATTTTGATTTAATGCTGTGAACAGCCCTGAGACCTCCGGATATAGGGTGGCATAACAACAACAACAACAACAACAACAAAATGAATAAATAAAAAATGCATTACATTAGTCATTTATTAATTATTATTTTTATCCTATTTTATCCTATCCTCCCAGAGGAGCTGAAGGTGGCAAGTAACAAGTGCATGCTCTCTCTCTCTCCTTTATGGCAATTATTATTATTTCTGTGTATTAGAAAATGAAAATATCTTTTTTAAAAAATCTTGAGAGAAAAAATTAAAAACCATTCCAATACACATGCAGACTGGGAAAGATCTCAGCTTTCTTTTTTGAAAGAAAAAGAACTTCAGTAGAAAGAAGAAACAACAGAGAGAGTACCTGTCTAATATTCAGGGGCAGGGGATTTCCATAGCTATGATTCCTGCGTTGTGTGGAATAGACCTCTGAGTAGACTGAGTAGGTATGAAAGGTGTGAGACAATATTTCAATTATCGTGGACCCAAATTGTAAAGGACTTTACAAACCAAAACCAGAAACAGTAGCTAATTGTCAGTCAATGCAGTTTTCTCAACAGCAGGGTAACGTAATATCCTGCCCCAGTGAGCAGTTGAGTCACTGCATTTTGCACCAGCTGCAGCAACCCACCTAGAGTGCATTGTAGTAATCCAGCCTGGAGGTTACCAGCACATGGACAACAGTGGTCAGGCTATCTTGGCCCAGAAACAGCTGTCGCTGTCTTATCAGCCAAAGGAGACCCAGAAGCACCCACAGACTGCAAACCTCAAAAGCAGGCAGTTGTCCAATTATCTTGATACAGGAAGCATCCACCCATTGCGCCTCCATCTTACCAGGATTTAGAATCAATTTACTGGCCCTTATCCAGCCCACCACCGATACCTGGCATTGTGGCACCTCACAGCACAGCCAGGCGGGCAAAAGAAAATCACCCACTGCTATTCTCTGAAACTGACCCCGAAGATAGTATTGGAACCACTGCTTAATTGTTTCCAACACCCATCTCACTAAGTTGACTCAGTCAGTATTATCAAAAGCTGGTGAGAGAACAAGGAACAATAACAGGGTTGCACTCCCCTGTGCTTATTCCAATAAAGGCCATACGTTAAGGCAACCAAGGCTGATTCAGTCCCATAATCACGATCCAGCTTTCTATAATTTGATTTACATTTGAGGTACTGTATATTTAAAACAACCACTTCTGAAATGCAAAAATGTGTGCCCTGTGCAGAAACAGCTTAGCACAGTAAATCAGTAAATCATTTTGACTTTCTCTTACTATATGCTAACAACATGGAGATAATGGCATGTTTTTATTTTGCTTTTTTACCATGTTTCTGAAAGACAAAAGGTTAACTTGTACTCGTGTAACCTAAAGTCTATATCCATATCCATCCTTTTGTGGGGGGCGGTTCACATACCCCCTTGAGTCAACATTAATGCTCCAATAAGTATATTTATCTCCCTTTGCCAAACAGATAGCTATAATTTCCTGCACAATGGAGGGGAAAGATTGGAACTAATATATCTGTTTGGATAGCTGTGTAATGCATTCCTCTTCTGTTTTTCCTGTACTGCATTTGTAATCAGAGCTCTCTCTCAAAATTCAATTAAATGGAAGCTAATAAAAATTAACTAACTTAGTCTTTTGACAGCAGCATCCCATGGAAGGAATACCTTATTCAATCAGAGGAAAATAGTATAGTAGAAAAAATACAAAGCACATTCTCTCTCGCGTTCCTGCTTTGACCTCACTTAAAGTCCTTTCTCAACATTACATTTGTGATTTAGGAACAGCGACAGCAGGGCACCTCCTCACACCACCAAGGGAGCCAGGAGACCTGGGCCACATGGAAGGATCCACTGGCATGGCTTTCTCTCTATTAGCATTACGCCAGCTTCTGAAAGGGGCTATGCTAACATGGAGAAGAATAAAAGTTGAAATTGCCTCCTGCAAGTTTATTTCTCAGGCTATAGGCAGGCTAATGCCAAACCTTGGTTGAACAAAACTATACTTTAAAATAATGATGTCAGATTAACAGAAGAGAGAAGAGGAGGTACAGTGGTACCTCTGGTTCTGTAGGTCCGTTCTTAACTTGAAACTGTTCTTGGCCTGAAGCACCACTTTAGCTAATGGGGCCTCCTGCTGCTGCCGTGCTGCTGGAGCACAATTTCTGTTCTCATCCTGAAGCAAAGTTCTTAACCCTAGGTACTACTTTTGGGTTAGTGGAGTCTGTAACCTGAAGCATACATACCCTGAAGCGTATGTAACCCAAGGTACCACTGTATATTGATTTTATAAAACAGAAAACTGAGCTGTAAAAACAACTTATTGTTGCTTGTGGCTGCACTGCGTGGGCAGCCAACATCAGTATGTATATGAGAGAGAAATGAATAGGGTTTATCCATGGGGACTACTGGAATACTTCACACACATGAAGCCTGTTGGAATAAAAGGATCCTAATGCGACATTGTGACCTGAGGGATAGCTCAGTTGGTTGAGCATGAGACTTAATTTCAGGGTTGTGGGTGAAAAAACTGGGTGAAAGATTCCTGCATTGCAGGGGGTTGGAATAGATAATCCCTGTGGTCCCTTCTAAACTGCTTTCATAACACTGAATACGCTGGTGACTTACTGAACCAAAAAACTATAGGGTGTGGCAACCACCTTGTAAAACACTATCAGCTGGTACTAGTGAACTGAACATTTAGATATTCAAATGTAAGTTAGTGACATTGTCAAACTAGACAATCAGTGAATGCTATCAAATCAAGAAGAACTAATTTTGATGGTAAAAGTTAGATTTCATACATGGAATCTGGGTTCTGCTGTCACGTACCAGATCAATGGTATATCTACTCTTATCTGAGAGTCAAGACTAGGGGTCCCCTGACACTGTGAACCACTCCAAATCACATCCTGCATTGGTATGTTTGAGGGAGGATACTGTAAGGCATCAATGGGAGCTTGTATAATGTGAGAATGCAACTTGATCATTAATTGCTCAGGTCAGTCTCTGGATACCTGAAAGTGTACGGCAAGGCAGTCTACTATAGCAGCACCTGCATTTCAAAAAACATATTTATGGTATTTATCAGATTTAAATGATTAATCAACATTTAGGGACTAAAATGGCCGACTAGTAAAATGTAAGTTGTACAGCTGTCCATTTCTTTCTCCTTTAATAACACTGTATTTAATAATATATTGAACTTTTAAAAAGAAACACACACATGTCCTTTCTAATTATGTGTTTTTTGTTCTCCTATTTATTATTATTATCATCATTAGTAGTAGTAGCAGTAGTGGTGGCATCAATTTTATACAGTGTATAACATAAGCTAGCTACTTACTTGAGTTACTGAGATAGATTACCTGGAGTTACTTTTCTATTCTGTTTATATCTGAAGGATTACATTTTAAGCAGTGGCATGCAAGACATTGATTGTTTTTCTTTGCTAACTACAGTAAAAAACGGAAGAGCAAATCATGAGGAGTAACTCGCTAAAGATAGAGAAATAAACTGAATTACAGCTAAAGCAGGAAGTCTAAAATATGTTAGGAGGTCATTTGGCTACCAAGCCAGGAAAATGATATTACGGTAGAGAATTAACATTCTGCAACAGTCATCTTGCAAAGGCCAAACACAAACAAATGCATCATTAAGAGGTTTTAGAGCAAACCAAGGAACTTTAGGTACTTCTAATACTTTAGGTACTTCTAATACGGAATTTTAGGTTTTCTGGTTGTTGTTCACTTTTAACGTTCTAGCCTAAACATACCTGTTGTCATAATCTTCATGCATGCCTTGCATTCCAATTGCCTCCTCCTTTTCCTTGCTCTCTTCCAAAGCCACTTTAGTCTTTTTTTTTTTTTAAGTGTCATGACCAGAACTGAGCACAAAAACACCATCTGACATTTCACGGAAATGAAAATCAACTGACAAATCTGAATGTGATCTAGTACATAAATGTTATAAACATTCAATTATATCTCCTTCAAGTATCCCATGACTCAAGTCTTTCACAACTAAAATCCACCTTTGATCTGTTGTGCTTTGTTTTGCTTTTCAGGAGGTGCATTCCTGCATTCTGGATAACTTTAGAGCATGGGTTTTAAAAAATATTTCTAATGCACTCACAGCTCCTTGCTTTCGTTTCTCTAAGGAGATATTCCTGATAAACAAATGCTTCCAAATTCCAATGGCCCCACCATTAAGTTTCTTTTTTTAATGAATATTTTTATTGAAATTTTTCGACATAAAATAAGTAAGAAACAAACTAGTTTACAGATCAAGAATATTAAAAAGCCAAAAGATAAAAAACGAGAAAACAGAAAGGAGAGAAGGGGGGAGGGAATATGTATAAGGCATATACCATATTTATAGCATATTTATCCTGTCATTTATCTGCATGCAGAGAGTTAGACCCTCCCATCTCCCAGCTGGGGACCTACTTCTTCTCCCAGTCTCTCACCCTGGATCTGTTAGCCTGCCACCTAAGTTTCCAACTTACTGTTCAGTAAGGTGAGGAAGCTGTGTGGGTGTTTAATGTATGCTTCAACAGAAAACATTCTTTATGGATCCCAGGCACATGGTGATTGCAAAGTGGGCAGTGGAGGAACATTTGGTTAGATGCATAGGCCCTGAAGGGTAGGGAAAGAAAGTATGACTGAAATATAAGGAAGCTGTCTTATACGGAGTCCAACCACGGATCCACCCAACTCAGTATTGTCTACGCTGATGGCAGCAGCTCTTCAGGGTTTCAGACGGGATATTCCCTGCCTGACCTGGAGATGCTGTGGACTGACCCTGGCA
Organism: Podarcis liolepis; assembly: GCF_965112155.1. Taxonomy (NCBI): domain Eukaryota; kingdom Metazoa; phylum Chordata; class Lepidosauria; order Squamata; family Lacertidae; genus Podarcis; species Podarcis liolepis. The sequence continues at coordinate 67,733,754 of NC_139557.1, read as the reverse complement.
CCTGTGTGCAAAGCAGGCGGTCTACCACCAACTTAAAGCTCTTTCCCTTTTCTGTACAAGCATTGATTAATTAAAATGTTAGCATCATAAAGGGCCAGGTGAAATTGCTTTTGAGGTCAGAGCCAGCCTTTCAGTTGATCACCTCTCACCCACATCAGTGTTTAGAGAGACTCTCCCTTCCTTCTTGGCTTTATGCTCTCAAAAAAGGAAGGAAACGTGATCTGGTTTGCCTCTACGCCAACATCTGTAGGCACGGCATAGATAAAATGATCTGATTTAATGATTGATACCCAAAACATTTTACAAACTATGTCAGATACCTGTAATAATGTGTTCAGCTGAATAAGAGATTGGTATCAATAACGGAAACTCACCGAATTTAATGGCATGCAATGACCGGTACTTTAGTGTGAGTCTCCTGGAAGCCCATCTTCCTATGTCCAGTGCAAAGATAAGCACAACTCACCCATTCTCCCTCGTTTCTAGTGCATTTGAAAATACATCTTCTCTTCAGACTCCCCCCAAAATCACTGTAAGCGGTTTTTTTTGGTTTTTTGTTTTAAAAAACACCATTGAAAAAACTGTAAAGTACAGCTACAGCTTCATTGCAATTCTTACGGACCCCATATTGGGATGTCATCTGGATTGTGTCAGCCTTTGGAACTTTCATTCTGACATATATATATATATAGAGAGAGAGAGAGAGAGTGGTCATTTGTTGGAGATTAAGGGATTACAATGGAAAATGACAAACAACAAGTACACTCTCATAATTAACCCTGAAAAGCTAGGGCACTCAAGCAAGACACACTCTGCGAACCTTAAAATGTGACACCCCTGTCCCTCTCACTGCCTAGAGGGGGAGGGTGGACTAGTCAAAGCAGAGTATTAACAGCTGCCACTACCCCAGTCTCCTTCCTTCAAACAGACTCAATTGACTTGTCATTCAACCACCCAGCAGTGATTTTTGCCAGCCTTCTGTGGCTGCTCCGTGGCGTATTGTTTGCTCACGCTTTCCCTCTGGGTAACGAAGTGAAAAGTCTTACAAAAACCATTGCTGGATGGTCAAATGTAAGTCTGGCTGCAGCAAGGAGAAAAGGATTGTGGCAGTGAGTAGAAACAGCAGCAAGCTGGCAAAAATACACATTCGCTGCACATGAAGCAGAGCCTGACCTGTCAGGCAGCAGCTGGAGATGAGTTGAGACTGAATGCACAAGACAACAGATTGATCAGTGATCAACAGCAGCAGTGACTTCAAACCTGCCTATCTAGACGTGTCACTATCCTTGTGGCAAATTTGCCACCAGTGTTGTTGCCATAGGTAGATTTGGAGCGCCTAACAGGATAAACAATAGTGAACAGTAGGTTTGGTAAATGTAGGAAGTTGCTGTCCTTTAAATCCCTTCTTTCCATGCCCTGTCTGGAATCCAAAGGAAAGGAGTAAGCTTAGTGGTGCTGACAACTTCCAACATATGGTTTCACCCTTTCACCAAACTGAAACTCCCCATTGTTTTGAGGTTGTGTAATCTGTGCATCTCATAACATGGTCATAAGATTAAACTTGGTGAGCCAAGCTATGGGAGTAAGCAGATGATAGACTATGCTGACCCTCAATGCCTGATCTAGTTATCAATATTTAAAACAGATGGGTCCCTCCACTTCCCCCCCAAAAGAACTGCTACTGAACTAAATTGGTTTGGTTGTGATGAAAGTGAAGATCATGGTTACATATAAAATGTTTCGAAGTAGAGCTTTTGCTTTGATCACGCTTGTGTTCAAATGATGAATAGGACAAGCTTCAGAGCCAAAAGATGGCATTAGTTCAATCAGATTTTCAAAGCCACCAAATGATCTTCCCAATTCTCATTCAAACAGCTACCCAAGATGTGTGCTGAGATCACCTCAACATCTTTGAAAATATATCAGACTATGTGTTGCATTATTTCTGTCATCAGTTTCTTCCCTCTAAAAAGCTGCCTTCAAACTGTAAGAAAGCAGAGTTTCCAGATGATCAGTGAACTCTGACAAAGTGAAGAGATCTCATAATAATTGTAAACTTATCTGGAATTCATAAAAAATTTGAGGCGCAGCAGAATAGTTTTTCCTTCATTCTGCTGGGTTACTTTTCCCAACTGCTGACACTCTTTAAGAAGCAGTCAAAAAACTAAAAGATGAAGCCCTAATCTACTGAAAGCAGTTGTGCTTAGGGTACTTAAGACAGAAAAGTGTTCAACAATTAAGCAAGTATATGCAAAATATTTGTGCCCTGGTCCAGTCATAGTGACAGACAACTAGCACAATGGCCTGCAAGCAGACAGCACCTCCACATGGAAGCAGGAGCTCCACGGTCTACAAGTTCTAGTACCTTACCGCACAACAGAATTAGAATCACTTTTATATATTAAAGCGGGAAATGATAAACCAGGGTTAACATTTTATTTTCTTCCTACAGGCATTTATTTTTCAGATAGTTCCATGAAACTCTGAAAATAGCCCCTTTCCACTTTGTAATACTCCCTCCTTGCATTCCTTTCTGAATGATCTGGATAAGAGCAAAGATGGCTGGCTAGTAATGAAAAAAGCAAGAAGGGGGACTCTCCTGGGGAAAGGAAAGCCTTCACATCAGTACAAAGGCATGCCAAAACTTTCTAGCAATGGATTAGATAAGGAATGTGAGCTGACAGTTTTCCTGACTGTAAGAGAATGGAGAACAAGTAATAAGATATGACCAGTAGAATAAAGCAGCTAGACCTCATGGGTATGAGAAGCTCTGGATTGGTAACTGGCAAAATAGTATATAGCAAAATAGTATATACACCAGTGGAGGCTGGACTATTAGGATGGATTATTATTACTATTATTATTATTATTATTATTATTATTATTATTATTATTATTATTATTACCACATTTGTTAGTCATTTTTTCTTGCTCAAGGCAACCCAAGCAACTTACAAGCAAACAACCCTCCCCAATCCCACATAGATACATGAAAACCAAGAAAGGTACATTAAAAGCATCATCCCACCCACTTCTAAAAGGCCACAGATAGTTCAAGGCCAAAGGCCTGGTTATAAAGGAAAAGTTTTTGCCCAGTGCCTAAAGGTATATAATGAAGGTGCCAGGTTTTCTAAAAGGGCAAGTATGTTAAAAGTATGCTTCCCCCGCCTATATTGTTACTTCCTCATGATGGATTCCTCCCATTCTAATTTAGACATATTCTTGTGGATAGTCAACAAATTCCACTGCAATTCTGGTTCAAAGTTGCTTTTGCACTGCAAGTAACAGAGCAGCCCATGCTGCCACAGACATTGTACACTGCATATCAGTAAATAAGCATTTTAAAATGTTCTGGAGGAGAGAATGAACAAAACTTCAGTACCCAAAGTCGGAGTGTGTCATTGTCTCATTTCCCCTTAAACTTTCCCTCTGATATTTCTGGCCTCCAAAAATGAACACATTCCATTCTTTATGTCAAACTTATCAAAATTAAACTACCACCAGCTGCCAAAACAGCTACGGGGTGGGGGGTGGGAAGCATTGTTATTATATTATAAAGTGCTGCTAGCTAGCTGTGGGACTTTTTCCCATCTACTACAACAATACAGTATAATAAAGCCCAGCATATGCAAAAATATTGCACTGAATAGTACAGTACACATGGCGATTAAATAATAAACATGTATGCTACCCTAACACATTATATAATTAGAACCAATTGTCAGAATCAACTGAAAGTAGTCTGGAATGTAAAGCAGGAAATGAGAATACTGTTTTCCTATTGGACTCAGTGCAAATGACCTTTATAATGCAATTATACTGAAATAAAGCCTACTTTACCATTGTGCTTAAGGTTATTATGAGAAAGTTTTCACACATCCAAACACAACTAACTATACAACTTCTCCAATTATAGAATTCCCCCTCAATTTTTACAATTCTCTCAAGTGCACAAATGAACATCTTGTCATTCAGAGCACGTTTTTCAGCTGACAAGTTTTCAAGAGGAAAATAATGACACATACACGCATTATAGCAATGTGTTCTCAGTTACCAACTTTGGGGCAAGCAGCATGGAAGCAAGTTGAGATATCTGATCAGATTGCACACTGAGAAAGCGATAGTGAAAACATAGGGCTATATTCAACTAAATCATTGCACTAGTAGAAGCCAGCGCAACAGTCCCTCCTAGCACAGCAGGACTTGCCCCCCTCCCTCCCCCACTTCCCAAATCTGCTGTGGAGGGTCAGGAGAACCCCAAGAACAGTTGGGTTATGCTTGCCTGACTGAACAATCACCTTAGCGCTATGTTGAATTCAATCCACAGTGTGCTACCAAGCCAGTCTTTTGCATTAAAGTGTAGGCAGTGGAGCGTGCACTTAAACTGCATGGCTGGTAAGCAAGGGACTTTGTCACCTCTGGGCCCTCCTGGTATTCTGCACTATATAGATGTTTGGTGGCATGCTTTGAAAAGAAAGATCTTTTACAGAGAAACGCTTAAGTATACTTGCAACAAAAAGGGGCAATCTTTTCCACTCCTTAGATTATTACAAGGAAACATTTTAACCAGCAGATGCTCATTTTCACTCTCCTGTTTTAACAAATATAGTTAATACTTTGGCTAATAAACAATCTATTCTAAACTGATGCATCAGTAAACATTAATAGATAACATTTGAACAGAAAATAATCGCTGAAATACTATTTTTTTAAAAAACCCATTCCTTACCCTTTTGTGTCAGTAAAACATGACTAAGTAGGGTACAATGAACAGTCTCCTAATATTTAGTTATTTCTAAAAATTTAATTACATTGATAGTTTGCCTTTCTTCCATTAGGTAACCAAAGGCAGATATCCAAGCATTGACCAGACTTACTTAGCTCCCACAGTTTATGGCCTTGTGTACCTTCACTATAAAACCAGAATAGCATTAAAGTGCTGGAACATCAGTGTACAGTTTAAGCAGCTACATTTCATTGCACTAAGGATTTAATGCAATGCATTTTATTGGTTCCCTATTGATAAAATATTTGGGTTGTACGCAACAAAGCTGTCCTGTTAGCACAAACACTCTGGCTTGCACAATGGAACTTTCCCCCTCCCTCTCCACACCCAAAATCTGTCCTGGGGTTTCTCCCAACTAGAGATGTAAAATTGGCTTGATAAGAGTGACTTCAAAAGCTGGTACAGTGAAATGTTTATCTTGCCCCTATACAGAATACAGCCCTGCATTGTCTTTATTGAGTGTTGTCACAAGAGTAAGCCAAAGTTGCATACTTAAGTACTGTATGGAATACACCACCATCACAAAAGCAGATTAACAGAAAATGTGGGGAAATACAAAGCTGCAATAACTTTTGGGCGGAGATGACTCTGTTTGCATGCACTAGAGAATCCAGTGATTCTCCACCCAAACATAACTCACCAATGACCTCACCAGTTTCCTAAACACACTCAACAAGGCTTCCTGCCTGTTCTCTCTATAGCCAAGCCATGATCTCAACAGTCCACCTGCGAGTATATGGTAGTGCCGTGATCAGGGTCAAAGGGAGAAGAGATAAAAGTCATGCCGGTGTTAATTAACCCCCCCCCCCCGGTTTTACTGCCTACTTCCTCTGATAAAGCCTGGTACATTTTTTTCATAAAAAGACTTCCCCATTGCACACGGAATTCCCACTGCGGGAAGAAGTAAAGCAAGTACTAAAGTAATAAAGGAAGTTCCAAGATTATAGGTTGCTTTAAATGTATGCATTACAGGAATATGCCAGAATATCATTAATTCCTCCTAGTCTGACAGCCAAAAGTGCATTGTGTGGGCATGGAAGGGGCTAGACTTGGCCAGCTCATATCCCTGTGACTTCAGTGAGGCTTAGTAGTAATTCACCATTTCAACTTGCTCATAACATTCCACGAAACATGAACACATTTCCCAGGAGTGCACAAAAGGGCTGAAGTCACATTATGGATTACCTCCCTCTGCGGAAATGTTAACAATTTACTGTGCTTGTGGTGAAAGGAATGTTTCCTGATCGTGTACATCGAAAGCACACCCCCAAGGCCAGAGTCTCCTCATGACAGAATTTCCTGAACTCCAAAAACTCATCTAGTCAGGAATCACTTCCTTCCTTGCTCCCTTTCACTGGTAATGGAGAACAATAAGTCAGATACTCTCAGTCGCTCCCCAATGTGTTGCTAATGTGAGGAAGCCGGCTTGTACTCTGGGATAATGAGATAACACCGCCAGAGCACTCTCTTTTTACGTTTTTGCTTGGTGCCTGGGTGCCATTTCTAGCACAGCTACATAAGAGGTCTTCCAATTAGAAATAATCAGTGCCAAGGAACAGTATCATTAAAATGTATAAAAAATCAATCAATCGATGAGAGCAACAAGATCAGCCTGAAACTTAAAAAGGGGAACATATATGCTAAATGTTTTGTAAACAATGAAAAGCTTACATGAGCAGTTTTCTCAAGCTAAAAGAAGTGGGCAGGACCCCACAAGGAAGCCTTGTGAGCTGGCCCAGCTGAATTCTTTCCTTTACAACTGATCCTCGGGAAATAAATTATTATTATACGCCCTGTGGAACGCCCTCCCATCAGATGTCAAAGAAATAAACAACTATCTGACTTTTAGAAGACATCTAAAGGCAGCCCTGTTTAGGGACGCTTTGATGAATTATTGTATTTTAATATTTTGCTGGAAGCCACCCAGAATGGCTGGGGAAATCCAGCCAGATGGGTCGGGTATAAATTATTATCATCATCATCATCATCATCATCAGAAATTGCTCTCCCCGCAGTTTCAAAAGCAGCATCTGGTAACTGCTATTTGAAGTCGAAAAGCCCATTTGGGTTTGTGAAACAAATTTTACACTTCTTTAGATCCTAGTCCATATACGTTGAGATTACAATGTACTGGTGTAACTTGCAGGTTAAGGCACTTTCTGATAGGTGGTGTTGTATTGCTATTTATATTTTATGAATTTCTACACTCCTTTATATCAAGAGCTCCCAGGAAGATCTTCAAAGCACATAACAGCTGAGGCACAGACTGAGAATGAAGTGGACCCTACTCACCGTTCCCACCAGTGGATAAATGAAACCAGCTCCAATACTGGCTCTCACATCACTAATAGGCAGGATGAAGCCAGTGGGGACACCTTTCTTCTCAGGCATGTGAGAGAGGGACAGGTGAGTTTTTGCCATACAAATTGGGAGATTTCCAAATCCCTGACAAATGACAAATGGAAAAGACAGATTACTGTCAAGTTTGTATGTACGCTGCAATAAAGGAACAACACTCCTTCCAAGATCCTGTGCCAAAATAACATTCTTCAATGAATATAGCCAAATTCTATGACTAGTAAAAATTAATGGAGTGTACAAAAAGAACTTGGGCCCATGCATACTTTTTTGTGGCCCAATGAATGTGTATGCACATGCTGCATCACACATGCTTGTCATGCTAGTGAACTGTATGAACTGGACCTCTTGTACCCATAACATTAGAAGCCCTCACTACAAACTGGATAGTTCTCATTCATCATCCAAAAATATATACGCAATTTATAAAACAGTGGGGAGTGACGCCTACAATATATCCCACAGCATACACCTTTATTGTTTTTACCTGCTGAGTGTAACGATTTATCTGAGATTGTGCTGTAGGAGACAGCTCTATATCCTCTGCTCCATAGATTTTCTGTGCTATCATTCTTATTTTTTCAACAATGGGAAGCTGTGGAAACAAAGAAGATGACAGAATGTTAACGCACATTGCCAAGAGTCTTAAGACACTCTCCTGATAATTATTTCAAGGTAATTATTTCAACATTTTATATTGCCCAAGAAAATGTGTATAATTCAATGCTAATACAGTGATACCTTGGGTTACAAACACTTCGGGTTACAGACCCCACTAACTTGGAAGTAGTACCTCGGGTTAAGAACTCTACCTCAGGATGAGAACAGAAATTGCGGCGCGGCGGCAGCGGGAGGCCCCATTAGCTAAAGTGGTATCTCAGGTTAAGAACAGTTTCAGGTTAAAAATGGACCTCCGGAATGAATAAAGTTCGTAACAAGAGTTACCACTGTACTCCATAAAATCGTTTTCTACTGATTCCTAGCACTGAATTTGCCTTTTTCCCCACAGCTGCTGCACACTGGGGTGACATCTTCATCAAACTACAATCCCAAGGTCTCATCCCGGGTCAGTCTCCACCAGTTCAAACCCCTTAAGAATATATGTGAATTTAAGTCTTATTGCCCTGGCGTGCATAACTTTACACTGAATTGCATTTGCCATTTTTTCCACCAATTCATTGGGTTTGGAGAGGTTCTTCTAGAACTCTTCACAATCTCTTGTTGTTTTAATGACCCTGAACAATGTAGGACCATCAACAAACTTGGTCACCTCACTCACCCCTAACTCTAGATTGTTTATGAACAAGTGAAAAACTTCACCTCTGCTCTTTCTTCTTATGGTTCATCTTTAAAATGGACGGGACAGGACAGCCCTCTAAAGAGAGGACTGTCCTCTGCTGATAATGTTGCCTGTAAGGCCTTCTTAGCTAGACTGGCTTACAACAGCTGTGCTTAAGCAAGTGTAAGGTAATTTTAACTCATATATATATTTAACTATATATAGTATTTTATTATATAGGTATTTCCTTTTTATTGCAAGTTTGTCAACCACTTTGAAATGAACTGGGAAAGAAATGAGAATAAATGCCCACCCCCACAGGAAAAGAGGATAAAAGGATGAATGAAAAATCGGAACACAGGTACGAGTTAACACAAGCAAGGCTCCTCTTTCCCCGCCCCCTGGCCACGTAACAGCAGTTACCTCAGCTACATTTCATTTTGTGATTAAGGAGACACTATAGTGAAAGCCTGGTCCTCATAGCAGAGGGGATTTTACAGCAGGATGCCTTTGAAATCAATAGTGCATTGATCAAACTGTGACCAGCTCATGCTGCACAAGCTTTGATTGCTGCACTTATGCTTGTAAAGCACTTACAGGATCCCTTCGATTAAAAGTACCAAAGAAACATAATGCTTCATTGCTTTCCTGTAAAATGGCAGGGCTTAACCTGTGTTGGTTTCTGCTTTCCTTCACTGTGCAGCGAAAGGGCTTGTCACGAGACAGGTGTTTACATTCCACAGTCTGTACTGTTGGAGTTTCTCACGGGAAAGGGAGGCTGGATGTGACGTACACTGGTTTCCTGTTTTTCACTGTGTGATTCTCTCCGAGCTGTTGAGGAGAGAGGTTGCATTTTCTCTGCTCCGGCAGAGGCAAGATGTCTTTCTGTAATATACCTGCTTTGAACTATAAATAAAGCAATATAGAGTATGCAGCACGTACTCCTCATCCTTCCGCTGGGCACGAGACTCTGCTTTAAATCAACATGTGGTTATGGGCCCAGAAGTCGAATCGGAGTGCCGGCAAAGGATCGGAAAGCAGAGGGACAGATCAGATCGGAATCTGCTCTGCGCGTATAAGTGATTGATGAGGTATGTGCTACTGCTCCGGGCAGCCTGCCAGCTTCTAGTTAATTGCTTTATGGCTGGACTTTGAACTTTTAAAGCCGTTTTGCCGGGAACAGGCAAAAGGCTCCCAGGCACAAGTCACTATGCTGGGAAAATCGAAAGTAACTTTTAAGTGCGCTTTTGGAATAAAGCAGCTGCAGCAGTGACGCAGCAAGATTTAAAGCAGCATATATGACGCTGAAGGCTAATGCCAGAGTCATGATGGCCCTTCAGGATGCTTGTGGGATTCCCAAGCTCAACAAGAAAAACTACCACGACTGGGTTCTGTATGCAGAGGCAATTCTGCGGAAAGAGGGTTTGTTTGAGGTGATTACAGACACCCCCCCAGTTCCAGTTACAGATGCATGGGAAGCTAAAGATTCCAAAGCAAGGGGAACTCTTACATTGATAGTATCCCCGGAAGAGCTCTGTCTATTGCGTGATAAGACCTCAGCCAGAGAAATTTGGGACGCTTTGAGACAGGCTCACTTAAGGACAGAAGCTGGATCTACTATGTTTTACTTTAACAAGCTGCATAATATGGCTCTTGCTGAAGGTGGAGATGTGCGTTTACATCTGATGGAGATGCAAAATCTGAGACATGAGCTGCAACAGAGAGGACTCAACTTTCCAGAGGCTGTGTATTCTTTCTTGATACTACAATCTTTGGGTTCAGGTTGGGAGTCTGTTGCAACCCAGATTGCTGTGCAGCCAACCGCTCAGCTGACAGTGGACTATGTAACTGCCGTGATATTGAATGAAGCAGATCGCCGGGGTGCTAGCTGCATGGGCAAGGGGGAGTCTTCACAGACGTCATCCCATAGTGCAGTGGAACCACCAGATGGCGCCAAAGCTTTGAAGGCAGTGAAATGCTACTCGTGTGGACGTCTAGGCCATATGAAGAGGGAATGCAGATATCCCAGGGCCAAGACAGAGCAGCGCAGCGAAAGCTCATCGCGTGGAAAAGGCCGAGGCAAAGGCAAAGGTCCGGTGTCTAGGACAACGCAGCACAAGGCTATGGTTTCACGCTTCACTCCAAAGGTTGCAGAGGTCCAGAAGACGTCTAGATCTTTCTTCGTTGTTGATTCAGCAGCAACCCACCATATGTGCAACGATAAGAGACTGTTTGTGTCTTTTACACCGCAGGAAGGTGCGATTCACCAGGCGGATGACCACACTATTCCCAGTAAAGGCTACGGAACTGTTGTTCTTCACAGTTTGGACTTATCGATACAGAATGTGCTTTACGTGCCAGACGCCAAACATAATCTCCTCAGTGTTGGACAGCTGAATGAGCGGAACATTGACGTGTCCTTCAAGAACAAGAAGTGCATCATCACAAAGAAAAATGATTATGTATTGCATGCTGAATATGTTGATCGTTTGTTTGTTTTGTATTATGATGATGTTGTGCAGGATGACACTTGTTGCATTGCAGGTTCTAACAAAAGTTTGCATGCAGAATGTATTCATGATTTTCATAGAAAATTTGGTCATTTGCATTTTGAGGCAGTATCTAAAATGCCTGCCTTGGTTGAAGGTATGACTATTAAACCCTGCAGGTACCACATGAAGTGCAAAGCATGCGCAGCAAACAAGGTGAAAATGGCTGCGAAAGGTAAGGTGTCTAGTAGGCAAGCTACAGAACCATACCAGGTTATTCATGCTGACTTGGTTGGACCACTAGCGCCCTCTTTGGGTGGCAATAGGTACTTCATGGTTCTCATTGATACATTTTCTAGATATATTTTTGTGTATAATCTCAAGCAGAAATCAGAGGCTTTTCCTAGGTTCAAGGAATTCTGTGCTTGGTTGGAAAATGTGCATGGTAAGAAGATAAAGACTCTTTTCAGTGATCGCGGGGGAGAATTCACTTCTCAGCAGTTTGAAGCTTTTCTGACTGAGAAAGGAATTCAACACGATTTGTCTAGTCCTCGCTCGCCATGGCAGAATGGACTTGCGGAACGGGCAAATCAGACATTGCTTCAAGGGTTAAAAACCTTGCTACATGATGCCAATCTTCCAGAGAGTTATTGGGCCGAAGCTCTCTCATGTTTTGTTTACAGTTACAATCGCAGGTTATCTTCAGCGATTGGTTGTACCCCCTATGAGAAGATGTTTGGCAAGAAGCCATACATCAAACACATGAAGATTTTTGGTTCTGACATGTGGGTTCACTCACCACAAAACTCCAAGTTAGACAAGCGTGGATTGCATTGTATCTTTCTAGGTTATCAGAAAGGGTCTTACAGAATAATGATGACTGACTCTAAGACAATTAAGCTCACGAGAAGTGTTGAGTACAATGCAAAGTGGGGGGAGAATGTGGGAATTTTCCAATGTTATCCTGATGACGGTGATGAGACTGAGGATAGTCAAGAGCAACCACAACAACCCACTGATGAAAGTTCTGAGTCTGAATCTGAAACTGAATCGGGTGATTCAGAGGATTTCAAGAGTGCGAAAGCCTCTATGCGACCCTCTGAAAGCTCTGATCAGGAATTGGAGGAACCATTGTTCACAATAGGTCGTTTTTCTCCCAAGAAGGAAGAGGAGAGTATTGAAGACTTAAGGCTAATTCGTAGGTCACAAAGAGCCACAAAAGGCAAACCTCCAAAGAGATTTGCTGATGAATTTGCTACGATAGCAGTAACAGCTGTTAAAAGCTCCAAGAAGGTATTTGAACCTTCAAGTTTCCAAGAAATCCAGGGTTTGGATTCAAAGGAAGCTGAGCCATGGTTAAATGCCATGAAGGCTGAGCTTGATTCCTTAGAAAGGAACAAAACATGGGAACTAGTTCCAGTAGTTCCAGGAATGAAACTACTTGGAAGCAAATGGGTCTTCAAAGCGAAGACAGATCAAAATGGCAAGATAGTCAGACACAAAGCCAGATTGGTAGCCAGAGGTTTTGCACAGGTACCAGGTGAAGACTATCACGAGACCTACTCACCCACAGTGAGATATGAGAGCATTAGGCTTATGCTCAAGCTAGCTGCAGAGGAAAATCTACACATAAGTCACCATGATATTAATACAGCTTTTCTGTACGGATCTCTGGATGAATCACTTTATATGCTTCCACCTGATGGCGTACAGGTAAAACAGGGATTTGTTTGTGCTCTGAAGAAATCCCTTTATGGTCTCAAACAAAGTGCACGGTGTTGGCACACAAAACTCACTGAAGTATTGTTTTCTCTAGGTTTTCAGCAAGGGAAAGCTGATCCATGTGTATTTGTCAAAGAGGAGGGGCAAAAGAAACTGTACTGTTTGTTTTATGTTGATGATTTATTATTCTTTTGGAAAGATGTCGCAATGTACAATAACGCCCTAGCTCAACTGAAAGAGCACTTTGACATGAAAGATCTTGGTGAGGTAAACAACTACCTATCTCTGGAAATAGAGAAAGATCAAGATGGTAACATTCTAGTACACCAGTCACGGAAAATTGCTGATGTGTTAAGTAAACTAAACCTGATGGATGCTAACCCTGTAGACACACCAATGACAACAGGTTATCAGGTAGATGACACTGAAGAAGCATTTTCTGACACTACACTGTACAGAAGTGTGCTAGGCAAGCTAAACTTCATTGCAAGATGTTCAAGACCAGACATTGCTGTTAGCTGTAATTTGCTAAGCAGACAAGTCAACAATCCTAGTGTCAAGGATTGGAAAGCTCTGAAACGCATAGCGCGGTATTTGAAAGGCACTATGCATTACAGACTGAAACTTAACAATCAGAAGTCTGGTGGTCTTGAAATATTTGCAGATGCAAGTTTTGGAAGTGACACTACAGACAGGAAAAGTACGTCTGGAGTTTGCTACATGTACAATCAGGGTCTGTTTGATTGGTCATGCAAGAAGCAAACAACAGTTAGCTTAAGTACTTGTGAAGCTGAACTGAACGCACTGTCTTATTCACTTAAGGATTGTGAATGGTTAGTACAATTGTGCAAAGATATGAAAATTCCTGTCAAATGTCCAATCCAGGTTTACCAGGACAACAAAGCATGTTTGGCTTTGCTGAAATCTGAAGGTTGTAAGCAAAGCACGAAACACTTGCAATTAAAGTTGCAGCATGCTAGGGAATGTATTCAGAAGGGACTCGTAACGGTGTCCTATATGCCAGGTAATGAAATTCCTGCTGATGTATTGTCCAAGATTGTATCAAGGGATCAACACTGTACCTATGTGCAGAAGTTGGGTTTGTACTGATATTGTACGAACACGCTGCCCAGTGATGTTCACAGAAAGGGGGAGGATGTTGGTTTCTGCTTTCCTTCACTGTGCAGCGAAAGGGCTTGTCACGAGACAGGTGTTTACATTCCACAGTCTGTACTGTTGGAGTTTCTCACGGGAAAGGGAGGCTGGATGTGACGTACACTGGTTTCCTGTTTTTCACTGTGTGATTCTCTCCGAGCTGTTGAGGAGAGAGGTTGCATTTTCTCTGCTCCGGCAGAGGCAAGATGTCTTTCTGTAATATACCTGCTTTGAACTATAAATAAAGCAATATAGAGTATGCAGCACGTACTCCTCATCCTTCCGCTGGGCACGAGACTCTGCTTTAAATCAACAACCTGATCATTATCCAATTTGAGAAGAAACCTCATTATCACATTGCTTTTCAACAAACAGAGAAATTCCCATTCCCTCCTCAAACATGCATTCAAATAAAAACCACAAAATTGCTTAAAGAAATACCCGTGGAGGCATCAGATAATTTCCCCCTCTTTGCGTTCATTTTTCATTCACATCCTATCCTCTCCGTTTATCTTTACCTGCTGTGTGTCACTATGCTGGCAAGGCCTGTCAGCATAGTGACAGGGTATGGATTGGATGAGGAGGGTAATGGATTGACCATTGTCAGCATTGCTGCCAATGAGGAATTTCCCCCAAACCAAATGCCAGCTTCAGAAGAGGAATTTTCTCGGGAGAAGAGCAGGGAAAGGGTTAAATTCTTCCCCTACTTCTGCTCTGATACCATTAGGGAACACACAAGTCTAGCAGATGCAATTTGCTCTGAAGCAAAGATTCACTTAACTTCTTATGTTTTTTGGTCCTAAGAGGAGGAGGATAATTAAACTCACTCAGAAATATTTTTCTTTTCTTTTGTGAACTTGAAATTGTGTCCCTTGGAAGATTTGTCACTTTCAAGTATGCTGAAAGATGCAAGGTTTGATAATATTCTTTAAATTGATCCTTTTAAATCCAATAACTTCATCTATTTTTTTTTAGGGGTGAGCAAAATGTTTGGAAGTAAACACTTTGGGCTCTAAGAGGGACCTTTGGGGAGCCCAAAATGTTTCACAGAAACAGACCTTTTTCACACTGGCTTAACTACCCTAATTGTGGGTAGCTCTCACTTTAGCACTTTTGTTTGTTTCTTTGGGGGTGAAGGAGTTAAAAATCAGTTTCCCTAGAAATTATGAGGTTGTCTTGTAGTCAAATCTAACACGTCAAATGACAACACTGTAACGGGCAATTTTTTAAACAAACAAAATCATGCTGAAGCAGCAAGTAATTGGGTTCAGGAAGGAACCAAAAGTGAAAAGGCTTATTTTACTGAACAAAAATATTTGTAAAATGTGTCCCCTATTTCATCTCAGCCTCTGTAATCCATATCTTTTAAGAAACTGCTCCTAATACTTAACCCTATGTCTGCTTGAAGATCTTAAGCTGTTTTATTGATAATAATCTTATTTCACTGCTTTTGTGTTGAAAATAAGCAGTTGATGTCATTTTAAGTACTATCACCTGCATTTCTAAATAGCCGGATACAAATATGGCTCAACAAAATCTAGTTCATGTTGTTGTTGTTGTTTAGTCGTTTAGTCGTGTCCGACTCTTCGTGACCCCATGGACCAGAGCACGCCAGGCACTTCTGTCCTCCACTGCCTCCCGCAGTTTGGTCAAACTCATGCTGGTAGCTTCAAGAACACCATCCAACCATCTCATCCTCTGTTGTCCCCTTCTCCTTGTGCCCTCCATCTTTCCCAACATCAGGGTCTTTTCCAGGGAGTCTTCTCTTCTCATGAGGTGGCCAAAGTATTGGAGCCTCAGCTTCACGATCTGTCCTTCCAGTGAGCACTCAGGGCTAATTTCCTTAAGAATGGATGCGTTTGATCTTCTTGCAGTCCATGGGACTCTCAAGAGTCTCCTCCAGCACCATAATTCAAAAGCATCAATTCTTCGGCAATCAGCCTTCTTTATGGCGATCAGCCTTCTAGTTCATGAGTTACCAATAAAGATCTTACTAGCATCCCCATATAAAAGCCTACAGACAGTGGTGATATATATATGAAGTTAAGCCACTGGAGAATCACAGCGCCTGTTGTGGCTGCAGAGACCAGTCACTTGTAACTGCTGCCTCCCATGTTGTTTTTTGCTGCATGAGCAGCACCAAAATGCCCACACCTGGGCCGTGTGTTTGGAGGTCCTGGACTGCCCTTACAAATCTAACTTGTAAATATAAAATCTGTCAGTGGAGACTACAACAAGCCATGAGTAGCACAAATAAAACCAGCTCAGGGAATAAACTAGAACTGGCATTTGTAAGCTTTGTTCTTTACATGGTAACTATAGGAAATGTGCTTAATGAAATCCATGCCTCAAGACATTTTTTGAATCACAAGTTACGTGCTTATTGTGGTTAAAATGGATAGGCTGGTGTCACATGCTGGATTTCAGACGTTTTCATGGATGCCATCAAGTACAGTACAATATAATGAATGTCTGAGATAATACCTCATGAATAGCTTGGATATAAATCCTGGCAACCTGGACCCAAGGAGAGTATTCCAGCTGGCAGAGTTTGCCATCATAAAATTGTGACTCTTGTTACAATACCTCCATGTCAGCTGTCATTGAGAATGAAGGGGAAGAAATGCAAAACATCCTCATTAATGTAACTTTTGATTGCACTCTGGATATAGCCAAGAACGAAAACTTGTAAGAAAAGAAAACATTCCACTGTCTTTTCTCAGAAAGCTCCTACTTGTAGTTCAGAGTTCCTTGCTGCTCTACTGTCTACTTTGCAAAACTTTAAAATATATATATATATATGAGAAATTTGCCAAAATCTTCCTGATAAAAGTAGTCACATAAGGGTGATGAGGCTTAAATTATATTTGATTCCAATCTCTACGATAACATATTTAGAGCAGAGAAAGTTAACAAATAAAAAAAATATCTGAATGGGCGATGGACAACTCAACTCAGCTACAGGTGAGATACAGGTCCAAAATCACATTATATAGCCCTAATAGCCCTACCAATTTTTAAACCATCTTTGGTAATAACTTTAATCGACTTTAGGATACTAAAATACATGTCAATGCAGAAAACAAATCTATAAAGGATTTGTAGGGGCTGCCAGCTGGTAGAAATGGCAGTAGGACTGAAGGATCTCCACCCACAAATATAGAAGGCATTTGGGTCAAGGGATCACTAGCCACAGGCAGTACAGAATATGACCTTAAACCCCAGGGACTCATGGTGCCAGATTCACAACTGGAACTGTCAGAAATAGGAGGAACTGAACTTAAGCAAGCTTATATACACTATGGATGAAGCCGGGAACTCCGGTCCCTTCTGTTGGGTATCAATGAAGATACATCTAAATTAGAAAAACATTAGGTCCAAACCCATGGTGATCAGTGACAACATTACGGTCAAGTTCAAATGACAGGGCTTGCTAAACCTCTGTAAGGAATATAAATCACAGAAAGGCAAACAACCCTCTGCTGCAGTTGTAGTTGCATGGATGACTGCAGCTATGTGGTTTCAAACAAATGCCACTTTGAGAGAAGATCTTGCAAAATCTGAATCAGATAGGACTGAAGAAGTGCAAAACATCTTAAAGCTCAAGTCGCTGATGCTAGCATGCTTCAGGTATGCACTACAGTGGTACCTCGGGTTACAGACGCTTCAGGTTACAGACTCCGCTAACCCAGAAATAGTACCTCAGGTTTGCTTCAGGATAAGAACAGAAATCGTCCTCTGGCAGCACAGCGGCAGCAGCAGGCCCCATTAGCTAAAGTGGTGCTTCAGGTTAAGAACAGTTTCAGGTTAAGAACGGACCTCCAGAACGAATTAAGTTCTCAACCCGAGGTACCACTGTACTGAAAAATGGGCCAAATTACGCCACGTTTGCCAAGCTTATAAACAGTGAAAGGTTATAAGCCTCAGCTAAACAAGTGCGTGTCCAACAAGGATTAGTTAAAGAACTGACTCTTAAAAGTCAGCTCTGTGGCACCAGCTACTGACTGTAAACAGCATGAGCGACAAATTAAATAACGTGAACAGAACAGGCAGTCAGATCAGTACAAATTGCTAGCATCACTCAAGACCAATTCATTTAAAACAAAACAAAATGTTACTGAACATATGACCTAGTAATTGGAGTCAGACTGTGCTGATAAAAATTGGCCTTATATTTAATGTCCACATAAATACATTTTGCAGTTTGTTTTTAAAGAGATGGTGAGCACCACCAGTTTCAAAACAAAACTATAAATTATCATGTCCCAACACAACAAAAACTTTTCATAATGCCCCCTACCTCTATGCTGCTTGGAGACTATGATATTTTACAATCTTTGCCTATAAGAAAAAGTTTACATGCTCAAATATTTAAGCATCCAAACATCTTGTTTCTTTCAATTAGGCCTGCAGGACATTTCTGCATGGAATCATTATTGTTATTTATTTGTATACTGCCCTTCATTCAAAAATCTCAGGCAGCTCACAACATAAAAATGCAAAAATAAAAACACAAACTACATTTTTAAAGAACAAGATCAAGAACAAAACAAACCAATAACCCCCCACACACTCACACAAACACATTTTAAATGACATAGAATATTAATCAACCAAAGGTCTGGTTGAAGAGAAACATGCTACAAAACTGTTCTTCATTTGGCCTTAAGCCAAAGAATTTGGAAGTGAGGTTATGATGTGTTCCTTCAGCAAACGTAACCAGTTGGGCACAATTTACAACTAAAAAATGTAAAACAAAACTTACCCTTTCTATTACAAACAGAATTCTCTGTCCATTGTGAATATGAACCTTTGCAGTATTTACTCATGTTACAATGTTTTATACTCAGCCTTCCCTCAGAAGCCCACTGCAGCTGTGGACCAGAAAAAGGCATTTTCTGTACAAAGCTGACCCAAAGGCAGCAGCAGCATGTGTGAATGTACCCAGTGACTGAAAACTGTGAGACGCTGTACAGCTACAACAGTTTATAAATTCTGGATTAAGGCTTTAGACTCTTCTGCAAGCGTAAAAGGAGTGTTTTAGTGAAACAGAACCAGGCTGGCAAGAGTGCTTTTCAGCAGTGGCAGAGCTAACTGCTCCGGCACCTGGAGCGGCGAGCGGCGCCGGGGATGCGCATCCAGGGTGTGGGTGTGTGCGCTGCCCACGGTGAGCGTCCCGGGGCGGTGGCAATGTCACCATCCCTCAGGATGACACCCGGGGTGGTCCGCACCCGCCTTGCTTTTTGGCTCCCCTTTTTATCACCCTGTGAGCTTTCAAGCCCACAACAGCCACAGAGATGAACACAAAGATATAGCAGCCATATTTCATAACTGGAATAAGCATTGACTTCATGTTGGGTGGACCTGGTCCGAGTCACTTGCGAGACTTCCATGACTATACAAATCCACTGTCTACTTTGCTATAGTAAATGTGTGTTTTAAAACCAAACATTTATTATGATTCAGTACATTGTATCCTGAAATCAATTGGGGTAACTAAAAAAAACAAACCAAAAAATGTTATGCAAAACTGTCAGTCTTTCACATGACACTTCTTGAAAAATCCTGCAGCATTCAGTTCAGTTGGACCTAATTTGAACCTGGGTATAGTGGTGCTTAAATCTGACATTGACCACATGGCACAGCTCCCTTCAGATTCATGGTGAAAATGGAACACTTGCATCCTGACCATCGGGATCAGGTGTGCTTCAGCCCAGAGGTGGAAAGCAATTCAGCCAGCCGTGCCCTGTTCTCCCTCTCTCAGACTCTTTACACAGGTGATGGTGTTGTGAATGAAATTAATGAAAGCTTTGCAGTCCAGGATGTTTATATCCTATAGTGAGTGGATGGGTATCCTAAAAAGAAAAGTACCTGCCCCGCCTGGGACATTTTGTGAAGTCCAGATTATGTGATACTATCAGACTGGAAGCCCAGGAGAAATATGCTATCTACATGCAATACAGAATTTACTATGGTGTTAGGTAACTGCTGTACACCTCAAAGGACGCAGGTATAGTATTCTCCTCGTGTAGAATGCATTCTATCTTGTTTCAAAGAGCTGCTTACATAAGAATTTGCTGTGTAACACAATGACTACTACTTATACTGTTCATCCCTACATTGGACAAAATAAAGTTGCCAGTATATGTCCAGGATGTGAGGAGTGCTATGTATCCATTCAAAGGAGCTGGACAAATTAAACTGACAGAATATATTTTAATACAATAGGGCTGCCTAAAGAGTCCTGGAAAAGTATATCTCAATGTGGTTTGATGCAAGTTTTGTATTGTTGGAAACATGACAGAAGAATAACAGACTTTTTCATTATTAATTCCTTAATTTCGGAAACTGTGCTGTGGTTTTTAAGTGTTGTATAAATTTATTTGTAGCAAAATACCAGGGCCTTTCTTCCAGTGGAAGTGTTTTGTGAAATCTATACTATGAAACTGTCAATGTAAGCTTATATTGAACATGACACAAGGTACCATGAGGGTCAAATTACAAGCATATTTGCCTATGCCTCAGTAGCTCTGGTGCTGCTTTGAGGAACAACAGATCCCTTCCAGTTTTGCTATGAAGCACGTAGCCTGACTGAGACTAATACTTTAAGAACAGTATAACTCATGTGTTTCTTCCCATGTGTATGCAGAGTGTTGAAATATGCTCATTCAAAACTGCCAGCTGTTGGATCAATATACAGAATTTACCCCTTGATTACATCCTAAGCAACAACTTAGGATGCAAAAAGTGACACTAAATCACTTTCATCAGTGAAGTAACAATGAAAATCGTGTTGAAAAATATCAGCTGCAATTTTGTTATTTTGGGGGAAATTCACTCTGGGAGAGGTGCCTATGAAGACACGTTTATCCTTAATAATTCACCTTTAGCTAAAAACCAGGGAAAGTTGGCGATCAGCTCATCCTGGGCTATGGGGCAATTTTATCCGGTCTCACATTCAGCCGTACCAAAGCTAAAGTTAAAGTGTGGCTCACAGTTTCACTCACAAAAAGAGGGAGGAAAGATTTTTTATTCCCACTATGTACGAAAGAGAAACCTTGCAATTTCAAATGTTACAAGACTCTGTCAGATGTTAACCCAGAGTGGCTGCTTGAATGTTGTCCCCCCCCCCATACATTCCTTTACATACTCATGCTTTCCCACTCTTCTCACGGGTGGTGTTCGATTTTTACTCAGAGTAGACCCTCTGAAATTGATGACTAAGTTAGGTCCATTAATATCAGTGGGACTACCCTAAGTACCTAACTGAATACCATTCCATGTGTACAAAGTGAATAGACATTGTTTTCAGCTACAGAAATATCTTCTGTCTCAGCTTTTATACACCATGGAGCAAGACAGAAACAAGGAACCATGGGCAGAAGCATGTGTGGGGAGCAATGTCTGAATAACCTCATAATGCAACCTGTGTTCAGTGTCATGTGATTAAAAAGATTTAAAATAAGCCTTCTGTTTTGTTTTTAATCTTTTAACATCATGAGAACAAATCTTTGGATTTGTTATTAGTAATATTTTCATATATTATATATATATATATATATATATATATATGCAGGTTTTGGTGTCTTCGGGTGTCTTCCCGTGTAAGAGTTGGGGTGTCTAGGCGACGTTTCGACGAGGTCTCACTCGTCATCTTCAGGCTGGTGTTTTCGGCTTCTTGTTACTGGAACAGAGCAGGATCTCAGTGTTTGAGTTCCTATAAATACTGTTGAGTGGGTGTGGTGTATAGCCTCCAACGTTCTGGGCAGAGAGGAAGTTCCCAGGTTAGTGTGCCTTTTCTTCTTTTGTTCCTTAATTACTTGAGGGATATCTTGAGTGATTTCTTGAGTGATATTCTGAGTACCACTTAGGTGGGTCATTAGGTGTGGATTAGTTGCTAAAGCTTTCGTGTCTTGACCTCTTGAGCTTGTGAAGAGTTTTTCTGAGAAGATGGCTGTACTGCACTTAGTTGTGCTCTGGCTTGGCTTCGTGTATAGGGGCGAGCTGTGGTTTTGTGCCCTGTGCCAGCCAGATCTGTGTAGGGATTGCAGGGGGGTGCAGCATCCGGAGGTGCCACTATGGTTGGACAAACAAACAGACGAATAAATGCACGTATCGCAGAACACAAGAATGCCGTCAAAAAAGAAGAAAAAACTTCCTCTCTTTTCCAACACATGAAAGAAACAGGACACGAAATTAATTTTGCAGATTCCAAATTGCTCTTTAACATGGAACATCACCACAAGAGAATAATCATGGAAGCCATCGAGATAGAGAAACACCCTCACAACATGAACAAGCGTGACGACACGTCCCGCCTGCCAGACATCTGGAAATTAGCCCTCCCCACAAAAACCGACACCAGAACCAGAGGCACACAGAACGCCATCACCAATCAACCACACCAGACCCAAACCCAGACCCTCTCCACAGATAAATTACAGACACCATCCAGTAGCCAAACCATAGTGGCACCTCCGGATGCTGCACCCCCCTGCAATCCCTACACAGATCTGGCTGGCACAGGGCACAAAACCACAGCTCGCCCCTATACACGAAGCCAAGCCAGAGCACAACTAAGTGCAGTACAGCCATCTTCTCAGAAAAACTCTTCACAAGCTCAAGAGGTCAAGACACGAAAGCTTTAGCAACTAATCCACACCTAATGACCCACCTAAGTGGTACTCAGAATATCACTCAAGAAATCACTCAAGATATCCCTCAAGTAATTAAGGAACAAAAGAAGAAAAGGCACACTAACCTGGGAACTTCCTCTCTGCCCAGAACGTTGGAGGCTATACACCACACCCACTCAACAGTATTTATAGGAACTCAAACACTGAGATCCTGCTCTGTTCCAGTAACAAGAAGCCGAAAACACCAGCCTGAAGATGACGAGTGAGACCTCGTCGAAACGTCGCCTAGACACCCCAACTCTTACACGGGAAGACACCCGAAGACACCAAAACCTGCATTCCTGTACCCGTGAAAATCTACGAAAGCATATATATATATATATATATATATATATATATATATATATATATATAATAGCCTTGAGCTTAGGGATCAGTACTTCTTCATTTCTACACAGACTGGGAGAAATAATAAATAACCAAGCCCCAGCTAAATGAAGCCATCTATATCTTCCTCAAATCTATTGTGAGGAACACAGCCAAGACAAAATGCATAGTTCAAGGTGCTTTGGATTAATATGGCTTGGTGCTAAAATAGCCGCTGACTCTGCACATTTCATCTTTCATTACTTTTTCTTGTTCCGTTCCCATTACCCTTTCCTAAATCTGTTTGTAATTTCAGCCTTCTCTTTTGATTCCACAAGTTCAGTGGATGACAGAGGGCAATTCCTAAACTCAAAGCACCCTCCTTAGCTAGATTGTTGTAGGACAGAATTGGCGGCCTAATGTATGGAAGAAAATGTTCACTTAAAAGTTTAAACTGTTATGCGAATCTACACCTCCATCTGTGGCCATACGAGATTTGTTTTCATCTTCCCAACATGGAGCCACTTCCCACCCCGTGTTTGAGAACATGAAAGGAAGGGAAAATATTTAATAAAAACAAATATTAAAAGTGCCATGCTGTCACGTGGGATGGGCGGAGTGTGCGAATAAGAAAGGGACAAAGCTAGCTTTCAAACTCATCACTTTAAAAAAAAAAAAAGATCAGGCAAAAAGCACATCCAGATTTTGTTTGAAAGAAACGCACATTAGGGGGTATTGTACACTTCACTGTATTTATGAATGCTTTCAAGTGCCATGCTGACAGATGTGATTCCTTGGAGGGGGTGGGGAAAGAAGCAGGGTGGCCTACACTTCAGATTAATATGATTTGAAGGAGCAAAGAGGAGCAAAGAAGCTTTATTTGTCTCCCCACTGTGACTATCCATGAGCAACATCTGTAACAGGGGTAGCCAATGTTGTGCCCTCCAGATGTTGGATTACAACTCCCATCAGCCTCCACCAGCATGACCAATGGCAATGAGTGATAGGTGTTGTAGTCCAATAACATTTGGAAGCACCATGCTGGCTATCCCTGCTCTATAAGGACCAAAACCTCAGTGCACAAGCATAAAATAACATCCTTGGGTCACAGCCAAACACGTATCTATAATTCCAGCAACATCAGATGCTGACTTAATATCCTGATTAGTTAACTGAGATCAAGCCAGAATTCCCTGGTATGGATATCACAGGGGACTATGGCTTAATACAAGTACCAAAGCCAAAGAGGAAGGAGAATTCAGTCCTTGGACCATGTGGTGAAGGATGGGCTATAAATGTCTATAAATAAATAAAACAGATAGTTGTTTCATAAAGGCCCTAGCTTGGCCACTTCGTTTTGCATAGGCTAACCCAGGAATTCCTCTGCAGTTTGTATTCTCGCTTCATATCCCAAATTATTATTATTATTATTATTATTATTATTATTACCCCGCCCTCCCCAGCCAGAGCCGGGGAGAATCACGGTAAAAACATAATAGGGGGGAAAGAGGGGGGTGGAAATCCAATTTAAAATACAGGTTAAAATGCAATCTAAAATGCAGCCTCATTTTAAAGTAGCCGATAAATCAAGACCATAAGGGGAGGGAAACATAAGGGTCAGAACGAGTCCAAACCAAAGGCTAGGCGGAACAGCTCTGTCTTGCGGACCCTGCGGAAAGATGTCAAGTCCCGCAGGGCTCTAGTCTCTTGTGACAGAGCATTCCACCACGTCGGGGCCAGTGCTGAAAAGGCCCTGGCCCTAGTTGAAACCAATCTAACCTCCTTGAGGCTCGGGACCTCCAAAGTGTTGTTATTTGTGGACCTTAAGGTCCTCCGCGGGGCATACCAAGACAGGCAGTCCTGTAGGTACATGGGTCCTAAGCCACTTAGGGCTTTAAAGGTCAAAACCAGCACCTTAAACCTGATCAAAATCCTAGCATTTATTAATTTCTAGGGTTTAAGGGGGTCCTCCTCCCAAATCTACAACACCATTATTGATTATTGATGAAATTTATATCTTACCCTTTCTCTTGGATGAGCCCGTATCACTAATATGGCCAGGCAAAAACTTTCCTGTTTCCCACAGGCTTTTGGCCCTCAGTTTGAAGGGTTTTAAGTATTTGTGGCCACATTTAGTGGGCCAGCATCTACAAAACCACTCTTTTTTTATTTGTATAGAGGTGTGTTTTTTGTTTTTTATTGATTGTGCTTAATTTAAATGGTTTTAGTATTTCCAGTGTGTCTGGAAAACGGCTTGAATCGTTTCCATTAGCAAAGTGGCTCATGAATAATAATAACAAACATTTAAAAAAGCATTCTAAAAGCAGTTTAAATCATTCAACCCAGTGATTTCAGGATTGTCAGAAATCCTTATGTCCATCAGGGTTTGGCTCCTGATCTACAAACCCTGCATCTGTACCGTATTTGAAACTGCTTCAGTGTCGTTACTAGAGTTGTACCTTGGTTCTTGAACAGAATGCGTTCTGGGAGTCCATTCAACTCCCGGAACCGTTCGAAAACCAAGGCGCAGTTTCTGATTGGCTGCAGGCACATCCTGCAGCCAATCAGAGGCTGCGGAAGCCATGCCAGACATTTGGCTACCAAAAATCGTTCAAAAACTGGAACACTCACTTCCAGGTTTCGATTGTTTGGGAGCCAATTTGTTCAGGATCCAAGGCATTTGAGATCCAAGGCACTTTGCTTCAGGATGAGAACAGAAATCGTGCTCTGGCAGCATGGCAGCAGCAGGAGGCCCCATTAGCTAAAGTGGTGCTTCAGGTTAAGAACAGTTTCAGGTTAAGTACGGACCTCCGGAACAAATTAAGTACGTAACCAGAGGTACCACAGTATGACTGTATTACAGTATTATTATTTTTGTCCACCTTTCATCCTAAAGTCCTAGGGAAGGTTCCAGCAACTCAAATAATATAAATTTAAATCAACAGAAATAAATAAAACAGATGAAATATTTTTGAAGCAGAGATCCATGTTTAGAAGCAGGCTCCCTGTGTTCAATATAAACATTCTCAAGGAGGGGGGGGGAAAGAAATTATGCAACTTTGTAGAACTTGGTTCTGCACAACTCTGATTGGCAGGTATCCAAGTAGTTCTATACTTTTTCCTATCAAATTAATAAAGCAAAAAACAGGCTGTCTCATTTTGGGAAGGGCCATAGCTCAATGGTAGAGCATCTGCTTTGCATGCAGAAGGTCCCAGGCTCAATGTCTGGCACCTTAAACAGGACTGGGAAAGGCTCCCTGTCTAAAATTTTGGAGAGCCACAGCCTGTCAATGAGGACAATACTGAGGTAGACAGACCAATGGTCTGACTCCATATAAGGCAGCTATGTTCCTATATACATGTACATGCAGCCTTTAAAAAACAAAGTGCCTGCCTGAAGCGTGAAGGCAGAGCGAGACTCACAGAGGAACCAGCATTTGATTTACTGGTATGTGTATCTGTCAATCAAATTGTGAAGTGAGGAAAAAGCTAGGCTCATTCCATTGCTGAGGGACATGCTGCAGGCTCTCTTTTTAATTATGTCTGTCTTCACCCAAGTTGATGTGGTGAGAGACGGCTTGTGTCATGTTTTCTGTACTTTGATTTCTTACGAGGAGAAATATGTAGTTCTGACAAAAAATCTCCAGTCAGCAGAAATCTCTGAGAGCCAAATGGGATTTCGGCTGGCCGCAAGTTGTGAGCAATAGGAACCTTATGCTACAATCTTGTAGCACAAAGGTAGGGGAACTTTTTCAGCGTCCCCTTCTGGGCGACCACATGGCGGTAGTGGGCAAGGCCATAGGCAAAAGTAGGTGGAACAAGGAGTTGAAACTTCCCCTTTCTACTGCTGACTGGGTGCTATACACACCTTCTCCATCCAGACAAATAAGGGGCATTGTCTGAGTTCAAGGACCCATTTGCATTTAAGCAAAAATACTCTAGAAGGGTGTGAAGCAAGGCCAGTGAGGAGTGTTCAAGGACGCATTCCAGCCAAGAACAACACTCAAGGAGGGTGGCAAGAAGGACCAACGAAGGGGTGTCAGAGGGGAGAAAGTGTGGTGTGAGACAAACCCAAGGGCCAGAGCTTACAGCAGGCTTCCTCAACCTCAGCCCTTCAGATGTTTTTTGGCCTACAACTCCCATGATCCCTAGCTAGCAGGACCAGTGGTCAGGGATGATGGGAATTGTAGTCTCAAAACATTTGGAGGGCCAAGGTTGAGGAAGCTTGGCTTAGAGGGCCACATTTGGCGCCTGAGTCCCCTAAGTTCCCCACCCCTGTATTACTTAATTACTGAAGCCTGGAAGGTTTGGGAAAGGGATGTATAGGATTCAACATCCACCCTACCCTCATTATCTAGGCTTACTGCTAATGAATGCACTTATGCTGAGTAATAGCTTTCTGCTTCAACTTAAAGCCTTGTTCGAAACACTGGAAGGGCAAAAGTAGTCTTCTTAGATGGGAGCACTGATATGTTGATGATCACTATTTGTATTCTAGCTGATACTAAAAAACAACAACCCCAAATCCTGTGAAATACAGATTGCTTCATACAGAATTCAGATGGCTTTCGTGGGCAATTCTCTTTAACAATGGGAAACAAATAATAAACAACACTGAGTCAAACCATTTAGATGGGTTCTTGTGTGAAGACAAACATTGTGAATATTGCAAACTTCTCTGTGGTCTTCTCAAAGCCGCTTGCCGCCTGTCTGCATTTTTGCAAAAATCCCTTGTGTAATTCCCAATCCCACAATTTATTTGGATATCTTTAGCTTCACCTTATTTCTTAGTATTTCAGCCCCTTGACAAACGATGTAAGGCTTTTCACATCTCACTCACGCTCTCAAATCAGGGCACTGTTGTTTCTTCACACCACATTCCAACTATGCCAGAAATTTAATTACTAATCTTGATGCTAATTAACTTGCTTACATCAGCTGACAACGCACTGGTTAATCTAGTGCTGTATGCTTTCTAGTATAAAATGGTAGGATTTAGAAGAAGAAACAGAGAGCAACTGCATAAAATGGAATTAAATTTAAGACTGACTGTTTTAAAGGGCAATAATCTGGAGAAATCCAACAATAAACAAATGTTCAACATGTACTTACTTCTTAATTATTATTTTAAATATCCACTCCTCCTTAAAAAGCAAAGATTGGCTCCCAGTAGTCTCCTATCTAGGCAATCATCAGCTCTCCTTCTCTCCACCCCCACCCCCGACAGCTTGCTTTCACAAATACTGCAACATCAGATGCTCCCAGACAGATTAAAGATTTGAGCTAGGGAATATCCTATTAGGCAGGGCCAGATGAATTAAAATGGGATGCGGGTGGCGCTGTGGTCAAAACCACTGAGCCTCTTGGGTGTGCCAATCAGAAGGTCAGCAGTTCAAAACCGCATGATGGGGTGAGCTCCCATTGCTCTGCTCCAGCTTCTGCCAACCTGACAGTTCGAAAGCATACCAGTGCAAGTAGATAAGTAGGTACCGCTGTAGCAGGAAGGTATATGGCATTTCCGTGTGCTCTGGCTTCTGTCATGGTGTTCCGTGGCACCAGAAGTGGTTTAGTTATGCTGGTCACATGACCTAGAAAGCTGTCTGTGGACAAACGCCGGCTCCCTCAGCCTGAAGCGAGTTGCCTTTGACCGGACTTAACTGTCCAGGGGTCCTTTACCTTACCTTTTAACCTTATGAATTAAAAGGGTTGCATGTGTGCCAGATCCTGAGTTAGACATTAAAACAGAGCACAATTCAAAACAATGCATACAGAATTTAGATTCCATCATATATATTTGAACCTAGTTTTCAAAGTGTGCAGAGTAAGAACGCTTGTAACAGGACATGTTTGAATTAGAATTTTGACAAAAACCACCAACATAGATACGATCCCAACAGGAGTAATGTGTACACCTAAAGATTCAGACTGAACAGCTACAACTTCCACTATGTGGAAATAAATGCACATACCACAAAGAAATTGGTTGGATCTTTTGCTTACCTCCAGGTCATAGAGATATCTGAAGCTATTCTGCTGATTGGCAGCTCTTCTTACAGCCTGAGCCAATTCCACAGCTCCTCTGCCCCCATATGACCAGTGACTGCATGGCACTGCATCAGAAGCTCCAGACTGCTTGGCAATCTCACAGACTAAATCAATCTCAGCAGGAGAGTCCGTACTGCCAACAAAACAATCATTTCATTTACAACTTTATTTATCAGTCAAATTTGCTAAGTGACTCTTCATACTAATGTACTGAACAGCAGTTCACTAGATAAGAGCTGGGATGGAGAGCCTGTAGCCCTATAGATATTTTTGGTAGACTCCAAGTCCCATCAGCCACAGCCAGCATGGCCAATGGTCAGGGATGATGGGAGTTGTAGTACACTAATAACCGTAGGACCACAGGTTCCCCTGTGCCTGGGTAAGAGAATTATACAAAATATCTAAGCAAAATGTCTATACAAACTTAGCACTATTCACAGTTTTAACTTAGGCAAGACTAAAAACAATATGGCTTTATACACCATAGGTGCAAGGTCCAAGGTCCATTCACCACTGACTCCTACAAAATTGAACGTGGTAACTGGCACTGGGTTACTGAAGAGATGAGAAAACTGGTTTCTCCTCCTTCCATGTGTGCTGCTACATATCAGATTGGCTACCTCTATTACTTTTTTAGTCTCTAGTTGCAATCAGCAGCCACTCTCTGGAAGAAGGGGTCACGAGTCAGAGGAGCAAGGAAAGCTGCAGACCTCAGAAAGTACTGAGGTGGCTGTGGAAGGTACACATAGAAACACCTAGCTAACTTAAAATGAATTCAAATATCCAGGGCCTGGTTTGCTGCACCCAAGGGTACTAAAGGAGCTTGTGGATATAATTTTAGAACCTCTGTCTATAATCTTTGAGAATTCTTGGAGAACAAGTGAGGTCCCTACAGTCTGGAGGTGGGCAAATGTTATCCCCATTTTTAAAAAGGGTAAAGAAAGAAGACCCAGGTAATCGATTTCTAAAGACCCATAAGACCCAGCATGGATTTCTACAAAAACAAGTCTTACCTGAAAACATTGAGAGCCACTACAACTGGAACACCAAACTGCTGGGCAATTTCAATTTGTTTCCGTAAGTTGCTGCAGCCATCAGATACCAGCTTGAGATTCTGGTGGACAGAGAACAAAAAGTCAATATAAATTTAACTGCAATAAAAATACTTTTCACTTTTCATTCAATGCTTTTTTTTTTTTACTAAAGCCAGATGGTACAGTGAATTTCTCCTCAAAATCATCATATTAAGAGTTCTTAACCGTCCTTCATTCTAAGCCCCCAGGGTGGGTTGCAACAATGTAAGAATGCAGTATTAAAATCAATTAAAACAGCTTACATTCAGACGAATTGTCAGCAGCATGGCAAAAAAATAGACACTCAGTCCTACTAGCCACGAAAATGATGCCTATCATGCACTATGTCTGTGGATTAATAAAAACAAGCTCCTGAAAGTTGTATAGGCCACAGCCAAGTTTCCCCAGTTCTAACCCACAGCTCCACCTAAAGGGTTTATATGGTAAGCAGGATTAAATGAAGAGATTTCTGCTTATCTCCCAAAGGTTGCAATCCTATGCAGTAAGCCTACTTCTGAACAGAAATATATAGCATTGTGGTTCTTATTAACTGTATTCCATACTGCTTAGAAAACTCTGTTCAACATGTGACTAGTTCAAGGAAGCTCAAATCTGGACAGAATCATGAAATCCAGTCTGCTGAAAAATCTTTTAAGCCTATTATGTCTGAGATTCGAAACTAATTTTGGACACTGCTAATCTATAGATCTCAAGATCTTTACTTGTAGAACTGGTATGGCTGCTGAGCGAATCCACATCTGCAGTTCACATGGGGCTGTTGGTGGTGCACGATGTTACCAGAACAATGAGATTCTTGCTGCTTCTAACTTTTCCGGAAGCAATCCTCAAAAAAGGTTCTACATACACATCCCCTCCAGTCTTGAGATGCACATAGGATTTCAGGACAAAGACTAGGTGATTACCAAGAGATATTTTTGTTTAAGGATGTGTTGAGAAAGGGAAGCCAAAGAGGATATTGAAATGTGGATGTGGGAAACCGTTAACACTTTATGAAGTGCATATGCGAGAGAGACAGCAAAGGCAGGGGACACTCCTTCCAGTGCTGCTGTTTAAGGGAACCCTGATGGATCTTGGGGCTACCGGAATTTTAGATCCTGCTGTTAGTGTGGGATTATCAAATTGGTCACAGAGTCACTCACTGTAAAACTATATGCATAACCTATGGTCAGAATATTTGTGGCATGAGCTTTGAGCTTTGTGGCCAGAAGCCTACTTCCATCAAAACCATGAAGCAATAAAAAAAGTGTTTTGGGAGGAGAAACTAACCAAATAAACAACACAAGAGCTACAGATTGTAGCATCCTTGTTTCTTAAGCAAGAGTTATAGAAACAACATGCATTTATTAGCTCATCAAAACAGGAACACACAAACAGTGTTGCACAATTTGTTAATGCTACAGAAAGGTCTGGACAATTGCTTTGCTTTTTCTTATGGAAAATCTAAGAAGTCCTGCACATTCAGTTATCATAATGAAGGAAA
Organism: Podarcis liolepis; assembly: GCF_965112155.1. NCBI lineage: Eukaryota > Metazoa > Chordata > Lepidosauria > Squamata > Lacertidae > Podarcis > Podarcis liolepis. The sequence goes on along the minus strand of NC_139557.1, from coordinate 67,702,344 downwards.
ATGAATTTTTGTTGCAAAGTATTTGGTTACATCTATTTTTATAATCATTTATATCCTGCTTCCATAGCCCAGCAAGAGTGTTCAGACACAACTAGGTGACTAACAAATACAACAGAAATGCCAAAAGCATATTAAAACTTGGGGATTTTCTAAATTAAGAGTGGTAAACAAACAAACAAACAAACAACAGAAATTGGAACATAGGGAACTGCCTTATACCATTGGTCCATCTTTCTCAGTACTGTCTACACTGATTGGCAGCAACTCTATGGGATTTCAGGAAGGGAGTCTTCCCCAGTTCTGCCTGGAAATGCTGGGGATTGATCCTGGGACCTTCTGCTTGCAAGGCCGATGCTCTACCACTGAGCTACGACCCTTCCCCTCCATCCAGGAGTCTAGTCTTTGTAAATGTCAAATTTAATTCCTCCGTTACCTTGACTGCCTACAAAGTGACAATGAAAGATTTAAATCTTACCTCTTCTGTATATTCTTTCTTAAGAGGGGCACCAGCTGTCACCTAAGATAACAAACAAGCAGTTAAACAATGGTCATAGAACAGACCTGTCCAAAGAGGTAATCTTATTTTGATACCTTTCTAAAAAGCAGCAAGGGTCAGCATTTATCAGTATCAACAGTGGGAATATTAGAATTTCACATTGCTTCTTTCATTAATTATCGTATCTACACAAGCAGATTATTGATGTTGTAGTGTGATTTGGCAACATCTAGTATTCTTCAAGCCAGCACTAGCTAAACAATGTCAGATTCAAGCCCCGAGTTCATTTTTAGGAGACCTCAAAATAAAACCATTAAGTTTTACCAAAATGTTCATGCTTCCATTTTGAAACTGAAGTTACATTGCACCAGCCACTGCTGGAGGAAACTGTGGCCTGTGAGGAGAGGTTGTAGGTGAAACTCTGCAAGTAGGGGGAAGGGTTAAGCTCCCCTGCTTTTCCCCTGCAAAAGCCTCCATCCCTGTGTTCACACCATTCATCTCAGTTGGAAACTCCAATAACATGTTTACATAACATGCTGTTCCAGGCACATTTTAAGACACTTAAGGTGACTGTGAAACTTTTTTAAAAAATGATAAGAGACAAATATGGACCACCTATTGCCTGTCATTTTTACCATGCTATATAATAAATTGTTCCCCGCTAATGCCCCAATGCCAGATGAGGGCTGCAGAGAGCTGCAGCCTATCCAACAACCACAACCATTGTTACACACTCCTCTTTAGCACATGACTTAGGCAATGCTCAGCATCCTATCCCATTATTTTGCCAAGACTACCACCTGAATGCTAGCTGGTGTTGGCTTCCAGTAGGGGGGTGGATGAAGCAATAACCAGGGAGAAAAGGTGGAGGAGTTGGATGTTGCTGGCAACATGATAAGGAGAGGGTGAGAAAGTGGAGAATCAGAGGAGGAGCTTATGGAGGGAAGGGGCTTGTTAGGAAACCTCACTGAAAGGTACAATTGGGGGCAGGGTTTATTGAGTTTGCCTCTTGAATAGGAGTTGTCAGGAAATGTAACTACTGTCCCACTTCCCACTTTGAAATCTTATTCCTTGACAAATCTTGAACAACCCTGTTGCTTGAAAATGATTATTTTAAAAGTTCAAGTCTGCGAAGCTACATTTGGCAGTTCTTCAGAGTGGAAACCCAAAAGCACAACACTAACAAAGTAAATTGATTCCAGTTCCTGAAAACCAGCAGCCCAGCATAAATATGAAGAACGCCTCAACTGGAAAAGTTAAGGAAGGGAAGTGAGCTAGAAATATTCAAGGGGGTGGAAATCTATTTACATTCTAATTTGTGAATTATATGGCTTGGTGCTTTCCTTGCTTACAGTGAATGCTTCATTTGGCTAAGCGAAGAAGGTGAAACAAGTGTTAGAGATTTCAGTGGCTGTGCTCAGCCTGCACGCAGCTATTCCAAAGAAGGAGTCTTATTTCAACCCAAGTTCTCAGACAAGTAAATACATCCCCTTCAATTGGGGGTTGGGGTTGGTTGGGTGCAAAAGTACTGGTCATTGTTACCCAGTCGACAGGTATCTGCAGCTGGATGGTGAGAAGAGTTTAATAAATAATATTATGACTGTATTCCAAAACATACTCACATGGCAGTAGGTGTCATTGAGATCAATGGGGCTTTACTTCTGAGTAAACATGGTTAGGCCCATGCTGTAGGTAAGAGAGCGAGTTTGCAAAGTATTAAGCAGACAAAGTAGTTTGCAGAAGAATCTGAAAGGTGGAATCAGGACATGCATTCTGTGAGAGAGTTTCAGTGTAACATGAAATGGTGCATCCGCTACTTTAGGAACAAAGGCTGCCAGAGTGAGCATGGAAGATGAAGAGCCAGGAAAGGCAAAGGCAAGAATCTGGTGAATGCGAAGGCAAACTGCAGACAGGCTGAATGTGGGCCATTGCTCACAATGTGATCATAGCAGCTACCACACAATTTTGGAAGCAAAAATTCTGCACAGAGGTTAAGATAGTTGAAGTGGGACCAGTAAATGTTTACAAACAAATAGCAATGGCCCACAGGGAAGTGGTTGCAAAAGCCCAGGAAAAAGATAGGAAGTCCAGCTCTAGCGAGAAATTAAAGTTAAGAAAAAGAGGGCAGAAAGTGACGAAGTAGATGAAAGCCAGACTGCATGCTTGGGTGACAGGATAAGGGAAGGGAAAGTACTCCAAGAACTCGAGAGGCAGGAGAGGGAGATTTGGTTGTAATACATCTACCTTGAGTACTGCTATGATCAAGATCAAAAGAAGACAAAGAAATAGGGGAAAGCTCAGCACTTTTATTTCCAGGGATTTTTAGTAACCCCATGAAAAATACTCAGAGTCGAGAGTGGATTTCATGGTCTTTATTCAGCTCATAGTGGTGAGGAGGAATGAATGTTCCCCCAAAATATCTGCTTTATATACATTATTTACACAATGGGCTGCACTTGATTGGCTAATTCCAGGATTCTCCTGTAGGCCAATCAGGTTGTGGATTCACTTCCACCTGGAGCTGGTTTGGGTGGCTCCTGCGAACCAATCATACTGCTGCATTGTTCTAGAACCAATCAGACTGCTGCATTCTGAATCCTATTGTTCTAGGACCAATCAGACTCCTGCATTTTGGATCCTATTCAACTCAGTACATAACACCCCACCTCATTATATTCAGCTGGTCTTAAATGTACTTAACAGTAACTAGAATCTAGAGGATATCCCTAGTTAGTAGTTCAGGACTTAGGTAATGGCAGAAACAGAGCAGAGTGGGTAGCAGTTCAGACTAGAGGACACAGTGGGTTGGTCATGCTTAGAGAAGCCTTAGTGAAATCAATGGGATGCCCATCAATTTAATTGGGTCTGCTCTAAGCACGACAATACTCAATTGTAACCCCACTTACCTGGGAGTAAGCCCCACTGAATTTGATAGGACCTATTTCTTAGTAGGCATGGTTAGGATTGTGCTGTAAATCTGGATGTAACCCTATGAGTTTATCCATGGCATTTCAAAGGCCAGTACTTGCGTGTAAAAAAAAGAGAGAGAAAGAGTGGGGGAGAAGAAAAATTCCAAACAGACCTAATTCTCCTTGCTAAATTTTTAGTCCTTTTTAGAGCTATCCTCTTTAATACGTCTTAATCCAACAAGCAACACAGATAATGCCACATCTACATGATGAAAGACAGTGAAATGAGAGTCTTTGTTAAATTAGCTTACATTGAGAACTATTTCAGCAATTCTGAAATTAAAGCGTTTATACATATTTCAAATGATAAGGGGCTTTCTCAGGCTTAGGGAGTTCTAAAGATTTATCATTTGTTTTATGAGATAGGTACAGAAACTTACATTTGGCCCACCTCCATGCATCTTCAAAGCCCGCACTGTAGCAACAAGCACAACCACACTGGGAACCAGGCCAGAAGCTCTGCATTTGATGTTGAAGAATTTCTCCATCCCAATATCGGCACCAAAACCAGCTTCAGTTGCTGTTAGGAACAAGGAGTTAGTTAAGAGGGATCAGAGAGTCAATTTGGCAGTCACTAAACACCTAGTGTACACGAACAGAGCTCCATATGTGCAGGGGCTTCTTCCTTCTCTTTTAGGAGTGGTGAGATGCTTTGCATATATGTGGGGCTGCTATTGGTTCAGAGTTTTCAGCTGGTTCAAAACACTGAGGCCAGACTATTGGTGGGGACAGGCTATTGCCAGCACATAACTCTGGTGCTCAAAAGCTTGCACTAACCTGCCCACACATTTCTGGGTCAAGTTAAATGTTCTTCTATTAATTTGCAATGCCCTTTTATAATTTGGGTCTAGGAGACCTCAGGACCTCCAGATCCCTTAGATCTCTACTTGATCATTGAGGTCTTCAGCTGAGCCACTGTTTGTGGTCTGCCACGGCTCAGATGCTCAGCTCATATCCACCAAGAGTTATATGTTCAGTATTTTGTGGAACTCCCTCCTGTTGACCTTCCAGTGCTTACTGAAGACTTTTATTTCAGCAGGCTTTTAAAGTGAATTCTGATTTTTAGTTTTATTTCATTTTTAGTTTCACTGCATTAGGTCTCCTGTACACTGTTTAGAGATTACTGTAATTAAATGATAGACAAATAGTTAAAATAAATGTATAGTCATGCAATCTGTTGCAACAAACTTATAATTAATGGAAATTCTATAATTATATGTAATTAAGGGCAGGATTCACCTAACTGGTCCCATCAGCGGAAGATCTGTGAACGGACTTCTGCTTGCACAATGGGGCTTCCCCACTCTCTTCCCCCATGCCCCCCATTGGTTCGGGGTGTGTGTGTGTGTGACAATCCCCAGTTGAGCACATAGAAGAGAAGAGGCAACTCCCCTTGCAACCAAGAAACCAAAACAAGTAACAACCCCAAACCTCATTTTTAAACAATACATTTAAAAACTGGGGACAAAATACCCTAGTGGATGTGAAGGGGGTATCTGGGGACATGGCCACCATACTGTGGACCCCATCTGGCTTGGGGAGGAGAGGAGGAAGAGGAGGAGGGGTGGTGGCGATGTAGGGCTTATCTCAAAAGTGAATAGAATTTCTTATTTAAAAGACTCAAGTGTGACAAACACAAAGCCAGGAGTGCCAGCACTCCAACTTTCAAGAGAGGAAGGAAGCAGGATGCTGTACAAAAGCTGCTAGGATGAAGGCTACCAACTGCAAAGGAAATAAAACAGAGAGTAATTCTGAAGATAAAGCCATGTGCCAAAACCATGTGCTTTGAAACCTGTTTGTGCTCAAATATTCAGCACAATCACTTTTGTATTATTTCCTGCCTGTAAATCAGAGTGCCAATGAAAACATGAGCGACTGGAGGCCAAAGAGCAAGAAAGAGTCATGATAATCCCTAGTTCAACAGTGACAGAAGTATGAATAAGTCTTCTATTAAACCAATGGGAATCAAACAACAACTTGCAATACATTTTGCTGGAAACCCACAATTAGCCACTGGGACAAGCTAGGCCAAGAGAACCTGCATGCTGTGCAAAGATCCACTGGAGGTTATCAGATTTACTTTCTCCTGATAGGCAGCATGGGAATTCATCACTAGATTTTTCTCTTTGCAATCTACAAGACTATCTGGGCTGCTTTCTCTCAGGAGTTAGAACAGGTGGCAGCAGTAGCAGGACAGGCAATTGAGGAGGGGTTAGATCTCCAGTTGCTAGAGCTTCTTTCACAGAACAGTTTAATGCAATTCAGCCAGTAGTGCAAAAGACTCCAGCGAGTATTTTACAGTAGGTCATATAGGAAGGCACTCTATGTAGGGCTATTTTACAAGCAGGAGTCCCAGAGTCAGATCCTTGCTCAGCCATAACACTTAGGGACTTATCTGACAATATCCAATGTCAGCTTAAGGACGTATCTGTGATCTGATCTGAGTCCTTAGGCTAGGGGAAAAGGAAACCTATGCAATTCCACAGCAGCCAATTTTAGCTGCTCATAAGAGTGTACACTTAACAGAGGCCATTGCCAATCCCAGCACTCTGATATATGTATATACATACATCATGTATATGAATGTACACATATGTACTGTATATGTACATGTGCATTTCAGCACTTGTATATCACTGTCACTTAAAATTTTTAGGTATACACTTAAAATATCACTAGCATACAACTTTAAAATGTAAAGCATGAAGTTGTCCTAAAATAATGCAGTCTGTGCCCTGGCCAAACACTTAAATATTTCAATCTTCTCACTTTAGGTAATAATTTTATTCTCCTGACTTTAGGCATCCTATTAGTGTAAATGCTGTGAGGAAATAGAATTAACAGCATAACAGAGTTCTGTCTTTTCTTTTTAAAATATTACTGAATCTGAAGAGAACTTTTCAACGAATAAAGTTAGGGAAACAAGAAGATGTCCAGAATTAAACATTGTTATAAGACTAGTATTATAGGTCTGTAAGGACCCTGAGAGTCAACTAGTCCAGCCCCCTGCAATGAAGGAATCTTTTGCCCAATGTGGGGTTCGAACCCATGACTCTGAGATTAAGAGTCTCATGCCCTCCTGACTGAGCCACATATATATAGAAGGAAGAATGAAAGGCTAATTAAGGGAAATGCCTTTAACTTTTTCATTATTACTTTTAAAGTATATACTACATTTTGGTGAAATAAAAAAAAAATACCTCAAACCATTCCAGAGACTCAGCATTTGTGGATTATTTCATCCACTTTCTCAGTGCAAAATGTTCTTGGGAAATGTATTATTTCTTTTTTAGAATCCTGAATGTCAACGGCTGATTGGATTTCTCAGCCTTCAGAAAAAGAAAGCAGCAACTATGTTCACTACACTGCAGTTTAAGCAGCTACATATTAGCCCTCAATGCAGCAGTGTTTTGACATGGCAGGGAGCCCTACAAAAAGCAACCACATGTTTCAGTTTGCAAGGCTACAAATGGAACTGTCACAAGAAAATTCATTTATCCCACAAGAAAATTCCCTGTAAACAGAAGCAAACTTTAATGAACGTAACCTTCCTGCAGTCAGCATTTACTATCAACATATCTAAATCAAAACAAAGAGTATGCACTGGAAGACCCTAAAGAGAAACATGCACACTAGGCAAAGTTTCAGGACATGGAATTATGGAGGCCAAATTCCAGAACAATACAAAAGGAAATGGAAATTCTGAATTGTTAGCTGCCATCCACTTCTATGATGTAAACATATTTGTCCTGGTGCAGCTGTCAACAAGGAAACCATGGAAAGGAAGAGTTCAAAGTCACAGAAGCACATGAACTCTAACCCTCTGGATCCAAGGCATTTTGGCTGGTGCTTCTTGTATGCAGCAAATCACCAAACTGAGCAGCTGCCAAAATAAACCAGGAGATATCATGATTCATCTGAAAGGACACCACATTTATGTTACTACAGCAAGGGTAAATGAACTGGCTGTTTGTACAATGTGACCCAAGATCTCTTCCTTTAATGACTGTTCACGGAACTTAATGATCAAAGTTCTATCCAACTATTCCAAACGATCCCACAAATCTTTTATTTTTTTTCTATGTATTTGTGAAATGTTCATGGTGCTGGAGTTATAGGCTTAAAAAAATTGTAATACAAGCCTGTGCAGCAGGAAAAAGACATGCCCCATATAAAAATAACATTTAGTTTTTATATTACATTTTTTAAGTGTTTAAAGCATTTGACATTCCAGTAATTCCTACAGCAACCTTGTGAATTTTGTTGATATTATCACCTCCATCTTCAAAATGTGCGGGGGCTGGGGGGAGAGTTGAAAGATAGAGCTCACCGAAGACTACTCTGTGAGTTCGTGGCTGAGGTGAGATTTGAACCATGGCTCCCTGACTCAAATATCACACACTAAGGCACAACCGCAGTATGTTGAAGAGTAAGGTTACCGTAACTTCTGTCATAGAGCTTCAGTATGCTGATGACAACGTAGTGTGCGCACACTCAGAGGATGACCTCCAATCCATCCTAAATATCTTTGCAGAAGCTTATGAAAAGCTTGGCCTATCACTCAACGTCCAAAAAACCAAAGTGCTGCACCAACAAGTACAAAATAACTCCTCTGCAGCGCCACAAATCCAACTCAATGGTGTAATGTTGGAAAATGTTGATCACTTCTCCTACCTAGGCAGTTATCTTTCCATAAGGGCCAACATTGATGCCGAAATCCAGCATCGCCTGGTCTCTGTGAGTGCGGCTTTCTCCCGATTGAAGTGCAGAGTGCTTGAGGACCAGGACATTCGCAGGGAAACCAAAATGCCACAAAGCGATTATACTACCAACCTTACTATATGTTTGTGAAACATGGACCACTTATAAACGCCATCTCCAACTCCTCGAAAGATTCCATCAACAGTGCCTCTGAAAAATTTTACACAACACTTGGGAAGACAGGCAAACTGGAAGAAGCAAAGATCACCAGTGTTGAAGCAATGATTCTTCAACATCAACTTCGTTGAACTGGTCATATTGTGCAGATGCCTGATAATTGTCTTCCAAAACAGCTACTCTATTCCGAACTTAAAAATTGAAAGCGTAATGCTGGTGGTCAACAAAAGAGGTTTAAAGACTGTCTCAAGGCAAATCTAAAAAAATGTAGTATAAACACTGACAACTAGGAAACATTGGCCTGCGAGCGCTCCAGTTGGAGAAAACCCTTTACCAAAGGTGTCATGGGCTTTGAAGACACTCAAACTCAGGATGCAAGGGAGAAATGTGCTAAGAGGAAGGCACGCTTGGCAAATCAACACTGTGATCAACTCCCAGCCGGAAACCAATGTCCCCACTGTGGAAGGACGTGTGGATACAGAATTGGCCTCCACAGTCACCTATGGACTCATTGTTAAAACCGTGTTTATGGAAGACAATCTTACTTGGCTACGAGTGATTGCCAAAGAAGAAGAAAATGACGGCTCTGTACACTTATCTGTCAGGTGAATAACATATGCTAGCAATCTCCTCAAGGACACAAGGGGAGAACAGCAGCTGGAGGTGGGCTGGTAGAGTTTGAAAAGAAAGGATGGGCAAATATTAAGCTCATTCTGGCCAGCCATTTCTCTGCTCCAATGTACATCTTCCTAAAGCTGCTTTTGGCCTTTAAAAAATCTGAGAAAAGATACCCATGACTGCATGTCAGGTCTAGATTGGCTCTGTACGTATATGGAATCCATCCTATCATTGTGGATAAACACAGAAACATTGTGGCTAAAACAATCTTCTCTTTCCCTAATGCCATATGGTATAGCACCATGGGCCTTACATATGCAAAAGGCAGGCATTTCCTCAGTGCTGACTACTACATTCAGACTCCCAGCACCTTGAGGGCCCTGTCCACCTGCACAGTGGCTTGCACAGTGTGTGTTGGGCACTTTTGATTGGATCCAGTTCCCTCCGCTGGCTGCACTCCAGGGTCACCATATCCAGTCAGCTAAAGCCTGGATCTTCTATTGCTAAGTACCAAATTGTTGTTAAAGGAGGAGCCTCTGCTCACTCACAGAAAAGTGGTGTGTATATTCAGAGAGTGCAGCTTACCCTACATAGAGATAACAGCAGATGCCACAACACTGAAGGCAGTGGTGAATCAGAATGATCAATGTCTCTATCATTTGGTGCAATCATCCAGGACACAGCAAGTTTCGGAATCATCAATCACAACAGCGCAAGGCTGCACCCTAATTCAAATCGCAGGCTGCTTCAAGCTGCTGAGTGGTAAAAAATGTCCCTTTTCTGCCTGCCTTTTCTCCAACAATAAAATAAGTAGGAGGAAGACTCTCTTCCCACTCCGGGAGAATGCCCCCCCCCATTGCACAGAGAGAGCCCACTCTGCAGAGATGGTGTGTTTGTTTATTCTCCCACCCCACCTCAATGCGATCATTATGTTCACTGTGATTTCTTAGGACTTTTATTACAGTACATAGCCCCAGATTAATATCACACTGACATATAAAAAGACTATGAACAGCCTGACCAAGAAGGCTTGGTGCAAATAGAAAGGCTTCGGTTCTCAATTATTCAGTAAAATCGACTGCCATAAAGGCAGCTCTGAGTAGAGTTTTTTAAGAGATGAAAACTCAGTCATTATGGAGGCCAAACTACATGCTATACAGAGAGGTGGATATTAAACTTTTACTCTAGCACAGGCATCAGCTAACATAAAAGAAGAAGGGGTGACTTTTGCCAATTCCCCCTTCCCATTGCGGTCCCCTCTCTCTCCCCCCCCCCCAGCTCCAGAGAGTTGAGCAATCCTCCAGAACAATGTGGAAGGTGGTGCGGGGGAACACAGGCTGCAGCAGGAAGGGGAAATTGGCCAAAATTGCCTCCTCTTATCCAATGTTAGTGGAATCCCCCCACTAGATCAAATGCCATTCTTCAACTAGACTGGTAGCATTGGTTATCATCCAAACATGTGTAACAGTAACCCAAGAGTAGCCCTTTTAGGGAGATGAAAAGCCACTTTAGGAGGGGACTTTTTTGGGAGCACATAAGGAGTGGCAGAAAAGGATACTATTCCTTTCCCAGTCTGCCATTTCCGCCTCCAAATCTCCTTCTCAGCTGTCCCACATGGGCTTTCGATTGAAAGGTATCGCTATTCTAGCCTTGTTCAAATAATATAAGTTGATTCACCCATGGATTTTCTTATGTTCGGTTTGTTTATGAGAAAATAAATTGCAGAAATGAGGTGGAGGGGAAACAGCTACTACTCTTTTTTGCCATGCATATCTAATTGGAACCCCCTTATTTTGTGAATTGATAGGAGTGAGCTATGAGAAGCAGCACTCTTGACAGTGTTGCTGGATTTGATTTATGAATTCTTAAAAACAGAAAGAGAGAGACTGACCTCTAGTATTTTTTTTGCCTGTGGGAGACAAAGAATTTTCCTGTGCTAGCTATATTTCACAGTGGGGGGAAATCTGCTGAAATGGCTTATATTGGAGTCTATAAATTATAATCAGAGATGGCGCTAGAGCAATGTTTGTTAGCAGGCGTCTAACAGGATATTTCAATTATCAGCAGAGCAGTATACATCAAAGTTTTCTAAAAACACAAGTGAAAATAAATATTAAAAAGTAAACTGAAAATAAATATTAAAAAGTAAAAAGTGTATCTTTGAATATCTTTTAAAAACAACAACAACCAATGGTATTTATATAACAGAATATAAGAGTTCAAGTCTAAAAGCTCTTGACTTTTATAGTGGCTTTCAATATACTGTCCACCACATCCTTTGAAGTCAGGCGGAGAGACCATTCTTGGGGTTTCATCCCAATGGGATGCTAGGAGGGTGATATGGGACAGGACATTTTCCATGGTGCCCCCCAGCCGTCTATGTGGAACTACAATCTACCCCCACCCAACCATGGATAGTTCTGATCTGCTGCTGTTATTTGCCCTGTAGCTTACATAATTTTACTGGTGATTTTATAGTACAGTAGTTTTATTTGTAGTGTGTGTGTGTGTGTGCGTGTGTGCGTGTGTGTGTGCGTGCTTTTGTGTATTTTTGTTTTGTTTTGGATTGTGACCATTATTAATTTAACATTTGACCCCCAAAACAGGAAAGGATCATTTTTACTGCTTCAGTAAGCACTGCATTTTCTTAACTATGAAAAGAAATGGAGCTACAAATGCAAGAGAGTGAATGTTATGACATAAGATAGCAAGGATTTTTGAATTTAACACTCACTGGAGCACTCGACACACAGTGATTTTTCAATGAAGTCAAGCAAAAACAACTATAAAGAACGCTGAACAATGCAAATATTAAGACATCACATGTGCTTTGGTGCCAAACGGGGTTTAAAGCAAAGCATTTACTTCCTTTTTTGGAGAAAGAACTCCCACCAAAGAAATACTGCAAAGCATTTTACAATCTATTAAAAAAATTGCAGATCATTCTTTCTTGTTTCAAACACATATGCTGCACTATTTTTATGCAGTGATTTATAAACCTTTTGTATAAATACACTTTTGAGCATAGATAAGTATATATAATATAAACTTAAATACTTCTGAGCATATATACAAGGATTTTTGAAATACAGCTGTGCACATTCTGCACAGATCACTAAGCAGCTACTGCAAGTAGTTTTGTTCTGATGAGCATTTCCACTGCAGAATAAAGCAAGTAAATTATTCATAAAACTTATTAAAGCTTACTTCTGCTTAGGTTTACAATACACGCAAAGCATGCCAAAATTTCTCCAATTATCTGATAGTGCAAGCACAGAAAGACTCCTATTTTTCTATATGGGTGGGGGAAGGGTGTATTGGGAATACTGTGTATGTTATACAAAGTGGGTTGCATCCAACATTGCACAATCAGAAGGCAGCTCATGAAACGTATCTTTCCCTTCTCCTTCCACTCCACAGTCCCCTGTGTCCTCTAAAAAGCCTCTCCAGAGGCTCGGGTAGAGGGGGACCTACCATGTGTTATCTGAATCCAGGGCTGCAGAGGGAGAAGGGAATTGCCTCAAATCAGGGGGAGCTATTAGAACTGACCATGCAGAAAGTCTTGAAATGGAGCCCTTCAGGGAACTGGGCTAGTCCATGAGTTGCCACTTCTTTCTGCATATTGTGGCCCTCTTGAGCTACAAGAACCATTCACAAGCTCTCTGCACTGGCCTATCCCTCCTCCGTGTGACTGGTCTCTGCCTTTGTTAATCATATTACTTTTTGTTCATTTTATGACTGACTAATTAGTGTTAGTTGAATTAAAAAAACTTATTTGTATTGTTTATTATGAATGGCTTCACTCAGTAGAGGTTGTTGTTCTTATGAACATTGTTGTTGTTCAATTCAACTTATTGGTCACTTTTTCTTGCAGTAGCTTACAATCATTATGTTTATTTCAGATGATAGCATGAGTCAATGATTTCAAGCTGTATCTCTGTTTAAGATGTCATTCTGCAAACAGACCTAATAATAAACCATTTGCTTAACTTGGCCATTTACATAATATTTGTCTGTCTGTCTGTCTATCTATCTATCTATCTATCTATCTATCTATCTATCTATCTAGTTATCTAGCTATCTATCTATCTATCCTCTATCTAGTCTTTTGTAGATATTAAATATATATTTAAATTTTATCGTGGTCCTATCCAGGGCTGGTGCAGATGTAATGGCTTAACATTGCTTTGGCATTTTGCTGCAGAACTTTAGGTTCATTGGTCCTTGCTCCTTCTGACTGCACTTCACCACCCCCACCCCCACCCTGTTTGTCTTCCCCTAGCCAGTACTGCTTCTGATCATCACCAATTTTGCTTCTAGAATCCGCTGAACTTCTAAAAGGTACACTTTTCAAGAAAAAATGTACCTTTGAGATCCTCATTGCTAAGGATAATTTTAGCAATGGAATTCAACAAAAAGTTCTCTTTCAATCTGCATTGCTTTGGAACACTATTAAAGAGTTGAAAGCACCCCTTTAAAACCAACATTATCCCACTGTGAAAACTGAGCAGAAGACAGGAATACTAGCCTGCCTCTGGTTTCAGTGGAAATCTAGCTAGGCAAATGGATCCAAGTATAAACAGGGAATTCCAAATCAACAATACCTTTTGATCAAGAAGGTATCGAGATCACACACTAAAGTGATGTTACATAAACATGATACACATCACTTGAGTTAAAACAACACTTAATCATTAATTTCAAATGAAACTACTCCAGCTCCACGTAAACATTCCAAAACAAAATGAGCTTGTACTCACCTACAAATCCTTCTTTGCCAACCAATTTAAGGGCAATTTTGTCTGCCAAAACCGAAGAGTTACCATGAGCAATATTTGCAAAAGGCCCAGCGTGCACAAAAACTGGGGTTCCCTAAAAGTATCAAAAGCAAAGGCAGAACTGTAATCAGAGCACAAGAAGAAAACAACAGTTAAGACCTCTTACATTGTACTGTACTATATTCTACGTTGCTCTTGTGGAGCAGTGAGGCTTATCGTCTGGACTGGAGCAGGAGAAAGTGGGCTGCAGTAGGACAACAAACAGCCTTTCTGAGAGACCTCAAGGACCATAAGACTGTATCCACAGCAGCAACAGAAAGCTCTGCATCCTGCTTCTATCAGGATAGTTTAGTAACAGTGTATGCTAGGTGTTCCAGGAGGTAGACTGAGAGTTAAGGCAGCTTTAGTAATTAAGCTGGTATTCATATTTAGGGGTCTGCTTTACTTGCTCAGGAAAAACCATTCTTTATAGCAGGCATGGAAGCCTCTGATTCCAACTGGGACTGTGGCAGAGGCAAAGTGTTAAATCCCCTATGCCATCCCATGCCACACTCCCAATTCAGCTAATTTTTTCTCCCTGCCCAATGCTGGCTATTGCTGTTTTTGTTATTTACCTATATGATAAAACATCATGTCTAGTTTGGCCCCAAGAGCTTTTAGAGCCCCTCCAGCAGCCATGCTAACCAGGGTATCCACATTCAGGTAGCTGCTTTACTAGTTAAAAACCTTTTCTCGTAATACTCCAGCTGCTGAAGCAATTCCTGCCTACTAAAGAACTCTGAAAAACGCCTTTTTTCCAATTGCTTCTTTTTGCAGGGAAGTGTCAGGTCTGGCATTGCAGCTTCCAACTATTCATTGCCACAAGTCAGCTGCTTTAACTTAGGCTCCTGAGGCCAGTTTCACTGAGGCTGCAATCCTATACCACACTTACCCAGGAGCAAGCCCTATTGAACTCAGTGGGGCTTATGTCTGAGTAGACACATATAGGACTTCAGTATTCACAGTAATTAAAAGAAAAATAGTGTATCTGGTAGCTCTTTTTAAGCTGCATTTGATGCATGGGATTCTAATAAATGTCTATCTGATTCAACAACTCTAAAATTCCTCTAGGAGACATATGAAAGGGAGAACCTATGGTGATTCCACCTGTGAAAACACAAGTTTTCTTTCATTAATGGAGGAGGCCAGGGGGGTGAGGAAAGGAATGTAATATAAAGATGGGGTGGGGTGGGGGAGTTATCCAAAAGATGGCATTTTGTATCAATGATCTGATAGCTATTCTGCTATGTGCGCTTTGAAACTGAAGCTGGAGAACAATGACAGAAACAGCAAAAATAGTCTCCTGCAGTATCAGTATCACTGAATAAATACAATATACATTTATTCTTTTCAAACTAATAGAAACTGCCACTGATCATTTGCTATCAGGGAAATAAATTTCAGTAGTTTATGGGTGTCACTCAGTCAGCAAGCTGCTTTGTACAGCAAGCCTTATACAGTGGTACCTCAGGTTAAGTACTTAATTCGTTCTGGAGGTCTGCTCTTAACCTGAAACTGTTCTTAACCTGAAGCACCACTTTAGCTAATGGGGCCTCCTGCTGCCACTATGCCGCCGCTGCACGATTTCTGTTCCCATCCTGAAGCAAAGTTCTTAACCCGAGCTAATATTTCTGGGTTAGCGGAGTCTGTAACCTGAAGCGTATGTAACCCGAGGTACCACTGTAGTGAATATTACTGTGCTTGGGTCCTCGCTTGCAGAGCGGTATTTGATTAGTGTTATAACCCATTGAAAGATTTACAGTGCTCCATAAATGCATAGCAGTAGTATTTGAATACTTCCTGAGGGGCTGACAGGAAACAGAAAAGGGTACATTTCAAACTTTTAAAAAGCTATAATACACACCCACATTTATCTATCCATTCTCAGAGACCCATCTCCACATGCTCTTCACTTGTTGACTACTTTTCTGGGTTTTCAGGACCAAGTGAAGACCTTTTTATTTTACCAGGCTCTTTAAACTTTGTGTTAAATCTAAAGTTCATGTGATTTGTGTGTGTGTGTGTGTGTGTGTGTGTGTCACTGAGATTTCCCCTTCTCCCATTATACTGATTCTGCTTCATATTTTATTGTTCATAGTTGTACTTTTTATTTGTTATTCAGTAACATATAAATATTGTTAAGATAACAAAGTGTAAAAATTATCCATAGTCAAACACAAGCTAGAATTGGATGTGGCTTCCTCAGGCAGATAAATTATGTTGGGGTTTTCTGAAGAGGGAGGTACAACAACACAATAATGTTATAGTGCTTTACCAAGCAATATCTTCTAACACCTATTTCATCATGATGCCCATGATTCCCAGTTTCTTATGGAAATATTGTTAAAACATCCATGTACATATCCTATTTGACCACTTAATTGTTGTCTAATAAAACCAAACCAAAATTAGGCTCAGACAAGGCTGGTTGTAAAAAAAATAAATCACCACATAACTGTAAACCAAGAAATGTGATAATTCAAACAAGTTTTCAGCCAAGCAATCATGTGTTCTGTTTTAAAGTACACATATGTTATGCAAAACCACTCTAAGCAAAGATCCAAAATGAAAATATAATGATTTGGGTTCAGAGTGGCTCTTTCTCAAATGGAAGGTGGCTTTCTATTTGTAGAAGAGCTGGTAATCCAAATAAGGCTCCTATTAGGCTTCTATCTGCACCTTCAAAGACCATCACTTCCAGAGCCAGAAGTGGCTCACTGGTTGGGGATGAGCCACTATACTAGCTTTCCAGTATTTATTTATTTCCCCCCCTATTTTTTTTACCTTACTTGATTGTAGGAAAAACCTCAGAGCAGTTTACAATGACCAGTAGGCAGGTCACTGTTGCTTACCAGGAAGGCTAAGGTAGCAGGGTGGTCAATGCAGCGTAAATGCATTGGTGGTGCCAATCTGGCACTCCTCCTGGATTCTCAAAGGTCATCGGAGGAAGCAGGAAATTGACCCCTAATTGCCATCCCTCTCCTTCTGTGAACAGAGCAGCACTCACAGTTTCTCTGGATCCAAACCAACAGATCCTATTGTTTTTTCCTTGCCATTTTGCAAGCCAAGGGGCTTCCAAGTAAAACTGCCATGCTTAGAAGTAAGCATTCACTATGCTTCTGTTTCTGAAGTTGCACCAATATCTTTTCTATGAATATATATTTGAATATGGTAAAAGGGTATGTCTTCACAGATACCATCTTTTCTTTAAATAGACATCCCATTTATTTACTGTTTATTTATGACAGGTGACACTTCATTTCAGTTCCTATAAAAGCTGAGGCTGTGATCTCTGTGGCTTTTATGTACAGTGGTGCCTCGCAAGACGAAAAGAATCCGTTCTGTGATTCTCTTCGTCTAGCGATTTTTTCGTCTTGCGAAGCAAGCCCATTGACGGATTAGCGGATTAGCGCTATTAGCGGCTTTTAGCGGCTTATCTGCTGATCGGATCAGCTGATAAGCGGCTTAGCGGCTTAGGAAAAGGGGGGGAGGGAAAAAAAGCAGCAGGAACTCGCAAGACATTGTCGTCTTGCGAAGCCCATAGGAAATTCGTTTTGCGAAGCACCTCCAAAACGGAAAACTCTTTCGTCTAGAGAGTTTTCCGTCTTGCGAGGCATTCGTCTTGCGGGGCACCACTGTATGCTTAACTCCCATGGAGTGGGCTGGGATTTAAGCTTGTATAGATTGCAACCTCAATTCTTATTAATCATGTGGATCTTAAGAAGGGTAAGTGGAGTTCTGATCACAGAATGGAGCTTTCCTACCTCTCCCCTCTACCCCCTGTTCCCAGGCTGCTCCTGAGAGCATCTCAGAAACGATGTGGGGTATGGCAAGGGGGTGCTGAAAGGGAGGTGGGCGGAAATGGCAGAACTCCCCTTGGATCTGCATTTCTAGCACAGGTAATGCTAACTGAAATTCAAATGTTCTTGGACTTGGGAGAGGGGAACCCTCTCTTAACAACATGCCTTGTGAAATGCCCATGCAAATCAAATATGAAAAGGACGAGTCATGCAGTATAAACAAGCAAATGTTTAATTTCAATTTTTAAAAAGACAGCACTTTGGCAACTTAGATATAGTTCTTTTAAAAAAGGGAAGAGAAAGGTTAGGGTTACACATGATTTGACTGACCTCTAATGTCTGCATCAGTGTTGGTTTAATTGCATCCTTCATCAAAACCGCCAAAGCACCAGTTACTCCCTAAAAAAGAAAAAAAAAACTGCTTATAACTTGCAGCTTATAAGTTCAAGTAAAGTGGTTTATAAATCAAAGTGTTTAGCTAAACACAAACCAACACACAGCTGTGAAAAACATTGTTATCTCTATGTAGGGTGGTGCTAAAAGTTCTGGAAATGCCACCTCCATCACTATAAATTCTGAATGGGAGGTAACAAAGCTTCTAAGTTATACAATTCAATACAACACAATTTTAAAAGTAATACATACACTGAACATGGAAATATTTTAAGGCACAGACCCACACATTGTAGTTTGCCTTTCTTAGCCAGCCATGACTTGTTATTGTTACCAGCCTCACCCACTTCCCCAAGATCATTGCACAATATATGGTGGTGGTCATTTGCTTAGAGGACATATTTACAGAAGAAAAGTATTTCAATAGCTTTCACAAAGAGAAGTTGTGGTGGGGCTGCGCCACTCACCTGAACCTCAATTTGGTTGACTAACTACTGCATATGTATGTTGGGATGGAGATGGGGAAGGAGAAGGAGAAGACATGGTCAGTGTAGTGCAAATGCACTGGAAGGAGCACTGAATTGTATCCATCAGGCGTGTTTGCACTGCACCAACCTTGCCACTCCCTCCCTCCGACAATCCATCCCAGTAAGCAGTAATGCCAGAGATAGGTCAGGTTAGCAGCATAGCCACACCACTTGATACTGATAGCTACTGGTCATCATAGTTTAATGCAATCTCCAGGTTCAGAGTATGGTCTTCAGTATGCTTCTGAATACCAGCTGCTGGGGAACAGGAAAAGGCTATTGCCATCATCTTCTGCTTGTGGGTTTCCCAGAGGCATTTGGTTGTAGGAAACAGGGAGATAGTCCAGATGGAGTCTGACATAAGACCACAGGGTAGATGCCCTTTTCTGTAGGTACTCAAACAGTTCCAGCCAGGAAGCCAAGTTCTCCATTAGGTGGCACTGGACAATTTGCTATTGATAAAGAAGGCTGTAGTCAACATCCGCTTCTTCCTCATGGCCATTCCTAACCCATTTTCCTGCTCTTTAGGGGTTGATGCAGTGTCTCTAATAACACATTGTTTTCACTGAGGAACAGAGGTTCAGAAACTGCCCCCCCCCCCGATTAAACATTGAATTCTGTCTGATAACTGTCTCAATGCACATTTATGGTATGATAATCCAGATACTCTCTCATTGGATATTTTGCTTGATCAAGTTTGAAATAAAACCTCCTAGGAACTGGTTGTTTTAAAAGGAAAGAAAGAACTCCATAAAGAATTAAAACATGCCTTACATAAAGACACCACAAACACAACTGGAGCCTAGGGTTCCAAGACAACATCCTCACCTGTATGCTATTTGTAAAATGAGTATATTCAATGTGAAAAAGAGTCCTCATGCAGTAATTTGAGAAGCTTCCTTACTAAACAAATAGCTACATATTTATTTAATATTCCTCATGGCTGCTGAAATACTAATCTTGGGCATGCCAGTTTAATTTGCCATGGAGATATGGCATCTGTCTATCAAACATTTTACGATAATACCGCAGCCAAATTGCAATCTAGTCTTTAGAACCCTGCTCAATGAGCACCATATTTTGGCAACAAATTCTGTAGTTCAATTACAGAGGATGGCTTTTAAAAATCCATTACACTTGTGAAAGGAGCCTCTGAGTTTATGAAATATTCAATTTATCTTTTCTTTTCTGCCTCCTCCCACCTCCAGCCCTTGCAGCATCTGGTTTTCATCTCCTAGTGTGTATTTTAGATTTTATTACAGTACACTGAAAATGTGGTATAGCACCCTGAAATTAAGAGCAATTGCATATTTGCATGGTATATTAAACATTATTCATATATGAAATTAAAGAGAGGAGGAATTAGAGTTTAGGTTGAACATTAAATAATGAATTGAAAGCTACTTGTAAAAACATCAATTCAATATAGGGAAAGTTAAGCAACTTTAAAAATGGGTTCATTTTGAACCCACGCTGAGTGTTAATAGAAGCAGGCACTCAGAGTGACATTAAAATATTTCTGAGACCTAAAATTTAGGACACTGTTCTATTCTACAAAAAAAATAAAAAAATATTTGCAGCTGCACTCCCAACATTTAATTTGCAAACTCCAGTCCTGCTTTTGAAGGCTCAGGAATGTATGCATGTAAGTCATGTTTTTCGAACTATTTATTTATTTGGACATTTATATCCTGCCCTTTCTATGATAAAACCATACTTAAGGCATGTTACAGATAAAATTAAAAACAATCTTAACAAAAAAAATCAAAACAAACAGCAGTAGAAACAGCATCATGAAGCATCACTTTCTAAACTTGTTCTCTTCTCTTAGCCCATTTCTCAAAGAGCATGTTTAGTTTAGAGCATGCAGAGATGCTGGCATGTAGTCATATGCATATAACCTGATTATCTTTGCAAAGATCTGTGATTAACAGCAGGGGTGGCCAAATGCTCACCTTCCAAGTATCTCTGTCTGGCCCCCTTGGACCCTCCCCTCCAGGCCACACCCTTCACTAGTCTTGCTTTGCTTGGCTAGAACTCTGACAATGCCTCTTACGTGCTTTGATGGAGAACAGAGAGTGGTGTGAGACCATATACATAAACTAGTAAAGATAAAGGGACCCCTGACCATTAGGTCCAGTCGCGGATGACTCTGGGGTTGTGGCGTTCATCTCGCTCTATAGGCCGAGGGAGTTGGCGTACGCTTCCGGATCATGGGGCTAGTATGACAGAGCCACTTCTGGTGAACCAGAGCAGCGCACGGAAACGCCGTTTACCTTCCCACCGGAGCAGTACCTATTTATCTACTTGCACTTTGACGTGCTTTCGAACTGCTAGCTTGGCAGGAGCAGGGACCGAGCAACGGGAGCTCACCCCGTCACGGGGATTCGAACTGCCGACCTTCTGATTGGCAAGCCCTAGGCTCTGTGGTTTAACCCACAGCACCACCCACGTCCCATAAATAAACTAGCTTCTGTAAAAAATTACAGTAACTGCTCTGTCCACTTTTGCTTCTGACCCCACCCACTACTGGAATGTGACCTCCAGAAGATTGTCCAGAGGGGAATGTGGCTCTGCGGCTGAAAAAAGGTCCCTCTCTCAGTTTAGAGTATTGATCCAACATAGCATTATAAAGGGGAACCAAACAAGACATCTCTAACCCCTTGCAAAACCATACACAGGGACATATAATTAGAACAAAGCTGCAGCTCTCCCTGAATCAGGCTGGTGTGATGGGACAGGTGGGAAAGCTATCAACCGGCCCTGGTTGTATGTGAATTAATAAAAATCCTTTGCTAAAGTGAATTAATCCTACCGTATTTTGCTGGCAAAGGTGAAGAAGGTGAACAGAGTCTCTCCGTTCCTGAAAACATTTGCCCCTCTGCCAGTCTGTTGTTGCCCAACTTTTGAAAACCACTGATATAGGTGGGATGAGTTGTTAGAAACAGAAAATAACCCACAGTTTTGACCAAATTTGACTCTTCTGGCAATAAGGTGCACCCCAGATACACACTGTCTCTGAATGTGGGTTTTTATAAGAGCTGCATTGTGTCTTAATAAGCAAAAGTAATAAGAAGAATCCTGGGGTGATCCATACCAAATCCTCTGCTGTCACTGGTTGTCCTTTTTTGTCATTAGCAACAACAATTTTCCCCATTCTTTCTTTCATATCTGACAGACCACTGGCCAGCGCTAGGATTGCCATGATTTCACTTGCAACAGCTATATCAAACTGAGTCTGTAAAAAGAAAAGTACAAGTTTATGAGACAAGAGACACCTGGAGTTCTAATCCATAGCTGGGAATCTGATGAACGCCACCTTGAGTTCCACCATGGAAGAAAGGTGGGCTACAAATGAAAGCAATAAAAGAAGATAGCATACCACCAGTGGGCAAAGCTGATAAGGATCAGCACAGAACATGGATAAAAGAACATGGATAGTTGCCATCCGAGTTTGGATTTACTGACTGTATACAGATGAGCTCTGTGGCTTGAGCACATAGGCACTTCATTCACTTCTCACTTTGCATGAGCCAGCAAACTAGTTTCATGTGAACTTGAAAACTAAGGTTAACAACTTTGGAACAAAACAGGGTATTTATGCTTTTATCGTAGGTTTTTTAAAAAATCTTGTTAATGCTATAAACCACTTCCCGATAGGCTTTGTGATCTCGTGGTATATAAATACTTTTATAAATAAATAAATAAAGCCATTGATACTATTTACTTGGTTCAGGTGGACTGGAAAGTTATAGTTAATTCAAGAGTTCTTGGTTTGTTCACCAGTTCATGCAAAGATAGGAGCAAAGCAGCTGCATCCACATTCACAAGATTTGTTCATACCTCCGCTCATTAAACTGGAATTTGATTATCCAAAAGCAGCCTTTATCTGGACAAGTTCTTAAAAAGATTGACAAATGGCATCCTGTAAGGCTGTGAGAAGGCTGTTCTCTTTGGGCTCAGCCCATGCAGTTAAACCCAACATTGTCATCTCCCTCCATAGCTGCTCAAATCTCTAGGGAAGTGTATGTAAAAAAGCTTGAGCTGGTTTTGTGACACTTCACCCGGAATAACTGCCCTCTGTCTTCCACATTATACTTGAAGTAGATTATATTTTCCATATGGTAAACTTTCACTTAGATCTAACATATTAAATATGGCTACTGTTTAGAAGTAGCCTTGCCAAATGCAATGCTCACTGTTTAGTAATGTCATAACAAAGACGGTGTGCATGAAAAAACAACAATGAACTTGGCTTATCAGCAAAGTTACAATGATGAGTTCTCTTTAGGACACTTTCTCACATTTTTATATTCCATTGATCTGTTTTTTAATGAGATTTAGACTACATTTCTATGAAAACTTACTAGCATGTATCCCCGTTGGATGCAGGGGGACTTACATGCAAGTAAACATACATATTTATTTATTGATATATTTTCCCCATACATCAATGCAATGTTGATTACCATACTTGATAACTATATGAAAACTATTGCTTTAAAATCACTACTATACACTAAGCCAAGATTAGCTGCAAATTAATTCATATCTAAAACCATTAAACAACCAGTTCTTCAACAATTTATTAAAAATATATTAGGAAGGAAACATTTTTAATGATCAAAAGAAATGTCTTCTCCAAACACAGTCAGAACTTTACCTACCTGACGAGAAAATCCTTTTTCTGTACTTGCTTGTCCAACTGTTATTTTTCTAAGAAATCGATCGTTTGTATCTACCACTGAAAGGAAAAAGGAAACATTTAGCAAAAAAAGAGAGAAGGAACTATTTCTACGTGTCATCCTGTTAATGTGATACATAAAAACATTTATTTTTAAATGTGTGCATCTTCTCTTGTGTAACAAATCTAACACTTCTTCATAAGATTGGAAGCTCTGCAGCATGGCAGAATATTGTGAAAGCCCCGTGATGGTTCAGGTTTGCTGCAAACTCTCAGGTAGGGCTAGAGCAATGGTGATGTCACCTTATCACAACACATTCTGCTACAGAGATTGCTCCTCCTTCTGATTGGCAAAATACTATTCTGGCTTTTGTTAGGAAACTCCTCCTTGACTTCAAGTTATCAACACCCTAAAATGGATGTAAAACCAGAAGATACTTCCAGAAAGATGCTTTGTAAAAACTGAAAATTAGGATGTGAAACAATAACTTTTATCATATTTTCTACACCCTATCAGTATGTTCAATATACTTTTGAGTATTAATATTCAGTTCAGAGCATGATATAAAAGCTTTAAAAATCTCAGAAGATTTAAACAACTTCTGATTACTCTTGCTGTATATCGTTTATTAGACAAATAGCATCTGAATAATGCAGATTATGCTTTGAAAACAGACATGACGGATGTTAGGAATGTGTATATAATCTGAAGAATTTAAACAACCACATACTTACTACAGTATGAACAGAAACATGAAAAGGAAAATGTTAAGGGCTTACAAGAAATGCATATTCTTATCTAGCTGAAAAGATGCAGCTGGTTTTCTACTGCTACTTAAAATGAAGAAATTTAAGGGAAGACACTTTTTAAAAAACAATACATTTGACGATGTCCATGTCCAATGGCAAGGGTCAAAAAAGCATGGTACTACCTACAGACAAAAAGGTTATCTGCAACCAGAATATCACTAAATCATTTTGTTTAAAACTCCATTGTTTCGAATCACTACCCTGCTGAATGTATGGATGCCAGGAGGCATAGTCAGTAGGTACAGCAGTGGGTTGTAGCCAATAAGGGGGAGTCTGAAAGTGTCTACAGACTAGCAAACCATTGGTGTCTACTTACAACACCTTCCTTTCACCAAGTTCTATGGCAGGGAAGGAAAGTGTGTGGTTTGTCTTCCTTTGGGCTAGGCTCTTTTTGCCTCTTGAAGGAGATTATTCTGCAAGTATTCTGCAAGGAGAAGGCAAATTCCCAGCCTTTATTTTGGACTTTTGCAGAAAGCACAAACAGTCTGGATTCCTAGAATCACAGCTTTAAAAACATTTTGGGATTCCAGGATATGAAAAGAAAGAAAAGCCAAAGAAAAATCAGTGGCATTTTCTAGCTTGCTACAAGGGATATTTCTTCCATTCGCCACATTAGAAATAAAAAGAACATACAGAAAAATCATGGCCATGTTTATTTAGAAATCTGTTTTTTTTCCTGGCAACAGTCAAAGCCAATAACAAGGGCATAAATAATAGCCTATAATAGTTGTGCCTGCTATTATATTTTCACAAGCATCTGGCCCAGCATGGCACAATATGCACTAGATAGACTTTTGATTTTATCCAGCAGGATCCTCTTATATTCTGACACCTACCTCTTTGCCATGTTATCGTGGATGTGTCTATGTCTAGTCTTGCAAATCTGCTAATCTCATCATCTGTTAATGAGCCAGGATCCGTTTTTGTTATTCCCAGCCTCTAGAAAAAGAAACCAAAAAGAAGAAAAATGATACATGAGGAAGATTGCTGCTTGAAAAAGCTACACAAACACCCACTCAGTTCTAAAACCCACCACAGTACATGCTGTGGCCAATTCAAGCCACAATGGCATGTGCTGAAGAGGTCACATGACCAGCTCACACATGCTAAGCTCAATGGAGATTGGCTTTCAGCTCATCACTGCAAAGGCCAGCTGACATCCAGTTATATTTTTTAGTGGAAGTCCATGGTGAAGGAGCTTTGTGCAGCAGATTATATGCAACCTGGTTTCTAATTCTCTTGTGAAACTGTCCATAAGGCCTACTGCCCTAAGAACTATTGACAGAAGTAGCCACATGCAACTGAAGGTGATATTACTCTCTGTCCAATATTGATCGATCAGGACCTTGTTTGCTTGAAGGGAATATTTCTCTCCAGTTGAATTCAGACACCTTTTATGATATCACAATGCTACGGTACTTGTCTACAATTTTTTTCCTTCATAATGAAAAGCTCATTTCAGGGCTCATGGTTATTATTGGAGTTGGACTCTTTTAATAAAAAATATATATTCAATTCCTTTGCTTTAGCAGACCTTACGGTCCAAAAAATTGGCCTCAGCAACATCTCCAATTAGCCTTACTATTTCTACCCTTTATTCTGTAAGAACTAGAGAATCACAATTCAAAAGCTGGAAACAAAAAGGGCTACAAACAATAAGAGACCTCAGTAGGGAAATAAAACCTATTACTGGAGTAAAAATAAAAGCATAATTAGGTAACCTTAAAACAAATTGGTGGTCCATACACGAAATTATAGATTTCTCTGCTAACCCAACAATATTGTTTCAAGCCACCAGAGCCTTAAAACCTATTGAACGACTAATTTTAAATTCTATCTAGGCATCCAAAAATTTACTCTGAAATATCTACAAGATTATCTGTGATGTGATGACAGGGGATCTAATCTCCTTAAAATCTATATGGAAAACAGATTTTCTCAGTGAAATTGATAATGCAGACTGGCAAAAACTTTGGAGGGAAAAATCTTTTAAGTCAGTGTCAGCTAAAATGAGAGAAAATAGTTTAAAAACAATTCACAGATGCCACCACACACCTGTAAAATGCCATAGTTTAAGCTCTCATTCAAGTCCTTTTTGTTGGAGAGGATGTCAACATTTAGGTTCATATTTCCATATGTGGTGGGAATGCAAACCTGGACATTTACTTTGGAAAATGGTATTTATTAAGGAACAGGTGATGCAACCTGATCTGAGGCTAGGTTTATTAAATCTGTTTATAGATGGCTATAAGAATTTACTGTTTAAGGACCTACTAATCTTTTCATGTCTGCAACTAGAAATACATTAACACAATATTGGAAAACAGGTACTAACTTAACTTTAGAGACATGGTGGGATAGACTATGGAACATAGCTTTTATGGAAAAAGCAGAAAAGCATCAACCAGAAGAGCACTAATGAGTGCAAAGTCCAAATAATATTTTGAAACTGTATGGTACATGTTCAATCAGCACACTGGAAAGGTGAATGTTATCCCCCTACAACCAGCTAACCATGGCTCACACTGGGACAAACTTTTAAGACTCCTAGCTGCTATAATAAACTCTAAAGTATCATAAAATCTGCTTAATGTTTGACTTTGTACATGCATGGGAATGTTTCTTGAGGGGTGGGGGTTATATGGAGATTGTTTGTTACATATATTTTCAGAAACTGAAAGTTAAAAAAGTAAAAATACACATTTTTTAAAGTCAATGACAGTTTAGAATTTAAAAAGCATTGGGCTACATTGCCATTGCCACCCAGCGATAACAGGAGACACAGACTGGTGTCATATACCGACTGGGGTCACTTTCCTTATGACCACCTGTTTTGGGGAAACTGGTATCTGTTGCAAGCAGAGTTTCGAAGCGCCCTAAGTAGTGTTATTTGCAGGTTTCTCCAGACCCATAAAAGACTCCAAAGCACAGAGATAGTTCATTGGGGCTGATGGAAGGCGTAAAGTAGTTTCCAAACAACCAGGTTGCTTCACTCACCACCAAAGTCACTTAGATGCTGCCTAGTGGGAGTTTGACTAGTTTGTCTGATTGGATACATTTTCAACCCGCTCTAACAGTGTACTCCTATGTGTGTTTACTCAGAAAAAACCCCACTGGGTTCAAGAGGCCTTACCCCCAGATAAACTGGATTGCAACTTAAAAGCTGAGACACTTTCTATAAACTGTGACAATCTCACTTACTGAATATGTGATGAAGTTGAAATACATCATATAATGCCTTCCTGCAGAGACAACACAATTCTATCTGACTACATAAATCACTATGAGATGGGGATGGATGATTGATTAATTTAAACCTATATTTGTTTGGAGACCTTTTGACCTTATTAGTTCAAAAATAGGAAACTCTAATTATTATAAGCCAAATAAGTTTAAATTCATTATTTTTTTAAGAGACCCAAGGTCTTCTAAAAGAATCCATAAAATATTACTGAAAGTTTAAAAGGCCACTTACTTTCAGACGTGCAAGCTGAATGGCTGAAAATTTTCTCTCTCCATGAACTAATGGAACCAATCTATTATATAAGGCCTGCAAAGAACATACAGTATAATGAAAATCAGAAGGCAAAGTGCCAGTCCCCCATCAAGGATCATAAAGTGCAGTCCTGATTCTGCTAATAACTGAGCATGCATTTTCCAATTCTGTTCCAAATTGGTCTCCACCCATTACAGCTTCTGAGACATTCTTCTTCCCATTTAAAGGGCAACTGATACAAAATTAACAACTATTATAACCAGCAAAATGTCTTTCATCTGCTCAGGAAAGAAGGTTTGCATACTTGCGAGTACTTCCACCACACAGAGCCCATGCGGCGCTTCCTTTGGGATTACTGAACCCTTAGGGAAGGACTTTAGAACTCCACTCAGCAGAACAACAAGGTTCCCCAAGCATGGCAGTATTGGCTCACCACATTTTGAAGTAAATACATATTACAATCTAAAAACAAGGGCTCCCATAAGGCCACCAAGGTTCTGCAATTATCAGATGGCACTGCTCCTTAGGATCCTTATCAGTATGGACTAAACACTCAGTTTCTGGGACAGAAGACGAGAGTTCCCTTAACTACTGCCATGCCCTCAAGAACAGCATTTTCCTTCAAGAAGTGAATTACAACCTTTCCATTATAAAGGAGAATATAAAGGGAACACTCTTGGAATGCAGCCTAAGCCTCTTCTCTGGCAACCTCAAAAGCCCAGCACTGAGAATCCAAAATGCTGTTTCTTGGTCTGTCTAGAACAGAGGTAGCCAGTGTGTTGCCCTCCAGGTGTTGCATGTCTACATCTCCCAGCATTTCTAACCATTGGCCGTGCTGGCTAGGGCTGATGGGAGTTGGAGTCCAGCAACATCTGGAGGACAGCATGTTAATTACTTCTGCTCCAAACTGTGACAAAAATGCTGGCTCTGTATATAGATGAACCTTGAGTGGAAAAGGTCTCTAAATCCACTGGATTACACCAAAACATACCGTATACACAAATTATTAAATGGTCAATAATGAATTATTTAAAATGCTTGTAACTGCTGTGTTTTAGGAAATGCAGTATTCACAGTAACAATCAGATAACATTGTGATGGAAATTATAAAATGGTTGGCTTTACCTTATCAGACTGAGTATTTTCATGCAGAATCCTTGCATCTATAGCAGCAGCCAGCAAATTATTTGCTGCAGTAATGGCATGAATATCTCCAGTTAAGTGAAGATTGAACTACGGATGAATTAAAAATGAGAAAAACATTCATTTTGAGCCGATTGGTGAAACCCATCCAAGCCCTTTCACTTGTGGGATTAACAGCTCAGTTGAACAACTTTCAAATTGTTGTGGAAATATGATTAAATCATCATCATTGTAGCTGAAGAGATTTAATACGTGAGAGAGGGTCTCAGTTCAGTGGATGAGAGTTTACAGCCAACACAACCAAAGTACAGATGAATTAAGACGAGCTGGAAAATAAGTTTTTGCTAGGATGCAGCAACCTGCAATTTGATTCATACATTCAGGCTTTTTTATTTATGATGTGAATATTGAAGGACAGAATATACTGTGTACTTCAGAATGATTGTGTGAACTTATATTGGAAACAGAATGCTGGGTGGATGGCTGGTCTCATGAATTTCATAACACAATTGAGCAAAAGTGTCTCAAACCAAGACAAAAAGTACAGCATGAGAAAATTAATGGCATTACACAAGGGATGAAAATTAATCTGCTGATTAAAGAGATTTCAAAGCAATTACTATTTGTCTCTGTATGTATTTACTCTTTGACAACAGAGAGGAGCTAAAGTCCATCTTCAATGGTGCGAAGAAAATTTTAGCTTACCTCTTCCATTGGGATGACTTGAGCATATCCGCCCCCTGCTGCTCCACCTACGCAGCAAATGAAATGCTTATGTTACATTAGTAAAACTATTCTGAAGGAAGGCTTGAATAAACCATAAAAGAAGAAATGGAATGATGCAAAATTTTGAGTCTCTAATGAGATTCAGAAAACAAAGAGTATCCCACCAAGCATGGCCCACAAGTATGGATGGGAAATATTGAGATAGATTTCAAAAGCAGCAAACTTAAAGTGTGGATGTGTGGGTGAAAATGCACACTGAAAAGTCTACCCACATACACATTGACACCCCAGTGTGGAAACAGTTTCAGCTGTGTATCTATGAAATAGATAATCACCTACATGACAGAGCTATCTGCATATTTTAAAAGTCTACAAAAATTATTATGCACCATACTCTCTGGACATGCCTTTAAAATCAAAGAAACAGAACAACTCTAAAACACACGAATATTTCACCAGTTTCCTTTGGCCAAAACAGTCCAAAAGCTATATTATAAAGTACTGTATAATATGAAATAATGAGTACCTTTAACACCAAATGTAGGTCCTTGAGAAGGCTGCCTCAGGCAGGCAAAGGAATTTACTTTAAGGTGGGCTGTCAGAGCCTGAACGAGGCCAATTGTCACAGTGCTCTTTCCTTCTCCAAGTGGGGTTGGTGTAATCCTAACAACACGGGAGGATGAAATGTTTTACTATGAGTATGGAAAAGCTACCAATGCAAGCCAAATAAAAATTAACAGTATAATCAATTTCAACTAAACGATGCTATTATAAAACAGGCAATTTACATCTGTTACACTAACTTTGGTTGACATCACATGGTATCAGCCTGCTTGTGGAACAGGCTTCCTCTCCTGCCATGGGATTTTGTCCTCCTTTCCTTCCCCCAGGGCCCTCATGTATCTCCAAAATCTGCTCAGGAGTTGAGAAACCCATTGGAGAAGATTTGGGGGTGGTGCATGGGGCTACAGCAGGGAGGAGTGGAAGGGGAAGTTCTATTGCATCTGCTTGCATGACATTGGATATCGCCCAAATGTCAATACCTCTTCTGTTAAAGCAACTGACTTAAGAACGGGGAAAACAAATTGTTTTGGCAACTGTTCTGAATACCTGGCACATACACTGAATTTGGTATAGATTTACATGCAAGACCAAAGCCTCTCCAACTTTCTTGAAAACTCATTCTTCAGCATTTAAGGGGAAATACAATGAATAGGCTTATCGAGTGTGCCATTATGTAGTGAACGATTATTTCCTAACCTCTCCAACATGAATGAGAAGGGGGGGAGGGGAATACATTTTGTACAAAAACACACCACAAAAAACAAGCAGTGAGAATAATATGTTATAATAATAAATAAAGATGTGTTAGTAAAGTGCAAATAATAATGCTTGCAAAAGCCAAAATCTACATGAGCCCCTGGGAGTTTTTAAACAGAGGGGAAGTATATTCATATGCTAGATAGGAGAAAGGAATAAGAACACTATTTGGCCTACCCTGCTCCCAACAATAAAGTGGAAAGGATATTTCTCCCATGTAGCTATATCCCACTGTCACAATTACAGCTGTGCAGCTGCATTCCTTATTTCAAGTTGTACATAGATACTTGCTAATCATGTTCGCCCTCAACAGCAGCTCTATTTTATCAAGGAACATCAGATATACAACCATCCAGATGTATGTTTTCCTAAAACATTTCAGCTTTTAAAACAATGATCACAGACAGGGAAAGATAATCATACAGAAGCAATTAAACAAATACCATATGAATTGAAATAAAATGTAACTAGGTATGGTTCTAGTAAGATTGATGGCAAGAGAACCACGATCGTATCCTTTTCTGATAGAGTTCTAATTTGAAAGTCTACAAGCTCAGTTT
This sequence comes from Podarcis liolepis, assembly GCF_965112155.1. Classification (NCBI taxonomy): domain Eukaryota; kingdom Metazoa; phylum Chordata; class Lepidosauria; order Squamata; family Lacertidae; genus Podarcis; species Podarcis liolepis. Next base: position 67,671,107 of record NC_139557.1, on the reverse strand, counting down.
GAAGATAATGGGATGCACACTTGAACCACTAAGTGTGTCACATTCTGAACCAACATACCTAGAAATTATGGTGTAATTGGAATCAATAAAGTAAACTGAGATCACAATGGTTTAAAGAGAAAGAGAATTCAGCTAAGTTCTGATAAAAAAATGAAGTTATATGGGTGATACAAAACTATATTTTGTTCCATCTCCTAATACATCAATGCTTGGTTAATTTCTATTCTGTCTTTAAAAAAACCACACCCTATATACACACACCTAAAGTTAAAGTATGATTAATGATTTTGAATTACCATAGAAAGATTTCAAAACCAGCCAAACAATTCATCTGGGGCATCTCTCTCATCAGGCAGAGAAAATTCAAGTTAAGAACAAAACAAAATAAGATTACATTTTCATTCACATCACTCCCACTCAGTTTCTAAGGGAAAAGCTTGCCAAGATATGCTATACTTAACTGTTTAAATCTGTGATACTTTAGTACTTGCAGTGAAATAAGTAGTTTATTAAAGGAATGTGACATTAAGGATTACATTTTCATTCCCAGGGACATACAAGTATTCATGCATATGCTAGCCAAAAGGGGTAACTCCTATAGCATGACCTCCTGAAGACTCTAGCTAGAAATCCACCTCTAATTAGAAACATCTTTCCTTCAACATTAGAAACTATGCAAAAGGTCCAGCTGTCCTCTGTATGCTACGATCACTTCTGGTGAGAGATACAGTCTGAAATATTTGTTTTATAGATTATCATCTTTCAAAAAAATAATAATTGAGTATTTTGCCCCCACAGTTGCTATGAAATAATGTGTTCTGCCTATTCTCTCTTACGCTGCGGCAGAACACAAACTCTCAAAAGCATAAAGCTTTTAACTATGATCACTGGTGCCAAGAGGACTGACCAGTTTTCTTTTCCAGCCCATCTAGTACCATGAAATATGTTGTTTGCCAGAAGCCAATTGTGGATTTTGAACCTGGAGGCTTGGCGATGTTGTGGATCCAGTTTGTGAACTATCAACACCAAGGACCCAAACAGAAGTAGTGTTAAAATGCACATGTTGTCTATGGAAGCGTGTCCAGAAATCTCTCCTTCCACTGGCACATGAGTCGGTATATAAAAAAGCACCATGGTGTAAATGGTGTAAGAGACATGACAGAAGTGGAAGCTAGATATGGGGCTATTTGCATCAGTAGCCACATAGCAGAACACATAGTCTCATTCCATAATTTGGCCAAAGAGAGAAATTGACTGGTCTGCAAGAGCTACCTAAAGACCCTGGAGTAACAGGGTCAATGAGAAAGCCTATTTTTTGTGAGCTATTATTTGAATGTTCTGTTACTTCAGACAGACAGTGAGAGAACAGTTCATGCTGTCCTGAATATTTATTAAGAAATAACCCTTTTCCGAAATACAATTGTTTCTACTGAATTCTTTGCTATCTGACAATGTGAGCTCATAGAATGTTGCCAATCTGCTCTCTGTGGAAAAACACACACGTTCTACTATATTTTAATTAAAAAACAATGAAACTTTCAAATTGTAAGGGCATTTTCTCATTTTGTAAACTGGATATGTAAGGCAGTGGAGGACTAGAAAGTAGTTAATATAGTATTCTGAATCTATTAGGACACTTCAAAGGAGAATATGGAAATAAGTTGAATTCCTCTCACTTTTCCTTTGGTTTAAAACAGATTTGCCAAGGGCTTAATTTGAAAGAAGCCCTTTCTAAAAATGGACTAGCAAGCTAAACTTAGCCTTTGGAAGTTTTTCTTTTACAACTCATATAGTCAGTGTCCTAAAATATTTTAACCTTTTAAAGAAGTGAAGCCTAGAAGAATCTCTCTCCTAACCCGATTGCTAAACATTATTCCTATTCTGCTATCACTTGCCCTAGATTTATTTTATTCATAAAACTATTTATTTACCATTTTAACATAACACACATGAAAGCAGTTTACAGTAATATCTATATATAATAGAAACACATACAAATTTAAAATCAGAAACCATCAACTTGTATTTATGGAAAAATGTATTTTTAGTGGCCAGCATAAACATGGTAGAATAACTGTTTTAAAAACAGGAAGCAGAGAACAGGAAGAAGATGGAGGGCTGTAAAAAGTGGAGATCCAAAGGATAGGTATTGGGGCCTGTGCTTTTTAACTTATTTATAAATTATCTAGAATTAGGGATGAGCAGTGAGGTAGCCAAATGATAACAAATTGTTCAATTTGACAGAGGTCTATAAGACTGTACATGGTAAGAAGAAAGTAGATAAGTATAAGTTTTTCTCTCATAATACTGGAACCTGAATGTTGAAAAGTTCAGGACAGACCAATGAAAGTACTTTTCACGCAGCATAGGAGAAAGGGAAAATTTGTGAAAATCATCTCTTTCTCCACTCCAATTTTTAGTTCATGGAAGTTCCACTGAATGAAAGAGCCTTCAAGCAAGACTCAAATGGATAGAACCCAATGTACTTAAAGCTACTTAGCAGAACAGTCATAATTCAGAGCAGTGAGACAGGATAGGTGGATCCATGGCTTAAAATGGAGAAAGGTGAAACATATAAGAACACCACCTGGTATACTCCACTAAGTCTGAAAGCAGAACTGCATAGCATCTGCTGCTAATCCCCAGAATAATTGGAGAGAAAATAAGCCCTGTGCTGATGTATATTTGCAAAGGGCTTATCAATTACATAGGGCACTTAAGATGGAAACAAGCATTGTTATTTTAATTCCCTCTATTCTAAAAATAATTTATACTTTTTCTTGAGTAGTTCCCCATCCCCATACCTATTTTTCCCCCAAATATAAATGGACTACAAGAAGAGAGAGAGGGAGAATATTTTTAAGTGTTGTGGCCTTAAAATCTGGAAAAATACATATTAAATAAGTTGAAGTGCAAGTTGGGAGGGTTTAGTAAGAAAATGAAACAAAATACTTCTTACCCAGCAACCAGCACATATTTTCCATCTGGTTGATCTTTTAACCTTTCCAGCAGGGACAGACGTACTTTGGCTTTGGTTTGGCCATAGATTTCAATTTCATCTGCAAGCAATCCTATCTCCCTAGCAAGGACATCAACAGCTTTTGGGTTCTGTCCTCGGGAAATCTCAATATCACTGCAAAGGAAAACAAATTAGAGCCAGGAGATCTCTGTCAGCTTAGATGGTCATAAGCAAGGAGGCAGATGGCAGCAAAAAAATACTGAGAACAACAGTTACTATTGGCATGTCATGGTCCTTTCGTTCATTCATTTTATTTTGTGAACCACCCTGAGATCTACAATGAAGGGCAGTATATAGATTTAATTAATAAATAATAAATAAAATTGCAAACTTACACTGCAATCTTACGCATGTATGTTTACTCAAAAGTAAGCCCTGTAGGGCTTCCTCCAAATAAATCATATGACTGAGATAAAATAAGTTATAAAACATTAATACTACCATTTTGGAAATGTCTTACTATATAGAGGTGGCTAAATCTAATTGTAAATGAAGGGCCAGAACTCAGTTGTAGCAATTATGGGGTCTGTGAAAGAGAGACAGGAAGAGTGTGAGAGAGTAAAAGAGAGAGAGATGAGGATGATAATGATAATGATTTATTAAATTTATGTACTGCCCTTCACCACAAGATCTCAGAGAAAGAGAGAGAAGGAAGGAATTGAGGAAGGAAGGGGACTGAGTCACACACGCATATATATTTAATAATATTCTACTCTTTAGAAAAGCCCCTACAATGCTTTCACATTTCCTTAGGCATAAATCTCTTGGCTGATTGATATTTATAAAGGGAAACCCAGGGATTCATATATTTGAACTTGGGAGACAGATGCTAACACACACACACACACACACACACACACACACACACACACTTTGCTGTTGCTTCCCCATTAGGTAGTATAACTGGGCAGATACAAAGCAGATACCTGACCAAACAAGGAGGAAATGCGGTGGGGAGAACAACAAAATGCAAAAACGAGCCAAGGCAAGGATATTGTATTTGTGTCAAGCTTCATAGAGGGCATACTGTAGTCAGGATAATGTGAATTGTATCAGTTGTGCTCGACATGGATACAAAGAAGAGCTTTGCTTGTCCAGAAGATTACAGGGCAATCTTCCATTTTTAGAAGGCATCAGACTACTGTAAATGTAAATACTGCTGGGAGGAAAAAAGCTTCAATGATTCACTAGGAGGTTTTTCCATCTCTGCTACAAAATCATCTCAAGCCGTCTTCCCTTGCAGCAATTACTTTCATTCTGCCTGCCCTCAGCATGAGCTACTGCTATATGATGTTTCACATGAAAAAGCTGTGTGCTGGTAACAGCAGGATTCCAATGAACTGGTAGCAATAGATGGAATCATAATTGTTAACCTTCCAACACTGAATCCCTTCAACTTGATACAGGGGGATTCATAAGGGCTCAAACTGGGTAAATGCTGGATGGCCAAGGTGCGTTGGAAAAGCCCTGAGCACTCTTCCTTCCTGGCTCCTCAATGACAAACTCAACATATTAGGAAGACATTTAGCCCTGGCATATTCCATTTTAAAATATACATAGCTAGAAGGGGACGTAGCAAGCTGAACTGGGATCATGGGGGCAAGGAAGCATTAAGCTTTTGCCCCCGCCCCCGGTTTGGAACTGCCTCCACACTTGGCATTCAAAATGGGAAGAAAGGCCCCATGGGTACCACCTGCTTTCTGCTTAGCACAGCTGGGGCCAGGTAAGGACTGAGTGACAGCACAAAAGCATCAGCAACAGTGTAACTTTGTTTTGGTCACCGTCACACTTCTTTACACAAGGCAAGATGCAGTTACGTCATGCACTGGCAAGCTCTTGGAAGTAGATATATTGCAAGTCAAGTATTTATGCCTAGCTGTTGCAGTCTGCAATGTTTGCCAGAGTGTTTTAGATAGCAAGTGTTACCAGATGTTAGATGTGTCAATGTATTCAAGAATAACTGCAATGTGCTCTTTAAGGATTCAGTCGCCCCCAGTATCCTCTGCACCGATACACTGAAGTGAAAATGGACCAATGCTTCAGTGTTGGTTAAGCCAAGCAGGTATGTGCCTCATGGGAGCCCCATGCAAGAACATGAGTGAAGCACAACAAATATGCAGAGAGCTTGCACCTACTTTAAGAATTTTATTATTGAGTATTTTGGGGAGGAAACCCTGCAGATGTTACAGTAGTATCTTTGGAAATAACTCTAATTAATACTCCGAGTTCAGAGAGAGCCTAACACAGATGTTCACAGTTTCAATTTGCATGTTGCTTTCTTGTCACTTTTCAAAGAATGACTCATCTGTTTTACTATAATACAGCATATTATTGAATGAGGATACTTTATATCTTCCATCTGCCCACCAATGTTTCATTTGTGTGTAAAATAAACAGTTATGTAGTTCCAATAGCCAAACAGAAATCCTACAAATCATAAAATATTTACATGTATTTTAACCTAACCCGTAACACAATATACACGTTGACCTAATTTAAGGGTTTTTTGGTTTTTTTAATTGTCTCCTCCCTGCCCGTTTTGGCATGCTGGAGAATGCATTTATTGGATCTGTGAAAATTTAAAGATATTGAATCTTTTTCCTATAGCCATCTGGAAATGTTCTGTTCTGTTAGAAGCCTCAAACGCTAGAACTCAAATTGGTTGTAAGAACATTAAACAAAACAAAACAAACAGCCCAAATACTCTCTCTCTCTCTCTCTCTCTCTCTCTCTCTCTCTCTCTCTCTCTCTCTCTCTCACACACACACACACACACACACACACAGTATTAAGGCATATTAAAAAAAAAATTGGAGAAAATGTTATTTTGTCAAAAAAATAATAAAGGCAATTTATGCACAACTCCTCTAGAGGTGTGGGACAAATTATGAATACTCTCACCCATCACCACACAGGTGTGTATGCACATCCCTGACTTTGCTTCCATCCCACCCTGCCCCAGCAAGCTGTAGTGATGCTGGGATCAGGAAGGCAGCTCCACTCCACCTCATAGCCACTACTGATGAACGGCAGCCTGAGCTTCTTAGAGGAAGGGATGAATTTTTAAAAACCCACAGGCTATTTAATAAATAAATAGTGTTGGCAAACAACTTACAAAACTGACCACTTTGGGGTCAGAAAAGACTGGGCTTAGTTTAATACTTGAACCGCTTGTTTGAATGCAATGCCCTATGCTTCTTAACTTTGTACCCAGGCACTACAAATAGTTTGCCATTGCTTTCATTTTAACTTTCAATTCTTTGGTATTAATATTAATTTTCCATCTATACCGTAAGTCACGCTTACAATATTCCTGCATTTGCAGGCAGTTGGACCAGCTGACCTTCAGAGTACCTTCCATCTCTGCAAATTGTATGATTCTATGTAGCTGAAAAGTGGGATGGAAATAGTTTAGATACATACAAACATACCTGGGAACGGGCGAAAGGGGTTGCAGCTTTAAGCAGCGAAGATTCCAGCTCTTATACTGTTGGGTCTGTATCCACTGCTCACTGATCTTTACAAAGTTCTTTTTCAAAATTGAAAGGGGGAAAAAGATTGTAATATACAGTTGGAAACCCATATTCTGTTTCTTACACTTTTCAAGTCCATTTCCTGTTTTCATAAACTTTGGGGTATGAAGGAGGGGGATTTTGTTGTGGGAAATGCCTAATCAGGGATTGTGTTCCATGGGTTCCCTGTGTCCCACACTGTACACTCCATCTGCATTCTAGGTTCTAAAATTAATTTTGCAATTGTGCATGCACACTTTGCCATTGTTTTCAGTTTGCAATTTTTTCCTTATAGATTGCTAATTCATACTACTAGTACATGTGCACATTGATTAATTCACAGTACAAAAAGAACTCCTGCTCGTGAGCCTGTGGAACTGTCTTATTTTCTCTCTCTTGCATTTCAAGGGCCCAAAAGGTAGTACATAGTCTTACAAACCTGCATGCACATTGCCACTGCCAGCTGACCTACATCCTCACTCAGAGGGGAGTCACTGCTCCTAGCTGACTGTTCGCCAGACGCATTTTGTCCTGCAAAATATTTTTTGAAAATAATCACATAAATTAATCGGGAAAGACAATTAGAACTATGCAGGGAGAAGATGACTTGACATCATTAGCAAAATTGTCAATAACTGTAAGGATTTTAATCCCTTCAGTATTTTCAGTTGGAAAGATCCTAAAAATAGGAAAATGGCAAATATAAAGCAAGATTAACTGTACCCACCTGCCAGGTTTTGATCTCTAAAGATGTGCACATAACAAAAGGAGTAACCACCAACATATGAAGCTACCTCAAGCAGCTGTCACACAGTAGCTGTAATATATGCCTCACCCCTTCTAATAATATTTTTAGGAAGTTTGACAGACAGTTTACATAGTGAATCCCTAAAATTAACACTGACTAAGGAAAGAAGGTTCATAACCAAACATTGCTATGGAAAGTTCCATAAAATGTTCGGAAGCCCTTACAATAATTTAAGAAAAACATTATGAAAAAACAACAACTCATAGTCTTTTCCAGTACATTTTTCATTGTCAATGATCCCCTATACAACACCAGATGTTGTACAACATTCTAGTGCAAATGTATTACATTTATGATCTACAGTATTCTGATTTCATTAAGATCACTTTCAGGCATCAGCTGATGCTGCAATCTTCAAATGATTTTTAAAAAGACATTGACTTTGTGATAACTTGCTCTCTGAGAAGATGAGCTTCTCCATTATACTGTGACTACAGTGAATATGAAGTTACTACAGCACAGTATCAGTGAACCTGAATACCAAAACCAATAATTAACCTTAAGGAAATTAAAAAATGAGTAGTTCTCTTTTCAAGCCCAAGATGGCGAGAGAGGAAAAAAACATGCCTGGCTTGCAGCAGCAGTCAACAGGAATGGCCAGTTGGTACCCAGTAGCAAAGAATAGGCAACAGGACAACCATTTTGTAGAGCACAAATAATGCTGACCTGGAACTGTCCATTAATTTCCTCCTAAACATTCATAATTCCATATTTTTACCATCATTTCCAGTATCAGTCAGTCAGTCATTCTATCTATCTATTTATAAACTGCTTAATGTTTTAAAAATCTCTGAGCAGTGTGAGTCCAGTTCTTTTATGCCACTATGAAATGAGTTAATACAACAGGGAGGGCTTACAACTTTACACAGAAGAAAAAAAAAATAAGGGAACAATTAACTGTTCACTTTCAGGTGTACGTAGTGAATGAGTTACCAGTGTAAGGAGGTTACTGTGGTTTTACCACATCACAGCTATATAATTTCTATAGCTCTTACCTTTCATGCAAGGGACTAACATATAGCAAAATATAAAATAGCATCAAATAAAAAAGCAGGAGTCAACAAAAAGAAATGACAAAATTGTTCAATGGTAACTTTTTACTCCAAGCAGCTTTTTCACTGTTATGGTCTCACAGACTATAAGCAGGGCATTCTTATAGAATGAAATAACACCAGGCAACTTTTAAAAATATAAAATAAGAAAGAATTTAATATACATATAAAAATTAAAAGGAAAGGAAAGGAAACATGCAGATTCTTTGGTGCTATGGTTTCTGTCAGGTAAAAGCAATAGGTGCATCAATAACTAAATTGCAATTAAACTATGCACATTCTTTCTATCAGAGGTATGTGTTTAATACAGATGCACACATTTAATACATATACTCCCCCCCACAAAACAATAAATATATATTTAAAAACAATAAATAAGCAGAGTGCTTCTGCTGTTCTTTCCAGGCTATTCCAGGAGACAGCCTATTACAAAAACATATGCCCCAAGGCACACAGACATTGTGCAGGCAGTAAACAAAACATATTTCTTTTATTAAAATCTTGTGACTCCTCTTTTTTTACGCCTGTATGTTCATTCTGACACTGAAATATGTAGGTAAACATTCATGTGTGTTATTGGTAGGCACAGTCTGCACTGGAACAGTACAGACTGCATTTCTGAGTTGATCCGGACAATTTAAGTTTTCTGTACCAACCGAAAACTGATAGGGATAAGGTGGAAGAAGGGATAAAAATATGAGTGGACACAAATACATTAGCTATTCAACACTGCACAGCTTGAAAGGAACTCACCCCATAAAATGTCACGTGAACAATCCACACTGGTCATCTCAGGTTTCATCCAAGTAGCTGGAATCTCTTTAGGTTTGGCACTACCCACTATCACCATATCAGCACCATGAAGCTAGGAGATGGGCATGGAGAGAAATGTCGTACAAATAAAGCATTAGCTAACAATAAAATGTACTAGATTGTGTTGTCAGAATGACACCTAACGTGCTGTGTGGATGCTATGCTTAAACCATTGTGATCAGGTGAATCCTCCTCTTCCTGGCCCTACAGCCTCCCAAAATCCACTCCACAGGGAACAAATGTTCAGTCCAAGAATAAATTATTCACCTCTTCCACCTGGCAAGATTTTTAGTGTACCAATGCAATGGCTCCAACAGTTCCCCACACTGCAGATGTTCTGAGGCAAGGTATGTCCTTCATCAAAATTAATGCAAGCAATGTGCCACTTGCAGACAAAGAACTGTTTGGCAGATGCTTGAGTGGATGTGAAAAGGTCCCAATAGGACTCAGATTGTGTCATTGTTCTAGGGACATTGTTTCCCCCGTATGATTTAAATGGAATGAATGTGTTCAAAATTAAAAGAATTAGAAAGGTATATCCAGTACACTTAAATGTAAAACTAAATTGGAGGTGTAAAGACCCAGTCAATAATCAAGTTTATCTCCTTGCAAATGCACCATATGGTTTCCAAACAGACAGTGAACTCAATACAAAACAGATGCTACATATAATTGCAGCCAAATACTATCGAAGATGCAGGGAAGTGCTCACATACTTCCCAAGGCTAACTAGTTAAGTTGTAAAATGAGGTTTGAGAAACTATTATTGAAATCACACGGCAAAGAATGAAGAAATGTCATATGAAACAATCACTTGGGCGAAGATCTCCAAAGACTCACTCTCAAAAGCGTAACCCATTCTAGCTGGCATTTTCTTCCTCCAATCTGGGGGAGATTAACACCAACAAATACTTTGAAACTTTAGCTTGTAGCAGCACACAAGCTAATTTCAACGAGCTTTTTTATTGATGTAGGCTTAGAAGACCCACCCATTCCCCAGATAAAAAAAACTAAACCCTAAAATAACAGTAATACAAGCACTTTAAGCCAAAATACAATGATAACGTAACTGCAAATGTCACACAATTGGAAACCCTGCTTATGAAGAGATCAGCATAAATATTACTTTTCCCTGCAGTTGGAATCAATATCTACAAAATTACACCAGAACACCCCACTATCAAATTAAAAATGTATAGTTAAGATATTAATGGGTTGTATGGGGTGTTAGGGGAGGGGTAGTACCTCTGGTGGGGGACACGTGCTCCTCCTGGGGTAGTTTGCTCACTTTTGGCTCCCACCCTGCACTCACCTGTGGCTCCTAGAAGCCGTCAGCATGTGACAGCGGCCACACCCCGGGAAAGGCTTCAACTGGCCAGCTAAACCCGGCAAGGGTAGCTGATGGGCCTCAAACTCTTGGTGAGTTAGGGACTTCCCCTGCCTGCAAAGACAGGCTCTGGAGGTTTGAGCAGATGTGACCAATAGTGAGTCCAATGGTCAAGAAGGTGGTTTCCGCATGTGCTGTAGAGGGAAGTGAGGGACAGAAGGGGCACATCAACCTGGAAAGGTAGCCTCTCTAGGAGAAGGAAAACTCTTATCCTAAACCTCCACTGCCTTGCAGGATATCTTCAGAAGAAAAGGCTGTGCAGCTTGGCAAATGAGCAATTAGTGTTTTGACTATAGGCTAGGGAGACAGAGCACGGAAGAAATTTGCCTGGAGATAAGAGGACCTAGTAACAGCTCGGTGGTTGGCTGAGGTCTCTCATATAGGCAGCATGACCTATGACATCGTTTGGCTAGTTAGGAGTATTCCGGAGTGCTTGGAGAGTGATGAGGTTTGTGTCTGTATATAGTAACTTGTATATAGCTTGTGAGTTTACTGCCATATATATATATACTACAAAATCAAGCTACTAGTCCTCAGCTTTGTTCCTGATTGTCTCCATTGTTGCCTAGGAAAAGCTGCACTACTCTGCTAAGTTGCGCATCACTGAAGAAGTTAAGAGGTGAAGAGACTGGTCCTAGTAGCATGCGAAAGGACTTCAGAAAGTGCTCACAGGCTTCGGAGTCTTATAAGTCTTGTATGCCTCCTTCAAGCAACTCCTGCAGCCCAGCTGGTGCCAAACATATTGCTCTGCTTTCCTTTTTGGACCACATCAGAGAAAGCCAAGAGGGGGGTTATGTTGTCTGGGCAGCCCAGGACCTCTTTACACACTGCCCAGGCTTGCGCCTTGGCAGGTCACTTTGGTGCTTCTACAGCAATGGTTTGACTTCACCCCGAAAGGTGCACTCCATTGTCTCTGGCAACAAATGGATGCCCACAACAATGGGTACAATAAGGGCATGTGTTAGCTAAGAATGATGTAGACTATAGGTGGAATATAATTTCAATTTAATTTTCTCTCCACAAGGAATACATTATGTATGTTTGTCAAATAGTTTGTCAAATAGTAAAAGGGTAAGAGCACATGATTCAATGCCATGGAAAATTATTGTTATTACAAGGCAGTATCTAACAGTGACTTTGTGTTCTGCTTTTGCAAAAGAAAAGAAGAGTCTACTCTATAGGATCTCAGTCTTTGCCATCACCTGCTATCACATCATACTTTTCATAAACATATAAAGTTATTTTTCTACCAACAGGATTATTGATAATCAGTTTGCTTCAGGAACACAGTTCATCATCCCCTCCCTCCCAAGGCCAGCTGAATGAATCACTGATTTTTTATTCAGGAAGCACAAATTTAAATATTCCCTGGCGTTATGTGATTGAAGTATCTGAAAAGCAAATATTGTCCAAACACTGCAGTGTCTGCAAGTTTTCTACATAAATTTTAAGAGAGATAATAGGCAAGCACATCTTACCTAAAACATTTGCTATTAAATGTCTCCCTTCTTAATCAAACACACATTTATGATGAATTGGCATTTAATAAACAGTTGCTCTTTGTATTTTGCCATCTCTGATCAAGTAAGAATTCGGGGGGGGGGGGGTGAACACTCCTCCTCTGTTTAAAGACCATGCAAGCCTTAAGGCAGCTGTGCCAAGACAAATGGTCATAACTAAAATCAAGTTGATCTGTAAGTTAAAGAAATATGACTTGGGTGTCCAGTCCACCAAAATCAAAGGAAATGAAGAGAAATAAAATAAAATGATAGATGGCTACAAAATAATCTCAAGGCCAAATTACACATTACACATGAGATGTGTGATAGAATCTTTCATTGTTCCCTTTCTTCTTTAAGGCAGTCACAAGGGCCTCCAAATTTGATCATAACAATGGGAGAGTTTTAAGCTTTTCTCCTGCACTGTTTCCCTGACCTAAGTATTCCCCCCCAATGAAAGCTGCTTTTCCTTGTGGTGGGGGGATATCACAGTAATCCAGTCTTGTTGAAGGTGGATAATTGCCAAGTACACTTTTTCAAATATGTATTTTCCCATTGCATTTTTTGCTGATGCTCTGTCTTTGGAGGCCAGCAGAGATTTAACATTTGCTCATCCCTGCAAGAGCACACAGTCCATTTTTCCAGCACTACAGCTATCCAACTCAAATTTGGCACTAGTCATGGTTAATGCTCACTATATTTGCTGTTAAGGAAGACTGAGAAGCAAACTGGTTTCAAAACCCAACAGCTGACAGGAATGGTGCTTGTAATCTGACAGTGTATTCTTGAATGATTATTAAAGGACTGAGAACAATGTGTGTGTACTGGAGCTTGTGAAGCTCACAAATACTCTTGGCACTCTTCTAGTCAACCCTCAAGATTTGTTATTCTAAAGAGCACTAAACTCACACAGGTTATAGAACAATGTGGGAGAACAATTCACAATGTGGGACCAATGTAGCTAATATTTTTTTAAAAAAAACCTGTTTTATAGATTTATAGCACTACTTCTTAGTAGGATAGGATGATAATTCTCATTTCCCTTCAATATATGTAAACCATTCTAATGGTTTACAGTGGTACCTTGTTCTCGAACTTAATCCATTCTGGGAGTCCGTTCGACTCCCGAAACCCTTCGGAAACCAAGGTGTGGCTTGCGGTTGGCTGCAGGAGCTTCCTGCACTCAAATGGAAGCCACGTCAGACATTCAGCTTCCGAAAAACGTTCACAAACCGGAACACTTACTTCTGGGTTTGTGGCATTCGGGAGCCGATTTGTCCGGGAGCCAAGCTGTTTGAATAACAAGGTACCACTGTACTTGGATTTCACGTGATCCAAATGTTTTGGGTCTCCTATAGGTTTCACTATATAGTCGTACCTCCATTTACGTAACCCTATGGTTACGTAAACTTTGGGATGCGCACATGGCAAATCCAGAAGTATGTTACCAGGTTTCACTGCACGCATGCACAGAAGTGGTCTTCAGGTTGCGGAAACCTTGGGATCCGACCGGACCTCCGGCACAGATCCTGTCCGCAACCGGAGGCACCACTGTACTTAAAAAGAATGGCTCTGTTCCTGAAAGCAAGTAATCTATCTTTAAGAACCAAGGAGATATTATTTGCTTGACAATGCAACTGCGGCTTATGAAATCTATTCTGACTAGTTTTTAAGTATCTGAGGGCACTGAGCCAATTCAAAAGTATTCCATTTTGTAGGGGAAACTGTGTGTGTGTGTGTGTGAGAGAGAGAGAGAGAGAGAGAGAGAGAGAGAGATTATATTATATTATATTATATAAACACATACATACACAAGCAGGGCACTTCCCAAGTAGATTTCAGACAACAGCAAACTGGATTAAATTGCAAAATTAATTGGCAAGTCACAGACTTTCTGCTACCTGATTCTTGAATTTTGTCTTCCCATCAAAATTAAGTTGTAGGGTTTTTCAGAAAATTTACTATGATTATGAGAAAGCATTTGGACAGAAATAGTTGTTTTCATAATAAAAATAATAAGATAAAGGAGAATGGGAGTGATTGCAATTTATTCCCTGGATGGTCTGTTTGAATTAATGAGGATTCCTCTATATGAGTTGCACAACCTATTGGTGTTTTTTTTTAATGCAGTTGCACAAAAAATGGACACAAAATTCAAAAATGAAATATCAATAAAACTGCATGGTGTAAGGGAAAATAAGACAAAGTCAAAATCTCTAAAATCTGAGAGGCTATTTTACCATTGTGGATGAAGTTTATGCTTTTTTAACTTCTGTCCATCACTTAAAGCATGTAAAATGTTGCTGTAACATCAACAGCTGTAAAAACAGTGCCTTGCCAAAGGAGAAATGTGTTAGCATCACAGCTGCTTTGCTTAGGGAAAACATACTTTGCGTTTTGAGTATTGAATCCAAAAGATGAACTGCAAAGTCCAAAAGATGAACTCCCATGTAAAACTTTTTTACTTGGCTTGACTTGGCTGCCACCTTCTGGGAATGTCTATGAAACATTGGGAAACTTGAGCACAGAATATAAAGATGACGAGCAAGCTGTCAAGTTATAAATAATTCAACATGAGCACACTGAAATACCAGCAAAATAACATGAAGCAACAAACATCAGCAATCAGTCAAATTAAATATAAAACACTCTAAAGAGCATGGCAATGGTGGGAAATTTCAGAAACGGCTTTTATGCATTTAATTAGTTCCACGGTCAACAGAATTCTGCCAGTAGGATAAAGCAGGGGCAAAATTAGGCTTTATATCACCCAGCTCAACAATGCAGTTTGGCACACACCCCACACACATTTGTGTACACACACAAACAGAGGCTGGAAGCCTCAATGGCGCCCCTCTGGAGGCTTCACCCGGGGCAAAAATCCCAGCTAGCTCCCCTGTAGCTATGGCTCTGAATAAAGGGAATATGTGCTTCTGTCCCAAAGCCTGTTGCAATATTTCTCCCTTCCTCCTTCCCTGACTTTACACAGAATGAAATCAAGAGCAGATCTTAGGCTCACATGCTTCCACCACCTCTGACCCTGAATAGAATCCAACACAACAAACTTGTCTTTCCCATGCTTATCTGAACACAGGGTCTCCTCT
This sequence comes from Podarcis liolepis, assembly GCF_965112155.1. Lineage (NCBI taxonomy): Eukaryota > Metazoa > Chordata > Lepidosauria > Squamata > Lacertidae > Podarcis > Podarcis liolepis. Next base: position 67,655,913 of record NC_139557.1, on the reverse strand, counting down.
AACTCTGGATATTAAACCCCCTCTTTTATAGCAATTTGAACATGCAGGTTGAGGTGAGCACCCATGCTTAGAAATCTATTGTGCTGCCTGGATCAGAAGTTATATTTATAAGGAAAGGCAGGAGAGTATGTGGGAAGGCTAGAGAACATGAAGCTTGTTCTAAATATCACTATGTGTAGAGGATAGGACAGAAACCAAACAGATCATTGTGCTAAGGAATGCAAAGAAAAATAAATGAGTGAAGTTTATTTCGTGAACAAAAGTTCTTGGAATATATATAATCACACAGTATATAAAAATAAATGAACCTGGGGTCTTGCTAAGCAGTAAACGTGAGAAAAAGTATGAAGCATTTGGTATATTTACCATGGTCTCAAGCTGCTTCATTTTCCACATGCAACTCATAGTCATGACCCCTTTTCTTTGAAGAAGGCACTGCAAAGAGACTTCTAAAGGTCCTTGAACTCCCAAAAGTAACACCTTTTTTCCATCTAGGGTAGTACGTGCTGGATAGGAGAAGATAACAGTTGCTCCAGTTAGTTACACTGCTAGCAAACTGTACTGGGGAAACAAGTGAACTACAGACATTAATACAGAAGCTTGCCCCCTTCCCCCTGCCCCGCAACAATCTCTCATATGGAAAATGTTACAATTTTAAAACCTTGAATAGGGCAACATTATGCTCCAGAAACTTTTCTGATGACCAAGACCATCATGTAAGCAGGACAGAAAGATATTTTATCAACTCTGACAGATTAATGGACAGAAGAAAGTTTCATGTATTCATAAAAGGAATGACAGTCTTGGCTTGAGTAGCTGAGACATTGATGGCATCTTGCTAAATTAAATAAGCTTGCATATGTTGCTAATCTAGGTAAAGGTAAAGGGACCCCTGAACGTTAGGTCCAGTTGTGTCCGACTCCGGGGTTGCGGCGCTCATCTCGCTTTATTGGCTGAGAGAGCAGGTGTACAGCTTCCAGGTCATGTGGCTAGCATGACTAAGCCGCTTCTGGCGAACCAGAACAGCACACGGAAACGCTGTTTACCTTCCCGCCGGAGTGGTACCTGTTTATCTACTTGCACTTTGTGCTTTCAAACTGCTAGGTTGGCAGGAGCAGGGACCGAACAATGGGAGCTCACCCCATTGCGGGGATTTAAACTGCTGACCTTCCGATCAGCAAGCCCTAGGCTTTGTGGTTTAACCCACAGCGCCACCCATTGCTAATCTATCCAGTTTTAATTAGATCCAGATCCACACAGACTCAAATGCATCTGACATTCCTTTGCTTACACACCTTGCCGACAAAGCCGTTTCCCTTCCTGAGGAAATAAAGTTGTGGGCTGGTTGCGAGCTAGCCCCATGCGCGGAGAGCATAGCTAGTCCCTGCGTCACAGGGAGTCCCCGGCCATGTCACTCTTAGGCCGACCAATCAGGTCAACCAGGGGGTGTGGCTTGCTCCATTTAAGCAGCCCTTGGCCGGAGACTCGCCCCTTTTTCCTGGTTCCCACTTGAACAGTTCTTCAGCATAAATTGACACCTGAGGTCATTCCATCAACTCTCTCCTTTAACTTTCCATAACCCCAGTGACAAAACATAATACCTTCCTTCCTATTTGTAATTGCGGGCTGGGTTTTAGGAAATCTAGTTCCTCTTTCTGCCTTCTATCATAAGCATATGCATTATGAGTTATTAACATACCATATTCAGAAAGTAAAAAATAAATAAATTTTAAAATGTGAGTAAATGCCCACTGCAGTGTTACCACACCAGCAAATGTTACTTCAGTAACTGCAACCCCTAGAAATCTCCGTCACCTCAGTAACTGACCACTATAAACCTTTTGCTGCAACTTGTCCTACTTCTGCGATTTCACCAGGCGTTGCTCACACACTTGTGAGGATATTTTCACAATCATAAGGCCCCAAAACCTGCTTTAAAATGTCACAACTGAAGTAGACATTCTTAGGAACCTGAATTCTCTGACCAATTAATTACACACTTCATGGTTTTTCTGCATTTCCACAGTTAAAGCAACCAGAAGGCTTTGCTAGTAGGTTAACGTAGGTCTATATACATATCATATTATTATGGCCTTGCATGACAGAGTCACTGTTTTTACAGGGAGAAACCATTATCTGACCTGGCCAGATTAGTCACTGCATGGCTGAGCTAGCATGTGAACATATTAAGCACTGTTGCTGAATATAATAAATAACAAACAATTACTTGTACCTAGTTTTTCCAGAAGCTTGACCACAGCACTAGCAGTGGGGGGAATCACACATCCATGCATGTCTCCATGCACCAACCTTGCCAAGTTAAAATCTGTTACTCTGCAATTAAAAATATAGAGGAGGGGGGAGAGAAAGTAAGAGACAGCATGTGCATGTAAAAATATAGAAATAAATGCTCATTCATTAGCACACATAAACTATAACAGGGTGGTGTAAGCTAGAGTACATGCTCATGAAAAACTATAGCTTTATTAACCCATTTTCTCTCTGCAGCAGTGTAGCTGCATCCACTGAATGTGCATAAATGCTTCCACTATATTTTGGAATTGCCATTACCAATTTGGTTTGAAACAGAACATCACCTCCAGAGAAACTTTGTCCCCTTGCCTCTAAATAGTTAATAAAATTCTCACTTCCTCATCTGTTACAAATTAAATATCTGCTTATACTCAGGTCAGTTCTCCTGAATTTTTTTCAAAGTAAATGAAATGAATAATAGCTTTGAATAATAGCTTAGGCAGTTAAGACTCCATAAAGGCTAAAAACAAGAAAGTAGATCACAATTTGTCAGGCCAAACTGGAACATACTTAAATTAAATCCTTTATCTATCAAAGCCAAATTAATGGATGCCTTATATATTTTGCTGTCAAATTATTTTCAAAATTAGGAACTGGGAATTATGCCTAGGCTAGGATAAGGATTAAATTAAAACCCATTTTCTTTTGTTTTAAGAAAACAGTCAGCCGTGTTAATGCTCAAAGGCATGCATTTACAGCTGTTGCAAACTAGGTGGGTGGGTGGCACCTCAGAGAGGGCTGGGTGTGGCCTAGAAAACATATAGGTTTGCTTCGTACATTAAGATAAATATACTCATTGACTGCATTCATATGTCACAGTAACCCAATGATAAACAGTTCACCATGAATGCAGAGATTATGCCCACTTTGCTCCCCCTTGCTAATGAGCAGGCATCGCAAACCATAATCCTTGGCTTAGCACTACATTTGGACAGAGCCATCATGGTTTATTTCACTTCCACAAACCACAATGGTCAAGCCAAGAACTAACTTTGGCTTCAGAACATAGTTGCGCAAAACAAATGACAATCTCCAGTTTGGATGTAGTGCTAAGTCAAGGATCATGGTTTGTTGCTCCCACTTGCTAGAACAGGAGCAATCTCCGCATTCACAGCAAACCATTAACCACGACATACACTGACATGCAAATATGCACTTCAATCCACACATTCATTCATTTGTCATTTTTGATACAGATTATTACAAATGTATTAAAAACGAAATGAAGTAAGCAAAGTTAATAAATATTTCCGACTGCAGGGGGAGTGGGGAATCAGCAAGTCATCTCCCTTCCCTTTCATTGGTGGCAGCAACATCTGGATCCAAGCCCATATGAATCCACATTTTCTGGAGACTGAATAGCATTTAACTTGCCCATTCACATCTTTCTCTGGTTTTACAGCATTCAATATTTTGCTTGTGTATGACTCTTTACCGAGGCGAAGGAGAAGACCATGAATTTTAGGATTCTCATTGAGCTTTACAATTTCATCTATAACCTAGAAAATAATAGAAGGTTAAGAAATCAGGATTTAAAAATGATCAGCTTGAAGGACATGATCAAATATTAGAATTTTAGTATATAATGAAAATTGGATCATTTATAAATGGAATCAGACATGATGTTTCGCTTGCAGAAACTGAAAGAATATAGCAAAAGTACACTCACTATTATGATCGTGTGCTGCTGTAAAAGTCCACCTTTGGGCACTTGAACACTGCTCTATCATTCGAAATGTATACTAACTGCTACATCCCACAATACAGTTGTGAGTCAGTACTATAGTAGTCTAAAGATACCACAATAGGCTGAAGATGGGTGGGAGCTGGTCAAGTAGGGGATCGCAGCACAGACACAGATATACAGTATTTCTAGAACTAGAAGGAACCCGCAACAACCCACAAGGGAAGGACATGGTCGCAGGCCAACTGCAAATTTATTATTTGAAACATGCCATTTATTAAGTGAAAATGAGACAACAAATATAAAAACATCATCATGGCAAGGAAGAATGTCAAATGTATAATGCTTCCAAAATGTGGGCATACAATTTTAACGGGGTGGATTATTTTTACCACATAGGCGAATGTCTTCTATTTGTTCTGTGGAATTTTCTGCACTTAAGAACAATACATGGAGAAGAAGCTTGTCCCATAGTCAGTGGGAACAGTGTGTCTCATGAAAACAGCTCTAGGAATAGCTCTAGGAAGGGGAAATAGGTTTCTAAGGTCAAGATAAGGTGGTAGGATTGGCAGGGGTGGCAACCTCCCCTCCACCCACTCTGCCTCCTCTCCTCCCACCTTCTTTGTAGCTCCTACAACCACCACTAGCTGCTTTTGCTTCTCTCCCTCATACCCCCACCAGCACAATGTCTCTCCTTTCTCAGAGCATGAGAAACTGTGGGATGACCAGGCAAGATAGCATCAAAGACCCTTGTAGAAGTTTTACATTCTTCTCCATTGTTAGAAGATTTGTTGATATTGTAAGTGTAGGTTATGACAGCTACTTAGGTAGGAATACTGTAATAACTGCAGACTGAAAGCTCATCCTTATTAATATTCTATTGGTAATGGTCTTACCATGCAATATAACATACTGTAACTAAACATAGCAGATTTCTTATTGAAATAATGTCTGGGTAAGAAACCTGCAATCAAACAGCAGGCAGCCCTCAACAGTACACAGCTCAAGTTTTCAGAGATAATGTAAATCTGTAGGCAAATGCATCACACAATATATTATTAACAGGGGTGAGCTGAGGACCGAAGACTATCAATCTCAACTTTGAATTCCTTTGTTATTTTTAGAAAGAGTCATGCTATCCTTAACTACTTCAACGGGACTAAACATGTAATCAACAAGACTCCAACTCATGCCTACTCAGAAGTACGTTCTACCGAATACAATGGGTCTTACGCCTAGGTAACTGGGGTTACCTCTGAGTAAACATTCCTTAGGAATAAGAGAGAGCTATTGTGCTTGTGTCCTGTTTTTAGGCTTCCCAAATGCAGGGCTGTTCTTATGGGTATTCAGTTGCAAAACTAAGTGTACTTACTCACAAGGATGTAGTCCTCTGCACACTTACACTGAAGTACACCCTACTGAACTGTTGGACTTATTTCTCAGATGCATAGACTCAGGCAGGACACTTCAATGAAATTTGCAAGTATATGTGCTTTGGATCATACTATTAGGCAGTTTACAGGCATGTACCATAGGCAGTGCTTGGGTGGAAAAACACACATATAAAGATTTTTGCTTGTATTTCAAGAAGCACCACTGGAAGGAGGTGGGCAGAAGCATTTTGCAGCCCCTTCTTCTCCTGTCAGCCCTTCAAACTATATAACTATAACTATATAACCTTTAAAAGCTATCTGAAGGCAGACCTGCATAGGGAAGCTTTTTAAAGCTTAATGCTTTGGTATGTTTTTATATATGTTGGAAGCTACCCAAAGTGGCTGGGGCAACCCAGTCAGATGGGTGGGGTACATATAAATTGTTGTTGTTGTTTGTTAAGCCTCCTGAATGTGATGGGCTATGATGCAGAGCGAATAAGAAGAAAGCGAGAGATCCTCTCATGGAAGGTGTCTCTACATAAATTTTCAGCAAGCCTTCCCACACCACAGCCCAGCCCAGCTCATCCAGGAGGACCCTCAAACTTCAGGTAAAGCCTTTGGAAGCTGTTGGGGGAAAGGAGGGGTAGGAAAGCCAACAACCCTCTTCTATGTGTTTTTTTCTGAATTCAATCAATTAGCCATTCAGCGCTACTGCATCTGGGGAAGCCCTAAATTCATAAATTATTACCTCATGTTCAGTATAGTTGCGAGGGAGACAAATATGAACAAGGTTCAGGCCAATCTGCAAAGAAAAATGGGGAAAAAATATTTGTTATAAAGCCCAATAATTTCTCAGTTTAATTTGGAAGAAACAAGTATCTCCATACTCTCACCTCTTCAGCAACGTTTTTGATAATTTCTTGCCCCAGATCATCATCGCCAACCTTGAAGGGATGAAAGAAAAGTAAAAAAGGAACTGTAACAAGTTAGGAATGGTGTCAAAGAAAATGAGACTGTAAACAATTTGTAACTAAAGAAAAAATCAATACTTGATGAGAAATTTGCAACTGGGTAAGAAATACGATTTACTGAACTGAATGGAAACGGTGAGTTTCTTAACATTACCAGGAGTATGTTGCACAATCAAGCACCTTTGGGCAAATTCTTGGCACTGAGTAGCTTGGCTTTGCAAGCCCTATTCCCAGTTGTTAAAAAACCTATCCCTGATGCTTGCATATTCTTGTGGTTATATAGAAGTGAAGCAATCCCTGACAAGATACAAATGGAAACATACTAGCTTGGCTTCCCAGAACACTCCATAGAAAATTAGAGTACTGGGAAGCAGTACAGAGGATTATAGTGTTTGGCATGTTTTCAGGATGCCAGTAGCCTTATTGCAAGAAGTCACATCGGTGGGTTGCTTTGTACAGAATACCGTATTTTCCGCCCTATAGGACACACATTTTCCCCTCCAAAAATGAAGGGGAAATCTGTGTGTGTCCTATGGGGCGAATGCAGGCTTTCGCTGAAGCTTGGAAAGCGAGAGGGGTCGGTGCACACCGACCCCTCTCGCTCTCCAGGCTTCAGGAAGCTATCAACAAGCCTGGGGAGCCCGCAGGAGTTCCCACAGGGCTCCCTAGGCTGCGGATAGCAGCCTGCTTCCCGGAGCGTGGGGAGCGCTGAAGCAGAGTGCCCCGCGCATCGGGCAGACATTGGCCAGCCCCACAAGCTCGGGAGACAGCGGGGAGGCGGAGCGCCACCATCCTGCTGTTCCCCGACCTGGTTTGGATTCCCTGACCTGGTTTGGGGGGGGGAATAAAGGGGGGGGGAAATTCCTTTATTTCCCCCCAAAAAAACTAGGTGCATCCTATGGGCCGGTGCATCCTATGAGATGAAAAATACGGTAGTTATTTAGTTATAAAATCCAGTTTTCAGTAAGAAACCAATGTTTTAATTTGGACTACTCTTGCACCCTCAGCCCAATTCATGTCATATCAGATTGTTGGAAAGATAAAAATGAGATAGGCCACGTATTCCACTGTGAGCTCCTTTGAGGAAGGGCAAAGTATGAATATTTGAGAGTAGTAAAGGTAATATCTCCCGAAGGTTAGATATTGAACAATCCTCTTACTTGGGAGTGGGTGAGTTGATATCCAGTGTAGCCCCAAAAGAAGACATTCCACTTGTGCCAATTTCCCTGCTCAAGCTTCACCTCAGCACGCTGGAGAGCCTCCCTGTCCTCAGAACTCTCACCACCCTTAGCAAATTACAGTTCCCAAGATCCAATACAGGGAAGCCATGATAACAGAAGTAGTGTAAGAGTGCTTTCATCGAATTGCAGCATTAGAAGGGACCCTGAGGATCATCTAGTCTAACTCCCTGCAACGCAGGAATATGCAGCTGGCCCATATGGGGATCAAACCCACGACCTTGGCATTATCAGCACCACACTCTAACCAACTGAGCTAATGTATGGTGCAGATGTGACCAAGATTTTCAGAAGCTGTAGCAGGAAGATCATACAAGAAGATTTTTATTTAGGGGAAGTAACATTAAAGATTGTGAAATGGAAAAGTTAAGTCCAGCAGAAATATGGTTTCAATAGCTTCTACTACTGGCCATGTTGGGGATGATGGGGTTTGTAGTTTAGCAACATCTGGAGGCCAAAGGTTCCTCACACTATCAAATATACCCAATTTATCTGGTTTAAAGTAGCTCTGCAGTTAAGAAGATGTTATGGTGTGCAAGATAAATAGCCATTCACAGATCTAGATCTGTTTTCATAAAGTACTGGTTTGTTGTTTCACTTCTGAAATCATCATCTATAGGGTTTTACCTGTACAACAGCAAGTGCAGGTTTAAATGTAGGATGCTGTCTCTGCAGTAAATTCAGGGCTTTCCTTGAACTCTCAATGATTTCACTTTTAAAAATAAAAATATGATCTGTATTAGTATATAATATAACTTTATTTCCATGATCTCACCAGCTAGCACATGATTACCATTTCTGGATTACCCACGAAGACAATTGCTCATTTTGAGCATATCGTGAACCAATATGCAATATCTAGCAACTTCAAAATACCAAAAATATATATAAAAAAATCATCCAATCCTACAGCAACAGTTAAGATATAAAGGCTACAATCCTAAGCACACTTACTCCCATGTAAGTCCCATTGAAGATACATCAGATTTACACAGAAAGTCTTTGTTTTCTGAATGTTATTCACATTATAAGTAAACATTTATTTAAAACATTTTTACCTGTTTAGCCAAAAAGGCCCCCAGGGCAGCTTACAAAGATAAGCTATATGACCACTAGAGTGGTATCTCTGGTTATGAACTTAATTCATTCCGGAGGTCCGTTCTTAACCCGAAACTGTTCATAACATGAGGTGCGCTTTCGCTAATAGGGCCGCTGCGCTGCCGGCGCATGACTTCTGCTCACATCCCGGGACAAAATTTGCTACCAGGAGCGTCTACTTCCGGGTTAGCGGAGGTCGTTACCCGAAGCATTTGTAAGGAGGATGGTATGTAACCCGAGGTTCCACTGTAGTTTTGGCCTGTAATTAGTTCTATACCAAGGTTCACTAGTATACAATATATATCTGTACAGTGGTACCTCTGGTTACGTACTTAATTTGTTCTGGAGCTCCGTTCTTAACCCGAAACTGTTCTTAACCTGAAGCACCACTTTAGCTGATGGGGCCTCCTGCTGCCGTCGCACCTCCGGAGCACGATTTCTGTTCTCATCCTGAAGCAAAGTTCTTAACCTGAGGTACTATTTATGGGTTAGTGGAGTCTGTAACCTAAAGCGTATGTAACCTGAAGCGTATGTAACCCGAGGTACCACTGTATAGTTGGCCTTCAATGACTGATTTCCCTGTACAAAATACCCCCAAGTTATGTTATCTATGAATGAGACACACATGTGCAAAAGTGCACCTTCTTAGGAACAATCAAACCACTGGTCCAACTTGCTCAGTAGAGTCTATACTGACTGGCAGCAGCTCTCTTGGATTTTAAGCAGGTTTTTCTCCCAGCCATAGCTTGAATATGGGACCTTCTGCATGCAAAGCAGATGATCTACCATTGACTCATGGCCCTGCTCTTAATACACATATACACACAATACTGTTACATATTTCCCCAATCTCAGAGCGGTGTGAGGGTCCAGGAACTCCAGGGGCTCCTCCACGGTCTGTGTTTCCTTTGGCAATGAGGCACAGCAGAAACCGTGGTGTTTTTATGATATATGACTTATTTACACACATATACAACTTGAGCGGTTTAAAGCATTAAACTTCAGATCGGCTCCATTTCTTCTATTGCTCAAGCTTCCGATTCAAACTTTGTGCTCTGACCCTGCTTGCCACATTTAACAGACTGACACAAGGTTTCCCCCTCCCGATTACATCATCCCAAACTGAAATCCCTAAACTCCCTCCTAAAAGCTCTGGCATTCTCTTCTGCTAACTTCCCAGAGCTCAGGGCAGGGCTCCACCCATTTGCAGCTGGCACATAGTCTTCGCTTTGCTGATGGCTTATCTCTCTGTCTGTGTACTCTGTTAACAACTCATACTTAACTTAGCAGCCATTATCAGGCTGGCCTGTATTTTGACACTGCTAAATTCAGCCAAACATTGATTAAACTTCAACATTTATCAAATCCAGGAATTATGGGTGTCTTCAACCCACAAACTCTGGCACCCACAAATTCATTAACAATACATTATAGATAAATGGCGGCCAGATTTAAAAAAAAAAAAGGCCAAGGCTCCTACAGCTAGTAGTTGTGTGGATGTAGGAGTTTGTACACCTGCTGAAACTGCATATTCTACACAACTGTTAAAAGTTTTCCCTTCTGCATCTGGCCACCCTACATCTATTAACATAAAGCCAGAGGTCATGCTTTGTGAAACCAAGGTGTCAAATTGATGTTGCCTTGGGAGACCTTGATCCCAAGGTGCTAGTATCTCAAGAGGTTCTTTCCGCACGTATACCTGAAGCGTGTTCCTGTGCAAACCTGTATTTGTCTACTCAAAAGTCTCATTGCACTCAGTGGAACTTACTCCCTAGTAAGTCACCACAGGACTGCAATCTTAGCATTGCAAACTGAGAAGATTCTGCCCTGCAGAGCTATTCCAGAGTGCACACTCAAGAGAGGCACTATTCCTTTAACACCACCAGTCTTAATTTGATTACGTGGAAGCAAATTTCAATGAGCCGAATTTGGCTGACTTCTCAGTAAACATGCTTACATTTATACTGTACAAGCTCCACAAAAGGCTGAATTTCTAGGACTGCCAACTTTTTTCATCATCTAATATACATTTAGCAAAAGAAGCTTCTTCTGCCACAGAGAACAAATTATGGAGATAAACTTCCAACAGATTAACTGCTACCTGTTAAGGGAGCCTTAAAGGAAAAGGAGTTTTTTACAATAAAAAAAATTCGGCAGTGCTGCATACAGCGATGGAAAAAAGCCAAAATAGGTTGGATATATGGGAGTTGGAACTTAAGAGGTTAAGTTGTTCCCATGATGCCTCAGCATTCTGACGTCAGAAATGGAAGCTGGGAGGAGCTTTCCTGTCTGTTCCTCTCTAGTCGTTGAGAGAGAGAGGGTGTTTGCCATGTCTGCGAGAAGCCCTGGAAATATCTGAGAAAATGATGCAATAAAAGAGCTGTAAATGGACATTACTTTGCTCTGTGTGTTTGTGGGAAACTGAGTGACAAGTTGCTGCTGTGTTTTACTCTGCTGGGCGTGACGGAGAAGAAGGAGCAGATTCGCGCAGAGGAAGTGTGCCGGACCTGCCGAAGCTGCCATAAAGAGCTAATTGCCGATAGTAAATCAATTAGCACGTCACGGACTAATCAAAATACCTACAGGTTATGGACCCATAAATTACCGCTTGTAAACTTGTCACTAGAGGCTGCTGGAATGCTTTGAAGTTGCGTTCGGATGGCAGTGGAGTTGGCGAAAGCGGAGGTCTGTGTCTAAGGCAAGCAAGCAGGCTGAAAGACGCTGTGCTGAATGCAGAAGTGCTGAGAACAGCGGAAATCGTTTCTCCACGCAGCAGGAGCCGGAAGAGCTGGAGTTTTTGTGAGTACAGCTTGGGGCCCCTGGGGAAAAACGGGAGACCATGGCAGAAGGCCACGATTCCTATTCCGTACCTTTCGAAAAATTGGACGGAAAGAATTGGCAAGAATATAGCAGGAGGCTGAAGGCATGGCTGGTGGCGAAGGGTCTGTGGGAGGCCGTGCAGGGACCGCCACTTCCTACACCTGGGGCTGGAGCTACAGCAGCTGAGATAGCAGACGCCCGAAATTCCCAGAGGAGGAACCAGAGGGCCCTGGGAGCGATCGTGCTTAGCCTGGATGGTTCGCAGCTACCTTTGGTTGAGGGCCTGGAAAATGCTTGTGAGGCTTATCAGGCGTTGGAACGGGTGCACCACAGAACCACGGCTGGGGCAAAGATCCACACCACCAGACGCTTGTTTGAGATGAAGTTACGTCCTGGGGATAGCATCAGGAAGCATGTAACTGATATGCTGGCCGTGTTTAACCAGCTGAGACTGTTGGGTGTCGATTTTCCAGAGGAGCAGAAAGTGTACATTTTGCTCAGTTCTCTGGATAAGAGTTATGACAATCTGTGTCTAACTCTGGAGTCTCAGGATCCGCAACAGCTGACGCTGCATTACGTGGCGGGACGCTTGCAGGACGAAGAAGAGAAACGCAAGAAAGAGGGCAGAGCTGGCACAGGGAGCTCGGGGTGCAGAGGCGGAGCCAAGCCCGCGGAATGCACGGTACAGGCGTTTTCCGTTCGTCGGTGTTACATTTGTAATTCTACAGACCATCTGCGTCGAAATTGCCCCCACCGGAGCAGAGAGGCAAGGCAGGATGTTTTCAAGGACAACTCCCATGGGAATCAGTCGGGTTTCCATGGCAACAAGTCTGGGAAAACAGCCAGGCGTGGGACTGAGGCTAGTCAACGTGCCAGGTGCCAGGAAGAGACGTATGAGATCACGGCTAGTCTGGCGTTGTTTGAAAACAGCTGTGAGAAAGGCTCAAAGTTTCGTTTCGTTATAGACTCTGCAGCTAATCGCAACTTGATTCCAGAGACCCCTGCTGTCGAGATGTGGAATTGCAAGGCAATTCCGGCCGGGAAAACTGTGCTGTTTGCAAATGGACAGAAAAAATGTATAACTAACGTTGTAAATCTGCATTTTCGTATTTTACAGGAAACGCTGGAGTGTTGTACCGTTCCTGGGATGAACCACTGTCTTTTATCTGTGCCTTATCTACTGAAATTGGGATTTACGGTTTGTTTTCAGGGTGATGTGTGCACAATCTCCAAAGGAGGGAGGATGCTTGCCAAGGTTAAAAAGGGGCAGAATGATCTTTTCATTCTTGAAACGTCTCTGGAGGGTGAGGGGAAGGTTGAGAAAGCACAAGCACTGCGTGCTACAATTCCCAATCATGATGCATGTGTACACGCTTGGCATGCTAGGACAGCTCATGGCTCTGTAGAAGAACTACAGACGCTACCCGAGGTCGCAAACGGTTGCCACATTGTAGAATGTGGATGTGCGATGGATTGTGAAGCATGCAGACATGCAAAGGTAAAAGGGTGCAGTTACCCAAAAGTGGATAGGGTAACCGAAAAACCTTTTGAGCTAGTTCACATAGATCTGTTTGGTCCTATAAAAGAACCAAGTCTGGGAGGGTCAAGGTTTCTGCTCTCGATGCAGGATAATTTTACGCAGAATTCCTGGACCCATGGTCTCAAATCCAGGGATGATGCAGCACAGCTGATCAAAAGGTGGATTGAGGAGGTGGAACAAAGGTTTGCCACCAAAGTGCAAGCTGTCACAAGTGACAGAGGTGCTCAATTTACAGGTTCTGCTTTGCAGAGGTTCTTTCGCAAGAAAGGGATACGTCACACAGTGACTTCACCCAATCAGAGGGGGAAGGCAGAGCTCCGATGTGAGGCTCTGGTCCAGACTGCAAAGGTGTTGCTGAAAGATTCTGGGTTGCCACCAAAGTTTTGGCTGGAGGCAATCAGGTATGTGAGCTTCACCTGGAATCGGACCTACAATTCAGGGGTAGGTGACACACCGTTTGGGTTGTTGCATGGCAGGAAACCCCAGATTCATTTTTTGCGCAAGTTTGGGTCGGAAGCATCTGTGCCAGTGACTAAAGTTTTGCAGGGGCCAGATGGATCCAAGTTCCGGAAAATGATCTTCTGTGGGTATGAGCCAGCAGCGAATGCATGGAGGTTCGCGTTCCCATCAGGTGATCAGAGTAAACTGCTGATCAGCAAACACGCTGAGTTCTATGAGCAGGATGAAAAGTCAAAGGCTGCTGTCAAGCGTGATGTTCTCTCAGAGTGTCTCTCTGATTCAGAACAGGAAGGTTCTGATGAGGAGGAAGAAGAAGCTGAGTCTGCTGATGACGATCAGGTCACTGACCAAGGTCTGGAGCAGGGTGGGGCATCTCCACAAGTTGTTAAAAGGGAGGCCAAGAGTGAGCCCAGTTCTCCTGTGAGTATAATGGAGAGGATTCGAAAACGCTTTAAGTCAGAGGGGGAGTCCCATGATGCTGAGGACACAGTTCCTGGTGGCAGTGAGTCAGAGGTAACGTCTGAGTTTGTGCCCAGGCGATCCAGTCGCACAACGAAGGGTGTTCCACCGGAAAGATACCAAGCCACAGGTGCGTTGGTAAGTTTCGCACAGTGTGAACCTGAGAGTGACGTGGATGTTCCACAGGTATTGTCAGAATGTGTGGCAGAGGGGGTATGGGAGTTGGAACTTAAGAGGTTAAGTTGTTCCCATGATGCCTCAGCATTCTGACGTCAGAAATGGAAGCTGGGAGGAGCTTTCCTGTCTGTTCCTCTCTAGTCGTTGAGAGAGAGAGGGTGTTTGCCATGTCTGCGAGAAGCCCTGGAAATATCTGAGAAAATGATGCAATAAAAGAGCTGTAAATGGACATTACTTTGCTCTGTGTGTTTGTGGGAAACTGAGTGACAAGTTGCTGCTGTGTTTTACTCTGCTGGGCGTGACGGAGAAGAAGGAGCAGATTCGCGCAGAGGAAGTGTGCCGGACCTGCCGAAGCTGCCATAAAGAGCTAATTGCCGATAGTAAATCAATTAGCACGTCACGGACTAATCAAAATACCTACAGGATAGCCATGTCTATGTCGCAACTCTGAAAATGGCAACTGCCCTCACAGGATCCAGTGACTTTCTTTTATTATTGTGTTTTTCACTGGGTTGTAAATCATCTTTGGGATTTATTCTATTTCAATTTATATGTATATTTATTTATTTTATATCTATCCATCTGTTGGCATCCGTCTTTCTCAAGAGACGATGGAAGAGAGAGAGAGAACCTATATATATTTGGTGTGTGTGTGTCTGAAGACAGATATAAATAAGCAAGTTCCAATGAACCTAAATGAACTCCGATTTGAGTTAGTAGCTCTAGAAGCGGGGAGAGTGAAAGCAGGCGCTCACGGGGCCAATAGGAAGCCGCGCTTCCCGCTTCTTCGCAGCGGATTGGCTGCCGGAGACGCCACTCCCTCCTCCCCCCCCCTTCTCCTCCGCAATGCATCTGCGTTATTGCATCAGACACAACAGCCAGCCCGGAGGCGGAGCCCTCCTCCCCACGTGGAGGCGAGGGGCCGAGTGCCGGCTACAAACTAGAAGCGCTGGCGGCGGGACCAGGCACTTCCCACCCCCACGTTCTGCAAAAGGGAACCGTCCGCTTACCTGGCCGCCGAGCCCCGTAGCCCTCCGCTGCCGGACCCTCGCTGCTTGTCCAGGCGGCCCCACGTGCCGCAGATGCCCCGGGGGAGCAGGAGCGCGCCTGGGCAGCCGCTTCCAGGGCGCAGCAGAGGCAGAACCCCGCAGCTGACCACCTTCTTCCCGCCGTGCTTGGCTGCAGCCGGTGCCGCCGGTCTCCACGCCAGGCGACGGAGGGCAGAGAGCCTCATGGCTGCGAGAGGAAGGACGGGAGGGAAGCTGCTGCTGCTGTCGGGGCTCCCTGGCGGGGAGGCGGAGTTGTTGGCTTCTGGGGAGGGACGTGGCGCGGGGAGGGGCGCCCGACGGGCAAAGCGTGGCCGGCTCCAAGAAATGCCTGCGAAAGGCGGGGGCCCAGCGGAGCCTCGGCGCCTCGCTCGCACCTCCGGGCATAAACTCGTCCGCAAAGCTCCCCTCAGGTGGTGAGCGAGCGGCTTGTCCTCTCCTGCGGACCCAGGGCATGTGCCATGGCCCTCGCTTCACCTGAGCAAACGTCGTCACTTGGAAATATTGGCCTTATAATGAACACAGGGGGGCATGTTAGCCTTTGCTAACTTGGAAATAAATCCCACGGAAAGCAGCTGGCCTTGCTTCAAAGAAAACGGGAAAAGAGGGACGAGGAGCAATATTTGGTAATTAAAACTGCCAACCACCGCTTCAGCGTCTGCTGCTGCTGCTGCTGCTTGGAGAATCTTCCTTTGAAGAGCAACTCGCCCAGCTGGCAGCAGACTCTGGCTTTTCCCACAGTACCTCAGCGTTGTGCCTTTTCTGGGGCATTGTGGGAAATGAAATTTGAAATGGTGGACACCCACCATGGGTTACAAGGGGCCCAGGACAACACTTGGCACCAATTATTAGTAGGAAGAAAGGCTGCAGCATGATTAGTAGGATACCCAGAGTTTTGAAGAAGCCCTTTGGCAAGGAGGGGAAATGGTTCTTTCTTAATAAAAGCTGGTGCTAAAAGGTAAAGGTACCCCTGCCCGTACGGGCCACTCTTGACAGACTAGGGTTGTGCACCCATCTCACTTAAGAGGCCGGGAGCCAGCGCTGTCCGCAGACACTTCTGGGTCACGTGGCCAGCGTGACAAGCTGCATCTGGCGAGCCGGCACCAGAGCAGCACACGGAACGCCATTTACCTTCCCGCTATAAAGCGGTACCTATTTATCTACTTGCACTTAAGGGTGCTTTCGAACTGCTAGGTGGGCAGGAGCTGGGACCGAACGACGGGAGCTCACCGGGGATTCGAACTGCCGACCATGCAATCGGCAAGTCCTAGGCGCTGAGGTTTTACCCACAGCGCCACCCGCGTCCAAAAAAGCTGGTGCTAGAGCTCACAAAAGCATCTCTCCATGTTTCTACAGCTTTTATTGGTGCCTCAGTCTCAGTGGTCCCAAGTCAGGGGTGCTTTCTGTCATCCTAAACCACAGTGTCCTACTGGTACATGGATACTATGTTCATTTTTCTACTCTGGGAGAACCTGTGCTACTCCTAGCCTATGCACCAGAGTGATATTTCTACACTAGCTCTTCAGGACCCCAGAGATTGCTAATACCTGGTGTCTGAACAAATGAACAACAAATCACAGCTCTCACTTGTTGACTAAAAATACTGAGGGGCAGAAGCAACCTACTAAGCTGGCTCATTTCACAGCAATTGCTTAGAAGGATACCTGCATATTTTGCTTCATATTTCACCCCCCTCTTCCTGGAGGGCTAAAGACTTACCCTTTCCCTCCAAATGAAAGCTCACAAATCCAGGCCCTCTGCCCAGGGTGCCAATGAAGGCCTTCACAGGCACCATGGCACCCACAGGCTTTAGCTGGGTGACCCCCATAATACATTATACTAGAGCACACTCTTTGTTTTGTATATGTTATATACAAAATATGTTCACCAATGCTGGCCCTTCCCAGCTGATTCAGTAAATGGTAAAAGCCAAGCAAAGGAGGCAGTGGCAAAAGTTGCAAAAGGGTGAATCCCCTTGGTACACTGCACAGTGTGAAACAATTAACAAAACAGACTACATTTTCTTTTTTCAATTTTGCTGCAAATAGTATTTATTCCCCCCCCCCCGGCAGCTATTACTTACATATTTTCAGGTTTGGCATGCTTTAAACTCAGCTTTTAAGCATAACAAAATGAGAAAAAGCTTTACTGAAGAATATTCTACATGTACATACATTTTTTACATCTTCCTTAAAAAAGACTCCTTACATGAAAAAAAAGTGCAATGTAGAGGTTGTCTCTAACCAGTAGAATAAAATGCTAACAAATGATTTGCAGAAATTAGGAAACACGCAGTGTGAATCCATCCAGAATGACTTCATTGTGAACCCTGTCCAGTAGAACCATGCTGACACTATCAACAAATAGTACAGAAATACATTAAAACCAGAGTATTTTACAAACAATGTTACATGGTTAAAAATTATAAACCTCCTTTCAAATGTTCTTTACAAAAAGTTGCAAAAGAGAGGTATGACTCTTCAAAAGAAAAGAGAAATCCACCTTTAAACTAATAAAAATGTGATGAGTCTGCTATGACCTATCTAATTTGCAGCACATGTCATATTGACTCCTCTGCTGCATCCTTAATTCTCTGGCTCCATTGTTCCAGTTTTAGTAATGGCTGCTATTTTCCTACTGTGCCCTCACATTACACTTTTGTGCTACCCACTGCCATGAATGAAGTAATGTGCTCAGGAGAGTTCAGACAGTAAAACGGACCCACTAACCTACAATGTGGGTGGTGGTCTTGAAGAAGACCCTCAAATGAACTCGCCTTTTGTGTACCAAGAAACAGCTGCTTTTGATTCCATTCATATTTGTATTGTCCTGAGGCTGCAGAAAATTTATATAATTTGCTCATTTGAGAAGGCTGTGCAACAAAGTGAATTTAACCTTCTATGTTACAATATGAAGGAATATATATTAGTGTCTTCAGAAAAAAAGATGCATGGTATTTCCAACTGTTCATTTACCAAGTTCAAACCAGGTTAACAATGGCATTCTTTTGCTATTTTGGCTACATAAGTTTTGCATGAGGAACTGTAGTATTTATAAAATCAAGATCTGCTTTTTTGGTTGGGAGTAGTTTTCTTTCTAACTGGTATTTTTGGGGAAATGGCAATTGTAGATGTTAGACAGCGTAAGTCAAGCTCCCTACAAAGCATGAACTAGATACAAGGTTGGCAGCTCATTTGAGAACTGAAAACCAGTATTGCCCTTGTTTTTATGGAAACATTTTCCAGGGCTCAACTACCTGTGAATTCAGCTGTTTGCTTTTCTGCCAGCAAAGCAAAAAGTACCCCAAACATATTATTGTTTGTTCCTCACCAAGCTATGTGTTCCATTAAGCATATATCTCATTATTTTATCAGATTAATAAAATTCCTCTGTCGTTACAAAGGAACCTAAATGTGCCTATTGTTAATGCACTCAAATTAATTTCTTTTACTATTATTTACATTATTTTACATTTTTATTAAATAAAAATTGAAGTTTGCTAATTTAAAATATACTTGCATTAGTCATAATCTATTTTACTAGACATAGCTTGAATTGCAGTCAGCTCTTCTATGTAACTGGGACAGCCTTGTATAAGAAATTTTGAGATCGTGGTAAACCAGAAATAAAATCCCAACATTCTTGAAGTAGTATTTCAAAAATTAAAAAGCATTTGTTGCATGAAGTTCAGATAAATTCAGAAACCACAAAGCTTTCAATATCTATTTTTGTAGAATGGAATATACACTCATCACTTGTGGGATTTTGTCAAAAAATGCCTGCAAAAGCAACTTGTTGACATTCTAAAATGTATGAGGGCTACTGTGCCTTGTGCTAGAGCAAAGTGGAATGCTTTTAAGTGGAAAAGAGAGAACTCCCATCCTTGGCAAAATGCATTTCAATTTCATTTATATCACTGTTATATGTCCTTCATCTGAAAACTGGTTAAACATTGTGTGTTTGCACACCGTATTTTTTTTCAAGTAAAAACACTACTGCTTCCAAGCTAAAGCTATGCAAAAAATAAGATGACAGAATACACAGGAGCATAAACAGTAAGAGTCAACTCTATTCAGGTATTTGGTACCTGCTCATACTAAATCTGTGAAGGGGTTATTGAGAATGTAGACATGGGTGCCTTTCACGTTCTCCCAGCCCATGTGTGATAAGCACCAGTCTAAAAGGTTGGGCTATGTGAGCATGGATATGCAAGTGAACAGCTCCTGCCCCAGGAACAGCTATCAATCAGCTCTGTGGAGGGAGCCATACCTGCATACAGATGGACCTATTCAGATGGATGCCAAGACATGGCCAGCATGTGTGTCAGTATTTAGATGGCGATAACGGCTTGTGCTATCTCAGTGTTCCCTCATATGTTTGGCATTTACGGGTACTAAACATCTGATTAGGGCTACTTACTACTTTCATGTGATAAAAGGGAGACAAAAAGGAATGTAGTGTATTGAAATAAAAGGATACCAACTTAAACAAATGGGGGAGGGGGATCCCTTTAAGCTAAAGGGATAGCTTTAGACTGAACCATCTCTAGTTTGTGTTCAGTAATGTATAGGTTTGAATTACTAGTGTCAGGAAATCGTTTCCAAAATGGAGTTCCAGCTACCCTGCAGGCTTGAATTGGAGAAAGGTGCTTTGCTGCTTGATCCCACAGATATTCCATTTTGGTCTGTACCACAAGTGCACATTTTATTTATCAAACCTACTTGGAAAAGTGGGCTGCGGAAACGTAAGGAGGGGAATCTTAACGCTATTGGAGTTAAGTGACAATACAACAATAAGCTTCAGTCCAATCACAGTATTTCATACCTCACTTGATGAAAATATATGTGCAGTCCTTTAAGCAAGTAAACCTGAGAGTACTCTTTCTTTATCTTGTAGTATTGTAGTATTGATCAGTGAAATATCACTGATATTTCACTGCACATTTCACATAATATGCCAGTCCCCCCCTCCCCCTGCTTTTCAGCATTAATGCCATTCCTAGGACAAAATCAGAATTCTGGCCTACGTGACTGGCTCTCATAAAATCATTGCCATGATTTCAGCATAGGGGACACTGTTGAGAACGGATGCAAGGAAAAGCTAGCCAGAAATCTGCCTGCAACGTGAAGCCAGTCAATAACTTGACAGTGCAAAACTAGTCACTTTAAATTTCTCACTACATTATAGTTAAAATATACACACTACAATGTACTCTACCAGTACAGGCAGCCCTATTATAACTTTGTCAGCATTAAGGCATAATGTTAGGAATTAAAAAAAAAAATCAAGCAAAGCTGCTTGAGCTAAGACACTGAAATTTTTCCCTTAAGGACTGGACAATGTTCTGCTGATTAGGAGATGGTACCCTCCATAGGTAATCATTCAATTTATCTGAATCACTACATGTGGCCAGGAAAGAGTCTGATGCCTTAGCAGGAGCCAGGGGCATATTTTTGTCACTACAAGTTTCTGAAGCAGCGCAATGTACATTTATGTTTGGATCCGAGAGTTTTGTTTGGTTGTAGAAACTCTCTAAATCGGAGCCCTCATCTTCAGATTTTATTTCAACGTAGTCGTCGTCATCCCCTTCTCCATCATCAGTGTCTTTGAAGTTAGAAAAATAGTTCTGGGTAGCTATTTGTGCATTTGAGAGCAAGTTTCTGTTAACTCTAAGAATTTTTTGAGAATCCTGCAGAATCATTTCGGAGCAATTCTCAAGGCTCTGCTTTGCTCCATCACATGCTGCAAGTCCTGGGGTGGCACCTGGCACAGATTCTTTATGGTGTTCAGAGAGAAAGTTCCTGTCTGAATGCAGCTGCTTCTTGTCCATTTCATGTGGATAATTTATTGACTCCCCAGACTTGCTGGCCACAATAGAGGAAGATGATTGTGACCTGCTGTGCATCTGTGACTTTGCATTGCTTTCCCGTCTTCCTAAAGAGTTAAAAACCTGACTGTGGTGCAAGTTCTCTTTGTTAGGCTGACTTATAATTGCACTCCACCTTTGTGCAGGAATGTGCGGGCGAAGAGGAGTCTGAAGGGAAGGCACTGAGCAGGCCGCTGGCAACTGTCTCTGCTTTGCACTCATTTCCGAAGGGGAGCTTCTGGCCTTTAGGTGTGGGACTTCCGACCAGGGAGAGAAATCTGAGAGTTCCACATTACTGTATGTTGAGTGCAACCAGTCTTCTGCTCTGAAGCATTCCGCAGCTAACTGAGATGTTGACACTGGTGAGGAATACCTTATGTTTGATGGGTCTTGAGAACTAGTCTTTTGGGGTGAGGTTTCCCGAAAAACAATCTGATCGTAGAGCTGGGAATATTCAGCAATTCTGGCACCTAAAGAAAAGTGTGACAGAGGACACAATGGTCAAAACAAAGTTGCATTGCATATTATAAAAAGGCTGTAACATGGGAGTTAAATTTATAGCGTAGTAAGGGCGCATCTTTTTAATAAGTCCTGTTGATTCTAATAGGTCTTACTGACAAGTAAGCATGCATAGGATTGTAGCCTTAGCTATATTATCCACTCTATTATAGCCTTATTTGGATGTTATTACTACTATACACGGCGTTTTGAATCCCCGCGATGGGGTGAGCTCCCATTGCTCAGTCCCTGCTCATGCTAACCTAGCAGTTCAAAAGCACGTCAAAATGCAAGTAGATAAATAGGTACCGCTCCGGCGTTTCCGTGTGCTGCTCTGGTTCGCCAGAAGCGGCTTAGTCATGCTGGCCACATGACCCAGAAGCTGTACGCCGGCTCCCTCGGTCAATAAAGTGAGATGAGCACTGCAAACCCAGAGTCGTCCACAACTGGACCCAATGGTCAGTGGTCCCCTTTACCTTTACTATTATACAATTAAGATCACAGGGGGGGGGGTTGCATATGCTGGCCGCCGCCAGGCCCACACCTACACTATCCACAAACTAGGGGTTTCTCTGTAAAGGGGGACATGCATGGGCTGCTAAGCTACCTGTGTGACCTCCTCCAAAGACATTCAAAGTATGTCTAGTAAGAATGGTTTTAAAACAACAACATTGTCCACATACCAATGGCTGGGCCTCCTTGTTTCTTCTCTTCCAAAATGGCTGCTAAGTCCTTGTGCCTTGATTTATGTTGCCGGCTCAAAAGTTGCTCTTGCTCTGGGCTTTTTACTTTCAAAAGCTGGTTTGCCTTCTTAATTTTTTGGCTGTACTGTCTTGCCATAGTGAAGACCCGGTTCTTTGTTTTATCCACAGCATCCAGTTCATTGTCAGTACTTTCTGCATTTGCACTGCACAGAATACTACTGGCAGTTTCATAAAGACTATCTACAAAAGCTCTCTCATTGGAGAGGGAAGATCTGTTGAGACTCATCAAGGAATTTGCTCTGCATGGTGTTTCCTTACATAGCGATGCTTCCTCCTCGAATCTGAGGTTGGCTTCACTCAACCTGGCAACTTTGTTGGGCAAAGCTTTTGGGAAAACAGGTGTTTTTGGCAGTGAGAGAGGGGGGAGTGAATATCCCACATCTTTATTTAACTCACAAGTAGTTCTAGTAGGAGTGTTGTTGTCTATGTCATCTTTGCAAACAGGAAAAGCTGCAAGGACATGGTCTCTCGTCTTTTCCTCATTCTTCTTGATGTAATTCTCCAGGTCATTCCAGATTTCATCCACTTCCTCAGATAACTTGTCCGCAGCAGATTTGTGAGAGTGTGAATCAGAGTTTGATGAGCTATCCACTAAGCTCAAATAATCATGATCTAATGGAACACAATGATAGGGATTTTCATCTTCACTGAAATGGAGGCTTTCTTCAGAAACAAACTGCCGCAGGTGGTCACAGCATGCAAAATCTGTTTCCAGACCCAGAAAACTCCTCTTTTTGGAACACTTAAGGCGATCACATTTGAAATTTGTCAGTGATTGCTCTGGGAGGACTATGGTATCATAGATATTTTCCTCACTGATCCTTAGATCATGAGAGCTTACAGGTGGAGTTCCTCTCCTGGGAGTAGTTTCATTTCTGCTGGTAGAAATAGAGGTCCTGCTTTGAGGTGCCTGTCTTTTATTGAAAGCAATGTCTTGGTCTTGAGCCTCATAGAGCGAGTCTCTAGCTGACCCTTGTGGAGCACGGTCAGATGCTTCCCTCCGAGTGAGACCCATTAGTTTCAAATCTTCAAAACTTATATTGTCATAGACATGATCTATGTCATCAATAGTCAGTTCTTCTGAAGATTCTAGGTACACCTGCAGATTGTCCATGTCACTCCTGGAACTTTTTATTTCATTCCAAGTAGCATTCTGACCAAGGTCATTTTTTCTGTATCTTGAACCAGACGGAGAAGTTTTACTTTCCCCAGCACTGCTGGCCCGCCTCACAATTCTGTGAGAGTTAGAGCTAGAAATGTCCCTTTGATGAGCTAGCCCTACGTGCCAGCTGCAAGGGCGGCCTGAAGGCTCTCTCTCTTCACAGCCAATGGAAACCAAGTTGGATGTAGATTCTGACGGTACAAACATCTGATAATCATCTTCGTCCTCTGTGTTCTCTTGCGGGGGGCGTCTGCTTGGGAACAGGGCTTGCCGAATCTGGTGGTCTGTCCAGATGTTTCTCACTGCATCTGTTCTGCCCAAAATATTCGCCATAAATGAGCTGTTTTGTGGTGCAAACTGCCGAGATGAATGACCACCTCCACTGCAGGAAAATGAAAACTTTGCGTTGACCTGGGAAGGTGCTTCATTTGCAGGCTCCTTTGCATTCTATGAAGTTTTGAAACAGAGCACACTATTAGTCTATGATCTAACTAACATGCAGAATCATAATCACATATAAGAGGAGGGCAAACTTTACTGAAGTTGAGAGTCTTATTTCCTTGAGGGAAACTGGCTAGGTGCTACATACTGGTGCTGGACAGAAACAAGACAAAAAGTGGGTGTGGACACCTCTTTTCCTTCTCTTTCTGCCTTTAATCCTCCCCCCTTCATCATCCATTCATCTCTCACACAAACCCCATGCACAAACACATACTCCATTCATCAACCATCCATTCTGCCTCTCATATACCCTAGCCATTCACAAGCATTTGTCTGCAGGCCCCTCCAGATGGTTCAGAACACCCAGGAGCCTCTGGGTTCCGTAGGCTACAATCTGGAACAGACACACAAATGAGTAAGTCCCTTTGAACACAGTCAGTGGGATTTACTCGCAAGAAACCAGGGATAGGGGTGCACTGCATTTTTTTCCTGGCTTTTTAAAAGCAAAATTTGAATGCTCCTTTCCTTAAAACCTCCTTTGAAAGGCCTGCAAAAGAAGACATTTTATTTCACACCAGGAATACATTAAGTCGACAAATTATACTACTACTTTTCCATAAAGACTGTACCTGAATTTCACATTTACTGAGATTAACACTTCTTCGTTTCTCAAAATTTTCAGCAACTTGACTGTTTAACCTTTTGCGGCCTCCCTTTGGTTTCTGCTGGGAATTTTGTTGTGTGGTCTGTAGAAAACAGAAGGGTTACAGTATGACACATAATCCTTTACACAGAAAGGCCTTCAGCCAGAGCCAAGTCTCAGAAATGTCAAATGTTCGACAAGATACTGCATTATTACAGTGGAAAGGACTCTCTGGTGGGGCCTCCTAAGCTGACAGAGGTCAGCAAAAGGCAGTGTGCTAACACAAAATGTTTTTGACAAAGGACATATATTTTGCTTGTTGCAGGGTAGATGGTGGGCTCCAGGAAGAGTATTCTGTAAGATTGATATGGTTGCTTTCTGATTGATATGGTAGCTGTGATGCCATCATCCTGAAACCACGAAGTTTTGGGTGGTGGTATTTTCCTCTCAAATAAATGTACAACTGCTAGGAACATATGCAAGTCTTGTTACAAGCTCAGAAAGGCTGCCTGAGCACAGACAGGGAAAAGAAGAATGGCCCTTGGCCTCTAGAAATTTCCACAAAAAATGTAACGGAGTATTACTATTTTTCAAAATAATATTATTATTTTAAAATAATAATCATGTAAAAATATTTTGTACACATATACACAAGTGGTGTATATTGTGTATAAATATACACATGCAATATTTTTTTTCAGTATGAGGAAGGCACTGCAAAGGGAAGATGATGTCCCCTTTTCTCTCCTGGCATGAAAATTCATTCTCTCTCTCTCTCTCTCTCTCTCTCTCTCTCTCTCTCTCTTTCTCTGTATGCATTTCTAAATGTGTTTATCTAAACAAGTGATTTAAAAATGCTTTTTAAACAACAACAACAACAACAGAAAACTGCATCACAAAATTTGGGGAAATGAAAATCCAAATAATCATTACATTCCAATCTGGGAAGTGTGGATCAGGTAGGTTTGCATTGGAATTAACAGAAATAAATCCTTCAAGCACTAGTAATTCTCATCCTTTATGTACCCATATCTGACACACACCCTACTATTCATCTTTCCATTTCACAAAGCAAGTTGGCTACCTGTTCAGTCTCTTCTTCATCGTCAGCATCAGTCTGATCCATAACACCAGTGAGGGCATTATCCTCTTGGTCGCTACTATAGGCCACTTCATTGGAGTCCAGTCCTTTGTGATTCAGTGAAAACTTTTTCCTAGGACTGAGGAGGGCTTCAGCCTGAGATAGCAGGGCTCCTTCAATACTGATCCGCTTGGAAGGAAAATATATATTTATATGAAGCACCGGGTCCCATCCTTCTCATTTTAAAGCTATAGCTAGATCAGCAGCTATTCTGATGTGGGTGTGTAGCACATTCACAGATATATACACATATGCATCTACATAAACATGCAAATATATGCATATATAAATGTGCACATACAAGCCACACATCATGTATTTGGTCTCTTTTTAAATCATCTCTCACATAGCTTTTATTTCTCAGTAGTAGACACACACATCCTTCTATATGTGGCTTAATATCAGAACACGGAGCAGTAAAGGGGAAGTGAAATGACCACGAGTTTAGTGCAGAAGTGGGGATATTGCTGCCTTCCAGATGTTGTTGGGCTCCTGTTCCCATCAGCCACAGCCAATGGTCAAGAATGCTGGGAGCTGTAGTCCAGCAACATCTGGAGAACCATAGGTGGTCAATTTATGGCTTAGAGGAATCAAGAGAGTATGTGGTAGGCAGCACTACTTAGTCTCTTTGGTCTCTTTCCCCATCCTTTGTTATGTTCCAAAACTACCTTACCATGACACCCAGCGGGCAACAGAGCTGGGATACCATTGAGGGGGGCAAAACGGGAGACAGACATGTTTGACGCATGGCACATCAAGTTATTGCATAGCTGTATTCATTTCAGTGGCGACTGCACAGGAGATCTTCCAGGCGGATTATTTGCATGTTATGGTTTGGAGAGGTGGGGGAATATTCAGATTTCCTGCCTCAGGTATAAAATGCTGTATGCCAAACCCGAGCTTATTGTTTGCAGTTGTGCAGAACTGGAGGTAAAGAAGGGTAAGACCATGACAGCCACTAGGTGGCAGGCATGGATAACAATTGTAAGTGGAAAAAGGAAAACAAACTGTTCTGAAGTTATAAGAAGTATTCAGTACTTCAAATCTAACTTTTCCAAAAATCACTTTCAAGCTACTGGGGGTGAGGAGAATGATATGGCTTACCTTTTTTGTGTCTGGATCCATGTCTAAAATTATTAGTGGGAAACAAAAAAACAAAACAATCCTAAGTATCACTTAGTAAAAAATTATGTTCCGCATTTGTGGAAAACAGGTTTAAGTCTAAAACACCTGTTGACTTTAAAATGGAAATTATAAACCAAAGTACTGTGTTTAACATGGGCCCCATCAATAGATAAGGCAAGCATGCTTGAACATTTTTGTAATAAATTTATCCCATGTGAAAAACTCCCCCTGCATTCAAAACTGAAAGGTTTGCCTGCTGATTTTGAAGTTTGTTATTTTTGTTTGTCAGATATTTAACAAATTTCTTCCCTGACAAGAGATTGAACACGACTCTTCCCCAGGACAACTGGGTTTTGTTTTGTTATTTACATAGATTTAATCGAACACTTAAAGGTGCCACATGATTTGTAATACTTAATGCATAATATCACATACAGGACGCATTGTAACTCACCACTTGGCTTGATGATTTTATGGGCTCTGGATGAAGGTTCTGCGGGAAAAACACATGTGCTTTTGTTTAAAATGTTTATGCTGTCTCCTGATTTAAACAATATTATAAAAAAGTATCCTAAATAAACCCAACTACAACCAACAGCAGCCAAAAGAGAAACAGTAACACCCCAGAAAAACTTAGTGGACTGCCCTGTACTTCGATTTTACACCAAATTATATGTGTTAGTCAGTGCCAGGCAAAGAAGTTCTCAAAACAGGGATGGAGAACATGTGGCCTCCAGATGTTGTTGAACTTCAACTCCCATCAGCTCCAGCCAGCATGGCCAATGGTCAGGAATGATGGGTGCTGTAGTTTGCTAACATCTGGTGGACCACAGTTTCCCTACCTCTTCCATAGGGGTTGGTGCTGCTACTGAAAAGGCACAGCACAACTCACCACATTTCTGATGGTGGGGGACCAGGAAGTACAAGGACCTTTTCAGATGACTCGACTGTAAAAGAATGTTCCTATAGGAAACCACAACAAAATATTTTATTACCTGACTTCCTTCTCACCCTCTGTGGGGCGATTCCTTCTTTAGAATTACTCGATGCTTTCATTTCTCCTTCTGGGCTATAATGGAATCCTGGGTGATCTATAAAGAAATTAGGGAAACAATATGTAAGTCTGACTTCATACATCAGGTGAGCTTTTGGAGAAGACTTTATGATTACAGCATTACATTTCTCAAGGCTTCGTCACAAAGAAAACCTAGAATAGGACAATGCAGGGAGAAGCAGGCTTGGTTTTAAAGGCTGGAGCAGGCATAGGCAAACTTGGCCCTCCAGATGTTTTTGGGACTACAAGTCCCATCAACCCCAGCTAACAGGACCAGTGGTCAGGGATGATGGGAATTGTAGTCCAAAAACATCTGGAGGAACGAGTTTGCCTATGCCTGGGCTGGAGTCACCTAGGAACAATTTGAGAATGCCCCCTGATTGTTCCCAAGGATACTTTTCAGTTTTATTTCATATTAGTGAATGGCTTTGAGAGGGATGCTTGGGAAATGTCTTGGGTAGCAACATATAAGCTATGTAAATGTCTTTCACTCCACACACAATTTTGGAGAAGACATTCTGCATGCATAATAGCAGTCCCCTGGAAGGGTGATATTAAAAATGAATTGAAAAGACAACATAGTTCACCATTAATTATTTAATGTGCTCTTATTAAGAATCTCAAAACACAAGGTGATGTACGAGCTGGCAAAACTTTCCTAAGCAGAAAACTTTGATCCTGCTTGTGGTTGCCAATCTTTTATATAAGGGAAATAGAGAGTCACACTGAACAACACTGTTGCCAAAACCAGTTGTTGTTTAGTCATCTTAGTCGTGATCGAGTCTCCGTGGCCTCATGAACCAGAGCATGCCTTGGAAACTCTCACCTCCTTCTCAAAGCTTCTCCTTTTTTATGTCCATGGAGTTCTCTTGGCAAAATACTGGAGTGGTTTCCCAGTTCCTTCTCGAGGTGGATCACTTTTAGTCTAAACTCTTGGCTATGACCTGTCTGTCTTGGGTGGCCCTGCACGGCATAGCTCATAGCTTCTCTGAGTTATTCAAGCCCCTTCGTCAAGACAAGGCAGTGATCCATGAAGGGGCCAAAACCAGTACACAACCCTAAAACTGGGGTGGCTTAGCTCTATGACAGAGGGAGAAACTGCCTCACTTTGTAGAATTCTCCCCAACAAGGAGTATAAAAGCTCTTCATAAATACACACGGATGTAGAACATCGCCTATCATATATTTTTGCTAGTTCTTAATAAAGTTCAAAAATGAATAGGCTATATATTATATAATCTTACTGAAATTCCTTACGAAGTCAGGTGACAACTTCAAAGGGTCAGGTGACTGACATTGATAGTGTGCTTTCAAAGGGACTTGCTGTAATCACCAATCAGCCAATGGGGAACTGCCTAGCAGAGTCAATCCCACTGGGGCTCACCGGCAGCACCAATCATCCAAACACTATTGCTGTTCTGCAGCCGTGTCTGAAAATATTTAATTAACTGCTACTAGAAAAGATTCTCTGTTTGGGGTCCTGTAAACCGTGGTGGTAGCAGCAACTTTTCCTGAGTGTGTGTCATGTACATTCTCAGTAATCCTTATAAGAATTCTGTAAAATAGGCCAGCAATATTATTCTCATGTTAGAGATTTGAGTTTAGACACTGTGACACATGGAAGTTTGAGTTTGTGGCTAGTGTATCTACCTTACTGAAACAAATTGTACAAGAGGGAAAGTATCTAAAAGTCTCACCCACGTTCTTATTCAAAAGCTCTGAGCCAGAACCAGAAAACATTGTGACAGCTAAGATTAATGCATCCAGTTGTCTATTACATATTTTCCAGAGTTTTTTAATTAAAAAATATATGCAAATGAATAGTTATATGCAAATATACTTACAGATAGCATCCATTTCAAGAATTGCTTGCTTGGCCTGAAAAAACAAAAACAAATATTTTGCATAAACCATATGAACTTGCTTAATACCTCAGGTCAGCAATAGTCCTTCCCCCAGACTCTGGGTCCTTGGCTGGTGCACCACCACACCAAACCTTCTAAAACCTGAAAGGCAACATTGGTTTCAAAACTGTCCTGATTCAAGTGAACTTGGTGGAATGCAATTCATGTGCTGTTATCATAATGTGGCTACCCAGATGCATCTATCACAGAAGACTAAAATACACATATTTTATTTTTAACATATCCACACTCTTAAAAAGGCACCAAGCAAAAAAGTTCATTTTTTAATCAGGCCTTTGGTTGATCTGATAGACATCCTATGCATTATTATTATTATTAATAATAATAAATGTGTGGGGTGTTATTGGGTTGTTGTTTCTAGTTCGATTATATATTTTGTGGTTTTATATTTTGATTTTGCTCTGTGAACTGCCCTGAGACCTCCGTATATAGGGCGGTATATAAATTCAATCAATCAATCAATCAATCAATCAATCAATAGAAATACAAAAAAACAAATAAGGCAGTTGTTAATATTTTACCTTAGCTGGGATTTTGGCAGGGTGGTTTTCAAGAATTAATCTCTTCAAGTGAAGAATCCAAAGGCGCTTATCTTGCTGTGATTTGGCCTGTTACAAGTTGCAAGAATGCAATGAGTTATAGCTAGACATGAAGGAGTGTAGGTAACACCAGACAATAAATTTAGCAGAGTCAAGGGTTGAGCGTGAAGAAGGCTCTGACTTCCAGTGGAGAGATGTGGAATCTGTTGCCATCCCCATCATCTCTAGCCATGCTGCCTGAAGGGGGCTGAGAGTTCAGCAAAATCTGAGAGAGTCATGTCTTAGCTCCAGTACATCCTTCTATGGCCATCAGAATAAAATACTTTTAGTATATTTCTGAATATTATTCTATGTCTGGTAGCTGACAACAATTTATAAAACCAAATTTAATTATTTAACACAATTGGTAACTAACATGAAAAGCTGAACACCACAGGCTGTAATAGTGCCTTGTGTGTCTGCATGCCCTAGTTTCCTTGTCTTTCCCCCTCTATGAGGTTATCATGTTGCTCCTGTGCAGATTAGTGGTTTGGGCAGGATAAGAATTACTTCTGCATAACCAGTATAACACGCTGTGTGGTGCAGGGCAGGCTGGGTTGCTTGTTCCTGAAGAGATTTGCTAGAATGGGAAGCAGGCACTGTTTCTATATATATGTGTATCTATTCACCCACAAAACTCATCCCATTAGTCATTTTATTTTCCAAGTCACAGTAATGTTCATTGACCTCACTATACTTTTCTAAAATTGACCTGTGGTTTCTTCCTCCAAGAATTAACCAAGATCAGAATTGAGGCATACTGTTCAAAATTCAGTGAAATAAAGGGTTTCAAAAATATTATTATCAGTTTCAGGCAGACATGTCTAATACTTGTCTAATTCTCAAAGTGCAAAGATGAAACAGAAGCTGAGGGCCAAACTAGATGTGCACTTAAATAGGTAGAATGCAGTTACATCTTTGTTTTTTCCTCCATTAATTACAGGGGCTAGGGAGTCCAGCTGGATGGAAGATCATAGAGATCCTAATGAAAACCATTCCTCTCTCCCAACCTTAGGAAAAATTCCCCATTGGTGCAACATTTTTAAGTGCATGTCCAGTTTGCCCCTTAGGGTATTAAAAGCAGTTCCTGTTCCCACTGCATGAGTGCATTAATTTGGGATTGTATTGCTCTCTAAAAGGAAGGGGGCAATTGGATAGAATGAGATCATAGGAAATAGGGCCTGGTTTTCCTGCACAAACCTGGAAGTGAAATACTATCTACATGGTGCAAACTTCAGTTACAATACATAGGATACAAATCAGGAAAATTATATCCTTAATAACATGTTTCAGAATGCATTCAGTATGTTATGGCTTTTAAATACCTGAACAGTATGTTGCATCTTGGGATTTTTGTAATGGAAGACACTAAAGCTCAGAGGCTCCTTTGGTATGATTTCCACTAGCATGAGATTGCCACACTGCAACACAGAGAAAGGCTTGTCAGAGGAAGATCTTGTGCACAGAATGGGTACTTATATTTTGGACATTTTGAAATAGACCATTTCCTCTCCTTTGCAGCCCTTGGGCTGCTTGTTCCCTCCTCCTCCTCCTGCAAGTACAAACAGACCTACCAAGATATGAGCTTTGTAGGTGAAAGTCTCTTCCCTCTTCTTCGTAATGAGCAGCAGCTTGTCAAAGAGGAACAGAGTGCGCTCATTTTTGGCTCTCTGGATGCGGAATGTTCCTTCCAAAACCAACTCGCCGTAACTAGCAAGGTCCGGTCCCTTCCAGTTAGTGAGTAAGCTTTGTATCTCCTGAAAAAAAGGGAGGAGGGTGGGATAATAAAGCAAGCACTTTAAAAACACAACATTGGGAAATATCACATGGCAAGTGCTGTGTAATGAAGCCACTATCATGTTCCTCATCTCTAGTCAACAGTGTGAAAAAGCATTGCTTCTACCTCAGGGATGACTAACCAAGGGCCACATTCTCTGTTGACCTACCTTTCAAGGGCCACACCCTAGCAGTGGGCATGGCCAAAGTGGGCATAACCATTTCACATTTGCTCTCCCTCATACACACATATGCACCACCACACATACAGGGAGAGCTCAGGACAGCAGAAATGGCAGCAGAACCACCACAGGAATTGTGATGCAAAGCTGGTCCTTAGACCAGGAGGCAGGCCTCCATGTAGTTTCAGAACCCTAATGCAGCTTATGACCATTTGCATGGATGTGTGTGGATCAGGTCCCCAGACAGAGAGTTTGCCTCTCCTGTTCTACATGAACAGAAATACTACAGCTGTCTCACGGTGCGTTGCGGCATACAGGCATTTGTCATATGATAGGCAAACAGAAATCTATTTCTAAATGTCAGAGTTGGCAGATGTGTATTTTATGACACGCAGCCAATTTGCACTGCACTGTTGTCTGATTATCTTACATGGTCCCCTAGAGAAGATGCATGAGAGAAGGCTGGCACAAGGAGAGTTCTTAGCAAGCCATAAGGTTGGACACTAGAGGGATAGATGGGCCACTATATGGGAAAGAATAGGAAGAAGGGGAGGGTGTTTTATAATGGTGCAAGATGTGAGAAACAACTTATGTGATCAAAGGGTCTTTGAAGTACACAAGAAGTGGAAAGGACTAGCTACTTTTCCAGGCAGCCTGCAATTGTATACTTCCTGTTAACCTACTGCAAGTTTGCATATGGTTGCTCTTTGAATTCACATTAGTCCTTGCAGTATCTTTAGTTACATTATCAATGCAAGATGTATGCCTGAAACTCACAAAGCTTAACCACAGCAATGTAAATTATATTCATTAGAGTCTCAGATATCATAGAAGCTCACCCAAATTAAGAGTTGCATTGCTTATGTGAATGGATTCACCTATAGGATTTCTTCAAATAAGCAGAAGTCAATATGACATCTGAACCAATCCACAACTTGGAAATATGCATTTGTGAGATGTTTTGGGCAGTCATAAGCCATGTAAACAAGTTTTTAAGACTACAAATGAATCACTGACCGCAAAGAACCTGGGTGGGTGTACAAGCAAAACTTCATCTTCTGACAGAGAAGGAAGATTTACATTTGGGTTCTGATCTCTCCAAAGAAAGCTTGCAAGCACAATTGTGTCTTTTGTACATTCCACAGACACAGATTTCAGAAGAACCTCTCGAGCACACTTTGAAGGTACTTTCACATGTAACAGATAACACATCTCCCAATATTAATTGGGAGTTGCCATGGTTGAGTGTGATGCTTTAAAATATAGGAAGATCAAATTCAACATATATGAAAAGATGTTGTTATTGTTAGCATGCACAGGAAAGCAAAACCATAGCCATTTAGAATGCTGGTGCCCAATCTACATAAACCAAAAACCAGATAGAAAGATAAAAACTACTAATATGGAAAACTTGTCAACCCACCTGCAGCCTGACAGCATGTTCATGTTTCCTCTTCATGTCGTTAATATGCCATGCCACTCTCTGCATCGTATCTATGGCTTCTAAAACCACATCATAACCTTCAGTGTCCTTGTCAAGGTGGTTTTCTATCTCCTAGTAAATAAGCCAATGAAGAGGGAACTATTTACAACTCCTAGAGGTCTGCAAAAATGTTTTGATGGTAAACTACGGTTAATAATCTGACACTTATCCTCTCCCAACTGCAGCTCACGTCTTTTGTCTCTACAGCAGAGTTCCCTGGTCTATAAAATATGCAGCACAGAACCCCTTATCCTGCATGCGGGAGATTTTCCTTCAGCCCCATTTTCCCACTGATAGCCACCTCCATTGTATATGTCTCTTTTCCCTTTTTCCAAACCCCTCTTGATTCCAGGATCCTGATAATGTAAAGGCACTGTGTTATACTGGGATGGAGATAGAAAAGTTGGATGAGACTGGCATATCCTCTGCTAACAACAAGCACATACAATTTGTGACTGATCAAGCCCACCAGATACATATTGTGGCATACCAGGTGTGTGACATTCTGGCCATTTTTGAAGTCTCCAACAAGCTGCAAAAAATAGGCGGCTTGCTGAGCCTTTGATGGGCTGCCCTAAATGGCTAGTGGATTGTGTTTGATTTCATGAGCCATAAGTAATATAGGCATCCTTACAGCAACGGCATTACTCTGCTGCGTTATAGTAGCAGCTACATAAGCAGAATTTATTAGCATTCAATAAGAGAAATGAGTCAGTCATTCAATATGCTTTCTTGCCTCTACTTTTGGCTACAGAACCTCAGTTTGATAATTACATCCGAGCATTAGACTTAGGCAGACACGACAAATTAAAATTTCTGGACTCTGAAATGTAGTTATGGGTATAATCTCCTAATTGAAAGCACATGATAACCATTAAAAAGAAACCAGATTTCTGAAAATGTTGTTAAAATCATGGGAAAGAAAGGAAGAGATATGTACTTTCTCTACCACCATGCATGCATGCAAAAAAGGGGGGAAACCCTTTTTGTTGGGCTTAGATGACTTCATACAGGCCCACCCTCCTCACCAGCTGCCCTTGTCTGGAATTGAAACGGCACTTTTAAACACACCAGCTAGTGCAAGAGCCCCAATGAGCACAGTATGTAAAGATGTACAGGACTGCACTCTTTTTATGAAAATATGTATAGGTCTGTACTGCATGTTTTCTGAAGAAGCTGCAGCATCAGGGAAGAAGCTGTTTGATGAGCACAGGAGGGGAGAAAAATGGAGAAAGGGGCAGGAAGGGTTGAAAATTGAACATCTGCAGAAGCCTAGCATGTCAGGGTGAAGGCTAGGTTACAGTACTTCTTTCAGGCATATGCGCTTTCATCAGAAAGTTTGTGCTTGCTTGTTTTTTGACTGCAGCACAAAAGCCTAGCTACACATTATATTATTTGCACTCTTCAGCAGGCCTCCTTCAAACTAGGCACTTTAATTTTGAATAAAGAGCAACTGCAGGGCCCAATGTGAAACACACCGCTGATCTGGACTGCCACCCCATGCCAGGTTCCCATTGACTATCCGAAGAGGAGGCACTTAAAATGACAACGTACGTGCAAAAGAAGGTGATACTTGAGTATCCGCTGAACAGGTTTTAAGAGGTAAGATCCTAAAGGCAGAGAATGTTGTAAAGCTTCTTGTCTCTCTCTGAAAAACTTGGCCAGGGACTTGTTCCTCATGCATTCGGTAAGTACAGCCACTGACCTGTAAAACAAATCAATAAAGCTCTCAGAATTATTATTATTTTTATCCTATATTATACAGAATTCCACAGCTTTGGATGCATGATAGGTCCTACAAGTGACTGCCTGCTTAGGATCAACTTCAAGCATTATGCATTTCTTGTGCCAGATAAACAGGAGTGTTATGTGAAGTTTACAAACTTGCGATTGCCATGCATGCATGCCACACAAGTAACAAGTCTTAGCATCCTACTTTCAGAATAACTGATTACCATGCAACATAATTAAAATAAGCATACAATTACTTGCTTGCATTTTCTAACGGGCAAGGAAGCATTCATCCTCTTTGCCTTACTAATATAATCCACAAACAGTAAAGCATACCGTTCGGATTAAATGTTAGTCTGAAGCATTAGGGTCACATTCTCTATTCACCACCTTTCAAATGATAAAGGGGAAAGAGCACAAAAATAAGGTAATCCTACCTTGGATAATTGGTGCAATACTGTGTGTATATGTGGAACTCTTCACTCTGAATATAAGGAAAAGGGGGGAAGCTGATTTAGTATACTGATTTTATTACAGCTCCCTAGAAATTCTGAAACCAACACTTATTTGAAAGCACTAAAAAAATCCCAACCTATTACAAAAAAAAATAAATTAAAAAATTACTCTTCCCTATTGATAGGCATGTAGTTCATTAGCTTTATTCCAGTCTGCATGTGAATTGAATTGGAAACTGATTTTTAAGTAAGTTTTTATTGTTGATGCTTTTATTACTTTTTAAATGAAATAAATGTGTGATCTAAAATGAACCAACAAAGCTGACTTGTGCCAGTTTTCCCTGCAGCCATTTCTTATTTGCTACAGGCAAGTATTGGTGCTATACAGAAGCTTATTAGAAAGTGTACATACAATGCCACCATTTGGGGTTTCCCCCCTGTATAATCTTCAGGAATAAGGAACAGGATTTCCCATTCCACACCTAATGTACTTTTCACTTAGTTCCAAACACAAGGAGCAGCGCCTGAAGACTCAAGAACAAAACAAAAACAGACTAATTCTGTAATTTCAGCAGTTCATAAGGTCTATTTCATGCAAACCATTTTGCTCTGCACCAACTTCAACATGGGATGTGGATGGTGCTGTGGTCTAAACCAGGCTTCCTCAACCTCGGCCCGCCAGATGTTTTTGGCCTACAACTCCCATGATCCCTAGCTAGCAGGACCAGTGGTCAGGGATGATGGGAACTGTAGTCTCAAAACATCTGGAGGGCCAAGGTTGAGGAAGCCTGGTCTAAACCACTGAGCCTCTTGGGCTTGCCAATCAGAAGGTCGGCAGTTTGAATCCCCACGACCGGTTGAGCTCCCGTTCCTCGGTCCCTGCTCCTGCCAACCTAGCAGTTCAAAAGCACATCAAACTGCAAGTAGATAAATAGGTACTGCTCCGGAGGGAAGGTAAATGGCATTTCCATGCACTGCTCTGGTTTTGCCGGAAGCGGCTTAGTCATGTTGGCCACATGACCCGGAAAAACTGTCTGCGGACAAACGCTGGCTCCCTCGGCATGTAAAGCGAGATGAGTGCCGCAACCCCAGAGTTATCTGCGACTGGACTTAAAACTGTCAGGGGTTCTTTACCTTTAACTTCAACATACATTCACATGCAAGTTCTGTTAAGTCGTGGGTTGACATAGCAGCCGGCACAGCGATTTCTTCAAGTAGCTCTTTATTGTGGTAAGCTGGAATAAAACTGACAGAGAACAGCTCAGCCGGCCTGTATTTATAGGCAGCCGGCTGTCAACATTGTAACCACCACAGCCCAGAGTTCCCGCCTAAAATAACTGCCGCGGACCTGAGTGAAAACTATCTACAGACCTGAGTGAAAACTATATACAGTATCCCCCTGTTGGCCCAGGGTGAAACTACACTACATAACACCCCTCCCCACCGAGATAAGGCGTTAGTTACAATCGTAATGGTTTCCTTATATACAGCACTATGCGTAATGGTTCAATTAGGCACAAAAGCATATCGGTTACATTTCCCATACTTAGACCAACAGTGATACCTGTCCAACAACATAGTCCTTTAAATGAGTTGGGCGCTTGGAAACTCTGCCAGACCGCCGGGGACTGGTAGCCAAGTCCGGAGGGCCACACAGTTCTCGCTGAGGCTGTGGTGCGACCCTAGGTGGCGTTGGAACCAACTCCCCTGGATCCGCTGCTGTGAGTGGAGCCTCCGCAAGTGGAGTGGTCTGAGTCTGTTCTGAAACGGCTTGGTTCGGCTCCACGCTGGCAGTTTGCGAGGGAGGTGTAGGTGGGGCCTCGCCATCTGTACGTGTCTCTTCTGGAGCCGCAAGCGCAGTTGGGGGCACCTCGGTAGTGTCCAAGTCCGCAACCCTGCGCCTAAGCTGGTCTATGTGCCGTCGCCACAAGCGTCCGTCTTCGAGTGCCACCTGGTACGAGCGAGGTCCAGTGACTCCCACTACTGTGGCTGGCACCCAAGGGATGTCCCCCACATAGTTCCGGGCAAAGACCTGGTTTCCTGGGACAAATGACCGTGGTGCGTTGGCACAGCCTGGGGGTTCAGCCACGGCAAAGTCTGGGTGTAGCCGGTCAAGCGGTGACCTGAGGCGGCGGCCCATAAGCAGTTCAGCAGGACTCCTCCCTGTGGCCGCATGAGGGGTGATGTGTTGCACGAACAAGTATTCGGCGACCCGCTCATGCCAGTCTCCCCGGTCCAGGCGCGCCAGTGCCTCTTTTGTCGAGCGCACCATTCTTTCCGCTTGTCCGTTGCTGGATGGATGAAAGGGTGCCGTTAGGGCATGGCGGATGCCCAGTCCCAAAAGATACCGCTCAAACGTGCCTGACGTGAACTGCGGTCCGTTGTCAGAGACAAGGACATCAGGACACCCATGCGTTGCAAACAGGCCTCGCAGCACCCGGATGACAGCTTCGGTAGTGGTGGAGGGCATCAGGGCGACCTCCAGCCATTTGGAATAGGCGTCCACCACTACCATAAAGGTCCGGCCGTGAAAGGGGCCAGCCAGATCGATGTGCACCCTCGACCAGGGTGTCTTTGGCGTCTCCCAGGTGTGTCCCTTAGCTGCCGGTGGTGCAGGCCTCGACTCCTGGCACGCTTGACAGGCGGACACCCAGGCAGTGATGGCATCGTCCATATTAGGCCACCAGACGTAACACCGAGCCAACGCCTTCATTTTGACAATTCCCGGGTGGCCAACGTGCAGAGCCTCCAGGACGCGCTGACGGAGTCCCTGGGGAATCACGACGCGGTCTCCCCACAGCAGGCAGCCGCGATGAGCTGAGAGTTCATGTTGTCTGGTTGCGAAGGGCTGGAACTCCGATGCAAAAGGCCCTTGTGGCCACCCCCTCCACACCCAGTTGAGCACCCGGCTGATGGTGCGATCCTGGGCAGATGCGGAGGCCACAGTGGCAGCCGATACAGGTGCTGCCGGAAGATCCTCAATCAGAAGGAGCGATGAAGCTGGAGCCGGGTCTTCCACAAATGCTGGAAGAGGGCAACGGCTGAGGGCGTCGGCATGGCCCATCGATTTCCCCGGGCGATGGATGAGCCGGTAGTGGTAGGCAGCCAGGAAAACAGTCCATTGCAGCATGCGTGGTGAGAGGACCGGTGGAGTTGGACGATCACCGGCGAGGAGGCCCAGGAGTGGCTTGTGGTCAGTGATGAGGTCAAAAGTCCTGCCATAGAGGTATTCATGGAACCTCTTCACTCCAGCCACAAGTGCCAATGCCTCCTTGTCGAGCTGGCTGTAATTCCGTTCCGTCGGAGATAGTGTCCTGGAAAAGTAGGCGAGCGGTGCTTCTCTTCCATCTGGAAAACGGTGACTAAGGACAGCACCGATGCCAAAAGGTGAGGCGTCGCAGGCAAGGACCAGCGGCCTGGATTCACTGTACTGTACCAGCACACTGTCTGAAGAAAGGAGAGCCTTGACCGCGTTGAAGGCCGCCGTCTCCCGATGACCCCAGGCCCAAGGCGTCTTAGTGCTAAGGAGTCGGTGAAGAGGCTCAGCCACTGTGGCTTTGTGGGGCAGGAACATGTTATAAAAGTTCAGCAGCCCCAGGAATGCCTGCAACTCCGTTTTGTTCTTTGGGGTGGGGGCCTGCTGGATAGCGCGGATCTTGGATGTGGTTGGATGAAGACCGGAGGCATCGATAAGATAGCCCAGGAACTCTACCTGTGGAACGGCGATCTGGCACTTCTCCCTCTTTACCTTGAGCCCGGCCTCCTGGAACCTGGTCAGCACGGCACGGAGGCGCTCGAACAGCTGCTGGTGTGAGTCTGCAGACACCAAGACGTCATCAAAATATGGTACCACGCCCGGAAGCCCTTGCAGGAGACGCTCCATAAGGCTTTGGAAGATGCCAGGAGCCACACTCACCCCGAACTGCAACCGGCGGCAACGGAATGCCCCCCGGTGGGTGACGATCGTCTGGGCTTCAGCAGTGGCATCATCGACTGGCAGTTGTTGATAGGCTTGGGCAAGGTCCAGCTTAGCGAAGACCTTACCCTCACCCAGGGAATGCAGCAGGTGTTGGACAACAGGAACCGGATAAGCATGCTGCTGAAGTGCCTTGTTGATCGTGCACTTGTAGTCAGCGCAGATTCTCACCGACCCATCTGGCTTGACAGGCGTGACGATGGGGGTTTCCCACTTTGCATGGTCAACCGGCTCCAAAACTCCTTGGGCAATCAGTTTGTCCAGTTGTTCGTCCACCTTAGCCTTGAGAGCAAAGGGAACCCGGCGTGGCTTTAGCTTGATGGGGGCGACTTGTGGATCAAGGCTAAAGGAGATGGGCGTACCTGTATATTGGCCCAAGGTGCCGTCAAAAACCTCGGCAAAGTCTTTGACCAGACCCTCAGTCTCTGCGTTAGAGATGCAGTTGATGCCGGTGACTTCCAGGCCGAGGGCATCAAACCAGTCTAGCCCTAGGAGGCTTGGCCGCTGACCTTCGACCACCACCAACCGGAGCAGGCCCGAAAAATCCTTGAAAGCGATCCGGAACCGGCCAACGCCTACCACGGGAATGTCGTTTCCCTGGTAGTCTCTCAGGTGTACGCGGTGAGAGTCGAGTTGCCTTTTGGACACTCTGGGTACCAGTCTTTTGATGGTGCTCCATGACACGATGGACAGGGCAGACCCGGTGTCGATCTCCATGTCACATGGAGCTCCTTCAATGAGCACCGTGACGTTCAGCTTGCGTCGCGTAGGCGAGTCGGTTTGGCCAATCGTGGTTCCAGACGGGCAGCGGCAGTTGGTGAGAGCGAAACAACTTTCCTTGGCAGACTGGAGTGAAGACTTGGACTTGCGAGTCGATGAAGGGGGGGTGTCAGACGGAGCCGATCGGCAGACCTTAGCGATGTGGCCCCTTCTGGAACACTTCCTACAGATGGCGTCTCTGAATCGACACTTGGCACGGGAATGGTTGCCTCCGCAGCCAGCACATTCCGGTTGGCCCTTGGACTTCTGTTGGAACTTCCTGCGCTCCCGCTTTGTCTGGTGCACGTCATCGTCTTCACTGGAGGATGCCTCCTCACTGCTGGCCTCTTCATGATGCACCGGAACTGGCTCCCTAGCAAGACGCGGGCTGCTGGACTTGCGGATCTCCTGGGCGGAGCGTTCAGCAGCTTCTGAGGCCACAGCCTCCTCAATGGCTTTCTGTAGCGTGAGGTCTGGCTTGGCTAGGAGGCGCCGTTGCAGATGGATGTCCCGGATCCCGCAGACGATTCGATCCATCAGGGCATCGTCTAAGTCTCGGAACTCACAGTGCATTGCAGCCTGTCGCAGGGCGGTGGTGTAGTTGTTGATTGACTCCCCCTCTGCCTGGTTCCGGTGGTAGAACGCATGGCGGGCAGCAATCTTGGACGGCTTTGGTGCGTAGTGGTTGCGGAGCTTCTCTTGGATCGTGTCCCATGGTGTTGCCTGGACTGCTTCAGGCGCAACCAACGCTCGGGCCGTCTCAAACACCTCAGGCCCACAGAGGCTGAGGAATAGGCCCCGCTTCCGATCCTTTGATACTGCTGTCAGCTCGTTGGCTTGGAGGTAGCAGTCGAACCGAGCGAGGTAGGAGTCCCATGATTCAGAGGCTGGCGCAAACGGCGGTAGAGGCACAAGTGAAGCCATGATTCCGATGCCGGCGTGAAGGGTGATGGATGGAACACAGTGCTCTAGCCAGAACAGTCAGCTCTGAATTGGTTCTGCCCAGTGATTTCGCTCAGTGATTTCGCTCTGTGATTCAGCTCAGTGATTCAGCTCAGTTCAGAGGCTGGCCGCATCTAGCTGTGCTCTGATGTCCATCAATCCCACCTTCGTCGCCAGTGTTAAGTCGTGGGTTGACATAGCAGCCGGCACAGCGATTTCTTCAAGTAGCTCTTTATTGTGGTAAGCTGGAATAAAACTGACAGAGAACAGCTCAGCCGGCCTGTATTTATAGGCAGCCGGCTGTCAACATTGTAACCACCACAGCCCAGAGTTCCCGCCTAAAATAACTGCCGCGGACCTGAGTGAAAACTATCTACAGACCTGAGTGAAAACTATATACAGTATCCCCCTGTTGGCCCAGGGTGAAACTACACTACATAACAAGTTCTAACATGCAAATAAGATGACTGCAGTTACAGCTAGCCCATTGTCATCGTCACAGCTGAGGGAAAGGGCTGTCATAAATGCAATTTGCTTTACTCATGAGCCTCCAGTTCACACCTTGTTTTGTTTAGTGCAGTAGATACTTGAAGCTGGTCACCTGTTGCTCAGTCTTGTCTTAATTGGGGGATGGTGATAAGGATTTCTGTAGTGTTTCACAGTTTGTGATAAAGTGCATGATAAGTGTGTTGTAAAACATAAGCCATCTGCCTTTTTTCCTTTTAGGATTAGTAAAAACTCCTTATCCTGCTTAAAATGCAATCCAGTGACAATCAACCCAATAATAATGGAAGATTACAGCTGAGCCTCTGCTGATATTTTATCTTTTATTTAAGATGGGAAGACTTACAGCTATCTTCATTGGCATGACACACAATAAGCTTGCATCACAGCCTATGACATGCACACGCTTTTAAAAACAACTCCAGCTATGGTAAAAACCTTCACCTACAAAGAACTAGTAATCAAGTGAAACCACAATCTGCAACAGAGACATTACAGTCTGTAATTCACTGGTGAAATCCAGTCACATTCTAGTTATCACATGTAATGGGGCAGGGGCCTACTAATGGCTTCTCAAATGCAGAATTCAATATTAAAATTATACCCAAACTGTAAATAAGAATTTAAAAAGGAAGAAAGTATGAAAAAGCAGAAAATAGCAGTCTAGCTTACAATAACTGTGCTTAGATTTCATAGTTATTAAATCATAACGTTATGAGTTGGGGGGAGGATAGGCTGTGTGTTGAGACCCTTCTAAGTTCCATCAAACCTGCAGTTCTAGTTTGCATTACTATACTGTGGTACCTCGGGTTACAGATGCTTCAGGTTACAGACGCTTCAGGTTACAGACTCCGCTGACCCAGAAATAGTACCTCGAGTTAAGAACTTTGCTTCAGGATGAGAACAGAAATTGCGCAGCAGCGGCAGTGGGAGGCCCCATTAGCTAAAGTGGTACCTCAGGTTAAGAACAGTTTCAGGTTAAGAACGAATTAAGTTCTTAACCCAAGGTACCACTGTAATGTATTCCTGAACCTGTAGTAAGATCCTTTGATGTTCAGCAAGAGCTTAGAAACATGGCCAGCAGAGAGCCATAAATACTGTAGACCATGAAAGTGTTAACATCATGCAATACTTAAAACATAGAAATCTGTGTATATTTTATTTTTAGGCGTAAATATATATTTCCAGATTATTCTACTGTGTGAAGTTTAACATGACGAATAAAATATCTCGTAAAAAAAATAAAAAAAGGGGGTGAACAGGAGAGGGGAGGATGCGAAACAGATGCAGCCAGCTCACAACTGCCTTAAACTTTCCCCTTCTGATGACCAGCTGAAAGGACAAAACTGTACTCTTATTTCTGAAGCTAAAAGACATAAAGCCCATGGACCAGAGTCAAAAGTTTGGACATTTGCCTCTCTTAAAGCACAGTACTGTTCGTTCAAATGCCTCAGCCAACCACAGCTGATAAGAAGAAAGAATGAAAAAGGATGTTCCAATGACAAAGCCAAGAAAACTAACCGTATCCACATTGAAGAAAATAAGTACAATTCTTCTGAAAGGCAATAATGCATTTGTCACTTGAAACCTGAAGCAAAATCCAGACTGAACTGAAAACATTTACCCTGCAGAGCTTCAAGTTTCAAAACTAACTGGCATTTGTCAGTATATTTGCAACACAGTAAGGAGAGCTCTGGTCAGGGGTCCCTTTACCTTTAAGGAGAGCTCTGGCCAAGTCCCACCACCACCCAAGAAAGTAAACTTCCTGATGTGACTAGGACATAAAGTCTTGAATTACAGTGGTACCTCGGGTTAAGTACTTAATTTGTTCCAGAGGTCTGTTCTTAACCTGAAACTGTTCTTAAGCTGAAGCACCACTTTAGCTACTGGGGCCTCCTGCTGCTGCTGCGCTGCTGGAGCACAATTTCTGTTCTCAACCTGAAGCAAAGTTCTTAACCTGAGGTACTATTTCTGGGTTAGCGGAGTCTGTAACCTGAAGCGTATGTAACCCAAGGTACCACTGTATGCCAAGACTTAATGCATGGGGAAAATTAGTTAGAGAGGGGAACTTCCAAGTTTCCTAGACTGTCCTTTCTAACCTAACCCATGCTGACCTTCCTTAGGTGCCAGACTCTTAGGGTTGCTGACCTCAATTCCTACTTTCTACTTCTTCACCCTCACCAGCTGCAATTGTAAACTATGGCATGGCTGAATCAGGTGGAAGAGGCAAGAATAAAAGAAGTGTTACCTATGTGTTTCACAGCTGATGTTGCAACATGGCAGTGTAAAGCAGGACCCCATAAGGACATTAAGTACAGGGTCTAAAATTATGTAGCTGCACCTTGGTCCTGATCAGACCTTGACCTGTTCAGCTTCAGCTAAGGATCACCCTATGTACCTACAG
The DNA here is from genome assembly GCF_965112155.1 of Podarcis liolepis. Taxonomy (NCBI): domain Eukaryota; kingdom Metazoa; phylum Chordata; class Lepidosauria; order Squamata; family Lacertidae; genus Podarcis; species Podarcis liolepis. The sequence goes on along the minus strand of NC_139557.1, from coordinate 67,611,326 downwards.
ATCATGTCAGGAACCATAGAACTCATTTCACCCAGATGAAATGGAATGCTATTACTATCTATATCTATCTATCTATCTATCTATCTATCTATCTATCTATCTATCTATCTAATGTTGAAGGACCCCAGTCAAAGGCTGGAGTTGCGGTACTCATCTCACTCTCAGGACAAGGGAGCCAGCATTTGTCCACAGACAGTTTTCCGGATCATGTGGCCAGCATGACTAAACCGCTTCTGGCAGAACAGAACAGCATGACGGAAACCAGAGCGCACGGAAACACCATTTACCTTCCTGCCACAGCAATACCTATTTATCTACTTGCAGCGGTGTGCTTTCGAACTGCTAGGTTGGCAGGAGCTGGGACAGAGTAACGGGAGCTCACTCCATCGCGGGGATTCGAACCGCTGACCTTCTGATCGGCAAGTCCTAGGCTCTGTGGTTTAGACCACAGCGCCACTCACGTCCATAATATAAAACATTAGCAGTCATGGTAAAAGAATAAATCCTACACCAAATACAAGAAACAGCTGAGAATAGAATACTGGTGACTTCATCCACCATTCTCTGAAGCAGAATGTGGTTTCCAGTCCACATAGCCAGGTTGCAAAGCTGGCACATTGGATAATCAGATATGAATTATAGGAGATGGATAATTATGTGTAGTCTTTGCAAAAAAAAAAAGTGTTAACAAAATCACTCAGGCAACTCATTACTCATACCATGGGATATCATATATACAATAAAAGAAATGTGCAAGCAGTCCACATGTCTTGAGAGAAATTCCCACTCTCCATTGCCACTTCAAGGTTGTGGGGAAGAGGGGCATTAGAGGTAGTCCTTTATATGGGAACCTACTTTCTTCCTGTTTACTCAAAAAGGTTTCTTATACCAGAGTTTCATAGCAAATGTGAGATTACGTCACACACCACAATAATTTGAATTACTAACAAATACGGCATGCAACTATGGATTTTTTTTAAAAAAATTCCTTTTGACAAATGTGTTCTCAGTCTATTTTATGACAGCTCTAGAGGAAAATATTGAAAATATTAAAGATGATAAATATAGCTTTAGCCCAAAGAGATGAGTCACATTTGCTTTTCTTCCTTTAAATGTAATATACAGGAATTTAGCAAAAGCTGTAATGATCTGAGACACAGATGTACAATTGCACAGCTCTTAATCATTTCAATAAGTCCGTCCTGGTAGTGATCTGTGAGGAAAAAGGAAATGGTCTCAAAATGTTTTCATAGTTCTTGATCTGTTCAGAAATATTTAGGGAGGGAAGGAAATAATATATTTTAATGTCCATAAAAAAATAATATTTCTTTTAACTTTGAAAAACTTTACTACACAGCTAACTCAGTTGCAGACATTTGGGAACTGACTGAATCATCCTGAGTTTTATATTCAAAGAGGCTGTAATATGCTATAGCTCAGATCAATATCACCTTAGTATTACTCACCTTAGAAACAAAACATTCTGCTATAGCTACAGGATCATTTTCACAGTTTTCCAAATCTTGCAGAAGTTCACTGAAAGAAGTAGTTGAAAGAAAGAAAGAAAGAAAGAAAGAAAGAAAGAAAGATTGCATTTTAAAAATAAAAATATGGAGAACCACACACTGATATATACCAGCTACAATCAAAATTAGCATTGCACTTGACATAATATTTGAAATAAAGTACCCTGGTTAATATTATGTCTTGCTATAGGGCTAAGTCCTCATTAGTTATTGGGGTTACTAATATTCTAACACTTCCTTTATTCTTACCCTATCAATAAATTATGCAGCATTTGCCTTCGTTTGCCCAACATGCCTTCACCATTTTGCTTGTACTCTTGCCTCTACCACCAGTTCTGTCTTTCATTAAAATACAGCCAGTTCTTTTCTGTACTTTCTGACTACAAGAAAGTGGGAGCATGGAACTTGCGCACCTCCATAGCAGCGGAGGAAGCAGCTCGGGAGCCTGGGGCGGCGCACCCATAGGGGCAGGGCGAGCCACTCATAGGGGCGGGGTGAGGGTGAGGCGCACTGCGGGGCCTCCGGAGTCTGCCTGCCTCCTCCCACTCAGCCGCACCACAGCGGGGGGGGGGGGTAGGCAGCAGGCGGACCATTTGGGCAGTGCGGAGCCTGTGTACGCCTAAGCGAGATGTGTGGCTCGGAGAGATGTGGCTAAGGAGAGATGTGTGGCTCGGGCGCACTGCAGGCCTGACAGTGAGTGCCGCCGGCATTTTGTCACCCCCCCAGTGGTGACACCCAGGGCGACTCACACCCACCGCACCCCCTTCCTCCGCCCCCTGTACCTCCATAGTGTGGCTCTTTTACAAACATCACTATGCACCTTTCTGCATCTCTGTCGCTCTCTTTCACACAGAGAGAGTATTGTGTAGCTGAAAAAACCTTGAATGGAAGAGGCAACACAAACACGCAGAAGGTGCATGAAGAGCAGCACTAGGGAGGCCTTCCATGCACAAGCACAGTGATCCATGCACGTAGCACCCATAGTGCTGCTGTATATTACGGGGCCACATACCTATCTCTCCCTCTCCTATTGAGGAAGGATTCTCTCTCTAGGCACTTTGGTTGCTACTCCCTTCTCAATGATGTACCAAAACCCTTGAATCACAACGAGGAGAAAAAACATAAGTCATTGCACTGCTTACACTACTTAGGAAAGGTGGAAGAGAGACATCAAAGTATAAAATGGTTTCTTGCACTAGGCCATACGCTCAAACAACCCTGCCCTGTTGTGTTTATAAGCAGGCTCTCACATGCGAGCTGTTCTTTTAACTTTTGGCACGCTGGTAGCCAAATAGATTTTGACATTAATTGTTGCTGTAAGTGGATGCATGCTTATTTTTAAACAAAACTGAGTGGATAATTAGCAGGGTAAGTTTATAAGCTTTACAGCAGATTTAGAGGCACCAAAGATAATCAGGATTGCCACAGTCTCATTAGTCTGCTGTTGGGGAGGAAATATCAAAAGCATCCATCAGTAACTGAACTTACAGTTACAAACCTGATTCTTTGCATTTGACTTAGCAGGCCCTTTGAGATCAGTGAGGTTGTTGCTACGGAGCAGGCATAGGCTTGCAACAACCAGTACAGACTAACACAGTGCACACAGTTGTGCTTTATCTCCACCCCAACTGCTTTGATTTGACTGTGGAAGAAAGAAGCATATGTCTCTGTGTATCATATTTAGGCGAATCTTCGGCATGTGATCCTAACCATGGTTACTCAGAAATACATTCCACCAACCCCCAGGTAACTGTGAAAACAACCTAGGTGTTATTGTATGCAGGTTGCATACAATGGGCAAGTTGCTGTATATTGGCTAGGAGATGAATGGCAGATTCATCCCAGTGAGACAGGGAATGGCAAGCATTCACACAGCTACACAGCAGCTTTTAACAGGGAATGCTGCTTTCGGTTGTAAAATAATGTCAACCAGCAACTCCAGTGAGGAACCTACCTCACATTATGTTCTTTACAAGAGGAGGAAAATGGGTAAATTCTGGGCATTAACTTAAAAGGTCAGTATAGTTGTGCCAAGGGGCATCTTGGCTAGTTATCCTTGATCATCTCATTTGAGTGGGTTCCCGGCATCCCTTCACACTTTGTCTCATTGCCTATGTTCTCGTTCCCACATTTCTTTTAAGTCATGGCCTATTTAATCCCCGTGCTTGGTGCCCACAGCTCTGTACTTCCTGTTCCTGCTTACAATTACCCTTTCCTTAAAGAGTTGCATAGTATTGGGGAGGGGGGCTGTTTGTAAAAATATTATTAGGTCCTTGCATCTCAGTAGGATCAAGACATTACAGAATACAGTGGTGCCCCGCAAGACGAATGCCTCGCAAGACGAAAAACTTGCTAGACGAAAGGGTTTTGCGTTTTTTGAGCTGCTTCGCAAGACGAATTTCCCTATGGGCTTGCTTCGCAAGACGAAAACGTCTTGCAAGTTTGTTTCCTTTTTCTTAACACCGTTAATACACTTGCAACTTGACTTCGAGGAGCAACTCATAGAACGCGGAGTGGTAGCCTTTTTTGAGGTTTTTGAAGACTTTGGTGATTTTTGAAGCTTTTCCAAAACTTTCCCGACACTGTGCTTTGCAAGACGAAAAATTCGCTAGACGAAAAAACTCGCAGAACGAATTAATTTCGTCTTGCGAGGCACCACTGTAGTAAAGGGAGGGAATCCCTCCTTTTCTCCCGGTCCAGGCAGAATGTTAAATTTTACAAATGAAGAATAGCAAGTGGCTTCAAAGAATTAATAATCCAAAGCTGACTGTCATTTTTCAAATGCCCTGACAAGTCTGTGCTGTGCCTAGTGAACTTCAGGCTGCCAAAAACTGAAAAAGAGAGAGAAATGCAGTAAAAAGTGTAGCAGCCAAAACCACTTAGAGGGCCATTCTTTTACACGTCTTTATCTTTTGATTTAAATTTCATGTTTGTATGCATTGCCTGGCACTACTTAGGAAAGGCTTTTCTTGACAAGAAGCCAGTAGGTCAAAGTGGAGAAATCGTTCAATATTGCATGTCTGCAGAAATGACTGCATAAAATGTTTTTAAAAGGGGCATACATTTAAAAAGAAGGGGCAGAACCCTATGCCGGCCAACTCTTGATACAAGATAACAGTTATCTATGCCAGCAGCACTTTACACTAAAGCCCATATTAGATCTTTGACCCTGTATTCCATCGCTCTTTAATTACATAAGCTAAATATGAACATGGAGCACTATTGCAATACAAAGCTACATCGTCAGGTGTTTAATCTCTGGACTAGAAGGGTAGTATTTGTGGGAGAACAAGTGCATGTGCACAACTGAACTGTTTTGGGAACCAACTATGGAGGAATGTGTACTTTTATGCTATCTTCAACTACACCACAAAATCTGACAAAGTAATGACTGGGTATTCAGCTTGTTATCCCCCTGACTCCATGGCATTCATCTGCAAAAGCTAATTAGAGGTAGTTAGAAGGTAATTAGAAAAAGATATGGAAGGGTTCTTCTTACCTTCAATGAAAATAAGCAGTGCAGGAAAATTCAAATAAATAAATAAATAAAAAGAAAACCCCCAAAACACCCAAAAGTATGAAGAGGACCTCTCTGATTGAAGCAAAAGCTTCCTGCCTAAAGAACTGGTACAGAAACTCACCAGCAGGTATTGACAGATTGGTCTTCCCTTGCTCAGGGCTGCTGCCTGTAAGTTGTTCGGGGCTGCTGCCAAAGTGAGGGTAGGTTGCCTTCGACTGACCTTCATTTACAGGGGTTGGAAGCTGAGAGAACTGTTGTGCAGTACTCCTTCCTCCTAGGCCATGTCCAGAAAGTGGTGTTGGAGGATGAGAGTTCGGACCCCTGTAGGGTGCCTCAGGGCTCCGTCTTCTCCCTCATGCTTTTCAACATCTATACGAAGCCACTGAGAGATATCTTCAGGGGATTTGGGCTGGGTGTTCACCAGTATGCGGATGATACCCAGCTCTACCACTCTTTTAAAACATGCTTCAATCCCTACCCATTCATATGCAGGGCTTATTCCAATGGCACTTGTTCCAATGGCAGTGGGAACTCCCATAAATGTCTTGTGCTAGCATTTTTTTTCACAGCACAGAGGTCTGAAGCACCAACCACCCCTACTTTAGTATTACTTTAATATTTAATCTGTTGGGGGGAGTGCACAAATGAACAAAAGCTTTGATTTGTGGTCCCCAGATATGTTTCATTTAAGTCCAATATTTACTCACCTGTTGAAATGGTAGATATCTTTTATGTTTCCAAACAAAGCTGATCGTTCCTCCATCCCCAAAGAGAGCTTGGATTGGTCAGTGATACAATCAAGGTAATCCTATGAAATAAATGAAAAGAGTTGTCTTAAACATGTCTGATCTTTTCTTCCTCGGTAAATGGAACTATCTTTAATTGTGGAAGAGGAGTCTGCTCCAGATCAATTTCACTTTATATTACACTAATCCCTTCAGTAGCGCCACACTGAACAGTCCTTCCATTATGGAAAATAACAATACTTATCTGTTCACCAATACCAAAGGAATAAACCCAAAGACTGAATGCTTTGCTGCTCAGACTGTGCATGTTTCTCAAGCTGCAACGTATTCAGATTTCACCCACAGTGACAGCTTAATTATCTCCATTAATTACTCAATAAGGTCAATGACATCTTCCTATATTAAGCAGGGTTTCTTTTAAAAACAACATAAAGTATCATCGCTAAAGCACATGCACTTCATACAGATAAGAGGAGACCTGGAAAAGTATTACCATATTTCAGAGCTATTGAAAAAGCACTTTTAAAACTCTCAAACACAATGCAATATAAATGTCCTGGTTCCCAGTTTATAAAGAACAAGGTCTCTCTTCTTCTGCAGCCCCCACCTGGTATACTAATGAGAAACTGCATGTGCTCGGGAACATATTGCAGAGAAGATTCATTTGCATGCTATTGAGTTGTGGAGATGACATTTTAGGTCACACAAGCAAGAGAGCTATAAACTAATTGAGGAAGATTTACTTTAAAACAGTGATTTGTAGGTTACCAGACAGGCCCTTCCAGAACTGCAGTACCAAGAGTGGTTTAACCAATGTTTTTTTTTTCTAAAAAAATGTTTAGGGGTACTCTCATTTTCCTACTCATAATGAAATTCTGCTCCTCAATGAGACCAAACTTAAATTCACAAAATGTTTAGGGGTATGCGTACCCCTGTGTCCCCCCCCAAAAAAGCACTGGGTTTAACAATCAGTCCCTCTTCACGAGGATCTCTGGGAATGACAGCTCTGAGAGAGGAATAAGGGTCTCCTAACAGCTGTCAGGACCCATACCCAACTACAGCTCCCATAATTATTTTGGGGAAGCCATGATTGTTTAAAATGGCATCATATTGTTTTAAATCTATGGTGGTAGTGGGGTTTTAGTGTGGAAACTGACTCCATTGAAAAATACTGCTTCGGGAGACTTTGAGTGCCAAAGCTCCCTTCATTGGTGTTAGAACTCAAAGTCGTCCTTTGATATTATGATAATCAAATACCTGTGTGAACTAGCATTAAAACTACTATTTAACACAACAACAAAAGGCCTAGTGTGCTTCCATAACATTTATAAAGAAACTCTGCAGGAGAAAGGAAAACAATAGACTAAGAGTGAGAACAGCTGGAACCATGTTAACAAAACCCTGACATGATCCTGAGCCTGAGGGTTTAGACAACGTGTGGTGGCATTTTACCAATGGCAACACAACATTCCATAGCACCGAATACAAGGGATTCTGGGAAATGTCAGCTACACCATGAGGATCTTGTTATATAGTAACTGAATTCCAAAACCCACATGAGAGAATCAGATAAAAACAAAGGGGAAACTTATTTGAGAAAAATCACTGGGCATGTTCACAATAGGTTAACTTTTCTAAATAATTTGATCGTTTAAACAAACAAGCAAAACAAAATATTGCAGCACCAAGAACAGCACATAAAGATGAACATGAGTTCTTAACGAGTTCTGTCCACATATAAGCAGGTTTTGACTTCCAGCACAGAAGAGCATCACCTAACCAAAATGCAATTTTATATCTACACACCGGGGGCTTTACAACAAGGAAGCTCCATGACATTAAACATTCTGGCATACATGATCTACACCTCTACATTCCATTCCACCCAGCCTCCATTAACTTATGACCTCATCATTAAATCTGTTCTCTTAAAATATGTTTGTGCATTAAGTCATTATAACAATGTCCCGGGGGCTTCCCAAAACTGTGTGTGACCTTTTGTTTTCACTCACAGTCTCCCTTGGAACAGAGACTTAAGAGGCTTCATGAAGCAGAAAGGATTGCTCCTTACACACACACTCTGCAACCTGGGTCAAAAGGGTGGAAAAAATGAGTACAAAACAGGAAAAGCTCATCCCCAGTTGTAATTTCTAACACATATTTCAATAGAATGAGATGTAACAAACTGAGCCTGCCCTAACAACAACTACAGACCCACAGTAACCAGCTTTTTAAAAGCGACAAAAACTTATATAGAAACCTTACTACTTTAAAGTGGTTCATAATTTGCTTTTGTAAGAGCAAATGTTGTTTGATGTGAAAAAGAACAAAAGCGGAGGGAGCTAATGAGGTCCATCCAAGTAATGTTTTCCTATCATTTCTGTCCCTTGGCGAGGCTGGTGAATGCTAATGTGAGTTAGAGTCCAACAATTGTGGGAGGGCACTACTTTGACTAAACCACACTAAAATATCATGAGAATACAGATGCCTATATTGCAATGATACTGAAACACACAATATATTGTAATACATAATATCTGTATTGCCAAAGTACCTGATGATTGCTTTATAAACAGACTAGTCATCTGTTGGATATTTGGCACAACCATCAATAGTTTTGGACAAGTATTTGTGAGTGAAATTACTGAACTAGTCTACCTAAATTCTGATTCCTGCCCCCCCAGACTTCTGGCATCTGGTTAGCCACAAGATAATGTCACCATATAATACTACAAAATAATCTTAAGAGAACTATAAAAACTTTACATTGCACAATAAAGACTGGGCAGGAAATGGGTAAAAAAATAAATAACTGCATCAGCAGGGTTAAAGGAGAGTGTGTTGTTTCTTTTAACAGAACTTCAATACAGTGGTACCTCGGGTTAAGTACTTAATTCGTTCCTGAGGTCCGTACTTAACCTGAAACTGTTCTTAACCTGAGGCACCATTTTAGCTAATGGGGCCTCCTGCTGCTGCCGTGCCACTGCTGTGTGATTTCTGTTCTCATCCTGAAGCAAAGTTCTTAACCTGAAGCACTATTTCTGGGTTAGCGGAGTCTGTAACCTGATGCGTAATGTAAGCTGAAGCGTATGTAACCCGAGGTACCACTGTATCCCCTTTCCTCAGTCTGCAGTTCACATCACATGATACAGAGCTACTCGTGAGGCCCTCTGGATGTTTCCCTACCAAACAGCTGATTAGAAGGGCTCCCTGTGCATCTTTCAGGTACGTCTGGGGAACAGGATTGAATAGTACACCTGTGCACAGGTCCACATATCTGTGTGCTTTGAAGAGATGCAACTTATACCCTATTGGCAGGGAAAACTTATTTAGCCCAAGGGCCATAGTCCCTTCTGGGCTTTTTCGCTGGCTAGGTTCAGTTCTAATCCTTCTAACCTCCTTTGGGGTAGGTTTGCAGGTATGGCAGAAGGAAATAGGACCTGCCCATGTGATGCCCACCTGGTAGAAACTCTAGCTCACATGGCCCATAAATGTAAAATGTATGAAGATCTCCGCCAACAATTTTTAGACCATCTATGTATTACAACATGGAAACCAGAGACAGAGTTTATATGCTTCTTATTACAGGGGAGAGACCAGGAGCTCACCAAGACAGTAGCCAAGTTCCCCTATTTGATTTTCTGTCACCGAAGTACGCTACAGGATCCTGCCCTTGCTGGAGACCCATAAAGATGAAATAGATTTCTCGCCTCTTCTTCCCTTTGGCAAATGACTGTACTGTTGAAATGGTGACGAGATCGCACTGGCCTATTTTTTTTTAATGTTTGTATGTGATGCCAATAAAGGTTTGATGATGATATTCCCTTCTGGGCAACTTTCTGAGGGCCACATGTCAGTGGCAGGCCAGTCCAGGGCAGAGCCAAAAGGCAGATAATTTAATGTAAATGTTACCTTCGTACAGTAGGCTAGTTTCTACCCACCCGCCCCTCTCCATTCTCTATCCAAGTAAGCAAACAGTTCATCAGAGTTCATGGACAAATTCCAGCCAAGCAAAAGCACTTAAGGAGTATATAATGCAGAGGTGGTGAGCAATGTGCATGGAAGGGTCTACAAGTCATAACCACTTTTTCAGCTGGCAGGGGCTGAAAAAAAGTTGTTGGAAAACTCTTAGCAGGCAGTAGGTTGTGAGGGTTGTGATAAGAGTGTGACAAGAGAAGGAACAAGTCAACTTTCTCATGATCATGAAGTGTAATACAGCAGATGGAACCAAAACAACAACAACCCAGTCCCCAGAGATGCATCGTTGCATCCTGTTATGCCTGGTCATCTAATAGCTCTGCAAACTCAACCTGGAAACAGAAATGTCATTTAGAAATAAACTTGATCTCTCAGTGAGTCTCTGAAGGAAAATGATCAAAGCTATGCAACAAAGATTCTGGGGGTTTTTCTGTTTAAGGATTCTTTGACCCTTTAAGGTCAAACAAAACTGCAGCAGCAAACAATGTCACAGCAGCTGCAAGCATATGAAGCCATAATAAAAAGGCTGGAAACTCCCTAATCACATAGCTGGCAACCGTCATAATGAAATGGTCTATGAATCTTTATTAAAGCTATCAGAGCCAAGTCTTATTGTCTCCCTGAAATTACAGCAAAACATTCACTGCTCTTTCTGGAGAAGAAAAAGGAGGAATGTTATCTTTTTTGTGTTTTATTTTTTTTGGGGGGGGAAGCACAGGTGTTTTGCCCTTTTTTCTGTGTGTGAGGGGGAGTGTCTTAGCATCACTAGTTTTTAAATGGGTATTTCTTAGTTTCTTAGATTGTCAAATATGTTCCCTAGGCATCAAAAGGTTAGGGACCTCTGTTCTATAGCCGAAGCAGCATGATAAACATGGGAATGTCTGAGTTCATAGATGTAAGCCCCAGATGTAGGAAAGGTTTGGGCATACACTGTGGGGAAGCATAATATAAGACATACAAAAAAAAAAATCAATGTGAGAAAAGGACTGTGGCTTTCCCATGCTATTTTCTCAGCCATGTAATAGTGAGGACATCAGATCATTTACTATTCATAGCACTGAGAAGAAAGCCTGTTAAAAGATTACTGTGTCTCGCACATCAACAAAGCTGTATCAACAAAGACACTTCAGCCACAGAAACAGAATATGGGAATTAACTAGATTATTAACACATTTATCACTTGCTATATAAACAGTGCTTACCTGAATTGAGAAACAGGTTTAGCAAGAGGCAATAGATGGGCAATTTTGATCACTTTCTCAGACATGGAAACAAAAACAATTCTTTGTTTTTCAATATCTATGTATATATAAAATAGTCCAAGAGTGGGCTTGGTTTAAGCATTTTTGGAAGACTATAGATTAAAAGCCTTTTCCTGCTCTATGAAAAAATATGCAGGGTTACAAAAGATCAGGCTTTATTTCTATACAGCTAGCCTTTTCCCTCAGCATTTCAAAGTTTCAAATTTAAATAAAGCATGTTATAAGAGCAAAAAAAGACCATTTCCTTGTGAGATGCTAATGTCAGGAGGCAGAGAACTGAAGCAACACATACTTGCAAATAAAGTGTTATCCTAGGCTAGTTTTGCTAGAAAAACCCCTTAAAATAATGCTTATCACTACAGATATTTTTGAAACGGCTGTGCAGTCACACCAATATAAATCAATAGCCATGATCAGGACAGCTTAATCGGGTTCAAATCAAATACACTTGAAATAACCAAACTAACAAATTGAATTTCAATAGGGACAAATGTAAGTTTCTACACATAGGCAGGAAGAACCAGCTGCACAAATATAAGATGGGGGACACCTGGCTTGTCAGTAGTACAGTCATACCTCATGTTGTGTCCGCTTCAGGTTGCGTGTTTTTGTCTTGTGTCCCGTGGCAACCCAGAAGTACTGGAACGGGTTACTTTTGGGTTTTGCCGTTCACGCATGTGCAGAAGCGCCAAATTGCACCACACACCTTGCGCAGACGTGGCGCTTTGAGTTGTGGGATTTTCATGTTATGGACGGGCCTCTGGAATGGATCCACTGTACATGTGAAAAGGATCTAGGGGTCTTATTTGACCACAAGTTTAAAATGCATCAACAGTGTGTTGCAGCAGCAAACAAAAACTACTTAATGCTATTCCTGGCTGCAATCGGATCCCAGCCGCAAAATGAGGTACAACTGTATTAATGACCTTTTCAATCATAAAAAAGAACAGTACTGAATCGCTTCCACCTACTTTCCAAGGTGATTTCGTAAATTTAAGGAGGTGATGGGAATCATTGGCCTCATTATTTCATGTTACTCTAACAAGAAATATAGCTCTGCATGTTGCAAAACTATGCTATCCCATCTATAAAATCTATTAAACCATAGTTTACTACCTACAGAGAAGAAAAACCATGCTTCTTGACCCAGTCCAGACTTCCCTATCCACTTGAAAGGTTCAAAACATAACCATAACAATGTCAGATACCCCAGGTATTATATGTGGAAAAAAGGAAAAGATCTCTTGAATTTAACCCATGGGGATACTCTTTGGAAAGCATTCCTGCCAAGGTATCCTACTGTGTGTGAACCTCAGTCCAGGGCAAGCTGGGTCGCTACACTAACCAAGAGCAATACATTTTGGAAGTCAGATTTTGTATTTTGCAATGGGAATTCATAAGGAGGTCTCCATAATGTATTCTAGGCCCTTCTAGGGACATCCTGCACAGGCTTATCAAGAAGAAAACAGTTGTGCAAAATGGCTAGTTGACAATTCTACAAGCAGCAACCTGCTTACAATAAGATAAAATAATTAGAACACTACTGCCACCAAACTTACACTCTGTTTATTTATGTTCCTCTAAAGCAGCAGCATCATTTAGTTTTGTTACAGGAATAATTTCGGGGGGTGGGGGGCTAACCAGTTGTCCCGTATATTGCATTTAACATTCTCTTCCCTTCCTTCCTAAAAGAACCAGAGATTTCCAAAAGCTGAAACAGATTAACTCTCACCCCTTTTTTATCTATTTTGATTTGCATACACAATAGTGCTTGCTAGTCAGCCAACCAACCGTTTGGTTGAGTGATCCATTCATTGCTAACAAGAGCAGCAAGTACAATAGTGTTAATCTTCTGGGGCAATTCTATAGCTCAATACAGTTAGGAGTGCCAGCAAACTGTCTTTTCCACTCAGAAAGTGTATAAAAAAAGATTAAGGGAGGATCTGTAGAGCATTCATTTATATTACTGAAGAATTACATACCAATTTGTGTTGTGGCATCCCACCCAGCTGTTGAAATCAGCTTTGAGCTATTACAGGCAACTTTGAAATATTCTCCAATGGTCAGGATTAAGAAACTGGCATAGTTACTTTTGACTATTGGTGTACATCCGGGTTGTGTGTGTGTGTGTGTGTGTGTGTGTGTGTGACAAAGATCCAGTTTTGCTGAGTTTCTGCCAACCGAGGCAGAAACAGAAAAACACCGAAGATCTGGAATGATGCAGTCATCTCCTTCCCAGTGGTGCTTGACCTGGAGCAAAACTCCAAGCGCATCCTCTGCCCAGACCAGCAACCTATTCACATCAACATAATCACAGCTACAGAAGAAGACTGAGCAGTAACATTTCATTGGAACACAACTTGTAATGATGTCTAAGAATCATATGCTCATCAATGTTAATCATCACTAACACTTCAAGGGCATACAGCCAATGCAGGATTAAACCCTGTTCTCCTGCCCATTGGCTGACATCACTGTGCGGAAACAACATGGTAGGCCAAGGTTGGCTGACAGTCTGGTGTTTCCTCACTCCTGCACTAGCAGGTTATGCCCCATTCAGTCACTGCTACTCTGCATTGCAGAGGGTGTCCTGTGGGGAGCCTGCAAGGAGTACCCCATGAGTATAGCAGGGTCCTTGCTGAAGACCCTCACCCTCTAACATGTGGAAGGTGGCTTGGTTGGGTGGCAGGGACACCTCAGAGTGTCCCGGGGGCGAATGAGTACATTCACTCTCTCCCTCATCATAGGTAAAGGGACCCCTGACCATTAGGTCCAGTCGTGGCCGACTCTGGGGTTGCGGCGCTCATCTTGTTTTATTGGCCGAGGGAGCCAGTGTTTGTACGCAGACAGCTTCCGGGTCATGTGGCCAGCATGACTAAGATGCTTCTGGCAAACCAGAGCAGCACACAGAAACACCGTTTACCTTCCCGCCGGAGCGGTACCTATTTATCTACTTGCACTTTGATGTGCTTTCGAACTGCTAGGTTGGCAGGAGCAGGGACCGAGCAACAGGAGCTCACCCCGTTGTGGGGATTCGCACCGCCGACCTTCTTATCAGCAAGTCCTAGGCTCTGTGGTTTAACCCACAGCGCCACCCGCGTCCCAACTCCCTCATCATAGCACCCCTTTAATGCTTGAATAGGGCTATGGCAGAAATTGCTAACCTGGGGCTCTCCCAAACATTGCTGGGATCCAGCTCCCATCAGCCCCAGCCAGGATGGTTAGGAACAAAGGGAGCTGCCAGCAGCTTCTAAGATTAGCCACCCCTAAGCCATGAGCTCACCAAATTTTGAAACCAGGTTCTGAAACAGTTCAAAATCTTGGTTAAGAATGAATGGGGTTCGTCTTAATTTTTCTAAGCTGTCTTAAAAACAACACCACACAATTCATGGAGCACAGGGCAAATGAAACACCTGAGTCTAGCAGTGCTAGAGGATATACCTATCAATCTGTGTTTGCTTCTCTGTCCTACAGATTTCATATAACCTTGTCAGCAAATATTTTTTAAGGCTCAACTGCCCTCGAAAAACAGTAATGCCTACCTCTGCATATGTTGTAATGGACCTGTGGCTTCGAAGGGCATAATTATTCAAGTGTGCACCTAGTCTTTCGAGCTGCGTATACGTTCAAAGAGAAAATGTGAGTTGGGAGACTGGATTCTGTGGCCACAATAGCAGTCCTTCCTTTTCCAGGTGATATGAAATACTTTAATCACACCATGGTGAATGCCATCTTACTTCTAATTAGCTACTAGATGATTATACCACTTGTCATACAGCTAAGCATGTTCATGACTGCCTTCCCAGGAGGCCAAAGTGAAGGTAAAGCCTCTAACATTTTAGCTGCTTCTGACAAAGTCAAGCCGATTGCCACAGGGCAGGCACTGTCCTGCATTTTGCTTGCTCTAGAGACTACTTTCTGGGATAAAGCATGCTGCATGGGCAAAGTAAATTCCTAAGAACGATAATTGACCCCAAATATGAGGCAGCATTCAAAAAAAGGGAGTAGAGTTGTACTCTTTTAGGAAGGCAGAGGGAAAGAAGCCCCAAGACGAGAGGAATCGTGTAGTGAAACCGCCGTTAATACTGGCAACCATGTAAGGCACTACCTACAAGCCACATTTACTAAAACTCCTCAGCAGGGGCTCAGCTAACAGCTAGAAAGCAAGAACAGTCAGTGCAATGTTTTTTTCAGACATGGCCTTTTAAAAGCCATGTGGTGTCTTCAGCATCAGTAACTGAGGAACGTTTCAAAAATCTCAGCACATGTACAAAAGCCTGAGACACTATGTTCTTCTCAGTCTTTATCTGAGCATGCTTATTGCTACTCCAGTTCTTAACTACTCCTCAAAAATAAGAAGGGGCAGAAAAGGGATACCACCAAAAGGTGTATTTAATTCTCATGGAGATCTGTAATAAACCAGGTCTAAAATTATGACTCTTCCTTTATGCCAAATATGTTCCTACCTTCCATTAGAATCTCAAGAAAATATAGTTTTAGAGTGAATTGAGAGTCACTACTAAGTAGACAGCTAGCGAGAAATGCATCTACCATCACATAAATTAATCTTAGCAGAAAGCACTAAAATTGCGGGAGGAATTGGTGATATCGTTTAGGACACAGAAGGTCACCCATTCAAGCTTCACGTGCCTCTTTCCTTTTGCAGCCTCTCCACTGTTTAAAAAGAGACAGAAGGGGGACTGAAAGGTTAAAGTGGGAAGGAGAGAGCAAAGCCAAATTGTGAGCCCTGAAGCATACAGACCCCCTGTAATTCAAACATGTCTAAGCTGCCCTAAGCCTTGATGAACTGCTGCAGGATGTTTTGTCTCCTGCATGCTGCAACACTGCCAGAAGGGCATCAAAACCAGCAGAATTTCCCATAATTTGGATAAAGCGGCGTCTTCCAGCAATAGTAGTGCCAGTGAGCCTCCCTCTCCACTGGCAGAGAAGCATTGTACCCCTTCCCAAGGCTACTAGGGAAGGAAATGTAAGATTGCAGCTTAAACCAAATATAGCATTATTTAAAAAAAAATTCTCCAATATCCAGTAGTGGAGGTCACCAATGTTATCTCTTAACATGTGCTCATGTTTCCAGCTGAAAAACTGGCAGTTATTTTATGCTCTATAAGTTAGTAAACACCGTTTTTATTGTGAAAATAAGAAGATTTGAAAACTGGGTTAGCAGCTGTATTGAAATTTCTAAACGCTATTCAGATCTATGCAGGACAAGTATGTTGGACATAAGAATTGCTTGCTTTAGCAGTTTTATTTCATTCAAGTTTAAGAACCTTTAAAATGCCTTCCATATAGATGATTTTTACTATAAACCAGCAGTTAAAGAACTTAATGCAACTGTGCAGGAAAAGACTTGTTTCTGGGGATTATTTTTTTTTAAAGAAAACATGCCTTTGTATATCAAACCTTGATAATCTTTTTTGCCTTGCTGTCTGCTTTTTTGTGTCATCATCAGACTAGTATTTTCTTTTCCGGATTAGTGATGTACTTAACAGAGAGAATTGCCCGAAGCTACACATTATAAGATTTCCAGATTATGTGTTTGTCTCTATGATTTGTGTCTGCACTGGACAGGAGGCCAAAGAATCATAACTGACAAAGCAATAAATAAAAAATAGTTCACCTAGGAGCATGGATAGGGGAACATTTGGAAGAGCTGGTCACACATTCAAGAATTCCACATTATACCAAAAAGAACATTCAAATTCCACATTTGTTTGATAATAGAGAGAACTGGATGTGATACGTGTGGTATTAATACTCAGCAAAGGCAGGAAGTTTCCAGTCACTGGTGGAGTTCCGTCCTCCTTGGCCACTCAAGGTTTATAATATCCTTGTGGCTGGAGGCCCACTGCTGCACCTAAAAGTAGGAGCACCTTTCACTAGCTCTACATAATGAGGAAAACATGGTGTGTGTGCACATCCCAGCATCTTTGCTGCGGGTGATGGTAGAAGAAAACAGCTCTGAATACCAAGTACCATTTTAGAGAAACCATTGAGATTCATGAGAGATTCTATGAACATTGGAACAGGAGCAGTTTATAAACCCTGATGACAGAGAGAAATGGGTTGAGGGCAAAACTATCCAAGAGGTTTTGAAAACATGGTACAGTCGATGCTAGAAAATATCTAGCAAACAATGAACAATTTTGTAAAACCCTACCCGCAATTCATATTGCCTGTCCAGGAAGACACCTCTACAAATAGGAATTATGTTGCTGCCCCAATATCATATCTGACGAGCATTTATTCACCCACAGAAAGCTGGCTGAGCTGCCCACCACAACATACCAATTCAGTGCAAGACTTGCAATAAAGCCACATGCTCTTGGTATTGTTTGCAAGAGGATTTATTTTGCACGTTGTCCATCCCATTAGGGTTTAAGAGTGATCCACTTACCTTCATAATACTTTTTAAATCCTGCACATACGTCCTCTCTGTCTCCAGGATTTCTTGGACCACTCTGTCAACGTACAGGAGCTTTGGGCTTGGAGGCTCAGCGATTAAGGACATGACACAGTTTCTGCTACTTTCCTTAGATTCAGCTCTCCATGGCATACTTGGCTTTCTCCCAAGACTTCCGTCAGAGGTCTGCTCCTTTGGAGGGTTGTTTTTTCTCAGCTCCTTGCTGGAAAATCGCTGGGCCGGGCTCAGCTCTAGCTTTATGGCCCCTGCTTCCTTATCCTGGTTGAATAAGCCCAGGTGATTGTTTGAAACTAGGGTTGTTCTGCTGCCAAAGGAACAGTGGCTATCCCTGGAGGATGCAGAAGATGAGGTGGAGCTGAAGCTGACAGGACGGTCACTGTCTGACAGTTCCATGGTCTTAATCCCACAGTAGTGGAAGTGTCCGTCTTCTCTGTGCAGGCTCTCCCCTGTTGTCTTGGGGGTCGTGCCTACCATCACAGGAGGCGGCACGGCAAGAGGCAAATGGTAGCCATCTTTAAGGGGAGGAAAAAAAACAATGCCTTTGTTAAATAAAGTGTCATTATCATTGAGTCTCCTCCCCAAAAAGGGAGACGTCCAACCTGCTTACCTTTGACAGCTATTTGAAATCATCACTCACAGTCCCAATTTACTATAATAAAGCAGCTTCCCTACAGTCTCTCCCTAGACACTTCCTTCAGGCCTATATAAACAGCCATTTGACTGATTGCTTGTACTGAGAAAGCATACCTTACAGCAGGCATGTCCAAATTCCATTTAACAGGCCGAATGCGGCCCGCCGGTCAGTTTAATCAGGCCCCTGTGGCAGTTTATTTCCTAAAATCCTAAAAAACCCCTCAAGAACTTCAACCCTAAAAAAAGCTCAACAATTTCAGTTCTAATAAAAACTCAACAACAACCTCAATCCTAAAAAAAGGGTTAACAACTTTGGTCGACCCTTTGGTCAGCCCTCACGGCCCTTCACTTCATCAAATCTGGCCCTCTTTGAAAAAAGGACACCACTGCCTTACAGGTAAGGAAAGCTTCAATAAGTTGGCAAATAAGCTAGTGAAACATTTGGTGGGCTAGTAACAGTTGTAAACTGGCTTGTAGAATTTCTTTGTATGTTTTCCACTGTACTCTTTTCCTCTCGCTTTCCTTCTTGATACTGTATGCGGACAGGAGAGCTTTCAGATTTAAGTTTTATCTTTATATATGGGGATGAGATTATATTCCACCCCTCTTGTTTGGAGAAGGGACACTCAAATTAGACAGTTGAAGATCTCTTGGCATACTATTTACTGGACATATCTTCTATTTTACATGTGTAAGTAATTGCTTAGCCTGTTCACAGCGACATTACAAATTCATTAGGTTTTCATACTTTAATTTAAAAGGGGAGGGAGAAGAAGAATAAGAATATATGTACTTAAATAATAAATTTGTGAAGACTTTAAGGTGCGGACAACACTTTCTCATTTTTTACTGCAACCGAGTAAGAAAAAACCCTGATCCACCATGCTGGAGTGGGTTTGGAGGAATTGGGAAGACACTGCCACCGAAATGAAGTGTTTTCAGAGAAGGGATGAGCCAGCACAGGATCTGCTCATATGCCACCAAGCAACAGAATTGATCTGAGTCCCTTTGGTGCCCTAGACTGGGAGCTGGAACAGCAGAGCAGTCTCTGTTCTCCACACTCTGCCCTGGCTGGTGCTAGCAGTGAAACTGCAGAAGGATGGCTGTGGCTATGATACTCCATTAAGCCTCACCATTGCACTCTTGCACAGCTCTCTCTCTCTGTGCCCAATAAATAATACAAATATAATGTTTTTTGTGATTAGCAACCAAAATTATTACAAAAATTAGTATATGCAGCTTCAGTGAAAAAGGAGTAATTTTCCTTGGTTTCTGATAAAGAAATATGTATGTGTTAAAAACACCACTAAAACCAGAATAAAAATACACTGCAGAATTAGACTGGCTTGAAACCTGGATAAATAAGATAACTGGGAAAGTCTTCCGTTAATTTATCACAAAGACGTATAACTTAAAATCTGTGACAAAGGACACCTGATTAGCTGCCTTAGCTGAGGCAGAAAAAGTTCCTGTTTCTTTCAATCACTTTGTAGTCCTTCTTCCTGTTTCACTGATACGCTGTCTCACTTACAGATAACCTGAATGAACTAGTAAGTCATGTTTACTTTGTCAACACCGCACAGTTCAGTAATATAAACTATAGAAAAAGAAGCAAAGAATCCTCAGGAGGGGCCACATTTAAGGCAATACAAGCAAAAAGGAAGATATTGTGCAATATGAGATCTTGATCATTTTTTACAACCACTTAGCTTTAATTAAGTTGTAATGTGCTCTGCTCTTAAAAGCCTTCAAGTTAGAGGACCTTGACCCAGGGTTTAGGACAGGAATAGAGAACCTGAGACCTGCAGGTGTTGCTGGACTCCAGGTTTCATCAGCTAGCATGGCAAATGGTCAAGGATGGTGGAAGGTGTACTATATTGCAACATCTGGATAGCCACAGGTTCCCTATCACTGGTTTAAGAGCATGAAAGCTCTGCAGCCAAATTCATGGGATCTGAATATTACAAAGCTGTGTCTGAAAAATTTAAAACTAACAGGTATTGAGGAGATGTCCATCAAACTTGCAGATGACACCAAACTGGGAGGGGTAACCGATGCTGCATTAAAGATGACCTTAAAAGATTGGAGAACTGGTTCAAAACTAACAAAATGAATTTCAATAAGGACAAATGTAAGGTTCTACACTTAGGCTGCACAAATATAATGGGAGACACATGGCTTGCCAGTAGTACATGTGAACAGGATCTAGGGGTCTTAGTAGACCAAAAGCTTAATATCGCACCAGTGTGATGCAGCAGTGGGGGAAAGCTATTCTAGGCTGCATCAACAGAAATATTGTGTCCCAATCAAGGGAAGCAATAATACCGCTCTATTTTGCCTTCGTCAGGCCACACCTGGAGTACTGTGTCCAGTTCTGGGCACCACAATTTAAGTATATTGACAAGTTGGAATGTGTGCAGAGCAGGGCAACCAAGATGATAAAGAGGCTGGAAACCAAGCCTTATGAGGAACAGCTGAGGGAATAGGGTATGTTTAGCCTGGAAAAGAGGAGACTGGGAGAAAATATGATAGCCATCTTTAAATATCTAAAGTGCTGTCACATAGAGGATGGAGCAAGTTCTGGAGAGTAGGTCCTGAATCAATGGATTCAAGTTACAAGAAATGAGATTCCGACTAAACACCAGGAAGAACTTTCTGACAGTAAGAGATGTTCAACAGACTTCAATGAGAGTTGTTGACTCTCCTTCCTAGGAGTTTTTAAGCAGAGGTTGGGTGGCTATCGGTCATGCATGATCCAGTTGAGATTCCTGCATTGCAGGGGGCTGGGCAAGATGATTCTCAAGGTCATAGTAGCAAAGGAAACTTGCCTATGCCAGGCCAGACCATTTAGTCAAGTAGCTCAGTGTTGTGATTGGCAGCATCTTTCCAATGCCACAGGCAGAAGTCCATCACCTGCAACCCAACCATTTAGCCTGGGGCCTGGGGCCTTCTGCATACTGCAATGGCCCTTCTTTTGTCCTATCTTAGAGGCTTTTAAGTAGGGGAGACCTGGCCCAAGGAAAGCAGTAAGTGACACTGAAATTTTTAGTTCAGGTGGATATCCAGGTCTGCTGCTGAATGGTAATGCATAGAGGCAACACTTGTTACAAAAAATAATGTTACGATTATAATATATGTGAGTCTTTAAGGAGATCTAGAATTCTAATAAAGGTTAGACCAAAAGAACAGGATGCTGCATTTTATGGTCTATGAGATCCCTTTAAACACGGTAATCCTATGGGATATACCTCTGCAGAAAGCATACTTCAGTGGAAATACCCAAGGTGCTTGACATGTGGTTGCTGCAGAAAATGGAGGTTTGTGTCAAGCAAATTGTCCTACTTTATAAGATTTGGTTAGGCTTAACATTTCATTCCCCCAAATTCTGCCACCCTGCTCCATATCACTGGCTGCCAGTTGTAGAGGCAAGGAAGTATTGGGGTAAATCTGACAAAATTATACTGGAATGGAAGTGAGTAACAAGACAATTGCATTTTGAGCAGCAAGTCTATATCAAGCATTAAATCCATTTTTACCCTTTTATTGTGCACTGGGGGTGGGGAAGAATGCCAGCTCTATATGCTTTCATAGATCTACAACTGACAGGGCTTTGGTTTGGTTTGTGCAAGCTAAGCAATGGAAAGAGGGCTAATTGCATGTTTATCAACACTCACAGATAAATGTGTTTCAGCAACATGATCCCTTTCTTGCCCATACCTTTCCACAAATGTAGTTAAGCTCCCCACCCTGTCTGGCCTACTGCCTGTGAAGGCACATACCGCTGATATGCCAACAAGAGACTTTAAACACAAACAAATGCACAGAGTGAACTAGAGAGACAGTGTTACAATATCAGGCTGGGAAATGCACTCACAGGTAACTTTAGTACTAGAAACTGTATGTTGCAAGATCAAATATGAAAAAATAAGTTTCCCATGGTTAATAGTCTAATATTAACTTACATGAGGTTTTGATATCAAGCATGCCATATTCAGGTTTTTGCCATTCATTATGCATTTTAGGAGATGCTGATGCTTTCATTGGTTATGCTTACAGCAGTTGCTGAAAGCGCCCTTATTTCTGACAATTTCTAAGGTCAAAATAATGTAGCTTGATAAATCTAACAGTGCCACATTTGAGACTTCACACCCATTTGCATTCCTTATACTAATTGCTGAAACTACATGCGAACATCTGCATCCCACATTAAAGCACACGATTCATGCTGTTGCCTCCCTGAAACACTTAATTTTAAAATTATTATCCACATAATCAGCATTACACCACTAAATAATTATCATTCATTCCACATGAAATCAAATGTTAATCTGAGCTATTTCCATTCTTAATAATTTAATTAGGGAGCTTTTAAGCAATTAAGGTCATGCTGCTGCACAACACAAGAGTAAAAAAGGTTGCTTGTAAAAAGTTGTAATCAAATTTTATTTGAAAGCTAAGGACGACATGCTCCAGAGCTTGACCACCTTACAGTGCGCACACACTCACAGGTGCTGTTACTGTCACAGAAACTTCCCACACAGATACGGCACTCTGTCCTGAACATAGATGACATCAAACACCACTTTGCATAGGCAGCATGGACAGCTTAGCTGCAATGTAATAAAAAACAAACAAACCACAATCATCTTCAGCAGTTTCAAGCAGGGCCGCTAAAACTGTATTCATTACAGCATACAAAGCAAATTCAGCACACTACAGAAATATTCAACAGCCCATTCAAGAACTGCAAAACCTGCAGCCAGTGATGGGCTCCTTTCAAATGCCCTCAAATGCCCATAGGAAACCACAAACTCGCCCACCAGTTTGCCTTTTGTTTCCCAAGCTCAAATAAGCTACCTGGCTCTATCACACAGTCTTCTGTCATAGTTTGAGTCCCCAAGCACTGTTCCAAAGGAAAGTCCTCTGCGACGGTATCTCACCACTGTGGAATGTCTTCAATGCTCCTTACGCAGTGAACGGACAAGCTCCCCTCTCTCTCCCTTACGCTCCCTCGCAAAACTTGCAACCTACCTGTGTAATAGAAGATAAATGCATTCTCCAACTCCGGCAGTTCCCCCAAATCACCTCGCTCCGGCACTAAGGTAAAATGAGATGGTCTTGCTAGCCTATTCAGCTCCTTCGGTAGAAATACTGCCTGAGTCAGCTTTCGGCTATCGAAACCCTAATGCACAAAAGGCTCCACAGGAACCTGATTCACAACTTTCTCATTGCCCACACCAAATGCAGTCGTCGGCATCGCTAAGAGCCTTAAATGAAACATGACATCATTCAATTCAGGAACAGGACAATAGACACCACTGTGGGTAACTTTAAATGCACACTTCACTGAGCAACACGCCACTAACTAGTCTCTTTAGGTGGGGGAGGGAGCAGCTCCCAACATTCTGATTGCTTTCCTTCAACTAGTGATTAACTCTATACAACACTGAGAAAAATGCAAAGAAAATATGAGCTGGGACAGATAAAATCATAAATGTCCTGTTAGTGCAGGAGAATAATAGTTTTAAAAGTACAGAGATGGGTAAATTGATACCCCTGAATTGCATCAACATGTGAAGACAGTTTTGGCATATTAAAAATGGCTGACGCTGCACTGCAAATTTAACAGCAACATTTTGGCCTTTATACTTTAACTTTTTATCTGCTCTCTCCCACCACTGCAAAAGTAGAAATTAAAAATTTTCTTTAAATTAAAAGGATGCATTCTTGCTTGAAAAAAAATATAAGATAGAGAGGAGTTTGCATACACAGATACCTGATGAAGCATTTACATTTTTAAAGAATATAAAAATATGAACAGAAAACACTATAAATATTTTTAGTGGGTTTTTTAAAAAATAAATAATTCAAAGTATAATATGCAGCCATACAACAAAATGAACACCAGTGCCAGGTAATGGTATCAGTAATGGTATCAGGGCACTTATTATGTCCAGTCCAGTTCTGCACTACCGTTATACCTGGATCAGGTACTTCTAAAATGTTAGTAATATCAAAACTACCAGGCCACAATTTCACAAATTTCAGTCTATCTAATAATTGCACTGCATACAGATGGAGCACACATCTTGAATGTAAGAGGTCTCCAACAATCTCATCAAACCATCATGGGTCATATAGTTTCTGGTACAGTGGTACCTTGGGTTACAGACGCTTCAGGTTACAGACTCCTCTAACCCAGAAATAGTACCTCGAGTTAAGACTTTGCTTCAGGATGAGAACAGAAATCGTGCAGTGGTGGTGTGGCGGCAGCGGGAGGCCCCATTAGCTAATATGGTGCTTCAGGTTAAGAACAGTTTCAGGTTAAGAATGGACCTCCAGAACGAATTAAGTTCGTAACCCGTGGTAGCACTGTACACCTATGGGAGATTACAGTCAAATCCAACAATGCATATTCTTGTTAGCTAGTAAGTTTTGGAACTAACGACCACAGAGTTGTATTGCTGATAGGCAGAGAGCTAGCATTCCTTGCTTCCTGTTCCACAGTAGCAAGATAACTTCCATCATCCAACCCCAGTTTCTACAACACTCCTCCCCAATTCTCCTTCATCCGCCTCATCTGTCTGATCCTGCCAATCCATGCCTGATCCTGATAGGGCCTCATGACTGATGACATCACTTCAGGTTTAGGCGATTGACCTTAGAAACCCTCAAGCTGATACAAGATAAGAATCAGAGAAATTGAAAAACTACATTTCAAACAATGCACAATGGTCACATAAGGGACGTTGTCTCAAACTGTTCTGTGGACATCTTTCTGCAAGGTACGTGTCAGGGCTCAGGTGTGCTCATTCAGCATGTCTAAACCCTGCAAGCAACTGTGTCACTATGCTGATCTCCATTACCATGTGGTACACTGTGGACCAGAGGTTTAGCACACTGAGTATCAGTTCATGTAGTTTTGTTTTTACATTAAAAGCTTAACTGTCAGCATGTGGAATTCCCACATAGACATGGTTTATTGCAACATTGAAATAAAGTTTTCTTTTTAATCTACAGTAAAGTTATCTTTACTACTATCCAATGTAACGACCTCTGAAAAATCATAGAATTGCCAGAGCAGGAAATGGAAGATGTGGACATTTATAAAAGGATATTCTATAAAGAGAATATTATTTTGTCCAAATGGGATCTCAGTTTTGTTTATTGTTGCAAGTCTCTATTATTATTATTATTATTATTATTATTATTATTATTATTATTATTTTAAAAAGCTGACTGTTTGAAATGTTAATAAATGTATGGTTTTGAGTGCCCCTTTGCCATAAAAATTAACCATGCTTTCAAAAACATATACATTTCCTAAATGCAAATCAACTATAAATGACCGAGGGGGATATTGTGGTCTCAATTTAATGATTTGCAAGCATTAAGTTTCCTACTTCAGGAATCTTAACAAACCATAAATGAACTACAGTCAACTCAGGATCTTCTAGAGGACATTCTGACTTCCCCAAAGTGAAGGGGAATGTATTAATAACCCTCTGCAATGCAGTGCAATGATTATTTAAACCTGTACATCATACTGCAGAGATTTCTATATAAAACAAAAGCTTTTATCTTGCTGATATGCTAAAAACCCAAGTTTTGTACACACATTGTATATACATTGATTCCAGTTTGCAGAAAATGCTTTCTTTCTTACTTTTAAAAGTTTAATAAGATGCTTGACAGAATACTGTTTGAAAACCCCCACCCACCCAACCTTATAGCCAAAATGATTCCAGTTGTGATCTGCAATTTTTCCACTATATTCCAAAGCACTATGGAGGCAAATACATTATCCTTCTAGTAGTAGACTGACAACATCACTGCTAATTCTAGGAGTGCAATATATTCCCACCAATAAGATCTATTTCCAGTTTGTTCTTTGTCAGTCACCTTATTTTCTTTCTCAGGATCATAACACAGAAATGCTAGAAAGGTTTATTTACACAATGCTTTTGTTATTTTTGTAAACTCTAGATTATGGTTCTGTTCATCAAAATGGATTTTTCCTCCTCTGCAACTTACAGCAAGAGAGGAAGGGCTCCCTCCAGACTTCCTGCAATAGATTTCCTCACTCACCCCTTGCTCAAAAGCTTCCTTCTGTGGAATTCAGTTTCCCCAAACCACCATCACTGGGTTCCATTCATTACCCTACTATTCTTTGAAGTCTGCACAGCTATCACTTCTGCAGCTGAAGAGATAAGCTTTTTTATTTAAATTTTAAAATTTGTACCAAAGACTAGCTTGTCTCTTCAACAGCCAAACCAGGGTTCAGCAAGCTTTTTCAGCAGATGGCCAGCCCACTGTCCCTCAGACCTTGGGGGGGGGGCGGACTATATTTTTTGGGGGAAATGAACGAATTCCTATGCCCCACAAATAACCCAGAGATGCATTTTAAATAAAAGCACACATTCTACTCATGTAAAAACATGCTGATTGCCGGACCGTCCATGGGCCAGATTTAGAAGGCGATTGGGCCGGATCCAGCCCCCGGGCCTTAGTTTGCCTACCCATGTGCTAAGCAGTTAAGTGGCCAGTCACCTAGACTTTGCTATTCTTACTTTCCCATTCAATTAACTGCACTTCAGAGATAACTGTACATGAAGACAAAGCAATTGACTTAGCCTCTTCCAAAGAAGATTACTCCACAACTTTATGACAGTTCAAGTCCAGCTTTAGCCTGCTCCTGAATTCAAAACACAGAGACATGTCTTCCTTCCCACAAGTTATCCTTGCATCAGAGTGAATTCAAAGGGTGGTGTGGGATGCTCTATTCATGCTGGGCAGGGTAGAGAGAACTCTCTTGGCCACCCAGTCACTCACCTTGTGCAATGCTTCAGAGACATTTGGAAGCACCAAGGTTGATCCTTGCTGCTTGAATGCTGACAAACTTCTTAAGTTTGTATGTGTTAAACTGAGCATCAACTTTGCAGCTAGAAAGCAAAGGTAATATACAACACATGTGCAGTTGGCATTCATGAGTACAGGGGTGTTTTGCTGGCATATGAACAAAAGTGGGGGAGGATCTTGCATTCAACAGCTAACTTCCACCCCTGAGAATTTTCAGGAAATGGTGATAAATACTAAACCAATTCTGACTTGAGGTGAAAGGATCATGAATTGTCTCAAAACAAAGCAAAACCCAGATGAAGTGAAACTAACTCCTTCCCTGAATCCCCTTCTCAGCAAATTTTGGAATAATAAAAGGATGTGAAGCGTTTGTGGCAACCACCAGTAATGCCCAGTTACCAATGACAACCAAAACTGGTTGACTCCTTTGGATTAGTTTGCACTTTTAATTAACAGCTGGGCTTGAAGCCTTGCCTCCAGCCTAATTCCTTACCTTACAAGCTTTTCGACCCACTAGCACTTAGGTCAACTCCATTTCCAAAGTATTCCCCACTCCCCAAGAGAAGATTTGGAAAAGATGTTGAGTTGTTATATTTTTGTAGAATACACCCTCCTTCCACTCACATTACTAATGCTCCTCCAGGTAGTCCTAACACAGGTGATGGATGAGCATATGGAAAGAAGGAAATCTTAGAATGAGAGCATATAATCAGAGGGTAAAGATGTTCCTAATCCTACACAGATATGAAATGATTTGAAATATGGTAACATTGCTGGAACTTATGTATCTTAGGAAACAGAAAAATTTGACAATTAAATTTCTAGAACAAGGGTTTCAACAAACAATGTTTGGGAATGACAAGTTCCTGGATAATATATATGTTTATAAGTTATTTACAATGTTTTATTAATTGATCAGGTAAAATATATTATTTATATATTAGGAAACTATTTTTCTAAGGTTTGAAATAAAGTAAGGTAAGCCTAGGTATTTGTAGGTGGCGTACTCTGTGCTATGATTTTTTGATCTGCTAAAAATGAAGACGTCACATTTTTTGGAATGATTTGGGGAAATCTAGCTCACCAGTTTATCCTTTGCCCATATAACTAATATCAGCATATTTCACATCAGTGGGGAGCAAAAGCTAGCAAGAGAAAGAAGTATCTAGGTACCGTATTTTTCGTCCCATATGATGCTCCGTCCCATAGGACGCACCTAGTTTTTTTGGGGGGGGAAATAAAGGATTTTTTTTCTTTATTTCCCCCCCAAAAGCAGGTCGGGGAAACCAAACCAGGTCGAGGGACAGCGGGATGGCGGAGCTGCGCCTCCCTGCTGTCCCCCGAGCTTGTGGGGCTGGCCGATGTCTGCCCAGCGCGAGGGACGCCCTGCTTCAGGGTGCCCCAACCGCCGGGCGGCAGGCTGCTATCCGCAGTGTGGGGAGCCCTGCGGGGAACTCCTGCAGGGCTCCCCACGCTGCGGATGTCTGTCCGGCGCGTGGGGCGCTCTGCTTCAGGGTGCCCCGCCCGCCGGGCGGCAGGCTGCTATCCGCAGCGTGGGGAGCCCTGCGGGGAACTCCAGCAGGGCTCCCCACACTGCGGATGTATGCCCGGCGCAAGGGGCGCTTCAGGGTGCTCCACCCGCCGGGCGGCAGGCTGCTATCCGCAGCGTGGGGAGCCCTGCGTGGGGAGCACACTGCGGATGTATGCCCAGCGCAAGGGGCGCTCTGCTTCAGGGTGTCCTGCACGCCGAGCGGCAGGCTGCTATCCGCAGCGTGGGAAGCCCTGCGGGGACCTCCCGCAGGGCTGCCTAGGCTGCGGATGTCTTCCTGAAGCCTGGAGAGCGAGAGGGGTCGGTGCGCACCGACCCCTCTCGCTCTCCAGGCTTCAGCGAAAGCCTGCATTTGCCCCATAGGACGCACCCAGATTTCCCCTTCATTTTTGGAGGGGAAAAAGTGCGTCCTATAGGGCGAAAAATACGGTATATGCTATAGGGAACACTGGGATTGACTGCTATAGCACTTTCCGTCTTTCTTGCTGGTTTTCCACGGGCATCTGGTTGGCTAATACAGGATAGGAAAGCTGAACTAGATGGACCTTTGCTCTGGTCCAGCCAAGCTTCTTACATTATTAGGAATCTAGATACCAAGAACAGAAGACTGACTCCCTGAAGCTTTCTCCCAAGAAAACTGGTGGACTCCTAGTTAAATCAGGGGTGGGGAAACCTCCAACTCATGGGACAAAATTGACCCACAAGGCAATTTCCTAAAAACACACCCACCAGCTGTCACTGGTGATGCCAACTGATAGGTGGGAAGGCAGCATATAATCCTGCACTGGCGATGGGCACTGCTTCCAGCAGGGAAAAGGATCATGGAGCCAAGGCAGCGGTATTTAATCCCTGCTCATCAGCTGGGAAGTGAGGCTTAAATCCCTTAGCAGAAATGCTGTTTGAAGCAGCACACACTTCTCCTTTAAGTCAATGGGCTGGCAGCAGTGGAGTAAGGAAGAGGAGTCCCGTCCCCCCGCCACTGCCACTGACTGCCCACTTGTTTACAGAAGCACAAGCTGTTTCAAACAGCACTGTGTTAAACAGGCTAATGCCTACAAAATCTACAACGAAGAACATTGTCTAGTTCGAACGGACTTAAATATAACTGCCGTATTTATTGTCTTAGGCGTAAAGCAGCCAACTGTGCAAAAATAGTTTAAGGGGCATTGGCGAAGTTGCCATTTTTAAACGCAACTGCCCTAAACGTTCATGAATACATTCAAGTGGCACCGGGCTTTACTGCATTCCACCCTGATCTTTCCCTACCCCAAGGGTCGGCACAAGAAAGCCTTCCACACAAAAGTTTCCAACACAAATGAGTAACAGCAAAAACACTGACCACACAGAAAGGTCAAGCTGATCTCATTACGTATGCACAGCAGGGCCACAGCATGGTAAGCATCATAAATTTTCCCGCAGATATAAAACACAGCACTTTTTCACTTTACATTGTTGATTCTATATTTTTTGTAACTGAAGGGTGCATAATTAGGAACTTTTAGAGTATATTCATCTATTAGCATGAGTTGCATTCAAGAGCAACAGACACAAAGCTTCCTTCCCCCTTATCTGAGGTAATGGACTATCCTGGATTAACTCAATAAACTATAAATTTACCTCTGTTTTGCAATTTGTAACTAATCAGTACTGAGGTTCAATCTTGCATTGCAAGCATGCTCTCAAAAGCCTTTCCTTCTTGTCTTGAACTTAACACTGAGAGGGTTAGTGGTGGCACAGAAAAGTCAGAAATGGAGCTTGTAATGAGGGAGGACTACTCCACATTTATGCACAAATTTGGGTTTCCGCTACCCTGCTGTCCACCTTATATACCCCACCAGTTTTCATGTCAAATAAATGAATAGTTTTTCAAAAAAAGAGGGATTTTTCAATTCATAATATACTGTGTGTTATGCTGATGTTACTCCTTCCAAATGACATTTCTGACCTTTAGCTGCTATGGAAACAAGTCGCCTATATAGGCCAACTCTTTAATTATGCAATGATCCATTTTCAAAAGAAAAAAGGGGGTGTCCCAGGCTATCTGCTTGGCAAAAGACACTGAATGTTGAACACTGTTCATTCTGTAGTAAAGACTTCTAAATTTACCGGTAAGTGTGATGAACAGTACAAAAACAATGTATAATTTGCTGCACAATAAGGGGGCAGGAAATACCCTACCTTTGCAGGCAGGATGCAAAGTGGGGTAATTCAGGCTACACACAGCAGGAATCTACCATTTTCAGCTGACTGCAATAGGTAGACTAGACCAGGGGTGTCCAACTTCCAAGAGACTACAGTCTAC
This sequence comes from Podarcis liolepis, assembly GCF_965112155.1. Lineage (NCBI taxonomy): Eukaryota > Metazoa > Chordata > Lepidosauria > Squamata > Lacertidae > Podarcis > Podarcis liolepis. The sequence goes on along the minus strand of NC_139557.1, from coordinate 67,580,509 downwards.
TCCCACTATAAATAAACTGGCAGTGATCTACCCATTTGATTGACCAGAGTTGTTGAGCTTTTTGGAGGGAGGAGGACAAAAGTTGTGGAGATTTTTTTAGGGGGAGGGACCAGAGTTGTGGAGCTTTTTTAGGTGGAGAGATCAGATCAGAGTTGTAGATCAACCAGGATCGACTAGGGACAGCAGCCTGTGATTGGCCAGTTGGACAGGCCTGGACTAGACCATTCCTAATATTTTCAATTGCTGTTTAACCTTGCACAATGGAACATGAAATCAGAATAAAACTGCTTTTCAAAATGCAGAATACCATATCCAGATTGGATCTCATAATATTTCTGTTCTTTCTGAGTGAAGTCGTGGGCTCAGGGAGGGGTCTGTACCCTCTCACTTTAAGATTAGAGCAAGGCACCAAAATCTTTTCTTAAACTTACCTGCCAACTGCAGAATATTTAACGGGTCATTTTCTATAAGTAAAGTCCTACAAGAAAGACTCCATGACTTTAAAAATATATAGCAGAGAGCACAGTCACCAGGATACATTAACAAGAATGTGGCACCTCTGGAAAGGACAAATGAAAGCCAAGGGCCTGCTACCAATGGAAGAAGGCTGCAGTAGGCCACTAGGATCAAAGGAGTAAAGTAGTCAGTGAAATCAACAGGGACGCAATCACATAGATTGTGGGTAATTTGCGGGAAAGCATAGAAAGGAAGCAGCTAAAGAAAATACAGTGGACGCTCGGGTTGCGAATGTGATCCCTGTGGGAGTGCCGCGTCTGCGCATGCGCGGGTGGCAATTCAGTGCTTCTGCGCATGCACCGAAACCAGGAAGTAACCCATTCCGGTACTTCTGGGTTCGGCGTGATGCACAACCCGAAAACGTGCAACCTGAAGCGTCTGTAACTTGAGGTATGACTGTATAGTTGTGCCACATTATGATCATCATACAAAGACTGCTATAAGTGGTGACTTGTGTGATGATTTACTGTATCATAACACATCGTTCTGATACGAAGAGTTTTCACACTGGTATCAGCCACCTTCTAGAAGTACTAATGCTAATTCTGGTTACATCACTGAAGAAATGAGATAATTGCTACTTCTCAACTTTTAAAAAGAAACAAAAAGCCAGTAACTCTCAGCCTGTGCAGACGTTTCATTGCTGAACAATGTGGCACATTCACTACTGAATGAACCCCAGAGCATGGCGAGTCTCTGGGAGGCCACTAGACCGGTTATTATTGCACTAAGCATAACCCTCTCATAAGAGCTATTAGCTGGCATGCTTGGTGGAAAATCAGTGTTTCTCTGGAAGCAGCTGTTAACCACTACCACCCCACTTCAATTCTCCTTTTTATTTAAAAGGATAAGGAATGACTAGGCTTGGCATACTCCAAGTTTTCCATGCAAATTTTTATCTTTTAGAACTCTCTCTATGCAAATGATATATACAAAATATCTGGGCCAGAATCCAAAGAGTTACTTACTATGAAATAGTTTTGCCCACCCACTCCCCATCTCATGCCATATAACAAACTGTTCTTTAAAGTACCCTATGTTTCTAAAGCAGTTTGTCATGCCATATACTTAAGCTTAGGAAACACAAGTCTAAGGCCGGCTGGATGTTTGGAACTGCTTATACAGTCTCTTTGGGTCCCAGACCTGCCAAAATTCAACTTTTTTGCTTTGGTACTAGGTAAAGATTATGGTTTTTTTTTAAAAAAAATTATAATGCAAGAGTAGTGAGCAGAATGAACATGTGCATTAAGGACAGAATCATTTATACAGCAGACTTCAGCTTTGCATTATTTCCAGCAGCAGTTCACAAAGAGTCTAGCTGTTGTACATTTATTTTTAAAAGAGCTTGCCTCTTTGGCAGTGAAATAAGCCAGCTAAGCAGTGACTGCGTAGAGACAATGCAGCTACAAAGCCACAGATCAAGTTTAGTGAAGCCTGTAACTGAATCCAATGGCTAAATTTAATTATACAAACTAATGAGGGAATAGATACATTGTATGTATATTGCTTTAACTGTTCAGGACAAATAAACACAGTGTGGAGTACCCACAGCAAGAGAGATTTTGATCAGATGTGTATGTAAAAGGTATATATGTAGCAGTGATCATGCTAAAGCAAAAGCCCTCTCTTAATTTTTGAACCTTCTGCCTTGCACTGCAGTCCCACCTGTTCAGGAGGGACCCCATATCCTCTGGAAAGAGTTACGGGGGGGGGGGGCGTACAGGGGAGGAAGGGAAAATCAGTTTTGCAAGCTGCCTTTCACTCACACAAGCAGTGGAGACAACTCACTAATTAATTAACAATAGAGTTTGGAATGCAGCATTCAAAATCTTCTTGTAACCTTGCATCTAGTGGGGAATGCTTTGTCTGGAAGCAAAAAATGGCATCCTATTATAGTTGCAAGGATTGTGGAAAGCACCAGACGAAAGGATTATGGATCAATTTGTAATTCCAGAGCCCTTGGCTTTGGTCAGAATTTATTAGCAGCACAAACTGTCATGGAATGTGTGCTCCATCTGCTTCTTGTTACCTTCATTCATGAGAACTGCCATAAAAAAAGATAATTTCAGAGTAATTTTTCCATATACATACAAAGCTTGATGAAAATTCAAATGTCTCTTTAATATTATTGGTAAAGGACATTAACCGTAACGGGACATTGTAAACGTAAGTAGTTTTGTAATACCAAACTCACTACTACCACCACCAGTGTAAATGCTTTCCCTAAAACCTTAAATGATATAAACATCTGCATTTCCTTTACATATGACACCTCCTTTTTATAGGGCACTAAGTGTGCCAAAATGGGGGCAACAAGCAAAGTCATCATTTTGACATTAGCCATTCTGACCTCAAGATGACAGTCAGGATCTAAGACCCTGATGCTGATGCAGAACGAAGTGTGAAAAAGGTTCACCTCTGTCTGTCCTGAGACAACTGCACTGAGAAGTACAGTGGAGAAAAGTATCATGGTGGCAGGCTAAGGGTTTTTTTGGGGGGGCAATTGCCCTTCATTCCTCTTTACCAAGTTCATCAGGTAAAGGAAGAGGAAAATGGACACCTAGCCTCACTAAGCAGGAGGTAAGAGGTGGCTTCTCTCTTTTGGAAGGCCGGGCAGAATGAACTTGTGTCTCTTGAAATTGACTGAGGGGGGTTGGAGGAGCTGAATGAGATTTGAATGTTTTTAGCTAAGTTAGTTGAAGGCAAACTGATTTGGAAGGTTGGGAGTTTCAGAAAGCGCAGACCTCTCTTTGCCATGAACCATAGTTGTCAATTTTTTCTCTTTCTTGCAAGGAATCCTATTTGGAATAAGGGAATTTCCCTTAAAAAAAGGGAAACGTTGACAGCTATGCTTTGAACTCAAGTTTGTGACCTTGGGCAAGTCACTTGCCATTCAGCCTCACTAGCCTGCCTTCTGCAGACCGGGTGGTGCAGAAGCAAATGTGGGATCAAAGGAAGCAATTGAATGTTCAGCCTCCACCTCTGCCTTGCACTCAGACTGTAGTCTTGGGCTATTCCATTCAATGCCACAAGCCAAAGAGCAGTGATACCATCCCGAAAATATTTTACATAGTTTTCAACTAAAAGGAATTGTCATTATGAGATGGCTGCATTTATCTCCAAGGATATCTAACTCCTTTGGAAGAAACTTCCAAGATGCTATTATCTGAAGACTTAAATGCTTATTTCTGGACATTTATCAGGTTTCTTTCCTAAGCTTTGGTCACCGCAAACCCCTTATCTATTTTCTTAGATTGTTGACTCTATAACACACACACACACACACACACACACACACACACACACACTTATGATAAAAGCAAAAGCAAAGCTGCTGCAGTGTGTTTATAACCTTTTTGAATCTATAAATATTACAAGCAATAGGACATTGTTTTCATATATTTTCATCCTAATCCATGCAAGTTAAATGGGACTTGTTTCCAAGGAAGCAAGCCCAGGACTGAAGGCTTTTGGCAATCACAAGAAAGCAGGCTATGAAAAGGCATAAAAGCTGAAGCTCACAAAACACAGTTATATTCATTTTTGAGCAAAATCCTTTCAAACGTGCTTAAGACACACAGTTATAAGAATGCAACACAGTACGTGTAAAGATGCATAAGAGGAGAAAACAGACACAGAGGAGAGTTAACAAGAATCAAAGGAAGTACAAGAAAAGAATTGCTTACCCTACAGATGCTTCCTCTGCAACAAACAAGCTCATTTTTCACAGGGCTGGATGGGTAAGCCTACCCACACTCCATTAAATCAATTGTTCATTCTGCAAATTGGCTTAAGGCTGCTCTTGGGCATTTTATACATAGAGATGCAGCTGCCTAGAAATGCATCTGCAAAGCGAGGCAAAAACAAACAACACCACATTCACATACCGATGAGAGAAAGAAAGAGAGAGAGAGAGAGAGAGAGAGAGAGAGAGAGAGCACGCACACCCACGGGATCGCTAATGAATTCTCCAAAAGAACCAGCCTAAATGGCTATTCACTGAAAGGTGTTCAACACAAGATTAACAAGTGGCTAAGAGCCACCCTCTGGTTTTGATTTTTAAAGCTGCAGTTTTTTGATACCACTGCTGGCAACCAGCCATCACTGCAGGCCTCAAAAAGTAGTGGAAAGCTTTAAAGGGGGAAAAAGCCTTCCGGGAAAATTCTTCTGAGCCTGCAGCTCTGCAGCACTCTTGTTCTTTACAATAAGGAAGAGCAAGAACCCTCATCCCATCGCCAGTCTTTCAATGCAAACTCTAAACAGGAAGTGTAAGGAGGTCTATGTGACGAATCACTTAGGCCCAGCTCTAATATAGTAAATATTATGACCTGAGCATTCTGTCAAGGTTTGAACATGTGGGCTACTCTTAAAAATAAAACCACACACACACACAAATATCAAATATGCTCTCGCCAACAGCAACATGGGTAAAACAGGGGAAGAGAATGAAGATAATAAAGCTAAAGAAACGGATTTTCTCAGGCATTTCTCCTGACTGTTTCAGGAACTGACGAAGGGGAAGTTCCATCAAAGATCAACAATCAAAGAAATCTTTAGATTTTACATACATTGCAATTTATGGACAACCACTTGTTTCAGTCTGACATTAACCACAGTCCTTTATATACACAATGTAAATAAGGTATGCTGTGCTAATAAAACGAGCCCCCTTTCCCTTAACAAGGAAAGACACAAACCTAATAAATATATGGTTTTACAATATAAATCACAGTGGAACTGCTTTCCTTTCATATGTTTTACAGTCGTGCATTTCATTGCTTAGCTCTGTCTATATTTTTTAGGATACTCAGCTTTATTCTTCTTGGAAAAAAATATCTGTGTAATTTCCCTATTAACTTTTATCTTAACTGCTGTCACACTGAAAGAATTCTGTAGAAGGTTTTAGGAAATGTGAGTTTAGGTTAGTTTCCAACATATTAAATTGCTGTGATTTAATGTTCTATAAGTCTTGCGAGTCAAAGAAAAAAAAAAAAAAATCCTGTAAAACACAAATGTCTTGTGTATAGATGAAATCTAAAGTTCAGCACTGAGACTTGAAGAAAGTTTCCAAGTTTCAGTAAACTGGTCATAAGACACAAGTTTATTTGAACATTCTTTTGCTTGTTACATTTGCTGGAAAAGTGGGGAGATAAATAGTTGCCTTTAGGTGGCAAAAAAACCAAGTCAATGGTAACTTTTTAGAGAGTGTTAGACTAAGTCAGCCTTGCCCAGCCTGGTGATCTCCAAATGTTGCTGGCCATATTGACTGGGGCTGAGGGGAATTTTAGTTTAAAACATTTTGTTTGGTGACTGCTGCCTATGTCATAATCTCAGAATTCCAAATCCGCCCAGGGTGCCAAAAAAAACTTGTGACAACCAGATAGTATATTTTCACAACCTGGTTTAGTCCATAGGAGCCAACTCCTATGGGCTGAGGTCCCATTGCCCTCCATAAAACATTTGAGGGGGCTGCGCCCCTAAGTTGATGGGCATTGCCATTCAAATGGTGTTTGTGCGCACGCTGCATCTTGTGATCAATTATACCTGGGCCCCCCAATATTTTATTCAAGTTGGCACCGCTGTATAGAGAGGAATAGGATTCTCTAAAATTATACCCTCCAACCTGAGTTTTAACCAAGCTTAGCAAGTGTCACAATAGTGCACTTAAATCAGGAAGAGAAGGGTGGGATGCTATTTTCTTTAATCACAAAATAAACTTTCTGTATTCAAACTAAATAAGCCACCAGTGTTTAGGCTAAACATATTTGATAGAATTATTACAAAAGTAACAAAAGAGAGAAATGTTTGGATATTACATTCATGTCTATTTTGTTGAGAAAGAAAAAAGTGATGACTTTAGATAAGAATCATGTGGATGTCCCAGCACAATCCTGTGCTGGAATGTTAAGACCATCACATTTTTCTTTCCTCAGTTCTCAAATATATTCAGTAATTATTTTAACCTGAACTTTGCATGGCCTTAAATGTAAAAAGCAAGCACACAGAACAGCTCTACCCAGTGCTATTTGGGTGGTATAATAAATAGGCATGATACTTGAAAATATCAACTAACTTCAAGCTGAGGTCAGGAGGAAGCTCCTTGGCGAATAAAAATATATTGCATCATTACATGCTACATTGTGATGAAAGATTAATGACAAATCCAGTCCAGGAGGGATTGTTGTTTGAGGAGTGACACCAGACAATTCTTAAAAATACTCAATTAGGAGATTAAAATGACTGATCCCATTTTGATTCATACTATAGATTCAGGTTCTTTAGTCTGAACAGGTAGAACACAACACACTGCCGTTCAGCTATCACTTTAGCAGATTTAAAACTGGTGTTTACTTATTCTTTCAAATTTTCAATCCATAACCTAAACTGATGGACAAATGTATTCTAAGAACACAACAAAGGCAAATAGTCTACCTTCATACTTTCTTTTACTGTTCAGAGTAATCTTTGTCCAATCTTGTGAATGCAAGATGCAATTAGAATTAAAGGAAAATAAATCAGATGTTAAAGCCATTACCAGCAAGGTTTCCTCAATGACTTGTCACAGGAGCCTTTCTTAAACCTTGACGTGACCTCAAAAAAGATGCTTGGTCTTGATGACAGCACTGTTTCCTTAACAGGAGAAGGCTTTTGGGAGCCTTCACAGTAATCCTAAGCACATGACTATCACCAAGAAGGACTACCATCAAAAGATAAGTCTTACCGTTACTTGTTGCAGGGGTGGGAGCATGTAATTTTCCAGATATTGATGAACAACAACTCCCACCAGCTCCTACTCTTGGTCATGTTGGCTGAAGCTGATGAGAGCTGGTATGTAACATCTGGAGGCCCACAAGTTTCCCATCCCTGGACTATTGAATGGCCATATTCAGCCAATCATATCTCAGCTCATTCAGATACGATGTGCAACAACCTTTTGACCCTGTATGCTGTCCACTGATCATGAATGAGTACTAGGCATGATGGCTATGCTGTGCCTCCACAGCTGGAGGCGGTTTGTTTCTGAATGCCAGTTTCTGGAAACCACGAGAGCAGAGAGTCCTCTTGTGCACTGGTTGACCACTGTGAGAACAGGATGCTGGACAAGATGGACCACTGACCTAATCCAGCAGGCTCTTATGTTCTTAGGGAGTCTTAGATGTACCTACATCAGGGTTGTTGTGAGGACAAAACGGGGGAAGGGGCGAACTGTGTTCATCACTTTGAGCTCCTTGGAAGAAAAATGGGGACTTACATAGGACTAAGTAAAATTTCTTCATTGAGGCTTTAGAATATCCATTTAACTTTTAGATATAAGATTTCAAAGGAACCAGGATGCGATGCACAATGTCTGAGTTTTAAAGGAGCCAGAACTCTTGCAGTATCTATTACAACTGAAACCAATACCCTAAATGAATATTTGTAACAATTGTATTTCCCAAGGCTGAAATATAAAGCAGCAAATAATTTTGCTTTTTGGCAGATGGCTAAAATACCTCTAGCTCAGAATCTTTGAACTGGAATTCTAGTTTATTCCATGTATCAAAGTCAGTCCGCCAAACACAATAATTAAATGCCTCCAGAATAAAGGAAACTTGCCAGAATTTGCAAGTTCAATTGAAAAATAAGCATCAACTTGCATAGTCAAGATGCAGCAAAAGAAGTTGAACTTTATACCTCAAGTTATAGATGAAAGCAGATGCTAATATTTTTGTTTGTGCTGTCTCCATAGTAACTAAAAGTAACAAAAGATGAAGATTTCCAAAGAACAGTTATCAGGTTTGATTTAGTACCTCCAGTTCACACATACTAATACTTCCCTTGAGTCACAAATATTGAAATAACGTGAAGAGAAGCAATGAAGACCCATCTTGAAGCCTCTCAGTTATCCCTAATCTGAAATATTACTTCCCTCTTGGGCTGGTCCCAATCTTTTAGATAAAAGTTGGATCATAGCAGTTAATGCCAACTTAAACACAGATACATAGTTGTGTCCAGGGGATCTGGACTGAGGGATCTAGCCTTCAATAATACTGGTCTCATGGAGAGAATCCCATTCACCTCCCAGTCTCAGGAAGCTGGATATGCCTGATCTATGTGTATGCAGCTGTTAAGGCACACCTCTGCATTATTTAGGATGAATGCATTGTTGGGCCCAGTATCATATACCCCCCAAACATTCCTCAGATGAAAATAGGGACATCTCTCACTCCCCTCCCAAACTGTCTCTCCTTGATCCCTCATTTTTTGTCCCTCAACCAGAGCATTTCTACCACCACTACACCAATGGGCCTTGGCACCAACACCCTTCATGATCCTGAAAACCCCTGAACCCTAATTTTATTATATTCATTGGTAGATTTGCCAAAAGAAAAACACAAACCAATAAATAAATTTTAGAAAGGGGCAAGTTTTTTCTGGGGGTACGCAGGGGTACGCATACCCTAAATATTTTGTGAATCTAAGTTTTGCCTCATATTTCAATATGAGTAGAAAAATGAGAGTACCCCTAAACATTTTTTAAGAAAAGAAAGCAGTGTGTGTGTGTGTGCGTGTGTGTGTGTGTAAAGACTCTTCCTTTCTTCATGCCCAGGGTGTCCCTGCCCTCTGCCTGCTTCTCAGAGCTGGTGTGTCACGGCCACTACTGCTGCCATCGCTCAGAACAAGCACAAACTCATTCTCCACCCCGAGCTTGGTGGGAAAAATAGGGACATTTTGGGATCAGATCAGAAGCTGGGATGGCTTTCATACTTCCAGGACTTTCCCTGGAAAATAGGGTCACTTGGAGGGTATGAGTAACAATGTACCAAGAAAAGTTGTCATGTTATTGGCAACCAACTATATGTACCTCCCTGCAAATATGTGCAAAAGAGGATGGGGGGATACGAATCTTGGGGGCTCTCTATATACAGCACCTCCTGTCACAGTTTTTCTGCTATAAGACCCAGTTCACACCTTACTGCAAAAAAGAAGCTTCAAATAAATATGAACTAGTTAATACTATGGGTACAAGATCTGACTTTTGTATTATTCTATGATTCTAGGTCTTACAGCAACCCAACTGGTATGCCACCATCTAATTTATTTTACTCATTCTCCCTCAAGTGGGATGAGAATTGAGCTGCAAATATAGTTTGGCAGAAAAAGAACTCTACTCATCCCAATAGTAAACTGGACCAAGGGAAGACATATTCCCTACAGACACAAACCCAAAACCCAAGTAAAAGGACTACAATTAGCTGTTGTGGTTTTCAACAAAAGCTAGTAAATTTTAAGTCTTACAATTGACAATTACTTAAAGAAAACACTGGATGTACCTTGAAGCTTTTTTTGGGGAGGGGCAAATCCAGCATGGAGATTTTCTGAGGTTTCCACCTCTATGGTTTGCTATATCAGCTTGCCAGTTCACCTTAAATTTGAACGTTAACGTAATAGCGACTATACCTCCAAGCCTGATTTGCTGAAGAAATAACAGTTTAGTTGTTTGACCAATCTCACAGAAAGAACATATGCTTTTCTATTAATATTTTATTGCTTATAAAACATCAAAGCTGGCTGCCTTCCTACTTTGTCAGCAAGCAACAATTTCCCCCTTTTAAGCTAATTCAAACCACAGGGAGCCAATTAAAAAAGGTGAAGCTTAACACAACTATTTCCTTCTAGTAATCTCTCTAAATTTAGGGTTTATCAGGCCTTATGGGGTCTTCTTTCCAGAGCAACTGGCATTTATTCATTTAACTACTATGTGTATAGCTAAGGGAATGAAACAAGTTCAAACGTTACCACTTGACTTCAAATTGAGAAAGACAGAATTTATTTGAAATACACTTGAGATTTCTTCTGAAAAGTTTTTCTTTTAATACAGGAAATATGTTACAACATTCCTTCTTCCTTTGTCAAAAAGGGGCTAAATTAGTATTTTGGCAGGCACCAAAGGCTTTTTCCAGTAATATTAAATTTCGCCATGTTACAGGATATGGACACTAAAAGGCTACTGAAGGCTAATGTTGCGTTATTTTAAAAGAATCCTTAGTTGTTGTTGTTTAAGGCAATTATGTGCTTCAATGAGGTAATACGAAAACAACATTTCCCTGTTTTTTTGTTTTCGTTTTTTAGTGGAAAAGAAGTTGGGAAGAGGGAAATAGAAGCATATACAGTCATACCTTGGAAGCTGAATGGAATCCGTTCTGGAAGTCCGTTCGACTTCCAAAACGTTTGAAAACCAAAGCACGGCTTCTGATTGGCTGCAGGAAGCTCCTGCAGCCAATCGGAAGCCCCGCCGGATGTTTGGCTTCCAAAAATAGTTCGCAAACCAGAACAGTCACTTCAGGGTTTGCAATGTTCAGGAGCCAAAACGTTCGGGAACTAAGCAGTTTGACTTCCAAGGTATGAATGTATTGAATTCTTAGGAAATCTGGTGAAGTTTCAACGTCTGTTATTTATTTATCTGATGTTTTTAAAACAAAAAGCACTTTTATCTGTCCTGACCACGCAAAATGAACTCAGTAAACTCAGCAAAGGAATGCAAACACCAGCAATGCACAAAATGAACTGCAAGTCCTGTGTTAAAGCTATCCAAAGCTTCAAAATTTACATGCAATTGCATACTGAAAAACTGCATGCAACTGCAAAATGCATGGACCTTTTTTTTTTTGCATTATGTGAGGAATGTAGATCTGCCTCTTTGCCGAGACACTTTCATCTCTGCTTTAATTTTAATTTAGTTGTTTGTGCAGAGAAAGGAGATACAATTGAATACACAATAGCAAAGCGCTTTTTGGCCTGAGGGCAGAAGCTTCCATACCCCTGGGCTAAAGGTTAAAAGATTCTGATAAACCTTCCTAAAATAAGCCAATCACAATCAGAGAACAAAGTACTGTGTTGCATGAACACAAATGTTTATTTGAGCAGCTAACAACCCTTTTTATATAATTCTTTTCCATTTTGTTTGCATTACATTTTCGACTCAGAAATAAAGCAGAATGGAAAATAAAGAAACCCTACAAACATGTGTATATATATATAAAACTTGGCAAAGAGGAAAGTGGGACATCCAACAATTTAAAAATTGTTCTCTATGGTAGAATTGACTAGATGTCAAAATAAACTGTTTTTAAAAACACCTTCATGTGGTAGCAATTTTATCCAGCAAAAATCCTTACTTGAAGCAAAGAATTCCAAACAACAGAGCTGCATAACAAATTTCCAAATCACCCATGATGTGTAACAGGTGAAAACACATGAGCTGTGTTATTTAGATTTAAGGGAACGTATAAAATGCCTAGCCTCCAATAATTTGTTCAATATCAGATCTAGTTGGTTATCTTTAGAATAACAATTGGCAGCTAACTGCAATACAGTGGACGCTCAGGCTGCCAACGTGATCCGTGTGGGAGGCACATTCGCAACCCACAGCACCACGTCTGCGCACGTGTGGGTTGCGATTCAGTGTTTCTGTGCATGCGCAAAGTGCGATTTGGTGCTCCTGTGCATGCGTGACCACAGAAACCCAGAAGTAACCCGTTCCAGTACTTCCAGGTTTCAGCACATCCGTAACCTGAAAAAACACAACCTGAAGTGTCTGTAACCTGAGGTTTGACTGTAATGAAACGCTCAGGGCTGCATCGTGCATTACAAAATTTGTTTGTAGAAGGCTGTTTAATGAAGAGAACAATGCTATTGTTGGTATTTCACAGACTGATGCTCACAGCTTCCCTCCCCATGTCCACAACAAAAACAAACAAGCCATCAGCATATGTAGTAATCAGATTATCACATCATTTACAGACTAGTCACACAATACAGTGGTGCCCCGCAAGACGAATGCCTCGCAAGACGGAAAACTCGCTAGACGAAAGAGTTTTCCGTTTTGGGGGTGCTTCACAAAACGAATTTCCTATGGGCTTGCTTCGCAAGACGACAATGTCTTGCGAGTTCCTGCTGGTTTTTTTCCCTCCCCCCCTTTTTCTAAGCCGCTAAGCCGCTTATCAGCTGACCCGATCAGCAGATAAGCCGCTAAAAGCCGCTAAAAGCGCTAATCCGCTAATCCTTCAATGGGCTTGCTTCGCAAGACGAAAAAACCGCTAGACGAAGAGAATCACAGAACGGATTCTTTTCGTCTTGCGAGGCACCACTGTATTTTTTTCAGAGGTGCCTTCTGCCTAGGAATTCTGTAAACATGTGAGGAGAGTCAGAATCTACAACACGTGGAAGCTTTCATCAGTAACAGCTATTTTTAGCCACCTATATACAAATCCAAATTGCTGCTAAGAAGGGTAAACAACATAGTAAATTCATGGCTATTTTTAGAAAAAGGTATTTAGCCTTGCACTTTGACATATGTATCATCTGACATATATTTAGTACCTTTGACTAGCAATAATCCATTCGCCAAACCCGTGTGCTGGCATTGATATCAGCATGCGATACCAGAGTGATTTAAGGATTCATGTCTCCTACCAAGAAACATTATTATCTATAAATGACAAGCAAGCACCCAATACAACTGGTACATAAAACTCCAAATATATTACTGTACTCTAGATTGCAGTAAGTATTTGCCAACAAGCCCCTTTAAAAACTCTCTCCTTATTTAATATTTACACTAGACAGCTCAGTTGGTTAGAACATGGTGCCAATAACACCAAGGTCGCAGGTTCGATTCCCATGTGGGACAGCTGCACATTCCTGCATTGCAAAGAAGTAGATGATCCTCAGGGTCAATTCCAGCACCACAATTCTTTGATTCTTACAATAAGTACAAAAGAATAAATCTGCTTAGCAGGTGAGAGAGTGGATTTTCATACAGCTATTTAAAATAAAAAATTGTATTATGTTTGAGGCCAAAAATAAAGCAAATCAGGCAACTTCTCTCAATACTTAACCACCAAAAGCACTTCTGTCTAGCATGGGGAGGGATTTTAACTGAGCTCAAGATAAGGAAGGAAGGGTTAACTTTCATGGAAAACTTACGCAAATAGGCTTGTGTCTGAATACATCCCCAACTTCTGAGCACAATTAGCGGCTGTGGAATACTGCCTGTGCCAGACTGCTGGAAAAGTGAAATAGATATCCAGAGGGGAAGGAGTATCCTGGAAAAAGGCATGGATGACTGAAACTTTGTGCAGGAGACCTCTCCACAATGCAACATTTTGTTATAGATCCCAAATGTGCTTATATATTACACACTATGATTTATGGTGTATGCTGTTTGGGATTTTTAAGAAATATTTCAGAACACTGAATATTTCAGTCCCACCACCCATCTAACAAAGATTATATAACACACACACACATTTTGTGTGTTTGTGGGTGTGTGTTATAAAGTCACACACACCTTGAAACTCACAGGCCATTCAAATTTTACAGGCATGATTAAAAGGAGTATTAGCAAACAGCTGACTGGAATGCTGAACTCCAGCTGGACACCAGCCAACCGGGACTCATGGTAACCATTGTGTTTTTAAAGATCCATTTTAAAAGAGTCATTAATATTCTCCTCAGGACTTCAAATGCATGGCAAGTAATCCAACTTGGCAACAAACCTATGGAAGATGGTGTTACTTTCTACTTTCAGCCAACTCACTTTCTTGAGCAGATTTGAAGGGTTAAGGCCCAACACTTGTTTTCATGCATCAGGGCATAACCAACAAGACTTCATGATGTAAACCCAAGTAAATATTTGTTTTGTATTCTATTTATAAATACTTAAATTAAAATTGGTTTAATCTAGGGTGCACCAAACACTATATAATTTTGATATTCCTTCAATTGTAGCACATTCAAAAACAGCTGAACCCCAAAATACCTGCCACAAGGTTTTCACATTCAACTTGTTTAACACAGTCTTTTTTACTTTCACAAATACTCTAAGCGGTGTTGGAAACTGAGATATGAAAGCTAGGAGCAAAATGGCACCTTAAGCCTAGGTTATGGGCGCAACAATGGAATGTCTAGGCCCACTTTTTTATAAGGATACAAAGCTGAAAACGAATGAACTGCAGCTAAAATCTTATATTCATTTTTCACATGGTCTAGGCCTCATCTGAAGACTGCAAAAAAACCCCAAAGCCATGCTTCCCCTGCCTGCTTCACTAATATTCTTAAGAGGGTCTCTTCTCCAGTCTTCAGAGAGTGGCTGGAAGTGGGGAGGCAGACAAAGGTCCTCCTTTCCTTCCACTCTGCAGTTTTAATCTGAAATCTTAGGCGGGGTACTGCGCCCAGAGCTCAGAAATGGCTCGCGCTAATGAAATTCCTTGTCGCAAAATGCGCTTAGAACAATGGGGGTTTCAAACGGTGCCTTTAAGATAGCAGCCCAGATGCCTCTTCTTAAGCAATGTATATGGATTAGCTTGAAAAATGACCTCTCTACAATTACTGTATAGTGGGAGTAATTTCTACAAGCAGACCAAAGGAGGGGTAACAGCACCAAAGCCAATACTTTTCAGATTTGAAAAAAAAACAAACAACTTGCAATGCTTATGACGGCCTCATGAGTTGTTCTTCAGTGTAGATTGTAAATTTATCCAGAGAAGGAACCCTCTCTCCCTGCCCAGTTCCCTCCCAGCTGCTCACTTACCTGCCCTGGAAGTAATAGCAACAATAGTAATAAATTTCTGGAGGCCTCTCTCCCTGATATCTGGACTCTGGAAAGGTTATGACAGTGTTCCAGGAGCAAGAGGCCATTATGCACTCACTTCAACAAAACTAAGTTTTACATCAGCTCTAGAAGATGCTCGAGCAGTGTTTCCCAAACTTGGGTCTCCAGCTGTTTCTGAATCACAACTCCCATCATCCCTAGCTAGCAGGACCAGTGGTCATGGATGATGGGAACTGTAGTCCAAAAACAACTAGGGACCCAAGTTTGAACTCTGAGCTTGAACTCTGGACAACCTGTACGGAAAGAGAGGCCCAAATTTAGAGAATAGTTGTTAAATATGTCTGCCTCTCTGCCTTCACCATTCATATTTAAAACTTGACAGATTCTGGCCCATGTTATTTAACATTTTCTGCATTGAACGGGAAGAATAATTCAAGGTGTTCATTGTCGTCTATATGCAGGTGACGTGTAGCACTTTTACACTTTTCAACCTAATACAAAGGAAGCTGTTGAGGTTCTGAACTGAAACCTGGAGAAATTAATGAGCTGAATGAGCACTAAGAAACAGAAGGTGAATCCACACAAGACACATATGCTCCTGATCAGGAGGGAGATGGCTTTGGAACAAGAATTCTGCCTGGTTTGAATGAGAATGCACACACATAAACACATCTTGAAAAATCAGGTTCACATTTGAAAGTGTTCCTAGACTCAGTTTTCTATCTGGATGACCTGGTGGCAAAAGTGGCCAGTTCCAAGAGAGTCAGACCAATTAAGAAGAAAGAGAGCCTTAGTTAAATCAAGATCAGATTAGTGCAATGTGCTCTAAATGGGGCTACTTTAGAAAAACCTTTAGAAGACACACTTTATCCAGAATGCAGCAGCAAGCTCATCTATAGGACCACGTTACACCTGCAACCTCTGTGCCCACTGCCATTTTTTCCAGACACAACTCAAAACTTTGACAATGACCTTCAGATAGCTGAATGATTACCCATACCATCCTGTTTGTTCCCTAATATCTGGAGAGGTCCTTCTGTGCCATGTAGCTGTTTTAATGGCTGCATCCATATTGTGGGACATTTTGCTGCATAAAGTGTGGATGTCCCCTCTCAGGCTGTCTTTTGGCAGTAGGGAAAGACATTATTATTTAGATATGCGTTTACTCAAGTATCTGCTATAAATAATCATGGTTTATCAATGCCTTTTATTATATTTTATGATATTGTTGATTCTGAATTACAGTAAGCCACTCTAGTGGGATAGAATTTCTATGGGAGTATCACAAGAGGACTCTGGTACACCAAGGAGATCAAAATGGAATCTATAAGCGATACCTGAGCTACAATTTTTAACAGCATGCCATGATCAAAAGTGGAGGAGGGGTTCTCCCCCTCCCAGAGTGACTTAGAAACTTTTTTTTGTATTCAGAGGATGGCGTGGAGGGTTGTAGTAATACTACTCATGACAAAGGATCCTGCTGAGCAGGGAAGATTAGCTACTCCGGTGGTCCAGAGTGTCCCATTACAACCCACTCGGGGGGGGGGGGATGCTGTGTGACAACTTAATCTACTACTCCTTACAGTGTACAGACATCTGGCTCAGCCTGTATAGACATAATTCGACAGAAGCAATAGAGAAGGCAGAAGTTATCATCAAACACACACATTTACTATCCTCTGCATTGTCGTTTGAATTATTATTAGTTTAAAATGTGACCTCTTAAGTTTTTATCTACACAAGAATTTTATTCTCCATTTGCAGCAATCTCTTTGTGTTATAAATTACCATGAACCTAGCCTTTTTATTTGGATACACACACAAAGGAAGATAAAAAAAGGAATACAGAGTCTGGATAAATTTGTCTCCTACAGCTGTCCAGGAAGAGATGCTAAAAATGATGGTTTATCCAGATGCCCTGCAAAATCTAGGGGAAGCAGTCTTCAAAATAATGCGACAAACTTATCTGGCTCACCAGGAGAATACAAATGCCTTGTTAGGTTACTACATCCCACAAACTAGCCAGCTGTGAAGGAAACAGCCTGGTGACAAACCATACCAGGAAAACAGGTCAGGATTTCCTGCTGTAATAGAGCCTGCTACTCAAAGAGAAGCTAAAAAGAGGGTCAAGCTGCAAAAAGGTTTTCTCCTAAAAGCTATGTCATAAATTGATAATAAGTAGCAGCCTAGAATATGATTTCCATTCCACAGCATTTTCGATTTTGTGCCAACCTTATACTACCCAAATTACCTTGGTAATCAAATTTTCCATTACCTTTGCACTACAGGTGCAAACATACAGCTTTAGCTTCTGAGTGGCAAGTAATTCCTTCCTAAACCCAAGGTTTTTGTATGCAGCCCAAAAGCTTCCGTTGAAATGCTGATAAACTCATGGACATCTTTAAAAAGGCTCTAGCCGTCACAGATTTGAATATATGAAGGTCAAGTTTCTAATATGAGGATTAATGCCAACCAGGATGCTTGTGACATATTTATACAGAAGTTATTTCAGATTGCTCCGATTCTCATTCATACGCAAAGTCACCAACAATTTTAAAAAGGAAAATATCACTGAATAGAAACACTGGAACTACATTAGGAGCAATCTGGGCTAACAATCTGCATAGCAATCTACTCTTGCAGTTCTAACACACTTCTCTGTTTCACTATGGACTAGCATAATAGTTGTTCACTAGAGAGTGGGTTTCAAGGCTGTGATTAAGAAACTCGCAAATAAACTGCTTAATGTATTTGTATCTCTCAATAATGTTTCCATATATTCCTCATGTGTGCATACAAAACAAAACAAAACAAAACAAAACAAAACAAAACAAAACAAAACACCATTGCTTTGGTGAAAGAAAGTAGACCAGAACATTCATAGGTAATTTTTGTTGACCAAAAGGGCTTGGTGGGAGAGATGAACAAACTATCTGCCATTTTTTAGTAAAGTAATCACAAGAATCTATTTTCTTTCATTCACTTCTGTTTATTGTTTGTTTACATGCGTATGCAGTGGCAGCTGGTAGCATTTTGACATGGTAGAGCTGCAATGCTTAACCTTGCTTTGTTTAAACTTTAGTAAAGTGTGCCAGTACACATGTGCTAAGTGCTACTGACTTCTCCTCGCTAAATAATAATAATAATAATTCACCCTAATGTATCAAAGCGAGTTACAACATTAAAAGACAATTGGAGCTACACTTCTATGCACAGCAAGGTGGGAAGAAGCTGGCTGAGGCTGATGGGACATTGAAATGAACAAAGAAGTTCATTAAATCCTACAACCTGCAGCAGCACACAACGCTGTGGAAAATACTGGCTGCTTTCAGGCTAATCCTTAGCAACTAGTGAATTTACAATATTCAGCAGGCAAGGGAACTAATTGGATATTGATGGTTTTCCATGCTGAAATATTAAATATCATCACACGTCATTGAAGCAACTTGCATTGCAAGAGAAAGAAGCTTCACTGCTCATTTTTCTAGAGAGTACAAAAAATAGATTTTAGAGACTCTTCCCTCATCATAACAGCATCCTCTTCTATTTTTGAAGCACTGTCCGGAGTTCTAAGCTATAACTTCACAAAGGACAAAGTCCGCAAGGCAATAAAAATCTGAAACACAATTAATTCCTTGTTTGACTATCTTCAGAAAAGGATAAGTGATAGCAGCACAGAACCCCAAACAGATGACTGACATTACCAGATAACAATTAGCTTAGGTTAATGGGTAACACTTTGTCAGGCTCCTACAAATGTCAATACAGCACATCAATAGCTATAAAATACCCAAGGGAATGATTAATATCACTCTAAGGCAAACTGTCTTATTGAGGAAAAAGCTGGACTGGCTGATCAAGTCATTACTACTAGTCATGCTTCTGAACACTGGTTGTGGAAACCACAGAAGGGGAGAGTGTTCTTTTACTCAGATCCTGCTTGTGAGTTTCCCATAGGCTTCTGGTTGGCCACTGTGAGAACAGGACGCAGGACTAGATGGGCCATTGGCCTGACCCAGCAGGCTCTTCTTACGTTCTAATTATCTTTACCATCCCCCCAAATTAGGAAGCAAAACAACAAACTCCAGATTAACGTGGAAAATGCAGAGCTTAGGCTTTACTTTGCTTTGGCTATTTATTGTGTTCAGTTTTACAAAACATGGATCTGAAGTGAATGTTGAAGTATCACTACTTGATGTATCATCAAGTGACTTTATTACTGTTCAGGCTGCAATCCTGTAGCCACTATAGAAGTCAATAGGACTTACTTCCAAGTCAATACATACAAGATTACGCAGTCAGTTTAATTTTGCTGTGCAAGTGGACTTACACAGTTGTACCTTGGTTGACGAACACCTTGTGACTTGAACATTTTGGCTCCCGAATGCCGCAAACCCAGAAGTGACTGTTCCGGTTTGCGAACATTCTTTGGAACCCGAACATCCGACACAGCTTCCGCAGTTTCCTTCAGCCAATCGGAAGCCACGCCTTGGTTTCCGAACATTTTAGAAGTTGAATGGACTTCCGTAATGGATTCCATTTGACTTCTGAGGTACCACTGTACTTACCAAACATTGGCTATTACACATAAAAACTTACCAAGTCACCAAATACCACACACATACCATAAAGTAACACACACTATACAGGAACCTAACATGTCCCTAGCCACCCAAACATTGTTTGAATCATCTCTCTCACTTTCCCTCACCACAAACTAACTTTTCAGAAATGAAACATTTTTACATAATCATGCCTAAAATAAGCAGGGAAGGGCAGAAACACTACATTTGAGAATACAGTTTCACCAAAAAAGGATTGATATTATATTTCCTACAATATGTATTCTGAGAAAATGAAAGAACAAGTTTTCTTAAGAGAAAAACAATACCGACCTTCATTCCTGGATAAGGTTTCTTTACCCTCTGGTGTTTTATCTGGCATCTCAGCCGAGACCAATTCAGTGAAACCTGAGGGACATAAAGAAAGAAAACTGTTCTCATACCAAAGCCAGCAGGGGAAAACTTTTCTATAAGTTCAGGATACTGTTACAAGCTAATTCACACACATCATATAAAACACTTCAGCAAAAGGGCAAACAAAGCTAACAAATTAATATATGTAAGCACAAAGAATTTGCTGACCCTATAATGTGTCATTGAGCTTGAGTAAAGTACCAACAGTTTGGGGAAACATTTCCTTTAAAGCAGGAATAGGGAACCTAAGGCCTCCAGACCAATTGTCTGACTACAACTCCCATCATCCCTGACCAGTCCCAGCACCAGCCCAGAGCCTGACCACTTGCCATGCTGGCTGGGAAAGGTGGTAGTTGGAGTCCCAAGAACAACAGGAGCTCCACAGATTAGCCATCCTTGTTTAAGGAATACACAGGCCCATATAATTGAAAAGGTTTTTTTGGGGGGGGGGGGTGAGTTAACTTAAAAATTCATCAGAGAAGTCCTACTAGTGAACACTAGCCAGTGAATCAAAGATGAATGAAAATATCTGGCAAACCCCTTAGGGCAGGCATAGGCAAACTCGGGCCCTCCAGATGTTTGGGACTACAATTCCCATCATCCCTGACCACTGATCCTTGAAGGCTTTAGGGCCTTCAAGTCAAAACAGTAAAATCATTTTTGGAAAATAAAGCACACACCTCTCCATTCTCTGTCCAGCTAAGTAAGTCCCACCAAGTTCAATAGGAATTGTTCTCGTTTGCACAGCATCAACCTCGAGACAGCCAGAGGAATACCAAGCAGAATGATTTAATCCCAGCCATTTCCCCACTATTTGCTTCACTGTGAAAATATATTATAACCTCGCTTTATCAGATATCAGGGTGATGTACAAAATAAGGCCAAAAATACTAATGAGACCATAGATACAACCATAAAACAGAAGCAAATGTCAGTGCATATTCTTCAGGATCAATTTAATATAATTCTCTCTGGCCACACCACTTAACATTTTGGCAGCCACGTTCTGCATTAGCTAAAGCTTCTGGATCTATATCAGGATCTGCTGCCCCTGTGGATCCTGCTGCCTGAGGTGGTCACCTCACCTTGTCTCATGCGTGGGCCAGCCCTGCTTCTGGGTCATCTTCAAAGGGTGGCCCCACTTACAATGCATTGCAACAACCCAATTCAGAACATGGACTGCCGGGGCCAGTCTATCCCTGTCTGGGAACCACCTGAAGCTGGTAAAAGACACTCTGAGCCACCAAGGCCACCTGGTCCTCAAGTAGCATAGCTGGAGCACCTGAGACAAGAGAACCACCTGTTCAATGAGTCTCAAACTTAATGGGATTCAACTTCAGCTTTCTGTTCCACATACCGCTCATACAACTGGAACCCAAACACAGTCAATTTAAGGGGAGAGCAGGGTGCTGCACTATTGAAAATTACCTTTCTCTCTGTTCCACTGATAAGATTCCTTCTGTAAGTGGACAGTCACCAGTAAGAGTTTTGCCTCTGGTACAAGGACATAACTGGTGTCTTCAAGCTAATAACGAAACCTCACCCCAGCCCCAACCAACCAGAAATACTTCATAAATTCAATTACTTAAAATGGATTAATATTTGTTTCATCAACCAAACCGCAGAGGAAGGTTTCTATTTCCACACATTTCTGGGAATAAGCCCTACAGAACAAAATGAGACGCATAGCATTGTACGGTAAGTGATCATTTTGGATTTTTAGCAGTAGAATGGGAAAAGCCGAATGAGTATGTTGGGTTTGTGTTTTTTTAACTTAAGTGGCCTATTAAGTATCATGAAACCTTAGAACATCATCTTCACCCTTGCCAACTTCCATGACTAATTTTAGAGAGATGTGAAAACAATGTCAAGTAGCAATTTGCTCAAACTTCAATTAATCTTTCTTTGCTAACAGTACACTACTTGGCCATGAAAGCATCATGTTACAAGAAGCACTCAGTCACAACAGAACTGAAGTGATTTATTAAAAAACTTCCCTGCTTGTATGCTACCACAAGAATGAGCTGTGCTAGTTAATATCGTATTGGCTAGACACACTTCAGGACTGCATTGTTGCATTAGTTTTGCTGGTTATAATGCTAGCACTTCTGTCCTGATTTCTAATGTTCCTTTTACACTGCAGGTTGTGTAATGGAACTGTGGCTTTTTGAATGATATACTGCTCTGCTGTGCTAAAGTTTAAAGGGCAGAAAATATAATTATTAAAACAATAACAGTGGAATGTGAATCACTTATTTCCCCCAACTATTGTGGTCCTTAAGCCTAAGGTTCCAAAAGCCTACCCGGGGCGGGGAGGGGGGGACACATGCAAGAGAATGAATTTGAAGATGAATGAGAAATCATTAGAAGTTCAACGCTGATACAGACTTAATTTGCATTTTGTTCACCCAACAATTATGGAAAAGGCTTCTACAGGGCCAGCATAGCCACAAGGCAGAGTGAAGCACACGTCTTAGGCGGTGCTTTTTTCTAGAAAAATAGGTGCCGGTATTCACCATGAAGTTGTTAGAGTAAGTGCCACACTGTATAACAACAAGAGGTGCCTGTACTACATACCATTGAGTACCCCCTGAAAAAAACTGACACACCGGTCTTAGGTGACAGAATTCCCTGAGATGGCACCACTGCAAGCACCCTGCCTGCCCCACCACAGCTAGAGTCGTAATGCAAGCATCAGCACTGATTTCCGCTGAATTTTTGCGAGATCTTGCCAAAATTTCATGAGACCGTGCCGGAATCTGCCATTAGTGCTGCTTTGTGCTACAGCACAACTTAGGGAAGAGAGGCTTTGGTGAAGGCAACATGGCACAGGAGCGCCACCATGTCAGGGCAGCACTCTCATTTCATCTCAAGTGGCAAAATGGGATGCACCGCCCCTGGACTTCTAGGTGTAGTTCAAAGATCACTCAACTAATTCAGTGAACTTTGTTAAACCAAACTACTTCATTCCAAGCACTTCACAGAAATATCAAAACTGTGTTTTTATGATTACATATGCTAAGGCATCATATTAACAACTCTTAACTCGATTTGACTGGTTAAGAAAAGAATCCTCCATTATCATGAACACACAAATAATTAGTAGGGACCATGATTAGCATATAATGACAGAGACACTGGTATTTTATACTGAAATGACTTTGGTTTGTTATATTCTGTCTAAATGGGATCTGCCCTGTCTAAAAATACATCTCTAATATCCCTTTATTTTCTTCAGACTAAACTACCAAATAATAATAATAATAATAATAATAATAATAATAATAATAATAATAATTTATTATTTGTACCCCGCCCATCTGGCTGGGTTTCCCCAGCCACTCTGGGCGGCTTCCATAGAAACCAAAAATACACTAAAATATCACAGATTAAAAACTTCCCTGAACAGGGCTGCCTTAAGGTGTCTTCTGAATGTCAGAAGCTATAGCTATGTTATACAATAGCTATTATGTATAACATAGGATATGCTTCCCCCTGCCCCTGTCTACTGATAATTGAGAATGGATGCATATACAAAGATGAACAAATATCCAAATCAAATCTGAGTTCACCACGTCACATGCTGATTTGTAGAGCGGTTATCGACAAGCTGCCTATGAAGTCACATAGCCTTTGTCACTAGAGGGAGTCCTGATCACACAGCATGTTCGGTAAGGCAAAACAAAAGGAATGAAAGGATGAGGAAAACTGCCAGAAAAAAAGATTGCAGGCACCTTTGAATGTTTCTACAGATTTCATCGTAAGAAATGTTCAAACAAAACATGCCTATTGAACACACACCGAGACACACACACACTCCCATCAACCAGCATGGCTAAAAGTCAGGCGGGATGGGAGTTCTTGCCCAGGAACACCTGCAGGGCCACAGGTGAGTCACACCTGCTGTAAAGGCTGCAGAGACAGGGCAAACCAAACCATTACGTAGCAGACAAGTACACTGCACTAGTCTTTTGGTAGCTTTTTCTTTTTTTCTAAGCAGATAATGGATTCTACAAAATATAGCGGGAAAAGTTCTAAACTCTTTCCCCTGAGGGTCACTCTGATCGATAGGAGGAAAAGATATTCCACAACAGATAATGGGTGTAATGAATAAAACAGTTTCCAATGTAAGCGCATGAAAAATAATTATGTGGGCAGTCCAAATGCATAAGATTTGAATGTTTAGCCAGCCTGACCCATTCCAGTGGATGTTTCAATTTAAGGTCTCACATTAAATGCAAGGGAGCTTACTGAGAGATGCTGATACACGGAAAAACACTCACTCTGAAGACAATTTAAGACCTGCAGCACACAAACAACTGAACTTTACACAAGGGCAAAATTTTACAACTATAATTTGTATTGGCAAGGAGAGAACGAGGAAATGGGTAATGTTTGGCTTGGCATTCCTTATGGTTATGCATGAGCAAAAGTCTATTTAAACCTTGCGAGCAAATCATTGTAACATTGCAATGTGGCAATGCTGCTGACTCATTAATTCTACCTAACAACCTAAGGCAGTTAACACTTTTGTTATCCCAATGAAGTCAGCATAAATAGCCTTTTAATAATCTTCCAAGGTTACTTAATGTGCTACCAAACAATGTATACTCAGTCCAACCTATTTTCTTTGAACCAAAGCAGAAAGTTTAATTTCAGTTTGCCGAACTTATAGCATTCAGTCCAGGAGCAGATCTGCAGGTAGAAATATGAAATGCATCCTGGAAAGTTATTTTTTTTAATAAAAAAAATATTTATTAAAAGTTTAACAATTACAAAAAAAGAGAAAACAAAGAGACAATAAAAAGTTACAATACATCAAAAAATAAAATAAAAAGCAGAATAAAAAAACAAAAACATTTAAAAACAAAAACATTTAAAAACACATCCAGTATTTCCATTTCTTTGTCTTTCATTTACCTGTTTCATCGACCTCCTCACACCTCCCTTTTTTGTATTCTAATTCAATTTAGCTATTTCAGCAAATCCTTTCCATCTTACTCAATTTTTGTTCTATAATTTACCTTATCCCAGTCTGACCTTAAATTTTACACTTTGGCCCATTAACACTCCATTTTTACTTAATTCTTTATAACATCTCTGCTAAAACCATGTAGCTTCATTCCAGCATCCTTCTAACATTCATTAATTTTACTATATTTTTGTAAATATACTCTAAATTTTTTCCAATCTTCTTCCACAGACTCTTCTCCCTGGTCTCGGATTCTGCCAGTCATTTCCGCCAGTTCCATGTAGTCCATCAGCTTCATCTGCCATTCTTCCCTGGTGGGTAGATCTTGTGTCCTCCAGTGCTTTGCGATAAGTATTCTTGCTGCTGTTGTGGCATACATGAAAAAAGTTCTATCCTTCTTTGGCACCAATTGGCCGACCATGCCCAGGAGAAAGGCCTCTGGTTTCTTCAGAAAGGTATATTTAAATACCTTTTTATTTCATTATAAATCATCTCCCAGAATGCCTTAATCTTTGAGCATGTCCACCAAAGGTGAAAGAATGTACCTTCAGTTTCATTACATTTCCAACATTTATTATCAGGCAAATGATAGATTTTTGCAAGCTTGACTGGTGTTATGTACCACCTGTAGATCATTTTCATTAAATTCTCTTTTAAGGCATTACATGCCGTAAACTTCATACCAGTGGTCCATAACTGTTCCCAGTCAGCCATCATAATATTATGTCCAACATCTTGTGCCCATTTAATGCATCCTGGAAGATTATGCTGTGAACAACCCAGACATTGAAACCAGTAAGTTACTTAGGCCCTCCAGATGTTTTTAGACCCCAGCTTCCATCATCGACCCAACCACTGACCATGCTGACTAGAGCAGATGGGGACTGGAGTCCAACAACATTTGGAGGACCAAAACACCCCTCACCCTGCACGATACAACCTCATATTGTTAAATAAGAAAGTAGAGGTAAAGCTCAATGGTTCAGTCTGATCTCACCACAATTTCCAGCTCTGCCTGTGTCAGTCAGAAGGTATTTCAAGAAACAATGCCCTCAGCTATTCTCTGCAGTATAATTGCGCAGATACTGATAAAATGAAAGCAAATCAAACAAGGCCAGACAGACACAGACTTTTGTTACTGGTGCACATCCACATTATACAAAGAATAGAATGAGTCATGCCTATTGGGCAAAAAGAGTTTAGGGGATAGATGCCAGAAAGGTCACAGTGCCCTACACCAGCATATTCAAAACATATGTGCCTTCACTGGCTGGCACATGTCAGCTTTCGAACCAAATCGTTACAAGAAACAGTTCTCTTAGAGGAGAAACACTACAGGTTTCTGGTTAAAAAAAGGACTGAAGAACACATACATACAAACAGCCAGCTACTCAGAAATGCCAGTTTATTTGCATATACACAAATTCACTTAAACATAAGCATGAGTGCACCTTCTTGAGTACACTGCATGAGTACACTGTCTGGCAGCCAACCAACCACCTGCCCAACCTTTCTTTACCAGATCTGAACATATTATTAAATGGCAAAGCAGGCAGCATTTTAAGTGGCCAATTTAGAATCAGCTTGTTTTTTCTAAACATTTTAAAGAAAAATAGTGACCCAAAAATTGAGGTTGTACATGTGCACAGCAACTTTTTAGGCTGGTATCAACACGGCCAGTTCGAAGCCAGCTCATCAGTACTGAGTACATTTGTCACCCACAGAAAGTTAGGAAAGGAAACCAGGCACTTTCATGAATCATTTGAAATGGACTGTTGCATTTATGTCTATTAGCCAGTCTTCCTTTAGCGGCAAATTCTAAAGCCCCACATGCTGCAAATTCTGCAAACCCTTCCTCATTACCAAAAAATGATGCATTTTTAAAGGACCTGTATTGCACTTAGGCCTTTGCCAGCACATGGGCACTCCGAGATTTTCTTCTTCTCAAGTGCTATACAAAAACACAGGGCAAATGTAGTCTAGTAAAAGTTCTTTGACTGCAATACTTCTAACCATGTCTAACTGAACAAAGTTACATATAACGCAGCAATGGGCTATGAACACATTATGTAATGCAATACTGTATTAATAAACAATCCATGTACTCCTGCCAGCGCACTTCAGGGTAGGTCCCCTTTAAAGATGATGACTCATGTGTACAGCTAAAACTAGGTCATCAGGAACAGCAGTCTTGAGCCAAGGAACCAGTTGGGTGAGGGGAACACCACACACACACACACACACACAATAACCCAAGAGGTGGGAACACGTTATGTTGCCAGGAAACACAAATAAGGAAAGGCCTCACTTCATTCAGAATTTCTCACAGACTAGTGAATAGCAAAAGAGCCCAGTATACTTTCTAGCAACATGCACAATATGAATATAATGTAATTGTCCATTTCCCGGTGTCTTATCTATATTATGATGGTGGTGATGTTTTTACTTGTGCAGACATTTTATAACTTTGCAGGTCTAGAGGGGAAAAAAACCATCTGTTGACTCCGCAAGACTTTGCCAGAGCCCAGGCTTCCATCCATACCAAAATGCTTTAGAGGGAAGATAGCAAAATAGACTGTTGTAACGTACAGAGTTCAGTCTCCACTGCAACTGTGGCTTGCGGATGCCTTTCTGCTGAATCTGCAAATTGCTAAGAGCCACAGTGATGAACTATAATGTGGAAGGTAGCCATTCAGCCAAAAGCTGTCATTTTCCCAAGCTTATCCTATGTAGAAGTCTTTAATCATCTGCTAAGATAAAAGCAAGATCCATTTCCTAAACTTGGCAAGCAAAAAAATGTGAACGTGCTCATTTCAAACCCATTAAATGCAACAATTACAATATTTCAGATTTTCATTTTTTAAAGGCAAAATAAACAAAGTTTTTGCTATCTTTCAGTTCACATGTTAAAATTATTTAACAAATATTTTGCACTCCTTGTGGTACAAGTGAGCTCGAGGGCATATTTTTATAGGCACAATTTGCATATGGAGCATCTACATATGCTTTTCAAAGTTCCCAGTGCAAAGTCAAGATGCTGTATTGTAGTTGACATCAAGTTTGATGAAATTTACTAAATAATTCAGAGGGGGCCAATTAGAATATGCAAAGCATGAGACTCTTAATCTCAGGCTTGTGGGTTCAAGCCCCACGTTGGGCAAAAGATTCCTGCATTGCAGGGGATTGGACTAGATGACCCTGATGGTCCCTTCCAACTCTACAATTCGATGAGTCTATAATCCTCCTAAGATGTATAAGTAAATATGGCCCAAGTCATTAGATGGCACAATGCAGGCAGAGGCAGAGATAGCTGCTCCAGCACCTGGAGTGGCCCGCAGGGGCAGGGCTAGCTGCCTGGGGTGTGTGCCACCACCGGGCGTCCCAGGGGGGTGCACTGGCGGTGGTGTGTGTCCTGGGGGGGCGCCACCTGCGGTAATGTCACCCCCCTCAGGGATGGCACTCGGGGTGGATCACCCCAACCGCCCCCACCTTTCTCCGCTACTGAACACAGGTATGAGCATATATCCTGGCCATGGCGTTTGTCATTTTCCATGCAATTGTGAATGGTTGTTGTATTTACTATGTGCATGAACACCAGCTGATTCACAACAGCTGTCAGCTTAGAAATTTGTGGTCACCAATCTTCAAAGTCCAGTTAGGTACCACAGCTTTCTGCTGCAATCATGTCTCTAGAACACTTTGGTGTAGCTTTCCACACAAATGGTCAACAGATGTAATATGTCTCAGGAATAAAACCACTCTTGACTTTTGTACTCTACAGTACTTTCTGCTAAAGAGATTCCTAGTCAGATTAACAACCATCTCTTCTACAGGTCAGAAAATTCCACACACACTCTTCAGAGGTGCAGTAGAGGTGAATCATTTACCATGAGATACATGTTTAGAGGATTCTTACAGGTGTTATAGTGCCACAGTCTCCTTTGCCCAGTATTTAATAACAGTTTTGGAAACCGACACTTAAAATAAGTAAAAAATGAAGTTTGCATTTTCTGTGGAAATTCCACCATTGCTGGCGCAATCTTAAAAGCAAAACAAAGCCTAAGCAAACAATAGCTTTGGCAATAGTGACATTCCTTTGATTAGGCTGAATGCTCAACTCCTTCAAAATAAAAACTATTAGAAAAATATTTATTTTTACAAAGGGTCAAAGGAAAAATATAATTTTTCCAGAGGGAAGCCAGATGTTTAGTTTCTCCTCCTCCAAAAGTGATACTTTTGCTGATAAATAGCATTTAGTCACTGTTTTTAAAAAGGTTCATGTTTCATTTCCTCTACTTTAAAGATCCACATCACAACATTTAAGCCAAGTATTCCATGCATGTTGAAATCGTTCCATGTACTTTTGTAGGAGAAACAGAGACAAGAAGCATTTTCCTAGTACAAAAATAGATGTTAAGGCATTCAGATATAAAATGCTGCTGCTCACCAAGTCATTATTAATTTCAGTAGCTAGTAGTACTACCTGGTTGGTACTTGTTTACATCAGCAGCCCAGTATATGCTTTGGTATACTTGTACAGGTTCTAGGTTACCCCACTCATCTCAGTAGAGGTGGAAGCTCTGCTTATTCTATTCTAATGAACAACAAAGACCTTGGAAGTGAGGGGGACTTTGTGGGTGCACATCTAAGACCCTGCAAAGATGCCAATAATTGCCTGTGATTTGGACGTACCCTGTTTTTGTGGAAAAGTGTCCCAGAAAATGCAGCAGAAAAACATTAAGAGAGCTAGAAGATAAACATGAAACCTCTGGGTCTTGTGGGTACTGAAACATGATAGATCTTAAAGGGAAGAGGAAGAGACGTTTTCTGCAGAAAAAAAACACCTCCTTGGTTCTCCTAAGTCTATATTTCAATTTGTAACACACATGCTTTTCAGTGGGGAATGCAATGCAAATTTACATCACTTTCAATACATCCATATCTCACAGTGAAGCTTAGCCTGTATGGTTTTTATATGAGCTTCAAGAACAGAACAGTATATGATTTTAAAGTCAATCAGTTCTTGTTTAAGCACTTGTGGATCCAGTCACCAATTTGAGGATTTAAAAATGCACACTCAGGTCATATCCACACCAGAGATTTAAAGCACATGACTTCCCCCAAAGAATCATGGGAACTGTTGTTAAGGATGCTGGGAATTGTATCTCTCTGAGGAGTAAACTACAGTTCCCAGGATTCTTTGGGGGAAGCCATGTGCTTTAAATCTCTGGTGTGGCTATGATCTCACACTCAAAATATGAATGCATAAGAAATATTTAGATCTGCATGGCAATTTAAGCCACTCCATGGATATTTGTGGATATCCAAAGATGCAGGAAGGCAGCATTATGGAAATGAAAGATGAGTCCAGTAGCACCTTAGAGACCAACTAAGTTTGTTCTTGGTATGAGCTTTTGTGTGTGGACAATTTATCTATTTTTTATATACGGTATATTTCTACTGCGTCAGACCAACTCGGCTACCTACCTGAACCTATCTCTAGATCAGGTAGAGAGTTAGGAGAAAGCGCTCTTAAAATATTTATCCTGTCCTACAGAAAAAGCTTCATACATTTAATTGAACTCAAATGCAAAAAGTACTTCTTAAGGCACACAAAATGCTGCTTCTACTAATAGACAGCAGGCAATTACTGAATCAAACTACGAAACTACAAAAAGCAGTTTACTCTGTTTCTATACATACATAAAACTGCTACGTTCAAAGGGGGCAGGAAAACTTGTAAGATGCAAAACTTGAAGGAAGTTCATTTTGAAAGCTATCTTGTGCACATGAACATAAACACACAATAGGCAAAAACAAAAGTATACTTGATGAGATGAACACAATGGAATGTTAGATGCCCTTGTCCAGCTAAATCTCAATTCTGTTGGTTTAACCTGCACTGTTTGGCTGGCGCCATAAACAATATTTCGATATAACTTCATGCTTCCCAACAGATGCCACTTTCCATTTGATTATTTTCAG
This sequence comes from Podarcis liolepis, assembly GCF_965112155.1. Classification (NCBI taxonomy): domain Eukaryota; kingdom Metazoa; phylum Chordata; class Lepidosauria; order Squamata; family Lacertidae; genus Podarcis; species Podarcis liolepis. The sequence continues at coordinate 67,549,464 of NC_139557.1, read as the reverse complement.
TTAAGGAAGTGCAAGGAAGATTATAAAAATCAATGAAGACCTTATGCAAGTTTACACATAAGGCAACTAAGCTCAGTGCACATCTAGACAAATTTACAAATATCCCTTATGTTGTGGATTAGGCTGCAATCCTTACCCCACTTTCCTGTGAGTAAGTAGGATTTAAGTCTGAGCATATATTGCTAGGACTCTGCATCAAAGGCGTTTGAAGAAGAAGAGGAGTACAATTACTGCACAGAACTACAACTCAAAAATGCAGACTATGCAACTGTAACTTCAGAAGATGCTTTCAGTGATACACATGATACAATATACAATTTTGTGACTAGCTTGAGGGAAATGGGGATGGGGTTAAATAATTAATTTATGTCTGTAGCCATATCTGTAACTGTTATAACAAAGCAAACATATGCCTCCATTTCACCTTTGCTGTGTGGGTGGGTGGGATATTGAAGACAGTTTCACCAGCATACAGGATACTTAACACAAAACAACAGATGTGCAATAATCACAAATGTCCATTCATTTCCTTTATGTCAGCAAATACAAGCAGTCGCTAATTAAGAATCTCTATCTATTGGATACAAAAGGAAGTTTACACATTTCCCTGGTCATTTTGAAATAGAAAATGTAGACAATAGAAAATGTCACAGGAAGAGAGCAATCTGCTTCCCTGCAACTACCATGTCTTAGCGAAGTTATCTTTTTCCTTTAAACTGTTTTACACTGACTCAAGGAAGAACAACTACAATAAAACACTAAATGCAAAAATGTAAGAGCAGAACAGTTAGGAGCTGTACAATTACGTCTTGCCTTCCTAGAACTATGTGGGGTTCCCAGAAGGTCTCCCACACAGACAATGGCAGGATTCCAGACCTGCTTAGCTTCAACTGGTGACTGCATTGCATGTTCTCAGACCATGGGCAAGAGATCCAATTTCAGCTCAGGGGTTGGAATTCTAAACGCCTGAAAAGAGCAGGTGGCTGTTGGATGCTGTGGACCATAGTTAGAGGCCTCCTCAGAGAGGCTCCAAGTTCCACCATGGTTGCTGAGCTGCCTCGTGTCCTAAGGTCAAAAAGTGGGTGTTCCAGCAGAATGATAGGGAAGATTAGGGGATGCTTTGGATCTGCTGAATCCATAGACCCCTCATCCCCCAAACATGCTTATGGAATAGGCGATGGGGGGCTATGCCAGCCTTGGAGCTGGTGTGGCTATTTTGCCTGCCACTGGGGGGAAAATTAAAATTAACCCAACATTTAAAAGAGGAACCAGCAACAAAAAGGCAAGGGACTAGAAAAAGCCACATATAGACACCTATTCTGTCCTGGCCCCAGCCCATTGTGTTAGACTCCTTTCCGTTCCCTAACCTCTGAAGGACTGCTCTATCCAAAACTTCAATAATTTCCCACAGAAATAAAGTGAGACTTAAGGTGTTGGCCTTTCTGTTTGTACTCAGCAGCTGGCTGTGATCCAGCTATTTGGCATGTCCTGTGTGGTCTATTTTGCCTTTTCTTTTTTTTTAACTACTATGTCAGGCTATGCTATTGAACTAAGTTTTTTTAAAACAACAACAAAACAAAACAAAAAACAGTGGGCACTTCAGTTTAGGAATCCAACAGCTTATGAGGTTCTGGCCCATTTTGGGCCAGTGCAGCCAATGGCCTCATTCATACTGACCTTCTCAGAATATACACACTGTATATACACACCATAGCTATATTTTTAATAATCCGTTTTCTACCTCTAAACCACTTAGGTAGCCATTTTGGCAAGCACTTTGCTAATTAGAAGAATAAAATCAGAAAGGCTTAATTAACCACAGTTTCCCATTTCTCCAAACCAGGAAACAATAACCACCAGCTTCAGAACAAACCATGATCTTAAGCCACAGTTTGACATTTTAAGGTTCTGGCTTGTTTCAAAGTTGGTCACCATAGTCATCTTGTTCAGCAGAAATGGGAAACCACAAATTATTTCTTGTATTATTGAAGTGCACCATGAAGAGAACAGCAAAGGGTTTGGGTGCATGGGCAAAGGGTTTGATGTTTATCTCAGTTTAACAAGCTATGGATACAAGAATCCGATTGCTTCTGTCAGCATCAATTGCTGACAATTGCTTCTATCAGAAGAAAGTTGGAATGACCCAACATTAGGAACCCCCAAACTGAGTAGTGTTTGCCTCTGTGGAGCTATGTATTATTTTCCAAAGCAAATATTTACTTGCATAGGCAGTCATGATTTCTTTCTTCCATATTTGGTACAAGAAAAATATAATTTTTAAAACCCACCAGAATTCTAGTTTGGCATGTATTCCAACAGGATTTTGACTGAATAATTGTGCCTAATATTGTAGCTCTACTCATAATTACAATTCAAATTAAAACCACTGAAAGATCTGTAACAACCACAGAGAAAAATCCATTTTACTCAAAACGCAACTGATTTTTGATTTACTTCCACAGAAAGACACCAGATTTTTTAAATTATTATTTTATTTTTTTATTATTTATTTTAAATGACAATTTAAGGTTGGTAATAAATGCTTTGCCACAAGCACTCTTTAACACTTCCAGCTATTTTGGGGGGGGGGGTGCTTTTCAGTAGCAAGCTACTGGTTTTCAAGCATATTATGAATTCAATCATGCAGAGATGCCCATCATTTACCGAAGAAAAGCAAAAAGCCTATTTTTTATATAAATATTTCATTTTGTGAACCCACGTGTCTGTTTTGTCCAATATATGCATTTTAATCAATGCTATACATAATTTATCGAAGCTTTTACAACTCAGTTCTAAAGTCAATAGGGGTGAGGCAACTGGTGTTGCCCCCGAAATCAACAGAAGAGATATTTATTATTGCAGGCAACTCCCAGTTTATGTGGGTGTTACATTCTAAGGCATCCGCATTTAAGTGAAATCGCATATATTTGAAACACTATTGAAAAAGTCTGCAAACACCCTGTTCTGCCCTTGCCCCACCCCTTTTTGTGGCATTTTCAGGCCAGTTCCAGGTTTGGCGTTATGCATGTGTGCGCAGTCACACACATATCAGACACCCCAAAAATAGTTACTGCCTGTACAAGTCTGTGTCTGGTATAAATTTGTGACAGAATAATTCTAAATAAATAAATAAATAAATAAATAATAAAATTTATACCCCGCCCATCTGGCTGGGTTTCCCCAGCCACTCTGGGCGGCTTCCAACAAAACACTAAAATACAATAACCTATTAAACATTAAAAACTTCCTTAAACATCAATTGGGATGTAGCTTTGAAATGAAGGAGTACAGGATATGGTGAAAGTGTGCAACTCCACTGTCCACTCACATCTGTTAGGAGTGGTCTGAGGCTCCTTAAGGCACAATGCGCACACACACGCACACACACACACACACGCACACACACACACCAACAACCCAAACATTATGGGACTCCCTACTAAGTTGTCTTTAAACCTGAGATTACTAATTTCAAGCTCCACGCAGGAATTATATTTAAAGATTATATTTAGCTCTAAAGTGTGGCTGTAAAACACAGGATGCCCCCATGTCTACTGCTCTGGAATTTTGTATAAGGGGTAGTCTATAAGTAAAAGTAAATAAATAAATATGGAAAGCACAGTTCCCATCAGCCATTACCATTCTGTAATTAAAATACACTTCCTGACAAAATACAAATATTGGTTTCGATCCAGAGAAGGGCTCCTTTCATTTCTACAAGAAGTTGTGACTCAGTAGAAGCTGCTACTCATGTATGGGGGGAAAAGAAGCTGAGTTTTTACCAATTCCCTCTTCCCCAGCACCACCTCCCATGCTCTTACAAAGGGTCCTTCAATCTTCTGGAGAAGGTTTTCAGAGGCTGCAGGGGGAATCAGCAAAAACCACTTCCTTGCCCCTTTCTGGGAGCTGAACTTTGCTCATGTGAACTGCAGACCCATAATGCTTAAGGATACGCAGCAGCAACCTTAGATGGTAAAGTAAATACTGTCAAATAATTAGCATAAAAACAACAAGTTGTAAATGTATTTAATTCACACCACACAGTAGTAAAATAAAGTGGTTGGAGAGATGTGGATATTATTAAGTGTATTATTTCTGCAGAACTCCTAGCTAAAAGGTTTCAGAACTTCCTTGAAATGTGTGATTAATTACAATGATAATCCTTCTCATCCAAAGGATAGTACAACTGCACTAATTCTCACCAGATGTAAGTTATGGAAGGCATTAATTTAACTGCTGCGCCACCAAAAATCTGGGAATGAAAATGCTTATAAGTAAGGCTGTAGACATAGTTGAATTCTCACTTTCATTATTAAAACCATTATGACAGACTTAAAAAGAACCTGCAACGCCATCATATATTTTAGTTCTCAACACATTTTTAAGGCATGAGAAGTTACAGCCAGGGTTCGAAATTAGCAGGGGGCCAGGCACATTTTGCACCTAAAGATTCTCCATTTGTGAAAAGTCCAAAAGTCTGGGTGCCATTTTTTTGCACCTGGCTGACACTCAAGAATTACTGAAATGAATGTGCTTTGAAGCCTTGAAGTATATGTTAAGGAGAGACAATATGATAAGGAATTTAAAAATAAAGAGTACAGTGTTTTGAAAACTGAAGTATGGTACCAATATTTTTATTATAAACACCAAATTAAACATATATTAACAATTTCTGAAAAAAATGTGATATTAACAATGTGTCTCTAATGTGAATTGCATATTAATTCATGCTTATCAAAATAATAAATAAAAAGTGATGACCCCACCCCCCACAAATGGTGGCTAGACATTCTGTTTTGGCGCCTACAACCCAGATCTCAGGAGCCGCTTGGCTCCTAGCTTTTCTGTCTCAGTTTCTAACACTGGTTACAGCTTCTGCTGAAGAACAGGTTCCAACTGTAAGAACAGCTAATAAGAGGGAAAGAGGCGGTTTATGCCCATATGTCTTCCACTGGAATAGCTGTAAGAAGGTCATGTGAGGGACAGATTAAGATGGAATGTAGGTGCTCCCCTAGAAATGCTGCTATACAGTGGTACCTCGGGTTACAGACGCTTCAGGTTACAGACTCCCCTAACCCAGAAATAGTACCTTGGGTTAAGAACTTTGCTTCAGGATGAGAACAGAAATAGTGCGGTGGTGGCACGGCAGCAGCGGGAGTCCCCATTAGTTAAAGTGGTACCTCAGATTAAGAAGAGTTTCAGGTTAAGAACGGACCTCCAGAACAAATTAAGTTCTTAACCAGAGGTATCACTGTAATCCAAGAGAGGATTATACATCTACCATCACAACTACACTTAGGCCTGGTTTGGAAGTGACACCAAACCATGGTTTAACTCACTGCTATGGATATGAGCAGCAGCAAGTCTCAGCAGTTCTAAGGATACTGGAAGCGTCCACCTTTAAACTAAAGTTTATCATTATGTCCAAACTGGAGGAACTCTGGTAAAAACTATGCTTTGTTAAAAAGCCAGAAGCTCAAGCCACTGATTTCACAGGTGTGCTGAATGAGGAGTACATGAAGCACATAATACTAAACCATGGCTTAGATTTATATCTGAAAAAGGACCACTCTATTCAGGGGAATGAGCTTCTACAAATTTATTTCTGAGCAAATGTGTAGAACAATGGGCTTTGAACAATGGGGTAGTAGGACAAATCTGGCAATGTTGTAGGAAAAGGTGAGCTTTGACAGAAAAACATGTGAAAGCAAGATCTAGGGGTTCTGATATAAAACTATTTGGCAATTGGCATTGACATCTCAAGCTCCTTGACAACTGTGAACCTAACAGTTTGAAGATACCTATACAAATGGTGTGTGATATCCTACCAACTAAATAAGATATATAATTTGGTTACAGATGCTTGTTGAAGACATGGGGAACATGGTGCCAACTAAATTCATCTCTTCCAATAATGGAAAAACATTAAGAAATTTTTGAACATCATCTGGTTCCAATTATGGGATGAAAGATCCCAGAAGACCCTTTGATGAACTATTTGAAGAGGATTGTCAAAAATAATATATTGAAACACGTTATTAAAATCAGCAATAATATATATAGTCCATTGTGGGAGCTATGTATGCTATGTTATTTAGGCTTTTTAGTTGGAGAGGCAGAAGAGAGATCTGGAGCTAATGGCAGATCACTCTATTTCCAACCCATTAAAACAAAAGAGGTTTCCCCTTTCCTAAATTAGGCAAATTCTCTAATATGCAGTTACTTACCCCATTATGGATTTGCATGCATATGCATATGTGCAGGTTAACTCAGTTTGTGGCTCATGGGATTTAATACCGAGGAGAAAGGGGACTCTTGTAAATATGAATATGAATTTGAGTTGTCCCTGAGCCACAGCGTTTGTAACTTGGCTCTGACTGATTCTAGTAAAAAACAAAAGTAGATCCAAAGCCTGAACATGCCTAACCTAATGCATTGAGATGGTTATTTCCTGCATTTAGCTGTTTCCTAGGGCCACAATATCTACAGGAAGCATCAGTACTTGAACTAGGATCCCAAGAGAGATGTAGATAGAGAGGTCCTCATTAGTCACAAAGGGCTGCCTTTAAAAGAAAGGCTTCACATGCGTTTTGAACCCCATATACCACATTGTCAAAATAACACAGTTTCTTTTAAAGGCAGCAACTTTTAAGAAACAAGACTCTAGTGTTTCCCGCCCCCCTTCAGTCTTCCAAGTCACTTTTCAAGGTAAGGCCCTGGATAAAGAAAAAACGTTTTTAGTAGAACACTAAAAGGTGTGTTCATATACTTGGAGTGGAAACTCTGTGCATCCAGCTGCAATTGATTTCCTGCATGGCAAAATACTGCAGGCATTTTACTAGATGGGAACATTACAAAGGCTTCCCACACATCACTAGGTTTTCAAACCAGGAAGGTATTCCCACATGGCCATTCCTTTGTCAGAATAAACAGCCTCTACTGATCTTTCACTGTATATGGTTTGCTTCTTCCCAAACCATAAAAAGGTGGGAAAAAGTGGTTTCAAAACACCCAATGACATGAAATATTCTCCTCTTTTGAAGGAAACAGTAAATTACAGTATTTAGGTATTTCTTCTTTCCTCTCACCAGAAAGCTATACAACACCTAGCAACAACACAGCCTTTCATACTTCTTAAAAAAAAACACCTAGCCAAAACCATCAACGCTACAGCAAAAGCAAGCCATGGGAGAATTTCAATGAAACACACTATTAAGACTTTCTGGAGTATTTATACTTCTAACCTCATACATAGGAGAAAAACTCTCTGTACATGTATATAGTGAAGAAGGACAATTCTCCAAGAAAGAAAGAGAGCATAAGGTGAACCCAGCACCAATGGTGCCCATGCCTCTGTGAAGCACACAAGCAAGTTATCTACGCACAGTCCTCCTTCCTTTATTGCAATAAGCAGGAAAACTTTCTGAGACCTTTAGAAATTCCCTTCTCCAAGGTGCCTCCTTGAATGGAATGGGCCATCTGTGCCTCAGCTTTTCTCCATGAACTTTGCTACCAGTGAGAATGTAGCATACTCACTCACAGTATTTAATTCACATTTACAATTTGGAATTTATAGCTATATACTTTCACAAAAGGCATTAATCAATCTGAAAGCACAGGAACTGGCAGTGTGTATTATCTGGGAGTTGAAGATCAATACTAGAATTTAAAGTGGAAGAGAAGCCCAATACCAGTCTCTAGATGTCTTTTTTTTAAAAAAAGAACTTATAAACAAAAATTAATTTAAACACAAGAGACAGAGCTGTTTAAAATATAAGTTGGCAAATGGTTATCTGGTAACATCCAAGTAGTCAATGCAGAACTTTTGGCATCTCATGCTTCACTTGCAGAGAGCCAGAGATGTGAAAAAATAAATTCTACTGTCAAACATGTGGCAATCCAAATCTTTTATTTCTTGACTGCTAGCAATCATGTTACTTCCTAAAGAAAAGGGTGTTCAAAAGGTTCAGCAGCCCAGTTCCCAAGCTGACCCAGAGTTAAAGGCTCCACTGAAAAGAATAGGGCTTACAACAGTGGGATGTGTTCATGATGCCAACAGCAAGTTCAAGTTGAAGCACAAGGCAGAGTTCACACTAACGCATCCTCAATCAAAGGCATATGTTGCACTCCTCCTATTGTGGCAATGAGGGCCAAAACTGTGGACTGTACATTTCATGTTTGCCAAAAGGAATGTACATTTTTTAAAAACTTCATCAGAAGTCATTCAATCCCAGACTGCCATAATTTCCTCCCTTCATGACCTAAAAAGTAATCAAGCCAAGACCTCCCAAAAAACCATCATATGTTTTCTGAATCCTAGCCAATTTACATTATATTCCTGAATCCGAAACCTCTCCTAACAGATGTGATGTCAGTGTATCAAATCAACATTCCAATCTAGTTTCTGGCTATAGTATACCAATATAAAACTGTTTCAACATTTGGTTTCGATTGAACAATTGAAGCAAGCCTGTAATGAGCTCTGAAGTACAACATCGTCTCCCCGTTTACCAATAAAATATGCATTCACTGAAGCTTTTGTCATGAATTAAAATTGGCAAAAAGGGACATATCCAAAAGATACAGCTACATTCATTTGCAATAAAAATTACTTGAAAACGCCAGCTATTAATGGTATAGCTATCAACAGTTTCCATTAATGACATTTTTCCTGCAGCAAGCCAGGGAAGCATGGGTCAAAAGACAAAGTATATTGCTTTTGCTTACAATGGGACACTGGGATTTCCCAGGTTAGGGGTGGGTAGAAGCACTTTGTGGTGATTCTACCTTACTTGGTTGGTCTTTTCCAGAGGGTGATGCTTGGGGAGTGCTCTTTGGCCCCATGGAGCCTTCAATGTGGGGTTCCTCAACATTCGATTTTATCCCTCATGTTATTTAACATCTACATTAAACCTCTGACTTCATCCAGAGTTCTGGAGTCCATAATCAGCAATCTGCTGAGGACACACAGCTCTACTTCTCCTTTACATATGCAGGTGTTGCAGTGGATGTGCTGGACCATTGTCTTGCCTAAGTAATGGACTGGATGAGAGCCAATGAACTGAAGCTCAATCCTCCACCTTAGGGTGGTTCCCTAAACCGGATGGATGGGAGGTTGCCTGCTTTGAGGGTGTTACACCTTCTGATAGAGTGGGTGGTGCACAACTTGAAGGCACTTCTGGATCCATTGCTGTCACTTGAAGCTCAGGTGGCACCTTGGTGGCACAGAGTGCTTTCCATTAGCTTTGGCTGGTGGCCCAGTTGCATCCCTATCTGGATAGGGATAACATAACTTCTGTTGTCTATCCTCTGGTAACCTCTAGGTTAGATTACTGCAATGCATTGTATGTGGGGGCTGCCTCTGAAGATGGTTTAGAAACTTCAGCTGGTACAGAATTCAGTGGCCAGGTTGCGATGATTTGAGCATGTGGTGGCAATCCTGGCCCAATTGCACTGGCTGCCAATTAGTTTCTGGGCCCAGCTCAAAGTGCTGCTTTTGATCTATAAAGCCTCAACCTGCTCACAGCTGTATGAACCACCTCAAGACCCTGTGATCATCATCCAACACTCTTCTACGCATGCCTCCTCCACGAGAGGTCTGGAGGGCAGCAACATGACAGCAGGCTTTTCTGTGCTGGTTCTCCACTTGTGGAAGGCTTTTCCAAGGGAGGTCTGCCTGGCACTTTCATTACAAATATTTAGGCACCAGGCAAAAAACATCCTCTGTTGGACCTAGTGGCTGCTTGAGTTTGGACTCACTATAAAAATCAGCTTCATAGGTCATGATTCCACACACACCATAATTCCATTGCCCAATTCCATTTTTGGAAAGCATTCAGGAAACTTCCACAAGCCCCAATAAAACTTAGCAGGTTGCACATACTGAAAACCACTTCTGCATGTAGGGAGATGTCATGCGTTTTTAGTTTTATTTAGAACTTTCAGGTCAGGGCTTCTCAGATAAAAGCAGGGTTCCTCCACGCTAAGCAAAAGAAAACAGTAAAGCCAACTTTCTTCCAGCAGTGTCTGGCTGAGATTCTCTGGAAGCATCATTAAAATAAACAGAACCATGTGCAACAGCCATGTATTAAATTACTTTATATATATATGTCTTGTTGACTTCAAAGCAGCCTGCACAACAGAAAAATACAATTATGAGTGTAAAGAGGCTAGCAATATTGACAGAGGACCAACCTATCCATCTCAGAACCTGTGTTTTCATATGCCTTCAAAGGTAAGTGATCAGAATTAAACTTTTAACTTAATAGTTCTAAAATACTGTATGATTCTCCTGAAGATTCAAAGTTAATCTCCTGCCTGAAGTCAGAGGCTTCAAACGGATATGGCAGGCCTGCAACCTATGTGAGGGTTATGTTCTGGGGATGGCACCTGAAGCCAAAATTGTATACAGTCAAAACCCGTTAGGCTCAATGGAGAGTGGGATTTCCAAAGTCATTTTTCCTGAGACTCTGCCCCCTTTTTAATTTATTTTTTTTTAATTGCCATACACATCAAGCTAAATGCACATAAGTTATGGGCTTACTTAGGGTTGCCATATGTCCAGAATTTCCTGGACATAACTAGAATACTGCAGTTGGAAGCGGAAATTGTAAAAATGACCAGGAAAATCTGGACATATGACAACCCATGTTGCCAATGTCGTTTTTGGTGAATTTTCTTAGCGATAGTTCAAAAACTTCTCTCTTTTTTGTGAATTTGAAACTTTTCTGTCCAGATTTTCACTGTTTGAAATATGGCAACCCTATCTTACTGCACACACATTCAGAAAAGGTGTACGGTGTGGCCTTCCAAGGACTGTACCACCAGAATCTGAATTGTGGAATCACTTGTGCTTGGCTATTTCATCACATAAATAGCAAGCAATGTACAGTAAACTAACACATCTGAAGAAGGTAAACTAGAACTTGTTTCCTAATATGCTACTTTTGCAAGGAATATTCATTCATATATTCTCAATCATACTCCGATGTGGCATCAATCCAGATAGGCTGCACGGTTTTCCTTTTCCAACTGTATCAAGGTCACAGGGACAATACACATAACCACGTTTTAGGGTTATATTTGGCTTATCGTGCTTCTTTGGTGAATTATGATTAAAGGAGCCATCCTATCGTTAAATCAGCATTCATGCTTAAGGTAGTGCACCATGACAGCTGCCTCGCTGCCTTCACATTTCAAATCTCAGCTGGCAACAAGGGAGTTACTCAAAATAAACTCAGACTGTGGTTGTATGAATTGGCTCCTAAAATTAAGACAAAGATTAAATTTTCCATGCAGACTTCCAGCTTTCAAAATCTGTTTAGACATCCATAAGAACAAATATTTGTGCTATGTGAAGATGCTGGTATAGTATATGAATATATATAATTCACACACAGAGAGACACATAACAATGTAAAAAATATTCTAGTACAGTACTTCTTTACCAGTCAAGTTAACTGAGCATATGGTGCCATATTAATTTAGGACTACTGGGTGTCAGGAAAAAAAAATTAAAATGTAAATTGTAAAGTTTAAAGGCAGCCCTATGCTTTGCCTTTCCAAACACAATTACTTATATATCCCATAGCTGCTATTTCCAGATTTAGCTTTACTACAAGCAAACAGGATTCCATTATAAATTTAGCTAGAGGCCAGGACCACAAGCAGTTGTGGAAATTTGAACCACAAGCCTTAATCAGTAAAGGCTGTTCACTCTGAAAAAGGAAGGAAGGCATTAGATGAAGACTTCTTCTAACACTGCTATTTTATTCTAAAATGTTATATTTTCAATTATTATTTTGATCACATTTATAAATATGTATTTTCATTTATTATTATTATAAAAACTGAGCAAAACAGCATTCATGGGAGGAGCTGAGTAGCTAGGCCTCTACTGCTACTGAAAAACATCAGTTTGAATCTTAACTTCCATTAATGGGACAGAGTTCATAGCTGAGGAATGGGGCTTTCTTGCTTCCAGTTCCAACTTCCCTCTGCAGTGCCTTGTGTTTTCACCAAAAAATAATCCTGGGATTGGGAGAGTGTTGGGAATGGAATGGAAGCTGCAGGCAGAGGGATAACTGTGAGTAGTCAATGGAAAAGCAACTAGCACTCCAATCCTTTGCAAATATTGAGTTGAGCTGTTGTCCGTCTGTCTCAGGAAACAATGAAGGACTGCACCTTTGAGGGTAAAGTCAAACTGTTGGAGAGTCACAGCGCCTGTGGTGGCTGTCGAGTCCAATATGGGAGAGACATGTTTTGTTGCAGCTGAGGCAGATGAAGGTGTCCGGTTGTGCTGATGCAAGTATACCACAGCGTTTCTTCTTTCTGGCTTCCTCCCAGTGGTCATTCCTCTTCTGGTCACTGCTGTCTCCAGGCACTGAGGTCATCTGCCTCCCATTTGGTGGGGTTAATGTTGCCAGTCTTCATGTCACATTTGCAGACATCTCTATAACAAAGAGTTGGTCTGCCAACAGGCCTGGTACCTGAAGCCAGATCCCCATACAGCACTGTTGATGGTTTTAGTCTAACACTGTTTTAACTGAGCTTTATTTTATTTCTTGGTTCTACTTACCCTCTACAGTTTCAACTATAAAAGGTAAAGGTAAAGGTACCCCTTGCCAGACTCTAGGGTTGTGCGCTCATCTCACTCTATAGGCCGGGAGCCAGCGCTGTCCTCAGACACTTCCGGGTCACATGGCCAGCGTGACAAGCTGCATCTGGCGAGCCAGCACAGCACACGGAACGCCGGTTACCTTCCTGCTAGTAAGCGGACCCTATTTATCTACTTGCACCCGAGGGTGCTTTCGAACTGCTAGGTTGGCAGGCGCTGGGACCGAACGACGGGAGCGCACCCCGCCGCGGGGATTCGAACCGCCGACCATGCGATCGGCAAGTCCTAGGCGCTGAGATTTTACCCACAGCGTCACCCGCATCCTTCAGTTTCAACTATACTTTTCATTAAAAGGCAGAATAGAAATGCTGTAAATAATACAGTGGTACCTCTGGTTACAAACTTAATTCGTTCCAGAGGTCCGTTCTTAACCTGAGGTACCACTTTAGCTAATGGGGCTTCCTACTGCAGCTGTGCCGCCGGCACACAATTTCTGTTCTCATCCTGAGGTAAAGTTCTTAACCCAAGGTACTACTTCCAAGTTAGCAGAGTCTGTAACCCGAAGTGTTTGTAAGCTGAGGTACCATTGCATTCAAAATGAGCTGAAACCCAGGAATGAGGGTTTATTGGTCTTAAGTTCCACATTTTACAACTTGTGCTTCACAGATAGGATTATTTACTATGCAATCCTGTACATGTCTACAGTGGTACCTCGGGTTAAGTACTTAATTCGTTCCGGAAGTCAGTTCTTAACCTGAAACTGTTCTTAACCTGAAGCACCACTTTAGCTAATGGGGCCTCCTGCTGCCGCCACACCCCCGGAGCACGATTTCTGTTCTCATCCCGAAGCAAAGTTCTTAACCCGAGGTAATATTTCTGGGTTAGTGGAGTCTGTAACCTGAAGCATATGTAACCCGAGGTACCACTGTATTTGGAAGTAAACTCCATTGAACTTAATGGGGCTTACTCCCAAGTTAGTGAGTTTAGGATTACAGCTTTAGCCTCCAACAAAAGCACCTCAGCCAGCTAAACTGAAATCTGTTGGCATCACTCCATCATCACCTCAATTCTTTAGTCTTTCCAGCTTCTGACTGTAGGGCTTAGAGTTTACATTTTTTTTCTACAAATGTATGTATACTTTGTCATCTCATTTGTATCTATATGACTGTGTTAAGTGCCTCAACTGTTATCCAACAGACGGTCTGATTGTGCTATTTGTATACAAGACCATCACTAGGAATTATTTATACCATTTTGCTATGAGGGGTGAGTGGGAAGAGACAATGTTATCCATTGGCCACAGTCAGTAGCCTGAGAGACTTAGATTATAATCACATCTTTGCTATGAGCTCACTAGGAGATAGCATGAAAAGTATCATGTGTCACACAATAGCCTTGAATGTTAATGCAAGGAAACCGGATAAAAAAGCAAGTCATGCCTCTGACATAATCCAAAGGGTAAATGACTTTTGTTCTATGTGATTCAGAAAAATATTTTTAGAAAAACGCAACTTAAAAGGACATATATAACACTTGACAATTAATAGCATTTTTCCAAATTGCTCATCATCTTCTAGGTACCACTTAGCAGAATAAATTTTTTTTCAGATAAAAACAAGCCATATAAATTAATCCAGTTCAGATATCAAAGCCAAACCATTATTGTTCATCCTAAAGAAACTTTGTACCTCTGTACTCTCCTCCTCCCAACTTCCCCCTGCACACTCCAATTCTGTCTGTCATTTCCTGATTCACATAACTATAGTTTGCTGTTGTGTCTGAAACAAGCAAACTATGGTTACTGCAGACCTCAGTGGAACTCTAAATCATAATTGGAATCCCAGATCAAGCTGTACTTTGCTGCTGTATCTTATTTTCAGTTTGGTATGGGCAACCTGTGGCCCTCCAGGTGTTGCTAGACTATGATTATGAGCCAACACTGAGATAGCAGTTTGTCTAAGGCTGCAGAGTGAGCTCATAAGGTGACATTTGTACCAAAGGTCAACCACCTTCCTGCCTGCCCACTTAAATACTGAACTGCACTTGCTCAGCACAGTAGCACATCATCTCTGCACTAAGATGCATAGCCGTCATGCATGTAGGCACCATGTATCACACAATGCCTTGCATGTACCGCCCCTCCTATAAGCATTCGCCAAAAGGACAAAAGGTGGGTGTGTTCATGACTCCCATTTTCCATGCTTCAGCATGACATCCCAAACCACCTGTAGCTCTATGAGAGACAGAATAGCACTGACACCTACATGCATTGCAGTTCTGTGAGAATGAGAGAGGTAAAACTTGTAAAGTGCACCATGTTTCAGGAACTGTGATATAAAACTATCAGTATTGAAATGCAGCAGAATTCAAGGGAAGGCAGACCAATGGTCTTCCTTTGCTGTCTTGGCATAACTCTGCCTAAGAACTGACTTCACTTAAAAACACAACGGCTTTGATTCAATGCAATGCAAAGTAAGCATCTTATTAGTGCAAGGATGTCCACTTCTGTGGGGGGATTTTCTTGCCTCTCCACCCCCCCATGCACCCTCTAAATCTGTTCTGGGCTTCCCCTCTAACTTCCAGAGCAGATTTAGGGAGGGAGATGATGGGGGGGGGAATCCTGTTGCACAAGAAGTTCCCCTTGCACTGGTGGGATGCTTACTTAGCACTGCACTGATACATATCAAAATCTCTCTCTTTTTAAAAACCTCTCCTCTCCTAGCTCCCAATGAGCATATCATCCCCACTGCTGTTTGAAACTCAGAAATTCAACATAACCTGCTTTTCTCATCTGTGAAGCTCTAGGACAAAAAAAAAAGGTTTTTCGATTCCGCATCTTCATTTAGTGTTTAAAAGCTCAAGAGCTTGTCTCATTAAAAAGTTTGCAGTCCTAGTGAACATGTGACCTGGTACAAACTGAACCAAGAGAGCCAGTTGCGAAGGTGGAAGATCTAGTTAAATAAGCTAGTGACTGATAAACCACTTCATTAACTTCACGTACTTTTTCAGATGAGCAATAACACCAAGTTTAGATGCAGTTTTAGAGCAACAACAAATATCACAACCAAGATATCACTTTTATGGAGTCAAAGATGTTACAAAGATGACTATTTGTAATATGCTACTGAATAGGATTCCAACGTGATTTCATCATCAAAAGAAAGCGCCGTCCCAAATTAACTGTCCATAGCTCACATCACATAGCAAGTCCTATGAAAAAGTATATGAGTTCTGTGTAGAACACATACCACATAAAACAGATTTTTAAGAAAAAGAAAAAACAGGAGCAGTTGTTACAAGAGGAAGAAAACAGCTTATGCAGTCTAGACAAATTAATGGGTGTTGTTCATCAGAAGATATAATAACCAACTGAGTGGAATTTATTCCAACAATCCTCTAGTGTGTATGGAGAAATCCCTTAACTAGAAGTGAAACACTTTTATTGAGAAGTTTCCACTGGCTGCATGCTTAACAGAAAGAAATCAGAGAATCTGTCTACATGCCACCTGGAATAGCAGTTACTTTCAAGAAGAGGGCTAGCATTGTTTTAAGTAGCAGCAAGTCTTTCTCCTCAGATGTCAGAAATCCAACAAAGCTGCAAACCACCAGCTATTTATTCCCCATGCCACCTGAGCATATAACCATATATTTTAAAAAGGCTCATTCCAATAAGAACAAAGAGAAAGGGAGGTGTTATCAAAAATAAAACATTTGCCCAGAGATCTGACTCTACAAACATCCAGTGTTCTTTCTCTTACAGCTACTTCATATGGAACATTCAACCTACAGATGTGTCTGGGTGAGATGTGCACAGCCATGTAAGCAGTCATAGGTCAGGAATGCACACCTGTCTATTTAGCCATGCACGCTCACTTCAGACACCCAGTGTAGCTAACTGTAAGCTTCGCAATGGATGGATGCAAGACGGACAAAAACCAAACAAACCCCACATTATTCAGAACACAACTGTATACACAACCTACCTCTAGTGCCAGAGATGCAGGTTTAAAATAAATTTACACACACAGCCCAATGCCAATGCAATTCCTTGCAGGGAAAATATGTATGCTGTAATGGGAGAGCAGCTCTCTCTCTCTCTCTCTCTCTCTCTCTCTCTCTCTCTCACACACACACACACACACACACACACACACAGTTACAAGAGCTTTAAAAACACTCCTCCTTTGCTGCTGTACAGTGTCTGTTGCCAAGTCTTTTCAGGTAACAACAGATAAGGATACTATGGGCACTTTCTGAACTACCCCAGCTTTTTGTTTCTGCCTGCAACCTGAGAGCACTTTACATGGGCGTGTGCAGATTGACTTTTACCGTTCACCTCTTTAGCGGGATGTACTGTTTCCAAGCTGATAAGCCACAGGGTTCCTGGGAACCTAAAGGGAGGGATGATGCTGTTGCTGTCGGGGGAAAGAGAAGAGCGAAGAGGGTGGGGGGAAACGGAGGCTTCTACAGTAGAGAAAAGCCCAGGAGAGAAGGGGGAACCTCAGGTATATACAGAAAGAGGGGCTTCCCCAGTCGCCCCCTCTCTCTTCCTTGCCCCCATCAGCTAAACTCCTCAAGTGAATCCATGTTCGGCCCCCTTCTCCAACAAAGCCCCCCTCCAGGCCCTCCTCCCCTTTCAAAGCAGCCGAGGGAACAATATAGAGTCTCCGCAAGTCAGGAAACAATGGGGCGATCATGATATAGCATACCTCGCGTGCAGGGCATTTAACCAAAAAGAGAGGGGTGGGCGAGCGAGGGAGAATCAGGTGGCGCCAGATGATCCGCGCGCGACCTTCCACTGCTACCCCCCGCCCGCCGGTCGGTGGTTTCGGCGATAAAGAGATTTAAAGGGAAGGAGGCAGGGAGCCCGAAGAAGGAGGAAAGCTCGCCAGACTCTCTCGCCCACTCTGAGAAGTCCGGGGCGTGGAGAGGGGAGAGAAACAAAGCGGCGGCTCTTACTGGAGTGGCGGGCGGCAGCTCCGAGCAGGCGCGAGGGTCGCCCCGACTCCGCCGCTTCGGAGCCCGGCTAGCCGAGGCTGCTAAATCCAGGCGCAGCAGGCGGGGAAAGCGGCTCCCGCTCCTTAATTCATTCGGAGGCGCCGAGCGGCTCGTCCCACCTCAGCGCGCTGCTCCGGCGACTGCAGAGGAACCCGAGTGGGCGCGCTTTAGAGGCGGGCGGCAGTAACTGCAGCAGCAGCAGCAGCCGCCTCAGCCTCCTTTCCTCCCCGACTGCCTCCTCCCTCTCTCGCGTAGGGAGAAATCCGGAGTTCCTCGCCAGGCCGCTAGGAAAACTCCTCTCCGGCGTCCCTCCGGCGCTCGCCTTCGAGGGCTTGGCCCCTCCTCGCGGAGGGAGGCCTGGCTTCTCCTGGGGTTGCAGCTGGAGTTTCCCTCGAAGGAGGAGGGAGGGCGCGGAGTTCACCACTTGGCTGTGGAGCGAAGCCAACGAGGAGAGAGAATCACAGGCTCCGCAGAAATTAAAACAAAAACAAAACCGCCGACAGCTCGGCCACTGTTAATACGCGCAGCGAGCCCTTGTTTTAGCCCGACAACTTCTGCTTCCATATTTCTTTCAAGAGGCATTCCTTTTCTTTAAACATCCGTCCCCAACCCAGTCACACTAGCGTTGCAGTCCTCCCATTGAACCCAATGTAACTCGCTTCCGGAATTACCCTGTTAGCCTTTGCCCGTCTCAACAGCTCTTTTTCAAGTAAAGTTGTTAGTTTTTCTCCCCACTTACTCATTAGGGTTTCTCCGTGTAACAGCCATAAATTATTCAACAGGTGTAGTTTCCCAGCCAGATGGATGGGGAAACTAGACCAGCTGAATAATTTCTGGCTAGTAAGTGGATGCTGAAGAGCACTGCCCAAAGATAAATCCCAATCGTTTTTTATAAGGGCAAAATCCTGCTATCCCATCTCTTTCTTCAGGGATGGGAAGTTTGGCCAGAGGGCAAGATTCTCTTCTGGACAACTTTCTGGAGGGCCACATCCCAGGTGTTGGCAGAGCAATGAGTACAAGTCTTACCTTCATTTATTATTTTGATCTATGAAAGTATATATACCACCCTGTTGTAATACAAACAGAATTCCCTAGAGGCTTGGATGTTTTAATAACAAGCTTATGACTAGGATATGGTTGACATATAAGCAGAAATTTTAAATCTACTGTATATTAATCAAATTCATCTCTTCATTTAGTAGAATAAATTGAATTCTTTACTAACATCAGTTTATCTCATGCAACTGCTAGGAATTAGTTGGAGTTCATTCATGTTTCACTGAGTGCATATTTAGTGGTGGCTGATGTCCATTGGTGGGGCCAAAGGCAGGGAATCCAACAACAGATAAAAGTAGAGCCAATGATAGGCGGAGCGAAATAATTCTAGCTTTGTCTCCATCCTTCTCTTTGCTGAGTCAGTAGAGCATGAGACTCTTAATCTCAGGGTTGCAGGTTTGAGTCCCATGTTGGGCAAAAGAGTTCTGCAATGCAGGGGGTTGGACTAGATAACCCTTGAGGTCCCTTCTAACTCTACAATTCCATGATTCTATGAACACTGAAACTAAGAAAGGGAGTGACAGGCAGTGCTACCACCCTCTAGACTGGTTGCAAGTAGGAAAGGGGGGGGGGCTGGCTGAGTGTAGACTGAGGATAGGGTTAGTCACAGTGGAGCTGGTCTGTTGGAGCTAGTGGGGAACTGCTGTGTCTGTCAATTGTTTTAAGTCAGTATATGCAGGTATTGTCTACTGATGGCAGCTTTTGTGATTTATTAATCGTGCCTTTTCACATTAGCAAATACGGTTCTTTTCTTCCTGGCTAACAGTACAATCTTGCTCCATGAACACTTAGAAGCATGTTGGAAGCACTTATGCCCACTCAGTTTCATTGACTTAACTGGGTGCCTACTTATGTAATCCTTATTACACAAGGTTAATCACCATGCTTGCTGCTTGTGTTAAGTCCTTTATGCTTTTTAAGCTCACAATGTAAAGACTTTCCCCTTAGATCTTGTGGCCTTATAGCTTTGATTTTTATTAGACTAGTCACATGCCACATAGCCCTAGATGCTTTTTAAAAAAACAACAACCATGAAGATAAACTGAGGCCCAAATTCCAACTTCTACACATCTTATAAAGATATAGGAACATTGTCGGTTTTTGTGGTTGATTCCCTCACATGTCTGTATGAAGATTTCTCTATCCTTTTAGTCGTGAGGGTTCATTAATACTAGAGTGCATTCCACTTTATTATAATGGAAGCCACTTGGGGAGGTAGGGTGAAGCATGCCTCTAAAAGGCAGACAGGTTCATTGTTCAAAGCCATGCAAAAGCACTTGAGATGGATGCAGATCAGGGTGAGCTAGAGGTGCCCCCTAGGCATGAAATGTAGCTTGAGCAGAGTCCTGGGGTCCAGATAGAGAGACCTGGTGGGCCTCATTTGGCTCCTGGCCTGAAGTTTCCTAACTCATAGGAACCTCACATACTTAAGTCTCTGAAGCTATATGTTTACTGATACAGCAAAATATGAATATATTCTGAAACCACAACAGCTCGAATATAGAAATGTGTTTTCTTTTTATGCCCCATACCTTAAGGGCATCCTCACAAAGCAATTTTACAATAAAAATGATATAAACAAAACTATTGAAAATGCTACATTCACTGATTCCTAACTGGCATTCAGCTGTCCTGCTGCAGTCACAGACATACAGGGGCTGCCTTGTGATGAATGGTTAACTGATGGATGGATGAACTATATTTTCCACAGTGCTGCATACATGGTCAGATTGTTGCAACTGCTGTTTGTGATTTTAAAATTGTAGATCTTTGATTTTTTTTATGTTGATGATGACAGCTGAAAGACTAGGGAACCAAGTGCTTCCATACACTATTAAGATCCTTCAGTGCCAAGGGTGTAACGTCACCTTAATTCTAGCCTTAACTTCCTACCATTGTGACTCAGCAGATTACATGATAATTGGGAGGAGAGGGAGTGACCCTGGAGATGTGCTTAGATGGCAAAATTACTTCCTTCTGTTCTCTGTACCTAAAGGTTTCTAAGGAAGAGCAGAAACACCTGCATCTAGTATCACCAATCTTGATATATGGGGAAATGAAAAACATATAATACCTCGTGTTTCCTGAGGTGGTGGTTGTTATTGTCATTATCATGATTAGCACTTTAGAAAATGGAAATCTTATCCAAATGAGGTGAACAAAAGGAGCACAAACCTACACACACACACACACACACACACACACAGACGGGCAAGCAGAAAATAAGGGGTTAAAACAAATAATTTGAGGTGCATATTACTAAAAATAAACACTCAATAATTAAAAAATAATTAAAAAGAAGAAGTGGGGAACTAGCTACAGAAGTGGCTGGATTGTTGGGTGACAAGACAACTAAAGGTGTAAGTTAATGCAAGCCCTGCTAGGAATGGTTCTGCTCAGGAGGTCCCACTCAGATCTCCCAAGTCCTGAGTGAAGCTGATTCCTGCCCAAAAGCAGGAGTTGCATTTGCAAGTCAGCTGATTGGCAGTGGCTGCATACTCTGCTTCCTTGGTTTGAAATCAGACATCTTCTATCTGTTATTTTCATTCTGCATGTTAACCACGTCAATGTGATTCAGACTCTACATCAAAGAAATTGTCTGCCTTTTACTAAAACATACTAAGTAGCCCTTTGAGGACGTGGCTTACAGGCCAACTTTACCAATTAAGCACTGTCCAAAGGTCTTGTTTACAAATCAGCAGCATTGAAACTGATGGAATATCTCACTAATGAGCTCAGGCCATCATTATGTTTGGGCTACATCCATTAATCTAAGCTTTTTATTGAATGCATTTCTTAAAGCATATAAACGACATTGTTAATTTGGGTTGGAGGTAATGACCACACATGCCCCCTCCCTTCTGAAAGTGAATTTTTGATGTTTCTTAGCTCCAAGAGCATAGTGCCCTGGATCAGTTGGTTGTGAAGAACTGCAATAGTTTGCAGGTCTACTCATAAATCAGTCTCATTGAGTTCAATGGGGCTAACTCCCAGGCAACTGTGTTTTCAAGTGCAGCCTATTATTTCCAGGATGATGAAGGGCAGTATGTGTTGGGGATGTGTTGCAGCTGATACATACCACCATAGGCTCTACTGTCTTTCCCTGGGGTAACACAATCTTTAGCACTGAATCAGACCAAAAGTCAATAGAGTTTTTTGCAGATTGCCATTTGTTTAGATTTACTGCTAAAGAGCGGCTTTTCTGGGGAGAGTGAGGACTCCAACTCAGTGCTTTACATTGATAGGTGGGCCTGAAACACTTGAGAGCTACTGCTACATGAACAGTGTTGAGCTACATGGAAGAGTATAGGGCAGCCTCCTAGTTCCTTATCAATAGAAATAACTCCAAGTATTCAGGTTTCTATCATGTACAGAATGGTTGGCAGCAATATGCCGATGAAAAGATTGGAACCATGAAGAATGGGCCCGGTTCCATGAGATTAGAATGGCTCCAGAGCAAAGGTGAACTTTCTTTGATGTTGCCTTAGGCTGTGTAATGACTTCCTGGAGGAAGTTCAGTGTTGTACCTCCTTTTTAATCTTTCAAAAGCAGTGCAAGGCTCTCCTATTTGTTTGTTTTGATATTATTATTATTATTGCTTGTAATGAGGCATATATTACAATAAAGCTCACCAATCTGTGAAAAACTTTGAGGCTAGAGCAGGGATGGGGGACCTGTGGCTTTCCAGATGTTGTTGAGCTACAACTCCCATCAACCCCAGCCAAGGTGGTCAATTTTGATAGCTGAGGAGGACCCCAAAATGCACCCCCTCCCCGCCGTGAGCATAAGAGGTGAGGGAAGATGTACATGAGGATCAAGGGGGGAAGAAGATCAACATTGGGATCTGCTGGCTTCGTGAATCCTGCTACCTGAAGTGGTCACCTCATCTCATGGGTAGCCCTGAATAACAATTTACATCAGGATCTGCTGCCCCTGCAGATCCTGCCACCTGAAGTGGTTGCTTCATGTTGCCTCATGGATGGTTTGGCCCTGTGGTCAATGGTGGGAGATGATGAAAGTTGTATCCCGACAGGATTGCAGGTTTCCCAGCTCCTGGGCCAGATATACTATGGTTGGGTCTCATGCTCTGATTCTTTCCCCCCTGATATTTTGTTTTTCTTAATTGTTGCTTACCGCATGAATCGAGTATTGTTATTTTTAATGTGTAAGATTGTCACATGAAGTTTTATAGAGAGGCGGGAGAAAACGGATAAAATTAAACCTTTGCAATGTGCTGCTCACATAGGTTCCACACAGAAGAAGGCCCGGCACATGTGGGCATGCCTACCACAGTATCACCATACCTTTGCTTATGCAAAGATTACTGCCCCACTGCTGGCCTTCTTGCTTTCTTCTCTGCTCTGCAGGATCCAGTTCAGGCTGAATTCCCATCGGCACCTGAGCTGGAGGGATTTAATTTCCTGAATGAGTACACTCAGTTGGAGTGCAGGTAGGGTTTTTATCTTTTCTTTTTGTACAAATCATTACACCAGCCCTTGCTAACCTGGTGCCCTCTGGGTGCTTTGTACTACAAGTCCCATCACTGCTATAGCCTTTCCCATCATAGAACGAAACTGGTGGGACAAGCTTTTCTTAAAAGGTACAGCTGCACTATCAAGGCCTGACAACTAAATAACAGGCTTAGCTATCTGCTCATCCCTGCTATTGTTATCCAGCTATTGCTGGCTGATTTTCCTTTTAATGTAAAGTTCGCTTCTGAAAAGAATGATGCATTGCTTTTTAAGGAGGCCGTTCAACACATTGTCTAGACTAGGATAGCCAACCTGGTGCCCTCCAGATGTTGTTGGAGTGCATCTCCGATCATTGGCCCTGCTGGCTGGGGCTGAAGGGAGTTGGAGTTCAGCAACATCTAGAGGGAACCACATGGCCTATCCTGGGAAGTTTTGTTATACATGGTAAATGTAGCTTGGCTAGAGTCAGAGAATTGGTTTTACATTTTTAAAAGCAGAGGGCTTTTGCTATAAAACTTCTGAGGACCTTTGATTACCAGCTGGTAATACTTAAAGCAAGTAAGTAAGTAAAAAAGAAAGAAAACAAGATCCAGCTAGCAAGATGTCAAGGCTCCCGCCTGTTTCCTTTTCCTTAGATAACAAGGCCAATAGCGCCAAGTTGGACTTTTTTCCAATACACAGCTATTCTCAAAAGGCAACTCTGCTGAAGTGGTGCTTCACTTCAAGTTACCTGACTCTAACAGCTGGGTTTTTATAAGCTGCTGTGTTGTCCAATGTGACACTGGGTATAAAGGTGGTGACCTTGGCGAAACACTGAAATGTATCCTACTGGTCTACCCAGGTTATTACAAAATGCTATACTTCTATGTTGAAGTGACTGTCCTAGCAACAGATATCTCTGGCACATACACACAGTGGGTTTATGATGTTGAAAAAGTAGAAGACATGGTGGGTGGAAGACATAGTGGCTGTAGCGAGGTTGGGTGAGAGTGGGGGTGGGGAGGAAGAGCCTTGGGGGCCAGCAAACAGTGCTACACCCCTGCTCTGAAGCCCTTTTCTCTGGTTTACATACCTGTAAGATCTGTTGGGTTGGTGAGTCCCAGTGACCGGGCCTTTTCTAGGGTGGCCACATACTCCCTGAATACCCTCCCCAGGGAAATATGTTGCACACATAGTCAATAATTTTTATAGTCAAACTGGGCTTCTGCTGTGAGAAGGCAACTTTGCAAACCAGCCATCTCACCTCCGTGATCACTCCCCATTCATTTCCCTTTCCTCATTTCAGGGCCATATGCATGCATAGTTATCCTCCTGTAGGCATGTTGTATACATATGCATACCTTGTCTACATACCGTAAGTGATGAGGGAACTCTCCCTCTGAAGCTTGGAAATGGTGAAAATTAGGATAATCAGATAAGAGCCAGAGAGAAAAAGTAAAATTAATGTATGTTATTGAGCCATGTGCTGCCTCAGAAGCAAGTTTTTTTGTTGATAAATGTTTTCCCCTTGACTATTATAGACACAACCCAAGAAAGGAGCTTTTTATAGAAATTAAAACAATAATGCTTAAGTTAACAGTGTAGGGCAGTGTTTCTCAAACTTGGGTCTCCAGTTGCTTTTGGACTATAATTCCCATCATCCGTGACCACTGGTCCTGCTAGCTGGGGATGATGGGAGTTGTAATCCAAAAACAGCTGGAGGCCCAAGTTTGGGAAACACTGGTGTAGGGCAACCTGCTGTCAGTTACACATTTGTACAGCCTTCAGCTATGTGAACATAATAGGAACAGACATGGGCATAGCTAGGATTTATGTTGGGGGGTGCTGCTGGCTTCATGTTGGGGGGGCAAAACCTCAGTTAGTTAAGTAATTTTATTGGTTTACTTGATTTAGGGAGGACAGCTCCCCCCCCCCGCTTGACTACACCCATGGGAACATAGGAAGCTGCCTTATACTGAGTCAGACACTGACTGGCTCTTCCCGTCACATAGGAAACATTCATCTTGGTCCCACCTGCTGAATGGCAGGGATTGAACCTGGGAGCTTCTGCATGCAAAACGGATTCTCTACCACTAAGCTACTGCCCTTCCCCAAAATTAGAAATGTGTCCACCCGGCTAAATGTGTCAGGAATTGGAACTAGCTAATGGACCTGAAGTGAGAGTAGAGCCACAATCCTCTAGGATTGTCTGCTTCATTGAATTCAGGTGGCTTTGCTTTCAAGCGAACACACATAGGATCAGGCTCCACTGCTGTAATCCTATGTGCACACTTATATTCTCTCCAACAGCAGTTTTCATGGTCCCATGCCAAGTAGTGAGGGTTTCCTCACAGCCAAAACCCTTCTGTAGGAAAGGAACACTAGCTATATGCTCCGAAAGTGATGAAGGCAAGAGGAGTGGGGAACTTGGTCAGGATGGAGGCCTTGTCAACAAAGATAAAAAGACGGAACTTCTGCATAAATGTGGATAAGTTGCCTGCACGTTTGGCCACACACTGAATGTAACATTTGAACAGTGCCTTTTCATGAATGACAAAGTGCCCACCAGTTATTCATCTATAATTCTGGCACAACCCAAACAAAGTAAACTGCTTTTCAGCACAATTTTCTGCAGAGGTTTACTGCCGAGGTTTACTTGCAGGGTCAATGGGGTTTCCCCCCCAAGAAGGTATGGGTGGGACTGCAGCTTTTAAATCCCCTTCTTTACAATAGGAGATTTCAAGGATGTGCTTCAGGCTGCAATCCTATACTCACTTACATGGAAGTAAGTTTCAGTGAAAATGGGACTTCCTTCTCTGAGCAGACATGTACAGAATGGTACTGAGGTTAGTCTGACTCACTGAAACCAGAGGGACTTAAAAAAACTACCTTGCACAGGAACAGACCAGGTTAAATAGGACACTTTAAAGGAATAAAATGCAAGCTCCCCACAATGACCTTTCTCCATAGGTAACTGATTACTCACATAGTGGTTTCGGACAATTATCCTAATGGTAGTTTATGTGGTAATTGAAAGGGAACACCTGAATGTATATAACTATAGTCTTCTCTTGGTTGCCTTAACGATTAAGAGAAAACAATATGAAATTGTGCTTTTGTAATGCAAGCTATGCCTTTCAACGTTGCAACGTTGCAGTATAATTAACCTAATTGGTTTAAACTACCATGTGCATAATGAGAAATAACCATAGTAAAAAGTAATAAACTGAATCAATCCCTTGCCTCAATTTACTGATTCTCAGGAGACACATGCAGTCATGGACTTGGTATTCTTGATTTTTCAAGCATAATTTTCTTGTTAGGAATTAAAGTATCCTTAAAGGCCTATACCTAGTGACCTGGGAGTAAGTTCCACTTTCATTCAGACTTTCTTCCTAGTAGACATTTATAGGATTTATAGGATTGTTCTATCAAAGATGAAATAGCCCAAAGCTGTTCAAAAAAATTTTTTTTAACCCAGTGCTTTGAGATCCTTTGACAGTTAAAGGTAAAGGGTAAAGGGACCCCTAACCATTAGGTCCAGTCGTGACTGGGGTTTCTACACTCATCTAACTTTATTGGCCGAGGGAGCCGGCATACAGCTTCCAGGTCATGTGGCCAACATGACTAAGCCGCTTCTGGCGAACCAGAGCAGCGCATGGAAATGCCATTTACCTTCCCGCCGGAGTGGTACCTATTTATCTACTTGGACTTTGACGTGCTTTCGAACTGCTAGGTTGGCAGGAGCAGGGACCAAGCAACGGGAGCTCACCCCATCACGGGGATTTGAACCGCCGACCTTCTGATCAGCAAGTCCAAAACCTGTGGTTTAACCCACAGCACCACCCACCACCTTTGACAGTTACACATTTTCGAACAGCCGAGAAGGAAGGAGTAATGCTCTAAGAACCAGGGGTGGTGGTGGTGGTGGTGATGATGATGATGATGATGATTTTGCAGCTGATTTCCATAAAATATTGACTGTTGCTGTTGGAGATACTATTTTTCCTTCTCAAACTAGAGATCTTTGTGCCATTGTTGTTGTTGTTTGTTGTTGTTGTTTTTAAAATTTTTATTGCTTTTAAATATATGCCAACTGTAATCAACCATGGAATAAAAAAATTGACCAGCTGTAATGTAGTATCTGATATAATACCAAAGATCTTAAACACTGCTTTTTGTCTCTGATTTCTCCTCCCCCCCCTTTTTTTTTTTGCTGATCTCAACCTAGGGATTGGGATTGCTAGACAGCATCATAGCACAAGGTTTGTACTGAAGGGGTGGAAGACAAAAATAAATTTACAATGTTGTTGTCTTTCAGAAAGGAAGTCGCCAGGCAATTTTTGTGTGTAACATTGTTGCAGACTGGGAGCAATTTTGAATCATAGCCAAGGGGGGTGTTATTGGATTGTTGTTTTTATTTTGATTATGTACCGTACTTTGTGGTTTTATATTCTGATTTTATCCTGTGAACTGCCATGAGACCTGCAGGTATAGGGTAGTATATAAATTCTAATTTTAATTCTAATCATCATCATTATTATTTATGATGATGATGATGTCACTTGGTCCATCGACATTTTTCACAATGCAGGCCCTTGGGTGGCTTGAGCTATATTCATGTGTCCCAGAGTGATTATAAGGGATATTCTAAGAAGTCTGTGAAAGGAGGAAATTGCTGTCTTCTTATGAACTAAGAATGTGGAAAGAACAAGCAGGGAAACTAGGTGAGTCATCATACTTCTGAGATGCACAACCTGCCTTCCTGACCTTTCCCAGTTTCCAGGTGCTTTGCTTACATTCTTTGAACTTTCGTCAAGGCTGTGTCAGCATTTCTTAATGGACAAGGGCATGCAGATGATAAACACACACAGTGTTTTGTCACACAAGACCATTGTGATCTGCATCATAATCTGGTGTGACTCCTGGTGGGTGGCAGCTGGGAAGAATATAGACCCTGTCACTTCCCCTGTGTGTCATAACTTTTAGGCATTAATCAAAATGAGGGGTTCTTCTGGAGTTCATGTCTGGGAGGCAGTTCCAAGCATGAGTGGCAAAAAGGAGAAGGACTTGAGGGAGCATGAGACCTTCACATATCTAAGCACTGGAGGAGTGAAGGTCAGCAGCAGGGAGGTATCAGGATGGGCAAGACCATAGAGGCCTTTGAAAGTAAGGGAAAGGAGTTGTGCCTGATCTGGGAGGAAGCTAGTGTGCAGATCTAAAGAGCGGGTGTCACATGATTAGAGTGATGAGGGAAGTGAGCCGTTTTCGCAGCAGAATGGTGGATAGAGGTGAAGAGAGCAAGGTGTGGCAACAATAGTTCAGAGAGGAGAAGATTACAGTGGTCAAGGCAAGAGATGATCAGGGCATGAACCATGACGAAGGGGCAAAGCTGTTGTTTTTCTATGGCTGGCTACATCAGAGGAGATCAAAGTTTTTGTTGAATAAACTCTAATTTACCTGAACAAAATTATGTAGCTGATGTTAACTGATGGCACAGTTAACGTACAGCTAGTGGATTTAAGTGGTTATTGGCTTCTTTGTCAATTCAGATTGTGAAATTAAGCTTTTTTTCTGGGCCTGCTGTATCTCACCATTACATAAAAAAATGGTGATGTATAGCCATGTGGAGAACTCTTTGGACTTCATTCCTCTGGAAGTGGAGCAGAACTTCCCTCATCAATACATCAGTGTATTATTCAATGAGCCAAGGGTAGGGATGTTTTTAAAATCATTTAACCAGAAATTTCGTGGAGTGTGCTATTGCCTTGACAACTTAGTAATAGCCTCCAGTAAAAACCAAACATTAGTTTGGCAAAATACAATAATCTTTTTGGAACTTGAAGACAAGAGGCTCCAGAAAAAATAACATTATTTCAAAGCAATTATATTTGCTTTTTTATAACAGCCTCGGCCCAGTATACCTGAAGGAGCATCTTCACACACATTGTTCAGCCAGGACACTGAGGTCCAGCACTGAGGGCCTTCTGGCGGTTCCCTGACTGCAAGAAGCAAGGTTACAGGGAACCAGGTAGAGGGCCTTCTCAGTAGTGGCACCCGCCTTGTGGAATGCCTTCCCATCAGATTTCAAGGAAATAAACAGCTATCTGATTTTTAGCAGACATTTGAAGGCAGCCCTATTTAGGGAAGTTTTTAATGTTTGATGTTTTATTGCGTTTTTAATATCCTGTTGGAAGCCACCCAGAGTGACTGGGGAGGCCCAGCCAGATGGTTGGGGTATAAGTAATAAATAAATTATTAATTAATTAATTAAGATGCATCTAAGGTTACTTTTGCAAAGCAGAGGAACTGTCATGGACATGCCACACACCCCTTACAAGGGTTAAATGAATGAGAGGAAGAGGGCATGGGTGTCTGGAGGCTCTTGATAGGGGAAGTACACTGGGAGAGATTAGATCAAACCTTCCTTGGCTGGTTAGTTTATTGAACTTATTAATTGCTTGTCACAACAGACAGTTCTGAAACAATTTACAAGAATACAGTACAGTTGAAAATACTTAAAGATGTTTCTAAAAAAATCAGAATAAAAGTATCCAATAATTGGTGCTTCCCATTTCCTTGGGAAACAAACAAAAAAAATATTTGCTTGGTGGAAAGATGACAAGTTAGCCTCCTTTGAGAGAGCATTCCATCAATGGGGAGCTGCTACAGAAAAGGTCCCGCTTCCTCATTGCCATCCTTTGGAATTCCCTAGGAGGTGGCACTCAAAGAAGGGCCTCAGAAGACGATCTCAGTGTCTGAGCAGGTTCATAAGGGGAAAGGCAATCCTTTAGTTATAGAGGTCCCTGAGTCGTTTAAGGATTTAAAGTTCGGAATTTGAACCTTTAAATTGGGACCAGAAACAAATTGGCAGCCGCAGTAATTGGGCCAGGACCAGCGTTGTACATGTTTGTACCTTCCTGGCCCAGCTAGCAGTTGAGCTGCCACAATCTGTTTAGAATTGCACCCTCTCTGGAATGACAGCAATGGCAGGATATGCATAAGAAAAGCAGGAAACGTTTCCTTTACTTGCTGAAAACTAAATATTTATACAATACAATTGCAATATTCTCCCATTGGCAGCTGTTATATTTCATTGCATTGCCAGGTAGGTTTTGTAAAAATTATGATGTCTGTGCAGGTCATATAAATAATGCCTTTAGTGTGAAATGCTTAAAAAATAGAAATTGGGTGATGACCAACTTTAGTTGCAGTCAGAGCAGACCCACTAAAATAAATCGGCTTGAGTATTAATTTGCTGGATAGAACTCTTTATTTACTATGTATATCAGATTTTACTGTGATTAAATTACACAAAAAGGACCTGACATAAACTCTATTCAAAGTTGGTTAGGAGTAAAAATCCTGGCATAATCAGGAGCTCTTGATTCACTTTCTTTTCAGTCCAGGATAAGTGGTCACAGAAAAACATGGATTGTTATTTCTGGAGTGTGCACTTCACAGTTTCCTAGGGAAACACAGTGACATGAGAATGATACAAGATTGCCAGCAAGGGCAATCTTCTCTTATCCTGTAGACAAATACTCCATATAGAAAATAGATTTAATTTCTGTGGCCTCCGTCAGATTTCCATACGGCAAAGGAACACTGGGTATGTTTCCAGCAGTAAGAAAAAAGCACAATCCAATCTCAGGCATGCTTCTGGAAATAAATCCAATTGAGTTCCATGTGTACATAGATTTGCATCTTTAAAGTATTAACAGTATTCCCAGCACGGGGAACAGAAAGTTGTTGTTCCTCAGGACGGTGGGTAGGTGGGTGGGCTTGGTGGGCAAAAGGTGTGAATGTGAGCTGAATTTCTCTCTGTCTGTGGCAATGGAGGGGAAAGCGAGGCACAGACCACAAGAGGAAAAACAGATGCTATGACTATACCCCAAGCCATTGATCATATATACCAACTAGAACTGAAATAAGAAACTATTGAAATTTGCCAGTCTAGCATTCATATATCTTGGAAAGCAGTGTTTGAATGCACACTTAGACACATAATGAGGACATTTTTAAATGGATATTTTGCTAAGACATTATATTAAATTACATTAGGCCATGCTATATTTTACAGAATTTTAAACCTTTCATATAATTGATTTAGGAGTTTAGGCTGAACTTCTATGGCAGTGCAAGGGGTCATAAGGCAGTGCAAGAAAATAGAATTGGAGGGCAAAGGGTGAACTATACCTTGAATTACCGGTAATTTAAAGATAATAGCCCTGTTATGGAAAGACAGCAATCCAGAAATTTGGAAACACAGTAGCTTTCAGCCCACACCCCTTGAAAAGAGGGCTAATGAGAAGGGAGGCAAAAGTGTCTCCAGTACTAATAGTTTTGGATGTTACAGAAGTGGTAAAGTCTATAGGAGCCAACTCTTGGGGGCTGTGGGCGATTTACCCCCCATAAAATATTTGAGGGGGTTGAGCACCCCAAAGTTGATGGGCATTGCCATTCAAATGGTGTGTGTGCACTGCATCATGTGATCGATTATGCGGGGTGGGGCTTACATGGGACCTCGCAATATTTTATTCAAGTTGGCACCCTGGTATAGCAGAAGCATGATTGCTTCATACATCCTGTGTATGTATTTCCTAAGTAATCTCCAAAGGGAAATGCATGCATCTCAGGGCCAGATTAAGACATTTAGAGGCCCTAAATATTTTGGTGCCCCTTTATATATCTAATTCAAAATATTAACAATAATAAACCATAAAATAAAGTTTTATTTTTCAAAATGGAACAAAACCTACAGTGTGATGGAAAATAATGTTTATTTTTACATACTTCCACTTTATTTATAGTTGAAAAACATTTCTCCTATTTTTTCTAATTAAAGAATCTTTGATCAGATCCTCAAAACTAAACTTATGTAACACATTTGCTTCTATACTTAGTAGAGATAAGGCAACATCACATTTCTAGCTGTCTGTCCATTAAACAGAGTGGCAACTCTAGGTGGGAACTATAAGACCATGAGGAAGGCCTGAGTCCTGACCTTGAGAATTGCACCCCCAAAGTCACCAATGAAAAATCCTGAGGTCCATAAGCAGGGCTAAGCGGGTAGGTCTATGTGTGAGAGAGCCAGCCTTCCATTGGCAAAGGAAAGCATCTTTTGGTGACTGAGGTCACAGTTTTATGGGGGGAACCCACAAGATGTTGTTGGACTCCACCTGCCATCAGCTCCAGTCAGCATGGCCAACAACATACAGAGGGCCAAAGGTTCACTTTCCCTTCTCTACAGTGACTTGCAATAGCTCTCCAAGATTTTAGACTGGAGTTTCCTCCTCTTTTCCTGGAGTAGTCAGGGACTGAACTTGGGATATGTGCTGCACCATTGAGCTATAGCCCTCTCCCCAATTGGCTCCTGCAATTCCTGGGGCTGCTAGATACAGAACAATGGCCAGTAGTACAGTGAAGATGTTTCACAGGGTGCAGGTTGCCCTGCGTGCAGTAGATTGTCATTGCTGAATGCAGGCTATTGGTTCCAACCATCAGAGTGCTCTACCCATGGAAGTTTCACATGTTTCTTGATCACGCAGACCTTTGGCAACCTGAAGTTTTGTAGGTGCCCAGAATATGGTTTGACAAAGCATAGGGCCCTATTTTAATCCAGCAGTGCTAAACACAAAACAACAATGGAATTTCTGGAAGTACTCTCTGATTTCACTGATGCAAATTCCTGGCCCTCCATTGCCAGAGTCAGGGCTAAGCTACAGTAAACAGAATAGTTCTCTGTGTGAAAACAACGGATTCTGATTATGGAATTATGGAAACTCTCTTAATATGGAAAGATCTGCTATTAAGAACCTGTGCAGATTTGTTTGATAATAACACATGGGATAGTTGCAAGTTGTCTTCCCCCAGACTTTGGGTTTACTGTTAAATGATCTCTTTTAATGTTTATGGGTGTCTGCATGTGTGCAATGCATGGATGTTGTTGAAAGCACAAGCATATGCTAGATGCTGTAAAGATTTTTTTAGAAATTATCTCTGTC
This sequence comes from Podarcis liolepis, assembly GCF_965112155.1. Lineage (NCBI taxonomy): Eukaryota > Metazoa > Chordata > Lepidosauria > Squamata > Lacertidae > Podarcis > Podarcis liolepis. The sequence goes on along the minus strand of NC_139557.1, from coordinate 67,516,336 downwards.
TCGGCATGGTTTCTCAGTTGCTCATCAGCTTCTTGGCTCTGTTGTGCATTAGCAAAACAAAGCTTTTCTTGTGCTCTCAGCACGACTATTTTTACAGCAGGAGCGCTTTCAAAGTGCTGCCCTGGTATGCTTCCACCATTTTAAGAAAGGAGAAAAGTAGCCCATTGTACTTCCCAGGGGAGGCTGGAAGTAAACGTATTGCCAGCAATATTCCCCAGACGCCTTAATTGGACAACTCAATATAACAAAAATGGAGCACTTTCTAATTCATAATAATGTAAGATGCAGTGTGGGGAAACAAAAATAGAGACTGGAAGATTTATACAACTCAGCTTTATGAAATTATCACTGGCTAGTAGGACTCTGCCTTCATTTCTAGACTGAGTCCTCTTCATAGCCCCAGTTCATGCATTCATGGGCCAGCTCTGAAGCAGAGTGGTTGAAGCAGTAGTATGAATTCCTTCCCTCCAACCTGTAAAAAAGCCTTTAACGTGAGCTAATGCTAAGGCTAAGTCTGCCCCAGTTTGGCTTTATCTTCTTGACACAGAAGTTAACACTCTCGTAGTGCAAATCTCGTAGCGGCTAATGGATTGAGGTTGAATCCTGACAAGACAGAAGTACTGTTTTTGGGGGACAGGGGGCGGGCTGCTGTGGAGGACTCCCTGGTCCTGAATGGGGTAACTGTGCCCCTGAAGGACCAGGTGCGCAGCCTGGGAGTCATTTTGGACTCACATCTGTCCATGGAGGCACAGGTCAATTCTGTATCCAGTGCAGCTGTTTACCAGCTCCACCTGGTACGCAGGCTGAGACCCTATCTGCCCGCGGACTGTCTTGCCAGAGTGGTGCATGCTCTAGCTATCTCCCGCTTGGACTACTGCAATGCGCTCTACGTGGGGCTACCTTTGAAGGTGACCTGGAAACCACAACTAATCCAGAATGCGGCAGCTAGACTGGTGATTGGGGGCGGCAGCTGAGACCACATAACACTGGTCTTGAAAGACCTACATTGGCTCCCAGTACATTTCCGAGCACAATTCAAAGTGTTGGTGTTGACTTTTAAAGCCCTAAACGGCCTCGGTCCAGTATACATGAAGGAGCGTCTCCACCCCCATCGTTCTGCCCGGACGCTGAGGTCCAGCACCGAGGGCCTTCTGGCGGTTCCTGCATTGCGAGAAGCAAAGCTACAGGGAACCAGGCAGAGGGCCTTCTCGGTAGTGGTAGAACACCCTTCCATCAGATGTCAAAGTGATAAACAACTACCTGACATTCAGAAGACATCTTAAAGCAGCCCTGTTCAGGGAAGTTTTTAATGTGTGACACTTTAGTGTATTTTTGGTCTCTGTGGAAGCCGCCCAGAGTGGCTGGGGAAACCCAGCCAGATGGGCGGGGTATAAATAATAAATATATTATTGTTGTTGTTGTTGTTGTTGTTGTTGTTGTTGTTTGCAACACTTATTATGTCCTTTTGGGAAGAAAAGCCCTATTAGGTTACTGGGGTACATTGGGGCTCTCTTATTATTTACCATGAGACAAGGCACTTCTGCATTTGTTTTGCTCTCTCTTCTGTTATGAGCCCAGCATTTCACAACTGCACCTTTGTGAACAGCTTTTAGATGTTTTTGGAATGCAAGACCAATAAAATTCTATTTTTATTCTACACTGGAGTCATTTAAAAACCAATCATTAGCTTTATTTCCAACTAGGACTTTAAAGGAGTTTGTTTATTAATAGATTGATAATATCCCCTGTGCTTGATCTGGAAGCTGCAGTTAGTGCAGAATGCTGCAGCACAATTGCTGACAGGAGTAAGACCTTGTCAGCATATAACACCTGTGCTCAGAGATTGGCACTGATCGCCAATTTGCTACTGGGCCAAGTTCAAGGTGTGACTATAAGTCTATGAAGCTCTTAACAACTTGGGACCAGTTTACCTGCCTGATTACCTTACTCCATATATGCTTTGATCTGTGGAACTGGCACTCTTACAGGTGCCATATATACCCATTCCATATTGATCGTTTAGCATGGTAGCAGCACCTACACTTTGAAACTCCCTGCCTATTGATATCAGGTAGGTGCCTTCCCTGTACTCTTTTCTGCACCTGCTCAACACATTTTTTTTTTGTTTAGAGAAGCCTATCCTGACAGTTATGGTATGTGTGTTTCAGTCTGCTGGTAGTTTATTGATAATTCCAACCTTTTTACTGTTTAAAGTTGTTGCTGTTCATTGTTGAGGTTTTGTACAATCAAGTGGTGCATAAATTTTATGAAATAAATAAGATAAGCACAGGTAAGGAAACAGATGCAGTGAAAAACATGGAATGGAAGGGCAGAATGATGAATTGATCGAACCTTCCATGGCATGAGGAACTAACTTTACAGCAGTTCCAAAGTAACTGCACACACACAGAGATACAAATCCACGCCCCAACTTTTCCAACCCCCAACTGAAAATGCCAGAGAATGAACCTGGGACCCTCTCTGCATGCAAGGCACGTGCTGCACTACTGAGCTCAATTTAGAAAGTATAAATTACAGCCTAAACAGGCTAATCACAGTATAATCTAAGCTTATCGGCTAACACTGGGACCGTTAGTTTAACATTAGAGCTTGATGTCAGGAGAACAGGTCAGATTTCCCCAGAGATGCCCAATTCAGCTCAGTTTACAGTTGTCTCTCAAGGTCCAGACCACTAACTGCACTGACTGCAATGTGGTCATTTAGCATTGACAGAGACTTGAAGCTGAGCCAAGGAAACCAGGTTTTGCATTCCACCCAGCCATGGACTCGCTGGGTGGCCTTAGACAAGCCACTGTATTCACCATGTTTTAAAACAGGGATAATTGGTACCTACCTACCTCATAAGATATAGGCTCATAAAACGCTTTCCACATGAGTGCAGTTGTGTCAAATAAATCATAATAGCTCTCTGACTGCTAGCTATGTCTCTGAGCTTTCATCCAAAGCTGAGGATGGATTGCTCCTTAGCCACATCTAGAAACGTGAGGATTTGCTGCAGCTGCTACTGAGGGTTGGGACAGTAGGTTAAGAAGACAACAAGAGCTCTGCTAGGTGGGCCTTTTGCCTGATTTGGTCCAGCACCCTCTTCACATGGTGGCCAGCCAGATTCCTGTGGGAAGCCTGCAAGCAGGGCCTGGCTGCAGGAGCACTTTCCCCACTTGAGGTTCCCAGCAACTGGTATTCAGTGCCATGCCTCCTCTGACAGTGGATGTAGAACATAGCTGTTGTGGCTAGTTGCCATTGATAGCCTTAACCTCCATTATTTTTTTCTACTATTCCTCTTTCGAAGCCACCCAGCTTGCTGGCCAGTGCCACTGCATCCTCTTGTGGGAGTGAGTTCCATAGTTTAAATATGTGCTTGCGAAGAAGAATTAAAGAATGTCTGTCTTTAATCTTCCAACATTCACCTTCATTGAAAAGACCCAAAATCTAGGCTTATCAGATAGGGAGACCCCCAAACTCCACCCTGTAGATACCTTGCTATGCTTATTCCAGTGGTGCTATCAATTTTAATTTATTTTTTGTGTTTTATATTCTACCTTTACTCCAAGAAGCCCAAAGAGGTTTACATGTCTCTCTCCCTCTCCATACCTGAAGGAGAGTCTCCACCACAATCATTCAGCCTGGACACTGAGGTTCAGCTCCAAGGGCCTTCTGGCAGTTCCCTCACTGCGAGAAGCGAGGTTTTGGGAAACCAGGCAGAGGGCCTTCTTGGTGGTGGAGCCCACCCTGTGGAATGCCTTCCCATCAGATTTCAAGGAAATAAAAAAACTATCTGACTTTTAGAAGACATCTGAAGGCAACCCTGTTTAGGGAAGTTTTTAATGTTTGATGTTTTATCCTGTTTTTAATCTTCTGTTGGGAGCCACCCAGAGTGGGTGGGGTATAAATAATAAATTATTGTTATATTATTATTATCCATATAACCAACGCTATGGCATAGGTTAGGTGCATCTGCTGCATCAGCATCCCTGGAGAATTCAGGTTACAAATCTGTACTCCAGTGAACCCAATGCATTTAAAACAACATGGGCAGCAGTTCCAGTTCTCCACCTGAGGTGAAATGGGAATGTGGCATCGTAGTGCCACATCTCTTATTTGGGTTGTGCCACCATTCTCACAAAGTGGCTGTGGTGATTTCTGGTGAGATCTTGCAAGATTTTTGTGAGATCTTGCTGGAAACTGGCACCACTGCCAGTGTCACTTCTCCACCGGTGGTAGGGACTGGCAAGATGCCTGCAGAAGCACCACCTCTTTGGCTTCCACCGCCTGAAGCAGCTGCTTCACCCTGCCTCTTAGGAGGGCTGGCCCTGTCCTGTACTGCTGGGTCAGTTTAAAGCTCACCTGAACAGCAGTCTTTTTCCTGCCTCCCAACTAATGGGTGATCAGCTGAGCAGTGGGGGAAAGTGAGCATAGCTTCCTTGGGTTTTGTAGTCCACACTGAGAATAGACACATGCAGTCCTTGGCCCACAGGTTGGCCACAGGTGTTTTGAGATACCTTTCCTGCATTGTTTTGCACTTCTGAAGTACTGTGGTCTAGATTGCACCAGCCAAATTGGGAGGAGGCAAATTTGTGGGTGGCTGGACTAGACAACCTGGTTTCTGCCAACTCTATGACTACTCCCTTCCCATACCTTTGCCTTTTCCAGCTGCCCTGAGCCCTGGTGAATTTGGTGTCTCTGGTGCTTACACTTCTTACTAGCCTCAAAGTTTGGGTCCTGGGTCCCGACACAATAGTAGTGTTTCTTTGGTTCCTCTCTGACTTGTACTAATAAGGGACTACACACTAGAACAGTGTTTCCCAACCTTTTTTGGGCAAAGGCACACTTGTTTCATGAAAAAAATCTCGAGGCACACCACCATTACAGCCCCGTGACGTCAGCGCGCAGCATCACGCCGGGAGGGACATGAATTGCTAGCAAATTACATAATCACCTCCTTGAGGGCTGGCTCATCTTCTCCGAAGGCAGAACCCCATTAATTAACAGCACAGACTCACACCATAGCCAAGACGAGGGGGGGAAACCTCAGTCATGCACAGTCATGCACATGTGGGGGCTAAATGAGGACGAAGACCGGGCAGAGAGCAGGGTTCAAATCACCCCACCTGGCCAGGACAATCCCTGGGTGCTCCCTTGGGCCACTCGCCTGACCCACCTCGCAGGGCTGTTGTTGCGAGGATAACACGGGGAGAACCATGCGCGCCCCCGGGAGCTCCTTGGAGGAGAAAGCGGGCGATGAATGCAATGCACGAAATATATGAGAGGCGACCAGGTTTTGCAGGTGAGGGGCCCCCGCCAGCCTCCGCTTCCAACACCCGGCGCAACGACGCTGAAGTTTCCCCCCGGGCTCGGCTCGGGGAGCAGCGCTGCTCCCCCCCGGCTCCCCTTCGCCCTCCCGGCTCTCTCTGCCGCCCACTGGGGACCCCCCTCACCTGCCAAGTCCGGAGTGCCGGTGGAAGTTGCATGCATGCATGCAGGGTACCGCGTTGCCATTGCATTGCACTGCACTCCATGCAACGCCTGCACGCATGCATTGCCTTGCACGCCCGCCAAGGGGTCTCCCCGCGGTCTGATGCATCCCCTCCGGCGCGGATGCAGCATTGCAAAAATAAAACCCCCCCGACGCAGCCCTACCTGGGGGGCAGCCTCTGCCTCCGCCGCTCCGCCTCCGCGGGGATCCCCGGGCTCCATCCTGCCGCCTGATCTCCGCGGGGGCGCAGGCAGGCTGCGCGGGGTCTGTGCGGAAGAGCCCCTGCCCGCCTGGCCACCGCTGCACTCATTCCATGGCCGGGAGAAGAGCGCTTCAAACAAAACGCCCGGCCCGCCAGGCCACGCTGGGAAACGTAGTTCGCGCACCCCGCGCGGGCGCGGAGCCCAAGGGCGAGGGGACTACGGATCCCGGCAGCCCCCGCACCGGGGACGGAGGGGGAGAGACCGGGTGCAGGGATGGAGGGACGGGTGGGCGAGCGAGTGAGTGAGTGGCAGCCGCCAAGCCTTGGCCGAGAGCCAGGAAGGGCCTCCCCGGAGGAGGAGGGAGGCGCAGAGCGGGAGGGAGGGAGGGAACCCCAGGGGTCATCTAGTGACGGCGCCCCAATCGAAAATTTGACTTTAAAAAAAAAAAATCTTTCAAATTTTTTAATTTTTCCCGCGGCACACCAGGCAACATCTTGCGGCACACCAGTGTACAGTGGTTGGGAAACACTGCACTAGAACATGGGTAGGCAAACTAAGGCCCGGGGGCCAGATCTGGCCCAATCGCCTTCTAAATCTGGCCCACGGACAGTCTGGGAATCAGCGTGTTTTTACATTAGTAGAATGTGTGCTTTTATTTAAAATGCATCTCTGGGTTATTTGTGGGGCATAGGAATTTGTTCATTATTTTTTTCAAAATATAGTCCGGCCCCCACAAGGTCTGAGGGACAGTGGACTGGCCCCCTGCTGAAAAAGTTTGCTGACCCCTGCACTAGAGGGTCTCTTTAGGGAGTTCATCCAGGTCACTGCAGAGGGTGCTTGGAATGTCTTGAATAGGAAGAAGGTCAGTCCTGGGGCCATGCCAGGGTCAATGACAGGAGTTTCAACACACTCCCAGCTAATTCAGGATGTTACAGAGATCTGCCACACCACACTGCCACATTTTCTCACTCCACCCCCTACAAACATGTTCTGACACATTTTTTTCTTCAACCACCTGCTTATAAGCACCATGGCAGAGGCACGCACCTGTAATTTTCCTTATCCAAGCATTCTTGCCCTGACTCTCTGTAATCATATTGCAGTTTAGAATTAAAGTTCTTACACAGTATTGCCTCAAGGACTCTTACTGAGGCAACAAGCAGGAGACAGAAAGTCCCACAAAGAAGATGAGGGAGAGATAGTCATATTGCATTGCTATTAGTCGGAAGTAAAAAACAACAACACAAACTTATCATCAAACTTCCATTATGATGGCTCTTTTTCCGCATGCAGGACCCTCCCTTCCTGCCTCTCTGTCTTAAACTCACCTAAACTCACAGGCACATACCACCAGATCTCTCTATTTTAGTCCTTAAAATATAATAATGTTATAAATGATATTAAAAATGTATAACATTTCAGAAAATACAAAGACAAGTGCCACTTGAGTACATATATCAACATGAGAAATTAACACAAGTGCTAGGGTTGTCAGATGCAAAAGAGGAGAAGGCTGCTGCACTTTAAATTACTTTGTGTGGAAAAGGGAACTTTGGTGGGTACAGCTTGTATGACCAGCCACACCTGCTGAAATTCCCTTTTCCCACCCTGGGAGTCAAGATCCCACTGGATGCAAGTGTTTTTATCCTCAAAATGCTTTGCAAACAGGCCACAGTGTACTGCTGGTTCTGCCAACTCCTCCTGGCTATCTGAAAAAGGCCCTGCACTACCCAGAAAGACTCTGCTGGATGGAGGCAGGGGATGCAATGAGGATGCAATGGAGGCAGCCAAATATGCCTTCTTTGCTGCCTTCACTGCCACTGGGTAGGCTCTACAGTGAGCCTTTGTCAGTGTCCGATTGCATTTCACTGAAGTCAGTCCAGTCAACAGCAAGGGGGTGGTTTGGCAGTAGCACAGGTCCACTTGATATTAGCCTGCTTCAGATGACACAGTAAGTCAAATTATGGCTTACCAGGACCATGAAAAGATACAGGCTCCCAGAGAGGAGCTGGTAGATGCTCTGCTCCTTCCCAGTCCTTTTTACTTCAATGCCATGCTAAGCTAAGCTAAACAGAGAGGAGCAAATTGGCTGCAAGCTTCTCTCTGGCACCTTGCACATTCACACAGTCCTGGTAAGCCATAGTTCGACTTACAGTGCAGAGTGAATCAGGCCACTGTGTTGTTCATCTTTAAATGCTTTTCAAATGCTAAGACTAGGAAAGTGGCCCACAACAGTGAAGGAGGATCTCTGGCCCTCCAGATGTTGTGGGATTTCAATTCTCATCAGCCTCAGCCAGTGATGATGGAAACTGTGGTTCAGCAACATCTGGAGGGCCACAGGTTCCCCACCCATGATCTAAGTTACACCAAAAGCAGCTTGGCAGCGGAGGGGACCTTTGCCCTTTGACATTACACTCCAGCAAAAAATGTCACGCTGCCACATGTTTAGAACAAAGCTTGCACTCAGGATAGATTTCATGAAGGACCCATATTCGTACACCATATATGACATATTTCATCAGTATGGTGTGCAGAAATTATGACAGTCTTTTGGAATAAGACAGAGAAAGAAATCTTTCCTGGAATACTTTTTGCAGTTATACCATAACTTGATGGTATATGGTTTGAATTAAACAGAAGCTTTGAATTAAATAAAGACTTTTGAGCTTCCAAGTTTTGCACAAACTCTTGAAGCCTTTTATTTTATTCTCTTTCCCTTCTTATATGATTTAACGAAACTATTCGTATATGCACACAAACCAAGAGGTGTGCTCCAGTTCACAATCTTGGTGGTGCTTTTCAAGACTGAGGACATTTAAGGAGGGCATAAATCAGAAGAGGACAGCTTTTTCTTTCCTCCTTAGCCTTCCCTGGGTTGATCAAATGCAAAAGAACATAGGACTTCCCTTTAGTAACTGCATAAAAGAGGGAATTTTAGCAGGTGGAACTTGCAGTGCAATTTGCTGAGAAGACAAACTTTTTTAATTAAAAAAACAACCTATTTTGTAACTAAGACACTGCAGCAACAACAATTCAAATTGTGCATCAAAGTAATTGGCAATCCGCTTTTCCTTCATGTGCTTGCTCCTTTCCAACTAAGAATGAGGCTGACTTCTTTCAGGGCTATTAGATGCACACATCTGAGTAAACTGCAAAGCCATATGTCTCTCTGAAAGGGAAATCTAATATGTTTTCCATATCTTCACTTCCTTAACTTACAAAGCAGCTCACTCCTTACAACCAACATATTTTTAAATTTAGGATGTAGTCTTTAAACACACTCACACTCACCAACACCCCCCCCCATCTCTCTCTTTCAGAAGCCAAGTGTACATGCATGTGATTGAACATGTGATCTCCATAAATATATTTTCCTGAACTCAAAATAAAGGACACCTGGGTTATTTCTGTTGGCACTCAGCTGGTTCAAAAATACACCAGTTTACAATTGTTCAGATATTTTTCTGAATGAATTCCAGACAAATGAAAATAAATAATCTTGATGCAAAATCCAGACGGATTACTCATATTTCTCTGTTGAGACTTCAGTAAGATCTGAAGCCAAAAGATCAGGAACATGCTGACAAAAAAAAAGAGAGCAAAGACCACACCTATCGTGATGGGGTTATTATGTTCAGTGGAACTCAGATGCAGCCAGATGGCTGGATAATTGTGTGGCTCAGTTGTAGACCAAGAGTAGCCAATGAATTGCCATCCACATGTTGTTGGACTGCAGCTCCTGTCATCCCTGACCATTGGAACCAATGGGAGTTGGGGAAGGCAACAACATCTGACAGTGCATTTGTCCACTGACAGTGCATTTCTAGGCACAGTTACCTGGGAGTAAGCCCCAGTGGACACAACTTCTGAATACAGGAAGCTGCTTTATACCAAGTCAGACTGCTGGCTCATTTTGTTTAGCATTGTTGACATTGGCCAGCAGTGACTCTCCATTGTTTCATACAGGAATCTTTCTCCAGTCCTACCTGGTGATGCCAGGATAAAACCTGGGACTTTTTTTACATACAAAGCATGAGCTCTACTGCTGAACTATAGGCACTTCCCATATGCCCAGGACTGCACTTTGTTTTTATTTTTAAAAGAGAGAAATGTTTTGTTGTGTTTTTGTCTTCAGGGACATAGCTTTTCTTATTCAGAATATTCAGTTTCCTGGGATGGAGATGGGAGCATGGTGCTTTGTTATTTTTCCTGCTTTGGTCTGGATTGAGTGAATTCCTTCCCCCTTTGCTCTATGCAGCCATTTTTGCCCACTACTCCCTTGAGCCTTGGCTGGGTTTCTTGATGTGGCCTGGTGGGACAACTGGTACTCTGTTGTCTGCATCTAGCAGCTCAATTCTGCCCACAAAGTTGTCGGGGACAAGACTTTGGGGGCAGAATTGAGCTGCTAGATTCTCAGGGATGCCGAACTACAGGTCACCCCCCCCCCCGCAACACCCTTTTAATTAGGCATTGATTATTATCCATGCCCATGGTGATATCAGGGTGGTTACATTCAATTCTGCTTTCAATACTGTACGCAGAGCTAGCGCAACACATTTTGTCACCCAAGGCAGACCCCAAAATAGGAAGAGGGAAGAAGGGGTGAGGGAAGATGTATGTCAAGAACAACGGCGGTGGGGGGGGGGGAGAGAAAGATTGACATTGGGATCTTCTGCCCCAGTGGATTCTGCTGCACAAGGCAATCACCTCACCATGATTTGCATCAGTTAATAGCCTGGACTGCTCTCATATATGAACATGTTGTGGAAATCTTCATTTTGTTTGAGGAAGAGGAGAGGATGTTAAATTGGCATGGGGATTTGAAGATACATCAAGTTTTCTCTGGCCTAAAAAAAGGAGGAAAGCTGAAACATCTGTTGGATTCGTGACTGGCTTGCTGGGATCATTTCAGTAAGCCAGGATGTCTGGAAGAGATCTCTCCCATCACCAGTAGGCGTCGGTGCAATCATCAAGGATAATTGCTGCAGTGGACTCCAGGGCACACCCACCAGTAATGAAAATGGTTTGAAATTGTAGAAGAGCCACTAGAGTAATCACTTGACAGAGAAGCCAGCAGCAGATTCCTGTATTTATGCATGCATTTTTATTAAATAATAGAAAGAGCACTGTTGACTTTTGAACTTAAAGTAAGCTAACCTGCGAGGATGTGGAAGCTGTAGCCCTCCAGATGATGATGGACTCCTACTCCTATCATCCCTGACCTTTGGCTACAGTGGCTGGGGCTGATGGGAGCTGGAGTGCAGCAACATTTGGTGGGTCACTGGTCTCCCATCCCTAGATAAGGCCATACTCATGCTAAACACCTTACATTGTTTTTATACCACTTTAACCATCATGGCCTCGCAAAAGAATCCAGGGGATTGTAGCTTATTGATAAGCGGCAAATGTTAGACTCCTACCACACTGCTACAATTCCCCGGGTTCCCCGGGAAGAAGGAATGATTATTAAGCCACTTTCAAGTCTGCGGTGCAGATTAGTAATGCATAAACACTATCCTGCTTGATTGGCTCACACACCCATCGAAGCTCAGTGAGCCTGCCTTTCATGTGCCCAAGAAAAGGGTGAGGGATTTTATAACTGGTATGCTCACAAAACCCAAATACATTTGTTATGCCTTCTCTCCCCTGCCGGTTTGACAGGCACATATGCATAAAGGGTAGTATAAGAGGACATAGTTTCTGGTTTAACAGGCAAAGGGTGGGAGGGATGTGGGATGGGAGCTCAGTTGGGGGGGGGGCTGCTTAAGGGGTTATGTTTGCCATGATTGGGATTACTCTTGAAAAGTCTAACCCCCACCCCATCAAATTCTTGCTGCATTTACAGACCTAAGAATGCTTTCCTAAGTTGAATATCTACGTCTCGAGACTATGTTCCCCAAATCTGCTCCACCACTGTGGAATATGTTTTCTGTAAAACTTGCCATAGAAGTCTGAGCATCTTCTGTTAAAAAGGAAAGAAAGAAAGAAAGAAAGAAAGAAAGAAAGAAAGAAAGAAAGAAAGAAAGAAAGCTGACTTTAGGTAGGATATGGATGGGATAACAGTGACTTCTCTCTGTTCTGTTATAATGACCAGTTTATATGAATTCTTTATGAATTACAGGCGACGACTGATTTAGGCATGTCCAGATGATGCATGATTGTGTACACGCACATGATGCCGAACATGGAAGTAGCCCCAAAATGTCATAAAGATTTCACGAAAGGGCGCAGAACAGGGAGGGCTTATGTGTACTCCTCTGACATGCACAGGGGTCCAGAATGTAACCCCCACAGAAAAAGAGGGTTGCCTGCAAACACACACTGAATAAATAAGGGCTCTATAACCTAAGTTGTTGTGGGTTTTTAAAATCGTCTATTCAACCTAATGTAAGAAGGCCAGTGTTAAGCTCTGATAGTACAGCAAATATTACATTGTTAATGTAAGCCTTCATCAAGCCAAAGTGAAGTTCCATTGCTCTTCCTGAAAGAGATAGTCTAGCACTGCCATGCCAAATAGCATTCTTTCACCATGTCAGTCTGCAAAGAAGTAAACCAAAACCTGTAGGGAAATATCTCGATTTCCAGTAAGAGTGCCTTTCCCCCCTCTCCCACAGCACGCTGGAGGCACATGTTCTCTGCAGTCATGGCCTCTCATCAGGAGCTCACATGAAAGCACTTGGGCTGATTGTGTTTTGCATTAGCTTACTTGTATAAAGTCAAACCACCCTCCAAATAGTTTCTCCAAAATGTGTACTGTCTAAATGATAGTCTGGCAACTTGAGTGGAATCTGAAACCACTCACTGAAGTGACATGATACCAAATCTGCTTAATGATTATATGCAAGAGCTCCTTCTGAATCAAATAGTTCAAATTGCCCATATCTGATTGGTTTTTTTACAGTTTCCTCTCATCCATGCCTCTATTTCTTAGCTATTAACGTGACACTGTAGACACTACCCAAAAAAACCCTACTGGATATTTTACACAAGGTGGCTTGAGAAATGTGTGTGCAGCTGCTTACATCAATGTGCATAACAGATTTCTTAAGTAAATGTGTCAAATTCTGCTCTGCAACTGCCCCAACTTCTCTCTGCAGTTAAGCTGTGGAGAAAGATCAGCTGCAGCTGCTGCAAATAGGTTGCTGCTCCTCACATACTGTTAGCACAAGATAAATGTGTAGCACTACTACAAAATCCTTCTTTCCTTTGTATATTTTCCGAGCTCCTTCCAGACAGGTGCCTCCTAGCATGACTCAGTTGTTGCTCTTCCCCTTTAAGCGCAAGTGGAACTGCAATTAACACTCTACACTATCAGAAGTATTACTAACTACATAGCATGAAATATGCCTATACAGAATTTTGTATGTGTGCATGTTGCTGTGTTCAGTCCACATGATGTAATAGCTGGGGATGGGGCCATTAGAAGCTCAGTGCACATCCACTATAACTCTTGCGGTGGTCACCATTTTATGACACCATCTTTTAAAAAAATCAAACTTTCAATTAATGCTAAAGTGTTTTCCCCATTTACAAACCATGTGCAGTAATCCAAGAACAAACCTTGACTACACCTCATGGTTTGTTTAAGAACAGGAGTCCTGCTTGCTGGTTTCCAACAGGCTACTGTGAGAACAGGATGTTGGACTAGATGGGTCATTGGCCTCATCCAGCAGGCTTTTCTTATGTTCTTAATGATGACTTTATAAAAAAAAAAATCTACTTGTGTGCTCAGTGTGCTAGAAGTCTAGAGCAACTGTATACAACAAGAATCAGAAAAAAGGAAATTGGATTAAAACAGGTGGGAGTTAATGCTATGACTTCTGTGACTGAGCCAGCAGGCAGTTATGTGTACTGTGATTAAGTGGTAATTCTCCTACTGTTGCAGATTAACAATGCAGCCTGTGGTATAGAGATGGAATACAGCATCTCCTGTGCCACAGCCATAATTACTATAATTCTGAGCAGCTTGCAAGCCAAGCCTTTCGTAAGCTATTTGACAACACAGATGCACTTATCAGTTGGAGTGTTGTCAACTCCTTTATGTAGAACCAGCATTTAAAAATATTTGCAGGGAGGAAGAAACTTTATCTAAGAAATACTTCTTACCATTAGTCTGGCAGGCTTTTTAACTAAATATATATAACATGGATAATTGATTCTGTGAGATAAATAAGCTCTGGCTCATTATATACCATCATGAACCAAGGTAGGTTTGGCTATGGAGAAGACTTGATAGCTTATGGGCAACTTGAGTTTTTAGCAGACACTTTGAGGTGCCTTCTCAGCACTGCTTCTCTCAGTGCAGCTACCACATGGCAGTTTCTTCAAGAAAGGCCTGTTGGGAAAAACACCATAGCAGGCATACAGCAGTGGTTAGATATGAGCATGTTATACTTAAGATAATAAGCGGAAAGAATTGCCTTGCTAAATCAGGCTGAAAGACCATCTTGGCTGTGAGTCCTGGAAGACTCATTGTTGTTGAGCAATTTGAATGCTGGTAGTACTTTTCCTTAGCCCCAGAAGTTAATAATCCAACTCTGATCTTTAATACTGTTTCTAATGGTGGGGGTTGGGCAGTGAAGAGAGAGAAAGATGGAAAATCACTTTGCTGAAATGACAACACTTCATTCACAACCAATCCACTTCCCTTTGAGCCTAATTGGTAAGGTACAATAAAGTATTTAAAATATATATTTAGACAGGGGTGCCAACTTGAATAAAATATGGGGGGCAGGTAAGCTCTGCCCTGCATAATAAATCACAAGACATGGCACACACAAACCATTTGAATGCCAATGCCCATAAATTTTAGGGGGGGGGGAAGGCACCTCAGCCTCATAGGAGTTGGCTTCTATGTATACAGAGATACTTAATTAGCTGCTTGCAAACAAATGTAAAGAAATGTGAAATGAAGATTCTGATCATTCAACAAATGGAGAATCACTGGCTGTTTAAAACACCCAACAATTGTGGAAGGCTAGTATTTTTAATGCACACATACATATTATAAATTAAAGAAATGATAAAGAATGGGGTACACAGGAATGTTCTTTGAAAATTGCAAATTGCAGTGATAATTAGTCTCCTGCATGTTCATCTTTTAGCAGAAACACTAAAGCCCAAATGGTAGCATGGACTAGACAATCCACTGAGCACTTCCAATTTAATGATGCCTAACTATAGATAGTGATTGTTCTGCGCTTGCCATGGTATTAATAGAACAGGCAAAGCCCGTGAGAAATGCTGAGTTTTCAAACTTTTCTAATTTGAGTAGGGAAATGCAGCTGCATCTAGCTTCTCATTTGATAAAGCCTTAAGATCAGGTGCCATATGTCTGACCTAGGCTTCCTGCTATGAAAACTGCCCTGCGAGAGCTAAATATGGAAACCAGGCACTGCAGCTCCTGTGAGATAGCCTCCCAATGCCAAATGATAGGTTACGGTTTAATTTCACGGAATGATCTGATAGGGCCAACCTAAAAGCATTTTAAATTTTACAGAGATGGTGCCATCCGTGTGTGTGGCAGGCTAATGGAGTGACAGAAGCAAAGCCCAAGCAAGGGGCTTAGAGTCTACATTTAGACATTATGGAAAAGTCAACAGGTGGGAAAAGACCATCAAAGGAGCCAGAGGCAAAGATACAATAAAGATACAACAATAATGAATGGATGCGAGCAAATATGATATCTTCATTCATGGATTGAAGAATGAGGGTTAAGCCAAAGCATACAGGGAAAACATGGGTTGTGATCTGGGTTCTGCTTTCTGGATTGCAGTGTGATTTGTGATCATTAACATGTTAAGTGTTGCAATAATTGTGCTATGGAGTATTATTCATACTTTATTTTTTACCACACTTCTGAGCTAAAGAAAGTATCTATCCTAAATATATTCAAAATAGCAGTAAAACCAATAAAAAGTCAGTTACACCTCCAGGCTCAGTTTAAATGGCAACATGGGACCAAAACAATCCCATGCAGCAGTTTGAACCAAAGTTTTAAACAGTAGTCTAAGAGGGCAACACTATTCTAACTATCCACTCTAAATATAAGTAGGATGCTGGCCAGTTGGGCCTCTCCATGGAAGGAGTTGCCTGGAAGAGGTGGCATCGTGGAGAATGGCCTCAGCTTGATAACTATGCTGTGTAGTTTTTCTGGCTGATATCAGTGCGCAAGAGGATATACTGAGTAAGAGATGCACCTTTTGATATAGAACAGTATGAGGCTTTGAAAGTCAAGACCAACACTTTAAATTATTCCCAGAGGTGTAGCGGTACAATTACCTGAGAGCAGGTGCTACATGTCCTTTTTGGCTGATGCCAGATGCCAATCTTGCTACCATCATCTGCATTAGCTGCAGTTTCTGAGCACTCTTCAGAAACAGCACTATATAGAATTCATTGCAGTAGTCTCTCTCTCCAGTTTGTTTAAATTTTGTCCCTTTAAAAAGAGTAACATAAACAAGAACAATCCAGAACAATGATGTACATATTTTTGCTTATGTTATAAATTAGCTGTACAGTATCTATGACAATTATAATATTTTTCAGATGAATGCATGTGCTGCCGCTGTGGTTTGCTGCAGAAGCTAGAAAGACTGTTAAAACTATATATATATATATATATATATATATTTGTTTTCGTAGATTTTCACGGGTACAGGAATGCAGGTTTTGGTGTCCTCGGGTGTCTTCCCGTGTAAAAGTTGGGGTGTCTAGGCGACGTTTCGACGAGGTCTCACTCGTCATCTTCAGGCTGGTGCTTTCGGCTTCTTGTTACTGGAACAGAGCGGGATCTCAGTGTTTGAGTTCCTATAAATACTGTAGAGGGGTGTGGTGTATTGCCTCAAAAGTTCTGGGCAGAGGGGAAGTTCCCAGGCTCTTGAATTTGTGAAGAGTTTTTCTGGGAAGATGGCTGTACTGCACTTAGTTGTGCTTTGGCTTGGCTTCGTGTATAGGGGCGAGCTGTGGTTTTGTGCCCTGTGCCAGCCAGATCTGTGTAGGGATTGCAGGGGGGTGCAGCATCCGGAGGTGCCACTATGGTTTGGTTACTGGATGGTGTCTGTAATTTATCTGTGGAGAGGGTCTGGGTTTGGGTCTGGTGTGGTTGATTGGTGGTGGCGTTCTGTGTGCCTCTGGATCTGGTGTCGGTTTTTGTGGGGAGGGCTAATTTCCAGATGTCTGGCAGGCGGGACGTGTCGTCACGCTTGTTCATGTTGTGAGGGTGTTTCTCTATCTCGATGGCTTCCATGATTATTCTCTTGTGGTGATGTTCCATGTTAAAGAGCAATTTGGAATCTGCAAAATTAATTTCGTGTCCTGTTTCTTTCATGTGTTGGAAAAGAGAGGAAGATTTTTCTTCTTTTTTGACGGCATTCTTGTGTTCTGCGATACGTGCATTTATTCGTCTGTTTGTTTGTCCAATGTACGTGGCTGGGCAGACTTTGCAGGGTATTTCATAGACCCCTTGGTTTTCCAACTGGATTTTATCTTTGGGGTTTCTGAGGATATTGGCTATTTTTTGGTTGGTGCAAAAGGCTGTTTTGATAAACACAGCCTCCTCCATAAACACAATATCAAAACAGCCTTTTGCACCAACCAAAAAATAGCCAATATCCTCAGAAACCCCAAAGATAAAATCCAGTTGGAAAACCAAGGGGTCTATGAAATACCCTGCAAAGTCTGCCCAGCCACGTACATTGGACAAACAAACAGACGAATAAATGCACGTATCGCAGAACACAAGAATGCCGTCAAAAAAGAAGAAAAATCTTCCTCTCTTTTCCAACACATGAAAGAAACAGGACACGAAATTAATTTTGCAGATTCCAAATTGCTCTTTAACATGGAACATCACCACAAGAGAATAATCATGGAAGCCATCGAGATAGAGAAACACCCTCACAACATGAACAAGCGTGACGACACGTCCCGCCTGCCAGACATCTGGAAATTAGCCCTCCCCACAAAAACCGACACCAGATCCAGAGGCACACAGAACGCCACCACCAATCAACCACACCAGACCCAAACCCAGACCCTCTCCACAGATAAATTACAGACACCATCCAGTAACCAAACCATAGTGGCACCTCCGGATGCTGCACCCCCCTGCAATCCCTACACAGATCTGGCTGGCACAGGGCACAAAACCACAGCTCGCCCCTATACACGAAGCCAAGCCAAAGCACAACTAAGTGCAGTACAGCCATCTTCCCAGAAAAACTCTTCACAAATTCAAGAGGTCAAGACACGAAGGCTTTAGCAACTAATCCACACCCAATGACCCACCTAAGTGGTACTCAGAATATCACTCAAGTAATCACTCAAGATATCCCTCAAGTAATTAAGGAACAAAAGAAGAAAAGAACACTAGCCTGGGAACTTCCCCTCTGCCCAGAACTTTTGAGGCAATACACCACACCCCTCTACAGTATTTATAGGAACTCAAACACTGAGATCCCGCTCTGTTCCAGTAACAAGAAGCCGAAAGCACCAGCCTGAAGATGACGAGTGAGACCTCGTCGAAACGTCGCCTAGACACCCCAACTTTTACACGGGAAGACACCCGAGGACACCAAAACCTGCATATATATATATATATATATATATATATATATAACAGCACATCACTGTTAGCAGTATTCCTCACACTAAATCTTTACTTGGTTCAATAGCTTGGACTCTTTCCTTGCTTCTTTACTGTCTACCTGTTTAGTAGTTGGCTTTGCCTTACTATTAGCTTTATTGAACCCTTTGCAGGAAGGAAAACAACCAACAGAATCCAATTGTTCAAGCGGGTTGCAGGCATGGTGGGGGCAGAGTTCACAGCTACTGCAAACTAATTGTTTAAGAACATCAGAATGAAGAAATTGCTGGAGGAACTGGAAAAGGCATATCCTGAGGTTGCCTTTGAGGCAAGAAAAACAGCAGCAGCAGTGGGACAGGAAGTGCACCACATTAATACACATCTTCCCCCAAGATTTCATCTATTTGGATGACAAAAGAAATCTAATTTTGCCTCAGGAAACAATAGGAAAACAGGAACAGTTCTGGATAATATAAGGGAAAGGCAAACTCACTCCAGAGGAACTTCTCCCAGTCCCGATAGCCTTTCAAAAGGGGGTATATAGTTTCATGCTCTCTCTTCCCCCAAGCAGTGGGAAACCCAGGATAGCTTGCACAGAATAGATTTCCTTTAGAGAAGGAATTTCAGTCACAGTAGATGTGTAGTGTCTTTGATGTACAAAT
This sequence comes from Podarcis liolepis, assembly GCF_965112155.1. NCBI lineage: Eukaryota > Metazoa > Chordata > Lepidosauria > Squamata > Lacertidae > Podarcis > Podarcis liolepis. The sequence continues at coordinate 67,497,391 of NC_139557.1, read as the reverse complement.
TTAAATATTGGGCAGATATTACAGGGATCCAGCAGCAAGCCCGCAAGCTGCACCAGATTCACTGCATCGTCTATTCAGTTTCCCAAAAGTTTTTAAATGTCATTCCACTTCCTTTGTACACATTCTGACAAGCCATGGATTTTAGCCTCCGAACTAGCAGTTGTTTGCAGGGGCGGAGGAAGGGGGGTGCGGGCCGCCCTGGGTGCCACCACTGAGGGGGGTGACAAAATTCCAGGTGGCACTCATCACGGGGCCTGCAGCGTGCCCAAGCCACGTGTTTCTCCTGGGAGAGACGCAGTGGCTTGGGCTCACACAGGCTCTGCACTGCCCAAATGGTCCACCTGCTGCCTCCCCCCAGCTGTAGGGCGGCTGAGTGGGAGGAGGCAGGCAGACTCCGGAGGCCCCTATGGGCGGCTCACCCTGCTCTTGGGCACGCCGTCCCAGGCACCTGAGTGGCTTCCTCTGCCACTGGTTGTTTGTCCTGGAGATGAGCAAAAATGCCCTCCTAAAATTCTCCATACTATTGGAAGTGGCAAAATGCGGGGGGTTGTGACAAATATTCCTTAGGGTGTGGGTATGGGATCCTACATCAGTCCATCCTCCCCCCCCCCCAAAAAAAACCCCTCTCTTTTGAAAAAATTCAGCTCATTTAATATTGAATGAAACTATTTTAGTTCATACTGGTAAGTGAAGGAAGCAATGAGCTAAAACAGGAGGGCTAAAAAAAGGACCCAACTCCATTGCTCCCTTCAACAATATTAAAACTATTATTAAATGATATTAAAACTGAATCCACAGATGTGAACCAAGCTGACTCAAATCTTTTTTCTACCTGAGGTGAAGGGTAAGATGACATCAACCTCGTATTCCATTTACAAAAGCCAACTGGACTGTCAGCTGAATCTTACTTCACCATTACAGTATTTATTATTTTCTACATTTTTATCCCACCTTTCCTTCAAGGAACTTGAGGCCGTGTCCATGATTTTCCCCACCTCCATTTCATCCTCACAGCAATCCTACAATGCAGCCTAGGCTTAGAGATAGTGAATAGCCCAAGGGTTCATCCAATGAGCTTTCTGGGTGAGTGAGGATTTGAACCCTGGTAGCCCAAGTTCTAGTCAGGACAATGTGCTTTATCACACCTGAGGGCAGCAGGGCAGCAAAGGGGACACAGCCAGAAAGGCTATGCGGTGCATATGCCTCTGTCTTCCAAAACATTGCTGTCCCATCTCCCTCATTAGGCTGCTACCTCACTGTAGGGCCAACCCCGGTTCTGCCTGAAATTCTCCATCCTATTCTCATGTGGCAAAATTCTGGGGGCTATGTCACCAAATATCCTGAGGAGAGGATGAGGTCAGGAAATATTTTTTTTAAATGGCCAGAAAATCATTTCCTGAAATTTTTTGGTTCAACCTAGATTGTAAAAGGCTTGTATTCCAAACACTTGGAAGAGTCACTTACTGCCCTCTAAGAATAATTCTGCCATGCCAATCCCAGTGGAGATCAATTTTCCTTTTTCCATAACAGCATGGCTTCCAAAGTTAGCAATGCAAACCACAGACATCCTCATACTTAAGAAATGGTCTTGCTGACTGTGGCTTTAAATTTTTAAAAAATAAAATCTACTCACGGGCTTATTTGATACTAATCTCTTCTTTCTCACAATAGCTATGTGAAATGGGTCGTTGCTCCTAGTTTATAGACTGAAAAGTGAGGCTGAATGAAGTGACTTAAGGCTGAGTAAATCTAATACTTAAAGCATGCCACAGCTAAGGCAGGTGGTGGGGCAACTGTGGCATCTTGGGAGACGCAAGGTTAGCAATGACAACAAAAAAACCCAAGGAATTTGATAGGGGCCTACAGTGAACTTGGGTGAAGGAGCTTGGAAGGCAATCCAGAGGAGAGAATGAGGAGCACAGTGGAGACAAAGACCACATTCACACCATACACTTAAAGCACCCTGGACAGTCTTTGGACAATCATGGCTTCCCCCAAAGAATTCTGGGAGCTGTTGTTTGTTAAAGATGCTGAGGGTTGTTAGAAGGCTCCATTCCCCTAACAGAGCTACATTCCTCAGAGTGACTTAACAGTCAATCCCTCCACCCAGGGAACTCTGGAAACTGTAGTTCTGTGAAGAGAATAGGGGTCTCAGCACCCTTAACAAACTACAGCTCCCAGAATTCTTTGGAGGAAGCCATGGCTCTTTAAAGTGGTACCATAATGCTTTAAATACATGTTGTGCATGTGGCCAAAGTTGGTGGGAGGGGGTTAGGAGAAAGGTGAAAGGTGGTGAATATTTGGCGCCCTGAAGGAGATGAAGTATTAGAGGCCTTAAGCATACAGGAAAGAGGGTCATGACCAGAGTGTGCAAACTTCTTAACCATAGACTCATTAGAGCAAAGCACATGGTTGTTTCAAGTTAAATCCATCAGGATTTGGACCAGAAGCAATGTAAGGTATTAAAGTGAGGAAGAAAAGTGGGAGCTTTGCTGTGAAATATATTTCACCCTTTCCCTCTTATGAAACTCTAACCAAGACATATCATGTACGATCTTTGGAGACAAGAATTAAGCTATGGAATCTTACACAAATGTTGAGAATGAAAGCCGTGTGTTCTTTGGGAATATTGGATTTCAGCCCCCTGGAATGATGAAGACAAGAGACAACACAGACTGCAATGAAATAATTGGAACGGAGTTTCCAGCCAGGGCACCTTTGTGATCAAGCGGGAACACTATTCCCAGTTGGCCCAGGCCTTCGATGGCTGAACAAAGAGGAAGAGAACAATGCAGATGGAGGGGCTCCTTGTTGCCAGCTCTAATTAAGGCCAAGGAGATCTCTTTGCCTGACCTACATTACGTGGGATTTACACTTGACAGGCAACAAGATGCCTATCTGCTTGGGTTAGTTCATTACCGGAAATCAGTGGTGACTGGTTTGAAGTGAACTTTTTAAGCATGTCGAAAGTGCGGGGTGGGTAGGAGTAAGACCAGCAATTCTTTTACTCTTTATCCTGATAGGTCATGTCCATTTTGGATATGGGTTATCTAAAGTGCAACACTGTTTAAGCCAGCCGGAATAAGCTGTCATCGTACACATGCTAATGCGAGACTGACTTATTTTAATTTAATATTACATTGATATGCCTGTACCAGTACAAAAGGGAAGCATACAGCAGATATAAACAAAACACAGCTGTAACAACAGCAAAAACCTCCACACTGCAGTCTCTCTCCACACTGCTGTTCAGGGTGATAAGACCATGATGGTCACAAACTGGGCAAATAGGGCGCCATCCAACAAAAGCAACAGAGGCAGGAACATCACCCCACAGGTTGCAGCAACAGAAAATAAGTATCTTGTGAATTCTACCAAATGAAGCCACACTTACTCGGGTGAAATATAAATCCAAAGTGATTGTTTATATGTGCTATGAAAGTTCACCAGACAGCCACAAAATTGTGGGACTGACTTCTAAATGAACATGCACAGGATTCAGACTATTTTATGCATGGTGTGAAAGTGTTCCCCACCCCCTACGTGCAGTGGGTAGGAGTGTAAAATCTACACGGGTTACAGTGTTCATTGGATTTTAAAAATCAGGTTGCACAAAAACACCAGTCAATGAAACCATGCAAGAGCGACAAAGGTTCTTCTGGTGCTATGTGCAAAAAAATCCCTCAGAACCTTTAATCTCTTTACCGACTTTTTCTTTCAAAAAGTCATGGAATGATACTCGACTATTTGTCTTTGAGCCTCGTTTCCCTGTCTCTCTTCCCTTAACCACTGGTGTTAACAACAAAACTATGTAAAAGAAAAAGAAAAACACCCAACACGTAATTCTCTCCATCATCCATACTGTTGTTCCACCCTGCCTACCCCTCAGTCAACCCAGTTGTTGAATGACCTTTGACATCCCATTTCCCTTCCGCTCTCCTTCCCATCCCCCAACAATTCATTATTTTCATCTGAATTCACGCTTGGTTTGCTTTGCTGAATTTGGCACAGATTGGATGGCCCAGATGCTTTCTCTCCTCCCTGCTTCTGACAGTGTTTTCTGGGTCCTGCCCCCTCCCTCTAATTTATATCAGTGCTGAATGGCTTGGAGAGTCGCGGTAGACAAAACTGGACCAGGAGACCATTTTCTGGCCCTCTCGCGGCTATTGTGTCTGCTCGATACCCCAAACAAAGGTGACAGCCATTCAAAAGAAAGAAAGGGAGAGAGAAAGGGGGAATAAAAGCATGGAGGGAGGGGAGAAAGTAAGGAGAAGCCATTGTGTAACTGATCACAATGAGTGAATACGCTGGTAGTCAAATTACTGTGAACGGAATGGGTTAAGGCAGGGGAGACTAATCGGAGACATTGTGAGGCCTTGAGGACTTGCATTGTATAAGAACAGGGTATACCAACTGCTCCCAATACAATTAACAACTGGCATTGCCAACTATCCTCCCTCTCTCTGCTTGAGCCCCTCACTGTTTCCACACCCTTGTCATATGTTGAACCAATACAGTTTTGACTGATTTCACTTCCATCTTTTCAGAAGTATGCAAGGCCAAGAGCAGAAGGAAGTCGGGGGCGGGGAATAGAATATTGACAATAAGATTAAATTTAAGCATTTTGTATATTAAGCATTTTGTATAAAATATGAAATAAAGTCTCACAATTTTTGCAGGCAAAAATAAAAAAAAATCAATGGGGGGGGGTTGACAAGAAATTTTCTGCGCTGCGTACCACCTGACCTTGCTACGCCACTGTACAGAAAAGTGGCTTGGAGTCCAAGCTGTGAACCAGAAAGTCCCTGCTTCAAATCCCATCTCATAATGGCCTTGGTCAATCATCAGCCCTCCATCTGCAGTAATAATGCTGACCTACTTGATAGGGTTGAGAGATATGAAAGAGGACAAGGCGCTTGTACCTTTAATAACTCTTTCTTGCCTGGATGGAAAGATGCACAAGTGCCGAAGCCTCTGGCATGAGAGTGGCTAGAATGTAGCGGACTGTGCAAGTGTAAGAGTCACACTCTTTGTTGTGCCCACTTTTGCCTTTTCCTCTGATGTCACCCACCACTGGCACCACTGGAAGGCTTCCCATGAGACAATGCAGCTCTCAGACTGAAAAAAGAGTTCCCTCTGCCGCAGTATACATTTTCCTAGCAGATAGTCCCACTCACACCCACTAGAGCACACATGGGGGACCTGAGAGCCTCCCAATGTTGTTTAACGACAGCTCCCTGTATTCTTGACTATTGGCCATGCTGGCTGGAGCTGATGGGAGGTGGAACCTCCCCTTACTTTGTGCCATGGCTCCAATCCAGGCCACTTCTCTCTCCAGCTGCTTTTGCCATGGCCAGGTTATAAGCATCGTAGTGAAAAGTGCTTTCAACATTACATGTAGTTTGGCCCTTGTGGCACAGGGTTGCATTCCAAGAGTCTACAGTGTCAACTGCAAACTAAAATTGGCTTGTTTAATTCAAAGCTGTTTGCCATCATAGGAAATACTGAGATGGGCAACCTTGAACGGCGGCCTACAAAATAACATGTTCAGTATAGTGTTTTGTAATAAAAAAAATAAAATATTAAATATAGTATTTCTTTCAACCAATTGTTTATTAAACTGCAAATCATCTAACAATGTATATATTTCCTTTAGGAAACTCAAAACATCACCTTCGTTTAGAGTTTGCAATGCAAGGAGGACATTAGATTAAAATGCCAGCTAATGATGCTTTATTAAAATAAGGTAAAGGTAAAGGTACCCCTGCCCGTACGGGCCAGTTGTGACTGACTCTGGGGTTGCGTGCTCATCTTGCTTAAGAGGCCGGGAGCCAGCGCTGTCCGAAGACACTTCTGGGTCACTTGGCCAGCGTGACGAAGCTGCATCTGGCGAGCCAGCACCAGCGCTGCACACGGAAACGCCGTTTACCTTCTCGCTATATAGCGGTACCTATTTATCTACTTGCACTTAGGGGTGCTTTTGAACTGCTAGGTGGGCAGGAGCTGGGACCGAACGACAGGAGCTCACCCCGCCGCGGGGATTCGAACCGCTGACCATACGATCGGCAAGTCCTAGGCACTGAGGTTTTACCCACAGCGCCACCCGCGTCCCCTTTATTAAAATAAAAAAATCCTTAATTGGTGGCTTCTTGACAAGTGCCTGAAGCAGCTGCCCAGCCCAGTCTGGAGAATTGCTTCTTGTTTTCCAGATCAGCTGCCCAGGACTGCTCAAGCATCTGTTGTATGCGTATCAAAGGCAGACGACTTTGGGACAACATGAAAATATGCTTGAATCTCTCTCTTGTTTATTGTCTGGATGGCTTCTTTGCGGCCTGTTTTTGTGCCAGTGAGAGAACTTAATGAGTCTCAGCTTCTCTAACATTCATGAAATCCCCGGGATAATGAGTATGCAAAATATATTACTGCTGCTTTTAAAAGGGTCTGCTTAGGCGTTCCACCCCCTCAGCAAACTCATCCAGGCTTGAATAAAAGCACGATTAAGTGTGAAATTGGCCCAAGCAGCTGTTTCCAGTGAAGAGTTTCTCTAAACCTCCCACTGCTGTAGGAAGCAGAAGGAACCACAAGGTATTTCACTGAAAAGAACAATGTGGAGCAGCATCCACAACATCCCTTGACCTTTCCTTAATACCAGGTAGCAGCTGAACATTCAGGTCAAAGGTTATGATGGGCTGCTGTCTGGCTCCCTGACCATGGACTAGGGTGCCTTATCATCATCACCATCATGTGTGGTCCTATATACAATTAGTAAGAAGTAAGTACGTATTTTTCGCTCTATAAGACGCACCTAGTTTTTGGAGGAGGAAAACAAGAAAAAAAATATTCTGAATCTCAGAAGCCAGAACAGCAAGAGGGATCGCTGCGCAGTGAAAGCAGCAATCCCTCTTGCTGTTCTGGCTTCTGGGATAGCTGCGCAGCCTGCATTCGCTCCATAAGACACACACACATTTCGCCTTACTTTTTAGGAGGGGAAAAATGAGTTTATAGAGCAAAAAATACAGTACTCATGAGATCAGTTATGCTTATAAAAACTGCAGTCTCAGATAGTTTGAAGCAAGAAAGTTGCCACTTGCAAGCTTAAGTATGACTTTGACAGTATTTCCCTACATTTCCAGGTCAGTGCTACTGCAGCAGATAAAAAATTTAGACTGCTGGCATTTTTATCCAAGTTGCACGTTAAATGGATCCCATACCATACGATGGCGAAGAATTCCAGCTATTTCCGACCATGTTTGTGTGTACACAGTCTTTTCTTGGCAGTTTTCAAAACTTCATTAATTTAAGAAATAATACTGCATTCTAGGAAGAAATATTTCAAATTGCTTGACTGAAAATGAAGACCTGCCATTGTGACCTAACAAACCCTGTTTTATTCAGAGGAACAGCATGAGGTCCTTGCTTTTCTAGTTCATTACCTTCATGCTGAAAGGTTTATCTGTAGTCCTGTGACAGCCAATAGGAAAGCAGGCACCTGACATGACATTCTTCACTAAACGTGGCCATTGGCTTTATAAAGTAACAAGGTGATGAAATCTCCCAGTCATCCATATCCTCTGTTCAGGCAAACTTGTCTTCCTGTTAAGCTGTCTGATTCTGACAGCAACTTTTTTAGCCATCAGATAAACTCACCTTAAACAGATAATGCCAGGTTGTTCTCCCTGTAGTTTATTAATTAAATAATGGTGTCTTTAACTGGAGATAAATTAAGGTGTCATTTAGAAGGCTTACTGTTCATTGAAATATCATGCTCACAGCAAGAAAAAATAGCTTCAGATGTGCTTAGTTTATCTGTGCAGTAGTAACTTTGACTTTTTGTGTGTGATTTTACTCACAGTTTAATTATTAAGTTTTCCTATGAGGATGGGACCAGCTAACAGTGCAAGTGGTCAGAGAATTTTAATCCACTGCCTTTGTTCTTAGATGCAGCTAAGAGGCTGCTATAATATGCAATGCAGCAATAAGAGACAGCTTTACAGCAATTCAAAAGTGCTATCACTTAAACAAGGGGTAGGCAAACTAAGGCCCAGGGGCCGGATGCGCCCAATCACCTTCTCAATCCAGCCCAGGGGCGGTCCGGGAATCAGCGTGTTTTTACATGAGTAGAATGTGTCCTTTTATCTAAAATGCATCTCTGGGTTTTTTGTGGGGCATAGGAATTTGTTCATATTTCCCCCCCAAAATATAGTCCAGCCCACCCGAGGGACGGTGGACCGGCCCACTGCTGAAAAAAGTTGCTGACCCCGGACCTAAACCATGGATTGTGATCTGGAACATGCAAGATTTTCAGTTATATTCCACATAGCTACTGGACATCCAAACATTTATGCATCACCCCAAAGATGAAAGTGATCATACACACCCAAAAGAAGACACATTTGCATAAAATTTGCATATGCTGATTTATGTGTAGACAGCATATGGAAATTTAGAAATAATTACAGTAATTTACATAGAAATTCAATATATTTTACCATAGTGGAGAAGCCTGTGACCAAATTGCCTATATGCTCTCCAGTCTTTTGGGCAGGTACTAGCTGTTGATGAGCAACGTCAAGGCATCTGCAATCCATTCTTACAGGGTCCCCCCCCCCCTTTAAGCCGAACAGACAACCTTTCAAATAAAGGGCTGTTCTCTGGCTACTCTTCAGACACTGTACTCTAGAGCGCAGGATTCACCTCAACCCTGTTCCTCGTTCATTACTAACCTGCACATTGAGAAAAGCAAATACAAGAGTCATACTTCCAAATCAATATGGGGGGAAATCATCTGATTAATATTTCATTTGTTTTAACTGTGATTTACTACCCCCGAATCACTGGATTGTTGTGAAGATGAATGAAGCGAATTAGTGAAAACTTGAGGACATGACATTGTCAAGAGCAGGCTGATACATTGGCATAAAGGTAAAGGGTAAAGGGACCCCTGACCGTTAGGTCCAGTCGCAGACGACTCTGGGGTTGGGGCGCTCATCTCGTTTTATTGGCCGAGGGAGCCGGCATACAGCTTCCGGGTCATGTGGCCAGCATGACTAAGCCGCTTCTGGCGAACCAGAGCAGCACACGGAAACGCTGTTTACCTTCCCGCCGGAGCGGTACCTATTTATCTCCTTGCACTTTGATGTGCTTTCAAACTGCTAGGTGGACAGGAGCAGGGACCAAGCAATGGGAGCTCACCCCGTCGCGGGGATTCAAACCGCCAACCTTCTGATCGGCAAGCCCTAGGCTCTGTGGTTTAGACCACAGCGCCACCCTGGCATAGTATCATTATTAATGTTGCCACAGATATGTCTTAACCACTTCGCTCCCAATAAGCTACACTACAGGGATGAGACAGCTAAGGGGAGTGTTTGCAAGCCTGACCTAGCTACAGGTTCCAAGCCAACAACAAAAGAGGAACTTGACTGGGAGAAAGGAGCCAAATAAAAATGTACCCGCAATGTCTATTTTCAGTGCAAATCTAAGCACACTTATTCAAAATGAATGACATTGAGTTCAATGGGACCTACTCCCAATTAAGCGTGTACAAGATTGAATTGAGGAAGGGCCCCAGTTCAGTGGAAGACCATCTGCTTTGCATGCAAAAGGGCTCAGCTTCAATCTGTGGCGTCTCCAAATAGGGCTGGGAGAGACTTCTGGCTGAAATCCTGGAGATTTGCTACCAGCAAGTGTGTGGACAACACTGGTCTGGCTCCGTACGAATCAGCTTCCTATGTTCCTCGTTCGCCTTTGTGTGCTGCTCTTTTCCTGTCCCATAGAGTCTCTGTTGGCAGCGCCTGTGGCGTACAACTGTTTATATTTAATGTATGCTGTCACTCGCTTCCACATTAGTCATAAATCAGCTGAAAGGAACCAAATGACCAGCTTCCTTCCCATTGGTTGTGGCAACATGCCGTTAGTCACACAGACCGTTAAGCAGATTGTTTCTTTTCATCTCTTAAAACAGGACCTGCAGAGTTCTTCACTTGGCTAGATTTGAATTGGTGGAAGTGCAAGCAGTTTGTGTATCTGGATGACTTCACCGCTTTCTTTTTCAGGTTCCCCTTTTAAGGTTCCCACTCATAAAAGCCATCAGTGTATTGTGATATCATAGCCTTGGTAGTACAAAGGCTGCTCTTTAACGTGTAGTTTTAAATCCATTTTTCAAAAAGCTGTTGCTGATGTGAGGGAATCCCTGATCTTAAATGTAATGCAACATGTTAAACATGGCTCAAATGATTTGTATTAATGTTTCCATCTGATTTTTTAGTTTATAAGTGTTTTGAGGACTTAAAGCATTATGTTTTACCTTAACAACAGAATTTAGGGAGCAATCCTAACTTCAGCTGATGCCAGGTGGGACTGCTGTGAACAGGCGGATTGGACCCAAATCTTTATTATTTTGTTTTGTTTTGTTTATTTATTTATTTGGTTTTTCAGATTAAAGTTGTACAATCACATATTCAACATACAACATAAAAACAAGATTCCAAGGAATCTCTTGGACATCCCTCCTCCCCTTTGTGGGTCCTATTGTTAATCATTTCCTCCTGCATCTTTTATGATAATCCAAGTCTTTTACACCTCCATTATTCCCAAAATTCGCCATTAAACTACAAGTGTTATTCCAGTCCTACAGATTTTATCTGTTTACAATGGTTTTTAAGATAAATTATAATTTTTCCCATTGGACCCATATCTGTCTCAATGCCATCACCTGACAGCAGTGGGGTTGGCTTGGGATCCAATGGATCTGAGCCAAGCTCAGCCACTCACCATCCTTGGAATGCCCCATTTTGAGGATCCTGCCAGTGACTCTCACCCACCCACGCCTTTGGAGGGTAGAAGGGGGCGGTCTGTGTCGATGGACTGATGCTACTGTCTTTCCGCAGGTGGTGGGCATTGGAGGCCAGCATGGACAGGCAGAGGGGTATCCCCACTCAATCCACACACACACCCTTCGGACCAGAGCAAAGGGGCAAAGACTGCTCTAAGAAACTAGCTACCTGGTCTGGGGGGGGGGGGGGAACGAACCATAAATATAATTGTTACAATTTTCTTTATCCTGAAAGGCTCCTATTAACAATCCAGGCATAATGTTATGTACTAAGCTTGGATCCTAGAACAATAGGCAAGTAGGATCCTAGAATGCAACAACTGATTGGCCTGCAGGAAAAGACCAATCAGGCTCCAGGAGGGAAGCAGAATCAGCCAATCAGATGGGACCCGTTGTGTAAATAATGTATATAAAAGCCTGAGGTTTGGAGGGCAATTCAATCACCGTTTTACAAGCTGCAATAAAGAGCATGAAATCACTACAGGACTCTGAGAATATTTCACATAAGTTTGACCCCATTGCTGGGATGCTGTGTTCATTTTTGACTTATTTAGAATCATGGCATGGGACAGTGCCCATGCAGAGGCAATGAAGAGGACAGCCATGGTGTGTGTTTTTTACTAGCAATGAGTTGGTCTAGTTTCAGGGGCAAGCTTCAACCGATAAGTCCCATCAGAGGAAGCTCTGCACAAGGACTTCCACTTGCACAATGGAGGTTTCCTCCCTCACCTCCCCCATGGTGCTCCCTGCATTCCCAGAATTGGCTTGGGGGGTGGTCAGGAAACCTGAGATAGCACACAGGAGCAGGAGAAGGATGGTCATTCTGCTGGCAAGCCCAAAAGCTTTTGCTGGTAGAACAATCATAAGAATGTGACGTTGAGTTCCTCCAGTTATTTTATTTCACTTTACCTTGAATTTATGCACTTTGGAATAGACAGAAGCCAGCAACCCACAGGTTCCACCCATTAGGAAGAATAAGGGTGGCAAAATGTGTAGTGGAGTAAGAAATGAAGAACAAGCTTTCCATATGGTACACAGGAGAAGTGTATGTGTATTGGGAGGTGGGGAAAATATACTTAGGCAGGAGGTGTCTTGTGTTAAGGAGACAGACCTGTTCTTTGTTCCGTTCTCTATAAATCTGCATCCCCTCCGTTCCTTTCCCCAGAGGATCTATTTCCAGCCAATCAGCATAAATGGAGACATAGTCCTTATTCACACTGCATGGCTCCTTGGGGGAGGGTGGATGTCATAAAATACCAGGAAGGACAACCATTAAATCATACAGAAGGTTGTGGAATTTACCAGTATTAAATGGGCTGATCTGAAACCTAAGAACTCAAAAACAAACAAATGCTGTTTTCTGGCCACCCCTGATCTCCCACCCTCCACTTTTCCTCTCCCCCTTTTGGATTAAAAACCCTCCAAGAACATTCAGTCTCTGGGGATCTGGGGAGTAATTAAACATTTTGTGCATCGTTTCATCCTCTGCCAAGCAGCTGGCATCGCACAAAACCTCCCCTTGCCAGCCTTTTTCACTGATGCCAAATAATATAAAATCCACCAATTGGAAGAAATCTCTAAATGCTTCTGAATCACCCTTGAGATCCCATGTGACTTAAACATATGGATGGTGTCAGGAAAGCTGTGGATCTGATAGCTGTGCTGTGTCCACAAGATACCATTTATTTGAAGTAGAGCCTTTGAGTAAGACGACTTGCACTTAGAAAGTCCGGGTTCAAATGAGCCCTCTCTGTGTACTGTTGCAGACGGCCACAATATTGACAACTCAGGCTGCTACAGTCAAATAGCACTGTGTGCAAGGGTGGAATTTTGGGAGGGCAGTTCCTCCACACCATGTTTTAGCACAGAGGTATGGAGAAAGAAGATCCAGATCTACAAACAATTCCTGAAGCAAAGTTCTTAACCCGAGGTACTATTTCTGGGTTAGTGGAGTCTGTAACCTGAAGCGTATGTAACGCGAGGTACCACTGTATTTGCACCTGCAGGTTTTACTACTGGATAACTCCTGGTGTGCAGCAGGTAATGATTCACTCCTCCCCTCCCCGTACCTCCTGGCTCCTGTTGGCTCTCTCCCATTTTCACTGCTGGGTGAAAGGTCAACGGGAGCTGAGGAGTGTCTTGTTCAGGATAAATCATCCCCAAAGGATGTGGGTGAAAATGCTTATGATTGTCCAAATGTGGGAGAGGCAATGAAAACGAAAATGAAAATGCAAGGCAATGAAAATGCAAAGGGACATGATAGCAATCCAAAGAGGCCAGAGCCCCATAGGAAAAAATGCACATTGCAGAGGCATTTTTGAAGAGACAACATGTATATTTGTTTTTTAAGCTGTTGCTGTAAATCTCTGAGCCAAGATGAGCAAGCAGAAGAGCTTGGGTTTTTGTTCTGGTTTCTTTGTTTTTGTTTAAGAGCATAGTTATAGTGGGCGTAACGGAAACCTGGTGGAATGGAATGGAAATCTGGTGGAAACTGCTGGATGCGGTTGTCTCTGGATACAAACGCGATAGAAAGTTGCTCTGAATATTAAAGAGGACATAGAGTCCAGCAAGATAGAAGTTCCACAAAACAACAGTGGATGGCAACACTGGACTCCGAGAGTAATTTTGTAAGGGGACTACATTATTGCCCTTCTGATATAATGACAGGATGGTGTTGAGATGGAAAATGAAACCAAGGAGGCATCAAAAGAACGAGATGTAGTAATAGGTAAGTCCAATTACCCTCACATAGACTATGTGTGTATCCCTGCACTGTAAAATTTCTAGATCCTTAAAATGACTGTATCATTTGTTATTAAACTGAGCAGATGAGAGGTGATCCTAGACTTAAGTGGTGTACTGGGCCCGCTACAAGATGCAAGTCTTGTTGCACTGCTTGGATACAGGGACCAAACTGCAATCCAATTCAACAGATAACACCAGTGGACAATTGAGAATAAAGCTCAGTGGCCTCACATTTTACTTTAAAAGAGAGAAAATGCTCCACAGTAAATGTAGCAGTCATGGGAAATGAGGACAGGTTCTGTTATGGATCAACACCTGGTTAAACAACAAGAAGCAGAGAGAATGGGGAAATGGACATTTCTCATAATGGAAGGGTGTAAGAAGTTGGGGGGGGGGTTTCCCCCAAGGAGTGGCACTATATTAGGAATGGTGGTTTGCAACTTGCTCGTGAATGACAGGGGTGAACCATGAGGTAGGCAAATTTGATGACACCCAATTGTTCCAGGTGGTAAGAACAAAAAGGTATTGCAGGGCATTCTGTGTACAAAATGTAACGTAGGAAACAGCACCTAGTCCTGGACATATTCTTGTTTCATCTCAACTGGGGAAAACCCCCACATTTTATATCATTCTATCTATGGCAATAGGTTTTGTTAGTGTCTGCTTATTAGACATGGTCTGTTCATAATTACTTGCCCTGGCAAATGATACAAGAATGAATTCATCACTTGATTGTTTGTTTTCAACACCCATCTAGCATTTGCTTTTTCTCTCTTGCGGCTGGCATTGAATACTGGGCCAGACCTTGAAAAAGTACTTCCTTCCTGCTGGGAGTTGGTCAACAACATGACCAGGAATTCCACATCTGTTTGGGAACCACCCGGAATCTCTCTTTGCCATTCTAGACTGCTAAGTGTGGCTAAGTTCACGTGTATCCTGAGCAATTATGCATTGATTTTCTGCAATTGTAAAAGCAGTATGATTGGGATTGGTGTGTATATTTCGATGATGAACACTTTATATGTTTATTGGGGAGAGGGATAAGAACAGAAGAAGAGCTCTGTTGGATCAGACAGAGGTTCCCTCAGTAAAATCCCTTTTCCAGCATTCACAGTTGTTCTACTCTGTTTTTTTCAGTTCTAACACCTTTGCAAAGCTCATGTTACCTGGATGCTAATTATGTTTAATAACAGGTGGGGGAGCTGAGTTCTTGCAGTAAGTTCTGCCTCAAAATAGCAGCCCAGCTTTTGCAACAATGATGCAACGCCTCCTAAATAAATGTTAGATAAAACGCTCAAGCCAGAAATATAATACAAACTTCAAAACTGATTATGGAGTTAGATCAGCCTTTCTCATGTTAGCCTGCTTCTCAGACAGACATGGTTTATAGCAGGCATAGGCAAACTGGAACGTGTCCAGAGGAGGGCAACCAAAATGGTCAAAGGCCTGGAAACGATGCCTTATGAGGAACGGCTAAGGGAGCTGGGCATGTTTAGCCTGGAGAAGAGGAGGTTAAGGGGTGATATGATAGCCATGTTCAAATATATAAAAGGATGTCACATAGAGGAGGGAGAAAGGTTGTTTTCTGCTGCTCCAGAGAAGCGGACACGGAGCAATGGATCCAAACTACAAGAAAGAAGATTCCACCTAAACATTAGGAAGAACTTCCTGACAGTAAGAGCTGTTCGACAGTGGAATTTGCTGCCAAGGAGTGTGGTGGAGTCTCCTACTTTGGAGGTCTTTAAGCAGAGGCTTGACAACCATATGTCAGGAGTGCTCTGATGGTGTTTCCTGCTTGGCAGGGGGTTGGACTCGATGGCCCTTGTGGTCTCTTCCAACTCTATGATTCTATGATTTTATGATTCTAACTGCCCTCCAGATGTTTTGGGACTACAACTCCCATAATCCCTAGCTAACAGGACCAGTGGTCAGGGATGATGGGAGTTGTAGTCCCAAAACATCTGGAGGGCCGAGTTTGCCTGTGTCTGGTTTACAGGAATGGAGTTTAACTTGAAGTAAAAAGTCTAGGTCTCATTTCCTTCTAATTGTAAATCTGTAACACCCACTGACAACCACGTGAAAGTGGTTGCTGATTCAACTTCACATATAAAGTCTCATTCACTAGCATAAGAATACTTTGCAAATGAAAAGTATAAGCAAGGGAGCATAGGATACAATCAAAATGATAAACGAACCATATAGGAAGTGAAAGTCAACACCCTCCTTTTGCACAATAAACTACAAGGAAAGGATTATAATATAAATAGTTCTGTGTGGTTCACTTGGAAATATTAAGCATGATTTCCTGGAATTACATTCACTTTGTTACCAAACCACCAAACAATAAAGAAAGTCCTAGAAAAAGTAACAGCAAAACAATGCCTCGGCTTATCTAAAGCAGACCTGTACAACTTGCGGTTTACCAAGCTGAAAAGAGTAGCTTACCTGTTTATGGTGCCCTCCTATGAATAGGACCTTCATAAAGCTCCTGTTTTGTGCCTGCCTAGGAATCGTAAAAAACACACACACAAAAACTGGATGGTTGTCAAGCACTAGGCATGCCATAATTCCTAGTTGATGGGCTGTATTTGGCTTGATAGGTCATAAACTAGGTTAAAGAGTGCACATTTCAAGCAGAGTAATTGTGCCACCTAGTGGTCTAGAGATAACATCACAGCTGCATTTTTTGGTCCAGTAAATTCTATATGGCCTTGCCTGTAATTTAAAAAGATAAATTAAAAGATGCGAATTTTATTTTACTTGTTTAAATTTATGAATTGTCTTCCACATAAGTCTCAATGTGATTTGAGTAATTAAAAGTTACATCAAACTCCATAAACTTTTCACAAGAAATAACCAGAAAAACCCACTACATACTCTTCAACAGCATATAGAAAAACATAATAAAACATTAAACGTTACAATCTTCCCCATACAGGGCTGCCTTAGATGGCTTGGGGGCTGGATGACTCCATACCCTCCAATGTTTCTCCAATGAAAATAGGGACATCCTAAGGAAAAGAGAGACATTCCGGGATCAAATCAGAAACTGGGTCGGCTTCTGTAAATCCGGGACTGTCCCTGGAAAATAGGGAGCCTTGGAGGGTCTGCCACTATATCTAGGATTAGTCCTGAGAAACAGTGTAGCTTTTCCATTAAGACTTCAGAAATAATTAGCATTTGATGTCTGTTATTTATGCCTCATGCCTGTCATGATTTTAAAATTGGTTTTGGAACCATATGTATGCATATAAGATGTTTACAACATGCAGGTAGGAATTCCTCCTCTCTCCTTAACAAAAATTACTGGTGCCCTCATTTCACTGTGTCTAAACTGTGCCAGATACTTCATTATTGACATCGCAGCAGCTTCTTCCTTTTTTTAAATGAGAGACTACATTTTTAATGGCAGACAGGCTTATGCTTCTTCAGGAGATTTCTCTGATGGTATGGAAATCATTTATCACTGTGGCACTTACATCTTGCTATATATCACGATGGATACACATTGGGCTTGCTATTGTGGCTAGAGAATTTGTGCTGGGATGGTTGTTAAAATCAATCTTCTCCTTAGTGCAGCATTTTCACATTCTTCCTTGTTCAGCAAGCCATTACAGAGAAACATGACGTCTGAAGAGAATTTCTTTTTCAAGTCCGCTTACAGAAATCCTCCTAAAATAGTTGTCTTTTGGCCAAAGATTACAGTGGACGCTTGGGTTGCGAACGTGATCCGTGCAGGAGGCACGTTCGCAACCCACAGCGCTACGTCTGCGCACACGCAGGTCGCGATTCAGCACTTCTGCGCATGCGCAAAGCGTGATTTAGTGCTTCTGCGCATGCACGAGCACCAAAACCTAGAAGTAACCTGTTCCGGTACTTTTGGGTTCGGCATGGTGCACAACCCGAAAACACAAAACCTGAAGTGTCTGTAACCTGAGGTATGACTGTATATGCACTTTATCCCTTACAGTTGTGTGGATCACATCAACAGTTCTGGGGCTTGGCAGGAGGATCCATAATTTATTTCTACTTCCTAACACAAAGAATGGTCAACCATCATAACATTTGAACTGTTTATTGTTGTTAATGTTACAGCATAATAATAATTTTAAAAAAGAAAAGCAACATAAAGGATTTAATTAACACAAGTAAGATAATTACATATTGGTTGTTTCATTTTATCAAAGATATTATTTTAGGAGGAAGTATAAAAGCAAAAACATCTATCTTTGAATTCATAAGATGTGGCTGAGTATTGCCAACTTTAAACAACAGTGGTGTAGGAAATACCGTATTTTTCGCCCCATAGGACGCACCGGCCCATAGGATGCACCTAGTTTTTTTGGGGGGAAATAAAGAAAAAAAATTATTTCCCCCCCAGGTGCAGGGCTGGGGCGGGGAAGCCCGAGCTTCCCCCAACCCCAGCCCCCAGAACAGGCTGCTATCCGCAAGCCGTGGGAGAGCTGCGCGACTTCGCGCAGCTCTCCCACAGCTAGCGGAGGGCTGCGCGAAGCCCGAAGCATGGGGCGTGCTGAGCTCAGCACAACCCAAGCTTCTGGGTGCAGGCAAGCTCTCCGCTAGCCGTGGGAGAGCTGCGTCTCCCATGGCTAGCGGATAGCTTCCTGAAGCCTGGAGGGCAAGAGGGGTCAGTGCGCACCGACCCCCCTCGCTCTCCAGGCTTCAGCGAAAGCCTGCATTCGCCCCATAAGACGCACACACATTTCCCCTTCATTTTTGGAGGGGAAAAAGTGCGTCTTATAGGGCGAAAAATACGGTACCTATGATTTTTTTCTTTGGGAACAATTATATTATTATTATTATTATTATTATTATTATTATTATTATTATTATAATACTGCCCTACACCTGCAGGTCTCAGGGAGGTTCACAGGATCATTTGCCATACCAGTCCTTAAAAGTAGATGTGATTCCATTTTTATGCCTGGCCCTGCAGGCTGTGACTTGATGGCAATTGTGATCCAGCCACATGTGTTCTAAATGTTCCAAATGTTCCAAATGTTCCAAATGTTCCAAATGTTTTATGCTTCAAAATCCTGAAAAACATACTTCTAACCAGCATATTTACATCTTTCCATCACAGCTGATAACATTAGCTGATATAATTGCATCTGCTCACTCTGAAAAACTCCTGGTTGCATCACATCACAAACAACAGTCAGACTTCAACACAAGTTGGCTGCACAGCTGCAGTCTTATGCATAGTTACTTGGATGTCATTCAGATTGGAAAAGAGTGGTATTTAATTACTTTTATCATGTAGGTGGGTGGATTTCTGTGGTGGGTGGGTAAAAAGGTAAAGGATCCTGGATGGTTAAGTCCAGTCAAAGGCGACTATGGGGTTGTAGCACTCATTTCGCTTTCAGGCCGAGGGAGCCAGCGTTTCCGCTTTCTGGGTCATGTGGCCAGCATGACTAAACTGCTTCTGGCGCAACAGAACACCATGACAGAAACCACAGCGCACGGAAACGCTGTTTATCTTCCCACCACAGCATTATCTATTTATCTAATTGCACTGGTATGTTTTTGAACTTCTAGGTTGGCAGGAGCTGGGACAGAGCAACGGGAGCTCACTCCTTCACAGGGATTATTATTAATCATAATCATAATAATCATTTATTTATACCCTTCCCATCTGGGTTTGAACTGCCAACCTTCTGACTGGCAAGCCCAAGAGGCTCAGTGGTTTAGACCACAGCCCCCCCCCCCCCCGTTCCCTGCTTTGGGTCAACCTATCACTGGCATCTGGGTCCCAGAAAGTTACCCACAAAAGAATGTAGCTCTCACACTAAAAAGATTCAGTACCCCAGCTTAATTAATTCTTTAATCAACATGCAGCAGAAACGTGCCATATGTTACTACTATTCTGTCCTTAAAAGGAAACAGATGACTGGTGTTGTAACTAAGGGAAGTGGGAGTTGCACAAAATAATATATTCATGTTCAATATTTAGCTGTCCAAAAAGAAAGATGCTGGTGAGCTAAATCCTGCGTAAACCTGCTGTGCTCTGACTTAAAACTCACTTATCCTAGATGCAGATAGGCATCTGCAACCTGGTGCTCTCCAGATGTTTTAGACCAGTACCCCCACAACCCTAGCCATTGGCTATAAAGGCTGAGACTGATGTTAGTTGTAATCCAAAACATCTGGAGGCCACCAGGTTTGGTAATGTTGTTGCTATAGATGCTTTTTTCATGGCCGTTCAGCTCAGAAGCTCCCTTCCCTATGATGATTTCACATGCTCCCAGACGAAGCTGTGAGTGACACTTAAAACTATCTCTGTAAATATTAGCTTTCTCTTCAGAGCTAAAAGCAGAGAGGATGATGCACTGAGCAATAGAAACCTTATTCATATTCAGAGGGCATTGCTGAAGACTGGGAACTGACTGTCCTAACACATACATATTCTATGCAAATCAAAATCACCAAAATATTAAGAAAAGGTATTATGCGATTTGGATCAGGGGACTGTGAAAATTAAAGTGATGAAGGTCATTGAAATGCCATTGCGTATTTGCCCTTGGAGTAATCAATAATACTGATCAATTAACTACTCCATACTCACTTTACTAATTCTGATTGCTTACTGTTATTAGCGAGTGCACCTGTTGTCATTATTGGAACTTGGATGGTATCTGGAACTAAACAACTGCAGAGATACACATAAAACGTAGCTAAGAAGACAGAAAAGGTGTATAGAATATGCACTGACTTAGACATGCTGCTGCCTCCTCTAAGTGGATTCCTTTGGACTTTACCACACTTTTGAAATTGTGGTGGATGCTACGTGCAAAATACCCATTTACAATTGTGTGAATTCCATGTGAGCAGGTTTGTACATGCACCATTCTCCATGTGATTCTGGATGCACACGAGCTTGTTGTCAAGGAGGCTCCTGCCCGCTTGAACGTGCCCAATGCAACTGGCCAAAGGAAGCAAACAATTTGCAGAAAACTCTCGACAGCAACACATTTTCAAGGGTCTCCTTGAGTGCTCCTTGCTTATACAACCACCATAATGTCTTCCAGTGGTTTCCGTGTCAGGTCTGGCACAGTAGCATCTTTTCTGGGGTAGCCGACAGGTAACAGCAAGAGTAGCTTTTCATTTGTTGGACGCTCAAGCAGCACCCTTAGGCGTGGGCCGCAATTCAGGGGTGTAGAGGTAACCGTCACCAGACCCACATTCTAAAGAAGAAAAGGAAATACTGGAACACTCTAGGAACACAGCATCTATCACCTCCCTTATCTCCCTTATCTATCACCTCCCTTATCTGTGCTCTATAAACTTCCTTCTTTACATGTTCACAAAAATGAATAAATCTGTTAGACTCTTTTCTCCTTTTTGCTATACATAATAGTTATTTTGGTGGTTCCCCTTCCCTTTATGTAAGGGGTAAAACTCTGCAGCTCATGAAACTGCTCTCATAACATCAAGCCATAACCCAGAAGTTATGCGTGATGACATACAGCATGCTTTTGCAGCTGTTTTAGCTCACCACATGTGAGCTCACATGGTGTAGCCACAGAAGAGCTGGGTTTTAAAGTGTTGTTGTTTTTAAATTCCTCTCAGCTTACTGTGCAGCCTCAACTGTGTCATTATCTCCAATCCTAGCCTACCTTAAAGGATTGTTATAAGGCTGAAGTGACCCTCTTATAAACTCCACAAAAGAAGGATGAGAAGCAAATGTGACTTGCAATGGTGTGCATCACCTTATTTGAAGACTGGGGGCTGGGTCCCGCTGAAACAAACAGCACAGTCAAATTCTTGAGGCTGACGTTCTAACAAGCCTGCTTACTAAAATGCAGGTCCAAAGACTTACTTTGGAATAAATGGAGAAGGGCCACAGTAGCTCAGGGATAGTTACGTGCTTTGCATGTTGGAGGTCCCAGGTGCAGTTAAATGGATCTGACTCAGTATAAGCTTCCCATGCTCCTAAGTATGTTTAGTATTGGAGCCCCAGTGAGACTTAGGCATGCTCAGCTTTCTCTGGTTTGTATCTAAATATATACTTATGTGTACTTTACGTTACAGACCACAGTATTTCTCTGTGTGTTTTTGCTCAAACTTTCACCGCAGCCTATGCTAACCTAACAGTTGTGCCTGAGCATCTGCTTCTCTGTGTGGTAGTCCTAGGGAGCTTCCAGGCTGTTAAATTGACAAATTCAGATTGCGCACTTTAGACTTGATGCTCTTGTGCAACAAAGCCACTCCCCTCCATGGACCTTTTGCATTCAGGAAAATGACAAGCATTGGGAATTGCTTGATGCCACAATTATCTAGCCTCTCTGCAAACAAGTCAGGATGAATGCTCAATAGAGAGATGGCCTGGAAATAACCCTAGGGTTCTCCCACTGGTGTTTTTCCTGCTCTGGGATACCTGGAAATATGGTCTGTTTCCTTTTAAGCCCTTCCCTGCCTTCCACACCTTAGCCAATGTGACCCAGAACACAATTTACTGAGAGGCTTCCCTACAGGCTACTGTCTTGAATACCTGCTGCACATTTCTTACGTTTCATCCACCTCTTGCTTTTCCCCAAATTGCAAGCATACCTGGAGTGCAGCGAGGAGGATGCCGCAGGCAATAGACACACTGATCTCATTGTAGTAGTGGGTTTTCTTTTTCCCATTTGGAAGCCTTCCATACACCTGCTTGAAAATAAGAATCAGGTAGGGAGCTGCATCCAAGTATTCTTTTATCCAGTTTGTCCTAGAAAAGGATATTTGTAAAATGTTATTTAACCTTTAGCTCCACATAAAATATTTGCATTGGCTAACCTTCCTCCCCTGGCTATATACAACACTTTGCTCTAATCTGATAAGTCTGACAGTCTGTGCTTACCGGAATCAAAATATTTAGCAACTGGTTGCTTCCTCATTTTTGGTCCTAATTGCTTCTAAAACATGTGCGTAGGTTGGTTGTAGTTTTCCCTATCTGCAATATACCGGTAGGTCCTGCGTTATAATCTAAGGTTACCAGATTTTTTTCAATGAATCCGGGGACATTTTCAACTTCAATATATTTTGTATGGGAACTGATTTGTAAATCCGGGAACTGTCCCTGGGAAACGGGGACATCTGGTAACCTTATTATAATCTATATCATTAAAAGCAAAACAAAAACAAATGGGATGTCACAAGGAAGCAAGATATTTTGGAGTATTAATGCTACAAGCCCTTCCATCTTATACTCAGATTGTATGCTTGCGAAAACAAAACCATATACAGTATCTGAAATACACCATGATATCCAGTGACATCCATTCCAAAGAAACCAAACCCTGCATAAGTGCTGGAATCTCTGGGGTCTCTCACTGCTTGCGGGTTGGGGTGCACACAACAATATACATATTCCATCTGTTTAAGCTGCCAGACTTTTATGGAGAAGCATGTGCGTGTGGTCAGAGTCTTGGACTGGACCACCCACAGGTTACATTTTGCTCTTATTGCTTTTAGCTGTCGTAGGGGGTGTCAAGGATGCCTTGATGGACTGAAAGCTGGGATATAAACATTTTCAATAAAAAATAAAGACATGGTGATGGATTGATGCTATTTACATAGTGAACCCTGAAGTCTGATGAAATTAGAAAAGTTCCCTTTTCCAGCTAGAAGTCGTTCCCTTGAGCTTTCTATTTCAGCTTCAGAAAGCAAGAACGGAGTGTTAGAAATACATATTTAAACAGTGAAATAAGTGAGTTGCTTTTAAAGGGCAGCCAATCTCTCCAAGTTCTTTACTGAAAACCTAATCTAATCTGGAAACTTTCAGCCTAAGCTTTTCTAAAACAATTCCATCTCTCAGATTAGTTAACATCCCTGGCACTTACTAATTTTTAGAAAATATATATGCTGCTCTTCAAACAATAGTGTCTGTTATTTATTGAAAATAATAAAAAGAGGAATCAGCCACATAAAAATAAAACATTGAACGGGAGCTGTGATCCTATAACCACTTATATATGGATAAGTCCCATTAAAATATATGTGACTGGCAAGTAAATCCACTGTTGAAATCAGGCTTAGGCTCACAAATGCTGACATCAGCCCTCTTCAAGTATTTTTCTGATTCAGTAATTCCATATGTGAGTGGGATACAGGGATCCTCTGCCTGCCCCATTGCTGTGACCCTCTATGAGCTGAATGGATGCTGCCTGAAGTGGGGTGTCGACTTCACTTATGTAGGCTCCCTGCACAATGGAGTCTCTCTGATTTTACAAGGTTCTACATTCTACAGGGAGGCTCCCCAGATCAGACATCCGTTCATCAACTCATGGATGGTCAATGGGGCACAACTTGCACATTTGTACCATTGGCCGTCCTCATATTCTAAGCTTAGAAGAACACCTGAAGATACCAAACCCTTTTGGACTTTATGCCACTATCTAAGAAACAAGAGCTATGTATGCACACTTACCCATTTGTAGTTTACCTGACTCTGGAATCATTCGTGCTCATCCGCAACATGCTGCTTTCAATCTGAATTTATTCTGGATCTTGCCATCCACGTGGGTGGAATATGGTTACTTGATACATGTTTGAAAACTCTCTGCTTGATTAGGAAATTCTCCAAAATCTGCACTTCCGACATGAGTTGCCATGTGTCTGGATTTTCCCCAGACATTTAAGCGATTTCCACCAGGTTGCTGTTACAGACGGCCTAATCCTGGCTATGTCTGGGAAATTCCAGACATATGGCAACTCTGGGTTATCAATGTCCTTTCGCGCCTGCACTTGCCCCAGGTGAATGAAAAAGTGGTGGTTTTGATCTTAGTATACTCCCACACATGACATCGTTGTGCAGATGTGAGCACACACACACTCTGCTAGGACTACAAACATCAGTTTTTATCTGTTTTCCAATGGATTCATTGTGGGATAATGCAGAATTTATCTGCACCAAATGTTTATATTGGGAATGAAACCACTTTCTCAAGAGGCACTTTCTCAGGGCAAAAAGAAAATGCAGTAAATCTAGATTGTGTCTAGACTACATAGAAATAAAAATACTCTGTTTCCATTGTTTCCAGAATAAAATGTTCTTTTAGAACATTAGAAGAGGGTCTTGGAAGAGGAATCTAGAAGATTCAGGTGCTCACTGACATATACTGCTCCTATAACCATTTGGAGATTTGAAAATTAAAACCAGCACCTTGAATTATATCCATAATATCCTGTCCAATATCCTGTCTCTCACACATTTTGATTCCAGGCCTTCTCCAAAAAGCATAATAAAAGACATATTTAAGCCACAGAAGCTGCCTGGAGCAGTCAGTATCACACTGGTATTGGTACCTCAATCTTTTCAGGTCATTAACCCATTTGTCCCCCATCCTTTTTTTGTAGTTTATTTCTTCTTCATCTTCAATGATCTCCCGGATCTTGTGTTTTATTTCTGCATCTTGCACTACTACAAAGGTCCAAGGCTCCGTGTGTGCCCCACTGGGAGATGCTCCTTTAATCAAAACAAATAAATGCTCATATTAAAGGAAGCTGTGCCACAAAAACATAAGGAAAATTAAACCTTATGACACCCAGGAGATCTCACCCTAGTTCTTCAAATTCCATGATTTATTTGATTTTCATTGGAGGGGTAATGTGGGAGCAAGGAAGGTGTCTGTGGGGAAAGGAAACGAATTCTGATAACACACTTTGCAACCCAGTGCTGAAATGCAGCCTGAGATGTTTAGATCTACTCTAGGCTCTAGAGCAAGGATGGGGAACCTGTGGCCATTCAGATGTTACTGGACTCCAGATCCCACGTGCCTCAACCAGCACAGCCAATGGTCAGCTGCAGTCCAGCTGCAGGGCCAGTGATCTAATGCCAGTGTTTCTGGGCTGTGTCTCTTCCTGTGTGGTCCTTGGCTTCTCACATTACCCGGGTTGCATGCAAAGCTTCCCATCACACCAGCATAATGTCAAAAACATGTACACAGTTAGAATGCTGGGAGGGGATCCTTTGAGGAATATTGAAGTCAGCTGTGAATTTTGACACAAAGGGGTGCCCTCCTCCTCCTCTTCGCTATGACTCCTATTGCAGACATCATTTCATAATATCACTTGAACACATTTACCATAAAGCCAATGGGATACTAGAATGTCTGCCCAACGTTTTTGTCACTCCCAAGGAATCCATTTGGGCAGCATAGTACCTGCTGTTTTAATCACGTTGTCAATCACCTCTCTTGGAACCGGCTCGTCACTTATAAACCGGACCGATCGTCTCTTATTGAGAAGCTCGTAGAAAGCCTTTGATCTCTTCACCATGTCTTCTTCAGTATATCGCTCGGTTGAAAAGGGGACGTGTGCAATGTTGTCATCTAAGCCTTGCCATTCACCACCATCATCTGAGTGGGGAGAGGAGAAGCAGAGGAGAAGGTTACCTATTTTCCATAAGAGATTTGCTTAACTTGCTGTGGGAAAATTATTAAACATGTTTTTCTGATATATATCAATGTAAAGCACTATTGATTGATTGATTGATTGATTGATTAAATTTGTATACCACCCTATATCCGTAGATCTCAGGGCAGTTCACAGCACAAAACTACACACAAAACTACACACAAAATACATAATAAAAACAGAAACAGAAACAACCCAGTAATGTCAGTCAACACGTTTCCCATGGATAAAAACAATCTCTAGCACAGCTCATTGCAAAGACAGCCCTGGAAGAGCGCAAGGGAACTCTGGGCAGAACACCTTATGAAAAAGGAGGTCTTCAAGCAGGGGAAGGTGGGACAGCCACCTGTTGAGGATGTCTGGCTCTGGGTCAACTGCATCAAGATGGGAACTAGATTTGATGACCTATGAGGTCCTGTCCAACTCTTATGATTCTATGGAGTCACTGCCCCTCTATGCCTCTAGTGCTCCCCTACCCCTCCAAAATGCCTAGCAAAATAACCTACACATTCTGATGGCATTGCACAGTGCATTTAATAACCCCCACCAGTAATGGCAGAGATGTATAAATACACAGCATGATGATGTAAGGGCATGGGAGCAACTTTAACTTCACATTACAGCAGAAGAAGAAGAGAGCCCACCATTTTGGTTGGCAGTTCTGTCTTTTTTTGTAACAAGTAGCTCTGCAGCAAGAATATAGATTAGGTAGAGATTCTGCAGAGACAAATGTGTGTCACTGTGTGGGAGGAGCAGTGCTTGGGAGTTGTGACGATTTTTGGAGTCCCAGGAAGAAGAACAAATAAAAAATGCTACTAATAATACGTGTCATGAGTTATATTTTCTAATAACACAAATTGTGGTGGGATGGTTATAATTTGACCTTATAAAATCAATGAAAGCTGGTCTGCTTTGTAAACACTCTTTCCAGTGCCCTTGCAAACCCAGTAAATATGAGAGTGATATCTCCATTACTGTGTAAGCTATTTAAAAGACATTAAAAATCCATTCTGAGAAGGGGTGTCCCATATAATGCAAATTTAATACTAGTAGCTGATATTGACTAGTCTAAAGTTCAAATTGGGCCTGTTGTGATGCAATAAGGAAATGTAAAGATCTCCATTTCTTATTTTCTGGTTTGCAAAGTGATTATCAGTTGAAATGGCCACAATAAACAGAGTTGTACAGCTTGGTCCTATATATGTTTACTTGGGAAGCAAGTCCCACTCATTCAGGTAGGTAGCCATGTTGGTCTGACGCAGTCAAAATAAATTAAAAAATTAAAAAATTGTCCAGTAGCACCGTAGAGACCAACTAAGTTTGTTCTTGGTATAAGCTTTCGTGTGCATGCACACTTCTTCAGATACAAAGATACAAAGTCCCACTGTATTCATCTTTACTTACTCTCAAGTATGCATTTTCTCATAATAATATAAAAGAAGAAAACGTGCACAGGTTTGAAACAGGAGAACAACATTTGGCCTGCAGCAGTGACATTTGTGACGCTAAAACAGTATGTTCTGCACCTTTTCCACTTAAAAAACTATTGAGCTGCTGAAGCTGGTAAAGAGTGTCTCCTTTAGCTGCAGTCAAAAATCACAAAAATTGCTTTGAAGCATTCTTAACCTTTCCCAAACTGCTACCTCACTCCATTAAGTGAGTCTAGCGACTCCATCCAAGCAGTTCAGGGGGCTCAAAATAATGGACTGCTGGGTTAGAGGTATGTGATTTCATTGGTTTCTGACGTCTCTCACTCACACACCCTTCCATTGTCCTGAATCTCCTGAGCCAAATCCTAAGGGCATTCTGGAAATATATTGGTGCTAACTATGGTGTATATAGTTCTATGTGTTGGATTAATCTAGCTTTAAACCTATTCCTGAATCTTGAGTTATTCCAAGCAGCAATAGACGCATGATACATCTTCATTGATCCAACATAGCAGGAACAGTGAACTTGTGCTCTCTCCCCCCAAAGCAGTTGGACTTCAGCTCCCATCAGCCTCAGTCAGGATGGACAGTAATTATTAATTATGGGAGTTGGAGTCTGGCAACATCAGGAAGGCCATAGGTTTCCCAGCAATGTATTATCAAAGCCACCAATGAGGACTTTGTCCTGGCAACAGAATATCCACACCACACTTCTTAATGTATCTCCAGTAAGACATGAAGTGAGAAAGGTGATTGTAAAGCTGGGTGATTGACTATCAAGATTGCTACTGTTATTATTCTTGAAAAATAATTGTAGAAGAATGCCATCAAGTCTCATAAATAGATTGATAATTTCTATACCTCCCCCTTTTTTTACTAGGTTTATTTGTGTATGTTCCAAGCAGACGTGGACTATTTTCAGAATGTGAGTTAATGCTTAATTTAAAAGGAACTTTATAAATAAAATACTAAGCTGTAACCTTTACTGGGTTCCTACCTAGGCTTCCTCTGCTCTATGAGAAATCTACAGAGCTCGGATATAAAACTTTGAGTAAATCAAAACAAACCTACCATGTCACTAATGAATGGTATACATCCCACAATCCTGGTTGTGGAAGCTGCTTATTTTCTCTGACTACGATGGCTGCATCATGTGGGTTGCCTGACTCATCCACCACAAAGCTTTTAACGTGGTTGACGTGCAAAATGTTAAGCATTTTTCTTTTCTTTTCTTTTTACAAATAATGCTTACATTGGACTTTGCATCCCTCCAACCTAAATCTGTTATTAACTCCCCCCCCCCCCATTTCTTACATTTGGATTTCCTACAAACCTTCATTGGCTAAAATACACATTTCATTTCAAAAAGATTTCTCTTCCACTTTCTGTCCTCAGTCAGAAACATTAGCATGTGCATGCAACCCAGTTTAAAGCACAATATTGTGTAGATGCCTGTTGCACTCAGATCAGACAACCTGTCCGCCATGGGCAGGCACCTGCTGTGGGCACAAAAAAGGACCAAAAACTGTCCCAAGCAGAATGGTTTTTCCTTATGCTCCACAAAAACACTGCACAGAAGGTATTGTTCTGAGTTATTTTGAGCCCTGCAACTGCAAACATGGGGATAAAAGACTATTTTCTCACAGAGGTATTAGCTTAGCTGCTTTAATTTCCTTAGAGATAAAAGGTGCTTGACTGGCAGCGATCTTGGACTTTAATCAAGTGCAGCTCAAGCAGAAATTACTGTTCTGTTGATAAGAAGCAAAGTGTGTGTGTGGTGTGTGTTTGTCAGAGGGGGTGGGGAGAGAGAGAGAGACCATGCTAAAGGGCTTCGGGAATGTTTTGCAGTTGTGTGTTCATTATACAGCACACACAACTGGAGATTTGCCCATTACCTTTTACTTATAAAGTGTATTCTAATCTGAGGGTGGATATTTAGGGCAGCATTTTTTATTTGGATCATTTAAATTCCTAGACAGAGACATGGGCATAGCCGGGGGGGGCAGAGGGGGGCAGCTGCCCCACCCTAAATCAAGTAAAGCAATAAAAATACTTAACTAACTGAGGTTCTGCCCCCCCCCAACATAAAGCCTGCCCCCCCTAATATAAATCCTGGCTAGGCCCATGGACTGAGAAGTAAAAAGCAAAAGGAGATATGGAAGAAAAAGAGAATCATTTAGGTGACACATAAAAAATGGAGACTTATTTCACATCGGACACTTCCCTTTGTTTTTGTTTGGAAAGGATTAGGGCACTCACTGTTAATTATTTAAAATCTACTTAGGATCACCAGCATCGCAGACACCATATAGCACATGTAATTGACATACTCTCCATCTAGAAAGCTCACGGTCTATGTTAGGCAGACTTACAAGGCAATTCTATACATGGCTTCTCAGAAGTAAGTCCTGCTGAATTCAATGGGGCTTACTCCCAGATAAGTGACTATAGGATTGCAACCGAACTGTTAGCTTTAATGCAAAATTATCCACTCTTTGTCATTCTTTATAAGTTGAGGAAGAAGTGAAAATCCCCAATCCATCCAGGGCCAGACATACACAGAAGCTGTACTTAGATCTGGAACCTCTTTCATGAACCCTGCAAATTTCTTTAACGTGGTTTAATCAGTGACACGTAGAATCAGTTTCAATTGGTTGCGCATATAGTGTTACTGTTACAGATCTTGTTCCTCACAGCCCATATAATCACCATTGCTTATTTCCTCTTTCAGAATCATCACTACCTACATACACTATACAGCCATAGAGGAGGCCCCACAGACAGAGATGCTGCAATTACCACTTTGGGGTCCTTTTCTTGGACCCCATTGGCAACACTATGTCAAATGAAATGCACACAGTTAGGAACTCTCACTAATTTTCTCCGTCACCCCAAGATACGGGTTTTTACTGCTCTTGAGCCACAGGTGACTCCCAAGCCACCTTTCTAATTCACCCTTCCTGAAATAAATATATGCACCCAAATTCAGCTGCTGTTCAAAATGCAGACTTCTCCAAATTGTGGGTTGCAGTTCTCCAGCCAA
Organism: Podarcis liolepis; assembly: GCF_965112155.1. Classification (NCBI taxonomy): domain Eukaryota; kingdom Metazoa; phylum Chordata; class Lepidosauria; order Squamata; family Lacertidae; genus Podarcis; species Podarcis liolepis. Next base: position 67,466,928 of record NC_139557.1, on the reverse strand, counting down.
ATAATGTGTACAAAAGTGCATTTATTAGAGGAGACTGTGCATACAAAGGCATGCTATTAGTGAAGAAAGTAAGCAAAAATGCATTATGTTAGAGACAATTGCTTGCAAATATGCATATATTTGGCAAAACTGCAGACACAAAAATAGCATATTAGTAGAAATGGGCACAAAAATGCTGACAGATCTTCCTGGGAACTTCAACAATCCACATTTCCATATCTGTTTCAGACTGGAAAAATGAGAAGCTCAGAGAAATCAAAACTGGCAGATTTGCCATTGCCTAACTATGAGCAGGGGTACGGGTGGCGCTGTGGGTTAAACCACAGAGCCTAGGGCTTGCCGATCAGAAGGTTGGCAGTTCGAATCCCCACAAAGGGGTGAACTCCCATTGCTCGGTCCCTGCTCCTGCCAACCTAGCAGTTCGAAAGCACGTCAAAGTACAAGTAGATAAATAGGTACCACTCCAGCGGGAAGGTAAACGGCGTTTCCGTGCGCTGCTCTGGTTCGCCAGAAGCGGCTTAGTCATGCTGGCCACATGACCCGGAAGCTGTACGCCAGCTCCCTCAGCCAATAAAGCGAGATGAGCGCAGCAACCCCAGAGTCGTCTGCAACTGGACCTAATGGTCAGGGGTCCCTTTACCTTTACCTTTAACTGTGAGTAACCAAAAATTGGCTTAACCCTGGGATCACATCTTTCTTTTTGTCCAAACTAGAGGAACATCAGAATGCAAATGCTGAACTATTCTCTTTTTTCATCCTCCTCTTGCATACCTTCTTCATCCACAGGCAGATCGGTGCTGTCTTTTAAGTCTTCATCCACCCACGGGCGAGACTCTGTCTTCTGGCTGGCTTTGCTCTGCTCTTTTTTGCTGCTCTTCCTGCTTCCTTTCAGTATTATTACAATCAAGACACAGATTATTGCTACAAAGACGGGAGTTAGGGGAGAGAATGCCATAGTCTGCACTCAACAAATGCTTCCCTTTCAAAAGAGTGAGAGATTTGATGAGATCGAGACTGAAACGCACAGAAGGGGTGGAACTAATGGCGCATTGAATGAAAAAGAGCAATGTTCAGCTCTCTTGGCTCCCTGCAGCCAGGAACCTTTCATAACTGTTTACACAAATCACTTGCTCTTCAACCTTCAGCAGTTTCTGGATACCTTCCAAAGGCTGGAAGTATTTATTTTAGCCCAGTGTTAGTTAGACCTTTCTGAAAAAAATTGACTCAGTGTTAGAGTGCTCAGCAACTTTTTGACATATCGAAATTTAAAAACTGAATTGAGTTAGACACAAAGGATTGTATTCAATGTAGCGCTAAGCAGAACATTCCATCAGGGCAAGGATTTCTCTGTGTGCAATGGAATGTACTCCCAGTCTCCTACATCTGCCTGCCTTAAATCTGTTCTGGGTTTCCCCCAATGCTCCAGAGCAGATTTGCAACAGTGCAGGCCATGCATAGGGGAAGGAGAGATCGATGTTTCAATGGTTCTCTCCATTCCACCAGGTTTCTGTTTTTCCTAGTATATCAATGTCATATTCTAAGACCAAGCACTCAAGTTCATCCATCTTGGCTCAGAGGCTTCTAGAATTTGTGAATAAATACTTGTGTACAGTCTCTTTCTTCAAGTGTGTTTGGCACATGTTTTGACCTGTGATGCTCTGGCCTCTCTGAAGTGCTACTTGCGTCCTTGCATTCTCAATGCCTACTTCTACATGGTCCCTGTTTACATGTTCATCTCATTCTCCCTGACAACAGGGGAGCTATCACCATGGGAACAGGACACAGCTATAATGCCCTTGAAGGTTTCAAGGGAACCTCTCCACCAACCTCTCTGCCTTTTTTAGCTTTTCCAGGTCTGCTACCTTGGCCTCAAGGGAATGAACTTGTTCCCATAGTCAGGAACTCATAAAAGTGGGGACCATATTGCATGTGGGTTCCATTCCTGGCTCCCACACGCATTGGTGGAGTGCGCAGAAGCCTGCTACACCCCATTATGCCCTGTTATGCTCCTGTTATGCCCCACCCCTGCCCCATCATGCATCAGTTGGACACGTGCAAAATGGCCGCCATCTGTAGTACCTTGGGCACAGCCATGACTTCTATCCTTCAGGGACTTATGCGACAGACAGTACAAAACCCTGGAAAGCTCCCATTCCCCTGCTGCCATTTTACCTGTATAATTGTTTTTTTGTAGGTTAAGTTACTTTATTGAGAAGCTGGGTTTTCTTAAAAAAGACCTGCTTGATCTAAGTGTCAGGAGGAGGGTCGGAGTGGAGCATTCAGGCCTCCTCACCTTGCTGCCGAATTTGCACGTCTGCTTAACTCGCCTTGACGCTTTATCAGCTGGAGCCAAGAGGCTTTGTCAGCTGAGGGTCCCTGACTGTACTTCTCACACAGATAACTTAAAAGTTACTTTCCCTGAGGTAATGTGGTGTTTAATTTTCGAGTGCAAAGCAAAGTGAAGACAGCTCATAATGCTTGCAAATCCCTTTCCTATTAAATCTTATTTGGTAAGTCTTTTCCCACTCTTTAATATTTTCTACTAAAGCATACACCAAGCCTTTATTTGAAGCGATTGCGTTACATTGCTCTCCAACCTCACAAAACTCCCGCAATGCCCTGATTTATTAAAACTAGACTAAGTTTAATTAAATTCTCATACACACATTCAAACAAAGATCCCCTGTGGGGGCTGGTAGTGAGGAAGAGGCAAAAACAAATGGTTTGAAATATTGCTGAGCATCTCCCTTAAAATGCAGATTATTATTGCACACCACCCCAGTCTCCAAGCAGGTGTTCTAGGGGCTTCCTCAAGGTTTCCTTTTGTGAATGAGGCACAGTGGAGACTGTGGTGTCTTCATGATATATGGCTTGTTTACGCTTATATACAACCTGAGCCTGCAATGCTTTTCCGTGCTTTTCCACACAGCAGGCAGAAAAAGTTGCACAGGCAGTAAAGCGTTACTTGGTTACAAACTGGTAAATGTTCCTAAACTATTGTTCATCTGAAAAAGACAGAGGTTGGGTCAGGACCGAATTTAGGTTTGATGAGGCCCTAAGCTACAGAAGATAATGGGGCCCTTTATATGTCCAGCTATCCTTTGTCAACAGCAAATTTTCGCTGTTTTTTGTGTTGAATATATGCTATAGGGTAATTTATGGACCTAATAGGTATCTAAAGCCATTTGACAAGCAGAATGTAGGCACCCTATATATAGAAATGAGCAAAACAGTGATATTTTAGGGAGCAGGCTAGCAGGTGGGGCCCATTACTTACATCATAGGAGCCTACACATCACAAAACACAGCTGTAGGTAGGTTTTATTTTATTTGTTTTTTATCTTATATTTTGGAAATGTACATCCAGTTTTTTCCCTTTAAATTTTTTGGGGGCCCCCAAGAGAGGGGGCCCTAAGCTATAGCTTGTTTACCTTATTTGTAAATACGTAAATCCAGCACTGGGTTGGGTAAAGCTACACTTCATAGAGTGGTTCAACAATCAATCCCTCTTCCCAGGGAACTCTGGGGGTTGTAGGTTGAAGAGAAAATACCTGATAAAAGTGCAAATGAATGTTGGAACAGACTAAGGCACATTCATACATCCCAAGAACTGAGTAAGCTTTGTGCAAGCAAATCAGTATGGATAAAGAGGTTGTTGGAGGAGCCCCCTGTTTCCCATGAAGAGGATCATTGAACTGAAGCAGAAGTAGTTCGTGTTTCAGAGGCAAAAAATAATGGATTGCTAGAAATTCCAGGCAAAGATTGGAGCATGTGCCATCACTGAGCTGGCTCTCATATCACATTTCTCAAAACAAACCACAAGTAGTAAATCAAAAACAGTGCTTGGCTTCTCCTTGTGGTTTGTTTGAAGAAAGCCAATCGCAAGCCCAGGTTTAGATGATTTGATGAGCCAAACAATGGATTGCTTCCACAGCAGCAAAGGAGGAGCAAAATGCTTATGATTTCAGCCCACTGGCCATTCACATTGATCCACAGCTTATTTTAACTATGGCTTAATGTGATGTGTGAGCCACATAAGAAATATGTATCTGCCTCTATCTACTTAGTGTGCTTAAATTTATCTTTTTCTGTCATGTGGCCTTGTCTCCATACTTTTAAAAAAGAATTCTGAACTGGCCACTTTTGTTTTGAAGACGGGAAAAAAATCATGGGGTTCTAATTCAGAAAGTGCTGCTGATCCTGGTCCTTGCTGAAAATCCTCCCCCCCCCCCCCCACAGAGAGAGAGAGACTTGCTCTTGAGAGTGCTTGTTGCTACACACAGCAATTTGGGCAGCAAACAGCAGCCAAGGAGGGGTTGGTGTTGAGGAGCAACACTTTCTGGAAGAGGGCACCATGGCTGCTTTTTCTTCAAAATAAAAGTAGCCAGTTAAGAATGCATTTGTAAAAGACTTGAAAAGTGGGTATCACTTAGTTCAGTTGTAACAGGTCTTCTCTCTGTGTGTGTCTGTGTATTTGGGTATGTACTCTATGCTGCCTCTTTCTCCCCCTCTGCAGAGAATCTTCACACATATTGCTAAGCTCTGGTGAGTTCTTGCACTTGTAAAGCCTTACCTCGGATGATTAATCCCTAAACATTAACTTTAGGAATGAATCAGAAATTAATGTTAATGAAGAAATGCCAACTTAAAGGGATTTCAATAATGCTTTGCCTTAAGAGGCAAGCACATGCCATATATGGAGCTTTACAAAGGATCTGTCTTTCTTATTGCTCCCAAAGAGAGCATTTGGGTTAATTAAACAAATTCAAATCCTTAAAAGCAGGAGGAGACCCAGAAAACGTGCTTCCCAGAGGCCTCCTCTCTTCAAGCACTGCTTGTTGCTACTCCTTTTAAAGGGGGAAAAGAAGGAGAAGAGAATGGTTGCTTCATTCATTGTTCTGTAGAGTGGCCGTGTCTTCTGCTTTACGGAGACACTCTTGTATCTGAGGGGCTCAGAGAGCAGCCTTCTGTTTGATGATATTCAAGTGCAGGTTAAAGATGAAGAACCATATGGAGGGATAGCTGTAGCCCTGAAGTTACCCATCAACAGAGAGCCGCAGGGCATGGGCAGCAACTCAGCAGTAATTCTCTCTAAACATGCATGCATATGTGCATAAATATATAAAAATTAGCATATGCAAATGTTATGCAACTTATTGTCTTCTTTTCTCCTCTTCTTTGATGACGTGACTCACCTTTCCTCCCACTTTTGTGTGTGTGTGTGTGGTATAAGTGTCCACCTTGAGCTACCAGTTATGAAGTCCTATCACACCTTGACATAGACCTATGCCACTCCCAAGCCAGGTACTGCACCTTTCGGACAAGGTGGGGAGCAGGTTTTTAGGCGTCCCAAAAGCACACCTAGACCATGTTCACACAATCTGAGGTTTCTGTTAAGCTGGGGCTCCTTCATGTTCAGACATAGATGGTCCTGGTAATAATATCTTAGAGCCAGTGATGCACAAGACCAAGTCACAAGGTTGCGGGTCTCCGACCACTGCATTTGTGGGATGCGCCCTTTCAACAACCTTCTTACTTGTGTGCTGTTTTCAAAATCTAGGAGGAAAATAAGGTAGCCCATACTGCTGCAGCTGTTCTGTATTTTGATATATGAACTGTGTTCCTTGGGTGGGTCTTCTTTGCTGCTGCTGCTGCTGCTGCTGCTGTGCCATATTTAGCTGCAGAGCGAATTGGCATCCTATCCTCCATTGTGGCTGGAGGTGGGGCCTCTCTATCAGTTTTAACAGGTGCACATTAGTCATAAAGGCTATTTTTCTGTTTAAAGTGTGCACCGGCAGAGGAGGCACATTTCTGTCATTGTGGAAGATATGATCGGAATCTAGCTGGCTGCTCAGCTGATCCACTCCAACTGAACCCCGATCCCTTCCACTTCTTCCCGTATATTTCAGGAAAGTTACACTAAAAGGGCTTTTGGCCATTACACCACTGCACCATCATAACCTGGATTTATGCTAGTATAAGGGATTTAGTAACAATCCTACCTTGTCCCGACAGCATGGATTGCACAGTTAAATTAGCAAGTTATTTTGAAAACCTGGAACTTCTGTATTAAATAACTTCTATGCTAAGGCAGGCAAGTAACTGAGAGGTCAAATAATGAACCCAAAAACCTGCTGCCTCCCCCCCCTCCACCTTCCAAAAAACATAAAATTATGAATCCAATTATCCATTCCAATTTTCACCTGTTAAATGCACGATAATTCTTCACGATAGAATCACAGAGCAGTAAACGGGGTGAAGAAAGGAAGTAATCTGAGGGCTTTTGTTCTCATTAGCTTAGTAGCAGATGGTCTCTTTTTCCATGTGACAGTGAAACAGCGTCTCTTATACAGCAAATTGACTCTCTTTAGCATCCCCTCCTTTCCACATCTGCAGTTTTCAATCACAATTCCGAAAAGCACACACCTGTAATGTTTCATGGCAGCCACAAGAGGGTGTGAAAACATTGCACCTTCCTTCGAACACACTCACCTAAAAAAGGATGGTGAGCTCTCACCCCATGAGTCACAGAGCTGTACTTCCCATGTACCACAGCAAAGCATTACCTTGCTAGCATGAAGCTATCTAGATGTTTTTCTTAAACTGCTAAACATTTAATGCAATCGTGTATACCACTTCCATGAAGATTTAACATCCTCAGATGAAGTGAAGAAATCTCAGTTTCCAGTTACACATTACCAACATATATGGGGGGGGGGTGTAAGATGATGATGATGATGATTTTATTATTTATACCCCACCCATGTCTGGGTTTCCCAAGCCACTCTGGGCGACTCTCAACAGAATGTTAAAAACACGATAAAACATCACACATTAAACTGCATATCATTTGCAGACTGAAAGCAACAACAACTAATACCAACTGTATTCTCAGATTGCTTGGAAAGGAACAGGGGAAGGAAAAGGCTTAGGCAATTGTGGGAAGGTAGGGACCTTCAGTTGTCACAACTGGGAAGAGTTTCAGCTTATTGCACAGATATCACTTGGGCTTGTATTCACTGGATCTTTACAGAAGATTGCAAGCACTGATCCCAGTCCATTGCCCCCTAGCAGTGATCCATCAAAACGTGCCTGACAATTGGAATACTGCCACCAGCAACAGTTAATCGATGCAAGATTATCTTCTGCATCTGGCAAGATAAACTAGCTCATTCCTGTCCCCCCCCCAAAAAAACCCCGATCATTTATATTTGCTTATCACTGGATTTCAGAATCAGTTTGCTTTGGGAATTCATAGATAATGGGACTGAAGGGAAATTTGCTTGTAAACAATTCGAATTTATTTTTTTCCTAAGCTTAGTGTCGTACGGCGGCGTCATCAAACATGGTTTGATACAAGCATATCAAACGCTAGATTACAACTTTATCCTGTGGGTTAAAGGGTCCTCTGGAAAAGTGTGCAGAGAGGATTGCAATGGAATAGGGGAAGTGGGAGGCCATGAAAGACATCTTGAGTCCAAGCCAATGAGTTTCCAAGCAATGTGACATCCAAGACCAGACCCATCCCTTGCAGCACAATTGATTGCATGTTTACTTGGAAGCAGGATCTTCCAAACAACTACTCTATCCCAACTTAAGAATGGAAAATGAAATACTGGTGGATAACAAAAGAGATCTGAAGATGCTCTCAAGGCAAATCTAAAAAGAAATGCAGTAGAAGCATGGAAACACTGGCCTGAAAGCACTCCAGTTGGCGAATAGTCTCTACCAAAGGAATCATGGACATTGAAGAAGCACAAACTCAGGATGAAAGGGAGAAATGAGCTAAGAGGAAGGCACATTTGGCAAATCCTCACCGTGATCAAATCCTGCCCAGAAACCTATGTCCCCACTGTGGAAGGACATGTGGATCCAGAATTGGCCTCCACAGTCACTTACGGACCCACCGTTAAGACCGTGTTCATGAAGACAATCTTACTTGACTACAAGTGATCACCAAAGAAGAAGAAGAAGCACAGTCTTAGCATTGTTCAGACTGAGCTAATTATTTCTTGAAGGATAAAGGTTTCAATAGACACTAGTACCAGAAAACAACAAAGAGATCCAGTTTTAATATACAGCATACTTTGCTACACACACATACACACACACACACACACACAGAGAGAGAGAGAGAGAGAGAGAGAGAGAGAGAGAGAGAGAGAGAGAGATTCAGATTCTATACATTATAAACCACTGATTTTCTTCAAGACACAGGCGCATAAATCATATCTTACATTTCGTTACAGTGGTACCTCGGGTTAAGTACTTAATTCGTTCTGGAGGTCCGTTCTTAACCTGAAACTGTTCGTAACCTGAAGCACCACTTTAGCTAAAGGGGCCACCTGCTGCTGCCGCACCGCCGAAGCACAATTTCTGTTCTCATCCTGAAGCAAAATTCTTAACCCGAGGTACTATTTCTGGGTTAGCGGAGTCTGTAACCTGAAACGTATGTAACCTGAAGCGTATGTAACCCGAGGTACCACTGTACAATGCATAACTTAACATGGCTACAAAAAATCATTTTTCCTATGATGACACACGTTTCAGGGCACAATAGTCCTTACTGTCCAAAATCTGCCTGAGAAGCAATCTTAGCTATGTGGTACAACAAACCATTTCTTACTACTCTGTGTCTATCCAGAGTAAAAGATTGTAAGTATATGTAAATTTCAGCATCTTGATATCTAACTAGACAAGAACATGTAGTACTCTGTGTTGCAATACTTCCTTCAAGCAGAGTCCATGTCACTAATAGTGCTTGGGTGCTCTGTTCTGCTCAGGCACAAGAATGTTGTAAATCAAAGCTTGGCAACCCCACCTGTGTCCTCTCACAGTAGGCATAGAATCTCCATTGCAATCCAAACTTTCATGAGCATGCCTTTTAGTTTGTGATCTAGGGAATGCGTACACATTACAGGCTTAAAACACAGCTAGGTTGCTCCATTTCTCAATTTGGATTGAAGTTGGTTTGGGGGGTGGAATGTCCAACAGGATTGATGCAAGACAGTGGCTAATGTTGTGTCCATACAGATTTCCAAACAAGTGGTGGGAGCAAACTGAGTGCAAGTAATCAGGAGTCACTATGGGGGAAAAGTGGGTAATTCATTCCCCAAGTTGGCAAGATTCATTTGATGATAAGAAACTGAGCCTTTAGTGTCATTGACCCAGCCCTGTGGAATACTCTGCCAATAGAGATTCAGCTTTTCAACTTTTCTTTCCCGTCAAGCTTATGCAGATAATAATGCAACTTTCCATCATGGTGCATGATTTCTGATTTTAACATTTTTATCTGATCCGTATTGCATGGTTTTATGTATGATTGTTGTACACCACTGTGGTTTTTTAAAAATGAATAGCAAAATATAAACATTTTTATAAATTAATGTAGGCCTTGGTATACACAGTGGAGGTGGCACATGAATAAAAGGCTTGCTACTTGTAGGACCTATGATTGGTGAAAAAAGTGTGAGGCAGACTTAGGCATTTTGTGATATGTGAAGCTGCCCTTAGTTCTATCATTGTATAGCTTTTAGATATGGATACATTTAAACATGGCTACGCATCCCTTCCATAAGGGCTGATAACAATATAGAGGCTGCTCATCTTGCGGGGTCAGGGTCTAATATACAAGTCGTCTTGTGGTGCAGCAATAAAACGGCTAGCACATTTGCCCAGCTAAGCAGGGTCTAGTATGGCTTCAGTTTGGATGGGGGACCATGCATTGAAATTTCTGCATTGCAGGGGGTTGGACTAGATGGCTCTCAGGGTCCTTACAACTCCATAGAATTATATTCTATGATGCCATATATTTAAGAAATCAGTATGTGTGAGATGAAATGAGGTAAATAAAAGCAAAACCAGACTCTGTCGTTATGCAGGCAATTCAAATGCAATTGTACATAAGCTATTCTGGCATGCACCATTATGTACCTAAGGGGACATGAAATTACTTAGTCATTTTTTATTTTGTGTAAAGAAGAACTTGATTTCACACACACAACCGAAAATAAGTTAGCATCAGTGAAACAAATTCTGTTCCAAATGCTGAAATATAGCTTGCCATGAATCTAACACCATATAAATCTCTTTCAGCTAATTAGAAACTGGATCAACATACTATTTGCCTAAAGTCATATTAAGAATCCCACCAAGGCACAAGCTTTACTAAGGCTGTTCATGTAAACAGAAGGAAGCGTTGCAGTTAGTTTGGGTTTTGTCCCCCTTGAAAATGTGATCTCTGAAATGGGTTTTTGCAGGAGTTGCAGCTAACCCTTTGCTTTCTGCTTATTCCAAGTTAAAAATACCTCCTCATTTCTTTCTGCCATGCGAAGAACAATGGCTCAGTAATTATATAGCTATTTCAAACTCTAATCTACTTCTGGGTAATTCAATTTGGAGAAAATCATAGCTAAATATTTATCTTTAGATAATTGATAATGACAGCAAGCATATGGTGCCACTTACATTAGAGTAATCATTTGTTTTGAACCTACTTATTTTACTGGAGAAATGGTAGTGGAACTACCAAATGACTTCAGGCTACATGCACTGAAAGTAAATCAAATTATTGACATGTAATACATTTCTGCCAAATGTATTGAAAGTACGTCCTCTGGCAAACATCTACAAACACAGAAATATTGTTCACGGTGCAACCCGATGCAGAATGTCACTCAGAATGACATCTAACCACATTCAGTGGGGTCTGCACCCTCCAATGTGGGCATAGGATTGCGGCCTCCTCCTTTATAGATGTATATGTGAACCACCACACACATGGACACAAACTTTAACAAAAGTATAAACAATGGAGGAAGGAAAAAGAGAGAAGCATTTTATTAGCCACATTGGGATTTGACCATGTTGCTTCTTAAACTTTCTCTAATTACATCATGCTGGAGTGAGTCTGGGGTTCCCTCAGTGCAGCCATACAACCCCAATCTCACCCCCCAACCTGCCCAGGTAAGCAGTGTTGGGGGTGTCAGAAGGGTGGCTGCTCTACAGCCCCACCCAACCACAGGTACCACTATTGTGTGTGTATGTATGGGGCATCTCAGCTACAGCATCCTTCAAACCACATCAAAGCTGCTGAAGTAGGTGGAAGATGGAACGTCACTCTATTAAAAAAACACACATCTGTTTTGTTCGTCACTGTAACATAAATATGTCCAAGCTCAAAATTCTTTGTTTATTTAACAAATACTTGAGGCCAAAATTCTGAAGGGGCAGCTAAAATTCCTTGTGATGGGCAATGCAGTCACTTGCTTGAAAGTATAAAGATTTACAAAATTCTGTTCATAGAATCATAGAATTGTGGTGTTGGAAGGGATGCCTAGGGTCATCTAGTTCAGTGTTTTTCAACCACTGTTCCGCGGCACACTAGTGTGCCGCGAGATGTTGCCTGGTGTGCCGCAGCGGCGGCGAGGAGAGGCCGCCCAGCGCGGGGCTCTCACCGTCTGCCTGCCTGGCTGCCTGCGAGCTCGGCGGGCAGCGCCTCCATCCGCAGCACCCGCCTCGCGGCTCTCATCTGTTTAACCATGAAGTCCCCCCCCCGGCGCGCTTTCCTTCCTCGGCGCTCCAAGCGGCGCTCCGGCTCCGGGGGGCGGAGGAAGAAGCTCCCGGGCTCCGGCGTGTCCTCCCGGGCGAGCGCCACTCGAGAGCCGCGAGGCGGGCGCTGCGGACGGAGGCGCTGCCCGCCGAGCTCGCAGGCAGCCAGGCAGGCAGACGGCGAGAGCCCCGCGCTGGGCGGCCTCTCCGGGGAGCGAGAGGCGCCGAGGAAGGAGAGCGCGCAGGGGGGGGACTTCAAGGTTAAACAGATGGACGTTGTGACCACAATCAGTTTGAATCCCTCTTTTTTTTCTAAGAAAATAAACATTTTACTGTTTTTAGGTATTCTCGTCTTATACCCATTCATGCAGTCCAGTGTGTTTAAAGAATAATTGGGTAAACAGGGTGGGAGCAAAGCACCCCTTTGGAATTATCCTGTGAGAGGATGTTATTTTAAAGCACCTGTGTGCCAATTTGGGATGTCTGTAGAGTTTACTTTTCCACATTATAAAAATATGATACTCTCTCTTCTCAAAGGCAGATGTAATATTTTTAACAAATATTGTCATGAGTAAAAATAAGCCTAAGGTTTTTTTTTAAAAAAGTCAAATTTTCGCCCACTAGGCGGGCGCCGGACTGTGTCCACCCTATTTCCCATCCATCCTGGGTGGGGATCAGATTGGATGGGATCGGATGAGAGCGGACAGGCGGTCTGCTCTCATCCGATTCCCCATAGAGAGCAGCGGGGCTCTGACATCTCCCTCTCCGCACACAGTGGTGGTGTGCCTCGTGATTTTTTTCATGAAACAAGTGTGCCTTTGCCCAAAAAAGGTTGAAAAACACTGATCTAGTTCAACCCCTTGCAATGCAGGAATTCAAAACCTAAGAATAATCTACAAGATGGTTAAAAGAGAATATCACTTGGGAGTACTTTTTTCCATCCATTTTAACCTCAAGGATATTTTAACCTTCAAGAATACTCTGGGAATTTATACTGACAGATGAAAAGTATTCAAAATGACCAGAGATTCGCTGTTTATATTGTATATGCCAACACATCCAGGAAAGGGTTCTAGTCTGGGATCTTAAAACATGTTTACCTTGAATCTACTCACAGAGTCCTTAAATGCCACTTAACATCCACGTAAAAGTTGACTCCCACGTTTAAAAAAAAATTGTACTCAGATCCATATGTGTGCCTGAGAAAGCATCTGTTTTGTAGCCCACAGAAGTGTATTAAAATTCACTTCGTATTTCATTCAATGATATTTGGAATTCATTTTTATAAATACTGTATTAGGTTAAGGTCTGAATAACTACAATAATAATTTTTTTTGGTAATGTATACAATTTTTTGGTGGTTGTTCTGTTTTGTTTTCTACATGGGTGCTATTTCTATTCTTTTCTTCTTCCTTTTTGTGTCTTCTCTTATTCTGTGTACTTGTAATTATTTATTTTTTTATCTTTCAATAAAGAATATGTATATAAAAAAATCATTTCATCTCAGTACATGTGACTGAGAGTCAATGCCATTTTCCAACATACATAATAAACTGCAGCATCCCCTTTTTTTTACAAAATCTGGAATCTTAGGAATTACTGTGTTAAAAAATGTGCATATCAAAATATATTTAAAAATTAGTTGGTCTCTAAGGTGCTACTATGGGATGCGGGTGGTGATGTGGGTAAAACCTCAGCGCCTAGGACTTGCCGATCGCATGGTCGGCGGTTCGAATCCCCACGGCGGGGTGAGCTCCCGTCGTTCGGTCCCAGCTCCTGCCCACCTAGCAGTTCGAAAGCACCCTTAAGTGCAAGTAGATAAATAGGGACCGCTTTATAGTGGGAAGGTAAACGGCGTTTCCGTGTGCCGTGCTGGTGCAGGCTCGCCAGAGCAGCTTCGTCACGCTGGCCACGTGACCCGGAAGTGTCTCCGGACAGCGCTGGCCCCCGGCCTCTTAAGCGAGATGGGCGCGCAACCCCAGAGTCAGTTACGACTGGCCCGTACAGGCAGGGGTACCTTTACCTTTAAGGTGCTACTGGACAATTATTTTTATATATATTTCGACTGCATCAGATCAACACAGCTACCTACCTGAATCTAAAATGTGCATGTGTTCACAAGGATAGTACACCTAAGGATGCTTAAAACCGCAGCCTATTGCATTCCCCATAGTTAATAATGCCACCCCAGTCTCTGAATGGTGCGAGATTCCAGGGGTTCCAAGTGCTTACCAAGCGTTCATGTTTCCTTTGGAAGGAAGTACAGCAGAGACTGTGGTGTCTTTATGATATGCAGTGCCATTTTTCTAGAAAAATAGATGCCGGAACTCACCATGAACGCCTCCCTTGTTCTCTTATAATGGCAATGGCACCCACATGAGTTCTGGTGAGTTCCAGCTGTGGGTGGGGAGCCCTGGATATATGGTTTATTAGCACATATATACAACCTGAGCCTACAATGGAGGGTGCACAGCATTAACACCTCAAGAGGCTCTTGCTTTTCCTATGGCCACAGCCTTTGATTCCAGCTTAAATCAGGCATGGCTCTGGCTCGTTGCCTTCCCAGCCTGCTGCCTTGCTTACAGCTTCCACACACAGAACACTCTGCTCTGGCCTTTGTCTTTCTAACTTCCAGCAGGTGGAGGGGGCACCCATTTGTCACCTGGCACAGAGCCACTTCCTTTAATGACCCAAACTTGGAGGGCCATTACCTTCCCAGGAAGGTAGGCTGGCTATTCCAGGAATTGAATCCATGCTGTATCCGGGAATTAGAAAGGGGTTCAGGCATGTCACCTACCTCTCCCAAACTCATAGCAATACATACCCACTCAATTTCTCTTCCAAACTTTTTTTTTTTTTGACAGTTAAAGGTTGGAAAGTCAAGAATTCAGTTGGGCAGAGTAATTTTCTCTACTGAACTGCAAAGCCATTTTTCAAAAACTATTTTAAGGCATGGAAGGAGAGGGAAAAATCCAGCCTGAAATAGTGCTTAGCTAGGACTACTTGCACTTAATCTTAATGATTTTCCACTGAATTGGCTGTCTGGGTGTTCTGGCCAATCAGCATGCTAGTCAAGGGATAAATTATACTGCAGAGCAAAAACAGAGAAGAAAGGGGTTCTTATTTGTATTATTACTAGGATGCTGTGATTCCCTAAAGCAGAATTCATGTCAAATGTCCACCTCCGTTTCCATGGTACTCTTAGGAAACATTGAATTAGTGCGTTCAAGTTGTGGCAGGTGCAGGTCACCTTGGTCGTGCTGAGCAGCAGCCCTCCGCCGGCACTTCCTCCTCCTCCTCCTCTTCAAAAATGCTGAGGCAAAGTTTTGAGATATGAACATTAGAGCTAGTTGCCCCCTCCTGTAATCAGATCAGGATTCAGTCTGCAGCCATTACACTCCCAGAGATGTTGCTGCCTGGAGTGGAACATCACCGGAGTCGCTCGACAGCATCCTAAATCAATGCTAGCCAATGCGGACCACACAAGGGACTTGGGGATCTGCCCTTCAAAATGCCTTTCAAAATTTAATCAATCTCTCTCCTTTCTTGGCAAAGCTCCTTTTATTATCTGAAGAAGTATTTCTCGTTTTCTCTCATAGCGTAATAACGGCATGCATGGAGGAGGGTAGCTTTCAGATTATTTATATTGCTGGAGTTCCGTGAAACTAGAGAAACACAAGTGTAGTGTAGGCCTGTACACAACACACACACAGCCCCCTTGCCAACTTCTGGTTTTGCTGTCTGATTGCAAGGGTGCCTGTAGTGGTTTTCTTTCTTTCTTTCTTTCTTTCTTTCTTTCTTTCTTTCTTTCTTTCTTTCTTCCTTCCTTCCTTCCTTCCTTCCTTCCTTCCTTCCTTCCTTCCTTCCTTCCTAGGTGGGGAGCAAATATTCCAAACAAACCAAAATTGATGCATAACTAGTATCAAAGAATATGTCTAACAATTTTGGAAGATCTGGTGACTTGAGAAGCAGTGAGGCCTGGATAGATTTCATAGAATCATAGAATCATAGAGTTGGAAGAGACCACAAGGGCCATCAAGTCCAACCCCCTGCCAAGCAGGAAACACCATCAGAGCACTCCTGACATATGGTTGTCAAGCCTCTGCTTAAAGACCTCCGAAGTAGGAGACTCCACCACACTCCTTGGCAGCAAATTCCACTGTCGAACAGCTCTTACTGTCAGGAAGTTCTTCCTAATGCATAGGCGCCGACTCCATGGGGCTTGAGGGGGCCCGAGCCCCCTCAAAAATTCGTTTGGGGGGGCTCAGCCCCCCCAATAATCTCGGGCGGCGGTGGGCGCCGGGCCGGGGGAGGGGGGCGGCCGGCCTGTCTCCTTGGCAACCCCATTGAGCAGCGCCGGCTCCCCCGGGAGGGCCATCCCCCTGCGCCGCCGATCGCCAACACCGCCGACGCTGTGGCTGCCCGAGCCCGAGCCTGAGCCTGAGCCCGACCCGGAGCCCGAGCCCGAGCCCGAGCCCAAGCCCGTCAGTCAGGAAGGAAGGAGAAATGGGGAGGGAGACGAGGGAGGAAAATTGCGCGCAGGGTGAAGAAAGGAGAAGGGCGAACGAGACGAGCTTCCAACCCAAAAAAGGGCTGGAAGACTGGGAGGATGAAGGATCGGGAAAGAAAGCGACGCCTTCCCCGCCCGCGACGTCGCCCGCTTGTCATTGGCAGCGCAGCGGGCGCCCAGAGGGGCTGGGCACCGGCGCAGGGCCGCTCCGCAGCCGCGGAGGACAGCTGCGCGGCTAGCAAGGTGCGCCGCATAGAGCGCGGCCCTTGTGTGGCCCGGTGGCCAGGCAAGCTCGGGCGGGGACCCCCATGCAAATCTAAGACGGGAGAAGAGGGCAGAGCAAAGGGGGTCCCTTCCCCAACCTCCGGCTCTGAGACTTCCCTGCGCCCCAGAAAAGCGAAAGGATTTTCTCTTCTTCTTTTTTTATAAATATTTTATTAAGTTTTCAAATACAAAGTTAGAAACATACACTGAAGAAAAAAGTAAAAGAACAAGAAAAAGAAAAAAAGAAAAAGAAGAAAAGAAAACCAACCATTCAACACATTTTTTATATAACTAACTGGACTTCCTCGCATCTCCCTTACCCTGCATTCTTTATAATAAAGATATCAGCAAATTATTACCTTGTTTCGTACCTTATTTTGTACTTTTCAAATACTATACCTCTAAATTTAACATACTTTTCATCAGTTACTTATATCTTAAATTAAACATAGTATTACCTTAGATTTTGACCTTTTCTTACTTAAAATATAATTTCCTGTTTCCCAAATCTAATTGCTGAAGCTATAGTTTCCGAATCGTGTAAATTTTTAACATTCATACAACTTATATTGTTTTTGTAAATAGTCCTTAAATTTTTTCCAGTCCTCTTCCGTTGTTTCTTCTCCCAAATCTCGGATTCTGCCAGTCATTTCAGCCAGTTCCATGTAGTCCATCAATTGCGTCTGCCACTCTTCCAGTGTGGGCAAATCTTGTGTCTTCCAATATTTTGCGATAAGTATTCTTGCTGCTGTAGTTGCATACATAAAGAAAGTTCTATCCTTCTTTAACACTTTCTGGCCAACAATGCCCAAGAGGAAGGCCTCTGGTTTCTTGGGAAAGGTATACTTAAATACCTTTTTTAACTCATTATAGATCATTTCCCAGAAGGCCTTCACTTTTGGACAAGTCCACCAGAGGTGAAAGAATGTCCCTTCAGCCTCCTTACATTTCCAACATTTATTATCAGACAGGTGATATATTTTTGCAAGCTTGACTGGGGTCATGTACCACCTATAAATCATTTTCATAATATTTTCCTTCAAGGCATTACATGCCGTGAATTTCATTCCGGTGGTCCATAACCTTTCCCAGTCCTCAAACATGATGTTATACCCAATATCCTGAGCCCATTTTATCATGGCTGATTTAACTGTCTCATCCTGAGTGATTTTCTCTTCAACCTGCCCTCCATCCTCTTGCAGAAAACTCTTTGCCTGCCCTGCCCGTATCTCGTTTTTGCTTTTTAATTCCACACACGCACCCTTCGGACTTCGTGGCAATCGGGCGCGCGGGTGCGTTTCCTAAGAGAGTGAGGACCCCCGCCTCCTCCCCACCTGCTCCCTCGCCAGCCAGCCAGCCGCGCGCCCTAGCCGGAAAGCCCCGGCCGTCCCCGTCGCGCAATCGGCTGGATCTCCCTTTAGCAGGCCGTGCTCACAACTCGGCCCAGGGACCCCCAGCAGCGGATCTCCGGCTCAGCTGAAGAATCCGGCAACAAGCCCCCTCCTCCCCAATCGCTCCGCCGAAATACGCTCCAAAACCCCCCAGATAGGCCGCCGGCTGCCAAGTCTAGTGGCGCCCTGAGCGAGGGTCTCTCCCCAACACCGCCACCTCGAACTGCGTTCTCCCGGCTACCCGAGCGAACCAGCGGCAGGACCCCAGTATGGGCCCCCCCAATATTTTTTATAAGTCGGCGCCCCTGTCCTAATGTTTAGGTGGAATCTTCTTTCTTGTAGTTTGGCTCCATTGCTCCGTGTCCGCTTCTCTGGAGCAGCAGAAAACAACCTTTCTCCCTCCTCTATGTGACATCCTTTTATATATTTGAACATAGCTATCATATCACCCCTTAACCTCCTCTTCTCCAGGCTAAACATGCCCAGCTCCCTTAGCCGTTCCTCATAGGGCATCGTTTCCAGGCCTTTGACCATTTTGGTTGCCCTCCTCTGGACACGTTCCAGTTTGTCAGTGTCCTTGAATTGTGGTGCCCAGAACTGGACACAGTACTCCAGGTGAGGTCTGACCAGAGCAGAATACAATGACACTATTACTTCCCTTGATCTAGATGCTATACTCCTATTGATGAGGCCCAGAATTGCATTGGCTTTTTTAGCTGCCGCGTCACACTGTTGGCTCATGTCAAGTTTGTGGTCAACCAAGACTCCTAGATCCTTTTCACATGTACTGCTCTCAAGCCAGGTGTCACCCATCTTGTATTTGTGCCTCTCATTTTTTTTGCCCAAGTGCAATACATTTCTCCCTATTAAAATTCATCTTGTTTGTTTTGGCCCAGGTCTCTAATCTGTCAAGGTCGTTTTGAAGTGTGATCCTGTCCTCTGGGGTGTTAGCCACCCCTCCCAGTTTGGTGTCATCTGCAAATTTGATCAGGATGCCCTTGAGTCCATCACCTCTGATAAACCCAAGTCTACCCCTCCATTGTTTCTTAGTGGATAAATGGGTAGTCCTGGCATTCAGAGTGAGAATGTAAATCCTCAGGTCTTTCTCTGATCCCACTGCACATCTTAATTTCTTTAAATATCCACAAACTGGGGGCAAGGAAGGAAACCACTTTTCCTTCTTTGTATGAGGTAAGACCTGTTAGAAAGACTTTTAATTCCTCTCATTCTAAAATCCTGGATATCTTATTCTTGACCCTACCTCCTAATGGAGCAGCAGTACCATCTTCTCATGGGAGACCAAAATGCAAGGCTTGAAAAGAGACCAAAAAGTTCCTTCTCTAGACAATGGATGTGTCACTCTAACCTTCTCTTTGTCTGATTATCCAAATCTGCTTTCCTAAATGTCAAATGAAGGATGAGGTATGCAATTTGGGAGTGCTTATGGATCCACTAGGGACGCGGGTGGCGCTGTGGGTAAAACCTCAGTGCCTAGGACTTGCTGATCGCATGGTCGGCGGTTCGAATCCCCGCAGTGGGGTGCGCTCCCGTCGTTTGGTCCCAGCGCCTGCCAACCTAGCAGTTCGATAGCACCCCCAGGTGCAAGTAGATAAATAGGGACCGCTTACCAGTGGGAAGGTAAACGGCGTTCCGTGTGCTGCGCTGGCTTGCCAGATGCAGCTTGTCACGCTGGCCATGTGACCTGGAAGTGTCTGCGGACAGCGCTGGCTCCCGGCCTATAGAGTGAGATGAGCGTACAACCCTAGAGTCTGGCAAGACTGGCCCGTACAGGCAGGGGTACCTTTACCTTTACCTTTATGGATCCACTACTGCTGCTTAGAGCTCAAGTGCCTTCTATTAGCTTCAGCTGGTGGCCCTTCTGTAGCCTTATCTGAATGGGGATAAACTGGATACAGTAGTCTATGCTCTGGTAACCTCATGGTTAGATTACTGCAATGTGCAATTCATGAGACTGCCTTTTGAAGATGGTTCAGAAACTAAAGCTGGTGCTGAATTTAATGGCCAGATTGTTTACAGGGACTAGATAAATAAAGCCAATTCTGTCCTAGCTGCACTGGCTTCCAATGTGATTCAGAGCCCAATTTAAAGTGCTGATTTTCACTAATCACACCTTATGCAGCTTGGGGTCCCAGTACCTCAGTACTTCAAGAAGCACTTCTCAAATGAGCCTACCATGGACCCTGACACACTGGAGGTCCTCCTCAGTGTGCTACATTTGGTAGAAATCCAGAATGCATTGACAACATAGAGTGGAGATCCTGTTTGTGGCCTTCTCCTCCCGAGAGATTTGCCTGCTGCTTGTATTCACACATGTTCAGCAGCAGGCAAAGACTTTCCTCTTCTCCTAGGCCTTGACTGTTAAAATGCTCACAAACAGCAGGTCTTAACTGGATAATTTCAGACAGCAGTAGGAGATTGCTCCTCCTCCCTCATGCCTGCAATCTCCCACAGCCATTCAAAGGCTGGAACAGAACCTACAGACATATGAGTTGTAAGCACATGGTAAGATTTATATGCGTAACAGGGATTCTGCAAAATGCAGGACCCCAATCATGTGGGAAGGGCCTGTGTACATATATTATATCCTAGCCTTCAGATGACCTGACAGGACAAGAACAGCAGGTGTTGGCAGAACAGGGTCAGAGTCACTTGACTACACCACTAAGCAGGTGTCATTCTCCCCATCTTCTTCCGCACAGTTATTCCGCATGCATTTGTGGAGTGCTTATATGATTCAGTGAAGCTCAAGCTGACAACAGTAGCACAGACAGCACAGCCGTGCATTTGGATATCACAGGCACAGAGGTGCCGTTTCCAGACACTACCTTGACTCTTAAAGGAACCAGCAGCGAGGGCCGAGTCATGGTAGGAAGGAATTCTGCTGCTTGTCACTCTTAAGGTCACAATGGAGTAGGAGGTTCTGACAACAGTGTTGCCTTGTTTAGTTATGGGTGCACACCGAGGAAGGAATCACAGATTCCATCTCAGTAACAACAGTGGGCAGTTTGAGCACTTAGAAAACTGAAATATCCTCACAAGAAGATTAACTTGGAGGAAGGCCCTAGATTCTGTGAGTGCATTATGTAAAATAAAAATAAAAAATGACACTGTGGAATACCTGCAGGGGTCTCTGGAGTCAGCACATGGTCCCTGAGCATAAGTGCTGAACAATAAAGGACAGACAAGCCATTATTCTTTTACCTTTCTTGCTGTTTCCTTTTCTTCTGATTATGCAGGCTCACGGGTATTAAAACAAGCTAGAGACCCCTTGAAAAACAAGGTTGCATGCACCCCTTTGAAGCAGGAGAATTGCAGCTCCAGTTCTCAAGATTCTTTGGGGAGTGCTTTAAATGCACTCAGCCTCGGGGAAACCTCTTTCTTCATCGTGAGGGATTGTAGAGGCTTGCAGAACCAAAGGTGATGCCAAGCCCAAATACTAGAGGCTAGGAATCTATCCAGATGCGTATGAGACAAACTAGGTCACTCACCACCACAGCTTTTTAACTTCTGTCTCCCAGTGCAGGTGTTTTATAATGCCAGGTGAAATCTTGAAAGAAGATTAGCATGAGCTAACATCATTACAAAATCCATTAACAGGAAGATCAAATGTCTAAGGATGCAAAATTCTAGCACATACTGTGTGAGCCCTGCCTCAGCAAGAAGCCCTCGTTTATCATCGGAGGAAAGAAAGAATTCAATCAGCATTACTTTTCTCACTGTGGCTGCTACAGGTGGGATGGGGTGGCGGCACATGGCTGGAAAACAACAAGCGCAAAAACCCAGTGGTGACCCAGCAAGTGACTGTTTTCTGCAGCTTCTTGGAATACTCACATGACTGCTTCTTCAGCTGGACTTGCTATATAAAAATGATTGCTGACGTCCGTTAGTGTGTTAAAATGGGCCTCTCTCCATCTTCCCCAAGCCCACCCAGCTTAATACACAGCAAGTAGGAAAATGCACATGGCTGGGTAGGGGTAACTTTCCTGTTATAGGTTTCTTATGCTAGGTCTGGTGTGCTCTGGTCCATGGCGTCACGAAGAGTCGGACATGACTAAATGACTAAACAACAACAACAACACATGCTAGGTCTTGCACAACCAATGTTCTTCAGCCATGTTGATGTTTTATTGTGTTTTTAATATTCTGTGGGGAGCCACCCAGAGTGGCTGGGGAAACGTAGCCAGATGGGTGGGGTATAAATTTTATTATTATTATTACCATGTGTCTCCAAATGTTGTTTGATTCCAACTCCCATCATCCCAGATTATAGTTTAGCCAGTGGTCAGTGAAGTGAAGTTCAACAACATATGGGGGCCAAAGTTTGAAGAATATTATGAGCATACACCATACAGGCTCTCTTCTGGACTGTGGTATCCTTATAGCATGTAAGGCCTGTTTCCTATATTTTGTTTAACTATTTTATTTTATTACTGTGAAAAACTTAATTTTTAATTTTAGGACAGTGCCAAATGATAGGCTTCAGTGGGCCTGCCTGCTCACGCTCCCTGCAGCAATCTTCGATATTTTTCAGCTTTACTGAACACAGCCTGGTTGGTGAATTATAGGTTCTGTAAAGGAAGTTATATAAGACACCTTAATTAAGTAACCGGCCAAAAGCAGAACTTCTCAGACAGGCAAATATATCTCCCAGTCTTTCCAGTTGAGGCCATCTTGCTGCCACTTTTTCAATTTTAACCTTATTAGCACCTCATAAGTTTTTAATACATTGTTCCTGTCATTTCCCCTCCTTTCCCTGAAATGTCTTCAGTGCTCTACATCAAATAAAGTTGACTCCAGGTCCGTTTCCTCCTGCGAAAGTCTTAAAATTGATATTTGTCTAATGCAAAACTTAAGAATGGGCAATACAGGAATGCTGAGAGTTGTGGGCATACTTAATGTTCATCTTCAGCAACAAACTGGGTATCATGTACCACTTGGCGGCAGTATACCTTGTTGTTGTTTAATGTCCAAGTCAGTAGTCCTGAAGAAAAAAATACTTTGGATGTAATAACTGAACCTTAATGCCAGGATACAGAACACATGGCCCTTCAGATTTTACTGGGCTCCAGCTTCCATCTTATTTAACCATTGGTTATGCTGGCTGGGGCTGATAGAAATGGACTCCAATGTTGTATGGAAGGTTACAATTTTGCCACGCTTGCCTTATGCCATCATCCCATTTATTTATTTCATTACATTAACATCACCCCTTGCCCCAAGCTGCTAATAGTCCCAGGAAGGAAGCTTCCATGGACTCTGTTGCTTCCCTCCTAGGGCTAATAGCAATTTGGGGAGAGAGTATGTTCACTGGAACCACGGGGGAGCATTAAGCCCTCATCCCCATGTGCCGCCATGGTCTCAAACCTGAGCTTCCTCTTGCCTCCCCCCCTTCAGCTGCTATTATTTAAAGAAAAAAAATAGGCATGTTTGATGCTTAAATGCATTTAACACTACATGTCGTTTGGCCCTTGGAAGGCTACAGTGTCATGAAATTCTACTCAATATTGATCCAGAGCAGAACTCCAACATATAATTAGCAGAGTAAAAACTTAAACACGATGCAGGATTCCCCCAAAATAGACCAGAGGCAATTTTATTTCATCCAGCAGTGGTTTACTGCTACTGAAGGCAAATGAGCATAATGGTCTATTTTTGGGGAATCCTGCAATGTGTTTAAGGAGCAGGATTTGATTGTGGGAGAGTCAAGAGTTGGGGCTCGTGGATTCCACTTGGGGGTCCCTCCTTCCCCACTCACCCAATCTGGTTCTACATTGTTTCTGGATGCTTTCACTTTGAAGAGAGAACACATTTCTAGTGTGTGCTGCATCTGCTGTCTTCAGAGCTCCCATTTCACACTTGACTAGAGCCAAATAGCCCAAGTCATTGGCAATATTAGCCTGACCTCTCTGTTCTTCTTTATGTTCCTTTTCCTTCTAAATACCTCTTAACTCTCCCCACAAATGCAATCTGGTCACTGATGGCTTCCCTAAATCCAGACATGCTGGGTTTCATGTTGTGAAATCAGCTATCGGAAACAAAGTCTCCATTTCAGCTTCTTCAGACTTCTTCCAAAGCAGTGAATATTTGTTGGTGGGCAGTTTTTAAATCATCAGAAAAAGCAGCTCCATCTTGTGGGATAACCAGTCTCAAATAACCAACACGCTTAAGTATAATTAATGCATAAAGGGGTTAAAACCTTAGAGTAAGCTGTCCTGCCAGGATTATCTCACCTTGGGAATGACTAGGTAATCAAGCCCTCAGTCAACCAGAGAAGCTAAACGTGTGAGTAGGTCTGAGCTGGTTGCTGCAGCTCAAGCAGCATGGCTCTTATGAGCCATTCTTGCATTCTTATATATGTAACTTAGGAACTTTCACCACTGTAACTAAGCCACGTTTTACTGCCTGTGCAACTTTTTCTGAATGCTTATGGAAAAGCACATGAATCTGACCTTTGGAAAGTTTGTAAATAAATCATCTTTAACTTACCAGAATTTTGGGCTTTTTCTATGCTAGGGGAAATGGGAAACTTTGGAAGGAACTTAGAATGGCATATTTTAATGGTCTAGCAGCCTATATTTCCATGCTTTACATTGCTGCATATTTGGGGATTTTAAATCTCTGCTGGGGTTCTTTAACCAAAGAGTACTTGCCCCAAGCCTGGATCCTGACATCCAGAAATTCTCTTTTTAAACCTTTTTTCCTCCTTGCACCAGCACACCTTCCACTAAGGACTGCAAGAATCAGGGACTGTGACCAAAAATGGTGACACATATAAACTTCTCCACTTCCCCTCTGTAATAGCAAGCCATCCCATTGATACCATTGCCTGATATTACCGTGCCGTGTGTGTTTCCCTGTCCTTTCCTAGAGAAGCCAAGGATGTGGACTGGGGACAAGGATACTTACAAGGTAATGACATCAAGACATACAATAAGCAGAACTGTACGCTGCTTGCCTTTAGAGCCAGATTTACACAGAAGCTAAGTAAGCTACAGTTTAGGGCCTCATGTTATGGGAGGCCTGTAGAAAACCAAAAAAAGGTGGGCTAAGCTTTTATATAATTACCGTATTTTTCGCTCTATAACACGCACCCGGCCATAACACGCATGTAGTTTTTAGAGGAGGAAAATCCATAGGCATGCCACCTGTAGGCATTCCCTCCATAACACGCACAGACATTTCCCCTTACTTTTTAGGAGGAAAAAAGTGAGTGTTATGGTGCAAAAAAATACGGTAGCTAAAGAAATGAAAGAGTCAGGGAAAATAGACTCTAAAACAGAGATCATTTGGATATGACAAAAACATACATAATGGCTGCACAGCTATTTATCACACTGTGTAGGTAAACCTGTGAAGAAATAACTGGACTAACATTTCATTGGGTCTGGAGTCCATTAGCTGTAGAACAGTACTGGGGGCAGCTGAGGTCCGATTTGGGCATTGAGACCTCTTAAATTTGACATGATTTAGGGGCCTTAGCATGTCTTAATCTGGCCCCACTTGCCTTTAAAGCCTCAGAACAGTTGAGGATTGGATACCTGAAGGACCACTTTCTCCAATAGGAATCTGAACATATAATGAGACCATCTTAGGAGGCCCTCCTCAAGTTGCCTTCTGAGGTGAGGCAGTGCTGACAGGGAAGAGTCTTCTTTTACAGTGGTGGTGCCTCATTTGTGGATTTTTTTTTTCCTCTGAGGAAGCTTACAAGACATCTACTCAGATTTTTTTTGGCACCAGGCACCAGGGAAGGACCTTACCCCTGCCCTAAAGCCTTTTCACTCTCTAGTTTTCCTGTAATGTTTTGTCATGCTTTTGTATGTAATTAAAAAGAAAACTAATATTTTATTTGTAAGCTGACTTGAATTTTTATTTATTTATTGAAGGATGGCATATAGATTTAAAAAACAAATCAAAAAAACAAATAGGTGTTACAGAGGTGGAGGGGAAAATTTGAAACGGGGCTGTCATTTCTAGTGAAAGCCTCACGTTCCACATATTTCTCCTCTTACATTGGCATTCCACCCCTAAAAGTCTCATTAATTCCAGAATCACCTTGGCTTCAGCACTGGTTGCTATTTGTTCTTGATGATAAGAGGCACTGAAAAAGGTTTTGCTCAGAAGGAAGTATCTTCGCAGCAATTGCCAACAACTCAGCATTGCAGAAGAGTGTGTTCAGCTGCATGAAGGCTGCACACAGGCAGAGAGAACACATGATGTCCATTATCAGACTCCTTTTCTCAATGAGAAACAAGCCATTCTACAGGAGTCTTTTGTTTTCCCGAGTGCTGCATTGTGGTGCAGTCACAGAATCACAGAATCCAGTGACCAAAGGCAAAGTCAGGCTTTTCTCTAGCATTCGTTAGTTTACGGAAGCAGGATTATTAAATAAAAATGATTACTAGAAAAGTAACAAAGGCTGCTAGAATATAGTATACAATATCAGGGTTTTTGTATTTCAAGGTGATGCCTATTCAGTGGGGAAACTATGGGTTCAAATCTAGTCATGATCAATGAAGGTGAAGGCTACCAGTCTGAGGCTTGCCGGTGGCCCATATAAAACAGAAAGGATATGTAAAAATAGGAGGGTTTCGTGTGTGTAGATGTTGCCTTGCATCACAATTGGCACTGTCTTCAGCAAGAACAATTCCAGCTGTCACCCTGCTAACATATGACTGCTAACAGCCTCTCTCTTTTAAACATCTGGTTCTGGCTCCTCTCATCTTGGCATCAGAGCTGCTGCTGCTACTCCTAATTATTTGTTTAGGTTTATACTATGATGATAGGTCTCGAATTTTGTTTTCTAGCCGTTGCCCAGAGATAGATGCATTTTGCTTTCAAATAGCACCTTGATCTTTACGTCTCTAAAACCAAATTTGATTCCATTCACTTTCTCCAATCTTCCATTCAGTTCTCCATATATGATTTATTTATTTTTTGAAGTCCTTATAACATACATCCTGGTATGCAATTTTGCCCAATATACACATTTTTGCACAGCAATTGCCCCTAAAATAAATTTATTCAGTTCACAACATTTATGTACCACTTGACTGTAATATAATCTCAAAGAGGTTTATAAAGCAGTGTATTGTGTATGTTATTTTCATTATTTTATTATTATTTTTATGGACATCTTACCCCATTATATGCATTTTTGCACACATGACTCGGCTAGACAACTGCATTGCAAAATTCAGAGATGTGACCATTTTGAAGGATGGCTGTGTTTCAGTTTTTGTATTGCTTCAGAAAGTGTGAATTAGTTAGGTTTACCTTTAAATATGAACTGGATTGAATTTCTCCTCCATCACTAGGCTAGCAGCTGCTTCTATCAAGCAAGAGCAGTTACAAAACAAAACTACTTGCGGTAATATATATATTACAGGAAGTGTGTGTGTGTGTGTGTGTGTGTGTGTGTGTGTGTGTGTGTGATTATTATACTATCTCTAGACCAGTACTGTTTATATCAGCCTTACTCAGCTCGGGGTCCCCAGATGTTGTTGGACTGCAACTCCCATCATCCCTGACCACTGATCATGCTCATCATCAGGGATGATGAGAGTTGCAGTCCAATAACAGCTGGGGACCCAGAGTTGAGAAAGGCTGATCTGAAGCCTCTACTTCCAGGTCTCAGGCAGGGTTTGTTTTACATTACCCTTTGATGGATTAGACCAGCAACCTTCTACATACAGTTATTTTGGCACAAATGCCTCTTCCCTTCCCTGGCAGGAAAAACTCAACAATGAATACCTTGACTAATTAACAATTTGCAGCCTTTCCATGACCTCCACCTCCAAAAATCAGTTACCTAAACCATCTACCTTGCTCCACCTAGTGGTAGCATTGGCCCTGCCATAGTCATGTTTAAAATGAAATTTGGGGGGTTAAGTATCACATTAAAAGAAAAAGAGACACTATTCATTCTCAGCTGCATATTACCGAGAGTTTACTGGCTACTGATTGTGTGTCCTTAGAGAAACGTATCTTGTGCTGCACAGCTTCAAAGAGGTTTAAAAGTAAATGTTATTTTTTAATATTTAGCTTAATCTTCTGCGGTTTTCCCTGCAGAATCTGTGTGTTCCTCCCTTGCAATTAAAAGATAGCATACTGTGCTTCCCCACCACCCTAAAAATATCTTAAAGACTTTTCATATTATCAACAAACATTTCTAGCCATTTCTACAGCTGCCCTTAGTGGCTAGGGCAACACAGTCAGATGGGAAGGGTACGGGTAATAAATTATTATTATTATTATTATTATTATTATTATTATTATTATTATTCAATACAAATTAGCTTCCTGTGCAGCTGCTGGGTTTAAGTGATTTTCTAATTAGGGACTGACCCTGGGCAGAAGAAAACTTTTAGCAGTGACCCAGACTATCAATGATCATCTGCAGAAGGTGGGAAGAAAAATGGAACTTGCAAGCCCTGAAGAAATTTAATCCACTGGCAAGGGCTAATATAGACAATGCATGTACACCATTTGGACTACATAACACTTGATTCATAGCTGAATAGGTGTGACTGCCTTCATTAAAAACAACAACACAGCATTTGAGAGTTATTTCTGATGTGTGATGGGTCATGAACAAATGCAAACCATTCCCTTCTCCTCCTTATCTCCAAACTCCTGGAGTGTGTGCTGCTTATTCCCACCATTTTTATTTTCTTCTTTATTCTTGAACCCTTCTAATCTGGCATCCTATCTTTCAGCACTCTGCTAAAACTAACCTTGCCAAAGTCACCAACAATTGCCTCACTCCCGAATCCATAAGCCTCTGCTTAGCTGATCACTTTGTTTTGCTGGATTATTATATATTTTTTTGCCCTAGGCTTCTTGTGAGTCCGTTCGTCCTGTTATTTTCTTCCTACCTGTTTAATCACTCAGTTCCACATGGGAAGCTTTTACTTAACTCTTACTGATGGGATGCCTCAGGGTTCGGTTCTTGGCTGCCTGCTGTGCTTTCTCTATATGATGTCCCTGGGAGATTTCATTGTGCCCATGGCTTTCACTACCACCTAAATGCTGATGGCATCCAATTCTACATAATCTGGGCACCGTGGCAGTATATGTCTTGGGGTTAAATCCTTAAAAACGCTCCACAACTTCAATCCCAAAAAAAGCTTTGGTTGGCCCTCACACATGTTCACTTCATCAAATCTGGCCCTCTTTGAAAAATGTTTGGACACCCCTGAGATGGTTCATATTTATTTAACATACAGTATGTCATCTGAACTTCCCATCTTCCTTCACATCTCTTTATTTACTCTCCTTATCTACTAGCAGCTTCACCATTCACCCTGATCAGGAGGCATAGCCTTGTGTCATGGCTCCATTCTTGAGCATCGCTGAAGCTGGGAGATGGAGGAGGAGTTGGCCAATGCTTTGTCCACCATATCACTGTGTGAAGAACACAGCCAGTTACTCAATGTGTGGTTGACCACTGTGAACTTGCAGAGCCTGAACTCAGACCCTCACAAATAGTTTTCCCTGAGCCCAGTTCCTCTGAAGCATCAAGCTCCACAACAGCTGCCAAATAAAGCAGCCAAGAAGCCACAGAGGCCTAAAAGAATTCACATTCAGGCCAGAGTGTGTGTATGAAGCCACACTCCAGAGAGGAGTAATAATTTAGACTGGAAGGAGTTATAAGGCATCAGTTAGCTGTTGTGCACATGTCCTGTTTGCAGACTACTCACAAGCATCTGGTTGGCCACTGTGAGAACAGGCTGTTGACTTGGATGGGCCATTATCCAGATTCAACAGGCTCTTCTTGTTCCAAAATATCTCAGATCTGTTCCAATGTACAATTCAAGGTGCTGGTTTTAACTTGTGAAACTTTCTACAAATTGGAACCAGAGATGTCAATGATAAGGAAAGGAACGGGGTAAACACAGGATACCAGGATATGGTAAATTGTTCTACATATGACCAAGGAGAAGAATGGAACTGGGCTTCCATTTTCAGTCAGAGCTACTTGTAACAGAGGCAACCAACATTTTTGGACTGGTGGGCACATTTACAAACCAACAAAATTATCATGGGTTACACACACCCTAATAAGGATACACCATAACATTTTCTGTTGGCTGCAGTATAATGTCTATGTCAAGCCTTCTTTCTAATTTCTGTGAGAGGAGGGGCAGGAGATTCTGTGGCCCACAAGGGGCAGCACATTGGCAGCCCTGACTTATCACATGCAGGTCAACCCGAATTCTGATGCTGGAGGCAAAGTAAAGTCTCAAATTTCAGCCAATAAGCAAGTTGGTTTGCTACGCATTCTGGGATAAAGGGCATTCCCTTCCTTATTCCTCTGTCAGTAGCTGTGTGTTTTTCCATTAAGCTCATAATCGGCAGCCTTGGGTGGCTTTCCCCATATTTCTGCATGCTCACATAGTTCATAGAACAAAAAAAACTGAAATAAAAAGCTGTAGAGGCATGGCTGACATAACTCCCACGTGAGCAAAAACCAAACAAACACACAAACAGCTGGCTCCATTCATGGAATGAATTGTATAGAGACAAGGCCCTGTTGAAGATGGCCAAACAAAAGAACTATTATCTTGCTTGGAAACTGTAAGGCTACTTGGTCAACAAGTCAGTTCATTAATTTACACATTAGTTGAAGGGCCACTGCAAAGACAGCAACGCTTGAAAAACTGGAAGAAGGAGTCATTTAAAAGGGCCACACTGACAGCACAACCATAAACAGAAGTACCCCAAATAAGGAGGTGTTTGGAGAAGCTGAAATGGTGGGAAATTTATAACTAAGGGAAGGACATACTTTCCCCCACACACACACTTCAAAAAAGGCAATATAGTTTACAAGTAACAAATAAAAACATAAAATCCTCAACAAATGTGTCTAATCCTCTTCTAAAGCCATCCAAGTTGGCAGCCACCACAACATCTTAAATGAGCAAACTCCATTGTTTAACTATGCGCTGTAACAAGTACTGATGCTATTTGCATATTTTTAAAAGCTGCATATCAAATGCAAAGATGCATTTAATGCCACATCTGCTTTGGTCATGAACAGTCCTTGGACCAGACACACTACTTCATTTGGAGGAGAGGGAACCCCACTTTCTTTTTATTTTAAGCATATTTTGTAGAATCCATACAATGTGTTTCTGCCTAAAAACGAGGTACACCAATACTTCATTTTGGAGCAGAAAAGCACAATTTAGATAAAGATATTTCTAGCATTTGAAGTGATCTTGCTATAGAAGTTGCTGTCATGTTACCAGAAAGATTATGGGTGGGTGGGTAGCATAAGACAAGAAGATGATGTATGGGTGGGGAAGAGTATAAATGGAAGCCTTTTCAGAATTAGAAAATAATGACGGAAGGATGGAAAAGCATAAGAGTTATATTTGGAATTCATGCAGCCGCTTGGGGAAAGGGTATTAAGAAGGCTTTAAAAGGATTCTTATCAACATTTTCTTCAGAAATTAAAGTACTGTATAATTTAGTCATCTTTAATTTTTCAATTTGAAATCGTATGGCAGAGAGCAGACTACTGTGTGTACTAGCCAGTAAATTCTCAGCTAAGTCACATCAAAGAATGAATGTTGCTGCAGGGAGTAGGAATGAAACAGAAGTGGAATTCCTATAGCTGAGTTGGAAATCTTAAACATATATTCATTTATTTATCTGACAAATTGCATGGTGGCAAAAAGAAAACCTACCCCAAAAGATCGTGAAAGCAGCATGAATAAATTTTTTTCAAGATTTTTAGTTTGAGGGTATCTGCTTAACTTTTGTCAGCTGAGCAAGAAGGACCTAGTTAATAAATATACAAAATCCTGTAAAGGCTATGCATCAAATCAATTTCTGTTTAAATTCAGCACTTTTTTTCTGGGAAAAGGGTGAGGGAACTCACCATGAATGTTTGTTTGTTGTGGGCCCAGTCACAGTGCCGCCATGCCACCCCTGACCCCCATGAGGGTGTGGCTAAAGGTAAGATGTGATTAATAAAGTCAAGCGGGCAATGATCTGGATTAAAAATGGCCACAGCTATATTGATTACAGATATAGATGGATTTTTGGCTCAGGCATTGAGGGTATATCTGTTCCAGCCTCCCCACCCCAACCAAAATAAAATATTATTATTTAATTTTTAAAAGGTAAGGGCCTCAGTTCCCCTGAGTTTCTTATCAGAAAAAACCCTGCTTAGATTGTTGTCTAGACATATAATGATGGAGTTGTATGTTAACTTGTACTAAGATCATGCCCAGACCCTCCAAGTGTTTTCCAGGGTCGTCCCTGATTTAGAGAAATTGTCCCGGTTTCTGATTTGATCCTGGAATCTTCCTGTTTTCCTTAGGATGTCCCTGTTTTCATTGGAGAAGTGTTGGAGGGTATGGAGTTATCTGACCCCCGAGCTGTCTGAAGGCAATCTTGTAGAGGGAAGCTTGTTTAATGTTCAATGTTTTATTATGTTTTTAGATATGTTGGAAGCTGCCCAGAGTGGCTGGGACAACCCAGTAAGATTTGTGGGGTATAAATACAGTGGACACTCAGGTTGCGAATGTGATCCGTGCGGGAGCCACGTTTGCAACCTGCAACATCCGCAAGCCACAGCACCATGTCTGCGCACCCATTCCGGTACTTTCAGGTTTTGGTGCATCCATAACCCAAAAACTCGCAACCTGAAGCGTCTGTAAACTGAGGTATGACTGTAGTAAAATTATCATTATGGAATGGGACATTCTTATTTTCATCAGAGAAATGTTGGAGGGTATGCACGCCTGCTACATCAGCTGTGATCTGTGGCAGCACTTGCTTATATGTTCTCGGGGTAGGAGTGTCTTCGACAAGCCGCAGGTGTCTCCAGTCATCTCCTCCAGGTTCTGCCAGGCTTGTAGCTGAGGCCAAAACCCCTTGCACTCACACCTCAAGGAACTTATGAGGTTTAAATAGCCACATAGGCACTAGAAGAGCATTGCTGAATCAGACCAAAGGCCCAGCTAGGGCAGCATTCTGTTCTTGCATACAGCACCTGGCACACAGAGGCAGAGTGTCTCCAGTAGTGTAAAGCTCAAAGGAGGGGCCTTGATCTGATACAGGGCAGAGACTTTATCAGCAATGATCCAGGAACTATTTTTAAAACCAGGCTTTTTGCTCCTTTTGTAATTTAATTATGTATCAAAGAAGAAATAAAAGTAAAAACTGCAGGCTGAATTTAGGAGTACTCATTTTTTTTATTGCCAGTAAAAAGATAGAAGGCAGACAAAGGCAGATACTGCTTGCATTTTCTATAAATGTCTCTTCAGGTTTATTTTTATGGGCCACATTTTATTAGTATTAATAAATATTTTCTTTAAAAAACTCATTAAAGGTATTAATAGCTGTGTTAATAAATGGCTGGTTATTGCTACAGATACTTAGAGACACATCTGGGGCAATAAAAATGTTTGTAACAGTTGCTCATAACTACCTGTCTCCTGCTGATGTGCTTGAGTCCCCATAAACGTATGCAGCTAATTTCTATAATAACCTCGTAACATTGGAGAGTCGCTCATTGGCCATTAAAAGCAACTCACATTAAAACAGAAGGATGACCCGTTTTACAGAACATTTATTCAAGAGGCTTCCATATTAAAGCAGATTTTAATTGTGCCACATATTGTAGTTACCTTAGAGTTTGTTAGAAACCAAGACACTTCCAATTCTTTAAGCTTTCACCAGGACAGATGAGCAAATATAGCCATCACCACAGAGCCTTTCCTACTGACACAGGAAGCATAGAAAATTCCTAGGCTGCATGCCATAGTTTCAAACTGGGAATTTTCATCAATATATTTGATAACATTTTGCAGCAGCCATATTATCTCATACATTTTCCACTAGGCAAGCTTCCTCCAACATGGTGCTCTCTCTATCTTTTTGGACTTGAGCTTTTGGACAGGCTTGTGCTGGCTGGGGCTGATGGGAGTTGTAGTCTGGAAGGCAAAAAAATGTGCCAGGTAAGATAACCACAAAGCAGAATTATGGTAGTGAGAGTTTGTTATGTTGAAGATAGGAACATTTTTTCAAATCTGAAGGAAAATGTTAGCCCCGTTCAGTTGTGTAAAGCATGTTCCATGAATGCAGGAGACCATCGTATATTCAGCAAATGCATAAAGAAGATATTTAGTTACAGCTTTGGGGTAACAGAGTTTGGGTGTGTAAGGGCACCCATAACTGCTAAAGTTGGTGAATGTTATAAATTAATAAACGGTAGAATTTAGATAATATTTGGAGTATGGAAGGGAAGATGCCAGGCCAGTGAAAAATACACATGGGATACAAGTTATTAAGAATGACAAAGGATTTTAAAAAGTGACATTAACAAGTGCGGAACAAGGGTGTTTTGTTTTCTGTTTTTGAAGGGAAAGTGGTTGGGTGATCGTATTTACCATAAATTGGCTGGCACCTGGAGATGGGAAGAGCGCCTTAGGCCAGTGTTGGCTGTTGTATGTAGGTGTTAGTAGGCAGGGTCAGGATAATAGTGATCGTCAAATACATTTAGTATCTTAAAATAGAAACAGCGGGATTAGCACAGTAGCTTGTTATTCCGGTTTAGCTCAGTAACCCGAACTCTCTTGCTGGCAGATGAAATGTAAAGCATCTCCTGTCGTTAGCATTAGCCTTATATGCCCAGCACTCCTGCAAGAGTTAAAAATAACCCAGACCATTGTGATATGGGGGGGGGGGGAGAGGTTTCATTCATTTTTGTTCTATGTCTAAACCAAATGGCTAAGCAGCTTTCACTCAGGCCAGTTCATAGCATAGGGCAGTTCAGTGGTAGTATCTCTCCAACCAAAAGGGGATTAGTACATGGCAAAAAAGGGCAGAATGTTATTGTGTCTTTCATTAGGTGGTGCGCAGTTGTGGGAATGGCATTCCATTCAGGCTCTTGTATGCCTGGCTAGATTTTTAGAACATTCCTTTGCAAATATAGTGCTTTTCAGGGTCATGAGGCTTGTGACTGAGAACCCACTGCCATTTGCTTTTTAAAATGGGAATAGGACATAGTGTAGGAGTCAACTCCAGGGGGCTGTGGGTGCTTGGGCACCCGCAATAAGATAATTGTGGGGGTCAGGTACCCACAAAGTCAATGGAAAAAAGTCATCAGGAGCTAAGCAGTTCAGCTCCGTCCTCCGCAGCCAGCAAGCAAGGCGTCCTTTTCTAGAGGGTAGGGCTTGGGCGTGGAGGCAGAGTCTCTCTGCCTCTGAGTCCACGTTCCTCCCCATGAAAAAGGGTGCCTCACTGGCTGTGTGACATCCAGTGCCAGATTTACGTATAAGCTAAACAAGCTATGCCTTAGGGCCCCACTCTCTTGGGGGCCCCAAAAAAATTTAAAGGAAAAAAACTGGATGTACATTTCCAAAATATAAGATAAAAAACAAATAAAATAAAATAAAACCTACATAGGCCTACAGCAACAGTGTTTTGTGTTGTGTAGGCTCCTATGATGTAAGTCAGAGATGTCCAACAGGTCGATTGTGATCTACTGGTAGATCCCCAGGAGGTCTTGGTAGATTGCGGTTGATTGCTGAGTCCCTTTCCTTAACTTTGGTAAAATAGAATCCAGTCCCGCCCTCCATTGTTGCATGATCTGCAGAATGGAAGAGGGAGTTTACTGAGCGAGTAAACTCTTTCTCCCTTGAGCTTAGGCTTGAATGCACAAAAATCTGTGCTTTCCTCCTACCTAAAAAAAGCTCAGCAGCTTGTAGCTGAACCCCCCAAAAGGGGGTAGATCACTGCCAGTTTTTAATTCTGTGAGTCTCTTGGGAGTTGGCCACCCCTGATATAAGTAATGGGCCCCGCATATAGCATATATTCAACACAAAAAACAGCGACAATTTGTTGTTGACAAAGGACAGCTAGACATATAAAGGGCCCCATTAACTTCAGTAGCTTAGGCCTCATCAAACCTAAATCCAGCCCTGGTGACATCACATGCACTGCGTTCAGGCACGATCATGTGATGTTGCATGTTTGCGTGTGGCAGCAGGCACCCACAATCCTGAGGGCGAGATGGCATCCCTGGGACATAGGTTAGAAGTGGTCCCAGCTGGACAAATGTTTCAGGGACCCAACACTGGGAGTGAGCGAGCTGGAAGGAGCCTCTACTGAGAGTAGCTGTTGTCTATATGGAGAATTAGGTTGAAATCCTTTACCCTCTTTATAGGGAGGAAGTCCCACTGAATTCCTTAGGAGTAGACACATATAGGATCACTACTGGGAAAACCATAGCTTTAACTATACAGACCTTTGTCGGCAAGGTGATGTCTCTGCTTTTTAAGATGCTGTCATAGATTACCTGGTCACAATCTCCCCCCCAAAAAAATTTGCGTCCATATATATAAATTAGCATAAACCTGTTTTATGCGAACCTATTCTCCTTTGTTCTATTTTTGGGGTTATATATAAACAACCACCCTACCTGCATCTCCATTTGGCTACAAAAGAATCTGCATTATGAATGTGGCAAGGCTGGAGCCAAACCACCTGCCTTTCCCTAACAATACTTCATAGTTCAGTTCCCAAACATAATGCCACTTCAGCTCTCCCATTCTAAGTGAGGGACAACTACAGATTTTCAAGCCCAGTCTCTTCCTGTTGTCTTTGCATTATATTTAGGTTGTAGGCCTCTCTGGTTCAGCTTTCCAGAACCTGCCCAGCTTCTGCATTTATTTGCAGCTCTCGGTGCCAAGTACACTCTTTGTACCACTCACATATGTAGACAAACCTGGCAGCTGTCATGGAAGGGGCTTGAGTAGCATGCAAGTAAGGGGTGGCAAAGGGCCAACAGCAGGTCTAAAAATATTGCAAGATGGGGGCATAACAGACTATTAAGTAATCCGATAGATTAAAAGAGAAATGGCTATCGTGCCTGCAGAGATGCTTGAATATGGATTAGCACAGAAAGTGCTCAGAGCCATCGGTGCTGAACTTTCTGGGAGGTCCCTTGTTCCTTCAGCTATTACTCCGCTGTCCATGTATCCCCTACCCATTATAGCCTCTCCACTATCCTTACTTCTCCCCTAAGCATTCATTCCCCCCCCCCGCAAAAAAAATCCACATGTAGCAAATAGCAATTTTGAAGCTGAGTATATGCATTTTGTTAAATGTCATTCATGTGTGTACAGTGGTACCTCGGGTTACATATGCTTCAGGTTACAGACTCTGTTAACCCAGAAATAGTTAAAACATTAGCAGGATTTTAAATAGACTTTTAATGCAATAGAAATTACAGATAATTTAGGACGATGAAAACTTTGGAGAAGTATTGTTATGCATATGAAAATAGAAGTAAGGGCCCATGGATGGGATGGGGGGGGGGAGTCAGGAGATTCAGAGCAATCTCGATATGTAAATGTGTATGATAACTTTGATGTAACTTTTTTCTTTTTTAGTTTTTCTTTTTTCTTTCCTTATTTTTGAAAACATTGTGTGTGTGTGTGTGTGTGTGTGTGTGTAGTCTTGCATATAATAGATGGCTTTTTATTTTTGTATAACTGCTATTGATATGCACACCCTACAATTCTAGGCTTCTACAAAGCCTCCTAACACACACACACACACACACACACACACACACACACACACACACACACTTGATAATGGACGACATAGATTCAAAGAATATCAAGGATATTTTCTTCATGATGGGGAGGGAGAAAGAGATACAATTTATATAACCAAGGTGGTTATCTCACATGGGCAGGGCTGGAGGACTGTTTCTAGAGTAAAGTTCACTTTGTAAAAATACTTTATTGCCAGAAGGGAAGTTCTAGTTCAATAGCAGCAGGCAGCTGTTAAGGGGAAGGTATCAAAAAGCAGCCAATCAACCAAAACTTCCCTGAAGCCGTGTTTCATTTTTCCAGATCATTGCCAACTTTATGCTGCCTCATTCTAGGTAGCCTCAATATGTTAGCTACTCACATGACTAGTTCATTTTTTTCTGCCCAGATAAAATCACCACATTTGGGGACAAATGGTATAAGTGTAACAAAACAGAAAATTTGTATATTTCTCACAAGCCTTAATGCTAAAACTCCCACAAGATCTCCATAAAGACTTGATCACCAACGTGCCTGCCATTTTGCATGGGTGTTGTTTGCTAGACATGGGGAACTACAGCCCATGGGATACAGTGGTACCTCGGGTTACATATGCTTCAGGTTACATACGCTTCAGGTTACATACGCTTCAGGTTACGCACTCCGCTAACCCAGAAATAGTGCTTCAGGTTAAGAACTTTGCTTCAGGATGAGAACAGAAATTGTGCTCCGGTGGCGCAGCGGCAGCAGGAGGCCCCATTAGCTAAAGTGGTGCTTCAGGTTAAGAACAGTTTCAGATTAAGAACGGACCTCCGGAACGAATTCAGTACTTAACCTGAGGTACCACTGTAATTAGGCCCACCAGGCATTCTAATAAGACAGCTTTCCTCAGCCCCAGGCACCTGTCCCAAGTCAGGTGTGGAGCAGGTAAATCTGTGACTGCAAAGGAACAAGAAAGAGTGTTAGAGTGCACTCCAGATTGCTCCTGTGCGAGTTGGAATTGCATTTAGCATTTGTTAAATTTGGCACCAAATGTGAGCCCCATTGGGATTGACTCCACTGAGAAGCTCCAGATCAGAGCTCCTGCATTAAGGTCAAATGCAAGAGTCATGGAGGAGTAATTGCCTTTTGATATGCATAGCATGTAGATTCATCTAAAGCAGCCACCAGTATGTGAAACATGCATAGTAAAACACAGGACTCCCCTGAGGCTGCTCTGGCATTTTGTTTGGCATGTGGGATGGTCACTGAGTACAGCAACTTTATCATGGGGTGGGGGAGTCTTTCTGCAAAAGCACAAATGCCTCTCTCTTTGCAGCATATCAGGAAGGATTTTGCTACTTGCAACATACACAAAAACACACAATGTTTCTCTTGCATGCTATGTTTGTGATAATCACATAATCACCATTGCATTCTTACAGTTTATGTTTTGACTTTTACACTAAAAAGAATTATCTTGGGCGGGGGGGGGGGGAAGGTGGGTGGAGAGAATGGTTTAGTTTGACAACCGTGTGGCTTTCAATAAAGTCAGTCAGCTGGACAAAAATCATCTGACAGGATCCAGCAAGCAGCCAGCTGGAAATAGGATTAAGCCAGTACTGTTTTATCAGTTCTGAATCTTATGCAGCACTTCACAATTTCAGTTTTCTTCTGCTGCAATGGAAACAAAGCACACCACCAATGGAACAAACAATTGATTGCACCCACTTACAATTTTGTTCCCCAACATATCTTTATTCAGTCTCTTCTCTGCAGAGTTGCCGTTTCACATAGTACATTTTGATGAAATGGGTCCCCCCACATCTAGATTCACATCAATTTTGACTTCACAAAACAAATACTGCCTCATGAAGATGAAGAGTTCCTTTGAGGCCTTTAGACTTCATACAGAAAGCTGCACTTCTGCTTCCATCTGCTGCGTACATGGTGCCTCAGCAGCAAGTACATCTCTCTCACATATGTCCTTTGTTCAAGCAGCATTCAGCTGAATGTTACATAGTTCTAGACCTTTACTACACTTATCACTCAGAAATGCATTACACTACCCTATTCTCTCTCTCCCCCCGCCCCCCCTCTCTCACACACATATAGTGCCAACAGTAGAATTTATCAGAGCTGTTAGGTTATACAATATTGCTATGCATTGTATTGACTTAATTCACATGGAAAAAGAACAGAGCATGCAAGTATTGATAAATATTGGACAGGTACATATTATTGCAAGAGCAAGGATATACTAACTAAACAGTGGTAGTAATTTCAGTCTACAATTCATAGTGCATTTTTAAATGTAATTAAATGGTACTTATCCAATTTTCATATTTACAACCATTACTTGTACCCACCCGAGTAAAATGTGAATGCGATATACACCTGTTTGAACCCATGGCAAGTATGTTTTTTTTTTATCCTCAAGGAATGCACTCTTAAAATTCTCCTCAAGTCCAGTAGCAGAACAGGGACCAGGAAAGAAATCCTACTCAAGCGCCCGGGGGGTCACTGCTCCTTCTAGACTCTATCTATCACCCAAATCAATAACATAATATGAAATTAGGTGTATAATACTGGATTGAGAGAAATCGGCTGGGGAATGCAAAAGAGCCTTCTTTCTTCAGCTCCGAAATCCAATTGCATCCAACTGAAAGGTATTCCTTGATGGCATTTCCTTTGAAACTTTGCAAAAAGGTGATTCTGTCAGTCCACCAATAAGTTCTGGCACTCGCAGGGATCATATATTTTAGTGTAGAAACTGAACTCAGGGGACAGTGTGGTAACTCAATCTTTGATTTTGTTTTTCTTGCAAAACAGCCCAGTGAGAAATTCAGCATTTTCAGCATAAAAACCACATCACTTCAAGCACACAAACGCAATAAAGAAAACTAAACCTCAGGCGTAATTTATTTATTCCCAATGTCTGTACAGTACAAAGTCCTCAGCAGTCCTCAGTTAGTCACTTTATTTTTTAAAAAAACAAACCTAACTAGATTTTATATTGTTAAATGTGAACATGGTTGGTTAGCTTTTGGTACATGAAAGAACTATAAAAAGTTAGGAAACGGAGGCGGGGGGGGGGGACAGAAAAAACACCCTGCTCATATGTAGATTAGGGTGTGTTCTGTAACCCTGATCATTACAGAACCACTTATTTTGTGGCTCAAGGGGGGAGAAAGTTAACCATTTGAAACTCTGTTGCAAAAAAACCCCCTCAAAGCTGTTAAAGGCTGTAAACTTCTTTTTTCTCCTCAACCCCTCAAAGGGTCCTGAAAATCTGCACTCTGAAATGAGCTTATTTAACATCCTGGTAAAAACTTCACACAGGAGAGTGAAATCATTCCTTTGACTTAATTGGCTGCCAGTTGCAGCCTTGACACAGGAACAAAGGAGTAATTCAGCAAAGTGGTTAAAAAGGTAAAGGACCCCTGACAATTAAGTCCAGTCACGAACAACTCTGGGGTCGCGGTGCTCATCTCGATTTACTGGCCGAGGGAGCCAACATTTGTCCGGAGACAGTTTTTCTGGGTCATGTGGCCAGCATGACTAAGCCGCTTCTGGCGAACCAGAGCAGCGCACGGAAACAAAGTTTACCTTCCCGCCAGAGCAGTACCTATTTATCTACTTGCACTTTGACGTGCTTTCAGACTGTTAGGTGGGCAGGAACTGGGACTGAGCAACGGGAGCTCACCCCGGCCCAGGGATTCGAACTCCCGACCTTCCGATCGGCAAGCCCTAGGCGCTGTGGTTTACACTACAGTGCCACCCACGTCCCACAGCAAAGTGGTTAGGATGATCCAAAACCTGCATGCTTGTATCCAGTGCTTTTTTCTGGAAAAAAAATGTTTAGGAGTACTCTCATTTTCCTACTCATATTGAAATACTGCCCCTCAATGAGGCCAAACTTAGATTCAGAAAATGTTTAGGGGTATGTGAACCCCTGCGTCCCCCCAGAAAAAAGCACTGCTCATATCTTCCTCTTGCAACTTTTGAAAAGCAACTGCCCTGTGTTGCTCCATTCTGTTAAAGCCATTAGATTGATCTTCTACCTCTACAAAGATCTAGTATTCCATGCATCTAAGAGACAAATCAGCTTGCTCTCAACATAAACTTTTCTTTGTCCCAACAACAGAAGACCTAGCCTGAAAGAGGAGAGAGTTGGGATTAAGCTCTATGCACAGACACTAAGGCCAGAAAGCAAGTCAATACAACTGATTCAAGCCCATGCCAGGAGCACAGCTGAGGACAAAGAGAGAGCACTTGATTTAAAAAAATGACATCTTAAGGACTGCAGCATTATACACATTCACTGGTCCAGTAAACTGTTGTTATGGCAACCAGGAGAAGGTCTTTTGTCATTTTAAGACATGAATCTTGCAAGCTTACAGAACTTTCCATGGGCTTTCAAAGCCAGTACAGCATAGTTACAAACAGGAAGTGATCAGCAAGAGCATAAATCTTGCCTTGAGCAGCTCTTAAAGAGTTTGCAAGCACCAGGAACTGGAAGATGCCTTTCAACAAGGCCTGCATCCAATTCTTAAGGAGTTCCAAGCGAGGAAAAGTTCCATTGATTCTTCTGTCCACGTCAGAGAATGGCAAGGCTGTTTACAG
Organism: Podarcis liolepis; assembly: GCF_965112155.1. NCBI lineage: Eukaryota > Metazoa > Chordata > Lepidosauria > Squamata > Lacertidae > Podarcis > Podarcis liolepis. The sequence goes on along the minus strand of NC_139557.1, from coordinate 67,425,031 downwards.
TCCCTGAACGTGATTTAACTTCTATTTAATTAAGTGAAAAAGTGGTTCATGGGTCCTTGCTGAAATTCATATTAAACATGGCAGGGCTTATCACTCTTTGGTGCTTAATACAAATATAGACAGTAGCAAAACCCAGCTATTGCTGGCAAAGAATTAGAATGATTTCAACACAGGAGCTTGACTTGCTTAAAGAACAGTGTGCTCAGCCCCGTTTTCACAGCCAGTGCACAAGGTGGAAGGTTTAAGAATGCCATTTCCTCCCTAATCAGACATAGACTAATGGAATCCTACACTTAACCCAAGCCAGGCCCTCTAACAGTAATAAATTAGATATTGCTACAGATTTAGCCTGCTTCTACGGGCAGCATTGTGTTTCATTTCGTTTGTAGCCACTACACATCAGACCTCAATTTGAAGACTGGCAATTCAGATAGCAGTATTTATGGTAAAAGGCTAAACAGTATTTCTTACCATTTTAACTTTGTGTGCAAACAGGAGAAAAAGGCTGGCATGTTGAGACTGGAACAAGCAAGCAGCTGCACACTTCACCTGATGCCATTTGCCAGTCTAAAATTGGTCTCACAATGGTGGGGCCAGAATATAGCATGCCAGAATCAATGTTGGATCCCCATCTCCAGGACACAGATGACTCAAGCCACTGTCTTGAATGTCAACTCAAGTCTCTTTCTAAATTTAGCCTTCAGTCCAACCCTCAACCTTCATTTCTAAACCTCCCAACCCTCTCTCTCTTCTCTTCCTTGCACAGCTCCCTGCTGGGCATGTAATAATCTCAACTGGGACGGCAATCGCAACACAAGACATTAGAAGAAGGACAGAGCATCTATTCTATGACCTCGTCTAAAACCAGCCAGCCACCATGGAAGGAGGGAGGAAAGCTGCTGCAGGCCTAAGCTCCCAGGTGCTCCCAGCTTCCTTTTGAGTTTGATGGCTACCACTGGAGTTTTTGTGACTACAATGCTAAACTTTTGCTGTTGGGATGAAAGTAACTTACGTATCATAGAAATCGTACCTCCCAAATGTATAGCACTCTCCTGGGAAACGCCATGCTATAGTTATTATTATTTATTAAATCTGTATACCACCCTTCATCCAAAGATCTCAGTGTGGTTCACAGCATAGTTTGATAGCTCTTGGTCTGAAATTCTCATAATAATCACCCCACTTTGTAAATTCTGGGTCTGCTTAAAAGAGGTGGGTTGTTAAATAAATAAATAAATAAAAATAGCCTATTGGCTTTTACAAGTCCCCACCTCTTCTGCAGGGAGGACACTGGAATTAAGGGCTCATCCACACTCAGTTAACCCGTATTGTGATCATATTGTGCACTGATTAATTCCCCTGGGTCTGAGAGTGGAATACAAACAATGACTGAGGTGGAAGAAGTATGAAAGCTAGAATCACTTTGGCCTCACTCTGAAACCCACCCATCCAAGCCAAAGTCTCAACAAGTGGAGATCAATAATGTGTACTCAAAACCCTCCTGCTGGCTTCTTCTCTTTCAGTCCTATTTTAAAAGAAAATACCAGAAATGGGCTTGAGAGCATGCACATTCATTCCTGGAAAAGATTAGGTTTAATGGCACTCCCAATTTCTGAAGGTAAATGAAATTATACTGTGGCCAAACACGACTCTCTTCATGCTACTTTCCCCACCTAAAGAGCCTAGGCTGGAGATCTGGTTTCTTGCTGTTTTAGTTCACGGTGTGCTATTGAAATGTCACTCCATTGCTAGAGGAACACCCACACAGCATAAAAGAGGTGAATCACAATGAGATCTCAACTCAATGGGTCCAATTCTCATCTTACAAAAACATCAGAAGTAATTCTGTTAGATCACTGACGTTACACCGCTACTCAGAGGGGAAGAATCCAGCCGCTTCAGTCCCAGAAGCAAAACCAGCCAAGAAATGATTTAAAATTCAGTTCCGCTCTCAGATACATTGTAAAGGGACAAAGGAATTTCCAGCATGTGTAATCTGTAGGAGTGCAAGCCACCACACTAACTGTTTTATGCTCACGCATGAGACTGAAGGCAAACAGATACTGCTTTTTAGCTCAGAGCTTCTCATGTTTCCAGTGGGTGGGTGGTGGGAAACTTTTCTGAAATGAGTTTCTTAAAGGATGCCATTTTCAGCAACCACTCTGCTGTGCAATTCAGAGCATATAGCACCAACTTGGTTAACTTCCAGGAAACTGGGGGGTGTTTTTTAAAAAAAAATACATTTTAGGTAAAGCTTTATGTTGTGCGATGTGACGATTTCAGAGTTGAAGAACAAGTGAAGATCCCTATCTAATTGTCAATGTTTTTGTTTTACTGCCAAGTATTAACAAATTATTCAGATGTAAGAAAACTTGTTATATTTTCATATGATGAACAGTGGGTTGCCTTACTGTCTGGCTTCCATTTTTAAAAGACCCAAATTACTTAATGAACCGGAAAGCTACTTAAGACACTTTGTTTAGCTGCCATCACTATGGGCTGGGGGAGACTAGATTTCCCTCTTTCCATCCATTGTTCAGTCGTGATAATCTTTTTGAAGATTCTATTTCCAGTGCAGACTGACTTAGTGGGCTTCTAGTGTGGTGCTATTTTCAGATTGAATGCAAACGCAATGAAAGCTGACTTGGTGCTCTTCTACAACAAGCCAACTCTCCCCCCCCCCCCTGGTGGATATTTTGCTGTGAGGAATGATATGTGAAAACACCCTGGAAAGTGTGGGATAATGAATGATGCAACATTACACAACCTCCCTACAAGAAAATAATAATATTCAAAAGAGGTTGACTGGAAGTGAGCCTGGGGGTGGTAATCCAAACTTTGCCCTTCTACTTTTACTCTCATGTGATAAAGAACTACAATGTTCTGAACATGAACAGAAGGAAGAGACAACCAAACCTGTTCTTAGTTACAGAGGTCCTGCAACTTCTTGTTGTTGTTAGGTAGTTTAATGTCCCTTTCGTCCAGAAAGGAGAGATTTAATTGTAATAATAATAACTTCTCCTCCTACATACATGTTAGGAGTTGCAAATAATAAAAATACTTAGTGTTTAAAAAGTTAAAGGTACCCCAGACCGTTAGGGTCTAGTCGCAGATGACTCTGGGGTCGTGGCGCTCATCTCGCTCTATAGGCCGAGGGAGCCGGCGTTGTCCGCAGACAGCTTCCAGGTCATGTGGCCAGCATGACTAAGCCGCTTCTGGCGAACCAGAGCACTGCACGGAAACGCCGTTTACCTTCCCGCCAGAGCGGTACCTATTTATCTACTTGCACTTTGACGTGCTTTCGAACTGCTAGGTTGGCAGGAGCAGGGACCGAGCAACAGGAGCTCACCCCATCGCGGGCGGGGATTCAAACCGCTGACCTTCTGATCGGCAAGCCCTAGGCTCTGTGGTTTAGACCAGTGTTTCCCAACCTTTTTTGGGCAAAGGCACACTTGTTTCATGAAAAAAATCTCGAGGCACACCACCATGCCAGATGGGGAAAGGTCACTTTTTACTTATGTAAAAAAAATAAAAAAATAGTAACAGCATAGAAGGCAATCATTAGGCTAGCATCCCTCTTCCAAATATGCTAGGTTTTTATTTGAAGGGACTGTTCTACATGGGAAAGCATTCAGCACTGTCATTCTCCCATCTGCCATCTGAATTGGTACTATTCTGGGTCAACTTACTCTGCTGCATGTGTAGATGAAAATGGCACCAAGTGTGGGGGAGGGGGCAGAACAGGTTTCAGATACAGGATATTAAGCATACACGTACTTCAGATTGAACTGGTTGCTTGCTTGGCAAGTTTTCATTTCCCAAATGACTGCCTTGGCAAGCGCAATACCTACCAGGCTCAACGCCGGTCTCGCGCTGCCGCTTCCCGCGCTCTCAAGGACCCGGGAGGAGGAAGGCGTGAAGGGAATCCCGAAGGCGCGAAAACCTCGCGCATGCGCAGGCCTTCCGCCTGCGACAGCCCAGTAGGCCGGCCGAAGCGAGCGGCGATGGGATGTGGGAGCTCGCTCGCTCGCCGCCCCGCGTGTGCCTATGTGGGGCACGTTACAGCCCCGTGACGTCAGCGCCACGCAGGCAGCCAGGCAGGCTGGGCGGCCTCTCCTCGCCGCCGCCGCCCCGCCTCTCGCCGCCCGACTCGCCCGCCTCCCTCCCACGGCACACCAGGCAACGTCTCGCGGCACACTAGTGTGCCGCGGAACACCGGTTGGGAAACACTGGTTTAGACCACAGTGCCATCCATGTCCCACTTAGTGTTTACCACCCCTTTAATTTCAGCTTGCAAGCAACCAATATGTGAAAGTGTGTGTGCATATATGTTTAACTTTTAAGAACCCCTTTAGACCGTGAGAATGCCATATTTAATTCCCCACCCCATCCCATTCAGTTCAGGGTCCAATTATAACATTTAGTGAAATTATCAAGTTCAGATAATGAATATGTACTGAAAAAGAAAGGTTCATTTTACTCTGCAGGTTTTATAAACTGCCTAAGGGCCTCTCCAGACTGTGGTGCCTTGTTTTCAGCAACATGTCATTGATGCAATAATAGGACATTTGTGGTAGATTTATACTAGACCATCTTTCCATTTTATTAGTTCTGTGATACTTCCCCAGTGTCATTACATTATTGCTGTATGAAGGGGTTAGGGTTGACTATTCAGGATGGCTTTCAGTCTGTATGGAAACATGCCTTCCTCAAAAAAAACAACTCCAGCTATATAGATTCTCTTTAGGCTCTCTCGTTCCTCTGCCAGAGCACTCCAAGTCCAGCAAATCAGCCATCTTTCCGTACTCAGTCCAAAAGCATTGCCAAGGCTTCATGCTGGCACATTTAAATGCATTCTCCCCAGCAGTCCTGGAAGGAAGATATGTTAAAAAAAAACCCTATCATGAAGGCAATTGCCCCCGAGACTTGACACAGGTGAAGTCAGTGACCCATGTCCTCTTCCTTTTGTCATAATCCAACTTAAATCTTTATTGAACCTTTCTTATCAAATCTAGCAGGATGAGCAGATGCATTCCATGTCCTTCTACTCCTTTGGGTTCAAAATGCATCTATCACTCGCAGTGTGAACTGATCCCACTTTGTAATCTTCCTCTTTGGAGTTCATGACATGATTACATCTTTTAAATTGTTGATGCCTATTTATTCCACTCTATGCTGTTCTTCTTATTTACCTCATTCTTTTATTTTATTTTATCGTCTTTTACTCTATTATTCCACATTTTAAGACTGTGTTCTATGTGCTTTTTATTTTGTTTCCTTGGTGCTTGTCATTGACAGCAACAATAAATATTTTATTTGACTGTAGCACAATAGAAGTGGGGCAAAAACCAGAATATTTGTGGTATAAAGAGTCGCAGGATTTCAGCAGGAAGCAATGGAATATGCACTGACTGCAAAGAAAGCAGCATCACTGCTCTCAATCTTTAGCAGGCATAAACAGTATTGAAATTAGGATCATGTAGAACAGGCCCAATGCCATCATGTGCACAACTCATCATGAAGGCACAATAAAATGATGTGTGGAGGAGCCATAACCATGTAGGTGTCTCAGCATGGAAGATAAGGGGCTGCACATATACCCTAGGCCCTCAATGCACACTTTAAGAGGACTACTATAGAGACATACATGTGGCATGAGGTAGCAATCATTCCTTTAAAAAGTATGACATCTTGTTGCCCTGTGCGTCAATTATGACCATGTAAGCTATTTATAATGTACTAAACGTACCGGCATATTTCCTTTGTGATAGGCATATGCCATTTTTAAAAATCTTCAAAATTAAATCTGAAGAAAAATGCAACGCTATACATTAATAAGCAATTAAGATCCATTCTTCACACCTTTCCTGGGCACAGTGGAGTCTTTCGCCTTAAAATAAGTTGGTCAATAGTTTCTTTCAATGGAATGCTGTAAGGAAACTTGAGTTAACACAACTTTATCAGGTTGCTTCTGTACTCAAAACAGGTTGGCAAAGTAAGAACACCTTTCACTTCTGCTAATGGTTAAAATACACATAAAACGAAGCCCCAATTTGTTGCATTTATTTGAGTAAATATCTGGTAAATAAAGTCATTGATAAAACATTACAAAATTAAATACATTTTAAAAAGCTTGCCAGTATACATAAAGTCCACAAACATGTATTTCTTCTTTTAAAAAATAATATTATGTTCAGAGCACCCTTGATATAAAATGCCAGACTAGCATCTACCAGCAGATGGTAGCTTGTGAAACATTTAGAATGTTTTCCTGAAGTGTTAGGGATTCCGGCTTTCACAACTAAGAACCAGTACCACCCACACAACCTACCAAGTCTGATGCCAAAGTTGGAGAATCAGTCTAATATTCTTGTCACAAGAAGGGAGGGCAGGAAGAAACTGCATTGGGCCAATATTACATGGTTTTGTTTGGTTTCACTTGCATTTCCTCATCTGGAAACCTTCAAATGGCATCAACCCTTCCCTCGCTGTTGCATCAGACCCTTAGGCAGTAGGTTAACACAATCCTAACAGACCATGAGGTGAAGAGGAGATGATCTGGCTAAGCATCAAAAGTCAATAAAATAAGTTCAAAGTCTACAAAATTAAGCCCTTGAAACCCCCTAGCTTGCTCATATGTTGCTTTGTGAATGAGTCTATTCACCCAAATGCTTTAAATGCATTTAGAAACAGTGGCAGCATTGACTTTTAACAAATTGCCTCCCTCCCCCACCCCCAACATCACATCTGCTACAACTTTCGTTTAAATTGTTAACTAGACCACATTTCCCTTCCAACCATGTGAAGCAAAACGTAACACTCACTCGATAATTTATGTACATAAGCACAAGAACCTTAACATCCATGAGTCTGGTGTACAACTTAATGAAACATCCCAACTGGTCGCAAAGGAAGAGCACCCCCTAGTAGTTCTATACAGAATTTGTCAGGTAGGATTACTGTCTGGGACAGCGGAAGTCTCTCTAAATTTGGCGTTTCCCCAACTACTTTGAGCATCCTCAGGTAGTAAAAGCAGCATCCATAATGTTGATATCCATGATAAAAAAAACAACTGACACTTTAAAAAAAGCCTTAAAAACAGAAGTCGTCAAATTCATTAAAATGTCAGAACTCAACCAAAAGTAATAATAAATTGCTCATAAAGAGCAAACTAGAAGTTGATCTATCAAAAGTCCCAAGTTTAGCAGCCGCATCTCTCAAGAGGGCTCTGCTTCCAGTTATATACTCTTCTTCTGAGGAGGGCTCAATTTTCTCATCCCTCTTATCCGAGTTAGCAGTTCTTTGATAAAATCCTACAAAAACAAAGAATTGGGGGAAACGTGTCATTAGAAAAATCACCAAGAAAGTGCAACCCCTACCCACACATTCATTCTAACACAACATTCAAAGCAAGACCATGGACTGCTGAATGCATGTTTTTTAGAAAAGACTGCTTTCAAAATCCCAGTGATCTGGATTGAGCACAGTTGCCAGTAAAAGTCTATACAAGGGGGAACCCAGAAAAAGACTGTCAGTGGCAGAAGAGGGGAACGTCTCCCCTAGTGACTCCATTGGCCCTACTTGTAACCAAAGAGCATAGTTTGCCCAGACCTAATGCCTCCTTCCCCACTCCCTTTCTCTCAATCACAATGGTGGCAGAGGGAAATTGATCCCGTTCACACACACACACACACACACACACACACACGCTTCCCTCCCACCTGCCAGCAGAGAACATTCACTAAGTTTCTAGCCATCTCCATATATTCCTGCTGTGGAGATGCATTTTGAAACATGAACACTGGCTTCTAAAGGAGCCAGCTTATGTACCCCATTTGGAGTTCCATCTGAATAAATCAAAAGACTACTGTATACATCTCCTGCTCAAACATGAATGGCACCTGCATCACTAAACACTCTCTGCTTTGCTGTGAAGTTTCAAGATAGTTCTATTTCTAGCCTGCTTACTGGGAAAAGGACAGTGTGTGTATTAATAGTACAGGGCATTAGTCATTTACAATACCCAAACATTTCCTAGAGGCTTGTAAAGCCAGAGTGCCTCTTTCCAGGCAACAGACTTATGTGGCTTCTGCACATCTCCAGAATTTCCACCGGCAAGCTGTGACTGGGGTTCACATTAGGAGTTCTCAAGTCACAATGCGGTTCTCAGCAGCACCAAGTGCCTGGTACAGTTGTTCACAAAGTTTAGTGCAATACTCCAATAGTTTGAAAGATTGGCTGTTTCAGTCTGACTCAATCTGCTCACATACACACAGAAGGTCAGAGATTTTCCCTGCTGCTTGCAAAGTATGTGTTTTCCCAGGTTGATGCCACATGCCCAGAAAAGTATTTTTAGCTGCTGGCATCCACTAAACAAGCTTACTTTTAAGATAAGGCAGCCACATCAAAACATTGTGTCATTCATTTCTTACAGATGACTAACTACTGGAGAGAGAGAGAGAGACTCTTTCTCCCTCTGTCCCTCTGTTGTAGAAAGCAACAAAGGAATCATGGAAGCAGTGAACAACCTGACAAGTATATACAGTATGCTTGTTTAGCACAGTATAAAAGCTGGTGTCTCAAATGCCCTTATTTTACAATGCACAGAAGACACTGAAACACATCACCGTGATGCTATGTGCAGCTGCACAACACACTTGCAAGTTACTAAACACAGGAAGCTGCTATATAATAATTTGGATCACCGACCCATCTAACTCAATATTGACTATGCTGATTAGTTCACCAGGAATTCAGGCAGGAGATTTTTCCAGCTAGGGATTGAAACTGAAGGATGCACAACACGAGCTTCATGACTGAGCTATGGCCCTTCCACAACAGTTAATTTTTCATTCCACATTGATTGTTCTGTTTGTCATAATTTTTCAGGTGGTAGATTTCATAACATTCAACAAAAGGCTCATGCTCAATTTACAGTTGCCTTAAACAAGGAACAACTAGGAAAATTCTATGTGCTATTCATCAAATTCTATTCATCCCCTTACCCTTTACTCTTACAAAGGATCAGTTAAAGGACAGGTGACATTGATGCAAATATTTGTACTTAAAAACTGCAACAGAGGATTGTTGCAGGAAGACCATCAGTAGTCTACTACTGTTGCTTTTAACAAACAGATAACATGTAGATCTTAAACACATGTTGACATGGACCAACACTGCACACATTTATGGAATATCTATTCAGGTTCCCCATGCAACTACAGGGATGAGCATACACACACATTTTAAATATGTGTGCAATGTTTGCCCAACATGTGTTTGTTGCAGGAAGAACACCAGTGCTCCTCACAGCCACATGGGAAGCTGCCTGGGTTAATAAGGATTTGAAACATGGCAGAGGAGTACCAGAGAGGCAGATCACTGGGCAGTGTGGCTTAACACAATTTGAGATCCAACTATCTAGTCAAAAGTATAATGGCAAAGTATTCAAATAACTCCATTAGCATGGATCTAGATTATGGCTATCTGTGCAAGTTTATTCATTTGGGTAAGACAAGCTGATTTGTACACACTGAACTATCATCATGTTCTTAAATTTAAAACAGTATAAGATTGGTTTACCTCTGTGGGTTTGTAGCAATCTACAAGCGCTTCCTAGAAATAAAATAAGAGCATCAGTTGTTTTAATAAGGGCAGTCTTCCTTCATCCTTCTTGCATCTAAGGATTGGACACTTTCAGAGTAACCACCACATTTGCTGGGGAATAGACATCTATTCTATGTCAGTATTTCATAGTCTAGGGGAACTAGGTAAACAAGTTCTGCCTACTGCAATCAATGCCTGGATTCATATTACTTTACTCCACAGTTAAGGGTTTATCTTTCATTTCTCCCAAGTTATACCTAGAATGGGATTGAGGTAAAAGACTATTCTACATTGCAGCAGTAACCTCCACACCTACCCCAATAACTCTGCACAGAAAATTATTCTAGGTTTGCGATTCAGACAGTGAAGAGCTAATTACCATAGGTTGCCCATGTATCTTAATTGCTGCCCCAAGTTGGTAAAATCAAACTAACTTGTAATTTGAGTGCTCTCTCCTCTTCATTAGCAGCATCAAGGAGGTCATCAATGTCGATTTCTACATCGGGCATCTCTTCCTCCTGGGAAAGAGAGGAAGTTCAGAACTATATCATTCAATTTCATTTTAACCAGGTTAAAAAGCTGAATGGCAATCTCGCACACATACATTCACACCTCATTCTACCACCTGCTGGTTTGGTCCTAATAAGACTTGTGGCATGCAGAGACCCAATTCTCCCCTAATACACCACCATGTGAACTGGAGCATGAAACAGACCAAGAGGTGAAAGAACCTGCTTGGTGGGCTTTTTGAGAAAGACACTGAAATGTGTAGAGGCTGAAATATCTTGCTTATCCATTTAAGAAACCAAGAGCAGCACAGCTAGATGTAGCCATTACCTGGTAAAAATAATGCAGTTTTGCAGGTGTAAAGAGAAGCAGACTAAAGAAGAGACCTGCAAAGTATTCAAGAGGGTTACCTCCCTTTTCCTGCTTCATTTCAGCTCCAGAAAAAAGATGACTTTTTATTTTACTTACCGTATTTTATTTATTAGATTTGCATACTTCCCTTCATCAAAAGATCTCACTTTTCACACCTACATTATGGGAGCAGCTTAACTTAGAGAAAATGTATTTCTTTCCATTCTGATAATTCCTACGGCATAATTTTTATTATTTTATTTAATACTAGCTGGTAGTGTTCAGGGCTGCCCATGAATTTTTTGAAACCACTTTCCAAAATATATAGTAAACTTCATAAAATTTATATACCACTTGATTGTAAAAAAAAATCCTCAAAGCGATTTACAAAGAGAATAAAACAATAACATTATCAATAAAAACTATGTAAAACATAAGCTATGTAAAACATTCAAATCAGCAATAATTCCTAAATCAAATGTTGGGAACATGAATTCAGATCCTAAAAGGATGCATTTAAGCCTTATTAGAGGTCATAACAGCTGGTTAGGACATTAAATTTTACACCTTTGAAGCCAAAGGATTAGTGTTGCCTGTTAATGCTAATCTAAGTGTGTTGCTGTCAGAGTAAATTGTGGTTGTGAAGATGGCATTTACCAGCCCTATGAAGAGAGACCATGGTGGGAAGGAAGTTGCCATAAACATGGCATTTAGGAGAGTTGGGTTTCACTGAAGAATTGGGACATGGGCTAAAAGAGAGATTTGTTCAGCTGTGTGACCATTAGTTTGCTGGGTGGAGGTACAAACTCAATTCCTTTCTTTCCCCCCTCCTACCTACCACTATAAACAGGAAAAAGCATCCTGGTGGTAATTCATTAGACACCAGGAAGCCACTAAAAGGATAGAGCTCTTGTGTGGCCAAATTCTTTTCACAACTGACAATCTATGGAATACTTCAAGGCAGAAAAGAAATGATTAGTAAATATTTGTTCTGTAGAGCTAACTACGAAAAAACCAGCCAAGAAAGCCAAATAAATGCACACACAAAAGTCTGAGTCAAGGTAAACTGCAGAGGAAAAGGCTACAATTCTAGTCTTTGTGACTGAAGATTTCCCACAAGCCTTCAAACACTTGCATCTGGAGGAATCTTCAGGTTTCTCCACATCTGTGTGTGCCCCAGGGATAATCAGGTCCGGTCCTTAGTACAAGAAGAGACGGTTTGAAACAGCCTTTATGTCAGTGTGAGCTCATCTACACCAACAGATGGGCAGCTTTTTATTATTTAAAGAGGATATAAAGACTTTGAAGTCATTAAACCGATTCAAAACAAGTCATAACATTATTTGCCTAAAAGTCACTCTTGGGTGCAACCCAGCTGCTACCAAGGCACAAACTCCATTTCACTCAACCTTGAGACAAACTTCACATATGCCCAACAGGCATGAACAGAAGCTGGACCAGACCCTTAGTTTACAAACTGTCATCTGTACGCCTCCCCCCAATAGCGCTGTTTTCATAAGTTAAAAAAAATTTAAAATGTCAAGACTGACTACATCTGAGAGATGACAGCATGCTAGTCTATCAAGACATCTGCCCTGTCATTAAAAAAGGGTTCTAAAAAGGAGTCAGTACTCTTACAACAACAAAAATAGTATGATGGTGGTTTGGAGGTTTGTTTAGTTTGCTTAAATGTTTGGTAAGAAGATGACATTAACTGTAATTCTTCTTGTAGTCCTCTCAGCATCACTGAAGGAGAGGTAATGACTTTTTTTTTTTAAAGAAAAGACTTTTTGGCACTACTCTGTTTTCCAAGACTAGTATAAGTTCGCCCATCCCTTTTGCAATCAGCTCCTTTACTTCAGTCCCACTTGGGCTACTATGCATGTTCCTGCAATTGCAGAGATGGCTGCAATTATTCTGAGTCCAAGGGCTTTGAGGCCCACCAGAAATATTTACAATTTGCTCCCTCTGAATTGCTCGGCAATTCACTTCAAACACAACTCTCTTAAATTAAAGTCATAAGGAAAGCATGAAAGACACATGGTGGGGTTTGTAGAAGTTGTTTAGAAGCAGGGAGAGGGAACATAAACCATACTTCTTGACAGATTGTGTTAAGAGGATTCTTAAATCTGAGGATTTGTTGAGACAGTACTTTTTCAGTTTTGTAAAGTATCCTCAGTAAGCAACTAAAAAAAGTCACTGTTCAATTTTTCCATACTATTTAAAAGGTAAAGGTAAAGGTAAAGGTTAAGTCCAGTCGCGGATGACTCTGGGGTTGCGTGCTCATCTCGCTCTATAGGCTGAGGGAGCCGGCATTTGTCCACAGACAGCTTCCAGGTCATGTGGCCAGCATGACTAAGCCGGTTCTGGCAAACCAGAGCAGCACATGGAAACGCCGTTTATCTTCCTGCTGGAGCGGTACCTATTTATCTACTTGCACTTTGACGTGCTTTTGAACTGCCAGGTGGGCAGGAGCTGGGCCCAAACAATGGGAGCTCACCCCGTTGCGGGGATTCGAACCTCTGACCTTCTGATTGACAAGCCCAAGAGGCTCAGTGGTTTAGACCACAGAGCCACCAGCTATACTATTTAAGAAAGCACCAAATAATGCTGCATCTTGACCCTATGATCAAGGCTTCAGCTCTAATCAGGGGTTTTCCCCAAAGGTGCCTAACAGATTTCAACCCATAACAATCCTGCATCTGAGTTGTATGTTGCCATGTTTTTGGGATCACCATTTGCTCATGCATTTGCACTTTTATAAAATGTACAAGTTTTATGAACATCTCCTAATAAAAGTCAGTTGCATCCAGTTGACAAAGTAGTTATTCCAAGTTGCTAGTTACTTAAATCTAATCAGGAGCTGGTTACTTAGAAGCTCAAGTTGCCACCAGGCAATTCACCAAGCCAAGGGAAAGGTCCCTCTTAGGAGTGTGGCACTTTATATTTTATGGAGTAAACCAGAGCCAGGTGTTGTTTGGCTCCAACTCCCACCAGCCCAGCCAGCATGGTCAATGGTCAGGAATGTTGAGAGCTGTTGATGAGCATCATCTGGGACACAGTAGATAATAATTTATTTGCATGTTGAATATTTGGAGACCCACATGCAGTGTCAGCTACCTATTATACAGTATACTAAAATTGTCATGCAATATTCTTATTGAAATAGGAAATGTTGATCAAAATATTATTTTGCACCGAGCACTATTAATATCTAGTTTCTTCATCATCTCAACCTGTGCTATATGAAGCAATTCTTTCTTCTCATAAGGAAACAAAAGTAGCTCGCCTGTGGCCCATTTACAATTGTAAACTGTTCTACAGAATGACAGCTTATACCACAACTGCTACAGCATGCTGACAAGTCTCCCATAACAACACAGTTTCTAAATTACATGCATCTTTTTTTAGAAGTCTGATGGTATCCAGACACAAATATAGACATTTGTTTAGCAAAGAAATGTCTCTTCTGTTTACCACTCTACTTTGATTATTCATCCGACTGAAAGGAAATACCCTTTCTTCACAATAGCCAATTAGCTCTCCTCATACCACTTTGGGGAAAGAGATTCATTTATAGAATTTTAACTAGGCTTTTAATGGCAAAGTTTAACATATGATGTTTGGCATAAGCCTATTTTTAAAAACATGAAATAAAAAAACAAAAGTGTGCACAACTGACACCAATCATTGTCTTAGCAAGCCTACTAATGCCAGCAAAAGCAAAACCACAGTATTTGAGAACTAACACTTCCCTCTACTTCAAAGGAAGTGTTGACCTTTCCACTGATCACTGCCCACATGAGATTATTCTGATTTGGATCTGGATAGAGTTCCATTCACACAACTGGGCTTTCTTGGACTCCTTCCCATTGCTGCTCCTCAAAAAGCTATTCCTCAAGAGTCAGGTGACACTCCAGAACTAAAAGTGATGCAACAGACGGGGATGCAGTGAGCAATGGTGAATCTGAAATTAGTAACATCCCTGTTGTCCAGCAGAAGTGGCCTTCTTTTCATCCAAGACTTTGGACCCAAGCCTTAAGAGTGGTCAGCCTGTGGCCCTCCAGGTTATCACTAGCAATGCTATCTGGGGGATGAAGGACAGCTGTAGTAAAACAACCTATGGAGGACCACAGATTCTCTGCTCATGCCTAAATAAAACTTATTTTTCTAATTTACATTACCTCTTGTTTCTGTACTCTCCACCGTCCCACCCACTTTATGGATGAGAACTTGCACTCTCCACACACATTTTGAATATATAAAACACACCTTGCTTTTGGCCACTTGATATGAAAAAAAAAGCCTTGCTTTTTCTGTGTAGACAGAAAAATGGATTGATTGTTAAGGAGGACATATGCCTGTCTGCTCAGAGACGGAGCTTAAGTGTTTTCCTTTGTCCAAAGATGGCTTTTCATAGAATCATAGAATGAATTTTCTTATTTCGATCCCAGACCAGTTCCAGCCCACATACAATATCAAGGAAGTCATAAAACACAATAGGGATACATTTGAATTTGCAATTAGGTATAACAGGGACAATACAGGTATAGCAACAGTTTAAAAATATATAAATTAAAACTTAGACACTAACGTATAACCTACAATTATCATTTAAGGCCTAATCACAGTTTTATGGCAATCGCATAGAATTTGGCTACCCTTAACAAGATCTCGGGATCCTAGAATTGTGGAGTTGGAAGGGACCCTAAGGATCATCTAGTCCAACCCCCTGCAATGCCGCTATCCCATACGGGGCTCAAACCTGCAACCTTGGCGCTATCAGGACCACACTCTAACCAACTGAGCTATCCAGGCTTTTGTCTCATCCCAGCCAGCCCCAAACCACTCCTGTGGCTGTTAGAAGAAAAAGATCACAGCTTTCACCTCAGAAAACTACAATGCACATTTTCCTGCTACAAGAACCACTACTGCAGAGGATCAGCACAGCTGAAAAGTGAATTACTTCACTTTGCTGCAGCGAATGACTGCAATTATGACAGGAGTTGCAAATGAGTATGCTCCATTCAAAGACTTTGTCACAGGCAAGCTGGCACCAGCAAGCACAGCTAGGTCGCTGTGTGAATGAATGTCTGGATTTACTATTAAGTATTTTACTGTTAACAACCAGGGTTATTTTTAGACCATTTTCTAGTACCAAACTTAAAAGGGTGCTTTATAAAGATTTTGAAGAATGAAAAATTAGTTGGTGAAAGATTACCATTAAGGATGGGGTGAAATTATTAAGAGCTTTTGTTCTCCTGATCAAAGTTTAATCCTTTTCCATGAACTGTGACATTCAAATCTGGTAAGTGGGAAAGTTTGGAATATTTAGAAAATGTTCATTTAAGTTATTTCTTTAGTAAAGACCACCACGACTTCTGCAGTAGCTTTAATTTTTAGAAGCACAGGGTTCTTTGCACCCCTAATAAGTTGGGGAAACAGTGCCTGTAAAAATCTTTTTCTTTTCCAAAAATAACCCCTCATCAACAGGGAGTGCTTCTGATCAACTGCTTTCTATCTCTGACAAAATCTGACATGCCAGCTTCAACTAGGCTAAGGTGTGTTCTTTGATGATTTATTGGTGTAAATCATACCAGTGAACATCCAACAACATGATGCAAGCTGGGCATCCCATCTGCCCAAGCAGCTACATTGCTGTTTCTCCCTCCTGCCACTGCCATTCACTGACTACTCTAGAGGTTTTCAAACTTTTTGAGTTCATGTCTCTCTTGGCCAACTACATTCTTTCTGCAGCTCCCCTGTGGGACTCAGGAGCCCAGTTATGTCACCCCTTGCCTACAGAGCTGGCAGCTTCTTACCCTTTTCTGAACACCCTTGTGGAGTGTTCCCTCAGCCTCCTCTTCTTTCCCTTCTCCTTGGGAGTCCTCTGGGCAGCAGGTGCTGCTGCCCCTGGTGTCTGAGCTGCCCCTCCTGGCCCCAAAAGAGGTGCCTCCTCACATTGCCCCATAGGGGCCTGGGATGAGGATACCCCTAGCCTTAGTGGCCCAATGGAGACTGGCCCAAGGTGAATGTGAGATCAGCACGTTACCTTGGGAGCAGTGGCGTAGCGTGGGTTGTCAGCACCCGGGGCAAGGCAAGTAATTTGCGCCCCCTAACCCGTGGATTTTAGTAGGGGCAGAGAGCTGCGAGTGCGAGCACACACACACACACCCAGATGTTGCGCCCGGTGCGGCCGGCCCCCCTGCACCCCCCACGCTACGCCACTGCTTGGGAGGCAGCAGTGGCAGCAGCAAGCACTGCCGGGCCTGTGTGGCAGAAAGGCTCCCCTTCAGCACTGGGCACTCAGCTCCCAGGCAGGCCTTGCACACAGCTAGCACAAGAAAAGCCATCGCTGTACCTGCCTGCCTGCCCGGCCTCCCACTAGTCTGTCCATTCCCAACAGCAAGGGCTGGCGGACTGATTGGCTGGGCTCCCTTGCCCACTTGCTTGCTTGCTTATTCCAAGGCCACCTCAGCTCCTGCCAACCAGCACCCCCTGACCAGTCCCAGAGGAATCATTCACCTGGGGAGCGTGTAGCCAGGGCTGCTGAAACAAACAGCTGTGCAAGTCTTTGGGAGGCAGAAATGCGAAAGAGAATCAGAGGAGGGAGAGGGGGAAAGAGGGACAGAGGCCAGTGCTGCCTGCAGCACCCCTGAGCATCATTCAAGGCACCCCAGGGTGCCACAGCACACTGGTTGAAAACCACTGGGCCTACTCCATATCCTGCCCTCTCCATCTCAAGAATAATTAGCTGAAAAGGTGACTATTGTCCCACTGTCTGCTTGTTTGCTCATTTGACCCTGTTTCCAGATCCTATTACTCTGATCTTCCAAGTCTTCCAAGTAGTTTTCCACCCATTTGTTGAGTGAGCAATTCTGGGTATACTTTTTACCTTCTCTTAAAAATCTTGAGATTAAAGAACCTGCACCTTAACAGTGGTCAGCTATCAGTGAGGACATCCCCTTCCACAATTGCACGTATTATGCAGGATAAAACTTAAGTTCTGGATTGTTTGGTATGTTTGGGGAAAATAATTGAATGCTGTGGCTTGGTGGAGACTCCATGGAACAGGATGCATTTGCAACCCTTGTAAATGGAGACAAATACGCAAAGTTGCAGATAACATCTAATAGGTCCAGATAGAGGAAAATGTGCACACATAATACACACACAATAAGGTCTCAAGTCACTCATTTGCTTACAGCACTGCATACACCAGAAAGCCTGCCATGCCCCATGCCATGATGTTCTGCCTATGGCACAAAGGTGATAGCTTCATATTGAATTACACCAGCAGCAGTGTCACCATCTCAAAATGAAGGGGGGGGGGACACAGCTTCAAATTCCTTGCATCACAATGCAATCAACAAGCATTTCACGGGGGAAGCTACATCTCCATCAGAAATCAGATATTCTACTGCCAGTGTTCTGCTTCAGCACCATGGGGGGGGGGGAGATTAAGAAAGTACAGGGAGTGACTGCCATTTCTCCCATTGGCGCATTTCCTATTTCTATAAGCAGCCCTAATTATACAAACCACTTTTAAGGGCTTGTTTGGGCTACAGAGGGAAATCAGTCCAATGGACCTGCACAGCCAACTATGGTAATGAAAACTAGAGGCAGGCAGGGACTAATTACAAACCTGTATCAACTCCAGAGGCCAATGGGAACTCATGACACTTGCTGTTCTCATTGAATTCTGACTACATTCTGCCTGCTTTCATATTAACCTCCCCCTGCAGAAGTGCCTCCCTGGTATGAATATAGTCATACCCTGGGTTACAGATGCTTCAGGTTGCGTGATTTTGGGTTGCGCACCACGCCGAACCCGGAAGTACCGGAATGGGTTACTTCCGGGTTTCAGTGCTTGCACATGCGCAGAAGCGCTAAATTGCACTTTGCGCATGCACAGAAGCGCCAAATCACAACCCGCGTGTGCATAGACACAGCACTGCAGGTTGCGAACGTGCTTCCTGCACGGATCACGTTCACAACCTGAGTATCCACTGTACACATGTGGACATGTAAATCTACTCCAAGCCACAAGAGCTGTCTGTGTGTCCCAGTGTGTGCTAATCGTGCCTTAACAGCCATGCTTCGCTTGCTTCTTAGCTGATCATCTTCAAGTCTGCAGAGTCAAAACAATAAGTCACCTGCTCACCATGCAATGGTTGCCCACTTCTCCAAGCTGCCTATACTTGGGACTCCCAAGCTTCTGTTATTCCAGCTTCTCAGAGTTTGCAGTTCATGTGACCCAATTTCCTAGCTACTGCTATATAAAGCCCAGAATCTAAATCTAAACAGATTTCAAAGCCACCCTGTTGCTACCGTCATTCATTTTTACTTCCCTACCAGTCCCTATTCTAACCTGCCTATGAGCTTACAGAATTCATCTAGCTACTGCTCCCTATGACTCTGAATGCTACTTCCCTTGGAGTGGGCTGACAGGCTGTGTTCAGAGCCTGTAAGCTTTATTAACATTTTGTGTGTTAGTTTCCAGGGAGAGCAGCAGCCTTTGGCTGGGAAGCTCCAAGGCTAGCTTGCCTATGCCACTATAAATATCAAGAGATCACTACATTGTTTTAGACTCCTGCTGAGACTTTATTTCAGCAAGACTACCCAGACATCATTCAGTTACTTATACTCCTTTAGAAAGCTTTGCTGCTTTTATCTGCGTTTTAATGATAATTATTTTATGCACACTTGTTTAACAGTTTCATGGATTTTGGTTGTGTTTTATTATGTGCACCACCCTGAGAAAGCTCTTTGATTAAGTTTTTATCAATCAATCTGAGTACATCAAAAAGTGTCCTCAACCTCAAAAGCCCCTGGAATTGTCAGACTTTGCAACAGAGACTTTGAAACATGCACAGAACAAGATGGACCAGAGAGGAGTTAAAAATCACAAGCTCCAGCAAGGGCCCAGAGCTGCTAGGAAGATGTGGGTGGGCGGTTTCTCCTTAGCTTGCCTCCTACAGATGTGTTAGGAAGTCTTCAGTGACCCCAATCTCATGAACTGCCCACTTAACTGCTGCCTGCTTGCAGTATTTGAGACTTCTAAATAGCCTGAAGCATTCTGCATTTTACCGTACAGATACACTTCAATTTTTACTGAGCAAAAACACTTCTGGAACTTCAGGGGGCAATACCTTCTAACTGGAGGTACTGGGTTTCAGGAATTCTGAACCCTGGAGGGAAAATATGGTCTCTTCCTTTAGGGGTGGGTGACATCAGTTTTGTATTTGTTGTTTCTTGCACACAGAAAATGTACAAATTAAAGGACAGCTGGTAATGCTCTTAGTACCCTAATAAGTCAGCAGGGTGCAGCAGCAGTGAGAAGTCTAGTCAAGAGGCTGTAATTGGCTCTGGTGCCCACCCATTGAGAAGAGGGTTAGTGCCGGCAAGCAGACTAGAGGTGTCCACATTGACTAAATATAGACATTTTGGTTCCCCCAGTGCACTGCACTGTCCTTTATACCTTGCAAAGTTTCCAGTAACACCCAAGTACTTCTGAAGTACTGGTGTGAAGAGGGGGGGAGGAGATACTCATTATATATCTAATTCAGAATAAAACACATTACCTGAGCAAGTTGCTTTGCTACATTCTGTTCTGTCATGTTTTGGCTCAGTTCAACTTCACCATGTGGTGAACTAGACAGAGCAGATGGCCAATAAGCTCTACTAAACTGCCAATACCAGCCACTTAAGACGACACATACCCAGATCTGAAATTTGAGCTCAGAAATATGAAAGGAAGCAAATCTTTTACTGCTCCATAAATAGTTGTCTAGAATCAATCACAAAAAGACAGTAGCAGTGTTTTTTAAGGTTCTAATGTTAAAGTCTATCAACTAACACTAAGTTCTGAATGTTTGAGGCTACTACTACTACTACTACTACTACTAATAATAATAATAATAATACTACAAGGAAATAGCTATCTTTCAACCTGCCTATTTCCCCTAAGCCTAATGGAGCATTTACACTTTCAACCTGAGACACAAATGTTACTATCAAGCTAAAAATAGAGTTCAAAAATAATAATAATTTACATCTGGAGAAGATATGGTCTTTTGTGGTTGTATTCTGTGGTTCATTCTTCATTTCCTCAAATAGTGAGATGTTCAAGGGCAGCACTACCTGATTTGGCTTGCTTTGAATGTTAAGCCACATAGAGGTCACCAACGCAGCGCCCTCTAGATGTTCTGAACTGCAGCCCCCATCATCTCTGACCATTGGCTATGCTGGCTGGAAGCAATGGGAGTTGTGACTTCAAGATTATTTGGAGAACACCATGTTGGCTACCTCTGCAGATTCATGACAACTTTATAATAGTTGCTTTGCTCACAAATATACACATAGAACACAAATTATGAAAAGCTCAAGTACCACATCAGCATTCTTAGCAATTTTTCCTTTTGATGGCTCAATTTGATGGCCCCAGTTTGGCAGCAAAACAGTGGCACTTGACAGAGTAGGGTTGTTGTTGTTGTTTTAGGAAAATGGGGAAGAATTGGCCTGCTTGAGCCCATAATGGCTATTGGGGATGTGTTTTTGCACCCTAAAGTGCAATTGGGAATCATTTTAATCCTAACAATAGGAGAAATAATGGCATTTTATCTAGGTAAATCCTGTTTAAGCTGCATTCCCAGATTATTTTTGTGTGTTCCACAAATGAGAAAACAGGCAAGGTCGTCAACTCTGTGTGCCATGAGATAGGTAGGTTGTCAGGAGCAGGGGAAAGTATGCCCCTTTCCATTCCCCTTTTGCTTCCGTATTATCTCTCTTCCATTTTCCTTCCCGTTTCTTAAACTTAACATTGAGCTCTGACTCTTTTCCATGATTCGTTCAACCTCTCTGCCTGACAGTGTCAAACCAATATCAGTCCTCCACTTCTATCAAAGTCATAACAAAGGACAGCTGAAACGCACTGAAGAGCTTGCTCACCTGCGGAGCCAACAGCTACAAGGGCTCTATAAAGTTGTGACAGGATAGATTATTCAACATGACAACCTGCGTGTGTAAAAGAAGGCTGTTTGTAGAGCCTACCAGACTTTTGTATAGATCAATGGCAACTTGAGAGTAAATAAAAGCAGCATGGGGTGCGGGGCTGGATTTACTCTATGGTGCCCAACAAAGCTAGGGAGATGGATCAGAATACTGAGAAAGGCCACTGAAATGAAGAGCTTTTGAATGTGATTGACAGAAGAGTGACCTTTCTGCTCTGAACTAGTTAAGCTTCACAAGACGTTGAGGGATGTTTGGGGCTTTTCTATCACAACCAAGCAATATATCTAGTCACTTTTTGTATCTGTAGTAGTAGTTGCACAAGGAACCAACAGGACAATTTAGTTGAACAGTTTGAGTAGCTACACATAAGGGCAGATTTAAAAAATAAACAGTGATTAATGTATCCAGTTACATTTATTTTAGACGGTTTCCTTAACAAAATCAATATATATTAATGTGGGGCCCTTTGTGTTCTTCTTGAGGATTCTTCCTGCTGCAGTGGTCAACTAGCTGGACTTATATACAATGTTTTCAATTCCTCTCCCATCCCATTAGTCAATTATGAGGTGAGAGGAGTCTTAGTTAAGTTTCCATTTCCCCTTAATTGAAAGGGGCAGCATTCTGCTAATGGGCCCTATAAGTGCAAATATTTCCGCTTGCATAGTGGGACTTACCCCTCTTCTGCTTGTACCACACCCTCCACAAATCTGCTTCAGAGGGTTGAGGGAACTTCTAGAATAGATTTGGGGGGTGTGCAGGGGGAGAACGTTCTGTTTCACAAGCAGAAATCCTTGCTGTCACAGCACAATTGCGTAAGTGCTATGATGGATTACACCCTAGGTTCTTGGGATGAACGCTAGACCTTCCTGCGAAAACCTTTCTAAGCAAAACAACCTATTGTGCTTTTAACCTTCCTAAGAACTTTTGACTTTCCTATGCTCAAGTGCCTTTAAATCAAAAAAGCAACCATTTTACAACCCAAGTTTTACAAACAACAATCCAACCCAAAGTGATTGAAAGTCCTGCTTCTTCACAACTCATTTTAATAAAGTATTAAGAGATTTTTTTAAAGCTTTCCCCAGCTGCATCTTGCCTTAAACCTCTCTTTTATTCTAATAAGCCCACTGCCAAAACATTCTCAGCATGATCTTACAAATGGCATAAGCAAACAATTTTGAAATTGGGTGCAGCATGGCGGAAAACAACTTTGTAGTAGTCCCAGGTCACCAGTTCCGGATACTGAAGTGGCTGGTTACAAAATTTGTACATGGAGAACGCTTCTGTGCAAAACACCACACAGATCATTAGGTGTGCAAAGCACATAGTTTGTCATAACATAGTGCTAGGTGTCTGCCTAAGCTACAAAGAATAAATTTGGTGTTGAAGAATTGTTTTTGTTTTAAAACGAAAACTCAAAATGTTAAAAACAACAACAACCTTTGAATGGAAAATGAATCAATATAGCGTTATCTTCAACTTTACCTTTAATTACAACAAAATGCACAGGAAAACTGCACATTTAATAGTGTCAGATATCACTGGCACTAATCTCAGTATTGAGCCAAAGGACACTAGTTGGAGTACCATCATTTGATTACAAAACACAGTATTTTCTCCTAAGTGAAAAACACACAGCAGAATATGATTACATTCCATCCTATTCCTGAGACACAAGAGTCAAACATACACCATTTTTATCTAAATTAGATCTTGCTTGTATTAAATGAAAACCCAGTGTCACGAAACCTTAAGCCAAGTGCCATGAATTTCTAAGGTGTGGGCCTAAAGACTGTCATTTCCTTTCCTATTTCATGAAAGCCTATTTAACCTGCTTCTGCAGATATACAACAATACAAAGATGCCTATTGGTAGTTCTCAACAGGATTCAGAATGATGTTGTTATGCCCACCTCTAGGGTTGCTGTGCCCCAGCTCCCCAAATACAGGTTGCCCACCATATTACAAAGGCTTTTCAGCTTCAGCCCCCTGGTCAAATTCTTTTCTGTGGACTATGCACTTAAGGAATTTGCCCATGCCAATGGGAACCAGAATATGCATATGAAACATTGGAAGTGAAGTGAGAAGGGGCAGAAAGAAGCCTTACTACTAGAGCGATTCCCTAGGAAATAATGGCTCTTGAGTGCTTGAGTTCACTGAGTCTTACTGATGACAGTGGTGCCTTCAGGACAGGACTTTGGGGCAAAGCGTCAGCAAGACCCCACCCCATAAGCACACATTTTATCATTATCTAAAAAACCATCAAGTCCTGAGTCTTAAGTTCCTTTCGCCTCAGTTCATTTCCTGAGTGAAAGCCCCTTTCTTTCAAATTTGTAGTATTATTCTCAGACAGAAAGACATAACAAGACACCTTGAGTTGCCCTCTCTCTTTATGGCACGACTCCTGTGTCTTTAACAATTGTCTTACAGTAATTCTCCACAGTGAGGCTATAAGGAAAACTTCACTTGCTAAAATTTGTGTATTAAGTCTCCTGTGCCTCTAACTGTTACCTATCAAAGTCAATCGGACAAGCTAATGAGTGGTGTGCACTAGAAGATGTAGCAAATACCGGTACTCAGAACATGCGAAAAGGTTTTTCCAATGTCTTGAAGGCATGGGAGACCATGAACTCGGCCCTGAAAAGCAGAGAGCACTCTAATGCAGTGGTGGGGAACCAGTAGCCCTCCAGATGTTGATAAACTACGACTTCCATCGTCCCTAACTATTGGCCATGCTGACTGAAGTTGAGGTCCAACAACAACTGGAGGGCCACAGGTCATCCCTTGATCTGGAATCTGAAAAATCAGATCAGTCATTGGAAACATAATACACAGATGTACTTCATGACTGAGCAACGAGAGGCCATGAGCCTCACCCTCTATAGAGGGACCAGTTTCTGTGGGGTTAACAATCTAGCAAGAAATCAGGGGGCTCTCAGGACTGAAGGGAGGGCAATCTAGCTTTTTCTGTGGAGGAAGCATGAGACAAGGAGCCAGGCTACTATGCACACCAACATGGCTGCCCAGCCTACCACCTCAAGTGAGAGCATGACCCAGAAGCCCCAGTGCTGCTGCGGGGAGCTCAGTTAGGCTCCGATTTTAAAGAGGCGTGTGGCCTGTCCAGATTGCAGACAGCACCTGTTGCCTCTGAGCTGGCTGGCCTCCATCAAAGATGGAAGAATGAGCTAAGCATGTCTCATTTTCTTATGCTTCAGCAAGTAGTTACCATATGACAGAAGGGCTGGCAAAAGAATAAGCTGCACTTGCAGTTCTGGTGTCAGGAATGCCCCCCCCCCCCCGGGAATCAATTAGCAAATAGGCTGACCTGGCCTTATTAAGCAAGCCCCAAGTGGAAAGTGAGCCTCTTCCTCTCAGCCAAGTAGCTGCCTACCATCTCACCTCAGGTCACCTAAGAGCAGCCCACCACCATTTTGGGGGCAATGCAAACAGGCTGAGGCACAGGATACAATAATTCACAGCGGAGAGGAAATGTCCCCGTTCACAATGGCACAAAGGCACCAAGCCCCAGGGACCAGACTTTTGTGAACACAAGTCAACAACCTCTTCTCATTCACAAAGGATCCCACCTGTATGGCACAGAAAGCCCCTCCTCTAATTTAAGGCTTTGAGCGGCAAAGGATGCATGGATATTTCTGCCCCCATATTACCAGTTATGAAATCCAAGACTAAACTTGAAGCGCCAGGTTAATTTCAGTTAACAACAAACAAATAGCACCTTTAAATTTCTGAAGTCTAAAAGCCTAACTTGTCTACCTTATCCTTAACCTGCCTCTTAAGTCTCATAACCCAGATCCACAAGCCATTTTCACAAATTCAGGGCTGCTCTGCACAGTCTGCAAATGCGTTAGGGACAGACTCCTCTTCCTGTCCACTCCTTGCTGGTATCTGTGGAGCTGCAGTCATTTCAACACGCAAAGGAGTAGACCTGAATATATAGAAATGGCTGTAGCATACCATAGATACTAAATGAATAATAGCTATGTGCTTCTAGAGAAACAATGTAGTTTCTGAGAACCAATTTTCATCTGTATGAGGAAACATTCCTTTAAACTCAGGATGTTATCTCATTTAGAGATCCCATTCTAATCAGTTTACAAAGTGCAGTCAGTCATGTACCAACGAAGAGGCAACAATCAAAACAGGAGCTTATAGTCTCTGGCTGGAATGCTGGAAGACATGCAGGTGCTGACTTGCTTCACAATGAATTTGGCTGCATATTTCCAAATGAAAACAGAGCTAAGAATCTGCACCAGCTACTGTTCTAAGTAGGCACCACATAGACTATCTAGAATCCAGGCAAAGTAGTTATTACACTTAACCCACCCACTCTCACTTGCAAATTTCCTTTTCCATGGGTTACCAAACTATCCAGGGCTCCATCTCCCTACTAGCAAAACCAAATCACTCACAGTGACAGGTCTCCGTGCCCTGACCTTAATTAAAACCATGTGGCTGACTGTAAAGATGTAAATGTGGTGATAGAAGGGAGTTGGTATAGGAGTAGGCTGAACTTCCTCAAATAAGGAACTCACAGCTTGCCTCCAGTAATTGCTTCTGCTGAGTAACCCCTCGCAGCAAACAGATGCTCAAGCAAGGCTCATCTGCTAGTCAGCACATTGCAAGCAGAGAGGATGCACCTTTGAGACAACTCTTCTTCTTTTTTTTGCAAAGGATTAAAATCATTGGTACTCTGAGGCTCATCCAGTCCAACCCAGATATGCAGCTGTCCCATACAAGGATCCAACCTGCAACCTTGGCGTTATCAGCAACAAACTCTAACCGACTGAGCTCCATAAGGCGCACCTGACCATAAGGCACACCTACTTTTTTTTGGGGGGGGGGGAATTCAAGAAAAAAAAATGCGGCTCTTGGGGGCTTTTGCGGGAGGTGGGGGAAGTGAGAGAGCCTCGCTCTGTCCCTTCCGCCAGCTCCCGCCAGTGGCGTAGCGTGGGCTGTCAGCACCCGGGGCAAGGCAAGTAATTTGCGCCCCCTAACCTGTGGATTTCCGCCCCATAACCCTAACCCCCAGATGTTGTGCCCAGTGTGGCTGGCCCCCCCTGCACCCCCCACGCTACGCCACTGGCTCCCGCAAAAGCCAGGGATAGCCGCATGAAGCCTCCCCAGGGCAGCAGGATGAAGGCTCCCCGCTGCCCTGCAGAGGCTTCGCGGGCTACCCCAGAGCTGCTCGACCCAAAGAGCAGGTCGGGGAGCAGCTTGTGGGGCTGGCGGTGGGGAAAGCTGAGCTTCCCTCACCGCCAGCCCTGGGGAGCAGTGGGAAGCCTGCATGCTGCCTTCCCGCTGCTCCCAGAGCTTGTCGGGGCTGGCGAGGGAAGCCCGGGTCGTCCTGTCCCGTCCCCAGGGACCACACATTCGCTCCATAAGACACACAGACATTTCCCCTTAGATTTTAAGAGGGGGAAAGTGCGTCTTATAGAGCAAAAAATACAGTAATTTAGGCAATCACCTGCTCAGAGGCAACAGGAAGCTGATTCAGCTTCATGGGCTACATAGCTGCTTGACTAGTTTTACATTTCAAGCTGTTCTATTGAAACCTTAAGTGTAATTATTAAAACTGCACTAAGTTCTAATCAACTATTCAAAAAGAAGTTTCTAGACATGATTCAGAATTCTTGCTTATCAAGACCCACAGAAGATAATATGTTTGGCTCTTGAACGAAATCAAGCTTTTCAACAGCATGAAATACAGGGCTCTTGCCAGATCATTATTAATTACTTTGCCTGGGAAGTAAACAGCAGATGCTGCTAGGAGCTAAATTCAAAATGTAAGCATGTTATACATTTCTCTCTTGCACATTGCAGAGAAGAACATTAATACCATGGTTTGTCTTAAGGTTTTAGCTGTTTTTTACATTGTTGGCTTCCATTTTAAAAGGGCAAAAGTCGAAAACAGCTAGCAATGATGCCAGTTCCAACATTGGTGTTAACTCTTCAGTAGTTTGCACACACACACGGGGGGGGGGGGGGAGAGAGAATAGGGAGAAGCCAGGACAAGCTAATTTGGCCCTACCACAAACAAGTGTGGACCACAACACTGTCCTGATTCACACATGCCGCAATGCACACCCATGCTTTCTACTAGTATGCGTCTATGAAGAAAGGGACAAGGCCTAACAGCTTGTAATTAAGCCTGTCATTTGAAGCATAGGTAGAAATAGGTTTACACCACAAAGGAGATTGAATCCATTTTTTCTATTATAGAACTACAATTACCCTATTAACATTTAAGTCAAAAGCAAAGCTTATAGTTACCGCAGAGTAATCCTGTTGAGACAGCCTGATAAGAGGATTTTCACTAGGAGGCACTGATTGTGCTGTCATTCTGTAAAGTCCCGAGCACAATGCTAAAATTTAAAATCCTCCCATTAGCAATCCGCTCAGGTCTTTGGGGACTGTGTGTTTACTTGATCATAAACTGCAGCATGGAAAGATCCATCTTACTTGGGGGGGGGGAGAGAGAGAGAGAGAGAGAGGTGGTTGCATCCACTTGTGTTGATTACTAGCAATTCAAGGATGTGGCTGAGAAGACTAATACTGTACCCTGAATCTTTTACCCTGAATTCTCAGACTCTCTTGCCCATTCTCCAGACCCAAGGTGATTAGCAGCTAGTGATGCATGCAAAAGATAAAGGGAAAACAGACAAGGCTTATAATGAGATCAATGGCATGACCTTCAGCCTTCATAATGCTCCTAATATGTTCATCAGACTTATGAATGGGAGGCTAACTGATCTCCAAGGAATTGTTCTACTCCAACTAATTTAAGTGCCCAGTCAACATTTGACCAAGCTATGTGGTGTATTGCAGTGCCTTAGGAAATTCAATTTAAATGTTAAATCTTCCAAATGTACATTGCTCAATGAACAAGTCGACTGTTAGAGACGTATTGTTTCCCTGGAAGGGCTGGCAACATTATGTTGCAAAGCAGAAGCTATGAGAACCTAGCTGAATTAAATTAGAATCACAGAATCTTAGAGTTGGAAGGGACCCAAGGGTCATCTAGTCCAACCCCCTGCAATGCAGATGAGGTTAGAGAAAGCCAGGTCTAAGTTTCTAGAGTGGGTGTGGGGAACATTCGGCCCTCCAAATGTTACTGAGCTACAACTCTCATCAGTCCCCACAAGCATGGCCAATGGCCACCATGGTTCACCAACACCTGGAAGGCCAACAGTTCCTCACACCTGTTCTGGAGGCTAGCCTTTGGTAGGCATAGGCTATGGGTAGGCAAACTAAGGCCCGGGGGCTGGATCCGGCCCAATCACCTTCTAAATCCGGCCCGTAGACAGTCCAGGAATCAGCATGTTTTTACATGAATAGAATGTGTCCTTTTATTTAAAATGCATCTCTGGGTTATTTGTGGGGCCTGCCTGGTGTTTTTACATGAGTAGAATGTGTGCTTTTATTTAAAATGCATCTCTGGGTTATTTGTGGGGCATAGGAAATCATTCTTCCCCCCCCCTTCAAAATATAGTCTGGCCCCCCACAAGGTCTGAGGGACAGTCGACCGGCCCCCTGCTGAAAAAGTTTGTTGACCCCTGGCATAGGCAGTAGAAGAAAGGAAAATTGCTGTTATTAGTCTCTCAACACATTACTCCTATTTAACATTACAGTGTTCCTACTGACAAAGGGAGCAAATTTGAGCAAATGAAAGAATGTAGCTCAAGCAGGTTCTAATTCATGACTGGACTACTGCAATGCACTCAACATGGAGCTACCCTTGAAGATAGTCCAGAAGCTGCAGCCACTGAAGAATGTAGTTGCAGATTATTGAGTGGGGTAGCTAGGTGGGAGCATACATCACTGGTCCTGAAAGCACTGCACTCCCTGTAAGCTACCACACCATTCAAGGTTTCAATACTGGTGTACTAAAGCCATGAACAGTGCCAATGTGTATGACCCATGGGGTGGCAACTCAGGACAGAGCCTTCTCTGTAGCAGTGCCCTGGTTTCTGAACTCAGCAGTCTACCCAGCATCAGCCTCATGTAAACATGCTTTATAACAAGTCATATTATTAGTCCATTTAGCCCAGTTATATCTACTCAGACTAGCAACATTTGGTCAACAGTAGGAAATGATCCTTGCTAATCGTTTGAGAAACAAATAAATTACTTTTTCTCATGGACCAATGGGTAAGTTATTTACCTTCAGGGACAAGCTGCTTACATTGCAGTACTAATCCAATTTCTGAGAGGTTCCTAGACTCAAAACAATCTTCCGGGAATTACTCTTGTAGAAGAAAAGTTTGGTTTTCCTTTGAATGGAATAAATCGGTTGTCCAAGTGTCCTAAGAGTTTTGACCATCACTGAGCCATCACTGGAACATCTTTGAGGCACCCCGCCCTTTCGAGTTGTGTAGCTCCCCCTCCCATCTTTTCGTTTTCCATTTTTGTACATATTTGCTTTCTCACTGAGAAGCATGAAAACAAAGTCAGTTGCTAATAAATGTTAGCCTTTGTCCATGTGTCCTTGGAGGTAAACTAAGTTATATCAATTTCTAAGTAACTTTCTACAGTATTGAGAAACTGGCCTGACCTACTCTGCAATTGGCTGAGTACCGCTACAGTCGTCGTGCAGCTTTCCCTAGTAACTGTGCCTATTTCTGAAACACAGGAAAACATTACGTACAAAAAATGTCTGCTTTAACCAGGTTATTTTTGTTTCAGGTATGTGTTGTTAGCACAAAAAGGAAGAGGAGTTTCAAGCATCCTAGAAAGCTATGGGCCTGGTGGGTGGACTCCAAAAGAGCAACATCTGACACAGTTCACAAGCACTTTGCATAAAGTATAGTTAAAACATGCTTTTGTAAGATGTTTCAGAGCATGACGCTTTTCCAATCCTCAACAACTGCCAAACATGCAATCGAGTGTGTACATGTGAATGCGCATGTTATAGCCAGTTTGGGGAGGGGGCTAGGAAACAAAAACAAAAATCTAAGTATATGAAGCAAAATTAAGATGTTAAAACAATGTAATAAAAATGAATGAATGAATACTACAAGCGTGCTCATCAAGCATCACACTGCTTTCACGCTCGTTGACTATCACTAGAATCAGGTTTACATAAGAGGAATTGGGTAGTACTTTTTCTGGATGCCTGATTTCTCTGCCTGAAAGAATGCTAGCCATCAGTAGCCTGCGGTCAGTGGACTAAGCTAGTCCCCTAACTGTTCCCCTCGCACCTCCTTCCCAAAGTCCAGGAAGCTTCTGCCCAGCTTTGGGAGGGAGGTGTGATGCTCCAAAGGGTCCAAAAGCCTTCCCACCACCTTCCCAAAGCCCGCCTGCCTTTGGGAAGGAGGCAGGAGGGCTCCAGCGTCCTGCCAGCACTCTTTCCCAAAGCCCACAAAGCTTCTGCCTGGCTTAGAGAGGTGTGACGCTCATGTGCATGACATCATCACCCCCGCCCCACAATCATCCTCGCAAGCTGCTGCCTCTGGCCCTCACTGCTTCCCTGTGAAAAAATTCACTGCATGCAACTGCTAGTCATGCATTTTTTTTATTTTTATTTTAAAAAGCACAGCTGAACTTTGATGGACATGAATATTCCCTGCTTTTCAAGTATTAGGTTGAGACTCACAATTGGTCATGGACCAACAGCATGGTCGGTAGCAACAGCAGCAACATTACCAACATCATAAAATATAGCGTTAAAAAAAGTAAAGAAGAAGAAGTGGGTGCCCAAATGCATGTTTTGGGTTACAGGTGGGTCCTAAGTCTGAAAAGGTTAAAAATTACTACCTTGCACAGCCTTCCTCAGGCATGTATCCTTCCCTGGCTATGACCCAGAGATCTATGGAGGTATCAAAGTATGTGGACTTTGTTCAAAATTTGTTTTGCACTCTACACCAGCATGAAATTCAGTATGATGAAGAGTGCTATGAAAATCTCTTTTTTAAAAAACCAGTAAGGTAAAATAAGACAGCGGTTCTATTCCATATTCCACCACCAGAGATGCTTGTGCCTTTTCATATTTTATTTTCATTTCCGATCGCAGATGAGACTCGTTTGGCATGTTAGGGGAGCATTGTAAAAAACCTTAAATGTCATATTACTATTTATTCAATTTATTTCCCAGTCCTTCTCCGAAAGGAGCCCAGGGTGGCAAACACATTAGTATCATTAAAAGCAATCACATTCTCTCAGCCAATTCTTTCAGCACTGCCAGGGAGAGCATCTTTCAAGTCTCAAATGCCCAGGTAGGCGGGAATGTTTTAAAATTCCTTCTGAAAATCAACAATGAGAGAGACAAATGCATCTCACTAGAGAGGGAATTCCCACAAATGGGGAGCCAGCACAGAGAAGGCTCAGCACCATGCTAATGGGAAGAAAGCATGAAGAGAACATGGAATACAGTTCTACCCGTATGTGCTACTTTAGAGTTTTAGGATGATGGTGTGTTTGTGTGGCAGGGATGTGTGTGTAGAAATGCTGTTATATTGCCAACGTAGGACCGGAATACATTTAGCATCTTTGCTCCCCACTTCACTTTTCTGCAGTACATAGATCTAAGTTTATACTTGTCCAGATCCTACAAAGATGCTCATCCTACTAAAACCAAAGCTGGATTTTTAAGAGCAGTTATTCAAAAGCAAAGGCTGATTGCAAAGGCCTAACCATAACTGCAATGTTTACAAATGCCTTTGTCTAAATGGGCAATGGGAAGTGCTACCACACCCTATGTTATACAACCACACAAAAACAAGAACATTGTATCTGAAGAAGTGTGCATGCACACGAAAGCTCATACCAAGAACTAACTTAGTTGGTCTTTAAGGTGCTACTGGAAGGAATTTTTTTATTTTTATTGTATAATAAGTACAACAGATTTTTCTTAAAGTCAAAGGTGACCTTAACGCCTCCTACTAGACCACTAATATTTCATCAAACCCTGTATTTGCAACAGAAATGGGGAGTGCAAGCAGTTCTCTTACAGCAGAATGGAAGTCAATAGGGCAAACTGAAAACAATACACTAACTACCATTTACAGCTTTACTTGAAATTTATCTGCTAGCTAATCAGTTCTAAACAGGGACGCGGACTTAGAAAAAATATTGGGGGGGCCCGGGAAAGCTCATGAATAATAAATAAGCTCATGAATATGCAAATAAAGTGGCTCCGGCCCTAAATAGGGCAAGCCACGCCCCCCCAGCCAGCCGATTGGCTGGCTGGGAGGTGTGGCCAGTCGGGATTCCCCTGTTCTCGCGGGATTTCCGGCAGTGCCTCCGATTAGGGCGCGCGGCTGGCTGGCTGGCGAAGGAGCAGGTGAGGAGGAGGCGGGGGGTGGCGGCGGCGCTCTGCAGGAAGGGCGCCCGCCCGAGATTATTGGGGGGGCTGAGCCCCCCCAAAAAATTTTTTGAGGGGGCTCGAGCCCCCTCAAGCCCCATGGAGTCGGCGCCTATGGTTCTAAAAGTTGTTTGCTGTTATCAGTGGTATCACCAAATATGCTAGGCATGGATAACCGTTGCAAAACATTACATACTGTCACATAGGGTTGATCCGCTGCCAATACTACATGACAGACGCAGTGTATATTATCAAATACCACAAAGAAAAGCAAGTAGATTGGGCATTTCTCAGTACATCTTTTAATTTAATTAATTTTTATACAATATAAAACACCAAGATACATAACCCAGTAACAAACAAAAACAATACCTCTCTGGTTTAAAAGGCCATAAATTGTTTAATTAGTCAAAAGCCTGGGAGAAGACAAATGTTTTGCCTGGTGCCTAAAGATATGTAACAAAGTATTCCAATGGTTTTAACCCCATCAAGAGCAGGCCACCTCCATTCACCCAGTCTGACCATCCACGAATAGTGCCTTAGTCTTATCTAGACTGAGCCTCAATTTGTTGGCTCTCATCCCATCCATTATTGAGGCAAGACAAAGGTCTAGCACATCCGCTGCCACACCTGCCGATGTAAAGGAGAAGCAGAGCTGTGTGTCATCAATGTACTGCTGACCATGTACTCCAAAACTCCAGATTACACCACTCGTTGGTTTCATGTAGATGTTAAACAGCCTGGGGGTAAAATCAAACCCTGAGAAACCCCACACTGAAGGCTCAGTGGAGCTGAACAGCACTTCCCAATCATCACCCTCTGGAAATGACCATCCAAAGTAGGGCCAGAACCACTGCCAAGCAGTTCCACCCACCCCCTAACTCAGACAGCAACTCTAGATGGGTACCATGGTTGATGGTATGAAAGCTGCTGGGAGGTCAAGGAGAATCAAGAGGGACACATTTCTCCCGTCTCTCTCTCAACAGAGGTCATCATACTGGGCAATCAAAGCACTTCTGTGCTAAAACTGGGCCTAAACCCCAACTGAAGTGGATCTAGAAAATCAGTTTCCTCCAAGAGTGCCTGGATCTGGTCTGCGACCACCTGCTCAAGAACCATGTCCAGGTATTGGCCACTTGCCAGTAATTACTTAGATTGTCCAAATTCAGGGAGGATTTTAGTACATGAGAACCCACCCTAAATGCTGCAAAAGGCCTGCGACATACTGTTTATGCAGCCTCTGAACCAGGACTGTAGGTAACCATGGCAACCAGCTCAATTCTGAAGTGCACAGCAGATAAGTCAGGTGAGAAGCATTCACTGAAGTAGGTGCAGACAAATATAAATATTAATACATCAGTCATTGGCTAACATGAATGAAATTCCAGGAGATGGAAAAACACTACAAGCCAGATTTAAAGTAGGTCACAAAATGAGTTTACACACACTTGGGTGCCATTAACATCTAGCCATACAGCCTATGTTGATTCACTATTAAACCCGTGAAGACACAACACTTGAAAGGAAAATGTTCATTTCACAGTATCACATGAAGCCTTTACTTGAAAGCCTCTTTAGCTTCAATGAAATCTGCTCTCAAGATATGCTAACACAACATTTGTAATGCCAAAACGCCTTAGTTTGTTATAAGAAGTAGCAAGCAAGACATTGTCTTGAGTTCGGGGGAGTAGTAGGCAGAATGCCTGGCTCCCCTTCTCATTCATGGTATAGATGCCTGGTGAGGTGATAGGCCAGGTAATGGGCCATTAAGGGAACAAAGGAAGGGGCTATGCATGAGAAGACAAACGGGAAGGGGCCCCTCATTCAACTCATGGGTAGCTAGAAGAACAAAGGCAGAGTTGAGAGCTGAGAGTTGAGTAATGTGCACTAGAAGCTGGGTGGAAAGCTGCAGACTGGGAAGTCAAAGAAAGCCAGAGGGATGTATGATTTCTGCTTGAATCCAAGGCTGGGGCTTTGAGAGAACAAGATCCTCTTGGGCTGTTGATGTTGTGAGCCCCTCCATCATAGGTTCAGGTTGTACATATGTGAAAATAAACCATATATCCTAAAGACACTACAGTCTCCACTGTATCGCATTCTGAAGGAAAAAAGAACCCTGTGTAACTGCCTGGAATCCCTTTTGAATGTTGTGCTGCTCAAATATTGGGGTGGTGAGCAACAATATGTAACCCACCTCTCTCTATAGGAGTTGGTATCCTATATCTTGTTAGAGAATAACTTTAGTGTACATGTTCTCCAAAAGAGTGTATTTGCATGTTTAGATTTCTTAATGTCTGTATTATCACATTTTCACGGTTCAGGTTCATTACATACCAAATACTGAAGATGAAACTGCAATACAAACTGCAGAATATTTGTTCTCCATTAAATTGTTTTAATCATTATTTGATGATATATTGTATGTAATTTCTATAAATCGCTTTAGGACTTCTGCTGGCTAAATTATGCCATGAGGACGACAATTGTGCAGTGAGGAGGATTCCCATCGCTGGAGAGTACAGGAATGTAATCCCCAAGTTTTCCTCTACTCTACTCTTATACATACAGAAAGTAGCCTCTTGCATATCATTCTGTGTTTTCCAAGTTGATTTATGGAAGAATTCAATGAACTGGTTTGCTGTCATCACCTCATTATTATGTACTGTAAAATAATATGTTTAGTATTTTACCCTCCTAGTGACCCATTTTTTTGTCAGTCATGTTATGTTTTATTATTTAGGTGTGTACATTTTTTAAAACAGAAAAATAAATTATATATATATATATATGGAGCCCGATGAGACTAGCTATGCATAGTATGTGTATATTTTCTACCCCAGTACAAGATGGGCCTTGCTTAAATAAAGATAATCCACCAAGGTTTAATTTCCCCAAACTTGGACTGTAACCCCAACTGGCAGGTGAAGGGTCATCATGAAAAGAAGAGAAGAGAAGAGAAGAGAAGAGAAGAGAAGAGAAGAGAAGAGAAGAGAAGAATGCAATGAGTGGATTGCCGCCTGGGGCAAGTATTCTGAAGAAGAAGATGTGTTATGAAGGCGCTTTCCCAACATGGAGAATATACAATATAATATAATTTCATTAGAGACTGGTCAAGCCTGAAATACTCCTCTGATCTAGGGAACAACTGCAGCCACTCATTTATACTGTTTGCATAGCCTCATTCTTGCATGCCATGCTCCGAATGCCAGAGGAGGAAATACATGCTTTAAACTCAATCCAATATTAATCATGGGTTAAGTAGCTTTGACAGCCACTTCCAAGTCTGAAGAATGCCGTCAACTTGGAGAACCTTGCTACTTGAAGTAGACCTACACCTAGTTCAGCAGATTTCACCACAATCTATAACAGCAGTGTTGAGGAATTTGTTCAGTATGAAGTGCCACTTAAGGACTGGTTGCAGGTGATTTCGGCAGTTTTCACTTAAAGAGCTATTCACTTGCTTTTTAACATGGCAGACGCCAATGCCAAATGTTACATACATATCCA
Organism: Podarcis liolepis; assembly: GCF_965112155.1. Lineage (NCBI taxonomy): Eukaryota > Metazoa > Chordata > Lepidosauria > Squamata > Lacertidae > Podarcis > Podarcis liolepis. Next base: position 67,388,731 of record NC_139557.1, on the reverse strand, counting down.
TAGCTTTACTGTTGGAGCCACCCTCAGATGCTGTATGAACAGGGAAATGAAGGCTTGTCTAATCATGATCTTGCCACAGCATATGTCATCTTGAAGACTTTCATCAGTTTAGCACAGGTATAGGCAAACTCTAGGAGGGCTGGAGTTTGCCTATGCCTGGTTTAGCAGCACACCAAAAAAAAAAAAAACACACACAACCCAGACCCAGCGTGATGATCTGCTAGCAAAGTGATAGAAGATAGAAAGCCGCCTTACACAGAGGCAGACCATTGATCCATCTAGCTCAGTATTGTCTGCACTGACTGCCAGTGACTATCCAGGTTTTAGTCTTTCAGAGTCTGGGGATTGAATCGGGGACCTACATGCAAAGCACTCGCCCTGCCCTGGAGTTACACAAAAACCAGTTTGATCCTCAGAGTAGGCGCTTGTTCCAAACAAGTCAATAGGATTTAATCTGGGACACAATTTCTCAACAAAAACTGTTCATTTCAGATACTGTGGTAACCAGGTATGGACAACATGTTTTTTATCCTTACTAGCCCATAAAACAATTACTGTCATTCCTTCATACTGCTTCCCTTGTCCTAACATTACTTTTGAGGAAGCAGACAGGAAATAATTCCTGAAACTGGGAGGAGTATCCACTCCTGAGGGGGCTTTAAGTTTGTTGGCTTAGTTAACCCCTTCCCTACCTTGCCAACTGAGAACAGCTTAGTACAATACTTATTGCATAAATTACACAAAAATAATGAATAAAGAATATTCATATGCTTTTTACAATAATCACTTTTCTATCATATACTTTTGAATTGGACAGCTGCCTCCTTGAATGGTCACAAAAAGCTTTGCCCTCCAAGCACAAAATGTTGAATGACAGAATCTGTAGTATCCAGTCAAATTTGTGAGTTTTTTTGGATTCTGAATGTAGGTGTAAGAAAAGCCTACACATCTGCACAAATGGCAATTTGTCTGCTATTGACTCAGAATATGCTATTCAGCATCACTTCAGTTTCTGCAACTAAACTCTTTTCATGTATTAAAACAGTACACCAAAAAATATTATTTTCTTACTAGCAAGAGGGTGCAAGGAGACCCTCCAATTACTCCAGTTTTGGCACAGACTCCGAAAATACGTTGTTGTGGGTGATGCCAGGGGCGGAGGAAGGGGTGTGTGGTGGGGGAGGGCTGCCCCAGGTGTCACCACTGTGGGGGGTGACAAAATGCAGGGCAGCACTCACTGCAGGGCCTGCAGTGTGCCCGACCCACATGTCTCCCCTGGGAGTAACGCGGTGGCTTAGGCACCCGCAGGCTCCATGCTGCCCCAAACAGTCCGCCTGCCACCTCCCCCTCAGCTGTAGGGTGGCTGAGTGGGAGGAGGCAGGCAGACTCCTTGAGGCCCCTGAGGAGTGTCCTGCCCCAGCTTGCCCCGCCCTGCAGGTGGCTGGCCCCACCCCTGGGCGCAGGGCACCCACACCGTCCAATTGGTTTGCTCCGCCACTGGGTGAAGCACATGCCCAACAAAACCAGGTGTGGGAAACCTTTGACCCTCCAGATATTGCTGAACTCCCGCTCCCATCAACCAGGTAATTGTTCATGCTTGCTGGAGGTGATGGGAGTTGTATTTCAGCAACACCTGGAGAGCCAAACATTCCCAACATCTGAACAAAACATTTCCCTACCCACTTCAGTATCATGTCTTTAAATCAAGGGCCTCTCCCCACCTGTTTTATTACATGTGTATTCTGCAACATTTTCCCAGTAATGATGTATGGAAGTGAGAGCTGGACCATAAAGAAGGCTGATCGCCGAAGAATTGATGCTTTTGAATTATGTTGCTAGAGGAGACTCTTGAGAGTCCCATGGACTGCAAGAAGATCAAACCTATCCATTCTTAAGGAAATCAGCCCTGAGTACTCACTGGAAGGACTGATCGTGAAGCTGAGGCTCCAATACTTTGGCTACCTCATGAGAAGAGAAGACTCCCTGGAAAAGACCCGGATGTTGGGAAAGATGGAGGGCACAAGGAGAAGGGGAGGACAGAGGACGAGATGGCTGGACAGTGTTCTCGAAGCTACCAGCATGAGTTTGACCAAACTGTGGGAGGCAGTGGAAGACAGGAGTGCCTGGCGTGCTCTGGTCCATGGGGTCACGAAGAGTCGGACATGACTAAACGACTAAACAACAACAAATCCTACAACATCTTCTTGACACAATAACAGAGAATTAGTGCTGGATTTATCCTGCTTTAGCTTGGCTCAGCAATACTTCCACAGTGCAACCACATTGCTGCTGTTCAGAGGGGCTATAGTGCAACAAAAGCAGCCCTAAAAATAAAGCAAACATTTGTGGTATAAAGAGGTGTGCTATTTTCCTGGGAAAAGAGGTGCCGAGACTCATCATGAAGGCCTCCCTTGTTCTCTTATAATGGCAATGGTGCTCACCCGAGAAGTGCCGGAGCTGAGTACCAGCAAGTTCCGGCTGAAAAAAGCCCTGATAAAGAGGGATGGGATTTCAGTGGAAGTTACAGAATATGCACTGAATGGAAATGAACAAATGTGACTATCCCAAAACCTTTGCATGCGCAAATAGCACTGAGAGCAGAACTGCGTGTAATGACTCCAGTAGCACTGTAAGCACAAATCATCATGAATGTGCAATAAACAGGATACATGGAAGGACCCCAAGACCCTATCCTTCAACCTTGTGTTCTAACAAGGTTAGATTCAAAGTAAAGCACTTTTATATCCCAGGAGCTCATCAAGTATGTGCTCAAATTCGACTGGAAACTAGGTTTACAATATTTCTGCAAGTTAATTGTCATCAACACAGATATACAATTTGTGAGAGCACTACATGAAATAATGAATTATCCAACAAGAAACTAATCATGTTATTATATGCTCCCCAATTTCTGGGTATTGAGAAGTTTCATGAGCGCAGTGCTTACTCAAGTTTGAGTCTACTGTGGAGGGAGGCCAGCAGTGTTTTGTAATATTTATGCTTATATACAAATAAATGGGATAAAAACGCTCTACCACATGTTCCAATGTTCAGCGCCACATCAGGGACAACCAGCACCTCAAAACGCTTCCAAAACCAACTCAGCTCCCATTTGCCTTCCTCCCAAACTGCCATGTCTTCACATATAGAGTTAAAAACAACATCCCCAGGCAAAGGAGGAAGACAGACATGGTTCTCTTCTCCAAATAGTCTCGGGCTATTTTCTTAGTCACTGCTAAAGCCTGCTATTGACAGCCATCAGCTAATCTCCTGAACAAAGGGAAAGAAATGGGCAATTTTACCAAGACCATCAACAAATTCGAGCTCTGGAGTTGGAAAGAATCCCAAAGATCACCCAGTCAAACCAAAATCCCACATCATGGTGTGAAATGTAGGGCATACACAACTGCACATAAGAAAGGCGGTCAACACAGGTGGGTTTTTTTTTTTTACCTCTGTGAATACGCCTTCCAAACTTTCATGCTTCAAGAGAGACACTTACCTATCTCCACCCCAAAAGATGATGTCCTTGTCAGTTTTGCCCTTCTCCCCTGTGCCTTTTCCCTTTATCGAAAAGCATTATTTGCACTATCATCTGGTGTCCAACTCCCCACCCCCTTTCTAGAATTGAGCCACAAGACTGTTCAACAGAGAGAGGTAGGAGATTCCTTTGTGATATCCCAGCTGCTCAGTCAGTCAGTACACTGCACAGGCAAGTAGGGGTTAGACTGCTGAGCAATCCCCAGTCAGCCAGGAAGCTCACTAGGTAACCTTGGGACAGTCATGCTCTGTCAGCCTAACTTACCCACATGACAGTTTGGCAAGGACAAAATGAAGGCGAGTGTGATATACACTACCTTGGAGAAAGGGCGAGATAAATACTTCAATTAATAATTCTGCTTCCGACTGACAAAGCTTGTCACACGCCCTTCTGAGTTTGCTCCTCAAGAGGAGACTGTGTACTTAACAGGATGATGACCACACTTTCCGGAGCAGAGCAGCTCCTATTTTCATACACGTCTGCATGCAATATTATTTGTTGGTCTATGAGAATGCAGAATGCTGGTCTGATCCAGCAGAGGTCTTCTTATTGGAGCTTCTGTACAAAAATAATACGTATCTTGGATAGAAGTGTGGGTGTCCTGCTCATCTTCTCAGCCACTGCAAGTTCATTTCCTCAGGGATGAGAGGTTTTTATTTATTTTCAAATAAATTGTATGTGCCACTTTTTGGCCCTCAGGAATACACCCTAAAAGCAGCTTAAAATAAAGCAATTAAAGCATAATTTCAACCCAATTGAGTAATCAAACAGAGAAGCATATTTCTCCTGAAATATTTCATGTGGCATTTTGACAGTTCCACAAAGGATGGCATCGTGGTAGAGATGGGCTGCCCAGAGGGGAAAATATGACAAGTGGTGTCACTTTCCAAAGCAGCAGTAAAAGTGCACCTTCAGAGGCTGCCATAGCTTGTCAGACCACTGGTCCATTCTAGCTCCATACTATCAACAATGACTGGCAGACTTTGCCCATCAGCCCTTCTTCAACACCATCATCTCCAGAGCAAGGAGCCAAATGCTCCCAGAGCAGCAAAGTAGTGCCCCAAATATAATTCACCATGATGCTTTGGCTAGCAGGCTGAGCAACATAGTTCTCCTGTAGTGGCTTCAATATTCCACTTTTATTAGCTACAATATGAACACTCTTATTGTATATTAATCCCACCTCAATATGCTAGACAATGATGAATGTATGAAGTAGAGATTGCTTTTTTCTATCGAGCCAATCTATTTAGACTCCCTGGAACAAACAGGCTGATATGTATTCTGATGTGACCCTGTTTAACACACACACACACACACACACACACACACACACACTATTGTGTTTGGGACTTGGCTTAAAAATGAACCTCATCAAGTTTCAAGATTCTTTTGATCAGACGGGGGCTGTTTTCAACATATACACACTGAACTGAACATTTTCCTTTTCCTGTAGTAATTAAGTTGCATTCTTACTGTAGTAACTAGCCATCCTGAAATCACTTCCTTCTGTTTTACCATATCCATTACTTTAAAAATAGAAAAGACAAGGGTTCCCTGAATAATGATTTATTTATGTTCTAAATATAGATCATCATCTCACTCACATCAGGTTTCAAGATTTTTAAAGTAACAGGCACCATAAAGAATGCTTTTAAAGTCTTTACCCAACACTTTCCAGATATGATCCATTCTCTGAAGAGTCAAGTCAGAAAATATTTATAGCTTTAAACATCACTTTGTTTGCAAGCTTTATTGCAAACTACTTTGTCATAAACTAAACCTTATTAAAATTGCAGCTTCTAGGAGCCGTGTTGCATGAGTGATCCACAGACTCACTACAAACTATTAAGAGGAATGACCTGCACTTAAGATTCTAGAGGGCAAAGTTAGCCAGTCGCAACATTAGTCATCAACCTTGCTTTGCAATGCAGTGCATTTATCTTGTCGAAGCCACTGTTTCTCAAATAGGGCCAGATGAGGCCACCAGGAACAATTGATCTAGGAAACTGGTTTAACGCAGCCACAAGTGGTTTCTATGAGATACTAGCTGTTGTCTGCATCTCGAGACCAGAAGGAGTGCTTTGCCTCTGGTTTAGAGCCCTTCTGAGAAGTCCATCCAGGTGTGCTCCCTGAATTGACAAAGTGATTTGGGGATGTGGGTCCCTCCGGATGTTGGGGGGTAGTTCCTCAGGGAATGCATGCTTAGAGAGTACAAACTCCCGAAACCTGTGGGGGTGGGAAGTCTCATGTTTCACTGCTCCTGATCTGTGAGGCTCAGGCTTGGTCACGATGCTGGGACCTGGGTTGTCCTCCAGTGCCACTGGACTAATGACTGGTCTGGCCATCAGGGTTGGGGCCTAGTTTGCTGTTCTGAGTCCACAGATCTGCCACTGATCCAGCCAGCAACTCCGCTTCAGAGCAAAGGCTACTGCTTTAGGCAAGGGTTTTGACAAGCTATAGAACAGTGTGAACTTGGTTTCTTGTTGGGCACTGGTCTGCATCTCTATGCTGTTGAAGTTGCTAGAAAGAAAGTGAAGAGATCCCTCAAAAACATATGCAAGTGAAGCTTAAGATGCAGAGGCGCAGCACAGGGTCTTCAACAATTGCTACCATGTGGGCTTAGATCCTTGCACAAGAGCCCTTATCCTCCTCTCATGCACACACAAGCCTTCCCCCAAATGTAGACACTAAATAATGTCAAGCCAGTTTACTACATCACCCGGCATCCTTGGTACCCAAAAAAGTCTTAGCGGTATTGGGGATTTGAATACAATTTCCCAGCACTGAATAATGCTTTCCCTTTTTTGTGGAAGTGTCCAGTTCCACAAAAAAGGTAGTTCAATTGAGGCTTCTTTGGACTTAGTTACTAATGAAAACTTAGTCATCTGCATCCACCACCACATCTGCCCTTGAAGTCAGCTAGGAGAGGTGGCATACCAGGGAAGCTATATCTAAAATAAGTCCAAAAGCATTTAAGGTCAATAAAGATATTCAAGTACCAAAATAACACCACAAATATTTTGATGTGTGTAGATAAGGCAGATCATACAACAGACCATCATGGATTTTCCATCTGATAAAGCCAGGCATAGGCAAACTCAGCTCTCCAGATGTTTTGGGACTAGAACTCCCATCATCCCTGACCAGTGGTCCTGTTAGCTAGGGATGATGGGAGTTGTAGTCCCAAAACATCCGGAGGGCTGAATTTGCCTATGCCTGGATAAAGCCTTCGCAGTGTTATAAACCAGCTACCATGGCTATGATCTGTAAGCTTAACATGTAGTTCTGCCTAACCTGGGATAAAGTGAAGAACTCTTATACCAGAATGCTCCCCGTTCACACATTCTCCCATGTACCATCTCATGATCTGTGGGTGCCAGTGCCTGCATGGAGCTGGGCTGAGCCAAACCAATTCCAGCAATGCAAGCCTGGGGCTGATCAGATTCTAGCAAATGTATAGTATTCACTTTTGATCCAAGAAATCAAAGTGCAACCGTTATAATGAGAGGACTAGTCAGGCTGATCTTACAAGTATCAACAAGGTTTTTCTAGCATACTTTTCTAGCCTCATCCTTTCAGAGGCTGCAAATATTCAAATGTGTGCTATTGCCAATAACACACGTGAACTTTTGCAGCTCGAAATTCAGATTAAAGAACTTGCTTATTTAAGCACCAACATGTTAAAAATGCACAACTTTTATGCTACCTTTCTTGCTGAAAATATTATCTGGAATAGAATAGGTTTTTACAATCTTCCCACCCCCCATGAGAACGGCAAGAAGAAGAAATCAGAACAAGTTTCTGGCTTGAGCATTTAATCATCACAATCTGTCTGAGGATTCACTTTCCTGTAGGCATAAGAACTTGCAGCTTCATTAACCATTTATTTTACAATAATTATACCTAACACATGTATGAATCCAAAGTCATTTCCTGTCTCTGAAATTAATTATGCTTATGCCCTAATTATATACTGTATTTATATTTTACTTTTCTTATTATAACCTGAATGGTCAGTAAAATTACCACTTGCCTTGATGCACCTAAAGGGACTAAACACACTTTCCAAAAACGATCAAAGGAGGAATGAGCCACTCAATGTGAGCCACAGAGTCTTTAGTGGAAGGTGGGGCAGGAAGACATGAATTCTCCCACTTGAACCTTCCATATCATTAAGGCTGGCTGGCACCTTGAACAGAAGCACTCAAGTTAGAAGGCAAGGACACGGCAACATTTCACGTTCACATCTTGCAGACTTCAGGTGATTCCTTGACCAGTCTTGCCAAAGCACTTAACACCATGCCTAACTCAACTATAGCTGTATAGAATAACGCCCCTGACAAGCTGTGCACTATGCAGCTCCACCCAATAAGACAAAACCATCAGAACAAGATCTAAATTGGCACAGTTTACTGACAAAGCTTCTTCCAGCTACAACAGTACACTTCACTTAAAACAATGGAAGATGTATATTCTACACTGCATTAATATTTAGACATTTTCCTTCGATGTGTGCTGCAAGAAACTAATGAAGCCTGCCCTCAGGTTCTTAATTCTTTACTAGCTTTCAGTTAGGCTAGATGCCCAAGAAGCCATTAGAACATAAAACAGAGGAGAATTCAACCCAAATGGTTTTTCTGGCCTGTTTCTAGATGCTATAGAAATAGCTACATGTGGAGTGCCATAATGGAGGACCATCATTGGTTCCTGGACACAATGACTATGTTCCACCTCCGCTGTTAGAGGCAGCTTGCCTCTGAATGCCAGTTGCTGGGGGATCACAAGTAGGGAAAGCAATATTGCCCTTAGGTGCTGCCTACAGGCTTCTGTGAGAGCGTGATGCTGGACTAGATGGGCCTTCACCCTGATCCAACAAGGCTCTTCTGCTTAATTCATTCACATATTAAGCAGGGAAGGGAGGTGTCCAATTCTGAACCTCCCCCAATGTCTTACCCTTCTCCCATTCAATGACTGCTCTCTCCAGCCAAGTTCACGTCATGTACTGGAGTGAAACAGGCAGGGAAGTGCCTGAAACTATTGTGAGGCAAAGTGTAAAGAGTTCAAGTCTCTTTCCCAGCATACTTCTTTTTGTGACAAAAGTAGACCTTTATCCATTAATATGCTGAATGTGTGAACAATCATGACTACCTCCACTTTGGCCCTCAGTGAGACAAAAAAGGGGGGTCTTTAAGTGTGTGCACATGGAGCATTGCAGCAGGGTGATAAGCTGCCACAAAACACTAGCATGCCAGTGAGTTGACTAGGCTACCACCCTTTGCCCTAACCTACGGTAGTTTTCTAATTCCACAGGATTTTTGTATGGAGTTACATTCAATGAGCTCTCACCCTGAGTTTGAAATACTTCAGCAGAGGTTTGCCACCTCAATGACAACTAGACTTCCAAGGTCATCACTAGAATTAGATGTGGGAGGTCTGTAAATAGCCCATTACTTAAACTGTTAAAAGCAACAACAACTGAACAGCGCAGAAATTTGGGAGGGGAAAAGAGAATTGAATCTGGACCATGGGGCTCAGGGTGGGATGAGGAAAGGAGTTTTGACCTTTTTTGCCCCACCTTGGCACTATTAATCCCAAATACAATCAACCACAAGCTTCTTTGTTTCATAGGACCATATTACAGGTATGATACCTGTATCCCCCTTGACAAGGTATTGGAAAAATAGCAGCTTGAGTGTGGGGGATAATTTTCTATGGGAAAACAGTGCAGAGTTGCAAGTCTCCATTTCCCAAACAGCCAAGGTTTTGATCTAAATCATAACCCCCTTCCCAGCTGTTATTTATAGTAATAATACTAATAATTTATTATTTGTACCCCGCCCATCTGACTGTGTTGCCCCAGCCACTCTGGGTGGCTTCCAGCATATATAAAGACATAGTAAAACATTAAACCTTAAAAAGCTTCCCTATACAGGGCTGCCTTCAGAGGTCTCCTGAAAGTAAAATAGTTACTCATTTAATTCTTTAAGAAATTTATAGTTGGAAATAACACAAACACTCTTTCCCCATTTTGCTATTTGAACAGAAGCTAACTATCATAGCAAAGTCAAAAGAACCTAATTCCAAAAGCAATTCAGTCCTGCTAGAAATCAAGCATTCATTCTTCCAATCAAATATAAATTGTGCAAGATACTAGTATTTGCTAACCTGATGAGCACTTGGCTTCCTTAGGGACAACTCATCATCCCTGAGGAAAGCAGATTCCTGCTTTCCCCATTATACATACTGAACTGTCACACACTGTTCTTTCACCAGGAAAATTCCCAACATGTACGTAAGGGAATAAGCAACGTTCTTATTTAACATGTCCAAGCACAAGCCTTGACACATTCCACCAAACTCCAACATGAAACAGTCTTTGTAGGAGAAAAGGACTGCCAACTCCGTTGAAATGAACCCCCAAAGGCACTGATCTGGTTTTTTTCCTCTCTGGCACTAAGTTGACTACAGACAAGATTAAGGTAGGCAACACTCACGATTTAAAAATATAACTAATCACTCCACCCCACCTCCCATGCTCCTCTCCTTACAGAAACATCTAGTAACATACGACCTCTAGTTAGTATGCAACGCTGACAGAAGCACTCACTAGTTGCGATGTCCTCCCCATTTTACGCATTATCCGAAAGCGGAGAGCCCACTTAGCCTAACAAATTAAGGCTGGCCTCAGATATTAAAACAGTTTCCATCTCTTTGCACTTTAAACCTGCGATCTGAGATCACACTGAGAGGTTAGCAAACCGACAGCTCCGCGTACACTAATGAATATCATTATCAACAGTACGTGGTATGGCAGGCTGGTGGGGTTTTGAGCCAAGAAAGAGCAGCAAATAAACCATTCATAGAAGTGAGCGCGCTCCTCCGCGTTGCCGGCTGAGGATTTGAGCTAAGCCGCTGTAGGCAGAAGCGCGGAGGGTAATGAGCATCACATGATCCCGAGGAGAAGCGCCGCATGCAGGAACACCCAGAACCCCCCACTCAGCACACCTATGGCAAAATAGACACGGATTTGTTTTAAGGGGCAACAACGTGCCCTTTTATTTGGTTGTGGGAAGTGGGAATCTTGCATAGCTTCTCTCTCTCTCTCTCTCTCTCTCACACACACACACACACACACACACCCTTAAGAGGGCGAAGCTGAAGGGGAGACAGAACACGGGAATGTCATTTAGAGGTGGCTACATTCAGATTCACACACACACACATTCATTCCCGGCGTTTTCCTCAGCCAGGGAGATCTTCACACTCCGGTGCAATTTATAAAACGACCGTGATGAAAAGGAATTCCCAATATGCAAATGAGAGGATTAAAAATGGCATGCAGGTTAATTTAAAAAAAAATGCGATCAAATCAGGAAAGCGGTTTTGTAGAAGGCGCTGGAGAGGCACCGGGTTGCTGAGCCTCCCTGCTCGCCAGGATGCCGCTTGCCGAGGCGGGGAGGGCAGATTTAAAGTACGGTACTTGTGGCTCCTACTTGCTGGGCGCTCTTCGACCAGCCGGGAGCCGCTGAGGGCTGTGGGGTGTGTCTGGGGGCCTCGACGGGGTGCCCTTCCCTCCTGCCTTTCGGATCCGGGCCCCGATCACCTCCCTCCCTCCCCGGATCAGTTCCCCAGCCAGGAGTACCTCGCAGCCGTAGAGCTGCCCGAGCTGCTCCACGATCCACTCCTCCAGCACGAGCCTTTTCCGCAGCTCCTTGCGATCGTATTTGACCGTCACTTTGCCCTGCTGGTGGCGCCGCTGCTGCTGCTGAACTTGCACCACCGCCGCCGACGGGGCCACCGACTCTTCCCGGGACGAGCCGCCGCCGCTCTGGAAGAAAACGCGGTTCCCTCCGCCTCCTCCGGTGGCGGCGGGCCCCGGCTCGCTGCCCTCGGTCGCCACCGACATGGTCTGCTTCAGCCCCTGCTGCGCGGGGAGACCCGATCCTCCGGGGGTCTCGGGCTGGCCGGGGGCTCTGCTACGGCTGCCCGCCGAGGTGCTCTATGCCCGCCACGCCGCCCTGCGAGAGCGCGCTGCCAGCCCTGCCTGCACCTGCAGCTCGCAGCCTCTCATCGCGCTGCTCTCGCCGCCGGTTCAGCCTTGGAAGGAGGGGCGGGGCGTCCGGAGGCCTGGAAGCGGGGCGGGGAGAGCGCCTTAAAGGCGCAACTCGGCACCCGCCTGACGTCAGGCAGATTCCCGCCCCCCTCAAGCGTTTCTTGGGGTTACCAACGTTCCCCCCTGCCGGTGCTCTTGTGCCTTTAAGTAAGCAAGCTTCATTAGGGCTACCACTTCGTGACTGCATGGTGGCTAGGCTGGAATTCATCAGGTGAAGCTTTGCCCATGGTTCACCTGCTGAATTTCCTCCCACCTGTTCATAATAATAATAATAATTTATACCCCGCCCATCTGGCTGAGTTTCTCCAGCCACTCTGGGCAGCTCCCAACAGAATATTAAAAACAAGATAAAAACATCAAACATTAAAATCTTCCCTAAACAGGGCTGCCTTCAAATGTCTTCTAAAAGTCAGATAGTTGTTTAGTTGTTCATGCAGGTGGGTACTTCTCAAAGACACCCTGTTCCTTTAAAATACTGACACCCAGAGGGGTTTTCAAGTGAACAGGGGTAGGATGGGACTGTACGAATTACATGGAAGGGAGATTTATACTGGGAGAACAAAAGCAGTGATGGCACAAGCTACATCTGATGGAACTTTAGCTCTGCATTGCTAAATCTAGGAAGGCTCATATGTGGATAGCCACCACCAGTCACCATAGGGAACCACTGAAGTTACATTGGGCTTATACTGGAATAGTGAGACCTTGGACCTTACTGTATGGCATCAGGCAATTAGCTAGTCCTGCACACGCAATAAAGCCAAAAAGAAACCAGGAAATTGTAGTTTTCTGGAAATTGTAGCTCTGTGACCTCTCACTACAGTTCCCAGGATTGCAGTTGGGGGGGTGTACTTTAAATGTATGGTGTGTACACAGCCACTATTGCTGGGAGCACAGGATATACACCACTGGACAAAAGCGGTGACAAAATATGCAGTGTGTGTGGCCCTCTAACTCATTCTCAGTGGCTACAAATAATGTTAGTAGTGTGTTTTGTGCAAGGTGCTAAAGAGTGCGTTTGCCATCTCCTTTATGAAAATCAACTCCAGGAACTCAATCTCGATTGTGACATTTAAATGCACTCCCCTCCATGCCCTCCTTTTCCCTACAGTTAATCACCCCATAAAGCTTCTATTAAGCAGGAGGGTATTTTAAGAAGCCTTCCTAGCACCAGGATCCCACTCTAGGAGATTTTGTTAAGAAAGAGGCGTGTCTAACATGCCATAAAACACAATAGTAATGTAACGTGCTGGCTGGCCCAAAGCCTGAACATCTCCAGTAAGACCTATCTGTTTGAGCTGGATTTTGTAGGTTAAGGTTAGGTCACAGGTGGGGGGTGTTATATTTTAAATGTAATTATACCTTGGTACACATTTATCCTGTTTTAATGAGGATTTTTGTGACACTTTTTATTCTCACACAGCTTTAGCCTTTTGAAGGGGAGGGCCTTAAATGTGCATAAATAAATCTATATGGAACAGAGATTGATTCTAGGGCTTGATGGCCATTTCTGAAGCAGATTCCAGGAACTGCCACCAGTAAGTAACAGCTAGCAGCAAAACCTAAATGGAGGACCTGTTCAAGTCAGGGATCAATCTAGTATGTCTTAGTAGAATATAATTACAAAACGACTACATGATACCAGGAAAATTGCCACAGGGAATATTTTACTAATGATAAATAGCAATCTTAATAGTGGTGGTGATGCCTGGAAATGGTGTTAATAATATCGATCAGTCTGCACTCCTTTAACACAACAGTGCAAAGACATTAATATTCCATTCCATTCATCCCAGGGCTGGACCTGGAAACAAGTTTTTGGGAAATTCTTGGCTCCCACTAGTCCCAGACATGTGGTTACTTCGTGATGAGGGGGAAGCACTCTGCACATGCTCAAAAGTGCTCTTATCACACATTCCAGAGACATACTTGGGGAATAAAATTGGGTCTCAAACCAAACCCTGCATTACCTTTTCATCCCTGTCTCTCATCTCCCTTACCCCGGTAACTGCAGTATTGAGAACTCTATTGTGTTCTCAACAGATTTTTGCCAAATACATTTGTAGTAACCTTTGCAATATGAGTGGGTAAATGTGATTTCATCTTCCGGCAGTTGGTCTGAGTTTAGCACCCAGTGACAGTAAACGTTGATACTACACCTGTGAATAATGCATTATTAAAGGAGAAAGAGCCTTCAATGAAAGGTGACACCACCAATTCTTTCACTTGGCAGAAAAGGGGAAAAGCTAATTGAATATATGACATTGCTTTATACTGAGTCAGCCTGCTGGTTCATGTTAGCCCACTGCAATTCACTCTGACTGGCAGCAGCTCTCAAAGGTCTTAAGAAGAGGGATCTCCCAGCCCTTCAGACAGAATATTATAAACCGAAGATGGCAGAGACTGAATCTCAGACCTTATGGCTACAGAGCCGGTCCTCTGACACCAGCTGCAGCTCTTTTCAACTAATTCCTTGCAAAATAAGTTGGACTGCTTCTAGTAAGATGTACTGAACTACTGACAGAGTCAGATCAACTGGATCTCCAATCTGACTAGAGTCAAATCTATTTTTAAATACTGATAATGCAACAGAAAGTATGACCAGAATCATAAATTGATATCTGGTGTATTATTATTAATTGGATTTCTTAACCACCTTCAACAATAAAAAAATCCAAGATTAAAATCAGTTTAAACAATTTACAATTAGAAGAGTAAGATGGGCCCTACCATAGATACAGTAGATCTCAGGGGTCAAATGCCAGAGGAAAGTGCTGCGTCTTCAGCACATGATGAAAGCTATACAATGAAGGTGTCAGATGAACCTCTGTGCGGAAGGAGTTCCACAGTTTAGGAGCTGCCACAGAAAATATAAAAAGGCATTGAGGGAGTATTGGATAAATTCATGGAACTGAAAGATGTCAATAGCTACTGACCTTCAACAGCTATGCTCCTCCTCCATGGTCAGAGGCAGTAATGTTTCTGAACACCCGTTCCTAAAAACCACAGGAGAGAGTGCTCACATGCTCAGGTCCTGCTAGCAGGATTCCCACAGGCACATGGTTGGCCACTGTGGCCTAATGTAGCAACCTCTTTGTATGTTCTTAATATGTTACTGCAATTGTTCTCAAACAACATTCTTTGGAATCCTGAAGTTCCAAAGATCCTGTGATACAAAGATCTAGAATGGAAGATAAATTGCCGAAAAGATAATTCGCCTGTTATCACCAAATATCTCCAGCCAATGTGTAATTGGATTGTTTTGTTTCCACAGCATGCACTGAATACCAAATTGCACAATATGGCGGCTCTATTGCATAATGCTTAATTTTCATAGAGTGCAATTCTGTGCATGTGTACTCAGAAGGAAGTCCTCAACAGCCTCCTCTACTTCCCTTAGTTCCTCTATGTCCTCAAGCTCCTCTATGTCCTCAAGCTCTCCACTATAACCTATTGGTGTGTGTGGTATCCTTAGCAGTGATAACAGGATCTGGTACTACAGATTCCTCTTCCTATTTAGCTCCACTATGTAAAGCAATGGGCTCGTCCACACTTTGCTTGCCCATGCTGAGAATGCACAGGTCCTAGAGGTTTTCTGTTTATCCTGTGCTTTCCAGGCATGGGTTCGAGCAGTTTTCCGTTTGCCACCCCTTTCAGCTCTTTACCGCTGAATCAGGGCAAGTGTCAATCCATGGAAAACCCAATTGACATTTGCTCCGATTAAGCGGTACAAAGCGTAAGCTAGCCCAATATTGACCTGCTTGCAAACCTTCACCTCCAGTGGAGTGGAAGCAACCATTTTCTCCCTGTTATCACTTCCTTGTATCCATTCTCATTCCCAAACATCAGCATCATTATTATCTGAAGAAGTTCCTCCAACTACTGACCAAATAGTTGTGTGAGCATGAAACTGTTGATCCTTTCTATCAAAGCTTTACCTTGAGGATGAGCAACACCATTCATTTCTCCATCACTGAGCAGTTGCTTTTTAAGGTGTCGTGTCAAAACTTTTATAGACCCTTGGAAATCTACAATTTTCTCCTTCATATTCTTCAAGTGGCATTGCAAATGCTCGTTGCCAGATGTCTGTTCTTCCAGTTCTCCAGAAATCCCCTGTTTCCAGGAGAGAGTCCCAAATTCTATGTACCTATTTGCTTTACTTCTCTTTCAAGACCATCACTCTTCATCTGCAACTTCATACACTCCTGTCCCAGAGTCAAGAAAACTGCGTCTTATCTTTTTCCTTTTTAACTTGTGACCATCTAGTTTCTAAAAGCCATAAGCAACCTGTGACTTCCTCTTCACAACCACCTGAAGTTTCCTCTCTTCAGAATATTGTTCCAATAAGTCATCGATACATTCCAGTGGAGCCACCATGGGGCCTTGAACCTATGGGTTCACTCAACCAAGTACAGTGGTACCTTGGGTTAAGTACTTAATTCGTTCCGGAGGTCCGTTCTTAACCTGAAACTGTTCTTAACCTGAAGCACCACTTTAGCTAATGGGGCCTCCTGCTGCTGCCGCGCCGCCGGAGCACGATTTCTGTTCTCATCCTGAAGCAAAGTTCTTAACCCGAGGTAATATTTCTTTGTTGGCGGAGTCTGTAACCTGAAGCGTCTGTAACCTGAAGCATATGTAACCCGAGGTACCACTGTACACAAATTTTCCTTGTATCAGTCATAATTGCAATAGAAAGTTTACTGCCACTCAACACACTTCCCTGACTCTTATCAGCAACACTCTTTTGCTTTCCCTTTCCCTGGAACATTCATTTCTGTAAATTAGATATGATTACGTCAGCAAACCAAAGAAAAGGGAAGGGATTTTGTTTGTCCATGTACTTTTGAAATAATGAGGCTGCTCAGCTTTAAATATCTCTAAATGCTAGAGCTACTCCCCCACTAGTCAAATTTTCTCACAAACTAAACTCATGTCAAGCTTTCCAACTCCTGGGTTCTGATTAAGTTCTCAGGTTTTAGCACCAAATGTTAATCTGGGGATCCAATTCATACCATGCCAATAATCTTCCTCAGTAGCAACACAATGCAACAGAAAGTAAAGCTTACACAACAAAACAAACACAAGAGCTTCAGATGGTGACTGAAACAAATCATTCTTTTTAAAATTAATATACAAAGTTCAATGGTGATATTAAATTATAAAAAATGATATGAATTGGAACTATGAATTGGAATAGAACTTATATACAAGTTACATAGAAAAAGGAATTAATGGGAATTAATACAAAATGAGATAAAACATTTGAAAAGAAAGCAACTTACATGATTTAATTTAAAGCAACTGGATATAATTTGCTTATGAAATAGTAAGCAGCATTGTCAAAACAAGCAAAGTGAATAACATAACTCCTAACTCCGTCCAGCCCATCTAGTTGCAAAACAAATCTAAGTGCCCTAGCATATTAGATCAATAAAAATTCATAGCTACTAATCATCGGGCTGTAGGCTAGGCCTCGTGGTCCTCAGCATGAGCAAATCCCAGGAAGCAAGGCATTTGGCAGGCAACAACTAAGAAAAAACCACAACCATACAACACATATACCCTACAAGGAAAAGACCCACTTAAAAAAGAAAAGAAACAAAGTATACCTTTTGTATCAATCAGCAACATAACTAGGGAGCATTATCCTTCTACAGTACTGAGTTTTCCAGTAAATGTCTCATTCAAGTAGGTGGATCCACATAAAATGTAGACCAGGAGTGGGGGTGGGGTGCAGAATGAGCTACTGGGACCCCTGCAGTGTCAGCCACTCTTCACTTCCAGCATTCTTTTGACAAAACATTCTATGCTTTCACTTTTGTTTTGACATCAGGATGGGGGAAGTATGAGAGATACATACTATTGGAACTTATTTTTCTTGGGTTGAAGTGGTTCTTGGCCCCCAAAAAGTTCCCCACCCTTGTAGTGCTAGCTATGGGACCAATGTTAGCTGAGGAAGTGCCCTCTCTCTCTCTCTATCTCTCTCTCTCTCTCACACACACACACACAGACTTCCATTTTCATGTTATGTCACTGAACAGGCTGTTTCTGCCGTTAATGAGGACCGGCAACATTTTGGAATTAACAAGATATTGAATGGGTACTTTTAGCACAGAGAAGAATCCACTGAAAAGACATTTCTAATTGCCCCACTGAAACAAATGGGAGCTGCACATTCATTTCAGTGGGGCTGACTCAGGACAACTTTGCAATGGATATAAGTGCCTGGTGTCCATGGAAAATTCCATAAGGGAAAAAACAGAGTCGAGACAGTCTGGTCTCCTAACTAGACAGCTACAAGGTAAAAATGAAAAGCCTGTGGTTGTAGACCGTGAAACAGAGAGAGAAATCATTCTGTCATTGTTAAAATTAGACTCTAATGGATGAAACATTAAGACCAACGTTTCAGATAAAGCAGCGCACTTTGTTAATAAGGATGACATTTAATAATGAGGATACTGCTAGGAAAATTAGAAGTAATATAGAAGCAGCATTAAGAAATAAGATTGCTTGAAGCTCCCTATTAATTTTGATGAGCAGAGGCAGGCATTCAGAGCAAAAGAAGCCATCATGTTTGTTCACCTCAGAACTGTAAAACCCACCGTTTACAAAGGACAGATGGTGGTTGGCTGAAAAAAACACAGGATGTCCTGATCAGCTACTTACAAGCTGGAATACTTACAGCCCAGTCCTATGCATGTCAGCGTACTGTTTTAATAGGGAACATTCCCTAGCTATGATTGCTGGCTAGTGACACTGTTGATGCCAAAGAGGCCTTTATAAACATTCTGATACACTTCAGTGTATGTCGTGAAATGGTTAGGTAATTCCGGTACAAAATCAGCAGCTCCATCTCTATTCTCTTCCTGCTAAGCATTGTCCATGGCTAATCTCGTTTTTTAAAAATACTTGATTGGAAAATCACTCCCCCTCTTTCTTTGAAGTGGCCACAAAGTGCACATTTGGAAGACAGCAGGGAAGAAGCTTTTAAGACCGACAACCAGTGTCCTCAGGCCCGAGTCAGTCAAAAGAGGTTTCCCATCTGGGTACATAGCTTCTGATCCTGAACCCTCTCCACTTTATTTTGTATCTAAGCAACTGTCTCTTAAGCCAAGATGGAGACAAAGGCCTCTTATGCATCCCACCACACTGCAACCAAATGTCCTCAAGGAGGTTAAACAAACAGATAAGGATGGTGGAAAGAATACATACTGTACTAAAAAAACCAACATGGCAAAAAATAGGGATGCAGCCCAATTAAGGGTGTGATGTTATGGCCCTTGGGAGAATGCTTTGCAGATCTGTGAGGGGAGCATGAGGTCTGATCATGGACCTCCTCACTGCGGTCTCTGTCTCCCCTCTTCCACTGATGATCCAATGGCAGGCCAGGGGGGAAGAAAAGGTGAGCAACCCTCTGCTGGGTCCTCTCTTTTCCCACCATGTCCACAAAATTGGAGGGGTGGGCAGAGTAGAAATAGCTCTGCAAAGAATGTTTTTTTTTTAAAAAAAGATATTTATTAAAGTTTCCAATTTTTTACAAACAAAAGAAAAAACAAACATAAAAATATTAAAACACTTAAATTTCACAACTTATTTTCTTGTGACTTATTTCCTCGACCTCCTCATACCTCCCCTTCTTGTATACCGTTTGAGTTGTTTATACAGCAAATCCTTATCTCAACATCTTAAATTATTGTAGCTTTAAATTCTTGCTTACAAAAAGAAAGTCGTTTTATCATAGTTACAGCTTGAAACCACTTAATTTCAACCCAGCATCATTCAACATTCCTTAATTTTACAATATTTTTGTAGATAGTCCTTGAATTTTTTCCAATCTTCTTCTGCCGACTCTTCTCCCTGGTCCCAGATTCTGCCAGTCATAGCTCTGCAAAGAATGTTAACCGGCTAAATTACTTAAATTAATATGTTTAATCGGCATATTTGCATAGATTTGAATCTAGATAAAAATGATATTTCTGAAGAAAGAAGCATGTTGTCTCTGTCTCAAGGTGACGTGTCAGAGCAGCTGCAAGCACAGTATTCCTGCTCTGGGAGAAGATAGAAAGTGGGCTTCTAGATGGTAGCTTAATATTACAAAACAGAGTTTTACAGTATGAGAGCCACATTCCCTGTGGCATCATTCTGCATCTTGTGACACAGAAGTACGTGGAGCAATCATCAGATCATCAAGACCCCGTTGGGCTGCCTGTACACCTCCAAGTTTCTTGCAGGTGTTGTTGACCGGTGAGCTCTGGTTGTTCCTGTGGTTGTCATTTGTGTGGTTTTAAAAAAAACCAAACATTTTGATTCAGCCAGGTTTGAGAATATTTTGGATTCAGTGGAAATACCACAGGCATGATGGCAGTGTTTCTCCCCATGCAATTACGCATATAATTGCTCTGTTAATCTCCTTGCAGTTGTGGCAGTCCCCAATATCTTGGAAGGAAACCTGTGATAAACATTGCCCAAGTGTCAAAACTGATGCTTCCAATTTGCTCATTAAATCAAAGGGTTAACACACTTCTCTTTAAAGACAGCAGGGCTCAAGGGCACCAGGAAAATCAATATTACCAGAGCCTATGAGACTTTAATTGTCCATCACGGCTGTGCTGTTTTTAAAACCTTTTTGCATTATTGATTTCTCACCTTCTTCCCATAAAAATAAAAGATTTCCACATCTTTATAAATGAGACAAAATACACTTGCTTAGAGGCATGCATACAGATGCTGTCATGAGAGTCAATAGATCTTTTCCCCTTTAAGTTTTCATTGTTGCATTGTAGGAGAAATAGGTGTGGAATATATGTGGCCATTTCTGATCCAATCTTGAGAAAAGTCCAAAAGGATTTTCTATGTCTAGGAAGGGAGGCTCCACCAAAACACTCTATTGCCATTACATTCTGTCTCTTCTTCTAATGTACTTTAATATTCCATCACTTCAGTTGTATCCTTGACAAGCATTCAGACTTTGTAAATAAAATATTTAGCATTCATAGAATCACAGAATCATAGAGTTGTAGAGTTGAAAACGCAGCACAACAGCTTCCTCTCACTGCATTGCAAGTCCCATTTTTACATTGCTGTACTCACCATTACCTGATTTGTTTTCCCGCCCCTGCACCCCCCTGAACTTCTATTCAATGAAGGTGCCATCTGCACATGTGCAACAGACGGCTGAAATGTACACACCTCAGCTTAACCACATGGTACATTTTCAAATCAGATGGAAGCTGGTTTGAGGGGAAACACATCAAGCAGGAGTGTTTCTCAATAAGCTACTGCATAATGTTATATGTTTGTGGGGTGCCTGGACCCCCCTTTTAATTCCAGGGTGCTAGACATCGAATTCAGCATGTTAAAATATAAGCCATGTTAAAAATATAAACTGGGCTGGTTTCCTGATGAAGTAATTGCCTGAAAAGATGGGCACAAAAAACTGGGCTGTGGCCTATCAAGGAAGCCATCAACAAGGCAAAGGCTCTCTGTCAGACACAAAGGGGTGGAGCCCTTCCTGGGGCTCTGGTAGCTAGCCAAAGACAATGCAGAGTTGGAAAGGGAAGTTTCAGAATTGCAGTGGGCTGATGTAAGGAAGAAAGAAATAGTTACATTTTGGGGAAGCAGTTTGCAAGTTGGAGAAAAGGGGGTCACAGCGCAATGTGGGCTGACAGTTTGAATCCAAACCAATCCATGGGAGAGACAAGCCCTCCTGGAGTTTAAAGCCGGAAGCCTCCCATCCCCACCCCAGGCTTAGGTTGTATATAGGTATAAACAAACCATATATCATAAAGACACCACAGTCTCCACTGGACCTCATTGTCCAAAAGGAAACACAGAGCCTGGTAAGCATGCCTGGAACCCCTGGAATCTCATACCGCTCAGAGATTGGGCTGGCATGAAACAATGCGTATGAATTGTGGCTTAAATCAGTAGCAGTGAGAGCACATTGTAGCCTGAGTAAATGGTAATGTGTACATAACCTTGATCAGCTTTTTTTATTCACTTGTGGCCTGCCCCAGGCACCTCACTGCAGCAATCTGGACTCTTAATTTTACCTCACAGCAGGTAAGGACAGAGGGTGGGTGACAGGTCTAGGAATGAAGGATGCCACCCCTGCATCTCTCCCCATGGTTCCTGGGTTATGAAGGAATCACAACCATTTTCTGGGTTGTGACCTGGCAGCCTGCCTGTAGCACCAGGGAATATGTTTCTGCAGAATGAAACTCTATTTGTATTTGTGCTTGTTTCTTGTTTGTGCTTCTCCAGCAGTTTTTGTGCAGCTGTGAAGTTCTTTGCCAGGTTAATGTGAACCTAGCTGACTGTTACAAGCATAATCAAGATCCCAGAAAAGTCATCTGAGTACAATGTACCCTCTTGTTTGGTGTGTGGTTTTTATCTGACTTTGAAAATGGAGTTGCATTAATAGATAGTGTACCCTTCAGGTAGATTGGACTGCCTTGTTTTAGGATCAAACACTGGAAAAAAAATAGGTAAGTAGATAGATGGAAAGATGGATGGATGGATGGATGGATGGATGGATGGATGGATGGATGGATTTCAAATCTGTCTGTCTGTCTTCAGCTGCATAAAAATGGAAACAAAATGTACACACAGTGGGGCTCCTATGGCTTTAACATTGAGGGGGTTTAGACTTTACCCATCACTGCATCTTTCTGCTGGCAAAAAGTTTCACTGGTTGAACTTTTGCCTCTCATGCGATTTTTAGGGGCATGGGGTCAAGAAGAGGGCTTGGCTAGAATCTCTCTTCCTGGAATGTTTCTGCTTACGTGAGGATTAAAAATAAATAAATGGTATGCCCACTTTTGAAGCATAGAAGTGTTCATTCTGCCATTACCTCATTCTGCTGTATGCGTAGATCTGGCCTAATCAGCATGCAAAGGTGGAGGAGAGCCTTGGAAATAAGGGTTCGATGTCTGAAGCCAAAGTAGCATTGCAAAAGGCGGCCAATATTCTTTCTCAGATGTGCAGACAAACCCTTGCTTGCACCCTTTCTTGAGTCTGATCACCATAACAAATTTAGTTTCTCACTTGGAGTTCTTAATGGGACAATTTCTATTTCAAACTAGTCGTTGGCATACATTGATTGGTTGTGTTATCAGCTCTGAGATTTCGGGATGTGACAGAATGAAATAGATAAGGTCCAATCAGCTGATTTTGAGATTATTATCTGTTTACTGATAAACTGTCTGGCTTCAACAAGGTGAAAAATGAATTAACTGATGATAAATTTATTCATTGAAACTTTTCATTGAAAAAAAAATGCTCTTTTGAATTTTTCTTAAGCATGAGAAATTAAAGTAACAGTTACAACCCATTGTTTAGGGTAATAAAAGTTACCTTTATCATATTCATTTACTTTGTAAATGTGGCTTCTTTATTGATCATTTGTATTATCAAGTGACTGGCTCTCGTGCCTTTAATAGTAGCTTAATCTGTAGAAATCAACCTGTAAAGCATTATCATTTTAATTTTTTGGAGATAAGCATTATAATCTGATAATGTCTGCAGATCGAACACTGGGTCTGGTGAGAAAGAAAGAAAGAAAGAAAGAAAGAAAGAAAGAAAGAAAGAAAGAAAGAAAAGTTTGTAACTCTTATCAGCTTGAACCATGATTTTAAGCAAGCCACTTTGATATCACAGAACATTTTCACATGTGAGGCTCATGTAAATTTTCACTTAAATCTGTCTGTTTACATAAATCTGTAGCATACATTTTGATTTCTCTTCCCTAATCATCCCTTAATTAACAACATGGAACAAACAACATAAGACAGGTACAGAAGGCACATTTAAGCCTAATTTGAACCCTGAATTGACTGCATGATCTTGCCTAGCCCAAAATATCAGTCCTACCCATCAGCCAAACTGTTGCTTAATGTTACATGTTTAAAAGGAGAAGGAAAGGAAATAATAGATGTGACTGAGAACCTAGCCACATTTGGGCATTATTTAGCTGTTAATCTACTTTTCCCCTCATTCAGATTAGACAAGAGTAGTCCACATCCACATGTATTTGTATATGAGGAGGAGCTTTGGTATTTTCTGTTCATACTACCAGGTGCTTGTTTTTGTGTTTGTTCCTATCTTCTGATTTGCTGGTTGTATTATATCAATTAAGTACTGACAGAGTATGCATGCTGATAGCTGCATACACACCTTGTTTTTTTGAAAACAAGTATCTCTGCACAAGAAGTGCATAAAAGCACAAAGTCAGGCAACTGAAGATTTGCTTGTACCAGTTTCTGGTTTTGTGCAAATCTGAGGGATCTATATCTATCTATCTATCTATCTATCTATCTATCTATCTGGTTATACTCCAGCAGAAAAGAAATAAAAGCAATTGTAAATTCTCAGCACACACTTTTCAGATTGCTGTGCAATTTTTGGTGTTAAAAATGTTTGATGTGGTTTGCTTGTGCAGTTTTCTGCTTTTGTGCAAATCTGAGGGATCAAAAGAAATATACATATACTAGTTGTAATGTGGTATGCTTCTGGAGATTTCTCATTTGGTGCGAATCTCAGGAATCAAGAGTAAGAAAATACATCCTTCATTCAGGAGCGTATCAGAAATAGTTACGAGCACAGCTAGAAAAGAAATGGAAGCAGTGGGCGTGGAAGGGGGACTAGTAGAAAGTGATGATTGACCCACCCATCCTAAAACCCCAAGTGGAGCAGGAGCAATTTAGAACCCCATTTCCCCCCCAACCTATCATATTATCCCCATACTGCATAAATCCAACTTTACAGGGGGAAGGATTTGAGACTGGTATTGTTTGACGGTAACACCTTATTGCACTTAAATAGGAACACAAACACACAATAAACTCCAGTGTGGACAAGTCCTTTGGCCGACAGTGGAAAGGCAGGAGTTTGCTATGTGTGCTACTGAGGTGCCAGGTTTGGACATTCTTCCTCACTTGGATCTAAAGAACCTACCTCGTCCACAGCACAAGATAGCTGGAATGGCCTTCATGATGGATGGGTTTTTTTATTCCAATACCAGCATTTATGACGCTCATTTCATCAAGTTATTGATGTTCCTGCAATACAATTTTCATTGTGTGACTTCACTACTGATGCAGTGGACAAAAATGCAGTCTGCATTTCCTGTTTTCATATAACTGATCAATGTTCATAATGGGATCCTGTTCTGCCCCATAGTATCTTATGTTCAAAATTGCCTCAAAGTAGGTATCCAGTATGACGAAAGGTGGACACCCAAGAGGGGACTCTCATGCACCCTTCGTTGCCCAGCTGAAACACAACAACCCTGCACTGTTGTCAGTGGGTCTTACTCTTGGTTGTTTCATTGAACGTTAGCTCTTTGCTTGCACAGTTTTGCTTTCAACCTCCGAGATAAGCAACTAACTCATATTACATTTAAACAGTTTTATGAGTTTAAAGATGCACTGGGGATCTACTACCTAGAACAGAATCACTGTTTGTTTGTTTGTTTGTTTGTTTGTTTGTTTGTTAAATTTGTATACCATCCTTCATCTGAATATCACAAAGCAATTCATAACATAAAAACATAAAATGAGAAGACAAAAAACATAAGCAAACAAGAACAAAGACAAGCCAACAAACCCTACTGGCGAAGGAAGAGGAGTGCGGGGGGAGTGCACCGTCCCCGGCAGTGCGATCCTGGTGGGGTGCCATTGTGGTTGCCCCACCCACCCACGCTGGGCACCACACCCCCGTAGGAGGTGCGCCACGCCCACAGAATGTGCACCAGCCCTGCCCCCGCCTGCTCTCCACCCCCACCCCACCCCAGTGCTGGAGCATGAAGCTCCGCCACTGACAATGAAACTCCCACAAACACATTTGTATTACTGCCAGCAGTGAAGACTGCTGGTTTTTAAGGAAACAATTGTATCTCATCAGCTACATACACATATTATGTAGGAATTCTACCTCCCTCCTGCACTATGCTTCTGCCTGGCCAAAACTGCTAGCAGCTGAAAACTTCTGGAAGATTTAACACCCAGCAACAAAACCTATTGGGAGTCTTGCTCTTGCCTGAAGATACAGACAATAGAACAGAACAAGATGGAGCATGAATGTAGAAAAACCCTCCCTATCTGGAAGCAAAAAATGTCAGGATTTGAATGTGGATAAAGGGAAATATAGGCTGCCAGAAGAAAGAAGTTCTTTTTCATCTTTGCTGCAGTCTGCAAGTGACTGAAACAGAGAAAAGGGGGAGTTACTTTGGAGTTCTGCAATGAGCGCTCCTTTTTCTTGACTCTAAACAAATATGTAAGGTTACTTTTTTTTTAATTGGACCAGCCACTGTTAATGAAAATATTGTTATAGGATTGGGAGGCTAGTCTGATTCTGCAGAGGAAGAGGCTGCTTAAGTGGTTAAGTATCTCTTTTTGCATGACTAAAGAGTGCAGGTAACAAGTTGCTAAAGAAACAACTAGATGGAGATGCTGAAGGGGTCAGGCCTCACTCCGCTGCCTTGGCTGGGAATCAATGTTATCGGTGAGCATAAGAAGAATGGACCTCAGCTAGTCTGGAACTAGGGTTTCAAAGAGACAGAGATCTGACTTGCTCTCTGTACTGAAACCGAAGTATGACTTTGCTCACTGCCATAGAATACTAATGGGGGAGCAAGTTCTATTGGAGTATTGATGCTGAAAGTCCTTCAATCCAATGTTCAGCCTGTCTACATGTGCAAATAAAACCATGTATCACAAAGATCCATCTCCAGTGACCTTCTCAGTGGTAGAGCATCTTCTTGTCTGCAGAAAGTCCTTGGTTCGATCTCTGGCATCTCCAGGTGGGAATGTCCCCAGTCTGAAATCCCAGAGAGCCATTGCCAATCTGTAGATAATACTGAGCTAGATGGATCCATGGTCTGACTTAAAACAAGGCAGATTCCTCTGTTCCTGAGGAAACCAAGCCCAAAGTATGTGCTGGCAACCCAAAATCTCTCATTGCTTGGAGACTGGGATGCCTGTAGCAGGATCTAAAAGGAAATTGTTGTCTCCTACCTTCATTTTCTTTGGCAGGGCTATATTTGTGCCGGAGTGCCTCCAGATGTTCATATGATTTGAGAAGTGCTTCAGGGAAGGTCTATCTTCCTTGCCCTTCTCTAATTTTCTGGGATTTTAACCTAGTATCTCTCTTGCTTCATCATCTTTCCTTCTCACTCTCTTCTGTCCTTTTCCTCATGAGAATGAATACTATAAACCCATCGGCAGGGTTTTGTAACTGTTAATTTAATTTTATTATACTGTATTGTCTTCCATGCGTGTGAGAAATAACCATAATAAGTATTCACCAGTTATTTATTATTAATAGCTACTTCTCAGTTACATGCAGTGCAAGAATGGGGCACAAGGCCCCAATTTTATGGCCCTTTGAGATGACAATCCTTTCCCTTTGTTTCAATATCATGAGCAGCCATGGGCATAGGAATAGAAAACAGCAGATCTCTTCTCTGTCACGGCTTCTGCCCTGATGGTGTGGTCCAAAGGATACTCCCTGAAAAAGAGGGAGACTTGGCTTCAAATCTTGTTCATAGTAGATGATGTCACTTCTTAGCCTCAATATTTGTCCATGATAAATATTTTCAGTACAGCTCATAACTGGCAAGCATGGTCATCTGCAGTTTTGGAACAACTGTTTTGTACGGCAGAATCCCAGAGGTGAGTCAAGAACCAGGCACACTGAAGAAATCCCACAAGCTCAAAGCAAAAAGCTTCTAATATGATGTGACACATCAGCAGTCAAGAGTGTGGCATTTGTAGCTGTGCGCAGGGTAAATTGTTCTGGTACAGTTAGTTGTGTGACATAGTATGGAGTTGTGCTGCACCAATGCATGGTGACCAAGGTCTTTCCCTTTGACATGGGAGAATGGAATTTCACTTTAACATAGATTATTTTTATTAGCCAAGGACACAATTCATATCTTTCTGATAAATATATCCCACAATTTGGGGTGGGAGGGTGGTATGTTCAGTATAAAAAGGTAAAGGGACCCCTGACCATTAGGTCCAGTCGTGGCCAACTCTGGGGTTGTGGAGCTCATCTCGCTTTATTGGCAGAGGGAGCTGGCGTACAGCTTCCAGGTCATGTGGCCAACATGACTAAGCTGCTTCTGGTGAACCAGAGCAGCGCACGGAAACGCTGTTTACCTTCCCGCCCGAGCAGTACCTATTTATCTACTTGCACTTTGACGTGCTTTCGAACTGCTAGGTTGGCAGGAGCTGGGACTGAACAACAGGAGCTCACCCTGTAATGGGGATTTGAACCGCCTACCTTCTGATCTGCAAGTCCTAGGCTCTGTGGTTTAACCCACAGCGCCACCCGCGTCCCATATTCAGTATACTTTGCTTCAAATTCTGACTTTCTCAGCACAGATCAGGTATCCATTTTTATCCTGGGTGACTTACAGGCAGGGTGGGGGAGAAATTCAATTCGGCTCAATTCAGAGTTTCAGAAGCAACATACAAACTAAAAGGCAGTCAACCTTTGAAACTCACACTTCTTTGAATTTTGCAATGCAGTTCTCCAGCCAAGTAATGCATAAAAAGTATATACTAGGCTAAAAAGCATGCCTATAAATGCATATACTGGTGAGACTAACCTACAAATACACATTATACTGGGAGGAAATTGCTTGCTAAAATATGTATACTAGGGAAAATTTGCACTAAAATCTGATAAACATTTATGAGGACTTTTTAAAAATGCAAACTGATGTGGAAATATGGAGAACTGAAGACTGAAAAGATGAGAAACTGAGAAAAACAGAACATGATATATTTACCCATCCCTACCTACAGGCTAGTCTGTGGCAGCTTTCAAAGATACAGTTCTACTATATGAAAAAAGTTGCTGGCTGTCAGAAAAGTCAACGGAGTGCTTAAGAACTGCTTTCCCACAGAAGAATGCTCCTTTGTGTAGCACAGTATGTTATGTCCAAAATTGCTTTGTGACAGACACTGAAGTAACAAGTTAAAACACATGCTGATACCAGAGTCTGCTTCCTCTTAGCCTTCCTTAGCTAAACATCAGCTTAGCTTAGGCCTTGGGGCAAGCAGATGTACAGCATTTCTCAAAACCAAGTTTTTACATTCTTGTTGGGTGCTGAAATGTGTGTGTGTGTGTGCCGTTCACCTGGAACTGCTATTCGTTTTATCCCGTTTACCTTTTGCCCACAGAGATCTTTTGTTACAAATGCCAAGAAGTTATTCTTTATGATTTGTCTACCTGTATGAAATTCAAAAGACAACTTGCTGTCATCTCCACCCCCAAGTCAGCATCGGTAGCTTCACACTGTAACCACTGCATGGATCGTCTCATTGGTTGGCAAAGAGGCTGGTGGCTTGCTGCTTCCCCTCCCCGTCTCCTCCAAGGCTTCCATCTGGCACCAGACCAATGCCTCTCTCTTGTCCTGCCTCAATAGAGACCAGCAAAGCTTTCTGGCCAGAAATCACCTAGGGAGAAGCAGCTATGGTAGCCGCTCCAACAGTACCATGCCTCCAAAGGATGATAAGAAGAAGGAGGACGTGGGCTAGTCAGCCAAGAAGGACAAGGACCCCATCAACAAGTCCGGTGGAAAAGCCAAGAAGAAGAAGTGGTCTAAAGGGAAAGTAAGAGACAAGTTGAACAACCTTGTTTGGTTTGACAAAGCTACTTACGACAAGCTACGCAAGGAGGTGCCAGACTACAAACTCATCCCACCTGCCGTGGTCTCTGAAAGGCTGCAGATTTGAGGCTCCTTGGCCAAGGAGCTTCTCAGCAAAGGCCGAATCAAACTGGTGTCCAAGCACAGAGCCCAGGTCATCCACACATGAAACACCAAGGGGGGGGGTGCATCAGCCATGGATGAGGATGCATGAGAGGTTCTTGGGTGGTTTTTAGACTCTGTACATCACGGGGAAAAAAGATTTCCTGAAGGGGAAAAAAACAGACTAGCAAATTTATAAGGCATGGTGAATTATGTTAACCACCTGCAATGTAGGAAAAAAACCACATTTTTGATGCATTCAGACTTGTAGGTTAAGAACCCACAGGTGCCGGTGTGGCAGTTATGACAATGATATATCTCAGCAAATCTGACACATCAGATGTTAAGTCAGGCAAGAAATACAGAACACAAACTTCCTCTGAGTCACAGGGTCCTGCAATGCCCAGCTCTAGTAGTCAAATACTACCACCCCCTCATCAGAGGTAGATAGTTAAATTGTACAAGACATGAGCCATTCCCAATAAAAATTACTAGGATGAAGTTATTTCAGTCCACTGGCTTGGAATGCAATCCAACAAGCAGGAAGGTCTCAGACAGGTGTCCTCTGATCAAGCATAGGGTCCCTCTCCAACAGTGGAGGGTCTCTCTGCTGGTCTGTAGTTCTCCTCCCTCTCCATGGTCTCACCTGTTCCCACTTCATTCTCAGCCCCCCGTTGTTACTTTACTTGTCATCCAACTAGAGCATAAAACTCTTCATCTCAGGGTCGTGGGTTTGAGCCCCAAGTTGGGCAAAAGTTTCTTGCATTGCAGGGAGTTGGACCTTCATGGTCCCTTCCAACTCTATGATTCTATGATCCATCCATTATGCCACAGAATTGCCATGTGAACCCTGAGCAATACAAGACACAAGACATTAACACTGTTAAAGTAGAACCTTCTTCTTGCCTGAATAAAGAGAAGAGCCACACTATACTTGCAGTAAAGAAAGAATCAAGGGCTCCAGGAACCCACATGTTCAGCAGCCTGGAGGGGATCAATAGTTTATTTATTAATGTTATTATTAAAAATGTATACTCTGCTCTTCAATGGTCAATCAGTACAGCTCACTAAAGTCATGAGATGTGACTTCTGAAGGAGTTAAATGGGGGCTGTAGAATCCAGAGAGCATTCCTTTTTTAAAAGGTTAGGGTGGAATTCAACATAGCACTAAGTGGGGAATGCACACAGGGAATGAGGTCTGCTTGCACAATGAGACTTTTCCACCCTCTCCTCTCCCTGTGTGGCCCACCTACACACACCCTAAAACTCTTCTGAGTCGTCCCCCCCAACACTCCTAAGCAGATTTAGGGGACACACAGAGGGTGCAGGGGGAGGAGAAGAGGGTAATTCATGTTTCATAAGTGAACCAAATTACACACAACAACAACTACTACTACTTAGTTGAATCTCATCCTAAGTCTGTAGTTCTCTGCATGTGCTCAGAGGCACGATAGTACTTTTCCACATTTTTTTCCAGTGTTAAATCCCAACAGTGGTAACAAGTTTCAAGGCTAAACCCTGACTCAAATGAAACTTCACATGTTGACCTTTATGCTTAACAAAGCTCCTTCACTCTGACCAAGTCTTTAGTTATTTCTCCATGGAAGACAATACCTATTATCTCCCATGATTCAATGAATCCCAACTTTCCTTCACCAATCCCTGACAAATAACTCAAGACACAACGTTTCTAATTCCACAGAAAGGACTTCACTCTTCCATTTTGCAAAGAGAACAAATGATGCAGTTTATCACCCAAAGCCTAATCATTTTGTGATATACTGCTCTATCTGAAACGTGTGTGTATTGGTGCATCATACATTATGACTAAGCTGCCTGCAACTGCATATGTACTAAATTGTAGTCCTTGCATCATGGTTCAGTCTATTTCAGCACAGAATGTTGCGACAGCTTGGTGCTAATGTGCATATCCATTTATTGTCTATAAAAAAGACACCAATGTTATCTAGTTATTCCTTGATGGAACATTCCTTCAGCAGGTTTTCTGAGTGATAGGGCAATGGGGAACTAATCAACAAGTTTCACTTAATGACACAGAATAACTCACATACTGTTGCAGTACAACACTCTTAAATACGTACAGGAATATGAAGAAAATCCTGCTGGATCTGGCCAAGTGCCCAACTAGTCCAGCATCCTGTTCTTACAGTAGCCAACCGGTACCTACGAGAAGCCCACAAGCAGGACCTGAATGCAACAGCATTGCCTGAAGTTCACCACCAAACCAGGGAGCCTTCCAGACTCATCAGAGAGGACAATCAGGAGCAATTGCATCTATGACCTTTCTTTTCTCCCTCAGAGAGAGAGTCCCTCAGAGTCCATAAGTGTCTGGGGTTGACCATTTTAATGGGATCTCTAACCCTGCAGAGGAGGGGACTGGCACATAAGAGCAAACTTTGCCACTGGTACTCTGACCATGGCAATTCGGTGATCACCGCTACTCCCAATTTTCAGACCACCCCTCTCCCAGCCAGAAACAAAGGTCACTGTGTTGGGTACATCAGTGTTACTGGCATTAACTATGGGTGCCTGCCTATGACATAAAAAGGACAGTGCACTTAGCATTCCATGCCACAAACTGGGCATGCACAGCTCAAATTTCCCATTAACAAAATATTATAATTGGATAGCTGGGAAAGGAACGTTTATGGGAACGTTTTTCCACAAAGACAAGAAGCCAACTCTCTCCCTCCCTCCCTCTCCCTCTCTCTAGTCCCATTGATTTCAATTGGACTTACACATAAATGACTGTTCTGAAATGTGGCCAGAATCAATGCATGAAGTATATAAATCTGCCACTGGAAGTATATCCAGGTAGAAATTTCACCAGAAAAAGCATCTATGGAAAACATAGGGAAACCTTGGAAAGCAAGGCATGATGACTGCATTGGCCACCCTCTCCTTCCATCAACCATGTGGAACAGTGAAGAATGAGAAAAGGTGTGGAATTATCCCAGTCATGTCAATGGTAAAGACCGGCAATGCCAAAACCGTGCAGCTGATCTTCTTTCGCAGGACTTCCTGTACGTGCCATTGGGCTGTGAACAGTTTTAGCAAATAAGGCAAGGGTGGGGAACCTATGCCCTTGAAGATGCTGCTGGACCTCAACTCACATCATCCACTGCTGGCATGCCCAATGGTGACAGTTGGCCAGGTGTAGTCCAATAACATCTACTAGATGGACACTGTTTCCTTGCCCTTGAAATCAGGCATGTGAATCAATGCAGAACAGCAGCAACAAATGGTTGAACAATGATGGCAAATATGCACCAAATTCCCTCTGTGAAAAGAACAGAAACATTCATTTTGTGTGCTTTGGTGATGCCATTTCAATGCTAATGAGATAGCGGTAATCTAATTATTTGGCAAGAGTCAGCTGAACAAGAAAGACCACTGTTATTTTGTTTCATGTGGAAATGTAGGCGTGTTTTCATGAGATAAGCCCAGAGAAATGCCTTTCCTTCCAAATTATTCTTACTGGAGGAAAATGTGGCTGTGTGTTGCAATTACGGCTCATTCTCATACATTCAAAGTCGCAGATAGAACATAATAGTAAATTTCAAGGGGGGAAAAACCCTGATTTAGAATAAAAACATATAAAGATTTTTCTGGCCACAATTCAGAGAAATGTGACTAACACCACACACAGCTAGCAAAGCTTTAAATGATTACACTATAAAATAAGGCGTATAGACCACAAATCAGCCCCAAACTCTGGCATATGGGATACTAGATTTGAGATTTTGCAGCTAACACTGATAAATAGAGAGGACCTAGCAATCATATCCAATGTGCAAGCTGGTTCAGTTGTAGCCATTGAACAAGTGCATATTGTTGTCACTTT
Source organism: Podarcis liolepis (assembly GCF_965112155.1). Taxonomy (NCBI): domain Eukaryota; kingdom Metazoa; phylum Chordata; class Lepidosauria; order Squamata; family Lacertidae; genus Podarcis; species Podarcis liolepis. The sequence goes on along the minus strand of NC_139557.1, from coordinate 67,355,451 downwards.
CTTTATTGCAAAACAGTCTGGGTAGGGTTTTTTTTGGTGGGGGGGGAGTTTGACATGCTAGAGCGCCAAATCAACTTTAATTGCACCACCTGAATTTTCAGAGAGAAAATGTATAGGAAGATTCCCTTTGCTGCATTTCAGGTTTATTCATTATTTGTCTCAAATTTTGTTACGGAGTGGGGAAAAAGCTCAAAACAAGCCAATACTCTTGGTTAGAATTGTAAGGGCTGTGGGGAAAGATCACAAAAATCAGACAGAGCAAAGGAAGATTAAAACTTCATGTGAAGAAAGGGAAATGATTATCATAAAGCAACAGATTTCAAGAGGGATAACTTTAAATAAAGGGATCAGAGTCATGTTGGGAAAGAAAGAAGATAACAGAAGGTGGATGAGAAAATGTGCTCCCAGAGGTGTATCCATTCCTAGTGATCACAACCTGTCAGGGATGGAGAATGTGTCTCTCAGAGAGAATGGAAGTACAGAACTGTCTTGCTTCTGTTTCCCGGTATTGCAGCCTAGACTTCTGTATTACAGCATGACAGATAAAGTTGTCCTTGCTGGAATCATTGACCCGGACATGGAGGAAAGAATGCCCCATGTCATCTCCTCTCTATCCATCTCTCTTCCTCCTTTATTATCTCCTTTCTTCACTATCCCCCCTCCACATTCTTTCCGACTCCTTCCTCTCCCTAACTATCATCCCCACAATATTAGGCATTGCAATATCCTGCTATATTTATTGTTGGCTGGAACAGCCAAAGGCCTCAGGTGACAGATCCTCACTTTCAGAAACCAGGGTGTGCTCCAGCAAAATCGGGTCCCAGTCTCCCAGTAACTCTAGAGTTATGGAGAAGACACAGCCATAGCAATAAGGAAGGAGAGTGGTTCCCCATTATTATTTTGTTGTGGGATATGTGTGCTTTGCGTGCCCAGGCGGAGACCCCCAACCCCAAGAGCCACCCAGAAGAAATGAATGACTCATGACAACATGTTATGGGATTAAACTGGCCACAACTTTATTTAAACTTTCAGATGTAGGAAGACCATTGGGCGTGTATCCCTCCCAGTCCCCAGCCAGGGATCTGGGGCACATCAGGGTAGTCAGGTCTGTCTGGGAAGTGGGCTGGCTCTGGAAGACATTTGTTTACAGAGTGTCCGCGCCCATTTCACCACAACACTGGGGAGTGCACTGACAACCTTTCAACGTATGGTCAGTGACTCCCCTCCAACTTAGCCCCTTTAACGGAGAACCCTGGAATCACAGCTACGGGGGGGGAGGGACATCACCACTTCACCCCCCCCCCATTTAGGGAAGATAAACTAAAGGATTCCACCCAAGGCCTAAAACTAAAGTTGTGGCATCTGCTATGGGGAAGGTGAAACCTGCCAATGCAGGGAAATTCCTTCCTGGTCCCTTAACAGCAACCATCCTAAGGCTGTAGCAGCGCCTGCATACCTGTAAAAGAAGTTAACCTGTAATAAAAGAGCATTAAACAAAGGGAGGGGAGGGAAGGTGAACCTCTGGAGCCGACTGCACGCTATCAGGTAGGATCCACCCCTTTTAACTACGCGAAGAGCTCTGCCTTCCCCTGCCACAGATAGGTTCATTAGAACTGAGGTTTGGCAGGAACCTCAAAGGGCCATGACATGGGGAGGTGGACCAGGAACTTTCTGCCGTTGTCTCAGGGATGGGGTGCTGCGAGCGTCCATGCAAAGGGCGCCCTCCGGTTGATAGGAGAGCGGTCATGACCCCATTTTAGTCATATCTGCATGTGCCAAGTTTGTCTCGCTACCGATCCGTTGTGACCTACTTGTCCTACGGTTCTCGCATTCACTCAGCAGAGGCCACCTTCTCAGCAGGTACTTGCCATACTTTGGCATGAGAGGGCCATTCACCGTCCTGGGTGAATTTCTCCCTTAAAGCCACAGACAAATTAAAAGATAAACCCTTCAAATAAATTGCTTTTCTTCCATTTGCCATTTGCTTTTTTAAAAAACAAGATTTGAGGGATTTCTCCTGGCACCAGTTCCTCGCTGTACTCATCTTTTACGCCACGTGGTGTCTACCGAATGCTGTGCAGTCAATTATGCAGTATCTGGGCAGAGAAACAATCTCTGCACTCTCACACACTCTATATAGTAAAATATATCATACAATTGGCTTTTTTTTAAAAAAGTAGTTGGTGAAGAGAATCTATATGGGGGGTGGAGCAGGGATGGAAACACTGCTTCTGCACACTTTTCTCTGATTTAATTCATATTAGGAAAGCTAAAGGGGAGGGAGGGAGGGAGAGAGAGAGAGAGAGAGAGAGAGAGAGAGAGAGAGAGAATCTGATTGTGTGTGTGCCACTTGCACTCAAGGCCAGAGACAGCCTTAGAAATAATCCAGACTGATATAAAAAAAACACTTAAATGACAATATTTTATATAAATGAATGTCTTGCACCTGTGACAGCTTATTGCTATTTGTGAAGCAATTATCTAAATCTGAAGAGGGGGCTTCTCCTATAACTGCTGAAGGTTGGGGAGATGTTGTTTTTGTGTTGATTTATATTCAAATTAGCTTGCAATATTTTGAAGAAAAATTAGGAGATTTTTCCTGCCTGTTGTTTTTAAAACCTCAACATAGCTGTACTGTGCAGCTTTTTAAAAAATAGATTTCATGAGATTCATCCACTTTGGGGATCAAACCCCAAAGTGAATGAATCCTTTCTGCTAACTTACTACCTACATGTATAACTGTTCTTAGCATCTCTGAGCTTGCCAGACATCTCTAAAGTCTGAAGCTAATTGTAGTGAATTTTCTTGATTTCAACACCACCCAGACCTAACAGGGGCACACAGGGCTGAAGGGAAGAAGTGGAAACAGAGGAACAATCCTCTGCTACAAGCTCCTAGCTTTTCCCATTCCATGCAATTTAGAGCCCCAGATGCTGTTGGACTCCAGTTTAGCCAATGGTGCGTGATGATGGGAGCTGGACTCTAGCAACATCCAGAGGGCTGCAGGTTCCCCAACCCTGGTTGAGATTCAACCTGACTAATTTATTCTGAGGAGTCTGATTTAGCAAGAAGGGGAAGCAGCAAAGGTTCTGGGGCCTCCATGAGATACCCAGGTGCCAACACCTTTCCTAACCTGAATCAGATGTTGGATGCAGCAGTTTGTAAGCTGAATCCCATCAAGGTGTAGCAAATGTAAAATAGATTAATGAGTGATCCTATACAGACCACTCCTTGCTCGGCTGTACGTTGCCACAAAGCTAATGCACAATCTCCAGATTTGTGCCTGTGTCCAGGCTGAACTACTCTGTGCTTTCTAACACAACATGTCTTGTTTTCTGTATTTGTATCACACTGTCCGTTAATATGTAGGAGAAGAAAGCTACAGTGATTCCTGCATTTGCTCAGGAGCTTATGAGATTAAAGTCACTTATTAAAAACCCTATAATTTTCCCATTATACCAAATGCATAGTCTGGCCATAGTATTTAGTAAAAGTATATGATCTGGATAAGGTAAAGGTACCCCTGCCAGACTCTAGGGTTGTGCGCTCATCTCACTCTATAGGCCGGGAGCCAGCACTGTCCGCAGACACTTCCGGGTCACATGGCCAGCGTGACAAGTTGCATCTGGCGAGCCAGCGCAGCACACGGAACGCCGTTTACCTTCCCGCTGGTAAGCGGTCCCTATTTATCTACCCGGGGGTGCTTTCAAACTGCTAGGTTGGCAGGCGCTGGGACCGAACGACGGGAGCGCACCCCGCCGCAGGGATTTGAACCGTTAACCATGCAATCGGCAAGTCCTAGGCGCTGAGGTTTTACCCACAGCGCCACCCGCATCCCTTATGGATACCAAACGATTATTATTTTTTAAAGTTGCATTGGTCTAATCAGGCTAGAACACAGCAATTCTGGTTACATGGTTTTGTTAAACTGAGTTGTCGTGGTTTGTTTCATCAAAAGGGCCTGTATAACTTGTAACTGAACATACACACTTTGATACTATTCTACTGTAGCTCTGAAGTAGAACAACTGATTTAGGCGTGTCGGAATGATGCACAATCATGCAGGAATTAGCATCAATGAATCTGGAAGTAGCCACAAAATCTCATAAAGACGTCACAAAAAGGGGCGGGGCGGGCTCATGCGTGCTCCACCAACACAAACGGGGGTCTTGAACACAACCCTCACACAAAACAAGGATTGCCTATATTCAACTTCTTATCTGTGTCATAGGAATCTGCCATGTTAGAAAGAATTCCTCCTACAATTTGTATTATAAATCTGAGCACATTCCAGTGATGGAGATGGAAGTTAGATTATAATAGCAACATTTTTACAGAGTGCTCAAGCCAGCAGCCTAATGAATCATAACTATGATTTTTGAGAATTTCTATACAGATTACATTAACAGCAGTTTCCTCTACATTCTCATTCCCTTTTTACATCCCTCTGAAAAAACTGAATTTTGAGCTAGACAATGAATAATTTACTTAACCACTGAGCTGATAAGCAATCTGGTTTATGTTTATGTTTTATTCATTCTGCAATATCAGTCAACAATTAATACAGAAAGATGGGACAGATATCTTAATAACCCACACCCAAGAAGTCTGTTGTAATAAGTAGTAAGCTGCTGCCACCTTCTGAAGAAAACCTAAAATTACTCTCGTTATAGAAGTCCATCTGATTGTGCATAATTACAGACATATTCACAGTTAGGAACGCTTAGCCCCTTCTCTAACCATTTGTGATGTCACAGTCTCAGATGTGAAAATTCTCAGGCAGCCACCATTGGGAGACTGAGTGAGCCTGGCAGAACTGGGCATTAAGGGGTTTTGGAGTGCTACTTTAGTGAGGAAAGGAATTTCCAAGAATTTCCAAATATTATTTTGTTGATCAGATCAAGCTCTACTCTGCCCCTAACTCAGAAATCACTCAGAACGCACACAGTCCGAGTTCTCTCTATCTCTCTCATACACATACACATGCACACAGTCAAAGAAAACTATGTTACAACAACAGCATTGAAAAAAGAATGAGTTCATATCTTAGAGGAACACCATCTTCCATGCAGAGGCTAAGAAGGTACCTAGGAAGGTACCGAGGCTCCCTTGCACCCTTGGGAAGGAGCTGTATCAGCACCTCCAAAGCGAGGAGAGACCATGGAGCAGAAACTCAAAAAGTTTGCTTTTCATTGCCTTTCACTCTCTGCCAATGACCCACCGCAGCCATCAGGGTTGGGTCTGCTCTGCTCCACCTCCCCTCCTCCTCCTCCATTGGTCTATCTGTCTGAGTGTATGGCAGGCTCATAGACACTCCAAGCCAGAGTGGAGAGGAATGATTTTTGCACCCACTGCACCTGCTCCCTCAGTGGGGCCTCACCTGGCCAACCCCTAGGTACACCCCTGCTCCCATGCTTGTCTGAAAGCAAAAGACTGCAGCCCAATAGATGGGTTGCAAGCCTCTTGGGCACTCACATCTTCAAAGCAGGGCAACTTCTATCCCCACTCTGACTTCCATGCATTGAATGCCAAGTCAGGAAAGGATGCTATAGGTGGCAAGGAAAAGGGGATCTTGTTAGTCTACCAATCTACCAAGAGCACTCATTCATAGGTACAGAAAGCATTTACATAGTAAAAGCATCCCAGCATCTAACTATCTGTTATCTTATTTTATTGCAGCCTGTGAACAAACTATTGGATACCAAACCAATAAACACTAGGATGATTCTTCAACATCAACTTCATTGGACTGGTCATGGTGTTCAGATGCCTGATTATATCGTCTTCCAAAGCAACTATTCTATTCCCAACTTAAGAATGGAAAGTGAAATACTGGTGGACAACAAAAGAGGTTTAAAGATGCTCTCAAGTCAAATCTTTAGAAATGTAGTATAAGCACTGATAACTGGGAAATACTGGCCTGTGAGCACTCCAGTTGGAGAACAACCTTTACCAAAGGTGCCATGGACTTTAAAGAAGCACAAACTCAGGGCTAAAAGGAGAAACAAGCACATTTGGAAAACCCTCACCGTGATCAACTCCCTCCCAAAAAGCTATGTCCCCACTGTGGAAGGACATGTGGATCCAGAATTGGCCTCCACAGTCACTTACAGACTCACTGTTAAGACTATGTTCATGGAAGACAATCTTACTTGGCTACGAGTGATTGCTAAAGAAGAAGATCTTCTCTGTGTTCTTTGCTGTTGCTATTGTCAAGTACTGCAAGGGGGAAAGAGCAAGATGGGCATTTGGCTTCTTGATAGATTATTTTGAACTACAGTAAATGGAAGAGATGCACGAAAGGAAAGAAGCACTGATGGCTACTTCAGAGGTTTATTGCTCTGTATCATTCAGAAATGTTTTAAAATTGCTTCATCTGGGGTGCTTGTTTAGTCTAATAAACTTCTATCACATGTATAAATTCAGATGCTGTTTTCCCTCTTCTAAGAGAAGTATGGACTAACTCGGATAAAAGTTTGATTTTTTTAATGCCAATTCACAAAATTCACATAATTGAGTGTTCCACTACATTATAAAAGGAGTTAACTCTTCATGCAGAGTGAATGAATAAGGCCATCCATTCCATCAATGCACAGGCCTTTTAGATAGTCAAAATGATTTGTAGAGGCTGGACCACTGGCATTTCCATTCTCTTCTTACCTAGGGATCCTGCTTGCAGACTTGAGTCCCATAACTCTAACTATCTCATCCTCAGTTACAAATGACCAAGAGTACAACATAGGGCGAGTATTAAGACAGCTGGCGGTGAATTAATTATGTAGTGAGGAATTTCTTCCTATACTTTAAAGCCAAGGAGGGACAGAAGGGAGCAACTGCCCCCCCATCAAGTAAAACAATAGAAATTCTTAACTGACCAATCACGTAGGTTCTGCCCCCTCTAACAAAGTCCTGCCCCCCTAACAAAAATCCTGGCTACGCCCATGAGCCCATTGATTCCATTTGCTGCAAGAGGTGTTTATAGGTGTTCTGTCCTATGTTTACATTGTGTTCTGTACTACCCTTAGCATTTGTGGATGCAAGGTTGGTTAAACATAAAATTAATAAATCAAATACTGCTTGATGCAGTTTTGGAAGGCTTTTGGAGACTCGGTTTGTTCTCCTTTGGAAGCATGCCAACTTGTTGCGTGCATAAAGCCAGCGATCCATTTGGAACCGGGCAGATTAAGCACCAAAGCGCATGATTCGCGAGCAGCTAATCCCACTTGCCGTTTATACCCGGCCGGCTCTCGCGCATAAGCAGACCCGCATCTCCAAACAATTCCGCCTTCGGACGTGAAACATACGGCGTAGCGGAGAAAGCGGGAGCCGGGATCGACGGCCGCTGGGCGGAGCTTTCCTCGAGTCGCCCTCCGCCTTCCGCGCGCGGGCGGAGGCTCGGAGAAGGCGGCGCCAGAGTGCGCCTCGGAGCTGTCCAGCGCTCGGTGGTGCTGATCGGAGCCGGGCTGTTCCCTCCGCGTCCCCGGCGGGGAGGGGCCACCATGGGGCGCCCTTCGCCGCCGCCTCCTCCGCCGCCTCCTGGGCGGCTCTGGTAGCGGCGGGGCTCTCCGCCTGCCCACCCAGCGTCCCATCGGCTCTCTCGCTGGCCGGCCTCGCTGCGGCCCTCTCGGAGCCATGGCTGCGCAGGTGCCAGGCCCGACGGGCCTGCCTCTCTTCCTCTCGCTGCTGCTCTTGCCGCTGCAGGGGTGGGCGTCGGGGCAGCTCCGGTCGCCGGCGGCGGCGTCCGGGGTCGAGTCGCTGCTGGAGGAGTTCCGCCGCCAGCTGCTGCAGCAGGAGCCCCCAGGCGGCGGCGGCGGGAACGAGCTGGCGGAGGTGGCAGCAGGCCGCTGCCGCGGGGGCAACGGCGGGCCGTCGGGCTTCTTCTCGGCCAGGCCCGACACCATCATCCGCACCAAGGACTCCATCGCGGCGGGCGCCACCTTCCTCGACTCGCCGGGCTCGGTGGCAGGGCCCAGGCAGTGCCTGGACGCCTGCTGCGCCGAAGCCCGATGCACCCTGGCCGTCGTGCAGCAGCCGCAGCAGTCGCCCGCCGCGCTGCGCTGCTACCTCTTCAACTGCACCTACCGCGGCCGCGCTGTCTGCCTCTTTTCCCCGCAGCGCGGCTACAGCAGCTACGGCCTGGAGCCCAGCAGCCGCCCGTCCGCCCCGGGTAAGAAGGGGCCTTCTGTCCGCGGCAGCCGCCTTGGGGCCTTTGGGGTTTGTTGGTTCAATGGGCGCTCTGAGACCGGCACTTGGTTGGGGGCGTGGGGACGAGACGCTTTGCGGGGGCCCGGGAGGCTCTTGGAAACGGAGCGGTTTAAGGCCTGGAACTGAGCCATGGCTGTTGGTGCTCACCTTAGACTTGTACCAAGAAGGAAATAGCAGTTGCTACAGGGTGGCCTTGTTTACATACTAGAGCTTCTGTCGGCAGCGGAGAGGAAGGGGCCGGTTGGTGCGGGGGGCAGAAAGAGGGCAGCTCTTTCTCCTATGGTGACCCCATAGATGGAGTGAGATGAATCTTTGTACAGTATATATTATGTAGGCACCCACTGTGCTTCAGGCAGACTGAGTGCATCTTTGTGCCATACCCTTTTTCTGCCTGGGCCCCCTTGATTGATTGATTGATTGATTGACTGACTGACTGACTGACTGACTGACTGACTGATTATTTAGTTAGTTAGTTAGTTAGTTAGTATACCACTCTTCACCTGCAGATCACAGGGCTGTTCACAACATCTCCGTGTCCCTATTACAGGCCTATGTAGTGGTGGATGGCGAGCAAGGTAGTGGGCTTCTCCATTTTTTATTTCCTTCTCGCCCAACCTCTTCTCTTGTTCGAAAAGTATACATAAAGCTGACAGACAAAGTGGCAAAAGTGTCGCTCACTTCTCCTCTCCTCTCCTCTCCTCTCCTCTCTCAATTCTGTGGGTGATATCCAACTGAGGGGTAAGCAACATGACATCCTCTGGATGTTGCTGGACTACAACTCCCATCACTCGTGCTGGCTGGGGCTGATGAATCTAACAACATCTGGTGGGCACCACCTTGGCTACCCCTGAGCTAAGATATATTTAGAGGAGACCCATTGAAATAAGTGTCCTTGGATTTCACTAGATCTGCGCCAAGTAGGATTTAGTTCAGTATCACTCTCTGGGTGGTATTCAACTAAGTTTTACTCAGAGTGGAGCTGTTGAAATTAAGGAGCCTACCTTAGCCATATTCATTCATTTCAGTGGGTCTACTCAGAGTAAAACTTAGTTGAATACCACCCAATATATTGTTAAGGTCCTTCATGAACACACAAAGGCATGCATGAATTTCCTTCCTCAGCACGTAGCCGCAGTGCTTTTGCATTGGTGTCAAGCAGCTCCCAGTCAAAGACTCTCTGCCCACTCAGGTGAGGATGACACAGTGTCTGTGTCATTGGCGGCAGCCCTTACAGAAGCATGACTCACTTGCTTCTGCGCAAGGCACTTCCATGTAGAAATTAACACATTATAAACACGCCAGTCATGATGTGCAGACACTGGGGATCTGCAGTGAATCACTGCTTTATATGTAGGGACATTGCTCAAGCAGAATCTTCAAATGTTAAAATCTTTGTTTGCACAATTTGTCGATTTCTGCACATAGAAATCCTGTGATGAGTGAAGTGGCATGAACACGCAGGTCTGGCAGTTCCAAACATGCAAATGCATGCAGCTTTGGGCATTTGGGGAAGGGCACTTTTCTACCTTCATTTTCAGAGCACAAGGAGGTTATTGCAACTCATTTTGCATTACTTACAGAAGATATTTGCTCTCTTACAAGTAAATGAAAGGTTGCAGTTTAAGCATGCTAATGCTGAGAAGACAAAAATGCCTTGATGATGAGCAGAGTGGTTTTTTTCACAAGACTGGTGTGAACCACAGCCAGTTTTCAGACGTAAGAGCCAAGGTCTTTAGGTTCTAGAGAAAAATGTGAGTACTCTCAGGCAAGCTATCTCTTTTCTTTCTTTTTAATTTGGTAAGAAGCAGGGAGAGAAACTTGCCTGGACTGAGAGGTCCATGCCTCTGCTTCTGTTCTTCAACAAGTTTATTGCATTCACTAGCAGAGAGAGCTAGGGAATGGAAAAGAGGAGAAGTGAACAGCTGCAGCAACAACTGCACCTCTGCTCAGACTGGCAAGGGACCAGCACCAAGTGACTTCTATGTTTGTCCATTAAAGAGTGAGGATTTTCACCTCTTGGGAGGCTGTGGAAGCAGCTTCCCCAGAGAAAGAGGCATTGAGAGCCCTCAAAAGTTCCATGAAGGCTGCATGAAAACTGAGTAGGATCTCTGTGTGGCCTTCTCAGTCCTCTCCTTCCAGTCCAATGAGTATGCCTGCCTCCCTTCTCTTTCCCATCTCACAGTGCTGTGCCTTCACCATCCAAGTGTGTTTCTGTGAAGGCACTTGTGTGCCATAAGAGAACTCAAAACTTGCCAGGGATGTGTGCTCTCTTTTCTTTTAGTAACCAGATTGCTTTTCTTTTATTTAGAAGCTGATGAGCCACCTCTCAGCAAGGCAGGGAAAGACATTATGCTTCAGTTGCCCGTTAACTGGGTGATTCTAGATGGCCGAGAAAGTAGAGATGACCATGGAATCATACAGTATGAGTGGAGACTGCTTCAAGGTGCCCCTTCAGTTGATATGAAGGTACCTATAACTTTGCAGTGCAAGTTAATTATTTGCTAAATTTTGTCCTGGTGTTGGAAAAATAACAATGTGAACTTTTCAGAGTGCATTCAGATAAAAGCCAAAATGAAATGTTTTAGAGACTGTAGACTGTTTAGTTGATATTCATTTCTCAAAGCTGGTATTTGTCAGGAAATTGGGTTACTACATATATACGTATACTGTATGTATATATTGCAAATATATTAAGAATATGGGCATTTAGCCTTAAATGAACATGCCTTGCAAACATTCCTTCCTCATATTATGCATAAGGGAATGAATATGTGTTTACTATTATCTTATATGGAATCCTGCTGTTTGGGTTTATTATTTAGCCCTGCAGTTGGCATGAAATCTTCATTAAGAAGGAAGAAGTTGAAATGGGTTGATCACCTTTCTGTTTATTTTTTGATATTACTCTTAGGATACCACTGCACTTCTTATGGTCAAATATTTATTTTCTGGGCCTGTGCTCTTTGCTACCAAAAGAGCACTGGTCCAATATGCTGAAGCTTTACTACGTTTTTACACTACCACTACTCACTGTTTCCAATTTCAGTCTCTATATATATATTCTTATCAGCTGCTTGGCAGACTTTCAGGTCTGTGCTTGTGTCAAAGCATGGATGTTGGCTTCATTCAGTAGCATTCTGCGATCTTCTGACTGTGTTACTATAAAATACCAAGGGTGTGAGGAGCAGGACTTGGTCAATTAATGCCTTGGTTTCTTTGGGTCAGGTACCACAACCCGGAACTCTGAAGCTCTCTCATTTGCAAGAAGGGAAATACATGCTGGAGCTGACCGTGACAGACACAGCTGGCCAAAGAAGCTCAGATAATGTCTCAGTGACCGTACTTCCAGTGGGTCACTCCATGTTAGGTGAGAAAACGGTTGAAATAATATTTTTGCAACCACATGGTATCTGTCAAGCACTGTGAACTGAAGAAGAGAATGAGAAGTCTCATCGCACAAGCAAACTTACACTTGTGCAATGTTGATATTGCCCATAATTATGAAATTGACAGAGCTTACTCTCTAATGATGAGGGGGGGAAGGGTGTGCCATTAAGAGCTATCTTAATGCTTTTGTTTATTATGTATTATGTTGTTGCTGCTATCTTTATCATTATTTCATTTATATGCCACAATGCCAAAGGAGGCTTGTAAGTGGCTTTAGAATTTATTTATTTATTTATTTATTTATTTATTTATTTAACCACTTTTGGTGAAGGGCAGTATAATAATCTCGTAATGTATAGTTTCTGTAACTCCCATTTCAGCATTTCCAGTTTTAAATAACTCAGTTTAGTGGTTCTCTTTTCATGTAACTTGAGAGTTGGTTTGTTACAGGATGTTTTGGGGTATGTTCGCGCTACCAGTTCCTCTGTGATGATGGTTGCTGCATTGATATCACCTATGCCTGTGATGGAGAAGAGCAGTGTCTGGATGGGTCTGATGAAGCTTTTTGTCAGAAATGTGAGTAAACAGCACATTGAGTTTACACGCATCTTTTACTTATGCACCTTCAAATGGACATTCTTCCTCTACAGACTTGCAGAGGAAAAATGTCTGTTGACAGGAGGGGTTTCAATTCAAACCACACCTGCAGATGGAAAATGTCAATGGGGCTTGCTGTCACCAGCAATCTCCTGATCAGCATTGCAAGTGAGCTCCTTTGAAAGTGCACTCTCAGTGTCAGTCATCTGATTATTTGAGTGTTTAAACAACATACACGCACACCCCATAAAGACAATGTCTGTGTTTTAATTTATTCAGTTACTTCAGGACAAAAGACAATAACTCACCCAGTCACTAGCTTCATCCAGCAAAACAGCATTGGACAAACTAACGATGTCAACAAGGAACTTGCATTTGAAATCACCCAGAAAACTACTGTAAGCAATCAAGCATCTGATGCAGACAAGATCAACAAATCATCCTCTCAAGGACCAAAGAAACAAATTACTGGGTTAATGCCAGGTATAATGAATATACCTTAAATATCTCTGACATTAGCACACTGCCACCACAGTGCAAGTTTGATGTCATGTTTTGCAGCATTAGTATAGTTCTCAGTATGCCTCTTCCTAAGCACTTATAACCAATACAGGCCATACAATAAAGACCACCCTCCGGTGCAGAATTAAAGCCCATTGATCTCAATTAAATTTGAAGAAAATGTTGCGTGTTCTGAGCCTGATCATAGAAACACTGTTTTCCCTCCCCCACACATCTCTGATCATGGAGGTATTTATCATTGTGTATGCTATGAGTAAGAAAGTGTTCTCACTCTGGTTAATTCTGATAGCTCTTAGTGTCATGTGCAGATTTAGAGCTGTATTCCGCATTTCTTAATTATCAAACATAGTGTTGCACAAGATTCAGAGTGGCAGGGTCTACGTAGAAAGTCTTCCTTGGCTGGTGTAACATGATACACCTTCATCCTGGACATGGGAAAGATTGTCAAAATGACCCTGAGCCTATACCTCTTAGCATTTTGCTGCATATTCCAACACACATTTCACCCAGCATCTGGCTCTAATAGGTGCCATATGGTCTCCGTAGCTGATTACTTTTGCGTGCCAATTACTCTTTTGCCTTTTCTACTGTGATTCAATTAATAACGTGAGATGGACACAGTTCTAGCCATTGATGTGGAAAGAGCAGAAGTAGTCAGGCATGTTAAAGCAAAAACAAAATCAATCAGTTTCATAGTTAAGAAACTGAAGTGTTATAAAATAGTGACAACCATTAAATCACATACTTAATGCAATAAGTACCAAACTTTAGAAAAGCTAAACCCTGGCTTATTTTTAGATGTTTTAGAAGACATAATGTTTATAGTTTCTTTTTCCTGCTTTAATTGCAGAGCTGTGCTTGGTGCCTCCTGCTGCTGGCCCCTGCAATGGCCATTTCCCTCGCTGGCATTTTGATGCTTTTTCTGGCACTTGCATACATTTCGTCTATGGCGGCTGCAAAGGCAATGAAAACAACTTCCTTCAAGAATCAGACTGCCTTGCTGAATGTGTAAAAGCTCATGGTAATAATCAGTCACTTTTTTTTTTAGAAGCGGGGAATATTGCAGTACAACATAACTGCAAAATCTCTTGTTTTTTTAGCTCAGAATAAGCCCCTTGAAATCCCAGGAGCTGCTTGAATAATCCTCTTATTAGAAGACAGGAAATATGCAGTGGCAGCCAGGAACAATCCTAATGCATCTGCAGCCTGTTAAGAGATGCCGAAGAGGAGCCCCTATGCTTCTACTCGATGATAGCACTCTATGTGCTGTAGTTACTGAAAAAAACATAGAAGGGAGGGCAGACTGTAAAGCAAATGATTTGTTATGTATATGGAATATGACTTATAGCTCTATATCCTGCTCCATATTTACAGACTCTAAAACCTCAGGGAAAGACACAGATTATAAAAATGAAAATAACATTGTGGTGTTAAAGGGCACTCCCATCGAAAAGAGCCATCCGGTTCCAGAAGCAGGTAATTACAATGCTGTATTTTTAAACTCAGAGAGTTAGGTGTCACTGAATGTTTTAATTCCCATTAATGTGCAGAGTGGGACTGATTAGAAACAAAACAAAATGCCTTAACCATACAATCTTAACAACTTGCATCACCAAGTAATCACAAGCTATAGGAATAACATCCCTGCATGATGGTTATCTCATTGATTGGGTCAGCAAGGGTGGTTTATTCACAGTTGTCCCAATCCGGATCTGGAATACTGACCTGCAGTTTGCGTTGGGGGAAAGCTTCCACTCATTTCAGTACCGTTATTGTCATATGCAGATTTAAGATATTGGGGGGGGCCTGATCCAGATCAGGGCCATAGTTGGGGGAAGGGTTAAAACTCCCCTATCCCCAACAGTGGGATCCTGCTCCAGATCAGACCTTCTATTCCAGCAATGGGGGCAGACTTTGGGGCAGACTTTCTTTTGTAATATGGCGCCCTGTACGAGCCCACAGTTTGGCACCCCCAAATGGATCTTCTCAATTTTGCACCCCCTCAATTTGGCACTCTGTTAGGGGGAACTGTCTACACCACCCTAAATCCAGCACTGCCAGCAATTTGTCTTTTCATAAAACTAAACAACTCCCACCCTGCACAGATATGCTTTGGCCCTCAGTGTAGATAATAGATGGGTTTCCTGACCTATTGGGCTTCTGGTATGCGGTCCTTCCCCCCAAGGACAGAAGGATGTCCTGCAGAAAACTCAGCATGATCCTGAGATAATATATGGCAGCCAGGTTTATAATACAGTGGTGCCTTGCAAGACGAAATTAATTCGTTCCGCAAGTTTTTTCGTCTAGCGAATTTTTCGTCTTGCGAAGCATGGTGTTGGGAAAGTTTTGGAAAAGCTTCAAAAATACCAAAAACCTCAAAAAAGGTTACCACACCGCGTTCTATGAGTTGCTCCTCGAAGTCAAGTCGCAACTGTATTAACGGTGTTAAGAAAAAGGAAACAAACTTGCAAAAAAGCAAGCCTATAGGGAAATTCGTCTTGCGAAGCAGCTCAAAAACAGCAAAACCCTTTCATCCAGCGAGTTTTTCGTCTTGCAAGGCATTCGTCTTGCGGGGCACCACTGTATCATCCCCATGACATGTAGGTTAGCACAAATTATTCTTACAGCAGTTGACAATTGATGGTGTGCACTTCTTTTCTGACAAAGATTTGTTTAAGGAAAAGTCCATCTATACAGTTTCCTAAGGCAGAACAAGCTGGACCTTAAAGAGAAACTTTTTAAATAACAAAAGCAATGGTGGGCTTATTTCCTGGTAATGACCCCTGTGTGAGGGTGCATACGGACTTACATAATTTTTGCACAACCACACTGCAGAAACATATGAGCTGCATTTTAGACACGCAGTCTTCTCCCTCCTATTGACCTCAGGGAAAACCTGTTCTTCCAGTTTGCAGCAAATGCCAGCTTTGCACAGTTCTCATGGGTACTGTGTCCATGCCAAAGCCTGAAAGCTTATCCAGTATGCAAAAAGCGTAAAGCAAGTGTTACTATTATAAGAAAAAAAGGGGCAGATTGATCAGCTAAACATGCAGAATGCTCAGAATGGAGAGGAACACAGGGGGAGATCAGCCTTCAGCTTGGAGGTTGTGTGCCCATATTTTTCAGAGTGAAGGCAAGGAGAGAGAAATCTGCAGCACTGTTTTCCTATTTGCAGGTACAGCTGTTTGCAGCGTTGATAGCCCTAAGCACTAAATTTCATGTGACCACATTCCTAGAAGTAGAGGATCCAATTTTCATGATCAGATATGAAGTCAAAATTCTGATGTAACTTGCAGCCATGGCAAATAAAAAAGAAATGTGTTGAAAACTGGCCTAAGCTTTATCTAGGTGCATGCTCAGACAGTAAACAGCATGGGTAGGCAAACTAAGGCCCGGGGGCCAGATCCGGCACAATCACCTTCTAAATCCGGCCCGCAGATGGTCCAGGAATCAGCATGTTTTTACATGAGTAGAATGTGTCCTTTTATTTAAAATGCACCTCTGGGTTATTTGTGGGGCATAGGAATTTGTTCATCCCCCCCCCTCAAAATATAGTCCAGCCCCCCACAAAGTCTGAGGGACAGTGGCCTGCTGAAAAAGTTTGCTGACCCCTGGTCGACAGCGTCCTGTTTATCAAAGTGACACAGACAACCATATGGTAATATTGCTACAAAGTCTAAATGGCAAGGTTGTTTTAAAACAGTTTCACTAGGCAAAAGTTATGTTTTTGTGCCCAAGGGGAGAAAAGCACCGTTACAATTCATAGTAGCTGCCTGGCTCCTTTCCCTTAACCCCCCGGCACTAAGCATCATACCTGCAAGGCACTCTTGCAAAACTTGGAATTGTTTTACTGGAAACCAAGCATCCTCTGTTAACTTTTTAAGAAAATCCTTTTCTAGTAATTGGGACAGCAGCCGGTGTCTAATGTTTTTAAGTGGGTTGACATTAGTGATGAAAGATAAATTTGGTTCATTTCACATTTTAATGCAAACCTACGTATTTTGCAGTTCCCAAAGCAACACACAAACCACAAGACAGCTGTCTTTTGAAATTCACACTTCTCCAAGTTTTGTGGTGCATCTCTCCAACCCAAAATTATGTATATTAGGGGGAAAGTGTGCAAAACCAAAAATGCTAGTTAGGAAAAATAAGGTACAAAAATATTAGGGGGGAAATCGCTTGGGGGGAAAATGTATATTCAGCAAAACGGCATACAAAAATGTATGTATTAGAAGAAATGTACACTAACATGCTGGTGAATTATTATTATTATTATTAATTATTTGGCTTTATATAGCACATTCTTGATTAGTTCCAGTGTTAACATTGTTTAACTGCTCCTTTCTTTCCCTTTCAAAGGTGCTGTCCTCCCTCTGGCTCTTGGGCTGGCCATCACTGCTATGCTGCTGCTCATGGTAGCTTGCAGACTTCGGTTAGTGAGACAGAAACTTAAGAAAGCCCGGCCCCTGATGTCTGAGGAATCCGATTACCTCATAAATGGGATGTATCTCTAAAGCAGGGTTCAGGTGACTTCCCTTTCCTTGAGCTTTCCTCAAAAAAAGTGTGCCTCTTGCATATTACACTTTCCTCTTTTTTTAAAAAAAGTAAAAACTCATGTTTAAAGAGAAAACACAGCAGCCACCTTCTAAAAGATTCTTTCTAACATCAGTGGTAGAGATGTTTGTAGCTGCACCAGCAGACAGACTGGCTTCCCTCTGCCAGAGCTCTAGGACTATCCTGTGCTTGTCAAGAAGGCAAATTCCATCTTACTGGGTTGTGTATCAGTTCAGTCCCATGAAAATACTGCCATATCTAAGGTAATGTGGCTGGAGTTAGCCCTGCGATGGATTAAATGCCATGTTCTCCAGGAACTGCCCTCTCCTTGTAATCCATAATACTCACTCAGTTCTTTTTTGCAACGAAGCATCATGCAGTGTTACAGCACCACTTTGAATATTGGTTTCTGGGTGGCTGATGATCCACATTGCTGCACCACTCCCATGTCCCAAGGGATGGCACAGGTCAGGGCATGGAAGAATACAGCAGTCATATAAGATCCTAGACACATCAATTTCCTGTTGTGTTGGCTCTCTGCATCTGGCCTTAGGTGAGAAATTAGATTCCTTTGACATACCGTAAATGATCTTTCTTTAGCTTCCTTTTACAGAAAGGATATTTATTTACTAATTTAAAACCAGTATTTTATTTTAAAATAACATGGCACTATTATCACTTCAAGATTGGTTCAAATAGAAGCATATTTTTCTACTCACCTACTTGCCTGGGGTTGCTTCTTACTTATCATAGGCATGAGATTATTTACAAGCCACTCTGTTGAAGTGCAGAGTTTCCCAAGGTGAAACATTAGGCTTGGTCTATACAGGCAGCAAAATGAAGTACTTGGATCTTAAAGTGGTATGAGTGGTTTGTATCACTTCAGACAGTGGAAAAGGGAAGAGAGATGTTTTAGTGTTCTGTTACACAAAAACAAACCTAGCAGCACAAGCAGAAGGACCGTAGGGGAGACTGGCCTCTGCTATGCTATTTTTCTAAACACAGTGAGGATTCCCACCCTTCAAGCAATCTCTTTATCATGGGCAATGAGCAGCATTATCCCCCGCTTTAAACTGAAGATCAAAAAGATGATAGCATCCCCAGCAGTCTGAAGTTGTATACTCTATGCTAATAGCTCAGGACTCTGCCACCTCATTGTGCTACAGATATGGACTAGGCCTTATGTTTAGCAACACATCCCATTGCTGCTATTGATACAACACTGCCTGCTTTCATGGAGCTTGAAAGATTCTTGCTGATTGGACCCTCACAGCAAAGTTAAAGTTTCAGTAGTTGCATCAATTTTAAAGCTCATCCCGTCGTCTGATGAATTCAATGTATGACTGAATTGTCGGAAGTGTTCGTTATACAGTAAAGTTTGTAGTCTGTGTATCAGCTTTCGTCTGTGAACCCTCCTCTTTATCCATCTGTGCAAAGAAGTTCCCATCCGAGGACCCAGGTACAAATCAATACAGAAAAGGCATGCAATGATTCTGTATGTCTCTCTTATTCTAATGAACTTACAACTTTGAATCCTACCGCAGACCTCCACATTGCCAATGTCCCAACCTGATAATGTAAAGTAAGAGATAATAAACCTATTTTATTCTTAATACCTTGCAAAATACTTGTTTTCCTTTCAGTAACTATGTAAACAAAAATCTATGTTAGCAGGGTTCTGTATTGTTGCAAAACAATGGAACCATAGAACCAATTCCAGAACCATAGAATTACAGAGTTGGAAGGGACCACACAGGTAATCTAGTCTGTGATAGCTGCACATGCATTCCTTTCACATTTCTGTCCCATTATAATATGAAGTTGTGTCTTAAACAATAAAAGGAGCCAGTATCAGAGCTGAGAACAGAGGAAAGGTTCTGGAGAAACCGACTAAGGGGAAGAGAGGTAGCCAGGGCTGTTTTTATTCTTAGCATATAATTGATCTCCTGCATTTCGTTAGCTCAGCCCCTCACCCAGTTTCTGCTTTATGTGCAAACTGGCCAGACATACGATAGATGGCCTCATCATGCCTAGTTGGGTTCTAAAACCTACTGCCTGGAACTGGGCTTCACTGTTGAACATGCGGTTCTCATAGAACACTTCCACCCAAAACAGTCTCCTCACATAGCAAATTAACATACTGAGAAGCTTAGGCTAGAAACCTTCTCCTTGACAGCCAGTTTGCCAATTACCACTTTGCTAAGAAGCAGGCCTCTGTGGAGTTTGAAAGCAGCAGGTCTGCTGTTGTTACCAGCTGCTTTGCATTATTAACTGATTAAAAAGAGAAACATTTGTGTTAAGGCTATGCCGTTAGTTCTCTAACCAATAGTCCCATGTACAAATTACTTGTTTGACACAAAATTATGGTGAATGTTAACGTGACTTTTAACAGTAAATTGACAGTACTTTCAGGTATGTGGAGCTAATGTATACTTTTTCACCTGCTTCTCAAGAAAATCATGTGACCCAGGGTGGAAGTGCTGCTGTTAAGGAAAAGCCCCACTACATGCTAATGTAGCTGCACGCTGCTTTGCTCCATCATCTTTGATTGCCTTTCCTTGCTTATCAGTTTAGAGTTACAACCTCATTTTTTTGTCCAAATGCTAAGCTTTACAAATAATTGTTATAATTTTTCACAGGGGCAGGGCTGTAACTAGTGGACTTACTATTGACAGTGCTATTACGAATGTGTTTTCCCCTTCTTCGCACTATTTTCACTGCAGATCCATTTTAACAAGAAACGCCTGCTCTATGAGGCTACCAATTCTGTCCCTTCTTAATCTTACAATTATCTACAAAGCTGAAGGCCACAATTCACAGAATCCTTTAAGGGCAGGTACAGAGAATACGGGGCTCTCTTGATTCCAATGGGACTCCAGCTCCCATCAGCCTCAACCAGCCAGTGCTTTCATCAATGGAAAGACCTCTGATTACAGTGGAGCTTATTCTCTTCTCCTCCCGGTGTACCTGTTCTGAGGTTTCCCCCACCCGAAACCTCCAGAGTGGTAGTTTTGGGAAGAGGGGCACAAGCAGTGGGGAAGGAAGTCCTTGAACTTCTTGCATTTACGGAACTGCTTAACTGGATATCACCCATGTTTCCTCTTTCCTGCTTTAGAATGTGACCCATGGCTGCATTTTGAGTCACTTCACATATCTTTTGGAAGCAAGGTAGGACATTTGTATTCAAGCTGGCTTTTGCTGGCCAGGAATACAGCACGATGAAAGTTTAATAATTTAACTGAGGTAATGATTAACCTTATTGCCTGGCCCAAACTGTTAGGCTAAATCTAAATAAATCAGTAAAAATATAGCTGGGGATCATTGGGGTTGGGGGGAGAGAGGAGTTAAATCTACCCTGCCATGCCCATAGCCTCATTCTCATTTACTTAACTGAAGACATAAAACCTAGCACGGACTAGCTAGCATTGTACAAGGCAGTCCTTTTCTACTGCTGTGAGCTTATTTCTCCAAACTGTAAGAGGCAGTGCAAAAGAGCACTTTCTGGTTTAAATACTCACCTTAATTTTTCTTTCTTAAAACATTTCCCATTGTTTCAGTGCTTCTCAAGTTCTGTTTGCTCCTGTCAGGCCTACCAGCCTTTTGCTAGGCAGGCTGTAGCATAATCGTTTTTGCAAATATTCTAAAAACAATGGAGCCGTTACATATTGCATGCATTTTATGAAGAAAAATAAATGAGGTCCTTTGCAGCATTTGTAAACGTGCTTGAACAACTAAAAGATGTTCAACAGGGCTATTGGAACTGGTGATTTATTCATCACCACGTAACAACAATGCCTGCAAAGACAATTATGCCAGTGTTCTCCATTCCCCTAAACCTCTGTTTGCATAATGATTTGTATTGTCTGGAAAATAAGCTAACTCTCTATTTGCCTTTAAAAGTATCTGACAAGCAACAGCAAATATATTGATCCTCACAATGTGCTTCTGTAATGCTCAAATCTTTGGGATCTCTTCTCTCATCCTCTTCCTGTATTAGATATGCTTTTCAAAAGATCATCTTGATCAGTGCTATTTTTCTAGAAAAAGAGGCGCTGGAACTCACCATGAACACCTCCCTTGTTCCCTTAGAATGGCAATGGTGCCCACCTGATGGGTGCCAGAGCTGAGTTCCAGTGAGTTCCAGCTGAAAAAAAGCCCTGATCTTGATACTGATGATTTATCACAATTAGAATAAAGCAGTTAAAACAGTAAAACAATTACTACACATTGCTGCTTTCATTGAAATTTATAGATTGCACGTCTTTGGGTTTAATGGAGCTTATTCTGAAGTTAAGTGAATATAGGATTGCTATCTAGGCTTTGGTTTAGGGTTGGCATAGGGGGAAAGCATGGTTATTGTGTCTTTAATAGCTGTGTGGCAGGCAGAAGAGTTCAACAGGTTAAATATTTTCTAATATGGAAATAATATGAAGGGAAAAGCTTTATCTAGTCACATTCTGTGTGCCTTTTATTATTTTTATGGACACATATTTATTTTTTAGGCACTCCACCTACAAAAAGGACACAAATTTGCACGTGACACAAATCATATGCAAATTCTGTGCAGATCTATGCCCTATCTTTGAAACATCAGGGATTATGTACACTACCTGATAGGTAGCAACAGCTGCACACAAAACCACACACTTCTGTTACAATAGGGGTGTTACTTTTTTAAAAAAGCAAGTGTCTCCTTGCAGGTACAACAGGAGAAAGTGAACATGTGTTTCAAAAACAACATAAGGATCACACAAGAACTTTCACACTTCTGAAAATTAGCTGTTGGTAAAAGTCTTTTCTAATGTTTAGCAAATGGGTCAACTACCCAGACACCTTCCCATTAAAAATAGCACTTGCAAACCCTTTTTGTTTTGAATTTTATTTGGCAAAGCAGCATTGCATAAACTGTTCAATGATTAGGACATAGCTTACACAGTATTTGTTATACAGTTTTAAATTCAGGTACATCAAATTTGCAAACAATACTCTACTATAAACCTCTAAGTTATTCTACAAGTAAAAGGGAGAAAACTATGTCAGTTATGTCCATCTTGAACAGCAGTGTATTCAACAAGAGCTGTCACTTCTGATGTCTTGAAGTTTATATACACGATATCTGATTTTTAAAGGGAAGAAAGCAGCTGATTGTATATACTACATGCTAGTCTATGACACCACGCTGAAAGCTTTGAAGAACTTAATCTCATTTTAGTAGCATCTAGAAGACAGCTGAACACAGGAACCATATAGTGTGCATGTAGTGTCAGAAAGTGCAGATAAGCGGTTTGATGGACGAACACTGGAGCTGAAAGAAGTGTTCAGAACGTTTCCCAATCCAAAATAAAGAAGATAACAAATTGCAGGTCTGTCTGGCTTTCTGCAGACATATTTCACTTCTTTAAACAGGTGAAAATAAGGGCATGTTGAAAAGAAACATTTGCCCAGATTTAAACTTTCCATCAGTTCATTATCAAACTTGCATTAACTTCTACAAAATAAAAAACACCACACTTTTCCATGCTGATAACAGTGTAACAAAGTCCAAAACAAGCTGCAATGCTGTTGGTTTTGAAAAGCTTTTAAGAATTGGAGATGAGCAGTCCACTGTTAACACTATGTTTGGGTCAGATGACGTAGCTTTTACATTTCATCCCTGCAAAAAGAGGACAAAAATTACAAGTCTAGTCTTCCACTTTAACTCCTCAAAATTAAACTCGTTCTCAGATACTGCAGCAAAATTGAATAAGCCTGTTCAGGTACTTAAGCCAAAAGAAGGGTCAAGAATATCAAACTAGTAGTGCCACATAAATCAAAGCAAAAATACTTCCTATGCTTCAGTCAATGTCATTTAAAATGCCATTAGCTGTAAAATCACAAGTCTACCTTTTTACTGAAGAAGATAATGCTTTAGCTCTTTGTATACCATATACTGTAGATTCATTTGCCATTATAGTCCAGTTATTCTTGGAACCTGCACCAAAGGCTGCAAAATGTGAAACCTAAGTTCAAAATTAGACTTCATAGTGTTGATAACAGGCTCCCCATCCAGTGAACAGGGAGACCCTTGTTCTGTCCAGAGGAATGTAGACCACCCTGGGGCAAACAAGGCATTGAATTTGTGAATTCCTTGTGGAGAGTGGCAGGAGGATATATGTAGCTGAGAAACAGCAAGCAAGGAAAGGCTTAAACTCTTCAACTACTGTACTCCTGCTGCTTTTCATTGCCTCTTAATGCTAATTTGTTTTTTTGAACAGGACCTACATCTGCACTTGAAGTCTAGTTGGCCCACAATATGGTAGACTTACATCTGAGGAGTTCAGTTCAAGTCATGGACTTGCCGAGGGGGTTTGAACTAGTTACTTTGCTTCACCTATAGTTCCCTATCCACAAACCAGAAAGAACAGAGCCTTTGATTCCACTGTTATAACGATGAGGCATGGACCAAAGCAGTAGCCAATTACAGGGAAATATAATTCAAGAAAAAGCCATGCAATGATTTGGGGTGTAAAGCAGAGCAAAGGAGCAGCAGCAGCAGCAGCAGCAAGGACTTCTGAGGTGGAATTGTGTCTTGTGATCATGGTCTTCTGGAGACTTGCATTTTTGTGGCTTAAGAACTTTTGCTGCAGAAGCACAACCCTGATATGATTTCCTCATGATTATATTTGTGTGCTTCAAATTGAAACCTTTTAGAATTTTACATACATTCAAATAAATGGATGTACATTTTAGTTTGTAAGCTCATTCTGAAATATGATTACTTTGATGAGCAGTATTTAAATAGACTGATTTTTGCAATCACCTTGTGATGACAGCCATATCTATCACCACAACGGAGTGCTGTAAAAAGTAAGGCTTGGGAAAAGAAAGCAGTTATGTGAATTGGCCCCAATCCAGCTACTTTCACAACGAAGTGTCCAATGTATAAATAATATAATTTATTATTCTTATTCTTATTATTCTTATTATTATTTGCAAATAAGTAGACACATGGCTTGATCCCTACAGGTAGGGAGATACTGGAGATTAATTGAAATGTAAGCATAAAACCTACTGACCAGCTTACTCACTCTGCATTTTCTTCACTGCACTAGCTGTTAGCTTGTATCTCGGGAGTGCTAGCTGACATTTTTGTAAACTGAATCTTCTTCCAGTTGCTCTGATGTTTCTAAATTCTTTAAGCAATATCTGTATTAATGACTGTTGTAACACCTTCATGATCTTCAGTAGGCTTCATTCAGATCTGTCAATATTTATAACCAATTTCCAAATGGAGGTTCTGTTTGAGGCACTTCAGTCAGTTTTCAAATAATGGATAGACTAATAGCTAAGCTGAAAAGTGTTTAGCTTTAATGGAGATTTTAATGAAAAGAAGACCTTCCTATTTTATGACACACTACACCATATCACCTTAATCTATCTATTACATAAAAACAGAAAATATACCTATCTGCCTTCCAAACAGCAACTGCAGGGGTGAAGGTTTCTGCTTCTACCCAGGACGTTACAAGGACATAACCAAATATGCAACCTTCACTGAGTGGGAGAATGTGAATACCATGCATCTGTTGCCAGCAGTTATTTGAGGCTAAGAGGGCTATACACAGCCTATACTAGCTGTGTAGAGCTATCTCTCCATTATCAGCAAAAAAATACTATTTTGGTGAAAATGGGAAATTGCACACTAACCTAGAGGTAACTGTTGCTTGTCATAGGCTCAGGTTTTTTTAGTAGCAGTAATAAGTTATAAGGCTCTACTAAATCTGCTTCGGAAGCAAAGGCTATCCATCAATAAAATATTAATATAGCATTTAAACAAATAGCAAATATTAATTTGCTCAGCAGAATCTAGGTCTCTGAATATGAAACAAGCTTTTTGTAGCAGCTTTTGGTCAGAAGCAATTCATTCATGAAGTTATCGGTATGCTACGCAGTAGCTCAATACTGTTCCCACAAAACAGTGAGCCTTCCATTGAAGGCAGAAAAGCAAAATTAATTAGTTTATTTTTGCACAGATATTTCTACAGCTGTAAAGTGTCTAGAAATGCTACATTTTTATTAAATGTCAAAGTAAAACTTTATAGATTTGGAGAGCTAATCAGGCATGTGTTTATCTCATCAACAAAGACAGTTCACAAGCATTTCTAGCTAGCCAGCTGTGCAGGACTGCTGACTTATTCATATGCATGCTAATGATAGGCACCCTTTTAGCACTGACTACTCTGTTATGTGTGCCCTAAACTACAAAGCTATCCACAAACCCTGACATTTCCCAGAGTTAAAAATCTCTGTGACCTGGGAGCTTGTTGAAAATGAAAAGTTTGTCAGCTTGAAGAAAATATGACAAACATTATCGCACATCCAATACCAACTTCTTTGAAAATAGCAAATGTAAAGTATTTGGGCTTGGGTTGCTTTTGATCAACTATAGTGAACTTGTCTTAAAGCTAAACAACTAACATGTAAAAATATCCGTAATTAGATTGCTTGCTCTAAAGGTTTCTGAGCAATGTTTAACTTTTGAAAACTGGGAAATCCCTTTCCTTTATAGAAGTCAGGCAGACACTTGCAGTGTGAAACACAGTCTGATCTATTGCACCTTGCATATGATGCATACTTATCAAAATCTAACCCAAGACAGCAATAAGAACTTTGTATTTTGGGAATACTTTAGTCTCAATATGTAGGTAATATTTTTAGCTTATACTAGAGAACCTCAAGAAGACACAAGTTATAATGAAAAATGAAATAAACGCAATCAATGCAATGGTATTTTCCCCAGCATTTAATGAGACACACAAAAACTTGCATGTGGTGATGTAACAATGCAAGAGGTTGCTTTTGGTGGTACAGTCAAGCAGAAAGCAGGGAGCAAAAGCAGCCTTGGCAAGCTATGTCTTAAGAATCAAGATTCAAGACCCTTTCACCTTGTATGTGTGTGTGTGGAAGAAGAAAGTTGAACAGAAAATCACTTCCACCTGGACCACTGCTTCTCCTTATCTGTTAAAGGCACATATATCACTCCCATCAGAGGCTTCATTTTGACACTGCCATCTTCTAGCTTATCGTACTGTTCCAGCATCTGGTTTCCTCCAGCAGGTCCAACAGGTAATATTAACCTTCCACCAGGCTTTAATTGATCTATAAGCTATAAATTAAAAAAAAGTTAATTATTCACAGCAAGTGTACTCCTAAGCAGTGTTAGTTCTATTCAAAGAAGACCCATTGAAATTAATGGAAATTACTAATTTAGGTCCATTAATTTCAATGGGTCTGCTCTTGAGTCTTAATTACATAGATGGATACAACTCTAAGATCCCTACCTTGTACAATGTAAAATAACAAACAATATTGTATTATACTCCTTGATGGTAAGAGCTTTTAGGCCTAATGGTCTGAGACACAGCCCACAGTTCTAGCCCTTCCCCCTGAAAAATTACTGGAAGCTAAGTTCTGGAAACAGGTAAAAGGAGAGGGGATAGTTTGGAATGCCCCAGTCTTTATTTGCCTTGACAAAATTAAAAGGGATTTGGGCCTGCACTGTGCAAAGCTTTTCATTTCCAAACCACCAGCACCCCCAATTCCAAAAAACATCAACATCACCTATTAGTATACCAAATCAAATTCCACTGTTGGAATGTGTTTCATTTAATGAAATCTAATTAAAAAGCCCATCATTTAAAGCAGGTATAAGCATCCAATTAATCATTTCAATTAATAAAGAAAAATCATAGCAAACAATATGTACCATATATATGCATAAATCACTTACTGCTTGGGGAACAACTGGTGCAGCAGCTCCTACATGAATAGCATCATATGGAGCTTCTTCAGAATATCCCAACCTTCCATCTCCCACTACAAGGGGGGGGGGGAAATATATATACAAGGATGAGGAACAGCTGACTTCATATTGTCCTCAGCTTATTCAAGACACTGAACTCATAAATGAAATCTTAACTAAGTTTATGAGTTTATGTGGAACCAGCAAAAAAAAATGTTGAAATTAAAAATAGCCATAATTAGCCTCCTAAATTTTAATCATATTCCCAACTGAAATTTCTACTGGGAATGAACGACCTGGGTTCCAGGGAATTAGTACCAAACAGCAGTAGTTCACTAAATGCAGCCAGATGTGGACACAACAAAAGGCAGCTGTACATGAGGATTGGAAAGGGCTCCTAGTGATTTCTGCTCTTGTGCAACTGCTGTGCCATAAAGAGGAAACACTTTTACAGAGTGGACCCACAAATGAAACCCAGTTTGAAAGGCTATGACTCCCTGTGCCAACGCTAAACTTCTTAGATTGGATCCCATGACCTGGTCACTAAGCACAGTAGCTTGCAAAAGATTACAGACCTAAGCACATGTAACTGAAAATGAAGTTATTAGTGGGTTTGGAAGGTTTTTGTTTTAAAAACCCCATCAAAAAGTAAACATAATAATTAAATAAAATTATATAAGTTGGATAGTAAACCTAACTACTTTAGATGTTTATATTTCATAGAAAACCTACTACAAAAAGTAAGACCCTGCAGTGAACAACCATATTCCTATACCTATTTTTTACTGTTAATATACTCCAGTACTTACCAATCAGTTTCACTCTTCCTGAAGATAACAATAGGGGATCGTCCTTTTTAACATTATTTATTGAGTCATCTACCAACTCTTTGATATGATCAATTCCTACAACTTGTCCTTTGGGACCAACCTGAAACAAAACAAGTTTATTTTGGTATGGAATGTACTATGTATGTATTCAGTTTCTTACTTTTACTTTCAATTGAAGTTATAAGCAAAGTCTACAGGAAATGAAGGATAAAACCTAATACGGGTTTTTCCTATTATCTATCTATCTGTTTTTCTTACCCCAGTTTCACCACATCCATTTTGCCTTAGAATGTTTGGCATGCAAGTTTCTTCTAATAAAGTTATTGCCATAAATACTTTTGAGTTTCTCATGGTCCATACTTATGAAGTCATTTCCCAATATTTTTTTTTCATATTAAGATATTGTAATTAACATTCCAAGAAGATATGAATATTTTAAGGCCTCAAACCAGTGCTGCATGTTAGCAGTTTTACTATGAAATACATGAATAGCAACTTATTTTGTTATGTACAGAACTTTTTTTTAACTTAACATTCTATTGGCATTTGAAATGTAATACAATATAATCTGTTCAGCACTAGTATTGACTGCTGATTCACCTAAGCAGGATTACACAGGTGACAAGGCAACTTTTTTAAAGTTCAGGGTTTCTTAAGATATACAGTGGTGCCTCGCAAGACGAAATTAATTCATTCCGCAAGTCTCTTCGTCTTGCGAGTTTTTCGTCTTGCGATGCACGGTTTCCCATAGGAATGCATTGAAAATCAATTAATGCGTTCCTAGGGAAACCGCCTTCAGACCAGGTCCGGGGACAGTCTGTCCCCGGACCTCTTCTGAAGGCTGGGGGGGGGGCAAGGGCTTTTCTTCCCACCCCCAGCATTTTAAAAAACCCCAGGACAGCGGAGGACTTCTCCGCTGTCCGGGCGATCTTAAAATGCTGGCGGGCGGCATTTTAAAATCGCCCCGGGACAGCGGAGGACTTCTCCGCTGTCCGGGGCGATTTAAAAGCCCCTGGGAAGGCAGGCAGGGGGGACAAAGACTTTCGCCCCCCCGCCCGCCTTCAGAAGGTGTTCCCGCCCCCCGCCCCGCTTCGGAGCACCGGGAGAAGCGATCTCCCCACAGCCCCTTGCTTCAAAAGAGGTCCGGGGGCAGCGGGGAAGAAGCGCTGCGCTTCCCGCTGCCCCCGGACCTCTTTTGAAGCAAGGGGCGGTGGGGAGAAGCGATCTCCCCGCAGCCCCTTGCTTCAAAAGAGGTCCGGGGGCAGCGGGAAGCGCTTCCCGCTGTCCCCGGACCTGGGGCTGCGGGGAGAAGATCGTTTCTCCCCGCCGCCCCTTGCTTCAAAAGAGAAGACCCGCTGTCCCCGGGGCAAGCTTCGTTTTGCGAAGCAAGCCCATAGGGAAATTCGTCTTGCGAGGCAACTCGAAAACGGAAAAACTTTTCGTTTTGCGAGTTTTTCGTCTCGCGAGGCGTTCGTCTTGCGGGGTACCAGTACCACTGTACTGAGATGATGGAAAGAAGCCACTAGCTGGAAAAATAATACTGAACTAGATGGACCTTGGCAGTAAGAAAAATCACCGAGGAAGGTATTGAAGTGGGGATGTGAAACATTTTGCAGCATGAATGCCTCATGAGCAACCTTCTGGGGAACCTGCATGCTGATGGTCAATGGGCCAGAGGCAACAAGTCAGCAGAGCAATGGATGCAATTCTTACATTTGTACAGTAAGCTTTATTCCAGCCACATACAAGTCAAATGCTTCTACACATCTCTGCATCTTCTACCCAGGCAGACAAGAGGCATTTTCACAATGCATATTCCAGCAAGGTAAAAGCACTTAAGGAGGGTGCAGAGCAGGGCCAGTGAGGTCTGAGAATGAGCATCACTGGGGGAGAGTCCCAAGAGCCAGACAGAGAGGTCTGGAGGGATCCCTTAGCCCTGAGGATCCCTAGCCCTGTTTTTAAAATATCCTTTTTCAGGTTATAATTACTAAGCATTACACAGGAATTTGC
Organism: Podarcis liolepis; assembly: GCF_965112155.1. Lineage (NCBI taxonomy): Eukaryota > Metazoa > Chordata > Lepidosauria > Squamata > Lacertidae > Podarcis > Podarcis liolepis. Next base: position 67,325,565 of record NC_139557.1, on the reverse strand, counting down.
CCCAGAATGGAGTACTTCCATACTTCATAGGCTGTTCTTTCTTCAAAATATTCAATCCAACTATAAGATGGCATTAAATACAAAAAACAAAAATATGAGCTGATTTGAGCTAGTATTGCTTCATGTTCTTCACTGAAGTTTATGAGCTGGACTTTATTGAAACAGTAAGGCATTGCTGTAAAGGTACCCAAAAAGACCTATCCTTCTAAAAGTATAAAATAATATCAGAATCAAGTCCTTGCAATTCTCTTGTAAAGACATAAAAAATAAAGCATTTTGTAACGCACACAGAAACATAACAAGAGTCATATATTTATTGTAAGTGGTTAAGAATTGTCCTCTCACCATTCGTGCAAAGCATGCAGAAAGAATTCCACTTCCAGATCCTACATCAAGGGCTTTGGCTCCTTCATGTAATTGTTCATATAGGAGTTCTAGAGCATATGCATGCTGACCGAAGGAAAAAAGGAAAAGATGTTGGTATTTTACTTTTGGTTTTGCCCAGTGTACAATGCTATGATTTTATGTTCTTTCATAAAGAATTCAAACTATGCAATTCCCTACAGAGAATCCAGTAACTGAACTTAATCAAGCTGTTATAGATATCAAACAATTTCACAATTTAAGAGCTGCAATTTCAAACCACATAAAGTAAGTATATCAACTGTCAATTTGTAAATGTAAAAAGATCCCCAAACCCTTTATCTAACCAAATTTGATTTCAGAATTGTCCATTTACACAATAACAGTTCAGAGGATCGAGCCCAGCATACAAAGAAATATGTTACTAAATGAAAAATGGCTTTTAGGACCCCCAAAGGTTATCTGACAAGAACCCATGAGCTTAAGATTTGCTATTAAGTTTTGTATTTTTCTCTATAAACCCTAATAAAATCTATTGAGCTTACATAATGAGCCTAGACACAGAAAGACAGAAAAGCATTCAAAAGAAACTTGTGCCAGGCAGACTGTGAATCTATCAATCAAGTCTACTATTGACAGCAACTATGATATGGAATGTTAATGGGTGTCAGAGTTGGAAGCCAACCCCACCCACAAAGAAAAACATGAGGGAGAGAGAAAAAACCTACCTTCTTAAACCACTAATAACTAACAGTATCCTTAAAAAGGGTCGAAAACAAAATAAAAAAATCCTTCCAGTACCACCTTAAAGACCAACTAAGTTTGTCATTAGTATGAGCTTTCGTGTGCATGCACACTTCTTCAGATACACTGAAACTCTTTCAGTTTCAGTGTATCTATGGCAGACCAACACGGCTACCTATCTGTAACTTAAAAAGGGTGTGGGGGATAAGCATTAGGTTCCCCCCACCATGTACTACACTGGGGTGTTTCATCAGGGTAGAAAGAGGAAAATGAAAGTTTAGTTGTTAAAGGAGGCAGGCTGACAGTATATAAATATAACGCTTACCATGTGTGGAGCACTGATTGTTGCTTGAAATCCTATGAAACATTTAAAGAATTATATGAGTAACAAAACAGCTCACTTATCAAAATGTTCAACATTAGCACCTTTGCTAGCCAATAAATGAGGACTTAGATATATCATTTCTGAAGTAGTATAACGACAAAGAAACAGTTTTCAAGAGCAAATCATTGCTACAACAACAACCAATTAATTGTAGAGTTATCTTGACTAACGAGATGGCATTTGCAACACTTCTGGAACAGTTCACCTTTGGTTCAACACAACAAGGGCTTAGGAAAATAAAGCTTTTAGTCATCATTAAAGACTTTGAATACATAATTTTCATACCTATTGATTGAGGAGAATCCATATATGGGTTGCATTTTGCATAATGGCAGCGGTCTGTTGCAAGCATTACTTCAAATACTTTATCTGACTTGATTATTCCATTTTCTGGAAGAAAGGCAAATCAAAATATAAGGGAATATTATTCCACAATACCATTATACTGAAACTACAAAATAAAATGTACCACAGTCTTCAGAAAAAACACAAGAGGTCAGTCAATTGATGTAATGCTCAGTTGTAAACTTTTATAGGAGAGAATTTTTCAAGACTCAAACAGCAATACAAATGTCTGCTACGAATCCAGGAAGGATTGAGTTAATTACTGAAACAATATATATATTACAAAAGAGATTATAAAAAAAGAGATTACATTCTTGTAGCAAAATGTTTTGGCTTTTCCCTTCTTCAGCAGCTCTGAAGTGAACCAACTCACATCGGGGAACTTCAGGAAGATGATACTTTAAAATATAGCCTACAGCAGTGATATACTGCTGTTAGTTTATCTGCAAATTATGGAAGCTGAAATTCATCATTTCAACATTACTATGAAAACCCACTGTCAAAATAAATTAGAAGTTGGACCACGAGTCTTCTGGACTGCGTAGTGCTGATGTTATTGTTATAGTCAGCTATTTAAGGGTTCAGAGTGGGAAAAGCGCTTTATCCTATCCCTGCCAGTCCCTTTGTTATTCTAGAGATGGCCTGGGTGTAAGTGCTTCCAGATAAAACATGAATTTTGGGGTGGGCCAAATATTAGTCTTGCCTGTTTGGACAAATTCCTCATCTAGGACTTTGGCCTGTGATTGACTGTTTCTGGATTGGTCCCCCCCCCCCCCTTGCTAAGGTTATGTGCCACATTTCCTAAGTTCTTCTTTAGCAGAGCAGCGAAGCACATACAGCACTGAAATCCAGGCAAGAATGGGACTGCAGCAGAGAACACATGTAACCAAAATTCAGCTATACTTGTTCTAACACAGCAAAAAATAGACCACTGCAGCTCTTTGAGTTATATAAAGCCTGGCAAATCCAATGTGTATCAACACATCTGAGTTTCTTCAGTTCCGCACTCTGAAAAATGTGCCACAATTTCCAGAAAGAAAATATGTGAACTCTAGATGGGGCATTACCCTGAGAGTGTATCTTCTAATCTCATTTCAGCATAGTTGCCAATGAGAAAACACATGCAAATTGAATTAACATCCACAATGTACAATCCAGTTCCTGACTGCCTTGATTACTGATTTAGTGGCTGGGGCTATGGTACCTTTGTTGACAAGCATCATATCAGCACATGCTTAGCACTGATACCAAGTCATGCTGGTTCCCACCCCCTCAATAAGTGTGTTGTTTCATTTATTTTTTGGTCAACCAGTTCCTAACCTCCCATTTTTTTAGAAGAACAAATGAGAAAAGCTTCAGAGTACAGCTGCAACAGCATAAAAATAGATTTACAACTAAATATGATAACCGTGCTTCATTATTTACAGTACCTGTATGGTCCCTATTGGTCCAGCTTCCTTACCTCACTTTAAACTAATTAAGGATTGTCCCTGTTTCTGTGGATTGCAGAACTAGATTCTTGCAGAAGAAATAATTCTGCAACATCTAAGATAATAAAAACTGCCTTATTCCAGGTTGGACTATTTGTCCACATAGTCCAGTTCTGTCTACTCTGATTGGCAGCTCCAGAGTCTCAGGCAGATGTCTTTCCCATCTGCTATCTGACCCGCTTAACAGGTGGTGCCAGGGATTGAACTGGGAATTTTGTGTGAAATAATGTGCTCAGGTACTAAACTATGGTCTCTTCCCAACTATGTAGTAAAATAAGAACTACACTACTGCATTGTGGTTCAGCAATAGTACAAGTTATAGATAAGCCTGAGAAGAGAGTTCAAGAAACTATGAATTGTTTAATAATCTTCATACCCGTAATATGTTCACCTTTGCTATGAGAATGAACAAAATAGTCACAGGCAAGGGGGTTGGAACACCACTACATTTCATTTTGAAAAACAGTTTTTCTAAATCAGGAAATGACTAGAAGATAACAAGGGGGAAGGGGAGAAAAATAACTGTCTGATAACTAACATTTCACCCCAGATGTGGAGCACTATCTACCAGTAAAAAAAAATCTTTCTTTTTTTAGTAGCTGCAACAGAAAACAGAGCTTTGTAAGAGCCTAGATTTTTTTTCAGATCATTTTTTTTCTAGATTTCAAACTCGAATGGTTTTAAGGGTGAATTTTGGAAGTAAATGTGATCTTTGACACAGTGATTGGTTAGCTTCTTGATCAGAAGATTTAAAAACGACAGTTGAGCATGATTTTACAGGGGAAGAATCAGGTTTTAAAATAATATTTAGTCATGCTCATTAATTTCAATGAGTTCACTAATACCTAGCTGAATACCACCCTATCTGTGTCACATTTCTGGATATTTACTATTTCATTTTATCACATTTCTATCATTTTTAGGGCTGTGAAAATCATTCTGAAATTGTCATCCAAAATTTGCAAAGCAGCACTAGAATTTATGTAACACTTACCAAGGTTTTTAAGTACTAAGAGTCATATTCATTATTTAGTAGCAAAATTCAAACTACATCATGTCGTTGTCCTGCCTGCAAGCACCATACATATTTATGTTGCAAAAGGTTCTGAAACAAATCTGCAGCTTATTTAAGTCCCTGCTCACACCCCTACCTTATTAATAAACTATGATGTAGCTTTTAACTCTTCATCCCTACAACATCAAGAATAAGACAGGGGCGTAGGGAGAAAAATAACACAAGCCCACCTTCCCTACACTATTCTCAGGAAACGCTATTGCTTTGCTAGACAGTATCATTGATTTTCCAGTGATGGGTTGGTGGAAGAAGCCATATGTTCTTAATAGATAAATGTTTTTAAATATCTGGCAGGCCAGGCAGAAAAGATTAACTTCAGCATACCTTCTCTTTTTAGTTAGATTTAAACTCCTTAAGTTAGATCTTTCTGGTGTTGTCTTTGACTCCTGTTCTGCACTTAATTATTATTTTTGTATATTTATTGATCTAGATCCTTCTGGCCACCTACGCATATTTTTCTACAAAGGATAAATATAAAATACTGGAAATAGATAAATAAGAAACAAAATAAAATGAGTATTATGGATATACACAGTCATAAAATATAACTATGCATGTGCTGTTGAAGTCAGAATGTTGCAAAGTTATGTTTCTATTATAGAAGTATAAATAAATAAATAAAACCTCACCCGTCTGGCTGGGTTTCCCCAGCCACTCTGGGCGGCTTCCCACAAAATATAAAAAATATAAAAAATACATCATCAAACATTAAAAACTTCCCTAAACAGAGCTGCCTTCAGGTGTCTTCTAAAAGTCAGATAGTTATTTATTTCCTTGACATCTGATGAGAGGGTGTTTCACAGGGTGGGCGCCACTACTGAGAAGGCCCTCTGCCTGGTTCCCTGTAACTTCACTTCTCGTAGTGAGGGAACCGCCAGAAGGCCCTCGGAGCTGGACCTCAGTGAATGATGGGGGTGGAGATGCTCCTTCAGGTATACTGGGCCGAGGCTGTTTAGGGCTTTAAAGGTCAGCACCAACACTTTGAATTGTGCTCGGAAATGTACTGGGAGCCAATGTAGGTCTTTCAGGACCAGTGTTATGTGGTCTCAGCAGCCTAATTGCTCTGTTGTCAGAGGCATAAAAAAAACCACATGTCCAATTTATTTATGGTAAACAACTGCTTACTATTAGATTCTAATGGATTATTGAATAGTCCTTTATTTGATATGTTGTGAGTTTTTTACATTGTATTATCAAATATTAATATTTGATGTTTTACTGTTTTTTTATATGTGTTGGAAGCCTCCCAGAGTGGCTGGGGTAACCCAGCCAGATGGGTGGGGAATAAATAAATAAAAATTATCTTTATTATTATTATTATTTAGCAAGTAGAGACTGACACATACTAAAACTGCCTCCAAAATTTAAAAGCTGCTGTCCTATAATGAGTTTATAGACATATATAACAGAAAAAAGTATTAAGATACAATGTAATATAAAACAAATCTCAAAAATTTTCCAACTGTTTTTTACTCTGCTATTTAAACCACTTGCTGCATTCCCAAATACAACAAACAGGATACTAAAGCTTTTTACTTAGTTGCAATATGAAAGCAGGAACAGACAGCAGGAGCTGCTGCAAATGATTTTTGACTAAGACCTATAAATCTTTTCCAACCAGCTTCTCCTGTAAAATACTTCATGGAGCAGGAATGGGAACTCAAGATTCTTACTTTCGAGATCTGCTGCTCATTTATTTGGGTGCTTTTTGTACAAACCCATATAATTTAGTAATAGCCCCAAATGCTTTAATAAACAAAAATCACAACTCCATCAAACAAATCACATCACTAATTTATATTTGTGGTATCGCTACCACAGATTGTCATATATTGTGGGATTACTTTCGATTTATGCAGCCTGGTGATGTAGACAAGGCATTTGTTCCTCTGTACCAAACCATGGCTCCTTCTTGGCTTATTAAATCTAGCAGAGGGGCGTGACTGGTTGGACTGAGGGCATGGTTAACACTTCATAGTGTGAGGGGGTGATCCCTGACTTGAAAGAAACAACATCCACTCCTAAAGAAATCAACCCTGTGCCAGAATTCACCATGAAGTTGATACAGTAAGTGCCACACTTTTAACACTGGGGAGTGGGGAGGTGCCGGTAAGCATTTCTGGATACTGTTTATCTACTGATTCCAGTCTGGGTTTAGGCCTGGCCATGTGACCAAATCTGCCATGGCTGCCCTTATAAATCACTTTTACTGAGAATGGGACAAGAAGAATAAGTCCTTCCTCCTCCTCAATCTATCTGCCATGCTATCCTCCTAAATAGCTTACAGGGATTTTTTGAAATTTTACCTACAGGACCGAGTCCAGAAAGTAAGACTGGGGAATTGGTTTTTGGTCCCATGACAGTGCCACAGGGTGTTATACTATCACCAATGTTATTTAATATCTATATGAAACTGCTAGGAATGGTTATTAGGACATTTGAAGCAAGATGCTGATAATAATTTATTGTATGCCTTCCCCACCCCTCAAAAGATGGTCTCAGGGTAAGAAAAAGCATATAAAAAGACTACATATTGGAACACTCAGCTCTATTTCTCAATAAAATCTGAAACAGGAGAGGCTGCACAAGTGGTGGCCTAGTGCCTGGATGCAATGGTAGGCTGGATGAGGACATATAAACAGAACTTTGATCCAAGCAAGCTTGAGGCTCTGTGGGTGAGTGGTTCCTGTGTCCCAGAAACGGGCCAGTTGCCTCCAAGGGTGGGAGTTACACTTCCTCAGAAGATGCAGGTAAATGGTCTGGGGTTATTCCTGGATCCAGCTGTCACTAACTAGGCTCAGGTGATCTCTGTAGCTAGGAGCACCTTCCACCAGCTTCAGCCATTCCTCAACTAGGATAGCTTGCCCAAAGTAACCCAGGGCATTAGTAATTCTGAAAGTGGATTACTAAAGTATGATATATGCAGGGCTTCCCTTGCAATTGCTCTGAAAGATGCAGTCAGAGCAGGATGCTATAGCATTATCGCTGACAGGAGTGAGAACCTACTAGCAACTCAAAGAACTGCACTAGCTGCTGATTTGCTATCAGGCGAAGTTCAAGGTCTTACTATTAGCATATAAAGCCCGTAACAGCTTGGGAGCAGTTTGTCTGTGGGGTCATCTAGCCCCTTATGTGCCTACTTCCACAGCTTCAATGCGCAAAACTTACACTGAACAAACACTTTCATTATGCTGCTTTAGACACAGACTAAAAACTTTATTTCAGCAAACCTGGCCATGTAAACAAGTTATGCGTACCTGCTTTTAAATTTTGTTGAATTGTATATTGATATCTGTTTTGTGTGCACCAATAAGTGACTTTTTTATTAGGCTGTTAATCAATTATTGTAAATAAATAAAAACAACAAATTATCCATTTCATCCAACTTTCTCATTATGGGATTCGCATTTGCAGCACACATTAACATGGGTGGTGGCTCCCAGGCAAACAAAGATGTTAACAGCTGAACCGATGAGAAGCACCCCAAGAGACTCACTAGACGGTTGCATAATGTCTGGGGGGAGAGCGAAAGAGCAGCTGCCACACTATCCAAGGGACATTTTAGATTTAGATGGTTTCATTCTTCTCTGCAGTCACATGAACCTGAAACCTAACTTTGCCTTTAACGACTTGAAAAACCTGGCACTTTCCGGCTTTTGTGAGCTATGCATCGGTTGTTTACCTGTGGGTGGGATACTACATAACACATGCCCCCTGCAGTAGGTAACCCGCATAATGTTTATTTATTTTATATTAAAAAGACGTTTGGCAGGTCCGACGCGCGGTGCTCACAGCTGAGAGCCGGCCGTTTAGCTGCCTTCCCCCTTAAGACGCGGGAAACGGAAACGGAACCGGGAGAGAGAGAGAGACTACCACGACTGCCGGGCCCAGCGGCGAAGCTGGGTGGACAGCCGAGGCTGCCGCTGCCGCTTCCCCGCTTGCGAAACAGCGGAGGGACTCAGCCCTGCTCTCTTCCAGTAGTGGCGACAGCAGCCACCGCCCTCAAGCAAGCTCCCGCCGCACCGAGACACACCCGCTCGACTGCGGGGACTCTCTTCTCTCTCTCCACACCCCCCCCGCGGTGCTCGCGACCTCCCACCCGCCCACGTCTCCAGCAGCCGCCAGGCGCGAAGGCCGTTGGCGAAGGCACCCCAGCGCGCGCTTCTGAGGGCCGACAACTAACGGTCACTCCCTAGCGACGGGGTTCGCGCGCGCGCGCGCTTGTGTATGTGTGGTACATGAATGGACTGCGCGCGCCCTGGCCCCTCCTTCTGCCTCCTCCTCCTCCCACCCCCTTCCTTGGCCACCGGCCCCGGCGCGCACACCACAGACGCACTCACTGCGGAGGTTGTGGATGAGCTCGGAGTGACTGGCGCCTCCTGACTTCCAGGCCATAGCTAGACAGACTCTGCGGAGCAGGTAGAGAGCCGCCTTCAGTGCCGCGACTGCGCACAGCAGTTTCCCCAGGAAGGACACAACCTCCAGCGCCGACACAGGCGCCGCCTCCTTCCCTCCCGCAGCAGCAGCTGCCGCCGCCGCTGCCTCGCGTCCGCCGGAGGGAGGGGCCGCTCCCCCGCCCCCCCGCGGGCTCGACATTCTGAACGGGCGCCGCCGCCGGGCAACCGCGGCTGGTGTGCGCAGGCGCAGTACATGGAATAAAGGGGAGCGGGCCGGGAAGGGGGGAACCTCTTGGTGATGAGAGGAGGGGCGGGGTAGGAGGCTGGGTTCTTGGGGTTGCGGAGGACGGCGAGGGGTTTCGCAGCCGAGGTTGTGGGAAGCTGGCTGCTCCTTTAAACGGAAGCATGTGACTGGTTCTCCTGTCGGGCTATAAATAACAGTGGCATGGCCCATAAGGCACATTTGCAGTTTTATTTGCAGTGCAATGTGGGTAGGCTTTTGAGGCAGAGCTCAGTTTTAGGGGGTGAAAAGTCTCGCAGCGTCGCCGGCAGGGAGCAAAGCGCAACATACTCGCCTGGCTGGACGCATAACGCTTTCTGTCGTGTGGTGGCGGCGGCACATAGGACATATCTGTAATGGGGCCACATGATTTTTATTTATGTATCAAGAAAAAAGATTCATAGCCCACCAACCCCAGCACTGGGTACAACATAGAGAAAATCGTAACAAAACAAAAAAATCAAATGACGTACAAAAAGAGACAGTGGAAACAACAGAAAGGGGCTACAAGGATAAGCCCACTAAAACGATAGGGCTGGGGAATGTTTGTGGAATTGCTGATGGCTCTGGTGTGTGCTCAGCTGGGAGGGACAACACACCCAATGAGAAAATGCAATACGAAAATGGCAAACAAGCCCTCAACACCCCTGAAAACAGTCAGTGCCCACTAAGCTGCGACTGCGATGCCAGCCATGCCCACATGCTGCCCACCCATGGAGGGAGCCAATGAACTCTCAGCAAGATAGGCGCATCTGTAGCACACACCATTGCATCACCATACATACAACACCCATGGCGATGCCACTCTGCCCCCACTCTTATCAGCCCAAGCGGCACAGAAAACTGACCCCTACTGTGAGTTCTGAAGCATCCCTCCAGGCAGAGATTGAATCCCTTCATGCTCCTCACAACCACTGTTTTGGAGCATAACCCACCAAGGACAGGAAGGAGAGCGCACACAACACAGCACTCACATAGCTCCCCAGGCAGGGCACACCTAAAGTATACACATAACACTTATAGGTTAAAGTTATAAGGCCCACCCAAAGAGGAAGAGGCACTCTTGTTAAACAGCCAAGTCAAGGAGAGGGTGAAGAATGGTGTTCCATCTAACCTGTGAGGAGAATGAGGGAAACATGCTTCTTTAATTAATTTATTGGTAATTGCTTACACTTCCTCAACTCTGCCTAGATTTGGATGAGGAAGAACCCCAGAATCTGCAGTTTATGTACCGGAGAGGGAGAATTACTTTAACAAGAGCCATTTACTGTTCATTGCACACGTGAGATAAATAAATATTTTATTATGGCAGCACTGTTCTTCAGAACTCCCTGCCTATAGGCAAGCTTGTTTGTTGTACTGTGTGCAATGTCTGCTAAAAAAAATATTTTTTGTGTATATTGGTTTTTAAGGACGTTGATTTTATCTATATTATGATATATTATGCCTACTTTTTAAAAAGTGTTGATTTTATCAGTATTTTCCTATGAATATTTAATATTACCTTACATAAACTGCTTAGAGGGCAGAACTTTGGAGCAGAAGTTCAGGGCCCCACTCAACAGGGCTGATATACCACATTTTGAAGTAACAAAATAATACACACTGCCTTCTAAAGCTGGTACCCTCCGTAATACTTTTAAGTACAGAGTCTAAAATTACCTTACCACACCACTTGAAATCATGTAGTTTTTATAGAGGCTAGAGTAACTGCCAAGAAGCTATCCAATATGCATGCTATACTATTTTATAGTCCAATTTTATGCAGAGCTAAGTGTGCCTATACCTGTTATGTACTGAAGTTCTCACCCTGGGCCAGCAGGGGGATACTGTAGATAGTTCAGGTCCAAATATGCAAATAAGGGATCGAAAGTGATGTTCAGTGATTGGATAGTTACAGAAAATGGTTACTGTTGCGTTCTAGTGGAGCTCTTTATAAGCAGGCTGGCTGAACCCTTCAGTTCAGTTCAGTCCTGTTCTGCCCTGTGAATAAACAAGAGCTGTTTGAAGAATCGCTGTGTTGTCTGATATGTTCACCCACAACTTAACAATACCCACAAGCAATTATAGCTTTTGAAAGTACATAATAACCAATAATTCCTGGCCCAGTTTGAGTTTACAGCCACAATCCTATGTATAGTTATCTGAGAATAAACCTCATTGAACACAGTGAGACATATGACTGAGCAAGTAAGATCTGGGTGCATGGATGTGATGCTATTGAGACTGTCACATGAAATCGAGTGCTGTTTTTGTCTTGCACAAAAATTAATCCTCCAAACCAAACACATTTCGGTCTCTCTTGCTGATGAAGTACTAAAACTCATATTTTACTTATGTATACACACACTTCTTTCTCCCAGAACTGAGCAAACATCCATCAATCCATATAAATACACTATCATCCCATAATTTTGAAGCGACATATCGGGGAAACCATGATGTGGTTTCTGAAGTATCAAGGTCTGGCTTTAGAAATTGTAGAAGAAACAAGGAAGGAGCTTTACAGGCCTATGAATACTGTACTCTTCAGCTAATCCCACTGACAGCGAGTTCAACGAAGCTTATTCCATAGGAAGTGTGTTTCGAATGACACTGTGTAGCATGATCCCTCGCATGTTTACTCAAAAGTAAAAGCCACTCTATTCACTAGAATTTCCTAATAGGTGTGTTTACAGTTGCTGCTGTAGCACACATGGATGTAGCCAGGGCGGACAGCTGTCCCCCCCAATAAGTAAATAGATAAAAATACTTAACTAAAAGTAGAAATTGCAGATTTTGAGATATTTTTCTGAGCACTTGGAGTGAAAAGAAAGTAATTTAAAACAACTTGTTGAGACATTTTATTCGAAATCTGCAAGACAGAACCAGTTGATGATGACAGGTGGGTGTCCTGCCCCTGTCTTAACATAAATCCTGGCAACGCCCATAGTAGCACATAATGGGATGGTGGCCAAGAAGGATGACAGGAAGCCAAGCCTTCCCTCGTGCCATTAGGTCCCTCGTCTTTATTAGGGTGCTCAGTATTGACATATATTACGAGATGTGGGGCATCACCATCACGTCCTGAGAGAAACCGACGTGGAAGGAACGTCTGGAGATGCTTTACATCCCACCTCAGGTCCTCAGCGTTTCCTGCAATTCTAGCTACGTATTAAAAAACGAAAGGAAAAGCCAAAGGTAGAGCATCCCGCGTTACTCCCCCCCCCCCCAGTAATCTCGGGAGCCTAACGCCTCCTAGAGAGTAGATAGGTACTCCTCCTAGAGAGAGAGAGCAGAGCAGTCCTGGCAGGCTTTTGTCCCGCTTCCTTCGCCGTCTCCCGTGACGTGTGTCAGCCAATCAAGAGGGCGCATTTGAAAGTCAGCGGAGGTAAGAGACGCGGCAGGTTCTCCCCGCTTAAGCATGGAGGATGTGGCCGCCAAGTACGTGTCCCAGAAAGTTAGTAAGGCCCGCTGGCGGCCCGTGTCTGCCGCTGCCCTGCAACCTCCCGAGGTCTTCGCTACCGGCTCGTGGGATAACGAGGTAACGCGGTTTTCCACCCCGTCACCCCTTTCCACCCCGCCCCTCTCTCCTGTGGCCTCGGTGAGCTGCCTTGGAAAGGGGGGCGCAGCACTCTCCCCCGCCCCCGTCTTCGGTGCTTTCCGTTCCTACGTGCACGTTTTCCGTGTCTGAATCTTGGGGGTGGAGCTGTATTCGCTTAGACTCAGAGGTCCGTCGAAGCCCCAGACCCCATATTTTTTCTTTAGTTTATTCAACTTGTAGTAGTAGTTACGATTTAACTGGGCAGTTTTTGTGTTTTGTGTGATTTTGCCTGTTCTTATTTAACTGTTGAGCTCCCCGAGCCAGTGAGAATGTTAGGATAATAATAAAAATTAATAATAATAATAATAATTTATACCCCGCCCATCTGGCTGGGTTTCCCTAGAAAATGAACTCTTCCCCCCCTTCCCCTCTTTTTTTTTTTTAATAAAAAATGAACGATTAAAACAACTACTAGCCATTTGTTATTAAGGTGTGAGGTGGCTTAGAAATAACTGGCATATACTAATAATCATTTCATTCTGTGTTGGAAGTGTAATTTAATAGCTTTCTCTCTGTTTGCTCCCTCTCCTCACTAATGCAATAAGGTAGATTATGTGATCACTGAAAGCTTTTGTACAAAATTATAGAAACCCGGTAAGCTGTTATTGACAGATCACTAGGTACTACGTGTGTAAAAAAGAAAATCCAGCAGTTTTGTGTTTCCATTCTTTTTACCTCTATGTGGTGTGCACAATATATAGTGTTTTGTATCTACCTTTTAACTCCATATATTTGTTGATGATACTATGGTATTTGGGACGCTTTTTTAGCTTGGCAAGAAAAATGAAAGTGTAGCTGAAGTAGGTTGCTATCCAAGTTTGGTTTTTCTTATACTGGTACAAGAGCTTGCTTTTCTTGTAATCCTACAGGAAAATAAAATTTCAATATGGTCTGTTGGAGACTTTGGAAGTTTGACCCCAAATGGAGAATACCATGGAGAACCACATCTGCTATGTGATATTGAACACAGTGGTGATGTTATGGATATGGAGGTAAAAGTGCTATAAAAATAGCTCTTAATGACATTTAATTTCCATGTTAAGAAAGTTTAAGGTGTTGCAGTTATACCAGTAAGAAAGGGAGTTCCTAACCTCTACAGTTGGGGAAATTAAATATGGGACACTGATACAATTTGCTTACCAAATCTTGTGTAAATACAGATTTGTGTGTTAACATGTTTGAGGATTTCTTCTCCCTTAGTTTTTGGATCAGGAGAGAATTGTGACTGCTTCATCCACTGGAAGTGTGACCATATTCAGACATCATCAAAATAATCAGGTAAATAGTATTCGCTTTCAGCTACTATGACAGTTGCTCTGCATGTCTAAAATAAACAAGTGTGAAGCTGTTAAATATAAATGACAGCTAAAAAACTCTAATAGAAGTGGTTAGTTCTTTCTCTTGCACTTAGTTGACTAAAGTGTAATTGTGTGGTCCCTAGGCAGCTCTAGGAACATTATGAGAACTATACCCATACAACTCGTCAGGTTTGTGTTGATGTATATTAGCTGAGTATACATTAATGTTGACAAAACCTTCATTGTGGAATAGTCTGCAGTTCTAATCACTAATCATAGTGAGACGTGCTTCTGAGTACTACTGCATATGATAGTGCTGTTAATATAAAGCTCAATATACAAAAGAAAACAGTGAAACATTTCTACTTCTTTAGAACACTTATAATGTAGTCCTATATTAGATGGGGTCCCCCCCATTGTGTCTGGGACTTCATCAAAGGCTACACTGCATCTATCAGCAGTTATGGAACTGTAGAAGCAAGGGCCAGTCTCTGTCACTGGCCAGAAGAATAAGGGGCACTGGGTACTTGTGTATTTTTAATGCGTTATAAGCTGTCTCAGAGATTATTTGACCTAAAGGTAGTGTATAAATAAACAATGGGTGGGATTCAGCTAAGTCATTAAATGACATGCAATGGGACCTTCCCTCCCTCCTGCACACCCCCCAAATCTGTTCTGGTGGGTTGGAATTCCTGGAACGTATTTAGGAGGTGTGCAGGCAGAAGAAACTGGAAACCCGTTTGCATGAGCGAACCTCACTCATACCCCACCTAGCACTATGTTGAATTCCATCCATAATTATTTGCCCTTGTCCTTGAACGTCTGCTGATAACCTACCATTTGATTTGCTGTGTGTAATCAGTCTTTCAGATTAAATGTAAAACCATTCCTGCAGAATGGTTTGATGGGATATGTCTGGCAATCTGATTTCCTTGGAGTTGGTTACTCATGATAAATAACTGCAAGGCACTGACCTGAAATGTTGTAGATCAGGGTGGGGAACCTTTTTCAACCCAGGGGCTGCATTCCCTCATAGCCAGCTTTCTGAGGCCACATGCCAATGGGTTCAGAATGAAAGTAAGTGTGACCAGAGTGGATAGGGCCAGAGCTGATGCTGTGGCCAACACAAATAAATTTGCTGATGCTGTCTCACAGCATACACATATTCATTCTCTCCTGCCTTCTTGCTGCACTGAGGCTTTGAAAAACAGTAGGTTTTTTGGAAGCTATCTGTGACATGCTAATTGTGAGTGTGTACACACCGACCCAATTTGCTTGTTGTGTTAACAATAAGAAATGGTTTGCCCTGAACATAGAGATTATGTCTGTTTTGCTCTTCCCCTCGAAGAAGCAACATTCCACCACCCCTGGTTTAGCATCATGTCTTTTTCTCCAGAAAAATACACGATTAAGTCAAGAACTAACCTTAACTTGACATTGTGGTTTGGAGTGAAACAAACCACGATTGCCAATTTGGATGTAACACTAAGTTAGGGATTGTGATTTGTAGCTCCTGACTGTGTTAGAAAGGAAGTGAAGTGAGAGCCATCTGCACATCTGTGGTAAACCATTAATTAAGGTTTTCATGATGCTGCCCATCCAACATATTCTCGTTACCAGGAAAGGTGGAAACAGAATACCTCTGTGTCGCTTCCTTGAAACCTGGACATGTCACTCATGCATTTGTACTTCAAACATTTAAAAAATCCTTTGGAAGATGTGGGGTGTATAGGAGCACACAGAAATATAGTCTGTGTCTGCTTGCAAAACTGAAGATATATTTACTGGCAATTTATATAATACATAGATTGTTATCTTGACTTTTGAAACTTTAGTAGCTAACTTATGTAGTTGTTACTTCTGTAGCATTTTTCATTGTACCATTTTATTTACAATTCGCATTTATGCAGTCTTACTGCACTCTGTAAATTGGTTTAGCCTAAGTGGTAATTTGTATAAAGCTACCCAAAAACCTTTTATATCTGATGGAGTTTTGAACTTGAATGTGTGCATCGCAGCTCTAATCAGATACTGTACTAACTTTTTCCACATAGGGTGGCTGTTTAATCCTCTCTTTTGTCTTTTAGACTCTGTCTTTAAACCAGAAATGGAAAAATGCACATTACTATGATGCATCTGGTGGCAGTGCATCATGCACTGGGATCATATGCAACAGCCCTGAAATTTTTACGGTTGGTGAAGATGGTAGGATAAATGTGTTTGAAGTTGACCATAAGGAAGCTAAACGTATTATAGGTAAGTAATTTGAGCTCAAGTCCTAAATATTTGTGCAACATATTGTTGTAAACCTTCCTGCTCACCTTTTGCTAGCTCAGGATAAAAATGAATCAATTGTCTGGGGAGTCCTTGGAAGATCCATGAGTGCCATTTTTATCTTAACTTAATCATAATTGTAGGGAACAAGAATATTAAGTACACTTTTAGAACAAAGTATATACAACTATGAAATACTGGAATGTGATTTACACTGATACTGTACATTGATGGGCATGTGCAGCATTGCTTACCTTACCCTATAAACCACCAGTTCATTGAGGCTCAGGAAGACATTAAATTTTGGATGGTGCCCTTTGTCATCTGCCTTAATCTACATGCCAAGGTGTTTTGAATGTTTTTAAGCAGATGAGATAAACATTTTCCAAACTGACAGCTCTCCTGTTTGAACCGAAGTATAGCTTATGCTTTGCTATATGTTAGTACTGCTATTAGTTGTTAAAACTCCTTCTGCACACATCCAATTTCCATAGGAATGGTATACTCTGCTGCAATGCCTGTAGTTTGCTTTCTCATTAAAAGCATTCTCTAATAAAATTATTAGGTTTTTTTAGAGCAAAGAATATTCTCAGGGACCTACAGACAGACACGTTCTGCTATGGTTTTCATAAGAACTCATATGCAAATGCAGCAAAGCTTCAACAGTAAGATCTTAACGAATATGGTTAAAAAAGTGCTTTTGTAGTAATGGTTAGAAAAGTGAACAAGAAACAATAGCTTCAGCAAAATGGAAGCTGTAGACCAAAACTGTTTAGCCATTTAACAAAATCTGAAATTGCTACTGGTTTCTTAACCAAGGTATTGAGATATTTAATGATGAAATAGTGGCATAGCAAACCAGTCAGCAGTTCTCAGGGAGGCAACACTCTTCTCTCATACACCAATGAAGTTATTCTGGTGTTGATCGTTTGTGAAGACACTGATAAGGGCCATGTACACTTTAAAATATTTGACCTTTACTTTCATGAAGTTTCTAATTGGATTCTTTGCACTTTAATAAGCATTGTATAAAAATTCCCGTCTCACTTGGTAGACAGAAGTGTGAGCAATATATCAGAAACAGTAATATAGAATTCTGTGGGAATTACTCCCAGGTAAATGGCTATAGGATTACAATCCTAGTATACCCTTAATGAGAAGGTATATTAGTATATCCAACTAGTAGTTTACATGCCAGAAAATTCTAATCTCCTGGGTAAATCCTACAGTTACTTCTTAGAAACAGTTGTTCACTCTGCTTTTCTGATATATAAACAAACAATGCTTGCTAAGAGTGATACAATTTTAGATGATATGAACTTTTTTCTTTTTTTTCTAATTTCCTGTAGATAATGCTGACAGCAGTACACTCCATGCAGTTACTCAACTTCGCACAACAGAGATCCTGACAGTCAATTCCATTGGTCAGCTAAAAGTATGGGATTTCAGACAGCAAGGAAATGAGCCTTCACAGATATTTTCATTGTAAGTATGTACTCTCGGATAAGGAATGCTGTTAAAGCCAAGCACTATAGCTAAATGTCATTTGCTTCCTGGATTACAGCCTGTTTGATTCCCCATTGAAATGTGTGTTCCTCTTGCCTTGCAGGACAGGGGAAAGAGTTCCACTGCACTGTGTGGATAGGCACCCTAGTCAGCAGCACATTGTAGCCACAGGTAGCCAAGATGGAATGTTGAGTATTTGGGATGTAAGACAAGGCGGCATGCCAGTTTCCTTGCTAAATGCTCATGACGCAGAATGTAAGTACCGAAACAAACAGGCGTAATTCTTGCGCCTGTCCTAATGTCAACAACTAGAGGTACAAGCCTTCCACACATGAGTACAGTACTTGGGCGAGGCAGGATTTCCATAGAGCTCAATAGACCCTTGTATCTCTCCTCCTTGGCATATACATGGGTATATCTTTGGGAGGTCTGTACAACCTCCAGTTATTCAAATGGTTGTGGTGTGTCCATATATACGAGCTATGAGGTAAAAGAGAAATGGCTCTAAGCCAGCCTTTCTTAACATTGTGCCCCCAGATTCATAGGGTACTGTAATAGAATTGTAGCATTGCAAGGGACCCCTAGGAGCATGTGTGTGTCTTCATATCAGGGAATTAGCCCTTCCAGAACATGAATGAATAAGAGAATTTATTACAAAATTCTTAAATAGAACCTATTCCCAGTACAGTCACCCTCTGTTCTGCTGGGAGACAGGAGGGTTAGCACAGAAACTATGACACATTTTACAAAATATACAAGAGCGTAGCAACTGTAACTTGGGAACATAGTCTAGGCAGTGGAATGCCCTCATAAGGTGCTCAAGAGGGAACAATAGAGATTTCACTGTATTTTCTCAATAAAATTTCATTTCAGGAAAAGCTACAATCACACCCCATGTGAGGGTTCTGTTCCAGAGGCAGTGTGCATACTCAAAATCATTTCGTAGTTCATAGAAAAAATATATGTATGAGTCTACTTTGTAAAAATTCAAGCTTCTGTTCTACTTAGGTTCACTGCATTAGACTCAACCTCTAATAATAGTCTATTATTGTAAAATGTTACACACCTTCATGCTATATAGTATCTTTATTATGTCCAGATTAGTGTATATTGCAATAAAATTTGTTTACTTCTTCAGTATGGGAAGTCCACTTTCATCCCTCCAATCCTGATCATCTGTTCACTTGTTCAGAAGATGGAGCTCTGTGGCACTGGGATGTTTCCACTGATGTGTCTGAAAGAAAATCATTCCTTCATACAGGTAAATTTCCTATTTTTGAGAAACTTGAAGGAGCTTATCTTCTGTCAGTAGACATGGGAGTGAGTGTAAAGGAAAAGCATGGGACAACATGGGCTTATCAAGTATAGATGTTACTACATTTTTGTGTCTGCTCATCTTCAGAGAGTTCTGTTGCGATATTCAGTTTGGCATTTTCTGTTTATTTCTAATATGCTGTGTCTCTAGCCAAATTAAGATAGAGCAGTAAAACTTGGCACAATCTACATTTCAAGTTCGTAAACTGGCCTAATGTTTCTCTGCTATCCCATCTGTGGTTAATGTGAGGAGGGAGGAAATATATACATATACTAGAAATCTCAAAGGGATTCTGTGGTGAAAGCAGTACAGTATCTGGTGCCAATTTTCCAAGTTGGTGTGGTAATGTGGTATGTTTACAATCACTCTGTTTGGGGAATGAAACTTTCAGCAGTGACTTACTGCTTTGATAAAGGAAGTGAAAGGTTGGTAGTGCTTGAAGGAAACACACAAATGTAGAAAAGGAGGTGCTAGAATGAAAGGCTCAAATTTTGAAAGTTGGGTGGAAGAGATCCCCTTGAAATCAAGTGGTTGAAGGCTAGGCCATGAATTTTAAAAACAGAGATGAGCCAGGGGAAGAGAAGGAAATAATGTGTTGCATTATGTAGCATAACACGTGTATCACCTGAAGAACAGTGGTTTTGCCCATGCTGCTGCTACTCTGTTATTTATAGGCAGCCCTTTGGTAAAAGACTCCAAGAGAACCATACAACTCAAATAGTTAAACACTATAGAAAATATAATTTCTAATAATAAAACCCATAAAAAACATAAAATTCAGCAGTCATAACAACTTAAAACCATCTACAAAGTATGTTGAAACATATTGGCAATGAAGTCTTTGCCTGACACCAAACAGAAATTAAGGTAGACACTAGGGAAGTTTCCCTGGGAGAGCATTTAATATAAGAGACACTGTGACAGAGAAAATCCTCTTCCCATTATCACTTGCCTAACTTCAGGGCAACTTGCCTAACTTGTCAAGGGGATATGGACAAGACCTGAAGAATGAAGCGTTCATGTTTTGGAAGGCAGTCCTTCAGATTGCCAAGCCCCAAACCATTTAGGACTTCATAGGTAATGAATAGGGTGGTCTGGTAACCTGTATACTGAACTTTGACTGTATACTGTCTTTGAAAACT
Organism: Podarcis liolepis; assembly: GCF_965112155.1. Taxonomy (NCBI): domain Eukaryota; kingdom Metazoa; phylum Chordata; class Lepidosauria; order Squamata; family Lacertidae; genus Podarcis; species Podarcis liolepis. The sequence goes on along the minus strand of NC_139557.1, from coordinate 67,305,368 downwards.
GTTTGGAAACTGCAGTTGGTATAAAATACAGCCGATAGCCTACTAACTGGAGCTGGCTCTAGGGACCATGTCTCACTCTTGTACTAGGCTCTCATAAGTTGAAAAGGCAAAGGTAAAAAAGGTAAAGGATCCTGGATGGTGAAGTCCAGTCAAAGGCGACTATGGGGTTGTGGTACTTATCTCGCCTTCAGGCTGAGGGAGCCAGTGTTTGTCTACAGACAGCTTTCTGGGTCATGTGGCCAGCATGACTAAACCGCTTCTGGTGCAACGGAACACTGTGACATAAACCAGAGCGCACAGAAACGCCATTTACCTTCCCACCACAGTGGTACCTATTTATCTATTTGCACTGGTGTGCTTTCGAACTGCTAGGTTGGCAGGAGCTGGGACAGAGCTCACCCCGTAGTGGAATTCGAACCGCCGACTTTCTGATGGGCAAGCTCAAAAGGCTCAGTGGTTTAGACCATAGCACCACCCCATCCCTAAGTTGAGAAGGAAAGAGGTGTAGGCTATATTTCTGGGATGTTAGCAGCAAAGCCAAATACTTAAACTGTTAGCAACATGAAAAACGGTTAGTCATCACATTTGCTATGGAGAACAATGACTTTCTAATTTCTGCATTTAAGTTAAAAATTAACTCATTTTGTGTTTTATTTTAGGTGGGAGAAGTACTACTACATATCTGCCTCACAGTGCAGTTAATCAATCTGTAACAAGTGCCTGGCTGAGCAATGATCCCACTAAAGACCGCATGGAGATCACAAATTTAGTTTCAAATCCAACATTATCTGTGAATAGTTTAGATGTTTTAGGATCATGTCTTGTATATGGAACTGATGCAGAATCTATTTATGTTAAAAAAAACCTATTTGCATAATTTTATCTCCACCAAAGCTGATTTTGAACTTGTAAATGCTGAAATACATACATTTTCTAGTCATAAACTAGGGGAATAATTTGTAATGGCAGATAAACTACAATTCACATTGCAGCCTCGATTCTTTAACCATGCTACATAAAAGAAAAATAATTGCCATTTCTTTCTAGTTCATGGGTTACCAACTCCTCTTTGCAGTAAGCTACCTAAAGCTCAAAAATTTAAAAGGATAGTTCAGCCACTTTTACAGTTCTTCAGCAATCATGAAGAGTATAATTAATGCTTAGGTTACTGATAGTGGCAGTAGGTTAATTTCTGAACAAATGTTTGTTTTGGGGAGACTTATGTTGCATTTGTATGTACCAATTAGGTTACAATACTTCTAATCGAAGCTGAAAAAATATAAATCTTGGCAAAAGAAAACGGAAACAGTAGACTGTTAAAATGCTTCAAAATTTTAATAGTAAGCCATGAAATGGTTTTAAATAGTGACACTGCATACCTCCAACACTGTATCTGACAATAAGATCAATCTTTGGCCTGTCATACAAATTCCATTTAGATTAGCACTGTTACTCTGAATTTTTACTTGGAAGTAAGTCCCACTGATTTCAGGAAGACTTTTTCCCAGTTAAGTGTGCTAAGGTTCAACAGCCTTATCAATTTAAGAAACACAACTGTTTGTAAAATTGTTAAGAAATCACTGACTGCATGTATCATTTATGAGAAAACTTTATTAAGCTGTCAATAGAAGTTGGTTTTCTTTTTCCTACACTCGAGTGCTTAAACAATTATTATAGAACTTGAACATATTTATTGAATAATAAAGCTGTCTTTGATAGCTGTAAGCAGGGCTGCCAGGAGAAGGGTCTATGATAAGGTTACCAGATTTTTTTCAATGAATCCGGGGACATTTTTCAACTTCCTACTAAATACCGTAGATGGATTTTGTCAGGGGACCGATTTGTAAATCTGTGGACGTCTGGTAACCTTAGTCTATGGGTCAAAGTGAGCTTTTTAAACCAAAAGTGAATAGTTTGTTCCAGCCCTCCTCCAGGTGTATAGGACCAAGGGCTGTTTGGGGTAGGTGGGTAGGAAGGCACTGATGCACTCCAAAGAAGGCTGTCCTGTTACAGAAACCACGTGAAGGCCATAGTTTTACCTCCACAATAAGTCTTCAGTTAGGGTTTGGCTAAACAGCCCTATGCCACTTGTGAGTTGTGGCCTGATCCAAGGTGGGCCACAACAGGAGCACTACCACCATGCAAATGCACGGTAAAAGATTAAGGAATGTGTCCCCTACTTTGGGTGAAGAGTGGGTCCTGGGTCTGAGAACTGTTTCCCTGAAGAATGGGGGGTAGGCTAAGCCGAAGGAATCAGAATGCCTTAGCCTGGTTCTGTCCTCTACTTAGCCCACCCAATGGGCCAATCCGCACCCCCCGACAGCCAGAGCAGGCGAGCGAGAAGCGACCCATGAGACTGCAGCTGTTCCTTGCAGCCACCTACTGCTCGCCGGCAACCGAGCAACGAAACTAGTTGCAAGAAACTGCTGCCGCAGCCATCTCTCACTCTCTCAGCGGCACGCTCATATCATTGCCCAGGCCCTACTGTTTGGCCCGCTTGCTCGCCCGCCTGAGCAGCCGCTTGCGCTGCGTGCTCCTCCCGGGCAGAAGCAAGCGGAGGCTGCTGCTGCTCGTTGGCACTGCCAGCTCCTCCGCCTCCCTTCGGTGAGAGGGAGCTCACAGGCGCTGCGAGACAGGCACGCACCTGCTTTCTCCCCACTGCTCGCCTGGCCCGGCTTCCCTCGCCAGTTGCATCACCCGCACCCCCCCCCCAGAAGGCGGAGGCTCCTGACTCCTCGCATTCCAAAGCGGGGGGAGAGGAGGAGGAGGCCAGAAGCCGGCGAAACACGCAAAGGAAGACGGGAAAAGGTTTTACATCCGGGAACCTTGGGCGACAGGCCCTCCGACAAAATGGCGGCCCGGAACTGAACCCCGGAAAAAAGGGGGGTGGGAGATATTGCAGGGGGGAGGGGACGAGCAACTGCTGCCATCAGCACCGGGGACCGAAGCTTTACTGGCCGCTGCAGAGACGCGCCGCTCCCGCCCCTCTGGGAATCGCTCGCCTTGAGGCGCTGCCGTCTCCTCCTCCTCCCTCAGGCAGGTGGGTAGGAAGGCTTGGCTGCAGTTCCGCCTCAGGGAAGGAAACTCGGTGGCTAGTTAATGGGGAAGGCCCTGCGCACCGCACGCCTTGGCCTGGGGTGTTATAACGGGTCCTTCGCTGCCACGGCAAGAACGTCGCTGCCTCCCTTGCGTGGTGAGCGTCTCACCTCCTTCCTCCCCCCGCATTCCTCCGTCTCCGTACAGCTTCTCTCAGGCAGGTTTCTGGCCTTTTTGGTGTCGTGGGCGTTCCTTATTAGACCATCCGTCCCATTCAACCTTAGACACCCGCTTGCAGCCACCTTATTTATTTCCTGCTCTCCATCTGTTCCCCACTTTTTCATGCCGTGCTGACGAGAAGTAAGTGCAACGTCTTTACGAAGTAGCTGTTCTCTTTTATTTCTCTGTTTGGAATTTCGTTTTCCTGTCAGATCTCTCTATCTTGCTGACTGGTTTTTAAAAAATGATAATTAAAGAAAGGTAGTAGTTAACATTCTCCCAGGGCAGATCAGAATTGTTTAGAAACCTGCCTACTATTTCTCCAACCAGCCAGATCTGTATTATAATTTTTTAAATGTTTCATCTTACTGCTTGGAATAATGATTAGATGAAAAAGAATGCCTGTTCAAAGTATAACACCAATGTGAATCTGAGATTAATCTGCAAGATCAAATCACTTAACAGAGAACATTATCTAACTGATATGATGCTGAAAGGCTTTTCTTTTTCTGGTTTACAGTACTGTATAGTACTTTGCTTAGGTGCACTTTTGAGTTGAACTGATCTATAGTCATAAATAGCCTAATTGTGAAGAAAAACCTGCAGTTGAAGTTTTTTTCTCTTTAAACCACAGCTCCACTTCCAAGTATTTTGGTATTGATTGTCATTATTAAATATTAGGTGCTTAACATTCTGCTGTATGCTATACAAATAATAAAATAGACAAACTTTTGCCTAGATGGCATACTATATTATCTTGTGCCCAGGGTGGAGAGAGGGAATATTGTAAACAAAAAACACAGAATCTCAGATATATAAATTTTACTTAAGGGGGGAGGAATGAAAAGATTACTGTTCTTTTGTTTTAAAAGTGTGCCTCAATGTGGTGTTTTTGCGACATAATGATTGTAGGTATTAACAGTTATAAAAGTTAGCTGTGTCTTTTGTCCTCATAGTTTATAGCGTGGGTAGGCAAACTAAGGCCCCTAGGGCCGGATGTGGCCCAATCACCTTCTAAATCCGGCCCCCAGATGGTCCGGTAATCAGCATGTTTTTACATGAGTAGAATGTGCCCTTTTATTTAAAATGCATCTCTGGGTTATTTGTGAGGCATAAGAATTTGTTCATATTCCAACACCCCCAAATATAGTCCGGCCCCCCACAAGGTCTGAGGGACAGTGGACCGGCCCCCTGCTGAAAAGGTTTGCTGACCCCTGGTTTATAGTATTGCATTGGCATTTATGAGCTATTGGACTTTTGCTCCATTGTTATAGGTTTCCTAACAGCTTGATCTTACACATGTTTATTCAAGTTTAATTTATTTAAATTGGGCTTACTCCCAAGTATGTTTGTGATCTAAGGTAGTGGTTTCCAAACTTGTTATCTCCTGGACCGGACCACCTGAAAATTGCTGAGTGTCTTGGCAGACCACTTAATGATTTTCTATTTGTTTAGCAATTGTACTGTGCTGTCCTAGATACTGAAGTATTTCTTTAAAATTGTATGGAATTCAAATTTTAATACAATAACTTGGCGCTCAGGACTCTTAAGTGGAATCAGCAAATACTGCATCTCCATTCTACCTGCAAGAATGTCCAGTTTGCAGAGCAGCAGCTTCCTTTAATCAACACATTTCCATTAGAGAAGCCTTTTTCATTTGTAACATGGCAGGTCTGAATCCAGCTCTTTGTGAATTAAAGCATGACTAGTGATGGACGCGGGTGGTGCTGTGGGTTAAACCACAGAGCCTAGGACTTGCTGATCAGAAGGTCGGCGGTTCAAATGCCCGTGATGGGGTGAGCTCCCGTTGCTCAGTCCCTGCTCTTGCCAACCTAGCAGTTCGAAAGCACGTCAAAGTGCAAGTAGATAAATAGGTACCACTCCGGCGGGAAGGTAAACGGCATTTCCGTGCGCTGCTCTGGTTCACCAGAAGCAGCTTAGTCATGCTGGCCACATGCCCTGGAAACTGTCTGCGGACAAACGCCAGCTCCCTCAGCCAGTAAAGCGAGATGAGCGCCGCTATCCCAGAGAGTTGTCTGCGACTGGACCTAATGGTCAGGGGTCCCTTTACCTTTACCTTTAGTGATATTTAGCAGGAAGAGAAAAATAGTTTTAAACTTTAATATATTGAAAGAAAACAGAAGGGACACAAGCCAATTCCTATCAGCTTTTAAAAAATAAGTTAATACAACATGTAATATTTTAGTTCACATATAGTGTTGAGCATTTCTAGTTGATTCCTATTCAAAGAGGTATTTTCATATTGGCCATCCCAGTAGGATTTCTTTCTTTCTTTATTACAGGTGTGGATTCCACATTCTTTCACTACTGCTTTTGAAAGCACTATGCTTCAAAAGCAAATTGCAGTGTAGCTGATACTTTGGTGGGTTTTTTAAGCCCACACCTCATTTGAAATGTGGAACTAAATGTGCCATTGGTAAAGTGTGGATAAAAACTTTAGAAGCTGTTCTTTTTTTCCATTGAGGACTGTTGAGGCTCATTAAAATCAATGTTGGATTGTCCACTGACTTAAGTGGGAAGAAGTAGATCATTTTGTTGAAAATGCAGACTTTAAGTAGGTAGTCCTTTTTAAAAGGTGAGTGGATAGTCCTGCAGGTCTTTGCCTCTTGTGTACCTACTATCTTTGCAGTATTTTAACTGGATTGATGGCCTATGTTCTTAGCACTACCTTGAACATCCTTCATTGAAAGCAAATATATAGGACAACATCTAGTGATGTCCACCTGATTGTGCAGCAGATTTCTGTGTATGCAATGGGACTCCCCTTCCTTTGCTCCCTTAGCTCCCCTACATGCCCTCCAAATCTCCAAAGGGCCCTTTAACCCCAGAGGTGACTAGAGGGAAAGAGGATAGGGCAGCTATTGGGAGGTGGGGCCAGGTACATCGAGATGGAGCTAAAGATAGGGGAAGTACTGTACTACAGTTTTGTGAGACACACTTATTTTAGGGTAAACCTCATTGAACAAAGTGGGACTTCTGAGTAAGATTGTGTTAGTAATCTTGACTATGTCCTACTTCAGAAATATAATTAGTCATTACATAGTGACACTACATCATTCCTATAGAGAAACCAGCAAAATGTTACCTTCAGGAACAGTTATTTTGCCACATGCAGCTCGATCCAATGCATGATTACTTATTGAATGGAATATGACTGGCTCCCAAAGTAGTATATATTGGATTGCATTCCTGTGCCTTTGACAGTAGCTTAACATGCTGAAGCTCTTCATAACATGTCTATATCAATTGTGGGGAAAGCAGTTTCCAGCCAGTGTACTTAGAAGTGGCCTTATTCCTAAGTGCATTGGAGTACAGCCTTCATAGAAACCCTGCTTTTCATATCAGGCTACTGCTAAACTCACGGAAGCAGGAAAATAAAGTTGGTAATCCTGCTGCTAGTCTAGAAAGATGCCTTGGGGGACAAGTAGAATTGCCACCTTTTCCTCACTGGATTCTTGTGCCTTCAAACAGCTGCAAGGAGAAGCAAATTTTCAGCAGCTGTAACTTACCTAGGAATGGAAAATCCAGTTTGGAGCCTGATCTGGGTATCAAAATGAACTTTCATTAAATTTGCAATAGGAATAAAAGTTTCAAGTATCCATTTCACTGAGGATTGGTGAGGCTCGGAGACCAATAACATACTTGTCCATTTCAGAGAGTGTGCAGTTGCAAAAGCCTATTGTAGAGCAGAGAAAATGGTAGTTATGTTGTGTTTTATAAATCCAGATGTGCACCAGATGAGTTAGCTTCACTTAAAAATTTCAGAGGGGAAAAATGGAGTACTGCTACTGAAAGTAAACCTCCAACAAAGCTTTTCCAAAAGTGCATTTCAAGGACACCTCACCCCCATTTTAAAAGCAATTTAAAATATTTCTTTCTCCACAAACTAGACATAAGTTTAATTTACCCCAACAGAAATGACTTCTTGCAAAAAGAGGTCTGAATTTTTGCATAATAGTCTTGGACTTGGTTAGTTTGTTTTGAGAGTCTGCAGTCAATACCAGCAGTATCCCCAGTCTTTGACAGCACACAGAACATTTACGTTGGGTGAGTTATACATGGATATCTCTGAAGTTGTGTCTTCTTTATAGAGTCTCTCCATGCCTGCTTCCCTCAATTCAAGCTAGGTTATAAAGAATAAAGCATTTTGCTAAAGCTGTCAGATCAAATCATTTGGAAACAAACATGTAAATAAAACTCTGGCTGCAATCCTATGCACACTTAATTGAGAGTAAAACCAAATGATCCCAGCAGGAGTTATTTTTTACTAAGCATGCATAGGATTTTGCTGTTGGCAGGAAAACAACAATTGGAAAATGTTATAACAATGACATTTATTTATTTAGGGTGGCTGACCTAGGTTTGAATGAATGGTTATCCTCCTGGAATCAAGGTCAACCGTGAATTTTGAAGTTGCCATCCAACTTGTTGAGTATATTGAAGGTGAATCTTCGTTAAAGGTTATACAGTTTCATGAAGAGAAGTGAGAAGCCAGAAGGTTATAGACAAATGAGGCCAAAAACTTTTCCTGCCAGTAATTACACTGGTAGCAGCCGGCAAATGTTGCAAGAAATACGAGAAAGCCTTAGAAATTTGCCTAAGCCCTCTGAAGCTGCAAAAGTTGAGCAAAATGTGGGTAAAATATCAACTGATGATCCCAGACAGGGTCGAAATCCCCCTAAATTTGTGACCTACCATAAAGCATTACAAGAAATTCGAAATTCTCTGCTTCCCTTTGCAAATGAAACAAGTTCTTCAACAAGAGGAACATCAGAAGTTAATCGGCAGATGTTGCAAGATCTACAAGCTGCTGGATTTGATGAGGTAAAATAACAAATTTAAGTGGTTACTTATATTAATGATAGTGCAAAAGCCATATGAAATCTTTGTGAATGTTTTGCTTGTAATTTGTTATTGGGGACTCAGAAAACAGTGTTGCAGGTAATATTTTGCTGCTTCCTATGCACATTCCTAGTATAAGCTTAATGTTCCTGTCTAGAAATGCAGAGTGTATAACTTTGGCTTTCTAGTGATTATAATTAGTTCTATTGGTTTTCAAAAGGATTTGTTTTTCTTTATTGATTGTGGTTCAGGTCTTTTCCACAAGCATTTCAGATTGCTAGCAACCTCTTATTTGATTAAAGTTAATACCATAAGTAATGTTAATGAGATGATTATTTTATACACTGTTGCTCTTTTTGTGTTTTCTGTTGTATCTTATTATTTTTGGGATTTCATTAGTGCATAAAATTCAAGTGCTTTAGATGGTGCAACAAATCAGCCCAAGTACCCAACTCTTTCAGTGTAACTTGTATACTTTTAAGATGCATCATGTTTTTGAGGCTGCATTCCTAACATGCTTACCAGAGGAAGTCTCTTTGCCATATTTCTCTCTTCTCTGGAGTCTGTCAATCATCTGCTTTGGATCATTTTCTCTTTATCTCTTTCCTCACAATCTTGTTAGTTATTTTGTTTTATGCTGAACCTTCAGCTTCACTTCTATATTTGTTTCCATTTCTGATAACTCTGCTTGAGTTTTTGCTATTTCTGGCGAGATGTGTTTCCATTCGCTTTCTCTTAACGTTTGCCAAACTGGGCTATTGGTCTTTTCTACTTCTTTACGTACACTATATTTATTTTCTTTTACTTTGCATCATTCTTCTCCTTTAAAGTTAAAGTTGTTTTTAATTCCTCTCTTTATTCAAGCTGTTTCAAAAAATTGTTCAAACATACCGTATTTTTCGCCCCATAAGACGCACCGGCCCATAAGACGCACCTAGTTTTTTGGGGGGAAATAAAGGGGGGGGAAATTATTTCCCCCCCAGGTGCGCTGCGCTAATCCCGAAGCTTGGGGTGTGCTGAGCTCAGCGCGCCCCAAGCTTCTGGGTGCCGGCAAGGTCTCCGCTAGCCCTGGGAGAGCCGGGGGGCTCTCCCAGGGCTAGCGGACCCCTGCGCTACACCAGAAGCTTGGGGCGTGCTGAGCTCAGCGCGCCCCAAGCTTCTGGGTGCGCGCAAGCAGTCCGCTAGCCTTGCGAGAGCCGCGGGGCTCTCCCAGGGCTAGCGGATCGCTGCGCTACACCAGAAGCTTGGGGCGTGCCGAGCTCAGCGCGCCCCAAGCTTCTGGGTGCGCGCAAGCAGTCCGCTAGCCTTGGGAGAGCCGCGGGGCTCTCCCAGGGCTAGCGGAGCACTGCGCTAATCCCGAAGCTTGGGGCGTGCGGAGCTCAGCGCGCCCCAAGCTTCTGGGTGCAGGCAAGCTCTCCGCTAGCCCTGGGAGAGCTGGGTCTCCCACAGCTAGCGGATAGCTTCCTGAAGCCTGGAGAGCGAGAGGGGTCGGTGCGTACCGACCCCCCTCGCTCTCCAGGCTTCAGGGAAAGCCTGCATTCGCCCCATAAGACGCACCCACATTTCCCTGTTCATTTTTGGAGGGGAAAAAGTGTGTCTTATAGGGCGAAAAATACGGTAAATATAACTAATATGTATTTTTTTGTTGTCCGCTTCCACTGCCAAGGCACTGGTGTAGTATTAATTATTAATTTATAGCTTTATAGCTTTGCTCTTCTCAGCTTTCTCTGGTCTCTTCCATCCTTTTAACTCTGCTGCTGATTTAGTTCATTTTGGCCACTGTCTTGGTTGTTGTTTGAATTACCTTCATTGAGTTCCTTATCAGAGACAGTTTTAATCTGTCACTTCCTTTTCTTAAACCTCTTCTCTATGGACACCCTCTTATCTATCTTGTATTTGTCTTCTCATAGTCTTCACCTCTTGCTTTACTTTCTCTCACACCCAGTGCTTTTTTGTTGCCACTGGTGAAAGGAATATGTAATGAACTAGGGACTAGGAGTTTCAAGGGAAAGTGGCAAGATATCCCCTTGCAGCTATTTCTGCTGCCTGCAACATACACCACTGAATTGAGAAACGTACTGCATGATGTAAGGGAGAGTTTTCCCTCTGTTTTCTTTCCCACTCCCTTGCAGCTGGGAGGCATCCCTTTGTCTGGGTGGCAGGAATGGATTTGGTGGATGAATATATCCTCAGTTGGGTTGCTGCTCCTGTTTATTCCAGAAAGTGGAGCTATTGAAATCAGGCAAAACTACCCTCTAAAGGAGAGCACCTTCCCTCAGTCTACTGACTTGAGTCAGGAGAGAGCTCAGACCTTTACCTTTATCTTTACCTTTCCCCCTTCTCCCTCTTTTTTGTCTGCCTTGTGTTTTCTTTAAGACCACTCTCTTATGTATTCTAAAGAGAGAGAAAGAAGCAGCTCAGTGTGCTTTTGATCCTACCCTGCCATCAGTATAATCCCCACACTCACTCTTTCCTCCTAATCCCGCATCACACTTTCTCCCACACTGCTAATCCCCAACCTTAAAATACATTGTACCAGGAAGAATAAATGTTAAATTCTAATAGAGCTCAGGGAAAGTTTGCCTCAAGTTTAATAGCTAATTGTACAACACTATGCACTAAGAAGCCTAAGGCTACAATCCTGTACCTGCTTATTGAAAGTAAGCCAAACTGAATTTAATGGAATTTACTTCTGAATAGGATAGTATTGCATTTTCAACTTCACAGTTATCAGTATTGGAGTTAGATAAAATGTCATTTAAAAGTCTTAAGGAGTGACAAAAAAAGAATCACCAAGCTACAGAGACGGATAGAAATATAGTAAGGCACTTCCGTGCAGAAGAAAAAGGACAGACTGCGAAGGATGCATCAGCCTTTGCAAGAGAGTTGATAATAACTTAAACTGTAAATTCAACCATATACTGTACAGAAGTGGACTCACTGTGTCCATTGGGGCTTACTCCCAGAAAAGGATTGCAGTCTTAGAATTCTTACAATATATAAAATCTATTGAATTTTTATTTAGTCTTTGAGGGTTAAATTATACTCTCCATGGAAAAGTATATAAGAAGCCCTGCCATCTAGAAGGTGTAATTTGGAGGGAGATACCAGCAGGAGACGGTTGATACATCCTTTCCCAACTGCCCACATGATTTGCATAATTAGCAAATTCTTTGCATAGTATGCAAATTAGGCCACATTTGGGGAACTGAAATCTAGATCTTACCTAGACATCTTCATGGTGCATTAAAGGTTTGAATGTGTTCCTTCCACCCTTTTTTGTTGTGAGTTATTGGAGGTTTTATTTTAAAACCTTTCTCCTCCCACTCTCCAAATAGGATATGGTTGTACAAGCTCTGAGACAAACCAACAGCCGCAGTATAGAAGCAGCAATTGAATTCATAAGTAAAATGAGCTACCAAGATTCTCGGCGAGAACAAATGGCAGCGGCAGCAGCTAGACCTGTTAACGCTGGCACAAAACCACCAGGTAGGTGTAAAGATAAAAAAGGTAAAGTACTGCTGGATGGTTAAGTCCAGTCAAAGGCGACTATGGCGTGCGGCGCTCATCTCGCTTCAGGCCAAGGGAGCTGGCGTTTGTCCACAGACAGCTTTCTGGGTCATGTGGCCAGAATGACTAAACCACTTCTAATATATGGCCTTGGAAACAAGATGCGAAACTGGCCACTTCCGCCGTGGTTGGAAATCTTATGGCAGAGGACAGAGAAATAAGCTTTGGAAGTTCAACATCCAAACAATAAAGACAAGACTTTTTAAAAAGTAGCATTTTCATTTATATATGCTACAAAATTTTATGTTCAGTGTTACACAATGTTACAACAAACTACTGCAGCTCAATTAATTTTGTGTATTCAGTTCATTTTGACATCGGGTTGGACGAAGATGGTGTTATTTAACTTTTGAAGTGGGTATTTAATTAAAGGCTTGTTGAAATGGGGGGGGGGGTGTCTTTTTGCTATTGCTTTCATTCTAACTCAGTACACCAGGAAGCCCCTGCACAAAGAAGGGAAGTAAGTTGAGAATGCTTCCTCATCTCATCTGGCTAGCTCCAGCCCCATTTCTCTCCCACCTTTGGGTTGGCATCTGGAAAACTGGGTATAGCTGGAGAAAGGCAATACATAGAGATCTGGACCAAGTTTTACAGCAATGGGTTACTTAACATATTATATTCAAATGTGCATAACTAAACCTTTTAAAAAAAATAAATTGAAAAACTGCCTCAGGAAAGGAGTGTAAGAGGGAGGGATGCTTAGTCTATTCTCCACCTGCCATGTCTGTGCTGAAAATCAAATGCCTCCTTCCCCCAGAGACTTTCTTGTGGAGTTCCACAATTTTCTTTGTCCTATCATACTCAGAAATTAACCACAAAAGAGAGAAAAGCCTCTTGAGCATAGGAACAATTTGGTGCAAATAAATATCTGGATAGGAAAAATAGTGTCCTCCTGTTGCTGCTTTCCTTTTGGGGGGAAAAATCTGTTTGGGCTCAGTTACATGCAGTTGTTTGTAATATGTAGTTACACAAAATATCCAGAAGAAACACCTGTGATATTTCGGGTCCTCCCCACCCCAGTCAGGTCTCTTAATTCCTCAAATAAGAAATAAAACAAAGTAGGCAATACCCCCTAAAAAAATGGACAATGCCTCCCAACAAAACAACCAAGAGAGGGAAAATAAACTTAACTTTTAAAAATAAAAAATGGTTGGGGAAAGCATGCCTGAGGGTATAAACTCTTTAGGATCTTCCAGTCTTTTTCTGTGCATAAATTTGAATTAGTTCATGCCCCTTATTCCTAGAAGTAAGTTCTTTTTAATTAATGTTTTTAAACTCAAATGAATCATTCATATTGTTTATTCAAAGTTATATTTGAAGTTTGCTTCTGTTTCCATGAAACATTACATTTATTAATGCTATGAAATTCCTGTTCTGAAATAACAGTGCACTGTGTAATAAAAAGCATACTGTTGTTTTGTTTTTAAAACAAATAGGGGGAGTGCAGCAGTCAGTCAACCGCAGGCAGAGCTGGAAAGGTTCTAAAGAATCCTTGGTGCCTCAGAGACATGGTCCTGCATTGGTAGATGGCCTGGCATTTCATTCCGAGAATCCCATTTCTCAGCCTGATGGAGGAAGACCCTTGTCTGGCTCTGGAATAACAGGATTTGCTCAGGCTCATCCTGGTAATGGACAAAGAGCAAATCCGCCACCTCCACCTCAAGTAAGGAGTGTAACCCCTCCTCCTCCACCTCCCAGGGGAACAACTCCACCTCCCAGAGGAACAACTCCACCTCCTCCTTCCTGGGAAACAAATTCTCAGACAAAACGGTATTCTGGTAGCATGGAATATATGATCTCTCGCATTTCTCCAGTGCCACCAGGGGCATGGCAAGATGGCTATCCTCCGCAACCTATAAATCCGTCATCGATGAATCCTTCCACACAGGGACAAAGAGGTATTAATTCTGTTCCTGTTGGCAGGCAACCAATAATCATGCAAAGTTCAGTTAACAACAAATTTAGTTTTTCATCTGGAAGGGCTGGAATACAAAATGGCAATTGTCAGACTGATTATATTGTTCATCAAAATATTGTGCCTGGTAACTCAGCAAATCGTCAACCACCACCGCCTTACCCCATGTCTCCGGCAAGCCAGCAAAGCCCCACACCTTTGCAAATGCAAGCAGGAGGCTCTGCAGCCCCATCATATCCTAATGGGAACATTCCTCAGTCTATGATGGTTCCAAACAGAAACAGCCACAATATGGAGCTGTACAATATAAATGTTCCTGGAATCCCAACATCCTGGCCCCAATCGTCCTCTGGGCATGAAATTCCAACTTGGCAACCTAATATTCCAGTAAGGTCAAATTCCTTCAATAACCCTCTTGGAAGCAGACAAAGTCATGCTACCAATTCACAGACTTCTGCCACCACAGTAACTGCTGTTACTCCAGCTCCTATACAGCAGCCAGTAAAAAGTATGCGTGTACTGAAACCAGAGCTGCAAACTGCCTTAGCTCCTACTCACCCTTCTTGGATGTCACAACCAATGCAGGCTGTCCAACCCATCTCCTTTTCTGAGGGACCATGTACAAATATGGCAGTCCTGTCACCTGCGCCAGAGGCTCCAACATATCAAGGTCCACCACCACCTTATCCTAAGCATTTATTACACCCAAATCCACCTGTCACTCCTTACGATTCTGTTGCAAAGCCTGGCAAAGAGGATCAGCCCAGTTTCCCTAAGGAAGAAGAAAGTGAAAAGAATGAGAACAGCGAGGGAATGGACAGAGAAAAGAAGCAAATAACAACTTCACCAGTCCCTGTTAGGAAAAACAAGAGAGATGAAGAAAGAAGGGAGTCCCGCATTCAGAGCTATTCTCCTCAGGCTTTTAAGTTCTTTATGGAGCAGCATGTCGAAAACATACTGAAATCTCACCAGCAGCGACTCCATCGTAAGAAACAACTGGAAAATGAAATGATGCGGGTAAAGCCTTTTAATTATTTAATTCCTACTTCTGTGTTGCTTCTGTGTGGAATGTTTTTCAAGCCTTATATCATTGTGTCAAATCTCTGAGGTGCACTAGGCTGACCTTCAGTGATTTACTCATGGCCAAACACTCTGAATCTGAGATCTTTTATACCCAAATGCCAGGAGCAGCTGGTGTAATGGGTTAGAACTGTGGAGCCATCTTCCTGGCAGCACCATTGCTGCAGCATACCAGGGCAGTGTTTAGGTGGAGCATCAGCGAGGTTGGGGCTCCATGAATGCACCAATGGGAGTACCAGATCGACTTTTTGACACTCCACTCCAATGATGGCCAGGTAAGCTGCAGCAGTGTTGGTGTCTGAAGGACATGTCTATGGCTCTAGCGAACCACATTGGCCGTTACTGTTAGATGCAATACTATCATTTGCCACAGCCCCCAAAATTCATACTTAGATAATTTGTTGAATCTGAGTTGTTTCCCTTATATGTATTATATCATGCAACAGTATGAAGGTAGATGTGTTGGGTATTTGTGTCTAGGAAGAAAAGTTATAAAAAATTGTTTCTGAAGTAATGTTGCATGAGCAAAATATACTTAAGCTCCTGCAAGGACCTGTTTCAGGTTTTTTGGTCATTTCTATAGCAGGCGTTTGTGACATATGCTACTAACTTACCTCTTCCATGTGCACAGTTGATGATAGTCTAGCTCTGTAGGAATGTAGCATTTGTTATAGTTCTACATTTACTCTCTTTTGAAAACTATAAATAAATAATTAAATATTATACCTAGCAGATAAATGGCTTTGATCCTGAGTTGCTGTTTGACTACCAGAAATGACTCTGAGCCTAAGATCTAAGCCTGTATCTGTACAATCTCAAATTCAGTTCCATAATATATTTGCAGAATTTATACTTTCACCTTCAATTAAAGTCCCAGGGCAGCATTTCCAGGATACTGTTTTGTCCTATGGATTCTTGTTGTTCACTCTGTTTCTCTCTTTAATGTAGTAGTGGTAGAATTCAGCCTCAGACCACAGGTGTTGTTACATATCTCTTAAACTTAAAGATCCTAATGCAGGCTTCCTCAACCTCGGCCCTCCAGATATTTTTTGGCCTACAACTCCCATGATCCCTAGCTAGCAGGACCAGTTGTCCGGGATGATGGGAATTGTAGTCTCAAAACATCTGGAGGGCTGAGGTTGAGGAAGCCTGTCCTAATGGAAGGAATCTCATTTGCAGGGGGGAAACCCTGAAAAACCAAAAGCTCCTCTAACAATCAGCAATAATGCTGCTCTAATCAGGGTATCAGGCTGGAATCACAGGAGAGCTTGAAGCTCTCTAGCCATTGTCTATACCTTTGTAGGAAAGGCCTACCTTTTCTATACCTTTGTAGGAAAGGCCTACCTTACTTTTTGAAAACAGGGTTCTTGGTTAAAAAAAGAACCTATCTCCTTATGTCTGCTGAAGCCAAGTTGGTGCATTCAAGAAACTATAAAAGGAATGCATGCAATCAGGAAGCACTGGAAAATGGGTAGAAACAAGTGATCTAAAAATGCAGTATGCCGACTTTCAACTTTATTGCTCAGAAGAGAAACAAATTGTTGATGCCATGAGAGTTGGGAATGGGGAAGTCGGAAACTTATTTATATGTGGCCAACCAAGGATATACACAAGTGTAGTCAGAAGCAGACAGCTTCCCTAGGAATGTGCCAAAGAGATGAAGTATTATTTCCCCCAAACTCTAGCAACACTGATTCTGCTAGGACCATTACTTCTAAATCTGAGCTTTGCAGCTATTTTTTGTGGCAGACATGAGCCTAGAAGTAAGTGACTCAGTAGACTGAGAGATTTAATAAATCCTGTGATGAATACAGGCTAACAAGATATAAGGGTTTTCCTTAATCTTGCTAATTTTATGTTAAGCTATTTGATGGAATGTAAAAGGCCTCTTTGAAAGAAAACAACAACTGTATACCCTCCAAAATTATGTGACGTAGGAAGGAACTGTTTTAATCAGTTGTGAGTTCTTTTGATTTGTTACAGACAGATATATTTTGACAAAGCAGTGGAATTGCATTTATTACCCGTGTTAAAAATAAGCATTGGAATTTCAGCTGCATGTTATTAATTTCTAGTTTACACTTTCCCTGGAATCAAGGGTGAACCACCTTTCTCTGCTTCTGTGACATTCTTTAGAAGTGCAGTTTTGTTTTCAAAAAATATCCCTGTTAAATTGTATCTTTATGTAATAGTAAACTAACTGATGTGTAAATCAAATTCCAGTTCTTGCTTTTTCTACATGTTCATTCTTAGTCTCTTTCCTTTTCACTTTCACTAACAGCTGATTTAACTATTAAGGTGTTGGAAGCTTTCCTGACATCTCTACCCTTCGTTACTGGGTAGGCAAGTAATATTTTGGAGACAAGTGTTGCATTTACAGAATAGCATGGACTCTTTCTTAGGGACCCTGCATGCTTATTTGCATTTGAATTAAGCATGTATTCTTTCACTGTACTTAAATGTATTTATATCAGATTACTAATCTTCCTTCCTTTTCCTGTTTTATAAAATTATTTATGGTCTGCAGTAGCACAGGGATAATGATACAATCATACTTTTGTATTTTACTTAATTCTGTATACTTAAAAGTGGCTGGTTTATTTAGTAATTTCATTACTTATTTTGCCAGACACTTATTTGTATAACTTTCCACCCTCCTTTTCTTCTAAAGATTGTGTTCAACACAATTATAAATTGAGTCCTTTAACAGTGAAGGGTAGAAAGTCACATGGGAAGAAATAGTGCAGTTTCTTTAGTAAGATTTGAATCCTGATGGGAGAATACTACTTTGCTTGTCATGTAAACAGAAGAAATGTGAATGAGATCTAGCTTTAGCTGACTATTAAGAACATGTCTATGAAGGAAAGTAGTCAAAGCCATCCTGTCCCCCAAACTCTTAGCAGTAACGGAATGTTGTGTTCAGCTTGCCTATTTTCATCAGTCAAGACCCTCATCAAACCAATTGTCCTTAAATCCTGAGCCTCATTGTGCATGGCTCTTAGTGTATGGCTTTGTTATAATCACGCCTTTTAACCATTCCTGAAAACTACATTTTGTGTCATATTTGTTCTGAAGTGTTTTCATTGACTCCTAACATATTGCAATACAGAAATTAAAACAATAAAAATGGAGGCATTATTTCCTATTTAAGGACTGGTGCTTTGTTTGTCCTAAACCTGAGTTTGTAGACATTTTCCATGAGCAATTCTTCGTTTTTTTTACTTGTCAAATTTCATATTTGTTGCATAGGTTGGGTTATCCCAAGAAGCCCAGGATCAAATGAGGAAAATGTTATGCCAAAAGGAATCTAACTACATCCGTCTGAAACGGGCAAAAATGGATAAATCAATGTTTGTTAAGATTAAGACCCTTGGAATTGGGGCATTTGGAGAGGTGTGCTTAGCAAGAAAGGTGGATACAAATGCCTTATATGCAACAAAAACTCTACGTAAAAAGGATGTGTTACTTCGGAATCAGGTTGCTCATGTTAAAGCTGAACGGGATATCCTTGCAGAAGCTGATAATGAGTGGGTAGTTCGTTTGTACTATTCATTCCAAGATAAAGACAATTTATACTTCGTTATGGACTATATTCCAGGAGGAGATATGATGAGTCTGTTAATTAGAATGGGGGTCTTCCCAGAAAATATGGCCCGGTTCTACATAGCAGAACTGATCTGCGCAGTTGAAAGTGTCCATAAGATGGGATTCATTCATAGGGACATAAAACCAGATAATATTCTGATTGATCGTGATGGCCACATCAAATTGACTGACTTTGGGCTTTGTACTGGCTTTCGGTGGACACATGATTCCAAATACTACCAGAGTGGTAAGAGAAATGTTTGCAATAATAGCAATTTTGTTACTGCATATTAGCATATATAGTAGCAGCGTTTATCTGTATTTACTAGCAGGTTTTCCACATTGCTGCCTGACTGAGCACCATAACATTTTGTGAAGTCATTATCAAAGCAGAGGTAGTCTCAATCACCCATTATATAATATTAGATGTCTTTTGTAATCTTGTCCCACTTCAAAAAATATTAATGACTATTGTGAAATGACATCATTTAAAATACAGTGGTGCCCCGCAAGACGAATGCCTCGCAAGATGGAAGACCCGCTAGATGAAAGGGTTTTCCGTTTTTGAGCTGCTTCGCAAGATGATTTTCCCTATGGGCTTGCTTTGCAAGACGAAAACGTCTTGCAAGTGTTCCGATTTCCCCCCGCTCCCCCCCTTTTTCTAAGCCGCTAATAGCCTTTTAGCCGCTAATCCGCTAAGCCTTTAATAGCCGCTAAGCCTTTAATAGCCGCTAAGCCGCTAATAGGGTTGCTTCGCAAGACGAAAAAACCGCTAGATGAAGAGACTCGCGGAACGGATTAATTTCGTCTTGCGAGGCACCACTGTACATATACAGCAAAGATGAGCAAGATTTTGCTTCCCAGTCACCCCCTTCACAATTGCTTCTTTTGGTTTGCAAAATGTTTTCTATTGCAGGTGACCACCCACGTCAGGACAGCATGGATTTCAGTAATGAATGGGGAGATCCAGCAAGCTGTAGATGTGGAGACAGGTTGAAGCCACTCGAACGTAGAGCAGCACGTCAGCACCAGCGCTGTCTGGCACACTCATTAGTTGGGACACCAAATTATATTGCACCAGAAGTATTGCTGCGGACAGGTAAATGTTTCCTGTTGTTCCTTGGCAAAGTAATTTGGTGCTAGTTTCTGAAAATGATTACCCAAAAACGCAAACTGGTAGAATAAGGAAGCACCGCTATAATACAGGACTGTATACAGTGATACAAATGACAATTTATGCTGCTATATTTTGTAACACAACATAGTGTATCAATGTGAAGAACTCTTCATCCTAATAGGGGAAGATCACAGTTATCCAACATTGTATAGATTCCTCTGCTTGTGGTAAAGTACACCTAGATAGAAAAAGCACCTATTTTTAAGGTAGCTTCTCATTTCAGCTACAAGCGCAAACATGAACAATGAAGGTTTTCCCCTGTTTGGTGAGCCTACCATTTTTTCAAAATGTTTTTATCATACAGGTAACATTGTAATACGACTGTACTGTGACACTTTATGATCTTAAATTTTGTATCATTGTGCTACGTGTGATAGAGCTCCTGACTTTTAACAGTCCTGCTGCATAATAATTAGATTAGACTTCTGTTTGTATGCTGCCTTTCCACAAAACAAATTATGTTCAATAACATTTCAGCAATAATTTATATAAGCATTGAATATAGCAACATTTCTGAAATTGAATCAAGCCAAACTGCATACACATTAAAGTGCCACATGCAAAAGCATCACTAACCATCAGCCCATTTTTAAGACCTGAAAATAAAGTTACATGCAGTAGAAAATTGAAAAACATGATGGAAAAAAAAGAAATGGAAAAAATAGCTGGTGTATTCTCAAATTAAATCTAGAATTTTTATTGAAATATTGAATTACTGAGTTTTCTTTTGTTTCAGGATATACACAGCTGTGTGACTGGTGGAGTGTTGGGGTGATTCTCTTTGAAATGCTTGTTGGACAACCTCCCTTCCTGGCACAAACACCATTGGAAACACAGATGAAGGTATCAGAGGAAAATCTACTTTCGAATGTGTTTCAGAAGTGTTTCTTCACTTGTTGGTGAGGTTAGGTGTTTTATTACTGAAACAGTCTTCTAATTTTGTTGCACTTGTTTGTGTTTTTAATCTAAAGGTTATCAATTGGAAAACATCACTGCACATTCCACTGCAAGCAAAACTAACGCCAGAGGCATCTGACCTTATTATTAAGCTCTGCCGTGGGCCAGAAGACCGCTTAGGCAAGAATGGTGCAGATGAAATAAAAGCACATCCGTTTTTTAAATCTATTGATTTTTCAAGTGATCTGCGGCAGCAACCTGCTTCCTACATCCCTAAAATTACGCATCCCACAGACACATCAAATTTTGATCCAATTGACCCAGATAAGTTATGGAGTGAGGATAAGGAAGGGAATGTAAATGACACACTTAATGGGTGGTATAAAAATGGCAAACATCCTGAACATGCTTTTTATGAATTTACATTTCGAAGGTTTTTTGATGACAATGGTTACCCTTACAGCTATCCCAAGCCTATTGAATATGAATACAATAATTGCCATAGATTGGAGTCAGAATCAGATGAAGATGAGGAGAGGACCAGAAGAGAGGCCCAAAATCATGATCTAGTTTATATTTAGTGGAGGACTTAAACCATTCTTTGGGATTTCCAAGATGTATGCTACAAGAGAACCTGAAAAACAATTGGAAAGCTGGTTTTCTGCGCACTTGGGGTGGAGAAAAAGGATGCATGATCATTGTTGATCTAGTGGTTTTTCCTGTCTTTTTTTTCTCCCTATCAATACAGAAGTCCTTTTTCAAGCATTCATTTTTTCCAGCATTGTTAAAGAGGAATATAGAAAACAGTAATGTTAGGAAAAATAAATTGTAAAATAAATAGTTACACCTTTGTAAAGTATTCAGATTAGGAAACTGTAATTTCTTTAGGAAATTAGAGACTTGTCTATTTGTATATAGACCACATACATTTATTTTCCTCCCATAATTTTTCATTTTTTAAAATTGCCTTAGCTTGACCAAATATCATTAATACCATGTACTTACTAAACTGATAGTTGTTTTTCCTGACTATTTATCAAATTCTCACTCTAGATGAGACTGCAGAGAGTAAACTAGTAGGGATTTTCTGGCACTCTATGGGGGTTGTGGGTTTGGAACAAAGAAGCATAGGATTATAATCCAAAACCCATTTAGAAGTAAACTGTTGAGAATGTAGTGGGACTGACTTCTGAGTAAACATGCATAGGAATGTTTGTGTTTCTTCTGACAATAAATGATGATGTCCACATATTAGTAATTATTTTAATTTTGCTTGATTATTTTGTGAAGCATTACTGGCTTTGTGGTGCCATAACATAAAATTGAGGTGGGGGGAGCGTGTGTGTAGAGTGATACTGGCCTATCACAAAATGTCTTTGCTGGTTGATCTCATCCTGCATTGGAAAAGACTGAAAACACTTGAGTTCCTGTGATACATACATACTATGAATTATTATCCTATCCCTGTAAGAAACGCCATAACCAGGTTCCCTGCAGTTCCATTATTACTGTCCTTGTGCTGTATCATTTCAAACCAAAGGGCTTGTTTTGAAACAGGTGGTTCAGTTCCTTACTCCCAGATTCATTAACTAATTTGTACTGAACTAGTAATCCTGCTTACTGGGGATTAGGTATAATTTTATCTCTCCAGTAGACTGCTTCTGGGATACCTTTGAAGTTGCAGCGTCTTGTTTTATCATTCCAAGAATAATAGGCTAAATCCTGATTTCCATGGTACATGTTGGCTTGAAGATATTTCTTGTTTCCTGTATAGAGGGCACATGCTGCTGTTGCAGGTAACTGTTGTACCCACAAAATCTGTTTGTACCTCAGTGATTGTAGAAGGTAAATAGTTCTTCATCCCAGAGCCAGCTACTTTAAACTAAAGGAAAAACGGCAGATCATACAATTTTGCTTGCTTGATTTTTTTTAGAAAGCAGTTCCCCCCTGCACAGATTATTCTAAACGTCCTGCTCTCTAACACAGAGATGCACAAATAGTTACCCTCTCAAACCCATATGCTAGCCTTTTCACCCTTGAAGAATTAGCAGATTCAACATCCTGTAGTAGTCATACAACTACTTAAGAATATGTATATATCACTCTGGTTGTGAAAAATAATGTGATATGCTCTGAAGAATCTCCTTCCCTGATTAGTGCTTATTCTTTTGCAATGAGTTAATTTATTATTTATTATGATTCCTTGCTTTTCCTCTGATAATGACATAAATGGCTCATAAGAATCTTCTAGATAATCTTGTGCCTATATAGTTTAACATGGTCAGGGCTGCTTATTTTCAGCATTAGAACCAGATCTTGTGCCCTTTAGACCATTCTCTGGCCTGCTTACCTCTTGAGCAATAGGCATGTTTAATATTTTTCTATTAAAAACAGTAATATTCATTGAGTATAGGCTACTGCAAAATGCATATAGATATCTGTCTTCAAGAAAACCAATTGCTCCAGCACCTTTATCATTTAACATTCTGATTTACAATTTACCTTGTGTGGGTCCTACATATGATGGGTATAAAAAAACCAATTCATGCACCCTCCCTTAGCTGGTATAAAGCTTTTAGTCTTAACTAGAGAATCTTGTGAAAGTTCTGTGGGTGGCCAGATAGTCTTGTCTTGCTCCTCTACACTACAAAACATAAATTCTGTGTTTGGAGCTGAAGTGTGAATCAGACCTTGGAATGTCTAACTTTAGCATTATATAGGATGCAGTGTACAGTTATTCTAACTTTTGAGATGTGTTTTTTGTAAAAATAAAAAGTCCTATTTTAAAGAGGATTTTGAAGGTTGTCCCTTGTTTATTATTGATAGGAGTTCCAGTTAAACTGGCAAGTTGTTGTTTTTTGTCCTGCAATAAAATATAATATATTCCTGGCTAAAGCCAGATAAATTTAAACTGCTATCTACAGCTAAGTACACATGTGAACTTGCTTTCTCAGTTTCAAAACAGAATGTTCATCATCTAAACTCATAGAGAAAACAGAGAGATCTTATGTATCCCGAGTTCTCAAGTCCAGGAGCTGGCCTGTTTTGGAAGAGGTTACCCTGTCCTAGGAGCAGCAGGTCCATAGTTTAGGGGTTTTGGATTCAACTGAAGTTTCAGGTAGCCTTAGTGGCTATGAGTGCCTTTTTCCAGCTATGCACTATTTTGAAAATAAATGATTTGGTCACTGTATTCCAGACCCTGGAAACTTCCCAATTGGATCATTGCAATGCACTCTCCATTGGTCTGCCCTTAAAGATTACTTAGTAAGCTCAATTGATCAGGATTACTGGCTGGGATTCCATTTTCAATCATATAATCCCTTTTCTTAAACAGCTGCATTGGTTGCCTGTTCATTTCTGGGCCCAGTTTAAGGTGTTTATGTTAGTGTTTAAAGTAAATGGTGCTTCCGTCACGGTGTTCCGTTGCACCAGAAGTGGTTTAGTCCTGCTGGCCACATGACCCGGAAAGCTGTCTGTGGACAAACGCCAGCTCACTTGGCCTGAAGCGAGATGAGTGCCGCACCCCATAGTCACCTTTCACTGGACTTAACCATCCAGGGGTCCTTTACTGTTTACCTTTAAAGCCCTAAACTACTTAGGCCTCATATACCTGAAGGACCATCTCCTTCCCTGCAGACCCTCAGGTGTTAAGATCGGCAGAGGAGGCCTCTCTTTATAGTTTTGTTGCCCCCAAGAACTTTGGGCGAGGCTTAGAGAGGGCATTCTTGGTGACAGCCCCTAAACTGGAACTCCCACCCCACAGAGGTGTGTCTGGGACCCTCACTACAAAGTTTTCGAATATACTTGAGATGTATATTTGTGGAACCTACCCTACTTTTGTGATTAAAAAGTTTACAACAAACTACAAAGTTGTATTCTAAATTGTTGTGACCCACCCTGAGACCTTAGGTTGAAGGGCAAGTGATAAATAAAAATTAACCATAATAATAATCCAAATGTTAAGAATATATCAAAAGTTTTAGGTGCACAAATAAGGCCTGTTAAGTTTTCTAAATTTTGCCCATTACTGTTTTCAGCTAAGGAGTGATGATGTAACATTCACAAATGTAGACCCCAAATTAATTATTTTAATTAAGCTTGTTAATATTTATATGCAGAGAAATTATGAATGTGATGTGTGACTCTGCATTTTGGAACATTTAAAAAATAATATTCTGCCTCATTTGTTCCCTACTGTCCATCCAAAACATTCCAACAAATGCTACTTTTTCTTGGGGAAGGAGTGCTAAATTAGGATAACTGGTGTTTGTGAGAGTCCTCATATAAACAATGTCATGCTTTCCCACTCTTTGTGACTTATAGTCTTGGTGGACCTATTCTTTAGCAGTAGTCAGACTGGATTTATTGTAGCATCAGTTTTTATTAGCAATGTACTTCAGTTTGTGTGTCTTTATTGCCAAGTTGTGCCCTTGGAAAAACAGAAGATACGCTCATAAGCAATTGTGATGTTATAGTTGCCTTGTGTCCATGTGTAGATTTTCTCATACTTTTTTCAAAGTAGTCTCTGGTGTGAATTTCAAATATTTTATAGACTGCACAATTTACATTTTTCTTCGTAGAAGAAATTCTATTTTTTTAGTTTTGTAGTATTTTCAACAAAAAAGTTTGTGACGGGACCGAACAAAAGAGAGAAAACATAAACTTGTTCCACACTTGGTTTCTAAATAAACTTTTCAGTTAAAACGTTAAAAATGTCATTGCTTTGCTTTTCCACATACACATATGACCTGTATTTATATAAAATGTTCTATAATCATGTAATTGCATTGTAAATACGGTTGTACTATTTGCTTACATTCTTTCCTTGGGCGGGCCCTCTTGCTGATTCTTTTCTACCTTATTCGTAACCAACCTTACAGAATGTTTGACTAAAACTTCTCTCTCTTTTTTGGAGACTTTAAAAAAAAATCTGTTGTTGCAGTATGCAAAGCTGTGATGGAGAACCAGTTTTTTGGGGATTTTGTTGATATTGTATGCAGTGTGTGTGGGTTCATAGATGCTGCTGCTGTTACCCAAAGTACCTGTTAATTTTTGGCTGCAGATCTCTCGTATTTTAAACAAGACATTAGTATTTGCTGTAATGCAGCCAAAGGAAAGCAATGGTATATTTGGGTAAACATCTGATAGTAAAACTTTAAAATGCCTTAATATACCCTCCAGTGAAAGGCACTATTCAAGTTTACTTTTATATTGCATTTTGTATATATGCCTTTTGTATTGTAAACACTGCTGGTAAACATTACACTTTTATTAAGAAAATTCTGTAGTGTGGGAGAAGTGCCTTGACGGACAGTGTAACAATCATCTTTACATATTTCTGCATGTAATACTTGGTAATCCATTAAATTCCTTGAGTGTCTTATGGATCTCTTTCCACTTTTTAAATCAGTTTTCTCTAATGTACCATTTGCTGAGGTAATAAAATTTAAATTCAATGAATAAGCTGCTAATCAAATATAATTTTATACTGATGAAAAGTGTTGGTTTGGTCTTCCTCCTCTTTGTTGAATAGAGATATTGAAATCCTGGTCATTCAAATGTTATGCTGTATTTGTTTATAATGGCCATGGTTACCTGGCTCACAGGGAGCAACAGACAGATGGATCCATCTATCAGCTCATCCAAAACTCTGCTACATGGGTGAAGGGTGGTTTTCATACATTTTCCCTTGCACTAGTGTTAGGCTTGTATAGATGTCAGGGACCTACGGGTCTTTGGATCTCGGAGCTCCAAGGCCTCTAATGTCCTGGGGGGGTTGGGGGGGGAGCTTCTCTGGGTAGCAGCAGCAGTATCTTCACACCTGCCCTCACAGAACTTGGAGCCACTGGTACCATGCACCCGCACCAGTGGTGCTCTTCATCAGCTGATAGGCCTGCATACCATCCCATTACCATCTGACATGAGCATCCAGGGGTTAAGATTTTGCCCCCAGTTGTTATTTACTGTATTTCTAAAGCTGCCCTCATGCCATGGGATCCCAGGACAGTGTACAAATAGAGTATAAATCTTACCATGTAATGGAATCCCCCCCCCCCCATAAATATAGGTATTTTGAAAACCACAGTTCATAAGACTGGTAACTTCTTCCCAACTTAGGTACAAATCTAAGACCCTATCCTATTGGTCTTTATTCTAAAGTAACATGAAGTAGCATTCCAAAGTACAAATATAATAAAATATAAAATCAAAACTATAAAAAATACACAGCACTTTATGCTGCTTTTCTATACACACCTGAAAGTAAGCCCAGTTTAACTCTGAGGTCTACTTATTGGTAGATGCTCTGGGCTGTTGCATTGCTATGATACTACAGTTTGTGAAATGTATGAGGCTCTGTGAAATGCTATGAGTGTAGCATGATCCTACTGCTGCCAGTAAGGTAAGGTAAAAAGGTATTCCCTTGGCTTTGCTATGCCACTAAGCAAAAGAAGGAATCTACCCTCCACACGTCACCTCCCATCAGGCAGCAGAGCCAATGATCAAGGATAATGGAAGATACCAACTAAAACATCTGGAGGACCCCTTCTCAAAATCATATAGCCTTTAATTTCAGGAAAACAGAGGGCAACACCAAACCTGATGCCTCAACGCCTTCCACATGTGCTGAGTCAGAAATATTTTGGGCAGCAGGTTGCAGGACAGCCTCAAAGATGCACTCTCCCAAGTCCACATTCCCTGCATGTTCGCACTCCTGTTTCGGTGACGTCTGTGCTGACTTGGTCATATTCACGAAATGGAAGATGGCAGGATCCCCTCAGGGTCATAGTTACAGGCACCAACCAACCTGTTGGTAGACCAACTCTGCCTTACAAAGACGTCGGCAAACATGACATGGCAACATCAACCCTGCCCTGTGGGAGTCCCTTGCAGGTGACTGCAGTGCCTGAAGGCTGACAGGCAGGTCCAGTAGGCTAGTTTGTACACACTCAGCCCGCTCTGTATCCTGCATTCAGACGTGCAAGAAGCCTAGTCAGAGATAAAGAGCACATTCCAAGCAGGCAAGAAGGCGCGGGCGCCAAGCGGGGGGTGAAGCGGCCGGATGAGGTTGTGGCTGGGAAAGACTTCCGAGAAGGCACCTCGGCGTAGCGATCCCCGTCCCTGACATGAAGAGGTCAGGGACCACCAGAACCCTTCCCAAAGAGAGCGAGAAGCGAAAGGCCAGCCGGATCCTTCTACTTCGAGAAACCAAACAATGCGGCAAGTAGAGGCGGGGAAAGAAAGTAAAAAAGAAAAAGCGGGCAGAAGAGCCCGCCCAGCAGTGACGCCGCGAATTCTGATTGGAGAAGAGAATATAAATGAACGAAGGGGGGAAAGAATCCCACGCCACTCAGAGTCCCGAGAAAAAAAGAACCGCCCGGTGGGCGGGGCGTAGGGACGTTAGGACGCCGTGGGGCGGGACAAGAGCTGGCGCCTGCGCGCTAGCGACAGTGCCTCCGCGCGGAGTGGGCGGGAGGCGGCGCTGAGATGAGTCGGGCCCTAGCGCCACCGCCACGGTCGCCGCCGTTACGGAGCTGAGCGCGCCGAAGAGGTGAGTGAGCGTCCGCTTCCCCCTTCCGCCAGCCTCGCTTTCCCCGTCCGTTGAGCCCGGAGCGCCCCTCCCTCGCCGCCCGCCTCCTTCGGCGGCTTCTCTGGGCGGCTTCTGCCCCCCCCCCACAATAGCATCCGGAGTGGGATGTCGCCCCCCGAGCGGCGTTGGCGGGAGGGCTTTGAATGGGCTTTGCTGGTCAGCCTCTCCTCGTCCAGGAGGCCCGAAAAGAGGCTGGAGGGGAGCGCGAGGTGAGGCGCCCGCGTCCCCAGCTCCCGGTTTCCTGCGGCTCCAGACCCTGTTTCGTCTCCTCCTCCTGCTCGAGACCTTCTTTGCATTCCCTTCCCATCCTACCCCGCCCCCCCCAGCACCTGCCCGTGTGAGGCATCCCGCGGGTGACTGGAGAGCCCTTTGCCCAGTTACGTGTTCTCTTAGGATTTCAGGTGATGCGGGAGACGTCACTGTCGGGCTACTCGTCCTGCCATTCCTTGGACTGCTTTCCGGAGTAAACAACACCTGCTTTTGGAGTAAGTCAGTCTCTCTTTTTGTATGGTTGGGGGCGGAGTGGGGACATCATCGTGAGTATTGGAGGGGGGGGGACTTCTTTTTCCCCTGTGCCATAAGAGTGTGATTCCCAGCAATTGGTGCTCAGAGACATACTGCCTTTGAAAGTGGAAGTAGAACCCCTGGCCATTGTAGCCAGTAGCCATGGAAAGCTTTATTCACCATGAATTTGTCTAATCCTCTTTTAAAGTTATCCAGGTCGGTGATGCTACCTCTTGTGAGAGTGAACTCCATAGTTAAACTATGTGCTGTGTGTGAAGAAGCCCTTTCTTTTACCTGTCCGGAATCTTCCTGTATTCAGCTTCATTGGATGTTCCCAAGTTATGAGAGAGGAAGGAAAAATTTTCTCTTTCTGCTAGTTCTCCATACTATACTGTTAGAGATTTTGGAGTGCTCCCCGCCCCCCAAATCCTAGAAATTAATAAATGGTAGTATTTTGATGATTTAGGATGTGAAAGAAGAAGTACAAACTGCAGAGGAATTCCTGGGCTAGTCTATTCAAAACAGGGCCATTAAGGAACAATAGAGTTCCAGTGATACCTGACCAATATTTTAACAGTGGCCCACTAATTAAAATAACCTGGCAATGCAAGAGAACTGTCCTTCCCCCCTGCCCTAAGGTGTGAACAGAGACTGGGGTTTGGAAGGTTGGCAGGGTGACTGTGTGTTTGAGGTGACAGGAAAAAGGAGTCTGGGAAGGAGGCGGAGGAAGAGAGACTGGGATCCATCTTTGGGCAGGCTGGCTGAGGGAGATGCCTTGACTCCAGGGCTTCACTGCTGCAGGGACAAGCCCTCTTGAAATGACCATGCTGTAAGATTTGGACTCCTCCCATGCAGACTGAAGCCACGACAGTTTCCACCATGTCTCAGTTCTTCAAAGGACCACAGTGCCTGGAACCCCATGAGCATGAGCTCTTGCCACTGCTCAGCAGAGAGTGGGAGGCACCCAGCTTTTGTAACAATACATAATTTTATGCATCTTTATAATTTCTTCTTTAGATTTGTATAATGGCATTATGATATTGAGATCTTTATTTTCCATTCCTTTGCTAATGATCTTTAGCATGGAAGTTGCCTATTTTCACAGTTGCTGCATGACTGCATTGCAGACCTCCTGAAATTTCAGGTGTGTAGTGTGGGTTACACCTTGAACCATCATTGCTACTGGAGGCATGGGTTGCCCCAGAGGCTAGGAGTGCCTTTTCCTAGCCTTGAATGGTGCACCAGCCATAGCCATTCTTGGACAGGGCTAATCTATACACCATTAACTTCCAGGTTGGTTTACTGCAATGTGCTCTGTGTTGTGCTTGTTGTAACTTTAGGACCTGCGGCTAACTCAGTGGTTTGGTTGCTGAATGGTGCTGCCTACCATTGAGCATGTTACACTGGGGCAGGTTCAAGGTGCTTATTGACATATAAGACCCTGAACAACTTGGGGCCTGGTTACATGAGGGAGCACCTTCTCTCATATCATCCTGTCTGTTAATTGAGTTCTCTATATCAGGCCCTCCTAGTCATTCCATCACCTGCACACATGCATCCTGAAACACTCAGGGGGAGATCTTTCCAGCTCTTGGAATTCCCTCTTCCCTTAAGTATGGCAGGTACCAACCTTGTGTTTTGGCCACTTTTATCAAGCATTTCCTGTATTTTAAACACCTAGCTTTCAGTGAAATATTTTTTTATTTTTCCACTGTTATTGTTGCATTAATGCATTGTGTTATTTCTTAAATACGTTCAGAATAAGCTGCCCTGAAATTTGATAATAAGGATGGTATATAAATATTAGAAACAATGCTGGTGTTTATAGGAGTAAATATTTCATTGTTTTCTTGTCCTGTAGATAATAAACCCTGGGAGTGGAGAATTCAGTATCAGGATTGTGCATTATTGCTGTTGTTGTTGCAAGCGAGCTAATGTAAAATGATTACTCAGGGTCTGCTCCTGAAGTTTGCAAGAATGGACATTTGGTCTTGATAAAATTATTGCATCTGTTGAAATTTTGTGGGTAGCCAATCTTTTGCCCTCCAGATGTTGGGCTACAGCTGCATCACTCCTGACATTTGGTTATGGGGGCGGGGGTGTAGTCTAACAATATCTGGGGGACACCTCTTTGGTTATCCCTGGTTCAGCAGAAGGTCATCTTCCCGGTTACACAGGAAGAGGAAAGGAGGAATATGAGCTTGAGGCTTGCTGTGGTTTGTGTAAGTCCCCCTAAAGCAGCGGTCACCTTGGTTTTTAGACACCTTGTTTTTTAGACCCAAGAGAGAACACCCACACTCTTCACTTTTCCAAGGGATCTGGGTATAACTTTTGTGGCTAAGGCAGTAGTGCTCAGCAGAACAGGGTAAAGCTTCACTTTTTATCTTTCCTTTCAACACTTGGGTCACTGCTCATTACTGAGAGGGTCAGCAGAGGCAGTGGGAAGGTTGGCCCTGCTCCACCAACTACTACTGGACTAATGTCTTTTTTAAAAGATGCAAAGAGGGATATACATTTCTCAGTGAAGGCACTCAGACTCTAAAAACTGGAAACATTGTAATCAAAATGTTGTTATTTAGTCCATATTTTATTTTTGTTATTATACGTACAACTAATAATGGCAACAAAGTGTTCTGGTTCTAATAAGTGTACAGGAGCCTAATAAACAATCTTCAAACAGGTCAGAACTGGAAGCATAGTGTAGCAAGCTGTAATACAACAACAAGCATTTTCTCTTGATTTCAGTGTTTTAATTTTCTCAAAATTGATATTGGTGGGACTTTGGGTACATTGTGCCCATAATGCTCTGGTTTTCTAGAGCAGGGGTTGTCAACCTGGTCCCTACCGCCCACTAGTGGGTGTTTCAGGATTCTAGGTGGGTGGTAGGGGGTTCTACGGCACAAGCACTGGTGGGCGGTAAGGAAATTTTACCATCAAGAAAAATGCATTAGTGGGCAGTAGGTATAAAAAGGTTGACTTACCCCTGTTTTAGAGTAAAAGAATGAACAAAGTAACATGCATATCAGAGGGGATGAAGGTAGCAATGCTTTTGTCTATCCCTGTTATCCATTTACAAATAACTTTTCAAAATTAACTGTGAAACTCTAGCAGATGGCAGAATTCTGAATTGTCATTTCAGAAGCAACACTCTCCTTATGTAGTATTGTTCAGTGCTGGATCTACAAGTTTTGTCATAGGGTGCAAAAGTCTTGTTTTTTGTCCTAGGGTGCCACCCATTCTCCCTAAAGACATATGCTTTAAAAAGGCCTCATATAGGTTGGTGGGTTAAGTCAAGGAAAGGGAGCTTTGAAAATGAGTTGCTAGTTTCCTTTATACTGCGCTGTCAGATTTAAAATTCAATTAAAAGCAAAATTAAATAATAATAATAGTTTAGTAGCCAGGACCATCCAATACAGGAAATCAAGTTACATACACTTCTGTCTTCTTGGATGTATGAAGCTGTCAGTGTTCCCAGTTAGCCCATACACAGGTTGCGAACTGTAAAGCATAATGGGAGGCAAGTATATAGGGGAGTGCCTGCAAGGGGGCCACCCTCCTGGTTTGCTCTGCCCAGGGTTCATGTTCTTGCCCTGCTTGGTGCAGTGGATACTAGGAAGCAGGAGGTGACTGGAAGGGAAAGGAGGCAGAGGCACTTATCTGGACTCATCTCCTGTGGCGGGGTGTGTACCCTGAAAGCTGAGGATCGGGTGGGAGAAAAAAGGAGGCATTTGATGACAGCATATCTGTGGGTGCTGCCCTGGGCATTTCCAGCAAGAAGGCAGAGGGAATGCAGCTGCATCTGTAGTGGTGAAGTGGAAGGAAGAGGAAAACAAGGAGGGCTGCCCATCTGTCTGCCTTGGGACCTGCTGCGTCTTGGAACAAGGGCTGCCAGGCAACAGTGAGCCTAGACAAGGCAGAAATGGCCGGGGAGGTTCTGGGCTCTACTACTTCTGTTGCTGCCACTCTTGCACTGTCTGGCTGCTGTTTGCCTTCTGCTGCCAGCCCAACAGGCCAGACCCAATGTTGGGATCTCCGCCAGAGTGAAATGAGAGCCTCCTCCCGGCCCTTTCGCTCCTTTCAGCATTGAAGTGTGTGTGTGTGTGTTGAACTCAGTAATTTTGCAGCCCCCCCCCCCCAAATGTGCCATCCAGGGGCACTTGCCTGCTTTGTCCCCACACTTGATCCAGCCCAAGTATTGTTTTGGGAGAGATTCATTTAGCAGCAGAGCGCGCGCGCACACACACACACACTTTTAAAAAAATATTTAAATAGATGGTTTGAATAAAAAACAATGCTAAAGTATGATGTCATGACTGAAAATGCATTTTATAAGCTTCATAATTTCTCTTTGGAAGCTGAGCTTCTGTTAGTGCTGTTGTTAAAAGTTACAAGTCTTGGAAACTGCTGTGAAGTTTTTAGTGTACAACTTGTGTGAGAAAACATGCTTCCAAGATTTCAGCAAGCTTTCTCATAGATGTTTAGGATGGGTAAGATTGGTTCTCATACCTGATACACCTGTTTGCTAGTATGAGCTGATGACTAAACTAGTTTGAAATTACAAGTTTAGCAAGATGATGAAAACAATTAAGCAAGTAATGGCAAGTCATAAAGGAGATTTGGGTTTTTTGGATTCCAGAGTTTAAAAGCATATTACAGTTCGGTTTTTGCAGTAAAGCACGAGAGATAAGAGTGCTCTGAAAAGTCATAGGCAGGCAAAAAAGAAAGGAAGTAGATAATACTGAATGAAACGGTAGTAATGGTAAGCAAGGAGAAAACCAGAGGAAGAGTGTTTGAAATGAGAGAGCACTGTACACAAAGTAAATCCCATTAAAGAGCCACATACTAAACAAAGCAATGTATTTTAGCATTAATTTAAGTGTGGTTGGTATCTTCAATGAAATTGTTTTGTTAAACTTTTTTTAAAACTTAAGACACTTAAAAACAGCTTAATTTAAAAAAAAAAAATCTAAAAGCAGTGTACAAAACGATCAAAATATATAAAAATCAAAATTATATACCAATATCCTAAAATAAAATTTTAAAAATTACATGGTGATCAGTAGAATGTACAGCTAATAGCTGTTTATCAGGTCAATGTAGTTTGGGCCTCTGTGTTATCGGCAGGGGAAGCTGCAAACTTGCTGCCGCACCCTGCACTACTTACTGCCAGTTATGTCAGCGTGTTTTGAGTTTCTATTAATATAAGTTCTGTAGCCAGAAATGCTATCTATAACTAGTTTCAACATGTAACTCTGAATGGATTGCATACTAAATCTCATAGCAACACTTGACGCAGTGAAATGTGTTTTAAAGGGATAAAGCAGAGAGCTTTTACCAACTTCTATGAGAGTCATTCCCTGAGTTTTAATCTTGTGTTACCTACAAACAAGCAGAAATCAAAAGAGTAAAATTTCCACTAAACACAAAACTGCAGAAATGATCCTGCATTTGTTTTTAAGTGTAATTCTATCCTAAATCTCTCTTCCATGGATAACCAGATTAATTTACTTAGAACATAGTGCAGAACATTTAATGTAACATTTATGGCTGCTTATTTAAGTCTCACCAGAACAATGATCTTTTATGAATGAGCCATTAAGATACATTAGGTTTTCTAAGGGTGAACTCTTGGAATGCTGGGAGCAGATTCCAGCTAACTCAATGGCACTTGCTGCTGAATAGGTTTGCATAGAATTGCACTGTCAGGCACATCACTTCTGAAGTGATATAAAGAGAGAACTTTTAATAATAATTAAGAAGTCACAATGCGGTTGGGCAACTACAGTGTGTCTTCTCCTTCCATCAGCCTCCCTCCTGTTGATAGCATTTCTGTAATACATATGGGCAGCCCAGGATATTTAATGCATTCTGAGAGAAAAAGTATGGGGTTTTTTCTTCTTCTTTGGCTTTAATGGAACATCTTCTGCCCATCATAGCCCATCTCATGTACTTCCATGCTTTTAAAAGCCCTTGGCCACTCTGTGGTCTCAGCTATACAGCTGCAAATAAAACTTTTTAAGTGCAATATACGATGTGACACTACAGTGCAAGACGAAAGAGTTTTTCGTTTTTTGAGTTGCTTCGCAAGACGAATTTCCCTATGGGCTTGCTTCGCAAGACGAAAACGTCTTGCAAGTTTGTTTCCTTTTTCTTAAAACCGTTAATACCCAGGGAAACCGTGCTTCGCAAGACGGAAAAATCGCAAGACGGAAAAGCTCGCAGAACGAATTAATTTCGTCTTGTGAGGCACCACTGTATATGGCAATGGTGAACCTTATGGAAAATTCAATGTATTTTTAAAAATGCTTTTAAAAAAGCATTTTCAGAACATTTTTTATGTGTGTGTAGATTGCACCTGTGTCTCTCAGCCATACCCGGAAATGCCAGGGATTAAATTTAGGGCCTTCTGTATGCAAGTCAGGTGCTTTAAGACTGGTAGGGGAAATAGTTCAAATTCTGAATTTGAATAATACAAAGCAATGAAACTGGGACTGGAGGGGAAGCCATGTGTCTGGTTGCTATATACCATAGAATTTAATTCTTCAGTTTATGTTATAGTTATTCACAATTAACAGTCTAACGTAAATTATGACAAATCTACAGACTATGTGCAACTTCTATCATTATTTAAAGTATAGTTCTTTGGAGACAAAACATGCCAGAACTATGTATTGTGTAATGCTTGTGTCCTGACTATTTGACAACAGCCATGTTCACAATTGATTGAAAGGTCTTTGAGAGAGATGGCTTTGTGACAAAATGTAACTGTTCTGTAGTACTATTTTTCACATAATGTATGAAAAATTGAAATACAGCATGAGAACCTTTCCATTCTTCCACATTTCCATGTTACACATTTGACAGGTTTTCTTTATATCCCAGCTGTTGTGTATTCCAATTGCAGCATTTTTTTCCTCCCCAGCTTATGTTGACCATGAGTCTTGTCATGATAAGTGAGAATGTGAAGCTGGCCCGTGAGTACGCCTTGCTGGGAAATTATGACTCTGCAATGGTCTATTACCAGGGAGTACTTGACCAAATGAATAAATACCTCTCTTCTGTCAAAGACACATACCTCCAGCAGAAATGGCAACAGGTGGGTCATCCCTTTTCCATTGATTGGGTTCTTACTTACACTTAATTCATAAGTCCTTAGCTTAAAAAAAATTGCTTGATAATAATTTGCTTACAACAGATCAATTAAATTTTATAAACACGCACATTTCTAAAACCTCCTCTTGGTGAATTCCTGACTTACATTTACAAAAGATAAGCTGCTACTAATTGTTAGAGAAAAGGGCACCTTTAATTTTTAGGTTACCTATTACAGTGGTACCCCGCAAGACGAACGCCTCGCGAGACGAAAAACTCGCAAAACGAAAGGTTTTTTCGTTTTCGAGTTGCCTCGCAAGACGAATTTCCCTATGGGCTTGCTTCGCAAAACGAAGCTTGCCCCGGGGACAGCGGGTCTTCTCTTTTGAAGCAAGGGGCGGCGGGGAGATCGCTTTTCCCCACCGCCCCTTGCTTCAAAAGAGGTCCGGGGGCAGCGGGAAGCCCTCCCGCTGCCCCCGGACCTCTTTTGAAGCAAGCGGCTGCGCTTCTCCCCGCAGCCGCTTGCTTCAAAAGAGGTCCCGGACCTCTTTTGAAGCAAGCGGCTGCGGAGAGAAGGGATCTCCCCGCAGCCGCTTGCTTCAAAAGAGGTCCCGGACCTCTTTTGAAGCAAGCGGCTGCGGAGAGAAGGGATCTCCCCGCAGCCGCTTGCTTCAAAAGAGGTCCCCGACCTCTTTTGAAGCAAGCGGCTGCGGAGAGAAGGGATCTCCCCGCAGCCGCTTGCTTCAAAAGAGGTCCCCGACCTCTTTTGAAGCAAGCGGCTGCGGAGAGAAGCGATCTCCCCGCAGCCGCTTGCTTCAAAAGAGGTCCCCGACCTCTTTTGAAGCAAGCGGCTGCGGAGAGAAGGGATCTCCCCGCAGCCGCTTGCTTCAAAAGAGGTCCCCGACCTCTTTTGAAGCAAGCGGCTGCGGAGAGAAGGGATCTCCCCGCAGCCGCTTGCTTCAAAAGAGGTCCCGGACCTCTTTTGAAGCAAGCGGCTGCGGAGAGAAGGGATCTCCCCGCAGCCGCTTGCTTCAAAAGAGGTCCCGGACCTCTTTTGAAGCAAGCGGCTGCGGAGAGAAGGGATCTCCCCGCAGCCGCTTGCTTCAAAAGAGGTCCGGGACCTCTTTTGAAGCAAGCGGCTGCGGGGAGAAGCGCAGCCGCTTGCTTCAAAAGAGGTCCGGGGGCAGCGGGAGCGCTTCCCGCTGCCCCCGGACCTCTTTTGAAGCAAGGGGCGGTGGGGAGAAGCAATCTCCCCGTGCTCCGAAGCCGGGCGGGGGGGTGGGAACACCTGCCCCAGCCACCCCGCTTCGGAACGCTGCTCCGAAGCGGGGTGGGGGGGGCGGGAGCACCTGCCCCAGCCGCCGGGCTTCGTAGCGCTGCTGCGAAGCCGGGCCGGGGGGGGTGGGAACACCTTCTGAAGGCGGGCGGGGGGCGAAAGTCTTTGTCCCCCCTGCCTGCCTTCCCAGGGGCTTTTAAATCGCCCCGGACAGCGGAGAAGTCCTCCGCTGTCCGGGGCGATTTTAAAATGCCGTCCGCCAGCATTTTAAGATCGCCCGGACAGCGGAGAAGTCCTCCGCTGTCCCAGGGTTTTTTAAAATGCTGGGGGTGAGAAGAAAAGCCCTTGTCCCCCCCCCCCCCAGCCTTCAGAAGAGGTCTGGGGACAGACTGTCCCTGGACCTGGTCTGAAGGCGGTTTCCCTAGGAACGCATTAATTGATTTTCAATGCATTCCTATGGGAAACCGTGCATCGCAAGACGAAAAAACCGCAAGACGAAGAGATTTGCGGAACGAATTAATTTCGTCTTGCGAGGCACCACTGTATTTTAATAATTAAAAAGCCTCAAAAATAAACTCAGCACTGATTAAAATCTGGTGCCAGTGCTTAATTAGAGTTCAAGCCAAACCTTGTCCACTCAGAAGCAAGTCCTATATTGAATTTAATGGGGTTTTCTCCTAGGTATGTGGAGTTTGGATTTGCAGCCTTAGTTGATTAATCTAAAACTTACTGCTCTGATGAATTGTCTTAATTAATCACTATCATGTGAACATCTGAGCCCTTCCTGGAATGTATCACTTCAGACTACTGGTGAGGAGTTGCATTTATGAATGCTCGCCCTTAATGTTTTTCAAAAACACAACTTTATGCACAGAAAAATGTGATTTTTCTGGCATATTGTGGTTCTTTCATGTATAATAATAATAATCATTTATTATTTATACCCTGCCCATCTGGCTGGGTTTCCCCAGCCACTCTGGGCGGCTTCCAACAAAGTATTAAAATACAGTAGTCTGTTAAACATTAAAAGCTTCCCTAAAGAGGGCTGCCTTCAGGTGCCTTCTAAAAGTCTGGTAGTTGTTCTACTCTTTGACATCTGGTGGGAGGGCATTCCATAGGGCGGGTGCCACTACCGAGAAGGCGCTCTGCCTGGTTCCCTGTAACTTGGCTTCTCGCAGCTAGAGAGCCGCCAGAAGGCTCTCGGCGCTGGACCTCAGTGTGAATGATCATCTGAAATTTCCTGTCAGAAAATTTGCTCCTGCCACACTGGGAGTTGTATTCTTTCTCAGTACTAAAGGTATGATCAATGCCTGGATGGGAGGCCACATGGAAATCCTACATATGCCTCTGGAATATAAATATTTAAAGTGGGATATAAATAGAATAATAGTGCATCATTATGACGTGCTTATTTAGTACTGGAATATCTTGTAATAGCCCAAGTAACCTTGAAAGGCCTGCAGTAAATACCAGTGTGAGGGCTTCTGAGGTGCATTACCGTGCTTGCTATGAACTTTAGATTACAGAGGTCTGTTCTGGAATAACTCCCTCAAAGGGCACCTAGAATATGGGCGATCCTTAAGAGTAGCTATTACAGAGAAATAATACTGTACCTTTAATATGGAATGGTATATGCAAATGAACTTCCAAGTTAATTAGCATAAATTTGCAAACAGTACAAAGTTTTATTCTCTGGAATGAACTTTAAGTGTAAAAAAGTTTGAATGTAAGATCCATTGAAAGAAAAGTCTAGCATATAGTGGTGCATTTGTTCCCCATTTTGGTGCAGGATTTGGGAATCTTTGGTAGACCAGGTCAACTTCCTATAAAGTAACATATTTATCTTGAAAACTTCCAAATGGCCCCTTCATCCAAAATAAAGATAAAAATACAGTGGTGCCTCGCAAGACGAAATTAATTCGTTCCGCAAGTTTTTTCTTCTTGCGAGTTTTTCGTCTTGCGGAGCACGGTTTCCCATAGGAATGCATTGAAAATCAATCAATGCGTTCCTAGGGAAACCGCCTTCAGACCAGG
Source organism: Podarcis liolepis (assembly GCF_965112155.1). NCBI lineage: Eukaryota > Metazoa > Chordata > Lepidosauria > Squamata > Lacertidae > Podarcis > Podarcis liolepis. Next base: position 67,266,532 of record NC_139557.1, on the reverse strand, counting down.
TCCGGGAACAGTCTGTCCCCCGACCTCTTCTGAAGGCTGGGGGGGGGGGGGACAAGGGCTTTTCTTCCCACCCCCAGAATTTTAAAAAAACCCCGGGACAGCGGAGGACTTCTCCGCTGTCCAGGGCGATTTAAAAGCCTCTGGGAAGGCAGGCAGGGGGGACAAAGACTTTCGCCCCCCGCCGGCCTTCAAAAGCCGTCCGGGATAGCGGGAAGCGCTTCCCTGCTATCCCGGACTGCTTTTAAAATGCTGGCGGTGGGGAGCAAAGCCTTTCGGCCCCCGCTGGCCTTCCTGGACCTCTTCTGAAGGCCGGAGGGGAGGGGAGGCTTTGCTCCCCACCGCCAGCATTTAAAAGAGGTCCCTGGAGATTTCCCTATGGGCTTTCTTCTTGCGAAGCAAGCCCATAGGGAAATTCGTCTTGCGAAGCAACTCGCAAACGGAAAACCCTTTCATCTTGCGGGTTTTCCGTCTTGCGAGGCATTCGTCTTGCGAGGTACCACTGTAAAACACTGATTCACTATCAAAACAAACAATTGAAGAAAAGAAAAGCAAACAATTGAAGTTAAACATCTCTAGCAACTTCTAATGGAGCCCTATTTATTTTCTAAAGCTACGTATGCTCAGCTAGGGACACGTTTCTACCTGTTAAAGCTATACTTTTCATGTTTTCAATCAGGTTAGGCAGGAGATAAGTGTAGAAGCGAAGCACGTGAAGGATATCATGAAAACACTAGAAAGCTTTAAATTAGACAGCACGCCTTTGAAAGCTGCGCAGCAAGAATTACCGGCTCATGATGGAGAAGTTTGGTCCCTGCCTGTACCTGCTGAACGTAGGTAAGAGACGCTGAGAGTGTAAAGTGGATCAGGGAAGCCCAAAACATTACATTTAAAATGTCTGTGAGGCCCACACACTGGTTCCAGTTCCTAAGTCAGGGAAAAAGCATGCTGCCCTGTCCCCAGTATATATACCTTGGCAGTCCACATGGAGCCTCAGCACAGACCTTGCCCAGGAGGGGGGATTCCTAAGAACTATTGCCCCATAATGTAAACAATTCAGATCCTCATAGGTCCAAACAAAATGCTTATGCACTTGTCCCTATGTTGAAAGCTGATTTAGTTTAGCTTTATCACAGTTTTCTCTTTTCCATTTTCTAACTAACCAGAAGTTCACCAGGAGCCAGGAAACGTCAGTCTGCTCATTGCAGTGATTGCAGGAGCCAAAATAATCGAGCGAGTGCAGCGCCTAAAGTCTCCAGCCGTCCCTCCTCCCGAAGCTCTAACGATAAAGGCAAAATAATCCGTGGCCGGGAAAAGAAGGATCCGCAGAATAAAATGAAAGAAGAAAAAGTGAGTGTCTAAAATGTGAAGCTAGCTTTTCAAGTTTTTAGAAGTGCCCCTCTCCCATTTGGATCTCTCTCATATACACTGTCAACATTCTCAAGAGGCAGGAGGTGTAAGGTTTTAGGGAAGAGTAGTTTTAAATATGTCAATTTTGAAGCCCCATTACATTTAGTAGTGCATATTTCCAGGTAAATGTGTATAGAATTGCAGCCGTAATGAAACTAAACGTGGCATTTTTGTCAAATGGTACAAAGATGAATATTATTAGAATTTCCTTTCAGAGAGTCTGAAGGCTATAGTGTATTTCATAAGAGCATAAGTAGAGCCTGCTGGATCAGGCCGAGGGCCCATCTAGTCCTGTATCCTGTTCTCACAGTGGCTGAACAGCTGCCTGTGGGAAACCAGTAAGCAGGATTCGAGCACAACAGCATTCCCCTCTCCTGTGGTTTCCGCAAATGGATGGAGTCATTCCATTCACAGAATAACTTGATATAGTAGAGGCTTCAGTTAATGGAAGGGGACCATTTTCACCAACACCCACCATGGCACTCCAGCACTGCTCAACGCTCCAGAATATATCTTTGGGGAAGGGATCAATGGGGTTGGTAAAAATGGTTTCCCCTCTTCCACTAGCAGAGACCTCCACTATGTCCTTCCAGCCTTTGATAATCTTGGGTGGAGCCGTGGGTGCTTTTACAAAACATTTCCATTGTAAAATGCTATATAAATATACCTAATGCCACAATTCAGTAACGGAATTATTTCTTATAACAAGGTGCCAGATCAGTTCATGGCTCAGCTGACTTCTGAATTAGCTAGCCTGCACTTGGGGATTATTTTAATAGTTCCACCCAGTGCCATATTTCCATCTTGAATTTGCATTATTCTGGAATGGCTGTAAGCTGTGTAGACTATGCCCACTTTTGCCTACAGGGCCCTTGCTTCTATTATAATTAAGCGGGCATTAAGCCAGGTATAGTGATTCATTGTGTGGACAATTTTAAAATAACAAATGTAGGTTTGATATGCAAACTGTGTTTGTAATGCAGAATAAGCCCTCGTCTGACATTTCAGAATCTGAGCCAAAGAAATTTGATAGCACTGGATACGACAAAGACTTAGTAGAAGCTTTGGAAAGAGACATCATTTCCCAAAATCCCAATGTTCGATGGTAAGTGTAATCCATCTCTGTAATTTTTTTTACTTGGGAAGTATGTGTGTAAGCTCAATCCTTTAAAGAGGACAATGCTAATGCTTGGTTAAAAATTAAATTTAATCTGACAACAGATTGTAGGTCTTCCATTAATAATATTTTTCATTCAGTTTACGGCAAGATATTACATTCAAGGAATTAAGTGTATCAGGCCTAGCTCAGTGCAAAATATTGTCCACTGTGACCTGCCAACTTATTTGCATCGTTCAGCTGAATCTAGCACAAGGCTTCTATAGAGGGGATATCACCACATCATACCTACTGTGCAGCCAGGAACATCAAAATAATGGTACACAACTAGATGCTATACCACAACATCAGTGGTCTGAAAGAATAATAAGCATACTCTTAACTAATGCTGCTATACAGACTTCCTTGCTTAGAAGCAATCCTGTTACCACGTAGCCAGCTGAGTGGCTATTCACTCATTGGTTGGCACCCTGTATTTGCTATGAACAGGATGTAGTTTTAGTGGCTGAAGTATAAATGACTACTGTCCCAATGTGGGCTAGTCAACAGTTGTTAAGAGTTGCTAATTATCTGAATTAACATTTTTCTCCTTTGTGTATACATAAGGCAAGAATGTTATAAAATGAGCTTAACATATACACTTGTACCAAGAATCCCTGGAAAAGATGATCAATTTGCCTCAACAGAATTTTTCTTAGAATATTACATGAGCCAGTTTTCATTGAGGGTGGGAGAATGAGTTTGTGCATCTTAAAATTAGAGCTTGTGTAGTCTGTATTTGGGCCTGTTCAATGCCTGAAAGGGGGGGAAAAGAACACTCTTCTGACTTGGAGAAGCAAATTGCCTGCTTTCCTTGGTCTTTACTTGCCATATACAACCAATGGATTGGTTTCTGTTTCTATTATGAACCTGTACTTTAAAAGCAAATTCCTTCATACTGAAACACTTCATTCTTACTAAATCCTGAGGAATGTGCCCTGCTGAGTAAACATGAATAATATTAGGCTACTTGTGCCCAAAGAAAGGGCTGGCACATACCGTACAAAATAATGTTTCTCCATAACTTAGAATGTAACGGTTGTGGTTTTGATTGTTTGTTTGTTTGTTTGTTACTTAATTTATATTTTGAAACTCTCCAGAGGAGGGGGTGGTTTGAGGGGCTGCAGGGGGAGGAGGAATTGCTGGAAACAGCCAGCCTGCTCTGTCTGCTAATATATTTTTCCTGTCAGCAGTGGGACACCCACTGAATACCTTTCTGTGGTTTTTGACTTCTTGAATATTTATAATTTGTATAACAAATGCACATATTTATAAAGCTTCACCTCTAATCACTTTTGCCCTTGGTTTATATATAAAATCATAGTTTAACTTGGTGTGTTAAAAAGTCAAAATTTAACTGAATGTGGTGCCTGCATTCAGAGAGCATTTTAAGCCAGGTTACTTTAAGGGATGATAAATATTACTGAAATGCTTAAATGAAAAAAAACCTGAACTTTTTATATTAAAAACAACTTTATGATAGAGTTCCATGTGAAAGAACATTTTGTACAAACAACAAGTGTGTTGATGTATTGATAGTTTTCTCCTGGAACAGAATTACAGAGTATGCAAATTTACTTGGAACAGAATGCTGACACCTGGGAGCAGATAGAATTCAAATGGGAAACTATTTATTTGATATTCTTCTGTAGAGAGTCATAGAAGGTTTCAGCTGCAGGTAGGAATGCATCTTTTAGAAGCTAACCCAAGGTTACTGTCCAACTGTGATAGGGACTCTTGAATGGAACAGTAATTAGTTGCTTCTAGCGTGTTGTAATCTGTTAATTTCTTTTCTTAAACAGGGATGATATAGCTGACTTAGTGGAAGCTAAAAAGTTGCTCAAGGAAGCAGTGGTTTTACCCATGTGGATGCCAGAATTCTTTAAGGGGATTAGAAGGCCCTGGAAGGTAAAATCATGCAATTTAGTTTTGAATTAATAATGTTTTCTTATGTCCTGATTGGGCACAATTTTATTAAGAGAAAATGATGAGTTAGTATTAACCTAAAATCTGAATGCAATTATTGTATGGCTAGAATTTCTCACATTTTAGCAATCGAGCAAAATATATCACAATTCCACTGAATGCAATGTGTAGTGATCTGGATACGTAAACAAGTTAAGTAAGAATGCCTGCTGTTCTGATCCTCAAAGCTAGGATACCATTTTCTTAGACATGATATTAAAGCACATTTGGAGAAAAGGAAGTTCTAAAGCAATTTCCAGTGGAAAATGTGTTCTAGATATCTCAAATGAGAAACTTTCTGAACCTTTTTTTGGACTTCCTTTCTTTTACATAGGGTGTTTTGATGGTTGGTCCTCCTGGCACTGGAAAAACGCTGCTTGCAAAAGCTGTAGCTACTGAATGCAAGACAACCTTTTTCAACATATCATCGTCGACACTTACTTCAAAATACAGAGGAGAATCTGAAAAACTTGTTCGACTTCTATTTGAAATGGTGATTTTCGAGTTCACTGTTGGTTCTTTGATATATATTTTGGATGAATAATAGTTTCTAGAATATACAGGTGTTCCAAAAACCTGGCTACTCGTCTGAAATTTATATTTAAGCTTTTTTCAGACTTCTAGTTGTACAGCAGTTAAAGGGTATGCATGTTTGTATGTAATGGTTGTTGTGTTACATTGAGCAGGCCTGACCAGCGTTGGGCTATCATGGACAAGACTCCTTGTACTGTCATAATTTTGTCTTAACACAGTACCAGTCCTATCTGACTGCAGTGGGCTATTCTCCTTTACCAGACAAGCATGATGCAGTTGTATCACAAAATATAGAGGGGTGTGTGTGTGTGTGTGTGTGTGTGTGTGTGTAGCCAGCCTCATTCTCACACCACCCCTCTCCATTAAAGTCTTACAGGTTGCTTTGCCACTTAGCAGTGAATTGCATAGTAGCACCTCCCTTGGTTTCATACTATTCAAGTTAATGTATAACTTCTATTACTTTTTAAATGAATCTAGATTCAGGTAGGTAGCCGTGTTGGTCTGACGCAGTCGGAAAAAATAAATAAATTGTCCAGTAGCACCTTAGAGACCAACTAGGTTTGTTCTGGGCATAAGCTTTCATGTGCATGTACACTTCTTCAGATACGTATCTTCAGTATCTGAAGAAGTGTGCATGCACACGAAAGCTTATACCCAGAATAAACTTAGTTGGTCTCTAAGGTGCTACTGGACAATTTATTTATTTTTAAATGAAGCACTCCGAAGCCCGCTTGCACACTGCCCAGAATTTTATTGGAAAGTTTGTTGGGTCTCGGGATGTTGGATTAATGCATAACATTAATGGCTAGGAATGATGGCAGTTGAAGTCCAACATCTGGGAACCCAAGATTGTTGCTTCAGGGGTGGACTTTGGTAATATGGTGCCCTGAGCAAAGGCAAAATTTGGCATTGTCCCCCTCCCCCTCCCTCCCAAAAAACTTTGAGTAGGTACCCATATAAATATAGCGATGATGATGATGCACCTCCTCAGCTCGGCACCCTGTGCGGGGAAACCACCCAGATCACCCTAAATCCGGTGCTGGTTGCTGACTTGAGAGAGAAAAACTGTAAATGTATGGACTTTCAAGGTTATATGCCATGTTTTTTGTGCAGTAAGTTGTTAAACATAGCCCAACTGTACTTCTGGTGATTTAAGTTCAATTGATGTTCCTTCATCTTGTCTCTCCAGGCTCGATTCTATGCACCAGCAACAATATTTATAGATGAAATTGATTCTATCTGTAGTCGCAGAGGAACTTCTGAGGAGCATGAAGCCAGCCGAAGGGTGAAGGCAGAATTACTCGTTCAGATGGATGGTAAATAAGCTCAGTTCACATTGTGTTAAAGAGATGTGAAGCTCGAAGTAGGAACTTTGATGTGACATTATAGTAGCAACACTGTACTAATATTTCCGCTTTGGATCAGAAATTATGTATGACTGTTTAAAGTAGTAGCTTTGTGCAATACATGTATCGTATGGATGTAGCCACTGTCTGAATTACTATGGTTGTGGAATCATTGAGCAGACTTAATTTTGCAGACCAGTGGATAGACTTCTGAAAAGACTTTTCCCTCTTTACAAAGCTGTCTTAGTCGTTCTGCTCCTGTTTTTCTTTTTTAGTAATTAAATGCAGCAGCAGGGGGAGCTGCTTCAATAGCCAAGAGACACTTTATTCAAATTATTCAGTGCAAATCTGTTGCCATTTCATGCAGGTGATTAAAATTCACATTGGCTTTAACTTTGGATAGCTTCCAGAATTTTGTGACCTCCCCTTATAACTTCCTCTTTCCTTCTGATTTAGGTGTTGGAGGGGCTTCTGAAAATGATGACCCTTCCAAAATGGTTATGGTACTAGCTGCTACTAATTTTCCATGGGATATTGATGAGGCCTTACGACGACGGCTGGAGAAGAGAATTTATATTCCTTTACCATCAGGTAGAACAACTTCCATTTTGGGGGAAACCAGCCTTTTTATTTATCCTGAATTTTGAATTCTGAACCTGAATTTGGTGTAGGACTGTATTGGGAAATAGGGGCGGTGCTTCCAAGTGGCCTCCGGGGAAAATACTCCCCCAAGAAGTAGAATCCCAGATTTGTGCTGCCTTCTATGGAAGGGACAGAAATCCAATAGAGGCTCCGCAGCTCCCAGTCTTCCCTCCCAGTGTTCCCTTCTCCCCTGGGAAGTCTCCTGAACCTCCAGAGCTGTGATTAGGGTGGCAGTTTGGGTTGCAGTGAAAATCACTTCCCTTCCTTGGTAGAGTGTTGCTTGTAAACTTTGGCACACAAGCTTCTCGGGTGGCAAAAAGCAGAACTAAGTGCAGGTTTAGGAACCCATTTTTGAAAGCCTCAGCATTTTGTGAAAGTTAGTAACTATGCTATGTGGTTCAAACTATTTATATTGTTACTTTAAAAAAAATGTTCCGTTTTAGCCAAAGGTAGAGAAGAACTTCTAAGAATAAGCCTGCGAGAGTTGGAACTTGCTGATGATGTTGACCTTGCCAATATAGCACAAAATATGGAAGGTTATTCCGGGGCTGACATTACTAATGTGTGCAGGTACGTTAAAACTGTAACACTTCTAAAATAATTAAGGCCTGTTTTAAGCATACCTACTCAGAAATTTGAATGAATAATCATTTAATTGGGGCTTTTCTTGGAATCCAAAATTTGTTTATGAAAATACATTAATGTTGCTGTTTGTCCACTGGCTTACTGTTGCTTTGATAAAAAATATAAATATACTGAAACTACTTCCCAGCCAGGCAGTCTTTATTCTTCTCCCTCTTCATTCTAGTTCAAGGAAAGCAGACAGATTCAACCTATTTGTCTGCTTTCCTTGAACTTGGGGAATGGCAGGTTTGTATACCTTTTCCCCCTAGTCCCCATTCTCTGCCACGATGGGTTTTTTCCTTCTTGGTGCACACTTCTCTCATGTATTGTTCCTCTCCGCTCTACATTTTGTTTTATCCTTTTTCTCTGGCCATATTCACTTTTTCCTCATCCACATCAGTTACCTTCTCTTCTTCCACTCCCCTCTACTCCCTCTCCGTTATTTTTTTCCTATCTCAAATCTTTCTCTAACCCCATACCTGTCTCAACTGCACTACTTGTGCCATTTCTCAGGTGAATCCGTTCAGCCGTTGCAAAATGAAGAGGGTAATGCCCATATCAGCCCCTCCAAAACGACTCCACACCCCTTGCCTTCTGTCATCTATTAGCCTAGCCAGTGTCACTGTTTGAAATACCGAAATTCCTGTCTTCCCATTGAAGGCAGTTTTGATATTTGACAGAGCTGTAGCTGTAAAGCATCTGCTCTGAATGCATAAATTCCTAGGATGGGAATATCCCTTACCTAAAATCCTAGGGAGCCACTGCCAGTCAGTGTAGACAATACTGAGCTGGATGGACCAATGCTCTGACTCTGTATAAGGCAACTTCCTGGATTCTTGTGACATTTTGCTAAAGGGAGATACCAAAAATGTGTAACAGTTTCTGTGAATATACAGTGGTACCTCGGGTTAAGTACCTAATTCGTTCTGGAGGTCCGTTCTTAACCTGGAGCACCACTTTAGCTAATGGGCCTCCTGCTGCTGCGCCTCCGCCGCCGCTGCACAATTTCTGTTCTCATCCTGAAGCAAAATCCTTAACCCAAGGTACTATTTCTGGGTTAGCAGAGTCTGTAACCTGAAGCATATGTAACCCGAGGTACCACTGTACAAAAGATAAGACATGCATGATCAGAGAGAGAGAAAGGAATGATAAAAAGGTGTCTCTGTAAACTGGGGTTTCAAGCTGGGTCTCAGATTCCAAATTACTGCAATAGATTTATGTGATCTACTGAACTGTCGTTAATCCACAGTTGTAGAAGTCGGAGCCTGCATGCCTCCAGATGTTGCTGGACTGACTCCGACATCTGGAGAGCCACAGGTTCCCTATCCATGCAGTACTGAATACAGTACGAAGTCCCCAGATGTGTTTCCGTTTTTGTGCTGAAGGCCAAACTTTCCACGCAGTCTGTTTGATATTTTAAGCATGTCAGTGTTCATCTACAGCTACTGTTAGCCATTTACTTAGGACCAGTGGCACTGTGTATTCTCATTAAGTCCAATCTTGCATACCAACAGGGATGCTTCACTAATGGCTATGAGAAGGCGTATTGAAGGCTTGACACCAGAAGAAATCCGAAATCTTTCCAGAGATGAAATGCACATGCCAACCACAATGGAAGATTTTGAAATGGCTTTAAAGAAAGTTTCGAAGTCAGTCTCTGCTGTGGACATTGAAAAATATGAGAAATGGATATTCGAATTTGGATCATGCTAAGCCTTCCTACCTTGAGATATCTGCCTTAAGTCTTCAAACAATTCCAGAAGTAATTAAAAAGTAGTGCAACAGGGCACTGGGTACTATTTTTTAACTTTTGTAATTACAGTTAACAGCAATATCCTTAATAAAGTTAGTTTTTTAAATTGCAGCTCATTTTTTACCTCTTGCACCAGTTGTCCCTTCTGTTCTCTGCACAAGGTATTTGCATGTAAACTAGCCTTACTTCAATCTATGCACCCAACTAATGCAATAGTATTAGTTGGGAAGTGTTATAGGTACCTATTTACAGATAACAGGGTGAAAACTTTTTGACATAGATCCACATTTTCAATTTTTTATATTCAAATAGAATAAGCTTGCTCTGCTGTTTGCCTACACTTTTAATGATAAGTAAAAGTGAACTACCTGAGCCTCAGGTGACAGCAAAGGATCCAAAATACCCCCCAAGCTACATACCTGCTCCTTCAGAGTATATAATCCCATCAGGAACAGGCAATCTCCCATCCATACAGCCTAAGGAACCACTCACTAACAGTGCCCTAATTCTGTAACTTTAGCGAATTACATAAACATTCAATGGGAATCGATGCTAGGTGGTGCTGGGAAACACGAATGGCACAGGGAGAATTCACAGGAGAAAACCAATGGCAATATATAAAGGGTAACATGGTGCTGGTAAGAAAATAAATATTTTGCCTTGTCTCACACTTTGCTCTGGAGACCTTATTCACCAAGCAGCAGTAGCATTTCAGTATTATGAATATGTAGTGCTTTGTGTTCTAGCATGGCAGTTATCTCAAAAATGGAATGCTTTTCAATATAAAATATTTGAAGGCATTCTTTTCACGTGAAGTCATAGGCTTGATAGCCACATGAACCTGCCCTCATGCTGAGATCACCCTGTGTCCTCCCATCTCCAAAGGTAATGCAGGTAGCAGCTAGGATATGGGTTATTTCAGTTGTTGCATCCTCCGTTATCTTTCTGGCATCAAGCAAATATATTTTTTTATTTCCCCAGGCCTTTTAGCTTTCATGTTATAAAGGCATTTATGTGCCATCTTTCAGCTGTAGAAAGAGCCCCCAAAGTAGCATTTGATCATTCAGTGGTGGTGCTTGGCTGAAGGTAAGGCTTCCAGCAGCAGAATAAGGAGCAAAGCAATTTCCCTTCCTCTCTCCAAATCTGCTCTGGAAAGTCCCCAGCCCTCCATACTAACTTAGGAGGGATGTGCAGGGGAGGAGATGCTGCTTCCATCCCTATTCTGCTGACAGACTCCTTACGGTCCGCTGAGCAACACTCCTCAACACAATCCTAAAGGTAAAGGTACCCCTGACTGTTAGGTCCAGTCACGGACGACTCTGGGGTTGCGACTCTATAGGCCCAGGGAGCCAGCGTTTGTCCACAGACAGCTTCCAGATCATGTGGCCAGCATGACTAAGCCGCTTCTGGCAAACCAGAGCAGCGCACGGAAACGCCATTTACCTTCCCACCTATTTATCTGCTTGCACTTAGTGCTTTCGAACTGCTAGGTTGACAGGAGCTGGGACCGAACAACGGGAGCTCACCCCGTCGCGGGGATTCAAACCGCCGACCTTCTGATCGGCAAGCCCAAGGCTCAGTGGTTTAGACCACAGCGCCACCCGCATCCCTTCAACACAATCCTAAAGCTTTTTAAATCTGTGATTGGGTTTTTTATCTGCTGCTGAGAATTTATTTTACATTGCTGCTTTCTTTGCCTCTAAGCAGTTAAATACATCTGGTGTGTTTTTGTTAGGCATGTTCGGAGCAGTAATGCTGAAGGGTAGTGTAGCAACTCTGTGAAATAAACCACCCCCTGTAAAATATACGAAGCAAACCAGTTTTGCAAGGGTCGGGCCTTGCTGTCCTTGATAGACATGAATGATACAAGGCCTCCAGTTTCTCTCAACAGATAAGGATTTATTGTAAAGCTGTGATTGTACAAATCCATATGTAAAACAATTCTTAGTAAATCGGGATCTTGAAGACATTTTCTCTTGGGTAAGAGGCATTTATACTGTACTGCAACTTCAAGAAGTACAGTTTTACAAACACAACTTTTAGTGGGAAGAGGCCTTTTTAAAAAAATGACTGAATAAAGTGCTTGTAATGATAGATTGCCTTTCATGCACCAAAAAGCACCGCACCAATACTGAATTTGTTGTAAGAGCAGGATGAAAGCTATCTCTCGACCTCTCCCATAAGGCACGCTTAAGGACAGCAGGCCTAAATTAGCTTTCCTTTTCTCACAGGTGTGTACAATCCTGTCCATGCTGTTCCATGTTGCTGGGGTCTAATCACTTATTATTTTCATTGCTCTGTGGAGCTTAAGGCTGCAGTCTTAATTATGTTCACGTATCATTACTGAAATTTCAGGATGTTTCAAGGCAGCAGGTTATTTAGATTAGTGTGGCAGGTTCATGCAACCAGTGTAGTCGGGATGATTTTATGAGGAGATGGGAAATTACTTCATAGAAGTTAGAACTTGCTGAAGTCCTTATGGAAGGAAACTGCTATTTCCCCCCCCTTCTGTCAATAACTTATTAAGGTGGTTGAAGTGGAGATGTAGTCTTTGGGGCCTCTTAAAACATTTTAAAACATTGATAGTTCATAGTCTGTATAGGAAAGGGTACACAATATATTAAGAATCAAGTGTCAAATACCGTGTCAACAAATTCATACAATTAAGGTGAATGTGTTTAAATACATTTTTCCTCTATATTATCTGTCTTCTCTGGAATATCTGGAAGTAAGCTGATCCCGACCACAGGGACGACACTGAGATCAACCTGAAGGACTCCCCTGAAAAAGAAGCAGGTAGTCATTAAAATCTAGACTTCAGAAATTCAAGGTTTTTCTTACCAGTTGTCATGCCCAGTTTAACAGTGTTGTTTCAGCTTCAGAACTGAAAACTGTACAACAAAAACAAGTTTACTTCAATAGATATGTAAGCATGGTAAGCTAAGACTGTTAAAAAAAGTTTGTCTTCTGCGTTTATAGTGCCTATTAGGAAGAGCAACTGTTCAAAACAGCTGCACCTGAAATATAATATATTGACCCTTTTAAAACCATTCTTCTATAATATTTTAGGAGAACTACATTTGTGGAACTGGACTATGCTCACAAAAATTTAAGCAAGGAAAGAAAACAGTAGTCAGAAATAAGCTGATTTTTTCTGAAGTAACAGTTTGCTTCTACAGAATGAAATGTAGAAAGGCATTTACCTGGGTTCACATGAGGGGCAAAACACTTTTAAGACTCTGATGATTAAAGCTGCTCCAACAACTCCAACAACAATGACCAACATTAGATCAAAGAACACTGGAAAGGACTGCAGCCAGAACCTGCAGAGCTCTTTTCTCAAGTATTCCACCCACTGGCACATCACCTGCAAATGCAACAATACTGCCAGTTAAATACCCATCACTGATGCCCTGATCCACTAAACATAGAAGGTGGTATATCTGTTTCAAATCTCAGACCATAGATCCTCTTCGGAAGCCCAACTGCTCCAATTTAAATGATCTTTTTAGCTCTCAACCACTATTTATTTACTGATAAATAAACAGTGGGCTGACAGTAAAAGGTGGGCATGAGTCACTCTTAATAAAGCATCTTTCACATCCCATTGAGAAATTAAGACTAGCGGGGGCGGATCAGACTGGTGGCTGTAGCCCTGCGCTCTATCCAACAGTGGCCAGTTTAGAGGTGAAGTTTGCAAACACCGCCTGACGGCAGCAGCTTTTTCCTCTTCTATGCCTTCAGCACATGATATATATGCTGAATCCACACAGATACTTAGATTTTAAGATAAGTGAACAAAAAGAAGATCATGGAAGGAAAGTTTCCCTTCCCCTCTCCCCCCCCCCCCCCGTTGCCTGAAGCTTCTCAACTTCCTTCTGCGCTTGCCTCATAAACTTACACTTGTTTTGGCTGATTTTGTTTTGTTTCCCTCCTTTGTTCAAAAAGGGTACTAACTCGCCTTTGACTGCTTCCTTGACGTTGCTTTTTAACCACACTGGCGTTCTCTTGGACTCGTTTGCACCTGTACAATTTTATCTGACTCTGTTATAATTATTGGGTGATACTGGAACAGCTTTTGATCTAGCAGAGGGGTCTGTTTATATAAGAGAAGGAGAAGTCGTTTGTGCCAATTTACTATTTCTCTCTATAACCCCGCCATGTCCCTCAAAAATCTGTTCCAGAGACTTGGGGGGCCATTGGTGACAGTGTGGAAAATGGCTCTGGGGACTGCAGCAGTAAGCAGAATTTTTTTTAACTTCCTTTGTAACTAACCTCTCATTTTTAGACACTTCCTCTTCTGAAATTGAATGCCACGCTACTGCGCTTTCTGGGCAAGCTTACACTGATTATGAAATGCTGAATTTGAGACACAAGTATTTATTGTATCTAGAAATTTGTCTTTTTGTTATGACCTGCTATTTACCCAAAGTGAGAATAATTTAAGTTGTCCATTATCACAATAGTTTCTCCTTTGGCTGCCTACCCGGCTTGTCTGTCTGAAAATCATCACCAGAGTTTTGGTCAGGAGCATAATAACATGTTCATAATATATTATTTTGGAGGCCTGGTATTTCTGTGACTGGATTTCTTCTTTTATGATTTTTATTTTATTGTATGTAATGTCCTCTTTGATGCAGACTAACACTACTCCAAGTGGGGCCTGTGGATTTTTATACCCAAGAGTAGGGAAATAGATTATCACCATTAGGTTTCTGATATTTTAACTATGTTTTAAATATATGCTTTTCTTTAATTCCAGGAACTTTTAATTTGCTTATCTTGGATCTGAAACTTCTAGAATTAGCATACAAATACCAATACATTTTAGCTCAAGGTATAGATGTCTTTTTTTGCACATGATTTTGACTATAATACATTTGGTTATTAGTTTGGTTTCATGTTTTCTTTTTCATGTTTAAATTAACTTTTCTCTTTTGTGTTCAGTTACAGGGCAAGAAACATTCAGCTCCTTGATGAACATCACATATGTTCAATCATCTTGTAGAGCAGGAGGAAGACCATGCCCACAGGCCATGCTCCCAACCAGTAAGAGTTCAGCTGAATGTGTAAAAAGCCACTTGTGCTCTCATATGCCAGGAGGAAAGGAGCTGAGAACACACAAGCTCGGCCTCGGGCACTGTGAATTCTCATCTCTGAAAGGTTCATGTACGCCCAGCTCTTGGCCTTCCCTACCATTGGGGTTTTGGGTTGAAGTCCCTTCTGCAATTAGAATAACTCTGTGATATTTTTTGGAAAGGGTAGGGAGCAGTTTCCTCTGTCCCAGCAGTACTCTGCCCTGCTGTCTTGTTGTCCCCCACATAATTTAGGCTCCTGGAATGTCTCATGGGAATGCCCCACCCTACAATAGTGGTGTAACAGTAACAGAAAAGACCTTATAAGAGGATGGAGGCTCTGTTCTGAGAGGAGTCTCTGGCAACTTGCCAGGCATTGCCTCTTCATCCACTGTAGTTTCTACTTGTCTTAGAAGGTAGTGACTGGTTGTTTGTAGTGGGCTTTCAATATCTATTTTTTAAAATGAAAAGAAAGAGGTTAGCTTAACAAGTAGATTTCTCCCCACCTCCATATATAATTCCAGGAGAAAGCAAGCAAGCAAAATAACAAAGTAATGCTACATTTTGAGAATATCCAAATATACTTGTGCATTTTGTTTCACAATACAACGTACTAAAAAGAATGACAAACAAACAAATATGACCTGCCTTTAAAATTGAGGAGTCAATTTCTGGCCATTTCCCATAAGACTTGAAAGACTTCTTAGCTGGCATTTGGCTGATTCACTAGTCTGGGGATTGTTTTATCATTATTTGCTGCTTTCATCTTACCAAATTGTTCTTAAATGATGCGTACCACTTAGAACATCGGAAAAGCAGCCTATAGACATTTTAAAATCAATCAACTTAAAATAGATTGGATGTTCTCCCTTTCGGTGTATGGATACTGGAAAGTAATACAGGAAAACTTAAATGAAAAGGCAAAAAATTATGGCAACACTTTCTGTAATGAAGAAGTCAAACCGGTTTGTCAGAGATCAGCATCACTGCATACCTTTTCCTGCAATGTTTGGAAGTGTGAACAAGATATCGTTGTCTCTGGGGATGGAATACAGCATGCTCTCCTTCAAAGGAACAGTGTAATTTGAGTGCCTAAGGACTCTTAAGTCCTTTACCAAGATGTCTATTTCAGTCACTTCATCTTGCTGAACCTGCAAAAGAGAAGTATAACTATTTATGAGTAATCCTCTTGAAACCGGAGCGGTAGGTGCTTTTTTGAAATGGTGAAAATAAAAAGACAGATGTATAAAAGATAAACAGAATGCCAAGATGAAAAGTCTGTTTGATTTAGGAACATAGGAAGCTGCCTTATACTGAGCCAGACCAATGGTCCATCTAGCGCAGTATCGTCAACACTGACCAGTAGCCACTCTTCAGGCAGGAGCCATTCCCAGCCCAAACTGGAGATGCTGGGGACTGAACCTCATACCTTTTCAAGCAATGCAGATGCTCTACCAGTGAACCATGGTTCTTCTTCGTTCAATAAAGATTCCACTCACTGTAGCCCTTTTTGGAGTCTCACTAAAGAGATATTAAGGTGAAGTGCAGGATGTGATATCGACTCTCGTCTAAAGAGCAACCCTGTTGAATTGTCTCTTGAAATTTGAAGGTTCATTATTGTTCCACAAGATGTGTATTTCTTTAAGGGCCAGAGCAAATAACGTGACCTAGTTTTACAGCTGTGAAGCAGTATAGCAGGTGCTGTTAAGTTCTGTTAATTAAGCTGTGTCAGCAATTGGGTATAGTATATAAAGAGCAGCACCTAGCTCTCTCAGTACCCTGGTGGTTGGGTTATGCTTATCGATATATTTAATGTAAAAGGGGTTTTTGTTTTTGTTATTAAAACCTAGCTAAAGTTATTTTGTGTTCCTTGTGATGTGTGGTCTCCCCAACAAGCTTTCTGCAGTGCAACTAATCTGCAAATAGCCAACAAACCCATGATCCTAATCTTTCATTAAAACATTACCAGGAAATGGGGCCTACCCACTACAACATAAACATGCTGAACATCATCTCTCTAGAATGAGGGCCAATGTGGGGAAGTATGAAAAAGCAGCAGTGTCATGTGGTATGGGAATGCTGTTTTGTTTTAAAGTAATTGAAGAAGAGAATCGTGAATAATTCTGTGCCAAATATTAATTCCTGTATGAGCTGTCAGTTTCATCTGATGATCTCAATGCTAGTATTTCGTGCATCTGGCTAATAGAACTATCCACAGAACAACATCTGTTAGCTGTGGCCTAACTGATGAAGAAAGGAGCTGCCTCTGTTTGACTGGATGGGAGGGAATGAATGAATGGCTTGCTCCTTCCCCCTCCCTTCCAAATGATGCTCCCATACGTGGACATGACTGACCATGAACACATCAATTCCTGGAAAGTTCTGCCTCCTGAGTTCCAAAATCATGGGATGGAAGGAAGCTGCCCCCTCATTCTAATCCAAACACGGGACCCTCTACCACCACAACGGCACTCAGATAAGGAAGGAATACCCCGCAGACTTAAATAATGGCACTGTTTTATTTTCAGTTCTGTGAATATATAGTATAAGTTGCCTTATACCGAGTCAGATTATTTTGTCCATCCAGCTCAGTATTGTTTACAGCTATCATGGTCCCATCAGATGTTTTTGGGCTCCAGCATGGCCAGTGGTCAGGAAAGTTGGAAGTTATAGTCCATGGCATATGGAGAGTGGCATGTTAACTGCTCGGTCATCACTGACTGGAAGCAGCTCTTCAGAGGAAGCAGCTCCGGCCTACCTGGACTGCACCCGTCTCCCTAAAAGGTTTCTGCCTCTGTGTGGATTTGAACCAGTAACATCCTGAACTTTTCTATGGTTATGTTAACTAACATACAGCCCCACAAAGTTCCCTTTTCTGATCACTCATAACAATGAAGTTGCCCTTTCAGTTGCCACCAAGTGTCGGGCTGATTTTCACAGGGGCCTTTTACCAAGGACTCAAGGTGTTTCCCCTCCTCCCAAGTTGTCACTATAAAGGTGTAGAATTTTTGTTCTAATATGCCGCATTCTGAACTCAATGCAGAATAGAATTTACAAAAGTCCATGGGGATAAAAATGAGACAGGCATCTTGTGAATCACATCGCCTGGAATAGTATGGTAATGAGAAATCTTTAATAAATGATGTGTAAACTCTACCAAGTGCTTAACTGGAAGTAAATGACTCTGAATCAGTAGAACTTGTTTCCAAAGTGTCTGTTGCTGTTATTTCAGCTTCAGTAATTGTACTTAATATCCTGACTGGTTCTCACTTAAAAGGGAAGAGAAAGAGCAGGCATATGTATTTTGAAGTATTTTTACCCCACTCTTCAGCTGAAAAAAGGCATTTAAACAAACTAATGGCTGCATTTATCACACTCAGAAATAAGCAGCAGACTGAGTGTAGTGCATAAAACAATGGGAGTGCTAAAAATAACACAACACAGACTTACTGGACAACAATTCCCCATTATGCATAGAATGCAACTGGATGGGGAAAGTTCTCTCATGCTGGAATTCAGAAAACGAAACTTTCTAAACAAATCACCAATCTATTAACTCTTTAGCAGGAGATGGGATGCCATGAGTGCTCACTGAATAAGTCTTGCTACCAAAATTAGAGCACCTTCATATATTAATTACAGAACTGGTTTGTTTATTTTCCTGTCCTTTTGTCAGTAGTAATTCAGATCATACTACCTGATGCCAATACTGACATGATGAGCTGTGAAGGGGGAATCCAATCTGACTGTAATGTGCTAAACCCTAACAATTTAGAGGCATGTCAATGAAGAGGAATGTAGCAGGATGCCGTTTGTTGATGTAAGTTTTATCGTTCAGCCCTCTGCCAGGCTGTCAGGTGCCCAAGCTGGAATGCTGACATGATCAAGAATTACCTATCCACACTGACACTTCTGTTGAAATTTAGACTTGAGCATTGAACAGTGGAGTTGAAGCAAACAAATTCCTAGTAGTTCACTTCACACTTAGTTCATTTCACATTTCTGAGCATATGGCATAAAACAATTAGAGCACTAAACACAATACAACACAGAATTACTGAAAACAGTACTGTACTGTACACAGTGGTACACAATACTCAACTGGGTGTGGCAAGTTATCTCATGCTGAAAACTTAAAAACACCATACATTTTAAGCAAATCACCAGGCTACCAGAACTATTTGAGAGGAAGAGTTTTGTCACTTCTATAGAACTCAGAACTTTTTTTCTTCGAAAGCCCTGTTACTAAATGTGTGTGGCAACAAGAAGAAAGAGAGATTCTCTTTTGACAGTTTCTTGATTAGAATCATTAATTTCTGCAGTACAGGAGTGGATTTTACAATAAGATCAGACTACAGTTGAAAACAGCTATGTACTAGAAATTCTGTTAACAAGTATTAGGTCAATATCATTAGGTGACAGCAGCAGGGCTGGCTTTCCAATGGGTCCCAGTCTAGATGAGCCCTGTCTTCTCCCTGTCCCTGGAAAGCCCTGTTTGGTGATGATATACAGTATATATTGCTGTGGTGTTATGGTTTCTTTTTAAATCCTATTTGTTTTGTGGTTTTTAGTTCTTTTACTTACGTATATTTTAAGAGATATTTATTGTTGCTTATGTTACTCAAAATGTGGGGTGATTGTTGCTGCTGTTGCTGTTTAGTTTTAAATGTGGAATTTTTATCACATTTTTTTTAGATTGATTCCTTTAGTAAACAGCTTCGATGTTTTTGTTTAAACACGGAGCAGAATATACTTAAAATAAATAAATAATGTACTTGGGGTCCACTGCCCAAAGAGGACATAAAGTAGCATAAACATCGGACACCGTTATGATATGGTGGCCCAGGGTATATCATACAACTAAACTACCCATTCACAGTGGAACAAAGTGCTCCAATGAATTTAAAAACTGGCCAACAAATACAATAATTTAAAGTGGTATGACTTACCCGCTTTTCATCAATTTCTGTCACTTCCTCTTGAACGACAATCAATCGCAAGTTGGATCTGGATGCCATCGGCCATTCGTGGACCATAATGCGAACGCTGACAATTCCTAATCGCTCCTCTTTCTGTAGTGTTTCAGAGTTACTACTCTCCACTATCAATGAAGAACTGGGTGTCATATAGTGGTTATATAGAGAGATATGATCTCTAAAAACAAGGTACACATAAATGGGTGATCGGTGCATTGCAGATTACATTTGGCTCCTCACTGCATGGGAACAGAACTGCTTGCTGGATTCAAGGCAGCTTTCAAAAGAAGTGGTCATGGGCCAAGAGAGAACAAAGGTTTTCCTGAATGCAAACAAGAATACTTTTTATCATCTGTGTATTGGTTTTCCTAAAGATCAAGTGGAAACACAAGCAGCCTCCTTCATTCCATAGGGTTCCCAAGAACTGAGTTCAGCACTGCATTCCCACTAAAACTGGGGCTTGTGAAAATTGGTGGCAGAGAAAGGGGAGCAGGAATAGTGTTCAGATAAGTGCACACAGCACATGTCTAGGTAAAGGTAAAAAGGTAAAGTACCCCTGGATGGTTAAGTCCAGTCCAAGATGACTATGGGGTTGCGGCGCTCATCCCGCTTTCAGGCCAAGGGAGCTGGCGTTTGTCCATGGACAGCTTTCCTGGTCATGTGGCCAGCATGACTAAACTGCTTCTGGTGCAACAGGACACCGTGACGGAAACCAGAGCGCACGGAAATGCCGTTTACCTTCCAGCCACAGCGGTACCTATTTATCTACTTGCACTGGTGTGCTTTCGAACTGCTAGGTTGGCAGGAGCTGGGGCAGAACAACAGGAGCTCACCCCATCATGGGGATTCAAACTACTGACCTTCTGATCGGCAAGCCCGAGAGTCTCAGTGGTTTAGACCACAGCGCCACCCGCGTGTACCATGTCTACCAAGACCAATCTCCCCACGAGTTTTTGGCACAAAAATGAAGGAAAGCAAATGATAGGACACTTGCTTCCATTCAATCATCCAAATTTCCTGCCCCAGGGGCAAGTACGATATCCTTGCTCCTATGGACATTTCTGCCATGAAAGGAGCAGCTGTCTTGCTGGCTTTGCACATGCATGCGTCCAACCCTGTTGGTAATATGTAGGCAGTTTTTATCCACAATACACAAGTCAAATCAGTCTTTGGAGTTTAAGACAAAAAAAAATAAGGGCTTGTTCCAACTACCACTATTTTCTTCTGCAAGGATTGGGGTATTTAGTGTCAGTTGAGACCCCCTCCTACCCTGACCTCCCTCCATCCCTCCAGTAAGGAAAGTGGATGTCTGAATGCATTGTGGGAAGTAATAACATGCACTCTTATTATACAACCCCAGAACCATTTTATATTCTTATCTTGGAAATTTAACAGAAACTCAAACTTAAGGCTTACAGAACCAACAGCAGTTAGATTTTATATGAAATCAATACAAATTTGTATTGTGATGGTTTGAGAGTTGACTGCATCTGAGTAAAGAACAGTGAGAGCTCATTTCTAAATATGGTTATTGAGACATACGCCCTGCTCAGTTCAAGAGAACTTACTTCCTTTAGAAGATCTATACTAATTTTTTTAAGCATAGGAGCACTTTTGCTGCATCCAAACCATGATGAGCCACTGCCTGGTCTCCTTAAAGTAAACCATGTTTAGTTATTAATGCATAATGTTTTAGGCTTTCAAAAGCCAATGCTTAAAACACATTAGCATGCCCTTAGTGCAAGAGCTGATCATAAAGGGTAGATGATCTCAGAACTTAACCTTGAGACCACCCATAACCAGTGCATCAAGAGACTACTCTGTGCATAAAATGTTCTTCCATGGAAAGTAATTGCTTTAGCTTCATTCATTATGTAAAATGTTGCCTGTACACCCAAATCAGGATGTTTCTGTCCAGGACAAAGCAGATTGGGAGGGGGTGGGGAAACAGTATTTCCATTTTCAATAACTACATTATAAAAATTACTAGGAAATCTTTTCAATCAAATCTCTATTTCTAGCAGAGATTGAACTTAAACTAAGAAAGTCTACAGGAGAAGAAAGTGTTTTGCAAAGATTATCGGAAAGACTCTCCCAACATTCTATTATTATTCTTTCTTTTACACAACTGTATCTGGATATATGCCAGTTTAAGAAAGGAGACAGACAGGACTTATCAGGGTGGAGTCACATCCTTGCATTTATACTGCCTAGTCTACGGCACAAATTCTTTGCCTTTAACAAATAAATTAACTGAACAGGAACTTCGCTAACTGTTCCAGAAAGGGAAGGTTTGAACTCATTATTTTTTATGGGCAGAATATATGAGCACTGTGGATGAGAAATAGAGAGGGCACTCCATTTCATATTTTTTCTATTTTAAATATACCTTAACAGTGGAGATTTATTTTTAACAGTACAGATGTGTATATAGTATAGTGTTACTTATTTATTTTACCATTATTCATGTGTGGTGAACTGCATGGAAGCACACAGCACAGGTAAGGAATTAAACAATACTTACATATTAAAGTCTGACATTTAATCCGAGCAACTCCACTCTTCAGCGGAAAGTCATTTACATACACCTGACCATTTACATAGGTAATATTAAGGATGACCTAAAGAAAATAACAGAATCAAACATGTTAAATGTCCACATTTTGTAATACAAGGTCAAGCACAATTGTTAAGATTATTTGATCTAAATAATCATTTTAGCAATTACCAGAATTCAGACATTAAGACGTTAAGGCTGCAATCATGGAACTGACATTCAACTGGTTATGGGATGCAGCTGGCACCAGAGGTCCCCCAGTACATGTTTGGAAAGCTCTGCAGGTGTAGATGTTTTGCTGGTGGTAGGGGTCAAAATGGAGTGAGCGAGGCTGAGGATCCACAGGATTCTGCATCCTCTCACCTCCGTATTCCCTGGAGACACCCCAAAATGCTTTGCAAAGCTACACCAGCCATTCAGTAGGCATAAGCAATTCCCACTGATCACAATAATCTTTTAGGGGAGCAAAACAAGAAGTCACATGGTGCCATCACTTGCTACCATCAACGGTACCTTCTACTCTGTATGTATCACAGATTAGTTAGACCCTAAATACATGCTTGATTTCCACTGACAGATCACAATCACAAGATAAAAGGCTAAGCTAAAGCAAGTACAGGAAGTCTGACATACCTGCCCATCCCTGTTGTTTTCCAGCATTGTAACTTTAATCTTGATGCTTTCCTGCAAGTGTGAGAGAAGGAGGAAGAGGTTTCAAAGAAAGAAACATGTTACAGATTCCTCAATATGGCATCAACTAGGTAGCTGGTTCTATTTCCAGTTCCAAAACCCTTTCCAATCCCAGTTTTAATCTATCCGTGTTTCCTATATATTCAAAAAGTAGAGTATAATTTTATAAAAACTAGATAACAGACCTTTAGATTATGAAGAACTGAATACAACCAAGTTTTCAAAAGCTGTGAGATCTATCAGTCAGTTGATCATGGTGTGGTTGGTAAAAAAAACATATAATCTGATGAACAGGCACCAAGTTACTTCCACTTTCTGCAGTTTATCCTGATCTGTGCCCGAGATATTGAGTAATAATAAACATTGCATTCTACAATGCACAACAGGTTCTCATCTGAGTTGCTGGAATAGGTTTTTTTTTTTAAAGGGACCCCTGACCATTAGGTCCAGTCGTGACCGACTCTGGGGTTGCGGCGCTCATCTCGCTTTAGTAGCCGAGGGAGCCAGCGTACAGCTTCCGGGTCATGTGGCCAGCATGACTAAGCCGCTTCTGGCGAACCAGAGCAGCGCACGGAAACGGCGTTTAGCTTCCCGCCGGAGTGGTACCTGTTTATCTACTTGCACTTTGATGTACTTTCGAACTGCTAGGTGGGCAGGAGCAGGGACCGAGCAACAGGAGCTCACCCCGTCGCGGGGATTTGAACCACCGACCTTCTGATTGGCAAGTCCTAGGCTCTGTGGTTTAACCCACAGCGCCAGAATAGGTATTACACCAGTTGTATTCCATATCCAGGTTTTCCTATATTAAAACAACTGTCAAAATGATGGTATATTAACTATATCCTTATTTGTTGTATGTTCACATTATCCTTTAGCTCATGTGTGAGGAACTTTTGGCTCTCCAGATGTTGCAGTGCTACATCTCCCACCATCCCTAGCCATTGGCCATGATTGCTGGGGCTAACAAGCCAAAGGTTCCCCACACCTGCTTCATATTTTAATTAAAAAAATTAAGGAAGCCAACTGCTTATAAGCTATATATATGAGAACACAGTGCATGAGAGTGCCATGAATAGAGAGCACGTGCCACACTGTGACAAATGTCTAACTTATCAAAAGTTTAACCAATACTTTACTTCTGCTCTCTGCCTTACAATTCAATTAGCACCAGAGATGGAATCCAAATTACTGCTGGCATTTATATTTTCAGGAAAACAAAATAAAAAGCTCTTGGGGTGGTTTGCAGCTAGCAAACCTAAGTTTGCATAACCTCTCTGGAACTCCTTCATTTATTTATTGTTTATTTGTTTATTTGCATTTATGTCCTATCTTTCCTCGAAGACGCTTAGGAGAATGTGCATGATTTCCTAACCACCAAGAAGAGCTGGGCGGAGTCCATACCGTGATACTGGTTTCTTAATTTTTGACCTGGCAATTTATCACAAATCATGGGGGGTGGTGCGTCCTGCCCTATGCAAAAATCACAATGTGGGGGAAACCGTGAAGCCAGCCAATGCCTCTACATAGCTCCATCCTTATTTCAGACATTGTGATATATTGGTATATTGTGATGTTGAAAACCAGATATCACCCAGCCCTACCACCAAGCTCATTTATCCTTACAATAATTCACTGAGGTACAGCAGTTTCAATGAACATCTTAGGTCTGAATTTTACCAAATGTATACTAGCCTGCATATGTGCTTCAGCTGATGGTATGCTGGCTTTGTATGTATAACCTGGTTTATATTTCCTTTAACTGTCACCCCGCCCAGCACTCTTTCCCCTCCCCTCCTTTTATGCTGGCACATATTGTGAATGTTGTGATAAAACTTTAAATAATAAAAAGTACAAATCAATAAAAAACAGTACTTTTCACATTATATTATTTTCACACACACTACACATCTCTTGGGTGTCCCAGCATTTTTTGCCCTGCCAAATACACACACTGCATGACTGGGTAGAGTATTTCTTGGGTGCACTTAATGACCCTTCAGTTCAAAACTCTCTATTCCGCAAAATTATGACAAAAAGGCCAGAGTCCACAATGTTCCCTTTGTGATGAATGCAAAGAATGACTAATTTCGACAGAACAAAGGGGGGGGGGAGTCAACTGTGGAGCATATTCTACGTAGTTTAGAAAAATTTCAAGAAATTGTGCAATAGTGGTCATGTAGGAGGATTGCACCATAAGCAAATGACTGAACAGACATTTTATTATTTTGCCTTTCAATATCTTTCTTTCTTAGTCCTTTCCTCTAACAATTTTTGAAAAAGATTTATTTCTAAAATAATTGTATTCTGAAAGTAAACGTCTACCAGCAGGTTGGTTCTAGTGGTGCAATAAGCCTTTCTGGAGGCTTTAAAATATAAGATGTAAAGATTACATGTTGAGGGTGAAAATGAGAATTCTTTGGGGAAGAGGGAGGTAGGGAAGTAGTAAAACAACTGAAGGAAGATCATTCCAGATTCATGGAATGAACACTAGCAGTGTTTTGCCTGAAGGACAGAACTTCTGAGCACTTTCCTCTTAGATATTCTCCTGTTGATTTTATAGTTCCTAGGAATCACTGACATAGCTATAGAGGAAAACAAATCACAAAAGAACCTCAAAAATACTTCTTTTTGGCAGTCCAGACCCTTAGCAAGTCATGAACACCTGTACTGATCAAAATCTTTTTACCCTTATGTTTATGCAAGCAGCATCTACTTCTTAGGGGTTATTAAGAAATAAGTGCATTCTTTATATCAAAGCTTTATGATGTGTCAACTATTCCTTTGCTCTTTGTGCATTACATACCACAAAGACACAGGGGGTGATTCTCGCATTTCCCACTATTTCTTGCAAGTAGCCATCACCTTAGTAGTGAAGAGAATCACTACCGGAAGAGTAAATATGCACCACTCTTATAAAGAAGGGTCCCCAGACTCTTGCACCTTCCTTTTCTAAAATAAAAAATGCTTTCAAAAAGCAAAGTTATTGACTTTTCTAGTACAGCATATTCATGTGAAACTTCAGTTCATTCATAAACGATATAAAAAACATAGAGTGAATGTGTGTCTTATAAATGCTCACTTGAGGTATTTACTTTGCTAGTTCTTCATAAAGTGGATCTTTCCATATACTACTCCATCACACTGAAAACCAGGGATAAAGTTAATCCAAATCTAATCATTGCTTGTTCAGATGTTTGTGATGGAGATTTTGGGTTAGCTCTCTTAGCAATTAGCTAGCTATCAGAAGTTGAATGAAGTAGCATCTTAAGTGCTTGAAAAGGACACTGTACCAAAACCACTCCTGTGCTTCAAGCTAACACAGCTATAACATGTGATTAACTTAAAGAAACTACTAGTAACACCCACAAATCACAGGATTTGTAACACCTACAAATCACTTAAACATTCCTCTTTATTTTCCACTCAAAAGCAATTTGTTTTTGTTGGATAGCTTATCATTAAAGGCTTCCGCACAGAAACAGTTGAGAATATCATGCTCTTCTCTCAACGCAGACCACATGCATTAAAGAAAGAACTCAATCCCAAAGTTCAAATCAGACAAATAAAATCTAATCTTGGTGTTACCTAGCCCAATGGACATCCTGTATTCTCACCGCATATCCATTCGGTCCCTTGCATATGCCTGTGTGCATATATAGCAAGCACGCAGCTGACGTACTTCATACCAACATCCAAGCCACACAAGGCCTGATGCCACATCTTATGCAATTCTGCATACATATTAATATACAAATCGCTCCTTCACGGGGTTGGGGTGGGGGAGGAAGAACCCCCCCCAAACACCTTCAAAGTGTACAAGCCTGAGCATTTCACACAGGTGGGCACTAGGGCACCATTTCGGGATGTCCACACGAAGCTCCTGCACGTCACACTCAGTCTTGCACACTCCCACGGCACCTTAGACAAGACAAACAATGCAACGCCGCCGCGCCTATCTACAGCAGCATGTCGCTTCCTTACTCCGAATTAAGGGGCAGATGAGCACGGAAGATTAGGGGCCAACCCGCTGCATTTCTTGTTTCTTTGTTTTATCGGACTCCTCCGAGGGGTCCACTTCTGCTCGCCCCTCTTCCCCACTCCCTCCGTGTACTCTCCGTCCTGGTGCCGTCAGAATAAAGATGAGGCTGCCCGGAGACCCTTCCTCTCCCTTACCTGGCTATCGAGCTGGGAGAAAGCGGCTGTCGGCTCCGGGGCGGCCAGGCAGGAGGGCAGCAGCAGAAGGAGCCCCGGGAGCAGCCGCAGGAACTCGCGTGGCCCCAGCGCTGCCTCCATCTTGGGAGCCGGGAATTAAAACAAAGTGAAACATCAACAAAGCCAGAGGAGGCGGCAGGCGAAGCAGAGGCGGGGAGGAGTCCGGCAGGGGAGGGGAGGGGAGAGGAGAGGAGAGGAGAGGAGGAGGAGCAGCAGCAACAACAACACAACCGGGAAAGATGTAGGATTAGGAGAGGTGCTGCTGAGGGCAGGAGAAAGGCCGTGTCAAAAAGGTTTCCCTTGGGAAAGGCTTAGGAGTTGGAGCCAAACAGCCCAGAGGAGATTTGCGCGGGGGAAAGAGCAACCTGTCTCAGATAAATTACAGATAGGTAGCCGTGTTGGTCTGCCATAGTCAAAATAAAAAAATTCCTTCCAGTAGCACCTTAAAGACCAACTAAGTTAGTTCTTGGTATGAGCTTTCGTGTGCATGCACACTTCTTCAGATAAATTAGTCCTCCTACCTCAAATTAGCAGAGATGAGAATAGGCATGCAGGTTTAGTCAGCAATAAATCCCGCTTTATTCAGTGTGCACTGAAGGCTCCTCAGCATCCATCCCTGATAATGCCCACCAGAGCATCATCTTTTTGTGTATTACCATACAGAGGTTTCCCCCGCCTTCGAATATTATTTAGGTGGGGTTAAAAACAGCAGAAATGAATAATGCTAAAAAAAAACACAGAAAGTTGAAGCAAAGCAAAAGGCAGCATTTTTATTTGGAAAACAAAACAAAACAAATAAAACAGATAAAGTTTAAAAGCCTGGGAATTCAAAAAACGTTTTTCCTTGGCACCAGAAATACATTAGTGTGGGCACCAGGCAAGCTTCTCTGGGCAGAGAATTGCAAAGTTGAAATGTCACCATGGGAAAGGCCATCTCTGTTGTAATTGCAGAGGAACCTGGAAGAGTAAACAATGCAGTGGCGACTAGCCATGATGGCTATTGCTCCCTGTCTAAGGTGAGAGGCAACGTGCTTCTGAATGCCAGCTGCTGGACACTGCAGGAGGGGAGAGTGCTCTTGCTCTAGTCCTTCTTGGGGATTTCCTGCAGGCATCTGGTTGGCCACTGTCAGAACAGGAGGCTGGACTAGATGGGCCCTTGGCCTGATCCAGTGGATGGCTCTTATGTTCTTAAGAGGCTGTGACGCTGCAATCCTGAGAGTGAACCCCAATGAACACACTTACCAATGCAATCGGCTAATGAGTTAGTTGTTATTCTAAAGGTGGGTATGGTTGCCTCTCGAAAAAGAGTGCAACACTTGGCTGTTTTGCCATTTCATGAGGGTTTAAAAAGCACACTAAAAATCAGGTTTTTTGTTTTCAAAAATATTTACTATGAAGCAAAATGCGTGTTAGTCCATTTCACATGGACTAACTATCAGGATATGAATCAGCTTGCTGCATGATCCAAATTGCCTAATCCCATTGAAATCAATGTGCTGCATAAAGCCAGTCTATTAATGGGACGAAAGTACTGTAGTAATTAAAAAACAGGTGTGCCTGGAAAGAAGTTACTTTATCCCCACCCCACCCCGACAAAAAAGTGTTCATACCTGAGAATCTAAACTTGTCAAGAATAAAAACGTATTTTGAGAATTTGTGAATGTAATGCGGTTGATTCATTTGTGGATGGGATTGATGGCAATAACTCCTCCTAAACCACTTCGTTCTGTCAAATCAATTCCTACTGGGATCTCTTTCCATTTGTTTAGTGAATGATTTACAGTTGCTATGTTGAATGTTGATGGGGACATATGAATAATTACTTAGCCATTACTCCTTCATTGCTCAGTTTAACTCATGATCATAGCCAGTGGGGGGGGGCAGGGGGCAACTGCACCCCCCTACATCAAGCACAGTAAAACAATAGAAATACTTAACAAACTGAACAATTACGTCGGTTCTTCCCCCACCCCGAAAAGTCCAGCCCCCCCTAACAAAAATCCTGGCTACGCCTATGGTTTAACTCCTGAATTTTTCTATGCCTGGTGGCTCAGAGGGAAGGAGCAATTGAAAGGGAAACAGCAAATTGCAGGTTCAGTGGTATTCTTGTGAAATATGTGTATGCCCTCCACAAAGCACAATTTACTGTTAGGTACAGGCAGCGCCCCCTCCCCAATTTATGCGCGTTCAGAGAGGTTTGTTTGGCCGCGGCGCTGCAGGCACTGCTTCCAGCTGCTGTAACCATAGAGATAGGGAGTTTAGTTAGAGTTATAGAGCAGTGAGACATAACATCCAGGCTCCTTCTGAAGCTGTTTAATTCCAGGAGAAAGAAGTTAGAGCTGCCAATGGACTGCATTGGAGAAATTCCGAACAGTTGTGAGTGGGCGAAAGGAAGGATTTATGTCATAGTGGTTTTTAAAAATGTGTTTTTGTGAGTTTAAAGCATTTGAAACTTTGCCCCACCAATGCCAATGCAATTATACTATGGGGTCTGTAGTCTGTGGTGGAAAGCGACTTCCAGGAGTTCAATGAAAATCACCACTCTATCGCAGGTTAGAAGCAGTTCTCGGGCTGCACTTGCAGCCAAGGTCCGCGCAGGTAGCTCAAGCATCCCATGCTCGAGCGGATCCCCGGTCAGAACTGCAGGCAGAAGTTTTGCGCTGCTGTCACTTCCAGGCAGGTGCGCTGCGCCTTCACCACGCGAAGCACGACCTGCCTCGCCGGAAAGAGCAGACGCTTCTGCCTCTGCTGCGACCTGTTTTATGGCTCCGGCCAGTCACACCTATGGAAAACCCAGTGTTTTCTCCGGGCGGTTTTTTACCACCGCCACAAAATGGTGCCTAAAGTCAACGGAGTAGGCGGCTTCTGAGCGCGTGAGTCTGTTGCCAAGCAGGGGAGGAAAAGGCGGAGCGGCGCTGAGGCGGCTCCTTCCGGGGCAAGAGAGGCCGTCGGGAAGCGGAGCGAGGCGCAATGGCGGTGCTCCTGGAAACCACGCTGGGAGACCTGGTGATCGACTTGTACACGGAGGAGAGGCCGAGAGGTGAGAGGAAGCTCCGGCGTCCGCCAGCAGAAGGCCGAACAGGCTGCAGATGCCTTTCCCGAGTGTCCCTCTCCGGCGCGGCCTTCAGGAGCCGCCATGGAGTTTTTCTTCCCTCGTTGCATTTCTGCGCTGCACCGGTTGGGTTTCTGCACACCGCCCCGCAGGGCCGGTCCTAGGTGGTGTGCCTCCAGGTGGCTCGACCTGCCTTCTCCCACCTTTGGGGGTGGAAGGGTGTCATCCAGGTGTTTTGTACTAGAGCTCCCGTAGTCCATGTTGGCTGGGGCTGAAGGAAGTTGTGGCCCCCAAATTTAGAGGGCACCAAGTCGGGAAAGGCTGGGCTAGACTGTGTAGTCTGGAAGCAAAACAACGGGTCTGCATAAAAGGCGGATCTACACGGATCCTCATGGATCCTCCACTTTTAAAAAAATAATTCCAACAAATGCAGTGTCAAATCACACCTAGAAGGCACGCCTACAAACTGGACTATAAAAAACGTGGATCCAACACTTTGCCGCGCTGCAGTACCATAAAAACATGGATCCGAGGCACGGATCCTCATGAATTCATATGATTTTTATATTGAAACAAAATAAAAACACCATGCTACTGTAGACCACATCTTAGTCTGTAGGAGGAACCAAAAAAATCACGCATCCACTGTTTCGTGGTGCCGCAATGGCGCAAAAACATGGTTAAAAAACACGGATCCTCATGAATCCTCATGATTTTTGCACTAGATCAGCCCAAACTCACTTTCAAATTACACATCATGTCCAGGGGCACAACATCCACCACAGAAATCACGGATCCATGGCTTCCTGGCCATACCATGGCACAAAAACGTGGTTTTCAAGAACAGATCCTCATGGATCCTCACACTTTTTGCATTGGACCAACCCAAACTCACTGTCAAATCACACATCATAGCCAGGGGCACAACCTACACCACAAAAAACTCAGATCCACGCCTGCCTGACCGCGCCCTGGCCCAAAAACGTGGTTCCGAAGCACGGATCCTCATGAATCCTTATGATTTTTGCACTAGATCAACCCAAAGTCACCATCAGATCAAACATCATGGCCATGGGCACAGCATCCACCACAAAAATCACGGATCCACGGCTTCCTGGCGAAACCGTGGCCCAAAAACGTGGTTTTCAAGAACGGATCTTCATGGATCCTCACGCTTTTTGCATCGGGCCACCTCAAACTCACCATCAAATCACACATCATGTCCAGGGGCACAGCCTGCACCACAAAAATCACGGATCCACGGCTTCCTGACCATACCGTGGCCCAAAAACGTGGTTTTGAAGCACGGATCCTCATGGATCCTCACGCTTTTTGCATCGGGCCACCCCAAACTCACCGTCAAATCACACATCATGTCCAGAGGCACAGCCTGCACCACAAAAATCACGGATCCACGGCTTACTGACCATACCATGGCCCAAAAACGTGGTTTTGAAGCACGGATCTTCATGGATCATCATGCTTTTTGCATTGGGCCAACCCAAACTCACCGTCAAATCACACATCATGTCCAGGGGCAGCGCCTGCACCACAGAAAACTCGGATCCACGGCTTCCTGGCCACTCCATGGCCCAAAAATGTGGTTTTAAAGCACGGATCTTCATGGATCCTCACTCTTTTTGCATTGGGCCAACCCAAACTCACTGTCAAATCACACATCATGTCCAGGGGCACAGCCTGCACCACAAAAAACTCGGATCCATGGCTTCCTGACCATACCGTGGCCCAAAAACGTGGTTTTGAAGCACGGATCCTTATGGATCCTCACGCTTTTTGCATTGGGCCACCCCAAACTCACCGTCAAATCACACATCATGTCCAGAGGCACAGCCTGCACCACAAAAATCACGGATCCACGGCTTCCTGGCCACTCCAAGGCCCAAAAACGTGGTTCCGAAGCACGGATCCTCATGGATCCTCACGCTTTTTGCATTGGGCCAACCCAAACTCACTGTCAAATCACACATCATTCCCAGGGGCACAGCCTGCACCACAGAAAACTTGGATCCACGGCTTCCTGGTCACTCCATGGCCCAAAAACGTGGTTCCGAAGCATGGATCCTCATGGATCCTCACGCTTTTTGCATTGGGCCACCCCAAACTCACCGTCAAATCACACATCATTCCCAGGGGCACAGCCTGCACCACAAAAAACTCAGATCCACGCCTGCCTGGCCACTCCATGGCCCAAAAACGTGGTTTTAAAGCACGGATCTTCATGGATCCTCACTCTTTTTGCATTGGGCCAACCCAAACTCACTGTCAAATCACACATCATGTCCAGGGGCACAGCCTGCACCACAAAAAACTCGGATCCATGGCTTCCTGACCATACCGTGGCCCAAAAACGTGGTTTTGAAGCACGGATCCTCATGGATCCTCACGCTTTTTGCATTGGCCACCCCAAACTCACCGTCAAATCACACATCATGTCCAGGGGCACAGCCTGCACCACAGAAAACTCGGATCCACGGCTTCCTGGCCACTCCAAGGCCCAAAAACGTGGTTCCGAAGCACAGATCCTCATGGATCCTCACTCTTTTTGCATTGGGCCAACCCAAACTCACTGTCAAATCACACATCATGTCCAGGGGCACAGCCTGCACCACAAAAAACTTGGATCCACTGCTTCCTGGCCACTCCATGGCCCAAAAACGTGGTTTTGAAGCACGGATCCTCATGGATCCTCACGCTTTTTGCATCGGGCCACCCCAAACTCACCGTCAAATCACACATCATGTCCAGAGGCACAGCCTGCACCACAAAAATCACGGATCCACGGCTTCCTGGCCACTCCAAGGCCCAAAAACGTGGTTCCGAAGCACGGATCCTCATGGATCCTCACGCTTTTTGCATTGGGCCACCCCAAACTCACCGTCAAATCACACATCATGTCCAGGGGCACAGCCTGCACCACAAAAAACTCGGATCCACGGCTTCCTGGCCACTCCAAGGCCCAAAAACGTGGTTCCGAAGCACGGATCCTCATGGATCCTCACGCTTTTTGCATTGGGCCACCCCAAACTCACTGTCAAATCACACATCATGTCCAGGGGCACAGCCTGCACCACAAAAAACTCGGATCCACGGCTTCCTGGCCACTCCATGGCCCAAAAACGTGGTTTTGAAGCACGGATCCTCATGGATCCTCACGCTTTTTGCATCGGGCCACCCCAAACTCACCGTCAAATCACACATCATGTCCAGAGGCACAGCCTGCACCACAAAAATCACGGATCCACGGCTTCCTGGCCACTCCAAGGCCCAAAAACGTGGTTTTGAAGCACGGATCCTCATGGATCCTCACGCTTTTTGCATTGGGCCAACCCAAACTCACTGTCAAATCACACATCATGTCCAGGGGCACTGCCTGCACCACAAAAAACTCGGATCCACGGCTTCCTGGCCACTCCAAGGCCCAAAAACGTGGTTTTGAAGCACGGATCCTCATGGATCCTCACGCTTTTTGCATTGGGCCAACCCAAACTCACTGTCAAATCACACATCATTCCCAGGGGCACAGCCTGCACCACAGAAAACTTGGATCCACGGCTTCCTGGTCACTCCATGGCCCAAAAATGTGGTTTTAAAGCACGGATCTTCATGGATCCTCACTCTTTTTGCATTGGGCCAACCCAAACTCACTGTCAAATCACACATCATGTCCAGGGGCACAGCCTGCACCACAAAAAACTCGGATCCATGGCTTCCTGACCATACCGTGGCCCAAAAACGTGGTTTTGAAGCACGGATCCTTATGGATCCTCACGCTTTTTGCATTGGGCCACCCCAAACTCACCGTCAAATCACACATCATGTCCAGGGGCACAGCCTGCACCACAGAAAACTCGGATCCATGGCTTCCTGGCCACTCCAAGGCCCAAAAACGTGGTTCCGAAGCACAGATCCTCATGGATCCTCACTCTTTTTGCATTGGGCCAACCCAAACTCACTGTCAAATCACACATCATGTCCAGGGGCACAGCCTGCACCACAAAAAACTTGGATCCACTGCTTCCTGGCAATGCCATGGCCCAAAAATGTGGTTTTGAAGCACGGATCCTCATGGATCCTCACGCTTTTTGAATTGGGCCAACCCAAACTCACTGTCAAATCACACGTCATAGCCAGGAGCAGAGCCTGCACCATAAAAATTATGGATCCACGGCTTCCTGGCAGCGCCATGGCCCAAAAAGGTAGTTTTGAAGCACGGATCCTCAAGGATCCTCACTCTTTTCGCATTGGGGCTCCCCAATCTCACCATCAAATCACACATCATAGCCACGGGCACAACTCACAAATCATGAGTTGCACTACAAAAATCACAAAAATCCCCTTACCCGCACTGTTAATGTCACCACTGCAATATTATTATTAGAGCCGATAGGAGAATATATGACTATCGTATTTTTCGCTCTATAGGACAACTTTTTACCCTCCAAAAATTAAGGGGAAATGTGTGTGCGTCCTATGGAGTGAATGCAGGCTCCTTGGCTTCAGCGATAGCGACACGAAGCCTCCGAAGCGCAGAGGGAGCGCTCCCTCCACGCTCCAGAGGCTACGCGTTGCTTTCGCTGAAGCCTGGAGAGCGAGAGGGGTCGGTGCGCACCGACCCCTCTCGCTGTCCAGGCTTCAGGGATAGCCGCCTGAAGCCTTTGGAGCACAGCACAAGTTCCTGCTGATCTCCGAAGGCTTGTGGTAAGCCGCCTGAAGCCTGGAGAACGAGAGGGGTCGGTGCACCCCGATCCCTCTTGCTCTCCAGGCTTTGCTTCTCTGGAGAGGCACTGCACAATGTTTCCTCTCTGCGCAGCGCCCCTTCAGTGAAGCTGGAGGAGAAATGGAAGGGGCTCCGTTTCTCATCCCGCTTCGCTGAAGGGGCGCTGAGTGGAGAGGGGGAGAATTTTTTTTCCTTGTTCTCCCCCTCCTATGGTTCGGTGCGTCCTATAGAGTGAAAAATACGGTATATATTGTACCAAGATATGGTTCATCTTCAAGAACAGATCAAATACATGCCAAAGTATTAAAGAGGAGAAAAAAGATGAAACTGCTTACATACTGTCAACTAATATCCAGATTCAAGAAAGACTGTATGGCAAACATACAGTGAAAATCAGTGAAAAGATAGAATCTGAGTCCATCATAACAGAGTTCTACCTTCTGGGTAAAATTTATAAACTATTACTCAAATATGACACCAAGCCCGAACAAGCAAAACCTTATATGACAAAATGGATGCAAAAATTTTAAGAGCAGTTCACAGTAGAACAGTGAGAACAATTATGAATAAAGGAATAAAATTTACTGCAAATTAAGCCCTAAAACAAAATTGGTACAGTGGAACCTCGGGTTGCAGACATAACCCGTGACTGAGGCACGTCTGCAACCCACAGCATTCGCATCCTGAAGCGCCACGTCTGCACAGGCACTGGTGCAATTTGGCGCTTCTGCGCATATGAAAGACCCAGTTCTCTGAGTGCATGTTCTGGAAGCTGGGCAATAGGGGCAGTACAGGATTCCTTTTGGTGTACTGACCTCCCCGCTGCACCAAGGATTCCCTGCCCGAGCTGCTTCAGGTCATCGCGGATGTTCTCCTGGAGATACCTAGTTTGGTTGTCCTAGGGGATTTTAACATCCATGCCAACATGACCTTACAAGGGGCTGCTTGGGACTTTGTGGAAAGCATGGCCTCCATGGGGCTGTCCCTGAATAAGTTTGGCCCAACTCATAGTCACGGACATGCCTTAGACCTAGTGTTCACCAATAGTGACATGGCTGATATGACACTAGGTAAAAGTGAAACAAAAGAAGTGCCATGGTCAGATCACTTCCTGGTGCAACTGGACTTCTCCGTGACCCTTCTCCTCTGCAGGGAGGTGGGACCAATGTGGATGGTCTGCCCCCGCCACTTAATGAATCCAAATGGTTTCCAGAGAGTGGTAGAGCATGCTTTATCCCATGTTGATGGCCTTTCAGCTGATTCCCTGGTGGCCCGCTGGAATGTGGAGTTGACCAGGGCTATCGACTCTCTGGCTCCGAAGTGCCCTCTCCGACTGCATGGAGCCCTGACAGCCCCGTGGTTTTCTTTGGAGCTGCGGGTGAGGAAACAATCGCTGAGACGGCTCGAGTGCCAGTGGCAGAAAACTCATTCTGAATTGGACCGGACACAGGTTAGAGCTCAATGTCGAGCCTACCAAGTGGCGATAGCAATGGCGAAGAAGACTTTCTTCACCGCCTCTATAGCATCTACAGAAAATAGTAGCAGGAGACTCTTTCAGGTGGTTTGCAATTTAATGGAACCACTTTTACCACCGGGGCCTTGTAAAGACCCCAAGACCTCCTGCAACGATTTTTCAAATTTTTATGCAGATAAAGTTGCTCATATTCGGAAGGAGGTAGACACCACCGTGGGAGCAGGGCTGGGGCGGGAGAGTGCTAGAGCCCTGTCTGGTCAAGTTGCATGGAATCAATTTCAATCCGTTACCCCCGAGAATGTGGACAGGCTGCTTGGATGCGTGAAACCAACCACCTGTCTCCTTGATCCTTGCCCATCCTGGCTAATAAAAGCAAGCCGGGAAGGGCTGGGCAATGGGCTCTGCGGGGTGGTGAATGCTTCCCTCTGTGAGGGGGCATTCCCAGACCAGCTGAAAGAGGCGGTCATTAAACCGCTTCTTAAAAAAACATCTTCAGACCCGGCCAGTATGGCCAACTATCGCCCAGCCTCAAATCTTCCATTCTTGGGCAAGGTGATTGAGCGGGTGGTTGCTGAACAACTCCAGGCACGCCTGGAGGATGCAGACCATTTGGATCCCTTCCAATTGGGATTCAGGTCTCCTCATGGGACTGAAACTGCCTTGGTCGCGACAATCGATCATAACATCCTTCTGGACCGTCTAGAGGAGCTGGGAGCTGAGGGCACTGTTATACAGTGGTTCTGCTCCTTCCTCCTGGGCTGTGTCCAGAAAGTTGTGGTGGGGGATGAGTGTTCAGACTTACTTGTGGGGTGCCTCGGGGTTCTGTCCTCCCCTCCATGCTTTTTAACATCTACAGGAAGCTGCTGGGAGAGATCATCAGGGGGTTTGGGCTTGGTGTCCATCAATATGCGGATGATACCCAACTCTACCTCTCTTTCAACTCAGAACCAGTGAAGGTGGTGAAGGTCCTGTGTGAGTGCCTGGAGGCGGTTGGAGGATGGATGGCAGCTAGTGGATTGAGGTTGAATCCTGACAATAATGAAGTTCTGTTCTTGGGGGACAGGGGGTGGGCTGGTGTGAAGGACTCCCTGGTCCAGAATGGGGTAACTGTGCCCCTGAAGGGCCAGGTGCACAGCCTGGGAGTCATTTTGGACTCACAGCTGTCCATGGAGGTGCAGGTCAATTCTGTATCCAGGGCAGCTGTCTACCAGCTCCATCTGGTACACAGGCTGAGACCCTACCTGCCCGGAGACTGCCTCACTAGAGTGGTGCATGCTCTTGTTATCTTCCGCTTGGACTACTGCAATGTCCTCTACGTGGGGCTACCTTTGAAGGTGACCCAGAAACTACAACTAATCCAGAACGCAGCAGCTAGTCTGGTGACTGGGAGTGGCCACCAAGACCATATAACACATGTCCTGAAAGACTTACATTGGCTCCCAGTACATTTCTGAGCACAATTCAAAGTGTTGGTGCTGACCTTTAAAGCCCTAAACGGCCTCGATGCAGTATACCTGAAGGAGCATCTCCACGCCCATCATTCTGCCCAGACACTAATGTCCAGCACCAAGGGCCTTCTGGTGGTTCCCTCACTGTGAGAAGCAAAGTGACAAGGAACCAGGCAGAGGGCCTTCTTGGTTGTGGCGCCCGCCCTGTGGAATGTCCTCCCATTAGATGTCAAAGAGATAAACAACTACCTGACATTTAGAAGACATCTGACGACAGCCCTGTTTAGGGACGTTTTTAATGTGTGACTTTTTAATGTATTTTTATTTCATTTTTTGGGAAGCCACCCAGAGTGGCTGGGGAAACCCAGCCAGATGGGCAGGGTACAAATATATTTGTTGTAGTAGTAGTAGTAGTAGTAGTAGTAGTAGTAGTAGTACTTTGTAGGATTTGATAATCTTTATAGGTCTTTTAAATTTCTAATCTATCTATCTATCTATCGATCGATCGATCTATCTATCTATCTATCTATCTATCTATCTATCTATCCCCTCCCCCGTTTCCCTTTCTGTACTTCCTTATCCTTATAAAATTGAATATATATATATATTTAAAATTTACGGCTCCACAGTTTTCTGGGTCGCCCCATATTCATTACCCAACCACCTATGCTGCTCATGGCCAGATCACTTTGGGGCACTGCCATGCTGTAAAAAGATTTTCATGAAGCACAGATCCCCATGGATCCTTAGGTTTTTTTTATGTTTGGTCACCCTGAAATCACTATCAAATCACACATGATGTATATGACCACAGAACGAACCACAAAAACCACAGAGCACAGCCAAAGAACAAACACTATATTAAATACTTTAATCCTCATGGATCGGCATGATTGTTAAATGGACTCCACCAAATTATATTGTAAGATCACACCAATGTCCATGGAATGACCGAAATACAAACGCTATCTGAAATGGTTCTGCATTAGCAAGAACACTGAAATAAAATGACATTCATATTCATAGCTTCCACTGTGAAGAACTGCACCTGGAAATTTTTGACACTGCTAAACCTCAAGAATGTCCAAGGCAGAGATTGTGATGATCTTACCTGTGAATGTAAATTATCAAACCAACTAGATGGAGACCACCAAAGTAACCATGAAAAACAATCACCTGTCTTGCGTCAATTCAGCTACAAATGGTTTTGGGACAAAAGTTGGTTGCTTTGCAGGGGTAGTAATTATAAATGGAGGTTTAACTGCAAGTTTTTTTGAGAACAGATTTTGTCAGTGCAAACTTTGAAATAGGGGGTTTCCAACGTGGTGCCCATGGGAATCATGTTGCCTGCTGACAGCTTTCCTGGAGTCCACCACGTGTTTTTAGAAAAAGAACAGGATTAGTGGTGAATTGTGCCCAGCATGACTTCAGATTGTTCATGGTACATTTGATTGACTACAGGGGCATATGAAGGGGCAGCGGGGTGATGGTGCCCCAGGGTGCCATGCTGGGGGGAGAGTGACAGTAAGGTCGCTGTACTGGCTGCCGCTCTTGCGGCAACTGTACAGGCAGCCCCTCTCGCAGCGACCGTATGGGCCATATGGGCAGCTGCTCTCGCGGCGACTGTACAGGCTGCTGCTCGCGTAGCGTCCGTACAGGCAGCTCCTCTCACGGCGGCCGTACAGGCTGTATGGGCAGCCGCTCTCCTGGCGACCATACGGGCAGCCATGCATGCACAGTCCGTACAGGACATCATCCAGGACTTGTTACCATATTATAGCTGCCACAAAATCTATCGGCATGCCACCAGAACCAGGGAAGCCTTGCCAGTTGCAGCTCACACAGTTGAAGTGAAATAAAAGACAGAAGAGTAGATCGGGAAGAAAGTTCCCCAGACTGCAGGAAAAGATAACAGTAGCTCCAGCATCTGATTCAGTGCAGGCTGCTGAGGGGTTTGACTCCTTAAGATCACCAACTGACTATGAGACACCTGGAAAGCACTCAGCCTCAGATGACCTCCACTCCAAAAGGTGGGAAAGAGGATTTGACAGTGACCGATATTGATTATTTTGATAGCAGCCCCATATTCTCAACACAAAGTGAGAAGTGTTTGGACAAATCACTGATTTGTACATCAGTTCCCCCATGGCACAACTGTACCTTCCCCACACTCAGTCTACAAACCATGGGACTTTGGTTCAGTTGGCAACATCTGTGTGTATGACTATGACATAAACACACTGAAAGGATCAAACTGGATAAATGATCGCATAATAGATGCCTTTCTTGCCTCCAGGGTGATCATGGCCAAAGAGCTAGGTCACAATGGAACAATTTTCCCACTTACCGTACTTGCCACTTCATGCAGATATGTCAAAGATTGCCAGTGCAAGCTCTGAAGAACTGTTTGAGATTTGGAGTGCTAAAGAAAGATGTTTTGATTATTCCAGTAAATGACAGAGAAGTCCACTGGAAACTGATAGTAATCATTTTTAAAAGGAAGACCATGCTCTATCTAGATTCCAAACATGGATTGAACCACTCTGTGATTGATGCAATAACATCCTTCTTAGCATGTCTGTATGAGATGGATTCAAAATATCCCTATAGTTTTGCGGCTGATCATTTTTTGCACCAACTGATATACCCAGGCAAGGTACCGTAATTCCAGTGACTACGGTCCTTTCACACGTACCATTGCCCATCTGATTGCTTCTGCTGCCCAATTACAGTTCATACAAAAGGATATGGCTGCCATTAGACCCTGGATTGCAAAAGAAATAATACAGTACTGTGGGAAAACCTATTTTGAAGGACAAGACAAATATTTTCAAGTGGAAATTGATGCTGTTCCTCCCAAGAAGAGACAAATCTTGAACGAGAGTTACATTACTGTGTCTCGATCATGCCCAGAGGGATGGAAGGATACACTAACCTATTGCTCAGATATCCTTGTTTGAAGGCTGCTGGTCACTATGTTTCTTGAAGGAAGGGTGCAGGAGGCCCAGTGGTGACCTAACTATGGCTTACTGTGAAGGAAACTGCAAGGACTGGTACCACTGCTTTCGCATAGGCATTGATTCAAAAGATCTTCCAGAGGTTTTTGTGTGTCCAGACTGTCAATCCACTGTGGCCAAATAGATTTTGAAACTGCGAACTGTCATATTCCACAGGTTGGTATAATACAGCAAAATCCAAACATATAGTTTTCATCATCATGGCAGGGATGGTCCTTTTCCATAGAATTCTTATTTATGGAGTTTGTTTTTATATCCTGCTTTTCTCTACTTGAAGGAGTCTCAAAGTGGCTAAAAATCTCCTTTCCCTTCCACCCCCACAACAGACACCTTGTGAGGTAGGTGGGGCTGAGAGAGTTCAGAGAGAAGTGTGACTGGCCCAAGGTCACCCAGCAGCTGCATGTGGAGGAGCGGGGAAGCGAACCCAGCTCACCAGATTAGAGTCCACCGCTCTTAACTACTACACCACAGAAACATATCTCTTAAAACTCTGGAGCAAGCTGTTCAGTTCAGCCTCATAGTGATACTGATTTGTGGAGGGAAGGTTGGTGATGAGCAAGATCTGTTCCCATTTCCCAACACAGAGACCATAGAGCAGTTTCTTTTGGGGGCTGAACCTGCAGAGTGTTTCTGTTCAGAATTTCCGTGGCAGAAATTGGCTAAGTGCCTTTATAAACATTCAGCTTCTCAAATCGAACCCCATCATGAAACTTTCAGGTGTAGCTGTTGGAGGTGGAGGGCAGAGAAGGTGCTAGTCCTTACCTCCCTCCTCCCAGCCTATCATTGCCCAATGGGCTGAATTTCAGGGCTTTTGCATGTAAAGGGCAAGCTTGTTCTTTACTTGTTTAGACTCTTTAAACTTGGAAACAGATATTTGGCTCCATGACCAAAATAACCAAAAGGGTCAGCTTCTAGAGGACTGGAAAGATCATAATTGTACTTCCCCTACCCTCAGCCCTAACTCCGTTGAGTATTTTTTGTTATGAGACTGAGTGTTTGGGGCTGATGCTGTAGCATTCTTGTCTGGGGGCTTGATGGAAAAACAGAAAAGTGACCCTCACCTAACTCTCCAATGCCCTTCAACAAGAATGCTGTAGGAAATATTGCTAAGCCCAAAGGGAGGCAAGAATTTGCTTCAGCTCACCTTGTTAATGGCAGAGCAAAAGCTATGCGTGTGTCATTCTCAATCAGTCTACTTTCAGGACTGATTTTAGAACCCTCTTATATCAGGCCACATGGTCACTGGAGGTGGCCCCATCATGCAAACATGACTACCCACACAGGGACCATCTATTTTTGTTTTTTTTCCTGATACTGGATTTTAAGTTACAGTTACATCTTTTAAAACAGCTGTCAGTATATCACACTGTATTCCACTTGCCTTCCAAAGGAACACGTGGCTCTCCCCACATAGCAGGTTAGGTTGAGACTGCTGATCCAAAGTAATCAGTAATTTTTACGGTAATTACAATCCTGCTTTCCCTTGTACCAGCTTACCTTGACTTCAGTAAGGCCTTTGAAAAGGTCCCCCATGATATTATTGCAAAACAACTAGTAAAATGTGGGCTAGACAAAGCTACTGTTAGGTGGATTTGTAATTGGTTGATGGGCTGAACCCAAAGAGTGCTCATCAGTGGCTCACCTTCATCCTGGAAAAAAATGACTACTGGGGTTCCACAAGGTTCTGTCCTGGGCCTGGTGCTATTCAATATTTTTATAAATGATTTGGATGATGGAATAGAGGGTGTGCTAATCAAATTTGCAAATGACTGCAAACTGGGAGGGGTTGCTAATACACCAGAGGACAGGGTCAGAACTCAAAATGACCTGAATAGCCTAGAGAGCTGGGCCAAAACCAACAATATGGAGTTCAATAGGGAGAAATGTAAGGTACTGCACCTGGATAGAAAAAATGAAATGCACAGGTGGGGGACACTTGGCTTGACAACAGTACCTGTGAAAGGGATCTGGGAGTCTTAGTCGACCACAAGCTGAATATGAGTCAACAGTGTGATGTGGCAGCTAAGAATGCCAATGCAATTCTGGGCTGCATCAATAGGAGTATAGTGTCTAGATCAAGTGAAGGAATGCTACCACACTATTCTGGTTGGTTGGTCAGACCACACCTGAAATACTGTGTCCAGTTGAAGAAGGATATTGTCAATTTGGAGCATGTCCAGAGGAGGGTGACCAAAATGTAAAAGGTCTGGAATTCAAGCCCTATGAGGAGAGACTTAGGGAGCTGGATTTGTTTAATCTAGAGAAGAGAAGATTAAGGAGTGACATGATAGCCATGTTTAAATATTTGATGGGATGTCATGTTGAAGAGGGAGCAAGCTTGTTTTCTGCTGTTCTAGAGACTAGGATGCAGAATAATGGATTCAAACTATAGGAAAAGAGATTCCACCTGGGCGTGGTAATCCAGTCAGGGAAAAAGGGAGGCATACTATGTTTAGGGCACCGTTTCCAGCCCCTTCCCCTTTTAGTGGATCCTAAAAAGGGCTGCTCAGTCATGGATACAGCTGCTGAGCTGCTCAACGGCCTCATTCCTTGAGTCAGAACAACTGACCGCCCATGTGTCGGTTCATGACTAGGGGCTTCACATTCCTGCCACAGTAGCCATTTAGTGATGGCCATGGGGGGAGGGTTTGGGGGGGTTGGGTTTGGTTTTTGGAAGACGCCTGTGCGTGAATTTGTTTTATGTGTGTAGATTAGTGCACGCTGACCAACGCACAGTCTTCGCAGTAGGGCTCTGTTCTGATGGCATGAGTATTCACGACAAACTGGTGGATCCTATCTGCTGCAGCCTTCATCCGCCTTCAGAGCCGTTGTAACACACTGCTTGTTATCACCCGCCTGTTCTGCCGTTGAGGACTTCTTGGATCATTCTTTGTCTAACTCCTTCCCTGTTATGTACTAAGCTTGGATCCTAGAACAATAGGCAAGTAGGATCCTAGAATGCAAGAACTGATTGGCTTGCAGGAAAAGACCAATCAGGCTCCAGGAGGGAAGCAGAATCAGCTAGTCAGACGGGACTCATTGTGTGAATAATGTATATAAAAGCCTGAGGTTTGGGGGGGAATTCAATCACTGTTTTACAAGCTGCAATAAAGAGCATGAAATCACTACAGGACTCTGAGCATATTTAATTTTCTTTGACCTTACCACCTTGGGCGACCCTGCTGGGAGTATGAGATTCCCAACGGCTTCACTCACAAGGGTCATAGGAATGTGCAAGCCCACTCACCATGACAAGTGAGAGAACTGAGATAGATTGCACTGAGCCCTGGTCTCATTAGACAAAGCATTCCACCAAAAAGGCTCTGGCTCTGGTTGAGGACAGCTGGATATGTTTTGGGCCAGGGACCACCAGTAGGTTGCTGTTAGATGAGCGTCACACTCATGGGGGGTGTATTGGAAGAGAATTCCCACAGATAAGAAAGGTCACAGACTGTTTAGGGCCTTAAAGATTAGCACCAAAACATTGAACCTGATTCGATACTCCACCTGGAGCCAATCCAGCTGATGAACAACCAACTGAATGTGGGCTCTCCACAAAGTCCAAGTAAGAACTCATGCATCTGCATTTTAGACCATTTGGAGTTTCTGGAGCAGTCTCAAGGGTAGCCCTGCATATCTATCTCTCTCACTCTCTCTCTCTCTATCACATTTATACCCTGCACTCCCCGGCTCAGGTGTACAGCAAGTTAAAGTAGTCTAGTCTGCAGGTGACTACTGCATGGATCACCATGGCTAGGTTGGAAAGGGACAGGTACGGTACCAATCTCCTAACCTGACATAGATTCAAAAATTTCAGTTTGGCTACATTTGTGACCAATGCCTCCATAGAGACAGAAGCATCCAGGATCACACCGGGACTCCTGATAGCGGCTACAGGTGACTATTGCGCCCCATTAAGAGCTGGGAGCTGGCAAACCAAACTGGAATTATTCGGGCCCAGCCATTGGATGCCCATCTTTAATGGATTGAGATTCAGCCGACTCAGTTTCCTCCATCCCAGCACACCCACCTAAAAAATGGCCAATATATCCAGGGTAGCATCTGGCAGTAGATCCATGCTGTTTGTGGTCAGATCTGTGGTTATGTACAAGATATCTGAATAAAGGGTGAATTTGGGGTTCCCCAATGCAAAAAGTGTGATGATCCATGAGGATCCATGCTTCAAAACCACGTTTTTGAGCCATGGAATGGCCAGGAAGCTGTGGATCCGTGTTTTTTGTGGTGCAGGCTGTGCCCATGG
This sequence comes from Podarcis liolepis, assembly GCF_965112155.1. Lineage (NCBI taxonomy): Eukaryota > Metazoa > Chordata > Lepidosauria > Squamata > Lacertidae > Podarcis > Podarcis liolepis. The sequence continues at coordinate 67,221,605 of NC_139557.1, read as the reverse complement.
CCATGATGTGTGATTTGACAGTGAGTTTGGGTTGGCAAATGGAAAATGCGTGAGGATCCATAAGGATCCTTGCTTTGAAATCACGTTTTTGGGCCACGGTATGGCCAGGAACCCGTGTATCCGGGTTTTTTGTGGTGCAAGCTGTGTCCCATGGCATGAAGTGTGATTTGACAGTGATTTAGGGGTGGCCCAGTGCAAAAAGTGTGAGGATCCACGAGGATCCGTGCTTTAAAACTACATTTTTGGGCTATGGTGTCGCCAGGAAGCCATGGATCCATGATTTTTGTGGTGCAGGTTGTGCCCCTGGCCATGATGTGTGATTTGACGGTGAATTTGGGCTGATCTAGTGCAAAAATCAACAGGATCCATGAGGATCCATGCTTCGGAACCACGTTTTTGGGCCACGGTATGGCCAGGCAGGCGTGGATCCGAGTTTTTTGTGGTGTAGGCTGTGCCCCTTGGTATGATATGTGATTTGACAGTGGGTTTGGGTTGGCCCAATGCAAAAAGCGTGAGGATCCATGAGGATCCGTGCTTCAAAACCACGTTTTTGGGCCACGGTATGGCCAGGAAGCCGTGGATCCTATTTTTTTGTGGTGCAAGTTGTATCCCTGGCCATGATGTGTGATTTGACGGTGAATTTGGGCTGATCTAGTGCAAAAAGCGTGAGGATCCATGAGGATCCGTGCTTCAAAACCACATTTTTGGGCCACAGTATGACCAGGAAGCCATGGATCCATGATTTTTGTGGTGCAGGCTGTGCCCCTGGACATGATGTGTGATTTAACGGTGTGTTTGGGTTGGCCCAATGCGAAAAGTGTGAGGATCCATGAGGATCCGTGCTTCAAAACCACGTTTTTGGGCAGTGGTATGAACAGGAAGCTGTGGATCCTAGATTTCTTTGGTGCAAGTTGTATCCCTGGACATGATGTGTGATTTGACAGTGAGTTTGGGCTGGCCCAATGCAAAAAGTGTGAGGATCCATGAGGATCCGTGGTTCGGAACCACGTTTTTGGGCCACGGTATGGCCAGGAAGCCGTGGATCCATGATTTTTGTGGTGGATGCTGTGCCCCGGCCATGAAGTTTGATCTGATGATGACTTTGGGCTGATCTTGTGCAAAAATCATGAAGATCCATGGGAATCCATGCTTCAAAACCACGTTTTTGGGCCACGGTATGGCCAGGCAGGCATGCATCCGAGTTTTTTGTGGTGGATGTTGTGCCCCTGGCCATGATATGTGATCTGACAGGGAGTTTGGGTTGGCCCAATGCAAAAAGCGTGAGGATCCATGAGGATCCGTGCTTCGGAACCACGTTTTTGGGCCATGGAGTGGCCAGGAAGCCGTGGATCCGAGTTTTTTGTGGTGTAAGCTATGCCCCTGGACATGATGTGTGATTTGACAGTGAGTTTGGGTTGGCCCAATGCAAAAAGCGTGAGGATCCATGAGGATCCGTGCTTCGAAACCACGTTTTTGGGCCACGGTATGGTCAGGAAGCCGTGGATCTGAGTTTTTTGTGGTGCAGGCAGTGACCCTGGACATGATGTGTGATTTGCCAGTGAGTTTGGGTTGGCCCAATGCAAAAAGAGTGAGGATCCATGAGGATCCGTGCTTCGGAACCACGTTTTTGGGCCATGGAGTGGCCAGGAAGCCATGGATCCGAGTTTTTTGTGGTGCAGGCAGTGCCCCTGGACATGATGTGTGATTTGACGGTGAGTTTGGGGTGGCCCAATGCAAAAAGCGTGAGGATCCATGAGGATCCGTGCTTCGGAACCACGTTTTTGGGCCTTGGAGTGGCCAGGAAGCCGTGGATCCGAGTTTTCTGTGGTGCAGGCTCTGCCCCTGGACATGATGTGTGATTTGACAGTGAGTTTGGGTTGGCCCAATGCAAAAAGCGTGAGGATCCATGAGGATCCGTGCTTCAAAACCACGTTTTTGGGCCACGGTATGGTCAGTAAGCCATGGATCCGTGATTTTTGTGGTGCAGGCAGTGCCCCTGGACATGATGTGTGATTTGACGGTGAGTTTGGGGTGGCCCAATGCAAAAAGCGTGAGGATCCATGAGGATCCGTGCTTCAAAACCACGTTTTTGGGCCACGGTATGGTCAGTAAGCTGTGGATCCGTGATTTTTGTGGTGCAGGCTGTGCCTCTGGACATGATGTCTGATTTGACGGTGAGTTTGGGGTGGCCCGATGCAAAAAGCGTGAGGATCCATGAGGATCCGTGCTTCAAAACCACGTTTTTGGGCCACGGTATGGTCAGTAAGCCGTGGATCTGTGATTTTTGTGGTGCAGGCTGTGCCTCTGGACATGATGTATGATTTGACGGTGAGTTTGGGGTGGCCCGATGCAAAAAGCGTGAGGATCCATGAGGATCTGTGGTTCGGAACCAAGTTTTTGGGCCACGGTTTCGCCAGGAAGTCGTGGATCCGTGATTTTTGTGGTGGATGCTGTGCCCATGGCCATGATGTTTGATCTGATGGTGACTTTGGGCTGATCTAGTGCAAAAATCATGAGGATTCGTGAGGATCCGTGCTTCGGAACCACGTTTTTGGGCCAGGGCGTGGCCAGGCAGGTGTGGATCTGAGTTTTTTGTGGTGTAGGCTGTGCCCCTTACTATGGTATGTGATTTGACGGTGAGTTTGGGTTGGCCCGATGCAGAAAGCGTGTGGATCCATGAAGATCCGTTCTTGAAAACCACGTTTTTGGGCCACGGTTTCGCCAGGAAGCCGTGGATCCGTGATTTTTGTGGTGGATGCTGTGCCCATGGCCATGATCTTTGATCTGATGGTGACTTTGGGCTGATCTAGTGGAAAAATCATGAGGATCCATGAGGATCCGTGTTTTTTAATCATGTTTTTGCGCCCCTGCGCCCCCCCGAAACAGTGGATGCGTGATTTTTTTGATGCTTTCTACAGAGTAAGACATGGTCTACAATATCATGGTTGTTTTATTTAATTTGAATGAAAAAATCATATGAATTCATGAGGATCCGTGTAGATCCGCCTTTTACCTTTTTCCCAAAACAACATCCTTTGCAATGTTGTAAATAAAGAGAGCAAAGTGTAGATCCTCTAGCACAGTCTCTCTTGCGATATATATTTCTACAAGTAAAGTTTCTTCCAGGAGACAACTTTCGTTGATTCTTCAGGAGTCCTACCAGGATTACTTTTAAAATGCAATCTTTCTTTTGCTTTGTTTATTGGTTTTGCCTCATGCCTTTGGCAGTAGCTTGACACCCAAAGATTAAGGAACTGAAGTTTTTCTAATTGTTTATCTATGTGAGTAGGATAAATCCTGCAAGGTCTGGATTTGTTCATGTGGGAAGAGGTGGTCCTTGAGGTCCTGAACTATAGGGCTTGATAGGTCAAAACAAGCACTTTGAATTGATTACAGAAACTAATCAGTAGCTATTGCAATCTAGACATAATTGGTGTACTGTACTCAGACGTTCTGTAAGGGATGCGGGTGGCGCTGTGGGTTAAACCACAGAGCCTAGGGCTTGCCGATCAGAAGGTTGGCAGTTCAAATCCCCACAACGGGGTGAGCTCCTGTTGCTCGGTCCCTGCTCCTGCCAACCTAGCAGTTCGAAAGCACACAGTGCAAGTGAATAAATAGATACTGCTCCAGCGGGAAAGTAAACGGTGTTTCCGTGTGCTGCTCTGGTTCGCCAGAAGTGGCTTAGTCATGCTGGCCACATGACCCGGAAGCTGTACTCTGGCTCCCTCGGCCAGTAAAGTGAGATGCGCACCACAAACCCGGAGTCGCCCGCAACTGGACCTAATGGTCAGGGGTCCCTTTACCTCTGGTCTCAGTAATCTGGCCACTAAATTGTGCACCAGTGTAACTTCTGAACTGTTTTCAGAGGCAGACCCATGTATAAAGCATTGTAGTAGTTTACCATAGAGGTTACCAGCATATAAGTAATTGAAGCTAGGTTATCTCTGTCCAGATAGAGTAGCATCTAGGCCAGGGGTAGACAACCTAAGGCCCATGGGCCACTTGTGGTCGTTTAACTGGCCCACAAGCCGCCACTGAGCCGCCCACTCGGCAAGTCCCCGTGCGCTGCACTAAACCAGCGCAGCGCAGGGACCCGCTTCTGCGGTGCCAGAAATCATGTCTCTGCATGCTCAGGTGCCGAAAATCGCATCTATGTAGACACTGGAAATCATGTCTGTGCAGACGCCGGAAATCGTGGCCGCGCATGTGATCTGGCCCACGGAACCAGCCCAAGTGAGGTAAACCGACCCCTGATCTAGGCAAAGCTGGTGGAAGACGCTGCACCATCTAGGCTACTTGTGCCTCCAATGACAGCCGTGGTTCCAGAAGCATTCCTAAACTGCACATCTGCTCCTTTAAAAGGAGTGCAACCCCATTTAACATCTGAACATCATCTTTTCACTGTTATTTTACTCAGGATGACTTCTTTATTCTGAAATTTCAGTTAAGGGTTGACTAGAGTGACAACCTTGACACAGGGTTTGTTTCCACTAGCCTCTTACTGCAGGCCTTGATGTGTTGTGGATTTTGTTGTTCTTACATATAATGGAGGAACAGTGAAAGTTTCTTTTTTTAAGCAAAACATGCAGACTGGTTCATTTGCTTTAAATTTCTTGCAGCTTGCCTGAATTTTCTGAAGCTCTGCAAAATCAAGTACTACAATTACTGCCTTATACATAATATACAAGTAAGTATTTGTTATGATTGATTAGTATTTGTCATGGTTTTTATTTTTATTTTTTTAACTGAACATTTAAATCACTAAACACTTTAAAGATTTTATGCTATACAGTTGATAAAGAGAGTTGAACCTAGATCTAGTCGATCTTAGCTCACGTCCCCTGTACTGTATATTGGAAATAATAGCTTTACAGTCTGCATCATACAAATGTCAGTGCAAGCAGTAAATTTTAATAAACCTATTTTTCTAAAACTCGTAAACTGCCCTGTGATCTTTGGATAAGGGGTGGTATATAAATTTAATAAATAATAATAATAATAATAATAATAATAATAATAAACTATGGTGATAGGTAACATTATGTGCTTTGCATTCATTCAGAGAGATTTTATCATACAAACTGGAGACCCACAGGGGACTGGCCGTGGAGGTGAATCAATTTTTTGGTGAGTTTCATTTAGATCTTGAATCTATGTATGCTTACCAGGAAGTGAGTCTCTTTGGACACTGTGGGACCTTTGCCCAAGTAAACATGCATTGGAATGGACAATTCATTGGGTAATTAAACCCAGCAGAAAGACCAATAGACCTTATCTGGACTATCTTAGGTGTTCTTTCCCCCCCCCCCCAGTAATGCTGACAAATTTTGTGTTCAGCTGTCTAAAGAAGGGAGATTCCCTTATATGGAACATTACTCTTTTAAAAATGGAAATGAATATTTTTCTCATCTTCGTAGCCAATCCAACAAGATTCACACCACTCCTTTGAACACATGGAACTAGATGCATGCTTGACGGATCAAGGCAAATGTATTGTTTTTCTAAAAGCAGTTCTAAAAGCTTGTGAACGTGGGTGTAGTTACCCTATTAAGAGTTTCTTAGGCACACAGAGAGCTCCTACATTATTTGATGTACCCTATTCATTTGAAAGGAATATGTTTGCATCTTGGTCTCCTATTGAAACAAATAGTGATGATCTTAATAGAAGAGCTTTGCATGCATATTGGAGCATTTTAAACTGATTGTTGGACTGAGGCACTTATAATGAAGTTTAAAACACTAATTACCAGTATTACAAGCACCGCCAATAACTGATCATTTTCTATTCTTGTGGAGAAAAGATGTAAGTAGACTATAACATTTGTTTAGTTTTTTTGTCTGAATATTACCTTTGTGTGTTTCAGCAAATTGTATGGGGACCAAGCTAGATTTTTTGAAACAGAAAAGGTGCCAAGAATTAAACACAAGAAAAGGGGTACAGTGTCAATGGTGAACAATGGCAGTGATCAGCATGGATCTCAGGTCAGTCCACAGCACTGGAAGAGTCTTACAAGAAACGTGGGATAAGTGAAAGGAGTGATGCCACAAAGAATTAAAATAACAATTTGACTGGGCATAATCCATGCACATGATACAGATATGTTCTTAAAGAACAGCTACTAACAAGACTTGCCACAACATTAAAAACCCAAACTAATACTTAAATAGATTGACATTGTGGATAAATAGAAGAGCATTGACTCTAAAAACCACAATAAAGCACATGCACAAAATTCCTATACAGTATTGTCTTCCTTTTACTTGTTCACAGTGTCAAGCAAGATGAGATAGTTCTTAATATTGTGGAAGTATGGAAATTTTAAAATGTTTTAGATTTTTACATGACTTTAGCACTCTTAGGTTTGGAAAGGCATAAAAATGTAAATGTGTAATCTTTGGGAGGAGAGGGAAATCTCAAAGCTGATGATCCCTGAGAGAGTCAGGACCTAAAACTGAGAACCAATATTTCCAAATGGTACTGGACGGCAACCAGTGCAGATGTTTCAAAACATGCATGCCAAACAGGCAGGCTTCTATATTTTGTCCTAGCTGAAGTTTCCAAACCATCTTAAAAGGCAGCCCCACATGTAACACATAACATATTACAATAGCCTCTCTTCTGGAACCTGCCCTCCAGAAAAAAACAATATATTGCCTGTAGTTCCTAATCCCGTTCAGAATATACCATGATTGATGGTATTGGAAGCTGTTGTTGATAGCAAACAGTCTCAAAGGAAACATCTTAAAATACCTGGAGATTTCCACCATGCAGTTAACTCAAAATAGTTTTGTTTGTTTTTTTAGTTTCTTATTACTACAGGAGACAACTTAGATTACCTGAATGGTGTACATACAGTCTTTGGTGAAGTAACAGAAGGCATGGATGTGTTGATGAAAATTAATGAAGCCTTCGTTGACAAGGATTTTGTTCCATATCAAGACATCAGGTTTGACTCTCTTTTGCTTTTATAGACTACATATATCAGAAAATCCCTGCTTGATCAGACCCAAAGGTCTTTCTAGTCCAGCATCCCCCTCAGGGGTCAGCCAGGTTCTTTTGAGAGGGCCACATGCATGACATAGCAATCAATACCTGTTCCCAACTGCCACATCCCAATACCTTCTGATCAGTGGTATACCACCTCTGACACTGGAGGGTCCATTTGGCCTATCATGCCAAACGTTTTTGCTAGACCTATCCTCAATGAACTCGTCTTTCAAAGTCAATTGAACTAGTTACAATGACCATATGCAGTGAATTCCACAAAATAATGTTTTTATTATTTATTTAATGTGTTTATATGCAGCTTTTCATTGCCAGGTGACCTCAGTTGTGCTTTACGTGATGGTATTTTTCTTATCTTTTGGGGTTGGGTCTGTTCTGAAATCGTTTCCAGTCAGTTGTATGACCATCAGCTCTTGGCTATTTTGGACGTGCTTTTAGTGCGACAGTCTTATGAACTGGCCAAATATGATTTGCCTTCTCTTTTAGCTAAGAGAATATCTCTGCAGTCATATGCTGCAGTAGGATCTGAACCTTCCTCCAACAAAAGCCAGCTCACATGCTTTTGGGAAACTGCAAGAGCCCTGCACTATAGTGATGCTCTGTTCATTGCCTGTCTGGCTGTGTGCCATACTTGACCTAAATACTTTCTTACAGATTCTGATTATCCATCTGAGAGGTTAGAGTGTGAGTGTATTTTACTGATGCATTTGTTGCCACAATGCACACATATGCATGAAATTATCCTTTGCTTTTACTGCAATTGTTGTCTAGGATAAACCATACAGTGATCTTGGATGATCCATTTGATGACCCTCCTGGTTTGGCAATACCAGATCGTTCACCAGAGCCTACCAAGGAACAGTTGGATGTGAGTGTTGCTATTTAATTTCTTTTGATACTGGAGAGGGAGATCAGAAAATAGATAAACAAGGAATATTTACCACCATCGCACAAATCCTCAGTCCTTAATCATGGTGCCCATTCAACAGATGCAAAATGAAAAGAGTAAAACAAAAAGAAAAAAGTGAACTTGAACTGGTGGAGATGGAAAGTTTACTACTGAAACAAAAATCAAGCTGTGTCTTGACAGTGAGTCCTCTTCAAGGACAATAGTAATGTGTGTTTTTCGGTTTCAGCAGAGTGACTTGCATGAGGAATGGTTCCCAGAGAGATAGTCTCCCTCCACCTGCTGCTTTCCTCCCAATTCAATAAGCAATGTGATAAAAAAAAGCCTATCCTGAAAGGCATTCATCGATCTCTGATTAAACTATGTTAGACTGGAGCTAACACTTTGTGATGTGAAAGAATTTATATTTTCAAGGGCTGAAACATTCAAACAGACAGATTATCAAAATTGTTATTTCTGGGTATATCTTCCCTTTTTATTTGGAATGCATGGCTGCACACACCCCAATGCCTGCAGAAACATGGAGGTGCAATATGTGAAATGTAAAAGATATACTCTATACTCGTGTATTTTCCAAAGAAGGCATATGTCTGACCAAAGATAAGGAGGAAGATAAGTGTTTTCACAGGCAAACAGGCACATGTGCTATCCATGCCACATTATGTAGCTATGCCTCCTAAGGCGCAGGTTTATATGTCTGTGCTTCAGACATTAACATGGCAGGCAACTTTAGGTTTATAGATACACTGCTGCCTTGAACTTCAGAAATGGAAGGCATCTACACCCCTCCGCTGTCCAGGTTTTACAAGGTGAAGAAAATGGGGAGAACAATTGGTGCGTTCATTGTGGAATTGAGAAAAATAAGGGTCATCTTGTAACTCATACTAGAAGGAGAAAAATACAAATTAACTGCTATAATTGTCATCAAGTTGTCATCAAGCATGTGCATGTCTGGTGGTTCACAATATAGATTATTGTGATATATGTATGTGATATATGTCAACCTGTGCTAACTTCTTACATTTTGTTGAGTGTTTAATTTCAAAAAACACTGTACATAGTACAGTCGTAACTTGGAAGTCGAACGGAATCTGTTCTGGAGGTCCGTCCGACTTACAAAGCATTCGGAAACCAAAGCACGGCTTCCAACTGGCTGCAGTAGTGTCCTGCAGCCAATCGGAAGCCGTGCCGGATGTTCGGCTTCCAGAAATCGTTCAAAAACCAGAACGCTCACTTCCGGGTTTTGATCATTTGGGAGCCAATTTGTTCAGGAGCCAAGGCGTTCGAGAGCCAAGGTATGACTGTACTGTGGACAGGACTGTAATCAATCTCTTAAGCTTGAACTCACATCTATATAATGATTGTAAAGTGCTTCTGTATGTCTTCCTGTGTATGTTTACAATTTGTGTTCAGGCAGTAAAGTTAGTTTCAATTCAGCTATGCATTGAGTCACAAATGAATTGAAAAAAATTAACAATATATACTCACTGGCTAAATATTATTAAATAGCTGTCTTTCTTTTATTTGTTTTAAATATAAGACAGAGTGGAAGAATAGGAGCTGATGAGGAGATTGATGACTTCAAAGGAAGGTCTGTTGATGAAGTGGAAGAAATTCTGGCAGAGAAAGAAGCAAAAACTAAGGCTATTCTTTTGGAAATGGTAAATATGTTCGATTATTTAACTCAAAGTCAGCCTTGCAGATATGCATGTGCTTTTTGTGAATATAAATAAAGCTATCACAGCATCAGATATGATGACTACTAGGACGTGTCTGTTGAATCTAGATGTAGGTTCAATTTTTTAAAAAAATCTAATAATTGATCTTGCAATGGGACATAAAGATAAATCAGAAGGATTTTATGCATGCCTAAAAGGTTGTATATGTTAAATAATTACATGTCAAAACATGTCTAAATGTGACTTGCCTGAGATTCTCTATAAAGTGGGACTAAAATCTCCTCTCATATCACACTTGTATTCCAGGTTGGAGACTTGCCTGATGCAGATATCAAGCCTCCTGAAAATGTCTTGTTTGTTTGCAAACTTAATCCTGTGACAACAGATGAAGACCTTGAAATCATATTTTCCCGATTCGGACTAATAAAAAGGTAATTATTGAAAATCTGCACAAGAAGCAAGAAGTTTGCAAGTAATTTTAAAACTCTTCCCTTCTGGGATTGATTGCTCTGCTTTCGGTTTGTTTCAGTCATAAATCTTATATTTCAACCTTGGGCTATTTTAGAAATTTTTAAGACTTGAACAGCAGAGGCGGGTGCTGGTAGGTGGGAGTCGGGAATTTTACTATGGCTAGAAGAAGGTGTTTGATGGTTGCCCTCCCCTTCAGCATGTGTAGAAACAAAGTTAGGGGAAACATGGTGTCACAAGAAGCTGTGCGGCGTCTTTCCCTCTCCTTCCGAGAGTCCTTTTCCCCTTAGATGCACTTTTTCTTCCTCTTTTGTCCATGCCTCTTCTCGTCAATTCACTTTTGACTTCTACCTCTATCAAGCATGCTTCTGTCTGATCCCTAGAAGAGTGCCCCAGGGGCTATGGGACAGAGTGGGGAGGGAGGTATGCGCACAGAGAAGGGGCTTTACCTATGCATGCCTCGTTAGGACAGAGTGGAGCTCCGCTAACTGGATTATCCCACAAGCAAAAGGAATGAGCAAGAAGTTCTTGCTCATTCTCCCTTCCCCATATGCCTCCTGCATGAGGGACCCTCTTGGGAGAGGGCTGTAGCGGGAAGGGAAGATTGGGAAAGATCTCCTCTCCTCACTGCTTCCACCAGTTGGAGCACCCAGATAGAAAAGCAGGAGGTTCTTCTGGAGCAGAGTTCTACCTGCAAATGGAAGGTGCGCTTCCATTCACAGACAAAGATGTCTGGATCCAAATCATAATGTTGGGTTTCTCAAGACCTGCATTTTTAACACATATCCTTATGCATTTTGCGTCTTCTGATGCAACAATTGCTTATGAAGCCACTCTATACCCAGAATTTGTGATGTAGGAGGCAGCCCTCTGTTCCTGGTTTTAGACCTAACAGCAATGGCTAGTGCAGTGGTACCTTGGGTTACATACACGTCAGGTCCAAAAAGTCTAAGGTGCTGGGCTCTTGTCCTTTCGGTTTAATGATGTGTTGCTGCATCAGGGAAACATTGGGTCAGATGCATGGAATGTTCTCATCACACTTCAGTTAACACCCAGTAGATATACAGTGGTACCTCGGGTTACATACGCTTCAGGTTACAGACACTGCTAACCCAGAAATAGTACCTCGGGTTAAGAACTTTGCTTCAGGATGAGAACAGAAATCGTGCTCCAGCGGCGTGGCAGCAGCAGCAGACCCCATTAGCTAAAGTGGTGCTTCAGGTTAAGAACAGTTTCAGGTTAAGTACGGACCTCCGGAACGAATTAAGTTAACCCGAGGTACCACTGTATAGAAAATGTGATCCATGTTAGCAGATACAGAGCTGTTTTTCTTGGGGACTTGTTGAGGAAGGTTTCAGCCCATTGATATCATACCACTGTTGTCGTTGTCCTGCGATTTCCAGAACAAAATGCTTTACTCATTTTTCAGTTGTGAAGTGATTCGAGATTGGAAGACAGGTGAATCCCTCTGCTATGCTTTCATCGAGTTTGAAAAGGTATGTGGCCTCGCAAAACTGTACTCACAGTTCATTTTATGTAGCATCTTTATAGGAGGGTAAAACCTAAAGGTGTGTTCTACTTGTTTCTTATGAAATGGTTTTATAATGCTGCTATTAAAATTACAAAGGTGGAGCAGCTTATGACATTCAAAGCACCAGTACAACTCACCCACACCCAAAATCTTTAATGACAAATCTTCTGTTGCGAGTTTTAGGAAAGTATTTTCTGTTGGAACAATTCTGGTGTCCTGGATAGTGCATAATGATCATCTGGGAAGATCCATATGAGCTCTGCTGTAGGTTCATTTCTGTGACTTCTGGGAAGTCACTGCCTCTCAGCTTTAGATCCCCATTCATAAAATATAGCTTACAGTGACCAGTTTCACTGGGATTGTGAGAGAATTAATGGTTGTAAATGTTATATTCCCTAAACTTTCAGAAAGTCAGATCCTGTTTGGGTGCCTGTTTCCACAGTTGGTTATCCTGGGAGAATGTTGCTTGTGCTCCTTTCAATTTCTGGTTTAGTTTATGCATTTAAGAAATTGAAAATGGCTTGACAGTTTTTAATGCATGGGAAGAACTAGGCTCTTGATGTGCTTCTCTTAAATTCTCATAAATGAATACATAGAACAGTTGTGGTGTGTAGGTTGCACAGGGCTGTGGCAGAAATGGTTTTGTATTCCTTGACCATACAGATAGATAGATTAATGCATTTTTGGATAACCACCGTGTAGAAACATTTGGGGTTTCATTACACAAACTTGATACCAAACATTTTAAGTTGAAACAAATCTCTACAATAATGGATGACACAATATCATAGTGCCAACACAACAATTGGTGTTCCTCACCCGAAGCATAAGGACTTTTAAGCTACTGGAATTTCCTTTTTCCATTCATATACTGCCGTTGCTGGGTTTTTTTAAAATGTCATCTTCTAATTTTAACTTTACATTTCTCCAAAACGTGTACCAGGAAGAAGATTGTGAGAAAGCTTACTTTAAGATGGATAATGTTTTAATAGATGACAGGCGGATACACGTGGATTTTAGCCAGTCTGTTGCAAAGATTAAATGGAAAGGAAAAGGTAATTTATTTTACGCATTATATCTATAACTCTTTTTTATTATAACCATCAGTTCTCCTTTAGGAGAGCAGACAAACATTAGCTTTTGAAGCAGTCACGTTCAGGTTTGCTAGTTATGAAATTGCCAAACAACCATAAAATGTGATCTCTTCCCAGTTAGCATCCTATAAATACCCTACTTTTCAAATTGGGTAGTGTATAGTATTTTGTGCTGATGGAGAATAAGGGCAAAGCAATCCAACCCTCTCCCTTACACCAGGCTGGTGGGAAGGTGTTAGAACGAACAGAGGTGTCCCTCCCTAGTTCTGTTAGCCAAGACAGCTAGTCACCAAATATGCAGACAATCAGGAGAGCCACTTGTAGGATCCCTAATGGTAGCAGCCATTAGAAGCTGGGGGAACTGGGAGGCAATGAACATTGAAAGTGAATGTTTCTCAAACTTTTTGAATTGACTACCTTTCTAAAAATCTATTTATTCTTCGTACTGAGAATCACAGACATACCCAAAAGTTCAGAGCTTCTGTTAGGCAGATGAGAATGTGGAGGAGTTTTGGTGCGCAGCTGCACATATGCTCTGCTCTGCATGAGAATCTGTAGACCAAGAAAGGGAGACATTAATGACTATTTTAGGTGTCCTTTCTCTCAATTCTCTCTCTTTGCTGAATGGTCCCTTCTTGCTAGCTTGGAACCTCAACTCTACAAAATATTTAGCCATTTGCATTTTGTGACCTTGAACCATAAGATGGCAGCACATAGCTAAAGATACTCATTTAAGCAGTGAATTTTCCCTCTCTCCCACATTTTAAAAAGTTTTATATTTATTATTTTGACAATTCCAAATGTTGGGTGTGTAGGTGACTCGTGATTTTTGTCCTGGTTACAAAACTGATCCTGGATTATCTCTCTAATGAGTTTCTTACTTGCATTCAAGATCAATGGCAGCTTCTCTCTCTTCCTATAAACAGGTGGGAAGTATACTAAGGATGATTTCAAAGAATATGAAAAGGACCGTGACAAAACTCCTAAATTAAGTCTGAAGGAGAAGGTGAAGCCAAAACAAGAGTATCCTTGGCAACTAAATAATTATATGTTGTTTTTAAAAACTCCTATTTTACTATTTTTGAGTAAAAAGCCTACAACCTGGATACATATGGTATATGTTTCTAGTTTATTGGAATCTTGCAGTAGGATTGCAAAAAGCATTTTACCTTGAATTTGGTAGATAGATTTTTATTACCTTAACTTCTAATAACTGTTTCTCAGACTAGTAGTTTTTGTATGTTAACTCCTTTGCGATGTAATTCTGTGCATGTAAAACTTTAATTCACTTATTTAGTTAAAATTTTAGTTGAATTTAGAAATGTGGAAATCACTTTTCAATTGGCATTTCCAACTCCTTGACCAAAACAAAATAGCCCCAGCTAAATGTCTGTATTGGGCCATATTCCAGTTTTGTGGGCTTCAAAACAGAGCAGCTTCATCCTCAGGCTGTGGTTCGAATCAGAGTAGTTAACTTTTAAAAATGCATGTTTTCATATAGTGGGAGCTCTGTGTGTTCTACTGGCCCTGCCTATGCTGCCTCCCTCAGACTTGATGATGCTTGCCTGGGTCGTCTTACTGTACAGTCTGGCTGAACCACATAGTAAACCCATTACAGATGCTGTGACATGGAGTCTAACCATCATCTCTATGCAGAAATATCTTTTGACAGCTTTTGTTCCCTACTTGTGCCCTTTGAATTGTGCCTTAGAATAGCTGTGAAATGGGGGGGGGGGTGGCATTTGTTTTCGTTATGCAGTTAAAATGATAATGTGCATTCACTGGCTTTGACCTTCCAGAAATGAATCCAGAGGTGCACTGAAGTGGACCATTTTACTTTGTCATTTTATTCTCCTGGATCCAGTTCACTGACGTTTTTGCCTGATAGTGCTGCAAGGTGTTACTCTGTTGGCCAACTTGTTGGCTAACCCTAATATTGGTCTCCCAAGCTTTCCTTAACAGGCTGCTCTAGCTCAAGGTATGACCTTGTATTGGAGGAGGAAGAGGATGACGGCAAAACAAGTCACAGGCACTCTGATAAAAAGAAGAAGAAACGCCACCATTCAGATGATACCGATGAGGATGAGAAGAGGTCCAAAAAGTCTAAGGTGCTGGGCTCTTGTCCTTTCAGTTTAATGATGTGTTGCTGCATCAGGGAAACATTGGGTCAGATGCATGGAATGTTTTCATCACACTTCAGTCAACACCCAGTAGATATACAGTGGTACCTCGGGTTACATACGCTTCAGGTTACAGACTCTGCTAACCCAGAAATAGTACCTCAGGTTAAAAACTTTTCTTCAGGGTGAGAACAGAAATCGTGCTCCAGCGGCGCAGCAGTAGGAGGCCCCATTAGCTAAAGTGGTGCTTCAGGTTAAGATCAGTTTCATGTTAAGAACGGACCTCCAGAACGAATTAAGTACTTAACCTGAGGTACCACTGTATTGTGAAATGTTCTAACATTGTCCAGTTCTTGTCTGCATAATCTCAGCCGAAAGTCAGCTCTTATTTTGCTACTTTCATATATATGTTAACCTTTTCCCCACATCTCACTGACCATTTATACTTCCTCCTTGTTGGCCCCACATGTAGCCTTGCCACTTCTACAGAACTCTTATTGGTTTCTCCCACTACTTTGGCTGTCCTACAGAGATGCTCTTGGTCTCTACCTTCTTCCTTTCAAGAACTCTGTGCAATCATTTCTATTTGAAAGCTTCAGCCACTTAGATGCCAGCCTTCCTTGCATGCCAAGCTGGAACATATTTGGGTCAGGGTGCTGCTGTTGCTGCCACATACCGTTCACAGTGCTCCACAGCTGCTGCATAATTTAGCACATTGGTTGCACAATTAGATTGTTGAAATTTTCTTCATAAGCCACCCTTTTAGAAGATTCCTGTAGGATTCCAGTCCTTGTTTCTTCTCTTTTTAGAGAAAGTAAGCAAGTGGGCATTTGCATGTCAAAGAATGTGAATTGTTTAACAGTGTTAGGACCGAAGCCCATGTCTCCACAATGCATTCCCCATCTCCAGAGTGGCAATATCCATCTATATCCGGTTATTAGCCAGAAGAGCCAGATCTTGGGTAGTAAACCTGTGACCCTCCAGATTATTCTGGACTACAAATCTCATTATCCCTAACTCTTGTCTATGCTAGTTAGGACAGATGGGCATTGGGTGTCCCAAAAAATCTAGGTTTACCAGGTTGGTGAAGCCTGCCATACAGCCTAAACATATATTTTCTCAGTTCAGGATCAGCTTTCCCCTGTCTCTTAGGAGCATCGTTTACATTTTTTCCAGCATAGATACAATTTGTCATGTAGCTCAAGAACAGGGGATTTGTGGCCCTCCAGATGTTGCTCGACTCCCAGCTCCCATTAGTCCTAGTCAACATAGCCAATGGTCAGGGATAATAGTTGTTGCCAACCAGTTTCTGCAGGGCCACAGGCTCATCACTCAGGATCTACCTCCTCTGGTCCTGTGGCATCAGAAATGGATTCAGATGGTAGTTTTCACAGTTACTGACGGTGCAGCTGCTGCAAACTCTGGTCCAGCTGAAAGGAAGCTGATGCTGGTGCAGGTAGCATACTTGCAGAAATAAGTGCTCTGGATCTGATTGCACTTCTCTTTTAAGGAGCAAGTTAATACAGCAGCTTTTCTTCCGGGCTGGCATGTTCTTTGCTGCCACATTTCTCTTTGCTGCTGTTTCTCTTCTCCTTTTGCTTTCTGGTTCATGAGTTTAAGTTTTATCCGCTTTTCCCATTCCAGCACTTTACTTTCTGCTCTCATATCCCAATATATTCTTTCCATGACCTTGGCTCCTACAGCTGCACCATTCTCAGCTGCCTGAAGGTCTCCTGCCTCAAACAATTCCACACTTGCTTTCTTATACTGGATGTTTCCTGTATGATTTATTGATACCATCTCTTTCTTCATGTCCTTTTTCAAAACCAAGCAGATAAAATAAAATAGTAGTAGACTTCATTTGTTTTTAAAAGGAAAGGCATTGAATAATACAGTGTTGCACAACAGCATCAAAAGTTCAGAGCACACATGTCACAAAATATAACAGATATATATTACATTTCTTTTTTTTTTTTTGCATATATTTTTTATTGAAAGTTTCCTTAATATCTTCAAACAAACAATTTCCAAGAATTTCCACATCACATAGTTACACTTATTGGACCTCCCTCAAATCCTCTAGTAGTCTTCCATAGTTATTCCTCTACCTACGCATTCCTTAATTGTAGTATCACCTTTAGATACATTTTCCTACCTTCATTTTCTTTCTTGCAATATTCCCTATTTTTTTCACAAAGCTTCTTTAAAGCACACTAGCGTTGTATGATCCTCACACACAGTTTTCAAATATTCCCTAAATTTTACCCAGTCCTCCAGGAATTTATGATCTCTTTGAAATCTAATTTTTCCGGTTAATTTATCCAATTCTGCGTAATCTGTTAGTTTTGCTCTCCATTCTTCCAAAGTCGGTGTTTCTTCATTTTTCCATCTCTGAGCCAGTAGGGTTCTCGCAGCTGTTATTGCATATTGAAAGAGTTTTTTGTCCCTTTTATTTATCTCATTTCTAGTTACTCCCAGTAAAAAAGTCTCTGGTCTCTTTACAAAATTATACTTCAACATTTTCTTTAACTCGATATATACTGTTTCCCAGAACCCCTTCACCCTTTTACATTCCCACCACATGT
Organism: Podarcis liolepis; assembly: GCF_965112155.1. Taxonomy (NCBI): domain Eukaryota; kingdom Metazoa; phylum Chordata; class Lepidosauria; order Squamata; family Lacertidae; genus Podarcis; species Podarcis liolepis. The sequence goes on along the minus strand of NC_139557.1, from coordinate 67,204,215 downwards.
GCATAAATGTGCCCTCCTTCTCCTTACACCTCCAACATTTGTTACAAACTTTATACATTTTAGCAAGCCTAGCCGGTGTCATATACCATCTATACACCATCTTCATGGTGTTCTCTTTCAACGTTATACATGCCGTGAATTCCAGATTTTCAGTCCATATTTTTTGCCACTCCTCCAGCTCTATACTATATCCTAAGTCCCTGGCCCAATGGATCATTACCTCTTTCACCTCTTCATCCATTGTTTGCCATTCCAATAGGATTTTATACATTTTAGATATTATCTTACAATCATTGTTAATAATTTCTATTTGGAATCTCGATTCTTTTTCGTTGTATTTTCTTTCTTTAACCTCCTTATTAAACATGTCCCTTATCTGAAGGTATTGCAACCAGTCATATACTTGTTCTTTTACTTGCTCATATGGTTTTATTTTCCATTTATCCCCTTCTTTCATGACCAAATCACCATATGTGACCCAATTGCTCCTCATATTAATTTTCTTAATTGCCATGGTCTCTAATGGAGATAACCAGTGTGGCACTCCCCTTTCCAATATGTTTTTATATCTATCCCATACTTCAATTAGGGATTTCCGGAAGATGTGATTTTCAAACGATTTATGGCCTTTTTTCTTTTCTTTCCATAGATAAACATGCCATCCGAATCGATTATCGAATCCCTCCAAATCCAACAATTTTGTGTCTTTTAATCTTATCCATTCTTTTATCCAGCAAAGACATGATGCCTCATAGTATAACTTCAAATCTGGCAGGGCAAAACCTCCTCTTTCCTTTACATCCGTTAATAATTTATATTTAATTCTTGGTTTTTTGCCCTGCCAGATATATCTTGATATCATTCTTTGCCATTCCTTAAAGATCTTAACTCCTCTTAATACTGGGATCATCTGAAACAGAAATATCATCTTTGGCAACACGTTCATCTTAATCATTGCTATCCTTCCCCAAAAGGATAATTTTAACCTTCCCCATCTCTCCAAATCTTTCTTAATTCCGTGCCATACCGGTACATAGTTGTTTTGGAATAGGTCAATATTTTTAGTTGTTAACCATATGCCCAAGTATTTAACCTTTTTGACAGTTTCAATACCTATTTGTTGTTGTAGCACCTCTATCATTGTTTGGTCGATATTTTTTGTCAAAATTTTTGTCTTCTCCCTATTCAATATGAAACCAGCCACCTCACCAAATTTTTCAATTTCCTCTAAAACTTCAGTTGCATTGTTCGTCGGATCCTCCACCATTATAACTAAGTCGTCCGCAAAGGCTCTCACTTTATATTCATTTTTTCCTACTGTCACCCCCTTTATCTTTTTATTTTCTCTGATCGAATTCAGAAGAATCTCCAAAACCATGATAAATAGCAATGGCGAGAGCGGACAGCCCTGCCTAGTTCCTTTTGATATTTTGATTTCTTCTGTTGTTACATTATTTACTATCAGCTTTGCCCTTTGTTCTGTATATACTGCCTTAATTCCATTAAAGAACTCGTTTCCCATCTCCATATATTCCATATTTTTTAACATAAAATCCCATGATATATTATCGAATGCCTTTTCGGCATCTACAAACATTAACATTGCTCTTCTCTCATTGCTCGCTGTCAGGTACTCCAAGATGTTTATTATATTCCTCACATTGTCTCTTATCTGTCTTCGAGGAAGGAAACCCGTTTGGTCTTCATGGATAATTCCTTGCAATACTTTTTTCAATCTCTTTGCTATTACTCCTGCGAAGATTTTATAATCAGTATTAAGCAAGGAGATTGGTCTATAATTCTTTACTTGTGTTAAGTCCGCGCCTTCTTTCGGGATAAAAGTTATATATGCTTCCTTCCAAGTCTCTGGGATGTCTCTTTCTTTTAATATATTGTTCATTGTTTCTTTCAACGGTGTTGCCAGAATTGTTTTCAGTTCTTTGTAGTACCTTGCTGTAAAGCCATCTGGCCCTGGGGCCTTCCCATTTTTCAGTTCTAATATAACCACCTTAATTTCCTCTTCTTCTACCGGGGCATTCAATCTGTCTCTTGCCTCTGTCGGGATCTTTTGCACCTTTTTCTCTTTTAGGTATCTCTCTATTTTCCTTATATTGTTCTTCTCTTTTTTCCTATACAATTGGCTATAGAAGTCCAAAAATCCTTTCCTAATACCTTTAGGGTTGGTAATCTCTTCTTCCTTCATTCTAATTTTATTTATTGTACTTTGCTCTTTTCTCTTCTTAATCTGCCAGGCTAACCATTTTCCTGATTTGTTCGCAAATTCGAAGTTCTTTTGTCTTGTTCTTTTAATGTTCCATTCCACCTCCTTATTTATTATCATAGCAAATTGGGTTTGCAAGGCCTTGATGCTTTGTCTAATTTTCATATTATTTGGTTTTTTGATTAACTTTTGCTCGTATTCCATAATTTGTTTTAGAATTCCTTTCTTTTCTTTCTCTCTATTCTTTCTTTTAATTGAGTTTTGTTGTATATAAAGGCCACGCATCACTGCCTTGCTTGCATCCCACACTATACTCATTTTCGTACCTTTATTACAGTTATCCACAAAGTATTCCTTCATTTTCTTCTGTGCCTGTTGTACAAATTTTTGGTCATCAAAAAGGTAATCGTTCATCTTCCATCTAAACGTTCGTTCTTCAAAACTTTTAATCTCTAACTTAATCGGGTTATGATCTGAAATTACTCTTGGTTCTATTTCTACCTGTAGGGTTCTTAGAGTCAGCTCGTTCGACATCCAAATTTGATCAATTCTCGACAATGATTGGTTTGGTTCTGAATAAAATGTGTATTGTTTTTCCAATGGGTGTTTCAACCTCCAGATATCTATTAGATTACAATTTTTAGTCATTTCAAAAAATGATTGGGGTAGTTTACCTCCTTTTGAGCCACTCTCTCTCAATCTATCCATTTCAATTGAAACAACCCCATTCATATCTCCCATCATAATTATTTTTTGATCCACATATTCCATTAGTCTTTCCTCCAAATTCTTGTAAAAATCAGTTTTATTTCCATTAGGGGCATATATTCCAACAATTATTATTTTTTCGCCTTGCCAATTAATTTGAACCGCAATAATTCTTCCTTCTTCATCCTTGAAGATTTGGTGAGCTTCTATGTTATTTTTGATATATAAAATTACTCCTCTTTTCTTCCCTTTATCCGAAGATATAAATTCGTTTCCAAGTCTTTTATTTATCAAAATTTTCCTGTGTTTTTTTGCTACATGCGTTTCTTGCAAACAGATGATATCTAAGTTTTTTTTCTTTAGAAATTGTTCCACTTTATTCCTTTTTTTCTTTTCATTTAGTCCATTTATATTCCAGTTCCATAATTTTAATGCCATATTTTTCTCCATTAACAAAATACTTTTTCCTCAGCTTAAATTCCTTATAATCTCTCCTCTTCCTCCTCTCCCTCCTCCTCCCCCTCCTCCCCCTCCTCCTCCTCCAGCCCCTCTCCAACCTTCCCCCTTTCCCCCGCGTCTTTCAAACCCTTTACCTCTACCCCTCCTACTGCTCCCCTGACCTCTTCCTCCTCTTCCGTTAACAACTCTTTATATTTTCTTTGGAATTTCCCTATTTCTTCTGGGCTAGTTAATTTGTGCCTCTTATTTTTGTAAGTGAATGAGATTCCCTCTGGGAATTCCCATTTGAATTCTATATTGTTCTTTTTGAGAATTTGCGCCTGTGGCTTGTAGGGATCTCTCCGTTTCAACAGTCTGATTGGTATATCTTTGAAAACAATTATATAACTACCATCAATATATAGTCTTTTTTCCCTGTTTTTTTGGAGTACCAAATTCCTCATGTCTCTATCCTTAAAAGTTATAAGACAGTCCCCTGGGAATTTCCTCGCCTTGGTCGTCTTCACTTTTAATCTAAAGGCATTTTGTATAGTACTCGCCACCTCCTCAGCTTGTAACCCCAGCCATTGTGCCAATTCTATTGTTAGTTTTTGTCTAATATTTTCACCTTGGTTTTCTGGTATCCCCCTCATCCTTAAATTTACTTCCCGTTGCCGAAGTTCACCCATGGAGATCGCATCCCACATTTCCTCTTGTATCTTATTAATTTCCAAGAGTCCTATCTTAAATTTGTCATCTTCCCGTTTTAAATCCTTCATTTCCAATTTTGTCCTTTTCATCCCTTCTTCTAGCGCATGAGTTCTTTTGGATACCTCTTTAATCTGCCCCTTCAACTCATTCACTGTTTCATCTATTTTTTTGTCCATTTTCCCAATTTTAGAGTCGACCTGTTCTATTTTTGTTTCCAGATTTTTTTCACTTTGCCTAATCTCTGCAAACATCTTTAATATTTCCGATCTGAAATCTGTCTCTTGTTTAGATCCCTTTCTTTCTACTGGTGTCCCCCCATTCCCACCTTTCTTTGGTACATGAGACATTTTGTGTAGGTATTTTTGTAGGTATAACTCAATACACCAACTGAGTAGAATAATAGACCTATTGCAGTATCCTAATTACCCTTTCTCAGTCAGAGCGTAACCATCAGTTTAACAGTATTTTATAGAAGTCCTGTTAGTCCTTTCAAGTCCACTGGAATTCCGTACACTCAGTTCTGTTAGGTTTGTGGTGGGGTATGGAATAGGATATATTAAATAATCTTAATTAAGATTGGGTAGGGGTCTAATATTCTCTTCTTATTGCCGCCACTTGGGCTAGACCACCAAGTAGGGTATTCCCACAAAAAGGAAGAAAGGCCCAGGGAATAACCGGGAGAAAGGAAAAAGAAAAAAAAAAAAAAAAAAAGGAAAAAAATAATTTATCGACCTCCCAAAGTCTTCAGATATTTTAACTCTAATGTGTAGACAACTCTCCCAGCAGCTCCAGACAACTTTGCCGATGCTAAGGAATAATCAGGAATAATCAGCTGTACTCCAACAGGTAGTCAACTCTCAGTTCTTCCTGCCCCCAAACGGGCTAATCCTCATAGAGCTGTTTATTCCATAAGTTGTTTTTTTTTTTTTTAAAAGGTCATTTCTTATTCTTCTTGCCCTCAATTGGGCTAAATCCCAGCCACGGAGAGGATAACAAAAACTTCAGACCATCAACAAAATATATATAAAAAGGCAAAAGAAAAAAGACAGGAGGAAAAAAAACGGATTGTAGTTTCTCCCCCGTCCACCAGAGGTCTAATACCAAACAAGTGGGGAGGAAGCCGGGGAAAGGGAGCGCGAAAAAAAGGGAGGGAGGAGGGAAAAGAAAGCTATTCAGTTTCTCTTTTAATTTTGCTCACAAAAACAGTGGCGTGTACTAAGTCTTTAAGTCTTTAAACTTGGCTAGAGTTTTTTAAGGTTAAATAAACATAGACTCCGGGGGGTGTAAGTTGGCACTTAAAAACAAAAAGTGCCTTCTTCCTCCCTCTCCCAGAAGCAACTCGAAAAGTTTGTAATGGAGCCCAAGCCTCACAAAATGGAATCTCCGGGTGCGCAGAATTTCAAAAGAAAGTTATGCTTGGTTTCGCCTCTTTCCCCCTTCACCAGGAGGGCTAAAAGGTAGCCAAAAGTAACGAAAAGTTGTCTCTTTGTTCCCCTTCCAAGTTCCTCTTCTGTTAGTTATTTAGTATCCTCCCATGCAAACAAAGAAAGTTGGAAAGAAGAAAGGAACTTTAACCGCCAGCGTCACTCACGTTTCTCTCCGCTTTGTCTGGCTCCTTGCGTTTGTAGCGACTCCAGATAAGATTTGAGCCCTTTTTTTCACTGCCTTTTTTTCCCGAGCCTTCCCTTTTGTAATGTCAAAATTATTTATCTCCTTGTCGGGCTCGAGTTTCTTTTCCCTGAGAACCCAGCACTTCTCATGCAGGCTCGGGGCTTCGCTTTTTCCGGAGACAGCTATGGCTTCCCTCGCCTGCTTCTCCCCCCGCCGTACTCTTCGCTCCGAAACCGGAGTTACCGGAGTTACCTGACGGCCGAGAGGTCCGCGTTTTGGCTCTGCGGGAACCTGTGTGTCTGGACACCCTCCAGACACTTTTCAGGGGACCACGGCGCCCTGTGGAGCCCCTATTTTCTCCGGAAAGCTCAGGATCCTCCGCGAGGAAGAGATCCCCGCCTGCACTAGAGTCGCGCTGAACCGGAAGTCCCCGATATATATTACATTTCTTGATCCTGTAAAACATGCTTGATTTTTGGAATCAGGCTTAGATTTTTCACTTTTGTTGGACTGAAGCAAAGGAAAGGGAAGGGCTTTTATGTAAGCATACAAAGCCTGTGAAACATGCATACTTTCCTCATCCATTATTTATACAAGTTATGTTGGTTGAATCTATTTTACTAATGACAATACTTGGGGTGGGGTAGAGATAACAGATATGGTGAAATGATTATTAGGAAACTACATTCTTGTATAAGGAAGGGAGAGTTTTAAAGTTTTTAAAATTGCCCATGATAAATTTTGTTTCTGTATTATTTTGCTAAAGCAAGTGGTCCTTGCTGCAGAAACCTAACTTTACACGGTTCAAAAACCAGGTGAATGAAGCAACCACTTTAATTCAGCCACACATTGCTGATACTAGGTTGTATCCAAAGATGGTTTGAGAGGAAGGCTGTTCATGCAACTGATATTTTGCCACAGCCCCAAAAAGAATGCTGTAAGCTCTGAATGCATTTACATCTGATTCTGAATTATGTCATTGCAAGCTTGTGTATTCTTTTCAAATTAATTTGTGTCATTCCTACCCCTTTCTAATCCTTACAACTCTCTGTACATTTCTTAAAGCAGGACCTTGACCGAAGGCAGAAAGAAGAGAAAAGAAAAAGCGAAAAGCGAGAGAGGCGGCGCAGCCGTAGCCGTAGCCGTAGCCAGTCTTGGGACAGAGATGACCGATACCGAAAGTCAAAGGACAAATACCACGAGGAAAAGAGGAAAGCCAGAAGCCCTAAGAAACCCAGAGAGAAGGAGAAGTCAAAGTACAGATGAATGAGGATTAAGAAAAACAAACTCTTCCCCCAGTGCTTTTCTGCCTTTGAGAGCTACAACCACTCCCCAAACACCCTTCAGTCTTCCTTTTTGACTTTTGATCCTGGGGCTCTATAGGATGACATCCTATAATGTGGAATTTAGTAGAATTTTTACTGTATTGGGGGGGGGGGAGTTGAAGCATTTTGTTCTCGGTTTATGGTGGAATGGTGACAAGACCACCACATTATTTGATTTATTACAGACCCCACCCACCAAAAAGGAACCTTAGTAATGTCAGCCGTTAATGGTAGAGGGCATACGTAAAACATTCTTTTTGTGAGCTCTTAAGAGTTACTTGATTCATAATTAATTTCCTACTTTATCTTTTCTGTATAGGAAACTGCATGCAACTGAAGGGTGTGTCTTTATGTGTGACATGGCTTTATTTTGCCATGGAAACCTGCTTCCAGTTGGGGCTTCCTGCTACATGTATTGAAGTAGTGTTCTGGGTCTTAATTACACATGCTGTATACACAGTTGGTACATCCAGTTCCTAGACAGAACTGATATCCAAGTAGAGACTTTGTCACGTGCAAAGTAGCTCTAAATTCCTTTGGTTGTGTGAGGCCTTCACTAAAAGGCCATCTTTTACAATACACATTTCATAATTCAGAAGCATGTTTGTTTGTTTGTTTGTTTTTTAATACCTACACACTTCTCCCTGAAGCTGTTTTCTATATGCAGAGATCTAGATTCATTGCAGGAAGAAGTCTCTCCACTTTGTAGTTATTGCAAGGCAAGCAACAAGCAAACTCCACACTAGCATTGAAGTTTCTGTATGTCACTTTAGAGGGTATGAGAAAAGAATCCTTTCTTCAGAAGCCAACAACAGAATTGGAGAAGACCAAGTCATGCCCTGCTAGTGACTGGCTTAGTCCAAGAAAATTTCAGCTTAGAACAACATTTCACAAACAGTTGTGTTTCACCATGCTATAAATTATTAAAGTTAAAAACAACCACCACCACCAGGTACAATTTACAAATAGAAATCAGAGTAGGGCTATTTAGTTTCTCTCTACTTCCTTCTACATTGTAATTAGCCCCCCTTTACTGCAGAAAGCTAACATAGTGTACAAACAAGAAATGTCTGAGTTGAAACAGCCAGCAGAACTTGTTGCTGCATGCAAAACCAAGCCAGCATAAAAAGGAAATGCTTATTAAACCACAACCCAAGGTATAAAATACTTGTAGGGAGGACTGACGTTGGTTTTGCCACGTGTTTATCTTTTTCTTTTTTAGATGCTCTGTATTCCTCTGTTATGTATTAAAAGAACAAGCCAGTAATGTATATGCAGATCTCTCAAAAGTTGGGATGTAACTAAGCTGTTTTTAAAATGTTATCTCGGTAATGCATTCTTGCTAAGGAATATATGGGGGTTCCCCCCCCCCCCCGGACAAGAGAGGCTGTAATTCTATACTGATTTGAGTGGAAGACCCATTGAATACTGTGGGATTTGCTGCTTTGTAAACTGGCATGGGGTTGTGCTGTAGCTTTCATAAACTCCCACATTCTTTTTAACTTTCCAGCACAAGCATCCTGTGCCTGAAATACTATATTTTGTAAAGATGTGCTGCCACTGTTTTTGTAGAAAAAATCTTTACAGAAGTGAAGCTTTCCAGGTGAAAGCTATTCCTCCAATATGAGCTTCCCATGCATGGCAGACAGTTCCTACCTATTAAAGATAGAGAATAGTTTTTAGCATTCTAGACCAGACTTCCCCAACCTATTGTCTTCTAGATGTTTTTGGACTACAACACCAAGACCAGTGTGGTATAGTGATTAAGAGCAGTGGACTCGTAATCTGGTAAACCGGGTTCGCTTCCCCGCTCCTCCACATGCAGCTGCTGGGTGACCTTGGGCTAGTCACACTTCTCTGAAGTCTCTCAGCCTCACTCACCTCGCAGAGTGTTTGTTGTGGGGGAGGAAGGGAAAGGAGATTGTTAGCCGCTTTGAGACTCCTTAAGGGGAGTGAAAGGTGGGATATCAAATCCAAACTCCTCCTCCTCTTCATAACCTCTGACCTTTCGCCTTGCTGCATAAGACTGGTGGGAGCTGGGAATCCATAACATTTGGGTGGTACCAAGACACAAACGTATGTTTTCAGAAATCCATGCACTCATCCCCCTCAATCCCTTTCTCCTTACGATCTCTTTTTTGAACTGGAGGGGAAGACTCGCACACCAGCTTACACTCAGATAACACAATACAGTGGTACCTCGGGTTAAGAACTTAATTCGTTCTGGAGGTCCGTTCTTAACCTGAAACTGTTCTTAACGTGAAGCACCACTTTAGCTAATGGGGCCTCCTGCTGCCGCCGCGCCACTGCTGCACAATTTTTGTTCTCATCCTGAAGCAAAGTTCTTAACCCGAGGTACTATTTCTGGAAGTCTAACCTGAAGAGTCTGTAACCCGAGGTACCACTGTAATGTTAAAACACTTAAAACTGAAACAGATTCATCAGAGCAGTCTGGCAACTGCCTTCCTAAGCAGACTGATTTCCTGCCATGTCCTTAACTAGCAGCAGCAAAGGGAGCTGGTGGGTTTTCCTTCAGCGGGAGTTCCAAAAGGGGCTTAATGTGCTTCTCATGAGAAACCAAACCAGCTTAATGCTAGGCCATGACATTTGTAGGGGCTAGGTGTGCGTGAGTGAATTTTGCTTCTAAAGTACTGAAATATTCACAATTCCATCTCAAAATATCGTGTAAGGTTTCTCATTTTGCAACACACTGAAGCCTGGGTTCTTCCACCACTTGATTGCTTCCAACATCTGGGATCCACAGGACTATGCAGTGAGCATACACAGCTTTTGATATTGCTAGCTGTGGACTTCTGCTTTTCCTCTTGGAGCATATAGAAAGTGGTCTGTGACCAGTTTTTGTTTTTTAAAGAGGTGCATACTCTAAGGAGCATGGCTAAATCTGTAGTGGAGAACCCTCAATAGTAATAGAAAAAAACAGTGTTAGAAACAGAGATAGGAAAGCTGGGAGCTAAATGGCACCTTAAATCTAGGTTATTGGCACAACAACAGAATGTCTAGGTGCGCTTTTTTATAACAAGAATACAAAGCTGAAAATGAGTGAACTGCAGCTAAAATATTATGTTCATTTTTCACATAGTCGAGTCCTCCTGCCTACCCCCTTATATTCTTAAGAGGGTCTTGAATCTTCAGAAAGTAGCTGAAAGTGGGGGGGAAACCCCATGTTTACCATTTTTAATTGAATGCTCAAACACAATCAATGAAAAGTTCTGTGTGACACAAAATTCTGTATATGCTTACACTAAGAAAGGTTGTTCCAATCAAAGATAAGTACAGATATGGTTTATAAAAGCACGTTATCACCAAATGGCTATGGCCTTTGTCCTGACACACCCCTCTCCTTGCCTCATTTTGCAAAAGCAAAGTCTAATGAGTTAAATTTTATGAGATGTCCAATTAAGGAAGTGAAAATGTTCCCATGAAATGAGTTGCAGTTTGCACATTGCACTTTCAGTTGGCACCAATAACAATGCGCCTTGAAAAACAGGCAGCATTTCCTTGAGTGCACAGACTTGCAAATGCACTGTAGCCTGCTGAATGAGCTGCTGGATAACAGCGATGGCCCATCCAGACTCACATTTCTCTGGTCACTGAGGGAAGACATTGCACTTCATTGTAAGTACCAACTATTTTTTTTCAACATGTTTAGCAAATGCACTTGGATGGGTTAGCGAAGCAAAGCAGAGCTTAGTGTGAACCAGGGTTTAGACCTTGCCCCACTTGTTGTAATGTTTGCCCCATATGTCTCCTGCCTTTCCAATATACCGTATTTTTCGCACCATAGGACGCACCAGACAATAGGACGCACCTTGTTTTAGAGGGGGGAGAACAAGAAAAAAAATTCTCCCCCTCTCTGCCCAGCGCCCCTTCAGCGAAGCGGCAGGAGGCTCTGTGCAGAGAGGGGGAGAATTTTCCCCCTCTTGTTTTCCCGCTCTAAAACAAGGTGCCGTTTAAGGTGCGTTCAGGCGGTTACCTTGGAAGCCGACCCCTCTTGCTCTCCAGGTTTCAGGTTCCTTTCGACCTGCTCTTTGGGGCTGGCAGGGGAAAGCCCACCACCAGCCCCAAAGAGCAGGTCTGGGAGCAGTGGAAAGGCGCAGCGGAGAGGCTGCTGCCATAGCCGCACGTCACCTCTCCAGCCGGGAGAGGGTCACGGGGGGCTTCTTTAGCCCCGTGTGCGCTCTCCCGGCTGGAGAGGTGACGCGCGGCTATAGAGGCTGCTGCCATAGTCGCGCGTCACCGCTCCAGCTGGGAGTGGGTCGCGGGGGGCTTATTTAGCCCCGCGTGCGTCCCGGCTGGAGAGGTGACGCGCGGCTATAGAGGCTCCTGCCATAGCCGCGCGTCACCTCTCCAGCCAGGAGAGGGTCACGGGGCTATGGCGTCTTCGCTCCATAGGACGCACACACATTTCCCCTTCATTTTTGAAGGGGGAAAAGTGCGTCCTATAGAGCGAAAAATACGGTAATCCTTGCAAGCATAGGCAGAGTGCTTTTTACCACTGAGTCGTAGGGAATTGGGGATGAGGTTCTGTAGGTCAAAAGGTCCATCTTCAAGGCATTGTTCCGTCTTGAAGGATTCAAAACTGCATTCTCGTGTGCCATGTCCTTTGGATAACATTACTTCTGATCAGAAAGATCTTGCTGAAACATATAGGAGGCAAAACCAAATTGTGGCTTTGCACACTTTCAACTGCAAGGGAAAACAGAAAGTGAGAGATACTCATATTTACTTTCCCTGCCTGTAACCTGTAGCATTGTGCCATAGGCAGCTACTGTTCATTAAAACTAGGTGCTAGATTAATAAAAGGGGGAGAGTTTCAGCTCAAGGTGTTATGTTGCTATTGTATTATGCAGCACTATCTACAGTAACTTGAATGCATGCATACACATACACACACACACACACACACACCATGCCCTTTAACCAGGAACTTACCTCATTTTCAACAGTAAGGAAGAAAACACTGATGGGAGCGCCAAGGATAGGAAATGGCCATAGAAAGTAACCATTTCTAAGTGGATAGCCATGTTAGGCTGTTGCGGATCAAAAAAAAATAAAAAAATCAAGGGTGTAGCACCATAAAAGTTAACACTTTTATTATTATGGCATAACCCTTGATGGGCAAAAGTGTAAAACTTGACTTCTTCATAATCAACAGTAATTAGTAATTGTTTCAGTTAATCTGTCCACCCCCTCACTTCACCACCAGCTTGACTGATACGTTCTCAGTATTAAACATTTATTCTTGCACAGATTGATCTTCCTGATTCAAAGTAATTTTTAAGCAGTTTATTTTTGAAGTTCCTCTCTTGAGTGATTGGACTGAGTGCTGTCTTAATCACAGCACACACAAACCTAAGCATGGCATTAGGTTTCCCACAGCTCTCCCTCTCCCACATCCCAAGGCTCCAGGTGGGGGGGGGGCTTATCCTGGCACACAGGTGAATCAATTAGAGGCAGAGGCAGAACATATGCTCATGCTGCCCAGGGCAGGACGTGCTCCCAAGGGGGGCGGGGCGCGAAGGGTGCCCTCCCACACACCACAGTTCAGGGTAGGAGAGTGGCAGGGAAGCTGTTGCTCACTCTCCTCCTCCTCTGCAGCTGGGTCAGACATGACCCGGCAACGGAGCTGCTGCAGCTGGGTGTGCCTCGCCATGGCTGAAGAGGGCTGCTCTCTGCCGCTGGGTCAGAAGAGCTGATGCCGCTGGGCGCAAGGTGTGCTGCCCACTCACCTGCCATTTTGTCACGCCTCTCAGTCATGACACCCGAGGCAGGCCGCACTCACTGCAGCCCCCTTCCTAAGCCTCTAGATAATGGGAAAGGGAGTGTAAAATGTTGAGTGATCAATGCCTATTATGCCCCCAAGGCCAGTTGCACGCCCAGTGGAAGCATTTTTATCCGTTTTGGTTCATTCTTTAAATGGGGCAGCTTTTTCTCCACGGGCTGGAGCAGAGCTGGATGGGTTCAGCTCCTCTGCAGTTAGTAATGTGTAGAGGTGCACACACCCGTTGCTATTAGGCACGTGTTAGAAGCCAGTATTAAGCTGAGCAGTCTGGTAGCTCTTCCTCCTGCTAGGCTCCGGTTTTGTGCTGGAAACACTACAGGCCAGAAGGAAACCACAGCGCACAGCTCGCGCGTGCAAGCCTCTTTGCAGAGAAGATAAGGAGCTCACCCTTTCTGTGTCATTTTGAAGTTGCTTTGGCAACATCTGATGTACTGTTGCAGCTGCTGGTCTAAATCAGACGTCATCCTTTGTCAGAATTGTCAAAACAACAACAACAACAACAACCCTGTAACATTTGAGAGCATGTTTGGTGAAGATACAAGCAGGGCAATGACCCTGTGAATGGTGCTCTGAAAGCGATTGTATGTGAGTGCAGACATTAGCAGCAACGGCACCTGCCCAATGTAAATAGCAGCTTCAGGGGATTTATATGCATTGGGCAGCTGCCATTGCTGCTGGTGCAACCCACCTGCTGGCTGGGGTTTTTTTAGACCCCCCACCAAACCCTAATGCCTCCCCTACTCAAGGTTGCTATTTTAAAAAGAATAATCAGACTTGCAAGGTCAAAATACGCATTTGACATGGAGTTTGGCTCTCACCCTGTGAGGCTGCCATTTGATAAAGCCTTTGAATAAGTAGCTGCAATCGCTATTAGTGTTTAGTTATGCCAGCGTTTCTCAAACTTGGGTCTGTTTTTGATCTTCTCCCACCATCCCTAGCTAGCAGGACCAGTGGTCAGCGTTGATGGGAACTGTAGTTCAAAAAAAAGCTGGAGAGAGACCAAAGTTTGGGAAACACTGAGTTATACAATACCTAGAGGTTGGTAGGTATTACATACCATATTTTTCCATGTATAAGACACCCCCATGTATAAGACGCCCCCTATTTTTAGGGACTCCAAATTAAGAAAACACCCCTCAGCACTACCCATGTATACGACGAGCCCCAGTTTTCTTTTCATTGTCTATTAAATCTTTCTGTTGCTGGTAGTGGTGAGACAAATCTCCAAGATGATGCTGAACAGACAGAATTGCAGTGGCTTCCCCAGAGTGACTCTAGGGCACAATGGCGCCACCGTAGCAGCCTGAATTCCATGATAATGCTGGACCCCATCATACAGGTGTTTCCCCCTCAGTCACAAAGCATTGCAGTTGATGAGATAAGGGGTGCATGGTGGCATCATTTGGAGGTAAATCCGCTGCCCCCCCCCAAAATGCCACAAGTAAAGTATCCTGTTTCATAACCTCATCCCTTCCAATTATGAACAGTGGTAGACATACAAATAAAAAAACAACAACCCAGCACAGACCAGCCATCCTCAAAGAAACTGAATAACCACAACAAGCTGGGTAGAATTTGTTTTTGTTTTTCAATGCTTAAAAGATTTGTTAATTGCTAAGCACTTGCGGCATTTGAAGCCGCTTCACAAACTAAGAGAGATGAAGAGATGATATCTGTATTTTACTAACCACACTGCAGAAGTGCAATCCCTCAGTTACGTTGTTTTGGGATGTTATAATCAGAGATAAGCCTGAGCTGCTTGTGCGTATGCACATATGTATAGGCTTGTGCATACGTCACTCTTGCACACCTATTTAGGAACATACCTGCTGTTCTGACGAATATTGGTTGTCCAGAGGGTATATTTAATAAGAGGAGATCATTTGTGCTCAGAATATCAGAAGAAAGGCTGGAGTCTTTTGGTAAGTCAAAGGCAGTTGATATGAACTGAGCTCTGTGCAGCAAGGGTTCTCAAATGTCCTCATGAGCTTTTCTTAACAGAAAACTAGACCTTATGGCCTCCCTTTTGGCTTTAGAAAGGCAACTTACTGTTCATTCTTCTCAAGGTGCAAATTACTCCTCCCTAGTATTAGGAAAAAGGGGGCTGAAGTCTTTAAGAACAGGAATAATTTGGAACTCGGAATCATTTAATCCACATAAAATGTGCATAAATGCACCAGTTAGTAATATCTGTTAGCTGAACAGCAAGCTAGCAACAGGAGGGATACATAAAATAGAATATTTTATTTGTAAAAGTTTAATTGATATATTAATATTACTTGCAAAATCCTGCCAACATGCTGATGTAACTACTTGTTTATTATAATTTATAAAAACACTGTCTTTTTAAGAAAGCATACATAAATAAATAAATGGAGGGAATCAGACAAGCGTTCTCCAAGTCCATGACAGCTGCTTATTATCTATTAAATGATACATGGTTCATACTTTGAAGACTAGGAAGGTTGCTATCTTTAGTATTTACTAAACAGCAAATCACTAAATGAGTGTTTTCCTTTTGTTTCCTCTCTAAAGCTGAACTGGCTGCATTGGATCAATACCATTGACTGGAAGTCTGCCATCAAACAAGCACACACGAAACCACAGGAAGGTCTCCATTTTTAAAGTGCCCCTGTGAGTTTCCTATCTTTGGAGAAGAAATGGAAGCGCAACAGAGCAAGCTGGAATTTTTCCACAAGTTGGGCTATGGAAAGGAGCAAGTCCGCCAAGTGCTGGAGAAACTAGGTCAAGATGCCTCAGAGAACGATTTGCTACAAGAGTTGGTTCAGGTGGGCAGCAGGCCTCAGGAGCCTGAGAACTGGACGCCAGGTTTTCACTCCACCCCTGCTGCCCATGGATCATGCAGGCCTTTGCCAATTTCCAGACAGTCTACCGAGGAAGGAAATGATCCCTCCAGTGTCTTGAGAGCTATTGTGATTGATGGCAGCAATGTTGCTATGAGGCAAGCATCTTTTTCATTTTGTTATCTCGGCGACTTCTCTGTTTCTTAAGCTTGCCATGTTGTGCAAGCCAAAGCTTGTCCGTAGATATAAGATGGGACACCTGAGGTATGGGAAATGCACTATGGGGTTCAGAGGAGCATCACCCCCATTTCCAAGTGAACCAAATAACTGATTTGCATCATGTTTGGAGTGTGGTGATCTGAAAGCTCTTCTCTTGGGGTGGTTGACTGATGATGGCACATTCATACAAGCATGTGCCATCAAGCAAGAGATAAGCATGCATGTGTGAACTATCCCATTTGCCTCATTTTCCCAAACTGGCATGCATCTCATCTCTCTCATCCCTTTAAAGTAAGCCATGCAGAAGTTTGCACATGAGGAAGTTGCTGTGCCGCTGACTGCTTTGATGCAAAATTATGTTCTCCAGAAGGAGATAAGAGTTATTTGTTATGGTAACAGGCCTCTATACAAACGGCTGACTTCCTGATGATAAAGCCAGAGATTGGTTGATGGTGACAGAGAATAGCTGCAAGAGCTTGCATTTAAGGGGAAATGTGAAGAGAGGGACAAACAGATTGGCTTGGCTGTGTCTGCCTATTAAGCACACATGCAACCAATCTCTTTAGCATGCTAGAATTCTGCTTCCCAAACAGGAACTCCCTAAGAGGTATATCTCTTCTACAGGCTTAAATTACAGCATAATCCTAACCATGTCTACTCAGAAGTCAATCCTTCTGAATTCATTGCAGACTAGCAGGGTTAGGCTTGCAACCTTAGTTCAACAATGATGTCAATTTCCCAAGGATTCCTAGGAATTGCAGTTCTGTAAAGTGGACTGGGGATTCCTAACAAAGAAACCTCAACACCTGCTCCAAACTACAATCTCCATGATTCTTTTGAGAAAGCTTGGCAGCACAATTGGCATATAATGGATATTAATTTTATTTTTTTATGGCTAAGTATTCATTTGCTCCTTAATTATGCAGATTTTGGCTGTGTCTGCAGATCATAGTAGACCATAAACCATGGTTTACTGTTCATGAGCCACTTTGCTCCTTCCTGTATTGCTGCATTCGTGATACTATAGCACATGAACCGGGCCACTGTGGCTTTTGTTTCAGCTACCAACAACCTGCCCCTGTATTATCGCAGTTAGAGCCACAAACTCCACTACTGGCTTCCCACTATTAACACTTTCCATTTTGCCTTGTCCTTTTTTCATATCAAATATCCAGGGACAGGAAGCCCTAAAGCAGTTGGTGCCCTCCAAATATTTTGGACTAGGTTGGATACTGTTGCCCTAAACTAAATTAAACCTCTTTGTTTTCATACTCAACAGGCTGCTGAAAGATTAAGCAAATGCCAATAAAATCAATGACTCACCTCTTTTTATCCTGGTAAACAACTGCAAGGTTCCTTTCTCTTGTGGGTGGAGTTCAGTTTCAGATAAACTCACAGACCTGCGTATGAGAGTCAATGATTTTAGAATTGTTCATATAGGTAGGCAAGGGAAACAACCTAGGACAACAATCCTGGGGATGGGAACTCTATGATCATGCAGAATCTCTTTGATAGAGAGGTGATAAGGATGCTGGCTTAGATTAGCATTTAAGTTTGGTGATCATCAAGTCCAGTGCACCTGGCCTGGGAGAGCAAGGCCCTGACTGAATCCAGTCAAAAAAGCAACTGAATAGACTCTTGGGCTGTGGCATTGTTTAGGGTGTTGTGTTGGGATTTTTGTTGTTGTTGTTCTTGATATTAATTTTTGTTTTTTTGTTTTTAGATCTCATTATGATTTATGTGGGAAATTGTTGAATTTGGTTGTACACTTTTTGATGTGTTGTTTGTGACTCTTTGTTATGTTTCTAATTAGGTAAATCTTGCCATGTTGTCAGCCACCTTGAGCATCATTTTAACTATGGAAACGCATCATACAAATTAAATGATGATGATGATGGTAGAGGCTGAAGTAAAAATACTTTAGAAATTTCATTCATCCCTGTACTGTACTTGGTCCCATGCCTTGCCTATTTAATATCCTTGCCCATTTAATTTCCTCCATCTACATATATTTCTGAGCTGATTTGCCATGATAAAGAATCTAGCTCTGATTCATCATTCCCCAAGGTGACTTCTGAACAGCAGGGGCATAGAAGGGAAGGAAACAGTCAGCAATAATAGCTGCCTCTGCCCTCACATTTTCATGAGAAATACCTACAGAATATCAATGATACAAAATACTAGAACTCATGTAAACTGAGCAGATATCATAGGCAGAAACTGTCAAAAAGCAGCAAGACTTTCTGACCCTAAAACATACTTCCTTTCTCTCTGTCTTTTCTTTTTTTCCAGTCATGGAAATAAGGAAGTGTTTTCATGCTTGGGAATTCAGCTGGTGGTGGACTGGTTCAAACAGAGAGGTCATCAATATATCAAAGTCTTTGTCCCATCATGGAGAAAGGAACCAAGCCGATTTGATAACCCCATTACAGGTAGGCATGCCTCCCATACATATTTTAGATATAAAAGCTTGCAAAATATGAGGTCGCCATTTTGGCTCCTAGTTCAGACACATCCCACAGGAGTTGGTGCAAACAGGTGTGCTTTGGAAAACTCTTCCAAGGCTGGTCTAGGAGAATAAGATGGGCAAAATAGAGTAGATACAACTGAATTATTTCCTGTTACAAACAGAGACTTTTATGTATTTAAATATTTTTCTTTCAAACCTTTGCTGTATTGCTTAAAGAGTGCAAGAGAGCCAATCACTTTCATTCTGTTTCCCCAATTAACATGTCTCTTACAAATAGCCTGGCATCTTTTTCTGCCATGTGTTTCTAACACTAATATTGAGATGTCCGAGATTCCAGGTCAATGGCTAGGGTTAGCAGCTTATGAATGAAAACATCCCTTCTTCCCTCTGGCACTGGTAAAAAGAAAAAAAGAAAGAATATCACATTATGTATTTCCATAATTCACAAGGATGTTGCAGGTACTCAATAGCTAACACATTAACTAATAACATGAAAACATTAAAGGATGGTTATGGAGGAAGTGATTTTTAGACTACAGAGTGGCAAGGGAACCAAGGGCCACATTTCCTCATGCACAACCTTCCGGGGGCCACATGCCAGTAGTGGGTTAGTCCAGAAGAAAAAGTCTCAGAGCAACCGATGTGACTCTTGCACAGCCCAAAGCAATATGTTTCTACAATCATACACAGAAACACTTAAGGAAAGTGAAGGTTATGGCTGGAGGTGAATTTCAAGAGCCAGAAAGAGAAGCCAGGAGGGTTGTATTTGATTCATGAGCTGAAGTTCCTCACCCATGTCAGTGGCATTTGTTTCAACCTATCTGTCTATGCTTATCCCTGTAGAAATGAATTCCAACTCATAGTGGAATGTTATGCTTCCCAAAGTTAACGTCTACTCTACTATGTGAACAGCAAACTATTTTTTAGATTTATATGCACCATCCTCAACTGCATCACTGTAATTCACCTAGTTCTCTTCCCGTCTGTTCCATAAATTGATGACCTGCTTTATTGTCTTGGGACTGCAAGCCAACTCACTCTAGTGAAAGGTGATCATGTAGACCTGAATTGTGCTTATTAACTGGTAGATCAGATCACTGATAGTGCAGATTAGAGCAGAGCTCAGATATTAATCCACCATTTTACTCTGATGACATCACTCTTAGCACAAGCCAACTTGAGCTCTTGATTGGTCCAGTTTATTAAGTGCTGAGCATGCAAAATCCACATTGTGGAGTTCTGGCCCTCTTTAAATTTAATCAAGTAATTTACAGATCAGTTCACATTCCAGTTACACTGAAATCAATGGAATAAAAATGGATTGAATCCAAATAATTAAATTTAATTTGAGCAGCTGATTATGCTGTTAGTTACTAATATAGTGACTTGAATGGAGTAACCTTTAAGCACATTTTTGAGGATTCCCTGCATGATTTGTGGTGATGTTCTTATTCTGCTTGGGATCTTCTTCTTTTTTGTTTAATTCTCTTCTCTTATTTTTACATAGATCAGCATGTTCTTGAAAAACTTGCAAAGGAAGCAATTCTTGTGTACACACCATCCCGCAGAATGAAAGGCAAAAGGCTGGTATGCTATGATGATCGGTACATAGTTAAACTAGCGTATGAGCAAGATGGGATCATTGTTTCCAACGATAACTTTCGGGACCTGCAGAACGAAAATCCTGAGTGGAAATGGTTCATTGAACAGCGACTACTGATGTACTCCTTTGTCAATGACAAGTAAGAGACTGGCCTATTTGCAAATATTATTTCACCTTGGGTCACGTATCTGAGTGAAACTGAACCTTAGTATGGTCAGCTGCAGTTCTCATTACATTAAGGGGGGAAAGTAATTAGCTTTTTGAAAAGGCATCCTTTAAGACATTTTCTTGGCATCTGTTAGTACACATATTATTTGTAACCTTGGCCATAACCAAAAAAGTAACTTAATTGTATGTACCTATGTTGCCACAGATTGTTAATTCTGCCCATTTTTTATCTAGTTAATACAGCTAGATATAAGATGCTACCTATCTTCCCATCAGTGGAGGAACTGTGTACTTGTTGCAAATCTTTTTTTGCTAAGAATCCCTTCAGTAAACTTCAAATACACTTCAGAAAATATGGTGATGTTTGTCCAATAAACTTGATCATTTCCTTTTTAGATTTATGCCTCCTGATGATCCCTTAGGCCGGCACGGACCCTCTCTTGACAGTTTTCTCAGCAAGATGCCACAGATTCCCGAGCCAAAATGGCAGCTCTGTCCTTATGGTAGGTTTTGTTTAATACCATTCACAGCTTTGTCTGCCTCCCTGGTGGGATCCCCAGGGAGATTAACTTGAGGCTCTAGAGAAAGAACTAAGACATGAGTGTTATTCAGACATTCCAATCTCTCATACAACCAAGGAGAGCAAATGTATACATGCTTGCTCCACTCAAGTTGGAGAGAAATTCCGAAGTGGGGAAACTTCCCTACGCATGTAGACGCCACACATTATTTTTGCCTCCATTGCAGACATTTGCCTCCAATTTGTGGAGAATGATGAAAAAAGCAGTGGGGAAATGCACCTAGTGTGCTCATCCCAGCTCTCCCTCATGCAATTCCAATTCCTCTGGTGGGTGATTCATGCACCTGCTTTTCATGTTTTCAGTGTAAAATCCAAATGGGGAACATGTGCATCAACCTCATGCAGAAATGCTCAGGCTCCCTCAACTTCTGGAGCTCACAAATATTTCAACAGAGGTGACAACAGAAGCACATAAAGCAGGTGTGCACACCATAACTTTTTGCCACCTTAAAAACAATTGCAAGTACTCCCCCATTTCATTGCAAAAGATAGCAGGTAGTATGTGACGTAATAGCTACTTTCCCCCACTCTATATTTGTTTGTCTATTTATTTAGAGTATTTTCACCCTTCTCTTCAGCCAAAAAAAGACTCCTAAAGTTGGTTACAGAGGTCAATACTAAGACTGCAAGCCTGACAGTAACAATTACATAAAAGACAGGGCATAAAAAGAAATTTGTATTAAATTTGAATTAGTTTTGTGTTAATTTGTTAAAAATAAAAAAAATAATTGGCAAAAGAGAAAGAAAATAAGAAGCAGAGAGAACAAAAGGGTAGAGGAAAATAACAAATTCAGACACTAGCTCTTAGTTCTAGATTTCAGCAGGTCATGGAGCTGGATCTAAGCACAGTGGAAGGTTCTGCGGCTTCCTCTCCGTCCAGTGGCTCCTGTGATTGTTGCTGGTAACTGAAGGGAAGGCTCTCAGCTGCAGGGGTGCTAACTGCTATTTTCTCTCCTGCTGGTGACCTTCTAGTGACTCTCACCATACAGATTGAACACGGGGGTTTATTATTGAGCAAAGCATAATGTTACGCTTCTGCATGTCTTCCAAGTGAAACAATAGCCTGGGGTAAGATACCCACACTTCACATGTTGTACAGCAATGTGAGAAATATACATGCCGCATTCTCACTGCACATGCAAAGCTATCCTCAAGTTAGGAGAAGCGTGCTGTTCTGACAATGGCCACAAAGGGGCTGAATGGCCCTTCTGATACAAAGATGAAGTAACAGAATACTCTAGGCATACCCAGGGCAGCTAATGACATGAGTTTCTGAAAAACATACCATTCGCTCTTAATATTAATTGTTCTATAAACTGATGAGCTCAAAAGCATCCAACAGGCTTTTATCTGCAGGGCAGGCATGCTTCCACGACCCTGTGTTGTATCCCACTGAACATGTATTTAGCAAATTATCTGCTCCGTTTTCCCCCCACAGGCAAAAAATGCACATATGGCATCAAGTGCAAATATTACCACCCAGAAAGACTGACTTGGGACCATCGCTCTGTAGCTGATGAGCTCCGAGCTAAGACAAAGATCAACTCACTTGCTCAGAGGACAGAAGAAGAGAAGACAAGAGCAAATCCAGTAAAGAACAGAGATGGGAATACATCACATTTACCTGGTTCTAACGGTGGTAGTGTTATTGGCAGGAACTCAGCACACAGCTTGGCAACATTTCACAGTAATCCCCAACAGTGGGAAGGAGAAGGCAACAGGGATGCAACAAGTGACTGGACAAACATACATCAAGACAACTGGCAGCCTGAATCAACTGAATTACAACAAGATCAGGCAGGGGCCGTGTCAAAGCAACTGACCGCATTGTCTCTCAGTGCCAGCAAATACTCTGGAAATACTCTTGCTGGACCTGGTAAATATGAAGACATTGTGGGTGACCCACGTAGGGATCATTATCTCAAATACAACCAGACTTCATCTCTGTCTCCTCACAGTCTGTGCTGGGATTGCCCTTGCTTACAAATATGTAATTTTCAAGGATGTTACAGAATGCAAACAGCAGCAGTGTCAGTCCCGACCTCACAAACACCTTCTAGTTTGCTAAGGGATGGCTTGAAGGACCAACATGAAGGACAACATAGCTCTATGGTTTCTTTGGCTGAGTCGTTTTCAGGCTGCAAGGATGGAGATATGAAATATCCTGGACATCTGCAGAACAAATCTTACAACCCATTATTTTTTATGGATTCCAGCTCATTCAACGCACTAGACCATTACACACATCCTTCTGGTACTGAGGCCCAGCAGAATTTGACTCTGCAGTCACTTCCTAGAGAGCAAGCAGATGTCCAGCAAGCACAGTACTTTGGCTTCCCATATAATGAGGCAGAGCAAACTGTGTCCTCCTCCTACACTGATACTGTAGACGCGACACACTTAATGCCATTCGTTCAATGGCATGGGACCCTACATAGCAGATCTCCTAACAGAAAACCATGGTAAGGAGAAAGAGAGTTGGTGGTAATGCCCTATTCAAAGACTCCAGTATTCACCTTCATGCTGAACCTGAACAAGTCTCTCAGTGGAAAGTAGTATTTATATGCTGGCCTTGAGATTTGTTTGTATTCTACATCCCCTACATTCCGCATGATTTATCTTCTGCCATCATTGCAAGCAACATCCTGACCTTCACTCCCTCTAGCCAGTTTGTGTTCTGCTTTCCAGAGACTACTCACATGCCACACTTCCCAAAAAGCTTTTCCTAGATCAGTGTTCTTCAACCATGGATCCCTAGACTACAACTCCCAACATCCTTGACCACTGGCAAAACTGGCTGGGGATGTTTTGAATTGTAAACCAATAACAGCCAGAGACTTAAGGTTAAAGAACACTGTTCTAGATCACCACCACAACCTCCTCTGTTACAATCTGTTTAAATTCCAGTTAACCCCTTCTCCACAAACAAATCCATCTTTATCAAATCCATCTTTCAGCTTTTTCTTATCTGTGTCCAAGGTCCGTTTAGAGCTTAGGTTATACTGGTGTTACATTAGTGTGATAAAGATGTGGATGAAAAATATATACAGCTAAATATTTGAGGATGTGTTGTTGGGCAATGCTGATAGGGGTGCAGGCCCATGCAGAGCAGGGGTGGGAAGCAGGGTACACTTGCCCCAGGCCTCAGAGGACCCTGCCAGGGACTGGTTGCTTTGTTTGAGTGTGTAACTTTATTCTAACAAGACTCCTGTCCTAGGCCTCAGACAAGCTCTGCATGGGCCTGCAGGTGGGGGCCCTCTCTGGCATGTCCAAGTAATGCTTAGAAATGCACTTCAGTATGCTTTGTATAGAATACACATGCTCAATTGGGCAAACAAGGTCCTGTGTGGATGCTCGAGTGGCATCTGTGACCAGAAGCATCTTTTGCCAACTTTGACTGGTGCTCCAGTTGTGGCATTTTGACACAGTTTGTAATGTCCAGGTTAGATTATTATAATGTAGTATATATCAGACTGCCTCTGAAATGGTTTTTTTTAACTGCAGCTGGTCCAAAATATAGTAGCAGCTCTTTTGCTCCATTAAAAAATGTTTTTATATATTCTTCTTGCATTGTTTTAGCAGTTTATACTGCCTTGAAGACCAATTGGTAGAGGGGTGGGCTAGAAATCTTTTTAATTAAATAAACAAACCAGCAACACACCCCTTGTGTATTTCATTTGACTCAGATACTCTGAGATATATGGCGATAGATATATGTCAAAGTATCCCCATCTTTTAAAAAGCTTTTGAAATAGCTGGGGCTGTAGGGAGGAAAGTGATCCAGAATGAGACTGGACCACAGAGGAGAGGAGGGGAGATTAACTTTTCCCCCTCACAGTGTGCCCTTACTAAAAACATAATAGCTTGGATTCAGCTAACCCAATGTTTTAACAGAAGCCAGCACAAGGGACACAGTCACAGGTCTCAGTCCTGCCCCTCCCCCCATGACTAATATTACAAAAACTTTGGAGAGAGATAGAGATGCTATCACACTTCTCAACACTTATGTGTATTTTTGTGCTAAAAGTCCAGTCAGAGGTTAATTTCTAATTTGTGGGGGGGACGGGACATAACCAGAATGATCAGTATAGCAATATATACAGACCTGGTTCACACATCATGATAGGCCAAAACTGAACCATAGTATATTAAGCAAACCACAAATCTATGCTCATATGATCAAATAAACCTTGATTTGATTTCCTTCCAGCTATTTTGTATTTCCCACCTGCTGTTGAATACAGAGGTTTCTTTGCTTCTAGGAAGAGAAGAGAAAGGGGGCAGGGTCAGAGGCTGCTGAGAGCCTGCTAAGCCACACCCACTGGCAACCTGAGCTCAGGTTAACACTTTCATGATAAAGATGACACTGCTGTTAACACAGCTAGTGGGAACTGCCAAACATGGGAAGCGGTTTCATTTTTCAACCGTTCTAGGTTAGCATCTCTATACAGTAGCTTGGAGCCTGTTGTGCGGGGGGGGGGGGGAGCCACACTTAAACCATTTAAAGAACTGTTGGGATGCTAAGCCAAACTTAATGCCAGCAAGCCCACAACATATCACAATTTCTTTTACAGTAGTTAACAAACCACAGTAAAGGCACTGAGGCTTGGCTCACACATAATACCCAAGTTGATTAATGAAGGCTTGTTTTAACCTTAGTCTACAGTTGCATGAAAAGCAGGATACGGTAAGGTCAGCTAGAGGAGCATCTTTCCAACTTGTAGACTGGGATCCAAAAGTGGGTCACAGCAGGGCTGGATTTACGTACTGTATAAGCTAAACAACTATAGCTTAGGGCCCCACGCTCTTGGGGCCCCCCCAAAAAATTAAAGAAAAACTAAACTGGATGTACATTTCCAAAATATAAGATAAAAAACAAATAAAATAAAACCTACATACAGCAACAGTGTTTTGTGTTGTGTAGGCTCCTATGATGTAAGCAATGAGCCCCCAAGCATTTTAAGTTAGAGCTTAATAATTCTTTCACTATTAATATACTTATTAATTGTATTTCAGTATTAATATACTTCTTAATTGTATTTCAGTTCAACAATTACTTTGATAAAATACATATTTTGTCATGTGCAAATGGCTTTAGATACGTATTAGGCCCCTAAATTACCACATAGCATTTAGCTTAAGGGAAATGCTGAAGTTCCCCTTTGGGGCGCCTCAGGGTCCATTTTTTATAGTAGCCCAAATCTCTGTGGGACGGGTATATGTATATATTTCAATTTCAACTCATGAGCTATTGCTGCAATCTGCTCCGATTGTATATTTTATCTTTATGAACGCTGTTTTTATTGTGTTATGTTATGTGAGCTGGTCTTTGACCGTAATAAATTATCTATCTACCATATATTAAACACAAAAAACAGCGACAATTTGTTGTTGACAAAGGACAGCTGGACATATAAAGGGCCCCATTACCTTCAGTAGCTTAGGGCCTCATCAAACCTAAATCTGGCCCTGGGTCACAGGCACTGGTACAACACTGCTACTGCCTGTCAGACGCTTGCTTTGAAAAGGGAAGTTTGGGAAGGGAAGGAGCGGCGGATCTACATCCCTGCAAGCCCAGGTTCCTGCCACCTGCCGGAAAGCAGCGGCGAGCCCTCGCCCCTCTCGGCAGGGGCTACAGATGCCTCTTGTTCTCATCTAGTGTGTTTCAGACAGGTATGTACTATATTGACCTGACTATAGGCCCCACTTCCACAAAATATTCGCATTAATATAGTAGGTAAAGGGCGGCGGGGCGGGGGTGCTTCGAAAGGAGAAGGGCGCTTGTTATTCTTCGCTGCTCCTCTTAGGCTTAAGGGTTTCGGTTTTTCTCTTGTCCGGGAGCGAGCAAAGGAGGCGCCCTGACAGGGAGGGCAGGCAAGGCCAGGCCTACACTTTTGTGCTTCAGAAACAAGCATGCGAACTCAGCGGGAAGACTCCTCTGCGCTCCCCCCCCCCCATTTTCTGCTCATTTCCACAGCTTTGCTAAAAGCCTTTGAGCAGCAGCAGCCTGTCTTTCCCGCCTCCCCGCCCTTTCCCCTTGTGTTCGGTCTACTCACAGAGGCGTGCTGCATTTCTGCGCCTGCGCGCGGGTCTGAAAGTTCTCGGGGCTCCAGCCCATTGCGAGCTTTCCTGCCGCTCTCTTGCGGGCCGTTTTACCTTAGAGGCTCCCATTTTGGCGCTCAGTTACTAAATTAATCTTGACTACATCCGTAATTGCTTCTTTCCCTCTGCCAGTCCTTATTCAGTTGATTTCCAGCTCAACTAATTGCTCTTCGCTTATTGCAGTCAAGCTGTTAAGTTTGTCTCGCTCTTCCCAACAAGGGTTGCCACCTGTCCTATATAATAAAGGATCATCCCATATTTCAATGTAAAATGTTGCGTCCTGTAATGTTGGGAACTACTGAACTATAGAATTTTTGATTCCCATTTCTCATAGGATTCTAATATATGACCCTCTGTATAGGGTAGCATTTCTAGTTCATTGTTGTTTGCATTTGATTCAGCGTTAGACTGTTGATATCCATAAACCACAATCCAGTAACATTTCATGGGCAGAATTCCAAGTATATAGTTCTCATTGATTTTAACAGAACAGGATCACTGGCCATTTAAAAAATCTTCTACTAAATAAGCAACCCTTTGCATATATTAGTAAGAATGTTACTGCAAATGTGTCACTAGCTTTTCACGTATTTGCTAACATCTGGGAACTAGTTTGACCAAAGATGGTCAATTAAACTGTTCAAAAAGGGTTCTGGCCAATTTTATTTCATTTATTTTAGAGAGTTATATGTCACATCTTTATCAAAATGATGCCAGGGTGATTTACAATAATTAAAATAAAATTAATAGGAAAATAAATTTAAACATAAATTATTAATCTCTTATGGTTCTTCACTTCCTCCCCCCCCCCCCCGTAGATTCATGGTTCTGGAAATGAAATCTCTTCATTGATGGGACTTTCCTTGACTTAAAAACAAATAAATAAGCATTGGCATTGTGTTATGAAGTGCTTAGAAAACAGAACTCAAAAGAAGCAGTCAAAAATTACCACAAAACCAATATCTGGAATTCAAACATAACACTCCTAATGCTTTGCTGATTAAGGTTAACATATTGTGAACCCCCTAGAGAACAGACAATTGAATAGGTGATATAAAAGTATGAACAAAAAAACCCAAACAGTTTTCAGTTTCGAAGTATTTAATCTTTATTTGAACAGTACTTGTAGGCAGTACTTTGCAGCATTTTGCATTTGAATCCGGCTTCCCATCCATATTCTCATACAATTAGCCAGGTGTTAATACTTTTTTTGAAGTGCAGTGAGAGAGGAATCGCGGCACTTCAACATTTGATATTTCAAAATTTTCAGAGTAATTGAAAAAAGGTGGAGCATTTGTCTTATGTAGAGAAACTAGACTAAAGGAAAAACAATTGAAGGCGATTTCCCCCTAAACTGAGGACTGAGATCATTCAGTGCTTCAGAAAGAGTGATGATGGCTCTGCTACTGTATGGAAACTCAATACAAATGGAAGACTGTGATCCATAATTTACTACCACACAAGCAGCAGTGGAGAAATTACAGTGGGGAAGAGAACTTGGAAGATATGGTTCAACATTGCCAAAATACACAGAACTATTGGCACCAGAAACAACATCAGATGAGAAGTGTGTGCTTCCCACAGGAGGTCATCTAAGGATGAGATAATACAATTTTAGAAGCTACAGAAACGAGTAAAAATATTATTCCAGTAAAGCAAACATAGTCTTGATAAGAACTTGGAACCACAAAACCCCTAATTCACTATGCAATTATAATTGTACATTATGTGACATGCAGAACTCCTTTTCTAACCAATGGGATGAATTCCATGTTAAAGTTACAAATTTAAAAGCTGTACAAGAAGAAGGAATGAAAATCAGCAACAGAGAACAGATGATTTATAGCTGGCAAATCTGACCCTGTCTAAGACAGCCTCTGCCATCCTGGTGCCCTCTAGATGTTTTGGTTACAACCCCCATCACCCCCAGTTAGGTGGTAGTACAAAACATCTGGAAAGCATCAGGTTGGAGAAGGCTGGTCTAATACATAAGTGATCAGGGGACTTGATGACTGTAGAATCCACTGCAGACTACAATACAGTGTTTGTGACTTGCCTGCTTCTTGTCTATTTGCCCCAACCTCCCTAGACCTCCATCCAGGTTGCTATAAAAATGTACACCTGCTCAAGGCCCAGGACTTTGCTTTTCTACAGGTATGAACATCCAATAACTGATGAGACGCAAGCCATTTTTAGAATGCACTGATGATGAAAAGAAACCAACAGCCTCTTTCTGCCATCAAATGATGTGTCACAGGTGACAAGGGTATTGAGATGAAGGTCACATCCAGTTCACAATTGTAGGACAAGATCACGAGTTTGTAGATAAGAAGTACTAGAAGAGTTGGCTTACAGAGTCTCTGTGTTTATTCGCTTCCTACTTTGTGCATATAGGACCAAAAGTATGTTGGAAGCCTACTTTGTGCGAGTAGCATACAGCAATATGTGATTTAGTTAGTATAAAATTTAAAGTGGAGTACACACATAAAACCACGTGGTGTCACCCTAGTTTACAATATAGAAGCCAGAATCTGCAAGGCAGGATGTATCTAGTAGTGCCAAAGGCAGGATCTAATATTTGGCCTGCGTGTATTTTAACTTTTTGTTTTTGTGGGGGTGAAGGCATCAAACTTAATACATTTGATAGAAAAACCCCCAACTATTGCTAAAAGCTGTTGAGGCTGTAGCAATTCAACATGAATAAATATATTTTAGCAGTAGTCACACTTAAAGCCTGCCTTTCTCTCAAGGTGGTATTTAAGACAGTTTACAACATTTAAAAACATAAAATACAAAATAATAAAAGCAAGCTGCTTAAAAACAATACTTAAAATACAGTTTGCCCTGACAGCAGCCAATGTCTGCAACTTACGTAGTTTCCAAAGGCTTGTCTGAATAGCTATAAAGACAGTAGTTCTGGACTACCAGTTACATAACTGAGCAAAACAGATGCTTAAAATCACAGTATCACCTGCAAAGTGTGCAGCTCTGTTCACACAACTATGCCAGGAGAGTGATGTAGCTCAGTGGTAGAGCATCTGCTTTGCATTTAGAAAGCCCTTGGTTCCACCTTCAGCATCTCCCAGCAAGGCTGGGAATGGTCCCCCATCTTACACCTGAAGAGCTACTACCAGTAAGCAAAGACAATACAGTGGTACCTCGGGTTACATATGCTTCAGGTTACACACTCCACTAAGCCAGAAATAGTGCTTCAGGTTAAGAACTTTGCTTCAGGATGAGAACAGAAATCGGCCTCTGGCGGCACGGCGGCAGCAGGAGGCCCCATTAGCTAAAGTGGTGCTTCAGGTTAAGAACAGTTTCAGGTTAAGTATGGACCTCCAGAACGAATTAAGTACTTAACCCGAGGTACCACTGTACTGAGCTAGATTGACCAATGGTCTCTGTCAGTGTAAGGCAGAAACCTATGTGGTTTAATATATAGCAGTTCTCAGATAGACCATCTGTATGCTAGGAAATACTCCACTGTGTGCAAACTAAGCATTAATGAGTTTAGATGAAACTATTTTTAAAGAGAACATGCTTGCTGTGGCCCTTACATGCTAAATTAGTGCTAGAGGGTTACGTGCAATGGAAGGGATTTTCTGTCAAAGGCGCAGGTCAGTCATCTAAAATGGCTCTGGATCTAGACATATTCCTGGAAGTACACGTCATAGAGCAGGTAGCTACTCAGACTTTCTGTAAGGGAAGCGGGTGGCACTGTGGGTTAAACCACAGAGCCTAGGGCTTGCCAATCAGAAGGTCGTGGTTCAAATCCCCGTGACAAGGTGAGCTCCCGTTGCTCGGTCCCTGCTCCTGCCAACCTAGCAGTTTGAAAGCACGTCAAAGTGCAAGTAGATAAATAGGTACCACTCCAGCAGGAAGGTAAACGGCGTTTCCGTGCGCTGCTCTGGTTCGCCAGAAGCGGCTTAGTCATGCTGGCCACATTACCTGGAAGCTGTACGCCAGCTCCCTCAGCCAGTAAAGTGAGATGAGCACCGCAACCCCAGAGTTGGTCACGACTGGACCTATGGTCAGGGGTGCCTTTACCTTTACCTATTAGTGAATAGCCCCTATATTTATCCATCTGTTATTATGCCATCCTTTAATTATATTTGTAGAATGGCTTACAAAAATATATATAAATTAAAATGTAAATCTAATAAACCAAGAGGCCACAAAGTCATAAAAGCCACGCAGAACATTCAGCAGGGTTAAAAAACAACATTCTTGGGATGGTGCCAAAAAGTTAAGGAAGATGTGAGGCCAATCTCTCTGGAGAGAGCATCCCACAGTGCGCACTGGGACTCCTGTTCTGTTTTGCTTGCTCTTGTGCTGCAGTGACCCCAGTGCAGTGCTGTGGCACCTTCCCATTAATTTAAGCAGGGTGAACAGGTTAAGAAAAAGGCTGGCAAAACCACGTTCGCTGTCAAGTGGCATGTGAAACAGCCCGTGGTTTGTATCTGCACCGGAACAGAAAAAAAACTTCTGACAGAAGCTAATCTTGGGAGGAAGTATGTTGTTAAGTTTCGGAGATGGCCCAAGACATTTTGTTGGCTGATGATGGTGTCCCCACCTCATTCCACATACAGTACAAGAGGGGACAGGCAGCTGATTTTTACTTCAACTCTTGAAATGCCAGTGCCCTTACACCACACGTAAAGCAGTGGCTGCATGACAGGCTACATGGTACATTTACCTTACTGATGCTCCCCATTCGGCAGAAACTGCCTAGCTGTAGGATCTGATTCACTTTATTGAATACAGATAAACCACTCACGTGAGCTTATGGAAATAAATGGGCAAAAAGCACAGCGAGCCACCTCAAGCTAGACCCATCTCCTGGTTTACTGTTGTATGGAATTGGTGATCCTGATCTTAAGCCACACCAGTCTTTGAACTGTGACTGCAGGTTGTAGTTTTCATGGGGTGGAGTGGGAAGTAGCATGGAGCCAAGGCGTTCCCAGGTTCCGAGAGCCAGGAATTTGAATGTCCCCCCCCCCACACCTCTCCTTTCCCAGCCTCTCAGCTGGCTGATCTGGCAGCAAGGAAATGCAAGGCCAGGTTTTCTTTGGCGGTTCTACCTTAGTCAGAAACAGATGGTGCCAACATGGAGGGGAGGGGAGGGGAGGGGAGGCCAGAGTTGGTGTTGACACTCCACAGCCAGAAATATCAGCCTGGCACCTGGAAGAAACACCTCCCTCCCTCTTCTTGCACAGGCATCCCCAAAGCCTGAAAATCTTTGAAAACACATTTCAAATGCTATATAAAACAATGTACGGTATATACCCTTTGAAGACAGTGACTACAATCATGTGCCTACTTAAATGGAAGCAGGGGTTCAGCAGGGCTTATCTTTCAGAGTAAAGAAACAAAGGACTAGTCTTTGAGAAGCCTAAGAAGAGCAAATTAACTATTTGCCAAGTGCAACAATTTGACAAACTTCAATGTGTAAGCTAATTTAAAAAAATAAACAAACAAGCCATTCTACAAATAAATTGTGCGTTTCAAACACTAGTATGAATAGCAAACTAAATAAAGTTTAAACTAAACTTTAATAAACTAAATTCAGGAAGTGATACCCATTTGGGACTTCTGCTTGCCTCATGGGACTTCCCCTTCTCCTCCCCTTTGCACCCCCTTAGAGGGTTGGGGAAAAGATCTGGGAGGTATAGGGGTGAGGGAGGTTGCAGGGGATAAAAGCGTATGTTGGTACTTACTGTGATAAGTTCCTTCTCTGTAGGGAGAAATACAATCCTGTGTGGGTTACTGCCCATCTCACCACTGACAGAAAGTAACTTTTTTAAAAAAAAAAAAAGCATATACCTGGGGCTGGGACAACCCATTTATCTCCAGTTCAATGTGTGCTTAAACAAGTAACTGTACAGTCAGGAATGAACAGAAGGAAACCAAAGAGTTAGGAGCAGGAAATTCAGCGGTCCCAGTGGGGAATGCCTCTCTGTTCCCTGGACCCCTGTCCCAAGCTTGCCCTAATGGCCTCTTTAGATAGTACAGGTGAAGGGGAGAAGGGGGAACCCCCCTATTATGTGCTAAAGAGCAAGAGGGGCAGGGAGATATGAAGCCCCTGAACATTGGGGGAAGGCATGTCTGGCCCCCTGGGCAACCTCCCCATGCTCTGTGTCTGATGACCTCTCCCATGCACACAACAGTACCTGGGAAGCTCCCTACAGAGAAGGAACTATCATGGTAAGTACCAACGTACACGTCTGTAGGGAGGGAAATATGATCCTGTGTGGGATGTATCTCAGCTGTTCTCAAATCGAGTGAGAGTCGCTGTGGGCCCTACCTTTTTGGTGTTAAACACCTGTTGAACCACTTGTCTCCCAAGGATACCTCCACTGAGGCATAAGTATCTAGCTTGTAATGACTCATGAAGGTGGAAGGCGAAGGTCAAATCGTCGCCCTGCCACCACAGGTAGCTCCTGCAAGGTTTAGGCCAAGGGTCCGCCACTGATAGAGCCATGAGTTCTGCAAACCATGTCCTCCTTAACCAGAAGGGACCCCCTACAATGATCTGGCCTGGGGCCAATCTGACCCACTTGACAAATCTCTGAATAGGTACTGTGGAAGTAAAGGCTTATAGTCCCCCCCCCAAACACACACTGACCAGGTAGGAGTCAGGGAACCCTAGCCCATGGCTCCACCTTTTGGTTCTCTGGACTTGCCAACAGGACCTTGGAGGGTCGAAGCGATCTACCATTTGCTTGAGTGCCTGTGGAACTCCATTCCACCTGACAGAGCTGCCGATGGCTGAGCCCAACTGATCAAGTGTTGGAGGCTCTGCTGTGCTCTGCTGACAGGGATTCTGGGTGTTTACCCACCCAAAGCAGAAGAATGGTGGCCTCCTACATGAGGGTCTGAGCCTTGCTGCCACCCTCCTTGCATCTATACGCCTTGGTTGTCAGGGCGGATAGGTACATGCCTGCCCCATCAGCCTCCTGAAGTGATGGAAGACCTGTCTGATCACTCTGAGCTCCAACCAGTTGATGGATTGGATGGCTTCCTCCATGGCTGATTTCCTGAGGCCCTTCCCCTGCTGCTGCCCCTGCGGAAGGGGCCGTGATGGGCTTGTGGCAGGCGGAGGAAGGCTGTGGGGCTGCAGGTAAGCCCAGAGCCTGCCCCAGACAGGTCAGCCCTTCAAGAGCAAAAGGGGGGCATCCTGCAAGGGGTGGGTAGGCATGAGTGGTCCCCTTCCCCCTTTTCCCAGCTTACCAGAATCCCTCATACCTGCATGACTGAGGAACCCGCTGTTACTGGAGTCAGGGTGATCGCAGGAGCTCTTACTCAGGCACCCAGTGACTCCATCTCCAAAAACAACTCTCCTCCTGAGAGAAGTCCTTTTCGTCCGTTTAAGCTCTTTCCAATGCTCCCCACCCCGCCAAGAACATCCAGAAAGCCTTCCAGGCTGTAGGCCCAAAACAAAAGGCCCAGGCAATGGATGCCATGCAGGAGGAGATCTATAGAGCCTGGAGAAAACAAAAACCCTGTAGGAGTAGCAGAAGGAAGCGGAAGTAGGATCAAGGAGTAAACAAAAGAAAAATCCCTTCCAATATGGCGTTCCTGCCTCTTCTCTTTTGCTGTGCCTAGAGAAGCCGGCAAGACATCACACCAGTCAGGAAGCTGGAACTGGAGATAAAGGGGTTGTCCCTGCCCCAGGTATACACTCTCTCTCAAAAAAGTTATTTTCTGCCAATGGTGAGATGGGCAGGGACAACCCATACAAGATTGTATTTCCCTCCCTACAGAAGGGAAAATCCACTCACAGTAGGTAGAATTCACAGAAACATCATTTGACACAAGATGTAAACTTACAGTGCATTAGCAGTGCTATTACAGCATTTAATTCACAATACTCCCAAATGCTTTTAGTTTAGGGAGTTATCTTGTCCATATAAGCTACGTTTGCAATTCTCTTGAGCTTCTTCTCAGCACCTGAAAATCACACTAATTAGAACTCTGCTAGCACTTACCGCTGGCCTGGGCCTGACAATGTCTGAGGAAAATCCTTGCCCACATGAAAGACCACTATTTTGTACAGAAAGGGTCTTGGATACCCATGAATATATGTTTGTGCTGTAAAAGTTGGCAACTCCAAAGATAAACAGAGTCCAGATTGAAGGATCAATGGTGAGCCAAAGGATTATCTTAGGGTTTGTTCAGGATGTCCATTTGCATCAGTTTGCTACCCTCAGTTACATAAAGCAGCAGTTCATTTTGCACCAGATTCAGTTGTTTAGTGTACCATGTTTATTTAAAAAAGCAACATGGATATTTGTGCTTCATTTAAAAAGTGCTAAAACTCCTGCAAGTGGTTTGGACAAACCTCCCTATGGGTCCTCTAGAAGAACTGATTTGAAACTGCAAGTTAAAAGTGTCATTCCAGATTCTAGCATTAAAGGGCAATACTACCTAATATCCAGAGGAAAGCTTAAGGGATTGCAGTAGCAAAACTGAAAATCTTGCATTGGTCATAAATAGTCTATAAATTCTTTGAATAAAAGCAACAGCTGTCTCATCATCATCTATGCATTCCTCTTCTCAGAAGCAGAAATGTTAAGTGTATCTCAGAGGTTCCTATCTTCACAAGATGCTTACACTCTTCAATTATTATTTGGCTGAATTTATAGCTGGACTACTAGGTTAAAAAGACACAAAACCATAGGTTACAATATTTTTTTTTTAATTTTTATAAATAACTTATCTGTTACAAAGACAGTTTACCCAGCTAAATCACAAAACCATCAACTCAAGATATCCAAATTAGGTTTTATTAATAAAACAGGTAAAAATTGATTTGTCAATCTTCACATAGAACTGCAGATGAAGCTGAAAAACAAGGCTTTTTTTAATAAACAAAATGCATTCAATGCAAGTACTTTGGTTCTACTGACTAATTACTTGGGATAGTCATTTTATTCCCATATTTTAAAAAATTCAAAGCCTTTAAAACAAAGGCCTTTGTATTCATAGATCACTTGTAAAATTCCTGTTAAAAATGTCCACTGGAAATTATTTACAGTGGGTGACAGTCTACTTTGTCTCTTGCTACATTTAAGCACTCTCTCCTGTCTTATCCTAAGAGATGCTACATCTTTTTTGTAGTATGCAAGAGAGCATTAAAAAAACCATTTGTGGTTTCAGTTATGTGCTCCTTGTCACCTGAATCCTTTCCTTTAGATCAAAGAACAAGGACTATGAAAATAAGAGAGATGCTTAGTATTGCTTCAGTGTTCAAGTCTGCTTGATTTCTCTTTTCTAGCCTGTATTTCACACTACTGCTATTCTCTACCAAATCGGGTTTAGAAACTGGCTGCCAAGATATTGATAGCATTGATGTTTTATGCTACTGCTACTGTTTTGTGTACTGTATGTACTTCCCCAGTAATAATCCCTTAAAGAATTTGCAAGATATCCAGCAGATGAAGCAAGCATATTAAGATGCTGATCCATTGGTGGGTTGAACATACTTTAAACTTCTGTTTCCTTGTGCCAGACAAAAATATTACATTGTGTCACCCACCGTAAAAATCAGTGTACAGAGTGAACTATATGCATATACTCCAACTTTTCCTGCATTTTCACCATGCTGCATCTGCAGATCTTCACAGATCATCAGCATTTACAAGAGCAACGTACAGAACAGGCAGTGGAGAGCTATTTGTGCATTGTTTATTATTGCTCTTATTTTAAGGCACTGCTTCTCTCAGATCAAAAGCTTTTTAAAAAGGGTCATGATCGTGCATAATCACTTAAAGGGAAAAAGAAAGTTAACAAAAACTATTACACTATACATTAAGAAGTACAAGAAATAATAAAAGGTGAAGAAAAGAAAGGCACTTAAAGCAGCTCTAGAGCTATGTACAGTAGGAAAAGCTTTGGGGGTATTCACTGTGAGTATTGTACAGACAAAGCATGCAGTTTCTTTTTCATCTTCAGACATGATTGTACTGATTTGCGTCTTCACAGAGCAGAGCTGTGTTTTTGCTGGGAAGACAAGGCGAAGAGTACCACTGATTTGTGAAGTTCTACAATTCACGATCCCTATGCGGCAGCAAACAGTTTAACACACTTTCAGCTTGTTCCTTTCCATTTCCTCGGTGAATGTAGTGTTTCACTGAAAGCTTTACAAACAACCCAAAAGCCATCAATCTAATCCCTTCCCCTGTCAAAATTCAGTAGTGACATCTGTGGAGGAAGGCGGTTGGGGAACACCCAAGCACTGAACATGATGAGAGTTACTCTTACTGGGGTTCTGGTAATACTGTACATGATTCAGGCTGCTGGCAACCAAGTCTTTCAGGAGATTACCTTCCAGCTGATGAATTTCAGCTGCCTGCAGCACAACACTGAGGTATTATCTCTGTAGCATGACATTTAACATTAGTAATAAACCTTGTCACACGTTCAATTTTACAAAATCCTATGCATAAATGATTATTTATCCCAAGGAAATGACACAATAGTCAAAAGGTTGGATTTACAGAAGATAAGTGAGCCTCCCTGGCTCAGAAATGCCTGGGCATTTCACACTGTTCACAACGGTTTAAGGCTGGGTGATTTAAAAAAGTACAAGCAGTACAACTCCAATGATTTCCCTCGTATTCCTCCGTATCAGGTACAGTCTTTGGTGTTTTGACAATGGACCTCTGATCTGCTGAAGAGAAAGAGAACAATTTTTAAACACAAACAACAGGAGAGATTAAATTCTGTGAAGCTTTCCCCACCTACCCCCTGCAGTATTCGGTATTACACAGTAGAATAAGTTGATTATTTCTACTGCTGTGTTATTAAAAGTTCAGTCCACTACTCAATTGCAAAAAAGGCTTCCTCTTCCATATGCTTAAGGCTAGACAATCCTCTCAGTCTCTAAAAATGAACAAAAATTAAGCAATTTTAGCACATGGACAGAGCAGAACTGATCCACCTGTCTGCATGTGTGCATGCAACAGAGAACAGTGGTTACATGTATGCTGCAGACCTCAAATAACTTTATGATGAAGAACTGACAGTATATATTACAATAAATGGGCTCAATGTTTCGATTTCAGGGATGCTAACATAGATTAGAAAATTTAGCAGTAGTACCTTTAGGCTTTGGTGCCACAGGACCTAGAAATCCAATATTATCATAAAAATTATGAATGGCACTGGGATTAAAATGTGGTCCTGAAAAACAGAAAAAAACACAACACAATGAAAGAAAGAGTTAGTACAAGAAGGAAGCTAAAGCAGAAGCATTACAGAATGTGTAAGACAAGATCTTCACTGATGTTGAAGGAAAAATTCTGAGGTCACCTAATGCAATCTACCAATTTTGTGCCTCCATATATGGCTCACTAAAAAGCATTCAAAGGTGGCATTTTCTAATTGAAAGTATGGAGTGGGGGCAGGGAAAGCCGAAGACAGTCAAAACAGTCCAATGGAAAGATGAGCAAGCCAGGCTGCAGCAACCTTCAGGTTTTACATTATACCTCAGGTGAAGCGTCAATAATATTAGGTTTTGCTTTTCTAAATCAAGACAATAAACATGTTTTGGATATCACCCAAAGTACACCCACTGAAATCAATGGACTTAAGTTCATTGGTTTTAGTGGGCCTACTTAGACATAACTAACACTGAAGTTCACCAATAGGATAAGACAAACTAAACTAAAATATGTTTGTGTTCATGTAGAATATTATGGATTTTATCATAGAACCATATTTTGTATAACTAGATTAAAACAAGCTTGGAGCTCTCTAAGTAATCCAGAATATAGATATAGCAATAGGAAGTCTTGCCCTAAGTGCCCAACAGCTGTCTTGTTTGTCTTATTCAGGTTTAATTTGGTCTACTGATTTTAATAATTTTTTATTTCTTTCAAATAATGTTTACCTGGTGAGAGCTCAGCTGGATATTCAGAACTGTTTGTAATCCCTGAACCATGTATTTTTTTTGTATTATTTTGAACTACAAATATGAAAAACACCAAGCTAATGTTTGTCTTTTGTGCTCCGGTTGCTAAAATGATAAGAACAAGTCTGTTAACATGTCTTTTTTTCAAACCTAGCCCTGCCCTATTCTTCTGAAGAACTAAACATAGCTTTTAGGCTTTGAAGAAGAGGAAATGGAATAACAGCCACCACCACCCCAGCCATTCTGAATCAGGAATGGGGGAAAGGGTTGATTTTGCATTGTCTTCCTGCTTTCTATTCTATGCTAAACTTACAAGGCTTTATTTGTAGGGTGAGAGAGTAACTTTAGAAATTATATTTTGTATGTAAGCTTATCTAAATCCTTGTTTTATTTTCATCAATATCTGAAATATGTAGACTTGATCTTTTACAAACAAAGAATCCCAGATAAACAGTGACAAGGTTGGGCATTTTGTTTGTTATGAAAATGCTCAATAAAATGTTAGCAACAACTGAATTACACAATGCATCAATCAATTATTTACATGTTCTATAAACCTCAAACCTTCAATGTTTAGCTAAATGGGCAAAATTATTATTTATACTGATAGTACAGTACCTCTTGCTTGAAAAAGATCAATCTCTTTGGTTAGGCAATCTATGTCTATCTGAAGTTGTCTGTTACAACTTCTTAACTGTTGCATTTCTTCAAGCTGAAAAACACAGAACAATGCTGTCTATTAGATTACTAACTTTATACGTGGGACAACAAAACTTAGTGATGACTGTGATTTAAGCGTAATCATGCCATCTTCAACCCAAAACTGTTAAAGAACAATCCCATCAGATCTTGAGAGGAGGGTATTTATTCCCATGAGGTGTCTAGTCACTGAATTTTGAATTCAGATTATTACTGAAATTACAAAAGCACCAGCTGATACACAGAAATCAGTGATAACTTTTCCTTGTTGACAGTCCTAAAAAAATCATTTTGGAAATACTTTTGGAAGTATTTTTTCTTTCACATCACAAAATAATTCTAAGTGTATCACATAAGCACAGTCAAGCAAATAACTGGCTTGCCAGAGTCAGTACTTCTCCTTTAGACCATTCAGAACACATGACTGAAAATGTGACTGTGTTTTTAAAGTTGTCTTCTCCATCTCCTGGTTCATGCATCATGGTAAGCTAAACAGGTTCACATTGTTCCTCTCTGGCTTTTTGTTTTAACTTCTGTGCCACACTGAGCTAAGTCAAAGTTTTATCCAAACCTGGGCTCATGGTTAAAGCTTGTGGTTTAGAGAGGAGATACTGTAACCACAAACTGAGGTTTGGAAACACAAAAACGAGCTTTATCTTAGCTCAGTACAGGGAGGAGCAAAGTGGCTGTAAGCTCACCTCCATGAGCCTGCAGGTTTCCAGTGAGCCATAGTTTGCCTTACCATGAAGTATGAACCAGGTGACAAGTAGGCAAAGTGTATTTTACGTATCATTACCATTTTTAAACTGAAATTCTATTTCAGACTTATACATGTTTAAAACCTCCAGAAATTATGACTTACTGAAGGAATTTGGGAAGCAGAATTTGATCTTTTCAGGCGCCTTCGTGTTAGATTATTCTCCATTTCATTGACTTCTGTTTTTAGTTTATCTAGCTTTTTCTTCTGAATCTCAAGTTCTCGTTGAAGCCGTTCCATTCTAGCCTTCTGATGTACTAGCAAAGCTGAAGGACATAAAGGTATCTCTTTAATCAGTATATTGTTCTCTTCACAGCATCATTTGATATAATGCAGGGCACCCCAGGTCAAACAATTTCATGAGAATTCCCACTTTACCAAAACTGAATTATATAAAGATTGTGTGTACCATATAGTTGCTTTGAAACATGAATAATAATTCAGATGATTGCCTATAATAGTCATACCTGTATGATAATTACAGATGTGCAGCTAAAGGTCTTAAAATTGACGTGTGAAGTTTAGACGCCTCCCATGTGGCCTCCTTAGTTCACTTCCTGGCTCAGAGTTACCATATCTCCCCACTCCCTAGGTCAAGGGCTGCCCATCATCCCTGACCATTGGCCATACCGGCTGAGGCTGATGGGAACTGCAGCCCACAACATCTTTAAGGAACCACACAGGCTACAATTGCCTTATCTTCTGATAATCAGCCAGTG
The DNA here is from genome assembly GCF_965112155.1 of Podarcis liolepis. NCBI lineage: Eukaryota > Metazoa > Chordata > Lepidosauria > Squamata > Lacertidae > Podarcis > Podarcis liolepis. Next base: position 67,163,363 of record NC_139557.1, on the reverse strand, counting down.
TTAGAAACTGAAAGATGAAAGCTAGAAGCTAAATGGCACCTCGAACCTAGGTTATGCGTGCACAACGGAATGTCTAACCGCACTTTTTATAACAAGAATATAAAGTTGAAAATGAATGAACTGCAGCTAAAATATTATGTTCATTTTACACATGATCTAGTCCTTCCCCTGCTCACACCCCTAATATTCTTAAGAGGGTCTCTTCTCCAGTCTTCAGAGAGTAGCTGGAAGTGGGGAGGCAAAAGAAGCTGCTCCTTTCCTTTCACTCTGAGTTTTAATTGGAAATATTAGGCACAGTACTGCACCCAGAGCTCAGAAACTGCTCACACTAATGAAATTCCCTGTCGCAAAACGCGCCTAGAATGGGAGTTTCCAACCCTGTAATCAGCCTGTGTAAGTCCTCTTTCCCTACACCCCTCCTCTTATTTTCTTAAACTCGACATTCCTTTCTGTTTTTTGCATCTTCCACCCTTGCTTCCTTATTCAGTTTCTGAGTCTATTCACTCTTCATGGACCCAATGTCCATTAACTATACCATCTAATGGTGTTCCCACTATCTTTCTAAGCCTACAATTTCTCTCCCCCCCCTCCACCTGCCCAATCCCAATCCTATCCACAGCACAGAACTGTTTTTGCTGCTATGTCTTATGCAAAGCTCTCTCAGTCAAAATGGCCTCTGAATTCTGCATACAGAAATAAAACTGATTTTCAATAATCTTACACTCTTTCCCGTAAGCCATCACAGATTTAGTTACAACCAAAGGTGGCATTGCAGGTGACAGGTGGTTCTTAAAACTTATTACATGTAGACACTATTTTCTTGTGCTGTTCTTACATTATATATGGTAAGATGTTCAGCAAATTCATTCATTTGGTGGAACAGAGAGATTTAAAGGAAAACAATTTATTCAAAACCATGTTAAATTAGTTTCAAAGAAATACTGGCATTCAGTTTTAAACTGTTTCTGGTTTAAAGCAGCAGTCCAAGCCTGGGGTGAACAACATACAGCTTCGAGAATCATATCCTAGTTAAGGCTTCAGAATTAGACCTATCAAAAGCTTTCAATCACAGATCTAGACAATTTAAAATTCAATTTTATTAAAGTTTGAAATAATCCAAAACAAATTGGTATGTCAACTCATTAGCTCCATGGGTTTCATTTAAAAAAAAGGTTAAGATGAAACCTGATAATTTTTTATTCTACTGAATGGTTGTTGCTTTTGACTTCAAATGTCATTTCAGAATATATTGTAAAAATAACTGTATACACAAACCAAGTTTAGAATAGATAACATCATAATTATAGATATAAAACTTGGTTATTCAGCAATTATGGCTCAATGATGAAAAACTGAAGCCCAAATTGCAACTAGATGGAATCTGGCCAGAATCTTATAAAGACATTTATGGTAGACACAGCACATTCTGATTGCTTTGTATGCTAGGGTTCAGAATCATGGCCATACAAATCAAGATGCAGTGTAGTAGGGGAAGAAGTTCCAAGAGATATAATGAAAGTCAAACCTGTACTAAACACACATACCGGATTACTAAATAAAGCTTTGAAAATGTTTTATACAGCTTTCTGCATAATTTAAGACCACATTAGCAATCAAGTCTATTTGAGACATACATTCTCTTTAAGTGACATAAATAACAACATACTTAAGGAATATATTTTATTGCTCCTAGGTCCACAACTTATTTTAAAGCTAATCTAAATACCTCAGTTAAACAGGAAACACATTGCTCAAGCTTTTCTGTACCAGAAATATTGCCAAAGGCACTTCAATGCAGATAAAAAGCTCATTAAAATGTCTGTCCTTCTCAACTTTTATTTGAATAAATAAACATTCTTGCTCTTACAGATACATAGAAGCATACAGAGCTTGAAAATAAGATGGGAAAGTTCTTAAGACTCAAATATGTCTAGTTTGATAGATTTCAAAGCTTTCTCATGATTTTTGATAGGATGCTATAGAATTTGGGGTTAGGTCTCAACCACTGGGAATTGGGTTGACATCAATGCCAGAATCAATATCTGGAATTAAATTGGGATGGGAGAGAAAAGATAGGATTAAAAAAAAACTGGGAGCATTTTTTATGTAAGGGGAAGATGCATTTCTTTAAAAAAAAAGAAGATTCATGGAAGGCTTATTGCTGGCTTCAAGGCAGGACAAGGCCCTATTACTCTCTTTTTTTAATTAAAATCTGACAGACCTCCTTTCAGCAGGTGCCTGTCTCCTTCACTAGGACACCTCGGATGCAGTACTGTTCTGTGCTGGGAGCATTATGGAAAACCTGAACAATGCTTGGGGCATTCTAGAGAAATGGTGGCCACTGAGAGAAATACCATCCTAATAGAAGTATTTTAAAAGAATGAAAGGCCACCACTGTGCATGGGTGGCCACCATCCCGTTGTCGGCTAATGAATCCTTTGAAGAAGAAAAAATTGCCTCTGAAAAATCACCAAAATGGCTTTCCAAACTACCTGCAAATGGAGTGTCAAGCAGGCATTTTCTTTCAACACAGGCATCGCCCCCCCCCTTAACCCAAGTCCAAACTTATGCACAACCACATATACATATAGCACCAGGAAATCAATCAATTGGCCACTTCTACCTTTGGATCAGATCCCAAATGACAGCATTGTGGGCTGCATGTCTTTCCCACCACATGCCAGTCTGGTCCCAGCTGCAGGCAGGCAGTCAGCATCACCATCCCCTGTGTGCACAAGCCATGCATCCCTGCCCGGGCTACCACCACTGCTGGGTTGCTCAGCTTCAGATAAGAGATAGGCAGGCATATGGGATCAGTACCTGCCTGCTGTGCTGCTGGGTCCTAAAGCAGCTCTCAAGGGCACACTAGAGGATGAGCAACCCAGTGCCTTACTAGCTGTGCTGCCCAGGGCCAGTGGGAGAGGTGCAAATCCATCTCCAAGTAAGGTGGGGCCAGAGCGCAAAAGAGAAAGGTGGGGGGGGGAGAGGGAGAGTGCAAATAGTTGAGTCAATCAGGTAGGCTGAGGGCAACAAGAGCAGATGGGTGAAAATGTGAAGGGGAGGAAAGGAGGAAATCAAAGAAAGTGAACTACTGCTGCCCGGAAGTTGTTTGGGGCCACTGCTCGAGAGGCATTGGAGGGAAGGTGTGGCAGAAAGCAGCCCTGGTGCACATGAGTCTCCCTCCCTCCCTCCCTCCCCAGATGTTCTATTATAGTGGCATGCTCCCAATGTTGCACGATTTCACTTATGCTCGTAGATGCCTGGAACGTAACCCCTGCGCAAGTGGGGTGGGGGGGGCACCTGTACTATCTAGAACAGCACACCTGAACAATCAGTGCATCCCATGAGCATGCTGCGGAATCCTTTGTGTGATGCTTGATATTTCTGGCAGTCAAGTCAAGTGGAAACTTCTCATTGAAAACAGAAAGCTTGAAAATCACTGTTTATAATTATTTATTATATCCAAGTGAGAATTATGTAATGAGACTAATTATATTAATAATTATATCCATATGATGTTTTCAACTTGTAGAACTGGCCCTTTACAAGGTGCCACATGACATTTATTTTGTACTTTCCAGGAATCTATCCTGCAGTGTGGCAGTATTTTCTCTATGGAACTCTCTGCCTATTTGTTGTATTGTTTTCAGCAACTGCTAAGAACCGTTTTTATTTAGATAAACCTACCCAGGCATGTACTCACCTATTGACCACTGAAATTCTGAAATATGGGACCAAGTTCCAGATCTATTTTTAGAATTTCATCACAAAATGACCATGACTTCCCAAAGCTGCTTCCACAACTACAAGGGGTAGCAACTTGTGCTTCCCCCACCCTTCTAATAAAAGCAGTTATTCTCAAGGAGCTAGATTCCTTGCTAGAAGCAGCAGTCATGTGCACAATAATCTTTCCTAAAGGAAGAGGGAAATTTTCAAAAGCACATATAGTGTTCGGGGGGGGGGGGTGTCAAAAAATTCCACACAGCCAGCAGCGTGAGTCTAAGTAGCATTTTGCACCCTGACATTTGCCTCCTACTTAAGGTGAGCAAGAAAGACAACTCTGAAAATGAACTATTAGCAACAGCATTCAGAAAGAACATAGATTCCCACTTCCTGCTTTTGAATGGATTTGGTTAATTCAATTATTCTTTTTTGTCATGGCTATTATTTTGTATCTTACCCGTCTCTTGGTGTCAAAGAGAAATATCTTTTTTAAAATATGCTAATTGATCAACATTTCAGTTTATTCAAACACAACGCTTTGGTCATTCTTCAGCCCTCAGTTTTGTGCGATCACTCATTTGTAAGTCGCCTTTTTGATACTTTTAAATTTCTATTATTAGCTATATTGTGATAATCATTCTTAGTGTTACTATATGTGTAGATATGTAAATATATGAAAACTTGTAATTAAAATATATTTCAAAAACAGCATTCAGAAAGAAAATGGCAACTCAACTACACTCTCTTCTGAAACGTATTTTGATTATCATCCACATCAAAGTATGAGGCCCATAAATGCACTCATCAGGTTACCAGTAGCATGTGTATATGTATATGTATATGTATATGTATATGTATATGTATATGTATATGTATATGTATATGTATATGTATATGTGTGAGCCCAGTATATGTACTGTGGTGAGCCCAGTAAGTTGAATCCAGAATTATTGCCCTGGGTTTCAAACGCACTAATGAGAAATTGCTTCTGAAGCACTGCACAATACCAGAGAAGACTCCACCCATTTGACACATAAATGATGATGAGTTTGGCAGCTACAAGTTGGCCTGTCAAAACTTGTGCAACTTTGATCAGATCAGAACTCATCTGCTGATTTAATTACATTTATTTTAATAAGCTAATAAGTGAATAAAGCAGTTCAAGGGAAAAAAGGTATTATCGCATTGCTGACGCAGCAACGTATTTATGGTTAACCTAATTTGCAAGACAACCTCCAATCAATATGGCGCTGAACAAAATGGAGGGTTCACATTCAACAGCCAAATTACTTAAGGCTTTGCTATCAATGAGAGATAGCCATGTGCTGTTCATCTAGCCTAGCTTCCTTAATGTACTCAAAAGAAAATAATCTATTCACTGTTCTTTATCCAGCAACAGACTTGAAAAGAATTTTACAGAAAATCCAGTTTCAAATATAACCCTTTGTTGTTTTTGATGGAAACTCATATCCCTCACATTGTACTTTTCTAGTACTTGGAGCATCTGTTTCTTATTAACAAGTAATCTGAAGCTGACAGAGTACATCAACTGTCATCGGTAAATCTGAAGATGTCTTCTAAGCCTCAAGAAATGTGAGGATATTTGCCAGCTGTCACACCTGCCTGTATTCAGCACATGCCACACAGTGCAGAAGTTGCAATCTGTGCTACAGATTAAATCCCTATTAAATCATTTTGAGTCCTGATGGTTGCACTGAAGAGACTATATGAAGGCATTCAGTACATTTGCGTAAGGTTCAAACAACACAGTTCTACACATCTTCCATACATGAGCTGCTGTCTGCTATCAGCTTTGTTAGGCAATTCTCATCTCTAACATTTTCATTATCAGGGCTCTCCAATAACAACATTATCAAGTGAAATCTTTACACAGTGCTGAGAACCCCCCCCCCTTGTGAATTTAAATTAGGTGACTGTAAAAAGAAACAAAACAAAAAACCCAGCAACAACTGGTTAACATTCTAAGCAAAGAGTGTCTTTTAAGAAGGCTTCTACACCGCTGCTTGAAAAATACACCTAACATCTTGCTAGCACAAGGGATGGTATGGTACAAAGGTTTAGAATGAACCTCAGATTAAAGCTTAGTTTATTTGTGATACTGAGTGGTAGTCTTGGGCAAAGAATTATTTCCAATGCCATATCCTAATGTGAAATGACAATAGTTACCTCAATCACTCAATTAGAAGGGTGTGCAATAAAGAAATGGCTTGTCATATCTTGATATCCAAGGGCAGAGGGTATACATAAATATAATCAAACACACATGAGGATATACCAATGTATTATTTGAGATAATAGGGCAAGGTAAACATGCACCAAAATTATCAGAGTAAATGCCAGAGAAAGCAATTTTAACTTTTTTAGCTGAGCTCCACAGCCAGCAATTTCCTCAACTCCCTTCCCTATCCTAGCCTTTGGATGGCCATAAAATGGCTAGGATGCATATATTATCCCAAGAGCAGCAATTCATTGGCATAATGTAAAACCAAATGACATTTCAGGATTTATACTTAATACAGTTCAGTTCTGAATTTCTTATGGCTATTCTGTATTTTAAATAGGCACATTAACTCTTATAGTTTTCAGTTTATTGTTCAGTATAAATATACTACTAGAGATGGGAATTTTCTTAATATATATAGTTGTCAAACTATCTTCTGGCAGCTCTAATAGACTTTTGATAGTACTCGACCATCTTATGTTTTATTGCTATACATCAATTCAGCTCTCATGGGATATCTAACTAAGTCATACTCAGAGGAGACCTGTTAAAATAAATGGACAAGCAGACCATTGTAATGGCTCTACTGTGAGTATGACTAAAACTGGACATCCATGCTTTTTAAACCTTAAATTGAAGGCTGTGAATTTTCAAGGATGGGAATACTGAATGCATAATCTGACTGACTAAATTATGAATTGTTTTGAAAACCATGGTAGTGAGTACATTAGAAACTGCAAATGACTACTCTTTTAATATTTTATATTGAAAAACAACTTCCAAAACCCAACCAGGAATTTAGATACCTATTAGAAAAGAGGTTAACTTAACAGAATTACTTTAGTAACAATAATAATAAATAATAATAATAATAATAATTTATATCCCGCCCTCCCCAGCCACAGCCGGGCTCAGAGCAGCTAACATCAAATGTATAATACATTAACATAAAATCAGACAATCAATTAAAATACATTCTCAAATCAGAGTAGGATCAGAATAAAATCCAATCGGATGGCAACCTGCAGATTAGGGTTGGGGACTTTAAATGCTCACCAGGCCCAACTGTTTGTGCTGAACTTATATGGGCCTGTGAGAAAAATTGGGAGGCCACTTTCATGCAAGTTCTTATGAAAGGGGAGAGGGAGTAAGACTGAACCCCTACCAAAGGCCTGGCAGAACAGCTCCATCTTGCAGGCCCTGCGGAAAGATGTCAAGTCCCGCAGGGCCCTAGTCTCTTGTGACAGAGCGTTCCACCAGATTGGAGCCACAGCCGAAAAAGCCCTGACTCTAGTTGAGGCCAGCCTAACCTCTCTGTGGCCTTGGACCTTCATGATGTTTTTATTTGAAGACCGTAAGTTCCTCTGTGGGACATACCAGGAGAGGCGGTCCCGTAGGTACGAGGGTCCTAGGGCGTATTGGGCTTTAATCTACGTTCACACTAATAAAGTTTGCTAGAGGCATAGAAGGAAAGTGAAAGTTTAAATATTTAGGATGATAAACCGATAGAATGGAAGTTCCATAACTATCTCACAGCTAATATCTTGTGGTTATTTCAGTTTTTAAGTCTTAGGCTGAACTCCTTGGCACCCTTTGGATACGCAGGAGAAGGCTGCTGATAAGAGATGTCTAGAGCAACAGGATGTAGGGGCAGCTGAGAAACTAAAAGGAAGCACTATTTTAAAACTATTCAACATTTTGGTGCACAATGGGGCAGATATGTCAACTACACAATCTGGTTACAGAATGACTACCTTGATCGGTAAGAAATGTGATGGAAAAAATGTAGAGTGCTTGAAATCAAAGTAGTATGTTTCCCCCTGTCCATAAGAGTTGAACAATGTGCTTTCCTACTGCATCAGTTCTGCAATCCTTTCAGTCCCTGGATTCTTTAAGAGATCTTTGCACTAGATTTACACTTGCTACCATTCTCCTCTCCTACAAAACCATTTCCAGAGTGCTAAAAAGGAAATAATCATTTGTTAGTTCCACATGTTTCAAGTCTTTTATATTTAACCTATTGTCCTAGCAAATTAAATCCTCATCAATCCACGTGAATCAAGTGACTTTTTAAAAATTGTGCTAACCTCTTTGGCATAAATACCCTATTATGTGTTTACAAAAGGAACACACATTTTTTTAAAAATCATTTACTCTAAGACATGCATAAGGCACTGTGACTTAAAAGGATAAATTTCCAAAGCAAGTCTTCTTCATCAAATGGCAACAGAGTATTACTAAGATGTACCTGTTCATTATTTGTTTACTGCCCATTCTGACATACTTAAAATAAATAAAGGTGTAGAAGCCACCAGTATTTCAGTATTGTGTTCGTTAATTCATGGACCAAAACAAGGCAGAAATCTCTACAACTTACATAAAAATATTACCTTGTGTATAGGCAGCATCATCAGATCCCATACTCAGTTTCCGCGCCTCACTAATCCTATCGACATGTGGGTACTGAACAGGGTCAGTAAGGTGTTGGATACCTTCCGTCTCTGCAAAGTGATCTGGAAGGTTTAGAAGATTTGTAGGTTCAAAGGTTGGGGACACCACACCAGGTGAAACCGCAGGGGGTTTATTTGGAGAAACAGTAATTTTAAAAGTGTATTTTGTGTTAGGCTGTGTAACAACCACTCGGGGAGAAGTGGCAGCGGCATTGTTGCCCAATGCTCTGCTCTTGGGAGGGTGGTGGTGAATAAACGCAGGTCCCATGCTTACTTGACCAGACATATTCCTAGACGTGGCAGTAACTCCTGGATTTGTTGATATGAAGAGTGTGGGTTGATTCCGAACAAGTTGTTCATCTCCTGTAGAAGCATTGGCTGAAATGTAGACCTTAGGCTGACTTCGTGTGGTCATTTCATCAGTATTTGGTGGACTGGCAGCTATGTAAACAGTGGGCTGACTTCTACTTAGAGTCTGACTGTTGAGGGAAGAGGAGTTAGAGGATGAGCGGGGGCCAGTTGAACGCAGTTTCGACGAACTGTTTCTTTGTGGTGGTTCAAGTTTGATTTCAATTTGGTTTTTACGAGGTCCTGTAGAGATATTTTGAATATTGTATTGGCTCTGGGTGGAAGAAGATTGCGAGCTACCAGATGAATGAATTGTAGGTGCTTGTGGAGTAGTAGGAGAACTTATGGGCATATAGACATGGGAGGTCTGATGGCCTTGCTGGTTTGGCTGTGTTGATTGTTGTGATGAGGTATGCGACGAGGAACTGGTTGTGGGAAGTGTTGTCCAGGGATTTGTATGTGAAGGCTGGTAGTTTTGTTGAGAATGCATAGGATTATACTGAGACGTCCAGCCTGGATTTTGCTGAGTTTGGCGAGCTGTACCACTTGGATTTGTGATATAAGGCCTAATATAGATAGAATTGCCTTGTGGACTATTTATTGGAGGTACACCATGTATGTGCAAAGATGTAGGGGTATTCCGTCCGGGCTGAATATTTGGGGCTAAAGTTACCATAATGGGGTTGAATCTAGGTGTTTGCTGAGCCAAGCCAGGTGTTCCTTTGCTGCCCAAGTGAAATCCAAAATGCTGCCCTGGATTAGAAGTACTAACAGTATTAGATATGCCAAAGAATCCCTGTGGAACCTGGACTGGAGCTGTCTGTGGTTCCTGATGAAACAGTTCACTGTTGGACTGGCTGGTTTGAAGGTGCCCATCACTAATGCTATGAGCTAAAGTCCTACTTCCATTCATTCTACTTCCTTCTCTTCCATGGAGAATCACATTCTGAGACTGCAAATCCAAATTAAGGGATGTCATGTGATTTCGCAGACCGGGAATCCCAGAATCATCTGAAAAACCAATGTCTCCTTCACCGTAGAGATATTTTGTGCTCTCTTTAGAGAGAACTGCGCAACAGGCATCCAGGTTATTATTATTCTATAAGAAATTACAAAAATGGGTATCAATAAAAATAATATGGTTTCATCACATTTAATTTAACAACTTAATTAAACACTGGCTTTCACAAATATTGTGCTGTGTGAAAAAGGAATAAAAAAACAGATAAAATGCAATACAAAATTAAAAGTAGGTTCTACTTTGCTGGTTAGCATTAAAAGAGAATTCTGAACCTAAAAATACTTAAGACTATGAAATGTATCATGTAGGGTGTTTCTTAAAATTTTGTTTTAATGCCCAATATCAATATTACTGAAATGATTAATCAGCAATTAAATCCCAAACAACTGTTTGTATTTGAGAGGTATCATTTGATAAGGCTTTGCAGCCAACTGTCTTTGCTGAGGAAAGGAAGAGGGAATATCATAGGGATAGGGTGGACCTGGCATGAATCAGGAAGACAAATATATTGTTGGTTATCAAATAAGAAATGTGCTCCAGGGCATGTATCTTCAAAACCCAGTAACAACTCCTCCAATTCCTTTCAAGAATGAAAGGACAGTTCCTTGGACGATAGAAAAATGGACTCAGAGAATACATACAACAGGGTATAACTTGGGTCACCTTTCAGTAGTGATAGGAAAGAATACTTCGATGTTCAAAAAACCCTAGTAGGATGAGATCTGGGTTTGGAATATGTGTTATCCTCAGAGGTCAATCTCCCTTCCCACATTTTTTCAGTGGCAAAGGAACTACAAAGAGCTTATCCACTGAGCCCAATTACCTTCTCCATTATGGAACTGTTTCTTTTTGGTTTTGTATACTTAGGCATATTTTGAAGGTGATCAATGAAAGCAAAATATCCATTTTCTGTGAGGATGTTAGGTTAACAGAGGAAGCAAAATGGCATCATTAAACCTTTGCACTATGTAATAGTATAGAAAAGATTGTTTAGCAACTGCATGTTACTGGAAGGAAGGAAGGGTTTTGAACACACCTGACTCTGGCCAGCTAATGAATGCCAGTTAGGTTAGAAGCAGCCAAGAGGTTTCTGAAACTTAGCTTTTGAGTTTACTCATGGGACCCAGAGCAGAAAAAATGCTGACTGACTCAGAGTCAGGAAGCACTGAGCACCCTATAGATCTAATACTTCTCTCCTGCTTGAGTGCATAGGATTGCAGCTTTAGAATTGAATTAAGCAATTCAGTTTATTATCCTTGTATGTATACAAAAAGAACAAGCGAAACTTCGTATCTTGTACCATCCGGACAACTCTGAAGTACTAGAAGACCAAAAGATATACAGTGGTGCCCTGCAAGACGAATGCCTCGCAAGACGGAAAACTCGCTAGACGAAAGAGTTTTCCGTTTTGGAGGTGCTTCGCAAAACGAATCTCCTATGGGCTTGCTCCGCAAGACGAAAATGTCTTGCGAGTTCCTGCGGGGTTTCCCCCCCTTTTTCTAAGCCGCTAAGCCGCTTATCAGCTGATCCGATAAGCCGCTAAAAGCTGCTAAAAGCGCTAATCCGTCAATGGGCTTGCTTCGCAAGATGTAAAAACCGCTAGACAAAGAAAATCACAGAACGGATTCTTTTCGTCTTGCGAGGCACCACTGTATTGCAAACCAATACACTTTATTCCAAAAACAAGTTAGTATAATAACCAACACGAATAACTAGTTTCCATCCAGTCTATCCTATTCTAACCACCCATTCCATCCTATATCTATCCTTCCATCCTACCCATCCAATCTATATTTGTGTATGTACTGGAAGTAATGTAGTTAATGTGCATGATAACCAGCCACTGTGTATACTTCTCCATCAATATGCATACTTCCCAACAGGCCTTGGGAAATGTGCATACCTCCTGCATTTTGTACACTCTATGGGCAATATGTACATTCTCCATCTGTATACTTAATGTTCAGAATAATGCAATTTGTGGTCTCCTGCCTAATCTTACATGGCCCACAAAACATCTTCCCACTGATCAGCCAAGCAGAGGAGGAAAAGGTGGTTCCAGATAAAGATTATTTTCCCCTGCTGAGCAGCACAGGGGTAGCAAAGGGAGAGGAGTATTTATTCATTCCCTCCTCCTTCCATAATCCTGATGGACATTATCCTCCATGTTGCTCAATGGCAGCATCAGTCATTATTAGAGTTGTGGAAAGGGAAAGGAAAACAAGCTGAGGAATCAGGGAAAATCAGGCTGGGAGAGAAACAGTGTGATGGTCCCACCCACTGCCATTTTTTACCATCCACTGTGGACAGATTACCTCCAAGGCAATTTGGTTCTGGAAGTAATAAGGGTTGCCCACTGCCGTAGTCTTTTCAAGACTCTAGGACTAGATGATATAGAAATGAATCCATGTAATAAAATTTGAAATTTGTGCACAAATGTTTAAGGCACCTACCCATTGTTCCTGTTGTGGTGTGGGCAGTGGGAATATGACTATTGCTGCATCCCACTGCTTTACCCAAAGGCAGCCTCACTAAGCCACTTCAAAAGCCTCATGTGTGCACAAATGATGTGTGCACAATGATGTTTTACTCAGAGTAGATCCATTGAAATTAATGGACCTAACTTAGTCTTGTTCTTTAATTTTGATGTGTCTAGCTCGAGTAAAATTTAGTTGAATACCACCATATATTATCCAACCAAGTGGCAGCTATAAGGAATGAGAGCTAATTTGAAATGCCTCTTAAAATCCCCATCTCCCTGGCAGATTAGGACACTGCAAGTACAATACAATCAAGTGATGGAAGTGATAACAGCTTTATACGAAATCCTTATACAAGTAATATGCTTTAAACCTTAAACTGAGGATATGACAACTTAAGATTCAAAAGGTTAGGCAACATGGAAAGGGAAAAACTGCAATATCTAAAAGCAAATCAAAAGAAAAGAAAAAATAGCAAAAAACCTGGGATGGGGGAAGGGTCTAACTAGAGCAGTGTTTCCCAACCTTTTTTGGGCAAAGGCACACTTGTTTGATGAAAAAATTCTCGAGGCACACCACCATTACAGACCCGTGACGTCAGCGCGCAGCGTCACGCCGGGAGGGACACACGAAAGTGTAAGTTTCAATTTTTTTCCCTCCCCCTTGCCGGGGAACCTCCAAGCTTTGGGGGTGGGGGGGGGAGGAGGCAGCAAAGCGAGGGACTGAGGGACTCCTCCAACGACAAGGGTTGGGGAAGAAGAGAAAGGGCTATTCCGCTCCAGTCACGGGAGGGGAATATGTACTGGCCCAACTGGTGTGCGGTCTTCGGAAAGCGGGGTGCGGGAAGGAAGCCTAGGCTCGGGGTCCACCGACCTCGGCGGAGAAAGGCAACAACCGGAGCCGATGACGAGCCGGCGCATGCGTGCAGCGGCTGGCCTCAAGCTCGGGAAGCTGCGCGCGGCGATGTTGACGCGGGGCGCACGAGAGCTTGGGGCGGGAGAGAGAGAGAAAGAGTTGGCAGCACCAGGCGCTGTTACTTATTGCGCTGCGGACGCTGCCAGCAACTGCGGTGGTTGTGCGTCGGCCGCCGCCGCAGAATGTCCTCGTCAGTCAGCTGAGCTGCCTGGCAGCGTAGGGAGCCGAGGGGCGGGGCTTCCTTTCTGAAGGAGCTGAGGGTGGGGGTCCTCCGGCGCCTTCGGCGAAACGGCGCCGGCCCAGAGCGCTTCTAGGAGGCTGCCTTTGTGCGCGACGTAAAGCCCTCTTTCCCTCCCTCCAGCCCCGTGTCACCTGTGGAAAAGGGGGCTGGATCCAGTGACGCAACTCGGAAAACTGTTAGGGAAGCCAGAGCAGGAAAGTGAGTGGGAGGCAGCGGCGCCGCTTTAACCCATGTTTCCTTTTTGAAAGAGAAACTTAAGTCAGTGTTTCCCAACCTTTTTTGGACTCGCCCGCCTCCCTCCAGGCAACATCTCGCGGCACACCAGGCAACATCTCGCGGCACACTAGTGTGCCGCGGAACACCGGTTGGGAAACACTGAACTAGAGGAAATCTACACTTAAGTAGGTTAGTGGGGAAAGACTTTGTAAGTACTTTTAATTATCAGCACTAAAGTGCCTACGTAAACAGAAACAACATAGCACTGACCTGTAACATGCATCTGGACACAACAACTTCAGGTACCTCAGGAAATTTTTGGCGCAGGTCATGTAAAACCTGAAAATTTATTTGTTGGCTTCCTTGGGCCATTCGTATGTTGCCTGGTCAGGACTTTTGTTCAATAGGCAGTTCCAAGCCTTAGTGCAAATGAACAATCATCTCTTCTGCCTCAGCATCCTGTGGAAGACAAGATTTAAAAAGTCAGCTACAATAAATTCATCACATGCTTTCAAATACATTTTTTAAAAATACAAGATTAGTGACATTTTCTTTTAAAACATATTGCTTAATACTCCCTTCATCACAGCCTCTAAAGATATCTCTCTTCACTCTACAAAGTGTATAAGCCCATTTTCAGGGGGTGTGCTTTAGGACAAATTTTAATAGGAACTGTTTACAGGCTTAAAGCCTACCAAGAATTGCATATTCACAACAACAGTATAAAGCAGGGGTAGTCATCTGTATCCATCCCCTAAAGAGGCTTTTTGTCCCCCTTCAAAAAAGAAGCTAAAAACTCTGTAATTTATTTTTTTAATGACTTTTTAATGTTGTTGTTTTTTTCGTTTAAATGCCCACTGTTATGGGTCCCATGCTGTACTGCAATGATGCAAGGTTTTCTGTGCCTGCCAAATTTGCCATTAATTCTTGAAATAAATTAAAAAGCTGACTGATCCTATAGATACCCCACTATAGTACCAAGAGGTTTTGTGTCCCCCATAAATAAATAAATAGTCCTTTTGGGGAAAAAAATGGCCATACCTTCACACTTCAGCTAAATCTACCTTGATAAAGGGCCCCTGGAGGGTTGACCATGGGTCAACATGGTTCTTCTATAAGCCAGTATAGCCTATACATTTAGTTATGATTTCCGTGATTGAGATAGTTTTAAAGATAGCTGTCATGATTATTGCAATTGCAGTAGCCATATAATAGGCCCAACATAGATTCATATCCTTGGATGTCCTACTGAGCATTCCAGCAGCATTGCAGTATCTGAGAAGAAATTGTTTAAGTGCTTCCAAGAGTCCATTGAATAAGCCCAATGTGCATCTAAGTTCAATTTGAAACAAGTCAACACTTCTGCCAATTAATACATTGTGGGACGGCTCTGCTATGAACCAAAAACTCACCACAATGAAGTTTCAGGGTAAAATTAAGAAAGCATATCTGCATATTGTTTTACACATTTCTCTGTGTGGGGCAGACATACAACCAAAGCACTAAAACTCTGTGTACCACACATTCTGTACCATATATTATCCTCTAATTGACAACAAAATTACTTCCAGCTGTCATATCACTGTTCCAAGCTAGCTACCCCATCCTATGCATATGGTTTCTACTGACAATGAATTTTATAGTATTCTTTCTTTACCTAGGAGCAATTTTATTATCCCAAGTAGTTTCTGAATATCTTTTCCTTTTTTATAATTTTTTTTATTAATTTTAACATATAAATTATAAAATGTACCACAAAACCTATCACTTATACAATCTTTTTAGACTTCCATCAGCACCTCTGATGATCCACCATTTTAACCACTTCTTATGCATATCTTAACATTATATTGCCTTTACATCTCTTAACAAATCATCCTCAGCCTTGTCCATTTTTACAATACTTCTAATAATACTCCTCACAAAACTTCTTGCAACCGTACAAACGTTGTCTGTTCTTCACAGTTACTTTTCAAATAGTCCGTAAATTTACTCCGCATATCTTTTCCAATGATCTTAGCAAAGGCCAATTGAATGGCTTACTGGGGAATGGATAGCCTTGAGCAGCACAAATTCAGGACACATCTCCACATTTAGGAAGACAGAACTTACACCTTCCACTTTAGCAACAACTGAAACACAATTACATTTTTATAGATATGACAATGCATGTTAGACCTGTGACCTACAATATACAACATAAAATAAATATCAACTAAGTGACTAGGCAAGGACTGAGAAAGCACTGTTTTCCTCATCAGCAGTTCTGACTTCTTACCTCTAAGAATATAAGCACGCATTCCCCCTTTAATATATAATAATGCCTTAGGCAAAACTATCCTATTCTACGCCCACCAACCCACCCACACCCTGCAAAGGAATTAGAAAAAAACTATGTAGACTATTTTGCAATCTTAAAAGACAAAAGCATTAATATTATAGCCATTTCATGATATAATCCAGAATTACCCTATTTCCTTGAAGAAGGTTAGGAACTATCTGATATTCAAATGCCATGCAACATGGAATTACACTTTGCAACTTTTATGCTTTAATTCTTAAATTGTAAAAGAAGTGTAGCTGGACAAAAATGAAACTCAACTAAACTGAAACAAAAATATTAAAATAAACTGAAATCTAAGCAAAAAAAGTCTTTTAGAAATAAGAAATGTTTGAGAACTTATATAACTTCGTTAAATGGGTCAAACCAAGAAAAGGCAGCAGTCACATTCTGTGACTGGACAAATCATAGAGATGAAGACTGAGCAGGGATTAATAGCCAGCAAGTATTTGTAGTCACACTGACTCCTGAAGCCAAAGAGAAGAGAAAGAAACCACCCCTTCCTTAATTTTGCAGGTGCTGAGAATTCAGGAAGAGAGGCGTTTTCTCAGTCTTCATGATAGGCTTTTCTAGAAAGTACAGGTAGTGCCACACTGCTTATGCAAAAGCCAGTGAAAACAAAGAAGCTACCGTTTATGTCCCCAAGTCCTTGAACTTGGGAGGCGTCTGTGTTGTAGTAGCCAGACCCCTTCTCCAATCAGAGACGGGATGCCAATGGAAACCCACTGAGTAAATTTCTAGAACTGTAAAACTGAGTGAAACTCGTCTTGCCAATGGGGAAATAAGTACTTCCACAAATTTCCATAGCACTTAATTGCATCTACTTTCAGTGCCACTGAGCAATTAATTTTCTCATTATGAGTACCTGGAGTGCATCTCAAGCTTCTAATCTATCCTGGAGGACAGGTCTCTGAAGATAGTATTACACATTTCCATTTGTCCACATGAGAGTTGACTTCTGAGGTCCTGCAGGGGAGATCATCACAACCTATTCTCCCTGCCCCCAGCAGCTTTTAAATCTCACTTCAAGTAACCTGTGAAACTCTTGTATTTGAAATCAGTGAAAGGCTGGACATGGGCCAACAAACTGAAGCTTAATCCAAACAAGATGAAGGTAGTGGGGACAGCAGACCCTATGACAACCTGTTCTAGAGGGGGAGGAGCAGGTACATCATCTGGGAGCATTGAAGTGATGGCAAAACTCCAAAACTAGCCTGTCCCTATCAACATGTGTGTGCACTAATGACTTTTATCTGAAGTGGGGGAAATGTTAATTCCACTCACCATCCAATCAAGGGATATAATTTCTTATTGGCAAAGGAACAGTAACAGGAAGGATACACCTGAGGGCAATGTAAGCTTGGCATCAGTACTTTCAGAACCAGAAGGCTTAAATTGTTTCTCTCTGTGTTTTTAACAGTCCTTATTTTTATCTGTAAGCTACCTTTAGGTAGGGTACAACAACAACAACATGGTTTCTAAAGAGCTAATGGGTATGTGCCATTAGGTACCTTAAATGTAGGTTACGGTCACTACACGGAATGTTTATTCGTCAGGGGTTGGACTACATGATCTTCAGGGTACCTTCCAAGGCTACAATTCTACGATATGAACTACATTGCTTGACTGTATCTTGCTCTTGCAACAATTCACTTGTCCCAGTATGCAAGAAGGAGAAACACACACAGTGGGAATGGAACTGGTTTAACTACGGACTAAGGCAGAGGTTTTTTAATTGTGGTCGCCAACTTGGCACCTAGAAATCTTCACATAGTCACAATTGGGCCTGTGCCAGTAGCAAAACGCGCTAGGCTAATTTATAACAATGGCTTGCTGATGAGTAAGCTAATGTGTGTGCCCCTTATTCCCTGCTTTGTTTTTTAGTTTTCTGAATAATCTTTCGGTTAGGAAACAGTATTGAAGGGGATGGGGAAGAAGGAAAAAACTGCATGTTAAGAAGAGAGGAACTAATGTCTTATTTCTGCATTTGCTGGTATGAATCCTTATATTAACTTTCTTAACCTGCCACTTTTGGAGAAAGAAGTTTGAAAATACAGCCAACTAATTAAATGACAAATTAGAAATAAAACTGTATGAACAATTTGTATTTGTTCACTTGGTATATATTATACAGCTTTTTACAGTGCTCAACCACTTCTAGGCCTCAAACTGCAAACACTGCTGCTTGAAGCAGCATCCAGAAGTTGGTGGAAAATATGAGAATGAATTGTGTGTTTGTTTTTTGTTCTTATTCTACATGTCCTTTCAGAATTTAGTCAAACAATACTGTGACCTACCCAAGCTTCCTGCAAATTAGATTTTCACCATTTCAGAATATTCAGTATGCAAGTTTAGGCCAGTAAGATATTCCCACAACGCCTACTTCTGTTTCTTTTCACATGTCCTACTTGGGGCTATACGACTCACATCATAATCTTCAGTGTTTTACTATTCATTCAGGATTATTAAGATTGTGATAGTTTGCCCAACTCCCCTCCTATACAAAGGTACAAGCGTCTTAAAAGATGCAGTGTTCAATTTTATTTTCAACATCGCCTATGCAATTTTTCATAAATGAGAACCAGAATTAAAAAGTACAGTATGATCACATCTTGCATTGGGCTTATGTTCCAGGGATGGTGCATATAAACAAAAATGTATGTACCCAATGAATGTACCTTGGAACTGCCCCCACATGACCATCCTCACCTTCGGCTCTGGAATGCTCCTAACACAGGGGTCTCCAAGCTTTCCTTGCCTCGGGCCAGTGTCTCCAGCAACGACTACGTGGCGGGCTGAAGGGCGAGGGAGCGCGCGCCCGTACGCGCGCACACACACGCTATTTCCGGTACACATCCAGATTGGAGGAGGCCCGTGTGCATGCGCAAGCTATTTCCGGTGCTCCTCCGACCTGGAAATGGGTCCCCACGCTGCACCGCACCGCACTGGTAAGAGCGGGCGGCAGTCGCCACGGGCTGGATAAACGAGTCCCTCGGGCCTTATCTGACCCCTGGGCCAAAGGTTGGTGACTACTGCTCTAACAAGATTTCATGGGGCTGTCTGAGTTCCTGCAAGATCTTACAACAGCATCCCTGAGCCTGGTAAGCAAGGAAAACCTCGTCCTCTGCCTTGCATGCAATGACAGCTTTCAACTGTGCATTGTTGAAATTGCGCAGGTTAACTGCATGCAATATGTGATCGTACTGTATAGTACTATATTATACTAAATAAAAGAAGAAAGATAAATCCTACACCGATTGTAGCCAAGGATCTGATTTTTATTTTGCTAGCCTTGGTAACAAGCCAAACTTTGGTTATCAGGAACCATTGAATGTCATCACACTGAGCTTCAGAGGTGGTGAGTGCTTCTAAGGCGTGACACAAGGTTAGGAACAATTCCTTTCCCCATCTCTAATTTCAGGAGGAGGACTGGAGCACATGTTTGTTGTACTGTACTGTACTTCCAAGGTCTATTGGTGTGATTCCAAAACACAGCCCAACAGAGACTAAGTCCAGCCTTTCACCTAAATCTGGAATGAATGGGGAACTTGTAGCCGGGCTGTTCTTAGAGGGTACTCCAAGCAACCTCAAATACAGTGGTACCTCGGTTTAAGAACAGTCCGGTTAAGAACAATTCGGTTTACAAACTCTGCAAAACCGGAAATAGTGTCCCAGTTTGAGAATTTTACCTCGGTCTAAGAACGGAATCCGAACGGTGGAAGGGCACCAGCGGTGGGAGACCTCATTAGGAAAAGCGTGCCTTGCTTTAAGAACAGTTTTGGTTTAAGAACGGACTTCCAGAATGTTCGTAAACCGAGGTATCACTGTACAGCATAACTCAGACAAATTGCACCACTCCTTCTGAACCAGGAGGTGGCAGAGTAGTGAGAAGAGTCATACACACTTAAGAGGCAGGAAGGACCAGCTCCATGGTCAATGTCAGCAGCATGGACACCTAATCATATCCCTACTGTCCAACAATCCAACACTTTTTAACACATCTCTTTTTCAGGAGCAGTATCTTTTTTCTATACTATAGAAAAAGCAGTGTTCCAAATTTCATTATTGTTTCACATTGTATGTTGCTTTCAGCTGCAGTGTGCTTTTTCTTGAGCTACTCTATTTGCACATGTATTCGCAAATACATTTTAAAAAGCCTGGACACTTCAATATTTGTGAAGTTACTTAGATATTGCTTACTCTGAAATGCTGCAGGTGAAAAACAAGAAACTTACAGCAGAAACTGCTTATGCTTCTCTCACACAGCAAGTCACAGAAACAGCCTACAGCCCTGCCAAGTGGGCTGCAGTTTCTTCCAACCTGGATGCATGCTGGAGGACTACCCATTGTCTGCATAGGCTGCAGAAAGAAACAATATCACAGTATTTACTCACAGATCTAAAACATTTGTCCATGTGGCCCTCAGATAGGAAGGCATACCACCTCTTCCTACACTGGAGATGCTAAAACCATGGGAATATCACTCAGACTTATGAGACCCCAAGCAAACATACTTGAGGGAACAACAAGAGAACAGTCCTATCTTCAAATACAGATCATCTGCACTGTTTCTTCCAACATGCAGAGCCAAAACAGTTGTGATGTTGAAATGTGTGAGGTGAAATGTTGCTCCTTTGGCAACAGTAGCCACAAGGGGATGCGAGAAGATTAGCTATGTGCAATCCTTTCCCCCACATTATAGTCCCTCCAAGTGTCCCCTTTAAAGGATATTAGTCTTGGTTGGGAAAGACGCTTCCATTGGTATGAAATAAACTTCCTTCCAGGGCTAATAGCAGTGTCAGGGTATTTAGTGGAATCACAAGGTGGAGGTGGTAAAAAGATTTAACACCTCTCCTCATTGTACCTTTGCTACTTACTCACTTCCCACAGTGTCTACTGTTAAAAGGTTGAAAAAAAAATTATCTGTGAATGCATTAGCCTTCTAGTACACTAGTCTCTTGTAACTCCCGATTCTTTTTAGAAGAGGTAGTATATATCAAAAAACCTTTGATGGAGGAAATGTGATAAGGCAGGGGTGTCACCCAAATCCACCAAGCTAGTACAGTGAGAAGAAATTCACAAGACAATTTTTCAAGATCATTTGGGAATTTGGGTGGGCTTTATATTCAAATGAAATGCTCCCTTATATTAGGCCAGGGGTCAGCAAGCTTTTTCAGCAGGGGGCCAGTCCACTGTCCCTCAGACCGTGGGGGGGGCGGACTATATATTGGGGGGGGAAATGAACAAATTCCTATGCCCCACAAATAACCCAGAGATGTATTTTAAATAAAAGCACACATTCTACTCATGTAAAAACGCCAGGCAGTCCCCACAAATAACCCAGAGATGCATTTTAAATAAAAGGACACTTTCTACTCATGTAAAAACACACTGATTCCTGGACGGTCTGTGGGCCAGATTTAGAAGGCGATTGGGCCGGATCCGGCCCCTGGGCCTTAGTTTGTCTACCCATGGATTAGGCAGTAACAGTCATGCTAAGTAGCAGCGAGTAGTAGGAAATATTTTGAATACTTATATTCTACAGAAGATTTTGTGAGAAACCATTTTATTGAAACATTTCAACAAGAAGAGCAAGTTAAGATCAACAAACATTATCAGATCACAGTGAAAACGAGTTTACGGGTCATTAATCCCGCCTAACAATTTGAAATGAAGAGGGGAAAATAAACTACATATCTGGTATAGTGTTTTTCTGTTAACAGTAGAATTTAATGTATTCACAAAACTAGTATTTACCAAACGTGGCTCAAAGATCAAGTTACACCTTCTTTGGCTTCTCAACAAGCAGAAATACAGAATGCACGTGTTCCAATATAAGAAGCCACAAGGGTTTAAATAGTTTGAAAGAAAAATCACATCCTCTCTTTACTCACAATTTTAAAAAATATCCTTTAAAACTCACTAGGTTGTTTGTTTGCTTTTTACCCAAAGGTCCTGAATTGCTTTGGGAAGATGCCTGGCTTTGGTTTTAGGCATGTCACCAATGGGAACATATCCTACATTTTGGGGCAACCACCAAGAATGTCTTTCCACTTCTTTGTCCTATGAACTTGGCAGAGATGGTATAGGTCAAAAGCATACATGCTGCTGATCTTGGAAATTAAAGCAGCAAATAAGGAAGAGAGAGTTATTGTAGGCACACAGTGCCCAAGCTACTTAATGCTTTGCACACCAAAATCAGCACCCTGAGTTGTAACTTTAAGTCTGAAAAGCCAATGGCTGGAGAACATTTTTGTCAACATGATTCTAAGAACCCACCTCTGACAGAGGAAGTAACACTGCATTCAGTATCAGCTGTGACATCCAAAAAGCACACTAGGGGAGATACTATCTAAGGGCATGAGAAAGGGTTGTCAGCTCTGAACCTGAAAGGAAGGATCAAAAGAAGCTTTCTTCTTGCATTGGTTTAAAAAACACACTTCTTACCACACTAAATTTTAAGTGTAGTTGTTCCATTCTATAGCAATTGTCATTTTAATGGTCAAAATTGCACTTTCTATATTAGCACCCCTTACGCATTTGGCCACTGCCTTTTCCCAAAAAGCAAAGAGGCCTTGATTGAAGAGGGTGTCTGGGACCACTGTTAAAGTGCTAGAGTTTGAAGTGTTGGTGCTTTGCACTGCAACCCTTCAATAGCCATGACCACTTCTAAAATTATACAACAAAAGGGAATTTTTGTCAGGTGCATTCTCTCCCTACCCCCTTTGTTTGACATTCATCCTGGAGGATTCAAAAGTTTTTATTTTGTGGCATTTTGGTTGGTCATAATAAAAGGATTTTTGACTTTTCAAAACAAAAGTAGTAGTTAATATAATCTGCCTCGGCCTGGTTTGTTGTTGGTTTCTCGTGCTGAGAAATGGCAAAAAACACCCAGGAGATGATATCATTAACTGCTTTTAAAAAGTGGCAGCACATCACCCTTGTTTATCCTTGCTCTTGCTATACCACTGTCTGGGAGAAAGTGCACTAATAGCCAGGATCAATTCACTGCTCCATAGGTTTATTCAGGTAATGAGGAGAGGTCTATTTGGCATTAGTGTTTTGGAATAATTTAATATAGTGAAACATCACAGCTCTTGTAATTAAATGATACAGTGGTACCTCGGGTTAAGTACTTAACTCGTTCCGGAGCTCTGTACTTAAGCTGAAACTGTTCTTAACCTGAAGCACCACTTTAGCTAATGGGGCCTCCCGCTGCCACCGGAGCACGATTTCTGTTCTCAACCTGAAGCAAAGTTCTTAACCTGAAGCACTATTTCTGGGTTAACGGAGTCTGTAACCTGAAGCGTATGTAACCTGAAGCGTATGTAACCCAAGGTACCACTGTAGTAGGTTGCAATTACTGACTATTGGAAACTGTAGTCTTGTGACAAGATCAGGAAATTTTTGTAATATCCAAATGAAAATATGTGTGCCTATTTTACCAGATTCATTAAAATGAAGTACTCTTTTAATCCACTCAGCAGGAAGTCTATCTAATAATAATAATAGTAATAATAGTAATAATAGTAATAATAGTAATAATAGCAATAATAGCAATAATAGTAGTAATAATAATAATAATAATAATAATAATAATAATAATAATATCTTTATTGTCATTGCCCCCTTCGGGGACAACGAAATTACTTAAAAATGTAGAAGGATATACCAAGAAGATTATAGCCAGGGAGAAACTATCAGAAACTTTTTTCTGTATAACATCCACTAATGTGTTCAGCCTGTAACTGTCCAACCATGTTCTTTGACATAGGTTGCTTCCAGACAACTTGTTTAGTAAGCATTCATCCTGATTTGTTTGCAGAGAAGTTAGATGATATTTGCTATTTAATGAGTACGTATCCTAATCTGTCTGAGGGACAAACTCCATTGCATCAAAGCAAGTCTTATCACACACTTTCCAATGAAGTTCCACATCTCTTTCCTTATTATAAAAAGTCCAGTCTTCTGTGGAAGTGGATGCAGGAGCTCCAAGTCAAGTTAACTGCACAACCTGAATCTGCCAGTATGTGACAAAATCCCATCCAAAAACAGCAACAGACTGGAATCACTATTATCTAATATGCAATTCTGCATTATCTTTTTAATTGTAAACCATATTGAGGAATTTTTTACAAGCTTGAGTGATATGAATATGAAAACGACATTTTGAAACAGAATTACACCCCATTGATTATTAAACACTCATAGCAGTAAATGCAGAAACAGTTGTAATTGGATAGAAAAATAAATTTCAATCAGTAACAGTAAAACAGAAGTTTTATTAGAAACAACCAAAATTCACAAAGCAGTTTGTGAGTTTTTGAATTCCACAGAACACTGCTTCCACTAGGAAGGGAAGGGGGAAATAAATATTTCTGTAGAGAGCCATAAAAGTAATCTACATTGGGCAAGTAATCCACACTGTTTCTGGCAACAACATTCCAAGCTACACAATGTTGAGGTAGACTTAAAAATTTCATTTCCTATCCTCTTTCCCTTTTAAAGTAAATCTCTTTCCAATAAGGAATGAAAATTGCTATTCTTTCCATAAAATAAGTCACCACCATGTTGAAAATGAACAGTTGGTTACATTAAATGAGGTGGTATAGTTAATTCCTGGTGTGGAAAGAAATTATTTCAAACATTTGAAATACTGTGGTTTTCTTTATCCGACAAAGCTTCGAGAGTCTACACTGGCTCATCTAGAAGAAAACTAGTAAATGAACAAGCTTAAGATCTGCACACAAAACACCTCTAACTTCAAATTGACAGGCACTAAAGATTTCAAGCAGGAAGCTCACTTGCATGTAAAATGTTAAATGCTAACTTTGCACTAACATGATTTCATCCAATCATTCCTTCTGTACAAATGTAACTTTCCACTTGAAAACACTATAACCATAGTTCCAGAGTACCATTTTACAAGCAGAAAGAACTATAATGGAGCTTCAATAATTTACTCTCTCTAAAACGTAGCTACCACAGATTTGTGCATTTTGATTTTCACTGGCAAAGTTTTGAATTAAGACTGCACTTGGCTGTTGCACCATATGTTTCTATATGTTCCTTGAGAGGAGACCAGGAAAGAGAATATACGCCCATTTCCCAGCAAGCAAAGCCATCATTCTCTACCTTGTAATGTGGGCAGTTTTCATGTTTCACCAATGTGAATATATATCGACCTTACGGGCCCTCCCTCCCATGGCGGCAATAGAGAACATCTGATGAGGTCCCTGCACCAAATTCTGTGTTATAGTGATGTTAGGCAAATACTCAGTGACACAACTAGGAAATGGGTTAATCTACCCATCTGCCCTGATGATATCAGGGTTTGCTGCCTCTCAGCTCATGTTGAAACTTGTGTACTTTGTCTCACTGAACTTAATAGATGACCCTGAGACTTGAGCCAGCCTCTACCTGCAAAATTCTGCACTGGATTCTGATTTTGAGTCATGCCTGATTGTGATGTGATGAAATAAATCAAGTATCGTTGTTTCTTCTGTATAACTATGTATCTACATATAAATCTAAAAGCCAGCTTCCAACATTAACCTACTCCCAAAACAATCATATACTGTATAAACCGAATTCTAATAATCTGACAAAGTGTACAATGAACACATCTGCAAACCGTCCACAAGATCTTTCTACATCTAAAGGTCTGTTAAACTGTTAACTACATCTTTCTTGCATGATTTGGTAAACGCTTCTGGCAATGGCATGAATTGTATCTGGCAAGAAGAAAAGACATATTCCAAATGGTAATTGCGAATCCAGAAGAAGTGCCAAGATGTGCAACTTACATAGGTCATCAGGAAACTGTGCATGCTACTGAACACCAGTCTGCCAAACAATTTCAACAGTCATCATTGTAGCAAAACATTGTTCATTTTTATTTTCAAAAACTTTATTTATAAAAGTAGAAAATGAGGTAGAAAACAAAACAAATGGAACAAAACCAAGTGCATGAAAAACAAAACATAGTTCTTGATGCAGATGTACTATTTTTACAATCATGATAAACACAGCTTAACTTTTTTATCACTCTGTGGCACCAATGTTCATGGCTGTTGAAGAAAACAAAACAATGTAAAAGCAGTAGGGGCTAAAAGGCACAGAAAACAGAGTCTGGACAAGAGGCTTGTGGGGACCCAGATAAGCTTTTATAAAGGTTTGTTTTAAGCATTCATGACACACACAGACACACACAAAGGAAAACATGGTTGCAAAACCAGATAAAAACATTTAGTTTTCTGAAACTCTCCAGTTAAGTCCAAATGGACTTCATCTAGCCCATGGTATGCACAGGTCTCCTGTCCTCAAGGACCCCGTAAGAGAGCCCAGTTTTCCCAATCCCCATTTGGTGGGTGCACTTTTGACAGTTGCCACCAAGCTGCTACAACTTGTGTGTATGGTCCAAATGCCTACTCATGGCACTCCAAGAGGAATCCAAGGCTAAAGAAGAAGCCCATTACATTAAAAAAAACATGCTTTGGGGTAACAATTTCAAAGGTCCCCCCCCCAAAGGAAGTGATTTAAAAACAGTAACTGTGGTGCTCTCAACCCCCTTCCCAGTTCCAGTCCTTGGACACACACAGAAGAAGAGATGGTGCTCAGACTTTCACGTTAGGCCTGGCTTTACAGACACTTGGAAGTAGAAGCAAGGTGCTTCCAAGGTGCTTTACAGCACATTGTGGCCCAAATCATTTGACACATTCTAAAAGATTCAAGGGGAGGTTATGGTTCTATCTGCACTTTGTCTCAGCTTTGGTGTGGTCAGAAGCAGTAAGGATATCTCTCACCATTTCTAACAACCCTCAAAATCCAACGTGATCTAAAAGAATAATCCCATTCTTCAGAAAAAGTGACAGGGCCATTCACTCACTTTGCACCAGGCTTCACAGTCACTTCAACACAGTAAGTATTATTCCATGTCTAGTCATAAATTACAGCACAAAACTGAGGTTATTTTGCTATCTGCTGAGGGAAACAACTCCTAAATTAGGTATTTACTTGGTTTCTGATTTAAATGCAAAATTAAAACATTACTGCTAAATATAAAATAGGATATATGTATTTCCAAGTGATGAACACTACTAATACCATGCACTACAACTCTTCTGCATTTCCCCTGGTTTATACATTAACATTAAACCACGGCTAATGATAAATGTGGTTAACATTAACCATGGTTAACAAGCCATAGTTAAATCTGAGGCATCTGGCAGATGATAATTAAACCTTTGTTTATTACATCATAGAATAGTTAGAACTACTTGCAAAAGCAGCAGAACTTTGTGGGTGGTTTGAATTTTCTACTGATCTTCATTTGCACCTCTATATTTTTGGGTGGTGATGGCTTCTTAACCATAGTCTAGATTCAAAGGTAACACTAAGATATGGTCAACATTAACAAAGATATATAAACCAACTACAAACCTTGGTTACTGAGCAACCTTTAACCATAGTTAAACTCCTGGGCTGGATTCACACATAACATTAAGCCATGGTTTAATTAATGTCATATGCAAACCAGGCGACTAAATGTGAGGAAAGTGTGCAAGGAAGCTCTCTGCTGACAATGATTATGCTTCGCAATCTGAACAAAATATTACCTTGCTCACAACTCCTAGTCTATCACAATGAAATGCTGGCTCCTTAAACTTTGAGAAAGAACAGTATCACAATCGATATGAAAGTCTTCTTGCACAAAATGGAAAATGACACAAGCCAGCAAAAGTGACCATCAGGCTTCTAGCTCTATTTTCCATCCACATTGAGACTTCATTGGACATTACATGAACAAACCTTGCAATTTGTATATTCCAGCCACCCTTCCTACCCTTCTGTTTTTCTCTCTCAGCAAGCCATTGTTTGCTATTAGAACCAAACTCGTCAAACTATGAGTTGTGCAAACCAAAGTTTGCCTAGATCACCTTTAATGGCAAACCATGGAACTGAGCTCCTAATGCTTCAAACTATGACTTGGAGACACAACAACATTATGTCTATATAAATGCTTAGCCTGTGGTGTGGTTTAAAAGGCTTAATAATGTAGACACGTAAACATGCACTACTCCCAAGCTTTTCAGCAGTACCTTCGGCTTGAATACAGAAACAGAATATCTTCTGAGATAATGATGATACACCAACAGAAATGCAGGGAAATAATCTTCTTTGCAAAATGCATCAGGACAAGGGAAACTACTTATCAGTTTTCTGCACCCTACCTGTACCCGCAACTGCTGCCAGTTGCTGAAGCTATCTGCCCCCATATGAAAAAGTAATTGGTGTGCAACTGAAAGTGTGTATATAACGTAACAGTATATACCGTATGTGTGTATATAACATAAGTGTGTATATAACATAACAGTAATGACAGGGAGTGGTATTCAACGATGTTTTACTCAGAGAAGACCTAATGGGCTACCAATTTCAAGTGGGTCTACTCTGAGTAAAATTTAGTTGAACACCACCCAAGTTAAGAAACTTTCAACAATTTAAAGGCTTGGTTTAATATAAGTTTTTCCAATCCTTTCATGAACCCCAAGCTTCAACTATCAAAGTAGAAGTAGTAGCGATTTTATTTGTTTAGCTATAAACCACAGCAAGGATAACAAACACTCAAAGATGAGCCACAAATATGACTCTTCAATTTCCTAGCAGCTAGCACAAATACAGACAGACACAAGTTAACGCAATTTAAACTTTCTCTAACAGCAAAAAGCACACAAACTCACTTGGTGTACAAAATTATTTCTGTGAGTAAACTCACAGTAAGTATTCTTCATCAGGATCTTATATAGAGGGCACTGAGTTAAATGGTGAACAACGTCCTCAATGCTGTTTTACACCTCGCACATAAATGCTGTTCCAAGGAGAATTTCTTATAGCTGCCATCCAAAAAGGCAGAGCGTAAAACACCAAGTCTTAATTCCATAAAAGCAATTTTATGGGGAGCCAGAGTAATTAACTCCAAATAGTAGATAGGTAGCCGTGTTGGTCTGCCATAGTCAAAATAAAAAAAATTCCTTCCAGTAGCACCTTAAAGACCAACTAAGTTAGTTCTTGGTATGAGCTTTCGTGTGCATGCACACTTCTTCAGATACCTGGTATCTGAAGAAGTGTGCATGCACACGAAAGCTCATACCAAGAACTAACTTAGTTGGTCTTTAAGGTGCTACTGGAAGGAATTTTTTTTATTTTAACTCCAAATAGATAGCTTTTGCATGGTCTACCTTGAAACATGGATACAGTCTAAAAAATCTCAAAGAATGGATAGTTAACACATCAGTCAAAGCTCTCTCATACGCAAGGAAATTCAACAGAGATTGATATATGTCACTGGATTGTAGGTGTAAAGCAGAATTTAAGGGGGTGAGCCATAAACTATAGAAACCAAGTGTGAAGATGGCATAGTTAGCATTCTCTTCTGAAAATTTAAGAAGTGAACTGGCTTTTTTGCCTGATCAGAAGGCCAACCCACTTCTGCATGGATATACGCAATAGGAATACCAGCAGGGAGGGCCAATACTTTCTTTAGAAAGCAATTTTGAACATTCTGCAACTCCTGGACTAATGGTCAGTTGAGACCCCAAAGTTCTAAATCATGTAACATGCAGAAAACAACCGCAGTCAAGAAAATTTTTGGGAATAATAATAATAATAAGCCACCCATCTGACTGGGTTCCCCTAGCCACTCTGGGTGGCTTCCAACAAATTAAAACACAATACAACATCAAATATTAAAAACTTCCCTAGCTCAGGGTAGGAGTGCTATTGAAATATATTTCTTAAATTTATAACTGCCTATTTTGCACATGGTTATACATGGTCATTTCTGATTAAACACCTGTGAAAAGTTACAGTCAACATTTTAAAATACATCATTTCCAGGGGAAAATCTGAAGTTACAAACAAAGGCCAAATGTCTGAAAAATGATGATATACTGAGTGTACGCTGGAAGTTTGGGGTGTATGGGGTGTTAGGGGAGGGGTAATACCCCTGGCGGGAGACAAGTCATATTCCTTCTGTGGTAGTTTGCCCACCTTTGGTCCCCACCCTGCACTCAGCTCTCAGCTCTGGCTCCTAAAAAGTGTCAGCATGTGACAGCAGCCACAGCCTGGAAATGGCCTTGAATAGCTGCCTGAACCAGGTGAGGGTAGCTAATGGGTCTCCTAAGGGTTGGAGGGCTTAAAGAGGAAGCTTGGGATATGGCTCAGAAGCTACACTGCAAAGGAGGAACTGGAGAAAAATCAACCACAAGTACGCTCAGAACTATAGGCTGAAGCATACATATTATATACACCACCATGTCAGAAAGAAAATTGACAGTCACCTTTGCGAAAAGCCCTAAGTAATTTTTAGAGGAGATAAGCTGTAAAGAATGTTCAACTATTATTCTATCTCAAACACAAGGTTAACATTCCAAATCTCACCAATTCCAATTTCCTAATGCTTTCCCAGCAAAAATACTAAATTGTGGGTTTTAAAAGGGCCAATTTAAAAATGCAGATGTGGGCTTTTCCACAGAAACTGGCAAAAATAAAACTATAGCTTCAAGACAAAAATTTCTATAGTAAAAAGGAGAACAACTACACACTCTTAAGAGTATCTGCGCTGGATCAAAGAAAAGGTCCACTTAGCCCCAACAGTTTGCCTACAGTGGCCAATCACATGCCTCTAGAAAGTCCACAAGAAGAATTTGAAAACAGTAACCATACCCCCCTGCTGCTCCCCCTGCAAGCGGTACGAAGATACACACTGCCTCTACAGCTCAAGTTCAATAGATTTATCAGTATTGACAGACTTATCCTAATCATTTGATCCATATCATGCATAATTTTATAACCTCTGTCATGTCTCATTCCCCTTTAACCAGCTTTTGAACTAAAATGCCCAAATGTTGTTGCTTTTCCTTACAATTATCCAAGGCTAACTCAGCCAGTCATCCCAATGTTACACTCTGATGAAAGATGCTAGTGTCTTTCCTCAGAGCGGAGTGGGGGCACTAAGACAGCTGAACCCCTCCACAATTTTCCCCCATACTCTAACAGATCTCAAAGATCGCCATTCTTTAGAATGCTGAAGGAGGAGCACTGCAGCGCACCATGTATACAAACCAACTGTAACAACCCCTGCTTTAAAGAAAAAGAATCCTGTCTTAGGCCATGATCACCCACAACCAAGTGAGAATTTTTACTTAGATATCCCACATCAAAGCCCAACCCTTTAGTTTCCATTATGTTTTTGACTTATAAAAAAACCACCCGTGGCCAGGCTAGAGCTGAAGAAGAAACTGGCAACGTCTGCCATAGAGCAAAAGAAGGCGTGGGCCTGAGATTTCTAGAATGCAAATGAAGAACAGGAAGTTAATAAAAAATACAGAGCACACTGCTAGACTAGATGAGAACCCACTCATCAAATATGGTTCTAGGCCAGGCACCCCCAACCTTTGGCCCTCCAGATGTTTTGGACTATAATTCCCATCATCCCTGACCACTGGTCCTGCTAGCTAGGGATCATGGGAGTTGTAGGCCAAAACATCTGGAGGGCCACAGGTTGGGGATGGAAGTCCACTCACATGGAAGGAAGTCCAATTGAACTTACAAGTGCACATGCACATATTGTGGATATCCAAAGAAAGCAAAGCTTTGTCTGAATAACAACAAAAGAGATATGGGAAAGAACTTCTTCTTTGGTGATCACTAGAAACACAACAAAATGTTTAGAATTTACTAAAATGGTATAAATTTATGTAGCCTTAGTATCATTAAACTAAGGCAGTAGCCCTAAACAGTACTGTATACATTCACCTCTCCCTTAACCCCACTAGATCTGCCTGTGTGCATTACAGACAAGATTGCAATTTCACAGATTAAACAAACTAAATTCAAAGGAAGCACCACTGATTCTATTTTAACTGATCTGCATAAGAAAAAGGCATGTTCCTTTATAGATATATGAATCTGGAAATGTTAAATACACATTTCAATCTGGAAATGTTAAATACATATTAGCAGTTAATGTAGAAGTTAGAACTTGAATGTTGTCTTTTATCGCTGACTTTTTTAAAAGGATGCCATGCCCTGCAGCTCCAAAACAGAAGTTTTACTCTTAACTACTAAGCACAACAACAGACGTACTGTTCTGAAGCATTTATTTCCTTGCAGTAAAAGCTGACTGAATTCCACACATGCTCTTAACAGGATTGAGTAAGTTTTAAATTGCTTATCACTAAAGAAAGTGAAATTTGATCTGCACGCATGCTCAGAATAGTATGGGTACAATTTTCCATATTCCCATAAAAAATGACCATGCACAGCCATTTTATAGAAGGGCCATGTTTATCACAAAGTGGCTTTCCTTGTATCTGACTTAATTATTTCTAGAACTGTTAAAACACTGTGTCCTGCAAGAAAAACATTCCCCCCCCATACCCCATTCAGATTTTCTGGTGGGAAACTTTACACAGGTACAGCAACAAAACATTCTCTAGAAATCATTGCATCAGTTGTTGGGCACATAGCCACTGAAAACTGAATTTTAATGGCATTGTACCTTGCATTTCATATTTTTCAAAAATAATAATATATTTAGTTGCCTAGGTTTTTTTTTCTGCCATAAAATATATTAAGTATGAATTAACTTGATTTTTCAAGATTTTCGCTGATTTTGCTTTTTTACAACAAATTTACTGAAGTAATTATTATATACAACACAGATAGTGCCAATGATGTAATAAAAGCTTCAAAGCTACCTGGTGGGCTTATAGCCGAATAAAGTATTATCTATCTATCTATCTTCAAAGAAAGTTTATGCTTTGCTGGAAGAAACAAATTTCAGTTTGGCTATTTAAATATTTGTACTTTGAGTACAACTGAAAATAACAAACTTGAATCAATATGTATTTTAATTCTCTTTCTTGTAAAAAATAAAAAGGAACTACTAGACAACGATGACAGTGATTGAATGTTAAATGCTGCTGAAACATTCAAAGGAGTTGGATTGCTCAGCCATGAATTTGTAGTGAGTTCAGATACTCTACTTTATCTGGCATGCAGACTCTTTCCATTATTCTTAACCACAATGCTTGATGGCAGATGGTACCCTATGTATTCAGTTATTTAGACTTCTGGCTTAAAAATACTCTCTCTTTACCAAAGTTTCACTTCACTATCACAAAATGGAAACTGGACTTTAAAAAATGTAAGTCATACTCAGAGTAGATCTATAGAAATCAATCAATCTCACAACTAACTTAATCCGTTCATACAAATGGGTCTTTTATAAATATGACTGGGGCTGCAACCCTCTTCCTGGGGGCAGCCCCACTGAATTCAACAGGAGTTATGTTTGAGTATACATGGTTACTGTTGCATTGTCAATTAGATGCAATTCACCCTTTTCCACTGACAAATATTTAATAAAGTAGGCTTAAATATCCCAGCAATGATTTTCCAGGCCAAAAACCACTTATGGGAGATGGGAGACCTCCCAATTTCTAGGACAATTTTCTGATCCACACCTATCACCAAAGTAGTATTGCAGTGAAATTCCTTGCAAGGTGCTCTCTATTAGCCCTAACAATAAATTAATCTTATGGATCAGCTAGAACTAGATATGACAAATAGAAATCTCTCCACTTAAAATGGCTCTTGCTGATTAAGATGAAGGGGGAACAGAATATTCTCAACACATAAGAGTAACCGAGTAAACGCTACATTCTACTTCTGAAATATCTGCATAACTGGATATCTTTCCTCTAACTAATATTAAAGTCAGGATGGGTTACACTACACTTTTCCAACAAAATGTGGTCTGGACAGGTACAACTTCTTTATGTGTGTCATTTTTGTATGTAGGGTTCATTCCCATATAGGGAAATGCTATGTATGAAACAGCGGCTAGATCATCTCTATGTAGAGAAAAGGCACATATGAAGAACTTGTACCTCTCCAGCATACGGTTTATGTCGGAAGTGTAGTTTATTTATATGAAAAAAATCGATTCCTCCTCTAGTTCCAAAGAGACCCTAAATGACAACAAACAAAATACTTAAACCTACAACATACATTCAAGTTAGTAACAGCATAGCACATTAACAACAGCATGTGGGGGAAACGCCACATGTAAAGCATGCACATATACAAAGAAACAATGAATGTCCAAGAACCAACATAGTGCCATGTCAATTGTGGGCTGTTTTTTCTTTTTTTAATTAAAGATAAAGATATATAACAACTATCTATAATAATATCATAAAACACCCCAGTAAAAATGGTAATTTACCCCCACCCCCAAGAACTACAGCTTCTTTATAAAAGTGCATGCTGATAGCTTTCATTATGACAAAGACACGTTTGAAAGCATGATACCTAAGATGCTAAAAGAAAAGGGGAAAAGAAGGTATACAAAAGGACAAAATAAATCACTTTTAAAACTATTATATCTGTAAGATTTTTGAAAAACAATTAAAAGTATATTTCAAAAACTAAATGTATTTCAGCTACAGTGCAGTATTGACCAAGATCAGAAAGTGATACAATGACATTATATACAGAGATCAAATTCTCCAGAAAGCGACAGATTCTGACTTGAAAACTCATCCTAAAATGTAGAGACTGGCTGCAAGAATTCAATACCAAGAAAAATATTCTATGTACATCCTCAAAGGTATTGTTTATACTGTTTCACATGTTCTAGGTATATAGGTAAAACTTGGGAGGGCTTCTGCAGGTCCACATACTCACTCAAACTAAGGCCTGAAATTAGCTTATGACAGATTTCTGGTGTACCCCTCAGAGTACAGCAAGGGGCACACTTCTTTGCTAGCCCTATTCAAAACTTATGACTGCTAAGAACTGAAACGTTTGCCCATTCCGGTGTCAATACTTAACTCATTCAGTAATATTAGTGAATAAAGAATAGTAAAATTTACACTGAGCAAATTAGGCTGAACCACGTACATTAAGCAATGTCAATTTAAACTTTTCATCATATCATCATTGAAGAAAGATATGAAATGCAGCTGAGGCAACAATTAATTTTTTATAGATTCAGGATAGCAGTATTACATTTCCATTCAAAATTCAAAAGGTAAGATGCTTTGCCTTTTTGTTAAGTATTACTTAAATAAAAATTGACAGCAACTAATTAAAATGATTTCTGACTTTTCAGCAACTGACTCTAATGGAAGGTGCTAAGGTTTCTATGAAAATTCAAAATATTGTTATTGAACTCTTAACAACTGCATTAAAATTATTACTTTAACGGTAATCCCAGCTGTCAAGTGCTGACAGGATTAGAACCAAAACAGCACCAACTGGAAAAAGTGGGAGCTATCAGAGCGCTTGGGGGAAGCCCAAGGTTTGTAGACACACAAACAATATTTAGGAAAAAATGCTAAGAGGTAAGACATGAGCATGCTCTGTGGCTACAGAATGCTGAGTATCAGGTGAAGGGGTATGGCAAAGTCAGAGAAGGGATGATAGCTCTGGAAAAAGGGCTTAACTCTCTGAATTGGAGCACTCTACACTGCAACATTTTCAAGCAGATCTCACCTGTTGTTATTACTCAATACAGTATACATATTAAAGTATTATCCAGTGCTTTTGTGTTTCATATTTCTACCACCAAATGCTAGAGCTCCAGCAGTTATTGCATGTCTACTCAGCAAACATTCCACTAGTGGCACTAACTTTTTAAAGATTATAAATGTAGATGACACACATTATATTCTTAGTTAACACCAGTATTTGCATGCCATAGCCAATATGCACTAGACCAGGATCTAAACATTGTTTTACAGTGTGTACAACCTCAAAGGGCTGGATTCACCACATCAGCCCCATCAGGGGAATCCCGGTGCAAGAATTTCTGCTTACACAACAGGGCTCCCTCCCTCCTCCAAGAAATGGCTCTTGGAGGTTGGGAGAAACCCCAGAGCAACACATAGGGGGGGGGGGAGGGTGGATCATTCCATCTATCAAGCTGCAATGCTTGTGCACACAGAACAATTTTAAAAGCACAACACTGAATTCTACTACTCTACTCGAGTACAGCATTCACTACTGCTTCCTTCGTAAAATTCTGTCCCTTAGTAAAGTGACTTCCAAATACTTGTACAGTATACGGTTTAGAAAAAGAAAACTAGTGTTCACTCTTTATCAATGGCAGTCCCAGTTTTACCCATCCTGTCTCAAACTCAAAAAGGGATATCTTAACTATGGTTCATCAAAAGTAACTGTTGAGAAGTTTACTTATATGGCTTTTAACAACTGCTGAACTCTTCCAAAAAATACACTTGATCTAGCAGCATGATAAAAGCAGCAAACCAGCTGTTCCAACAAACAGAAATTGCTTTTAGCTAACTAAAATTAACCCAAACAAAAGAAAATACTATCATCCAAAAATATAGGCACAAACCCAATATATATTTGCAGGAAAGATTTTTACTCTTAAGTACCACTGCCAAATTTGGTAAATACACAATGAAGGATTTCATACAATGGAGCATCTCCTACCCTAGACCTACTACCCTCCCCCCCTCCAATACCATAAACTCTTTTCTCGTTGTTCTGAGATTTAACAAGGTGAGGGAGAGTTGTCCAATGTTGCTGGCTGCAAACCTTTATAAAAAACTAGTTAGTACATAGATTTAATGGGCTACTTCACATGTGACACAAGGATGGTTTAGCACTATGTGCAAGAGCTAATGTGAGTCACAGCAAAGCCTCAGGCTTGCTTACACACATACACACCTGCTCTCACATGGCAAGAAGAAACCTTGATGTTTCACTTTCAAATAATCCTTGCTTGGTATTATATACAAGCCAGAGGTTGTGGCTTAAAACAAACTGATTTAAAAAGCCAGCTTCATGAACCATGGCTTGAAGTTGGTTTATCTGGAAACTGGTAGCAGCCTTGATGATGATGATTATATTTTTTATATGCCTCCCATCTCTCTGGGCGGCTTCCAACAAAATATTCAAACATTAGAAACTTTAGACATTTAAACCCTCCCTGTATAAGGCTGCCTTCAGATGTCTTCTAAAAGCCAGATAGATATTTATTTCCTTGGCATCTGATGGGAGGGCATTCCTCCCATCTTTGAAAGGGAACATTACTGAAGCCCTTCTCCTGGCAAAATGGGTAGAGGAAAGGGAAGGAAACACCACATTAGCCAGAAACGTCAACACAGCTCATTCTAACTCATACACACAGAACTAAATCAAGTTTATCTTTATGAAAACCCATTGAAGGAGGAAAAAATCTGCTATATATTGGACAGAGGAAGCACAACCTTCTGGGTTTCACAGGACCTCTCAATTGCTTTCAGTACCATGACTATGGTATCATTCTCTACTGTCAGGATGGAGCTGGGCCTGGGACACAATTTTCTGGTAGTCCTAGTCCTCATTGACAGTAGGTTCCAGGTGATGGTACAAGCTGGGAGAACTAATGCTCAACCCCATTACTTCCAGTCTGTAAGATTCAGCAGAGTTCCATTCTGCCCTTTATAGTATTTAACATCTACATTAAACTGCTAGGAAGAGTTATTCAGGAATTTGGGGGCACCGTTGCTGTGATGACACCCAATTCTATATCTCCTTTTTGTCCCAAGTCCAAGGAACCCGTGGAGGCTCTTAGCTGGTGTTTAGCAGTAAATGAATGCATATGATCTAATAAGAGGGATTGCTACTGGTCAATGGGAGAGCTGATCCAAGAATGTGAATATAACCTGGACAGGGCTTTGCTTCTCTTAAAAAAAAATCAGTGCCAAAGTTATTTGCTCCTGGATGCCAATATAGCAATCATGGCCAACAATGCTTTTGCTCAGGTTAGGTTCCTGGGAAAAGATGGTCTGGCAAGGGTCACACATGTCTTAGTGACATCCAGGTTGGATGACTGAAACACACTCTACACGGGGCAGCCCTTGAACAGTGCTTGCAACCTTTAGTTTGCGCAGAATGCAACAGTAAGAATTTTTACTATGGAAAGTGCTAGAGACTATGTGACCACTATTAGCTTCAGCTGTTTTGGCTGGTTCACTTAACATGACAATTTAAGATGCTGATCATTACCTCTAAAGTTCAGTGAATTAGAACCAGAACTACATCTAGTGGGAACCTGGAAACGAGCCTTTCCACTGTTCAGTGGTGTTCAGACACTGGAATTCCCTGCTTGTATGCCCCCATCCTTGATGACTTTCCAGGGCTTAATAAATACTATTCCGTTTTGCAGAACTTTTAGGCTATGACTAAATACTGTCCAAATTAGTTGTTTGAATCTTTTAATTTTTGTACTGTATTTGCTTTTTAAATAATCTATCATTGTTTTAATTGAAATATTATTACACAATTTGAATGCTCTTTCAAAGGAACGGGAAATGTGGAATATAAAAATTTTAATAAATAACTAACCCAAACTTTCTAGATCAAATCCAGATAGTGAAAGTCAATGGAAGGAACTGTTTGTTGCAAAAGAAAGGGGAAAACACATCAAGCATTAACTAAAAAAGACCTTCAAGTTCATGAAGGGAAAGTTTTCTATCACCTCTCCAAGACCTCCTCAGTGGCTGGTCCGAGTACATGCCTTCATACATGGCAAGTAACTCAAATATTACATCCTCTGAAAGGGTTCTGGATTCTAGACTGAAGTGCAAATCCTAGCTCATCCACAAACAGATTAGGTGGCCAAACTCAAGGCTCTCCTCTTCATTTACAAAATGGAACTATCACCACTCTGACTCACAAACTTATCTCCTAGTTTTGCAGTCTCCAACAAGTCCAGGGTAGAGACCCATTTCTAACTCCCAACCAAGAACATATGATCCACTTTTACATTTCCACTTTTAATGTATACTTAATAGTGCTCGCATCTCACCACATATCACACACTGAGGTAGTGACATATATTTTTCAGTACAAGTCAACCAATATTTCATGTACTGTTGGTCACACTTTTGAACCCTTTTAGTAATTGTACCATCTCTTTGATTTCTGGGGGTTTTCTCCTCAGCGAAGCCCGTAGTTAATATTGAGCAAGAGAGCAAATCACAAATCACCGTTATGTTTGCATTTTCTTACAAAAAAAGGTCTTTCTATCACTTTCTTGATTTCTGTAACTTTCACCACCACCTTTCCTTCTCTGTCACCGGCTGGTGCTTTTTTTCATTACCTACTTGCTTGCACTTTTTGTCCACCAGCACCTGTCATTCCTTTATTTTTCTCTCCACTGACCTTATGCCTTATCATTGTCTCCTCCATCCACTTTTTTAGTCCTTTCTCTGTTACCTGTTCTCATGTCATCCTCTTTCACAATCTTTTCTATCGCCAGCTAATTTACCTGTTGCCTTTTTCTCTCTGCTCATGCCTTCTTCCACATTCTCTTCACCTTCTCAAACATCTCTATCCTTCCCTGCTCACCTTCTTCTATTTCCTTTCATCTGCTGGTGTTGCCTCTGTCTCCCTCTCACTTCCCTTTTTATGCTGTTCTCTTTCTTCCACCTTGCGTCACCTTCTCTGTCACTTCAATCCACTTCTCTGTAACTCTTCCCCCTCCCTAATGTCAACTTGCCTGAAATCAAAATGAAGAGGATTTGGGGAAAACGTTCAGCACCCTCAGAACCTAATATAGGCAGCATTTCTTCTTTGCTGCCCCGTTGCTGGATGGTGAAGTTTGAAGAAGCTCCATAGATTTGCCCAACTGAAGCAACATAGAGCAGTAGTTCTAAAGCAAAGAGCTTTCTTTTTAATTTGCAAAGTCTTGTCATTTTACTTTTTTTTTAAACTAATGTTCATTCCAAATCAACACTGAAACATAAAAGTTCCAGTCTTGTGTATACTTACTTGAGAGTTAATCCCATTAAAATAAGTGGGTCTTTCTTCTAAATAGAAATGCATAGGATTTGCTTATTAATTTAATTAAGGTTAACTAAGGTTCTCCCTCCCTGAGCAGCCAAATCTCCTCTTCCTTTTGTGCAGTTTTCCCCCTTTTCTGTTATCTTCTATGGATGCTTTTCTTTCCATCTCACACCAGTTTTTCTGCCCTCTCCTTGTGTCCACTTGCCTGAAATCTAATGTATAGAAAATAAATCTGAAGTTTCAGTACCACCAGAACCTTATGTGGGCAGCAATTGTTTGCTGGTGTCCTAAGCCCACTTAATTTTGAGTAAGCTTCATTTAAA
Source organism: Podarcis liolepis (assembly GCF_965112155.1). Lineage (NCBI taxonomy): Eukaryota > Metazoa > Chordata > Lepidosauria > Squamata > Lacertidae > Podarcis > Podarcis liolepis. The sequence goes on along the minus strand of NC_139557.1, from coordinate 67,123,192 downwards.
TGAATGTACCCTACTTCTGACTACGTCTTCTAAGCAATGGAGTTTCAGGCCTGAGCAAACAAGATGATGGGTGATCAGTGTGTAAACATGCATCATAGCACAACTCTAACCATGTCTGATCAGAAGGAAGTCCTACTGAGTTCAATGTGGCTTACTCCCAGGTAAATGGGATTAGGACTGGAATCCTGCTTCTTAATGAAAAAAAATGTTTTCACTGAAAAGCTGCAATAATCCTCTGAGACTCATAACAATCCGAAGCACACATCTACCTACAAGTAAAACCACATTTATGGTTCAACTGAATGAAACTTACTCCCAATGAAGACTACAAAGGTTCAGGCATTAAAGTTGCCACAATCCCACCAGGAACATTTACCTGGTCTCATAACTGAATAATGGCACAACACCTATGCACATACTGTACTTTAAGTAAGAAGTAAAGGAAAAAAGTGAAGTCCTATATGGCTAACCCAAAGAATCCTTACTCCTCCAGTAAACCTGGAATATGGCTGTACAGCTGCAGTAACAGAAGTCCTACTCACACCAGTAATCAGAGGAATAGGGGCAGAGGTATAAAAACCCTAAGGGGGCTGGACCAAGAGAGACACCACAACTTCACCTCTATTAAAGGCACGTTTGCACATTAAGTTCAACAGGGATTATCCCACCACGACCACTGCCCTTCTATTCCAAGTGAAGTGTGTACAGTACTGGAATTGTAGTCCTTACTCGTGAATAAATCCTCACCTTGTGAGGCTTACTCTGCAGATCTGAGAGGGCGTCTGGATCCGCTCCCCGCGTTCCTACGCCCCACCAGGAGCAAAAGTGACCCCATCCCCTCGTTTCCATGGAGAGGAGAGATGCCCCCTGAATGTAGGCCTCCCGCCACAACCCGCTCCCCGTGACACAGTGGCACACGTGATCCAAGGAGACCACCGAGATCGGATGGATAGCCTCTTCCCAAGACCAGCAGCAGCGTGTTCCCGTCAGGGGGTTGGTGGGGAGGAGGCGGCAGCAACCAGGCTGGGCTGGGCTGGGCCAAAGGGGGAAGGAAACCCTTTCGCGTAAGAAAAGGGAATAAAAAAGTCGCAGCCTCCGGGCTCAGCTGGGGAGTTCGCGTGGTGGTGACAGCTTTGCCTGGGGGGGATCCTGACCCTGGGGCTGAACACACACCTCTGCCTGGCTCAGCACCGCACTGCCAGCAAAGGCACTCTGCAGAAGCGACTCCGCAGGGCTGTCACCCCTCGAAAAAGGAGGCTGACTGGGGTTGTTCCCGCCTGTAACCTCAGGATTCTCCGGCCGCCTCTTCCCTCCGCCGGGGGACGGGGGCTGAAAGAAGAAGGCCGGAGTGGGCCCGAGCAGGGGAGGGGGATGCCCAGTCCCTCTCAGGCCTCTGAGGGCCGAGCGTTTTGCAGGAAAAAGGAGACAGTCGACGCCAGGCCCGCTCCGGCCGCGGAGTCCAGTCTTACCCTTCTTCGACACCGGCTCCGCCTCCGCCTCCCACAGCCGCCGCCACTACCGCCCGCGCCGCCGCCGCCTCCAACCGGCGAGGCGGACACCTCCGAGCCCCTCCTGAGCCGCCGCCGCCTCCTCCTCCCGCCGCCACCGGGGGAGGGAGGAAGGGGGGTTCCGTGACTGGTGCTGCTGTGGCGGCGGGCAGAGGAAGGGAGGGCTCGGCTGGGCGGGTGGGTGTCTTGCAGGCGCCGCTCCCGACCTCGCTTGGAACGGTTCCGGCTTCCCAGTCGCTCCCGTCCCTCCCCCCTCGTCCACCTCCTTCTTCTCTCGCTGCGCGTCTCAGCCAGCCGAGTCCAAATCAAAATAGTGTCACACAATATGGCGGCCACTCCAGTTGGCAAGCATCGCGAGATCTTGCCCCGAGTGCTAACGGGATAGCAGTGGGAGAGGAGGAGGAGCGAGATGCGAGATGCGAGATGCGAGGCGAAAAAAAAAAAGGGAAGGGCAGCCGGGGGCGGGGAATCTCCTCTCGTTGCCTAGGCGACGGCTAGTAATGCTGAGCAGAGCAGAGGTCAGTTTGACAGAAGTGTGGCCTCTTGCAGCCATCGGCTTCAACTGCCCACTCTGTTCCTCACAAGGAGCAGCGCAAAAGTGCCAGAGCTGAGCGCCTCTTTCAAGAGAAATGAGGAGAAACGTGTTTTCTTCCCCCTCCACTGTTCTGTGAACTCTCATGGCTTTACCAGAAATATTTCTCTGTCTTTTAATTTATCTGCTTTCCCCCAGTTCCTCCTCCTGGCCAAATTCGCATTTGCTCTTCAAGTAATTGAAATCTAGAGTGTAAGATGAAGGGTGTGGAGCTTGAATAACTTCAGCAGAGTGTGCTTCATAAAAACAAAATCAGCAAAAATAGAATCATACATCTGTAAAGTTGGAAGGGACCCCTGTGGTCATCTAGTCCAATTGCCTGCCGTGCAGGAATTTGAACTAAAGGATCCATGACAGATGGCCATCCACCTTCCTTTGGAGACCACTGCACTGCCAAACAGCTCTTACCAACAAAAAGTTCTTTGTGATGTTTAGTGGCATCTCCTTTCTTGTAACTTGAACTCACTAGTTCAGGTCCTAGCCTCCAGAGCAGGGGAAAACAAGCTTGCTCCCCCACATTTGAGAGTCCTTTAGATATTTGAAGATGGCTATGTTTCCTCTCAGTTTCTTCTTTCTCAGGCTAAACATACCCAGTTTCATCAACTGTTCCTCATAAAGCTTAGCTTCCAGACTCTTTATCTTCTTGGTCATCCGCCTCTGCACTTATTCCAGCTTCTCAATATCCTTCTTAAACTGTGGCACCTAGAACTGGACACAGTACTCCAGGTGTGGTCTGACTAAGGCAGAATAGAGCAGGATTATTACTTCCCTTGACCGGGACACAAGATTTCTGTTGATGCCGCCTCAGATAGCATTAGCTTTCTTGCTGCTTGTGGTCTATTAAGACCCCTCAATCCTTTTCACATTTACTAACAATCCACGTGTCTCCCATCTTATATTTGTACACCTGGTTCTTCCTGCCTAAGTGTAGAACCTTACATTTGTCCCTATTGAAATTTATTTTGTTAGTTTTGACTCAGTTCTCCAATCCTGATCCTGTCTTCTGCAGTATTGGCTACCCCTCCCAGTTTGGTGTCACCTGCAGATTTGATGAGCATCCCCTCAATACATTCATCCAAGTGTCCAACAACTTGCGTACTCACAGGCACACTTGCTTTGTTTGAAGTAAATAAGGAATTCACAAGTATGATAGAGCAAACCCATTGAGATAAGGAGGAAGCCATTTCCAGGTTCTTTCAAGTAACTTTTGACAGCTTTAAATAAACATTTATTTTCAAGTATTTCTGAAATATTTAGTATTTCAGAACTCACCATTGGCAAAAACTAAAATGAAGAGCAGAGAAGGACCATTGGTTTAAAAAAATATTATTATCATACATCATTTATATGTCTCCCAGTAATTAACCTGCCTTTTGAGTATAAGTCTCTGTGACACCTATCAAGACATACTCAAATCATATAAACAAATTTTTAAAAGCACAATAAATACTAGTTACGAGCAATAACAATCATTCTCTGCAATCTCAATGCACCATGTAAAATTTTACATTATTCTTATGGAGGTGAGGATAAAAATATGAAATCCACAGCTCTGCTAAGAGAGAGAGAGCACTCAGCCACTCTGAGTCATCTCCGGGTATCACAGATTGACTGCCAACTTGGTTGTGCACACACCATATCTGTAAAGCACATTCAAAGCTGATTATTTTCCTCCAAGAATTCTGGGCACTGTAGTTTACCCCTCGGAGTTATAATTCTCATAAGCCCTTAACAAACTTCAATGCCCAGAATTATTTGAGGAAAATAATGTGCTTTGGATGTGCTTTAAAGGTGTAGTGTGTAACAGCTGAAATCAGTTGGAAGAAAACCCAGAGCCTTCTGGTAACCTTGAGGATACACCTGCTGTTAGCCTAAACCTCAACAGAGAACTGGCAAGGCAATCGATGTAAAATCCCTCATTTGCAGACTACCATCTTCCCACCCTATCAATAAAACTAAGTCTAATGTGCACTCTGCCACATGTATTGGGCCAATTACATTTTGGGACAGCCTCATGGTGGTGATGCTGATCACGACGTCCTGAGCTGCCCCCAACCTGGTGTCCTTTGCATGGATATTGACATCTTCCACTGCTAAGAATGTGGGGCTCCTAAACACCATATCTAAGACCATATTGATCAGCTCAGATAGGGAGACTGCTGGGCAGCAGGGGATTGCCAGTACACCAGCAGAATCCTTTATCTGTCCCACTTAGCCAACACAATTTGCAAACACCCTAGACGTGTACAGTACTTGTCTAGACAGGGAGACTGGAAAGAGAGACTGAATTCCTAACACACACCCTTCTGATTTCACTCTGATGCTGGCTTGGATTATGACATTAAAGGAACAGAGAAACCATGGTCACTTTATTGCTATGAAATATGCTCCTAGCTCTTTGAGTTGCACACTGTTAGTGACAGGAAAGATTTTAAGCAGGAAATACAACTATTACTGATAGCAGATGAATTGACTTGATAAGCCACATCTGCTAAGTACACAACTTTTGCTGAACATAGTTGCTTAAATTAGTTTACATGTTTGTGATTCCTTTGAGCCATCTTCCAAAGAAAGAATCAGCTATCTCCCAAATAAAGAATTGGTTACTGACACAACAATTTCAGACTTTGAGGAGAGCACTTTGAATGGAAATGTACCTATTTGGATCCCAATGTCAGGGGAAGGAGATTAATTTTTGGAATGTTACTATCAAAGTTGGAAGTCATGGCATTTGCACAACAGCACCGCTATAAAAGTGGAAGGGATGATGGGATAACCTGCACATATTGTGCAGAACAGGTGCACATGGCAATACAAACAGCCCTAAAGACTAAAATGTTATTGCAGGGCTAGCAAGGGGTCATGTGTGGGAACGGCTGAGAAACAAACTATCACAACCTAAGTCCAACGTACTACCCAAATACTGTGCACCCATGGCAACTTTTGCCTTGTGCCCCTCAAGTTTATTTTCAATATGAGAGGGACCTTGCAAAGTGCAGTTTGTGATGTGGCACAGCAGGCTGCTTCTGTTCAGAAAAGAGAAGTCTAAAATTGTACCCAACTCTTTGGATCCTGGCCCATATTACCAGGGCAAAAGTGCAGAATTACAATGTGAGATATATATCTGGAGTACACTTTTTATACTTTTTCTAATATGATTATTTCATCTACCATATCCACTGCGTTTGAAGCAAAGTCTTTTGTTAAAAGTTTTGTGGCTATTGTTTAGCAGAGCCCAAATAGGAGGCAGGGCAAAGTAAGACTTGCTAATACAGTATTTCATTCAAAATGGTTTCAGATTTAGAACTAGCCAGGCCATTTCCCCTCTAAAGTTTTGTTATTATTCTGCAGTGGCCTTCAAGTGGAAACATATGCTTATTTAACTGTCATATCATATAGCATCAATTACAATTTTTTATGAAAGCGATTTTACTGGGCAAAACCTGCATTATGAGACTTTGAAAGTTATACTTGTTGCACCAAGTTTAACTTGCAGGATTAGACTTCTGTACCTTTGATTATAGTTGATTGATGTAGAAATGTCAGCAACGCTGCAATTTCAGGGTCCTAAATCACATATTAATAGTGTACTGTAGTACTAGAAACGTTTACTCAGAATTAGATCCCATTTAGTGGAATGGGAAGTTCTTTCCAGTGTTATGGGTTTGCAGGGGGCAAGGATCCCTAAAATTCCTGGGTGCCAAGTTCTCCTCATAGCTTCTGAAATTAGTAAATGTGGGGTTTGACCAGCGGATTTAGCAAGGCCTTAAAAAGGCAGCTTCCTCAGGAGATTGCCTTAGAGAGGTGCTATGAAAGAACAAAGGTGATGGCAATAGATTTGAGAGGGGAAAGTTGCAAGGGTAACTGGGGGTGTGGTGTCACCACAGGAAAAAAGTGTCTTTTTGCAAGAGGCTTTTGAAACAGAGGTTGTCAAGGGGACACTGGGGATGATGTAATGGATGGAAGAGTTGTGTTTGGCAAGGGGTTCTGGGGAAAAGGAGCAGGAAGTGGAGGAGGAAGTCTCCATGAAGGGACTGAAGGGCGGCAGCCATTTTGGCTGGCTGGAGCGGGCTGTTACGGTGGAAGCTGCTTAGGATGCATCTGAGTCCAGTGCTGTGCTGCTGGGAAGGACAAGCCCCACTTGCTGTGAATGCCCTCTCCATCTGAACTCAGGTGTAAATATGCATAAATAAGCAGTATTTAGAAGACACTGCAGACACCCTGGGTGAGCACCTGGAATCCCTGGAATCATGCTACCACTCAGCAGAGATTGTGGGTGGCGTGGAACTCTAGTTATGTAAGTACTCGGTATAAGGCTGCATATACACAAAGCCATTTGCAGCACAAAAATTAAGTTTTCCTCAATCCCAAATTGTTGATGATCGTCCTGAACATGGTGCTTCAATCTAGAGTCATCTGCCATCCACACAGGTGGCTATGCTTACTTGAAAGCTTTTCCCTTGAGTAGGTTATCCATGCCTCCCCCCCCCCCCCGCACATGCCCCAGGTGAATGAAGAAATAATAATAATAATAATAATAATAATAATAATAATAATAATAATTTATTTATACTCCCGCCCATCTGGCAGAGTTTCCCCAGCCACTCTGGGTGGCTTCCAATCAAGTGTTAAAAACAATACAGCATTAAATATTAAAAACTTCGCTAAACTGGGAAAGAAAGAAGTAGTGATGGCGATACCCACCCAGAACGTAATAGGGCAGCTGTGGACACTCCCCAACCCCATTGCCACGGCTGCCTACATCTGTTTTAACCTGTTTTCAAATGGACATACTGCAGGGTAATGCAGAATCAATCTGCAGTAAATTTCTATTCTTTAAATGAAACTGGTTTCTCAAGTACTTTTCAGTGGCAAAAAATATGCAGTAGAACCAGATTGTGCATAGAATAAAATGCTGTGTGTATGCAACCTAAGTCACTTTCCTTCTTATTAGAGATTTCAGTTTACAAAACATCATATAAACACAAGCTAAGTTCATATGTATTTATTGTACCCCAACCAGCATGAGCATGTTGTTTAGTCGTTCAGTCGTGTCCAACTCTTCGTGACCCCATGGACCAGAGCACGCCAGGCACTCCTGTCTTCCACTGCCTCCCGCAGCTTGGTCAAACTCATGCTGGTAGCTTCGAGAACACTGTCCAACCATCTCGTCTTCTGTCGTCCCCTTCTCCTTGTGCCCTCCATCTTTCCCAACATCAGGGTCTTTTCCAGGGAGTCTTCTCTTCTCATGAGGTGGCCAAAGTATTGGAGCCTCAGCTTCACGATCTGTCCTTCCAGTGAGCACTTAGGGCTGATTTCCTTAAGAATGGATAGGTTTGATCTTCTTGCAGTCCATGGGACTCTCAAGAGTCTCCTCCAGCACCATAATTCAAAAGCATCAATTATTCGGCGACCAGCCTTCTTTATGGTCCAGCTCTCATTTCCATACATGGGAAAACCATAGCTTTTACTATACGGACCTTTGTAGGCAAGGTTATGTCTCTCCTTTTTAAGATGCTGTCTAGGTTTGTCATTGGTTTTCTCCCATAAAGCAGGCGTCTTTTAATTTCGTGGCTGCTGTCACCATGAGCATATATTGTTCAAACAAAATTTTTTAATTGCTTTTTTATGCACAGGTTCAAAATCTTTTGATAGTTAAAATCTGTGAGACATTGCAAAAACTGCCAAATCTTTTGAAACAATTTATAAAGGCCCATCCATCAGATGGCACTGTTTGTGTGCCTGGCTGTTGTTAACCTGTAGGTGTGGTAGTGTATCTTCCAGTAACATGTACATCTGCAAATAGGAAAGGATGAAAGTTCTGTGGAACTGGGGTAAGGCAGACCTGTGGGGAGAAAAGAGAACAGATCAGACACAAAGTACTTTTCCAACTATGCAGTATTCTACTAGTATTTGGGTCCCGTCCCCCCCCCCCCCGCAGTGTGCTGTTTCAGCAACAGTTTAGGAAACATATTGAACAAATATTCGGAACAGCACAAATAAAATACAAACTTACTGGCACAGAACTAAGTTTACAGCTTTACGTCTAGAAAGAGCAATGGAATAATTTAGAGCAATTTTGGACACTCTCAAGTGACACATTATTTTTAATGTGGTATCTGAAGAAGTGTGCTTACACACGAAAGCTCATACCAAGAACTAACTTAGTTGGTCTTAAAGGTGCTACTGGAAGGATTTTTTTTATTTTGACATTATTTTTAGATTTTAATACTGTGGGTTTTGACCCAAATGCAGTAAAATATATTCTCTAAACTTGGATGTACCATGCAAAGTGCCATCAGGACCAGACACTATAAACTAGGATTGGCGTATAATTTCAGGGAGAAGAGATTGTAATGGAGACGGTATTGTTGCCTACTTTTATGAGGAGAATGAAGTGTTATAAATGCTGAAGATCCTTTCAACTAGAACTGAACATACTTCAAAAATATTCCCAACTTCTTGATATGCCAAAATCAATATAAGAATTCTTTATTGGCAAAAAGAATGTTTTCCCTGCACGTTACCTATTTATCCCAATATTAGATCCATACCTGCTTTTAAATCGGATGATTAATGTAATGTGCAGCTAGCAATTGCAGATTTAATGAGCGCATTTCCCACATGCTATGAATGATGCCACCTCTTTTCAGCAAGGAGTTGTTTTGTTACTTTATCGGTGTGACATCTGCATGACATCTGTTTCATTTTGGTACCGGAGGCTCCTGCTATCTACTCAAATACTCAGCAAGAGAAAGTTCTATGAATAAATCCCAAACTCCCTTCTGCCTACCCTAGAACTAGCCCGATTTAAAATGCAAATTAAGAAAACTAAGAGAAGCAACCCCTGTTAATCTAGCATATGCTATTGCCCAGTGTGGGATCTTTGAGGATGAGAAAGTGCAATTTTTCAAAACCACTCAATGAGTCAATTGCCAGGGGTTCCTAACTGAGCATGAAAACTTGTAATTCCATTAAGATGGGGAAAACAGTGGGTCTGGCTGGATCACTAGGATGACTGTGAGGGAAGAAGACGGAACGGGGAAAGTCAATGACTCCCAGCAACAAATCTTCTGCTGCATAGTCTACATACACATTAGTGGCTTAAAATGCAGCAAGGCTATTTCCCCCCACTGTGTTTCATGTGGCATTTGCGCACTATTCTACACACACACCAGAGAGGGGTAGGGGATGCATTCACCCAATGCACATTAACTGTTTGGTTTTCATGCACCTATACCTCCCTCCTAATCATTAAGCTGTTATCTGTGCCTGGCACTGTCATCCATATACAGTATGTGCAAAGGCTGTCTCAAATGTACACACCTCAGCTAAAATGCATCGTGAATGTGGCTGAAGTTTTACTTCCTGATTGAAGTTGATTTGAGAGAAAACGTTTCAAGCAGCGATATTTCTCAAGAAACTACAGGGTAGTTCTGCATTGTGGGCAATGTTGGGCGTACATGGATTCAAAAAGTCAGAGGTGGGAGTGCATTGGGGCCAGAGTAAATGATAATGTGTACAGAGCCATTTCCCTGTGTGGAGTGGAAAGGCTTGAAAGCCAATTTAGCTGGGAAGAGAGATGCCCAGTTCTGTGTTGGTTCAATGAAGAAATATTGAAAGGAGAATTCCCAGATGCTAAGAGGCAAGTTTGGGGCACGAATTCTTTGGTGAGAGAACCCTAGCAGAAATTTAAAATCACGAAATATGCAGCAAATACAGTCTGTTAGACCTTTAAAATATGCCCTTTACAGTGAATTCCAAAGTTTCTCTCTTACCCAGCATAGAAAAAGACCACACATTTGGTAAATAAAAAAATAATTTACTTACAAACTCTTCAAAGGTCAGGTTCATGCGCTTCAGAAAGTTGCACAGGCAGTAAAACTTAGCTTAATTACAAAATGTTGAAAGTTCCTAAATTATTGGTATAGGAATTCAAGAGTGACCTATGCTAAGCCTCTCAGGACAGCTTATTCTGTGGTATTATCCCCTTCATGCATTCATTAGACTTAAGCATGCTGGTTATATGAGACTTGTTATCCCACATTCTGAAGGTCAAGCCACATCCTAGTCTTCCCACTCCAACTCAGGTCAAGTCCACATGCTACCTGGGCTGTTTCAAAACAGTGTCACAAACTCAGACACTGCTACTTATTTGGACCTTGCCCTTCACAGTTCTGTTAGTGCTCATGGATGCCCTGAACACCTAAAATATTTTTTACAGGGAGAGAGACAGAGAGACAGAGAGAGAGACAGAAAGAAAGAAAGAAAGAAAGAAAGAAAGAAAGAAAGAAAGAAGGATTCTCTCTCTCTCTCTCTCTCTCTCTCTCTCTCTCACACACACACACACACACACACACAGAGAGAGAGAGAGAGAGAGAGAGAGAGAGAACCAGCTACTGAACTGTTGAGGGTGGGGAAAAACAACTTTTATTTCAGAAATCTAACCTGACCCCATCCAATGTTCATAGGAGAAGAAAGAACGCTCAGCTTCAGCTGCCGGTTGCCCTGGGATGTGAGAACAGAAGAGAAGCACCCTGTGGCTTCTGCCATCAGCCAGGTGACTGGGTTGTTTGTGTTTAGGGGTTGTGCATATGGATCTGTGTGTATTTATTATAATCTGTTGTAAGCTACTCTGAGGATCATTCAGTCAAAAGGGTGGAGGAGATACAGAATCTTCTGAATTAGTAAAATAAATAAAAAATCTGAACATATGGAAAGCTTAGTGACCACTGCTGTATGAGAAGAGATAAGGCCCCCAAGAGCTAGAAGAATCCAGTGTTTTAATGTGAGGAAAGGCTTCAGCACCATCAGCGTTATCTTTATGGTAGTGATGTTTGTTTTTTAAAGGAGGTGGGTGTGGGTGCAGAGGGAAATCAATCCATACTCCAGAAGCAAGGGAAATGGAAAGTAAGTTGCATTTGTGTATTGTAGGAGTTGATTCTGAATCTCCAACAGGTTCAGGCCATAGGAACATTGCTAAATATAGCAACCACTTTACTGAATGATGAGCCAACAGTTTTGCAAGATAATAGAAATACAGCTAGCTTCCTTTTTGCCATCCAAAAGTCTTGCCTGCAATGCACAAAACGTATCTCATTCATTATCTTGTCTCCCAGAGCCCTTGGCTCGGTCTGCTTGTTCTACTTGTTACAGTTACAAGAACTAAGTAAATTTAAATCCCAGGGATCGTGTACTGTACATACACGGTGAAAAGAGCACATCGCTGTCCTTTTGGGGTGTGGGGGAGGGTGGTGATGGTGGTGAAAGCTGGGCTTCCTCCAAAGGGCACTTCTACATATCTTGCTACAATTAGACTATTTGGAGCCAAGCAATGTGGAGCCTTAACTAATTTCAGCATTCACTTCTGCTAAATTATTTATGACGCTTTCCATGCAGGCTCTGGCTTTTTTAAAAAGCCACACACACGCCTAATGCTCTATGTTATAATGCTCCATGTGAAAATAAAGGACTAATTCTGCACCCAGTGTCCAACTAGTACAGTAGTTTAAAACACAGTAACTGATGCTTAAGCCAAGCATTTGATACATTCAAAGAGACCCGAATGGAATTTCTGCCATGTACAGAGCTACTAAATCATGTTCATTAATGATGAGAATGCTTAATGTTTTCATATAAGCAGCTGAAACAACATTAGAAACATTTAATAAAAATACAGCCAGCCACTCCTATCAAAAACTCAGACACCTCAAGTATAAAACAATGAAGATTTTAAAAACAGAGAAAGTCCCTCTGTTTTGCAACTGCAAAGTCAGCATTATACATCTATTGAAACTGTTTGCAGGGGGAATCTTCAGCCTGAACTTTGTAAAAGTGAAAATACAGAAAGGTAAAATAGATGGTTTGATAGTTTCTTTTTCTTTTCTTTCTTTTTTGAAAAATTACAGTGGACCAATGCATCTCAGACTTTTAAGAGTGGGGCCAACCTGTAAACTTATTCAGTCCTTTTTGGGCCAGTTTTAATCTAACGCTCTGCACATTGCTGGCTTAAAATGCAGCTAAATTCTTCTTTGTCTCAGTTTGGATCAAAGCTGGTTTGGGGAGAACACTGTTGAATAAGAAATCACAGAATAGATACAGGATAGATATGGATTGTGGTTAATGCCATGCAAAACCAGCTGTGGGGAGCACACTGTATGCAGACTAAATGGGAGTGTGTACACAGCCTGACACCACCTTTCAAGCCATACCTCTCTCTATAACAGGAAGCACAAGAAGATCACACCTGTAGTTAGCTATGAATCTTTTGTTTTTCTGTGTAAATATAGATATAGGCAACATGTATTTGAGTTGAATTAAAGCATAATTAGGGAGGGAGGGAGACTTTAAGTCATCACACTAACACATCACATCACACTGACAAGAATGGTGTGCTGTGAGCCTTGTAAAAGTTCCTCAAAATGTGTGTGTGTGTGTGTTGTGCAACCCACCCAGAAACACATTGTTACCCACGGTTTGAGAAGCTCTTCAGTAGGCAAAGTAAAGAGCAAAACACGCAGGTTTTTGGAAATTAGAGAACAAATAACTTCACTGATCAGTGGGTTGCCAAAATCAACAGCCGCAGAAACAGGGAATACAGAGGGAGAGTTGTCACTGAATTCTATCCAAACCAAGAAAGGGAATTTTGTAGGTTCTTGTTTGGGTACTACATTTTAAAAATAATAATAGTTCAAGGATTGGGGGAGTTTTAATAAGAGTCGATCTAGACATGATGTGCGAGATCCATGCATCAAGAATCTCCCACATTTAAAAAGCTAAAAGGAACCAGAAAGGAAAACCATGGTGCCAAGGGAGGAGTTTTCAGAGGTTTTAGCACAATCCTATGCATGTTTATGCAGGGACGCGGGTGGCGCGCAGGGACGCGGGTGGCGCTGTGGGTAAAACCTCAGCGCCTAGGGCTTGCCGATCGCATGGTCGGCGGTTCGAATCCCTGTGGCGGGGTGAGCTCCCGTCTTTTGGTCCCAGCTCCTGCCCACCTAGCAGTTCGAAAGCACCCTTAAGTGCAAGTAGATAAATAGGTACCACTTTATAGCGGGAAGATAAACGGCGTTTCTGTGTGCTGCGCTGGTGCCGGCTCACCAGAGCAGCTTCATCACGCTGGCCACGTGACCCAGAAGTGTCTCCGGACAGCGCTGGCCCCCGGCCTCTTAAGTGAGATGGGCGCACAACCCTAGAGTCGGACACGACTGGCCTGTACGGGCAGGGGTACCTTTATGCATATTTATCTACTAGGGCTTACATAGGTTATGTAGAATTATAGGCCAAAATCATTGACCACCTGAAAGATATAGGTACCATTATGATTTCCCTGACTAAACAAACACACTGGTACCTCGGGTTAAGTACTTACTTTGTGCCGGAGGTCCATTCTTAACCTGAAACTTTTCTTAACCTGAAGCACCACTTTAGCTGATGGAGCCTACCACTGCCGCCGTGCCGCTGGAGCACAATTTCTGTTCTCATCCTGAAGCAAAGTTTTTAATCCGAGGTAATATTTCTGGGTTAGCAGAGTCTGTAACCTGAAGCTTATGTAACCTGAAGGTACCACTGTAGCTGATTTGGGAGAGGGCAATTTATATTGGGAAAACAGTGCAGCCCCAAACTGACCCTTACCCCCATACACACATACATACCAGTGGCTGCTTTTAACTTTTAAAAACAATAATAAGATCCTGATCTCAGATGTCCCATAGCTCACCTCATTGCACTCTTAATACAGCTTCCAGACCTTCACTATTTTTGCATGAGATTCAGTCACATCCTGGCAAATTCAGGCTGCACAATCAAAGTTGAATTGGAACTCTTGCAACGCAAACCTATTTCCCCCAAAGATCAGACTTCTTGCGATGAGGAAAGTGGCCAGAAAACGCACTGGAAAGTGTGGGATAGCACTTGCTTTGATGCAATGCGGTCCTTTTTGTTAAAGCGTTCAGCTGGAAGCAACCTAAGAAATGGGGTCCACACATCCCTATGTTGCTTCTGAGAGGAAAAAGGTCCAAGAAATCTAGACAGAATAAGAACCTCTCAGGCTAGTAGCCAGAGGGGGGATATACATATCTTTATTCACATATTAGCTGCTTCTCTTCTTATGAAAAACTGTTGTAAGATGAAAACTATTCACACACATTATATGCACATATAAAATTGTGCGCAATTTTTTATATTTGAGTCCTATATGCTTCATGTTTTATTTTAAAATGTGATCTTTTTAATATGGGCCTTGTGATTTATCGCACTTTTCCAAGCAAGCATAAGCAATTACGGTACTATTTTAACAAATCCTGCAGGAATGGTAACACAACTCTCCTGTTCATTATCTACAAATCCCATTAAAAAGTACTCCAAACAAGCCTAAGGAGACTCACAAATCATGAAGGGTTGCCATGGGGAGGATAAGCATCTCTTCTCCTCCTTACATAGCATAGTCAAGAGAAGAGATAAAAGTTCAAATGGCAACTCAAATGAGTTTGTCTTGATGTTAGGAAGAAACTTTTTGCTATATAAGTAATGCTGAACATTGAAACAGGTCGCCTAACAATGCAGCGGCTTCTACAACACTGGAGGCATCCAAAATAGTTTAAACTATATATTACACTGAATGCAATTCTGAATCTAATGTTGCAGGTTTTTAAAAAATGCAAATAGCACCAGCTGGGGTGGGTTGATAATTAATAGGATCAGAGTAGGTGTGGAAAGGAAAAAGTCCTCCCTGTCCTCTACTGCAATCCTGAGGAAAACATCTCTTCTGAAGCTAGTATTGTTTTGAAGGGAAATTCCCTCATTGGTGTCAGCTTAAACCGCATTCAGCCTTTCTCAACCTTGGGTCCCCAGATGTTTTTGGCCTACAGCTCCCATCATCCCTGACCACTGGTCCTGTGAGCTAGGGATCAAGGGAGTTGTAGGCCAAAAATATCTGGGGACCCAAGGTTGAGAACCACTGGATAGGTAGATATAAATACAAATACTTTATAATGTCACTTTTAATTGGATCCACATTTTTATGGCACCACTTTTCATAGGAGGGATGTGTGTTTATATTTTGTTGTATGTACAGATTACTTTATCTTTTTGTTCCTCTTTGCATTGTAACCAGAGAGTAAACACTGCAAATTACCATACATTAAAAGAAGACCCATAGCAGCTAACATCGTAAGGAAAAATACTGTAGTCAATATCAGAAAAAAACATTCTGTATAACAATTTAGTTAAAAAGTGATTAAAAAATAACAAAGCAGCGTTATTATCTTACATTAATATAAACAATTCATACACTACAGTGCAGCCAAACAAACACAAGATGCAGACAGAAGACAAACCTTTCCACAGCCCTAAATGTGCACAGTGTGATACTGCAAAACTGATTCTCTAAAGCTGCATGTTAAATCTGAAAAGTGAATTAGAAAGCAATTGCTCAGAAACATAAAGTCTTGCAAAATGTTATAGAATGTTTCCAGTCTGCAGACCTGGCGTTTAATGATCTGTTTGTATAATCCCTTTATGCCATAAAGCAACAGAACCCTCCATAATTCTAATAGCTTGTCAATTACCTGTTTTTTTAAAAAATGCAATGGGTGGGAGAATAATCTAGAAACTTGAATCAATGGTGCTTCCACAGAGGTTGAATGGAGCTATAAATCATACAAAAATTAAGCAACAGTTTCTAGGATAATACTCCAAATTTACCTTGCACTTATTTCCTTGATTGTAACAGGATTTCCCATGTCAATAATATCTCATCTTGGTAAGAAACAGCAGCTTAGTTTGATTGCCTCTGTTTCCATATCCAAGATGTGGATGCAAACTGAGCTTGATGTTGTTCAATAGCATTCTGGGAGACATAATTTATGGCATTATAATGGAATCATAGAGTTGTACAGTTGGAAAGGGCGGCAAGGGTCATTTAGTGCAACCCCCTGCAATGCAGGAATCTTTTGCCCAACATGGGGCTTGAACACATGACCCTGAGATTAAGAGTCTCATGCTCTACTGCAGGGGTCAGCAAACCTTTCCCGCAGTGGGTCGGTCCACTGTCCCTCACACACACACACACACACAGAGAGAGAGAGAGAGAGAGAGAGAGAGACATCACACATATGCCTTCTCGGTTTGCTGCCTGCCTTATTTGCTGAAGGGTTGGCGGTGGTGGTGCGAAACAGGCTTCCTCCCCACCTAGAGAAAGAAGGCGCTGCGCTTAGCTTCCCAGGGGCTGCCACCACCACCGCTGCTTCTTCTTCTTGTGAAGCAGGTAAGCAGAGTGAGCTCGTCCGTTCCACTCTCTAGCCCACAGGAGCACCAGGGCAGCAGCAGCGGGAGGAAGAGGCCAAGCAGTGGCGGCTCTGTCAATCAAATGCCGCTGAGGTAAACCAGGCACGGCATTTGATTGGCAGAGACGTTCCCGTGCTGCACTGAGGTAAACCAGGCACGGCATTTGATTGGCAGAGACGTTCCCGTGCTACACTGTGGTAAACCAGGCACGGCATTTGATTGGCAGAGCCTCCGCCACTCGGCCTCTTCCTCCCGTCGCCATTGCTGGGAGTCTCGGCTTCGCGGTGGGTTCTGGCTTTGCGGCGCAGACCGGATTTAGGAGCCAGGTGGGCCTGATCTGGCCTGGGGGCCTTAGTTTGCCAACCCCTGCTCTACCAACTGAGCTATCCCAGGAAACGCCGGCATTGGGTATACAGTATATTGCTAATCAACCAACAACCTATGTCCATTAACTGCTTTGAAGAATTTAGCAGAAAAGCTAAATCTTTCACCCACCACATGGTATTCTTCCATTCAACTTGCAGCTTTATGTACAACATTAACTTCTTCTCCTTCACAAGTATGGCATTATCTTGTCCAGTAGTGCATTTATAAGTATGTATGTATAGTATACTGTTGAGGAGGCCCCAGGTTATTAGTATATGCTGTTAACTGAGAGCATACCTCTGAAACTTGACTACAGAAAATGAATTGCCATTGTTGAATTCCAGCATTTTAGTTTGTTTCCACTCTTCATTTCTTCTGCTCCTTGTTTCAACTCAGTGGATGGAGCTCCATAAAAGTGGGGGTCACCAAACCAGTGTCCGTGAAGGCCTTCACTGGTACTCTCAAACAGACATTTTATCTAACATAAGTTATTGTGTATTATTTTTAGCGCAAAAGGGGGGAAAATATTTGCGCCATCCCAGACTGTCAGTGTTTTCCGTTTTAGTCTGAAGGGATGAGTATGGATGTACATAGGTAGGACTCCCTCTGTACGATGGTTCAATGTGTTTTTTAAAAATGCATTTTCAGTCATGGCTAGCTAGCTTGCCGGGTCTTTCATCTAGATACCCCAAGCTTTTTAAGTAACAGTTTTTGCTTTCCACATAGTATAGAAAAATGTGTAACACAATAGCAGAACCCAAAATATCACAAATTATTTTTGCTGTTGAAATCTGGTAATTGTAATGTTGAAAATCTTCAGGTAATGAAATGCACATGTACGCTTTAGAGGAAATCCAAAATAATCTGTGTCACATTAGAATTATCTCACTGATAAGATCACCTTTTCAAACCTTAACTCACACAGCATGCAATGTCTGGATTTAACCACACAATGTTATGCAGGTCACTCATAAACATTTCACTAGAGTGTCCATTTGTACAGGGACCTCCCTGTTCTGTACTCAGCTGTGCTATCGGTACTGAAATGTCAACAGGCCAAACTAGGTCTTTTGAAATTCTGCAAAGCTCCTTGGCCACATATATCTTAACTACAAATCATTACATGTAAAAGTGTAAGTTTTTCTCTTTATATTATTAAAATCCTAATAACGTTGGCCTTGCGGGCAGACAATATACCGCATTTTTCCATCTATAAGACTAGGGTTTTTTTTAACCAAAAAATTAGGTTTAAAACTGGGGCTTGTCGTATACACTGGTAGTGCTGAGGGATGTTTTTTTAATTTGGAGTCCCTCAAAATAGGAGGCTCTTATACAAATGGGGGGCTTATAAACGGAAAAATATGGTATTTTGCATTAATTACTCTCTCACTTAGCTCTACTTGGCATATATTATCAAGGTTGCTTTGTGCACAGGGTGAGTTTGTTCACATTTTAATATGTTTAATTCTTATTCTTTTTACTCCACTGCAGCCAAAAAGACTCCCAGAGCAGGTTACATAAGATCTTTTTAAAAGCAAGACAGTCCCTGCCTGGAGGCTGCTTTCTAAAAGTCGCAACACAAAAGGGATTGAGGGGAGAGGGAAGGGGAGGGAAACAAGCAGATTCGCATAGTAACCAGCTGTAGTTTACCCCTCACAGAGCTATAGTTCCCAGAACACTTCCCATATTACAGTACAGTGTCCAGTGTCTTTGGGGCGTGGTAGTGGGGATGTTCTTTAAATGCATGGTGTGTATGCACCTTAGGCAGACAGAGACAGCAGCTTCAGGTAGCAAATGCTAAAGGGGGACAATGGGGAAGTGTTGGATGGTAGAGCTGTGAGTGCCATCATGTGGTGTACTCTGTGCCTCCTAAACTTGTCTGTTCCCCATTATGTGGTTACACTTTCAGTCCAGCTGTCTTCTGTACGTGGAATGGGGTTGGGCATCATGTCACCTCTTCCTTCAGGCAGCAAAATGTCTTAGGCCAGCAAAATGTCTGATTGGCAGTGGATCTCTGAGTGTCAGGCAAAAGACTCAGCACTTACTAACTGATCCTTCTCACTTTCTAGCAACTCTTCTGCCAACTGCCTCTGGGAGAATGACTCAGTCAAAAGTACTTGGAAGGATGGACGAGGTAAAACCTTTTTAATTGGAGATGCTGGAAACTAAACCTGGTCATTCAGAAATGTAACTATGATATTTAGAGGCAAAGTTGCTTACAGAGAATTAAGAAGTTGGCAAAAATAATAAGCATTATTGAATGGGCAGGATAATGCCTGAAGAGTAAAGCATCAACAATAAAATGTAGATGCACTGCCAAATTACAAAAGAGGGTTAGTAAATCTAGGTCTTTATGATACTCTGAGGCAGCCCAGATTTATTGGGTAGGCGATGGATGTTCCATGATAAGTCAAACATTTGGTACAAACTGAAACAAGAGCTAATGGAATTTCCCAAGGATATCTTCCATTGGGGAGGTGAAAACCAAAAGCAATGCTTTTAGACAGAGGGTAATTCCATGGCAGTCACAGAAATCACGAGAAAATACAGAAATAGATTGAGTCTGGGAATTTCAGAATTAGATTCAGTCAGGAGAGATTAAAAAAATAAGCCTGGAAGGTAAATTAGATATGATATCACACACACACAGAGAGAGAAATGTTTGTGTTTTAAACCATAAGATTATTTAGGCTTGTGGAAAGATTGACCAACACATGGAGAAAAGCAGGAGAAAATATGCCTTAAAGACTTTTGCTAGGGATCACTATACAGATGCTGAATAATTAACTTGTT
The DNA here is from genome assembly GCF_965112155.1 of Podarcis liolepis. Taxonomy (NCBI): domain Eukaryota; kingdom Metazoa; phylum Chordata; class Lepidosauria; order Squamata; family Lacertidae; genus Podarcis; species Podarcis liolepis. Next base: position 67,103,647 of record NC_139557.1, on the reverse strand, counting down.
CTCGGGCTCCTACACATGCCATAAGGTACGCGGGGCCGTGGAATTGCTTGCCAAGTCCTTAAGGCAATCACACTTCATGACACTCCCAAGGAAGATGCCAGATGCTGACGGAATGTTCTGAAGTTCCTATTTCAGCCTATACAAATTTTTCAAATAGTTCTAACTACAGATTTAGGCTGCCAATGTTCATTTATGTACACCATGCAATATAAGCCATGAACCGAATTAGAAATTTCAGATCTTTCTGCTCTTGGAAGTAAAATATAGAATAAAATGTAAACCCCCCCCCCCAATCTTTTGCTGGTTCTTAAATGAAACCACAAGTGTAGCAAATGCAAAACAATCCTTCAATTATTACAGAGCATCAACAAGTGTTGATGAGTAGTTTAGAGGGATTTTGATGTTCAGTAAGGTATTTGAGCTTAGCAAAGAAAATAAACAGAACTTCTATTAATTGCCTTGTGAGTGGGCTAGAAGCACACATTCAATTTGTAGGCAAGGTTAATTATCTCCCTCCATACCAAGTGATTAGTGCCTGCTGCGTCATTTTAAAAAAAGCCCAGCTGATGCTCCTTGGGTATTATATCCCAAATGTCTGAGACATATTTGGGTACTTTGGGTGATCGGTCATAAGGTAAGCCTACACAAAGTCCATTATACAACATATAGAGACAGAAAAGGACTTTGTTCCAGTATCTGACATTTGGTTTAATGAGAGTTACTCTCAACTAATTGTGTATAAGATTGTACTTTGTAGTTGAATTGGCCAACTGTTCCATCTCTTGGCTATAATATTTTGATGGTTACCACTTTCTGTCATGCAGAATGATGTTCAGAATCCCACAAAGCCTTTCTATACACACTTGTGACAGAGCAAGTGAAAAGGTCTGCTAGTGTAAGAAGAAAGGTGTGTTTGACCAAGAGGCAGATACAGATAGGGTTTTTATATTGGGTATATTTTATTTCATTTTTCTGAGAGAGGCAAATGGACCTTAGTGCCAGCATTACCTATGTATAAAAGGAACTAAAAATAAATACTACTGGGAACCGTCTGTGTTAGAAAAAGAACCTTGATAGATATTCAGATGCAAAGCCTAAGATGTGAAAACTTAAATGTCATCATTCAGATTCCATCTGTGTTCTAGTTTACATCTGTTGTATTTATAGGAAATCATCAGAAATTCAAAATATTTGTTTGCTTATATACGCAAACTAAAAAAAAGAATAAAATGAAAATATATCCTCAGCTGTGACGTAATCAAAATGACTGACCCTTCTTTGCTAGGTTCTCTTATAGCACATAAATAAGGAACCGGCTGTATAGGAACACACACAAACAGAAAAAACAGGTCCAGGCCAGCATACAAAGACACAATATATGGCAAGCAAAGTACAACAAATGTATTTGTCACAATGTACCCGCTGTTACAAGGCATACAGTACATGCAAGCGGTACTCCAGAACCATCAAAATGAGTACAGTATTAGAATTTATGATATATTTTCATTATCTTTGACGCAAGGGAGATGGCAGAGCAGCAGTAGCAAACAGGGCTGGAGCCCGGTGATCCCAGTTTCCAAGAGAAACTTCTTATTCAGCTGACAATATAAAAGAAAATGGTAGCAGCCCAAGCCAAGCAATATAGTGTAAACTTTTCCAGACCGTGTGCAGGCTGACTCACCCTGTGAAGTTTACAAGGTCCCACATTGGGTACAAGCAGAGGCAACTACTGCGTGCTGGCTAGCAGAAAACAGAGGAAGCCCACTAGGGGACATTTATGAGTAGAGACTGTGAAACACCCAGGGTTTCTTAAAGAGGTACTACAAGAAACAGCCCAAATCAAAAGAAGTATTCAACCTATGGGGTGTGACTGTATTATGAAGATGTATAAACTTAAATTCTTGTGTCAAGAGTACCTTCTCAGTATTAATTCTGTTGTATGGGTCCCTGTCCTGTAGTATGAGGACTTTCTTTTATTTTCTTTCTTTTTTTAAAAACCAGGGGAGGGAAATGCACTGTGTGAATATTCAGTTTTGCTTAAAAAAAGTAAATCATTAAGCTGACTCAAATAATAGCCTGGAAAGAAGAAGCACACCTTTCATGAGTAGCACCAGGACATCAAGGGGTAAATAAAACAGGGAAATAGTTGCTAGCTGAGGGCATATTTTTAAGCTGGGGAAAACCCTTTTTCAGCCTGAGGGACACATTGCTTTCCAGGTAACTCTCCAAGGGCACTTTGCTAGTAGTGGGTGGGGCTAGAGGCAAAAGTGGGTAGAGCAACACGTGTAAATTTTACCTTTTATACATGCACTCCACTCTCTCTATCCTCCATCCAGGCAAGCAAGAGGCATTATCAGAGTTCAAGGACAAGTTCCAGCCAGGCAAAAACATATGAGTCAAAAACAGCTCTAGTGAGTTGTTTGGCCTGGGGAGAGTTACAGGGGCCAGTTAGACAGGTGTTGGGTGCCAGCTTGGCCCTGCGACTGTGGGTGCCCAAGGCCGTGGGGGCCATGCAACGTGCATGGCCCTGGCACTGAAATTTGTGGGTGCCTGGCCCCTTCATGGGGAATTTGGTGGGTCCTCGGGCACCCAGGGCTCCAGGGAGTTGGCAGCTATGACATAGAGGGCCACAGTTGGCTTCCAGGCCAGAGGTTCCCTCCTGCCTTAAGTGAAGAGCTTTATAGACCAAGGAAGTAGTAAGGCAGCAGCAGTAAAAATGCATGTACCTTTTCATCAAGTCTTCTTTCTCTAGTTAGCAGTTAACCATTCAATTTTTCTCCCCCATGTCATATTTGAATGTGAAATATTCCCTGGAATCCTTCGCTGCAATATAAATAGATATTCAGCTTTAGCAAAATAGCCAGTAGCTGTAGTGCAGAAAGTCTGTTATTTGGAATTTAGATAAACCCCCAAAGCAAAAATAACTGTGAGGATTTAACCAAGGAGGAATTGGAATCTGACAGTTTAGCCAATCAAAACTCCTGAGTGTTGACATTAGGAAAAGACTTGCATATCCTGTTCTGCAACATGCTTGTATCTCCAGTCAGCAGGAGTCGAATGCAAAGGGATCCATTCATAAAAACCGTTTTCATGCTGCTTGCTCTTGCACTGCGTGCAAAATAACATGTTGCAAGACAATGTGCTGAGCCTGTAAATAGTACCTCCTCACCCCTTAATGTTTACAGACCTTTTTTTTTGGTCTAGAAACTTTGCATTCTTTGCCAGACCCTTGTGAAACTGATACAGTGTGTGTAGTTCTCACTCCCTATCTCCTTAATTTTAAAGAGAGGATGCCACTCAAAGTTAAGGGGGAATGGCTGGGCTATAGAAGAGAATAGCTTTACATCTGTTTCCCTTCAAACATTTTCTGCCCCCACTTCCCTGTACTTTGAGTGGCATTAATTCTACTTGGCATCTGCTTCTTACCCACAAAGAGAGAGAGAGACAGAGAGAAAGTGAGGAGGTGAATCTGAGTGAGGACGACATAAAGTGTTCCACTCTGTGATTCGGAGTTCCAGAATATTCAATTTTACACCAAGGTCACCAGTACGCTACAAAGCAAAAGTTCAAGTATATACTTGGCTCTGCTTCTCTCCCCCCCCCTTAAAAAAGAATTGTGCATTATTGAATTATTATAGAAAAGAATTACAGTCCCACTGTTTGTGTTAGCCAATCTGATTAAACCTGCATAAGAGAAAATCCACGCAAGTGACTTTTCTTACCGAGGGAGAGCCATTTTCTCGTAATGTCCCCATATCAGATTTTGTAGGAGATGGATGAAAAGGAAATGTTGGCAGAATAGAAATCCTATTAAAAAATATCATTGCACGTGCAAGCCAGTACTGCCAGGCATGGAAAACTGGAGAGCCATTTCTGTTGACTCTGAATTGTGATCCGCTTCTGGATGCAGTTGCTGTATGATAGCTGTGTGTCGTGTGCTTCAGCATGTGAGCATTTAACTGCAAGCTACATCCTTTTGCTTGTAACCAAAATCTGACAGCTCTTTTTGGGGGGAAAAGCTGCTTTGGCAAGGGGAAGATTTAGGGCAGAGAGCAACATGGAGTAGCAGGGCTCAGGGCTGGCTCTGTCATGAAGCAAAATGAGGCAGCTGACAAATTTGCACCTCCAGGCCCCTTATCTCTCTGGTCGACACAACCACACACCCATTCAAGACATTTAAACACAGGCAGCCTCATAGGCCACCCTGCCCAGAACGCCTCTCTCTGAAGGACACCTGGCTCTTGCACAGTGCCAGACAGCAGGGAGGGATAGCCAGAAACTGAGGCCCAGGCATGGCTGGTGCAATTGACAAGTAAACTGGGGGAGGGGGTGTGGAGACGTAGCTATGCTGAGGGTTATTAATCCTTTCCCCTTCGACCACATCTCTGCTCCCAGTTGGACCTATGGGCATTCAGCATAACAGTGGCCCAGAGCCTACATGAGCACAAATTATGCACATGATAAAGGAATCCACTTTTGCAAGCTTTCTTCTTGTGCAGGTTCATCTTCACCACACATTCAAAGCACTATTAGAAGACTTTAAACAGCCATGGCTTTCCCCCAAGGAATCCTGGGAACTGTCTTTTGTTAATGGTGCAGAGACCCCTATTCCCCTTGCAAAACTGCAATTGTGTTTCTAAACATTCAAGCTTATGGTCAAGTGTACGTTCCACAGTGAAATGTTAAAGTAGTTATACCAAGTGAGTAGATAGGTGGGTTTACACACACAGTTGTGGGCTTCTGCATGCTGTTGCCCACTATGCACATCTGAATGAGTTATATGTGTTAATTTTAAGCAATGCAATTTTAAGCAACGCTGTATCCAGGTACAGGCCTGCCTGTATTTTGAGGAGTACCACAAAAAATCAATCTCAGATTGCATGTGTGAATTCATCCACATATGCTACATAGCTTGGGTGGCTTTCAGATACTCAGAGTAAACCCAATGGAATTTAATAGATCTAACCCATGCTCATTCATTTCGATGGGTCTCCTCTGAGTAAAACTTAGTTGAATACCACCCCTTGTTTGGAGTTCTCTAATGAACGGAGGGGAATCTTGTCTTGATAACCCTAAAGTGTTTCTAATCTGTTGCTTATGGGTACTTCACAACCCTGACAAGAGTGACAGAGTTTACTTGCTAAGAATAACTTCTTTTCTTTTTAGGTCAAAGGGAAATCTAAAGAGATTTGAACTTCCTTTGGGCATCCTAAAACCAAGGGGGTGGGGAACAGAGCCCTGGCTCAGTGTGAAATAAAGAAATAAATAGTAAACTCTGTCTAAGATGCCAATCAGATTAATGCAGTCCCTTTCATGTAAAATAATGGCAGGGTTCTGAACCTTGTTTTGAGGAAAGCAGATAACTGCAGATAAGATCAGAAAGCTCTGGCATTCAGTCAAAACAGGCAAGAGGGAGCTGAGCTAAGGAATGTGCTGTGCCTGGGGAAAGCACCCTACAAGCTAAACAGTCTAGGACACGCCTCTTCTCAGGGCATAAGCTTCATGGGTGGTACAGCTCACAAGCATCAGGAACTTGGGAAAGAGGCCTTGAGCCTTGCTTTCGAAATATTTTCTTTCCCCTTTCCCTTCTGCACCCCTCTTCCACTTTGCTCCATTTCCTTAGGACAGCTCTACTTACACTGAGTAGACAACAGAGCATATGTTTGAACTAATGTATTGTTCACAAGTGCAACTTAATTATTTCCCCCCCATCATGTATTTTTTTTAAAAAAAGAAAGTCTTTATATCCCTCCTCTTCCAAAAGGTTCAAGGCAGGATACCAGCATTTTAGAAACAGATACGCATGCACAGTTTTAAATTAGCAACTCTTAAGGCTAAAGCAGTTATTATCGTCATCATTATTGTAGCAACTCATAATACTTAAATGTGTTTAATTCTTACCAAGCCCCCTGGAACTCAGTTTGAATACTTAAAAGTTCCGATTCTGGATATTGCATTGTAGAGTCTAAACTAGATATAGTTGATCCATGGCCTGTGGGTCACATGTAGCCCCCGATACTTTTTTTAGTGACGCCTCTAAGATCCCCCAAAATTCATAATTAAAAATTGTATATACATATGCACATACATATACATGTGTACTACTCCTATGAGTCCCCTGCTGTAATGCCATAATACCAGAAATTTCAGTCACTTTCATTTGGGTTTCCAGTGGATTTTGGTTAACTGACACTTGGAATTCCAGATGTACATAGAATTTTCAGCAACCACATGCCAGAGACTTCATCACTACTTAATCCTCATAATGGAAAAGCAGCTTGGAAATTAAGAGCTTACTAAGCTTTTGAAAGGTATTTAGGCAGTTTCTCGTTCAAGCAGCTATTGCCAACCATGCACAGAGGGTATGATAGGCTAAACTACATCCTGTGCTCCTGTTAAGCGGGTGTGTTTGTGTGCCTATGTGTACAAACTCCCCCTGCATTGGCTTAGATGAGTGAGATGTTGCTGAACCTTGTCCTGGACATCGTGCCATGCTTCTTTCTTCCTTATTAGAATATTTACAACATAATCAGAAATGGTAGTGACTAGCCATGTAAAATACCTTGCAATCACATGGACGCCTCAGTTAACTGGTGAACTCAGTGTGAAAAAGATGCAGAAGGTAAATTCCATGCTAGCAATTATAAGGAACGTAATAAAATTGCCAGAGTATAAGTATTGCCATTATACAGGTCTATGATCTGGCCATACTTACATTGTAAGCAAACTGCTTTGGTGGCCCCATCTCCAAAAGAATATCGTCTATCTAGAAAAGATGCCAGGAAGAGCAAGCAAAATGACCAGAGAGCAGGATTCCCTTCCTGTATAATAATATGCTAAAGTGTTAGGAATTTTTAGTTTAGAAAAAAAGGTGATGGGGTTACAGGTGGGGCTTACATATTATATATGGAGTGTAGAAAGTGATTGGATGCTTTTAAACCTCTTGTACGATACAAGCATGTTGTATCTGTGGTAAACTTTCGCCCCCAGCCACTCGCCCCTCCCTCACCTGTCTTTGCTCGCCGGCCAGACCAGGTTTCTTGAGCAGGGTTGGCAGGCGTGTTTACTTTTTACAGAACAGGACAAAATAACACCGGTAAGGCTGCCACCACTCCCTTTGTCCCGGGGAACCCAGAGCCACAACCCAGGGAGAAGGCTGTGCCCCGTTATTGCTGGTTATCCCCCCTCCACAAGCTGTATCCACAGACTTGCAGACAGAAATTCTACGGTAGAGCGTAACCAAGCGTAAGGCTAGGAATTAGCTTTTCCCCCGGAAAGGCACACAAACCAAAACAGTTTCTTTCTTTAAAATTTATTTTAAAAGAACATAAGAAAACATGCTAAAATAGCAGGCACTTCTTTAGTAAGTTACAGGCAAGAAAAAATAAGAACATTGTAAAATCTAACTAACTTACATACTCACAAATAAAGCAAAGAGAGAATAGTTAGAGTCCTTTCAAAGTTCCGCATTCAGAGGCTTTCGCAATTCTCCATCACAAAGGACGTAAGGACAGCTACTTAGATGGAACATCAGCAGCCGGGCGATTTGCGGATAGCAAAGCGCGCTTTCTTAGCCATTCCCAAGATCTTTTATAATAATAATAATAATAATTTTTATTTATATCCCGCCCTCCCCAGCCAAAGCCGGGCTCAGGGCGGCTAACAACAATCAAATAAACAATCAAATAATAACACATTCTAAAAATATTTCATTATAAAAATTAGTTAAAATCAAATTGATGGCAACCGATTAAACAAAATTCTGTGCAGGTTGCCAGAGGAGGGAGTCAGGCTGCGCCCTGACCAAAAGCCTGGCGGAACAACTCTGTCTTGCAGGCCCTGCGGAAAGATGTCAGGTCCCGCAGGGCCCTAGTCTCTTGTGACAGAGCATTCCACCAGTTTGGAGCCGCAGCCGAGAAGGCCCTGGCTCTAGTTGAGGCCAGCCTAACCTCTCTGAGGCCTGGGACCTTGAGGATGTTATTATTTGCAGACCGTAGGTTTCTCTGTGGGGCATACCAGGAGAGGCGGTCCCGTATGTACGAGGGTCCTAGGCCGTATAGGGCTTTAAAGGTTAAAACCAGCACCTTAAACCTGATCCTGTACTCCACCGGGAGCCAGTGCAGCTGGTATAATACCGGATGAATGTGCTCTCGCAGCGAAGACCCCATAAGGAGTCTCGCCGCGGCATTCTGCACCCGCTGGAGTTTCTGGGTCAGTCTCAAGGGCAGCCCCACGTAGAGCGAGTTACAATAATCCAGTCTGGAGGTGACCGTCGCATGGATCACAGTGGCTAGGTCAGGACGAGAGAGATAAGGGGCCAACTGCTTAGCTTGGCGGAGATGAAAAAATGCCGCCTTTGTTATAGCTGTAATCTGCGACTCCATAGAGAGGGAGGTATCGAAGATTACACCCAAACTCTTAACGGACGGTGCTGGCACTAATTGCACCCCCGCAAGAGATGGGAGTTGCCCCCTCGATCCCATATCGTCCCGCCCCAGCCAGAGGACCTCTGTCTTCGAAGGATTTAACTTCAACCGGCTCCCACGTAACCATCCAGCCACCGCTTCCAGACATCTGGTCAGCGTGTCTGGGGCCGAGTCAGGATGGCCATCCATCAACAGATAGAGTTGGGTGTCATCAGCATACTGATGGCAACCCAGCCCAAAACTCCGGACAAGCTGGGCGAGGGGGCGCATAAAGATGTTAAAAAGCATCGGGGAGAGAATTGCACCCTGAGGCACTCCACACACCAAGGAGTGGCGTGATGACAATTCCCCCCCAAGCGCCACCCTCTGTCCCCGACCAGAGAGAAACGAGCGCAGCCATTGAAGGACTGTGCCCTGGATCCCCACGTCGGCAAGGCGGTGGTCCAGGAGTTCGTGATCGACCATGTCAAAGGCTGCTGACAGATCTAGAAGAATCAGCAGCCCTGACCCGCCTCGATCCAGCTGCCTGCGGAGATCATCTGTTAGGGCGACCAGAGCCGTCTCGGTCCCATGACCAGCGCGGAAGCCGGACTGGAATGGGTCTAGAGCAGATGTTTCATCCAGAAACCTACCAAGCTGTTCAGCAACTGCTCTCTCAATCACCTTACCCAGGAATGGAAGATTCGAGACCGGGCGGTAATTGGATAGATCTGAGGGATCTAATGATGTTTTCTTTAAGAGCGGACGCACCACCGCCTCCTTCAGTTCCCCTGGGAATATCCCGGTGCCAAGGGACAAGTTGATGATATCCCCCAGGGGCCCCCGCACCTCGTCTGGACACGCTCTAATCAGCCATGACGGGCACGGGTCAAGAGGACAGGTGGTGGGCTTTCCAGCTTGGAGGAATCTGTCCACATCGGCTGGAGATATCCGGTCAAAGTGGTCCAATACTGGACCCGAGGACAGTCGAGGGGCCTCCAGTTCCTTTATTGTATCCAAATTGGCAGGGAGGTCATGGCGGAGCATCAGGACCTTCTCCGCAAAAAAGCTCGCAAATGCCTCACAGTGGCATTGGAACCCCCAAAACCAATCATTACTCCAGATTATTTTTAAATTCTCCAATGACCGGCTTGCGGGCTAATCATAGAATCATAGAATCATAGAGTTGGAAGAGACCACAAGGGCCATCGAGTCCAACCCCCTGCCAAGCAGGAAACACCATCAGAGCACTCCTGACATATGGTTGTCAAGCCTCTGCTTAAAGACCTCCAAAGAAGGAGACTCCACCACACTCCTTGGCAGCAAATTCCACTGTCGAACAGCTCAATCTAACTTCTGGAAGCTGGGCCAATTAAGAACCCAGGGCCTAAATCAAAGGGATTTCCTCCCTTCCGTGGAGCCTATGCAGATGCACATTCCCAGGCAATCAAGGCCAGATAACATCACTGAGGGAATGCACATAACTTCGGACCCAGGTGTCAAACCTTCCATTAAAGCAGGGGTTTCCTTTCCCATAATAAACCTTTCACACCCTAGGTGCCTGTTAGTCTGGGGTTAAAGGGACAGAACTTATTTCCCATGGTCCTTGTGGCTTGTTGGCTACCCACAAGGCCTCACTCTCGTTGCTTGACCAAGGAATAGCTTCTAAACAAACACTAACTTTACTACAGTATCTATAGCTAGGGATCCCAACCTTTTTGAACTAGTGAGCACATTTCAAATTTTGAGTGAGTGCTGCGAGGTACCAATCTTAAAATGGCTGCCATGGGGAGCCTGGCGTAACACAAAATTAGAGAGACAACCATCTACAACACCTTTATGCTTACCATGGGAAGTCAGCTATGTCCTGCTGGCGCTCTCTCTCTCTCTCTCTCTCTCTCTCTCTCTCTCTCACACACACACACACACACACAAACTGATGCTGTTGCTTTCTCATAACAAACAGGGGGCATTATTCAGTACCAGGAAAAATATGCACAATTCTCAATCCACAGAAATAGCTTTCTTAGACAGTACCTGCACCCTTGGTTTTTTTAAAAAAATAAAAGCTCAGAGTTTACGCACCGTGGGAAGCCTTCATGGACATCATGGCATGACATCATAGTGACCCGATTATAACATTACAAAATGAGATGGTATTGTAGAGAGGAACTGTAGTTTACCCCTCAGCGCTACAGTTCCCAGCACCCTTAAGCTACTGTTCTCAGGATTCTTTGAGGAGAAAGCCATGTGCCTTAAATGTGTGGTGTGTTGTAACAACATATACATTAAAGCATCAATTAATAGATGCTCTAAGGCAGAGCAGAATGGGGAATCTGCAGCCATCCAGGTGTTGTTGGACTTCAACTCCCATCAGCCTCAGCCAGCATGACCAATACAGTCACATCTGAGCACAGCTTCCCCATCCTTGCTCTGAGGCAACACATACAGTGGTACCTCGGGTTACAGACGCTTCAGGTTACAGACTCCTCTAAGCCAGAAATATTACCTCGGGTTAAGAACTTTGCTTCAGGATGAGAACAGAAATGGTGCGGTCGCAGTGCGGTGGCAGCGGGAGGCCCCATTAGCTAAAGTGGTGCTTCAGTTAAGAACAGTTTCAGGTTAAGAACAGACCTCCAGAACGAATTAAGTTCTTAACCCGAGGTACCACTGTACAGTATTGATTCATTGTGTACTCAGACCAGCCTCCTCAGAGAGGGGAATCCTTTTTAAATTTAAAGATTTTTTCCACCTAGAATCTCTTGCCCTCTTCACCTTTTTTGTGTGTCTCAGGGCAGGGTCCTGGTTTATGTCTTCTGTTTCTGCCTCCGCCTCCTCCTCCCCCTGCTGCACGCACTCTCTTTCTCTCTCTCTCTCTCTCTCTCTCTCTCTCTCTCTCTCTCTCTCTCTCTTTCTCCAGACTCTGCAATTTTCCTTCACTATCAAACTTCTTCCCAATGTGACTTCTCAGAAAATATGGAAAAAGCTTGATGGTGAATTGCTTATTCTTTCTCTTTCTTTCGTTCTTTGTCTTTCTTTCTTTTAAAAAGGAAAAACCAAAGGAAGTGGAATTTGTGTGCAAGATAGTTATGCATAAAGCAATTTTCCTTAACTAGTCAATAGATTTTAGCTACTGCAATCTAGTTTCACTAGAATGGACTACTGGATAGCATTAATTAAAATACAATACAGAACTGGATAACATGGATTAAATTGCTATTCCAGCTGGTATCTCTCAGACATCTTACGAATAAAACAGTGACTTAATTCAGGAGGAACTACTCCAGAGAACTATGTTTGGTCTAATTTTTCTCTTTGTGGCAAAGGATAGATATTTTCCATCACACTACTTCCCAAATATGTTCTTTGACAGCAGTTTGTGGTCTTTTGCTACTATATGGCCTTTAGTACTGCCAGAGTTTAGCTGTATATATTTAGCTCGGAATATTAGCACACAGTAGCAGCACTACCACCATCAGGTTTTTGTCCTAAGTGGGAGACCTCTGGTCTCTCACATATATGCACAGGTAGCTGTTCTCTCCTTGCCTATGTGTGGGACAGCAGCAGCATCCTTTATGGTGGGCTCAGACAGAGAGCAAAGGAGTTGAGGCTAGTTCCAATGCCTGCAGGGCTGGGAATCAATGCCCAATACCTGCACAGAAAAGAGCCCTCCACACAGCTGCTCTGACAACCACCAGCAATTTCTCAGCAGTTGCTGGGCTACATGCGATATAGCCTTGATCAACCAGGCACTCAGCCATCATCTAGGTGGTGGAGATGGAGATAACTCTTCATGTTAATGTAGGGTCATAATGTCCGGTGAGACTGATGGCTAGGACGAGTGAAAGCTCTCCCAGTGCAGCAGGCATCCATGGCACTGGGCAAGGAGCTAGGGACAGAGACGAAAGGAGGATGTGCTACAAATAATTCCTGCCTGTTAAGCTCAGGTCACTAACATGGGATCCACGAGCACAAAGGCACATCTTGCTTCAGCCCCATTCGGCTAGCCTCAAAGACATTTGATCCAGCCAGGATGTTCTGTGCCAGATTGCTCTTACTGTGTCACATAGGGGTGATAGGGATGGTGCGGTCAGGCTGGGTCATTCTGGGAGACTGTCTCTGTGGTAGCCAACCTCAAGAGCCAAGTTCTCTCACAGCACGTCTCAAACTTATTGCAGGAGGAAGCAAGCTCAGTGTTGGTTCCAATCAGTTAGCAGCTATCTGCCAGAGCAGCCAGTCTAGTCATGGCGATCTCTGAGGCTGGAGGGCAGACCAGCCATTTGCAGGGCCAAAGACAGTGCAACTGTCATAAGCCAAGAAAAGCAAGAGACATTGCTCTACAATGTACACCAGTCTCAATGTTGGGTAGCAAGAGGGGTGTGTGTACACAGGGCAGCGTCTTCCCATTTTGCTTCAGGCAGCAAAACAGGACAGGCTGCTTCTGGCTGGAATGAGCCATTGCAGGGTAATTTATGAAGCCAGCAGGTACAGAAAGACAGAAATTCCTAGAAGTACCCCATCTCAAAGACAAGATCATAGCCATGCCGTCAAAGGTCCTGAGCCAAATAGAGCAGGAAGCTGATCAACATATACCAGAACTGAGTAAGCATACCTTTGCCAGGTAGCAACATTTATTCACATTCAACTTGCGATTCCCAAGAGGGAAAGACAGGCCAGACAGAATACATAAATTTTCTTCCTGTGTATGACAGACAGGAAATTAAGCAACTGCCCATACCATTTAGGAATGAGTATTTTGCTAGGTTTTCTTTTGCCCATATCCAAGTGGAATCTGTCAAATGAAAGGAGCGGTGTCAAGCCCAACAGGTTCATTTTATGCTCTGCATCATTAAGCATGAGGCCTATAAAATTATTGTTTTTTCCCCTGCCCCTGTTTGCTAGAACTTTTATTGTAACAAATGGCAGAGTGAATACTTTTGCTACCCCATTAGAGTAAAAACCAGCCAATCCCCAAACTGCCTCTTTTATGGTTGTTGTAGCCATCTATTCCTAAAACATAGTTGTTCAAATCTGCTATATTTTGGCGTAAAGTTAGTGAATTTATGACACAGTGGGAATACTGATAATCTGAGACAAAAGACTATTTCAATTCCTCAAGAGATAATGAAAACCTTCAAATCTGTAAAGCTTAAATGTGTCGAGGTTTTTTAAAAAACAAATGAACAGCCTCCTTTAAGAGGCTTAAGTAAGGGTGGCACTGATTACTTTTATTTTAATATGCAAATACTGTTTCATTTCATCCACGTACCTCCTAAAATATCACCAATTCATTGAGGTTGCTAAAAACTGAAAATAAGGTAGAACTTTGAGTCTCTATCTGTCCCAAACTCCACAGATAGCTCAGACTATGTCTGGATTGTCTCTTCCCATGCATTCTTTTTATAGGTTCCTGTGCACTGACAGAAGAGGAAAAAACAAATTACCGTACAAATGGTAGAAGTTGATGATCAGGACAATCTAGAGCAACACATGCACTACAACACACTGATGCTCAACCACTCACAGATTTCTCGATTCACTACAATGGAAGAAAAAATAGCTCTGTACCACCATTTCTTTGCATGCCTGGGACTTATCCTTCAATAAGCTTCTGTATGCAGGGGAACACTATGTATGAACCCACATACTTTAAACAGATCAGTGGAATTATAGGGAAGGAAATTAATGTATTTGCATATTTAAGAAACTCTAGCATGTCTTATTTTTAGAAAATAAAACGCTTCAGTCTTAGTTTTACCACTTTTCCTAATAAAATAGAAACAAGTTATGCCTATAAATTTGGATCTTGCTGTTTGTCCTTATTCAAATTCCTTTTGGTTTTACTGTTCAAGTTACTTTTGCAATCCTTGTAGTATAGGAATCTTAAAAGCTGTTTACCCCGTATCCTCTTCTGTATGCTCCAGAAACTCTTTTAGACTGGAAAAATGACAAAGTGGAGTCATCATTCCAGATGCATTTATTTCATAAAGTCTTTCTGCTCGAACAGAGAAGATGGTTCCCAGGGCCCTTGAACAATACAGTGGGATCCTTCCTGCTTTGCCTTTGAAGAGGAACAGCATGTGTCTTTTGGCTTTTGTGGGCCCACAGAACACAGCATACTTAACATTCAGAGAAACACATTGTGGGTCTAGCCTCATCCTGGGGCTGGCTGGCAGTTCTGTCACCCCGAGTGTCCCAAGAATAAGTGGAATGCTCAAAACTAATTTTGTGTTATTTTAAGATGTTTTCTTAAAACACAAACAGAAATATAAACTGGCTGTTGAGCAGCAGACTTCAGTTAACTTGCTGAGAGACACTCTGTGTGGGTTTGGCTTCACTTTGCAAATATGGATGAACTTTTGAGAACATCTGCATCATAAAGCAAACTACTTTGAACTTGAGGAGTAACAAGCCTCTCTAGTACAGACTTCTACTTCAGTAGTTTGTTAAGATCATGAGTATACTTGTAGATATCTATCTACCTACTTTTCTACATATACAGTACTTTATGTACACATACAGATGCACACTTTATAAAAACAAAGAAGTGTCATGGAGTAGAAATGTCAGTCTTTTTTGTTCCACGCTTACCTTTGGCCAAATGGGCTTTTGAAATACACCAGACTGTAAAGCCCATTTTCCAAAGGAGAAAGTTGTTTGACACTAAAAGCAGCGCTCTTTCATTCAAACGTCCCTCAATTATCTGAACAAATAATATTGTTTATGTCCATACAGAAATTTCTCCAGAGAGCTGCAGGGCTCTCTGCTATTTACCTGTATAGCCATTGTGAAGGTTGTCAGGATGCGTGTTTTCATAACTGCTTTAGATGGAGAGGTTTCTGTGAATTCTCAAATTGCTGACAATCATAGGGACACAATGGGAAAACGCTTTGCTTCAAATTGCAATCCACAAACCATGTGTAAAGGGCAGTCTCATCAGCTGATACTCTATTTCCTAATAGACTGAGGTTTCTTTTCAGGCAAACTGAATTGCTTTGTCAAATCAAACCAAAGAGGCACTTTATTCACTCCTCTTTTCTTCAGAAGTGGCTTGTCAAATGGTCCTTGTGAAGTTCAAAGGCAAAGCATTGTGAAGACTGCTGTGGACATAGTGTATCTAGATTTCAGTAATAATAAATAATATTTTTAAATTTTATATCTCGCCCATCTTGCTGGGTTTCCCCAGCCACTCTGGGCGGCTTACAACATATATAAAAACACAACAAAGCATCAAACATTAAAAATCAAAATATCCCGTACAAGCAACAAATAAACCAATAAATCAATAGAAACCAATAACAACAACAACAACAACAACAACAAATAGTTTGCAGTTATAACCATCAACCCCAACTAAACATTTAACCAACATCAACCTGACAAAAACAAAACAAAGGAACCAAATTAGAACTGTTTAAAACATTTTAAAACATTTTAGCCAGTTCCCCCAACCCAAGAGTTGTTCCAGCAATGTCCCTCCAGCCTCCCAGGAGCCTCTTTTGGGAAGGACAAAAAGTGGCTTCCAATCAGTGTGAAGGTAAGTATAAATATGCATCCATGAATACAAGGGAATAATACAAAAATACAATTAAAACAACAGTGTCAATGTAAAAAAAAAAAAAATGTACTGTGTATTTTGGGTTTATGGACCACAATAAAGTTCTCTCTCTGTGTGTAAATAAAAATACAGTGCCATGCATTTTAGCATAATAGGACGGTGGATTCTTACTGTGACCCTTATTGCTAACATAAAAAATAAGTGAGTGCAAAGACAAAATATTTTTTTTAAAAAATACCATGAAGAAATATCATTTTGAGTCATATTTCCATGAGGGCTAAATATCACACCTGTAGTCCAATGGTACACATTATAAGTCTCTCCAGTGTTTGGGCAATGTCAACCTGGCTGCAGTGAACAAGCAGCCAATTAATCATTTAGCTTTAATTTTTGATTTCAATATCCAAGTGCTGTTAGCTTGCTTGGACAAAGGGAAGTGAATGCTTCAGTAAATGGAAAGCCAGCCAGATGATTATCCCAGACAAAGCCACTAAAAGAACAAACTTAGTTGATAAACTTTAAAACATACTAAATTTAAAAGATAGAAAACAAATCTTGTATGTATTGGTAACCTTGGAAGGTGTTGGGAGAAGGAAAGACATCGCTTTGGTAATCTTCAGGCAACATTTGTGCTGGGTTTGCAGCTTGATAATCCCCATTGGCAGTCTGGCTCCTTTGTTCTGAAACAAGGCTTTTGAAAATAAGGCTTTTGACAAAGTCACCCTTGATATTCTTGCAGACAATCTTTGCTTCTGGCCTGCCCAGGACCTCCCTGTACACTGCCTAGGCCTGTGTTCCCGGGAGGTCACTTCAATGCTGTAACACAGAGTTTGGCTTCACCCCCAAAGGCACACTCCATTGTTTCTCGAGACAGATGCCAGCAATAATACTAGACAATATTAGTAATATCCACAGTTCTTTGAGCAGCCTCTCTAGTTGAACATGCAGCTATCAATCCTCATTGATGTTCCAGAGAATGATGAAAGTTTATATGGGAAGAGACTCCTTCCTGCTCCAATTGGCTACAGTTAGTTCAACAGAAATCAAACAAAGCATCCGAAATATATTCCTCAGATTCTCCATTCATCACATTCCAGTTCTTAACTGCCAGTGTGTTTCAGGGGGAAGAACTCCAAAAATTATGTTGTTCTAATAGTCAAATTTTTGATCTGGCTTCTCAGTTTAAACCAGTAGCCAATCTCAATTTTCAGCTAATAGATATCCTGTAGCTTGTTTTATTTATTGTCTTTTTTTACCCAAAATAGCTTCCTTCTCTTAGCTCTTCCTCATTTGATTTCTCCCCGCCCCCCGCATTCCACTCATGGCCTTATAGATCTGTGTGTTTATAAATTGTAAGGGTGTTCATATTCTGCTTTACTGCTGCATTCTTTATATTTTTTTTATAAAGAATTTAACTCATTTATATGGTTAAGCCTGAGCATATTTTTCTGCTTTAGCATGTTCCAATGGTTCATATAGTCGAGTATTAAATTGCCACGAGCGGCATTAAACGTAACAGCTATGTTAAACTTGAATGAAGCAATGCAAATCGAGAACAGATTTCTGAAATGGGCAAGCAAACTTTCTTTGCCGAATCAGACATTCCATTGCAAGAACCAGTCATGTGGCGCTTAAAGCTACTGATAATTTAAAAAATTCTCTTGGAACTACTCACCCAGAAACATAAAAAGAGCTATGATTTCCCTCTTCCCCTCGGGCTGCAGAATTAAAAATCACATCAATATATTTCTGGTGAAGGAGCATTCCAGTAGGGAATTGTAGGACCGCAAGAAGTTGTCCCAGTTGCATTTGTACATAAAGACATTTAAGCACATTCCATGCATTTCAGATTTGAGGGTCCAAAAGGGCATCTGGCTACACTGGCTTTAGAATGAGCCTATTCATTTTGTGGGCCTCCTTTCATTCTGAGTGGCTATTCAGCCCTACCAGCAACCAGTGAGCAAGCAAGCCGCTCAAGGATCTCAAAGTCAGGAAGTACTTGTCAATGTCTTCATCCAGCAACACATCAGGAGTCACAATTTTGATTCAGACACTTCTGAATCAAATTTGTCACTTCTCCTGTAAATACCACCATTGCAAAAGAAACACAATACAGTGGTACCTCGCAAGACGAATGCCTCGCAAGACGGAAAACTCGCAAAACGAAAGGGTTTTTGGTTTTTTGAGTTGCTTCGCAAGACGATTTTCCCTATGGGCTTGCTTCGCAAGACGGAAACGTCTTGCAAGTTTGTTTCCTTTTTCTTAAAACCGTTAATACAGTTGCGACTTGACTTCGAGGAGCAACTCATAGCACGCGGTGTGGTAGCCTTTTTTGAGGTTTTTGAAGACTTTGGTGATTTTTGAAGCTTTTCCAAAACTTTTCCGACACCGTGCTTCGCAAGACGAAAAATACCCGAAAGACGAAGAAACTCGTGGAATGAATTAATTTTGTCTTGCGAGGCACCACTGTATACATTTCTTTTTGTATGCAGGAACCTTGTGGCACTCATCAACAATGTCCCTCCCTCAGTTCATATTTTACCCCACTTTCTACATCTGTTTCCGTGACCATGGATTAAAAGTGCACATTCATGAAAACTCTGAAGCAAAGCTGCAATATTACTTATATTCCTCCCATCCCATGTTTGTTCATGTATCTGAGCATATGTTCTTTCCCTTGCAAATAAACAGAATTAAAAGCAAAACACAAAAGCAAAGACGTGCTGTGCATTTCCTCCTACTTTCCCTCATATCACAAAACTGTAAGGAAGAAAAATTTCTTAGCCTTTTCCAGTTCTGGTTTTCTTCAGCAAACATAGTAATGGAGATTTTTAGTGTCTTTCTAAAAATCCAATTATTTACACAACTACATGTTTAGAAGGAATACCTAATTAGATTGTAAGGCTGCTGTGTTACCCCTTCGTTTATACCTAACTATTTTATCTTTTTATACCTTCTAGGACACTCCATATTATATAGTGTTACTTCCCAAAAGCAAATCAGCAATGCAAAGAGTGTTCAAAACTGCTCTTGCCAAATCAGTTTAAAATGTACAGGTTTCTTTTCCATAGGCTCACGTGCTGCAGACCCCACGTTTTGAGTTCCAGGAAATACTGTACATTCCATACAGTTAGTTAGCAAAACGAATTGGGAGGGGTCCTTATCTAAGACAAATGCCCACTTATTCGACTTGGGGTTGATATTATTCATCCATGTGTGTCACCTAGAATAATGAGGGACTTCCATTGCTCTTTGATGCCAGGGGTTAGCCTGCCTATGATACCAAATAGTAATAAACTACCTTGCATGCGATTCCCATCTGTGCAGGTGCCGAGACTTCCACTGCTGGCTGAGAAAGGTAGATATTCCAGTGAGCACAAGGGAGTGTTTTCCCTTTCCGTTATCAGCACTGCAATAGCCCTTGTCAGCTGCATCGCTGGATTACCAAAATAGTTACATTTTCACTTGAGTAGAATTATAGTCTCCATCCCAAATGGCTGTTCATAGCATCTCATTAGGAAAATAGAGTTGCAAGAGGAAAATGTGGATATCCTTATTAGGTTGCTTAATGATCAGGCAGAATAGTGTTAGTGTCAGCTGGAAAGAGGGATGGATGAATCTGTCAGTTTCAGTTTCTCACAGTCCCTAATTGTTCAAGTCTTAAGCTCAGTTCTCCAGATTTCTCTTTCATAGAAAAATAGAATTGCAGTTTGTGATTATTAGTTTTAAGTCCTCATGAAAATATGTCAGCGTTTTAGTGTACATTTGTATGGACGTATGCAACTTTGCCTAATATATACATATGTTCTTTTCTGAAATAGGCATTTTATGTGCACTTTCCCCTAATACAGATTTGGGCTGGGGTATTGTTTGCTGTGGGGGAGGTTGTTACTGTTACAGTACTGATAACACTTTTAATCTTTATTTTAGATCTTATTCTAATTAATGTGGAAATTGTTTAATTTGGTTGTGTACTTTTTTATGTCTTTCTTATTTATTATTTATGACTACTTTCGTTAATTTTTGTAATGACATAGTGTGCTTTTTTAATGTTCTAAGCCTCCTTGAGCATGGTTTGAACTATGGAAAGGCGGTATACAAATAAAATGCATGTGTACACACTATTTAGAGAATTTCATATCTCAAAGGAGACGTGCATTTCCATTCATGCAGTGAACTGGATTTCTCCCCTTTGCTAGTTAGAAGTAACCGTTTAGCTAAAATTTAAGTACAGCCACCCTATCATGCCTTTCTTGTGATCACTTTCTCCCCTCAGCCACAACAAACTTAAATCGCCACAGGTGTAGAAAGCAGCTGGAAAGGATTACCTAGTAATCTGTGAAGAATGTAGTACTGTGGCATGTATTCATTCAGCTTACTCTCATTTGTGCCACAAAACAAGAGCTTAGAAAGTCGTAGTGTTGCTGGATTCTATTGTAAATGATTTAATAAAAATACATAGTCTCTTGTAGGTGGATCATTCTCCCACCTGATGTCACATGGCAGTAAATTCACTTTCAGCATTTCAACGTCACTTCCAAATTTCCAGCGGTCATTTCACATCCATTTTGGTTCAGCCCCTCCCCCCCCCAGGTTCTGTGGTCACTGTCAAATGTACCAGAAATTTTGGGTCACTGTGTGCATTAATGGATGCGCAGTGGCTGGGCAAACTAAACAGGCTCAAAGTAGATAGTTTATGCTAAATGTGTTGCATTCAAAAGTGATCTGGGTACATGAGCCATTCAACATAAATTACCGTAGTTGCAATCTAGATGGAGAGGGGTGGGGAAGCACAGGCCAACTTTGACAGGTGGGTGGAGCTATTTGATATGAGTTGTCCTGCAATTGGGCGCTGCAGCACAAAGGGCTTTGCTGCTCCAATAACAACAAGCAGATTTCATTGAAACTGATAATAATAATAATAATAATAATAATAATAATAATAATATATTATTTATACCCCGCCCATCTGGCTGAGTTTCCCCAGCCACTCTGGGCAGCTTCCAACAAAGTATTAAAATACAGTGGTCTCTTAAACATTAAAAGTGTCCCTAAACAGGGCTGCCTTCAGATGTCTTCTAAAAGTCTGGTAGTTGTTCTTCTCTTTGACATCTGGTGGGAGGGCGTTCCACAGGGTGGGTGCCACTACCGAGAAGGCCCTCTGCCTGGTTCCCTGTAACTTGGCTTCTCGCAGTGAGGGACCCCCAGAAGGCACTCGGCGCTGGACCTCAGTGTCTGGGCAGAATGATGGGGCTGGAGATGCTCCTTCAGGTATACTGCAATGAGGCCGTTTAGAGCTTTAAAGGTCAGCACCAACACTTTGAATTGTGCTAGGAAACATACAAATTGTGCTAACCTCTTTGGAATGGAAACCTCTTGGTGTTATTCGAGAAGTAAGGCACGCTGGAGTGGACCACATTCACCTTAAGCTCCTGATGGTTCCTGTTCAGCCATGTACTGTACCTACTTTCCATATGACATCAGGTGTGGGGCAGGTGGCTGTGGTTTGGGGGAAATGAACTTGGGCTCCAAACAGGGTAGCCTGATGAGCTAAATTTGTGCAGCCACCCCTGCACTAAACAACATATTCTAATCACTCTGATGGCAGGTGATTCACTGATAACCTGTACCCAGTGAAACAACATACACTAAGCAGTGGTGCAGCTAGCAATGTCAGACCCTGGATTTACCACCCAGCAAGAAATAACCTCCTGGTTCCAGTGTTGCTGCCGCTTATCAGGATGGGTGAAATAGGGACGAGACTGCAGACGTGCAGGCACACTGCACAAGACAACCCAGGGGTCCTGTGGGTGTTTGCAGCGCTGGCCGCCTTGTCACCTCTCTCCCCACCCCAGGCATTAGCGACACCATTGCTGGGAGGCTGTTGCTATGGCTCCCAAAGATGCTACCTTCATTTTCTCTCCCCCCCCCCACCTGCAACCATTCCATGCTTAGCAATTGCCCTTGCAGTCCTGGAATGTGAAGAAACTTTCTTTTTTTGCCAACGCTAATAAAAAGAAGAAACACTCTAATCACATGCAGGTCCAGCTTCTGAACTCAAATCATAGCACCACCACCACTATAGGAATAAAGCCGGGCTGCCGCCGCCGATGCTAACTGCATAAGCTTATCAATAAACACCATTTTAATGTAGAAGAAAAATAAAATTAGCCTCTGTAACCATGAACAAATTTGGTTGCCCCTCCCCTTACTATAACATGTGTTTAAAAGTAAGCAAAATGCAAGGATGCTGTGGCAACCAGTGCCAGCCCCGGTGTGCCTTGGCATGCCCGTGCCAGGCCAGGGGCTTGTGGTGAGCCTGTTTGCTGCTGCCCCTATCATCTGCAGCTGGCTTGGGGGTAATCTGGGGAACCCCTGGGCATGCCTGGATCCCT
The DNA here is from genome assembly GCF_965112155.1 of Podarcis liolepis. Lineage (NCBI taxonomy): Eukaryota > Metazoa > Chordata > Lepidosauria > Squamata > Lacertidae > Podarcis > Podarcis liolepis. The sequence goes on along the minus strand of NC_139557.1, from coordinate 67,081,289 downwards.
GGGACCTGGATTTTGGCCTGAGATCCAGGCCTAGCTTCATCACTGACTGTAAATAGGCAGTGAATCACCCTCTTGAGGCCTGTGTCGGCAGTGTGAGCAGAGTAGTAGCTACTATTTCCGAAGTCATTGTAAAGAAGCTGGGCCATTTTATTTTTATTTTATTTTTAATTGAGTCAGCCAACAGTCTGAACTCCGTTATGGAAAGGATTTTACACATTCTTTTCTAGTTTCCCTGACTTTATGTATCTTTAAAAATAAACTATGGTGTAACATTACATGCATACTCATCAAGACACTTTTTCCATTCTTGTCCCTTCCAGCAAGATATATTGTTTCTGTGATTTTTTCAGCAACAGATCCATTGCTGCTGCTTTGTTTTGTCTACTCTTCTTTCTCAGAATTATCCCTCAGCTTCATCCTCTTACTTTAACACACACACATACCTGTCTCTACCTCTTTCACTGGATGTGGGCAAGACCGCAGACCATAATTGTACCATTAACTTCTTCCCTAATCATCCATATGCCTTCAAATCTGATAACCTTATTTTTTCCCACAAACCAAAACGAACTCCATGGTTGTTCGTTCTTATTTTTTACTGAGGGGGTGAATCTCTGTTTGCCTTGCTCTTTGTGACTCAATCTCAGGTGACCCTGAAAAGGTCACCTGTAGTCACATTGTAACTTAGAATTGCAATCAGCCTCCACTGGGTATCTCAGTTAAATTCACATTCCGAAGATTTCCTACTCTCTTTCTGCCTAGAGCTGCCTGTCATATTAAATACACAATTCCTTTCAAAAAACAAACAAATCTGTCATTCCTTCCCTGTAATGCCCTAGTTTATTTATTTCATTTCATTTAGTAATTGCTTTCCATTAAACGTGCTGAAGCTTTTCAAAAATAAAACCCATGAACAGTAAAACCAGATATAAAAATAATGTCAAGTCCAATACAGATACAGACTGAATAGAAGGGCAGTAGTCAAAGTAGGACTAAGTCGTCGATTGTGTAAACACAAGGATTTCCCATCAGCCGAAATCCTGCCCCTCTTAACTCCCTACATCTGTTCTAGGGGTTTCCCCAAACTCCAGAGCAGATTTGGAGCCAGCACATGCAGGGGAAAGAGAGGGAGGGGAAGTCTTGTTCTGTTAACCACAGCTATTCACTTCGACACCACCCTATATCTCCACTTAAAAGGAAAGGAAGATCTAGTTGTGTCCCAACATCATGGTGGGACACAACTAGATATTCCTTTCCTTTTAAGTGGGGTGCTTTTGTTCACTCTCTGCCAGTGTCCTGGCCCCCTAATCCTGGATGAACTGAACTCCCAGTTTGGTTTAATCCATAAATCAGAGTGGTTCTTAGGCAAGGCAGATTGTAAAATGCAGCAGCAGACGCACAAGAGGCACATGGCTAATATGTTGCTCCAATAAGTGCCATGCCCCCTGCACCTTCCTTTCGAAGGATGGCATGTAGCCAGAGTCCTGGGACTGGGCAAGGAAACAGGCACTCTCCAAGCTCATCCCATTCCTCCTCAGGATCCAATCACCTCCTCCAAGACACCTCCATAGGACTAATGAAAGCCAGTTATGTATAATGTCTTGCCAGGATATAGGTAAGTTGTCCTAGACATTAGGGGACAAGCATCTCGTGGTTGCTGGTTTCAGTGGTGGCCATATAATGTAACATGCAATTCCACCTTCACACTCAAGACTATGTGCACACATACCTTTAAAACCCATTCCTTCCCTCAAATAATTCTGGACAATCTCATTTGTCAAAGGTTGCTGGGAATTGTCGCTCTGTGAGGGGTAAACTACAATGCCCAGAATTCTTTGAGGGAAATGATGTGTTTTCAATGTGCTTTAAAGGTATAGTGGTACACAGCACAAGCTACTCTACTGTTACATAAGGTACAACTTTGACCAAGAGGCTTTCATTATCATAAGGGAAAATTTGTATTTATCTAACTCATGAGTAGGCAGACTAAGGCCTGGGGGCCAGATCCAGCCCAATTGCCTTCTAAATCCGGCCCGTGGGCGGTCTGGGAATCAGCGTGTTTTTACATGAGTAGAATGTGTGTTTTTATTTAAAATGCATGTCTAGGTTATTTGTGGGGCATAGGAATTTGTTCACCCCCCCAAGATATAGTCCAGCCCCACACAAGGTCTGAGGGACAGTGGACCTGCGCCCTGCTGAAAAAGTTTGCTGACCCCTGACTTAACTACTCTCTTCAATGCCCTTCAATTCATCAGATTTAACCTCCACACCAGTCATCACTTGCAACCACGATTCCGGCTATCTCCTGTCCTTACAAAAGGAGAAAGAACAAGTTATGGCTTGGAAAGGGGAGAAAGTTGTCGAGCCACTTCAAGCATCCTTGAACATTATCAGCTTTCTGAACTCCTGGCCAAATTTGGTACGGAAACCCTGATTGTCCTACTGGAAGATCAACATAAGAATTTTTGTTTTGCTTTATAACTTACAATACACACAGAAGGAGACATGGAGATAGATACTGCCTTGTTTCCTATGTCCCATCACAAACTAAGTTCAGCCAATAAAGCTTCCTTCAGGCCAAATTAGATGTGCAGGCAGCTATGTCCCTTGTTTTTCTTTAGCTAACTAGGAGAGCCCAGTTCTCACCACAAAGGCAGCATGCAGGTAGAGGAGCCTTATCTCTTCACTTGCCTGCCACAGTTGGAACTTAGTCTAGGTATTAGCTGCTTGGGGCCCCAATCTTTGTTCTGATGGTGGTGAGTGAGTGAAAAGCCTTCCCTCCCAGTGCTGCCTTTGCAGTCAGAATTGGGCTCTCCCATGCCTGTAATTAGCTGAGGAAAAACAAGATACATGCTACATCCATATTAAACAAAAACCTAGCTTGGCCCTTGGTTCCTCACCCAGCCACTGTCTTCATAAAAGTACAGAACACAAGAGGCAATGACTTGTAGGAGCCCATTCATGGCCAAAGTTTAATCCTCTGCACGAGGACGGTAAGACAATATGACAGGAGCTCTCTCTTGGTGGCTGGGGTGTTTTCCTAAGCAACTGTGGAGTTTTAATTTGTTGTACCAGCCTAGAGCCTTCAGGGAAGGTGGGGTAGAAATGAAAAGAAATCAAATGTCACAATTAAGCAGCAGGCTATGGGGCAAGCCAATTTTCTCATTAAATAAATGTAGTAATTTCCCAATTAAAATTTATCAGTGCTTATGAAGACATAAAGAGTACTGTTTGCAGAGTTTCTGAAATATGTTTTCAATTATTGTTGTGATCAGGGCTCCCTCTAGTGTGCACAAAACCAGTTTAATATTTTTTTAAAAAGAAATTCTCATAATAAAATCAACATCTGTTTGATTTTTGACAGTCAAATGTACCTTATGTGCACTGTTCCCATCCACATCCTCCCCCCCCCCACTCTCTGTATCCACTACATGAACAAACACTGTTGTGTGTAGTAGGCATTGTACAGATCGGAGAGTCATATTTTCTTGACCAGAAAGACAATCTACATAGATCACAACTAAAGGTTGGAGAGATCAAGAGCAGGAAATGCAGGTGGGTTACAGGAGACCACTCTGTGGTTACCAGTGAAAGGCTCTGTGGAAATCTTTTAGAGGGCAAGTCTTTCAGGCTGGAAAAAAGTTTAGATTGATCAGAATCTCTAGAGATAAGAGCTCTGCAACATGGATCTGAAATGATGTACTTAGACTGGAATTCATAGTATCTGCTGCTGACATTAAACAAAAAGCTCTAAGATATGTTTGGTATATGACTGTGAAATAACTTGGTACTATATTGACACTGACAGTACATTGTTTTCCAACAGTTCCATTTTTGGAAATAAATACAGTATGTGAATACATAAAGGCAAAATAAAAATGGAGAAGGGATGAATTGTTCCCTTAGCCATCTTGCTGAAAATAATTGCTTCCCCTCTTAACAATCAAAGCCTCTGTGACCCATATTTGGGATGATCCTGCCTCCCCTCTATACAGGATGTTGGAACACCAAGGGGTAATATAAACATACACTTCTCTTGAACTTTTGTACAGCATTTTCATGGAATGAAAATTCAGACTCTTAATTCTGAGATTGTATCCCAAAGGTGGGAATGTGCATGGCAGGAGAAAAAAGAGCCCATCTTTAGGAGAAAAAAAGAAATAACATAATGACTACAGATTCTCCCCCCCCCCCCCCATGATTTAAAGTCATGGCAGTGGCTGAATTTTACTGCTCACTGTAAACACAGTGATCCAAGACAGAATTGCAAACTGCCATGTGACTACGAAGACTCAAGAGCCCCTTTGTCTTTAATACTTGGCTACTTATTTGAGATAATGGGCACAATCCAGGCTTCACACCACAGGGCTGGGCTGTGCAGATGTGCACTAGCCCACATGCCAAACAAACCATAATCCCTAGTTACGCAAGTCTATCCAACTTTGCACATTCACTGTAAACCATTAGCTATGGTTTCCCATGATGTGTGAATGCCATGCACTATAGCATGGTATAGAGAGCACTATTAGTTTGCATACAGTTTGCCGAAACTTAACAGAAACCTACTTCCATGTAATTATAATGCAATCCAAAGTTACCATAAAGTATTTGTTGCAAAATGTATATTGTTAATACAAAACATTTCAGAAGGAAAATTGGACATTATTTAGGGGAATTAAAGACCTTAGCTATTTTCCTTTGACTCGAAGAGTATTGTTTTGGAAAAAGAGAGTTGGCTGGACAATTATTCCTTCTGCCTCCATGATGAGGAGACATATGCAATGCTGTTTGACACTGTGATATTTGTAAGACAAAGTTAAGGTCAAAGTTGCCGAAAAGTTTCCAAATTCCACTGTGGTTTATCATAAAGAGCCTACTGCTGCTGAGGCTTTAGTCAGTTCAAGCTTCTGTCTCAGATTCATGAATCCAGTCATACACCCACACATATACACTCATTTGCCAATAAAATAAAAATCCGGAATATTTTTCAGGTTTTTAAAAAATGAAACAAAAGGTTTCTAACAAGTTAATCCTTTATATATAATCAATTTTCATCCCTACAAGGGACACGACTTTGGAACCATAAAGCTCTACCATAGTTTTCAGGACAAATACATAAAGATAAATTTAAGACCATGCCTGAAAGGGAGATTGGCACCCATACTTTATTACTTCCCCCATTGCTCTTCAAGATAGCAGTGCTGTCTTCTGGGCTGAGCACAGAATTTGTTGCCAAGTTTGTTCTATTCTGTGTCCCACAGGGCTATATTCTTGATTAGGTTTATGCATGGGGATTTCCTTTTTGTTTTTATACTGTTTGTACTGACATTCAGGTATTTGGAAAACCGTTCAATGGAAAGATTAGCAGAAATATCCATGGGTCACCAAGAAGCTTCCCTTTACTATCCTCTTCACCCACTAATATCATCTCCCACTCCTCACACTATAGGGACCTTGTCTACTTCAGAAACTTATACTGTACTAAGATTGGGAATACTACAACTAGTGACAATATAGCAATGTATGAATTCTCAAACGAGATAAAAAGCAAACAGAGACGTACCCCATTATTTATTTGCATTCTGGATGCAGGACTCTGTGTCATATTTGAATAATCAATTACATTCAACAAAGATGCAGTTGTCTGTATTATATTTTTAAGTAAGCTGGTTTAAGCTATGTGTTATAATGAACAATTCATACACAAATTCTAATATCATGCAGCAGAGGAGCTGTTTTTTGAATGAATTTGAGTGTGCTGTGATAATTGATATGAATAGAAGTGTACATGTTTATATTATAGATTGTGTTCAGGAGGAACATTTTTAGTTGAGAGTGCCCAAATGTTGACATTAATTGATCTGATATCTTCAGCTGTTGAAGGGAATTAAAGCTCATTACAAATAAATTGAAAGAAGATAAAATGATTTTTAATTAAAATGAAGTCATAAAAAAACCATACCCAGCAATTCTTGCATTATTCTTATTTCAAACAGATTACTGTAATTATTCTCCAGTGAATGGATCCATTTTTACTATTTAAGGTGTTTTGGGATTGGGATTACCTCCTTTGATGGTGTTGCCAATATAGTTTTACATGATGGATCATACATGTTTTTTTTTTTTTAAAGTGATAAAAAGTGATAATATTGAGTTGCCTATAAACATTTGGCCACTAATCTACACTTGCTCTGAAACTGGGCACTTTGCATCACTAAAAGCTGAAATAGCACATGTACCAGCTGAAGTCGCTAGAGAAAAATTCCTTAGGTACCAGAAACATCTGCCTCTACCTGTGAACCTTCAAAACCATTTCCTCATTGAGTGCAGGCTGGTACAATATTGAAAAGTTATTTTGAATGTAGGTGAGGAACAAGGCCAACTTAAGAGATGTTAGCAACACTTGAACTTAAAAAGAATTATTTAACCATATAAAATTTCTAAAACTATTCATCAGCCACTCAGATTAAGACACAAACTAAGAAAACTTGTCATGTGTGTTGTTGTTGTTTAGTCGTTTAGTCGTGCCCGACTCTTCGTGACCCCATGGACCAGAGCACGCCAGGCACTCCTGTCTTCCACTGCCTCCCGCAGTTTGGTCAGACTCATGTTTGTAGCTTCGAGAACAGTGTCCAACCATCTCGTCCTCTGTCGTCCCCTTCTCCTTGTGCCCTCAATCTTTCCCAACATCAGGGTCTTTTCCAGGGAGTCTTCTCTTCTCATGAGGTGGCCAAAGTATTGGAGCCTCAGCTCTGTCCTTCCATTGAGCACTCAGGGCTAATTCCCTCAAGAATGGATGCGTTTGATCTTCTTGCAGTCCATGGGACTCTCAAGAGTCTCCTCCAGCACCATAACTCAAAAGCATCAATTCTTCGGCGATCAGCCTTCTTTATGGTCCAGCTCTCACTTCCATTTGTCATGTGTATTCCCACTGTTTTTATATTAAATCACCATGCAGGGTATTTAAAGACTGAAGAACTGATCATACAACCCTTATTATAGAAAGACAAACACAACAGAAGGAGAGAATGCACCATTCACCATTGCATATTACAGGCCTTTATTAGTTTTCATGGCATTTAATTATTTTCAAATGTAATTTTGTAGGCAATAGGCAACAGTACAAGCCTAAATTCAATGTAGATTCTCGTTGCAAAAAAGGAATATGTATTACTCCTTTAAAAAATGCTGGAAGCCTGTCTTAACTGCTTTTATCAGTTGGAACCTGTTTATCTTTAAAGAGTACAGTTTTGATTTCTGGCCTGAGTTATTAAATTCTACCACAAATTAATGTAATTCATCACAAAAGCCATGTGGCACTCGAGACACTCATATAAACTAAAGTATTTCAGATGTACCTTTAAAAGAAACAAGGACATTCATGGGTTCACAAGGTGAGTGCCTTTTGGAAAACTGCAATGCTATTGCATCTCTTCAAAATAAACATAAATAAATTACACAAAATGTACCATTTATTAATGTGATTTTGGAATTCAAAGCCATTTTACCACCATTACAGCATGTGATTTCTTGTGTGTTTGTGGTTTGACGCACACACTTCTTTAAAGTTTAGCAAGTTGCCTGAGAACTGTGGACAAGGGGAGCATTGAGCCTGGATATCAAATATCACCACACCCATGTCTATGTTAACTAGTAAAAAGCAATGCTTGGGTCAAAGCTGTTACCACTATGCATTAAAAATTATTCCACAACAGCAATAAAGCACATTGCCAGTGCAGTTCCAAATATTCACTGTATTTCTCATATAATTAGAAAAGGTTAACTTTTGGGCCTTGTGCCTCAAAGTAATTGAAGGTGTAGCATAGTAATCTCAAAATAGCTTGCTTAAAGTAAGTGTGGCCTTCACCAATAAACAGTGCTTTATAAAATAATCTTTTCTAGGGCAATTCAAATGGAAAATGCTTTAACCTTTACATCCAGAAAAAAACCCCACAGAAGGATTACTGGTTTTGTGAAGAACAGCACAGGTTCCAAATGGAAATATTAGTGGACTAAAAATAAAAAAAGTTTAGATGGATGTCTTATGGTTTAATATCAAAACGTCAGTGAATAAGTTAATGAATATTTAATTCAAACACTGGTTGCTTTCATTTACAACTAACCTAATGTACATATATGCTCTGTTTTTTTCACATGTGCCCTGAACCGACCTTTTCTCTCTCACAGAGATTAACAAACAAGTATGGTGCTTCCTAAAAGGGTGTCATGGGCTGAAGGCTTTATAACAGTGATTTTATTCTAAAAAGAAAAAGAAAGAACCATCAAAATAAAATCATTTAAATGAACTCCTTTCCTGAGCAACTTAGAATTTGGAATGTGCTGAAAAGTCACAATAAATAAGTCAAACGATTAACAAACTTAAAGTGTGCTTTTAAGTCATTTAAAGTAAATTATAAAATCTATTTCATGACAGATAAATGACCTGTTGTGTTAGGAATCTTAAAAGCTTATGTGCCAAATAAATTTATGAAGTACCTTTCTGGGAGTAGAGGCCAAGTTGCTTTGTACAAAAAATATACAACACTGAAACCTAGCAAGTAAATTACCCGACAGCCTGTTCTTTTTAACACTGCAAAGTATTCATGAAGAAAAATATTAAATAGAACGATAAAAATAGATTTAAGCAGCAGTGAAATTGCAGAGAAAGTGAACATGTTAAGTGACCCAGGACTCTAGAGACACGGATAAAATCTGATCTTTTCTTTTAAAAGAAGATAAAAAAGAAACCCAATATGTGAATATTAATTTGCTTTTATAAAAAAGAAAAGAAATCCACAGTGTGTAAACTAATCATTACTCTTTAAATGTAATTTCATAGAAACCACTTAAAATATACAATGCAGCATCTTGGTTAATTATTATTTACTGTATTTCTTGCTCCCACTGTGTTCCTTCAGAGTAGTGCATTGGAACCACAAAATTAGGACATAACTAGCAACAAGATAATTCATCCATGTTGTCATTGAGCCTTAACACAATTATGTTTGTTCAAATCCTGATAGAAGTAGTATAGTAAACAACAGAATGCAATAGATAATGGTGATTTACAATATTAGTTGATGCTCACAAGCTCTGAGAAGGGAATTTGAGAGATAAAACACTAGAAAATAAGTAGAGCTCCTGGTAAACCAACAAACCAGTTCCATCCTATTTCATCCCAGCTCCCTATCAGAGATGCTGACTGTACTATTCTGGCCAGTACACATTTGAGTATGACAAAGACAACAGCACTTCCTTGCTCCTTTGCTTTAAGTCAGACATGGCCAAACTTGGCCCTCCAGATGTTTTGGGACTACAACTCCCATCATCCCTAGCTAACAGGACCAGTGGTCAGGGATGATGGGAACTGTAGTCCCAAAACATCTGGAGGGCCAAGTTTGGCCATGCCTGCCTTAAGTTAAAGGAGAACCTGCCCATGCCTAGACAGTTGTTACTGTGAAACGGGGTCAGGGGTTAGAGTGGAAGACACTCTGTAGGGAATGCAGTAAACTTTCTTCTGTATCTCTTCAATAAATGCATCATGGAATACACCCCAAATGTATTATGTACTATCTTATTTTCAACCGTCCAGAAGATGTGAGGCACATTGAACATTGACTTCTAACTTCAGCAAGAATCTCTCTCAGCTGGAACCGAATCATGCATTTATGACATAGCACGAATGTTCTTTGAACTAGAACAGCCCACATTTTTGAAAAGATGCCTGACTATTTGTGTTCCCCTCCTTTAGGGTCTCTGTGTAATAAAAGGACTGGGAATAATACACTAAGAAGGATTTCTTCTAAAATCTGAAGTAAAGTTAAGTGCCTTCCCTGCAGCCTAGCTTCCTCTGTGAAACAAACAGCAAATTCTGCAAACATTTGCCCTCCTAACTTTCATCAATTTCAAAAGGTGTTGAACTTTGATGTACCCATACATTTAACAAGATAAGCTTAATTTCCCCTGCAATTCTACTTGGTTTGTCAACAATGCCCTTATTAATTTCCATGGGGAAACCATAGCCTAAATAGTATCCAGAGTTAGTGTAGCGGTAATGCATTTCTTTCTTCTTTTAGCACAACAGTATTCCCTGTTCAGATGATAATACAAACCCTCCAATACCCTGCTCTTAATTCCAAGTGATCAAATGTGACTGTAAAATATTCGGTATAAATACTAACAAAGAAAAACAGGTTTTGAGAAAACTGCAGATGACCTATGCTGTGATCTACATCACTCTGCCAAATAGGTACCATATACAGCAATATTTTACAGTGACAATGTACCGTAATTTGTAATGAAATGGCACATTTAAAAGTATGTCCTAGCTACTATGATCCTATGGAGCCAAGGGAAACAAATATAAATTTAAAGAAACAGACCCTCTCAAAAAGAGGTCTCACAATCAGGTCATCCTGGGGGAAATGTCTTTTAAATGCTGTTGTGCAGTAACTCACTTCCTTAAGGATTTTTCTTAATAGTTTATGAAAAATCTGGATGCTTCAGCCTGTAGAGAAGGTGATGCTTGCATCACCTTCTATAGATATCTTCCAACCACTTTTCATCATCTTGTTCCTCATCTTCTGTTACTGGCTCTTCAGTTTCCAAAGGAGAAGGAATGACAAATTCTGGTCTAGGAGAAGAGTTACTATTTGAAGATCGTAGTCCAAACTTGCGCTTTAATAGATGAAACTGCTCTTTGATGTAGTAGTAAAACTCATATTCATATCTCATGCGCTGGTACAGGATCTGAAGGGATTCTGGAGAAGGGACTGTCTTTTTCACTGTCACAGTTAGATTGCCGAGTTTCCTATGTTCTGTAAGAGAGATACATAAAGAAGAATTTGGTCAAATATAGTCTGTTGAAATGTATACCTGTATATACTCGAGTATGCTTTTGGGTTGCTTGTTCCTCCTCCTCCGCCGACAACAGCCTCTGCTGCTGGAAATGCGCTCGGGTGGGACCCTCACTCGAGTATAAGCCGAGGGGGGCTTTTTCAGCATTAAAAATGTGCTGAAAAAGTCGGCTTATACACGAGTATATACAGTAAGTTGTAAAAGTGTTTTATTTTATTCATTTTTATTTTTTTTGAATTGCCAAAACTTTCTACCAGTTGCCTTCTCCTGGTCATAAATGTAGGCTCTCAAAACAAATAGCTAAGTATTCAATAGACTATGGATGCTTTGAAACTGAAATATTGGCTTTGGCTTCTGGATATAAGAAAGCAAGTACAGTGGTACCTCGGGTTAAGTACTTAATTTGTTCTGGAGGTCCGTTTTTAACCTGAAACTGTTCTTAACCTGAAGCACCACTTTAGCTAATGGGGCCTCCTGCTGCTGCTGCGCTGCCAGAGCACGATTTCTGTTCTCATCCTGAAGCAAAGTTCTTAACCCGAGGTACTATTTCTGGGTTAGTGGGGTCTGTAACCTGAAGCGTATGTAACCCGAGGTACCACTGTACTGAACCCACTAAGAGGATGAATTGAAGATGGTGGCTTGAAGAATCATTGGAGTGGGAAAGGCTCAAGAGCAGCAGAGCAGAAATACTGTAGCAGGTGTGCAGGGTTTGTCACTAGGCTTTCTTTGTTGAACTAATAAATGGCTCATTTTAACAGAACTACGGGTGTGACTCCCCTTTCTTAAGGAAAAGCAGTATGCAGTTTTGTGACATGGATTGTCACTGGATAGAAGAGTCCCACTGAAATCAATCTGAAAAGTTAATAATGATGTTAACTGATATTAATAGGAACTAAGTGTAACTTACTTAATCTGGATCCAGCCAATAGTGGGAGTTGAGGGGAGATGGGGGAAATGCTGGCCTGGATTTGTTGGCATTGTCTTGGGAGTCTCTATAGTTTGAGCATGCACTCTTTTTCTTTGAAGGCTGGCAAATTTTAGCAAAAAAGCCTGTATGAAGTGAATTGGGAAATCCTTTCGATGCGGCAAACTGGACAAAGCTGGCATACACATCGGGGCTTTTCGCCATGTGTGTTTAGCACATAGATCAGTGTTTCCCAACCTTTTTTGGGCAAAGGCACACTTGTTTGATGAAAAAAATCTCGAGGCACACCACCATTACAGCCCCGTGACGTCAGCGCGCAGCGTCGCGCCGGGACGGACGCACAAAAGTGTAAGTTTCAAATTTTTTCCCTCCCCTCCTGTGTAAAGGGGAATGCACTCTGCTAAGTAAAGGCACTTGCCACAGGGCCACGCAGCCAAGGGGTCTAACTCTGCAGGGAAAAGCTTCCTGTCTTTCCTCTGCCCCCTCCCCACCGGAAAGGGATGGTGGCTGCAGGCTCTGCCCCCCCTTAACATCTGCAAAATGATTAAGGCTGATACATTGTGTTACAGGATTTTATCTAGGTAACTTCCCTGAGCTGTCAAGTTGAAAGGGTACATTCAGGCATATTTGCAACATTTAACAACTTTAAAGATGTGCCCCCCCTGTAATTTCCATAACAGTTGGAAGGTCAAAAATATAACCTCCTATGACAACTCCTGCAACCCATGAGCTTTCAGACAAAGATCATGCATGGACAAATGTAAAGATCTTTGGAAAGTATTGATCGAAACCACAGTAACAAACGAATCAATGTATCTTCAAGGGAAAGAATAAGTAGATCCATTTGCATATATAGCTCTGTAGGCTTAATTATATTCCATTGCTATTTTGTTATTGCTCTTTTCCTCTGCTTCTATTTATTTTTAATGCATGTAACCTTTTTATTCCCCCTCCCCCCCGCCAATTTAACTCCTTGTAATACTCTCAATAAAATATAAAGAAACAAGAAAGGAGATTCCCACAAAACATTAGGAAGGCCTTTCTGGTGGTGAGAGCAGTCAGACAGGGGAAGGGGCTTTTAGGGAGAGGTGGGGGGGCATCTGCCAGGGATGCTTTAGCTGTGAGTCCTGAATTGCTGGGGGTTGGACTGGATGACCTTTGGGTTCTTTCCGGCTGCAAATTCTACCTGCCTTCCCCCCTCCAATTGATCAACACACAGAGATGCAGGTGGCCAGGGACCCACCTGTGCACACCTGAGCCTGCAAGGGGCAGTCAAGCCCCCTTCACCGCCTGCCCCCCCCGCCAGCCCCCTCTCCCCTCCTCCCTAGGCGGCAGCTCCACCATGACCACAAACGGCGGCGGCAGCAGCAGCCGCGCGCGGCCCGGGCTCCCCTCGCCGGCCGCGGGAGCCAAGGCGCGCGACGAGGGAGCCAAGGCGCGCGATAATTTTCTTAAATTATGTCAGCGGCGCCCGGCAGAGCAGCCCTCTCAGCCACGGCAGCCCGGCTCTCCCAGCCCCCGGGGGCCGCCCTCCTCCCTCGCGCACCCGCAGCGTTCCCGCCCGGAGAGGCGGCGGCGGCAGCAGCCGCCGCGCGCGGCCCGGGTTCCCCTCGCCGGCCGCGGGAGCCAAGGCGCGCGATAATTTTTTTAATTATTGGGGGGGCGCCTATGAATGAGAGGCGGGCGCTGTGGATGGAAGCGCTGCCCGCCGAGCTCGCAGGCAGCCAGGCAGGCAGACGACGGGAGCCCCGCGCTGGGCGGCCTCTCCTCGCCGCCGCCGCCCCGCCTCTCGCCGCCGGACTCGCCCGCCTCCCTCCACGGAGGTAGGCTGGTGTGCCGTGGGAGGGAGGCGGGCGAGTCGGGCGGCGAGCACACGCGGGGCGGCGAGTGAGCTCCCTCCCACATCCCATCGCCGCTCGCTTCGGCCGGCCTACTGGGCTGTCGCAGGCGGAAGGCCTGCGCATGCGCGAGGTTTTCACGCCTTCCTCCAGTAGGCCGGCCGAAGCGAGCGGCGATGGGATGTGGGAGGGAGCTCGCTCGCCACTCCGCGTGTGCTCGCCGCCGCCGCCCGCCTCCCTCCCACGGAACACAAGGCAACGTTCCACGGCACACTAGTGTGCCGCGGAACAGCGGTTGGGAAACACTGACATAGATTTCTATGTCCAACACCTGAAAGTTTTGTGGTGCAAAGTTGAGAGATGTTATCTGATTTGCCAATGACATTTCCTTTCCTTAAAGGTAACACCACAGAGAAAGGAGGGCATGGGGATCAAGGTTGTGCTTTTCTCCACACTGTTTCCTCAGTTTAAGTCAAACTGTGCCCCCACCCCTGGATTTACAATAGAGTGGGGGCGTTTGTGATCTGGGGGAAAAGGCAAAACTTTACTTCCTCCAGAGCTGCAGCTCAATCCAAATTGCACACCAAAGAGACTGGTTTTTTAGAAAAAGACAGGCAATGAGAGATCTGATCATGGATCCACTGTGCCATATCTAGTTTGGCCCTAGTTTTTTGCCACTGTGTGCAAGATTTTAAAGAAATAGCTTGTGTGGCATGGAAAGAGAGAGGAAACACGATGCCCCCACTGCAATTCTGTTCAGAATTCCAAACTCCTTTGCTCCCCTGCAATGGGGGGAAAGTTTCCATTGGCAGGCATGAGGTCCAATTCTGATTGGTAAGTGCAAAGGGTTAAAGTCCTTCCTCCTTCCACATTCTGGATCTGGTTTGCCCCCCTCCCTATTTATTATGCACTACACGTGAATGTCATCAGCTAGTTGGGACCTAAGATTTCCATGGGAGCCATTTGAGAAATGAACTCTATATGACCATTTCCATGCAGTCTTTCCAATGAGAAGTTTCATTCCATTTTAATTATTAAGGGGCATTTTAGCTCCCTCCTGATTTTCCTCCAATTCATTCTCAATATTGATACTAATTTTTAAAAATTCCAACCCTCTCTTGAAGAATCAGGAGAACAAACAATATATAGGCAAACCTATATAGTTTATTTATTTTAAGAAAAAATCAAAACTACACCCCCCCTTAAGAAAAAACTCCCTGAACTGAGGGCAACATTCACTTGCCATTAGAGATCTAGTCATACCTTGTGGCCTTTTTATTTTGTTTACATTACTTTATATTCTCTTAAAAGACTCTTTTAATAAAAATCCAAAGTAACTCACAAATTTGCTCCTCCAAGTTACCACCCCCTGCTCCTCATCTATCAAACGCACATAATGGAAAAATTATGCATGGCTGGCTCTGGGCCAGACCAAACACTTGGAAAATGCTGTGTAAACCCAGCTGTTCCCCTAGAAAAAGGCTGGGCTGGGGGTGGGAGAAGAGAGAAGAACCACACTTTATGACCTTCTAGCCAGTGAGCCATATGGAGGGCAACAAACTGCACAATTTACTTTTGGAGATTTTGTTTTACAGTGTTTGCTTTGGCTTTGAGATTACTTAGGGAAAAGTATACTGTAGTACAGTGATCAGGAGGTCCTTAAAACCAACTGAAGTACAGTGTGTTTGTTTGTTTGTTTGTTTGTTTGTTGGAAACCAAGCCAAAAACAGGGGAGTGGGAAAAAATAAATAAAGCAGGATGGTGACAAACATTTGTCATTCAAAGCCAAACACAAACCTTCCTTTTCTATGTTACTAAAGTGCAAAACTGAAAGTTATGCTGTATTATATGCTATATATTTTGTCAAAAAATGCAGCTAACTAAATGAACTTTGTAGAACTTTCCGCAGCATGAGGGACTTTGCTTTAAGATTGGAGTGTCGGTGGGCTTCAATTTTATTTACTTTAATACCAAAGACATGCAATATTGTGTGCTGCCATCAGGATAGTTCATCTTATGCATTTATTGGTGCAGTCAGCACTTATGAGATAAAGGGAAGTTGCAGGAGCCTCACATTTATACAGGATTCCCAATGTTTATAGATGCTCTACTCTCAAGATGGGCAATCCTGCAAGAAACCTGTTTGAGAGGGCAGAGAAAATGCAGTCACTGAGCCTCACAGAAAAGCAGAATTATACAAAAAACCTTTGTATAGCTGCCTTGCAAGATATCATCAGGAGAAGAAAATACTAAGGAGTAAACCCTATACAAGTCCAGAATGGGGTCCCTAAGACAGTTGGATGTTGCCTCGCATGCCTTCTTCTGGCAACTCCTGCAGCCATGCTGGTGCCAAACGTATTGTTCTGCTTTGCTTTGGATCACATCACTGAGGCCAAGATCTTGTTGTCTGGACAGCCCAGGATCTCCATACACACTGCCCAGGCTTATGCCCCAGGGAGGTTATTTTGGTGCTGCTAACACAACGGTTTGGCTTCACCCCATTGTCTCTTGAAACAGACACATGCCACCAAAAGAACTTTATGGAAGAAGAGTTTCATTGACAATGCATAAATAACTAACTTGTTCAGAATGAATACTGGATATATCTATTCAGTATAAAGAAACTGCTTTGACCTTTCTGGTACATCAAAATTGGTATTCTGCTACAAAATACTGAATGACATTTTGGATCTGGGCAGGTGACTAGTGTTCCTTCAGGCTGCTTCAAAGATCCAAGACTTCTGCATTGTTGTGGCTAACATAATCTGATGTTTTACTTTGAATTTGAAGAACTGAATATCTGGCCTGTTTTATCAGAAATCAAATGGAAGTGGGAATTCTAAAGTTAATTATGCATTCAACCGTTAAGTAGCTAATTACATCACTAGTTAGAGCTTATCTTCTTCTCTGACAACCTTGACCATAAATTGAATGTGAAACTGAACTCACTGTAACCCATTCAAATCTGTGGTGTAATAATGAATAAAATAGATGTTTAAAATACGGTCTTATCTTCAAACAATGCCTGATAGTTTGGATAACATTTTAAGGCATTTCCCAAGAAGGTAATATACCAATTCATTTAGATTTAAAGAAATGTTCCTTTTTCACATGACTGTGTGAGTTAGAATTGTCTATGTGAAATACCTGAAGATGAAACAAATCCCAAAATTAAGGGAGTGTTTTGGAAAACTCTGGGACCTAACCATACTGAGTAAACTGACAAGATTATTTGAGTCAAGTATTTATTAAATTTATATCCCAGCCATCCTCCCAAAGACATCCAGGACAGCAAACAAGTGATTAAACAATAAAAAATATCTTTAAAATACATACGCAGACTGGTAAAGATCCCCACTTAAAAGGCTTGATAAAAGAAGAAGGTCTTCAAGCAGGTGCCGAAAATACACAAGAAATGATACCTGTCTAACACGCAAGAACACACTACACTAAAGGGTAGTTGCCACAACACTACATTGTGCAGAACGGAGCTCCTTATTGTTGGACTACAACTCCTGTGAGTTGTAGTCCCAACAATATCTAACTGGGGATTCAAGGTTGAGAAAGTCTGATCTATACAGTAACATTCCAGTTATGTAATAAAAACAGGAAGCAAATATATCAAGCAGTAAAATAAAGACAATTTATCAGGTGGAATTAGCTTAAAGAAGCAAACCATTGAACATAAGCAGTATGGGTAAGGGTTGTCACTTTATGGCAAAGCATGTACTTTGCATGCAGAAGGTCCCCGGTTCAATCTTTGGCACCTCTCAGTAGGGCTGGAAGAAACACCTGCCTGACACCTTGAGCCACAGCCAACAACTGTTGACAATATTGAACTACAAAGACCAATGCTACAAAGCAGCTTCCTACGTACCTAATCTGCAAATACAGTGGCCTGGTTTGCATGCTATTGTAAATGATAGTTAGGCTAAACTATTGTTTGAATGTGAAGGCAAATGTGCAGCATCCTGGTGCATGCTGCTGAAATCATGGGTGTTTTGCTCCTTCCTCCACTCCTGCCACCTAAAACAAACCTCAGTAGGCTGCCAAAACGAAACCCACAAGCCTGGGTTTGGATGTAGCACTAAGCCAGACTATGGCTTACATCTCAGAAGCAAGAAGAGGAGTGTAGGAGCAACGTGGCTGTGATTTCAGGTGCCTGCACCAGCAAGCTGCATGTTCACATTTTAAAACACTTTAGTGCATGCTCTAGTTATCTCTCGCTTGGACTACTGCAATGTGCTCTATGTGGGGCTACCTTTGAAGGTGACCCGGAAACTACAACTAATCCAGAATGCGGCAGCTAGACTGGTGACTGGGAGCAGCTGCCGAGACCACATAACACTGGTCTTGAAAGACCTACAGTGGCTCCCAATACATTTCTGAGCATAATTCAAAGTGTTGGTGCTGACCTGAAGGAGCGTCTCCACCCCATCATTCCGCCTGGACACTGAGGTCCGGCTCCAAGGACCTTCTGGGGGTTCCCTTGCTGTGAGAAACCAAATTACAGTGAACCAGGCAGAGGGCCTTCTCGGTAGTGGCACCCGCCTTGTGTAATGCCCTCTCACCAGATGTCAAAGAGAAAAACAACTACCAGACTTTTAGAAGACATCTGAAGGCAGCCCTGTTTAGGGAAACATTTAATGTTTGATGCACTATTGTATTTTAATATTTTGTTGGAAGCAGCCCAGTGTTTGGGGAGGCTCAGCCAGATGGGCAGGGTATAATAAACAAACCAACCAACCAACAAACAAACAAATAAATAAATATTAGATTAGCTATCATTTAAAGTAACATGGATTTGTTTTGCTGCTGGCAAATATATTGGCCCTGAAGATAAACCCAAGTGAACTGAAAAGAAACCTTCTATTAGCATTGTAACAGAAAGATTACAGCTTGAAGTAAGTTTTAGAAAGCAAAATTACAACTGTATCAAACAAAAAAAATTAGATGGCATATTTCTATAAAATAGTAGTTTATAATATTAATAAATAAGTAGGAAAAACCCCCGACAAGTCAGCAGTTGTTCAGTTCTTTCACACATAAAAAACCTCTTGGGACGATCATGGCAGCAGGAGTTAATTTTCAACACAGAAACTACAGAATCCCCAAATCTCTTTATAAAGGGCTTGCAATTTCCAGGTCACCAGGGCAAGGCTCCTTCTGCCAGTTTTTTTGTTCAGCATCACAATACCACGGCAATGTAAGGCAGGACACCAAATTAATCACATGCTTTTATTTTGTTTTTCTCTTGTAAGTTCAGTGATTAACAGTAACATTACTGACAGTTACACATTAGGAAAACAGCTCCCATTTCCCCTTCACTCAAGTTTGAACATTTCACAGCACTTATTATATATACTAAGTCTGAGGGTGGTCAAAGGCTGGGGACATCTGGCATTTAAAAAAGGAAAGGAGACAGACAGACAAAAGAATATCAGAATGGGAAATGAAACACTGTCTCTTTAAAGTACACTGCTTTTGACACGGAGCCTGACTGTTCTGGCCAACAGCCAGTAAGTTAGAATAAAGGCTTTCCTCAACCCAACCCTACAGGGAAAGAGTATCTACAGCTAAAAACTAAGGCGTGCTTCAGAAAAGTAAAGTAAGCAAACAAAATGAAAAGAGGTGGGGGGCGGGGAGATCCCAAAGTTTCAAAATTCCCAAGTGAAATCAATGCAGCTTTTTCCCAGGCTTCCGATGTCTTTTGGAAAGGGAACCCTTGGCTCCATTCCTCACCTAGACTAAGATGAAATAGGGAAAAGAGGATGGTGATGGGGTGTGTGTGAGAGAGATGGGGGGAGAGGGAGAGAGAGAGAGATCACCAGAGTTCTCATAGTCTTTGTACATCTCCAATGCTCTCTCTAGACTGGTGACTTTCCTAATAGGAAGGAAAATTGGGTTTTATGAATTACCTTTACACAGATCTTTCCAGCCAGTAGTGTTAACGTACAGGCCACTCCTATATCTGGCCAGTAGGAGGCAAGTTTCTTTTTAAAAAACAACCCTAGGAAATGTTGCTTCTTGACACAATGGTGAAATTACAAATTTCCTTTCATAGCACACACATTGCCTTTGTTCATTTTAATTGCAGGGCTAAATCATGTTTACAGTAATCATTAGAGGGCTGCTGAAAACACATTACTATTGGTGAGCAAATCTACACCCTAGGCTTGGGCTACATACTGTGTGGGCTACCACCATTGCGAATCTTCACATCCAGGCAAGCAGCCTCCGTCAATGTGAAGTGTGTGGCTTGAGAGCGATACAAAAATGTTCAGAAGTGACAATCTGAGTGTGGACAAGAAAGCTGGGTGTGTGTGGATCATACAGCCAATGCTTTGTTTCTGATCAACAGCTTGGATGGTGATGTCAGTGGGCATTAAGACAAGAGTTTAACAAAATATTACTGTGGGGAGAAACCTTCATTTGACTGAGGAAGTTGTTAAGGGTTGGGGTGATATACCCTTTGATCTGTACTGTTTCAATCATCTCCTGTCCCTGGTATTTGCTCTATGGTGGAGGGGAGACTAGAGGGGCCTGTATTTTTTACACCCTTGTTACAAATGGGTGTGGCTATGTAGGGTGTGTGTGATTTAGATTAGTACATAAAGTGTGTATGATGGGAGTTTGAGAGAGACAATTGATCCCTAATGCCTCAACAGCTAAATCAAATTAGCAGCTCAATACTGCAGCTGTATTTAATTTTTAAAATGCAAAATGTTGTTGGCCCTTAGTCGGCTTTTATATGGCTCACAGTTGTTTCTGGCAAAAATTGCTATGTGTAAGCTGGATGAAGCGATCATGTTGTGAATGTCTAGAACCTCTTTGGTAACTCATACACTGTGTTAGAAACTGAGATGTGAAAGCTAGGAGCTAAATGCTTTATAACAAGAACACAAAGCTAAAAATGAATGAACTGCAGCTAAAATATAATGTTCATTTTTCTCATAGTCTAGTCCTTCCCCTGCCCACCCCCCTAATATTCTTAAGAGGGTCTCTTCTCCAGTCTTCAGAGAGTAGCTGGAAGTGTAGAGACATAAAAAGATTCTCCTTTTCTTCCACTCTAAGTTTTAATTTGAAATCTTAGGCGCATTACTGTGCCCAGAGCTCAGAAACTGCTTGTGCTAATAAAATTCCCTGTCACAAAATGTGTCTAGAACAATGGGAGTTTTGAACACTGCTCATACAGAGTTGAATCGAAAATTCCAAAGAATCCAGCTCCATAAACTGGGTGTAACATCATAGATTCTGTGCCAGCCACCTTTTACATTTCTATGCATCAAGTTAATCGCACTCAGGAAGATGAATTAGTGCTGCCTTGACCCCACAGCAGGACTACCTGGATTTGAACCTGCCCATTGGGTTTGCACAGCTAGCCCTCCCAACTACACACAGGAATACTGGAACTCAGTTGTTTATATCCTCTACCCTTGCCTCCACAATAGCATTGCTATGTACTACTGAAAACCAGATGAAGAGAATCTACCCTTAGTTGGCTGCCATACACTAAGAAACAACTTTTATTATTTCCAAATAAAAGGACTCTGGCCATGGGCCATAAAGTTTCTCAGACTAAACTTCATGAGGTGGCTGTCATTTGTCTGCAGTGTTGCTGACCCAGTCAAAGCTAGGTGAGACAAAAGATTAGTAGCATGAACAAAGGCATCAAGCCAAACCTGGGGGCGGAGAATAGCCAACAAGTTGCTGGTTGAACACACGGCTCTGCTTTAGTCATGCCCTATTACCATGAGAAGGAAAAGTCAGACTAGAAAGCATCAGAGCTTCTTCCTGATACAAGGCATCAGCTTATTTGAGTTATTACAAGGCACTGGGTACCAACAGCTTAAATGTATCCCAGTTATGCACAAGAGGCGCAGTAGTAGAGATCAACTATTCTGACAAGAGTAGATTTCCAAGCAGCCAATTATCTCAGAAGAAAATTAATTTAAAGTGACATCCAATGATGTCCATCGGCTCACGCAGCAGAAATCTGGTTGTGCAATGGGACTTCTATTTTATATTATATATATGTAAAAAAAACATTTTCTCCTCCCTCAGCCCACTGTAGCCCAATCCTCCAAAGCATGTCTTGGGACACATAGTGGGCTGCAGGGGTAGGGAAGGAAAGACAAGCCCTGTTGTGTGAGTTGCTGGGTGCTGCTTGTACTATATTACATCTTAGACTTTTTGCCACCTGCTGAAAATTCAGATAAAAAGTTAAACTAAGCTCACAATGAAGTGTTTTGAAAAGCCTGGATAGCTCTGTTGGTTAGAGTGTGATGCTGATGATGCCAAGGTTGCAGGTTTGGTCCCTGTATGGGTCGGCTGCATATTCCTGCACTGCAGGAGGTTAGACTATGAATAATCTAGGAAGCTATTCTGAGTCTGAAGCATGATATTCTGCAATCACTTTCATATCATTGAAACATCACCTTGATTATATCATAAACAATAGCCAGCAGTCAACTATAGTAGTCCATAAGCTTATTTGTTCTTAAAGTTCATCCTACCTCCAGGCCCAATTATATTAGCTAGAAATCAAGTACAGTGGTACCTCAGGTTAAGTACTTAATTCGTTCCGGAGGTCCGTACTTAACCTGAAACTGTTCTTAACCTGAAGCACCACTTTAGCCAAAGGGGCCTCCTGCTGCCGGTGCGCCACCGGAGCACGATTTCTATTCTCATCCTGAAACAAAGTTCTTAACCTGAAGCACTATTTCTTGGTTAGCGGAGTCTGTAACCTGGAGCGTATGTAACCTGAAGCATATGTAACCCGAGGTACCACTGTACTGTAAAACTTGCCTACCAGTTGACTCGTTCCAACTGCTTCCTTTTTGGCTGAGTAACACATTAAATGATATAAACTGCAAGCCCCTCCACAAGTCTTGTAGAGAACGGGCACATTTAGAAGCCATAAAGACAACCTAAATACACCAACCAATGCAAAGATAAAGTACAAGATCCAGAAAACCCAATGCCAACAGCCACAGTCTCTCCAGAGCGACTATGAAGGAGGACACAGAAAGAACAGGAACATGGGCTAGGAAGCATGGAAAAGTGACCAGGTAGGCTAGTACATATCAGGATTAGAAATGTATTTGCAAAATGGATTGATCGTATCTCTTTCTTGTCAAGCCAAAATTTGTAGTTGCCTGCCTGCCCCACCTGGGGCATTTCCCATGTGGTTGGGATTATGGTGCCTGAAGACACGCTGCTTGTCACATAGGCAAGGGCAGCCCATGTTCCCTCCCTGGCTTTCCCCAAGGGAACATGTGCTGTGTTGTGTGCTGCTGCCTCGAGAACATGACAACCAGCTTTCCCCACTTGTTTGACTCTCCTTGGGCAAAGTGCCTTGGGCACCTTGGCTACGCAGCTGCCAAACAATCCCCAACCTTTCTCCCTACTTTGAAGCCAAATAGGTGGCAGGGATCACTGGGCAATAGTCTTCCACCTCAGCAGCTCCAAAATTGGGGGAAAGGGCTGGGTGCTCATCATGCTTACTAAAGAATAGGACCACACCCGCTGCAGCAAACATATTTATTTGTTAAAGCCTGATTGCTCATTATTAGCACCAATGTCAATGTAATACTAAACCATGATTAAAGCCAACAAAGGAATGAGAAAATCTGCACAAGATGGGTTGGCTCCCAATTTACAAAGTACCATTTGAGCGACCCAGGATTACATCTGCAAAGTCCCCAGGAAGCTAAATATTAACCCATCACCTAACATTAAGAGAAGTTTCACCTACTTCATTTCTGCATGCCAAACTGCTGTTAAAAAGCATAGAGAAGGGTCAGGTTTTTACTAAAAATATTAGCTGTACTAATTTGTCCCATGAGCAAATTTCCAAGCCCAGTAGCCTCGGAAAAACGCATTCACGTCAAATTTAAATGAAGGCCCCATTAAGATTACAGCAGGGGGGGAAACAGAGTGCTTTTGCCTGTGCAATATTCATTACTCGTGTGGAGGTTGCACTTCTCCCCTTTTTAACAAAAGGGAGCTTGAAACAAATACTCTCTACACACTGCACCTTTAAAGCACTTTTGAAGTGTATTTCCCATCCTTTGGAGAAGAATTGTAACTCTGCGAAGAGTAAACTACAGGGCTCAGAATTCTTTGAGGGAAAGAATGTGCTTTAAAGGTGTGTATATGCAGCCATGTATGTATGGGCAGCGGTGACTAACCTGTGGCCTGCATCAGGCACACCATAGGTTTTTTATCTGTGTCCCTACTACCCACCCCAATTTGTTATTTAATTTTAAAAAATACTTTAAAAATATTACTGACTTCTCCTGTAGGTTCTGTCTTGTAGGTCCTGCACTGTGATACTTCAGTGCCAAGAAGGCTCCCCCCAAATAAATTTGTCACTTAAAAAAACAATAATATAGTGGAACCTTGGTTCTTGAACAGCTTAGTTGATGAACAAATCAGCTCCCTAACACTGAAAACCTGGAAGTAAGTGTTAGTGTTCTGGTTTTTGAATGTTTTTTGGAAGCCGAACGTCCAACAGTTTCTGCTTGAGTGCAGGAAGCTCCTGCAGCCAATTGGAAGCCGTGCCTTGGTTTTTTAACATTCTGGGAGTCGAATGAACTTCCGGAATGGATTAAGTTCGAGAACCAAGGTACCACTGTACATATATTTACTGACTGCTTCTACAGGTCCCCTTTTGGAAAGCACCCTTGAAGACTGCAGTTCTCACCATACTTCTGCGCTTCAGCCATACCCACTTTTGATGTGTGTCCTCTATAGAGAGTTGGCCACAGGTCCAAAAGAGAGGTTAGCCATCTCTGATGTATGGTGTGGATACGAAAACATTAGAGCTACTGGTATTTAGAAGATGACAAGGACATGTACCACATTTATTATGTCAATGAAGCTGAAATATAACCTTCCGCAGGCAAGTTATCAAAATTATTTATATGTTTATATTTTATTATTAAATTTGTTTCTAGAAGCTGCCTTGAATATTGTGAATGAGGTGACACATTTAAAAAATACAAAATTAGATGCTTGTTTCAGCAATTCTAAGAGCCAGAAGTGACATCTGATTTCTACAATGTTTCTTTGTGCTTTGATTTATTACTTAATACCATAATTTGATGCTTTATAAAATAATGAGACATCTGCAACATGGAGAAATGAGGCATAATCATAAGAAGAAAATGCACCCATTCAAGTTAACTACAAAAAAGCTGAAGAATTCAAAGGACCAAAAATCAAAGGGGAGTGAGTTACATTAGAAAAGCAGTCACAAATACTTTTAGGACACTCCAGCTGTTCTTGCAAGGGGGAAAAAAAGTTTTGAACTTCTGGAATTTATTAAGCTTGGTAAGCTTATTGGAACAGGAAAAATGCCTAGGTATTTGCTTTTGCCAAATGAAATTTAAAGCAACTCTGAAACTATAAATCTGTTTTCAAGTCTTATTTTTTTCAAACTGTAATCCTAGACGTTCACATTTTAATATTTTAAAATAGAACTTCTCAGAACAATTTTAACCAAACAAACTAATGACAAGACTGAGAAAGTGGTCTGCCTCGGTATTTATCCAGTAAAGATCAGCATAATGTACTAGTGTGAACTTCAGTTTTGCTGTTTGTGCAATATCTAAAAAAAGTAAACATGTCAACCTCAGTTTGTAGGATACTAGTACTCAAGCATTCCAAACAGTTACCTAAGGTTCAAACATTTACCTATGACTCCTCCATTATGGGGGATCCAATTGCTTTACATTTTATCTGGTGCAGAGTGGGCAGAGTGAGTACTGTATTTTTCCATCTATAAGATGCCCCCATGTATAAGGGGGGAAATGAGGGAGATCTATCCATGTATAAGATGCCCCCAAATTTTGGACATTATTTTTTAGGGAGAAAAACCTAGTCTTATACATGGAAAAATACGGTAATTAAAATGGTTGCCTGCCAACTACAAGATCAAGGTGGCCCAACAGGTAGCCCTCAACACCATTTTTGGCAGCCCTCAACAACACTGAAGCCTCCCCTCCCTGCAAGCCCATGTGCTGCCTTCCCAAAGCTGGGTAAGGAGGCACTGGGCTTTGGGAAGGAGACAATGAAGGCTCTGACGTGGTCCTAGAGTCCTCCCGCCTAGCTAGTGCTTTCTTGGGTTTGGAAAGGAGGTAAGAGGGTTCTAGGACCCTGCCATAGGGCTGGGGGGAGCGTCAAATTTTGGCCTCAACCCCCCCCCCCCCAAAGTGTGCAGCCCATGGTTCCATGTCAAAGTACTCTTGTGGCCCACTTGGTATGAAAAGTTGGAGTAATGTACTCCTCAGTTGCTTCATCACTGTAGAATGATAAAGGGCAATAACAGAGGGGCAGGAAGAGCCAGAGCCATTCCATCCTGCTTCCTAAAAATGAAATGCTTTAATAGGTCCTAAGTTTTTTTTATAAAATCCTGCCCCAACTGCCCAAGTCATTAAAATATAGCAAGCTTGCAGCTAACTCACTACTTGGCTGCAAAAGAGAGACTGTATCATCAGTGCAACTTTAAGTCACCTGCATTGAAGTTTGAACAAAACACACAATGGAAAAAAATAGCTGAAGCCACCAAAGTTTGAACTGTCTCAAGTTACAACCATGAAAAATCTGCTGAGTATGATTTCTAACAAAACACTAACATGTGGAGAGGGAGTTTGCTTGCAATTCAGCTCAGATTTGCAAACACCAGCAAGCTTTTGGTGAATCACAACGGAGACTCAGACTTATGAAAATATTTTAAACCATTGCAGCTTTGTACAGATTTAATGGTTATTTAATAGGTTGTTTAATGTTTATAAACCTGAGTTATTCTCTGATTGCATAAAGTGATAACACAAGCATGAATAACTGAGTTTTCAATACCACATGACTATTAATGTACGAGGAAGAGAGGGGTCATACAGATACATCCTGTCTGTACTGATGCACTCTGCGTCAGCCCCTTTCCAAGGCTCTCCTGCAATAGGACAGCCTACCAAAAACGCCTAGGCTGTCCCTGTAAGCTGGGACCCTGATCTCATTTGGCAGGCTTCCTTACTGCAGACATTCCTCCAACCCCAGGGAGCCTTGGAGAGCAGCTGGAATGGGATGCAGGGGCACACATGGATAAACATATGCAGGCCTGCTCTCCTGCCTGGCACATGGTCCTGGAGGCTCAAATAGTGCTACAGGCAACAATCCAAAACATAAATACCTTAAAACAATAAAATGAAAATAACAACCAGAACTAACACTGCAGCTCACAGTTGATCTCATCTAGATTAACCCCCTTCAAAGGGTTGGGTGAAGAGGACTTCAAAAACCAGTTAGCAAAAGTGCCAGTTGTATCTTGGAGGGAAGTTCTATAAATGAGGTGTCACCACAGAGAAGGCCCTACCTTGTGTCACGGTAGGCTTTACCCAGCAGTTAGACAACAGAAGGACCTCTCCTGCAGATCTCAATACAGAGGTGTTCCTTTAAGTATTTGGGTCCCACGTTATTTAGAGTCTTAAACTGTAATCCTAATCTCAATTACCTGGGAGTAAATCTAAGATAGCAGCAGTCTCCTGAAATACAACACTTAAAAAAAAACCCAACCATATTTTTAAGCACGTCTTGGGGCAACTTTGAAAGAATAATCACAAAGAACCCCCTTTGGTCTTCAACAGGAATACGATGCAACCTCAAGCGCCTACAGCTGGGGATGTACCGTAACTTATGTTTTCAATGTCTATTCTGTACTTGGTATCTATTCCTCCTCTTGTTATACAAATAGTTCGTTTATTTGATAAGGAACTCTGGCAACTACTGTTGACTCTCAAAACTGCTAAAACCATTTCCCCCTGAAAAGGATGCCTGAAGCTTAAAATCCTACATCTCCTATTCACTAATTTCCATCTCACATTTTGGAATAAGTTATGTTCATACATCATTTTCTTCACAATAATTTCCTCACTTTGTCCTTTATCTGCTGCACAAACCACCTTAGAATTCCTAATATAGAAATCCAATAGTTTAAGGGAAGAACTGCGTTACGTGTACCCTTTAATTGTATTTTTTCAGAAAAGAAACATTCCCTTCCCCCTGGTGTCTATGATATATTAGCACAAGCTACTTAATGAACAGAGGAAATAGGCAAGAGTATGGGGGGATGGATGGGACTTTCGGGTGTCAAACTTTTACAGGTTAACTTCTTTTCCCAAAATGTTAGTAAAAAGACTCTACTGTATGTTTACTTTAAATATTAGAATACATGGAGACACATTGCAGTGATTAATATGTTCCCAAATGTCTCTTCATGCTTGCCCTGTTTTGCTCCTAAATGAGGTTTAACCCCCAATGGAATTCAAGTATTCCAGAACTTTTTTGAGTCTGCTTGCATAAAGAAGCATTCTAAAGAGCATATTTGAACTCTGCTTCAAAGCACAACCCCTTGTGCTGAAATTCATATACAGCGGCTATTCTTAGGAATTCATTTCTAGGTATTCATTGGTTCTTCCTTCACCAATTACAAACCAAAACATTAATCTGCCATTATCAAATGCTAGCAAAATATACCAAAGTACTGTGTGACATCTGTCTGTGAATTACTGAAAGGCACGTAATATACAGCATATGTAAGTTCTTCTCTGCACAGGAGACAAAATTGCTTTGTGCTCGTTTCAGATTAATGTATTAAAATTATTTTTCTTTAACAAGTAGAATATGCAATAACATACAGCGAGATCAACACATCTCTGAAATATACTTATTTTATACTAAATTAGAACTTGTCAAAAATTTCATTCTATAAGCTCCTTTGAAAAGAACAAACAAATGCTTCACCTCTGCTGATGGAAGGCAATACTATCCCCCTCCACTTTCTGACCTCCTAAAAAGCTGCTATGTGGCGAGTTGGGGGCCCCTCCAGAGTAGATTTGAAAGTGAGGGTGTAGGGGGAGATGGGGTTACCAAAAATGGTCTCCCTCTTCCATTTCACTGACAGGTTCAGTTGAAGGGAAGTGTTAGTTATCACCCAGGGTTTTTTGTTCCTGCAGAATAAAACCATTATTAAAATGAGTAGAGGACTTACAAGTTGTGCTACAAGTTAAAGAGAAAACAATAAAACTCACAACATTGAGAGATCACTAGGCGAACATGCTATATGCCATCAGTCAATGTCTAAAACAAGCAAAATTTGTGCTGGAATTTCTTTTATTAAAAGCATAAAGACCTTGCAAAAGAGTATTAAAATTTCAGTCAATAGAGCATAACTGGCCAAACTAATGCAAACTCATGGATAATCCTTCTATAAATCTTAATTTGTACAACAGAATGTTCAACATTTATTGAAGTCTACCATCTTGATCCTAAGTGTATTCAGCCCAAACCAGAATTTTATTGTGTTACTGAAATAAGATTTCACTCCTTTTCCAACATCGCTAGCAACTGATTCATACAGCTTTTTTCTGATTTCAACTTCTTTTTGTCAACCTGGTTTAACAGTTGCATGAATGCCAATGAAAGCATGTTTGACAAACACTTAAGCTCACTAATGCACTCAAGGTCATCAGGGCAGTATGTGAAACACTGCATAGCCATTGATAGGTTTGCTGGCATAATCAGTGCTTAATTTCTAGGAAGAAAGATACCAGGGTCGAGTTGGGCTGCAGAAGTCACCCTCTGATCTGGAAGTCTGTTCCCTTCTTGTTATTGTGTGTGAACTCTCTGTAATAATGCACAGCTAAAGGAAATGAATTCTGCATCCCCTCAAGAGCACATGAGGCTTTAGTACTGAAAGCAGATGCCCAATGCTGACCCTGGAACAAATTAATACATGAGCATAGCAAATTTATCAACACAACCAACAATTTTGAACAAATAAATCCTAGTTTAAAACAAGTCTCCTAAGGCCATGTTTGGATATCTTAATAAACTGTAAACACGCCTAAGTGAGCCTTGGGCGCATATGGCTGAGGGAAGAATTCAGAAGCTTTAGTGTCCATTGACACTTTACCATAGTTTGTTGTTTCATCAAAGAAGAAGAAGAAGAAGAAGAAGAAGAAGAGGAGTTTGGATTTGATATCCGCTTTATCACTACCCGAAGGAGTCTCAAAGTGGCTAACATTCTTCTTTCCCTTCCTCCCCCACAACAAACACTCTGTGAGGTGAGTGGGGCTGAGAGACTTCAGAGAAGTGTGACTAGCCCAAGGTTACCCAGCAGCTGCATGTGGAGGAGCGGAGAAGCG
The DNA here is from genome assembly GCF_965112155.1 of Podarcis liolepis. Classification (NCBI taxonomy): domain Eukaryota; kingdom Metazoa; phylum Chordata; class Lepidosauria; order Squamata; family Lacertidae; genus Podarcis; species Podarcis liolepis. The sequence continues at coordinate 67,051,461 of NC_139557.1, read as the reverse complement.
AACCCGGTTCCCCAGATTAAGAGACTACCGCTCTTAACCACTACACCACACTGGCTCTCAGCAACGAATGATACTTAATGCCTGAAAAAAAACATGAAACCATAAGCCAGGGGTAGAGAACCTCTGGCCCATAGGCCAATCCTGGCCTGCCAAGGCATCCAGTTTGGCTCGCAGGGCTTTCCCCCCAAAAACTATGCCTAGACCCATCACCTAATGTCAACAGGATGGGAGGACAGGGTTTAATTCTGCACTGGCTACATGATCTTGTTCCCAGGAACAAGACTGCACAGCCAAGGCAACACAATTTGCACCACATTCATCAGCTGAGTGACAATTAAATCCCTAAAATTCATTTCAAAATAGGTGTCTCATGCAATCTTCTTCAGAGAGGCTTTAACACTGCTCAAACAGAAGCGTGAGGCCTTTTTAAAGCCTTTTGCAAGTTTCCCCCTTCATCCTTGGAGGCTTAAATTGGAAGAGAGACTTGGTACAGGCTTTGTGACTCCTCCAAGATCAGGAACTTAAAGGGGGAAGACTTGGAGAACCCATTGCAAGTTTCTCTATTTTCCCCTTTTGAAGCCTCTGAGATTGGGGGACTTAAAAAAGGCGCACAAGGAGACTTGAAGCACAAAAGATTTTGATAGGTGGGTGGCCTCATGAGGCAGATCCTGATAATGGTATTATGGCCCATGGAGCCAAAAAGTTTTCCCACTCCTGCCATAGGCTAAACCTTTTGGCACTGACCAAGCAGACTGGCAACTACTACTTTTATCTGTTGAAATAGCTGCTCACCCTATAATTGGGCCATGCTGGAATGAAACACTGATACTTTATGTATCTTGTGTACAGGCTTGCAATTTATCATATTTCTTGCAAGAGACACAGACCAAGATTACCTACAAAGGTCTTTACAACAGGCATCTACATGGCTTTAAAATAATGCATGCACATACATGTACTTTTGCTCACCTTGCACCTACATTTTATATGCAGTTATAATTTCATACTTTGTACTAGTTTCAGCTGGTGAATCAAAAACATCTTGGGGGCAAGTCAAGGAGAAATCAACAGACAAGGCCCTGGTACTCATACGGAATGTATTTAGAGAACTGGGGTGGCGGGGGGAGAACGACTCACATTGAACAGCTATGTTATTTTAAATTGGTTTTATGTTTTATGCGTACAAGGCAGTGCTGGAATTTCAAAGTTGGCTTTTGCTTGCATTCATCATAAAACATGTTATATGAGGAGCTGCTGCTGCTACCACTAGCAAAACAGCTGCTGCTAGAAAATAAGAGGCCAGTGGTCTTAACAATTTATTTTTCCTCTGGTAAGTACGCCTGATAAATGGGGTTCAGTATTTTATGGAAAAATTAACATTGTTTTCAGTCATTCTGCAGACACAGACTTTTGAAACAGACTTCTGAAATCTATTTTTATATTTTAAAATCCTGCTGATGTGTTCATTCTATCTAGAGATGGTGTCAATAGCTGGATAATGCCTTTTTGTTTGCTGAGAGATTGCCCTTATTTTGATGAATGACAGCTAAGTACTTGAAATTCAAAACAACAATCTATTCCTGCTTCTCAGACTTTTGCAAAGTGAAAAGCCACATTTGGCACCGATCAATACCAAATTCTTTGCCACAGGCCATGCACTATTAGGCTTTGGTAATTGAGTGGGACATTACTTCTCGAAACAGAAGCAATTAACAGACCTACCACTTCCTGGCAAAGCCCTTGTAGGGTTGCACTCAGGGTTTTTTGTGTGTACTTGGCTATGATACCTGAGTACAAAATACATGAGCTGCACGTCAGCTATGGAGCGTATTACATGAATTGTGTGCCCTTGTTTCTTTACAATACAGTATATGCAAATAGACACCTGATCTTATTCACTTTGCTTCTGAGTTATGTTTTGAGACACATCAGAAATCAATCAGAAGCTTGGGCCTAGCTGTTGAATGAAGTCCTGATTCAAGTCTTAGCTTCACACCAAGAAAAGAATGAATAATCATCCATTTGTTTTCTCTCAAACTTTAAAAAACAGAAACAGGAATGGAGAATTTGTCACTGTTACAGATACCTGATACAGGTGAAAAACAGTGTTGATTACCATTAAATCTGGATACAGTTTGGCCATGAGTTCATCCTCAGAGAGGAATGAGTCCATTATATCACTTACAAGCATCCTTTCAGGGGGGCAGAGGGAGGTCAAAGGAAGAAGCAGGCAGGTCTCTATCCTGTCACAAGGGAAGAGACCGTGACAAAAACCTAGGACACAAGTGCTCTGCAAGCTGTGGATACCTTGGGAACATTACTCAGTGCAACGTAAGACCTCTCCCCTGTTGCACTCCTAAGCAGCACATCAAGAAACTGTCAGGGAGGGGTGTGTGTGGTTTTTCCTGCTTCCTCCAAAAGCTAAAATGAAACTCCATCTCCTTCCAGAACTTCTTTAACATATATGTAGAATGGAAAAGAGCAAGGTTGGTGATGGCCACCAAAAAACTGGAGGGAAATGGCTTAGGCTTGGGATCCCTTTAGATGGTCATCTGTGGCTTAGGTGTTAATCCAGGAAGCTTCTTTCTCCTGTGACCTCATTCCGGCTGGCTGGTCAGTAGGGAGATTGGAGCTCTCCAATTCTGGCGGAAAGCAAGCCAGAGGTTTTCAAGGTTCTCTACTGTTTCTGTTGATTCCATCTTAGGCAGGCTCCCTACAGCTGTTTACAAGCTCAAGAGAGATGTGCAGAGACCACAATCAATTTGGGAGTATGTTCAGATTAAAACAAACAAACAAAAACCCCTGTGCTCAGAGGCCTTTGTGCTTATTAGGAAAAAGTTGTTGTCATCATCTGCACAGTTGAGCTTCTTAAGAATAATCTTCTGGCACATGAATGAATATATATAAATATATATATAGAGAGAGAGAGATACTGGATGTAAGATGTTAGCTTGCTGATCCCTTGTGAATCTAGGGACTCACATACATTTCTTTTACTACATTTGAGCATAAAATTTCATCTATGTAACTTTATTATTTAGATTTCTTAGCGATTTTTGTGGAAAGCAAGCTGTGCATACCATAAAATTTAAAAAGTGAAGTCAAACACAAGACATATTTTACATATTGTCATAACACAGGGAAAATAAAAACTTCAACTTCTTATATTTTTATGCATGGTTTTAAACACCTAATAGGTGGATTGAGAAGATTTACCAATTCACTATGGAGTAGTTGAGGCTTGAGTACAGCAAGGAAGTGTGTGAACTTGTTTCTGGCAATAATGGAGATGCAGTAGCACATATATGGCTGCAGTTACCAATCAAATTCATGCATCAGATCATTCCTTGCTTTTTCTGTTCTAAGGGGAGATCAACCTTTTTCTCTGCAAGCAGCTGAAAAATGAGTTTGAAAGCAAGTCCAGGGAATGAATATGGTGGAAGAGAAACAAAGCAGCCCATCAGCAAGCTGACCCCAAGAGAGGCTCCCTAAACTAACGCTGTAACAAAGTAACTGCTGTGCCAAGAAACCAGATGTGATCACTGAAAGAACAGCTCCACAGCTTGGTGCCCTCAAAAGACTATAAAATGTCAACAACATAATGCAGAGTCAAGGAGAAATAAAGTAAGCCTATCTAACTTCTGAAATTAAGGCTAAAATCCTATTCCATGTGGAATGCACATCTCTAATAATGCATAACACATTGGATGCAACATTGTGTGAGTGCAAGTTCATTCCCCTATCTCACAGGCAATTTGCATCTCTACAATATTTGTATTTGGGAAATGAGCGTTTTACTGCAGAGTCTTTTGCCTCTTTAGTTTTTGGGTTTATTCAAAGCTGGTTTATCCTCAGATTCAGGATAGTCATACAGCTACTGAGCTCAGCTGCAAGTAACAGAGATCAGCTGTGGGTATTGTGAAGCTATATTTCCACCTATCCACCTACAAAGTTACTGGAGAAAGAGCCTGTGCAACTAGGAAAGATAATGGATTAATTCTGCCTCCCAAATATTCAGATTGTGGTGTGGCCCAATCATTTCATGATATCTACGGCAGAGAAAAGTATGTTTGATTTAAATAATTCAATGCTTTTATGGGGGGGGGGGGAAACAACCCACACTCTCAGCTTGGAACTTATACTATTTGTTTTGTGCTCCACCTGCTAGTACTTTATAGAATTTCAACCAAACACAACTCAGCATTTATTTGCCAAAGAAAAGCCAGTTCAAGAGCAGAAACTGGTAACACCAAGAAATTGGCTCTCTGGTCTAGCTCACTCTGCATTCCAGACTCAGCTTCTGACTCTACTAGTAGCTGTGGTCTAAACCATTGAGACTCTTGGGCTTGCTGATCAGAAGGTCAGCGGTTCGAATCTGATTTCCTGATTTCAACTAAGCTCCCTCTAGCTACACAACTGTTTATATTTCCAGACAAGGAATGGGCTCTGTTTATATCTACAGTTTTGAGCAAACAATGTGGAGAAGGGTGTGTGTGCTCAGGAGAGCCTCTCGCACCCGTTTTCTTGTCCAACAGCCCTACAGTGCTGTCAGTCAGGTCTTACTGCCTGGTAGTTGCTGCCACCACCCTTCCACTCACTCTCACAGCCCAGATGGGAGGGGACTGATGATGCATTAAAACACCTTGAGCTTGTGCATCCTGCTCACAACTTGCACCTTGAGCTTGGTACAACCTGCTCACAACTTGCTGGGGGAAGCAGGGCTAGCTATCAGGGGGCTTATTCTGCCCAAGATCAAAGCAGCTTGCTTGGTTCCCTGGTAGATCCCCCTCAGCTTCCTAAAACCCAGGCCAGGAACTCTGAAACCCATGCACACTGCATTCCCCAGGGGGTAGAGGCAGCCCATGCTCCCCTAGCCTTTACCAGTGCTCCGAAGAACACACTGGTCTCTTAGGACTCCTAAACTATCAGTAAAATGGATTCCAAAACATCTAGTTGTCGGGATCTCAGATTCTCCTTCGTCTCTCAGTTGCCTTCTAGACCATCAGCCATGGTATCCCTTCTGGAGTGGCTGTCCAAGTTGGCACTACATTGCAGTGTTTCCACTTGCATTTGAATAGTTGGTTCACTCATGATTATCCAACTCTTGGTAATTCTGCTGCCCCTGAACATGTGTGTGTGTGTGTGTGTGTGTGTGTGTGTTTGTGACCAGGAGAGGGCATTCTTTGTGGCAGTTGCTAAGCTGTGGAATTCCCTTTTAGAAAGGCGTTTAGCTTGTAATCGGTTTTAACTGTCGGGGTGGGGAGCCTTTTTGAGTAATTTTTATTTTTACTTGCTGTCTTGCTGTTTTCTGCTGCTATTTTAATGTTTTCATGCTTTTGTATTAAATCAAAAGTGACATTTTGAATTGTTAACTTGTGGTTTTATTTTTGCTGCTAGGTGCCTTGAGCTTTTTTGAGGAAAGGCAGGCTATAATAAACAAAATAAATAATAAATAATTGTGAGAGTGGAGACAGATGATTGCTGCTTTCTATGGATTACCAGCTGACGTGTGGCAGATTTTCAAGCAATCATTGCACTGTTAGTGGTTGTCTGCTTCAGTCCACAGATTGCAAAAATATAGCCTATAGACTTGCTCTTGGGCCCATGCGAGCTGTACGCCAGCACAGTCCTGGACTGTGTGCAGCCATCACAGGGAAGAGGTGATCATCCTACAAATGCCTGTCAACTAATCTGTGAACTGGATCTTAGCTCAAGAGACCTTTTTCATGCTTCAGGTTGAGATGTGATGGGACAAATCTTTCTGCTTCTGTCCTTGATTCACAGAACCCTCATTTTAGGGAACATAAAATTATTTTCAATCTGGACGTCTTCATAATCCTTGAAATGCAAAAGTCCACCAGAAAGTCCATTCCCATGATAAAAATACATATGGTGGGGTTCACTTAACAAGTACCAACAGGAGACATTCAGTGGGGCTTGCCTCCCTCTACCCCTAAAACTGACTCGGAATAACCCTCTGAATGATGCATAGCAGGAGAAGGGGGATAGGCCTGTCTGGGAAGTCGAACTGTTTGCACTGACAGAACACTCACCTTAGCACAGTGGCAAATTCCTCCTATATAAATCTAAATATTTTTGTATAAGTTAAAAGTGAATGGTTACATATTGCAAACCTTCTCCAAAGATTACTATGACCATCACAAATTATACATTTATTTTAGAAGGCAAACTTCATATATAACACATAACAAAAACTATCGGTTTTAGGCACACTTATTTAAGCAGTGGTTTATAAAATATGGTTCTGTTCCAATCAAAGCATTTTTCAGAGTACATCTGAATCTTACAGGCTCAAGATGGTTTTGCCTACTAATTCTCTCTTCACTGATCAGAATATAAAATGTGAGCAGTTGAGAGACAGAATGTATGTAACTGTTCTTTCAAGTTTCATGTTTTATAATTGTACAAGAAAATAAGAGGGACAATGCCATCTTCTGGCCAAATCAAGTTAGCATGGAATAAAGATATTAATTAACTTCCATACTTAATACATGCTTGGCTCTTCAAAGTTTAAATTTCCCTTTCTCATGAGTTTTGGCATTATATGAAAAGAAATGGGCTTATTTACCAGAAGCATAAGCTTACTCTTAAAATGAAAATAATTAACATAGCATTTGTCTCACTTATTGCTACTGACTGTTACACAAAAAGATTTAGCATTATTTATGCTAGATTTAGTTGAAACCAGTACAAAGAAGAAGAAAAAAACATTTCCTGTTATTGCACATGCAGACTGTTCTTCAGGAGAAGAGGCTTAAGACAAATAAAAAAATCTATGATCCAAATTCAGAGGTGTATCCAGCCATGTCACTCATCTGACAGAATGGGGAAGGGGATTTAGAGAGGAGACAAATGAGCTTCCCTCCCCATTCTTCTGATAGAAGCCTTACCATCAGCTGAGTGACACTGCTTATACAACCCATTGCAAGTTTGCAGCAGAAGCTAGCTGTGGAAGCACTAACTGACAAGATCCTTTGATGTCTCCAAGAACTGCCCCCTCAAAAGATACCAAGCAAAATGTTTCATGTATAAAAAGAGCATTTCCTTGAAAAATGATGACAGCAAAGAAACAACAGAAAAATGCAACAGAAAAATGGACTTAGGTGTTGTGCTTCTAAAAAGAAAAAAAACCTATATAGTGGGAGGGGCAAGCTGGCACTCACTGGGCACCTGGCATTTCAGCTGCAGAGCTGCGAGGAAGCCTTGCTTATTCCGTGGCTAAGGGATGTGCTGTGAGTTATCTTTTTATGTTACATCTGTTTTCCCCTGTTTTAGAAGTGGGTTCTGTTAGTAACTGGATCAACGAGGAAGCGTCTTCTGAGACATATGCTCTCCCTGCCACTTCTCTGTTAGCTACAGCAGGATACTCCAAACATCTCTAAATCATAGTTTCCATACTGTATTTCTGGGGGGCCTTACTTACTTGAAAGCAATAGCTGAACAGAAGATGCAAAGAATATGGAAACTTTTTTTTGCATTTTAATCCAATGAACACACTTTAAAAAAGAGGAGTGAACATCAGAGTTACAGCTGTCTTATTGCTTCTTCAGCATTTAATATGTGACATTTAAGAATATTACATTTATTTATTTATTAAAAAAGAAAAACCAATCATGGATATATCAGAAGACATTTACCTGGGTTTTTGTAGATACTGAGTACATCCTTGAAATAATGAGGTAAAAATCTTTCTAGTAAAAGCAGCACATCCTCCAATTCCTCCAGAATCCCCACAAGTAGGAAATTTTCATTCACATTCACTTTTGCTCTTTCAAGGGCCCATTCCCCAGGCTCCCTTCAAGAACATAAAAGAAAAGAATCTTTAAATTGAATTTGCAAACAAAAGCTTTACTCTGTAATAAAAACTGAGTTTAGAACAATTCACAGTATTAAGGCTGCTAGGCAGCTAGAATATTTCACCTGCGGAATATCAATCATTTTTAATGTTCGCTATCTAAGTTTCTGTGACATATTTTAAAACTTTCAAATAATCTTGTTTATAAGCCATCAATATACCAAGAAGCTGACACATGGCTTGCCCTGCACAGCATAGCCCAGCTTTCACTAACCTGGTGCCCTCCAGAGGTTTGGACTATAACTCTTATCAGCCTCAGACAGCACCTGAGTTGTAATCTAAAATTTCTGGAGCGCACCAGGTGAGTAAAAGGTAGCATAAACCTCATTAGGTTTAGCAACTTAAAGCAACAAAGGATCTGCCTAATCAAGGGATCTAAGCCGTCAATCGTGGCCTATTTGTGGTTGGGAATGTTATATGGTCAGCAGGCCAAATCCTTATCTCCCCTACCCAAATTAGACAGCACTCACCCATCACATCACTTGGTGTCACTATGACACCAGGGGATGGTCACTGGAATTCAAGGCAGCATGCAAGGTTTGCAAAGAGCCCTGAGTGGTAGTTTAAAGTGCCTTTATTCAGGAGGCCTGAAATCACCACACATCAGCTGATAGACAGTGACTTCAAGTCTACCTCTGGCAGGGAATTGGCTTTGTCATCAGGTTCAGTTGCATCTCCACCTGCCCCACATCTGATGTCACAGATGGGGCAGGTGGCTATATTCTGGCAAAACCTGGATATTGAATTCTGGACAAATTGATGCTTTTTGAGGTGTGAAAAGAAGAGGCTTATTAGAGCCATCTTATTTTTGCATTCCTTCTATTCAGTATTTTAGAAACGGAAGGGAAGGTCGATTGATCTGTCCTCTCTTTTTTTGTCCAGTCCTTTAGCATTTGGCACAGCTTGCTTTCTAATGCAATCTGTGAACTGGTATTCTGCACAACTCCTTGACTTTCAGATTAATTACCAGCATGATATAATTTGGGCTCTCTGCTGTTTTCTGTGGAACATTCCAAAACTGAAATCACCCCAGCTCCAGTAGGTGGTAAGAAATAACTTTGAAAAGGGAGATAACATAGTTACCTGCATCTTGGATGCTGTCCACAAAAATATGGAATAATATAAAATAACCTGGGATTGGAACATTCAGGGTAGTTCTCAAGAATGCATACGTTAATATCCTAAAAGAAGGGGAGGGGGAAAAAAAAGAAAATGTTGTAAATGAACTATGAAGTTCTCTGTTGTCTTCCAGTGATGGAGCACAGATCTAAGGCCCGAATTGTCGAACAAACCATTGCATCAACATGATTTACTACATTCAGAAGGGAATCCTCATGTTTTATTTATATTGCTTTTGAAACTTACAGGTGTATGGGTGTGTAAAAGTAAAGGTAAAGTGATCCCTGACCATTAGGTCCAGTCGTGGCCGACTCTGGGGTTGCGGCGCTCATCTCACTTTATTGGCCGAGGGAGCCGGTGTACAGCCAGTCATGTGGCCAGCATGACTAAGCCACTTCTGGCGAACCAGAGCAGCACACGGAAAGGCTGTTTACCTTCCTGCCAGAGCGGTACCTATCTATCTACTTGCACTTTGACGTGCTTTCGAACTGCCAGGTTGGCAGGAGCAGGGACCGAGCAACGGGAGCTCACCCCGTTGCGGGGATTCGAACCTCTGACCTTCTGATCGGCAAGTCCTAGGCTCTGTGGTTTAACCCACAGTGCCATCCATGTCCCTCTATGGGTGTGTAGATGCCCTTTAAAAACAAAACAAGATCCAGTTATATCTGCTTCCTTGCTAACATAAATCTGTTTGTGCAATGGAACTTCTTATTTCTTTTCTCCCCTTTCCAGCCACACCTGCAATCCCAAAATCTGATATGGAGGCTCTCTTCAAACTTTTGAAGCAATTTGGGATATACGGGCAGCTGCAGGGAGATGGAGAATGAAAAGCGCCGCTGTGCAAGCAGACAGCTGCTCATGCTACACTGAATCTCACCCATAATTTTAAGATCAGCACGAGTATTGGAAATATCAGTTCCTTTACAAAATATTCAGCTACAAGTTATCTAACTACAGAAAGTTTTGTCAAGTTATGCATCCCTTTAAAATGCAATGTTTTATAGTATACACTTATGCAGCTAGAGAGGCTGAAATCTGGAACTTGTCCAGTGAACACCTTTCCACCATACCCTCAAATTGGCTAGGAAGTTTCTGGGAGTAAACCTGTGGGGGGTGGGGAAGCCATTATTGTTTTTGAAATTTTCACGCTTGCAAGTTAACAGTTCCTTCAGCTCATGTATTCATAGTCTTTAAAATGGATAAAATGAATATGGATAGTGGGTTAGTGGTAATTTATCAAGAACCTGATTAAATTTCCAAAAGTGAGTAACAATGCATTTAGTCTCAGACCAGAAATTATACAGATGTATGTCAGAGGCACAGTTTGCTGCAACAAATCTTCTCAAGTTTGTTTTTTTCCTTTTAAATCTTTAACTGTTTCAAAATCAAATGTATAAATCTGGCACAGTCTTCACATTCATGTAACAATTCCAATAGCACACACTGTGCTGAACAAATTTGTGGAGGTATTCCAAAAATGAAGCATAAATATTCACAACCATATTTGAGGAATTATGTATTAGCAATTTAGAATACAGTGGTACCTCGGGTTACAGACACTTCAGGTTACAGACTCCACAAACCCAGAAATAGTACCTTGGGTTAAAAACTTTGCTTCAGGATGAGAACAGAAATCGTGCGGCGGCAGTGGGAGACCTCATTACCTAAAGTGGTACCTCAGGTTAAGAACAGTTACAGGTTATGAACGGACCTCCAGAACGAATTACCATAAGTTCTTAACCCGAGGTACCACTGTACTGTGTTTGTAAAATGTGTTAATTCTATGCAGAATTAGATAAATTAACAGGAAGGATCTGAAACAGACGAGATCACAAGTTTACCAAGGACTGGAGCAAATTTGTGGACTATATGAAAAGCATTTGTGATACGCAAATAACGTTTGTGGGTTTACAGGAAGCTTTGTGAAGAAATAATATTAGAAACAATGTAAAAAAGGGAATAAGGGAATAGGTTTATTTAAAATAAAAGGCAATGTTAAATTTAGAATTGCGGATAGAAGATTAGAAAACGGAAGATTCGCGGATGAGCTGAAGGAAGTCAAAATTACGTATTTGTGATAATATTGAAAATGTATGTTTAAATCTTGTATTGAAAATGGAATAAAAATATTTTTTTAAAAAAAGGATAGACCTTAAATGGAAAAAGTTTTAAATACCACTAATCTAATGGCTCCAATAATGCACACTTAAAAGCATATTATTCAACAGTACATATTTGTGTAATCCTTACTATAGAACTAAAATAATTATATTGTTTTTAATAGCATGAATTTTAATTTGATTTCAGCTCTGATATGTTGTTGTTGTTGAAGGAATGTTAGCAGGCTATTGACTACAAAACCTTATCCCCTCAAATGTTTGTCCCAGTATTTTGTCTGCTCAACCCTTTAAAGCCTAGGGGCTTCTCTCAGCTAATGAAAATCTACTTTATCTTCTGGCTTTGGTTAAGAAAACTAAGCTTTAAGAAGACCTGTTAAAATCTGTGTTTGCATAACATATTTTGAAAACTACTAAGAGGATTAAAAAAACAAGCTAAAAATTATAAACCTTAAAGCAGAAAGGTTTATATAACAGCATATTCAAGTATAAGCTATCACAATGTAGACTAAAATAATCTGCAGTGGCATATTACTTCCCATGCTAACTGATGATATTCAGGTTGCCATCTAATAAACTGAAAGTATCACATGAATAATATAAATGCATGTGTACACCATCAGTATGGCAACTGAAGACAGAACTACAAATGGAAATTTTTCTGGACCTTTTCTGCTTTTTCAAATGAAATAAGCTATTAAAGTTTCTATAAAATTTGTAAGTCAGAGGAAGCATCTAGAAGTTCTTATAAATCATAATACAGGAAATAAGAAGATCTTGATATGCATGATTTCCTGGTCCAGTTGCCTACAGATAGTACAATGGATGTAAGCATACAAACCTGCACCACCCTTTTAGAAGAATGGATTTTGTAAAAACAGAAGAACCAGGCTTTAGGTACATCATAAGATTTCAAATTAGATACCATTCCATTCCCTAAATAGCTTGATGTTAGAACTGAAGATAAACAAGGGCAATCCTCTCTCTACGTCAGAGGTAAGCAAGTATAGGATTGTAGCCTGATTCTTTTAGAGAGCCAGGGTTCTGATTTGTGGACCATAGCTTTCCCACTATAAATAGTGTGTGTTTAACACCACCAATTTTAGTGCAGTTATAAGGAAATATCATGGAGAGAGCACATACGAAAATAACTTCTGAATCCTGAACCCATTTATGTTGAGACAGTACTTGCACCTACAAATTTAAGAACTGTCCCTCCCAACAGAAACGCATTTGAAATAATATATGCAAAATGTGATATATAAAACAGTGTTTGAAACTCCCATTGTTCTAGGCGCATTTTGCGACAGGGAATTTCATTAGTGCGAGCAGTTTCTGAGCTCAGATTTCAGATTAAAACAACAGAGTGGAAAGTAAAGAGGACCCTTTTCTGCCTCTCCTGTTCCAGCTACTCTCTGAAGACTGGAGAAGAGACCCTCTTAAGAATATTTGGGGGGTGGACAGGGGAAAGACTAGACCATATGAAAAATGGACATAATGTTTTGCTGCAGTTCATTTATTTTCACTTTGTATTCTTGTTATAGAAAAGCACACCTAGACAGTCCGTTGTTGCACCCATAACCTCGGTTTAAGCTGCCATTTAGTTCCTAGCTTTCATATCTCAGTTTCTAACACTGATATAAAATGCTCACATACAGCATTTTTGTACTGTCCTTAATGCACCTGTGTGGTTTGAAATAAAATCACACAAAGTTAAAAACAGTCCCAATACAGAAATGGCTAATAAAAAGCAACAGATTAAAAGCAGGGTTAAAAAAAGAGAGCTGTAGTAGCTCTTACTTGTTCTTAGCCTTTTAAGCACTTAATCATGCACTTCCAGATACTAGCCAAATCTAGTTCATCATTATTAAACAATATAACCAAAGGCATCTCATTTTTTTCACCAAATATTTTGCCCTAGCTTTCCATTAGATTTAATTGGTTTTTCTACTTTCATATATATTCCCTAATGAAGATGAAGAGAGATGTCAACTGAAGGCATATCACAAGAGCTGCAGAGGAAGTGGTGAACTATATAAATGGTTTTCAACTAGAAAACAAAACTAAAAAGAGGGAAATGGATTAAAAATATGAATAAATCAATGTGTGAGCCTAGTGAGAGGTGAACTCTCCTTCTAAAAGGGTTTCCCTTTCTAACATCACAGCTTGTGTCAACAGTGCTCATCACTGAAAGCCAAAGAAAATTTCCTTGCTCTAAAAAAATGAGAATCCTCAAAACCACTTGCCGAACTTCTAATACTCCCCCACCCCCAAAATGCTTATTTACATTACATTATTATTTACAAACAGAGCAAGCTGGTCGTCATACAGGAAACTAGACTTCTTCCATCCTGTCTGGCATGACCCCAGACCACCTTCCCTTCTCTGCATTTATGGCTAAATTTATCATTCATTTCCAGTCTACACTTCTGAACCATTTCCCTCTAGATTTTTAAAGAAACCAAAGAGCTGATAGGAAAACAAACAAAGCTAAAAGCCAAAGCACATGACCCAAACAGACTTTGGAAAATTAAGACCCCATTAAAGTTTACATAGATATCTGAAAAAACTATTATATTTTACACCATATTTCTGCTCATTAGGGCTCTCAATAATACAGTCACTTAGGTGTTTCTCTCTTCTGCTCATTCTAAAGTGGAGAGAGGAGTGTTGAATCCCATTATCTATAGGGAACCATTATCAAAATTAAGTACAAAAAGAATAAACAGATCTGAAGCCTGCTTGCCCAGCTACGCTATTTAGGAGTCGTGATGGCTTGAGCAGAGTGGCACATCTGGAAGTTTCTTGACTAAGAAGGCACTATAACTGTAGTAAAATTATCTGTGGAAATTACTCAAATAGCCCAGAGCATGAGTCAAAAACAGTTCTGCTTATAAGGGGAAGGGGTTGCTGGTACTATCCTGGTATTTAGGAATACAGTTGGAGGAAAGGAAGGGCAGCTGGGGTGAAGATTCCTGTTGAATGCCTCCATTTAATATTTACAAACATACCTGTTAAAAATGAAATCAACATACATACTATTAGGTTACCTTCATCATCAACCATATATAAGATGAGGGATACCTAGCTTGCCAGCAGTACATGTAAAAACGATCTAGGGGTTTTAGTAGACCACAAGCTTAACATGAGTCAATAGTGTGATGCAGCAGCGAAAAAACCTAATGCTAGTCTTGGCTGCATCAACTGAAGTTTAAGGTCCAGATCAAAGGAAGTAATAGTACTGCTCTATTCTGCCTTGGTCAGACCAACCTAAGTTCTGGGCACCAAAATTTAAGGAGGACATTGACAAGCTGGAACATATGCAGAGGAGGGCAACCAAGATGATCAAGGGTCTGGAAACCAAGTCTTATGAAGGACAGTTAGGTGAGTTGGGCATGTTTAGCCTGGATAAGAGGAGATGGGAGAGGAGATATGATAGCCATCTTCAAATATTTCAAGGGCTATCATATGGAAGATGGAGCAAGCTGGTTTTCTCCTGCTCCAGAAGGTAGGACCCAAATCAAGTTATGAGAAAGGCGATTCTGACTAAAAATCAGGAAGAACTTTATGACAGTAAGAGCTGTTTGACAGTGGAATAGACTCCCTCGGAAGGTGGTGGACTCTCCTTCCTTGGAGGTTTTTAAGCAGAGGTTGGATGCCCATCTGCCATGGATTCTTGCATTGCAGGGAGTTGGACTAGATGACCCTTGGGGTCCCTTCCAACGCCACAATCCTCTGATTCTATGATATATAAAAATGCATTATTAAAACATTTTCCAGAGAAGTACATTATCAGCTTGTTTAAATTTCCATTTTTTAATGTTAGTAGAACTTGATCTTGCTTATGAATGCAGGGGGATGGCTAAAGGAAACCATATGCTTAGCAGATGTGGTGCAAAACTGCATGCACAGGCTGCCAATGCTATTTGAGCCAAAGGTTTGCAGCCAATACTATTCCACCATGGGGCCCGTTGCAAGGAGATGTGCCAGTGATAATGCACTGTGCCAGATTGTGTGGGTGTTTCAAGAAAGGGTAAGAGTCCACCAGAGACTACAATAAGGCCAACAGCATTATTTCAATGTCCACACAAGACTGCTGGGGTGACAAGCTACAGTTTCCAGTCCATAACCCTATGCATGGCCACAGTTACCGCCAAAGGAAAAATGATTTAATCAAAATAAAACAAAAAAAAAACCCCAGAATCCTCTTTCTCCTCTTTATCTTCCAGAAATTGGTAACATGATGAAGGATTCCAAGGAACAAGATTACTGTCACAGGAAGCAATGTGACTCATGAGTCAGGACTGGACAAAAAAATTGTTGCAAGTGTGTTGTGCTAGCTATGAAGTACATCATAAAATTGGATAGTAGCAAAGCCATGATAAATCTGTGATTGTCAGGAAAGAGGGAGGCCATTTTTACACATTAGGAGGGAAAAGTATAGTAAGGAGATGCACCTTTGCCTTTGTCTGCACTCGCCATGAATTAACCATGGACAGGGGTGAAGCTAGGCTTTTTTTTTCACCCAGGTCAAAGACCCAGTTTGGCAACCCCCCACGTGCATTTGCACACACAAAGAGCCTCACAATGGCATCCCTCTGGAGGCTTCACCTGGGGCAAAAAACCTGTCTAGCCCCCATCCCCTATAGCTGGCTCTGAGCATGGACACTGAAGTGGGAAAGCCATTGTGCACAGAACTTTGTGGAATCAGGGTTCCAGGATCTAGTGAAAGTCTACACACATAGAGGTATACCCATGCAGGCTTCCCTAGCTCAGTGGTCTATGCTAATGTATGTGTGCTGGGGAATCAGGTGTAGTTATAGGACAGAGGTGTGGTCATGCAGCCCATTTCTACACCATGCCATAAGTAATGTGAGAGGGGGGCTGGAGTGTTGACGCACTCTGATGGGCTCATTTCTCCACGATGGTTGCAGACCATTGAAAGGGACTCAAGTGGAGGTTAACACTGGGTAGGTCTTCACTACAGGAAAGAGATTGCAGTGTGCAAACCCTTCCTTCCTCAGAGCAAATACCAGCTTTAATCATAGTTAAGTGATACATCATAACTGAAAAGGCAGTAAACATCCCAGGGTAGAAGTATAGAAATATAAGCCCCCTCTCCCTGCCTGCTTTAACAGCATAGAGTGCCATAGGAGAAGCAGCCAGAAAAACGGACAGACGTTCTCTAACTGGAGAAGAACACATTTTTAAAAGGGAAGCATACCAAGTTGCTAAGTTCATATGCTGAACCAAGGAATTATGAGGCATATTTCTAACTCACAGCCAGACCTCAGTAATAAGCCTGCAAACTGTAGCTGTTCCCAAAGAACAAATATTGCCCCTTTGACAAATATTTTCACATAATCTGTCTTCTTCATGCAGTTGTAGTGCTGCATCCAAAGATCTTTGGCTACTGTACAGTTTTTGCTGCTGGGATGACTTTACTGAAATCACATTATTTAGTTGCTAATGCACATTTTTCCCAAACCAGCTAGCACCAGTATATGTAAGCATTTCAAGCAAACACCAGATACCGTGCCTGTGATGTGACCAGTTACAAGTGCCACAACTCACCCAGATTTATTGAGTGCATGTCCCTTCAGTTTCCAGAAGGCACAGTTGATTGCAAAATCTTCATGCAACCTAGTGCATTCTGACTTGATTATGTCTTCCTTGGCTTAGCCTTTTAATCCATAGGCTTGAGAGACAATTTACTGCTATGAACCACACTCTGTTTTCAATGGATTTTTAATACTATATAAACATTTATCTTGAAGGCATGGAGCCCTCCCTTGAAGGACAGTCTGCATTTAGATTGGTTTTCATTGTACTGTACTTATTTGCTTTAGAAAATGCAAACTGCGTTTTAAAATGCATAAAATTGCATCAATGCATTTTCAGTTCTAAATGTGTGTTTTTGTGTGTGTGTGCTGCAAGCTATTGATGCAAAACATTTTATTCCAGCTGGATATCCATATATTTTCCTTATTAGATCAGTTTATACTAGTTTGCCTTAACTTTAGGCATTTAAGAAATTTAAATTCATAATTATAAAAGGTCTGGCATTTATCATAGACTTAAGGACTATATTTTTGCATTTTTAATGCACTTGCTGTAGCAAGCAGTTTCTTGTGTACCTTCAGGCAGTTGTTCAAAGACTATGATCAATAATTTGCAAATTAGTCTCTTCTTCAAACACATCAGAAGAAGCAATGTTCTTCTGCCTTTGATTTTCTCTGATCAATGTTTTCAACAGAGATCTCTAAAGTGGTGCTCTATCATGAGTTCTTATTGACAACCTGCCAATACCTAGTTGAAAGTCATGCTGAAGCTGCCAATTTTCATGCTTCCAATGGGAAATTGAGAGATCAGCACGCTCTCCCTATAATGCCCAAATAAAATGGCATGAAGACTAATTTACAGTAAATCTCTTACTCTGTTGCCTTGAAGCTAGGTTTGAAATAAAAGATTCTATCCAGGGCTCACACAAAGGTGCTCATGCCTGGGGAATTCTCCACCCTTTCTCCAAAGCTAGGCACATTTTCTGGAGCTAACCTACAATAAAAGGGCAGTGGAAAGTGGCCCTAGAACAGTGTGTTTCAGTAACTTGTCAATTAACCAACAACTTCACCAGCTTCCATGAGAGCATCTCACCTGGAACATTTTAATGGGTGGAGCTAAAAGGTCCTTGTCCTTATTTTACAATAAGCAACAGCAAATTGTGTTACATGCAATCTGTATTTAGCTTGGCAATGATTCATTGGGGAAGAGCATTTACACATACCCACAGCAGCCCATGCGATGGTACAATGCAGACGGCCAAGTCACACTGGGAGAGAACCTGGTTTACTTTTCTATTTCTATTTCTATTTGTACTTGTAATTTATATTTTCCAAACACTTGACTGTAGGTAACTTTTTTTTGTTAAATAAAAGCGAGGAAAGTCTTTTTCCATCTCTCTATTATTCTGGAATAGCAACAAGTTGTTTTATTAGTTTATCTTGCCAAAAGCTTCCATGGCATTTATATTTTACTATGAATAGTTACAATATGTTTCATTTATTTTAATATTTCTAGCAATATCAGAGTTCTCTGGGAGTGTTCATAAGCAAGTAGAGAGGGATGAGCTGGTAGACACCAAATTCCATGGACTTGCAAAAGTTTGTCATAAAGTCCCTCACTGCAGGTTCCCGAGTAAAGTTTGTAGTTGTTGGGAAAGAGACAGGTCCTCTTGTAGATCAGCATCTGGATAAAGAAGGAGTAGTAGAGAGCAGGAATGGCCAGTTATCACAAGGAAGAGTTGTAAGAAGTGGGGTCCTGCAAGGACCTATAGTGGTCATAAATGATCTGGAGTTAGGGATGGATCAGTGAGGCAGCCAAGTCTGCTGAAATCCAAATCACATATACTTCACATATACACTGTGGGGGTCTCAGTTGGCAGTGACTGACCAGGAGACAGATCTTGGTATCATGATATATAAAGATACCAGCTATGATGGTGGTGTACTACCTCCACTGTCAGAGCCAGTATGTTTGTGAAGACCTGGGGAATTCCAGATGGATAGCTTCGCGTAGGCATCTGGTTGGCTACTGTGAGAACAGGTTGCTGAATTAAAAGGTCTGAGACATTAAGAGCTCTTCTTGTGTTTTTATGGATAGCAGATTGATGGTGTTGACCCAGTGTATAATAACTGAGAAGGATGAATCCCATGGAGAACATGAGGAAAGGGGTAGAAATTTATAGTGCAAGCACATAAATTTCGGTTCCTGCATCTTGAAAAGGATACTAGAAAGCTGGAAAACATGCAGAAAATGGCAACAAAAATGACCAAGGGGCAAAGGGCTGGTATTGACTTATAAAGCAGCCTGTTTTAATATCAGTAGCTGGGAGATAGAAAGGCAGACAGCACTTTAGCTTTCCCCAAAGTCAATTCAAGTAGCAAAGTTGTGCACACACCATGCAGCAGCTGCTTATACTGTATCTGGCTTTGGATAAAAGACTTGCTGGCTTTAAGTAAAGTCTTGATAAACACAGACATTCACCAAAACACTTAAAACAGCTTATCCAACATTTTGTACAAATTGCTGTTTTCTTTGGAGCAGACTCAAGGCATGAAGCTATATTTACACTAAGATTCCAAATGGTCAGTGGAATTTTCCACAAACATTTTCGATATTTCAAAGGCCAAAACCTTGGTACTTTGAGGCAGTAGCACATCACATTTGGTAACATAGTCACTGGTGAGAAGTTTAATCCTTTGTTTCTTACAGAGCACATGCGGCAAGCATAAGGAGACAATGAACATTTTAATAGGTCAAAAAGCTAAAGCACAGCTCTGAAGTTTAAGTTATACCTCAAGGGTGAAGTTAACAGCCCCCAATAATTTCACTTATTAAATTTACATCTTCACATGGGTGCCAAGAGGTCCATTTGGCTCTAACAAACCAAACAATATCTACAACAACCCAATAAACAATTGTAGTTCTATATTTTTTTAAAAAATCAAGAATAAACCTTTCCTCCTAGCAGCCATGCTTACAGCTGTCATTTTCAGAAACTAAAAAGACCTGATCTAAACTACTTCCTGTGAATGTGTGAAATAGTTTCATTATCTACTACCAGTTTCCCATGAAATTTTCATGCTATTATATTGGTGGGCACGTACTCCAACCTGAGCAAGGAGAAGTTCTGAAACTTTGTGTTTTGCCTTCAGTTTTAAACTAGTGGCTACAAAGTTTCTTTTCCTTGCTGTTTTAAAGTAAGGTATGATTTTATAATTTAGTTGCATTTTGTTTGGTTGTAAATTTTCTATTATTTAAACCCTGTAAGCTATCCAGAGACCTGTCATTATAGGGTGGCTATAAAAATTTGTGTGGAAGACATTACACAGCAAAGGGTGTTGTCACCACTAGAAAGTCCAGTTCTATGTTACTATGCTTCTCACTACTGAAGAATTGAGTGTTTGGAGCAAGGCTCCCCAATGTTCTTAAGAATAGCAGGGTATGTTCGTTTCAGTAACATTGCTCACATATAGAACACAGAGAACACAATCAAAAGACCACATGGGTTTACCATATGGGATCGTCTTCAACCTACATAAAGCTGTATGAAGCTGGCATGCCAAGTTAGACTCTTGGATCATCTAATCAAGTGGGTCCCAGATATTTGGAGCAGAATACAAACAGAAACTAGCACAGCCTCTAGCATTAATACAGCACGACCTATTCACTTCCCCTGTCAAAAAGGGCAGGTTGCCATGTTCTGCACCAGCTGCAACCTTGAACCATCTTCAAGGGGAGTGTCACAAAACATGTAGCATAGTGGCAGCCTTCGTTTTCCTCATAGTTGGTTGAAACAACCAATTCACAACTGGATCCGCTTTAATATATCTTTTGCACTGCAAAGAACATTTGGTTGGAAATCACGACCATTGGGGCGGGGGGAAACCCACACCAAAAAAAAAAGCACACACATCTTTACCATTGAGAACAACTGACTTGTTGTAACACATTTTATTGGCAGCCAGCCAGTACTTTCCTCAAATACAAATAACAGTGTTCTTTGAGGAGGACAACTGTCAAGCAAAGACTGCCAAAAAGGACGATAATCCAAGAAAACGATTAGGCCTTTCTATACAAAACAGAAGAAACAGTAAGTGTTTATAATGAGAAAGCTTTCAGTTCACCCAACAATATTTTAGGCCACAGGGCTATCTTAAAAGATATTTAAATCCACTATGTTGTAGCTGAACATAGTTCTGAAGTTACACACAATAGGTAACCTCAAAGACTTTAAAACTAGCCTGGAAGGCCTAAATGCTACCTAGTTTTTCATTTTCAAGAGAACACTTGAGAGACAGCCAGCACTTGACTCCTACGTCACATGAAAGCAGAGCGCATGTAACACTTAGCAAAAGTCTTGAGGTACAAAGTGTACTAGAAACGTTTCACATTTTCTACAGTGATGTTCCCAAAGACTTTGGCATAAATACGCTTTTCCATACTCTTCTGTCTCTTGCACATATCAAAGAACATAAACACATGCAAACCACACACATAATGGAAAGCTATTAATATGCTCTCAGAAAAAGCTCGCATTAAAATTCCCTGTCCCAACAGACTCTTAATAATATATACTATGACATTCAGAAATATTTACAATGAGTTTGTAATTATTAAGTAGATGGAACACAAGTTTAAAGGAATTGGTGTAACAGGCCTAACAGAATATCCAGTCAACTAATCTACATTTATTTACTGTCAAACAAGTGTTATACCAAATATAAACTATGATTGTTCATAAGATTCTAGTTTATAATTGAAAGAGGCGGAGGAGAGATGGAGAAACAACTGCTATAGGACAAAGCAGAAATGGCAGCAACGCTCTAAGAAAACAGATGTTATATCAGGCCAAAGACCAGCATCCTATTCTCACATTGGCCACCCAGACGCCTGTGGGAAACTCACAAGAAGCATTAGAACACAACAGCACTCTGCCCTCCAGTGGTTTCCAGCAACTGGCATTCAGAAGCATGACTAACTGTGGAGGCAGAGTACAGTTATCATGGCCACAGCTATCCTAGCTCTCTCCTCCATAAATTTGTCAATGCTATTTTGAAATTATGCAAGTTTGTGGCCACTACTGCTTCCTGTGGGAGTGAGTTCCATAGTTTAACTATGTGCTGTGTGAATAAGTACAGTGGTTCCTCAGGTTAAGAACTTAATTCGTTCTGGAGGTCCATTCTTAACCTGAAACTGTTCTTAACCTGAGGTACCACTTTAGCTAATGGGGCCTCCCACTGCCACAGCGCCACCACCGCACGATTTCTGTCCTCACCCTGAAGCAAAGTTCTTAACGCAAGGTACTATTTCTGGGTTAGCAGAGTCTGTAACCTGAAGCGTCTGTAACCCGAGGTACCACTGTACTTTCTTTCATCTGTCCTGAATCTTCCAATGTTCACCTTTATGCTGAATGTTCAATAGTTCTAGTGGACAATGAGACATTCAGTTCACTGAAGCCTGCTAACTTCATTAAGCTATAGTTTGTAATCATAAACAACCATAAACATAATGGGACTCACTTCTGAGTAAATCTGTTTAGAATTGCATTGTAAATTTGTGGTATGTGGCCACAAATTAAGATTCTTCTGTCAAAACATTCTATCTATCATCTATCATCTATCTATCTATCTATCTATCTATCTATCTCTCTATCACATGCACATACTGTATTGAATAATGAAAGGAATAAACTACAGAACTGCAGGCAAATGACTATTAATTTTCAATTTTATAAACTCAGATGTATTTTTATTTAAATGAGATACTGATTTACTTCCCTTTTTATGTTCAAGACAGCTTATATCAAAAACACCACAAGATAAGAACAAAACAAAAGCAACTAGAAAAGGCCAAACCACTAAAAACATTCAGCCACCAAAAAAATTCCATAGCCTCATCAAATCAGCATCCAAAAGCCATTTAAACCAGCAAGTCTTACAGTCTCAAGGGAAGCCTGGTGTAATTGCAACAAATGGTCTGCTTCCACTTTACTTGAGAGACCACCTTATCCTTTATATACCGTATTTTTCGTCCTATAGGGTGCACCGGCCCATAGGACGCACCTCGCTTTTTTTGGGGGGGGAAATGAATAAAAAAAATATATTCCCCCTCCCCGCCGCAGCTGCCGCCCCAAGCCTTGCACACACCTGCCCGAAGCATGGGGCACCCTACGGAGGGCTCCGGGTGCTTCGGGCTGCAGGCTGCCGCCCCAAGCCTCGCGCGCTCGGCGGGACCTCCTGCCGGGCGTGCAAGGCTTGCGGACACTCGCCCGAAGCACGGGGAGCCCTCCAGAGGGCTCCCCGTGCTTCGGGCGACAGGCTGCCGCCCCAAGCCTTGCGCGCTCAGCGGGACCTCCTGCCTGGCGTGCAAGGCTTGCGGACACTCGCCGGGGCTGCAGGCTGCTGCCCGCAAGCCTTGTGAGCCCGCGGGAACTCCCGCCGGGCTTGCAAGGCTTGCGGATAGCTTCCTGAACACATCAGTAGCTACTGGAGAGCGAGAGGGGTCGGTGCGCACCGATGCCTCTCGCTCTCCAGGCTTCAGCGAAAGCCTGCATTCACCCCATAGGACACACACAGATTTCCCCTTCATTTTTGGAGGGGGAAAAGTGCGTCCTATGGGGCAAAAAATACGGTAACTAGTAGTTCACTGTGGTCTGCAAGAGATTTTCTTCTGAGGTTCAAAACTGATCACAAACTCACTCCACAGTAATACAGAGCAGAGCTTGTAGTGTGGCTGCCCCTGCTCTACAAAACAGTGTTTCTGCCATATGACATAGACATCCACTACCATCACTTTCCAGAAAGAATTGAAGACATTTTGTTCTGGCAAGCTTTCCTGGCTGGAAGCATAGGTCTCTGCCACAGTTGCCTCCTTTTATTGTTTTTCGGTTCATTTGCTGTTATTTTCTATGCCGTTTCTAACCTGCTTTTTATTATATTGCGTGCATCACCTTGAAACATATATGTGGAAAGCTACTGATTAATTATTATTATCTCCATTGCAACTGAACTGGAATGTTTTACACATAAGCATTTCATTTTTTAAAAAACTCATTATAACATTTTATGCCTGTTATTTGATTTCTATCTAAATATTTAGAAATTTTGCAACATGCCAGCATTGAGGTAATTTTCTTTTCCAATAAATTATGTGCATTTCCTGGGCCAAAATAAGCATATAGTTTAAGGGGCAGAGCAGCCTAAACTTCAACATATCATTAAGGGGTTCCAAGAAATGGTCCCCCATGGTAACCACATAATCCTGTGAAGTAGGTTGGGAAGAGAGACAGTAGCCAGCCCAAGGTGACTCTGGCTGAGCAGGGATTGGAGCATGCCTCTCCTTGCTTCAACTCCCATATTCTAAGAATGGTTTGACTATACAGTGGTACCTCGGGTTACAGATCTTTCAGGTTACAGACTCTGCTAACCCAGAAATAGAACCTCGGGTTAAGAACTTTGCTTCAGGGTGAGGACAGAAATTGCGTGGCGGTGGGAGGCTCCATTAGCTAAAGTGGTACCTCAGGTTAAGAACAGTTTCAGGTTAAGAACGGACCTCCAGAACGAATTAAGTTCTTAACCCGAGGTACCACTGTATGTCCAATTACTATATGTCCTTAGCTGATTTATGGTATAGTAATGCAGCCCAAGTACCACTATGTGCTATTTTAGAAATCACTTGATACTCCATATTCAAAATCTACTAAAACAGAGATTGGGATGAGTCAGAGAAATCAAGAAAGTTAAACCACAACTATCCAAATGCTTCTGAACAACTTTGCCTCACTTTAAATGCCAGAGTTAACTAATTCATTTCTGACTTAACACATCTACAATGGTACCTCTGGTTACGAACGCTTCTGGTTACTAGCTCCGCTAACCCAGAAGTAGCTGCTCCTGGTTGCGAATTTTGTCCCAGGATGCGAACAGAAATCTTGTGCTGGGGCATGCGTGCGTGCAGCGGGAGACTCCATTAGCGAAAGCGCGCCTCAGGTTAAGAACGGTTTCGGGTTAAGAACGGACCTCCAGAACGAATTAAGTTCGTAACCAGAGGTACCACTGTATTTGTATTTACAGTGGTACCTCGGGTTACAGATGATTCAGGTTACAGACTCTGCTAACCCAAAAATAGTACCTCGGATTACGAACTTTGCTTCAGGATGAGAACAGAAATTGTGCAGCGGCAGCGCAGCGGCAGCAGCGGGAGGCCTCATTAGCTAAAGTCTTGCTTCAGGTTAAGAACAGTTTCAGGTTAAGAATGGACCTCCAGAACGAATTAAGTTCTTAACCCAAGGTACCACTGTATTTTGAATGGTTATATCCAGCTTTATAGCCTGAGTGGCTCCCAAAGATTATAAAAATAAAAATCACACCTAAATCTAGTACAGGAACATAAATTATATGGCGTTCACAGAGAAACAGGATTATTCAGGCAGCATTTTGCATCCTGCTCTTCCAGGCAACTCCTATCAAAGTCTGCTGGCACAAAGGATCTCGTTCAGCAGTCTGGCCTTTCTGGTAGATGCCAGGCAAGAGCTTTCACCAAGGGCCTCTGAGAAGGTAGTGGGGCAGAGCCACTTAGCAACAAAATGTGATCAAAACATAAACATAAAATCTAACATCCAGCTCCAGATAAGAGAATGTGGAAGTACAATATATCTGCAGAGAGTCTGAAATCTAGCAGAAGCAAAGCTATGAAGTTCAATAGATTGACTTTATGAAAGACTTAAGCATTCAGAACTTACTAAGTATCTCTCTTCTTGTCTCATGCTTGGGGTGCGGATCATGTGGTTCTGCTCCCCTCTCCAATCTCCAAAGCGGCGGAAAAAGTAGTTGGATAAAAAACGGTTGATGGGATCTCTAATAATATTGATGTATACTGGTTGGTCTCCTCCAAACCTGGACAACAGAAACAAAGAAAAATCAAATCACAGACACCCATGTCAAAACATGTAAAACTTCAGTATCTGAGGAGGTTGTTTCTTGCATTTTTTTAAAAAAATTAAAATTACAACTACAATATTATTTCTGAAGCCACAAGTATAAGGCTTTTCTGTCCCTTAAAGCAGGGGTTAAATACTACACATTAGAAAAAGCACACTGTAATCTGGCATCTTAGTATTAGAGAAGCACACTGTAATCAACAAAATTTATTTTACTGAAGCTTACTAGGGAATCTCATCTTACTGATGATAAATCACATGGTTGTCAGTTTGACTTTAATCAAGTTTCTGTGTACCTCATATTATATAGCAGTATTCAAAGGCACTATTTATTTTATTTTTAAAACTGTACATCAAAGAAAGTGTTTACTGTATTTATATTCTACTTTTATGTAGGACTCCCAGTGGTTTTGATAGTCAGGTCCATCCACATCTACTTAGTTTCAATACTGTTTCTGGCATTCCTAGACCATCCACCAGGCTTGTAGTGACAACAGTTAAAATCACAAGTGTGTTTCAAACAGTAAATCTTTGAAAAATGGGAGGGGGGGATGTTAATGCTTGTGCTTTCAAAGAAAGTATTTTCCTTATCCTTTTGTGTGTTGGAAGAATAAATGTACCGTATTTTTCGCCCTATAGGATGCACTTTTTCCCCTCCAAAAATGAAGGGGAAATGTGTGTGCGTCCTATGGGGCGAATGCAGGCTTTCCCAGGCTTCTTGCAGCTCTGCGCCACCCTCCGGATCCCGGCGCGAAGCCGCACGGGGCTCCGGAGGGTGGCGCAGAGCTGCCTGGGCTCCAGGGCTTCTTGCAGCTCCGCGCCACCCTCCCGATCCCGGCACGAAGCCGTGCAGGGCTCCGGAGGGTGGCGCGGAGCTGCCTGCGCTCCAGGGCTTCCTGCACCTCTGCGCCACCCTCCGGATCTCGGCACGAAGCCGCGCGGGGCTCCGGAGAGTGGCGCGGAGCTGCCTGCGCTCCAGGGCTTCCTGCAGCTCTGCGCCACCCTCCCGATCCTGGCGCGAAGCCGCGTGGGGCTCCGGAGGGTGGCACAGAGCTGTCTGCGCTCCAGGGCTTCTTTTTTTTTTTTATAAAATTTTTATTAGTTTTACAACATTTTTAGGAAAAAACAGACAAACATTAAAATTGACAAACAAACACGTATAGTTTCAAACATATTTTCATAAACCTCTTTTCTTGGACTTCCCCATACCCCCCCTCTCTGCATCCCAATGCCCATAGTTCAACTAGCAACTCCCAATTGTTACTTTCCAATCTCTATCATCTTAGTCCTCTCTTATAATCTGACCTTATATCCCTGTACCCCTTTGTTTCTGAAAACCACAACATTTTAACATTCATTAAGTTTATAGTAGTCCTTAAGATAGCTTTTGAATTTTCTCCATTCTTCTTCCACCGTCTCTTTTCGTTGGTCACGGATTCTGCCTGTCATCTCGGCCAGTGTCATATAGTCCATCACTTTCATCTGCCATTCTTCCAAAGTGGGTAGATCTTGTGTCTTCCAGTACTTTGCGATGAGTATTCTTGCTGCTGTTGTGGCATACATGAAAAAAGCTCTATCTTTCTTTGTCACCAATTGGCCGACAATGCCCAAGAGAAAGGCCTCTGGTTTTTTAGAAAAGGTACATTTAAGTACCTTTTTCATTTCATTATAGATCATTTCCCAGAAGGCCTTAATCTTCGGGCATGTCCACCAAAGGTGATAAAAGGTACCTTCAGTCTCTTTACACTTCCAACATTTGTTATCGGGCAAATGGTAGATCTTTGCCAGCTTGACTGGGGTCATGTACCACCTGTATACCATTTTCATAATGTTTTCCTTTAAGGCATTACATGCCGTAAATTTTATACCGGTGTTCCATAACCATTCCCAGTCAGCTGACATAATGTTATGTCCAACATCCTGAGCCCACTTAATCATAGCCGATTTAACTGTTTCATCCTGTGTGTTCCATTTCAGCAACAAGTTGTACATTCTAGATAGATTCTTAGTATTGGGTTCTAACAGTTCGGTTTCTAGTTTTGATTTTTCCACCTGGAAACCGACTTTCCTGTCCTGTTTAAAAAATTCCATTATTTGGCGATATTGGAACCAATTTTCTACTTTATGCTTCAATTTCTCCTGACTTTGTAGTTTGAACTTATCTCCATCCTGTTCTAAAATTTCCCAATACTTCGGCCATCCGACCTCCATATTGAGTTTCTTCACTGCTTTAGCCTCCACTGGTGACACCCATCTAGGGGTTTTGTTTTCCAATAGATCTTTATATCTTGTCCAAACATTAAACAATGCTTTTCTGACAATGTGATTTTTAAAGGCACTATTAACTTTATCATACCAAAGATATGCATGCCAACCAAAAGCGTTATTGAAACCTTCCAGATCCAAGATGTCTGTGTTCTCGAGGAGCATCCATTCTTTGAGCCAGCAAAAAGCTGCTGCCTCATAGTACAATTTTAGATCCGGCAGGGCAAAACCCCCTCTCTCTTTAGCATCTGTCAATATTTTAAATTTAATTCGGGGCTTTTTGCCCTGCCAGACAAATTTCGAGATATCTTTGTGCCACCTCTTAAAACATTCCATCTTATCAATAATCTGCAAGGTCTGAAACAAAAATAACATTCTAGGCAATACATTCATTTTAATTACTGCAATTCGGCCTAACATTGACAATTTCAAATTTGACCATATTTCTAAATCTTTTTTAATTTCTGACCAACATTTTTCATAGTTGTCCTTATACAAATTCTGATTCTTAGATGTTAGATAAATCCCTAGATATTTGACCTTCTTGACCACAGTCAAACCTGTTTCCTCTTGAAATTTCTCCTTTTCCATATCTGTTAGGTTTTTCCCTAAAACTTTGGTTTTTTGCTTGTTCAACTTAAATCCAGCTACCTGGCCAAACTGTTGTATTATTTCTAATACCTTTTTCGTACTAGTGTTTGGCTCTTGCAAAGTCAATACTAGGTCATCTGCGAATGCTCTTAACTTATAATGTTTAGCTCCGACCTGTACACCTTTGACCTGCTGGTCATTTCTTATCATGTTCAACAACACCTCCAGAACTGAAATAAAAAGTAGTGGGGAAATCGGGCACCCCTGTCTTGTTCCTTTTTCTATCTTAAGTTCCTCAGTCACAACATTATTTACAATCAGTTTAGCTTTTTGTTCAGAATATATTGCAGCCATACCATTCTCAAAACCCTGGCCTACCCCCATCCCATGAAGATTCTTCCTCATAAAACTCCAAGAAATATTATCGAAGGCTTTCTCCGCATCCACAAAAATCAATACTGCTTTAGTGTTTATATTCACCTCTAGCTTTTCCAGAATGTCTATTACATTCCTTACATTATCTGCCAGGTGTCTTTTAGGAAGAAAGCCTGCTTGGTCCTTATGAATCTTCTCCATCAAGACTCTTTTAAATCTTTTTGCCAAAATGTCTGCAAAAATTTTGTAATCCACATTGAGCAATGATATTGGGCGGTAGTTCTTGAGTTGGGTCTTTTCAGTCTCTGACTTTGGTATGAGTGAAATATATGCCTCTTTCCACGATTCAGGTGCCCTTTTTCCCTCAAGGATCTCATTACAAACTTCTCTTAGTGGTTGAGTCAACCATTCCTTCAGCGATTTGTAGTATCTGGAAGTCAGTCCATCTGGTCCCGGAGATTTGCCCAGTTGCATATTCTGAATGGCAGCCTCTATCTCTTGTTCTGAGATTCTCTGGTTCAAGTCCATCTTACTTTGATGAGAGATATTTTGTAGTCCATATTTTCCAAGGAATTTGTCTATATCTTCTTCATTTTGCGGGCCTTGAGTGTAGAGTTTTTTAAAATAACTTAAAAAGCAATTTCTGATTTCATTGGGTTTGGATATATTCTTTCCATCCACCTCAAGGCTTGTAACTGTATTTAGTTTCTGCCTTTTCTTCAGTTGCCATGCCAGAAGTTTACCACATTTATTTGCTGATTCAAAGGTCTTTTGCTTCATTTGCTTTATCTTCCATTCAATCTCTTGGTTCATCAATTCCATATATTGTGTTTGATATAGCTTGATCTCTCTTAAAATGTCCTGAGACTTTGGTTTTGTTCTTAATTTCCTCTCTCCTTCCTTTATCATTTCCAAAATCTTCTCTTTTTTCTCATTTTGTTTTTTCCTCTTTATTGAATTTTGTTGAATCAAAAATCCTCTCATAACCGCTTTACTTGCATCCCAGATCACTCTTTTGTCCACGTCGGTCCTCAAATTTATTTCAAAATAGTCTTTTAGGGTCTTTTGGGCCTTCGTGAGAATCTCCTTATCACAAAAGAGGGTGTCATTCATTCTCCATCTAAATTGACCAGTTATTGTGAGTTTCATCTCCATCTTCACGGCGTTATGGTCGGAGCAAGTTTTTGGGCAGATTTCCACTTTCTTGATCTTTGGGGCCATTCCACTAGTAACCCAGATTTGATCGATTCTGGTCCAGGTCATCATTGCTTGGGAGAAGAAGGTTCCCTCTCTCTCCAGAGGGTTCCTTGTTCTCCAAATGTCTATCAAGTCCATGTTTTCGGTCATTTCAAAAAAAGTCTTAGGGAGTCTCCCTTCTTTGGTGACTGTTAGTCTTTGTGCCTTGTCCATATTGGTGGAGACCACGCCATTCATGTCTCCCATGATTATCATATTGTAATCCAGATAATCCATCAACGTTTCATGAAGTCTCTTGAAGAAGTCGGATTTGCCTTCATTTGGTGCATAAATTCCGACAACTAAAAATTTTTCTCCTTGTACTTGTATCTCCAGAGCCAGATATCTCCCTTGTTCATCTTTGAATATCATTTTTGGAGCCCATTTCTCCTTCACATATATTACAACTCCTCTCTTCTTAACTTTGTCTGATGAAATAAATTCTTGTCCTAGCCTTTTATTTGTAAGTAATCTCCTGTGGGCTCTGGTTATATGAGTTTCTTGTAAACATATCAGGTCCAGTTGTTCTCTATTTAATACATGAAATACTTGTCTTCTCTTCAAAGGCCCATTGAGCCCATTACAATTCCAACTAAGGAATTGCAGAGCCATCTTGCTATTTTTCTAAGGCTCCTCCAACAGCTCCCAGTTGTTGCTCTTCTTCTGATGGTGGTGGTTTTTGTCCAAACGAGAGATTCAGGATGTCCAGCGCTCTCCTCTGTTCTGCAAGTGCGTCCACGGTCCCCTTCTGTAGATCCTCCTGGTATCTTGCCAAAAATTTGTCTTTATCTTGAATTGTCTTTATTTTCACCTTGTTTGCCTTGTAGTCAAATGACAGCCCTTGTGGGAATTCCCACCTGAAGCGGATAGAGTTTTTCTTTAATAAAAGGGCTAAGTCCTTGTAGAAGTTTCTTAAGTCCAGAATGTATTTTGGGATGTCTTTAAAGATCTGTACAGCTGAATTTCCAATTTGCAAGGCCTTTTCAAAGTGTAGTCCCAATATTTTGTCTCTTTCCTCCTTGGATCTGAGTGTGATCAAACAGTCTCTCGGGGTCTTTCTGTTTTGCTTTTTGCCCAATCTAAAGGCAGTCGTAATTTTGAATTCGTCTTCCTGAAGGTCCCAACAGTCCACAAACTCCCGTATCAAGTATTCCACAAGGTTGTCTCCTTCGTTCTCCGGAATCAGTCTTATTTTTAAATTTCTCTCTTTCCTCTGTAACTCCCACAAGGCCAAAGTTGCATCATGCTCATAGACCTTCTTGGCGATCGGCTCTAATTTCTCCTGTGTCTCTCCCGCAGTAGCTTTGGCATCTTCCGCAATTTGGCGCGTAGTGGCGTTTTCCTCCACCAATTTATTTATAGATTCTGTATTCTGGTTTAATCTTGCTGAAATTTCTGTTAGTTTTAGTGTATTCTCTGAAGTCTGTTTTGTCAGAGACTCCAGAGTTTGGTTTATCTTGAGCAGGGCATCTGTCACAGCTTCCATGGAGACGGCTGCTCCTTTGTCTTGTCCTGTTGTTCCTGTTGATCCTACTGTTGCGCCTGAAATTGAGCCTCTTTTCTTTACCTGTAGCTGCTGCAGCTGTTGTTGTTGTTGCTTGGTCTTGGCTCTTGTGACTATCTCTTCTTGTGCGCCACTCATGTCAAGGTCAGTTCCCACGGGATTTATTCTCCCTTGGAAAATTCCACTGTCTTAGGCCGTGCCGGACTTCACTTTGTCCTCTAGAGGGAGTAAATCAAAATGGCCATAGAGCAAAGTTTCCAAGTATAGAAACAAAGGAGACTGTCCAGAATGTAAAAAGGCAGATTAACACAGTCAAAGTCAGTGTTACTAAAAACTTGTTACTTCAGGTTGCCACAGTTGCCCAATTTATGCTACTTCTTCTTGTATTGTACAGTAGCCAAGCACTGTGGAAACTTTGTATCAAGGTATCACTTCACAGGGAGAAGTCAGTTCAGTGTGCTAAAAAGGCAGACCGTTTCATTTTCAGATAGATGAGACAGCAGAGGTTTTTTTTACTTCCAACAGATCATGCAGTTATTGTTCGAATTCACCTCCCCTCTGCCCTGCTAGCTAGAGGGGAGATCAAAGGGTCTAAATGTCCGGTTAAGCTGATCAAAGAGCAGGTTTAAACGGATGCAGGCTTAGCGCTCCGTTGCTTTCACTTTCATGCAGTCGGGGGGAGGCAGACTTCCTTTGTTTAGATCTCCCCCATTTTTAGCCCAATTTTTAAGATTTAAAGAGTCCCGATTATATTTCAGCTCTTACTCACGGGGATTCAGTCCAAATTTTCTTTTCAGGAAGGAATCGGCGCTCTCCGCTTATGGCGACGCGGCTTCACTTCGCAGGCTGGGTAGCGACTCTCAGCACCGCGCTCACTCCCGATGTCGATCCGTAGCCTTTAGAAAGGCTCTTTCACGGTACCGGGGGGCGCAAAGGTGCCCACCGAGTCTCCTTGTTCTCAGGCTTCAGCGCCTGGGATTTTAGGGGTCCCCCGCTTGCCGTAGCGGGTAAGACCCGAACTTGCGAAGCAGTCCTTCTCCGGAGCTCGGAGCTAGGACCGCCATTAAGCGCTGGCACCGACCGGAAGTCTCTGCGCTCCAGGGCTTCTTGCAGCTCTGCGCCACCCTCCCGATCCCGGCGCGAAGCCGCGCGGGGCTCCGGAGGGTGGCGCGGAGCTGCCTGCACTCCAGGGCTTCCTGCAGCTCTGTGCCACCCTCTGGATCTCATTCCGAAGCCTGATGCGCGCTGAAGAGCGCCCCCTGGCTTCGCGCACCTCTCCGCAAGCCTGGGGAGACCGGCGCGGCTCCCTAGGCTTGCAGATGGCAGGCTGTTCTGGGGGCTGGGGTCGGGGGAAGCTCGGGCTTCCCCCGCGCCTGCCCCATGCCTGGGGAGGGAAATTTTTTTTTTCTTTATCCCCCCCCCAAAAAAATTAGGTGCGTCCTATGGTGCGGTGCGTCCTATGGGGCGAAAAATACGGTACTTTTCAATGAACCAGTTCAAGTTGAAGGGAACCACTGAATTGTTAGCACAAAGAATTGTCAGCATTCCTCCTCCTAAAAACAGCAGCCCATATGCATCAAGATAAAATATAAGGAAACGGCTAAGAATGAGAGCAATATTGAAATCCCAAGACCTGAGACATCCTGCAAAATATGACAATAAAATCTCAAACTGCTGAAAATCTCAAGTTCAATGTCACACTTAACCCAGGACAGCGACAGTCTGAAAATATAGCACCAATTCTGGCACAACTGCACTGGCTACCAATTGGTTCCCAAGCTCAATGCAAAGTGCTGGTTTTGACCTTATTATCATCTGTACTAAAAGGATAAGGCTGCAATCTAGGGCTATCATATTACAAGATCAACCTTTGTTTCTCCATTCCCAGTTATGGGAAACACTTCCCTGTTATATACAAGACTTTCCCACCCTGCACCCAGCACTGGGAACCCCACAGATGCATAGGACACCATCCAATTTAATTTTCACATCTGTTTTCTGTCCACCAGGAGAACTCCATACTGTTATACCTTGGCAGGGCTTTACAAGTAATGATGCCTGCTCTGTGTGTGCAAACCACTATTTTAAGTTTTCCACCATGTTCCAGAGCAACTCCCTGCTGGTGATATTGTGGGAAGCTTATGATGGCATCTTTGTAGCTACTTGCAGCCACTGTTGGTTTCTATTTCCCTCACTGAGCAGCAACTACAGTCACAAGACATTGTTTTGCATTCCACAGTCCAAGTTACTGTTGGATTCCCACGGGAATGGGAGACTGGATGTGACGTACACTGGTTTCCTGTTTTTCACTGTTCTCTTGGTTTCTTTGTTAGAGAGACGGTTGATTCTCTGCTCTCACAGAGGCAAGATGCATGTTTGTATTCTCTCAGCACAGAGTGGAAATAAAGTTAAGAATGTGGCACATACTGCTTATCCTTCTGCTGTGTGGACTACTCTGCTTGGGCTCAAGATAAGACGAGCCTGTATCAGCTTCAGATGGGCTGAAGCAGGTCAAAATCTCACAGCCACTACTACTAGGCATGCTTACTAACTGATGTAGGAAAGGGCTCACCAGAGGGCACTTTCCCATGGGAATCCTCAAACCTAGAGCCAAGAAGAGCAATCCCTATCTGTAGAAGATTTCCATACAAACCTGCAACACCCTGTGGTCTTCAACAAAGCTTATTCCAGATTTATGTGCTGCATTTGCAGCTAACTTAGAACCATGTAGTAGCATACCCTTAAATGCAATGGTAGCAATATGTGTGGGGGTTTTTTGTAAAAAAGAGTACTGATCACTAGTTAATCTGCTTTTCTTCAAACAGCGAAACTCTATTTTAAGAAGGCTGGAGCATTAGTTAAACATTGCACAGGTGTGACAAGTTATCCTTGGAAAGAAAGTCTTCAGTGCAACCCAAGAGTTCTTATTTATTTGAATGGAAGCACTGTTAAAATTTAGCCACAATATCCAAATTACAGTACCAATTAAATGAGTGAAAAGTAACACAGTGCTGGTTTGCTTGTATTTTCCACAAAGGGCGACTCCTTTACCCACTAAGTAAAGTGTTTTTTCTTGTAGTTAAATTAAAAAAAACTTGTGGGAACTAACTAAGCCAATGTATGTACATTTTGTATGCAAGACCAAGAACTGAAGTTAAGCAAAAACAACTTAACTTAGTTTTTGTATCCTTAAGATAAAACAATTTGCACTCTAATTTGTCTATTGGGTTATGCTTTAAATGGTTTTAATGTAAACTATATGTTTACCTGTACAAAACCACAAAAAATGAAAAAAAACCACACACCCATATGTGGCCAAATTTACTAGTTTGGCTCCCCTGTCCTCCTTTTGTATACTACAAGAGGAGGTTCAAAGCATCCACTTTCATATGCAGGCTACAGTTTCCTATGACATATGGACTGTAGGTGCTATGGTATTTTAAAATTATCCTTAGTGATCACAAATCAGGATCAAACTGCTTCTTCAGATCATGGTTGTTCTTACTAACTGTAGTTTAAACAAACTATAATTCTTGAGTTTGATCATCTGAGGATACTTCAGTTAGTTTAAAATGGAAAGAAAATGCTTTCAATCTCTGTTCACATAGCAAAAAACAATGGTTTTCCCCTGTGCCTGAACCCAGCCCACTAAGTGATACTTAGTGATTTTTTTAAAGGATGAGTAGAACATTTTTTTTGGCTTTGTTTTACAAATAATTAAAAATGTTAACATGATTACTAGACTGTAGACTGAATTAAATTGAACCATGAGAGGTAACTGAACTAATTGATGTGAAAGTGCTCTTCTTCCTGCCTTGCTGAAGTCAATTGCTGCAATAAACTGAGTTGATTAACTTAGCAGAAAAATCTAATGAAGGTAATCCTACAATTTTACAACACTAGCAATATACAAGATGTGCTTTATAGTGCTAAACCTCTATTTTTGGCAAAGTACCACATCTCCCAACCCAATAGAACCAAAGGGGTAGAAGAATTCGCCTGTAGTGTTATGCCAAGGACACACCCCAGAGGATTCTATTTCTACATTCCAGAAGATTAAGTAATTCTTCTGAGCAGAACAACACAGCATATTTATCTTAAGACTGACATTTGACATGAACTAAAGTAGGGTAGCTTGGTTAATATAATTTTATTTTATTTCTTGTTAATGGTATTGATAACACCCCAATGATTGCACTTACGGTTGGACTAAGCTACCATGATTTGTTTACATCAAACTAAGAGCCTTGGTACTAACTCCTGCAGTATCCATATTTCCAGAGTAGAGCCTTCCCCTCAGTGAGGGTCAGAGTTCCATGGCTGAGCTTATGCTCTGAAAGCAGAAGGGGCATTCAGTGAGTTAAAAACCCCAACATCTCCAATGAAACTGATATCAGGAATAGGGCGCAGATACACCTCTGCTGAAAACCTTGGAAAGCTGCTGGCAGTGAGGATGGACAGTGCTGGACTGGGTGGACAAATGGACCAATTCAGCATGAAGCGTTCCTCATTTTTCATGTTTGAGGCCCTTCCTGAAGGTTCACTTGAGGACCGCTTCACTCCAGATGTGGCTACCCATGCAGGTCTTCAGTAGAGGGCATTGTTTTGGTTCCCCTACTATCAAAAGTGAGGGCAGTGGCTACAAAGGTGAGAGGGCTTCTCAGTGGTGAAGTTCCATTTGTGGAATGTTCTCAACTCAACTGAGGGGCTGACCTAGCACCAAGTTTTAAAATATGAATTAATTTCTCTTGAAATTTTTACGTTGCTTTGAGATCCTCTGCAGTTAGTTCTCATGTTAATTTAACAACGCTGCTACATTTCTCTATTTTTAGTTACCTGATCCTCTTTGAACGGCCTGACCCAACGTTGTGTTCCTGAAAAGCTCAAAGTCCGGCTTCTTTTCAATTCATTCATATGCTCAGATTCCCCATTTCCACCTAAACATTTCTCCCTTCTCTCCATATCCTTATGCATTATTGT
Source organism: Podarcis liolepis (assembly GCF_965112155.1). NCBI lineage: Eukaryota > Metazoa > Chordata > Lepidosauria > Squamata > Lacertidae > Podarcis > Podarcis liolepis. The sequence goes on along the minus strand of NC_139557.1, from coordinate 67,014,898 downwards.
TAATTTTTATTGTTAACACTTCTATCCTGTTTTGGTCCTGTCAGGGCTTAGCCACACTTCCTTTTGTCCCACTGCAGTACCCCAGGGAAAGCCGCTCTTTAGCATTCAATTACAGCAAATGACAATTCTGGTTTTCCCCAAATGGATTGTCATTTGTTCCTTTTCTCTCTCTAAAGAGCAAGTTTTCCCTTGGAAAGGAATGGGTCAAGGGGAAAACCGCTCAGATCTATGCCTAGAAAGTGCAGGTCAAGTGACAAACCGTTTGGACCCTTGCTTTCTATGCATGGCACAAGTAGAAGAGTAGATGATCCCTAAGACACTCTCTTCAGTTGCTCCTTCTACCTATCACAGGCTCTATAAATATTGTTGTTACCCTGCAGCAAAATAGGCTTCAGCGTGATCATTATGCATTCCAATGTACACATGCTGGGTGTTTTTTCACCCAAGCATTAATGCTCTATAAAATTAAAGCATTTATTATGTTTGAAAGTTCTCACTTCTTGCAATCCAAGAACCTCTAGGCTCTCTGAAGTAATTTGAAGAACATAATTGATTTAGGATACACATATGTAGTTACATCAATCATCTCTACACACCACAAAAACTGAGATAATTTAGTTCAAAGTCTCTATCCCCAAAGCACTGCTTAAAGTATGGCTCCAAAATTTGGAAGAGGGGAAACAGAGGTTCCCATATTAGTATATGCTGCTTATTCCCCTCTTAAATTCAAAACGCCTAGTGTTAAAAAAATGAAAAGCCAAAATGGTAGCCCTTCTACCCCATCTATATGCTGTGTTGTTACCTAATGTGGCTCAAATGATGCCAGGTTCAAAACTGAGGCAAGTTCTTAAAAGTCCTTTACATAGCTTAGTGTCTGCTGAACTAAGTAAGGGGATGAGGAAGGTTGCCCAAATCTTTGGTAAATGCAAACCTTAGCTGATGGTGGAAAGAACTACTGCAGCACAATGCAATACTGGCTGCAGTAGAGTCAGTGGCAAGCCTCCCATTGGCATAAAGGAGATTAGAATTTCATCGACAGTGAGCAATGAGCCCAGGAGTTCTAAACATCTTTCCAGAGCATACATCATTTCATCATGACACATTCAGATTGTATTGTAGGCACCTCCACCCTTCTCCTATTTACATTTACATAACATGGTAACTAAAGCAATTGCCTAAGCTAAAAAGTATTTATTGTATTCCCCTCCCCCCAAAGGCCAAACAACGTTTAAGACCATTTAAACAGCTGGGGGAAGTTGAGAGCTAGAATCTTTCTTTCTGAAGCTCAGGGCACATAAGCTGTACCTCAACTGCACATACCCTGGCATTTCAGTTGATGGTTTAGTCAGGTACAGGCCCATTGCCAAGGAAATGAATCATGGGAAGGTTAAATGCCTTACTTATTAATTTCTTTTCCCCTCTCATAATTTATCTACTCCATAGTTTGAATTTTGCTCCTTTGAGGACAAGTCTCTCTTAGTGCCTATTTGTTGAAGGGTTAACTTTCCTTTCTGTTTAAAAATGGCAAACATTTTTAAAATTATTGTTCTTGTTCTTGTTGTTTAATAATGCAAAACCATCTTTATTAGGCTAACTAGTAAATGTGTGGCCTCTCAACTGCTGCATAGAATTCTTCCTCAGGCAAAATGGAAAGTGTCAGTTTACAGAATGCAGGGCTGATTAAAAGGTCAGAAATTTTTATTAATCTGAGCTATATAGCTGCTTAATTGGGGTGGGGGGATAATCAGGGTGGGGGAGTGTGCTTCAAATAAGTAATTGAATATGAGCTATAAATTATTATAATGACCTAATGATCCACTGCAGCAAACTGAAATGTGGAATTTTAAAGATTATACTTTCCATCTATGTAGCTCTCTCACATAAGAACTCAGACCGCATTACTGCCATTCCTCTGTGCATCCACTGCATAAGTGTAGTATCATTGTGGTGTCAGGTTCTACCTACAATCTTACATATCAACTAAACACTGCACATAAAGGTATAAGCTCAGGGGTGCTCCTCAGGTGATCAACAAGTACACTGAGACTGTAAAAATATTTAGGCTGCCTAATTTATTCCGTTCTCTAACTTCCAATATTTAAGAAAATATATTCTGTTAAAGCTAGGAATATAACTTTTACACACTTTCTTCTCATGCTTGGGTGGCAGGACTATACTTCCACCCAGCTCACCCCAGCCACTCTAAAACAGCTACACAAAAAGGCACACAACAGTGATATAGACACTGGAACCAGACCATGTGTTTGACCCAAATACCACCTCTGTCCACCTATCTTCTCTGGCAATACTATTACAGGACGTCCTATTATCATCCACAACATCAGGGGTTATATCACTTGCTCATATTTCACTGCAATATGTGCCATCATATTCTAATAGTGTCTTTCTCCATAAGGCAAACATAACAGTATCTAAGCAATTAAGAATAAATGGACAAAAATTTGACACCAGAAATGGCAATGAAGCCAGTGAGGGGACATACCAGCCTTCCAAGATACAAGACAGACCTTATGGTGACTACCCTTAAACAAAGGAACTTCGGAAGGAGACTAAAGCGTGAAACAGTTGAATTGCAATACGCCAAAAAGTTTAGGGCTATATTTCAGAGTAAATTGACACAATGGATTTTTACCACACTATATGCGATCACTGGTGTCCCCATGTCAGGGTGTTTGTTTTATCAACTACTGATTTTGTATGCATATGAAACTAATGAGTTTCATTTCCTTCTGATCTGATTGTTTATACACTTCCTCCCCCTTCCTGTGAAAAAACCCTACAAATGTACCTGCAGTTCAAGACAACACGCATCTGATAGGCGTGTTCTGGTCCATGGGGTCACGAAGAGTCGGACACGACTAAACGACTAAACAACAACAACAACAACAAGTCAATGAAAGTTTATCTGCTTAGTCTTGGGTACCACAGGAAGATACTAACACGGCTACCACTCTGGATATTGGCATTTAGTAATCCACTATTCTTCAGCTCAATAGTGTTTTCTAAAGTTGCATCTGATGTAACATCACAAGCATATGTGATCCTAATTTGAAACCTCCTCTCCCAAGAGTTTATATTTTAAAGTGTGGGGGTGGGGAGAGAGTGAACAGCTAATGCATATAAAATTACACTGGCAGAGGAAAATAAAAATAAAATGGAATTCTGGCAGGAGATTCTTTTTGACATAATGCAACATAGAGTTTTTCAGCTGAAAAGGTTATAAACTCAAGTGACCTATAAAAAAACATGAAGTGTACACAGACAATTGGAAACACAGACAAGGATGTATATTGTATTATATCATTTACTGCTTTAGCCAGTGGTGCAGGAATCTTCCATAAGGTAACGAGGGGGAGGAAAAGATGGTGAATCCCTGCATCACACATATCTTTCATGCTAGTATGGAAGCCGGTTCCTCGTGGTGCAATCTTATGCTGCTGCATATGTGTATACATACCAGAATATACAAACAGATACCAGAGCATACATGTGGGTGTTTCCTAGATTATTGTTGCCCAGTCAGGATAGGAAAAGGAGTAGGAGCATTGGCTAGGTAAATATTGCACATTTTGCTCTGCCCACAAGGTTCTGGGAGATACACACATATTGCAGTGACTGTAGACTAAACTGAAAATGAAAGCTTTAAATAAATCAATTGTTAAATTAAACATACCATATAAAACACTGTAAGTGAGGAACTATCTTACCTTGAGAAATTGAGGAAGTGAACATGTCTAGTGAATAAATAGGGCTGTTCGGCAGTGCTTATATTTTTAATCAATTCCATCTAAAAACAAGAACACACTGAATTTAAAATCAAGCTTGTCAAAATGTGGCACCCAAACAGCAGCCTTCAGAAGAGATTTGTTTTTTTGAGGTACAGTACTGATACATTAGATCCCAGCCACTGGCACCAACTATATGGGGGCCTGGGCACCCACAAAAAATTGTTGTGGGTGCTTGGCACCCACACTGCAGGGCCTCTGACATGACTTCTCGGGCCTTGCAAAGCACTGTAAGTCACATCCAAGGCCTCATGGGGGCCTTGGGGTTGGTGTCCAAGGCGTTATGCAGCCTCTGACGCAAATTCCAGGGCTCCCAGGCAGCATGTGCAATGTAATGTGATGTCATGATGCAACATGATGTCATTATGGTATGACGTGATGTCATGATGTCACGCTACATTGCATGTGCTGCTGGGCACCCATAATCTGGGGTCAAGTCAGTGCCCCTGACCCCAGCACTGTCTATCAAGAGTAATGGGAAGGAATAGAGATGGTCTATGCTACACTAAAATGGGAGAAAATAAGGCCACTTCTGTGACCTCCTAGCCTGCAAAAGTTCTAAATGTCAATATACTTTGTTTCACCAATTCACATGCTTCTTACATCAATTTTGTGGGATAGGTAGGAAGGTAGTTTTCTTCTCTTCCTACTGGCAGTTGCTGTGCCTGACTTTTGCTCTATTTACTGCGGTGCTTTGGAAAGTAACAGCTTCATAAAGCAGTACGTGCAAGGAGCAGTGGCGGCTTCAGCTGGGGGAGGGCGGGATATAAATAAAATTTATTATTATTTTTATTATTATTTCTAAGGTCAACCTTTTTAATGTTGAATGAAAGGTTCCTTGGGACCAGTAACATCATGGCCACATACATTTCTCAGAGTCTGCAGGGGATGTCCTAGACTTTGCACTTAATTGGAATATCTGCTCTAATGTTAAAAACCCATCACATTCAAACACCTGCCCATCAGAATATGTGCATGAAATTCACACATATTGTTCAAAAATATTACACTTCCTATATTTATTCAATGTAGAAAATATATTGCTTCTCATAACAAAATTATGCACAACTTTGCAGTGTATACCAGGAGACAGATGTGCCTAAAAGAACACAAATGAGTAAGTCAAGGTCTAAATAAACATAATGTAATTCTACCACATAGAACTTGCATTGCAATGGTGTGATGCAGTGCTTTTTTTCCCCGAGAAAAAGAAGTGCAGGAACTCCCACCTTTTTTCGACAGACAAACCTAAGTTGTTGAGTTTCTTTCAGGAAGGGCGTCTTAAGGGGCCCCAGAGTGTTCCGGCTGAAAAAAAAGCCCTGGTGTGATGTCATGTAAAATTGTTTGGTTACTATTGTACATTCTATTTGCCACCAACCATAGACCTAATTTTTGGTAACTTAAAAAAATTCTTTCATACCCATGTGAGAGAAATAAAAGGTGTTTATTTACTGTAGGCCCTGACTTTATTCTTTCATTTGTATCTACTGACTGGCCAGGCATTAAGTTGTAATCTACCTTTTCCATTATTTAAGAAAGCCTATGCTATTGTTTCCATGGAGATCGCTTTTCAAAAGCTGGTCTCAACTATCAGGATAGTTTTTCCTCTCCCCTCACTATTTTGGCCTGGTTGTGTTTAAGTCATTTTAGAATGCAGTTCCAAGATTTAGTAATGCAAAGCTAGATTTTACTTTTAATTTCAGAATATATTTGTTAAAAAGGGGGCTGAAATACAGTTCTCAGCAGTCACTTTCAGCTTTTGGAGTGTTCTGTAATATGTCAGGCTCCTGAAAGCGTTAAAAGAGATGTGTGCAAAAGAATTCCAGACATTCTTGCAGCTCTGATTTCCTGACTTCTGCTCTGCGCAGATTATTCTAATTGGCTTTAGAAAAACTTCTAGTTGTATTTGGTGGGTGGGGGGTGGACTTGACTGTTACCATTCCTTTAACTTGAGGGCTACAGTAACTGAGCAAGATTACATACAGATTTGTCCAATTAGACAATATAAAGCAATGCACAAATTGGAAATAAATATGTTTGTAGAAGGTGGTAATATGCATGTTTCCTCACTCTAGTTTAGTGGGGCTTACTCCCAAGTAAATATGCATAGGATTGCATCCCATGTTAAGTTAAATTGCTGGAAATGCTGCTCTAGTTTGGATGTATTTACTTGTTATAGCATAAATAGCACTATATACTGTTTTTCATCATAGTGTTGGAAACTTCTCAGCTAGCCAAAAGCAAGGCAGACTACCCAAGCTGTTCTCCAGTGCACCTGTTTCATATACCTACCAAGTCTAGTCTGAGGCTCCCTTCTCCCCAGCTCAACAGAAGATTCATGGGAGTGGGAGGAGGAGGAGGAGGACAAGAAGAAGAAGAAGAAGAAGAAGAAGAAGAAGAAGAAGAAGAAGAAGAAGAAGAAGAATTGCAGTAAAGACAAGAGAAGTGTTAGCTCGATCATATAGATAGACTGTGCAGGTCCCTTGGTAGGAACAAATCAAAGGGCATTCTCATGCTAATCACTCTACACACAGTCTGTGCACCCTGGAATCCTCTAGAATGCAGGCATAGTCTCAGGTTCTACAGTGAGCAGATCCTGCCAGAAGAAAGAATATGAGTAGAATCCTGCTGGATCAAACCAAAAGCCCATCTAGTTCAGTATCCTGTTCTCACACTGGCCAATGCGATGTCTATGGTGTGCCCACAAGCAGGGCCTGACTTCAACAGCAATCTTCCCTTCTCCGGAAGCCCAAAGCTAGATCTAGTCAAACTAGCTGAAGAATTAATACTTCCATGTGTCTCTGCAAAAGAAAATCCCACCACACTGACCAAACAACTCATATTATGTATAGGAAATGTGGAATGACACTTCCCTGACCCAGCCAATGTTTGCATTTCTTTTGATGCTTTTGTCCAGAAAGGTATAAAAACTGGACTGCTGGAGCCATTTTTTGTTCTGGCTTTGCCTGGTTCCACTATGAAAATCAATTGCTCAATCACCTATGTGGTTTTGGGCTCCCCAGATCCACTCTGCTGAATATCACTGGGCCTGAAATCACTTAGCTAGCGAGAACCAGGGATCAGATTCTCCTGCTTTTTCCTTTATTGTCTCTGGACCCCCTGCTTGCTGAAGCAAATGTCCCGGCTTGGTGCAGCTGCTTCAATAACCCATTCCCAGGCTTCACTACTTTTCATCCCTTTCCCTGGATCTTTGCTAGCTGAATCTGAGATCCATGAAGTTTTTTCAGGGTCTTTTTGCTGCCTTTGATGTTTTTCCTGCCTCAACTAGGCAGGGGAAACAGGTTATGTAGTCAGCATCTAGGACTGCTCAGCAGGGCACATGTCTCTCCCCATACTGTCTCTCAGAGCCTTCACAACTGCTCCATCTTCCTATCTTTGAGTGTGTGTGACTGCGTTTTAGAAGCCACCATCTGGTCAGAAGAACAGACAAGCCAGCTGAATCAGGCCAATGGACCATCTAGCCCAATATTCCTTTTTCTCACATGGCAGGACCTGGATGCAACAGCACTTTGCTCACATGAAGTTCCCAGAAGCTGGTATTCAGGGGCCTCCTTTGCCCAGAAGAATCCTCCTGCTCAGCTGTGCATGAATGAGGCCTGGTCTGCAAGATTAGCCCAGATAGAGAGTGCAGGCTGAACTCATCCCCCATCTCCTCCAATGCCTTGCGTGCTCGTTCCTTCTTGTGTGTGTGCATTTAGTTGTTCTGTAGTTAGCTAATCCCCTGAAACCATAGAAATGTATGCATATTGTCTACTGAGGAGGCTTGATAATAGCAGCCTGTTTATTCTACCACAATTTTGACTTACTTCCATTTCTGTACATTATAGAAAGGGCAACTCCATAAGACTATAGGAGAGTGACGGAATTATTAAACCTAGCACACCCAACTGTAGGGCTTATTTCTGCCTTTCAATTTTTGAAATCAGATTTCACAGATATTGACAGCACAATCTATACATGTTTACTCAGGAGGAAGTTAAACTGTGTCCAACGGGTCTTATAGTCTAATAAGTATTTTTAGTACTGCAGCCCGAGACAAATTTTGCTCCTTAATATTGTCTTGGATCTCCCAATAAGGGTGTACAAGATTGTTTAGTATAACATTGGGCTGCGTTTTCAGCAGCATTCCACTTGGTGGCGTAAAGAAATGGTTGATTCATGACAGGTTAAGAGAAAGGCCACTCATATGAAGGATGCAAACAAAATCCAGTTTCATCCAAAGGAAATGTAATTGGTTGGTTACCTGGAATTAAAATAACCTTTTACTGTAGCAACACTAAACATATAAGTTCTTCAAATCATTCCTTTTCATTTTTTAAAAGGAAAACAAAAATGTCGATCCACTTTAGATAAAATCCAGAGAACTTTAACTTAGATTATAAACCAACAGGTACAACGTTTTCACTGCACAAGAATATTGTAGTAAGCAACACATTTTCATATTCTACAATGATTTTTTGTTTTAAATCTGCAAAGATTTGGGAAATAATAAAAATAAATAGTGGCTTTAAATTATAAATATGTTGCTGTGAGAAAATTATTTTTAAAGTCAGGTCATTTACATCACGGTAATGTGCATCTCTAATATGAAGTAAGCCCCACCAAGTTCAATGGAGCTTAAGTGTTCAGATGTTTATAATCTTAATCATGGCCAATCCTACTTTCTTATAAAATGATGGGGTGTATGGGGTGGCGCTAACAACATCATAAAATGACTTGATTTACACAAGCCTTTAGGAACGGCTTCAAAGGATGTAGTTAGGAGGACCCAGAATAAACTGAGGGTTGCGAGAGATTCTAGAGGGCTTCCCTGGCTGTGTTTGGGGCCGGATGCGGCCCAAACGCCTTCTAAATCCAGCCCAGGACAGTCTGGGAATCAGACTGGGAATTACATGAGTAGAATGTGTCCTTTTATTTAAAATGCATCTCTGAGTTATTTGTAGGGCATAGGAATTTGTTCATTATTTTTTTCAAAATATAGTCCGGCGCACCACATGGTCTGAGGGACAGTGGACCGGCCCATGGCTGAAAAAGGTTGCTGACCCCTGGTTTGGAGCAACACAAAGAGAACAGGGAAGCAGCAAGTCTGCTGCTTGGGGAAGGTGGCAAAGTGTGGAATTAAAATAGACTTACTATGTGGCACAGTGGGTTGCATGACAATAGTATCTAGTTATTCTAGCCCAAGAGTATGGAGTCTTAAAGCAACAGGCACTAAGCAAACCACAAAGTGAGCTGTGTATACATAGCAGGAGTCTATGGGCCAAAAGGAAACTGATTAGCCAGTAACAGTTTGAAAGTCCATTTCCCTTTAAATTACAGAAGCTTATGAAGAATCCACTGCATGTGGATCTAGTCAGCTTGCTAATACTTGAAACAGAATTCCTGCTTCTTTTCCCATTCTTGATTGCCGCTGCTGTCCCTCCAGGGCCAGCCCACCCATGAGGCAAGGAGAAGCGACCACTTCAGGCAGCAGGATCCACAGAGGCAGCTGATCCGGCCTCCAAGGAATGCATTGGCGGTGGCTGCCGCACGGCAGCAACAGCTATGGCATGCTCTTTGGAGTCCAAATCTGTCACCTCCTCGGCAGCACACACACACCCCAATGTCACAGCAGCCTCTCAGTGAATAGGAGGCTCTGCTGGTCTCCTCCAACCCTAGGGAGGAATTGGTGGGTGCTGCCCTTTGTGGTTTCCTGGGCTCTGCATCTGAATGGCATAATTCAGAGTGGGTCCCTTCGCATCTGTGACAGGTTTTGATTCCCACTTCAACCACCACTGTTTGATTTTTATGCCCCCCCCCCCCCGTTCTTGATTTAGATATTCATTTACCCCTTCTTCCCTGGTTGTGGGGGGGAAGGACCATTTTGTGGTTTGCTCCAGGAGCCAAAATGTATTGGGCCAGTCCCACTGGCCTCCAATATTCTCTCCCCTATCTGCAGCTTTCACTGCAAAACCCATTTACCCCATTCCTTGCCTCAAAGCTTTTTGATGTTCTGCTTCCGCTTGGAAAATTCTAAACTCCCGGTCCTTACTGCAAGATCTGTCTCTGATTATTATTTTTGGACAACTACTATATACAGGGTTAATTGATCCTCGTAGAATGCCGCAGCAGCAGCTTTGATCCTAAAAGTAAGCATCAGTATCTTACACTGGATAATTTCATGGCTTGTTTTCAGGCTGCAATGACTGATTAGCCTTTTCGGCTTTCAGTGCAAAAGAAGAGCTTTTAGAGCAGGGCCCAGAAAGAAAAACAACCAACCTCTGAAAATGTTTGCCTTTCTCCATACTATTTGCTGCCATTGTTTCCCCAATCTGCTGCTGCTTCAGTGCCCATTTCTTCCCTTGGTTAGGAATTCTCTCTCTTTCAAACAGTATTCGCAGACAATCCCAGAAAATTCAATGACCTCACAATGCTATACAGTGGTACCTCGCAAGACGAATGCCTCGCAAGACAAAAAACTCGCTAGACGAAAGAGTTTTCCGTTTTTTGAGTCGTTCCGCAAGACGAATTTCCCTATGGGCTTGCTTCGCAAGACGAAAACGTCTCGCGACTTTTTTTCTTTGTCTAAAAACAAAGACATGTTTTGTTTATAAAGTTAATTTATTTTCCCTTAAATTTTTGAACTGCTCTTTACAGTATGTGTGACTTTAAAGAGCAGTTAATAAACTGTTGTTGTACCAAATTTGGCTTTGTTTGGACTTTTTTTGACCATAGGAACGCATTAATTGATTTTCAATGCATTCCTATGGGATTTCGTGATTCGCAAGACGAAAAATTCGCTAGACGACAAAAATTGCGGAACGAATTAATTTCGTCTTGCGGGGCACCACTGTATAGCCAATGAACTTTGGCTATGCACCAACACCACTGAAGGTTAAGGAAGCTGATTTAGACTGCAATCCTGACCCCATTTACCTGGGAGTAAGTCTCGCTGAATTTAATAGGACTTTGACTAAGAGCAATAATTCCTGGTTTCAAATGAGTGATCCTAGGCCATTCAAAATCTAGGAGCAAATGAAGTCTATTCAATGCAACATTTCCGGAATAAGTGAACATTTTCACATCGCTTACAGTTTAATTCCCCACAAATTGCCAAAAGCAGGGCACCCTTAAATACTGATAAAACAGCAGCAAAAATAGACTTAATTATCAGCTCAGCTATAAATTACTTATGATACCATTTGCCAGAATGATCAAAAAATATATGCAGTTAACAGCTTGTTAGCTAGGAAAAGCGATAATTTTTAATATAAAAATATTTCTAATTCTACTGAAAAATAATTTACTGCACTGCCCTATCAAAAATACTCAGAATTAAATTACTCTAAAAATGAAAACCGTAACATACAAAAAGACACAAACAACTTACCTGTTCATTCTTGGTTAGCCTGGTTTTATTATGAATATCTGATGTAACCAAGTTGAACCCGTGTCTCTCAGACAGAATTCGCAACAGCAAAACCACAGTTCGACTCCCACACTTTCCAACCCTGTTATACACCACTTGGCTAGGGAATGGAAGTACCTAGACAAAGAGATACACATTAGCCTTCCTATTTAGAAATCTTCAAATACACAGAATAATTTTGTTGTAACTCAAGAGATGAGTGTTTCAAAATTAAATGCACATATTTCAGAGATCGAAAGAAAGCACTGGCTCAGAATCCATGAAGTGTTTCTTCTCACAGTGTTAAGCTATTATAGCAATATAATAAATCACATCTAAGATTTAACAGAATTATTGTGGACTAAAGTATTAGCCTACAAAAAGTTTATGTCACAATAAATGTTAGCCTTAAAATGCCACAAATCCTTTCCCCCTAATTTCTCTGTCAAATGTACTAGCAATAAGATTCAATTAGTTATTGTTTCTATTACCGGAGAAGAACAATGAGCTGGCTGCACTTTTCAATTAAGAGAGATCTATTTGCATCCTTGCCACTTCCTTCCCCTGTCTGGTTGTTACTCAGGTAGAGTTTCAAAATATGCATAGCGTGTTTCAATTCTAGCAAGTTTAATGTCCGACTTCAGAGTCGCACCCCCTTAGAAAGAACTGAGCAATGAGAATGAATAATCTTTGATGAAGAAATTTTAATTCCAATTAATTCCCATCTGAATAAATGCCGGTGTAGATATCAGGACAGCATTCTTTTTGGGGAGTAGCACTGGTTCATTAATGTATTAATTCATTAATTCATTCAAGCCACTTATTAGTCAATGGAAATGTTTACTTCTTCATGCAGTCTTCAGCTGTACTGCTTACTTCACTAAACCAGCCTTACTTCAAGTGCATATCACTTTAAAATCTTATTAATGCAGCCTCTATAGGACAGACTGAGAAGTTAATAAGATTTTTCATTCACAAAGCTTGCCTTTGGAAATCACAGCTTTCATTTAGTTTTCAATTTAATTTTTAATATTTTGAATTATTACTACTTCATTTCTGTTGACTGACACAAAGTGATATGGCTGTTATCTGAATTACATCTTCATGACTAGCCGCAGGAAATGTTATTTATTCATGAGTAACATTTTGCATATTTTAAAAGTGCTTTAATAGTGCTATGCAACCACTGTGCTTTATATAAAATATTTATCACAAACTTTAAATAACTACCAATAAACTAACTGTGTACCTAAAAATATTGACTGCTTAATATTCTAATTTGTCTGAAACTGTCAAAAGTACAACAGGTGAAAGTTTTATAAAAATACAACATACGGAAATAAGACCTCAGAGGCTGCAAATCTCTCACCAGTTTTGACTGGATAATTCCTATTCTGTCGATGCTAAATTGAATTGTTTTGTGCAATTTATTTAGTTGGATCCTTCACTTATGTGGCTAGACTTGCATATCAATTTGTGCAAGAAGCATAGCTTTCATTAAGCACCTAAATCTGCTGTAGTCGTATGAAAATCAACTAGACTTGTCTGAAAAATGAATGTTGCAGACCTATTTCATCCCCAGGGTGTGGGAGAGTTCTCATCTCCCTACTCATGAGCCATCTCTGCTGCTTTAAATGTTTTTACTCTTTTCATCATTTCCGAAACATTCGCACAAGATATGTATAGGATTCAACTATAAATCTAAATATTATATGTTTACTTAAATCCAAACAGATATAGTAACATAGTTACTCCCACTGCTTCCTCCACTGCCACTGCAAGGAGATCTAAAGCTTTCATTCCTGCTTTTGTTTTGCCTTGGCCCGTCTTTGTGTTCAAACAGGGGCAAACTGCAGTTGATCTTAACTATGGCTACTGAAACAAGACAATTTCAAACTATAGGTTATGAACTGGGTTTAACTGAACAGGCTGTGGTTAAGATTAGTCACAGTGCAGAGCTCAAACATAACACTAAACCCTAAACTGACTAAGGTCTGGACACTGAAGAGTAGGATTGGAAGCCCTCTCCACTGCCCCACCCCCAAATTAATTTTCAGAAATGAGGATATTAAGACAGAAGGTGGAAAGTAGGTAATGCAGATCAATTTGGGACTGTGCAAGCTTAAATGATTTAATTTAGGCTCAATTAGTAGTCAATTTCTACAATGTGACATACAGTATAGAAAACCAAAATCATCCTTATGGAACCCAAAACCAAAAATGTCACCATCAGCAATGCCACATGAAAATCAGAGTAAAGAGAAAGGTTTCAGCTTGAGAAGGAAGGCAAACATCAACAAATCTCCCTAAGTAGATTGGGACCACTACAAAAAAAGGTTGCCTTGTGCACCCCGGACTTCTACCACTTTAAGGATAGCAGGTGGTATTCAACTAGGTTTTACTTAGAACAGCCCTACTAAAATGAATGACCATGACTTTAAGTCCATTAATTTCATTAGGTCTATTCTAAATAAAATTCAGTTAAATGACATGCATAATGAGAAGCAGAATCTCATTGGCTGACCTTTAACCTTTTTCTTTATTAAAAAACATTTATTCCTTAAAGGGCTAAGTTTTTATCATCTGGCATCTCAAGTACTGTATGTACATTTCCTTGGCTTTAACCAACCTCCCCAAAAGTGCAATTGCTCTCTGGAGAGAAAGGAGGTTATCAAGTGAGTGAATATCATTTCTCATCAGCTTACAAATATCCCCCTTGTAAGTTTTCTGTGAAAATCCATGTTTATGAATCACAGGAACAGATGGGATGGTCCTGGCCTATACCAAGTCAGATCCCTGATCCATCTCAGTAGTTCAGTATCACCTTTCCACCTGCAGTGGTTCTTTACGGTCTCAAACAGGGATCTTTGATAGCTGTGCTTTCTGACATCCTTTAACTGGAAATTTGAGGGTTCGAACCTAGCACACACATCCAAAGCTTGTGTCCTGCTTCTCCACCACTTTACACATTGAAAAACTTATATTGTCTTGGCAGCAATGTCTTCTTGTTTTCAGCAAATGGACATTTCAAAGGATACAACTGTTGCCATTATTGGACACTTACCAAATGTATGCCTAATTTGCATAGAAACATTTACAGTTGATTGCACTTGTAGCCTAGCTCCATTCATTAGTATAAACTCACTGGCTTAATTTATTCCAGTCACTTATCGCTGTGTGCTACAAGAATCCTACTAGCACCACCCATTTCCAAAAGAGTTCTCCAATAAAGTTATAATCAGTTTTAACAGAAATTTACTTCTAACCCCTCTCAATCCTTTTTGAAGTGATTCCTTTTCTTTTATAATATGCTGTAATTTCCACTGATATATCATATGCCTTTATAAAACTGACTTTCCACAACAGAGCCCATTAGACTAACTACAGATAAGCTACATAACAAAACAAAACAAAAAAGTGAGGGGTAAAACATAATACCAAATACCACCAGGGATTCAGAGATGATAGGAGAAAAGTGTTTACTCAACTCAACTCAACTCAACTCAACTCAACTAATATGTATCTTTACAAAAAATAATAATTAGTTCAGTTTTGATGTTATCATTTATTTCCTTTATGAATCCCACGAGACATCCCAAAACGATCTGCATTTTAACAATCATAAATACTAACAGTTAAAAAGGTCCACATTATTTGAGGTTGATACGACACAACTCTTATTTCAAGTCCGCCAACGCACTTGAAAGTTTCAGAGGAGGAGTTAGGTCAGCCTTAAGCTCCATGATAGGCGTAGAAGGCCATCAGAAGTGAGAGAGATTCCTGCTGCTTCACAGTATTGAGAGTGATAGTGTGGGTGTAGCAGTTGAAGTGTTAGACCACGGTTCAAAACCCCACTCAGCTATGAAGCTCATGGCATGGCACGGGCCAGTCACAGTCTCTCAGTCCAACCTACCTCACAGGGGTGTTATGAGAATAAAATGTAGAGGAGAACCATCCATGGCACACTGAGTTCCTTGGCAGAAACATGGCGATATAAATAAAATAGTAAAGAAAAAAGAAAAAAATAGCAAATATTCTGTCTTCCACACATCTCCTAAAATCCACACAGTGAATCAAAGGATTTTTCTTTTTTGTTATTAATGCTATGCTGTGGTTTAAACCACAGAGACTAGGGCCTGCTGATCAGAAGGTCGTTGGTTCGAATCCCCGCAACGAGGTGAGCTCCCGTTGCTCGGTCCCTGCTCCTGCCAACCTAGCAGTTCAAAAGCACGTCAAAGTGCAAGTAGATAAATAGGTACCGCTCCGGCGGAAACGGCGTTTCCGTGCGCTGCTCTGGTTCACCAGAAGTGGCTTAGTCATGCTGGCCACATGACCCGGAAGCTGTACACTGGCTCCCTCAGTCAATAAAGCGAGATGAGCGCCTCAACCCCAGAGTCGGCCATGACTGGACCTAATGGTTAGGGGTCCCTTTACCTTTTTATTTTGTGTTTTTATGTTGTAAACTGCCCTTTAATTTTTGAAAGAAGGGCACCATATAAATTTGATGGTGATGAATCTCATGCTATGTTGGGATTTTGGTCCTAAACAATAAATATTTCCAAATGTTGATGAGATGAAACAGTGATCCACAATAAAATAAGTTCTTTGAGTGTACTGCTGAAATCAGGAGACAGGCAGGAGTCTTGCTCCCATTCTGCATGAAGCAAGATTCTCTGCAATGTATGTAGCAATCACAGGTAAGGTATCTCTCATTTTGTGCTGGGCATCTGGGGACAGGTGGTAATCAAATAAAGATGAATCAGGTAGTAGCTGGTTTTGGTGACTACATTTATGGATCTCTAAGTATGGAAATATTTGAAAAAGAAATAAACACCCCACTCTTTAATTGATGTAGATCCCAATCAAAACATTTATTGAATACTACACTTTCATAGCAATCGTATGTGCTGATCATCTCTAATCCTTTGTAAACCTATTAAAAACAAGGGAAACTGAACTTAGTGAGAGGTTAAATCTTGGTAAAAATATGCAGAATCAAGCTGAGTGTCTTAAAATAATGTGGCTTATATCAATCTTGCAATCAAACCCTCAAAACTATTATCACTAGTCACTGGGATCACTTCTTAGTACTGCATAGAATTGTGCTGTGTGGGGCAGGAAGAGCTAGTTCTCTCCCAGTTTACAGAAAAGTTGGTGCCTAGTTGACTTGCTATAGGCAAGCAGTTATTTATAAGCCAAGATTACAAAAGACAATCTGCAGGTAGATTTTTAAATGTTATTTATTTTTACACCTTTTAGGGCAATCCTATCTGGATTTTGGTCTTGATATATTTCCCCCCCTATAACTGAAACAGAGGCAACAGATGGTAAGACAATTGACTTAGTGAGTAAATAAGGAAATAAAAATAAAAGGGACCATGTGCCTCTGCTTGTGCAGTTAATGTGGAGAATCTCCTCCCATTTTTCAGCTCTCACAATTTTTTTTACACAAACGTTTGAGAAATGTCTCAAAGCTTAAGAGTGACACTTGGCACTTCCCACTACCCTCTTGCATGGTTCAGTAGGCTATTAGCAGCCAGATTAAGTGGGAGGCAAGGAGCAGAATTCTTTTTGCATTTCATGGGCCATCAGCTCAACATGATTCTTCAACTCTGGCATCTCAGAACATCTGGTTCACACTGTGAAGATCAAAGTTATAGCACACCAATTTGCAGGCTAGATGGAATTGGTCTTAAAAGACCAAAATGGATAGCAGAAGCATTTGGTACAACAATCCCCACTGTTCTGACCTGGATTTTTGTTGTTGTTTACAAATCAAGACTCTCTTAAAGTTGTAGGAGAATGTTGACAAAAATTAGGTTGTAAAAGAAAAGGGAATTGAAAATTTGAAACTGAAACACAACATTCCTTATATTGATAGCTTCTAGTTTGGGAGGGGGCAGGGATGGCAATACAAAACACAAAATAAATCAAACCAAACATTTATGTGAGCTACCTTTCAGAACACTCAAGATTCCAAAGATTTGACCACTGATTTATGGTGCTTTTCCCCAGTGACACGCAAAAAACCCTCTTGAGTGCTATAGCAGACATGAAAACATTGTGGCAGCCAAGACAAAACCACTGATTTAGCCAGAAGATCAAATTTATGGCCAGAAATGTCCAATTCTTTATTCACTGATGCCACAGCAGTTGCAGATAGAGGTTGTGACCTCTATTCAACTAGGGAATTACTTTCAGAATAAGCAGGCATATATATATATATTTGTAAAGCAGTACAGTGGTACCTCAGTTTAAGAACAGCCCTGTTTACGAACGATTCGGTTTACGAACTCCGCAAAACCGGAAGTGTCCCGGTTTGCGAACTTTTCCTCAGTCTAAGAACGGAATCCGAATGGTGGAAGGGCACCAGCAGCGGGAGGCCTCATTAGGGAAAGCACGCCTTAGTTTAAGAACGTTTTCGGTTTAAGAACGGACTTCCGGAATGGATTAAGTTCGTAAACCGAGGTACCACTGTACTTAACTTACACATCAACCCTTTAATGTTTATAAATTAATCAGAAGTAACAATGTTCAGAGACATATAATACTGGGATAAAGTCCTGGATATATACATTCTATTTAGTTGGTTGTTGTTGTTTTTTAAAAGGTACATTTTGAGCAGCAAGTATTTTCAAACACACTGACCATTTTATGCAAGTAGGCTCTTGCTAATGGATGTTTAAAGATCAATGTGTTTTGCAGTTTTAAAACAAAACTAACCCCCCCCCCAAGTCTGACTACCCTATTTGGAAGATATGTCTAAATAGGAGAAAATTACTCAGACAATACAAACCTTTGCAATTCTTTCCTTTCCTTTTTGCTCCCCCCTCCCCCCCCCCCCCCGTTTTAAACTTCTTTATTTTTCAGTTTCAAACAATCCCCACATACCCCCAGCCCTCAAGAAAGAGTCTGTGCATATACAATGTAAATGATACAATAATGTAATTCTTTTGAAGATACAGAATTCACCTTACTGTTTTAGGCCAAACTATTGATATGTAAGCCAAATCTGCTCAATCTGGAATAGATCCACCTCGAATTCCTGCTCACAATCATTTGAGTTCCCCGGGGCACAGGAAGAACACTCTAGCATTAGGCACAATCTGTCCACTTCTTAGAGGTCTTTTCCTACAGTGTCTCTTATCATGAATAAGGTAAGTTTGGAAAGTGATGGCAGAAGTGAAGGGAATAATAGGGCCAAGATCGGACTGGAAGGAGTCGGTGGTAGGGGGAGTCTGAGCTAAGGGAACTTGTTCAAAAGCTCACAACCATCCCAGATTGAAGCTGAAAATCAACAAGTTTTACTGCTGCCTTTTGTGTCTTCCCTTTCAGAAGGGAAAGAGCTTGCATCACCATACTTTCCACAGAGATATTTATTTCATATGTAAATAACCCTGTAATCTAAACCCATGACAGGCTGTGGTGGGCTTCCTGGAGCAGCAGGACCACCACAAAAGATGCAAGCCCTGCTGCTCATGCTGGCTGAAACAAAAGACAGGGAAATGTGGGAGAGGCAAATCACTGTGCTAAGTTGGAATCCAGAAGATCTCTGGTAAGCCAAGCCTTTTCCCTGGAATGCCTTGTTTTGGGGCTTTCCGCATGTTGCTGCTGCTTGGATTCCCATGTCTTGCATGAATGGCAGCTGCAGTGGGGATCTCCTTGTCACTCCATGAATAGAGGCTGGCAGGGCTGGGATAGAGTTGTCCTTCTGCCCAATGCACACCCAACCAACCTGGTGCAAATATAGCAGCTTACAACAGAATTTTGGCTGAACTGAAAATAAGAAGTAGCTCACCTTACGAGGGGGTGGCCCATGGTCATCCAAGTAAGTGGAATTTCCTACAAAGAAAGAAAAGTGAAATGTAAAATAAATTTTAATGGGTCAGAAATTAAGCAGGTAAAGTACATCGGATAATCACTGATTTATATAAAATTAAAAGAAACACAATCCTTCTTTGCAAATGGATTTCTGTAACTGATAAGTTAGAGGTCTGAAGAAACTCTGCACTTCTCAAATAATGATAATAAAAATAAGACACCTGACAAATGCAATTTCTATTATCATTTCATTTGTCATCTGCTTTATACAAAAGAAAAAAGTCTTGAACTTGGCTCAACAAGGTGAAATACAGCAAATTAAAACTATTTAAAAACAGGAATTTACAACAATGAATGAAACACATGAAAAACTAATCCACTAACATATGCTACAGACAAGCCCTACCCACACCACTAAATGATGAGGGCCACCATTGGAAGTGGTACCTGAGTACACAAAAAGATCTTAGCCTTAAACAGAGTTAACAGTTCCGTACATAGATTGTCTAGGTCTAGACAGCATCTTAAAAAGTAGAGACATCACCTTGCCAACAAAGGTCCGTATAGTAAAAGCTATGGTTTTCCCAGTAGTGATGTATGGAAGTGAGAGCTGGACCATAAAGAAGGCTGATCACCGAGGAATTGATGCTTTTGAGTTATGGTGCTGGAGGAGACTCTTGAGAGTCCCATGGACTGCAAGAAGATCAAACCTCTCCATTCTTAAGGAAATCAGCCCTGAGTGCTCACTGGAAGGACAGAGCTGAGGCTCCAATACTTTGGTCACCTCATGAGAAGAGAAAACTCCCTGGAAAAGACCCTGATGTTGGGAAAGATGGAGGGCACAAGGGGAAGGGGACGACAGAGGACGAGATGGTTGGATAGTGTTCTCGAAGCTACCAGCATGAGTTTGACCAAACTGCGGGAGGCAGTGGAAGACAGAAGTGCCTGGCGTGCTCTGGTCCATGGGGTCACAAAGAGTCGGACACGACTAAGCGACTAAACAACAACACATAGATTGTCTCAGTAAGAGACTGATATAGAGTGAATGCTCACGTGCATGGAACCTCCTGGGAGCCATTAATGATCTGCCAAGAGCTGTTGGTATTCTACCTTCTGAAGCACATATTTTGTTTTCAAACTTTTTATAACACTTGAAAAATAAATTAGCAGTGGCAAGTATTTTGTGGTCAAGAAGCATGCCATGCACTGGAATCACATATAAAAGATGCCACTTATCTTAAAGAAGATGAGATTTTAATGGCTTTTACGTTACCTTGATAATTTCTAAATGAACTTTAAACTGAATTGGTTTGAACAATTTTTCCCTAGACCATGGCTTCTTTTCAAAGCTTAAAATGCACCAGCTATTATTATTGACATGAAAGGAATAGCTCTTTCATTCTATTCCAATTTTATAGTAAGCACTTGTCCTTGTGTGACTAATTCGTTCTGTATTTGTTATTTAAGCTGGTGAATTCTTTTTCTCTATTCCAAAAAAATAACCTTGTAATCCAAGGTTTCAAGGCTGAATCCAGAGTAATGCTATTTGAAGTAAACAAAGAACTCCTGTAAAACACATACAATACATACATGAACTTTGCAAAAATAGGTAAACTACATGACATTTACAACAGCTATTGTATATTCTGGATGCGTACAGACATTTTAAAATATTAATGTTAGAAGTCTGGCAAAATCACAGTATTTTAAAAGGAAAAAATGGAACAGAGCCATTTTACACCATGATAAGCCAATTAATGTATTTAAATAACTCTTAAATCTTCTAACAATAGGAAGGCCATACCTTCCTGAGCTGTATTTGTACAATAAAAATCTTTATGGAAGGTATTCAGCTAATGAGTCCCATCAGTGGAAGCCAGCACAAATACTTCTGCTTGTGCAATGGGACTCCCTGCAAAAAACAAACAAACAAATCTTTGGGAAGTCGGGGGGGGGGGAGAGGTAGGATCATTCCATCTGGCAAGCTGAAATGCTTACTCTGGCAGAACAATCTCTACATAGTGCAACATTCAATTCCTCCTCAGGCTATTTTTAGACTTTGTTTTTCACCCCCTTTCTCTTTTGCCACAGGGGATCACAGTATTTGTAGTTCAAAACCACAATCAATCTTCAGGTAGCAAAAGATGCTCCAACATAATTCTTAGGAGCTCTCAGCCGCCTGCTACCGCCCCCCCCCCCATTGTGAGTCTTCCCATCTTGAGGAAGAGTCAAGTACCGTATTTTTCGCTCTATAAGACGCACCAGACCATAAGACGCACTTAGTTTTTGGAGAAGGAAAACAAGGGGGAAAATATTCTTAATCTCAGAAGCCAGAACAGCATGAGGGATTGCTGTGCAGTGAAAGCAGCAATCCCTCTTGTTGTTCTGCCTTCTGGGATCGCTGCGCAGCCTGCATTCACTCCATAAGACGCACACACATTTCCCCTTACTTTTTAGGAGGGAAAAAGTGAGTCTTATAGAGCAAAAAATACGGTAAGTGGCAGAGGGCCTGTGTCAATCAGGCAACTCAAGCACTTTTTCTGAACATTGGATGGGCCCAATTCATTTCGGGGACAAGTATCAGACTGCTTATTTCATCCACTTTCAGGCAGAGGTGAAGATAAATTCATAAGTTCTGTTATATTATTAGTTACATTTACTTGTAACATATAGAAATTGTTCATAGTAAGGAATATAGGTTTATTGTGTGCCTCTGAATATTATGTGTCTTCTATCTGCCCCGTGTTCTGACAGTGGAGCTAAATTTATGTTAACAGCACCTCTTTCCAACATTAGCAAAAGCCTAAGTTTCCCCATGATCCAGCTGTTAGCACATACCAGTTTTCCTTAACAATGAGAAGTCTGTATGAAGAAGCAACCCTCTCTGTAATTAAGACAGCCAGCAGAATGCAGCTATTGATATAAAAAGAATGATCCTAGCATTCTCTTAGTTTCATGACAAGTATTCCTTACTCTGTGTTAAAACAAGTGATCTTTTGGTCTACACGTATAAAGAAAATAGTTTTTTAGATGTGGCACAAACTTAGAATGTTGAGATTTTTTTAATCGTATGAAATAAGTATTTGTGCCTTTCAGTGGTGTTTCATGTAGCCATAGGAAGAACATCATAGTTCATAATATAGGTTTAGTGTTAGCTTTCATTATATGAAGGACTGTTTCCTGCTTATAGGTTAAATATATGAGGTAAACAGCAGACATACTATGTGCAGAAAAATAGTGTAATATATTGAGTTAAAATATTTGCCCCTGAACTGAATCCAGCCTCCAGGGATGCTACCTAGCCCATCAATCAGCAAACCTATAATTCAAGTGTATGAGTACATATAATCTCCCTTGATACATTTCATGGAAAGCAGGTCTGCATCACTTCCCCCTCATATAAGAGGCCAGGGAGGCACACAGACATTGGGGGTGGACAAGCGGTGAGGCTGCAGGAGAAAGGGGGGAATCAGCAGACCACCCCCAGTTCTAGTGAGAACCTCAGCTGGATTGGAATCACTTTTGCAAATGGAATGAGCCCTTCTGTCCACAGAAGAGCAGGTCCAGATCAAACCCAGTGATACTGGATCTGTACTTTTAGTATGTTTATAGGATATTTATTTAAATTTTTTTTTAAAGAGTTCCGCTACTTAGTGCCTTGATGTATTTGTTTTTTAAAAATTGAAAGCGTACTCTTATAGAAATGCAGTGGAGATAATAAAAGCATCCCACACTAAACAATAGGGAGGAGAGCTTCTAAGTAGATGTTAAACTTCAGCATCTCCCTTATTATAGAAAAGTATTTCTTGCCTTCCTCAGTTTTTCTTCACTATAGTTATATACAGCCTTCCCACAGCAGATTTGCATTTCAGTTTGTGCACACATTTTCCGGTGGGCAGAAATGGGTAAGGAAAAATGAAAGCTGCTTGCCTTTATTCCCTTGGATTTTTCAGAATATCCATTTTTAAGAATGTAAACAAGGTAAAATATTTGCTCACAGAGACACTATGTGCACAGTACAGCTCTTATGTACAAGTTGCTGCTAGGTCAGGGTTATACAACCTAATTCTGTTAATCTGCAAGCATAGCTTCTATTCTAAATTATCTGCTGGGCCACAGCACATTGACACTCACAGGATATGTTGCTGGCAACCACCACTATGTAGAAAATATGTGGTAAAACCACCACCACCACTTAATTCTCTCTCTCTCTCTCTCTCTCTCTCTCTCTCTCTCTCACACACACACACACACACACGTACATAAATACGTGTGTGTGTGTGTGTGTGTGTGTGTGTAATCTCAAGGCTACAACTGCTTAAACATTTTTGTTTAGGCAAGGCTATCCAGACACGTAGGCAGTGATATGCTTTAATTTCTTTTTCTTTCAATTGTTTTTAAATGCTTATTTTTAACTTTTTGTTGATAATTTTAATATTTATTATAAACTGCTACAATCAAGCAGTGGTATATAAATTTTGTTAAGGTCACAGTAAGCATCATTACATGGTAAGGAGAGAGAAACCCAAACCCCATGTAATTGTGGACAACACAGTATAGTTTTTTCTCAGTATCATTCCCCAATTCACTACATAAATCCTACACACACACACACACACACACACACACACACAGTGAGTCAAAAAATTCTCTTCTCTTTTTTTTGGGACCTCTGGTCTTGGCTCCTGGAAATCACACAGGAAGGGCAGAGGGATTAAATAAACTTTTTTTCAAAAGACACCCGAAAGCTACTTTTTGTTTAATAAGTGCTTTGAAATACACTTGAATTCAGCTCTAGATTTCCTACTGCTGACAATCTTTTTAGGACAAAACTTTTTAAAAAAGTCTTACAGACAGATGGATTATGCTAGATTCATCTGCCTATGCCAATGCTCGATTAACTCAATAAAAATGTGACTGCTCAGCATCTTTACAAACCTGGCTAGGGAACAGCTTTACCAAAATCGACACACCCGATATTTTAGACAAGACAAGGCCTTTCTAGGCAACCAATTTCTAATGTTAACAAAAGCACAGTTGTGAGCCATAATTTGTTACTTGGGATTCAGACATCTTCCCTTGAGAAATCACTTTTCTGTTCTGGAGATTGTTTCCCCCCAATATTCATGACTTAACTGTTAACAGGAAACTCCACTTATTTGGAATATAGCTGCTCAACTATCACGAGAATAACCAGGCAGTGTGCATGACTTCTGAGGAGCAGCCACTATTCTAACCTATGCTATGCTGTAATCCTTCCAATGCCATCACTCAGCCACCAAAGCCCGTGTGCGGCAAGCTCCTGGACAGAATGCATCCCAGAAGCCAGTCTTCATATTCTCTTCTGAGACTCTAGCTGGACTTAGTGCTGGAAGTGAAACAGTGAACAGCACTCACATCTTAACACAATGTACAATTATTTTCCATAGTTCACTGCCACAAGGTCCTAAAGAAAAAAAACAGGCAGGATGGTTATTGATAAACCTGTTAGTCATTATGGCTAAATCAATGCTCCATATTCAATGGCAGCATGGCTCTGGATACTTGCTTCTGCATTGTGGGTGCGTTCACAGCACTATAGGGGACGGCTTCATGCCTTTCCAGTCATGCCTTTCTCATAGGCTTTTCAGAACCATCTTGTTAACCATCTTGCTGCAGGTCTAGATGAACCCTTGGTGCAATGTAGCAAAGCTCTTGGCCTTGTATTCTGTATGGCACAACCCTTGTGTGCAGGCTTTACACTCATCTCACATACTGCAGTTTGCATAATCCAGACTTTTTTAAAAGAGGTGAAAAGTGCAGAGGACAGCTGCATAGCGATTGCAGAGCTCCAGACTCAACCTATACCTCTCTACATTCATTTTGCCAACAGAAAAATGTCTCTACTTCTACACTCATCCTAACTGAAAAACATCAAGCAGACTGATGTATGATTTTAAAAGGTAAAGGGACCCCTGACAGTTAAGCCCAGTCACGAACGACTCTGAGGTTGTGGCGCTCATCTCGCTTTACTGGCCGAGGGAGCCGATGTTTGTCCGCAGACAGTTTTTCTGAGTCATGTGGCCAGCATGACTAAGCCACTTCTGGAGAAACCAGAGCAGCGAACAGAAATGCCGTTTACCTTCCCGCCGGAGCAGTACCTATTTATCTACTTGTACTTTGACATTATTTCAAACTGCTAGGTTGACAGGAGCTGGGACCGAGCAACGGGAGCTCACCCCGTCGCAGGGATTCAAACCACCGACCTTCTGATCAGCAAGCCCTAGGTTCTGTGGTATAGACCACAGCACCACCCGCGTCCCATATGATTTTAAACTAGGAGTTAATTAATCCTTACTAGAAGGAAAATCTCTATTGCTTTTAATTGTTATGGGCTGCTTATATATCTATTACTTTTCATTCTTTATTGCTGGTTTGGTAGTTTCCATGTTCCTGAGGCAGGCTTTTAATTTCAGTATGTTCTGCTACAAAGTCAATTAGCTTTGTAATGTACTTATGGGAAATTTGCTAACAGGCATCAAAACTTTATCTTCATCAATTAGGATTATACTCATCATCCACTGAACAGACTTTTTTGCATCACAAGTTCTCTGTTCAATTTGAGTTCTGTGTGAGAGGCACATACGTACGCTATTCATGCTTGTATGAGTTTCCTTTTTCTGTCTGTTTTGAAATGGTCAAGACTAGAAAACCATTGGAAAAATGAAGAGTAGAAGAGAGAGTTAAATAATTTAGATTGCTCTTAAAAAGAACAAATTATTCTAACAGTTTGTCATCTGGATGTATCCTCCCATAAAGTAATGTATTTTGATGAGAAGAACAGACACTCTGCTCAAGTACTTTAAATATAAAGATGTTTTTAAACTAACCACGCCAAGTTTTAAGTAGGCATAACAAACCAAAACAGAGTATAAAATAGCTTGCTAGCCTTCCTCTCCCTTTGAAATGTGTCCACTGATAAGCTGCGGTTTCATCCATTACCCTCTCCAAATGAAATGAGGTATCGACTTTTTCTCCACAAAGGAAGGCCCTACCCAACCATTACCTCCTTAAAAGTATACAGTTCCTTCAGCTTCCATAGCATATGAGTGGCCAAGTCATGTATCTCCCACCTCCTCTGATTACATATTCTAAGCCTCATTGACAGGATCTTGCCTGGCAAGGACAGCCCAGTCAATCTCCTTGTAATCAATACCTGCACTGCTTAATCCTACAACATACAACTTCATCTACCTCACTGGTCCTTGTTCCTTATCCTTCAACCAAATACAAAGGCTAGTACAGTACAGGTGACCATAAAAGCAAGTTTTGCTAGTATAGAACTAGACAGACAAACTGACTGAATCTGTTGCTGATTCTTCTCCTGCTTTCTGTGATTGCATTTGCTTGCTACTTTTTAATACTTGCCATTTTGTTTTTTAAAATGGTCACACACTACTATGAGGTCCCCTTTTGGTCAGGAAGTTTTGTGTGTTCTAGTCCAATAACATTTGGAGGACCTGCTCTAGGGACTGTACCCTGGCATTTTAATTTGACAGTGCTATGCATAATTTTAAAATTGTGTGCAAATACAAAATTTAACAAATAATCTTGGAAGGCTGGTGTTTAAAAATTAGTTGCTACTTCTGTATCTTCATTATATTGGATCCAGATGAAGGCTGCAATCCAAACAAATACTTATGAGGGAGTAAACCTCACTGAACACAGCAAAGACCTACTTCTGAATAAATATGCATAGGACCGCACTGTTAAAACTTTCCTCTATTTTCCTGCATGTTATCCAGACCACCAAAGTAAGAGCTTTAATAAAACAGCTAGAGAGTGGGAGAAGATAAGAAAAACTGCATGTCTCTCTAATTTGGCAATAAAGCAGCATCATGAAGATGACAAATGAAGGCCAGATAGTATCATCTGGATATAGTCAGTCAAGTTAGTGAGTCAGGACAAATATATCCAGTGGAGAAAAAACGCATTCCATTTCATGGTAATTACAAAAAATATCCGGGCTAGTCTTATCTATAATAATTACCAGCATTGTTATGACTATTTAAAACCAGAATGCTTTTTAGCTATGCATGGGAAGAAGATAAATATGTGAATGCAAGTTGAAAGCAAGTAATCCTCAAACACATGTTTTGTTTTCACTCTAATGTACTGCTACTATGAAGTCAGTATTAGGGTTGCCATATTTCAAAATGTGAAAATCCGGACACAAATGTTTTGCCAAAGTTGTTGAGCTTCCCCCCCCCCCAAAAAAAAACAACAACAACAAAACTCACCCCCAAAATAAAGTTTTTAAGCTATCTGCTACTTGGGTTGCCATGCGTACTTGACTTTCCCATACATTTCCGCCAGAGACTGTTTCCAACTGCCATATGCTGGCTATGTCCGGGACGTATGGCAGCCCTAGTCAGTACTGAACCAATGCTGAGCTTTGCTAAAGCTACTTTTATTCGCCTGTGCTACTGTGCTATGCCCCCATCCCCTTGCCACATATGCTAAGCACACAGTGGCTCTCTTGTCCACCTTAAACAGCTCCTAGATAAGTGCCTTTTAAGTTAAGAGAAGGCACCCTAATGAGTAGTCTACATAGCACTACCATCGGATAAAGGTCCCCTAACTTTTTAACCCTCTGTCAATAGTTGGGATCAAATGCACACCAACACCACTGTAGGAAGAAATCAAACTATTTGTGTCAGTCTTCCACAAATCTTTGTTCCAGGTGGACCTCTGCTATAAAATGGTATGACCGTATATTGTTTCACCTACCCATGAATATGATGAATCTATTTTACTTTTTTGGACTTGCCTCTACTCCTTCTGAAACTATTGAATAAACTGAAGAAACATGCACCTATGATGCCAGGGGTCAAAATGACTCAAAGATATAGTGTTTAATATAAGTCTACAGGTGCTTAGTCCATAACCTGTTCTGTCCATTTCATGTGAGAAAGGAGTACAAGCAAACCAAACATTTTTCCATCTTCATAAAAGACAAACCATTCACTCCCCTTTACACCACCACAAATGGGACTAGATCCCAAATCATTTGGAGATTTGTATGTTGGCAACGTCACCTTGAATTGGGTCCAGTAATGTATAGACAGCCAGTGCAGATCCTGCAGGACAAAGGTTTTGTGATATCATAGGAAAATGCCAACCATTACTATAACAGCAGTATTCTACACTAGATGCCGTTTCCAGACCATCTTTATAGATAACACAAAATAGAATTTATTACAGTAATCTGGATGAGAGGGTACTAAAGTATGAATAATGTAGCCCAGTTATCTTTGTCCAGGAATGGTCTTGGCTAGCAAACCAGATGTATCTGGAAATAGATGTTCCTTGCCACTGAAGCCACCTAGGCCTCTAGTGACAAATAGGCCTCTAGTGACAAATAGATCCAGAAGAACCTTCAGACTTCAGGGAGAATGGTGTCCCATCCAGAACAGGCCAAAATGCCCAATTCCCCAAACTAACAGAATATTTATTGAAGCACCAAGTTGATATGGAAAAATCTGCTGGTGGGGTAACCTACATACGTGGGTTTATGTATGCGCTCTCTCTCTCTCTCTCTCTCTCTCTCTCTCTCTGTGTGTGTGTGTGTGTGTGTTGCATGGGGCCCTAAGAGCATTAGTCAACCCTTAATGTGGTTCTGAAGCCAAAAAAGGTTAGCCATCCCTGTCTTAAAATCTTTATATAGGCTGCTTCACAGAATCATCTGGAGGGCTTTTTACCTGCTGTGACTACAATTCACCCCGGGGCGAGGGAGTGTTGCAGGCAGCCCAGAAAAACAACCCATACTATCAAGACTGAATCTTCTGCAAAGACCAGAATATTTAGAGTAAAATGATGTAACTGCCATGTATCAGTCAACTCTGAATGTACCATGCATGCACAATTGTCACACAGTTGGTGTGGGGTATGCAGGCTGCATAGTGGCATCTGGATTGGGATAAACATTAATAGAAGCAGCTGCAGATCCTGGAACATGCACACATGTGTTCCAAAATCCACAGTGAGCACTACTCAGTAGGAACCCAGCTACTGACTAGAACTTCACTGAAGTATTTATTGAGAAATCTAGTGAACACTTTTGTTTTGTTTTATAATGTGTATTATTATGAAGATATATTTCTAAATATTTAAAACTGGAATGTTTTTTGTTATGCTTAGGATGAAGAGAATTATCTGCATTACCAACAGGAAATTTGGAAGCAGATAATTTCGGGAGCCCTTGCTTTATTCAGGGCTTGTTTGCACATCCTTGCCAGTTGCATTAGTTTTGATAATGGTACTTAAGGGTAATTAAGGTTAATGTAGGATGACAGATATTTGCTTTGATCTGCAGACACTGAAGATCTTACTGAAAAAATGTATTTATTTCACTGCATTTAAATCCTGCCTTTCTTTTGCCATTGTTGTAAACAAATTATAAATGATTTTCATTCAAGTTCTCTTTAAATGGAAGTATGGTGTAAAGCCTTGGAAAAATTTGATAGTTGGGAACCTGTTTCTTTTATGTTGCTGACAGATCGGTGAGTAAAATTTCATCAAGAGATTAGACAGACAGATGCACTTGGATCCAGTCATGTTTAGCTGCTTGCTTTATTTTGGGGATTTGGAAGTGCTCAAGCCAGCCTTAACATTTCACAATGAAAACAATAATTACTTAGACAGGCTCTCTATTTCTTTCTGCCTCTCTTTCCTGTTTTTGTTTAGTTTGAAGAACCACAGAAGTATGTCATTGCTATGCCAGAATCCTTCAGTAAACCTTTAACACAGAGACAGAACTCAAACTCTGCCACTGATCATACCCTTTGTAAGAAACCTCTTCAAGTATCAGTATTAAGTAGGCCATGTCCACATGACCATCGTGCACACTTACAGTAAAGACACTAGCTAACTTACTTAGAAGGCTCAGTGGCCTGCAATAACAACTCTAACTTCTGAGCTGTCTATACACAGAAATTAACTACAACCTAAGTGCTCTTCCACACTTTTACTTGTCCCGCCACTTTCCCCCAAGAAAACCCACCATTTACCACTGAATCAGAATAAATGCGATTCAGTTTTTCTGCAGACTGACATTTGTTCCAATTCAGCAGTAAACAGTGCGTTTTCCTGCGGAAAGAGGTGGAAATAATGAAAAACTGCTCAGACAGCAGGAGACAAGCAGAAAACCTCTTGTAAGTGTGGACTAACCCTAAAGCAAATGAAGAGATTGAAACAGGAAATGTTGGTCTCCCAGAATGAAAGGCAAAGAGAAAAGATCCTAGGTGAGAGCTGGGGTTGCCATAAGTCATCTTTTTCCAGGACACATCCTCTTTTTCATAGTTAAAAGTAGAAGTTGGCAAATGTGTCCTCTTTTTTGCTATTCAAAATATGGCAACCCTACCTTCCATGGGTGGGTGGTAAGAGTTCAGAACTACCTTTAAGAAATGACTCTTTCTGTAGCTTTTGTTTTTTTATTTACATTAGTTTTCTATATGTTATTGCATCATGAAAAAACTTGAATAAAAATCTTAATGCTAAAATGAAGATTGAAACATGAAGTGATACAAGGAGCTTCATCTCACTTCTCTTTCAACATCTTACCAAATAAGAAACAGATTCTGTGATTCTGCTATACCAATAGCATCACCTGCTCCATATACACCTGTTCATTCCTACCTGCCTTGTTTCCTTGGTTGCTCCTCTTTGCACATATCCACTAGAGTGGGAACAACAAGGGAGGGGAATAGTGATGGGAGTTTAAGAGGTCTGTATGACCCACACACTACTTATTTAGGCACAACCATGTAAATACTTTTGGGGTTTTAATCTAGTATTTTGATATGGACAAAGTTCCTCTTTCCCAGCAAAGCACTTTAAGTCTGTCTGAGTAATACCAGAGTAAAACAAAGAAGGCAGACCATGAGCAAACATGAAGAAAAACCAAACAAATATTTTTAAGAAATCCCCGTACTTGAAACACAAAAGACATTCCTTGCTAAAGTCAGGATTTTATATTTTTAATTTCCTGTTTGGCACAGGCATACTCTTTTTGGATGACCATTATTTATAGAAGGATTATCTAAAGAAAGAAGAGAACCACTCTCATAATCTTCTTGCCACTCCACATAATTGTTGGACTCATATTGACAAAAACATCAGTGGTCTTCAGCTAAAATTAGACTAAAATTAGTTTATTTGGCTTTTCAAAACAAAATCCACTGTTGGGTCCACATTTATTATAACAATTATTAATTACTATAATTATTAGTAGTAGCTGTTGTTCTAATCTATGGAATTTAGTTGCTGAAACTGCTGATATAGAATATTTTGGTAGTCAGTAGTAGAAGAAATGCAGACTACCAAGATAATCTATCATAATGAGTAAGTGCCAATTTTTTTTTATGTAATCAATGCGTAAGTGCCAATTTTTTTTTATGTAATCAATGTTGGTGCAGGGAGGGGGAAGCACCTGTCATTCAACAGTTGCATGTACGCCTTATAATTAGATTATATTCCAATTACTGAAATAACGTAGGTCAACTAGAGCAACAAAAGCAGCCCAAAACAGAGGTAGTCCATAAGGTCCACAGGCTACCTTTGGCTAACAGAAGTGCTTCCCCAAACCCTTGGGTCTTTTGTAATCCAAGAAATCCTTTCTTCCTAGAATTCAGTGGAAACTATGGTATGTTTTTAATTAAACAACAAGCAGTCTGACCTTGCGCAATCTTATTCAGCTTGTACCTTTCAGATCCGTTTTGCCAACTTATAAAGCACTCTGTTGTCTGCATATTATGGCCCAATCGAATGTATTCTGCATGAATTTACTAAGCACATACTGGGTATCTTAGAATGTGCAGTACCACACTGGCATCATGTCACACATTACTCAATACTTCTAAGTTTGTCCATGTTTCCCAAAAATTGAGTATTAATATATGCAACTGAAAAATTTAAATATTAAACAGCTCTTAAAGTGGATTCACTAAACAGCTCTTTCCCAACTGAACTGCCAATGAGCAAGCCAGTGTATGGACCACTTCAGTCACTACAAACATGGTTGTTTCATATACGAGGATCTGTCAGGGAGTCTGTAGCAAATAGAAGATGTGGCAGGTGGCTGAAGAAGATGAACTAGGAACAAGCATGCTGGGGCAAGGTCTGGGCTAGTTGTAGCTGTCCATTACAGCTGCCCATTGTTTAACTTCTGCAGGGCAGCATCACCCAGGACAATAAGTCTGGGGCCAGATTATCTGCTTTGGTTGCTACTAGCTCTCCACTGGCACAAGAAGAGGGCTACCTCTTACCCTAAACCAGGCCAGTCCAACATGTGACCCAAGGTCCACATGCAGCCTTCAAAACCTTTTGGGTGGCCCTCAGCAAACACACACCTGGCACCCTCCCAAAGCCAGGTAAAGGAGGTGCGCTGGGCTTTGGGAAGGAGGAGTGAGGGATCCAACAGGGTCCTAGAGTCCTCCCTCCTCCTTCCCAAAACCTAGTTGGTGCTTTCCCTGCCAGAGCTTCGTGCCTCCTTCCCAAAGTCCAGCAGCTGGGTCAGCCAGCTTTGAGAAGACAGCACAAGGGCTGGAATGTGTGTCAAATTTTGGGCTCTGCCACAAAACCAGTGTGCAGCCCGCAGATTCCATATTAAAGTACTCTTGTGGCCCACTTGGCATGAAAAGTTGGACCGACCTGGCCTAAACCCATGAGAACTTAAATGGGCTGCTGAGACAGTGGCTGATGTTTTAACCAAAACTCTGAGGTTACGGAGTGTTAGTTCCCTTCCCCGCCAACTTCACTTCCACCACTTGCAAAACAAGAACTGATTTGGAATACTACTTATGCAGGTGCAAAAGCATAAATAAAAGGGAAATGTGAAGCTGTAGGGAAAGGAACCAACAGTCTTCCTTCCCTAAGAAAGTGAGAGAGAATGAGTACCGGTATGTATAAGAGAGAGAGTGTATAAGTTTTCAGTACATGCAGTTGAGGGTAGGAGAAAACCTTTTATTTATTTACATCCTCCCCCATTCAGGATGGTTTATAGCATATTAAAAACCACAAAATACACATGAGGGGAAGAAGCAGTTAAACTGTCTGCCTCCTCATGAGTAGTCCAACCAGCAATCAGACAGGATCGGCTGCACCTGAATAAGGGTAAGGCTGGTAGGGGCTATAAGTTGTCATAGTGGGGTTGATGTTGGTTTTAAGTCTCAAAAGAATCCCAGGAAGCGGGTGAGAAAAGGAAACCCCTGAGGAAGGCAGAGTACTATAAATAAAGTGGAGTGTTGCGTGGCTTTGCTTACTTTCTCCCCGCCCCCACCCCCATGAGCAGGGCTTCCCTATTCTGAGGAGAAGATGGGAGGAAAGGTAGTATGTGCTTGTCAGAAACAAGGACAGCTGCCTAAACACTGTGGGGTCTGTAGGGTCTGAGACCCCGGGTCTGTAAGACACATATAAAATAGAACTGAACAAGAGACTGTTGAAAGCAGATAACACAATCTAGAAAACAAGGCATCTATTCAATAAATCTCAGCCTGGAAGGCCGAATGCTTGCCAAAAATGAAACCTCTTAACAAGCTGGCAGAAGGCCAAGAGGACCTCTCCAGGTGGGGACTTCCAGTGCCTGGGCACAGCCACAGAGAACGTCCTCAGTCACATCCAAACCAATAGTTCTCTGCCATGACTCGTACTGAACTGGTATACTTCTGTAAAGTAATATATTTCTGTTTTCAAGAGTCTTCCTTGCACAACAAAAATTGGTACTTTTCTTTCCACTGGGAAAATACTGCTAACACATTTCTGACCTCTTAGCTTATTTCTACAACTTTGCTTCTCTTTTACCCCTACTACTCCCAAATTTCTCCCAGATGATGACTTCTTTTCTCATTAGCTTCACATACACTTTTCAGTGCTCTGCTACCTGTTGGCTATTTTCAGCGGCATAAATTTCCCTTTTTATATATTATTAATTTTGTCGTGATTCAAACAGTACAGTAGCACCTTGGTTTAAACTTCAGGTTGTGAAAGTGGCAAACCCGGAAGTGTTCCGCCGTGCGTGCATGCGCAGAAGCGGTCTGCTGCCACGCACTCATGAGCAGAAGCAGTCCCTCCAGTTGCGGAAACCTCAGGATCCGACCGGAGCTCCAGAACTTATCCCGCCTGCAACTGGAGGTACCACTGTACACTATTCAATTTTCCTGGAACTTAATAAACTATGAAACTACAATCTCTTAGTAGATCACATAAAGAATTGCATACAGATTTACTACCAAGAACAACTCAGCCACAGGAATTTGTTTGTAATAAGGCCTCCGGCATAATAGTATCCTAGCACAGAGTCATAGAACTGTAGAGTTAGAGGGGACCCCGAGGGTCATCTAGTCCAACCCCTTGCAATGCAGGAATATCATTAAAATATCCATGACAGATGGCCATCCAACCTATGCTTTAAAACCTCAAAGAAGTAGGGTCCACCATCTCTCATGGGAGTCTGTTCCACTGTCAGTTCTTCCTGATGTTTAGTCAGAATCTCATTTCTCGTAACTTGAATCCATTTGTTTGGGTCCTACTCTCTAGAGCAGGAGAAAACAAGCTGTTCCTCCATGGGACAGCTATTTGGATATCTGAATATATCTCCTCTCAGTCTCCTGTTTTCCAGACTAAATGCACACGACTCCCTTAACCGTTCCTCAAAAGGCTTGGTTTCCAGACCCTTGTTCATCTTGGTCCTCTGCACATGTTCCAGATTGTCATTGTCCTTAAATTGTGCTGCCCAGAACTGGACATAGTGTGGTCTGACTAAGGCAAGAATAGAATGGTACTATTACTTCCCTTTAACTGGGATACTATATTTCTGTTCATGTGGTCTAGAATCAACAGAAATACAGCTCCCCCCCCCCCTGCTGCTGTATCACACTGTTGATTCATGTTAAGTTTGTGATCTACTAAGATCCCTAGATCCTTTGAATAATTTGTTTCCCTCCGATACATTAGAAGCTAAACACACTTTCTGGGACTGATCATGAAGGCATGCCTCATCTGTTTGCTCTAGTGCTGGGATTGTAACACAATGGATGAACCATAAATTCACAGGTTGTGGTTGTTGTTATTTTAAACACATTCTAGTCACAAGATTAAAAATAATTAACCTATTTGCAAAAAGTATATTAGTTGCTCTTCCACTATTTGCTCAATATTAAAAAAAGAATAAAACCTAAAAATGCAATAACCATCATAATCACATAGATGTTTTATAGCAAAAGAAGCAGTGAAGATGTAATTAGAAAGTCTTTGAAGGAAAAGGAGTATTTACTAGCCAGCAATGGTGCAAGGTAAGAATCCACTGGAGGCTACCGAACTGCCTTGTGTACTACTTGCCAACCTTACTTTACATATAGATGGCACACAGAGAACATCATATCATTTAATATCACAACATCCTGATTTATTACTGTATCCAAGATACTAAGCAAATTTTTGCCATTAAAAAACAAATTATAATATAAGTTAGTTTTAACAGAAGAAGCATAAGTAAAATGATTCACAGGATAAGGCTCCTTTGTTTCCGCATTTAGCATAATTTAAGAACGATTTAAATAACTGAAAATATTAAACTTTGAATGGTTTCATAATGAGCTAAGTAGAATGAAATAGAATCTAGTCCTAAACACCCTACTTGGAATCACATCTTGCTAGTTTTATTGCTGGTTTTAATGAGTTCCACTAAAATTTATTATGTATTTAGGATCAAAGAGGAAAATATCCAAAAATGGTTGGCAGGTATGTAAACAGACAAACAGAATTTGCATGAAACTGCAGGGCACAATTTGCTTTGGAATATGTTCCACTGAGGATGCTTTCTATGAGAAGCTTTGATCTTTGGTACTTCAGCCACACACAAAAATCATCCATGTGTCTACAAAAAGGATAATCTGAAACCTTAGAAGTGCTTCCTAGCTTTAATGAGCATAAAGCATATAGATCATAATCCGTCATAACGAAGCCTTTACAAAAAATGATATATGTATGTACAATGTATGCATGTTGATGAACTGTGACAAGTCAACTTGGGATACAGAATTCTTTCCATCTAGGTTTTTTAAGAAAACAAAAACAAAAAAATGTATGAAACAAGACTACAATATTGCTTTATTTATCTGTTTGGCTACCTGCCCAAAGTCCCACCTCTTCTCCTGAAAACCATGGCCTGAGCCACCCACCACTGAAACTTTTATGTCTGAATACCCAATTTGCTTGCCACCCACCAAGACTTTCTGAAGAGAGCTACTAGCAAACATTCCTTGGTCATTTAATCAAGGGAGAGTAATCTCACTGCCAACACTTAAAGTAGCAACTAGTCATCAAATGGAGTTGAACGTCTGCTTAATCCTCATGCCTACTTCTTAAGAAGGAAAATACAGTCCTTACGTAAATCAACAGTAACTGCAGATAAAAACAGTTTTGTGTCACTGGTTAATACACACACCCCACTGAATATTCGTCCTTCTGTATTAATGCATTTTCTATCACATCTTTTTACAACATAAAGACATTTCAGGTACAGACTACGCAAACTGGAGGGCTATTTTATCTTGCACACATTTAAAGTGTGTGTGTTATAGTGGAGAGTGAGCTGGGCAACTGCTTTTGCTGGACTTCCCTTTCCTTACCCAAAAGGCCATCCAACACCACTTTCTCTGTGGAAAACAACAAGAAAGGCAGGCAGGCAGCTGACTTCTGAGTAGCCCTCCCTAACCTGGTGCCCTCTAGAATCTGATGGTTTGGACTACAACTCCCATCCTCCCTGGCCATTGAGCTATGCTAGCTGGGAGTGAAGGGAGTTGGAATCCAACAACATTTGAATGGCCATAGGATTCCCGTCCCTATACTAGGGAAACAGTCATTTCTGGTTTGGCTCTACCATCATAGAAACACTTCCCAATGAAGTCCAATACAAAATTGTTAAGTGATCTGCTGAAACATTTTTCCTAGTCTCCACTATTTTTCTTTTAATTTTTGAATCAACTTCTACATGTGTCTTGAGAATGGTTCAGCCAACCTTATAGTAGAGCCTTTGGGTTTCTAATGCAATTTCTAGAAATACAGGTTCTTTCCAACCTTCAACTATAAGCTAACTGTTATTTTAGTGAGATTTTATGGCAATTTTAGGTAAAATGAACTGGTGGAGGATGAGCTATTAAAACCTAAAATAAATGTTAAAAAACAAAACATGACAAGCTGGACTGTCTCACAATAAGGAAGTCACCCAGAACATTAATTAATTACTCAATTATCTCTTTTTGTTTTTTTCTATTACCTGCCTCCTCTTACTTTTCAAGGGGGTGGGCACACAATGAAATTGCTTCCCATTATTCAGAATGACTAAAGGGAAAACACACAAAAACTCCTCTAAGTAATCACATTCAGATGAAAATGCAGAACACAGATGATATGGAAAGTGAATTGGTTATTACTGAAGCTAATATAGCAGGAGCATATTTTGCATTTATGAAGTACGGTACATGCAAAAAAAAACCTAATCACAAACCCCGCTCTCTCCCTCCATTCCTGAATAGCAGGGTGTTTTCTCAAATGTATTCCAACATTCTCTGCTGCCAGATATTGATGGAAGACTTGTTTATCATTGTTTCTCTTTACTATTCCGCAAACTTCTCATAAATTGCCATATGAACATATTTTCTCTACAGCAAAAAAGTTGTTACCAGTGCCCCAGCTTTGCCTTGCTTTTACTTTAACAAGGCAGTTTTAGTACCTGTTAAAACAAGACCATGTCATACCTATCCTTCACATAAGAATGCAGAAATTGGCTTCTGTTTGAATAGTGTAGGAGATGATAGTCACCAATTACTCCTTCCCCTGCAGTGCCCTGTACCTATTGCTAAGCTGCTCTGCTGGGTTGGGAAAGACTGGAGTAGCAGGAATCCTTCCATCTATTAGACCCCTCAGAGCCAGGGCACTGAGGCCGACAGAACAGCCATTTGTCTAAGGCCAGGTCATAACAGCAAAGGTGCACTTTGAGTAGAGGGAACACCTCACTATACCAGCTCATAGTTCAGCTTATCATTATTGGCCAATAGTAAATCTGAGAAATGGCTGAACCATTCAGATAATAATTTCATGAAGTGAACTTTCGCAAACATGTTGATTAATAGCTAGGGATAAATGAATTTGTCAATTTCAGTTTCTCTCATATTCTCTTTTCCCCGGTCTTCAGTTTGCCACATTTCAGTCTGTGAAAAGTCCTCAAAAATGTATCAGCATTTCAGTGCACATATCTTCTAATATACCAATTTTTGCAAGCAATTTGCACTTATATAAATGTGTTTTTGTATTCACTAATATGTGGGTTTTTATGTGCACTTCCTAAATATACACATTCTGTGGATGGATCACAACTGCATCACAAAGTTAAGATTTGCATATAGTTTGGGGAAATGCAAATTAGGTAGATTCACACTGAAATCTCAACCAAACCAAATTTCTCCCTCATCATTCCTCACAGCTATATGTTATGAACAAGTGTGCTAGTGCTATCTTTGTTTGAAAGGTTGATGTAGTTCTGGTTATGTTTTATGGGGGAAAATAAACAAATCATTAAAAGAAAACCTGGTACTCTGCCAAGGTCCTGTACTTCAAATACCATCATGCTATTTTTTTTTAAAAAAAGGTGTACAAATAAGCCCCAATTGTTTGGATAAGAGTTACCAAGTGAAGTCAACCACTTTCTTAATTTACTGTAGCTCTTTTGACAGCAAGAGTGATATTTTAGTATGAATAGCACATCAGAACTACTTCCTAAACAGTGAATGGTTCCTGTTTTCCCATTAAAGAGGGGACGAGATTAGTACATATTTCTACATGCTTTGCGTGGATGAAAGCACGCTTATGTGTGCACTAGCACATGCACACAAACTGAGAGTAGAGTGTGTAGATTTTTAAAAGTGATATATCAAGAAATGCCCCTCCCTGAACCCTTGATCATTTGATGATCAAAGACTACCAATAAAATAACTTGCTGTGACAAAGCACTACATCAAACTAGGAACAGCTTGGGACCAGTTTACTTGTGGGATCACCTTTCCCATTCAACCATTTCAGTCTATAGAACTGGCACTATTAAAGATGCCACACAATGCAGTGTGGAATGCAGTTGTCAGAAACTGAACTTGTAGCATGGCAGGACCTATACTTCGGAACTCTCTGCCCATTTACATCAGGCTGTACCTCTTCTCAACATCTTGCTTTTGTTTAGACAAGCCTATCACATCATGCAGCTGCTGATGTGTTTTAGTATTTTTTATGCTGTTAACATTAATCATCTCTAAGTATTTTCAATTAATTTTAATGGCTTTTAAGAATAATTTTAATATTTCTTGTTAAACTGCTTAGTGGTTTCTCTACAATCAAGTAGCATATAAATTACTACAAAACTAAACTATGAAGTAGCTATCTCAATGCATATTTAACTGATCAGCCAGTCGTATGAACACAAACACTTAAATGTTGTTACAAAGCAACAGCATAGGAATAATCATAATAAGCAAACATTTAAAACACTATTTATAGAAGTGGTTTCCATTCCTTTCCCCCGCCCAAGTCAACACACAGTGAAAATATTGCATCTTTGCCTTATTATGTAGGTCTACACCTTGCCTTCACGCCACTTTAGGAAGGTGTAGTCAAAAAACATTTTCCTTTTTCAATCAAACACTATGTGTGTGTATTTTGGCACCACAAGGAATTTTTGCAGAAAGAAGGAGACCACCTGTGAGTTATTTTCATTAAACAGGCTCCTAATCCTCTCATGCATGTTAGAAACATTGGTCTACTTTAATAGCTGCTATAGTACACAGAAAACAGAGTTTGAGCCTATTCTATTTTGACAGGTGACAAACTAGGATCAGATACATAATGGATTACATCAAAATATGATAAAAATATAATTAGGTCACTGCAGGGGAAAATAACTCATTATTTTTTAAAAATAAAAAATCCTTTTAGCAGACAGCCAATACAGCCCCCAGATTGGTTGTGTTTTATATCTATCACACATTAAAAGGAAAGTTATACCACTTACATCCATGCAAAAAAACATATTTGTGGTTTTCACTCATAAAAAATTCAATAGTTTCATAGAATATAACAGCTGCTGAAACAGCCACAAACATCAATGGTGCCTTTTAAATGTATTTTACCACAGAATATTTCAATCCCTATCTTTGAATCATGACTACTGTATGCCAAGAATGTATCATAAAATAAGGAGGAAGCCCCACATACCAAAGCCTAGGCGTCTTGACATTTTAATACTGTGATTTCATGGGATGGTTTACCACGAAACACTACGTTGTGTTTTCTCCATATGCAGCTTGTCAAGAAGATAGAGAACTTTCCACCCTATTCCATTAGCATGATAATCAGAGCCATTTCATATGCTACAATTTCAACATGTATATGTTACAGACCAGTGACATGTACCTATTAAAACTATAACATTTTGCTTCCCACTGCTTCAGGTGCACAGTACAAACATGCACCGTGGATCTGAACTAATCATGGCTTCCTGCATCCTGTTTTCGCAGGGTACATTAGTTGAAATGAATGTGTGCTACAATGTCAGTAAATATGCAATGTGTAACGTATTCTCTCTAAAATTTGAATGTGTAAAAACAGCCTTGTGAATGAAGTTGCTGGCAGAACCTAATGAGAGGTTACTATTAACTCTTTTTGTTTTGAAACATGAATGGTTTTATCAGATAAGCTTGCTGCATTATTTGATTTCAGTCCATAACCTGAGTTATTTTATGGAGATGAGAACCAGCTAGAGTATGAAAGTATGTTGATGGAAAACACAGTGTCCTGTTTTCGTTTTCAAATAACTTTACTTGTTATGTTATGGTTTTTGTCTTTTTAAAATAGCTTCCATAGTATAATTGCTTTAAGCCCCTGCACATAATTACCAGAAAAGCCACCATAATCAAACTGTACTTTTTTGGTACTGTATGAGTCAGCTCAAGG
Source organism: Podarcis liolepis (assembly GCF_965112155.1). Classification (NCBI taxonomy): domain Eukaryota; kingdom Metazoa; phylum Chordata; class Lepidosauria; order Squamata; family Lacertidae; genus Podarcis; species Podarcis liolepis. The sequence continues at coordinate 66,973,828 of NC_139557.1, read as the reverse complement.
CTGAAGAACATTTAAATAGCACTGAGCAGCTAAGGGCCCTGATGTAACACAAGGTTTTTCTCTAAAAGTTCGATATTGCATATAGAAACAAACAAAAATCTGGGAGAAGGTATACAATATGGGGGGGGGGAGTTGTGTGCATGATTGTATATGAAACTGCACTGTGCGCAAACTAGTTCAATAAGACCCTAAAATTGCTACAAATGTTGTGGAATATTGGCTCAGTGGAGAAACAGACTACCTTGATTATCAGATACAGTATAGACTTGCAACTGTTATTTTCTGCAATAAAATGGACACAGTTTCTGATTTAAAAGAATCAAAGTCTATTTGCCGTTTTACAAGTGTGTGGTGTTTTTTTTAAATGTTAACACTTACTAAACTGCAAAGCAGCCAAATGTTCTTTAAATATCTTTCCGAATTGAATGGAGACATAGCAGATAAAAGCAATTTTAAAAACAGAAATACCGGTATTTGGAATATATGCTGTAGTATCGAGACAGAAAAGATTGATGATATAATCCTGTGCACACCTTCCTGGAAATAAGTCCCACTGAACACAATGGGACTTACTAATAAGACACGAGGAACTGTGGTAGCTTTGGGAGGGCTTTGTTGACCTCGTGCAGGAAGAAGTGGAAGAGCTAACTGAGGGCCAACAGGTATTGACTGTTGAAGAGCTGGAAGAACTGATCAGATTAAATTCAAAATGTGAGGATGAGGATGGCAAGCATGAGCCAGCAAGCTGGAACCTGAATTATTATTTTTTTCCAACTTTTCCAAGTCATAAAACATGCAAATGATCTGATTGCAGAGTTTTACACAGCCTCAAAATAATCCATGGGATTACAGGCACTCTGAGACCACACTCTGAGATTAAATGTTTAATGAACTCATGAAATAACAGCAGCTGCCAATTACCATGTTCCTCACACAGAAACCAGCAGCAGAGCCGGCAGCAGATGTGCCCAGGCAACTCATGTCTGGATCTGAACCACAGCCAAGCACTTCTGGATACTACTGGTCAAATCCCCTGGTCCTCATATCATCTGCAGCAGTGAAGAACAGAAGGAAGAAGGCTGAGAGCTACATTTGTGCCTCACCAGTAAGTGCAGCAATTTTTAACATGTTTTTAAAATTGTTTTCAAGAGGATGGGTGGTTACACAATTTTGCTTATACGTGCAATGGCCAGGAACGTAACCCCAATGTAAGATGCAAGTTACCTGTACTGCCATTGTTATATTAAATTAACCTATCATTAAAAGGGGGGAGGCAAGACTTATTTTGGTCTTGTTTCCAGTTGTTTTAATCTCAAACTTCCACGTTTATTGCCCACTGCAGGTAGAGTGGCCTGAATTATAGCCAACTTGCAAAAGTAATCTGTTTCACCACATAAATCTACATCACCATTTCCATGAAAACAAATTAGAGAATCCCTGGCCTGTTAGAACTACACTGGAGGGAGAAAAAAAAGATAACCAAGCCTGTAGAATTCTATCCCTGGAAAAGTAAAGAGGGCAAGGATAGTATCATACAAGGTCATGCCATCTAGACATAATCATATTCCTTTCTAATTGGATCCTGCAGGGTCTTGAAAAAGTCAGCTTTTGTTTAAAATCCTCCAACTATTGCAGCTGCAGAAATAAGCCTGGGAACTTAATGGGATATACCCTAAAGGTACAACACACAGACAGCAAATAAAAATTAAGAGCACCAGATTTATTGTGTTTTCAAACATTTTTGTAAGAATTGGAGTTAAGCAATATAAAAATATTTGCTTGCAGCTCTTTGGGTTCTACTGGGCTTATTTAGAAATAATAATACCTGCAAACTATTCTGAAACAGAAAAGTAAGCTCGCTTTACAGAAGTGGTGTAAATTAAATGCTCATTAAAACAATGAGCAATTTTAAAAGAATTCCCTTTGGTAAATTTCAAAAATGTCACCACAAAGCTCCCATCAGCCATGCCCATATTATACTTACACTAGTTTTTAAAGGGCTCAGATGAAATAATGCTTTCTGATTTTGTACTGTCTCAGATTTACAACTCAAAAGTTACAAGCATGTCAGTTCCTTGGCCGCCCTTCCTTTCAATCCCTTAGCCTCCTCTCTCAATTCTTTATGGTTAAGAGCACACAGCCCTCTATCTTGAAGACGTGTGACCCTGTCTGACAGTCCCTGGCCTCACACTTTCCTGTATTAGCAAGCCTGGATTCAAGTAGCTGTTTAACTATGATGCCCACTGAACAGTTTTCAGCCAGCCACCACATCTACCCCAATCCCCAATGATTAATAGCCAACTTACAACCTCTGAAAAGTTAGGGGTTTTCTACTACAATATGTACAGTTTTGCTAATTTAATCACATGCTGTTCAGTCTGCAATTTGTTAAGGCATTTGCCTAAACGTAAGAACACTCAAAGTGAGGATAGAGGCAGAGGTTGCACACATAAGCTCTTCCCCTAACATCCTTGTGTTCATCATGATCCTTCTTAGTCCTCAACCTTCCCCATGTTGCTTTGAGTGACTTCTATTTGTGTTCACTTCAAAGCATGCAATCAAGAACCTTGTTAAAGCAGGGTCCCTGGTCATGGGGAAGAGTCTACTTCTGTTCAAGCGAATGTGAGTAGAAACACCCCTGCAGTCTATGCAGCAAAGGTCAGTGGGGGGGAGACAATGAATGTAAGACATACAAGGACGTTTGGGCCATGCAGGCACACTGTTTCCGTGTTCAGGTGAAAGTCTAAACATGCCTATTGTCTACTTGATATCATCTACAAGCCATTCACTCTTGCCTCCAGATCATCTGATCAACACTGAGCCCAGTACATATCCTTGGGGAGGATCAAATTAAAAATTGTTTTTGAACATTCTTGAATGTGAAACATGGAAATATTGATTTTCATAATTTTCCCATTTCATCTATCAATAAATAAAAATATGAGAACACCTAGACTGTAGCTATTAAGTGTAGGGTTAAACCCTGCTGCATTGGCTAAGCACACTTTTCCCTTTGAGGAACAAGTGAGCACAGCCAGCATAAGACTTCTGCTATATAGCTAATCTCAAGCTTACAACATGACATATGAAAGGGAAAACATCAAAATAAAACTGGTAAAATATACTATATCTCAAATCCAATCACAGTTTTACTAACGCAGATACTATCTGCACTAAGACATCATTTCTGCTTCTGACTCTTTTATATAGTTTGTCATAATCTGCGCTATTCAATAGCTGCCAAATTCAATTGTCAGTACCTTCACTACAGGACTCCGGTAACTACCATAGAACTGTCAAGGGTGAATCCAGTTAAAAATTACTGCTATTCCAATTTAAAACTCTACCACTTTCTCCCAGCCTGCTCATCCTTAATTAAAGTTAATGCAGTAAAATGAACAGTTAGAGGAAGACTTTCTTCTGACAAATTTAATTCCATTTTTCAGATTTCCATTTTGTAGACTCAAACAGAATACTGGTGTCTTAAACACAAGTTCACAGGAGTAGGCAAACTATAAAGGTCAAACTATCCTCAGGGACTGCAGTTTAGAAGGTCTTGTACAATACAACAAGCCTAAATTCCAGGGAAAATAAACCCAAGACAAAGCTGGATAAGTATTAAAATAATGAAATGTATAGCTAATAGTTTTAGGGGGAAACTGCCAAATACATATTTCGGGTTAATTCGGGTGAAAAATAAAGAAAAGACTTATTTGCTGTCTCAGTAGGAAGCTAACATATCAGAATTAGAAAAGTGAAGGCTGCATAAACATCTTATTAAGAAAAATAAATTATTAGTTATAACAAGCACCTTGCCAAAATCAAATTTAACTGGGACTAAATTAAGACTAGAGATGAGAATTATTTTCCTTTCAGACACCCTGGAACAAAATCAGGAGCCTTAAAACTACTTTATGAGGTTGCTCATTGTTATACAGTATGCTTTGTGGTTAATCCCTGAATGAATATAGTTGTTGGCATCCATCTGTCTCAGGAGACAATGAAGTGAAGCTCAAGGAGGTGAAGTCTGACTGATGGAGAACCACAGTGCCTGGTGTGGTAGCAGACACCTCAGACCTGCTGCCTCTTGCAATTTTTCTGCTGCATTTAGCACCAAAGTGACCTTCCTGGGATGCTGCAGGCCTGGGCAGTGTGTATGGAGGACCTGGGTTGCCCAGATGACAAGACCCCCCCCCCCGGCTTCGCTGATGTGGTCCTAAAGGAAAGCAGAGCAATACGTTTGGCACCAGCTTGGCTGCAGTACAAGATGCCATCCAACCATCTTCGGGACTCCACTCCGGATTTGTGTAGGGTTTACTCCCTAGCCTTTTCTTCTCCAGAAGAGGTATCGCAAGGCAGCGGGTACAGATTTTTCCTCAGGGTTTACTCCCAAAACCTCTCTCACAAATGAGTATAGCTGTAAGGCAGTGGAGGGTTGGGCTAAGAGTTTCATTCTCATAGATGGACTACCTTCCCTGGTTGATAAGCCCCATCTGCCCCTCATTTCCCTCTGCAAGATGTGCAGTAGCCACCTTCTTGACCACTGGACCCATTATGTGTCTTGTCCGCTCAATCTGCGAACAACGTAGCTGCGTTGTTTCATACTTTCCACATGCCCCATTATCATATTATAAAGTAGTTGTGTTCTGTGTTATAAATCAAGCACTGCTAGGATTTGTTCCTGTTTGTTTTCCAATGTGTTTCTTATGAATAAAAATATTCAGCAATTTTTTATTATGAAAGTGTGGCCCAGAGAAAAAAGTTTGAGACTCACTGTCCTAAACCATTGTTTTCAACTCTAATTGGCAGCCAGCCTCCAGGGTTCTCAGGCAGAAGTCTTCTCTATCACCTGACACTTGAACCTTTCAATAGGAGTTGAACCTGAGACCATCCACATGCTAAATGTGTGGTATAGCATTGAGTTATGGACCTTCCCCATTAGTTTATGCCGGTCAAATTCCCAAGCTTATTATCGCAACTGGAAAGGACAAACATTTTAAGCAGAAGCAGAGATTTTCTGGATGTCCACTTCCAATCAAGAGATAGTAATACCAGTATTTAGCTTTTTATAACTTTTTATAACATTACTGTTTGCTGGGAATTAAGGGCAGCTGGGAAACCCCTTTAGTAACTAGCAGACTAAGTGCATCCTCCTGCCAAGTTAAAAATGGTGGCAGTTCTCCACCTTCACCAGGGTAAAGAACAGAAATATTTGTATGGAATAAAAAGAACTATGCTATAACCACAGGTCTGTCTGGAACAGCGTTAAAGGTCACATGCCTATGAGATCAAGCACACAAGGGCTTGGATTTTGTTTCGTTTCTGAAGTTAAAGCAGAGAGGCTAAGAGAAAAGGGGAAGGAATACATTTTATTTTTTATTTGCAGAACTAATTTGGAGCGCTTCCCTGAGCAAGAGCCAAACGGAACTACTAAGACTGTCATACTGGCACTTTCTTTGAAAATACAGACCATAAATTTTGGTTTGTGATGCCAACCATAATTTTCAGAGGAATTAGTAACTACTTTCAAAAACAAAACTGTTAGGCTTCAGTTAGGGTTCTTTTAACACTTCTTACGTGGAAACAAACTCCCAGTTATGAAGTTGAATAATATATTTTGCCAAAATGCCCATTGTATTATGCTTGTAATCCAAGATTAGCAACAAGCATGGATGAAATATTTTGCCAGTAGTTCACATTTGTCCATCCCTAGTTGCAAATGTAAAGCCAGGCTGGGGCCAGATGTATTAGACTGAGGAAACTTCTTCTTCTAGCTCCTGCACTTTGGTTTCTTTCTTCAATCCAGTCTTCTCTGGGGAAGAAAGAAAGAGAAGCACTGCAAGAATAGAAAGAAGACTATCATGGCACATGAGGAGAGCTTTTAACAGTGATGCATTTGCTCATGGCCTGTTAGTTACTGAAGTTCTTGTGCACATTAATAAGACATGTAAGCCTCTGATGATACACAGCTCTGTTCAAAGAACACTGCCCTATCTGTGAGTGCTTGCTTCTCCTACTGGCTGGCATAACGCAGAGAGGGTGAGTCACTTTCACCAATTGTTCTCTGCACTTCTGTGTAACTTTTGAAAGGCATTTTCATACCACACTACACCAGTTAGCTTCTGGACTATTGCTAGTTTTGGGTGCAAATGAATCACATAACCGCAGTTCCCATGCTGCAACCCTCCAGCCCTCACATGGAGGTGACACCCAAAGAAGGGCCTCAAGTAATGATCAAAGAGTCCATGTCAGTTCATACGGGGAGAAGTGGTCCTTGAGGTATTATAGTCCTGAGCTGTTTAAGGTTCATAACACCATCCGCTTAATGCAACATTGCCCTAGCTCCCCGCAGACAAGCCAGAATGAGTGATAATGAACCTACCCTCAAATTTGTGCAAACAAATTGGCCAAAAATGCTTGGTAAACAAGTCATCTGGAAGCAAACTAAGATGCAGAAATCATTCCTGCCCTCACAAGCCTTGAACACTTCAGAAAGGTGATATGGCAAAGTTCCACTTTGAATGTTACAAAAATGAGAGGAGATAGAGCAAGAAACAAACATTTCTGGACTGCCTGGTAAGACTGAAAGGTGTGTACAAAGTGGAAACAGTGGACTTCCAATAACTGGACATTGTGGTTTTCACTTTGCAGTGTGGTGTCAAGTAAAGACATGAAGACTGCATAGCAGTGTTTCATCTCATTTCATAATCATTTTCACTTCAATTATCCTCATGCCTATTCCAAATATTACATGTTCTTGCTACCCGGATGTTATGACACTAAACAGCTCCTACACTATCATCTTATGGAGAAGCTGTGTCGTTTGCTCTAAGCAAGTTAATTTTTAACGGAATAATTAACTAATTAAATACTATGGCAGGTGTGACAAGTTAATTTATTATATTTACATATCACTTCACACATTCAGAGGAATCCTGGATTGATTTACAATAACAGAAAAAGGGAAAGAGCAATTCAAATGTTGACACTATTTTTATGATATCATGCTACATAAAGAAACCTAATTATTATACTCAACATGTATTTCATTTATATATAGACTGCTATGGCTGGAGTTTATAAGAACATAACAAGAGCATGCTCCAATAGCCCATCGTGTTCTCACTGTGTCCAACCAGACGCCTGTAGGAAACCCACACGCAGGACCCAAGCATAAGAGCTCTCTTCCCTCCTGGGGTTTCCTGCAACTGGTATTCAGAAGCCTTGCTGCCTCCAACTGTAGAAGCAGAGCACAACCACAACAGATAATAGCCTCCATGAATTTATCTAACTGACCGACTGACCGGTGAGAAGTCTGCAAGTTTTGAACTCTGAAAAGGCACATATCACATTTATTCTTTTTCTGACTTTGTGGAAACGGAGGGAGGGATTCAACTCGGTAATAGGTGAGCAGGAAGAGGAGAGAAAACGATGGATGCTGATCTATGGCTGCCTGCTTTGTGCCTGGCTGATTGACAGCCACAGGCCCACCCCCTAGCCAGCTCTATTTCTTGTCCGACATTGCATCTTGCCATACTACGAGTGCCATTTTGGTGGTGAATTCTCCTTACTGTGCTCTTTGATTGGTCTACCTTCATATCACCTGACCATTTCTCCTACTGCTCAGCTCCCAGTTCTTGTCTAAACTCACAACTGGAGACAGATTTCTGGGGTGATTTTTGCACATGTGCCCCCAAGCCTGTACCTCTGGCAGGGGCCCGTTTCACCAACCCCTAGGTACGCTTCTGACAATACCATTTTGGCACTCTACGGAATCACAGTATACGGCATAATGGAAGAGAATAGGGTCCAATATGTGGGTCAGCTTCACAAGCTGAATCAGAGTCACAAACTGTCTTTCTGGAGAATATATGATGTTGTAGGTGTGGTAAAAATTAGAAAGAAGGCATATGGGGTAAGGAGCATCAGTTCTGCAGAAGTAAAACCGCTGATGACCTTTAAAAAACATTTAATATCTGAAGTCAATGAAGGAAAGCAAAACTGGAAAAACAGAGCAGACCATAATTAAAATTAAAAACCAGAAACAAGATTTATGTTAGGGGGTAGGGCTTTTATGTTGGGAGGGCAGAAAGACTACCTTTCATTTTCAGTTAAAACAATAACCCCTGTACAACACCGAAGAGGGAAGAGAAATGTATTCCAATCATTCTGATCAATCAGCCAGGAATAACACAGGGAAACCCACCCATATATTTGGCATAGCATGCTATTCTACCATTAAGTAAATTCAACAGGACATTAATACTGCAAGCCTTGCATTCTAAGGCACATGTTCTGCCAACTTGAGATCTGTGCCAGGACAGGAACACCTAATAACTTATCTAAACATACTTCATTTCCATTCAGGCTATACTCAAATCAATCAGTCCTAACACTCTTCATTTTACATGGAATTTTAAGATAGATGATACATTTCTGGATTATCTTGTGCAAATAGAAACATGCCAAGATTCATCCCAAATTCATAGTATAAACTACAGGCAGCCAAAACTTTAATCAAGGTTACAATTCTCTCAGGGATTTCAATATGAAAATAATTTTTAAAATAAACTACTATCTTTTCTAGTGCTTATGTTTGGTTTTTTTTGCTGTTTAAATCACTAAACTACTATATTTTTAAAAGTACTACAAGGGGAACCCACAAATTTATTACTGAGCAGGCAGCAAAATATCTAAATGGTTTTGTGTCTTATACTTTCTGAGATGGTTCGATCTTAGTCATCTTTAATAATTAGTTTTACGGAGGCTATGATTTTGTATTTTACACTCTGCATTTTGTTTTTCTTGGCTGGTTGACCACAAAAAAATATGAATGACTGACAACTAAGGCAATATCTATTAAAATGTGAAACTTACAGACTGAACTGGTCTCTATCATGTCCCTTGTCCCTAAAGCATCTGAGCAAAATACTGAATGGTAAATTTACATTTGCACAGAACTGAACCTTTTCCAAAATGCATTGGATGAATTGAAAACCTGGAAAGTGATGAGCCATACTCCGGCATTATTAAGGTAAACTAAACCCATTATCTGCTGCCCCCAATCCATTATATATGTAAACACCACCATAGCAAAACATAGCAGTTAGCAGTGTGCATGTGGTAGTATTACTCTGTTCTAAGCTGCCCTGGACATTTTCCTGTAGAACAGCTTTGAAGTATTTTGAATAAATAAAATTTTAAAATGTGAAGCACTTTGAAAATTCAGGACTCATTCAATAACCATGGTTTCCCACTAATTCATAAACCAGTAAGTCCTCCGACACCCAAACTCTGTAAACTGATTTGTTTGAACTATGATTTGAGGAAAAAGAAGGAAACAACAGTGACAGACCTTGGCTTCTTATCTCCTCCTCTCCTGTGATGAGATGAGTGGAGAAAAAGCATGCAAGCAAAAGGCTTATATATGTAGGCTCATTTATATACTTGGAAACCATCATTTCCCAGTATATCTGAACCAGGCCAACAGCACCACACAGAATAAAAATAATTAGGCATGAGCAGTGAGGAAGCCAAGTTTGGTGTCTACACCAAATTGTTCAGGGAGATTAAAACAAAAATGGATTTTGAAAAGTTCCAAAATGATATTTCTAAATTGGGTGAATGGGTAGTAAAATGGCCAGGGTAATTCAGTGTAAGTAAGTGTAAAGTGATGCACATTGGGACGAAAATCTTAATGCTACTTATATACTAATGAGGTCTGAACTGGCAGCGACTGTACAGAAATGAGATCTTGGAGTCATAGTGGATATGGATATATCAGTGATGACCCACTGTGCAACAACTATGAAAAAGGGAAATTCCATGTTAGCACTCATTAAGAAAGGGATTTAAATGAAAGCTGCCAATATAATGCCATTTTGTATAATGTCATATGGTGCGACCACGCTTAGAATACTGTGTACAGTTCTAGTCGCCTCGCCTCAAAAAGGACACTATGTTCCAAAAAGAGCACCCAAAACAACCAAGAGGCTGAAGAAAGCTGCCATGGGTAAAAGCTAGAGCTTTCTAGTTTAGCAAAATGACAAATAATGGAGTACAGTGGTACCTCGGGTTACATACGCTTCAGGTTACAGACACTTCAGGTTACAGACTCCACTAACCCAGAAATAGTACCTCGCGTTAAGAACTTTGCTTCAGGATGAGAACAGAAATCGTGCTCTGGCGGCATGGTGGCAGCAGGAGGCCCCATTAGCTAAAGTGGTGCTTCAGGTTAAGAACAGTTTCAGGTTAAGAACGGACAAGTTCTTAACCCGAGGTACCACTGTATACAATACAGACGATACAGACCCAAAAATGAACGACAGACGAGAGAAAGCACGTATTCATGTAACATATGGCTAAAACTATGGCATCATCTGCTCCCACAGGATGGAGGGGTGGCCACCAACTTGGATAACTTTAAAAGAAGATTTGACAAATCCATGGAGCATAAGGCAATCAATATCTACTCCTCTTTGGATGCAGCATGCCTCTGTATACCATTTGCCGGGAATCACAAGTGGGAAATGACTGTTGCATTTATATTCTGCTTGTGGGATTCCCATAAGCATCTGGATGGTCACTGTGGGAACGGGATGCGACACAAGATGAGCTTTTGGGTCTGATCCAGCAGGGCTCTTATGTTCAAAGTATTATTTATACAATGAAGTTGCCTAGTAACATTTGGCACTACTTCCCAGGCTGCTTTAAATCTTCTATAACTATTCCTGCTTACGTTCCATAGGTTTTTAAAAGAAATATAAACAATTGTGTGAGCCTGAAAACCCACCAAAGCACCTCTTCTGCACTCTAGCCCATGAAACAGATAACGGTGGGGGGGGGGCAGTAGGTGACAAGAGCAAGCAGCCAAAGGAAGTGATAGGAAAGCAAAAACCTGAGTAAAATGGGAAAAATAGTGAAACAGGTTAAAGGAGAGATAAAGGTACAGAAGGAGAGGAATGTAGCTAACACAGAAACTCACTGCCCAAGGTGGCAGAGAAAATCATGCCATATAAATGTAAAGGTGTTTGGAGTGCCACACTGTTTATAAGGTAATTACATCTCTTCTTGCTTAAACAGGCACAGCTGAGCAAAATACAACTAAGATAACTTTACATATAAAAATTCTAATGTCACCGGGAGGAGCATAAAAAGGCATACACCGGAGAAAGCAGTTTTGGTGCTCTGCAGGTTGGATGCACATCTTTACTACTCTGTACTTAGAGAAATTGAAGTGCCAAGAAAACCAAAGAGCTTCCTACACATTATATGATAACAGTACCACAACACATTAGAAAAGAAAAGCCATTTGGGGAAGGGAGAATTTAGATCAGAGAAATGACTCTTTTCAGACCCAATGCTTTTTCTGGCCAATTCCATCAGCAGTCATAAGTGATTTCAAATGTGTGGTTTGTACACTTGGGAGGGGGGATGTCAAGCAGTGAAACAGAAGGCAGGCACATAAAGAGCTAGGCATTCCCTCCCTCCCCAAACACTTCTTTAGTCTAAAATCTACAGTCACTATCTGCTTCTGAACAGATGTTTCTATTGCGTAATTACTTCCTGCAGATTATGTGTGCACAACTACTCACTTACAGTATCTTTTGGCATGCAACTATATGTGGACTAAGTGGGGTGCATTCTTAAGGCTGACTGAACTGGAAGCCTATAGGCAGAGTTGGTTTCAATTTAATTGTACAGCGCAAGTGGTTTTAGTCACTTTTATATATATCTGACACCTCCAATAAATAATGCTTTGAAATGTAACCCTAGAATTCCCCCAGATATACGGAGAAATTAATCAACCCGAAAAGAGGTTCAGCACAGGAAAAGCAGAAAACGACAACATGCTTTGGGCAGTAAAAATTTGCTGCAGCTCTTCTTACCCTAGATATCTTTCTGAAGGGGTTGCAAACTTATTTCTCAATGACTCCTTGATTGGAGCAACTGATTGTAATGTATTACTCACATTTAAAGCTGGAGTTTTAAAGCCTCTAGCTTCCCATTGTCTTAAAGCTTCTTCTCTAGCAACCGTACAGGATAAAAATGCATCTACAAAAAGTGAAGGGAAGAGATTTCCTTACAGGTATAACTAACTTCAACCATCAGTTTCCACACAATGAATTTCCATGATGATGATGATGAAAAAGAAGAAAAAGAAAAAGAAGTCCAATAAGGATCAAGATGCAGTGGTACCTTTGGTCAAGAACTTAATTCTTTCTGTAGGTCCATTCTTAACCTGAAACTGTTCTTAACCTGAGGTACCACTTTAGCTAATGGGGCCTCCAGATGCTGCTGTGCTGCCACCGCGCAATTTCTGTTCTCACCCTGAAGCAAAGTTCTTAACCCGAGGTACTATTTCTGGGTTAGCGGAGTCTGTAACCTGAAGCGTCTGTAACCCGAGGTACCACTGTGGTTAAAAACAAACAAACAAACAAACAAACAAACAAACAAACAGAAGACACTGTTCTTACACTGTGCAACTAACAGAAAATCAGTCCTTGTAGTTTTCAGATCATCTATGTGCTAAAGCCTTTCGAGAGTACTGTGGATGTTTAATATGACTCTCTTTTAAGTAACACATAAGTGAGGGACAAACCCTTACCTTCAGGCAAGAATATGAAATCCTGTAGGTGACTGGGGCAAGAATGCACTCTCTCTCCTGTATCTGTGATTTGAATATGCATATTTTTTATTCAGCAACCTCTTACTGCTCTATTCAAGGCAGGTGAAAGGACCTATAGTAACAGACTGAATCAAAGTTTTTTTTCTTTACCAAAATAATAGTACAGAGAAATCTATAGAGGACTGATGCATCCTACAACTTGACTGATGTTCGTTCCAAGTATGACCTCAGATGAACAATACACATCTCTGCAAATTCAGGAAGGCAGTGAGAGAACAAAAATGTACATACTATCCCAAAAAACAGACACTTCACATAGGGTTTCATAGATGTAGGAACCATGTGATTTATGCATGTACAAGGAGCAAAGTGTAAAGCACCAAATACAGGTATGTATGAACCGATGCATGTACATGATGCACATCTTGTTGGGCCTTAAATAGTTATGGCCTCATGGCCCTCCACAGAGGTCACTTGTAGGAAGCTGGAAACAAGCAGCCCCTTTTAGACTGAGATTTAATAATTTTCATACCAAGGACAATTTGGGCCTGGCAGCCAACGAGGCGCTCTCTCTGCAGAAGCAAAGTGAAGATTTTGCAGGGAATAAGATGTATATGTTGCAGCCTCTCTCTTCCAACCTTCAGCATTCATGAACATGCACACACTTCACACAAGACACAGCCTGCTCTGCTGTTTGCCTTTCATTACTCCTGTGAGGTTTCCCCACTGGTTACCAGAATTAATTTTCTGACCACATCCAGCAACCAATTTATGGCCTAATTTAGCTAGGCTCAATTCAAATTTAAGTTTGTTAGTGTTTATAACTTGCATCCTAAGCTCCAACTGTCTGCATGTCAGCTAAAAATGGAGGGGGGGGGGAGAGAGATACTTAACTAGATGACACTCAGGATCCCTTCCAACTCTACAATTCTATAAATTTAAATTTCTACAGGTTGCATCACTGACATATTGTTTTCACCTGTGCAACAAAATGCTATAATTCTACTATGCAACTTTTAAAATAGTTTTGGAACCAACATGTTTCAGACTGACATTGCACAATAAATCTTATTTCAATGCCAATTCTCATTTCCTGATTTTAACGGATCACCATTTTATTTTCTTGCTTCTTATTACCAATTAGCACAGTATGTTGCCGTTTCATTGCACAAAACCAGAAGAAAACCCAAAGCACATTTTTACTTCCAAGTATTTCATAATCCCTTCTTCCCCCCTGCCCTGCTCCCAACTCTTTTGCTTGCAGTCTTCAAGCCAGAAGTCTGGATTGCACTGTTTTGATTGGGTATCACTTATTTCTGCTTCAGCAAACTAGAAGTTCAGTCCCTGCAACCCCCTGTAGTTTTCCCAGCCACATACTTTAGAGAGATTCACATTCCTTCAATAAAGTCTTCAGTGTTGAATGCATTCAGGAGGCACAGTGATTTGGAAACTACCAAAAGTCACAATTCAGGGCAACAAATAAAGAGAAGCTTTAATCATTTTAATTGGTGTTTACCTAGATTGTCATTTTTAATTACTGTAGATCACCTTGGGAGCAGAAAGGCAATTCATAAATACTTTCAATAAATTAAAATACATGTTATTTCCATTGCTGAAGGAGGAGAGGGACAGAGCTTCTTGAAAAAATGTCTTAGGAGAAAAACTGTATTACAGGCACAAAGATGTGATAACTGGTCCTGACAATGCATCCACCAAATCCGAAACAACCCTATTGAGAATAAAGTAATTCAGAAATAGGTACTGCAACATGGGCACATACAAAACAACTATCAGTAAATGGTGCTGCAAGTGAAACAGAGGCTACTGGAATTCGAAATGAAGATAGAAGATAGTGGGGTGTGTTATATATACTGTGAAGACACAATGGTGTCTATATTAACTCAGAGCAATCCTACCTCCCAGCCATAGTTAATGAACAGAATAGGAGAGCCACAATTGCAACTGTAGCCCTGCCACTTGTGCGGGTCGAGGCAGAAAGTAGGGAGAAGGCAGTAAAATTGCCTCCAAAAAATGCTGTACCAACATTGGGCTGGCACAGCAGAGAAGCCTGGATCACGCTCCACACCCTTGCAAGTAACAGGATTGGCTTATGTTCCAGCAGACCCTTGGCCAGCCCAGCTCACCCCCCTTCTGCTCCCTGAAACAACCCATTTTGAGGATTTACATTGGCTACTGCCAATGACAATACCACCACTGGTAGGTTCCACCAATGCTTTCAGTGGAGACACCGCCTTCCCCCCACCCTCAGAAACTGCAACCACATTCCAACTTCCTCCAGCAGAGCAGTTTGAGGGTTAGGATTGTGCTACCTATTACAATGCAGGGTGGTAGACACAAGATTTGCAAGGAAGCCCAACAACAAAAATGCAAGAGAAAGCATGGAAAAGAGAAAGGAAGTGAGCAGTTGAAAGCTGGGCATGTAAGGTTTTGAAGAAACTGCAGAGATTTTCTAAAATAAATTTCAGAAAGAAAGAACCATATAAACTGTGACGTGTCTGCATCTTCTCAATGCACGTGCCAGTGATACAGTTAAAAAGCACCAGTGTGGTGTTAGCAGTTAGAATGTTGAACTAGAACTTGGAAGCCCAGAGATCAAATCCCCACTTGGCCATGAAGCTAGGTGGGTGAGCTTGGGCCCATTTCTCACAAGTAGCCCACCTCACAGGGTTTTTGTGACGATAAAATGGAGAATAGGGGAAACCATGTATGCCCCATTAAAGAAAATGTGGGAAACAAATGTAATAAGTTAAGTAGCATACAGAAGGCTTGTTTACACATAAGTAAAATCCCAGGAAGCTGCTACGTGCTAAATATTCCTTAATAAATATATGAGAGCTAATGTTGGAGAAGAAATGAAGCAGCAATGTAGCTGCTGTCCTGCTATAGCCAATTCAGCCCAATTGTAATATGTTGTGCACACCACCTCTCACTGTGCTCTTGTAAAATTCTTTTTTTAATATTCATTGTAGCCAACTTAATCCAGCAATACTGTTATCTGAATTGCCAGCAGTCTCTTAATTTTAACTGTCAGTCCACAGCTCACATTTATTTTACCACTGGGACTGGCTGTGAACCACAATGATTTATTTTGTGGTCAGGGAAAGGGTGACCTTAAGGACACCCTCCTCCTTTCTCCAACACACATGTAGGCAGCTCCTCCAACACTCAAATAGAAAGTCCCCACATGGAAGATAAGAAGAGTGCAAATGAACAAGCATGCCAGCTGCTCCTGCTAAAGAAATGGGTTCGTTTAGGCTAGTGGGGGGAAATCACCATTGACAATTTTCAAGCATTTAAAGGACTATAGGGGGGCAGATGGGGAGAACTTTTATACCGAATGCTGGAGGAAGTATTTTGTCCTAGAAGAGCAGTTTGTAAGTGGAACATGCCTAAGGAGACAATGGAACTTGCTGCCTTGAATTAAAAGCCTAGGCAGGCATCTGCAGTGAATTTCTGGAGTAGAGTAGTACCTCGGGTTAAGCACTTAATTCGTTCCGGAGGACCGTTCTTAACCTGAAACTGTTCTTAACCTGAAGCACCACTTACTCCCCCCCACCCCACCCCCTAGTTTGACTGCTGGCCATGTTATGATGAGGGTTGGTGTCCGACAGCTGGAGGGACTACCGGTATATAACTGTAAAGCAAGTGACCTTTCAATGCCTTGATCAAAAGCATCATTTTCTGCACTATTAGCAGCAGCAGCTATAATAAAAGGGACCCCCACTTCCTCCTTCATACGGTCTAATGGAATACGAGAGGGACGAAGGGGCATGCAACCGAAATACTCCACCCCACTCTTCCCAGCTGCAAAAGTTTTCAAACATTTCGATTCAAATGCGACCATTTACCAACGCAACCAACCGCTGCAGGCGCACAGCTACTCGGTAAGGCGGCAACGCTTCCCTAGTGAGGAAAAACATGCCACTTGCTCTTGCATGTCTGTGTGTTGGGAACAAACGCCCCTCCAACCCTTACCAGTAGAACTTAGACCCTTTCACTAGGCAGAATGGTAAAGACGCCAATTAAGAAGTTGGTTGGATGTCTCCTGACAGCGGGCAGCACGATCAACTTTGGAGAACTATAGCACACACATCGTCCAGCAAGGGTAGGGAGAAGCCAGACCCCTTAACGAAGACGGCTCGCTTCACAACTCGCCACACAAGCCCACGAGGCGCTACCAGTTTGCTCTTCACCCCCAACCCCCCCTTTACCCGGAGTCCTCCTCCTTCCTCGGGCAGCAGCAGCAGCCCCACTCCCTCCCCCTTCCTTCCCTGCGCCCTCCTTACCCAGATAGTGCCTCAGGTCCAGCAGAAAGCGAGGGGCGCCCCCGTTGAGCTGGTAGAAGAGGGAGCCCAGGCAGAAGAGCAGCAAGGCGGCCATGCAGAAGCCGTAGTCGCGCAGGGAGAGGAAGGGCAGAAGCGAGAGGGGCCTCCGCCGCCGCCAGCCCGCTCCCTGCCCGGGAGCCCCCGCGGCGGGCGGCGGAGCCACATGAGGACGGGGCTCCGGGAAACCCGCGCTGTAGCGCGGCGGCGGCGGCGGCGACAGAGGCAGCGGCGGCGCAAACAGCAGCTTCTTCATCGTCGTCGTCGGCGCCCCCGTCGCTTCCTTCGCCGCCGCCTCCTGCTCAGACAGCCCGCCGGGCAGAGCGCATCCTCCATCCGCCTGCTCCGCTCCGACTGCCCGGCGTGAAGGTGGGGGAAAGTTCGCCGGAGGCTCAGGCGGCTTCCCTCCTGCCCATTGCCGGCTTCGCCCGGGTGCCGGACGCCCTTAGGAGCGGCTGGAGGAGGCGGAGGCGGCAACCACCATCCCCCTCGGAGGCTCCTTGGCGGGGCTTCCTCTTCTCCGCTTCTTCTTCTTCTCCTTCTCCTCCTCCTCCGCTGCTTCGCTCCCTTTCTCTTCGCTCCAGTGTCAGGTTACAGTTCATGCACGACGGGCCGGTGCCTGCAACTCGCCGCGAAAAAGTTGTTTGCGTCTCTCGGCCTCAGCCCCGCCGCCACCACCTTCCTCGCCTTCTCCTCAGCCCGCCCACCTCCCTCTCTTGCTCTCTTGTTCCCGAGAGGCGGCCTTTATTCGCCGCACAAGCGACCCCTAGAGGCGGCCTTCTGGCGCCGACATCGCGGCGGGGCCCGGAAACAAGCGCATGTACAGAGTGCAGAGCTCGAACTCCTTCTTCCCGAGTGAACCTCCCCGCTTGGCGCCACAGGCGGGCCTCTCAGACCCCCGCGGTTCTTTCTCTCTCTACTTGCCGCTATATCACGCTCGTAGCTCTCCTCCCTAGTGCCCTTAACTTAGCACTGCCTGCAAAGCCCCTAAAGGCAAAACAAGGATTTGAAACTGGACTGTACCCAAACGCTATTAATCCATGCGAAAACTTTGCTGCAGTTCACATTGGGAACTTTCACACATGACACTAATAGTTCCAGTTACAGATAGGTAGCCGTGTTGGTCTGCCATAGTCAAAATTAAAAAATTCCTTCCAGTAGCACCTTAAAGACCAACTAAGTTAGTTCTTGGTATGAGCTTTCGTGTGCATACACACTTCTGTGTATCTGAAGAAGTGTGCATGCACACGAAAGCTCATACCAAGAACTAAATTAGTTGGTCTTTAAGGTGCTACTGGAAGGAATTTTTTTATTTTGACACTAATAGTGTGAGTGCCGTGGGGGGTGCCTTATAGTGTAGGTTTATAGCAATGTAGGCCAGGCAGGCAGCATATGTTGGAGGAACTTCAATCATCACAGTATCTGCATAACTATAAAAAAAGCAAATGTTCAGTTTTTATACAGCTTTGTGCCACGTGCCATGGTACAGATTTCAGGGTCCTGAACTGCAAAAGAATCCATTTCATGGCCTTTATGTGAGAGCTATATCTCTATAGAGCCAATGTGTAAGTAGAGTGTTGAACTGGGGCCTCAGAGACCCAGGGTTCAAATCCCCATTCACTTAGGAAGCTCACTCTCACCCTAACCCACCTCTCACGGTCCCTACCTGCTTCTACCCCTTAAAAAGTGGTTCATGGGTGTTGGGAGACCAACAGCAGCACAGGATATGGTTCAGTGAGTTATGGAAGATTTCCATAACAATGCAGACGACACTGCTTTCTGCTAGCTCAAATCCACCACTGTATTCAGTCCAAGGTGAAAACCATTACTTATTTTTTCTGCAAATATCGCCACTGCTAATGCCATAGGAGCAGGTCGCGGCAGCTTTTTCTGGACAGTTGCTATTTGGTTACTATGGTGATATCAAACCAAGTCATACTCATAGTAAACCCACTGAAATTAATGAACTTACTCATGTCTGGTTATTTAAATGGGTCTATTCTAATTAGCACTGGATAGCAGGCTATATTTGCATTCTTTCTTGTACATATAACCTTGACTGCAGGTAATTGCCTTGACAAATGCTGATGTGAATCTGAATGTTCTTAAGCTGCAAATACAATTCTGTTCAAAACAATTTTGTATAAAACTGTGGAACTTATATAGGAGCAGTTGTTGTTTTTTTAAAAACCCCGCTTGTTCTTATTTTTGATTAATGTTTTGAATGCTCCCTTTCATTTTATATCCGCCACTCTCATGCTTCAAGCTATTTTTTCAGACATTTAATACTAAAACAATAAGGGAAACTGTAGTTATCATTATTGTTAACTCCTATTCCTGAGATATCAAAGCAAACACTTAAATCCTCTTTTCCAGTAGAAGATGATAAACATCTGGAAGAAAATTTATAGGAAATTGCCCATTAGACTCTGGCAGCAACACTGAAATTATGCAGGAACTCTAAAACAAAACAAGAACTTAAAGAGAATGAAACAAAAAGATGAAATGCAATTGGCATAAAGAATAAAGCTTATTTATAGTAAAATATCTGACAAACACTTTGAAGTGGTAGAACACGTTCATTTTGTTTACCTACCTATAATGCTCTGTTAATTTTGTTCTTAATCGACATCCAAGCTCTCATTCTGGCCTGTTTTATTTTTGTACAGCCTTTGTCCAGAGTCAAATATTTGGAGCAAAAATTACTACTTGCCTTAATCATTAGCAGATGCTTGACTTGAACACTTTAACTGTAGAACTTAAAGTCCAAATCATCCTTTAATAAAGGAAGGGCAGCATAATGTGGCTTTTATTTTCCTTGGTAGATATCTGAAAACCTCTATCATACTGATACAAGTTTCTAATTAAGGTACAGTGGTACCTCGGGTTACAAACACTTCAGGTTACAAACTCTTTGGGTTACAAACTCTGCTAACCCGCAAGTAGTTACCTTGGGTTGCGAACTTTGCCCCAGGATGAGAACGGAAATCGAGTGCTGGCGGCATGATATTGGACTTGAGCCTTTAGCACCTAGCCTTTGGAACTCCCTCCCATTACATACCAGGCAGGCACTGTTTCTATTGTGTATTTAGCATCTGTTGAAAACTTTCCCCTTTCAACAAGCCTTGTAAGTGGAGGTTTTTTTATCTCAGACAGTATCAATTGGGTTAGAAATTACTTTTCATAGACTCATAAAGTTGTAGAGTTAGAAGGGATCCCGGGGGTCATCTAGTCCAACCCCGCTGCAATGCATAAATCTGAGCATGTGGTCCTTCATCCAGTCTGAAACCATACCAGACCCTGCTTAGCTTTGCAAATGTGCTAGCAGTTTTATTGCTGCACCACTATAAATAAATGTTTTTAAATGTTTTGGTATATGTAATTGTTTTAGATACATTTTATTGTACTGTGAAATTGCTTCATAAGAAGCGGTTCATAAATTAATTAATGAAGTAAATGAATAAAAACACAGCAGGCAGTCTTCACATCAGGAGTGCAATGAACCACTCTGAGTCACAAGCCCAATTTAACCACTTGAACAAACAGATATTATGAAGGAAAATACATCTGAAAATAGGCAATAAACTATGACCACTACACTGTTCCACCTCTGAATGCCTGCAGATGAAAATAGCTAAAGCAGGGTATAAAAATGTATTGGAGTGATTTTATTTTTGAGAATGTTGCTCATCATTTTTATCTGTGTTCAGCCCAGCCACCTCTTGGTGAGGCCTTAATCAACACACTGTCTACATGATCCCTTCTAGACTACAGCTCTCGTTATCCCTAACCACTGACCGTGCTATCTAGGGCTCAAAATCAAGGTCCAATGTTGGCTAGTTATATACCCTCTATCCACCATCATTTGAAAATAAAGCCATATGACCAATTTATAGCTTTCCAGTTAATGAGCCTTAACAGCTGTTTATCTAGTAGTCATTCATAACGTAATACCAAATTGTAAATTAGCATACCCTTGGGATCAGTCAGGTCCACACTGAGGTGTCAGTTCTTTTGGGAAACCTGTTTATCTTTCATATTAAAAACAACTTCCAAATCTCTGGGATATGTTCATTATTGGAGATGACTGCAGATCTCTACGATAATTCTCAATTCTTTTTCAAATACGGGCCTTTTACCTGACAGTGAGACATAACTTTGTCCTCTCAATTTCTGTATGATATGTAGGCTTTTAACAGCATAACCCTATACATGACTACTCAAAAGTAAGCCCAGGTAAGGGAGTATAGAATTTCAGCCTATGCACACTTACTGAGTAGTCCCTTCTTCAGCAGGACTTGTGTCTGAGTAGACATGCATGGGAATATGCTGTATAGGACAGTTTCTATCTATTTGAGCAGCTGAGGGGGCACTTTGCAGCACATTTTGCAACCACATTGGCTGAGCTTTACTAGGACATTTAATTTTCACCTGAAACCTCTGAAAAAAATAATTCTGAATTTCTGTTGACTATCATCTGAGGTTTGCTACTCATTTAATTATTATATTGCACCATTACAGAGGCTGATTTTAGCGGAGGAAATTGAAGTGAGAAACTGTACTTTATGCTGACATTTTAATCAGGAAGACGTACTACTCTTTTGGACAGTTCTGATTTGTAAAATCCATGATTACATCATTTGCAGAGCCTGACATCTGGGGATAATTGGCTAATTTATTACACATTTCTGGGTCATTGGTTTTTCTGTGGAAGGAGGAAATTAGAATGAAACTAGCATCTATTACTTTCTTCCAATCAATCATTTTGGCTGTCATAAACGTACCATTTTATATTCATTTTCTGCTCCACATTTTCTATTAAAGGAGGGGGGCAATGAAATCTTTATTATACAGATAAAACTGCCTCAGGCCTTAGAATTTGGCTCAGGTGGTTTATTCACAAATGCAAATTTCATTCTGGTGCATTTGCAGGAATACTTCTGGCCAACAAAATTTGATTGACAAATGGCTGGTAATTTCATCTTCTATTCCTCTCAATTCCTGTGACACCATAATAGCATCTAAAACTCTTGTTTTGTTTTTAAATTGTTCCAAATTAATAGCTAGTTGATCTGGGCCTACAAGTTTCCATCCAGAGCCTCCTTTTCCAGTATTGTAAATGATAATGCCTTGATAATGGCAGCATGCACATGGTAGGGGGTGGAGAGACAATGAGTGTGATCCAGCAAGAGGAAAGCATTGCAAATGAACCAAATCTCATTTATTGCAAGACAGATGGTTTCCAGCATTTAAGTAAATTGAGGCCTATGTGTGTTTACTCAAAAACAAGTCCTGGTGTGTTCAATGGGGGTTACTCTCAGGTAAGTGTGCCTTAGAAAAAAGGTTAGAGTAAAATCCTAGCCCCCCCCCCCCCATGAAGGGAGAGTTAGGATGGTGTGTAGATGTCTCTTCTCTGCTGGGGTTCTTTCGTGATGGGGGCCTAGCTGTGCCTTGGAATGAGGAGGAGGAAGTTGGTGGTTTTTCTGTTGGCAAGCAGAAAGCCCTGAAACAGGTGGGGCCCTGGTGATTTTGGATTAACTGGGCCCAAAGGTATGCTGTTTCCCAAGGGTCCAATTCTCGGGTCCCTCAGCTATGCCAGGCTAGAGCTGGCATAGCAAAGTGGCCGAACTGCTCCCTCACCTTCTGTTCCAGCCAGTGAAAGACAGGAGGGTTTGGAGCACAGCTCTGAATCACCCACTCTGCTCCTCCCCAGCTCCTGTTAGGATTGCTCTGCCTGTATCCTATAGGATCAAAATGCTCAAAACTTTAAATAAGTTTTAATTTCACTCTTAAGGAGTGGTAAGTAGTTCACTCCATGACCTCTCCTGCAGAAAACTGTTATCTCTTGACAGATGGATGTATTAGGCACACATTACAAAGTTGGTAGGACTAAGCTACCAATAAAACGCAAGGTACGTTTGTTTTTATCATTCATTTATAACAAAGAGTCAGGATTTGCCCACAGTTCTTCTTAATCGTCCACCTAATATTAGGGAATGTGCTCCTGGATTTATGTGTTCCAGTTCAGCAGAGCTTGGAGAAGCTCCAGTCCAGGTTTTAATCGAAGCTCAAGAGAGCCGGCCCAACCCCAGAGAACTGCCCTTCTCCGTTCTTCTCGCGCCCGCCCGGGCTTAGGAGATGATGGGATGCTGCTCTCAGGTGCCTCCCATTACGCCTAAAATGCTGCGGGGCCGCTGAGAGCCCTTCTGCCTTTGATCTGGAAAGTTGAAGTGCCGGTAGTCCTTCATGAGAGAGGAAGGGAAGGGAAAGGAGGCAGAGAGACTTTGTGTATATATATATATATTTAAAAGTACAACGAACCTAGAGCTGCAGCTTGGAGGCCGCCTGTGAGGGCTGGTGGTGAAGCACCGGAGTTGGGATGGAAACGGCTGCTGGGCACCTGGGGAGCCAAGGTGAGTGGCGTTGCTCGTACACAAACTGGCTGCATTGGGAAGGCCCTGGAAAAAGGGCCCCGAGTCTGTCTGGGCCTGCTTTCGGACTGGCAGAAGGTTAAAAGTTTAGCTTCTTGCGTTTTAGAACCCGTCCTACTCGGCCCTCTTTCGGTGCCAGTGAGCCTCTCTGTTCCTGCCTTGCATCCCTGATAGCCGCTGGAACCCCCGAGAGAGTAGGGAGGTTGCTAATCCCGCAGTGTCTGCAGCACTTGCCTCCAATCCTCGTTGGCACAACACCGGGCCCTTTCCCCCGCTCCACCCAACCTTCCTCTTTGGCTGGTGTAACAGTGAATATGGCATGGGCTGTGCTTCTCTGTCAGGTCCTGTTGCTGCTGACCAGGGGGCTTGGCTTCTAAAACTATGTGTTGATTTTAATAGTGCGGATAACAAGTTATCATTGCTTCAGTATGATTTCTTACTCTAAGCTCTTTGGGAGGATCTAGGATCCTGAAAAGTAGCACAAAAACTATTTGAATAAATGAGCTAGAACTTTCCGGAAAATCTGTGCTAGCCTTCTATGGCCACTGTTACTTGTATTCCTGGAGAGGGTCTGGGCTGCTTGCTCCCATTTTTCTGAGGAAGTATATACCAAAGGTTGTCTTATCAATTCTCCCCATTATGGCTATGTTTCCATTACTTTCATTGTAACCTTACTCCTTTTTTTCTGGATACCTTTGTGTAGATTTCGCTAACCTTTGGCCACATAGTGGCCCCTAGGGCTTTTTTTTCTTCAGCCAGAACTTACCGGAACTCAGTTCTGGCACCTCTTAGGTGGGCGCCATTGCCACTCTTAAAGAGAACAAGGGAGGCGTTCATGGTGAGTTCCCGCACTTTTTTAAAATAAAAAATAACACTGGTGTCCCTTATCATGTGGTGACTTTAACCATTTAGAGAAGCAACCCACTACAGCTAATGCCATAGGGTCAAGTGGTTTCTACAACACTGCCACACCTGATGAATATCTGGGGAAATGAGAGGGTTGGACAAAGGAGCTTGGTAAAAATAGGTTACTACTCGACTAGGGCTGAACAAAGAAATATCCTTACCCATTCCAAGCTGTCATACAGTAAGTTTTTAAGAAGCTGCCACATAGTGATCTGACAATCAAACCTGCTTTCTGAATGTTAGCTTCTTCACACAATGAGCACAAGTGCAAAAAAGTGTGAAAGAGTGTGCACATTTTTACTCCTATAGCTTAAGTATTCTGTACACAGAAACACTGATTGTGTGTTTGTTTAATATTGCCTGTGAATAACTGTGTGGGGGTGCACAGCTCAACTATTTGTGTACACAGATTGTACACTTGTTGAATGAATATAAAGTCTGAATGTTACCTGTTGAGTCCAGGCTTAGGGAAAACCTGCCTATTTTCCATGGGAGATGAAATCCAGAGAAGAACCTTATTGGAAGACCTTGGACTCTTATCTGTTATCATCTGACTTACATTTATGGCAGGAACTTTCGGGAGGGTGTGAAGGCCTGTGACAGTGGCCAATTTGTTACAGCCAGATTATTCAATTGCTCATAATCTTAATTCCATATTTTCAAGACCGCATTTAAAAAAAATATTATCTCACTGTTCCATACACTCAGGATAGACAGGCAGATACACCCCCACACACCATAGCCTGGTTCACATGCTACATTGAGCCATAGTAAAAAATAAGCTCTGGTTTAATGTGAAGAAGCAATGTGGTAGTACATGCTGTTCAGTTGTACTTGCTTCAGTCCTCTCCTACTCCACCCTTTCCCCCAGCCGGGAGAAAACAAACATTGCTGAGTTAGAATTTCATGCAAGCCAGTG
This sequence comes from Podarcis liolepis, assembly GCF_965112155.1. Lineage (NCBI taxonomy): Eukaryota > Metazoa > Chordata > Lepidosauria > Squamata > Lacertidae > Podarcis > Podarcis liolepis. The sequence goes on along the minus strand of NC_139557.1, from coordinate 66,948,601 downwards.
CTCATGGCTTGTATCTCTCCAAGAAATCAGGGGTGCTGGTTTGTATGTAACACTAAATCAGCACTGATTTGTTTCTTCCTGACTGGAAAAAGTCAGGAGCAGGTGAGGAGCAAAGCAAGCATGAGTGAGCAGCATCCATCAGCTTGTTCATGCTAAGCCATAGTTAAAAATGTAGTTTAATGTGACACGTGAACTGTTCTGTCAGGTTTTAATGAAACTACAGCCTAAAACAACAATATGTAATCATAGTTCACACGAGGTACCAAACCCTAATATCTTGTTTTAAAGGTAAAGGTACCCCTGCCCGTACAGGCCAGTCTTGACAGACTCTAGGGTTGTGCGCCCATCTCACTCAAGAGGCCGGGGGCCAGCGCTGTCCGCAGACACTTCCGCGTCACGTGGCCAGCGTGACATCGCTGCTCTGGCGAGCCAGAGCCGCACACGGAAACGCAGTTTACCTTCCCGCTAGTAAGCGGTCCCTATTTATCTACTTGCACTTTGACATGCTTTCGAACTGCTAGGTTGGCAGGCGCTGGGACCGAACAACAGGAGTGCACCCCGCCACGGGGATTCGAACTGCCGACCTTTCGATCGGCAAGCCCTAGGCGCTGAGGCTTTTACCCACAGCGCCACCCACGTCCCACGAATATCTTGTTTTACAACCATTTAAACTGAAATACTGAGATTAGCCCTATTAACTCAGTCCAATGTTAATAAAGTGTCTGCCAGACTGTAAGAACCAGATTTTGGGAGCTGCTGGACATATCTCTTTTTAACGTTTTGTGTAACAGGATATCCAGAGACCCAATATCAGTTCACGCATCTCAAGATCCTTTGTGTGATGGTCACATGGGGCTTCAGGTGGTTAAAAACTGTTGACCTGATAGTAGGGAAGGAATCAAGCAGTGATAAAAATAGCTCTGAACAGTAGAATAACAATTATCAGCAGACTAGAAAGGAGACGGTGAAGAAATCTGTTTGAATAGAACCCCCAAATCGTGCATGTAACAAGTTCTTTTCAGGAAGTTTCCAATTTGAATATATCCACAATCCAATGCATGAAATAAATTATGAAGAATGAGAAAACAAGAAACACATGTTTGCACTCTGTTAGCCTTGGCCAGTACAAGAAAAATAGCCACTGCCAGTACTGTGCTAAGTTCTTACAAAGAGAAATTGGACATGATAGAAAGAAGAGCAGTAATTTAATTGAATGATCCAGAACGGAGCAATGAGAAAACTAGGCTAGGCTTTCAACAGATCTTAACAATGAAGTTCAAATATGGACAAATAATTGACATGATTAATATGAACAGAGTTGAGCTGGATGTTATTGGAATGTGACAAAATTGTGGTATTTCAAAAGCACTATATATATACCAGCAGTAGGAAAAGTCACTTCAGGGTATAATTAAAGAATCATGTCTAACAAGCAGTTTGTTGTTGGCATGGGGACCTTGGTGCAGAGAACAGTGCATGCAAAGTCTTTCCCATTCACTTCCCATTCTCTCTCTCTCTCTCTCTCTCTCTCTCTCTCTCTCTCTGTCTCTCTCTCTCTCTCTCTCTCTGTGTGTGTGTGTGTGTGGAATTGTCATTCTTTCCAGTCTCACAAAAATCTTTATACGTGGCATTGTCTTCTAAAGTTATGAAGTGATGAGAACTTGGATTGCAGTATTTTCTACGGGATTAAGAGCTTGGCTTCATTTTCCAGCTGTATGAAACATGTGATTGGCTGAGCAACATTTTTCATGTTATATCTTATACTTCTGATTCAGTACCTGCATATGGAATAGATACGCATAGCATCATTTAAGAATAGTGGGCATGGATAGAAATTACAGATTCATCTTTCAAAATACACTCAAGCAGAAACCAAGGAAGGATCAAGTTTCTATCTGTATCAAACCCACCCACAAGTACAAAGCCATTTATTATTAATAATAATTATTGAATTTATATACTGCCCTATACGAGGAGGTCTCAGGGCAGTTCACAGAACATTTGATCTGATTTATTGTATTTCTGTGCAGCTTTTTATTCAAATGAATCTCAGAGCCGCTTACAAACAATAAATAATAATGTAATAAAACATAATAGAGCATTACAAATACAACATAGAATCATAGAATTGTAGAGTTGGAAGTGGTCACAAGGGTCATGAATAATAATAATAATTTTTTAAAATTATTTATCCCCCGCCATCTGGCTGGGTTTCCCCAGCCACACTGGGCGGCTTACAACAAAGCTTAAAAATACATTAAAACATCAGTCATTAAAAACTTCCCTAAACAAGGCTGTTTATGAATATGAAATAATTAGGAAATCAGCTCCAGGTGAACTGTCCACATTGCTCTCAATAATCAGGAGGTCCATACCCATTTGAGGAAGTCCGAGAACGGATTGTAAGTTGTTCCCTTTGCTTGCAAAAGGGGAGAGGGCTTTAGCTTGGGATTCGAGCCAATAATTAAGTCATGGACAGTCACTTTCAGCCATTAAGTGAAGCCAATTAAATACTGCCCGGGACCAAGGTGATTGCTGTGGAGAACGAAGTAGTTAAAATGCTGCAGCGAGATCCTCTCATCAGGATGTAAATATACCTGACAAGAAATATGTGCAGTCCAATATCAAAGCTTCCCCTTAAACAATACCCCAGCTTGAGTCTGTAAAGCAGCCTTAGCTTTTGCAGCTGGAGTCAGTCAGGGCCCTCCCAAGCCAGGTGGGGAAAGGCCTACAAGGCAGGGAGCACGTCTTCCAGAACTGACAGCCAATTGAGGACATGTACAAAAGGTTAAAATTGCTAAAGGTAACATAGTGTTATGAGTTTGGGAAGGGGGTAAGCTGTATGCCTGAGCTAAGCCCCCTTCTAATTCCTGGATCCAGCACAGATTCAGTTCCTGGAGTAGCCACCTTAGTTTCCTGGTGAGGTAATGGTCCTCTAAGTATGGGCCTTTAAGGTAACAAAGGAAATGGCTCTGTGCCACACAACAAACTCTCTAATAGTTAGAAAGACAAAGGCCAGAGTTGAGAGTTCAGTTATGTGAGCTGGAAGCTGATAAGGCTGAAGGCTGGGAGACAGAGTTATGCTTGATTTCTGTTGGAATCCAAGGCTGTGGCTATGAGAGAAGCAAGACCCTCATGGGGTGTTAGTGCTGTGAACCCTTCCATCGTAGGCTCAGGTTGTATGTATGTGTAAATAAACCATATGCTGTAAACACACCACAGTCTCCGTTGACCCTCATTCTGAGGAAACCAAACCCTGGATAAGCCTCTGGATTCTTGCACTGCTCGCAGATTGGGATGACATGCAACAATATAAAGTGGCCTGTAGTCAGCTGACCTGCTCAAGTATGTGAAACAAAATGATAGTTGCAAAATTGCAATGAGAATGTCCAGTGCCTTGCCTGGCAACACCTTTAACTTTAATTCATAAAGAAATTGGGGACAGACTTCAATAAGAATCCAGTCTAAGGGAACTAAACATGCAGATAACTCTGTCTGGCACTGTAGTCTTCAAATTTGGGGTCCAGAAAGTTAAGTTCTGTTGCCTTGAGAGGCGTTCTTCAAGACATGATAATCTTGTTTAAATATTTTCTGTCTTTATGAACTTGAAAAGTTGGCAGTTTTTAAACCAAGGAATAGGAGGAAAGCTTGTTCCTTTGCGTAAGCTAAAAGGTGGTGTGGCTGGACTCCAGGAAAACAATTCCAGCCATTAAAGAAGCTGAAAAATGTAACAGACACAGACTGTGCTGTGGATGCTGTTTCTTCTAAGAGGTATAGGCTACGTATTAATTGCTATTAGCTTGAGAGAACAGCCAAGGCCATCATAATAAATTCTTACTTGGAGGACACCGTATGCAGAACAAAATGGAATGTTAAATATGTTTAGAAGTTACTTCACAAGAGATCATGCTGCCTTTGGTGCTAATGGAATTTATTTTTGGCACATGCATACATAGGGCAGAAATGCATAAAAATTATAGGTTTAATTAAAGCCAGGCTTAATTGCTACCTCTGCCTCATTAGGAGAATGGAATAACTTGTGGTGGTGTTTTGGTATCCCCAGCACAGGGGTCGATAGACTTCAGAGTTGCAGGATCTACGTTGTTTTTGTCTAGAACCTGGAGATCCACCAGATGGAACCTGGTGCAAAAGGTAGACACATAAATAATTCTGAGTCAAGGAATCTGTTTTTAGTACTAAAACTGAATGGAGCTGACAGTCCTTCTACACAAAAATTTGTTCCTGCCTCCTGCCCTCTTGAAGCTTTCTTTATTTCCTCACTATATTTGTGGGTGGGGGAAGAGTCTTTTGGCTACCTTTGTTAAATGATTGAGAGTCAGGAATTCTTACCGATCTAATGTAAACAATTCAGATATCCTGATCTTGATGGAGGAGGCTTCCATTCATGGAATTGCAGAGACATACAGATCAGAGCATGAATTAAAGTTACCCGTATTTTTCGCTCTATAAGACGCACCAGACCACAAGACGCACCTAGTTTTTGGAGGAGGAAAACAAGAAAAAAAATATTCTGAATCTCAGAAACCAGAACAACAAGAGGGATCGCTGCGCACTGAAAGCAGCAATCCCTCTTGCTGTTCTGGCTTCTGGGATAGCTGCGCAGCCTGCATTCGCTCCATAAGACGCACACACATTTTCCCTTACTTTTTAGGAGGGAAAAAGTGAGTCTTATAGAGCAAAATATACGGTACATGATGGCACCAACGCAAACAGGTGTAACATGAAGATCAGCTGGAACTTAATGACTATAAGAAATGCTTCAACAGATGTGTGGCATGTCATGAAATTCCTCCTCTCTCCTGGCTTTCTCTACATCTTCCCCAGTGTTCAGTAAGCCTAGTGTGCCCTTTGAGCATGCTTAGTCCCCCACGTTTGAACAGAACGTGGACACATTGATGCCTGCTAAAAACTTTTATTTCTCCCTTTACTTCTGTGGGCACCATCCCTGGGAATATTGAAAATAAATAGCTTCTCTTTTTTTTTTTTAATAAAATTTTTATTGGTTTTTCAACGTTTATATAAACACAAACAATACACAGTACAAACAAACAAACACATAAACACAAGTATAATTTCAAATCCCTTTTTTTCTTAAACCCTACTTCACCGACTTCCCCGTACCTCCCCTTTCTGCATCCCTATTTCCAAATTTATTTCAGCAAGTCCTCCCCCTTAAATTTATCTAATTTTCCCTTGTTCTTCTCTTTTACTTGATCTTTTGCAGCTGTAATCCCCATTTTTCTATAACCTCAACATTTTAGCACTCATTAATTTTACAATATTTCTTAAGATAAATTTTGAATTTCTTCCAATCTTCTTCCGCCGTCTCTTTCCCTTGGTCTCGGATTCTGCCAGTCATTTCAGCCAGTCCCATATAGTCTATCACCTTCATCTGCCATTCTTCCAGAGTGGGTAGATCCTGTGTCTTCCAATACTTTGCGATGAGAATTCTTGCTGCTGTTGTGGCATACATAAAGAAAGTTCTATCCTTCTTTGACACCAATTGGCTGACCATGCCCAGGAGAAAGGCTTCTGGTTTCTTGGGAAAGGTACATTTAAGTACCTTTTTCATTTCATTATATATCATTTCCCAGAAAGCCTTAATCTTCGGGCACGTCCACCAAAGGTGATAAAAGGTACCTTCAATTTCATTACATTTCCAACATTTATTATCGGGCAAATGATAGATTTTTGCAAGCTTGACTGGGGTCATGTACCACCTATAGATCATTTTCATAATATTCTCTCTTAACTATTCCCAGTCAGCAAACATAATATTATGACCAATGTCTTGTGCCCACTTAATCATGGCTGATTTAACAGTTTCATCTTGTGTATTCCATTTCAGCAACAAGTTGTACATTCTTGACAAATTCTTAGTATTGGGTTCTAACAGTTCTGTTTCTAGTTTTGATTTCTCCACCTGGAAGCCAATTTTCCAGTCTGAAAATAAATAGCTTCTCAGAGTGAACCAGGTAGATCACCATCAAGACAACCAGATGATTCTACCCTTGTTTTGTTTTCTTTGCCGTTCTCTTCCTTTCTCTTCCTTTTCTCTTCCTTTTCAGCTGTGTCCCTTACAATAGTCAGACAGCATTCTATGAGCACTGAGGGTGCTTAGTCTTCATCCAGCTGTTTTTAGACCCTTATCTCCTTAAGGTTATTTCTTTTTTAAAATATTTACTTTCACAAACCACAGGGGTATTCTGAGTCTTTGCTCCCTCTTGCATATGGGTGGTACGGTTTTGGCTATGGAAGCGCAAACATGTGAAGACTTCACATCCTAGGAAGCTGCCTTACACCAAGTCACACCATTGGCCCATTTATCTCACTATTGTCTACAATGTCTTGCAGTGGCTCTCCAGGTTTTTAGGTCTGTTAATGACTTCTGCATGCAAAGCTGAGGCACCGCCCTTCCCTGTAATAGATTTGGAAACAAAATTGCTTCAGCTATTTCAGTGAAACTAACCACAGGAGCATACAAATGTGTTTAATGAAGGCCCAGTGTTTTTTTAGAAAATGGAAAAGCTTTGGGAGGTTGCAGAGTTGAGAAGTAGCAGGGGTAGTAGGAGTACAGTGGTACCTCGGGTTACATATGCTTCAGGTTACATACGCTTCAGGTTACAGACTCTGCTAACCCATAAATATTACCTCAGGTTAAGAACTTTGCTTCAGGATGAGAACAGAAATCGTGCTTCGGCGGCGCAGCAGCAGGAGACCCCCATTAGCTAAAGTGGTGCTTCAGGTTAAGAACAGTTTCAGGTTAAGAACGGACCTCTGGAACGAATTAAGTACTTAACCCGAGGTACCACTGTATCTGCAAATGTAAATACAGTACAAAAACTTGTAATGTTGGGGAAACTGCTTTGGGAGATTTTGAGCAGATAAATGGGAGCCAAAGTGTTAAATATCTCCCTCTGCCCCAGCTACACCCACTCAGAATTGAAGCCTCTTTTCATTTTTAAAACTATTGGGGCTTTATTTTATGCATTTGCATGTAATGTTTAATTTTGCTCTACAGACATGCTAGAAAGCCATAAAGTGGGAAAACAAAATTCCAACATTATTTTGAGGTCAAACTAGTGTATAATTCCAAAATATTTGGTGGGTTGGCAACAGAGCAGTTTGGCATCTGAGATGGTAAGTGTCAAGCCAATCCTGAAGGTACACATAAATAATTTATTTTAAAACTTTCAAATGTAAATTTGATCAATTTTATGGAAGGTTTTGACTTATTGTGAATAGGCAATCAAAGGACCGTATCAAGAAAAACAATTAACGAATGAATGCTATCAGCACATTCAGACAAGCATCCTTGGAGGCTGGGAGTGGGTTTTGGTAACTCAAAAGTAGGCCATGCATGAAAACTGGTATCCCCGCGCCAAATGGGATTGTGCTGAGATTTCCTGGCAGGTTTCTACTTGCAAATATACAACACCGAAAGAATCAAATGAAAAAATGAAGCAATTTGATAAACACAGCCAGATGAATTATCCTGCCAAAAATTTGTAGAAAAGATGTCCCTACAGATAGAATGTGTACTTATCTGCGCCTTATCAGTATTAAGTGCTAGGAAGCTGTTTCAAGCATGTTGCTAAGCACTTGAACACACTTTAATGACTTGTCCAAACAGATTGTGCTACTTGCATTAACCTTATGACATAAGCACATTTAAGCCTTAAGGTTACTATAAAGTATTTAAGTGGAGAGTGTGATTAATGGAGATTGTAAGGGAAAGTAGGGAAAGTGCTCAAGGGAGGAAAACAGGAATAAACTGAATGAAAACATAATACCCAGTGAAAGCGGAAGACTGAAAGGAGAAAAAGTACCGTATTTTCCCCTCTATAACACGCAGATTTTTTCTCCTAAAAAGGAAGGGGAAATGTCTGTGCGTGTTATTGAGCAAATGTGTGGTCCCTGGAGCCGAAAAATCAGGCAAAAATCAAATCGCGCTTCACGGAGAAGGGAAACCTGAAAAGAGGAAGTGGCTGCTTTCCTGCATTCTGCCTCAGGGTCTTACTGCCCACCCTCCTCTGTTTCGTTGCTGTGTTTGCTGAAACGGAACAAAGAGCAGGGAAAGCCCCTCCCCTCCAGGCAAGCAGAGGGGAAAGCAGAGTTCCTCTCTGTGCTCCGGTGCTGCTGGGGGAGAGGGAGAGAGAGGGGGGAGGGCGAGAGAGAGAGAGGGGCGGGAGGGAGGGAGAGAGGGGGAGGGGGAGAGAGAGGGAGGGAGGGGGAGAGAGAGAGAGAGAGATGGCTGGCTTGGGCGGGGAGAAACTTTTGCCTTTCTTTCCTCCCTCCCGTTAAATCCCTCTCCTGCATTCTTAGCCAGCTGCTTCTCTGCACACCCCTCTCATGTCCCTTCTTTGTTTTTCCTTCGCTCCCCACTTAAAATGTGGTTACAAAGCATAGATCCATATGGACCCTCAGGATCTTTGCATTGGGTCACCCCAAATTCACCATCAGATCACATAGCATGTCCATGGCTACAGCCTGCACCAAAAAAATCACGCACCCACTGTTGCCTGGGGCTGCAATGGTGCAAAAATGTGGTTACAAAGCATGGATCCACAGGGATTCTCAGGATCTTTACATTGGGTCACCCCAAATTCACCATCAGATCACATAGCATGTCCATGGCTACAGCCTGCACCAGAAAAATCATGCACCCACTGTTGCCTGGGGCTGCAATGGTGCAAAAACGTGGTTACAAAGCATGGATCCACAGGAATTCTCAGGATTTTTGCATTGGGTCACCCCAAATTCACCATCAGATCACATGTCTGTGGCCACAGCATGAAGCACAAAAATGATACATCCACTGTTTCATTCAGAATGTTTTTTCCTCCTCTAAAAACGATGTGCGTGTTATGGTCAGGGGCGTGTTATAGAGCGAAAAATACGGTACATACATACATAATTTTATTTGTTTGCCACCTTTCCACATTTCAAACCATGCTTAAGATGGCTTGCAACATGAAAAATACATAACTGCAACATAATAAAAGCTGTCATGAACAATAAATAAAACATTAAAATACAGAATCAGACAGAACAGTTTCCATATAAATCACAACAAAATCTAAAATAAAGATACAAAAAATCAACAGCAGCAACACCCCCAACAAAAAAACCTCAAATAAAACCCCAGCCAAAGAGTAAGGAAATGGAATCTAGGATGTCAGAGCTATTGGGTTGGTAACTTTTCTTTTTGGTTAACGTTTATGTCTCTGATTAATTCTCACATTGCTATGCAGATAGACGTTTTAGAGCAAGGCTTAAGTGCTGACAAAGACAACAAGTGGTTGTGATTCTAGTTTAGTAGTGATTAATGATACATGGCTAGAGGCCTGCAGCAGAGCTTTTGGCTGGCGATTTCAAATCAACAGAGGAGCACCAGCCATAGCCACACCTGCATAGCCTCTCATCTCTGCTTGTTCTCTCTCTTAGTTTCCTTACATTCTCAGACTCTTCCCTTTGGCCTTCTCCACCCTCCCAGGCCTTTGCTTCCCAGGCCCTGCTTTTGCTTTGTTTTCCTCCAGGCTTGCCTGTCCAGCCAGCGGCAGCAAAAGACCACAAGCAACTTCTGTGACATTAGAGCAACTCTGCCAGTCATTGTCTGAGACTTTATTGGGCACCGTCACTAAAAACACGCTATCACTTAATGTATGGCCACATACAGATTGCAGCTTCTATGCTACTGAGAGAGAAGCACAGCCATTCGAGACAAGTCAAATGTATTCCATATAACCTGTGTGCAAACACATGACCATGGACTAATCGACCACGAACCATTGGGCTACCGATTTTGGGTTGTTTCTTTCTGCAGCTGGTTTGCTTTGGACAGCACAACTGAATGAAATTTCATGTGTGTATACTTATGTATACTTGGCAATCTTCACACGATGCTTTTGTGGCGCTTAATTTATTCCTTTGACTTTCCTATGACACCCCCCCCCCCAATCTTCTGGATGCCATGCTCCTTCCTCATGGTTAGGATTGAATGAAAGGTCGATCTTCATTTCAGCATAGGATGACTGAGAAGCATTAGGGAAAAGGGTGATTGCTCTCACTGATGATAATGAAGTGATATTTTCCAGCAGGGATCTTCTCCCTCCTGCAGGAGAAAAGAAATGTGTGATGATGTTCTTACCCCTCCACAAATCAGATATTTCTCTGTTGTGCTGATAGAAAACCATTTCAACCAAAACAGGCAATTAAAGTGCTTGTAATCCACACATTGTCAGGTTTAAAGAAAGAAATCATTGAGCCGGGTAAACACCTGCTTTCCATAGGGGGTGAACTCCAGGTTTTTGTTTATCATAATGTACATGGGGTTGCATGTCTCAAATATGTTTAGAATAGGCATTTGTCAGTGGATAGAATATGGCAAGTGGACCAGAAAGTCAAACCCATATTTTGGAGAATGTAACTGTTGCGATGTCCTGCACTGCCAACATTTCATTGGAACAGTTTTGCTTCTGATCTGTTGAGCCAGCTTACAGTAAACTGGAGCATGGAAGAGGCAGAGCCAAGGCTTGACTTATAGCCAGGCTTGTGCACTGTCCTGCTCAGGAATGCCACAGGCTCTGTTTTTGTGTGTGTCACGTGGCTCCTCTTGTGGCATAGGTTGGCCACCCACCTGTTTCAGTCACCGACTCACCAACATCGTCCAGAGGGGAGAGAGTAGTTGAATCTGGTGGCTACAGATCTTAGCTGCTGCTACCTGCCTGCCTTCCTGCCCACTTTGTTCGCTGCTGCTCCTAGCAGCTCTTGTCATTTGCCTGCATTTTGGGCAGCCAGGTGCTTGGTAGCTGGAGACAGCAACTGGCACACAAGGAAGATGGGGAGGAGGAAAAGACAACAATGGTGGTAGCCTCAAACCTTGGGAGGAAAGTGTTAGATGGCATCTTGCTGAGCCCACTCCCCAGACAAAGCCACTGCCTTACACCAAGTCGGGCCACTGATCTTTCTAGCTCAGAAGTGATAGGATGAGCTGGGTGCTCCACCATCCCCATGACTAATGTCTGTCATTCTGAACCTAGTCCCTGGGCCTCAGGTACCCTGGGCACCAAACCTTGGTATGGAGAGATGGGGGCTGCTCCTGATCTGCGCTGGAAGGGACGTTACTTGCAGCATCTCTGTCACAGTGCCTCATTGGCTAGATGGTATTCATACTTTATGAATTAATGCTATTTTTTATTGTTTATTGCTACCGGGAGCTCAACTGAGGGTTTTTTTTAATAAAAGCAAATCACCCCCAATTAAATTGTGAAGTATCATTTCTCAGAAAGCTTGTGCTAATGTTTGGGAGTGTGACTGCTCTGTCAGAATTGCTTTAAATATTATTTATATATTGTATACTGCTATTCCCAGAAGCAGCATTAATTGATAAATGATATAATTCTAGCCTTGAGAACCAACAACAGGAAAATACTGTAGATTTTCTGCATTTAAATAAAATACTAATGTATGTATTGGCCATGCACAGTTTCTTTGCATGCATCACTTAAAAGCTATTTATAACTGCTGACTAATGTCCAGTGTTAGTCATAAAATATATTTCCATTACCTACGATCATCCATTTCAATATAGCCATGTTAGCAATGATTCCCCAAAATTAAAACAACACCCCCCCGCAGCCCTGACAAATGTCAAGAAGAATAATTGCTTTTGAACTTGATCCCATGGATTCACATGATTTTCATTTTTTCAAGCTTGACTCTTTGAAAACAGAAATGCAGTTACTCAGCATACCAGGGTTTTTTGCTCTTGGAAATAAGTAACACATTTACTCAAGCTGGAAAAATGAGTAATCACACCAGCTTATGCACTCTTTGATTGCAAAGAAATTCTTTTGTTAACAACTGAAGATTCAGCCTGTTGACAACATCTGGAGGTTGATAGAGTGGACGGGAGAAGGAACAGTGAAGTCGAAGCATGCAGAAGAGCATTTGTACACGGTTCATTTATCAAGAGACAAACTGAACCAGGAAGCAAAATTGCACAACAGTAAAATGTACTATAATGGGCTAAAGGATTTGGTGGTAACAGAAGCAGTTCTGTCAGGACTAGAGGGGGGGAGCCACAGGTGTTGAATATATGTTTAGATATTATTTATTTTGGAGCATTTATTTCTATTAAGGTAATTCTCCAGGCAGCTTGCAAAATATTTAAAATAAATCAGTAGTGCAGCAGAGTGGGGTAAAGGTGTATGCATATAAAGTTCTCTCCTAGTTCTCCAGTGTTCCACCTGCCACTCTCCAACTGAGAGAGTTGCTAGACTCTCCTGGTAGCCATGCGTTTGTCCCTCCAGACTTTCCTTACTGGTCTGCTCTCTCTCTCTTTCTTTCTCTCTCTCTCTCTCTCTCTCTCTCTCTCTCTCTCTCTCTCTGCCTCTGGTAACAGATATGTTCAAGTTAAGATAGGATACATCAGGCCCAGGGACCAAATATGGTCCCAGCTCTTGCCAACCTAGCAGTTCGAAAGCACGCCCAAAAGTGCAAGTAGATAAATAGGTACTGCTGTGGCGGGAAGGTAAATGGCGTTTCCGTGCGCTGCTCTGGTTTCGGTGTTCTGTTGTACCAGAAGCAGCTTAGTCATGCTGGCCACATGACCTGGAAAAACTGTCTGCGGACAAACGTAAAGCGTTTGTCTGTAAAGCGAGATGAGCGCCGCAACCCCAGAGTTGTCTGCAACTGGACTTAACTGTCAGGGGGTTCTTTACCTTTACCTTTTACATAAATTGGCATGTGCAAATTTTATGCAGTTTGTGCCCCAAGGCTTTTAAGTAGACAATGAGGCATGGGGAAAAAGCTGATCTGACCTAAGCAGCTACATTTACCGTATTTTCACTCTATAAGATGCACATTTTCCCCTCCAAAAATTAAGGGGAAATATGTGTGCGTCTTATGGAGCGAACACAGGCTCCTTGGCTTAAGCGATAGCAACGCGAAGCGTCCGAAGCACAGTGGGAGCGCTCCCACCGCACTCCGGAGGCTTCGCATTGCCTTCCGCTGAAGCCTGCAGAGTGAGAGGGGTTGGTGCACACCGACCCCTCTCGCTTTCCAGGCTTTAAAGATAGCCGCCTGAAACCTCTGGAGCACAGCGGGAGCCCCCGCTGCACTCCGGAGGCTTCAGGTTCCTTTCCCTGAGGGTAGGTGCCCCTTTAGCTAAGCGGGAGGAGAAATGGAAGGGGCTCCGTTTCTCCTGATGCTTTACTGAAGGGGTGCTGCGCAGAGAGGGGGAGATTTTTTTTCCCTTGTTCTCCCCCTCTAAAACAAGGCGCGTCCTATGGTCGGGTGCGTCCTATAGAACAAAAAATACGGTAATTTTTTTGGCAACCACCCTCATTGAGCTGGAATGATGAGGGATGGTTGCAGTTTGGGATCTTGCCTAGCCTCTCCAGCCTCCAATGATGGTAGTGGTAGCTCTTGTCCTGGGAAAGACACAGTTGCTATTACAGTCAGCTGAAGCTGATTAGCAAGGTGGGAGCCACCCCACCTTCAAGGTGAGCTGCGGTGGTGTCTTGAGGTATCCAGTCTTGATCTTAGTTGAAGAATTTCAAGTAGACTCCTAAAACTCAATCTTAACGTAGAAGCCACTACCAACCTAGTGAGGTGTAGTGGTCAGAATGTTGAACTGGGACCTCAGAAACCCAGGGTTCAAATTCTCACTCAGCCATGAAGCTCATTGGGCCAGTCCCCATCTCTCAGCCTAACCTACCTCACAGTGTTGCTCTAAGGGTAAAATGGGGAGGGGAAGAGACATATATACTACCTTGAGTTCCTAGGAAGAAATGTGGGGATATAAATATAATAATAAATAATCAAAAACTGTCTTCCAACAGCAAAGCCACAGATTGGTTAAGAACTTTTAATTATTATTATAAGCCACATGTTGAATCAGAACTTTATTATTATCATTATTATTATTATTATTATTATTAGGAACCCTACAATATGTTGGAATCTTGGTTCTGCCTAATACTGAATGCCCCGGAGTCCTCCAATGAACTACTGAAAAATGTGCTTCCATCCATAAATATGAATAGCCTTTTTATTCCTTTGAGGTTACTCATGTGGATAAATGTTTGCCTGGACTGGAACTAAGTGATGGCAGGACATAAATTTTATTTGTCTTTAGACCTAAATTATAAGATAGCCATAGAGAAAACTATAACCGAGCTGAGGTAAGTTAGCTTAGAGTTGATTTTGGCAGTAGAGGGAGCCAAGAACTAAGACAGGGTCAGTGTTGTTGTTAATGGAGTTGTGAAGGAGAGATGGGGCTGGCTAAAAATGCAAGGGCCAAAGACCTAAAGTTCTGCTACCATTCTGCTAGCCATCATTCTGCTACCAGCAGAAATTCCTGTTTTTCTGTTGCCTTTTTCTGAAACTTTTCCAGCTCTACAGTGTCACATTTGAATCAGTTAGCCAGAAATTCACAAATATTTCATATATGCACCATAATTTATCCACTGTTAAACTGTTTCGGAGTAATTCCCTTTCTTTATGATTCTTTTTTTTATATATAAATATTTTATTGCAAGTTTTAAACAAAAGAAAATCACCAAACATATACAATACCTTCACGAAAGAGTAACAAACAAAAGAAACACAAATAGACAAAAACACAAACATAGAATAAAAAAGATCATAACCATTCATATCTCATTTTTTCATAACTATCTGGACTTCCTCACACCTCCCTTTCCTGCGTTCTCCGTAATAAAGTTATAAACAGCAATTTATTACCTTATTTCAATTCTTATTTTCTAGTTCTCATGTATTATGCCTCAGACTTTCTTTATGATTCTTAAAACTGAATTTTTCTTTACTACTGCTCCAGTGCAGTAGCTATCTATTATGACCCCAAGATCAGTTTCTAGCTGATTGAAGACAGAAGTGTACATGTGGATTTATGATTTAAAAATGAAACCAAACCCAGTGTGTGTGCACTCTTAATAGGCCATTTTTTTGCAGCCTGTTTTGCAGATCTCCACAGTTTACCTAGGATTTTATATTCCTGTGTAATTTGATGTCATCTGCAAATTTAGGCTGCATTATACTAGCCACGCCTGACTCATGATCATTTATGAGTTAAGTAGCACTGGTGCTAATACACATCCTTTGGGGAGCTTGCTATTAACATCACCATTCCAATTGTCGGTGTATCCTTGGTTTTTTTTAACCAGCTGTTGTTCTATAAAAGGGCCTCTTTTAGTATCACTTGACTTCAAAGTTCCCTTAAGACTCTTTGATTTGTGGCTTTGTCAAAGGTTTTCTGAAGGTCAAGTATACGCTAGGGATGCTCAAGAAATTTGATTTCTGTGAATTCCAGTGCTAACAGACCCATATCTCCTAGATTAATGTGCAGATCAGAACATAATTATCCCTCAGATTTTCCACCTATCTAAATTTTGCTGTGTAGTTCTTGGCTCCTAAAACAGACCAAAATATATTTAAAATGTGAATTTTAGTGTAGATTAGATTTAGAAATTTGTATATTGGGACAAAATCTTAATTAAATATGTATTTTTATTAAATATATACATATTTAAATATCTTTTTTGGAGATTAAAACAACATTTGCAGAAACAGCACTGGAGTGGGCTTATAAATGAGCACATGTGTAATTGACAACATTAGGAACTGGTGCAGAGGGGTGCTCTTAGCACTGGTGTCACCTCTGCTGACTATAAACAGGAGTAGATAGGTAGCCGTGTTGGTCTGCCATAGTCAAAATAAAAAAATTCCTTCCAGTAGCACCTTAAAGACCAACTAAGTTAGTTCTTGGTATAAGCTTTCGTGTGCATGCACACTTCTTTTGTGCATGCACACGAAAGCTCATACCAAGAACTAACTTAGTTGGTCTTTAAGGTGCTACTGGAAGGAATTTTTTTATATAAACAGGAGGGATGAGATGGCTGGGGGGTCAGTGCTAAACTCCCTGTTGCCTTGCCTTTCTCAATCTCAATTAGCCTCAATGACTGGGATGCCAGGAGGTGAGGTGTACTCTGTTGCCCTTGCTTGCTGGCTGATCCTGATTGACAGGGACTGAGAACTGCCTGATCATTCCATCCCTCTTATACAGCAGGATAGCAGTATCCCTAGTACAGTGGTACCTCGGGTTAAGAACTTAATTCGTTCTGGAGGTCCGTTCTCAACCTGAAACTGTTCTTAACCTGAGGTACCACTTTAGCTAATGTGGCCTCCTGCTGCCGCCGTGCGATTTCTGTTCTCATCCTGAAGCAAAGTTCTTAACCCGAGGTACTATTTCTGTGTTAGCGGAGTCTGTAACCTGAAGCTTCTGTAACCTGAGGTACCACTGTATATACAGTACAGAGCACTTCACACAACGGCTCTGCTAATAGAATTTTATTCATAATCATTCCATCACATCAAGAACATGGAATAATAGCCTGCTGTCTGGTAGGTCGTCCCATCAAATATTAAGTTCCCAGTTTTGGAAATGTTAGCATTTCATTTGTGCCTTGTGCCTGTTCTTTCTGGGAGCTTGAAAATATGGTAGCTGTGGGGCAGAACAGCATCAGTAGTAGCACTGCTTCAAAGTGCCTTCAGGCCTGTGTTTCCTACACAGTTCATTTTAGATATGGAATTTAGAAAGGTGTCACTTCTCTGATTTCATTAGAGTGATATGTTACAGTTTCTGAAATGTGATCTTAATCATACAGTGGGAAAGAGTGTCCAAAGTTCAAAAGCCAAAAAGAAAACTGAAAGCACAAAATTGTCCATAGAAATTATGAAAAATCCACATCCTCCAGTTTACATTCATGTGGCTCCTCCTGCGTGAATGAAACTCAAGAAATACCTGTGGCACAGTTCTGAAATTCCCTTTTAGGAACCCTCATTTCAGCTTTTATAGGTTACTTTTTGCCACTCTGTGGTTTCTGGACTGTTCCAGCAACTTCCACAGCAAAAGCAAGTTTTCTGTTAACATGCTAGGACAGCATATGCAACCTGGAGCTGAAAGGCAAGCTATGTTCTCTCTGGCACATGCACACACTCCTATGCTCCTGACTAAGCAAGTTACATTGCAGTTATATTTGAAGTGGACTATTTGATTTGTGAGCAGGAAATAACGGGTTTCCGTGGTAGGATCACTGGCTGCAAACTCTCAAATCTCTTAAACCTTGAATAAGCCAGGCTATGACCCCTCAAAACATCACCTAAACCTTGTAACAGAGCTATACTGTATATCATCATCATCATCAAACCTTTTATTGGCATCACATACAAACATCCATAGTAAATCAATGCAGAATTACCACCTCCCCAATGTAGCAGAACATTTGTCAAATGAAAAGAGGCAAAAAAAGTCTAACGTTACAACCATACTGTATATGAGACTGTCTGGTCAGTCTTTTGCTTACCTGGTAAACTAGCACCAGAAGTAGCCCTAAGACCTGTGAGAAAGGGGAAAGAGGCTGCTGACAGAACAACTGGTTTCCTGATTATCCTATCCATGTGTCTCTTAGCTAGGATGGAGAAGACAGACAGGACTCCCTGAGTGTCTGATACACTCCCTTCTCTGGGGATTGAGGGAAACAAGGCTTTGCAGGCCAAGTGGGTGGAGGAATTGAAGGCCAATGGATGGAGAATCTGAGTGCTAGAACCTGCTTAGTGCAGGCCCCATGGAAAAGGAGGGCAGCCCTCATAGGTCTTCCCTGTAGTCTGCCATGGGCTGTCTGCTCCTACCATAGGTGCCACTACCAAATTCTCCTTAGCCCACTAGACAGCTGACTACTCTTCCTGTGCACCTGAGAGGAGCACTATTCCCAATGAGTCATCTAGTCCAACTCCTGCAGAATCTCAACTAAAGCATCCATGACAGATGGTCATCGAAACTCAGCTTAAAAACCTCCAGTGGAGGGAGAGTCCACCACCTTCCAAGGGAATCTGGTCTACTGTTAAACAGCTTTTATTACCAGAAAGTTCTTCCTAGTTTTTGGCTGCAATCTCCTTTCTTGTAACTTGAATCCATTGGTTCAGGTCCTGCCTTCTGGAGCAGGAGAAAACAAGCTTTCTCCATTCCACATGTGACAGCCCTTTAGGTAGTTGATAATGGCTATCATATCTCTTCCCTGTCTCCTCTTTTCCAGACTAAACATACCCAACTCCCTCAACTGTTTCTCATAAGGCCAAGTGTCCAGACCCTTGACCATCATACCCAATGCAGATCTAAGACCAATTCCATATACTTTTTTGTACATTGTGGCTCATTCTAGACAACCACAGGTAATGAGTTTGTTGGGCCTGCTTCCTCGAAAGTTTTCAGGCAGCTGGTTGGTCAGGCATCCATTATGGATGTATTTATATATAGTAAAGGGTCTCCTGATCCAGAGGAGGGAATTGGATCAGCTGTCCTGAAGGTTCTTTATGAGCTTTTCTATGAACCCTAAATATCATCTAAAAACATCAAACATTAATCCAGTTAAGGTTTTCTTCTGTGCTTCAGGGGAAAAAAATGATAGTAGAGGATGTGAGGAACATGAATAAAATGGCTCCAGCAATACAGCTAAAATGAACAGGAACATATGGGGCCAACACTGCTCAAAGAGATCCAAGTTTAGTGGGACAACTGCTTGATGACTAATGCATTTTCTTTTTCTTTTCTTTAAAAAAAGCTCTTGGTGCTTCTGCACCACAACAACAGATTTTGCAGTGCTAGAAACCTTCTGCCAGATGGATTGCTCAACCCTTGGAAGGAGCTTTTATCCCCACACATAGTCAATCATCGCAGGCACTGTTTGCAGGACAGCCACATGGAATGTAGCAGTAAGGGTTTTTTTAGTATGCTTTTCTGAAGAAACATGGCAAGGAACACTGAATACTCTAAGGTATAAGGCATGAATTCACTGGCCTATGATTGGGGTCAGTATTTTTGAATCATATAGCACACACAGGATTAGATCACTGATGGAGACAGAGCAAATGAGAAAAGCATAAACTTATTTTGGATCTATAAGACTACGCTGTTGGCCTATGCAAACAGCAAGTGCTACTCTTCAAAATGCAAGGTTTCTTTCTTTCTTTCTTGCATGCTGATGCTAGTTTACTTTTTTCTCTTGGATCTGGTAGCTGATTTGACCTTGCTCAGATTATGCCTAGACTGGCCTCTTGGCCACCCAGGGCTTGGAACTGAAAAAGGGTCCCAGGTAGAAGCAGACGTTTTGCACAAGCAAGAATCCTCTCAAATGCGCTACTAAGTTTCTACACTTCAATCTGAAGGGAAATGGTGTGGAGATTCCTCTCTTTCTTACTTGTGAACACAAGTTCCTCAATGTGTGCTGGCTCCGCCCCCCTTTTTAGCTGCCCGAGCGGACCTGAATGAAGCCTGCACATTCATGGTCCACTCCTGAGGCCTCACCCCCAATGGCACCATGGATTGGTTCATTTAAATGATGGGTTTGGTGGGAACCCCCAATGCTCCACGGTGCCGGGAAGGAGGGCCAGCCAGGGCAACCCGGCGTGTTTCCAAGAAGATTGGGGGTGCAAATGGCACCCATCTCAGATGGATGAGCGCTTGTTCTTCACCAAGTTGGAGCCACATGTCTAAAACCTGTGGAATCTGGCAAAATGTTGTTTTTCTTTGTAACTGATAATTCAGCTGCCCCCCCCCCCAAATGTTGAAAAGAGTTATTATCTATTTTCTGCTATCAAATAAAATATTAAAAAGCTGGTGGGTTCTCAAGACAGTCTCTCTCAGGCTAGCCTGCCTCACAGCATTGAGTTCACTTAGATGCTAAGTAATTATACTGCTGTGTTGCTTAAGTGTCCTCAGGACCCCTTGACTGCCACACCAGCTTTAGTGGTCACTAGTTGCCACTGATCCCTGGAGTAAAATCTAAATGCTTATTAGACAAACAGAACAACATTTAAGTATGGTAATAATTGTGCTTCCCATTCAATTTTACTTTTGGTATAGGAATTACAGGGGGGAAATCCTATAAACATTACCTTTTCTATTTCCTTTGCCCATTGGTGAGTTCCAGTAGCTGGGAAAGATGTAGTTAATAGCAAAATAATTTATACAAATTGTATTCCAGACTTTTGTTGTCATATTAAATATGTGGCAATAGATTTTTAAATGAACTATTAATAAAGCATTGTAGTTCACAATGACTTGCCCAAAGATAACCAAGCGCTTGTCTCCTTGTGTTTTCAGAAGTAGAGTTGCTGTAGTGGGATTTACCAGAGAAGAGTATTCTGGTTTTTTGTTCTGTGTGTGCTTGACTGTCCTCCAAGTGTAAAGATTCACAGTTGTTTTCTTGTAACAATTGGTTGTCCCATAGGGTGAGAATGTGAGGAGGGAGGACAAACTCCAGTTGTGCTTGTGCTGGACATGGTTCCACCATATAAAACGATGGGGGGTGGGGAGCTTAGCATGGGGAAGTGCAAATTCCAGTCTTAAAAGTAGCATCAAAATAGGAGTGCAGTCAAAATAAGTGTACTGAGTCTGGGTGGTGAATATGATTGGTGAGAGCTCTGATTTCTGGAATCATTCTATATTATGCAAAACATGTAAGAGGGTTTTTTCACAGTGAAGATGATTTCTTGTGTATCTTTGTGGTTTATAAGTCACTTCCTGTGTGTTGAAAAATAATTTTTTCTTGCTGCAACTTTCAGTTCTGCAGGAAACATATTCTACTGTTGCCTGCCATACTGTTCTGTCATGTGCAAATCCTGAACAATGAAATCAATGGGCTTTAGAGCCTTTTAACTTTGCACTGGATGTTTTGCAATGCTAAAGACAGATTCTTACCATCTTCCCATAAATGGACGTAAGATGCAATCTCCTTGTTGGGGTACAAGATCAGATACATATTTTAATGAGGAAGGTCAGGAAAACAACAGAGGAAAGCCAATCTGCAGAGAGCAACCATAGGTTATACTATTAAACTTCTAAATCTAGGTATATTCTAAATAGCTTGGAGCATGATGACATAATATAATTTTAAACAATTAAAACTGGTTACTAATTGATGTGTGGGAAGGATCAAACAACAGGGAAAGGAGCATTGAGTGGCATGTATAACAAATGAGGGATGCAGGTGGCACTGTGGTCTAAACCACTGAACCTCTTGGGCTTGCTGATTGGAAGGTCAGCAGTTCGAATTCGCTTCTGCCAGCCTAGCAGTTCGAATGTATACCAGTAGATAAATAGGTACTGCTGTGGCGGGAAGCTAAACAGTATTTCTGTGTGCTCTGGATTCTGTCACGGTGTTTCATTGCGCCAGAAGCAGTTTAGTCCTGCTGGCCACATGACCCGGAAAGCTGTCTGTGGACAAACGGTGGCTCCCTCGATCTGAAAGCAAGATGAGCGCTACATCCCATAGTCGCCTTTGACTGGACTTAACCATCCAGGGGTCCTTTACTTTATATAGAATCATAGAATCATAGAGTTGGAAGAGACCACAAGGGCCATCGAGTCCAACCCCCTGCCAAGCAGGAAACACCATCAGAGCACTCCTGACATATGGTTGTCAAGCCTCTGCTTAAAGACCTCCAAAGAAGGAGACTCCACCACACTCCTTGGCACTAAATTCCACTGTCGAACAGCTCTTACTGTCAGGAAGTTCTTCCTAATGTTTAGGTGGAATCTTCTTTCTTGTAGTATGGATCCATTGCTCCGTGTCCGCTTCTCTGGAGCAGCAGAAAACAACCTTTCTCCCTCCTCTATATGACATCCTTTTATATATTTGAACATGGCTATCATATCACCCCTTAACCTCCTCTTCTCCAGGCTAAACATGCCCAGCTCCCTTAGCCGTTCCTCATAAGGCATCATTTCCAGGCCTTTGACCATTTTGGTTGCCCTCCTCTGGACACATTCCAGTTTGTCAGTGTCCTTCTTGAACTGTGGTGCCCAGAACTGGACACAGTACTCCAGGTGAGGTCTGACCAGAGCAGAATACAGTGGCACTATTACTTCCCTTGATCTAGATGCTATACTCCTATTGATGCAGCCCAGAATTGCATTGGCTTTTTTAGCTGCCGCGTCACACTGTTGGCTCATGTCAAGTTTGTGGTCAACCAAGACTCCTAGATCCTTTTCACATGTACTGCTCTCAAGCCAGGTGTCAAATGTTGTCACTGAAAAGCTGATGTAGATAATTCTTCTGGAGTTGCCAGCAACAGACTTGAGTTAACAAGATGCAGAAATAGGAGGCTAACTTTAGAAGGAATAATCATTTAACCTCACAATGTGTGGGGGGAGTAGACCTGACAATTATAAGTTAGGATATTTGACAACCTCCATGCAGGATGTTTCTTAACAGCTGGCAATATGACGCAAGTTGACTTGACGTGGGGTGATCGCCTAAAATCCATCTTCAGCTTTGCCAGTGTAAGGGCTACCATGTTTTCCTTTACTTTTGTTCTCTGCCTTGCAGGGGACCTGTGTCCTTTCTCAGTGCTGAACCCAGTAGCAGCTGCCTTCCATGGGGAATGAGCCCACCCTTTTCTCCTCCTGCAGCATTTGGTGCAACCTGGTGCCAAGGTTGGTACCAAGCATGACCTGCCCTAGTTAGGTTTTACACAGCACCTCTCCCATTCCTTTAACCCTGTTGGCATTTTTGGATTGTAATGCACCAGCAACGCTACCTAAAATTCAGGATAAATAGTTCTCTCTTGTGTGTTTATAGTTCTTGATTCCTCTGGTCACCAGCAGATGGCTGTATGCACTTGGGTAAGAAACTGCTTTGTTGCCTTTACAAGGCACAGCTGCTTTTCTTTACTTTCATGCAGTAAACTGAAAATAGGACTCAGGGGCCTCATTGAATATCACTTTAGTTTAAGTGTATTATCATATTATACAGTGTGTCTGAGGAAACCCTTAAGCATTCATTGTTTGGCTAATGATGCATGGCAGCATATTCAGAACCCCCTAATGAGTTTAATGTCACATTCTGATAATAATGTTGGAGCATCTCTGGCACTTGGTCTGATTCCTGCTATACAGATGTTAACTCTGCAGCTCTGTAGTGCCTCTCTTTTCAGGTTTCACATTATAACAGCGATTGAATTTCTGAAGTTAAAAGTGGTTTAATGAAGGATTCAGTAATAAGGGGCTGGGAAATTACAGTTTTACTATTGTAGGGCTTTGCAGAAGCCACTTGTGACTGCATAGAGAACCCTTAAAGCACAATAGGAAAGATGAATCTATCCTCCTGCTTTCTTTGGGCCAGGAAGATTTATTTTTGACCACTTACCATACTGCAGCAGAGTGATAAGACAGTTTTCAGAGAATGGGGAACAGGACGCTTTCCATCTGCTGCTGTCACCTAGGGCTCTATGGTTGTTCTGTGCCCACACCGCCATTCCTTGGATGAAATGGCCGCTGATGATAATAAGCTCTTCAGACTCTGATGCTGCAGTATTGACAGCCTTGTAGCAATCTGCTGACATCACTGTGGTCATAAAGGAAGAATGGGGCTCTTAGCAAGCTCTGTTCATGTCACACTATATTGACCTCTCTTTCAGAGCTGTTGGAAGAAGGAGTGAGATTATGTATGTGAATTGTAGAGTTGGGGTGGTGGTGGCCTTCTAGATAATCTAGTCCAACCCCTTACTGAATGCACAATACGGAATCCCCAGCAGATAGCCATCCAGCCTCTGCTTCAAGACCTTCCCCCCAGGTAATTGGTTTAATTGCCCTGCACACTCCTGATTAGCAGGTCTTCACCTACCTCCCCTCGCCTCCCCTCTGCAGCCCCATCTTGCACATGGACAGGGGTAGATGCAACCCATAAGTTTTGCAAATCAGTTTACAGGTGATCACACCACACACAATAAAACCATACAACCTCAAACACACAAAATATTACTAAAATGATTGCTAGATAAACAAAATACCCAATGTAACATAGCCTGAATAAAACCAAACTACTCTATATTACGAGGAGTGTGGAGAATGGAGCAGGCGGGGGTCTTTCCCACCCTTACTCAGAGATGCTGGGAAATAAATCTGGGCAGAGCTCACTCAGTTAATCATGAGACTCTTAATCTCATGGTTTGAGCCCCATGTTGGGCAAAAGTTTCCTGCATTGCAGGGAGCTGGAATAGATGATCCTCATGATCCTATGATCCTTTTGCATGCACTTCCTTTGCTACTCAGCTATGCCCCCCCCCATTGTTTAAACTTTCAGAACTGATTATAGAAACAGTCAAGACTCAAGGCTATATATATTGGGATGAGAAATATGATCAACATTTATACCTTGTGCAGGATTCCTTTAGGCCTGGTCTGAGTGACTGGTCCTTTGCCTGTTCCACGTGGGGTTGCATTCTCTGCGAAGGAGCAGGCTTGCAGTCTGGCAGTGCACCTAGATCTGTCACTGATGCCGGAAGCCTAGGTGTTTTCAATGGCTTAGAGTACTTTCTGCCAGCTTCAATTTGTATGCCAACAATGATGATTCCTGGACAGGGATGTGCACTGTCTGCAAGATTTGACTTTTATCTGTAGATTAGGGAGGCAGCCTAATCCGTTTTGAAGCAGCTCTGTGTCTCTGTGTTGAAAGAATTGCACTGCCTGCCTGTATGCTACTGGGCCAGGTTTAAGATCTTGCTTTTTAGTTCATAAAGACCAAACCAATTGAGGACCAGCTTATCTTAGACACCTTTTTGCCCCCTGTATCACGGCCTAGTCCTGGCACTCAGCTGTTGAAGTGTTTCTGGCAGTGCCACACGTTCAGTGTGTGGTTAGTGGCAACAAGGCCTTCGCTGTGGTGGCACCAACATTATTGAACCCTGTTGCCATGGTGAATAGATAGTTATTGCTCTGTTTTAGAAATAGGATGAAGACTCCCCCCCCTACTAAAGCCTTCCTCAGCTGAATTCTTGGTTTTAGTTTTGAGGCCAATAGCTTTAGTTTATATTAAGTGATTTATAAATTCTTAAAACAAATAAACAAATAAGCTTTATAGCAGCAACTGTTTAATTAGTTGGGTCCTCAAAATTCAGAAGCAAACAGTGAAGATAGCTGGAGTGTTCCATGTCAAACATTTGTATTTAAATAATTATGAAAATTAATCTCATGTTCCCATGAAATGTGCTCAAGGTGCCTTCACAATTTAATATTGAAACAATGAACAGAAAAAGAATGGGTCACTGATGAATAATAAAAAGTATCTCTGGAGAATAGCATAGCAAATAAGACGCTCATAGGCACTGTCCCTCAGTACAACTCCTCTGGCAGGGGAGGGGACTCATAATAGGGCGTCAGGTGGAGATCTTAATAAATAGGCAGCTCATATGGCAACAGTCGATCCTTCAGTTTAAGTTTTAAACACCAGCCTTAAAACAATTTGGAGAAGTTGAAAAATATAATAGATTGTTATGAAAAAGCAAATAAAAAAGATTAAATTCAAAGGCTGTAATAAGGTAGGAAATTCTCCTGTACAAGTTGCAATAAATGTTTGACAAAGAGGCACAGACATTGCACCGAACCACTTTCAGTGCCTTTCTGGAGAGCTGGGGGGGGGTCTGGTTTTGAGACAGGGAGGGCTGCTCTGGAGCCTAGAGACAGTCCCAGGACTTCCAGCTACACACACACACACACACACACACACACACACACACACTCTATCTCTGGTATGTGTGCTACAGGCTCATTTGAATCACAGCCAAAATAGTTTACTGGGACCAGATGGAACTTGGCAGTTGTTTCCATTTAGCATTCAAAGTGGGATATTTCAATGTATATAAAGTAGGCAATAATTCGGGAATGTTTCCTTTCTCACTTCAGATAGCTTTCCATTTCCTCTTAAAGTCTCGAGAGCCAAAAGGCACTATCAACTTATCACTTGCCCCCAAACAGAGGACAGAGCCAATTGCTCTTGTAATTTGCCTTATGTAATGCTTTTCTCTTCCTTAAATATTAACATCAAATTGCTCCAGACTTTTTCCTGTGTTACAAAGACATCTATAAAATTAAACTCTGGAATTGAATAAGTAAATTAGCCAAGTCAGCATCCTGATTTCAAGTCAGTATGCATTTAATGAATCTAGAAAACTCCATCCCTCATCATCTCAGGACAGAAGACTTTAGTAAGGAGCCAAGAAAATTGAAGTTTATTTAAATTCTCTGAAAGCTAGCTTCAAACTAGCTTTCATGAGTGGTCTTGCCCAAGTCCAAAAATAAACCCTACAGGAGGATTTGAGAGGCCACAACTCTGAGGTGGAAAAACACAACCAAGTGTGGACCACACTGCAAATATACTTTGAATGCCAGTCTTCCCTCACATAGGCCAAAGTAAACTAGAGCTCAGTCCACCAAATTCACTGTGGCACTTTCTAATGCCTACTAACTCTGGGTCTCTGTGCAATGACTTAAAGGCCCACTGTGCCACGAAGGTGGCTCAGAGGTGAGCCACCTGAGGTTCTCTAGATGTTGTGGGACTCCAACTCTCATCACTCCCGGCCAGCGTGGTCAAGGATGATGGGGTTTGTAGGCTGACAACATCTGGAGATCAAGAGGTTCCCCATCCCTGACAAATAGTCAGTCAGTCAGTCTAGGCCTCCTCATCCTGATGTCATCCCTTTCTGGGACATAGCCAAATGTTGTAATCAAACCAGTTGTTCAGTGTGTAAACAAAGAGACATACGCCTGCTTGGATGTTGCATACTTTGATTTGTAACCCCTTATTCCCTAATCTATGATACAAGGCAATAAGTCTATTTTATTCTCTGGTGAGGAAAAATGATATATGTACGTAATCATAGGCCAGGGATGGAGTCCTGCTTCCATCAGTCCCAGCCAGCAATGGATAATTGGAGCTGAATAAGGTCAGGAGAGCCATGGGATCGCCATCCCTGTTACAGACCTTTTATAGTACAAGTTCTCATGTAGGAAGGCTAATCCCTCATGCATACTATAGGATCCTGGGCTGAGCTCTAGGCCACACAACTTCACCAATGTCAGAGGATCAAGCTGTGAGTCAATTCAAGGAGATCTTTAATTCTGTTTGTTTACACTATTATGCTTAATTGTGAAAGCTGCTTTAGTTCTACTGCATTGGGGCCTACTTTGTAGTAAACATTGCAGTCTCAGATAATTAAATCTGAATGTACTTCAGCCTCTTAAGCTACAGTGGGGGAGGGAGATGTGCTTACGATGACTTGAATAAGTGGAAATCACCCCCACTCACCCCTTTTTCTGGTGAGCAGATTGATTGAATTTATGGAGCTATTGCTAAATGTTTCTTGCAAGGTCTCTTGCTGCTTTCTTGCTGTCCAAGCAGACCTTGAGCAGGTATAGAGAAAATACACGGTTGAGATTCATTTGGATTCTGTCAGAAGTAAACTGCTGTGAGCTTCCAAGAAAACATTTAACTTTTTACCAACTATAAATTCATAGGGTTGCATGAATATGAAGCCATCCACTGTTAGGGGGCAGACTTCTGCCAGTGCAATGGGACTTATTCTCCCTATACCCCATCTGCTCCAAAGGGCTGGAGAAACCCCCAGAACAGATTGGGCAGGGCAGGGAGAGTTGAGGGAGGGGACACCTCATTGCACAGGCGGAAGTCTTTGCACCAACAGGACAGCTTCATTAGATATAACCCAAAGAATTTATCTTAAGAGATTATTGTTTTCTTTAAAGCTTTGTTGCATCTGAGACCACTATGTACAATTTGGAGATTGGGGTGGGGGGGGAGTGATAAGTACGAGCATCGTTTAGTTTGTGATATAGTACAGAATTTGAAATTGCATGAACTTTCTGAATACTGGTTTTGTGATGGTCCGCTTGATACATGGTGTAAAGCAGCTGCCGGTTGGAGTAGACTGGAGGAAACTGGGCAGGCTGGAGCCCTAGTAAACCCCAGAGCAAAGGCTTTTAAAGAAGCTTACGGTAATAGCTGCAGTAAATCTGAGCATCTGCAGATTCTGAACCAATGATGTTTTTCCATAGCAATTTGAGGTTTTCAAGGTATGCAGATTATGTTTCATTAGCAGATTAAAAACAAAAACCAGCCATATAGAAGTTGCAGGGAAGAAACCCAGCCCAATTAATATTGTTGTCCATTTCATGTGAATGAGGAACATATTGGCTGTGTTCACATGTCATGGTTATATCATAGTTTACCATGAACATGAACATTGTTGGTGTTTTGCTGCTTGCCTAGTGAGAGCAACAAACCATGACTCTTGGCTTAATGTTATGTCTGAACCAGGGATCATTATTTGCTTCACTCAAAGCATGATGTGAATCCATGGCTTGTTTTGAGTGAAACCAAGCATGACTTTCATAGACATAAGGCAGGTATATATTAAAAAGATTTAAAGCAATAGGGTAATTTCCACCCTTTGGAAATAGAACATTGTCAATTTTTGACTGAGGATTTGCTGTGTTATCTGTCTTTTGGAACTGAATGGTTTGCAGATGGCGTTCAGGAAGTGGTTTCTGTATTTTTGGAATGTGAATGTCATTCTTCACTAGTAACTTGGATTTGATCTTCGTATGTGCACATGTGCATACACATAGAGGAAATAAGAATACTTCTAGGATTTGTGCTTGACCTCAAAATATCACAGGCTCCAGCCATTTGGAAGGCATAATTCTTTCCAGTTAAAGGAATGTATAAAAGCAATTGCTGTTGCTGTCATGTTGCTTTTGTTTTTATTTCTATTTTGTTACTCAAAAGTAACTTGGAAACAGCCTGTGGCTGTATCATAACTCATCACAATTCTTGCAGGAAAAGCCCAGTGTCCTATTTCTAGTTAGCAGAACAGTGCCCTCTTGTGGAACAACCTACAGAGTCAGTGTTGACAGCAAAACGAAATCTAATTTTACTATGTATCTATGAACACCTTATGTAGACTTCTGCATGTTCATTCTTTGAATAAGAGTTTATGATGCAACTGCCCAGGATAATTTCCAAGAGAGAATTTTTTTAAACTGTAGTTGATGGACTTGAACATTCAGCCTGGTCATCATACAAATGAGAGCAGTAGTCTTGAATCAGCTGCTTACCAGCTACAATGGTACTTTGGTTCTCAAACTTAATCTGTTCTAGGAGTCTGTTGGACTCCATTCAAAAACCAAGGCACAGCTTCCGAATGGCTGCAGGAGATTTCTGCGGCGTTCAGGATACTTGGGGCAATTGTTATTCTGTGGAATATTTCTACCATTTGCTTTTTAAAAATCTTCCATTTCTATAAATAGTGTATTTTTTATTATGAACTGGTTCCCCAGAGGTATGTCAACAGACAAAAAGATTAAACCAGTGGTCAGCTACCAAAAACATCCATTTGTCCACTGTAGGAAAGAGGATACTGGACCTAATATGCTTTTGGCCTGAGTTAATAAGAGATAATTTATCACACACCAGTGAGTTTTAATCCTCAGTTTGGGAGTCACTGCAATAATATAGTCAGATGTCTGGGCCCAGGCAGCCTAGTGGAGGTAGTTGACTGTTAATTTGGCAGGGATGGGGAAAAGCAGTTTGAAGTGAATGTGAACTCTTACAATGATTCTAAGCCTGAACTATCAATGCAATCTGCATCTTTGATTGTCATCACCACCATCAAATAATAATTAATTTCTAAACAATTTACTCCAGCCCTTCTCTTTCTTTGCAAGACTCTTTTTCACATTTCTGGCATTATGGGCAAACATGCTTGCTGTGTCAAAAGTAATTTTTGTAGCTTTTAAATATTTATAAATGCCCAGAGGACTGTGGTCAATGGACAACCTAAACGGAAAAAAAGAAACTCAAGTAACATGTAAATCCATGAATGCCAGTTAGGAGACATTTCTGTAATCTCCAAAGCCACAGAAGGAACATTGGAGATCAGGAAAGAATCAAAGCTGATATTCATGACTTCCCTGCTCATGTTCAGCCTCTGCAGATTCAGCAATGCTCTTCGCTAAACCCTGTTGTGCGGATAGGAAAACTCTGGCCCCCAAAACTCAATGAAGCCCTCCATTCCTCTTTACCTGTCCATGGAAATCTCCCAAGGCCACTCCCCTCGCTTGGAGCTGCTTTGCACCCTCCTATTCCTCTTTGTTGTCTGGACGGTGGACAGAGAGGAATGAGTGAGTAAATTAACATTTGTTGCTCCACCCACTTTTTCCTTCTGGAACTACCACTAGTGTGCTCCCTCAATGGTTTGTTAGGAGGGCATGTGATCCTTGGGTTGAAACAGCTTCCCTACCCTTTCCCAAGCAATTTTGCACCTTACCAATCCTAATTCAGCTTTTTTAATAAAAATTACTAACACTAACAAAGAAGATACATGAGCTTGAGAGAATTTATTTATTTTCCTATGAACAATAAGTCATAATTATAGAGAAGTTTTCATACACAGAAAATTCCTTTTGTTTCCTCTTTTTTTGCTAAATGTAACAGAGCACAGTAATATTTACAAATTCATATGTTTTTTCCCCCCTCCTCATTTTCTCTCATTTTTTATTATACACCGCTTTTTCAGGTTGAAGCAAACTGCAAAGACTTATTGGTACTGGTATATTACAGCTACTTACATTATTTAAGAACAGCAAATGGAGAAAAATAAGTTATTTAAATATTGATTCATATACAGAAAGTGCAACATTTGTTAGTTGTTACATAACTTGTTTAAAGTTTTCATTTTCCAAAAAGAGGTCTTGAGTATGAGTAAGAGTTAGCTTGGAGTCAATGCGTTTAGACTAAAAATAATACAATACAGATGTACAGCCATGACTTGGTGAATTGACCTTTATTCCTGCACTTAGATCTGTGTGAAAAGGGTTAATAAGGATTTGTGCTCCAGATCTTATTTCCAGAGTTTCCACTTGCACCAAAGCCAGGTTTACAATTACAAGTCTTTAGACCATCAGGCCTTACCTTGCTAACGTTATGATTTGATGCCAACTAAAACAGTATGACATGGAGACTTAAGTGGCCCTGTATGTCTAGAGATGAATTGAATTGGCACATGCTTCTGGCTTTGTGTATTTTGACAGTCTCCAATCCAACATTTACTTGGAACCCTGCATGTAAGGAGATGGTGGTAAATAACATGCTATTGTTTACCGTGAGTTCATTGCTGTACATAATGTTTAAGAGGTACCTAACTTTTTAAGGCTTTTCCAGGATTAATATATATACTGTTGAAATGGTCAACTGCTAAATCAACAATAAACTAAAATAATCTGTAAGCAAAAGTCTAACTCAAGAATGAACAAATTGAAAAAATATTTAAAAGCAATGTATATATTTTAAAAATCAGGAAAATTTGCACTGGATTTGTAAACAGGCATAGAAGTTCTACCCCTTTGTCATTCAGTTTAAGCGATCATCATTCCTAACGTAGCTTAGGGATATTAATGTATACAGTGCTTTCGATAAGAGTGAACACTGGTTTTTCCCTTTCCTTTCATTCAAGTTTGAACCAGTAAGGCAGCTTCTGTAGCCTAACAAATTTAGATTGCTTTTGTTGTTTAAAAGAACAATTATGTTGTTTAAAAGAACAATTGTTGTTGGCTACTTTCCTTCGCTCAATTTGTTCTTTTAAAAAGCAATTGCCTTTTGAGGGTGTATCTAGAAAAGGAGAAAAAACTTAAGATGAGGTGAGGGCTGCATTCTGTCAGGGGTCAGAGGTCAGGGGTTGCATACGGGCCTATGGAGGGGTGACACCCCATTCACACTAACCCACCCACATTTTCCCATGCAACTAATACCTCTGTTCACACAATTCTCAAGGCTATGCTTTCCTTTCACAGGCTCCAGCAGGGAAAGTCTCCACCAGCAGCTTGCTGTTGAGGGTGCAGAGGAACTGCGGAGGAGATGGAAACCTGATGCAGGCCACATCTCACATACGTGCCCCCAATTCAGAAGGATAAATATTGCAAGGTACTCATTTTTTAAATATTTGTTTTAAAACACAACCTAGCACCTAAATGAAAATCCTGTTGGTCATACCACATGTATTTGTAACCATATGACCCAAATTCAGCGTAGCACATGTGCTCTGATGTACTTTGTGCATTGCTTCATTAACTTCAATTCCAGTAACACATTTGTAAATGTAAATGAATGTCCATGATCTACTTTCTCCATTTAATAAATGGAACACTGTTTCCAAGTGTGGCAGCTGTGTGCACATCAGAATACATTGAACAGATTTGGTGGAAGCGGTACATTTTGGGGGTCCCAAGGTCCTTGATGCGGGTGGCACTGTGGTCTAAACCACAGAGCCTAGGGCTTGCCAATCAGAAGGTCGGCAGTTTGAATCCCTGCGATGGGGTGAGCTCCCGTTGTTCAGTCCCAGCTCCTGCCCATCTAGCAGTTCGAAGGCACATCAAGTGCAAGTAGATAAATAGGTACCGCTCTGGCGGGAAGGTAAACGGCGTTTCTGTGCACTGCTCCGGTTCACCAGAAACAGCTTAGTCATGCTGGCCACATGACCCGGAAGCTGTCTGTGGACAAACGCCGGCTCCCTCGGCCTATAGAGCGAGATGAGCGCCAGAACCCCAGAGTCGTCCGCGACTGGACCTAATGGTCAGGGGTACCCTTACCTTTAAGGTCCTTGACAGTCAGAAGTCAAAGGGGCCGCTTGCTATGTTATGTTTTTTACTGTGTGAAAATATTATTTTAAAGCACACCCCTACCAATGGTTGTCTGGGAATTAGCATTGCACATGACAGTCTTGGAGACAGACAATACATGGTGCCACCAAGGAATGTTTCTACTTTGTCCACATGAATCAACTGACAGGTAATGTGAGAAATGACTTATTTTAATGACTGCTTAATGTGCACAATTACTTGCCACTACAGACAGTTGCAGGTGCAAGGCACTTTTCTGGAGATAACATATTCTTCCTCCTCACTATTACTGTCTCCCCAAATTATGCTAAATCCTCTTTATATGAAGCAATCCTCACTTCCCATGCACCATGTGATCTATTTTGCCCATATTTATATCTATGCTGGTAGAAAGGGTCATATTAGTCTATTGCAAAAGCAGTCCTATTGCTCCAAAATGTATTATGTTTGTTTTAACAGCCACAGGTTTAGTCTGTAAATCTACTTAAATGGAAAGTGGACCTGAAAGCAATGTGTCATTGTCTGTGTATGGATACTGGAAGTATTTACGGTACTTTTAAACTACATTATCCATATTAACATGATTGCAGGGAGGACAGCTGTATCCATATTACATAGCCCAGCATACTAAGCTTAAATACTGGACATGATTCAGTTAAATTGAAGCACCCTGAAGTCCCTTTTCATTGCTTGAATGCTCTAGTTTCAAAGAGCTAACTTCAACTGGCTTGTGCTCATCATGTGGAAGCTAACCTATGCTGGTATCTTTCAGACCCATGGGGTTAGGCCCAAAGTGAAAACCTTTTCAGAAAATTAAACTTTCTGTGCACTTCAACACTTTTGGAAGCTTGTTCCATGTGCTTTAATGGATGCACTTTTAAACAAGTTTATTTAGGATTAAAGCCTTAACAACTGCTTTTGTCAATTTGTTAAAGGGTTTACTTACTAACCTCCCTCAGCCCCGACCCCACATTCAACTGTCTCACATTCTCTACAGCCATCCTGTTAAAGCGTCTCTCTTCCTTATGTCTCAGCAAAGGAAAGAAAATCCAGAGCAGCTTTGGACACCTCAGTTTAAATTACTTTATAATGTTTTGCTTTTAGCTTTAAAAAAATACTGCAAAAAGTTAAAAAGCACATCAAGTCAAAAACACTTTTGGAGAAGGCTGTGTGCCTTTGTGACCCAACTTTCCTCTTAAGGTTGAATGTGCTTTAAGAAGTTGTATAAACTACTTTCTTTTCATAGGCAGGACAAAGCAAGTGAGTTAGAGAGGTGACGACACTTGTGTAAAATTACAAAGCAGTTTTGAACCAGATCTGAGTTTCCAATTCCATGCTGAGCTCATTACATCTTCCAGTTTACTCGCTGTTATTTATGCTGAAAAGCCTCTACAATTTTAGCTTGTTAATGGACACTAAAGAATAATCTAGATACATTAGAACTCAAGCTGAGCTTATTTGGTATACAAAATGTCTGGCCATGTACAAAAATAAACCATCTATATTCACAGAAGGGAGTAAGAGATTCTACACTGCATTGTTTAATAGTTTTAGAAAACAAGAACATGGTGAAGAAAGAACAAGCTGTTTCAGCATCCCAGGTGAACCTAAGTAGAGCCCTGCTGGATCAGACTAAAGGCTCATCTAGTTTAGCAGCCTGATCTCACAGTGCCAACCAGATGGCTTTTACTCTAATTGTCATTTTAACACCCAACAAAAGAGGTATTATATTGACTTTTTGCAAGAATGACAGCTTAAAGTTTGTTTTCCCCATCAATACAATGGAATGTGATTCTTGTTCTGGTACTGTGTCAGACACACAATTTTCTTATCAGTTAATTTACTTCCCTGGATAACCTTTTGTTTTTCAGAGACCAATGTTTTCCATTGATATGGTCAGGATACCAAGTCAAAGCTGCAGCATTTCAACTGACAATATAATACAGTACACCAAATTGCAAGTAACATGAAAAACCTTTTTTTATAATTATATATGTACATACACAAGGCAAAATATCTTTTAGCCTTTTAGTAATACCAGCATACGAACTGCCATAAACAAGTTGTTAGCCTGAGAACCAAAATCTGACTTCAAAAAGAAAACTTTACAAAACAGATGTTACAATCTACAATAACAGCTATAAGACACAAACCTGTCAGGTGCCAAATAATAGTGACAACAACGAAATGCCTCTGAAAAACGAACGCTGTAAGTGAACTGCTCAAAAGCATTTTAAGGCAAATAAAAAGCTGAGTGCTAAAGAAGCAGTTATAAAAATGACTTTAATTCTATACAAATAAGGAATTTTCTGAGTTGGTCTTGGAAATTGCACTGGCATAAAATGAGATCCACAATAAAACTAAATCCATTGAGGATCTTTGGCCTACCTAGAGGCTCAGAAACCTGAAAAAACCCACCAAACACAGGAAGGAGTTTTATTTATTTATGTAAAACGAATTGGTGGAATGAAAAGGATAAACATAAGCTACTATGAAGAGATGTAATGTTTAAGATTTTTACTTGTAAAAACACCCCCTGGGGTGTTTGTTTGCTTAGGACTGTAGATCCATGATTTATCAATGAGCTGCACTTTAACAGATGAGCAGCCCCAAAGTACAGAGACCTAACTCTACTCCTCCAAGTTCCTGGGGCTTAAAAGTTGATGTAAAGTTCCCTTTTTTGTAATGGACATGTATATTCTGAAATGGGTTGAAGCCAGCCTCAGTCTTTAAGAAACTAACATAACTGTGCCTTTTCTTTAAGGGGTAATCGGCAAGCACCATTTCCCTCTCAAAACAACTTCTTATATTCTCCAACGTCTTCCCAAAGACCTCCATTGCCTGATGCCAAAGAGCTTTCTGGAGAAATTAAAGATGAAATTGACATGGTAGGAAACTCTGGCTTTTCCAACTGGCAGATGCTATGTTTCAGAGTGTGTTATATTGTCTCTGGGTTGAGGGTACTGAGTAGTCTTGCTGCTGCCAAAAGCTTGCTTATGTGCCTCTCCTCTGTGATGCCAGCCTCATGAAGTGATGTTTTTGACAGAGAAGGCACTTTGCTTAGGTCATCAATTCCTGCAGCCATGAAGGAGCTTGAGTACATCGGAAGGCCAATAGAAACCAGCCAGTCGGCTATGGAAGTGATATGGCCGGGGGACACAGGTTTTCGACAGATTTCAGTGAGGCCTCCACTTGGAATCTGTAGCAAGAGAAAACGCAATATAACCAGCTGGTTGACTTTTTCTTTTTTAAAAAAAACGATAACATGGGGCTTACTTCCAAGAGGTATCTATAATGCTATATTGTGAAGCAGATATCTGGGCATTTCGAAGCAGTCCTTTAGCTTACTAGATACTATTTTGCTTAGTCACCTCAAAATTGGGGCTGTGCAATGTCAGCTTTTCAACATTGCGATGTATCACCAGCCAAACACTGCGATCTGATGATATACCACAATGGTGAAACGGAGGGAGGAACAAGCTGCATTGGAGTTGGGCTGAAATTGCAACCAAGGGAGATGAGGTGGTTTCAATCAGTGCCTCATGGGGCTAATGCAGTTTGTTCCTCCCACTGGGTGTGGAGGGAACAAACTACTGAGGTGAGTGGGGGGGGCGGGAGGAGGGCTCCCTCAAAGGCGCATGGCTGCCTTCGCCCAAGCAGGTGTGCTGCATCTTTACTCCCAGGGTGACTGACCACCCAGGAGGAAAGACGCAGCCTGTCCGCCCTCCCCCAGCAAAGGCAGCGATAGCCAAGTGCATGGAGCCTGTCAGGCTCTGTTTGTAGGGCTGCCTCTGCTACCTCTTTCTCCTGAAGAGGTGCCCACCCATGTGGGGCTGAGGCAGAGGTGAGTGGCTTCTTTAGACTGCTCCGCTGAGGAGTGTGCAGCTGCGAAGCAATTGATCAAGCCTCCTCCTGCAGGCTGGGGGCTTCATTAAACTGCTCCACTGAGGACGGACGGCTGCGTCTCCTCAGCAGAGTGGTCTAAATATACCACCTGCTAGAGCAATGAGGGCCAGAGCGGCTGCTGTTTCATCTGCGATATACCGCCAGATGAAGTAGCCATTACACTCTGGCCATCATACCTGTCCTGGGCAATGTATTGATACATCACCCAGGCCTAATCAAAACACACATTTCCTTTCCTCCCCACCCCCCAATTTCTTTTCTGCTGCTACCTCAGTATTGATTTCCTCACTCAAAATCATACAAGTTCACAAATCCAGCTTCATTGGCAGCAGCAGCAACTATAACGTACACTGTTTAACTTGAATGTTCCTCTGGGTTTCCATATTTCATGGCTGTCACTTGTGGTGTTAACTCATGCAATGTCTCATCAGCAATAGAAACAGCATCAAAAATGCTTTGCATATGAAAAATTAAGAAGCCAAGGCTAGAATCTTATTTGTTTTTCTTTTAAAATGTAGATCATTCACAAATAGTTTCCCCAACTTGCAATCAGACATGCTAAAGCCCCAGAACTCCATGTTGTTTAGCTTTCATTTCCCATTCCTTGGAACTTGATCACTGAATGTAGACTTACCGCCATGCGGTGTTGCTTCCTCAGCTGCTTCACCCGAATCTGGTCCAGGTTTGTAGCAACATCCTTTACAGCATGCTCTAAGTCTTCAGAGTACCTTTGTACCAAAAGTTCAG
The DNA here is from genome assembly GCF_965112155.1 of Podarcis liolepis. Classification (NCBI taxonomy): domain Eukaryota; kingdom Metazoa; phylum Chordata; class Lepidosauria; order Squamata; family Lacertidae; genus Podarcis; species Podarcis liolepis. The sequence goes on along the minus strand of NC_139557.1, from coordinate 66,911,376 downwards.
GAATCCCACAGCGGCCATGCTGCAGCCAGAGATGAGTGATAAAGGCAGGGGGGTTCAAGTTAATCAATGTGTCTCTTCACATAATAATAACAAAATGGTTGGCCCCTTTGCATTAAGAAACTACAATAGGTTTAAGTGTGTTCTTTCTTCAGTTTCACAGAAAATTACCTTTACGAAATTTGTTCATTTACTTCAATAATTTGTAGAGAGGAGGTTGTGAGTCTTAAATCTCAAATATATATTCCTTATAAAGGTTTATTAAAATTATTGGGAAAGTATAACTCGATATGCTACTTTGTTTGAGAACTATGGTTGATAACTCAGAAAAAGTGCTCTCTGAAGTCAACCACTTTAAAAGACCTGTTGAGTTCTACATTATTAAGTCTAAATTTAATACAACTGAAATATCCTTAACTTTTGCTTGGCTGTGCCCAAGTCAAATAATGGACAAATGAACATTTCAGGCCTTGTTGCCACATGGCAGAGGCTGCTTTTTATTTGCTACTAACATTAATACTGACATTATTCAGTAATTTATTATATGTTACAGAGCTGAGAGCTCTAAGAGCCAATGTGCATATGACCACCATAGGGGAGACTACTTCAAATACTGAATTGTTTTACATGCAGTGGCTCACCACATGGATGAAACAAGCACCTAAAATGAAAAGCGAATTGTTGAATGCCAAATCTGCATGGTATACACATGGAGCCATTTAAGATTGCTTCACACTGTGTCTGAAATGTATGAAAAGTTTTAAGAATGTTTAGTCTAATATATCTTTCATTTTGGGATGCGGGTGGCGCTGTGGGTTAAACCACAGAGCCTAGGTCAGAAGGTCGGCAGTTCGAATCCCTGCAACGGGGTGAGGTCCCATTGCTCGGTCCCTGCTCCTGCCAACCTAGCAGTTCAAAAGCACGTCAAAGTGCAAGTAGATAAATAGGTACCGCTCCAGTGGGAAGGTAAACGGCGTTTCCGTGTGTTGCTCTGGTTCACCAGAAGCGGCTTAGTCATGCTGGCCACATGACCCGGAAGCTGTACGCCGGCTCCCTCGGCCACTAAAGCGAGATGAGCGTCGCAACCCCGGAGTCGGTCATGACTGAACCTAATGGTCAGGGGTCCCTTTACCTTTACTATCTTTCATTTTAATTGCCAGTTTAAGGCCATTTTTAAGGAACAGCTCCAACACTCAAGTGGGGAAGGAAAACAACGCAAATAGGAACAGATTAAACATTTCTCAGCCTCCTCACACTGTACCTTGTCAGAATATGGGTCTTCTGTGAGATCAATATCTTCAGATTGCAGCTTGTTTTCTATCAACATTTCCAGATCCAGTCCTCTATTAGAAGAGATTTTTCTCACTGACAAAGGATCAAGTTTTAGCACATGTTGCTGGACAGTAGCAGTCTCTGGAAGATCTGAAAACCAAGGAGGTCGTACACCTGAAGGACTACTGGGCTCCTGCCCAGGAGATGATCTACACACAGTCAGTACATTGGAATCAGAGGAGCCAGGCTGGAGGCTCTTTTTCGCTGGCAAGGATGGCACATCTGGACAAGAAAGGGCTGAGGGGAGGTGACAGTGTCCATTAGAAAGGCGTTCTCTGCTTTTTTTGGCAGGGACTGGTGGTGGCTGTGAAGATGTTTTTGGCTGTGCTCTTGTCTCACCCGTGCCCTTCTGATCAGCTTCCTTGGGGAAGGGAGAATGATTGGCCCTTCCAAGATCATGCGTGGTCTTTTTGAAGTTTTCAAAAGTAGTCCAAGTTACACCACGTGAAAGTGAAGATGAATGAACTCCACAATTCTGAGGCAGAAAGAGTGGGAATGTTCCACCGGAAGGAATGGTTGCAGAGAAGTGCAGTTCCTTTGCTTTCCCCTTAAGAGAATCAACACCTGCTTTGCTCTGCTCAGCCATCAACTGTTCTGCCATGTGCATACCTCCAGAGCCAGTTGGCATGTTTGTTAAATCCAGTGCGCCTTGAGGGAAAACATCCAGCTTCTTTGCAGAGTCGGGGCCAGCTTCTCCATGAAGGTCACCAAGAGAATGAGATCTTGGCCACATGTGAACCTTCTGAGCGCCTTCTAGAGTCTCACAGCTCCGACAGATACCAACTGGTAAACTTCTGCGGTTCTTCTTGAGGACGGTGACTGCTGGGGGCTTGAGGCAGCTTTTCAGAACATGATTTGTACAAGTGAACTGTGCCTTCTCTCCTTGCTGGGGGACATCTATTGATTTAGTTAAGGGCAGGGTTGGATAATTTGCCCGTGGATTTCTGTGGAAATCTTTAAAACTGTATTCAGAAGCCAACTTTGAGGGTAAGAGACAAGGCTTTCGAGTTTTAGCTGAAACAAAAAGAGGAAAAATATTTATGACTTGTGGAAGTAATGTGCAAAAGAAAGGTTTAAATATATCATTTCTACTGGATTTTGCTGTACAAATAAAATAGAACTTCATGAGAAAAACACATAAAAACTAAACCAAACCAAGACTAGCATGGGATGTTTACACTGTCCTGTGATCCTTTGTTAAGACAACTTGTTATGAGGACTCTGTTTAAAATATGTATGTCATTGATTTTCTATAAACCAAACAATAGTGGTATGCTGTCTTGTCATTTGCTTAAATTAAATGCAATGTCACAGTGTATTATAACTTATTTATAACACCAACATGTGTCACTGGTCAAGGAAGCAGCACTGATAACATAAGTAATAAACATAAACCATGTTGTCTCAAACTTGACCTCTAACCACTCTACTGTGCTGTTAGCCTCATTATAGGGTCTCTTAGCCCAAAAGTAAAATATGGGCTACAAACCTGCTTTTTATTTGCACAGTATTTTCTTGTGTCATAATTTATTTCATTTCATCTTCATTTATTCATGTGACTTCAGTTCAGAAAATAGGTTTTTCTGGATTATCTGAAGTCTGTCTACATGAATCCTATAATGAGGGAACCTTGTGGAGCCCAAGGACCCTTGAGGTAAGAATACACTACCCTACAAAGAAGGAATGGATGTTTCATGCAATGCATGTACAATTGCTTTATCTTCAAAATGCTAAACTTTGGCACTGAATAATACACAGTTGACTGCTTTGAATCTGCATAGAATTCACATTCAGTGCAGAACACAATGTCTCTTCAGAAGTCTCAAAGCACCGGCAGAAAGAAAGAAAAACTTTAATCTAAAATAGAACACTGCATCTCCCTTGTTTTTTTCTTGCTATACAGAATAATCAGAAAGCTTTAGAAGCTGGTGGTGGTGATGAAGAAAGTGGATGATATTTCCTAACAGTAAATGGCTGTTTTCAAAGTTTCCAAAGGTTTCCAAAATAGTTTTCAATCTAGGCTCCCAACAACTTTCTCATTGAAAAAGCCTGCGCTCATTACAAAATTTTTGCATTAAAGAGCAGAGAATGGGAGAAGCATTCATACTTGTATGAGGGCAAAATCAACTGGGTTATGCCTTTCTGGTGTTACATGTCCATATCTGCAATATTGCGTGGCAGCCTCATGGAACCCCACATAAGTTGGCCTCTTGAGTAAGGCACCACTCAGAAATGGGACTTACTTAAGTATGCTGTTGCATGTGAGACCTGCTTACAAGGAAGTGTCTAATATGGATTTTACAAGAAGGTTATGGCAAAGGACATGTCACAGTTGAGGGAAAATCAACTTTTAATATCAGAAAGATGTCCAGGATTTTGTTAGGGTTCTTTCAGATTTAAAACAAACCCTAGTATTCATGGCATGTGAGTTCACCAATGTCTGCTCATTGCTTGAGGAGTACAGCAGTCCTTAGAAAAGAGTCAGAGACTCCACAGCAGCCCCCCCCCCAATATTACTTCGCACTGCTTCAGAAGCAGTGCTTATCATGGCAAGCAATTCAGCTGCAAAGATCCAATATATCCATCACCATTGTTTCTGTGCACCATGCCTGCGCTCCTTACATAACATCCACAGGAGTCAGAAAACTCTTCATCCTGAACTTATAGCAGAAGTGACATGAAAAGATTGTGAAAATTGGTCATCCTCTGGTAACATGGATTGGGAAGAAATGAAAAAATAAACAACTTGGGAACCAGGATGCTAGGAGAGCAAGGAGGACTGCTATCCTTCTGCAAAGAAGTAACTCCATATAAATCTTTATTACAGAGGCTGAGAATATTTTTGTGTAACGTGTCTCTTCTAGCTGCTACTCTCCACTGGAGAGAAGCTTATATGAGTCCCAATGTCAGCTTTCTTCTGAGAGCTCATGGCAGCTTCAAGTAGAGAGGGGGATTTAATCTGAACTGCGGCATTGAGGGAGAATAGTAAAGGCCTGGCCCCAATCCCAGTTTGAGGACCCCCCAACGCTCTTTAAATGCAATTAACATCTAGCAATTAACATGAGCAAATGCAGACAATCAATACAAAAATAGAATCTTTGATAATAAACGTTCTTCAGTCCCTGTAAGTGTGTGAGCTAGTTCCTCATTCACAGCACTCCCTTGTTATTCTTTTGTATCACAGAAGGAAATGTCCTCCAGCAAATAAAATGAGTGTGGCATCACACTGATCTGGAGGCAGTGCTCTTTATTCTCTCTCTTGACATGAAAAAGCAGTAATATGAAAGATAATGCTGAAAAACACTGCTGGGAGGGAAGCACGTTTTGCTCACTGCCTTGAAACTGTGCCTCGACCGACAATGTAAGATTCACTAAATAAGTATGTAGGGATGGGAAAACTAGGCCACACACAAGTCCGCCGTTAAATTATAGAGAGCAAAAGCAGAGCCAAAGAGTTTTCATGATTGCTTTTCTCAGCCACAAGAGTGCCCTGTGGCCCCTTAAAATCTAACAAATTTGGCATGCTTTTTGATATGGATATAGATCAATTGTTACCATTCTCCAGGTTTTCACTGCTTTCATAGCAGCCTGAATCCCGGGGAGAACATCCACTTAAGCCCTGACCATCTATGAGGAGTTTCTCCTGAGAACCTGACTGGTCACTGTTACCTGGAGTAGAGAAAGGAAAGAGGGGAAGTAAGAAGGCATAACTTACACAAAGAACAGTGCTAATAACCTCACTTCTGTCTTACCAGAATACCCAGCTGCATACTAAAAAGACATCTTTTAGTAAGAGCCATGAGTTGTTTTCAGCAGCAGATAATGCAGGAGTACTGCTGCCCTGAGAGGACATAGTGGAAGAAGGGAGTAGGGGTGAGAGTCGATTACTGGGAAAAGTTGCAGCAACTTGATGTGCTAGGCAGCGGATCACATGGCCGTAATGGACCTAACCTGCACCTGCAGATATGACTAAAGCAGTTGTGCGTCTTTTATTATGTTTTCAGTATTCTTTTTTCAAATTTAAATCAAAATAAAATCCAGGATTCACAAGCAACCCTTGAACTGTATTCCATATAGTTTTTGGGGCTTTACACACTGACACAGCATATCCAGAAAACAAAGGGCGGGGGAGAGAGAAATGTGCTGCTTCTGCTGAGGTAAGGGTGGGTGGAGTATGCTTTGGAATCTGTTGGGAAGAGCCAAGATATCTTTTGGAGTTGGAGGATAATTTCAGAGCTTCATTACAGGTGATCTTTACAATCCTCCCACAGCTTATACCCAAGCCTAAGTTTGAAGAACTTAGTAAGCATATCTAGTTATGAGTAGTTTCACCTGTGTTTATATGGAAATTTATCTGACCTCAATGGCACTTATTCCCTAGTAAACATAATGGTCCTTCCATAGTGTCAAGTACCTCCATACAACCTTGACTTTTTCTTACAAAAAGCTGTTATTTACATGATCTCCCAAACTCATTTCTTATTTTGTCTTGAACTGGTATCAGGCTTCCTCTTGTGTAGTGTTCTCCAACTTGGTGCCCTACAGATGTTTTAGACTGCATCTCCATCACCCTCATCCACCCAGTCCAACACTTCTGGAAGATACCAGGTTGGAGAATCCTGCTGTGGTGCATTGGCTGCTGCTAGAAAAGGTTAAAAAGTAGCAGTAATTTGCAAAACCCTTCTAATGAAATTTGCGGTTTCTGATATTTCCATTGAAATCCAGATTTCTAGATGACTTAATGCACATTTTCATGATAAACTATGTAAATTATAGCTAGCAAAGTTAGAAGGGAAATAATGAGTCATTACTAATATGAAATTACTATACAAATGAAATCACTATCATAGATGTCTTGCCCTGTAATTCAGAGTTGGAAGACGGGATGGATCCTGTAAAAAGCATGTAGTAACTGGGCTGGTGGCAGCTGGGTTATGGCATGGAAGGCTGAGGCAGAAGGAAGAATTGCCTCTCCCTGTCTTGAGGAGGAGGGTCCTTCCTTTCCCCTCGGTTCCCCCTGCTACAGCCAAACTCATTCAAGCAAGGAGAGCCTTTTCAAAGGGTGGGTGTTGATGGGGAAAGAGGAGGTGGGACATGAACTTCTACAAGCCATGTTGTGTATACTTTGCTTTGGATCCAATCCACTGGAATTACTACAGTTACAGTTTCCCAACCCCCAAGTGGTTACAAATCCTTAGCTGTGCATTAGAGAAGAAATTCAAACTCACTATCATATTCCTGTAGCAGTTCAACTGCTGTCAGGAGAACAGCTCTGTGCTGTGGGTCCCGTATGTTGAGCTCATCCAAGTCTTCTTCCTCTAGGAGCTTGAAAGTGTCCAGGTCTTCATAGCCATTGAATAAAAAGGTGGGCATGTGCTCCTGTGGCAAAGGAAGAGAACAGTTGTGGCACATAAGAAGGAAACAGCAGTGCAGAACTACTCAAAACAAGATGCCACTTTCCATGCCATCCATACATTTTCTACCTGTCTGATCAGTGATTACAGGTGGTTATTTATACTGATTGCAGGTGACATAAAGAATCTCTCAAGTAACTCCGTACCCACTAGATGAAATAAAGATTGTAGTATTACAGGTAGACTTCAGACAGTACAAAGTTCTACTGGCAACTGGTTCTGTATGTTATGGGCAGCCAGTGTAGAGCCTGCTGTTGCATGTGTGTCTGCAGAGGTCTTTCTTGGTGGCCACAGGGTCCTGTCCCTGCTGCTGAAATTAGACTTGAAAAGAAGCCTTCTTGAGCAGGGGTGATTTTGGGTGTGGGTGTGTTCCGGCTGGGGAGGATGTGCCTACAACAGTTTTTCTGGTTTGTAAATGTGCTCAGGGGCCTCAGAAGTCTGGCAACCCCTGAATTACCGTATTTTTTGTCCCATAGGACGCACCTAGTTTTTTGGAGGGGAAATAAAGGAATCCCCCCCCTTTATTCCCCCCCCCAAACCAGGCCGGGGAAACCAAACCAGGTCAGGGAACAGCGGTATGGCGGCGCTCCGCCTCCCCGCTGTCCCCCGAGCTTGTGGGACTGGCCAATGTCTGCCCAAAGCGCGGGGCGCTCTGCTTCAGCGCGCTCTGTGCAGCAGGCTGCTATCCGCAGCCTAGGGAGCCCTGCGGGAACTCCCCAGGCTTGTTGATAGCTTCCTGAGGCCTGGAGAGCGAGAGGGGACGGTGCGCACCGACCCCTCTTCCTCTCCAAGCTTCAGCGAAAGCCTGTATTCGCCCCATAAGACGCACACAGATTTCCCCTTCATTTTTGGAGGGGAAAAAGTGTGTCCTATAGGGCGAAACATACGGTATGTGATTCTTTGTTAAGAACATAGTATGACATTACCAGATGTTGCCATCTGTAATGGTAGCTAACTACTCTACATCAAAGTTGTGCATTGCAGAAATCTATGCCTGATTTAAACATTAAATTGGTTGAACTCCTTGCGGGGAAAGATTACTGCCAACACACAACACTGGTGCTTAAAAGCTGCTGCTTCTTCTTTTTGGCATACCAGTACAGTCAAACCTCTGTTCCCGAAAGGCTCTGTTTTCGAACGTTTTGGCTCCTGAATGCCGAAAACCCAGAAGCAAATGCTCCGGTTTTCGGAAGCCGAATGTCTGACCTGGCTTCTGCTTGAGTGCAGGAAGCTCCTGCAACCAACTGGAAGCTGTGCCTTGGTTGTCAAACGTTTCGGAAGCTGAATGGGCTTCTGGAACGGATTACGTTCGACAGCCAAGGTTTGACTGTACATTACCAGGTCAAGTTCAAAGTTCTTAACTTTTGGTCTGTTATGTCATTTAATATAACCTTCTCATTTCTACGATTAATGTACAGACACATAGTGGTAAAGAGAGTAAGTGAGCCTTGCAAACACCAAGCAGGTAGTGGTACAGAAAGGATGGTTCAAAAACCATTTGTTCTTTTATTCAGTCCCTTTTTAAGTTTAAGCTAGCTTCGAAACAGTAGGTGATCACAGCTGCTGTGGTTGTCAATGATGCTCCAAAAAGACTCATCCTCCAAAAAGACAATTAAGTAACAAATGGATCTTAGAAATTTACTAGCACCACATTAAAAAAATCACGATAATTGCAGGATAATTTCCCCTTTCCAGCCCAGCATCAGTTCAACAAAACAAGAAAAGGAAACTATATTTAAAATATAGGAACAAGCCTTTTCAATCTATTTAAAAGTAATAAGAATCATAAGATTTAACTGCAAAATATAATACCTTGGCAAGAAAGCAGATTTATCCACCCACCCTCATGCCATCATATATGCATGTTAGCTGAGAAAAGTAATGATTTTAAGCTTGCAGATGCCTCGGAGGGGTCTGAGGGTTTGTTTTTTAAAAAAGACAAGAAAGGGTAGCATTATATTAAAAATGCAGTCATGTTCAAATATAATCCACGTTAAACTTTCAGAAAGTAAGAAAAAAAACTTTGCAATCCTTTCTCTCCTGCTTCAAGCTTTAGCTTGTGACTCAATAAATTATGTAACAAGCAAGAAATGGAGGAGATGCTGTTGTATAACAAGAGTAGTGATTACACATCCCACTTTGGATTTCAGGGAGTGACGCCTTCTGGGGATGGTTGTGGGAAGCAGGGGTAGCTTGAGGTTGTTTTCAGTTAGAAGACACAGTTGTGGCTCCAGAGTAACAGGGTATATTTAGTGAACATACATTCATATGGCCATTGCTTATTGCTCAGGCACAGAATCTTCATTGCTGAGGACAGGTGCTCGACAGGAGCTCAACTGTTAGGAGGTGCTCTGTTCAAATAGCTTGATTAGCCACACAGTATGCAAAAGGCTTTTGGGGAGTAAGGTAACAGGGTCCTCAAATGAGTTCACCGTTTGTTCCATCATGATTGATTGCATTCCCAACAAGTGTTGGGTTGCTGTTGCCTTGGCTCCCAATTCCAGACCCTGGAATTCATCTTAGAGGAGGCCTCCTACCTATTCTCTCCTTGAATGTTTGATTTTTTCGAGCCTTTAAAAAGCAGTTAAGATTTCAAGACCTTCTGAACTCTCCCTACTGTAACTCTTTGGTCGATCTTTGTTTTGCCCAACGCTTTATCCTTCTCTATGGCCAGAATTTCAGTTATAACCAGACCAATCTTGGTTTTGTCCAAAGCTGGACTTCCGGTGTAGCCTGCCTGATTTGAGAGCAAGTCCTGAGTAGAAAGCCTTTTTAGCTGGATAGGCCAAGTTTTTACTGGCTGCTGTTGTTTTTATGGACCCTTAGTGGCTTTAAATAATGAAGAGAAAGGTTTCCCAGCCCAGTTAAACAGGTACAGTTTGTATCAATAAAGGGATAAAGTCATCATCACAGTATCATAACATGATCCTGTACATGGCAGCTATGAAAACAAAACAGTATTATTTTTACTCGTGATATAAAAACTCAACAGTTTAGGATATATTCACACAGAAAAGAAATTATGGGATCAGAGAATGTCTTCAGAATCTATTAGCCCTCTAACAAGGTTCCTGCTGTTGAATTCAGAATCCCATCTTCTTAAATCGGCTTGCTAAAAAAAGAAAAGAAAAAAGCCACTTCCCTTTAACAGCAGAGTAGGAAGAATAAACAGCAGGCAGAATGTCTTATTTCCAGCCTGCCTGATTGAGCATCAAGCAGTACAAAATAAAAATCTACTTAATAAATGAAATGCAAATGCTTTTGGCTGGTGTGGTAGGGTGGTTTTGCTGTCAGGAGGCAGCTCAACAGCTGTGCTCTACTATATTAGCGGCTTCTGTTTGGTAATGCTGCTTTTGCTAAACATCACCTTGTAGGACTACTGAACAAATTAATTAAATAAAATAGTTATACAGCAGACAATTTTCCTCTATATGCCAGCTGTTTCCTCTTCTGGAGAGCTAATTGTACTTCACCTGAAGTAACCAGAGAGAAAAATGGGAAGAGGACTTAGCCTTCAAAACTGATGATGTCTCTTGCGCTGGCCCAATCAGTTTACTCCCCACTGCCTGCCCAGCTTCATCGGCTAAAGAACACACTATATGTTTACATCTAAAATTACAAATTTATGCAAAGGAGATGCAAACCATTAATATACAAGTGCAGTAAATCTCAAGAAGCTTGGGGTTTCAACTTGCTCTCACTTTCAACTATGAATGCCTTATAATCTGAGAATCGACCAAATCTTTAAACAAGGGAATTCCACAATGCCACATAGATCTTGCAAATGAAATCACATCTTGATTCCTTACACACTATTTTAAATGCTGGGATACAGAAGTGCATATGGTTTTAAGGCTGCGAATTTAGTCCAATTTATTGTATAGATATGGAGTTGAAGTGCTTGTAGAAGAGTAGAGCAAGTATAAGACAATTATAGCCCACCTTTAAGTTGATGCGATCTAGGAGATCCTCAACAGATTTAGGCTGAGGTGGTCTGCCTTTCCGTCGCCTTCTTGTAGGCCTTTTAGGTTTCTCTTCCTCTTCATGTAACACATCCACATAGATGAACTTGAAGGTACCCACTTTGTTGTTCAAGAGGCCCATCCAGGTTCCCATAGGTGGTTTGCTGATTATATCAATTATATCGCCCTTCTGTATATGAGAGAAGCAGAATACATCTACCTGAAGGCTCCATAGCGACTTGCAAATTACTAAATGTTTACTGTATCATAAAGGAATGCACATTTTATTGCTTGCAGACTTAAACAGAAAAAGGGTAGAATCTTTATCAACAGAAGCATCTAGCTTACCAGGTTTCTTTTTTAAAATGACAATCCAGAACTCATTTCCCAACTCTGTAATACAGGTAACTTGCTTCATATGTGAGGGTTTGGTTCTGGGGGGTCCATGCATATATGCAAAAACGCATAAAGCCAGGAACTCCCAGAACTGGGCCCCCTGCAAGGTGGAATTCTGCTTACCCAAACTTTTGGAAGGCTGTGCAAGGGATCTGGCAGCATCTCAGAGCCCTCCCACTCCTTGCTCAAGCCCAATAAGCATTTGTCCAGCTTTGGAAAGGTGGCAGGAGGGCTCTGGCGGGGTCCCTCCCAAAGCCCAAGAAGCACTTGCCTGGCTCTGGGAAGGAAGCAGGTGGTGGTCTAGGAACCTGCCGGAACCCTCACACCTCCTTCTCAAAGCCTGGCACCTTTGCACAAGGGCTCTGGGGTGCTGCCAGAGCCTTCGCACTGCCTTCCCTAAGCTGGGTAAGCCTACAATCACAGCTTGGCGCAGGTGGGTGGAAAATAATAATAATAATAATAATAATAATAATAATAATAATAATAATAATAATAATAATAATTTATTATTTATACCCCGCCCATCTAGCTGAGTTTCCCCAGCCACTCTGGGCGGCTCCCAATCAGTGTTAAAAACAGTGGGTTTTCCTCTGCTCTTTTATTTCCCCCCACCTGTGCAAAGCTGTGATTGTGTAAGTTAAATAAATGTAAGATGCGAGTTACCAGTATTCTAAACTAAGTATTTAAAACAAAAACTTTTTTCTTGTCCCATCCTTTTAAAAAGGGTTCACCTATGCAAAAGCTTTTGAAAACTACATGCACAACTTTTCTTGATTACAATGTTCTTCTAATTGCCTGATGCAAGGGATAAATCTATGAAAATCTTTTGGCTAATTTGTCAAATCCACAAGTAGAGCAGAAATGAATTCATAGCATACATTTCCAGTTCTGTGATAATTAACTTATTTTCAGCTCGCTGCTCATCTTTCTGCCTCTCTAGTGGGCCTCTCTAGTAAGTTTTCTTTTTTAAAAAAATACACAGCATATTTATTTATTATTTACATCTCTACTATTTCTGAGGCAGAGACATGGCTTACAATTATCCACACACAATAAAAAACACCTATAAGAACAAACATAAAATAAAATGAATACAAAGGTTGCAGTTTGGCTCCACAGCCATTTATACAGCAGCAGAACACAGCTATTATGTTGTCTATCGGAAAAGGAGAAGGATGATATTCACCATATTCCTAAAAATGGAACTGACAACTTAGCCGCCTGCAACAAATTCCCAGAGGGTCACCTACTACCATAGAGAGGACAAAAGACCACTTGCTGGGGTACTACAGCAGATCTGAAGTCAATGCAGGCACTTCAGTCTGTTCCCAGAAACTCACAGAAAACCAGTGCAGTTCTTTGGATACAAGGGCTATATGTTCTCTCCATCTGGTGACAGCAATATTACTGAGGTGTATGTGATTCCGACAAGAGGGCAAGCCCAAGGTATTAATAATTCCAGCTTGTAAAAGACACCTATGAACACTCCCTGGATTCAAATATAGATTTATTCCAGAAAGAGTACCTTGAGTTTCAGGGAATCTGTATCATAAGGACTGGGGGTAAAATCAGTGTGAACCCTGGCCCGGCCACAAAATGGTCCTCTGTATGGTAGTTCTTCATCATCACCATCTTCAGACTTGACACTCTCTCTGTTGCTGGCTGAGGAGTCTGTTGTGCTTACGGTTTGTCCACCTGTTTGTGATTTTTTAAAAAAAAGAGAGAGAAGAGTTTACTCCCCAAAACCCAACTATAAAATACACTGAAAAACATGATAAAAGAACTCATCTGGCAGCAAACAGCAGGTTCTGAGCCTCTCTTGGATGTTTAGGGCACTTTTAAAAACATTTACCAGCTCCCTAGGGATCCATCTGCTGATGCTGCTTGCCACAGCACTTTCTTGGAATAGCTTGGCACAGAATCCTACAACACATGCTGAAACACTGGAGGCCACACAGTCCCTGTCCACTGTTTAATCTAGAACCCCATGCTTCAGCTGAGTGCTCAATAGTGCTGGGCTGATTTTAACTGAAAGGATCCCCCCTCCCTAAAACAAAGATATATAAAGAAAGGAAGAAAGTCTTTCCTAAAGACTTGCCCAAACATTAACTTTTTGCTGCAAAGTCTAGTATTTTTTTTACTCCTCATTAAGTGAGAATACCTCACTTTTCACGAAAGAATGTTGGAAAGCATTGATTTTTATGTACTACCAAGCACTGCTCGGTGAGAAAACTAACCATTCATTTGAGCCATGCACTGGATAATCACAGGCTCAATTCTCACCACCTCAAGCAAAACAATTTCTTTGAGTCTGACAAGTCTGTAGGTGAAAATACCCCAGGAATATTGGTGCACATGCTGTCTGTCTGCCCAAGATAAGAGCTGAAGTACTGTTGTTCTAAGAACCAACTACCTTGCCCGCCAGCATTTGTGATTTCAACTACGCTTCAGAATTAGTTTTCTTTATGTGCTGCTGTAAAAAAGAGAACTCTTGAGTTTCATCCAAAAAGATACAGTGGGATTGATTCAGACATAGCTAGCACTAGGCTTCTTGCTTCCTTATCTTATGCATCTTCATAAAACATTTCTGGGGTTTCTTACAGCTTCCCATTTTGGGGAACTTGTTTAATAAACCATGAAGGAAGGGAAGGGTGTGGACATGCAAATGTGTGTGTGTGTGTGTGTGTGTGTGTGTGTGTGTGTGTGTGTGTATGAGGATGGCGTATGCAGGCATAATGCTAGCCTTTCATCTAATAAACCATAATTCATTCAATCATGAATGTTAAATCTAAGCTGGGTTGTAACAAGCATTCTATTTACTACTTACTCATTGAGCTCTGACCACTCAGAGAGCTCCTTAAACTTTCTACAGAACCACCAGCTTTCAGTTTGGGTTTATCCAGAGAATCAGCATCTGGTTGTAGTGACTGAGGAGATTCTGGCATCACATCCAGGCTGGAGTCCTGAAAGAAAATCACCACACAACTTATTGACAACTTGTGCTGGCTTGTGTAGTTGATCAATTGGTACCATATGGGTTACAATCTATTACAATATGCATGAAGATTAAAGTAGCCTTCTGCAGGCCCCCAACTGAGGTAGCAAACCTAGGAAGTGTAATAGGATAAAGTTCTTCTTTCCCAACACATTCTAGCCTAAAAAGCTACAGCAGATGTGAAAAATACCTGCATCTTGCAAATGAGAAAAGAACCCGATCAAGGCAGGAAAACAGTGTCAAGGTTAAAAACTAAGCTTAGTTTCCCCTGCAATCCCAAACTGTAGAAAACCACGTATCCCCTTTACAGTCCAATTCTAATCATGTTCACTCAGACAGAACCTTTCCTTGAATACGCCCTCATTTGCACTTGAGAAACCACTGCTCTGTGACTATATGGTACATGGAAACTGAGGGGTGGTTCACCAGGGTCCCAGACAAAGGTTGCATATCATCTGGCTTTATGTCATCTGCAAACTATTGAACCCAGGACCTTGTACTTGGAAATCACATGCTCTGCAACCAAGCTATCCAACCACCATTCTCTGTTGCTCTTGCCTTTGGTAAATGTTAGGTTGCGAACACAAAGTAAAATTGTGTGTTCAAGGCTTTTTCTGTAAAAAGAAGTTGTAGAAATTTGCTTTTTTTAAAATAAGAAGATCACCCATCTCTCATATATTGTTTGATCTCATTGATCCATCTTATAGTTGATTTTTCTTTGGTGGTGGGGGGAGGCTACCATGAAAAACAAGAAGATGACTGGTAAATTTTTCTCTTCCTTATTCGTTGAAATATCAGTAAAATGATTTGTTTTGTAATTTACTCTTCTTTTAACTGTATTTGTTGTGCAAACCAATCCTATAAATGTTTACTTGAAAGTAAGATCACACAGTGTTCAGTCGGGCTTGTTGCCTTACACCCAAGCAAGTGCATAGGATTGCTGTCTTAAACATACAAAAACATGAATACAACCCCCTCACATTTGCAAAAGTGGGGAAATTACAATTTAAAAAAGTATCCTAGACACAGTTAGTGCAAATACTAATTTGACTAGAACATTGCATTTCAATATTTACTTGTGATTTTGCTGTTTCATTAGGTATTCTGCAGTTGTGTTGTTTTCCTAAGCCTTAGAATCAAAATTTTCATGTGAAGTTTGCTGAACATAGTAGAAATGAAATGGCAGGTGAAACAATAGAAATGTTACCATTTGGAATGAATAACTAACACATTCTTTTTTTTTGTATGAAATGAATTAAACCTGACGATGCAACTTATGCATGAAAATTGTAAACAAAGCAAAAACCTGTATCTTGAAATGTAATGGACATGTTTTCTTCATTCATCATTCAAGAAACAAGACAGATTCAAGAAGATCTCATCCATACTGATATTTTGGCAACTTACTTGCTAAAACAATCATTTCTGGGAGCTAACTGCAGTCAGAGTAGTGTTCGTTTATGTTTGTGAGTGGATGTGGGTGTGTGCACGCATGCTGGTGTCAAGAAGGCATTTTGTTTGATAAATGACAATGTAAGAAAATAACATGGTACAATGTTCAAGAGACTATCTGCAGCAACAAATTAAAAGAAACCTTCTGATATACAAGAATTGCTGACTTATTCCACAGACATGCAATCACAAACCATCTGAATGAAGCCTGTTATTTGCATGCTGCAGAGTCATCAGGAAACTTTCCACAAATCAAGCAAATCTCCAGAGAGAATTGAAGAACTGAAGCCACAGACAGCTAATAAGA
Organism: Podarcis liolepis; assembly: GCF_965112155.1. Lineage (NCBI taxonomy): Eukaryota > Metazoa > Chordata > Lepidosauria > Squamata > Lacertidae > Podarcis > Podarcis liolepis. Next base: position 66,895,521 of record NC_139557.1, on the reverse strand, counting down.
AAGTGCCTCCCATTTTTTCTAATGTATGCTAGTCTCGGAATACTTTTCCTGCTGTGAACTGCCGAAATGTCCATGCAGTTCTCAGAAAATTAGAATTGGAAATCAGAACCCTACTAAATTATGGGCACATCAGTTCCTATCACTGGACCTAGGAATTGAAAGCAAATATTGTGGTGGCAGTGCAAGGTGGTCGCTTGCCTTGCCTTGTGTCAGTCACTGCCAATTGCCTATTAATGGACCATACTGTATTTGCAGGATTGGGGTGCGTTTCACTTTGTAAAAATGAGGTCTTGCTTGCTGCCTGTATTGGGAAATCTTGTATACCTAACAACTATCACTTCATAATCTTAAATGCTTATATTTCTGGGCTGAACAGTGGGGTCTGACAGGATCTCATTTATCAACATGCCTGATTGTACAATACAACAGGTACGACAAATTCTCTTTGGCTGACTTTGAAAGATCATGTTGTTGTTGTTGTTTAGTTGTTTAGTCGTGTCCGACTCTTCGTGACCCCATGGACCAGAGCACGCCAGGCACTCCTGTCTTCCACTGCCTCCTGCAGTTTGGTCAAACTCATGCTGGTAGCTTTGAGAACACTGTCCAACCATCTTGTCCTCTGTTGTCCCCTTCTCCTTGTGCCCTCCATCTTTCCCAACATCAGGGTCTTTTCCAGGGAGTCTTCTCTTCTCATGAGGTGGCCAAAGTATTGGAGCCTCATCTTCTGGATCTGTCCTTCCAGTGAGCACTCAGGGCTGATTTCCTTAAGAATGGATAGGTTTGATCTTCTTGCAGTCCATGGGACTTCTTGCAGTCCAAGGGTCTCCTCCAGCACCATAATTCAAAAGCCTCAATTCTTCGGCAATCAGCCTTCTTTATGATCTCCTCTTAATTATGAGATCTGTTTCTCCTGCATCCACATGCAGCCATGTTACTTTTGACTTCATGTGAGTGGGGAAACAGGCTAGGAAGCCTCAGGCAACCACTGATTCCCATTACATCTGAACCAGAAAACAATGGTTCATAGCTTCAATACAAGCCAGGTTTAAAGTTGGCTTAATATCCTGGCTTGTTTGGAAACCAGTAACTATTGTTTCCTGGTTCAGATGCAGCAGGAATGCTATACTGCTTGACTCATCACCTGCAGAGCTGTCAATTTGCTTTTAACACATAAGGGAGTCAGTCCCAGTCCTATGAAATTCAATAGCGCTGACTCTCATGTAAGTGGGGCCAGGGGTTAGGAATGCAGCCTAAAATAAGTAATGACATGCTCTTTACTTCTGCTTTTTGTAGACCTGCATCTGCAATGCTTCAATGAGCAATGATCCAGATCAAGAAAAGATGGATCTGTATTATCCAACGATGACTTCAAAATATTTGCCTGTGTTAAGGCAGAATTCAATTTTAGAAACGACAGGGGCCATGGAGATTGCATTACAGGAGTCAGCATCATACTGGAGCTTTGTACCAATCAGATGCATCAGAAATGGACCTTGGGAGATAAATGTGCTAACGTGTTACTGTCACTGAGCAACACAACAAATGACTCTTATTTTAATACCAGGAGTCTAACACTGGGATGGTCTGGCAGACAATGAACTTTGCTTCAGGACAGACAAAAAAGATTGCCTCATTTTTCCAAAGATTCAGACAAATTCTTTATTTACAGCAAAAGCAGCAACTAAGGGCTTCAGAACCACTCTGACAGGGTACTGAGCAAAACACACTAGTCAAGTGAGAGTCCATTTTTGGAGGCCTTCTGGCTGAAAATCAATCCCGTGCCGTTGGAGATAAGAATGAGACAAAGTAAAATACAGGAACCAGAGACCTGAATTTATATTGGTAATACTATTCCAACATATCTCAAAGGGCCTAAAGATAAACATGCTATGATGTTCTGCTTATCAAAGACCAGCCTTCAGCTCCTGAACACATCATAATAGTATACTGCTGCATCCTGATTATTCAACAGTCCTCTAGAGGGCGATATTAAATCAATGCAAACTCTTTTCAAGGCTGATGCCAATGCCAGTAGTTGCTTGCCAGCAATTACTTGTTATGCTTACAGTTCAAGTGGAAAGACTGATGAAAAAATAATAATAATAAAGTGTTGGGTATTCTGACAACCCACCAAACCAAATTCAATGAAGTCTGCCAAATGAAACATGCTTGGAAAAACAGATTGATTTTGACCAGAGGAAATTGAAGGAGGAACTTTAAAATAATATATTTCCAGAATGAACTTTAAGGATCAACTATATAGATCTCTGCAATGTGGGATTTAATATGTTATAATGAAAAAAAATATTTTTTTCCCTGATGGCTCACCATACCCATTTGAAAAGCTTGCTGGGCAAAATGGAGTTTCACAGATTTTAGGGCTTTATATAAGACTACTTTTTCTGCCCAGTAATTCCCATTAACAGCTCAATGGGAATAGCCTCTTGATACAGTGGCCCTCAACACAGCAGAGACAAACAGCAAAGGGACTGATTTATTTATTTTTAAGTGAAACAGGAAAAGCCACTGTTACTATTCAATGGAATTTACAGATTTATAATGGATATTTATAATAACAGGGATCTCATACCATGGGACAATATTTTATTGAAAACCATCAAAGATTTACAACGATAATGAAATGAAATTAGGTGTATGCTGAATGTAAACCTTCCTTATATTATCAGGTACCTGACCCAATATAAATATTTTCCCGTGTTTTCTGTATAATTTATGAGTTTTATGTCTTTCGTTTGCATTTTTAAACCGTGTTTATATTTCAGTACAATTTTAGCTAAACAGTAGGATTGAAATTGCTATTTTATTACTTATTTTAATGGTGGAAGAAGTTACTTAGATGTTTCTTTTGTTTTAAGATGCTTTTTAACTAAGTACTAGGGAACCACAAATATTTTTAAAAAATAAAAGTAAGTTATGTCATTACAACAGAGCACAAATTACATTTTAAAAAGTAAATACATTCTATATTTGAAAGATGTTTGATTTTTTTCTAAATTGGTGTAAGCATTTGTTGCAAAGTGCATGTTGCTGTGTAATTCAGAGGATGTATTGGAGGCAGTTTGACATTGCTAGAGGACTAGGGGCACAGTATATAAAGCCATTCATTTTTAAAACCAGCGTATATGGAATGAAATCATATACTTTATTGCCCTAACTCAATCCTAACTCCCTTTTATGATTTTATTGAAGCTCTTTTCACAGTAAATAGTTTTGAAAAGGCCTTGGAATTGCTTTACTACATTATTCCCACGGGGAGTTTTTTCGAATGACGCTGTTGTACTTTCCAGTAAGGTTGCAAAACATAGGCATCAACAACTCTTCAAGTATTTACTCAAACAAATAAAGCCCCCAGCTGTGGTTTAATTTAAAACAAACAAGCAAATGAACAAAACCACATACCTGCTCTGACAAGGAGCTGCTATATTTCTTAGACATCCTTTTCTTCATGGTTTCTTTAACAGATTTCACCTTTTTACCAAGGGACATGCGGGAAGTAGATGGGGATTTGATCACTTCTTTATAAAGAAAATCACCATCTTTGCCCTGTAAAATGAAAGAAGGATGAAAACAACACCATTTGCCATTGTCATTTTCCTCTGATCAGGTCTCAGATGAAAAGTGTCTTAGGGAAACATTGACAGCTGAACTGCTTTTGTGCAGTCCCCAAGAAGCATTTTGGTTGGGTCTCTTGACAAGACTGAGTTTTTCTGGTATCATATACTTGGGCTGGAGCATTTTTATAATGGTTGATGAAGCTGTGAACAAGCACTCATTTTCTGCCCTTCTTTTCTCCTCCCCTCATGTGTGTATTTTGCACATCCATCCTGCTTTGCATGGTTACCAGGAAACTCTGGCTTATATGTTAGTTAACAAACAGGGTAATAAGTCAGGAGCATATGTCTATAAACATATAGACAACCCCTGAATGCAACTTTTATGTTGAAATATCAGCCAGAATGCTAAATACCTTAAAGCTCCTGGCTCTATGCATTTTAACTGATGGGAGAATCCAATACAGTGGTACCTTGGGTTACGTACTTAAGTCGTTCCGGAGGTCCATTCTTAACCTGAAACTGTTCTTAACCTGAAGCACCACTTTAGCTAATGGGGCCTCCTGCTGCTGCCGTGCCGCCGGAGCACAATTTCTGTTCTCACCCTGAAGCAAAGTTCTTAACCCGAGGTACTATTTCTGGGTTAGCGGAGTCTGTAACCTGAAGCGTATGTAACTCGAGGTACCACTGTACTGGCATAGCCTTTTCCACCTGAAGTTCTCAATGGGGACCATGCCAAATACACTGCCCTGGAAGTAAATGTTACATTTTGCACAGCTATTACACTTCTTGCACGAATCCCATCAAGCTCAACACTGTCTTCAATATATATTTCTGTTCTACTTCCTTTTTACTTGTTTAGGCTTAATTTGGAACACTTTAGAAGCTAAGAAAAACAATTTCAAGTGCATCTAAAGTCTGGACTCCTATTGTTTATGTTAAGTTTCATTTTTTGAGAACTTTTTAGCAACAGGAAGTACTAACAGGCTTTCAGCGGAGTCTAGTGTTTATAAGGACAACCATCTTCTGCTTGACTAAAATCCAGGTAGATTGAACTGACTATGGCAGATGTTACATCTGGGTATTTACTTCTGCTACATGTTAACGTTAAGCTTGCTATCTGCTCTAGAGCCAGACTATGCATGACATTCAGTCAAGTGCAATTTGCCCTAATTTTTGTTGTTTTACAAAATGCAGCTGCAGAGGCTGCAAAGCAAAGTGGGAGATTGGCACTGGAATCAGGTTCTTAGCTCTTTTCTCTCAAAATATCTGTTACTGAAAAGCAACCTCCCCCCCCCCCAGCTGCTTTATGTTCCCCAAAGGAAATACATTGGTAACAAAAATGAAAAAGAGAACTCAGAGTGATGAATTAATTCAACAGCACCAACGGAACAAGGAGGAGGAAAGGGCAAGTTCAAATAAGGTGCGGGAAAGCAAGGCGAAATGCAAGAAGACACATCCACCACTGGAACATAATGACACAAGAATTTCCTTCCTGGATCAGACTAAGATCTATGGAGTCCAGCACTCCATTGTCACAGATGTCTCTGGAAATTTATGGGTGGGACACGGAGGCTATTATTCCATTTAGCATCTCCTATTGAGAGGTTTACAACCCTGAAATCTAGATTTTTTTTAACTTTCACGAACAGCTGCTAATAACAGTAACTTCCATGATTTTGTCCTAGATATTTTTCCATGCCAGTGGCCATTTGTTGTGAGTGAATTCCTCAAGTTAGTATTTGTCAGAAGTAGTGTTTCCCTTTGTGGTGATCTGAAATTATTTCAGATCAACTTCATTTAATCTGATGAGTCATTGGGATGGGAGAAAGTAAATTCCATTCTAGTCAGAGGGTTAATAACAAGATAGGAAAGGAAATACAGGTTTGGGGAAGGGGCAGAGTGTCCAAACTCCAGCATGGACTAGCTGCCCAGTTAATAAGACAAACTCTGTTCTTGTGTGTTCCATGGATCAGGCCTTTCACAGCTGCACTTCAAGTCTCCCCCTCCACTTTGAGAGTCTAGCCACCTGGCCAGTGTTACAGCTGGGATGTTTTCAGAGCCATTTCCCTCATTCCCCCTCAACCATGCCAGGTTAAGAACTCAAAGGATTTGGATTCATGGAGACATGGGGAGACTGAGATTCAGTAACAAAATCACGGATTTAATTTAAATCCTCTCTTTCCTGCTTTCTGTACTCTCAAAAATGCCTAGTGCAACAACAAAGTCAGCTCTGGGAAAGGGGAAGAAGAAGAAGAATATCTGAAGAACTTTTAAAGCTAGAAATGTGCCAGCACCGCTCATGAGTGGGTCTTTTCGCCATGGTTGATGAAGATGTGGCAATGGTAGCAGCTGATACAGTACATGAAGACATGGGGATAAGGTAGTCCCCATACATTGTTCTGCTACTACTATATAACAGCATGTTCCTACAGTCCTATTGCATCTTGTTACCCTTTTAATCTTTGGTATATTCAAAAGAAGAGTGGGTAACTTAAAACTATTCCAAAATATTGCTCTGGCCTGTAAATTACCTTGACAGGCACGACAGCATCTCAGTAATAATAAATCCGTAAGCATTTGGAATCAGAGTGCACTTCTATTATACACACTTTTGCCGATTCATTTTTTTCCATTTAAGTTGACTACTAAACCTAACATTCTTAACTGATATCATAATGTAGCAAATGCTTAACATTTTCTGTATGGTATAAAGCAGCTCTCAATACTTGGCTTGTACGGCAGTATGCATCAAAACAAGTCTGAGGAACTAGATTTGTTGGTGGCACTGATAGTTTTTAGAGCTATGATTGTGGCAGTTGCCACACATTTTAAGCTCCATTATAAATCCCACCATTGTGCTTCATTATTAAAAAGAGTAAAACGCGTCAGGCAGATGCGGACCTCTAGCTCATACTCACCATCTGATCCAAATTGTTTCCAATGTGCAGTGAGCGATTTGTCAAGTCAAAGCCACCAAAGCTGCAGGTTCTCTGTGACACAAGACAAATTTGTGGCTTAATGCATTACAATTAAATTCAGTACGAAGAAATAAACATTTTGTAGGGTATAGAAGACACATGAGAAACCATCCAATTGTACAAATAATGGTAACAAGCAAAACATGATGAGAAATTAAAAAGACTCTGTCATTACATTCATGCATCATGATAACTCTCTGGTCTTTTGCTTTCCACTGTAAAGCCTCTGGGTTTTCAGCTTATTGTTGTTTATTCATACTCCCTAGCTCAGGTTGCCCCACAAAACAGTATTTAAATCTTCTTTGAAGTAAGAAATCATGTTACATAACCAACTTAAATCTCACAACCACTTTGTCAGTGTGGTGCAAAGTAATAACAAAAAACCTTTTGACCCAAACCTATTCAGTATTTAATAAATTTTGGAAGCGGACAAGCAACTAAAAATCCTGAAAATCTACTCAAATGTAATTGGGCCAAGAGGACTCTCAACTAGATCCACAGTACCTTACTTAAAATGACCAAATGCCTAAGCTTCCAAGGGATATATATTAATAGGAGTTTCATTCTTGGAAAGCATTGGCTCTGCATTTGTTACCAAGTCCTTCATGGTACAAAGGAGCTTTGTTCCTGCTACGAGAGAAAGTAGGTTATATTTACAGTGGCACAACTTAGTGGAATGAGACGAGTGGAATGAGTCACTCTCAGAACATCAGCCCAAGCCAAAAACACTGATGCCGGTTATAAAGGTTCTGACGGCCTAAACACGTCAGCATTATGACACCACCTTTCTTCCAAATGCTAAAAAGCACACTAAGCAAAGTCGCATTTTCAAAGCAAGGTAGGAACAAAGTGGCTCTTCCTAACGGTCCTCATCTGTATCTCATGCAGTACTTAAAAAGTGCTGGTTCCTTTAAACTCCCTAGGGATGCACAGCTCCCTTTCAGTTCTACAAGCAGAGTTTTTACCTTCTCTAGAAGTAAAACAGTCTTTCATTCCTATGCCTTGATCCAATGTCTCTCTGATCTTATGGAAACTATAAAACTTTCTAGATAAACCATCATCCTTTATGGCACCAATGTGTCACACAACTAATGCTTTATAGGAAATATCTCTCCCTTTAAAATTAATTATTGAGGTGGTTACCAACTTGCAAGTTGGCTAGTAAGCTGTATTTGCAAATCTGTACTAAGAGACATATATTCTATTCTTTCTCAATCAAGGCTTTGTTGGTGAGCTCGTTGAAGCATTCCTGTTATGGAAATTCAGAAGCCAGCATCAACTTAATAACAAAAGTCAAGAACTAAACTTACTTTCTCAAAAAGCAAGAAACAAAAACAGCTGGTCAGAAATTCTGAAATTCTTAAATATCAAATGCAGAGATCAGTTTTTAGGCAAAACTGGTATGCATGTGCAACGGGTGTGCACATATCAGCCCAGAAGCCACAGTTCTAGCACATGTGATATCTGGCATTATACAGAGAAAATTATAGCCAAAGGATTATTTTTGACAATGCTGGAATGTAACATGTAACTGAAAGTAGTGCCAGTATTCTCTTCAGGATTCTAGCAGTGCTGCTATATAGTCATAACACAATTTGCCTTGAAATATATGTATTTAATAACTTCCAATAATTTTATGAGATACATGCCAAACAAAGTCTGTGGATAAAAGGTTGTAGGCTAGTCAATGGAATGGTCATGCGATCAAAAACAGATTGGTGAATGTTCAAAAGGTTCTATGCATGCCTGGGCCACCAAAACAAATTTAGATGCCAAAAATAAATGTGAATACAAGACAAATAACTCATCATACTGAACAAGAGGCTTCCATAATTCCCTGAGGCTGCAGTAAGCATGAATTATGATCTTAGAAGAAGAGGTGCTTAAAGTTCACACGCAGTTTAATTTTTGCCTTTCTTTTGAAAAGAAGAAAGCCACAGGATGTAGTTAATTAAAGGGTCTATCAGAATAAAATAAAAGGAAATAAATATCTTTCTCTCCTATAGAACAGGATAAACATATCACGGTCGCATAAGGCTATTGGGCTCCTTGCTACAAAAACCACAAGCTATATGAAATGGCCATTGCATTGACTACAAAATAATTTATGGGACATTTCAGGTTCTTTATAAGGAATATGAAAGCTATGCTGCCTATTTATATATCTTGTGTGCCACCTAAAATATATTGTGTGCCACCTTCTGAAATGCTTTCCCCCTTCTTCTGGCTCCCCGTAAGTAAGATCACTTGAGAGTACTAATTCTAGTGAAGTACATTACAAAGAAGGCCAGAATCAACTACTTATGTATGACACAACTGGGAGAAAGGATCTGTCCTAGCCAGAAATTAACATATCCTCAAAATGGCCACTAGCCAAATGCAGGCACAAAGCTGGCTAAAAAACAGCAGCAAAGATTATGTTCTTCTTTTGTCTGCCAAAGTCACACCCTTAAAAATTAACTAACAAAAAGTCAATTAAACCTCTCATTGTGTTATGCTGTGTAATAGTTTCCACTGAAATCTCCTCTAGGTCTAATGAATCTATTAACAAATGTGCCTCCCTTCCCTCCTACAAAGAAAACAATCTTACAGCTGTAGAAAACTAGGACAGATGATCTGTTCTTTCCTCAGCATCCAAGAAACAGGAGAGCTTCTGAAAACCAGCTGATGTGATTGCCTTGCCTTGGGAGATCCTGGTTCAAAATGCCATTCGGCCATGGGCTTGTTCATTGTTATTTGGAAATATATTAGCTCTCAACATCAGTTTCCTAGCTAGGAAACTGAAATAAAACTGCCCCACTTACAGGCAGTTGTAGGAATTTGGCTGTAATCCTAAAGCAGTAAGCCCCATTGAACACAGTGCGGCTATGTTGTAAGGAAACTGTTTAGGGCTACGCTGTAAGTGAGTTAAGGAACTGTACAGCACTTGCACAGAGTAAGTGATCAGTAGGAATAAAAGAAATAACATACTGGCATAGGATATTTTTGAAGGTTGACAATGTGGCACATTTGCCCTAACCATACCTATGTAGAACTTCCATTCCCCTCCTGGTTAGGGAGGATTAATGCAATCCTGTTTTCATCAGACATGTAGAACCAGTTCTAATGATAATCACCTTCATGAGAAGGGATGCATGAAGGTGCTTTCCTTCCTATCTCTGCCACTCCCACATGTTCGTGGTGGTTGTACAGTCATCGCACAATGGACCTCTCTGACAACAGGCATAAAAAAAGTTTGACTGTCTTGGGAAAGGATGGGCTTGCTGAATACACACTGTGTGAACTTTCCCTCCTCACCTTTACTGCCGCTATACCCACTTCTGCCTCCCACAGGGTAAGGCTATTTTTTCTTTTTTGAAGAGGCACATTGGGCCACACAGTGGGTAAAAAATTGGGCCACACAATGGGTATTACTTTTAGATATATTTCTCTCCCTAGCCTCTGGAAGTAACACTGAGGAGGTGCTGTGATTTGACAGCTAAAAAGGAACAATATGGTCACATATTGTAGAGATCCATTGTCTATTCCTTCTTTTAAATCAGGTGTGGGAAATTGATCTGGCTGGTGGGACAGATCCTAAAGTCTCCCAACCTCAGTGGGCCATTTTGACATGGGGCAGGGCTGCCTCCTTGTCAATCACCTCTCAAGCACTGCCCACCAGCTGATCAGCAAGACCTGCAAACCATGCTTTTGGCAGGAAGTCACATCTTTCCCTGATATCATATATGATGTCAGATGTAAGGCAGATGGGTGTGGCTTGGGGAAAATGGACCCAAAGGTCAAATAACACCTGCAGCCCACCACTGCTATCAATGTTCTACAGGATCACCTGATACTTTTACTGTCCTTTTATTATTCTTTAAATTCTGCAAACTGCTCTGATGCTTTTATTGTGGAAGGTTGGGGTATAAATATCCTGAAAACAACTAACTAACCTGCATTATCCAAGGACACCAAAAAAACTTGTACTCAAAAGTGGGGGTAGTGTGTTTGTAAAAAGTTATACGTATAAGGAGGAATATAGCTGAGTGAAGTTGCAGTTTTATCATTTCTGCTAAAGAATGCTATAGCTTCATTATTATTACTGTTCAATGCAAACCTGTGTTTCTGCACCAAAAAAGTGCTTTTCTTGCCTTTAGTCATCCTGAATCATAAGGGCAATGTGTTTCCCCTTAATATTTTGCCAGTTTGGACACTGGGGACCAGGACACTCTGTCCAAACACTTATTAGAACATCCTGTTGGCAAATAATTGAGGAGCGGAGGAGAAGAGAAGAGAAGGCCAATGAACTATGCATTTCAGATGTTATGGTGGAGGAAAACACGCCATGCTGACTGCAACCTCATGGGAGCCAGAAGGCCTCCGTCAGTGATAACTCTTGGACTCACAGACTTTTGGTGGATTCTCAAAAGAACCCTTTTAGTACAGCGGTCCATTGTGGCAGCCCACTTCCTCTTTGCCTCATCCTCTTCTTCCAGCAGACATCGCCTCAAATCCTGCTCTTCAGCTTTGCTCAGTGTCCTGTCAGTAACAGGCCGCACCAGATGTGACAGGTTCAGGTGACTGTAGAGACTTCTTTCTACCACATACGTGATATTGAACTCGCTGACAGAGTTGCGCCCTCGAAGCCTTCTGTTTGGGAAGCCACAGCCTCCTCCTCCTCCTACCCCCTTGGCTTTGTGACGAAGCAGCTGAAGATCACAAATTGAGGGTGATATGTATTTCCTAGCAGGGCGCTGGCAAAGAAAAGCTCTAGAACACGAGTAGTTAGAATCTGTCTTTTTCAGTCGGATCTGCTTCCTGACACTCTGGATTTCCTCAAAGGATACCAAGACATGGTGCTTGCGCCTGTTGTCATAAAAGCAAACGCTTTCTTTACTTACCCCGTGGCTCAGAGAACCAAGGTTCTTCTTCATCTCTCCATCAGTCAAGGAGCGGCAAACCTTTGGAGTCTTCTCCTCTTCTGGGTAGGAGAAAAATGTTCCAAGTTTCTTTGGGGGTTTGATAAGGCCACGGCTTTCAGATTTACTGAAGGTCTTGAGCAATTTCCTGTTAGTACCCCAAGTATCTAGGCTGCTCGATGAAGGAGATGTGGTGAGTGAGTCAGAGTCCTCATCTGGCTGTTTCTCAGTAGAGCTATCGGAGTAAAGTTGCTTCTTGTGAACTCCAGAATAAAGTGCTGATCTGTCATCTGGTACTGGAGAGCTGTCAAGTGAATGCTCATCCACACCTACAAGGAGGAAAATAGCACATTAGCTTTCACATACTTAACTATGAGTGTGAAAAGAAAGCAACAGAGGTGCACCCCCTCCAACCGAAGAGGTATGCGGCCATTCTCCTTTTCTGAAGAACAGAACCATCTGAGAGATACCAAGCAGTGATACAAATGTCTGGAAAACAAGGCAGGGATACTGGTGTACACATCTCAATATTCTTAATTCATTTTTAACAGAACAAATCTTTTCTAGCTTTAATTTTATAAAAGGGAAATAGGCTCTTTGTAGCAAAGTATTTCTTTAAAATTATTAGGACAGAAAGAGTAGAAAAGAGAAGAGGAGCAAAAAGGAAACCAAACATCATAATTCCATTTAATATGCATTTAATAAAACTTCAGTTATGGTTAATGAACTATTACAAGGGTGGGCAACTTGTGCTCCTCCAGAGATTGTTTGACTCCCAACAGCTCCAGCAAGCCTGGCCTATAGTCAGGGTTGACGGGAACTGACATGCCAACTCCCACAGTCAGATTGAAAAAAGTGCTCTGCCTGCTATTTGGAGATCTTTTTTTTATCTTCTTTATATAGTAGACAGGGGAATCCTTTATCTCCAGTCTTAGTGCTATGAACCACAGCGCTAAGATCAAAGATAAGATCCTCTGACTGCTATTTACGAGTACAATAGACCCACAACTTGCATGCATTTAACTTGTGCACATTCAGCTTTATGCATGTGGCAAATAAAAATAAAAGAAAATGAAAAGGGGGTGGGGTTCCAGGAAAAAAATTATTTTAGAGATCCCACCTGCCATTGTACCAAATGGGTTTTGACTATATGTGATTTTGGCTTTAGGCATGATCCCTAGAATGGTGCCCCATGTTAAGTTGTGGGCCTACTGTAAAAGGTAGCATTACCACCCACACCCTACACTCATTTGCAGGAGTGAGGTTGGGAGAAAATGCTGCCCTTTACTTCCCCAGAACGATCTGTGTAAAGTGAAAGGGAGCATTTCTAGCCACACCCCCACCCACTCCAGCACTGGGATGGGGAGAGATGGAAGTGCTGCTTTATAATGTTTAGCCGCCCCTGCTTTACAGGATATGCTGTCCTAGGTAGGAAAGGGTATGACTACAGAAACCAGTGGGTCTTTTGCAAGTCTGTGATTATAAAAGTCAGAGTTAAAGAAAATGATAGGTAGCAAAATTCATGTTCTTTCTATATACTAGCTGCCAGGCTGAATATAAGGAAAGTTGTGTATGAATAGAACTGCTGAGGTTTAAATCCACCCTACGCAAGCCTAGATTTGGAAAGATAACTCCCCCCCCCCATTTCCTTTTTTCCTGTTATGGGTAGAGAGAGAGAAATGCACACCACATCAGAAAGCATTCATCCATTCTGACAGAGTAAAACAAAAAATAGCAATAAAACTGAATGAAACATGTATCTAACTTTGTATGCCCCAGATATCGTGGTTAAAATCGAGTTTTTCAGGAACACCTTCAGTAGTGTTCTGTTGCAAAGTAAGGTAATTTGATTTTCCTTTCAATAAAACAGGATACAGAAACTCCACCACTCACTCGTTTAACGAGTTTGGTGGGGGGGGAGGAGAGAGAGAGAGAGAGAGAGAGAGAGAGAGAGAGAGAGAGATTGAAAGCACTGTTGTGTCATCAAGTACAAAAACATCATGGCAGTACTAAGAAAGGCTGTAATACAGAGTGGCATGGAACACCAACAAATATATTAAACTGTGGAAGATGTACAACTCATCAAGTAAAATATATAGAAATATGTATTTCTATATCCATATATATTTCTATATCTATATTTTATGTATCCAGATCACTGTTACGGTCTCATTCTACACATGTTTAATCAGAATCAAGGTCCACCAAGTTCATATGTATTTATGTATCCATCCATTCAATTCAGATTTATTTGCCATCCCTTCTGCATGGTGCCCAAGTTGACAACAATATAAACAACATTATTAAAATAAAATACAAAATACAAAAAAGAGCAGATAAAAACAGCAAGTAATTAAAACTAAATAAAAAAGCAGTAGCAACAAAATCAAATAAAAGACCTGTCTAAATGAGGGATTTGCAGGCGAAGCCCAGTTTGCTGTTTTGTTTAAATGTAGCCAACTATAGCTTATCAAAACTAATTTGTTGTGGTTTATAATCCTAGTTTGTGGGCAAACTGATCGTCACAAACCATAGTTGGTCCTAATCATACAAAACAGCAAATTAGTGTTTGCCATAAACTAGAGGCAGAAGCTTCTAATCAGCTGCCAGATGATTGTTAGCTGGTTCAAGCAAATGGATTCAAGACTACTGAATCTGAAGGATTTACATTAGCTACCTCTGCACTTCTGGAGTAAACAAAAAGTGCTGATATTGAGCTATACCTGGAGGTTCATTACCTGAAGGCACCTTTCCTTGTACCAGCCTGTCCATGTCCTAAGATCCTCAGAGGAGGCTCTACTCTGCATTCCACCCTTGCGGGAAGTACATTATGCAGTGATGCATGGAAACAGCCATCTCTGTGGTGGTATCCTACTCCCACTCAAAGGCTTGGCATTGCAACTTTTTTTTTGCACCAAGTGAAAACTGCTTTGTTTTCTCTGGCATTTATAGGAAATTCAAAAGTTTTTCCTGACAGAGTAAGCAGCCTGCTCTGCTGTTTATTAGTTTTGTAGTCTTAACATACCTTTGTTGCTATTATTAACAAAATGATGTATAGCTTATATGGTTCTCAGTCTATTTAAGTAACATGCAGTTTGTAAACTGTGTAGTGCCCCGAGATCTTCTATAAAGACACCAAATAAATAAATAATCTATAATGTGTGATGGAAGGGAGGGGAGGAGTGGATGAGGCCCACCACAATCCCATTCCTTGAACTCTGAACAGAGCCATGAGGTACTGTATTGTATCTATGTGCAGCAAGATTCTTTACATGTACATAAATTTTCACTCAAAGGTCCACAGAAGTGCACTGCAATACCATTTAGCACACAACTCGCCAAAAAGGGAAATAAACTCCATCCGCATGAGAACTAGGCCTTCCTAGTATGCATTATTATTCAAATGTTATACAAACAGCTTCTTTAACCCTCAACAGATTTGTTTTTATCTGTAACTGTAAACAAATGAACAAACAGCATGCCAAGTAGAGCTGAATGCGTGCTCTGAAGGGTTAAGTCACTCTCTGCCATGGAAAAAATTGTGGCAGTTTCCCACTTCTACCCAAGTGAACCACACAGATTTTCTGACAGACTCGTCATTCCTATTCCTTGGTGAAAGAATAACTTGCAGAGACTGAAGGGAGCGGCTCTACTCAGGCAGATGTTTCAGCATCCCATGAGAAACCCACTGGCCTTCTAACCTATGGGGTAACCTCCCATTTGCACTTTGTCTTAATTCCTCCCCACCCCCAAAGCAGCACAGCTCACTGAAGAGTCACCATTCATAGCTCCAGAACTTGCAGAAAATAAGTGTGAGTAAAATGCTCAAAGTGGCAGGGACTTTCTGTGTTTCACATTAAAAAGAGAGCATTTACCAGAAAGGATGATGCCATCTTCTGCTTCTGCTATTATTCTGCTCTCCACAAGTCCCTCAAGCATAAACTCAGCACAACATTTGATCATGGAGAAATCTATGCAGCTTTTGAAATATAGGATTTCCACAGACACCTTTGAAAGATCCAATTGAGAATGCATTTCTGATACCTTCTTCCAAATATCCTTACTACATGCAGCATCAGAAAACTACAATGCATTTTGTTATTCGGCTGACAAAATGTGCTCCCTGACACAAGACCAACAGTGCTAACAACTTCAGCAGTGACATTCTCTAACCTAACAGACCCCTCCACTTTTTGTAAAATGTCAAAACATTATTGGTTTTGATCCAAAGACTTAGGGGGTGGAGTTCTGCTTATGCTGTGGGGCTCTCTTCGCCCTTTTTGTTGCAGCCTCTTGCACAGATGACCTTCTAGAATGGTGTGCAATGTGACAGGGGGATGATGGTGATGGTGACTGCAGCTGGGAGGAGGGGGGAAACTGGTAAGTTCCCTTTTCATTCATTCATCCATCCATTCATTCAAAGTATTTCTATGTATCCATTTCCACAATAAAATCACAATACTAAATCCACATTGAAACCAGTAAGGAACCATAATCAAAACAACAGCAAATAAAAAAAACACTTTAAAGGACAATGGAAATCAGACACTCAATAAAACAGAGACCAAGAAGAAAGTAACAGAAGAGTAAAATGATAACTTCCTTTTGTGAGGGTCTAACACAAAGGGCGATCCAGACAATTAACTTTAACATAGCACATGGAAGAACGTCACATGATGGCAACCAGACACAGTCATCTTTTTAACTCATTACATAGGATTTCCCCCACTTACCCCCATAAGAAAAATGCCCATGCATATTTCAACAGAGAACAACTTCATGATTAGCAACAGACACTTTTTAATTTCAGCACTGTTGGGTTTTTACCTTCACTGCTGGGCTTTTTAATTTCTTCCACTCTAATTAATTTCTTTCTTACTCTGCGAGTTGAGTTGACCAGCTTATGCAACCTCTTAAACTTCACCGATTCTTCAGATTCATCATCCGACTGCTCTCTTGACTGGCAAGGAAACAAAAGGAAATGTTAATAAAAGAATTATCCCGCAGCTCAATCACTTTCTGAAGTCAAGTCGATGCAGCCTCAGGCTTACTGTGCTCTGTGACAAGGAAAATCCTGTAACTTAAAACTGTTATTTTCAAGCTCAGGTCACACTTATTCTCCCCCGCCGCAATTTCTCTCTCTCACACACAAACTGCTTTAAAAAGAACAGCACATACCATTTTAACTTCTAAATTAGCGCACGGCAAGGTCTCAGGCACCTAAATGCATTGCAGCCCTCATCCTTCTCTCCACCCATTGTGCAATAATAGCTACTTCCACGTTGTCTCTGAGCGCATTTCAGGCAGAACTCTTTCCTGGGACTCTTTTAGCCATGCTAGTTAGGCTCCTGTGGTTTGGGTCAGGCACTGGTCTTGTCTGGCCTGGCGGCTCTTGACATTTAAAAACCTGGTTATAAACAGCTTCTCCAAACTGAACTGAAACTCTATCATTGACTACTTTTTTCCAGACTTCCAAGTAAATCAAAAACAGCAGCAGCAGCAAAAATGATGGGAGGGGGGTAAAAGGAAGGGAAGGGAAAGGAAATAGGAGATCTCATCCACTCTGACTTGTTTTATTAGCCACAGAAAGATCTTCTCCTTCGCTGTCTCGGAGCTTCTCATTCTGAGGATTCTCAAGGCTGGCTGCTAATATGGATGCAGCATTCCTCCAGATCTGACCAAAGGAAAACTCTGACCTTTACAGGCACTGAGTATAGTCCATATTCCCCAGCATCCCATTTTGTCTCACATCTGATGCAGTATGCTCAGTTCCAGCTGTTTTCCCTCAAGTATCAAACATTACAGAGACCAAAAAAATCCACCCTCTCCAGCAGCAGTGACACCACAAGCTGAAACAATCCATTCCTTGTGAACCAAATCAGAGCTCCCATTTTCAAGCCAGATCCAGTGCTCAATATGCTACTTCCTCTGTTGTGCCCTGTTTAGAATCTGTGTGTGAGAGAGTAGAAAGCAGGGAAGGGGGAGGAAGAAAGAGTGGGGCCCTCTTTGCTTTTACTGTACAGAACTGCCACTGTACACAATGCATTCCAAGGAAGAGAGAATATTCCAGCTGGAAATCTCTGAAGACTGTATCCCTCACTTTGCCTCCATGTACAGAGCTCTGACCAATTCATCACATTCTGAACATCCAGCTTAGAAATCTCAAGAGCAACTTCCTGTCAGTGAACTTCAGGTCACTTGTGTTTCCATGTTGGAATGCACCATTATTTTCTGGTGATGTTTTAAGCCTGACAAAATAAGCTTTATTTAAAAACTGACTCCTACAAAACATGTAAGCGTGAAGCTAACCATTTGGTCCAAGGCAAGACCAACTGGCACTTATAGCATCATCTGTCTGGTGTATTTACAATGTAAATTGGGGGGGGCGGGGTTACACACCTTCTGAAATAAATTATACTGTTGCAAAAATATTTTGCAAGGATGCCTTAGTTCTGAGTAGTAATGACAAATATATTTCCTCAATCCTTTGGGTGCACTGAGTGATGTTTTTTAGGCTGAACAACAGTTATTAGTCCAGTACTTAAGAAAGTAGATTATATTGTTCTATACATTACTAATGATAAAAAAAACCTGTAGTGAAGAGAGAAAACTGTACAACCCATACAACAAAAAGCAGCACCCTACACAGAGGCAATTTTGTCACCTGAAGCAACTTAGTGGCCTCCATATGTTCATCAGCCCTTAGGCAAATATGTTTAGTTTATACATTTGGTGGATGTGATGGTGGAATGAATGGATAAGAATATTCAATACCTCCTCCACCATGGATAGGAGGTAAAGTGTGACTTACTCCTGTACTGAAATGGGAGAAGTAAGTTCTCATGAACATTATTTTTGGTGCTTATTGCCACAAACAAACAAAAACCACAAAAACCCCTCACATAAAACAGATCGGCAGTGATCTGCTTCAATAATTAAGCTACCCTTGATAAATAAAACCATTGCAGCCATGTATCTCCACACGGTGACAAAATAACTTTCACAAGGATCTCATCGTTGTGGGCTGGAACTGATTTTCCTGTCACATACGCATCCTTTAATTTCAGATGGGAACTTTCTGAAATGCGTTCATTGCTTTCATGTACCCAGCCTGGAGCTTCATGAAGCAAAGAGGCCACTAGATTAAAGCATTAATTCCATAGCAGAAATGTTGACCCCATCCAAGTAGGATCAGAATCCAGCAATCCAGAGTGCAATTCCTGATGGTCCTCCAAGATGGGACTTTTCCTCCACAGCACTCTCCTGGTTATTTCCATGCAGGGTTGAAGGATGTGCTCACCTTGGAGGCAGAGTTCTTCGGTGTCTCCTCCAAGTCTACAATTCTATGATTCTATACTGTACTCCCAATATAAGGTAAATTTCAAAGCGATTTAGGTGGTATCCATTAGTGCAAGGAGTTCCACTTACACAACAAAACGTCCCCCCTCTCTCTTCTCACTTTGTGCCCCTACATCCTTCCCAAATCTGCTCTGGAAGGTTGGAGAAAACCCCAGAACAGACGTAGGTAGCCGGGGGGGGGGGGAGTTCTGTTGAGCAAGCAGGCGTCCTTGTGCTAGTGAAAGCACTTGGCTACTGCCCTGTGTGAAGATGTTCCACTTGGCTGGAAAGTTTTTTCAGCAGTGTTTTGCCTCCTCTCTAAGGCAATAGGGTCTTGGGCTATGGCAGTTACTCTGATAAAGAGGTGATATCTGACCTAGCCAAGGAGTGATCCTGCCTGGGGACAGGGCATAGATGGATCTGGATAGACTGGCATGCAGCACTGATCTAGTACAGTACAGGTGCAACCCCTCCCTGTATATGAACATGAGAGAGATTAACTCTCTTTCGAAGACTCCCCGCGTGGAATAGGAAAGCATTACAGGAAATGTAGAACATTTGCCTTATGTTAAATGGTTCCCTACAGAGAAAGGTCTTTCCTCAGTCAGGAAAAGGGCATTTTGCAGAATGTTGCACTACAGGCATCTCACTCAGAAGTCAGAGCCCTTACAATACAAGTCGAAGTATTGTACCTCTAAAAGTTCACAGCAATCCTGTTCCAGAACACATCATCACAGCTAACAACTCTGTGCCAAAAACAGAGCCTTATAATATGCATAGCCGTTTCTGTATAAAGTAGTTCATCTCTTTGGATATTCTAAGGAATAAAACACATGGATCTGTAGCACTGTAAACAGGAACAGCTTGATTCTCATCCAGGCTGCCACAAGTCCCATCCCCCCCCCCCCCCGCTCTCATCCAAAAGCCCCTAATGGCTCAAGTTGTAATTATTTTGGCTAATGTTGGATGCAGAAATTCTGTAGTGAATGCTTAAGTGTTTCATTTCTAGTTTCTATGGCAACATTACATCAGATTGCAGACAGCTGGCTCCACAGTTTTAAACCATAACAAATTGACCAAGCCAGTTCAGAAAATTATACTTGCTTTAAAGAGATAGCACACCATCCAGCTGCCAACAGAATGGTGCAAGACCAACGGGACCCAATTTTTTGGCGTGTGTGCTAAGGCGGGGTCTCTTTCTCAGCTTCTTTTGGAACAAGTGCATCTCTGACACATCAGCAATGTTCTAATGCTGAGGGAAAGTGGGCCAGCTTGGGTCATTCTATTCCAGAACTGCACGGAGGACCACAGGGGAACAGGAACAAAATCAACAGCATCTGCAGTTCCCAAGAACTGTGTACAGTAAACTGAAACAACCTTTTGTCAGATGGTCAGGAAACTATAAAGCCAAGCTGTTACTGCTGCTTTGGCAGTGCTACCCTGTTCCTCTGACAAAAACAAGTGTGACTGTAACTCAGGAAATTGCCCATATTCCCCATATGTCCTTTCTGAAGTTGTGCATCCTTCAGTTTTCTGCTCTTTATTTAAATATCCCTATAATGTCTCAACCAAAGCTCATTTCAAATAATTTTCAGAATTACACTGCAATCCAAAGAAGCATAACTTTACTAACACAAAAGCTAAGATTTGTTTGCATTTATGGATATTATTTTCTGTGATCATGATTTTGCTTGCTGACTTTGTCATATATATCAAGTAAATAAAGTTAATTCCAGAAAAGTGCACACCAAGTTTAGGGTTGCTATATCTCGAAGAGCAAAAAGGAGGACACATTTGCCGACTTCTACTTCTAACTATGGATCGCTATGATGACTCTACCCATGAAAAAGAGGATGTGTTCTGGGAAAAGAGGGCATATGGGAATCCTAAAATTTCAGAGAGATGCTTTCCTAGGTCAGGCTTGATTTCCATCTGCATCACAATGAAATTTTTAACTATTAGATTTGTTCTTACATAAAATAAGTTGTTAGACAAAGTTTCAAAACAAAACAAAACAGTACTATTGTTTACTTTGCTTCATCTGTACATATACTAGGGGTAAGTGCCAAACTTTCAGACATTTCATATTCCAGGAGTTTAGTCCTAGAGCGCAGTGTTAAAGCATCATGAAGTGCCTCAGTTATGGCACTGATTTAAATCAAGTGAGGCAGGCTGCACATGTATTGTATTGTGTATTATTTCTAGCTTCTTCTGGCCCATGCTGAAGCTCTTGAGTGTTAGCATAGTGGTCTGTCTCCACCAGGGGTACCAACTTTGGCAATCCTACCTGCCATTGAACCCAATGGCTTTTGACTATATGCGATTTTGGCTTTAGGCGTCATTCCCGGGACATAACCCCGCGTTAGCTGCGGGCCTACTGTATAAAAGTTTTCAATAAATAAATAAAACCAGGAATTTTAACATGATTATTGTGTGTTTCCAGATGGTTGTGTTATTATAGGTTTTCCCAGCACCCGCAGCATGTTAGCAGTGTCAAAATGCCAGCTTGTATCTCTCTCTCATTTAATGCACATCCACCATTTTCATGGAAAATCCGATGTCAGAAAAATGTATTGCCAACGTCTGCGGCATCTGAATATCCTGTTTGCAATATTAAGCCCTATCTGGAAACACCCATAGTTAATTATAGCTATAGGAGCCCTTTCTTCCACCCCCCCATCACTTTGCAGGATGGGAAGCACATCCTATGAATACTGAGCCACAGGCTTGATGACCTAACAGGGTTGGCATTTAGGAGACCTAACACTGTGTTCTGAATAATCCTCCCTTGAGTACTGCCCTTTCTCAGTTGCGTAACCCCAAAATTTAGGCTTAAGCATTTCTCCCTCAAAAGAACTATGCAGGAATCCTAACCTTGCCGCAAAACGCCTGTTGTAGGGAGTTACAGTACCAGATGTAAGATTGGCTTTCCTAACCACTACTTGGTAAGTGAAGAGAAGCAGGGAACAATCAAAACACAATCAACTGGCTGGTCTTTCGCTCACATAAATCATCTCCCTCCCCATTCTCGGTTCCTCACTACTTGCACAACTTACAAGAAAGGCAGAAGTCATCAGAGTTATATTTGCCACAAGGGCAAAGCTGGGAGGGGGGGAGGCGGAATAGAGAGTGTTGTACATGGGAAACAATCCCTGGTTTCACTGGCAGAGACTTATTGACCTCTTGCTGGCCCCTGTTTCTTAATTATTGTCAATGGAATTTCAGTAAAAGAAAAATGGGGGAGGGGAAGGAGAAAGAGAAGGCAGAGTAACCCACCCATCAAACACTATTCCCACCACTACAACTGAAGCACTAAGGAAAAAAACCTCCCACATACTTATTAAAAAACCAAAATATGTTAAATTAAATATGAAAGTTTTATTTTCTTGTAACACGTGAGTTTCTTCTCCTGCTGATTTTAAAAACCACAGAATATAACTTGAAACACAGGCTATAAAAAGTCCTAAGCAGTTTAGGGTGAACAAACCTAAGTGACTACTATGGCCAGGAATCAGGTATTTGAAGAACTGCTTTCTCTTGCACTAACCTGTCTGTTCACTCAGTACCCAAGTCTCAGATCATCACATATCCTGGGTGTCTCATCTGCAGAGATCAGATGAGTGGTAAGTCTCTGGAACACTTTATCCCAGAGAGATATGCCTAGCACCTATGATTCTATTTTTAGGAGATAAGCAAAGACCATTTTGTTCTTCTGGGGGTTTTCTTGACTGGATATTTTTTTTAATTAGTGCTAGTTTTTAAGTGTGATAGCAAGCTGGTTTGCAAGGCAGGATGGCTATTTCTGTTTGCTTAATTTTTATTACTGCTATAATGATTTGTTTCAAAAAGTTGTATTGTGATACTGCTAAAATCTTTCAATGCATTCTGTGCCTTCCTCAAGTGCTTTTGACGGCTTGAAGATGTCCCTGACTTGTGTTAATGTCTCTTGCTTGCCTGATGGAGGAGGCTGTGTGTGTTATCTGTACTTGTGTGTGCACTTCTGACTTTTTTGCAAGGCTGGAATATAGCAAACTGTAAGGCTCATATTCATTGGTTCTGCCCTTTTTTTGTCTCTGCCCTGCCCACCTTTTGCACAAGGCCTCTAAAATGTTGCTCACAAGGGAATGTGACCCTTGGGTTGAAAAAGATTCCCTACCCCTGACTTAAAACCAATGATTTGCTAACACAATGGGGTTATATCCAATGTCACACAAGTAAAGCCACTGAAATTGGTGGGTTAATTACCTTAAAGCAAACCCAAATGACACATAAACTTTATCCAGCATGGAAAATTACATCCACTTAGCATTAACAAATTCTTTGCAATAATTCTATGCTGGGTGTCAATCCACTGAAGTCAACTAATGAATGCAGTAAAAGTGGACATATGAGGCATGGCATTAATTATGGAAAAACCACAAAAATGCTCCAAGGCCACTTTAGTGAGAAGCACACTGCACATTAACCAATGATGAACTGCCTGGGGAAAATTAATAGAAAGTTCCTGTCATACATTCAAGATGGAAAAAATTAAAATTCTCATTTCTTCCCACTAGGTCTGCCTCAACATTGAAATAATTGCTGAGGCATGCTTCAAAATGGTTAAACAATCACTCTGGTGTTCAGTTATTTAAAAAGCACTAAACAACGGGTGTAACCTGATGGAAGGAAATGCTGCATCTCACTACAGGGAAACAAGTTCTTTCTTAATTCTAGGCACTTAAAATGTACACAGGGTTTGCTACTCCTATATAAATTCTTTACTTTTTTGTAATATAAAAAGCAAGAACTCAAAAAAATACATTGATCAAAATTTAAAATTTATGAGAACGAAAGAGCAACTCTTTCATGAGACCAAAGGTCTATCTAGTCCACATTCACATGTAAAAGGAAAGACAAAAATAGCATATAACCCTGTCCAGAACTGCTTGTTGTGATGTGGAAGGTGAGTTTTGGAAGCCTATAGCTATCTTCCTTTTGGAAGGCCCCTCCTACAGAGCCAGGAAGAAAGAAGAGGCCTCCCTTTCCTCAGATACCTCTCTCTGGTCCCATTGCAGAAAGGAAGGCTTTATGGGAGCTCCCATTCGAGTCTCATAGACATCCCCATGAACCCCCTAAATTTAAGAGTTAACAAGGTTTAGAAGGAAAAACTTTGATGGTTAACTTTGACCTACCTGTCCTTCGGATACTCATTCTATTGCTTGCTCATGGGGGCTTTTTTTTTGGCAAGTAGTTCATTGGCTGGAAGGCAGGGGTGGAACTTGGTTTTATTTCATTCGGGTGAAGAAGAAGAAGGAGAGGAGGAGGAGGTGGAGGAGGAAGAATTTGGACTTGATATCCCACCTTTCACTCCCCTTAAGGAGTCTCAAAGCGGCTAACAATCTCCTTTCCCTTCCTCCCCCACAACAAACACTCTGTGAGGTGAGTGAGGCTGAGAGACTTCAGAGAAGTGTGACTAGCAGCTGCATGTGGCGGAGTGGGGAAGTGAACCCGGTTCACCAGATTACGAGCCCACCGCTCTTAATCACTATACCACACTGGCTCCCAAGACCCAGCTCGTCAAAGACCCATTTGGCACACACATACCCAAACATGCATTTGCACATACACACACATGCTGGGAGCCTCAATGGCACTCCTCTGGAGGCTTCCCCCAGGACAAAACCAACCAAAACCAACCAAACAGCTAGCCCCCAACTTAGCTACAGCACTGATAGAATAACCAATGAAGCTTGCCTCTCTGAAGCAGAAAGATGTCTGTGGACTAGAAGGGAGGCTTCTCTTCAGAATAAATGGGAGAGGGGATGGAAGAGAACTGCCTTCTCAGTCCTGGGGGTGGGGGGGAAGAGACCTTTCTCAATGTAGCTTTGCCTCCTCCCCTCTGAGACAACTGTACTTTACTCTGCGAAATAGTTACATTGTATAACACAATATTTATTTATATCCCACTCTTCCTTTATAAAATTCAGAGCATCTTACAGAGGTCTTTCACACAAATACCCATCAGATCCTTATCACAGCCACTTCTCTTCCACAATTGTAAGACATACCGTATTTTTCGCTCTATAGGACGCAAAAATGAAGGGGAAATGTGTGTGCGTCCTATGGAGCGAAGAAGCCATAGCCCCGTGACCCTCTCCCGGCTGGAGAGGTGGCGCGCGGCTATGGCAGGAGCCTCTTTAGCCGCACACCACTTCTCCAGCCGGGAGAGGGTCGCGGGGGGCTTCTTTAGCTAAACAAGCCCCCCGAGACCCTCTCCCAGCTGGAGAGGTGACGGACGGTTTTGGCAGGAGCCTCTATAGCCGCGCGTCACCTCTCCAGCCGGGAGAGCGCGCGCACGGCTAAAGCATCCCCCCGCGACACTCTCCCAGCTGGAGAGGTGACGCGTGACTACGGCAGGAGCCTCTATAGCTACGTGTCACCTCTCCAGCCGGGAGAGCGCGCGCGCGGCTAAACAAGCCCCCCGGGACCCTCTCCCGGCTGGAGAGGTGACGCGTGACTATGGCAGGAGCCTCTATAGCTGCGTGTCACCTCTCCAGCCTGGAGAGCGTGCGGGGGGCTATGGCAGGAGCCTCTCCGCTGCGCGCCACCTCTCCAGCCGGGAGAGCGAGCGCGGGGCTAAAGAGACTTCTGCCATAGTCGCGCGTCACCTCTCCAGCTGGGAGGGGGTCGCGGGGGGCTGATTTAGCTATGCGCACGCTCTCCCGGCTGGAGAGGTGGTGCGCGGCTAAAGAGGCTCCTGCCGTAGTCGCGCGTCACCTCTCCAGCTGGGAGTGGGTCGCAGGGGGCTCCTTTAGCCGCGCGCTCGCTCTCCCAGCTGGAGAGGTGACGCGCGACTATGGCAGAAGTCTCTTTAGCCACGCACCACCTCTCCGGCAGGGAGAGAGCGCGCACGGCTAAAGCAGCCCCCCGCGACCCTCTCCCAGCTGGAGAGGTGGCGCGCGACTACGGCAGGAGTCTCTATAGCTGCGTGTCACCTCTCCAGCCTGGAGAGCGCGCGCGCGGCTAAACAAGCCCCCCGGGACCCTCTCCCAGCTGGAGAGGTGACGCGTGACTATGGCAGGAGCCTCTATAGCTGCGTGTCACCTCTCCAGCCTGGAGAGCGCGCGGGGGGCTATGGCAGGAGCCCCTCCGCTGCACGCCTTTCCCCGCTCCCCGACCTGCTCTTTGGGGCTGGTGGTGGGCTTCCCCCTGCCAGCCCCAAAGAGCAGGTCAAAAGGAACCTGAAGCCTGGAGAGCGAGAGGGGTCGGTGGGCACCGACCCATTTTGCTCTCCAGGCTTCCAAGGTAGCCGCCTGAACGGCACCTTGTTTTAGAGGGGGAAAACAAGAGGGGAAAAATTCTCCCCCTCTCTGCGCAGCGCCTCCTGCCGCTTCGCTGAAGGGGTGCTGGGCAGAGAGGGGGAGAATTTTTTTTTCTTGTTTTCCCCCCTCTAAAACAAGGTGCGTCCTATTGTCCGGTGCGTCCTATAGAGCAAAAAATACGGTAGTTCATAGCTATTCACAGACCACTCACTAAGTCTTCTTGATAATCAAGACTTTTATTGTATGGACTATTTTATTCAGCCTTCTAGCTTCAGTATCTTCCTTGTTCAGTCTCCTTGAAGTTTCCAAGCTTTCTACCGCATAATTCCTCAAACCCTATATATCAGGTCATACACAATGAAAAGAAAATCTTATGTGTGCCTGATACTAGTTTGAAGAATCCAGATTCAGGAAAATTCTACTCTCCTGGGATTTGTGGATCAACAAATGGCGTCTAGTATTAACGATGATGAGAGGGTAGTTCAACTTGTTGGAGAGTTATGGAACTGCAACAAGGCAATCCATATATCTCTGTTCTGCCACTTATCCAACTATGGATCACCAGCTTTCTACTGGGTCTAAATAGGCAAAATAATAATGTACCCAGTGCTGGTACTGTGTACACTTACGTACCCCCAGAAAAAAGCACTGAATGTACCTATTTACCAAGTATGGTGTTTTGTTATTCTGCACTGAGAAGATATACTGAGAATATCAATCACAACAAATATACTATACAATTTACATACAATAAAATGTGTTCCAATGAGGCTTGTACCCAGTTAAAGAGTCAAAGGACTGCAATCTTAATAGTACAATCCTATAGATCTATTTTGTTGTTGTTGTTGTTGTTGTTGTTGTTGTTGTTGTTGTTGTTAAAATTTGTATACCGCCCTATACCTGTAGGTCTCAGGGTGGTTCACAACACAAAGTTACAGCACAAAATACATAAATAAAAATAATTGAAACAATTAACAATACTTTTGTTGTGATGGGATGTTGAGCTGCTTGTGCGTAAAATCCAAGTCCCTCAGAGTTTGGTCAAGTCCGCAAACCTCTGTCTGTAACGGA
The DNA here is from genome assembly GCF_965112155.1 of Podarcis liolepis. Taxonomy (NCBI): domain Eukaryota; kingdom Metazoa; phylum Chordata; class Lepidosauria; order Squamata; family Lacertidae; genus Podarcis; species Podarcis liolepis. The sequence continues at coordinate 66,868,354 of NC_139557.1, read as the reverse complement.
GCCCCTTAAGCATGGCTCCGTCAGTCGCTGGCAGATTCCGACAGTGGTTGCTTTCGGAATCTCTTCCAACATAAAACCTCCTTAACGGAAACACGTCTTCTGGACTCTCTGCGTGACAGTTTCCGGCGAGGAGTGGGTGTCCCTACAGGAGGTCCTGAAACCTCCCCACTGCCCTCGCTGGAAGTGTCCCTGAGCCATCCCTCCTGCTCACTTTCCCTCGGATCACCTCGTCTCCCCCTGCTGGTTCCCTCTTCAGCTGCTGAGTCTCTCCCAACCTGTGTGAGCCCTTCCACCTCCCGTCCTTCCGATGGCAGTTCCCTGACATTTGTATACAAACTAATAAAAATACACTCCCCAACAAAAGTCCCTAAACAATCCCAAATACAAATACAAAAATCCAAATTAACATATAGCAAATATGTCATGCAAATAAATGTGGTTGAATTCACAAGTAGACCCCACCCCCACCCCAGTCTATTTATTGGTAAAATTAAATAATTAAAAAGTAAAGATAAACTGGGCTACAGGTTATAAAAACCTTTACAATTATAACATTCCCCCTCCTCTCCATTTGCTGCTTTTGACCACTGGGATTTTGTTATACGTATTAATGTGTAGACCCTACCTAAGATAAGTCCTGCTACAACACATATATAAACAAAAAAAATATGCAGTTATGCAGATTAATATTAGAAATTTTGGACTAGCTCAGTCAAATAAATTCTTTTTTAATTGGGTGACGGCCTCGTGAATACAATTAGTATGATTCTGTTGTAAAAATATTTTTCAAGAAAAAAAATGAATGAAGCAAGCACTAGAAGCAACAGAAAGAAAAATCCTACTTGTGGTGGCAAAGAAATGGTTTCACCTGTAAAACCTTTGGCTGTGTCTGGGATAAAGAAGGACCCATTTTTACCCAGCACAGCAATTAAACACATAAGCTTGAAGATAAGGATGGTTTTGATTTGGGAGAGACATATGACTGTGAGATGCAGCAGAGTGCAGGGAATTCATTACTTTTACAGCATCCCCTGCTGGCTGATTCACAGTCAGAATAGCATATTGCACACAAGGAACTTGTTAAGTCCCCAGTTTCTACTGAATATAAAATGAGGGATTAGGTATCCTATTGGTGTCTCTTTTTCTATTGCTATCTGATAGGCTAGTAGAACAGTATCAAGCATGCCCTTAGCGCAGAAAGGGTTAGCCATCACAGCACACCTGGCTTGAATTTGGCACACAGCTGGGAAAGTTCTCTGAACTACAATGCCAAATGTCAAACTAGCCAGAGAACGACCCACCCAGTTACTCCAAAGCTATATATATAAACTTCCACATACAGATACGGAGGTATGTGCAACCTCTTTGCTGCAGGCACACTTCCCCGCAGCCCACAGGCAGGCAGTGAAGGGTGAGTCTCTGCTCCTCTGTTCTTACAGACGAAAGGAGTATGAATAATACACATGACACTGCCATATATGGAGTCAAAACATTTGTCCATCTTGCTCAGTATTTGCTAGTGGCCACGGGCTCTCTAAGGTCTTGGTCAGAGAGAAAACTTTCTCAGCTCCACCACAAGAGATCTTTTAACAAGAGATACTCAGAATTTCTACGTTCCTATGTGGGAGGCATAGTTTACTAATGCTTTATCTGAAGTGAAGCCAAAGCAGACAATTTTGGCATGGACTGGTCTCCATTTTTTTGATGATATAAATAGGGAGTCATATAAGTACTACTCCCATGATTCGCTCCTTGTTGTGATTAGGATATATAGACTCATCTTAAAATATTGCATCTCTGTAATTTCCTTTTTATACTGAATATGCTTTGTTTATTGCTTCTGTTATTGTTTGTACGGTTATGTGTTTGTGCATATGTTTATGATAAATCAATAAAAATTATTTTTTAAAAAGAGAGATGCTGGGGATTGAGCCTGGAACCTTCTGCATGCAAAAAACGTACTCTCCCACTTAGCTATAACCCTTTTCCTGGCTATTATGTTGTTTCAGAGAGATGGGGAAGAACAGAGAAACTAATCCTGTACAGCACCTCTCTAGGCATAAGTCTCACTGAACTCAATGGGACTTGCTTCTGAGCAGCTACCTTCTATTGACTCTTATTCTGTGTTTCCATGATGTTTGCCGTTGAAGACTTCAAGTGGTAATGTAAGGGTTTTTTTAAAGAAGTAAGTAATTACGTTCTCAGTCATCCCAGCTTCTCTGGGAAGGCAACACACACCTGTAAGTGTATCATGGAGAATTCTAGGAGAGGGACTTAGCTCTGCAAGATATAAACTGCTTGCCATAACTAAAAACTCTGAAAAGTCCCAACAAGAGCTGCCCTTGTTTCCAAAAGAAAATTTGGATGCATTTTAAATTAGGGGGGAAGGTATGGGAGTGGGGGGATGAAAGAAGAAAACATGCAAGCCTGATCCAGGAACATTAACTTCACATCAAAAAGGAAAGACATGACTGGAATGGTAAAGTCTTTAATAATGCATACTTCCTAAAGTATGAACTGGACACACAATGAGAAGATTAAATGTTAATCTGCATGTATCTGGCACAAAGCCAATACAGCTGCTGGCTTGGCACATTCAAAAGAAATAGAATAAATGGAGTCCTCCAAACTGAGCTTAGAATTAACAGTATAGTGACAACAGAGGGCAGCTTCTCTGCTGACACAGGGGAGGTGGCACCCTGTCCTTTGCTAATTGTTTTTGTATTTTAGCCTGGCAGGCAAGGGACTGAACATCCCAATTTGCCAATAAAAAAACGTGTAAATGACAGAAGGTTGAGTAGAAGAAGCAAGATCAATAGAAATTAAATCTTTTCAGCATGACACATGTCAATGGCATTTTTCCCTTTTTGCAAAAAAATGTGATGCTCAGCCACATACAATGCAAATCTGTCTTGCAGTTTATTTTTATTTTGTTTTTTAAAGCTACATTTCACAGTTTGAAGGCTGTTCACTAGAACTTCTTTCCTCAATAATTACATGGTTAGGGAAGGTGTCACTTAAAATCATTTGCGAGAGTTGAAGGTGAACTGAACACACTAGGACTTACTTCTGAGTAGAACAAGCTTAGAACTGCACTATTACAGGAAAGTATTAGAAACAAAGTATATGGTATTAATGTCAATTGCCATATTTTCAACAACAACGTACATCAAGTATGACATGTTCTCAGATAATCCTTTTAATGTATACTTTGCAATAGAGCAGGGTGAATGTCCAAACAAGCAGGCATATCTATCTAGCCACAGGATAACAGCCAAAATGTTCAAGTGGAAAAAGTGAGGCTTTGGGGGAATCTGAAGATGGAAACACACTTGAGTTTTGACACAGAAATGCTTACATCTTAGTAGAGCTCTAGAGGAAGCTTAATGTGACATGGCAGCTTAATTTAGGGCTGCATTCATGTGAACAGTGGATACCTGGCATCCATGGAAACATTAGCTTGTGCCATGTCATGAGCAAGATTGTTTCTGGCATGACACCACAAATGCTTCGAAATTTACTTTTGCAGTTGCACCCACAAAACCAAACCCTATGTACAAGAGCAGTTACACACAACAGGCTGAGAGGCAATATGTGCAAACTTCTGATTAAAAAGGGTATTGTGTGAAGAGAACCTGCAACTCGGGCAGAACACAGACTGTGCTGAACAAAGGCTAAAAGAATACCAGCACTATATCCAACATCCATGAGATTCAACTGAAGAGAGTTGAAACTTTTTAAAAAGTAGAGTGATCTTTCCTTTTCAATGAGGAACGGGGCCATCGTGTCTGAGGCAAACATTCTACATGCTTCTTGCTTCCCTTTCAACTGCCATATGAATACACCCTTACGTCAATGTAAACAATATATGCAACTGCATTGTAGAGACTGATACTCACATTACAATTGGAGGAACCGTCAAAAGATGGGTAAGGACTATCAGGCCATTCAGCAGAGTCCATGCTACCTGACTGCCGATGTTGGGCCTCATATTCCTTAAGCTGAAATGAAAATAAGACCAAAGGTTTTCCACCTTGCTAAAGCATGTGGTTTAACTTTTTCCATTTTCTCAAACCCCTCCCCCCATTATTCTGCTTTCTGGTTTGTTCATATTATCACATATTGTTGTGATAATACTTTATATATATATATATATATATATAAAAGCTCTGGAAAGTTTAAAAAAAACACCCAGATACAAATACATACTACTCAGCTCTGTTATATTTAAATATGTTGTTTAGTACAGTAAGGTAAAGGTAAAAGGACCCCTGACCATTAGGTCCAGTCGTGGCCGACTCTGGGGTTGCGGTGCTCATCTCGCTTTATTGGCTGAGGGAGCCGGCGTACAGCTTCCGGGTCATGTGGCCAGCATGACTAAGCCGCTTCTGGCGAACCAGAACAGCACATGGAAACACCGTTTACCTTCCCACCGGAGCGGTACCTATTTATCTACTTGCACTTTGACGTGCTTTCGAACTGCTAGGTTGGCAGGAGCAGGGACCGAGCAACGGGAGCTCATTCCGTCGCGGGGATTCGAGCCATGACCTTCTGATCGGCAAGTCCTAGGCTCTGTGGTTTAGCCCACAGCGCCACCCACGTCCCTTGTTTAGTACGGTACTATAGTGACAAAAGCGAGAAATCAGCCCTCTGAAGGTTAATAGAGAGTAAGTTATGTGTGAACAGAATTGTTAGCTTCAAAGCATGGTCTCATTAAGTCTTAACTGCAGAGTCGACAATCTTATCAGTGTGTGGCTGAGCTTTAATGCTTAGTTAAGCTATAATGCAATTCACTTACCCATCCATATATGCATACACTTACCACATGATTGTTCAGGTTAGCACCATACAATGGAACGGTGATTCTCAAACCTTTTAAAACCACTTACGCTACAATCCTATAATCAGTTATTTCAGAGTAAGCCCAGTGAACTTAATGGGGCTTACACCTGAGTAGAAATGTATAGGATTGTGCTGTTATTCACAGAACTGCTTTCATAGGGAATCTCTGGGCCTGGTCAGACAGGATGCTAATGTATAAGCAAACCTGCTTCTATCCCAATCCACCAAGTCACCTAGCCAGAATGCCCCCTGGACTGCATTGTTCTCAGAAATTATGGCAACCTATATACAAGGTTCTAGTGTTTCACTGATATAACTGACATATCAAGGAATAATAAGGCTGGATAGTATGTATTTCATCACATACCCTTGCAAGCGCTTCCTCAATAGTAATCATCTTCTCCTTAACCATCATCATTAGTTGGATCCGTTCCTCGTCACTCATTGTGATCTCACTTGCCACATAACCAACATCCTCCCCTGAAGACACAAATGAAGAATAAAGATCTTTAGAAACAAAGCAAAATTGGGGGGGGGGGGAGATATAAAGTGTACCAAATCATGATCTTCCTAGGCTACTGACCTCAGAAATCTGGTTCCTATGTTAGTCAAGCTATTTGGGCTACTTAACTCCCTCCTTCAAAATTCTGAGATACATGGCAACATTTTTATTTGGGTTTGTGAAAAAAGATGATCTTAACACTGTCAGAGACCAAGGACAGCAGCCATGCCAGGAGAGCTGTTGCCAGTTTTACCCCACAGATTGATGACAGGAGCAATGCTAAAATATTCCTCTCTAGTGACCTATTTTGCTTCCTCAAATCAATAGAGCTTAGAAAGAAGGCATGTTCTAGAATATATTTATTATACTTGGAAATCATTACAGACAATGACAGAGCAGCAAAGGAAATGCTAATCCAAAGGCTGGTATGTTGGGTCAAGAGATTTTCTGCATTGCAAACCGATTCCTACCATCCTTTGTACAAATCTGCCATGTTTTCAACCTATCATTTATCATCTTAGGAAACATTTGTCTTTGAAGGGGTAATATAACAAATACGGATGGAATAAGATGGTATTTGTCCTATATTTTATGCTTAGGGTGCAGAATGCCTGGACTTTGATGGTGCTGTTTTAAACTGTGGTTTCATTTATTTATTTATTTAAAAGCATTTATAATCTGCTGAACATTTTAAAATATTTAAGTGATATTTTAATGATTGCATGATGTATTTTTGTGACTACAACTGTACAAAGGGGTGACTGAGCAGCTTTGGATCTATCAGGTCCATGATTGGCTCTGCTCCACCCTTGCCCTGCCCAATTTTGGGTCCTATAGTTGCTGTTTCTGGCAGGAACACCACCCGAGAAGCTTCTCAACTCCTGTACCTTCAGAAGAGCCTGGCAGACTGTGGCAGATGGACAACTCTTATACCAAACCAGTCCAGTAGCACAAATCGGGATTAAGAGTATGCTGTGAGATGTGGAATATCTGACAGGCTAAAGGTGATCTGCTCATGAACCTGATAATTTGAAAATTGCCAGTGAGGAATATGACTTGTTTAACTTCAGAAATGCCTTTCGCTGTTCTGATAGCACCCTGCTAATGCACACATAATTCAGACCAACCTGAATAAAGAAACTTTCTACAAAAAAGGATACTGTGCAGTATTATTTGCAATATACTGCTAACGGGCATCTCATCTGTCTTGACTTCTATAATTTTAGCATGTGTTGGACTGAGTGCTTTAAGTGCCTATGCTTACAATTCAACACTACAATGTTAAGGAAGATTGGAGAGTGGGCACAGAGGATGCTATTCAATACACTCATTCTGTCAGTTCAAAACTTGGCTGAGTAACAGGACATCTCCTCTGCCTGTACACCTGTGTGCCTCCTAAACCTGTTTCTGGGTTTTCTCCCAATCTTCTGGAGCATATCTGGGTTGGGCAGAAAGTGGAGAGGGAAAAAGGTCTTTTGCACAAACCGAAAACTTTGACTAAACGGAATCAGTGAACCAAATTTTAACCAACAGCAATTCAAGTTGCTAATTTATGTTAGTAATGTCTTCCGACAACTCAAGATTCACCAAGTTTTATCTGTCAAAAAGCAGACATATACAGAGAAACCAAACCACCCTCAGTTTATTGATCACATGTTGCTGGTCTCGCCCCCCCCCCAATAGCAGACAGAAGGAAGAAACCACAATCCCCAACTTAGCATTATGTTTGAACCAGGGCTTGAAGTTTGTTTCAGGCCCAAAATACTATACAGTGGTACCCCGCAAGACGAACGCCTCGCAAGACGGAAAACCCGCTAGACGAAAGGGTTTTCCGTTTTGGAGGCGCTTCGCAAAATGAATTTCCCTATGGGCTTGCTTCGCAAGACGACAGCCCATAGGGAAATCTCAGGGACAGCGGGGAAGCGCAGCGCGTCTTCCCCACTGTCCTCGGACCTCCTCCCGCCGCCGGCTTCGGAACGAAGCTCCGATGCCGGGCGGCGGAGGGGGAAAGCCTCCCGCCGCCGCGCGGCATCGAGAGGAAGCCCCGTGCCGGGCGGCGGAGGGGGAAAGCCTCCCGCCGCCGCGCGGCATCGGGACGAAGCCCCGGTGCCGGGCGGCGGAGGGGGAAAGCCTCCCGCCGCCGCGCGGCATCGGGACGAAGCCCCGGTGCCGGGCGGCGGAGGGGGAAAGCCTCCCGTCGCCGCGCGGCATCGGGAGGAAGCCCCGGTGCCGGGCGGCGGAGGGGGAAAGCCTCCCGCCGCCGCGCGGCATCGGGAGGAAGCCCCGGTGCCGGGCGGCGGAGGGGGAAAGCCTCCCGCCGCCGCGCGGCACCGGGACGAAGCCCCGGTGCCGGGCGGCGGAGGGGGAACGTCTCCCCCCGCCGCGCGGCACCGGGACGAAGCCCCGGTGCGGGGCGGCGGAGGGGGAAAGCCTCCCGCCGCCGCGCGGCATCGGGAGGAAGCCCCGGTGCCGGGCGGCGGAGGGGGAAAGCCTCCCGCCGCCGCGCGGCATCGGGACGAAGCCCCGGTGCCGGGCGGCGGAGGGGGAAAGCCTCCCGCCGCCGCGCGGCATCGGGACGAAGCCCCGGTGCCGGGCGGCGGAGGGGGAAAGCCTCCCGCCGCCGCGCGGCATCGGGAGGAAGCCCCGGTGCCGGGCGGCGGAGGGGGAAAGCCTCCCGCCGCCGCGCGGCATCGGGAGGAAGCCCCGGTGCCGGGCGGCGGAGGCGGAAAGCCTCCCGCCGCCGCGCGGCATCGGGACGAAGCCCCGGTGCCGGGCGGCGGAGGGGGAAAGCCTCCCGCCGCCGCGCGGCATCGGGACGAAGCCCCGGTGCCGGGCGGCGGAGGGGGAAAGCCTCCCGCCGCCGCGCGGCATCGGGAGGAAGCCCCGGTGCCGGGCGGCGGAGGGGGAAAGCCTCCCGCCGCCGCGCGGCATCGGGAGGAAGCCCCGGTGCCGGGCGGCGGAGGGGGAAAGCCTCCCGCCGCCGCGCGGCATCGGGACGAAGCCCCGCTGCCGGGCGGCGGAGGGGGAACGTCTCCCCCCGCCGCGCGGCATCGGGACGAAGCTCCGATGCCGGGAGGGGGAGGGGGAAAGCCTTCTCCCGCCGCCCGGCATCGGATGGCTGTCCTGAAGACTTGGGGTGGGAGGAGGGTTTTCCTTCCCACCGCCAACATTCAGAATGCTGTTCTGAATGTTGGCGGTGGGGAGGAAAAACCCTCCTCCCACGCAAGCCCCGGGAACAGAGGGAAAGCGCTGCGCCCCTTCCCCTCTGTTCCCGTACCTGTCCTGAAGGCTTGCGGTGCGGAGAAAAGCCCTTCTCCGCACCGCCAGCCTGGCAAGCGGTTTCCCTAGGAACGCATTAATTGATTTTCAATGCATTCCTATGGGAAACCGTGCTTCGCAAGACGAAAAACCCGCAAGAAGAAAAAACTTGCGGAACGAATTAATTTCGTCTTGCGAGGCACCACTGTAATCAGTAAAAGCCAAAAACAAGCCACAACCCCTGGTTGGGACATAACTCTAAGCCATAATTCACTGTGTACTTCCTCCTAGTGCAAGTGGAGAGGAGCGAAAGAACCCTATTAGACACATTCATGGTAAACTATTAATGCTGGTCTCAGTAGACCGTGACTCAAGCAGACTTGGAAAATGCCTAAAATTGGTGTTCTCCAAGGCATGTTGGGGAATGCACCTACATCACTGAAACAATTAAAGTTAGGTTTAATGAAAGGCAAATATATCTGAATTGTAGGATTGCAAAAAAGTGTAAACATTAAAACACACCTTTAATATTAGTTCTTTTAACCAAAGATGCATCAGGCTAAAATCTAAAATTGAAGGTCACCAGAGACCAGATCCAATAGATAAAGGATTTATTCTATCCTGTACATACCCACATAGAAGTAAGTCCCATTGAACTCCTAGGTAAGTTGGCTAAGGACTGCAGATTCAGAGACGTACATTGTATCTCAGAGTGTTATAACTAAAATTGCACTTATGAAAAATGCATGCGCTCACTCACACACACACACACGAGAAGTTGGTGATCAGGAAGAGGCTGCTTTTGTATTCCTTAATGAATAAAGTTTTGCTCTAAGAACAGAACCACCGCACTATGAAACAGCTTCATCTAATGCTGAACTTTAGTTTGGTATGGAATGGTTCTCAGAGATAAAGCAGCTTCTGTTAAATTGGACAGGGTCTGACAGGCAGCAGTATATAACCTGCCTTTCTAACCTAGTGGAATTCACTGAACAAAAGAGTACTGTCAAATAATTAAGACTACCCTTGTTAAATTATTGCAATTTAGTATGTAAATCCTGCTGAAGGCCCAATTCACTATATAAACTACTCTCAGAACTAAATGTAACAAATATTAAAACACAACAACGCTTAAAAAGCTGTACCTTTTGAAGACTGCCTCATTAGTCCCTTCTGATTCTTTCTGAAGTTTTGCCAGAAATACCTATTCTTCTTTTTCCAATCTGCTTTACCTAAAGGGGAACACAATATACATTAGAGGTTTAAATATGTATACATTTTCAAAGGAAACCCATTCCCTCATCCTGTTTCAGTTATTTTTGGGCGTGTTTTTTAATTTTAATTCACACTTGGAAAGAATGCCATAAATAGCTGTCATAAACAATCATTATTTAGGAAAAGGAAGGCTGTAGACCATTTGCAATAAGCAACCAAAAGATACTATGCTAGATGAAAATGAACACACATTTTTAATGTTCATTTTAACTAACAATATAGATCATACTGAACTTTTATTTTTAGTTCACCTAAAAAACATCCAAAATGAAAAGCTACCTAAAAGTTAATATGAAAATGCAATTTCAATTTGTTTGTGTAATCTAAAAGTGCTGCATGACCATTAGTCATATTTCTACTTCAAGCAGGCTTCCTAGTTATTTTATTTTGCACTTGAATGCAAAAAGGAGATCTATAAATAAATGATAAATAACAGCTATCCCTATTTAAAGCAAACATTGAGATGCAAGTGAATTAAATAAACTGTACCAGAAGTTTCCAATACATTTGTTTTCTTTAAGGGAGGAGGAAAAGAGTGGCTGTGCCCCTCTCCTGGACAAAATGACTTCAGTGATTAACAAAAACTATCCCACACCTCTTGTCTACCTGTATAACACTTATAAAATGCATAAGGAAGTACTATTCTAAAGGAATAATCCTCAAATATGAGAAGGAAGTTGAAAAACCTCCCCCTTTCCCCCTACAAGCAGGTAGCAAAACATGTGACATTACTGCAAGAGACTTGAAACAGCGAAGTAGATCAACACTGCTGATGGTATGCAAAAAGCAAGGCATTGGGAAGGGGTGGAGAAAGGACCAAATAAAGATGAAGTATACTGACCGACAGCACTTTCTTCAGAGCTTGATTTATGAAGGGAGAACCTAAAACACGAAACAGAAAGAGAATGATTGTGGCAAACGTCTGACGTGTCTTGGGAGTTGTCTGCAGGGCTGGCTGCCCTAAGCGAAGGACAAAATGCACCATCTCCCCCCGCCCTTCCATGTACAGAAGCTTGACCAGACCGACAGTTGAATCTTACTTCCACACTGGCAACAGGCCAGTGTCCTCCACCACTGTACCTTGAGGGCAAACGGGGGGGGGGAGGGAAACGGGGAGGGGGGACAGCTGGGGGAGGGCAAGGACACACAGCATTCGCTGTCTGGGGCAGTCGCCTCACTCTGCCTCATGGTAGGACCAGCCCTGGTTATCTGTCTCACAGTAAATCAGGATCTGAAGCATCAAATGACCCCTCCCTGCTCCTTTTCTTATGAATGCACACTGAAGCCAGCAAGAGAAACTGTATCTCAGCACCAGCCACACTTAAACAATGGCATTAGCTCAGCTCCAGCCTGAATGCTCTGAAACAAGCTTCTTGTGACTGATGCAGAAAAATATGTATGGAGAACAAAAGAGTTAAAGTTACAGGGTCAAAGGGGGAAATGTGCCAAAGAATGTCCTCTCCTCTCCCCCTCCCTCCCCAGGCTGTCAACATAGAAAATAAATACAACACTTCTACCAAGTGGTAATATATTCTATGCTGTGCATCTAACTCTGCCTTCTGACTACTGCGGCAAACTGTAGCATTCATTAATGCAAAAAATCATCACTTTTGTGGGCTGGCAGTTTACAATATATGAAAATAAATAGCATTAAAATTAGAAATAGAAATAATGGTAATGATACTAATAATTACTTTCTTCAATTTAAGTTTACACCTGGCTGCAAAGTGGTTTATTATTGCTACCAAGCTTAATAATAATAATAATAAATTTTATTTATACCCCGCCCTCCCCAGCAGAAGCTGGGCTCAGGGCGGCTAACAACAATCAAAATAATCCAACATTCTAAAAACTTTTCATTATAAAAATTAATTAAAATCAAATCGATGGCAACCATTAAGCAAAATTCTGTGCAGATTGCCAGAGGAGGGGGTCAGGCTGCCAAGGGCCTGGTGGAACAGCTCTGTCTTGGAGAAAAAACAAGGATTTGAAGTCTCTATTCCAGAGAGAGAGAGAGAGAGAGAGAGAGAGAGAGAGAGAGAGAGAGAAAGAAAGAAAGAAAGAAAGAAAGAAAGAAAGAAAGAAAGAAAGAAAGATCTTCAGAAAACAAGAGGAACATTTTACTTTGAGTGTGCTTCAAAGCTTAACTACACACTCAGAGTTTGACTTTGCAAACCCATCTGATCTGCACTTTCTAGGATTAGCAGTAGAGGGCACTGCAGTGTTTTTGATCAACAAAAGCTCCAAGAAGAAACCAAACTGTATTTTGTTTTAGACCAGTGCACACTGTAAATGATCCAAGTGATTAGAGGCCAACAGTTTATAAGCATGAAAAACATAATCATCAATTTGCAGGGACATCATGAAAGGGGAAACGATAGCATGAAGTTTAATTTTGATTCAGTAAATTCACCCAAGCAAAGGCAGTAACAGCAGTGTTTCGGATATGGCAAATCATCTTTCTTCTTCAGTCTGATTAGAAATTTAATCCGAGCCAGCCAGCCAACTGATGCAACCAAATTCCAGATCTGGGCTGCACCAGGTGCATGCTGGAAGGGGGCCATTGCTAGTTTCCTTACTGATGCAGTTTACACACGGGAGAGCTTGTAAAAGGAAAATTAATGGCTTGGGTGGGTTCACAGCACTAGCAGCCAAGTGCTTGATTGTTAGGAAGGAGCTCAAACAAACAGGCACAGAAGAAAATATATAGCAGCCTTTAGATAGGCCCTTGGAGCACAAACAATATATATATTTAGGAGTGTAATGAGGTATATTTATAAAACTTGGGGGTTTTGTGAACATTCATGTACTTTAATTTCCTATCTGGTCCTGCAAATGTTGTTCAACAAGTTTGTGCTTTCACCCTACATCCCAGACTGCTCCTGTCTGGGGTTCTTGTACTTTTGATCATGAGAGATGTACAGACATCACCCTACAGCATGCATCTCATCCGGCACCCCACCCCGCTCTTCAGGGTCACTATCAGTAATATAAAAACCTTAACTTCCAGCTTTTCAGGTTATGCAGGTACATTCACAATCACATAAACAGGCTATTAAAACAATAAAAATGGTGCCACAGACAGGAGAAACAGGAAAGGAAGGGACAGCCATAAAGCATCATGCTACTTGAACTTCACTACAGCAACTATACAACAGCTATAGGAATAATAATAATAATAATAATAATAATTTATTATTTATACCCCGCCCATCTGGCTGGGTTTCCCCAGCCACTCTGGGCGGCTTCCAACTGAATATTAAAAACAGTACAGCATCAGACATTAAGAACTTCTCTAAAGAATCCCTACTATCCTAAAAAAAAAGGTATTAGAACACTTTTCAGGAATTATACTGATTTTTTATCCTATAATACTGCAAAGTATGGAAAACAGGATACTTCTGTCACTAAAAGTGTACTATGATTTAGAATATACAACTTATATATTAATATGGGGATTCATTGCCCTTTTGATACAATGGGGGGTGGAAGTCTGGGAAAGCACACAGAAAGCAGACAGAACAGAAGTTTGTTCAGCAGCTAGAAAATATATTGGCTTTTAACCATTTAAAGTAGGGATGGAGAATCTGTAGCTCTTCAGGTGTTGTTGGTTTCCAGCTCCTATCATCCTTGACCACTGCTGATTTAAAGAGTTTCATGAGAGGCAGAATTTAACTGCATGTAAATTTTATGCTCAACCTTAGATGGCTTTAAAAAAAAAAAAAAAGCTTAAAACCATTCTATGGAAGATAAGCCTATTAACACCCATGGCAGATAAATGGAACCTCCACGTTCAGTACATCTCTGAATACTTGTTACTGTTTAAAGTGAGAACATTTCTCATACACCATACCAGATATATAATTATCAGATGTACTTATAACAACCTATAAGTATGTTTTTATTATAATGTCCATATTGAAGATTTGGGTGGGAGCACAGGCACCAGCTCTAAGGGACCCAGGTTCTTTCAGTCCCTCCAAGAAAATACCCCCCCCACCCCATGTTAAGGACAATCAGGGGCGGATTTCATAGGTGCCAACTCTAGGGGGCTCTGGTCCATTGCATCCCCCCCAAAAAATTCTTCTGGGCGCAGAGCCCAGACCACATGTTTTGTCACACTCAGCTTCTTGCCACACAGGAGAAAGGTAGGGGGAAGGAGCCCTGGACCAGTGTCAGAGGAGGAGGCAAAGCATTGAGAGAAGGACCACTGAAACTGTGCCACCCCCATGTTCAGCTCCGCCTCTGGCTCCTCTTGACATCACGTGTGCATCATCAGCCTTTCCAATCTTCTGCTCAAGTTGGTGCTTATGGATGGGGGGGGGGGAATGATTATAATCAACTTGTGACAGAGGCAAGATCAGAACCAGGGACTTTTGGGTTAACAGCTCAATGTCTTAGCTACTACAATACACCAGCTGCCTTCATTGTTTCTAAAAAGCCCACTGGTAGCTGCTAGAAAGCAAAATATGACTTTTCCTATCTAGAAGGCATGTACCAGTTGTATATTTCTCCCATTCCTTTTCACACTTGTATACAGCAATGTTTGCTGGAGGGGGGAAAGCACCTTTGACTTTGCATTCTATAAAGTATTTTGCCTTCAAGTCTTGCCCAAGGTGTGAATGATTAATTATTACTTTCCTTAAATATGTGGGATGAGGAATTTATGGCATTTGAAAATGGCCTTATTGTTTGATTTGACAATTATGCTGCTCTGACTGTGTTGAACCTGCAGCTTCTCTATGAACACACACCAGACATAATTTGTGTTCTTCCATTCATGGACTGACAACTCGCTCTGAAACTTAATGATGCAGTGACACTTGGCAGAAGTTTCAGCACTGCATGTCTGAAAAGCAGCCAAATGCCATTACTCCATGGCTTTGGCCCTTTGGTTTTGCTATGCTCTGATGTACAGCTTCATTAGCAGACTTCCCAATGAAATGCACTCCGACGCACATAGTAAAAGGGCTCTACAGATACTGACTCATGTAAGGAAGAAAGACATAGAATAGATGGCCAATTTCAGACCACGATAAGGAGATCTGCTTACTACCAGATTCTAGTTCTGGTGTGAAATTCAATCCATTAAAAATGTTCATAACTTTAATCTCATGCTTTAATGTCAACATTATTTCTAGATCCATGCCCCAAAACTTGATAAGTGAAAGAGGAGATGTTGAAAGAAAGATGCAGCAGGTTCCTTGGAAATGGCAAGCATATGACCTGGGATACAACCAGAATTTTTTTTGCAAAGCTTCACTTTTAGACCACAGAGTACATTCCAGCAAAGCTGGTCTTGTCTAGTTATGGTCCAACAAATGGTCAAACTGAATGAGAAAATAGAATGGATGTTAGTCAACAGTTCTGGTGCATAAGCGCCGAGAATGTGGAACACTCCAGTATGAACAATTTTACAGGTAAATGATTTTCATCTACCTACCTACCCATGCATCCTTCCTTCCATCCCTATTCTTCTGGATACTCCTAAGTGACTTTTTGGGTTGCTTTCTTCTTATTTTTTGGCAAATAAGAAGAAAAAAGAATACTGTTTTGATAGCAGGCCCAAAATGATCCTCCATTGGGTTGCGGTGGTGGATGCCACACACCTCACTGCTATGGTGACCCATTTCCAATCTTCATAACTTCCTTTTCAAAAGTCTGGTGATCCTGGCAGTGGGGTGCACTCTACAGACTGAGTGCATTGCACACAGATAAAAGGGAAAGCTACTTTCGGTGTAAACACTATTTTCTGGCTCTCCTTTCAGTGAGTTAGTAAAGCTTTAACTTCATCAGACCTGTCCTCGTTCTAGTTTGTGTCAGGCATCTGTGGGGTTTATTTTGCATACACAGTGGCTGACTTTATAAGGCACGGAGTCCATTTGTGACCTGAAATATAAAATAGCCTTGTGCTTCTGCAATATGCAGAACAGTAAATGGAAACGAACACCACCATGTGTGCTGCTTTTATGAACATGCTGTTTAGATCGGAAAGGTCATTGGTTTTTCCCCCCAGCAACACAAAGAGAAACTGAGAATAAGATTATCCTGATTGGTTTTTATTTTGCTATTAAGAATCATAAATACAGATGTGCTCTAAAATATACCCAGATCTCATTTATTGAATGCAAATAGCACAGGTGCATAATGTGGTCCTAAAAATTAGACAGCTACTAAAAACCGCCCATAAAATTATACTCTCTTCTCCCTTCCCAGCATCTATTTACAAACCAAATGGAACAGATAGCCTGGTATAAAGTTATTGCTTATATTTGGAGCACAAAATGCACCAATACAAAAGCCTTTTGCTTGCTTCCTTTGAAGGTGGTTTGTTTATCTGCCTGCTTTACACAATGCCCAGTGACTAAACTACTGTGAAAACTGACACCTTTATGAGAGGAGCTGACTGACTTCAAGATAATTTATTTAAGGGGGGATGACACTGTGAGGAAAATGGGTCTTTAGTCCAATAAAGATTTGCATGGACCTGAAGGGAAATGCAAGTCTGAGGGGCTCTGACCCTGCTAGCATCAGTGTGAGAAACATGGAAAGCAGAGAGGTTCCATTCAATTATCTTGTCATTAGGTCTCCATAGCAATGGCTCTTTCAGCAGGTCAAAACTTTCTCAGCAGTTACAAACATGGCACTGCCTTTGTTTTGTTTTGTCGTCCCCCCCCCCCTATGTAGGCAACAGAGAGGTAGTCATATTGATTGTGCTTACTTTACAGTGGAAGCAGGTCCCATCAGTTCACAGCATCCTTGATCATGTGTAAGATCACAGAACCTGGCTTCTAGTATGGTATCTATATTGCATCTATAAGTCTCTAGTCCAAAACAGAAAACATAGGGAAAAACCCCTTCACTGGCATGACAATCGGCAGGAAAAGAACAGGATTTTTCTTTGTCTCCTTCAAGCCATATATGAAAAGTTGGAAGAGCAGATATTTTTAAAAAGCAACAACTAGGGAGGCCTTATAGGAATTGACCAAATACTGAAGAAAAACTAGGTCCAAAGCAGATATCAGGCACACCAACAGAGGAAGATCAATATGTTCTATCATTCTTGAGTTGAGTGGAGGCCGACAAAGATCTCCATCTCTCATTCAGGTTCAGAAAGATATCCTGGAAGCTCTGGGCCTTACAAAAGAAATTGTCCCGAGAGACTGTGTTGAGAAAATTGGGCTGAAGTTGAATAAAAGGAAGCAGTTTACAACCCACTTCGTAATTCCAAACATCCTCCATTACAATCTCACCTCCAAGAACTGCTTTATGAGAACCAAAACTGAGATAATCTCCCAAAGGAACTTGCATACCTCAGAAAGTATTTGTAGCAAAGCTGAGCCCACTCTGAGAAGATAAATCTGAAGCACCCATAGAAAGATGAGCAGTGGGAAATATCACCCACAGTTGCACCTGAAGGCCTTCTATTCTCCCATCACTGAGGGGGCTGCTGGCAATCCATGGCAATTCTCTATGCTCAGACTGGCCAAGTACTGTATGACTCAGAGAACAGGAAGACAATAAGTGCTTTTTGCCCATACTTCTGTTCCACCTCTGGCAGAATTACGTGCCACCACTTACATGGGACACTGAGAGAGAACTACACTAATGTGAAGAGTGCAGTAAGATCTAGATCTAGTTACTCACACCTGGAACTGCTGCATTTTTTCCTCTTTCTGTAAAACCTTTGGTTCTTGAGGGGCCAGGTGCCTGACCCAGGCAAGGATCTCTAGGTGGAGCCATGCCCTCTCCACCAGAGCTCAAGAGCTGATGGAGGCTTGAGGCCTGGGGTTGGGAGGTTACTCACTTCTGCCCTCTGTCCCTCCAGTGATGATGGGCAATGTATCCAATGACTGGCAGAGTTAATTGCGGTTTGCATGAGAGCAGAGTCTGGACTGCGTCGACCCATTCTAGTGACAAAACTAGTACCGCCTGACCCTGTCCAGTCTCCCTGCTTGAAATCAAAGGGCAGAGCACCACTTTGGAATTTTCTTGGCCAGCTGAGACCTGCCTCCAGATTACGGAGGTGAGCTTCTTTTTGGCAAAGGTTGCCTGAAGGCCAGAGATGAAAAAGGAAGGGGTAAAACCTCAGCAGCCTTCTTGCTCCAAACATCTAGAAAGGGCTAGGTTGGGGAACACTGAACTATCTGTTAATACATGAAGATCACCAGGAAGCGTGTAAAAAAGGGAGGCCAGTAAACAGTAGATTCTAAAGCTGAGGGAGGCACACACAAAAGCAGATTTGGTGTCTGAAAATATACAGGCAGAAAGACCGGCTTGGCACAAGGTACACAGCCCATCACCATCTACAAATGTGTTTGGGTCATGGCAAACAGCATTAACTCGCAGCAACAAGCTCTACATTCTTCTGAAAGGAGGCTTTCGTTTCTCTGAGAACAATTGCCAGGAAACATTCCTTCAGCTGCTCAGAGGCACATTGGTCTGGCTTGTCACATGTCACAAGCACTGTTTGGCTGGTTTCTCACTCCCATTGTGAATGTTATTGTGGGAGTTTCCTGCCCTACTTCTCTCAGGGAAATTATTTGCAAGCAGCATGAATAATTTGGCCACCAATGAAATTTAGCCTCAAACATAACACTCCATCTCTTCTTCCCTCCCCCCCCCCCAAAACACCATTTTGCTTTGGAACAAGTTTAACTAAGTCTGAGGGAGACTGCTCTCCCCTCCCCTCTTTAATCTAGTTTATAGCGGTTAACCAAGAGGAAGCATTCATTCTCTAGATTAAAAGCCAAGTTTCATACCAGAGTTTTCCTTTTTCCTTGCTTTGGTCTTTGCCCTTTCTTTGCTTTGCAGTTCTCATCACTGTCGTTATTCTGGCTTATTACAGATGAGCTCATAGTAAAATGTCATAGTTAATTTGGTTGCTGTGACAATCTGCTAGAATCAAACATGACAGTACTTAAACCACTCAACTGATAATATCACCCAGAGTACTGATTCAGCATCCTTCTAGATTAGGACTGCAGTCTGGACATTAACCACAATAAGATCAACAGTCTTATCTTTAGAATTCTGGGAAGTCCATTGTTTAAATCAGGTGACCTGTGCACATGAGTATTGATAGAGAAACTGCATATAAATGTAAGAATGATTTGGAGATCTATACTGGGACCAGTGTGAGAAACTGAGATATGAAAGTTAGGAGCTAAATGGCACTTTAAACCTAGGTTATGGGTTCTGCAATGAAGTGTTTAGGTCCACTTTTTAAATAACAAGAATATAAAGCTGAAAATGAATTAACTGCAGCTAAAATCTTATATTCGTTTTTCACATGGTCTAATCCTCATCTGAAGACTGTAAAAATCAAAGCCATACTTCCCTGGCCCATCCCCTTTAATATTCTTATGAGTGCCCCTTCTCCAGTCCTCAGAGAGCGGCTGGAAGTGGGGAGGCAGAAAAAGGTTCTCCTTTCATTCCTGCAGTGGCAGTTTTAATCTAAAAACTTAGGTGCGGTACTGCTCTCAGAGCTCAGAAACTGCTTGTATTAATGAAATTCCCTGTCACAAAATGCACCTAGAACAATGGGAGTTTTGAACACTGACTGGGACCCATAGAAATTTGGCTGAGGATAGGAAATGCTTCTGTACATATACACAGGGCTTGCTAATTTTCCTTTCCAACTTCCTCCTGCTGCATAGAATGTTGGAGAGTAATGAAAGGGGCAGGTTTTTGAAGTGAAAAGATCTGATGTGGTATCATGGGTGGGGGAACAAAAAATGACCGGGTGTACATATGTGGCAACCCCACATTGCCCCATTGGATTAGATCTCAAGTTGCAGTACTGCTTTGGGGTTTGTTAAAATTGCATCCAAGACAATAAACTTTTAAAAACTATGTGAATTATTCCTTTACAAAGGGAAGCATATAGCCTGCTTGCTGAGACTCACAGTCATTTAAATTAGCAAGTATACCAACTCTGCTGTACTGACTCCTTCGTTAACAACATTGGAGCTAATACAAGAACCAAATTAGTTGCAGACTCAAATCATAACAACATCAAACTCCTCCCTCTGGCTAGAGATCATATCACAGGGCATGCACTCAGGCTGAGTAGTTCATCATGAGATGTACACAAGACCAGTGCACAGCATGATGATTTTACACTTTCAAAACAGCTGCAGCAGTGAGCACATCTCACAGCTGATGAAGACACAGAAGCTCCCATGGTCTGAAATGCAAAGCTGCTCAAAAATGTCCCACTGTTCAGAGTGCACAGAGACCATTCATAACCATGCCACTCTGCAACATCCCACAAGGGACAAATCGCTCAAAATTATCCCTGGACTATGGCGTAAAGTGTCTCTAATAAATTTATAATAAATTCGGCAGAAAGGCCTTTGGTGTATCTTGATAGATAAGGAAACACGGGTGTCAAAGTTCAGTTTGCAATTATATCACAAAACTTCCCTGGTTTAACTGTTTTTGTTACACTGACAAAGAGTTGGGTTCAGAGAGTGATTAAACACCCAGTGTATGCTGTGCAAATTCACATTCTGGTGACAGTTGTCTTTTAAGTTAACTAAATGGGTCTCCTGAATGCCCCAAGAAGATCAAAAGAAAACAATTGCTTTGGCTTCCCTATTCTGCTTGTAATACCTTCAGTTTTAGAGGCTGCAGGAGGTAGCCTGCTTAGATCGGTTTATTTCGAATCAACCCAAAATGTATTCCCAAAAGTAGGGGGGAAATACACTGTCCTCTTCCCCTGCTAAAAACAGGATGAAAGACAGGATGCAGAAGGTTTGACTTGGTTTGACCTGGATTTCCTGCCAAATACACAGTGATCACCAGATCTCTTCTCCTTTCCTTGAGTAAACAACTGCAGGAGAGCTGCTGTCACTTTCAAGATATCACAAGGGGGATCCCTTTGTAACAAAGTTACGCTTGTAGTTGCACGCAAAATTAATCAGTGTTCTGGGAAAGTTCTCCAATTTTCTTTCACAATGAAAAATGTACATCCGATTATGAATCTCACATTCATTAACAGCCATACTTACACAGAAAATACACAGAAAACAGATGCTGTTCCTTTTTATAAGGGACAGTTACTATAGCAATGGAAGCTTGCAATACATGCTACACGCTTTTCTTTATTTCTGGAGGTTCCACCGTTCGAATCAGTCTGTATGCCTATTTAGTAACATTTTACAGTAGGCAGTTGAGTTTTCCCTTAGTCTAATGCCAAGTGTTATGGTAGCTTTTGTGGTATTTGCCTAGTAGAAATTGGACCAAGACCACCAACTCGGTTCTCACAGGCTTTGGACAGATGGTAACAACCCTGAACTGGGGAGAATCTTCTATTTACTTGAAGGCTGGCATGGAGAAATGCTACCTCCAAACAAAGAGAATGAGAACCTGTTTTTAAATCACAATACACAAAACTGTCCAGAGCTCCCCCCCACACCCTTTGGCAACATAACTACATACAAACATGTATGCTCACAAACACAAAGCAGGTTCAAAGAACCAACATTCCAACCAGTCTTTAAAAGGCAGCTGAAATCTTTAAAGTTTGCAAAATGAACTTGGCAATACACACCTGGGTCTCTAAATACCATTCATTGCTGATTTCCCAGTACAGTAAGCTACTTTAAAGCTACTGTGCACATACTGAACCCTTGGATCTATAGACATTCTAAAAATTGCAGTGGTGATCCAGGATTAGCTACGCTTTTGAGGAAACTCCCTTTAAAGAATTTACTATGAACGATTCAGACCTTTAAAAGTGTGAAAATGAGTTGCATTCTTCTCACTAGTTTTACTTCAGCCTTGACAAATCTAGTGGAGCAGCTGGTAAAATATTCTGCAGCAGTGACATGCTTTTAAACATATAAAAGAACTTTTTTTTAAAAAAAAAAATTGTTGGCAAGAATCTTACATCATGCAGATGGCTCCTGGCAGTTGCACTTCTGCTAAAACATCATGCTGGAAATTTCACATCACTCATTACCGTGACAAGAAAAGGGTATTTATTTCTAAACAAAATCCCACACATCAGAATGGGATAAATTGCTGGCTTCCTTCAACTATATAAGACTGCCTTGCTTTAGAAGCTAGCAGTTGCATAGCCAAACCCTGCTGTATTATGGCAGTTGCATAGCCAAACACCTGGTGTATTATGACTGCTGCTGCTTCTAGTTATGGTCACTAGTTATGGCTAGTGTGCACATTCAAGTCAAAGAAATGTGTCCCCAAATTTCTTGGGCCCATTGGAAAGTTACACTAAACTACAGCGGGACGTACAAGCAAACTAGACAATGGTTGTTTTTCTGTGTACTTTAACACAGAATCTACCTTAAATCATAAAACTGGAGAGTTGGAGAGGACCCCAAGGGTCATGTAATCCAGCCCTCTGCATAGAAAAGGTGTGTAGTGTTGGATTGTTAACAGCAGAAGGGCATAATACTGGTAAGAGAAACAATAGTGCAAAACCTTCCAAAGAAAACTTCTTTCCCCAAGCACTTTTATCCTCAGTATTCTGTGTGACAATGCCTGGGCAAAAAGTGCTTGGAAGCAGAGCTACAAGCAGGAATGGGAAGGTTCAGTACCTTTCATTCACATTTCAAAATGAGACCCCCCAATTACATTTTTCTAGGTGATTAAGACTGTTCCAGGTTAAACACATTAAACTATCACCCTTAGATCCAATGAGGCCTTCATGGTATATCCTAGCAAATTAGCTATTCACTAATACTAAGTTATAGTTTTTAAATAAATGATATAATCCCTTAGGGAAGGGCAGGGGTACCTCATCTGCATCATCATGCCATAGTACAGTGGTGCCTCGCAAGATGAAATTAATTCGTTCCGCAAGTTTTTTCTTCTTGTGAGTTTTTCGTCTTGCGATCCACGGTTTCCCATAGGAATGCATTGAAAATCAATTAATGCGTTCCTATGGAAACCGCCTTCAGACCAGGTCCGGGGACAGTCTGTCCCCCGACCTCTTCTGAAGGCTGGGGGGGGGGGGACAAGGGCTTTTCTTCCCACCCCCAGCATGTTAAAAAACCCCGGGACAGGGGAGGACTTCTCCGCTGTCCGGGGCGATCTTAAAATGCTGGCGGGCGGCATTTTAAAATCGCCCGGGACAGCGGAGGACTTCTCCGCTGTCCGGGGCGATGTAAAAGCCCCTGGGAAGGCAGGCAGGGGGGACAAAGACTTTCGCCCCCCGCCCGCCTTCAGAAGAGGTCCTGGACCTCTTCTGAAGGCGGGCGGGGGGCGAAAGTCTTTGGGCCCCCCCCCCCGCCTGCCTTCAAAAGCCGTCCAGGAAGGCAGGCAGGGGGTAGCAAAGACTTTCGCCCCCCGCCCGCCTTCAGAAGAGGTCCTGGACCTCTTCTGAAGGCGGGCGGGGGGCGAAAGTCTTTGCCCCCCCCCGCCTGCCTTCAAAAGCCGTCGGCGAAGGCAGGCAGGGGGGTGCAAAGACTTTCGCCCCCCGCCCGCCTTCAGAAGAGGTCCTGGACCTCTTCTGAAGGCGGGCGGGGGGCGAAAGTCTTTGGCCCCCCCGCCTGCCTTCAAAAGCCGTCCAGGAAGGCAGGCAGGGGGTAGCAAAGACTTTCGCCCCCCGCCCGCCTTCAGAAGAGGTCCTGGACCTCTTCTGAAGGTGGGCGGGGGGCGAAAGTCTTTGCTCCCCCCCGCCTGCCTTCAAAAGCCGTCCGCGATAGCGGGAAGCTCTTCCCTGCTATCCCGGACTGCTTTTAAAATGCTGGCGGTGGGGAGCAAAGCCTTTCGGCCCCCGTCGGCCTTCCTGGACCTCTTCTGAAGGCCGGAGGGGGGGAAAGGCTTTGCTCCCCACCACCAGCATTTAAAAGAGGTCCCCGGAGATTTCCCTATGGGCTTTCGTCTTGCGAAGCAAGCCCATAGGGAAATTCGTCTTGCGAAGCGCCTCCAAAACAGAAAACCCTTTCGTCTTGTGGGTTTTCCGTCTTGCAAGGCATTCGTCTTGCGGGGTACCACTGTATTCGAAATTTCAAAGGCAGCCTCACATCTTTTGTGAACCACTGCATCCAAAACAAGAATGTTAGGGATGACATTTGGAATGTAATATAAATGCTGACAACATCATATGGAGTCGCTCATGAGCACTGGCTTGCCTTGTGACTCAGTAGCTTCTAGAGAATTTCTCCTCTGTCAGGAGAAACCAAAAGATTTCTAAATTTTGGTGCTAAGACTTCTCACAAGAAAGGAAAGACTTGCTCTAGTGTATACCTGAGTTTACATGGCATGAAATGATTCACTGATTCAGCATAGATTGCAACTCACACATTTTCCATAACTTAAACCAATATCTGCCTCTTATCCCCACTGCAGTCTGTGGACCTTTATGACCCAACACCCTTTTCCTGCTCAATTCGAAGAGTGTATAGCTGAAGTTTACAGATTTTTACAGTTACAGATTTTTAAAATAACTTTCTCCTTAAAACTATTTCAGTAGAGTGACCTTTTAGGGGAGATTTGATTCTTACAAAATGAGATAAAAGTTCTAGTAATTACTTAGGCAATCACCTCAAAGGGGCAACTGAGGCAAAGCAGGACAGATAAGCTGTGATCTGATTTTTGCTTCCACAATCAACTTTTTTAAACCTGTGGACTAAAATTCAAATTCCTCTAAAGGGTGAGTTGCTAAAAGGAAAGAAGGGCATCATTGTGATACTTAAAATGGGAACACTACTTCTGCAAAAAAAAGGTTTCAAAATGGACTCATCATACTGTTCAACCACCAGCAAGTCTCTCTCTCTCTCTCTCTCTCTCTCTCTCTCACACACACACACACACACACACACACACTCCCTGGCCCAGAAATGGGCCCAAGGAGGACTTCAGAATAGAAATCACACCATCCCATACCCAGTTTTCTTTGGGATCCACGTGATTTCCATCAATATCTAGATTATTCTACTACAACTTATATCAAACATAGTATCAAAAGCACATTATTCATGTGTAGAAGGGCCTTAGCAGAAAACTACACAAGCATTTTCATTTACTTTGTATAAGGAAAAGACAAGATGAGTTCAATGGCTATAGCTAGAAGAGTAAAAGAACATTCTTTTGCAAGCAGATTTTACAAGCGTGTAACTGCCTGGATTGACGAGGCAATACTGCTCATCTAGGGGAATGAGGCTAGCACCAATCAATCAAACTGTCACATTTGATGAGTGCAGGCCTAAATCATGTCTCTTTTGGCCACTCAAGTTTTCTACATGGCATCAAATGCCCATAACCTCTGGTAATTTTAAAATGACTTGCCCTCTTCAGACAATATTCTACCGTGCAGCTGCCTTAAGGACACTTCCTAAGGTTACAGGGGAAATTCATCTGTCTACCGACACAACAACTTCTGACATTTAAGGTATGAAACTCAGAGGCTGAGACTTATATATAAAACTCTAAAGCATGAATGAAAATGCCTAAGCAGGCATCTGCTTTGCTCTCTGTTTTTCCCTCCCTCATTCGGACAGCGTAAAAGGAACATATCTTAATCCTGTCAAGTATTGTTATTTTAACGTGTTTAAAACAACAGCAACGAAGTGGCAGAATATAATATAAATTGGGAAAGGTAGGGAAAGAAAAAAGGACACTAGCAGACAGAGAAAGAAAAGTTTGGTACTAATTTTGTTTTAGTAACTTATTTTGTGGAGTTATATAAAGAAAGTACTTTCATGCGAATTGGTAGTTCGTGTAAAATTTAATGAACAAGGAAAGAGCAAAACTTACTTTCTTTCTGTTTCTGGTGTTGATACCACACTGCTGAAGCCAAGGGATTCCTGTAAGAGAAGATTCATTGCTTTGAGTTGAGGCTGAACAATGGCAGGCTTTATTATCTGACTGATGCAGAATACCAAATTGAAGGCAGAAACAAAAATAGATCATTGCAGCCATTGTGCTTACTTCAATCTGGGATCGCAGCTGTAGGGATGTAGAGCTGGCATCGGGTTTCTCCTAAAACAGAAGAGATGCCCGGTTAGGGTAATATACAAGCGTAGCAGTACTAACAAGCAAAGCAGAAGCACATAGAAAAGGAGCAAAATAAAGAAACGGTGAATGCAACTAGGATGGGGAAGTTAGGAGATAAGCAAATTGTCTCAATCTTGATGTGTTCAGGAACTGACTGGAAATCACTAGTCCAGTACAAATACATGAACTCAGATTATTATTATTTTTTTTAAAAAAACATACAAGGCAAACATGTAATCTTAGTTGAAATATCACTAAAACCACATATCATCATTTCATTAGTACTGCCAAACTCTTTTTCTTTTCAGTGTTTCCATTATCTTTTGTTTCCCTTGCAATATATTATGTGGTCACTAGATGGCTCAGTGTTCTGTACACAGCACTGTAAATTGCAATGAAAGATGAAGAAGTGATGTGGTGGTTTGACCATATTAATCTCCTTGGTATGACAACCTGCTCACTATGACACGGTCCTATTCAAGCCCTATTGGTAGATATATTTACCAAAAGACACATAATTGGTTCCTTCTGTCTTTCTCCTGCCAACCTTCCTCTTCCTTCTACAACATGAAGGCCCAGATAAGCAACACAAGACTAGTAACCACCATAAATTACGTACCCAGATCTGAACAGCTTCTGCACTTCTATAATAATTCCTTTCCCTCTGTCCTCTTCTACAACCTCAACACTTAATTAACTTTGCTTCTTTTCCCACTTCCTTTCAGTTCCCAGGCAGCTGCAGCTAATTCCTGTAACAATATTATCAAATGTCTATCTGGGGCCAGTTGCTAGTGGGGGGACGACTTTGTGACATCAGCAACCATTACACCAATCCTGTCCTCAGCTCAGATTTTTGTATCTTGCCTTAGGTCTAAGCAGAGAGTGGGAATTAGTTTAATGTTGTCTTTTTCCTGTCTCATTAAGACACACAAGTTAGACAATTGTACATCTATTGAAAAGGAATTACAATATGGTCAAGTTATTTTTCAGACACGATGCAGATGGGACATTTCCGATTTCCCAGCTATAATTAAAAGTGCAGGAGTGCCCTGTGGGGTTGAGTTTTCCTTCCTGCTCCCTCCTCTGCTCTTAGGGGGGGAATGACTCTTTCCGTTCCCTTTTCAGAGCTAGCATTATGTTTTCAGATGATATAGCATTGTGTCAACACTGATGGTAAAGCTAGACATGCTTAGATTCTGACTAGAGTTTGCAACCATGGTCAGAAACAGGCTTCAGCTAAGCATTTACATTGCTACAGACGTAACAGTGCATGATGGCAAGCTCTAAAAAAGGAGAAGAGGGAATCATGAATGAGAAGGGAGGAAGCAGCAGCATATGAACCCATGGCCGCGGGGGGGGGGGGGGCTCTCCTTCGCTGAACCATGGGGAAGGTATCAGGAACTTCACTGGGCCAGAGTGTAATTGTAAATGCCTTGACATAACACATCTTAGATATCTGGAAAATCACAAGTGTCAAAATTCCTCAGACCACATGTAGTAGCAAGTAGTTTATTCAGGCTGCTAGGCACTCAATTTTGCATATTGGTTAGCTTGGTTTCAATTATTTTGAAGCAAGAAAGCAAAGCAGCCTATGAAACCATCTAAGGAACTTTCACTGTCTCTTTTTCTGGGTTAAAACGAGGCACGTGTAAAAACTTAGCAAGGACCGGAAGTATAACACAAAAGTAAAAGCACTAGGAAAAACAATGCTAGAGCTTCTTCGTTCTCTCCCTGTCCCCTTCTCTCCAGAGCTATTTTCCATATAAAATGCACACAGCCTCCTTTTCCTTCATTACTTTGACCAAACCAAAAGCCAAATGAGCTTTCCAGCTGGAATGGCAACCGGATCACTGCAAGGTTCTCCCCATGACAAGAAGCCCGAAACGGAAGGAAGCGACAGCGTACCTAAGGAGAAAATGGTTCATTCAGGCCACGTTCTGCCATAGAAATGAAGAGAGAGGGAACATTTTATCCGCCACCTCACCCACAAACTGCACGCAAAGAGACAGCAGAAGCTGCTATATATAAGAAGTAAATTTGTTCTCTGGCTTGTGAGAAGCAAATATTTGGCTTTGCCGTGTTTATTTGGAATTTAAAAGAAAAGGTTTGTGCTGTAAGTGCTTTACCCTAGATATGATCTTTGTAAATTCATGTTTTCCTTTCATCTCTTTTAAGGGATACTTTGGTTACCCAAGCTGACTATAAACGAGTAAGATTTACACTGCACAGTAGATTCCATTGTCAAAGGAAGGTGGAGAGAGGCCTCCCCCCACCTCAAATTATCCTAGGGAAAAGTACCAGCTGCATCCTGTGTTAACAAAATCCAGATTCTACTCTGTCTCTCTTTACTCTTGTTTATGCTGTGAGCAATCTCTCTCGTCTCTGCATCTAAAAAGCCACCCTGTTCCTTGGAACTTTTGAGGGAGCATAAGAAGTATCTTCAGTTAGAATTTCACACAACTAGCATTTCTTTGGCAAATATTCAAAGACATTCTGGAGGGCTCAGATTCTAATTACGGCCAGTTTTGTTTATATTTTGACCCAGGGTGCTTCGGATCTGCAGGTAAGCACCAGGAATGCATTTTGTGAACGAACATAAAACTTCACATGCTGGTATAAAATTAATGTATAAACAAAGGACTAGCTTCTGCCCAAAGCTTCTGAGAGCTGTCTATTTGAAGTGTAGATAATCAGACCTCTCAAATATTTTACAAATTTGGCAAAGCTTTGAAGTAAACTTTCCGTGTCAAGAGTGCAAAAAACGTGGACTTCCTAATTTCCTTCATTGCAAAAATTACAGCTAAAGGAAGCCTTGAATCTTCCCTGCTAAAAGAGATGTAAACATTTATTTGATTAGCTGAAGAAACAAGCAGACAATATTCTGGCTGCTGTAAAAAAACGTCAAATAAGTCGAACTGCATGTAATGTCTGTTTACTTATTTTATTGAGCAATATCCTTTCCTTCTGCTGCAGGAATCAACAAAGTTTCAAGTTACTTTGGAGAGCACCCTGCAGTATACGGATTGTATGACAACAAAGCATGTGAGCTAGCAAGCAGATCGACTTTAGCAAGCCTTAACAAGAAGCATGTAAATATATTTAATAAGGGGTGATTTCTCACACTTCAAGATTTCAATTTGCATCATAGGTTCAGGTACAACTCTGATCACTCACATTTATTAAGTACATTTAAAATTACAGCCTCAAACATATGAATTTGCAGCACAATCCTAACTACGTCTACTCAGAAGTAAGTCCTACTGAACTGAATAGGGACTAGGTGGGACTTAAGATTTCACCCAAAGCAATGACAGTCAGGCTGGCAAGATAAAGGGATAATGTTTGCAAGTCATATAATACATACAGACATATTTTTATTTGTATGCTGCCTTTCCATGATTAATGCCATGCTCAAGGTGGCTTACAACATGAAAAAAATACGTAACTACAAACATAACAAAAGTAGTCATAAACAATAAATAAAACATAAAAAAGGAACATGACCAAATTAAACAATTTCCACATAAGTCATAAGATCTAAAACAAAATTACAAAAAAAGAAAAAGAAAACCAGCAACAAACCCAATATCAAACTAGTGGTAGCCAACATGTTGTCTTCCAGATGTTGTTAAATCACAATTCACAAGGCCAATGGTGAGGGAGTTTTAGTTCAACAACAACTGGAGGGCACCAAGTTAGCTATGCCTGTGGCTAAGCAATAGTTTAAGCATGACATGAATAAGCCTAGGTGAGCTTCTGGCACAAACAATCCATCTTCCCTAGAGTGGCCATGAGGAGGACTCAGAAGCTTTGGGTTCTAGTTCTGAAAACCACAGCTTCTCCCGTCAGCTGAACTTTGATTTGTTTGAAACAAGCCAATTTGAGGCTATGGTTTCCTTTAGCATGACAGCTGAGCACGGTCAGTGAGTTACCCAAGGCTAACTTGCAAGATTCATGGTGAAATGGAGATTTGAAGGCAGCCAAACAGAGCAATCTTGCCCTCAGCAGTGCTTAACCTCGCATACATGCTATCAAGAGTTCTCCATTTATATCTAATACAGAAAAATGCAGTCCTTGAAGCAATTTTTGTGTGTGCAACCTAGGGATATTAATCTAGGAAAATCTCAGTTTAAAGAATATTTATAGCTTCATAGAGCTATAGACTGTTTGAAATGTGATTGAAATAGAACAGCTCACAGAAGACGGGCTTATTGTGAAATAAACTTGTGAAATGCTTGTGGACATATAAGTAAATGAATATATTTATTCCTTTATATTTTTGCCTACTGCCCTCAAACTGGTTGCTTCCCTATCCCACAGGGGCTGCTGGTCAAAAGCACAGATTCCAAAGCCCAGAATCACATTGGTGCTAGTAATCTGAGTTCAAAGAAAGATAATCTCAAACTATCACAAGACTATAAAGCTCCTTTTGGCTCTGTCTGTCTCAGGAGACAATGGAAGAGTGTCTCTTTGGGGGTGAAGGCATACTGTTGGAGAGTTACAGCACCTGCTGTGACTGTAGATGCCAATACAGGAGAAACATGTTTTGTAGAAGCTGGGGCAGATGAAGGTGTCCTGCTGTCCTGCTACAGGTACGCCATGGTGTTTCTTCTCTCTGTACTCCTCCCAGTGGTCATTCCTCCTCTAGTCATTGCTGTCTCCAGGCCCTGCGGTTGTCTGAAAGGGATTCCCACACGGTGGAGTTAATGTTGCCAGCCTTCATGCCTCATTTGCAGACATCTTTGTAATGCAATGTTGGTTTGCCAATAGGCCTAGTGCCTGAAGCCACCTCCTTGGGGAATCTGCCATCTTCCATTCTGAAATAGGTGGCACATCCTTGTTTGAAACTCTGTCCTGCCATATGATACCCAAAATCTTCCTGATGCAGCACATGTGGAAGATGTTGAAGCAGATATAAGTTGCCCATGACTCACTTCCATAAAGCAGCATGCTCTGGTAGACCGTCATCTTGGTATTGACATGAACATCACATGCTCCCATACACTTTTGAAGAGGCGAGCCTTCTTGATAGCTGTCTTGCTAATATGCTAGTCCAGCTTAGCACTGATTGAGAGGTTGCTGGTTATAGTGGAACCCAGGTAGACAAAATTGTCTACCACTTCAAATGTGTGGTCACCAATGCTGATGTGTGGAGTGCTGGCAATGTCCTGACCCAGGATGTTGGTCTTCATCAGGCTGATGGTAAGGCCGGTTTCCTTGCAGGCTTGAGCAAAATGGTTGATGAGTCCCTGCAGAGCTTCCTCAGAGTGTGCTGTCGAGGCTGTGACATCTGCAAACATCTTTTGGATAAGGACCCAACATACTTTTTTCTTGGTGCGGAAATGCGCTAGATTGAACAGGCCCCTGTCACACCTTGAATGGATGTACACACAGTCTTCAGTCAAGCTGAAGACATATGAGAGCAACAGGAAGAAGAACATGCCAAAGATAATTGGGGTGAGAACACAGCCCTCACCCCAACTCACTTTTGGCATATTCCTTTTCCCAGGCTTCCTCAACCTCGGCCCTCCAGATGTTTTTGGCCTACAACTCCCATGATCCCTAGCTAGCAGGACCAGTGGTCATGGATGATGGGAAGTGTAGTCTCAAAACATCTGGAGGGCCAAGGCTGAGGAAGCCTGCCTTTTCCTTTTCAATACCTACCAGCTAAACGAATTCAAGGGGATACACTTTCACTTTTGCCAGGCTTCCAAAGATACTAGGAAGTTTTACTTGAAATTTAATGCCGATTTGTTGGTCAGAAAGCCTGAAGCGACACCAGACTGAGAAAATACTCAGCACATTTGTTATGTGTTGCGTCAGTGGTGAAGCTGACATCTCCACTGAGATCTTATTCCAGCAGCAGCATCTTGATTTGATGTGCAGAGGAATGCCATGTCTATAGAACAGAGGTCACTCAAACAGCTGTGCCTGTGGGAATATGTTCTGGGCATTGAGCCTTTCCCCCTGTCATTCAGGACACATTGCACCATCAATAGAGGTTTCAGATGCACAGATGCAGCACTGGAAGTGCAAAAAGCTGCTGGCAGAGTGAACACGCATCCACTACCTGCCTACAAACACAACACTGTTGGGTGTTCTTTGCTCCCATTGCATGCTGATAGTGAAGCTGGTGCTATGAGGTGCTTCACAAGGAACCAGCTTATGGAAATAAATAGGCTACAGTTAGAGAAATCCTAGATCCCTAGGAACTGGAAACGGTATCCAATCTTAGTTAATAAGCATCGTAACAACAGACGAATATATGGTGCTGTCTTGATTTGTCAATTAAATTCAGCTCATGTGACAGGAGTCTCTGCAAATTCTAGCGCAACTGAGTGGCAAAACCATATCTGAAGATAGACTGAGGTCTCAAACAAATATCTATTAAAAAGCATAATTTAGTGTGAGTGTGACACGGGCTATCCTTTCTCTGCTCACAGCCTAGTTTGTGCTAAGGATGAAGACTACCACAGAAATCCCTGCAGGTGAGCCATAGGTTTTCTACAGGTGTTCAGTGTCACAGAACTAGTTCTTAGGCATATCTCAGTAATAAAAACAGATGCATCAACAACAAGGCATTATACTGTGGTCACCAAAATTTAACATATAGGCATTTGGGGAAAATTAATCAGATCACTGATTTTCCAATATTTCCGTTTAGAAAGGAAAGTATTTTTAAGTTTCCATTTGCAATCCGCCAAGCTGTCCTTTTCAGCCATTATAGCAGGACATGGGAAATTTTCTGCTCCATTACTCTTGCATGTAACTGCCAGAGTTTGTATGATGTATTCTAAATGAAAACATTTTTGTTATACACAACATGAAATGGGGCGGGGGGCTCTGAGGCGGACAAAAGAAAAAAAGGTTGTAGAAGAATGGTTAAAACTAAGTTTTATTATAAATGATTCACATTTCCCTTTGAAGAAACATTAGCCTAAATATTTTCTTAATGGCTCATAAGCATTACAGGTACTGTGTTGTAGACATTACAGGACACAGTGGGGACCTCAAGTTGCGGACGTAATCTGTCCCAGAGGCATGTCCGCATCCAGAAGCGCCGCGTCTGCACACACACATGGCGCGATTTAGCGCTTCTGCACATGCGCGAGCAGCAAAACCCGGAAGTAACCGTTCCAGTACTTCCGGGTTGCCGCGGGACAAAACGTGAAAAGACATAACCTGAAGCGGACGCAACATGAGGCATTACTCTACCAGTGATAGCTTCTGAATTGGTACCTGAGTACGACATGAGGGGAAATGGCATTTGCACACAAATGTTAAGGATCAATATATGCAAGTATCATTTCAGTAGCCCTTCCAAATTTTTGCTTGAGTCAGTAAAAATTTCCCTTCACTATTATTATTTGGATTGAAGAAACAGCAGGCACATTTATATATGGCAGGCATGTCCAAAGTCCATTTTGGGGGCTTAATCCAACCCCTGTGGCAGTATATGTCCTGGGGTAAAATTCACTTCATCAAATCTCGCCCTCTTTGAAAAAAAGTTTGGGCACCACTGATATATGGGGTGCTATGCCCAATATGGCAGGAAAGTTAAGGACTCACTGGGTGACCCAGGAATAAAGATATTCTTTCTTAGCATTTAAAAGTGTAAAGTAGCGCATCAATTGGTTGACCACAAACTTGACATGATCCAACAGTGTGACGCGGCAGCTAAAAAAGGCAATGCAATTCTGGGCTGCATCAATAGGAGTATAGCATCTAGATCAAGGGAAGTAATAGTGCCACTGTATTCTGCTCTGGTCAGACCTCACCTGGAGTACTGTGTCCAGTTCTGGGCACCACAGTTCAAGAAGGACACTGACAAACTGGAACGTGTCCAGAGGAGGGCAACCAAAATGGTCAAAGGCCTGGAAACGATGCCTTATGAGGAACGGCTAAGGGAGCTGGGCATGTTTAGCCTGGAGAAGAGGAGGTTAAGGGGTGATATGATAGCCATGTTCAAATATATAAAAGGATGTCATACAGAGGAGGGAGAAAGGTTGTTTTCTGCTGCTCCAGAGAAGTGGACACGGAGCAATGGATCCAAACTACAAGAAAGAAGATTCCACCTAAACATTAGGAAAAACCTCCTGACAGTAAGAGCTGTTCGACAGTGGAATTTGCTGCCAAGGAGTGTGGCTTGACAACCATATGTCAGGAGTGCTCTGATGGTGTTTCCTGCTTGGCAGGGGGTTGGACTCGATGGCCCTTGTGGTCTATTCCAACTCTATGATTCTATGATTCTAATTCTAGGGAGACTGGTAGGATGAATGGAATAGTTTGTATTATTTCATGAAAAATAAATAAATCTGGTAAAATAAAATAAATAGGAATCTGAGCTTCTGTGGTAAATGTAAAATTTTTAGGCCAAACAATAAACTCAATATGAGATTCCAGCAAAGAAAAAATACTGTGGAATAAAGAGTTTGAGCTTTGTCCTAATTGAAAGTTTGCCCGCCACACACACAAATGCAGCTAGTTCTCAATAGCTTCCATAAACTGGGGCTAGCATGTGACCTAGATCCAGAGCTTTTTTCAGCCAGAACTCACCAGAACTGAGTTCCGGCACCTCTCAGGTGGGCAACATTGCCATTACTGTATAAGAGAACAAAGGATCTGTTCGTGGTGAGTTCCAGCATATCTTTTTCCGGGAAGAATAGTACTGCCTAGATCTGTCCCCAAGTTTTTTTATGCCCCCCCAGAAGACTCCAAACTGTGTGCCTATGTTTTTATTTATTTTTTCAAAGAGGAACATTTGTTGTCACCACTAGGACAAAAACAAGATTTCTCTAGAATGAAAAGTTCTTACTAAGGCTTTTTACTGACTTACAAAGGCATCCAAGAAGAGAAGAGGAGATTTCAGACAGCCTAACTCAGACCTATAGGACTGAATCAGACACATCCTTTTCACCCCCTAGACAACCAACATTTGCTTGTGCAACATCATAGCTCAGCTCTTTGACAACACCTTAGCATGATTGTATTTGCCTTATTCTGTTAAACATTCCTTATTCCCTTCCAGTCTGCTGAGTTATCCTGAGCTCTACCACTGGTTGATTTAAATCCACTTGGTGTGTTTGGGGAAACAGATTACAAATAATAATCCCTGACCAAAAGAAACAAGAAAAAGGTCAAGGGGAAAACAATGAACAAAATGCTTTGCTCTCACATCTCAACAAACAATTCTAATTGTTTAACAATGTGAACAGATAAAATCAACAAATTGTTTAGAACGCTGGTATCCAGAATATATTTTAAACAAGCACTCCAGCTGATCACACTTGCGTGTCTCCAGAGAGAAAAACATTTCTTGTGTTCAGGGAAGCTGCCTGCCACTTAAAAACTTGAGTATGAGAACAGAGCATTAATGAGCATCTTTTGTGTGCTAATTCTCTATTCCAAAATCCCCTTCAAAAGCTATACTTGAGCCAAGTGAAATGAAAAGGATGACTACCAGGCAAAGTGATAGCACCCCAGTTGTGAAATTACCCTTCTCAAACTCACCTGGCAACTTCCTTTATGGTTACTTCAGTTACATGGGAAGTTTTTTAAGACCTACGATTTTTAAGTTCTGAATTGGAATTTGCTACATACATGTTAAATATTTTCCGCCATGATTTGAAACTAGTTTTCTCTAACCAATTGTTGTTGTTGTTGTGTTTTAATATTGCATTTTAGTGAGTCACTCAGAGATGTTATTGGGTGGCCTATATAAACACTGTTTTTTGGAGAGAAAGAAACCTTGGGGGGAAATTTCTCTTGAAAGATTCATGTACAATCTTGTATAGAATCCCTAAGTGGGTTTTTCTAAAAAGCAAAAGAAGAGGGAAAAGCATATCACAATTCTTGGTAAGAAACATGACCAAAAGAAGTTGATGTAGAATGATAGGAATTTTCTACACTGCAATTATTCCTAGAAGAGGAGGAAATACAAATTACTGCCAATTGCCATAAGGATTAAACATCAAGTGGAATGGACTATTTCTGTTTCTTCCTACACTGCACTACTACCATGTGTGCTTTCCTTATTTCCTCTACTAAGGATTACTAAGTAGCAAAAACTGAGAACACACTTAAGCAGCTAAGTGGAGAGATGAGAATACATTACAGTGCTGACTCTCAAATGCTAATGCATTACTACCAGTGGCATGAGGTTATTGGACTAAGAGGACTTGGCTAGTCTCCTAAATGTTTGCATTTCTTTCTTTCATGATTGCTATTATATTTATATATCATAGTGTTTTCATTTCATTTTATGATTTGTTAGATGCTCTTGAGAACCCTTTCTAAAAAGAAGCATACATTTTCCATAGGAACAACAACAAAAATATATTTATTGCTGCAGGAGAACAGAAGTCATCGCTCTAAATCCTGGAGCTGACAGCACTATCTACTGTTCTCTGCAATGTCTAGAATTTCTGAGAGCTGCATCTTCAGAGTTACCTAAATCAGACTTAACACTGCAATGCTGCATGGGGGAGATATATGTAAGCCAACCACATGCATTCCTGTTGGTGAACTGATAATGGCTTGAAGCAAAGTATGAAGAATAACAACAACACACAAAATGGTTAATCTTTGTTTACAAAATTTAGCAGCGGTAGCTGTACCAAAATGACAACTCATGCCTACAAGCAAGTCTGCAGGTATAAATTAAAAAAGCAAATGCTTCAAAACGTGCAATTAGCAACTTTTACAACTAGACAGTCTTGTCATCCAGCTGTTGGGACTGTGATTTCCCCCCCCCCCTGAAGATCAACCATAATGACAGAAAAAAACAAATGTCTTTAAAATGTGAGTTTAAGAGGAGCTGTGAAACTGCTTTTGTCCTGGAAGAACTGGGCAGTAATAAAGTCATTTTATATTTCAGTGAAATATAAAAACGAAGTCTCCCTATTTCCTCATTTTTCCATCTATTAGAATATGAGCTTACAGGGAGGGATTGTCATTATATTTTCTCTCTCCACTACTGGCCACATTCTCCCATAGCCAAGGTGTGCAGTTTGTTTAAATGTGATTACTGTGTACGGATTGTTTAAACCAGGGCAGCCAACGTGGAACCTTCCAGATGTTTTGGACTACAGTCCCCATAATTCTCAACCATTGGCCATGCTGGCTGGGCCTGCTCAGAGTTGTAGTCCATTCTATTGAGGTGTGTAGCTCTGGTAGTGTGGGTGGGTGGGTGTCATAAGACTGGATGTTGGTTTAAATAAGCCACACACCTTGGCTTAGCAGTCGGTGCTAGCGCAGCTTCTTTTTCGATAAAAACAACAACAGAAAAAAAGTGAGGATTGTGCCTAAAGCCCAAATTGAGTATAGTCCAGACACACTGGGTTCAGTGATGGGTGGGATTGCCAAAATCTTTTTACCCAGACAACTGCCCCCTTTCTGATTTTTTTTTAATGTTGCCAAGCACATAAAGCTGAATGCACACAAGTTCAATGCACACAAATTGCGGTCTTACTGTAATCGAATATCTGGAGATAATCTGTATTCTGCTACATAGCTTATCACTACTTCACAGCTTCTCAAAGGTATTTTCCCCACAGAGTTTTGCTGTAGCAAAAAATAAAGAATTCTTTCTGGCCTACAATAGCCACCACACATAGATAAAGCCTCTGTGATCTCAGTAGGGTATCATCCCTCCCTCCTACCAGAGTGAAGTCACATTGATCTTGTTATCTTTTGAGGCTGAACATGTCAGAATTGAAAAAGACAATAGTAGTTACCTACTATTGGGAACAGTTTTGAGGAACAATAGATTTCCGAACAGTTACCTACATTTTGAGGGGTGGAGGCATGCTGGACAAGACAAGGTGCTTTATAACTCATAGGACTATAACTTGTGTTAGAATGCAAAACATCCTAACTTCCTCCTATATAATTAATTGCATGGTCTTTCCCAATAGTAAATGCCTGCAGATGTGTTTTAACTTTTTTCTGATTTGGCACGTTACAACAGACATGAATCCTACCTGTATGACAATGATACCCAAGCACCTTTCGTAACATGAAGCTTTTATTCATAAGTATCTTACTAACCCAGGAATAGAGGACTGTCAGCTACGTTTGCAGTCTGCACAGGTCAAGCATCAACTCATCTTCATCTCAAACTTCCCATTAACTTACATTAGTGTATCTCAAGTTATTTGGGCAGCATGAAGGAAACTACATCCCCTGAATGGAATAGAACCCAGTCAACTCTCACATTTCAAATTAATTAAGTTTATTAAAGCATAGATTTTGTTTTGTTTTGTTTTATGCTACCTGAATCAGTAAGGTCATAAGTGGTGAGCTGACTGGAAACAAGTGCAAACCACAGGAAGAAAAACACAATTCCTACTTAGCCATCAATAAGGTGAAAATTCCCTGTCGGCCACATGTTAAAAGGGAGTTGGCACAGAGGGCTTCTAGCTATTCTAGCCAAGGGTATGGGAGTCTTAAAAGTAACAGGCATGCTAGCTTCAGGTCTCTGCCACACTGACATTCACAAAGATTCACTGACATTCACCTACACAGACTAGAAAATCCACTCAGTTTCAGAATGGCTATCTTCCATTTTTCTAATCCCCGTTATTTCAGAAATTGTAGATAGTCAAAGTATGCTTCTTTAATGTGTAAGGAAATATTTTAAGCTTAGAAATTTCAAAAGTAGTAGCAAAAAAGAAAGAAAAATGGTATGATCCTCACACAGATCTGCATAGGCTTAAAAGGTCCCCATTTCAACAGACATTCATCTGCATAAGGCAGGACACCAGAGCAATTCAGGCAATCTAAGCACCTCCTACCCACCCAACCAGACCTCTCCCAAAAGATCATGCCCACATCACAAGAATCTGAATTAAATTATTTTGGAGGAAATATGTTCATGGAGTAGGCATATTTATAATTGCAGTCATAAAAATTCATTTAACATAATCAAACTGATTTCACATTCCAAGCCTCATTATTTGGGTTTTCCTGCTATCAACCGTATTCTTTTGTCATCCATGAGATACTGCTAGCTTGTGAAACCACTTTAGCAAAACACGATAGTGTGTGTTTTATAACTCCAAGGACAAAGTCTTGTAATTCATTTGCTACCTGCATCTCTGACAAAGGCTTGAATTCTTTGCATAGAATTCAGACACTATGACTAGTCGGGATTCCAAAATATGTGGAGTTATCTCAAGTTAATCACTCCCACTCTAAAACTCTCTGGTGGCTTTGCAAGATATCTGCTATAAAAATGTTAAAACACTGCATGGCCTTGCTTGCTTGTTGGTAAATGGATCTGCTTTCCTTGCACGTCTTCTGTTTCAACAACACTGCTGAATGCTCCATTTTTTGGCTAACCCTTTCTGTCATCTCAAATCTTGTAGATGGAAATCAGCATACCATTTTGTGTTCACTGAAACCCAAGTGCTGCACTCGCATTTAGAATGCTACTTTCTTTATTCTAGTTTTGCAACTCATCCCTTCATGAATTTCTTCTGCTTTTATCATTGTTTTAATAGTGTTAGGAAATTTGAGTAGCACTGTGCTTGTGCTTCCACATTACAGCAGCAAGAGTCCTGGGGGCAGACTATCAATTTTGTTTTCAACTTCACTTTGCTTTCTCTCATTGTCCTGTTTCCTTCCTGCCCCTTCCTTGCCTATTCCTTCTGCAGCTGGGGATCACCTATTAAGCTAAGGCTGTCATCTTATGCAAACCTACTAAGTGACAGTAAATACCAGTGAAAACAGGGGTTACTTTAAGAAAACATGCACAGACCTACTACATATATGGTGTTAGTTTTCTCTTAGTATCTGAAGTTTACTGCTCTAGTGCCAATATAATGCTAGCTTCCTGGAAACTACAGTATAGTCCTCCAACAAATACAGCCTAGGAAGAAAAACAAAGACTGCCTCTTCTCTGGCATCCAGTCCCACTCCCTCCCATCCCCAAGTACTGACCTGATTCAAAGGCAACAGCAGAAGACAAAGTTTCTTTCTCTCAGCATGAGGTATGTCCCCTGATATAAATTCAGACACATCACGTTCCTTTCTAGCCTTGCTCTTTGGTCTGCTGGAGCTGTTAGCAGCAGCAAATATTGGGTGGGAGAACAAAGACTTAAGTTGGTATTATCTGTTAGATAAAAGCATCTGGGTGAAAGGGGACATAGATTTTTTATATATTCAGTTTCACACTGTGTTGTCTGCCAAAGTCAAAGCATTCCAGAATATGTTTGTTAGTTTGTTTATGTCATTTTTAATTCACCCTTCACCTGAATGTCCCAGGAGGTTGGAGAATACATAATATAATATTTTAGCTGCAGTTCATTCATTTCAGCTTTGCATTCTTGTTATTAAAAAAGCACGCCTAGACATTCTGTTGTTGTGCCTATAACCTAGGTTTAAGGTGCCATTTAGCTCCCAGCTTTCATATCTCAGCTGCTAACAAATGTAACAATAAAAAGCTAAAATGAAGTATTTCATCATCAGTATAGTTCGTCGTAAAATCACAACACAGTAAAACAACAAAGAAGCCACAGCAAAGGCATTCTTGGTACTTAATACACCCCACCCTGAAGGCCTGGACAAAAAGAAAACAGTAGAAGAGAGACACACCTTAGAGCGGAGGTCATGCTATGGGCATGGAGTTGCTACAGAGAAAAGCCTTCCATGAATCCCCTTGCCATGGACACCATTCATTCATTTACAGTCATGACTATCCCATGAAATATGCTGAAGTAATTTTATAGTAAAAACATCAACAATAAAACAATTCAACATATACAAACAATTTTTAAATTTTCCATATACTGTATAACCACAGCTAAAAACAATGGCCATATCCTAGACAAAGAATAGGTACAGGCACCACAGGTTCTTAAAAAACAGGCAGTTTGGCATGGCTTCTCTGTCATCTACTAGAAATGACACAGCAAGTTATCAATCGCTGTTGCCCCTCCTACCTAAAAAATATTGGCTTTGTAGAGAACATCATGACTGAAGTGTGTTGAGGTTATCCAGTACATAAGAATGCACACACACATCCTTGATACTTTAAATGCAATCTAATAGCAGATAACTTGGGGGGAAATACCACTGAGCCTAAAAAGGGGGATTATCTTATGTACAGTAATCCCTTGGAGGAAGCCCCACTGAACTCAATAGAGCTTACTTCTAAGTGGACATGTATGGGATTGCACTGCCAGGCTCTCTAGTAAAAACAGATAAGCAGATGTAGCTGTTTATAATAGGGGTAAAGTAGTAGAATGCTCTACCATATATATTTCCTGAGTGGGCCTAGAAAAACTTTTTTAAAAAAGTAATTTTGTCTGGCAAAATTAATGCATGTCACATATTCAGTATTCTAAGAATTATCGATTTCTGTCCAGGAAGGAGGATCCACAGTTTTCCTTATCAGTTTTATAACTGTTTCTCTGTATCCTGAGGTCTTCCAATCTGCAATAATGTTTGATATAATGCTTTGCCAAGCATTTGGCATACCTAACAAAACATACAAACCAAAGTCCATTTAATACTTTTTTTTGCTCTAGGCCACCCCTTCCAAGCTCACACACATGCACACCCTAAAAAGAAATAGAGAGCAGAATCAGAAGTAGTAACAAAAATTAATCCGGCATCTGTTCACTGGTTAATTTACTTTGAGCAATCGTATTATCTTACAACCAAAGGCATCAACCATTGACTTAGTTCAGGATGTAAGTCAATCCCCAAACTTAACAGCCACCCAAATCTTCTGATTCTGGGAGGGAATGGGTGGGTGGAGAAAAAATGGCCACCTGCTGTTGGAGAGAATGCTTTTTTGATGCATTTTAGGACCAAGGCATCAAGCCAATAACTAAATTCTTAAGAGCAGGGCTGTCCTTAAACCAACCCAATTACCCCAAAACTGAGAAAGAAACATGCTACCCTAGCTTTTGACATGGTGGTTGCAAATAAAACAAAGTACTCACAATACTCTGATAGGATTCACTATAGTTTCTCAAAAGGCATTTTCACACTCAGAAGTAAAATCTCCAGAACAGAGTTGCCACTGCACTTCCTCAAACAAATTAAACCATCTTTCTGAAACATTGTAATCTAGCACTGT
Organism: Podarcis liolepis; assembly: GCF_965112155.1. Lineage (NCBI taxonomy): Eukaryota > Metazoa > Chordata > Lepidosauria > Squamata > Lacertidae > Podarcis > Podarcis liolepis. The sequence continues at coordinate 66,826,421 of NC_139557.1, read as the reverse complement.
ACAGATACATCTACCGTATGTTAAATCTAAATTTAATCCAATACCTTCTTAATTCAATGTCCTTATTTGTAACATGCTTCAGCTACCTTTTCTACTAAGATTATATCCAAGGTGACGTAATTGTGGTCAGCCATAATTAGACCTTTCAACTTGCAATATGACCTCTGCATCCTGTTGCGAGGAGAAACAGCACTGAACCAAAAGAAATATGGACACTACAACACCTAACAATAGGTATTCATCTGTCCTGGCTGATGTGTTTTAAAAGCCACAGTGGCAATCCTTTCTTTTTGTCTCCCCCTACATATAAGCAGCGATGCTGATAAAATGCAGACTGACAAGAGAGAAAGGTCTGATGAATTAGCACATTTCAGAGAAGTTTCACATCAGGCTCTGTGAACAGCAATCTCCACAATTATTTACACTGAAATAACTTAAACAACATTCATTCCTACTTGTGCTTCTATGAAAATTTTAAAAATTGAAAAAAGCTTACTCAAAACAGAGGTGCTAACAATCAGTTTTGTATATCCAGGCCTACTTTAAATTCATTATTTTGCTGACAACTAATGCTGGCCATCACCCATATAATAGGGTGATGAAGACAGAAACACCGGATTTATGTGATCTGGGCTCTCTGAAACCAGTAGTCAGCAAAGGCCAAACAGATGCAATCTGGTTGTCTTTTGCTGAGTAAGGAAGATTGGTGAGTCAATGCTATGTTTCTGTTGCATCTTTGTCTTTAATTTTCCAAGAAAATTAACAGTTTTGCAGGTAACAAAAGGAGGAGAAAAAACCCCACGAAAAGCAGCACATTTTGCCAACACATAATTTCTCCCAAGAAATGCTTGTATAATTTGTGTTCATACAGAAAGCACAAATAAAATGAAGTAAAAGTTTTCCTCATTTTATTTCTCATCGGCAAAATTTCAGGTAAAAAGTATTTATAAACTTTAGAGTGGAACATTTAAGCATCGTTACTTTATCTGGGAAGCTGGTGTAAGTTGGTACCCGAGAGTTCAAATTTTACCTTTTCCACAAACACACTAGTGTTCAGTCTTAAGTTTACTGTCTTAAGCCCACTGAATTCAATGGGACTTAGTTCTGAGTAACATGCTGTAGATTGGCCTACTTATAGGACCCTTTACTATTTCCCCATAGAATGGGAAATGATAATTTAGCAGAGAAATTGGGAATTTTGATACTAGTTGGACTCCATCTCCCATCAGCTCCAACCAACATGGCCAATGATCAGGGCCGTTTTAAGCATGTCTGGCGCCGTGGTGCAACGCTCCCTCCGGCGCTGCCCCCCCCCCCCATTTCCCAGAGTTGTCCACCTTTTTTTAGGGAGGATGGTGCCGCTGGCGGGGCAGGAGGCGGCGAGCAGTGGTTAGAGGGTGGCTCCTCCGGCGGGGAAGAGGCGGAGGCTGGACGCAGCGCCTCCCGGCTCAGCTGGCCGCTTTGTGCCATGGCGGCCACGGCAGACGGAGGCTCCGCGCGTGGCGCTGCTTCAGCATGACATGGCAGAAGTGGGAGGGGGCGGTGAGCTGATGCTGGGAGGTGCAGCGTCCAGCCTCCTCCTCTTCCCTGGCGCCCTCCAGAACTTGGCGCCCCGCACCTCTAGCCTCTATGGGTAAGAAGCCCCTGGCAATGATCAAGGCTGATGGGAGCTGTACTCCAACAACATTTGGAGGGCTGCAGTGTCTCTGTCCTTGGAAATTTAGCATAATGTGCATCTCCACCCTCATCGTTCAGCCCATTCAGCTTCAAGGGCCTTCTGGCAGTTTCCTCATTGCAAGAAGTGAAGTTATAGGGAACCAGGCAGAGGGCCTTCCTGGTAAGGGCACCCATCCTGTAGAACACCCTCCCTTTAGATGTCAAAGAGATAAACAATTATACGACTCTCCATAGACGTCTGAAGGCAGCCCTGTATCAGGAAGCTTTTAATGCCTGATGTTTTGTTGTGTTCTTTTACATTCTGTTGGAAGCTGCGCAGAGTGGCTGGGGCAACTGAGTCAAATGAGCAGAGTACAAGAAATTTATTATTATTATTATTATTATTATTATTATTATTATTATTATTATACCTCCATTTTCAAGTAACTGTAATTTGTCATTATTTCCAAACCTAGACAATCTGTGGTTAGTTACCTCCAAGGGTCTTCTGGCGGTTCCCTCACTGCCTTTCAAGTAAAGGTGTTTAATACTGAAAGACCTATTTGGGAAAACTCAGAAAAAACTTTGAAAGGTAAATGCCACGAGCCAGAAAAGAAACTATGGGAAACGATTTGAATATATCTTTCTTTCTTTTTAAAGGAATAACTGAAGTGTCTTTCATTTCTCAGCTAAATTTAAAAAACAATGGTTTCTAAAGTTAGCGTACACACAGTGAGACTCTGAATTCCCACACCTACCACTGAACAGCAGGCACTCAAACTATTAGACAAAATGCTTTTGGAACGCATAGGAGCCTGGGGAGCTGCTGTTAAAAAGAAAACAATGAGTTAAAATGCCCACAGAAGGTTCACAAGTCTTTGCATGTCCTTAAATGGGCTCTCAGGATTGCAAGTCCAGTGGCTGCTGGAAATTATATTTGCAGCTGGAAAGGTGGGTGGAGGCAAACACCACAGAATCATCTGCTTCTTAGTTCACAGAACAGTTGAGTGTTTTAGTCAACATTTGAAAAACGAAATATTCATTTAGCACATTCTGCAAAAACAAAAAAGAAATGGCAAAAATGATATGATGAATAAAACAACTCTTTCATTTAGCCACATTGTCTATGTGACATACACTTTCCTGAACCAATTCTAAGTAACTTTAAACCTCAGTGTTGGAAACATTTGTGCTACAGCCCTAACAGGACATGGAAATGGGTGGCTTCTTGGCACCTCAGAGACAAAACAATCTTGCTCAGGACTTATCAAAAACCATCAAACAAAGCAAAGTCTGAAACTTCCTAGAAACAGTTTATCTTCATTTTCTGCTGGTAATTTTCAGTGTCTTTTGGTCAGAGATCACATGCACCTTGATTGGATCTTCAGTGTAATGACCTTGCTTGCTGGAAACCCTATGGCATTAGGGAATTGCTGAGACCAGGAAGAGGATTAAACACAAAATTCTGCTAACTAATTTCCCCTCCAGTCAGTGTTAGAAACTGAGATATGAAAGCCAGCAGCTAAATAGCACCTTAAACCTAGGTTATAGGCACAACAATGGAATGTCTAGGCGTGCTTTTTTAATAACAAGAATGCAAAGCTGAAAATGAATGAACTGCAGCTAAAATATTATGTTCATTTTACACATGGTCTAGTCCTTCCCTTGCTCATCCCCCTAATATTCTTAAGAGGGTCTCTTCTCCAGTCTTCAGAGAGCAGCTGGAAGTGGGGAGGCAGAAAAAGGTCCTCCTTTCCTTCCACTCTGCAGTTTTAATCTGAAATCTTAGGCGCGATACTGTGCCCAGAGCTCAGAAACTGCTCACACTAATGATATTTCCTGTCGCAAAATGTGCCTAGAACAATAGGAGTTTCAAAAACTGGCTCCAGTGCACAACTGCCTTCCTCGTAGAAAATTAATTCATGAAGAGACTACACAGCAATATTTTGTAGTTTTGTGTTTAAACTGTGACAATACTGCTTGACTAATAGTTAGATTTATGGCTTAAAAGCAGTTGTATCCAGTAATAAATGTTTTAGTAAATTGCTGATATGGATTCATTAAACATTTTACAAGAGGACGGTAAAACAGTTAGTATGGCATTAACAAATTCAATGTGATAATGATTTTATATATATATATCTCATTTGTGCCCTGCTCAGAAAATATTTCAAATTAATTATTAAAAGAAAGCATTCTTTAAAAAGAATGAAAAAATAGAGCAACCAAAAATTTATTCTTTGCATTCCCTTTTCCATAGCAATGTTCAAAGAAATGTATACTTCAACAACAGTATTACTAAAGACATTCTGACAGTTCTGACACCACCTTCAAGATTTTGATGCCTTAATTCAAAGTGTGCCATTTCTTCAGGAAAAAACCATGAGACAAGATAATACATGTCTGGGTATTTCCATTTAATTTTTGCATTGTTTTTGCATGAATGCATACATGCATAAACAGGGCTGCTATCACCCAATTCTCCCTATTTCTTTAAAGAGCTCTGTAACAGACAAATTCTCATCATTATGCTGCGTACTACAATACCCTCCTGTCTCTTTTGGCATGGGCAATCTGAGGTCAATATATTTATAAGCTTTGTTAACTACTAACCACTATGGTGCAGGGCTGTGAAAGACTTGAGGAACAGTTTTGTTGCCTTTAATTCAGTGTCATGCTGTAAAAGGTGGCTGCTATCCATCCTCTTACTAAATCTAGGCTCTCGTACTCCCAACACATAAGAGTTAGGTCCAGTAGAATACCATGACAAATGGTATCAAAAGCCACTGAAAGATCAAGGAGAAATAGAAGGGTTACACTCCACCTGTCCCTCTCCCAATAATTATCTCGTCCCCAGCACTGAAGAGGAAATTCAGAAGCAACAGTGTCAACAGCATGACACATGTTCCCATTCCCCAGCAAGTTCACTTGCTCTAGCTATTGGAAAATCCCCCACAGCATTCATGAATCTCTGAGGTACAATAAATCTCATGGGGCAGGCAATATAGGTGGAAACAGTTCATGCCACACCTAACCTCAGCAGGAAACATTCTGATTATGACAACAGGGTTATTGCACTATCCCTACTTGCAGACCATCCTTCTTATGCTGAGGAAAAGACTGGAATGAGGGTATGCCTTGCCCAATGTATGAGGACAATGACACACTGAGACAGCCCCATGGAAACCATGAAGTTTGAAGCCGATTCATTCAAGACAGCCTCAGTGTGACTGCTGAAATCCCATGACACTACATTTTAGGATTTACCAATCCCACCTCTGAGACCAGCTCTTCCAACTCAATCAAAGAGGCTGTTGGGTGGAATACCTTCCTGTCCTCTAGCTTGTGTTGATGCTCAACCAAGAACTCAGAGGGGGCACAACTGGGTTAAGTCAACCCTGCTCACTTGACCACTCAAATATACATGTTAGCCAAATTTCAGTGGTGCCCTGTGTGACATGAAAATTCCCTCCGCCTTCTGTTCTAAATCATTGTTGTGGCATCCCCTGTGGCGCCCTCTCAGCTCAGTGCACAATGCAGGCGAACCAGTCGTGCTCCCCTAAATCCACCTCTGTGTTAGCTCCCCACACCCACCTTTGATCAAGTTATGAATGAGTGTATCTTACTATGAACCAATCTGGAGTTAAGCAACAGGCCACTAGGCCAGAGGGAACAGTGGCAGAGCTACCAGGGACCCAAAAGGAAAAAGTGGAGGAAATTGTTTTATATATGTATGTAAAGAAGGACCTAGAGGAGCACATTTTCTATGGGCCTTTTTTAAAAAACAACAACAACAACAACAACAACAACTCATTTTGGTCATTTCTGTCCCAAGTGATGACTTTTAAACACACACACACACACACACACACACACTAAAGCAAATGATCACAGAATTCTTTGTTTACAAGCTATTTTGCAGTAATTAAGACCTTGCATAATACTGAAAAATGACAAACCATGAAGAGATCAAAGCACTGTAAATGGTATGGCACCATAACTTAAACCACAAAGGGTATGTGGAGCAGATAAAATCTCTTTGAGTTCAATTTTAAACCAACTGTCCTCTGCAGATTGGTGTGTGTATGCATGCTGGAGAACAACACATTTTTGCTTTTAAAAACCATAACTGAAAACCCATCCAGATGTTCAGAAATATTTCATAGTGGGTTGTAAATCCACTGTGGAACCTGCACTTAATTACTATCCATATGCTTTCTTCATGGCCCCAATAGTGTAACTGTACTAGAACTACATATGATCCTCATGGACTTCTTTCAAGCTGCATTCTTCAAATGGATTAGCATATCATCAAATGCCTAAAACACACAATAGTAAGCAAGGTGTTGGGCTGACATTTTAAATGCATAAAACACATTTGTAAGATACTGCTGGTGCCAATACAGTGACTTAACCAGCCTTCACCAACCTGGTGTCCTCCATAACTTTTGGACTAAAACCAGGACTGTCTTGGGCTGGTGAGAGTTGTACTTCAAAACATCTGTAGGGCACCAAGTTGGTAAAAGTTGGATTAAAATACTAACAGAATAATGCAAAGCATGTCTATTCAGAAGCAAGCCCATAAGCAAGTATTCTACATATCACATTTTGGAATACTTTTTTTCTTTGTGGGGTTTTTTTCTGTATATGGATGATACATTCTGAAGAAGACTAGCATCTACTAATGAACCATGTGTGCTGGTATACCTCCTACCAAACAAGCGTATAATATTTACAACAGCAGCCTAATATCACAATGTCTTATGTCCTGGTATATCATCTATTATGACTATTTGCTAACAGTCTTGAGTCATAGGATTGGGGCCATAATTATGATAACCACAATTATACCCAGATCTCACTTCCTACAAAGCATATAATTTGTGCTGAACTGTCACTGCCATTAACATAAACTGTACGGTAACGTCTATGCTGTAGAGATTCTGCCTTGTGTTATCTGTAACCACAATAAAACATTGTGGAATCAGATGCTAGTTGGCCACTGGCAGTGATGGATGAGACAGCACAGCACAACTTGCTCTTTCACAGCTATATTTCCTCCTCAATGCTCTGATGATAGCAGTACAAACTTTTTTGTCAGTGAAGTGCATGGATGCAGTTCCAAATTTAGAAGGGAAACAGATAGGATCACTAACAAGGTGCCATCTTCACAATGTCAATTTGCTGGCCAAAACATTATTTTAAGCAGATGTCCGGCTAAATTCCATCAATGACATCCCATTTACAGGCTCAACAGCTCACTATATATTAGTGATTGCAAAACTACCACATGAACACACCAAACTTTTGAACAGGTAGAGGACTCCTGGGTGTTCATTAATTCTAACTTGTTCCACAGACCAGCGTAGTATTCAAGCAAGATTCCAGCATTTAAAATCAATGACTTTTGTTATAAATTATCAGTATCTACAATTTCACTGAAGTAAAATTAGAAGTGCAATTATAACCATTGGTCATGCTGTCTGAGACTGATGGGAGTTGTACTCCAGTAACATCTTGAGTACCACAGGATTTCCATCCCTGCAGTATGGCGACAGAGCTACTTGCTGTCTGTTACGCAAGTTTCAAAGGCAAAAGAGCCCTGCCAGGAAAAGTGATGGATTTTATGGAGCCATGTTGAAGAAGATGTCAACTTGCCCCTGAGCAGGGAAGCTGGCCCTTATTATTGTTGGAAGAGATGTAGGAATGAAGAAGTTTTCTCCACTGAGGTTAGACAAACCATAAAACCAGGTAGATTGAGTGAACACAGAGAATGAGGTTGAGGAGTTGTGAGATTCAGTGATGGGGAAAGGGTGCAGAAACCATTTTATAATATTGCAGTTATAGTCACAGATTGCCATGAACAGGGGAAATGTATTTAATTATTTAAAGCATACTACTGTGTGTATGGAAATATGCCAGATGTCCTTCCTCTCAAACCACTTTTCATCCTTTCCTCTTGCAAGGATGAGCCACAAAATCACCTGCAGTTCAGACTTGCATTTACAGTACTCGTATCTTTTTAACACACCTTATAGTTCCACACCTTTGATGTGAACTAATCTAACACACATGACTTTTTCCAAACCACCTTTGTCAGCTGTGTAATGATGAGCGCCAAATTAGGCCCATCTGTTTAAATGGAAGGGAGTTCTCCTCCTATAAACTATGCTTCATTAACTGGCAAAGAAACTGCCAGAAGCTGCCTTCCAAAATTCCTGAGTGGCTGGCAAAAGATTTCATTACTCTCAGTTGTTATCTGGATTAGTCAATGTCCTGCAGTTTGGAGGATAAAATGGTACTGTGGAACTGCTCCACTATTCCATTCAATCTACCCTGTCATGAAAGAGGTTCTGAACTCTGCACATTATGAGTTCTTAAATGCTGTATGGGGTATATTTCAGTGTTAACCTATAATTTAACACTGGAGCTTAAAACACTTTCCTTGGGCAATTGTTGGACAGCCTTGATGTGAAAATTAAGGATGTTAACAAACCTAAAATTAACAAAAGATCTCAATGTTTTGAATAAAGTATAAAATAGCTTTATAAAGCAGTTTAGCCACAGTAACAATTGAAAATACTTTGGATATTCTATGCAGAAGACAGAAATCATGGATTAAAGAAAACTGAGCATATGAGATGTATTCAACATTAGTCCTACTTAGAGTAGACCAATTTAAATTAATGGGCATGAATAACTCATGTTTATTAATTGCAATGGGTCTTCTTGAAGTAGGGATTTAGTTGGAGGCAACCCTGTGAAGACTCATAGCCATGGCAGTGAATATAGAGAGCCGTATCTCTAGCAGGCTACTATAAACTTGGGATTTGTTCTACCAATATCAAGTTAACAAAATATATGATCTACTATTATCATTCCTTATTAATTCAATTTATATCTTGCCTTTCTTCCATGAAGTTTAAGGTAGCTTACATAGGTCCCCAGGCAGAAAAGCATCCAGACTTTGTCCAAAATTCAAACATACTTGGCTTCAGCAAAGTTGTTGAATCGTGTGTGTTCAGACCAGGTCTTATCACTTGCCTACTTCCTTGTCTAGCAAGGATCAAACCATTCATTCCTTGTTTTGTCAATGTCTTGGTAATAGAAGAAATGAAATCAAATACTTGAAAAGCCCCTGGTCAGATTTGTGCAGCCTGGAACACGTGTGCCAAGAGCCACATGCAAGTGGCAAAAAAGAGGAAACATGCATTTTTTAAAAAATTCCCTGGGTTTTCCACAATTACCACAGGGACTGAGCAGAAATCCAAGATTGCGGGGAAACTCATAAAGGAAGAGACAACAGCCAAAGGAAAATAAAAGCATGTTAAGTTTTTTTTATGTCAGTTCCAGTCTTGATAGTGCCCTTTGTGAAGCAAGAATGTGTCCACGTAAGGCCTCTGTAACCACATAAAAGTTTCTGAGGGCACACTCTCACCTTGTGCAGGAAGAAGCATCTGCCAAGTCAAAAGCAATTATTCATTTTACATGCTTTGGGCTGGGACAGCATGGTTCCCTGTGTGAACTTGCAAATGGAGCACTGTTAGTCCTTGCCAAAAACAGAGCACCAGAAATTCAAATGAAACTTCCCAAGTGACAGCATGCCCCAGACAACTCTAGAACAATACAAACAATTGTAGATAGGCAAGCTTCCTCCTACTTGTCTTGTGTTGTACTGGCTTGGAAATGAGCAGGGTTATTTCTGGGGGCACAGGGAAATGGCTTATTTTCTGAACCAATCAGACTTTCAAAAGAAGCAGCAGCAGCAGCCAAGCCCTTTCTCCTCAAAAGATCCTCTCCTTAAAGATTAACTGGGCACAAGGAGAAGGGGACGGCAGAGGACGAGATGTTTGGACAGTGTTCTTGAAGCTACCAGCATGAGTTTGACCAAACCGTGGGAGGCAGTGGAAGACAGGAGTGCCTGGCGTGCTCTGGTCCATGGGGTCACGAAGAGTCGGATACGCCTAAACAACAACAACAGCCACTGGTGGTGTGAGCAGCAGCAGCAAGCAGCAGCAGCAGCAGCAGCAGCAGCAGCAGCAGCAGCAGCAGCAGCAGCACTACATTAGGAGAAGGAGATGGGGAGGAATGGCTCCTCTTTCTGATTCCCTGGTATTTTGCATATCAGGATGAAAGCCCTGGTGGCCCATGGAAGATGCAGCTCACCCCACATCTCACAAGGACCACTGAGCCTTTCATCCTAATAGGCCACCAAAAAGAGAGAAGAGATCTCCCCCAAGACCACCACTGATTAGTAAAGTGAGGCTGATCATCACAGCTTGGACAGTGAAACTGAGCCCTAGCTCAGTACCACATTTACAGAATACCAGGACTAAATCAATGGAGAAGTGGTATTATGCAGCATGGAAAGGTGTTTGTTTTAGAAAGGGGTCTTCCTAGACTTTTCAACCCTATGATGCTTAGCTGGTCAGAACTGTGCAGCCTAGAACACATGTGTCGAGAGTCACATGTGCCCTGCTGAGCCACAGTCTCCCTCCATCATGTATAAGACATGACTGACTTAGTCGTACATTTTCCCAAAGAGTTGGCACAATCCTCACTATTGTGTGAGAGGCAACAAAGAATTTAGTTTGTCTAAGAGGAGAAAATAGCTAAGGTCAGCCCGGCTTGCACGCATCTTGCATTTTTTATTGTGTCAATCTCTGAAAGTAAATTTGTGTAACCAGATAATGACAAATAATGTAGTGACTCAAAGAACAATAAAAGACTGTCATATGCCTCATGACTCACAACAATGGTGTACTCTCTTGCACAGCCGCAAAAAATAATTAAGATATTCAATTTAGAAGAGTTAAGTCATGCTATGTGCTTTAACCCCATGTGGCTTTTGAAATCACAAACACACATCAACCCGTACTGTGACTTTGATAAGCATGGCTTCAACACTAATCTTCCTGCCCAACAACCACAACAACTAGGTAACACAGGAAGCTGCCATATATAGAGTCACAGACTGGTTCTTCTAGTTCAGTATAAGCTGACTGGAAGCAGCTCTTAAGAGTTTGAGACAAGGATCTCTCAAAGTCCTACTTTCAGATGCTTGGAATTGAAGCTGGGACGTTGTGTGTCCCAAGCATATTCTCTACCACTGAGGTATGGCTCTTTCTTTAGCAATTCAGGCATGTCCAACTCCCAAGACACTGTGATCTACTCCCAGTATTAAAAAAGTGGCAGTGATCTACCCATTGTCATTGAAGGGATGAGGAGTGTGGCGTGCGTGGGATGGGTGGATTGCCCAGAGTTGTTGAGCTTTTTGAGGGGAGGATTGCACAGTTTTTTAGCTTCCCCCCATAACTTTTTGTACACAATAAGGATCCTGCGATCTACCAGGGTCAGCCGGGGATCTACTGGTAGATCAAGATCTACTGGTTGAACATCCCTGCGAGTTTAGCTAACACCATCGTCAGATTTGAACTGAGCAGCTTCTTAACCTAATATGCTTTAGAGCAGTGTGGCTAACCTTTCTTGGCCCAAGGGCCCATTCACCCTCAGCCAAACCACTGGAAGCCTCATGCTGGCAGTGGGTGTGACCTCACTACAGATGCACATGGACATAACACAAATCATCCCCTTCCTCAGTAGATCAATGTAGATCAGCTGAGGAAAGGGGTGTTATTCCCTCCATCCCCGGGCAATAAAATGTGATGACTGGTGAGTTGCCCTCAGGGAAGTGAGCTAGCTGGATAAATTTAATCCTTTCCACCCAGTTCAGTGTGCACCAAGGTCATCATCAAGCGATGAACCTCAGCTGATATCATCAAGCGATGAACCTCAGCTGATGGGGATGCAAATCACCCACTCCACTCATTAGATGATTGGTGCTTCCTTGATCATCAGATCAATATGCATCCCCATCAGGGTGTTGGACTAGACATAAAGGTTCAGAATTCTTCATCCACCCCAATCTAGTTTCTTTTTTTCTTTTTGTTGACTCCATCAAAATCAGTGAGCTCTTGAAAGGAGTAGGGGCGCAGAAAAAATTGCTCAGGAGATCAGTGTAAAACATCTAGGGGACACCAGGTGGACACCAGGTTGGGGGAAGACTGGGTTAAAGTATAATTTTAAATACGTCCCCCCTTCCAGAATACTATTAAATGGATGGATTTCTACTTAACAAAGATTATATCTGAGTATTCAACACAATGCAAAACTGATCTTGAATACTGTTTTCCTAGACACGAGGCTAAAGATTCCTGAGCTCTTAAAATGAGTATTAGCTTGCACTATTAATGCTAGTATCAGTGGGCACTATTACTTATCCACTTACCACATCAAGGTCTTGGGAAACCCTACGTTTGCGAAGCTCTTCCATCCTCTCACATACATCAGTAAAGCAGGTATTATAATAATCTGCATATTGCTCAGCCAGGTCATCAATGTTGCCCAATGATCCATCCTATAGAAAAAATAAGAAAGGAACGGTTATTATTAAACCATTTTCAGTGGACATGAATAAACTATTTTAAATGCAACATGAAGAGTTTGCCATCTTGATGTAAAAAGCTCTTGAAGAATTATAGTGACTACTAATTTTAAAGAACTGTTTTTGTGGACAAGAACATTTCCCCAATATTCAAGCGTTTTCCCAGGCAAACATGTTTGCATTTGAGCTAGTGAATGATGTCAAACCTTAAAAGCCATCCAGAAACTTCATAAGCAGTGTTTAAAAGCAAGAACAGATCTTTATGTTTATATTAGCATACAGGTTATACCTATAAACAACGCAAAGGTAGTCTGTCAATATACCAGAAGATTAGCAAACGTATTAGAACCTGAAAGTTAATTGACTGAGCCAGTGCATATTTTCCTTCAGAACCTATTTTTACCTGTACTATAAAGATAAATGAAACTGGAAATACCAATTTCAAATTAATCCACAAAAGATTTACTGCTGTACTGCTCTGTCAATATTGAATCCATAGGATATGTGTTGAGGATATACTCTAAAGCATTTGAGAAAGCCACTTTTATTTGCACAATGCCATCACTTTATCAACAAGAATCTCCTGTCAAACCAGTGTTCAAATCATGTTGCTGGAAAGCACTGAAATAAAATGAGACAGAACGTAAGCATGCCAGTGAATTACTAAAGCAACACTAAGTATGACTGTTTAACTGGGTAGGAGGGTTTTCTTTTTTAATGGCTATAGATGTTCAGGGCATACTTAAGACTAGACTTGAACCTGCTATCAGAAAAGTTACTTGCCATGTTCTACAGTTACATTGGACGCGGGTGGCGCTGTGGGTAAAACCTCAGTGCCTAGGACTTTGCCAATCGCATGGTCGGCGGTTCGAATCCCCGCGACAGGGTGTCTCCTGTCGTTCGGTCCCAGCGCCTGCCAACCTAGCAGTTCGAAAGCACCCCCGGGTGCAAGTAGATAAATAGGGACCGCTTACCAGCGGGAAGGTAAACGGCGTTCCGTGTGCTGCGCTGGCTCGCCAGATGCAGCTTGTCACGCTGGCCACGTGACCCGGAAGTGTATGCGGACAGCGCTGGCTCCCGGCCTATAATGTGAGATAAGTGCACAACCCTAGAGTCTGGCAAGACTGGCCCGTACGGGCAGGGGTACCTTTACCTTTTTACAGTTACATCAAGCAATTCCAAATGTAGGTTTAAAATAGCTGAATGTTATGGTCCAGGACGCTGGAAACTTCCGGTGTGCTAACGGAGTGCCTGGGGCATCAAGGATCCTGATAACTGGAGATATATTGTTTCTGGACTATCTAGCAGCAAGACTGCTCTACTCCTGTCCCTCAAGTGTTTCCTTGCTAACACTTGGATACCACTGACCTCTTTTCCTTAGTTTTGGGCATCTATTTTTGCCACCATGTCACTCCCAGTTGCAACAAGAGACACACCAGTCTTGCCTGAGTGCTCGCTAGTTTTGCCTGACTACTTGCTGTAGAAGAAATTCAATGCCCCATTAACTGAAGTCTAAGCTGTGGAGAGGTGAGCCTAAAACATACACTTTCCTGCAGATAATTTCATTCATGTTGTTTTACCACTTTGGTGTTTGCCATCCTGGGCTCCTTCGGGAGGAACGGAGAGGTAAAAAGTTAATTAAGAAATAAATACAGAAATAAAGAAAATTATCGCACTCAAGGGCAAACCACATGATTATCATAAAATGTTGCTTGTACCTTAGTCTATTGGAAATCACTATGCACTATCCCCAGATCCTGACACTGGACTATCCTTCTGTGCATTTTGCTGCTGCCTGCTTGCTGGTCTGCCAAGTTCTGCTGCTCACCTACTGCTGTGACTTTATGTGCTACAGTCTTGCCCCTCTCAAAGCTTCAATCAGGGGACTCAACCTATTTCAAAATTCCTCCAGAAATGGCAGCACTACAGAAGAAGTAGCAAGAGATAGATAAGATAGAAGCAACACAGTGCTATTTAATTGGCTCCTATGAGCTGCTACCCACCTCATAGTATCATAAATAGCATGTGGTCCACAGCTTTTGTAATGTAAACAAAATCATTCACAACTTTGTTCTACATAGCTTGAATTGCATAAGACCAAGAAAGCCAGTTCCCTATCCACAGCTAATCATTATCATTCTTTACAGGCCAATTTGTTTTATTTTAACCTTCCAAAGTTTCCATTTCTAGATGTTATTTTACCATGTTGCTTTTAAATTATGAAAAGGCAAGCTGTACATAAATTTAGCTGCAACCCCCATTCAAGTTACTTAGACATATTCAAAGAATAATAAGTAGAAGTACACTTGAATAAACAGCTATAGGTTGCAGAATTAACTCTGAAAAATAAAGGCAGCTCCTCCATCACTCTCAAACACAATCCACAACTCACCACTACTTTCCTAGGAAATTTCAATCTATATAACTTATAACTATAACAGACCACCTTTGGAGAATTACATTCTTGACTAGATCAAGAAACCAGCCATAAAGAACTGTATTTGTGAATCCTTGCATGAGCCAAGAGCTGCCAGACCCACAACGTGAAAGTAACTGGAACCTCTGATTTATCCAGTACTTCAGCCAAAGATCAATCACTTGCATGCAAAGCACCTGGCAAGCTGGTTAGAAAAACTTCTGAGCCTGTAGGTCTGGCAGATTAAATTCCAAACAAGGATTTTTTTTTTTTAATCTGTTTACCCAACAGTAACCTTATCACTTGTTCACTTGGAACTGCCACAGTTCAAACAATATAACAATGCCAACATGAACAACAAGAAGCTTAACTTACTTTTATTTTCAGCCTGCTCTATTGTTTATGAGTCATAGCTAATGCTGCTTGTAGATACACCAGATTTTATTTATAATTTAAATGGGATGACCCAGCCATGTTTATCACATACGTTTAATCAATACCTTTATTTTGAAAATCTGTAATTAAGTTAAAGGCCTATTTTAAAAACCTAGCAACAAAACCTATGAAAATGCATTTGAAAGCCATAAAAATATATTTAAAAATTTAAAAAATCAGTAAATAGCCACCAATGATTATTGAAAAGGCCCTATATATCAGACAACAATGTCAGAAATCATAAGCAATACCCACTGATCTTTTGGAAGAACAATGTACAATTAACTGTAAATTTATGTATAAACTGACATTGAAAACAACCAATGCAGGCTTAAAGAATGTGACTAATACATTTTAAAATATTTTAAAAAGCTATCTAGCAAATTACCTCCAGTATACATATAAACACAAATAACAGCACTAACAATATCTAGCTTCCAGGCCTGGGAGATATGTACACTTGTTAACATGAGGTTTTTTGCCAATATCAGCTCTGCTGCATTGGAAATTCACTCTATAGTTCAACCTTTGCCAACCTGGTGCCCTCCAGGTGTATTGGATTACAACGACTATAGTAGCTGAGGCTAATGGGGAGCTGTAGTCCAAAATGTCTGGAGGGGATCAGGTTGGCAAAAGCTAAACGAGAGCTGCTTCACTGGCAGAAGCTTATTCCAGAAGACATACTGCATAATTGATCCAACTCTTGAATCAAATAAGTTAAAACTTTAATAAAAACGAATAAATGTGCTGCCTTCTACTACATACTGTTTCACAGCATGTTGACAGAATACAAGGTTCAGTATAGAGGAAACAGCCAGGTGAAAGAAAAAATCCTATTTTAAGAGAGAAGAAGCAAACACCTAGTAAAAGTAAAGAACGTATAGCACTTCAGAACAGCAGGTGTTCAACATTTCCTTTTGAGATTGTCATTTGCACTGGAATATTCCCTTCTTATAAATGCTTCAGATTTTTTTGCAACATAATACCATACAGCATAAATGATGGATTGCTATTGAATTCCTAGAGAATTAGTCTGGGACCATGTGAATACCAGAAGCAACCATCATGATTGATGTTAATGGAGTGAATAACAAAGACAAGTTATAATGATCTGGTACTTACTGAGCTAGATTTATTGGTCACCACACACCAGCCTGATGAATGTACTGGCAACATCATTTGTACTTGATGTTAAAGATAATAGGAAGTAGCGTTTTGTCAGGCATCTTGCATTAAGTAAATGAAATAAGCTTTGCCAAGAAAGATTTTTGCCGGCTCAGATTTTTGTTTTTTAAGCCTAACCTAACTTAAGAACATTTGTGGAAGAGCCCTGTGCTATGGACAATCATCAATAATCAGCAAGCCTTAGAATCTACTAGGGTTTACATGAACATATTGACAAATGGGCAAAGGTGGGAATCTGATGTATAGTGGGGGCACCTCAGTGCTTTAATCTGATCTCTAGATGCGGAGAAAGAATTAGCATGATAAGGGCAACTTCCTCCTCAGGATAGATGTTGAGGAGGGCTGCTATACATCATAAGACTGCTTCTAAGAGAGGGATTATTATATTTTTAGCAAATCTAAAGCTAGAGTGCATCAAGTACCAGTTCTGAGATATTCTTACATGCCATTTGAACTTGTGCATTATTGCTGCTTTGTTGGGCCAATGTGAGGAAGAGGGAAAAATGTTAGCCTTCAATGCATACAGATTAGCCAGTGGGCCGTCAGCAAAATATCTTCTGTATCAACCTGCCTGTGTAATAAGATTGTCAGGAGGCCATTCTCAGTGTGCCCATCATTAGGAGAATTGCATTACATAGGTATAAAATAATAAGAGTGTTCTCTGTTGTGGCGCCCCAACTGCGGAATGCCCTCTTGAGGGAGGTATGCTTTTAGGCACCAGGTAAAAACCTTTGTTTGTCCAGTCATTTTAGATCATGGTATTTTTACCTAATTGAAAGGTTTTATTCCTCTTAATTGTACTGCATTTCTTGTTATGTTTTATATTGTATTTGGATATTTCATATTCCTTTCTATACCACTCTGGATCCATTTTTGGATGAAGAGTGTTTCATCTGTTTTTGCTTCTGCTAAAGCAGGCTTTCTCAAACTCGGCCCTCCAGATGTTTATGGCCTACAACTCCCATGATCCCTAGCTAGCAGGACTGGTCAGGGTTGATGGGAATTGTAGTCTCAAAACATCTGGCGGGCCAAGTTTGAGGAAGCCTGTGCTAAAGAGTCGATGCTAGCATTTGTCCCAAGATACAGATAATAAAATGAAATAGTGGACTTGACTGGAAAGACATGCTTTTCTCATAATAGAGGAACTAGAAAATAGAGAAGTGTGTTCCTCCTGTAAAAAGCTTTGCATGCTAAGCCCTGACTATACACTGATAAATTAATTAATTAATTAATTAATTAATTAATTAATAGAAAGACACCATTTGTGCTAACTCAAGACACAAGAGTCACTGTGTGGAAAGCCATTGCAAACATTAGCAGTTTTTCTAGCCAGTCATGAAAAATTATGTGGAATATGATCTTACACTGCACTAACATATGTTTGGTTTGGATAGCATAAGTAATGCAAACAGGAATGGTAAGATCTAAGACTTGGTAAATAAGATACAGATTTCTTTCTAATTGCTACACTGAAAACACCTGGATATAATTTATATACGGTACTGTAGTAAAGTTTCATCTCTCCAACAATAATCTGCACAGACCTTTCCAAAGTCAGAAACTTTTTCTAGCAGAGCTGAACTTGGACGCTTGGAGAGACCATGTTTAACATACCCAACACAGAAGCTATTGTAGAATAAATTTAAACTACACAAAAATCTACACTTGTCTCGGTTTGCATTCATACCTTCTAACTTGTCCTCATCGTTCTCCATTAGAGATGGCAAGCTCACACCCACTGGCAAACTCACTGGCTTGGCCAAACAATAACTTGTCTTATTTTCCAAGACAATCAGGAAACAGGATATTAATAATAACATAATTTTTGCCAATAATAGCATTATCCTTTCCATTTTCCTTTGATTTGTTTATGTCTATGTATACATAATGAAAAAGAAGTATATAAGTTGCTGTATATTGCTTTCTTTAAAATACATGCAGCACCCTTAGCCCATCAGCTTCTTGATTTCTCCAAATGCCCTGCACCCATTAAATATTTCCTGGCCAGTGGCAGCAAGAAGAGTGATGGCTATGCATAATGCCAGGTCACTAGAAAGAAAGGGGAGAGAGGAACAGACCTTCCTCTTTCCCTATCACCATGTGCCACCCAACACTGCTAACCGGTAACTATTTTGAGGAAAGCAGGTAGGGTATTCTGGGGATCACAAAAGGATGCTGGAATTCCTTATCTCTGGCTCCAATTATACTTCAAGCAAAAATTTTAATATTGAGGCTTGTAAAGCTCACCTCTTCCTTAAGGCAAGTCTTATGTGCCTCTGAAGCTCATATCAAAGTCTGAGCTCAGCAAGCTCCACTGCCATTTCTACTCTCCCTTGATTATGCCTTCTTTATGTTCTCTTACTGGAACAGTTAGTGTTTGCCACATGCCAATGCGCTGCCTAAACAAGTTACATTTTATGTTCTCACTTAATTGTCAGCAGTGCTTTTGTGAAAGTTTGCAGTACAGTGGTACCTCAGGTTACATACGCTTCAGGTTACACATGCTTCAGGTTACAGACTCCGCTAACCCAAAAATAATGCTTCAGGTTAAGAACTTTGCTTCAGGATGAGAACAGAAATTGTGCTCCGGCGGTGCAGAGGCAGCAGGAAGCCCCATTAGCTAAAGTGGTGCTTCAGGTTAAGAACAGTTTCAGGTTAAGAACGGACCTCCGGAACGAATTAAGTACTTAACCTGAGGTACCACTGTAGTTGCATTTGGCTTGTTGATCTTGAAAGGCTATACAGTGGTACCTTAAGTTACAAATGCCTCTGGTTGCAAACGCTTCAGGTTACAAACTCTGATAACCTGGAAGTGTTACCTCGAGTTGAGAACTTTGCCCCAGTATGAGAATGGAAATCGTGTGCTGGTGGCGCAGCAGCAGCAAAAGGCCCCATTAGCAAAAGCACGTTTCTAGTTAAGAACAGTTTCAGGTTAATAACGGACCTCCAGAATGAATTAAGTTCATAACTAGAGGTACCACTGTAACTTAAACTGCCTGGCGATTAAACTGCACAGTATGAAAATACACACGTTACTCATTTTGCTCCTTTTTTACACTGAACACTCCCAGCCTCCATCTCCACTTCTATGACCCCATACATAATACTAAAAGGTTTAAATTTTACAGAATATCCTTGAATCGGAATATTGATAGTCAGCTTAATCTGAAGTTTAGAAAACAGCCCTACATAAATGTTGAGCTACAGTTGTTTTAGTTCTTTCATATTATACTATTAACACTCAAATTTCTCATCTGCATAAATAATTACAGAAACGCAAATACAATAAATCACAATTCCAGTACCATATGAAGCATTTAGAAAAACCATGCTTTAACATGATCACCTACAAAAAGCAACAGAGTTGTTTAATTTTAGTGGTTGCACATGTTCATCTCAAGAGATATTCAGCCTCGATAACTGTGTGTCTTCTGTACCAATGAGCTATGTACAGCAGCAAAATAAAAGGATATGAAAGCCCCAGAGCAACTTTTCTACCAAGAGGCAAACCTAGAATCACTATACCAAAATTATAATAAAAAAGAAAATAGGAAGTGTGGTTTCTGAAGTAAGAGATAGTGCAAAATTCTAGAAGATTCTTTTTAAAAAAAAAAAAAAACATCTGGAAAACTTAGGCATAGCCTGAATGCCTGTTTGCTTCTATCAGCTGTTCCATCTGCTCACCAATTCCTGTGCTTCACAAGTTTAGGAGCAGCTGGGTTAGAACATATCATATGAATACATTCAGACATTAAAAAAAAAACCACCCCCACTTCAGAAAAACACATACCAATATCCCGTTTTTCATAAACAGTGATGGGGCCCTCAAGATGTTGCTGGGCTACAATTCCCATCATCCCTGACCTTTGGCTATGGTGACTGGGGCTGATCAGAGTTCACTGGCAAGTTACTTGTGGCAAGCTGAGCCCCCACAGCAGCTATTTTTTGGGGGGGTGTCCCCCATAACATTGTACTAATGGGAGTCTTCAAAGGCAGCCCCTTATACAATGCACTGCAGTAGCCCAGCGTGGAGGTAGCCTGGGCATATTTCCCATGCCTGGTAAAATCAGACCAGAAGGAGTCAGAACTGGCACACAGGTCTCAGCTCAGATCAACATGTTTTTGCTTGGTTTGTCTCAGGACTGAATCATGTGATTATTGCTGCCAGTGGGCCAGTTTTCTTAAGAAGCCAGAATTACAGCCAGATTTGTATTTAATACTTATTCTATGCGTACATCTTTAGTGAGCCTTCAGTTTTAGTATGATCAAAAAAACTGTAAAATAAAAAATCAATTACAATTACAGATAGTGCAGGCTGGCAAGGTGTCTTGCTTTATAACTCTGAAGCACTTTATGATTTTATCAGTTTCAGGGTTTGGTTGTTTAATAATCCAGCCTTCAACTACACAAAAAAATTGTCTTTATTGCAATACTGATTGTTGCTTTGAGCTGTACTACGCTTATTCTGGCTTCCATCTTCCCTTCCCTATCTGCACACATTCCCACACATTTGCTCGGGGTATCTGTGTGTGTCCCCCCCCCCCCCAATCTTCTGGAGCAGGTTTTGACGGTCTGCGGGGGGAGGGGGCTGTAAGGAAGAACAAAGTAAGGGAAAGTTTCATTGTGCAAATTGAACTTTCTTGCACAAGCAAAACAGCAGCACTGGACACCTCCCACTATTTTTGTTGTATCTATAAGCATGACAGGTTATAGTTAGCAGGTCTATGAAGTCAATGAAGTACTCCACCCCAAGTCAAAACTGTCAGAAAGCGTGTACCAAGAAATGTCAGGATAGATGCAGTCAGGGAATTTAAGATGTGCTTGCTAATTTAAGGGGTGCCCAGCTAACTGGAGGTGTAAACAGCTGCGCAACAGGGAAAGGTATACAATGGGATCAATGAATCCATCATGGGCCCCGCACTCCCCATCTGATTGGAAATGTAAACTGCTGAGGAGCACATGGATCCATTCCTTAGACAAATCCCTATTATAGTTTCATACATTCTACAGTGTAACAGAGGCATTATACAGAATCTCTCATAATCAACCTGCCTATAAAACTAAAACAGTTATCTCCAATCATGAACAAAAATGATTAAAAAAAACACTTTTAAGAACATTCGTATGAAAACGTCAAGTGTTTTAATTATATTATGGTTCAGTGGAAGGTTCAGCAATCTTGATATCTCTCCAAACTACTACAGGGGTTTCTTTTTTTGGGGGGGGGGGTAGGGAGGTGTAGTGATGTTCATTAAGATAAATGAACTGATGACATTTCTGCCAATTCTGGGCATTCTTAGAATTCCCATCTACAGGTTGTATCTAATGGTTTTCTCCATCAAAGGAGGCAATTTATTTTTTCTCCCCCTTTGGTGCACCACTACACAAATTTGTTGTCCTGGTTATCAAGATCTATGCTAAGCATATTGAGAACACAGGTTAAATGCCTGACCCCACTTACATGGGTGCAAGCTCTGCTGAACTGATTAAGACTGGTTTCTGGAATTGTGCCACTTCAAAAAAATGTGTACTGTATGTACTGGGAAGTATTATGATTAGTGTGCAACTACAGAAAACAGACATATGTAAATAATTCCCTCAAACTGTACTGTACACTCCTAACTGGCTTTAAGGCTACAGTAGTTTGTATCCACTGGTGTTATGGACTTTGCAGATGAAGCCAGCTATTTACAACACAGGGTGAAAGATTACTTGCTACCCAGCCTCAAAGACCTCAGGTTCCAGTAAGAAATACATGCGAAGTAAACATGGACTGGTTTTTACAGTCATTTTTTTAATCAGAAAACAGATTTATCATATTTTTATCCCACTCTTTTCAATCTAACAACAATGTTGTAGGTAAGGCTCTGGCCCAAAGTCAGTCAAACTGATCATGGCAGAAATATGTTCCCTTAACTACCAACGTCATGAAATGCAGCTTCCGAAAACGCCTATTATCCAAATCACATAAAATTTCTTATTAGCAGAGCAGAAAGGGTACACAAACAAGAATTGTGCATTACAGCTCTGCTAGCTGCAATCCACCCACTTCCAGAAAGAGTTCCTGTGGAAATCCTTAACTGCTACAAAATTGGGTGTTACTGCCTAAAGGATATAAACAATGACATTCTGTTTAGTTTTTCAGCTTACAAAGTCAAAGGGGCTATACAATTCTGGAAGTACAGAGACAAAAAGGCTGCATTTTAATAATATATAAGGAGTTGTTAGAATAATTCACAAAAGTATAACTATGACTGGTAAATCAATTAATTTTTTCTGTTGTTCTCTGAGTGCCTTAGGAGGTAGGAAGGCAGATATATTGAGGTTTATGGCCCAATAGCAACTAGGCCTCATTACATCACACAATAGTCTTGTTCAATCACTTTACCAATCAAATGTTTATTATAATCAACCAACCAATAAACAATATACGTGAAAGGGTCTGGGGGCAGGAATTCACAGCACCACTGCTTTACTCTGTTTGCTTGCTTGTTTGTTTGTTTGTTTGTTTGTTTCCTCCTCAAGTTCCAGCACTGGTTTCAGAATCTGGTAAGTTATCATATTAGCAGCATTACTCTCAGGGAAGGGAGAGTTGTAGAGGAACTTCAGGATCCCAGGTAAGTGGGTTCTCTGGCTCTGGGAGAGGCAGAAGCTCATCCTGCTTTCTGATAGGTGGGGGTACTGAATTTGTACTCAGTGATGACAGCTGTCTCCAATCCTAGCTTCACAGGCTTCTCTGATTATCCACCCAGATGTCGTTTCTGTCTAGACCGAATTCAGCGGAAAAAATGGGATATAAATAATAATTAGGCTGCTGGTGTCCTCGGCCTGCCCCAAGTCAGCAAAGTATGGGGTAGAACACCCATGAGATAGCCTTTGTCTCTTGGTCTCTTCTCCTCTTGACCTCGCATTTCTCTACTCCCTATTGACTCTACCCTCCATTCTCTCTCATACACCTCTTGCCCTTATTGCTCTCCCAGGGGGAGGCTTTCTGAAACCTCACACCTTCTCTGTAAAATTACTCCAGTATCACTTACTAGCCTTCCAGGGTCTTACCAGGGACCAGATAAAAGTTGTCCAGTTTTCACCGGTCCATCTTCCTCTGGACTTCCATGTCCTGTAAGTACTTCCTGCCCGTGAAGCTCTTTATTTCCCTTTCTCAGACAGCTGTGGTTTCAATGAAACCAGTCTGTCATGAAGATACACTTTCCTGGTAGCAGCTGCCTCCCTCTCAGCGACAGTGTGGTGACCATAACACTGTTCGTTTCCCACCTGATTGCAGATCAATCAACAGCCTGGGCTTGCAATAGTTTGGGCTTACAGCTGAGCAGACAGCAGCACTGCACTTCCCCAACAAAAATTGCACACCAAGTGGGTAAGGTGTCTGTTCCTTGCATCAGCTGCCAGAAGGTCACATAAGCAGAGATAACAATATACAAAAATACCAGTGATACAAGGTCAAATCTCATGGATCTCAGTACAGTACTAGCATTTGGCTTTTTACTGTCCCAGCCAAGCAGAAAAAATCTTATGCGCAAATGCTATTCTATTTGGGAGGAATAATGCACCGTTATCCAGGGGGGTTCAGCTCATTTAATTAAAACAAGTACAATCACCCTCCTGTGGGCTTTAAACTGTGAGTATCCATTTAAATATTATTTAGATGCATATCTTCTAAGTACTGGGGCCTGTGCTGAGTTTCATGTTTATATCAATTAGGGATATCAGCGGGCTAATAAAAGCTTTATGTCTTGCCAGTTTATAAGCCTTTCCACTCTTGGATCCGGAATTTTTATTCCTTTATGATCTTATATGCCCATATTGCTTCATCATGGCCAAAGTGCCTGTTGATGAAGCTAAACAGCCGGCTTTTTCTCAAGTAAATAGAATTTAATATCTCACTCTACCCACCAGCAGAAAAACATGCTGCACTTTTTTAAAAATGTAAAAAAGTAATCAGCACAGCATTGCACATGGCCCTGGTTTGCCTGAGGCTTTAAATCTATAGCAGCAGTCAAGAACTAGATAGGCCATGAGATCAATATAACACTGGGTACTAGGGTGATGGACCACAGCGCCTCCCTCGATTGCTCTGCCTTGTACTGCAATCTTTCTTAACACAACCTTTCATCCATATCATGTAGCACTACCAGGTCCTGACTAATATTAGGCTTCAAAGGGGGAATGTATTGTAGATACTTTCCCATGGATTGAGTTATGAAAGTACAAAAACATGACACGTCTACACCGGTTTGGGTAAGAGAATAAGCAAAGGCTGAGGAGGCATCCTGGATCAATACAAAAATAGGGCCTAATAGATGCAGCTCACCAGGCACATACATAAGCATTTAAAGTATGCGTTAATCCACATCATGACAGCAGATGTTTTGGAAAGCACACATATTTGAATCTCAGTCCTGATATCTCTTAAGCTACTCATAGTTGCAGATGTGCACTGAGCCATAAATAGATTTCTCTGTTGTGAGTCAAGATTAGTGAAAATCTTTACATCTTGATCATTTGAGAAGCTTACTATGTCACTTGAACATTTCTGTGCACATGTGCGCACACATTTATACTACTGTAACGGCGCTGGCCACGTGACCCAGAAGTGTCTCCGGACAGCGCTGGCTCCCGGTCTCTTAAGTGAGATGAGTGCACAACCCTAGAGTCGGACACGACTGGCCCGTACAGGCACGGGTACCTTTACCTTTACCTTTAATGGCGCCTTTTCACACTGCCTTCATAATTTGGCTCATTCCCATTATGCAAAAATGTATAGAAGATGACCTGGGCCACTTGGGAGGAGCCAATGCTGTGGCTGCTTTCCACACCTGTGCTGCTCTAGTTCCAGGAGGGGCAGCGATAACACAGTGATAACACAGGGTTCTCCCACATGTCATTCCCCCCTTCCTATGCTTAAAAAAAGGCTTTTTGAAGTACTTACTGCTAATTTTAACTGCTGTTTTTGATGTTTTAGTTTATTTTTTGCATTCACATTTTTATCTGTAAACTGCCCTGAAAACTGACATCAAAGGGCAGTGTAGAATTTACATAAATAAATGCAATTAGCATACTGGGGCTGATCTGCAAGCATTTTTACTGCATTCAAAGCAAACTACCCTTCCTCTTCCCGGAAGTTTTAAAAAATAGTAATAAATTCTGCAAGTTTGCAGCAGAAGCTGGTCATGGAAAGCACTGATTGATGGCATCCAACAGGTCACCAAGAAGCCTTCACCACTCAATTTCCAGAGGAGTACTGCATAATTTAAAAAGCTTCTTTTTATTTCGAAGCTAAGAGACGAATGTAAATATGTATAAGCATTTTACATGAGACTTTACAAATGTTCAGTGAAGGACAGGCAACCTGCCTTAAACATTGGTGAAGAAAAAAGGGTAACAGCTGAAGCAGTGCTGGATGTATGTACATTTGTCAAACTGCAAAGCCAGGAAGAAAGCAGACTTACACCACAGCTGACGGATCTGCTGTGCAGTTTTTTATTTTTAGAATTATGACTACATCAATTTTTATCCTTTAGTGTTTTAAACATTAGCCCTTTATATAATGAATTAATCACAAAATCAAAGTTTAAAGAGGTATTGGAAGTTATCTAGTCCAATCTCCTGTTGTGCAAGATCTACAGTGCAGGAAGCAACAACAGCAGCCTTGACAGATAGTTATCTAGCTTCCACTTAAATACATCTAGCAAAGGAGTGCCCACCACCTATTGAAGCAGGCTGTCCCCTGCCCAAGTTTCTCCAAACACTTACCTGAAGCCTGCTTCCCTGCCATTTCCACCCACTGTTTTTCCAGAGCAACAGAGAATAAATCTGGTCTATCTTCTATATGACAGCCCTTCGGATATTTGAAGATTACTATCATGTCTCCCCTTACTCTTCTTTTATAAAGGCTCAGTAAAACCAACTCTTTCAATAGCTCCTCATAGGATAGGCCTTGGTTTCCACCCATACCCCTCACCATTTTGATCATATTCCTCAGGACATGTTTCAGTTTAACAATATCCATCTTTAAATGTCCAGCACTAGATGTGGTCTGGATAGCACAGAGCAGAACAATTGTTTTCCTTGATCTGGACACTATGCTTTTGTTACCTGTTTTATATGCGATATTATCACAAATTATCAGAAGTGTAAGGATCTCAAATACAGGTACATTTTGTGGTAATCAGACATGAAAGAAAAGCGAACCAGGTGAAATTGTCAGTAGCCAATACAGGTTATCAAGAACATTCAGAACCAGTATTTGAACTGCATTTCAAACAAACTCTTATAAATATGATTTTTTAGAATTTCACTACATCTTAAGTTTTTAACTTGGCACCCAGAACATCAAACAAGGATCCTATTTTCCTGTCACACCCAACTTGGAAAAAATATTTTTTATGTATTTATGGTGTTTCCTCTGTGAAATAGTACTATAAAGTCTGTCATGATTTCTATCAATTTATCCAACAATAATACAATTACAAGAAATACTTTCTTAAATAAAGTATTAGTTTCCAATAAGACTGAAAATAAGATCACATTTTGAACCTCTCCTTGAGTTGTTGAATCAATAATTCTAAACAGGGCAAAAGAAAAATGCTTCTCTTGCTCCAAGAAAATTAAGACACATACACACATTTGGACTAAGCATCAAATATTCTGGAAGCACAACTTGTGCTTTTGATTTTAGTAGACGTATTTAACATTAAAGAAAAACAATTTAAATATACTTTGTTCAAAATGAAATGTGCTTCATTCCATTTCTACCATTTTAAAAATTACTGGTAAGGCCTCAAAGACTATTTTTTTTAAAAAATATGTTCTTTCCCTATGAACAAAGGCACTTTTGTCATGGTGGTGTGTTAAAATCTTCATAAGGCCCAGCTGCTTCTAAGGCATGGAAACAATTTTTGGCTCCTCTGACATTAAATGGGAGATGTACTTATATCAGCAAACACCTACATGTGCATTAGCCAGCCTACTCCTTACAAATAGTGAATTAAGGATGATATACTTTAAATCCAATTTACCCCACTCCCACCCTGTTATACTTTGCCATCATTTAACCAGAACTGCATCCCACCTTTGCCAGCTGTCCTCCCACTTGTTATATGAATTGTGACATACTATTTGGACAGCTTCTTAGCATCCTTTGTTTGGTTAGGGAGGATTGGTGGAGATCCATAACAAGAAGAGGAGGAGTTTGGATTTGAAATCCCACTTTATCACTACCCTAAGGAGTCTCAAAGCGGCTAACATTCTCCTTTCCCTTCCTCCCCCACAACAAACACTCTGTCAGGTGAGTGAGGCTGAGAGACTTCAGAGAAGTGTGACTAGCCCAAGGTCACCCAGCAGCTGCATGTGGAGGAGCGGGGACGCGAACCCGGTTCCCCAGATTAGGAGACTACCGCTCTTAACCACTACACCACACTGGCTCTCAAGGCCTTTTCTGTGACAGCCTCTAACTTTATGAAAAGATTTTTTTTAAAAAATGCAAGCAAAGAACCAAGCAAGCAGGGAAACTAGCAAGTGTGAAAGTTTAGGGAGGGGGCATGAAAAAAATAATCAGAAACATTGGACAACTTTAGCTATAGTCCAGTCAGCACTCACCAGATGAGATCGTAACTGAAAGGAGTAATTAAATTTTAATAAATATTTAAATTTATTACCATTATTTTATTGCAGAATTTATTGTAATTTTATTACAATGAATGTTGCTTTCATAAATCTCTTCACTTTTAACCACCCCAAGTTTCTTCTGTTTTTATATGATAGTGATAATTATCTATTGTTTTTAAGTCTAGATACTAAAACCTGCCTTTGTTTACTAGTATGTTTAGATATTCAGCTTTCTTTCTTTTTCCCAGCTGTACCAATTGGCAAAAACTAATTGGGGACCATAGGGAACAGAAGCTTGTAGTCTATCACTAATGCTAGGCATAGTTTATCATCGTTTGAATAAAACTATAGCATTTATACTTTTATATTTCATGAAATACCTAACAGTACAATAGTATAAAACATTTCATGTACTTGTTGTAGTAAGTTTGGGTTTGTATATAAGCATACAATCCTAAGCACACTTACTAGTGAACACTGTGGACCTTACTTCTGAGTAAGCATATCCAAGTGTGCGATGAGTATTGCATATATGGCATATATTCCAATCTTTCGGGGGGTATTTTTTTCCCCTGTGAGAAATGTGAAATTTTTACCCTATGGCTTTCAGGTTTCCATGCATTTTGCACCTCTAAACAGGTTGACAAACCAAGATTGTTGGAGCCATTCAAAGTCAGAATCCAGTAGTTTCCCAGGCATATGCCCATATTTTACCTAGAAACATTTACAGTCAGGCCAAGTCAGAGAGAATAAATCAGCTGCTAGAAAGAGGAGGAGAGATGGGGGAAGCAATGTTGTAGGTTAGGAGAACAATGTTGCCCCTCCTCTTCCCCCACCCTACAGTTTTGAATGATTCAACCCAAGGGCACCAGTGTGCACACCATGATTTGAGTTCCAGTGCACCCTGAAAGCATTTGAAACAAATTATTTATTTTGGGTGTTTCATTTTAGGGCTGAAATCCTACCTCTGCCATCGACTCGTTTTCTTGGTCTTAAGTAAGACAACTTGTTGCCTTCTACTGCATTACTCAGTTTTCAACATCATCATCTGCAGAAAGCTTAGGTAAAGGTAAAGGGACCCCTGACCATTAGATCCAGTCATGACCGACCCTGGGGTTGCGGCGCTCATCTTGCTATATTGGCCGAGGGAGCCGGCGTACAGCTTCCGGGTCATGTGGCCAGCATGACTAAGCCGCTTCTGGCGAACCAGAGCAGTGCACGGAAATGCAATTTACCTTCCCACCAGAGCGGTACCTACTTATCTACTTGCACTTTGACGTGCTTCCGAACTGCTAGGTTGGCAGGAGCAGGGACTGAGCAACGGGTGCTCACCCCATCGCGGGGATTCGAACCGCCGACCTTCTGATCCGCAAGTCCTAGGCTCTGTGGTTTAACCCACAGCGCCACCCACGTCCCACAGAAAGCTTACAAATGGCATAAAGACATCATCCTATTCATCCCATGATAAAGTAGTGAAAGGTATAGAACTCTGAACATGGAGGTTCAATTTAGTTATCATGGATGGAAATTGAAGGGTCAGGTAGGTGGAGTTTTGTTGGCTGTAAGGGAACGGCTGGACGAGGATGGACTCGGTGGGCTTCCACGTTCTGGAGCACTAACTGCCACCGGGTATGTTTAATTTCTACTGTGTGACAGCAAAATCTGATGAGTTGCTGGAATGTAACATCTTTGTTTTTCTAATTCGCTTTGTATAATTCAAAAAACGTCATTTACTTTGCTTTGACATGACAAACAACAATTTAAGCCATAGATACTAATACATTCTTAACAGCCGGATTGTTTTACAGCCAAGTAAGTCTCTACAAAAACACCTGCACTCACGAGATTGGTTTGTTTGTTTTTTAAAGCAGAACATACCTGGCTCTCTGATGCAAAGCCATTCAAAAGGGGCATCACAAAAAGCAAATCAGACTTTTATATTAAATGATGGAGCTCTGTTGAAAGAAAGATGTTTGGTTGAAACATTATGGAAGGAAAAGGCTTATATCAAATGTTATCTCATTCAGCTGTTGGGCCCTAGAAAGAGATTAAGACAGTCTTGGAAATAAGTGTTAAGAGGTGCTCACACTGTCTCCTGCATACTCTTTCTCCTTCAGCTTCTGCCAATTTGAGAAAGTGTCTCTTACCAGTTACTGGAGAGCACAACCATGTGTGTTTGGTTTGATCCAGCAAGGTTATTCATATGTTCCTACAAAAGGCAAAAGAGAGGAAGTGCTCACACAGGACAGGGGCGGGGGCGGGGGGCAGTTTCAGCTGCAATGTTTATTTTATTCTCCACAGCTGAATGAGATGCTTAATTGTACAGCTAGATTAGTGTGAGTGAATTCAACATTTAAGAAAACAAGGGAAAATGTAGTAGCTTAACAACGGAAGGAAAAATTCATACCTGCACAACTTGAACCCCAACCATAAATATCTAGCCTGCACATAAGTTTTTAATTCGCTTACATTCTTGTTTTAAATTTAGAATTCCCAAAGTCCCAATTGTTTTTCTATGTACTTTACTTGAATAAACTGCATTAAGCTGGGAATTATGTATAGTAAACAGTAGTGATCTGAAGACTCGTGTGCATGTGTGGAATGCACTTTGACAGAGGCTCATTTCCACACAGCCCTCAGCTGTACACCTCCCCACATCACATGCAGTTCTGGAGATCTCTTAAACCTCATAACTGGCCTTTTGGGAAACACAAGGAAGTCTGTCAAGAACAGTGGAATACAAATGCCACATACAGCTCTCTGGGCGTTAATCAATTGTTTAAAATCCATATGTTTGAACTGTCTTAGGAGACAATGGGACAGTGCACCTTTGGAGGTAAGGTCAAACTACTGAAGAATTACCAGCACCTCTATAACCATAACCTGTGGTTATAGACTGAGAGCTTAATGCTTCTCCAAACTAAAGACAGTGAGGAAAGGGTTCTGCAGCAGAATCAAGATTGAATTAATTTTGGTTTGGGTGTAGCTAATGTGAATTCTATTGAGGATTTTGCTTTGCTGTGGATTTGCTTTAAGAAAAAACCAACACTCATCTCCCAGGATCTATACAAGGGTGTGTATGCCAGCGTTCGAAATTAGCTGGGCGCCAGTTGCATTTTGCCTGGAGATGTCCAGGTACCACCCTTGGTGCCTAGCATTTCCACCTGCCTGGCTACAGTCAGCTGGTCTGCTGGGCACAGAGGCAGCAAAAGACATGCATCATTTGCTGCCATGCTAACTCCGCCAAACACCTGATTTGCCCAGCAGCAAAGGAGCAAAAGATGTGTATTTATTCTTTTTGCTGCTGGGTGAATGTGTTTGACAGGGTAGGGTGGTAGCAAAATACACCTCTTTGCTGCCATGCTACGCTGTAGACCCCTGATTTGCCAGGCAGCTTTCTTTCCTCCCTGCAGGGCTGCAAAAAAAATGGTGCCTAGACATTTTGTTTTGGCGCCCACAACCTAGGTCCTGGAAGCCACATGGCTCCTATCCTAGTTTCTAACACTGCTGACTGTTAAAAAAAATGTGGGTAGGAATGCTACAACATATGACAAAGTTATGTGTGCCAATAGTTAATATTCCTGATGCAGATGTAAGCTGGCATTATTCACCTCAATACAGAAACTGTTCTGTTTACACACTGCTAGCAATAGCCAACTAAACCATAATGAATATATGCTTTTTATTCACTTAGCATAGTTTTGCAAGCCTAAAGTAGACTATCCCAAAACATTCTTCTTAAGAAATAAAATAAAATTGTATTTACCAATTAAGGCTCATAAATATTATATATACGTAACTTAAACAGTATATTATTCACCAATCCATCCAAATAAAAATATCTACCATCAGAAAGAAATTCTTACAGAAATTTTTTCTAAAGCATTTTATATCATAAGCAGAATTTCTTGTCCAACACTTTTCAGCATTTCTTATAAAAAACAGGAATAATCATCTAGAAAGTTCTGCTGCACATATCACACTGAAAAGAATGTTAGCTGGGTTATTCCTATTGCTGTGATAGGAATTCGTAAAATTACAGTTGCACCAGAGAAATGTAATTCTAATTTTAGTTTTGTTATGAAACAGAAACCCCACTGGCTTCTTTGAACATATATAATTTATTCTGATCAAAAGATCAAGAATGCAAAGTAGGATACATTTCAGATTCCCTACAAAGATTAAACTTCATAACTACAACTTGCACTAAACGAGTTACAACACTGAGAGCAAAAAATGCATAAGCGTATACTATAAAGCAAAGCTTTCAAAACTGTGTGTCGCAACACGTTCGTGTGTCAGCTGCAGTGTGTAGGTGTGTCGCGCGAACGCTCCCCACATTGCTCCCGGAGCTGGAAAGGGGTTAGTTTAGCCTCTGGTTTGCTAGTAAAACTGAATTACTGAGCCGCAAAATGATGCACGTCTAAAAAGTGTGCCACCAACATGAAAAGTTTGGAAAGCTCTGCTATAAAGTCTACACACACAGAGTACGCATGTATGGAAGATTAGTAGAACACTACAGCAGGATGGTTTTTAAAAAAACAATCAATTCTCTATCGACCCAATTAATAACCAGGAAAACTACTCTTACATGCTTTACATTCTAATGCAATGACTAGTACTGAAATATTTCATGAGGTTAATTAGCTAGGACAAGCAACAGGACAGTCATTTCCAGTTCAGCGAATCCAAATGCTGACTCTCATTCCTGCATATATTTCATCTGTAGTAAGCAAATGTTTTTAAACTGTCATAAATGCACAACCTTCATGACACCCAGAGCAAAAAAATTATCTCATTATTATTCCCATTATTATTACTACGGGGGGGGGGGGAATCTGACTGAAATCAGTGAAGAACTGTATTGGCTCTATTTCCACTGCCAGCTTTCATAACTGCAATTTAACATAATACCATAATCAGCATCTCCTATTGTATCCTAGATTTTTAAAAAATGTAATATTCAAAATATGCCTGGTAAAAGTTTTTGCACAGACCAAAACCAAGGGAAGATTTGATCCACAACAATTTCCTGAAAAAAATGTAGGTTTCCAAATGAGATCTTTGCAAAGTTCTCTTTTACTGCTGACCCTCTCATAGTAAATGTCTGTCAAAGTCAAAGCTCCCCTAACCCATAATACCTGCTGAATAAGAAGAGCACTTTCCCACCACTCCTTATGCCCCTACAGATGCTCCCACAGACATGAGCATAAAGACTTCTCTCTTTATTTGATTCTAAAGTGATAAAAAGTGCAGGCAAAGGAGATGTTTAGCTATTCCATCATTATAATGCTGAAACACTCTACATCACTGAATGTTCACACTGAATTACCAGCTATAATGACTAATTTTGCCCCAGCAACTGCACTATGAAACTGGCAAAACTAAGGTTGGTGGTTTCTCTGCTACATTAACTTTCTCCAGACACCCAGTTTAACTCTGTTTGCCTCACCTTGTACATCTCCCACAGTACCAAAATTTGCCAGAAAATGCACTCCGTGTAACCTCATCCATAGTCAACTATTTTCATTTTTAAAAAAAAACAATAAAAAGCAGAGGAAATAAATCCCATTGCTGTTGTCGTAGTTCAACATATGAATGAATACATGTATTAACAATGTGGAATGTAAGGAATTAAAAAATGCATTGATTGCTGCTTGTCCCCACCTGCCTCAAGCAACAGTGCCTGGTATCAGTGTCCCTTGCCTCTCTCCTTATCCCTGGCTTGCCTTTTTTTTTAGTTGTTTTTTTTTAACCTTCTTTCCTTCCTTCCTCCTTCCTCCCCCTCTCCTTTCCCCTATTATCTGGGTCTCCTTTTTTGAGTGCTAGACCATGATCTGAAGAAACATGGAGGCCAACACCTCACTGAAACTAAGCAACTCTGATCAGTACCTGGATGGGAGATCACCTGAGAATCCCATGTACACCACTTTCAGTTCCACTGATGAAGAAAGGTGGGGTATAAATATAATAAATACGTAATATTAATACATTTGTGGGGGAGAGAGATGGAAATGGAGGCCTATTGTGGGTATGAACTTTGTAACAAAGGTTGATACTGAGCATAAAGGAGATAATTCTGAGTTACTTGCTTGTTGAGATTACTGTATGTAGCATACACTGTTTTACAAAAACTACTAATAACAATCTATGATAACTGCAAATTGAAATAAAGGCAAATCAAGTTCAGATACATAGAACAGAAACTCTCACTTCTGTAAAACCTGTGACATTTTCTGGGGCTATTTATTCTACCTGAAACTTTTCAGCAGAACAGATTCATTCTTCCCAAATCTTCAGACAATTATGTGGAGATAGTTTGGGAGTTCTCCTGGATACAACACTGGATGCTCAGGTGGCCACAGTGGCAAGTAGTGCTATCTAACGCCTAGCTTCAACTGATGCCAAAGATACACTGTTAGATAACTTGGTTACAGGGGTCTAGGCAGAAGCGGTTTTAAGGTAGCGCGTCCAATGTGGTCGCACTGTGCACCACCCTGCAGGGGGCGCCAAAACAATGCTGTAGAACTGAGCAGGCAGGAGGGGGAACCACTGAATTTTAGTGTTGCACAGCGCACCACTGAAATATGAGAGCCCAAAGCCAGTGGACCAGTGGTGACTGGTCCATGCTCTGATAACCTCCAAATTGGATTCCTTGGACAGCAGGGCTGTCCTTGAAGATAGTACTGAAGATGTGGCTGGCACATAATATTGCTGCCCATTTCCTATCTGAGGCAGCAAAGTGGAATTCCCTAACACCAATTTTGCAGGTGCTGCACTGCACTGCACTGCACTGCTCTGCGCTGCGCTGCCCTGGCTGTTCTGTAAGCTATTGGGCACAATTCCAGGTATTGGTACAGTACTTAGATATAAATCTAAATGATTCAGGGCCTCCGATCTTGAGGAAGTGTCTGACTCAGTACCACTCAACATGGGCTTTTAAGATGCGCTGGAGAGGCTCCGCTAGTAATGCCTTCGTTCAGTAAGCCCTCAGCAGCAGCAACTCACTTGTGGAACTCTCTTCTACTGCATATTCGGATTGCTATACCCATTTGAGCATCAACTTATTTTTATTAGCCTTCGGAGCTTGAGAAGGGTGGTTCTGTTGATATATTTTATTGTGCTGTTGACTGCTTTGGATTGTGATAATTGTATCTCATACTGCTTAATTCATTTTTAATGTGTTGTTTACACTATTTTTATTGTTTTATTTTATGTCTATTGTTAACCACTCTTCCTTTTGACGAGGGGGCAATAAATAATAACAATACCTAGGAATGCATATAATTAAATTAGCCTGAGGTCACAAGGCTAAATACTACTCTAACAGTTTGAAACACGAGGGGGGGTGTCCAATTATTGTTCTTTTTCTTCTTATTTTTCTTACAGTTAACTGTCAGTAAACAGTTTCGATCACAGCAGTTCTACTCTCCTTTTGCTTGTCTGCCAATGAACACTTTAAAAATACTGAAAGAGTTAAGTTTTCCATTAGTCAGGTCTATCCCCATTCCGCAACTGGTGTGGTTACAGTGGTTGAACTAATTAAATTCAGGGCATGTATGGTGTAGCTGAACATTTTTGATCCTCCGTAGCTATTGAATTATTGAACCTCAGGGGAGGGAGGAAGAGAATCAGCAACATGAAAGGAGTATTAGAAATATTTAATTCTCTGCATGCATACTCCATAGAAGACCTGGCAAATCACTCTACAGTTCTGTCTCTTAAAAAAAGTGTGTGAAATCCAAAGTCACAGTTAAAAAAATTGGTTCAGGCAAAGTTGAAACTGCACAAGTTTAGCAAACCACAGGCTCTCCTCAATACATCATACATTAAGAGGCAGAGAAAAAAGTAGCAGAATTTACACATCAGCTTGGAAAAGGAGGTTGATTCATGCAATACAGTGTCTGTTTGATAGGTATGCAAAATTCACTGGTGGAAATTACACTTTTACAACTGAAATTTAATCCCCAAGGATACCTGACTGATTATAAGCAGGCACATTGCTCATAATCATATTCAGAAACCGTGATTAGGCTGAGACGAAAGTGATCGTCCAAAAAGCCAAAAACAGCACCACCTCAACATTCAATTCTTTCAACAAATGGAGACCTAAGCCTAAAGAATAGCTGGGACAAGCAAGCCAAAGGGGAGTAGAATAGCAAAGCAGGTGCTTGTAATGTAATGTTGATTTCATCTGACTAACTTTTTACAACAGGTGCTATTCAAGGGGGGGGGGGAGGCAATTTGGGTCGTAAAGGGCTCACGACTTAGCACAGGCTCAAGAAACCCCATTGGATCCTTCTCCGTAAGCAACCCGTGGATTCCTTTATTCTTAGGTTTTGCTCCTCCAAATACGTAGGAACTTTTGTACTGAGTCGGCCCAAGAATGACTTTCAGGAGATGTCAAAGCCACCAGGCTCACAGCCAAGGCTGGGTAGCTTTCGCGCCCCCTCTCCACTTCTCCCAATCCACCCAAACCAGTCACTCACCAGTATCCCCATGACATCCGTCCAGAGTCTGGAGAAACTCTCGGGCATGCTGCTGTCCTCCTGGGGTTCGGCGCCGGCGGCTTGTTCCTCCTCCATAGTCGCCTCCTCGGAAAGCAAAGCTCAAGGCGCGCGCTCCCCACCGGACCGAGACTCTAGCCAAGGCGACGCTGCCCGCCTCACGCCCCGCCGCCGGCTCAAGCCCTGCGCTCAAGCCAGACCCGCCGCCGCCGCCCGGCTACTCCATCATGCCGCCTCTGCCTTCGCCTTCCCGCCAGGCTCCAGCCCCAAAAGAGAGCAGAGGAGGCGACCGACGCTTCCCTCCTGCAGCTCCTTCCCGGGCTCAACTCTTGGCACGTCTACAAACTGCCATGCCCCGCACAAACTTTGCCTGCTTGGAGCGGTGAGCAACAGGGTGGCAAAGCAAAGCTGGCCGTGACCACCTTTCCCTCGCGCAGGGGTGCTCCAGAGAGTCGCGGTCGCCTCTTTGGGGAGAGGGAATCGCTTCCCACAGGCACAAAATACATCTGGCACCAAAGGAAGTCTTTCGGTAAGGTTCCCCCTCCTCAAATCAGGAGCCCGCGCTGAGTTTTCAGCTCGTAGGTAACTCTAATTCTCTGCCTCCCCCCCTTTCCCTCTACATGGGCTCTCCCATCTCCACATGACTGCTCTCTCTGTCTCTCTCCAGAGAAAAGAGCTTTTAGCAACAAAAGGTGCTCTGATGTCAGCCCCTTCGCATGGCAATGAGCCCCAGACAGGCGAACAAATCGCCTGTTGAAAGAGCAGCCTCGCTGAAGGTTCTGGCCGACTGGCCCAAGTTCTCCAGTCGCACCACGCAGACACGCACTTAACACACTCGCCACTCAACAGGGTTAATGTTTAAGCCAACCCAGCTTCCCGCAAGGATTTCAGGAATGCCCTCTTTAAGGTTTCCTTTCCTCCTCCTTTTAGGAACCCTTCTACTTGAGTCTGGCAGCCTAAATTTCCACCCACCTCTGTCAGAAAAACAAGCTCTTGAAACTTAGGCTGAAAGCCTTGCACTTTTTTTCTGTGTGCCCACCATGATATTGGCTCGGTTTCTTTACACAGGCACATTCTGTAGCAGGGTCTCTCACGTTTCAGCATCCCAGCAAGCTAGCAAGTCTCCTTGAGAAATTATAGTGCATGTTTTTGGAGCAATTCTTTTTACTGCTGCACAATAAAGGTAATTTTATACTTTGATCAGAGGTAAAGCTGTACTGCGAATCACAACTTTCTGATGTTTGTGGCTGTATCATCATCATATGTGTGATACATGTGAACATGTGTCTCTTGCATGCACACTAAAGTTGTACTTGAAACATTTTAGGTGTGTGGCTAAATGCAATGAGTAGCTTATGCATATGTTTTTGATAGTAGGGCTTATCAAGCTCATACCAGCTGGCTCTGCCTCCACCAGCACACCTGACTTCTGTGCACTGGAAAACATGTGTGTATATTTACATTTGTATGTAGAAGCCAATGCACGTATTTGTATGTAGATGCCAATGCACGTAAGCTCTAATCACATATAAGTGAAGGCTAAACATGCTGTGGGGTGTGTGTGTCACTATGCACATGTGCCATGCAGATGTAAACGGGGGGGGGGGGAGAGAATCAGCCAACATTATAATGATATGCACATTCCCCTAATGTAGGAATGTCTGCATAAGGCCTGAGAAGTGGCGCAAAGTAGAGCACGCACACAGATGTTTTATGTTAAGACTAAGTCATCCCCCATCTCATTTGTGACATCTGCTTCTACTACTCACTATAATGGACTAGCACCCCCATCATATGCGTTAATACGGTTTCTCCTACGGGAGCTGAGAATGCAGAATGGTGGCCTGGATAGGGGACTCTCAACATGATGACACAGATCTGCATATAGATAATATGTCCAAGTCAGCAATTACTGTTCATATACTTTCAGAAGTTTTATTCATTCCTTGGGAAGGTGACTTTTCCAGCTTGAATTGTTCAACCAGGACTCAAACTATAAGGTTTTAGGTACATACAGTATATGAATTGACAGTATATGTCGCTAACAGAAAAGTCACCACATTACCATGATCCAGTGTTAACAACTGGGAAGGTATTGTCCACCCAGCTTCAGTTCTTGTGTTCTGAAGTCAAGTAACACAGGGTTGTTGTGAGGATATGAGGAACAGAAAACCATATACACCACCTTGAGCTCCGTTGAGGAAAAGGTGGTATATAAATGTAATAAATAAATATAAAAAACTCTCAGTACTCATTTGCCACAAGTAAAACGCTATACTCATGAACATGACTGTTCACAGAAGCTATTTGAAAGACAAATATTTCTGGGGCCCAACTACATCAAAGAATGTGTCTTCTCTCCCTTCATTAATTAATTTCCTCTTAATGTACATTTCCTTAAGCATTTACCCTGGGACAATATAGACTGAATACAGCTCAGTCAATAGTGCATGAGACTCTTAACCTCAAGGTTGTGGATTCAAGCCCCAAGTTGGGCAAAACATTCCTGCATGGCAGGGGGTTGGACTAGATGACCCTTGTGATTACTTCCAACTCTGTGATTCTATGAATACACTGGGACCTCTGGTTAAGAACTTAATTCGTACCGGAGGTCCGTTCTTAACCTGAAACTGTTCTTAACCTGAAGTACCCCTTTAGCTAATGGGACCTCCTGCTGCTTCCGCACGATTTCTGTTCTTATCCTGAAGTAAAGTTCTGAACCCGAGGTACTACTTCCGGGTTAGAGGAGTCTGTAACCTGAAGCGTTTGTAACCCAAAGCATTTGTAACCCGAGGTACCACTGTAGCTTTGGTCCTTACAGCCACAGCAGGTGTTGTAACTGTCCAACAGTTTGACTTTACCCCTGAAGGTGAACTCTTCCATTGTCTCCCAAGACAGATAGATGCCAACAACAATAACACATGTTCAAGAAAACTTATAGTGGATTTTGTGAATGAGCCAACAGAACCAACAAAGGTGGTGGTGGTTGAAGAACCCCACAATTACTTGTTTGTGCAGACCAGGCTGGCAAACAAAGCCCCAATGACAACGTTCAGAGGGAGTAAGAAAAGAAACTATTGTTAAATACAGCTACTTTATAATACAGAGGGCTTCAGAAATTACACAAGTGAAGCAAACAAGCCAAACACCCCAATTCCCAACCATGTTTATTTGGCTTCCAAGCAATTATGCTTAGGATAGCAGCCTAATGATAGCAACATTTTATTCACTTCTTTTTCTCTCCCTTTTTCTGGAGGGGCAGCCATGTCAGTCTCTTACAGGGAAAAAAACAACAGTCCTGTGGCACTTTTAAGACTAACAACATTATCATGGCATAAGCTTTCATGGATTCACACCCACTCTGTCAGATGCATAAACTGAAATCCCTTTCTGGTGAATTATAGCCACACAAATGCCTTAGGAAGGGGGAGTGTGATGATCTATTATGCAATTTTTAAAAACAGTTGTTTATGGAAGCAAACAGTTCTTTATAAATAAAATATCTCCCAGGCTACATGGGAGAGGGATTTCTTAAGGTTATGGTTTGAAATTAGACAGAATTCAGACACATTATGCTAAACTACTGTGGTATGGTCAGTCTCTACTTCCTGTCTCAACTCCCACCTGAGACTCAAAATATCTGGATGTTTACACATAGTTCTACCATTTGCATTTCAATTAAATGGTCATCAGTAGGCGTTGACACTAAACAAACACTTAATCTAATCAGGAAGTTTGCACTTTCTAAAGCTGATGTTTCAGATATACAGTGAACTTCACAGAATTACAAGGAATAGCACTGTGAGTTCTTTTACATGAGCAAAATATACCCACTGTTCTTTCCTTGCTGATCTGGTCCTTCCATTGCTGCTAACACTCTTAACTGTTTTATACTCTGGGCAGTCTTTTAAAAACAGCCACTCACATGTATAATGCAGACAAAAGCCAAAAATTGTACATGGACATGCCATTCATAAATGATACTATGTACACAAGTGAGGAAGCAAGTGCATGGTGTGGAATGACGTGTTGTTCTCTAATTCAGTACCAAACAGAACACAATTTCTCCAACCCTGTCCATTTATTGTTTCCCGCCACTTAAGCATTTCTTTCCTCTGACACTTAAAGTGCGGTCCTATGCTTCTTTGGGGGATATATGTATGGCGGGCATCTATGTGACCTTGCACCAGCACCATCCTGATCCTATTAGCCATCATCCTGTAATGGTGTGGCTATGTAGCTCTGCACAAGACTGAGGCAGCAAAACTGCCACTGTGCAAATGTACAACACAAAGCTTTGCATGACTAAGCAGTGGTCAGAAGCATGTACTGTGGGAGAAACATATTAGTCACCATTCTATCAATATTACCAAGCCTAGGGCCCCTCTTTGTGGTAGTTCCAACACTGCACCTAGAAAACATGACTGTAATTCAAAACTCAGTACTTTACTACATGACAAGCACCAGGGAATCTCTATCAGCATACACACTACACTGAGTGCTTAGAAGCCCCTTGAGACAGCACGCGGCCACTCCACCCTGCAGATGAGTCAGGTAAACAGGCTGGATCCCAAATAACAGGAAGGGGGTCATCATAATACAAGATTCTTTGCCAGACAGTATCTAGCCCAGACTTGCTGAAGCATGCTCAGCATGGAAAACCTTTCTGCTTCTGGCAACTTTCAGGCTGGCTGTAGTGTACTTGCCAAAACACAGGACAATCAGAAAGAAAGCTGAACACTTATATCATGAGTGTTTTGCTATACACAGGAGTGTATAGCTATTATGGGCAAAAGAGAGCTACACTAAAAAACAAAAAGAGAAGAGAAGCATCTTGCTTTCCTGTGGTGATTGTTGTTTTGATGTCATTGATATGCACTCTTAACTGGAGCTGGGCACTTTATGGAGTTTACCTTAAAGAACAGACCAAAGTAAAGCATTAGTCCAAAGCAAGCATAGGCAAACTCGGCCCTCCAAATGTTTTGGGACTACAACTCCCATCATCCCTAACCACTGGCATTGTTAGCTAGGGATGATGGAAGTTGTAGTCCCCAAACCTCTGGAGGGCTGCGCTTGCCTATACCTGTCCAAAGAATCTGCATTAAACTCCTTCCACTTAAGCATATACAGTATGCTATGTTCACACAATGCTGATTTCTGCAAGCCAGAAAGGCTTACAGTTCACAAAAGTTTCACTGTAAGGAGTAGTTCATCAAGCAGAAAATCCAGATATTTCTGTCTGTAAATATGGTCAATGTGGCATTCCTGAATTATGTTTGGGTTCCTCTGGAACTCAAGAAGTGTAATATCTATGAGGGACACACTTATACATTTATTCCCTAGGATTTTAAACTGATATAACTGAGTATTTTAGTATTATAAGTGTGGCACTAAAAATCAAATATATATCCTATCAATCTATACAGCTATTTATAGTTTTATCTTTTTGTAAACCACTTCGATTATTTTTAATATACAATCTCAAGTAGAGTATAAATCTTGTGAAATAAATAAATAATAATAAAAAACATTTCTGGGCCTCCTCTTGCCTGCTGCACTTCTATTTTTCCTTCCTGACCCAGTTTCAACACGCCCCAGTTCCAATTCTTCAGGATTGGCTAACAGGTCCAGGAAAGGTATATCTTGTTCCTGTCCTGTCTTCCAGAGGTACTTTCCCTACGCATGGCAGCCTCCACATCTGTTACCTTTAAGTGAGGCTGTGCTTTGAGATTTGTTTGTTGTTTCCTGTATCCGTCTGTTTTAGAAACCAGCCTCTGGTACTCCCTGCCCAGCTTTGATTGTCTGAAGCCTACTCTGCAAAGTGAGCCCAGAGAAAGAGAAGGCTAGTTTGCCTCCCAGAGTTGTGCTGAACTCGACCTCACCCTCCTAATTTCCTCCTATGCCTAGCTCCTTCTTGTGCGTATGGTGTGCATGTTAGCTAAATAACCCGAACCACAAACTAATTCCTTCACACCAAATAAATGCATATAGTTACCAAGCTACCCTTGTGGATATTAACTGCTGCCCAGCTATTCTCCATTGAAGTGTTAAATGTGTATAGCTTGATTTTCTGGGGCGGGTGACACTCAGTTTTTAATACCTGTGTATTAAGTTACTGGATACGCCTGTCAAAAAGTACTATTGCCAGCACTAAAAATCCTAATTCACAAGACTCATTGAATGCATGTATGCAAAGCTCATTTCTGCAGAGGAGGCTTGGTACTATCACTCTTCTTTCACACGCTGAAAGTGACTTGTTCAAGCTAAGCAGTAAAATTACTGCAGAAGAAGGAACTGAAACTAGATCTACCAGGAAGTAGTCCAACAGTCTATTCTATGGATTACATGAATACTCATTGGTATTTGCATTTATTATAGGATTTGCATGGTGGTGGTTTATTAAATTTCTATACCATTTCATCTGAGGAGCACAGGGCAGTTTGGAATATAAAAACACAAAAATACAAACCATAATGACAAACAAAACCATGAATGCACAAGTTGCCAATGAAAAAATAGCATTAAACACAGATAGTATTAAACATAATGAAGAGAAATTACTTATCAGTTCTATTAGAGATGCTGGAATTACAGTACTTAGAAACATACTACATGCCATATTATACCATGTAAGACATATCAGAGGCTGAGCTAAGAAGCCTTCAGACCAAACACAAAAATGAGCAGCATGTATTCCATCTGTGGAAACCAGTTACCCAAGAAGAACTTTTTGTGTGTGCATACATATACATATTTTAAACCATTCCATTTCACAAACAACAAAAGTCAACTGCTAACCAAAAGTGCACTGCAAACCTATGCTCACTTTAAATCTACAGATCAGAAAGAGAAGGTGTGCCAGAGACAAAATGCCGTCATCTCACAATATTTAGCCAACTCTAAACATAGACCCCTAGGACTGTATCAATCTTTCTGAGTCAGAAGGAAAAAGGAAAGGATCATATCCTTTTGTCCTGCACACATGTTCACAACAATAGCCTCATGTCCTGTGGACCTCTGATAATACATGACTTATGCAGTAAGAGCACTTAAAAGCCACTCCCATTACTACACAACAACTTTCTAAGCAAAAATCAAACCTCAGTTTTAATCCCAATGTCATAAACATAGTTTCTGTTTTCTCTAGTTCTGTTTTCCCAAGTCTTGGTGGGCTACAAGCACCACCACCTTCCTCTTTATAGCTGGTTTTTATAACCCTCCAAGCCTTGTTATTTCATTAAAAAACCCAACACTGAAGACTATTTCATAATTTATTAAGTATAAAGCTGTATTTTCTACCTCTCTCCCATGTATCTTGCATTGAGTCTTCATGACAGGTTCCCAACAAGTACTGCTTGCAATAAAAGAATAATCTTAAAAACACACTTCTGAAGACCATATGGCATATTCAAGAGTAACCACATTGATGACAAATGAGTAGCTAACTCATAACAGCACAAAATGAATATGGAAGGCTTCTCGTTTGCAGAAAAGTGGTGGTGGACAAAATACAAATTAAATAATAAATAATGAAAAAAGCCAGGGACAGATGGGAGGAGAAATGGCAGCAAGGACATATCAGGAAATAAATGCAATAGTTGATAAAATTCCATTCCCATTTTCTGTGCCCCCTTTCACTCAAGTTTTCATACATTTTCCTGGGGAGATAGTAAAGATCTACAGAACAAGGACAAAGTTAACTTCAAAGTGTCACAATCTTCATGTACTAATCTAATAGTGCAATCCTATGCATGTTGACTCAGTTAAATTCCCATATTGACGTGCATAGAATTGCAGCCTACATATGCCAGACTAAACAGAGGAAACTGCACCAGCCTGAACAAGAAAAAAATCAAAACAAATTATTTATAATTATTGTTCTGCTTCAATTTATCTATTTGTCTTAAATTCCACTTCACCAAGCCACAAAGATTTACTGGTTACTGCCAACACATTTAACATATTAATAACACAACATGCAGCACTAGACAGTAGTTCAATATTTCTAATCTAATTGTCTGCCAGT
This sequence comes from Podarcis liolepis, assembly GCF_965112155.1. NCBI lineage: Eukaryota > Metazoa > Chordata > Lepidosauria > Squamata > Lacertidae > Podarcis > Podarcis liolepis. The sequence goes on along the minus strand of NC_139557.1, from coordinate 66,782,127 downwards.
TACACCTGTTTCTGGATTAGGATTAACTATCTGGGCCTTTGTTTCCCTTCTTGCCTTGTTTACTGTGAAGAAGAAATAAATGACCGTCTTCCCGAGGACAAATGTGGACTGTTTGCCAATAACAAAATACAGTAACTTGGTATAGAAATTCCAAACGGAAACTAGTATTTTCCTGTTGCAAAAAATTGTTAAGAAAATAAATGCCCTGGGGGTTTTTTTAATGAAAAAAACAGCAGGAACTATTTGAATTTATTTGCAGTTATGTGAGGTTTTTACTGCCATATTCTTTCCAAGAGCAACTTTTTCAACTGATTGTACAGTGAATAGAATACACTTGAAAACTATCAGTTTCTTGATACATGTATTGTACCTGAAACTGGTTTAATCCAAGCTTCTTCTAGTGACTTTAATAATTTCTAGGTCTTCATCTATTGTTCACAATCAAGTGCATAAGGCAGCAATCCTAACCCCCTATTTTTGCTGCTGGAGAGGGTTAGGCTATAGTAGGGTGTTCTTGTCCACTGGCCTCCACCAGTGAAGAAGTCTTTTCTGTGGTGATGGAAACATTGTAGATTGATGTTAAAACCAAGTGACGTTACCACCAACTGTAGCCAGCAGAAGGTCCTGAAATAATGTTTTACAGGGTTGTGATTCTGCTAGATCCCATGATGTGGGCCCCTCAGCTGTATGAGCCTGGAACTGCTGCAACAAATTTGATACCCACCACTCATAGAGCTTTGGATCTGGCAGCTGATCCACTGCTCTGCTGCTCCTAGCAACAGTGATCGCTCTATCCAACAATGAAAAATCAAGAAGAATCCATAGAGTGTATCTGTCTGTCCACCTTTGTATGGCAACACGAAAAGTTATAACCCACATGAACAGACAGTCTAATTCCTTCAAACTTTAGGAAGCAGAAGGAGACTTCTTTCCTTGTGTGCAGACCAATGTCATGACACCAAAAGAGAGATTTTCCCCTTTCATAAATCAAAGAAGAATTGCAGGTCTCATGTCCTAAAATATTGAAGGTAGGGATTTGGAATGGGGTATAGTTTTAAAAAGCAGCTGCTTCCATTTAGGACAGCTCAGCTGGAAAGTAAATGTGCCTGTCAAACAGTAATTAAAGTGAGAAGAGGCCTTATATCACTAACTGTGGATTTTCAGGACTCACCAATCAACTTACTCGATTTTTTTAAAAAAGAGACAGAAAGGCAAGTGAATACAGGCTTAAGCACTCCTCAGAACGTATCTTCAAGCTATTCTCTCAATTAATATTTTGAGGAGTTACTGAAGAGAAGGATTATTATTATGGGGGAAGGATGAGCGGGAGGAATTTTTCTCTCCACGACCAGTCAAACGCATCAGTGATAATACAAAAGCTTTTCAAGTTCTGTTAAGATGCATTTCTAGGGAAGTTTTTTTTAAAAAAGAAAAAGTTTGACCTTCAAGAGTAGACTCTTGCTATCTTTTTTAAAACACTCCCATCCCCCAAAGCATACAAAACTTTGCATCTGTTGCAAGGACTGGCTCGATAATCACATTTAATTAAAGAATGCAGTTTTTACCTAATTTATGGAACATTCTTTTTGTCATGATATGCTTGGTGGAAACTAATTTGATGTGTTGCCGTTCGAAGGTTATTGGCATATTCTTTCAGTATTTAGTCACACACCAATTTTTTTTTAATTGGTTATATAAGCTTTATATGACGTACAGTCAATCCTGACATCCAGTTAAGCTTCCACATGCATATCAGTTGCTGGATCAGGAACTGTGACTGGCATCCCACTGCCCCCAAAGCAGCTGCAGTGGCAGGTTCCCTTCTGGATGCTTAGGTGAGGAAGGTCACAAATTCAGCTTCAAGTGTGCCTATATACTTGCACAGATGCCTGGGTGGTGGGGTTAGATGTTGGGTTATTTAAGCCCATGCCATCTCTCATTCAGTGTCTTTGGCTTATCTGTACCCACTCCTCCCACCCTTTATTCCAGGGGTCGGCAACCTAAGGCCCATGGGCCACAAGCGGCCCACAGAGGTTATTTTACCGGCCCACGATCCACCCCCGAACCGAGCTGCCCGCTCGGCAAGTCCCCACGCACTGCACTAAACTGGCGCAGCACAGTGCAGGGACCCACTTTCGTGGCGCAGGAAATGGCGTCTGCGCAGATGCTGGAAATCGCAGGCGGGCACGCTCACGGGATCTGGCCCATGGAGGGGGTTCCGTGGCAGTGAACCAGCCCAGGTAAGGTAGCCTTGCCAACCCCTGCTTTATTCAATATAGACATTTTCTGGTCACTGTCTGGGAATGAGTAGGCATTCCCCCCCCAATCAGCTGACTGGCCTTGGTACCTCCCCCTCCCCTTTCCTACTATGTACTCATTGGGTGGTGGGTGCACTTAACAGATTTCAGTCATTAAATTGATTAAATCGACATATTTGAATGTAGGTGTGGGAAAGTCATTCGGTAGTTAAGGTTTGGTGAGCACCCTTAGGCACCTTTAAGAGTGAAGCTCAAGAAAAGTGGTAGGGAAAACACAACCCCATGATTTCCTATGGCAGATCTGTTGTTAAATTAATCAGTGTAGCCCAGATCACCCAACCTTTGTGTCTTACCACCTTAATACATTGTGTGGTTGCAAATCTGATGGACATCCAAATGCCAATGTTGCCTGTCTATACTTAATTACATTCAAATGTAGTCAGATTGGCACCTTCACCCACATTGTAGTGTAATTAGCCATGTTTCTTGTAAAAACACAAACACACAACAGCAGCAGCAGCAACTGAGGCTATTTACGTTTTAACTGTGCTTATATTATGCTATTCTTTGCATGAATAATACAGAAAACTAAAACTATTAAAATTTCTCCCCAGTCCAAAGTATATCAGAAAGGAATTAACAGTTCAGTCCTATTGAAGTCTTCTCAGAAGTAAGTTCTTTTCCGTTTAATAAGAATAACTTCTTAGCAAGTGTTTTGGATTGGATCCCAAGTATACCTTGGAAACTGAAAACAATAAACCATTACACTTACTAGGGAATAGGAAGCAAGTCTCATTAAACTCAGTAGGATTCATTTCCCAGCAAACATGCATAGGATTAGACTGCCAACTGACTTGCCCTTTCAATGGCTTAGCCCAGGAAAAGTCATGGCACTTAGGTAAGTAGGGTTAAGATTGCCTCTAAGACTAAGCCCCGCTGATTTCAATAACGCTTACTTTTGAGTAGACATATTAGCTGAATTAGGCTACAGCAGTGGTTTTCAGCCTTGAATGATGGTCAGGGGTGCTGCAGGCAACGCTCTTTCCTTCCCTCCCTCCCTCCTCTGATGCCCTATTGCATCTCTGCCTCCCAAAGGCTTGCCCAGCTGTTTGTTGCAGCAGCCCTGGCTACAAGCTCCCCAAATGAATGGTGCCTCTGGGACTGCTCAGCGGGTGCTGGTTACCAGGAACTAAGGCAGCCTCAGAGCAAGCAAGCAAGCAAGCAAGCAGGCGAGGGAGTCCAGGCAGCCAGTCTGCCAGCCCTTGCTGTTGGGAATGGACAGTCAAGTCCCAGGCCCCTGTGGCAGTGAAGAGATACTTCTTTTTGGGGTGGGGTGCGCAGCTCAGAGACCAAGGGCGGCAGCAGCGGCTGCCTGGAGGACTCCCAATGAGAGGGGAGAGGAAGCTACAGGAACACTGCACAAGGGAGGGTGTTTGAAAAAGCGTGAGAGGCTGCCATCTCTGCAGGCAAGGGGTGACATAACTGGGCTCCTGAGCCCCACAGGGGTGCCGCAGAAAGAATGTAGTTGGTCAAGGGAGCCGTGGACCCCAAAAGGTTGAAAACCCCTGGGCTACAGTATCTCAGTGCTGTGCAGTGAAAAATGAGGACAAAAATGGGGATAGCAACTATATTTTTAAAACTAGAAACTTCTGTTTACAAGGCGGATGCTTTTCCTGGAATTGGCTTCTCCTGTTTGAGAGGCTTCCTAACCAATGTAGGAGAATTGCTTGCATCTGAAATATACCAGTTCCCAAAATAGTGTGTAAATATTTGATATTCTTAGAACACAGGCAATGTGGAGAATATGCAGTCATTTCATTTGCTCTCATTTAGAACTGACTGCCATATTAATGAATCAAAAGGTCTGATTTTTTTTATTGCTGCAGCTCCAACTGATGATAAAAATCTGCATGCATGATGTACACAAATCTGTGTGACCCTCAGGAAAGCTCACAAAGCTGGTTGAAAAGAGGCAACATTTACATAAGAAAACCTGGAATAATTTTATGATACACATTGTTCTTAATATCTTATGCATATCTCTTTCAAGTGGAATCTGCAACAAAATGCTGCCCTGGTTTCATTTGGGAGGCAGATCATGATTTAAATTTAATACAGTGGTACCTCGGGATGCGAACGGGATCCGTTCCGGAGCCCCATTCGCATCCTGAACAGAACGTAAGACACGATAGCGTGTCTGTGCGTGTCGCCACTTCAGCGCATGCGTGTGACGTCATTTTGACCGTCTGCGCATGCGCAAGCAGCGAAACCTGGAAGTAACGTGCTCCGTTACTTCCAGGTCGCCGTGGAGCGCAACCCGAAAATACTTATCCTGAAGTGTATTTATCCCGAGGTATGACTGTAAATGATAAGTATGGCACTGAGATGTGCTCCTGTTCAGGGTTCAAGGCTATTCCCTTCTCCAAGATACTCATTTCCACTCTTCCCATTTTTCCTATCCCAACAGATACTCAGCATTCTGTGGCCACTGAGCAAGGTCATTTCTCACTAGGTTGTTTGGGTTAAAGTTTTGTTTATTTTGCTGCCTTAGGTTTCTTCTCACTAAAGGTTTTGGTTTTTTTCTGGAACCCTGGGTGTTCCCTCGTTTCTCAGCGGTCCTGCTTTGGTTAGAATCCTGTTAACACTCAGCTATAAGACTAAATAAAAAAATTCCTTCATAGTTATTTTGACTATGGCAGACCAACACGGCTACCTATCTGTAGCTATAAGACTGATATTGAAGGAAGAGTGCCTGCACCTCTGAATTTACTGTCGCACCACCAAATTACTCAAATTCACAGAGGATAAGGCTATAAATCACTACAAGTCATGAGGGCTATGAACTATGTCCAGTATCAGAGGAAGTATACCTCTCTGCATATCAGTTGCTGGAGGAGCATAAACAGGACAGAGCTATTGTACTCACATCCTGGGGCTTCCCAAAGGCATCTACTTGGCCACAGTGAGAATAGAGATCTTTGGTCTGATCCAATAGGGCTCTTCTAAGTCACTGGAACCACTCATCAAATTTGCAGATGACACCAAAGTGAGAGGGGGCAGCCAATGCTGCAGAAGACAGAATCAGGATTCAAGATGACCTTAACAGATTGGAGAACTGGGCCAAAAATAACAAAATGAATTTCAACAGAGACAAGTGTAAGGTTCTACACTTAAGCAGGAAGAGCCACCTGCACAAATATAAGGTGGAGGGCACCTGGCTTGCCAATAGTACATGTGAAAATGATATACTGTAGGGGTCTTAGTAGACCACAAACTTAACATGAGTAAAAAATGTGATGAAGCAGCAAAACAAAGTGAATGCTATTCTAGGCTGCATCAACAGAAGTATAGTGTCCTGATCAAGAGAAGTAATAGTACCACTCTACTCTGTCTTTGTCAGACCACATCTGGAGTACTGTGCCCAGTTCTGGGTACCTAAGATTAAGAAGGATATTGACAATTTGGAACACGTGCAGAAGAGGGTGAATGTTTGAGTGAGTTGGGTATGTTTAGCCTGGAAAAGAGATATGATAGCCATTTTCAACAATCTGGGCTGTCACATGGAAGATGGAGCAAGCTTGTTTCCTCCTGCTCCAGAAGCTAAGACCCGAACCAATGGATTCAAGTTACAAGAAAGGAGATTCCAACTAAATATCTGGAAGAGCTGTTCAACAGTGGAATGGGCTCCATCAGGAGGCAATAGACTCTCCTACCTTTGAGGTTTAAAGCAGGGATTGGATGACCACCTGTCATGTATGATGTAGTTGAGACCCCCACATTGCAGGAGGTTGGATTAGATGACCCTCGGGATCCCTTCAAACTACAATTCTATGAATTTTACATATACTAATTAAACTCAGCAGCACAGCATCTTGTGTTGTGTGCTAGTGTTCCACCATTTGCGTTAAACTAGTTTTTCCCTTAGGCTGTACCTGTGCAAGTCATTACACATTATAATGTGTCTGTAATGAATACTGCAGAACATGGCAAGCCATGAAGCAAGTTTTGACTGCACTTTTCAGTAGAGCATGACATCACGGAGGGAGTCTGTGGGTGTACATGAATGTATGTGCAAAGCTGTGATGATTCAAGCTCCCTTAGAAATAGAGCTAGAGAAATACAGCAGGTCACATTATTAGACTGTCAGTGTATAGACAAGATGGTTGGACAAATCTGGTTTTATGTAATTGATATGATTGTGGATGACAGTTGCCAGAGGGGCAGCCTGAAGCTAAAGGAAGACAAATTCTCATACACAGTATGTTACAGCAGGGCAGGATCCATTCAGTTACAGCTGCCAGGGGGCAAGGATTTGTTACTAGCTCGCATATACTCTGCAATTAAAATGTATTCATGCTTGGGATATTGCCATTCCTTTGTGTGTCTTGACTTGATCCCAGCTTTGCTAGTTTTGAATTAAAATGTCTCAGGGTTATAAGGCTCTAACACGTCTGCTGATTGTGTGATTTCAATTGTTGCTTTTTAGGTAGCTTTCATGTGCTTTTGAGTCATGCAGAAGTCGTGCTTTGAAAGACATGCCAAGGAACTCACTACCAAGTATGCTGACTTTCCCCACTTTTGTATTATGTATATACAGTACTAACATGTATTTGCAAGATGTTTCTACAAGTGCCTCACTAATGGAGGACATTCAGTTCTGTGCAACCAGCTGTGAATACTTATTTTCAAAAAGTGTAGATGCATAAGCTCTGCATCCATAAAAGGAATATTAAGCCACAAAGTAAAAAAAAAGGCATTAAAAATCATGATCACATGCTATATGACTATGTCCCACTGTGATCATGTAATTCAGCCTGTGCCCTTCCCCAAACTGCACCATTAAGGTGAATAGGGAGACCTACTTTCATAATCACCCTGGGGGCCCATAGCTCCAGGCAGATGAGAGAAGATGGTTCCAAATGCAGTCCATATCCTGTCCTGGGTCCGCTAGCTCTGAGCTGCAGGCCTTGGGAGCTTCCTATCACTCTCAAAGGTGCCTAAGGGGTTCATCTAGTTGACCTTACCAGGCTCTCTTTCTTTCCTGCAGTTTCCTGGCAAATTAACCTGTTTAAATATAGCATTCACACTGCAACCAGTCCAGCAAGACACACTGTGGAATGGCTAAAAAACCCACACAGATTCCTGCTTGGTCCCAAGGGATGGGTACATGGGTGCCAATGATCAAAGGAGGATGGGTGGACAGTGGGTGCTTATGTAAGTATGGCCACCCTACCTTCTTCTGCCTTTGTCATGCACAACATATACAACATCCACATGTTCATGACCCAGCACGCCAGCACATGGCTCAGACATTCAACCCCAAATCATAAACATGCTATGTGACCCAATGCTGAGATCTGGAGCACAGAGTGGGAAATATAGAAAGTTATGTAACTCTGCATGTAATGAGTACTTAAATTTACGAACATTTTTTGTAACCTACACAACTATTTCTACACATAATTTTTATGTGGTCAAGAAACTACAGATGTGAACATGCAGCCTGGAGTCTTTGTCTTTGACCTGGATTCAAATCCAGAATAAGAGTTATACATCATAATAAAGAACATTATTTTGCAAGTTACCAGTACTCATGAGTGTACTTAGATTGCCTGCCGCCAGGTTGCAGGGCCTTACCGATTTAAGGGTTAAGAAGTTCAGTTCCTAGAATCACCATGCTTTTAAAAAAAATAAAACAAAACTTCCTTGTAGAAACAAATACATTTAAGTGAAAGATGTTTTATGTGTGATGCCTAGAATAATAATAAAACCATGAAAACAAAGTATGTTCTTATTTTAGAAGTTCTCTGTCTCTGGCAAGCTAGTTAACAGGATTTATCTCAAGGAAAAAGAAGTCACTTTAAGTCCAATGCCCATATAATTTCAGACACTGAGAATCTAATGTTAAGACCCCATCAAATGGATGCACCATTAAGATGACACCCCATCTGCTCAGCAAATGTCCAAATCCGCAAAGCACCTGCTTAGGGTGGAGAAAGAGCAAACACTCTGCTACAGGTCTTGGTATTTCTATAATACAAAGCAACTCTTGTGCTAGCTTTTACCACAGCAGTCGTCCTGGGAAAGTTTTGGAATATTTCTACCATACAGTTTAATCCTGTGAGTGAAACAGACTTTAAATAGCATCCTGTGATTACTAATGTAGGGCTGCTGTAATATGGCCCTGAGGGTTTTTAAAAAATAATGAACTTTAACTGATTTTAGAAGAAAAAGCTTAATTCATCAACATTTTGGGTTGGTTTTCTGGCGGGACATGGGTCATGTCAAATGAGCTCCTCTCTCTATTTCAATTTACCTGGTGAACATTTGGTTACTCTTTATCTGTTGAAATGCATATAGGCTGAAAGATCTGTCTTCTCGGCAAATGGTTTGGGATTCAAAAGATGTGCCTTGAAGGGAAAAATTATGCAGCTCATGCAGAGCTGCTTGAGAACCAGTGACTTGTGGCAGACCACACAAACCTCAGTAAAGTCCCTGATTATATTAAAGCTTATTCAGTTTTCTCTTTTCCAAATGTTACTGTTGTCTCCAAGATGTAAAGATGCAAAATAGCTTCATCTGAAAATGTTAACCACTAAAAAGAAAAAAGAAAAAAAAACAGTACGGTAATTAAGATCCTGTCTATAAGCAGAATGGAGCTGAATGGCTTTGTAGCTTGCATGTCTGATTTGGTCATTTTACTATGGTAAGTGGAACGATTTAAACAGGTGTACCATTTTGTCAGGTCACAAAGCTCCTTACTGATGGAGTACTTATTAGCCTTCCTCTCAGGGTTAGTCAGGCTGGAGAAACTCTCAAAGGAGGTTCTCAAAGGAGGTGGCACTGTGGTCTAAACCACAGAGCCTAGGGCTTGCCGATCAGAAGGTTGGTGGTTTGAATCCCCGCGACGGGGTGAGCTCCCGTTGCTTGGTCCCAGCTCCTGCCCACCTAGCAGTTCGAAAGCACATCAAAGCACAAGTAGATAAATAGGTACCGCTCCAGCGGGAAGGTAAATGGCATTTCCGTGCGCTGCTCTGGTTCGCCAGAAGTGGCTTAGTCATGCTGGCCATACGACCTGGAAGCTGTACGCCGGCTCCCGCAGCCAGTAAAGTGAGATGAGTGCCACAACCCCAGAGTCATCAGCGACTGGACCTAATGGTCAGGGGTCCTTTTACCTTTACCATTTGTCTGATCACAAAGCACACTGCATAGAGTCAGAAGCCGTAATGGGCTTTCTTTCAGCAGTTTGTCCACAATTCATTGGTATTCAGAAGCGTGTTACCTCTGATCCAGGAGCTAACATATAGCCATCGTGAATATGTACCATCAATATATTCTACTTCTGCTGTTGGAAGCAGAGGTACTCTGAATATTAGTTGGAAATAAATATTTATCACTAATAAAGTTTAATTGCTCTGCATGAACATAATTTTTCTTTATACAATGTTATATGGTTGGTAATTGACCCTGCATCATTTGGCAGAGATATACCCAAGTGATAGTGATATATGCTGGAAATCAGGAGGGAATGCACCAGACTATATACATATATGATGGAAGTTTCTAAAAATCATATATACAGAAATGAGTGGTTATCACATAACAAGGTCATTGACAAATTCTTCTGCATTATCTTTAAAAATAAGGTGTGACCAGAAGACTATAATTTTGTCTTGCTAACTGCAGCCAAAAGAGCAGCTAAAGTGCATTTACATATTATTCCAACTGTACAAGAATTGTTTAATAAAATATGGCATGTTGCCACAAAACTTACAACTAAATAAATAAACAAAATTTGTGATGAGTTCTCCCACCTTCCCCCCCAAAAGCACAGTTACTAATTATTATTACTAATGAATATGTCTTATATTTACTGACACTCTCAAATAAATCAGCAAGATTGTTATTTTATATGTTTGGTAATTCTATCTTTAATTATGTGTTCCCCAGCTTTCCTGGAACACATATTAAGCATCAGCCAGTAATTCCACAGATATCTCCTGGATCCTATTTTTAAAACTGGTGTTACATTGATCATACTTTCCAAGTATGATGACTGATCATAAGGACAAATTACATATTTTTGTTAGAAGATCAGCAACATTTGTGTTCTTTAAGAACTCTTGAGCGGATGCCAGCTGGACCTAGTGATTTGTTAGTTTTAAATTAATTAATTTAAAAAAATATTTATTAAATATTTCTTAGTTTACAAAAATACGTGCATTGTCTCTTTTCTCAAGTTGTGCATTACTTAGGCTTAGAACTCCATCTCTTATCACTGCTATGTCCCACATTTCCTTACACTCCCTTCCCGAGAAAGTGAATTTAGCCACAAGCATCTGTTCTACATCTTCCAGTGCGAAGATACAAAGAACTCATCCAGCTTTTCTGTAATCTCCTTCTACTCCTTTAGAACACCTTTGACTTCCTTGTTTTCTTAAAGGCCCAACTGCAGTTTCCTATTTCTAATGTATTTAAATATTTTTCTATTCTTAGTCATAATTTTTTTAGTGATCTATTTATTTCACTTATATGCTGCTTTTCATCACAGAATAATAATAAAAAATTGTGATATGTTGCTCAAGCTCAGCCTCATTCAGAATACAGGAAGTTAGGATTTTTTTACCCCAATGTATAAGTAGCTCTTTATGCTTGCATAGAATAACATTTGCTACTTTACTACACCACAAACATTGAATAGGATTTATGCATATTGTAAATTATAGGGCATGAGCCAGTGTGAGATAGTAATTCTAGTGTTTGAGGAGAACTAGGGAGACCCGGGTTCAAATTCTCACTCACCCATACAACTCCCTAGGTGACATAGACTGGCTACTATCACAGAGACTAACCTATTTAACCCTGTAATAACAATAAAGAGTGGATCATGAGATGTGCCCTGGATTCAAGCAAAAAAAAAAAGTTACCCTGTGTATCTGGATGAGTAAAATGTACACATTAATCAAGGTTGTTATGTAGGATTCGAGTATATGCAGATCTCTCTGTGTATATGCAAATATAATTTTGATGACTAATTAAAATAGGTGTGGCCATGTATGTGGGATTTCCTCAGAGTATACTCTCTGGTCTCCATGAAGACTATGCCTTGTTTTTGTTGAAATTTTCATTATAAAAGAAAACAAGATCTTTGCAGATCAAACTGAGTGATTGCTATTTTTGGATCAAGCCCATGAACACAGGGACACACTTTGGCTTTGGGCAACACACATGTTGATTGCTGCAGATCTGGAAGAGCAGACAGATGTAGCAGAAAGTCAAATGGAGTAAATATCCAGACCTTTCTATTCTCTCACAGAAACTGCATGATAGGGCAATGCTTTAATTTTAAATGCTTTTGTTTTAACAATGTTTCTCATTTGTACATGTACACGTGTTGTTTGTGTGTGTGTGTGTGTGTGTGTGTGTGTGTGTGAGAGAGAGAGAGAGAGAGAGAGAGAGAGAGAGAGAGAGAGAGAGAGAGAGAGGTTTTACTAAAATATTGAAGTGGTTCATTACAGTCAGGGAACATGTGAATTCATGTGTATTATAAAGGCTGTTGTATAAAGACTAGCTGTTTGAAGAAAGTCCCTGATGGAAACAGGATTTTCACAAAGTTAACAAATTGTTGTTTCCAGAATTATTGATTTTAAAGAATGGTTCCTGCAGCAGCAGCAATGTCCTGGATTGACCTCTAGAGAAAATGCCTACCTTACAACCATCTGAGACATCCATGCCCCTCTTGGAATGAGGTTGTGACAGCAACTACAGGTAAGTTAAGAAAGTATTGGACTGCAGAATCAGTGCTGGCTGCTTTGCTGTGAAGTTTTACATGAAAGCCAACGATGCAAAAAGCTTTTAGTATTATTTGGCAGTACAATGGAAACTTAATTGTCAGGGAATTACCTCACATGCCCCATAAGAAAAACAAGCCCATCAATCTCTTGTGTGATTATTAGTCATGTTTGATCAGCACGGTTGGCTTTTCCAGCCTGTTAGAGTGAACTTATGAACTTATGTAGAACAAATCATGCTGCATTTGATTCATCTTAAGACTCACTGTTATTCAAGTTCAATTTTAGGCAGGTCTTTATTTTTAAATTGCAGAGTTTAAAGATTTCCTCTGAATAAACTGGGGACAGTGGATCTTTTATAATGGCTTATAAACTTTATTTTTGCCCCCGAAGTCACTCCATAGCTGGCTATGAAAGACATTCTAACACTGCCAACCGTTTAGGCTGGCTGGCTCCCAGGTGCTTTTTTAAAGGCCTGTTAAGGGGAAAATGTCACAAAAATAAGCACTCTATTCCATATCCGCTGCACTCTTTCCCCACCTGGCAAAATCGTATTCGGACTTTTGGCCTTCACTGTACAAACAAATACAAGAAGAAAGTACATAAATTGTCAAGGAAATTCCCAAGTGTGAACACATGGAAATGTGTCAAATGATCCATGCCTCTGGATGGGGTTTAGCTACAGCACAGTGCAAGCAATGACTTGTGTTGCCTGCATCACAGCTAAGGCATATCCCTCAGATTAGATGTGAGAGGACGCTTATGCCCTATTCAAGTGAGCTGCCCCCATGTTCTATCACGGTTCCTTTCTGTCAAAGATTAATGCTGTATGTGGAGACATGAGGGCGCAGGGCTAGTTGAAGGGCATGTAAATCTGATGTCACATGTTGGGTGGGCCGGTGTGGCTCATTGAAAGCAGTCTCATGGGTCTAAATAAATAGGCCCGTGAACAGGAGGGTTCCCCACTGCTGCTTTATGCAAGTAAAGGTAATGGGACCCCTGATCATTAGGTCCAGTCGTGACCGACTCTGGGGTTGTGCGCTCATCTCGCTTTATTGGCCGAGGGAGCCGGTGTTTGTCCGCAGCTTCCGGGTCATGTGGCCAGCATGACTAAGCTGCTTCTGGCGAACCAGAGCAGCACACGGAAACGCCGTTTACCTTCCCGCCAGAGTGGTACCTATTTATCTACTTGCACTTTGACGTGCTTTCGAACTGCTAGGTTGGCAGGAGCAGGGACCGAGCAACGGGAGCTCACCCCATTGCAGGGATTTGAACCGCTGATCTTCTGATTGGCATGTCCTAGGCTCTGTGGTTTAACTCACAGCGCCACCCGCGTCCCTTGCTTTATGCTAATGATACCTTTATTAAAAACAACTTTAGAAAGGTACCAGGGTTGTGAGTATGCTTCAGGTTGGAAGTGAAACATAACAAGAGGGAGGAGGAGAAGAAATAGGACAGGTTGTTGAAGTTCTAATGTCTGCAATTTAAAAGTTACATTCTTAAGATGGAGTGCAGGAAGAATTCTGTGGACAATTATATTAGTCTCTTGAGTGATGAACAGATTACAGGTTGCGTCAAGGACTACAGAGTCAAAGAAGCAATAGCTGTTCTCTCCACATTTTTCTTTAAAACGTGAAAGAGTTATTTCCAGTTCTGTCCCCAGGATTAAAAGGAGAAAACACACAGTGCTCTTGTGGCATCCAGTATGAGAAAGAGTTATGAGCAAGCTGTTAAAGTATTCATAACTTTGTGATGTTGTGGTTGGTTCTCTTAAAGATGTGACTGCCCTGTAGCCTTATGATTCTATCTGTCTAACATATATTTATGTAATATTTTACATAGCAATAGTAACCTAGAACCAACACTGTTTAGTACCCAGAAGTAACACAACACACACCAAAAGGAAGTACAGTGGTACCTCAGGTTAAGTACTTAATTCTTTCCGAAGGTCCGTTCTTAACCTGAAGCACCACTTTAGCTAATGGGGCCTCCCGCTGCCGCCGGAGCATGATTTCTGTTCTCATCCTGAAGCAAAGTTCTTAACCTGAAGCACTATGTCTGGGTTAGCGGAGTCTGTAACCTTAAGCGTATGTAACCTGAAGCGTATGTAACCCGAGGTACCACTGTATAGGCAACACCCTCCCCCATTTACACTGTGTATATTTGAAACACCATTGAAAATGCCCGCAAACATCCCGTTCCGCCCCTGCCCCATCCCACCCCTTTTAGTGACGTTTTTGGGTCACTTCTGGGTTCGGAGCAATGCACAGTTGTGCACATCTTGAACCTGCGTAAATGGGGAGGTTGCCTGTAGCACAGGTATAATAAACATCTTTACTAGGATCAATGTAACAATTTGGTATTTTAAATTTTGAGTTACACTGCATATGCTTTTGCCTCAGGGTCGATGTATGCAACTAGGTAAATAAATTAATGGGGAAATAGTTTCCGGGGGGGGGGGGGAATTGTGTTTAATACAGCCTGCAGTTCTTTCAGACCAAATTAGGAAAATGTAGCATCAAAGCCTGCCAAACAAATGTTTGGTTGCATCATTTCATTTGGAATACAAGCTAAATATGGGTAGTTTCCTCCTTTGGCCATGTTTTAAATAAACAACTTTTGAATTAAATATTCCCCCACCCCACCATAATGTATATTGGTATTTATGTAATGCATGTATATTGGTGTGTATGTTAGTACACAAAATATGTGTGTGTGTGTGTGTGTGTGTGTGTGTGTGTGTGTGAGAGAGAGAGAGAGAGAGAGAGAGAGAGAAAGTATTACAGTAGTTAAGTGTTTGAATAGCATTTGTTGGTTGGGACCTGAACCCTAAATACATTTACTTTGAAGAAAATTGATTTCAGAAAGAGCTTATTTCCTACTAATTGTTCTTAAAATGTCAACCTAAAAGTATTAAAGACCTAATAATGCAACCCTGTTAATTGAGAAGTGTTTAATGCAAAGTTAAAAACCGGCACTCTCTCTCTCAACACTTTACTTTTGTTTCTTTCAACACTATTTAGGTACCATTACCTGAAAATTATTTGGGTTTTTTTGCAGTAACTATATGAGAACTATGCCATGATTATAGATATTTTACACCCTGAACCTAAACACATTTGCTTGAGAACCTAGTTCACTAAGTGAATCATTTAGTGAATGTAACTAACAATTTAAAATTTACTGAAGTGCAATTGGAGTTGCTGAGCAGTAAACTAAGTATAGGTTTTCTTTCTAAATTTTGCATGAAAGATCAGATTAAAAAATCAAGAAGTTGCATATCCCAAATACATAATCAGTATAAAATGTGGCTGCAATTGACTTTGTGTACATAAATGAAAACACATCTGTGCAAGGAGATCAGTGTTACATGAAGGTTCAAAATATCCCAAACCCAAAATGATCTAAAAGCCATCATTACTTACCATGGCGTGCCAATACAAAAAACAGCTCTCTCTTCAAAAGGCGGCCTTTCAGACACTATTCTGTACTTCACAACGTATTTGCCCATCAGTTAGAAACGACCATCCTCAATACAACTGGCACTTTATTTTATAAACTCCACATTAAGGATAAATGTCATCCGTTGAACCCACATACATCGTCCCGATCAGGGAAAAATAAATCAATACACGCAAAGTGAGAGAAATGCTGTTCAGACACTTCATACAATTCCAGGGAGAGTTAAGGCCTTTCTGGCCTCGCTGGATCTCACTTCAAAGGAAGGCAGGGCCTCCCAGCAGCAGCGAAGCCTCTGGCCTTTTCTTCATCCCCCCTTCCCCTCCCAGGGCAATCTTAAGTGTCATTTTCAATACCGCTTGCTTACAAACAAACAAATGCAGATGGTGAGAATGGCAGGACTTCCTATGATTAACTGGCTTCCTGGCAATGATTTCTCCCCCTCCCCCTCCCCCATGTCCTGGTGATTCTCTAAACGGCTAGAAATGTAGACATTTTTGCTCATTCTAGCTCTAAATTTACCATTGCTGGGACTGTTTTTTGCCAGCCTGCCTGATTCTGTAATCCTTTTCATACTGCTACTTTTCTTTCCTTATTCCTTTTATTCCAGCTATTATTCAGGATTATTACCAGTGATAGTGATATAGATAATGGCAATTAGGACCAAAATGTGATGCATGCTTACTTGGAAGTAAGTGCTACTCTTTTCAATTGGGTTTATTCTCTGTGTAAATGTGTTTAGGATTTCAGCCTAAGAGAAGCATAAAATATTACAGAGTGGCAAAATTCTCCCTGAAACACTTTGTGCTTGAATATGCATGTCCAAATCCAATTTAGAAGAGGCTCTCATTTATTGTCAACAGCAGGGTTTAACAAGGAACAGGGTCACTCTACAGATGTATCTAATCAGGAATATAGCCTTGTCATATGATAAGAATTATATACCCTCCACAAACTGAATGACCATGAATGTTAAAGAAAAGGCAAGCATTAATTAAAAGCCAACTAAATAATTAATAGTAAAAAACACTTCCAAATTTATATTTCTGCCCAAGGCTATATGGGAGGCTGATACATGAACTAAAGGTGATCATGCTCATGTTAGGATTGTTATAAAAGATCCTATGTGCAATTAAATATATTGCCATACTTTTTCTCCAAGATGACAAATTCTGAATAAGTAATATTTGATTACCATCTCTCTATAAAGGCTGCAGTGCAAAGCCTGCTTGCTATAAACTATGTTCCATTAATCTCAGTGGGATTTATTTCCATGTAGACACATTCAAGGTGAGAATGAAAACACCCTTTTAGCATTCATGACTCCCAAGTGAATTCCCTCCCTCACTTTTGTCTCTTTGTCTTACAGTTCTTAAAACAAAGTACCTTTTATTGTTATGTGCTAGTTCAAATTGGCAGTGTAAAATACTTTTATTATCATTCCACAATAGTGAACAACCATAGACTTAAAGATTTATAGTATTCCATATTCTGCTTTCTGTATTTCTTTTTAAATAAACTACAATGCTAAGAAGTACTCAGGCTCCAAGATTAGAACCCTGCTATCAGAACGAAGAATGAATCTATTCTATGCAATAAATAAATAAATGCCTTTATTGTTCATTTGTTTCAGCTGTTTCATGACTATGCTACTCTTCGAGCTCCAAAAACAAAGCAGTAACTCTGAGAGTACTATTGGATGCTCTGCAAAGAAGCTCTCCCTTTTGCCTTGTGTTCTGGCAACAATTACTTGTTAGAGTATAGCACATTTGGCAAATCTCCCATTTGTTGAAATAGTTGAGTACTGTGATCCTACCTTTAAGAATAAGACACACAGGGCTCACCATGTAGAGTAACTCTTCAAAAAATATGGGGATAGATAAACCAACTAAATATAGAATCGGCACAGGCAATAGTGTCCACCAATATCAATGTTATATAAAACACTGTAAAACAGTGTGTTTATATACCCACCTCCTCATACTACTTCCCACATTAGTGGCAAAAAGCATCAAATTGATGATGTGGTAAGCCTATATGGCACGCAACCCTTCAGGAATTCTCCTCAATAAATATATACATCACTTCAGTTACTGATGGGATTCATCACTAGCAGGAACAAACTAACTTCCTGTGACTGAAGCTACATTCCAAGGTTTGCCTATTGTGCACATCTCAGGTTCACCTAAGTGCTCTGATTATTACTTGGAAGGTAAAGGAAATGAGGCAAATCCTGAAGAAATGCATTTGGGAGACTGGGAGATAACCCTATCAATAATTAAAATAATAAATATGAGCATGCCCCTTTTTCTTTTAAAAGTGCTTTTCAGTTTAGACATTTTGAAACTGCCACTTTAACAAAATAATATTTTGCTAATGGATCCCTCAGTTTGGCCCACAAGAAAACTTTAAACATATCCCCCACACTTAACAAAGAGCACAATCCTAGCCATTTTTACTCAAAAGTCCTAGAGAATTCATTAGGCCTTACTCCCAGTAGTAGGGTCAGGATTCCAGTCTTAGACAACAGGCTTGCTTTTAATATAGCGTTTGGTACATTGTGTATATATCATCACACCAGGAGGCCAACAGTAAGTGTCAACATTGTGCTACGTTCATGGCCAAAAACAATAGCCTTTGGCTCTTTCTGTGATAAATATAGATAACTATTGCAGTGATCAAAGCAAACAAGAGACCAATATTGGATAGGTGTAAAAATGTGAAAACTTTTTTGTGAAATTGTCCTATGCTTGACTAGAAGCCTATTCCACATCATAGGACAAGACAGCAAAGTAGGATAGTGGTTACAGAACCAAGAAAAGCTTTAAATTCCTCTGTCAGTGATTTAACTGAAGCCTTTTATGTCTCCAGGTCCAGAACAGCCCTCCTTAAAGGGACAGGCCTCCTCCTCTCTGAGTATTCTCTCTGGGCTCGTTGCCTGCACTGACAGGCTGAGATGGGGTATGTAGGTCCCTGGCATGGAGGGACCAGTTCCTCAGAGGGTGCAGACTCTAAAGGTATGGTCGAGCTCAAGAGGTCCCTGATTCTGGGGTCCAGTGATGAGTCATAATGCAGGGGGCCCTGCATCAGTTTCCAGCACCATTCCCTCCAGTGCCACTGGTCTGGTGGATCTGCTCAGACCCTCTGTGTCTGAATTGGGAGTGAGAGCCCAGGCTGCAGTCCTGAAGAAATATTCCATATAATTTGGAAACACACATACTGTATTTTTACACCAGAAGAAGGTGATCCAGTAAAATATATAACCTTGTGCATTTTTTTATCTTACAGTAAAAATGATATTTGTTGTTGTTATTATTATTCACAGTTTTGCACTTAGGTTCCAAAAGCGACTAGCAAGTAGAAATAACAAAAAAGTAAAATGAGATATAAAATCAGCAATATAGAAAATCTAAAATAGTCATCCAAAAATGTATTTAGAAGGGACAAATCCTACCCACCCCACTTAAAGGATGAGCACAATAAAGGCCACTGAGTATACAGTGGTACCTCAGATTACAGACACTTCAGGTTACAGATGCTTTAGGTTACAGACTCCACTAACCCAGAAATAGTACCTCAGGTTAAAAACTTTGCTTCAGAATGAGAACAGAAATTGTACGGCAGCGGTGCAGCGGCCCCATTAGCTAAAGTGGTACCTCAGGTTAAGAACAGTTTCAGGTTAAAAACGGACCTCCAGAACGAATTAAGTTCTTAACCCGAGGTACCACTTTATTCCCTTCTTCTGAACCTGCTGTAGGACAAAGCTATTGTAGAACTATCCCTGATCTGAATACTTCTAAGCAGTCAGCAGCAGCACTCAGTGTGAAAATTTCTCAGTCCTTCTCAGTATTAGCAGACCACGTTTCCTGCCAGCAACATTCAGTACAAATACTGTCTGGTAAATAGCAGCTGCAAAGGAAGAAGACTGATGCCAGGGTACACAGTGGTAAACACTACTTCTCAGTGGCTCACTGTATCTTGGGCCAAGTAAGCTGAATATACATTCAAAACTTCCTTTTAAGATTTTCGTTCAGAAAAGAAGATTTTATGCTTATATGGGGAAAATACCAATTTAATTTTAAGCACATAATCAGGTGACATATTTGGAAGCTGCCATAGGATGTATGAACTAGTTAGATTTCAGCTCTTTTTGCAAAGTATTTGCCAAACCATTAGAGCCAGCCTGTAACATTTGTGACACATAAAAGAGCACGTGGCTTGAGCCCATTGTACCACTTGCTTCCTATGTGACAAAAACTTAACACCATTCCTTTCTCTCTCACACAGCCCAATATGTTTTTTGGGAAGGGGTACAAAGCACTAACATGCAGCTCAGGCCAGTATATCTGATGAGTTTGAAACAGCATGTGCAAACAAGTGCTACATGGGTAATTTCCTTAGCTGGATTGCAGCATCATGCTTCAGTATGGGCATGTTGTATTCCAGCTGCAAGGCAAAGATCCATGCCTTGATCCACTGCAAGTATGGTAATCTCAGACCAGTCTCATAACTACACTGGAGCATTTAGAGGCTTTTTCCTAGTACGTAAGAGAATACAGTGGTACCTTGGGTTACAGACGCTTCAGGTTACAGACTCCGCTAACCCCAAAATAGTACCTCGGGTTAAGAACTTTGCTTCAGGATGAGAACAGAAATCGCACGGCAGTGGCACGGCGGCCCCATTAGCTAAAGTGGTACCTCAGGTTAAGAACAGTTTCAGATTAAGAACGGACCTCCAGAACGAATTAAGTTCTTAAACCGAGGTACCACTGTACCAGGTTCCAACAGGAAGCTTGCCACCTATCCAGCAACTTTGTCTGGGCGAGGCTGTTGGCTGCTAGTTCTGGAGAGCTATGTGGGCACCAGGCCGTCAATCACAGTGTCACCATTGCAATGAGACCCCTAAGCCCCATCCTCAAGGCGCTTGGATCTGCAGCCAACAGCATCTTTCAGACTGCTGCTGTTAGGAACAGGAGGGCAGGCATGGAGGAGGAACAAAAATGACACTGTTTCCCCTCCTCCAATTGCAGAAGTCCTTGGAGATATGCTGCTGTTTTCTATTTCTGTGTGAAGCCAATTGTGTTGAATGGGACTTTCGCTTAAGTAAGTGGGTGTAAGGGTGCAGCTGAATTCTATGAAAAGACCATTGACGGAACAGAGTATTCTGGTCACTTCTCAATCCTGGACCTTTTTTTTCTGCTTCATGCGGAGTCATCTGCATTAGGGAACAGTAGGGTGTTACTTGTTCTATACATGCAGGGTTTTTTGAATACTAGATGAGGGTGTTTTTTCTTTTTCTTTTTTAGCTGCTTGCACTGCACTCAATTCAAGTGTGGATTAATTTTCCAGAAGTAAATTATTTTTTGTTTCACTTTCAGTTCTTGGCAGGTTTTGGAGGCCTGAGATGGGAGTTCAGGGCAAGACGGGGAGCTGAGAGTATCTAAACAATAAAAAATGGTTATTTTAAAATATACTGTATATTGATCAGAGGGCTTCCAACCTTTGTTGTTGTTTTATTCCAACTGTCAGAGTAGCTTCATGTGGATTTCAGTAATGATTGGGGTGAAAGTGCGTGCTTAGTGGAGGGCATGATCCACATGAAGAGAAAAAGACAGGGTTATGATGTTGGTTTCAACCTGTGCGACAGGTGCCCTCTCCCTCTTCTCTCCCTGCATGTCCCCTGCCCCCTCCAGATCTGCTCCAGAGGCTTGGGAGAAACCCCTGACCATTCTGAGGCATGCTCTTGTAGGGTGTTTTTATAGTAGCAGTGTTAATTAAAGTTTGTTTCCCACTGCAGTTTCCTGGTGAGGAGGAACCACAACTCACGAGGTAGGTCTCAGCTTCTTTGCTTGACAAATGTGGTAGTAGGGATCTGACTGCTTGGAAATCCACTGTCAGTCTTAGTAGAGGCAAATTTAGGGGAGCATGAGCAGTGTGGCCACACTGGGAGTGGAGCCTCAGGAGTGCCACAATTATGCCGCAGAATGGAAGGCAAGAGACAAGGGGCAATTTTTGGCATTGCACAGGGCACCGCCAAAATTTGAGCCCCTAAGGTCCACCACTGGTCATAGTAGATAATACTGGGATTGATAGCTCAATAGTTTGTATCAGAATAAGACAGCTTTGAAAGTTCCAGCGTAACTTTAGGAACATAGAAAGCAGCCTTATACCAAGTCAGACCCTTGGTCTATCTAGCTCAATATTGTCTACACTAACTGGCAGCAGTTGTCCAGGGTTTCAGATTCCCAAACACCACCTGGGGATGCTGGCTTTTGAACCTGGGAGTTTCTGCACACAAAGCAGTTGCTCTGCTATGGAGCTACAGCCTTGCCTCATAGTTATCTCAGTTATAAACAAACATTTTATTTATTATTGTTTCTGTTGTTATTTCAGTTATTTATATTTTCTGTTGCTTCTGTCCAACATGAAAAAACATTATTATTATTATTACTAAACAAAGTTGTTTGCAATTGCTCAGTCCCTATTTTTCAGAAATGATTGTCCAACAGCACTGAATTGAAACTGGTTTTGAATATGTAGATGCACACACACAAAAATCACCAACTTTAACTTTGTCATAATACAAACACAGATTGTAATGCCTGTTTCTGTCATGAGCAGCCTCATTGGTATTCAGCAACAGAGCATGAAGCAAGCTGGTCTGCTTACTCCTCTCCCAGTATGCACAGCACAGCTGAGCTGAGGAGCCCTGGCAAATAGAGCGCTCATAAAATCTTGCATACAGAAAACTATTAATCTACATTTGTTTTCACTGTTCTTCCCTTTTCAGACAATTTTATGACTAGACTCCATAGGGAAATGAAGAGTTATGCTAGTTCCCTATGGTTATCCTTTGCTCTCCCTCAAAGGTTTGCTGCTGAGCCATTTTATTAAAAAAGAAGAGAGAAATCAAAGCATTGTCAAGGCAACCAATCAAAATCCCTGTTTTTTAAAGTGTTAACTGTGGGCATTTTTGTATTGGGATGTGAGTGTCTCAAGTCTACATTGGCTGTGGTTAGAAAATACAGCCAATTTACATACCCCCCAACATTTCTCCAATGAAAACAGGACGTCCTAAGGAAAAGCAGGACATTCTGGCATCAAATCAGAAACCAGGATGGCTTTTGTAAATCCGCGCCTGTTCCTGGAAAATATGGACCTTTGGAGGGTCTCAATTTAAAAATGGCTTACCTGATACATAGCTGCATATCAACAGGATAGAGCCAACTTAAATGGTGCATTTTTCTTAGATTAATAACTTGCAGAATCCAGGATGCCCATAAACATAAGAGTCTATGTTAAGGTAAGTCATCGCTTCTTTATTGCCTTCTCCTACCTACCCAGAGGCCCCTTCAGTCTCATCTGATTCACTTAAGCACAACCCACATAAAGCGAATATCCTCACAACTGTCAATCATAGGATCCCTATGTATTTACATCAGAGCAAACTCACTGTGCGTCTGCAGTACTTACATACATGGAAGTGAAATGGCCATGTGCAATCCAAAGCTACTAAGATATGTTGGGAGCTTTGTCCTTCAAACCCGAGTGAAATGTAGGTTTAATGGTACAGGATTTGTGAGTATATCTAAAGTATTCACACAGCGCACCACTAAACTTAAAGCATAAATGTAAAACATGAGCAAAAATGCTCCTATTTCTCTTTACGATTTAAGTGCCTCTGGAGGATGCCCTTCACTCTTTAGTTTCTGCTTCTATCAAAGTAAAGAAGGATGCAGTGGACTGTCTACAAAGTTTAAATGAATAAATATCAGTACAAGGCAGTGGATGCTCTAATGAGTAAAAGAAATAAGGTATTGCATGTGGTTCATATCTGTGAAACATGATGGTTTTCAACAAAGTGAAAAATCTATTAGTTATATCCATTTTCTCAGCTCTCCATTTTCTTGGATAGCTTTGAAACTGAGATCTTGTTTCTGTTGCTCTAAGTACGGTATATAGAGGATAAATGCCAGACCATACAATAAGATCAATAGAAACAAAAACATGCTGCAAATAGTTATGCACAAAAGAAGGTGGTGATTCAAAGTTAAAAATCTAAAGACACTCCTATAGGAATGTACACTTTAAAAAACCCCCTGCTTTTTAATGTTATTAGCATAAATCAATCACTGTTTGTGAGTACAATAATGCACAATTTAAAAGCAAAGGATGAGGCACAATAAGGGGTCAGCCATTCACAAATATAAGGCTGTGAATAAGCAGGCAAATAATCCCATTGACTTTCTTGTGAATACTTCTGAAAGGTGACATTCTTACATGACTCCTATTGAGCTCATTGGACACGCAAAATATCACCCAAGACCTTCTAGATTCTGACCCCACAGAGTCCATATTAATCAATCAACCAACCAACCAACCACAATAGACAAAGGCCTTATCCAATGAGGTGACTCCACTGGCAATGTTTATGCAGAATTGTTTATTAGAAGCAGTTTCTGTCTCCTACACTATATTTCAGACCAAGGACAGAAATCCATTTTGGCATCTCTTGTTTTCTAGGCTGCCAGTCACAGCCCAAGAACAGTAAGATTGTATTTTTAAAGCATGCTTACGTGAAAACATCAAAGTCCATCGAACACAGTATTTTTCAGATCACGAATCTAGTCAACTTTAATATTTCACATCTCAGGTTTTCCTTTCTCCCCAGATACATCACTTAGATAATAATATAATAAGTAACACAAAAGAGCCTAGTCTTTTCTCAAAAACTGTAATGTCAGAACTCCAAAACCATTGTTTACAAAACAGACACTGCATATATTCTCACATTGTCAATAGGTATATAAATCTGAAATAATTGCATGCTTTTTATTATTGACTTGATGCTTCACCTTTTTGTCTTAATTTGTTCTCTTTAGGCCCAGACAGCATGCATGCAAATAAAAGTTTTAAAGCATGTGTATTGGCCTGTTTTTCTGGACATTAGTAATGCATCACCACTCAGGAAATCCAGGATTAATACTGCCTCCTAGAGGGCAGCTAGTCATGATGCAGCTTTGCTTGTGATTTTTTTTTTTAGGTGTTTAAAAGCAGTGAAGGAAAGTACATATACGAAGGGAAATATATATAGTTCAACTATATATTAAAACTATAAAAGAACAAAATTTCTGGGCTAAGTAGATGTACAACTGTGTTCCCAGCTATTATTCTCCTCCAACTTCCGACAGATCTTATGATGTCCAAGAACTGGAATACAGTGGTACCTAGGGTTACATACGCTTCAGGTTACAGATTCCGCTAACCCAGAAACAGTACCTTGGGTTAAGTACTTTGCTTCAGGATGAGAACAGAAATCGTGCTCCAGCGGCGCGGCAACAGCAGGGAGCCCCATTAGCTAAAGTGGTGCTTCAGGTTAAGAACAGTTTCAGGTTAAGAACGGACCTCCGGAACGAATTAAGTACTTAACCCAGGGTACCACTATAATGACTTCTACAAACATAAAAAGATGTTCTTCTAAAGGGGGGGGGGGTGTGCGCGCGTGCACACACACACACTCACATTGGTTAATACATTATTTTTAGTACTAGGAAGACCTACATTTCATTTTCACATTTATGTTTATGGAAATGACTAATAAATTTTAATAATGAATCTTGATAATTTATAGTTCCTTTACTGATGAAGTTTGGAAGAGTATTCCCCTAGATATCAGGGTTTCCCAGAGCCCCACTGCAACTTCTTTCTGATCCTCAGCCATCTTATTGGCTAAGAGCCTTGAGCAGTTCTACCTAGGTCAGATCTGCCTCAGTCCAGCTTTCAGCAAATTATTGATCTCTTTTGTCTAGATTTACCTGACCTTGCCTCCTCTGCTGATATTTCTCCATCCCCTCTATCCAACCCATGTATTTGAATACTGAACATATATTCCTAGTTTTTGTAGCAGAGCATTGAGCAATCATCTCACCTCTACAAGTGATGAGGGATAAATGCCAGTTATCAGCCCCAGATTGTAGTCTGAGAGCAAGCCTGATTGCATTCTCTTACACCATCTGAAAATTAAGTGTGTTATAAAATATCACATAGTTTTGCATAACTAAAGCCTATGATGTTGTGAGTTTATGACAGCATCAGAATGACAAGCTGAGGAGGAGTAAGTAATTCATTTCAAATAATCTTAGTTTCTTTCTTTTTAAGTGTATCGCAGCTCTACTTCAAAATTGAGCAAACTTTTTATTGCTGAGTGATGGAGTCCTGGAAATTGAGGCCGATAACAGAAATGTCAGCAGATGCCTTCTGCAGCAGGGCTGCTGGGCACCACTATAGCCATCAGTTTTAATGAGATCCGTTAATATCACCTCAATCAAAATGGCTGCCCTGGGCTGACTTCTTAGGGGTATGCACAGGTGCTCTCAGCCAAAGATGTAATGAAGGTTATTACATTATCAACGAGGCACAGATGTGCATTCTGTCTGAACTCAAGGTGCTGCTTATTGCCAAGTGCATCACTCTTTGAGCAGATTCCTGCTCTGTGTATCAATATGCTGTTCCAGCTCACTGAACTCAAGCACAGCCTTCTGCTTCCCCTGACATAGGCAGTCAGCTAGAAGAGAAAGGAAAAGAACTTAAGGTGGGGCGGTTACACTACCAGCACATCACAATGCAACACAAAACAACAACCAAATATGTAATGTTGGATCTCCTTTTCATTATTCTGAAATATAAAATTGATTAACCTATTTTTTTGCCGGGGGACTATCTTCCATTTTGGGATGTGCAGAGAAATCTGGCTGCCTTAAATCGGCTATGATAATTATTCTTCATCTTGTAAGCTTCTCTTTCAATGATATTCTCCCAGTCGTCTCATGCCCACTCATTAGTGCACATCCATCTTCTCCACACTTATACCAGTCACATCACCTAAGAATAAGAACTGAGTCAAATATCCACCAATCTTTTAAATTCTGCAAATCTTTCAGTTTCTCCAGCTGATTATTGTATTTCTATGAAATAAA
This sequence comes from Podarcis liolepis, assembly GCF_965112155.1. Taxonomy (NCBI): domain Eukaryota; kingdom Metazoa; phylum Chordata; class Lepidosauria; order Squamata; family Lacertidae; genus Podarcis; species Podarcis liolepis. The sequence goes on along the minus strand of NC_139557.1, from coordinate 66,755,643 downwards.
TTCACCAGTTAATGTTTCAATATGTCAGTGCCGTAGACTTGTTGACTTCTGTTGATTATTTTGGTTTTGGCAAGCTTCAAATAAGAAATCTCATAGGTTGTCAACTGTTAAATATTACTATATTTTATTAATCAAATGCTAGTTAATCCTAATACCACTTCATGTCAACTACCAAATACTTTGAATGTCAACTATTCAACACTGTCAACCATCAAATATATTGTTGTTGGGAATTTAAATATATGAATCCCTGGGACCCACGCGTGTAGGTGAACAACAGAAGAATCAGCTGGTGTCTGGATTCAAAACACAGGGCTAGCACAGAGCTACCCTTTTGCAATGAGCAGACCACACACTGTTAAGTAAGTTTAAAATGTTTTACTTACAGATCCAGTGTCTCAATCATGCAATCTACAATGTAGCAGCAAGTATAATATAGACAAAATACTCTTGGGTAGAAAATACAGAATACCGTTCTAAACACATGCTGTAAGTTTGGGAGCAAGCTTACTTCGTTGGTTACATGGTGCAGAGAGAGAGAGGAAGAGGAAATAAGTTTCACTTTTTCTCCAGAGGAGAGGGGGTGTGACATAACTGAGTCTATCTTGAAATACAACTCTATGGTCCTTAACTCCTCAATTCACTAACTAGCAGTTGTACATAGTTATGTTCGATGGCATTCTCCCATAAATGTAACAGTGGCATTCAAACTATTTTGTGGAAAATCCTGGTTTCTTTAGAGGCCTATTGGTGCATGAAACAGCTTGTCCACCATCATGGATATCTGATGTACAGCCCAAAGTGAATTCTGAGTCAGGAAACACACAGTTAATTCATCTGAAAACAATGTGCAGCCTAGGACATGCCCAGGATCCACTTCAATGTAACCTGGCAGACACACAGTGTTTCATTGGCATGAGTTGATGTAGGCAGAAAATTTAAAAGCCACTGTGATTTGATACACTATCTGTGCTGATACTAAATACTAAATACCACTGGAAGTCATTGATCAAATATAGTGAAAATACCAACTGTCACGTATCAGTATCTGGACAATATTTGAACATTTGGAGAAGAAGAATATTAAGAAGAATTTTCACGAGAATTGTGGGCAGCAAACTGGTTTTGGCTATAGTGCACTAACCACAGCTGTAGGCTCAGCTAATGATTTCTTCATGCATGGATATACCTAGAAAATCCACTTTCAGTTATTGGTCATATGTGATATCTTCAGCAACTCATATTTTGTACAGCAGTCAGCTTCCAATGAGGTCTCCTTGTTTTCCCATGCTACATAGTAGTCTAAGAACTCTGGTGTAAGGTGAAAATTAAATCTAATCAGAATCAGGATGCTATGGGCATGGTAATGAAGAGAGAACTAACAGGGTTCAACTATGAATAAAACAAGGGAAAAGAATTCAGATCCAGTACAAATTCTCTCAATATTTTCTGACCCCAAACCATCAATACTCTGACTAGGACTTCTTAATCATCTCTTCATAACATGTTAGGACATAATTTCTTTTGAAATTATACTTAATGCTCCTAATGTGACTGACAGTGCAGTCCTATACATGTCTTCTTATTGGACTTGCTGCCAGGCAAGCGTGTCTAGGATTGCAGTGCACTAAAAACAGCAGATTAAAAACTTAAGATATTTACCACTTCAGTATTGCATTATATTATTCATGGGATTTCCCCACTCCACATGTGAGACACCCATGGTCTATGGGCTACAAGTAACCCACTGGAGTCTTCTCTTTAGCTCCTCTTCTCCCAAGTTGCCTTGCCACTGATGCTGAATATTTCCCATCATCACTGAATGTTATCACCAAATGACTTCCGTGTTACCAAAATCTACCAATCGCTGTCCCACCTCCACCAGCATGCAGACTTCACCCTAAATACAGCCCTCCACCTGAAAACAGTTGACTGCTCCTGTTTTATTGTTTTGGTGTGGTTTTTTTTAATTGTAACCCATCCTTAGAGCACTTGTTGCTGAAGACACAGTTTAATAAACAAACAAGGCTGCCCTACAGCGGGAAAACAGTTGGTCCAACATCAATTGTTTGCTTCAAAGCTCCTAAAACATTTGCATTGCTTGCTTTTTATCTTTTTCAGCAGTTTTACATAAAAAGGATGCAATCCGCCTGCCAGTCAGAATACATGAATAATTCTTTCTTATCACAAAGCAGCCACAACTGTCCTTGGGTCTCAGACAAAAAGTTGTAGGAACTGATCCAATTCCCCATCATAAGGCAATAACTTTTGCAATTGTTTGGGTTTTGGTTTGGTTCCCCACCCCCCTCACATTTTCAACATTGCTGAGCAACCTCTCATTCACAGGCTCAGAAATAAAGTGTTGCAAGACACAAATGCCATTTTAAAAAAATCTAGCTAAATTTATATACTGTGTAATTGTAGAAACACCTCTAAGCAGTTTACAAGAAATATAAAAAGTATGAATAAAAAACAGCTTGGCAGACATGAAAACAGCACAGTGAGGGCACCTGCCTGATCTCAATGGGCAGGGAGTTCCAAAGTGTATTGATTTCTTATAGTTGTGGAACAAGTATTATACGGCACCTGTAACAAACAGTACCAGTTCCACAAATCAATGCAGTCAAGTGGGCACAGAGTGATCTCACAAATAAATGGTCCCAACAAGCTATTAGGGGCTTTATATACTCATAGCAAAGGCACTGTAAGACTAGTTCCAAGTCAACATGCACAGGTTTGCATCCCTGCATAACTAGTATGGAACTGTTGTCTCTTGCATATGGGGGATAAAAGGCTTTGATTCAATGCCCACTTTGATAAAGTGCAAATGAATTCAAAATCCCAGGGGTGGTAGTCAAGTAACTTTTGTGTATATCCTGCACAGACAGAAAGTGTCCTCAGGTTCCCTCTGAAGCAGCGAACTGTTGAACCTGTTCCCTCCACTCCTTCTCGATCCACTGAGATTATTCCTAATCCTTCCATCAAAGGCAACATAGTGTCAACCCACAACTTTTATCAGATCCCCTTTGTACAAGGAAAGCAAGTAGAAGAAGGGTAGTCAAGGGAAGTAATGACACAGTTTGACATTAGCACAGTTGTGTCACATGCTTATCTATCTATGCATCTATTGATATTGCTGGGGAGCTGGGATGAACTAAACCCAGAAGGGTGTTCCCATTCATATACATTACATATTACATTAAAATATATTTTTAGAAGCCTCAACAAATTCCACAAGATTATTCATTAGTATTTTCTGATCAATCTACAAGATTGATATTTGGGCACAATAGGATATGACATGTGTCTGATTTTAACATTTGACAGGCAACTGTTTTTTGTGCAGAAGGTACAGATGTATACATAATGGCCTGGTTTGCACTAATACTAAGCCAAACCAAACCATGGTTTAGTGCAAATGAGGAAGTGGGTGAATGGAGAGAATATCATGATTCCTTTGCTCCTCCCTAAGCTGTTCTTCTTTTGCCATGGGCTTACAGTTTGTGGTTTGTATGGGACAGCTAATCGCAAGCCCATGTTTGGGCAATATGCTAAGTCATAGAATCATAGAGTTGGAATAGACCACAAGGGCCATCGAGTCCAACCCCCTGCCAAGCAGGAAACACCGTCAGAGCACTCCTGACATATGGTTGTCAAGCCTCTGCTTAAAGACCTCCAAAGTAGGAGACTCCACCACACTCCTTGGCAGCAAATTCCACTGTCGAACAGCTCTTACTGTCAGGAAGTTCTTCCTAATGTTTAGGTGGAATCTTCTTTCTTGTAGTTTGGATCCATTGCTCCGTGTCCGCTTCTCTGGAGCAGCAGAAAACAACCTTTCTCCCTCCTCTATGTGACATCCTTTTATATATTTGAACATGGCTATCATATCACCCCTTAACCTCCTCTTCTCCAGGCTAAACATGCCCAGCTCCCTTAGCCGTTCCTCATAAGGCATCGTTTCCAGGCCTTTGACCATTTTGGTTGCCCTCCTCTGGACACGTTCCAGTTTGTCAGTGTCCTTCTTGAACTGTGGTGCCCAGAACTGGACACAGTACTCCAGGTGAGGTCTGACCAGAGCAGAATACAGTGGCACTATTACTTCCCTTGATCTAGATGCTATACTCCTATTGATGCAGTCAAACCATGGCTTAGTGCAGCACAGCAGCAAAACCACCAGGAAGCAGCAAAGTGGCTGTGATCTCTTCTCCAGGAGCCCACACATTTGCTCATACACTCCAAGCCATAGTTTGGCTTAGCATTTGTGAGAAGGAGTGCTGTGTGTAAGTTGATAGTAACTGATTGTAACTGTAAATTACATGGGAAAGGGACAGGAGGAATCGGCCCTAATGTTTCAGAGTGATTTTGTATTTCTCTGTCATAATAACTTGCAATGTAGGACTTGGCTGTTTCCTGGAGGAAATAATAACTGCCTCCAGTTGACCAGGCACATACTTACTGCTTCCATAATTATACCCAAATTATCAGTGGGGCAGTCCAGCAGAGCTACATGCTTACTGCCGTAGCATTTTCCCTTTACACAAGGGAGTCCTATGTTCTCATTCCATTTAGCCTTAAAGTGCTTCTGAACAGAGACAAGAATGAAGTGTTTGAAGGCTCTGTATAGCATGATCTTTGAGGATAAAAATATGGATGTAAGTCAGCCATGGAGCCTTTATAGCTTGGTGTTTAAAAGTATGTTGGCATAGAGGGCTCACATCTGATTCTATCTCTACCACCAGGAAAAGCATTTGAGAAAACTGTGATGAGATGACAGGTGGGACACTGGCAATGGAAGCAGCAGCAGAATCAATGTGGAGGCAGGGAAGAGCAGCACAGAAAGTGAAGTAAATATACAGTATTCAGGACTTAGTTCCAACATTGTGATAAATTCTAACAGTCATGTACATTTGAATCCATGGGTGTGGTAGCATCAACAGTATCCAGAGGAGCCAACCTCTAGGAGCCTAGGAGGCTCCCCCCCTCCCCGATAAAATGTTTAAGGGGGCTGCCCCCAAAGTTGATGGGCATTGCCATTCAAATGGTGTGCATGCACTGTATCATGTGATCGATTATGCAGGGTGGGGCTTACTCCCCCCCATATTTTATTCAAGTTTGCACCTGACAGTATCAGAAAGATTTTCATTTAATGGACTTTTTAAAAAATCCCTGTGGTCTTATCCTGTCATTTAATGTCTAGCAATCACTTGTTACAGTTTTTATGATGGAAAGGGAAGAAAACCCCTGCAGGACCTCCTCCCCACCTTTTACCAGAAAGCTAAGATGGCCTTTCCATGATGAAGAGCTCCATTAATATTAGTGCTACAAGGGTGGGGGGGTTGGCTTAATTGGAGATCAATAACCTCATCTAAGAACCAAATTCTAAGCAGCTCGAGAAGAAAGCAACTTTCTGCCAATCTGCTAAGACATAAATTAAGGAAATTACATTAGAACATAATTATGCTAATCAGTAATTATGCCATGAAAATGGTATTTATGGATTTGCACTTAATTTGACTTTAACCCTAAAGCCCAAATAAAATGCTTGCACAATGTGAGCAGAGTCTGAAAATGCAGTGTTAACGCTTTTGTAGACTGCTATTATGGACTTCATTTCATTAACATGCCATTCTCATTAAATTCAAGGTCTGTTAAAAGGCAGTCCTTTTCTCAGCTCTTTACAAACAAACTTCTGGTGCAATTCTTAGACAAAATTTGGATGTACGTTGGGAACCTGTATTTAAGATTTGGGAGAGGACCATGGCTCTGCCCCTCTTCAGTTATCCAAAATCTGCGAAATGAGTTCTGTTTTATTATGATAGCAGCTGGACTTTTGCATCTCAGATGGAACTATAGCGATTACCACACTGAAATATTTTGAACAGAATGTGGTAAAATTAAAGCCAAAAGCAGAAATGCAAGTCCACAAATGGGCAAAATCCAGGTGATAAAGTGTAGGACTGCCAGAGTTTCAGAGGGAAAATTTTTAAAACTTTGCATAGGAGGAAGAAAGCTTTCTAGTGGCAGCTGTGTTTATGAGATTGTATGTGTTTGAGTATGTTTAGCTAGACATTCCCACACTTACATGTATATAGTGTATTTTGTTCAGTGACAGATTTATAAGCATGCACATTGTGCACAGAATCAGGGTCTCTGGAAGCTGAGGGCTCCCCAAGTTATTAGTATACATTACTAACTGAAAGAATACCTTTGAAACATGACTGCAAACAATGAGTTGCCATTGTTGAATTCTACTATTTTAGTTAGTTGCATTGTTTCACTCCTCATTTCTCCTACTCCTTGATTAAAGTTAGTGGAGGCTAATCCATGGGTCTGTGTGTGTGTGCGCGAACCCAGAGACCATGAAGGCTGCCTTTGGTGTGTCTGAACAGGGGCATCAGACTTTGAGGTTTTGTTTTTTCAAAAAATTAGTCTCTAGCCCTTCTAGAAATAAAGTCATGAAGCACAATGTGCAGGTACCCTTCTAAGCATTTTTTTATTTTTATTTTTTAAAAAGCCAGACTGGCTTTTCCCACCTGTCAGTGTTTTTAGTCAATGAGTGAAGTCAGAGCTGTGAGTGAAAAGTGAGTTGCTTCGACACCAGGCAATGTATCCCTGGGGTCCAAGGAAGGCAAGGCCAGATTTATAATGGTGGGATTTAAATAATTACAGCAAGGGCCATGCCAGAAGTGGCCATGCCATTCTAAACTTTCATTTCAAAAAAACCCTAAGCCTATTGCCCTTCTAAGAAAGGAAGTTACGAAGCATAACGTGCAGGCAACCTTCCAAGCTGGAGGCTGCCAACCCAACACAAGCAGAGTATAATCCTTTTTCTAGCACTTGCTAGAGGTGGAAGGGCCCACCCATTTCCAACTCCAGTTGGCTATGATGTTAACTCCTGTCCTCCTTTGTTGCAGGACAAAGATGGGGAGAAGAGAAGAAGCAGGATAGTTGCCACCCCCTCGGTTCTTGGAGAATGTTGGGGGTGGCGGAAGTGCCCAGGCCGTTCCACTTTCTCAGCTTTGGCTGCACATGGCACGGCTTTTTAAGAAGGGGGGAGCTAAGAAGTGCTCTGCTCATTTGTCTTCTCTTTGCTTTGCTGCCCATGAAAGGTGTTATGGGGGGTGGGGTGCAGAGACATCACCACCACCACATTTACCCTGATGGTTCCCAGGTTTTTTTTTAGGGGGGTGTTTGGAGGGCGGGGAGCCCAGCCCAGAGGCATCATCAGCATAATCATTTTCACCTTTTCCGGGATTGAGGAAGTACAAAGGCATTATCATCATCTTTATTATTATCATCATAATTATGATCATCATCACATTTTCCATCATTGTTTTTTTGGAGGGGGAACCCATTTCAGAGGCATCATTATTATCATCATCATCTTTTCTTCCTGCCTGGCCCGCAGTAGGAATTGTTCCCAAGTTGTCTGAGAATGGGGGAGCACAGTGCGAGGGCAGAAACGTTATTGTTATCAACTCTTCATACAACCATAATTTTTGCATAGTCACGTTTATTTAGGTGAAGGAATAGGGCCCCTCAAAAGGGCTGTGCACAGGGCCTTGCAGACCATAAAATCTGTCACTATGTTGGAGTGTTGCTGTGCAGTATGACATTATTGTCTGGAATTACCATTAACTAGATTTTAATGGAGTCTGTCAAAGCCTTATATGATTGAATATGAAACAGGAGAAGTAGCAAATGCTGCTTTAAATTCTTGACTGTCAATTTTTCTGCCTACCATTACCGCTAAGCATTCTTCTCTGATTATAATTGCTGTAAAATTGCATGTTTTTGCCTGTCCCTTTGGACAAGTGGGTTGAAATTAGTAGTTGTGTGGAGCTGCAGTTGACTCATTAAAATACGAAACACTTGGGTGGGGGGGAGGGGGGGTTGGAGCTGTTTTATATGACAGAAATTGCTGAGTTCATTCTTAGACTGACTGTGTAAATCCAATGGTGAATGCATTCTTTTCAAATTATACACTACATAATCAATTTAACATGTGATACTTGCTTGAACATAACCTCACAGAGGGCAATAATAGTAATAATAATAATAGCCATTCTATGGTGGGTTGAATGTTTCTGGGAACAAAATCATGGGAGACTTTCATAAGAGGCTAGCATGTAGCACATACTTTCTGGTTTTTGACTACCGGTACTTATTCTATTATCCTGATACTTAGATTTGTCTCTGTTAAATCTAATACATTTCACCACTAGAATTAAAAACAAAACAACACTGTGATGTGGGGTGACAAATCAGCAAGCCCCATGTCTGCTTTCAGTATAAAATAAAATATTCTGAGTGTGGATTATCTCCATTTGCTTATGTTGTCAAAGCATAGTTCTTGCGGTAGTTATGCAGGGTTTCATTAAAGTAGCATTGTTTAGGCTCCATTATTAAGGGTGTATTTACTGACATTACAAATCTTAAAACTGATAATGTCCTTTGGGATGTATGTGCATTGCATGATGTTAGACACCAGAGGGCATGTTTCATAAAAGCATGGGTGATACATTATCCTTCAGTCTCAATGACTTGCAGTGAATGTGTGAACTGTGTCTACAGAAAACAGGATATGAACAAATGAAGGTTATTTTTACTGGTCTGGGCAGTTTGGGAGTATCTGGCCTGGCTGTCATATGAATGAAAAGTGGATTAAAAGCTGAACTTTATTACTTGTTTTCGTTTCCCCACATTAAATATTTTCCATCTTTAAATAAATGTTTTGTGAACACACATACATCTCTCAGGTGTCAAAGGCCAGGATAAGGAGATTATTCTTGTGCCTATGATGAAAGCTATACCATGAATAAGGCTGGGTGATATATCATTCAAAACCAGTTTGAAGTCCATATCATGATACTGGTTTCATAATTTTTGACCTGGCAGTATATCACAAATGATGATGTGTGTGTTCGGCAAAAATCAGAATGTGGGGGAAACTGTGAAGCCAGCCAATGCTTCTCTCAACTCTTGCAGGGAATGTTAACTCAGCTTCAGCTCTCCCCAGCCTCATGCAAACCTTCTTCTGGTCTATCTACCCATCTAAAAATGAAATTAGGTTTTCATTCACTGTTGGGAAAGGGGCATATGTGTGACTAAACTGACATATGAACACTTGTATCAAAAGTTATTGTAAATTAAATATTTTCTTATTTGCATATGTTTTAAAAGTTAATTCAAATGAAAAAAGTAATTCAGATCCAGAGAAAAAGGCATTGTTAGTCTGAAGTAAGAATAAGATTAGACTGCAGAGATGAAAAAAAAATGCTATTACAATTAGAATGAGATCTTTTCATTTAATGGCTGCAGTAAAAATCCATTTTCTCCGATCATTTTTATTTTATAATTTAAGAAAGTGGATGATGATCCTGAGGATCAATTGCCCATTTGTTCCTCAAGAGATCTCTCCAGAAGGCACAATGTCCCTTCTTTCAAGAAAAGATAGTTGTGGTTTTTGTTTTTTTTAAAAAAAGTCACACTCCTTAGTTTTCTGTATTATAATTTATACGCAGGTCACTGACTTATACTCTATGGGAAATGATGCTTGTAGTAGTATAATTATTCAAAACTAAAGCTTTCTCTTAGGGCTAGATAAAATACTTCAGCAATTTATATTGCTATGAGTTTGGCAGGATAGCTTTGTGCTCGGGGCCCTTCTAATTCCTGGATCCAGCACAAATTTCCTACACTGCAGGCTCAGGTTATATGAAAATAAACCATATTCCAGGCATCCCCAAACTCGGCCCTCCAGATGTTTTGGGACTACAATTCCCATCATCCCTGACCACTGGTCCTGTTAGCTAGGGATGGTGAGAGTTGTAGTCCCAAAACATCTGGAGGGCCAAGTTTGGGGATGCCTGCAATTTACCATAAAGACACCACATTCTCCACTCTCCCTCATTCCAAAGGAAATGCAAACCCTGGGAAAGCACCTGGAATGCCTGAAATCTTGCACCACTCAGAGATTGGGGTGGCATGCAATAATACGGTATGTTGCAAAAAGTGCATCCTTAGCACTTTTTGCAGTTCTCTCATACCCAACTTTGATCATTTGGCTGTTTGAAGTTTCAAGTATCTCTAATTCTATGAGACCCCACCCACCCTTATCCAGAGCATGTATGTTATTATGTAAATGATTCATGGCCCTAGGACAACTAGAAATGTGTCCTGTCCAACAGAGGTACTTGGGCAATTCCCTCTAAATATAAATAAGCTGTACTGTATTGTTATTTTCCCCCTTTCCTGTTGGCTATCTCCGTCTAGTCCTGATTCCTGTGTATTAATGTCTACATATCAAAGACACAAGAATGATAATTCCAGTTTACATCTGGCCCATCAGGAAGGCAGCTAAGATTTGATTAAAACTGGATAGGGGAAAGTGTATTTAATTTCTTGAATATCCTTGGATCTTGAGTTCCCTTCTGCTAATGAGGTTCTCCTCACAGGACACTCCTGTGGCCAAAAGGGAAAGGCAGCTTTTGCCAATTTGCCCTTTTCACCTGCATCTTTTTGCACCCCTGAAAATCTGCTACAGAAAGTTGGGGAACCCTTGGGAACAGCATGGAGGGACCTGCAGGGGAAGGTGGGGGATTGACTAATTTTGCCTTTCTCCGCCACTTCTGCCAGTGGAATCATCAAATGCCTCTCATGAACAAAAGGAACCCTTCACTGCGAGTGCTACAGGAAATGCCTGTGTAATACATAAAATGCAGACTTCGTACAAATGTATATATATATATATATTTAAACACTGTGTATATGCATTTAGGAACCCTGGCATAATGATATATTCTAGACTTATGTATATGGGTGTTTAAAGAAACATGTGCATATTTATGTGTATGATATCCATACTTTATATTTTCTGCAAGAAACACCAGTAACACCAGTTATTCGGTACAACAACCATAATGTGTGGAGTCGCCCTTTGATGCTGACACACTGCAAAAGAAACTTGTCTATGTTACCACTGGTGATATACCTTTGGTCATTGCTTAAATGAAAGCTTGTTGTTTCTTTGGATAAACGAAGCTGTTACACCTGGTTATAATAACTGAGTGGTTAAACATCAAATATGCTCAAGCCCTAAGTATAATTTTTGATCTAGATTTGAGAGGTAGGGGAGAGTCAGAACACTTAAGTGAAAAGACCAAAGGATAGGTGTTGTCTTTAGTGGAAATTCAGTTCAGTGGAAATTCTGGTTCAAGACTCACGAACTTATGAAGCTTTCATTAAGTTAGTTGCTATGCTTGCTTTCATTAAGTTAGTTGTTTCACTTGTTATGCACTTCAAGCCTGGGCATGTGCATACACTTCCAAAAAAAAGTCTTGCTCACAAGGGCAGGGCACTTCAAATTCAATGAACCAGTACAAGTGACCACACCTGTTATTATGCCTGCATTTAGATTAAATTACTGGTATATAATTTGTGATGGCTAAGAGGAACAAGCATTCTATCAGTACCTCCATGCAAAAGAAGACTGAAGGGGATAATGTTAAACTGAAGCATTTGTACTCCATGAACTTTTAGACCGGCAAACGATCCTAAGCATTTCCTTTAAAATAACAGCTTAAGCAGAGCAGACCAATAGCAGCAACAGTTCCTAATGTTAACTGCATTCTATTACTGCCAGAGACATTGCCTCCTGACAACTTTCTCTGTGTTGATACTGGCATAAACCTTCCATAAACCTAAAAGGCCTGAAAGATGATACATGCAGGGATTATTAAGATTCTGCCCTTTTCCATTACAGTGGTACCTCAGGTTAAGTACTTAATTTGTTCCGGAGGTCCGTTCTTAACCTGAAACTGTTCTTAACCTGAAGACCACTTTAGCTAATGAGGCCTCCTGCTGCCACCGCACCGCCAAAGCACGATTTCTGTTCTCATCCTGAAGCAAAGTTCTTAACCTGAAGCACTATTTCTGGGTTAGCGGAGTCTGTAATCTGAAGCGTATGTAACCCGAGGTACCGCTGTATTGGAAAAGGCATGGAGTGGGAGACAGGACTTGTGTCAGCTTCCTCTCACAACTGGACATTTGCATCCTGAATGGGGACCTTGTAAACAGCCTAATTAGCCTATTAAATATTTGATTAAGGAACAACCATAGTTGAGTGTTTGCTCTGCAGTCCCAGGTTCAATCTTTATCTTATCCAGGTAAAACTGGGAATATCTCATCTGAAACCCTGGAGAGCCACTGCAAGTCAGTTTAGAGTATAGACAATACTGAACTAGATGGATCAATAGTCTGATTTAATAGAAGGAACAAGTCCCTATGTTCCTGTTGCTTGATAGGGGAATATTTAAACTGTAAGTATTCAAAGTTGTTCAGGATTGTTAGAATAGTTCCCAAACTATGTTTTGGAAAACTAGAATGGCCTTTTTTGTCATGCAGGTAAAGTGAACTACCAGTAATTTGTGCCAGCCTCTCTTAAGAATATGCCATAAAGTGTTGGGGCTTCGACTTGGAATGCCATGGGTCTTAGTGTTCTAGCTTTTAGGTAAAATGAACAGCATGAGATCTCACTGAGATGTATGATCTCAATTTACCCTAATTTACGCACAGTAGTGACAATTGTATCAAGAGCTAAAAAGCCAGTCTCTTTTTCTACTCAAGTACCAGTTTTATAATAGAACTATTTAATGCCCCTGTCAATTCAAGTCCACTAGTACCATGCTCTTTTTAAGCTAATGATAAACCCAAGCATTATAAAGACAGCCAGGGAGAACTAAACAAAGGCTCATACAGTCTCACCAGATCTGAGCAAAGCTGAGTTACGTAGCTTCAGCTAAAGCTCTAATGACAGAAGCCATATCAACAGACATGAAGCCAACTGCAACCAGTTTAATGTTATAATAGCTTCCCTCATGCAAATGTAAGAGCTGTGATTTGTGAGGAAGCTGAGAGTTTTCTGTGGTGGTTGCTTATCCTCACAGGCTGGATGCTGAAAGAGAGACAAAGAGGCAGGACAGCTGCTCAGGCAGATCTTCTGGCCATGACAATAAGAGGAGGACTAGAGAAAGCAGTCCTTTGTGGCTTGACAGGACCTCATTGACGCCTAAGGTGACTTGATTCTGTTGGGCTTGTGCAGTACTCCCTCCAAGTCATCAGCAGTGCAGAGCTGCCAGCAGAGATCAGACCAACAGTTCCCTTCAGAAGCTTCTCTATGGGTGCAGTCAGTCAGACACCAAGGCTCTTCCAGTCTGGTTCTGAGGTCTGTTATGCAGACCTATGATTTCTCTGGTGAAACTATATTAGTTAAAGGGGCTTACATAGTTTGGTTAGCTGGAGGTGTATCCAAGATACTCTGAACTGATTACTTCTGTGGTTTTGAACATCATAGGTAAGAGGCAAAGTGATTCTGACATGGCTGCTAAATGTGGCTAAAACATTCCACCCCAGAGAAGGCAATAAACCAGAAATACAAAATGTTAGTGCACCCACTCTCTTGTGCAGGAATACAAGATCAGATGCGATATTCGTTTTCCTACTTGGCCACACTTAGCATTGATAGGATAAAAAAATGTCGTTAAGCCAGCTTTGAAGTCAGTTTTGATGGCAAGTACAAAACGTTTACCAAATCGAACACACATACTCCTTTATCATCCTACCTATTATCACCTACATTGGCATGAATGGGGTCTCATGAGCTACATTTGTGGAAGGAATGGTTGCACCAGGTAGTTAAAAGCAAGACTGTAGCCCTCTTCTAGTGTTCAAACTCACACATTTCCCATAATGTGAGAAGGGAGCAGTAGGAGTCATGTTCCCTACATGCACTAGAGTTGGGAAATGTCTGGAGCAGGGAGCCATGCTGAGTGTTCTAAATCATGTGGGTACCCTACATACATAGAGCAAGATTTTTGTTTCAGACTTCCACCCACAATACATGTAAAGCGATGGAGACGTGATGGAGAGGGTGGGGCCAATGAGTGCGTCTCCACTCCTGCCTCTTCATGTAATGTGTGAATCTGAGCATCTGAAAATGATTCTGAAATGCACTTTACTCAACGTCATTTAATTGCATTACCAAATGCAGGTGTAAAGAAGCATAACTCATATGGAGGGTGGGGAGACAGAGAGGGGAGATGTGCACAATACCAGATTAAAATGCAGACAGGCCATTCTTTTGCTCTAATCAGATCACTGGTCTAGGGGAAAATGCATCAAAGTGCAGCATTTCATAAAAACACACACAACAGGATAGATACCACAAATGGTCACGAAAACAGAGTGAGCATGCTAATAGCTAGCCAGGGTTTTCTTTGCAGTGGGAGTAGTAGTTGAGGCCAGATTTGCAGGGCAGGGGATGTTGGCCAAATCAATAGGGGGAGTTGGGGTGTAGGGAACTACTCAAGAAAAACTGAGCTCCCAAGCAGTGCTGGCTGCCACTAGACTAGAGTGAACATTTAAAACACTTTAAAAATCTTGCTGCACCATTCAGACACCAGTTCATGCCTTCCTCCTCGCCTCCCCCCACCCTCATAGTGCCACCTGAAGCAGCCACACAGCTGGCTGTGCCCCCAATATCTTAACTCTCCTTCTTAATTCAATCATGCAGAATATTAGTGAATAATTACATGAAAATGTTACTTGATTGGATTTTTTAAAATAGAAAGGTAAAGGGACTCCTGACCATTAGGTCCAGTCGCAGATGACTCTGTACTATACCTCAATTCTCTTATGGGGGGGGGGGAATGGTATCTACTTTCTTTTAAGTAGACAAATAATCATGTCATATGTGTAATCATTTCTACAAAACCAGTTACCAACTTCCTGATTTTTAAAAGTCAAATTATTTTCTGTCTGGATTAATAATGAACATGTTTTTCATATTCCTCATCATCAGTCTTTTTTTATCCTGAGAGCAATTTATCACCATGCACTGAACTCAAGGGGGGGAAAAAAGAAAAGAAAAATGAAACCTTTTGTTTTGATGTAATAGCTGGGAAAACTGTTAAATGAGAAACAAAACAGATTTTTAAAAGTGAAAGGATATGCTTCAAATCTTTTACAACTGCTGGACGGTTGCCATCACAATGGAGCTGCAAAATGAGGACTTTAAAAGGTAATTCATGAAAGCAAGTTCCCCCAGAGATTTTCAAAGAGGGACATAATATGCTGCATTTCCTCTTCATATTAAATTTCATATTAAATTAAACACATGTAAATTGCAATATGTGTGGTATGAATTTGGGAAAACATAGATAAGGGGATATTTGTTCCTTTATCTTGATTTACTTATTAGTTTGTTCCTAAATCCTAATCCTATTTCAAAGACTAAATCTGGGTTACAAACTTAGCTTGAGACTCTCCAGATGTTGTTGGACTCCAACTCCCATCTGCCCCAGCCACCATGGGCAATGATCAGGGATGACTGGAGTTACGGTCAACAACATCTACAGTGTCCATAGGTTAGCCAT
Organism: Podarcis liolepis; assembly: GCF_965112155.1. NCBI lineage: Eukaryota > Metazoa > Chordata > Lepidosauria > Squamata > Lacertidae > Podarcis > Podarcis liolepis. The sequence continues at coordinate 66,740,209 of NC_139557.1, read as the reverse complement.
TTCTGATCTAAATCAAGCAGTAGTTGAGGCTGACATTTAACAATTTGTCCAAGGCCACACAAACAAAGCCAAATTTGTGCATGCATTAGATTTTGGTTATGTTTTCTGCTGGAGTACGTGCTATTTCTTCAAAGTAGGGTGCAATAAACATCTTACTTAAGAACAACAACAATAAAGTTTGTCCCTAATGAATTCCCACAGTTTAGTACCAGTTTACAAATTGGAAATACATAGCGTTAGATCCAGAGTCGCATGAGTGGACAGCTTACATAATCATGCACCCTCCAAGTAATTACTGTGGGTCAGGGGACCATTCAGAATATTGTGGGGTTGGGTGCAGTGGATACCAGCAAAAGCAGGTGAAGTCCCTCAGGACTGCTTCTCAGTGCCATGGGGGCTGAACTGAGTAGCAAAACCCAGCTGCACAAATGGACTTCTTCATTGCTCTATGTGGTAACTATTGCCACAAAGAGAGCTGTACATCAACAGGAGCTCACCATGTGGACCAGGTGATATGATATTACCGTATATCTTTCCTTTGGGGTATTTGCAGAAAAATGACTTGAATAAGAACATAAGAGGCTCTCACTGGGGCAGGCCAATGGCCCATCGTCCATCATCCTGTTCTTGTAGCAGCCAAACAGATGCCCATGTGAAGCTTGAAAGCAGTACCTGAGGGCAACAGCACTCTCCCCGCCCCATTCTTTCATTGCAGCATGAGGCTTACTTTCTTCAGTAAACACATTCTGCATGGTAGAGGGGAAGAGAGCAGTGGCAGATCAGGCCCTGATTGGTGGCCACTAGTGTATTTTTCAGGGAACACATCTGTTTAAACACTGTTTTATATTTTCTGGTTGTGTGTGTTTCAACCCTCCCCTTCCTTTATGGACTGAGCACATATCTCTGTGCATGTCTCCAACAGTGTAGTTCTGGTCCCAGCACAATGTGAGCATAGGATTGCTCTATCTGTGATTCTGATTGGGGTAATCATACTGTGCTGCAAGGGATGCTCAAAGCACCATAATGTTGAAGGATTATGCTTAGAATGGAAATTATGAGGATTCTGGGTCTGGTACTGCAGACAAATAAAAAGAACAAAGGCTCAGTATATTCCTCACACTTGACTAGTTGCACTGGGAGCTGTTTTTGTCTTGCAATTTATGTTACTGTCAGTTCTTGTCATGATTAATTTCTCTTGCAGCTATTTCATATAAGACAAGTGAAGCTTAGCTATTTTAATTCCAGAAGACCAGTCAGATTTTGACTGGCTCATGCAGTTTGCACACTGACTTGCTTCTTCCAGTTCTCTACTGCCTGAAGAAGCCAAGCAGTGCTGAGGAAGGTGAGCAGGCTCCATCTACACTATTTAGCTTGTTTCTTTACTGCCATAAAATATTCCTTTGGCAGTGGGAAAGTGATGAACTGTGTACTGGTGGCCCATCCTCTGGAGAATATTTTCCAGAGAACTTTGTACAGTAGCTGAAGTGCCCCAGATGTGTGATTAGTCTATCAAATATCAAGCACTATTTGTGTCACCTCAAAATGCACCCATTAATTTAAATATTATGCCTTTTCAGTTTGGGGTGGACTCATATCCAGCTATTCATCAAGTTTTAGAGTAGCAAATGGTTTTTAGGATGTAGCATATAGAGTAAAAAGCCCGTCCAAAAGAGATACGAAAGCTCTGTGTTTTGGAAGTCTTGGTATGGATATGTGTATACACCTGTGCATGTAGAAGCCCTAAAGTCAGTTGCTGAACAGCAAATGGATCATACTGTTGACTTAAAAGGAAGAGCTTGAGACTTTCACACCAGTACCAAGAGCTGCACTGCCAGACCCTTTGAACCGTAACACAATGGTGCTATTAGAAACCCACCCCCACAACTATCGTATTTCACTTGTCAGTGAAATATCAAGCTGCAAACCTGCATTTGACTTTTGCGGGTGTTTTTTGTTTTTGTTTTGTTTGCTAATGGGCACTTCTACAGAGTGTTCCTTATAAGCCTTCCATCCTCTTCTGAATGTGCTTTAGTGAGATAAGTCCTAATGAATACAATGTTTCACCTGCCTAGTATATTGAGAAAGTGCAGATGACTGAACTGGGACTGAAATGACAGAGGTTTAAATGCCACGTCCAAAAAGAAGCTTGGATTTAAAGGCCAGGTATGCAAACCAGTTCTTTAATATGTGGATGTTCTCTTGATGCTGAAAGAATTGAGTGGCATTGATAAATCACCCTATTCAAGTGCTTGATAGCAGAATTCAAATATTTATGGAAATGTCCAATTAAGGCCTGAAAGAAGCAACAAACAGTGCCTCACCAATGAGTATAAGTTGGAAATCAGTGACGACAGAAATTGGGAAATAAGAGATACCTATAATTTGAACATAAATGGAAAACGCAAAGAGCTGAGAAGCAACGAGATTACACAAAATAATATTCCTAGCTACACAGCCACAGGTGTATGCTAATAGTGACTATACCAGTTTTTGCCAAACTGGTGTCATGGACTGAAAATCCCACCAGTCCCATTTTCAGCTGCCCATGCTAGTTGGGACTGTTGGGAGTTGTACTACAAAACATCAAAGTTGGCAATGGCTGGGCTATTTTGTCCGTCATTCTTATACCAAACTAGACCATTGCTTCATCTAGTTTAGTACTGACTACACTACAAGTAGCCAATGTGATGCTGTCCAAATGTTGCTGGACTGCAGGTCCCATCATACCTAACCATTGGCCATGTTGGCTGGGGTTGATGGAAGCTGGAGCCCTGTAGATCACTTCTGGTCTATACTGACTGGCTGTGACTCTCCAGAGTTTCAGATTAGGAGCTTTCCCAACATTATCTATTGATGCCAGGGATTGAATCTAGGACCCTATATTTGTATTACACGCTACCCATCCCCCAAGCTGAATTTTTCCTGAAGGGGTAGATCTGCTGTCACTTTTAAATGTCAAATGATGCTAGTAAACATGGCACATCAAGGCTGCAGTTGTATGCACCAGGGGGCAGGCCCCACTGAAAACAATCAGACTTATTTAAAAGAAAACATGTATAGGATTAGGCTGCAATGCTACTTGTTACTTAATGTAATGTGTCTTCTGTTTGTGGCACCACTTCTAATTTTCTTCAGAAATATTCAGTCAATGCCTTGTTTTCTTTACAAGCCTTTTGCTATTTATTCCAGAAAAAATGTATCCCAACACACAAAAACAAAAAATGCTCGAAAGAAGAAATGGTGGACAGAATGCCAGCTGCCAATTATGCTATTTGGAATAAATCTATAGACAGCAGCAGCTCCATCATCCACTAGTCTTGCATATCTCCAATTTGAGAAAACTCATCTCACATAACTGCAGCAGCTGTTACTGTTTGGATTGAGAATAGTAATAAGCCATATGGTATGCAAGAAATCCCCATACATATTCTCACATGGACAAATATTATTATTGCACAGGATAAACACATCACTATATTGATTTTTCTCTGGGGAAGCATACAGCCTTCAACCTAATTTTAAAAATATTGCCTGCTTCCCAGTGAGCCAATTGTCTAAAAGGAATGCATTTAGTTACCCAAAATAAGTTACTTAAGGTCTGAATTTCAGGGATACTTTTAACATTGTAATCAGATTTAAGCATTATTGTAGTAAAAAAAACAAGCATAAAGTAATCCCAAGCAGCCTTTAGGGAGAGATATTGGCAAAGGGGAACAGACATTTAAGTGTCTTTTAAGAAGATGTAGGTGCAGAAAATTTGTCAGTCCAGGACCTGTGTCAGATATAGGAGCTGGTGAATCAGGAGGGACAATGACCGCTTGATATGGCTGCAAGATTGGTGTGCATGTGAAGGAGATTGTAGTGGAACTCCCCGGGACAATGGCCGAAGTGTGTGTATCACAATTACAGCGGAGCTAAGGCAGGATATTAATACCAGCATATGGGCATTTATGACTTGATCCCTTCCTATGGAAAGGTGCACATACATATATGTTCTTAGAGAACAATATACTATGTCTCCTAAGTGTTCATGTCAGTCAAATGACATTGGTTGGGAATTCAGTTGTAACTGAGTGCAGAAGAATAAGCTTCTCAAACGGCATAGAAGGGACTCCTGTCCTACTGCAAGATTGAAAGTGTCATGTATTGACAATACAGGCACAGAGTTTTTCATTTTTCTCTCTCCAGAGATTTCCCTTAGGGCCTGGTCTGTGTGCATATATCATTTGTTTTCAAGTTTACTGCTGCACTACCTGATATTTGAGGCAGAATTTGGCAGCTTAGGAATGTGGTGACTGTGCCTAGGGAAAACTCGGAACCAAAGGATGGAAGGGTATTTCCAGTAGGAGCTTCCAATTACTTGAATCAAACATTGGACTCAAACTTTAAAAAACAAACAAACAAACAAAACGAAAACCTCTAATACTGACCACATGCAATCCTGACAGCGTCAATCTTAGAGTGAACAATAGCATTATTGTTTCACATTTGCTCCATTTCCCCTTTACAGTTCTTGCTTCAAAACCGTCTTCCTAAATGCCAAGAGACCTCTGGGTGGAAAATTAATTCTGCAAAGAACACTTAACGGCTATATAATGATTGCCTGTAATTTACCACTGAAGCTAATTAAAGGGGAAGAGGGCTGAGCTCTTTGAACTGCTCATACAACTGCAAGTCTGGCACTGTTAGCTGAAAGCCTACCTGCAGATCTTAACTGCATGCTTTCCTGATCTGCATTTGAGTACTACTACTGTGGGGAGATCTGGTATCAAAGTATGATATCTTTCCCTCTATAAACTAGCAAACAGAGATCCTGCAACAAATGTGGGATAAGAAGTAACAAGATTTATTTTTTTTAAGCACAGTATGAATATTTCAGTAGAGCCAGAAGCTTAGGATATAGTGACATAGTGGGGCACTACAAAAACCTGTAGGAATAGAGAGAACCAGTGGGAAACAATTATCTCTGAATATAAAACTATATAGGAAGGGCAGCGAAGGACATGCTGGAGGTGGTATCACCTTGTTCATCAAAGAGGGCACGGAATTCAGCAAGCTAGGAATCCCAAAAGGTACAGATTCATTGTAGGTGGTGAAACTTGCCTTGATTCTGCTTACGGTACTTGAGCATCCTGTTTTCCATTGCTCACTAACCTATTCCCATTCCTCATAGGGCAAAGAATTGACCTAGGGGACCAGGGAGAGGGTAACTGATAGGTGAAGAGTTCTCCCTTGCAGACGGGAAAGGCTCACTGGGACCCTCCTTCCCCCGACTGTTTGAAAAGTCAAATGTGCTGCTAGCATTGCTATGTTGCCAGCATCTTTCTTTTCAAACTGTTGAGGCCCAGCGGACCTCTTCCTGTCTCTCAGATGTTTCATCTTCACCTATTGAAAACTATAGAAATTTAAAGTGTTCCACTTTAGTTGGTTTGTGCCCTTCTTTCTTAGGTAAGAAAAAAAGACATTTATATTATTGTTCAATAATATATTTCAATTTAAATAATGAGAGACAAATCCCAGTGATCTCATAAATATAGATATGCATCTGTGCAGATTACCCAATTCATTTTGCTTTTCTGAAGCTCTGCTATCTATAAGTGCACAACAACAATTCTCTTGGGATATTTTAATTATTTCGCCACCTGAAACAATCACAGACATATTCACCCTTCTGTTCCATGGTCTCTGGGACATGAAGGCCCCAAGGGGCCACCAAAATCATGAGAGTTTTGACCTTGGAGGGTAGGAGAGATCTAATGTTGGATGCCCCCTTCCCTCTGCCATGGAAATTTCTGTAGCCCTTTCTTCCTGACCTCAAAGCTCTGATATCACTAGGGTTGAAAAGGGGACATGCCAGAGAAGGACCAGGGGAAGGCACTGGATCCAATATCATCCTAGTAGTTCTCTGACATGCCCCCAAACCAGGAAAAAGCTACACCAACCCAGAAGCTGCCATAGCTCACTTTCCTCCCACAGTATTCAGTGGGATTCCCCACAAAAGATAATCTGAAAAAGATGTAGAAGTGCAATAACAGTCCTCTGCCTTGCTTCTGCTTCTGCTTCTGCCTTAGCAACAAGCACATCTACTTGTACAAGTAGAACCACCTATGTTTTTTAGATCCTTGCTATCTGCTTGAGCCCTCCATGCCATGTGCCAGAGGCTCCCTAATCCCCAGAACCAGCTTTTCAGGTGTAGGGCTTAGACAGGCATGGGGGGCGGGCCTCAGTGAAAATGGATGGACTAAGTTGCCTGGGTGGAAGTGGATACAACTCAATGAGGACACAATCCCAAGGCCTTTCTCTCTCTCCCCTCCTCCTTAATTTCAAACATGGCCCAAACCTGCTATACATGCACAACAGATATATCTGTTGACATAGACAGTTATAAACAAACACATAAAGTATATGGAAACAAACACCAAGGTATCCTGGGACAGACATTCGCATCTGGTACTTGCTTAGCAAAATAGTTAATCCAGTTTTAATAAGAAAGGATATACTGGGAGGTCCTGCTAATTGCAGGTCATCCACACCATATTACATGAATAGTTTCCCCTCCCCCACTTCAATCTTTTGAAGGGCAGAAAAATCAAATAGCTACCTGTTACCTTCAGTCTTGCTTTGGTCAGGGCTGTTGTATTATTAGTGTCAGTGACTCCCAATGCTAGAAAAGCAGCTTTTAATTGATTTAAAACACAAACATACACACAAACAAACACACACAAATAATTTTACTGTATTCCATTAAAACAAATTCATCAACTACTTTCTTCAACCATTTCATTCAGGGAGATATAAACCTAAAGTAAAGCTGTTATTTCAACAGATGCACACACAGAGAGAGATATTTTAAATTCCAGTAAAGAAATCAGTTTCATTTGTTATATTCTATTCTTAAAAGTGGTTATAATACTGTGTTAAAAGAAAGCTTTATTTTACATTTCAAGACCAATGGGAAATTATAGTTAATCCTCAGTACAAAAACACTGAAAGACTGATAACGACTTTTTCCATTTTGAGATAGCCTGGATCCACAACCACTTTCATCTGAGATTCCTAAACTTGTAAATTTCCAAAGTAAGAAACACACTTTTACTCAGCATCCATTTTACTTACCACTTCCCTCTCAAACACAGACTTGCTTGCAAAAGTATCCATAATGAAAAGCGAATGCCATTTATCTTTTCCTTTTCAGAAAGGAAACGTTTCACTGCCAGAAGCGAATTATGAACAGAATTTACTGAGCACTTCCTGACTCAAAGAGACTCCGTGGCAAATGAGTTTAGAACGATCTGGGTTGTGGCATTTTATTTTGTGATTCAAATGTTAAGTATGTCTCACTTGACTGGATGCTTGCAAAACATGCAATAAGGAAACAAGGAAAGAATAGACATCCCCCCAGCATTATTCGTATTTGAAAATGTTCGGCTCAAGTTACCATGTGTCATACAGCTTGGCCACTCCTACATATACTGTTTCTCATATGCAAAATCCAACCTCTTAGTGGGTGTTATGAGGAAGGAAACCAAATATCAGACCAGATGTTTGTAATTAGATACTGCATGTTCAATGTGAATGAAAGTACATAACATACAAACTTTTTGTGCACTTTAGGAATATTGCATGGAAAATTAAGGGAGCTGTTATAAGAGGCGTTACTTCTTTTAAACTTTCTGCAAATGCCTGGTGCTTTTGCATGGGAGTAAAACACTCAGCTGAATTCAATGCCATGCCCTAACTTGCTGGAAACAATTATTTCTACATTTTAGATGCAATTTCATTCTTGCAATTGGTAACTGAAGGAATACCTTCTAAAAAGCAAATTGTTGATATGGGGTCATCAGTTTGGATGAGGAGCTTGTCATGGAGAGCCTTTAAGCCTTTGTCCTCTGCAGTAGTCCTGATCTAGATTGAGACCCCCGTTACTGCTATTTGCATTGGAAGTTTTATTTCCAAGGTAACTATGAGGTGCTAATCTAGTTGGCCTCTAATCACCACCAGAAAATTTCTTGAGTTATGTCAGAGTTTCTTATGTAGTTTGCTCTCCCAGATTGATTTTGCTTTAACAATTAGCTGGCATGGAGGGGAGGGCGGGACAAGCTGGTTCAGGACTGTGATCTGGGTGGATATGTAGCTGTAGGCTAGTATAGAAGGCAGCATGCTTCTGAATACCAGTTTCTGGAAACCACAGGAAGGGAGATTGCTCTTTTGCTTGGGTCCTGCTTGTGGGTTTCACACAGGCATCTGGTTGGCCACTGTGAGAACAGGATGCTGGACCAGATGGGCTATTGACCTGATCCAGCAGGCTCTTCTTATGTTCTTAAGAGCATTGTGCTCATATAGGATTGTGTTGCTAGATAGACGGTGTTCTTTCTCACTATTGCCTCTTGTGTTCTGGCTAGAGCTAATATGTATGGGAAACGTCCTGCAGCCTCAGGACCAAGAGATAGTACTTGGTTGGGAGCAGTAGTGCTTACTGATATCAGTGTTTATTTTAAATAGTTCTACAGCGTAATCCTATGCTCTGCAGCAGAGTGTCAGTGGAGTGTAGGACTGGATTTCAGCTCCCATTGCTGGCACAAGAATAAATACCTGTTGGTCTGCTAGTCTTTGACCATTCCACCAGGCATCCTTCATTCTAACCAGTTGAGCAGAAAAGGGTGGCATCTTCCACTACTTACAAATTATTAAAATGGTAGAGTGGTATTAGAGTAGTGTAGCCTTCCCCAACATGGTGCCCTCCAGATGTTTTGAACTATGACTCACACCAGCCCCAGCCCCAGCCAGTATCACCAAGGATCAAGAATAATGGAAGTTACAACCCAACACATCTAGAGGGCACCATGTTGGGGAAGCCTGGAGTAGCCTATTAGAGTGGTAATGGTCCCTAACCAATGGCACAACACTGAGATACTGCTGCAGAGGGGTTTTAGTGGAAGTTTATAAGCCAAGTAGGTCGTGGCTGAAGACCTTTGAGCCCCTTTGCTTTGGACACAATTATGCTAGAAGTGGTGCATGTTTCAGCTTGCTCTGAAGCAGCTAAATGAGATGGTGTGATCAGGCTGTAAATCTCTTAATTATTAGTCTAAAACAGCCAGATAATTGTTAAAAAGGGAGGAGGTTTCAGCACAATATTTGTAGTTTGCTGCACAGCAAAAGTTCTTCATTTTCAAAAATGCCAAAATTCAGCTTATGAAATGCAGCTTTTTAATTTTTTTTATTTTTTTATTCTTCCCCCTCCCCTCCCCTCCTTTGAAATCTGCAGCCAAGCCACTGAATCTCTCTTATTTAGCCTCACATTTTGTCAAACACAGACAACATTGTCTCTTTGCAAGGAATTGTGAACCCTCTGGCCTTGCCAATTACAGTCAGGATGTCTCCAGTGCTTTATTTATTGTTTAGAACTGGGTGAATATAGGCCAAAGAGTTTCAAATATTTCCTTTAACTCAGCTCTTTAGCCCAATGTCCGATCATTTGTATTCTTGTCTCTGCAGAGTTCTTGTATTGTACCTTGCCTTCTGTTCTTTAATTGAATGGATTATCAGCTTCCTGCATAGCGCCAGTAATTATGTTTAGAAAAGTAAGGATGCAGATTTGTACTTTAAACAGGAGGAGTGTATTTATTATAAGGAGTACAAAATAGCTATTCTTTGTTTGTTTTGGGTATGCTTCTGCTATACTTAGCAGTAGAAAAATGCCAATGAAAATAAAGCAAAAATGACTTAGACTGCAATCCTATCCCCACTTACCTGGCAGTAAACCTCAGTGAACATAGTTGGATTTATTGCCAAGTAAAAATCCATAGGATTGTGTTGTTTGTTCAGTTTTGGTTTGTAGATGTCCTTGCCAGACAATGGGAAGAATTTCAGCTGAAAATAAAGAACGGAAGGTATTCTAAATAGAATTAAAGAAGAACTGACTGTAGACTTCAAAATCTCCTGATTTCTTTTTAAAACCTGAGCTTTTCTGATGAGGAAACAGGCTATTTCCTCAAGATCACAGTGACCATCCATCAAACATCTTTTTATGCTTACTGAGAACGAGGCAAAGTAATTCAGTGAAAAGTCTGAAGTTCAATTGCAGCCTTTTGCAGAAAGCTAGCAAAGGGTGAGAAATGAATCACCTTTATGCACCATTTCTGTAGCACTCTTTTTTTTATTGATCTACTCACAAAAAGAGGTTTGAACATTTTGAAAGCCAACTCAACGCCTTTGATCATACACAACTCAGAGATTTCTTAAACCTATAGCATGCAGTTGCTTATACCGCAAGTAGAATTTTTAATATAGTTTTATTCCAATAGAAGAGGGAATGGGCCCTTTATAATGCAGCTTCAGGGCCAGTTCACATGACCCTTAGTTATGTGAAGGGCTGTTTCCTTTTATTTAGAATACTGTTTGAACTTAGATAGTGATTGGTCATTCTAAACTATGGGGGAAGGGGATGCCCCCCAGTATAAAAATTAAGGACAGCTGTCTGCAAATGTCATTAAAAACCCCCCTGATTACAGTTACGTAATGACTTTTCTGTTTGCATCTCCAGAGCCCTTTTAGCACTGAATTCTAAAATGTGGAGAAAGAAAACAATCTGTCTTTTGAAGGAGTTGTAGTAGACCTGCTAGCATTAAAAAACATAACATCATTTTTATTATACGAAAACAACTAAGGCAAAGTGAAATACCTTTGTTGTTTTTTTCCTTGCTTTTATACAAGTAGACCCAAGTACAATAATGGCTGTCCAACAAAATGTGCTCCAACATCTCTGCTCAAACTGCTTTCCTCAAGCTGCCTGCTCCCCACTCAACTTATTCCTTTCACAGTCATTAACTGCATACTGCTACCAATTATCATAATTACGATGCCCAGGCTGTGCCCTTGATTGATCCTAGAAGTGAACACAATTTATACACAAGAGAGCTTCTGAGGGAAATATAAACAAGTTATTTGACTTTGGAACAAACCCTTTAAAAATAAATCAGAATAAGAGGAGTCAGTCAGTCTCTCCCCTCTGTCTCTTTTAACCTGTCATATCATATTTTTATACACAGTTTTCTCAGACTAGTACTGCAGAAACTTGCTGTGATCCTATTAACATAGCCATCAAGCACTATGGGAAGACTTTTATGCTGTAAAGCAGGATGGACTGCCACAATGAGATTGATATGTCAAAACATGGCTAAGTCAAACATGTGAAAAGCTAAATCATTAGGATTGTTCACGCAAAAAATTATATACAATTTCTGGAAAAGGAGGAACAGGTTTGTGTCTGCAGGCCATCCAGATCTAAGCTTGTTGGCAGAAAATAGTGAACAGTGCTAACACACTTATAAGTGTAGGCTCTGAATATGCAACTTGAACCCTGCCACTACAGACTACACATACACAGCCTATGTGTGTGCCCCTTGCGCACTGTAGACTCTGTTCGTTAACACTGTCAAGCTATAAGAAGGATTTTGCCACAAATTAGATGCAAATGTGGTAAGACAATCTGTTCTCTGAGAGTCACTGCAGTCCTGGGCCAATTTCATGAGCAAACCAAGCCACTGCTATGAGCAACAATATTTTTCGGGGGTGCACACAAAGCTGCATATAATCAAAGGAGTGTACTTCAGGATCCCATGCAGTGATACAAATTATGCTGGTGTGTATCACTCAGATCATGTAACTCAATTGGTTTATGGCAGCAAAAAATCTTGGCTAATTCTTGAGTTCATGATAGCTTTCCTTATGATACCCATCCTTGCTCTAAAAGAAACAAGGCAGGAAATAAGCTAACTTGTGGCCTTTCAGATGCTGTTTGACTACCACTCCCATCATCTCAGATCATTGACTATGCCAGCTAGGGCTAATGGGAGTTGGATTTGAACAACATCTGGAGGTCCACAGGTTAGCCACCCTTTGGAGAGACTCTATGATACTTCTTAACCTGTTTGAAATGTTCAGAAATGTCAATGCATTAGTATATGTTGGCACAGATTCAGAAGGCCAGTGCACATAATAAGCAGAACCCGTCAGCAATAATGGCTGCTGTCCTGGCTTCTGATCTCAATTTCCCCTCAAACTCAGAAGAGCACTATCCCGTCTTCCTGGACCTTCTAGGGAAGAAGATGTTGCTTTGCCAAACTCCTCTAGCTTGTAAGACAACGCTCCTAATGCCGTCCTCCTCACCATAGGAGCTGATAACTGCCAATATTCCTTTAAGGGCACAGAAGGGGCAGGGTCAACACCAGGTCCAGATGGGCCAGATTTAATAAGATCCCTGCAATTTTGAGTTAACAGGTCTCCTCCAACCATCAGCTGTCAGAGTGCTCTGTTAGATTTTGCCCCATCAGCAAATAATTCCCCTGAGTTGTGAGGAGACAGAACAGCTACTCAGGGATACCCATGTGGTGCATTTCAAATGGGAAGAAAAATGTGTTTTAGGGAGTTAAAGCAATTAAAGTATAAGCAGTTTGGCAAGGCAAGATGAATGAGCAAACCATTGTTTCATATACCTACATTTATCTTCTTGCATGGCAGTCATATAAGCATACTAAGAATCTCCCTCTTTTCCTGCCACCCACATGAAAACTCCTGAATACAAAAGACACAAAGCCATGCTGTTCCAAACACCTGGCAAGGGTAAATTGTTCTACTACCAGAAACACAGCCTCTCCTTTCCCCTCCTAATGAAATAACAACCATCGTGTTCTAACCTGTGGAAAATTTTGAAGGGAGAAGGATGGATATACTTCCTGCACCAGGAAGCACCCCAAAAAGAAGCACGTGGAACTAAAGTAGAGTCCTAGCTCTATGGCACACATAGCACAACCTGAAGGAGAAGAATACTTTTGTTTCATAGATTTACTGGCCACTTCTCATTATTAAGAATTATAGCCCACAATTAGCATTAGGCATGCCACCCATGGACCATCTTTCCTTTAGCTCAGAAATAATCTGAGTTATTCCCTCAGTATACTGACAAGCACTTTAGCTTATTCCTAAACTTAAGCTGAATTTGCCTCTCCTGCACCGTGAAGTCTCAAATTCCCTACTACCCTGCTCAGAACCTGAAAACTCATCTAATTTGTTGAGTTCTGATCATGGAAAAAAAATACACACACAACTGAATACACACACAAAGCCCTTCGGACCTTTGCACTAATTTCTTGGGGGCGTTGCAGGTGGAGCCAGAAGCACGTGAATTGGGAAAAGTAAAGTAGTCCCACCAGTATTTGAAATACTGGTAGCATCATGTATATATTTGTTCGGAAAGTACAATTTGGGTGTGAAGAAACAAAAAGAAATTAATATGATTGGCTATCGTGGTTAGAGAACAGCTGTTTTATGGCAAAACTGGGAATGTATTGCATTGGGAACAGGGTTGCTATTTGCGTTTTGAAATGACACAAAAATACAAATGCAAATGCCAATACAAATGCTGGTTCCTATGCATGAATATGTAAAGAAGAGAAAGATTTTCAGATTATGCCAACACTACCAGTTGATTCAAATCTTGTGTACCATAGAAACATGTGTGGCATCAATAATATTCCCTTAACTGTGAGATGCCAGCTCCCACTTCCAAAATGCACTTCTAACGCTGTGTCTGCACATTCTTTATTAAGGACCATTGAAAATTTACTATCTGTATTCTATTTCACAGGAAATATGGTTCTAAGTGTCAAGGAACAAGACTCAGGATGATTAATTTAAGCAGCAGAGATATGTGGTGTTTAAAGACATCACCGAGATACTTTTGTCCAGCTGCACACAAGGATGTGAAACAAATTGATTGTGATGGATTTTAAGTGACAAGCAGAACTGCAGAAGGGCCTTACAATGCCATTGTAGTCACACTGGCATAAACTGCTTCATGTACCAATCACGTGTAACCATCAATAAAAACAGGGTACAAATCACATGGAATTAACTGATAAAGGAATCTCAGTCATTATTACATTAATCTGGGGGTGCATCAGGAAAAAAATGAAAAGACTAAAGTCAACCTTGAACTATAAAGCAACTAATTAGAACACCTACTAGATCATTAAAACATTAAAGGCACACCTTCATGCAGTGGAGGAGCTTAATGCCATTGAATGTTAATCATTACAGAGCAGGGCTTCCTTCAGAGGTTAGTATCCCTGGCACCAGATGTGGCTCACAAGCTTTCAGGGTCCCACTGCTGTTCCCTGGAGACTCCTGGGCCTGCTGGTCCTCCTCTGTGCTGTCAGTGCTGGTTCACCTGCCCTTTCTGAGTGTTCAGGCAGTGGCAGAGGGTGGGATTCAGCTATGTTTTACTCAGAGTAGATCTACTTAAATTAATGAACACAACTAAGTGATGGGGATCAGATGCAGAAAACCAACAGTGGTGATGGTGGCAAGGAGAACGGAGCCCATCTTACCCATGGCTTTTCAGAAACTTGGAGCTGGCATAGTTGCTCGGTATCCCGGGCAAATGAATTCTATAACTGTGAAGCAGCCACAGAGGATAAAGTCTCTACTCATCTCTTTGCATGGATTTTGTCACTGCTGGGTCAAAGGCAAGCAGCAACAGATGGACGACAAAAAGTGCAAACTGAAGGTTGGAGAGACAAGATGGGCAAGATGGAGTCTCAGAGTCAGTTCTGTATAAGGTTAACATGGAAAGTCAATGGTGCAGGGACAGATGGTGCAATGCAGGCACACAGATGACAGACTGGAATGTCCGTAGGTAGAGAGACTAGCGGATAGTCTGGCAGTAATACTGGAGAGTCACAAAGTCATGCCCAAATACTCCCTTGTTGTCCAGGCAAAGATCCAGACCTAAGCTGGAGCCATGCCAAGGGAGACCAAGGGGCTGCCTGGAAGCAGAGCCATCCTGAGGCCTGGGATGATGAGACTATCCTTTTCACTTACAACCTTCAGTGGATTACCAGAAAGGACATGAGTGGAACGATAAGGAGTCTCTTTGGATGAGTTCTGATTAATCTCATTTCAGAGGGAGTAGGCAGGAATTTGCAATAATTGAACCTAGGGATTCTTCTGGAAGATAGGGCCAAGCAACGGAGGGCTCAGAGAAAAAGCTGAAGTCCAAAGCTCCCCACTGGGAGTCAGGGCTGCTTTTGAAGAAGCAAGATAATATGCTCTTAGCAATTCAAGCTCATTAGTAATTAAGCTGCTGTGTTCTGCACTAGTTGCAGCCTTACCCATCATAGCCAAACTAAAAGGGCAAAAATAATAACAATTTATATGCAAATCTTTTAAAGCCCTTTCACATTTTGTAAAGATAAAAGCAAAATTAAAGCAACTCTGTGGATGTAGGTTGACTAGTTTTGCAAGTGTATAGCCTCAGTAATGAAAATTTCATTTAGCCAATTATAGAGAATATGACCAGCATGCTCAAAAGGCCGCTAAAGGCAAACAGGTGCAGAACAACCTACTTTGCAGAGGTAATATACACTTTCTCTCTTTCCACTAGATGGCAGTAAACGTTTGTTCAGTTTCAGTGATAAAATAATGGTCATAAACAAAAATGCACAAAACGGAATTTGTTCTTTACAATCTTTAAAGGTTAATGGATTATTAAATTATGTTTACATAGTATGCTACCATGAAGTTGTAAATATTGCACTTTCAGTTTGGAAGACCATTTCTACTTGCGTTTATGCACACGAACAGATATCACTTGGTGAGGCAAGAGGGGGTTAGCTCCAAAGCTTATACAAAATAGAAATATGGACAAAAATCCTATTAAGTCACTACAAATACACTTCCTTCTCTGACAACCTCTGCCCCCGCCCCCTACAGCCACAAAACACTCCCCTCTGTCCTATTGTTACTACATTCTCTCTCTCTCTCTCTCTCTCTCTCTCAGCCATGTTCCTACCTCCTTAATTTGAAGTCTGAGACATGATTCTACTGTCAACCATCCCATGCTACTCCCAGAGTGAGGAACTGTAACCCTGCAAAACATTGCCACAAATGGTTTCTTGGGGGAAATGTTTCTACCCCAAGCTAAATTCCAAAGAATCCAAAGGAGAGTAAAATATCTCCAATCCAAACCAAGGGGGTGGTTTCAGAAGTCTGCTTTCCTGGACCAGTTTTGTTTGTAAAGGCTGTGGGATATATATCCCCCTCCCTCAATAAATTAACACTGGAGAAGATAAAACACAATCCAGTGGTAAACATCAATAGATTTACTGGAATATTTGTGGGCGGGGCACTTTTTCATTTTCAAAAAGATAACCCTAGGTGGGAACTTAAATGTGTATCACCAGGTCGGTTTTTGATGAAAAGTTTTGACCCCAACACATACCATTAGCTGAAATAAGCAAAGCACCTTGCATGTCATGTTCAGTTGGTTTCCTTGAAATATGGTTGTTGGTTTTGGTGCTAGATGCTTCTTTGTGTACTGGAAAAAAATTAAATGGCTGAAATTTGGGGACTGTTTGCAGGTGACAATGTTCTAGGAGGCCTATATTGTATGGCTACCTTTTGTCAATTTTGCAACAAATACTACACTGGGGTATAATTTTACCTCCAAACTGCTTTAAAATGAATCAGATTATTGTTTTCCTAGCCCAGTATTGTCTGCTCCGATTGGCAGGAGAAAATGTCTCAGCCAATGCACAATGCAAGCTAATCACAATGAATGAAGAGGGAGAAGCTGATTAGGAGCCACTGAAACACTTTCTTGATGTGCCTCTATCCTGAAAAACTGTAATCTGTGTTGGAATTACTTGCAAGCCACATATGGCCCTGAGGGCAAGTTTAGGCATCTAACAACATGGGCTGTGTCTAAGGATGCTTAGGAAATCCAATATTTGCAAGTTCGGATACAAACCGACCTGATCTGTAGCCTCAAAATGTTTTTTGTGCTTCCTGGATGCACTAATGAAGTTTTGACACCCGACCATAACAGACCCTCCAAGTGTCCCTATTTTTCAGGGACAGTCCTGGATTTACAGAAGCCATCCCAGTTTCTGATTTGATTCCGCAATGTCCCACTTTTCCTTAGAATGTCTCTATTTTCATTGGAGAAATGTTAGAGGGTATGGAATAGGACGTCACTATTTTCACCTGAGAAATGTGGGAGGGTATGCCATAAATGTTACATATATAACCCAATACATTACAGACACACACACACACACACACACACACACCCACACACACACCAACAGGCTTATCAATTATCTGAATGCTGGTTGTTTTGTAGCCAAAGCAGCAACAACGCCAAACAAGAGACAAGTATCAGTCAGTAGACATGGCAGAACTCTGAGGTTTTTAAAGATCTGCCCAATGAAGACTGAGTATACTCAGTAGACATGGAGAGCTGAATGACTATGGTGCTGCAGAACTGGAAATATAGGGGCGGGGATTAATGGAATTGAGGCTGTGTATACATGAAGCCTTTGTACACAGCAGCTTGCAGTTGTACACAATTTTGCACAATATCATCTACAGCAGTAGCTAATATCTGTGTTGTCTTTGCACACAGGTGGGCAAGTTTTCAAACAAGTGCACAACACTGAGATCGAGCAGTGAAGGTACCGCCAGAAGAAATGAGGTTACAGGGAACCAGGCAGGGGGCTTTCTCGCTAGTCGCACCAGCCCTGTGGAACACCCTCCCATCAGCTGTCAAGGAAATAAACAACTATTTGACTTATAGAAGACATCTGAAGGCAGCTCTGTTTAGGGAAGGTTTTAATGTTTGATGTTTTATTGCGTTTTTAGTACTCTGTTGGGAGCTGCCCAGAGTGACTGGGACAACCCAGTCAGATGGGCAGCAAACAAATATATATTGCAGCCTTTTGAAAAAGGGACTAGAAACTGATGTCTTGCTCTACTGATATACAGAGGATACATATCAGTATACAGAGGTGACTTTACTGCTTTCTATTTTCCCTATTTCATTCATAGACAAGTTAAAAATGGTGAGAGGGAGTGGCATAGCTAGCTTGCAATGTCATTAGATCTGCTCTAATAGAAGGCGGCCTGAGAACGTGCTCTCTGTGTACATATGTATGCAGCAAGCATTTGAGAGGTGTGTTCTCAGCACAAAACAGATTATATCCATTCCAGCAGAATGCACAGAATCTAGACAAATAGGGTGGGGCAGGGATGACGTGAGGGTGACGTAGGGTGTATAGCACTCCCCAAAAGGCACTTGCATCCAGCACCGAATGCACAGTATCACACACTGCATACATGCCCTGAGAGGCTGGAATTCTGAACAGCCCCACGCCACATTGTACTGTAAATCCCAGTTTATTTCTATTATTCAGCAAGGAGAACTGTGCAAGTCAGTACAAACGTACAACAGATGTTCTCAAACAAAGCTAATTTATAAACCATTCTTCTGCCTTATAAATTACAGCAGTATATATTTATCTATTTATTTCGCTTTGTTAATATGAGTGTGCAAGGAATTATAAAATTCCTTCTGTTTTAACTCTTGCAAGTGGATGCCCATTTGCTGTTCTTTGATTACTGAATTTGAGGCTATAGAAAAATGCTTGATTACCTTCATTGTACATCCAACAGTCATGTTCATAAATAGGTTGGGTTTGATATTTTTTTAAAAAATGGAAGTAAAGGTTGAATGCTACTATAAAACACCTGCTTTTAACAACTGCACATTATAGCTTTACTGTGAGAAACACACGTTGATTATGTTTTTAAAGAGACCTTTCAAAGAAAATCAAAGGGAGTGTGTGTAAGCAGCGTACACACACTTTAAACTGCATATCTATTGGGCTGCCAGATTGGCACTCTGAGATTCATTTCCCAATTAAAGTAACCAATATATATGTGATAGTAACCCAGCTTCACAGGAAGTCTTGTTATGAAACCAACATTATCTGCACACCCCCAGTTTCTCTAAACCTTGTTGCTAACAAACAATGATAGTAATGGTTAAGCTTGCTTCAAGAATAACCCTCAGTGGTGGCTTGTTCATTAAGTTGAACTGTTTCATCAACTTCAGTCTGCCCTCAGCCAGCCCCGCCTGTCTGCCAACCAGTCCAAGGTATAGAACTGCCTGTCAGGTCCCACCTCCTTAGTCTCAGAGTTAACCTTGTAGAACTCAGCAGAGAAGAAGATGGGGACAAAACTCAACTTAATTGGCTCACTCCCCCTGTCATTAGCTCTGTTTCCGTCTACTGTTAACCTCCCTGCTTTCTGCCCCACCAGTCCCAATGTGCACCAGATACCATGGCTAATTCCCAATTCCCATATCAAATGGAGCTTTTAGAAACTTCTAAAAGGCTTTGTCTTCTGGTTGACCTAGAAGCAACTGAGTTGTAGAGCAGGGATGCTGTTGGACTATAACTGGATGGGACTGATGGGAGTTGGAGTCCAATAACATCTGGAGAGACACATGTTCCCAGTCCTTGCTGCAGTGGATGACAACAGGAAGATTGGCTTGCAGATCTCCCAGTGGGTCCGAGCTTAGTAGCTGATGTTTGTCAGGGACAACTAGTCAGGGTTTGGCATAAAATAACAGAATTGTAAAGTCCTGAAAAGTCATCTAGTCCAACTCCCTGCAACGCTGGAATCACAGCTAAAGAATCACTGACAGATGGCCATCCAACCTTTGTTTAAAGACCTCCAATGAAAGAGAGCCCACAACATTCCAAGGTAGTCTGTTCCACTGTCAAACAGCTCTTACCACCAGGAAATTCTTCCTAATGTTTAGTTGGAATCTCCTTCCTTGTAATTTTAATACAGTGGTTCTGATCCTACCCTCTGGAGCAGCAGAAAACAAGCTTGCTTCATCTTTCATGCGACAGATATCTGAAGGTGGTTATCATTTCACCTCTCAGTGGGTGGGCTCTCATCAAGTACCAGGGCCTCAGCAGCTGCCAGATGAAGCCAATACCCGATTCTGCCCCCCTCAACTAAATCTACAATTGGAACATTTTGTTGTCTTTCCAGTATGCAATTTATATGCTACTCCTTTACCGCAATCACGGCTTGATCCAAGAAGATGAGGAAAGAAGAGTAGGATGGCCACAAAGAAGAATAGGATGGAAATAATTCAGTTGCTTTCAGATATCTTGACTATGTTGTTTTCTCAGTTTTCCAGGTAAATGAGGTTGTATTGTATGCAAAAATAACCCTCCTCTCTTCCTCCTTAGAGGAAAGCCTCCCACAAAGATGCCTACAAAGAGGCTCACAAATATTTCAAGTTTAGATGTATATTAAAACCATATGAATAATGCATGGCATTCCTCTAGTATCATTGTGTGCAGTGTTCTGTGATGCTGGCAGATATTCCAAGACCATAAAGATGGTGTTTCACTGGAAGTTGCGTTGCTAGCTCCCTTTTGTGCTTTTGAAGGGGCATCTTAAGAGGCTGTCAAACACTGGAGAAGGAACTTGCATTCTGATTTTAGTAAGACGGTAAATAAAGCTCCAATATTTAAATTTCACACTCCTTGTAGGTGGAAGAATCTCAAATAAAAGTTTCTGTTGGAAAGAACTTTGTTCACTGGTGCTAATTTTTTCACCACCAGTTTTGGGTGTTTATTTGAATGAAGAGAGGCTTATAAAAGTAAGCAAATAAATAATGCTAATATGTGGAAATGAAGCACTATACAGTACACATTTATATTTGACTTCCATTTTTTAACTTTCATTTGTTACTTCCATATAGTGTAAGTACACATCAGTTTATTTAGATAATTAAATGACTCACAAGGTATCTCTGAGCTGTACTATAAAACTGCTTCTCTGACAACCACCAAGCACTGAAAATGTATTTTACAGAGAATGGAGAACTTGTTAAAGGGGCAGACAATGTAGTGTCCTCCAGATATTGTTGAAACTACATTGTAATCCTTGACCATTGGCCATGCTGGGTAAGGCAGATGGGAACTGGAGTCCAACAACATCTGGAAGGCACTGTGTTGACTATCCCTCCTTTATTTAATAAGCTGCCGTCAGATGTCGTGCTTGGCTCTTTTGTGAGAAATGTTAAATCATTCCATTGGGCATACCATATAAGATTGCATAATTTCCAGGACTGGCTTGGATAGTACATGAATTAACTGTCTCATTAAAAATAAAAATATTATTTTATTTATTAACATTGTTTACTGTCCTTCATCCATAGATATCAGGGTGGTTCACGACATAAAAACACAATACAAAAACACAAAATACATAATGAAAACAGGAACAATAAACCAATAGCCCCTTCCCCACAAACACATTTAAAAGGGATATAAGATGATAATGAGCCAAAGGCCTGGTTGAAGAGGAACGTTTTCTCTTGATGCCTAAAAGTATGTAACAATTGCATCTTTATTTAAGGAACAGGAGAGCCCAGCAAAGTTCCATCTAGCCCAGCATTCTGTTCTCAGAGTTGCCAGCCAGACACCTAAAGGAAGCCCACAAGTATGTCATGAGCACAGTGGTATTCTCCCATGCCTGAACTCCAGCAACTTGTATACAGAGACACACTGCCTCTGATACTGGAGGTACTGTATAGCAATCATGGCTAGTAGCCATTCATACTCTTATTCTCCATGAGTTTCCCTAACCCTCTTTCAAAGCTGTTCAAACTGGTCACCGTCACACCTTGTAGTAGCCAAATCCACAGTGTTAGCTGAGTGCTCCATGAAAAACGACTGTAACTAGCCATTTTCTGGACTTTCCCCAGTTCTATATTCTTTTCGGTATTTGTGTTACTGCTCCAATTTCTATAATGGCATTGCAGTGCTTACTGCCTTCTTTTCCATTTCTTCCCCCACGTGCCTTTTAAACTCTACTGCTAGCAGTGAAGAATCCAATATGCACATTGTGCTGCTGTACACTATAGTTGTCAACACTGTCAGGATAAATATGACCTATGAAAGCACAGAAAGCGACAGCATTTTTGACCTTTAATGTTTGGCTTCGCATTTGCCCCAAAGCAGGTGACCAAAAAGAAAGAAAGAAAAAAGAGTCAGGGCCCTATTTAAAAGCCTCAAGCTGCCTGCTTCTCTCCCTCACGGTGCCTGGTATTAATATGCTGCAATACTAAACAAATAAATATGACACTTATGCCTAGATCAGCCTTCTCTCTCTCTTTTTTTTAAATGATATTTATTGAAAATTTAAAATTACAGAGAAAAAAAAAGAAAAAGGAAAAAAGATAGACAAAAAAAAAAAGAAATTCAACAATACAAGTCAATAAAAAGAAAAAAGGGAAAAAACAAAACACACAATACATCAAAACCAAAAACAAAAGCAGACAAAAAATTCAAAAAACAAATTCAATATTCCCAAATCTTTATCTTTCGTTAGCTTGTTTCATCGACCTCCTCACACCTCCCTTTTTTGTATTCTAGTTATTAATTATCTCAGCAAATCCTTTCCGTCTTTCACTATATTCTGTCATTAAACTACCTTAATTTATTTTAACCATATCTTACCATAAAAAGCCCTAAAGCTTAAAACTTAAAACTTATTTATACATAATTCCTTAAAGCATTTCTACTAAAGCCAAATAGTTCATAATCTAGCTAGGGTTGCCAACGTTTGAGGTCTAGTGCTAGAGCCAGATTACAGAACATGCTAGTTTGTTGTGGGGAGAGGAAATGAATTGAACTGTTTATGAAGTTTTCCAGCTCTAAACCCCTCAAAATGTGTTCTGCCTGATCATGATTTTATTGAGTGCACCTTTAAAATAAATGATTTGTTGGTAAAAACATTTGGAAGGCTTGGGAATGAGGACCTACCACCATTCCCGACTCCAATATGTGTATTTTGCTGCTGTCCATCTCCTCTGGAGAGAGCCAGCTGTTAACCATCTAGCCTGGGGAAGAGACTCTGCTCATTCTGTATCTAAGCCAAGCTACTGTGTGGAAGGGCAGCTGGACTAGCTTTTTTTTTTAAAGAGTTAATATTCTAATTAGATTACCTTACCACTGTAATTACTACTTTTAAAGTGTTTAAGATTTAATTAAAAACTTCATTTTAATGAAGAAACTTAGAGATATTTATCACAGCGTTTAGTGCTGGGGGAATCAAACTGTTTGTAAAAAGATTAGAAAGGCCTGATTTTGTCTGCAAGAAATATCTATTTGTAAAAAAGGCCAAACATAACCAATGAACAGATAGTCTGTGTCTCTAGAGATTAATTAGAATTCTTCTGCAGCCTCATGTGGATTTTAAAGAAAGCAACACTTGCTTTTCCAGATATTTATGGCTAAAGAACGATTCTTTGAGCATGTAGAAACCTTTTTAAAAAGAAACTACCATCAACAATAAGGCTCAGATGAGAGGATTAAGCTTTAAGGAAATTGGCACTATAATTTATATGATAAATAGGAAAGTAGCCTATACTTTAAAAAACTGAAGCAGCATGACTTAATTTTGCAAAGGAGTACAAAAACCCTATTTAAGTATATAAGTCCAAAGTTGCTATGACTAGAGCCCTAGTCGGATAATTAGCAAAAGAGCCAATTGATTGTTTGCAAAGGTGAACAGCAGACTGATATAGTTCCCAATAAGCTGGTTGGCACTGTTGCCTGTCATTCTACCAATGTTGTGTGAGTGCAGTCCCTTTTGCAGAACTGAGCCATTAATCCTGCACACGGTACCTGTTTGTACATAGGTCCTCTCATCTAGGTAGTGATAGACGTGTGGAAGCCTGCTTTAATACAGATGTGTTCCAAGTTGTGTTGGGGTGCATATGTATAACACCAGGAATTTACATCAGTACAAATGAGTTTTTGGGAAGTCCTCTCCATCTTGAGAGTTTCACACTCGCATGAGAAAAGTTGACACTTGGTAAAACACACACACTTTGTCCAGTTATTAACAGCTTGCTGTGGTCTAAAGTAGTCTTCACATTTGCCATGACAGTCATTCCAACATTTCCCCCCCCCCCAATAAAACAACAAAATTAAAGATTACCTGGAAGGCCTTATTCACACTGAAATATATGACAAGATCATATTACTAAGTCTTCCCCAAATAGTTAACAAATCACCCCATTCACACCCCAAAGAATATATACTTAAGGCAATTTAGATTTTGTAATACTAAATTCCCAAAGCTCTGAAGAGCCTCTCAATTTCTAGTGTTAGCTAAAGACAAAACCAATTCTTATGCAGCTAGAATTAGGCTGTTTCCTTGCCACTGAGATAGAATATTCACAGGCCTTTCTATACAGGATACAAACTGGACTAGACTGCTTTTCCTGCTTTGTTGTCATTTTGCAAATATTTATAAAATGATGTTTCCTTACCATGCTACCATTATTTTGTCATCCCCCCATATCCGCCTTAGAAATATCAACTGAATGCAACTGAAAAGGTTTATTGTATATCTATGACTCAGTCTGACAGTGCCTTGATTCTTCATAGGTATTCAAATGCATAAATGTCAGCTATCTATTTATACAACATACATCAGTCATTTAAACTGCAATTTTAAATTAGACCTGCTTTAACCTCAATTCCTGCTGCTAAACAGAAATCGCCACTACAGAAATTGCTACATGGACAGAATAGGAGACTGTGACAGGCGTTAAAGAAATAATGAGAACCACAGTAATGACAGGTGTTTGATTCTGTATGGTTCCACCAAGAGGTATTGAAATTGTTTTGTTTATTGTCTCACTTCCTATGCTGAAAACAAGAACAAAGGTTATGCGCATGGCCAAATCAATATCCAATGGATCACTGAGTGCTTCTGCACTATTTTGCACATATCTGCACCAATCAAGTGGAATCAACCACTCACTATTTTGCCTTTTCCTCCTCTGATAATTGTGGCCATCAATTCCAGATGGTGTGAGAACTCAACATTGGCTGGACGTGAACAGTTGGGGGCAGGCGGGTGGGCAGTATATATTAAGCAGGGGTGACAGTTTGGTCCTGTTCTAACTTTTCTGCAAATCTGTAAAGTCAAATTTGAGCTGAGTTGGAGAATAAGATCTAGATGGAAACAAATTTCCTTATGAAGTAAGCTACACCTTCTTACACAGTGTCTGCCAACCTGGGGCCCTCATAAAGTTTTGGACCACAATTCTCACCAGCCCCTACCACCATGGGCATGAGACTGCTGGGAGGTGTAGTGCAAAACTTCCTTAGGTTGTTGAAGGCTGTTCTAGTGAGAAAATTATTCTTATGCAAGAACCTATTGTTGGGAATAGATTGCAATATAATTTATCCCTCACTACAAAGAATTATACTGCTGTACATTACACATGATGAAGCCATTGTGTCATTGCTGCACATTAGGCATGGTCCAGGGGACATGCAATGCAGTGCCTTTTCTGCAGCTGTGCCATCACTAATATTGTGGAAGTAAGTAATTTTAATGATGCCATAAACAAGTTATGGTGCTTTATGGGCTTATAAATGTAAACTGCCCTTGCCTTTAAAATTTTGCTATGTCTATTTATTTAAAACTACGCAATGACTGGTAGAAGAACTCAATAACTGGGTCATATATTGGTTTTGAACTTATTAGTTATGATTGAATAAATGTAACGCTCTAAGCAATTTAACTTAGTTCTACTTTAACAGATTTAATTTTAAGCATTTAGAATGTCAACATAATTCTTTGAGGAATTGAAGTCTAAAAATATGTTCTTAACAAAATCATAGAAGGGGTTATTATAAGAAACAAATGAATTGTTTCCTACATCAGTTTAAGTAATAACCCACAGGATCACATCTTTCATAAGTTCAGTTTTAAATTTAATTTTATTTATATGGTGCTTTTCCACCTTGGACAATGCCAACAATAACTTACAATAAATATTAAAATACTGGATCATAAAAACAGTTAATTACAACCAGTTTCCCCCCCTTTCAGATTAAGGTGCCAGAACGCACTTCCCTAAGAACACCAACCCCAGAGTCCAAAGTGGATCTCTTTGGGTTGGGGTGGGGGCTCTCCTCACCAGCCAGATGCTTGTTGAGGCTGCTCCACAACTGAGCAACTTAACAACACACACATGTACACACATCTCTGGTTCGTGTGAGCCGGAGCAGTGTTGGGGCTTTCTCCACTGAGGCATGGAGAGACCTCCATGAGAGATAGTTCTGGTTGAAAAAAAAACCCTGGCTGGGAGGCTGGGAAGCCTCAACAAAGCCCTGCCATGCCTCCAGCTCAAGAGAATACCCTTTCCAGAGTCTGTAGAAGACGTTCCCTTTGTAGTTGGGGTTTGTGTGTCTCTTCTTGAGCTGGAGGTGCAGCAGAGATTTGCTGAAGCTGGTCAGGTCACTCCCCACACTTCCGGGGCTAGCTGAGAGGTGCCGTTCTGGAGTTCCGGCTGAAAAAAAGCCCTGATTACAACAGATGCCATGGAAATTCAAATAGAACAAAGTCAACAAGTCAAACTAATATTACAATAAAACCATAATCAAATCTAAAGGAAAGATCCAAATTAGCACTATAACCCTACCTCTGCTGCTAATGCTTGGTATTGTCACACTCCAAGGGGCTACAGCTACTCAGTTTAAATAAAAGCTGTTTCAAGGAGGCACAGGCAGCATCAAAGGGACAATGCTGGGAAGTGGCAATTAGGGTAGGTTGAATGTAGGATACAAAACAATAGTTGGGCACAATCCACTGGAATGTTATCCTGCACTGATAAGCCCTATCGAAATAAATAGGAACAGAACTTGTGGGAAGGGTAGTGAATATGGGGAAGATTCTGAGGGAAGGCCAGTCTCTTTTGCAGGAACTTCTGTGCGCAAATAGGTGGAAGGGAATGGGGCCCAGGTTAGGGCAGTGGTAACCAATGGGCTGCCCACCAGCTGTTGCTGAACTACAAGTCACTTTGTCCCTGACCACTGGCCATGGTGGTTGTAGTCCAAAAACAACCATGTGTGTGTGTGTGCGTAGCACTTTTTGTTTCTGAACTCAGCACTAATCCATAATGACAAGCATGGCAGAGTTGGCAGACAATTAGAGAAACTTGTCTAGAGGAGAAAGAACTGGTAGTTTATATCCAGAAATCCCTGGAAATTCCCATCTGCAGTAAAACTGATCTATTTCCACCACAATGATATGTAAAGGGCTGTCTGTGTTTTGTAAGAATGATGTGTTCATTTTAGAAAACAGTTGTGATATGTCAATTGTATTCAACACTGATTATTCCAAAGGCATTACTGTCTTAGCCCACTGGCATTTCAATGCTAATTTGAAAGTCTTGTGTAGAGCGACAGTCATTTGCATAGGGGTGACAGTAAGTTTAATCCCTGCACCCGTGACTTACATCTTCGTTTCCAGAAAACCGAATTTTCTTTCACTCTAGACAAGCGAGGCTTGATTCAATTAGGAATCTGTCATGGATGCTTTAGCTGAGATTCCTGCATCACAGGGGGGTTGGATTAGATGACCCCCAGGGTCCCTTCCAACTCTAAGATTCTATGATTCTATTAATCCAAATATTCCTGAGAATGAGTACTCTGTTGAACCTAAATTAATAAGTACTGTAATTTTGCTACAATTAATTAATTTGTGACGGCAGAAACAATGCTAGAAAGTGTATTAAAGAGCTAAAATAGTTATAGCTATACATTTTTCCTTATTACTGGACAAGGTAAAAAAGGGGGAAGGCAGAGGGAAAGGCAGAAATGTCCCCCTCCCCTGCCAATCTCCACATGCATATACTGCTGGATAATGTGCAGTATTTCCTTTTTGTTGTTTTTTAAAGTGAATGGGTGGTAATAGTTATTTTTCAATTCACTCACACAAAACGGAAACAAAAGCAACAAAAGGAGCTCTGGGATTAAGGGCTCTGCTGTCCTCAATCAATTATATGCCTGTAGCAGACAGCTCCCAGTTATGCACCTGTTTTTAAATTGAAAGCTGCTATATATTCCTGTCTAAGAAAGTGAGGGGATGGGTAGGTGGGAAAGAAATCAGTGAAACTATCATTCTCTTGAAGGTCAAATAGGGCATCTTATTAGCGTTCTTCGCTCTCTTCCCTTATTGACTACTTCTGAATAGAAAATAAATTCAAATTGTTATCATGGGGGGGGGGAGGGGGGAGAGGGGGGGAAGATGGGCATCATCTTCTCTTGATGGGAGGAAAGCACATAATAATTTTGTATGTGTGACAAATTCCTTATCTCACAAGCTCATCATGCATAAGGATGGGAGGGATGAAGAACTTGGGAGCAGCCTGCTTCTCTTGATTACATTACCCCTTGCCCAGCTCTGCTATTAATTTCCTTTTGCTATGCTCATATCTCTTAATATTAGAAAAATTTAAAGGACATGGATATAGGATTCTTCCATCTCTGTACAAGGTGAAGAATGAAAATGGCTCAGGTATTTTATTGCTTGCATTCATTCAAATCACATTATGAAGCCTATGTGAGAAGAAACAGTACAGCCTCATTATTTGACTAATATGTCACGTATTATTAATTTGCACCATGGTTGCAGAAAATAAAAGTTGTACTATAGTGAGTTAGCACTTTGGACAATCTAGTCCAGTTTTATCTAACCAGACATTTCATTTTATTAAGTATATTTGTTTTTTAAAATGCTGATTTTATCTATATTTTCATAATTTTACTATGTCTGGTTTTTATATTCTGCTAATTTTAGTGGTATTTTCTTGTGACTATTTTATACTATTTTATGTAAATTGCCTAGAAGTCTTTTTAATCTTACTAAGTGGTAAATATATCTGGGAAACATGGTCTTTGACACAGCAATTGACAGCATCCAGACTCTGCATGTATTGGAAGAGCTGGATGTCCCTCCCTCCCTTGACCAGCTGAAGAATGCCATAAACTCTCAGGAATGTGGGGAAGCCACAGGACAGAACGGAATCCTGGCAGAAGGGCTGAAAGCCAGCCTCAACTCCACCCTCATGAGGCACTTCCAGGGCCTTCTCTTGCAGTTGGGAAACAGAATCCATGCCAAAAGACAAGCACGATTCCAGCATTGTGACCCTCTAGAACAGCGGCTTTCAACCTGTGGGTCCCCAGATGTTGTTGGACTACAACTCCCATCATCCCTGAGCTCTGGCCTTGCTAGCTAGGGGTGATGGGAGTTGTAGTCCAACAACATCTGGGGACTCACAGGTTGAGAAAGGCTGCTCTAGAACAAAGGGGACCACCATGAGTGTAACAACTACTGTGGAATCTCCCTGCTGAGTTCTGAGGGGAAAGCCTTTGCCCATGTAGTTTTCAACCAATTACAGTTGCTTGCCAACAGGGTCTATTCTGAGTCACAATACAGCTTTAGAGCTCAGAGGTCAACAGTTGACATGCTTTTCTCACTATGTCAGCTGCAGGAGAAATGCTGAGAGCAGAGATGTCCCTTGTACATTGTCCTCATAGACCTGACAAAGGCCTTTGGCCCATCAGCCAAAAAGGACCCTTCATGCTGCTCAACAAGATAGGTTGCCCACCTAAGCTCCTCAAGATGATTGTGTCTTTCCAGGAGAGCATGCATGGCACCACTCATCCTCGGTTCATCCTATGTTCTTGCCCCAACTCTCTTTGGCATATTCACCCTGGTGCTCTCATTTATCTGCAGCTCAACTGAATATGGTGTGTACTTTCATTCAAGGAGCAAGAGGCCCAATACCAAGATGATGGTCTACCAGGCTTGCATGTTGAGCATGCTGCTTTATGGAAATGAGTCATGGGCAACTTACTGTACACTTGCCAGAAGCAGCACCTCAATGCCTTCTATGTGTCAGGGAGATTTGGAACATCACATGGCAGGACAGAGTCTCAGGCAAAGATGTGCTCTTCCAAGCCCACATTCCCAGCATATTTGCATGCAGTGACATCTATGCTGGCTTGGTCATGTACTTTAACAGGAAATATTGCAGCTTTATATGTGTCAGGCATGGGGCCATACAACTGATCTACTTGATATAGACATGGCCAACTGCACTTCTTGAACTATCAAATATTTTTGTAGTTTAATATATTGGAGCAGGACTGGAGAACCTTCAGCCTGCCAAAGGGTCCAACTTGACTCATGAGGCTATTAAAATACAACAGACAGTCCTTCCTGGGTGGGGTTCAAATCTGAATTGGCTATGTGCAGCCAACACAGTCGGAAGCTGTTTGAAAGCCCTTCTGTAGACAGCCACATGCTGCTTTTTGAACCTCCAGTCTGGGGAGATGTAAAGGGCAGTGCAGGGCTGTATGCAAAAGGGCTTTCAAACAGCCCATGCTACACTTAGAAGGCCCAACATTTGGGGCCTAAAAGTGCAGCATAACATGATCTCATAGCAGCATGAGGTCACTGACAGGTTGGTGGTCTCACCCATCACATTTGACCTGCCAGAGTTGGGGAGAGAAAGGTTCTCTACCTCTGGGATAGGGTGCTGTAGTGCAGAGATTTCCTTACTTCATTGAAATCTTATCTCAGCTATGAAAAGGGGCTACGAGATAACCCTAGGCAAACCATTCTCTAATATCCATCCTAGAATAATAACTATTAATAAAAGACCCTTCTAAATAAAAACACCAAAGTGTGCTTCAGTGTATAAAGAGAAGAAGAAGAAGAAGAAGAAGAAGAAGAAGAAGAAGAAGAAGAGGAGGAGGGGGAGGAGGAGGAGGAGTTTGGATTTGATATCCTGTTTTATCACTACCCGAAGGAGTCTCAAAGCAGCTAACAATCTCCTTTCCCTTCCTCCCCCACAACAAACACTCTGTGAGGTGAGTGGGGCTGAGAGACTTCAGAGAAGTGTGGCTAGCCCAAGGTCACCCACCAGCTGCATGTGGAGGAGCGGAGAAGCAAATCCGGTTCACCAGATTACCACTCTTAACCACTATACCACACGAGTTCTATAGTTCTATAGTTCAAGCACATTGCTTGCCGAGAAACATGAGGCTGGATTTTAGATGATAACTCTCTTCTCATGGGACAATCCTGCCAGAGAAAAGGAGCGGAGAAGTGATTTTTTATTATTTTACAACCCCAGAAAAGCTGGTTCAGAAGGTTTTGAGCCCTGTGGAACAGTATGGAAATGGCACGGAGACGGCAGGGGGAACGTGCCATGCTCAGATAAGGCACAAGTCCACATTGATTCACAATGTTTGTTACATTCCTCTTGGGTGGGTTATTAATAATTTTCCTACAACTGGAATAAAGAGATTGTACACTGAGATATTTCGTGGCAGCCATAAGCAGAAAACAGAATGTATCTATGAACCAAATGTAGGTTCTTTTAAATAGCTGATTGAGCATACTATAATGCATTGGTGGGGATCCTGTGGCCCTCCAGATATTGCCTGACTATAGTTCCCAACAGTTTCAGCCAGAGTGACCAGAGTGGTCAGAGATAAAGGGAGCTGCAGGATAGCTAAAAGTTCCCCACGACTGCCACTGCATCTGCCCCATTTGGTTTGGCCTCATCTGGTACAAAATAAACACAATAACTAAGAAGTGATTCTAAATCAGTCCAAATACACTGGCCTCACAGCCTACTCTGAAGCAAGAGTGAAAATCTGATGTCAAAGGTAGGGCTATTTATTTGGGAGAAAAACTACAGACTAGCATAGTTGAGTAACGGCTATGTATATCCACCTATATCTAGAATTCTGCAATGGCAAAAAAATAGAGCAAAATTTTACTATCTTTAGAAATTAGGCATATTTGCTGATTTTTCTTTGTATAAATTATTCTGCAATTGTTATTGTTTTGGTGCTTGTTACTCGGGTGGAGTGGTAGTGACTGAAGTGCCAATCCCTGATCACTGGCATCTTACTTAGCTTTTGGGCTTTTGATATGTTACCTCAGGCATAGGCAAACGCCGACCCTCCAGATGTTTGGGACTACAATTCCCAACATCCCTGACCACTGGTCCTGTTAGCTAGGGATGATGGGAATTGTAGTCCCAAACATCGGGAGAGCCAGAGTTTGCCTATGCCTGTGTTACCTCCATATATCTAAACATTCATCCCCCAAGTATAAAATATAGAAAGTTGCATTTTCGAAACAAAACAAAAATAAAATTCACAACAAGGGCCCCAAAATGAAAGCAAAACTTCTGAGGAAGGTCAGTTCTGCACCAACAACTGCATCCTGTACTACATCTTGCACTACAGCTCTTTGTACTTTCCCAGAATCACAGCACACGTGCATCCTTAGAAATAATGGCAGAAATTAACTTATGCTTCTTTTTCTTGAACTTGTCAATCACATTTCTAGAGAAATAATCTTTATAGAAGGTGACAATAAAAACACACACCAAGCAATCATCACAAAAGCAGCTCCAGGAATAGTGTGAAAACACATCAGCAGAGCATGGAAATAAATTCCAACAGAAAATTGAAACATCAAAGTAGCAAATAAAGAAAGCATGGAAACTTCCAAAGGTGTCGTGCTCCTTGAATCCAGCAGCAACCCAGAAGCAGCTGGAGGTTACAGAGGGCCCAGCTAAGGTTTTCACTATGGCTTTCATCAGTAGAAGCTATAGTGAAGAAGAATAACATGATGGAAAACTGGGTGAGTTATATAAATTTGTTAAAAGAGGGTGGAAAATTTAAATTAAAAGTTTAAGGATTTATCATGAATATTAACAATGTGGATACAACATTATCATTTAATAAAATATTTAAAATGGGTAAGAAACAGGGGTTTGGGGAACAAGTATCTCAACTAGAAAGAGACCTGCTAGACTGTAATGTTAAAGTGATGTCTAAAATGTATAAAATATTATTGGAATGAGAGACAAAAGATGAACAAGTGAAATCTTCAATGATACATTGGGCAATACATATTGATCATAACATAGAAATGGAGGCATGGGAAAGACTGTGCAACATGGACATAAAATTTACAGCATGTTATGGTTTAAGAGAAAACTATATGAAAATGTTATACAGATGGAATCTAACATCAAGTAGATTGGCAAAAATGTACAAATCCAAATTGAATATGTCCTGGAAATGCAAAGGGGAGAAGGTACCTTTTTCCATGTGGTGGTCTTATAATAAGGTTAAAACTTACTGGGAAATGATATATAATGAATTGAAAAAGATGTTTAAGTTAACATTTGTAAAAAAAAAAAAAAAAGGAAGAAGAAGAAGCCTTTTTCTTGGGAATTATGGGGTCAGAGTTACCTAAACAATATAGAAATTTATTTATGTATGCAATCACTGCCGCAAGAATGATATTCGCACAAAAATGGAAAGAAGTCGTCCCGATGAAAAAAAGAATGGCTACAGAAATTAATGGACTATGCAGAAATGGCGAAACTTACCGGAAGAATAAGAAATCATGACAACAGCCTTTTTATCAAGGAATGGAAATCATTTATTCAATATTTACAAACAAATTGTAAACAAATTAAGACATTATCGGATTACTCGTCTGTTCCAAAGGCAACGCATTGTGTCCTCTGTCAATTAATCTGAGGGCAGCTGAAGATCTAGGTACCGTGTCTGGTAACCATACAGAAAGTTTTAACAGTGTTGGCTCATAGCTAAATAGGATTACAGGGAATCTTGGTACTGCCAGTTCTATATATTGTTGCATGCCACCCCAATCTCTGAGCAGTGTGAGATTCCAGAGGTTTTAGATGCTTACCCAGGGCTTGGTTTCCTTGGAATGAGGAGCAGCAGAGACTGTGGTGTCTTTATGATATATGGTTTATTTACAGTCATATACAACCTGAGCCTATGATGGAGGGGCTCACAGATTTAACACCCCAGAAGGTCTTGCTTCTCCCATAGCCACAACCTTGGATTCAAGCTTCTGCCTGCAGCCTGCTTCTAGCCCAGCTCTCTCAAACAACTACTACCTGGTTATTGTCCTTCTTACCACCAGCAAGGAGAGACCTCCCCCCCTCCCCATTTGCCCTTACAGTGGTACCTCAGGTTAAGAACTTAATTCGTTCCAGAGGTCCGTTCTCAGCCTGAAACGGTTCTTAAACTGAGGTGCGCTTTCGCTAATGGGGCCTCCTGCTGCTGCACCGCTGGCGTGTGATTTCCGTTCTTATCCTGGGGCAAAGTTCTTAACCTGAAGCAACCACTTCCTGGTTAGTGGAGTTTGTAACCCAAAGCATCTGTAACCTGAAGCATCTGTAACCCAAGGTACCACTGTACTTTCTTATGCTGAGAAACTTCCTTTCTTATACTAATGACCCATACTTAAGGGCCACAATGGCCCTTGCCTGGCTAATTCAAATCCATTAGATTTTAACCCTTTCTGGATCCAGGAATTAGAAGGGACTTATACATCATACAGCCTAATACAGATATACCCACACCCACAAACTCACAACAAAGTAAAGTTAATCTTTATTTTGGTTTCTTACATTTAAGCCACATTCAAATGTCATGTCTTCAATGTATTTTTGCAATGACAAATGCTGCAAACTTCTTTTTTCTAAAATCTTAATGCCAATATTCTTCCACAAAAAGAAAAAAAGAAAAGTTTTCAAGCTAAAAATAATTGACTGGTATGTGACATGCTGTGACCCCTTCTTTAAGTTCATGATGAGGGCACACTCCTCTCCAGTAAGTCAGAGGTAGTAGGAAAATGAGGGAATAATTGACACTTATTCTGCATGTGCTACATTGGCTCTGTGGGTAATTATTTCTATCTATAGTACTGTCAAGCCACCATTTGTTGTTATATCTATAAAGGTACAGATATGATGTTGAAGTTTCAGTTCAGTTCAGTGAAAGGATCCCAAATTGTGAAGGATATATAAGAATGGGAAATAAATTTTAGTGATTTGATTTGGTCTTAATTTACTTTTTAAATTTATAGAATGATTTTTATGTGCCCCTTCTTCTCCTCTTAATGCTAGTATGATAATTGTTTCTATGTTTTATGTGTAAACCACCTTGGATCCCTGTCTGGGAAAACGTGGGATAGATAGTATGGGGATGTTTAGGAAAATAGGCAAGGAAATATTTGTTAAGTATTATCCTTCATTCACAATGTAGCAGAGCAAATCCCCTCTATATTCATGGAAGCTAGTTGATTAGATTCGTTTGAATCTCTGCAAAATGACTAATCCAATCTGTTTTGCCCAGATGGATTATCTCTGGCGTCCCCTTTCCTCCCTCTTAAAATACAATAAAGAGTCAGGAGTCTGTCTTTAAAAGTATAACAAAACATTTACTTACAAGTTGTTCACAGTACACACCCTAGAAGGCAGGCTTTAAGCTTCAGGTTACAAACATGTAATGTGGCTTTCATCCTTTGTGAGGATGGGCCTAAGTGCTGCTGGATGAGAGCCAGCAGTCAACAAAATGGAAGAGACTTAACTAAGAGTTGAATCAAACAGAACAGAGAATGAATGGCTGCGTGACTCTGCTTTTATAGAGTCACACTCATCTGCTGAGTAGCAGCAGGAACAGGAAGTTACACATCCCCCTGTCTCTGTCCACTCTAGGAAGTAAAGCATGTTGTAATTGACTGTACTGATATAACACATCCCACAGATAGATAGATAGATAGATAGATGACAGATACCGTAGATAGATAGATAGATAGATAGATAGATAGATAGAAGTAAGGCTTGAGATGCAGCAGCAACCCCACTGCCTGAGACAGCACCTTGCTAGAGAACTGTGTGTGCTATGCTCCTGTAGGATTACATAGTTAATTTAAGGGAGGGTAATTGTTGTTGTTGTTGTTGTTGTTGTTGTTAAAAATGTATTTCTATACTTGAATGCAGACTGTTACTCTCTATCTGTTGCGTAAATTATGAACTTTTCTCCCCACTCCTTGCACATCTACCACATTAAATCTATGACCTAAGGAGCTATACCAACTTTTCAGATATGTAATTTATGTTAAGAAGAAACAACCCTCGGCCCTACTGGTGTAAAAATATTTAAAATAACATATATTTCCATATTTAATACTTACATTGATGGGAACCTTTCCTATGCAAATCCCATTTAAATGGAGTTGCACATATATGCTCAATCAAAGTCTGTTTTGGGGGACGGGATCTAAGATCCATGTCCCTCAACCCTGCTTATGGGCAAATGGCCCTTTATGTGCAGACTGGAGTCCTGCAGAGCTTTGGACTGGGCTGATAAGTGTTTTGCTGATATCATGATGAAAAATGCAGAAGAAAATAATCCACGTAAGGGTGCTTTTCTAAGACTGGTGTTTAAGCAGACAAAACACAACTTTATTAAAAATGTGAGGTTCCAAAAATATATTTCACCAGCTAAAATATACTATTGTATTATTCAATGATTTGAGGCCCAGAAGTCTATTTGCACCTTTCCAGTAGTTGATATCAGCCACTGAGCAGATGGGCAGCTTCCTAGTGTTACTTTAATTGTCACACATGGAATGAAATTCTCACACCTTATTTTCAGCTTGCTGCCAGAAGTACTTTACAATACAGAAAGACTTTTCCAAGCCAAGGACATCTGAAATGTGCTTTTTTGCTTCCACCTTAAGGAAAAATCACTCCATCTTTCTTTTGGAATATATAAATGGCCAGTTAAGAACACAATGACTGTTAAAAAAATATTACATTATCACGAAAATAATCATGTCAGCAAACCAATTTACTATAACTCTTCAAAAATTATAATTTTGCAATTATTATATAGGAAATTATTGTGCTGATTTGAGTCCTGCAGCCTCCTCCTCTCTGGACTTTCATCATCACACACCAACCCTCTCAGCTCTTTCTAGAACTGCCAAAATAATTCACTTCTCTCATGGTTCAGGGAACAACACCTTCTTTAAATCCCTTCATTGGCTGCCAGAAGTCAGAGTAAGTTCCTCATCTTTAAGTTTTTCTATTGCCTTGTCTCTCAGTTCTCATAGGGTCTACTTGAGTTATTTAAATTATTGTGAAGAATGAATGATAACTTTTTAAAAAAGTCAGCAAAAATATTCATATACTATGCAGGATTTGGAACAGCTTTGTTTGAAAAATGAGTAACACAGAAAGCACTTTCACTTAAAATGTGTAGTACATCATCTATGTGGCTTTCTCTGACCACACAAATGGAGTAATTCAAATTGCCCCACACTCTATTGATTTAACATTTGTTTCTTTTGAACATAAACAACTTTAATACACTTAGGATTTTAGGACCTCTAGATAAGTATATATTATGTACCGCACAAGATCTGTTGAGGACAGTGCTGTTGCAGAGTCCAATTTAAATTTCTAGACAAAGCATTTGTAATATTGCTCCTCTGTATGCAAAGAAAAAGAAAGCAGGACTTGCACTCAGTCTAAAATATACCACAATTCCTCTGCTTTTTTCCTGCCTCCCCTGCTTCTTATTATGCTTGTGGAAATGCAGCCATCAGATTCCACCAAAATAGCACAAAAGTAGCACAAACAGCAGTTCAACTAATACTTGGGACTAACAGTGCTAAAAGCCTCTTTTTCCACTTTAACCTTTTCATTCATTTCTATGTACTCTGCTTTTCTTTTCATGCAGTTTATTCAGTCCATTTGAATCTGTTGGCGGCAGCTCGATTATCCCTATTGTCCCATGTACTCGCCAAAGCAGCACCATCTGTTGCACAGCTGCAATGTTTTCTGCATTGGCTAAAATATAATGGCCCATTAAAACAATGGGGAAAAGACACAGTGGAACATTTGGACTTCTGTTAGTCACCCGGTTTTGCCAATCCAGTTCCCTTTGTTCCCATTTTTGTACTGGAATAAATTCAAATACAATCCTCATCATGCAAGGAAAATGAAAGGAGATTCACCCACAAATCTTTCCTTTATTACTGCCATTTTTTTGTACTGGCATGTCACTTTACCCTGCTGATGCTAATACACAATGATTAACTTTTGCACATGACCTTACGCAGAGCAAGGCTACACCTCTAAGCATGGTTATTATGCTGAAGTTCCATTGAGATCAGTGGGGCCTACAGAACAATAACTTAATAAACTGCAACTAAGCAACACTAATAAGCAAAACATAAACTTTAATTATGCTCTGAGGTGGTGGTGGTGGGGGGACGGGACGGTGGAGATATACTGCTGCTGTTATGTCAGTGGAACGATTGTTGTATCCTATATGTGCTCAGCCCAGGAGAGCTTGGAAAAAAATCTCCAAATGGTGGGGAAATGGCAAGCATGGAAACACCATCAAACCCATCTATCAGGGGTTGTGCCACTGCTCACATGCTACACACAAAGGGAGAACATGCACCTATGACTCAATGGGTTGTGCCACTGCTCACATGCTACACACAAAGGGAGAACATGCACCTATGACTCAATGGGTTGTGCCACTGCTCACAGGCTACACACAAAGGGAGAACATGCACCTATGACTCAATGGAAATGCACATACAAAGCACACAGCAGGCAAAAGGATGTCAATGCTCCTATGACATTACTGCCAATCCACTGCCAGCCTTATAGACAGAGTTTCAAGTCCCCTTATGCTGCTTTCTAGCAGTTGTTTCTTTTGGAGCAAAACACAAAAAAGAAGGATAGCCTATGCAATGTAGCACCCACACAACTGCCCTGGAAGGAGGCCTGCAGAGAGCATACACAGCTCTCCTGCAACAAGGGTTCATAACTTCAAGGGTTCAAGGAATAAAGACATTTTTGGCCAAGCAGCCAAAGGGAGGGTCCAGGACATGTAACAAAGGGAGCTATGGGCACATAGTGACAACAGTAATGTCTAGTGCTCACTTCACAGCTCCTGGACTGGCAAGAAAGGACTAAGAGCCCCAGAAGGAAGAGGCAGTGAACATGGCCCCACTAACATTTTGCATCACTGAAAATGAAAAATACCCAGGGGCAAAATGGAAGGGGTTCCCAGAACTTGAACCAATACAGCAAACACCACAGGGCTTTTCCCTAACTACTTAATCATTTAGCAATCAGACACACCATGGGACATCTGTTTTTCCCACTGGCCCCAGTTGCACAAACCAGTTGTAGATGCCAGGAGCACAGGGACTGCAGGAGAAGCCCTAGCTAGGTATAACAGCACATGTTTTGATGCTTATGTAGAAGAAGTTTCCAACAGCATTTACTGATAATCTACCATGTATTACTGAAATATCTCTCTTGTTGCCAGATTTTTATTCGTAAGTGATCCATGGGATTCAATGTTACCATTAAGAAATGACTAAGAGCACAATAGTTGCAAAGTATATTTTTTCCCAAGGTATTTGAACCAAAGCAGTGAAGTGATATTGAGTACAATGAATCTGAATGGGTTTTCCTTGTTTGGCTGAATCATAATGTTTTCTGAAGTTGAAGGATTACACAAATTCACATTACTTTGTCTGCTTCAGTTCACACTGAAGCTTTTTCACTGCACAGCTGTTAATTATACAAAAGGAATAGTAGATATCACTGCCACTTTTATGTTCTGTTTTTCAGACGTACATTCAACCCTATAGGAGGATTCAGTGACAATCTACAATAACACCGGTACAATACATAGCCAAGTTACCCCAGCTGAGGATCAGTCTCCATGCTTAATTCAAATAGAAGCAAGTTGACATTTTCAATGTATTTTAAACCAGTTTTGTGAATGCCTAACAGCCTTCTACAACCTGGCACTTTCCAGATGTTTTAGACTGCAACTCCCACCAGCTCCAGCCAGCATGGCAAATGGACAGGACAGCGGGAATTGTAGAGTATTTGACTGTAGCTCAAGCTGCAATCCTATACCTACTTACCTGGGGGTAAGCAACGTTGCTTTCAGTGGGGCTTTCAGAATAGATAGGTGTAGGATTACACTGTTCAGCATGCACTAAAGGCTGCACATCTTAGTCTGGTCAAATTCAGTGGCAACAATCAAAAGATTACCTGCAACACGTGGATTAGCAAAGGGATTTCTATAGGTGCAGTCATAATGAGAAACTAAAATTCCCCTCATTCAAGTGGGTTGCAGTAGCTGACCCTAAAAAGATGGAAAAGGGGATCTGCAGTGCTATGGACCTTGGAGGGTTAGTAGTAGTCAGGCAGTGTGTGGACCTGGTTATGAAGATAACTTTTTGTACTTGATGTGAACACTTAAGGTGGTATTATGTGAACCATATCTATGTGATTCCATCTTAAATTATGCACATGTAATAATAAAAACCCTGCTTGCAAGTGTTTTTTTTTAAAGAGGAATAGGGATAATGAGGAAGCTTAGACACAGACATGTCACATACTTTTTTTTGTAGAAAACCATCTCATAGAAACTGGGACTGTGAGATTTCAAAGGCAGTGGATATAATTGTCTGAAAGACTCCTGGAAAAGCACAGCCATTCAGCAGATAAATAGCTCTGGGAGATGAAACATCATTGTGTAGCAGACCTCTAAGAGATGAACTATTTTTATGCGATAACTCTCTTTTACTTAAGTTCAAAGTATTACAGGAAGTCAGTGTCATATAGGCATTGCATAATTGAAATGAGATCCTTTGTTGAACTGCAAATGTTAATGAATAAGTCTCCGTGAAACAGGTAATCTTAAAGATTTCTGATCAAGCATAGATTATAGTATGAAATTTGTTTTACCCCTTTTTAGGATTATGTATATTGATAAAATACTGGAAAAGACAGATGTTGAATTAATTTCTACACATATACTAATCTACATAGCAGAAAGTTTATTGCATTATCACACGATCTCTCTCATGCTTGCAAAGCAGACATCTGCTTGCATAACAAAACTTTCCCTTCCTCTCACCTACAACCCCCCTCACCCTCAAAATCTGCTTCAGATTATTAAAGGATCCTCCAGAGCAGTTTGGGGGGGCATAAAGGTTAAGGAGAGGAAGGGGAACTCCACTCAGGCCACATTGGATACAACCCATAATTTATATCTTATACTGTACTCGGTCCAACATATAACATTATATATGTATTTGATCATTTTTTCTACCTAAAATTTATTTTTCCTATTTTTTGTTAAAGTTTGTGTTCAATTTCTCTCTCAATTACCATTCAGGTACATAAACCTAAGGTGCTCAGAGATGAAGTGAGTTAAGAACTGAACACCATTTTAACTGCCACCATAAGTAAGAACACTGGTGCAAATTTAGCTTCTGTGGATCTTTGCAAGCTTTTTAAAAATAACCATGAAAAATGCTGAGCAGCATTTAATTTGCCCAGGCATCAAGCTGATCCCCTCTACAAAACTTGATTAAAAACAACAACAAAACACATGCAGTCCTAGATAAGAATCACAGCAAAATAAAGGCCCTCACCCTCACCCCATCTCCCCACTTTCATGTTGTTTCTTGCTAACAGTAAGTAAACGTCATGCTAGCTTAATGAAAGTTGTAGTCCAAATCATCTTGAAGGCACCAGGTTGACACCAGAAGCAGCTTTAGATGTTCCCTTGGCAGTAATTTTTTAAAAATCCATATAGCACCTGTTATCTAAAAGCAAGTGTCAGGTTTTCAAAGCCCTCAAATAAGATTTCAACAATCACAATAGAAACCAGGCATCCCCCCGCCTGCCCCAAATCTAAATCTCTTTGCATTACAAATTTCTTACTCAGCTCTAGTTTCCAGAGGGAATTCAATTTACAAGTTCACTAAAGCATTGCAGAAACCCTGTCTCCCATTTGGCAGAGGCTATTTTAATACACAAAGTTTTATTTTCTGCCAAGTGGATGTTTTGTTTGCTTTCCCACAGTGGGAGACTTTTCTATGAATTCAAGTCTTAGATGGGATCCCTACACATAGAATATTATGTGAAAATTGCACAATTGAGCCTTTAGAAGACGTAACATATAAAAATTCATAAGATACACAAAGAGCAGATCTGATTAATATTAATCAGTCTCAGCCACTGTGAAATATATATATGTTAGATGATTTATCATTCAGATAAAGTATATTTAAATGAGTAGAAAAAGTAGGTGTCGGTACATTTTACTAAATTAAAATTTCATACAATCTGCACAGAGGGGCCATAGGTGAGCTAGAAACGAAGTCCACCTTTGGTTGTCATACATTCAACTGCTTCTTGATCTTTATGATCAAAGCATATAGAATTGCATAATACTGTACTGAATATATCATTTTATTATAATGAAGTATAGTATTAGGACCTAACAGTAGAATCTTATGTATGTCAGCTCAGAAATATATCCAACTCAGTTTAATATGATCTTCTCTCAACTAAGTTTGTACAGATTGC
This sequence comes from Podarcis liolepis, assembly GCF_965112155.1. Taxonomy (NCBI): domain Eukaryota; kingdom Metazoa; phylum Chordata; class Lepidosauria; order Squamata; family Lacertidae; genus Podarcis; species Podarcis liolepis. The sequence goes on along the minus strand of NC_139557.1, from coordinate 66,698,190 downwards.
ATCCTTAATCTAAAGCATTAATTGCATGCAGCATTCAATAGAAAACCCACTTGAATACAGACAACTATTAGTCTCTCTTTATCCTAACCTGGTAGAACCACAATTAGGGTCAATAGATATTAACGATGTCGGCAGTATACATTCAAATCAACGTAGCCCTTAAATTATGAATTAGATCCACAAACCCTACTTCAAGAATAAAAGGCAATGGGCCCCTCATACTTGCATGTGTGTGTGTGTGTGTGTGTGTGTGTGTGTGTATATATATATATTCAACAGCCTCTGACCCTAATAAGTCAGTTTGGGGGAACACAGAGGACTGGAGATGAGGCAGGCTATCAGAAAAACCCAAGTGTGGGATCTTTACAGAAGTGAAGCCTACAGTGTTCTTGCCAGTGATGGAAAATGGAATTCCAGGTGTAAGGAGTGTGTAATAGATACCTATCCCACAGCCAATGATGAAAAAAAAAATCCTACTAAGGTGTGTGGGATTCCATTGCAGTCAATGGTCTTTGTGTTCCAAAACAAAACCATACAAAATATTAAGCTCTCTGTTTTGTAAGCACAATATATACTCAGGTGAAGATGAGCATGCACAGTACAAAATATGGTGCAGAGAGTGCAGTAAGTGGGAAATTTGAAATCGGCTATTGTTCTCACTTTCTGCTTGTGGCTACCCACTTCATGGGCACATGATTGGCCACTGTAGGAAACATGGGGGTGAAGTAGGCAGGCCTTTTTATCTGATCTAGCTGGGCTCTGAGATATACATAAGAATATAAGCAAAAGCACTTTCTGCTAGTACAAGGTCACACCACTGAATACAACCTCGAAAGTATAATGAAATAATTATATGTACGTGGATGAAGTATAGCTTTATACAATAAAATTGTGCTGATCCATATTTAGCAAAAGTCTGAGCTTTTGTTGCAATACTATGTAACGGTTGTTGTCTGTCGTCTTTGAAATATGAAATAGCAATTTCAGTCTTCAGAAAGACAGCTAAAAAGAAAACATTTGTATGCTCCTGAGTATATGGCAAAGTTTCATATAGTAGGCTTATCTATGAGGCAACTGTGAGAGTCAAGAAAATAAAGCTATTTTCCCTTTCCTGTCTTCAAATAAAGAAAAGTCTCTTAACAGACTTAAGAGAATTATATAGATAGGCACTGTCTCATGAGGGAGAAGAATTTAAATAAAACAAAATAATGCTTCATTTGTCTTGTGGCGCAAGCCATCTCTACTGAGTTATCAGTCTCACATTCCAGTGTGAAACAGCTCCAAACCTAGAACCTAGAAAGCTCCATTTTGCACACAAATGGCACCACAGGAGTGATTTCAAGCATCCTTCAGATAAAAGCAAAGAAACAGAAAACAGGCATTGAAGCAATGATATAAATGGCTGTAAGGGGTCCTGAAGGAACTGACAGCTCATGGCCTCTGATTATTATTATTATTAAAAAGAACTATTTTATTTTACATAGTCTGAGGGGTGATGGTGGAGAAGATCCACAAACACTGAAGAAAGCTGAAAGCCATCTGACAGCACATCAAGAATATACAAGTTCTTAGAGTCTCATGATATCAACAACATGGTGCAATGTTTGCTGCAAAGGCCTAGGTTTTCCATTTATTATTCTCTTTACATTGTAAATATTGGCTGTGCTCACATGTAACACCAAATCATAATTTGGCAACATGGGAGTAAACCTCAAAAAATCATTCCGGACTTCTCAAACTGATTTAGCAGCAACCTAGTCTGAAATCCCAAACCAGAATGCAAATTCAGATTTGATCAAGCAATCTTGATGCTTTCCACTGCTAGTTTCCGTAGGGCCACTCCATAATTTGGCATGGTGTGTGAATGTGGCTAGAATCAGTGAACACCAGCGGAACAGAAAATGAAATCATGATGCAGGGTTGGCATATCTAGAACTTTATTGATTTATTAATGGTATTAACATATTTGGTGCTTTTCACAACAAACGAGTTCAATGCTCCCTACCCCAAAAGGAAACACAGTTGAAGAAGGGGGGAAATGGAGGCAAGGCTAAACACAATAAGAATGTGCTTCTATTTCAGCTGGCTTAGTTACGGTATTAGGGCTAGGCAAGGTTGTTCCAAAGGCTTCACACAATTTCAAGGAGGGCTTTGAAGAAAGTAAGGAATGTGATCACATGAAGGCATTACGGGAGACAGTTTCAGGAATAAAGGGTAGCAAGGAAAGTTCCAGGACATGGTCTGAGGGTGCATGATGCAACTAGCTTTCTGCAGTTAAGAAATCTGGCTCGTGCTAGTGCCTGGGTAGGAAATCACCTGGGAACTCCCAGATACTCCAGAGCAGGCTCACCCACAATGCTGGGTGAGGCACCCCCCCAAAGGCAATACACCCATTTCACTGCCCAGCTCTGCTCTTGGTCTCCCTGGGGCAGAGAGGGACTGGTGGCAAACCTCTGCTGAATGGCTCCCCTCCTGCCGAGTCAGCAAAAGGGGAGGTGTTCTGCTTCTAAGTTTTGCTCCTGAGCCGGGGGGGGGGGGGAGATATCTCCTCCCCACCTGGAGGTATGGCAGGGCTTTGCACTAGCTTTTGTTGAAGGAAGGAGCCAATGCAAACCCCTTTGATGGGCAGGAGTGGGGATCTGGAAAGGATCTCCCTTCCTTACCCAGCAGGGGAGGTTCCTTAAGGAGTGTGCACCCCCATTGCAGGGGCAGCAGCAGGGCGTTTCTCCTCTGGTGCTGAAATGGGATGCCCCTGAATTCTGTGATGGAAGAAAGGCAGTATATGTAATAAGGGAGAAAGGGCAGAATTGTTTTAGGAATGAAAAGAGCTTCAGATAACAGAGCAGGAAGAGTAAAACTCACAGGTAGGAATGTGATGGGATAAAAGAGTAGGGAGATGAGGGAGGGGCAACTCGACTTAGAAACAGAAATTCCGGCTGAGCCATGTAGGTTGAAAATGTCTTGTAATGTATGTATGTGAAATAGAAACAGCTTGAATATTTATTAAATTATTGTAGTATAATGCTAAAATAGGGACGCGGGAGGCTCTGTGGTCTAAACCTAGGGCTTGCCGATCAGAAGGTCAGCGGTTTGAATCCCCGTGACAGGGTGAGCTCCCGTGGCTGTTCGAAAGCACATCCTGTGCAAGTAGATAAATAAGTACTGGTCTGGTGGGAAGGTAAATGGTGTTTCCGTGTGCTGCCCTAGTTTGCCAGAAGCAGCTTAGTCATGCTGGCCACATGACCTGGAAAAATGGTCTGCGGACAAACATTGGCTCCCTCGGCCAGTAAAGCGAGATGAGTGCCACAACCCCAGAGTTGTCCGTGACTGGACCTAATGGTCAGGGGTCTCTTTACCTTTTAACACTAAAATACAATTAATGAAAAGTAGAGCAGAATATGCAACCCATCCATTTGTTTAATTAGGACAATTTTTCTGTGTAATTAGTAATTATGCATAGATCTTGCTAGTAAAGAGCACAGTTCAACCTTATTTGCATGAATGAAGTGCTGGGGGTTGTTTGCATCCATCTGTTTTGGGAGACAATGAAAGAATGCACCTCTGCTAGATAAAGTCAAACTATTGGGAAGTTATTAGCTATAGAGCTCCTATAGCAAAGCCGTCTTGACAATGACGGGTGAAATATTGCACTATGACGGGCTGACTGTGCATATGCAGGTATGACATTAAGAATGCAGTAAGGTTAGTTGGTTTCATCTGGTGGAAGTCACAGAGATGGATACAACAACTACAATGTGAGAAAGTGGTGACCCTCACTCTGAGAGCCTTTGAACCTTCTTTTCAGGGGGGGTCTGTACATTACATTAAACACATAGCCACATTGAATCTTATCATATCTCCCACTAACATTTAGTTACTGTAAAGTCAGCACTTAATGTGACATCATTGCTTATTTAACTGTTCTCTGCTCCACTTAATTTGCTTTGAGTTGCAGAGAAAGGGGAAATGATGTGCAATTATTATGTCATGTCACATGTCTGTGACATTATCAGGAGATGTGGAAAGCAGATGTAAGTTAGTGGTAGCCAGACATTAAATGTAGCATGTAGTTTGGTCCTTAGATCTTTTGGATGATGCTTCAGATTATTTCAAAGGCAATCCACATGCCATTATTACCGTATTTTTTGCCCTATAGAACGCACTTTTCCCCCTCCAAAAATGAAGGGGAAATGTGTGTGCGTCCTATGGGGTGAATGCAGGCTTCAGGAAGCTCTGCGCAACCCTTGGGAGACTGGCGCGACTTCACGCCGGTCTCCCAAGGGTTGCGCAGAGCTGCCTGCATTCCCGGGCTTTGCGCAGCTCTCCGCAAGCCTGGGGAGACTGGCGCGGCTCCCTAGGCTTGCGGATAGCAGGCTGTTCTGGGGGCTGGGGTTGGGGGTTAGGGGAAGCTCAGGCTTCCCCCGCGCCAGCCCCATGCCTGGGGGGAAAAATAAATCCCCCCCTTTATTCCCCCCCAAAAAACTAGGTGCATCCTATGGGGCGGTGCACCCTATGGGGCGAAAAATACAGTAGTCTGAAAGTTTATTGTTGATTTGGGATAAATATTTCATTTTTTATCTGTAATACAACCTTTTATCATCTTTACTGCCTGAAATTGTTGACATATATTTTCTATTTTTTTTATTATTATTTTTAAAAAAACCTCACTAAACTGAAATAAACTAATATTTTAATACCATCCATTTTATAAATTACTGATGTATTGATGGGTCAAAACACATTCAGTAGACTTTCAGAGCAGTACACATTACTACAACTGAGCAGGCATAATTAAGTCATTATGTTATTGGGCTTGTAGCTAAATTAATAATGGAGGTTTACACTTATCAGAGCCTATAAGAACAGCAAAAGTATGAAGTGGACCAGAGATTAGCAGCAGGGGAAGCAGTTCAGGTTTTATCTTGTCTCATTTCTAATCCTGTCTCTAAAGCAAGCAGATGGATGCTGAAACTACAGTGGCACTAAACTATAAACTCAAATTCTTTGCATAGCCACATAGACAAAGATGATAAAACAACCTCTTTTGTAAGACTATAAAATAAGCAAACTAGAATATAAAGCTAACAAAACAAAACATTTCCAATGCAAGTTCTTCCTAGGCACAAGGAAGCTGACACTTCATGTAGAATGAAGCGTTTATGTTTTTGACCAGAAATATAACCTCAGGCAGAATAGGGTGTAGCACAGTATGCAGCAAGAATGTGGGAACAACGTCATAGGTGAAGAAGGAAATATTTCCCTTGCTTTTCTCTTACTTGCATAGATAGGCTTTTCATCATTTCTGTGCCTATTCCTCAGAAATGCAGATACTTAAATCTCTTTTATCTTTCTAGCATATTTGATTCTGAGCTAAAGAGAAGACATTTCACATTTAAACAAAAGATCTGGAATTAATGGTATGGAACAACTGCAGAAAGCAAAAACCTAATTTTCAAGAAAATTAATAGGGAACAACAGCATTCCACTGACTCACAGTGAACAACATATTTTCATCTAATCTATTACAGGTGCTTGAGATAAAAGGAGAGTATTTGTGATAGAGAAGAGCAGTGTTAGAGAGATTCTGAATTTTGAGTTCACAGAAAATAGGAGCATAGACTGAGCTGATAGACAGAACCTGACAAAGGAATAGAGCTCTAAGGCTTGCTGCCATGTTATTGCATGTCTGAAACATCTCTATACGTACTTCCTATTTGCTTCCCTAAAAGCAGACATAAAAGGTTTCCAAACATTCAGACAGTGCACCATTGTTAGGGCAAGAAAACATTTCTTACTCCTTCCCAATAAGTCATAGAGATTTGCTACAGAATGAATATTTTCCCCCATAAATATGCGTGCCTTTAACTGGAAATGGAAGATAAACAGAGATGAGCGGAATCATTCAGGTGCAACAGAACCATGAGTTTTCTAATAATGTGCTCAGCACAATGACAAACCCTTCATTGTAGAATTGTTCAGTAATTATCAGCAAAACTGTTTATAAAAGGGATCTGTATATGAGTCTTAAAAAGATTTTCATTTACATCCCGCCCCCCTTTTCCATTAAGTGACAAAACTGCCAGTACCTTCCACTGACCTTGAGGAGTGTCAGCCAGGCAGGCCACATGGCACAGCTCTGTCCATTCTCCGCACCTGAGACAGGTGCCTCACTCTGCCTCATTGTAGGGCTGGCCTTACTGACTTCCCAATCATGAAATTCTTAAATTTGTTCAGCACCCAATGTCTATTTCTACTACTTACATAAGTTTTAAAATTTACATTTAGTTATGTTTTCCATATAATGCATACAATGTTTAACCAATTTTGGAGATTAGTTAATGTATGTAAGATTTTTTTCAAACTCACGGGATTTGCAATATGAATAATGTGAACTGTTAAAAACGCTGAATTTTTAATATTTCACACCAAAAAAAGCCTCAAGGTAACCTTTAGCACAACACTGTAATCTTGGGAAATGAATTAATCATAATTCATTTCTTTGTGCATATTGTAAATCTGACAATTACTTCACATGCAGCAGTTGGCTCCAACTTTCATATAAGTGGGATCAGAAATCAAAGCAAATGGAGATATCCTGGAACAGAAAAGTAGAATTGGGATGGGATGTCAGAAAACCAAACTGCAATTACCCTGAGACACCAAAGGTGGACATGAAGAACAGACTTCCAAGAAATATTGGTACCGCTCCAGCGGGAAGGTAAACGACGTTTCCGTGCGCTGCTCTGGTTCGCCATGCTGGCCACATGACCCGGAAGCTGTACGCCGGCTCCCTCGGCCAATAAAGCGAGATGAGCGCCGCAACCCCAGAGTCGGTCACGACTGGACCTAATGGTCAGGGGTCCCTTTACCTTTACCTTTAAGGGGGTTTAGGATTGAAGTGATAGCTATGAAAGTTGCTAAATTGTGCTATGTATTGTGATAGCATAAAATAGCATGGAATTTGATTCTCAGGTGATGTATATATATTAGTCTATGAGTGTTTTCCTTATACAGTGGTACCTCAGGTTAAGAACTTAATTCATTCTGGAGGTCCGTTCTTAACCTGAAACTGTTCTTAACCTGAGGTACCACTTTAGCTAATGGGGCCTCCTGCTGCCACTGTACGATTTCTGTTCTAACCCTGAAGCAAAGTTCGTAACCTGAGGTACTATTTCTGGGTTAGTGGAGTCTGTAACCTGAAGTGTCTGTAACGTGAAGTGTCTGTAACCTGAGGTACCACTGTATTGCAATATAGTAATTTGAAATGGCAAAAATCTAAACAACTCAAAGCAAAAGTGAACCTGAAATCAGTGTCTGGAACAAAATCTGTTAAGCATAAACATCCCATATAGCTGACATAATACAATTTAAAACAAACACATATATTTTAAAGATGTAGAAACTGTTTCATATATGTCGTTTCAGTATCCATGGGTAACCAGCTAGAAATTACTATTGCTGTAGCATATCATTACATTGTTTGATCCACCATGACTAACAAACTAAAAATCTCAAAAAGTAAAAAAAGCAAAAGATAAAAAGATAGCATTATAAAATATGCAATTCATATCTGTAGTGACTTACAGCCTTTTGATTAATCATTCTTGATGTATTGTACATCAATAATTAACTATTGTAAATACATATGACTGCTTATCAGAAAATTAGCTACTTAGAAATTCATTACCGTTATCATTTAGCTAATTTTTTATCTTTAATGCCTGGATTCCCCCCCCCCACTAAAATGAAATGATTTATGGTCATACATGTGTTCTAGATAACTGATCCCAAGAAAGAGCTTGTCAGATACCCTAAAGCTCTCCTTGGACTAGATCAGTGGTTCCCAATTAGGGGTCCGGGGACCCCTGGGGGTCTATTTTTTGTCATTTTTGCATGGTAATATCATTAATTTTATGGTCTGTTTAACACTGTGCAATTTTTCAATAAATTGGCCAAAATTGGTTTTGAAATCACACCGCGATAATGATTTCGACCCAGCATTACACAGCAATGTATCACTCCCTGCGCGAGGGAGAACAGGTCAATCGATTTCAAGGCCCCACCAATATTGCACGATGATCTCAGCCAATAACACTGCTGATCTGAGCTGCCTTCCCTCACGCTGAGGGAGACCAGGGCAGCCTTCTCCTCACACTGACAGAGAACAGGATAGCTGATCGCCTTCACTTCAAGGCACTACATTCCTCTGGCACTGAGGTGGAGCAACTTTTCTGCCAGCAGGAAAGCAGCAGCAGCAGACACAGTGGACATGTATCTTTGCTGGCTGCCCCACTGACAGTGACTTGGTGCATCCCCCACCCCCATCCCCTCCCATTCAACCATACGGTGGAGGTGACTCAGCTTCCTCCCCTCCCCTCACCCATCCAATATCTGCAACTGCTCCTTCCCTCAACCCCACGCCTGATATGCAATGTCAGGCATTGTGATATATCGGAATATCTCAATGTTCAGCTGCTGATATATCATGATGTTGAAAACCAGATATCACTCAGCCCTAGTCTGTTTTTTAGTATACCTAAATTCCTTTGATTATTAAGGCCTACCCCACATTTTGTTCCAAAAAAATTGTTTTGCATGGGTGTTAGAGTTACCAAAATTTTCAGAAGTAGGGGGGTCCGTGGCTTGGCTTTTGAAAAAATAAGGGGTCCTTAGGAATTAGTTAATTGGGAACTACTGGACTAGATTATTCAAAAGAAGTGGAAGGGCCTATGACTGAAGCATTGTGGCAAGTGGCGAAAAAGACAAATAATATTTAAACATTTACTATGTGTTATTATGGCTTATATGCCAGTGAACTCAGGTGATGAGTGCAGATTAGAACCAAAATGGGGCCACTGAAAAAGAAGAGGGAGAAAGCAACCTGTTTGTGGGAAAATAAAAAAAATTCCTTCCAGTAGCACCTTAAAGACCAACTAAGTTAGTTTTTGGTATGAGCTTTCGTGTGCATGCACACTTCTTCGTGTGCATGCACACCTTTTAAAAACAAAATAGAAGGAAGAATTAAGCCTTCAAAACAGCCCAATGAGAATTGAACATGATCTGGAGCCACATAATGTTGACATTTGGAAAAGAAAAATGGAAGACAAAATGGGTGGAATGAAATTGAAGAAAGCATGGGTAGAACCCTGAACACTTCTCTCAGAAGATGAGGACACTCGGCAATGTTTTAGGTGCTGAGATGAGAACACTCAGTTACCAATTTAAGGTTGCAGTATTAGCATTTAAAGCTCTGAATGGATTGAGACCAGACTATCTGAAGGACTGCTTGCCTTCATATGTCCCTGTCCAAGCCTTAACAGCAGCATCTACAGTTCTGCTCTCTGATCCACAAGTGAGAGCAGTTAGCTTCTTTTCTGTGATCTGTACTGAGTCAAACCACTGGCCCATCTAGGTTGATATTGTCTACAATGAATGCAGCAGCTCTGCAGTTTCAGGTAGTAGTCCCTCTCAAAATACTGGGGATTGAATATGAGACCTTCTGCATGCAAAGCAGGTGCTCTGCAGCTGTCCTTATCAAACAGGATTGCAGCTTAAGAAAGTCCATATTCATACACTTTGTTTTAATGCTTTTAATGTGCTACATTTTTATTCTTAGCTCCTCTGGGCTCTCATGAGAGGAATGACAAGATGATGATGATGATTCCTCATGTCCTGACAGGAGCATAGCATTTCAATCCTATTTGGTTTTCTTTATTTGCTAAGAACAAATGTTGTTTATCTGCAGAGGAAGAAAGAACCCTGCTTGCTTCTCCCCCCCCCCGCCCCCCACAGCCCATTCCCAATTTTCCTTTTGGCTTGTTTTTTAATTAAGCATTGTTTGTTGCCCTCAAGGCTGTCATTAATTAAAAAAGGATTTTTAGAAAATCCTTCTGGAATATCTAGAGCTACTGGAAGATTTCATTTTCAAAAAATGATTTAAAATGCTTAGTGATTATTATCTGTGTCTGTGGCACCCAGCAGCTGACTTTATGTAGATGTGAGACTTCCTTAGTCAAGGACTTCCCTTGATGTTTTATTAACACACTTTTTTTGTCTATCTCTGAGTGTAATGGAATTGCATTTTCTACCTGGAAGCAATGCTCTAGTGTGGATGTAAATATACAAGTCAAGGGGACAGATAAGGGAGATGTGCTTGCCTCTTGGTAAAGTTTCTATCCCATGATGGAAAACACAGAGAAAGAGATTAATGTCTTTCAAAAATTAAAGTGCACTGGCACTTTACTCAGTATATATTTTAAATCTGTGATTAATAAGATGCCATTGTGACTTTGTCAGCTAATTGAGCTTTGTGTTTTACAGTCTGAGGCAGGCATGGGAAACCTGTGATCGTACATATATTGTTGACTCCTATCAGCCTCAACCAACACAGCCAGTTGCTGGGAATAATGAATCTTGTAACCCAGTAACATCTGGAGGACCATAGATTCCCCATCCCTGGTCTAAAACAAACTATTTTATTAAAATATTATAAATCAAATCAAACAATTCAAGCAATTGCCTTGTTAAAAAATAGCACATTCTATATCCTTATATAAAGCTATAAAACCTTGTGAATTGAGCAATTTCCCACCTACAAAGTCTATCAGGGTTGCCATTAAGGCTGCTATTGCTAGTCTGTCTGCCTGTGCTCCATAACATCTGGAATTCCTTTAGTTTTACATTTGAATGTTCTGCGCTTCATTTGTAAGCATTTGGGTTTAAATTGTGAAAATAGTAAAGTGATACAGCACTGCAGAAGTAAAACAATAGGTGGAGGGAGAAAACAAGATAATTCCTCACCCTCAGGGCAATATATCAAAATAAGCTCTTATTTTTGTCAGCTTAGTTGTATATGTTAACAAGAGCACTGGATCACCAAGGCAGCAGTGTGAACAGTGCTGTAGGCTAAATTTACAACAGCGTAATTACTAGTACCATTAATAGTACCAATATTTTAGTAGCACTAATTATATCTGAATAAAACAGATAGCAATTCAATGGTAAGCATTAAAATAGCCCTGATATAATGCAGTATGGCAAACTATTATGAAAGAGAAAAATGAAGTCCCTTTATTAAGTTTTATTCTTCTACTGTTATAATGATGCAAACCTAGTGCAGACTGTGATAGTGGAAATAATATTTTCATTTAAGGCATAGATCCTGACATTATGAAAATTTGTTGATTAGATTAGAGATATTTTAACTGGCATAGAAACTGAAATTTAAATGCTAGATCCTTTGAGTTCAGTGTGAGTTACTCTGTGTTAGAGTGTTTAGGATTATACCCTTCATGCTTTCATGAATTCAAGATTCCAGTAACCGGTCTTTAATGTTGATAATTTTATTGATAGGGTTCTGTCTGGCCACAACTCTCACACAAGCATACACAGTTATATTTTAAACCAAGTGATCAATTCATTGAAGATATTCTATGAGAAGAACAACTTGAATGAAATGCAAACGAAGAGAAAATCAAGTTACCTTTTTTTTTAAAAAAAGCAAGCAAACAAAAACCAGCCTGAAAGTAAATGAAATCTGTCCTCAGCCTTTCAACTACTCTAAAGTGATAGGCAATAACTGAGCTGACAAATCAGACTAAACCTGAAAAGAAACATTTTGTGGTTGGTGATTGAAAGTGAACATAAAAGAACGTCAGGTAGATGGATGCTTTATTGCTATTTCATATTTGAAAGCGGCAAACAAGGACGGAATGCAGCTGAAGATGTGAAATTGCAAGTCCTCCATCTATTTCAGGGGACTTGGCAGATGCAGCTAACCTTGTCTTTTGATCATGATCACACCCCCTGAGCCTTTCTACACATTGATCAGCTGTTCCACCTGATGAAAGCTTGTCATGGGGAACACTCTGGGGATTTATATTTATATGCACACATTTTCTTGCTATTATATTTTTACAGCAAGCAAGCTATGCATGAAAAAGAAAAGACGGTAGCAAATACCGTTGCACAGCAGGAAGTGAACTGATAACAGCTTCTGATGTTCAGAATGGAAAGCTTCAACTTCTGCTTTGTTTATGAATTTGGAGTGATAAAAAAAGGACATCTATCAGCTTTTTTATCAATTCAACATGAACAACTTTCTCATCTTTGAACATCCAATCTCATTCTATCCAACTCCTTTCTATGCCATTCTAGCGCTGCGTGTTTATTCTTACAAAAAGTTCCGAGCCTTTAATTGGAAAAGATTTATTTCATTTGCTATTATCTCTCCTAAAGTTCCGAGCCTTTAATTTCCTAAAGTAGCAATGATTGAAAATAATACAAAAGATCTTGGTAGTGAGGATTTTCTCATGCTGTTTCTGAAAATTGACAAGGAATCGTGGATCACAGGATGGGAAGCATAACTCAAAATGTTACGTATAATGTTCTCAGTTGCATTCATTTTAAAAATTGCTTAATGTGTTTCCATAACATCCTCGTTAACTGGATAACTCAATAAGCAGAAGTGTTGACTAACAAAGCTAGAAAGAAGAAAATAAAACAATTCTATTTATGCAATATAAAAAAGGTTATTGGAAGTGTTTACTTTTTGTATATTCAGTACCATTTTTCAGAGACTCAAAGGTGTGAAAAATATGAATTAAAATAAATATTTTCAGTTCTGGCTTCTAATTAATTGAAAGTGAGTTGGGACAAAATAACTAACTGTTTCTATTCAAGAATTTCAAGCAGATGTGTACATTTCCCTTAATTTCAAGATAACTGTTCCCTAATACAGTGGTATCTCGGGTTATGAACTTAATTCATTCTGCAGGTCCGTTCTTAACCCAAAACCGTACTTAACCTGAGGCGCGCTTTTGCTAATGGGGTCTCCTGCTGCCACTGTGTGATTTCCATTCTCAGACTTCCGGGGAGGTGCCTCCGTCAATGGCGGAATTCCTCTGATCGGGAGGAATGTGCCCCGTGGGAATCTGGGTCTGGCCGCCACGGCGAAGGCGGAGACACGCAAAAAATCACAGGCGGGAGAAGCCTGTGAGCGTGGGATTCGGCGGGCACCTTTTGTGCCTCCCCTACTCGCGGGGAAACCCGGTTTCGGGGGTCCGGAGCGACGTGGGGTGAGCGGCGCGTTGCTTCGAATCGTCTGCTTCTCCCACGGAGGGAAGCCGCATAGCTGTTGTCGGAGAGCGCTGACCTTTTCCTGTGGACAATTTGACTTTAAAGTAATTACCCGTGAGTAGAGCTGAAGCGGGAGAATTGGATTCTTAAACGTTTAATTTGGTATTGTAATGGGGAGGTTCAATACAGGAAGTCCGCCTTCCCCTTTTGTAAATAGACTGAGGCAATGAGGCTGCAAGCTGGAGTCTTGGAAAGCCTTTTGTAAAAGACTAAATTTCCATCAGCAAAGAACATTAACCCCCCCCCCTTGGAGGCAGGAGAAGAGGGGGGGAAGTTGCGGACTGAGTATGCCTGTGGGAGAGAGCGAAGAGAGCTAAAATACCGCTGCTCTGACCCTGGAAACGGGCTGCTAGCAGGACTGATGTCTTTTGGAATGTTCATTGACAGCGTTTAGAACGTTCATTGACAGCTAGCTAAACAAGAGAAATACATTGTTTCTACTGTCTCCGGCTGCTTTTAAAAAGGAGTAAAAGTAACTGAAAATTGAAACTAACTTTGGATTGTTTGAATTGTGTTTAAAAGAGGACATTATTACTATTACAAATAGAAACTGTTTGCCCCTAGTGGAAGCCTTTGAAACTGGTTGCTTTATAAGAGCTGGGCTGGGGGAATTTCCACCTGCAAGATAAAAAACTGTGAGACTCTGGGACTGACCTTGAATCTTTTAAGTGCTATGGCAAATGGAAAGGGAAAAACAGACCAGTCAACTGCTGACAAAACATTAAGGTCTGGGAGGACTTGGCAACAACCCAGGAGAGGTTCAGCATCAGGCCCCCCTGCTTCTTCTTCTGCTGCCTTTGCACCAGTACACTCAAAACCAAGAGGAATGTTGACAGAAGAGGCCTTAGTGGCTGCATTATATAAGATAAATGATTCACTGGAACAGATTAATAAGAAAATAGACACGATAAATGTGAAAGTGGATGTTCCAACTACTAAAATCGACTTAAATACAGAAAGTATAAATAATACCAATACAGAAACCACCCAGAAATTGATACAGGAATCTACTTTGATATGGCAAACTGTGGAGGAAGCCAGGGAGAAAGCCGTTGCTGCTGAATGTAAAGTAACACAACTGGAGAGAGAGAGAGTCCCAGCCCTACAGAGGCAATTTGATGAACATAAGTTGACGCTTGCTATGATTGAACTTAAAGAAAAACAGACGAATCTGAGGATTAGAGTTCACCTTTGGTGGACATGCCCAAGGATTAAGACATTCTGGGAGATGATATATAACGAAATGAAAAAGGTATTTAAATATACCCTTTTGAAGAAACCAGAGGCCTTTCTCCTGGGCATGGTCGGCCAATTGGTGTTAAAGAAGGACAGAACTTTTTTTACGTATGCAACAACAGCAGCAAGAATACTCATCGCGAAGTATTGGAAGACACAAGATTTACCCACCCGGGAAGAATGGCAGATGAAGTTGATGGACTATATGGAACTGGCAGAAATGACTGGCAGAAATCCGAGACCAGAGAGAAGAGTCGGTGGAAGAAGACTGGAAAAAGTTTAAAGACTATTTATAGAAATACTGTAAAATTAGTGAATGTTAGAAGAATGTTGGAATGAAGTTATATGGCTTTAGTAGAAATGTTATAAGGAATTAAGTATAAATAGATTAATAGAATATTAAAGGAAAAAATAAGGTTAGAATGTGTTAAGATAATTATAGGATAGAAAACAGAGGAAGATGGAAAGGAATTGCTGAAACAATTAACAGAAGTGGAATACAAAAAGGGAGATGTGAGGAGGTCGTTGAAATAAGTGAATGAAAGATAAGATATTGAAATTGTTTGATGTGTTTTAAATTGTTTTTGTTTTGTTTTGTCAATTTAATGTGATAGTGTTATGTAGTGTTTGTGTATTGTATTGTTCTTTTTTATTGTTCTTTTTGTGTGTAGTGTTTAAATTGTTGAAAAAGTAATAAATATTTTTTTTTTAAAAAAAGAAAGATTTCCATTCTCATCCTGGGGCAAAGTTCGCAACGTGAGGTACTACTTCCAGGTTAGCGGAGTTTGTAACCCGAAGCGTTTGTAACCCGAGGTAACCACTGTCCAGTGTTACTGAGATGTCAAAGCTGTACTTAATCCCTACGACATGTTTCTTTTTCCTCAGCTACTCCACTGAACATTTCATTTTCCTAGGATATGAAATTTCTGGCATTAAGGTGACTATAGCAAAATGTGTTTATTGGCTGGACAAAGTGTGAAGTGCTGAGGATTGGGAGAGGTTTTTGATTTTTTAAAAAGACTTGACACTTTCTCTGTGTACACATTATACCTTTAAAGCACACTTGAAACACGTAATTTCCCACACAAAATTCTGAACACTGTAGTTTATCCCTCAAAGAGCCACAATTCCCATCAACCCTTAACAAACATGGCCTAAACATGCTCTTACATCTGTCTTACATATAACATCCAGCCCACTCCACATATTTATCTTTAATAGACATAACAATACTAAATCCATGTATCTGTACCAAGCACAGTGTAAGAATCTAGTTAAGACAGGTGCTTAGAACTCTGCTACATAAGTACCTAGCTCCAGGTGGCTCTCTTAGGTATCAATCCATCTATCTGATTTATCTTTTTTATCTATGTAACATGTCAGCTTTTAGAGATCAAGGAGCAAAAAGGAAGACTAGGGAAAGGCCACTGGATGAGTGGTGACAAGGAAGCAGTCAGCAAAAAGAATAAAATAAATTTCTTCAGACAACAATATGTCCTTCTTTTTATTTGACAGAAAATGGTGTAATAAATTTGTTTCTAAATCCTGATCCATTTATCTGCAGGAGCACTGCAAAATTTCCTGGAGACATCTTTGCATTTTCTGATTTAAGAGAAGGTCAGTACAAAATCATTGTATTAGTGTTGCACACCACCCTTCCAAATTAATCAGTACTATACTATATTATAGTAATAGGTTAATATACATACAGAGCAATCCTATGGAAGTTCTAGTGATGATGGAGAGAACTGATGGTGGAACCACCACCACTTTCTATTTCCTGCAGAGATGATATGGCCAGGGCATAGCTGTCAACGTTTCCCTTTTTTAAAGGGAAATTCCCTTATTCCGAAAAGGATTCCTCGCAAGAAAAGGGAAAAGTTGACAGCTATGGGCCAGGGGTGGGAGGGCAGCTTTTTATTATTCTTCATAATCCCTCTTGACTAAAGTGGGAGGGAATTAACTATGTCAGCTCCAGGGCTGATGTAGTTTCAGGGCCTGGTGGTGGTGGTCAGGAGAATGAGAAGACTTATGGACCTGTGTACCTACTGCCTTCCACAACATGCTCCATTTTGTCCCTACTGGTGATGGTGGAACTTCCCACTACTGCAGCAGGAGGACCTCTAGCAGAACAGCAAGAGCTTTTTAAGTTGGGGGGGTTGCAGTCTTACTTAAAACCCATAAGTATAATTGAAAGGCATGAAATTACTCCCAAGCAAAAGCTGATCAGAAAGTTCACAATACTGGTTTATGTATATACCTATATTTTCACAAAGACAATTGTACAAATGATTAACAATAATATTTCAATTTGTCACTTAACTAGCATTTCTGAGGCACTCAACACCTCTGCATAGCCAATTAATTTTAGTAGATGATGCTTAATGGTAACAGTTTGCTAGGCTCAGAATATACTGAAATGAATCATGCTGTATTATTACTAGAATCCTTAAATATATTCTCAGGCTTTTTATGTTGTTACAAGTTGCCAGTTTCCAGCTGTCTAGCAAATCCTACATTGAAAGATTGTTACTAGGAGGCAGGAGTTTTTCTGTAGATAGGATGCCATTATCACTACCATAATGAGAACTGTCACTTCCTCTCATCTGTTCCTTATGGGAAACAGCTTTAAAGCACTAATATAAAGAAGTATACTGTTAAATTATGGTTATATGTCTCCCTTGCTGACCTAGTTTTGCTGTTTTAGCCTAATTCTCTCCCACAAAAAAGATACTTTCCCACCTCTAAATCTTATTTTATTTTTTACTAGATTGCACTATCATTTGATATAGACTATATGTGTACAGTGGCTCTGATCCAAAGCTCTTTATATGCCCCAGTTAACACAATGAGCTTCTCCAATGACTTCAGTTCTGAGGACATATATTCAATGGCAACACAAAGTCAGAATTGTTTGTAATTTTATTTATTATTAAAAACACATATAAACTGTTCATTTATAAATTTATAAAGCTCAAAGTCGTTCACAATATACATAAAATTAATAAATAGCAACACTTAAAACATCCAAATAGTTATATGATTTCTACAACTACAGCAGCCAGAACAAAAAAAAGAACTCAATATTAGCAGTAGGTAAATACCAGGGTAAACAGAAAAGTCTTTAGTTTTCTGCAAAGGCGCCCAAACTTCATTGTTCACCTGATCTCCAAATGGAGTTCATTCCTTAAAATGGCTGCCACAACACCCTCTTTCAAACTCCAGGCAATGTAACTTCAGCAGGTTGCATTACAGTGAGGAGAGCACTACTTATATTTTGCAATGACCTGGACAGACTATATGGCAGCTAACTGGCAGACAGTGCAGATCCTTTAGCACTAGTGTTACATGTAGATGTGCAGCAAGAAGCCCCACTGAGTGGCCTTTCTGCAGCATTCATGTGCTGCAATCAGCTGGCAATTTCTACTTACACAAGAGCTTCATGGTATGGGAGACCTCCCTTCATGGTTAAAACTGAAGAAACTCATCATTCCCTAGATTTAAAGGTAAAGGTAAAGGTACCCCTGACTGTTAGGTCCAGTCAGGGACGACTATGGGGTTGCGGTGCTCATCTCGCTCTATAGGCCGAGGGAGCCGACGTTTGTCCGCAGACAGCTTCTGGGTCATGTGGCCAGCATGACTAAGCTGCTTCTGGTGAACCAGAGCAGCGCACGGAAACGCCGTTTACCTTCCCGCCAGAGCGATACCTATTTATCTACATGCACGTGACGTGCTTTTGAACTGCTAGGTGGGCAGGAGCTGGGACCAAACAGGAGCTCGCCCCATCGTGGGGATTCAAACCGCCGACCTTCTGATCGGCAAGCCCTAGGCTCTGTGGTTTAGACCACAGCACCACCCATGTCCCTAGATTTACAGTGTATTTAATAGCTATATCTTGCCTGACTCAGCTGTGGTCCTTGAATCAGCTATGAATGAGAACTGTTATACAATGAATTGATTAGATTAATTTATGAAAACTATTGTAATCATCTCAAATATGTTCCCAATTAATTAGGATATCTATCTATCTATCTATCTATCTATCTATCTATCTATCTCTATCTATCTATCTGCCTGCCTACCTACCTACCCCCAAGTGGTTACTTATACAATAACTCCCCAGGGATGGCTTCCTGTAGCCTTCCTGATGCTGTTGGACTAGCTCTTGGACTAGCTCTGCCCCACCTGGGCTATGGTTTGAGATGGTTGAAGTTCTAGTCTAGCAACATCTAAAGACCAACAGGTTTTCATTCCTTACTTTCATAAATGGTAAGTGACAGGCAATATCTTAGAAGAAACATTCATCCTTCTCGAGCAGGCATGATGAAATGCCTCTTCTAAAATGGTTCCTGCTTTGATACATGCATGTATCATCTAACAACAAGGAAATGGTGCCCTCCCTTGATCAATTGACAAAAACGCATACAATTAATTGGATTAATAATAATAATAATAATAATAATAATAATAATAATAATAATAGGGTTATAGCAGGCATAGGCAAACTAGGCCCTCCAGATGTTTTGGGACTACAATTCCCATCATCCCTGACCACTGATCCTGTTAGCTAGGGATCATGGGAGTTTAGTCCCAAAACATCTGGAGGGCCGAGTTTGCCTATGCCATGGTTATAGCCTTATTACAACATTCTGCTCTAGTATCAATGAGCAACCACAACAGTTTGGGCCCATCTGGCACAAGACAGTCCACATTTGATTACAGTAATTATGTGGTTTGTTTTCTTACATTTGAACCCTAACCTTTGAAACAAGCGAGGCAAGGAGAAAGGCCTCCCTATGTGAGCATAATGGACAGGAATGGTGCATAATGTTCAAATTGAAAGACTTTGAAATGCAATCATCTGTGCTCATGCAGTCATGCTTTTTGTGAGCTGGCAGTCTTTTTTCTTTTTCTTTTGGTACAGAAGTCATCTAGGAATGATAGTGTGTGTGTGTGTGTGTGTGTGTGTGTGTGTTGGCATAGTGCAAGATATTTCCTACCGGATTGTAAATTTTGAATATGCTCTGTAAGTGCAATGCTAAAATCTCTAACACTAAATTTGCATGGAACTAAGCAAAGGTCTTAATTGTTACCATATTCATTGTAGATGGGGAAAGTTACTTCAGGTAAACGGCCATTATCTTTAGAATACAGATGCTCTATTTGGCTTCTGATTTTGCGCAGAAAGGCAAGATCCTCAAATTCTGAATACATCCTGTCAAATCTGAGGAATAGATATAATTACAGCCACTTTCACCTCTTGTATTGTATCTCACTGTCGTATGTTTCTTCATAGATGCTATTTCAGATTAGACTAGGCTGTTGAGAGCAAAAGTGGCATGCATTTTGTCTGTCATTTGACAAAATTACATTTCCTAACAATAATTTGTGGGGCAGCACTGCTTGCATAACAAGCAAGCTAATCTTATCTATTTTAGGTTACAATGTCAAAATTTATTATACTGCAATCTTGCTGCATTAAAAATAATAGGCAGGAAGGAGAATGATTGTTGCCAGACATTTTACTCCAAATGCCATTAAGGGATAAGGAATATTTTAAAATATTATTTAAACAGCAAAGCAATTCAGGAGTTTCATTTCACTGGATCACACCTGTTCCTTTACTCTTGAAAAATTGTTCTGAAGTTTCTAATTTTAATTTTCCTAATTCTTACTAAATTTGAATGTGTAAAATGTGCCTGTAATTAATTCCAAGGAACTCATAGAAACATAAGCATTATGCTGCTGTTGAAGAAAGTTCAGTTCAGTTAAGGGTTTTACCCAAGGATCTAATCAGATATTAATAAAATTTCATGTTTAAAATAATAATCTCATCTAACTTTCATTGAATAAAACTATTTGAATTAAAAACCCCTGAAACCTTAAGCAGTGCAGTTCATGGTCAGCACACTTTGCATCTCCTTTCCATGTACCAAGAGTTAGGCTACAATTCTAAACACACTTACTTGAGAGTAAGCCCAACTGAGCTCAATGGGACTTACTTCTGACTGAGTAAACGCATATAGGATTGCACTGTTAGTTATAAAGTCAAGAGCTCTTAGCCAAGGTCCTATTTTCATCTGCACTTAGTAATTTATACAAAGAGAGCCTAAAGTTCAAGAATCATCTCATCCAACTAGGATGAAATATGTAAATTGCCATGTAAATTGTATGCTGCCTTGGTTTGCAGGGGTTGAGATTCCATTAATATGCATAACAAGATAATAGATCAGACACTTTTGCTCATTATTTTAAAGGAGATGGCATTGACTTTCAAGAGCTTTCATATTACAAAATGTTATGGCCTATACAATATATACAAAATGTATATTGTATATCCAGTATTTACAATGTTACAAAATGTTATGGCCTATCCAATAGACACATCCAATGTATGGATATCCAATACACACATGCACAGACACACATGCACACACTGCATTAATAGTGCCAGTCACAATTAACATTTAAGTAATAATTATTGTACTTGCATGTTTGGAACAGATAATTATGGCACTGCTTCTCAATTTGGAAATGGGAGGAGTACATACAAATGAATCTGTCCTTTTTTGTCTTATGAGCAAATACATATTTAAGTCTCAGGATTTTTCAAATTTCACACTGATACCACTAAAATATAGAAGCATTTACAGGGGTCTCTACTGGACATACGACTAAACAGAAGAGGCAATGGGGTGAAATGTACAAGGATGGGTGCATAAGTCAAATAGGTGGGAAGACTTTGTTCAAATAGAGTAGCCTTGCAAGCTTAGAGAGGATCTCATTTATATAAGAAACAGTGTGCTTCTGACAAGAGGCAGTTTACAGAAAGAAGATTCTGATTAAACACCAGGAAGAACTTTCTAACAACAAGATCTGTTCAACAGTGGGCTTCATTGGGAGTTTTTAAGCAGAGTTTCAATGGCTGTCTGTCATGCATGCTTTAGCTGAGATTTCTGCACTGCAGGGGGTTGGACTAGATGACCCTTGTGGTCCCTTCCAACTCTACAGTTCTATGATTCTGGAAACAATTAACATGTAAATAAGCACCAAACGTCCACTAGATTCTACTAGATTTCCAGAAGTGCATTTTATGTCACACTGTTCATACTACATATTTCCTTACAGCACACATCTGAGAACTTAAGTCAGTATAAGCTTCCAAATGACTCAAATGCTTGGATGTCATCTATGGCTTCCCCAGGGAGACTTGTCTATTTCACCCTCTAATAGATCTCACTATGAGGAAATGGCCTATTTTTTTCCCTTTGCCCAATTTCATCCCATTATGGTATTTTCCCCCTTCCTTGTCATGCTCTATAATGGCTTTCATTCCAGGGCATGAGTAGAAAATAACCTTTAATGGAAATGTTACTCCTTCACTCCTCTTTTGCCTTGCAACATTTGTAGTATACATTGGTCTGGAAGAGGAGGCAACATCTGTAGCTTGTATGAACCAGACCAATGCTACATGATACGAGTCCACTACTCAACTTCCAACCATAATTATGGAGAGCAGAGTTAAAGTAATAAAGGATAAGAGGTATGGCTTTATCTTTGAACGGAGACTTTCTAGAAGTCAATTGTTTAAATAGTCCAATTTTGTAAGCAGATACTGATCACCTAACTGTAACCCCAGCCTACTTACATTTTTAAAGTTGTCATTAACTTTCCCGTTATTATACAATTGAGGAATTATATACAAACTCTAGTACCATTAAATTGTAATTTTGGTGAAAGCTAATATGAAGCCTGTGCTAGCTAACCCAAATATAGTACTTACTTAACTTTTGTTTTAGCAAAAATTTAGGAAAAATAAAGATCAGCATATTTAGTACAACAGATTAAAACTACAATATTCAAATTGTGATTTAGAATTTTGAAAGGATGTTTTGCTTTTGGACTTTCTCAAGATTCCTTTTTAACTCTCTTCTTTAAAAAGGAGAGAAAAGAATCCAATTCTGTCAGCCTTTTTGCACAATAAGCTATAGAGTCATAATGCCACAAGTGGGGAGATCATTTAAGTATCCACAGAAATTCAAATATTGGTCTACACAGATTTAATTCTGTATAGTCCCTTCAAATGCAACTGGGATGTTTTCTTCATACATTGGCATAATCTGTTCACATGGGCAGTATACAATCTGGGAGTTCATGCAGCAATTTTGTGATATCCAGAGTACTAAGGTATACCTTTCAGATTACAAACATTGCCTTGACTGAGGTATATGCGCTTCTAGCTCCCACATTCCACTGCTTGTGTGAGTAAGGTGAAAAAAGCGAGCAGAAGCAACATGTGAACTGACTCACCAATTAGGGTTAATGTTATTTATTTTTATGTTCAGAAACCCTGGGGACCATTAGACTGGCAGTTGAATGAAGCTTCTGGGCATATGCACACACGTACACTAGGCTTGAATTTAGGGGGACAGGCAAGGGCATGCTTAATAAACTCTGCAAGTCTCATCCTTCAGTTTTAGCCAAATCACATTCTTCCTGTGGCCATCTGAAACAATAGTACAGGGTTTGGGCTGCCGCAAAAGAACGGCGGACAGTGGTCCCTAGAGGCCCCTGAAGTGAGAGCCAGAGAATTACTGGTACTAAAGTGGCTCAGGGCATAGACCCATCAAACAAATTTGCATACAATTGGCATATGCTAATTTATGTGTTCAGATGCCTCTGGGAAAATTAAGATGGTAGGTGGCTGAGGTCTCATCAGGACTATGCCCAGCTGCCTTGTTAAAGAACAGAAAAGGGGAAGGAGATCCAGGGTTTGGGTCTCCTTGGCCAGCACCTATTGGAGCCCTTGGCCAGAGCACTGCAAGTATCTCTATTTCAAATGTCACACAAAAAACACATGTAATAGGTATACTCTGAAAATGCAGGAACTGTTCCTTTCTGTAAAAGGTACAATGGCCCAAAGTGGTGGTTTATGTATAGGGCCCCAGTTCTCGATCCTGAGTCTTTTGCCTTATTTATCTCCAAACAGCAACTCTGCACTACATTGTGAATCATTCTTGGAACTGTTCTCTCCCCGCCCCAAAGGAAGCTTCCTGCCATGTGACAGGGGGGCCTGACATGGGAAGTGGGAGTTAGGGTTGGCAATTGTTAAGAGATTTGCGTAGTGTGAAAATCTAAGCGCTCATTCACATTTCCGATTGCCCCACCACTTCTTCCTAGGAAAACCCACAGCTTAATGCTGAATGGGAACAAGCGGCAATTGGGTTTTCTGTGGATTTGCCATTTGTTCCAACTTAGCTCTAAAGAGTGGGTTTTCCCGGGGAAAGCAGAGGGACAAAGGCAAAACCACTTGGACCCAGGCTGAGGAAAAAGCATGGGGCAAGCAGAAAACTGCTCAGACCTGTGCTTTCTAGGCATGGGACAAGCAGAAGTATGGATGAGCCCTAAGAGACAACGAAAGTGCTCATTGTGACTATCTATGCCAGAATTTGACAGGTACCGGTACATCCAGAAACTCAGACATACCTTTCCCTTCTATATATCATTGTGACCTGCAATATACTTTTGTTTTTGTGCGTGATGTTTCTCTCTTATTTCTTTTACCTCTTAAAAACTTTAGTGAACTGGTATTTTCCCCCTTCCTTGTCAGTTTAGTGAACTGGTATTTCCCCCCTTCCTTGTCATGCTCTATTTCATAGTTTTTTCATTGTTTTCAAAGAAATTCATAAAGAAATAGGAGCATACATTTCTACCGAAAATTTAGCTTGATGGAAGGTGAAATGAATTGAAGATTTTATGACATGACATGTAAATCGCCTGCCACAGTGTTTACCTAGCCCATGCAAATTGGCTGTCTGCTTTTGATGAGAAAGATTAGGGCTGTCCACAATGATGAGAAAAACACGTCCCTTCTCTTCTCTCCCCCCACCCCCAGCAAACAGTTTCTTTTTTAAAGGAAGAAGTTAACATGGAGAAAACAGCTAAGTGATTTATGGCTAGTTTAGATGAAAGTTGTGCAATTGCAAGTGTCAGCTTTTCTCTTCCTTGCTTCGTAGGAGAAGCTCAGAAAAAAAATACAAATAATGTTTTCTCTTCCATGCTACCAATACTATATACTTTATCACCCAGTGGCTTTGTGTAATAACTGTTACTGAAAAGGCTAATTTAAGATCTAAATTTATTTTAATTAGGCTTTATAATGGTGGAGCAGATGTTAGTCTGTTTAAAGACAAACGTGCACTTGCTAAGAATCTCAATGAAGTCTCTGTTTTAGAAACCATATTAGAATAGAACTAGAGAATAGAAGGAAGATATATTAGAATTGGAGGTTGGGGTGTGAATAAAGAAAAAGAAAGAAAGAAGGCTCATGGAAAAAGCAAAGACTTTTTCGTTTTGTTAGACATGCTCTGCTATCGGCTCCAGTACTGTAAAGTTGGGGTCGCAGTGCAGTATTAATAACTGCCAGTTGTTGTTAACTACTATAGAACACTAGATAACCTTACTGAGAATCTATATCTAGATCTTAGGCAGAAAAGTAATGAGTCCCAGGGGAATGAAAGCACCAGCCTTATTTGTTGTACCTATTGATCTACTGTAGAATCCTGATGTGATTTAGATAAGAGAGGAAGAGATAATAGCATTGATTATTCTATTTAGGAGCCAGCCAGACTAAACTCAGGTACAACACGAGCACACGCACACACACACATGCAGAACCCACTTCATCATTCCTTGTCTTTCTTCGTAGTTCAAGGCAACACGCTGTGTCGCAGCAACAGCAACAGACAGAGACATACATCTTTGTGGGCATGTAGCTAAGCACTTTGATGTAATGAAACAATGACATTTCTTCCCCAGTCCCCTTTTTGCATAAGTAGGCCTACAAAAGAAAGCACCAAATGAATAGACAGCTTTTTTCCCCTAGCAGCAAGGCCAGCACTGCTGAGGCTGAACTTTCTCTGACAACAAACTATGCATAACTAATGTTGAGCTACATTCCCTCCATCCCATTGTGCCAGCCAGTCTGCTCACTTTAGAGGTTCAGTCTTTGAAGAGATACCATAAGTGCAGCAGCTGTGCAACACTGGCCATTGTGGAGAGTGATGCCAACAGTTTATCCCTTTGGGATATAGCACCAAACTTGTAAACACCAGATTAAGTATCCAGATTCAGGGTGAAGGTTTGTTTCTTTTTAAGAATCCTATAAATCCCACAAACTTGCAGGCACACCAAACCAAAGACAGACCACTAACCATGTGTTATGACTTGCCAGATGCTCAAGAATCCTTCTTTCTTCTGAAGCCACAGGCCTCAGCGGATTTTTTATTATTATAAAAAGCTTATTTATATGAACAGTGAGCTTCCATGTCCCATCATGAACTGCTTTTGCTACACTCTTCATTTGGAATGAGGAAACTCTCTGTGCCGAATGGGGAGTGCTACACCCAAAAATCCCAAGCCTAGAGGACTCTTCTTTGACCAACAACAAGTTAGCTAGAGCTTTGGATCCTGGTTCATGCATCCATCTTTCAGGCAACATCTTAGTATCAGTTTCCATTCCTTTCTTTTGAGCTGTCTATTTCTGCTGACATTTTAGTATTTTAAGTAGAGGTAAAATTTAATGGTAACTATAGTGCTTCAGGGTTTTACCTCTGAATTTTGAGAGTCTATGAATTAAGCTGAGGAGCTTGATAGCTCTCTCCATGTCCAGCTAGTCCCATGATGTGATGATATGGTGCTGAAATCCGCACAGCTGAGATCATTCAAATATGCTCTTGATAGAAGGCTATCATTCAAATGTTTTCGTGCTTTAAGCCTATTTATAACAGAACATTCCATCTCCACCAGTTGTTTTTTATGTTGCAGTCTTCCAGATTTCCCTAGATTTTTATTCACAAAAGTTTATATGAGATCTATAATTAGCATGGAAAGTAGCAAAGCTTGACACACCTTTTGTTAAGGATGTGTGGTGGGACTGAATAAAGAAGCAAAGCAGGGTGTCTTGGCGTGCCTTCCGACTTCTCAGAGTTGAAGCACAATGCAAGTGCCCCAAGTTGGATCCCAAGTTGCCCACAAAGCCTAAAAACGCTTCTGCTGTTTCTGACCTTTTCTTATCCTTACAGGTCTTTGTTTTCCCAGTGGCATACCTAGGGTTGGACCAGGTTGGCCCCTATCAAGGGGGGGCGCACACAAAAATCACACCTCTGCACTCTGGTTCAGAGTGGCTAGGAGCCTACCTACCCACCCATCTGCAAGCTCCCTGGGATGCTCCTCTGCTGCTCTAGGTGGCAGGCAAGGCACACAAACTCTTCTGGGACATCTTGCCAAGGGTGCAAGGGAAGGGGTGGGGGCATCAATACAGCTCCTTGCCAAGGGCACATGGGAGCCTTGGTACACCTCTGATTTTTCTGTATCTCAATTTTTCCTTAGGTCTATGAACTTTGCAGCAAATGACGCTGTCCAAATGTTGCCCATGGAATATATATATATATTTAAGTGAAAATTTTCATAGATTCCCGCCCCCCCCAAGCCAAATCTTACATTGCTCTGGTTCAACAAACAACTGTCTAGAACTCGTCAGAACTCAGGTACAGATCAGAATTATTATTATTTAAATGCACAGATGCAAGGCACTTATCAGGGCTGGTACACATCCCTGGATTGTATTCAACAGTACCACTGCCTCTTGTGAAAAGTCTTGATCATTGGGGGGGGGGATCCTGTATTTGTCCTTAGCAGAGTCAAACCTAATGCTATATTTCTGTATGTGTAAGATGTGCAAATTCTTGTCAGCACTGGAGAGCCAATGATGATGCTATTATTATTATTATTATTATTATTATTATTATTATTATTATGCTTTCCCCCCAAACCAGGACTCAAGGCAGCTCATAAAAATTAAAGCAAACATGGATAAAACATAGAAAGCTTAAAACAAATAAAAAGTAATTTTTAAAAAGTAACCTATAATAGAATTAAAATAATATAAAAATGTATCTATAAAACCTAGTACCCAAATATAGTAAAAAAACAGCAACAGCACTATTCAAAGGCTTTTCCTTAAGAAGAGTCACTTCCCCAAAGCCTGCTAGAAAGACAACAGGGAGGGAGCCAGTCTAGGCTCTCTAGGAAGGGTGCTTCAAAGTCTGGGAGCAGCCACCAAGAAGGCACTATTCCGGTTAGTTTTAGGTGCCAATAGTGAGCAATGTTTAATAAGCAAACAAGAAATGGAAGGAAAAGGAGGTGAAAGTGCTGTCTAGAGTACTGCTTGCCAGGCATTTTAAAGGGGATTTATTTATTTATTTATTTATTTATTTATTTAGCTGTTGTATTTTTAATTGCTACATGATGGCTTTCATTGCATTTTATTTGTTGTACACTGGTCTGATATGGGTTAGAACATTGTAGAATGAACAAACAAACACACACACACAAAATATACACCACAGTGTGTTTTCTCACTTGCTTAACAGAGTGCTGAAGCCTGAGTCAAGCTAGGGGCCCTTTCACCAATTGTTTTACCAGTGCTTGAGCAACTAACTGCCGGATAGTTATGATGGCTATATATTACCACCAGAATCAGAGGCAGCGTGCTTCTGAATACCAGCTGCTGGGGACTATGAGTGGGTGGGAGAGTGCTATAGTGGTACCTCGGGTTAAGTACTTAATTCATTCCGGAGGTCTGTTCTTAACCTGAAACTCTTCTTAACCTGAAGCACCACTTTAGCTAATGGGGCCTCCTGCTGCCACCGCGCCGCCAGAGCACAATTTCTGTTCTCATCTTGAAGCAAAGTTCTTAACCTGAAGCATTATTTCTGGGTTAGCGGAGTCTGTAACCTGAAGCGTATGTAACCTGAGGTACCACTGTATTGTGTTCCTGCCCTGCTTGTAGGCTTCCCATAGGCATATGTGAAAACAGAATGCTGGGGTAGATAATCCTGGTCCAGGAGGATTCTTCTTATCTTCTTAATTGCTGGAAAACAGTGCCATCACTTATTTTTCTGCTAGTGTGGTGTTGTATACAACCTATTCTATTTACAAAAGCCATTTCTGTGTGAGACAATGATGAAAATATATAGAAAATGCAAAGGAAAGAAATGGAAAAGCATAATTACAAATATAATCATGTTAGGCTTGCAGTTTGATGAAAACATTATTAAAAATGCAACCCCCTACCAGAAAAAAGAGAAAAAAGGTGGTACTGACTAAAAAGCTTCCCCAATTCACTCATGCTAATCAGCAGTAAGCAAGTTCTTCTGCTGAGGAATTTTAAATGTTGTCACATAACGGGTGGTCCAGTCAAGCAATGTAAATTAGTCACTTCCCTAATCCTAGTGAGAAATGTGATATCTTTCATAGAGCTCTAAGGACTGGTTCATGTTACAAAATTCCTATAGAGAATTACATTATTATATAGCCACACATTCATGAATGCTCATATCTATGGGAACCAGGAGTGCTTGGCAAGGCATGTTAAGAATCTGAAAGAAGCAAATGATTAAATTTTTGGAATTTGGAATGGAAATAGGATAGGTGAGCGAGGAAGTAATTTGTCTAGGCAAAGGAAGGAACAAGCTGAAAGTCATGTATATTAAAATGGGCAGTGGGAGTTTGAAAGCAGGGTACAGGTAAACCTTACACTTTCTATATTGGAAAAGTTTCTATATCCATTGAATAAAGATGACAAGATCAAACAAATCTGGGGAAAATGTTAGAAGGATGCAGATGTTTACTGCCTTCAGAGCCCATTTTTAGGTCACTTGATTCAGATTATTTTGGGGAATTAAATTCCATTTGGGGTTGGACTAGATGACACTTGAGGTTGCTTCCAAGTCTACAATTCTATTATTCTATGACTAGATAGCAGCTCCCTCAACAATATTCAGTGTATAGAAGCTGATGGGATTGGCAGCTGAATTTTACTTCAACACTGACAGTGGGATGGTGCCTACCCCAAGGCAGTATGATAGATTAAGGAGCATGATACAGACCATGCAGCATATACACATCTGTCCTGCCAAAGTCATCCTGAGACAGTCATCTCACTCTGCCTAATAATATGACCATAATATGGCCAGCCTGATATTCCAGCTGAACTATTTAAAATTTTAAAAGATGATGCTGTTAAGGTGCTACACTCAATATGCCAGCAAATTTGGAAAACTCAGCAGTGGCCAGAGGATTGGAGAAGATCAGTCTACATCCCAATCCCAAAGAAGGGCAGTGCCAAAGAATGCTCAAACTATCGCACAATTGCACTCATTTCACACGCTAGCAAGGTTATGCTTAAAATTCTACAAGGCAGGCTTAAGCAGTATGTGGACCGAGAACTCCCAGAAGTGCAAGCAGGATTTCGAAGGGGCAGAGGAACCAGAGACCAAATTGCAAACATGCGCTGGATTATGGAGAAAGCTAGAGAGTTCCAGAAAGACATCTATTTCTGCTTCATTGACTATGCAAAAGCCTTTGACTGGGTCGACCACAGCAAACTATGGCAAGTTCTTAAAGAAATGGGAGTGCCTGATCACCTCATCTGTCTCCTGAGAAATCTCTATGTGGAACAAGAAGCTACAGTTAGAACTGGATATGGAACAACTGATTGGTTCAAAATTGGGAAAGGAGTACGGCAAGGCAGTATATTGTTTCCTTGCTTATTTAACTTATATACAGAATTCATCATGCGAAAGGCTGGGCTGGATGAATCCCAAGCCGGAATTAAGATCGCCGGAAGAAATATCAACAACCTCAGATATGCAGATTATACAACCCTGATGGCAGAAAGTGAAGAGGAATTAAAAAACCTTTTAATGAGGGTGAAAGAGGAGAGCGCAAAATATGGTCTGAAGCTCAACATAAAAAAAAACGAAGTTCATGGCCACTGGGCCCATCACCTCCTGGCAAATAGAAGGGGAAGAAATGGAGGCAGTGAGAGATTTTACTTTCTTGGGCTCCATGATCACTGCAGATGGTGACAGCAGTCACGAAATTAAAAGACGCCTGCTGCTTGGGAGAAAGGCGATGGCAAACCTAGACAGCATCTTAAAAAGCAGAGACATCACCTTGCCAACAAAGGTCCGTATAGTTAAAGCCATGGTTTTCCCAGTAGTGATGTATGGAAGTGAGAGCTGGACCATAAAGAAGGCTGATCGCTGAAGAATTGATGCTTTTGAATTATGGTGCTGGAGGAGACTCTTGAGAGTCCCATGGACTGCAAGAAGATCAAGCGCATCCATTCTTAAGGAAATCAGCCCTGAGTGGTCACTGGAAGGACAGATCATGAAGCTGAGGCTCCAATACTTTGGCCACCTCATGAGAAGAGAAGACTCCCTGGAAAAGACCCTGATGTTGGGAAAGATTGAGGGCACAAGAAGGGGACGACAGAGGACGAGATGGTTGGACAGTGTTCTCGAAGCCACAAACATGAGTCTGACCAAACTGCGGGAGGCAGTGGAAGACAGGAGTGCTTGGCGTCCTCTGGTCCATGGGGTAATGAAGAGTCGGACACGACTAAACGACTAAACAACAACATGGCCAGCCTGATGGTTGAGTTCAATAACATATACCTAGATTTCTACTAATTTTACCAAAGGAGCAGTGGTTCTAAGATACCCAATAAGTCTTTCTTACAGCACATAGATTTACTTTAATATAGGAAGGGATTAATCTGTCTGTTTCCAATCCCTGCCATTTTGCATGTGTTTGCCCATAAGTCCATTCTACCCTGTTTCCTCATTAATCTATGAATTCATATTGATTGATTGATTGATTGATTGCATTTATATCCCACATTTTTCTCCAAAGACTTCAAAGTGGTGGGCATGGTTCTCCCCTTGCTCATTTAATCCACACAACAACCCTGTGAGGTAGGTGAACTGAGTGGCAGAGACTGGCTCAATATTACCCACTGAACTTCATGGCTGAGTGGGGAGCTGAACCCAGGTCTCCCAAGTCCTAGTCCATAGGTAGGCAAACTAAGGCCCGGAGGCCGGATCCGGTCCAATTGCCTTCTAAATCCAGCCTGCAGTCAGTCTGGGAATCAGCATGTTTTTACATGAGTAGAATGTGTCCTTTTATTTAAAATGCATCTCTGGGTTATTTATGGGGCATAGGAATTCGTTCATTCCCCTCAAAAAATATAGTCTGGTCCCCCACAAGGTCTGAGGGACAGTGGACCGGCCCCCTGCTGAAAATGTTTGCTGACCACTTTCCTAGTCTGACTATCTGACGATGCTGGCTCTCCGTGAAACCTCCATGACAATGCACGTTTTATATATTTTTAAAATGCATTTTATCTCCAAACATGTGATTCTAAACACATGTCCTCTCAAAACAAATGATTTTAAACGCACTCTTGTAATTTTTGGCA
Source organism: Podarcis liolepis (assembly GCF_965112155.1). Classification (NCBI taxonomy): domain Eukaryota; kingdom Metazoa; phylum Chordata; class Lepidosauria; order Squamata; family Lacertidae; genus Podarcis; species Podarcis liolepis. Next base: position 66,666,491 of record NC_139557.1, on the reverse strand, counting down.
GGCCCAAACATTGCATTGGAATATTTGGTGCAAAAGGTGACAATTTACTGAGCTATTCTCTGCACCTTCATCCGCAGGGTACCAATTAGTTCAAGCCATGAGCTAGTTCTAGAATTTGCAAATACTGAATTCCTCAAGCATCTACACTCTAATCCATTTGTCCATCTGTCACATTTTTGGCTGCAGGCTGTTTAGAACAGTAACTTGTGCTTAGGCTTTCAAGCTGGCTGTAGTTCTGACTGAATGAAAGAAGCAAAGTGATTCTGGCAGTATTAACACACATTCCTTCAACCCACTTTGGGTTTATTGCAACACTTACGGTAACTCAATTCCACAGAAACTCACCCTTTGACTTTAACAGAAAGGGTAACTATCCTATTTTCCCATAATCTTTTCTTTAAATATACAAACAAGCAGCTAGAAATCTGCATGTATCATACAAAAGCAGCCTTAGTAAGAGAGCAGCAAAGTGCAAAGCTACATTTTGTGAAATGGGCCAGAAAAACTCAGGAATTAAATAGAATAGAAATTGTGTTTGATTAAAAAAAGCCTACTTAGCAAAACTGAAAACCTTGCTTTAAAGCTTTGATGTTTTTATTACTACACATGAATATTCATTTTCCAAGAATGATTTGTGTAATGTGGTATTTGTAGACATGCATATGCAATAGAGATAATAGAAGTCTGAATCCTTGAGGAACCATACTTTTAGTTTATCACATAAAGACTTGTAAATAACTGAAACGCAAACCAGCATTGGAACCTAAAGGCCACTGAAAATGACTGATTCCGCAGAGAATATGCAATCCACATTATGTATGCAGGTAGGAAAATGTACAGAAGGATCACAAAATACCATGTCTTAAGTTTAATAACCCATTTAATATTGCCTTTCAATTCCATTTCATGCTCAGTAAAGCAAGAATAACTGAACCTTTCACTGATTCTGATGTCAGATGAATAGCTTTTGTTTTGAAAGCTGCAGTTAGAATGCCTTATTATAGCCAATAATTAAGGTCTACCATTGGGGTCATATTGGTGCTTTCCAGTGATATATTGACAAAGACTGGCAAGTGAATCATTCCAATGATAAACAATTGTGGGGGCTTTTTATCTTAAACTATGGGGCTACACCTAACTGGGTTATAAACTGGTACAATATTGAAATGTTTATTAGACTGAGGTGAGCACAATGCCGTTCACTGTCCCATTTAGTAACGTTAATGGCAAAAGAAAAAACAGGGCACCTAGACTCATGGTGTGTTAAAACTGTTTTGGAAAGGTTAATGGTTATAGCACTTCATGTCTCCAAAAGGGGAAAAAAATAGTAGGTGGAATTGTTCAACATCAGGGTAAGGAGATTTTTCTGTTTAGCACAATCGTTTATCCTTGCCAGATGGAATGATCTTCCCTCTTCTCCCCCATGTGCACTGTTTTAGGGTTTCTCTCAATCCTCTAGATAGGATTTGAGGAGGTATAAGGGGATATCATTGTACTTGTGGAACTCATTGCTAGTGGGACTAACTCATTAGTTGAATCCAGCCCAGCATATTGGGATCCAGCCAACTAAGGCCCTATTTATACATACAGTTTATATTGTACATTTAGTAATAAAGCTGCTCTTAGACTTCACATTGTAGGCCATCCTCCCTCAAAGAACTCCCTTTAATATAGAAACTTTTTGTATCGGGGCAACAGTTTCAGCCTAGCATGGTATCTTTCTCCAGGGAGTTTTTTTTCCTGGCAGACTGAAGTGCTGAAGTAGATTTTTTAAAAAAAATATATCATTTGATTATGCTGCAAATATAAAAATAGGACAGTGTGAACAATATAAAAGAGTGAGCAATTATTAGAAATAAAAGTTGCAAATTCTTTCAGCATTTGCCCTCTTTTGCAGTATTATAGCACCATGATACTGGTGCTCTGGCTGCCAAAATGAACAGTCTTAAGCAATGAAAAGTTTAGGGGAAACATGGGTATTAAACAAGGTTATAAATTCAAAATTGCACATTATATTAGGCAAAATTTTGACTTAGCTGGAGATGGGAAATGGTGAAAGTAAGAGTAAAAGGGATGAAAATGAGAGTAAAAGAGGATATTGCAAGATCCTTTATATGTTACCAATCCATTTTCAGTTTATGTCAGCCACTACAGATTGTTGGTAGTTACGGTAAGTGTGTTCATGTGCCTATGTGCCTATGTCAATTCCAAGTGCTCTAGCTAGGGTAATGGAATGCCAGCTCACATCTTTTTAGGCATCTTAAAACCATCTCCCTTATTTTAAATGGATATAACTGATGCTCACCTATTCATTTCTGTTGGGCTGTCATACTTTGAGCAGGAGACCCATTGAATTAAATGTGACTTAAGGTAATCATATGTCTAAAAAAGGGTAAAGGTATAGGACACCTGGATGGTTAAGTCCAGTTGAATTCAACTGTGGGGTGCAGTGCTCATCTCCACTTTCAGGCCAAGGGACCCAGTGTTTGTCCACAGACAGCTTTTCTGGGCCATGTGGCTTGCAGGACTAAACTGCTTCTGACACACAGAACACCGTGACAAGAGCCAGAGTGCACGGAAATGCTGTTTACCTTCCTGCCGTGGCAGTACCTATTTATCTACGCATGCTGGTATGCTTTCGAACTGCTAGGTTGCAGGAACTGGGACAAAGCAACAGGAGCTCATCCCATCTCATGGATTTGAACTGCCGACCTTATGACTGGCAAGCCCAAGAGGCTCAGTGGTTTAGACCACAGTGCCACCCACATCCCACAAATCATATGTCTCCATCCATGCCAATGATTTTCTTTGTGTACAAAAAAGATGAAGAGTGCAGCCTAACAGATGTCTAGGATAATAAATGGTCAACAAAATCTAACATACGAATGATGGCAGAAAGTGATACATAGATATCATTTACTGAAGAAAGATGTAATAGTCTATAACATCTTGTAAAAAATCAAGATGGAGCACTTGCATTTTATAACTTCTGCCAAGAAACTGCTCAATGGAAGGCCAGTCATGGAAGGTTTCTTTTATATTTTCCAATTAAGTGTGGATCTCAGTGCATATATTTCATTGGGGGGGCACTTCCCTGATGAATGTTGTTTTCTATCCTGGAAACATGGTACTAACATAATTTAAAATGAATATGGCAGGGAAATGTATAGGTACCAAGGTTTTGCTTTGTTTTTACTACCAATGAACATTGTGATCAACTTCAGAAGTGCAACAGCACATTATGTTTTCAACAAAGCATTAAAATGTATAAAAGCACATTGTTATTCTGCTGTGTTGATTGCTGGAGCATTGTGTTTTAGCAACTCAAAGGCACCTGCAAGTTTTAACTTTAAATGAGAAGGAAAAAACCCAACGAAATATTGTTTATTTCTCAGAAAATTATTGTAATGACTTTTCCCATTTTTTGGCCTCTGTTTGTCTTTTGTTTATCAACATGCTTCGAAGAGTTGCCTTTAATGGTGTGTGATTATCATGTTACATTCCTCTACACTATGATTTGACATACACATCAAATTAACGTCTAGGAGATAAAAGCTCTGACTTAACATATTTTTACTTTATGAGAAAAATCTCTGATCTTTGATTATCAACTGAGAAGTGGTACTTGGAAAATTCCTATATATTGCAAGGTAACATCTTCAGATTAGTTTATATTGCTAAAAGAATATTAGGAAGGATATAGTAGACATGACTATTGTGTGGATCCCTGACATGGACTTTTCAGCAGTTGCTCCAAATTTGTGAATTGCCCTTCCTGGTGAGGTATGTTTGCCTCTCATATTACTGACTTTCAGGAGAATGTTTAAACATCCCCATTTAACCAGACATTTGATGGCTATAAGACACTGTTCCTGGCAACCCTGTGACCACTTTCTAAAGAATGTCTTAAACTGTTTTTAATTTAATAATAATAATAATAATAATAATAATAATAATAATAATAATAACTGTTTTACCACTGATATGTTTAGCATCATGGGATCCTTCTGGAGGAAAGGTGGGAAATAAATTGGATTAATAATAATACCCCTCTAAACTGTGGGACCCCAATAATACAATAATCTGTTCATTTTGCCTACTGTCCTATGCAAATTTCAGAATTTTAAGGCAACAGTGCAACAACAACTGCAGGTATTTTTTGTCAACTGAAATCTATATTTTAGATTTCATACTCTACGCTTTTGATGTCCCTCAAAAATATTCCACAAGATTATGTGGGATGGTAGTTAATCTATATAGATCTAATAACATCTTAGATGGTCCCCAGTCAATATGACTTGTGCCAATAAATCTTAATATTGACAACAAGAGTCAATACCTTCTTAGGGTTTTTCCAAGTGGTGCTATAAAATGATGATGGTATGAAGCATGCAAAACAGTGATGGCAATTCCTCTGATGTTTCATATCGACATCCAGTTTGATTTATTTTTCAGAAACCTGCTGACTGTGTGCAGCATTCTGAGTTCACAGAACAGCAATGCTATTACTCCTATTGAAGGGACAGGATACCCAAATCCTGTCTGTGAAATCACCTCAGGCCTCAAAACTGTCCAAAACTCCTTTTGTCTTCTAAAAATCCAAAACAGCTTTTCTCTGCTCTCCTCTGCTCTATCACAAGATGCTGTGGCAAAAGGCAAAATGTTACTTTTAAAGGCTAATGAATAGACTCTGTCAGAGCAGGCCTGAGACTGACTTTTATCTCATTCAGTTGCAACATCTTGGACATGCTGAACCACCAGGGCTCCTTGACCCACCCCCTCGGCTTCTCATTCCCCCTTTCCTGCCAAGAGTCCACAATAGTCCCAAGACAGCTTTCTGTTCATGCTCAGAGGAACCTCAACATGGGGCAGGACTCCTGAGGGAGGAGAAAGGAGGAGGGAACTGGAATGGGTCTATAAACTCTGTGCACATGGCTGTGAACCCGTGCATGCTTTTTGTGACTTATCACACTTGCTTCTTCTACCAGTTCATGGATGGTAGAAATAAAAGCCTTTTCTCCAAAACTATTCCTTGAGTGTCTGTTGACTCCCACTTCCCTTTCCCGGGCGCAATATTTTTCCCACCCGAGGGCAAAGCCTCGTAAGTCTTCACTATTACAACAAGAAGTGTGTTTTTGTCTGTCACAAAACATTTGGACATTTGGCCCTCCAGGCCAAAAAATGAACAGCAGAAAGATGCACACATTTAAATACTTAGATTTATACTTATAGAGCTAGATCCACTACTGATGTTCTGTATACAAAAGTTACTGCGGTACAGTAGAGACTCCTGCTGGAAAAAGTGGGTGTGGGTGTGACCTGATTCTCTCTTCTCTGCAAGTCACACACCGTTCCAGAGAGTCCCTCAGTCCTCTGGAACAGGCTATCAGGGAACACAGGAGACTTTTGGAAGAAGCAGGAATCAGTGAACCTAATCTGTCTCCTTCATCCAGTGGGAGTGTGCCATGAGCAAGCGTTTTGCTGAAAGGACTCTGGATCCAGACCATACAATGAACATAAAAAAATATAGGTAACTAAAAATAGTTTATTTTACTTTAACATACGCTTCCTATTTCAGTTGTAACTTATTGCCAACGGTATGACTGTTGTCCATACCTTGGCAAAAGAAGTAGTGTTCTGACTAATGTCTCTACTTTGGCACTTCAGAACTACAAACACTGCCACATATAGCATCTTGGGTTTCAGATATAAAAATCAGTCCGCAGAAACACAACACAGAGGTCCATCTGTCTCAGGAAACTAAGATAGCAGCCAAACTGACCACGCAACTCAAAACCCATTGACAACCTCAGTCTTGGATGCTTTATGCCATTTTTGAAAAGAAAAATTAAACGTGTTCCTCCTTGCACTCTGCTCTTGATTTTACCGCGAGTTTTGTTGTTCAGAATTGTGAATTAATGTGTTCTATTTAATTAAATGCATCCAACTGCAATGTAATTTCCCATAGGTTATATAACCTCATCTGGAACAGAAGCTCTTCTACACTCCATACATTTACAATGAAAAAATAACTAAATAACTAACTAAATAAATCTGTTTATATATTGGCAAGAATGAATGATATCAACAGAGCACTTCAGTTACACAGAGTATTGATAATAATTTAATTCTTCCCCCATTGTGCTGTACAACAATATACTGTGGAAGTTAATATTATAATGGGCAAACTGGAGTAATTATCATCATTCTAATATTACTATTTAAATGCATGAAAAACTGATTAGCTGAAGGAGACCCTATATATAGCAGCAATTGCATCTGCCTAATACTTATGCTAATGCAAAGTCCATATTATACTAAAGGTTAGAGTTTACAGAAATAGTGTCCACCAAACATATTTTTAAAAGTACAAATATTATTTCAGTTGCAGATATTTAATCAATATAATACATGTGAAAGATCATGCATTGTATGTATTAGAGTGCATTAGAGATAACAGTGTCAATATTTGTGACAATTCTTTGTTATAATTCTCAATGATTAAAATTTTTCCATTTTGTCCGAAAAATTTAGCTGGTGAGGCCTAGCCTGTTAGGAGATTGTGCATTTGTATTAGCACCCTATTGAAATGGGAAAGGTAGTGTTTCAGCCCTCTATAAATGGGAACATGCAGACTTTGCCTTTCCCTTCCTAATCTGATCAAGACAACACTTATCACTATTGAGAGCCCTGAAGTGTGTGGCATTACACAATAACTCAGAGCAGGGCTTTCAGTGTGTCTGCCCCTGTTCTGCTGAATAGCATTGCTGTTGAGACATGACAGGTGCCCACTATCTATCTGCACTTTCTGGAAACTGCCAGCAGACCTTCCCAGCTGGAGGAATGGATTTCTGCCATGGGGCATCTTTTTTTTGGTTAAAAAAATCTCATTTTAAATGCTTTTAACTGCTTTTTGTTATTTTACAGTACATCACCTTGAGATAGCCGTGCAACAGGTGATTAATAAATAAACAATCATGGTTAGTACCATAATGAACGGATGTGGGTGGCATTGTGGTTGAAACTACTGAGTCTCTTGGGCTTGTCAATCAGAAGGTTGGCGGTTCGAATCCACGCGATGGGGTGAGCTCCTGTTGCTCTGTCCCAGCTTCTGCCAACCTAGCAGTTCAAAAGCATACCAGTGCAAGTAAATAAATATGTACCACTACAGTGGGAAGGTAAACAGCTTTTCCATGCACTCTGGCACTCGTCATGGACCTCCATGTGCCAGAAGCGGAGATGAGCACCACTCCTCTTAGTCGCCTTTGATTGGACTTAACCATCCTGGGGTCCTTTACCTTTTTACCTTTGTACCACAATAGATTTACCTTGAGTCATGCCTGATCCCCACCTTTGCCAAGAAGAAGTGTCAGCCATACTTCTCTTTTTCACATCTGGCAATTTTCCTTCCAGTTGCCCTGCTATTCTTTCACTAATTTTGATTTTCTAAAATTATAACTAGCCTTAACCATTTAACCTCATTAAAGGTTTAAGAGACTCTGTGAGATCTCACAAGGATTATGATTCCAAGCCAGCAGTCTTGCTTGGTTAAAGTCAGTCTGACTGACTCCTGGAGCTTTGCTGATCCCTGCCTGTAAAGTGTTGCCATGGCTGAGGAGCACCCAAACATGGTCAAGCAAGTTTTAGACACAAGTCCTGAGCAAACATGCCAACCAATTCCTTCAATATCTCCCCTTTTAGAATAGGCATCATGCTGATATTGTGCCAGTTACGAGCTAGGAGCAGCAATCCAGATACCAAACTGACAGTCTGGACAAGGGCAGATTATTAATGCTTTGTTAGATGGTCCAAATTTGGCCCAAGGATTATCAGCTGCATACCTGCTATTGCAAAAAGGGGGAGACTTCAGTTTTAGCTGAAAACAAATGTTGCCAACATTGGGATTGAGAAGCAGATATCAAAGTTCAAAATAAAATTCAGAGTCTCAAATTTGTTGGGCATGGAACTCAGATTTGAGGTTTTCTTATATGCACCTATCATAAACTGGAGGATTTGTGAATAAAGAATAGTGGTCAAGAGTTAAATATGCCATTTAATACTGCAAATTTATTTCAAAAGCTTATGTAAGCAGATGGAAACAAGTGCTTCAGACTGTCCTAACCTCACCCAATTGTGTCGATGTTTTTCACTGCCAGCAACTGAAAACAAATCAGGTGTAGTTTTTAGATGAGCATATTTCTTTGCTGCCACTTTTTTCCTTGTGGAAAAACAACAGCTGTTCCCCCCTGGCATTATAAGCAAGAATATAGTGATTTAAGAAACAACAGCAGTTTTAATTCAGGTTCATATTAATTTCTTCTATAAATCAGAGAGTAGCAAGATGAGAATAAAAATAAACATTTGAGAGAATATTTAACAGTTTTCCTGACGCATAACTGTTACCTGATATATCTATAAGCAATACAGTGGTATCTTGGTTCTCAAACGCCAAATACCCGTAAGTAAGTGTTCCGGTTTCCAAACATTTTTTGGAAGCCGAACGTCCAATGTGGCTGTTGGCTATTGTTTCCGGGGCTCCTGCACCAATCAGAAGCTAGGCCTTGGTTTTCGAACATTTCAGAAGTCAAATGGACTTCCAGAATGGATTAAGTTTGGTGCTTTTCTTTTTGCTATTTATTTTGCATTTTTGTTTTGAGGCTAATAAGAAAGTTAGCTGAATCATTGTAGTTAATATATCATGTGGTAACTAGTATAAAATTATCGCAGACAGCTTTCATGTGCAACATGCTGTTTTTGGACAGAAATCCAGTATCACTAGTACTGTATTGGCCCATTTCTAATAGTTTGGCTTCAGGGTTTCTTTCCCATTTTTGGTAAATGTTGTCAGGTTTTAAAGCAGGCACTGTGACCCCATTTAAATTTTGATCTGTAGATTCCCTAGGCACTATAGCCAAGTACTCTGAGGGAGATGTAAACTGCTCCTGCTTAGTCATCAGATCCATTATCTGATGGGCAGAGCATGGCATCAGCAGGTGGTCTCTCTCTCTCTCTCTCTCTCTCTGTGTGTGTGTGTGTGTGTGTGTGTGCACGTGACAGTTGATATATGAGAATGTGGGTGCAAATGTAGACTGGCCACATCCCCTTTCAGCCACACTCACCACTGGCATGCAGCCCCTGGAGGGTTAGTCAAGGGTGAATGCTGCCCCCAGGTCAAATCAGTAAGACAACATGTTGATAAGGATATATCTTCCTATCCCACCCCATTGCCTTGAGATGCTCACCAGTTACCCTTTTTTCCTGCAGACCAGCACTGGATCTTCCAGCTGTGATTTACCTCTGCAGTGGGAAATCCATACTTACCAAAATCATTTAGCCTATCCATTTAACAGGACACAGTAGAACTTTTTAATTAAAATGCTGTTTGTGAAACCATTGCCAATTAATTCCTACTGAATCTGCTATCAGCTTATCTTGCGCTATAGGTTGGAAGGGATGCCACAGTATTGTTCCAAACTGGGCCAGTGAAGATGAATGGCAATTTTATATGGCCTTTGATTGGCCAGGTAGTACAAGACCCTTCTCTACTTGTGTGGCTCACATGCTCCACATTTCCCTAGGGATATTAGCAAAACTTCATCACAGCATATAGCTGTGAGATTGTTTGGGATAGTTGTTGACTGAGTGAATGTGTCTGAATTTCAAGATGATTAACAGAAAACAGAGTAATATTTTATCACCCATTATAATGAAGAACCTGTGACTAACAAGCAACTTTTAGAATCAGTGAGAAAGACCTGCACAGTTCACATGAAAGGTTTAGTGTTCTTGAGTTATGGGAACTTATTGCACATTCAAGTCTCTTGTGTGCATTTTAGAAAACGTCTATAATCTTTTTAGCCTGGTGTTGGCAGGCAATAATGTCACAGGCTTAGTGCTGGCATTGTAGCAATAGGTCTGCATAAATCATTGTGGCTATAGCAAGCAAAATATTAAGGACCCTGCCCACCCAAATTCAGAACCAGAATTCTTTCAAATATTATAATAAAATAATATGTTCAGTTTGTGCAGATGGTATGGGGAGGAGCGCCTTTGCAATGATGTGATGTCCAAAATCCATAGGAAGGTTCTTGATGTGTTAACGAGATTCTAGTGTAGAGGTTAGGCAGAGGGATGTTGTTCTGTGAACGGTGAAATCAGCCTTGAAAGAAACTTGGCAAAAGGTCTTAGGCCTTCGATTAATTAAAGTTGTGCTTGTTGTTCTGGTAAACGGCACACAGTTGGGATTTGCTGTTTGCATAATTTACTCGTACTGTGCTGGCTGACTCTCAGTGCAGCCTCATGTGGATTTAGTCAAGAATTGCATTTCATTTGCTTCTGAAGTATCATGAAGTTTGAGTAATTAATACATTCAGAAAATATGAGCTCTAAAATAAGAGAGATTCAATGACCACTCAGACTGACACAGTCCTATTAATAGGGCCTCACAAGTATAAAATATAGTTGACTTCATTCTATTTCCATGGTTAGTCATAATTCCTAAAGGAAGTCTTTATTGCTGTGTTGTATATTTTGCAGTAAAATTTTCAAACCACGTAAGTACTCTTACTGTTATGCAACAGAAGTACTGTAAGCACACTCAGTGTTTACTCTCTAAGGGCAGAAATGTGCAAGTAACAATCTGAAGAAGAAGAAAACGTAGTTCTGAAAATATTTGTGAAAACATGCCCTATTTATTTGTCATGTTTTATCCTACCTATTCTCCAGTCAGAAGCACAGAGTGGCTAACAACACAGATGCAATCATAAAACCACTATTAAACTCAAACTCATCAAATCAACAGCAACAAACATGTGCAGTACCACGGCAGTCAATATTAATTTCAGCTACAATACAAAGGCCTCGACAAATAAAGATGTTTTTAGACTTTGGTTGGATGTTTCAACTGCAAGATAATGGCTTTGGCATGTGACAACTACAACAAACTTTATGAAACTATTCATTCAAAACCATCCACTAGCAAGAGGGATGCACACATATCTGTCTATTGGTTGGAGGCTGACTGGCTCAGTGAATGCCCCCACCTGACTTATTTCCTGCTCTCTCCCTTTGCCTCAGTAGCTAATGAAGAGTCCATGGCATTCTCCTTCTTTTCAATCCACAACTGGCTCCAACTCCAGCAGTCAAACCTCAGGTGTACTCCTCAATACACTCTTCCATCAATTCCTTAAAAGTGTCAGAGGGCACAGTGTGGCAAGTTTAGAGTGCCATAATGAGAATGATTTGAACCAAAGTAAAAGGGGAAAAAAGAAAAAGAATGGCTTCAACCTATATATTTATTTATTTTTATTGTATTTATCAAGTGAGGTCTTGAATAGCAGTTGGGACCTATGAGATTTCTAGCATCTGTCCGATTGTTGTGTTGATGCTCTGTCTTTCCTCGGGCTTTGGCAGTGCTTTGGCAGGCATCTCACAACTGCAAGATAATTCTCCACTATGAACAAGAGTAGGGGTAGCCTGTCCTGCTTTGCCACCTGAGGTGAAACAGGAAGATGCCACGCACACACACCGCATCAAAGCCTCAATTATCTAGGTGGTGCAGGGACAGTGCCTGGGTTCCAGGAAGATCTCATAAGAGGTCCATGAGATCTCACCGGATTCTGGAAGCCACCACCACATTCATTTCTTGTTGCTACTTCAGCAGCAGCAGTGGCAGGTGGGGTGCCATGGCTATAGCGGCTGTGGCTGCTAGTGTTGAGATCTTGCAGGAACCTGTTGAGATCTTGCTGGAAGCCACAGCTGCTGCTCCTTGCTTCTCCAGTTGGTGGTGGGGTGGGCAGAGCACCCATGGCAGCAGAGAAGAAGCAGAAGCAGCTTCTGGTGAGATCTCATGACAGGACTGCAAGAGATCTTGCTGGAACCTGGAAGCTGCCACTGCAGCCACTTCTTCTGTGGTGGCACTGCATGGGACCCTGCCTCATGAATTCCGCCACCCGAGGCAGCTGCCTCAGTCTGCCACATGGATAGGTTGGCCCTGCACAGAAGGTTCAAAGGTTTCTGGTTGCCTTATAAAGCGCTCTCTCTCTCTCTCTCTCTCTCTCTCTCTCTCTCTCTCACACACACACACACACACACACCCCTACCTTGTTAAGTCCCATATCTAGGAATCAGCAGAACCTCTCCAGAAAGTCTGGCAGAGCCAATCATGGGTTGCTCTGTTTTTATAAGCCCACAACCCAGTATGGAATTATTGGATTTCAAAATGAATTCTGCAGTTCGCACTGAGTATGCATGGAAAGTTTAGTGCCACATGTCTCCAGGCCAAAGAAAACCTAGGCTCAGAGAACTGCAATGTGGCACTGAACTGATTCTCAACATACCAGAAAACTAGACACAGGTGAACCTGGCAACTGAAAGACATAGGCCCTGAACATCCCTAGGCTCAGTTACACTTTGCCTCACTAATGTATAGGCCTGTAGCATAACACTGATGGCATACAAGGACAGGGGAGACCCAGGTTAACATTCTTGCTCAGCCAGGAAACTCACTTCCTTGGACCAGTAACTATCTCCCAGCACGACGTACATCATAGGGCTGCTGTGAGAATAAGATGGGGAAGGGAGAGAGGGAGTATGCTCCCCGGAGATCCTAAGAGGAAAGGTGGGGTATAAATGTAATTATGAATAAAAAAATACTGGCAGACCTGTGAGGACATGGCAATACTCCATAATTGTGAGGCAGTCTATAGGAACAGCTCTCTCCATTTGTGTGGTTCTAACCTGTCGTGCAAATGGTTTATTGCTAAAAGGTATAAGATTAATGGAGTCCTCTTTGATTCCCTTCATACCTTTCACCTTTTACTGCTATAAAACAGATTATGTGAATACAGGCAAGCAAAGAAGTAAAAGAATGCCTTAACCCAGTTATAGAAATGAGCAGTAAAACAACCTAATGTATGAAAAGAGAGGCCATAAAAGGAATATATCAGTAGAAAATATTAATTTTCTGTACAGCATAAATCATGATTTACAGCACAGTTTTTGAAAATAGACGTTAGTCACTGGGTTTTTTTAACAGGTTAACATATTTTATATGACTTCTGGATCTCTCTTTAATAAGGAGGGGAGAAGTCTTAATACACGAACCTTGAGATTACTACATTGTCATAAAACAAGGTATTCTGCTTGTTTGAAATAAATTATTCTCAGAAAGTCATTCCCAAGGCAAGAAAAGTGCTATTGCTATTGATTGCTCTCTTTATATACTTTTTGCCCCCATTTCCATAGGTCACCTGCTCAGACAGGAATTTCACTTGCATATAAAGTGACGGATGTTGTGGCAACATTCACAACCAATTTTCATAAAATACTTGTCTATGTTTTTCACTTGCAACACAGGAACAGATGGTAATGCAGACTGCTTTACCAGCTTTTTATTTTTTGCATTTACGAGGTTTCAGGTTAAGTCACTGCCATTTCCACTTGAAGGCTTTTGGGTAGCTGGCTTCAGAAGGACCTTTGCCTGGGACCCTTCCCCAGACAGCTGTTGATAGTCCTGATCTAGATGGACCATTGGTCTGAATCCTATAAAGGAGCTTTTTATAGCCTTGGGAGAAGTATTATAAATGTGTCAACGAGTTTTGAACTTTCCCCATTGTTTCCTTGTGAGAAATATGGCTCTGAGGCCCAGCTGTACTTGGAAAAGAAGTAAAGGGGAGGAAATGTTGTTTTCCACCAAAGAAAATGGATTCAGGTGACCCTAAATCAGTGCTGAAATACCTGCTAAAATGTATGCACATTAATCATGAAAGATCTTCACATTGATATTACTACCAGTAAGAGCTTTTGTTAGTGTTTTTGTTTATTTGGGCTATACTGAATCAACTTTTGAAGTATATCCATGTAGATGGCCCTTCTAGTTGCTCACAAAACCCCCCCAAAACAACAAAAAACCCTACAAAAAACCAAGCTGAACACTGAAAGATTCAGGACAGATAGAAGAAAGAATTTTTTTATGCACTGCATAGTTAAGCTATGGAGCTTACTCTCAGAGGAGGCAGTAATGGCCACCAAGTGGTGGGCTTTAAAAAAGAGCAAAAATTCATGGATAAGTCTATAAATGGCTACCATTTATTTATTCATTTAATAAGATTCATACATACTGGCAGGGGCGGCCCATCCCATTTCACAATCTGAGGTGAAACAAGAATGCGCCGTCCTTTCACCGCCACACTCACATCCTAGAGACTGGTAAGGGAAGGCACTTCTTCAGTTACCGGGGTCTGGGAAGGTCGCATGATGGCCCTGGGAATCTCTCAAGGCCCTTCCACAGCCTTCCCAAACCCCAGCAAGCAGCTTTCCACCTCCCGGGGGCGGGGGCGGGGAAGGTTCTGGGGTATAACCTCTAGAAAGTTCCAGAGGTCACAAAACACTGCAACTTGATTTTTGTGTGCTTTGTTATGTGGGGACTACAGTGGTGTGTATTGGGAGTTGTGTTTAGATGTCTAGATTTGTACTTTTCCCAGATAAAGCAAAGTTTATTCCACACCATCACCTCCATCTCACTACACGGGCAGGGGGAGAAGGTGCCATTGTGTGGTTCGCCTCAAGTGCCTGGCCCTAGACTCTTTTTATCTGCTGTTTTAAATCTTCCTATATAAATGGAATTAAAATGACTACGTACTCCCAGCACCACTAGAAGTTTTGAGCATGCTGGGAAACCTGTTTTGTTGCTGGGGAGCTCCTGAATGAGTTGGAGCTTTCAGAAAATTTTCAGGAAAAGCCCAAACCAAAATTGACAGATTTTGTCTAGCTTTACTTTGTATTATTGTTACGAACCAAAAACTAGGAAGGTGTACAATCACATTATGTATATAAACAAGTCTGGTGAAAATATGCAAATCTAATTTTATTAGTTGGTACAAGAGCCAAGTGTCAACTAGGTTTACTATCAAACTGCTCACTGGGCTTCACCTTTTATCACATTAATAGGACACATCAGGATGTCACTGCAGTTTAAATACATTTACTGAACCCAAAATGAATTTCCCTAATCTTTAAATGTATATAAAGTTTTCCCTGCTCAGCAAAAGAGTAAAATGTATGCCTGTTGTGAGCAGCTGTATGAATGCACATACCTATTTGTAGACTTATGGTTATTATAGATTTAGCTTTATTTAGGAATTTCTGTGGTTATCATAGCTTTAGCTTCATTTAAGAACAATTGCTGGTTTTTCTTCTTAGCTAGCTCATCTACACATTTCTGCTTCACTTCTTACAGAAATCACCTCAAATGACATGAGCTTTAAAAAATACATTTATCTATTTATAGCATAGAAAGATTGCAGATGCTCTCTTGGCAGCCACATTCTGAGTGTGAATGAATGCTATTTTGTGGACACAGAAGTGTTGGTGGCCCAAAAAAGAGCTTCCAATCAAAACCCAATCCAACTTTATGCTTCACCTAAGATAAAAGTAAGGAAAGTTTTGAATAATGGAAGTATGTGCTTTTGCTTGCCTCTGCTTTTTGATAACTTGTAAAATTACTTTCAAGGATATGAGCCTAAGCTGATCTACCTTATATTATAAGTTTGTAGCTGATGCTGTCAAAAGATAATCTGCTATCAAATTTGCAGTTATGGGTACTGTGGTGAGCACAATGTATACCTAACCTATGTACTTTAATATGGCAAATGGCCTTTGAAAGACATACTAATAGTAGAGTACGACTTCACAGCTCTGCATGACTTTCCAGAGCACCGTCAACAACAAAATGAAAATTTCCATTGCTCCAGTAACATTTCTGGGTCTCTGAGGCATGCAGCCTATCCTACTGCATGTCTACTCAGAAGTAAGTCCCCCTGTGTCCAATGGAATACCCTCTCATGTAAGTATTCACAGGATTGTGTGCACAGTCACATTTTTTTTTTCAAATATTAATTCTGTGGACAAAATCTAGCACAGAGTTATATGAATTTGATTTTGATGAGACTTCAAGTCCACATAATTATGCAATGGATTGTGGCCGGAGACTTTAATTAAATTACCAAGTGACTTCTGCTCTGCCAAATTATGATAGATGAGCATCCGTAATATTTTGAATATTAGTTAACTTACAATGATGCATACTTAATTATATCAGGTTCCCCCCTCTCAATCTGTAGCAGTTAAAAAAGGTATAGAGAGCAGCATGTTTTCAGACTTGACATAAAACCTTTCACCATAAAACCAGGAGCTCTGATTTCATGCTACTTTAAAGTAACTTTGAAGTAATGAAAAAGCTATTTTCCAGCAATTGCTTCAAGGGCTCCTGTAATAATGTTTTTCACTGAGGACCCATATTTTTATTAAACAAGATAGGAGGGAGCATTTTCAAAGTTTTATTGGCATTTCTCTCCCTCTTTTCCTCTCTCTCTCACTTTATTTGTCAGCACACATTTTAAGCAGTTACTAATTTCTTATTGAATATTCTATTTCATTGTTTTAGTAATTTAACTGATTTCAAGGTCCATATAACAAGCACTTAAATTAGGATGATGCTTCTGTAGGTTGAGCATGTAATCCACAAATCATATGAATACTGCAATGAGCCTCTTGCATATGTAAATGGAGAGTTTGTTGGATTGCAACCACATGGGGAATTAAGGATGTAAGACAGAAAGGTTGAGAGAACTGAGTCACATTTATTAATTTAACACTATGCATTGGTAGTAGGGAACCATGGTGTGGGATATTAACTGCACAAAGCAAACTGGGTGAGCCAGTCCTACCAAGGGTGAGGGATAGCATTTTAACTAACCCTTCCCTTAAGCCCACCCTTTCAAGCAAGTGGGAAGCATTTCAGGCAAGTGTTTCAAGTTGGACTAAAAGGTGCTCCATATCCTACCAGCGTGGGACCCCACAGCCTTGAAAGGAACATAAGGTGCTGGTTTTGACCTTTAAAGCCCATTGTGGCTTAGGGCCCTCGTATTTACGGGACCACCTCTCCTGGTATGCCCCGCAGAGGACCTTAAGGTCCATAAATAATCATAGTTTAGAGGCCCCGGGCCCTAAGGAAGTCAGATTATCCTCTACCAGGGCCAGGGCCTTCTCAGTGATGGCTCCAACCTGGTGGAATGCTCTGTCCCATGAGACCAGGGCCCTGCAGGATTTAACTTCCTTCGGCAGGGCCTGTAAGACAGAACTATTATGCCTGGCTTTCAATTTGAACTTAGCCTGATCTTTTATTCGCCTTCCTTCCCTCCCCCTCCCCTTTTACCTCTCTGGGATCCCACAGCTTATTCTCCCCTGGTCTCCTCGCTGGCCCAATTTAGCCAGCTAGCCCTGGAGATCATCTAATGTTTGGAATTAACACCATATACATATGTAAACTCTGTTAAAATATACCAATAATTACAATATATATGGCATGGCACTAGCCCTTTAATTAAAAGCAGTCAATTCCCCCAAAGCCTGTTGGAAGAAGGAAGTCTTTACCTGCCGATGAAGGACAGCAAAGAGGGAGTCAGTTTAGCTTCTCAAAGGAGGGACTTCCAAAGTCTGGGAGAAGGCCCTTGGTGGCATTACCTACAATGTGGCCAATTAACCTATTTAGCAGCAACCAACCATTATGGACATTAGCTGCAAAACCAGTACAGAGTAGGCAAAAAGCAAAAAACAAAAAATAGCCAGCAATCAGCTGACAGGCCAAAAACATATATATATATATATATCCTGTGTGGCCAAAAAATGCCAACCTGTACTGTATAAAGGACAGGAGGGTGGATGCCAGGATCCCAAAGAAGGCTGAGGGAAAGGCAGGGTGGGTTTACATCTAGCCCTGCCCCTCCCAGTGCTGGTGCAAAGTGAGACGCAAGATGCCAGATATCCTTTCCTGCCTAAACAATCTGCAAACACCTTATTACACAGAGGTTCCCCCCATAAATACATATATTTAAGTCTCTTATATCACCACTTCCATTTTTTCTGCATACTTTTATGGGTGGGTGTGTTACAATATTGCTGTTTTCTAAAAAGCTATCAGACTTGCTTTATATGTTCTGATGTATGAAGGGCAAAAAAGTTCAGTAACCCCAGCAGAAAGATGCAAATAATGTAATGCACAGCTAAACTGCAAGGCTTCCCTTGCAGCTATTGAAAGCTTAACCGAATGCATCAATGAATTCTTGCATATTTGCAATGAAAGCACAAGTCTACCTGAGTCATTTCCCCTCTTCTTTGATTTTTTTTGCAGTAGATCTCTGTGCAATTAAAACATTGAAATCCCTGCTGAACTGCTGATGGACAAGAGAACACCCAGAGGGCCATGTGCCAAAAAAATTGATTGCTTTTAATCATTAATGTGCCTATTTCCCCCTTTTGGCTTAAATCATTTTAAGAGGTTTTTCATTTTAAAGTAGGCAAGAATATTACCAAAAGCTATCAATACACAGAAACCCTTTCAAATCCATACTGTTTTCTAGAAGAGTTTATGCTAATTAGTAGCTGCTTTCATGGAATGATTCACTAACTAATTAAGCAGGTATCTGTGCAAAAAGTTATTTAGGCATATGTTTAATCAAAATCAATGAGAATTAAGTGTGGATAACCATGTGCAGCAGCATTGATTGGTTTCCTCCCAGTGACCTCGAGGCTTACCAGTAATTAATGTTTTGGTTAATATCATATTTCCCCCCTGGTTATGTGTACACTAGCCACCCATATTGCTTAGGAAGGACAAAATATAAAGTAAACTCTTGACTTATATTTCATGCTTGCTGAGTATGTTACAAAGCACCACATTCAATTTCTCATCCGGTTGCCTTTTCACACCGATGCACAAAGCACCTTAAGACAGGAGAGCTGTGTTCAACATGTGGCATGCACTACAGTTTCTCAATGGCAAGAGCGGTCCAAGTACTGTAGTTACTGGTTGCCAGTGTGGTACAGTATAATTTGACAGGCATATCTGCAACTTTCTATCTGTGTGGTTCTTTTGGAACGCCTCCCAGATTGCCACTGCCTTCCTTAGCCCCAGGGTATGGTCTAAAGTCATACAAGGCCCACCACCTTGCTGATGCCTCCAGGTCTGGATCTGGTTAGTGCCTAAATGGGTGACAGGCAGGAGCGGGAACCACAAGTAAGCCTCAGTGAATTCCATGATGGAAGAACAATGGACTATAAATACAATAAAATAAATAAATTTTGGGCAACAGAATATATTGAGATAGCCCTGGCATTACATCTACATCAGAGAAAATAAAGACTGAATTTAGTTACTAATGGGTTTCCTAATCCTGAGCTTAAGGTATAATATCTCCTGGCCAAACAGTATTTAACCACACAAACATTATGACATTCCACTCATCAAAACATAGGTTTGCTTGTACTAAGAAAAAACAGGAACTATTCTATAGAGACCTAATTTGTATAGATTACATTACTAGCATAAAAGGGGTATATTTATAACTAGGTGGTTAACACCATCACTTTAACCTATCAGGTTTAAATTAACAGTCGTGGCATAACATGTATACATGATACACCAATGGGTTAAGAAATCTGAGTAAAATGGCAACCCTTATGATTAGTTAAACATACATGTTAATAACCATAAAAATATGGCACCAAAGAAGCAGCCTGAATTAGACCTTTCAAAACACTTGTCATTAAAAGATGGATTGTTGAAACTTCAGACAGGTTAAACGTACACTGTGTTTTGAGTGAAATAATTATCTTTCCAGGGTTGCAATTACTAGAGTGCTTAGTTGCCATGGGAACCAGGCAACATATAGATGTTGTCAGATGAAGACATCAAGGGGCAGACAGCGGATTTTCAAATCACTACATGCCAAGTGTCAGCTGTCATACATTGCAGTGTTCAATTTTTAAGAAGGCATGGGGAAAATGAAAAGAGAGAGAGATTAGCATTTCAAAACAATGTATTAATAGCATTAATACTGTAACTCTTTATCCCACATACCACAGAAACAGGATCTGTACCTGAATTTTCTGTCTCTCACTTTCTCTCTTGGTTAATGCTTATCAAACACATGGAGGAATACAAGGAATTAAGGGCACAATGTCAGCCTTAATTCTGGACTTGCTTTGCTTTTCCTACAACTTTAATCCTACCTATTTTTCTGTGTTAAAATGTCCTGCGGTCTTGGGCTTTGATGCTTTTAGTGTGATGCCCCTGTTGACCTGTTCCCCACTTCCTTTCAAGCAAGTAAAAGACATAATAGGTCTTACAATCTGTCTGTAACAACAAGAACAAGGACCTGTGCTGAGAATGCTCCCTTGGTATGAAGGCTGCAAATGCTTCCAACTGCGATCTGTGTGTAAAGGATAAAAACAGGCTGACAATCCGATGTTAATACAACCTTTAGCTCACCTTCAACGTAAGATACTTTATGACTAATTTTGATATATAGCTTCATTTAACCAACATGGTAATGAAAGGTTCTCTAACCAACAGGATAATGAAAGGTTTTCACTATTAATTTATCCTTTAACTACAAGAGTAGTTAAAATGCATCTGGAGCCAGATCTTTGCTTTTTGCCACTTCCATCACAATCCCAACATCAGATAGACATCAGAAGGTGTTGTGAGCCTGAACAATATGCTCTCTCTCGTCCTCCTTCAGCCAGTGTCCCAATATATGACAAAAAGCCATTTAGAAGCAGAATTCTAGTCAAATAAAAATAAATTCTAAGCAACACTAGCAGGTATTTAAAGTAGTAGTAATCCTTCAGCCATAACTTAAGGCCTAACCATGTACTGGCTTCTAGGATAATTTCTGTGAATTAATAACCATGAAATAGGTGTACTACTTAATCAAATACATTTGTGTGAAGGACTTCTGGAAACATGGACAGAATAGGTGTATTTCACCAGAAGAAGCTGTCTACCAGAAAATTGTATGGATTCTATTTATTTATATAAGAATTTATACACTGCCTTTCTTGGCAAAATAACAGCTTAAGGTTGCTTGCAATGTCATAAAATAAAATAAATTAAAACAATGTAAGACATAATCAAACAATAAAACAACAATATAAACAAACCTAATGGAAAATATTCAAGGAAATGGATCAATGAAAACCATACTACCCTTGCATCATGGAAGCAAAATCTAGAATTGTGTATACTTCAATTGGGATTCTGTCAGAAAATGTAGAAGAGCGGAGGGGGGCAACATTCAGGAGTGGAAATATTTCAGAAGGAGAACTGTCAAATCTGAGAAAGAACATTGGAAGAAAGGTCCATACTACATGGCAGCTTGATACTGTTTCCATTTGGTTCCTGTAATAAAAGACGAATTTATCTGTTGTTTACACTCACTCCTGTGGCTATGAATCTTTTGGCAGGCAACTGCAGAGGCTTCTGAAATAGCACACAAAAAATAACTGAAAAGATAGACTGTTTCAAGGTAGCTGATGAATGTAACATATGAGCTGACATTTATGACATGACGAGACCAGAAAGCCAACTCAGTACATTTTAAGGTATTTTCTAATACAGGGACTATGTTTTTAAATTGTTTTTCTTAACTGGCTTCTTAAATTTAGATAGTTGGATGGATAAGGTCTCCTACAAAAACATCCAGCCTCAATAAAATTAGTGCATCTTTTTTCTGGACTCAGCATGACAGGAGATTGGCAGCAGGCAGAAAATTTCTCCTGGCTCCTGGGATGCAGAGATAACTACAGACACCCAGATTGTTTTAGTAAAGCTCCTGCTGTCCCCAGGCAAAACAAAATTCAGGAAAGTCATAGAGATGAGTTGTAGTTCAGCAACTGTGAGAATGTTTCACAATCACAAGGGCACAGGTTCCATTTCAAGTATTTTCAGTTACAGGAACTCAGAAAATCTGAAAGTCTGAGATTCCTGAAAGCTAAATGCACGAGTCTAGCTGCACTGTTGGCTTGAGGACCTATTCAGACATTACGTTTCCCTTTTTTCATTTCAAAAGCATAAGCAGAGGAGCAACAGAAAAAGAGGGAAAGATGAAAATGCATGTTTGTGGCAATATTAGAACTGTCAGACACTTAACCCAGTTCATGCATAATCCACATGAAAGGGCTGGGTGCAATTAAAGGTTAGTGGAGTCATGTCCAAGTGCCTTACTCCACTTGCAGCCTCTGAACATGAGCTGAAGTTCTGAAGGGACAGCTAGCTGTATGCAAGCAAGTTCCATCTCATGTTTGCGAGTGCTCAAATGTGTGGAGAAGCATTCACAAGTCCAACCGCCTCCCTCTTCGTGCTTCCTCTTGAATTCAGCATGCAAAAGTGGGGAAGGGTAGAGGGAGCTTGGTGAGCAGGCACAATATTAGGGGCACAGCCTGTAGCATGACCCTGCTAGCCTTTAATTGTGTGAAAATATACGAAGAGGGGTTAAGACTAACTTCAGGAGTCTAGCAATTTCTTGTGCTTGACTCGTGTGTCTGTCTTCAGTTACCTACACACTCTCATTAGCAAACCTGTCAAATTACTTTTTATTTATGCTTCTTATTACAATAATTCTATTTTATGGGAAGCAATTCATAAACGGAACCAAACAAACAACATCTTTTTTATGAGCTGCGAGCTGGGGACACTATTATACAGTGTTTCTGCTCCTTCCTCCTGGACTGTGCCCAGAAAGTAGTGTTGGGGGATCAGTGGTCAGATCCCTGAACTCTCACTTGTGGGGTGCCTCCGGGCTCCGTCCTCTCCCCCATGCTTTTTAACATCTATATGAAGCCGCTGGGAGAAATCATCAGGGGTTTGGGCTGGGCATTCACCAGTATGTGGATGATACCCAGTTCTACCTCTCCTTTAAATCTGAACCAGTGAAGGCAGTGAAGGTCCTATGTGTGTGTCTGGAGGCTGTTAGAGAATGGATGGTGGCTAACAGATTGAGGTTGAGCTGGTGTGGAGGACCCCCTGTCCTGAATGGGGTAACTGTGCCCCTGAAGGACCAGGTGCACAGCCTGGGAGTCATTTTGGACTCATAGCTGTCCATGGAGGCGCAGGCCAATTCTGTGTCCAGGGCAGCTGTCTACCAGCTGCACCTGGTACACCAGCTAATACCCTACTTGCCTACAGACTGTCTCACCAGAGTGCTGCATGCTCTGGTTATCTCCTGCTTGGACTACTGCAATGCGCTCTTTGTGGGGCTACCTTTGAAGGTGACCCGGAAACTACAACTAATCCAGAATGCAGCAGCTAGACAGGGAGTGGCCACCGGGACCATATAACTCCGGTCCTAAAGGATCTTCATTGGCTCCCAGTGCATTTCTGAGCACAATTCAAGGTGTTGGTGCTGACCTTTAAAGCACTAAACAGCCTCAGCCCATCTGAAGGAGAGCCTCCTCCCCCATTGTTCAGCCCGGATACTGAGGTCCTCCTTTGAGGGTCTTCTGCTGGTTCCCTCACTGCGAGAAGTGAGATTACAGGGAACCAGGCAGAGGGCCTTCTCGGTAGTGGCGCCCTCCCTGTGGAACACCCTCTCTTCAATGTCAAGGAAATAAACAACTACAATGGTACCTCGGGTTACAGATGCTTCAGGTTACAGACGCTTCAGGTTACAGACTCTGCTAACCCAGAAATAGTACTTCGGGTTAAGAACTTTGCTTCAGGATGAGAACAGCAATCAAGCAGCGGCAGTGGGAGGCCCCATTAGCTAAAGTGGTACCTCAGGTTAAGAACAGTTTCAGGTTAAGAAAGGACCTCCAGAACGAATTAAGTTTTTAACCTGAGGTACCACTGTATCTGACTTTTAGAAGACATCTGAAGGCAGCCCTGCATTGGAAAGTTGGTGCAGTGCAAACACACTAGTGGAGACAATCCAATGTTCCCTCTGATATGTTTGCATCAAGCCTCCCACAGTAAGCAGTAGTGATGTGACCAGCCGTAAGTCAGGTGAGCTCTGCTACCCCACCACACTCTCCACTATAGCTTTCAGGAACAAAATCATAGAACAGTAGAGTCAGAAGGGACCCCTTTTAACGGAAAAAAATATGCAAGAGAAAGTCCATCCCTGGTGACTTTTTTTTTTACAATTGCTCCCCCCTCCCCTTGTGGAGATTCTAGGTCTATAAGCAGTTCATACAAGTAGATATTTTCATATTCTTGCTTGCTTGCCAGTTTATATTTGTGTTGAAGCAAAGTGAAACGTTCCAGAAGGCCAGCAAGCACAATCTTGGTAGTCAAGATAACCCCCAAAAATAATTGGTAGTTGTGAGAATGAGCTAATATATGTTTATGCTTCCTTTCTTTGATATATGCTAATTGGCTTGCTTTGATGCTGTGCTTATATGTGGACCTAGATATGCTGGGCTCTAGATCCAGAGAGGGAAGAAACTTTGGATAGCTGCCATCTCTGGCCTCACTGGCCAGGTATGATAGGAGGTTCTGGACAAATTGACGTATGCTGCTTTGTGCTTATAACCTGTATAAATGTTTGCTTTGGGGCGGACATGTCATGGCGACCTCTCACTGTTGCAGTGTCCGTCTGTAATGGCAGTGAGGCCTGGCAGGCTGATTTACCACTAGCTTACTCTTTCTGATAATAAACCTCTAGAATGATTACTCTGATGTTTTTGACAACCTTCTTTGGTATGCCTACACCAAACCGCTCACCTGATCCTGCCTTTGCGCTGGTGAATCATGACAATATTGGAATGACCTTCTAATCAATATGTACTTCTAATTAGTAGGGTGTGTGAGAAGATTCAAACATTCACAAACAGAGTGCAAGAAAGATGTACAATTCCCCCCCCCTCTGACAGATAAAATTAAAAGAAATACCAGATGAACTGCAGCAGAAAGTATAAGGCTCCAAAAGCCTGTTATACTTCTCATGGTTTTGTTCTCTGTTTTATATTAATAATGGCAACAAGAGGGAGAGGGGAGGTTAGTATTTTTCAGCATTCTGTACATAAAATTCATTCAGAGAATAGAGACAACTAACAGAGACTAAAAGAAATGCCAAATTATTCCCAGCACATGATTCTGACCAGTGTTCAGATCTGAAATACCATTTCAGATTTAATATCACTTACAACAATTGATATTTTTAAGCTCAGATTTGATTGGGATTCCTCCCCCCTCCCCCGTGGATATGAGTAATTTAAAGAGATATGTCAGTTTGAAAGTAATCAATGAACTAACAATATTATTGTTCTATGATCTGGACAGGGGGCGCGCATGGATGAAAGCACCCAACTTCACACACATTGATCCACAGTGGATGAGAAACGACACACATTTTAAAGGGTGTTTCATGTGCTATTTCTTTCCCATGTGAGCTACTGTAAGTGGATGTTTGTAGCCCCTCAGAAAACTCTTGAGAGCACCAATCAGTTGTTCAGCAAGGACTGGATTTTGCCCCTTCTGCTCATTGTCATTTAGCATCATTGCTGATTTTTAGGAAGGCCTATTCACAAAGAGCCTCAGCTGCTGCATAGGAACACAGCTGGATCAGGGCTGTGTATTCATCAGAATAAGGCAATATTATGTTAGGCTATTTAATATGCAGTCAAAATCACCCTTTTATTCTGAAAAGATGGCCACTAAAGAAGAATGGGGAGATCTTCAGGCCAACTCTCAAAACAGGCACAATTTATCAAACCTAATGGTGAATGATCTGATATGGTGGGGGATGTGGATATTGGTTTTGAGTATACTGACATCACTTTACCTCTTAGTTTCAATATTCTGGATAATATTGAATCACTATACAATTTTAAACAACCTTAAGAATTAAATTCTAGCACAAAAGTTTACTTTAACATTTCTTATAAAAGTCCTCAGACACAATAATTCATACACTGCAAGTTCTAGAAGGGTATAGCTACTATTTTTTATGTATTAATTATCTCCCTACTTCAGAGACATTTAGATCTTAATTCTTAATCTATCTGCTCAGTTATTTCCCCAAGTGACTCAGAGTGGAGAGGCTTAATGTCTATCCTTTGTTGCCTTAAATGACATATTTGCTTTTCAAAGAGATGGCTGACAGCTACAGCACTCCTCAGAGTGCACTTATACTCAAGCAATACAAGAGCACTAATGCCTGTTTACTCCACAT
This sequence comes from Podarcis liolepis, assembly GCF_965112155.1. Classification (NCBI taxonomy): domain Eukaryota; kingdom Metazoa; phylum Chordata; class Lepidosauria; order Squamata; family Lacertidae; genus Podarcis; species Podarcis liolepis. The sequence continues at coordinate 66,640,479 of NC_139557.1, read as the reverse complement.
GGGAAGAGATTTTTCTCCTCTCAGCTGGAGGAAGGACAGACATGCTAACCACATCATACTCCAGATACTCATAATCTCTCTTCAGTTCCTAGAAGTACTAGCCATGATCATCCTTATGCACACAGAACAAGAAATAAAAAGTATATTGAAATACACTTGAACACCCCGAGCTACAATGTAGATGTTAATAATGTGGTTGGAAATGGTTTTTCAAGTCTTTTGCAGTCCTTGTGACTTGTTTGCTGCACTTCTGTTCCATTAAATTCAGTGGATTATTATTTTGCCAATTCTGTTGGAGAACGAGTGGATCTGGAAAACTACTTATAGAGGGGGTGGAATGTGATTGGCATTTGTAGGATCTATACCAGGGAAATAAGTATCAGCAGGGTCAGGTTTAGGGTTGAATCATGTCCAGCATAGTGGTAACTTAAAACATTACTATCATCATCATCATCATCATCATCATCATCATCATATTAAATTTGTATACCCTGAAGATCTCAGGGTGGTTCACAGCATAAAAATACAAGATAAAAACACAAACTACATAATAAAAAGAAGAACAAAACAAAAACAAATCAATAACCCTCCTCCCCCACAATCGGGACAAGGTAGATAGACACTGAACAATGAAACTTAAGAGGCTGGGAAGGAATTATGGACAAGCTCTAAAGAGTCACGGACAGTATAAGCAAAAACTACTGGGGGCCAAATAATGAAGTAAATGAGGGTACCTCCCAGAGCCCCAGTCAACCAACTTCTAAGCCCCAAGCCTTGTGTTGCTCTGTTTTTCAGTACAGTGGTACCTTGGTTTAAGAACAGCTTAGTGGGTGGCGCTGTGGTCTAAACCACTGAGCCTAGGGCTTGCCAATCAGAAGGTCGGTGGTTCGAATCCCCGTGACGGGATGAGCTCCCATTGCTCGGTCCCAGCTCCTGCCAACCTAGCAGTTCAAAAGCACGTCAAAGTGCAAGAAGATAAATAGGTACCCCTTCGGTGGGAAGGTAAACAACGTTTCTGTGTGCTGCTCTGGTTTTGCCAAAAGGGGCTTAGTCATGTTGGCCACGTGACCCGGAAAAACTGTCTGTGGACAAACACAGAGACACTGAAAAACATAGGAATACAGTACATAGAAAGGTAGTGAGTACAGTGGTACCTTGGTTTACAAACTTAATCCATTCCGGAAGTCCATTCTTAAACCAAAGCGTTCTTAAAAATAGCAGCAGGGGACTCAATTTACAAATGGAACACACTCAACAGGAAGCGGAACATGTTCTGCTTCCAAGGCAAAGTTCACAAACCGAAACACCTCCTTCCAGGTTTGCAGCATTCTTAATCCAAGTTGTTCATAAACAAAAGGTAAAGGTGAAGGACCCCTGACAGTTAAGTCCAGTCACGAACGACTCTGGGGTTGTGGCGCCCATCTCGCTTTACTGGCTGAGGGAGCCGACGTTTCTCTACTCTAGGTACATGGGCTTTGCAAGAAGCAAGGCTGCCTAAATGCAACCTGCAAAGCACTGAAGAGAGCTGCCACACATATGAAAAGTATAGCACTATATTTTGGAGTATCAACTGTTGTGTCCCAGCTTCTATGACTTCTTGCCACTGCCTGTCTGAACACTGAAATGGTAGGAGGCTTAAAAAAAGAGAACAGCGGGGAGTCCACTGTGATTTACAACAGCATTTTAGTATTGGACTTGCAGGTCTTCGAATAAGAATGCTGAAGTACTTGTATGCAACAAAGGTACTTGGCAGGTAATCTTTCAATTTATTCATCAAAGCACCCACAGTGTACATTTGAAGACATGTGAATTAACAATAGCTATTCAATTTGTTTCAGAAAGCATTTTATTTAACAAAAACACACCCTCTTTTTGTATCTTTGTGATCTTTTCATATAACCTTTTTTGAACTTGCTATCTTTTACAGATTCTGACCATTAAATAAAACTGTGAAAGCTATTGAATAAAGATTTTTTTTAAAAAGCTTTATATTCTATGGCTATTGTATCTCCAAAGGGCCAGCCATTGGAACTTACCAGGTGGTGAACAGCCTATTAAATAAGAGTTCTTGCTGCAAAGAGTAACAGATGACTTCTGCCCACTGTGAAAAGCTTGCCTCCTACATTGCAGACAAAATTACAATGCATTTGGAATTATTGGGGGAGCTCTCATTTGGCAGTGCCCAAGCACAGGACCAGGTTATACAATCAGCAGATTGAAGCAGTTAAGTTTAGAGCTTTCCCAGGTTTGCACCACTTCAAGATACAGGCAGAAAAAGATGACTGGCTTGAATGCTCCCCATATGAATAAAAGAATTGTCTGAAAAATCTTCCTAAAACTCCTTGTGCAGCTCGAAGTGGTATAATCTAATGAATGCATACATACATATGGATTAGACTGGCTATCTTCCCCTGCTCTTTTGCAGCTACATGGTTTTTATTAAGACCAAATGTAGGGAGATATTGAGAAATAATTATGACTTTAGGAGAGGAAAGAAAGGTTTCTCAGGTTTTCCAGTGATTTGGGATATCAAGTAGTAGTGCTGGAGATTGCTGTAGAGTAAAATAGTAGCTATATGGTGGGATAAGCAGCAGGGAGAAGCTGTGGTGGTGAGCAGTAGGGTTTTTGTCATGGCCAGGCTAAGAAATTGTGTTGCCTAATGTGAAAGGCAAGCTGCAGCTTCTTCTCCATTCCATATACAGTGGTACCTCGCAAGACGAACGCCTCGCAAGACGGAAAACCCGCTAGACGAAAGGGTTTTCCGTTTTGGAGGCGCTTCGCAAGACGAATTTCCCTATGGGCTTGCTTCGCAAGACGACAGCCCATAGGGAAATATCCAGGACAGCGGGGAAGCGCAGCGCGTCTTCCCCACTGTCCTCGGACCTCCTCCGAAGCCGGGCGGTGGGGCGGGAACGCCTCCTCCCGGCGCCGCCGGGCTTCGGAACGATGCTCCAAAGCCGGGCGGCGGGGCGGGAACACCTGCCCCCTCCGCCCGGCTTCGGAACGCTGCTCCGAAGCTGGGCGGGCGGCGGGAACACTTGCCCCCGCCGCCTGGCTTCGGAACGCTGCTCCGAAGCCGGGCGGCAGGGCGGGAACACCTTCTGAAGGCGGGCGGGGGGCGAAAGTCTTTGTCCCCCCTGCCTGCCTTCCCAGGGGCTTTTAAATCGCCCCGGACAGCGGAGAAGTCCTCCGCTGTCCCGGGGCGATTTTAAAATGCCGCCCGCCAGCATTTTAAGATCGCCCGGACAGCGGAGAAGTCCTCCGCTGTCCCGGTTTTTTAAAAAAATGCTGGGGGTGGGAAGAAAAGCCCTTGTCCCCCCCCCCAGCCTTCAGAAGAGGTCCGGGGACAGACTGTCCCCGGACCTGGTCTGAAGGCGGTTTCCCTAGGAACGCATTAATTGATTTTCAATGCATTCCTATGGGAAACCGTGCATCGCAAGACGAAAAACTCGCAAGACGAAGAGACTTGCGGAATGAATTAATTTCGTCTTGCGAGGCACCACTGTACAGAAGCCAAGTGCGCCGGCAGTTGAATTTTACTTCAACAATGGTAGTGACAAAACACTGGTTTATCTATTGCTTCTATCTCTCACCTATCCTTCAAGGAGCTAAAGGTGGGATACATGGTTATCTTCATCTCCATTTTATCTTCATAGTAACCCTGTGAGGTAGGTTAAGGTGAGAGACTGTGACTGTCCCAAGGTCAATGTCTGGCACCACATCTCAGGCAGCAGCCCAGATTAGGGAGCCCAGGAGAGGCCCTCTAGCAATAGAGAAGGGTTGGGGAAGAACATCCAGAAGCTCCTACTACTCACCAGCAACTGCCTCCCCAGGTATTTTCCTCACTCTACCTAGTGGTAGAGCCATCCCACAGCTCTTAAACTTAGGGAATTTGGACACAGCAGGCTTTGAGATGCTCAGCCTTGCTCTTCCTATGTGTGGGTGAATACAGATGGCCAGCTTACCACCAAGTGGTTGCAAAAAAACCACATAATATATAAAAAATGTATCTAAGAGGTATACAAAAAAATTGAAGCAACAACAGACAACTTAAACAAAATATTTCAAAAACACAGTTACAAATAAAAATATTACATTCATACTACGGTAATAAAATATCTAAATCAATTCATTTTCCTTGTGACACACTCTCAGCCTCTAGGTTCTCACCCAGGGTCCAAAGAACCTCTCAGCTCACCCACAAATGTCTCACAACAAGAAGAGTTCCTGGAAACAGCAGACATCACCCCAGTCTCTTACTCTAGACTTGCTTTTTATGGGCAGGCACAAGGTGAAGTATACTTCCCCAGGCTGCCCACAGCTGTGTCCCATTCAGCTGCGCTCTATGAACTCTTTCCCCAACAGTTCACTATAAACCAAACTAGTTCATAGATGTTGCACACACCATTCCCTTACTCCAGTTTAATGTCTTATTTGAACTGGCTAATCACCACTTGCATTTTAACATTTATTTATACTGGATGTGGCCCACTGGACTGGGGAGGGCAACTGTTTCTCACTTGTAATCAAATTTACAACTTGTTCTAAGTGCATAGATATATGATCACCAGTGTTGAAGCAATGATTCTTCAACACCAACTTCATTGGACTGGTGATGTGCGGATGCCTGATGATAGTCTTCCAAAGCAACTACTCTATTCCCAACTTAAAAATGGAAAGCGTAATGCTGGTGGTCAACAAAAGAGGTTTAAAGACTATCTCAAGGCAAATCTAAAAAAATGTAGTATACACACTGACAACTGGGAAACACTGGCCTGCGAGCGCTCCAGTTGGAGAACAGCCTTTACCAAAGGTGTTGTGGGCTTTGAAGACACTCAAACTCAGGATGCAAGGGAGAAACATGCTAAGAGGAAGGCACGCTTGGCAAATCCACACTGTGATCAACTCCCGCCCGGAAACCAATGTCCCCACTGTGGGAAGGATGTGTGGATCCAGAATTGGCCTCCACAGTCACTTCCAGACTCACTGTTAAAACTGTGTTTATGGAAGACAATCTTACTCAGCTACGAGTGATCACCGAAGAAGATATTTTCTATGAAAACCAATTTCTAAACTCATCATAGAAAGCAATATCTTCAAACATGTATAAAATACTACTATGCATTTGTCTGAAGTTACTTCTTTTATTTATTTATTTAAATATTTACAAGCCACACTTTCATAAAAATACAACTTAATATTTCTGATGTAAAAAAACAATGGGAGAAGCAGAGAAATACGAAAAATATAACCTTTATAGAGAATTTGAAACAACTTCATCAGGATGTAATGGCTGAAGAATTCCGCTTGAGATTTTTACATTTAGTTAAAATAATTTATGGATAAAAGAAAAAAAGCCACAAGATGATAGTATTACTATTACATTAGAATACCAAAATTACCGTACCTTCCTTTCTCACAGTTACAAAACCCATCATCTTCTGAAAATTAACTATAAAATTCTGCCATGTCAAATCCTGTCACAATCTAAGTTCTAAATGGATAATTAATACTTGTTAATTAAATAGCACTTTAGTGCCTTATTTTTACAGGTTGCCATAGTAAGCCTTGGGTGTCAAAACACTGTTAATCAATGCCAACAAATTTAGTTGATTGCTAAACTCATGCATTCTTAGAGAAACATAATGTAGCCACATTTATATAAAAAAGTGTGAAGCCCTAATCCAGAGTTCTTGCATTTTTACAAGCACATTCTCATTTTTTAAAAAATATTTTTTCACAGTTTTTTACTTTCAATATTCAGCTGATTTCTTTACAAATATGGTTAAGGCACTTTGTCTTGTAACATACATATCCTTCTACTTGCTCCCAGCAGCTTTAATTATTTGGTTAATGCTGTGTGAAATGGTAACAAGATGCAGCAGGAAACTGTAGATTTCGTTTAGCAAATGAGAAAAATACAGCTTAATGCAACTTTCCATTTGGTAAGCATAGCACATTTTCCTGTAGCAGATTTAATCCTTTTAGGGGTATTCACTTAAGAGACCTCCAGACGGCATCACTGCTGTCACTTGATTTATGTAACACTTATTCATCATTCTTAGACCACATGTCATTCATGCCAATGATTGATGAGTTATTTACTGCCCTGCAACACACTCAGGCCATGGTCTTGCAAAACTGCAATGTTGTCCTCGCAATTTAAGAAATACTAATAGATCAGCAGATGCTTGATTAGCATTCAATCATTTCCAAATGCATTCTGAGAATGTATGCCCATGGATTTGTTACCTTACAATGTCCCTAATTTGAAGGTTGAATGTGACTTGCTCCAGTTGCTAATGTGCTCCATTGTAAGCAAAACATTACTAATGGAACAAAAAATTGCTGTTTTCAATGTCAGCATTTATTAGTGGTGATATAGATGGGGTGGGGATAGTTGGGAAAAAACCCAAATTCTACAAACCAGAAAATATAATGTGAGTTTCCAGTACATTTATTACTAAATACATTTATTAATGAGTACATGGTTTCCTAAAAGAACAATATCAGTTGCATTGCACAAACAACCTAGCTAGTGAGATAAAGACCAAATGGAAAATATGCATTTGGTATCCCTTTGAAATAGAGAGGGTGAGTTATGAACCTCAAAGGGAAGTGTAGCAATAAATTTTGAAGTACAGGAGCTCATTGTGACAGTCGTCATAACTGCACCACAAGGAGAGTCTACAATCATATTATTTTAGTTGCACACACACATGCTCCACAGAGCATAATACCGAAGTTATTAGGATCTATTTAAGTGCAATACCATGGGAGGAGGCGCCATTGAAATAAATGGTGGTTACTTTTAATGTCCATGTTCAACTTCGAAAACATGCTGAGCTTTAGCAAAAGATCATCAAACTGAAATGCAACCTTAGCTAGAAATGCAGACATAGAATCATAGCATATTTGCAAAGAAGTGATACCATCTAAACTGTCAAAGCAGCGGTGAGATAGAGTACAGAGCAGTTCCAGAGCAGGAACAATAACATTATCTGCTCAAGTGGCAGGATAATTGATAGACCCTCCTTGCTCTGGCAAGTGAATGAGATGATAATTAGGTTTTAAAATGTTGCTATTGTTTGTGACAGATTGGCACAGAACAGGGATTGGGAACGTGTGGTCATCCAGATGTTATTAGACTTCAGCTCCCATCTGCTCCAGTCAGTGGCCAATGGTCAGGAATAATGGGAGTTGTTTCCCATCCTTGTCACAAAGGAAATCGGAAAATGGGGGAAATAAGCAGAGGGCTCCTATTTCATGCGGGCAGTTTAGATGGTATCACTTCTTTGCAAGTATGCTATGATTCTGTTTGCATTTCTAGCTAAGGTTGCATACTTTGCACATGAAGCAGGACCAGAGAAGAAGATCAAAGCTGACATGGGAGTTAATATAAGGGCAAGTGCTCCCTCAGTCATAGGGGACCAAGACCATGAATTTCAGCAATGCAAACAATTGCTACAAAATACCTTACAAGTCTTTTGTGGCAAAGCCCTTGGCTTATTTGTTTTATTGAGCTTTTCAGTCTAAATTTGACTTCAGTTTTGAGCTAACCGTTTTACTATGGATGTGCTGTTTTGGTTCTATTAAAGATGGGAAGCTCATGATAATTAATTTTAGCTGAAAAATATTCACATGCACAGAAAGTACTCTGTAACAGTATGGACACATTTTCTGTGTTATAGGTAGAAACCGGAGAATATTAATTATATGCTAATATAGTAACCGAAGTTCATGCTTTGAAGAGATGTTGTCATTCAAGGGCATTAAGCATTTCTGAAACAGCTCATTTTTGCAGTCTGAATAATACATTCTTTATGGATCATTAGGCATTGTGCTAAATGATTTATGGTTTCATACATAATAGCTGGATTCTGATGACTAAAAAACAAACAAACCCTCAAAAGTCAATTGAAGCTGTCCTAGTGCACAGCAGTTATATAAGAACATATTGTATAAATTTATACCGTAAATGTCTACAGTGTTCACTCTGAAAACTAGAGGTCAGCTCCTTTGAGTCTTTTTTTTTACTTAGGTTTCAATACCAAAGCATGAGCAGCATATGAAACATAACACATGCATGTGTGCATTATTATTCTGATTAGTCCTAAAACATATACACATGGGTCTGATTGCTGTTCATGAATGCTTTCAGGACAAATATGGAGAATAAAATACATGGCTGTGATTCACACTGGATGTGGTGCCTGTGTATATTTTCATGCCTAAGCATTCACACATAAGGTAAAAAACAAAAGAAAAAGTCACATAGGAACTGGCCATAAACCTTTCCAGAAAAGTGCAATTTATATGGCATACTGTCATATAGCTTAATTCTGCTCAGCAGCATAAATAGTAAATTGTTAGGACCAGTGCTGAAAAAGCTCTGCTTATTTTACTCATCAATCTCATATGCGTAGGCCAGAGCTTAACTGATGGCCTGGTACAAAGGTTAAAACGTGGAGGGGAGGAAAGGATTAGGTGTCGGTGGTTTCCTTGGGTATCTTGAATCTAGGATTTGAAAGCCATCACCAACACATTAAATGGAACCTGGAAACAATCTGAGGCCAATGATAGTTTCTTCAAATTCAGTGAAATAGGCTCTCCACAGCCAGTACTTGCTAACAACAGGGTCTCTGCATTTTGTATCAGCTGAACCTTCCAAAAATTCACCAGAGGCACTCCTACACAGAGTGCAGATACAGAATTTATTTTCTTTATTTAACAAAGTCAACTTTTTTCTGATTTCCCAGAGGAATCAAAGGTGGCTAACAGATCAGATAATAACAGTATTTTAAAAAATCCACTCCCCAATTAAACTCAAATAACAAAAAATGAACATGAAAGTGTTTTTCACAAAATTTAGGATTACAGAATAGCTGTCAAAACACCACACTAAGCTATAAGAAGATAACTCAGCCAAAGGTCTTCACCAGCTGCCTGAAGCAATTTAATGATTGGGCATGACACTCCCTTTGCTCCGCAGGGCAGTCCACAAGGTGGGTGTCAGAACAGAAAAGAGCAGCAGGGAAGTTACTGATGCATGTTTAATGGCAGCTCAATCATACAAGTGAAAAACAACTGTGCTTAGGTCTTCCCTTTTTGTGGTAAGAGAAATATAAATTTAAAAACAATACAGACAAATCTATTGCAAATGTATTGCCATTAACCAGGTTAAAAAAAGGTCAGGTTCCGGTGTCTGTAAAAATTAAAGAAGAAGTAACTAAACATCATATATTACATTTATTAGGAAGGGGGTCCTTCTGTCTAAATCATGGGTAGGCAAACTAAGGCCCGGGGGCCGGATCCAGCCCAATCTCCTTCTCAATCCAGCCCACGGACAGTCCGGGAATCAGCATGATTTACATGAGTAGAATGTGTGCTTTTATTTAAAATGCATCTCTGGGTTATTTGTGGGGCATAGGAATTCGTTCTTTTTTTTTCTTTCTAAAATATAGCCCAGCCCCCTACAAGGACTGAGGGACAGTGGATTGGCCCCCTGCTGAAAAAGTTTGCTGACCCCTGGTCTAAATGATGGCTTTTCAGTGGATGGGATTTCAGCATCAACACATTACCCTATGAAGGGAGCAGGAACTGCAGCTTCCCTCTCCAAAATATATGTGAGCAAGATCCCAGTCCTTTCTCAGTCACCACTCATGGGTATTTTGAAGAGAAAAGTCAAATTTGTGTCTTTGTTCTTTAAAGAGTACAGCACCAAGAGAGCTTAGAAACTGTTTAATAATAGCAGCATATATATATATATATATGTGTGTGTGTGTGTGTGTGTGTATGTGTGTGTCTGTGCGTGCGGGGAATACTGAAACAACAACAAAAACTTCCATGTTCTGCTGAGAAACAAATTAAACTAAATGGAAACTAAATGGAACAATGTCAAAAAAGTAGGACAGGATTACACAGAATGTATCGGCAGTGACCCATGCCCAGCTGCCCTTGAGTGGCACCTGTATATTTGCTGCCCACAGCTGAGTCACTCAGTGGCGTAGCGTGGGTTGTCAGCACCCGGGGCAAGGCAAGTAATTTGCACCCCCTAACCCGTGGACTTGCGCCCCCTAACCCTAACCCCCAGATGTTGCGCCCGGTGCGGCCGGCCCCCCCTGCACCCCCCACGCTACGCCACTGGAGTCACTTCTAAGGATGGAAGAAAGCCTAGCATTATTACTACTACATATGTACCCTGCCTACAAAGGAACTTAGGGTGGCATCCCATTTTGTGTTCGCAACAACCCTGTAAGGGAGGTTGGCCTGGTTTCTCCAAACCAGCTCAACCATTCAGCGTTCACTGCCAATTACTGCTGCAAAGAGTGCTTGAACAAAAACTCATGCCTTAAAAAAAAAAAAGGTTGCCCACTGAACTGGAAGTGCAGCATTATTAGAAACAAACAAATTAGCAGGGAAAAGGTCAAATCACTACCCAGTAAACCTTATAAGATTTTTTGCTGTCATTAAGTCTCAGCTGAGAGCTTTATAACTTGGGAATATAATTACTGTCAGGAAGCATGCCAAAGAAGCAATCAAGGGGAAGCAGAGAGCAGGAGGCCATGTCTAAAGCCAGTAATATATTCTTCCGTTATGGCCAAAATTAGGTTGGTATTTAGTTCTGCCACAAATGGTAGACATTAAGGGTGATAGTAGATCACAGCATGACAGAGACATTATTGTGTGTTTATTTTGTGTGCATTTATTAAAAGGATGGTTCTTAATCTTCTAACCACAGCAAAGAAAATGAAAACAAAAGTAAACTATGCATTAGGCTTAATGCACTGTGTGTAGCAGGGTGTCTTGTTTTTCTTAATGCTGGGGTGGGATGGGAGATTGTTATCAGGATAAAAGTGCACAGGGAGGCAAGGTTTATCTTATATCTTTCCTAGCTACACTGGGAAGGGCAAATTTCAGGGTGGTGGACCTTGTGGCTGGAAAAAGGAAGGGATAAATGTCCATTCTTGCATGGTTTGACCTGATATCAATACACACACCAACTGGAATTAAGAAAAGCAAGAGATGCAGCTTTGTGCTACGCATTAAACACAATGTGCAGATTCTGAACTAAGATAAATCATCAGATGTTGAATTGAGGACAAGAGTATTTAATTTTCAGCTCATGTTACTACCACAGAAAGTCTTGATTTTCCAAAGTATGCTTCTGTTGTTGTTTAGTTGTTGAGTCGCGTCCGACTCTTCATGACCCCATGGACCAGAGCACACCAGGCACTCCTGTCTTCCACTGCCTTCTGCAGTTTGGTCAAACTCATGTTTGTAGCTTCGTCCCCTTCTCCTTGTGCCCTCAATCTTTCCCAACATCAGGGTCTTTTCCAGGGAGTCTTCTCTTCTCATGAGGTGGCCAAAGTATTGGAGCCTCAGCTTCAGGATCTGTCCTTCAGGACAGTATTGGAGCCTCAGCTTCAGGATCTGTCCTTCCAGTGACCACTCAGGGCTGATTTCCTTAAGAATGGATGCGCTTGATCTTCTTGCAGTCCATGGGACTCTCAAGAGTCTCCTCCAGCACCATAATTCAAAAGCATCAATTCTTTGGCAATCAGCCTTCTTTATGGTCCAGCTCCCACTTCCATACATCACTACTGGGAAAACCATAGCTTTAATTATACAGACCTTTGTCCGCAAGGTGATGTCTCTGCTTTTTAAGATGCTGTCTAGGTTTGCCATCGCCTTTCTCCCAAGAATCATGTGTCCTTTAATTTCACGACTGCTGTCACCATCTGCAGTGATCATGGAGCCCAAGAAAGTAAAATCTCTCACTGCCTCCATTTCTTCCCCTTCTATTTGCCAGGAGGTGATGGGCCCAGTGGCCATGATCTTCGTTTTTTTGATGTTGAGCTTCAGACCATATTTTGCGCTCTCCTCTATCACCCTCATTATAAGGTTCTTTAATTCTTCTTCACTTTCTGCCATCAAGGTTGTGTCATCTGCATAGCTGAGGTTGTTGATATTTCTTCCGGCAATCTTAATTCCAGCTTGGGATTCACCCAGCCCAGCCTTTCGCATGATGAATTCTGCATATAAGTTAAATAAACAGGCAGACGAGCCTTGTCATACTCCTTTCCCAATTTTGAACCAATCAGTTGTTCCATATCCAGTTCTAACTGTAGCTTCTTGTCCCACATAGAGATTTCTCAGGAGACAGATGAGGTGACCAGGCACTCCAAATTCTTTAAGAACTTGCCATAGTTTGCTGTGGTCAACACAGTCAAAAGCTTTTGCATAGTCAATGAAGCAGAAGTAGATTTTTTTGGAACTCTCTGGCTTTCTCCATAATCCAGCGAATGTTTGCAATTTGGTCTCTGGTTCCTCTGCCCCTTTGAAATCCAGCTTGCACTTCTTGGAGTTTTCAGTCCACATACTGCTTAAGCCTGCCTCGTAGAATTTTAAGCATAACCTTGCTAGCGTGTGAAATGAGCACAATTGTGCGGTAGTTGGAGCATTCTTTGGCACTGCCCTTCTTTGGGATTGGGATGTAGACTGATCTTCTCCAATCCTCTGGCCACTGCTGAGTTTTCCAAACTTGCTGGCATATTGAGTGTAGCACCTTAACAGCACCATCTTTTAAAATTTTAAATAGTTCAGCTGGATATCATCACTTCCACTGGCCTTGTTATTAGCAGTGCTTTCTAAGGCACTTTCCAGGATGTCTGGCTCAAGGTCAGAAACCACACTGCCTGGGGTGTACGAGACATCCATATCTTTCTGGTATAATTCCTCTGTGTATTCTTGCCACCTTGATGTCTTCTGCTTCTGTTAGGTCCTTACCACTTTTGTCCTTTATTATGGTAATTGTACAAAATGTTCCTTTCATATCTCCAATTTTCTTGAACAGATCTCTGATTTTTTCCATTCTATTGTTTTCCTCTATTTCTTTGCACTGCTCATTTAAGAAGGCCCTCTTGTCTCTCCTTGCTATTTTTCAGAAATCTGCATTCAATTTCCTGTATCTTTCACTATCACCCTCACATTTTGCTTGCCTTTTCTCCCCCGCTATTTGTAAGGCCTTGTTGGACAGCCATTTTGCTTTCTTGCATTTCCTTTTCATTGGGATGGTTTTCGTTGCTGCCTCCTGTATAATGTTACGAGCCTCCATCCATGGTTCTTCAGGCACTCTGTCCACCAAATCTAAATCCTTAAACCTGTTCCTCACTTCCATTGTGTATTCATAAGGGATTTGATTTAGATTGTATCTTGCCGGCCCAGTGGTTTTTCCTACTTTCTTCAGCTTAAGCTTGAATTTTGCTATAAGAAGCTGATGATCTGAGCCACAGTCAGCTCCAGGTCTTGTTTTTGCTGACTGTATAGAGCTTCTCCATCTTTGGCTGCAGAGAATATAATCAATCTGATTTTGATGCTGCCTATCTAAGTGATGTCCATGTGTAGAGTCGCCTCTTGTGTTGTTGGAAAAGAGTATTTGTGATGACCAGCTTGTTCTCTTGACAGAGCTCTATTAGCCTTTGCACTGCTTTGTTTTGAACTCCAAGGCCATTTCTTTTATGGGATTCTTGACCGCAGTACAGTGGTGCCTCGCAAGACGAAATTAATCCGTTCCGTGAGTCTCTTCGTCTAGTGGTTTTTTCGTCTTGCGAAGCAACCCTATTAGCGGCTTAGCGGATTAGCGCTATTAGCGGCTTAGCAGCTTATCAGCTATTAAAGGCTTAGCAGCTTAGCGGCTAAAAGGCTATTAGCAGTTTAGCGGCTTAGAAAAAAGGGGGGGGAGGCGAAAAAAAATTGCAACACTCGCAAGACGTTTTCGTCTTGCGAAGCAAGCCCATAGGGAAATTTGTCTTGCGAAGCAGCTCAAAAACGGAAAACCCTTTTGTCTAGCGGGTTTTCCGTCTTGCGAGGCATTCGTCTTGTGGGGCACCACTGTAGTAGATATGATGGTCATCCGAACTGAATTCGCCCATTCCCGTCCATTTTAGTTCGTTCTTTCCATCTCATTTTTGACCACATCCAGCTTACCAAGGTTCATGGTTCTTACTTTACAGGTTCCTATGCAATATTTTTCTTTACTTTCCTTTCGCTTCCAGGCATATCTGCAACTGAGCGACCTTTCGGCTTTGGCCCAGCCACTTCATCAGCTCTGAATCTGCTTGTACTTGTCCTCCGCTCTTTCTCAGTAGTATGTTGGATGCCTTCTGACCTAAGGGGCTCATCTTCCAGCGTCATAACTTTTATATGCCTGTTGTCTTTGTCCATGGAGTTTTCTTGGCAGGGATGCTGGAGTGGCTTGCCAGTTCCTACTCCAGGTGGATCACGTTTGGTCAAAACTCTCCACTATGACCTGTCCGTCCTGGGTGCCCTACACGGCATAGCTCATAGCTTCTCTGAGTTATTCAAGCCCCTTCGCCACAGCAAGGCAGTGATCCATGAAGGAGAAAGTATGCTTCTAGCAGGCTCTGAAAGAAGTGCAGGTTAACTGAAATGGAACGATGGATAACAGGACAGAAAACGTTTTAGCTATTCACTGTAGGGTAGAATAATAAGTAACAAATGAAAAATCTACCACAGAGTAATTTGCCCACACCACTAGATTGTTCTGTTGGGTATGATGTTGGATTTTAATCTCTTGGGTAGAAAAGTGTATGTGAGAGGAGATTAAGACTTGAAATTTTGGGGGGAAATGTGGATAAAGTAGTTTTGAGTATGAGCAAGAGCACACTCAATTCCTAAACCCCAGTAGTAGTGGCACTGCAACCAGGGGCGGCCCATCCGATTTTGGCACCTGAGGATGGGCTGGTGGTGACTGCAACTACAATTGGCTAGAACAAGAGGCCTTGAGAGAGAAAAGAGAAGCATTCCAATTACCAGCTGGATTGGTCTTGGTGAGACAGGCTTTAATCAGATTGCTGCAATAATAGGTAGCTGAAGTAGGAACTACTGCAATATGTTCTATGTGGGGCTCTGCTCTTTTTGATAACAGGAGCTGTTTCTCAGTTAATTTGTGAAGGCATTTGAGCACACAGAGCTCTCCTTTGGCGATCACTCGTGACTGAGTAAGGTTTTCTTCATGAATACGGTCTTAATGGTGTGATCATAAGTGACTGTGGAGGCTAATTCTGGATCCACATGTCCTTCCACAGTGGGGGCATAGGTTTCCGAGCAGTAATTGATCATGGTGAGGATTTGCCAAACATCCCTTCCTCTTAGCTTGTTTCTCCCTTTCGTCCTGAGTTCTACACAGCTACCAGAGGCTGTTTCAGGTGACCTCCAGTTTCTTTTGAATACTACGGTAATATCCAATGTTAGTCACACTGGACTTCAGTGGGTCTACTCTGAGTATTACTAATGCTGAATGTCACACCTAGTGCTTTAATCCATTGATTCCAATAGGCCTATTGTGATATCTGAGTATATTGGATACCACACCTAGAGTTTTAGGTGTGACTGATGCCTATCTGGACAGTGCAAGGGTGTGGCAGGGCAGCAGCAAGATGGCACCTTACTGCTACCCGGCTCATGCAATCCAGGTAAGAGGGAGTGATGCCACCATTGGGAGGATAATCTATGGTCCTGCCCCACCATGCCTGCTATTCCTTCTTAGCACCTCTCTGGAAATACAATTAATCCCATTTGTTCTGAGGTTGAATTTGCAATGAAACATTTTCTCAGACAACATATGAATTTCCCAGAGATGCTCTCCAGCCGACTGTGCTGAGTGACACAGTCACCTTTTATTCCTAGGTGCTGAACTGGAGTGAAGACCTCTTGACTCTGGTCTGTGCCCAGGCTCCTTCCCACAATTGGGCAGTTCAGATGTAGAGTTGGTGGGCTATGCTGTCGTCCAAAGCTGCCAGCCGAGGGAGAACCCAAAGGCGGGCAGTGAAGATATAGTTTTCACCCCGCCCCCAGGATAGAGAGGGAGACACAATGAGGTGCAAATGCCACAAATTCACAAGCAGGGTAAGTGGCCATTATCATTTTTCTGTGCATTCCTAATACACATACAGACACCACAGCCCCCAATTAGATTCAGTGCATCATGTTTATTTTTGAATACAGAGCAATTCAGTTTCCCTTTATGAATTCTGTAGTCTTCGAAACCCACTAGGAAATAGCTAATAACCATGTAACTTTAGGAAAATAAGTAAGAAGTACAAGGCCATTTAGGGATTTCCCCCGCCCCCACCTGGATGTAACTTACAAAAAAGAAACATACAGCACAAATACATGTTTCGTTTAGGAAATCAATACAATAAAAAGAGCCGATGGGGAAGTGAATAAGTATTGCTATACAATTTTACAATTCTTCCCATAGGCTAAATTCTGGATTTAAGGTATCACTATAAACTACTACTTGATAATGTTTAAAATAAAATAGCTATATATTTAGCATCATAAACCCAAACACCACACAAATATACCTGCAGCAGCACTGACAAATGTCTCTTGGGTTTTCAAATTGTTCATTCAGAAGTCAGTGTCTAAGTAAGTCAAACTGATCTGGCTGATTTGCAAATGGCCATTAACCACTAAGTAACAATGGAGTATGACAATCAAAACTCATCCTAGTTTTCATTTATGGCCTCCCATACAGTAACTATTTTCTGTAATTATATTCTTATGTAAAATAACAATGTATTTTGTGTTATATTGTAATTTTTATCTTGTGAACCTCCCTGAGACCTGCGGGTATAGGGCCTTATATAAATTTAATAAAATAAATAAATAAAACTATAGTAAATTCTCAGTTCAGCAAATAAATTTGACAGGTGAAACAGCCATGGCAAACACAAGCAAATGCTGCAAAATGAAATCAAGGCCCACCAGTGGCAACACCATTTCCCAAATTGCCTGTTTTTTTTTAAAAAAACAAAACACTAAGGGTTGCCTCACACTTTGGGTTGGATCTAGACTTGTTCCTGGTAGTAGAAGCAGTCCTTGCGTGGAGTTCCACTTGGGAAATATCCTGACAGCAGAGAGAGCAATACTTTTGCTGATTCTACCCATCCCTGCAGCCCCAGTACCATCTCCCACTGTTCCAAAGGCTTGGGGACACTTCACAACAGTGATGCTAAGGACTGCAGGGATTAGAGGGAAGTAGCAAAAGGTGTGCATACTGAAAGGGTCAGAATCCAGCCAGTGGGAACTGCAATCCCCACCCCCTAGCTGTGTCATAGTTGTGCCATTTGTGTACATGCATAGCTAGAGGTCCTCTGTCTATCCCAGAATATTGTATGCCAAGGACTATCTGATCTCCTGCCGCAGTTTAAAAAGTATAGGATTAAGATTTCTTTTCTGTGCTCAGTGTTCTTATAGTCGTTCTAAAGTGTTTATTCCATTACATAAAGCAACAGAATATATCTTTCAATTGTTTCTGAGACAACTGATAGTTATACATAATAGGTTTATGATTTTTTTGTTTGTTTGCACATAATACAATGCTTTCCAGGTAGGCCAATAAATGTGATCTGAAATTATGAAAACATAATTTCAGGGTATTGCAACAAGAGTTTGATTGGTATAAATTAGTGCAGGTAAATACTGGTGCCTTGAGTGAAAACCCAATCAACTCTTAAGTGTTATTGCTTAGCAAGTCAATGTATCATTGCTAACCTACCACACACTGAGTGTATCCATGGGACATTAAGCAAGCCAAGTAAAACAAGGCAATCTAAAATGTATCATTCAGTAGCTCAATATCATTCCTGTCCATATTGGTTCTATGCAGTGTAGCATGAAGGCACAAGTTCTGAGGGCTGTGCACATTCTTTCCTTGGATTATGCTGTCCATTTCATTGCTAAACATTAAGACCTACTTGGTAAGGGCAAAAAACTGAAGCTAAAAGCTCATTATAAATCCTTTTATATTAAATTTACCGGTCTACAGAGTACAGTGATAAGCTTTCTGACCTCAATCCCTCTGGATGTGACTTCACAAATGAATGCAACTAATGTGCTTTTTGCTTTATGGAATGTGATTCAGGCTAATCCCACAAAAAATGTGATGGGGTGAAGGTGAGGTCATGGACTACAGGAAATAAAGACATGTGGTTATAGAATACATGTGTGTGCAAAAATCAGAGCAGTAATTTAATATTAGCCTGAGAACATAATACTGTAGGAGCAATCTAACTGGATAAAAAAGTAAAAATGGATAAACAAAGTCAAGTGGAATTCAACAAAATTGTGAACATATGTAATAGCGATGATGATTGTTTCACTATATGGAGAGAAATAACTAATAATGAGAACAAGTAGAACCACTGTGTACTAAAGATGGAGGGCAAATCAAAGGTGGTTCATCTGCCATAGCAAATGCCCTGCTGGCATCCAAGCCCTGTTGTCAGCAGGGCAGAAGGCAGGAGCACTCTTGCAATCTTACAGGGTAGTCCTCCCCCCACATCATATGTGAGGTAGTTCCCTCCCATTGTTTCAAATAAGAGCGAAATAAATGGGCTTGAACTGTGTCAAGATGGGCATAATTCAATATCCAGTTTGGCATGTGTGTGCGTATCAGACAACTGTAAAAGCATCCAATCCTTTGCAGTCAAATTTTATTTGGGTCTCTCTAAGCACATCCCAAACCTGCCCCACTTTCAGCCCTACCAAAGGGCCATGGAAGTTGCTGTGGCAGTAGGAAGAGGGAACCCAACATTGAATCTCCATCACCAAGGCTAGAGCTCGCTTTTCCATATTCAGAGCCAGATAAACCTCCTATGATCAGAACGGAACCTTTTGTAGCCAACAAGTACCTAGCAAGTGGCCCATGAGAGTCCTGTGGGTAGTTGGACAGGCCAGATCCAGCTAATGGCTAGCCTTACTTTAGGTCTAGGAATATCAGCCACACATGGTGTAACATAGTCTCTTGTTGATAATAACTGATTCCTTTTCACATTGGTTCAGGAAAGAAAATTTTGTCATATCTTACTTGTTTAAAAACAAATGTTATTTGTAGGCATGTAACATTAATTCCAACCAGCATTTAAGTTCAGTTAAGCAGGGTTCTGCGGTTTATCTTTTCCCCTTTCCTGCATCCTTTGTTGTAATTCATATAACAAGCTAAATGCATAAATACACTGAACAATATATGTCAAAATGATTAATAAATAATATGCCAACACAAAACAATGTGGCTAGGACTCAATGAACCCTGCAGTGAGGCATTTATAATATACTCATATTATAATTAAATAGATAGTACTGTATTTCTAGACAATGCAAAATCAAACAGGCATTCAAAAACTGGCAATATATAGGCAATCAGACTGCCATATGAAATCCAAGGAAACCTATCACTGACCAGCACCAGACTACTATACTCAATTGTTTTAATTAAACATCAGCAGTGATGTTACAAATAAACTGCATGAAAGAACTAAATGTTAAGAGCTTTTCTTTCCTATAACTAACACGATTCATGGAATTGAACATCCTTCTGGTCAGAAGGTCTTAGAAGACCAAATCTGAATGATATCTGAAGAACTAAAAAGGCAAACTCAAGAAAGATAAAATCTGTAAAGCTAAATAGCAGTACAGGATTCAGTAAGCATTAACTAGCTAGGCTCCCCAGATAACACTAATTTATAGAGAGAAGCAGATCAGTATAATCACTCCATGAAGAGCACTTACCACAGTGATCAAACACTCTCACAGCAGCAATGAATGAGAAACTTCCACTTACCTGAAAAAGAAAAAGAAAAACCTGTTTTAAACTAGCTCCTCAGAAGCACTGTTTCAAAAAGAGGAAAAGGTACTTAGCTTATTTTAGCTTTGCATGATATTTTCATAACAGCAGTATGAGATACCATTCTAAGCTACATTTATTTTTCATCTAAAGAGGTTTAAAAATGGTGTGCATATGATACAACAAGTAAAACAAAACACAGTCAGTCATAATGCTATCTGAACTGCTACAATTGCTCCACAACTGGTTTAATATTTCTTCAGCTTTAATTTATTTGTTTGTTTATATTTCATTAAAATTATTCACCACTTGTTGTAAAAAACAACAACTTCAAAGTGGTTTATGAAAGATAAAACAGTAAAATCAAGAAAAAAATAGAACCTTACTTGAAAACATACAAAAGTTAAGATGCTAAGATTAAAACTTTGTCAACTTTCTGAGCATCAGGGTAGGCTTGTCCAAACAAGAATGTTTTTAGTAGGCACTCAAAAGAGTATGGTGAAGGCTTGATCTCAATAGGCAGGGAGCTCCAAAGTGCAGGCACTGCCACACTAAATGATTGAGTTCTTACAAATGTGGAATGGGTATTATGTGGCACGTGTAGTAGTGCCAGTTCCTCTGATCAAAGCAGTTGAGTGGGCACAGGTGGGGTAAGGTAATCTCATATGATCAAGTCCTACACACACACACACACACACACACACACACACTCACACTCCAATGCCCAATTCCACTATCCTTGTAGAAACAACAGTCTTATTCATGCATTTACTATCTGGATTAAATAAACACACGAGGCGAGAGTGGGTATAAGGATTCTAGATGCGCCCCTTACCCTGCTGCTTTGCACAATTTCAAGGGTGACTGTCTCCTCTACTTGTGGTGGCTTCTGCATGATGCAGAACGCTGGAAAATTAGGGTTCTATATCACATGGGGCCCTTCAGGAGTACAGGAGGGTTCTCCACTGCACACTTTCACTTTTGAATTCATAGCAAGTGTCGTGGATGCAGGTGGAAGTATCAGACTCATGTCCACTCTCCCCCTCTCACATGTTTGGTTAACCAAGGTAGAGAATGCTTGAATAAGGCTACTGACACACAGGAAGGAGTTAAGAAACAGAACGTTGGAACCGATAGTTAAGGAGACTACTTCTCAAACAATAACGACTAGTTCAAGTCAAAAAGCTCAACCCCCTTTTAGCACAGGAAACACCAGGCTCTGCTTTAAAAAATAGGCATCATAAGGTGAAACAGCATTTCCCCCCAGAGGGTTGAAAGTGGTACAGTAGAAGCAGCATTGTCTGTAGTGAGCACACCAACATCCAAGCATTGTCTTGGGTCAGATGGTTTTGCAGCTGTTTAAAAATTCTGCATACCCTGTTTGAACAGAGGCCACAGCAGGACAAACAGGCTACAGCAGGACAAGTTAGTGTGCAATTATGGAAAACTGTAGCTCTCTCAAAACACTTTCAACTCTCGTAAAAATGACTCTCTCTAGCCACAATAGGAATCTTGAATATCTGTGGGTAGGTGCACTGAATGTATCAGAGGGAGCTGTCCACAAAGTCCTTATTACTAGGAGTGTTGAAATAGGTTCACACTTCTGAAACCCTTTCAGGCAGGGCCACAAGACTTTGCTACTTCAGACTCCTGGCTTATGATCTGTGGTAAGAGAAACCTGAAGTATAAATCTAATAAAGTGACACAGGTGTATCTTTTGAGCACATAAAATGACAGGGGTGAAATATTGTAATGAGGAAGGCCAGGGAAGAGAGATATTTAGCATTATAATTACCATTCTCTGTTCTATTCAAAATATTCTTGGGACTAAAGTCCACAGGAGAACTGAGGCATCCAAGTGAAATTACAGATAAGGCAGTATAATTGATATCTTCTTGACTACTTATATTCTCACGCTGCATTGTGGCGCAGCTGTACTTCACAGTCTGGGTATGACTTTCTGACTAAAATGGGTAGAAACACACAGCATCATATAGCTATATCTGTAACATATGAATAAGAAGGGAAGGGATGTCTTCATGCTAAAGGTGGATGCCTGCTAAGTATAACACGGTTCTTGTAGCTCTTGCCCTCTTGTTCATTACTTCATCACCATAGTGAATTATGCCTCTGTGAACATGAAGGGTTTGGGCTTTTTTTTTTTATCCATCTGAAATCCTAATCTGGAAAGCTGTTCTAACTAAATTCCATGCCTAACCCTGCAATGCCTGCAGAGTAGATTACATATGAACATTACAAAGGAAGAACATTCCTCATATTTGGGTTTATTTTTTAAAAAATAAATCAGTGCTGATTTGTGTTAGTAACGAAGTGGTATCACTGCTACTGTGGTGAGGCCCACTGTTCCCCCCTAAAATAATATAATGAACAAAATTCCAGCTAATATTATAGAAAACAAAAATTCAACCTAGCGCATGTGCTCTTAGTTAAGGGGAATGTAAGTTGAATAGTTAATGTGTATAGCAACCAGTCATTGTGTGCATTCACCAGGCCTCATAGAGAATGCACACATAAAGAGGGCATTGTGCACATTTTCTGCTCAAAATATACAATCTCCCAACAGGTCTTGGGGAATGTGCATTTATTGCCTAATTTTTCTACATTCTCCCTAAGCTTTTTGTACATTGTTCCTAAGCTTAATAGCAGCATGGGGTGTGTGTGTGATTTCTATCAGAATTGTGGGAGGGGAGGGAAAATTGAAGCATACACATTCCCCAAGGCCTGTTGCAGATTATGTACAAATACTGAGAAATGTCCACAATTCTTTCTTCATGGATTATGTGCACATTCTTCATGGGACTTGGTGAATATGCACAATGGCTGGTTGTTCTACAGATTAACCGCACAAGTTGCATTCTCCTTAACATACCACACACATGCATGCACTTGGGATTTTTGTTTATATCTATATCTATCGATATAAAATAATGTATGTTTAATAATTACATCTGTGTAATGGAATCCTCCAGAAAATGGATATATATAAAAAAACAGTTTTCTGGAGGATTCTATTACAGTGGTGTAATAAACATGGCTATTAAAAAGTAACTCTAAACAGAATTCCATCTTTTATCAATGCTTAGCTGAGACACCTGTGAGGGTATGGTACAATACTGAATGGAGACAATAAGATTCTCTAATCATCACTTGATTAACAGAAAACCTTTCTGCCACAGCTTGCTGACCAGAGATTACTAACAGCCATTGACTGAAGTCACAAGCAGCCTTGCGTATACGTAATGAAATAATCAATATAGAAGTATGTTTGCTGGGTAAGCACATGGAGCTTAACTAAGAGTCAGAAGTCCAAATGGAAGTGCACAGCTTCCAATATGTATAGTTCTTAGGATTTATTTTGTACACCCACACCAAAGATTCAGATCTGGTTTACACATTCTATAGGGGCACACCTTTACAGACAGGAAGTGAGTGAGTGAGTTATTTAGCTACCTATAGGATTTTTATACCACCCTTCATCAATAATCCCAGGGCTTTTTACAACATACTCCAACAATAAAATACAACAAGCAGTTGAACAATCAAAACAGAAATAAAACAGCAATTAAAACAGCAGCAAATCATCAACTGGAGTGAGTTGTCTCTGCATGTGATATCAGCCTTGACAAATTTCATGGTACAATTTCCAGCACTCACAGAAACAGCCATGAATGATTATCTAACACATTTCATTGTTCCCATGGAAACAGATGTGGGAGTGATTCCATGTTATTCTCTTTATAGGAGCACATGGGACACACACACACAGAGAGAGAGAGAGAGAGAGAGAGAGAGAGAGAGAGAGAGAGAGAGAGGGAGATACTAAGGATACTAAGGTCCAATTCTGTTTTCTCAGCAACATCAGCTACAGTTTGAACAACAACAACAAAATACACCTGTAGTTTGTTAAGTTTTACTAATGTAAGTGAGCCCTGGTCTAGGAGTTTCTTCTGCATGCAGTTAAGTGCCTTGGCTTCAAATATTCTATTTGCCAACTATCTTTCCAACAAAAGAATACATTATATGAGAATTTTACAAAGACTCTTCCTTAGAAATAATAAAAAAGGAATGGAAATCTATTTGCTTCTGTAAAATGTAGTTTGATGTTGCTCAGAAGTCCCTTCCTTTGTGTTCTCAAATGCAAGCCACTGTCTGATGATAAACTCAGATAACTTTAAGAAATAAACAATGCAAAAGGCATTAAAAATTTGACCAAAGTTGTCCATCATTAGCAAGTGATGTTACCATTCATCACTTACAATGTTTTATGTCTAGCTTACATAATAGAATATATTTGAATCATGGAATTTTCTCTTTTAAATAGATAAAGTTTCTGTATTTAGATAATAATTTTGTTTTGTCAGTTGAATGGAATCAAAGGATTCACAGCTTATTTAGCCTATTAGAAGAAACGTTTTTATGTCAAAAAGCTTTTTACTCTAACATAAAATAGATGTGCTTATTTAGTATATACTTTCTAAAGTGCTTTAAATCTCTCTTCTTCTTTTTGGTCTAGTAACCCAAAAAACCAAACAAACCCCAATTATTTTGAATCATAAAAGAATTTCAGTTTTAAGACAGAATGATACATCTCATGCGGCAGTTATACGATTCTGTTTCTTTTCCTCATTACAGAAGAGGGAGAAAGATGAATTCAAACTGTCACCACGTGCTCCGCCATGATTAGAGTTTCACTGGGGCTCCACAGTGCCCTTAACAGGCCAGGGTTAAGTCATTTCCAGCAGATGCAGTTAACCACTCTTCCACAGGGAGCTTTTAGGCATGAAATTACCAGATCAATGTAGGCACACAGTACAATATATTTTTAACTTGCAAAGTATGTTTGGTGGGTCCATCTGTCTTAGTTTCCTACTTGACTTTTCCCACCCAGCTCTATTTCTGAAGACCAACAGCATTCTTCAGCAGCCATTTTATAAACATTACAGTGGTGCCTCGCAAGACGAAAAGAATCCGTTCTGTGATTCTCTTCGTCTAGCGGTTTTTTCGTCTTGCAAAGCAAGCCCATTGACGGATTAGCGGATTAGCGCTATTAGAGGCTTTTAGCGGCTTTTAGTGGCTTATCTGCTGATCGGATCAGCTGACAAGCGGCTTAGCGGCTTAGAAAAGGGGGGGGGGAGGGAAAAAACCCCGCAGGAACTCGCAAGGCATTGTCGTCTTGCGAAGCAAGCCCATAGGAAATTCATTTTGCGAAGCACCTCCAAAACGGAAAACTCTTTCGTCTAGCGAGTTTTCCGTCTTGCGAGGCATTCGTCTTGCGGGGCACCACTGTACTTTGTTTCCAGTCATTACATTAACTTTGATCACGTAAAATAATGGGTGGTGGTTTACTTAGATGTATTTGTTTCCATGATGCTTTCAGATTTCTTTTCAAAGCATCATAAATAAAGGCTACAAACAATTAGGCCCTAATCAACAAAAGCTATGAGATATTATTTTAACATGGAGTGTTCTTTTCTATATTGATTCCGTATTTTGTCTTATAAACGCTTCAGAGAGTTCACCATTTCCAGCGGCTAGGATAGCTTGTTCCTACTTCCCTGCTATGATTTACCCCTCAGATTGTTGGCAAACTACTGCAGCTGCTTAGTGTGGAAGGGATGATAGTTGAAAGCACATGCTTTGCATGGGAAGTCCCAGGTTCAGTCCCTAGTATCTTAAGTTTAAAAGGGTCAGGTTGCAGGAGAAGGTGATGTGAAAGTCTGGAGAGGTGAACTCATAAAAGCACAATGGAATAAAGGCAGAACTGTTGCAGGCTGTAGAACACAAGTCTCTTTCTGTTCATTGTCCTGGGGGAGTCTTAAACCACTGAAGGAAGCAATTCCCTTCAGGCAGTATTAGCATTTGTTTATGAAACATCTGAGAAGATCCCTGAATTACTACACAATGCTGATGAAGGGAAGGAAGCCCAATGAGCAGCAGTACACCAGAATGTTCATATACAAGAAAGCTATTCTACAAGCAAGAATTAATTTTTTGGTTTCTTAATTACAGCACAATACTATATCTACTTAGAAGCAAGTCCTTTTACTTCAGTGGGGCTTACTCCCAAGTAAGTGAGGTTAGGACTAGAGCCTTAGCCATCCATTTTTGCTCAAGGGTATCAAAGATTATATATTTTCATCACTCAGACTTGCATTCCGAGGAAAGATTTGTGGGCTTTCTCTTTTAATCTTAAAACCATTCAATATATGGCAAGTTCAGTTTTTCGTATTCCCATCCTAACCATTTTTAAAACAGGTTGCACCCTAAGCAGTTTTAAAACATCCTATTTCTTTACAAAGATTACCAAATCTATTTCTCTCCTGAAACTGACACAATGCCTGGCTGCCTGTCAAATATTCCTGCCTTCCTAAGCTGTTTGGGCTTTTCTCTCAGCTAAAATAACAAGAAACGGAGGTACAGAGTTTCTGCAAGGCTAACAGAAGGTCTGACATAGGTGTGCATGCCTTGCTATTAACTCTTTTGAAACTATGAACCTTAGTACAGCAGGTTAAGGGGACACAGTCTCTCCTAATAAAAAGGCTTAAATAAATCCACACTAGGGATTAGTTTGCTTTATGGACATAGCAGAGAAAATGTCACACACTATCAAATGCTCTGTTCTGTAAAGCCAACTAACATTAATTAAACTGCTGGCCCACAAACTCAGGTTTTCCTTTGAAACTTGGCAATTGTAACAAAATTATCTACTTTATGGTGTCCATTCTTTTAAATATTCCCAATATGAAATGAATCCACACACTTGACAACATCACCATATTCATGGGTTGCAAAGTTGGAACATTTCAGTGAAGGAGACCACACACATGGGGCAGTGTTTGCTGCACAGTACTTGCATATATTTCCTCCCCTGCTTCCCATTGCCATTTATGCAATGCATCTTATGCAGAATACACCAAAGTAAAGGTAGAAAGAACCACTTTCTGATCCTGACTTTTCCCTTTGTGAGGATGGAATGTGGAAGCAGGAAGCAGCAGGAGGTATTTATTAATTAGCCAGGATTAATTAGCAGGCAGGGACATGGGTGGTGCTGTGGTCTAAACCACAGAGCCTAGGGCTTGCCAATCAGAAGTCGGTGGTTCGAATCCCCGTGACGGGGTGAGCTCCCGCTGTTCGGTCCCTGCTCCCGCCCACCTAGCAGTTCGAAAGCACGTCAAGTGCAAGTAGATAAATAGGTACCACTCTGGTGGGAAGGTAAACGGCATTTCCGTGCACTGCTCTGGCTCGCCAGAAGCGGCTTAGTCATGCTGGCCACATGACCCGGAAGCTGTACGCCGGCTCCCTCGGCCTATAGAGTGAGATGAGCACCGCAACCCCAGAGTCGTCCGCGACTGGACCTAATGGTCAGGGGTACCTTTACCTTTGCCTTTAATTAGCAGGCAGCAGAAAACAGTGAATGCAGGAGGCAAATATTCAGTCTTTAATCCTGGTACCAAGACAAAAATATTATCAAAAGAACTTTCCGTTCAAATGCCCTGGTTAACACAACACCAACTACATGCCCTCTTAAACAACCCAACAGTAAAATTAGCAGCAACTAGGCCCCTGACAACCTTCGAAAACCTCCTCCTAACAACAAAGGGAAACGGTAAAGGGACGGTATCCGCAATATACAAAATACTACTCCAAAATCCCACAAACCCCCTAGACGCAATCAAAAAACAATGGGAGAATGACATAGACTATGAGATTAACCCCACTCAATGGACCAGAATGTGGTCTAACCCCCCCTTTAAATCCATATCAACGAAAAGAAAAGAACTCACACTGAAACTCACCTACAGGTGGTACCTAACACCAAGGAAACTAGCGCTAATACGCCCAGGAACCTCACCAAAATGCTGGAGAGGGTGCACCTCCACAGGCACATACCTCCACATGTGGTGGGAGTGTCCCAAAATCCAACTATTCTGGACAACAGCCATACGAGAAATATGTAAAATAACTAAGCAAGTATTAGCTATCACCCCAGAATTGGCCCTACTAAACATCTTCCAAGACAACAATGGTCATTTACACCACAAGGAACTCATAACCCACCTACTTTCAGCAGCCAGAAACACCATAACCAGGCACTGGAGAGACCTGTCAGGAGTAAGCATGGACCAATGGTATCAAATAGTATGGGAAACAACCCTACTAGAAAAATTAACTAATAAACTGAAACTGACATGGGGACGCCTTCATCCCGGTATGGCTCCCCTTTATCACATACACAGCCCAACAAGACAATGACAATAATCCACCAACAGCATACAAATCAATATGGCTAACCTGATCCAAAACACCCACCCACCTCACTCACACACGAAAACAAAGATCACCACAGCCAGTCACAAACAATCACACCCTAGGCCAACCCCAACCTCTCTCACCACCAAAGGAACACAAGTGAACAACACAAGCAACGCTGACACCAAACTCTACATACATTAAGCATAATAGAAACATCGCCACCTGACCCCACCCCCATCCATCTTCCCTCCCTCCACCCCCCTTTCTTTTTTCTTTCTTTTTTCTTCTTCTCCCCCTAATGCCTCAACAAATGAAACGGATTTGTAAAAATGTTACATGGGAAAAAAATACACGAGGCATTACACTTCTGTAAAACAAGAAAATCCTTAATAATATATATATATATATATATATATATATATATATATATATATATATATATATATAAAAGAACTTTCCGTTAAGGTCTATTTTTAAAATAAAGAGCTTTCTTATTTACTGAAAATGGATATGAACATAAATCTCCATACACTTTCCCTTTCTCTCACTCACTGACCTTTACATTAAATTACCCTTAATAGTAAATTAAATTATTATTCTGTGGGGTGGCGGAAGATGTCTTTATGTTAAACTCCATGCCCCATTGCACTGGAATGGATTTAGAGGAATCTATCCTTGACTAATAAATTACCCTGTTAATTTTAAACAAAACACTACAATAGAGTACTATGAGAACCCAAGATTGCAGAATACAATATTGCCTAATTAAGTCTGTATTAAGTATCACCGGCTCTGCCACGAACCCTGCCCATAATGTATTATTATTATTTTGGCAAGACATTACTGAACTTATATTTAAAGGCAGATTCCGACCCAAAGTTGCTTGATCTTACACTGCCAATTAGGTAAAATATCTGCCTATCTCCATTTTAACATCCTTTTAGGCAGCAATCTTATGCACATTTACTAGGGAGTGTAACTTAATAAAATGGGATTCCATTTAGACATGTCTAGGATTGCACAGGGTTAGTTTCTTTATTGGCACATGATCAATTTGCATATTGGCTTTAGAGTTCCACTTATTCATTAAACATTATTCCTCATAAAGTTCATTATGAAGTGGCCACACTTGTAACTTGTGTTCCCTGGCAGAATAGCATGCTTGTGTGTTTTTCAAAGAAGTGACTATGAAAAAATTGCCAATGGGAGGGGTAAGGATTCACATATGAAAGCCTTTTTTCAACCAGATCTTTTGGAGTCTAACTCCCATCAGTCCAAGCAAACACATCTGTGATGCCTGGAGCTGATGAGAGTTGAACTCCAATATATCTGAATGTTACCAGGTTGGAGACTATGATATTATAATGGGTACTTGTCTTTCTCCTGTAGTTCTTTCCTGCAACCACTGGAGAAAGGCAGGGATTCTCCCTTGGTGTGTTGGGACTTGTTAGCAGATCTGGTTCCACCCTCTTAGGGAGATGGTGGTCATGGCAAGAACAAATTTTGGTTGTCTTCCAAAACAAGAAGGGGCACTGTCACTTTACTGAAAAGAAAAGAAAAATCAGCCTCTAATAAGAAAGGGAAACCAGAAAGATTGAAGCTAGGGAACCAGAAAGATTGAAGCTAGGTAATCTATTCCCTTCCCCCAGGGAAAAGAGCTAGGGCTATAAGCAGCATTTTTATTCTCAGGATTTTCTGGTGAGAACAGTGGCAGCAGACACCAGAAGTTAGTTGTTTGCACCTCCCCAGCAGTCAGCAACCCATTTGTCCAATAGGTAGTCCTGGAAGTGGTTGTGATCTAAAAGCACTGAGCAACTCAGAATCAATGTCCTGTTAAATGCTGATTGGTGCTGCCTGCAAATTCCTTTTTGGCCCACCCACAACTTCATCTGCACCACATGTGGGACAGGTGGGTGGTGGCTTGCCAAAATGCCCTGAAGGTTCAGAGGAAGTTTAGCTGGCCTAGTTAGATCAACGCCTGAAGTCTTCCCATTCCAGCCTTAGAGTGACTCAAGATAGAAGTGGCAAGCATGTATCTGGAGAAAAAGAAGTAAGGAAAAGGAGACAAGTAGCTGAAGAGGACAGATGAAATAGAAGATGAGATGAGTGTCTAACTTGTGATATTTCTTTAGAAATATTCCACTAGAAATATTCCATTATTATTTTTTACAACCATAAAGACTAGACATTAGTTTTCCAAGACGAAAAGCTGAGAATACAAAGTGCTGAATACAAGAGAATGAATATTTTAGATATAAAAATGGGTACTTGCATGGCATACAGCTAGATGATTATATTATCCCTCTCTTTTCATCACTGATGCCAACTTTGCTTTATCAGCCATACCATTATCTAGTAAAAGTTGTACCAAGGAGAAGAAGCAGGGAAATTGCCAAGCATTGTGCTTCCTTTTCAGTTTTCTCCTTCCTTCCCACCATTCTCTTGCAGCACAGTTGGGAAAAAAAGGCTGAAGAAGTACCTTTGGATCAAGAGAATTCTCTGACCCAAGGCTGGATGAATTGAAACTTTTGCAGAGAATGTGGGAAATAACGGACAGCATGACAATGTTTTTCTTGCTAAGTCCTTGATCAAAGCTCCCTTCAGTGTTCTCAAGGGTCCGAACGCCATATTTGCCTTAACTGGAATGGGAGATTACAATCTCTTATTGATTTTTCAAGACTGTGAGCACTGCACAGAAAGGACAGCCTTTTAAATTTGCTTCCATGCTTTATTTTGGAGCACTTAATTGTGTAAAACAGATACAGCAGATAGAGCCATATTTGTCAGTGGGATTTAAGACACACACATCTCAATCACATCATTCTGCCATCAGTTTTTCTGTATTTATAGATTTCCTGAAAAATATAGCTTTAAAAATTCCCTGGATTAGACAGTGTCACTAAATTATGTCCACTGACAACTTTTCTTGGACTTTAAATGAATCTAGACAGAGGAATTAAAAGTTCACCTTTAAGGAAAAAATCAGAAAGAGCAACAAAAAGCACTCATTTCAGGAGGCTTGCCTTAAGCAAAGTTTAAAAAAATAGACACAATCTAGCCAGTTATCCATTTCTAAGTCCCTTTGATTTGCCAAAGCAACAGGCTTAAATTCTACTCTCTAGCATTTTACTAGGCAATAAATCCTACTGCTTACTTCTGAGTAAAATCACGAAGGATTGTGCAATTAACCATGAATCTAACTCTGATTAGAATCAGAATTGAAAGCTTTAATCTTGGCTGAATCATGCGATCAAATTTATATTTATATATTTCATACGGGATACAGAAACAATATTATTCTTAACATGCAGTAATTTTCTGTGAAATATGTATAATTACTGCATAAATTTAGATAATATGTCTTCTCAAAAGGATTATTACCAGCAGTCATGCATAGTAACTAGCACCCCTGTAGCATAATAAAAGCCTGAACAGTCAAACAATCATATCTTTTTTCATACCGTCCTGGGGTATTTTTTTTAGTTGGAAAGAAAGAATTAGTGATCCATAATGTCTGAGTCCTAGTTGATTTTTTTTTTTTTTTACTAATCATTATTGCTCTTCAAAAGAGATGAGGGATTATACAAATAGGGCAGCCTCAGCATGGAAGTGTTCATATCACATTCTATGTATGTGGTGAGAATAGAGCAAATTTCCACTTTTCCATTCCTTAATTGTTCTGTGCACTTGCTCTGCCCTGTGTACCACTCCTCCTGGTTTCCAGTTAAATTAGGAAATTTCTAAATTTATTGGAGTACAGCCTGGAACTAGAGAGCGGGCAGTTTACCACAATTTCTGGTGCCTTTGATTGCTTCCTCTGCTTTGTGGGTGGGTGGGGGGCAATCTTGATGCACTGAAGATTTTTGTGCAGCATTTTACTGGTGCATAAAGGTACTTCTGTACATTGGTCAAACACCTGGCAAAAAGACCTTGATTCAACCATATGTACCATCACTTCAAGGGTGATTTGCTGCAGTGCTTAATCAACACTTGCATGCTGAGGTCCCCCCAAACACCCTTACCCCAATAACTCACACATCACACATGAATTTTTGTTTAAGGTTTTTGGCATAATTTTGGCCACAACTTTATTAACATACAAATTGTGAGTGGTTGCTTAGGCATTGGTTATGACTCTGCCCCCCCCCCGCCGCCTTGGGGACAGCACTGGCTCCCGGATTCCAGCGAAAGCCAGTGTGGAGGAACAAGATCAGGGATAACTGGAGCTGTGGCACAGACCCTCAGCTTCTCCCCGCATGCTCCTAGGGGCTTACACGGCCCAAACCCGATTCCAGGGGTTTGGACGAAAGGATGGTAAGCCCCTGAATTCCTTTAACGGAATTCCCTTGCAGCAGCAGCATTGGAGGGGCAGGCACAGCCAATCCATACCCCTCCACCAACCAATTTAAACCAATGCCTAACCGTCAACCTTACAAGTTGTGACGATTTGCTACGCAGTAGGCAAAAACCAAAAGGCACACACTAATCAGCCAATTGGAAAAATTCCTACCAGGCCCCGGCACCAATGCGGACGACCCCAAACCAGGCATAGCAAGGTCAAAGCGCAAGCCCAAACAAGGGAGGGAGGGCGGGCGGGTGATCCGATGTCCACAGCGAAAGAGAAAGTAGCTTGCTGTGGACCCTGCTTAAATATCCTCTGATCCCACCCCTAAATTGGCAACATCAAATTTGCCCCAGCAACACCAACCACCAACCAACGCCAGGCTGCTTAATTCCAACCTGCCTATTTACTACAGGGTGCTTTGACCGGCCCCATCCGCAACATGTGCTCTCCTTTAGTGAGAACACGCTACACAAGTAACACAAATTGGGAAAGGCAGAAATCAGTTGACAGCTCTTACAAACAATGCATGCATACTGCTCTGTACAAAATTTGGAAATAAAAAGATGAAAAAATGAAATGAAAAGATAAAAAGTTTAGAAACACTGGAACTCCAAAACCTAGTGGAAATTTTGATTGAGGTTTACTGGGAAGAAATCATGCAAAGCAAATCATACCCTGGTAAATATCTGAGTTGTATACTCATGGGCTAATTTCATGCTTATTTCTTGGGTGATAAAATAAGGAAGACATGCAAACATTAACGTTTGGAGATATTTTGTCTGCAATGGCCACCAGATGAAGTCAAAGCAATACTTCAAAAAGTAGCATTTTGCTGACATATCTCTTTGGAGATTTTCACATTGAGGGTATTTTTGGACAAATGACTCTTTATGCAGAAAATTATATGATAAGCAGATTGTGCACAGTCTTTTACCACCTGAGAAATAAATGTACAAATTGACTTTGATGATGGCAGTTTCACACATTCTGGCTATCAAGTGATCATTGCAATCATCATATAAAAAGGTAACATGTGATCTCACCCTAAGTCTGAAAGCATTTTAGTTCAGATTATGGTTGCTATAAATAAAGACCAAATAAAGCTTTTCTCTAAACTTGCTTCTGTTCTGCTGCTTGTCAGGCAAGGCAGCATATGTTCTGAAAATGATGTGGAAATAAAAGAACAATAAAATAAAAGGTTATAGTCCATTTGTTTAAAACTAAAGCTTCCCATTTGTAGTCGGCTTCATTCTGGGAAGGAGAAAAATGCTCAGAGCTGATTTTTTTTTTAATGGACCAAGATAACAAATATTTTTGTATGATCTAAATCGCTAACAGTTAATCACTTCATATTACTATCATTGTATTTTTCCTCAACCTCATTAAATACAATTTAAGACTTTAGAAATCAAACCCTGGGTGAACCTAAAAATATGTCTGCAGGATGAAGATGGATGATGACCTCAGTTGCTGCTCTATTAGTTTGTTTGCATGTTGGATGTTTTTGTGATTATAGTTACTTTGAGATTTAACAGTAGGAGGCTAATGGAAATGTTGTTTGCTGCCATGGCAGACTAAATCAGTGGGGGAAGAGAAAGAAATGTGTTTACACTTGAAGATGTCACATAAAGCAGCTGGAGGCTCCCACTTCCAGACCTGCACATTCCTTGAAGAACTCATCTGCATTATTACACACTCCTTCACACTTAGAAATCTATTAATTTTCTATTAGTTGCATTGATTTTCTGGCAGATTTGTAATTTCTGTAATAATTTACAGAGTACTGTAGAAATTAACTATGTTCCGTAGAAAGATAAGCATTACTGAGAAATAGAACTCTGCACGAGTTATTGAACACATCATTGACCGTCTGGCTTCTCTGCTTCAAAAAATTCTACATTAATTACAGCAGAACTGATTGGTGGATTTTGTCTCCCTGCGAAAAATTCTGACTGTGCCACCCACCATGATCCTCCAGATTCAACTCTATGCTAGGGATAAACATACAGTTTAATGTATGACATGTCGGACTTTGAAGTGGAGGTTAAAAGAAAAAGACAACTACATATATTAACAATCTGCTGTGCTTTAAAAATAATTGTGAAATACTTGACTACGTTATATTTTAGTTTATGAAAATATTTTATATTCCCTGCATTGCACCCTGCATCTCTGCTGAGATAGGAAGTTGTACAAATCATCACATCTGTTCCGTAAACCAATTTAGATGGAGTACCTCTGCTTAACAAAATGTGCTGTATGTTTCCCTTTTACAACTGTCAGGATCTTGGTGACCCACTGCACCTGGTCTGCCTCCCGTCAGGCTTCAGTTTTGGAGGGGAAGGGAGAGAACTGCACATCAACTAGTTTCATATTCCCTGTGATGAAATTCTGTTTCCTAATTTGCAACCCCCTAAACCACCCTCAGGGAAATTTGAAAGGTAGTGTGCGATATAGGGCTGGAGAAAACTCCTGTCTGAAACCCTGGAGAGCTTCGACATTATCAGTGTGGTTACGGTACTAAGTAGATGAACCAATTGTCCGCACTTTCCTAGGTCATACAGTCCTGATTTTTATTTTTATTTTAAAGTCCAATTGGGTACACACAACATATTGGCCAGGAGCTGTTAAGAAATATTGGCACCTATTGTAACAGTGTACTAACAGTGTTCTAGTTTTTATTAATCAATTTATGTATTTATAGGTTTTTATGGTAAAAGGTTATGTATAGTTCTTTATAGAGACAGTGTGGGGTAGTGCTTAGAGTGTTGGGCTAGAGTGACTTTGGGATAGTCATAGCATGAATGAGGATAAAATGGGGAGGAGGAAAGCTACATACACTACCTTGAGTTCCTCAGAGTAAAGGTATATTTAAATGTTATAATAAATACAGCTAAAAACATGTATTAATTTCCACAATATGTCTACAAGTTATGGTTTATACTCCACAAATGAGGAGTTAATGCCTAAGTGACAGGGTTAGCCATGACTTCCCAGGATAAACAGAGACTCCTGGGCCTTTTGTTTCCAAGGCTGGAAGAATACACATACCTATATTGAAAGGCTGCACAATTTTCCTGTGCATCTTGTCTGCATAAAGTAATGGCTTTCTTTACATGTATAGATGTTCTGTGCAATACTGAATTTTCAATAACCTTTGGATACCAGTGACAACACTGGCATGAAGGTGAACTTGATGGATGGATTAGGAGATAAGTTCTGGTTCAACTCATCTCCTTGGTGCTTTCATCAGTTTACAGAGAGATTGTAATGAGTTCCATAGAGGCACTGCTAGCACACACAGCATGCCTTTTCATTTCTGTTGCTAGGTTTTTCATCTCACAACCAATTTTATCATTTATGCCATTACATGGAGGGAGCATAACTTAGTGACTGCAAATATTTCTGGTAGTGCATTTTCATATTTCTTGCATAAAGACTGTATAATCCCCCACTTAAGGAAGCATTTTGTCTAAATAAGTAGAACTTGCTTGTAAATATGAGTGTGTTGTACCTGATTCATTGCTAATAAAATGTATTGTTGTTTTTTAAAAAAGCACCCTCAATTTTCCAGTTACTCTGCAAAGAAGCCAACAAGAAAAAACAACTCATTTATAAACATTATTTGATATTGTGATCCTATTTGACACAAAAACTTGCCTATGGAGGACAAAATCACAAATAGGGGTCAACATAAAATAGATAATTTCTCCACTCCTTTTGCAGCTATACAGCCCCTGAATTACACAATGCAAGGTATATGAATTATTGGCAGGAAATAAATAGAGACTGGGAATGGATGGATGGAGGATCAGCAAACTTTGTTGGAACTCTAACAATTCTAGGATTGGAATCACATTTTTATCAGTGAGGTTGCATGCACTGAAAATAATGTGTTTTATCACTTTTAACAACACAGAGCCTAAAGGCAAAGAGCAAACATAACCAACCGTTAAAGACTCAAAAGAGTCAGTGACATGACATTTGTCTGAATTAAAAATCCACAAAATTCAGCACCTATTCCAGAATATACCACCACAGGTCAAAAACGTGGAAACAGCCAGTGCTAGAGAAGAAGTGCATGATCACGTGGCAGTCCAAAGATGGGAGCCTGACTAGCACAGGCAGAAGACCATGGCATGACTAACAGGTGGTACACCTACTACATTCGCCTTCTATGGGTACCGTCTTGCACATGCAGAAAGATTAACATATTTCCTGGCACAAATGTGCTTTAAAAAACAAACAAACCATAAGCTTATAGTTTCCTCAAAAACAGGCAACAGGGTGTTTGGTGACTCAATGAAATGCTGTGTGTGTTGTATTAGATTTGGGATAAGAGAATACTCAGTTTTGACAGACTGTGCTGACCTTGCAGAATAGAGGGCAGTAAACCAAACAGCACAAAATGTGACACATGCAGCCAGAAAAGGAGGTCACACAGAATGTCTATGGATCATAGACCAGATAGATAGCTGAACAAAGGAAGATGTTCCATATTCATTACTGTTGGCTAGGAAAGCTGATGATGACACATTTAGCAGGGCAGCAGACAATAGCATTCTCTCTTGTGCTTTCTCTCTGCAGGAAAACAGGCTTTAGTTTGGAAAGTTTTCATTCTGTTAAACAGTTTGCAGGGATTCTGCACGTACAGTACAAGCCAGTTAATACCTTTCATACAAAGTCTGTTCATTAATAAAATATGTAAAGAATTTTCTATAGTCATACATTGAGTATCCAGTTAACCAGCAGCACTGACTACAACAGTATCCTTATACAGATGAATATTTGCCCCAAAGGAACACTGTCAAAGCTACTGCTGTGTCCAATCTCTGTAAATTTGTGAAGCGTGAATGCATTTGATGGTCTTGTTTCTGGGCTGCAATGTACTCTGCCTACTTTCCTCATCACTTGTAGCCTCCATCTTGTTGATCAATAGCAAATGAACCTCACATTTATAAATGGGGTTTATAGTGTCCAAAATGAGTAGCAGCTGCAATTACTGCGGTTTTGAAGTAACAGTAATTACAACAATGTTATAATGTTTTAAAACATTATGTGGGTTAATTGTTTTACCAATGTGACGATGCCTATGTCATCAAAAACAGTTTTGTAAATTACCATTGGAAACAATGTTATATTTCATTAAAAGCTTGTTGGAACAAAGACAAAATACAGTATGTGATTACCATCTTTGTACTTTTCTGCTTTTCATTTCAGCCTGACCTCACTTTTTTGCGATCTTTCCATGTATGCATGTCCGTGTAATTCAGGATAACACTTCATGCATCTGATGAATTAGATTGTAGTTGACAAAAACTTGTGGGTTTCGAAAGAGCCTCACACAGATTGTACAGGATCCAGACTTTATCTCCTGCAAATGGAAGGGCTCCTTCCATCCATGAAAGTCTTTTGATCCCCTGGTAGAATGGAGAAAGAAGTGATTCTGCTGATTCCTCTTCCCACTGCAATTCCTTATCTACCCAAACTGCTCTGGGAGGTTAGGGAACATTCTGGAATAACAGCAGAAGAAGCTTTCTCTTTTGTTCCCAAATG
Organism: Podarcis liolepis; assembly: GCF_965112155.1. Classification (NCBI taxonomy): domain Eukaryota; kingdom Metazoa; phylum Chordata; class Lepidosauria; order Squamata; family Lacertidae; genus Podarcis; species Podarcis liolepis. The sequence continues at coordinate 66,602,650 of NC_139557.1, read as the reverse complement.
AATTAGTCTGAGACAAGAAAGGCCACATAAATGAATGAATGGATAGGCTTATAGAATTTCTATTAGCCTTTTCCAGGCATGTTGGGTGTGATGCCTGGAACCTTCTGTTCTATAGCAGGAGCTTCCTGAGTGGAGCTCTGCTTAGGGGATATTATTGCCTGTGGCAGCAAACTCTAAATCTAACCCAGTATCTTGTAATTCTTATAATATCCACATTAGGCTATTTCATTAATCCCATATTGCAGATGTGAGGTTTAGGCTAAGAGAAAATGCATTTATGTGAATGCACAAATGATGTCCATGGGTGTGAGAAGCACTCATGAAAGCCTCCTTGCCCACTATATCCCTATGTGCATCCCCCAACCCTACCTGTTGTGTCCATTTTGAGTGGAGAAGGTGGGCAGGGAGCTCTTACTTGCATTTGCTTGAATAGTAGAACACCTCACACAAGTAGAACACCTCATGCAATCACTTTATCAGGATCCCTGATTGCGCAGACAATTCTACCCTTGCTTGAATAATAGTATTAGTCCTCTGCAGATCTTCCCTGCTCAACATGGGAAAGATTGGTGACAGTACATGGGGAGAATAGGGTGGGGCTTGTGTACATGCTGCTACCCCAATCCATGGACACAGAGTTCATGTGTTCAGGCAAATGCCTAAATGCTATTAGTGGCAAAGGGTGAGATTTGAACTAAGTTCCTGATTTGTGGCACACACCCTTTGCTATTATACCACATCACCTCTAATAATAGGAAATTTATACATTTTTTAAAGTAGAAATAATGTCTTCAGTCTATTTCCCATGGCTGTTTGAAGAACAAAATACACTTAGTATTGCAATCGTCTTAAGTATAAAAAACAGGTCAGCTAAAGATTGTTTATAGAACCATAACTTTAAAAGGATCACATGCTTGAAAGAGAATATAAAAGCAGGTCAAGGTACAAGATGAGAAAGCTGAAATCTTATTCAATAATAATCCTTCCATATTAGCATGCATAGAGTTGGATAAGAGAACAATTGTATATTAAAACAGTAAACAGATGAACTATAACAGCAAGTTATAGTTACTAAGTTACTAAGGTATCTCAGCTCACAATCCCCCCTCCCCGAAGTGCTCTCTTATTACAGGATGACCAAAACATAGCTCCTTTAATGAAGACACTTATACATCCATTCTTAGATCCAGAGCTATTTTTGCCCATAGGTTGTATGCTCATATGAGAACATGAGTAGCCAAGCACAATGCCTACAAAAAACTCACAAGCAGGACCTCAGCACCAGAGCAATCTTCCCTCCTGCAGTTTCCAGCAGTTGATATTCAGAAGCATAGTGTCACCGACTGTGGAGGCAGAGCATAGCTGTGATTGATAGCCTTTACCTCCATGAATTTGTCTAAACCAGGGGTCGGCAAGGTTTACCTCGCCTGGGCTGGTTCACTCCAGCGCAGATCCCTCTGTAGGCCGTATTGTGTGCGTGTGTGAGCACGTGCACCTGCGATTTCTGGCATCTGTGCAGACACGCTTTCTGGCTTCTGCACAGATGCAATTTTGGGCGTCTGCGTCTGCGCATGCATAGACACGATTTTCAGCGCCGCAGAAGCGAGTGCACTGCGCAGCACCAGTTTAGCACTGTGTGCAGGGACTCGCCAAGCGGGCATCTCGGTTTGGGGGCCCTTCAGGGGCCGGTTAAACAACCCCCATGGGCCGCTTGTGGCCCATGGGCCTTAGGTTGCCGATCCCTGGTCTAAACCTCTTTTAAAGTCATTCAAGTTGATGGCCAGCACTGCTTTCTGTAAGACTGAATTCCATAGCTCTGTAAAGAATTACTTTATTTTGTTTGTCCTGAACCCTCCAACATTTAGCTTCAGTGGATATCCACAAATTCTAGTGTTACGAAAGAGGGAGAGTGGAAGCTTCCATGAGTACAGGAGGCATCCCCAGTCATCTGTGAATATGTGAAAGGCAGAATTAGTGTAGTTGTGTATTCTCCCTCATCCTTGTACTTAGCCCCCGCTATTAATAGTACTACAGTTGGGGGAGAGGTAATTACAATTGCCTATATTCCTACTTTTTGGTTTCTCTCTAACATTTGCTTTATTTCATTTTATTAATTTTTTGATATTCTTGACACAGTTATATAAGCATTTCTGAAATCATTGTAAAAATAAAGTGTGGGGAAATGGTATCTGTTACCTATACCTGCAATGTATCTTAAAAGGTGAGATTTCTAATCTGTATAGATCAGAATCTCTGATGTTGCACATATGGTTGGAATCTGTCTGTGTCGAGAGACAATGGAGTGCACCTTTGGGGGGTGAAGTCAAACCACTGCATTAGCGGCACTAAAGTGACCTGCCTGGGCAGTGTGTATGGAGGTCCTGGGCTGCCCAGACGACAAGCCCCACCTCTCAGCCTCACTGATGTGGTCCATAGGAAAGCAGTGCAATATGTTTGACACCAGCTTAGCTGCAGGAGTTGCTGGAAGGAGGCATACAAGGTGGCATCCAACCATCTTAGGAACTCTACTCCGGATCTGTGTAGGGTTTACTCCTTAGCCTTTTCTTCTCTCAAAGATATGCCACAAGGCAGTGGAGTTTTAGGACCAGAGTTTTCCTTCTTCCCAGGTTAACAACCCCCATCTGTCCCTCACTTCCCTCTATAGTATGTGCAGACACCGCCTTCTTGACCATTATACTCACTACTGGTCTTGTCTGCTAAATCCACCAGAGCCTGTCTTCACATGCAGGGGAAGTCCCTAACTCACCAAGGATTTGATACCCATCAGCTACTGGTTTAGCCAGCCAATCAAAGCCATTTTTGGAGTGTGGCCACTGTGCATGCTGACAGCCTCTAGGAGCCAAAGGGGTGGGGACCAAAGGTGGACAAACTACCCCAGAAGGAACATGGTGTGTCCTCCAGCAGAGGTACAACCCCTCCCTCTACACCACACACCCCTTATGCTGTACATATGCTCAATCATACAGTATTTCCCTAGAATATTTGCCATACAGCAAATCAGGTAAGTGACCCATGCAAAGTGTTGCCAATTGCTGGGATCAGGTGACCATCTTAGGCATCTTCCATGGTCTTACTATAAGAGTACTTTTAATGCCTGGAATGGAATTTCATATACCTTAGGCAAGGCACGCATGCTTTGGATGTTGGTGAAGTTTCTCAAGTTTGTGCTTGGATATTAACTTTGGGGGCTTGTAAAGGCCACTTATTATTGGTAAGGAAGCCTATACCAAATCCAGAAATTGCAAATATATATTACTTTGCTTTCTGCAGCTGTTGCTCTGTGGTGGATTTCTTAGCCACACATTTAATAAAGAGCAATAAAGCCATTCTGTCAAAACTCTTGAGGCAGCAAAATTGACAAACTTGACAAAGATGAAAAAAACTGCAACCTAGAAACGACTTACTCTTGGGTAGGGTCACAAGAGTCTCATTGAAGTTTCCAGGACTGCTGCAGAACATATGGTTTGTGGACTGCAGCCATTAAATGCTAACATTTACTTCTCCAACTAAAGAAAACAGATAATAAAATAAAAAGCCAACAATCTTCTGTGGTGAAGTATCCTATATATCAGATCCATAGAAGTTCCACATCTGTTGTATATACAAGCATTGCTTCTGAAAATTATATGACTGTGTTCCTAAAGAGTTGTTACCTGCTTCCTCTTCCTGGAGCAACACATTCAAGCCAGTTTGTCAACATTGAGGTCAGTTATCATTGGTGTATCTCAGGTTGTTTTTTTATAAATGCCTGTTTTGTTTTTTCAAATGTACAAACAAAGAAGGCAGGGGAGTGAAGCAGCAACCAAATGTTAGTTCCCATACCAACTGTAACATCTATATCAGCTCTCTGGCCAGGATCCAGAGGGAAGTGTGGGATGATTCTGCACTCACATGCAAAAAGTTGTTCATTTGGAAGGTGTCTTTGAACTTCAGCAAATTTTAAGAAATGTACACATCCACTGTCAGAGCTGAACAACAGACTGGGTGGAATGGGGGTTACAAGTCAATTTTCCCAAGCAAGTCCCAACTCAACCCAAGGAGGAAGCCTTTATGGTAAGAGAAATCCAACGGTCAGCCCTTGTGTGCTATAATTTCAGAGCCCACAAACCTTGTATACTGCCCAGGGCACTCATTCCAGTGGCTCACCACATGAAACAACAGCACACAGACCCAAGAGTTCCTCATTTTAGCCCTGACAGCTCCTAACACTGACACATTAGATTAGGGCCACTTCTCATGTTACTCACATTGTTATATATTGAGATCCATGCTGGTATATGAGGATGTGTATGTCTAGTGTTGTGAGAGAAGACTCAACTTGTATTCCCTCTCCCAGGAGACACACTTTCATTATGAACTTAGCATCTCCATAAGCTTCACACCACAAAATGCACGTGGTTTCGCACACTTGTGAGTTTGTGTATATAAAAACATACTATGAGTAAAAGTCAACATTCCTGTGTTCTTGAGGTAACTTGAACTGAAGTTGTCTAGTCTGACAACTAGATTTTCAAAGAGTTAACATCACAACTTTTGTAACACCTACACATTCTTTTTTAGCGTATCCACTTAAGAGACTGCTGGGACAAGTTCAAGTTTCCAAGCAGAGATAAGAGAAATGTGCCCAAACAATTTACAATACACACAAAGACGATGGATGGGAGACAAAGACTGAACTGAACAGAGTAGCGATGACCAAGTGAGATCTAGGAGAGCTAAAGAGAAATGATTTATAACCTAAGCTCATGAAAGCTGCTGCTTGATAGCTCAGGCAATCAGTGATAGGGCTTTGCACAAACCCTGAGACAGACATGCTATCAACAGCCAAAGGGATTTAGGGCAGCAGGAACTGCTGCTGTCTATTATTTGTTGTTTCTAAGGAACTGGAAGGGCAAAGAATTATCAACCTAGCGCATGAAAGAAATAAAGTTGAACAGTGAAATCTTATTTTCAAGGTATTTGATTTATCCAGATCCTCAAAAGAATACTTTTCACAAAAAGTTCTTTACGGCCGAACCTGACAGCACAAGGGGCTTACAAATATCTGGACCAGTATCTTTAGTAACCTGAGCTTATATTAAGCTTCTGCGACTTTCCTTTTTGTTTTTTTAGCTAACAAGCTACCATGATGGTTTCATGCAAATCATTCAGCCCTTGTTCTGTACAGTTTGCAGTTGTACTTCCAGTATTTTGCCTTTTAAAATCTGCCCCTAAACTGAACTTTGCTTTGCTTTTAGAACCATTAAAATGAATAGGAATTGCATTGCTGTTAAATGCTTCAAAGATTTGTGTCATTTTATGTTAACAGAATGGTGTTCTAGGGGCAGAAAAACCTTCTAATTTATTTCTTATAATTTATTTATAAATTGTTTTCCTAAGCAATATATTTAAAGCATTTACTATTTCACAGCTGAGTGTAGGAGCTGCTTGACAGTAGAATGGACTCCCTCAGAAGGTGGTGGACTTTCTTTCATTGGCGGTTTTTTAATCCATCTATCAAGAATGCTCTAGCCATGATTCATGAATTACAGGGGGTTGGACTAAATGATCCTTAGGGTCCCTTTCAACTCTACAGTTCTATGATGCTATGGCCATTTTTTTGTGACGTTTTCCTGCAGTACTAGTATTTGCTTTGGCTCTGCAACTGTGTCTCCCAAATCCCAACTACAAAAGCAATGCAGGCAAATTTGGACCTTAGCATGGACCTCCATCCTGAAGCAATCTCTCTTTGCAGAGATTTGGAGTTTTAATAACCTGCAAGCTAAGCAATACATCTCATTTTTAAGATGACAGAAAAAAATGAAAGCACCACTATATAAAGGAAGAACCAGGTTTGGGAGGGGGAGGAGGGGAGCTGGAATTTGCTGAGAGAGGAGTCTGTCTTCCAGTCCAGGACTATTTCACCCAAAACACTCCAGTTATGCTGCTTGCAGGGATTTTGTGATTCCCAAGGGGATGGGGGTGGCACTGTGGTCTAAGCCACCTAACCTCTTGGGTTGCCGATTGTAAGGTCGGCAGTTTGAATCCATGTGACAGGGTGAGCTCCCGTTGCTCCTGCCAATCTAGCAGTTCGAAAGCATATGGGCAAGAACGGATAAATAGGTACTGCTGTGGCAGGAAGGTAAACGGCGTTTCCATGCACTGTTAGTCATGCTGGCCCCATAACCCAGAAAAGTTGTCTGCGGACAAACACCGGCTCCCTTGGCCTGAAAGTGGAGATGAGCGGTGCACCCCATAGTCAAATTGGACTGAACCATCCAGGGGTCCTTTCCCTTTCCCTGTGCTTCCCAGGAACTGGTATTTAGAGACACACTTCCTCCATTACTGGAGGGTAGTCAGGGCCAGCCCAAGACGGTTTGGCACCTGAGGCAAAACACAGAATGGTGCCCCACTCCTCATCAAGGAAGAAGGGATGAATGAAGATCTACATCAGCAACAAGTGTGTGTGTGTGTGTGTGGGAAAATAAAGATCTACATCAGGATCTGATGTCCCTGTCGATCCTGCTACCAGAGGTGGTTGCCTCACCTTGCCCTGAGGGTAGTAAATAACCATCTTTAGTTGAAAAATGTCACATGGTTGTACAGCACATACCCGTAATTTCAACATTTCTCATGTTCTGTTGCATATATTTTTGAAGCTAAATGTGATATAGTATATTTCTTTAAAATTACATCCTCTTATTTTGCTTTTATCTTATTCTACTTGTTCAGTGACAAAGGAGGATGAGTTAAAAAACCCCAAAACCTTTCACAAAGCATTGGTATGGAGATAGTAATAAACCATTTACACATTTACAGGAATAGTACTTGGAGGTCTCTTATTGCCCATCACAGGTGGTGCATGTTGTGCAGGAGATGAAAGCTCCCTTGTCTACTCTTTAAGAATACATATTTAAAGTGCAGCTGGTGTATCTTCCTCTTAATTTAATTCCTTTTTACGATACACATGTGAGAGAGCTATCTATTTAAAGTCATTCCCATTAGTTCAGGATTGTTGAATATCAGATACCGTTGCAAAACAGTTTATCTTTTCAGTTTTAACAAAAATACAGATGACAAAGCCTCAGGAAGGTATAGTACAGGTAGGATATGTTTATACCAATAGAAGACATTGTGGGTTTGAAGATGCGGGCTTTCCACATGGAACACAACAAAGAGCACACCTAGTAGATCAGGATGTTTCATATAGACTGCCAAGACAGAACTAAACTTTATTTCTCATGCTCCCTACCAACACTTCCATATGCTTGTGATGGTTCATGGTAAGATTTAATAGTTTATTCACATATTTAAAACCAATGGGAGGAATTCAACATCACACTAAGGCAGTCATTCCTTCAGGACAAGCATTTCAGCTTGTGAGATGGAACAGTCCCCCACTCTCTTCTAAGGCTGGCCCAAGACATTTTGGCACCTCAGGTGAACTGCAAAATGCTCCCCTCCCCACAGGGAAGAAAGTGTAAGTGAAGATCTACATCAGGATCTACTATCCCTGTGGATCCTGCCACCTGAGGCACTAACCTCACTTGGCCTCATGGGTGGGTGGTCCTGCTCTCTTCCCCATCAAATGCTGTTCCAGAGGTTCTCCTGACTTCCCTGCTCTGGAGTTCCTGGAGGACAGGTGGCCCGGGCTAGGGCTCGGCGGGGCCACCGCCGCCACACTCCCATTGCCAGCCGACATGATGGTGGAGGACGATGAGGCCGGCAGTGAAATGGCCCAGACAGCGGCCTTCACCTCTGGGGAGCAGAAGGATGAAGGGGCGGAAATGCCTGCACAGGGTGGCAGCTGCAGGTGAGGCAGCAGCTTGTCCTTGTCCATCTCCGTGCTCCTTGAAGAGGTGCACTGGGCAGTGTGTGCCGCTCTCGGCCAGCTCCTGCAGGCTCCCAGCTTTTGAGGCACCCAGCTCCCACAAGCGTGCCAGCTCACTTTCCAAAACTTCCTGTCTGGCCCCCCAACAGTGTCTGAAGGACAGTGAACTGGCCCCCTGTTTAAAAAGTTTGAGGACCCCTGCCCTAGAGCAAATTTGAGGGGACAGAGGCCAGGAAAGGAGGGTGGGGGGAGTCCCATTGCGCATGTGGAAGTACCTGCTTCGGGTTTCCACTGATGGCATGCATTAGTTGAATCCCATTCATCATGTTGTGCATTTAAAGCCAGTAAATGATAAAGGGTAATTCCATGCAAATTTCAACCTACACTCATTTTCAAAAAATAAATAAATAATATGTCCACCATCATTTAAAGATAATTTCCCAAAGTTTCATTATGTGGTAACAAATAATGCTTTCAAAATAGAATTGTACACATGAGCAAAAGAGCCGGAAGCTTGGCATGTGAGAGTCAAAATGAATAGGAAACTGAAAATTATAACAAGCTATGTATAATTAAAATTAATGACATTTGTAACCACGTACATATCCATGGCCAAAACAAGGATGTATTGCTGAAAGCAATTCTTTGTAAAGCAGAACCAATGCCCCCCAACTCACTTCATAGAAGTTTGAATTATTCATGACAAGTTACTTATTATCATCGGCCCATGTTTTAAAAATAACCCTTCTTCAAGATTCATAAATGCCTGATGAATTTATTTTTAAGGTATTCAGAATGGTTATGGCTTAGATTCATCCTCCCCCCATGTATGGTTAGTAACAATGGACAATATAAAAGTGAAAAGTCTGGTTTGTAAGAGAAAACATTGGAAACAGAATACTCTGTGTGGTTTTCCACAAGGTATTAAATTTGTAAGAATTAAACCTCTAATGATGCAGTAAAACCATTTCCTAATTGCTATGTGCCTAAAGAGTCTCTAAATAGTAGTTCAATCCTTAACTTGTCTTTAAGAGTCCATTACTATTAGACCTTTTAACAAAGGATAAACATACAAAACAGAGGGCAATAAAAATCTCACTTATCCTGAATTCTCCCATTCATTTCCATCTGTTTACTGGATATGTCAGCCCCTGCTCCTCCAAGTTGCTATAAAATGTGTGCTTTCCTTCTACAACCCAAACTCAGAAAGAAGGAAACACAGTCAAGATGGAGGATGGGTAAACAAATGCTTACTTATTTCAGACAAGTAGCTGTGTTGGGGCTGGTTTAGTTCTTTTGTTCATGGCGCCCACCCTGTGGAATGCCCTCCCATCAGATACCAAAGAGATGAGTAATTATATTATGAGTAATTATATAATCTTTAGGAGACATCTGAAGCATTCTCAGTTGGATTTCTCAATCCATATATTTATAGGAAAACTATGCTGGAAGCTGTCCAGAGTGGCTCGCACAACCCAGTCTGATCGGCATCATCATCATCATCATCATTAATGAGCCAACAAGATAGGAAATGATGATGATGATATTTGTAACCAATCCATCTGGCTGGCTTTCCCCGGCCACTCTGGGCAGCTCCCAACAGAATATTAAAAACACAATAAAACATCAAACATTAAAAACTTCCCTAAACAGGGGTCCCTTCAGATGTCTTCTAAAAGTCAGATAGTTGTTTATTTCCTTGACATCTGATGGGAGGGCGTTCCACAGGGTGGGCGCCACTACCAAGAAGGCCCTCTGCCTGGTTCCCTGTAACTTCGCTTCTCGTAGTGAGGGAACTGTCAGAAGACCCTCGGAGGAGGACCTCAGTGTCCAGGCTGAACAATGGGGGTGGAGACACTCCTTCAGACACTCCAAGGCCATTGGACTTTAGAGGTCAGCACCAACACTTTGAATTGTGCTCGGAAATGTGCTGGGGGCCAATGTAGGTCTTTCAGGACCAGTGTTATATTGTCTTGGCAGCTAATATTCAGGAATGCAAAAAATACCTACATTCTGAAATATGCTGAATATCAGGGTGTCCCATGAAAATCTGCTGCCTGGGACGAATGGCAGGATGGTGCTCCCCTCCACATTCCATGTACAGATACTGACTGGACAGGCAGCTGAATTTTACTTCAATACTGGCAACAGGATGGTGCCCTCTACTCCACACCCGAAGGAGCAGACTTGTTTAGGGGACCCAGGGCATGCCATGTGGCATATACATATCTATCCTTCAACAACAACAAAAAGAATGGGGTGGGGCTCAGAAGTAACAAATAGGGGGCTGCAGCTGCTGTTATCTAGCTTCTATTGCTTGAGGCAGTCACTCCACTGCCAGGTGTAGAGCCGAATGTGGTGGTTGTGTGGCTTCAATGGCTGGCAGCTCTTCCTCCACCTCCTCTTGGTGTTGCCACTGGTGGGAAACTGCTTTGACTCTCCTTCCCCTCTGCAACAGAAGTAGGAGGAGTAGTTGGTCACTGGAGCTGTGTCACAGTCCACTCCGTGCTTCGTCCCCATGCTTTTTGGACATGGAGGCAGCCCTCTACCTCAAAAATAGGGGGGGGGGCAAAAGGGTTCAGCCTCCAGAAGCTGGTTCCCCTCGCTCCTACAGATGATCTCAATGACTGAGCTGAGATATAAGGGCTCAGGTGGTCCTTAAGATATCCTGGGCCAAAGGAACTAGAAATCTGTGCATGCCTCACATATACCATCTGGTTTGTAACTTTTTTCAGAACAAGGACCACATTCCCTTCCAGGAACTACATGCCAGGGGTGAGCAGGGTCAGGTAAAAGTGGGCAGAGCAAAGAATGTAAACTTTACCTTTGTACCCTAGCCTAATTTCTACACACTCTCACACACCCTATCCTTCACAAGAGGCATTGTTAGAGTTAAAAGACATTCCAGTCAGGCAAAAACACTCAAGAAGGGGGAGAAGGGTCAGTAGGGGGAGCAGCTTTGGGATAGATAGACAGGCAATTTCCAGCTTTTGCGGCTATAGCTTGGCTTATTTCTTAAGCAATTTGAGATGGGGTGCTCACACATCAGGTGCACCGAGTCTACATGCAATTTATGAACTGACCTGGACCCTGCAATCATCATCTGAGGCCCTTCTTTGTGAGTCTCCTCCACAAGAGATGGCAACATAAGAGCGGGTCTTTTCTGTGCTGGCTCCCTGCTTCTGGAATGCTCTCCCCAGGAAAGTTTGCCTGGTGACTTCATTAGAAGTCTTTAGGTGCCTGGTGAAAACACCCCTCTTTTCCCAAGGTCTTTGGCTAAGCTAACTAAGCTATCTATAGCGCTTTAAACGGGGTGGGGGGAGGCAACAGGGGTTATTCTTTCTGTTTGTTACTATGTTGTGTGTTTTTTGTGTTTTGTATTGTAAACCACCCTGTGATCCGTGGATGAAGGGCACTATAGAAAATGAATGAATGAATAAACTTACACCAGACACAGAGGAAGGGCTGGAAGAAATGGGCGGACATCATATGTTTGTAACTTTCTATCATAGGTGCCATTGCCTTCACCCATGAATCCATGCATTCATGTATGCAGAGTGGGTAGAGATGAGGGGAAAGACATGACCATATTGAGCCCTGTCAAGTTCCTCTACACACAAGCACTGCATTCATAATGCAAGTAGATTGTGCCACAGTGTCATCAGGAATAGAGATGATGTAGTCTTATATGTACAAAGATTAATTAAATGTTACAGAAAGTAAGCAAAGGTGATGAAAAGTCTCTTATTATGGTCATCAAATGTTCTGATTTCCTGCTTGGCTAAAATGAAGCTCAAATTATCTTCAAGATGCCAATTCTCTATCTCTAGAGTAGTTTTTGATTGGTTCTCATTTGCTTTATGAAATAATTTCTGTTATGACTGCCTGTGACAAGACCACTTTAGATATTACATTAATGCGGATAAGTATTTCCGCAATAATGGAAGGCTTTTCTTGAATCACTCACGAAATAGAAAAATTCCCCCTCTCCATGAGAAATGTCTCTCTCTTGTTTTTTCTCCTATATGAGAAATAAATTTTGGGAATAACACAAACATTGAATACTAAAGTTGTAATTTATTTAAAAAATATTATTACATTTATTTATTTAATTTATTAAAACTTGGGGCATACACTACATTTTAAACAAATTGCAATAGAAAAATTGTATTAAAACATATTGTTTTACTGATTGATTACAGTACTTAGGATAAAATATTAACCTTAATGTCTATGGGTTGCATTCAGTGTTAGTCTTTCTCAGAGTAGACCCACTGAAAATATGGAACATAGGGCCATTTATTTCAGTGGGTCTACTCTGAGTTAAACTTAGTTGAATGCAACCCAATTCTTCTTTCAGGCTATGGGCAGCAGCCATAACCATTGGTATTAAGTTCCAAATGGTAAAGGAAATATCAGTATTTTAAAATGTATGTTAAACTACAGCAAATTATTTTTAACAACTGTGATAGTGTTAATAAAAGGTTGTATCCATAGTTTGTCATGCACAGAAAAGACCCACTGAAGGATGCAACTAACTTAAGTTCATTCATTTCCATGTGCCTGCTCTCAGTAGAACTTAGTTGGATACCAGCTAAAATTTCTATGCATTCTTTGAACTCTGCACATGGGATACTCTCACTGGAGGAAGATGGTGGTTGTCTTTACTGATTCCCCCTTTCCACTCAAAGCTCTCTGTGCCCCCTTAGTAACCTGCTCCAGAGGACTGGGGTGTGTGTGTCTTATGGAATAGTTGTGGTTGGTGGGACTTGCAGGGAAAGGAGAATCAGAAAAAGCACATTGTGGTCTCCCCACTTCCTCCAGCATGAGCCTCCACTGAATTGCAGTCCCTTATGTAAACAAAAATGTCAGCTCTGGACCTAGACGTCTACTTATAAAGATATTTGAATATGCATATTTTTGTTTTTCTGTTGCTTTTTGCTTGCCCTGAAAGCTCCATGTGGGTCTACTCTGAATAAAATTTAATTGGCAACAATCCAAAGTATCCATGTTCATAAGCATAAAAATCAGGACAAGAAATAGTCTGACATGTGGAATATACTTTAATATCTGTGTATCTGTGGGGAGGGTAAAAGGAAGAGAAAATTAAGCCAGAGAGCTTGAGGGGCCAGATTCAAAAGGAGATAAGGCTCCTGCATTTTTAATCATTATCCAGAAGAGAGAATTTCAGAAGCACTGACTATCAGGTAAGCAAGTTTAGGATTGTAGCCACAGCTATTATACATATTGGCTGGAATATACTGCAATAGTGTAATAGCCTCATATTCAACTTTATATTGCAATGTGTCCAAGGTCAAATCAATCACATCCTCTTCTCCTGTCCTTCCAACTTCCTGTGTTCAGGTCATCATACAATTGTTGTCCCCCACCCAGAAAATGTCTTACTTTCTAAAGGTGATTGGCAGAGAAGCCTAAGGAGAATTTAAAAATAAAAATAAAAATCATTCCCTTTATTACTTCCATTTGCACAGTTTTATAGCACCAGGATAACGACAGGTATAAGTAAGGAGCAGAAGAGGCCACATCCAATATCATATCTTGGTCTGCCCTTTCTTCTTTCTTATTCATTGCTGGAAATGTCTCTCTCATTGCTTTTAGCAAACATGGACCAGCAGCAGAATCTATTTTCATTTCCATCCTCATTTTTCATTCTATGGAGTCACTATGTGGGTAGCCCTGACAAGAATACATTTATGAGAGACAAAGAAACAGGAGAGCCTGAATATATTTTAGTTAAAGGTCCTCTGGGGTTGTAGCAACAGCAGCAACAAAATAGTTCTTAAGTCATTATTTCAGCACTTTGGCAAGGACATTTTCTGGAAGGAAAAGAAAGCCAGGGCATCGAATTTGAAAGCCATTAAGACTGCAGCCCTGTACATGCTTACCTAGGAGTAAGTCCAATTGACTCAGCATGGGCTTACTTCTGAGTATGCACTTACAGGCTTGCACTGTAAAAAGCTTAAATGAACAACCATTAACTCCAGCAAAAAAATAAATAAATAAATTATAATAATACAAAACAAGGGTTTCTCTCTCTGCACCAATAATTCATTTGCCTCAAGCAGAACTACTCTTATGCTGTCATCTCAAATCTTCTAGTCTTAGCCCCCAACCAAAATGTTTTTCATATGATTTGATGGCTTCCTTCAATTTGGATTCTAGGTCAATTTCCTTTCTGTATGTGTGGTCCTCTGTGAGACACAGGTGCAAAGGGCATGACATAAGAGAAAATATACCCTGAAACTGCACATGCAAAGCTGCTGTTTTTTTCAGCCCTCCTCTCCTAATTAGTTACTGCAATTATAAATAATAAAACTCTTGAAACATACACATTGCCATTGACAAATGCCTGTTCGTATTGTTAGCAAGCCTGAAACCAACAGATTAGTCTGGGTGAAATACTGGAGAAGGTGGGGATAATACAGAGTTCAGCTCTATTTTCCTAGATCTGAATTCTGGGTAATTCTGCTTTATGAGGTATTCATACAGACCGTTAAAAAATGTGGTGAAGCATATATGTTAACACATGGAAATGCCTCCACTGTCTGCGCTTTATCTGATTGCAGGTTCTAAACTTTCTGTTTTTGTGATAAGTTTGTATTATCTATTTTATGTTTGTCAGATTTATTTGCTGAGAAAACAATAACATTCTTTCTCTAATTCAGACATTTATGCCTCCCTAGGAGCCAATTCACATGTTCCATACCCCTCAACTATCAGGACACAAGAGCACAACACTCAAAAACATGATCTCACGTGATAACATGGTAGCCAACAACACACGTTTTTGGGCTCTGTGTGGATCATATGATTCACCTGGGAGCACAGGCCAGAACATGTGTCGCCCAGTTTTGGGCTGCAACATGTTGGAGGGTATGATGTCATTGCATCATGCAGAACCTGGTATTTCCTCTACTGCTACAAAATGTGACAGTCCATTTCTTCCCAGGAATGAATCACTGAAAGCACATTATAACAATATCACGGTGCTTGTAGCTGCATTCTAAAGCTACCTGAGCCACTTATACGTATAAAGTCTTCGATGGCCTAGGCTTGGCACCCCAACAGATACAGTATTCATTCATCAAGAGTGATGTTGCTTATCACTAGCCAGTAACTATGGAACTCTCCCCCCCCCTCCAAACATATACATATATCACACAGAAACATTATACCATTAAATGCCAACTGGTTTTTTTTTTAAGGACTCACAAGCAAAAAGTATATATATATATATGCAGAACGTGGCACTACAGTGGTACCTCGGGTTACATACGCTTCAGGTTACAGACGCTTCAGATTACAGACTCCGCTAACCCAGAAATAGTACCTTGGGTTAAGAACTTTGCTTCAGGATGAGAACAGAAATTGTGCTCCAGTGGTGCAGCGGCAGCTAAAGTGGTGCTTCAGGTTAAGAACAGTTTCAGGTTAAGAACAGACCTCCGGAATGAATTAAGTTCTTAACCTGAGGTACCACTGTAGTTAAAACAACAAACGTCTTGTACCTAGCTTCTGGAGTAGAAAAATAATCTCACATTCCTGAATAGTTAAGCGTGGGTTTCTTTCACATACTGTCCCACAAGTCTTTTTGTCATTTTATGGCTTAAAGGCACAGTGCCAATCTGGATGCAGAATTTGTTACTTTAAAGTATTCATCACCAAAGGTGCATGATGTCTCACAGCTCAGTGCGCACAATACATGCTTGGCCTCCTGAAGCCAACATATGGATCAGATGATTCTGCACATACTGCTCATGCTGACAGCACTACTCCTGAAGTCCCAAAGCATCTGCCTTCGCTACCCCTACTGCTGTGTTTAGTATGCTACTACTTGCAGGTGTTTGTACAGGAAGAATACCAAGTTTTCACATTCCCAGATGGGGAAAATCAATTTCAGTGCCCCAAATGAAGGAAGCACTGATGCGGAATGCCACTAAACACTGAACTCTATTCTGTGGGGTTGAAGCCATAAGGGAGATTAAAAACACACACACTACTTTGGAATAAAAATATTGTCACTGAACCACTGCTCTGAAGAATTGCACAAGGGCACATATAAGAATTGTGGGGTGGGGAAGGGAATGACTGAGGAAGTGTAATTTTTATTTTTACACTTGATAAATTTGTTAAAGAAAGAAATGTAGTCCTAAAACATGCACAAGTAGAATAAAGCAAGCAAGCAAACAAACAAGCAAAAAACCCAGATCTGAAATTGTTACGTTCAAGATGTTTCTCAAAAGCAACCTTACTCCTAGGAGGAATTAAGTATGATTACCATGGTCAGTGATATTTCCTTAGAGACATCCCTACCACACAGATATATTTTTTGTCACAATATTTATAGGGAAGAAAGTGTACAAAGTGAAATGATGTTTCATTGGTATTAGAAGAGCTAACCAGTAGTTCTGGATATCTACACTAAAATGCATGTTTTCATTTTTATTTGTTTGCATTTGGGAAATTGAACCAATTATTCCTTTTTGGTAGAGAGGCTATTTCTTGTCTTTTAAATACATGTGTATTAAAGACGCATGTTCCTTCAGTATGCAGCCAATAGTCTATGCACCATGAATAATAATGTAATGCTAATCACACAGCCGAAACTCCAGCATATTTTGGTGTGCATGAAGGCATGGCATAATGTGTAATTGAATACAGATCAGAATACATACAGCAACATATCTTCCTCTGTTTTTTCAGTTCTGTCAGAACTTGCAATTATATCATGGTATTTCATAATATATAGGTTTTTAATGAAAGTCACAGTTCATATCCTGGCCGTTATAGAGTTGAAAAGTAATATACTGGGACTCATGTTTTTGAGACGAGGATTGAAGTCACAATTCATACTATATTTAACACATTTCTATCTAGCCTTTCAGGGCTCTTTGCCCTCACAAACCTACAGAAAAAATTAAACATATAAAACTACAAAACACAACAAAACTATTTAAAAAATACTATTTCAAAAGACACAGCACTGCAAAATTAAAAGGTAGATAAATAGAATTGTACATGAAGTGTAGTTCATGCAATTCCATTTTTGAACATTATTATTACAGTATTATTATTATTTGTACACTACCTGCTCAGGACATCTTATGAACTTCATGGCTGAGTGGGGATTCGAACCCTGGTCACCCAGGTCCTAGTACAACACTCCAACCACTACACCATACTGGCTATTTTCCATCCCTAGTATGGAGACTCAGGAAAAATCTCATAACCTGAGAGTCAGTGCAACCTAAACCTTGACAGATAAGTATGCATTTAAGGCATAGATTCTGGAGCATATATTTTCATCATGGGAAGTTATTTATTTGTATTTATCTTGTAAAGGGGCAGAGTTTTATGTGACATACTTAACTATGGCAGGAAGAGTTATTATCTATCCAGTCTATTAGTACTGTAAATATATTTTATGTCCCACTTACATTGGTAGAAGGGTATGTATCTATAATTAAATATCAGTGTTATTCTTTTGTGGGTTTCAGTGCAACATCTTAAACTCACAGAAGCACATACACTTATGTTTAAGTTTGTGCTACAACACCCTATTGACAGGAGACATTGGAATACAATGAGTAATCTGTGAAGGGTGTTTATCATTTTTTTCATATTTTATCATGTTACAAAAACATGTCTAGACTATGAATGGCCAGCGAACTCCATAAGCAAAATGGAACTAATTTAAAGATCCAAGATGAAATATAAAATGTATTTCTCCCTTTCTATTAAGCATCCACTCTCTTACTAAAGCACTTTGCTAGCTACTCCAAAAAAATAAAGTCTGCCACATATGGATAATCCAGGCTATAATATGTATTTTAGAATGCATCATTGGGTATGGATTTTTTCCTGTCTGACAGACGTTCCATCAATCCATCAATCATTCCATTCCTAGTTTGTGAATGATCCATGGAAACTAACCTAAGGTCGTGAGACTGTTCAGTTATGTAATTACTTGAGGGAAATTGTTTTGTCCTGGCAGGATTTTGTAAAAAAAGTCTGCTAAAAGGCAAATGAGAAAACCAAAATATTTTTTAAGGTCAGACATATTTAGCATAAAATTATAATTATAATTAACTTAAAAGTTAAGCACTTTTAAGTGTAATTGATTTCAACTGGAGATGGTTATTCATTTGCTTAATGCTCCCTTTGAACTCGTTAGGATTTTGTAGCAATTCTGTTTGGAGAGATTATTGTGCAGATATTATATTAAAAAAAATTAACCACTGTACAGTATTACAAAAGTAGAGTGTGTAATCATACTGCATTGCACAGAGGTGTACATTTACTGCCTCTGTTATCTAAGATGGTTCACAATAGTCTTCTTCAGATGTGTATATTTAGTGTTAAGTAGACACTACACGGAGGGGCTGCAGGAATAAATGTGCAAGCTCCACCCACAGCATCAGTCACATCACCCTCCCACTTGTGGAGGGCGACTGTCTGAAGTGGGGAGCCTATTCTAATTGCATAGGCTCCCTAAGCATTTCAAAATCCTGGAAAATCAGGGCTCTAAATAATACAGCAAATCTACATTTGCACCTTATACAAGTACCTCCCCACTTCAGGGTGGCATTGATCCTTAAAACTTCTGGTGTGCACAAATATTGGTTTCCATGTGTAATCTGGTATCTGTACATTATATATAGAATGGACAGTCTGACAGTCTTAAATTTCATGGACGAACATTTAATTAGCACAATTACTTGCCCATTTTTTATGTTCAGAATTTAGGTTTGACATTAATCTACAAGCAAGCTGTACAGAATGAAGATCTAAGGCAGGCGTGGCCAAACTTGGCCCTCCAGCTGTTTTGGGACTACAACTTCCATCATCCCTAGCTAACAGAACCAGTGGTCAGGAATGATGGGAATTGTAGAAACAGCTGGAGGACCAAGTTTGGCCATGTCTGATCTAAGACAACCTTCCCCAATGTGGTGCCCTCCAGATATGTCCTTCAGGGATGATAACTCCCATCATCTCTGACCATTGGCCATGCAGATGGGAGTTGGTGTTCAATATCACCTGGAGAGTTGATGAAGCCTTGTCTAAGATGACTGTGTCAGACAATATATAAGTAGAAATGCTGGGCCAAGTAGATAAAGCATCTGTAAGAAGAGCTTTATAGCACAAAACTGAAGATAATTCACTTGTAATACATGGTTTTCACTCCATAACAAAATCTCTGTTGGAAACATAACCTGATGATAAATACAAGAAAAGGTCATTTATAGATTGAAGAAAATGTTCTGATTATGGAAGTTATCTGATACAACCAACAAGCAAGTTTTCCCTATACCCTGGAGATATTTCAAATCAATACTATGAATACTATACTATATGGAGTGCCTGTTATGTAGTGGGAACTACAAGGAACCCTACAAGTGTTGAATTGTAATCCCCATTACTGGGATGAAGAGATCTGAGTGTGCTTCTAAAATGTAAGTATTTAAAGCTACCACTTCTTGTTGCCACCATTTCATAAGTACAAGTGACTAACACAGCACATGCCAGGTCATAGCTTGGAAAAAATGCCAATACTTTTAAATGCGCCATCATTGTGGTCCAGTTCATGGGAACACACTGATGTGAGCCTAGGGCTCACGTGCTACCACCTCCTTCATTGAAGGAGATGGTAAGCTTCCACTTTCTTGTTGTCTCTTCATGAAATCAGGAGAAGGTGTCAAGGTCACAAGGTATTAGTTCGGAGTGAGAAGAATCAAGTAGTTGGAGATGAATGAAAACTATACTGCTCTGGTCTGTACAGCAAGCCAAATAAGAGGAATGGCCAACAACCTGGCCATTAAGTTTCCAGCTTTTATTCAGGAGGTAGTACAGGGTGGATGTTGGACTTTCAAATTTCAGCAGCACCCTGTGTGACACTAAAATTAGGTGTCCTCCTCCTTTCTTGCTCCGTTCGACATCATTGTTGCAGTGCCCCCTGTAGCGCCGGCACCTAGTGAGGCTGAACTGGTTGTGCTATCCTAAAACTGCATCTGGGTAATAGCAGTGAAAGGTTGCAAAGAGAAGGCTCAGCAGAGAGAATCAGCAGGAGCAGTGGATTTAGCAGCAACAAAATGTTGGGCATCTGTAACAGTTTTGGACATATTGTAACTTCAAAGTGTTCTTATTTTATTGTATTGTGTTGAAATATTATTTTATGAAGAGATTATTTCTTGCCTTGATTTTTTTTATTAAAATATTTATATCACACCTTTAAATAAAACAAATACATAAAAAAGAGAGATGATGACATACCTGCTTTGCTCTAGCTAGGGGGTTGATCAGAGAACCAGTACCCATCTCAAGCACTCTAGACCCAGGTCCTTCAGGTGCAGCCACTATTTTACAATTGTACAGAGTGATACAATTCTTGTACGCTTCTAGACAAAACTCTCAAAGAGAAAGACTGCTGTTCCACATAAAGTCAAGGATAAGGGGACAGCAGTGTCCTATAAATCCAATGAGTGCAAGGAGAACAAGCTTGTCCTAACAAAAATCCACAATGCACTATATCACAAGCCGTCCCTGCCAAACTATACAGATGCTTGTGCATTTGCAATAAAGGCCTTTGTTCATTTCGCATTTGGGTGCAGCTCTCTTTGCTCCCCCTTCATTCACAATCAACTAGTTAATCTTGCTCATTGAAAAGCTTGTTGTCATAATAACCTCTGCAGCTGAACAAAATGCCACAGACACTTTTGTGCCTTTTGGCACAGCTTTTTAGCCATATACATAGCTACAAAATCCAGAGCACACATTACTACACAGAAGCAAATTTGCAAAACATTTGCGGCAATGAAATTGGAAGTTGTTATAAATACAATTCTAATGACAGGCATCAAAGTTGCCTAAAAGAGCCAAATAATGCAATAATGTTATTGTATGCCACTTTCACCTGTATATACACATAAGTTATCTGATAGCAAAGTGCATTACTCTATTGTTTTATGCCACAGGGCACATCTGATGCATCCTTATTGGGAGAGTATAGCAAAACTTCCATGAAAATGGAAAAATTTCAGAGAGACTGTCCTTTGCTCATCTTTGAGGAAGAATTCTAACCACAATAGACATTTATCTGTACCTTAAAGGAAAGGAAAGATTGAAAGTAAAGCAATCAATTGCATTGAGATCAGCAGTAGCAACTTACTGTATATTGCTTAGTAAGCATTTCCACAGGTGACTTTTGGAATTACAGAAGATCAGCTTGTTTCAGTAATATAATATCTCATTTTACTTTAAACTTAGTGTCTGCCTTGTGCTGTATTGCTATATTTATCTAATCAGTGATTTGGAAAATAAGATAAGAGGTAGTTGTTATTAAACCATGCTGGAAATGGGTGGCTATTATTATTTTTTTTCAATTCAGTGACCACTGGAGAATATGAAGATATATAACAAGAGAAACAGAGTAACATTTTGAAGACAGCTTCTAATTTATCATACTCAAAATAAAATAGTAGAACAGTAAGTGTTTTCCCAATGGAAAGAATTACCCTGGAAAATGTCATCCACACAGAAGAGGTTAGCTAGTGTAATTATCATCAGGAGAGAAATTCAACCCATTAGGGGTCATTCAGTGGAGTTCAAGTCTATTCACCTCAGACACTTTAGAGCTGACTTGCTCCCAAAGATTTCAATTGCTGAACAAATTCTCACAGCTCTAACATCATAAGGCAGATTCAATACAGTAGAGTTTGAACGTTATAATCAGCTACTTTAATGTTTCTCTGCTGAATGGTTTTTAGTTGGCCTTATCTATTTTAGGCACTTGGTTTTTATTTCTATGCTACATCTCAATACTGTGAGTAAATGTAAAAGAAATATATGGAAACCAGAAAAAATGGATGAAGGGAAAAAGAAGATTAGAAGCAAGAGAAATATATGGTACTGGTATGGATAAAGGCATGGGACCTTGATCTAGGTTCCAGTTCTAAACTGTGCCAATAATGTCTCTCATAAAAGCACCTGCAAAATTCCCTTCATTATGATGCATGGTACATGTTTGATGGAAGGGCATCTATATAAATTTAATATCAATCAATCAATCAATCAATCAATCCTGTAAGAAATATTGGGAGGCCTACAGGATCCCTACCAGTGACCATCAGTGTCATTGGTGGAGGGCAAGTTTTGTCCTCATTTAAAGTTTTCCCTCCTAATGCACTTTACCCCATAGGATTGAATAGCTCTATGGAACAAAACAATATATGAAATAAAACAAAGAGTGGTTGTTGTTTTTGAAAGCACGGTTGGTGTTGGAGTTAAGTCTGCTTCCTCACCCTGCTGGGTGGAGCCATTGAACATAAAGCTGACCCAGTGCATTTTCACATTTAGTCACACTGGCGGTTAAGGAAAATGGAATGAGATATTGGCTAATGTTTTGTATACAGATCAGCCAACCCTGTGCCCAACAGATTTTGCTGACCTACAATGCTCTTCATCCCTGACCATGTGCCATGCTGGCTGGGGCTGAAATGGAGTTGTAGTCCAACAACATCAGGAGATTGTTGGCTATTCCTGATATAGATAAGACTGAGAAATACACCTATAGCTAATCTTCGGAGATGGTGATTTTAATGAACCTTAACTGCACTCACTCTGGTAATATTTCCCTGGCATAATTCCTTCATCTCTCTCCCATGGTAATAATGCATAGTAGATATTTTGCTTTATATTTTTATTATATATGTGCCTTTTGAATGCCTTTGTTTTCTTCATGTCTAAATCTAGTGAAACAAATTAAACTTATTGCCAACATAATATTTCTATGTGATAAAGCTGTTGGAGTATAAACTAGAAATTTCCTCTGTGAAACTAGCCATTAGGTAGCAGTGATAGGTGGCTTGATGGCTACTCACAAACACACACAAAAAAACTGGGAGAAACAGATTTTTAAAGTCCCCCCCCCAAACTATCTTGGGAGGTTTTTCAGCAAAACTATTTTTTACAACAGTTCTCCAAGAAACCTAAGAATCATAGGGTAGGGGAAGGAGAGTACATCCATGGGAACTCTTCATCATCCCCATTTCCAAAAAAGACTTAATACTTTTTAGAAGCAAGAGTTGTTGGCTCCTATCCCTTGGAAGGGTTTGATATGGGAAAGTAGTTGGGGGAAGTTAGTGATGATAACTGACTGGCAGAAAGCCTTTGGAACTGGGACTGGATTCTGGTAAATTTGTTACCTTGGCACTGTGTGTGTGTGTGTGTTTGTAGGGTGAACCCTTCATTTTGCCATTGCAAATCCCCGCATTCCAAACTCCAGTAGTGGCAGTATGTATTACCCTTGTATTTATCTAAAGGCTTGCCACCTGGCTACCATTAACTGCTGATATATTTTGAACACAATATATATTTCAGGAACACAGAGTTTGAAAGAAAGGATACTATGGGACACAAGCAATCTGCATTTCTTTGAACTGGAAATGTACACCCACGATGTTAGTTGGGGTAATTCTGCACTCTTTGGAAGCTGTGCAAGTCTCATGATAGGAGGGCTGAAGCATCTCATGGTAGTTTTAAGACTCTAGTATTTATTTATTATTGAAAGTTATCATTGAAATAGGACCAGATTACATATTTCCATTACCAGCAGTCCAGTAACTGAACTAACAGCAGTTTTTGAACCAGTTCCAAATAAACAGGAGTAGATTCCAAATAAGCAACCATTGTGAATGGAAATCTAATTTATGGAGCACCTGGAACCATGTTTTTAATATTTTCTCAGCATGAATAAAATTTAAAATAATATTCAATTACTCTCAAAAATATTGTTTACAGTTTCTTTCCCCCATTTTTTAAAATTAAAGCTTGAAAAAACAAAGACAGTATACATAAATAATGATCAAGCATTTCTAACATAAAAAGAAAAGAAAGGAAAGGAAATAACCTGCATTTTTCTATCAGCTTTACAAACTTATGTAAAATTCTGACTTCATAATAAAACCAACTCTTCTACTTTCCATAAACCAACCGTTTTTATCAGTCTTTGAACCCTGATATCACAAGTTCATTTTCCTTGTTGTGCAGAAAGTTCATAAGGGGTTTCCAATAATTAATATATGTCAACAGTGATTTTTCTCTAATTAAGCACATCAACTTTGCCATCTCATCCAAATCCATGAAAATATTGTTTTCAGTTCTGATGCTCTTTCATTTTCAAAGAATGAGGCACATAATAGTTAAAATAATGACCTTTGCTAGTAAGTTTATGTCAATAAAGTCAGCCTGATAAAAGGATTCAGGTGGCAGGTTACCGTATATAAAATCCCCCAATACCTTTTCATTGTGAAAACAGCTATGAAGAATGACATGTTGTTAACATAAACCATGGTACCAGAAGCAATTCTGATTCCGTCTTCATGGAAAAGGTGATATACATCTCAACACAGGACACCTATCAGCAGCTGCTGAAAAAAAATCAATAATTCAACGCTCTATGCACACTTGTGGTAGTTCAGATTCTTTCAATTTTGCTGAAATGCTACATTTCACATTTTTCTGTAGACTGAATCTTCTTTCACTTTTTATCATCTTCCTTATATTTCTCTAATTTTGCTACCTCATACACTGTCTGGGAGCCTTTATTACTTTTGAAATAGTTGAAGCAATCACACCACAAAAATACTGCTCATGTTTTCTTCTGATGGCTACTACACATTTTAAAGCAGCTGCATTATTTTTCACAACATGAAAGCCCTTGGAAATCTTACATGCATAATGTTCCCCTGCATTTTCTATTTTAAGGCACCAAATGTTCCATTTAGTTATCATGGCTGACAGAAAGAGCTACCATAGGCAAAGCTGGCATGGCTCCGTTTAATTGGGGCTGGGGAAGAAAAGGAGAGGTGAGGGGGGTTTAGCAAAGTGGCTCAGAATTGTGGCATCCCCAGACTGGAAGTCACCAGATATCATGGCATGGATTTTTCTCACATTTTAGAATGGTACATTTTCAGAGGAATCCTAAACCCTTGCCAGGAACGATGAGATGGAACAGCAGATCCACCACTGCTTCTGAAGTCCTGCCACTTGTGCTAGCCAGGTGGAAGACATGGGGAACAATTTTTGTTTTACTTTTTACTGTAGCTGTTCTAGACTGGTGCAGGTGAAAGAGCTAATATTTGGGCTGCCCCCTTATCCTATCACATCCCAGCAGCACAAATCACAAGGCTATGTGTAGGTTTTCTCTCTAATTAGGTGGATCCTTCTGTTGGTCCACAGTCTCGAATTTGCCCCCCTCCCCTTTCTTTGTATTTATTGCAATCCTGCTTATTCTTTAAGTTTCCTCTTTCTTTCCTTCCATGACATTCTTTTTCAGTATTCATGTATGTTAATCATATTGACCTGGTGAACAAGGCACACTAAATGGATCTCAGAATGTGTATCAGCTGGCTGAAAACATTCAAACCAATAATTTTCCTAATTACATTAAGTGTTGCTAGACCTTTTCTACCCTCTGTTTTTTTGCAACAGATGAGAAAAGCAGGGCACGTATTATTTTCCTTAGCTGTTTTGTTACTCTCCACCCCTTCATACACACATTTCATTCTTAGAACCATTCTTCCCGTCTCTCAGTCCTGAGGGTCTCAACTCTATATTTAGCTCTTCTGAATTTCCAGTCTAATGCATTTAAAGAGTCCACAGCAGATGTCCAGAACCTTGAAGGTAATTAATTAAGTCCCACTGTTTCCACACTACACAAAAACAATTTGTCATTGCATGTAAAATTGTATAATTGAGTATTATAAATGTTTTCAGGCCAAGTCGTGCTATGAATTATTTAGTTCATCTGTACTAATTAAAAACCTATTGGAGGATTAATGTTTCGTAACCTGACAAACTACTTTACTAAGGAACAAATTATCCATATAATGACATCAGACAAAATTTACAGGAACCAAAAAGTAATTTATAGGAGTATACAAAACTGCTTTCATTGGAATATTGTTCACTAAATATTCATACCAGTGTAAAATTTAAGTAAGCATATATTAGTGGCAAATATAAATTACCCATCAACATACATTTATCAGCACTTTACACAAAGGTTAAATTGTACAGTTTATTATTATGATGACTATCTAGCTCCTTAATCAAGGAAAGATTCAGCAAATGCATCTCCTATTAGTTATGTTATATGTGTTTTAACCACTTTTATTCCAAGGACTAATTTCAAACTTGAAATTTCCCAAACAATGCCAATGGCTTCAGAAAGATGTAGGTATGTAATTTGTATGTTTCCACGCCATTTTAACATAAATTGTACCAGGACTAGTGAAGAGAGATGCCACTGTACAGATGGTCTCCTGGCAGTAGAATCACACCAGCTTTTTTTGGGAGGGAAAGGCAAGGTAGTGGTAGGGGTTGATGCTGCATGGGCACTTCAGCAGATCCAAACCAGTGCTCCCACTGATGTGCCACATAGTGCCTACCTCACTGTCATGTTGCCCGTTCCCCTCTCCCTCCTGATGAGCAGCAGCAACTCCACTGCTGGGAAACCAGGTGTGTGGTGGAGCCCCTTCCCACTAATCACTCCTCAGTTGTATACTGCTTAATTCAAGGGTGAAGAACCTATGGCTGTCCGGATGTTGTTGGACCACAACCTGGTTCATTCAACCTGGTTATTAGCCAAGCTGGCAGGGGCTGCAAAGATTTGGAGTCCATAAACACCTGGAAGCCCTGACCTTATGGGTCACCTCTATGTAAGAGCTGTGGCTACACTATGTCAAACTAGGAGCAAATATTGTAAAAATAACATATGTTGGGACTCAAAGAGGGCACAGCAAAGTCATGCTTCAGAAAAAGCAATGCCCACCTAAGCAGCAGATAGATAAAAGTCACAGTGTCCAGACCATCAACTGGGAAATTAGCTCACTTTTTAAAAATTAGGATTAAGAACAACTGATACAAGCAAGTACTTTGTGTAAAATATTTGACAAACTTACAGCAACAAATCAGAGCAGCAGTTCAGGGTGGAATTGCTTACTCTTCTTGATTTTTCAGCATGCCAGCTACAAATTAGTGCCACTGAAGAGTCAGGACTGAGTCAGGACTGGGCTTCTTCAGTCTACACCTGTTTTAGGTGCAGTTTTAGGTATAGGTTTCCACCAACTACTGCAAAGCTGGGGCCACTCAGAACAACTAGGAAAAGCTAAAGCCTCCCCAAGTGGCAGCATGCCTCTCCACCCACAGAAGGGGTATTGTGCAACATCCACAAACATCTGGGTGGATTTGAATTGACTAAAAAATAGGATACTAGTAGATATTGCTAGTATTATAGATATTGCTACAAGTCACACTCTTCAATCTGAGGCTAGTTTGGGCATATGATGGGAGAACCCTGTCCTGCATTCTGTCCATGTACTGTTTATCTTTCTCTGTGCTGTGCTAGCTGATGTTACAAGAGATATTTAGGGTCTTGAATTTCAGTTGTTATGATATTTTAAAAATCCCATTTTCAGAAATAGTTGAGCCAAACCATCTATGTACGTATGAAAATTGTGCATTTGAAAGCTAACTTTCATTGTCAATATCACATCAGAAACATTTTCAAGGAGTGGGTGGAACCAATTCTAATGTTCAGCTCTTAAAAGAGTGCTCTGGATACTCAGATACTGTTCCCCCTTTAGTCCCAATAGTGGGGAGATTTTTAAAATGAAAAATCAGTTCAAGTAAACCATCAGTGTGTCCAGAAAAAAACAAACTTAAAAGTATAATATAGTTGGTTTTGGAACTCAAGGTCAAATCCTTCAAGAAAAGTTTATCCAAACTTTTATTCTTTCAATAATGTTCATTCTCATGGAAATGTAACGTTGATCAATATGACAGCTACATGCTCTGATCAGAAGCAGAAGGAAGTCCTAAAGGACTCTTCTAACAAAATGTTCCCATAATCTTAAAGAAATCTTTGATACTTCTGGAGGGATTAATATTCTGACTTAGAAAATGCAAATAACGTTGCTTGCCTATTGCTTTTAACATCTGTTAATATCAGGCAGTGACTTTTTGTTGTTCAATTCTAATGCTGCTTCTCGTCCACAGCACAATTAGTTTTGACATTCTACAGAATCTGCTCACTAAACAGACATAAATCATGGGCTATAGCAACCAAAAGGAGATCAACAAATACAGAATAGAAATTCTGAGAAGCAAACCCCAAGGATACATACTCCAAAGATGCAAGATAATACTAAAGTAATTAACTAAGTGGTTTACTGATAAAGAGTTAGGGAGATTCTGGGATCACTGTTGAAAAACGTAACCAGTAGTAGATTCAGAAAACTATTTCCCACACTGCAATTAGCTTTTCCAATCCCTCTACAGTGGCATTTAAACAGAAAAAAGTTATTTAATAACATCCAGTTTGGGAATCAACGTATATGATCACATGTTGAGGAGCATTACTAGAAGAGCTAGCAACATTGTTATACATTAGGTGCATGAAATTTTACTTTAGGAGAAAACTATTGTATTTCACCTAAGAAGAAGAAGAACAAGAAATCCATTGCAGGGGAGCTTCATTGGAGCCACGGCTTACCACCACCCCTGCAGTGCTAAATTTGTTCTGTATATGTGTAAAAGAGCACATATACCTTCCTGCAGATTGTCAGTTTAAAACTAAACTTGGGCATCTGATAGGATTCTCTCCCACAGCTAGCCAGGGGAAACCTATACACATCTGAGGCTTTGGATCAAGGAAGCCGCCACCTTCCAATGTTAATTGTGTTTTATTAGTTATTTAGAAACTTCCCTGGGATGCTTTTCATTGAGAAAACCCATAAATAAATGTAAAATAAATTATTTAAGATTGCTCTGTCAGTATTGTTGACCTCATAGGAAGTAAACAGTAAACCACTCAGTTCTGACAAGTCCCATTAGTATACCACGAAGTAGGACTCTGCTCCCATCTATACAGGAATAAATGAAATTGCATTAAAGCTTAGAGAGCAGTGATGCATTCAGAGAAACAGAACTAGATACACACAACTTCACAGACCATGTCCTTGCCTTTAAACCGTCTAATTGAACCTTACCTTTCCCTTAAATAATGCTAAGTCATGTAGGCTATCATGGAAATGTCAGCTGATAATCAAATCAAATCGCTGCAGGAGTTTAAATGGCAAGTGCCTTTGGCAGCAGCCGACAATAGGCTTCTCCCAAAGAAGCAACTCATCTGGACACAGGAGTCAGGATTATTGGAGCTAGCTGTCATGCTACTCTCTAGACTTGCTATATTTCTGTTAGCTGAGGGTATTGGCCCAAGCTGACCTTCTGTGCTCTGCTGGAGGCAATCACATCAAACTCCTTTTCTGATGATTGAAAGTGATTGGCACACAGCTAATGAGACTCTGCACCATGCTTCAGGATTCATCACAGCCTTGTCCAAAGAAACTACAGACACCCAAATCCTTTGTCCACACTTAATTAAATCTTTCCCATTCAAATTTACATCTTCAATCTTATTGCTGATTCCCAGGACATTAAAGCATCTGATGGTCCATTTCAAGAAATCTATTGGTTTTTAAATGCTTACTCTAAAATAAAATAAAAAATCTTACTGCTTTGGCAATATATCTTTAACAACAGCAACAAAACCCACAAATCAGTACAGAAATCATTTATCACTTGAAAAACCTGGCACATTTCATAAGCCAATTAGTTCACTCACACCAGAACAAGACACTTTCTTATTATCCATTATTTTTGTAAAAGAAATATGAACAACAATTATCTTAGAGCTGGTGTATTTACTGAGTACATGGTCTGGGAAGTCTCCAGTTCATATCTCACCTTAACTATAACTTTACTGGCTTGAGCTAAATAAATATTTATCTGCAAAATGGAGGTAATAGTGTCTACCTCAAAATGATTGCTTTAAGAACCAAGGGAAGGTGGTGGCCCAAGCAAGATAGAGATCAGAGCCCAGGATTCTGGAACAGGCTGGGAGCATTAAATAAGGGAAGCTCAGGACCTTGGACAAGGCCCAAGGTGCTGGTTCAAAACCACAGTTAGCATTCCTACTCTAAATGAGCAAGTTGTTTCAACAGTGTCATGGAGCTTTAGAGTCTGGGCTAGGTAGTCAGGATTAAAATCCCATCCATGAGTAATGCACATGGCTAGTTAAATGGTCAGTGGCTTTTCCTTCAGCTATCACCCTTTTCTAGGCAGTGGTGTTTCAAGCAAGAAGAACATCCTCTTTAATCTTTCAGGTCTTTCCTAATCCTCCAGGGAGTCTGTGGCTCAGACTTCAGAGTCCAGTAGTGGGGGTGTCAGCTAAGAGTTTAAGGACAAAATGTGGGATAAAATGCAGTAGTTCCAGATGGGAAAGAAGAGGAAGTGGATCCAGTGGTGTAGTGTGGGTTGCCAATACCTGGGGCAAGGTGCAAAAGGGATTTGTATCACTATGCAGAAGCGGCCTAGCGTGTTGCCATGGGTCCTCCTCCCTCATTTTTAGCACAAACTCTGAGATGCTGGCTGGGAGGTGTCGGACATGGACTCCAACTACCCAACTGGAGCCCCTCCAGCTGTTTCAGCTCTCCATAGTGCACCCACAGGAAGCTCTACCAGTCCAACCCAGGAACCAGTATGCTGCCAGTCATGGCTCATGTACCCACTTCTTCACCCCTGCTAAGCACTCTGGTGGTGCCCCACTGTGCCTGGGATTGCTTGCTACCATACAGGAGCCTGGGCTGTGGGCTCTGCAGTGCTACAGGGCCCCCGACCACTTCTGTCCCAAAGTGGGGGCAGGAGAGAGCCAAGAGGGCCACCCAGCACAGCAGTGACCTGGCATGCCTGGTGCCAGCACCAGTCATGGCACAAGAAGCATGTGGCAAGCAGTGCCTGTGAGCAAAGGACGCAGAGCTGAGGTACTGAAGGGTGAAGGGGACAGGCAGTCAGAGGGTGCTCCATTCTGACAAGGGTGGGGCTGGCCAGCTTTCCCCTTCCTACTTGGAGCCCACCTGGATGCCTGAGAGATGCTTGTGTTGCATGCTCCATGTGTTGCCGGTCCAGGCAAAGGAGTCACTTCCCTCCTAGTCTTGCAGTACCTTCAGGACTGCTGCGGCTCAGTGTCATAGCGTGGGTAACACTCCCTCTGTGCTCCCCCCAATGCTACACCACTGTCTGTTTCTCCCTAGAGCAACCACAGCACAAGTTCTCTGCATTTGAGGGTTCCTGCTCTGGGACCATGATATCAACACAGAATTTCCTGCTCAGAAAACTTGCAGTATAAAATTACCCAAATAGTATACCCATCATTATTTCTGAAATTCTAAACTAATTAACATGGAACATCCAGCAGTCCAACATGGGATGGAACTTTTAATGAATGACTAGTGTGCAAAATGCACAAAAATACAGGTTTTAGTATTTCTTATTAAGAATTAACCTATTCTGGCTTAAGAGCAGTTAGTGAATATTAAAGATAATGAATATTTATAAAGCTCTTCCTAATAATGCACCCCAATATTGTTCTTTATCTTCCCATTGTTCCACATTTATTTATTGCAAGACCACACAGTCCTATAATTTACCTCTTCTTTAAGGGACACCTGTCTCTTTTGCTACTTAGGTGTGACAGTCAGACAAAGGGCAGAAGTTTTCTATAGCTATAATGGTATTTTCCAATTTCCTGGTGGGAGCATCACAAAAGACCAAGTTAAATCTCATACGTATGCATATTCCAATGCTAAGAATCATTTATATAAAAGAAGTCAGCCCTCCAGCTATTTAACAGCTTTCACTCCGATGAACAACGACAGAAATTCCAGCAACTCCCACAAAGAGCTGCATCAGTGTAGAATGTTCAAAACATTTCATTCTCAGTGCCCATGAGATCTGTCTTTTGGCTTGTGTATTACTTATTGATCTGATCACTTAAGAAGTCATTTACTCAGACTTCTATGATGAGATATCTCTAAACCAATTAAATGTGGGTATAGTTTGCTGTCTCATAATGCTGAAGACAGAACTTACCTAGTTTTCTTCCTTTTGAAGATACTGGATAACCAGGTTATTTTAATTTTATTTATAAAAGTATATCAAAGCTGTGCACAACAGTATATACAAATACAATAAAACATAAAGTACCATAAAACAACACAAAATAAGCTACTTGCCAATGGAACCAAACTATACATTCTGAGAAACAGAGGTGGTCAAACTTAAAATGAGATGAGGGAAACATTAATTGTTCCAACCAGATTGTTTTTCTTTATTAAACTGATATCTCATCCTTTCTTCTAAATACAGGCACAAGTCAGAAGAGTATTTCCTGTTTTGGGTGTGCTTAAAAAAAAAACAACTTTAAATGTTTCCTTTTGCGATGAAGTTTAGCCTGAGCTAATGGGAGACTAAAGTCCCTTAGATAGTTCTTTAACTCCAGCTACAGAATGAATAGTCAAGACAAAGGAATTTTATGACAGCTGCCTATAGTCACTGATCATGTTTCCCCCTCCCATTTTCTCAGATTTTATATGTATCGGTATTTTATTTTGGACATGCCAGATGGCAGATGAAACAAATATGATTTTTCTCTGAAAGAAACTGCTGCCTTAATGTTTCTCATGAGCAAATGGAGATTCACATATCTTGCTGGGAAATGGGAGCTTGAAATCTTATTAAGCTTTCCTTCAAAGGAGGGACTATCCTTCACAAAGCCGAATTGTATTCCAAGATAAGAAGAGGGACACTACTGATCAGTGAAACAACATTAATGCCCTTTCCTCTCATTATCATTTCACAAGAAATGTATTTGTCACTAACAGAATGGTGCATTGGTTAGGAAAAGAGGGAGATTACAGTAGCTTCCTTCATTTATCTCTTAGAATTAGATTCATTCCAAGGAAGGGCAATCTATAAATATCCTAAATCAGACTTTGCCATTCTGACTGGGGCTGGTGCAAGTTGCAATCCAAAACCTCTGGAGGGCACCGGGATGATGAAGATCGTCTTAAATAAATAAAAACATTTTCTGTCAAAAGGCTTAGGTCAAGCTTAGGTACTACATAGGAACCACATAGTACCACAAAGGAAGCTGCCTTATACTATGCCAGACTATTGGTGTGTTGAGTCCAGTGTTATCTTCACTAAATGGCAGGAATCCTTCTATATGCAAAATCATAAGCTCTGGCATTTCTGGATCAATGCTATTGAATGAGCAACAGCCAGCATCAACAAATCTATTAAAGAATTACTCATGCACTCATCCCCAGAAAAGTAAAAATGTTTTATATGGCACTCTATAACAGAGTTTGGAGAAGGAGTGAAATCCTGCTACACCAGCATTTTATATGTCAGATTATCCTTGTTTTCCATGTTTGTCTTATACATTGTACTAGGATGAGAAGTTTCAAAACCCCACATTTTTCACATCATGATATGAATCCCAGAAATTGCAGGCAAAGATGGTATCACAAAGCAAATCTAAAACAGCATAAATTTGACATTAAACAAAGGAATGACTAGAATATGCCTGAAAATATCCATACCCTCATCATGGTTGGAATCAGCCTGCCTTGAGAGACAATGTAGTGCAACTCCAGGGGTGAAGTCAAACCTCTGCATTAGCAGCACCAAAGTGACCTCTCTGGGGCACAAGCCTGGGCAGCCCTGTTTAGGGAAATTTTTAATGTTTGAAGTTTTATTCTGATTTTAGTGTTCTGTTGGTAGCTGCCCAGAGTGGCTGGGGGAACCCAGCCAGATGGGCAGGGTACAATTATTATTATTATTATTATTATTATTATTATTATTATTATTATTATTTGATGACCTGGGCTGCCCAGACAAAAAGACCTCCCTGTTGGCCTCACTGATGTGGTCCAAAGGAAAGCAGAGCAATACGTCTGGCTTAGCTGCAGGAGTTGCTGGAAGGAGGCATTCTAGGTGCCATCCAACCATCTTAGGAATTCCACTCCAGATTTGTGTAGGTCTTGGCCTTTTCTACTCCTTAAGATATCCCAGAAGGCAGTGGAAGTTTAGGATCAGAGTTTTTCATCTCCTAGATGGGCTACCTTTCCAGGTTGACAACCCCCACCTACCCCTCACTTCCCTGTAAAGTAAGTGCAGAAACCACCTTTGTGGCTGGTGGACCCACTCTTGGTCTCTTTTGCTCACTCCACCAGAACATGCAGGGGAAGTCCCTAACTCATCGAGGGTTTGAGACCCATCAGCTACCCTCACTTGGTTTTGATGGCCAGTTGAAGGCATTCCTGGGGTGTGGCTACTGTCGCATGCTGACTTCTAGGTCACGGGTGAGAGATGAGTGCAGTGAGGGGACCAAAGGTGGACAAACTACCACAGAAGGAGCATGGCATGTCCCACACCATCCCCTAGCACCCCATGCACCCAAAAAAGTCATCAACAAATTTAAAAATCAAGTATGTTTTGGGTCATCAAAATGAAAACCTGCTTGGATAGCATGTGTTGCAAAGACCATACTTATTAAAGGAATTGAGACACACAGCATCCAGTAGCTCAGTACCATAGTTTAGTGGTAGAGCATCTGCTTTGCTCACATATGGTCCCAGTTTCCACCTCTGCCATTTCCAGCTAGGATTGGGAATGACTCCTGCCTGAAACCCTAAGAGATTCACTGCCAGCAAGTCCAGACAGTGCTGAGCTAGACAGACGAATGGTTTGACTCTGTTTAGGCAAGCTTTTTATGGGTGGCATACAACTAAGGTTTACTCAGAGTAGAGCCGCTGAAATTAATGAATATGACTAAATTAAACCTGTTAATTTTAGTAAGTCTACTCTCAGTAAAACTTAGTTGAATATCCTGTGTATCTCACTTGCTAGCCTTTCTTGAAAACTGGACTTTGATCTCTCTTAGACTTTCTTGAAAACAAGAGGCATTAACCACAGTCTAATTCAGAAGTGTCACCTTGTTAACTCAACCCAAGTGTGTTCCTGTCTGTCTTGGAATTGCTTATTTCCTTTTCTAATTTACTTTTGGACATAGTAAATAAATTGATGCCTGCTATCTAGGGCATCTAGCAATGTATACTCAGAGTTATTACTATCTCACTGAATTTCATTGAGGTAAATAAACCATATCCAGGTATGTTTAGCAGTTTATACATAAAGAGCTGCTTATTTTGACAGCCCCATGTAGGGGGACTCGTGAGTATTTATTAAAATAAACCAATAAACGCTGAAAACATTGATTATCTCCCCACTGTTAATTTTATTGCAATATATCCCAAACTGTTCTGTCTCATTTTAATGCTATTTGTTGATAGCCTCATTTAAGTAGATCATCTCAATTAGTTCAACACATTAATACAGTCCAACACATTAATGCTAATAGAACCTCAAACAAAATGAGAAAAATGTTGTTATCCTCGCAATTAAGCACACCTTAATTAAAGGGCAAAACTGGGTGCCCAGATGCTATGCCTGTTTATGACATGGAAGACCAATCATCTTTGGAAAAATCTCAACTTCTTGATATATATTGAGGGATACAGGCAACTAAATTGCTGTCACTATATTTATACAGCATGTCAGATATTGCAGAACCCATTGCAGTTATGCTGCTGTCTATTCTCTTGGTCTGAAATAGTGTTAAAGAGAAAAAAATGTATATCTAAGTGCATACTATCTAATAGGGTTTCTGACTTGTGGCCCTCTAGATTTTCTGTCACCCCCGACCATTGGCCATGTTGACTGGGGCTCATGGAAGTTGCGGCACAACAATAATTGGGGGGGCCACAGTTACCCCATACCTGCTTTGAGTAATAAGTTGTTCTTTACTAATTATGTGCTAGAATGTTTTGTGGTGCAAAATAATAACAATTAATGATAATAGTAATCATAGCAGTAGCAGTTAAATATAGTTCTATGCCACCAGTAGGTCAAAGCTGAGTAATGTAATCTGCTACACTCAGCACTTAAAATGCAAATAGATCAAATTTACTGCAGGTGATGCTTCATTCCCATTTCAGTTGCTAGAGTTTGAATTCCTGGCTGTGTGAAATGCCATCAGTCACAAATAATGGCATTAGCTATCCTTTTCAATTTGGTAAGAAGAGTGGGCAGTGATCTTCTAGTATGTAGGCCTAGTTGCTGAAGTATGCAATTTCCTCTAATGACTCAGAGTTAGGCTACAATCCTACAGAGCTATTGAGCAGGCAGAGAAGAAGCATGCATAAAGTGAGGGGTTTTCTTTTTTCTGCAGCCAATCACTTTTTCTATTTAAAACTGGCTGCAGTAAAAATATTCAAACTCTACGTTGGGTTGCATGTTTTCCCCCTGCTTGCACATATAAATGTCTAGGGTTATTTCTTCCTGCTTGATCCTCCTCTGAACTGAGCATCTCCTTGGAGTGAGGTGATGGCACAGGGCACTGAAGTAATTGCTTCCAAATATTCTCACCCAAACCCATAGAGCCTTCTTACCTCCTTGGTATATTGAGCAAAGGAGGACAAGCAAACATTTGGGGAAACGAATATAGCAAAAACGGTGAAAGATTATTGGGCCCATCACTAGGTTTAGTCAGATTTGTGGGTAACAGGGACCTTTTCAGTGGTCGCTCCACACTTGTAGAATTTCCTCTCCCCGATGTCTGCATGGCTACCTCTCTTGTATTCTTAAAGCAGACCCTAAGGCAGGGGCCAGCAAACTTTTTCAGCAGGGGACCGGTCCACTGTCCCTCAGACCTTGTGGGGACTATATTTTGAAAAAAAATAATGAACGGATTTCTATGCCCCACAAATAACCCAGAGATGCATTTAAAATAAAAGCACACAGTCTACTCATGTAAAAACACCAGACAGGCACCACAAATAATCCAGAGATGCATTTTAAATAAAAGGACACGTTCTACTCGTGTAAAAACACACTGATTCCTGGACCGTCCGCGGGCCGGATTTAGAAAGCGATTTGGCCGGATCCAGTGCCCGGGCCTTAGTTTGCCTACCCATGCCCTAAGGAGTGATGATGATTATGAATATACAAAGGATATTTTTTTTAAAAAATGGGGCTATCTGTATATTATTTTCTTTGGTACTGTTTTTATTGTTTCCGGTTGTTTTGTTTTTTAACTGAGTGTTGTAAGTTTTTATTGTGGGGGTTAGTACCTTGGGTTAAGAACTTAATTCATTCTGGAGGTCCGTTTTTAACCTGAAACTGTTCTTAACCTGAGGCACCACTTTAGCTAATGGGGCCTCCCGCTGCCACTGCACCACCGCTGCGTGATTTCTGTTCTCATCCTGAAGCAAAGTTCTTAACCCGAGGTACTATTTCTGTGTTAGTGGAGTCTGTAACCTGAAGCGTCTGTAACCCGAGGTACCACTGTATAGCCTTGTGAGGTGGAGACCAGTCTCTATACTGAGTGAAGCCTTTAAACAGGTCCCAGCAACAAGTGGTCCCATGAGTTTGGCAGACAAGAGTCATTGGGAGGGTTACCTCTCTTTGCTTGGGCCCATGAGGTGTTTGAGAGAAATTGAGAGTAAGCAGAGAGGGGAATTCCTGGCCACCAATTTGGGTAGACTGGGCCAACTGATCCTGAAAAAGATACAGTATCCCCAGATAAATACTTGTGGCAGGACTTTGATTTGCAGCCTGGGGCAGG
Organism: Podarcis liolepis; assembly: GCF_965112155.1. NCBI lineage: Eukaryota > Metazoa > Chordata > Lepidosauria > Squamata > Lacertidae > Podarcis > Podarcis liolepis. The sequence continues at coordinate 66,565,214 of NC_139557.1, read as the reverse complement.
GGATGAAGTGGACTAGTCCAGTCAACAATATTTTTTTTAAACTGCCTTGTGAAGGCTTGCCCTAAAAGAAACATATCAACTAAAATTTAAAATCTCTGCTAAAATAGATTTTACAATTTCTTCCCTTTTTAATATTGATTTTTATATAAATTACAATTATTCATCATCATATGCAGCCAGTGTGTTATACAAACTATATTGGGACCATCCAAGTGCAGCACATTACTATTACTGTCATTTCACAGACCAAAGACTGTGACCCAGGCTACATGCATCCAGGGCAAGGGTCTCTTAGAGCTCCAGCTTGCTATGTAATGGATCACATTTACTTTTCCTAAAAGGCACATGTTATACAACTGCTACATCTTGCTTTTATTTTTTTGCTTCAGATTTTTATATTCACTAAGCAACAACATCAGTCGGACATTGATCAAACCTAATGTCCTGCATTCATTTCCAACTAAAAAAGCTTTTAAAAAAAAGAATTAGCTGCCACTATGAGCTGAAGTCCACCCAGTCTCAGAATGTTTAGGATTCTCATACAACATCATAAATAATGCTGAAAAGTGTGAATTGAAAAATGTGACATATAATTTGTCTCAGAGATGCATGGTGAACTGACTCAGCTGCTGCCACCATAAAATGATGAAACATTCCCGAAGTGAATGACCCTGCTGTTGGCATCATGTTTCATACAATCTTATATGGAATCTCATTTAATATAAACCCTTCGAGGTTACTTTTTTTAAAACTCAGAACCCCTTTTTTCTCCCTTGAGGGGACACACACATCTTGGATTGGTTTCAGAATGTACTATAGAAACCAAAGACCTCCCTGTAATGAGGAAGTCAACTTCAATTTCTATTTAGACACTGCATGTTGGCCAAATTCCCAGCTTGTTAACCACCCTATTCATTCAGATCCATCAGTCTCAAAGGATGAAACTAGTACTGACGCTAATCACTTTGCATCCAGTGTTTTTTTTAAAGATGCGAGCACTGAATGAGGCTATAATGAATGCATCAGATTTTCCCCACCCACTATGCCTTCTCTTCTTAGCAAAACATGGTTCTCAATGGGAATATTTTGATGACTCTGCAGCGACGGTATTATTTGATATTAAGCAACTATCTATTCAATGCTGAGTAAGAAGAACATTTGAACACAAAAGCATCTTCTGCTTTCAAATGTGGCTTCACAAAGTTTTCTAACATCAAAAGGTTTTGTAGAATTCTCCTGACTGCTGAGGATTACTTGGTCTCCACGACTGCCATGCATCTGACCATTCCATTAACTCTCAAGTTGCCAGCACATTGCGAGGAAGCTGTGTTTCCCTTGGCCAAGCTGGTCACCTGCCCACTGGTGCTGGGAATGACCTGGCTCACTCAACATGATCCCTGCATCGCCTGGGGCTAGCACTCAATGGTCTTTGGGTCTGAGCGCTGCCAGAGCCACTGCCATGCAGAAGAGTAGTGTGAACATCCACAAGGAGTTGCTGCAGCCACAGGAAGCCCTGAGGAGCTGTGAGGAGTCATTGGGGGCTGCAAAGAGCCACAAGGAGTCATGGGCTGCATGAGTGGGCAGACGGAGTTCTGAAGATCTGAGGCCAACACTCTACCAAGGCTGCTCACAGGCTAGGAGGGTCAACTTCCACCCAAGTACCACTTCTTCAGGGATGTGTTCTACGAGGAGGCAGACAAGTTGCCACCACACCTGCCATACAACTGCACAGTCAAGCTACTCCCAGGGATACACAGTAGTTCCTGGATAATAATTTGGCCAGAAGGACACTCCTCTGCATCCAGCCAGTCTATGATACCATGTAACTTTAACTGCTCCCTTGGATGCGGACTGAGAACAGCCGCCTAGATGCTAGAACTTGTGTGCATGTGTACTCACTACTGTAAGTAGTGCTGCTTCAGACAATGAATGATTAACTACAGTCCATGTACATTCCTTTGCCTGAGGAGTGTCCAAGACACTTGGGCACTTTTAAAAATAGTTCCTTGCTTCACCTATAATTGACCTGTAATAAGGGATAACCTGTTTATCTCCGCATGTGATCGCACACCACTCCATTAAGCTACAGTACAGCATAGCTGACACATGTGAGCTTGTGGGAGTTTACAGAAAGGGTCCAATGACACCAGGGAAACCCACCTAGCAAACCAACCCAAATACAAGATTCTAAATTAAAATACTACACCTAAATGTTCAACAGCATTTGTTTGGAAAAGGAAAAAATGAGGACACCTCTAGATTTCTGTTTTGCTTAAGTATGGGAAAGACTGGTAATAATGAAGCTCATACTGTCACTGGGAGATAAGCCACTCAAATTGCATGACGTACAACCTGCATTTATTGCATATGCAGAAGAAAACCTTGCCTCAGCACAGAACATGCATATATTGTGGAACTGCTCTGAATATATCTTGTAGGAATGCACATTTAAGGAAGTCGCTGTCCAATACCAATGAATTCAAAAGTGTAAAGGAAAAAAAATATATATACAGAATTTTTTTTGTATATATGTATGTATTTCTTTATAGTTAAAAATAAAGTATTTTACACCCCCCCCCCAAAAAATGCATTTAAAGAATTATTGCAGTCCAACTGCAAACTTCTGCTGGTGAACAGGAGACCTTGTTCATTACTGAAAAGTTTCTAACATCTGACTACATTTTTCATCTAATCTGGAAAGTCGGGATTTTAAGAAAGAAGACACTGGCACCCAACAGTAATCCAAACAGTATAAATCTATCATGATTGGAAACCTACAAAAAAAAAAAGGGAAAGAAGCTGAGCTGGGGAGTCTTTCCCCTTATCTGCGCTTTAAGGAATCAGAAATAAGAGTGTGTCCTTAAATCTAAAGGTAGAACAGATTGTCACACTTTTTGTAGTATCATCACATGTGCAAAAACAATTAACCTGTGTCATATGTCAATCAGTGCATGTGACACATGTGGAATTAGGTTCATTAGGTTCAAGGAAAGTAACCCTTGGCTTGATCAGTTCCAATGTAAAATCAGATGTAGGACAAAAGTTGGACAGGATTTGACACAGGAATAGCAGGCACAACGTTTACTTTACTGGTAGTTGTAATTCAGGACATGTACCTGAGACGTAAAAGAAGCTCTAGTCAAACATTCAGCTAAACAGTGTAGGAAATGTGAGATGTCTGAGGCCCTAGCAAAGTTCCCCATTGTGACTCATGAGGAGGCTTCTACATGTATTCAGCTGAACACACTTGTTCTCAACTTGCATGTAACACTAAGGCAAACCATGATTTTGGAAGAACAAGCAAATGTGCAGTTTTCCAGAGAGAAGATTATGGTCACTGCACTTCTTCCCCTGTTCCCATGTAGCCCAGGGCACGCTAGCCATGGCTTTGCAATGTGTCTGAACCTGGGCCCCAGGTTTGTCTCTCCAAGGTTTGTTCTTAGTTTACCACTCATGGTTTGTCTGGGGAACACAGTAGCAGCAGTAGTAGTGAGGAGGGAGCTCAGTAGTTGCAATCTTCTCTCCAGGAACTAGTATATATCCATGCTAAACTATTGTTTGGCTTAGTAAATTTGATTACATGCAAAGATTGCCTTCAAACCTCTAATCCATGCGTAGGCAAACTAAGGCCTGGGGGCCAGATCTGGCCCAATTGCCTTCTAAATCCAGCCTGTGGACAGTCCGGCAATCAGCGTGTTTTTACATGAATAGAATGTGTCCTTTTATTTAAAATGCATCTCTGAGTTATTTGTGGGGCCTGCCTGGTGTTTTTACCTGAGTAAAATGTGTGCTTTTATTTAAAATGCATCTTTGGGTTATTTGTGGGGCATAGGAATTCGTTCATCCCCCCCATATAGTCTGCCCCCCCCAAGGTCTGAGGGACAGTGGACCAGCCCCCTGCTTAAAAGGTTTTCTGACCCCTTCTCTAATCAGACCTTTGCACTGAATGTGTAAAGGTCAGGAGTGAAGGGGACAGGCTTGTCAAATGAAGAGTGAAGAGATGCTGAACAGGACTAGCACACGTGCCCACATGCTTCCTACATAGTTTGTGCCCTCACATGTTAAGCTGAATTCCTGAATAAAGCTAGAGAATTCATGGTGACCAGAAAAAAAACTGATCTGAAAAAAGACGGGCGATGGTGACAAAATGTGGAACAGGGGCAAATTATAACTGAACACAAAACCTTTTGAATTTGGACTAATTCATAATTGCTCGCTATGGCACTGCAGCACTCCCTGCCAATCCTCCCTTTTCATGAACTAGCAGAGAGGCTTACTAAAGAGGACCTCACAATCTGAGGCCACCAGTATCTAAGACCTCATATTTAAGGTATGGGCACTGATAGTCCTGTCAGCTCAGGACTATGATTGGTCTTTGCGGCAATAAAATTTCTGATGCTTCCTGGCTCAGTGGATTCATCTAAGAGATATTGGGAACTCCCTCCTGCCAGGTGCCCCAGCAGCTATGGATTTGCCTAAAGTGAGAGCCCCCCTTTGCCTTTGTTTTCCTGTTTCAGAATATTTCTGTGCAACGAGATTTATTCATTATACCAATCACAGGTCTGCATTATTTTGGTTTTCTCTGCTACCATTTCAAGTTTGAAGTAATACTTCCATATCTATTTTTGCTGTTCTTTTTATATTCAGCCAAAGGAAGTGATCTGTGCAACTCAAAGGCTCACATAGCATTTTATGAATTTCAGTTGCTCCATAAAAATATATTATTTTACTGTCCCTTTGACTTGTTCTAATTAAGAAACTGAGTTACATTTTTTGCATTCTTTTAGGTTTAGCATCCAGCCCAAAATACACTATGAAAAGTGTCAAAACCAAGTCAGTCTCTCAAGCCAAACAAAACTTTCCTGCAAAGAGCAATAGGTAAGGACAATATTCACCTACATTAAGCAAAATGAAATGTACATTTAGAACACCTTACTCAGCATATTCTCCTACTGGATTCTCCTAAAAGTTACAAGCTATTATGCAATCTTATCCTCGTCAAAAATGTACATACTCATTTTACTCTCATAACATACAGCCTGCTGTTAAGTAATACAGCAGAGAATATAACCAGCTTATAAAATGTTAACATGTACAAGCAAGAAAATGCCTGTTATTTATCTTCCATACAGTATTCAGACATTCATGAAATTGAAAGTTAATGTACCAGAGACTTTCATTATCTGACCCATTCCACTCTAGCCATTAGAATTCCATAGTATTGGAGACAGAGGACCAATATGTCACAAACGCAAGACATAAAAGGTCACCAAAAACAAGCGTCAATAAAACATTACCTCTGTATTAAATTTCATAATGCTCAGCAGAAAATAAACTTGCTGAAACTGGATTTTTTTATTATGGAATGCTGCTAATTTGAGAGTAATGTATGTTTACCTATGCAACAGGATAAAGATTAGTTGTCTAGTAAAAATAATGGATTCTCCCCCCCCATTTCCTCTATTAAGGGAAATTTGTTTTCTGGATGAAAACATGTATGGCTTTGTATTTTCCTATAGGTACTTTGAAAAATATAAACACATATACTGTTAGTTTCACTGCAGCTAGAGCTTTACTTCCAGATAATTGGGATGTTTTAAATATCTGATTGCCATCTTGGGACATACACAATTACATTTCCTTTTCACTAAGTTTAGAGGCACAGATAAATATTTATGAAAAATTAAGTTATCTTCTGGTGAAGGCTTTCTCTTAGTATACCACCACCTTCACAGGCACACTTGGCAAGAACATGAGAGAGGGCCTTCTCAGGAACTGCTCCCAGACTGTGGAACGTCCTTCCATGAAAAGCTAGGGCAGCCCTCTCTCTGCTTTCCTTTCACAAGCAGTCAAAGAATTTTGTTTGTTTGTTCAAACAGACCCTTGGCCAGAAATTGGCTGTTGTGGGTGGATATTGTACATCCACATGTGTGTGTGCTTTTAATGGTTGTGTTTGCAGGGCTGTTTTTAATAAGGTTATTTATTTAATTGTGCTTTTTAATATTTATACTGATTGTTTGTTTTAGTCATAGTTGTCTGGATAAGGATATAGAATCAGTTTCTGCGTTAAAAATATGAAGAATATAGATGAGCAGATGTGGGGATTCAAATGGGAAGGGGTTTGGTACATGAGTATACTTAGATGTAGGAGTTTGAGTACTGCTTCTCTTTATTGGTGGAGGATTTAGCTGCTATTTATTTATTTAATCAATTTATATAATAATAATAAATAATAAATTTTATTTATATCCCGCCCTCCCCAGCCGAAGCCGGGCTCAGAGCGGCTAACAACAGTAAAATGATAAAACATATACCACTTACTATAAAAACCTCTTACTATAAAAAGTATCTCCAAGTATCTCCTGGATAACAGGCCTTTACCTATTCAATCTTATGTCCATTTAATGAACCTACTGTGTAGCCTTTGGTAGAAGACCCTTTTCAATCCTAATTTTAATTACAAGGGGAACAGGAAAAACAATACCCTGTGGATTCATCTGTGCCTGCTGCATTGGTGACCCATGTTATAGAAACTTACCTTGGAATAAGACTCATTGAACTAATGTAGGATGCTACTGAAAGACAAGGACTTATTAGAAAAGAAACACATTGCAATCCCCATCTCTGGAGTTGAGACTAGCCTTCCAAATGTAAGACAGTGGATAATTTTTACTTTTATGCCAATGTCCACAAGTGCAATGCTTCATATTTTCTCATAGGTATGAATGACAGCTGATCTGTTATATGGGGAAAAGTCAAGATACATAATTAAGGATAGCTTTGGGGTGGGAACTAAACCTGTTAAGCCTAGAATCCTTCTCCACATTCATTGTTCACTTTGGGCCCAATTTCTCAGAGCCAGTTTGCATGTTACCCCATGTGAACCTATTAAGAACATCTACTCTGATAACCTGTACAGGCCCACATACCACAAAAAGAAAAATAAGATACAGCTTGTACTGGTGAATGGAATCTAGGACTGCTCTGACAACATGCATTGACCTAGCCATGCTCCTCATTGCTCTTCTGCAATACAGACAGGGAAATGAATAGCTTTCTTTGAACTTTCATGTAGCTCCTATGTACAGTCTGAACAATTTACATACAAAGATAAACCCCTCACTTACCTGAGATCTTTCAAATACAGTGGTGCCCCGCAAGACGAATGCCTCGCAAGACGGAAAACCCGCTAGACAAAAGGGTTTTCCGTTTTTGAGCTGCTTCGCAAGATGAATTTCCCTATGGGCTTGCTTTGCAAGACGAAAACGTCTTGCGAGTGTTCCGATTTTTCCCCGCTCCCCCCCTTTTTCTAAGCCGCTAAGCCGCTAATAGCCTTTTAGCCGCTAAGCCGCTAAGCCTTTAATAGCCGCTAAACCGCTAAACCGCTAATAGTGCTAATCCGCTAATAGGGTTGCTTCGCAAGACGAAAAAACCGCTAGTCGAAGAGACTTGCGGAACGTCTTGCGAGGTACCACTGTATAGATATTGAAATATAGATAGATATAAAATAGTCACAAGCACAGCTAGTGTAGATTAAGCTTCTAGTGGCATGGATATGAGATTACAAAATCCTTACTCAAAATTACAGATTGGCTTAAGATTTCATGTTGACTGATTATCTCTTTTTCTTGCTAGCATGCTTCTCATCTAGTTATCACTCTTAAAAAAATAAATTTCAAAAACTATTTCTTAAAACATGATAATTATACCTGGGGAGCAAGCATGCATGGGTAAGCCAATATTTAAAAATCTTCTACTACAAACGACTGAAATTTGCACTAAAAACCATGAAGAAGAAGAGGAGGAGGAGTTTGGATTTGATATCCCGCTTTATCACTACCCTTAGGAGTCTCAAAGCGGCTAACATTCTCCTTTCCCTTCCTCCCCCACAACAAACACTCTGTCAGGTGAGTGAGGCTGAGAGACTTCAGAGAAGTGTGACTAGCCCAAGGTCAGGCTGATAGCAGAGGAAGTGAGCAGAATGTAATAGCCATTAAAGAATGATATAATCCTGGCAATATTGAAAGATCCAGCACATCCCCAAATAATGTGTGGTTTACACAGAGCGTATAAGTGCACCACTAAGGGGTTGAATACATTTTAAAAATTCAATTAAAATTAAGAGCAATACAGTATTATGGTTTAGGCAAGAAAATGAAAAGAGAAAGGCAATACTAACTCACTATTTATATAAGTTGTTTCATTTTATTGCTGCTTCCAGTGACGGCTATTCCAGTGTTAAGTAGATGTTTCTGCCAGCTTTTATTTTAGAAAACCTGGCACAGCACAAAAGTAATAAACTTGGATCTTTCATAAATTGTTTTAATTTACTTTGCTGTTCAGATAAAAGGAATGATATTTCCTGCCTCTAGAGTTTATTTTTAAGAGGTTGTAGAAGTAGCCAGAAAATTCTTCTGACATTACACACGCAAGAATGGTTAATTTCTTTTAAAGAGAGAGAGAGTGGTGTCTGAACTCAAGGCTGCTTGAAAGCCACAACCTGTGTGGAAGTCCTGCCCCATAACCTCATTATATGGGGACTGGCTCAAGGACTTGGCAGAGGGGGTCCAAACATTCTTTCCTAGGCTGAAACCATGGCATTAAAAATTATGTCCCATTCTTACTGCTCTAGTACTGGCAATATGGGTTCTTCTTCCTTCATAAATGGATTCAACTACAAGTTCTGAAAATGCTGCTGTTGTGACCTTCTGTTCTGTTCATGAAAGATCCCAGAAATTCTGCCAAGCAGTGTTAGGCTGTGTCAAAATCCAAGGACCTGCCTGCCCCAAAAATGAATTCCCAATACTTTGTAAATATGATGCAGCATTGGGAGAATCTGTGATGTCAAATGATGATTGACTCCTGACAAATAGCTTCAGGTAAGACTGAGCCTGGGGAGCCTTAGCTCAAACAAAGCCCTGGTGAACATTTTATGTATTGGCCAGACTTGAAAATGCCACTTTAAGTATGCTCAATGAGTTGGACCTTGTGGTTATTATTTTTTAACTTTATTTCTTTGAATGCTTCAGACAAACTGTTTTTTCGGTTTCCCCCCATTTCAGTTCATCAGGGGGATTGCTGTTTGAGAAATATAAGCTCAAAGCCCTCTTCAGTTCAGGGAAGTAGTTTCATGGTTCTTTTCATTCCAGATAAAACTATGATGCATTCACAAGGATAAATTGAGGATGGGAAACCTCAGGCCTGGAAATAAAATGTGGCCCCCCAGGGGTCTCTATCCAGGCTCTCAAGACTCTTCACAGGTCACACCCTCTTTTCAGCCACACTCCCCACCCAAAGGTTTTTGCCTGGCTGGAATGTGTCCTTGAACTCTGATAATACCTCTTGCTTATCTGGGCGGAGGATAAAGAGTGGTGTAGGAATTTGTGTGGAAACAAATCTACTGTACAATGGTAACATTCGCATTCATTGCCCTGTATACTTTTGTCTCTGGTCCCACATACCACTGGAATGCAGATCCTGGAAGGTTGTCCAGAACTGAATGTAGCGCTTGAGTTTAACATGGTCCCCCACACCTAACATAAATACTGGCATAAGACTTGCATGTTAGTTCCTTACATTCTGCCTTTAAAACACTGTGGTAACAGTGACTTTACCAACCAGACGTTTAAGTTACAGAGCATAATTCACCAGGTACATCTCCAGGTCAAGCTCTGTTGAAATTGATAGCAGTTGCCTAAGTGTAAAACTCTGCAGCTACCATTCATTGGAACGGAGCATGTGAAGGAGAAGATCACTTTTTCGATTGTGCCCATAGTGAGGCAAAAATAATTTAAAGAAGTATCACTAGGCTGGTAATGAATTATGGATTTTTCCACCTCCTAATACAATCTAGTTAGATGCTGGCTAACACACACTGCTGAATATTGTTTAGAGACCTTTAAAAAAGACAAAAGATTCAGCCAGTTACAAATGTGCATTTATAAAATGACAGAATAAAATATTGTAACAAATAGTTATTAAAAACACCAATGAACTAGAGTGCAATTATCCAAAATACCAAAACTAATATATATATATTTAATAGTTGCATCTGGCTAACAATTCATAAATATGTGGTGTTTGCAACATTACAGTGCTCAGTTTATCTTAAGGTTGTTTTTTCCCCAGGATGGGGAATACTGCAGCATTTCTCATTCTAGGGAGAAAAAACAAACTTAAGATATTCTGAGAGCAATGTATGAGAAACTTTTCCATGCCAGTGCCTGTGGTAGCCTGTTCTGTGAGAATGTATAAAACCTCTGGAGATAGCAGCCCAGCACCAATGCACTGTCAGTCAAAATTCACCTTTCTGTGTAAATGAAGAAATGTCTGTAGCCAAGCTCCCAGATGACTAGGTTGGGAAGCACTTTGATGCTGGCTAAGAATAGAATCAAAGGAAATGTAAAATGCAGTTGGCAAGGTGAACACAATATATGTATCTAAACCAAACTTATATTCAACCAATGCTACGACTGCAAAGTCAATCATAACAATGACTTGGGTTTTCCACTAGTGCCTGGATTTTTTCCTTATCTGATCACAATTTTCCTCAAGTCTTAAAGTATAATTTCTTCGACTGTCATGGTTTTAGATTCTTGCAAGAAACCACTCTCATGAGAATAGAACACAGAAAAAAAATCATCTCCAAACAGTTTACAAAGTGATGGTGAATATAAGCTGGTACAGAATCTACATTTAAAACCTGAATTTCAAATACATCATACTGTTTGCCACAAGTTCTGTACATAAAGGTAAAGGTAAAGGGACCCCTGAGCATTAGGTCCAGTCGTGGCCAACTCTGGGGTTGTGGTGCTCATCTCGCTTTATTGGCCGAGGGAGCCGGCGTACAGCTTCCGGGTCATGTGGCCAGCATGACTAAGCCGCTTCTGGCGAACCAGAGCAGTGCACAGAAACGCCGTTTACCTTCCCCCTTGAGCGGTACCTATTTATCTACTTGCACTTTCATGTGCTTTCAAACTGCTAGGTTGGCAGGAGCTGGGACCAAGCAACGGGAGCTCACCCTGTTGCGGGGATTCAAACCGCCGACCTTCTGATCAGCAAGTCCTAGGCTCTGTGGTTTAACCCACAGCGCCACCCGCGTCCCTTGCTCACTGAATATTCATATTTGTGTGTTCTTAACATTTTAATACCCAGTAGGAAATCACAGAAAATACCATGTCAAATGTGTAAACCTGTGGCCCAAGCGACGGATAGATGTAGACCTGGTGCAGGGACTCTTCACCACTATTCCATATCAAGGCTGACATAAATGAGAAGAGCCAGCGCTGGTGATGCTTTGCAGAAAGTGAGGGATACCTGTTGGAAGGCTCTAGGCCTGCTGTTAAGTAGAGCAAAATGGGGAAATGGCAGGCATGAAGGAAGAAGTTAAGAAGCTGAAGGTCTTGTGGGGGTGAGAGAGTGGAGTTCAAGGCAGGGGGTCTGAAGCAGGGTTGGACTTTGATAATATGGCACCCAATGTGAGGCTAAATTTTGCCCCCATCACCTGACAGAAGGAAGGCAGAAGAAAGAAAGTTGCTTCCTTGCCTTCCTCCGGCTGTTTTTGCTGTGGGTGGCTAGCACAGAGGAGGAGGAGTAGGAACAATCCTGATGGCGCTATATATATAGGGCAGTGCACAAGTCATTCATCTAAATTAGCATAACTCTCCAGTCTAGGATGGCCACTTGTCATGATTTAGTTAGGACAGTCCTAGAGTTCTTTATCTGAAGGGCTGTTCAGTACAAGTACAGTTTAAAGATCAAGGTAGGGTGGGGGCCCTGAAGTTTCTGATTAATGGTTAGCACCTGGACAGCAGACTGAGCAGGGACATGTGGCACCTGGTCACAGTTTCGTGCATTCCCCCCCCCTCAGTTTCATGCATTATGGCAGGGATGGTGAACCTATGAGCCTCCACATGTTTTTGGGTTACAGCTCCCATCATTCCCAACCCCAGTCATCTTGGAGGGTCACAGGTTCTCAAGCCCTGAACTAAAATTATTTCTAAGTGTGCATCTACGCATGTAAATCAGCATATTCAATTCTAGGCAAACATATTATCCTCTCTCTCTCTCTTTTGTCAATGCATAAATGGCTATCCTACTCTATCCACCTGCAGGGTCAGGTCTAATTCAGGCTTCCACCATGCTGTTGGATATGCAGCATCACAACCCCAAGTTACAAGGTGAAGCATTCCATCCCACTCCTGGAACATCTAGGGTGATGCAAAAAAGATGTATTCTTGCTTTCACTGATGTAGCCTATGTGCTGAGGCTCTTGGAAAGTATAAACTAGTGCATTCTTGCAGGGAACGCTTTGACTTTGGGTGCAAAGGATGCTTCCAATATGGAAGCTCCTGGTGCAGGAGAGAAAACTTATATGGGTCAGTCCCTAATGCTGTTCCATGTGTACAAGGCCAGCAAAATTTCATTCAGTGATTTTAAACCATATCGTGCCAAATTCTCATGATCCACATAATTTGGTTCAGTAACAATAATCAATCTCAATTTCAGCTCTCTGCTAATTCATCTAAATGTATTCAGAATGCATTTGCTCGCTCTAATTCTTCTAGCTTGTTTAACTTTTCCCTCACATTCCTTTGGTTGGCTAGGGAAAATGATCTGATTAAAGCTCCTTTATAAGCAGCATAGGCTTCTTTTGTACTTTTGCAAAGCTGAAAATGATTGACAAGACATTAATAATAAACCATAATGCAGCGAGTCTCCATACTGCTAGCAACAACAGTGGCTGGTTCAAAGCCAGCTACCAATGGTTGGAAGTAATAATGTGCCCACATACCTGGCAGCAACAACAGAACACTCGCTGATAGATGGGAGTAAATATAAAGGCTGATAGTACTGTAATAAAACAATGATGATAGCCCAAAATTATTTATTACAGGTCAGGAATGCTGCTGCTTGTGCAGGCAATGCTATAAATGGGAGTTGACATCAAATGGATGACTTGGAGGAGGCAAGCACGGCCTATTTCAATTTGGGAGTCACCATTTCATTTGTTTTAGAGTAAAAGCTATTATCAGGGTTGAACTAAATGTGATCTTCAGTGGCTCCAATGATAAAGTGAAAGTTAATTTCCAACCTTCTCTGCCTTTTGCATGAGCTTTTATAAAAATAATGAATGTCTAATTTGCCATTAAAAACATAAGCCACTTTTCTTCTGGTATGTGAGCTGCTTCTATTATTGTTATTATACTTCTATAAAACTTCCAAAACATCAGTCTTAAAATATACACTCTATGATTTAAATAGGGTGGAGAAAGCTTTTCAGCCTGAAGGCCACATTCCCTCCTGGGCAACCTTCTGAATACACATGTCAGTGGTGGGCAGGGCCAAAGGATCAATAAATGTGTATAGTAACTAGTTTGTTTACATTCTCCCACCCCTCTCTTTCCGCCATCCAGGTATTATCAGAGTCCAAGGACATATTTCTGCCAGGCAAAACTACTCAAAGAAGGCACAAAGCAGGGCAAATGAGGTGTGTTGCCTGCGTTGTGTCCTGGGAGAGGCCAAGAGAGTTGCATTTTACTCCCAGGGCTGAGGTTTCCCATCCCTGATTTAAATGGACACATTTCCATTTCAACTTTTGTGTCTGTATGGGAAGAGTCACAGCATGTTTCAAAGCTCCTGAATATTGTCAACATGAAGAGATGGACATTTCACTAGGGCACTGTTTTGTTTTGTTTTCCCATTTTTAATATCTGGCTTTCTTACACTTTCTTTACAGCTGTATTTGAGCCTACAGGTTCATTACTCCTGACACAGAAGGTAGATATCAGAAAGTTCTGATCATATCCCCTGGAATGCAAAAGATACCATCAACCCAGTTAGTGAATTGCAAAGCTGCCTCTGTGACCCTCTTCCAAAAGCAACACATTTATATAGGTAAGGCTGGTACCCCTAGAATTTTGGCACCCTAGGTGGTTGTCTAGTTTGCCTCTATGGTTGGGATACCCTAATGTCACTATATTGTAAACACAAGACAACTCTTCCTGCTTTTCTTGAAGGAAATGAATATGTGCTTTGGTATGCATGCCTTGGCCCATGCACTTTATTTATTTATTTTTTTAAGAAAAGGTCGCTCCATGAATTAATTAACCAGAGATATATAGATTCTTCTGAGGAGGAGTAAAAAAAAGCGCATTGCAGGAATATTAGGGGAATAATCTTTCCCATTAATGACACCATGTCTAAATGGATGGCTGAGCCATAATTTGCACCCAAGACCATGTTGATCTGTTTGTTTACCAATATAGGCTTGTTCTCTACAATGAGGATACATTTTAAAACGTAAAGATAACTATTAGAAAAGAGGTTGACATCTCTTACATGCAAAAGATGTATAATTAAATAATATCTTAATAAGGTGAACCAAGGAGGAATATTTTCCCATCTTGTAAGGAAAAGGAAACGGCCTCGGCCTTGTATACCTGAAGGAGCGTCTCCACCCCCATCGTTCAGCCCGGACACTGAGATCCAGCACCGAGGGCCTGCTGACAGTTCCCACACTGCGAGAAGTGAAGCTACAAGGAATCGGGCAGAAGGCCTTCTTGGTAGTGGCATGTAGGAATACCCTCCCATGTTAAGGAGATAAGTAATTATATAACATTTAAGAAACATCTGAAGGCAGCCCTGTATAGAGAAGCTTTTTAAGGTTTAATGTTTTGCTATGTTTTTATATACAGTGGTACCTCAGGTTAAGAACATAATTCGTTCTGGAGGTCCGTTCTTAACCTGAAACTGTTCTTAACCTGAGGTACCACTTTAGCTAATGGGGCCTCCCGCTGCCACTGCACCGTCGTCATGCGATTTTGTTCTCATCCTTAACCCGAAGTACTATTTCTGGGTTAGCGGAGTCAGTAACCTAAAGCGTCTGTAACCTGAAGCGTCTGTAACCCGAGGTACCACTGTATGCTGGAAGACTTCCAGAGTGGCTGGGGCACAAATAATAATTATTTGACCGAGTACAAATAATAATCATTTTTATGATTACCAACTCTATGTGTTGAAATCAAGATTGCAACCATTTTCCTAATAATAATTATGAGGAAAAGGGTTGCAATCTTGATTTTGACGCATAGAGAGAGTTGCTAATAAATCTGCTCACTTGCCATTTTGGGCTAGTTCAGATGTAACAATAACAAAATGTAATGAAAATATCTCTTGCCCCCTTATTGCCTCCATTCAACCACATGCCAGAATAGAAGACTTCTAGGGTTTGTTAAAGCAAACCTCTAGAACTATATTCAGAGATTTCATGCCTTGTCTTCTTCATCAGATCATCAGGCCTGATCATCAGCAAAGACATTACCATGGAAGAACTGCCATAAGGTATGCCAATTGTGACAAAAATTTCAAAAAAATTAAAAGGAAGCTTCGTGGCAACCAAAATGGCAGTTTTAATATTTATTTACCTTATTGTATTTTGCAAACTACTGTAGTGTTACTCAGATGAAGAGCAATTAATATTTTTAAATTAACAATTATGATTCATTTATCTAAGGTGATACCCCAAGAAAGATGAAAGAGACTAAACCATGTGGAATATCTGCACTGGCAGCATACTTTGACTGAATCTAGGGTAATAGCTGTTCCCTCAGAAAGGTATAGAAAAATATTTTTAGTGCTGGAAAATCATAAAGTGAGCAGTCTATATGAAGTGTCCTCCATCTTCAGCTGCCAATTATCTATTTTACAGAGTGGGTTCATTTCTCTCTACAAATCTTCACGTTAGCTTTTTAATGCTCTTTTCACTACTTTCCTTCTGGCTCTGTATAGTTATTATAAGAATAATCACTTCACTTGCTTCACTCCCCCACCCAATTTCTGAAAGTCAATAGGTGCTGCACTTAAAAGTAGCATATTTTTGTCATTAGTTAGAAAGAACCTAATATATCATAATACAGTAATGTATACAATAATACTGCTGCTGTGACCATTATTTAACATTTATTAAGTGCCCAACAGTATACAATGCTCTAAGGTACATATTAGAGAAGGGGTGTATGTGTATCACACATATTGTAAACTGACAGGCAGATTAGTCAGTCATTGACAAGGATATATTTTGAGTGCAATTATTGATCTATATTTGTAGATGTTCTTCAGGGCAAGTGGCAACAATTTCACTTTTAAGGACATATCCCCGTTTGATAGATTTGCAGTCTAAGAACAAAAATTATCACCCCAAGAGAAATAAAATAAAATGATTGCTGACCAGTATTTCACATTTGCATTTGCTTTTCACCTAAGCATGTTTTAAACAAATATATATTGACTCTGAGACTTATCATAGTGTGGGTGGAGTATCCAAGGCTTCATGAGAAGTACCTTTTAAAAATAAAAATAAAAAGGTAGAATTCTCATTAAGCAGCTGTCTAGTGTGGGAAGGGGAATCAAGTCCTTTGTTCCCCACTCCTGAACAGCTGATTGCCAGAATATTTTCTTCCTTCCTTTCTTCCTTGTGCTTTTGTTTTTAGTTTATGCTCAAAATTCATCCTCCCATGGATCAGGGAACGCAGTTGCAGCTGTAGGACCTTTTTTTTTTTTTAAAATGATGTTTATTGAGAATTTTAAAGTTACAAAGAAAGAAGAAAGAAAAGACAAGAGAAGGAGAAGAAGAGATAAAGAAGTAGATAAACATAACAATTAAACAATACAGATCAATAAAAACCAAAGTAAAAAAAAAGTAACAAAACACACAATACATCTAAATCAAAAAACAAAAATAAACAAACAATTAAAAGACAAGTCTAATATTCCCAAATCTTTAACTTTCATTAACTTATTTCAACAACCTTCTCACACCTCCCTTTTTTGTATTCTAGTTGTTAATTATCTCAGCAAATCCTTTCCATCTTTCACAATATTCTGTCATTTAAATTACCTTAATCTATTTTAAACTTATCTTACCTAAAGAACTCTAAAACTTAAAACTTATATATACCAAATTCTTTTAACCATAACATATTCTTTCATAATTCTTTTTGACATTTCTGCTAAGGCCAAATAATTTCATTCCAACATTTTTCTAATACTCATTAATTTTACAATACTTTTCTAAATAAATTTTGAAACTTTCTTCCAATCTTCATCCATCGTCTCTTCTTCCTGGTCTCGGGTTTTGTCAGTCCTTTCTCGTCTATCTAGTCCATCAACCTGGTGCTCTTATGTCCGAGGCTCTTAAATCTTTTCCATGTCCCTTCCGCAGGTCTTCTTCTTGTTTATACCTGCCCTTTACTTCATCTTTTGTTGATCTTTTTCTTGTTTTCTTTCCTTTCTCATTGGGGGGTAGGTCTCGGGAGGACTCCAATCCAAAAGTATCTCCATCTCTCCTCAGCAGATTAGCCCATTCCCCACAGTCCCATTCCCCACAGTCAACACTGTAATCCAAAAAATATTTAAGAGCATGTTTCAAAGTCTTTCCAAAATTAAGAGCCCTCACAACTCCAGACCCCCCCTGGTCCACTCCAGATTTGAACTTCAAGAACAGCGGCTTATACTCCTGCAAGGCCTCAGATCTCTCCATTTGTGTTATTTGAGGTTCAACAACAACCTCCTCCATTTTCTTCTGCCCTTGTGCTTGCCCTATCAAAACAGATTCCTGAGCTGGTTCCTGAATGGTTTCTATATGGGTATTCGCCGTTTGTCCAAAGTTTTTAACTGCAACAGTCATCAAATCCATCTTCTCATGCATCTGCTCCAGCAAGGCACTTCTCTTGCAAAAAGCAAGCACCAAGACTTCTTGTAAACACCCCCCCCCCCAAGGTTAGAGTCTGGTCTCACGGTCCTAATCATACAGCTGTGAGGTCCCCAGATCAGCTCCGGCAACAAATTAACAAGCTCCCTCTAGAGGAGACAATTTCTATTTGTATCCATCTTTTAAAAGCAAGACCAACAAAGAAAAATTACTTTCACTTTTCAAATACTTTGTTTCTTTTGATTGCAAGAAGCAACATTGGAATCAATATATTTCTCTCTTTTTTTACTATCTGTCAAAAGACGTTCCGTTCACAGTCGATGAACTTTCCCCATAAATTTCTGTCTCTGACAGAAATTTCCCAGGTTTGAGACGGTGGAAAATTTATCTTTCTTTACTCTCTCTCCTGCAGGCTTAAACAGTCAAAAATCCCCCTCTTTTCTCCTGCTTCCAAGAGGGGTTTTGGTGGTGATGAATGAAGGAAATTTAGAACTTTATATACGACTTTCCAGACTTTAGCTTACAAAGTTTTTGCTTCAATCTATTTACAAAAAATGGGAGGCGGACTTCCTGTTTAGAACCTTCCCATTTTGATGCCAAATTGAAATATTTCTTAATATTTAATCCAATTTTCCGTTCTACTCACGGATACTTATTTAGAGTCCAATTGTCCACAGAAAAAAGTCATCGCTCTCCGGCAACGGCTGTGCAGATTCACTCCGTAAAAGTAGCGGTTGATTCAAAACACCGCACCACTCACCCCACGTCGCTTCGGACCCCCCAAAAAGGGTTTCCCTGCGAGTAGGGGAGGCGCTCCTGGTGTCAGCTGAATCCCACGTTCCCAGGCTTCCTCCACCTGGGATTTTTAAAGGGTCTCTGCCTTCGCCGCGGCGGCAAGACCCGATTTTCATGGAGCGGGTTCCTCTCTGTCAGAGGAACTCCGCCATTACCGATGGCGCTGTCCCGGAAGTCGCAGCTGTAGGACCTTACTTCATCAGCATATGGTCCCTATCTGAATTCATGTGAAAATATTTTGGATATTGGAAGAAGGACTTGTGATGTAGCTTCAGACTCTGTAGAAATATTCTACATACAGTATATTTTCATAAAGTAGTCTAATAGTTCCTTTTTTATTGAAGCACACAATTTTTTGTTCGGTGCATATAGAGATTTCTTTGCTTTTGCCTTTTTTTAAAAAATCTGTTAACCACTGAAAACAATCTGGGAATTTTTTAAAAGGAAAACAAAAATAAAGCAAATCTGCATATAGCATGTTTTAATATGTAAATGATTGTTTTGAAAAGAATAAAAGGCTGTAAATATTTTGAGAAGTGGGCCCCCAGTGCCTCTTAAGAATTCAAAATTGCTCCAGGTGCCGGGTAATTATGTAATATATAGTAAACCAGCTGGTCTGAATGGGTCTCTGGGGGGTTGGATGATATCAAAACGCTCTACTCTCCCGGCGAGAGCTATAATCAAGCAGGCAATACTATAAAGTCAGTTGAAAATGACATTGAGTTGTTGGCTTTTAATGCATTTTAAGGCAGATGTTAAACTATACATTGTGTTTCTGTAACAGGATTTGGGGAGGATATTTGTCTGACAAATGATATTCTGCATGGTTTCACATAGAAAAAGTTTCATATTTTCTTAACAAATAGCTCAATGTTGATTTTCCCGCTAGTCTAAAAAGAAACAAAGGGACAAAAGTAAGTGTGTGTGTGTGTGTGTGTGTGTGTGAGAGAGAGAGAGAGAGAGAGAGAGAGAGAGAGAGAGAGAGAGAGAGAATGAAAGGGTGTGTGTTATTATACTACCATTGCCAGCTATTTTTCTGACAAGGGAATAAGTTGAGAGTAGATAATCACAGTCTCAAGCAGCCTTGCTGTGATTCCCATTGTCACAGAAGTTGCTCATTCACACCC
The DNA here is from genome assembly GCF_965112155.1 of Podarcis liolepis. Taxonomy (NCBI): domain Eukaryota; kingdom Metazoa; phylum Chordata; class Lepidosauria; order Squamata; family Lacertidae; genus Podarcis; species Podarcis liolepis. The sequence continues at coordinate 66,545,582 of NC_139557.1, read as the reverse complement.
CTCCCTTGCCTCTGGAGTTGTCAATTACAGCTTGGGGCAGGTTAACCTAGGGTCCACTACTTCTGCTGTGCTACAAGTGTAGCCTACAATCCAACAAGGCACCCCTAATGTCCAAGTGCTGTTGAAACTGAGGAAGAGAAATTTGGAATGGTGACAACGATCATTGTTATGAAACCCAGTTGTCAGAAAGCAAAGTATGAAACAGAATGAACCTTAGAAGTCACCTAGTTTCCTCTGTTGAGTCCAATATCTGCAATGCAGGCTGCAACTGCAGCATCCCTGACAGATGGTCATGCAACTTCTGCTTAAATACCTTCAGCAGAGGATTGCTCACTACCTCCCAAGACACTATGCTGCTTTGTCAAACAGCTCGTACTATTAAGAGGTTTCTCCCAGAGTGGAAGCCAGTTAATCAGTTCTGTCAATGAAAGTCCCGCACGAGGACTTCAACTCATGCAATGGGGTTTCCCCCTCTCCTCCCCCTATAAGCTAAGGTTACCAGACGTCCCCGTTTCCCAGGGACAGTCCCCATATAAAATCCATTGAAGTTGAAAAGTGTCCCCGGATTCATTGAAAAAAATCTGGTAACCTTACTATAAGCCCACCCCCCACAATTTGCTTGGGGTGGATGGATTGGTAGAACCCACAGAATAGTGTGCAGACAGAGGAGGGGGATGCTCCGTATGGCAAGCCAAAATGCTTGCCCTGATGGAATGATCATCTTAGCATGACGCTGAAATCCTTCCAATGTTTTAGCTGAAATCTGCTTCCCTGCAATTTCTGCCCATTTGCTAACACACCTCCTCTAGGTCATTACTCCCAGTTTGACAATTTTGCACCAAGGCAGAATTTCAGCAACAATGCAGCCAAGATGGCATGGAAGAACAATGAACCGTATTGCCTAACCAAATCAGAAGAAAGAGGCTTGCATGTAAATTAAGATGCTACCTAAATATTGCACAGAATTGTACAAGTGTAAAACTCAGCTTATGAGAATGTTAGAAAAGTAGGGCTCTTTTCAACTATGCCCATCAGTTAATGTGGTGGTGTGCAGCACTCACCTGATCTCCTGACACCTGAGTTGCTGCTGCTTACCAGAAAGGAGAGGGGAAGAGGCAAGGCAGTGGACAGGTCAGCACAATGCAAATGTGCTAAACTGATGCTCCTGCTAGTGCATTTGCACTGTGCTGGCCTGCCTGCCACCTCACCCCTCCTCCTCTTCTTCCTGGTATGGGGGCAGCAACTCAGCCAATGGGAAATCAGTGTATACTGCCACCCCCTCCATACTGTCTGCTACAGATGCCAATAGTATGTTTGTTTATACATGAGAGGTAGCCATCTGCTTTCTAAGAAGAAACCCTTCATATTAGCATTTTCCATCCTGCCAGTTGCAAACTAGCAATTAAAATACCTTGCCCTCAGAGACTGATGCCTTCCAAAGGGCTCTGGGGGATTTCCCAGCTGACAAGTCTAGTGATACTGTCAAAGTCTAGGTCAATCTGAGGAAATCAGAGATGACTTGGGTGGTTGACACACATGCATCCTGCCATGCCCTCTTCCACTTCACCAGCCTGGAAAGATCTGTGATAAAGCCTGATGAGCCTGAGCCTGATGAAGCAGATTAGAAAACAGCTAGAATGCAAGAAAAGACTCTAGACAAATAAAACCAAATGCAAGTGCATGCTCATTCTTGAGCTTACTCTGGCAGTGTAAGCCCCCCCCCCCATTGTATCATTGACTTGTCCTCCAGTGGAACTATACAGTGGTGTGCAGTCCAAACACACCAGGGTCAAACACAGGGAATCAATTCAGGTACAAAATCTGTTTGATAGATCAGGTTTCATTCCAAGGTCAATACCACAGGAAGTCCAAACACGGTGCAACTCAGCACGCCTTGTGAAATTCAGAGATGAGTGGGGATTTGCACCCTCGTCATCCAGGTTTTAGTCAAGTACGCTAACTACTATATTAAACTGACTTTAATTATATTGATGCTATAGCTGAAGGGTTAGTGTTTCTTTTATAATTGTTACTGCATTTATATTGTTTCTTGCTTATTGTTCTAATGTGTTTGTATGTTTTATTGTATAACTTGTAAATTGCTTTGGGACTTTTTAGTATAAAGCAAAATACAGAATAACAAATACAAATCAAATAATTATGGAAAGATATAGTAGTTGTGACCAGTGATGCAGTGGAATGCCCCCAAATGAATGTATTTTTATTCAAGGAAAAACCAGGGCAAGTGTTTCAGTGCATTAAAATGTGTTGACATAATAGAATAAAGCCATTTCTGAATAACCTAACAAATCTAAATAATTGTTGTAAACACAGATTTCTTTGTGTAAACACAGATCTGTTGTCATCATAATGGCATAGGCTTTATATTCCATACCTGCGATTCAAAATATCATATTTGTTCTTATAAAACACATGGCTGTAAATATCTCTTTCAAATGCTCCTTTTTTTGCTGGTAACATCTACTATTGTACTTCATTGATTGCCTGAGGTTCAAAGACATGGCCCTGCAGGAAATTAATCACAACAGGCTAAATGGGTGATGTACAAAATTTATGTTGTAAATTGCTCAGCCACTATATGATAATATATGTGGAGAAAAGCTACAGAGCAGCTTTACAGACCACATCAATATCTAACTTCCAATTGGCACACACAGACACCAACACACCCACAACACACACACCATGATTTCTGAGGCACAACTGTGATAAATCTACTTTAACAGTCTAGATTTGCACACCCTCCCAAAAGGTGGTGCTCAAAATTCCATTCCTATCTCTGTCCACCCACGTTTCCCATCTGCCTTGTTCACTACTTCCATCCATCAAATTCTTTGCAAGCATGCATTGTGAAAGTAGAAATGCTTCTCTAGCCATATGTTTTTGTGTATGTTTTCAAACTATTCACAGAACACAATACTTTCTTGAATTAAGTTTACAGAGTGTAATAACTATCTTGTTCTGAACGTTTCAGTCAGAAACCAGGCTTTAAATAAAGGACAAAACAAGAACAGCAGACAGTCCGACGTTTCCAATCCTAAATATGCACCAACCAAATTGTAAAAGGACCCTGCCAGAGACAAGCAGTTACGTTTTTCAGCTGTGCGCTAATGGACATGTATAAGCACCAATCCACCCATCTTTCTATGATGCTAAGAGAGATTTGGGAGAAACAATTTATTTCCCTCATTCGATGAAACCTGGATAGAAATTTTGGGACTCTCATTATCTGTGTGGATGTTGGCTATTTCTCAGTAATACCTCTTCAAGCTGAAATGAACAAAGTAACAGCTGTTGGCACGGATCCACTGGCAAGCACCCACTACAAAGCATGCTCATGTCTATGGCCTGCCAAATGAAACCTTGGATGGTCTTAGAAGTCAAAGAGCTGCTAGGGGCACAGAAAAGCTGTGGTTTCCAAAACAGCAGTGAAGTTTAAGTAAAAAAAAAAAAAATACTTTGCAGGCAAACCCTTGTGGATTCAGAATCAATTGGAAGTGCCTGCAAATGGGTGAATGATTAGGTAGATTTGCACTTTCTAATTAAAGTTTTATAACATAGTAAGCCAATAAGAAAAGTATAATGAAACTGATTAGTCTGGAATTTACTGCAAATGTTTCAAAATGGAAGATCTCCTACATCATCCCTTTACCTTCCCAACTCAATCAGTTACTTAATTTGTAAAGGAGAATATGTTGAACAATAAAAAGCACTATATGACATTAGGGCAGTATTCACAACATTTGTTGACCTCTTTGCTTAAAATTCCACTTTCTTTCACTAACAACAGCATCAAATTTATCAAGGGATAAGACTTTGTGTGGTTATGACAGCTGATCTTTTAAAATTGGACAGATGATATCTTTTTAGCATCCTGCAGAGAGGCTTAATCTTGCAGTCAATCATTTTTTACATCTACCTGTCCTTAAGAGCCAACATTCTAGTCACCCATTGATGGGAAGTAACACCTGAGCTTTCACCTTATTTTTCCATCAGTAACTTCTGGGCTCATTCCAGTGAGTGAATTATTGTAGTATTACTTTGCTACTACTAAAGGCAGTAGCAGCATTTAAGTGCCCACAATAGCAATTTCACAATAAGCATCACTGGTTATTATGGGAATTTCTGCACTAATCTGACTTATCTTGGGAAATAATGCAATAGATGACAGTGCAAATTATTCTTGGGGGGGGGGAGAGATTACAGAAGAATCACAGCTGTTTCCAAATAATACAAAATAATGCATTATACAAAACCCAACAATATCTTAAGAACATTGAGCAACTTCAGTTAAATTCCAACAAATGTCCAGGAGAACAAGTATATTTTTAACCTGGCATCAAAATCCCAGCAAAGTTGAACCATTCCACACCTCCTTGGTTAATACTAGGGCTCTGCTGAAGCCACATATCTGACTTCAAAAACCTACTTGGGAGTTTTAAACCTACCACCATTTCATTTATTAAGAAGTTATTATTCAGTTACTGTTGTTGTTTGGGGCTGTGAACAGGAACAAAGTGTCTTATCCATCTTACTAGCAATGGCAGCTGGTGCCCCTCCGTCTTCTTTCAATAAGTGCAATGAAGGCTTTCTGACCTCACTCTGAATTGGTTTTATGACATTGCCACATAGCCAAATCTTTCTCACATCTTCAATAAGACATTTCAGAGGGAGATCATGGAGCAGTTTCTTCAGTCTAATCCCCAAAAAGATGAAAGTCAATTTGGTAAGGTAAACTGTGCTAATGAAAAGCTGCTGAAAGGGCAGCAAAGAAATAAAAATTATGCTACTATTTTGTTAACTGCTAAAGTCCCAAACAGAACAATTTTTGTGTGCTTCAACAAAAAAATAATAATTTCAAAATTTAAATTCTCTATGCTTAGAAGATTGTTTCAAATATGATATAAAAATAAACTGGTGCACCAGGGATCTTAAGCAACTTCCTTGTGGAGTACTTTACTTTAAACTTAATTGGCCTTGAAGGCTTCCTCTTGCCTTCAGATTTAATGATAATTAAGGCTGCATTTCATTATAATTCAAAATAGCTAAAACTCCTACACAGAAGCAGGCCTGCTGTAAATCTGAGTGTCCTGGTGTTTTAAAAGACAAAATATTGCAGTGGTTTTCAACACAAATTGCATGCTTCTAGTAAAGGCATCTGTCATTCAGTTCATTATCTTTTTGTAAATGAATTTGTACTTTTATTTGTCCTCTTTGGTCTGCAATTTGAATCTATTTAGTCAAGTTTATTTCTGCATAATCAGCATAATTTGTTTTGTAACCATGTGTCCTTTACATAAATCTGCATTTTGGCTGTTCTCCAGCAGCTTCAATGCATGCATAGAACTCTGTGCGTGCAAGAGCTTATCAGTCTCCTTGACCGAGCAGTGTGTGCTCCATATGTGCAAGGCGGAATTGTGCACACATGATAACAGGAGTGGCTTTGGGTGACCACAAGCCACTGCATAGTCCATTGCTTCAATCCCTTTGGAACTAACAGAGCTTTATAATGGCTAACTGTTCTGTACTGGGGTTTTGTTGCTGTTGGGTTTCTTTGCTATAAAGTATTCATGTCATGTCTATGCTGAGATGAAAGCCTACCAGGCTTACCGTACATGTTGAGTATACCAGTGGTACCTCGGGTTAAGTACTTAATTCGTTCTGGAGGTCCGTTCTTAACCTGAAACTGTTCTTAACCTGAAGCACCACTTTTGCTAATGGGGCCTCCCACTGCTGCTGCGCTGCCGCCACACAATTTCTGTTCTCATACTGAAGCAAAGTTCTTAACCCGAGGTACTATTTCTGGGTTAGTGGAGTCTGTAACCTGAAGCGTATGTAACCTGAGGTACCACTGTACTGATTTATGGAAGTGAGATATAGGCAACTCACTCCCACTGGGACCAATGTCTCTATGCCTTCCATATGCACTGTATACACATATATATGATTACAATATACTATTAAGCCAGGTTCCCGTCGCTGTGGGGCTCTAGCTCAAGCCGGCTCCACTCCCATGGCCAGAAGAGGGGCAGCAGGGAGCTTCCTTCCCCTGGGTGGTCTGGCTGCCTGCAACTCCACATAAGGAGCAATACCTGAGCAACGCAATTAAGCGCAATAAAACAAATTATGCCTGTAATGGTTTACCACAGCTATCGTAAGCCTAGATGTAACTACAACTTTAAGGAGGATTTCACAACACTCAAACCCCATGTAAACCAGGTCAGCTCTGACCTTTTTATGATCCAGGATGGGCAAGTGCTAAGTGCAGACATTGTTGTTATCACCTTCCCAACCTTCCCCATGGTTTCAGATTTGAAACCAGGTAATTATCATTAGTTATATTATGTCATATAACTAGTAATGATGGGAAATTATAATGTAGTTATCATATTACATGTCCACATGATCTCAAACCCTTCATAAATTATGTTTACACTTACAGAATAATTTAGTTTGCTCTGTAACAATATGTTTTAAAGGCGCGAAAAATAGAAATGCCACAACATTTATTCCTTTCAAGGAATAGACTCTCTGTTACATAAAGTGGACAAATAGCTAAAAAAAATACACTTCCTACATCTCACAAAAGCAAGGAAAAACTTCTGTGTACATATGTCTCATGACAATAGTTCATCTTAATACAATCTGGTTGAAACAGCTACCACAGAAAATTGTTCACAGTTTGCTGGCACCGTGGGAGCCCACCGTTACTGACAAGATTGAGAAAACTGTCAATGACAATTCAGGGCTTTGTCTAAGTGAGAGATCCAAGTGCTTTGCTTCTTTTATATATAATTGTATCTTCTCCACATCTCCTTAAATTTCTATTCATGTCCATTAGTCCTTGGCCTGCATCAGCTTCACTTAATCCAATGTCTGAAATTGCCACAATCTAGGTTTTATATCATAATTTTTATGAATCTTTGTGACTGCTACCTTTTTTAAGCTGAGGAAACAGAGTGGTGTTTGTTGTGCTCTATATACTAATCCACCTGCTTGTACTACAGTTCCTCAGGGCCCGCTGTTCTGCATAATGTTAGTTCATTTTCTTTATCATGAATGTTTGACAGACATAAATAAACCATCTTATCTACCTATGCTATACTTTTATTTTAAAAGGTCTGTTTACAGCTGAAGCTCCGATATCAAAGGCAGTAGTCTTTTATTCACAGGAAAATAAATCTGTAACTTTTATTATCACATATTTTTCATTACTACACTATAAAGCCTCACCTGAAAAGAAAACCACTTTAACTTAACAATCCTACTTCTATTAAAGTCAGAGGAAAGACTTGTGTTTCACCTTGTCTCCAGTCCTTAGATATCTGTGCCATTTGAAATGCGAGATTTACAGATGTTGAAATAGACAATAGAAGATTATGTTTCCTTTTCTACTGTATGTATAAAGCCAGTGTTTAACTATAGTCAGACTATTTGAAATGTATTGTCTATTAATTTCTTAAAGTTTGAGCTCCACAGTAAAGCAAATAGGTATTTGGCAATGCAACAAAGCTTCATCTCCTCCTAACTGCAGGCTCCTATGTGACCCGAAATGAGCTCCAAGGGTTGGTTGCTAGAGGGGGAAGAAGAAAATCTGGAAGACCCATTGCACATACGAGTGGATATCATTCAATACAATATTACCTTAGATTTGTTAGCTGTCTAATGCTGCAGCCTCTAGGCAATGCACAATATCATCTTAAAACAGTTCAATATAATGATGCAATAGTCAATAAATAAACACATGAGCTGAGCATCAGTTTTGAGGGAGCAAGATAGCAAAAGATGTTAAAATGGTTTCATTTTTATTACTAAAAGCCTCTTTGTAAATCTCTTTTGAAAGGCCTGGAAAAGATAGCATCTATGTAGTTAGCTACTCTTTTTCATGTCTACATTGTTCTGCATAAAGAAAGGCAACAAACCCCTGTCAGCGCAAAGGTGAAGAGCCAGTTCACTTTTGCACCAAGCATCTGATTGGGAACTGAGCAGCTGAACTCAGCACAGACAAAATTCTTTCAGATCACGCAGGCTTAAAACAGAAGCGGCATATAAAAGTCCAAGAGAGAACATACTGTGTAGAACAGAAAACCTCAGAAGAAAACCCAATGGTTACATGTTGAGCAAATACTTTCTATATACAGTCATACCTTGGGTTACAGCTGCTTCAGGTTGTGTTTTTTGGGGTTACGGACCGCCAAAACCTGGAAGTACCGGAACGGTTGCGCATGTACAGAACTGCTAAATCGCGACATGTGACCAAAGCTGTAGACAATCTGCTCCAAATTCACTCTTAGAAACATCAAATCAAACAGCAACTATGTTACTATGCATTGTAAGTGCACAAAGGCTGTAAAATAAAACTGGAATAAATTTATCAATTGCATCCTATAGTGGGTTTTTTTTTAGGCCATAAAGTTATGCAGCAGAAGATGGGTTTCCAAAAAACGTAAGGCTAACCCCAAGCAGTGTGTTCCATGAAGAATTTACTTTTCTGTTAGTAATTTGTTCACATAGTTTTTCAATACAATATACCAATTTCTAAAAAAAACTGTATTTCATTAGTTATTGAAAGTGCATGGATCAGTCTAAAGCAACACTGATATCTTGGCTTGACTTCATCAGTTTCTGTCATGATCAAAAAAACATCACTCCTGTTTGACCACATTTGTGTATAACTTGCAACAAGATAAAAGGAGCCCGAGTTATCTACCACTTTCAAGACAAAAGAGCAATAGGTGTAATCTTCCAAGCACAATCTCTTTATAACCTTTATCCAAAGGGGCTTGTATGGAGGTTACAAAGTGTTTGTCTTTGGTGGATTGCCAGTAAAGCTACTAAGAAAAATGTGTTGGCTTCAAGGCTGGGATGTAGTGGAGGGGGGGGGGGAGAGAGAGCTGCTCTTCAGGTCCAGTTCAGTTCACTGAAGATACAGGCATATTTACAAATGGACCAGGCAGTCTTTAACAAAACCATACATAAACGTGGTACCTCTCTGCCCTACATTGTTGTTAATATGCACAATTCATTTTATTGAGAATTGTGTGCTCGAATACACACACAAATCATGCTAGAACTAACCAATTATATATCTTGGCATTGGAAAATAACTATATAGCATACGCTGCGTGTGCTAGATGGATGTCTCCCACAGAAGGTTAATGAAATGTTGCATTACATCAAGCCGTTACAGTGCAAATGCCAGGACTGTGCTGTTTCAGTGCCTCCCCTGCCTTTAATGAAAGCAAGGATAGAAGAATGAGCTTTTCCTATGGGTCTCAGTTGCTTGCCCTTCCATATGCTAATGTTTTCTTTAGTGCATGCTTGCTCCTAAACACTCACTCTCTTTGTGTCAACAGGAAAATACCTGGGGCAACAAATGAGTAACTACTGGAAAAGCAGCTCAGCTATAGATGGAAGTATTAAGTAAAAGGAAAAGATATTGCTTTCATGATGCCATAAATTACTAACAATATATATGGGGGGGGGGGGACACACGACAACCAAGTGCATTCATTGCTCAGGTGTTACTTAGGTCACTAGTTTGTTCATGTCAACTGCCTGCAGAAACCTGAATCTTATCTATTCTGACAGAAAGTAGGACTTGCTTGTTTTGTTAGCTGGGTAAATATTTCCAGTCACCATTGTTTATAGCTATAAACTGGAGAGTTTACAGATCTGAAACCATTCCATTTATCTCTTTCTGTTCAACAACTATATATAAAAAATGAAATACCTTATAATTGTGTAGCTATGTTTGTGGAAGAATTGTAGTTCACATGTAACATTTTCACTCCCAGAGGCATCTCCAGTGTGACTGCATGAGCAGGTATGACCTTTTTTGAATCACCACTCTATAGGTATCAAAGAAGCTGTGATAGAAATTAGGGAAGTTGACATCACACAAGGGGTACCTGCATGTATGCAGCTCAACCTTGAATAATGCTGATATGATGATGTGGGGTCTACTTCATATGTGAATCAGTCATCAGAAAGCAAAATTTGTGTGAGCAGATGCCTTCGCACTACATGGCCACCAACATTTCAGAATAGTGATGGCTGCAGAATTTTCAGCTGTAATGTATATACCACATGGAATCATATATCACACAAACAGCATCTCTGTACAAGTATATCTTAAACATTAGCCAGAAAATAACACTGTACACTCTTTAAGTACCGTAAGTGTATGGTTCTGCCTTCTTTGTGTGAAAAAACCCTATGTTGGCTTTCCAAAATCCTAGATAATCTTCACAGTTTGAAATTCTATTAATGTCCTGGTAGCAAGCCAACATATAAATAAAGTTAGGTTAAAACAATAGGATTTAAAAGTATTCAATCATAATAACTTCATCTGGATTAAACTGTACAGATGTGAGTCCATTTTTATTTATTTTGATATTACTATTATAATCATCATCATCTTTTTTTAAAAAAAACCCCACTGATTAAAATAGTGTGTGGTGCAGCATTTTATTTGCCAGTTCAGACTCCCATCAGGAAGTGAGCAATTGCTGAATCAGGAACACATAGTGAAATATTTTTCTCTACAGCAGTCCTAACACTACATTAGTTCCAGTCCACCTTTTTGTCTCCTTACTGAATTATGTGACATGGATATGTATATATTCAAAAACAAAGCCTTTGATGCCTATTTTAATATTTTCACATAAGCAAATCAGCAGTCTCTTTAATCACTAGGATTGATACTACGATTACTGGTAAAGCATCAGATGCCATCTGCCAATTTCACAACTATCAGATCCATGACAACATGAAAGCACAAGATAAACTGCATCATAAAGCATGCCATGGCTGGAATTAAAAATTAGAGCCATCAGAGTGGAGATGGATTACTGTTTTATTGTACTATAATCCATACTGTAGTTAAATCTAGACATGTCATTCCCACTATGGCATCTTTCATTTCAAACTGCACTTTTAAGCAGATACACATGAATGCATTTCAGCTTGTTGGGTGATCAAGAGAAAGGAATGCAGTCGTATACACTTTTGAAAGATTTTTTTTAAAAAACCATTTCTAAGCCTTCTTTCCTTCTCTGTTTGCAGCCACAGTGGAAGATCTTAGCAAAAGCAATGAAAAGGGTATGTATTGTAAAAGTTACTAACTTCTAACCTGGGATCAAAATTAAGTAAAATTTGCAAATACTTTATATCTTATATTGTGCTATAGAAAATAGCAGTAACTCTCCCTCACAGGTTAACTCAAATAACAAGTGTTTATTAACACATTTTGCAGATAATTTGTTACATTTATAGCCCACCCTTTCTTCCATAGTGAAATTGAAAGTGACATACATAGGGTTCTTTGGAAATCTCCACCCAGAGCAAGATTTGTTTAGCTTTTGGGACTTCTTGCATATGTTTTCAAATGAACACACGGGCAGGTAATGCAGAATCAATCTGCAATTAGCTTTTACTTTAGGAATAAACCCATTTGTCAAGAATAAACTAGTTTCTTTTCAGGGGCAAAGAATATGCAATAGATCTAGATCAGGGATAGGCAACCTAAGGCCCGGGGGCCCAATCACCTTCTCAACCCAGCCCGTGGATGGTCCGGGAATCAGCGTGTTTTTACATGAGTAGAATGTGTTCTTTTATTTAAAATACATCTCTGGGTTATTTGTGGGGCACAGGAATTCATTCATCCCCCCCAAAAAAATATAGTCCGGCCCACCACATGGTCTGAGGGACGGTGGACCAGCCCCCAGCTGAAAAAGGTTGCTGACCCCTGATCTAGATTGTGGCTGGCTGACATTAAAAAACAAGTGCTCAGTCTCCATTGATTCTAGAATAAATTGTTGTGTGTCTGCAGCCTGTATATTCTCTGGCTTCCTTTTCTTGTCTACTGTGAGAGATTGTGACTCATGCCTGTCTTTAACCATTTTTTATATCTTATAATTAAGTGAAACATAAAGTATAATGCCTTAGAAATTCCATATCTCAAAAATAGTCTTTCCCCTTTTGTCCCCCCCCCCCTGTGGCTCAATGTGGCTCCTTGAAAACCATCTAAGAGTTGCAGGGGAATGGGAACATTGCCCCAAATTACACAATGTTCCTCTACCAAACTCTGGGAAATCCTTCCTTCCTACTCAAGCCCCCTGCAAAACAGTACATGCTAACCAGAAGGGCCCCTCAACATTTTGGAGAGGCTTTGTAGGGTACGTAGAGAATTAAAATGTTGTACTCTTTACAAAAGGTGATACAGTGAACCTTTGGTTTTCGAACATAATCCGTTCCGGAAGACCGTTCGACTTCCAAAACGTTCAAAAACCTAAAACTCATTACAGAAGCCTTAAAACAGAAAAATTAATACGGAAAACTGCAACAGGAAGCTGCCTCGGAAGTTTGACTTCCAAGGTGCATTTGAAAACGGAAGCATTTACTTCCAGGTTCACAGCGTTCAAGTTCCGAAATGTTCGTCAACAGAGACGATTGAAAACCAAGGTTCTACTATATATGTCGAAGACTAGCAGTACAAACGTATTATGAATATTGCTGTTAAGAACAATTTTATACAATTCTGAATCAGTAATATAACAATTCCATTAATATTAATGCTGGGGGCACTGTTACACAGTGGTTTCGCTCCTTCCTTCTGGGCCGTGTTCAAAAAGTGGTGGTGGGGGATGAGTGTTCAGACCCCTGGGCCCTCACTTGTGGGGTGCCTCAGGGTTCTGTCCTCTCCCCCATGCTTTTTAACATCTACATGCAGCCGCTGGGAGAGATCATCAGGGGGTTTGGACTGGGTGTCCATCAATATGCAGATGATACCCAGTTCTACCTCTCTTTCAAATCAGAACCAGTGAAGGCGGTGAAGGTCCTGTGTGAGTGCCTGGAGGCGGTTGGAGGATGGATGGCGGCTAATGGATTGAAGTTGAATCCTGACAAGACAGAAGTACTGTTTTTGGGGGACTGGGGGCGGGCTGGTGTGGAGGACTCCCTGGTCCTGAATAGGGTAACTGTGCCCCTGAAGGAGCAGGTGCGCAGCCTGGGAGTCATTTTGGACTCACAGCTGTCCATGGAGGCACAGGTCAATTCTGTATCCAGGGCAGCTGTCTACCAACTCCACCTGGTACACAGGCTGAGATCCTACCTGCCCGCGGACTGTCTCGCCAGAGTGGTGCATGCTCTAGTTATCTCCCACTTGGACTACTGCAATGCGCTCTACGTGGGGCTACCTTTGAAGGTTACTCGGAAACTACAACTAATCCAGAATGCAGCAGCTAGACTGGTGACTGGGGGCAGCCACCGAGACCACATAACACCGGTCTTGAAAGACCTACATTGGCTCCCAGTATGTTTCCGAGCACAATTCAAAGTGCTGGTGTTGACCTTTAAAGCCCTAAACAGCCTCGGCCCAGTATACCTGAAGGAGCGTCTCCACCCCCATCGTTCTGCCCGGACACTGAGGTCCAGCGCCGAGGCCTTCTGGCGGTTCCCTCACTGTGAGAAGCAAATCTACAGGGAACCAGGCAGAGGCCCTTCTCGGTAGTGGCGCCCGCCCTGTGGAACGCCCTCCCATCAGATGTTAAAGCGATAAACAACTACCTGACATTCAGAAGACATCTTAAGGCAGCCCTGTTCAGGGAAGTTTTTAATGTGTGATATTTTAGTGTATTTTTGGTTTCTATGGAAGCCGCCCAGAGTGGCTGGGGAAATCCAGCCAGATGGGTGGGGTACAAATAAATTGTTGTTGTTGTTGTTGTTGTTGTTGTTGTTGTTGTTGTTGTTGTTGTTGTTGTTGTTGTTGTTATAGTTTATGGGTTATAGAACTTGCCTTGCTGTCATTGTGAAGCTAGGTCTACTGATTTCGTGCATATATGGAATTCTAACGAGACTTTTTTGGAATACAGTGGAGAAAGTGCTAGAAGAAGAATTGAGAGGGGGTTGCTTTTTCTGCAAAAACTGATCTCTCAAATGCTCTGAGGGGGGACCACAACAGTAAAAACAAAAGATTGATGATCAACAAGTTATTAGTGAGTAGAATACACTGGAAGTCTATTAGGATACCATCTGTGAAAAAACAGCTCCAGAAAACATGGTTCATTATGAACAAGATTACTGTAATTATACATGTCTCTTCTAGATGAATTATTGCAATTCAGTTATTGTGTAAGATTGGAACCTGTTTGTTCTGTTTAAATTTATTCACGATACAGTGGTACCTCGGGTTAAGAACTTAATTCGTTCTGGATGTCCATTCTTAACCTGAAACTGTTCTTAACCTGAGGTACCACTTTAGCTAATAGGGCCTGCTGCTGCTACCGTGCCGCCGCCGCGTGATTTCTGTTCTCATCCTGAAGCAAAGTTCTTAACCCAAGGTACTATTTCTGGGTTAGCAGAGTCTGTAACCTGAAGCGTCTGTAACCCAAGGTACCACTGTATAAAGTTACAAATGTTGTCTATGTGTTTACTCTTTCAGGTGGTACTGAGAGGATAAAGTGTTGGACTGGGAAATTTATTGTTTCTTTTATGGTTTTTGATTTTTTCCATTAAAGACTTTAAAGATGTATTTGTATTTTGTATCTATATTTTTATGGATAAAATAGTGTAGTACCACATTTACAAAACCACACACACACACACCCAAACCATATTCCAGATATTAAACCAGAACTGGTTCAGTCCTCTTGACACTCACAATATATAATGTAGATTAGATTTACAACTTTATATATATCACTATGCATTAAAATAAACAGGAATATTCTAGGGATCTGCACCAATCACACAATTTGGTTAAGATGCCAATTCTGTACATCATAAAACAGCTGTATTCAGGTTGGAACCATTTGGAGGCTGCTTCATTCAATTTGGGGTCCATCAGCTAACCCTAACATCAGCTATCCCTCTCTATACGTCTGGGCAAGAAGGTCACGCCATTGGCACAGAGAAAGAAAGCACTCCTAAAGATACTCCCACTACCAAGAGGGTGTCTGCAGCAAAACAAACAGGTAGTTATGGGAGCAAATCCTGTTTATTTCAATGAGCTTGCTCTCATGTAAGCAGGCATAGCTTTAGCTTTGCAACATAGGTGTTTTTGCTTTTTCCTTGTGTGCAATTACACACCCTAAAATCAACAGAAACTGCTTTGTTAGATATATCATCTATGTAAATATTAGCAAAGCACACAGATACATTCTTGGTATGGAGATCTAATTTTATTGTTTCTAATTGTTTCTAAAATTTTATTTTAGAACATGGCACTGAAGACAGTCTATAACACACATTTAAGCATAAGTTAAAAAATAAGTAATCTATAAGTATATTACAGGGTGTTTTTCCTTCCAATTATTAGGTACCTTTCTTGGGAAGGATTTTGTTGTAAGACCCCATAAAACCACATACAGACACTACACATATGCTGACACGCACAGAACAAGTCAATTTCAACAGGGAAATGTGGCAGTTATGGTTTTCCCTCAGGCAAGTACCCCAAAGGAAGGATGGTTTGCAGAACTATAGCTGCATTCATCTGCAAAGAGTACACAAACTGTAAAATGAATGATAAAGCCAAGTCACCTAGCATCTCAAAAGTGGAAGATAACAGTCCATTCTCCACATCACAAGCAATCAGTAAAATAATTGGAAGGCAGACCTTACATGATTGAATTGCTTTCTGTACAACATGTTGAAGCGGAAGAAAGTAAAGATGTCTGTGGCCTTAATGTAACACAATTCTGCAGTCTCTGAAGGGCAACTTGGAACATACTGCATAGTAGTTGGAATACAGTTAAAAATGACCCATTAGCTAGGGGGCAAGAATGAAACGTGCCATTTCAATCATTTACCTGGTCTGTTTCCAACTCATAATGATTTAGTATGCTATATAAATTACTGAAGATTTATCCATGTAATAATAATTCAGTGGTAAGTTCAAATGCATTGGTGTCCTGACATAACATCAAAACATCACAGTAAATTTCAAATGCTATTATCTGCCCCAAATTTTATTATAGTAAAGTATGCTGAGTACAAATAGTTAGATAGATTAAGACACTATCTAGGATTTAAAATATATCCTATGCAATTTCTTACTGAACCAACCAGAAAGTTAGTCTCAGAGCAATCTATTTGACATTTAGAGGGGCTGGAGCCAGATAGTGTTTCTTTTTAGCTGTGCATTGTGCTAGTTCCCCATATTTTTGTAATACAACTCAAACTGGGTCATAAGATATGGTATAGATAGGTGAGAAAAATGGTTTATATTTTATTCATCTTCTGCACCGTCTTTTAAGGTTGTGGGGCAAGGTTGAAGGTTCATACATGGCCGAATCCTATGAACTGCTATGGTGACAAAATCACCCACAGAATCCAATATGAATCCCAGTTTGTATTTTCATGCTAGTGCTGCAACTTTAGCCAGTGCTCACCATCACAGATTCAGTAGCCACCACTGGTAGGTATAACTCTGCTAGTGAACATCACCTGCTATAACATACTAGTGCCACAGGCTTGGTAAGTTTCCATTGTACTACTGCACTTTATCGAACTCATTCAAGGTGCGTTTGCACTGCCCACTTCTTTAAAAAAGGTAAAGAGAGGGAGCAGTAGAAGGTTGCAGAGATATACTACACCTACCACTCACAAATAAGATCAACCTACAGTATTCACTTGCTTTACTATAAATTTCCTAAAATATAATTGAATAAAAAGTGTCTAATGTTGCAATCTTCACCACACTTACTACAGCGTAAGCTCCAATGAGACTTACAACAGAGTAAACATCTTTATGCCTGTGCTGTAAGATTATTTACAGTACAGATTCTTCTCTCCAGTCAGTACTCACAGACTACTACATATTATAAACGTCTTACACCACCCTTTACCAACCTGATTCACTCCAGATGCTTTGTATTACAACTCCCATCATTCCCAGTGAGCACGGCTACACTGGTAGAGACTGATAGAAGTTGTGATCCAAAGCATTTGGAAGGCACCAAATTGACGAAGGTTTGCTTATACAGTATGTGTCATTCTCTACTTTAGTTGATGTCCTGATACTATATATTTATGGGTGTGGGTGTGTATGTGTGTGTCTAAAAGCTGCCTAAGGCAAAAATTAGCATGTGAAATACTGGACCAGTGGGAAAAGATGCACTGTGCCAGAAATCTATGTAGCTTTTAATGACACAAGAGTCCTGACGGAAAGCAGACAACATTTACTTCTTCCCATATTATATTCTGCAGATGTTTATTTCTGTGTATCCATACAGGCAGAACCATTTTGTAAGACTAAGTTTTATGTCTGGCTCCAAACCTACCTGTAAACTCAAAATTGCGGAAATTGTTTGGCGGTTGTACTGTGAAGAAGCCAGACATGAATAAATTATCTGAAGACTCTGTTTCCAGATAGGGAATAAAATAAGCAAAAAGAAAAATTGCCTCCTGACATTGCACCCTGACTAGGCTATCTCACACATTACTAAGACTAGATTTTGCCAATACATTAAGTTGAAATGTACACACACACACACACACACACACACACACACTCTTACAAGAAAACTATACTGTTAGCTGCTGCTATGCTGGATACTTCATAAGGATAAAATAATGACCCAAGTAAAGAATCTAGCCTGCTGTGTTTTACTAAGCACTGTTGTAAATAAAAATGTGAATGGCAGTAAAGAGAGAAAATCTATAGTAAGCTCCCCTGCCTGTCTTATGTCTAAGAAAGTAGTGTCCAGGGGGCCGCTGTTTAGAGGGCCATTAAGCTGTTATTGTGTCTCAGTGAGTCTCGATATAATCTAAGTTTATACTTTCCTCCTCACCCCCATCTTTCCTCCGGTCCCTTCAATCCACCAACAGAAACCATATTTGAGATATATTTTTCTACACATGTCTCATGAACTCTGGAAGCCTGTATGACTAGCACTTTGCCCTCAACTCAATGATTAGGGCATATCAGTGTTTCAAAAATAGACCCTATGGTGCTTCAGTCAGTGGCAAACCTAAATCAGAAAAATGACTGTCTCTCCCCATAAAATACAGTCTGCCACACTGCCATCCTTTATTAGTCCAAAGTATAGCATCAAGAGTATCATTCAAATGAAAAATTTTCACTCCGTATAATCTATTTAATTTGATATATTTGTGTGGCACAAACATGGATCACTATATTATTTGTTTAATAATATATGCTGTTTTATATTTAAATGCCCAGTAACATGCTCAAGGTAATTTACAATTCAAATCATTGAATATCTATTAAAGCAATAAAATGTAAATCAGCAGCAATTAAATGGCCCATACAACTGACTTTAACTTCCAAATAATTTTCCAAATAAAGGTCTTGGAACCCCTTGTGAAAGCCATCAGGGCTGGATGACAACCTCCTCCAGAGGACTGTTTCATAGGTTTGGAGGAACCAGTGGGAAAGTTCTGGTTCTTTGTGAGGTCCACACAGTGATAGGCATGGAGCAATATACATGTCAAATAGCCATGCAGATTATACTAAAAAATGATTCTGTAGGCATGCAAGTCCCAGGCTCTGAAGGGGGAGGGGGACAACACTGATTTGAGCCACTACTCTTGATACAATATTGTTTGTGTATGCTATGTTTTGCATCTTGTTTCCTAGGGCAGCTCCATATAAAACTTGAAGTAGCCAATCTAAGAGGAAGAGAGCATATAAATGAGGGTTCCAAAATCCTTATTTTCCTCAAAAGAATACAAGATATGTAACAGATGTCTTTCAAAAGTAATAAATTCCAGTTTTAAAAAGCCCTTATTATGCATCTATAGTGTGGCCATCCTCTATGGTTCAGAAGAAGTGCACTCAATCTGTTCCATCAAAACAAAGTCTGTTGGTCTCTACATGACTGAATTACACTTCCCTTGGTGGGACTCACTGTATTTATAGAGTTTTACACACACACACACACACACACACACACACACACACTTCTGAAGCAGGGAATTATGCATTGATAAGCACTGGCTGTTGGTCTTGCCCCCTCCACCCAAAGCATTGTGTGTGCTTTTCCATTAATGGAAGTTTTTTGAAGCATAAATTCCCAAAGATTCCCAAATAAAACGAGAATGAATTACAAATCCAAGTAAATGATAAAAAGTATGGGATTTATTTATAAACGGGGAGATAACTGGCTGTAAAAACAGAAATATAGTTCAAATATATTGTCATTTTATTATAAAGAATGTTATAAATCTTTTTCTTTATGGAAATCCATTACATCACCATTGGTGTCAATAAATAAAACTGGCTAGCACCTTCATTCCTTACCATTATAAGATACATCCTTCCGATGCCATATACTTATCAAGAAGCTTTGCTTGCTTTACACAGCACAGTGCCAATGTGATTTATGACTGCTAGATCTCTTTTAAATTAAGATTTCTATTATTTTTTCCTATTAAGGCAACAACAACACTACTTTCCCTTTTCAGAATAAATGCATTTCATCATATAGCATCCTTCACCCACTCAACTGGGATGTGACAGTGATTAATTTCCATTGATGAATTCCTTACTTCCAATAACTAATTTAGGACAGTCACCACTTTTTTTAATAACTAAAGGAAACAAATTCTGCAGGGTATTTCTGCTTAGGTAACTGATATAACATCTTCATATTAATGACTATAAATTATGACTCTCATATAAAGCTGTCATACAGCAAGATTCCAGGAGAACACTGTGGCATGCAAACTGATGTGTATTGGTGCATAAAATTTATACTATTAGGAAAACACTGTAAAATGAGAAATGGTTTAAGATACTGGATAAAATAATATGTTTTCATTTTACTCAGGTAATTAGATTTTTAGAAGCTACATCTGTTCTAATTTCCATAAGATTAGACTTGTTTTTGTCTCTTATGAGTAATTTAGACTGCAATCCTATGCACAGTTAGGAGTAAGCCCTACTGAACTCAAGGAGGCTTACATCTGGGTAGATAGGTGTAGGATTATGCTGCTACTTAACAGATCTTTAAACAATATTTAAGATCTAACATAGGGGCATTTTCACTGCAGGTCTTACCTTATTGAAGTAATCTTTAAAATCTGCAAATATTTGCATTAAATATACTTATAAAAATGCATACTTTGTTTTTAGATGCTGCATTCGGCATCATCTCAGAAGACGCAATCCTCTTCACTCATACACAGAATAGAAAGGCTCCAAGAAGGTGCTTGCAAAACACAGTTTTTATAAAGTAGTGTACTGTACTTGTTCTCGAAGCTACCAACATGATTTGACTAAACTGTGGGAGGCAGTGGAAGACAGAAGTGCTTGGCGTGCACTGGTCCATGGGGTCACGAAGAGTCGGACACGACTAAATGACTAAACAACAACAACAACTTGTATTAAAAATGAAAACCTGCTGCCTAAGTATGTCTACCCAGCCACTGCACAAATCATCTGTTGAGCTCTAACAGTTCACAAAGCTCACAGAAATGATCAGGTGACAGCATAGATGGCACAACTCAGGTGACAATATTGTGCAAAACTCAAACCAGATTACGCAAAACACTTCTACTGCAATGCTAATGGTAGCCAGGCAAACAAGTCCTCATGTGGGTGGACGTGCACTTATGATCTCTGAAACAAGTTTTAAAAACTCAGTTTGGAAAAGATAGCTGATGACAAGTCATCTACAGAGATACTAAACAAAATTTTGAATATAGGTTTTTTGTAATTACCGTATTTTTTGGACTATTGGACGCACCGGTCAATAGGACGCACCTAGATTTGGGGGGGGGGGATAAAGGCAAAAAAAAATTATTCCCCCCCCCGCCAGGCGCGGGGCTGGGGCAGGGAAGCCCGAGCTTCCCCCTCCCCCAGAACGGGACCCAGAGCCATGCCGAAGCTGCGCGCAGCTTTGGCATCGCTCTGGGAGCTTGCGGGGCTGGGGGAGGAGGAAGCCTTCCGCCAGCCTCCAAACCATGTCGGGAGACAGCGGGATGGCGCGCTGCGCCTCTCCCGCTGTCCCCCGAGTTTGCGGGGCTGGGCCAGCCTTCTAACCAAGTCGGGGGACAGCGGGAAGGGCGCGCTGCGCCCCTGCCGCTGTCTCCCGAGTTTGCGGGGCTGGCGACGGGGAGGAGCAGGCTTCTCCCTCCGCCAGCCTTCTAGCCAAGTCGGGGGACAGCGGGAAGGGCGCGCTGCGCCCCTGCCGCTGTCTCCCGAGTTTGCGGGGCTGGCGACGGGGAGGAGCAGGCTTCTCCCCCCGCCAGCGTTCTAGACAAGTCGGGGGACAGCGGCAAAGGCGCGCTGCGCCTCTCCCGCTGTCCCCCGAGTTTGCGGGGCTGGTGACGGGGAGGAGCAGGCTTCTCCCCCCGCCAGCCTTCTAGCCAAGTCGGGGGAGAGCGGGAAAGGCGCGCTGCGCCTCTCCCGCTGTCCCACGAGTTTGCGGGGCTGGCGACGGGGAGGAGCAGGCTTCTCCCCCCGCCAGCCTTCTAGCCAAGTCGGGGGACAGCGGGAAGGGCGCGCTGCGCCTCTCCCGCTGTCCCCCGAGCTTGTGGGGCTGGCGGTGGGGCTCTCCTGAAGCCTGGAGGTTGTGGGGCTGGTGGGGGGGAGAAGCAGGCTTGCTTCTCCCACCCCCAACCTCCAGATCAGGTCGGGGAATAGCGGGATGGCGGCGCTTCGCCATCCCCCTATCCCCCGAGCTTGTGGGGCTGGGGGGGAGATGCAGGCTTGCTTCTCCCCCCGCCAGCCTCCAGATCAGGTCGGGGAATAGCGGGGTGGCGGCTCTGCGCCTCCCCGCTGTCCCCAGCTTTTGGGTGCAGGCTGCTGCCCGCAAGCCTTGCGAGCCCGCGGGACATCCCGCCGGGCTTGCAAGACTTGGGATAGCTTCCTGAAGCCTGGAGAGCGAGAGGGGTCGGTGCGCACGGACCCCTCTCACTCTCCAGGCTTCAGCAAAAGCCTGCATTCGCACCATAGGACGCACACACATTTCCCCTTCATTTTTGGAGGGGAAAAAGTGCGTCCTATAGTGCGAAAAATACGGTATTTTGTATGTTTTAATCAGATTTTATATATGTATATGGTTTTAATTTTAGCAATGTTTAATTGTTTTTAAATTATTGTTTCCTTCCCCATGTTTTTATCTGTAAGCTGCTATCTGTAAGGGGTATAAATATGGTGAAAGGCACTGGTTGCTGTTTTTAAAATCTTCTTTTTTTTTTTTTGCCTCAGACTATAAAACTGCATATGTGCTTCTGTTTCCCCATAAGTCACCCATGAAAATGGCAGGGAAGAACTGTATGCCAGTATACAGCCTGATATTTTGTCACTTTACTCTCATTATTTTCTGGAATAATGGGGTCGCAAACGGAATTTTTATGGATATGATTAACATGGAAATGAGCTCTTAACTTGCACAATATTCCACTAGATTTCCAGAACTGGCTTTTACATCAGTGAAAGCTCAAATATAATGCAGAAATTAACAGTTAGGAAAATGGAATAAACTGTCATGTGAATGCAGCCTTTATCCATGAAAACACTATCCTTTCTACTACACCAAATTGTCAAATAAAAGGGTTAACCCAAACTGTTTTGAGCAAAATGTATGCTTTTACAATAGTAGTTCAGCTAATGCCCTGTTTTGTGTAGCTTCGTGGTTTCTTGTCCCCTTTTTCTGTACTCTTAGTCTTTAAATCCTTAAACCTTAATATGGTGACTGACACTAACCTATGGGCACAAACAAGGAGCAACATCATGGAGTTATAGGCTACAATAACATGGCAAATTCAATTAGGTTATCCATCTGGCATGAGTTTGGTTTTTTTTTTAATTGCATTGGCTGCAACAAACAAACACTCCTCAAATCTAGTTATTTTAGCAGCAGTAACATTGTTTTTCAGAATCCTGGTCCTTAAATATAAAGACATTCCAATGTTATTCTACCTGGTGAACTTTGCTAGGCACAAAACAGTAATTGGTAACTCCTTAAGTACAGTTTATTATTATAACAAGAAATTTAAATTCTAACTAAACGTTGCAGAGTCTCAGAGCTGCCGCTGAATTAAACCTTCTTTAGAGTGAGGTTTACCACAGGCGCCACTGTTTGCCAGAGTCAATTTTGTCTCATCCCAAAAGGGATACTGTGGTTAAAATGTAGTTTTGTGCCTAAATAATACCCAATTCTTGTAAATAATAATACAGTAAGATTATTATTATGCAGCAGTTCCAAAACCATAGTTTCCAAGTCTCCTCCCCAATAGTATTTGTTCAATTCCATAGTTATTACTTTCCATGTTGAACAACAATTCTATCAGTGTTGCCTGAAAAATGGACTCAGAAAACTATATGGTGAGGAAGGAAGTAGCTGGAAATACGATGTCCCACTTCAGATAGAATGGTAATTTTTGGAGTAATCTATGCATCCCTCTGCCCTTTTCACTTCTGGTGTGATCAATAGACTGGAAATATCCACTTCCACTTTTGAACTACCCTAGTTTCTTGTTACAGCCATACTAGGAGAACTTTGGTTAATTTAAACAATGACTTAATTAACAAGCTATAATCACAAGCCATGATTGGATATTGGATTGTTCAAACAAACTGTAGTTTAAACCAGCTTTCCCAAAGCTGATGCTGTCCAGGTGTATTGGAATACAACTCCCATCTGCTCAAGCCAGCATGGCCAATTGTTAGGGAGTGAGTGGATGCCAGCCACGTTTGCAGACATCGTTATAACACAGAGTTGGTCTGCCAGCGGGCCTGGTGCCTGAAGTCAGCTCCTGTAAAGCACATCCTTGGGGATCCTGCTATCTTCCATTCTGAGATCATATTCTGAATGCTCCCATTATCCTCAGACTTTGAGGATGACTCCCTTGTAACTTCTCCTGCACCAGAGCCGTACAGGATCATATGGTTGCAGAATCAGATATAGGTCCTTTAAGGATGGCAGACAGTAATCAGGAGGTGGGTGGGGAACCACTGAAAATGAAGTCCTTGCAGCCAGCCTCTTTAAGCCTTTAGATGAATCTAGTCCTTCACTGGGACAATTTCTCAAGCTCAGCTTTCCCAGTAAGCTCCAAGCCACAGCAGGACATGCAGGGCCTTAGGGACAATGTATACCACTCCCCATTTTAATCCCAAAACATTTCCTGCAAATTCATTGTAAGAAAAATTCAATACAGTGGTACCTCGGGTTACAAACACTTTGGGTTACAGACTACGCTAACCCGGAAGTAGTACCTCGGGTTAAGAACTTTACTTGAGGATGAGAACAGGAATCGTGCGCTAGCAGTGTGGCAGCAGCAGGAGGCCCCATTATCTAAAGTGGTACCTCAGGTTAAGAATGGACCTCCGGAACTAATTAAGTTCGTAACCAGAGGTACCACTGTACACTGTGGTGCTCCACTGTGAAAAGCATTATGCTAGCTTGTTGCATAAGATGCAAACTGCAGATTGGAACTTATCTATCCACTGCTTTTGCATTCTCCAAATGTTTTGATATAGATCTTGGCTCAAAATAGTATCAAAAGCTGCTTCCCCCTCCCCTGCCACAAAAATGTAATTATGTTTTTAAATGCTCATTTTCAGAACAAATATGCTTAGAGATGTGTATACTGAGTCATAGAATAGGTTTTAAATACATATTTAATTGGGATTTTGTGTGTGGAGATTAAAACAAAATCACATACTAATATGGAAACAGGGCAAAATAGATCTATGGGTGAACACAAGCAAAAGTGACATGGGCTGGGGGGATGACAACGACTAATTCATCCATCCTTGCTTGTGCAAATAGCAATAATACATTTTCTCATTCCATTCAAGGTTTTTTGCATTCAGACCACTGAAACCAAATATGTATGTATGTATGTATGTATGTTCCACATATTGGGGAGTTTAGCGCAGTGCACACAGGAATTAAACTCATCACTGGTGTTTATGCTCCTTTCGCCACTAGACTCAGGCCACACCTGCACATTTAAAGTGGCATAAGAGTGCTTTAAATGTATGGTGTGGTTGTGACCCTAGGGAGTCTTCACACACGTGCACAGCCTGGATTTACCTTCTTAATCCCAAAAACAATTAACAAAGAAAATAAAAGAGTCTCTTGGGATGACAATGGAGCAAAATTATATGTTGTAATAAAGTGCAAGTTAATAATTGTTTACATAAAGGTGAGCAATTTTAAATTGGACAAAGTGTCCTTGTGTCATAAGGATGGACAGCTGCAACTGTTTTGCATATTTTGCTTCCAATCCATTAAAGTCAAAACCATAGAACTGCTAGAGTGTATGCCATTTAACCACATCACACTTAGCAACATAGTTTATATAAACAGAAGAATAAAATCCATGATCTTCTAGATTTTAGCATGGCAAGATCAAAATGTGGATGGAAAGACATCTAACAACAGAGGGCTAACAACAGACTATCAACAGATTTAATTTTGCTCTGGTTGTCTTGCCATTAAATTATATTAATGCAATGAGGAGCACATTTGTTTTCTGAATCTTTGGGGGTTCACATCAGGAAAAGGAAACCACAATATTCTAGGATAAAGTCTTCAATTTCAAGTAAGCCAGAATAATTATTTTATGACATAACCAAAAAAGCTTTTTGCTCTATATTAATATTAGGCCTTTTTTATATATTTAAACAAGTGAATGTTTGCCGAGCTAGGTAATTAATTTTGGGGCAGTTAAGCATGCATTGAATATAAAAGACTGTCTGGTGTACTGCAGGCAATTAGGAATGCGGAAACCAAGCAGATGGCCAAAATAAAAACAACTTACTTCCTTTCTTGCATTTTATTTCTTATGCTAATTTCTCTATGCTTTAGATCTGGTTCTGCCTACCCTACACAAACAATGAGCAAATTAGCTAAGAAGTTATATATTTCACTACTACAATGAGTCTTACTCAGTTTAAAATCTTCTCACAGAGGAGTGGACAGTAAACCAAATTATTCTGTGCTGAATGCCAGCAGAGACACAAAAATACAATTAAAAATAATGCTTACATAATTGGCATTACTGCAATAGAGCATAACAGTCGCAACTGAAATGCTCCCTATGAATTTTTCTCAATATTAAATTCTCCTTTCCTGAAACCTCAAAGCAACTCCTAGATTGAAACTCCCATTTTGAAATGGGGCGGCTTGAAAGATCCTAATCTGAACTGGACCACATTGCTGTCTGGGCTAGACACTAGAAAAATGGCAAATGGCGGCAATAAATTGGTATCTGTTAATTATCTTGCCAATTCAGGAAATAAAAGTTTAATGATACATTGAGGCAGGGGAACCATGTATACCATGGTCTGAAAAAGAATCTATTGAATTTGCTGTAAATTTTGGGAGCTGCCAGTTGAACATCTATGGGTACCAATGTGCCCACCACTTATTGTGAAAGGTCTCAGCAAACAACACCCTCCACAATCTACAATGCATGAGAGACTGTTTGCTGTTTCTGTTCAGTTCCTGTTTGTATTGGATCAGCCTCTGCAACACAGAACCTTATTTCATTGGAATATAGAGGTGGACACTCATTGACCCCATTTTGTGGCCCTGCTTCTTTTGTGAGCCAGTGTGGTGTAGTGGTTAAGAGCGGTAGATTAGATTCGGAATCTGGGGAACCGGGTTCGCATCTCCGCTCCTCCACATGCAGCTGCTGGGTGACCTTGGGCTAGTCACACTTCTCTGAAGTCTCTCAGCCCCACTCATCCCACAGAGTGTTTGTTGTGGGGGAGGAAGGGAAAGGAGAATGTTAGCCGCTTTGAGACTTCTTTGGGTAGTGATAAAGCGGGATATCAAATCCAAACCCCTACTTTTTAAAATATGGCAGCCATTTTATGTTGTGCCACACTCCCACAGCATCAAGTTTGTGTCCATAGCACTTTCTCAAAATTCCTAATGTGTCTACTGACCCAAAAGGGTTGGTAATCCCTTCTGCTGAAAGGTTTTAGAATAGTGTCAAATTCCTTCTGCTTCTTCCATCATGGGAGAAGATCCTGGGATCTAAAAAGAGGTCATCACTGCTAGGCATCAGAGGTTTCTGCCATACATACTCCCACATATCCCTATTAGATCTGTACTTGTGTGTGCATTTTAATGGTATATTGCTTTAGAAGCCTATGCTGTACTGAAAGCACTGTCTTAATAATAAATACATAGATATTAAAGCGCTCTTGTAGTCTATCAGTGATATCCAACACTGCATGAGCAAGATGCCTCTAGTGTGACAGGACATACCCTTTCTCTCCTTTTGCCTGAAGGCCCCTCCCCTACATGCACCCCATAGATGCTTTACAGCAGTGTTCCCCAACCTTGGGCCTCCAGCTGTTTTTGGACTACAATTCCCATCATCCTTGACCACTGGTCTTGCTAGTGAGGGATGATGGGAGTTGTAGTCCAAAAACAGCTGGAGGCCCAAGGTTGGGGAACACTGCTTTACAGGGTCCCCCAACCCTCTGAATCAGATCTGGCAGGCAGGCAGGAGGCTGCAGGGAAAGAGGAAAACAGTGGCATTCATAGAAGTCTGTTCCACTTGTGTACTGACATAACTGGATATAGTATTTATTTCATTTATGAATTGCTTCCCATATCACCCATATCAGACTTCGGGAGCTAAGACACAAACCAAACAAAATCTAAAATGCCAAGGTTTATATAACATGTACACCAGTGGTGCTTTTGCAATCAAAATTGTACATTCAGTACACGGTGTGTAGTGTCTTTACAAAATCATAGGGCCAAAATCTCCCTTTTCTGTACCTAGAGGCAACAGCTCTGACAGGCTTTTCTTTTTGCTTGACTAGTTCTTTCCCCAAACATCTGGTAGGCTTTACAACTTACAGCTTGCTTCGTCTCATCTAGTTAGTTTAAAAGCAATGAGACTCTCCTGTTTTTGCCTTCAACTGAGCAGCTTTTTCTGTATTAATCCTAGAAATATATCCAAAACAGTAAAATCAAGCTGTTAAACATGTACTAAACAGGAAGGCAGAAGTGGGAAGGGGAAGGGTCAAATTCTGCTGATTTTGCTCTGAAGGACTGCTATATTCATGCTAGTCAATTAAAATGGAAGAAGGTAGCAACATAACAGCTGGGCTATACTACTAAAACAAACACAATGCTTTCCCTTTGGCTGGAGGGTAATTCTTTGCTGTCCAGGATGTTCCATCCAAATGCTCCTGGTATACAGAATATTACACTTCCCCTGTTATTTTCAGCTAACGTACAATCAGAATAAAAACAGTCAAAGGTCCTCATCTTAAAGGAGCACATCTATTTATATTCTGATTTTATATTATGTGGACGTTAACAAAATAAAACTGGTCATACAGTGCACAAGAACAACTCCATGATAAATCTTATTTTTCATGGTGCATGATCTTCAAGACGAGTGCATGTTAACTGAAGTGTAGGTGGGATCAGGCATGACCCAAGACCGAGATTCAGCTCAAAAAGGATTTATTGGAACATCAGGAACAAGAAGAACACGAATGACAAACAGGGGCACTTGGCCCAGTATATATACCCAAAGCTGGCCCAGGCAAAACACACACACCGCCTGTGAGAGGTCGCCTTAATACTGAAATTAACGAATCACAACACTGGCCCTATCTCAGCAAGGATTGGCAGCCTGTCAACTACTAACAATGTAATTGGAGGGTTTTAGAATCCTCTCTGTCTTTTGTTATGCAGATGACGCTCCTGAGCTCCAGGAGGCCTGAAGGCCTAGGCATGCATGCATACAGCCTGCCTTCCGCCTACAATGCCTGCATGCATAACATTAGCATTCTCACTCACAGAATATAGTTCTCATCATAATAAGCAATAAATAACAAAGGTGAAATGTGACAGTGACCTGGTTCACTAATCACATAATAAAATAGTTTAAATTATAGTTTAATGTGAAAGAGCAGCATACTGGCACACACTTCTGAAATGTTCCCACAGAACTACTCCCTCATTCTTGCTGCTACTGCACCATCGATTAAACAAGCCAGAGCCTTGTTTATGTCATCCAGCTTCTAGCTGCTAACAATGGTTTGTTCTTGGCTTAATGTTCTTGACTGTTCATCCACATTACAGTATGGTTTAATGTGACATGTGGATTGGGTGAATGGATAGCTCGTCAGCAACACACAAATCAACATTATTTTGGAATTATAAATTTGGTTTGTTTTCAAAGCGACAGTTCAGATCCCCAAACCCATTAAGACCCTAGTAAAGACAAGACTTGCTTGACTACTAGCTTCAGACACTAGGCTTCTTTAAAACTTCAAACTGAAATTTCAACAGGAATGCGTCAGGAGAATGGGAGGGATTTGTATCCAGTAACGCAAAACCTCCCACAATCCATGCACAACATGCCCTCCCTTTTAACCCTTTTCTGTAATCAGAGCACTGGCAGCAGAGGAGCAGTGGTGGCAACCGTTTCCATGGTGGCCTACAGGAGGACTCCAAGGGCAGCTTTTCAAAGGACAGACCTTTCTCTCCACCCACGGAAAGAAAGATTTGCAAAATTCTATGGTCCCTGGGAAACCCTGGTATTGTATCCTTAGTGTTGTGATCTAGTAAAAATAAAATAAAATGGTGCTGGTACTCACCATGAAGTTGTTACAGTAAGTGGCACATTTTTTTATTTTTTTTATAATAATATTTATTAGTTTTCCAACAAATTGAACACAACACTACAAAAAACCAAAAAAGAAAAAAACATGATATTCCCCATGATATTCTTGTAAAGAAGCTGGTAAAATGCGGTCTTGACTATGCTACCACTCAGTGGATTTGTAACTGGCTGACTGACCGAACCCAAAGGGTGCTCATCAATGGTTCCTCTTCATCCTGGAGAAGAGTGACTAGTGGGGTGCCACAGGGTTCTGTCTTGGGCCCAGTCTTATTCAACATCTTTATCAACGACTTGGATGATGGACTCAAGGGCATCCTGATCAAATTTGCAGATGACACCAAACTGGGAGGGGTGGCTAACACCCCAGAGGATAGGATCACACTTCAAAACGACCTTGACAGATTAGAAAACTGGGCCAAAACAAACAAGATGAATTTTAACAGGGAGAAATGTAAAGTATTGCACTTGGGCAAAAAAATGAGAGGCACAAATACAAGATGGGTGACACCTGGCTTGAGAGCAGTACATGTGAAAAGGATCTAGGAGTCTTGGTTGACCACAAACTTGACATGAGCCAACAGTGTGACGCGGCAGCTAAAAAAGCCAATGCAATTCTGGGCCTCATCAATAGGAGTATAGCATCTAGATCAAGGGAAGTAATAGTGCCACTGTATTCTGCTCTGGTCAGACCTCACCTGGAGTACTGTGTCCAGTTCTGGGCACCACAATTCAAGAAGGACACTGACAAACTGGAACGTGTCCAGAGGAGGGCAACCAAAATGGTCAAAGGCCTGGAAACGATGCCTTATGAGGAACGGCTAAGGGAGCTGGGCATGTTTAGCCTGGAGAAGAGGAGGTTAAGGGGTGATATGATAGCCATGTTCAAATATATAAAAGGATGTCACATAGAGGAGGGAGAAAGGTTGTTTTCTGCTGCTCCAGAGAAGCGGACACGGAGCAATGGATCCAAACTACAAGAAAGAAGATTCCACCTAAACATTAGGAAGAACTTCCTGACAGTAAGAGCTGTTCGACAGTGGAATTTGCTGCCAAGGAGTGTGGTGGAGTCTCCTACTTTGGAGGTCTTTAAGCAGAGGCTTGACAACCATATGTCAGGAGTGCTCTGATGGTGTTTCCTGCTTGGCAGGGGGTTGGACTCAATGGCCCTTGTGGTCTCTTCCAACTCTATGATTCTATGATTCTATGATACAATAATACAATACAATACAAAAAAAGAACTACAAAACACTAACATACAACTAACAAAACAAAAGAAAAACCATTTAAAACACAGTCCAATTTCAATATCTTATCTTTCTTTCACTAATTTCCACGACCTCCTCAACCCTCCCTTTTTGTATTCCACTTCTATTAATTGTTTCAGCAATTCCTTTCCATCTTCCTCTGTTTTCTATCCTATAATTGTCTTAACACATTCTAACCTTATTTTTCCCTTTAATGCTCTAATAATCTATTTATACTTATTTCCTTATAACATTTCTACTAAAGTCATATAACTTCCTTCCAACATCTTTCTAACATTCATTAATTTTACAGTATTTCTGTAAATAGTCTTTAAACTTTTTCCAGTCTTCTTCTACCGACTCTTCTCCCTGGTCTCGGATTCTGCCAGTCATTTCCGCCAATTCCATGTAGTCCATCAACTTCATCTGCCATTCTTCCCTGCTGGGTAAATCTTGTGTCTTCCAATATTTCGCGATGAGAATTCTTGCTGCTGTTGTTGCATACATAAAAAAAGTTCTATCCTTCTTTAACACCAATTGGCCGACCATGCCCAGGAGAAAGGCCTCTGGTTTCTTAAGGAAGGTATATTTAAATACCTTTTTCATTTCATTATAAATCATCTCCCAGAATGCCTTAATCCTTGGGCATGTCCACCAAAGGTGAAAGAATGTACCTTCAGTCTCATTACATTTCCAACATTTATTATCGGGCAAATGGTAGATTTTTGAAGCTTAACTGGTGTCATGTACCACCTATAAATCATTTTCATTAAGTTTTCTCTTAAGGCATTACATGCCGTAAATTTCATACCTGTGGTCCATAACCGTTCCCAGTCAGCCATCATTATGTTATGTCCAACATCTTGTGCCCATTTAATCATAGCTGATTTCACTGTTTCATCCTGAGTGTTCCATTTCAACAGCAACTTATACATTCTTGACAAGTTCTTAGTTTTTGGATCTAACAATTCTGTTTCCAATTTTGATTTTTCCACCTGGAAACCAACTTTTTTGTCCAATTTATATGCCTCCATTATTTGATAGTAATGGAGCCAATCTCGCACTTTGTTTTTCAATTTCTCAAAGCTCTGCAATTTTATTCTCTCTCCATCTTGTTCCAGAATTTCCCAATATTTCGGCCATTTGGCCTCCATATTGAGTTTTTTCTGTGCCTTCGCTTCCATTGTTGACAACTATCTTGGGTTCCCCCCCCCTAACAAATCCTTATATCTTATCCAAACATTAAACAATGCTTTTCTAACAATATGATTTTTAAATGCTTTGTGTGCTTTTACCTTATCATACCACAAATATGCATGCCAACCAAATACATTGTTAAAACCTTCTAAATCCAACACTGCAGTATTTTCAAGAAGCAGCCATTCTCTCAGCCAGCAAAAAGCAGCTGATTCATAGTAAAGTCTAAGGTCTGGCAGGGCAAATCCACCTCTTTCTTTAGCATCCGTTAATATCTTAAATTTTATTCGAGGCTTCTGCCACTTCTTGAAACAATCCATCTTATCCAAAATTTGCAATGTTTGGAACAAAAATAACATCCTTGGCAGCACATTCATTTTTATCACAGCAATTCGGCCTAACAATGATAACTTCAAATTTGTCCATACTTCTAAATCCTTTTTCACTTCAGTCCAACATTTTTCGTAATTATCCTTGAATAAGTTCACATTTTTAGCAGTCATGTTAACCCCTGAGTATTTCACTTTTTAAACCAATGTTAGTCCTGTCTCCTCCTGAAACTTCTCTCTCTCATTCATAGTTAAATTTTTCTCTAGAACCTTGGTTTTCATCTTATTCAACTTAAAACCTGCAACCTGTCCAAATCCTTGAATCAGTTCTAATACCCTTTTAGTACTAGGTTCTGGCTCCTGTAAAGTCAATACTAAATCTTCAGCAAATGCTTTCAATTTATACTGTTTAGCTCCCACCTGAATACCTTTAACCTCTTGGTCCTTTCTAATCATATTTAGCAAAACCTCTAGGACTGATATAAAAAGCAATGGAGAAATTGGGCAACCTTCTCGTGTCCCTTTTTCAATCTTAAACTCTTCTGTCATTACATTATTCACAATTAATTTTGCCTTTTGTTCTGAATAAATTGCACCTATACCATTTTCAAAACTTTGTCCTACCCCCATCCCCTGTAAATTCTTCCTCATAAAACTCCAAGAAATATTGTCAAAGGCTTTCTCTGCATCCACAAATATCAAAACTGCTTTAGTATTGATATTCACTTGTAGTTTTTCTAGAATATTAATTATATTGCTCATATTGTCAGACAAAGCCCGCTTGGTCTGTATGAATTTCTTCTGCTAACAAGTAAGTGGCACATTTTTAACCAGTACTTTTCTTCTAGAAAAATAAAAAGGTGCCAGTACTGCATACCACTGAGTTCCCCCAGAAAAAAGCAGCTTTTGTTACATTTTTGGAAACATGCAGTAGAGAATGATTTAACATCCCCCTGATAACCCCACCCTGCAAAGTGTTTCAGTGTGGATCAAAATATAATATGCCTCAGAACATGTAATCATTTTCTCCATACAGTACCTATTGTAAAAAAGTGGTTTTTAATATAGTAGCTTTATTTTTTGTGCAGTTACAGTCACTGACTAGGAAAGGAGTAGAATCTTTGGAGTCATCTTGCTATAATAACTATTTTTTATTAGAAAAGCCTGTCATATCATTGCCTATGCCCATTCACAAGCTAAACAAGATGTAAGGAAAATCTGTTTGTAGGACATGTCAATACATCTCCTTAAAGGTAGAATCCAATAGCATGGGGCTGAAATTATTAAATTCACAGCTTCAATAAACAGCACACAAATTACCTCTTGAAGAGAACTGCATAATAATACCTGAAGCGTAAAGAGAGGAAATGGAGTTTAATTAAGTGTTGCCCAGCTAAATCATATGGGGGTGGGGGGTGGAATTACACACCAAGTAGGGATTGAGAATAAAGAAGAGTTTAGTTCTGTAAAAGGTGGAGATATTGAGTATTCATGTTAAAAAGCTGTCTGAAAATGTGCTGCAGCTCCTGTGGGTCACACATCAGTGGCTTTCTGATGAGTAAAAACAGTCCCTTTATCTCCCAAGTCACCTTCACCTTGCAGCCCTTGCCTTTTCAGCATGCAGCCTGTAACCAGATGCGAACATGTGTGTATGTGCATAGATTTTTTAAAACAGAAAAAAGGGACAAATGCCAGCGTTGCCATATTTCAAAAAATAAGAACCAGGACACCCTGAACGTTGTGGAGCTTGCAACAGAAATCCCCCTTGGACATCAATTCTGCTTTTGAAATCCCAGTAATGTCTGGGAAAATCCGGACATATGGCAGCCCTAGACAAACCCCTTAACAACTAAGATGAAAAATGAGCAAGACTCATTTGAAACAGCCTAATTTATGCTCAGTATGTCAAAAAATACAAAATAATGACAAAGTAAGTTTTTATTAAGGTAGGAATGGAGGGCAGAGAATATGACAAGCAAACCAGATAGATCCATAATAGGGATGAGTCATACTGGAAGTACAGGTGAGTGAAAGGAAAAGCCATTACTCAAACTCTGCTACAGAGATGTGTTTTATTAAACTGTGTAGCTATTATATGTTTAACAATGCAAGCTTAATACCATTACCCTATTGAATGTTTGTTTGTTTGTTGTTGTTGTTGTTTTGAAGCTATTCATTCAGGTTGCCTA
Source organism: Podarcis liolepis (assembly GCF_965112155.1). Classification (NCBI taxonomy): domain Eukaryota; kingdom Metazoa; phylum Chordata; class Lepidosauria; order Squamata; family Lacertidae; genus Podarcis; species Podarcis liolepis. Next base: position 66,511,016 of record NC_139557.1, on the reverse strand, counting down.
TGTGCAGAACGGCTCAAAGAAGAATATACTCAGTTTACCTACAATATAGTCTTTATGACTACATAGGTATTTAAAATAGTACTTTTCACAAACAGATTTAATGTACTATGATACAACATGTTATCATGTACTGTATTATCTGGGAGACTTAAAATTAAATATTAATGGATTAAGTACAGCATCTATCAATAATATTTGACTCAAACCATTAAACTTTTCATTAATGTTGCTTTGTCCTACATAATTAAGCTCTCAAGAAGAGATAATGGATTAACACCATGTTCTGATTTTAGTAGTTTTGTTTTATTAATGTTACTTATCCTGGCAACATTTCTGACAATGAGAGATTCTAAGGTTGATGGAAGCCTAGAGCACCACATTCTTTTCTAAAAATAAAGTGTTTGTTATCTATGGACTTAGATAGAAACAGATCAATCACTAAGGAACAAGGCAGAGAAAGCACTGAGCACAAGTACCATGGATGCTTAACCAGTGTATCTCTAATTACTGTCATATACAGAGAGAGAAGTGTATGTTTGACAGTTGCTATTCTAATGCGAGTAGGAACTGAAGTGATTTAGAAATGGTTGTATAGGGGAGATCAGTAGTTCTGGCGAGACCAGATGGGAGCTGATGTTTTGGTTTTGTATATAGTTTTCCTAAGTGAAATATTTTAATTCAGTCTGTGAATCTGTTATAATCTTGCAAACCTAAATATGGTAGTTGAATGCATGTTTGTTTAAATAAAGTTTTTTGTTTCCTGCTTGATTATTAATATAATCAACACTACTCAAAACACAGAAAATTGATTGGTTAGATAATGGAAGATTGCAGAAATGTCTCCAGGAGTCTATCCAACTTCAGGCATAGCTGTCAACTTACAGATTTGAAAATAAGGGACCAGCAGCCTTGAAAATAAGGGACCAGCAGCCAAAATAAGGGACCTGCAGCCTCACCTGTTCCAGGCACTCCAGTCTTCCTGTCCTCCTGCAGTCTGGTCAAACTCATGCTGGTAGCTTTGAGAACACTGTCCAACCAACTTTGTAACCAGAGGTTCAGCTGAATAGAATCTGAATCACATGCACCACAAGGCCTATGCAGCCTCAACTTAAGATGCCTCCCCGGTCTGGCTTTGCACTGCAAAGTTTGCAGCAGCACGTGCAACAAAATGGCGTCCAGCATTCAAAAAAACCCTCAGCTTGCATTAACTAGCCACACACAAGGCATACAAGCTCCACCCCCCAGTTGTTCTTAGACTTCTTATTGGGTGAGCAACACAGCCAAGCAACACAGTTGGAGCCTCCCTCCTCCCTGGCCGGCAGGGAGGGAGGGAGAGGAGCTGGTTCCTTTGAAATTTAAGGGACATCATTTAAGGGACATTTAAGGGACATTTATCAATAAGGGACAGCAGCGGGACATGGCGCTGGAATAAGGGACTGTCCCTTCAAATAAGGGACACTTGACAGCTATGACTTCAGGTGGAAGCATATTTGTGCAGAGGACAGCAAAGAATGTGGCTTTAATTATTTGTATTTTATTTGAGGGGGGGAATATTTTTTTTTGCTTGCAATTCTACTTACAATGGCTATGCCACAATAGACCTAGTGGACTAGCACCCAGTTTAAATGGTCATGGGGTTGTTCATGGGAAGAGGGGAGTAAAAATACCATTGGTGGTATCTATCTTCTTGGACATACATTGAATTAGATATAAATTCCATTGAAGAGATGCTTCTTTTAAATTGAAAAAAAGAGGTTTTTGCTATTCAAATATTTAAAAAGGAGTACGTAGTAAAAAGTTAATTCTACATACTGCTATGCTGGCAGTCACTATGGGCAAACTAAAATAAAACATGAAAGTACATCAGCTTCCAGCATTTGCTAATTATAGAGACAATCATCCGCTAATTAACAAAGGAATAATTGAATATTGATCAAACTTTGTCAACTTAAAAATAATCGAATTTCTCTCTTTTAAAACCATCCAGAAACCATTAATGATTTTAAGGTAATACGAAAGGCTTCTTTTTCAGTAATGCATGACAATTTCCTGAAATGAATGTTCACTTTCCATTAAATAAATATCTAATTAGGATGATGCTCAGGTGTGCTAATCAAACGCCTCAGGTTGTATTGGCATGGAACAAATAATAGATTTAAAAGAAAACAAAAATTGCCATGTGAACTCCAGAATAATAGTCTAGCTAGATCACTTCAATTACTATGGTACCTCTGGTTAAGAACTTAATTCATTCCAGAGGTCCTTTCATAACCTGAAACTTTCTTAACCTGAGGTACCACTTATCTAATGGGGCCTCCCGCAGCCACGGCTGCGAGATTTCTGTTCTCATACTGATGCAAAGGTCTTAACCCGAGGTACTATTTCTGGGTTAGCGGAGTCTGTAACCTGAAGCGTTTGTAACCTGAAGCGTTTTTAACACTAGGCACCACTGTATTAGTAGCTAGATTCCAAGTTGAAGATTAGAATAGGAACGGAGGATAATTTTGTTGGTCCACCTTTTTAAGTGAACCCACCCAATTTGTACTTCTTGGCCTAACACATGGCTTAGAATATATTTATCCATTTAATGTCACATTTTTTTGAATTTTGGAATATATTTATTGGCTTAGAAAACAAAAATATGTAAAGAAATACATTATTTATCTAAAAATATGCTTTGTGATAAAATGCTTATTTAAATACAAATATTCGTATTTAAATACAAATGTTCACATGGAAACAGAATGGAACAGACTTATGAATAATGATATGAAGCACTGACATGGACCAAAAGTATACTGCTCTATCTATCCCCAGTGTGGAACTAAGTGATATATACATCCTCTGTACTTAGTCCCCCTCATCTGTCAGTGAGAGATAGCATAGAGGTTGCCCTTTGGATATCATGACTGCCAGCCCCAATAAACTCGTATGTTTTATAATTACGCAATTACTTTTCAGAGTTACAGTGGCAAACCACAACACTCTGCTGCAATAAATTTAAAAGACAAATTATATGTTGCATGGAGCAATAATTCCTTATGTCTGTCTTAAACCAGCTTGGTACTAATTTCCATGCATTTTTTTTCTGTACAGTGGTGCCTCGCAAGACAAAAAGAATTCGTTCCGCGAGTCTTTTCATCTTGCGATGTTTTTCGTCTTGCGAAGCACGGTCCATTGCAACTGCGCCTCTTCAAGCGGCTTTAAAAAAAGTGCAAGACGTTTTCGTCTTGCGAAGCAAGCCCATGGGGAAATTCGTCTAGCGAAGCAACGTAAAACCGAAAAACCCTTTCGTCTAGCGAGTTTTTCATCTTGCGAGGCATTCGTCTTGCGGGGCACCACTGTATCTGGTTAGCCAGTGAATAATTGTTTGGTTGCACTTTCGTATTAAATAAAAAGGCTTGCTATCTTGTCTTGGGTTTTTCAATATTTATTGTTGCTTTTCCACAAACATTTTAAGAGTACAATTTGGCTGATATTCCCAACATTTTTAACCCAGAGCCTTCTTCCTAGTGCAGCATAAGGTGAAAACACCTGTTTAAAAATAGGATAGCCAAAAGCTGCTGAGTCCCCTTTTTCAGAAGAAATGTAATATTTGCTGAAGGTTTCCTGTCTAGTTAGACAACGGTTGTTTTATGACAAGAAATGATACTGGCAGCCAAAGATTCATTCTACAGCAATAAAAAGGGAGGGGGATTAATCAGCTCTCAAATTGTTATTTCAGTTTTCAGCATCTGGGAATTTTTACAGCAAGTTCTGATCACCTACAAGAAATGAAGCTACTCGCATAATGCAATTTTAGTAATGCTGTGATAAAAGTATAGAGAGTTCAGTAATAGTTAACGGCTATCAAAATTCCACCAGGAGAGTCTGGTGGCTAAGTGGATTACTCACTGATATTTCACCTCTGGGATTCCAGTTCTGCGTGAAATGGCTAAAAAACGTTTTGATCAGTCAAGTGCAAAAAAAAGATCGAAGTGAAATTAGACTGGTGGTTTCAATTATTCCAGTGCCCTAGTTCTAAATAATACTTATGTTATAACCCTCAGCTTTGCAAAATGTAATTTGGAGGGGGGTGAGATTTGGAGACACAATGTGATTGCATTCAAAAACACACACCCATTATGAGGACAACCCAGAGTTCACCATTGATGGTTTTGTTGAAATATGTGTTTACAGCATTGAATGGCATTTCACACATTACATGACAGCAAATTTGATTTGCCACAGAATGTATACTCAACTGTGAGCCTCAATTCATAACTGCTCAATGATTACTGTACTTGAACGATACAAATGCTTGTCAAATTCTCACTTTAGAGTTTTAGCTATGTATCTAAAACTAGTGATGTGTGAACTCCCTTCAGCCTGACTCAGAATTTGCACAGCTAAAATGAATTATTTCCACCACTTAATCACTAAATTTTTCTGTTGTGAACTGCCTTGGGATCTTTGGATAAAGGGTGGTATACAAATTTAATTAATAATAACAATAATTTTTGCTCCATCAAGTTCACTACCGGGAGGGGAAGAAAGACTTGGATGGCAGGGACTCCTGATTGTGTCAATGAACTCAATATGAAATTTGGGCTTAGCTCATAATGAGTTCAGGGAGCTGAAACTTGTGTTACAATCTCCTGAATGAACCAACAATGCCCTTCTGAATGCCTGTGATTTTGTACCCAGTTGGGAATGCTGAACAATCCTGCCTATTATAAATTGTGTATCCTCATCAAAAAAAAATCAAAAAACCATTTCCCCCCTTTATACTGTGGACCAGTTAGTCAGAACTGACTGATCAGAGCAACAACAGCCCTGCTAGTTAAGGCCAAAGGCCCACCTAGTTCAGCATCCTATTCTAGCAGTGACCAGCCAGATGTGTATGAGTAGCCTGCAAACAGAACCTGAGCACAATGGTACTCTCCCACGTGTGTTTCTCAGCAACTGCTATTCAGAAGTGAACCACCTCTGATACTGGATGTAAGGTAAGGTAAAAGGTAAAGGACCCATGGACAGTTAAGTCCAGTGCAGAAGACACCAATTTGTCTACTCCCCTTTTAAAGCTAGTTAGTTAAGGCTAAGTTAGTAGCTTTTACCACATCATGTGGGAATGGCTTTCTTTGTTGGGTTTTTTGCAGTATAGTAACGCTGCAGAGAGCTTGCTGGGGAGATCATGCATTAAAAAGAAAGGACTCAAAAATACTAGAAGGTTTTAATAAGAAAAACAAAAACTCCATTTACACTAAATACATCAACAAACCAAACCAGACCCAACCACCAACCCATCCCCCAGGGTAATGGGAGAGCTAGATGCTGCTCCTTATATACTCTACCCAAATGCTGACACACCTTAATCAAATACAACTCAGCAGCACCTGCTATGTTACACAGCTGTAAAGCTGGGTCTCGTTATCTTGCTCTGGCCCTTGCTCTGGCCCCTTAAAGACATACACATGGAGTGGAACAATGATGAACCTTTACATTTAAAGAAACCATTCAACATTTCCCCTGCGGTTCATCATTGTGGAACAAAAACATAAAGCATACTTTGTACATGTTTTTCATGTGTAACCTTTGGAAGTGCTTTAGTAAAAATGTCCGCAATTTGATTGTCACCTGGAACATATTTAAATACAACCATTTCATCAGCAATTAGTTTCTTTACAAATTCTAAACGTAATCTTAAGACTCTGGTGCGCTGCGTATTGGTCTCTGAACACAGGATAGCAAGTCCACTCTGGGAATCAAGGTAAGCTTTTACTGGTAGTGTTACTTGCATCTGTAGGTCTGCAAATAATTGCAGATACCATTCTACATCACGAGTGGCCTGAACGCATGCACATAATTCACTCTCTGTTGTGGAGAGACAAATAATGGTTTGTGTCTGGGACTTCCATTCAAATGGACAACCGTTATAACAAAACACCATACCAGACACACCCCTGCAATTATTTTGTTCCACTGCATGAGATGCATCACAGAAAATTTCAAAACCTTTGTCAATACTTGATGTAAACTGCAACCTATAATGTTTGGTATGTTTAAGGTACATTACCACTCTCTTAAGAGCAGAGAAACACTGTGTAGTGGGCTTTTCCACAAATTTTGCTAGAAAGTGAAAAGCATAAGTTATATCTGGTCTTGAGATTCTTTGAATGAAATTTAGCTTGCCTATAGCAGAACGATACAAAGTTTTGTTAGGAAATGGCTTATCTTCACCTGTAAAGGTGAAACCACACACCATAGGTGTTTCCTTCCCATTTGCATTTTCTAAACGTAGCATTTCAACTAGATCATCAATTTTTGCAGTTTGATGAACCAGAAAAAAACCATTTTTGCCTTTCTCAATTTGCATGGATAAGTAATTTTTAGCTATGCCTAATTCCACCACATCAAATTTCTTCTGTAACTGTGAAACTACCTGTTCATATTCCTGTTTAGTTTTTGTAGAAATTAATACGTCATCTACATACACACATATTTTTGTTACAGAGTTTGCCCTTTCCTTTATAAACACACAATTGTCTGCCTTTCCTTGTGAAAAACCAATATCTAGCAATTCTTTTGCTAAAGTTTGGTGCCAATTCCTTCCACTTTGGTGCAGACCATAAAGGGATTTATTTAATTTGCATACCAAACCTTCAGCAGCGTCTATGCCTTCAGGAACACGCATAAAAATTTGTTCTTTTAAATCTGCAAACAAATATGCAGTTTTTATATCTAGGTGATAAACAGAATGTCCACGTTGTGATGCATCTTTTAACAAAAGCTTAACTGTTTCATATTTTACACTTGGTGAATAGCACAAATCATAATCTTCGCCTGGAATTTGTTGAAAACCCCTAGCAACTAATCTTGCCTTGTACCTTACAACTTCATTTTTATCATTCATTTTAACTCTATAAACCCATTTTGAATCAATAAGTCTCATATCTGGGGTTTGTGGTACAAGAGACCAAGTGTTATGCTCTTTTAAAGAAGCTATCTCAGAGTTCATAGCTTTATACCAATTTACAGCTTCGTGCATAGGTAAATTCTGAACATCATTGTAGCTTTTTGGCTCAAAAACCACCTTATTGGCATACACAGTATTAAAATGTTCATCTGCGAAACGTTGTGGCTTCTGCCTCTTTCTATCTGAACGTCTCAGTCCGGAAGGAGAGTCAGACTCCTCAGACTTAATGGGACTGAGTGAACTACTAGTTTCAGGTTGTAAATCATCATTGTCAGACTGAAGAGGTGCCTGTAGGCTAAGCTCACGGTCAGAAAACTCAAGAGAATCTAACCTCCCCTCAGGTGCCTGTGACTTTAAATCAAACAAATTATCAGATTCAACAGGCTTTTTGTCTTTCCCCATTAATTCAGAAGCACCATTTTCTCCTGCTGCTGCTGCTGCTTCTTCCTCTTCTTCCTCAGTATCATTTATACCATCAGTATCTTGGAAAACAGCAACCCCATTCCAATTTACAGTTTGTATCATGCTTCTGGTAATATGAAATTTGCCAGTTGCTGGTATGTAAATTCTGTACGCCCCCTGCTGGTAGCCCATTAATTTTCCCTGAACACTACGTTCATCCAATTTCTGCTTAGCAGGATAATGCATAATTACATCTGAACCCCAAATGCGTAGGTATTTCAGATTAGGGCGTTTTTTAAACAGCTTCTCATAGGGGGTGACATCTAAACCAGAATGATAACTGCGATTTCTAACATAACAAAAGGCATTGAGTGCTTCAGCCCAAAATGCTTTGGGCAGATTAGCATCGTGCAGATAAGTTTTAACCCCTGCCTGCAGGTCACGCTGCACAACTTCAACAAGCCCATTTTGCCAGGGACTTCGGGGGCAAGATAACTCATGAGTAGTCCCCTGCGCTTCCAGGAATTTCTCAAAATCTTCAGAAACAAATTCCCCACCCCGGTCAGAAAACAGGTTCTTAATTGGTTTGTTAAAGTGCGTTTTTACCCAGTTGCAAAAAACCTTGTACTTCTCAAATGCTTGGGACTTCTCAGCTATTGCATAAGTCCAACAATATCTACTATACTGGTCTATGAGAGTAAGCCAGTACTTTGAACCTCCTAATGAGGGTGGGAGTGGCCCAACTAAATCACAATGTACACGCTCAAATGGCTCAGTTACTTTTCTATCTGAGCACCTGCCCTTGCGTGCAACCTTAATCTTATTCTTGCAACAGGATAGACACTGCATAAAGAATTTACATGGTTTTAAGTTGAGGCCATTGACAATATTCTTTGTCTTAATTACATCAGCAAAATTCAGGTGTCCCAGAATTCTGTGCGCCACGTGGATACACCCAGAATGTGGCCTTACATTCCTCAACCCCTGGCTTAACTGTGCTGCTCTGCAATTTATAGGCGATTGGGAGTAGGTGCGAAAATACAGTCTATATAAACCATCAGATTCCCGGGCATACAATAGACGTTTGTTCCCCTCGAAAAACTCACACATAGACTTTAAGAAACGCACAGTTATGCCTTGACGAGCAAAACACCTTACTGATAATAAATTGTCCACTGACGGGCAGTAAATGCAGTTCGCTATTGTAATGTTTAAAGAGTCAAGTTTAACAGTACCCCTGCCAAGCGACTGCAGGACTTGTGAATTGGCTAAATGTACATTACCAATTTCCTCTTTGAAAGAAATAAACAAGCTTCGATCATTGCAGATATTTTGCGATGCTCCTGAGTCGATAACAAAAGACTTCCACTTGGCATCTTTAATTCTTTTACGATCTTTAGTCCGAGCGTGAAAAGCTCGCGGCTCGTTTCTGTCTCTACTATACGATGCCGGCTGCTGGGCTGACTGTGATTGACGAACAGAAATAGGCTTGGGAGTACTTTGCTTTCTTTTGGATCTGCAGTCCCTTGCAAAATGTCCTTGCTTATTGCAGAACCAACAACGCTTTGCAGCTTTAAATGCAGTTGTATCACCACAGGTTTGCATATGGTGTTCCTCATTCTTTCTGGAAACAGGAGTGCTTATGGCACAAGCCTCCCTTCTATCCAACTCGCCCATTAATCTTGCCGTTACCCCTTCCACAGTTAATTGTGCTGGTGGAACGGCAGATATCTGGCTAGCTATACCATCAAAGTCCTCATTAAGGGAACAAAGGATGATAAAAACATACTGAATATCAGGTACCTCCATGTCCCTTCGAATTAATTCGCCGCGTATTGCCTCCAGACGTCTCAAGTGTGCTGCCAAATCACCACCAGGCTGCAACTTCGTCTGGTACAACTGCTTGAAAAACGTCAATGCAGACGCTGACTCTTTTCTAACATGCACTGCTGCAAGACTGTCCCACATTTCTTTGGCAGTTTTCTTATTTCTTATATAGACTACTTGCTGGTCGCTGACTGCCAAAATAATTATCGCCCTGGCTTTTGCATCTCCTTTCGACCAAGCATTTGTTACAGGGTTAGGAGGGTCATCAGTTACATAGGTCCATACTTCTCTAGAGGTCAAAAGCGCCTCCACCCGAAAAGACCATAAACTATAGTTCTCATCTGTTAGCTGTGGGAAGACCAGAGCCTTCTCAGCTTCAGGAACCCGGTCAACCATTCTGGAACTCTTCCAGACCCACAAAAAACTACGCTAACAGGAGAAGGAGTTTTCAAACCTTTCTCAGAGTCCAAAAATATGCAGTCATCCACTCAGCAGCTGGGCCCATAACCAAAGATGTTGGGTTTTTTGCAGTATAGTAACGCTGCAGAGAGCTTGCTGGGGAGATCATGCATTAAAAAGAAAGGACTCAAAAATACTAGAAGGTTTTAATAAGAAAAACAAAAACTCCATTTACACTAAATACATCAACAAACCAAACCAGACCCAACCACCAACCCATCCCCCAGGGTAATGGGAGAGCTAGATGCTGCTCCTTATATACTCTACCCAAATGCTGACACACCTTAATCAAATACAACTCAGCAGCACCTGCTATGTTACACAGCTGTAAAGCTGGGTCTCGTTATCTTGCTCTGGCCCTTGCTCTGGCCCCTTAAAGACATACACATGGAGTGGAACAATGATGAACCTTTACATTTAAAGAAACCATTCAACATTCTTAATATAACTAAGTGTTGTGTGTGTTGGACCAGGAACTGGGAGACCAGGGTTCAAATCCCCATTAAGCCATGAAGCTCATTGGGTGGTATTGGGCCAGTCAATGCCTTTCAGCTTAACCTACCTCATAGGGTTGTTTTGAGGATAAAAATGGAAGGGGGAGGAGGAGAATAGAAAATGTGTGATATAAATGTAATGAAAAAGCACTTCCCCTGATTCACAAGACCATTATAGCAAAAGGAAGATCAATCCAGTCCCATGCATCAGTAAATAATAAATACCACAGACAATTCAGTTCACACTCCTGTTTCTCAGCACTCCATTTTCCCTCATTTAATTTATGTCCTTACCTCCTTTGATTTGCTCAGTAAGAACAAAATGTCATTCAGGAGTTTCTGCAGGCAATAGAAGCAGCCAGGGTTGGCTCCTGCTGTTACTTTTCAATTGGGCAGCCCTACACCTTTCCCAAGTATGCATACACTGACATACGCTTCCCCTCTTCAGCCCAGCTGACTCCCGCCCCTTGCCCTCCCTTCCGCCACTGAGCCCAGGAGATGCAGGATAACTGGGAAAGGATAGAATGACAGACCCTGCCAAAGTTTGCACAATAATTTGCTGAGATGGAAGTTAGTTAGGAGAGGAGAGTATGGCAGACTCCCTCAGAGACCCTATGTAATAATTTGCACCCAACTCCTGCTGGGCTGAAACTTGCAAGCTCCATGCTGTGCTCTTAATTTAAAGAAAAAACACCTTCTGGAAGGCACTCTTGGAGATTCAAGCCCACTCCCTGGCACTTGCGGGTGGGCAAGCAAACCTAGACACTGCAGGTCATCCCTGGGGGTCTGACAACCCTAGTTTCTTGCTTTTCCTTAATATTATATATACTATGATATTAATATTAGTTATGGGGTATGTTGGGTGTTAGGAGATGGGAAGGACATATTAATCCTTTTTATGGGGTGTATGGGGTGTCGTGCTCCTTTTGGGGTCCACCTCTGGTCCCCACCCTGCACTCAGTTCTCACCTGTGGCTCCTAGAAGCTGTCAGCATGTGACAGCAGCCACATCCTGGGAACAGTTTTGACTGGCTGGCTAAACCAGGTGAGGGTAGCCGATGGGTCTCAAACCCTCAGTGAGATAGATGCAAAGCATCTGCATGCATGCAAAGACAGGGTCCAGTAGATTGAGCAGATGAGACCAATAGTAGGTCCAACAGTCAAGGAGGCAGTTTATGCACATACTGTAGACAGAAGTGGGGCTCATTAACCTGGGAAGGTAGCCCACCTAGATGAAAGAAAACTCTGAACCTAATCCCACCCCTTGTGGGATATCTTTGGGAGAAGAAACAGCTAGGGAAGAAACAAATTCGGAGTGCAGTCCTTAAGGCAGTTGACTAGGACCTTGTATGCCTCCTTCTGGCAACTCTTGCAGCCCAGCTAGTACCAAATGTATTGCTCTACTTTCCTTTGGACCACATCAGTGAAGCTGAGAGAGTGGCGGTCTTGTCATCTGAGCAGCCCAGGACCTTCATACACACTGCCCCACCTTGCACCCTGGGGAGTTCCATTCAGTATTGCTAATGCAGTGGTTTGACTTCACCCCCAGAGGCACATTCCACTGACTCTCAAGACAGATGGATGCCAACCATTTATCTCCCATTAATATGCAGATAAAATAATTCTTCAAAATTAGACTTTTCTCATATGTTTGATGAACATATAACATCTTTTTCTATATTATGAATGTGTATTATTTATTTGGGAGCATCTGCAAAAGAGCTACAATGGCAACTTTTTTTCTTATATCCAAGCAACATAGTGAACTGATATTCACCTAGGCAGAATTGCTGTTTTCCAAACTCTCCAACGTTATTTCATTCCTAGCTGCCTCGCTCATACAAATTGCCATGCTCCATTTAATGAGATTAGAGAATATTAGCAAACCTGTTATGCTAAGCCATTGTGTGGGAATGTATGATTTTTTTAAAGAAGCCAACTGAAACATGCTGCATACATAGAAGGTTTTCAAATATGGTTCATTGCAAAAGGCTTGATTAGCTGGATATGATTGCAATCACTAATTCTCTTCAATAGGGTCATAGAATTGGTTCAGATGCTCAGGAAATTTCAATTACAAAGCAAAACAGGCTACATCTGCTGCCAGCCTTTTCCACCCACCCCCTTCAAATCTAATATTGCTTTCAGCAATATTACATTCCACTGGAGTTCAAATAATTGCTTTCTATCCGATTGCCATAATTTCACATTCATCTCTCTTCAGCATTCTTCATTATTATTTTTTAAATAACATGCTCTTCAAATGTACCTGTAAAAACTGTGTTTAGCTAGAAAACTCAAATTAAGGTCTGTACATCTATAAATCTGAAGGCTCACAATCATTGCAAAAGATCTTATATTTAACAGGCTAACAGGCGGTACATGGATCTTCCTGAGCTCTCTTCTTGAACGTATCACATATAGTGTCCCCCCCCAAAAAAAATTTGATCAGCTGCTATTTTATTGGTATGTCAGAATTTAGTGATGTCATAGGAGCCAACTCTAGGGGGCTGTTGGTGCTTGGGCACCTACAATAATACAACTGTGGGGGCGGGCACCCGTAAAATTAGTGAAAAAAGCCAGCAGGGAGAGAAGCAATTCAGCTCCGTCCTCCGTAGCCAGTGAGCAAGGCCTCTTTTTCCAGGGGTGGGGTGGGGCAATCACTTTGCCTCCAAGGCCAATTCCCTCCCTGTGGAAAAGAGTGCCTCACTGGCTGTGTAATGTCACACACACTATGTGCAGGCGTGAATGTGTGACATCGCAAGTCCACATGCAGCAGCAGACACCCACAATCCTGAGGGCAAGATGGCGCCCCCGAGTGAACTTGTAATTTGTCTGTTTGGAGGCTGAATTTTTTCTTGTTTAATAAGCTATCTCTAATATTCTATAAAAAGGCAGGTAGTAAGTTTTGAAATTAATGAATTACATATTTATACTACAACAGCTTCTTGTCTTGAAGAATATATCAACTATGTATATGGAATGGTTGTAAATGAGTTCTAAAATAAATATCCGAGAGCATAACTACATGTTACAATAAGAATGGGACAGATGTTGAAAATGCTGATTCCATGGCAAGTTTGTTCCCTGGTCCTCCATAACATAGAGCTCAACTTACTTCATGTTCTGTCCCTGGTATCATCATGCTCTGTATTTTCCTGGTCCTACCAACAGCAGCCAAATCTGAGTGGTCAAGAATCTAATGCAGATGGCCAAAAGACATTTACTTGAACAAAATCATAGCAATGGCCTGACTGCATTGTTATAGAAATTATATAAAATGCCTGCCTTACAGCTAGAAATTTATTATCAAGAAGGCAGAAGCATTTATCATTAATCCATACCGGTACTAGTAACTCAATATGCAATCAAGATATCACCTATGCCCTATTAACTCTTCATTTGATTCTAATTTGACAGATGAACACTGTTCTGTTGTTGTTCTACCCAAGCAATACACAATTCTTGGACCACATTCCTTACAGTAGAGAAGTAATTAAAACTTTGTCAATATCACTGATGTTGTGAGCAGCCAATTCAATGCAGTAAACAACATTGACAGATAACCTATGGGTGTCTGGGTGGATACCATTTAGAAAAGCAAAGTTCTTTGCTTATCTACTGATAAAATGTCCCCCCCCCCCAAAGTTCATATTCAATTTAAAATTAAATTTATAGAAACAGTGACTATGGTTTTACCTGTAAAATTTATTCCCCTTTCCCCATGGGTTTTTGTAAAGCACTGTACATGAAAAAAGTAATTTGACATCTCTGACATCACTTAAAATTAAATTTATAAAAACTGTTTTCTAAGATGACAAGAGTGCAGGAGGCTAGTCTATTTGTTCTTGGAGGTACTATTTCTGGGTTAGCGGAGTGTGTAACCTCAAGCGTATGTAACCTGAAGCGTATGTAACCCGAGGTACCACTGTATACAGTAACTTGCCTAATATTACTGATTGTAACAAATTGTAAAGACTATGAAAAACTATTCCAAAATGGTAAAATTTTGCCTGAGGTAGTGGTGAAATAGCCTTCCTTGAAGGTTCACAACAGTAATTTAGAAAACATTAGGAATACAGTAACTTGAGACTTTTTGCTACAACTCACATTTTACATCTATTGGAATTTCTAAAACCATATGATGATCTATATGACATATCTCACTCAGAGTACTTACCAAACTAGATAACTGACTGTCCTGTCGAACTCTGTGATTACATGATGAAGGGTATGGGGACTGCATGAAGATATTTTGCTGACTGAAGCAAAGGACAAGATCACACTCAACCCTCTGCACCACTATTTTATGTCTCGCAACAAACCAGAGTGGCCATCAGTTTTTTCTTTAACGCTGGTAACAGGACATGGCACACACAGCTCTGTTCTTCAGCACCTCACTGGTGCCTCTGTGCCCTCTGCACCTGCTGCCTGAGGTGGCTGCCTCACTCTGCCTCATGGTAGCGCCAGCCCTCTTTTGGGATTTTTGGAGGGCGAGTTTCTCTGTCACCAGATGCAAATACTTCTTAGGCTCTAAATGGCAGCACAGAAATTAACAACTAGTGGAGTCTGTTTTATGTTAAACATAATTATTTTTGATGCCCAATCCTAAATTGTTCCCTGATGAATGCTAAAAGAAAATACTGTAACTTGTTTTAAAAAAATAAAATCCAACTATTCAGCAACATTGCTGCTACATTACTGGGTAGCCACACCAAATTTCTTTGCCAGAACCATAAAATGCCTGCCTAATTTGTTTTCCTTTGAGTCATTGCAAAAAAGAAATAAAATCTAAAGGTTTATGACAGTTAATGCCAAAATAAGTGCCTTGTTTGTATTTCAAATATATTAGCACGACAGAATTCACGATGAATTTCTCCAGTCCGGTCCCTAATGACTGGAGTCTGTGAAGAGTAAGATTAATTGTACACAATTCATAAAGATTGGTAGGCTGAAAATCAGGCCTGCCTTTTGCATGGATATAATGCAAATCCAGTGCTTTGCAAGTACCAGTGTTTATCCAACATATGTCATTGGAACAAGTTTGAGCAGAACAACTTATGCAGGTGGAGGAACATGTTAAAAGTGTACGGCATTATCCTTTGACCAAGACCAATTAATATCTGCCCTTATCAGATATTTGATGTTCATCTAGCATATGAGTTAGGACCTCCTAAAAACAATTTAATTCATTATAATTAGGACTAATGATTGGGCATAGCTTGCCAGAGAACATTAGTTGGTAGTTATGACTGCACACTGCTTATATGTTTTGCTATTAATAATACTCTCTACCTAATCCAGGGGGCTGCAGAGGACCGTTGACACACTGGAATTTGTAGCAGTGCAAACTGGTTAACATCCTGTGTTCAAAAATGATTTTGGGTTTGCACCATTGTACTCCATGTATCCATACAGCTTACTAATAACTTACACAATTCCAGCCCCACTATGTGTACAGAACACTGCATGACATTTATTTGGATATGTATGATTGCCATTGCAAGAATTCAGCATTATTTGGTGAGGAATGAAATCTTCCCCAGTTCAATGTGTGGAGAGAGTGCATATCTATAGAAAATATGCAAAAATTAGCACTAGAATAACAATGGAGAAACAAAACTGAAACTAAATGTGGTAAGAGTACAGGTATGGATGAACCAAAATGTCTTGTTTACCGTTCAGTGTGTCAGGAGAGATTTATCATAAATGACTTTTTCTGCCCGACTTACTTGCTCTAGAATTTTTATAATGCTTTTCACTGTGAAATTATTTTTTAGTACTTACAGCAGTGTTCTCTTCTAATCAACAAAAACATAGCCTATAATTGTGGCAAGATATTTCTTAAAATGCAGTTACATCTTAATGAAACACCTAAGTAGTTTAAAGCACCATGCTAAATGTTTTGAAACTGCACATATTTACATAATCTGTGATGCTTTTGAGCTACATTTTTCCTATTTAGAAATTCATAGGCTTTAGATTTTAAGGCAGTCTTTGTGGGAAAGGTGAGTGAACCTGGTTAGGTTTTATGAAGTGTGGTTACAATATTAAGTAGAGATTTTCACCCATGCCAGGTTCAAAAATGAACTTGTACAGCTCATAAACCTCATCATAAAACAAGAGATGGGCTTTAAAAGATCCAAAATTTTGCTCAAGCCTGAATTAAGCTCTGAACCACCCAGCTCCATTACCCTCCAGTCACTACTAACCGCCATCCAAAATGATACTTTTCAATCCCCTTAGATTGGTAGTGGTAGGAGGAGGAGCAAAAGCACCATGCTGATTGTGGAAGCCAGCAGTGTTCCACATGTACCACAGGAAAACTACATCATTCTACGCACCCAGTATACTATTAACCAGCATGAAGGAACAACAATGATCCTCTTGCTGCCACTGATTTAAGGTAAGGAAAAGGAAGTGGGAAATGTGCCTGAGGTGGGTGGCTGGAACTGCTTTAAGGGACAATGAAGCTGAGTAGGTAATTTTCTGGGCCCCTTGAAAGAGTGCCCAGAGATTTTCAGTTTCCTCCAGAAGATCTCAGGTAACTTCTGAATTAATCCAAGGAAAATTTAGAGAGCTTACCTACCCCCTGTTTGGCATGGGAAGAGCTGGAAGTTTGGACATTCAGTATGTTCAAAGGGGGAAATGGGGTGAAACTATCTGTATCTGTATGTTCACCATATAGGGAAAAAAGCAACTTGCCTCAGAAGGGTAAATTATTCTAGCTAGATCAGGGATGACGATCTTATACCCCTTCAGAAGTCACTTGACTCCAGCTTCCATCAGCCCCAGTCAACATGGCTAAAAGTCAGAAATGATGAGAGTTGTAATCCAACAACATCTAGAGGGCTGTAAATTCATTCCGTAAGTTCAGTGATCAAACCTGATGGGTCTGGTTATTACTAGTCATAATTACTGTAAGGAACTTCTGTGTTCTGAGGTAATGTGCTGCAGAATACAGTTGTTGGAAAGCTACAGTGCAGGAGGACAGTTACCTTGAAGTCCTAGTTGCCATCTATATTTTCCCTTATTTAGATATAAAATATCTAAATAACTCCAGCAAATAACTCCAGCAAATAACTCCAGCAAATAACTCCACCTCTCTGGAATTCCCTTCCCTTGTTGGCTCATTGTTGCTTGCTTTAAAATAGCATGCAAAGGCATTTTTGCTTAGGAAAGCTTTAAATCTCCTGTAACAACACCTGACTCGGTTTTATTGGCTTCATTTTGTGATTTATAATTATGTATTTATTGTTAAGTTTTTAAAATGTATATTTGCACTATTGGAATTGATCCTAAACTCACAAAAATGTAATGAGGGCTATTTTTAAAAGTATCAAATATAGCACAGAATATCCTTATAAGATTACACACACTACATATCATAAGGGCATAAACCTTTAAAAAGCAAAATATAAACCTCTGAAGATGAAATAGAAATTTTAAAAACGTAAGTTATGGTCTCAATCTTTTACAGTGATGTACTAGTGCAATCAGTATGTATTTTTGAAGCACTTTCAGGATGTAGATATTACTGTAGCATGAACAAACGATAGCATAATAACATATTTATATAGCATAATAACATATTTATATAGCATAATAACCTGCATAATAACTGTCTTTTCACCCCAGTTTTGTCCAGAATGGTGACCCTGATCTTCCTCACTAAGTTCTAAAATCCTTCATATGCAGGTGCAAATTAAAACAATTGACAGCATATAATTAAACTTCAATCAATAATTGGGTAGCTGCATTACACAGCAGCAACACCAAGCAATCTCACAGGCTACCCATAGGAATATATTTTCTTTTGTGTCATGTTTAAGCTTCTTTCTCCCTCACACTCATTCTTTCTATGTATATGTCTCCCTCCCCCACTCCCTCCCTCTTTTTGGCATTTTGACTGATTAACACCAAATTAATCTTGGCATATTTGCTACTTGTAATGCAAAGGATATAAAACAATTATGTGGCATTCCCTCAATATTACAGTGATATAAATATTGCTCAGATTTCTTTTTTCCAAAATAAGGAGCAGGGTTTTAATTACTTGGAAAAAAACCTGATGTTAATCAGAAGGGAATCAGATAAACAGCACATATGCACCAGAGGCCAAAGGGAGGCGAAAGATTCCATGTCCATTACAGACCTGTCAGTGCTGAAAGCTAAACACACTTGGTAGGGATCCCAGAAGTGCTGAGCAGAATCAGCTTAGCTGATGTGCCAAGTTCAACAAGGCGGGTGAAGCAATTCAATAAGGTTATCTTGATACTTCAGGCAGTCAGTCCCAAGGGTAGGACATAGCTGTCTCAGTAAAAGCAGCCCAGGATTTTTCTGAAGCTTTTGCATTGAAAGAGAGAGAAGAAAGCTTGTTTGCCTGCTTTTCTTCCTTTCTTGGAAACCTCTGCCACTTCTGTCTGTCAGGACAATGATGTTTCTCTCCCCCCCTTGTTCGACCCTTCCAGCTCTCTTAGAGTGTGAAAAGCCAAAGCACCAGATCTGAAGACAGCACTTTTTCAGTGCTTGCCAGTGTTATCTTGCAGTACTGCCTTTTTTCAAATACAACAGTTCCTGTGAAAACAGCTTTTTTTCTCACTTTGATTTACATGGGGCATGTGGTTGTCTGTGTCTGGATTTAAGTGCAATAAACACACAAGCTCTTGGGGGATTATTGCTAAACCTGAACTAAGCCTGAAGCAGCCTTCCAAGCATGAATATTTATACACAAAGTTTAATTTACGGAAATACCACGAATAATAAAAAAGCAAAGCAGCAAGTGTCACATGCACCTGAATGATTGATCCAAAATAACGACATCGTAAAATTTACTTCAAGTAATCAAGTAGGAGATTTGTAGGGAGTGCCACAAAACAAATGTTGAAAACCATTATTTTGGCCACTATGTTTTCCATTTAAGACATCTAAAATAGCTCTTTATTATTCCTTTCACATGACATGTCCAGTCAAAATCCAGCCTTAATTGCCCTTAATGGAAATTCAAACCAATTCTAGAAACCATTCCACAAAAAGAAGTATTTTACTAGTATTCCTTAATAGAAACTTAAGCAAGATTTTACTTAAGCTGTGATCATGAAGAATGTCTATGCGCTGGCTCATGATTGTTGAGTAATGGAGGTTAAATACAGAAGTATCTAAATGTCAGAGATCAAACACTGTGAAGAAGTGTCTCTCTAAGTTGATCATAGTTACCAGATCAATAATCCTAAAATATGTAACTTGCATATTCGTATATCATTAATGTGGCAATTGTTTCACATCTTCCATTGTACATATGGTTCCCTGTTTTTCAAAAGCAATGAAAATATAGTGTGCAAAATTTACTCTCACATTTACGGTATTAGAACTAGTCCAATGATGCCAGGTCAGATACACTGTCACTAGAATTTCTTGTTTATAACCAAAAGCACAGGCAAATGGGGGAGGTCTAATTGGAAAGGAATCTGGAGCATGATTTTCCCTGTATTGCGTTTAAAAAACAAACAATGAATCATCACTCCCCCTATATGTTGTAGTGGTAGAGCTCATTTGTCATTCCCACTTCCTTTACCTGCTTGTTGACTTTCAAGTTGTGAAGTTCTTAAGTATGTGTTTTTTCATTTGTGAAGGTTAATTAGTCACTCTTAATAGGCCTCCTTTTTTAGTCTCGACTTTGCTCTTTTTAAATGCTGCGTTTTTGTGTACTTGATCACTTACACCAGGAGTAAATAGTTTCCTAGGTCATGAGTTTGTTTGACAGCATGCTAATTTTGTTGTGGTGTTAACTATACATCTCTGATGTTGTTAATTTATTTTGGTGACAGGTAAAAATAATATGTCTTTGAGAATCAAGACCCTCTGAGTGGCTACAAGGTTTGGTAAATATATTGATGGAATGGGAACTTTTAAACTAACCAATATAGCCATTTTGGAGATATGATTTTTGGAAAGAGATAAATCTCCCCTCTCCATGTGCTATGATCCCAACTGCAATTGCTCTTCCACCCACTGACAGCTGTAATTAATTTAAGAAAAACAAGAGATGTGGCTGCAGTGGCAATCTAAAGTTTCAGCAATGCCAAAATTTGACTCCCCCTTCTCGCCTTTTGTGTTCCAGTCTAAATAATACTTGCAGTGCCCCTGAAGTTCTGTGTGAAGTGTAACTGAACTGGTCACGCTTCCCTAAATCTGCCTCTGATAACTGCGTACAGTGGTACCTCTGGTTACATACTTAATTCGTTCCGCAGCTCCTTTCTTAACCTGAAACTGTTCTTAACCTGAAGCACCACTTTAGCTAATGGGGCCTTCCGTTGCCGCTGTGCTGCTGCTGCACGATTTCTGTTATCATCCTGAAGCAAAGTTCTTAACCAGAGTAATATTTCTGGGTTAGCGGAGTCTGTAACCTGAAGCGTATGTAACCTGAAGCATATGTAACCCGAGGTACCACTGTACTATGCATTAAGGATAACAAGAAGTTTGCCCCAGAGATGTGTTATGAGCATATTCTTAGCTCACAAAGTACAATGACGAAGCCCAGAAGACACAGCTACTGCTTCATATGAAATTAATATGAACACTAGATAATGTCACAAGGTACTCTGCAAAGCACAGGCCTTCCACAACAGATGTGCAAAGGTTCCTTGCAGACAAGTTAATGCAAGAAGTGTTCCCTGGCTGTTGATAGGGTGAAAACACAGATGATCACAAAGTAGGGAGCTGTTTACTGGTTCTTCCATAGCAACAGTAAAGGTGAATAAATAGGTAGCAAAAGCATTCATCTAAGTATGTGGTACATTTGGTCTAGGAGATAAGTTATGTCTTCACAGGAAAGAGACATTTTCAGTTGGCCATGCTGACTTTTCAGCTCTAGTTAAGTCTGCCAGCCAGTCCCGGATTACCGAATAGGCAGACTAAACACATGTTTAGGGCACCAGTAAAGTAGAGGTACACAGACACAAAGAGATTTTTTTAAAAAAACGGCTTATGTTGCCAAGCAATTTTGCAGATACCTTGTAGCAGTCCTCTTCTGAGTGTTTAGGCCATGGCATTGGGCTTCTATAGACAAGTGATGTTAGATATTCCTCTTGTCACCCAAACATATATTGCGTGGTTTTTCATAGGTTTCTATAGACCTATCTTTAGATTAAAGATAGAGATAAAACAAGCAAGATTGGTTTAAGCTTTTGTATATCACAAATATACTAATTCTTTTCCACATCTATATACTCCAAAATAATATCCAGACCATACACTTTGGGTGGTAAAAGCAGCCACAATCAATGTAGCTTCACTCAACAACCAGGCAAAAGTATTTTTCCAGCAAGCTGGAAATGATTTCACACACAAACAAATTAACAAGCCACTTGCTTCCATCCTGATTTACCCCACTCATCAATTACATAACTTTTATTTATGCCTGAGGGCTGTGCTGTGCTCACAACTTGCTGGACTGCTTTCCCAGTTAATCTATTAGCTAGAGATGTAGCATAATTTAATCAGTTATTTCAATTTACCACTAGGAAACCACATTTATCACAATCATTTCCAATAGTATTGCTTCCAAGTACAAAATGCATCATTTTATCTCACTTTTAAATACTCCTTTACCTAGTGCAGGGTTGCCATACATCCAGGATTTCAACAGCTTTTCTGTCTGGGTTTTTACTGTTTGAAATACGGCAACCTTGTGCCAACATGATAAAACAGTTCTGTCTTTTGCTTCTTTTCCCAACCTGTCTTCTGTTACTTTATGCTAATAATTCTCAATCTTTGAGGATGAAATGATAAAAAGTGAAGATGAATAGTTCAATCTGTCCCAAGTGGAGGGTTTATCCAAAACAAGTCAGTTCAACGCATGCTTGTATTGTACATTAGCACTTGCAAGACAGAACCACAAGTCCTAAAATGAAAGAAATTCAACATCACACCACAACAATTTCATACATTGCTGTGTGGGGAAGTAGCCACATGTAGTCATTAAGGTTCCCTCTCACTCCAGCTTTTTAAAAGGCTAGATAAATAGAAGAGTCTTAAAATATAAAGAGAAAACTTGTACAGAAACTGAAAATACAAGTCTTGGCAAAGTATATGAGGTATGAGTTATATATTATGGCTCACACATGAAGATTGACCCCTGTCACATGGCAGGAGTAATATTTAAAAGCGCTGTGGGTAAAACCTCAGTGCCTAGGACTTGCTGATTGCATGGTCGGTGGTTCGAATCCCCATGGCGGGGTGAGCTCCCGTTGTTCGGTCCCAGCTCCTGCCCACCTAGCAGTTCAAAAGCACTCTTAAGTGCAAGTAGATAAATAGGGACCGCTTTATAGCGGGAAGATAAACGGCGTTTCCGTGTGCCGCGCTGGTGCTGGCTCGCCAGCTGCAGCTTCGTCACGCTGGCCATGTGACCTGGAAGTGTCTTTGGACGGCGCCGGCTCATGGCCTCTTGAGCGAGATGAGCACGCAACCCTAGGGTCGGACACGACTGGCCCGTACGGGCAGGGGTACCTTTACCTTTACTATATAATACAGTTGCATTTACACCTGCATCTTCTGCATTATAGTGTTTTCATTGCCAGGAGTATACATATATACAGGAGTATATGCAGGAGTATGCCAGTGTGGTGTAGTGATTAAGAGTGGTAGACTCGTAATCTGGGGAACCGGGTTCGCGTACCTGCTCCTCCATATGCAGCTGCTGGGTGACCTTTTGCTAGTCACACTTCTTTAAAGTCTCTCAGTCTTACTCACCTCACAGAGTGTTTGTTGTGGGGGAGGAAGGGAAAGGAGAATATTAGCCGCTTTGAGACTCCTTTGGGTAGTGATAAAGCGGGATATCAAATCCAAACTCTTCTTCTTCTTCTACAGTGCTAGCATGCAAATGCAGCATGTGCATAACCACTGCATGGACTTAGTGCCTTTTAAATGTTATTCTGGCTGTGTGGAGCATTGACAGGTAAGTGTTTATCACATGGGGGCTCTAATATTTTAATCAGCCTTCAGTTTTCCCTGTATCAGACTCAGCCTATGCCTATGCATGGGGATGTGAATATTTAATTTCATGTGTAAATCCCCAAATTCAAGGCTGCATGCTAGTGCTGTCATAATATTCTACAGATATGAGAGTTGTGGTGCATATTATTTCTCATGCCACAAGCACAATGAAACAGCTGCCCATGAGATATGCACCAGTCTGTTTCTAGAAGACACACACTTGTCTCTAGAAATAATTGCATTTTCCTAGTAGTAATATATTATAATTTGAATATTGGGACATAGTGTTGTTTATTTTTAACTATAAGTTGTACTGATATGGAAAAACTCAACTTTCTTAATAAATGGAGAGAACTCCAAAATAAGCAATTCCTTCTCAGAAAATGTAATGGATCCAGCATTACTAAGGAACAGAAACGGCATGTTAAGCGTCTAGAAAGGACCTAAACAAAGGTGATATGATTAGCAGAACTCCCTTCCTAGTGCAAACAAGCCATATAAATTAGGACATTCCTGTTATCAATTTAGCCAGAAGCCTCCTTTTTGGTGCTCTGCATAGGCTATGTCAGGGAACTGCCATCAGAGGCAAGAGGAGAGGTAAGACGCTCCAATGATGCAGGGGAGGGAACTAGCAAGGAGAGAGAGAGAGCTTCCGCTGGGGAAGGAAATCCAGGGGACACCAGGGAGAAAGGGGAGGCTGAGAGTACTGCGGAGGGGAGGCTCCGAGACTCTTCCAGTGAAATCAGCGGAGAGAGCACAGGAACTCCGCTTGGCACGCCCACGCTGCGCAGAAGGCTTCCGCGCAGAGAATCTAGGAGGAGACTGGGCGTCATAGAATTTCTATGTTGGAGGAAGTTTAGGAGACGCCCACTCACGGATTCTGCCAGTGACTAAGACAGTCGCGTTGTAAGGGCTGTCAAACCAGGGAAAGGTTTAGCTATACGACTAGCTTGGAGCAGGTTGCAGTTTACGCACAAGAAACCCCAATTCCCATTACAGGCTAGGTCTCAAATATCTATCTCAAATAACTTATCTGAGACTTCACAAAGGACTTTTAACCTATTAACTTATTTTGCACAGACCTGTAATCAAGCCTCTTTTGTTCAAACAGAGAGGGATGGGTTAAAATAATCTCAATGAATTCAGTAGAGAAACCCACACAGCTAACTCTACCCTCTCAGTCCTGTTGTCTTGCATGAACACAACTAATTATGCAACAAATCATAGGAGAAGATGAGAAATATATAATCCCTAGATTGGAAACTCTATCAAGACATGAGTCACAGGACTACAACATTCAGATCCAATATCTATAGGGCTACAAACACACAAGTGGTGATGGGGCAATGTGGTGAAAGATTACGTTGTACAACCACAAACAACCAAGACTTACACCACAGTAGGAAGATCAGATGAATAATCACATAATCTTTACAAATTCTTTATGATAGGATTCCAAACACAAACACCCTTCCAAGGATTACTAGCTCCACTGCAGGAACTAGGGCTGCCAAAACAACCCACTGCATATAGACAAGCAATGACGAGATTAATCAGAGAGACTGGTGAAAAGGAGATATGCTACTCCACCTATTGATACTGCTAGCCACACACTTATGACCCATTCTTATTTGCAAGATTTGAACCAGCACAGGTGATGAAGAACCAATGTAACTAGAGAATGAGTTCCACCGCAATGTCCCTATGTGGGTGAGCATTGTCTTACTGACAGCATTATATATTCCTAAAGAAAAATAAAAGACACCAGATGTATGAACACCCAGTAGGACACTGGGAAGCTTGGCTGTGGCATATAGAATGGCAAAGCATAGAGGTGTTAGCACCTTTTGCTCAATATCATATTTAACAAGCACTAGAAAATTATATTGGCTGCTGCAGCTGTTACCCATTATTCATCATTATTCTCATGTCTCTCTTACTCATACAAGAAACCAGGCAGCTGTCCAATGCTAGCAGAAGGACAAACTCTGTCCAATCTGATACATATCACAACTGGGGCCTATGGCAGTATTCACAAGTACATCCACCCCAGTGGATAACAAATTATTTGTGAAAATGGTTGCCAGCCTTTTAGTTCTTGCAGGCCTCCTGTTGCTATTAAAAGTATGTGACAGACACGGGTGCATCTGGCATGCATATGCAGTGAAAGTGGAACATGTACTTGTTGCTTCTCTATCTCCCACTAGTTTTTGATAGGAGCACAGATATTAGCTCCACTATTACCATTCGAAAAAATCTTTGACTGCTTCACTTCTCATTCTCCAACATACTTGTGTATCACCTTAGATCATGATGAGACACACACTGGAAAGAGCCAGCAGCATATCCTGGCAGGGCTGGGAATTTGCATGTACGAAAAGGTTGACCAACTTCCTGGGAAAACAAACTGACTCCTAGCAACACAAGTAGAAGGGTAAATCAGATGAGGATGGCT
This sequence comes from Podarcis liolepis, assembly GCF_965112155.1. Classification (NCBI taxonomy): domain Eukaryota; kingdom Metazoa; phylum Chordata; class Lepidosauria; order Squamata; family Lacertidae; genus Podarcis; species Podarcis liolepis. Next base: position 66,485,432 of record NC_139557.1, on the reverse strand, counting down.
GGACAAAGTGAAATAAATACTAGCCAGTATGCAACTAAACAGTTTTCCTTCAAGTACTTTTGGCTGCACAACAAAAGTTCCCCACCTGCTTCTTCTTCCACACCTCCTAAATCTGCTCTGGATGGTTGCGGGGAAACCAAAAAAAGGTTTAAGGAGCGGGGCTGAGGGTGCATGGGGAGAGGATAGGGAGGGAAGTTCCATTATGCAAGCAAACTGCTTACACTAGTGGAACTGTTTAATTGGATACCACCCTCTGAGATCTGTATGGGTCAGGTTGTTGGGAGAGTGAGGCTACTGGTCACTACACTAGTCACTCTGGATAGATGTACACATGGATGTGGCTCTTTTCATAACCTCATCCTGCTAGGTCTCAATGGTCTCAGCCTGCGTACCAGATGGAGCTGGTAAACAGCTGCCCTGGACACAGAATTGACCTGTGCCTCCATGGACAGCTGTGAGTCTAAAATGACTCCCAGGCTGTGCACCTGGTCCTTCAGGGGCACAGTTACCCCATTCAGACCAGGGAGTCCCCCACACCTGCCCGCCCCCTGTTCCACAGAAACAGTACTTCTGTCTTGCCTGGATTCAACCTCAATCCATTAGCATTCATCCTCCGACTGCCTCCAGACACTCACACAGAACATTCACCACCCTCACTGGTCCTGATTTAAATGAGAGGTACAGCTGGGTATCATCCATATATTGGTGAACACCCAGCCCAACCCCAACCTCCAGTGATCTCTCCCAGAGGATGGATAGAATGGAGCCCTGAGGCACCCCACAAATGAGTGCCCAGGAGTCCAAACACTCATCCCACAACACCAATCTCTGGACACAGCCCAGGAGGAAGGAGTGGAACCACTGCATAGCAGTGTCCCCAGCTCCAAACTGCCCAAGACGGTTCAAAAGGATTCCATGGTTGATGGTATCAAAAGCTGCCGAGAGATCCAGTAGAACCAGGAAACAGCTTTCACCTCTGTCCCTAGCCCGCTGGGGATCATCAACCAGCACAACCAAGGTGCTTTCGGTCACATGATGGGGCCTGAGTCCTGACTGGAAGGAATCCAAATTGTTCACATCCTCCAGCAACCACCCGCTTAGTCACCTTGCCCAGGAATGGAAGGGTGTGTGTGTGTGTGTGTGTGTGTGTGTGTGTGTGTGTATTGGTGGGTGTGAAGAGAGAAAAGGATGTCTACTGAAAATGATGCAAATGAAAAGTAGGCAGTAGATACTTAATGAGTGTTGTAATTGCTAGGTAGAAGGTCAGCAAGTGTTCTCAGTACTGCCAATTGATTAGTGGCAGGGAGTGGCTTTGATTGCATTAGGCTGCAGGATAAAATATTTAGCACATCTAGGTATTCTATGGCGAAGGTCATTCAGGTGCCAGGATATTCTCCTCTCCATTTCAACAAGCAGTGGTGTCTGATCATTTGTCACTGAGAGACAGACAAAATTGAAGTATGAGGACAAAAGTGGGGCAACGTGGCAATACGTTTGCTCCATGCTGTTATTTGTAAATCTGTGATTGAAAAGCATAATATGGGTGCAGATTGAATGATACAGAGCATTTTACCAAATGTTGCAGTTGGGTGACACAAATATAGCTCAGTTTTGCATAGTAAGCTGTATCTGTGTTCCTTTGTGAAGGGTAAAGCAAGCACAGTCCACCTCACCATTTAGGCTTTTAAAATGTGTTCCCTGTACTTTATGGAGCATATCAGGCTCATTAGTCTCAAGGGAATCAGACTGCCTTGATACAAATTTCATTTTCAGTAATAGCGCAAATTGGTAATGCTAAAATGGTCACTCAAGCATACAACCTTTTCCTGGGTAACAGTAAATGGTTTATTGCTTTCGAGCACTGTCACCGGTACACAGTATCAGCTTTGGTATGCAAAAGCTATAATTGGGAGATTCACAATTTAGAAGACGTTTGAGCTGTATATGACACTATATAAAAATATAATATTTATTTATGATGAGTGATGTGGTGAGTTCAATTACATGTTTCATCTTTTAAAAAAGTAAATACTTAAGAATTAATTGGTGTGTGCATGGTGTTAACAGCATGCCGCTGATTTCAGTGTGTTTCAAATCAAAGTGTACTTTTGTCGCTAATCTATAAGGTGCATCCCAGGTTTTCCAATTCCCTTCATTTTCCCTGTAAAAACATGGGGCCAGATTTGACTAAGTAGTTGCACTAGTGGCAGCCAACCAATGAGTGCTGCTAGTGGAACAGGGATTTCCCCATGAAATTGGCTCTGGTGCGTCAGGAGAACTCCCAGAACAGTGAATGGGGATGGGTGGAAAAGGGAAAGGGAGATTGTTTAGTTTGGCAAGCAGAAATACTTTCACTGATGGAACAATTGTTCAGTCTTTTTTCCTCAATTTATGACAAAAGAAAATGCATTTGAAAATTACAGAAGGGGTGATAAAAATTCAATGACATTCTCATGGGTGTGCTGCAGAGCTTTTGTTGTTTGTATATTACTACTGAGATTTTTTTTTTCAAGCGGTCAAGGACTTTGCTTAGAGCCCTTTCATTCTGCAAACAATTACTTCACTGGACTGGATCCGACCCAATGGCCTTCTAAAACCGGCCTGTGGACGGTCCGGGAATCAGCGTGTTTTTACATGAGTAGAATGTGTCCTTTAATTTAAAATGTGTCTTTGGGTTATTTGTGGGGCATAGGAATTCGTTCACCTCCCCCCCAATAATATAGTCCGGCCCCCCACAACGTCTGAGGGACAATGGACTGGCCCCCTGCTGAAAAAGTTTGCTGACCCCTGTAATATATCATGAGGTAGCTCCTCCTGTGGGGCTTCTTCAGATCAGGAAACATGGGCAACCAGGGAGACTGCAGAAAACTGGAGAAATGTTGAATATAAAGCAAAACGCACTCCACTATCACACAAATAAAAGCAATAAAACTATCAACAACAACAATAATAAATGATAAAGCACTCCAAAAATGATGCAGAAAAAGTGATGCCAATTCAGAGAAACTGAGGGTACATTTCAGCACAGCACTAACATTTATTAGTAAGTGATTGGCAGCCATCAACAAACAAAATACATGACTCTGAAATTAGAGTTTATGTATGTGGCAAATATATTCAGTAAAGCTGAATGGTATCCTTAACAGGAAAAGGAAACACATTCTGATATAATGCACATAATGCTCACAAAATATGAATCTCTTTAGCAATGACAAATTTCTCAAAATCAGGCAGAACTTGTAACAAGTGAACAAAATACACTAATTTACAGATGAGAAAACGAAACGCTATACTAATAAAGTCAGAGCTTGCTGTTTCTTAATAACAAGCTGTCAGAGTAGCCAGAGTTTGCTTAGATGTCAAACTTCCTCTTCTCAGAAGGCATCTAATAGATATGAGAGTCATTCCACTGGGATGTTTTGATTCCACTGTTTGCAAAATGGAATTTGATATTATATGTACTACAAGACAGCTCTGGAACCCTTAAAATAATTCTGTGTCAAAAAAAGAATGTACAGGAAGATACTTTACAGACAAACAAAATCACATCACTGCATCATGTAACTAGATTATTATTTATCAAGAGCAGATTTCCGACCCTATCTGGTACCCTCTCTCTTTTCCACCTTGCCCCAGGGCATAACACATTGCTGTGCAGCATATTGCCTTATGAATCTTCTTCAAGTACCCAATTATCCTGGTGCACCAGACTTGTCATTATCATGACAGCTGTGTGCAGCTTACTGTACATGTTGTCAGAGGTGAAAGATTGTGCACCAGCACCCTCATATCCCTCATTGAATTTCCATTACAATGCAGAGAAGTGAAGGAAAGACAAGGGACAAAAGTAGAAGATAAGAGAGGCAGTCACACACATGCACTCAAGAGATCATTTGAGAAGTCAATTAGGTTGAAGTCCACTTAAAATTAAAAGTTGCTGTGGAGATATGTTCTTTTTAAAATAAAAGGACTTTTCTGAGTATATGTATTCTTAGTTGATTCAGATTGTATTTTCAGGAACACTTGGGAGCAAGGTCAGTTGTATTTGGTTGAATTTACTTCTAAGTAGGGATGGAGGAAAAATTCAATTCAGTACACATTTAAAGCCAAATCTATCAAATTTGCACATTCTAAAGCAATATGCTGGTTAAAACACAAATTCTCACTTTTCAAAATTTTGCAATGCAGTTCTCCAACCAATGTTTACAAAAATGCATATATTATGTGTATAAAGATCATGATATTGGTTAAAAAATAACCTACAAAATGCATTATATTAGGAAAAATTGCTTACAAAGATGAGTACATTAGTCAACGTTGCATATAAAAATGTGTCTATTAGGATAAATTCACACTAAAATATTGAGGAAATTTTCATGAAGATGTTTTTATCATTAAAAAACTGCAAATTGCTGAAGATATGGAAAACTGAAATTAAGATTAGATAAGTAAGAAACTGAGAGAACAGAGACTGACACATCCATGCCCACTTCCAAATAAACATATCTAGGCTGCATGGATGCACTCCTAAACAAACTTAAAGCAGCAAAAATAAACCTCACTATTATAAAAATGAATCAAAACATTCCCTATTGCCCACAAGAATAATTTAAGAACAAAAATAGAGTAGTCTACATTTAAAAAAAAATAGTTTTGCCCCTAAAGCAGAAACAGCTGTCCTCTTCAGTTTATACCTACACAAAACAAAGAACGTTCCGCATTCAGACACCATACTTGGACTATGAGCTCAAGGAAACATGAAAACTTTGTTCACAAAATCAGTGCACAGTCTCAGCATTAGTTCAAAGTACAGGATATATGATTCATAAATCTGTAAGCAGAGTCCTAAAATTAATGGCTAGAAGATAGCCAAGCCATTGTCCCAATTCAAAGATGTTGTCCCACGTAACTTCTGAAGAACAGGGTGGGACGATTCATTCATGTGGTCTCTAGTGATAAGACTACACTGAAAGTGTGTGCTCTTGCAGGTAGGCCATGTCTGTTCCTTGGTACTGGGGCCAGAGTCAGTTCCTCTGACTCTTCAACCACCTCTGACTTAACCCTGCTGGCTGGTCAGCTACCGTAAGAACTTCACTTTCAAGGTATAGAGTAGGGGTTGGCTCAGACAGCTCCCTCTCTCCTTCTGTGATGTCTAGCAATAAAGAACTTCGCCCAAGTCATTGCTTCGCTTTTCCCTACTTCTCAACTCTGGATCCTCCTATGCCAGATTTTGTCATCCCTATCCCAGTCTGGTTGGCACCATGGAACCCATAACAAAGAAAGGAGAAGAAGAGGTCATGGTAAATGAAGAAAGGAATGAAAATATTTTACTTAACTTTACTCTTCACTTGTGTCCAGGTTAGCAACCAGTGATTCAACCCCTCCCCGGAACATATACAGAAGATGACAACAAACATGGTGAGAGGCCTGGAGGCCAAGTTGAAGGACTTGTGTATGTTTAGCCTGGACAATTAAGAGGTGATATGATAACCATCTTCCAATATTTGAAGGGCTACCAAATAAACTGATGAACGAAATAGGTTCTCTCTTGCTTTAGAAGGTAGCAATGGAACCAATGGTTTCAAAGTACATGAAAATAGTTTTAGACTAAACATTAGCAAGAACTTCTTGATGGGACAACCTGTCTCAGCTTGTGATAGTGGAGCCTCATCACTGTGGGCATATCAACATGCTTAATGTGATTATTGAAAATTGTTCTTCAGACTAGCGGAATGATAAATCAAAGCTATGTTAACATTATTAGAAAACAAGGGATAAGACTAATTAGAAAACAAGGGATAAGAAGGAACCAATGTTAATCCTAAAAGAAAAAAACAACACAGAATTTCTGGATTATATAGTAGCAAAAGTCTTACCAAGGGACTAAAACAAACAGTTAATCTGCAAACCATAAAAATGCACCACTTTTATCAGCTGTTATGAAGTATTTGATGTTTTAAAGCAGCTAATAATTTCTATTCATATCACATGGTTGTAAACTTTTTTATAATAAAAATGGTTAAAATGTTCTAACAGTGGGATACTTTATTCTTTTTGTGACAATATTGGCGATGTTCTTTCCTCTTTTTAAATGGATTTTGTACTGTTTAAAGCAAATATGAAAGGCATGTTCAGTTTTAGTGCACACTTGACTATCTACTTCTGACTTGAAGCATAAATGTGAACAATATCATCTTGCATTGTAAAAGGTTGTCATAAATTGCAGTAATTTAATGTTTTCTTTTAGTGATTTCCATCTTATATTTACATGAGTCTGATGCTGTCTTGCATATAGGGATGTTAAAACACATGTCTGGTTTGTTTGTTTTTTAAGTGTCATTATTAAACCTATAGGACATGATTCCAATGGACTTCTTAATCCTGTTTGATTTTATAATTTAATATTATACTTAGATTATACAGTATGTAGTATTTCTTCAGCAAATAAAAAGAATCTGACTATGAAAATCAGCACTGCTAGCAAGGAATTGTATTGATACCTAGATATACTGAAAAACCTTGAACATGAAAAGGCTGCACCACCACCCCCCACCCCCCCGATTCAATCTAACAGAGGGTGGGTCTGGCTGTCCTTCCACCAACAAGAACAAAAATTCACACAATACATAATTCCAATTTCACGAGAGGAGGAGGGCGGCCGTGGCGGGGGGGAAACAGTGCATCTCTGGACAGGGAAATAAAACCAGTAACTCAATGAAAATGGTTTAGAACCCTATGAGCAAAGCCTTGTTGCCACAACCCCATACTGATCTGCAATAAGATTTCCCTTGGAAAGCTATGTGGGAAACACCCACCATTTCATAGAACGAAGCATCTGAGCGGGGACAAAAATATTTGGATTCAATTCATCTGAAGCTCAAAGCCAAAGAAAAGGGACAGGAACACCAGGAGTGTTATCTTGATTATGGAATTGTCTTTGGTAGAAATAATTACAGTATTCCAAGGCTAGGGAATGAAGACAAGCTTTGGAAGTAATATGGATCTTGGAGGCAAGAAATTTGATAGCTGCCTGGGGTGAGAAAGAAAGAACAAGTTCCAGTCCAAGCTGAGTTATCCTGATGTGAAGACATTGTGAGGGCTCCAGATTTGTTTTTATTTTGTTAAGCAGCAGAACTCTTCTGCAGTGGAAACAGGAAGACAACTAAGATAGGGTTGCCATATTTCAAAAAATGAAAACCTGGACAGAAAGGTTATTGAGCTATTTTTTCAAAATCACAAAGAAATTGGATGTTTTTGAGCGATTTCTACCGACATGGGCTGCCATACGCCTGGATTTTCCTGGACATTTTGTCAATTTCCACCTGGACATTGCTTGCAGCTGCAGTATCTTGGATATGTCTGGGAAATTCTGGACGTGTGGCAACTGTAACTAGGATCAAGTGGTTCCAAAATGCAGCTGTTTAGAAGAGACCACATCCTGCAATGAGCAGGACATAAAGGATATAAAGGCCATGGTCAGTACAGCACTGACATACTCACAAAGGAGTCTTCAGTGGACAGTTCTACAATATTATCATATACCTCTTCCATAAATTGTGGTGAACACCTACTATATACACACAGAGTGTATAAATATTTCTCATAATGTTTCACAATAATGAAACAGGGATGGAGATAAGAAATCACATTGCAAAGTATTGTACATTTCTCAGTATGTTTGTCATGGGACTGATTTTATGTGGTGCATTCATGATTAACTTCCTTTTTATAAGATTAGAGGAAAGTGCTATAATATGCTTATAGGCCAATAACAAATGAGGAGAATTGATGGACAGTATTTTCTAAGTCATCTCAGGTAGCAGCAAAGACACTGCTTGTGTAAAGAGGCTATCAGAGGCTTTCAACAGCATTTATTAGAACAAGTAATACTGGGGCATAATAAATTATGTTCTACTTGGAATGCCAAATGTTCAGACTAATGATATATTTTACCAATTCAAGTTCTCCCTTTTTGCTGACTTTCACTTGTTTTTTCTTATGGAATACACAGTGATTTTTGTTAACTCATTCAAGTTAATAAGTGTAAATTCAAGGGTACTTGGTGTACATACATGCACATTGAATGAACACTTAATACTAATACATGCATATGTTTGTTGTTCAGTACTATTCTTACATTGTAAGATGGATTCTCCCATTTCCCCAGAAAAACACAGTTGGGTGGCTGACTTGAAAATTAATCAATCTTGCAAACCAAAAGCTTAGTTCCATATTGGATTTCCCCCTTAACTGCAAATGCAATGCAATGGGGATGTCTGTTTGGATAATTGGGTGTCATCCTTCCCTAGCCCTTTTATTTAACTTTCACTTTCTCTGTTGTCCAAAGACAGCTGCAAGTATTTATGAACTCCTCTCTTAAAATCTTACCAAAAAACTTTGCTATGCTATGCAGAGAAAGCATTCATTCATTCTGGACCTTTCATATTTTATAAACTAGCATTCAAAAGAGAGCTGATAAGTTATTACAATGGTCATCAGCTTACAATAGAAGCAAAAGTTATTTGTAACATTTGCAACCTGATCATACACATTTCCCCCCTTAAAAGTATATCAAAAGGAACATTATTTGTACTTGTTTATAACCAATAGTTGAAATAATTATAAGGTGTAAAATTAGGACTGTACCTCTGGCCTTGGATTTGATATTTTGTTTCCAATTCAGGAAGAAAAGGAGGAGGGAAAAACACAATTTCTCTATATTAGATTAATTACACCCAACAAATGGCAAAACAAATTGTGACATGAACTTTACATAGCCCAATTTCTTTTCAGTCACGGGCTGGGGCAAAGTGTCATTTGCCTATTTGTTTCAACTAACAGTTGGACACACTTTTGCATGGTAAGCTGCCTCCCTAATAAACGATGTTTGACAGCATAATTTACGAACCTTCTCTGGAGCAAAATGGAGGCGCCACAGAAATGGGCAAGACTGATCATTCCCTTCGTAAGGTATAAATAATCATTCATTGCATGCCAAAAATTTATCTATACATTACTATGTATATCTAACAATAAGCATGCATGTTTCATTTCTCCTGAATGCTATGAATAAATTCAAAAGCTCACCCCACCCAAATATAATAGGAACATAGAAAACTGTCTTATACTGAATCAGGTCTATCAAGCTCAGGAATGGGTAGCAATTTTCAGACCAAGAACCACATTCCCTTCTGGTGGGGCATATGCTAGTCGGGGGGGCAGACAGAGGCAAAAATGGGATGAACACTGGATGTAAATTTTGCCTTTCTACAGTAAGTTAGTTTCTGCACACATTTACATACTCCTCTTTATCCTCTATCTGGGCCAGCAAGAGTATTGATCAGAGTTCAATGACACTTTGCAGCCAGGCAACAAGACTAGGGGTAGGAAGCAGAGGTTGTGAGCCTGGGAAGAGTCCAGATAAAGAGACCTAGAGTTGGCTCCTGGGCCTGGGATTGCTCATCTCTGATCTAGATCAGTGTTGTCTACTCAGGGTTTCAGACAAAGGAATTTCCAACTCTACCTGGTTATTCAAAGGATTGAATCTAGGACTTTCTGTAGGCAGATACACTGCCATTGAACTACAGCCCTTATACCAATCTTCCTTACATTTGTAGATTATTGGGTTTGAAGGTGCTGAAGGTTTTAACTGAAGTTGTGGCCAAGTTTCATGTTAACTGGTGTGAACAGGCATACTATACTCCCTTCTCTCCTCCTCCTACAGAGCCAAAAGGGGGAGTTAGAAATTATCACTTCTGATTTTGGTTAATTATAATACATCCGAATGAGCACCTAGGGTTGAGATTATCCATGGTTAATTTGAACAACAAGGTTAATAAACCATGGTTTGAAGTTGATTTGTTTGAAAGCTAACCATATTTGGTTTAAACCCACAATTCCCAGATGAGCTGAAATGATGAACCATGGTTAACTAAACACAAAGCTTCAAAAATCCTTGTTCTGGTCACAAAGGAGGAGAAGGGAGAAAGTGTGTGCAAGTCTGATAAGACACACAGAGTTGCTGCCACAGCTCCCCCTCATACACACATTATAGTCCAAAAAATGTGCAGAGAATTTAGAAACTGTGAGTAGTAAGCACAGCCCTCCCTCAGCTCCACCCCAATAAAGGCACTGCAGTGAAAATATTTAGCAAAACCATACTTTCAAGAAAATGGTTCCAATAAAAATCAACAAGATTTTACTACAATAACTCTAGTAGCTATTTAGTGTAAATAGGTGTGCTGAAAAGATTTGTGTTTGAATCAATCAATCCTTCTTTTAACTGAATTATCTGCATGTGTGTAACAGTGGATCTGGGCAATTCTAAAAAAAACCCTTGCTTTACTCCAATAATTAAATAAATATATTCATTTTAAAAACTCAAAGTGCATCTTTCTTACTTATTTCCTTCCTTTCATTTGAATGTCTTTTTCCAGCTTTGTTGGGAACATTTCAGTGAACCTTTTTGCATATGCTACACCTCAGGGATTTAACCATGAATTAATTTGATTGTTGTTTTTTACATATGGATGGCCATATGCTTTATCAACACATCTGTATGCTTTTCCTTTGGCTGTGCCTCAGCATATTTAGATATATATTTTTTAAAAAATGGCAAGTTTATTATCATTCATCCCTACATGCCACAAAAGCCTATCAAAAATGCAGAACAAATTGCGCACACTTCTGTAGCTGCTGTGGTTTTCCTCTGCATATAGAGCACAGCATTTTGTTATCTCTTAGACACATGGACAAGGGACTTGAATAGATGGACCCTCTAAAATTTGTTTCAGAAATAACCCTGAGCAAATTGATTAAGGGAGCCTCGACACTAGGTATTTTTCATTCACTCGCTTTTTACTGAGCACCCATGTGAGGCTATCATGCCATCATTCTCATCCTGTATTTTCCCTGTGTTTTTTCTAACTATTTTTGTTAGAAGAATGGAAGGGTAGTAGAACCTCCACAGCTACAGAAGCCTTTAGCACTACTCTTCTATCTTTTAAAAAAAGATTGGGTGTCATTGGCAGTGACGCAGTCATATAACCTTTGTGATGAGCAATATTTTATACCCCCCTTTTTTTAAAAAAACAACAACACTAAAGTGTTTTTCCAGCTGCATTTTTTTAATGTAAGAGACATATCACATTATAATGCTTTTGTGCTACAACTGTGTACAAAAAACAATTGTTTGAAATACCAGTCACATTTATGGCTTACCATCTCTTTTTGTGACGTCCCTGTGCTACTTTAGTCTTTATTCTCAACTCAAAAAAACTTGTATTCTTATGCTGTGAGCCACCCTGAGATCTATGATGAAGGGTGTTATACTAGGGTTGCCATACTTGGAAGGGAGGGGGAGAGGACAGCAGGGGGAGCACCAGGGGGAGCTGGGGGAGCACCGGAGCTGGTTCAGCTGGGGATTGGGAACCATCCCACTCCCCAGCTGAGTCGCGCAAAGGTGCCCTGATGTTCCCACCGTTTGCCTGCTACCAACCAAAAAACCCAGACATTTTGCCAAGTTAAAAAAAATCCTCCCAGACCCCTATTTTACCTCCAAAAAGGAGAACGTGTCTGGGAAAATCTGGATGTATGGCAACCTTAATTAATTAATTAATTAATTAATTAATTATAGCCAGAATGTGGATCCCTTCACGCATTAACTTCATCAAGGGGGTGTCCATGTGCTGAATGGGAGCACATGCCTCCCTGGGCCCATCCCTGGCATCCACACATTGAGCATGGATGTCTAATCTCGGAGGCCAATATATGAAGAACACTAAATCAGGTTCCCAGCTTTCAATGAAACCTACATGCATGGGCTTTTTTTTTTGGCTCAGACATTCACATCTAAAGCAAGAATGTTGAGAATGGAGCTCGGAACTGCATAACCTCAGAGACAGGCCCAGATGCACAGCCCTCCAGCATTAAATGACATATCTTCTTGTTCTATAAAATGCAACATATGATATAATTTTTGTACTTAAAACTATTTTAAAATAATGATATCATTATTACTACAGGATGAAAATATATTTATATCTTCATAATTTTTACACATTTATAAGTAAAAGAATGTGGTTGTCCCACCATGATTATGTTTCCTCCACCTTCTGGATCATCATGCATCTTGAGTTCTTCCTCAGACGCATATTTGCCCTGTATTTTCTTTCCTCTCCCTGCCTCCACATTGGGCACAATGTCATGTTAAATTAAAGCCTTCTGGTCACAATGAGCAGGTGCTATGTGAAATGCAAAGCCACATGTCAGTTCATGACAACCTTGAAATCAAGTGTCATTATTGTAATGAAAAGGGCCAACCCTGTCTTTTCCATTACCCTTCCTTAAGGGTTATTTCTATAAACCAACGTGGCCTTTTCTAATTCTTAAAACAACAATCCACAATACCCATAGGCAACTGAAGAGGACTGCAACAAATAGAGTGGAGAGCGCTAAGGAAAAATAAATGGTTGTAGGGGAAAACATAACCTAGTATAAAAGCTTACAGTATAGTAGTTCACATTTCACTTCACTCCAACATTCACCAACACTTTGTTTAAACCTTTTAACATGAAAGGAAAAAATGATGCTGTTAACAAACGTCATGTTTTTTCACTTTAAAAACCTGGGCACAACACCCTGGGGTTTTCTTTCTCTGAAGTGCCTTTGCAAGATGTAATGAAATTGAAGGTAGACATCCAAGAGAACAGTTATTACTTCTCAATTCCTCTTAAGAAAAAGAAAGCTGTTGACTTCCTGCTTTTCGTCCTACTCACTTTGAGCTTCTGTTCAAGGTAAGTGGCCATACAGAGCTCACTCAGAGATATCTAACATACCCTCAGATAGGAACTCATACAAACTGTTTCTGCGCACATACCAAATGGCTAAACACCCCAGAGAAATAAATGGAACTGTAAACTTTAACATTAGATTTGTTGTAAATAAAAACTTACTGATTGCCTGCAGATATCTTTACCAGCCATGCATAAGACTGACTGTTGTGTAAGTGACTCATAATCCTATTTTGCTATACCCATTGCTTAATACGAGATTCAGAACAGGAAGTGGTACTGAGGTGTGGCCTGGGCAGGTTTAAGATTAAAGTTGCTGTTCAGGCATAAAAGCAACAAATTGCACATTCAGATTCCCCAAATTTGATGGGAAAAGAGTAACTGCATCAATTAAGATCTTTTTCAAAAAAAAAAAATCAGTATTACTTACTACTACACAGACTAAAAGTAGTTTCACCAGGAAAAAATACTATTGGTGCTTGTACCATTGATAGGACTCATAGACACTACATTGGTGAAATACATTAAATAACTCCCGTGAAGCAGAATGTACACCTATTTATATAGAGTGCTTGCTAGGAAAATGCAAAAGATAGAGATGGTAATATTTTATGGTGTTCTCCACTTACGTTAGAATGGCTTAATATAAAAATCTTTCCCCAGGAGACAGTGATGCTTTCCTAAAATCAATGATGACTAAAGTTTATTACTAGTCAAAATAATTTTGCATATTGTTGGAAGAGCTGTACATTGCATCAACTTTTCTGGCAAACTTTCTGTTGAACCAAATGGTGAAATAAAAACAGACCAAGAATGATTAGGCGGAAGAGAAACTCTTGGTGTTATCTGGTCTTCATTTCCTACCTGTCACTTTTGAGTTTATCCCACCTCCTCAGAAAAGGGGCGGCCCAGGACATTCTGCTGCTATAGACAAAATGCCACACTGCCCCCCAACACCAACCCCCCACAGATCTCCCTCTCTGCTTCCGTGTACAGCACTCCCTCTCTGCCCCCACCATTGCGTCTGTTCTGCCATCAACCTCGCTACCACAACTGCACCCTCACGACACAGTGCTGAGGGCATATTATTAGCAGTGGGGACAAGAACACTGCAGTGGTGGTGGTGGTGGGGCTGGCAGTGGTGCAACAGGGGATGGGGACGGGGTTTGCTGCCTGAGGCAAATTGCTCCACCTCAACTCATGGAAGCACTGGTCTTGCCTCAAAGACAAAAGAAGGAACACATCTAGACATACAAAGGAGAAAATGGATACTCCTGTAGTTCTGATTTGTACTTTTTCTGTGTGGAAGAAAGGTTGGACAGACAAGGGTGCACGGTGTACATACAATGCTTTACTGAACATCCCCAAAATGGTGGCAAGAAGAAAGGGATAGGTTGGAGCTTAGTAAGTAGAGTGTACATAATTCCTCACTCCACCTCTCCACCTGAGCTGTGTTGAAATTTTAAAAACATAAGAAATGACCTGGGTTGGGGACAGCTAGACGATGCCATTCATCAGGGGACATTATTGGGTCAATGAGTTTCCTGCCAGGTGACAGCACTAACAACAGAGCATGGTTCATTCTCTTGGGTTGTCCTGGATGCAAAATTAATATATGGTAAAATCTAACGTAATACATTCTGTTCAGGTTGTTTCTTAAAACTGAGAGTAGTATATCAGATGATTAAACAGTGTGGTGTGCATCATAAATATGCGGTATATTTTAAAAACAAAACACCAGTGGCTAGTTGTGTGCAGTTCTGTATCCTGTAAAACAAAACAAAAATCACTTCTAACAAACAGCCTCAGCAGATAACTGAAATTTAACAGCTTAGCCTGCAGTAATACCAGATGGAATATAGATCAGGGAACAAACATATTATTCATTGGGCAAATATGTTGAATGAACCCAGCTAGAGTATATTTAGAGATAAACCTTAAAAAAAAATCATCCTTATCCAATTATCTCCAAGTAAACATGATGCCACAAACCTGATGTCAGAACCTGATTATTCTATGTAAAGTCTACTGTCCAGTAGACTTACAAGCATTAAAACAAGAAATAAAAAGCCTATTTGATACATCAGCCTACTCAATCCCTCAAAGAGCATTGCTAACATTTACTGAGCAGACTCCTGCTGCTAGAGTGCAATGCAAATTAATTAAATTGATACAAAATGTGTAGGTGTTTGCAACCTTCTTGTTTATCTGACATGGCAACTGGAGAGAAAGGGAGAACCTGAACAGCAATTAACAAATTATATAAATGTTGTGATAGTGATAATTAGTTACTACTAATGCTGTTTTAGTATCACAAAAATGAATAACTGCTTCATGAATTTATTTCCTACCCAGCTGAAAAATGCCTATGTGTGCGCAGCTTGCTTTTAGCTGCATCTTTAAAAAGTGGATCTAAATTGATTCTGCATACACATCTACTCTATATTTCTGTAAAATATGTAGAAAGTAGAAAGTAGAAAGTTGAATGACTTTGTGTTTGTTTTGCTTGTTTCAAATGTGTTGCAATATTGCTAACTGCAAAGAAATAAAAAAACCTGCAATACTGCTAACTGCAAAGAAATTTTTAAAAAAATTAATTATAAGGCAAAGCCTAAGGTAATTCAGCCATTACTTCTGTAAATCTCTGAAGCATTTTAGGTAAATTAGAAAATATGCAGTGCTTTTTTCTGGGGGTATGCAGGGGTACGCATACCCCTAAACATTTTATGAATCTAAGTTTGGCCTCATTGAGGGGCAGATTTCAATATGAGTAGGAAAATTAAAGTACCTCTAAACATTTTTATGTATAAAAAAGCACTGAATATATACATGGTAAAACCCTTTGCATGGGCAAAAGAGATCAACAAAGGTTAAAGGGGAGGGGGAATTTACCTTGCAGGTTGGAACATAAGATTTGGTATGCACCAAATACATGGCTCTTGTAAGTGGAACCTGACAACGCATTAAGCAGAAAGGATAGTTAGCTGACAATGATCACTGGAATCTTTAAAACCCCGAAGGAAACCACATTTCTTTTCCTTTTTAGGTAATATTTTTCCCAGGGAAAGGTCAAGACACTGTGACATAAAATCGTTCTGAGCTGAAGACTGTTAGGGATGCTCTTTGTATCAAGAAAGCTACCCTTTCAAACAGGCAGATGTAAAAAGGAGGGCAAGGGAATTGCTGGAACCTGTAATTTTCCTCCAAAAGAACATGCTTCCCCCCCCCCGAAGAACATTAGTCAGATTAGCTAATGTACTCCAGAAATGCATGAAAATTTAGCTACAGCATATCATTGCTATTTAGTGCACTGGGCAAAATAAAAATGGGGCTTGGATCAACTGCTATTCTTACACAACTGGCAGATCCAAAGCAAAATGCTAGGCCCCATCAAGGATCTTTCTATATGGATCCTCGACTCCATTCCAACTGTACTGAAAATGTGACAAGCAGTAGTAAAGAGAAGGAAATTATGAATAAATGTATTGGGCACCCACCATTTTATTCTTCTTTGATAACCTAGTGTGTATCTTGTGCAGACCTCATGCCTGCTTACATCTTTACTGTCATATGTTCCATGTGCGGGTACCTCGTGGCTGACCTGGAAGCTGCAACTACTGCAAAATGCAGCAGTTGGGACTGCTCCCTGCGACAGAATACAGTCATCATAGGAGCAAACACCTAAGCGCTGAGGAGTCTTCGCCTCCCAATAAAATATTTGAGGGGGCTGGGCAATGCTGATGAACATTGCCATTCAAATGGTGTGTATGCGCCACATCCTGTGATCAATTATGTGGGGTGGGGCTTACCTGGGCCCCCCAATATTTTATTCAAGGTGACACCCCTGATTGCCATCATGTTGCGTCAATACTGAAAGAATTGCACTAGCTACCAACCAGCTACTGGGAAAAGTTCAAGGTGTTGGTGTTGGTGAACAAAGCATTATATGGCTTGGAACCAGGATATGTAAAAGAACCGCTTCATAGCTTACATACGCAACTGATCACTGCACTCTGCAGGAGGAAGCACCTGTCTTATCTGCAGGCCTCTTCTACATGATGTGAGAATCAGGATTTTAGTGTGGTAACACCCTCCCTGTACCTTCTCTGCTGTCTTTTCTGTGCTTGCTAAATACATCGCTTTTTCAATGAGCCTTCTAATTGGAGATTTCCCAGCTGATATCTATACTGGATGTGAATTGATAGTATGTATTTTCTGCTGCTGTTTTAAACTGTTTTCTATACACAATTGCTTTCTTTTAAAATAGCAATGGTCGAGATTCACCTAATAAGCCCTGTCAGTGGAAGCCCTGCACAAGGACTTCTGCTTGTGCAACAGGGCTTCCCCTCTCCCCCTCCTCCCCTGAAATGGTGTGTGTTGGGAGAATGACCAGAACAGCATGTGGGCAAGATGGTAATGTTTTACAGGAGGAACGACTGGAAGAGTATGACACTGAATCCCCCCACAATTGTTTTAACTGTTGTTTTTTGTTTGTAACTGTTTTATATGAGTTTTTATTATATTGTAAATTGCTTTGGGATGCCACATGGGAAGAAACACAAAATATACAACAATAATAAAGAATAGTCTGCTACGTGATCAGGTAGGGAATCTGTATTGGCTGGACATGAGTGATGCCAACTTGATACAGTATTCATTTTTTAGTAAAACACATATAAACAGGCATACCTGAATTGTCACCTGTCCTTTATTTAATGACTTGGCCCCAAGGCACATAAATTTAATCAAGATTCTTAAACTCTGGATCCCTTTCCTCAAGATGAAATATGCTCTGATTTGCAAGTCAATGGAAATGATAAATGCTGACAAAAAATAGGGTGGGCTACAACCTACTCAGCTTCAAATTATGTTACTTTGAACTGTTAATGAAACTCTTTTTATAACTCTCTCCTGCATCGGCCTGGAGCCATGTCTTTAAATTGCCATTTAATGGAAAATTGAAGTGAACAGCATGCAGCCATGAAGCCAGACAAATTCATGCTACTTCTAAGGCTGCATGCTGTATATCAATGGGCACTGAAGACTTCACATTCAATGGTTACCTCTAATCTTGGGTGCAGGAACAAAGACCTAAGCAATTAAGTGGCTGTGAAGCAAAGCCTGCAGACCTTCAGTGCTAGGGCAGAAAATGAGCCTACCCGAATCACTGAAAACAAATATAAAAATGGAGCAACTGTGAAGAATACATGAAAATGGTCAAGGAAAATGACTGAATAACTTTCACTGGTATGAACACCAGTTTCTGGCATATGACTATAGGTGCCATTTTAATTTTTCATCATAGAAAGTATATTTGGAACTACTTAGAACTGATGAGAACAAGCCAGAAATGTGATTTATACACGGCATCTACATCAAACAGTAACATTTAAGTTGTATGAGCTGCAGCACTACAGGCGGCACACAAAGTTCACCTGTCACGAAGTAAAATAATGGTTACACTAGGGGTTGTGTAACGATCTTCACGTGTTCAGAACAACTATTGTATTTGGCTGTTGTGGTATGCTAAAAATGGTTGTTGAATGACTGCCACAACTGGATACTACCTTTAGTTTTTAAGATAACACACATATCACACCATTTTAGAAAATGCATCCCCTGCATTCTAAGTGAGAGAAAGGGAATGGTGAATGGTACTTGCTAGTTTCAGTTTATATAAGCACTTGAATTTGAATACACACACACACACACACACACACACACACACACACACACACACACTGTGTGGATACATTTGTTTAGCTAATTAAATTGATTAATCTATCCAGTGAGTAAAATGAAATTGCAGAGCCACTTTTAAGCATTTTAAAAGCAAACAATAAAAGGTAAAGGGACCTCTGACCGTTAGGTCTAGTCGTGACCGACTCTGGGGTTGCGGCACTCATCTCGCTTTATAGGCCAAGGGAGCCGGCATACAGCTTCCGGGTCATGTGGCCAGCATGACTAAGCCACTTCTCGCGAACAAGAGCAGCGCACGGAAACACCATTTACCTTCCTGCCAGAGCGGTACTTATTTATCTACTTGCACTTCAATGTGCTTTCGAACTGCTAGGTTGGCAGGAGCAGGGACCGAGCAACGGGAGCTCACCCCGTCGCGGGGATTCAAACCGCCGACCTTCTGATCGGCAAATCCTAGGCTCTGTGGTTTAACCCACAGCGCCACCCACGTCCCTGAAGCAAACAATATACAGTGGTGCCTCGCAAGACGAAATTAATCCGTTCCGCGAATCTCTTCGTCTAGCGGTTTTTTCGTCTTGCGAAGCAACCCTATTAGCGGCTTAGCGGATTAGCGCTATTAGTGGTTTAGCGGCTATTAAAGGCTTAGCGGCTATTAAAGGCTTCGCGGATTAGCGGCTAAAAGGCTATTAGCGGCTTAGCGGCTTAGAAAAAGGGGGGGAGCGAAAAAAAATCGGAACACTCGCAAGACGTTTTCGTCTTGCAAAGCAAGCCCATAGGGAAAATCGTCTTGCGAAGCAGCTCAAAAACGGAAAACCCTTTCGTCTAGTGGGTTTTCCGTCTTGCGAGGCATTCGTCTTGCGGGGCACCACTGTACATACATAAAAGCTATACAAGCAACTTGCACTGAACTTGTCATATTGCTTCTCTAGTACAAAAATGTGAGAGCAAAACAATGTTGTTTGCCTTTTTGTTGTGTGAACTGAGACGCATGTTCACCCTGAACAACTAACATAATTTCAAAATGGTACCTGACAGGAACTCTTGTGCTGAGCTTGGCCATGATATATTGAGAGGTGGCAAAAAAATGGGCAGAGTCACACCAAAGTGATATTTTGGTCTACCGTCTGGATTCAGAAGTTTGTCCAGTGTCCACCCAGCAACCAAGTCTGCCACCCCAGCTGACAACAATATTTCAAGAGGCATCCAAATGTATTGAGAATAATGTTAAGAGAATTAAAAACATAAATAAACCACTTTAAAAAATACAGAGTAGATAATTGGATATGTAATCATATATTGTTTTCTGAAAAGATTGCCTTCAAGATTAATTTTGCATCTTGAATATAATTCAACTGAACAATAATTATTAGAATTAAGTAAACAGAAACAAAAATCCATACATTCTAATCAATACTGAATGGTTATTATTAATTAGGATACTGTGAAGAATGTATTTGGCATAACAACATGCAGGAAAACTAAAATGGAAGGAAAATCTAAATCACTGAATGTTAACAGTGGATAAATTAGCTGCACATTAATGAATTCTACACAGTTTATACAAAGCACCAGAATTGAGCTGTATAGTCTTAATGTATTCAAAATTCACAGTATTAGAACCATATCTCTTAAAAAGGGAGAATAAGGAAGCCAAATGGATTTGCTAATTTAAATATGAAAGAATGATAAAACCATAAAAGTAGTTTTAACTGAAAGAATTAGAAAGCAATTCACTATGCTTTATTGTGTGTGTGTGATACATGCACACACATTTTAGAAAGATATTGGGCTAGTTGCTGTAAATAAAAAATGAAACATGTACGGTAAGTATTACAAAATTATCCAACTTTTCTAATTACCTAGTTACAGTGCCTATAATTATCTGTACCAAATTCCATTTGTCTATTGCAGAAATGTCTTAACTATGTTGGTAAGGTAACTCCATAAGCAAGTGAAATTGAATATTTTTTTAAAAAAACATTTATCCATCTTCAAAACATTGGACAGTTTAGTGGGGGGGGGAGGGGGAGAGAGAAGCCAGCAAGTGGAAGCAGTGCAGACCCACTAAAACATAATTTCCTGTGAACAGAATTTTCATTATCCTCTTGTTAAGATGTAACCAAGGCTCCCCAAAGCAAATGTGCTAAACAGCACAGTCTAGCAGTGTAATAAGCAGATGGGGGAATATGTCTTCTGCATGGTACTCTGCTAATTGATTTGTAGAAAAAAGGCCCTCATTAGCCAAGACTTTTCACCGGTGGCAATCCCAAATGCACACTCATCATCAAATTCCATGCCCATATCAGTAAGCAGCACACCTGCTGGCTAAAAAAAACCCTGGCCAATATAGACGCTAGAGTATTTTCAGCCACAAAAATAAAATCTTCATTCAGAAGCCATAAATAAATAACCACCAGTAGTCGTATTTTCATCAGCTTTTGATGTAAATAGTAAGGATATTACATCTTTCTCATTGCAAATTTTTGCTTTCCTATGCTAACAGTGGATTCTGGTACCATAGGAAGACTCCAGCTCTTCAAAAGTGTTCAAGGACTACAGCTTCATTTAGCTTTGTTTCTCCCTAGGACTCAAATGTCTGACTGGGGGCTTCTATAGGAAGAACAGCAGATCCCTTCTATTTATTTATTTTTATTTAACAAAATAACCTCTAAGCAATTTACAATAAATATTACAATTATGAATTTTTAAAAAACCCAGTTTAAACCATTGAAAAATAATTAAAATTAACAGTAAAAAAAGATTAAAACACACCAATATCTACATGTCTGGCTTTGCATGCCAAAAGAAAGATGTTTTAAACAGATACCCCCAAAAAAGCACAGTGAAGGCACCTCCCTGATGTCAATGGGCAGGTGTTAAGTGTTGGTGCCACCATTTTTTACAGCTACAGAATGAGTATTATGTTGCAACAGTAACAATACCAGTTCCACACATCAAAGCGGTTGAGTAAGCACATATGGAGTAAATTGATTCCACAGCAAGTGCAGATCTCTGAGCATAGATATTATATGCTGACAAGGTGTGTACACTAACTGCAGTTTCTGGTTCAAGTGGAAGGGAAGCCCCATATAGAGTGCGCTACAATAATCCAAACTTGAAGTCAACAATGCATGAACTACTGTGGTCAAGCTCTTCTCATCCAGGAATGGTGAGACCTATTGTACCAGGTACAGTTTGTAAAATGCATTTCAAGCCACTGAGGCTACCTGGGCCTCTACTTATAGAGCTGGATACAGAAACACCCCCGAGTCTGTACTTGCTCCTTCAGAGGTAATCTAACCCGGTGTATGGCATGCAATTAATCAATCTCTTGGACCCAAGAACCACTCACCCACAGTGCCTCCATCTTGCCAGGATTCAAGCTCAGCTTATTTTTCCTCATATACCCCGTCACTGCACCCAGTTAGGACCTGCACAGTTAGGACCTCAAGAAACAGAGGCCCCAAACTCCTAATGACCTCAGAAACTTCATATAAATATTAAATAGCATTGGGGATAAAATTATGCCCTGTGATACACATAACCCATAACTACCAGGGGGCCAAAAAAGCACTATCCCAATGCTATTCTCTGGATTCCAATTCCCATGGAGTCAGTCCAGAAGGATACCATTGTCAATGGCATCAAGAGCCACAAAGAGATCAAGAAACAGGAGAAAGGTTGCACTCTCCATCTCACTCTCTGTAAAAATGATTCATAAGGTTGACTAATAATAATAATAATAATAATAATAATAATAATAATAATTTATTATTTGTACCCCGCCCATCTGGCTGGGTTTCCCCAGCCACTCTGGGCGGCTTCCATAGAAACCAAAAATACACTAAAATATCACACATTAAAAACTTCCCTGAACAGGGCTGCCTTAAGATGTCTTCTGAATGTCAGGTAGTTGTTTATCGCTTTGACATCTGATGTCAAACTATGATTTGAACTTATTATAGTATACAGTTCCAGCTAGAGGTCCAATTGAGACTAAATGAGAATCAGTGCCTTTCCATGTAAACTAAGTGATTTTATAGTATAATGAAACACATGGGAAGTGCAATGAATTTTCACTTGACCGTTGCTGTGGATTAAGCCAAAATGAAAACTGAAGGTGATTCAGTAGCACAATTTTGATGGCCAGGCTAACCAAAAGAATAGCACTCACAGAGCCAGTGACATTCTGGATCCCTTAAAAAGATAGAACTTTGTGAAATTCATTTGCAGAGTGATTGCAAAAATGTAACTGTGTAGAAGGAATACAGTGGTACCTCAGGTTAAGTACTTAATTCGTTCCGGAGGTCCATACCTAACCTGAAACTGTTCTTAACCTGAAGCACCACTTTAGCTAATGGGGCCTCCTGCTGCTGCCGCACCGCCAGAGCATGATTTTGGTTCTCATCCTGAAGCAAAGTTCTTAACCTGAGGTAATATTTCTGGGTTAGCGGAATCTGTAACCTGAAGCGTATGTAACCTGAAGCGTATGTAACCCGAGGTACCACTGTAGTGGTCATGTGTTCTGAAAAAGGGAGACTATTACCTGGAATAGATTTCCATGTGATCTGTATATATTGGGTCTAAAAAAAAGTTAGTACAGTATAAAAATAATTATTCACAGGATTTGTAGAATGTATATATTCTTAATGTGAGAATATATTCGCCATACCAAATTCTACTATGTGATACAGATGTCTGAAAACTGAAGTCATTATGCTTCTGCACAGGCCTCAGGTGTTATAATTCAACACAGTGCAAGACACAGAAACCAGGTAGCATCTGGCTGTACCCATTTCTGTTTCCCACCTGTCCACGTGGCAAATAGTTTGCACTGTGTGCAGTTCTTTACAAGGCTTTGCACTCAATTAGCAAGTGCTGTGGGCAGAGAATACCCTGTTATCACATCAAACTATCCCCCACCTCTCAACAGCCTGCTGATTGAACTTCTGCTTATTTGCCAGTTTATAAAAGGGAATGGGAGAAGCTTCTGATGCAGCTGCTCCCTTGGATGAGACTTGCTAGAACATTTACATCTCAGACATGTTGCTGGTGCTATAATTATATTGCTACCTCAACCAAAAAACATCCCAAAAGTAATGCAATATCTCATTTTCACCATTCTTCTTCTTTCCTTTGTTTCTTTTCAATAAAGGGGGAAAGGAAAAACAAGTACCCGGTAGCTTCCAATTCACCTCAAAATTAATAACCAACTGACTGCAGTTCCCTGTATACCACCTCCCATCTGCTCTGGAGGGTTAATGAAAGATCCAGAACAGATTTTGGAAGTGCAAGCAGCTGACATTGGAAGAAGAGTACCAAGTGGATTTACATTTCACAAGCAGTGTTGAACCAGGAAGACATCATTGGATATTACCAACATACTTCACTCTTATGCTCAAGAAAGGTTTACTTTCAGAGGTAACCACTTTACTTAATATAAAAATAATTTAACAATGCAACAAAGAATAAATATAAAACTTAATAATAATGTCAATGTGACTGATACATTTCTCTTATTTTAATGGATGTGGAAGTTTGACCTAAAACCATAGACAAGTCACTACTGCAGAAGTCACTGTGACCACTCTTTTAATAGGAGCTGATCTAAAGAAGTCATAGCTTAGTTCTACATTTGAATGCAGTCTGTGAAAATTTCTAGTTTTCATGACATTTTCCTAGATTACGAACAAAAAATAAAAATGAAATGCTTCTTCAAATTTTCAATGCTTCTTCAGCTTTCATGTCCTTCCACATATTGAATGTAACTTAAAATAGATTGTTGGGACTAAATTTAGACACTCTCTTCCCCTCAAGCTCCTCACTTCCATGTACAAAGCTTCAGGAGGCTCTGATGGGAAGTGTTGTCTCTTGGTTAGTTGCTTTGAAGACAGTTCTGTGAACTCTTTAAACCATAAACAAAAAGCAGGCTATTAGATGTTATTAGTTATTTGGTCAATGCTGCCCTTTTCCCAAAGCAATTCCCATCACCGTCCGCTCTGCCCTTTTCAATCATAGTAGCCCCATTATGTTTTCAAATATCAGACATGGTTAGTGAGCACAATGTTGTCAGAAATAAATGGGTAAACCAGTTCCCTTTCTTCCTTTTGTTCCACAATGGATCCTGTTTGTAAAAGAATGGTGCCAGGGATCTCCTAAATTATATTACTTCCTTCAATGAAAGTAGTCTAATAGGAAAATAAATCATGGGAACGACAAAGAAATAAAGAAAGAGAAGGAGAAAGGGGGGGGGGAACAAAACAAAAGATAAACTATTTTGTATCCACCCTATTCCTTTTGCTATCTGTGGCTTAAAAAAAATACAAATTGACTGCATTCAGCCCTGATATAACTGCTGCCATCATCTCCTCCACATAAAAATAAGTAAATCAACTGGCTCCCTGTAAGAAAAACTTTTTGCCGCTGTCTAATAATACATTAGCAGATAAGTGAATATTAATTACTTAGACTTCTATTTGACATCAAAACCTGCTCAGAAATCTGTATACATTGATTGACACTAAATAGTAAAGATCTTCCACCTGTTTTAAACTGTCATGCTTGAACTGAAGCTTTGTCCAAGCTGCAGGGTAACAGCTAAAACAATTGTGTTATGAATAAATTGTGACTGCAGCATTGCACTGGCAAAACAAAACAGAAGACAGGCTCTTCGTTTGCATCTAGTAGCACATGGGTTTATGGATTATAGTATCAGCAGGCAACATTACGGTCGAGAAAGGATTTGCATGATAAAACTCTAGTTTAGCCTAGCTTTAACATTCTAGAAATTTAGGTCTTAGGTTGTAATTTCTTGTGCTTGCTTTCAACTTAAAATGTGGCAGATTCTTCTCATGCATATTTGGTTATGAGGAAATAAAATTATATAGAAGTCCACTTGTTTAAATTATCTTCACTTGAAATAAATTGATAGAAAATGTTGCCAGGATAAGATTTATATAAGAGGATATAAAAACAAAACATTTGATAGTATGAATGTAGGGGTTTGGAATGATATAAAGGTACAGTGGTACTTCTGGTTACGAACTTAATTCGTTCCAGAGGTCCGTTCTTAACCTGACACTGTTCTTAACCTGAAGTACCACTTTAGCTAATGGGGCCTCCCGCTGCCGCCGCACTGCCGCCACACGATTTCTGTTCTCATGCTGAGGTAAAGTTCTTAACCCGAGGTACTACTTCCAGGTTAGCGGAATCTGTAACCTGAAGTGTTTGTAACCTGAGGTGTTTATAACCTGAGGTACCACTGTACTATGAGCCAATCCAGAAAAAGTTGAGATTGTAAGAAGCCATTATTTATAACCAAACAGGTTGCATACGCCTGTAATATGGCTTGATATTGTACTATTTCAGAATACACATTAACATGAGAATCCCCCCATCTCTGAGTACTTGTTAAGCCATTCCTTGAATTTATTTCAAAATTGAATTATTTCACTTTCTGTTTTCCCCAGGAGACAAAAGGTTGCCTTGCTTCAAAAACAGCTGCACAATACAGGCTACAGTTTCCTTCCCTTTTAAAGGACCACCCAGATATTACATAGTGAAATACACTCTAGTATAAACACAGTACACTACTTCCCCACATAATTCTTATGAGACTGAAACCAAATGTCATCTCCCAATACATGTATCATTACCAACTGTTACTGGTACATAAACAGAACATGCTGAATTATGGCCTGGATTTACACAAGCATACAAAGCAGCCTGACCAGAGCAGATAAATAGGCAAAGCTGGGGGGAAATATGGCAGAAACACACTTTGAAAACGTTGCCTATAAAATCAAATAACTATAAGTTAGTATGGAGATGGTATTTAACACCAGTAAGATTAAATCAAATAAACAAGGAATATTTGGTGTTATGCTGGAGGGGCTGCCAGGACTTATGTTCACATGTGGTGGGTGTGTAAATATGTACAATTTTCTTGGCAAAGGGTGTTTAAGAAGATAACAGAAATATAACAGATAACTGGGTTAAAGCTGACCGAAGGTAGCCCTGTTATCAATTTACGATGGGGTAGAAGGTTTGCAGGCTATGAAAGACTTGCTCACAAATATATTGAGTTGTTATAGCTAGGAAGTGGAAGGGGAAAGGTGAATATAAAATGGAAGAATGGTATAAAGAGGTGTGGGATATAGCTATTAATGATAAATTAACATGTGCTATTAAAGTAAGATGGGGAATATACAGGAAAAATGATTTTGAGGAGATATGAAAGGTATTTGTAGAATTTATACTGTTAAAACGGAAAGGTGTCAAACTATTGCAAAAGGTGTTGAAATTTTGGGAGGTTGGATAGTTACAATGGAATGGTCTCAGGGTGGAGTGCACATTTTATTTATTATTATTATTATTATTACTTTGTTAAAATAAAAATTAAAAAAATGAAAGAAAGAGGGGGTGGAAGCAAGAAAAAAAGGCAGCCTGACCACAAAAGGGACCCATGCTAAATTCAAACATCTAAAAAATGTTTCTTTTCTCAATTCCCAGTATGTCTTTCCTTGCTGTAATTATACTGGGAAGTAAACTATAAGAGGGCAGTTATTGCCTTTCACTTCTTTTACAAATAAAAATCAGAAACAGAGCCTACCTTTACACTAGCAAACCCTTTCATATTATTTTTGGACCTATACCATATCCTCCAGGATATGACACCAGGATAAGACACTTGATTTCATTTTATTAGAAAACTAGATACCTGCTGCTTCAGAAATTAACAAATTAGATTAATTGTGAAAGCAACAATTGAGATCATGCCCATGAAGCACAGCACTCCATATGACAAAGATCACTGTGATAATCGTGCTATGGGTTTGCAGGTGGCAAGGATCTCCTAAAATTCCAGGATGGGAGGTTCTCTCCATAATTCCTGAAATTTGTAAATGTGGGGTTTGAAATCAAGCCAGATTCCTCAGGAACAAGGTTTAGAGAGGTGCCATCCAAGAACAAAAACAGGTGATAGCACAATCATCCCTGGCAAAAGATGAGACATTCAGCATCAGAGAATAAACCATAATTCACAAAGACACTAGTCACAAAAGAGTCACTAATCCTGGTTAAGTGCCAAGACCCCTGGAATCTGAATGAATGAATCTTTATTTGTGTTAGCCAGTGGCCATAGCAACAAAAAACAATGCAATATACAAAGAGCAGAAATAAAAAGTCAATTATATAAAACACACTTTAGGGTCCTGAATCAACAGTCAAATAGTGGACCTTATTCTGATTGCCCCAGCTAACAACCTTGCAACCTTTGCAACAAGAGAAAAGAGACTGTGGTTGGGTGACACAGAATGGACAATAAAAGAGGGATGATGATCTCATTCCTCAAGTCCTTATAAAGAGTGCAAGCCAAAAGGGTGTGCACCACTGATTCAGTACTGCCATCTCCACAGGGACATAAGCGTTTTCC
This sequence comes from Podarcis liolepis, assembly GCF_965112155.1. Taxonomy (NCBI): domain Eukaryota; kingdom Metazoa; phylum Chordata; class Lepidosauria; order Squamata; family Lacertidae; genus Podarcis; species Podarcis liolepis. The sequence continues at coordinate 66,457,508 of NC_139557.1, read as the reverse complement.
ATGTGGAATCTGTTGGAATCATCCTTCAAGTACAGCCAAGGGCAATACATTCAATCTTGCGAGGATAAAAGCACGTCTATATTTTGGAATTGCTGGGTTATGCAGATAGGGTGCCAGACAGTCTAAATGGAATGTCTGAAATGGAATGTCTGGAATGCCAGACAGGTGGAAAATAATCATACTATGGGCAAAATTTCCTTACTGTGGCCATGTTGTTCTGACAAATGAGACTGTTTGCTTTACTAAAACCCAAGGTGAGTAGCTGTTGTGGTGATAAACCACAAGAGTAAAGTTTTTGATAGACAATTTTAGACCAGGCACTCTTGTGACAATCTTGCAGCACTAGGGATGTTAGACCGGGGGGATTTGAGTTTAGGCGAATCCAAAAGTTGTGTCCTATGCCAGATCTGTAATTCTACCTATAGATTAGTCTCTAGGCGAAATGATGCGTTTTGGACACAGGGTGGTACAGAAAAAAAGTGCCTTAAAGAACTTTGATTCTATAGACGGTATTCCATAGAAGGATTCCAAAGAACCAAGGTAAGTGCCAGTCCACATCTGAGCCCCATACAATAACTGTGCTAGGAGTTTAGCTTGGAACACTTTGAGGACTGAAGGTATATGTTTGCCACCTTTTGTATGGAAAAAGCATGTCAAAGTTTTGGTGCTTTGGAACGCTCTTTCTTTTGCACATTTCTGGTGTGCTCCCCATGACCCCGTGGATTGGAAAATAAGGCCAAGATATTTGAAAAGAGACAGAAATCCTGGTTAAGTGCCAAGACCCCTGGAATCCTGTTACCACTCAGCAGAGACTGGGGTAACAATAGCACTCCATGCCCCTTCAAATGGTTAGCAGGAACATCCTCTAGCAGTGTTTCCCAAACTTAGAATAATCATATACCTCTTCTGAGAGTCCCCTTCTCAGGCAAATATAATTTGGGGCCCAGGTAACTTTAATAATACTATTTTATATTTGAATTGTTTTCTGCAGTTAAAAGAAACCTACGAAGAAGTAAAATAAATTCTGCCGTGTACCCTCTGAAACTCTTTTGCATACTCCTAGGGGTACGCATACCACACTATGGGAAGAACTGCCCTAAAGACATGTAATACTAGGAGAGTGCATAATTTCCTGAAGTCCTAAAAAATACAGCTTTTGGAATCGTTTGGACAGCTTTGTCCAACTGCAGTTGTGATTAGTATCCAGGACTTGGATTAAAAACAGAGAAACAGTTTTCATGCAATTTGCTTAGCTGCTGAACAAATAATTTTCTTTCATCAGACTTCTGCATTTCTGCACAAAATTGGAACTCATGAACATACAGCTCAGCTTGATTCAAAATTACTCGTGTGATCTTTAGGCAATTTTAACTGAATCTAAGTTCCATCAAAGCCAATGACACTTAATTGCATGCAGTTAGCTTTAGAACTGAAACACAATACGTGAAAATAGCGGGGGGCCCCAAAAAAGGTAATATACCTTTATTAAGCATAGTAATGCAAATATTTTTCTTATTATTATCATATGCATTGCCTTTAATACTCAGCAGTAATAGATTCATGTGGAATTGGGGGCGGACGGCGGACTTTAAGGCACAGAGGAGAAACACAGTCCAGGAATGAATATCCATCTTCACAAAAATATGAAGGTGTCAGAAACCATTCCAACTGTGAAAGGTCAAATGTGATTAGTTTTTTCCCCTCACAAAGGCTAGAAAGAATTTACAAGATGACCTGTCAATACTATTTCTGCTTATTCTCAATTTACTCTTAATTTGACAGTCTGAAGAGGAGAAAAATACCATAATGTAATTATGTTTGATGAATGATTTTATACCGTAGTCTTTTTATGCTTTTATACTGTAGTCCTTTTATGCTGTTCATATAGATTACTGTTAGAAAATTGTATGTGTGTGTGTATATATATGTTTCATTAGTTACTCAGCAGGAGATTTACACACTTTAATGTAGCAGCTAGTATTAGAACTGGAGAGAAAATCATTTTCTTTTTGAGAGAGAGAAGGAAACCACAAGATTATAATGCCAAGGAAGAGCCAAGAAATTTGCACCTTACCGAGCAATTGTATGTAGATTGCAAGGGTTTTCTTATATTGTTTCAGTTGTTACTGCTTGGCAAGCAAAAATTGAGACAATTTGATGTTATTGTTACATGACTGAAAATTAATGGCACATTAATAGTAAACAACAACTTGAAAGTATTTAGAGGCTGCAGAGACCTGGGTGTGCAGACTGAACAATTTTAGTATCAGTTTTGTAGAGTAAGTGTAACATGGCCACCAGTGTTGCTTTTGAATCAGAAAATCTTAAGACTTGACTTATGAGTCTGCCAAGAAGTCCACTCCACCTTTGAGGCTCACAGCAAATGTACAATGGTGGCTAACCATTTTCAGTTGTGGTACCCAGGATTTGGAATAGTCTCCCATGTGAGGTACACTTGACTCCATCGTTGTCTGTTTTTAAATGGGTGGTGAATACAATCTTATTTGGGAAGGCTTTTTTGAACTTCATTTTTTAATACTTGTTTTTTTTTTAATTTTCTGTTCTAACCTGTTGTTTTATTCTGTTCTAGCTTTTCTATTGGTGTCATATCAGGACTGTAGTTTTATACTATGTATCTGCATTTTTTTAAAAAAATCTTCTGCTGCAAGCTGTCTTGAATATCCCAGCAAAAAAGGCGGGATAGATAGCAGCAGCAGCAGCAACAACCCCTGATCATTTGTTTACAAAGCAAATTCTTCACATTCAGAGCACAACAGGATAGCTCTTATCCATAAACCTGGTTTGCACAGCATGCTAAACCAAAATATGGCATACCATGCTTGTGCAGACATGTGGACTCCTGAAAAAGAGCTGCAGATGGTTTTCCATTCCTTAGCGATGGGAGGGAAATTTGATTCCGTTCACAACATTTAAATGTGAATCTACCTAATATAGATTTCCTGAAACAATACGCAACCGTAACACAGCCATTCTTCAATATACACTTTTCAAATTTTGCAATATTCTCCAGTGTAAGTTAAGTAATGTGCACCAAAATGCATATACAGTGGTACCTCGGGTTAAGTATTTAATTTGTTCTGGAGGTCTGTTCTTAACTTGAAACTGTTCTTAACCTGAAGCACCACTTTAGCTAATGGGGCCTCCTGCTGCTGCCGCGCCGCCAGAGCATGATTTCTGTTCTCATCCTGAAGCAAAGTTCTTAACCCGAGGTACTATTTCTGGGTTAGTGGAGTCTGTAACCTGAAGCGTGTGTAACCCGAGGTACCACTGTACTAGGTTAAAGTATGCATAATAATGCACATATTATGAAGCTTACATACAAAACTATTATATTATATATTTGTGTTGCAAAATTATGTATATTAAGCAAAATTGCATACAAAAAAGTGCATTTTAGTAAAAATTTGCACTAAAATACTGAATTTAAATAGGGAACTTTGTGATGCGGAAATGTGGTTCACTTTATATTCTGTCTGTAAAACTTAGATATGCAAACCTGAAAGATTAATTTTATTCCAATTTTTAATTAATAAAAATTACATAAGATTTAGCATGGCTGAGCGGAAATTCCTAATCACTCCTAAAGATGTGAAAGTCCATCTTCCTCAGTTCAAAATACAGTTGTACCTTGGAAGTCAAACAGAATCCGTTCCTTAAGTCTGTTCGACTTCCAAATCTCCTACAGTCAATCGGAAGCTGCAGAAGCCTGTTGGAAGTTTGGCTTCCAAAAACAGTTCCCAAACCGAAACAGTCACTTCTAGGTTTGTGACGTTTGGGAACAAAAACATTCGGGAACTAAGCTGTTCAACTCCAAGGTACAACTGTAAAATTGAAATTTAATAAGACATTGTTGTTTAAATCAGATACCATATTCTCCCAATGATCAGTTTCTTCTTAAAAGATAGAACCTGAAAAACAAGGGAGAAAGTGAAAAGCCAATCTCCAGGATACTCCTAACTCCCCATTTTCTGACAGCCAACTTTAGTGGCTATTGAGCATAATCAGTCCCCAATGAACTGTATTTTGAGGTATTTGTCTTCTTGATTATTTTATTAACCATTATTTTGTGTTATACTACTACCAAACAGAGGTTTCTCCTACTCAAGACTTCAGGCTGGAAAGACAACACAACCTAGCACTTGAATGGGACAATGACACCATGAGCATAGACAAAACTTCAGTGCCTTAAAATATAATTAAAGATCGTGGCAGTCACATTACACGGCACAATTTCATGTACTTATTTTATAAAATAGGCTGTGGAAGCCTTTTGAAACAAAGTTGCATTAGGCAGTTTTATACTTAACAATTTCCTTGTCAGAATCTACATATTAGCATGTTATAATATATTACAATAGTACTCAAGGCCAATTCTGCTCTGTTGCTATAGAATTAGCTTTGTTAGCAACACTATATGGAATTTTTGTCCTGATTGCCCCCACTGTGTGTAGTATGTTCTGTTTGATCCTTATTTTATGACAATGTGCTGGTTTTGTTAGCAAGCCACCCATTGACTTCCTGAAGGTGGCCTAATTTTTTAAAAACAAATAAATAACTGAGGTTGCAGCCACTGCATAACTGCTATTATAAATTTCACTGCACTAGGACTGTGTGTGTATATATATAGCTTGTCTGCTTGTGTCTTCTATGCTACTTCACTGAATTTTTCTACTGTCCCATCCTTGTATCTTGAGAGTCTTGGCTTTCCCCATGTGTTTGTAGGAAATAGGAAGAGATTGTGGAGTGACTCTATTTTGTAAATAGTCATGCAAACAGGGGGCACTGTGTACTTTGTGGGTTTTGATTTCAAGCACTTGTGCATGTGGCAATGAGAACATACACTGATTATCTTCATTACTCTTGTGCTTTTTGAGTTAAGATTAAAGTTTCGAAAGTACAGTTGTACCTTGGTTCTCAAATAGAATGCATTCCGGGAGTCCGTTCGACTCCCAGAACCGTTCGAAAACCAAGGTGCAGCTTCCGATTGGCTGCAGGATGCTCCTGCAGCCAATTAGAAGCCACGGAAGCCGCGCTGGACGTTCGGCTTCTGAAAACTGTTTGAAAACCGGAATACTCACTTCCGGGTTTCATTCGTTTGGGAGCCAATTTATTCAGGATCCAAGGCATTTGAGATCCGAGGTATGACTGTATGCAACATCAGTCCTAATCCTGTCATTGCAAATAGGGTGTTAAAAAGCATAACTATACCTATGCCATTTCTTGTTTCCATCCATTTGGAATCTGTGTAAGATCTTGCACAATTTAGTTTGCACTACTAGTTCACTAGTTGGGCCGATTGTGGTGCAAGGTAGAAACTAAATACTTGCACTGATGCAAGGACACATTTTATCATCACTGTTACATTACTTGATAGTAAACAGAAAGTGCAGCAATGCCTTATTGAAAAGCAGTGCTTTAAGTTGTATGGTTTGAATTGTAAGGACTTGAATGATATTTTTAAATAGAGAACATACCTACTATGAAGTAAATCTTAAGTTCACTGAGACTTACTGCAAGGTAAGTGCTTGGGAGTAAATTCCACTTAGAAAAGTGGGACTTATTTCTGAGTAAATATGCACAGGACTGCAAATTGTAAAAATACTCTATACATACTGTGTCTGTGGTCATGAGAGACTTTATGTTAGGAATTCATTAAAGTGTTGAAATTATTTACTATTATTAATAATAATATTGTGTTCATTAGAGTGTTGATATTAATTACTGCTACTACTATTATAGACAGAAGTTGGTATCGAGTACATGGAAAGATTCACTGCAATACTTACAGTGAGAATAAAGAAATGCTCCCTTAGGAAAGGGAAGCAAATGCACTTTCTCTGTGGAAAGCTACATCCAATCACTTTAAGCTGAAAAAGTAGTAGTTATGACATACAGTCTAAAATGAAAATTCAGGAAGGGTCCTTAGGGTCTTAAAGACTTTTCCAACCCAGAGGAAGTAAAAAAAAAAAAAGCCATTCCAGTTTCTCAGCTTTAATCAAGTCAGTTTCAAATTTGTGCCAGTGACCTAATTTTATTTTCTAAAGATGCATTACTTACGCAAGATCCCACAATGACCTCCACTGAGTCAACCCAGGAAACTGCTATATTGCAAGTTAGTAACATGGGGCTTTGCATGGTAACAATGTATGTTCTTCATGAATTAAGTCTTAAAAACTTCATTTAATTTTTGGTGGGTGGGCAGAAAGTTTGTAAGACTTGATTAACTGGGGAAAGGCATAAATCAAACTAACAGAACATCATCGTATTGTTCATGCTAGCATTCCATGTTATTTAGCATTCCATTTAGCTTATAGAAAAGCCAACCAAAACAATTATTTAAATGTATGTCTGCTAACCAGCATACAGTATTAAGTTGCCAAACATTCTACAACATTCTACACAGTGTCACAAATAAAGTCAGCCATGTCAAGTACTAAATACATTTGTAATCAAATATGTATTTATATTTGTACCAGTCACCTTTGGCTATAATCCAAGAAGCTGTAGCTACAATACAATGTTTCATACATGCTCGCAGTGTCTCACAAACGATAAAATGCTTGTTAACATGGGAATTGGGAGGTGGTGAGGGAGAATTTCAGACACTAATGATACCGTTGATCTCCACACAGATATATAGGATTGCAGACTATCTGGGAGTTCCATGGGACTTACTTTTGGGTAGAAATTGATAGGACTACTGGCATGGTAGCTTGTTTCTGCATATATAATTCCATATCATAGGACTGGTGTCCAAATGCTGCTCTGCCGCATCTACCTTCTTGTGATTCATGCAAGTTATATACAGGTAACATTAAAACAATGGTTCCCAAACAATTCCCCCATGGACCACTTGAAAATTGCTGAGGGTCTTTGCAGACAACTTAATGGTTTTTCTGCTAGTTGAAGCAATTATAATGGACTGTGCATTTTTATTGCTTATTTGTCTTTTGATTACATCTTATGCTTCTTGTATTGTATTTTATTGTACTATAATTTTAATTTCATATAAATTACATTCTAATGCAACAACATACATAATAATTAAACCAATATGAATATTTAACGTGATAGATATACTGTCTCCTTTCTTCAACTACAAATCCATAGACATGCTGCAGACCACCTGAATGAAGCTTACAATGGTGATATCTGTAGTACTTAATATTTGCAGAATTCCAAATAACCTTACTAAAAGTTAGCAGCATATTTTGTGGCTAAATAGATATCATATGAGCAAGAAGCTTCCAATTTGCTGTTGCAATGTCAAGTTATAAGTATTGGATTGACTTGACTGTTCTTTAAATCTCTTCATATTTATTTTCAGCGTGTCTACCCTGCCTTTCTAAAAACTAGCAGCTAACAAACCAGAAAAACTGAAAGCAATTTAAGTTATTTAAAACATTTTATAATTACTTTTTAAAAGGAAGCTGTGCATCCTTAGAACTGACCCCAGAGGTATCATTAGACTTAAAGGGCTCCTTGGCATGGTGCCGTGAATGAGGCCTCCATGCCACAACACACTCCGCCATTCCAATGCAGACACATTTTTTAAAAAAACAAAAACCTGCCACCAATGTAGGAACACTCTTTCATCTTCACCAGGCCTCTGGGCAAAGTGTATCATTGTGCTCACAGTGCTTCTGCTGTTTAACAGGAGCCAGGCTCAGCTCCCATCCATGGGGGCTTTTCACCATTCTACTTTACACAAAATGCAATACAATGCTTGGCAGCACTAGTGGGTCAAGCAGATTAGAGGCCCCTCTGAGCAGGATTGGGGCCATAGACTGCTGGCCAACCACTGGCACCCAGCCTGACTGACCCATATATATAGAAAAGCTTTAACTTCTCCCCTAATATCAACAGCATTCACTTTATTGCTTTCCACCTCTTCATAGTTTGCTTCTTTAAAAAAACACATGCTATAGGTAGTAATCTTTTTCAAGGAGAGCAGTGATTCTCAAATGCCACTGGGTTTGAAATGTTAAGATGATTTTGGCATAATTTGACTTATTCAGTCTAAAATAGAAATAGTCTTGACTTCAAGCTGACCCAGATAACATTTGAGAAAGTTCATGTGGTCAAAAGGTACTTGCTGCAGAGCAACGACAGTGCACACTATTATTGTGCTCATGTCCTGGTTGTGTTTTCCACAGGCATCCAGTTGGCCACTGTGAGAAACAGGATTCTGAGCCATTAGGGCCCCTCACTTTTAATGTTCATAATCACCAAATGAAACCTCTATATGTTAGGTTAAGAGGCAATGTAGGTTTGATTTTCCAATGCTAGGACCAGGAAATTGGGAACAGTTCATCTTGCCCTTCTTGTGAGCTTCCTACAGACATCTGTCTGGTAGATCTGGTAAGAACAAAGAAACATCTATCCTCCCAGGATAGTCAGAAGAGACAGTAACATATACTGATCCCAGCACTTGCTTCCTCCTCATGTTGAGTCAGGAATTGGATTTTTTAAATCATTTCAGACATTCCCCGATTAAGAGGTGGCTGAATATTACTACCAGGTGTTAGGCATTTTTCGATATGATTGCTAATAACTCATATGGAGGAATTAAATACAGGAAACAAGGCACCGACTACATTGAAATAAATTGTGTGACATGACTTATCCTTCCTACCCCACTCCCTGCAGTCACCTTTGTGTGCCCCCCCTCAATTCTGCTACAGATTGTTGATTGACCCTTTGGAGCAGATTGCAGGCGAATTCTGATGTATCCACTGGCTCAGTGTTGACTCTTGTGCACTTTATCAGTGAAATAACAATAAGAACTCAATAGGATGTAAAAGGCAGTGTTGATGTTCTTTCAAATGGAAGACCTCCATTTGCATGCTACAGACCTGTAGGGCATGCCTTATGACGTCTTTCTTACCTGTGAACTTTATCTCACATTCTTTCTATCGGCAACAAACATTTCCCACTAAGATAAAAGTCAAATATGTTGTCTCATAAACAAAAATAGTTAAAACTGTCAAAACATGTTAGTACTCTAACAGACAGCACTTTATCTCTTAACAACTGGTTCACTGTTCAACATTTTATTCTTAGGTTTTAGTCAAAGTGCCACTAAATTTAACTTCATATGCAAATAAATAAGAATGCAGTTTATTTTCAAAGGTTTGGAAATATATAGATATACAACAGATCCATATGAAGTTGATTACAAAACTTTCCATGGAGGAATTTCAACAATGTGGGGCAGAGGTAGTTTCCTAGGAATACAAAACAAAATCTGACACATTTCAAGTGAGACCACTCTTCAGATGCGAGACGCTGCTTTTCCTAACTAAAATTCCAAGTTAATCAGCGATATTTCCCTTCCAAAATGTGAGTGAAAGGTGAACAAGTTAGAAACCAGAAATCTTGTTATTCATAGGAAAATAAAGGAACTTTCAAAACATGATAGCATTCTCCTGGTTCACCCCCCCCCCCAGTTTATAGTCTCATTGAGATATAAAAGACTGTTGTTTGAAAACTCAATCAGCAAAAAAATATGAATGTGCAGCTTGACAGGTTTAGATGGTATGCACAATTCTTTGAAAGCATTATCAGCATTCAACAAAGATTCACCATTGTAAACTCCTAATAAATATATCATAAGTGAAAGTTATTAGTTGTTGCACTGTTCCTGTTTTACATACAGAATGGGAAGAACATTTTTATTTGCTGTTATTATTAATTATTATGATTGGTTAGTTGCTGTATAACAAAATAAGAAGACTCAACAAAAATAATACATACTACAAATATAAAAAATCACACAATAGATTAAAACATGATAAAATACTAAAAGTGATTGGAAGGCTGAAATCAATTATAAGAATGGAAGTCCAAAGTGGTATGAGTGGCTCTTCAAAGGTATTAATCCTATGGTCTGATGGAATTCATGCATTTCAAATCCAGAAATTATCAGAAGATTGACTATGCCAGGTCTGTTTGCCTGTCCTTCCATTTTTTATAGGTAATTTCTATAATTAATTTCTGAAAATGGGCACTTACAGCTTTCTGTTTTAACCTGTCAAAAGTCTACTTTGTCTGGTGGTGTGCCTATGTAGTTCTCATCAATCGATGAGTGTTTCATTAAAGTCAGGGATTAATATTAAAAAAACTTTTGTACATGTATCTTCACAGGTATTTTATCAGCCTGAACACTGATCGTGCATGTTCTGTATCTCGTGGGGAAAGGATGTAATTCAATGGTAGAGCATCTGATTTGCATGCAGGCAGTACAATGTTCAATCCCCAGCATCCCCAGGTAGGGCTGGGGATGCTGCTGCCGGTCAGTGTAGACAATACTGAGTTTGATCGTATAATGATTGGATTCAGTATAATGCTGTGCCTATGTTCATTTAAACTTCCAATTATGAAAAGAACTTCTAGGGAAAGTTAATTTGTAATAGAGCGGAACATTACAATTCCTTTTTGCTTGAAAACTTCACCTGGCATTTCTGATATTCCCGAAATTTGCTCTCCAGTCTAACCTCACAGTAGTGTTTTAGCAACCCAAAAACCTCTGTGCTTTGGGTATACCATAGGACAGTGATCTACCCAAAGCTGAAGACTGATTTTCTTTGCTAAACAGTGATTTGAACTGCTTCTTACATCTAACTCCAACAGGTCTAGTCACTGCACCCCATTGACTGCTTTATAACCTGCATTAAGAATTCTTTTGACGTCTACAGTAGCTACCTACCATCAAAGAGTGATGATGATAATGACTCTGTACTAGCAATTTTTAGCACAATTTAGCAGCAGGAGAACAATAGTGGGACCCAAGAGGTGATTAGCTGGCACTCTAGGGGTCATGAGCTCATATTTCACATAATATAACTGCTCTAAATATCACAGTTGGGAATGTCCTACGAGTGCATCCTTCAGTTAAGCTGAATAGGGCAAAACAAATAAGTTTATATTTATCTGTCTCTTATTTCCAAGCAGGTTTACCTACTGAACGTTTTAATACTATAAAATTCTCTCTAACAGTAAATTCAGGTATTTGGGTGTCAACCAGACTGGATCAAAGTAGGGGTGCTGAGAAAATTAAAAAGGGTGTTTCAGCATGAAACCTGAGGTGGAAGAAATAGACAGCATTAAAACCAAAGGGGGAATCCTCCCCTCCAATCTCAATTTCTTCAGGAGCCGCAAGTATCAGATGTAAAAGAAAAACGGAAAGTGTGAGGAGGGGTAGTGGAAGAAGTGGATTGGCTAGCATGAGTCCCTTACAGTATAGGTTACTAAACTTTTAGGGAAACATTTGCAAACTAGAAAAACTTTTGTGGGCACCACATGGCAACTGTCCACCCATTGCAACCAGACTCATGCATGCAGTTCTAAGATTACTATATTCTAACTTTCATTTATTTAATGATTTATTCACTCAGTATTTCTTTTCTCAGTTTTTGCTCTGTTACACAAAGTGCAGTCATTGTTACTGATAGCAGCTGAATGGTAACCAGTGTTTTCTTGGCAAGAGAACCCATGTCAGCGCCCAGCAAGTAACACAGCTAATTACTGATTTTCCAGATACTAAAAAAATCACCTTCAGTATTAAAGCAAAAGTCCATCTAACTCAAGAATTGCTAACATAGTCGCTGGAAGCTCAAAACCAGGACATGAAGACTTTGGTTATGTCTGCCCTCTGGTTCAGTATTCAGAAACAGACAGCCCCTGACACAGATTTTCCATTTAACTATGATGAAAATATTCAGTAATGCAACAATAATGCAATCCTATGCGTATTTACTAAAAAATGACTCCTACTGAGTAAATGGACATTATTCCAGGTACGAGTGTGTAGAATTGCAGACCACTGTATCCTGAAAGTGATAACTGATCATGGAAAATAAATAAACATTATCTTATGAAAAGAAGTATCTTTATTTACTGTGTACAGCTATCCGGAAACAGCAGATGTCCTGGGTTTAATAGCTGTAGAATTTCAGATAAGATTAAAAACAGGCTCTTTAACACCATTAAAATGGTATGTGCTGTTATAAACTGTGTTTACAACCCACTGAGACTATTATGCGGGTCCCAGAGGAAAAGGCAAATTACCGTATTTTTCGCTCTATAACACGCACCCGACCATAACACGCACGTAGTTTTTAGAGGAGGAAAATCCGTAGGCATGCCACCCGTAGGCATTTCCTCCATAACACGCACAGACATTTCCCCTTACTTTCTAGGAGGAAAAAAGTGAGTGTTATGGTGCAAAAAATACGGTAATTCACTAATACTATTACATTTTCATTAACTAAGGACATATTCTGCTGGGAAGTTCTCTTGTGCAAGCCTCACTGAATTTGAACGCAAACTGTGCAAGAACACAGTGGTAAAGTTAGTAATAGTTTGGCAGAACCCAGTCTTCCAATTTCTGCAGAGTTGATTAAGATGAGGGTAGTATACAAACATGGTGAGATATTGGCTCAGTTCACACATAACAGGAACCCATAATTTTTTTCTGTAAGAACAAGCTGTGGCTCTTCCTCTGTATTGACAGTTTCCACTTTCGATTTTTAACTAATCAGTCATGTCCAACTCGTGAGTTTTTAAAAGCAGGTGTGGGAAATATTTTCAGTTGAGGGATGAATTCCCTTCTAAGCAACCTTTCAGGGGATGCATGCCAATGGTTGATAAGAGCAAGGAGCAAAAGTGGGAAGAGCAGTTTATTTGATTAGTTTGAATTGCAGGCTTCATTGTAGCCACACAGAAGTCAGATGATTCTAGACACACCGATGCCCACATCCCTACAGCCAAGCAAGCAAGATATTATCACAGTTCAAGGACATTTAATCTCACAACAATGCCAGTGTGAATGCAAAGAGAAACCTAGAATAATTAAAACAGAATTTGCTCACAGAAAATCCAGCAACTCTATGTCCTAAATTAAAGGTTATAGCAGATTATATTGTTGGCATCATCTGTCTTGAGACACAATACAGCATGCCTCCGGGGGTGAAGCCAAACTGCTGGAGAATCACAGTGCCTGCTGTGGCTGTAGAGATAGGTAGCTTGTAACTGCTGCCTTCTGCATTGCTTTTGCTGCACTAGCAGCATCAGTGACCTCCCTGGGGTGCAAACTGGTTCGTGTGTATGGAGGTCAGGAGTTGCCCAAACAACACAATCCCCTTCTCCACCTAACTGATGTTTGTCCAAAGGAAAGCAGAACAATACATTTGGCACCAGCTTGGCTGCAGGAGTTGCTGGAAGCTGGTGTACAAGACACTATCCAACCACCTTAGGGACTCCACTCCAGTTTGTGTAGGGTTTACTCCTTACCCTTTTCTTCCCACAAGGCAGCAGGTAATAGCAGATTTACTGTTCAGCTAAAACGATAACTGATTCATAGTGTTCTTTTTTTTTAAATAAAAGACCAACAACTAATGTTGCTCCTCAAGGGACTTTATCTAAGTAGACATCTGGAAAACTCACTGATTAATTAATAGATTCATTAATTAGACAGCTGTACTGTTAAAAGAGAATTTAATTGTTTGGATTAATAACCCTACTAATTAATCCTAAAGAAAATTATCAACCTTATAGTTGAGAAAATGCTGACTTCCTAAATGCCCATCTGTGTAATTAACATCATTATTTGGAAACATACTAGATAAGGATAGGCTGACTTAAAGCACCATATGTCAAACAGCAACACTGTTGCAGAACCCTTGTCGAAGGGGTCATGACCTTTGTCTCTTAACATGCAGGAACAGATATACTGTGATTGCACAATGCTTCTATCTCCATGTTTAAAGATTTTACAGAATCACAGCAATATGGAAACTGAAGTTAAAACAAACAATAAGAATACGTTTGGACATAGAGCAGCAAGATGTTACCTTCCCTAAGGATCACTTCTATATCACTCCCTTTGGGAGGAAAGCTGGAAAATGTAACTCATAAATTTATAAATAAATAAGGCTCTATTTTTAATTAATGTTATCACTGTAATATCAATACATACATGTCATCGTAAGACAGAAGGTAGGGTGGCCCTTGCCACCAAAAGGTTTACAAAAGATGGATTTGCTTTTGCTTGTTTTTTAATACACAAACACAGCGAGTTTATTAGGTTTAATACAGAAAAGTAACAATAAGTATCCCTATTTTCTTTGTAATGGAAGTTACATGGGAGAGATTCACCTCCAATCTCTACTGTTTAAAACAGTATTTTGTTTCTCAACAGTTCCAATCATGCCATTACTATCTTTTCCCTTTCTTTTTTCTTCTTTCTTTCTTTCTTTGCTTTTTTTTCTAATCATCTAATGCAAGATATATTAATTTTCCACAAGTTAAAAATTGCCTGAAATAGGATAAGACAATGATGGAGGAAGCAGCTATTCAGATTGCTAAAGAGGCATATCCTTCTTCTGAAAGAGTGAGCAGTTAGGGTCTGTGACTAGGGTCTAGTCTTCACTGGAAAGACGAATTCATGCCTGAACTATATGCACTTTAGACTCCAGGTGGTAGAGGTGTGCCATGACCACATGGTTCACCTTTGCAGCTGCAGCATTTGGAAGCAGCCCAGAATAATCAAAGGACTAGCAGAACAATACTGAGCAGAGGACATTGTAGCCAGTGGCGTAGCAAGGTCAGGTTGTACCCGGTGTGGAAAATTTCTTGTTAACTCCCCCCCCCCCCGCAAACATTGAAACTATTGAAAGAAGGAAAAATAAGATACTTAAAGTTGCAAGTGCTGTTTTCTGGTTTATTTACTTAACGTTGTGAGCATAAGCACTTATAACCTTTTTCGTGATGGGAATTTCTTATTTTTTTAAAAAAACTTATTTTTGCCCTTTTGTCACTCATTTCACCCTCAGTGATGACATTCGGGGCAGGCCGCAACCACTGCACCCCCCCCCCCTTCCTATGCCACTGATTGTAGCAGTAGAAGTCAACAAAATATGTTGTTCTCAGTACTTGGGCAAAATGTAATCAAAAGTTATGACACCAACAGTTCAAGATTTGAAACAAAATAGTAATAATTCAAAAGCTACAATAAAGGGCATGTATTCTCCTCACAGGACTAATAACAATAGTAAACTATAGAAAGATGTTTTTTCACACTATCCCTTCCCAACAAAAATAAATGAAATGCAAGATAGAAAATGTCATCATATGAGGAATGATCTTTGCTGACTTTCCCAATATTCTGAAATTGAAAATTTCAGATTTGGTTGAGGAACATTGATGCAAGGGTTATTTCAAGGATATCTTTCCCTATGTCTTATTATTGTGCTGTTAAGCAAAGACAGGCACCTACTTAGAGTCTTGTGAGTGCAGTCAATAAATGTATTTCATCACTAGTCTCGCAGTAACAAATATCCCTGCAGAAATATGTTTGACAAGCATAAAAAGAATTAAGAGAAAATAGCATGATTTATTGCTTGCATTAGATTGACCACTGAATGAAACTCAGAAAGATAGGCCAGCTGGGTAAACTGGTGAAGAATAAATCAATGATATAGCTCTTTTAAAAATAGATTCCCTTAACTTCTGACTTCAAATGCTTGGCTTTCTGTTATTATCAATCATGTTTATTGTAACTGAGCTGCAGGTCCAAACTGGATGCTTATTGTGCAAGGCCCTGTACATAAACAAAGCAATAAATAGTTCCTCCTCAAAATAATTTATAATCAAACACACACATATTACATGCAAGAAAAGAGCTAGATATACAGGCAGCAGAGACACTTCCACTTTGCCTGTGGCAGCTCTTTTGTGTGTCAGATTATCTTGCATCTATAGGGTTTGATAGAGAATGAACATGTATGGTTCTTGAATATTTTTAGTAGTGAAGCAGTATTGAAAAAAAGCTCAATTCAGAGCAAGGAACTGGATATGCAGAAAGGCCTGAAGCAGCCCTTGAGAATAATGGACACTTCAGCAAGACTATTAGGCACTACAAGGCATGTCCACCTCCATTATTGATGGAGCTTCCCCCCTCAATAGATGCTGGGTAGTGACTTGTCCAACCAGGCATAGGCAAACTCAGCCCTCCAGATGTTTTGGGACTACAATTCCGATCATCCCTGAACACTGGTCCTGTTAGGGAGGATGGAGGATGGGAGTTGTAGTTCCAAAACATCTGGAGGGCTGAGTTTGCCTACGCCTGGTCCAATTCTCAAACAAGCCAGGTCAATATTCTTCCATCAGTTATTATATATTTGACCACAATCAAAGTACTGTTCACTCAAGAAGTTTATTGATCATCTTGCTTTCCACAGGGGTGCCTTCTGGTCACAGCAGCATGTAACTGGCACTACTGATGTAGGGTACTACCCTAATCTAGATATGCAATTGTAGTAGGTTGACCAGATTCATTAACAATCCTCTCCTTCCCAGTTTTGAAGATCTCCAGCAACCTACTGAGCAGATGGGCATCTGAAAACAGAAAGATCTGCTGATAGAAAAGTCACATGGAGTTTAACCGCACATGGCAGAAAGCTAGTTTGATGGCCTATGCAAGTCTGTCTTCTCTGCTACCATCAGTTAGCTGAACTGTGTCTAGCTGAGTTATTTCAGAGGCTGTTATGCCTCAGGATCAATCCATCAGAAGGCAAATTACTTGTAACAGTTTTGCACAATCTTTGCTTATAAAGTCACTCAGATCCAGTTTGACTTAGGTGAGTGGTTAGCTCTACACCAGAGGGTGACCAAAGCATTTGCTTGTCATAGTTGCTTGGATCGTTTTGATCTATTCTCACTAAGGATGTCAATGGGGCACTGGGAGAAAAGTACTTGAAGGTGGCAGTAATCTGCACTCTCTTTATAAATAAATAAATAAATAAATAGCCAGCTATAGGTTCATGTAAACATTTCCTTTTATGCAACGGTTTGTGGTGCATGTGGTAGTAGAACAGCTCCAGGTATTCCAGGATGAACCTGATTCTGCAAGTCCTTCCAAAGTGGCCTCTGACCTGGTTACAAGACAGAAACATCTTTGGTATATATGGTTGGAGATCAATAGTGGAAACCTCACTGTTCCTTCAGTTCCTGGATTTAAATGTTGTGAACTGTGTTATTATTTCAAATTGTTTAGTTTCAATATTTATAGTGAGGGTTTCAGGGCTGGCTCCCCAATGGTTTTGCCACTGGGGATGCCAGCTCAACCACTTGTGATCTGATGAGTACAGTTGCATGGGTTTTGGTACAGTCATCAATATATGAAACAACTGAGTGACATTACCTGGGATTGGGTTATGTACAATAAAGATCTGATGGCACTCTGCTCCAAATTTCACTGTAAAAATACAAAGAAGCTGCTGTCTTTGTTCTGAAGAAATGTCTGGTGTAGATTAATGATGAATTCAGACAAGGTGGGATAGTGCTGTTGGGAACCTATTTAAGTACGGAAGAGGATCTCTTTTTTGCTGATCACTAGAAAAGCCATATCCCCATCTGACCAAGTTATCCTCAACCTGGGCATGCTTTCTGAGAAGCAGGTATTGTGGCTCATTGCACCTTTTATTTGTTACATGGGCTCCACCCCGTTCTTGAATCTTACAATACTGATCCTTTCTTTTGTAAGAGGATTGACTACAGCAATGCACTTTATGTCGGGCTGCTCTTGAAAATGAAGTGGAAGCTGAAAGTGGTGCAGAATGCTGCTGTTCATTTTTTGATGGGTGTTGTAAGTTGAAGGCATATATGTAAGTATAATCAGTCAATACCACCTCAACTGCACTGGCTGCCTATGCCCTTCTGGGATCAAATCAAGGTTCTGGCTTTGCCCTTTAATGTCATTTATGACATTATGTATTTGAGGGCCTTCTTTCCCTGTATCAGCCTTTCTCCGAGCAATAATCAGTGGGCTTCTCCCATACATAGATGGCCCCAAGGTATAGTAGATTATCCCACCAGCAGAAGGGGGAAGGCAATTTTTGCTGATTCCTCTGTCTCATGTTGCTCCACAAGATCCCCCATAGCAGATTTTCAGGAAGGAAAAGTAGTTGGCAGGTAGTAGGGGGAATTGGTCACAACTGCTTCTATGCTGATGGGATCTGCCCCCGCTCCAATCATGGAAGCCTAGTCTATGTCTTCTAAACTGTGGAATAATAAGCCAGAAGAAACCTTTCCTAAAGGGCTTCAAAGCCTTTATGTTCCAACATGAATTTGATTACCATGACCTTGCTGTGTTTTGTTCCTACTGTCAGTTACATTTGTTTTAATTTCTGTAATGCTTATATGAAAGCATTATTTTGATCATGTTTTATCTATAAGTTTCTTGAGTATTTGGGAAAGGGGCACAATAATGTCTTTAAAAAATATATTAAAAAAATTAAAACAGGAAATGTGATGTGCTCAGAAAATGCAATTTGTAATACAATTTGATATCAGGGTCAAGACGTCAGTGAATAGTCCTGTTATTCTAAATAGCAGAGGCATTGGGTTTAATAATAGTTTCCAGAAGTACAAAGTGCATGAATTGCTAGTGACCCATATCAGTTTGAGATCACATTTCCATTTCTCTTCAAATTTTAAGCTTTTTAAAATTACTGTGTGTCTAAACAATACAATAGAGTAAGTATTGATGCCATGAGCGTGAATATGAAGTTGGTCATAGCCTTAAACTGAATGAGATTTCTGTGATGGCGCCAAGTAGATGCAACAGAAAGGGCATTTTAAGTGGATGATAATACTCTCAAGGAAAAAATGCTCACTAAAATTGAATTCATTAGAGCTTGAGTAATTGGTCAGTATTAGGAGATGATAACTGGCCTGTTAAACAAGAACTCAAGGCAACACCATGGGCTTCTGATGGTATATGAAGCAAGTTAATTACCATAATAAGGATGGATAAGGCAAGTACTGCTGCTCTTCCTAATACATTAACTGAGAGCTGAACATTTCTATCTAGCAATTCTATGCTGGCTATAATAACTTCAAGAGATTGAGCTATTGTGTACAAGCAACAAAAACCTTTGCCATTTTAGAAGGTTAAGAAAGCCACCTTTTTAAACAAACAATATTCTGCTTTAGAAAACAGGTATGCAAGATTAGTTTAAAGAACAAATCTGCTTTGCTCTCAAATATTACAAATATAAAATGAACATACACCTGTCATAATAAGGAAACTGGAAACATTATTTCCAGGTGGTGAAGGTCCTGTGTGAGTGCCTTGAGGCGGTTGGAAGATGGATGGTGGGACAGATTGAGATTGAATCCTCAGAAGACAGCAGTACTGCTTTTGGGGGACAGGGGGCAGGCAGGTGTGGGGGACTCCCTGGTTCTGAATGGGGCAAGGTGGTGTGCAGCCTGGGAGTCATTTTGGACTCACAGCTGTCCATGGAGGTGCCGGTCAATTCTGTGTCCAGGGCAGCTGTCTACCAGCTCCATCTGGTACGCAGGCTGAGACTCGCCAGAGTGGTGCATGCTCTCGTTATCTCCCGCTTGGACTACTGCAATGTGCTCTACGTGGGGCTACCTTTGAAGGTGACCCAGAAACTACAATTAATCCAGAATGCAGCAGCTAGACTGGTGACTGGGAGCAGCCGCCGAGACCACATAACACCAGTCTTGAAAGACCTTCATTGGCTCCCAGTACATTTCCGAGCACAATTCAAAGTGTTGGTGCTGACCTTTAAAGCCCTAAAGGGCCTCGGCCCAGTATACCTGAAGGAGCATCTCCACCCCCATTGTTTGGCCCGGACACTGAGGTCCAGTGCCAAGGGCCTTCTGGCGGTTCCCTCACTGCAAGAAGCAAAGTTACAGGGAACCAGGCAGAGGGCTTTCTTGGTAGTGGTGCCTGACCTGTGGAACACCCTCCCATAAGATGTCAAAGGAATAAACAACTATCTGACATTTAGAAGACATCTGAAGGCAGCCCTGTTTAGGGAAGTTTTTTAATGACTGATGTTTTAATGCATTTTTAATCTCCTGTTGGAAGCCACCCAGAGGGGCTGGGGAGACCCAACCAGATGGGTGGAGTATAAGTAATAAATAAATAAATAACAATAATAATAATTTTCTTTGGATTAATCTCAAAAGGTCAAAAGGTTCCATATTTAGAATAATGTACGAGTCGGAGGCTACAGAATCTCCAGCTAAGGAGCCAGACCAAGTACAGGACTGTGAACCTTCTGCTGGAGATCAGGAGATCACCAAGGCTGTGGTTGATGACCACGAGCCCCTAGAAGAACCTCTCATATGTGTAGACTCAGAGCCCAAACTCTCATGGACACCTTCCATGAGGAACCAAATGCCTCACACAGCACTTCACCAGTCCAGTGGTGCAGGGAACACAACAGGAGGAAGGGTAGAGAATAGTGTCTGTCTTCATGCCAGAGGTTTGGCCATTTAAGAATCTAAAGTTAGTCAAAAGTGGAGTAGAGCCTGGGAAAGGTGAAAAGGCTCAGTCTGTTATCAATCTTTTTTTGGAGCTAATTACGTATTTAGCACCAACCCCTCTGGTCATGCAATCTCTGATCAACCTTGCTGCCTTCTCCTTGGAATCTGGTATCAGACCAGAACATGACAATAACACCCTGTTCCTTCATTAAAGGGGATGAGCTGTTATGCCTTTATACCTATTAATTTTGAAAGCTAGTAATATAACCCTATAAAAAATTATTGGTCTGAAATTGTATTTTTATTTAACAGTGGTGAAATTATGGAATAACTATTAAACACAGGAAATTTGGTTTGGCCTGAGCCCAGGACAGATAGCTCAGCAGGCAATGTTTATCTTCTTGCCACAGGCCTTGATCTGGTTTTTCTACAAATCATAGGAAGTTTACAAGCAATGTATTTTGTTATATATGGGAAAATATAAATGGAAAGGAAATACAGCAAGACCTAGGGAGAAATATATTTGTGAGAACTATTTAGTGCTGCAAATCTGCCTAAATGTTTCAAGCAATTGTGGACCTTCTCTTCTGAGGAAACAGTTATATCCACAGTTAAACTATTTTTTTATGAATCCAGAAGTCATTTTTATAGTTTCTATCTACAATATTACAATATTACAATATTTTCTGATTCAGTAAACAAAAACCCCATCTTAATCTTCTGAGAGTAAGCCTCAGGAATAGCCTTTATCCTTTTGGACCACCGCCTCGCCGATGTGGGGATACAGGGCATAGCCCGAAAATGGCTGTGCTCTTTTATCTCTAGTCGGGGACAGAGGGTGGCACTAGGGAGGGAGATGTCGTCATGCCACTCCTTGGTGTGTTGAGTGCCGCAGGGCACAATCCGCTCCCCGATGCTTTTTAACATCTTTATGCGCCCCCTTGCCCAGATTGTCTGGAGCTTTGGGCTGGGCTGTCACCAATATGCTGATGACACTCAGCTCTATCTGCTGATGGATGGCCACACCGACTCGGCCCCAAACACACTGACCAGATGCTTGGAAGCTGTGGCTGGATGGTTTTGTGGGAGCCGACTGAAACTAAATCCTCCGGTCTTGGCTGGGGAGGGCGGGGTATAAATAAAAAATTATTATTATTATTATTATTATTATTATTATTATTATTATTATATCATCATCATCATCATCATTGTATGCCATATTTGGACAAATAATGAGATTTATTGGTACGCTTTCATTTTAGTAGGGCTGCCATATGTCTGGAATTTCCTGGACATAGCCAGGATTCGACCGTAGAAAATGGTGCCTGGGCAGAATTTTCAAAAGTTATTTGATGTATTTCCTTTTTTTCTTTTTTTTGGGGGGGGGCAATGCATAAATCCTCTCAATCATTGGAACATACTTTGCATGCAAATGATACCAGATTCAGTCCTTGGCATCTCATTAAAACAAATGATTTAAAAAAGCCTCTCTTGGTCTGAAATCCTGAAGACCTATCTGTTGCCAGTCAGAATATATTATATTGGGTCAGACTGTTGGTGGTTACAACTTCCATCATCCTTGAACATTGCCTATGGTATTGCCTATCTGTTGTATCAAGAACCCTCTCATAACAACTTTGCTTGCATCCCAGATTACTCTTTTTTCAACATTAGTGTTCATATTTATCTCGAAATAGTCTCTCAAGGTTTTTTGGGCCTTCTTAGTCACTTCTTCATCTCTAAATAAGGTGTCATTCATCCTCCATCTGAAGGAGACAGTTGGTGTTAGTTTCATCTCCATCTTCACAGCATTATGGTCAGCAGCAGTAACATAATGTTTAAAGATTTGAAATATTTTTTGCTTGGGCCCATGGGATAGGGTGGGTTCAAAACTTGAATAAATTAGCTAATGAATGGTTAATGTGTATATATTTTGGAGTACAACTGACTTAAAGTGACTATTCACTTTAATGAACTGCATTCTTTAAATATTTTTTCTGTCCCCATTTATCCTAATTTTGTTTCCCTGAATCCCAGAGTTTGTGTCATCTGTCCTCATATTATGATAGTGGTTAGTCCCAATTCCCTCTTATTGTGATGGTAAGGGAAAACCAACTTCTGCTCGCCATTAGTAAAGGTAGGATACAAACTACTCTGAAGAGAAGTGAAGTTCTCCTCTCAGTTCCATTAAGTAGGTCTCCTACTTGAAGCTTCCTGCCAGCTGCTCGCAGTAGCAATTTGATTCAAACAGTTGGTTCAGAGACAAAATGCCAAACCAGAAGTTGGTAGCACATGAACAAGCTTTAAAATGACCCATGTGTACACATATACTCCTCCATAAGACTCCTTCTCCTCACTCCATATACTGTATGGCAAAACCATATTTTGCTGCTTCATCTGAACCAGGAAACAATAGTTTGCACTTGTCTTATAAATCATGATTTGAAACCAGATCAAATTGTCCATGTAGACCCTGATTTGCAAGGAAAGCACAACCCACAATCTACCACTATGGGAGAAGGAGCTGAAGACATACATATCCCAGAAACCTTCCATGTTAATTGCTGTAGAAGTACACCAAACAAGATGCATCACTGGGAAACCTGACAGTTTTACAAAAACGAATAGCTGGAAATGGGGGGTTCTTATACAGAACACAGCATGCAGAGAGGGGATGTTTAACCCTTCTCTCTCTAGCTGTGGTCCTAATGAAAATCATGTGTGCACACACAACCTAATGAAAATCATGTGTGCACTGGCATTAACACACACACAAACACATGCAAGACCTCTCTTTGGCACCAATTTCTAGAGCTTTTTAATTCTTCTGGAGCTAACAATGGCACAGGGGCAAAGTTCAGTGGGACTGCACTGGCATGTGTGTGTGTGTGTATGTGTGTGTTTAGAGCTAACTATCCCTTCCCTGTGTGCTGCAGTCCTAATGAAAATCAAAGAATCTCTTGATCTAAAGGGGAAATGTTTTTCAATAATGCAATGTTATTCTGAATTCTGCCTTCATAGCCATTGGCATTTTCTACAGAGCCTACAGATATTAAAGAGTAGAATACAGGTCTTCATCTTCACTCTAAAACATTTGTTTTTCCTCTCAATGGTATATGTCTAAGATGAGCACACATTCGTCCTACATCTCTAATCAATTGCATTTAAAATTCTGCAGGAGTGCCAACTTTAAAATCCCACAAAGCAAAAATCGAACAGAATATCTACATGTACTGCTAGCCTCTTGAAGCCAGCTAATCCTTCACACAGTCACAGCCTTTGGGATGCAAATACCATTTTTTTATCTCTTGGTTCTGCAAGTAATTAAATAGCTGCAGAACTGCCCCCCCCCAAGCTGACTGATAAAATACATTTTAAAAGTAACACAGGACTGAAAAGCTACCTAGATTCTGTTTGAACGCAACAGGCAGTAAAAATTATTACCTATTAAGCTGAAAACCTGCCTGCCTCATTAGGATTGGGTTAAAACCATCCAAATATGAACTCTTACAGTGTGATCCTATACATGTCAACTCAGAAGCAAGTCCCATTTAGTTCAAAGGGCCTTTTTCCTATGTAAATCAATACAGGATTGCAGCCTTACTCTGAGCAACCCAGTCATCACTATAGTTATCATCACAAAAAGTAATTATCAGCTCAAAAAACATACTGGAGAGCTGGAAATGGTTCAGAAAATGCCAACCAAATTGATTGGGGGTTGTAGCAATTCCCCCATGAGGAAAGGTTAGAACATCTGGGCCTTTTTAATTTATAAAAAAGGAAAATAAGGGGGTATATAACAGAGATGCATAACATTATGCATAGGCTCTCCCTCTCTAGTAACACTAGAATCTAGGGCCAACTGGTGCTGAATGTTGACCAATCCGGGACAGACAAAAGAAATAAGTCTTCATGCTGCACAATAACCAACCTATGGAATTCACTCCCACTAGATGTAGTTATAACTACCATCCAGGGTAGCTTTAAAGGAGAATGGGACGAAATTAGAAAAGATTAAGCTGCATGTAGCTACTAGCCACAATGGCTATGTTCTACTCTATTATCAACAGACAGTAAATCTCAGTATATCAGTTGCTGGGCATCACAAATGATGAAGAACGCTGCTCAGGTCCAGATCATGGGCTTCTCATAGGCCTCTGGGTTGGCCAGTGTGAGAACAGGATGCTGGACTAGATAGCTCTTTGGGCTCATCCAGAAGAACAGTTCTTATATAACTATATATGGTATACACCAGGGGTCAGCAAACTTTTTCAGCAGGGGGCCGGTCCACTGTTCCTCAGACGTTGTGGGGAGCCGGACTATATTTTGAAAAGAAAACAAAGAATGAATTCCTATGCCCCACAAATAACCCAGAGATGCGTTTTAAATAAAAGGACACATTCTATTCATGTAAAACACGCTGATTCCTGGACAGTCCGCAGGATTGGACCGGATCTGGCCCCTGGGCCTTAGTTAGCCTACCCATGGTATACACATTGCTTATTTATCTATAGTTTTGCTTCTATGTTCCCATTAACTTCAGAATTTATGTAAAAACATTTCGCCTTCTTTTGCATTTTGTATAGATTTTGTGACATGTCCAGAAATATACCAATGCTTTCAATAATTTTAAACAGGTTTTTAAATATAGCATCATATGCTTTTTAGTTGAAATTTGCATCCAAAAGTAGAGGTTTTTTTCTCTCTCCTACCACTCTGCTTTGGGAAAGAAAATGGGCTGCATGCCCAAAAATCAAAGAACCATGCCAATGTGTCAAGGGCTGCCAACAGTGGTTGTGAAAGCATGCTGGCTACAATCATATGATCAGTGTGGTAAAACAACCAAAGCATGTGCTCGTTCTAAAACAGTTGGCTTATAACCATCTGATTGACAGCTGAGCTGCCTTAATTAATTGGAAAGCTGTATGCCTCTTGCTGCTCTAGGAACAAAGGATTTCAGTGGTTCTTTCATAGAATACCATTGCTTGCCTTAACTTTGGCCCTTTCCCCCACTTTATTTCTTGTTGAGGGTGATTTGGGAGTTAGTTAAAAAGGAGTTATTAGAAACTTTTAGTTTACTTTATAAAACTGCCCATTGCTGTATCCCACTTTCTGGCAGGGATGCATGAATCTGCCAATTTTGGCAGCTTTCAGTCTCTCATTTCTCTGCTCTTAATTTCAATTTTCTACATTTCTGCATCAGTGTGCATTTTTTTTTTTAAAAAAAGCTCTCATGAAACTTCATTGACATTTTAGTGTGAATTTATCATAATAGATACATCTTTGTATGCAATTTTGCCTCATATATAAAGTTTGGCAAACCAATCTCACCTAATATAATGCATTTTTGCTTGCAGTTTTCATGTACAGTATATATGCATTTTAATGCCAACTTTGCCCTAGTATATACTTTGTACACATTACTTAGCTGGAGAACTGCACTGCAAAACATCCAAGTGTGAATTTCATAGGATGGCTGTATTTGGTTTGCATATTGTTTCAGAAACTACAAATTAGGTAGATTCACCATTAAACGCAAACTGAATTTAACTTCTCCCTATCCCTAGTAAAGGTAAAGAGACCCCTGACCATTAGGTCCAGTCGTGGCCGACTCTGGGGTTGCTGCGCTCATCTTGCTTTATTGGCCAAGGGAGCCGGCATACAGCTTCCGGGTCATGTGGCCAGCATGACTAAGCCGCTTCTGGCGAACCAGAGCAGCACACGGAAACCCTATCCCTACTTTCAAGTAAATACGTTTTAAAGGCCAAACTGCTAATTGTGCAAAATTGCTACATTATCAGAGGCATTCACCTGTAAATGTGTGTTGCTATAATCACTATGTCCTAGTGATAACATTTCAAAAAAACTCATAAGCAATATTTCCTCAGATTAACCATCATAAAAGGTAACTGAACTTTAAGATTCCCCTCCCCCTGATACACTTGTGCATTTTTTCATTTGATAGAAGGAGTCATAGATTTTTCATTAAAGGCATGTACTTTGATGTTCAATTCCTCATAGGGTATTTTTGATCAATTATTCTGTTTCTTATAGACTTTTCATTTAATTTAAAGAGGAACAGGCTATTTGTCCCCCTTTAAGCAAGTTTTAAATTGGTTCTAAGGTAAAGATATCATTTCAATAATATGCTCAGTATGAGCTGGACTACCTTATAAATTTCTTCTAAAACTTGGAATAAATTTGTCTGTCAGGTTTTTAAAGGAAGACATATCTGAAAGTTCTCCTATACATTTTTCAGTAATAAAAGGTATATATATTCAGGTGTCCACTTTAAGACACATAGCACATAGCTGTCAACGTTTCCCTTTTTTAAAGGGAACGTCCCTTATTCCGAATAGGATTCCTCGCAAGAAAAGGGAAAAGTTGACAGCTATGACATAGCAGAATCTGTGGACAGGGGCATGGGTGTTCATACAAGATCCGACCCCCACCATCCTCATAAACATGACACCACCTGCTCTGTATCTTGACCTTTCCCAAGGTGATCAGGTGCGAAGGGTGCTTGTCCTCACATTCTCATGTAGGCAAGTAGAACACCTTGCACTGTGCAGGGTCCCTGCTTTATCAGAGTCCTGAATCATCTGCAGGATTCTGCTTGCTTGCAAACAGTGCTTTTTTCAGGGGAAACTCACAGGGACTCAGTTCCGGCACTCCTCAGGTAGGCACCATTGCCATTCTAAGAGAACGAGGGAGGTGTTGATGCTGAATTCTGGCACCTCTTTTTCTAGAAAAATAGCACTGCTTGCAAGTGAATGTGATTAGTAGACTTGCACATTGCACAGTATCTCGTGAAGGCCTCCAGAGCCTAGTAAGCAAGTCAGAAAGCTGAAAAGAGCTTTAAAGCTCCCTGCCTTGCTTTCCAGGCTCTGGGACAATCTTACATGGGCTCTTGTGAAGGCTTCCATAGCCTACACAAGAGTATCCTAGGTGGGCAGGACCCACTGGCTCTCTCCTTCTCCTTCTCCCTTTCCCTCTCTCCCAAGTTAGGGATCCTGTCCAATTACATGAGTTTGAAAGGGTGTGTGAAAAGTCATGTATTTAAGCTCCAGGTAGCCAAGCAGAGACACATTTACAAATTCATGTATACGTGTGTGCATGTTTGACAAAGTCCAGTCCTGTTAGGCTGCAATAGATTGTAATGGATTGCTCTGAAGTCACTTCAGCACCAGATAAAACAAAAACAAAAAACATCCACCCTGCCCCACATGTTGCCAGAACAAAGGTGGCAACCCTACTCCCAGGCCCACAGCAAATGCCTAAACAGATGCCTGTTGTGTTAATTAAATATTTCAATTCAATTGGAAAGAAAGAAAGAACTAGAGATAATTGTCCATTTTGCTTTTAATGCACAGCATCTCCACTCCATGCATTTGCCAGTTTCTATCATTTATTCATGACTTGCAAGTTGACAGCACAAGCTTCTTCCACATTATTATCTTCCAAGCACCACCAATCCCAGCATAAGTGAAGTTTCTGAGTTACCATATTAAAGCAAACAGTTCAGGCAAGACTAGACAGATTATGAATTTATGGTGTGTAAGCAACTAAGATGCACAATAATTTTTCAATAGGTGCTGCAGGACTTACTATGGTACAAATGGAGGACATTAACCAACCCCTTCCTGTAGTTTCCCCCTCCAAAACACCTTCCCCACACAAACTACTTTAGTCCTGGGATGAAAGCTTTCACTAGTGATTGTCCTAGTCTCATTTCTAGCGAATTATTTTTAGCCACCGACAAGGAAGAAACCCTCCTTTTCCTTGCTTCCCATGATTCAATTACAAAGAAGTTTAGGCTTTCTTTGGGTAGAGCAACGTAGGCATCTCAAGCAGCAGGTGCTGGGATAAACAAAGTAGAAAAGAACAAATAATAAAGTTGTCCTATTTACACCTATTCATTTTTTCCATTCAAAAATCCCTAGCATTAACTTCTAAAATCTAGCAAGATTTTTTTGGTCTTTTTAATTTCATCTTGTGCACATAACCATATGAACTAAGACTTACCATTATCATGTCTGCCTTTATTAAACACATCAGGCAAGAGTTAGCAGCTGGGTTATTCCCTTGTGATTACTGACCGCAATCAAATCATGGGATTACCATACTAATGAGTTAACACCATTTTCATATTCATAATTAACATTCTTTATCATCTTCTCTGGAACAAACCAAATCATATGTGCTTTTTAAAATTGAAATTATCTCTCTAATAGCACAAAGTGTAAATTATAATGTAATGTGAAGTAAAATATTAGACTAATTATAAACTCAAGTGAATTGTTTTAAAGTCAGTTTCAGAAGAAGCTACACTAACCTAGCACAGGTTACATTGTGCTCAAAGAGTTGGAAGGAACCTCAGAAAGTCATATAGTCCAACCATCTGCCAGGAACGTTTTGAGAATTGGTAAATTAAGACACCAAGTAACTTTACTCAGGAAGAATTCCAGTTGTTCTGCTAGGGACTACGAGAGATCCACTATATTATGGATTGAAGTCCAAAGGAGAAAGGGTATAAACCTATTTATAGAAACATAAAGTAGGGTATTTTGTTGTTGTCAAATTCACATATGCTCCCTTAATAATATTCTGTAACAGAGTCTCACCTGCAGAACATCCCGCTTATGAAAGGGATGCAGGGAGTGGACAATTCTATCTAATTTCCCTTTCCCCTCAACCTCTACACATCCTCTAGATCAGCCTTTTTCAACCTTGGGTCCCCAGGTGTTGTTGGCCTACGACTCCCATCATCCCTAGCTAGCAAGGCCAGAGTTCAGGGATGATGGGAGTAGTAGTCCAACAACATCTGGGGACCCAAGGTTGAGAAACACTGTTCTAGATGTTGGGAGGACTCTCTGGAATATGGTGGGAGGTGAAGTACAAGACTGCAAGGAAAGCAGGTCACTCCCTATCCCCCCCAAAACACACCCTTTCCCACCCCTTCCACAAGCAGCAACCTTTCCCAAAAGATATGGTGCTATTCTGCACTGATCCAGGGGAAGTTAAGTACAACTGGGCTAGGGCCAAAAAGTTTGAGACTACACTCCAATGAACTCTTCCTTGGGAGCAAGTTTCCGCAGGAGTCGGTGAGACTTAATTCTGACTAGACCCTTAAAGGGTCAGGAAGCTTGCTGCTTATGTCTCACACAGCATGCTCGTTAGTTTTCCACTCACATACACACCTTCTTCCTGCAAGTGTGGAAAAAGAAGTTGCAAAGAATTCAGAACAGCTTACACAGTAGGCAAAATACCAAATGACTATTCAAGAGTTTCTAAAATTCTAAATGATGACCATATTCCACCTCCACTGTCAGCAGCAGTATGCTTCTGAAGACCAGGCGCTGGGAATCGCAGGTGAGTAGTGTGTTGTTGTGCTCAGTTCCTGCTTGCATGCTTACCACACAAAGCTGGTTGTCCACTGTGGCAATAGGATGCTGGACTAGATGGGTCATTGCCTGGTCCAGCAAGCTACTTTAATGTTCTAACTACTTTCCACTGATGAAAGCAAAAATTATTAGGTAAAGAAAAATCAAAATTAGGGGAGTGGAAAGGGTGGGGGATCCACATTATTGTGACATACAAATTCCCAATTTTACCCTTCTGGGTTAGGTTCAGCCAGACCTGAGCTTATACATTAATAAAGCTCTAGACCAGTCAATAAATCATCACAAACAGACTTATATTGGTAACTTATATTGGAAAGATCAAATGACAAGTCATAAAATCAAACCTGTCTTGACCCTTGTTAAAATGATGAAGCCAAGTAATTGTACACTATTGAAATTTCCACAAAAACTGTAGAGTAAGCCCACCGTACATGCACACACCCCTTGAGACTATATTATAGATGAAAATCGATAGTCCTTTTCATAAGATGAACTCTCAGACCAAAGGCTTATCTAGTACATCATTCTATTTCCAGCAGTGGCCAAACAGATGCCTCTGAGAAACCTACAAGGAGGGTGATGTCCCACTTCCACTATTGGCCCCATCAATTAATTGTTATTCAAAGACATGCTGTCTATGATCCAGAACAGGGTGCAGGAGGATGGGGGATATTATTCTGTTGGAAAAGCAGAAATGCTTGTACTTAGCCATTGCTACACTGACTAAAATTCTTCGTAGCCATTACTTGCTGTGCATACATACAATTCAAACCTATGCAATCTACATTCTTCAAAAGGCAATGGCTGTCAGAAGCTACCAGAGCTGGAACTCTGAAATTTCAGTTCTGTGTAAGTTGTTGCCTAGTATGGTAATCTATCATATCTTCCTCTTGGATCGTCTTCCTGGCAGTAACATATTCTCAGGCTCTGGACTTACTCAGACTGGCTATTGGGCAATCCTGTACAGGAAGAGCTAGGATCTTGCCTAAGCAATAAGGTCTTCCTGCTCTAAATTGTTTGCTTATTTTCATTGACTCTGACTCTTGACTTCCGTCACCCTCAACCCCACAGCTCTGTCTCCCTGATTCAGCTCCTGACTGATAGTTCTCCATGGCTTCACCTTGATGATGGCTATATACCCCATTGATTATAATGCCTGTGGATAATGCCAAACAATAACCTGCTGTACACAGGGTAAGACATATTCCAAATTCTTCATCCGCCTAGATACAGAAACAGAGATGTACAAGCCTACCCTGCAAATGTCCCACTGAGTTGAACAACTTATTTTCTTGTAAGCATGGTTAATTACATGTTCTTATTAGACAAATAGTAATTAAGCAATTATGCTTCCTTCTCAAGGAGAAAAAACAGTTTCTTCTCATAGCTTTGCTCAGGAAAATGTGGAACACAACAAAATGAAGAGCTACAGCTCATGTTTAGGGAGCACAGAGCTTAACTACAAGCTAGGTTTCAGAAAATACTTTAAACTGAACCTTAGCCTTGGCACAGTGCAGCACAAGAATAAATAAAGAGGGAGGAGCAAAGCAGTATGAGCTCCTCTCCAGAAATCTGTACATTTGTACACTCCCAGTAAACCACAGTTCTTCAGTTTACAATAATACCACTGTATAAGAAGAATATCCGAGCCATTTTTACTATATTCAGATCAGTTTCAAAACAATTTCTCTGGCACATCACATAAAAATCCAAAAAGGTACATTAAGTAATTTGCTCTTAAAACAAAACAAATGATAGAGAACCAAAGCTGCATTTTAGAAGAACTTTCCTACTAAACTGAAATCACAATAAACTCATTACTGCTGATTACAATACAGTCTAAATAGCAGCTACTATTTTGATTAGGGAATAGAGGAGTTTGATTTAATGCAAAAACTCAGGTTTCATCTAGCTAGCAGAGGATGAACAAAATATGCCTAAAGTGCCATAAACTTGATTGCTACAGGTTATTTAACATAATAGTATCCATTCAACTTTATGGTTCTTCAGGATGGGCACAGAAGGGTGGAAATATGCAAAGTAGGTACAATCAATCACTCCTTAATTCTGTGTGAGTTCCAAATGCATTATCAGCATTATCAAAAAATTCATATGTAAAACAAGCTGTGTTAAACTTTAGACATCATTGATTTCATTTTGATCGCAAGGGGAAATAGTGTAAGACACCTGTAATTGTCCATGGAATATTCAGTTGCTTTTTAAAGATAGATATTCTGTTATCTATTTTTCAAACTGGGGGAGGGTAAATGACACTTCCAGCATCTGAAGCGTGTAGTGTACATGACTAAAGCAAAACCACTTTTTCTTCTTTCTCAGATCCAGATCATAAGTGGTCACTCTGACTGATCCAAGCACCAGGGAGGTCATTAATGCCTCTTTGAAAGATGAAGGGGGGTGGGGAGGTCCTAGCCTGCTTCAAGGAGGCTGTGGTAACCACTCCTTAAGAAACCTTCCCTAGATTTGGAAAATCCAGATAATTACCAGCCAGTTGCCAATTTCCCCTTCTTGGGCAAGGTTCTTGAGCGGATGGACATGGACCAGATCCAGGCACTCTTGGAGAAAATTTATTTTCTAGATCTATTTCAACTGGGGTTTAGACCCACTTTTGGCACAGAAACAAGTCTTTAAGGGAGCCATGAAAGGCTATTGTGACTTTTTCCTGATATTTTAATTGGACTGCTGAAATCTGTAAATCTGTAATACTACCATAGTATTGTGATTTTAAGGTTGTACTGGGGCTGCTTGATCTTTTAGTGTTTTTACTGGATTTTTTAATGTGTGGTATTCAACTAAGTTTTTCTTAGAGTAGACTCACTGAAATTAATCAACATGTCTAAGTTAGGTCCATTAATTTCAATGGGTCTACTCTGAGTAAAACTTAATCACCCAATACAGTATTGTTGTATTTATTTTTAGTGTTGTTGCTTTTTAAAGTTTTAAAGTATATATGATTGATATATATTCTATGATTGTATGATTCTCTTCGTTTGCCCTAGGTGTCTTGTCTGCCACCTTGTATGAGTATATTTTTAAATGTGGGTAATATTTTTATTTAAATTAAATATAAATAAAATGCAAACACTAATTAGAAAAAATTAGCTTCACTCCTTTACCGCTTTTATTGTTTTTTGAGAAAAGCAGCAACATTAAAGCTGTTGATAATGAGAGTTTACATGGGCATAGTAGAAAGAAAAATCTATGGAAAATTACAAGGAACAGTTTGATAAAGCATTTCAGAGGAAGTCTGGTGTTTTAATTAGATACCATGGTGGGATTATAAATTACATGTGCTGTATCAAATAACGTATGACACACTGCAAATCCTTACTTCCCAGTTTGTTTACAAGACTGTAGTTGTTTCTTTTAGAAAATTAGCCCAAGATATATTCGAAGCAATGATCTCTCTTTTTAGCTCTTTCAATCTAACATTAAAATTTTATAAAACCAGAATTATTCTATTAAAAAGGAAGGAAATCTTAGCTGTATAATTGCTAGCTGATGCCAGTGTGTTGTTAGGGTACAATTAACAGGATGATCTTGTTACGCTGATGTGCCTTCAAGGCATTGCAGGGTCAGATTGGGCAATATCATTGATTATATTAAGCTATTCAGCTCTAACAGAATGATAGTGTACAAGACAGGTTCACTATTTTTCAATATGCCTCTTATAAGGACTGAACAGGGAGCAATGGATGCTTCCATGTGGAAATACCTTAGAAGAACACAAACTGACAACCATAAAGAGCTGTGGTTCAGAGTCAGGGAAATGACGGATTAAAGCCTGGAGGAATCAGATATCAAGTCACACTTCAATCAGGGAAGGAGGGGTGTCAGCAGCACATACACAGGGAACAGGGAACATAGCTTGTGTCCTCACTGCTGAGTATACAGGAGCACCAATTCCAAAATCTTGAAAGTTGACTTAAAGCCAATCTCACAGTTCTGCCAGCAACTATCTCTCAGGAGTCTTTTCTTCCCTCCCTCCCTCCCTCCCTCTCACACGCCTAATGATAGTACAAAATAAAGAACCACAGGCATCCATCCAGGGGCAAAACTAGGCTTTATTTCACCTGGATAAAAAACTCAGTTTGGCATAAACTCTGGTGTTTGCATACACATGTACGTGCATGCGTGCGTACACCCACACCCACCTCAACACATTTGCTCTTAAGAGGGCATAAAAGTAGGCAAAATATTATTTGAACACAAAGTTTTTAAATATTTACTAATATTTTTACTGATTTCCAGCATAATTTACACAAGAAAACCAACATAACTTATAACTTTTTATAAATAAAATAAAAAGTATTCATGTTTTACAGTATTCAGAGATATAATGTATATCAAGCCAATTCCTGACCCATTGTCAGGGACTGGGCATATGAGAAGGAGTGGCAGACCCCCCCCCCCACACAACAGCCTTCCAGAGAGGAGGAAGAGGGAGAGAGTATGGACTCAGGATCGTGGTGGATTAAGACAGGATACACCACAGAAGAGGAAGAAAAGAGCTGGGAAATAATGGAGGGCGAGGAACAGGAGCTAGCTAGCAGATGCCCTAGTCCTGAACAGAGACAGGAGTCAGATGTGGTAGAAACTGTACAGAAGCCAGTTGAGACCATGTCACTTGAAAGCCTTGTAGGGCCTCCTCCTTCTCTTAGACCCAGGCATGCCCTTCATGTCTCTGAGCATAAAGCCAAATACAGACAGAAAGATTCCCTTGCCGGCCACCATAGGCAGCAGGAAGTGTCTGAGATGTAGAGGAAGTCAGCAACTGGGGGAGAAGCGATTACTCTAGGCCACAGCTCCAGCTTGAGGGAGTACATTTCATGATCTCCATGTATTTCTGCTTGATTCCAATAAATGTACTGAAAAGCAGCTCTCTCTGTGTGTCTGGATTCTCTCAGCAGTTAGCCAAGTGCCAGCTTCCCACCATGACACCTGCCTTCTCCATTAGGTGTGTGTGTGTGTTGCCTTGCTCTTTCCAAAAGATTGCGCTGGTGTTTCCTTCCTGGGGTTGGATAAGCTCCTCATTTTGGCTTTGGGGATGAAGGGGAGTCCCAGGACTGCAGGGGAGGGCACCTGGGAAAGAGAGGAGGGTCGGGAAATAAACCCAGACAGTAAAATTGGGTGAAACTGTGTGTGGAAAGGGTGGATGGGTGTGTGGAAGGAGGGGCTAGCACTACAGCCGACACAGATGTCCTGGGCACCCCACAGGCACGGAGAGGACAATTCCCTTTGCAATAGGCAAGCTGAGTGGGGAGAGAAAGAAAGGAAGTCTGTCTCAGCGGGCAGGATGGGATGAGCCAACAAAGACAAAAGTGAAACCACTTTGGACCTATGGGTGTGTGTGGCCAGACAGCCCAGGCACATTGTGGATTGGCTAGCAGGCTGAGAGCATCAATGGCGCCCTCTGGAGGCTTCACCCCAGGCAAAATTCCTGGCTAAATGCCTTTAGTTTTGGCACTGCATCCATTGCTGATTCTAAAACAGCTGGAGGGCATGCTTTCTGCCTTCACCACTCCTTTGTCCATCTACAACTAGGCAGCTGCTGAATTAGGAAGATATGTTGGATAAGTTTCACCAACGTTCACAATAGCATACTGAGGCCCTTTGCCAACCCCAACCCCAAAGAAGTCTGTTGCAGAGGATTGGGTAACTATCTCTATAACATCATCAGAAGTTGCTTCAGAAGAAAGGTGAAATTTGTAAAAGTCACCTCCCTCTTCCGTTAATCAAATCCTCCACTGGAGCAAAGAGCATTCCATGAGTGTTGGGTTGCATTTGGATATAACTCATTAATCATAATTACTTAAAATTTGAAGGAAGAAGAGATAATTTTAATAAGATACTTTGATTTTAACTTTTCTAATGCAGACAAAGTGTTATTTTTGGATGCAGCCACTGTAGTAATATCAGAGATCTGGCACATTTCCATTCATATTATAGTGGCAAATAATTAAAATATTCCAATATCTCTTCCTAATTGGTTCAACAACCCCAGCAGTTGGATAGACAAAATAATAAAAAGCACTCCATAAGCCTTTGGGAGAATAAATCTGTAGATAATTATTTTTAAACAAGCTTCCAATATTAAAAATCTCGGATTTAGGAAAGTACAATTTCATTGTAAATAGCACCATTTATTTCTTAACTCACTTGCAACTTGCCTGGAAAAAACTGAATTAGTAGCTGTTGTTTTTAATCTAACAAAATTGAAAAGTAATTGGGGTAATTTGTGTATCTTTGTGCTTCAAAAACATGTCTGGGAAAAATTTAAAAGCCAAGAAACTAATCAACTCCTAACAGCCACTTTCTCAAATCCCCTAAAACCTGACCACTGGAACATTAAATACTAACTTGAACTCATTGGCTCTGAGTACTACAATAGTTAAAAAACCAGTGGTAACTATAAAAAATGAATATATAATTCATGATGACCAAGAACTCAGGAGCAGCAGATTATCACTGTCTTCTGTAGGATTTTCAGTTCTTTTATATCTCTGCTCTGCTGACATCACTAAATCATTGGCTGCATCCCATCTTAAAATGTGACCGATTAATGCAAAAGCTGGAAAACTAAAGTCACAGGAAGAACCCTGCTGGATCAGGTCAACAACCCATCTAGTCCTAACATCCTGTTCTCACAGTGGCCAACCAGATGTCTATCAGTGTGCTCAAAAGCTGGACTAGCACAGCAGCATTTGTAATTCCCAGCAACTGGCATTCAGGGTCATATTGCCTCTGACAAAACTGTTTAGGTTTATTTATTCTACTAATTTAAAATAAAAATCATCTTTGACATTGTTCAGAAACCTGACTGCTTTGAAATTGATTTTAAAAAATGGTTACATATATAACAAATTATATACACCACTCACTAGAAAAATGAATTGGACTAGAAAGACCTAGCATGATTAAGGGGTGGGGGGCTAAAAGCAGGACCGGAAAAAAAATGTGAAAATACTACTTATGGTCTGAGGAAGGATGAACAATTAAAAATAATTATAAGTTACATAAACAGCATCTAAACTGATTAGGTTGTGTAGAAAGATATGTGGCACAACTAAGAGTAAAAAGGAACCCATGGAGGGAGGTATGGGGAAGCTGAATAATGTAGAAGGATAATAAAGAATATTGTGAAATGGATGTACCAATTTGCTGTAAAAGCATAAATAATAAATAAAATAAATAAAGGCAAAATTAAATGAACAGGGCACAAATTAGAGACACGAATACAACCTGATCAGATGAATATTCTGTCTAAAAAGGCCAGATGAAGAGATAAATAGCATAACTGGGCTTACCCCAATTTCTAATTTCCTCTGCCATTGCAGCCCTCTGCACCTCATACCACACCATTCCAGATAATCCCCCAATCCTTAGGGGGCTGCAACAGGTGTTTTTTTTTTTTTTTGGATGCTGTGTTTTGTGAGAAGTTTCATTGAAGGATTCAAGGTATTATGTCTTCCTATGAGTTGGGAAAATCTTCATTTTCTTTTCTTTACATATCTAGCTGCAGTTGTTAAAGGTGCAACATTGGCAGTACAATGCTATGAGGCCTGTTGAAACATGGACATGAATGCTGTGAGACCTATAGAAATCTGCAGGGAATTAATTCTAAATGACAGTCTCTGAGGTTGCCAAGTTTTAGAAGCAGGGCCACAGAACTTTTGCTATGTTGGGTACTGTTTTACGGAGAAGCAAAGCCCAAATACGAGAACCATTTATTATTTCCTATGGAGTCCTGGGTATTTTTAAAAAATGAAATGTTATAAACTTCCAATACACCACTTTTGACTATCTGCTATTCTCCCTTTTTCACTCACTCACTCACTCACTCACTCACAAACACACTACCTCAACATACCCTTTACAGATTACTTACATATTTTTGAATTATTTATTATTATTACTACTACTACATTTATATACCACCCTTCAAATGAACACAGTTTCATTGCTACAGAACATGGACCATGTCTACCTAGTAGTTTTCTTCTTTACAATAATTTATAATGAATCCAGACCATGCAGGAGAAATTTTGTTGGCCTGTTCTTAATGAAAACATTATTCAAGTTCCCCCTTCTTCGGTCATGTCCTGCATTCTCTGGCATTTCCACTGCTAAGAATGAGAAGCATTTTCATATGGTTCTTTGAAATTATCAAATTATCTCTAGACTGGGGTGGGGAACTGTTTTGTGGGTATTGTTGAATTCACTGGGACTTACTTCTGAGTAGATATGAGAATCGAGGGCAGAGGCGGTGTTGCTGTGCCTTAATCATGTAGAGTCCATTTCACATCTATAACGCATAAAGTAGATTCTTGTTTGCACTTGATCCATATAAGTTCAAGGAAACAAAAGAAAAATTCATTGGGACAGTAGAGGCGTCCCATCCCCCCCATTTACTTGGGGGTTAACGTTCTGGGGCCTCATGCACATAAGTGAAATCACATCAACTGTAGAGCACCATCTAAAAAACCTCTGTTTTTTCTCACTCTCCAGTGTTCTCCCCTATTCTCTCTCCAGTCCAGACCAAAATATCTAGAGTTGAACCTCTGGGGCCAAGAGGCAGCTAGAGGACACAAGGGAAAGCTGCTGCTTCTGTGCTATGCACAACATCAACCGTTAAGCGGGGAGGCTGAGCAGTCTAAACAAAGCCCCGTTGCACTTCAGGTGTATTCAGGGCTTCTGCTGCCCTCACCTGGATATCCTCTTCAGGCTCCAGGGAGGTGTTCCTGCGAGCAATTAGGACTCCAGCTCTCTCCCGCCATTTCGTGGTTTGATTTTGTTTTTTTATTTCTTGGCACGGCACATATACACAGTTGCGCACAAGTAGAATGCACGTAAGTGAGGGGATCCCTGAATATATATTTGAAATATTTGAAATACTGACAGCTGACAATGGTCTTTCTAGGTGTGCACAGATATGCAACAGTCTTTAATTTATCATATAATTTATTTATTTTTTGGTTCTTTAGAATAAACTCCAAATTTCATGAAGAACGTTAATAATTTATGCAGGATTATATAGCAACAGACTACAGGGTATTTATATCTGAGTGTATATTAAAGCTTGGATGCATTTTTTTCATTTACTATATTGTCCTCATTCATGAGATGTCCTTGGCAACTAGTGATTTATTACACCTGTTCCGGGAACCAAAATGAACAACTCTGATTGACTGTAATAAATTATTCTGGCTTTCAGCAACTCTCCTTCATCCATGTGGCTGCTGAATGGTACTCATTTCCACCCATGGAACCCAGGTTGGTATAGTGTATGTTCACATCTAAAATGAGCATTTCAACATTTTAAGTGATATGGAACTGAAGCATTAATGCTGAAGTTTATATACTATTGGCAGCAAACCTAGGCTCATGTTCACATGAAGAAACAGAACAAGACTTAGGGCACTACTTTTTAAAGAATAATCTGTACTTCTGTTGTCTCCAAACTCTTCCCAGTATGAAGTAAAGGACTAAACATACAAGCCTATGCATATCTACTCAGAAGTGAGTACTTAAAGTAATTTGCTTATTTTTTGTCACATTGTTCTTGGGGTAAAGTGACATTTTTTTTTTCATGTACTGATGTCAGATGAACAGATGGAAGCAAATGACAAAAACTACAACTGAGCCCATGATCACAGAAGCGCACATTTATGTGCTTTCATGTCCCCCAACTCTCACTAACACAATTGTGGGATCAAGAAAGGACCATTTATATGTGTGAACAGAACCTTCTGAAGAAACCTGTGAGGAAGGATTGCTATGATCCAAATAAATTGAAGTAGATTAGAAATTTCCCCTCTGGGGCAAATCCTCACTAGATAGTCACCCTCAAGAACAGATTTAGGTGGCTGCAGGAGTGAGTGAGAACTGCAACAAAAATCCCCCCCCCCCATTCCACTGGCAAAAGCATTTTCATCATCAGCTGAGTGACAGTGTTGGATACAACTCATTAGGTTTACATTTTGTACTATGCCTCTCTATATAAACCGCTTTTCAGCTGATTCTGATAGGCTTGACACTGATAAATTTTGTAGTTACTACCAATAAAAAACAAATGTGATTGGCTGCACTCCCCTCTCTTCCACAAACCAAAGAAACCTACCCCGCAACGTTTTAGGCAAATCAGTCTGAGAACGTGGTTGGTAGTTTAGCATAGTCTGCTTATTATTCTGGGATTGTGTTTTTATTGTTTTAACTATGGATGATAAAACACTCTGGTTACATTTTAAAATAAATACTGGGATATTATATATATATTTTAATACTAGTAACAACAGACCGAAACTGTTCACCCAACATACATACATACATACATACATACATAAAACAACAACAACAACAACAACAACAACAACAACAACAACAACATATTGCCCTATATCTGCAGGTCTCAGAATGTGGCTAACGTTTTTGCATATATTTATGTTTCTAAAACATATGTCATCCACTTGGTATGCTATTTATAAGGACATAGAAACAAAAGAAAAAACTCTGCAGACTAATGTGTTAACTAGATATGACAGGCAATAATTAAAGAATTAGTCTAAACAAAACTGTTCACTGCTGCAATTTCTGTGTGGGCACTGAAAATCTCTATGACATTTCTCCTTACAAATGCATTAGACATGACAATATGACAGAACCATGAATGTAAACACAAAAAGTGTGGTGACTAGGCAATATGAATTCTGAAGAACTACTGTAAAAGGATACAGAAAACCTATTTCAGCTGCATCTGCAACAACAGACATTTTACTACAGGTATGTCTGCTTCCCTTCAAATTGCACAAAATACATTACAGGAAAATTCTAGTAAAAGCAAACATCTAGAAAACAGTTTGTGCTATTCAATCAAACTAAACCAATCAGCTAAGAAAACCAATTAAGTACCTTACATTTTACCAGCTGAATAGAGATGGCATAATTTGTTATCCAGATGACAAATAATAACGAACACATAATCTCTAGAAACTTCCAGATGAAAGAATTGGAAGGAAAGTGTGAAAGAGACATGGTAACCTCCACTAAGTGGCAAGGCAACCTCAACATAGCACAAGGACATCACTACAGTAGTGCAAATTTTCTTTGGCTGCTGTAGCATTCCTTCATGAGCAAAAGAGGGTTCAGGAGTAATCTCATTCTGTCCAGGAGGCAAAACTCAGTGACAGGATTGCACTGCAAAAATCCCATTCACATTTCCAGTTCCAAATACATCATATAATAAATATGACCTTTTAAAAATACTATTCCTCATTAATGCATTTTATGCAACCCACCCACCCACCCACACCCTAACACAATCCAGAATCTTTGGGTATTTTTAGGAGGCAGGAACAAGCATAACAATAAAAGTATGAAAATGTACTTCTTGTGCAGATTAATGTAGGCAATCTCAACATTTGCAAAGTGGAAATAATTCACAAGACAATGTAATTTATACCATACTGGTTCCCTTCATTTCACTTTAACTTTCAATTAATTTAAAATAACAAAAGGAGATGCAAAAATGATACATGTGTTCTTCAGTGTACAAGGTTGTAATTAATATAACATCTGTTTCAAATTTATTATTATCTATTAACAAATAAATAATTTTACAGCTTTCTAATGTGTACCTCTTAAGCTTTAAATCATTTGACCATAACTAATAAGCAGTGTAGTGTCAGGAGTACTGTAACTACAACCTTAGACTGCAGTTTTGTGGAATGTAAATCATCATCACTTTTAATGCAAAAGCAACAGCAAATCTCTATAATTACTGGGTGCATTTGAATCACTTTTATGGTTACTGCTCAAGACCCATTAAAAATCCAAAACACTGCACTGCACAGGGTATAAAGCTGGAATTATGATGCAGTACAAGCTGTAATTGAAATCCATAAATTTCCTCACCAGTATTCAAACTTATTTTGATGCCAGGAATTGCTGTCGTGCAGAAATGACTTTGAAAACATTTACTTTGTCTTGCAAAGTGGTTGTGGCAGCAGGACTTTGGTGTTCTGATAAGCTAAAAGTGTACAAATAACCTTGGTGATTTGTCTCTAAAGCTTATGTTTAACATGAGTGAGATTGCTCAAGCAGCAGCAATGCAGAAATTATATCAACTGGCGGAAGCAAGGGGGGTGCTATTCATGCTGCAAAGTCTTTTCTATGCTGCAATTCAAAAAAAGTAATGATAAGTTTTGTCTAAATTTTGAACAAAAATATGAAAACTTCAATACATAATTCAGTACAAGACACAATTTAATAGTTAAACACTCACTTGTCAATGGTAAGCAGCTAAAAACCTGAGAGTCAGGTTTCACAAGCTAGCTTGTCTAGTTTTTCCTATACCAATTTGCTCTTGAAATATTTGCTCTCTGTTGTAAATACTCTGCTTAAAATCCCCCTCCTTTGCTCCACAGATGACGATGATGATGATGAAGAAGAAGAAGAAGAAGAAGAAGATGATGATGATGATTACAAAATACATATTGTTCTTATTGAAGTAGTCCCAGTGCTTTTTTTCTAGAAAATGGTGCTGATACTGCAGGCTCTTGTTCAAAATATATTATTGGGGGGGTTGGGGGGATTCTCCCAATTTAGTTGGATTATGCACTCATATCCAATGACATACTTTCTAACTAGACACAAAACATTACTATGAGAATGCAAAATTCAATGTGAAGTATGTAGGTGCAGCTTTTGTACATAATAGTATTTAATTCATGATGATTTAAAGAGATTTAGGGGTGTGTTGTTCCCCTGTGCACCACTACTGGTTCCAAGCAAGTCTCTTACAGGTGGAGAAGTGACAGGCTCAAAGGGGCACTCAATACACCTCACAGCAACTATCTACAGTGGTACCTCAGGTTACATACGCTTCAGGTTACAGACTCCGCTAACCCAGAAATAGTACCTCGGGTTAAGAATTTTGCTTCAGGATGAGAACAGAAATCATGCGGCCGTGGCGGTGGGAGGCCCCATTAGCTAAAGTGGTACCTTAGGTTAAGAACAGTTTCAGGTTAAGAACGGACCTCCGGAACGAATTAAGTACTTAACCTGAGGTACCACTGTAATTCTCTGGCACCTCCAGTACTTACTTGAGAGCAAGACCTGTGTCTTGCAATGGACAGCTCAAGCAAAAAATTTAAAACTTTTGAGCAAGGGGAATGCCCTGAGTACGTGTGCAGGGAGTTGATTTCTAAAAAGATAGGAGGTGTCAGGAGCTTGCATATCTGTGGAAGTGTTTTCCTCTGATTCCTGCCCTGAGGGAGGAGACATGACTGCTCAGCTGCAAGCGGTGGTGGGGGGAAGCACTCTACATGTGCTCAGAGGCATGCTGCTCTTTTCCAACACCAGCATTATTCTGGTATTTTGCTTTGTGGGCACCACCTCTTTTGTTGAATTTATGCTGTTATAACACAGGTAAAGAAGTTCCAAACAGAATATAATTGTGATGATTTTATCTCTAAATGTATATTTTCTTATTGGTGAAGAGTGGATAAGCAGCATTTGAAGGGCAGTCTATTTGAAGGTTAAAATTAGAAAGAAGAGGAAGAAAATACAGGAAGGTATTAGCTGGCTGGCAAAATGCAAAGAACAAATTACTGTATTTTTCGCCCTATAGGACGCACTTTTCCCCCTCCAAAAATGAAGGGGAAATCTGTGTGCGTCCTATGGGGCGAATACAGGCTTTCGCTGAAGCTTGGAGAGCGAGAGGGGTCGGTGCAAGAGGGAGTTCCCGCAGGGCTCCCTAGGCTGCGGATAGCAGCCTGCCGCCCGGCGCGCAAGGCGCCCTGGCATGTAAGGTAGGCATAGCAAAGCCTGGGTATGCACACTGACTGTGCAATGGCTACTTCATTCTATTTCTTGAGCAAGCTAAGAATCCAGCTGGAAAATAGCAGTTTCTGGATCTGCTCAATAAATGCTTCTGTTCCAGTCAGAATTCTGAATTCCAGCCCAGATAACAACAACAACAACAATAATTATTTATACCCTGACCATCTGGCTGGGTTTCCCCAGCCACTCTGGGTGGCTCCCTGTGGGAATGTTGAGGGTGGCAGGAGAGGATATATTGATTATTAATATCCTTCCTAACTTGGGCTAGCAAGTTTCTTCACTTAGCTTCTTACGCAGCAGAAAACTGCTTGCAGAC
Source organism: Podarcis liolepis (assembly GCF_965112155.1). Lineage (NCBI taxonomy): Eukaryota > Metazoa > Chordata > Lepidosauria > Squamata > Lacertidae > Podarcis > Podarcis liolepis. The sequence continues at coordinate 66,413,606 of NC_139557.1, read as the reverse complement.
TCGGGTGAGCCTCTTAAGACAATAAACAATTGTCTTGACCAGATTGAGATATGTTCTATTATTCCTGGTAAGACCCCTATTATTCTTTTATCCTAAAAGAATAAAGACACAACAGTCTTATTCCTAAGTAACAAAAAGTAGTTTTACTCATGATCAGGCAGAGCAGTGTGATCCCTGAAAGCAGGCTTTAGGCTTAAAGTTACAAACATGTACAAACAGGTTTACCCCATATGGGAGATAACCTGGGGAATCAGTCCAGGTGAATCAGGAAGTTCACAGGACGAAAAAGAAGATCAAAGAGAGGGAGGTGGCTGCGTGACTTGGCCTTTTACCAGGTCTGGGAAAGGTCATGCCCACCTACTAGTCACATGCAAGGAAGGGTGCTCCAGGCCAGGAGGAACAGGAAGTTTCAACTGGCTGGACCAAACATACCCTTGCATGTCCACTCTAGCAAAATAAGGAATATTGTATTTGACTGCTCCCAGTGGATTACATCCCACACTCCCAACAGAATTAAAAGCACAATAAAACATTGAACGTTAAAAAGCTCTCTAGACAGGGCTGCCTTCAGATGTCTTCTAAAAGTCAGAAAGTTCCAACTGGGGTGGAATGTGACATCATCCTTATGAAACATGCTCATTCAAATAAGTCTGTTCTTATGTTCTGCCTCAATCCACTCAGCTACTACCACACCATTAGGTTTGAATGACAAAGTGAACTGTGGTCATCATCCAGGCAGATGCTCCACAATGTACAATCTACATCCATAAACTTGGTTGTGAATAAGTGGATTTGCAATCATGATTCCATGATCTGGGATGCCACCTTATCCAGGAACCAATTCTGTCCACTTCTGTTGAAGATTTTCTCTTAGACAAACTAATGCTGGCTGCAAGTTTATGTAGGACTCCAAATGGAGAATCATTTTGTCAAAAGGGCCAAATATCTGATTTACTACACATATGCACCCTTTTATAATAGCTATATTTCAGTCATTTCAAGTACTCTAAATAGTATTTTACACATCATTGCTCATATGTCAATAGTTGAATTTTATAGTCTTAGTTGTTAATAGATTGCTTGCTCCTGAAGAAGGATCCTGTGTTTCAAAACATATTGAGCTGTAATGGATTCCTAATACTTCTGAGAAAAAGGTTTCATCTATTTCTGTTCTTTGTTTTCTGTACCCTTCCTCCTTTTTTGTACTTCACATACTCTACAACAATCCTAACCAGGGATGTGGAAAAAAGTAAGCGTCTATGAAGACTAGAGGAGATTTATTGTGCCTTTTGATACTTTAAATTTCACATGAAGAAATATGTCACCTGCTTCAGGCGCAGAAAACTAATAAGCTAAAGCAGGGATGACATTATTCCTTCCCAGCTTAAGATAAGAAGAATATCTAGAGGAAAAAGTTACCCAGTGGCAGCAACTGCTAATAAGGATATTATCTACTAGGCTTTTATTTTCAGATTTTTCTTCTAGGTTCATTCTCAGAACTTACTCGTTTCCTCGGTTATTTTAACATTTTCATTTTCTTTGTCAACAAAAAGAGAAATAGGGAAACAAATGCTGGGTGGGATACAAAGCCATAAATTGAAAACATGCCATGTTAGAGATTTTTTTCACATGCAATTAAATTGGAATTAAATGGGGAGAACTTAGAATGTTAGATGAAACCAGGTTTCCTGTATCAGCAGAACATTCCTGGTTCTTTCGATATAATGTGAATCAATTCCAAATGGTAAGAACTCTATCTCCTTTTAGGGCCTAGTTATGCAACCAGTTCCTCTGAGATAACTGGTTTTGCTTCAATTTAGGGGTGGTGATCAGAGTCAGAAGTGACTTGGGAGAAAAATATCTCAGTCTAGTTCAGAGCCTGATTCAGTTGACTTCAGAGAAGTGACAGTGTAGACGGTGTAGACCAGGGGTAGAGGTTCAACACTCTCCAGATACTGTTGGGCTCCAACTCTAGCCTGCATGGCCAGTGATCTGGGATGACAGGAGTGGTAGTCTAGCAACATCTGAATGGCCACAGGTACCCTGTCCCTGGTGTAAACAATACTTTGATCATTATTGAGGGTATCTAGAAGTAAATGAAGTAAAGATCTATTCTATGGCAGATATATTCTATATCTATAGCAGTAACTTTTCATACCCATCCTACTGCTGTTTAATTTGTCACACTCTCTCTCTCCAGTGAATTGGAATCATGACAACTGTAGTTTTGTGAGTGATCAGAAATCCCTAAGAGAAAATTCTCACAGTCCCCCAAACACTGCAGTTTTCATCATTCTCTAAATATAAGCATTAAACTGCCATAAAACATTAGACATATTAAGCATAGATATGCTGTCCCAGAAAACATAATGACAGTGAACAGTGGTGTTTTCCTCAAATAATATTAGACCCTAGACTTAGGGATTGCTTGCCCATTTGGACAAGAATTAATGCTTCAGCAAAGCAAACCTAGGATAGACTTTAGCTTTGAAGTCTTCACAGAATTTACAAATAAGCCATAAAGCAGCAATAACCATTCATTTAAAAGAAATAATATAGGTATACCTAAAAAATCAGGGGACACACTTGTCCTTTCAAAGTTCATTTCAAATGAAATGTAAAGCTGAATAACTGTATTCAGTAGCATATGCCAAATGTATTCCGCAAATACACATGCAGGATACCTGATGACATATAAATCCAATTACTAAATAATAAACTCGAAATGGAACTCCTCTCAGAGATAATTTTATAAGAGGACATTAATGTTTCTAGCCTAGTCTAAAGGTGAAATGCTGTTAATATAAGGAATTGCAATATCTCATATCAGCAGTAACTTTATCATTTATACATACGTACATTTGGAAGCATTAAGAGCTCTTTCATATTTTTTTAAAAAACCCTCTTCTTAAGAAAGCAATCGAAATAGCATAAAATATATAACTGACAAGTATAATTATTCTTCATACTACTGCTTCACCTTCTGATCATTTTCCCTCATGGAAGAAAAACTATCCCCTGAGGATTTTATTATACCCCTTTGCTACATATGTGAGCATGAATTTGACCTTGGAAACTGGGACACTCCATCAGCCTTATATTTTAAGGGTTTTCTATGGCTTCAGAATTTGTCTGTGTAGAAGTCGTTTTAATGGGTGAGATCCAATTCAATTTTACAGCCTCTTTCTTGTGGCAAAGCTGGATTACTGTATAATTTTTAGACTGCAAGGAAAATAGTTTATTTCAACTCCTGCCTCTTCTTCCTTAATCCCCGAGGACTAGGTCTTTTGGTTTTAGAACTATTTTAAAAAGAGCCATTTAAAATGATCTTTTCTTGAATGTTCTTCCCTGGTCCTACTAAGAAAATGCTATATTTGCTCATATTGGGGAAGGAGGAAAGAAGGACAGAGGAGTTTTGGCTGGACATGCACAAAGGAAGAAGATGAGGAAATCCCCTTTTGCCAGTACAAAAAGTTACCGTAGTTCAGTACCACCCTATATTACTAAATTGGTGTTCTATTTAAAAACTAACATAACATGGCAAGTGAAAGCTCTACATCACTATTATAGTTTGAATCATACACATTGCCTCTAATTGTTGTAGGATCCATACACAAGCTAAGGACCTGTACCTTGGCCCTGTATACCTGAAGGAGCCTCTCTACCCCCATCATTCAGCCCAGACCCTGAGAGCCAGCACTGAGGGCCTTCTGGCAGCTCCCTCACAGTGAGGCAGAGGGCCTTCTTGGTAGTGGAGCCCACCCTGTGGAGGTTTTTAATGTTTTACTATGTTTTTATATATGTTGGAAGCTGCCCAGAGTGGCTGGGACAATCCAGTCAGATAGGCAGGGTACAAATAAAATCATCATCATGAGTTCAGAGTGAACTATGATGTACATAAGGATCTTTGTTCAGAACTGCACAGCCCCAGAGCAGGGTAACCAATGACAGGCCTGTAAATTGAGGAACAGTTCAAAGTGCTGGGTACATTTAGCCTGGAGAAGAGAAAAAGGGTGGCATACCAATCTCTGAATTGCTTTGAAGGATCGCCATGCAAAGGGTGTGGAAGACTTATTGTGTACTGCTCCAAAGGGCAGGACTAGAACCAGTGGGTAGAAATTGTAGTGATGCAAATTTGGCTAAGTATTAGGAGAAAGTTCCACACAGTAAAAGCTGTTAGACCAGGCTTCCTCAACCTCAGCCCTCCAGATGTTTTGAGACTACAATTCCCATCATCGCTGTCCACTGGTCCTGATAGCTAGGGATCATGGGAGTTGTAGGCCAAAAACATTTGGAGGGCCGAGGTTGAGGAAGCCTGTGTTAGACAGTGGGGTGGACTACTAGTGCCTCAGAAGCTGGTGGGCTCTCCTTCATCAGAGGTCTTTAAACAGAGGCTGGATGGTCATTCGTCACAGATGCTGCAGTTGCATCCTGCAATGCATCCTGAGCTGAGCAACGGAGATTGGAAGGGACCTGATCTTCCTCTCTTCCTGCAAGGCTCATTTTTCAAGTTGAAAAAGGTGTGCCAAATATGTTTATACATTTAACCTATCATCTGTTTTGATAAAAAGACATAGGTTAGTGTCTTTGGTCCATGCTACAAAAGATAGACCAAGCAAGTAATATGTTCTTCATTAATTTAGCACATTATGTCCTTTCTCTCATCTGGGAATAACTGCTACAGTACTATTCCTGTCTTCCAGACATACAGAGGACAATGTAAAGAATGGGGTTTTTACTATAAAAAGATAGTCCACAGAGCCAAGATAATATATTGTAATGACAGCATTTAAACCTTATTTGCCAACAGTGTCACTAAAGCTCTAGTGTACAGGCAAAGTGGCAGATCTGGGAGTGTTTTACACATCCAGCACATTCTGCTGCAGAGTAGGTCTTAAAATAGAACACCTCTGCTAAACATAGTACTGCCATAATGTTTTAATAAATGGGAATCTCTACAGAGTACACAATCTCCACAATTTGTCAAGATGAGTATATCAATGTATGATGTAGCATTATCCAAGTGAAAAAGATTGACCTAGTTATGCTATTTTAAAAATAGCTACCTAATTTAAACTGACCAAGCAAAGGGAATTTCAGACTTGAAATTAATTCTTCATTCTTCAGTCTCACTCTCACTCTCACTAAGTGCTCTAGGGAGAATGGCAACACTATCTAGTGGTGCACAAAACAAATCCTGCTAGTAATTGTAATGTTTCTGATTCTAGAAAAACGCCACAAAGCATATGCCTTGCATATTTTGAAAAGAGTCTATTAGCCACTGACCAACTTTCATGGTGCCTACAGGAAAATTCAGTTCAAAAGCAAATAGAGCCAATAAGCAAATGATACAGAAACCTGAAATTGAGAATTGGGTGCGCCATTTTTTATTTCTTTAGAAACACATTTAAGGGCAAAACACTTCTAAGTGCCTTCACTTCAGCTTTTATTTTCAAAAGCATATCACAAAGTTCTCTCGTATTTGTGGTGGCAGATTTCCAGTGGAATAGTGAATAGGACAATATCTTGTTAGAGAGTCAGTACACATGAACTATTCCATTAATTAACTTCAACTCTCAGCAACTGCAAGTTGAGAACACCAAAGCACCATGAACTGTGGGAGGCCCTAACAATCCTACACATCAAAAACCTATATAAGAAGGCTCACAAGTATTTGTGGTTGAAATTCTCATCTCTGAATACTAGATAAAAAGTATTTTGGTTTTCTGTTGCAGATTGGTTTGGTTGTAGGAAATAGAATTCCTAATACTAATGAATCTGGCATGGCATCTGTGATCAGTGCAAGCCAGCGAAGTTTTTAATGACAAGTGTGTGAAAGATAGGTTAAATAAATAAATAAATAAATAAATAAATAAATAAATAAATAAATAAATTATTTATTATTTATACCCCGCCCATCTGGCTGAGTTTCCCCAGCCACTCTGTAATGTAAATGAAATGCCTAAATATTTAAAAATATCTGAAGTTATCTTAAATATAGTGTAGCTGTCTCTCCTACATGCCCCTCCCCCAGTGGACACCAAATGTTGGTCACAGAACCAGACATTATAGTAGAGATGTTAATAGCTCCTATTAAACTGTTGCACCCTTTCACAACCTGAAGCCTTCCAGGTGTTGTGAACCGCAACTCCCACCAGCCCACCCAGCATAACCAATGGTCAGGGATGATGGGAGTTGTAACCCAGCAGCGTTTGGTTGAGGAGGGCTGCTACGGGTTTTTAAAATTTGTATGGATATATGAGAGCCGGTTTATTGCAAAGAGCAGTCTAACTTACAGAAGAAATACAGTAGCCAAAATTAGATACCAAGACAGAGACACACATTATAGCTTCTTCCCATTAAGCTTTTCAGGTTCTTCTATGTCATATACTGTATCTCAATTCCTAAAATATATTCTTGGAAAGATTTTTGCAAAACTGATGGAAACAAAGTAGCATGCCACAGAATTAGCAACTCTTTTCTTGGTTCTTTACAGTAGACATATCCCATGGGTAGGCAAACTAAGGCAAGGGGGCCGTATCTGGCCCAATCGCCTACTAAATCCGGCCTGCAGATGGTGCGGGAATCAGCGTGTTTTTACATGAATAGAATGTGCCCTTTTATTCAAAATGCATCTCTGAGTTATTTGTGGGGCATAGGAATTCGTTCTCCCCCCCCCCCTTTCTAAAATATAGTCCAGCTCACCACATGGTCTGAGGGACAGTGGACCAGCCCCCTGCTGAAAAAGTTTGCTGACCCCTGACATACCCTCTAAGGCTCCTCGTCACTGAACCAGCATCAGACTCAATAATTTTGGAGTGTAACTAAGCAGATTTCAAAGGCTATTGTAAAGCCTAGCTATACCAATCAATATTGTAAAAATTAGTTCAATAAATAAATAAATAGCATGCAAATACTGGTTGCTTGCTTTCTTCAGATTTTCTGTTTATGCAATATACAGTTGGATTTAAATATGGTACAGGAATTAAACCCAGTGCAGAATGTGCAGAGTGCTATATTTAAATAAAATACATATACAAAGAGAAAGGAATATGGTTATTTAAAGGTATCTAGTGGGAATGTCTGAGACTATTTTTAGCTTTGTAAACACTGCTAGCATTTTCCTAGAAAATATTGTATTGTTACTATTTATGCACAGCTGCTTTTGTCAATGGAAAGACTTCCCAAGATACATTTGAGAACATGAAATGCTTGTATCTGGGCCAACTCTGAAAGAAATTTCACATTCAGCCACAGAAAAGGTTAACACTAAATTCTGCATAGCAGTGCACTTGAATTTTTCTTTTATAATGAAAGTTTTATATTTTTGTCCAAGTTTTAAGTCAACCATTTTAATGTACTGTTGACAGCAGCTACAAATACATCTAAGATTTTATCTCTGAAAAAATGTATTTTATATAAACTAGGAGTGGGGAACCTATAGCCCACCAGTGGTTATTGGACAATGGTACCTATCAACCCCAGCCAAATGAAGCCTTATACCAAGTCAGGCTGCTGGCCCACCCAGCTCAGTCTACACTGACTGACAGGAGTTCTCCAAGATTTCAGGCAGGGGACATACCCAGCCCTAGCTGGAGATGCTGGGGACTGAACTAGGGACCTTCTGCATGCAAAGCAGCTTTTCTACCACTGAGTTGCAGCCCTACAACACTGTACAAACTTGAGGAGGAGGAAGCTGGTAGCCGTGCCACCTACTGAACTGGTTATAAGGGCTAACTGAAAACAGACTAAGGATAAGGAGTCCTTGTCCCATTTGGCCTAATGGACTAGCCTCCACTTATGCAAGTAAGTGCCAAAAGGGTCAGTTGTTTGGATTTGTTTTCATGCTTTTGTGTTAATTTGCATGTGTTTTCATTTTTATCATTCAAGGTCTAAATATAGTTCAGTGTGTGCTCTCAAAGTTACCTAACCATCAGAATTTATTGAACAATGTTGTGAATGTAACTGAATTTTTACATAATCCTCAATTTTAGTTTTATAAGATCTCTCCACAGTAGGCAGTGATATGTCCATTGATTTATGTTTACTGCGGCCAAACAAATCATAATTATTAAGATGAGGTGTTTTTAAAATGTGTGCTTCTGATTTAGCTACTTCATTTTGCCCATACAGTACTCTGAACAATTCTCTGTGAAACAAAAATTGAATAAAGTTCCTCAAGAAAGGGTCAGGTCAGGTCATTTATTTCAATTAGAAGCACTAATGAAATTTCACTAAACTATTAGATATCAGTTAGTCCTTATATAAGATAAATAGAATGCTTAATTCCTCTTGACATGTCCCACAGTTATGCAACCCTGACTTTCAGATATGGCCATTAAAACCCCCAAATTCTATTCAGTTTGAATAATTTTTCAGACATTTTAGTAATCCTTTATTAGCTGTATAATTAATAATTCATTAGCTGTGCAGATTCCTATCACTGCTACTTTTCAGATACAATATGGAATAGCATGCTTTGATCTAGAATGAAATTGAGCTCACCATACCTAGGCGGTTGATTGGTGAAGTTCATTACAACCCCATCTTTTGTCTCCAAAATGAAAATTTATACCGTATATAGCATTCTTAATACTAATTTTTCTAGAGAAAGATATCCGTTTTCAGTTCATCTGGACAGCCCTGAAGTGTAATTCTTATTTCACTGGCAATCTTCTTTTCCATTTGTTATGCAAAAGTCACAGCCGTAAAATTTACCGCACATACATATTTTGAGCCCATTCTGTACCTATGTCCTACTTGTTCATGGAATGCTAGACCGTAGCAACTCACCTAGTTACTCTGTTATAGTAGAGTCCTGCCACAGCCCAAGCTTGATGCCATATGAAGCCCAATAGAATGGGGGGGGGGGAAGCTCCCCATGGAACCCCTCGCAGCAAATAAGAAGTGATAAAACAATAAAAACATTTTAAGAACAATTCCAATACAGATGAAAAATGGGAAAGTTAAAGTCTTGTTGAAAGAGGAAGGTCCTCAGTAGGCACCAAAAAGACAACAGAGAACATACCTAATAGTTAAAGGGAGGAAATTCCAAAAAGTAGGTGCGTCATGACAATGAAGACCCAATTCCTATTATTGGAGTATCTTTCAGACATATTTGTCCCAAGCTGCATAGGGCTTTATATACCAAAACCAGCACCTTGAACCAAGTCAAAAAGGCTCTTTTCCTATTCCAAGTACCGTAAATACCTTTTTGTCCCACCAGCAGCTGGCTTACAATGGTATATAGGGTTTATATTTTTTAAAGGATTTTCATTTTATTGTTAACCCTAATTCTTATCTTTTCAGTAGCTTTATTTTGTTGTTTGTATGCTAGATGCATTTGGGGGTATGGAATAATTTGAATGAAACTAAACAGCAGTCATCAGGAATTATTATTCAATTATTTTCCCGAGGAACATCCTACACTAGGTCATTAATTGTACTTATTTCTTGCATTTATATCCTGCCTTTCCTCCAAAGAGAAAATCTTCTTAAATAATTTTCTTTTGGTTTCTTTCTTTCTTTGCCATATAGAGTGTTATGCCAGTTTAATTCCAAGGCTCATTCTTCTGGTTACGACATTGCATTACCTCATGTTTTGAAAATGTAGAATAGCACATATGCACTCCCACTGTAAACTGCTTGCATCCCAAACAAGTACATGGAACTAACTTCCAGAGATTCCCTTTGTGCATACTTACTGGTAAGTAGTTTGATTTTCAAATGGCACTTTTAAATTTGAAGTACAGATATTTCTATCCTCTAAAAATGCTGAAAAGTTTATATGCATAAATACTGATTGGATATTCATGCCATCCATATAAGTGTGTTTAGTAAAGTTTCAGATCCTACAATGTTAATGATTATGTGCCATGTAAATGAAAAGTTTGTTTTGTCATTCAGCCGCTACTTCCTAACTTCAGCAACATTCCCCTTTTATCTACAATACAAGAATCTGATAAATGTGTATGGCAATAAAAATGCAGCATTTTGTTGGCTTTTTAACTGGCGCATACACAAGTCTTCTTCACTGAGTTACCATACCTAGAAAATATCACAGTCCAGTGCAGAAATGGGAAGGAGCTAGTTTGGCTGTGTGTTAAAAACTGTTTTAGCATATTCAAAATCTTTGGGGCAAAAAAAGAAACCCAACCAGATATCAAAGCCTTAAGGCTACTTACCATGTTGCTTGTAGAAGATGTATTATTAACACTATGTCTTAAGGCATATGCAAATACAACCAAGAAATGAGAACATATCTATCACAGAGAGAATACTGACATGTAAGTTACAATTAGTAACATATTTTAAGTCACGGGTCCATACAATGTGCAACCCAATGCACCCATATATCAAATTACAAATCATGTACATGCAGCAAGGCAGCTGGATCATGTCTAGGGGCACATGAGTAGCCTAGAGCCAATCACATGTTCAGCTACTATTTAGATGTAGTCTTAATACATTACATAAGAGTCTAAAAGCTGCATTCCCAAATGTCACAGTAAATGTAGGTAAAGGTAAAGGGACCCCTGAGCATTAGGTCCAGCCGTGGCCGACTCTGGGGTTGCAGCGCTCATCTCGCTTTACTGGCTGAGGGAGCCGGTGTACAGCTTCCAGGTCAGGTGGCCAGCATGACTAAGCCGCTTCTGGTGAACCAGAGCCAGAACCATTTACCTTCCCACTGGAGCGGTACCAATTTATCTACTTGTACTTTTGAGGTGCTTTCAAACTGCTAGGTTGGCAGGAGCAGGGACCGAGCAACGGGAACTCACCACGTCGTGGGGATTCGAACTGCTAATCTTCTGATCGGCAAGTCCTAGGCTCTGTGGTTTAACTCACAGTAAATGTATATACATACAAACTACACACAGAGATTTGTGAACATGTGTTTTATTGAAAAAAGGAATATGAAAAACAGGGCCTACATTAAAGACCTGCATTTACATCAAGTGAATGCAGGTTGTACTAGGCATGGTGCAATGCATTACACAGAACAAACAATTGTGTGCTCTAAATCAGGGGAGGGTAATCTGTGCCCCTACAGATATCTATAAAATCTAATGCATCTGATCTCAGTGAGGTGCAGCTGATCCCAGTGAGATACAGCACTGTCAACAAGTCCCATTTACAAAGGAATTATTGGAAATTCACTTTAAGCTCCTGATGGTTGCTCTGATGCAACCACGTCCTTCATGATCTTAGGTGTGAGGCAGGTGGGCATGATTTTCAGAGAAAGTCTTCACAGGCCAATTTGGGACCCATGTGGTCCACAGATTCTCCATTCCTGAATGATATAATGGATTCCAGCATGCAGCTACAAGTAACCCATTTCTACTTATACTTGGTGGTCCCAGGCACCTGTCTCTACCCACTACTGCTTCTCTAGCTTCACTTTGGCCTCCTACAAATTCAGGCCCCCTGTCATCTCTACCTGCCGTTCCTAAGCAAATGCACTACAGACAAGAAATAGTCCTCCCCAACTGCAGCTGTAGCACTAAACTAGAGTTACTTTTCAGAGGCTCTTTAACATGCAACTTCTACATGCAGCTAATCAGAGGTGTTTGGCCACAGGTAAAAATTATCCCATTTATTGGGGCCTCTAAAGAACATTGTAACTACGGGATCTATTTCATTGACCAGACTGAGTACAAAGCCTCTCAGCCCCGTATCTGCAACGTAGAAAGAATAATGATACTGTCTCAGCTACCTTACAGGGATGTTGTAAGTTATACTGAGAAAGTATGTGAAGCACTCAAGTGCTTTGAAGACATGAAATGTGAGATATCAGCACAACACATTATTTTCAAATATTAGAAATAATAGAGCCAAAGAATGCTGTATATGTTGACACATTTAAGCTGATCTATGAAACTGTTATATTCCCATGCTGGGTGCTACGTTTAAGCTAAATACTCCTTGTTTTATCCAGCAGACCACACATAACTGTAAATGCTGCACAAGTGGAGTAAGGGTTGTCTTATAGTGTGAGTTCATTTCTCCTATATGAAGCTATAGAGTACTAAAACTGCATAAGTCACAATATTTCTCTAATTTTCTGGATACTGCCTAGTTGCTTTATCACTATCATATATAAGGAAATCAGTGAAAAAAGCATTCATATGAAAATCACAAACCTGAAATTGCAAAGAACTTTATATTCTCTAACCATAACAGAGAGATGTCATCAAGGAAGGAGGCAGTTTATCTCTACAGGGAGAATTTCCGAGACCACAATAACATATTTTGTTTCAATAGAAGGACTGCATTTCTGTTTTTAAATAAACTTTCAGGGACAGTTTGCTTCTTGTGGCTTTGTTTTAAACAAACTTACTTAAAATATAAAATATAATCAGCCTTACACTAGATTTATTTGCCATTTATTTGCAGAGGACAGAAATTCACACACTGTCTTTCCCAATTATATTATACTTCCAGTCCACTGAATGTGGTTTGCTGCTGCTGCTGTCAGAAGTTACTTACTGACAAAACCAATCTATGCAACGATATCATGGAACACAAGAAAAGACTTTGTTCCATAGCCACTGTATTTTTAAATGCCATTATACATAATGCCCTATTCCTACTAGAGTGATATAGTTTGCATAGTCATAAAACTATTCTGATAACTGCTCTGGCTAATTTTCAAGTCTTTCCTCTGACAACTTTTAAAAATTAGGTGGTTAGGTTTTTGCATGTGTGTGCACATGCAACTATTATTTTGCATTAAATTCTGACACACATTTGACAACCAGCATGGCTCCTATTTGACACCTCATTTGATCAACAGCTTTCATAATATGAAATGGCCAGCATTGCCAATAGCATATCTCCATTGGGTGCACCATTGTTTTATAGGCTGACACTATGAATTGCCCCTCCCTTAAAAATTTATATTTCCAGATGCATTCATTTATCCATTTGCATTTAGAACTGTTTTTGCTGCAAGTTGGCCAGTCATCATCCACTATACTGTCCATGATGACTGTGAAAAATATTTTTGTGAGCTAAAAGGCTAAGAGAAGCTTACACTATTATTGCATTACAGAGACCAGATTACAGATACCAATTTCACCTGTCATCCATATAAACCAATTTTGCAGTGAAAATAAATTAGTTTGAAGTTTCTGCATAACCCAGTTCTGATAATCAGGAAACCCTATTATGCTGTTGTCTACTTCTCTTGCAAAAGCATGATTTTCAAAAAGGCAAAGAATTCAAGTCAATTACTGAACTCAGTGGAAAACTTGCAGGTGTTGGCATTTGTCTTAAAAATCATTAAAGCACGTATCAGCTATTACTAGTCTCAGTGTCTCCTCGGACATTTAACACTGACCTCTTCCCTCACAAAAGGTGGATTATAACACTTTAGCTATGTACACTTCCTTGGGAATAAGAGTCACTGGATTTAGCATCACTTCTGAGTGAGCATGGATAGGATGTACTGCAAGTTCCAGGAGCAGCTGAAAATCCATAGTACAACTTTGTGTTTTAGAGGAGTCCTTCAGAATGCCAGATAAGTTTGTCCTACAATATATTTTTCCTTGATTTCATTAATTAGTTTCAAACTTCAATAAAAGTTTGGATCCTGCACCCTTACCATCACATGGAATTTTAAAAAAAAAATATTGCAGGCTTTTACGAGACACATTTCCCACCACCAAGAACTAAATAGAAACAAGAAATGCATCACCATTAACTGTCACCTTGTTTCACAAGTATTCCAAGAAGCACTAAAGCAAAAAGTCATCTAAGCAGTATAATAAGACCTACATACATACATACATACATACATACATACATACATACATACAACGCTCCTCTCAAGTTCTGTCACCAAACTTCACACAGTAGAAAACTTTTAGCCTGCTTTAAAACACTACAACTCCACCCCCATTCATTGTGCCCACAGATTTTCCAGCAGCTTGAGTACAAGGGTAATACAAATCCCACTTTCAAACTCCAGACAAACTTCCAACATGCAAACTCAAGTCAGTGATGAAGCAAAAAAAGTTCTAGTTAACTCTTTGCAAAATGTGCCATCTGTGATATTAGAGTGAGAAACGCAAGAGAACTTCTATAAAATGAAAAGACATACAGACAGAGCTGGTCCAAACATTTTGAGATGAACCATGCCATGGCACCCTCCACAGTCTCTTTAGTGAGATGGAGGTGATGCTGTGGAATAATTTTTGCTTTGTCTGAAAAAAAATACAATGGCAAACTTCTAAATATGACTCCACTACACACCATTCTGGAGCCCCCCCCCCCATGAACCCTCAAACTTTCAAGATGTTAACAAGCTTTTTGCATTCCAATTCTGATACCAAGGGTCATTGTGTTGCCCCACCCCACCTGCCCAATGCACATAGTAACACACTCAGATATCGGGTTCAAATCACACCTCCCTGTAAAACTCAGATGGTCACCTTGAGTCAATTTCAACTTCTCACCCTAACCAACTTACGGGATTGTTGTAAGGAAAAAGTGTGCAGGGGAAGTAAAGTTCAAAACAAGTCCTCCTGCCCTAGAATGCAAAATGACCACCTTTGCATTGCATGGTGCCTTGCAGTATGCACACATAATTATACAGTGTGTACACACAGATATAAAATGCATCTAATATCCAATTATGAGATTAATTTTACAGAGATCCTGTGACAGCAACCCTATACATACTTACCTGTGAGTAAGCCCAGCTGAACATATTTCTGAGTAAGCATGCAAAAGTTTCTGCTGTGAATCCTAGACTGCCATGAAGCAACTTTTGGATACTAATGGATTTACCAATTTTTATATTAGTTGAGATAGTACTCAACTACTGTCTGTAACAGTAATCAAGTCAAGAGTACATTCCTAAGACTCTCTACTCAGAAGTAAGCTGCAGTGAATTTAATTAGACTCACTCATAAGTAACTTAAGTATAGGATTGTAGCCTCAAGCTACAGCTCTATGCATACTTACATGGCAGTAAACCTCAATTAGCAGAGTTGTCATTTACTAAATAAACATGGATGGGATGGGTTGGGTTTCTCATTATGAAATAAGAGATCTGTCCCCTTCCCTAACACAATTCAAATAAGGAACTGCTCTTTAAAGTACATATGGCACTTAACAGGAAAGTCTCTCAGCCATGCTCTCCCTTCAACATGGAGATTACGACAATGGACTGTATGTGCATTTGAATGGTAGAACAAAGTTTTAAAATGTTACATGTACCCACATTTGCCATATAAAGTAAGGTATTGTTTATATGAATTCCTGCCTACAGATTTCCTTTTCTAGGTGTCCAGTCGCAACTACACTGTTCGAGATGTTTCAGTTGTATTATTTCCACAGCGTGCCTGCCACTTTCACCCAGTGGGCTGGGGTGAAGCATGAACAATAACCAGGAAATATCTTCCCCAAACAAAGTTATCAGTTTACTTTGCATGTTCAGCGGGCGCTCTTCTCCCTCGTCTATCTACCACTTTAAGTCAACCTCCATTATATCCGGGGGGGGGGGGGTGACAAGGAAGAAGACGACCAGAAGGCGCACGTTTCTTGCTCATTAGCTGCCAGAAAGGGAGCGTCATTTGTTGCCCTCCTCTCTATAGCCTGTTGCTTCTCTCCCCAGCGCCCCGCCCAAAGACATGGAGCTGAACTCTCCTCCTTTGCTGCTTGAATTTGTTCAGCGGCACCTCCCGCTGCTTCAGCTGCACACTTCACCAGCAGCATCAGGGCCGCTTTCCCAGCGCATCATGCCTACCCCACTTTTGCCGGCGCCTCAACCGCCGCTTCCTGCTCCACCCGGGCGGCTGCCGAGGCGCGCTGCTCCACTCGCTCCCAGGCTGCCCCGAAGAGCGCGGGGAGGAAGACTGTGGTCCAGGGCGAGTCAAGGAGCGCGCTTCTGCAGCCAGAGGGGTCGTGGAACAGCAGGAGAAGGCTGCGGCGCTGGGGGCAGCTGTGAGCATGGTGGTGCTGGACACTGGTGTTGCTGCTGCTCCTGGCGAGGCAGCAGGAGGTGGGGGGCACTTTGAAAGCAGACACTTCCTCTCGCCACAAGGACGACAGCAGGGCAGCCGCCGCTGAACAGATTCAAACCATCGAGGCGGCACCGGTGGCTCGTTATTCGCCGCTGCCTGGACTGGAGGCTTTGTCCAGCTGGCTACTATTGCCACTTGTTACGGCGGGCGCCCAGCGGTGAACAGCAGGCGCGTCGCGGGTATGTGGCAGCGGCAGTACCGCCGCGTTCCCCAACTTGCCGCCTGAGGCACCCGTCTTCTCTTGCCTAAAGAGCCGGCCGGCCCTGGGTGCAACTGCAGCAGGGCGCTTACCTTGTTGGAGTAGGGGGGTTTGCTGAGGTTGATCCCATCCCGGATGAGTTTGTCCCTGATCATGATTTTCAGTTTGAGCTTGGGGTAGGTCATCAGCTCCAGGCTGCGGGTCCCCACTTTCCGAGGGAGCCCCTTCTTGTTCCCCTGAGGATGGCGGGGTTTAAGTGGCTCCTTCCAAGCCTTGGCCTCGTACTGCTCCACCAGGTGGCTGGTATAGATCTCTGGCGAAGGCGAGCTGGGCTGGGGCGGCTGAGGCTCCAGGGTGAAGTAAAGCCCGGCGGTGGTCTCGTCTTCCTCCTTCAGCCTCTGCACGGCTTCGTGGAGCCGGCGCCTGTGCTGTGGCAGCGAGACCCCGATGGCGTCCAGGTCCGGGTCCCCGATCTGCTTGCACACTTCCAGGTCGTCATAGCCGTTATCCACAAAGGACTCCGCGTACTGAGAGAGCTTCAGGGTCTTCAGCCACTCGTAGACTATGTTGGCGCACATGATGGATGGAGGCTGGAAGGAGAAATCAGCAACAAACTGCAACTTCGCAGGACTCCAGCAGCTCCCTTGGCGGAAAAATAAACCCCCAGGGAAAAAAATCCAGATGCAACAGACATCCGTGGAGAGAAAACAACGAAGCCCTCGGTCAGCAAAACACCATCCCCGGGGAGAGACGAAACGTTAAATCCCAAAGCAGCAGCAGCAGCAGCAGCCCTGAGGCGACTCGCCTGCTAAGCCCACCTTCTGGCTGCAGTCGCTCTCCTCCAAGCCACCAAACCTGGAAACCTCTGGCTCTCAGGAGGGCTCCCTTGAGCGGCCCCCCATGCCCCAGAGCTCTCTGCCCGGTCCCATCTCCAGAGCGCGCGCCAGTGACTGCCTCTCTGCCCGTCTCTCGTGTCGCTGCCTCCCCTTGGGTTGGCTTTTGTTTCCCCCTCCTGTGGCTTTTATGGCTTTGGCAGTTCCTTTCCCCTCGTCAGTCTCACCTGCCTCTGCCCCTCTGCCCGGAACGACGCTGTGGACTGGCTGACGAGGTTGGGTGCGCGCCTGGATTTTAATCTCGCCCCGTGTGAAGGTGGGGAGGGAGGACCCCAGCACGCTCTCCCGGCGCGTGCGGCAGCCTCGCCGCCTTCTGTGCCTTCGCGTCAGCCGGAGGGGGAAAACAGAGCACGCTGCCCTCAGCCCTCGCCTCGTCCTCCGGCTCGCAGGTCCACCCAGCCCGCCACACTTCGCCAAGCCTCTGACGAGTCATCCGCCCTGCTTCTCCCTCAGGGAAAGAAGGCGGCGAGCAACTGACATTCGCGGTACCTCACAGAGTGAAGCCCAGAAATTCAACAGTTTCCCAGGCTCCCGCCTTTCCTGCGTTTAATAATGTCTCACCTGAAGCCTTGGGAGAGGGAGGGAGGCGTTTTCCTCAGTCTCATTATTTGAAAAAAGTGTGCTTAAGACTGCCACTTTTATTTTGAAGGAAGAGCAGCCAATCAGCAGCTGTTGCTCGTGAGGAGAGGACCCGTAAACAGCTGTTTCTCTCCCCTTTTCCCTGCCTTGTAGCAGCAGCTAGGAAAGAATGGCGGGAAGCACCCCTCAGACCTCCCTGGCGGGGCTTCTCGCTCTGCGCTCTGGCTGCTCATGGGGTCGGAGGGAGGGGCAAGGGTGGGAAAGCAGGCAGCTGCTCCTGCTCCTAATTCCTTTCACCTGCCCACCTTTTCATGGCGGATTGGCCCCACAGGGTTGCAGAGGGTAACCAGAAGCAGCAACCTCTGTCCACTCTCTTCAGGTGGCGCACTACAGGCGATAGCAGTGGTCAGCTGCCTGAGACAAAGGGCAAAATGGAGCTCCCAAGAAGAGTGGCTGCTGCATCTTTACTTCAAGGCAGAGACAGCATTTTCCGCCAAGGGCAAACTATGTAGTACACACAGTCTACCAGCACTCCTGAGCACCTGTCACCTGAGGTAGCTACCTCATTCTGTATAGTGCTAGGGCCAACCCTGCAGGACAAGCCGCTTCTTTCTCACTCTCACCTTTGAGAGGCACCATTGTGGGAATTGGGGCTGACTGTGCCCAATCCTCCCCACCATACCACCCAGTGAAAGAGTGAACAGAAGAAGTGAACAGGCAGAGATCATGGCCTGCCTCCTGCCCTGCCCAAGTAGCAGCCTCCTCCTTTTGCTGGCTAGGCTCCAGATGACTCCACAGGGTGAAACCTTTCTGTACTACTCAAAGAGAAAGGATGTGTGAGTGAGGAGAGCAAGCGGCAACCATCCTTTGATAGAGCTGGTAGAGATGTCGGAGAACCCTCAAATGGTTCTCCAATGCTGCA
Organism: Podarcis liolepis; assembly: GCF_965112155.1. Taxonomy (NCBI): domain Eukaryota; kingdom Metazoa; phylum Chordata; class Lepidosauria; order Squamata; family Lacertidae; genus Podarcis; species Podarcis liolepis. Next base: position 66,394,985 of record NC_139557.1, on the reverse strand, counting down.
GGACTTCAATATACATGCCACTAAGTAGAATAATAGCATAATCACCCCACCCCACTCACCATTCCCCCTCCTCCTCTTCCCCTTCTTCCTAATTGTTTAAACCAATTCATTAACCAAAAAATTATATATTGACCACTAATAATGAAACATATGTCATAGATATTTTTTGACATTTATTATGCTATTTTTGTGATATACAAATGACATGAGAAAACTTGATATACTTATTTGTACTGTATAACATTATTCTTGTTTATAAAACCCAATTACACATACACACACACATGCCAAGGCTGCATCAAATGGGCCAGCTCAGGACTTCATGGCCTCCATGAGAACCACGGGGTTTCCTCAGTACATCAATGGTCCTACACATGTAGCTGGCTGGGCATACTCTCAACTTGGCCTTCACATCAGAGCAGATTCATAATACTGTGTTGACTGGCAGGCTCACACTAATATAATGGATGGAACATAACCTGGTGAGATTTGTACTAAATGTAGCTACCCTGGTGTGCAAGAGTGGGAAACCCTTTCAGACAGAGATGATTTGGCCACTGCACTCCATACTCTGGTAACTTCCAGACTGGATTATTGCAATGCACTCTATGTCAGACTTGCCTTTGATGATTACTCAGAAACTCCAGTTGGTCCAAAATGCAGCAGCCAGAGTATTTTTTCGGATTTCATTTACATCTCATATAGCCCATTTTAAAACACTTGCACTGGTTGACAGTTCATTTCTGGACCCAATTCAAAGTGTTCATGTTAAGTGTTTAAAGCCCAAAATGTACAGAGGCCCCAAATATCCGAAAGACTACCCCACTCCCTACAGACCCTCTTGGGTGCTGAGATAGACAGAGGGAGCCCTCTAAATAGTATCCCTACCTTTAAAGACTCAGGGGGTCAGGGAATGGGAAAGCACCTTCTCTACAGTAGCCCCTAAGCTGCGGAATTACCTCTGCACAGAGGTGAGTCTGGCACCTTTATTACACAGCTTTTGATAAATGCTGAAGGCACACCTTTTTACCCTAGGTTTTGTCACTCGAAATGTATATTCAGTGGTGGAGCGTATGCCTGTGCTACCTGGGTGGGTGGGTGGGATGGGTCCCCAAGAGGGGTGTGCCGCAGAGAACGCCCTCCCCTGCGCCACAGTTCAGGGTAGGAGCGGGGCGGGGAAGCTGCTGCCCACTCTCCTCCTGCTCTCTGCCGCTGGGTCAGACCTGACCCAGCAGCGGAGGTTGGGCTGCTGAGGCTGGGTGCATCTCGCTGTGGCTGAGGTGGGATGCTCTCTGCCGCTGGGTCAAAAGTGACCTGGCAGCAGAGCTGCTGCCACTGGGTGCAAGGTGTGCAGTCCTCCAGGGTTTCAGAAAGGAGTCTCACCCTTCGCTACCTTGGAGACACCAGGAATTGAAACTGGGATCTTTTGAATGTAAAACGTATGCTCTATCCACTGAGTTAGAACCCTTCCCAGCCCATCATTGCTGAGTGATCACTCAACCCTTGCACAGTAGCTTGGACTCAATGCATACAGTCCCTACTATTGCACCACCCAGAAGGAGAAAGCAGGTGAAAGGATGATGTGCTTGCTCTCTCCATGACCAAACCTGTGGGAGACTGGCTTAGTGGCACAACATCTGCCTTCCATGCAGGTGCCTGGTTCAATCCCTGGCATCTTCAGGTAGGGGTAGGAGGGTCCCCTGCCTGAAACCTGGAGAGCTGCTGCCAGTGTAGGCAATACACTGGGCTATATGGACCAATGTTCTGTATAAGGCAGTTTCCTATGTTGCTCTCCATGCTGTACCACCCAGACAGAAAGCAACTGCTTCTGCTTTCTCGCAGGCAGCATCAAAGGTCCAATCCTCATGCCTGTGGCACCCAGAGAGGTGAGCAAGACAGAGGAAGCAGGAGCAACCTCTGTCATTCCCTGTTTGCAAGCTTCCCTGTCTTCCTCAGAAGTGGCAGAATTCCAACCAGAAAGCCTAGCAGAATCTCTCATACCCTCCTTTCCAGCTTCAGGGCAGAGCAAGGACAGCAAGACAGCTGCTGCTGCAGGAACATCCAGCCTTTCCTTCCTGGGCAGCAGAAATTGGGCCAGGGACAGCTGCTGCTGCCTCTCTTTGCTTGCATGGCCCCTTTCTTTGGGGTGTGGAGCAGGAAACATTGGTCTAGGGAGGGAGCCACTGACGTATAACAGCATACCCAGCAGCAGAGTGCAGGAGAGTGAGGCCGCTCTGTCTGGTACCACAGAGGAGAGTGAGAGAGAGAATGAGTAGCTGCTTGTCTTTTATCTCCAAATAGTACCATGGGGCCAGTTCTCAATGTGCAGTCTCCAAATAAGGCAAGAAAATAAGAGGAACTTGCTCTTTCCTGCTCCCTCCAGAAGTAACTGAGTTCTGCTCTTTTCTAGTCTCAATGACAGGGCAAGGGAAGAAATGTAGAGGTATTTATTTACCTCATTCTCACCAGCTGCTGGTGACACTCTTCAGCATGCTTTTCCGATCACATAGTCAAGCTCGTGTGCTGTTGAGTCCTCTTGCAGGTGGTGACAGCAGTGATGGAGACAGGGGTGGCCCAAGACATTTTGGCACCTGAGGTGAACCTCAGATGTTTCCCCTTCCCGCTAGGGAAGAAGGGGTGAATGAAGATCTACACCAGGAACAAGAGTAGGGAATGAAGTTCTACACCAGGATCTGCTGCCCCTGTGGATTCTGCTGCCTGAAGCAGTTGCCTCCCCTTGCCTCATGGGTGGACCAGCTCTGGGTCTGGGATGGTGTAAGCTGCAGTCTTAGCATCGGAGTGTGGGCCCATGACTTATTTCTATATAGCAAGGGGGGGGGGAGGGAGCAGGCTGTTCCACTTTAGAATGGCAATACAGTGGTACCTCGAGTTAAGTACTTAATTCATTCCGGAGGTCTGTTCTTAACTTGAAACTGTTCTTAACCTGAAGCACCACTTTAGCTAATGGGGCCTCCCGCTGCCGCACAATTTCTGTTCTCATCCTGAAGCAAAGTTCTTAACCTGAGGTACTATTTCTGGGTTAGCGGAATCTGTAACCTGAAGCGTATGTAACCCAAGGTACCACTGTACTGTCCCGCCCTTAGCAGTGGATTTCCAAGTGCCGCTGCCTTCGCTCTCTGAGAAATTATTTCCTCTTCCCTTGCCTCTGCCTTCTTAAAAGAAACATATTGGCTCCACGAGACGCAGAACAGCCGCGGTTCCCCTCGCGCTCCCGTTTGGTTGGGTGTAGCGGCCGTTGAGGCCCTTCGGGTTTGGCTCCCCCCATCGCCTCTCACGCAGAAAGGCTGGAGGAGAGTCGGGTAAGCCCGGCGGCGCTTCCTTGTGGTGATTATGGACGTGGATGCTTTTATCTTTCTCCCTCTCTCTTGACGTGTAAAGGAAATGCTCGTGGGAGAGGCGGAGACGGGGTCTTGCCTGCGCATACCTAGACTTAAGAAAGGGAATGGCAAGGGTCAGGAAACGCCTGTGTCGAAAGAAGAGGGGCAAGAAGCAGCAAGCAGTGGCGTCCTTTGCAATCCTCAGCTTCCCCCCAACGCCTTTCCCCTCAGCCCAGCACCCTCCCAGCGCCGCTTTCTCTCATTTCTTTTGCCAACCCTGGAGTCACAGTGCCCCCTGACGGTTTCTGCTGAAAAGTGCAGCACTGGCTCCTTAAACCAGTGTCCTTTCACCTTCCTTAAAGGCTTCTTATTGAAATACAACATATTATGCGTTCCCCATACCCACACGTACGTCCCATCCATAGCAGGGATGCTTCTTTGCTGGAAGCCCGCCATACGTGAATCATTCCATGCGTAGGCGTTGGAACAGATACACTTCCCGTTCTTCACACACAGCAGTGCATACACAACTTCCTACATCAAATTGTATGGTAAAGCATTTAACTTCAAGGTCCGCTTCTACACATAGCAGCCTACTGCTCCAGGAAATGATACTGTACAGTGAACTCCTTCCTCAATAGGAGTTCATCAAGAGGCTCTCTTGTGTGTCCCAATTTTGCACCTGACTGGAGTGAGACTGGGCTCAAGTTTTGGAAGCCGCTGCCTAGGGTGATGATGCTCTTTTGCTGTGCTACGTGTAGACTATCCTTTTTGGGGAGGCCTACAGCTTGGTTGTTTCTTAATGTCAGTTTGTATTTTTTTTTTATCTTCTTGCCGGCATTCTGCTGCTTGTTTCCTTTTTGATGATTTTTTAAAAAAGAATATGTATTATTGCGAACTTGTGTATGCACTTTTTCTACTGACCATCTTGAACTTTTAAGGTGAACTAGAAGTACATTTTGAAATAATTTGGAAACCTTGACATAATTTAAAACAGTTCACAGAAACTTGTTTGCCTCCTTTCTTGTTGTTTGTTCTTTCTTTCATAGGCTCTTACTCCTTTTAGGTGCAGCTGCACTTTACTGAAGTTGCAATTTTTTATTTTTATTTTATTTTTAGTGTTGTTGGTTGAGTAATTGGGACTCTGGTAGGATAAAAATAGATGAGAAAAATGCTGTGCATTAGACACTACTTCCACTTCAGCATCTTTAACAATGTATGCCTAGTCTCCAAGGCCTTTGTTTTATCTACTTTGTTTTATCAATGCATTCCATTTCGGTAACGGTGGTAATCCTTCAGTGCATCCTAATGGTTTGGGGTTCTTTTGTGTGCATTAAAAAAATTATGGATGACCCAAATGTAGACATCTGGTCCAAGCTGGGAAAAGCAGGAGCAAATCCCATGTGCACATGCCTACTCAGAAATAAACTTCACTCAGGTGAGATATTCTAGATTACAAAGCTGTGTGCATAGTTATCTGTGTTTGCTTCCCAATGTGGTGTAGTGGTTAAGAGCGGTAGTAGTCTCGTAATCTGGTGAACCGGGTTCGCTTCCCCGCTCCTCCACATGCAGCTGCTGGGTGACCTTGGGCCAGTCACACTTCTCTGAAGTCTCTCAGCCCCACTCACCTCACAGAGTGTTTGTTGTGGGGGAGGAAGGGAAAGGAAATTGTTAGCCGCTTTGAGACTCCTTAAGGGGAGTGAAAGGTGGGATAGCAAGTCCAAATTCTTCCTCCTCCACCTCCTCCTTCTCCTCTTCTTCTTCCCTTATGGTCAGTACTGTTACAGAGTGCTGCTTATCTATTGAATAAACTAAAAATATGTCTTGCTTATTTAAAATAAATTGTATGGAAACTTGTTAAGGAAAGCAAACATTTTTATCAGAGGTGGCTTCCAGATGGATGGTTTCTGTTGCCATCCTAGCCATTGCTTTTCCACTGTAAGCTGCAAAAGGAATTGTAATTGATTTTCAACACTATCAAGAGAATGGTGCTACTTCTATTTTCAACACTATCAGGAGAATGATGTTTTTTCTATTTGTCCACCCCACTATGTTCTGTCCACATCAGTGGGCATGATGTGATTGCTGTGAGTGAGACTATTTGAAGCTCAGTACGTATTCACTGTATTGTGGTGGGTGTTACTTTATGACCCCATTTCTTTCTTTATTTTTAAAATTAGAATAAAACCCCTTTCCAGCTGCACTTAACAAGTGATAAGAGCAGTACCACTGCTTTGAATCCTCCTTAGAGTTGTTTGTCTGCTGCAGTCTCTATTGAACTTCAGGCCCCAGGATAGCCAAGCTCTGAATGAGCAGCAGTTGGTGTTTTCAGTTTTTCTCTATTTTAGATACAGTAGAATTTTTATTATTGCTGTTCGTTTTATGTAAGAATTTTTGATCCCAGGACAGGTTACCTCATAGTTAAAAATAAACAATTCTAGCACATTAAGAACAGATAAAAGCATTAATAAAATTAAACATAATTCAGTCATAGTAATAACAGTTGCAGTAGTGGCTAATATGCCATAAATGACCAAACAGGTATTTGCCTTTTACCAAGCATTAGCACCAGATGTTTGTCTAGGGATGGTATTTCACAGCCAAGGTATCATCACAGAGAATGCCCTATTACATGACACCACCACAGATGATGTTTAGTTCCTCCATTCTGACTATACCTTCTCCTCGGTAGCATAGAAAGAGAGGGGTGGGGCGCACCAGGCAGCATGGCAGTTGTTGGGCGACATGGGTGTTGCAGGGTAGCGGAGCCACTGCCTATCCCTCAAGGAGATATTGCCCCAAAAAGCTGAAACGACTTTGGCTGGTCTCCTAAAAACAGCTCAACAACTTTGGGCGATCTCTTTAAAAAGGTCCGCCTCAGGGTTGCTATGCCGCAGCTTCTCCTGGTAACACTATATGCAACTGGGAGATTACAGCCACAGATAATAAACTAAGGCACAGTAGTAGGCTCATCACACGCTGTCAGACAGAAGACAGTAATGCCACTATAATACTTTTCCTGCCTGGTTCTCGCCCTAGGTAATGGTCACAAGCATGCCACCTGCAGTCCCTGGCTTACAATTCTGTATCTTGACTAATGGTGGGGGAAGCCCTTGTCCCTGTACCTCCCTGAAGTGACAACCCAAAGAGAAAAAAAATCTCCCCTTTGGAGATAACCTCATCACGGTTAACTCCGTGGCAGAATCTATGCTTATGCCCAGATGGGCTCTGGACCACAACCACACCCTAGCTGTATCGACTTCGCAACTTTATATTATCTCATAATACACAGCAATGAAGCAATGTAGAGTAAAAGGCATTGTTCACCTGAGCAAATGTTAGTTATGAAATCCCCCTAAGCTCTTTTATATTCTACTTAAACTGAAGACCTGTCAAAACTAAACTGCTCTCTATGTTGCTTAAGTTTTCCCCCTCGAGTATTTGCACTGCTGTAGATGACTCCACAGTATTGTTTGTGAGTAGAAAAGGTAATTTAAAGGCCAGGGGTTGTAAACACTGAGAGGTGAGAAGGGAAAATATAGTAGCTTTACTCTGTAAGCCATTCAGGATGATCTTTTAAAAATACAGAGGAAAATATTGCAGTTGTACCACACGGCCGTGGGGCAACTATGAAACAGAAATCTAGATTTTCAGCAGAATTTTAATAGGCATAGTGCTGTACATTCAAGCACTGTTTACATCTATTAATGAAAATGTCATATAACCTCTATCCTAACGAATTAGATGCTTTTAAATTTCAGAAAAGTGTGTGGCACAATTTGACAACGCTATCTAATTAACACCAGTTGCATAATGGAACTCTGAAGACATGTGAAAAGTGAAAGGGGTTAAAGAACGAGTGACATTCACAGGAGAATTTTCATGAGCTACATAAGGTATGATGACAGGCGAACTAGTTTTATTGTTAGAGAGCTAGGGGGATAGTGATGGTTGGGTTGTAAGAGATACCAACCTATAATAGCAATTTAGATAAATTACCATTGGTGTTACTTCTTAGTTACTGCATTTATCAGAAAACTTGGTATTCAGTTAAGCTTTTGCAAAACAAAACTTTTATAGCCCCAAATAATTTATTTTTCCCCCTCCGCCTTCTATTAAAAACCATATAATGCACTCTATTATCTATCACATCATTCTAGAAAATCATGACATAGATAATTACCACCCATGTATTTTTTTAAAAGATAAAATTCAACTCAATGAAGCGGCACAAAAAAAACCAACAGTACCTGCAAATCTATTTCTCAAAAAGTACTTCTTTCAACAAGATTTGTTGTTTATTAAATCAATGCATTGCTCTAAAAAGAGCAAGAACTTCTACTATGAAATCGAAAGCCCTATTTTATATTTGTCTCTGAAACAAAAATGTTTACGGCAGAAGTTGGACAGATATGTTTATAGTATTCTATTTACCAGCCATATATCATAATCCCTTCAGTATAAACATTTTTTCTCACTCTCTGAGAGTGAGAAACTAGCCATTCAACAGCCCCAGCAGCAACTCTTCATATATGTCTGCTGCAAAGTTCAGCTAAGGCATAAGAACAGAATAATTCTTTCCAGCACATAGTACTGATTTGATAGACCACATAGGAATATGGAGCTGCTGATACTAAGATTCACCTCCTAGCCACTGCTAATTTTCATGTGGCCATTTCCAGTTCTTAAATGCACAGCCCAGTCTTCACTGAGATTAGTCTCCAAAGTACGTTTTCAAAAACAACCACCTGAAGCTTAAGCCTAAACTACTGTAATGTGCTGTACATAAGGCTGCTGTTGAAGATTGTTTGGAAAAGACAAGTATTGCAAAATGCTGCTTCTGAATTATTGAGTGGCATTATTCTTTGCAATCTGCAATGGCTTCCTGTTTGCTTCTGAGACCAATTTGAAGTACTGATATTAACATACAAAGCTGTAAAAGGTTTGGGGTGCAGTTAGGTACTTGCAGCTTACTTAACATCTCAGTGTGTAACTCTCATGTTATCTAGCTCACTATTATCATTCCACTAGCCAAGTCGTATATTATAATTTAAATTTTAGAGTAGTGCTTTTGAATTGTTTGATGTAAGCAAGTAGGACATGTAAAGTCCTCTATAAGGAAAGTAAATTCCTCACCAGGAACAATGTGCTTTTTAGGCAACAATGTTGTTGATGATGATGGTTAGGTAGGGCTGCCACCCTGTGGCAAAAAATATGAATTGAAGGATTTGTTTGACATTAATTACAGTGGTACCTCGGGTTACAAACTCTGCTAACCAGGGAGTGGTTGCTCCAGGTAAAGAACTTTGCCCCAGAATAAGAACGGAAATCACGCGCAGCGGCAGCAGGAGGCCCCATTAGTGAAAGCACGCCTCAGGTTAAGAACCATTTCAGGTTAAGAACGGACCTCTGGAATGAATTAAGTTCTTAACCCAAGGTACCACTGTATATTAAACTCTATTTCATAATAAGCAGATACGATTGGATATAATAAAATAGAAAGCTGGGCAAGATAGAAACAAATGAAAAGAGAAAGCCTTGAGATCACATGAATAGATACTGAGATAACTGGGCTGTTAAGCTCATGGTAAACAGCAATTAAGGGAAGTTCACATCCAAGTATGGACAAAACTGTTAATCTAAAAAGGTATTCTTAGGTTCATTTACTCAGGGATACTAACAGAATTTCCTGGGCCCAGTATACTGTATGTGTATTGCCCACCCCCAATTTCCCTCACCAATTTATTGGTCAGAACTGTTGCTTATGTAGCTATATTAACCTAACCTAACCTAACCTAGCCTAACCTAACCTAACCTAACCTAACCTACCTCACAGGGCTGTTGCAAAGATAAAAGGACAGAGGGGAAGATAATGTACACATTCTTAAGCTCCTGGGTGGAAAGGCAAAATACAAGTAGATATCACCATATATTAATAAAAAAGAATCATGCACAAAGCCAGAAGCCAGTCCCTCTTGTTTTAACTGCCACGTTTCATAGTCCTGCTATTTACAGCAAAATAGTTAAATAGTTTGAGGGACGCGGGTGGCGCTGTGGGTAAAACCTCAGTGCCTAGGACTTGCCGATCGTATGGTCGGCGGTTCGAATCCCCGTGGCGGGGTGAGCTCCCGTCGTTCGGTCCCAGCTCCTGCCCACCTAGCAGTTCGAAAGCACCCCTAAGTGCAAGTAGATAAATAGGTACCACTTTATAGCGGGAAGGTAAACGACGTTCCGTGTGCTGCGCTGGCTCGCCAGAGCAGCTTCGTCACGCTGGTCACGTGACCCAGAAGTGTCTTCGGACAGCGCTGGCCCCCGGCCTCTTAAGTGAGATGGGCGCACAACACTAGAGTCGGACACGACTGGCCTGTACGGGCAGGGGTACCTTTACCTAGTTAAATAGTTAAACAAAAACTGTTTGGCAACCCTTAAAACAAGAAAAAATACTCAGTTTCACAGTTTTGGAGTCTGACTCACAAACCCTTTGCCTAGCCTACCTCACAGGGCTGTTGTGAAGATAAAAACAGAGAAGGGAAGGCAATGTACACAGCCGTGAGCTCCTGGGAGGAAATGCTACTTACAAATATACAACAAGGAGTAACATATACTCAAATTTATGTGCAGTTTCACAACTGTCAGCAACACCCAAAGTCATAGCTGTCGACATTTCCCTTTTTTAAAGGGAAATTCCCTTATTCCGAATAGGATTCGTCGCAAGAAAAGGGAAAAGTTGACAGCTATGCCCAAGATAACCTTGTGTAAAAGTACAATCTATAGGAATTTTAACTTGCTGTAGCTGCATGGCATTTGGTTATTGTATTTGTGGATTCTTTTAGTATTTTAGGATTCATTTTATATTTTTGTTTTATGGTTACTGTATATTAAAAAATATATATAGCCAGTAAAGACATGAATACCAGTAGTGGTTGTGTGGAGGGACATAGAAAATCAGCGGGAGAGGGGACTGCAATACTTTTTTTTTCAGTAGGAAGGAAGCCTCATTTGTTTAAAGTATGTTATCTTTGAGTAAAACATACCTAAGCTAGCCAAGGTAGCATACTTGGGGAGGGATGAACGAAATAATGTGGAAAGTACTTAAAAAAACACTCCAATACACAGAGCCAACTCCACTCCTGCATCCAGCATCAGGCTAGCACAGGGGTCAGCAAACCTTTTCAGCAGGGGGCCGGTCCACTGTCCCTCAGACCTTTTGGGGGACCGGACTATATTTTGAAAAAAAATAAAAATGAATGAATTCCTATGCCCCCACAAATAACCCAGAGATGCATTTTAAATAAAAGGACACATTCTACTCATGTAAAAACACACAGATTCCTGAACCGTCCGCGGGCCAGATTTAGAAGGTGATTGGACCGGATCCAGCTCCCAGGCCTTAGTTTGCCTACCCATGGGCCAGCAGCAACAATGAGCTTCTCCTGTTTTTCCCCTGCTGCCTTGGGATGCTGCCCTCCAGATTCCCAGGTAAGCTGCTTAGCATTCCTTCCTCTGATTAAGTTATTATGCATGCTTAGCAACAGCAGTATCTGCAGCTTTAGAATGGTGCTTCCATGATTTGTCTTTTAGTTTTATTTATAAATGTCTGATTGACTTAGCTTTCATTTTTTAAAATAGTACGTCCCTGCTAGCTTGGGGCCTGCTACATGTTTATTTAATCTACACTTAAGACAATAAGAACCAGCTGCACAAATATGAGGGACACTTGGATTGCCAGTAGGACATGTGAAAAGGATATGAGGTCTTAGCCGACCCACAAGCGTAACTTGAGTCAACAGTACGATGCAGCAGCAAAAAAAGGCTAATGCTATTCTAGGCTGCATCAGTATAGTGCCCTGATCAAGCAAATTGAATTGTTCTGTTCTGCTTTGACCACACCTTGAGTACTGTGTCCAGTTCACAATTTAAGGAAGATACTGACAAGCTGCAGTGTGTGCCGAGGAGGGCAGCCAATGGAACAGTTGAGGGAAATGGGTATGTTTAGGCTGGTAAAGAGAAGACTGAGAGGAGATAGTTGTCATATCTTCAATATCTAAAGGGCTGTCAGATGGAAGCAGCTTGTTTTCTCCTGCTCTGGAGGGTAGGACCCAAACCAATGGTTTCAAGTTACAATAAAGGAGATTCCAACTAAGTATCAGGGAGAACTTTCTGATACTAAGAACTGTTCAGCAGTGGAACAGACTTCTGTAAGAGCTGGTGGCCTCTCCTTCCTGAAGGAGCATCTCCTCCCCCATCGTTCTGCCCGGACACTGAGGTCCAGCTCCGAGGGCCTTCTGGCGGTTCCGTCACTGTGAGAGGCCAAGTTACAGGGAACCAGGCAGAGGACCTTCTCGGTAGTGGCGCCCGCCCTGTGGAACGCCCTCCCATCAGATGTCAAAGCGATAAACAACTACCTGACATTCAGAAGACATCTGAAGGCAGCCCTGTTCAGGGAAGTTTTTAATATGTGACATTTTAGTGTATTTTTCATCTTTGTTGGAAGCCGCCCAGAGTGGCTGGGGAAACCCAGCCAGATGGGCGGGGTACAAATAATAAATTATTATTATTAGTAGTATTATTGGAGGTTTTTCAGCAGAGGTTGGATGGTCATCTGTATGATGTAGTTGAGATTCTTACATTGCAGGGGGTTGGACTAGATGACCCTCGGGGTACCTTCCAACTCTACAATTCTATGATTCTACAATCCCTATACCCCGCAGTTAGCATCCCTGCCTTTAGATTCCTTTATTATTCCAGTTAGTTCTGGGATTCTAAATTGTTTCTTACCAGCTTCCAGAAATGCCTTTTGTCTTTTGTTTACCAGTTTCTTTGATGTACTGAGTCTAAATGACAAATATAAATATTACCAGTCTTATAGAAATGTGGTTGCCACTAAAAATAGCTTTCATTTGTCCTGAGCTCCAGCTCACTGCAGTAATGCCTGAAAATTAGAAAACTGAAAAATTCAATGTTTATAAACTATACTGTGCACTAAATACCCACACCACAATATCTGGGGCCAATGTTACTACAGACACACAGAACAGTGGTGAGAAGCATTTATTTTCCCTTCAAGGGGTGCATTCACTTGGGGAGAATTGTTAGAGGTCACATCCTGGCAGTAGACAAGAGCAAAGTCTGGGGATGCAGGACACAAAAGTGGGCAGAACAAGGGTGTCTAACCTGTGGCCCTCTAGATGTTGAACTACAAGACCTAAAATCTCTGACCATTGGCGAGCCTTCCAAAGGCTGATGGGAGTTGTAGAAGAACAGCATTTGGAAGGCAACAGGTAACTTGCCTATGAGGCAGGGCCTCCACTTCTCTTTTTCTGTAACCCCCTTTCCCATCAATTTCTCCCCCCATTGCCACCCTCATTTAGAACCTATAATATACAGGTGCAGTTTTCAGTGGCAATTATATCATTTTGGTAATGTTTGGTTTATTGTCTACACAAGCTTATATTTACAGAAATATCTGCTTTGAGTGGGCAGCATTTATTATTCCCACAGTGCTGCGTCTATATACAGTACTGCATGAGCTGCATGGCATCATCAAAAATGGCTGGGGGGGGAGCCCACTACCCACCATGTACCATAGCTGGGGGAGGGAGACCTCCACCCCCCCTATTTTGGGGAGTGCAGCCATTCTATTCCCATTGACAGCTGCCATGCACCTTTGGAAACCAAAGTGAGGTTCAAAGAGAGGAATACTTCTATTCCAAGTACTGTACTGAATTGCTGTGGCAAAAAACAGATCATTCATATTGGCTGAGACATGTTAACTTATTTTGATACAGTTAATTTTTGTGTGCCACCTTGATTAGGTCTGTTTTTTGTATACAGTACTAGAAATTAAAGGCTGAGAAGTAGGGAGGCTGTTATATCATTGATAGTTAACACTAAGCATTGCAATACTTGTCGTATCATCAATGCAATCTTACATCAATGTGACACTGTTTGCAGGGCTCATTTATGGTTTGGGGTGGATGCCAGCCTTAAGTTTAACTAAGCATGCAGCAGCAGCAGCAGCAGCTATCTCTGGCATGAACCACCAGCAGCTGGAGATTAGTCACATATCATGGAGAACAGATTGCAATTGAATCTAAACAGTAAGGTGATGCTGATACTAGGAAAGAGCCATGCCTTCTTGTAATAGATGGGGTTTCTGAAGTCCCATCTGATCAGGTAATAACTCTGAGGATACTGCCTAAGACCTAGTGCTATTCTTTGGCAGGCTCCAACCTGATTCTCAAAGACAGAAAATGCATACACTGGTAAGAAGAAGAAGAAGAAGAAGAGGAGGAGGAGTAGTAGTAGTTTTGGATTTGATATCCCACCTTTCACTCCCCTTCAGGAGTCTCAAAGCGGCTAACATTCTCCTTTCCCTTCCTTCCCCACAACAAACACTCTGTGAGGTGAGTGGGGCTGAGAGACTTCAAAGAAGTGTGACTGGCCCAAGGTCACCCAGCAGCTGCATGTGGAGGAGCAGAGACGCGAACCCGGTTCCCCAGATTACGACACTACCGCTCTTAACAACTACACCACACTGGCTCTCTATATAGTGCAGTCTCACTGACTGCAATACTATGAAACTTTACTTGTGTAAACACCCTGTTCAACAATCGGGCTTACTTCCAAGTAAAGATAGTGGTTGGACTCCAAAATTATCAAGATAGTTGAAAATTAATTGTTCTAGATATTTTTAGTATACTCCTAGCAATATTTACAAGAACATATTGGTCCTGAGTGCAGGTGTGCATAGTACTTTCTAAAGCTATGTACGGATAAACCAAAGTTATTGCCCAAATTTAATTGGATTGATTTTAATGTATGCAGCAATTGAGCATTTTACTATATGTATGGATTAAATTCTTCCACAATCTTTTCCTCTTATAAAACTGTTATTTCATTAATTACACTGTAGACGCTTATAACCCATCCTATTAAAATATTCAAGAGTTACCAAATTAAATCTCAATTTAGTCTAAAATTCTAACAGTAATCAAGCCAATGCACCCAGAATCTGATAAGCAGGTTATGAAAATAATGACCATCCACTGTGTGTTTCAAGCACCTGGTAAATCAGAGGCAGGTTGTGTCTGAAGGTGGTCATCTTCTGAAAATGCTGAGGTCATCTCAACCATCTTTCCTGTGTGATAAATCAAACAACATGACTGCTATAAACCATTATTTGAAGAATTGAGAGTCAGCTATACCCCTACATAGGCAATGACCCAATTCACATGTAACAGGAAGCCAAACCATCCCTTAGTGTGAACAAGTTAATGTGTGGGTTTCCAGAATGAACATGTGCTATATTTCTCCCCTGGCCTTGCGGCTGCCATGCTACCAGGATGTAAATCACGATTTGGCTTAGCATTACAATAAAACCCAGTCTTGTGGTCTGTCACACTCAACAAACCACAAGCTGCAAAAAAGCCCCCCCCCCCCCAGTTTAGTGCTTGTGGTTTGTCTGGGCGGCGGCGGGGGGGGGGATCACAAGTGTGGGTTTGCACATAACTAAGACAAACCATGGCTGAGCCTGGGTCATTTGACAGTAGCAGGGCCAGGGGTGAAACACATTAGACAGTCTGCTCTGTGAACCTGCACATTTGCGCTGAGTCATGGTTTGGCTTAGCATTACATGCAATCTGGGCCATAATCACTAAGAAGGGGGCACAAACAGAAGGTGGGAAATTATAGGATTTACTCAGGCAGAGGCAGCAGTCCTTTAACTTTTATACATCAAAGCACATTATCATTCTGTTCTTCATGGAATAATAAATTTTATCTTCCAAATCATATAACACAGAAGAAGTCCTGAAGCTTGCGCAACATTATAGTATAAAGCATGGACCATGCATGGTGGGAAAGAGACTTCCCTGACCATCAGGTTTCTTTTTATTGCTAGAGGACACGACAGGTTCTTACAGAGATCTGGCAGCATAATCTGGCACATAATCACCAGCAAAATCAATGAAAGTGAAAATCAGATAGATTTTCAAAGTACAAATTAAACACATCTAAGATGATGACTATAGGAAAACCCTGAAGGAACATTTGCATTTCTTCTAACAGTAAGAAATACCCTCAAGCATGGACTGCATCAAGAGGGAAAATGATTACATGAAACAAAAACTAGGTTTGTTTTGTTTCAGGAGAGATTTGAATAGTTTATTTTGCCCATTCAGAGCCCTTCAGCATAATGACACATTCATATACACATATGAACAGTATTTTCTGAAACATTAATGTATAGTACATTTTCCTTTTAAAATACCAGCTGCACAGGTTTTTTTTATTTACAAAAATATCCCATACTTAATTTTAATGTTTGTAATGACATACTTTAGGATCAAGTACATAAAGTAAAATAACTATGCAGTCTAACATTTCCATTTGTAATGGTATGGATTGGAGTTCATACAAAACTATATTGGTAGACAGATGAATTTGCAACCCTATCCTAAGATGCATTTCCCATTTTCATCTTCAGAACACGTAGTGGGGCTCCGCAAGACTGAAATTAACAAGTGGAAGTGAGGAATAAATTAAAAACAAAAAAGACACAATGCACAGAGACTAAGATACATATAAGCTAGAAGTTCTATATCAAGCATGCTTACCCAATGAGTAATGTGAGAAACATTTATTGATGTTCATCCCCCTGAACTCCCACCCCACCCCTGCACTGATGCTTGCATAATGAAACAGTAGCATAACCAGAAGCCGCTCCTCCTAGGTCTAACCATTATGAATAGTGGTGTATGAGTTTAAAGCAAAATGAGTACAATTTATTTACAAATTTTGAAAGGGTTGTTAACACTTAACAGTTTCCCCATTTTGTATTAGCCAATATCAAATAGCAGCTCCATGGATGATGCCATGATTTCATCAAAAAATCAAAACTTGTTCATATTTTTAAAAAATGTAGTGGTCAAGAAGAAACAAACTGCAGTCGCTTGAAGTTTAGAAAGATCAATTTCCTAAGTGCTTTATCAAAAAATGTTAATACTTATTTAGTTGCATCTTTGATTTCTATAATCAAAACTATATCTCAAATTAGTTTTAAAATTAAAAACTACACTCATTGGTGAACTTGAAACAAACATGATTTATATAGGAAACATGTATAGTAGTAGCCATGCACTTTTCTTGGTTTGATTCTCAATGCATGTTAAACAATGTTAAAAATTCAGATAATTCACATATACTGGACATTTAGCTTTGTTTACCGCCCACCACCCCCAACTATAAAATTCATTCAAACAGGATCTTTATTTATTTCTTTTGGCAGTAATGTCACTAACATTCACAGGGGGAAAGAATTCACAATACTTCACAGATAAATATCTAGACTGTGGGAGCAAGTGCAGCTGAGAATTTGTACAGTAAACAAAGGCAAACAATGAGCATTTTCAATCATTGGGCACACCACAACTACACTACAAGTGCAGTCATATTCTTATCTGTATGCATCAGAGCACTAACAAATAGGATGGTTCACCAACCACAGGAATATGCACTTTAAAAAACATTCTGAGGACAAGTAACAATCAATGAGTATAAAATATATGCAGAAACCAGAACTTCAAAATACAAAAGGAAAGCTTTAATTGACAAAAATACATGGAATCCACTTTTAATTTTTGGAAATTTTAAAAGGCTGAAGAAAATACCTGAAAATCTAGAATTTTATATATACTCATGAAAAAGAAGAGTTATGATAAATGTCCGTCAACAAGCTGCAGCTATTTCAAACAGTTTTACAACTGAGGTGTGTGTGTGTGTGTGTGTGTATACTTTCTTCTTGTAGCAGTTCTTTTTAGATTAAACTATAGGTTTATTTTAAGCTATTAACTCTAGAGTATTTCTAATTATTCAAGATGGGTTAATTTGTTACTGTTATCTCGATATGAGATGAATTTATTTCTTATTATAAGCTTAATTGTATGCATAATATATATACATTAAGTTCTTTGACAAACTTAACATAAGGTTTTTTTAAAATTAAAAGATAGAGCATATATTTTAATTTGGTAACAAACTATATTCTTATAGCATAATGTATAAATATCGCTGTGGCTGCAATCCAGCCATGGTTACCTGTGCTTAACTCTCACTCATATCCATAGAACCAAAGCACATATTATTTGTGAACAAGATTGCAGTTTTGTGTAATTATTAAACAAATCTGAAAGTGTTTCAGTAATTTAGAAATAAATAAAATATTCAGAGAAATTGTCTACCGTTCTTATGAATCTTCCAAATCTAGCATTGGAACTCTAGCACCTGTGACAACTTGCCTGTTTATTTCAAATGAGGAAGCAGGTCCCTGTATGCAGTCTTTATTCTCACAGATCCTCTTCCTTTATAGGCATGGAAGTCCCTGCCCATAAAAGAATTTGTCCATGCAAAGGGTTTGTGTACAGAAAGAACTTTCCAAACTATTTTATGTACAGATAAGTGAATTCAAGACTCAGATGTACGTGAAAGGATTTAAGTACTCAAGGTTGCATTACTTAAGGTGCAGGGAAAAGAAATTCAAGTTTACGGTTCAGATTAGATCAGTGCTATAGAAAGCAAAAAGAAAACATCACTGCATCAAAAATCACCTTTGGCTATAGCTTTCTAATGGAGCATTTGTCAGATGAGGGACGCCTTGAGCAAAAATGTATAACAAAACCATACAAGTGCAGATGGAAATCAGCTGACTAACTTTATACCTACTGTACTGTAATGTAATGAATGTTGATGGTGTCACACTTTCAGACTTGCTTGGAATACACACAATTATTTACATGAAGTAACATTCAAAAGTTACAATTTGGCAGTTTTCTTCCTAAAGAAACATGTCTTTAGTTTAATTATAATTAAACACAGTAACATTACATGAAAGACAAGTAGCAGCAGTTTGTTTGCATTTTAGTAATATATAAAAAAAGTTTAGGCTGAGTTTAGATGCTCATTCCTCTGTAGCACTGGCAGCAAATTAACCCAGCTAATGTGGCATGAGCCCTGACCCAGCATCAGCAGCTTGATAATTGTACAAATGGTAATTGGAGAAGGAGCCTTGCTTGGGCAGAGTCTCTTCTTTATTTTTGTAGTTCCTAAGTGCAGCAGCTTCCTCTAGTCACATTCACAAGTAGGTCTTTTACTCTGAAGGAAAACTGTACTCCCCTTTTAAAAAGGTTCTATGAGTGCTTGGTGTGGACTCCATGCTACTTGATGGAGTTGATACTAAAATATCAACTTTTACTAAGTCCAAGAGCAATCTAGAAATCAAGAGAATGTACATGTGTGTCTGTGAAATTATGGTCAATAGCCAATAGGTATCTACAACAGTTTGCCAAAATGCACTTCATTACCTATTGCTGGTAATGTTTCTGAAGGATTATCTTGGCTTTTCCAGGATATAACTTGAAGTGTGTATTGGGGGGGGGGGGGGCTAAATTGAAATATGCACATTTCATGAGTTTTTTTTTAAATCTTGCCACAAAACATGTTTCCACATCTTGCCAATTTTTAGATAGAGGCTCGAAAGTGGCAAGTCTTCCTATGCCTCTGAAAGTACAGCAGCTGCACAATCCTCTTCAGTTTCCCCCTCCACAGTACATTTTTAAAAGTTTCTTGCAACAGCCACTATTAACTGCTGCTTCAGCACCATTAAAAATTACTTCTGTAGAACAGAAAGGGAAACCAAACTTTTGGGAACTTATGTAACCAGAAGGAAACAAATCTTATAGGGAAAATTCTCCTAGCCAAATCTGTATAGCAACATGATATCACTAATTTCTAAGAAGAAATCAGGTTAAATTAAAAAATCATATTCCAGTAGTAATGTTTTGGTGTACTGAACAGCATCAAACTGGCATGAAAAAGATGGGAGACCCTTTCAGTGAACTTCATCCCCCACCTCTATTCCCCTTTTCAAGTCAAAATTCAAACCCTGAGAAAATTCAGCACAACACTACAAAAAACTTCCCGTAGCAGTTTAACCAGAAACTATGGGAGGCCTAAAAAATAAAATAAAATAATGAACATGTGTTTACCATGGCCAACAGCAGCTCTACACTACTGCCTCCCAGTATCTAAAAGTTATCTGTACACAGCCTTATTTGATAGTTTGATCAAACAATCAAATTCAAATTCCAGCCAAGAGAATAATGGGATTTTCCCCAACAGCATGCCAAACAAACTCTATACAAAGTAAATTTTCCTATTCGTACAACTTATCTTGCTGCAGTGAGATTGACAGACATTACTGAATTGCCCAAACTAGACAAACAGCCCAACGATTTGCTACTATTTAATTTCTGAATTTTTTTTTAAAAAGCAAATTATTTTATTTATGGTGTAAAATGTGAGAACACATACACATTATAATAGATACCATGCTAATCTTTGTGCTAGTATTAACTTCCTTATTCTTCATTTCCTGTTGGGTGTCAAAAAATTGCTGCTCAGAAAGCTACAGATCTTGCCTCAAATAATTCAGATTCATAAGGAGTGTACCACTTTGGGGATTTTCTGCAAAGGAATGTGGATAGCAGTAAATCTTCATTTACTATAGAGTTCTCTTGCTCTGGGCATTTTCTATAGTGGGCAAAAGTAATTATTCACTATAATTTTAATTTGTATGGAAACACAGACTTCCCCCTTTAAAAAAAATAAACCAATATTATGTTAGGTTCATTATTACGTTTTGTGCTTCTGACTCCAATTACAAAATACATATTTGACACAATCCATATGAAGATTAGCCATGAGAAATCAGTAAGGTATGTATCTCCACTTGAAATCAGTGGGGTTTAAAAGTGCTTATCTAAGGCTGGATCATGCCATTTATACACAAGACAGAATTTAACATTAAAAAAATGAAATTTCTAATGCACAGAGAAGTTATCATAACGAACAGTTACTACTGTTTACGTTTGAATGTCCACATCACTTAACAATTTTTTATTATTTGATTTATTGATTTTTCTCAGTGTTTTCACATATAGCTAAATGCAAATAAAGTAATTTGTTTAAAACAGAAAATCTGTTTCCAGGCAGCAGAATGAAAAAGTGAATAACTAGTCCCTAAACAAGTTGTTTTAGTTTTGACTCAAATATTTGCTGTAGAGGATTGACTGCTGCCCAAAATCACTTCTGTAGGCTTAGACTTAGAGCACTGTGTGGTTATGGAAAGAACTGAATCTGCTTCTCATATGGACAATTGAATATCATGGCACTCTACCCAAAGCTGCACTGCAGGGAGACAAAAAGCTGGTATAAGTACAGTACTAAAACACACCATCTAGCAGCCCCAGTCTGAAACACAGATTCAAACATTCTTGCAGATTGTAGAGTTTCCCACCCCCAAGTGACCTTTGGTTGCAACCAACATGCTGCA
Source organism: Podarcis liolepis (assembly GCF_965112155.1). NCBI lineage: Eukaryota > Metazoa > Chordata > Lepidosauria > Squamata > Lacertidae > Podarcis > Podarcis liolepis. The sequence goes on along the minus strand of NC_139557.1, from coordinate 66,374,258 downwards.
GCGATTTAGTTGAATCAAATTTGAAGGGTTATAACCTTATCTTAATCACATTTACTTAGAGGCAAGTCTATATATAGCAAAACACACTATGCAGGACCAGCCAGTAACTTTTTCAACCTGGAGTGCACATTACATTTAGGGAATGAACGGGGAACACCATTTTTAAATGCCAATGCTGAACCCACACTAGGGAATTTTGTTTTGGCTCAAACTGCAGTCTATGTTCACAATGTTAGAAGTTAAAGACAATCCATTCAACATGTGCACAGCACCACCAAGTTTAGGAAAATAAAACCCAAAACCTCTGGCACTTTCTTACAGACAAGAGTCTCAACTAGTTTAGGCTGCTTGCAGATTATCACAAATTCATACTATTTCCAGCTTCCAACATGACTAAGATTATTATTTATGCATTTTCATAAATATTTTTTTAAAATAAATTCATATACTCTTATTACACTATGGCTTTGGTGCAACCTTCATTAGCTAAAATATACTGCTTCAATTTGGCACATCTTAAATCCCTCCTTTCGTACAAATCAAAGTAGGAATCTACCAGTTGCTAAAGTGGTAAAATATTCATATATTAAATGCCAAGTTTTGGAAACAATCCATTCCGACGTTAATGTCACTCGGCAATTCATACAGTGAACTTAAGAACACTTACATGGAGGAAAAGTCAATTCAAATCAACGGTACTTGCTCCCAAGTAAATGTGCTTGAAATTCTGGAGACAGCTTCTTTGCTGCTTTTTTTTTTAACTTGCTAAGCAGGTTCTTTGAACTGTATTAGGGGGGGGAAAACCCCAAGAACCATATTAATCTAATGCAAGTAATAAAAATGATTGCTATTAGCCATCAAGTTGTATCCCAGAGTTCAACACTGCTTGAACTAAGGACTATTTCACCTGGTAGTTAAGTCTGATTGGGCATATAAGCTAGCTACGTATCTGATAGATCCTGTTTAAGTGCCTGCACTAATACATTCTCTTAAACACACAAAAGAAGATGTACAGCATGAATTAAACTCAAAACCAATTACAAATATTTTATAAATTGACTAACTGTATTTTCAGGAAAATAAAAAAGGTAGGGTTGACTGAAAGATGACATTTTTTTCCTCATTGTGGTAGACTTTTTTTTAAACTTTTTACACTACACAGCCATAACACAAATGAAAACTTTCAGCATGATGTGCAGTTGAATCACTTTTTTTTACAATGCAAAAAAAACTTCTCTTGCTTTGCACTTGACATGGGCTGTGTTCAGATGTCACACTAAGTCACAGTTTGTTGTGATGGGAATGAGCTGCAGCAAGCCTCACGTGTCACCTTTTTTCTTCTGGTGTGGCTGCGAGAAGTTCCAAAGCTTTTGCTTTGTTTTGGATTAACTATATCGTGTCAGGTCCAAACCTTAAACCATGGTTAAGTGTAACAACGGTTCATCAAAACAGGCCAGCTTTATAATCTATGGTTTGAAAGTATGTTTCAAATAAACCATACTGAAAATTAACCACATTATGTCAGGTTCAGATAAAATCGACAAGCTACGGTTAATCAAAAGCTTCCAATGACCTCCTTGTAGCTACAACAAAGAAAGAGAGAGAGAGAGAGAGAGAGAGAGAGAGAGAGAGAGAGAGAGAGAGAGCGCAAGAGCCCAAATGCTTGCTGCTTTTCATTTCTGTCGCAATAAGCTATGGTTTATAATGACATCCAAACACAGCCACAATATGGTGATGCAAATACAAGAATACTAGATCAGGGGTCCAAGAAGATACTATGTGCATGTTAACTATGTATAGATTCAGAATGGAGCTCGCATACTTCTTTTGTCAGATCAGAAAATTGGTGGCATCAAGTCATTTCTAGTAACAGCTATAATGGCGTGCTCTAAGGAGGGAAGGTATAGATCAGCTACTAGTAGTCCCCTAAGATGAACAACTTTATTCTAGCTCTTGGACCCCTGATTTATTGCAGCCTCCTACAGGAGGATGAAACACTGGCAGCAACAACAATAGCACAAAAACTTTTGGCATATGAAATATTAACACAGGATAGATCCTGCATTGCCCCTGCTCATCTGATACCAAAGTTTCCTTTTTGTCCATGTGTTCTCTTGTTGACTGTTCCCAAGCTCCTAGTCAGCCCACAGGTAAAGACACACACACACTGTGTGGGTGCCAGTTTTAAATATAATGACCCTCAGTTAAAGCTGCATGACTGAGGTAAAACAGTGTGTGATTTGTGCTAGGAAAGATCAGTATCCATTGGCTGACACCCTTGCACTTCCGCTGGTCCTGCAGAAGTTAATCAAAAGGAGATTTTTCTTCAAGGTAAAGTTATATAGATGCATTTGGAAATGCGTTGTCAGAACTGGTACCATTTCTTATCTTTGCATTTCAACATCATCTAAAAATGAAAGAGAGGAACACAACATAGTTACGCATATGGTATGGTACACTGTACAGTTCACTTTTGAAGTTGGTGTAAGGAGGGAATTCTAAGAATAGAGAACTGCCCATTAAGTAAAGAAGATGAATAACTAAATGATTAAGGAGATCAGAGGTACATGAACAAGTGGATAAAAGTTGTGCATGAATAAGCCTTCTTGCTATCTGCCTGTGACAATATAAAGTTTAGTTCCCATACTGCTGGATTCTGGTGTGAAAGCAGAACGAGCCTAAAGTATTTTGCTGCTTGAGGTGAAGCACAAGATTAAGGCTGAGTAATATATAATACTATCCAAAACCAGTTTGAAGTCCATTATCATGATAACGGTTTTCTAATTTTTGACCTGGGAATTTATTGTGAATCATGATGTATGTGTGTGTATGCTATGCAAAAATCACAATATGGGAAAAACCATGAAGCCAGCCAGGGCCTCTACATAGCTCCATCCTTATTTCAGACATTGTGATATATTGGTATATTGTGACGTTTAGCTAGTGATATATTGTTGAAAACCAGCTATCGCCTAGTGATACAAGATGGCACCAACTTCCCCCATTCCTGGCAATTTAACCTAAGAATTCAATCTTACTTAAAAGCTGGTCATTGCCAGTGTCTTCCACTGCACCTGGAGAGCAAGGAGATTAGCTTATGGGACACAAGGCAGGCCAAGTGGCACACACAGCTCTGTCTTTCAACACCTTGTTGCTGCTTCCTGCCTGTCAGCATCTCTCACCTGTGGCTGCCACCTCACTTTGTCTAGTGAAAGGGTCACTCACCCAGTGTATGAGAGAAAGAGCTAAATGTCTTTCTTTTTTAAAAATATGCTTTTTATTAGTTTTCTTAACACACACACACAAATTAACAAAAATGATAAAATAACAAAAAAATCCCATCCTTCCATAAATCCACATGTTCTTACAAAATAACTTATGCCACCATGTTCTTAATTCACAGTTCCTTATCTTCCCCAATATACTTCCTTCTTCCTCAGGTCTGTCTTATTTGTTTAATAAACTGCTTCTTTAATCATTTGGCCATTTTTTCTGTTATCTGAATACTATACTTATAATCCATATTGTGGTTTGTGAAAATTAATCAAAGCATGTCTAGGTTTTAACTTGAGGGCACTGTTGTTGGTTTTTTAAAAACATTCTTTCTAAATTTCCCACTCCTTTTTGAACTTTGGGTTTAGCTGTCTCCTAATTGTCTCCGTCATTTTTGCCAGTTCGAGATATTCAAATAATTTATCCTGCCATTCCTCTTTTGTTGGTACTAATTCTCCTTTCCAATTTCTGGCAATTAATATTCTTGCTGCTGTTGTAGCATATAAGAATATTCTCTTTTTTACATTTGGAATATCTGAATCTAAAATGCCTAAGAGGAAGGCTTCTGGTTTCTTTATGAAAGTTTGCTTAAACATTTTTTTTTCAATTCCTCATTTATAATATTCCCCCAAATCTTAATTTTTTTGGAACCCCACCACATATGAAACAGTGTCTCTTCTGCCTGTTTACACCTCCAGCATGCATTAGATCTTGTTTTATACATTTTGGATAGTTTTCTGGGAGTTATGTACTACCTGTAAAACATTTTCAAAAGATTTTCCTTTAGTGTATAACAGGCTGTAAATCTCCATTCTTTATTCCATAATCTTTCCCATGCCCATAGTTGGGAACCATGTTGACACTTTACTTACGTCATGCGCATGCTTTGAGAAAGAATCAGCACTGGCCATCATGGCTGCTGTTCGTTCTTCCAGTTCTCCCAACTTCTGTCCTCTTTCATCTAGTGCTATTCTGGCTCGTGCCAATTCACAAACTATTCCTGATGCTGCTCCTTTGACCCCTTCAATACCACCAGGACCTGGAATATGCTGGGCAAGGCTCCTTGATGCCTTTCCAGCAGCTGATTCTCCAACTGAATATGAAAAAAGAAAATCAACCAGATTCTATTCAGGATCCTTGCATACAAAAAATGGTCACTAGCTAGCTGATCTCAATACTAAAAGTGGAAATGTCATAAGCTTTGGATAAAACTAAAAGAAAATAAAGTGTTGTGCATCTTATGATTGATTACACAACATATTTAACATAAAAACCAAACTATTCTGATACAATCAATTATTTTTTCGTTTCTGGTTTGCAATGAGCTTGGAAGGTACTGAGAATCTGTATGGAAATTGGGCTATAAATAGCTGGGTAGGTGAGTGCCAGCTTAGCTTACTATTGGTTTCATGACTACAATGCCAGAAATTGATGTGTAGAGATGTCATTGCATCATTTTGCCTTGAGATTTACTGCATTTGTCACTTTACATCTCTTTATGTTGATGTATTAAGTTGTTTTTAAAAAATCTGTTCCATTAAAGATTGATAAATTATAAAGTATTCTTTTCAGACACGTCTGCTGTTCTCTGATGGTCTATAAAGTGGGTGGGTCTCTCAGCATTGCATCATGAGATACTACATTAAAAATTAACTCCAAAGGTAGGATAGTTCTCTTGCACCAAGGATGGAAAACCTCCAGATGTTGGAGGACTGCAGCTCCTAACAGCTCCAACCAGCATGATGCCTTTTCATCTTGAGCTGCTGCTTCAGTGTTGATATCAGCCTTTTTGTTCTTGCCAAGTACTTGTGGATTAGATATTAGACCAGGACTAAGGGACCAGCTATTTATGCATTTTGTAATTTTATAACTATGTAACTTTACTACTTAGTTGATTTTTTTTACACTATGTTATTTTATTTATTGTTGGTTTTTATTGATTTTAGTCTAGCCTAGATTTATTGTAACCATCAGGAGTAATCTTTCTACTGAGCCAGCAAAACTCCAGTAATCGCAAGTCAGTATCCAACCTATTATTCATTTTATCTGCCGTTTTAATATTGTAATCTGCCTTGTGTATTATGACTACAATATATACCATTGAGTATAAATTAATAAGTAATTCTGCATAGGACTAGAAAAAAGCTTTATCTTTAATATTCTACTCTAATTCAGAAAACTGATAGTCCTCAGATAATGGGCATATTAACAGGAAGGTATGTACAATGATATACAAGTAGTTAATATGAGGAAATAGATTGCACTAATCTTAGTTACAAACTGGAACGTGTCCAGAGGGCAACCAAAATGGTCAAAGGCCTGGAAACGATGCCTTATGAGGAACGGCTAAGGGAGCTGGGCATGTTTAGCCTGGAGAAGAGGAGGTTAAGGGGTGATATGATAGCCATGTTCAAATATATAAAAGGATGTCACATAGAGGAGGGAGAAAGGTTGTTTTCTGCTGCTCCAGAGAAGCGGACACGGAGCAATGGATCCAAACTACAAGAAAGAAGATTCCACCTAAACATTCGGAAGAACTTCCTGACAGTAAGAGCTGTTCGACAGTGGAATTTGCTGCCAAGGAGTGTGGTGGAGTCTCCTTCTTTGGAGGTCTTTAAGCAGAGGCTTGACAACCATATGTCAGGAGTGCTCTGACGGTGTTTCCTGCTTGGCAGGGAGTTGGACTCGATGGCCCTTGTGGTCTCTTCCAACTCTATGATTCTATGATTCTAGTTTCTAGTTAATATTTTTGTGTTTCATTTTACAACTTGGGACTGCACTCAATAAATATATTCTACTCATTTTCTATTCTTTTATTTTAAAAAATGTAATGAACTTACAAAGTTCTTCTCTGTCAAGTGATTGTGCACCACCTCCAAATAGGCCTTTGAAGAACCCTTTGTTTGGTGCTTCTGGTGTTTCTACTGGTGTGAAGAGTTCACCCAACATTTCCTTCAAAGAAAAACCATTTTCAGTCATATCTGAAATTTTATTTGGATTTCATAACAAAGGACAAAAGTACTATTAATGCACTCTCATTGTATTCTCACTTGACTTCAAAGTGCCCATACTGTTCCCCCTGTAGATTTTATCATTTTGCTTCAAACAATTTAGCATGCATTAGCTTAACTGAAAAGTTGTTAAGTCGCAACGATAGCTTTACATCACCTTTAACTCAGATGGAAATTCGAGTTGCGGTTAAACTCTGCACTTGCCTCACTTTCTTCAACGTTAAATGTTCTTCACTTACTACAATACACTGCCTTCAAATAAATACTTTACATTTGGTCTTACTGAATGTATTAAACTAAAGATTAAGCTGACAACAGACACACAGAAACATACTGACAATTTTCTGTACTGACTAAAAGTGGGTTGTATCCTGACCTGCTGTTCCTCCTTCCATTTGTGGAAGTGAGACAGATCCAGCGGGGCTCCCTTTTAGGCTCCACAGTCACCTCCCATGCTGTTTCTAGCGGTTAGAAAAAGCATGGGGAAATTCAAACCGTAGAGGGAATGGCTCTGTCCCTCTTTTTTTTTTTTTAACGGAACACATACAAACTAACTATTAAAGCTACTGACAGAGACAAGTAAGAAAGCTACAAGCCTGGACGAAACAGAGAAGACGGAGTCAAGATGCAAAACGAAACTGTTCTGCAAACAAGGGTGGGGACCTGAAAATGGCATTGGAGCTGTGATTTTGCCTGCTACCATTTGAGGGCACTTGATACCTATACTGAAGACATCTCTTCAGTATGCATTTGATCAGGTGCAACTTCTACAGCCCAACTAAATGTATATGGGTTGTGAGAACACAGAGTTTTTCTGAAGAAAAAAAAATCTGATTCAATTCTATTTCCCTGCCCCCAGGTCTCTTTTCCATGCTAGAGAAACCCATCTGGACTTGTTTCATCTCTCCTTCCAAAACAACAGCTATAAATTAAAAGACAAAAGTAGTCTATTCTTCAAATAATGCTTTTACATTAAAAAATAATTACGCAAGAATCTTTTATACTTTACCTGCAGATTTTCACATGTTTCTTGACTATAGGTGATTCTCTGGATTTCTGTAGGTGATACAAGGTACAAAGCTTGCCCATTGTTGGTGAAGCAAAATGTTCTGGCTATCCGCATGTTGGTAAGCGGTAAGTAATATACATCCAACAGCGGCCTTAAACTTGGCAAACTTAAGAAAACAGAAAGGAAAAAATGTTAAAGGTGGGATATGAGCACTTTATCTATTTTCTAAAGCTTGGTAGAGTGCATAAAATGCCTTTAACCCCCCCCCCCCAAAAAAAGCTTACATTTTTCAGAACTATGTAGGCTTATGCAGATTCCTAGTCCACCTACCCTAAGTCCTCCACAACTGAAAGAGTAAAAATATAAATGTATGCAAACTATTTTTCATAAGGATATATATATATAATCTAATTGGTGCATTGTACGTCTCCAAAAATGGTAGCCAGTTTGATTCTTGGGATTTTATTCTGTGTTTTTAAATAGGGCATGAAAAATCATTGTGAAAAAGATGTTGATATTCTATCTTATACACAATAGAAACATTCAAACAAAGAATCTAACTATTAAATGTACACTTAAAGCTCTGTGAGATGCAAAGAGGTGCTATATTTACTTTGGGCAGGGGTACCAACTTGAATAAAATATTGGAGGAGGAGGAGTTTGGATTTGATATCCCGCCTTTCACTCCCTTTAAGGAGTCTCAAAGCGGCTAACATTCTCCTTTCCCTTCCTCCCCCAGAACAAACACTCTGTGAGGTGAGTGGGGCTGAGAGACTTCAAAGAAGTATGATTGGCCCAAGGTGACCCAGCAGCTGCATGTGGAGGAGCGGAGACTCAAACCCGGTTCCCCAGATTACGAGACTACCGCTCTTAACCACTACACCACACTAGCTCTCTGAGCCAGTTTTTGTATTGGGGGGGCAAGTAAGCCCCACCCCACATAATCGATCACATGATGCAATGCACACACATGATGCAATGCACACACACCATTTCAATGAAACCCCATCAACTTTGTTGGGGTCTGGCCTCCTCAAATATTTTATTGAGGACCTTGGCCCCTAGGAGTTGGCTCCTATGACTTTGAGTTGCATCTAGGGGAAAGCAGTGTGTGATTGGAAGACAGTTCATACAACCAAACTCTCTCCCGCCATCCCCAGTGTAGCCTCCTGAAAACACTCTCTAGAGGTTTGTGGACTGCCTGAACAATGCAAGACTGTTGTATGGGGCTACAGTGTGAAGAGGGAATTTCCCCTCCTGATCTTACGCGATTTTCCTCTCATACTGCAACCATGTACAACACTGCTTCCACTGTTCAAGGGGCTTTGGGGGAGAATAGGATGAGGAGGGGAAGAGAGAATTTGGTTGTATCATGAGCTGCCTTCCAGCCACATAATCATTAGATACATTCCCCACTTTCTTTTGAACAGTAGCCCTCTACCCTCACACCATGGTCTCATAAGTTACTTTGGAGCCTCATCGGTTTCAAAAGAAGTTTTCTATGTAGCATGGGGGATGTTTTTAGAGCAATGCAATTGCAAAGCCCCACTGGGCACACAGAACTAGCTGTAAAGTTTCTCAGATCCTGGACATTACAGAAAATCCAAGTAGTGCTTCTAATTTAGGACACATTTCATTCAGTAACTCCAAGGTTGGAACACCAACCACAGACCCCACTAAACTTAGCAGATGCTTTTAAAAGATGTATCACAGGGGGGAAAAGAACAGAGTCTCTTCTTATAGATAATGACTAGAACCGCTGCTAAGTCCTGCCTGGAAATAAAAAACACTTTAAAAGGTAAACTACAATACTGAAAAAATATAGCAGCTGGCCAAATTATGTCTTCTGAATTGTTAAACTTCACTGCACTTTTTCAGATATAGTATACAAAGGGTATTGTGAAGCATATTGTGTTAGTCATTCTTCGTGATCATGAAACAGAGGAGTTGGTGATCTTCAGGGTATGAGCTTGAACCTATTTTATAGGTCACAAACACCAACTCTTCTTTGAACAGGACCGCTGAGGACAAAAGATTGGCAGAAACTAAGGACAACTTCATAGGTGGCTGGAAAAGACATTTGTCAAAGAAATATGATCTAAGATATTCATGAATACCATTTATGTTTGAATAATTTTGATATTTTGGATGTATAAGCTGATCAAAAAGCAGCTTAACAAATTTATCATTTTGGTACAAGTTGTATCAGAATATTAAAACACAATAGAGATGACATTCAACTTATGATGGGGTTACGTTACAGGGATAGTGCATAAAGCCAAAATCGTGTATAGTCAAAACATATAGGGTTTAGTGGCGGATGGGAATGCCACCCCCTTAGGATGCCCATCCCTTTGTAATTTTTTTTGCCAAGTGTGTAAAGCAGATGGACACGAGTTAAATGTGCATATGTTGCAAGTTACCAGTACTGAGTCTTTTCTGGCAGCACACTCTAGAATTCCTGTACAGTGGTACCCCGCAAGACGAACGCCTCGGAAGACGAAAAACTCGCTAGACGAAGGAGTTTTTCGTTTTCTTAGCCGCTTCGCAAGACGCATTTCCCTATGGGCTTGCTTCGCAAAACGAAGCTTGCCCCGCAAGCTCCGGGGATAGCGGGGAAGCGCAGCGCGTCTTCCCCGCTGTCCCCGGACCTCTTTTGAAGCAAGGGGCGGCGGGGAGAAGATCGCTTCTCCCCGTTGCCAGCCCCGCAATCTCCGGGGACAGAGGGGAAGACGTGCGCGCCTTCCCCTCTCTTCCCGGACCCCTTTTGAACCAAGGGGCGGCAACGGGGAGAAGCGATCTTCTCCCCTCCGCCCATTGCTTCAAAAGAGGGGACAGAGGGGAAGGCGTGCGGCGCTTTCCCTCTGTCCCCGGACGGTCTCCATAGGAACGCATTGATTGATTTTCAATGCATTCCTATGGGAAACCGTGCTTCGCAAGACGAAAAACTCGCAAGAAGAAAAAACTTGCGGAACGAATTAATTTCGTCTTGCGAGGCACCACTGTATACTTCTTTATTTGAACAAAATGATATTATTTTAAACAAACAAACAGTCTTGACCTACTTGCAGAATCCTATAAACAAACTCTATAGCTCTATGGCATATGCCAATGCAGATTGTTTAGGAAAATATAGAATTATAGAATTGTAAAGTTGAAAGGGACCCTGAGGGTCATCTAGTCCAAATCCCTGCAGTGCAAGAATCTCAACTAGATCATACATGACAGATGGCCATCCAACCTCTGCTTAAAACCCTCCAAGGAAGGAGAGTCCACCACCTCTCATGGGAGTCTGTCCTCTCAATACCTTCATCCAAGTCATTATAAAGATTTTAGAACCCCGCAGAACTCCACATGTTCCTTTTTTCTAGGATGATGAGAAACCATTAGTGAGCACTCTTTGGGTTTGGTCAGTGAACCAGTTACAAATCCACCTAACAGTCATCTAGTCCAGTCTGCATTTTACCAGTTTCTCAGCAAGAATATCACAGGGATTTGTCAAAAGCCTTACTGAAATCAAGATACACTACATCCACAGCATTCTCCTGATTCACAAAGTTTGTAACTATCAAAAAGAAAGAAATGAGATTCATCAGACATGACTTGTTTTTGAGTAACCCATGGTGGGTCGTAGTAATCACTGTGTCCTTTTATAAATGCTCACAAACTGACTGTTTAATTATCTGTTCTAGGACCTTTCCTGGTATTGATGTCAAGCTGACCTATTGGTAGTTATCTGGAACTTTCTTTCGTGTTTTGAAGATGGGGACAACTGCCCACCTCTAGTCTTTTGGGACCTCACTTGTTGTCTAAGAATTGTCAAAGATTATAAGCAGAGGCTCTGAGTTTACTCCCGAAATTTCCTTTAGTACCCTTGAGTATAGTTCATCAGGCCCTGGAAATCTGAATTCATTTAAAGTAGCTAGGTGTTCCCTTACCACCTCTTCCCATCTTTGGCTGCAGCTCCTTCCTTGTATCGTTTATTCTGTCACCATCAGGTTGGGCACTGCTTTTCTTTTGGGTGCAGGCATTGAGCACTTCTCTGTCACCCAATAGCATTTCTCTGTCTTCTCCAATCAGAGGATCTTGCTTGTTCTTTCTCTTGTTTTGAACATAGCCAAAGAAAACCTTTTTTACTGTTGTTAATTTATCTTGCAAGCTTGAGCTCATTCTGAGCTTTGGCCTGCCTGACCTCCCTGCAACTCATGTATACTCTTCCTTAGTGATTTCTCCTTTCTTCCATTTATTATATATTCCCTTATACATTCACTTCTTACATATCAGCTAATCTGTAAGTTCATTATGAAGCCGCATTCATTTATTTAGGTGCCTCTCCCTTTTCTTTCTTGTTGGAACTGTCTATGCCTTCAATATTTCTCATTTAAGAAACTCCCATCCATCTTGGACACCCTTCTCTTAAGAGTATTTCTGACCATGAGACCTCACACAGTAGTTCCTCAAGGTTTTTGAAATCAGCCTTCTTAAAGTCGAGAGCGCATGTCCCATTACACTTAGCTTTCCTGTAGCTAGGTATCATATAACCCAAAAGGACATGATTAATTCCTCCCAAGGTTCCCTATACTTTCACTTTGTCCATCAGTTCCTCTGTGTTGGTGAGGACCAGGTCCAAGAGAGATGACCCCCTTGTTGCTTCTTCCACCCTATTGGAAATGAAATAGGCAATTGAGGAATTGCATTCTTGGAAGAGTTTGAGCTCCAACAGATATCAGGGTAGTTGAAGTCTCCCATGACTACTATACCTTTCCTTTTTGAATGTTTAGTAAGGTCACTTCTACAATTTTTACCCATATTCTCTCAATCTGCCTTCTATGTTCCAAGTCACATATCTCTTCACAAGTGTACATTTTCTTAACATATAATGCTACTCCTCTTCCCTTCTTGTTTGATCTATTCGTTTGGAGCAGGTTGTAGTCCTAATTTCTATATTCCAGTCATGAGTCTCATCCCACCAGGTTTCAGTAAAGCTTATTAGGTCATATTTGCCACCCTGCATTAAGTGATCAAGTTCTAATTGCTTGTTTCCCATATTCTGTGCATGTAGAGTATAGAGAGTCAACTGTGTAGAGACAACTGAAACTATGGGTTATTCTTCTGCACACTGCTGCCTCTGTCCTCTTCCATAGAAAGTCACCTGCCACGACTACAAATCTCTTCCTTTTCTGGGGAGTGACAGGAATCATTCTGTACACTGTACCTTCCACTACCACCTTGGTATGTTTGAGGTTTGCAACCACTGCACTTGGTCCTCTGGCTGAGAATTGGTGTTCGAGATGGGGGAATGGAACCAATTTTGTAGTTCCAGAGACACAGCATGGCTCCTGAAAGTCCTGTTTTTTTGTGCCACATTCCTCCAGGGGTTTGTCTCCTGCACTGGGCAATCTTCCTCCTCCCTAGAGGCACCCTGCCTGCATCTCTGTTCCAGCACAGTCCACTCAAAGCTTCTGATCCCAGGTTAGTTAGTTAATGCAGGTGAGTAAGTTTAAGTAATTCAAAAATACCATTGCAAAGAAGCCAAACTCTTGCAACTAATACTACATGCCCCATAAATCCATAGAGGGAAGATGATGACCTAGAAATCCAACTCCATATGAAATCTTTCCCTCCTACTTTTCCTCTGTTCACACTGTTTCTGTGCGTTTTAAATTCAAATTTAGTCATGTCTAGCTGGAAAGCAGACACTTTTGAGAGACAGATCTGTAAAATTTAGCCTCTACTTTTAATGGCAATAGCAGCTGCCACCCAAAGATATGCTCAGCATATGTGGGCACAGTTCCTTTCATGATGCAGACAACTGTTTCCTTTCTCCCGGTCCTATCAGCTGACAAATGAAACAACAATCTCTCAATCACAGCAAGCTCGTCTGATACTGGTTTTCTTCAGATATCATACTAAATCTTGGTCAAAAAGGTTTAACCAAAGTTAACACGATGTTTAAATTGACAAACTAGTTTACATCTGGCTGGCAAGTAAGAATAAGCTACTGTTTGAAATAGGTAACAAAACATGGGGTCAGATCCAAAGGTTCTGCAAGCCCAAGACCACTTGTGGAATTGATCATTCTCCCCTCCTTCCCATTCTTTCCAGGAGTCACTCCAGAACAGTATGGGCCGAATCATGGGAGGCTGTCACAGAATGGGGAATCACCCAAAATCAGGTTGAGGAAACATACATTAGGGGAGCTCCACAGCTAGCATTCAATCTGTTGCAGCAAGAGTCTTCTGCCTAATTTGGGGTGGCATTCCCACTGCAGCCTTCCATGAGACACCCTACAGTTGAGATTCCACCTTTATTGTCTGGAGCAGCCTTTCAGGGGTGGAGGGGGCTGCAGAGGAGTGGAAAGATCAGTTGTGACTTCCCTTTAGTGTAAGCATTCCACTGAGCAGCCTTTTGGCTTACGATGGCTTGGTACAATGATTCAACTGGCAAAATTTGCAGCTGAGGCACTGCACCATATCATCAAGAGAATAACAAGCAGTAATGGCATTTTTGGAACCGCAGAGTATTGTTTGGATTCTAAACTATGGTTAACACAAGCCACGATTTTAATGATATTTAAGCAGAGCCCTATTAAGTCATAATTCCAAACAAAATGATTTTAAATAGCTGTGAACTGCATTCTTAATGTTAATTAGTCAAGCCAAAAGAAGAAAAATGCATGTAGCAAAGGGATGGCAAAAGTTATCTTTTGCTTCAAAGTCATTCAAAAACTGCATTAAATCACATAAATAGGTAAACAGGTGGCTAGTTCATCAGCAGTCCTGCATACAGGTTACATATGAAGTATGCATATTATGACTGCATGTTCTCCCCATCACTTGTACAGCTTCAGTGTGAACTGAAGAATCCTTTGTTCTAGGCTCTGTTGCAGATAAAATATGCAGCATCTGTTTGACGTATTTTAAAATAAATTGATAATAATAGAATAAGTATATTATTTTAATACTGTAAATATATTACAGCTGCAACACTATTTACCCAACAAATCCTTCATTTTCCCTGTGTAGTTGCAGTCTTATTCACCTATATAACATTTGTTTTCTTAAAGTCTTTGTACATTTTATGTATTTTCAGCAAACACATGTATACTGATTATATTGCCTCCTTATAGTATTGAATATCTTACCTAAAAGTCATTATATGTCCATTGGCACAGAAACAAGCAAGGCAGATACTGTTACTCAGTGCCACTATATCTCCACGAAGGACAAATGAAGTCTCTGTTATATTTTGCTTATAAGTACAGTTCTGTGAAGGCAGTGAAATAACTTTTGCTTGCTTTTCAGAACATATCACTGCATATTGGTTTTCACTGATTTCCTGAGAGGAGGATGGAGACACTGAGACAGGCCGGCGTTTCTTCACCTTATCCTTTTCGTCCTTGTCTTCAGGAACATTGGGTTCTCTCCAGGGTTCATATGCTGGTGGAACTAATGATCCTGTAGTGTCCAGAAAAGCCATTCTCAGTATTGCCCCTTTAAGCCTTAGTATGGTTCCTAGGATACAGAAATAGAGAACTTTGCTAAAATATCTGTACAATTTTTGACTAAGAAAAACATGTCCAGCCTAATAAACTGGAAATGTATCCCTAATTTATAAAGCACTCTTAAACTATTGCCTCCATAATACCATGACATGTAGAATGTGCTTAGGGGTCACTCCTAAACAAGGGTCCTTACTGAAACCGTCTTCAAGAAATACATGTAAGCATATAACTTGTTCTTTTAATGAAGGATCATACTGAAGAACCCATATGAAAGTACATTTATATGTACTTATGTTTGGAAGCTCATTTTTTTAATGAAATACTGCCTTGGATTTGTTCTGTAAAAAAAAGAGTTCCTGTTTGCAGAAGATACTGAGATCCAGCAGAGGGTCTATGCTGGAGGAAGGAATCCCCCCCCCCCGTTCCTTCTTCCTCTAGCCTCCCCATGTTGCTGCTTATGAGCTTCCCATAGGCATCTGGCTGGTCACTGTGAGCATAAGATGCTGGGCCTTTAATCTGATCCAGTAGGGCTCTTTTATTCTTATGCACTCATGTCAGTTGCTGAAACCACTATAACAGATTTTCAGAGATCATAGGGGCGATGATGGAGAGAGAAAAGTAGCTAAAATGGTCTCTCCCCACCCCCCACATATAGTGTAACTCTATGAATCACATGTCTGGATCAAACTACTTCGTTCATACATCTTTTCTCTTTCTTTAACCCTGTGTTGAAATAAGATAATGCTGGCAACATGATGGCAGCACACACACACAAATTACAGTAGTAGATAGGTAGCCGTGTTGGTCTGCCATAGTCAAAATAAAAAAATTCCTTCCAATAGCACCTTAAAGACCAACTAAGTTAGTTCTTGGTATGAGCTTTCGTGTGCATGCACACTTCTTCAGATACACTGAAACAGAAGTTGCCAGATCCTTCTATATAGTGAGAAGGTGGGGAGGGGTGTTACTCAGAAGGGTGGTGGGAATGGGAGATAGGCAGATAGCTGCGAGAGCCTGTTGACGACTCTTAACGACTGTAATAGGTCTTATAGTCATGTATAGTGAGATAAGAATCCATTGGAAAAACCTGGGTTGAACAAAGACATTGGATTCTTATCTCACTATACATGACTATACCATTTCTCACCTTCTCACCCCTTGCCTTTTCCTGTAAGACCTATTACAGTCGTTAAGAGTCGTCAACAGGCTCTCGCAGCTATCTGCCTATCTCCCATTCCCACCACCCTTCTGAGTAACACCCCTCCCCACCTTCTCACTATATAGAAGGATCTGGCAACTTCTGTTTCAGTGTATCTGAAGAAGTGTGCATGCACACGAAAGCTCATACCAAGAACTAACTTAGTTGGTCTTTAAGGTGCTATTGGAAGGAATTTTTTTATTTACACAAATTACAGTTCCTGCTTATCTTTTTTTGGGGGGGTGGTGGAGAATTTTAAAAAAGCAGGATTTCTGGCATCCCTCAGAGGTCCTTTCCATCTATAGGAGAAAACAATACAGAAATCTATAGATAAAGAATAATAAAATTCAGGGGAAAGGACTTGCTCACAATTGCCCTCAAATGCTGTTGTACAGGATAGCCAAATCTACAGATTTTCTAATCCTGTGCTTCCAAATCAAGATGACATGTCCATTTATACAAAGCACAACCTACTTGAAGCATATGGTTAGAAATATTGCAGTTTATGAAATATATTATTTTCCTTTTACACATGTGAAAATGAAATTTTACAGATGAAAAGGATTATGTTGAATTCATATATACCTGATTATATATAAGCTTTAGCACTATAAGAGAAGCCAACAAACACAATTCTCACAAGAAAGTTCACTTTTCTGGCAAAATACGCCAGAAGAAGCCAACAAACGGCCTTCTTGCTTTTGTGCCGATGGCTGTCATAATCACAACACCACATTAAGAATTAAAAGCACATAGTATTTTGCACATTCTAAACTCTGCCTTGTGAAATACATACCACTGGGAGATACAATTACTGGCTGAAGTAGTCTTTGCTCTCCTCCTGGGGGTAAATTCAATGCAATGACTAAAACTGTACCCAACGTAGTGCCAACCCACAAGCAGGGTGAAGGTGCTGTATCAGCTTTTCGTGTGAAAGTCTCACAGAAATGAAGAGCTGAAATTGCTTCTCGAGATTCCTTGTCAATGCTGGTGACACTAGAACTCCTGGATCTGCTGAAGGAGTTGTCTCTAACATCTGAAATATTTAATATTAATTTAAACACAATGAAAAATAGTCCATCTTCACTTTAAAGGACAGTTTAGCTATAAGGCGTCTATAAAAACTCAATTCACTACAGTTAAGTCCATTTCACACATTGCATGTCTTAGGTGAACACTTAAGTAACAAGTGTGAAAGAAATGTGTTTGAACATACACATATATGCCCATCATGGTCTACAAGTATCGACAAGGAAGTGAATCTATGTATCTGTACATGAAAAGTGGCTTGCAGAATATACCATACTTTATCATAATTGCATTTATCTTTTAGATAGGACAACACAGCTGTGATCAAGTAATTTTTTTTAAAAAAGATATATATCATAATGTTGCATGATGCGCCGTTTCTCAGACCAGCTTGGTCATTTTCTTTCTGACTAGTTTTATGAGATGCTATGCACTATGGAGGAAAATGTTGTAAACATATATTAAGTTCTTTTACAAACACACACACACACACATACACATACACACTTACACACAGAGAGCTATTGATTTCTTTTTTAGTTCAGATTAATAGTTCTCACTATTTTTTAAGGCTAGTTATTGCAACTTTAGGACAGAGGATCTATTTGCTTATGTAAATTAGATGAACCCATAAATGTACTTCCCCCCCCTGAAACACCAATATAATGTTAGGTCAGATTTCTGAGCTAAAAACTAGAGCCCAGACACTTAAAATATATACTCTCATAGACCACCCAGCCACAGAATCTATTGAACGTGTGTATTTAATGTGGAGAGATAGGGAAGGGGATGGTGGTAGAGTATGATACAGTTGTCTAGATAAGATTAATTATGGGTGTTTGCTTTAGTGTATCTGTAGCATACCGTTAGCAACACAATGACGGTATTTGATAAAGGTACAGGGCAGGACCTTTCTATGGCAGTAGCATTAACTGTGAAGGCCACTGCATAAGAAGGTCAGTGCATGCCCATCTCTTTTGATGTTATTAAGCTTATCAGGAGCTATTTGTTTCCAGTAGGGCTTTTGTTATTGATGATGATGTTGATGATGCTTCTATTATTTTGTTATATTGCTTAATCTTATTGCTTAGTTTTAAAGTGTAGTTGTACTTTCAAAATTGTGGTTTTATTTTTATGACAGAAAGTTTTATACAAAAACTCAATACTTCTCAAGTTTGTAAAACAGTGAGATTTCCAAATTGTGTGTCCCAAGAGGAGCTGAAGTGTGCCTTGAAAAGTTAAGCCACCATGTTGAATGCACTCAACTCTCTATGCTAAAGTAGCAAGAACATAGCATTGTTCCTCCTATCCTTTGCCAATATTTGAGCAGTGAAGGCATCTTGAAGGAGAGAGGAAGAACACACTGAGATTTTATGACACAGTTCAGTCCATGTAAATATATTGTTCAGATTTTAGATCCATTGAAAGTATGAAAATGATTTCTGACCTATTAAATTGCCATACTGGTCATACTGTCCCTTTCAAAAGTACAGTATGTTAAAATCTCATTTTCATATGAACACCAGACTTTTAAACCTGATATTATATAGTGATTTGCTGCATTTAGTAAGCATGTTTGTAAAGAAGAACTGCAAAAAAGCAGAAGGATCAGAAAAGTGTGAAGAAATACTGAAATTTCAAGATTAACATGCACATCTGTAACAAATAAGATAAACCAAAAACCTTATAATTCACTGAAAGTAGGGGATATGCCTGACATTGATTTCTGCCTCTTTGAATTTTAGTTTGTACCTTTCTTTTGATGGAGAACTCTACAGTACTATTTCCTTAATAAAACAGCAAGGGCTTTAATGGACACGTAAATTTGCTAAGACATAGTTCAAGAAAACAGGATGATTTCATAAAGGCATTCAGATTTAAACATGAGCGTATGCCTACTGTACTACTAATATGTATATATGATTTTAGTTTTATATGCTAATGGTCCAATCAAAATCAATAAAGACTGACACACAATTATATCCCCATGGATCTTAAAACCTAAGGCCTCACTACTGAGGCCATGATCTGAAGAACTATGAAGTTCCATTTGCTAAGGGTACTTAAATTTTTTTTTTAATTGTATCCCACTACTCCAGAATAGCAAACTATATTTAAAAGTAATGGTAGTTTCAAAGGTAGCTGTTTGTATTCTTGCCTAAGTTTCTCAAACTGTGTATACAGTTGCAGCAACACCCCACTGTGATTCACATAGCAGTTGATTAAATACTTGTTTTAAGACTCAGGTGATTGATTAGATCTTAAGAAATATTATGTAGCTGAAGCAGCAGCCTATTTATTCAATTTATTTTTTACATTTATATCTTGCTTTTACTCTAGGGAGCACAAGGCAGCACACGTTATTCCTCTGATGCCTCTTTTATTCACACAACAGTCATGTGGAATAGGTTGGGTTGAGAGAAAGTGAATGACTCAAGTAAGCCAGTGAGCTGAATGACTCAATAGAGATCTGAATCTGGATCTTCAAGTCCTAACTCAACACTCTTATAACCACTACACCACACTGGCTATGAAAAGAGGTATATAGGCTTTCCTTAAACTATTCTTGTTTTCCATACAGTGTCCAAACTGATAATAATGTGAAACATGGTGATTAAAAAACAAGAACCTAAGAAGAAAATGTTATGTCTTATTTCAGTAGATTTCCCATGGTTTTAAAAGATAAGAATATAAAAGTGGCTCCAAGTAGATGGAAAAGCATTTTGCTCACATGCATTAAATACTGTCAAATTCTGCAATACAACAATGGAAATTAAATGGACTCCCCCCTACTTAGTAGTTAGGTCACTGTATGTGTTTCTTTTTCCGCAGCCTTTTCAAAAATTGTAAACATCATTAATACAGGCTTTGAACAAACACTTACCTAACTCAGGTTTCAGTTCAGTTGGTAAGCTTAATTTTCTAGACATCTTTGCTGAAAAATAATGTATAGTTTTATAATAAAGCTAGAATGATCACATTTTAAAGAGTTTATGAAACTAAGAATTTAAGCTGTTGGTTTCCAAAATAAGAAATCATATACAACAGTTGTAAGCAAGGAAGGTATGCGCATTTACACATATATTTGTAACAGGTTTTAGTGACAAGTGTGCAGTCAGAGTATGACAGTGTACCTTCTTTGGAGGTATGAACAGTTAAGAACATTAGTAGTTAAAATTCTCAGAATCTCTGGTGTCTTTATTGTAGTGCACTGTAAGTCATTATTTTGTATGATTTCCCTGGCACTAAATGGTTTTAAAAATTGAGTCAAGTTTACTTAAGCATCTTTCCAACCACCTCCCCCAAACAATGGAATACTAACACTACAAAAAGAATAAAAAACCGCTGAACCACAAAAAAATGATAAATTTTAGAAAAATTCACAGAATTACACTGTAAAGTTAAAGATCACATAATAGTGGATGTGGCTACTGGGAATATACTGGAGACAAATTTGTATAGAAAATAAGTTCATGAACTATGTTCCTGGGGAAGGACTCTTTTCTCCACTGATGAGGCCAAGTTAGCCAGAACCACCATTGGCAGAGGGCAACTCCATCAAGCCCCTACCTGCAAGGAATCTAACTGCTGTCAAACAGCACTGTTCAACGGAGGGAAGAACCATGTGGAAGAAGCATCCCTGACCCAATTAGGGTACCATTGCTCCTCTAGTTGGGCGGGGACAAGGCAGAGACAAACAGAACCTGAAGCAGTCTGGTCCTGTGCTCTAGAATACAACATCTACATGGGGAAGCCAACCCTGCTGAGAATGCAAACAACAAGATTCATACATATTGGTAAGCTGTCTTGACATATGCAAACCACTTTAAGAATTTTTTGCTGAAAAGCAGGATATAAATGTTCTAAATAAATAAAGCAAGGTAATACTATGCTGCAAGTCAACTGGACAGAAAAGTGAGGAGGCGATGGAACAGTCAAAGAACATACTGTACTAGTTGATACCTAAACTCCAAATATAGCTGGAGAAGCCTGTATACTTTAGGACTGGTGAGCCTTTAAGACTACATTTTCCATACAAACTTGCTCAAATGCCCCACTCTGAACCTGAGGCCCTTCCTGGGGTCTTTTCATTGATGGTGTCTAAAAGTATGCAATTCCATCTTCAGGAAGGTTTGCTTGGCTCTTCTTTCTTTCAACAGGTTAAGATCATTTTGTTTAGATGTGCTTAAAGTGGGGTGGTGGGGGAGACAGGAGAAAGCGTTGCTGCTGCTTTTTTTTTTAGTTTGTTTTATACCGGTTGTTGTAAGATGCTGTTTTAAATTTTATTTTGTTTTATGTGATGTAAAATTGTTATGCTTTATGTTTTGTTTGTATGGTATTGATTTTAACCTTGCTAGTTGAAAAACCAGTTCTGAGAGATTTAGTGTAGACTTTAATATGGTCACATATTACATTTAGATATCATTTTGAACAAGTTGATTTTTAAAGGCCACTTACAAGTCTGATTTTTAAAATTTTGCTAGTTTTGCATTTGCTTGGTAAAAAATGTATTTATTCACCCAGGTCCCAGTGAGGACCTTGACAGCCATAGGAGAGACAGACAACGACACATGCACACACAAAGAAATTTGTAGCCATATTAAAAATGCAAGCAAATTTCAGTGAGTTCTGAAGACCTGGTCAGAAGTATATATAAAGACACTCATTATTACTGGAGTATTTTAATCCATCTCCCCATCAAAATTGCACTCCGCATCAGCCAATAGGAAGTATTCAGTGAAAGGCACCACAACAAACAGCTCTCAAAGAGCCCCAGACAAATCCCATCTAGGACGCATCAAACCCCAAAGCTTTAGATCTCATCAGATAGGGACAATGCACACATGCCTACAGTAGGAATGTTACTGGTGTTTTCAATGAAAGTGGCTCACTAAACACAGATCTATGAACTGTAGATAAAAGCAAATCAGAAATTAAATTCTTTTAAATCAAAGTCACCACTCTTTGTTTAAAATAGGCAGCCACTATCAGAGTAATCTACCTGAGAAGGCCAAACATAACATCTAAAGAGTCTGGTACTGAATTATGACCAATACAGATTTAAAATTGTACCAAGAGACATGACCACAGAACATAAGCGGGTGATCTAATCCTGCTCACTGAAAACACTGACATTTGCCATAGAAGCAGCAATTGTTATGGACAAATTAGTATAATTCACACAGTACCTCTTGAAAGGAGTTCATAAATTGTAATTATTGGGCATATCAGCCTAGCGTGTAGATAAAACTGACACAGTGAGAACAGCATATAAGCAACAACTCAGAGGGTAAACCAATTGTCTCTTTTCCTTTACTTCTTTGCCATGCCTGCAGAATTTGTGCCATACCAACTTAACAGCAGTTTAAATCAGTAGGCAAAATTAACTAGCTATACATTTAATGGTGCCTGATTAATTACAGGAACCATTTTGAAAGCAGTTCATATAGTTAATCATCTCCTCTAGCAAAACAGTCATCTGCAGTCCACACCACCAGAAAAGACCTTCTACTGAGGAGGAGGGCTTGCTTGTGGCTCCCCATGTTCATGACACACACAGTTTCAGAGGATATTTGGGATAACTAATAGTTATTTCCCTTGGCAACTCTCTTCTATTGCTGTGGGTTTATTTTCTGCTTACTTTATTATTTATCTCTTTTTATGTTGCATGAATTCTGTTCAACACAAAATTGAGATATATCATCTTAAAATAACAATAATTTTAACGTTCTTTGTATGCTTTTTTTCATTTCTGCAAGCCAAACAGCTGAATCTTTGTGTGCCTTTGAGTTTCCTCCAAATATATCCTTGCTATGTTGGGTGAGGCCCAGAGAAAAAAGGATGCCAGCCACTGCAGAGCTGCCCAGCCTGGAACTGAAAGATGAGGTCGTTAAAGTCAAAGTAGATCAAATTTCGGAAATATTGTGCCCACCACAGAGTCACCTGGCACACTACATCTCCTTTCAGTGCCTAGACTGTTAGAGCAAGAATACTGTTCCTGCCCAGGAAGAAGCTCACCTGGCCCAGAACAATTGGTTTCCCCCCAAGGTCCTCTCACTTAAATGGATGGCTCTGCAGCATCCTTCCTCCAGCTGGCAGCCATCTGCTAGGTTCATGGGGTGGGGAATAGACTGCCTACCCTGGAGGTGCAGGGGCTGGAGGAACAGATCACCTGCCTAGGGGTAAATCTTGCACAAGTCCTGGATAATTTGAAGACCTGTAGAAAAAGCATGGCAAACTTCCTGGACTGTCCAACAGAAGTCTGCAAGACTGCTATTCTGTCTTATCTTAAGATAAAGCTGATGAAAAAAAGTATGAATAGTTGTCATGAGCCAGACTTAACCTCCAGGAGCCCTCTTGATAATATGCCTCCTCTTTGTATACAGAGTAACTAAGATTACACTCTTTGAAGTCTTTCTGCTGCTTCAGCAAACAGCAGAATACTACTACTGACTGCAACTGGACATAGCAGAGGCCACTTTCAAAAGTGGTAATTTGCCAAAGATTTTCTTTGTCCTATTGCATCCATGCAGAGCCTTATGGTGGATTTATTCCAGAGGTCAATGGTCTTCTGTTCCCTCATTCATCCAGAGGGTAGAATCTTCTGTAACCAAGTCAGACATTTCACTAGTCACTTTGCAGATAAAATGCTCACATTGTTCTAACCTTCATGCCACAATTAGAGCAGAGTCTGAACTACAGTTTGCTCTTCCTTGGATTTAGCTTTGCCACTATCTCACGGCGATAGGATGTTTGGTAAGGCACATGTGCCATATGGACATTGTATGCACATACACCTTGACTGGTAAGAGATAGGCTAGCATCTCAAGCGGAGAGAGGAGGGAAGTAATCTTTTCTTGTCAGCATCAATCACTGCCATTTAATGCAGCAGACCAACCAATGCCACTCATGTGTCCCTGGGTGCTGGTGGAGTTGTGAGGCAAACCTTCAGTTTCTCTCCCTCCTTTGTTATTTCTTTTTCTCTTTTGACTGCACACAATGGCAAAGCAGCAGATTTTTACCTGGAGGTAACTGGTGCTGCATACAGGTGTGTCATGCATATCATGAAGTAACACAGCTGGAGAACTAGTGGCATGATGGCAACATCCATCTCCATCCAGAGTTTGTCTCTGAAAATGAACCTAATACTTTTGACTAGCATATCTAGCACACATCAATAAATTTGTGGCATCTTCTAGGATTCTTTTTACAGACACTTATGCACAATGCCACACAGGCTAACTGGTTAGTTACCCATTATGCAGGTGCTTCCTTTAATCATGGAACTGCTTGTGGGTGACAGTTTTTGTGAGAGCGAATCTCCCCGTCATTTCCTTTTTACTATGCTAATAAGCCAAGTCAAAAGACAGCAAGTAGAAACTTCCTTAATTTGAGAAGCTTCTGGTTTTATTTCCCAACCATACTAGAGTAGTATGGCTGTGACTTCTTTGTGGCTGGATACCTCATTGCTCTCTTGACATTTGAATGAAAGCAGCACATAGAATGGGCATCACAGCATCCTAGAAGCCAGTCCTGTTGACACAGGAAGAGTAACAGTGGAAAAGAAGCACTTAATTTGTAGTGACTTGCACACAACTTGCAGATTAACAGATATGTTGTTTCAACACATTAAAACTAAATCTATAAAATTCCCTTTGACACCGAACGTTGTGATAAATTGAAGATATTAAAGAAGAAACATGATCAAGAAAATAACCATTAGACAACATGCTGTAAATATGCAAATTTAGAAGAGAGATAAGCCACTGTGGTTACTCTGAAATATATATTGTTACACATAATTAGTAAAATCTCACAACAAGTAAACAATTAGATAGAAATAATGATAAATGGGAGAAAGTCTGCTAAGTAATTTAATTTCCATTCAAACAGATGACCAATAGGTTTCACAGATATACTCTAAAATAAAAAGCAGAACAACCATATCCAAGCAATAAGGTTATTTCTTATGCTCTTACAACAGAAGGGTTCAATCCACCTTATGCATGTACTGCAAACTTGATAAGTAATTTGCAATTTAATTGTCAGTGATCAAAGATCAATTAGCAACAAGGATTCAGAGAGAATACACTTATTGCTGAAATACATGAATTAAAATGTTACGTACTTTATTGCCAAGAAGCTAAAACCATTGTTCATGCATTTCAGAATTAGCATTAACACTTTGAGAACCTATGTTAAAACCATTTTATACGGCAATGCTCACAGGATTGAACCCTTTCAGTATTTCTGAATAGAAACCAAAACCTTTGTAGAAGAATGTGCATATACAATTAGAGAAAATTAAGAGCCCAATCTCTTGAATTGTGTTAATAATTGAGTACAGTATATTAGCAGAGAAGCAGCCCAAAGGAACACCACTTATGGTTAGGAGAATATTAATTTAACAAATATAATGCAGCGTGCTTTGTTTTGCTGCAGAGTTAAGCGCTGCATAGAATAAGGTCCCAGGTAAGGAGCAAAGGAGAATTTTTCTAGTTCCTACCTATATCATTGGCTACCATCTTGGAAAACTTTCTGCTTTTGGTCTTCACTGCAAATAATATTTCAATACAAATTGTCAATTTACTAAAAATATGAGCTAATGAAAATTTATGATAATTCTCTTAAAAATAAAAATACTATACCCTTTTCTATAAAATTATTCATTTTTTGATCATCATCAGAATTGTTGGGAGAACCAGAACCTAAATGAGTGAAGATAAGAATGAAAGGGACATACGAAATGGATATTAACAAAAAAGGATGCATACAAAAAAATTATGACAGATGACAAAATGAGAAAGACTATATATCCTAATCCATATCATATGCAACAATAAACCCCTAAATAAACACCTCTTTGGGTATTATGGATGATTTATAATTCTAGGCTTTTTTCCTGCAAAAAAAAGGGAGTATTCACCTATATCTCCGGCTTTATGCCCTTAGAATTTGCATAAAGACACCTACATTTGAGACAGATAACTTTTGCATCTTCCATGTTTTACTTTCATCATACACAGCTTTAATTTTTTGAACTTATGCTGGTGCTACAATTTTCTAGTACAGATGAGACCACACAACCAAAGGAAAGCCTAGAAGATACATATTTTCTGATGGGAATTGGGAAACGGGAAACAAAACAGTCTGGAAAGGTTGCTTGTGTTCAGATTAACAAAAATATTCACATGATAATAGCAGGGATTCTAGTTCACATTTTAAATGTCAATTTTTGTATTATCAATATTGCCAAAATAATTCAGAAGAAATAGCTTCATTTAGGTCTAAAGCGTGTTCCAGTGCACTTATCTCTGTAATAACAAATGAAAATATAGCTACTTTTGCCAATTCTCTGTATTTCAATCCAAAAGAGAAAAGATTTGAAGTGTGGTTGTTTTGCTATTACTTAAAAAACTAATTGGAAATAACATCCTTTGTTTACCTGTAAAAATGAATTTTGTAAATAGTTTTCTGCATGCATATATTTATTACATTTTAACTAAGAACATAAAAAACCTTCCCTCCCTTCTCTATGCATACCAACATTGTACAGATGAAAAAAAAATTAATGATACAAATGATATCAGGAACTACTACTTTCAATAACAATACTTGCTGAATTCCTTGGGAATATTACATTCATTCTCTTCTAGTGATGGGAGGCACTCTCCTCCCTACCCAAGTCAGATTCATGATTGGGTTCAGCAAATTAATACACATTATTAAAAAATGGCTCAATCCAGGGATCACACTTAAAGGCAAAATTGTATCTAATCAAAATCCAATGGTGGGTGGGATTGCCAGAGTCATTTCCCCCAGAACCCTGCCTGCTTTTTAAGAATCAATAAATAAATTTGCCATGCACATAAAGCTGAATCTGCACAAGTTAAATGTGTGTAAGTTGCAGGCTTACTGTACACAAAAAGCCCCTGTTCACACTCCTGTGGTGACACTGTAAGCCCCCCCCCCCTGCTTGCTCCCTGGATTCTGTGATGATGATGATTTTGCTGCCGCTGAAAAAGCAGTCAGGGAAGCAGAGGGAGGTTTTTTTTTGCAAGGTCCAATTAAAATCTAATCCACTGAAAAAGTCTCAACTCCTATTTAAGAAAAAGATAGCAACTTGCCAAGTTGCATAGCTGAAATAAAGATTCTAAAGTTTAATGAAATCGCTACTCACTCCTTGCTTCCTATTCTTATACTACTTTCCACCCTGTTGGTTAATTTTACTATAACAGCAGCAGAAGTGACAAAAGTGGGATGACCTTTTCCCACTTAAATTACCTCTGCCAAAGAACAATGAAAGCTCCTACAAATAAAAGATCGTGATGAGAGTAGGAGTTAGAACACATTTCTACTGTGAATAATCTCTTCTTGAAACAGATAGCCCAAGAGACATAAAACACATTCCCCTTATAATATAGTATTTCCTATAGTAATGCATTCTAAACACTGTAAATAACAAATAATGACAAATATATAAGAATAGCTTTGAGGCAAACCAAGTATTCAGCTGTATGTACTTGTCTGAATTGTGTATATTTGAGAAAACCACTGTAAAGTTCAGTGGCATAGTAAAAATCCTTCTGGAGCATGAAAACAAAAGAGAAGAGAAGCCTGCTACAAGGTGTTTTGAAGTACTATTTGTTCTAAAGTGTTTCCAAGAACAGTTCATTACCTGAGGTGGGTGACTTGCAACGATCCTCTTGTACAGCTGTTCCTTCATTAATATCACAAAGACCTGCTGTAAAATACAAAGAACACAACAGGTTTCAACAGCTGTGGACCACTTTTAATTCTTGACACAAACATTACACATAAGGTATTTTTGTGCCCAGTGGGGAAACAATCAAATCCGATACTTAATTATATTTTTAACTAAGAGTTTTGACAAACGTGTTTTGCTGTTCAAAGTATCAGTGTTTCTTCTTTGGGGAACAGGATGATTATGAAGATTCAGGGAAAAGGGGAGTTGGTATAGATGTGCATGAAAGCCATTTTTCAATGTGATTTTTCTATGTAATATATGGGATTAATGCAAAATTACCTGTACTGTAAACAAGTATATTACAAAGAAAGGTAACCAAGTTGAATATAAGAATGAACATGTAAGGACAAATAGATTACATTTAAAAACCACCATAGACTATAAAAAGCAAGCTAGAATTAGTAATATTTAACATGTTTAAGTATTTGCCTACCAGTGTCGTCAAAACAGATCAAATTTTGATGAAAGGCCTAAAAATACATACTTCAGATATACTGATCTATTTGATAATCTGTGCCCTTCTAGGCCCAAGAAACCACTAATTTCAGAAAACACCATGGTGGTGAAAAATCCAGGACTGTGGTGGTTGTTTGGAACTCTTGCTCAATCAAAGTGACAGTCAACATGTGATTTTGGCATCTAGACCGTTGATAAGGATAAAAAAAGCACTGTATCCACTACAAAACCGAAGTAGCAACAACAGGCATCACTACAGATGATGAAATACTTGGGCTGCTTTGGAAGGAGATGCTGTTATGAAAGGTGTTGAAGTGTAAAGGTGACACTGAAAGGCAGAAGTACAAAGCCTCACAAAGCCTCATGTCAATCTGTTGTTTGTTATCTTATAGTTCTAGGTTTCTCTAGGTCCATGGGCTTTGCAATAAACAAGGCTGTCCATAATGTTGCTTGCTAGGCACTGAAGAGCTCTTGATTTTCTTTGTAAAATCACAGGAGTGAAGGCTTTCTTAACACACACACACACACACACACACACACACACACAGTGTGTGTGTGTGTGTGTGTGTGTGTGTTATAAATCAAACTACATTATTCTACTTTAATATCTAGAACTCTTCAGAACTCCACAGGCAGCTAGGCAGCCTCATGCTGGAAGACTATCAGAGATCTGTAAAATCTATGAGAGGATACACACAAGCATTGGAAAAGTTGGTGTGGCGAAAAAAAGAGAAGCAAAAGTATTCCTGACAAAGAGCCAGGCCATTGCTCCCATTCCCCCCAAAATGTTAAATGTATGGATCTGGGAGTTTTAAATGGCCTAATAAAGGTACCACCCTAATATGGATTACAGAGAAAAGTAAGGGAAAGGTAAAAGGACCCCTGACCATTAGGTCCAGTCGTGGCAGACTCTGGGGTTGCGGCGATCACCTCGCTTTATTGGCCAAGGGAGCCGGCGTACAGCTTCCAGGTCATGTGGCCAGCATGACTAAGCCGCTTCTGGCGAACCAGAGCAGCTCACAGAAACACCATTTACCTTCCCGCTGGAGCAGTACCTATTTATCTACTTGCACTTTGAGATGCTTTCAAACTGCTAGGTTGGCAGGAGCAGGGACCAAGCAACGGGAGCTCACCCCATCGCGGGGATTCAAACTGCAGACCTTCTGATCGGCAACCCCTAGGCTCTGTGGTTTAACCCACAGCGCCACCCGCGTCCCATACAGAGAAAAGTAAAACCTTTTAATTTCCCCCACAAAAAAGCCAACCATTTGTTTGTAGTTTGGCAGCCTTAAATCCAGATGGGCTCCTGTGCCTGTAAATCATATCCACTTTGGCCAAAAGTAGAAAGGGTTATTTCCATTTTTAGATTTTCTATTATAATATTAGTTGTTATTATTATACACCATTCACCACAAGGCCCTTGTTAAAAACAGTTAAAACAGATTACATCTAAAATATGTGTAATGTGTATGGGTTGCTTGTGCGTAAGTTGCCGCCTCTCCAGGCTTTGTTGCCTTGCTAAACCTTTCAGTCTGGGCAGCCCTTCACTTCGTGGCTGCCTCAGTCGCTAGCAGAATCAGTCAGTGGGCGTTTCTTAAATCTTTTCCAACATAAAAGTTGTTTGACACCCAGTCTCCTCCTACTCTCTCTGCGCGGAAGTCTTCTGCGCAGGGTGGGCATGGGTAGCGGAGAACCCGTGCTCTCCCCGCTGGTGTCCGGTGAAGAGTCCTGGAGCCCTCTCACCGATTCCCCCATCAGCCCCTCTATATGTTGCGCTGGTGTTGCGCTGATTTGCTTCCCCATCTGCGGAGCTGCCTCTCCCCCTGCTGGGCCCTTCTCCAGCATCATTTGAGAGCCTTCCCTCCGCCTCTAGCTCCGATGTCAGTTCCCTGACAATATGTATTTCAGGTATCAAAGGCCAGAGTAAAGAGGTGTGTTCTAAATGAAATCCAACCAGTAACCTGGCTATTGTATTTTGGACCAGTTGCAGTTTCCAAGTCATCTTCAAAGGCAGCTCCACATAGAGTGCATTGCAATAATCCAGCCTGGAAGTTATCAGTGGATGGAGTATGATGATCATGCCATCTCAGTTCATAAGAGGCTAGAGCTGTAAACCAGTCAAAAGCTGGAAAGAGGTATATCTAAGCATCAATGCCAACTGAACCTCAAATGACAATACTGGATCCTGGACTATCCTCCCCTCCCAAGCTGTGCAGAACACACCATGCCCC
The DNA here is from genome assembly GCF_965112155.1 of Podarcis liolepis. Classification (NCBI taxonomy): domain Eukaryota; kingdom Metazoa; phylum Chordata; class Lepidosauria; order Squamata; family Lacertidae; genus Podarcis; species Podarcis liolepis. Next base: position 66,343,779 of record NC_139557.1, on the reverse strand, counting down.
CACGTCCTGGACTCAACAACTTAGAACACATAATACCTGTGTTTTCATGATTCACCTTAACTTATTGGGCCACATCTCACCCATTATTGCCTCCAAGCATTGGTCTAGCACCCACATATTGGCGACACCTCACATCAAACCCCCTGATGAGAGCCCAGCATTTTCAGATAGATGTTACATAGCATGGAGGACAAGATGAAACCTACAGCTCCACTCCCATGGTGCCAAACAATGGTCCTCCCCAAACTATTCTCTGGAAACAGCCCTAGGAGCAGGAACAGAACCAATGAATTGCACTGCCCTCCATTACCCTCCATAGCGAAGAGAGAACAGAGAGCTTCATTTTACAGATCTGCTCAAAACCTGAATTAGAGATTAATCCAGAGACCACAGACCAACACAGAGAGACAGAAATTTTAAGAAATGCACAGTACAATACTGGGGCCAGTACACACCCTATTGGGTCATCTTCTATCCTGCCATTTGCAATTACACCTTTGTTGTTTAGACATGTCTGCACCTGCACCCCAAGAACAGTTAAGGTCACTTTTACTTTAATGAAACGTAGGACATGTATAATATTGTATCATCATTTAACTATACAGTGAATTCTTAATGAGTGCCTGGCTTTAAGTCCAGCACAGCAGGAGACACACCTAAGCCTCTTTTGCAAAGTTCACATTTTGAATTTTGCCATTTAGGGAGGGGATGCTTTAAAATTCACCCACACTTATTGTGTAGAAGTATTTGCAGAAAATAACTTCTAGGCAGTATCTGACCTCAGTAGAACCCACCACAAGAAAGATGCATCCTGGTCACTAGGAAAAAAGGAAGGATAAACTTCGGAGATTCCAGGGACTACTAGCAAATAAGACAAGCAGGAAAAGTGCACTAAATGGAAAGGAGAAACAGAAGGCTTTCCCAGCTGGATAAATGGGTCTTTATAACAAGTTTTAGGTTTGTTTTAAATTGATTTGTTTTTGTGTTTTTAACCACTTTAAATTATTTTATATATAAATCACCTTGAGACAGTGGTTTAGAAGGTGATTAATAAATTAACTGTAATACCAATACTAATATTGTCTGGTGTACATACAACACACTCAACAATCACAGCTCTGACTTCACTCGCTGGCTAAAAAGCAGACAGAGCAGACTGACAGAGGCAACCAGGCTAGCTCATTTCACAGAAATTGCTTAGAAGGGTACCTGTACATTTTTGCTTCATAACTTTCTTTTCAGGAGGGTTAGAGATTTACTTTTTTATTAAAAATAAAAAGGAAAGTTCAGAGTCTTGGTCCTTTGTCCAAGGGCACCAATGTCTTTGTGGACACCACTGCATGCATTTGTGCACATTTGTGGGCACCACTGCACATTTGTGACTTGCATTCTATTATCTACTAATGCCACTTTTTTACTGTTGCTTGCAAAATAGATGAAGGATGTAATCTGGATCTTATTGTATCCAACATTCCATATTGATAGTATTTCAGGTAACAGTCTATAATTATATTAATATAGAATTAATCTCTGCTGATATGTTAGTGAAAGAAGCTGAAAAGTAAAGGCTATGGTAAAATATTCAGGGTGATGAATGCATATAACCTAATCAACTGGATGTTAAAACACTTTATTCTTATGAGATGACTTACTTATATAAGAGGTGCGAAGTTTTTTCACAGACTCTGAATATAAGTTAGAGAGGCCACACATGCAAGAAGCCACAGCCAGCATGCCTTATTGAAGCAATGAGAAAGGAAAGACAAAAACACCAACACAGTATATTTGGAGAAAGAAAAAAAATCTGCAGAAAAACTTTAATATCCAAGCAAACAATGTATTTGTGGGAAATTGTTAGACAGCAACTGAAATACAACAAATCATGCATGTGCCAGAATTCACAGTGTAATATAATTTACTTGTTGTCTTACGTAATATTTATAAAATTTCCCATTAATACTACTAACAATTTAATGACAAAACAAACCTATTCCTACTCAGCTGTTTAACTGTTTCATTTAATAGAATATATTACTAATATTATAAAATAGCCAGACTTACTTGTACTTATTTTTTTAATACAACTACAATTATTTAACCATCTTCAATATGGAACTACCAGGAAAGGTAGGTAGGAAGAGCCAGAATTGCTGGTTATTCAATAGCCATAAATAGTTTTACAACCATTACGAAGTGGTAATTCATGGAATATTGCAGTTTATATCTGAAACATTTGCAGTGTTCCATGTGGCTATTATAGTAATTCATAATTGCATATGAGTACACAAAAAGTTCCATTGGTTACTACCAGAAGAGCAGATCTTCAGTGCCTGATAATAATAATAATAATAATAATAATAATAATAATAATAATAATAATAATAATTTATTATTTATACCCCGCCCATCTGGCTGGGTTTCCCCAGCCACTCTGGGCGGCTTCCAACTGAATATTAAATACAGTGATGAATGTTATTGGTTGAATATTGGTTCCATATCTGATGGTCAAAGGCAGGAACAGAACTTGTGAGAAGTAGGCAGTTCTGACATCCAGACAGCAAAGAGGGTGCCATGGAGATACTGCCATGATCAGACGTTGTGGCCAGAAGGAAGCTAAAAGGACCACTGTGGCTTTTCCTCCCTGATTTTATGAAGGACTCAGGTAAGATCAGAAATCAAGGAATGGTGTACAATAAGCCCAGGCCCAAGGAGACAGCAGTTTACTGAACCTCTACTAATAGGCTCTAAACTATAGTATTAATTAACTATGAAACATATTTTTATACTACAAGGAGGCAGAGTCCCTCTCTGCCTTCAGGATCTTTTTTAAAAGTAGAAGGAAATGGTATGGACTTTGTAAAGGATTTTGGTTCAACAAGAACAGATGCCCCCTTAAATGGTGCTGAGGTAAGTTCTGCAGGAGGGCAATGAAATCTAAGGCCATTGCAGAGCAAAGGCACATAGTGGGAGTCATGAGAGATAAAACCCATCAGGCCCAGGCAATGGTGAAGGCAAATGTTGTTAAAGGTCCAGACTGTCCACAGATATAATAAATGGATTCATCCCTTTCTATGGATAAGGGCTGCCGCCTATGAGATGCTTAGTGCTTGTTTATGAGGCAAATGCTGAGCAAAGGTCTTACATTTAGAGGAAGAAGGAAAAGCTGCCTTAGCAGGCACTTTGAAGTTTATTCAAAGGCTGAGTTTGGGCAGGAGGCATGGCTATTGCCACCGGAGAGCACACTGACTGCCATCCCTACTCTTCAGAAAGCCAGAATGCTGAGGCATGGATACATAGCACACACCAAACCAGAAGGTGCAGTGGTCCAAAACAGCTAAGAAGAATCGCTGAGGTTCAATACCAACAAACCTGCCTCCATCCTCCAGTGAAGCAGTTACTGGTGAAATCAGGATGAGAGAGAAAAGGCAAGCAGGCAAGGCAAAGGGGTTCTATTTATAGGAGAGATGCAGGCAGCAAAGAATGTAGAAAACAGCCAAGAAAGAAGGGCTCAGGTGACAAGAGACAGGCCGAGAGAAGAAAGTGCTGGAGCAGTTGTGAGGAGGAGAGAAGGTTAGGAGCGACAACCATACTGCCCTGGTATACTGAAGGGAGAATGGGATGGCTTAGAAACAGTTAAGAGGAAGGCAAACACTGGAACGAAGAAGAAAAAGTAGAATTTAGAAAACCTGAGGAGAGAAAGAACAGGAGCTCCAAAGCAATGTGACTACTTTGATGAAGGCAAGAGTCAACTAGGAGCTGCCTACATCCCACAAGTTCTGTTCCCACCTTCAACCACCAGGTGGAGCCAATACTCAACCAATGACCTTTACAGGAAGTGTGCCACATTAAACATGGCATTTGAAGCAGAGACATATATCCCCAAACACTTGGGGGAAGAAGCATGTTCTCACTACACTTTTACTTCTTTCACATTCTTCCTCCTGTGGAAGAATGGTGTACTGTGGTTACTGCATACTATAAAGTCCCAGGGGCTGGTTACACCAAAAGGTCCCAGGGTAATAGAACATAAAGCATTCAAAAAAGATTAAAACAAACTATGCTCACAACAGGTGTCTTTAAGCATATGACAAAAAGCTGTATAATGAAGGTGACAGATATAATTCTGTGGGGAGGGTATTCCACACAGAGAATGCTCTTATCTCAGGTCACATTCCGAGACCTCTAAGGACAGTGGAACTACCAACCTCGCTGATTTTAACACCCAAGAAGGTCTGTAGGAAAGGAGGTGGTCTTTCAGATATTTGGGGACTAAGTGAGCACCATGAACTAAGCCCAGAAACAAACCAACAACCAGTGCAGCTCTTTTAGAACAGGGCTTATGTGAGTTATAAAGGGAGCCCTAGTCACTAGTCTGGCTGCTGGCTTACCAGAGCATAGAGTACTGTGGCCAAGTTGTCTCTGCAAATTAGACTGCAACTGGTGAAGCATCCAGAGCTGGAAAAAGGCATGCCTAGTTACCAAGGCCAACTGAGCCTCCAATGACAAGGCTGAATTCAGTAGCACTCCCAAGCTAGGGAAGTACAACCCTAACCATGACAGGTCCCCACATCCCAGAATCAAGAACCTGGAACACATAATACTGCTTTCTTTTCAGGATTCTGATTCAGTTTATTGGCTCACACACAGTCCATCGCCACCTATAAGCATCAGTCTAACATCCTGACTACCTCTCCCAATTCATATGCAACAGAGAAACAGAACTGGGTATCATCTGCATATTGGTGACACCAAATTTCCTGATGGCAGTTCCCAGTGGCTTCATATAGATGTTCCAGGGACAAAATAGAATACTGCAGGACACTACGGGACAACTCTCATGGCACATAACAGTAGCCTTCCATAACTACTTTCTGGAAACAGCCCTGGATGAAGGATTGGAACTACTGAAATACAGTGCCCCCAACCCCCACCTCCCTGAGATGATCCAGAAGGACAGTGGGAGGTCAAGGAGAATGAGCTGGCTTGCACTCTTCTCACCTCTCTCCTGACAAATGTCATCAACCAGGGTGTCCAAGGTGGCTTCAGTACCATAACGGGCCTGAAGCAAGACTGAAATGGATCTAAGCAAAGAGTTTTTTCCAGGCATGTCTAAAGCTGTATTGCCACAACCCTCTCAAGCGTTGTCCAAAAATTAGTTATTTGGTACTGGGCAATAGTGATTTAATATTTCTGGGACCAAAAATGTCTTCCAAAGGAGGAGCCACACCACCATGTTCTTCCAGGCAGGTGGTCAGTCCCTCTCATCAAGTGAAGCATTAATCACTCATTGCAAACCCAGCCAACCGTCTACAGCTAGCTCTCAGAAGCCAAGGTGGGCAAGCATCAAAGGGCAGCTGGTTGGCTGCACTTCTTCAAGCAGCTTGTCTACATCTTCAGATATGAAGCACCTCCAAAATTTTCTGTTCATATGCGCTTCCTCCTCTGAGAATTTTAGGCTTGTGGTTTGCTGAATTTATGTGTTTGCTTCCATGTGCCAATACATACCTTAACAGATCAAATACAGCATGCTGAAATAATTGTGTCCAAAAATGAAGGGGTTAAGTGCTGAGTGCTTCTGTGAAGCAGTTAGTTCAGAATAAATTAACAGGGAATTTATGATATCAGGGTGTGATAGCACAAAGGAAGACGAAAAGTAAATCTCAAACAGGGAAAGGCAAGACAATGGAAGATGGTTGATGTGAGCACATAAACCTTGGTAAAGAATAACACTTTTTGTATAGAAAGTAATGAAGTAGAATATTATACTGGGGAGGCTACCTTTGAAGGTGACTCAGAAAGTACAACTAATACAAAATGTGGCAGCTAGACTGGCGACTGGGAGTGGCCGCTGGGACCATGTAACACTGGTCCTAAAGGATCTTCACTGGCTCCCAGTACATTTCCAAGCACAATTCAAAGTATTGGCGCTGGCCTTTAAAGCCTTAAGTAGCCTCAGCCCAGTATACCTGAAAGAGCATCTCCATCCCCATCACTCAGCCCAGTCACAGAGGTCCTCCTCAGAGGGTCTTCTGGCAGTTCCTTCACTGTGAGAAGTAAAGTTACAGGGAACCAGGCAGAGGGCCTTCTAGGCAGTGGCACCCTCCCTGTGGAATGTGCCCCCCCCCATGTCAAGGAAATAAAGAACTACACAACTTTTAGAAGACATCTGAAGGCAGCCCTGTATTGGGAAATGTTAAATGTTTGACATTTTATTATGTTTTTATATGTTCTGTAAGCTGCCCACAGTGGCTGGGGGAAATGGGGTAATAATTAATAATAATAATAATAAGTGTGCTTATTATATATGCTAAATTTGGCAGTCTGGAATACTCTTAAAATGAAGACTGTTTGCCTACCATAATCAGATGATGTTTTCTAAAAAGAAGCCCCTACAGAATATTATCAACATATAAACCTTTTGGTTTGCGCAAGTTACTTTCAAGGAAAAAGCTAGTTGCATGCACTCCTAATCAGCTTGCAGTCCAGTAAGTAGAAGATCAATACAAAAATTTATCAGCAAGTATCCAGTGTATGACCTTACCTCCAGATGGTTGTCTGCTTTTACGTGGAGATCGGGGTTCCCTCCTATAAGGATCATTGGAACCATACAATTCAACGGTGCCAAGGTTTAAAAGTGTGGTCTTTTGGATGTAATCAACCATTGCGATACCATTACAATTGCCAAAAACTACTCTGAAAGAAAATTTATTAGAAAGAATATGATGGCAATGAATGATTGATATCCAAATATATGCTTATGTTAAGTAGAACATTTTACTTTCCATTTTTAGGAACTAGTTGAACTGATTATTTTTCAAAATCTAAAATCTATTCTTATATAACATTTAGAAATGTAAGTTTGCATGAAAAACTATTCAAAGAACAATTTATTTTAGTAGTAGTTGCTGAGAATAAAACCAATACACTATTGCCTTGCTAAATAGCAAACCTCCACCTAACATAAAATGATTACTGTCCACTGCTTACTCAAGGGTAACTGTTTTGTTGCAGTGCGGGAAGAAGCTAATAGCTGCCTTGTTAGTTTGTCCTTGACATGCGTTTGTGCTTGGCATGGTTTTACGTTAATATTTATTTCTTATAAAACAGGTTTAAGTAAATAGGCAGTAAGAACAATACATAATAATATGCAACTCTAAACAACAAGCAAGATAAAAACAACAGAATGAGCTGGAAACACCAACAGGAGATTTTTGATTCTGAACTGTTGCGATTAACCAAAGAAGCATTTTCACATCTATATAATGGGAGCTGAGACAATCCACCATCTGGCTGCAGAAGAATACAAAAATATAATCTTCCCCATTCCTGGCTGCTACACTTGAGATTTGCCTCATCACCACTGATGACTCTGTACTTCTACTTTTTACAAAACGTCTTACACCTCCATGCCTCACCCAGAGGTTTCGTATGCTGGTCTGATTGTCTTAGCCACATCATCTAACCTTCTCTACAATTACCCAAATGAACACCCCACTGTACACCCAACATTCAATAATTTCATTCTCACCATCTTGTTTTAATCTCCAACAATTGACTAATCTGCTTGTCACAGCAGCACATTATTGCATTCTCCCATATTCTTTCTGAATGTCCACCTAGCCTAGATACAACCAAAAAACTAAACAAAAAAAAGCCTCTTCACAAAACGGCTGGTAGTCTAAATATATACAAGACATTCAAGAAATCAGAGATGGCACAGAAGATTGTGTTCTGTGCTGAGAACCATTTGTCGACTTTTCTGAAAGTGCTGTGTACACATCTAACAGCAGAAGCTATTTTCCCCATGTAATATACAAAGATGGTACAACATTATTGTAATGAAAGGGAACCTTGGACAAAGACTGAAATGTGTTGTGGCTGAATACCACAATAAATGAGAAGGCCCTTTAAGTTCCTTTTTACTGAAAACATGGGAACAAGTAGCATATCAAAACAACATGAATCCAGTAATTTAGCAGTAACTTCATATTCCTTCCGCAGTAGGACAATGGGATTTAAGGAAGAGAAAGCACAGCACCAAATATACTTACAAGCCATAAGCAGAGTTGATTGCAAGGCTTGTTATTTGCTGAGGTGGTTCTCCACTCACCCATACTAACTGGATAACCAGCTCAACCTGGTAGCCTGGAGACTGCTTGAGGGAAGAGTTTTTAACTCTGAAATATATAGGAAAGGTAGACAACATTTATCCTTGTGGAAGTCTGCCAATAAATTTTACTAGAGTGGGAATATTTCATGACTGGTTGTATTTCTTACTACAAGTTAGTACAGCTTCAAATGCTTACTCTGGAACAGATATGATGTGGAGGAGACTTTTTAATGTAAGTGGCCACGTTCGGATGTTGAGAAGGATCACATGCAAGCACTGGAGAGCACATTTGCCCACCCCCCAACCTGGTCCCGGTGTAAATTGCTTAATCAGTCACATTTTAACATATTTTCCAATCCTGGCATGTAAATGATGTTTTGCACACAACAGAGCTTGCTTAGTTAAGATGAAATGGCAAACTATAATTTGCTGAAGTGATTGCAAAATTAAGCATTATATCATAAGGACTCACAATACTTACTATACATTTATTTATTTTTCTTTAATTTAAAGCATTTATAAAGCATTTATAAAAACAGAAATTCAGTAATAACAGAGACCAATCTTATGAGTCAGGGACTTCCAGGACAAAATGGTATGTCTTTACAAAGTGTCTAAAGCAACTAATAGATGATGCTTCACATATGGCAGAGGAAAGAGCATTTCACAGTGCAATTAGTTCTGCTCTCTGCCAAGTCTCAATAAAGTAGAATTTGGTGGCTTGTCATGACTGGTGAGCTAGACTTGAGAGTTGGTAACTTACCTAAGTTAATCTATTGAGTCCGTGGCTCAACTGAAATTTGAACCAGGAATCTGCAGGCTCATAACTTAATCTCTATCTCAAATATGAAGGAATAGGAAACAGTACAGGAAAGGACACAGGAAAGGATATTCTAAGTTAAATGTGTAGTTGGGGGCATTTGGCATCCGGTTCTCTCTGGAGGACTGAGAACGGGCATGCTGTTTTTTAAGAAAAGCTGCACTTGCTATATGTCAAACTTTGGCAAATACAGCTATTGAAACACATAAGTAGTTTCACAGGGTAAGCAATATATAATTACTTTGTACATTGATACAAGCTCAATACATGTGTCTTCTATTAGCGCACCTTTGTAAAGCATACACTAGGAGGAGGTATGAGTAACCATATCCCAAAGCAGCACATGTCAAAAGCCAAAAGTTTTTTCTACAATAAGATTAAGCAGTCTATGAAGGTGAGATACAGTATTTAGAAATACTAGCCTTACACTTACTTTAAACATGGAACATTATCCCGAAGCCCATCAGATGAGCTGCTGCTAGTGGATGGATGAGACTGGGGAGCAATGGACTGAGGGTTGGAACCTGTGCCTGGCGTAGGCAGTGGTGGCACTTGCTCAGAATCTGGAGACTCTATGTAATTTATTTCATACAATAGCCGTACTTCAAGCATCTGCAAATGACAATGGAGAAGACATGACACAGTCCGAGAGTTCTTTGCAGTGAAAATTTTGCAGTTGCCAATTCACTACTTTGGTCTCAACAACCTCCACAAAGTTAAATACAAAACGTCTTATTAAAGACAAGTGGATGGCCTCAACCACAGTATCAAGCTGCAATGTATCAATCAAATACAATAAGGTACCAAGAGTACTATGAGGTTTGTTTGACACTATTCTGAGAGATGCTGGGAGCTGCAGGTAAATAACATTTAGAATGGCACCGATTTGCCATTCCTATTTTAGAGAAACACTTGCAGCTGATTCTGTGGGCTCTGACCACCTCCTCAGAACTGAGCAGAAACACAGGATCAAGAAATACTTCAGAGTGGTGCACCTTCTCATTTAAAGGCAATGTAACCCATCTAGGAGAGGAAATAGCAGCATCTTTATAGACCTAGATTGTCCTGTCATCATGGTCCTGTCATCATTCCTATCAGGAATAAGCTTCAATTTGTTAGTGCTCGTTAGTGTATATTGAGAAGAACTGCTGAACATTCTCCCTCCATAGCTGAAGAGCACTGTGGACATCCATCTCAATTGATCCAGAAAATTTGATCAAATACCATGATACTATATCAGGCATAGGCAAACTCGGCCCTCCAGATGTTTTGGGACTACAACTCCCATCATCCCTAGAAAACAGGACCAGTGGTCAGGGATGATGGGAATTGTAGTCTCAAAACATCTGGAGGGCCGAGTTTGCCTATGCCTGTACTATATTGGCAATACAGATAATGAACAAGTTATACCCTCCCTGTTCAAATCTAGATGAAGACAACCAAAGCATTACGGTGTTCTCAAACCCTCCCAAATATTTACTGATATGGGTCAACAGTCTGCCTCATCCATCAAATTTTTGATTTGATTATGAACAACTTATGAAACCCTCCAACCACTGTCTATGATTTAATGGGTGAAAAAACTGAACAAACCTGTATAAAAATATTAGCTGCACTCTCTTCATAAGGCCAGGTATAAAGTACATGTGACCAAGGAGCTACTATGAGATTTTACCTTTAAGCAAGCATCTAATGCAAGATTAAATTGTTCAATCTAATTTCAATTTATCATTTTCAAAATAAAATAACTTTCAGCTAAATTTTAATTGTATTTGTAATGAGTAAGCCTAATGTTTTCAGCAAATCCTATTCCCAAGAATGTGCTAAAATACATATTGTCAGTATACAGAAAGTGACATAACCACTGAGCATGGAATAAACTAGTCAAAAAAATGTTCAAGTTAGTATTACTAGTTTATATATTGGCTAAATATAGGGATTAACAAATATATAAATGCATGTCCAATATAGGTAACTGTCAATTACCGGAATCACATCTGTTGTAATTTCTTGTTTGCTGAATCTGTAAACAATGACATGTGCAGAAACTCCTGCAATGCACAGCATCCTGCTTTCTGCACACCACGAGATGATCTGAATGGCATATGGGTCTTCATCTACTATGTCTGTGCTAGGTCTGTCATCCTTATTTTTTGATTTTTCAAAGACTTTAGCTGTTTTTAGTTTGTACAGCACTTGCAATGTGACTAGGAATAAAATAAAAAATAAAGATAGTTAAATGTACAAACCAACGTAATTCTATAAACAAAAATATTGTTCAAATAAGGCCATTCTGAAACAATGGTAATACAGTGCTCACATTTCCATTCACGCTGATTGAAAGTTCCTCTGCGGGTGATGTGTGCATGTTTGCTAGTGAGATAGATATCAATTTGCATTCCGAACACATGTGGTTCCAAAATATAACACTTTTCAGGATGCTGAGGAACTTCAGTGGGAAGACAAGGGCCAGGAGGGGGCTAATAATTTATATGCAAATCATTGCATGCAGCCCTTTGGATCCTGGGCATTGTGTATTATGGCCAGAATCCAAAGGGCACGGAAGCAGAAAGGCTTGGCAGCCTTCCCTTATGCAGAGAAGGATTGTGCCCTCAATTATGAAATGGCATTAAGACAAAATATATAATCAAAAATAGTGTTACAGCATCTTCTATGCTCCAGGATTTCAATTTGTGTTTCAAGGATGTGATATGGGTTGCTTATGAGATATCAATTAACTATCATGTATGATTTGAAACCTCATCTCCTCCATCACCTTCCTCACTTCCTGTCTTTCATATAAAACTTTTGGCTCAGAGGTTAATTACACTCAAGTCCTATTTAAGCTGAGCAGACAATTTAGTCACAGAGGCAGGGCAGAGGGATTGTGGTGTTAAGGGCACACTAGCAGAGCCCATACGGTTCTCCTGCTGGTGTGCCTTTACAGCCTGAACCTCACAGCCACCCTGCCTCATCCCCTACAGCAATCTGGCAAGAAGCAGTGCCACCTCTTATGGGAGAGGCAGTTCTGCAGATGCTGGCTGTTCCTGGTCACAACTAATTTAGGACCATTCATTCCAATGGGAATTAAGTACAGGAGATTTGAGCAAACAAGGCGAGTAAACCCCAAAAGATGTCATCTATAAGGCAACAGTTTCACAGCAGCACTTTTTAAACAATTCTTCCACAACTAAGCAAAACACTCACTTGCAGAGGCATCCCAAAACTTGATCGATCCATCTGCATGCCTATCAAAACAAGAATTTTTTAAAGCAAAATCTCTTTAGAAAAGGAATAGCAAGGCCGATGAGATTTCGTTAGTGATGTTAAATTGATGTAACAAACCCATATGCTCCTATTTTCTTCTTAGTATTAGCCTATCATAGGTGAGCTGCATGTTGAGGGAAGGCTTGCTGAAGGAAGTCCTAGGAAGATACAATGCATCTATGTGTACTCTGAATGAGGAGACATTTAATACTTCCAAGAAGATCCCATTGGTGCTGCCTAAGTCATACAGTATCAAGCATAATGGGCATGATACTCTATAATCATGTTGCTAAATGTAGAGTTTTACATTTCCCAATAGAAGTAAATAACAGACATTCACTTATATGGAAGAGGTAAAGAGTTGTACTTGAAGACACCACCAAGACTGGTGCTAAACTCAACCTCTTGTCATGGTGACTTTATAATCTGGGATGAATAATGGATTTTGCCCTCTCTTAACAGAGTGAGAGGGGGCGACAGATTGTAGGTTTTTTATTTTGCTCTATAGAACCAAATGATTTCCAGTGCAACTAAGGCTGTAATCCTAAGAACATTTACTAGTGAGTAGCTTCAATGAACTCAGCAGGACCTACTTTTCCATAAATGTGAATAGGACTGTGCTGCAAATCCATCCCACATGCATTGCAACACCAACAGCTGGTGTCATCTCATGAGGGCAAGTGCTAATTCTCCTCACTAAGAGAAGTATGACAGGATTTGGTTTTATGTAGACTTTTCTAATTTTAAAACAGTTTAGTTCCATTCATCTTTTAATATCAATGTGCATGGTTTAAAAATTCTGAAATTCACTTGTGTCTTAGATGTTGCTTTAGAACATGATAGCCCAAGTGTTGCCCTCCAGATGTTGTTGAACTACAACTCCCATCAGCCCCAGCTAACATGCAAGCTGTCACTCAACAACATTGGCTACCCATATTTTATATAATTAATTGTTTTTAAAAAATGTTCTTTGTCTGAGGACTATGGATCTAGACAGAGAGAGTACAGGAAATGTTGAAAACCATTCCCATAATCAAACAAGTAACAAATAATCAAAGCTAATTTTTGTTTTTCTTTGTTTTTCTGATATGTTGAAAAGAAAAACAAAAAGAAGTAGTGGTATCAACACCAACACTACTTAAAAGCCAGCATTATTGCCAACATATTATTCACAGTAACCACCCACAGAACCCACTGAGTGTCTGAAATGTTTCACATTCAATAGATAACAGAAAGCAACATATTTTTAAATTCACAGATATACATGCTGATTTTTCAGATTTTCTCTGCTCAAATTGGCTAGCACTTCATACGTCCAAGAAAACTTCATTAGATAAATTATACAACATTTAAAATAACTCAAACCACCAGCTAACCTTACTTAAATGTTTTAAATGCCTGATACAAACATGGCTACAAATGTGTAAGCTATTGCAAAGAAAGGTGGAGGCTGAGAGCCACTGGAGAAGTATCCCCACTGTTGCAGATATTGCTCTCAAGTAAGCAGGGAAACCTTTACTAGCTTGCTCATTTTAACTCTTCTGTTATACATTAGGATGACAAAAATCAGAAAAATAATATCCCTCTGCACCATAAGTACCGGTCCTCCACAATGCAATTTTAGCCTCAGATCAAGGATCATACAGTAATCTTTTCCGCTATTATAATTTTCAACACTAGCCCTAACTCTACATTTATATTTCTAATAAAAGCTGATGGTAAATGCCAGTGAAATGTCACACAGCAGGTGGTTTTGGGGGCTGTAAGTCCTTTTCTTTTCTTTTCTCCCAATACATTTCTCTCCTCCCCTAAAAAGGGGCAAGGCAAAGCAATGCCTTTCATCCACCTCAAATTAGTTCATAATGTTACTTTAAGCATGACAGACAATTATCTAAATTACCCTAAAATATGTGTAGGTTACAATATACCAGTTTATGAATAATGATGCATAAATGATGCCTATCCCCACATTTAGTTTGGCAGCCTTGGCCAATCTAATGTAGTCTTATTACTTACCCAGTAATAATGATCTCTGGATAACTCTGTGTGACCAAACCCCAGTTTCCACCATTGATAGGCCATTCCTATTTAAAACAAACAAGCTGATTAAATCCAAACACATGGAATACGGTTGCTTAGTAATAAAGATATTAACTCCCTTTGGTACCTTTTTACTATAACCTTGACGTTTCTGGCGAGCCCCAACTGAATAAAGTGCTGGAATAAGGTCCACAGGACAATCGGCAAAATATTCACAACAGGTAACTGGAGATTCATGTATACTCAAGGGATAGGGGTTCTCAAATATAGGATACCTTTAATGAAGGGATGAAAACATGAAAGCAGTTAGTTAGCTGATAAATAAAATTTGTAGGATGCAACACTTTCTCCCAAGGTGGTATTAAACAATGATAAAAATGTCAATGCAAAAAAAGAAAATATAGTAAATGAATACAAGCGAGTACAAAGTAAAGCAGCAAAGGGGGAAAGGAGCTCAAATATTTATAATCTATGTGAATCACTTTGGAATACTAGTATACTCGAAACACATTAGTAAAGATTTAATTGTAAACTGCTTGTGAAATATACTCTACAGAAAATTATCACTTCAACAGAATGCTGGTAAACTGCTAATCTCAAAAATCAAGAATTTTCAGAAATTATCTTGTAATATCCCAACCCTAATATGAACTCCTGCTGTCATTAAAAGATCTAACCTAATTTTATGTATAACTAAATATTATTTTTAAGATGAAAATTAGCAGCTATAACACAACACATAGCCATAGCTATGTTCTCCCTATCAGGTATATTGAGTCTTTGAATATCACACAGTGTGCCATACTGGCCAAGTTCACACATCTTGCTGAACGCTGGTTTATAGAATTACAAAAATGAAGAGGTACAAACTACAGTGAGCCTCGGTCTTGGGTACTTCCCAATCCTCTTCCTGCATGGCCAGGATTATGTGTTTGGAAGCTTCTGCCTTTAAGTGCAGCTTGCTATAACATCTGGACCCGAAAGTGTGCTTATCAAACTGTGGTGAAGCAAAAGCTGCTGGAATTGTCTTGGTCACACAGCAGGAGGAGATCATGTTATAGTTTAGCATGATAGACACATGTGGACACTGGATTACTGTAAAGAAGAATTCACCGTGAGTTATCTTCATTTCTTCATTCACCATTAGGAATACACACACACTCAGGGGCTATTTACAAGCAAATCACAATAGAAAACTTAGTGTTTTGTTAAATGCAACAACCTTGATTGGTAAACTCCATCCATGATACCTACGAGAAACACACCTTTATATAACCTCATTATATTCTGAATTCTTACCCATTTTGTGCAAGATCAATAAGTACTAAATCTTTTTCTAGAAGAACGACCACAGCATATGGCTCTTGGAAATCTAAGACAGAGACAACAATGAAACCAAAGAGGAAGCCTAATTAATAATTTAATAAAAGCAAACATTGATTCACTGCTGATTTAATATTTTGATGCTTAATGCAACATGGGAGGGAAACAGATTAATGCCATAAACATTATATATGTGTGTGTGTGTGTGTGTGTGTGTGTGTACCACTTTTCACCAAATCTTTGTAACTGTTTCCTAAACAGTAGTCCCAACGTAGTGTACAATACCACTGAGCAATTAAAAAATGACTAAATGGCCATAAAATATCTAAGGACATCAGCAGGAATCAACTCTGAAAAAATACAACAGGAGTGTCTTCATTTGCCTGCAGAACAACTTTGAAGAGAGTGGCAAATAGAAGGAGCTCCCCACTCCAGAGACCCACGGAATATGCAAGCAAAGAGGGACCTCCACTGCTGATGACTTTGGGGATCAGTCCTGCAAAGTCTCATTCATCTTATTTGGTGGATGATTTCTTCTCCAGTAAACAATAAGCCTGCCATCCAGAGCCATTGACAGCAATGAAACGCAGGAAGCATTGCTGTTGCCAATTCTGAGAAACATACATGATGCAGCTACAACAACAAATATGATTGGCTGTTTGGTATTGTGGCACCCTCATATTCACAATATGATCTGTGACTGGCTGAGAACCAGTTTGTTTAGAAGAAGAAGTTGCTGCGGGGGGGGGGGTACATGAACAAATAGAACAGTGGAAAAATTGGGGGGGTTACTTGAGAAGATTCTAGGCACCTCAAAAGCCCCCATATCACACTAAAAAGAGCCACTGGGCTTACCTATATAAAAAGTGTGCTGGAGTGAAAATATGCTCTCAGCTGGGATCTAAGCTCCTTCGAGCTCTTACAGGGTTTTACACAACTGTCCAAGCTGCCACCACCCACAATCAACACAAGAATAAAAATAGCAACAAGTAACACCAACAAGAACATACACTGCTCAGGGCTTCTCTGGATGTATGAAGCAGTGTAGAAGTAGAGTCAGTTAGACCAAATCAAGAAAAAACTAGGTAGCCCAGAGTAATGAAAAATATATTTTACAGTCCAACAGTTCTTTTTCCTGTCAGGTGGGACATGCCCGAGATGACAACAGATAGGGTGGGTAACCCTGGAAGCGTAGGCTGGAACACACACTGTCAAAAGAGTGCCTCAGCAACGGCAAACATGTTCAGCCTAAAGAACTATGCGCACAACAACAAACTGCCAAAGAACCTGGCTGAGGGAAATACACTCCAATAACCCAAAAGGGGCGAAGAGCACAAAATCAGTACAAATAATAGTCAGTGAAAAAGAATTTATTTTAAATAGGTGAAGTTGTGTGGGAAATTGGGGGTGGAGGGGGGCAAAGTACAGTATGAAACAGAGTGGGAAGTGGTAGAGCTGACAACAGAGGAAAAACAAGGCTAGCCGAGTGAACAAAACAGCAAACTCACAACCAATCAACTCACCGCCCTCCAGGACACAAACATTAAACTACCACAAAAAACAACCCTGAGGCAGACACACAAACAATTCCACACACACATGGAAGATGCTACATTTATTCTCTCCCTTTAATAACACAAGGAACAGCCACAAACAACCAAGACCAGTTGACAAGAACAGTCAAAAAAGGGAGCCTGAGCCAAGGGAGAAGGAGACTTCTCTGCATGAAGGGAGGCGTTTAAACTGGTGGGGGTTGGCATAACTTTAATTTAGCTGCAATCCAGCCTGGAAGCACTAGAGGGAGCTCACATACCACCTGAGAGCATCTTTAGTCAAAAGAAAAATGATCACACAAAAAAAATTAGGTTATGCATTAGACAGCACAGCCACCAGCCCATGGAAGACATTCCAGAATATGAGGTCTACTCTTTCTCATAAATGCTATCTTGCTGTCCAGATAGGATGGTACTAGAGACGTGTAAGTTCTCCTCCGATTACTCAAAAACTATCTACGATCTTTCAACATTTTTGAGGAACCTTTTGGAATGGCCCCACCCAACCCTGCCATGAAATCATATAAACAGTAAATAAAATTCTGAAATTGCTGCAGCAAAAAACTGCTATTAAGCAGTCAAACAAGTGGGAAGATTTTTTTTCCAGAACCTACCATTAGGGTATGGAGTTTCACAGAGGGTTAGAAAATCAACTATTGAATAATCCATTTCTAAAACAGCAGTGCTCTTTCCGTGCATAACTGTTAAACAGGGTCTTCTTCCTACAGTGTCATATGACAAGCCACCTGACAAGATGATGAAAGGTTCTCTGGAAAGAAAAAACGGAAAAAAAAGTTAAGATTATGAGAGACAGCATTAGGAGACTTATCATCTGAGGTCAAGAGAGTAACCAATAGCACTCTACACTGTATATGTGGCACAATATACCACTAACCTTTTGTGTTAGGTGTGCTTGGCTTAAGAGCTGTGCAAGAACACAAGTCTGCCCAACAGACCGAACAACTAGCTGAAAAAACCCATTCCCATTGTGTTGATCTGTGTAAATAGAGGCACTTGCTTGTCTTTTAAACCATATTTTAAGCAGTTGGACAAACTATTGTCAAGGATTCAGTACACCTCCCCACTTATTCAGAAAGATGCATATGCAAAATGCTGCCAAGAAATGCAACTAATCTTACTAAAACTTGTTTTTCCTTCCTTAGATGTGTCATACAAGTGTGAAACTCAAAATTCACTTTTAGGCAGGACCAGCCCATCCATCATGTGGACTGAGACAGCTGCCTCAGGCAGCAGAATCCAAGGGTCAGTGTCTCAATGAATGCACCACCTGCCTCTACAGGAAAAGCGACAGCAGCTTCTGGCAAGACCTCGCAAACCTTTTGTCAGATCTCACAGGAAGCCGCCACTTCTCATGTCTCTGGTGCTGCCATGGGTGCTGTAGCCCCTTGCCACCAGAGAAGAGAGAAGAAGCAGTGACAGCTTACAGGTTCTGACAAGATCTCCCTGGAAGCTGCTGAAACTGCCTCTCCTCACTTCTGCCATGGCAGGGAGGACGCCCCACCCGCCATCACCAGAGAAGCAACAAGTGGCTGCAGCAGTAGGCTCCAGCGAGATCTTGTGGACCTCTTGCAATAAAGACTCACTATTTTCTCTTTTAGATATGTACTACATACAAATGGAGACCCACAAAGTGATATATTTGTGATAAATCTGATCATAATCCTGAATCAGAACAGTAGTGTGGGAATAATTCATTTCCCCTGCACATGATGTATGGAAGTCTGACAGGTTAAAAATGCATGCCACACCCTAATTCCATTCCCTTTCCTTATTCTAGGATTCTTTAAACTTGCAAGGGCAATGCAGAGCCTGCACATGTGTGAAATAAGTGAGGATTACCAGTAAATAAAAATCACTTCCTCTGTGATTCAACCCATGACAGGGATCAAAGAGCCCTCAAAAACTCATCAAATCCTAAACTGAGAAGAAATTTTGGTTAATCATTTAGCCTCTCCCATTTCCAGATTACTGTAAAATGTAAGGCGTTTTATGTTAATTTTGCTCCCTGTTTTACTTTCCACTAGCCCCAGCTCAGTGTTAAAATTTCCCTTGAGGTTTTTCTGTGTATCTGGAACTAGTTTTCCCCTTGTATATGCACAATGACATTTTTCCTGCCCAAAGTAACATCCACTTTACTACAGCAGCAAATGATTTTAATACATATTCCACACCTACATATAACAAATCTGTAATTTAAATTGTTGCAAGAATTTAAGAGATTTCTCATTCAATTAATTTTAACAAATAAATATTTTTTGAATGAAGGTTGTATGAAGACAAAGTGCATGGGAGTTTGAGAAACCATTTACTTTCACAATCATCTTTGCTTCCAGTCTACTTTTATGCAGTAACAACAACAACAACGCTGAATAGAACTGAAGGTTTCATGAATAAACAAAGTGGTGGTGGGTTTGTCACATTTTAAAATCATGGAAGTACTTTAATAGCTGTTTAGATTATTTTGCTTTGCAAAGTCCTTATTTTTTCTCTACAAATATCCAAAACAAAGTTAAGTAACTGTTTCCTAATTCTTACCCAACTCTGGTAGTTTTGTATTCCACTTTAAGAATAGGTTTACAAGGCTCTGGCTTCTTTCCATCTTTTACCTGCTTTCCTAAAACAAAATATTTTCTTATTTACATTTAAAAATAATTTGATAAATCTCAGAAATCACACCAAAATCTTAAGAATAGTCCCATATATTTAAAAGGTTATATAAACACTACCAAGTGTACATCATACTATCCTTGCAGATTTAATGCAAATAACTCAATTGCTTCTCTTATAAACAGTAGATATTTGGCAGTAATAACCAACACCCCATGTGCTCTCTTACCTGGGAGAAAGTCTCAATCCACTGAAGTCAATGGGATTTACTCCCACATAAACATGCACAGGACTGAGTTGGAGAATTATGAAGAATAAAGAATTCTTTTCCCTTCATTGTATTGCTGTCAGAAAAACTACTTTATTTCAACATTTGGTCGTGATATATTTTAAAAGAAAGCAGGTTTGACCAGCAAATTGCCAGTTTCACAAAAAATCATCTCCACTATATAAACACAGTATAAACTGATTAGAACGTTTTAGAGTTACTAATTTACATAAATAGTGAGAACCTTTTCAGGGATAATAGGCTAATTACATGTTCTGCTAATTTCTAAGAAAGCTATACAAAACTGCAAAGCACTGCAAAGCAGGTAAAATCTAGACATTTTTACGTCAATGCACAAGTCTGATAAGGTGCCACTGGACATCTTTTTGGACATACAATAGTAAGATTATGACCACACGACACATCAAAATTCCTAAAGTTATGAAAGGTGTACTCAAAGGTGTACAACAGTGTAGCCTTGGATTTTCCCTGGCAATCTTATGATAAATGTACTACTGTGCCTGCACTTAGGGTGAAAGTAATCTTGGATTACAATAGTGTTGTGCTAGTTTGATATATGCTGACTCCTTCCACCCCCTCACACAATAGGTTAGTAGTTGGCATGCCCATAATAGCCAGGAAAGCTAACTTTTGAAGCAGCTCTGCAGGCATCAGTGTTTAGCTCCACGGCATGAAAACCTTCGCCTGCTGCCTTCTCCACATCCAGCATTTGTTGAAACCAACAGAGGAGACAATATTGTTGCCCCTTACTGAGCTAGTTCACAACCCTAATAAAATACGCAACCAGAAAAAGCTGCCTGGTCCTATTCTACCTTGGGCCACAAGAGGTGCACCTGAACTAGTTTTCTTTTGCAATACTGCCTTGATTAATAAACAACTCCACACTTAGCCTCCAAAGCAATGGACTGTCAAAGCCAAATCCTGACTACAGGAGACAATGCAGGTGATATAAGCAGCAGCAGAGTTGCAAATATATGGTACAGTTTAATACCTTCTTTCAGCACATGGTCCTCAAGAATAGAGTGGCATGAAGTAGCAGCCACCGGTAAGCAGTTTAGATGACTTAGCCTGCAAATCACTCTAAAGTATAATGTATACACAATGTGGACTAGAACACACTTCCATTTTGAACTTACCATGTGGAGTGATTGTCTGAAATGGCTTGGTAGGATTCCTTACATTCCATATAGTCAAGGTGCCGTCCGAATGGCTACAGATAAATTGCTTTCCTTCGTGGTGCCAAGCTACAGAATGGATTGCCTGATCAAAGGAGGGGAAATCAGAACTTATTCAAAGCAATAAGCAGAAATCTTAACAATTTCATTCAAATATTGCTTAAATACTCCACCATAGTTCATGTGATTAAATAATGTGATAAAATACTATTTTAATGCAAAACTGTAACACTGATTCTGAAGTAGATAGGTAGCCGTGTTGGTCTGCCATAGTCAAAATAAAAAAATTCCTTCCAGTAGCACCTTAAAGACCAACTAAGTTAGTTCTTGGTATGAGCTTTCGTGTGCATGCACACTTCTTCAGAAGAAGTGTGCATGCACACGAAAGCTCATACCAAGAACTAACTTAGTTGGTCTTTAAGGTGCTACTGGAAGGAACTGATTCTGAAGATAGTTTTCTTTAACAAATCATTTTGCGTGTGTTGCAAAAGCAGTTAAACTATTTAAACTCACTTTGTTTGGTTTAAAACTGCTATTGAAAACCTAATACAATGGTATAGTACAGTGGTGCAAATGAGAAAAATATATAGATATATATTTCCAATTGCTTTTGGTGTACTATAGTCTGTTAAACTGAAGAGAACACCTGTATCTTTTGACAAGGGTACAATTAAAATATTGCAACATTTGTACTGTCATGTTTGTCTGCAGTATTGGTGAAAGACACAATTTTCATAATGACTTTGTTTCAATGCTGTGCTTCCCTACAGCAATGTACTCTTTGATCTTTTTAGCTAGCATGCATTTTGTATCAAGATTCAATTGCCATAATCAACGCATGTGGAAGTGAGCTAGCCTACAAAATGTTTCCTATACAATTGATTTTGGAAGTCTGACTGGTCAACTGGAACTGCATCATGTGATAATCGGTCAACCTCCTATCTGATGAAAATCATAAAACTTTCACATCATGCTATATTAAAAATGCACCATTAGTCAAGAACCGAGATTTCTCCTGGTGTAAATCAGCATTCATCAACATCTCACCAACTATGCACAACTGAAAAGGTGACATTTGATTTTACAAGGCAATGACATCTTGATTTATAATAAAATGAGAATCAGATATGACATGTAATAAATGGGATCTGCACTCCATAAAGGCTTTGCTATAAGCAAAAAATGAATCCAGTTTTTAGACTTACTAAGACTACTACATTAAAACACATGTATAAAATGTATATCTTATTATTTTCTTCTTTGACTAGAACATCCTGCAGTGGTGTCCAAACTTTTTTCAAAGACGGCCAGAGTTGTTGAGGTTTTTTTTAGGATTGAAGGACTAGTGGAAGTAATAAGAGTTTTGTTGTATGCAGCAATCATCAGCTAACACATCAAAATACTTCAGAGTAATTCTTCAAAATAATTGCAATGTAACAACTAATACTATTGAAATTTTTGTAATTTGGGAGTGCTTGGACAATTCATAGCAATGCTAAATAACAATCAAGTACTATTACTAGAAAAGCAGCTCTAAAATTTAAACTTATTTAGAAATATAGCCATCCCTGCACTAGAGTAATAATCTGTGGCCCAGTCAGATGCCGTCCAATTTCAACTTCCATCAGCACCACGCAGAACAACCAATTGTCCATTATTAGGGATTATGGGAGTAGTAATCCAACAACATTTGGAGGGCCACAGACTAGTCACCCATGCTATATAATGATAAAGCTTCGGACACTATACCTTTGGTTTTCAGTTTTCCACTAGATTAGAACTTCTCACTGCTAAACTGGTCAAGAAATTCCAGAATTCCCTGAACATTCTTTGTAAAAAGTGCTATATGCTATATGCTATATTGACTATTGGATTAATTACACATAGACTTGAAATTTTTAACTATAAAAACTCAAGGCCATTTTACATACAATACATTTGAAAAGGCATTAAAATGTAAATTGAAATTAGTCCATCAGATCAAAACACAAGGTGAAAATCAGAATAACAATGAGTCCTGTGACTTGAATATTCCAGCCAAGTATACAGCAATAATCCTGCATTAAACTATTATGAAACAAAGCAAACCACAATGTACTACTTTTATTTTTTGAAGAAAAAATTCTTTCAAGTTAAGGAATTGCTCATTTCCTAAAATGCCTGTAGCGTAGCTTGTGAAACCAGATGCCTTTCTAGGTTTCTTTGATGTCATTTTTATTTCCCCACATTATATAGCTACTTCTAGCTATGGTAGAAAACGAAACAAATGTATCCTCTCTGTATTTTTTTACTTCTTCTATCAATACAGTGGTACCTCGGGTTACAGACGCTTCAGGTTACAGACTCCACTAACCCAGAAATAGTACCTCGGGTTAAGAACTTTGATTCAGGATGAGAACAGAAATCACGTAGCAGCGGTGTGGCAGGCCCCATTAGCTAAAATGGTACCTCGGGTTAAGAACAGTTTCAGGTTAAGAACGGGCCTCTAGAACGAATTAAGTTCTTAACCCAAGGTACCACTGTACAGATTCCCAAATTATTCTATCACTCTGCTGCAATATCAGAAAACTTTGATACAAGACTTCATAAACTGTGCATTCATAGCATCAGAAAGTCCACATGACCATGTTTTTATGTATCACAGCAAAAGTCAGGGTCAAGAAAGAGAAACAGAAGTGACTCAACAATAACACAGGAAAGTGATGGAAACATTTATTGTCTCTGTACTAAATGTCGGTCTCAAAGGAACAACAAAAATGAACAAAGGCAACTGCATGAGGAAAGGTGAAATTTTCTGCTGTAGAACTGTAAAGTAGATTTCCCTCTTCATTCTGGAAGGGGTCTAATTGCACACTAGTGATGTGAAAGTATATCATGACAGGAATCATCAGGCTAGGAAATGTTGTGTATTGATTGCAGGGGCAGGGAACCTCCAGCCTCTAATTAGGTCTGCCAGGCCTCCCCATTTGGCCTAAAGCCCAAGCCACACCCACTGGCCTATATCATGTCAGGTGTAGGGCAAGTAAAGACATGACTGGGCCAAAGGGGGTTTTGTAGGCACTACTGATCATTTGCATCTCAAAGCCCTGGTGCACAGCACTTTGACTGTTGGGGCTTGAATGGTCCTTTTAAGCCATAAAGTTTAAGGGGGAGATTTAAAGTACCGTATTTTTCGCTCTATAACACGCTCCCAACCATAACACACACATAGTTTTTAGAGGAGGAAAACAAGAAAAAAAATATTCTAAACAAAACAGTGGATGTATGATTTTTGTGGTTCATGCTGTGGCCACAGACATGTGATCTGACGGTGAGTTTGGGGTAGCCCAATGCAAAAATCCTGAGGAACCATGTGGATCCGTGCTTTGTAACCACGTTTTTGCACCACTGTGGCCCCAGGCAACAGTGGGTGCGTGATTTTTTTGGTGCAAGCTGTAGCCACGGTCATGCTATGTGATCTGATGGTGAATTTGGGGTGACCCAGTGCAAAAATCCTGAGGATCCGTGTGGATCCGTGCTTTGTAACCATGTTTTAAGTGGGGAGGGAAGGAAAAGCACTCAAGGGACAAGGAACACGCGTGGGGTGGGTGGAGAAGGATGCTGTTAATAATGCAGAAGAGGGGTATAAGAGGAGAAGGCTCTTATAAGAGGAGTGGGGAGGGGAGAGAGACAGAGAGCCTGCTTGAAAAAACTTTGCTGTTATTTAGCAAGTGGGGAGGAGAGAGAGAGACAGAGAGCCTGCTTGCGAAAAACTTTGCTGCTATTTAGCGAGTGGGGAGGAGAGAGAGACAGAGAGCCTGCTTGAAAAAACGTTGCTGTTATTTAGCGAGTGGGGAGGAGAGAGAGACAGAGAGCCTGCTTGCTTTAAAGGAGCCAACCGGACAGGAGCCGCTTACACTCGTGTAAGCGGCTCCTCTCCTCTCCTCTCCTGCTTTGCTCCTTTAAAGCAAGCAGGCTCTGTCTCTCTCTCCTCCTCACTCAGCGGCTCTTCTCCCGCTTTGCTGTTTCAAAGCGAGCCACGGAGGAAGGAAGGAAGGGGAACCATGGATCCTCTGCTCACGACTGCAGCAGACCCCCCGGCCATCCGTAGGCATTCGCTCCATAACACGCAGACATTTCCCCTTACTTTCTAGGAGGAAAAAAGTGAGTGTTATGGTTCGAAAAATACGGTATTTTCCTGTTCTGCCTTTGTGAACTTGTTCTAAATGATTCTTTGATAACAGAAAGCACGCTTAAGAATACATTTCCTGGAGCTTTGGGTAGAAGAGATGCCAAGCCAAGCCTTCCGCTACACATCAAAAATCTGAAGAAGTGTGCATGCAAACGAAAGCTCATACCAATAACTAACTTAGTTGGTCTCTAATGTGCTACTGGAAGGATTTTTTATTATTTTTTGTTTCGACTGAAGCAGCCCAACACGGCTACCTACCTGTAATCAAATCCCACCACCTCACACTTCCCATCATGAAAATATTGCTTGTTATCTGTCAGATTCTTGACAACTGATCCTTTCCTCAATTCATGAGCAAGAACAGTGTAATTTAGAATGCAACAGGGGTGGGGGAAAAGCAGGAATCTGGGGAGCTTTTCAGCCTATATGCTTTAATAATACCAACTGCAAATTAAGACCCTGGTTTGCAATTACTCAACTTCTACAAGTGTACAGTGCTCCTTTCCTCTTCAGTGATGATGAGTTGGATATATAAATTTTAAAGCACATCACTTGGTGCAATCCATCTGTGGGGGTGGACTCCATTAGCAGGGCTGACACAGAAAGCTGAGAAGATACAAACTGCAGCCCTTCGGGTCCCTGCAATATGTAGCCCCTTCTTCCACCTACACCCCATTTTTGGGGAATATATCCAATAGGCATTTCCCAACATTCTTTGTCACATGGAAATGTCATGGATGCTTTAGCTGAGATTCCTGCACTGCAGGGGGCTGGACTAGAAGATCCTTGGGTCCCTTCCAACTCTAAGATTCTACGAATAGGCAGAGAGATAGAAACCACGTGAAGCAGGGAAGGCACTGCATCCAAGATACACACCCACCAAACTGGGGACCTAGTTTTGGAAGTGAAAGAAGTGGTGCATTTTGAACCTATTTGTCATTCTCCAGACTGAGGAGCTGGATTCAGTTGGGATTGTGAAAAGTAAAGAATTTTATCCCACTTGAACCAAGCTCCTTGCAAAGTGGGAAACAAGTATTTATTTTTTACATTTGTGACATCAGTATTCTAAGTGTGAAACAAGTGCAAATCTGCATGAAGGAACTAGGTTCCTATCCATCACTGATGCCACTGCCAGAGGTAGAGCCCATAAGACTTCTGTGTATAATAGAAAAATATAGTCAACCGTTGGGTTTCCCCTCTGCAGGACTACAACTTGTAAAAAAGAGATTTTCATCCGTTCATAACACAAATGGGCAGTAATGAGGAAATGAAAAAAAGGGAAAGGAAAGTTCAAAGAATTTATTTAGCTATCTAATAGACCCAACATATTTCAAAGAATACTTGCTTCAGGATAACTAAAACAGATAACTAGTACTATATTAAGAACGCTGAATATTAAAACATCCTTATGTAAGAATATGCATACTATATCAAATATGAAAATAAACAAAATTATCATCCAATATCACCACTATTTGAGATGGTGGATGATGCACATAATTAGATGTAATGTGTAAAAGGTGTTTCTTGATTGGTGTCGCCCCTCCCCTTTTTTATCATCAGGCAGACTTGTTGCAGAAGGCAAAAATTCACACTGAAACATGGGAATTAGAGGTTGGGAGAGCGGGAGATTTCGCCTCTTCTCCAACGTTGCTGAGTACATGCCTTGAGCCCATATACAAAGGAACTACTTGAGCCCATGAAAAATGCTCCATTTGCTACTTTTTCAGCTTTAACTATATTTGAAAAATTACATGAAAACATACCAAAATAGATTTGGTTATAACATTACCAACTAAATAGCAATGTTCAAACATGCCTTAATTTTAACACTGAAACAGCTAAATAGAAACAACTTATTTACACTGACCGTTTTTTCTCATTCTATAGATTATATCTTCACAAAAATGTGCACTCCACAACCAATATTTTCAATTTTATTTTTATGTAAGCTGTTAACAGCTGCCATGTATCTAGTTCCAATTGATAATTTTATCTATTTCTTGTAAAAGCTGTTAACTTAATCAGATTTTACTGCTCTCACATTTTTTCTATGGTTGATTTGTTACTCATTCCTTTGAAGAACAGTTGAGTTTTGTCCCTAGGGAATACTGTGGTAATATGGGCAAAACCTTTACCCTACTCACGATAGGTAACCTGCTTCCACTCAGAGGAACTAACGAGGGGGAAAGGTAGTGCTGATTGAAAACCCTGGGGGCTGGGGAGGTAGTCTCCCGGACCTGCCATTATTGTAGGGATGTTGGTAGCAAGTTCACTAGCTATTATGCCACAATATTTTTAGATGACTACCTGGATATGTTTTACAAATTTTTCTCAATATTCAAATTTTAAGTAGAATTATTAGTGCTAAATAACTGACACCAGAGTAACCATTCAGTAATACAATGTAAATGCTTCCATTGTTCACACTGGCACAAAACAAGAATTATATTTGGGACTCAACGAATTCATAAATGTCTCCTAAAGCATCCACTGCCAATGGAAATCAGTAATGAGGATACATCCCACTCAACTAGCAGCTTCCCTCCGGGACACAGATATTATGGCAGACATGTAGAAAACCCTAAAAATGATACAACTCAAAATATTGATTTATGTGCTTGTTATATATATTCTACCCTCTATTTCCAAGCAGAGGCATACCTAGGGGTTGGTGAACCCGGCCCCTGCCCAGGGGCACAAAATTCACCTATCAAGACTATGGAGTGTATGGCGTATATGTGTGCAGTGACGCACTGCTGCTGCGATCGTGGCCAGCTCAAATGCAAGAGAAGTTCCCCATCCTTCTCGCACCATGGTAGAAAGGTGTGCAGACTTTTTTGCCCTTCCTCCTTACCTCACCCTCACTCCAGATGCTTTGAGTACTTGGGTTGTGTAAAACGTAGTAATTTTTAATTCGGCTGTTGTGGTAAAGTGTTTTTCTTCTGGGGGGTGTGTGTGCGCCAATACAGCTTGTTGCCAAGGGCACAAGGAACCCTAGGTAAGCCTCTGTTTCCAACTAAAGACTAGTATTTTTAAATTGAGAAAAATCAATCTCTAATCCATAAATTTCAAAGTGCTACTTTCATAGAATTGTGAGAATGAATCCTTGAGTATCTGCACACCTAGAGTTCTCAGCATTTATGTGAGAGGAACTCCAGAAGTATCCTTGCTTTTTGCTGTCTTTTTAAAATGGGTACTACATTAATGCAAATCATGTTGGAAATCAGCTTTAGAAAATGAAATTTCCAACTTGCACCACATGTGTTGATATTTAAATTCAGAAGTTCCCCCACACCTTCCTTTTAGAACGATTAAAAAAAATTGTAGGGTTTCTAGGGAGAAAAACATATCCAAAGTCTGCTCCTATAGACTATACTGACTGCCCATGAGGCTATCAACTATAATGCAACTAACTCCTAGCCTAATCACACTCACTAACCTTTGGGTGTAGGGCAAATTCCAGTCTTGGGGTTACAGCAGGGGGCCACATTAGTGACATCACACATCAAAAATAGGCTTCTGCCTCCTGAATGGACTGAAGACTCGTCATAAGATGTCCTAAAAAAGGAAAATATTTTCTCTCTTTTATAGAATGCTCCCTTAAATTAGCCAATATGCTCCTCGTTTTGGAGTAATCATGGTTACCAGGGCAGCATCTAGAATGAAATACCAGAAACTGGTATTTGTCTTTAAATGTCATTCTGATTAAACAAGTTGAGAACAATTTAGCATCTTAGTAGTCGTGATGATTTCCATATGCCTAAAAGTGGGTTTCTGACTGTTTGTATGGAACTTCAAAAGAAAAAGGACTATTTGGCAGAGAATAAGCATACAAAAAAAGCAACAGAAAAAAGTTATGTAACATCACACACAACCAATAACAGAATCAGTATTAGTTTCCTTCTACTGCGCTTATTTCACAAACTATTCTGTAAAATGTTAATTTGCTAGGTGAAAGAGCAACTCTGGAAAAGATACTATAGCTACACAACTCAGCCTCCATAAGTTTACATATGTAAACAACAAAGAAAATGGAATAAATACCCAATAATGTTTTTGATTAAGTATCTGAACCACTGGAATGTGGGAGTAGGGATACTTGCTCAATATCCTGTGTTCATAGGAGAAAGAGCATTACTACAGGACATCAGAAAATTTCAATAACAACTGCCCTGAAGGCTTTGAAATCAGCCGTATTGCATTGCTATGAAAACAAGCACCATGACAGTGATCGTAACCTTAGATTACAGTTTAAATAGACACCAAGGACTAATAGAAGGCTTAGAGACCTTCTCCTCTTCAAAACTGTCCAAAAGACTTACCTGACATATAAAGGAATAAAGGGAGATGCCCAGAGTGACTGGGGAAACCCAGCCAGATGGGTGGGGTATATTATTATTATTATTATTATTATTATTATTATTATTATTATTATTTCATTTAAAGTTTGTACCTCTTTTATTACTCAACTGCCTAGATGTAGGTAGCAAAAACTTCTGTCATCCTCGGTAAACATTTGCTAAGTTTTACAACTGGTAGAGAGAATTAATCTCTACTGAAGGTGAATATCCCTGGCATTCCTTAAACCAATGAACTGGTTTGCCAATGAACCCTGGCAAAAAGCGAGTGATGGCTATGGCTGAAGCCTGATGAAACTTAAAAAAAGACAAACTCATTTCTAATTTCACCGAACAGGGTATCTACATGGCCAACCCCTAAGGGACCCCTTCAAACTCCTCATGGATACATAAGATAATTCTATGCATTCATTTAGGACTGCAGCTGGTCAGAAGAGGAAATTGAGGCTCTGTGCTGCAACTCTTGGAAATGCCTCCATCTCTTAGAGAAAACCTTTGCATCCTTATGCAAACTCATGAAGCAATTCATATTCCGATTTGAAATTGGCCCTGCAGAGGAGTCAACAGACTTGTCTGTGGTTACCTTGGCAACACCCTGCTGGCTCTTCAGAGGTTGTGGAGATTCAGGTCTGTAAGGAGAAACATTTAACCTAATATTCTAGTGCCTTCAGAGAAAGAGTGGGAAAACGCCTCAGCTTGAGGACTATCCCTTGTCTTTAACCAAAGGGTTCATATCCCTGTCTGGAATGGGCACACTTAATCTCTAGTGTGAAAAGGTTGGAGGAAATAACTTTATAACCACTCAACACAGTAGGAACACTCTGGCGGTTCAGATTACCCTGATGCGACAGTGTTTATGCTACACAATCAAGTAGCTTCACTCCTTGGCCACTGAAATTTTAGGGGGGGGGACAAGAAATATGATACCTTAACTCCTGTTTGGGGGTCTTATGAATACCTCCTGTGTGACTGATGCAATCTCCCAAAATTCCTGAGTAGCATCCTTTTTATCCAGCTGAGGAACTCTGGGTAAAGGGAATGTACATCACCCATTAAGGCAGGAGCCTTACATATAAGTGACTACACTATAAAGCTTCATTCCACTCAGGGCTGACCAGTTTCTGAAACAGAATGGGAGCAGAAACAACTCTTCCATGAGGCTTTGCATCAGGAAGACTGGTGCTTCTGTGATATAGAAGAGGCAGGATTCTGACCTGGGGCACTGAGATCCTGTACTGCCATGGCCTTACAATATAAGTGTAGGCATTGTTTGACCTGAAAGCAGTCTATTAGAGACCATTTCTTTCTTTCATTTATTTCCATTCAGAAGCAATGCTCCAGTCCCATTTAGTCTCTCACAGATCTAATGCAGGGTCCACAACGTCTTTCAATTGTTAAAACTGGACAGCTCTTTACACTTTGAAATTGCTAAGCCCTGTGGCATTGCATGAAAACCTGGAAACTTTACTTCTAACATCCTCAGACAATGGCCATCTGAGAGGAACTTCCTCAGGGAATGACAGCCCTGGCAACCAGAAAATAAACCAAAGCAGCTGAAAGAATAGGAATATTTTATACCCCAATGATGGAACTCCTTTGTGGTTTTTTGGGCTTTTTTGCGATAAACCAGAAAGGAGAGTTCCATTTATTTGATTCAGAACTTCAGGATGTCAAAGAGATGGAAATTGGTGTTTAGACTGCTGGACAGATCCAGGTAAGTCTTTAGATAAGTCTGACAACAGTGCCTCTTTGCTGAAGCTTTTCAGTATTCAGCTAAAGCTGAGGTAGAGCCATGCCAATAGTATGTCAGGGGGAAACAGCAGTAGTGATGAAGCACTAGGCATACTTGACAGTTTTGATTACCTGGACTGATATTTGTGTAACTAAGCCTGAAGAAAAGAGCGGGAAATTAAACCAGACTCCCATTGGTGGGCTGCCTTTGACATGGCAGCTTTAGAGGCTCTCTCAGCGACAGACATAGCAGTTATAGTACCTGGGACACAATGAAGGGTAGTAGCCTCACCCAATGAGAATGGACTCAGAGCTATAACCCTCCACACCAGAAGTTGATGCCAACTGAAAAATGCAGTGATTAAGTAGGGACTTATACACTGCCATAAGGGTTTTAGCCTTCAGCAGTGTTTTCTTGTCCATGGCCCACTATTTCCTCAAAGTTGCAGCAGCAAATTGCCTGGAACTAATGGGGGAACCATAACACAGTAGTTGCTAGCCATTGCTTTGCAGGATAGGTGATCTAACTAAGTGCAGATCTGCTGTGGTTGATAGTTCAGAGCTCTGGTGGGGCTTCAAAAATGGCAGGAAGGAGAACAGAGCAGCTGTTAAAAATTCCTCACACAGCCACAGACCACTATGCTGCCTATATAAGAAAAGGGGGAGAGGAAGCAATATGACCAAAAGGAAAAAGTCAAAAAGAAACAACCAAGTTGCCAGAGAGGAAGGAAAAATGTAGTGGGAAATAACAACCAAATTCCCCACAATCAACACAATACCCCTGCAAGATGCAAACATTAAACTACGCAAGACACCCCAAACTCAGAATGAGAGATAGTTCACATTAGGTTTTGCCTCACACAAATAACATGACAGACACAACCCTTTTAGAAAAAACCAAGCAATACCAACAGCACAAAGACAAACTCCAGAAACACAGGTACACAGACAAACACAGCCAAGTCTGAGCCAAGGTGAATAGAGAGTTTGGGACACAACATCTCAGCACAAAGGCAGGAATAAAAAACTGCTGGGGGCTGGTCAGTTGGGAGCAAAACTCTCCAATTCAGCAGCAATCCTGCCCTTCAAGTGCTAGAGGGAGCTCATACCCCACCTGAGAGCATCTTCATCCAAAGGATAAACATGTGGTATTTGCTAAGGTTTGTCCCTGCTTATCAGCATAACTCATAAGTCCAACTTGCCAAAATTTACTGTGGGGATAACAAGCAGATTAGAAATAGCACCACAAATATTCATAAACTGCTTCCAGATTAGAGCTCTTATTGCTGCTGGAGCGTTGCTCTTGTGTGATAAATTGGTAGTGATGCCACTCTGAATATAATAAAGCACTTCAGGTAGAAAATGATCAGTTTTCTAAAATGGTGTTATTCCTCCTAGCTGCACATATTGGGGCTCCTTCCTCTACTCCTCTCCCCTTCTAAGACAGGAACATTTTAATACCACAATACAGAATAAAATATCCCAGATTGGAAGGGGGCATTATGGATCCAAGCCAAATATATGCACAACAGTTTGGTCATCGCAAGGGTTATGTTGGCACAAGTGTCCACAGCAACACTCAGAGTTATACAATAAGGAAAATTTACAAATGTTACTACCACCTTCACATGAACACTTTCTTAGATACTGTATGGCTTTTTTTCCTGCAATCTGCATGTTGGAAGAATATTGAAACTGCCCTTAGCCAATGTTCATGAAGTGAGAATCCATAGCAGCCAATGATTCAATAGCTGTCTTATTTTTACTTTAAGTACAAATAATGTTACCAGAAACCATGCATCCAAACAGAAATAGGAATGTTACCCTTCAAATAGGCTGCTTCTACTGTTCATTTGCAAGTTTAAAATTACTCACTACTAAGGCAGTTTCCAATTGCATCTGAAATCCCACACAGAATTGTGACATTACATAAAACAAGAAATGTGAAATGAAGTAGTAAAATAGTTATGTGTCACATTTTTTGTAGAGTAAATACAGCATAAGAAATTCTTGACTGTCAAAAAAAGAAGTAACTGCATTGTTACAGCAACTCTAGCTTCCATAGCTGGCATGCATGACAATATGTAATCAGAAGCCTAATATTCTGCAACCAAAAAGTTATATTTTAGAAAGACAAAGTTTAATTATCTGTTGATTAAGAAGACAGGACAAGTTAGAATTTAAAGTTTCCTGCTATAAAAAAAATGAGGGTGAACCTCCTCACTTTACCTCTTTTGTGCCTGCAAGGAGATTCAAAGCTCCTGCTTTCTATTTTAGTTGAAATTTCTCACAATATCCAAACTTAGAAAATGGGGGTTTGTTTAAACTATGGTTTGAAAACAAGTCAGGATGTTAAATCATGGGTCTAAACCAATTTGTTTTCTCTAGTCATGGAAACAAACAAGTTTTTCCATGTTTGGACATCAAGGGGAACTGTGGTTACTTGAAAATCAAAAGCTTCTCTTTGTGGTTACAAAAGAAACAGTGAATGGAAATGGAGAATATGACCCATGGCTTTGTTCCTCATAGGCTACATCAAGGATGAGTCTAATTCCTGTCTTTGGCTAAATTTAAATACACAGCAAAAAACCAAAAACATCTCCCCTTTTAGCTCACATGTTATTTATATAGATTTCTTATTTAACCATTAGAAAAATAAAAAAAATTCCTTCCAGTAGCACCTTAAAGACCAACTAAGTTAGTTCTTGGTATGAGCTTTCGTGTGCATGCACACTTCTTCAGATAACTGCATGCACACGAAAGCTCATACCAAGAACTAACTTAGTTGGTCTTTAAGGTGCTACTGGAAGGAATTTTTTTTATTTTGACTATGGCAGACCAACACGGCTACCTATCTACTACTGGAACATTAGAAAAAAGTAATCATAGGGCCTCAATTTGTCATTTTACTGTGCTCCTATTTCCCTTCTTCATATCCAAACTTCCTGCACAGACTGCAGACTTTTAAACTATAATTACTTTAATCTTAGGATACTATAAACACAACAGCTGAATTGAGGACTCCTAGAATATTGAAAAATACTTATTGCACACATTATTCAGCATCACTATATATATTCATTTTCCCAATGAAAAAAGAAATGGTTCAACTGCAATACAAAGTTCAGTCTTGTACATGTTTTCCCTTTACGCATTTACAGCAGTAAGTACCAAACAGGGTATATGCAGTACTGTGTGAAGTAGTTCTCAGTGTCCCAAGCTATGAGGTAAACTGACTAAAAAAGAGAGGATTATGATGATAGCTGCAAGTCAGCAGTGTAATCAGAATACTGAAAGTTTATGCACATGAACCGGAAGAGAACTTGTTGAGAGGTATTTATTTATGGTATTCCTTTATAGGAATATATCCTAGGGCAGTTGGTAATAAGAATACGATACAATTACATAACCTAAGTACTAAAAAAAAAGAAGAAACAGAATCCCCATCTCTCCACCATTTTGTGGTGAGGCAGCATTGTGCCACTGACATGGAGAAAAGCTGCGGGGAGCTCTCCCTCCCTGGTTGGGTGGTTGGCCACACTGCATTCTACCTGGCCTGACTCTGGAGGCCAATCAACAGCCTGCCTGACCTCAGGGAGAAGGCTTGTGAAATGGATCAACGTGAGAATTTATTCCTGCTGGTCCATTCCTATGGTATAAATAAAGCCCAGGCTATAGGGACGTGGGTGGTGCTGTGGTCTGAACCACTGTTTGCATGGATTAGGGGGCTAGAATTCTGAAGTATACCTGGAGAGAACTAGAATCAGTCAAAATTGAAGATGTCTTCAGACGTGGGTGGCTCTGTGAATTAAACCAGAGCCTAGGGGTTGCCGATCAAAAGGTCGGCAGTTTGAATCTTCGCGATGAGGTAAGCTCCCGTTGCTCGGTCCCTGCTCCTGCCAACCTAGCAGTTCGAAAGCACATCAAAGTGCAAGTAGATCAATAGGTACTGCTCCGGTGGGAAGGTAAATGGCGTTTCCATGCACTGCTCTGGTTCGCCAGAAGCTGCTTAGTCATGCTGGCCACATGACCTGGAAGCTGTACGCTGGCTCCCTCGGCCAGTAAAGCGAGATGAGCGCCGCAACCCCAGAGTCGGTCACGAATGGACCTAATGGTCAGGGGTCCCTTTGCCTTTTATAGCACTAGTATTGGAATTGTCAGTTTTCCAACCCACGTTCCTTTTGCTAGGTGTGATTTTGCTGTGGACATTTGTTGGAAAGACATTATACTGTCTTAATTGGCCTAACTAGGCTGAAAGGTTTTTCAGAGAGGAAGCAGCTGTATTTATGTTTCAGCCATATCAGGTTTTTTTGAGTGGGGCAGTGCATTGGACAGGATCTGAAGCTTATGAGGGGACCCCAATGGGGTCTTGAGGATTGTACTTTAAAGACTATGGCTCCAGGCTCAGAGGGGTAGGATGGGTGAATGGCTGCCACACACCCAGGTTGATAGCAGGACTCACAGTAGCAGCCATGGTTGCCCAGTAGGTGGGCTGGGAGATGTGTATGCCAGGAGGCCATCTGCCCGATACAGATTCTTGCCTGTTGCTGTGACAAACTCCAATATGTTGTGATCAGTAAAATTATGGCCATGTTTAATCCCCATTCTCCTTGTGCCAATTGCTCCCCAAAACCATGCCTAGAAGCACATAGCCAACAATTAACAGAAAAGCATTTTTCAAATTCCCTACTTCATTAATCCAGAGAGCAGAATGGATGAGTCAATTATGGTGTTTAAGATAATCAGTTCCTTTTCCACCAGATCTAAAAATGTCACTTCATTTAAAATGCAAATGTACAGTTGCTGGCCCAAACTAGTCACTGCTGAACCTAAACACATAATGGTTTGCTAAAGCTTTCCTCATTTTCTGACGTTCATACACATTTAATTATAGAAAAATATATAACCCTCTTCCATAGTCACTTTAGAAGCCAATCTCCCTATTCATCCCTTTTTGCAGGGCAAAAAAAAACTGCTTAGACTGAAGCCTGTGCATTGCTGTCTGATGAACACAACACCATACAGCAGCATGAGAGAAGCATACATGTGCAAACTTTACTGTAGCCACTTTCTTGTGGGAGGGGGGAGGTTGGTCTATCCAAACCTCTGACATTTTCCTGCATTTCTCTCCTAATCTCTCCACCCCCATTCCCCCATGTCTTCAACATTAACATTCAGATGCTGTAGTTAAGAACTATTAAATACACACACTACACTGAAGTCCATATAGCACATGCAAGTTTAGCAACCTTAGGAGCTTTATTCCCAAATCTGTATGCAACCTAGCAATTTCAAGACATTTGCTATCTTATGAAGTATTTTTCAGCAATGCTTCAACGTGTTAATGTAACTCATATACATATAGAATAGAATCATAGAATTGTAGTGCCCTCCAGATGTTATGGATGAAAACGCCTGTCAATCCCAGTCAGCACAGCTAATGGTAAGCTATAATGAGAGTTGTGGTCTAAAACATGTTAAATGCAACAGGTTGGGGGAGATCGTTCCAGACAAACACAAGCAAATAAGTATGTTTCTAATATTAAACTACAAAACTGCTTTAATTCTAATATCATGAGTACAAAAACCTGCCAGATTAATAACTTCGGTTACCTCGTCATGTGTGTATCTGTAATCTGCCTTCTTGCATTTGAGGTCCCATAATGCTACTGTTCCTGATTCAAAACCAATCAATAGCTGTAATAAATAACCAAAGAAAATATTAATTTTCTGGGAATGAAAAGGAGTTATTTCTAGTACCTGAATACATGTGATTCAATTCTAAAAATTTCTGGATTAAAATGCAAATGTTAAGGACAACAATAGAAGCATAATATTAAAAGGTAACAATATCCTAAAATTGTAACAATACTATCAGAGACACCAAAAGATGAAATATATTTTAAATACTAAACCCAGTGTTTAAGACATGCCTACTGACAGACTATTCCAACATAAAAGAAATATACAGATACTATGATATGCAATTTCAAAGACTGTTTAAAGTACACTTGAATTGTCAGAAAAACACAGACAAATAGTCTCATGGTTGCTTCAGTCTCAATCGAATTAAATGAATCCACCCATGGATGAACACACAGAGGTATTAAATCTAGGAAATAAAGACCACGACAGACTGAAACTCCCAGCTTGTGGCAAACCATTTATATGAAGCAGATGCAGTGTAGTGAACTGAATTATTTTGCATGCACAGTCTGATTATTATCCTGAAGGAACACTAATCTTAAAACGTGATACAAGGTTGATTAGGAAAAATAAATTACCTGAGTCCTTATTTGATTTTCTGCAATGCTTTTACTGCAATTATCTGTATGCCTTAAACAGATTTTATATATGTATATAGTCCTAATTCTATTAATGTTTAATTGGTTTTTTAATTATTCTTTTTCTATGTTTTTATCAATTCTTGTTATAATCTGTAAGGCACCTTGAATCCTATCAGGGAAAAATGTGAGGTATAAATGCTGCAGCTGCTGCTACTTCTTGTTGTTGTACAGTCGTTTAGTCGTGTCCGACTCTTTGTGACCCCATGAACCAGAACACACCAGCCCCTCCTGTCTTCCACTGCCTCCCGCAGTTTGGTCAAACTCATGTTGGTAGTTTCGAGAACACTGTCCAACCATTTCGTCCCCTTCTTGTGCCCTCAATCTTTTCCAACATCAGGGTCTTTTCCAGGGAGTCTTCTCTTCTCATGAGGTGGCCAAAGTATTGGAGCCTCAGCTTCACGATCTGTCCTTCCAGTGAGCACTCAGGGCTTTCCTGAAGAATGGAGAGGTTTGATCTTCTTGCAGTCCATGGGACTCTCAAGAGTCTCCTCCAGCACCATAATTCAAAAGCATCAATTCTTTGGCGATCAGCCTTCTTGATGGTCCAGCTCTCACTTCCATACATCACTTCTGGGAAAACCATAGCTTTAACTATACGGACCTTTGTAGGCAAGGTGATGTCTCTGCTTTTTAAGATGCTGTCTAGGTTCGTCATTGCTTTTCTCCCAAGAAGCAGGCATCTTTTAATTTTGTGACTGCTGTCACCATCTGCAGTGACTATGGAGCCCAAGAAAGTGAAATCTTTCACTGCCTCCATTTCTTCGCCTTCTATTTGCCAGGAGGTGATAGGACCAGTTGCCATGATCTTCGTTTTTTTGATGTTGAGCTTCAGACCATATTTTGTGCTCTCCTCTTTCACCCTCATTAAAAGGTTCTTTAATTCCTCCTCACTTTCTGCCATCAAGGTTGTGTCATCTGCATATTGGAGGTTGTTGATATTTCTTCCAGCAATCTTAATTCCAGTTTCGGATTCATCCAGCCCAGCCTTTCGCATGATGAATTCCGCATGTAAGTTAAATAAGCAGGGAGACAATATACAGCCTTGTCGTACTCCTTTCCCAATTTTGAACCAATTAGTTATTCCATATCCAGTTCTAACTATAACTTCTTGTCCCACATAGAGTTTTCTCAGGAGGCAGATGAGGTGATCAGGCACTCCCATTTCTTTAAGAACTTGCCATAGTTTGCTGTAGTCGACACAGTAGTCAATGAAGCAGAAGTAGATGTTTTTCTGCTGCTACTACAATTACTAAATTCCCCAGTATGGTTTGTCGTCTCCTCTTCTTCAAGTATGCAGGGTCACCTGCCACTTATCACATTGCAATTGGACTTAAAACGTAGAATATTCTAAATGACTCACTACCAAAAGGGTCAAAGGAAAAGATTGACCCTAATGTAAATAAATAAGAATCAATTCAGATATGCAGAAAGATACACCCTAGACTGTACAAATACAGGAATATTCAAATGCAACTCCATCTAAAAAAACACACCACATTGCATGATAAAAGCTATGTAACAGGAAACGTGTTTTTTTGTGTTTTTAAGACACAGTTCTAATATGCATTTTGCCCTTTTAAGACACAGAAAAACTAAAATAAAATATCTCACTTGTGCCTGAAGTGGTTTGTTTTAATTTTGTACAATGCTCCTTTATTGCGAACTCAAAAATAATAATTCTGTTTTTGTAGTTTGGGTACATTTAAGGTGGACCATATTACATCGACTTGAATATTAGTTTTTAGCATGGAGACTGAACATGGTATTGAACTAGAAGTTTTTGCAGTCTTTCACAGATGAAATGTAAAACCAGACCATCTAAAGTAATCAGCTCTTGAAGTGAAATACAGGCAGCTCCCCACTTGTGCATAACCATCACATGTGTGACACACGCACCATTTTTGGTGCCAAAAGGGGGTGGAATGGGGGTGGGAGCAGAACGGGAAGGACTTGCGCACATCCTACTGATGTGTGCAGTGGCCACAAACGGAAGCCTCGCGTAAGCAGGGATTCCCCTGTACAACAGTCAGCTATTAGGCAAGGGTCAAGAAATAAGAGTAGAAGGCAGCATCAGGATCAAACTATCATCTTCTACTATTACGGAGAGAAGCAATACATGATAGTATGTTCATCTGCATGAGAACTGTAACTGAAGACACAGATAATCCTCCATCTATACCCTATACAAACACAGAATGTATGTTTGACTGAATAATTTAGGGAGAAAAAAAGTTTTAAGCCATTCTAAAAATCCACTACGTAAAAATTTCAAAACTGGAAACCTAGAGTCCTAAAAAGTCACTCTAAAAGAACCAATATATTTTTTTTAAGTCATGTTTTTTTCACAGCAAAGGTATTAAAGAGGAAAATCTGTCGTAACTTTACTGCACACTTCATAAAATGCCTCCTGCCACTTGGAAATAATCTTCACCAATCTGGTATGCACCCGTGTCAAAACTGTTATTATGTAAGGCCCCCACCCACATTTGCACAGAAATATCTTTAAGATCCCTTTTTAATCCTAGTATCAGAATATCGAGAGGATTTTCTAACATTTAAGATTTATATCATAATCCTACTAAAAAAAAGCATTCTGGAGTACTAAATTCCATTTAATCCAGTAAATGTGGAAAATTAGATCTCTTTCTTGTATACAAATTATGTATACTGCCTAAAAATGTCACTAAAATGTCATAAGTATGAGTTTACATTGGCAAGATGTCTATGTATGCTTTATACATATAATTTTGAAACAGCATTGTGTCATAAGCCGCTACTTATGAACATCCAATAGCGATGCTTGCATAATAGTCCAGATGCTGGAGATGATTTCATTGCCACTAACTACCGTTTTTCTGGGGGATCAGTCTCTAGGACATATGACAAGGCACTTCAGTTGTTGTTCTTAGAAGAGCACAAAATTATACATGAATGAAACGTGAAGGATGGACATAAACCTTTTTAAATGTTAATTCACAATAAGGACCTTATCTTTTCAGTAAGAATAGGTTTCTAAGCCCTATCATGTCCTTCAGTGGGGAAACAGGGCTTTATAG
Organism: Podarcis liolepis; assembly: GCF_965112155.1. Classification (NCBI taxonomy): domain Eukaryota; kingdom Metazoa; phylum Chordata; class Lepidosauria; order Squamata; family Lacertidae; genus Podarcis; species Podarcis liolepis. The sequence continues at coordinate 66,302,908 of NC_139557.1, read as the reverse complement.
TATAAAAGTAATGAAGGGGATAATTTTTTAACCCATTCCCCACTGGAAATTTTCTTTTGGCTTCAATTAGCCCACAGCAGTGACCCCTGTGTGGCTCCCAATGCAGTCTACACGTTTCCCCAGGTGTGTGTTTGTGTGGCCACTTTTGCAAAGGAATATAAAACACTTCATCCAAATAGTTATTAATAACGGCATCTTGACACAGGTATTTACACCTAAACATGGTTCTCACCAGAACTTCCAAATTCTATTCCTATTATTAATAAATGTATGTACTTAACATGCATATTTCAACATAAATCTCTAAACAGTTTATGTATGCCAACAAAAATAAAAACTAAAAATTCAGGAATTTCATATTCAAAACCGTTACTGATAGTAATAAATGTAAATTCCACATTTTAAGTAACAATTGATTTCAGAACCATGTAACTAAGCACATAAATAAAATATATACCATAGAATTTAAGCCTATACAAAACACCAAAATACATCAAAACACAACATCAAAATAAAACCTAACTGCAGCATATATCAAGAAAATCTCATAACTATTACAAAAAACCCCTAACATGATAAAAAAACAAGAATTCAGGAGCCATGCTGTCACCCCCAATCGGGAAGCATTCACACTCTCCTTGCACCACACCATCCACTTAAGTTCTCCCTTCAATAAAACAAGCAACAACTAATAGGCATGCACAAAAAGATAGCTCTGTTGAATAAGAGCACTTCAACATTAGAAAGCCCAATGAATAAGAAAATAAGAAAAAGAATAGAAACGAAAAAGCCATCTCTCACCCAGAGCAACACAACAACACTTTCCGTACCTCTCTCACCTAGGGTCACCAAAGTCTTTCCCAACAAAATATTACAGTTTGAAGTCGGACATTGCCACTAATGCACCTGACACCTCACATTGTTTTACAAACTATTAGCATCCAAAACAGAGATGCTAAGTGAAATAAGTTAATGTTAAGAAACAATTCAACTCTTAAACAATTTTTCCCCATTTCCAAGTTTTAACATACCTTGCCTTCATCCATTGGATTGTCACTAATATGGACAACAGGTCCTGGATGAGACTTGGATGACCTGAAAATATAAACAATATCTCTTTTTTACAAATTAAGAACAGGAATGGGGGCACGCTAAATACACAAATATTGACACAAAGAAGCAGGCACCAATGCCAATGAAAAAGCCCATTCTATGTAGAAGCACATAATATTACAGACTAAGCATGTCCAGTTAGAAAGGACTGAGGTACTTAGAAAATAATGGTTTTACAAATTGAACAGTTATTGTAGTAGGTACAACTCAAACTATTATTATTAATAATAGCTCCCACTGATGGGACTCATTAGGTGCTGTCCATGATATTGATTCTCAGTGTGTAAACTCAGTGTCAGAGAATTAGAAGTCTTTAAAAGAGAAACCTTTATTTAAAAAAAGTACAAAATTGTCTGAGTATTCCCAAAACTAAAAAATGTAACAAAGTACATTTCTAATCACATTTATGAACAACTAAACTCTTTAAAATCACAACGGCTGACAGAATTTAAGACTAATCAATACTTGTTAGTGGAAAACTGCTTCATAATTTGGCAATGCCAGACTGATGAAGTATTACAGAAAATGCCTATTAAATGAAATTACGTATACATGCAAGTCCAGAGTTCCATGGCACTTGTACTGATGGAAAATATCTGTGAAAGATTAGTTATCAACTTAACTAGTAAAACTTCAGGGTCCATAAAAATATTTATATTCTGAAAACAAACTCACTGTAACAATTTCACGAGACTAGTTACTCAGTGTTTAAAAAGAAGCAGCTATAAACAGTAATAGAAATGGAGTGACAACAGAGAAGCTAGAAACTAAGAGCACTCTCAGCATTCTCAGGAAATAGATCAATTTGCAAAGCACTCTGATATGATGATATTTTAATGTACAGCGCCAGTTTAGTGACTTCCAGAGATCTGTTTTAAAACAGTGACTGAGTGAATTTTTTCTCTGAGTTTAGAAATGTAGTGTTTCTTAAAATTAAATAGTAATATGATGGTAAACACCAAACAGGATGACTTGTGCAATTGAAGTAGTAGTCAAATCTAAAATCTAACTTGTAATTAGCTTTCTTTCAGGTACTATCTCTAGGAAGTACATAAAGAAATTTCCAGGGAAGATTCCATTTTCTTTGAAACTAATATTTGAACCAAGTAAGACCAAGTTCATATATAATGCTACGCCAAAACATGGCTATGTGACAACACATGAGCATGTAGATACTCACAGTAAAAACAGTGGCTGCTTCTTTTCAGTTTTCCTGCTGCCAAACTACAAGAACCAAAAACCCAGGTTCACACAAAATGCTAAGCCAGGCTAGGGAAGGAGTAATCAGCCACAATTTTTTCCCTGTAGGTGCCCATGTGCTCTGACTTCCCTAAGGTTTGGCATAGTGTTATGTGCCAATCAAGTCTCTGTCCACTTTACCGAATGCCCCCTCCCTCAACAAACTTCACTTCAAATACTTTTTGCTATTGCAATGGTTCCCAATTAGCTAAGTATTGTTTTTGAAAACTCAAGCCATGGAACCCCTACTTTTGAAAATTTTGATATCTCCATGGTAGTTTTTGTTATGTGAATGGTTCCATGGACTCCCTGTGTGGGTTACGTGGACCTCCTGGGGTCTGTGGACCACCAACTGGGAACCACTGGCCTATTGGAAATCTTTTAAGATATTCATCCAGCACAAAGTTAGCCTGAAATATTTTGTTGTCGTTTTTACTAAAAGTAAATCAAAACGCACGTGCAAGGTTACGAGCTCCTCAGCTACAGATCTGTCAAATTGTTCTATGTAAAGCACCATAGATTAAACTAGAGAAATCAACATTGATTTAGGGTAGAATAACAATTTTCAAAAGATCTGCATCACTGTATTTAAATCAGCCACAATTTTAGGCTTGACAGGACTCTCAAGCCTTCCTTTAAAAAGCCCTTAAGCAGAGAGGCTTCAAAGATCCATATGGCTGCAACAAGTCACACATTAGGTGCTGATCTAGCACTTACTAGATCTAGATCTACCTACTCAAGTTAGGTGGTAAAGATGTGAGAGCACACATGACTGAATTCTCTTCCATACAAAATTTCTCTCAGACATGTGAGAAGAGCTGTAGCTTGGCATTTTGCCCAACATCTAGCTCAGTTGTCTATGTACAGGAAACGCCTTGCATGCTGAAACATTCAGCTCCATAAATGCAGCAGTACAAACCAGACAGAGCTCTGCTACTTGAGTGAGATCTTGACTGTATTTTCCAAACTTAAAATTAAACCAATAACCAGGTGACCCTCCCAAATAGAAATGCTAAATATGTGCTCTATTAAATTGCCACCAGGAAACCAGTCTCACAGTACAATTATTGCCATGTCTACTCAGAAGCAAGCCTCACCAAGCTTAACGCAACTCATTTCCAGGTAAGAATCAATATTTTCTGGGGGAGTTTCTTCAGGAAACATGCAAAGCAACATCGCCTATGAGGGTCTAGCAGCTGATGTGCTATGCTTTCACGACGATTCAGGCTGATACCAACTATGAAAATCTTCCCCTGCCCCCAGACAAATGCATGCATGAATGAAACAGACTAAAGCAATTAAGTCACACTTTTATCTTCTACCCAGTCAGGGCATAGATAATTATTGATTATAATCAATATCTACTGGAATAATCAAACTTGAACAATAAAGGGCAACTTAGCCTAAAACTTGGGGGGAAATGAACTATTGGCTATGCGGTATTGTTGCATTAATCAGATCACAAATCAAACTTTCTCCCCTTCAGGCCCTCCCCCCAATCAGCTCCAGAGGGTTGAAGGCGACACCAGAGCAGATTTTGGGAGTGGAACCTCAGTGGTTTAGCACTGGATACCACAAAATAAAAGCCTCCACAATAAGACTGCTGGCTCCTAATACATAAGCTAACATCTAGGACTTTCCCCCCTTTAGCTCCATTTTTTTCCTTGTTCCCTTAACCACCTGTAGCAAAATCAGACAAATTTACTTATTACACCAAGAAAGGAATCCAAGGATTCAAGAAACTGAACAAAAGACACTGGCTTCAGGTGATAATGCACATCAATATGAAATTATGGAATAGGGTTCCTAAGTGGAGGACTTCCCGTGGAGAATGGAGGAGTAGGAACAGTCATCAAAACCTTATGAACAAAATTATTGGGAAGACAATGCTACCAATGAAAGGGTGTTAAATTACACCTGAATAAGCTACTTTTAAAGTCCTTCAGTGTTTTCACAAATTGCTGTAAAATCTAATTTAAGGGTGGCACGGTGTGTGGGTTGTCTTTAAAAACTGGCAAGATAATGGCCCCAGTCCAGTGACCGAGACAATACATATTGTTGACAGAGTTCACCGTTCTGAGTCCCAACATATCAACTTGGCTCAAAAGTCTCCATTTTGTCTGGAAAGGTCTAACAAATTAGAAGTATATTTTTCGGTTCCCACATTATACCAAATGGAAAAGAATACCCCAGCCCTCTGCATGCTGGCCTGGGAACTCACAGGTTTAGCAAAAGCAAATGGAAACTTTTATCTTCCTCCACTTCCTAATTCAATCAAGACAGCACTATCAACTGGCTACTAACAGGATATTCAAAAATCTTCTTTGTTCACTGATAAATCATCTTTCCATGACTACCTTAATCTTTCATATTGTTCATTTCTAATATAGCTTAGTTTGGTTTCAAGAGAGCAGCCAGTGTGGTGTGGTGGTTAAGAGCGGTAGACTCGTAATCTGGGGAACCGGGTTCGCGTCTCCGCTCCTCCACATGCAGCTGCTGGGTGACCTTGGGCTAGTCACACTTCTCTGAAGTCTCTCAGCCCCACTCACCTCACAGAGTTTTTGTTGTGGGGGAGGAAGGGAAAGGAGAATGTTAACCGCTTTGAGACTCCTTCAGGTAGTGATAAAGCGGGATATCAAATCCAAACTAGGATAAACTCAGTCTAACTGAACCCTGGAGCTCCTGGTTTTGGGTCCCTGCCTCTGACACTAAATTATTCTTGGGCTTACTACTGTCCCTTCTCATTCCCCTCCTTGTCTGGTCTGGTCTGCAAAAGTTAACCTATAAATTGCCTTTGGTTTTACTCTCCCTTAGTAAACCTTTTTATACCCTCCAACATTTCTCCTATGAAAATAGGGACGTCCCATTCCATAATGATAATTTTACTGTTATACCCTAGCCACTCTGGGTGGCTTCCAACATATATAAAAACATAATAAAACATTAAACATTAAAAAAGCCTTCCTTATACAGGAATGCCTTCAGCTGGCTCGGGGGTCGGATAACTCCACACCCTCCAACATTTCTCCAATGAAAATACGGACATCCTAAGGAAAAACAGAACATTCCTATATGAAATCAGAAACCGGGACGGCTTCTCTAAATCAGGGATGTCCCTGGAAAATACGGACACATGGAAGGTCTGCCTTTTCTGTTGAATCTCTGATACAATCTCTGTTGTTCCCTTCCCAAGTACCTTTTAAATGCACCCCACTACCAACAGAAGGGGTGTCAAAAATTAAACTGCAGTCTAACACTTCTTTGGGTGATTTAAAGCAAATTGGAAATATTTTTTGCTTCCTGGTTGTTAAACAATGGGAAAAAGTTGAACTGCTAAAAATGATGAAAAATAGGGAAGGCAGCCAGAAGGCACAAATAATGCATTCAGTTCAGGTCTGATAATCAAACCAATTCCTCAACTCAGAATTCTTTAATTCTAACTGAATATCTTGTATGTATTGGGCTACAGTTAGTTATTTTTTTTACAAGAACATTGAGATCCACTAAGAAAGCCTGAAGTGTCATCTCTGAAAACATGCTACTTTCTGGGCCAACTCCAATGTACTGACAGCAGCCTATCCTCTTGCAGATGAGAGCCTGGGACAGAGGACACAATGCAGAGCCTCCCTCACCCAGTCCTACAGTCATATTTTCTCTTCACAACTGGTGTTCCCGAATACCATTTTTTTCTGAAGAGTAAGTTTCAAAGGCATACAGAAACATGTCCCAAGCAAGTCTGATAAAAATACACTTACTAAGATAGGCAGCAACATGAATCAGTCTCAACTCACTTGCTCTTCAATAACTTTTTGTTTTAGAAATTACATGATAAGTGAGTTTAGTTAAATAAACAAAATGAAGCTTAGAATTACATTTGTTTTATTTCTTTTTAGTGACTGTTTACTTTATCTTTTGAATATTTTTAAATACTTGTTCTAAAGTGTTTTTATCAATAAATTTAACCTTTTATTTTATATTTTTGTAAAGCACTTAGCAGTTGTATGCAATCAAGTGGTATATGGAGTTTATTAAAAATAAGTAAGGAAACATGAAACAAATGTGAGTCAAACTCAGGAGATATTTATTATCATATATGAAACTAAAGTGGAAGAGAAGTTTGAGAAACTATGCTTAATCATAAAATGCAGCCTGTTCTATACTCTCTCCCTTTAAACTAGATTGAATTTTACTGTTGCACACAAACGCATGCACTCACAAAAAAACAATAACAGAAAAAAGTAAAACTAATAATACAGAGTTGCAGTATAAAATAAGAACAGCAAACCAGTATACCAAATTACAATCATACTTCACTAAATATCAAAAGAATGAGAATAATGGAGCTGGAGGGGTATGGGTAGATCCCTTCCAGTTAATATATTCAAGGGAAACCAATCTGCATAATTTCTGAGACACTCAACAAATATATACTGTGTATGTGTGTGTGCTTCAAACACTATCAGTGCTTTTTTTAAAAAAAAAAAAAAAACTTCAAGGGATTCCATTATGTACTGAATATATTTTTATCTAAATAACATACCAAATGTTTAAAATATTACTTTGCTGGCATGCTGAAACTAGGATCCTGGCCAGGGTTCAACTAACAAGTCCTGCTAGCAGAAGCTTGCACAAGGACTTCCACCAGTTCAATGGGTCTTCCTCCTCTCCTTTTCCCGCACCACCCCAAACTGGCTTGGGGGGCATGAGACCTCCTTCCACCCTGAACAGCAGGTGTAGGGAGGACAGAGTGGCTCTTTCCATCTGGCAAGCTAAAAAGGTGATGGAATGATTGCCATAGTGTTACGTCGAATTCCTCTGTGTTCCACATCATATGACTAAGGCTGTAATCCTACAGCTGGCTACACTATGGATCACATGCATGATCCAATGAATGCAGAGAGACATACTATTTCTGAATAAACCCATAGGATAGCAATGTGCCACACATTCTAACAGTAGGAGTATTATTTTCCAAGGAAATTTCTACCACTTTAGCCAACATAGGGAGATAGCCAGTTAAGTCACTGAGTAGATCCATGGACACCAATGCTTTTCGTTATTTAAATTCATTTTATTTCAGTTTGTTTGCACTGAGTATGACTAATGCTGGGTTATCATACATATACAGTGGTGCCTCGCAAGACGAAATTAATCCGTTCCGCGAGTCTCTTCGTCTTGTGGTTTTTTCGTCTTGCGAAGCACGGCTATTAGCGGCTTAGCGGCTTTTAGAAAAAGGAAACAAACTCGCAAGAACTCGCAAGACGTTTCATCTTGCGAGGCAAGCCCATAGGGAAATTTGTCTTGCGGAACAACTCAAAAAACGGATAACTTGCGCGTTTTTCGTCTTGCGAGGTACCACTGTACACATAACAGGTCAGAAACCAGGGCTTCACAACCAAAAAAAGAAACACATCTACATTTTGTGTGTTGTGTCAATTGAGAATATAGTTGCCAAAAAGAATGATACCCAAATAAATTACATTTATTTTCAAGTACACCATACTCACAGTTCAATGGCTTTATTCCACATGATGACATAGCCTGAGAGAGAGAAGGACTCCACATTTACAATGTGTATATTTCCTCTTTCAGTGCCCACATACAGCCATTTACTCTGGAACGGCATATGGCAAAATGTTATCCTGAAAGACAAAACATAAAAAATTGAATTAAAAAATGCACCTTATCTAAACCCTAAAATTGACGATAAATATCAAGGAAGGCACGCTATTGAACTTCATGTCTAGAGTTTATGCTCACAAAAGCTTGTTTAATTCACACCCAGGTAAATCAAATTTTCTCTAACTTAGGTCTCTGCTTTTCAATAACAGATCATTAGTTCTTAACCGTATCTCCAAAACAGTTTCATGAATGTGTCGTTCTGTTAACACAGGCAACGGGAACACTAGCTGCCCATCTGCAACAGATATAGAATGCTAGGTCTCTATGCCTTTAAAATGGGATGAAATGGAGAACTGTTCCTATACAAACATGAGAAATAACAAATGAAACAACTTAGAAAATCCATGGTGAATGATTCTGCAAGAGTATACAAGACATTTCTGATCTCACAAAAAAATCAGAGCAAAAGACAACCACTTAGCCGAGAGAGAGAGTCTCTTTATTTTACTTCAATAATGGAGAATATTTGTAGAATAGACTCATTCCGTTAAAAAAAATCTGAAGTGCTCACTATTCTGAATTTGTTTCAAAGATCTGCTGTGCAACAGTAATTTCATCCATAGCCACTCTCGGTTTAGGTCAGAGGATATCTGTAAGGCACACGGATCCACATTTCTCACATCTTTCTAATTTATTGTCAAGTACTGAGAGCAAACTACTATCCAAGATCTTCACTTTCTCCTTCCTTAAAAGCTGCAGTTTTGTCAAATAGCATTCTATAGAGAATGTAATTTATAATTGCAATAAAGGGCATCACAGACTTTGTAGCTGGGTACATAAAAAATGACATTATTTTGGCTATAGGGACGTGAGAATCTATGGCAGAACCACCATCAAATCCAGACCCTTACTAGGGAAAGCTCTAGGGCTGGAGGTCCTCTAGGGGGGAGAGGTTGTGGGGAGAGGGGAGGGCTTTGGATACAGGGAAGGATATTATCTCTCTCAACCCCCCACCAACACACACCCTTTCGCTCCCTACCAGTATAGCATGGATGGTGTGATAGCCATGAAGGTTCCCATGGCCCATTGAAGAGACCTGCATTGGTAGACCTTGTCCATCTGCAGAAAAGGAGGAAGACAATATCCAGGGGCACAGGAGAATATCCTAAATTGCTTAATAGTAATAGATAGGTAGCCGTGTTGGTCTGCCATAGTCAAAATAAAAAAATTCCTTCCAGTAGCACCTTAAAGACCAACTAAGTTAGTTCTTGGTATGAGCTTTCGTGTGCATGTACACTTCTTCAGATACACTGAAACAGAAGTTGCCAGATCCTTCTATATAGTGAGAAGGTGGGGAGGGGTGTTACTCAGAAGGGTGGTGGGAATGGGAGATAGGCAGATAGCTGGGAGGGCCTGTTGACGACTCTTAACGACTGTAATAGGTCTTACAGGAGAAGGCAAGGGGTGAGGAGGTGAGAAATGGTTTAGTCATGTATAGTGAGATAAGAATCCAATGTCTTTGTTCAGCCCAGGTTTTTCCATTGTTTTAAGTTTGGTAATGAGTTGTAATTCAGCAGCTTCTCTTTCCAGTCTGTTTCTGAAATTCCTTTGTAGTAAAACAGCTACTTTGAGATCTTGTATAGAATGTCCTGGGAGATTGAAGTGTTCTCCTAACTGGTTTCTCTGTTTTGTGATTCTTGATGTCAGATTTATGTCCGTTTATTCTTTGGCGTAAGGTTTGGCCTGTTTGTCCAATATAGAGAGCTGAAGGACACTGTTGGCATTTGATGGCATACACAATGTTAGACGATGAGCAATTAAATAGTCCCGAGATGGTATGTGTGATGTTGTTGGGGCCAGTAATGGTGTTGTCCGGGTGTATGTGGCAGCAAAGTTGGCATCTGGGTTTATTGCAGGCTCTGGTGCCAGTGTCTGTGTTAAGTCTGGTTGTAGTATTATTGTGGGTTAGGAGTTGTTTAAGATTGGGTGGCTGTTTAAGATTGGGAGTTGTTTAAGATTGGCTGCTTAATAGTAAGTAGAACTCACATACTGTTTACTATTGTTTATTTATCATCTTCAGAAGAAAAGCTTGATCTTGTCTTGGTATTTCGGGACATGGCCCAGACTAACAAAATAGAGTACACCTAAAGTAGAAATGCTACAGCAGAGCCATAATCCAAGTAAACACTGCTAAACACCTATTGAATCTAAGCACAATTTGCATAATGACTTACATAAATGTCTTAATAGTTAAGGAAGGTCACTTGAGAGGCAATTTGCAGATACTTGCAAAGGATTTCCTTTGCTAGTTGTAGGCCATATGTCTCCTCTGATAAAACTGTCAAAGCTACTTAAGCAAAACCTTTATCATGATTTGTAAAACTTAGCATAGTGTGTAACAATTAAACAAACTTGCACTGTTCCCAAAAAGAAGTTCATTGTAAAAATCTCAAATACTGATGCATCAAGTGAAAAGCCAATTCACTCTTTTCCTAATTCATTATTTTAATCCAAGGTTTTTAATTTGCCAAAAGAGTTGTACTAATTTATATCTGTGTCAAGCTATTTATTTCAGCCATACTGTTTTTGTTTTTATTTGCTATTTAACTGGTTATTTAATGATGTATGCCACCTTGGGCAATTTTCTATTTGACAGGTGGCCTGGAAATATGGTAAATAAAAAGGTAAGGAGGAAGATTATGAAGGAGATCCACACATATGGCAGGTCTTTTCCCAAACAGCTGCCACATGATGGACTTGGCAACACAGTCTGGCCATAAAGGTCGAAGCTACCCAAGGCCTGCTGAAATAAAATGGCTAAAATCTGTTAATTTTGACACAGACTCTTCCTGGAGCATAGTAATCAAGATATAAACAGGAAAGAAAACCTGAGAAAACAGATATCTCTTTCCCTTTTCCCAGACAAATTATACAGCTGGGATGTCAGAATCCTGCTATACAAGTATCCCAAGTAATCCTGTGGATGCAATTCCATGGAGATTGCAATGTCTGCTTCAGCACATTCACATTTACTACTGCTCCTTCCCATTGGTGATTCATGCAACTGCAATGGCTCAGAAATGTGTAGTTGTGTCCATAGCTGTACAAGTCAAAACATTACTTTTTCCACACAGCTGCTTTGCACAGAGCAATATTGCCAGCTTCTAGGTAGCAACAATGTAAAAGGTATTGACAAACAAATCTGCTTTAGTTCTATAACCAAAATGCAGGCATTCACCTTGTTGTGTCACTTAAAGGTTTGCACAGTCCAAATGTTCTACAACCACCATTTATGTGCTCCCCACAATAAATGCTGCTGGGGTGACTATGCAAGGGCCTGATGAAATTAGGAGATTAACCATCCTATGATTTCTTAATATGTATTTTGTTCCAGTACATTCAATGCTATCTGGAAGACTAGCCACCCAGGGATTCAAGACAACAGAAAAAACAGAAACACATTACGCTTTTTGTCTAGGTATGCCTAGACAAATTATCTACTATTGGCCAGGCAGATAGGAAAGAATATGTGAAAACATCAAAGAGATACGGGTTTTACAGAATTTAAGCATAAAGTAAAATGGTGAAAGACAAAAGAGTCACCCTGTTCATAAACAATGTACTTTAGAAATTAAGACTTCTTTTGGAAGAAATGACACGGCATCGCATCTTTAGGAAGTTCGAGAATTTCTTGAAAGGCGACAATGGAACAAGGGTGCAAGGCTATGCCTTATGTTTGGGCATTGCTACATCTATTTTGTGGAATTTTCTCCCTCTGGACATCTGGCATATATCTATGATGCTATGCCTTAGACCAGAAGTTCCCAAACTGTGGTCTGCAGAACATTTATTTAGATGGTCTGGTATATCCATACAAAGTATTCATATTGATTTTTTATTTTATTTCTTCTATTATTTGTTATGTTGTTATCTTATTGTAATACAAATTGAACTGAATTGTCAAAGGTATGAAACGGTAACAGAGCTCCAAAAGATTCAACAAGGTCTACTCCCAATAGTTCCCTGTTTAGATTACCCACTACAGTAAGCATGGATTTCCTTTTCAGGCCTTAAACTGGACTAAATGGACAATTTGTATCCACCCAGCACTGAAATGGCACCATCTCTTGAGCCCCTTATCTAGAAATTCAACAGAGACGCAGCCTCATGGAAACAAATAGTGAAAACTATGGTTTAGTGAGATTTCTGAATGGACACACCAGAAAACTAACCAGACTCCAAGAGTTACATTTAAGAGGGAAAAGGCTAGTTTGGAACATGAAGCATTATTTTATTGAATGCACTTTAATATAGACAAGAGCTTGCACTTAATGTTTTAAATTTAACATTAAGCCATTATGTTAATAACTTATGGAAGTGCCTGGTACGTAGTAAAGAGTATTTTAATTGATTTATTAAAAATGCATAAAGCATTTATGATGCATCTTTTTAAAAATCCATGTACAGTGTTAGTTAATGGAAAATACTGTAAACTAGGTCACAATTGCACCTTTTTCTTCAGCATTCTTCCTTCATATCAGTTCACTAACGTTTCATTAGAGTACTAAAAGTATAACAAAAGTTGCACTATTTAGCTAATTCTTCAGGACATTAAAGTGTTCAGAAGAAACTAAATTAAAGGATATTCTCACATTCTTCGTTAGGAAGGAAAACATAATCTCTGAGTTAAGAGAATGAAGTTGCCACACTGCTTAATTTTGGCAATACGTTCCATGCTCTGTTCGACAGAGAAAAAAGCAAAGAGTCAACAGAAGCCTCTAATCTTATCCTTTCTTAGTGACATGAAAAAACAAGGCTTCTCTCAAGGAAAAATGTTTAGGCGTCTGTTTGGTAGACTTTTCATCCTAAAATTTTAGCTCTTCTTGTAAATTGGTTTGCCACACTTCCTAAATTGCTAGTAATCAAGTGTTACATTTATCTATGTTACTAGTGTAGAATATTGGTTTACCATGACAAATTCATTTTCTGCAAGGGATAAAGGAGGCCCTTGGATGGGCTGTCCTCCCCCCCTTTCTACACTAGGCAGGCAAGATTATAAAAACTGCCGGCATTTAGTCTGAGTGGGCTTGGTTTGTAAGTGCCGAAGCTAACAGAATAGCACCCCAAGAACAACAAGGCAACAATAAAAACAGAACAAAGTACAGTGGTACCTCGGGTTAACAACTTAATTCGTTCTGGAGGTCTGTTCTTAACCTGAAACTGTTCTTAACCTGAGATACCACTTTAGCTAATGGAGCCGCTGTGACGCCGCACAATTTCTGTTCTCATCCTGAAGCAAGGTTCTTAACCCGAGGTACTATTTCTGGGTTAGTGGAGTCTGTAACCTGAAGCGCCTGTAACCTGAAGGGTCTGTATCCCGAGGTACCACTGTAGCAATAGAAACAAACAAAACCATAAGGGGTGAAGAATAGCCCTTGGGGCTCCCTGTCTTGCAAGTGACTGCATTGTATTGTACTGGCAACAGCACTTCTCCCCACTGCAGTGACACCAATCACAGGGTGGCTCAGATCCCTTCCATTCCCAGCTGAAAATGAACTTCTCACAGTAAGTCCATATTTTTGCAGTGGAGGAGGAATATACCAAAGCAATCTCCAGTCAGGTAGGTATGCTGTAGCCTGGAAACTACTTACAAACTATGTGTTACAATACACACCAGTCAAAAGATTCTTCAGCAGATGTATACACATTTTTAGCTTGTGGCTGCTCTGCAAATGTCCCACAACTGAATGTCCCACAACCGAACATTAGACCCAAAGGCAGAAGAGGAAGAAGCACTTTTTTGTATAATTGGCAGCAACCCCACCAGGCACAGCAGCAGAAGAAACATCATAACACTCAGAGATACACCTTAATCCATGATAACTACATAGCCAACAAAACCTTATTTCCCATTGTATTGGGCTGGACAGAAACAAGCGGGTAATCTATTGACTAAAGTCTCTTGTATGCTTAAGCTATTTGTATAAGGCCCAGCCGATATCCAGGGAGTGCCACTTATGTTCCTTGGGAAGTGTGAGCTCCAGACAGCACCAGCTCTATGGGAAATAAGTGAATTTACCTTGGACATATATGCTGAGCCATGCAAAGCACCACTGAGTCCTCAAGAAAGATACACAATTCCATAAGCGCTGAGGGTGCCCACAAGCTCAGATCCCCCAAGGACTGATGTTACTGACACCAGAAAACAGCACCTTTCAGCTCAACCACTTCAGAGGCACTGTGCACATGTGTTCAAAGGGTGCTTTCATCAGGAACTTAATGAAGACCCCAGGTGGGATAGCAATGAACTGGAGATGGCTTAAGCAAAGCCTTCCCCTGTAAGAAGAACTCAATGAAGGAGTGGCAATCCAGGGATGCTCGAGCAGGACAAGACAGAGCCGAGCATAATACTACGACTATCCACTTCAGGGTGTTTGGAGGCAACCCCTGATCCAAGTATAACTGCAGAAACACAGGCATCCCTTCACAAACCCTTACATGTTACCTAATGAATGCAATATCTTCAAGTTCTACAGTATACGCCAGAAAGGTAACCACTACACTATTGTTACCCCTTCATGGATCACTGCCTTGTCATGGTGAAGGGGCTTGAATAACTCCAAGAAGCTATGAGCTATGCCGTGCAGGGCCACCCAAGATGGACAGGTCATAGCTGAGACTTTAGACTAAATGTGATCCACCTCGAGAAGGAACTGGCAAACCAGTATTTTGCCAAGAAAACTCCACAGACATAAAAAAGGAGAAGCTTCGAGAAGAAAGTGATAGTTTCCAAGGCATGCTCTGATTCATGGGGTTATGGAGAGTCGATTACGACTAAGTTGACTAAACAACAACAACAACACTATTGTTGTAGCCTTAACATTCTAGGCCCCTTCTTTCTATTGCCGGAAGAGTCACAATCACCCTAGATCTGGGTGGACTGTGTTCCTAACCAAGAAGATCTCTAGGCACTGAAAGAGCTCACCATCTTTCCTAAATTATTACAACCAGTTTGGACTGTGTGGAACCAGAACACAACCACAAACACCATCTCTGTTCCTCTCTACCTCTAGATGATTGAATCTGCCCACAGTCTCTGACTAAAAAGCATTCTGGTGAATTTTATAATCAACATATGTGAAATCAGGCTGAGAGGACAGAGATTAAGTTGGTTATTCATGCCCTTGTGGGTGCACCAACTGTACAAGATCCTATCTTCTGCAATCAATGCAAAACCTTCAGTTGTCCCTGCCAAAGGTGAACAGAACCTGACAAATAATCTTACTACTTTAGTATTGAAAAAAGGAAATAAAAGGAACTGCATCTGCCAGTCACGTTTGCTGACAGCAAAACAGTTACAGCTGCGTTTTTAAGGGTTATTGTTGTTGTTTACAATTAAAGTAAATACAATCAGACCAAACTTAAAGGAAGAAGGGAGTGGAAGAAAAGTGGGGGGTATAAGCTCCAGCAGAGCTGGGCATGTTGTTTATGCAAACAATTCTAAATATGGATCCCAAATGTCTGAGTGTTTATTGTATTCATGCCACCTATGGATGGTAACATTTTAATGTTGCTGGAGTAGGTAAATCTTCTGACTACTGAGCAATGGGCGGGGGAGGCATATGTTTTTTCCAGTATTTTGGCCACCAACAAGGCACATGAAATCCAATTACGTTCCCCAAGGCCCACAGTGCTGGCATATAATTGAGCCTCATTATTATTAATTTTTACTTCTGCAAATGTTGAGGTTCTCAAGTCCTTTGTATGTGGGTGGAGCTATTTGGGAGATAAAAGATTCACACTTAGAGAATGAGTTTGCAAGAGGATGAAGAAATTCCCATTGTAAGCTTGACATTTTGGAGATGTACAGATAAGCCAAGTGTATTCATAAAAATCCACTACAGGATAAGACTACATTTATTTCATTATGTATTTATAGGTGTGTATGGATTCTGCACAAGCTTGGGAAAATGTGGTAGTGGGACTAGAATACTACTTCTTGAGCAACAAAAATGTTAACTGCCTCATAGATACAAGGATTAAAAACTTAGCACAACTGGCATGCTTATCTTGTGAGCTACTACAAAAATTTCAACTGAACTGTCATGTACCAGGCATTTGACTAGCCCTCTCTCCCCAGGCTTTTAAACAATTCTAAACAGGCAAGCAAACACAGGAAATTTCTTTAGTATCTGCTGGGTTAGTTGGCTCCATTTGACTTAGAAGAGAGCATATGCTGTGTAGGTCTGTTCTAGGAAGCTTCCATCCTTCACAAAAACAAATTATATATATATATATTTGTGCTTGCCCAACTGGTCCAAGACATTTTGCTACTTGAAGCAGCATGTTGCCTCTGATTTCTACAAAAGGCTGATTTGTGAGCATACACACAGATACACCCTATCTGTTTCTTAGTGGACTGACCAGTATGTCACGGCTAAAATGGCCGCTGTTTCTTTAATGCGAATAAAGCTGGGTCAGCATGACTCAGCGGCTTGCAGCAGGTTGTGTATATATAGTGAGAAATGTTAGTTTGGGCTGTTGGCTGGTGTTTGGGTTGGTTGGTGCTGGTGTGTTTCAGTCGTGGTATTCAGTCGTGTTTTGCACAAAGACTTTTAATAAAACTCTGCAAGGATATTCCCGTGGACTCTTTTTGTGCCGACAAGGAGACTGAGAAGATAAAGGGAGGTCAGAACCCTTTCCTTCTTTTTTTTTGCTTTTCTACAAACACTGACACAGTATTTCAAGGATTGCCTAGAATGGAATCCTTTTTTCATATGGACATAAAGAATGATATGAGATGTCCATTTTTATTAAAAAAGAATAAGTATTGAACCAAAGGCAAGCCAGTAGCTGAGTTGCTAACAGGGAAGGGGGAAACCGAAGAGAGTAATCAACAGCCCCAGCCCTACGAAGACTTATTTCTCTTGTCTTTTAGTCAGATTTAAATAGGTGAACAACATTAAGGGTAGGAAAAGTGTGGCTGCAAAGATGGGAGACAGATGAACAGTGTCAGGAGAACCTCAAGAGTAGAAGCCCTCCTCTGGTGGGAGGGATGATAATTAGGTGGGAGGCACTGGAGACAGAAGAGAAAACAGTATCTCCAACCCTACCCCAGCCAACACTTCACAGATGAGAACAAGGACTCTCCTGTTTGTGTATTTATGTTGGTCAGACATAGATCTAGATAGCAAAAGCTGACCCACTGCTAGGTATTTGAGATACATTTTTAAGAATGGGGCCTAAAAATGCTTCTTCGTTTCTGCTACTGAAGTTGAATTCTAAGAGGCAGAGAAGCAAGAGAATACAAAAATATAGAAAGAACAAGAAAGAAAGAAAAGTCCAATGCCCATTTTGCTACTCCTTTTCCCCCTCCCACTTCCCAGCTGGGCTGGCACCTGCTTGCTATGTAACAGTAAGCAAGCAAATGTACCATCACCATCACTTATCTTCTTAGTTCTTACAGAGTCCCCACATCCTCCAAGACAATAGAAGAAGTGATTTGCAAGTAAATTGCTCATGAAGAAGTAGCAGGCTAGAGTATGGTTAGGGCACGCAGGACTGAAAGCATTTGCTGCCTCCACCCTATTGTGTGAAAATGAGCTAAAGTTGACGTACATTGTAAAATATTACAACAACAAATAATTCTTACCTTTCTCTGTTAAATTTTAGGGAGTGCAGTATAGCAGGCCTCTTCTGACGCAAATTCCATAAATGTAATGTATCATCAGCCAAGGCACTCACAAGGGCTCCCTTAAAAGAAAATGGAAAGCTTTGTCAAGGGAATCTGTAAATATTTTGGAATTATGGTGCTTTCAATATTTTTAAAGGGATTAGAACTGCTTCTCAAGAGTCAGTCAAGTTTCATTCAAACACATTTAAAATATCATTGCTCAGTTTTGCAGCAGAAAATGACAATTTATACATTATTGTCATTAAAGCTAGGTAAAAAAAAAATCTGTTAGTCTTTGCTCCATTATATCAATTTGACTGTATCAGTACCGAGAGTCAGTGCTGGACAAACCAGCAAATGGTAAATTGCCCAAAAATGGGAATGGGAGCTTTCAATCATCTTCAACTTGTGCTCAAAAAAACGGGAGAAGAATGCAAGCCCAAGGCTGTTTGCACACATAACAGCAAAAAAATGGTTTGTCATTAAATTTGAATGCAGTAATTAGCATAAATAAGTTCTTAATTTTCTTAATTAAGTTTTTTAATTTTAATTTTTCAATTTTTATTGTCCAGGTAATCTGACAACTCATCATTCCAGTCAATTTAGTCGCAACCATTTGCACTGAACAGATTGCCTTCTACTTTTAATACACGCAAAATTGTACGTATCATGCCCAAAAATGGAAAGAAGCAGCAGCTTCGATGAGAGAATGGATACAAAAACTTATGGACTATGCAGAAATGGCGAAACTTACCAGAAGAGTAAGAAATCAAGATAACAAACTCTTTATAAAAGAATGGAAATGGTTTATTGAATATTTACAAACAAATTGTAAACAGATAAAGACATTTGCAGGATTATTGTAATAACCTGCAGTTTCAAAAGAATATATAATCAAAATAGATAAATAAAAGAAAAGGTTAAGTTAATTTAGAATATGCAGGAGATGATAAAAATTAATTTAAGGAACAGCAGAAAGAGGAGGAAGGAAGTCGAGGTTTGAAATGTTACAACTATTGTTAAGCTACTGAAATGTGTATAAATGAAAGCTATAAATAAAATTATATCTTAAAAAATTGTTTGTATCACAAGCTTACCAACCTCATTGATCAGAAACTGAAGCTGGATTACTGCAGCACCACTGTCATGTTGGCAGTAGCATTCAACGCCTGGCCGACCAAAACTGACATTAATTTCATTAAGGAATATTAGCTAATATAAATTTGTGTGGGAAGCAAATAATCACATCAAACTTTCTATTTACAATTATGCTAAGCAACAGCTTCTATATGTCAGTTATACCACGGTGCAACCTTTTATAGAAGCCACACTGAAAATCAGCAAGCGCTAAAGAATTTATTTCCCCATCATTTGTTTTGGACAGGAATTCTAGTTCATACTTGAAAATTTGATACTGAGCCTGGTGGCAATTTAAGCCTCATTGTCATCACTACTTAGATGCTGTGAAGAATTTCTCACATAGGACCACTGTTGCAGGAATCCTTAAACCACAGGAAAATGAAATGTTAAGGTGATCTTAACACATCAAAAGCTAGCTGAAAATTGCTAGATCAACACGCTGCTATCCTTTCAGTATGGAAGAACATCACCTTCCATTTCTGAAATGAAAGGCTTCTGGCTGTTGATTTAATAAATTAAATTATTTATTCTTGTTTTAAATTGTTTGTATTGTGACCAATTTGTTTTAGTTTTCTGTAAGCAAACTCAGTCTTTAGAGAGCTGGGATATAAATATTTTCAACAATAAATAAGCAAGTAAAGAGTGCCTATTCCTCCTGCATAGGTACATAAAGATGTGCTAGAAAAACCAAGGGTTAGCCTGTTTTATTGCGGCCAAATCATTTATCCGCCCACAATTCCTTCACCCTGTGTAGGGAGGTCCAGCATGTGAACTTTCACCCAGGAGCCAAGTAGTAAGTGGACAGCTCACTATCATTATTAATTGTTACCATTATTTTTGTCCTCTTCTACTCAGTGATTTCTCTGGTTGTTTATGAAAAGCACACTAAAACATAGCACTTTAAATCTGTAGATTTTTAATACAAAATTTACAAACAGCAGAACTGAGACGAACTTTCAGCTGACAAGTTCTGCTAGTGCAATAGGGTTCTCCCATCTTCTCCCCCTGAAATTGGCTCTGGGGAAGATCCAGAACAGCATGTAGGAAGAGGAGAGGGGGTTGTTTTGACTATCAAGCTGACAAGCTTGTACTGGTGGAATGAGTGCCTTACTGCTATGTTAATTCTTCCTTAAATATAAAGATGTGTTTGAATAAAATGTTTCCAAAATTTCAGTATAAAAGCCAAGGAACTCAGGTAAGCCTTCTAAAAACCTCAGTACCATCACCAAGAAGGCACTGTATCTCATTTTCAGTAGGACAGAATAATTAAAAAAATGAGAAACATGCATGAAAAACTACACTCACAGTGAGCTCCAAGTACATGCCTTCTTTCTTCTCCGTTTAGGTCCAAAAGGCACATTTTCAGTAAAGTACATGTTACATACAAGTGCCACAGTTGCCATTTTTTCTAACAACAGGCAGGTATACTTAATCTTCCCTTGCCCATGATATCATCCACTCAACCCTATAGTCTGGGCAGTTCACAATTTATAATAAAAAGAAATCAAACGTAACAATCAACTACATGAAATCAATACAAACACTGCAGCACTACAAAACCATATGAAGGTAAATAAGATTTTTTTTTTTAAGTGTTGAAACCCTATGACAGACTGGAGATAGTTCTACAAACCAAAAACACTCATGAAAACAAGGTATTCACCTAGCATAAAAAAAATCCTACTGTACATGCCAGGGAAACTTGTTTGGAGAAAGCATTCCATACCCAGGGTGCCCCACCCCAAAAGGCCCTCTCACCAAACAGCCTCCCATCACCTTATTAGGCTGGAGAGTCTCTGATGCACATCTTACAGCCCTGGTAAGCAGATAGGCAATCCTTCATGCATCCTGGCCCCAAGCTATTTACAGGTATATTTTTATTTATTTTATTTATTTCCAAAAAATAAATAAATACTGCTTGATTATGAAGTGGTTTATAAAAAGAATAAAATGATCAAGTTATTGGCAGAAATGATTTAAACTACTATTTTAAACTTTCAAAAAATTAAAACCAGCAATAAACTAGAAATATATGAGTATTCTAGAAACCTGCATAGGCTTGTTTAAACAAAAATGTTTTATAGAAGTACAGTGACGGCACATGCCTGATAACAATATAAAATATTAATACCAGTACTTTGAAATGGGCCTGGAAGTGGACTGGAAGCCAGTACAGATCACAAAGGACTAGAGTGATGTACTGATACCTATCAGCCAGCAATAATAATACTGCTGCTCTACTGTGGGCCAGCTGAAAATTCCAGACTATTTTCAAAGGCACATATAATGCATTGCAGTAATTGAACTGGAAGGTTACACAGGCCATGGATAATTGTCCAATCTCAAAGTTAATCCTCCCAAAGTGGCTTTTAAGGCCAGAAATAAAGAAATAAAAATGAAAGTGTATTGGGCTACTGTCATGCACATGTGTGTATGCGTAGGAATATTTTGTCTGGTTCCATGATTTGAAATTTTATATTGGAACAAGCCCTGAACACTGTGACCACAGTGGAAGGGATAAATACAAACTTCCTTAAACAAATCAGTCAAATCTTTTATAATCAGTGCTGAATTTACGAATGAGCTGAGTAGGCTGCAGCCCAGGGACTCATAATCTAGGAGGACCTTGGCCTCTTGCCATTTTTTATTTTAATAAAACAGGCATTTTTTTACTATCTAGGTGCAGTTGCTTAGTAACATTAAACATGTGCCATATGAGTCTGTATATACAGTTATGCAACTGTATAACAGTTACACAAGTGAGTACTTACTGTTTAGTAAAATTTATGGAGGCTTTAAAGCTACTCAGAATCAAATGTTAAAGTCAGCAATGAAGCAATACAATGGTACCTCTGGTTGCGAACGGGATCCATTCCGGAGGCCCATTCACAACATGAAAAGAATGCAACCCACAGTGGTGCATCTGCTCATGTGCGGGTTGCAATTTGCCGCTTCTGTGTATGTGCAAGCGGCGAAACCCAGAAGTAGCCCTTTCCGGTACTTCCAGGTCACCGCGGGATGTAACCTGAAAGAACGTAACATGAAGCAGACGTAACATGAGGTATGACTGTACAAGTGTTCAGATCACTGTCTATCGATATAGCATGCATTCTAAGAACAAGTGAGGATTCTTTTATATGATTGTGGATCACAATAATTTTGACTTTCTGTGAAAATGATAATGAGTAAGCAATATGAAAGTGGTTGTAGTAAATGAAAAGTGACGAAAAGAAGGAAATACTCAAATGTTTAAAGCCAATCATGTCATATGATTTTATACAGCAGGCAGAAACATCCCGACATAATCCCTCACATTCAGAACAATTGTTTTTACAAAGAGAAGAATATCAAGTAGACTACACAGCAGTCTGAAGAACAACCAGTTTATATACAGAACGCAACCTTCCAAGAACTTCGAGAACTGTTGTCAGTAACTACCATTACAAATACCGATACTTCTGGACAAAGTGACAAGGAAGTGACAGGACCTACAGCCAAAGAATTAACACAAGGTGCTGAAGGAACAAGCCATGAGATAATTATGCCCCCCCCCCCAAATAAGCAGTTCAAGCTCATTAAAGCATCTTAAAGAATTGGAAACAAAACAAATTATTTCAGTGAAAACACTAACATTGCAGACATAAAAATACCAACTGTTCATGCCACTAGTGATTTTCAAAAATAATGATGTAGGTTTATGGACCACATTGAATAACAAGGAAGTATTGTTCTGGATTGATAAAGGTCTAGTGTAATATCAACACTGAGGCAGCCCTTTTACCAATTTGAAGCAAACATACAAGAACCAAGCCCAGTTCTGCTCTAAGAATTTATTCTATTCCACCAAAGTAAATGGAGAAACCTATCCTCAAGAGTGGCTAGTGCATTCTCCCAGAAAATCTACGGTTTTGTGTGCACACTTTTCCCTAACCAAACTACCTCAACTACAGCTTTACCTTGTACTGAATTTGATGATTGGCATCACACTTATCTTGCTCAAATTCATGCAAACTATAAAATTGTAGAAACTCCATGCTAACATACTTAACAAGAAAGCATAGTCAAACACTCACATCAAAACTCAAAGTGCAGATCAGAGTAGGATTACCGGAGGCACGTACTTTAGAGCATGTTGTTGCAGTGATTTCCCTCTCAGCAGAAAATGACTTGGCATTTAGCAGAGATAATGAAACATTTGCTTCACCAAACAATGATAACTTTCTGTGATTGTTTGAATCAATTGCCAAATTTGATCCCTTCCTGTGTGCTCACATAAATCAGCATGGAGGTAAAGACTCTAGTCAGTCATTGTACCTATCCAAAACCATATGTGAGTTGATGGCTAATAGATTTCGAGTTATACTGAACAACATCAGGCAGGCAGGTTATTTTAGTTTATCAGTTGATTCATCCCCTGATGCTTCCCCATGTTGATCAACTTACTGTCATTGTTAGATATGTTTCTCCTAGTAATTGGTTACCAGTCAAATGTTTTCTGAGGTTTTTTGAACTGAAAAATCACACCGGTGAAAGTATGGCTGAGATGATTCTGAAGTTCTTGAAATAAATTTCAGCAAATGTGGAGGACAATCATATGACAATCCAGACAATATGGCTGGAAAGTAAAATGTCATTCACCAAAAAATTATGGAAAGGAACAAGTTTGCAAATTTTATTCCATGAGCTGCACATTCCCTAAATCTAGCTGGATGAACTGAAGTTGACTTGTGCCTGGATGCAGTGAAGTTTTTTACCACAATAAATGAGCATTATTGTTTTTTCTCTGCTTCTACAAAAAGATGGGAAGTGCTAAAAAATTATTGACTCTTGCATCAGAAGTTCCTAAACATTTATCAGACACAAGATGGGAGGCTCACACCAAAGCTACTACAGCTATTAGCAAAAGTCATATTTACATTGTTGAAACCCTCAGTCTTATTTACTGTGATGCAACTGAAAAAGGACATGACAGGTTGAAAATCTTCTGCAGAAAATGGAAGAATTTGAATTCATTTTCATGCTTCACTTTTGGACACATTCGCAAGACCAATTTCATGAAGTTAGCAAGGCAATCCAAAGTCTGCAAATCTCATCGAGCACATGCAAATATTTACAGCTGGCGATTGCAGTTTGTATCCACCACTTAAGCTAAATTTACTCTACTGGATGTAAAGTACAAAACTGCCAAAAGAAGGCAGAGTACAAAAAAACCAAAACAATGATGGGGCAGCACCCTAAACCTTAGATGTACTTTATCCAAGAGACAAGTTTTGAGTAAGTTCATTTATCCCTTTTGTCATTGATCCTCTTGAAGTCAACCTAGACAGAAGAGCAATAGTGTACAGGAGTGTAGCTGACCTTTTTTCATTTTTTGGTGAACCTGCAAGCAACTGATTTACAATGGTGTCGAAATGCTGATGCAAGAGTATCCAAAAGACGTTGACCTTAGCCTAGTCAGTGAACTCTTGTACTTCCACATGTATGTGAAATAACCTCACCCTGAAAAAGATATGTATTCAGCCAGTGTGGTGTAGTGGTTAAGAGTGGTAGTCTCGTAATCTGGGGAACCGGGTTCGCGTCTCTGCTCCTCCACATGCAGCTGCTGGGTGACCTTGGGCCAGTCACACTTCTTTGAAGTCTCTCAGCCCCACTCACCTCACAGAGTGTTTGTTGTGGAGGAGGAAGGGAAAGGAGAATGTTAGCCGCTTTGAGACTCCTTAAAGGGAGTGAAAGGCGGGATATCAAATCCAAACTCCTCCTCCTCCTCTATCATAATATTCCAGGAGAAAATTCAGACAGTTTTTCCAAATGTGGAAACAATTTTCAGATTGTTCCTGTGCTTAAGGGTTACAAACTGTACTGGTGAAAGATCTTTTTTAAAGTAAAAAGAATAAAGAATGATATACAGTCATATGGTCAACCCAGGAACGGTTGTCTGAGCCAAACATTCTCTACATAGAAAATGATAAGTTGTGACTTACTGATTTATATAATTGGTAAGTTTGATAACCAAAAGAGCTCAAAATAAACTGATCTGACGTTATAGTGTAATCTCAGAACACAGCTATGATTCCCCTATGAATGTTCTTTGTGAATGTCTTAATTAGATACTTTTGTAAACTTTATTAAAGGTTATAAATTTATAAACTATCTTTTAATCAATGCTAAAAAAAATCAATAGCGTTCTACTTTCATTAAGCAGATAAAGAAGAAAATGAAGTTTTGTTTCTTATGATTAGATGCTATTAAGTTTGGGCCTCCCAAGGTCTCCTAGCCCAGGGCCTCCAGTTGTTTTAATCAAGGACTCGTCAAAATTAACACTCTGAAATTGGTGCTTCCTTCTGTCATGTAGCCGCAATGTTCTTCATCAAGTTTTACCTACAGGTATATTTAGAATGCAACTGATATGTTCAACGAATCCATGTCAATGTTAACTACAGTTAAAATCTGTGTTCCTCACAAATGATACGAGAACACATGACCCCAAAATAACTAGAAGTAGACATAAGTACATTAATGTCTTTCTTTTTGACCACAGTAATAACTGAAGAATAGCAAACACAAGAACAGGGGGTGGGGGTTAGATAGGGAAAACACTCACTAGCAAAAACTGGTAATTAAACAAAGCTTCAAAAACTAATGCTAAAAGCACTATTACAGAAAACAAGTCTATGGAATGCTGCAAAGAGTTTAATGATGCAATGTTAAGGATGAGTCAGCTGGATCATATTCTGCCATAATAACAATCAATCTGGGGTGCGGAAGTTTAAGTTATATTGTCAGGATGTGCATTTTGAATTCTGGGAGAGTGCTGGGGAAACCAGTAACAAAATGTCAGGCATTGGGCCGGGGGGTATAAGTCAAAGTTAGAGAAAAACACCCCTGACAACGTTACGCATGCAACTGGAAGTCACCTATGTCCTGATTGTGGAGATCACTTAATACTAATTACAGACACACACAAATGGTGTCACTGTCTAGTAACAAGAAGTATTCCTCAGCACTAGGATAGCTATACAAGGTAGCAACACCACTTATGTCACAAAAATCATTTAGCAGGCACCTGTACATTTTGCCCCATAACTTTATTTCTAGAAGAGTGTGATACTTTATTTATTTATTTATTTATTTATTTATTTATTTATTTAATTTGTATATACTGCCCTTCATCCAAAGATCCCATGGCAGTTCATACAGTTCACAACATAAAAATACAAAATGAGAAACGCAAAGTACATAACAAAAACCAAACCAATGAAAGTTTGCCCATGGGTGCCATGTCGGCAACCCCTGTTCTGTGTCTTACAGTTAGCAAATGGTTTAAACAGACTAATTTAAAATTTAGCAGCATAAGAGTGGTATCTTTCAGGATGGTCTGTGCCAAATTTGTTGTAGAAAGGATAAGGAACGGCTTATTCTAATCAAGTTAAAGTTTGCCGAGACACTGGGATGCTGACCACGATTCCGCATTTTTCGTCCATAGATTTTCATGGTATGCTTCTTCTGGAAAGATTGCTCTCCTTGTATTGCATGTTTTTGAAAATGTGTTGTTTTAGGTCAAGGGGAACGTTTAATATGTGCCTCCATCAGCAGAACAATGAGGGAAATGATTTCCATCCCTTTGCCTCTGCCTGCAGACATTAATGTGACTTCCCACACTGTTCCAAATGCTCCTTCCACCAGTAAAAGGAGTGGGAATCAGAATCTCCTGTGTCCTACTGACAGAAGCTTCTGCTAAATCCAAATGATCTCTGTCTGCTGATTATATTACAATGCTATGAAGGGCTGGCTGTTTTCTATGAAAGCCTATGAAAAAGGCTTTCAATCAACATCATTTTAGCAATTTTGTGGAATGGTGGTATCCAAACAGGTTTTTATTTTTTAAAAAAATATAGCAAGATAAGCACTCTTTAAGGGGTATCTCACATCTTTAATATTTTAAATATTTAGTGTATTTTTTAGTGTAATTTTTTAAGCAGCCAGAAATTTTAGGCCCTAATTAAAATATTTATTTAAAAAGTCATCAGGGTAAAAACATGGCACCAACTACAAAGTTTATAGTGAACATGCGCTAAGAGGGACACAGCATTGCACTGATGACACACGCTTCAAACCCCCAGGTGATAGCTCCCAACTGTTTTATGTGGAATAGTATAGGAGACAGAATCAACCCCTTAGAAATCCCACAGCCCCAAAGCAATGGGACATAGCAATAGTCACCTAGTGCTACTTTCCTTTTCTGCAGATAGGAGCAGAATCACTGTAACACAGTGCATCTAACTCCCAATCCCATGACAACTGAAACTGATCTCTCAGGCTGTAAACTAGATGATGCTCCAAGGACCTCCAAATGAAACTACATTAATTGTGGCATCAAGTTTGGCACAAATCCAAGAAATTTTGCCCTCAAAGTGCCTTACAAATATCACAGCTGGCTACTGAGTGGTCCATTGTTAATGATACCGCACAAGTCTGAAACCTGCCCATTTCTCATTCTAAACAGCTCTTCTGGGCAGTTCACTGAAGATGTAAAAAGTGTGTTCTCTTTGTTGCCACCAGTGTCCCAAGGTAGATGTGACTATAGTCTTGTATCCATTTGATCAAATTCACATTGAGACTTCCATCAGCTCTGCTCTAGCAGACTGCCAGTGTACTTCATCCTCATTAAGTTACCAACATAATAACGAAATACAATATAGTGGTACTTCAGATTAAGAACTTAATTCGTTCTGGAGGTCCGTTCTTAATCTGAAACTGTTCTTAACCTGAGGTACCACTTTAGTTAATAGGGCCTCCTGCTGCCGCCGTGCTGCTGCCATGCAATTTCTGTTCTCATCCTGAAGCAAAGTTCTTAACCCAAGGCACTATTTCTGGGTTAGCAGAGTCTGTAACCTGAAGCGTCTGTAACCCGAGGTACCACTGTACAAATGAAAGTGGGCAACTGGAACGAATAGAACAGGAAAAGAAATTTAAACTCATAGTTCCAAGGAACCTTTTTCCAGGTGATTATCTCTAGGAACTATCACACAGAGAAATTCAGGCATGCTAAAATTAGTAAGTTAACAAGTAATACAATGAAGATGATTTCCAAGTAAAGTTCTGAATTTATCTGAACATTAAACCCTACATGCACTAGTAAAATTAGCATCGCACATTTTAATTTTGTTTACTATCAAGTATGCTGAATCAGATCTTATCAATTTTAAGGCATTTAAAAATTTGTTTCCAAATTATCTGGAAAACCAAGATCACCAACTCTGAAATGTTGGCATTAACCATTCTGCATTTTATCCATACATACAACAGTAATGATTTCCTGGTGTGAGGCAAAGACCACCTTCTCTTGGCTTCACTACAATTCCTTCTCCCATTTGCATTGAGGCACAAGGAGCCCTGAGGGAAGACGACTTCAGTTCCCCAGTCCTACTGAAATAAGGTTTGGGAAGTCCTGGACATGCTAGTATCCTAAAGGTAATTCCAAGGAAAGGCTAGCAGCAGAGCCTTTGGATCTTTCACCCACACCCACACACTCCAAACACTGAATTTTTGGGGGAAAGGCTATTCAGAAGCTATGACTGTACTGTCTGGGAAAGGCAGGTTGGAATTTGGGGCCTGATCCTGTACCTACCACGAAAGGTCAATAAAATGGAGTAGTGTGCTTGTCATGTCTGGTACTCATTTGGAGCTTGGTCTTTAAATTTATTTCCCCATGGACCCTGAGTCATTTAATGTGCCCTTGCCCCATACTTCCAAAATTGGTAGCTAAAGTCCTTTAAGTCTCTACAGTTTTTAATAAACGTAATTCAAACTTCAGAATTCTGGGAGAAATGAAATCAGTAACGGTCAAAAAGTTTGAAATGCTTTTTTCTGTTTCATAAGTTCATTAGTAACAAATAATAGATGGCAAATACAGTATTAGGCAAGCTTGGCAGTTTCAAAGCACTTAGTTTTGTTTGTTTTACTTGTCTTTAGTCAACATCCTAAACTAGATCACTCTAGGCAATCAATTTCCCCCCACCCCAAAAAAATTCTCTTTTCCAGGAAACCCACATCACTGGATGCAATCGTCAACAATAGTTTCAAACTGCATCTGTAAATTAAAACTAAACTACAGCCAGTCTATTCAATGACAGATTACTGCATTCTATTGGCAGCACTGGCATCCAATGGTAAGGCAAACTTCCTGGCTTACTGAGAACAAGTAGCATATATGGTTGCTCTTTAAAAAGCCACAATCAGCAAGTCAACAAACCAGGAGTTCAGGTAATCATCATAACTTGTGAAGAGTGGGGGGTGAGAACAAACCATGTTCCCTGGAACACAAAGCCAATGCTTCCTGGTTTGTTTACCCTGTTCCTACTGGCGGGACAACCAAAATAGGAGTGATTCAATACATGCGCCAACATGCTGCTTGTTAAGTGTGAATGAAGGAGCATCAAGGCAATCACTTGCTTTCTCATCAGTTTTGAGGTTAATAATGTAATATCTGGCAAGATTAGGAGACAGCAGCATACTAATGGTGTTTTAAAGTTTTAAAAATACTGTTAGAGAAAGTACAGTCCAATTAAACATTTCAAACAAAAATCTACCCAGCATTGGGTTCACTGCGCACTGCTTCATAAATCATGTTCAAAAGAAACAATTTAATTGATCTAATTTGCCAAGTGATACAAGATGTAAGGAAGATATCAGAGAATCTATCATCCTTGATAAAGCCAGTCTTATTTTACAGGGAATTGACTCTCCAATGCCAGCACATACAGTGGCTAGGTATATTGTGTACTTCACATACACATGCTTGTAAATTATGTGATTTATGTTTTATATGGTAGTTTTACCAACTATGGGCTTAGCCAGACACAAATCTATAAAAAGATCCTACAATCCAATTTATGGTTGACATTTCCTGCTTTAGGGTTTTTGTTTTCAATAGCAAGCTCCCATGACTGCTTTTAAGATCAAGTTAGATGAGCACTGGGAGAAGATATTTAACTTGACCCTTGATCTAAATAGTCTCCTAAGGCTATTATTAGCTGGGGGGGAGGGGGAGAGTCAGGTACAGATAGTTTAAACACTCATGCTGTTTCAAAGCATAGGTCTGCTAACAAGTTAAGAAAAGACACATTGGAAGATTCTGATTATGAATCACATAATGTCTTGTATGGCTCCAAGTTTAATGAACTTACTCCCCTATATTATGGTGGACTGTTGCAGTCTCTCCTAATCCCTCCTGACCTAACATTATTTTTGTTAGCTACCTTGAAAACAGTTTTAAAAGTTAGGAATAAAATTTTTAATTAAAATTAATTATAACAGTAAAACCTATGTTTATGTATTATCTGTTTAGGGTCCAGGTCCTAATTGTGTTTTTCTCCAGCTTTCAAAACAGGATTTATCAATTAAATTACCACATTTTTTTATCCACATAAAATATACTGAGAGAGAAAACAGAAGTTAGACATGAACAGACATACAAATAAGGCTGCAATCCTAGACTTACACTGGAGTACATCCTGCTGAACTAGGCAGGGTTTATTTTTCAGTGATTATGCACAGAATTGGGCTGTGTTACTAAGTTTTAAAGCAATACCTAGACTACTCTTATTTACGATTCTTCTACCACCAATATGTGACACAGTGTATAACTAAAGCACTTTAAACTTAAAACATTTATTTCCAATTCAAGCAGCTATCCAGATGCTTAAGTTCCAATATCAAATACTTCATCTCTCTCAAAATATCCTCAAATGAAAACCAAGCCTGAATTTCATATTTGATGAAATATTTCACTGATTACAACTCAAGCAGAAAGGAAAGTTAAATTAATACATTATTCAGTGTGAAAGCATTCATTCAGCACTGAGCAACACACTATTATCATTACTGCTTTTACATAAGCAGCTTTATGATTTAGCAGAGTCATGCCTTTATCATGCAGTAAAAATCCAGTTGTCGACTTCTACTGCTATTAACTTGCAGCCAACGTATGTTCTTTTTATAAAAATAGTAACTGATACCATGTCACTGAAACTATAATGCACAATTGCAGATGCACAGTTACTAGGAACCAGTATCTCCTACGATCCAATCACAAGAAAAAATAGCATTTTCATGTTTTTGCAGCATATAGTATATTAACCCAGATTTGTTCCTATAAAATATGATTAGGACTGCATCCTTTGGTCACACCAATGATCAGTTAATACTATAGTATTCACACTAAACGTTAGGACCAAACAACTAGACAGACCCTACCTTGTCCTCCAAGTATGTGCTCAATCTTGCTTATTTACACATATTAATTTTATACTCTTCACACTTGGTATATTTCATCTGCATCTTGCTGATTATTATATCTCAAAATACTTATGAAAACACTGATGAGCTTTAACAAAGCTCAAGTATAATACAAATGTTTGGTCAATTGTTCAGTTCCAGCACTTCACTCAGAACAGTGTGTAATAATAAAAATGTACAGGATGTATAGCAGTCTATTAATTTTTTAACAACAGATATTAATGCATTTGTGCAGTACTAGAGCTTTCAGTGCAGTTCACATATTGTTATTTTAATCCTCACAATATTCCTGTAAAGATTATTGGGGGGCTGGTGGAAGTTAAGAGCTTAAGGCCATTCAAAAAGTTTATGGTAGAGATTTGAATGAGACACATCCCAGTTTGTAGCCCAGTCTTTCTAAGAGCAAAGTGCCAGTCCCAAGGATACAGATCCATTTTAAAGGGACTTTGACCACCTGCAGGTTAAAAAATACATCTCCAGACAACACCAGTGGAGGAGGTGGGAGTTGGGACAGGGGGTGTAGATCTGACTGACAGCAGTGGTTTCCAACCAGGAATTTGTTACATTTATATCCTGCTGTTCCTCCCTGAATGGAATAGCTTTGCCAACGCTGCTCTTCAACTTCTCACCACAGTGATTTTGGATGGGACATAGAAATAAATTATCACAACCTAGTGCTCTTAACAAAGACACAGTAGTGAGCCGAGCTCCTGAGCTCTGAAACAAAGAGTAAGAAGGGCCCAAACATTTTCTTTGCCTGAAAAAGTAGTTGCTCAGAGGGCTTTTACATACAGGTAGGGCTTTACAGTGTCCACCAAACAGTACTATAACACTGTTACAAAGCCACACAAAGAATTTAAATGTCAGATATTTCTAAGCCGTTTTCAAGACAATAGGCTTCCCACTACATTATTATATACAAGTCCATTAAAAAGCAAACATTAAATCATACCATTCAAATCACAGTAGAACAGCCTGTTTGCATATGCCTGGTACAATAAAATTCAATAAATACAGTACCAGTGAATACCCCATAACCACTTACATAATAAAGTATTTCAATGGAAAGTCAAGGATAACTGGTTTTTAAACCTTTCTTTAAAATCTGAAGGGAAAAGACTTTCCATTAGACTAAAACCCTAGAGGAACACACTAAATTCCATATAGTAAGGGAGGGAGTCCTGTTTATAAACTGCAAGCTTTAAAAAGCTTCTCTTAAAAAAACCCTAAACCCTTGTAGCTGTCTGTCTCAAATTTTGTAGCTTCATCTCTTCATAATAGACTATGTTTTATGGTTTCTTGATTTTAGCTGAGCTGCCTGCCCACAACATTCAAACTGCAAAGCCATACAGTATTTAGTAGTAGTAGTAGTAGTAGCAGCAGCAGTAGTAGTGCGCAGGCCTAACATATAGTGTACCCTGCAATTTGTGAAACGAGGATAGGTTAATATATCAGTTTTATATCATGTTTGGAGATTAGAACATCCTCTGACAAATACCTTGTGTCAATTTGTGTTCATTGTTATCTGCTGATGTTTAAAATTATCTGTTTACATCCTGGCTACTACAAAATAAACTGGATAAGGGTTCAGAAACAACTGAATCTTTGTGTAAATGCTGACATCCAGTTGTCAGCTTAAAGGAATCTCTACAACCTCTTACGACTTATTCCTCACTGTGTTCTGCAATTTTTAGAATTCTAGACATACACGTATTACCAGTTTTACGATTCAAAGATTAAGGAGTGTAAAGACAAAGCAGCTTGCTGCCACCACTCCTATTATCCTCTTAATTTTTACTATTACTCTCTTTCTTCCTCTACATTTGGGGCAAGTACCAAGTTATGTTATGTTTTGTTTTTTTGCCTGAGCAATGTTCAATCAGAAAATATAAGCAGCAGGTCTGTGCATTCCCCCCCCACCACCACCACAACCTGGAGCCCATCAGCAACATGGATCGGCCTCAGGATGACCTAAACTGAACTGGGGGCCTTGCACATTCCTAATTTAATTTATTAGGGTTTTAAATTCTAATTAAACGTGGATAGCAGTGAGGGAGGAGGTGAGCTTCTGTCTGTCTCTCCCCCTTCTCCACCCCTCACAGTTGATTTAATTAGGGTTTAAAACTCTAATTAAAAATGTGCTTGTCCACTCACCTCCCTTTTGACAGCCCCAGATGGACCCAACCCAGGGCGATCTGGGATTTTTCCAGAATCTGTGCACAGCTTCTTGAAAATATAGCTCAGGTTTGTTGATCAGCCAGGCTAAAAATGAATCGTTTTATTTTAAAAAATCACCTGTCTATCAAATGATAATAAAGGCAGAATATTGAAACTTGTTGTAAGCCTAACACTCACTCAACTCAGCTAATAACAGAGGCCAGTGTGTGCCTGCCTTTTGCTCCTGAATCCCAGTGCAAGTAGCAGTTGGAACTGAATGTCCTCTCTTTGGGAGAACAGTACGCTTCCTGCAGCTGCTCCTTCTCTGGTAATGGGTAAGCTAGGCTGGTACTTCCCTCGAGACACCCTCCTGGGTGGCAGGGGAAGCTGCCTCCTAATAGTCCCTGGTCTCCTGGCTGCTGACAAGCCCAGAGTGTCTGCAACAACTCTCGCTCTTTTAACTTCCAGGTAAATTTGCTGACAAGCTTTTGTAAATCCATTGCCCTTGTCCATCATTAAGTGTAACAAATGCCACTAAACCTTCCCCAAAATATCAGCACAGGCATACAGGGAAAAGTCTGATCAACAACTTTTTTGAACTTATTGGTAAGGCAGATACAACTTCAACTATGAAACATAAATGTAGTTATAAGAACCTTGCTATATTTACATATGGCAAAGAAGCAGAAATACTAAATTACTAAGGCACATTATCCATCTGATTGTTCTGCAAAACTGTACCACCAAGTTGAAATAAGCCAGGTATAATTACAATTAGGTTACTTTCTTGATCATTTGCCTAATTGGTTCCAATATAAATACCACCCTATGGAACAGATGCCCCAAAGGTCGCAAATCATTGTTTTACAGCATTAAATGAAGGTTTCTAACGGCGGAATTCTATGCCTGTCTACTCAAAAGTAAGTCACACTGAGTTTAATGGGACTTAGTTCGTGGTAAATGTGTATTGGATTGCAGTCTAAAAGTGTAAAAAAAGGATAGACCGATGTGCTCCTCCTACGGCAATTAGGCAAACAGCTAAATACAAGGATGAATTGACATGTTACCTGAAGATGAATTTAAACTCACAAAAAGTATTGCAAGTATAGTGTACATCTGGTTAAGAAGTTAATTCGTTCTGGAGGTTTGTTCTTAACCTGAAACTGTTCTTAACCTGAAGCACCACTTTAGCTAATGGGGCCTCCTGCTGCCACTGCGCCGCCAGAGCATGATTTCTGTTCTCATCCTGAAGCAAAGTTCTTAACCCGAAGTACTATTTCTGGGTTAGCGGAGTCTGTAACCTGAAGCGTCAGTAACCTGAAGTGTCTGTAACTCGAGGTACCACTGTACAACTAAGGAAAATGTTTCCATTAGTATGGTTATTAAAACCCAATTTTAGTAACTAAATCAACTTGTACAAGGGTTTTTTTTTAAAATGGCTCACTTTATTAGCTATGCCAAAAAAAATGTGATCACCAGGACCATTCCCTGCGCATCCACACAAGGAAATGGATAACTCTTGCTCCCTTCCCCAGACTGGATTCAATTCAGAAAGCACATTTGAAGGTTTTCCCATTTAGGCTGCAATCCTAGTGTCACAAACCTGAGGGGAGTAAGCCTCACTGAAGTCAACAGGACTTACTTTTGAGTAAGCAATGTTAGGATTGTGCTGTTAACTGTTATGTGGCTGAGGCACTCCAGGCATATTGGCTACATAAGGGACAAGGAAAGTGGAAGCTTGCTGGGCTGGGATCAGGTGTGGTTGCCCAGACAATACACACCCACCTATGCAATTCCTATTTTTGGGGGGGGGGGACGGGGACGACAGCAGGGGTGTGGCACTCTTGCCAGGGGTCAGTGGCACACTAAACACACCAAGCAAAAATGTGGAACCCTCAAGTTACACTTAAGAAGCTCAGCATACAGAGTCATCATTTATGAAGCCAAAGTTCTAAGACCTAAAGCTGCTATGACACTTCTGGTGCCAAAACCTTGACAAGGGAGAAACTAGACTAAGGTCAGAAAACTGCTGAAATTAGAAAGCTAGAAATACAAGCCTGCTGTGAACAGACTATTAACAAACGTTTGCAGAAAACAGATTGCAATTTAAATAAAACTAACTTGCTTGAGGAAATGCTTATAGTTTCTTTTACACTATAAACAAAGAGATTTTAAATAAGCTTGATAAATACGCTAAGTTAACTGAGAGTGACGCAGCACAGAATTACAATACTGCATCACATGGAAACTAGAATAACATGAGCAATTACACATGATGTGTAGAAACATCTCCTGGACATATTAATTATCAAAGAAATACCACAATCAAACTCCCCAAACTAACGGTTAAAATATGGTTTCAGTCCCAGTAGGAAGCTTCTAAAACATAAGATCACCAAACCAATAAAAACTCAGTCAACTACCTGGGTGGAATTGAAAGCACTCCAGCACTATTATCCTTCTGAAGCAGCTGCTAAACCTCAACCATGGAAAATGGTCCACTAACATCTTGGCATTGCACTACTTGCATGGTGACCTGCATATGTGTATATTTATACCTATAATGGCATCATACTCAAGTTTAACCACAACAAGGACTGGAAAATATAAGAGCTCCCAAGCTTCCTCCAAAGGAAGACTGAACATGAAGAGCAAAGCTCAGATTCGAGTAAGACTGAAGTTAGAACATTGCATAGTGATAGCACCATAAAATAGCACCAAGCAGAAGAAATGTAGGGATACTCCTGTATAACTGAACAGAGTGGTGCCAGAAGGAGGTTGCACATTCTGCAATGACTTTAACCACAAGACAGAGTATGGGTCTGCTTTACCCTTGCAATAACAAAAAGAAAATGCCAGAACAAACCAAACAGATGTTTCAATTTATAAATAAAACACCTTTTTATGTAAAACATATGGCTACGTTCTACAAACTAAAATGAATAATTTGCTACCGGTCTGTTAAGTGTCACAAATCACCCTATTCTCAAGAACCAAAGCAGAATTCTGCATGTGAAAAAACTGATGATGATGTCTTCAGAATACGGTACCCACATTTCAGGTGTTATACTGAAAACTATTGAAGCTTACATTTAAAGGGCATTCAGAACAAAAATTGCTTGCTGTCTACTAAATAGGGACGGTCAAAAGAACATTTGCATCCAACTGTTGGAGTTGTTTACACCATTTTTGGGTTAGATGGTGGAGAGTGTCATGGTAGAGCAACTAAAGGTGTTCCTAGAGGAAAAAAATGCCTACATCCATTTCAAAGTATGTTCAGACCCAGATTCAGGACTGAATCAGCCTCAGTCATCCTCATGGATGATTGTTACTGGGATAAGGGTAGTGGGAGTGCAACCCTGCTTCTTCTACTCTATCTCTCAGTGGCTTTTGATACCACTGACTACGGTGGACCAAGTCCATGGGATAGATATTGCAGAGTCATGCTCTTTGGCCCCATAGCCACTATGTTATGGGGTCCCACAGGCACTATTTTCTCCCCAGTGCTATTCAGCAGCTATATAAATCTATTGGGAGTTTGGGGGCAAGGTGTCATCAGTATGTTGATGACACCCATCTTGCTTCTCAAGTTACATTGAAATCAGGAGAGGGTATGAAAGACCTGGACTGGTGCCTGGATGCAGTGGTGGACTGGATGAGGGCCAATAAACTGAATTATGGGAAGACAGGGTTTGTGGGTGAGTAGTTCCCAAATCTAGGAGACAACCCTGGATGGGTTGTCTCCTACCATCCATGGATACCAAACTTAAAACCATGGAGAGACCTGGTCTGAACAAAGACATTGGATTCTTATCTCATTATACATGACTAAGCCATTTTTCACCTTCTCACTCCTTGCCTTTTCCTGTAAGACCTATTGCAGTTGTTAAGAGTCGTCAACAGGCTCATCTCAGCTATCTGCCAATCTCCCATTCCCACCACCCTTCTGAGTAATACCCCTCCCCACCTTCTCACTATATAGAAGGATCTGGCAACTTCTGTTTCAGTGTATCTGAAGAAGTGTGCATGCACACGAAAGCTCATACCAAGAACTAACTTAGTTGGTCTTTAAGGTGCTACTGGAAGGAATTTTTTTATTTTGACTATGGCAGACCAACACGGCTACCTATCTGTAACTGGAACCCTGGATGGGGTTGCATTTTTCTCTCAGTCTCTTCTTTACCAGACTAAACATATCCAATTCCTTCGACTTTTCCTCATAAGGCTTTGTTTCCAGACCCCTACAAAGGACAGGCACCTAATGGTCAGGGGTGATGGGAATTGTAGTCCAGCAATACCTCATTAGCTTCCTCTGACCTAAAAGGTCTCTTTATGAGAAGGCACTTTGTCTTTCGTTTACTACAAAATTAGCATTCCTAGTTTTTCTCCCCCTCTATCAAATGACAAAACTAGGAAACATGTACTTGGATAGCATGCTACTATTTGCAGCTCACTCACTTACTCTTGAGTATTGGGTATATTCACAATTTTGTTAGTACAAACTAAGACATTTCTACTTTTGAGGTACTAGTCATACATAGGCTTACATTGGATAAGGTCTATTAAACCAGGGGTTTATTTATGAGGAAATATGCACAGGACTTATACATTTTAAAAATATACCAAATAGTACAATTATATCTATTAACGAAATTATAACTGATGTGCTATAGGCTCTTAAAGCGGTAGAATAATCTGATGGCTGTTATTTAAGTATTGCCTACATCTCATTTTTCCTCAAAATGTTGTTTTATTTGGAGGGCGTAGTTTTTTCTATGGTTTCAAATTTTTCAGAAATTTTGTGTCCCTAATGACAACCTAGATTACCTATCTATTAGCAGATAACTTACACAAAACCTGTGTCTGATTCATGGATTAGCGTTATTTCAAAATTGGAGGTTGTGAGTAGTTTCAGTCCAAAGAAACCAGAATCAGTAAGTGAAGAACAAACCTTAGCTACAGATAATGCTATGTTTGGTGCAAAAGAAATCACAACTTCCAGTTTGGATATAACACCACACCAAGGATTGTGGTTTGCTGCCCCTGCCTTCTAGTAAGGAGGAGCAGAACAGCTCAAAGAGGTGCCAGAAATCACCATTAACACCTACTTGTGCGCCCACCTGAGAGGTACCAGAACTGAGTTCCAGTGAGTTCCAGCTGAAAAAAAAAGCCCTCGCCACACTATTCATTTGCAGAAGACACTGAAATTCAAAGAAGATGGTAACACAAACCACTTGTGGTGTTGAAAAATCACCAAGCTAGTAAAACAGATGGCTAAAAAGAGATACTCTGGACATACTGCTTTATATACAATCTTCAAATTGCAGAGATCCACTGTTTATGAGGTTTTCAGTGCTGCAAGATACTGGATAGGAAGATCTCACAGGGAGATCTCAAATAACCTTTCTTTATAGGTGCAAAGGTTTCTAGCAATTAGTCAGTGCCTGAACGGATGACAAATATTATGAAGTTTCATCTCAGTTTCTATTAGCAAAATCAATTGATATTGCCACCTAGACATAATAAATATCCTCATACAAAATAGAATTTCTGGATTATAAAAGGGAAGTCAGGTGATGAAGGCTGATGGTGACTCAGAAGTGTAAAACATACAAGCACTATAAATGTGGGAAATTGGTGGTTGCCACACCGAAAGAAGACAAGCTAAGGGGCACATTACTCTTAGAAGTGACTGGAATAAACTTACTCTCATAAGGGAAAACAATAAATGGGAAAGGCTAATTGTACATTTTACTTGTGCTGTGAACTGACAAATTTTTTCAAATTGATTTTAGATCAAAGTACAAAATGCTTACATTTGATGCTAAATATGGTTTATGTACTCAATAATGCAAAGACATTTTTAGAAAAGCAATTAAGATTTGATACCACTTTGTCATATATATGCAAGCAAAGCATCCGAAAGAAACAAAAGCAGCTTGTAAGATTTGTTAATCTGTTATACCTATTGAAATTTTAAAAGGAGGTAAAGTCAGTTGAGTCCATTGTGCCAGAAGGTAAAGAGGAAGAGGTTAATATGGGGAGGGGATGGGAGTAGGTTTTTTGCTACAAACTCTAAGGAAATATTAAAGTTAAAAGTTGGCAGGGCGTTTACTTCCTTTAACATAGTTGTTAAAACAGAAATTTTCATTTTATTTGCAACTGTTAGTGTTCGCAAATGAAGTTGTTTTAGCAAATGAAGCGACACTTTCAAGAAAGTCATTATTTGTGAAGTGACAGTTCTGGGACTACAGGCTACTTACTACAACAGTGGCTGGATAGATGGTTGTGAAAACATTTGCACTAGGAATCTGAAGACTGGGAAGGTGCTGATAGCCCCCCTTTAGGTTAATGTAAGATGAATACAATTTCTCTTCCCTAGCTCCAAGACATTTCCCTGGACCAGAGGTCAGCAACCTCTTTCAGCCGTGGGCCGGTCCACCATCCCTCAGACCATGTGGTGGACCGGACTATATTTTGAAAAATACATATGAACAAATTCCTATGCCCCAGAGATGCATTTTTAATAAAAGCACACATTCTACTCATATAAAAAAAACCATGCAGGCCCTACAAATAACCCCAAGATGCATTTTAAAGAAAAGAACACATTCTACTCATGTAAAAACACCTTGATTCTGGGACAATCTGCGGGCCGGAATGAGGTGATTGGGCCACATCCGGCCCCCGGGCCTTAGGTTGCCTACCCCTGTCCTAGACTTTCAAGGCCTGCTGTACACACATGTTCCTTTGCATTACGAAGATGGGGAGGTAAACAAATAAATAAGAGGGCAATGAAGAAGGCAATAATCCAGATGACAATACCAAGCTGTGCTTATATGTTTCATCAGTTGTTTAGGGTGATTTGAAAAGTATGCTAGGGCACTCTCTCCATAATCCAAAACTTTTTTCAACAAATGTGACGGCAAAAGCATATAATATGTTATATATAAAATATAATGCTCACCAGCACAGTTCCAATGGACAGACTGATCATAGGTGCAAATTGCTAAAAGCGGCCTATGTCCATTGTTGTTGACAGTCAGTTCGACCATGAGTCTTTGTGGTTTCATCCAGTGCTGCAAGGTATTGTCATGAACAGTATTTGAAGACCAAGTCTGGGTAAAAGACACAGTGGTGGAGCTTTTACGAAGTCTATTGTTCTGTCCTGTTTTCTCCTCTAAGGAGTGATCTGTAGCAACTCACTCCCAACTATCAAATTGAATTGAGTCTTCATTCACTTTTTTGTAACATTCCAAGTTAAGTAACAGGAATCCCTTCTACGGGAAGCAATGCCAGAGGAAGGATATGCCTTAAAGAGCTTACTTCCTGTTTGTCTCACCCCATACTGAGCATCAGCCTCCACACATTGATCCATTCTCAATCTGGGTGGGTCAATACATGGAACCTGGTGTTCACCCTTGAAAATCAGCAATTAAAAAATAAACAACAGCCACACCTTGCTGACTCTGGCAACAGCTACTCTTTCAGCTAAGGAAAAGAAGCTACTGCTAAAATTCAGAAAGAAACTGCTTCACATTGTGAAATGTAAATGTTTTTTAAGATGTAAAAAGCCATATGCAGATTCAACACTGTGAATCTAAACTTGTAACTAAAAACAAAATAAGCAGTGCAAACAAAGACAAAAAACACCCACTTTTTAAAAACTATTCCTTCTATTAGATGGGCAGACAGATTCTATCAAAGCTTACTCAGAAGTAAATTTTGTGGCTAGTAAAAGCTTGTCTTTCCGGCAGAATTTTGTAAGAAAAAGACGTATGGCACACGCCTGCCCTAGCACTGCATGTGTCTTTAGGACAGGAATGGCCACCCTGTAGCTCTCAATATGTTGCTGAACTATGTCTTCCATAATTCTTAATAAGTGGCTATACTGGCTAGGACCAATTGGAGCTGTAGTTCAATAACATCTGGAAGGCCACAAGCTAACCGTTCCTACTTCAGAAACTACAACCCTTTATAGTCATTCCAAGCAACCAAATCATGAAACTATCATCACTTTTGAGTGTACAACCTGAAAATTCCTTTGCTATGGCCAATATGCCAGGAATAGACCAACAAATCTCATTTATTCAACCTCAGCCTGTGGCTCTAGAAGTCTTCCTGCCCAAGTACAACTCAGGACAGTAGCTGAAGTGAGGTCACATAAGGCCACCAGACCTCCAACAACACCCAAGGGGAATATAGTGCCCCATTCCTTTATTTCTACCTCTGACCATCAAAGCATACTGCATGTTGAATATACACTGAGTGACCTTAATGGAATTCTTTCATACGTTTGCTGGCTTTTTAAAAATAAAATATTTCTTTTCTTAATACCACTTACTCTCATTTAAGGGTGCACAGTATTGCAGCTTTTATCACAGGACATGCTGTTGCAGCAGAAGAGATTGTTACTCACTATTTACTATTTTTAAAAATTTACTCCAACCCATATTTATACCATAGTGAAAAGTTCTACTGATCAACCACCACCATATTAACAACTCTTTTCTACTAAACTCATATCTAATCCAGCTAGCATCCCTGCCACTCAAAATTGTTCCATAAGAGGGTATGCTATGCTGCTATGCATTGAATATGGGTTACTACCGTTATTATTCATTAAAGCTTTCCCTTAAAAAATGTGCATTTCATCAAAACTAGTAGCGAAGTCATAGTGCAGGCATAGGCAAACTCCGGCCCTCCAGATGTTTGGGACTACAATTCCCATCATCCCTAACTAACAGGACCAGTGGTCAGGGATGATGGGAATTGTAGTCCCGAACATCTGGAGGGCCGGCGTTTTCCTATGCCTGTCATATGCAAGGAGAGCCACTGTGCTGCTGTCCAGAAGTTGTTGGATGCAGCTCCAATCATCCCCAGTCACCATGACCAATGCCCAGGGATGAGGGAGCTGGAGATCATCACAATGGTTACCTGTGCCATATTGCATATGCAATTATTCAATGATTTTCTGAATCATTTCTATTTTCTCAAATTCAGGTATGAAAGATCTGGGCTTAATATTTGTTCATTTTGATTTTAAGGACACACATCAACACAAAACAATTTTTTCATTTACAGTAAAATTGTGTCTTACTTGTAAAGGAACACCTTGAAGTGATTTATCCGTGTAGCCAAATACATAGTGTTATCCCCCCCCCGCCCCATTTCAAATTCATTTCCAGTTACAATTTGTAAAATAATTATTGCTATACAGAATCCGTATATTCTACACTGAAAACATTATCTGTTGCTTTAAAGCAAGGAACGCTTACAGCAATAGAAGGGAGTGATAGACATAAGGGTCATATTTCCGGTTTACAAGATAAAAACTAACTTATCTGCATTAAGCACTGCTAAATAAACTAGACAGGCTGTTAGCTGGGATACTGCAAAAATAATCAGGATGGTTTCCCAGGAAAATAAAAGTACTGGTTCCACTGCTAGTACACGCACATCAGATAAACAGAAGTAAATGCAAAGGAACAGCAGCTTCTCCCCTCCCCCACTGAAATGCATACCTGACTTGCAGAGTGAATTGAGACACTAACTCCAGCACAGCACAGTAGGCAATGGCAATCTTCTTAGTAAGTTTCTTTTAAGAAATACAATAAAAGGATACAGCCTTAAAGCGCCAGTCTGAGTCCCGATGGCAAGTATCTTCTGAACAGGATCAAAAGCCAAGGCCGAAGGCTGATAGGGGAAACCATGGCGTACAGTCTGTCATGTCAGAGTGGTGAAGCAATGGTGCAACGGGCAGTAGAAGAAAAATAAAACAAAGAACAAATGAGAAAGAAGCAATGTCATTTTACTTTCACTTAATTAAAAGAACCACAAGTATATGAAAGAGCAGAATTATCTAAAAAAGGGTAAATAATTAATTCAAACCTCACTGAACATGGATATGCTAAAATGAAACCTTAATTCTATCCCTACTCATGTATATTTAAACAAAACAATCTACCCATTCACCTCTCACCTTTATTGTATTCCTAGCCTAATCTGCAATTCTTTCCATAAATAGCTGTGGTTAAGACATCTGAATTAGAATCAAGAGTCCCTGGGAAATGTGATGATGCAGCCAGTTCTGTAAATTAAATGACCACTAATTATTAAAATGGCTCTTCAGAGAGCCATCACTATTTCTCTGAAGCAGGCCCTGAATGACATAAGCTTGCCAGCCCAGGGTAGCTTTCAAAAAACTCTTACCCACACAGACACCCGCAACTAGAAATTGCAATAGCAGTCCCCTTCTTTGCAATATCTGAGCCAAATAAATTAAGGTGGAAAAAATACTTTCTATCACATTCCGTCTCAAATGCATGTCCCACATGCCTTATAATTACAAAAATAAATGTGCATCTCAGTTCAGCTTTTTGTGGCACTAAAATGTAGGGGGAAATCTGCAAATAAAAGTATACTTAAGTGAAATACATGTGTCACACCTGAATCATCAAATTAGGCTAGCTGGTGGGAAGTTGCAGGGGAAAGGGGGGGGGGATTACAACGCAGGTAACACTAAAAGTGTTTTAATCTTTAGGATCAACCCCCCCCCCCCCGTTGTTGTTTTTTAAGAGAAAGTGTTCAATACACAAACAAGTCAAACTACAGCAGCTTCGGCCACAGGTGTTGCAAAGGTAGAGATGAGCATAACATCCACA
The DNA here is from genome assembly GCF_965112155.1 of Podarcis liolepis. Lineage (NCBI taxonomy): Eukaryota > Metazoa > Chordata > Lepidosauria > Squamata > Lacertidae > Podarcis > Podarcis liolepis. The sequence continues at coordinate 66,259,003 of NC_139557.1, read as the reverse complement.
TCATTTCTTATTTCAATTTGGCACAGCTGGTGAATTAAACTGCTGCATCATCCTTTTGGAATTTAGACCTCAACTGCATATACTGTGCTGTGTCTGGATAGAAATGTTACTAATTCATCCAACCAAGCACTCCATCCTAAAAATTTTAAAAGACTATTCCTCTATAATGAACTGATTGCGCTGAAGCTTGTTAAAATGCCTGTGCATGGAATGATGGGGAGAATTCGGTGCCAGGTCCCGTTATCCACCCCCCCTTTTTGTAACACTGATGAACACAACACTGATGAGCCCATTAGATGTTTCTCCTCCAGAGAGAGGCATCTCAAGATCCGCGAGTGCATTTTAGGAATACTGTAGCCTGAAACGCAAGCGGGTGAATTGTGGTTGGAGGGGAAAAGATGCTGCTAAATAAAAGCCTAGAGTCCATCATAGCATTGGCGTCATCGGCGTCGCCTCCCCCACCACCATAATTTTCGTATCAAAAAAGAAGAAGAGGAGGAAGATAGATGCAAATCGACAGCTTTGGAACTGGAAGCATCAAAGTCCAGAGGCTGCAGAGCCCATCATGGCTACATCATCGTCCTCCACCTCCCCCCCCCCCCTTTTCCTTCCCAACCGGCTGTTAACGGCTGCAGCATTCACCTTGCAGAGCTGGAAGTGCTCGGACTGTAGGGTCTCCTGGATGTCGTTCTCCCGGGTTGCAGGCGGCGGCTGCTGCGAGGAGGCGGCAGCCGAGGAGGAGGACGACGAGCCCGCCGTCAGGCCGTCCAGCACCTTCCTGATGTTAAATTTCCTCATGGTCTCTCCGGCGGCGCACCCTATTCTTCTCCCTCCTCCTCTCCCTCCTCCCCCTCGCCACCCGCCTCTTGCCGTGGCTCCTGCTCCCGCCTTATCACACGCACCTCAGGCAAAGCACAGCAGAAGCGAGCCGAGGAAGGGAAGAGGCAGGCAGGCAGGCGGGAGGGCAGGACGGCTGGTCCCGACGGGGTCGAAGCGGGGGGGGGGGGGCACCGAAACAGAAACGCCTCTTTCTCCCCTGCTCTCGCTCTCTCTCCCCCACCTTCCCCTTCATCCAACCATCCCCACCACCATGATGTGCATGGAGGGGACCGAGAGCCAGACGCAGAGGCGGAGGGGGCAGAGCACAGACACCCTCGCCAGGTAGGGAAAGGGAGTGGACCTGGCCGAGGAAGAGGAAGAGCCCGACAGGAAGGAAGGAGCACGGAGTAAATAAATATAGCGCGAGGTTAACGCAGCAGCAGCAGCGCTTCCTCCTCCAGACGCGCACGGAAGACACACATACACACACACTCTCTCAGGCAAGCGAAAGCCGGGAGACAGCGGCGGCGGCGGCTTCCCCCACCCTCCTTCTGCCGGGAATACTCGGAGCGCCTCCCGCCTCGCTTCTCCCTCCAAGGCTCCTCCTGGAAGGCCTCTCCCAGGCAGCCTCTTGCAGGTTTCGCCGTTCCCTGCCTCGCTGCGCCTCGCCGCCCAAGCCCTAATCCTGGGCCCTCTCTCCGCCACTGGCTTCAGGCCCGTCCCTTCCCCACGCACACACGACACGACACGCACACCCCCCTCGCTACTGCGCGCCTGTCAAGCGAGCGAGCCGAGCGCGCGTCTGCCTCGCCGCTTCTCTCTCTGCCGCCTTCTCCCCCCGCGCTCGTGCGGCTGCGAGCCACCAAGAAGTGACAGCGGCGGCAGCAGCAGCCTCAGCTTCCCACCCCTTTCCCCTCCTGCCAGTCGCGCATAGTGGGAGCAACTACAGCAGCCGCTGTCATCCCGCCATGTGCCCCCCGCTCCGCCGCCGCCTCCCTCCCCTTCTCTCTCTCTGCGCCCCTGACGCCGCTGCAAGTCCGCCCGCCCCGGACGCCGGCCTCCCCTCAGTGCGACTCCTGCCCCGGGAGCGTCACCTGAGGCGCTTCGCAGTGGTGGTGGCGGCGGCTGTGCCGCCGGCTGTCACACGCCCCCACAACCATCCTCTCGCAAAGGCTGCGCCGGGCTTCCGCTACCTCCTCCTCCCTTTCCCAGCCTCGATTCCCCTCCTCGCTCGACAAACACGGAAATTCAGCCCCCGCCGTGAGAAAACAGCGGCGGCAACGACGCTGCTACTGCTGCTGTCGCCGCCTTCCTTCTCCTCCTCCCTCCCCCACCCGCTCTCCACACGCCACCACTGTGGCAGCTGCCGCTGTTGCCTCCTTAAACTGCTGGTGGTGGCAAAGCCAGAGCGAGTAACGAGGAGCATGCGCGCTCAAAGGCCTCCAGCAGCACCCGGATGTCACTGCTTTCCCCCACCTTTCCCTCTTTATTTATTTATGCATCTCTCCCCCCCCTTTCCCCAAATTATTTATTGCTCCTTAGTGCCTGGTCGAGGTCGGTGCAAAGAAGGCCTTTAGGGCCGCAATCACTTACTCAGGGAGTAACACAGACACCCGCCCCCCTAACGTGCATGATTAGATCCAGCTGCACGTGTGGTGGGTTTGGCCCCACTCTCTCGCGCTAACTCTCCCTTCTGATGTGGCTTAAATAGCTACGGCTCCAGTCCTACGCACGTTACCTAAGAGTAAACCCCATGGAACGCAGCGGGACTTGTTTCCTAGCTGAAACGGCATAGGAGCGGGCTGTATCTTAACTGTTCAAAGAAGGGATTAGCAGCGCAGGGCCAGCTCGGAAACAAATCAGCTGGGGCAGCTATTCGTCTAAATCCCCCGCCCCCAGAGTCTGGGTCTGCTGATTCAGCACGTTCTCTTCCACGTCCGCCCACCGCCACTGCTATAGAGTAGTACGACGGCCCTTGGAGGTGATCTCCGCTGGTCCCTAGGAGAGCCCGGGGATCTGCTCCGTATTCTAAACTCCGCGCAGTAGTAGAGAGTGTAATCCCCTCTCCCCGTTGCTTTCCACACACGCCCCTCCTCCGCTTTCCACGCTTCTCCAGGTTTGAGGTGGCTCAAGCTGAACTGGAAGAAGTTTCCCGAGAGAAAAGCAAAAGAAGAGCGAATACAGTGGCGTTTTTTGCTTGCTCTCTAGAGTTTTATGATTGGGATAATGTATATCTGACATGAGAGGAGAGCGTCCTTCAGGATTCTGATTGTGGCGAGATACTCGTTTTGTAGAAGCGAAACAAGAGACAGTGGGGTTAAAGTCTTGGATGTGAACCCTTCCTCTAAACTTTGACAAAACACCTAAGTCTGAAGTAATGTGAGAGAACAGTTCTGCAGAGGCATACCTAGGATTCACCAGGTTGGCCCCCACCATAGGTGCAGTCCGAGGGGCGCCTTTGGCAGGTACACAAAGGATGGGAGGGCACCCCTCATTAAGGGCACAAAAGACTGGGCACTGATACAGCTCCTCACCAAGGGAATAAGGGAGCCTAGGTACACCTCTGCAGGTGTGTAACACTTGGTGCTTTGAAAAGAGCTACAGAAAATCCTGATAATGTTATTGTCACCCTACTGTGTTTCATCAGGCAATGCCGAATAACTGTTTGGTTCTGTTTCAGACCAAGCATGGATGCTAGTTATTGTTTTCTTCCCATAAATTTGTGTCCCACCACATATTAAGGCCAAAAGGTATTTAAAATACAGTGGTATCTCAGGTTACATACGCTTCAGGTTACAGACTCCGCTAACCCAGAAATAGTGCTTCAGGTTAAGAACTTTGCTTCAGGATGAGAACAGAAATTGTGCTCCGGCAGCACGACGGCAGCAGGAGGCCCCATTAGCTAAAGTGGTGCTTCAGGTTAAGAACAGTTTCAGGTTAAGAACGGACCTCCGGAACGAATTAAGTACTTAACCTGAGGTACAACTGTACAGATTTATAATGAAATGAAGTAGCAATTCATTTTTAAACCGTAAAGATTAAGCCTGAGTATTGAGGCTTGTTGCTATTATAAACAAGAACTACATTAGATATTTCAGTGGTGGTGATTCAAGGTTATTGCAAGACCTTTTCTTTGAATGGCAAAAACATCTCGAACACCCACAGAATCTCAGGGCATTTTCAGATGTGCCATTATGTGACCATCTGGGGGCGAGCCTGATTGAGCGTGGTGGGACTTATTTCTGAGTGAATGTGTATCGGGTCGGACTACATGAAACACATTTGAACCTCTCTGGATTTTTGTGCCATGTGTAGGTGCTGTTAATTTGGAATTTGAAAGAAACATCCAAACTACATTTTGGCACAGGGCATGTTATACACCAATTTGGAGCAAAGCTAGTTAAAGCTTCATGTGTGACAATGACCTCAATCTGTTGATGTGGCTAAGGATTACACTTCTGTCATTAAAACCTTTTTTTGTACCCTGGTGACTGAGGACATTTTGGCCACAATCCAAGACAGAATTACAGGCATGTAAACTAATATAAGCATGCTTAGCTCTTCATCCTAGTAAACTGTATTGTGGGTAGCATGTGCCTACCTGAGCTTCTAAGCAGTCCACTGCAATTTCTAGTCCCTTTTTAGAGAGGTGCATTTGGTAGCTTTCTAGGTTTTGGTGAATGCTGAAGATTCACCTCTTTACCCTGACATTTGACATCTGAGGTCTGTGCTTTCAGGACCTGCATTGTTCTCATCACTGTGATTTGTTTTAACTTTTTAATTCTGAATTTAAATCCTGCTGGTGAGGGGCAGGAATGAAATAATAATAATAATAATAATAATAATAATAATAATAATAATAATCGTCTTAGACTGTCTTGCCCCCCCCCCTTGCTAACTCTAGCCATGGCAAAGAAAGAAAGTGCCCTGCATCATTTTATTTTATTCACTGGCTACTAGCCATGATGGCTATGCTCTGCCTCTATAGGAGGGGAGAATGTTCCTGTTCTTGGGTTGTGCTTGAGAACATGAAGTTGGAGTAGATGGGCCATTTGGCCTGATCAAGCAGACTCTTCTTATGTTCTTATTTTACTTCTAGATAAAACATTTACATGCTGTATTTCCTTCCATGGTTCAAAGCGGCTTACAAAAATAGTAAAATATAACGCAATAAAAAACAGTACTGTACAATAGAAGCAGCTATAAAAGCCAGCAGTAAAACAGTTTAAAAGTTCCCTGTAAAGATCATGAAAGAAACAAGATAAAAGAAAAGGTGAGGAATGACTAGAAAAGCAAAGTAGTTACATATAACTATGGTAGTCAGCAATAACAATAGCCCAGCCTCTGAATGCCAAATGCCTTCCTAAGTAGGTGTTGTTACATTCATTCATTCATTTATATCCTGCCATTTCTCCAGACTCAGGGCAGTTTGCACAAATTAAAACTATACATACGGAAAGGTAAAATGCAATCAAATTATAATAGAATTTTTTTTAACACCCAAAGCTTTTAAAATACAGATGTTTAAAGCAGTGCTGCGCTATTTAAAGCCCTTTCCTTACAAAGACAGCCAGTTTCCCAAAGCCTGTTGGGAAGGGGTACAAGGAGGAAGCCAGTCTAGCTTCTCTAGGAAGAAACTTGGCATAAGGCCAGAATGGAAGGGTGCAAAACAAATCTTCATAGGCTTGGCATTCCAGTGCATGGGTGCAACAATAGAGAAGGCTTTCTTCATCTAGGCCTACATATGAAGAAAATGGGAGAGGTGATCTGGAGATGTGGACTAAGGTGTAACCAATATGCAGATGATGACACCCAGCTCTATCCTTTTCATCAAATCCAGGTCAAGCAGTGGGTGTTCTGAATCACTGCCTAAGCACAACATTGGAGGGGCCAATTAACTGAGACTCAATCCAGACAGGATTGAGGTGCTCTAAGTGGATGACTCCATGATTCTGCTAGTGGTTTGTCATCTGCAATGGAATGGCTTCTATTCTGCGTACAGACTGAACTCAAAGTGCTTGTATTAATCTTGAAATCTCTAAATGGTTTGGAGACAAATTATTTTAAGGATTGGCTGCTCCCATATATACCTATCTGGGTGCTGAGATCTTTTTGAGGCTCTTCTCCAGGTGCCCTTGCTAAATGAGGTGTGGCTACTTAAAGAGGGAAGCCTTTTCCAGCAGTGGTGCTTCAGTTATGGAACAACCCCTTAGAGAGGCTAGCTTGATGTCTTTGTTGTGTTCTTTTTAGTGCTGGGTGAAGACCTTTTACGTTTCCAAGGCATTTCAGCCCCTCGACTTTTAATATATTTTAGGCTGCATTCCTATTCCCACTACCTAAATAAGTACAGGTATAGGATGACACTTAGTGACGTAAAAAACCTTTCCCCGGAAGCTTTGGAGCAGCTGTCAGTTTTATTTTGTAGTTGCTAGCTTTGTGGCTCGCTTTATGCTCTGTTGTATTTTGTGGTTTTGTTTTTGTATACAACCAGTTTTAATTAGTGTACACTGCACAGAGAACATCGGTTACTGGATAGCCTATAAATACGGAAAATAAAATAAATGACAATTAAGAGAAATGGCAGTTTGAGACAGAGAGCTGAGCTCTCCAAGCATATTAGGGTGTTGACTCTCTCCTTAGAGATCTGATGTGGGAGCAGTGACCTAGATATGACTCCATCTAGGTACAACCTGTACATTTGTATATAATGCAAATATTACAAAATGCCAATAAGCATTTAGGAACCTCTTTCCAAAGGGGAGCAAACCTGAGTAAGTGCTGCATCCCTGGAACAGAGAAGCAGGGTTAATGTAAAGCAATAACAACACAGTATGCTAAATCCAGAATATTTTGTACCCCTGGTTACTTGTCAAAAGACTAATAGCCATAGCTCTTCCTATGCTCTCAGTTGATGAAGAACTTGGAATAATATATTTTTGTTTTTGTTTTTAAATTCACCACCTCATCTTTTAGAGTAGAAATTGGTATTTATTTACTTACATTTATATACCACCCAGTAATAAAGGTCTTCTGGGCCATTTACACTAAAAACAACACAAAGCTATTGGCCACAATAGGAATTCTGATTATGCCTGCCATTTTAAAAAATGAGAATGAATCTAATGTGCCTGTACTAAACATACACCAATGCTGTGTATTTTAATGGAAGCTGTTAACCTTAGCTATATTATTTGTATATCTGTATGGCACTAAAATTCAAGATTGTGTAGTCATATGTACCTTCAAACTTGAAATTGATCTAGCCTTGCAAGTTATTGCACTAGAAAAATAAAAATGTTCAGGACAGAGCAGTGTTGGCTACACAACGCATCACAACCTGTCAGGTTGCACAGGTGTCGCCAGCCTGTTGAGGGTTCCCTGTGGGCACAGCAATGTAGATCGGCATTCCTGTGCCAGGAGGATCAGTGCCAGAATAGTGTCACAGCATGCATTTCCTGACATAATGCTGAATGCAGCAGAAGAAGGCTATGATGCCCCTTTCTCCGATTGCATAAAGCCATTTTGACCATGATGGAACTATGACATTGACACAACACTACAACCCTAAAAATGTATCGTAGTAACATTTTACAGTGTCATTGCAACTGATGGGTAGCAGAACTGAACAGACAGCCCACTTACCAAGCAGAGGCTAGTGCTGCCATTGTTACAGCAGAAGCTGTTCAGTTTGCCATTGCAGATACAGATATCGAATGGACTTCGAGCTTCTTCAGATTGCCACATTTATTCTGGTAACAAAGGAAGCATCTTCAGCTACAGCTGAAGGTAAGAGGGCAGGAAGAACTTCACTGTTCTTGAGGATCAGGGTGCTGTAAGGTTACAATGAAGTTAAAGGTTGTTGTTTTTTTATCTTGAAGCATGTGCATTTGGAGAGAGCAGTGCAAGGTGGAGATGCTAGCATATTGCATGTAGCCCAAATGGTATCTGTGACTGATCCCTGCCATATGTATACAGATCAGTGAGATAACTGTTGGAGTCCCCTAGTCATATTGATGTTGACAAGTGGTGGTGGTGGTGAAATTGGAGAAGATGAATGTGAAGCCATGGTGGTTAAGCAAGCAGACGAGCCTGGTTGGCAGCTAAGTCAGACTACAGTGTCGTGAATACATGTATGTTTGCTTTAGACTACTTGTATTGCATGTAGGTAACTATCAAAATGGCCAAAACAGCAGCAATGTGTATCCTCCGCCCCCACTCAGAAAAAACAAATTGTTTTGTGCTAGCCTAGGCCAGGGGATACATGGAACATCAGGCTGTATGATTGTATTCAGGGTTTTGTTTTGCCCTCTCAATTTATCCCTTATTTTCAGTGTTTTCCTCAGGATTTAAGCTTGATTGCCTTTGCAGTGAATTCCCTGAGGTTTGACTCTGGCTATTCCTGTAATTCTATCACTGTTTGAAGGAGTAATTTATTTTTCTGCTTATCCAAATCTTCTTTAGGCCAGTGCAAGGACTTAATTAATTTCCTTCCTCCAGTCTAAAAATGCACAGTACTCTGTTTCCTTTCCTTTTGTTCACATAGTCCATTGAGTTCTGCTTGCTGTTCTGTGTTCCACTAAATATCAGCTTTGGCCAGCTTGAAATTGACAAGGACAGCTTCTTCAAGGGAATATCTGCTTCCTTTCCTGTCTCCAAAAGCAGATAATGGAAGTTTTGTGAGTAACTGCAGCAATGTCTAGATATAACCTTCAGTTTTTGTTTAACATATATTATGCCTTTATCAGTTCAGTTGTGCACATCTTATATGTATAATTCAGCACATCTTAGAAGTAGCCACCACTTGTCCAATAAGGCTGGATTTGAAAATTGCAATTATTTTGCTTGGTTACACCTGTTTCTGCAAGCAAATCATCAAATTAAGGCTGAAATCTATACACACTTAACCAAGATTAAGTTCCACTGAACTCAGTAGTGCTTACTTTTGAGTATGTGTACAAGCCTATACTTGCCTTATCACATTATCAAAATTTGCATCAGATAAATTCAGTGACTGCAAATCTGGCTGAATAATTTGGATTTTTCAAAAAACTGGGAGTATGACCCTCCAAATGTACTTTTAAAAACACATTAAAAAAAAGAGGAGAAATTGTAATCAACATATGTGAAGAGGAAGGAACTGGAACTTCTGAATATTTTATTTATATTTCTTGTTTGTATTCTAGATATTTCATTGCTTTATTATTGTAGCCTGCCCATAATACCAAGGATAAGGCAAAATAGGTGAACATTGTTATGGACTAAGCATTCCTTCATTTAGTGAATTGAAATTTAATTTTCCAGGTAGATCAGCTGATGTTTCGATAACAGGAGCTAATGTGGCTGATAGTCAGTTGGAGTGGGTATCTCTCTTGGAGGAGGTGATATCCCTCCAGATGAGAAGAGTGGTGTGGGAGATGGGGAGAGACAGTGAGAATGCAGTTCACAGTTTGGGGAGTCAGGTCCATTATAGCCTAGGGCCCATTTTATGACTGCAGGAGCTTTACACTTCCACAATCTGCTATAAGCAGAATTAAACTGATTCCACATGATTCTAAGTATACATACACTAATTGGATGGAGTTTTGTTTCACTTGGTAGCCCAGGTAGATCTCTCAACCAAAGCAACAACTCTTCTTCATAATATATAACAGTCTTTCTGGTCAAGCCAGCCTGTTGTGACAAGTGGTGGTTTTACGTTGGTTTCAGTCCCAGTAGTAATGCTGGAGTAGCTAGACCCACGTGACTTCTACAATGTCAGAGCGTGGAGAAAAGTAAAGACCACACCAAGCTAGTACCGGTCTGCTTAACTCTGCTCTGGATCCATTTCTTTTGTGACACAGTGTTTGGAGAGTGGGGAAGGTTGCTTTATAGACAGAGGGCTTGTCCACATCTAGGCATTATTTAGCTGTTCCCCTCATTTGAATTAGACTTGAGTAGTTCACACCCACATGTATTTGGACTTGTATATGAGGAGCAACATTGGTCTTTTGTGTTCCTACAAGCAGGTGCTCCTTTTTGTATTTGTCCTTGCCTTCTAAATTGTTGATTCTATTATGTCAACTTCTTCTTTTCTTTGCTTGCTTGTTCTTAAATTCCCCATCCAAGATGTGTGCAAAGACACACAGTCATACCATTCTAAATTTGCTTGTTAAATTTTCTCTGTTTTGTGCAAATCTGAGGGATAATCTGAAGATCCCTTTTCTGGAAAAGAAATTAAAGCCATTGTAAATTCTCAACAAACACTTTTCAGATTACTGCCCAATATATCCAGTGCAGAAATTTTTAATGTGGCCCACTTGTGTAGTTTTCTTGTTTAGTGCAAAGCTGCATTATCAAAAGAAATAAAAACCCTCCATTCAGGAGTGCACTAGAAATTGTTACAAGGACTGCTGGGAATTAAATAAAAGCATTGAAGGAGTAGTGGGCATGGAAAGGGGACTGGAAGAAAATGACAATTGATCCACCTATCTAGAAACACCAAAACAAATTGACTGCAATCCTGTATGGAGCCCAATTTCCCCCATTTTTTTGGATTATATCAAACCAAGAAAACCCAAATTTGCAGGAGGAAATCATTGAGGTTGATGTTGGTTGAGGGTAATGTCATGCGGCCCACGCAAATTAAATGAGAATGCAAACAGCTGACAAAACACAGTAAATTCCAGTGGACAAGCCCAGATAATATATATGATACATCTTAATTGGGTGTAATAAAATGCTGTAACCTGTGTGATATATTTGCCAAAAAGAAATTAGTTCATAGTGGAGTAAGCAAAAGTATTGAAGATTTTCCTGATTTATATAATTCTAAGTGACTGTTATGATGCATTTTGAAAGCATTGTTCATATCACTTTTTAATATTTTACAGAAACTGTATAATTCTAGGTAATAATTCACTGGTGATACATTGTAAATGACTACTTACATGAAAAGGAAGATCTAGCATTATATTATTTTCACTGTAATTGCAACACATTTCATTGTCAAAGTCTTGTGGCACTGTCAATTCAGTATATGTTGATATATTTTAGTAATACCTGTCCATAAAATAAATACCAATGGGATTCCAGTACATTATTCACTAAAATATTATGCGGCAGCTTTTAAGTTTTGATTGTGAGTAGCTCAAAACCAGAAGGTTAAGATGATACAGGGACAGGATATTAATGATGTGAAATACTCCAAGTTACATAGCAACCAGACCTTGATCAGGAGTAGTGTGAAGAAATCGGCAAAAGGTCTCCAACTACAAATATGGAAATTGCAGTATTGAAGCTGAACTATGTGAGAAGACTAAAATGCCAAAAGAAATAGTTCTTCATTTCATCCTTAAAAGAGACCATTTTTCTAATTCAGTTTAACGTATAAAGCAGTATTAAACTCCAGGCAGGCTGCAGCTGTGTTGTCAAGAGATCTGCTAATTCACCTTTAGTATGTGAAGTGTTATTGGATTGTGTGTATTTTGCTGGGAATATTCTCTGCATATGATATTCTTGTAATGACTATCAACATTTGCTGTTAGTGTTTTACAAAGATCAGCTGTATACAAGTGAATAGTATTGGTAAAAAGGTGGATTTAGGTGAAGGTTCTCTGCATGTGACCTCCCTCATGTTGAGATTTTTTGTGTATGTGAAGGAAGGACCAGAAGGTTTGATAACCATCTTTAAAAGTTATTTGCTTGGATGGGTGCCATAGAACTTAGGAGAAATACTTTCCTGTGTCATTTGAGGCAGCTAAGATAAGGATATCTTTGTGCTGGACAACAGACAGAGTGTGGAAAGTGTGCAAAGCACTTACAGCTTACTACCTTTTGATCCTGACATTGCTACTGTTAACTTTGTATTCCCGCCAGTGTGGTACAGTGTTGGACTAAACTCGCACTTCAGTCCAAATCTCAGACAAAGTCTGTTAGCCTGAGTTATCTCACTTGATAGTTTCATGTATAAAAGGAGGGGGGGGGAAGGAATCATGTATTACCTGAGCTGCTTGGAAGATGGGAACATAATGGTGTTTTAATATGTGTATTAAAGCGGCTTCAAATGAACTTTCTACATCTAAGTGCAGAGAAGCTGATGAAACCTGTACAGTACTTCCTTGGCTGATATGCAGTTTGTTTGGGGGGAGGGTGTTACAATGCTTGCAGGGGTGCCAACTTGAGCCCCAGGTTATGGGTGCCCAATGGCACCCGTGATGTAATGTGACTCATGACATCATGAGGTCATGTTACATCAACCTGCCCGGCAGCGCTTCTGAGGTTTGGCAGTGCCTCCAACGTGATCTCTGAGGCCTTGTGGGACCTTGGAGATCATGCCCAAGGCCTCACTAGACCTCCCATGCGACTTCTTGTTTGTACCAGAAGTTGCGTCGGAGGCCTGGCAGAACCTCCAGCGTTGCTTTGGAAGTCGCGTTGGGCTTCCAACGTGACTATCAGTACAAACAGGAAGTTGCATCAGAGCCCACACAGTGGGCGTCAACCACCCACAAAAAAAAAAAAATGTGGGTGCCTGAGCCCCCAGGGCCCCCTATAGTTGGTGCCTATGGATGCTTGTGTAAAATATCAGGAATTCTGAATTCTTCATCTCAGGTTAAAAGCCAAGCCAAATAAGAAATCATGTCTAAGCCTGCTTGCAACTTTCTAGCCTCAAATCATGTATAATTATTATACTATTGCTCCCTCCATCCCTTAAAAAAAAAAAGAAGAGCCTATTGTGGCATGACTGGTGTAGGGGACACAATTTTCTCTTGGTGCCTGAGCCAAGGGATTATGTGATCTTTTGCACTGATGCCAGGAGGCCTGATCTTGTATTCTGCTGACAGTGAGCAGGATGGAAACCCACAAAAAGGATGCAAACCTGCTTTGTCTTGTGATTTTTTTCCCCTCAGCATTGCTTTAACGTACTCTTCAAGTAGGTGCATTGACATGGAACAAATATGCAATGAGGACCAAATATGAATCTTCCTCACAACTCAATGCTCTTCGAAATCTACTGATTTTTCAATGCAGCCTTTTGGCTACAGGAAGGCCTGGGTAAGATATTAGTTCGGCAACATGACCTGAAGGTCAATAAATGCAGGCTCTAGTGGATTAACTGAGAAAGTACATTCTATCCTTCAGTAAAAATGCCTTGCTTCGTCCTGCTTCTGATTAAAACTGTAAGGCTGTGACTTCTAGCACTTCGGTTGATCCTCTTTGGTATTATGAGAAGACAGACTCCCTCTCTCACACATTCATTCAGGTATTAGTGATGTGCAAACACCTTGGCTCACCTCAATTTTACAGCTCACTTTTTGCAGTCTTTCTGTGGAAGTGCTGAAAAAAAGCACCTAGAGTCCTTTTGGGTACTCACAAAAAGATTACATAAAACAAGTGGACAAATCTTTTCCCCACAGCCTTACTTCCCATTATTTATATGGCAATTAACTGTCATAGGCTGCTTGTGTTGAAAGATTATCTGCCACAGATTTGCGGTTTGGCCTTGGACACATTACCTCCCAATATGTGACAGAAGCATGAGTTGGAGGACCTCCAGTGGAAACTGGTCCAGTAAGGCAAATGATCTCACTCTGCTCTCCACCAGCCACCACCTGCATGCTTACATACAACCAGTCCAGGGAAAGCACTGGTTGTTAGATTTCTCCACCTTGGTCTCAGAATTGTATCAACTGGGAGGAAGATTGTGCCCTGAACCTTTGCCTGCCTACCCACCCATTTGCTCCCAGGCCACTGCTCTGCTCCTCTGGGCAACTCAGAGGACCCATGGTCCACTCTAGATAAACAAACACAGAACCTTAGAGCAGGGATGAGAAACCTGTGTCCTTCCAGCTATTGCTGGACTACAGCTCCCATCATCTTTTGACCATTGGCCATGCTGGCTGGGGCTGATGGGAACTGGAGTCAAGCAACATCCAGAGGCTGACAGGTTGTATTCCAACTTCAAATAATGTAAAAACGAATTCCACCAGTCCACCCACATAATAAAAACCAAGATCCATTTTAGCCATTCATGACTGAAATTGAAAAGCAAGGAAAACAAAACATTACTTTCTGATTTGTTTTCCATGCATAATGGAAGCAACTCATGATATGTGAAAGCATTTTTATGCTTTTCAAAACACACATTGGACACAAGGAATATTTTGTGCAACTATGTAATAAAAATGGTAAGCAGGACACCAACTTTCTAACACACACACACACACACACACACAAAACATGTGGTTTGTGAAACAAAAAACAAAGTACTTTTAAGAGTGAAATATTCCAGTGTGAAAAAATAGAAAATCAACCCTCCTGATATGTCAAACAGCTAATTGAACCATAAACAAAATAATTCCAGTATGTTTAACAAACAAGATTAATAATACATTAGATTTTTTAAAAAACAAAACATGCCAACATCATCTATGGCTACAGTTCCATGCAACTACTCCCTAAGGCTGCAATTCCATGTGCATTTGCTGGGCGTATCTCCTGTTAATAAAATCAGTGGGGCTTAGTGCTGCGTAAGCATGCATAGGCTAATGTAACGAAAGTCTTAAAGAGGCCCCATATATTTCAATGGTACATATTTGGGATTATTTGAATGTAAATTATTTTAGGTATGTTGCTGAACTAAACTGCATCACAGCACAGTGACTAATTTCAGAAAACCTGGTGTGATTCACCCAGTCTTTGCTGTGAAAATAATCTCTCTTAGTCGTGGCTGACAGAGGGAATTCCATCCTCTTCTGTGTCTTTCTTTTACTTTTAAAGCACGTTGGAAGCACATTCCCACTCAAAGAATTATGGGTACTGTAGTTTGTTAAGGGTTGCTGGGCATTTTAACTCTGTGAGAGGTAAACTACAGTGCCCAGAATTCCTTGAGGGGGGAATATTTAAAGGGTCGGTGTATATGCAGCTCTCTCTCTCTCTCTCTCTCTCTCTCTCTCTCTCTCTCTCTCACACACACACACACACACACACACACACACACACACACACACTATTCTCCATGTCCTTTTTGATAATGATATATAGCCATCTGAATGGTTAGAGGAGTACTTATCTTTCCAACTAATACAAATCAGTAAAAGTCTTTTCTTTGTGTAGGGTCATGGGGGTGGGGGATAAATTTCAAAATTGCCAAGTTTGAATATTGACAAACACAGCATCTGACATTTAATATCTTATAACTATTTGTACTAGAACTCTAGAATAGAAAGTTGACATTTCTCCAGTGTGTTTGCCTTGACCCCCCCCCCCATGGAAAGCTATTATTAACAACAGATTTGCTTTATCTGTGCAATATTTCCAGGATAGTGATCTATGTCTAGCTTAAAGTACAGTTCAAATTAGTATTATTTGTGAGACACAAGTATTTCAGCAGTAAGAATTCTTGAGAGCACAAGGGAGAAAATATTCCCCACCCTCCACCCCGCCTGAGTACAATGGCTTTGATCCTAAGTTGCTCTTCTGGGGCTGCAGAAAGCTACAATGGGAACAGAGCAGTAGGAAACCCTTGTTCCCAGTAATCCCATGAATTCTGATCATGGAAGTAAAACTAAGATCCAAACATATATTTTATATGTTTACTATTTGTTTTGCTGATTAACCCCCCCCCACACACACACAAAATTCATTACACACAAACAATGCATATTGTAATTGTTAGATGTATATACATTGCACCTTCATTTATCTTTTTAAAAATAATATTTTAATTAAAAGGCAACTTCATTTATATAACCATGCATCTAGGAATAGGTGCAAATGGGCCCCCTGTAATGGGCATCATAAAACTGCCACCTTTAGCTAATTAAATAATCTATGGCCTTTTAAACTGTGGGAGGGTGGGGTTATTGTTTTCGTTTGTTACAAAGTTATGTATTTTTGTGTTTTTATGCTGTAAACTGCCCTGTGGTCCTCTGATGAAGGGCAGTATGGAAATTTAATTAATAAATAAAATCATGATAGTAACGCTAAACTATTATAAGAAAAGAAGAATAGATAGTTCATGCCTTTTCTTTTTCTTCTTCTTCTTCTTTGTTTTCTGAAGCCACCACTTGGAACAGGTCCATGCAGTTATTAAAGCAAGGACAGCAGCAGAATGCAAACACTCATGAATATGAACCTTAGCCACCTTTTAAAGATTCTGAGAATATTCTAGTGAGGTAATAATTTGCAAGGTGGTTGGCATCTGAAGCTATTTTAAGAAAGGAGAGGTTTATGTGTTTGCATTATAAGCTGGAACTTCAAAGTGCTCATCTGAAACCATCAAAATGATCTCTCTCTTTGCTGATATTTTGATAAAGAGTTTTAGACATGTTTTATACACTTTGAGAAAGCCGTAATATCACTCATTATAAAAGTGTCATTGTGGGCAATATAAAAGTTACGATTAGAATTATGAAACAATCATCTTAAATTGTTCACTTTACTTGCTTCAAAAAGAAAAGTACAGTATCATTTGTGATCCTTTACAGTTATTGCAAAATGACATTTTGGATGTTCACCTTTACTTCCTAAACTTCCCTAAACTAATTTTGTTGCAGATTGTTTTTGGTTTTGTAATCATTTGATCCTCCTGTGATTTGACATTTGAATTACTTTTTATTTCTTTGGGGTGTGTAATTTTCGTGCCCCTGGTTCCATTGGAACTGCTTGAGAGTAAATAGTTTGACACAGCTGGTATTGAATGCTGTTGTGGCGCTCATCCAACCTCCCAACAGCAGAGTCAGTGTTGCTTACTGGAAGGAAAAGGCAATGGACGGAGGAATCAGTGTGGGGCAAATACAACACTGGAGACAATCTGGTGCGCCTCCTGCTGTGCTTTCACCATGCCAACTCCCTTGCCACCTTGCTCTTCTCCTTGTTGGTAAGCAGCAGCATTTCAGTTTTCAGGTGAGCACTGCTACCCTCACTGCTAAGTTGTGGGTGAACATATCAGATGACACGATTCTTGAAACAGCTCTTGTTTATTCACAGGCCAGAACTGAACTGAACTGAAGGGTTCAGCCAGCCTGCTTATATAGAGCTCCACTACAATGCAACAGTAACCATTTTCTGTAACTATCCAATCACTGAACGTCACTTTCAATCCCTTATTTGCATATGTGAACCTGAGTGAAAACTATCTACAGTATCCTCCTGCTGGCCCAGGGTGAGAACTTCGGTACATAACACCCACCATGCTGTCCACCACTGGACACAAAATAATACACTGATTCCTATTTCCAGGTCAAGGTCAGATCGTACACCCAAAGAGTCAAGTGGAGAAGCTTTTCCTGTGTAGCTTTGGGTGGTGGTATATAATTTGAATGCTCCATTAAAAAACCCTAATAAAAACCCTCTCTGCATATAGAAAGCTACTGTGCCAGGAAGAAGGCTTAGCATAGCCTTTTCTTCTACCACAAGGAGTTTCCCACACCTAGGTGGAGCATTCAAAGGTTTCGTTCTTCATCACAGCCTGAAGAGATGCAATCCGGAGGGCGGGGGGAGCTTTACAACTTGATTCTGCTGATTTGATTGTAATCAGGAAAAGGCCACTGTGCTAAGTACCATACTTGGTAAAAGTCCTTCTGAAGTCAGTGGCATATATATCCAGCATATATCCTTCCTTCTAATTGTTTTCTGATAATTCTCCCAATGACAGAATTTAGAAGGATAGAGATTAAGGCAATTCTATGTTGTATCACTAGTCTAGAGATAATTTTACAAGCCAGAACCTAGGCACACTTAAATTATTTGGATTATGGAGGAATCTGGATCACTGATACCAGTGGGGCACTCATCAAAACCTATATATTTATGGCTGAGACCATGGCCTAATCATTATTAATCACACCCTACTGGAAGAGTTTATGGGATAACGAAGGGAAAGCCCCAATATATGTTAAACATGTAGGCATTCTTCTATATCTTCCTCTGCTATAGTAAAGTAGTTGTTTAGAAACTGTGATGCTTTCTGTTACAACTAAATAAATACCTTACCATTCTTCACGGCCAAAGATGTTGGACAGATACCCATTCCCCAAAACACTTTTCAGAGAAGACCCGGTGAAGAAGGTAGTCAAGTCGAGGTGACAAGAAGTGAAGTTAAAGAACTAATTGATGAATTAAAAATTAACAAGTCACTGGCTTTGGACAGCATGCACCAGAGAGTATTTAAGGAACTCAAGTGTGAAATTGGCAGTAGATTCAGGGGACAGGCAAAAGAAAGTACTTCTTCACAAAGCCTGTAATTAATCTATGGAAGTTTCTGCCACAAGTTGTAATGATGGCCACTTATTCAGATGGCTTTAAATTCATGGAGGACACATCTATCAGTGGTGATTAACCAGGACAGTTAAATTGACTGCTTCCAAATGCCAACCGGGGGTGGAGGGGGGACAATGGGGAAGGGATGTTGCCACCATTCTCTGGTTGTGGGCATTCTAGAAATACCTAGTTGGTTATTGTTGGAACCAGTATAGAATCATAGCATTAATGAGTTGGAAGACACCATGAAGATCATCTAGTCCAACCCACTGTGAGAACAGTGAAAACAGGATGCTGGACTATAAGAGTTATGATCCAGAATACTCTTCTTGTGTTCTTAATGATCCTATTAGCACAATATTGAATTTGACTGTGTTTTCTTTGCTAAGTGCTTTGAAAATATTTAAGATTCGTTATGCCAACACCTGAAGGTGTTCTTTTTATGCAGCCAATAAGTGGTTTTCCTAACAAAATGTAGCAGCCGAAGTGCAAATCAATCTGTGTATATTTCTTTAAAGGTGGTGAGTATCCTGTGTTATATAATAAAGCTGCTATTTAAGGCAAGCTTCTTCCGAAGTACAGCTGTAAAGTGTGTGTTCAATGAAGTTTTCCATGAAAACATCTAATCAAGACAGTTTAATTGGCTGCAATTATGTATATTCTGATGCTTTTGGTTATCTTCAAGATAAAATATGACATTAATGTTATTTCAGGAAAGTAGATCTAATTGCATTATTGTTTGTTTTGTTTACTGCCATCACCAGATGAAAAACAGCCATTTTGCCAAGTAATGTGGGCACTATCACATTAATTAAGTATATAAGGCTGTGATGTATGTGTTGAAGTTGAAAAACATAAAAATAGTGTTGCTTGAATTAAATTGATGAATCTTTACACTTGACTGTATACATTTCCTGCTGTTTCCATTCTCATTCTTGAGCAGAAATGAGAGGCAGGCCTTCATTTCAGATTTGCTTTGCTGACTTTGTAGTTTTTCACATCATGCACAGTTAAGCTAGCAGGGCCTATTGGAGCACATCGTGTGTTGTAGTGCCCATGGCGAAGATGTCCCAAACTTCAGTGTGGTGCTCTATGTAGGGACTGTAATATTGACATGTGTGGGGTAGTGGTTAGAGTGTTGGACTAAGACCAAGGAACACGGGATCCTAGTCTCCATTCAGCTATGAAGCTCATTGGGTGATCTTGGGCCAGTCACTGTCTCTCAGCCAAACCTATCTTACAGGGTTGCTGTGAGGATAAAAGGGGGAGAGGGAGAACCACATATTTCACCTTGACTTAACTATCAAGGGGTCCTTTACCTTTACCTTTTACCTTTTAGACCTTAACAACAATCCTGTAAGATATGTCAGTATTTATCCCCATACTGCAGATAGAAAGGCTGGGGCTGAAAAATACTTTAAGACTTCCTAATGAGGCTAAGGCAGCACTTCACATCTCATGTCACACCCTCTTCGCCAATGCGCTGTACCCAGGCATAGTATTAGCAATGTCTGCTAAGCATCACACTCCTACATCACTGAACTCTCAGAACCACACATAAGCTTCCTGGAAGCTTAGATTGGTCTAGCTTGCACTGCTTATATAGCACCATCTTGAGAGATTGATTCAACCTGACAATAGCTTGATAATTAGGAATGCTCTCAGGGCCAATTCACACAACCTTTGGGGCATGTAGCCAGCCACTTTCCCCCCCTCGGGGCTGACATTTTCATCAGCAAGGATTCCAGCATGCTCTTGTTAAAGCGGTCATCCAAACACTGTCATAAGCACAAATTCTTATTCATCATCATTCTGAAAACAACAACAACAATAAAATCTGTTTAGCAGCAGCATGCTGTATCGGGGGGATTGAGAGATCCGATGACTGCTTCACCAGGGGCATACAAGAATTCAAGGTGACAGAAAAGGCCACAGCTAGAAAGTAGGTGGTCAACAATGCACTGAAAGGACGTGTAAATCAATGCTCTCCAGTACAGCACAATGTTCTCATGCTCTCCACATAATAAGCACTAGAGTGGCATTGGAGGCCACCACATGGTAAAGTGCTGAATACATAACTTGCCACATGGCTTGGGTGCTGGGTTTCTATGACATGCCCAGAAAGCCAACCAGTTCACATGAAAGGATGAAGAAGCTACCGTACAGATTCACTTTCAGTTAGTTTCTGCACAACTGAATGGGGTCTTATATAGATTGCATACAAGTGACTTTGCCACACAGTGGCTACTAACAGAAATGCCGTGAGGCTGGTATGTGTCATATAGTCATGCGTCAATAAAGTGAATTTTAGCATGACACCACAACTGATTGGAATTGTGGACACTTACCGTATTTTTTGCTCTACAAGACTCACTTTTTCCCTCCTAAAAAGTAAGGGGGAATGTGTGTGCGTCTTATGGAGCGAATGCAGGCTGCGCAGCTATCCCAGAAGCCAGAACAGCAAGAGGGATTGCTGCTTTCACTGCACAGCGATCCCTCTTGCTATTCTGGCTTCTGAGATTCAGAATATTTTTTTTCTGGTTTTCCTCCTCCAAAAACTATGTGCGTCTTATGGTCTAGTGTGTCTTATAGAGCGAAAAATACGGTGAATGTTAATAAATTGGCCTCACGAACCATCTTAAAAGCTTGCTGTTGTAGCTCTAAAATGGCCTTAAATTGGGGGGGGGGGTCAGATGGACATCCTTAAATATTCCCAACTGTATCTGCTCCTAGCACCATGATGTTAGTATTCTTGTTATTAATTTAATTTTTTATGCCACTTTCATTTGACATTGCAAGCTGCTGCCATTTTTTTGTAAAACAAAACACTATAATTTAAAAATAAAATAAAATAAAATAAAAATTCCTTCCAGTAGCACCTTAGAGACCAACTAAGTTTGTTACTGGCATGAGCTTTCGTGTGCATGCACCCTTCTTCAGATACACTGAAACAGAAGTCACCAGACCCTTATATACAAAATAAAACACTAATCAATAGGCTGGGGCTATATGCATCCTACCTTAAATTAATGCTGGATTGTAGTTTTTATTGTTATACAGTCATTTTTTTTGTTTTCTATTGACCCTTGGCTGTCATCTGCATTTCTTCCTTTCATCTTGATTGGTCTCCATCACACAGATTACTTTTCAGAAAGAGCTGCTGCATTTTTAATTTCACATCAGCCAAGACTGATGCCAAGAAGCTCCACCACCCACCTTTGGTCAATAAATATCATTACTGCAAACAAGCATGAATTGGAAGAGCAGAACAAATCAAGAAGTGCTTTTGACAGGCTTCCCTGGCAGTGTAGGAGGATATTCTACAATTCTAAAAATAGCTTCAGCAGATTTCATAGACAATTTGCAATGTCTCCTTAAGGCCTCCCTACAAAAGATAGTCCCAGAGCCCATATCCTGAATCTGACACATGACTTATAATAACCTTCTTGAGCAATACATTATCTTCATTTTGTTTTCAGCTGAGGAACGGGACAGTAATCAAGAACCGTGATCAACATAGTTTTTCTTCCTTTCCTCAGCAGATGATCCTTAGACTTGTATAAGTGCCTTGGAGCTCCACAGCCAATTGAATCACTGCAAGTTCCCCAAATGAGTCCTCTTCACAATGCCAGTGTGTCTGCCCTTTTCTCTGCTGCTCCAAATGGTTGCCAGTCCCCAGTCCTGATTAGCATATCTGCTTGAACTTCATTGTCAACTTTACAATTTCACCTCCATTTTGGATCCCTGCACAATCATTTCAGTTTAAACATCTCCATTGACACCTTGTCTAGAAATGGAAAATTGGATGGCCTGGGATCAATTAAATATGCAAAAGTGGACCCTGGCATGTCCATATTAGATTTGTTTGCCACCAATGCCCACCAGCTGCTTCTGGTGTTTAATTTTTTAGGGCTGCACAGCCTCCAGACTTAGTGAGCATATTCCAAACTTCAATATGTTAGCTCTTGCGGGATACATTTAGTACCAATTTACAAATTTGTAATACTATGGCTAAGAACACATATTCCACAGAATCTTTACTGGTTTATCACACCTCTAATATTGTGGAGCCTGTCCGACCACTCATGGAGACCTAAGAAAATTTACTTCTGGCCTTCAGCTAAGAAGTCGTCGTCTTCTTCTTCTTCTTCTTCTTCTTCTTCTTCCTCCTCCTCCTCCTCCTCCTCCTCCTCCTCCTCCTCCTCCTCCTCCTCTTCTTCTTCTTTGACAATCACTCATAGCCAAGTAAGCTAGTACATGGGTCGGCAAACTAAGGTCTGCGGGCTGGATCAGGCCCAATTGCCTTCTGGATCTGGCCTACGGATGGTCCAGGAATCGCCACGTGGATTGCTAGTGTGCATGTTCTTTCCCTCTCCCTCACACGGCGGTGGCAGTGGCAGTGGCAGTGCCTCCTCCCTCCCTCCCTCCTGGCTTCTCCCCGCCCTGCCTAGAGGAGGAAGGGGGCTGGGCTTTGTTAGTGCCAGCAGCAGCAGCACTCAAACGGCCGCCATTTTAAGCAGCCCCTTTCTGGAGCCCTTTCGTGAGCCACTCGTTGCCCCTCCACCGCTACCACTGCCAGCCCCTGCCACTCACAAGACACAGGTAAGCAGCCACCGGGGCTTGTCCGGTGCTGTGGAGAAAAGAGGGGAGAGACAGTGGGGGTGTGGCTTATAGTCCCCCCCCACAAGGTCTGAGGGACAGTGGACCGGCCCCCTGCTGAAAAAGTTTGCTGACCCCTGATAGATTAGCCCTAACAATATGAAAGCTGGCCACACCTGTTATGTGGAAAGACCCATCCTAATTCAGCTAACATGATTCATGCATTTTGAAATTATGAACACAAATTAGCTGCACATCCAAAATGAGGATGCAGACTGCACTGCATTACTTTGACTGAGATGCACATTCTAGTCTGTATACACATCCCTATTCCTATCCACATGCAGCTACTCATACAGTAGCACCGTGCATTGGGACCAGTGCTTTTGGGGACTGGGGCCACTGAGTGCTTCAGGCCTAATTGGCACTTAAATTTAATTGTACTGACAGAATGTGTGAAACGTATGAAGCCTCCCATTTTAGTAATGCAGCATGGTAATAACATTGTGAGATTCTTCTTCTTTGTTGCAGATTATTATATTTGGTGACATTTTCAACGCCATTTGAAAAGTACTTTAAAAAACCCATTCTATATTGTTACGTGCAAATAACTTCTTAAACAAAACTAGCAGTCTGTTTTCCCCGCAATATAATACATTTTACTGCCGCAAAAGCAGAGAAGCTACAGAACATCCATGTTTCTTTTAAAGCAGGCTTCTTCAAATGGCGATAGGAACGTCAACAGAAGGCGATGCAAAATGTATTACAGCTATTCATCATATTCAGCTGATGTTCCCACTCTGCCAATAATTTAATTAATCAGTTTGGATAGAAACAGCTTATTCATTCATGCACAGTGTCACCACGCCTGTGCCAGACTGTTGGTATTCTATTGTTTAGATTAAATTAGCTGTAGGAGTACCAATCACAGATATTCCATCAGCTCCTCTGGGAAACAGCTGGACAGCATAATGGATGTCAGAGGCAATATAAATGTTCTATCAAGTCAGCAGTGCCATGTATGAAGACTAGGCTGTTCTGACCCACCTGCAATTGGACACCCGTGAAGCAAGGCAGGCCAGTGATGCCAGCACCATGGAAAGCTCCCAGTGAGCAACTTACTCCAGCAAAGGCTGGAGGTGGACTGAGCTTTACAGACATTTTATTTATATGAGAATTTCCCCACCTATCTAATGAGTACACGTCACTCAAGGTGGCTTGCAACAAATCGGATTACATATCCGCAACAAAACTTGTTTTGTTTTAATACACATTTAAACACACAAAAAAGGATAGAGGCAGGTTGCATAGATAAAACAATCTATCCAGATGAAATGACAGCTGCTCAGTAAGACAAAATTGAATTGTTGGGTAGCTGTTGCAGGATCTCATGGGCATATGATCCCATCCAACTGATGTTTTCAAAGATTCTTCAAAGATGTCCGCATAGAGAGTGTGCTGGAGTAATCCAGTCTTACTGTAATGAATGCATGTGCTTCGATAACCAGATCTCATCTCCTCAGTAATGGGTGTAGTTAGTGCACCACCTTAAGCTGGGCAAATTGGTTCCAAGCCATCACTGCCACCGGTGCATACAAGTGCAAGGCTGAATTCAATAACACCCACAAAGGATGAACCTGGTTCTTCAAACTGAGTGCAACCCAATACAAGACAGGTTTGTGGGTTTGTTTGTTAAGATACTTCACTTCATTCCTTGCCTCCATCTAGCCTACCCTTCCTAAGCTCTGTATAGAAAATGTGAATCCTTAAGAACCAACCTCCTGGCCTGAAGACAAGTGCCTCTGGCAGGTGCTCCCTGTGCCACCGGGCAGGTGTGGGAGGTACAAAACTAAAGTGAATCAAAGGGAAGGTCATGACAGGGGTCCTGGTTCAAATTCTGAAGCCTCCTGACCACCAGCTCAAGGCTCAGAACCAAGGACATGGTTCTTTGTTCCATCTATCAAAATCCAAAATGGTGCCCTTGTTTCTGGTTCTCCAGTATTTTGCTCAGCTAGTCAAAAAGTGAGCATCTGTTATAAGCCTGCTCTAATGGAGAGCACTGAAGCCAAAGGCCTTTATTTCCACCAATTAGCCAAAATTACCCAGATCAGTAATGAATAGCACAAAGTAATTCTTCTTTCTTTGAGCTTTAATGACCAACAAGTGATTACAGAACCTTTGTTAAACATCACTCTTCTTTCAGCTTTCATTTATCCAAGCTATGAGTTCAGGACTTAGCTTTTTTGCAGTCTAAGTCTAAGAATGTTTATATAAGTCCAATTTGTTAAACATGTGTTTAGGGCTTCAGCTTTAATTGGTCATGGGA
Source organism: Podarcis liolepis (assembly GCF_965112155.1). Taxonomy (NCBI): domain Eukaryota; kingdom Metazoa; phylum Chordata; class Lepidosauria; order Squamata; family Lacertidae; genus Podarcis; species Podarcis liolepis. The sequence goes on along the minus strand of NC_139557.1, from coordinate 66,234,021 downwards.
GAGTTGACTGCATAACATTTAACGTCATGGTACAGTACTTGGGAGTGACAAAATTCCTCTGAGTCATTCCAACCCAGAAATGAGACTATCGGCCATTCCTTGGCTTACTTACCACGATGCTGTGAAATTACCCACTCTGGGCAGCACATTCCAGAGGAGGCAACCATTCTGCCACTTCCATTTCCATTGTTATGGGTTCTGTAGGATGGTTTTACATGTACACAGCCTACAATCCACAGTAGGATGGTGTTGGCAACTTTTACTTCATGTGCAAAAATATAGAAGCTGCAGAGTTACAGAAAGTGCAACCTACAATTTACTAAAACAAATTGTTTTTAAAGTAGTATGTGCTAACTACCTAGTATCAGACCCAAATCAGTTACACAAGCCCCATCTACCACCCCCATTTAGGGCTGCAATCTTATGCACACTTACTCAGGAACAACTCCAGCTAAACGCAGTAGGTCTTGCTTCCATGTGAACATGCTACACAGGATAGAGCAGCTTGTCAGAATGCTACTGCCAATAAAACATCACTCCTGCTAACTCTAATATTGTGCCAAAGATCCTTGGAACTCTTTGGAACACTCACTTTATGATGAAGAAGAAGAGTTTGGATTTGATATCCTTCTTTATCACTACCCCAAGGAGTCTCAAAGTGGCTAACATTCTCCTTTCCCTTCTTCCCCCACAACAAACACTCTGTGAGGTGAGTAAGGCTGAGAGACTTCAGAGAAGTGTGACTAGCCCAAGGTCACCCAGCAGCTGCATGTGGAGGAGCAGGGAAGCAAACCTGGTTCGCTAGAAGTGACTCATGGGCACCATAGCTGTCAACTTTTCCCTTTTCTTGTGAGGAATCATATTCGGAATAAGGGAATTTCCCTTAAAAAAAGAGAGATGTTGACTGCTATGATGGGCACAAAGATTACAAACAGGGCACATACTTAGTTTGCTCAGCTTACGTACCATGCCTGATAAATGCAAATAATATTGTAAATAATTTGCTTCTCTATTACAGAGAATCAAAGTAGACTACCCTCTTTTTTTGTTTGGGCTTATATGTGCATATGTGTAACAGAGATTGGGGGAGGGCGGGCATTTTAGAGTACAAAATCTTATCAAATTCATGACCGGAAAAAGATGTCGCAAACTAACAAAACAAGATTGATTCTTCTTTCATTGTATACGTTTGTTCCCATAGGGCTGACAGAGGGTTAAGTGCCTGTTTCTCCTGCAGGCTTCCTGTATGGTAAGTCATCAAACATGCTTGACAACAGCCAGAGAAATTGCTGCTCAGAGTTTCAGGCAGCTGCCAGTTATAAATACTAGGTTCCAACAGCTCCATCCCTTGTAAATGACCAGATTGGAAAAGTCACATGCAGCGTAGTAATTGTATGGATGTATTGTATACAAACTGACATTTTATTTCACAATTGGAATTAGGATTGGACATGTGACTTTGACTTTCAGATCTGGTTTGGTGCTTCATAAATGAATGGCCACCATTGAGAGGATAGAAGCATTAAGAAATATGGTATAATTCTTATCAGAATTAATATAAATGGTTATAGGATTTGATGTTGCTATGGTCCTATCCAGGTTGTGCCCCCAGTGACAGCCTGGCCTACGAGAAGCAAATAGATGCTTTTCCTGAGGCAAGGAATAGTTCAGAAGAAATATCTCGCCCTCTGAAATAAATCCAAACAATTATGTTGTGCATAAGATGAAGAATCAGGAAGGAACGACTCGACCCAGGACCCTGCAGGCCACAATTGCTTCCCTGCGTCACTATGTTTATTGGGTTTTCTTTTAATCACACAAGCTTGGAGTTGCTATACAATTGTGATTGGGGTTTGAAGGCTTGTGGAATTGGAAAATATTGTTCAGTTTATAAATAGAAGCCATACCTTTGTTTCAGCGACAGTGCCTTTTTCAAAGTAACCAGAACTGTCTGAAATTAACAGGCTTTTCATAACTCATTTTGGAGGCTGTCTCTCATCTGGCTCTTTGCCCCAATTTTAGGAACACTGCCTCCAATCACCAGGCCATGGAGCTGACAAGTACTGTGGCGACATGTGTTATTTCCATCACTACTTCCTGATATGGAGCCATGGTCCTCATTTAGTGTCAAGCTGCACGTCCCCTCCCCCCCCCCCTCCTATGAGGCCTCAAACTAATTGGAGTATATACAGTTCAATCTGTGGAGCAGTCAGGCCCAGATACAATTAGATTGCTCAAAACAAAGCTGCAGATCTGAACAGCACAGAGAGAGGAAGAGAGAGCATAGATTAATTCAAGCTTATTTCCAAATAAGGTTGGGTAAGGTTTTTCTGTGGCTGATTTCACAGGAGGCAGGGTGGTCATGTGTCCTACTTCACAGAGGACAGTCCTTTATTTGAAAGGCTGTCAGAGGCAGAGGACAATCTTCTGTTTGAAGCAGTCCTCTATTTGAAGGCCTGTCCAGGTCCAATCTGGTTTTAAGATAAAGAACCAAAAGAAGGAGAAACAGCAGAGTTGCCAATTAATAGCCGGAACCTGGACAGCAGATGCTGACACCTTCCTATTCTTAAAGTATCGTTACCATGGCTAAATTTCAATCCATATTCCTTTTTATGCAAATCTGCCCCCCTTTGAGCTTTTTATTTGACCATGCACTTCTTCCTTTATAGTGATGCATAAGTGGTTATGGTATAAGGAAGTGGGTTTGGTCCTCTTTTTTTTTACAGCAAACATCCCTTACATCTGCCCATATTGTCAAACATTATTAAATAGAACTCAGCAGAAACAAGCTTCATAGAGGCATGAGAAACTGCCTCATGCTAAGTCAGATCACTGGTACAGCTAGCTCAGGATTGCCCACATTGACTGGCAGCTGTCCAGGGTTTTAAGCAGGAGCTTTTTCTAGCCCCAGCAGGAGACACCAGGGATTGAACCTATGACCTTCTGCATGCAAAGCATTTGCTTTACCAACTGAGCTATGGCCCTTCCCTATAGCCCAACATCGAAAGATGTAAGGCAAAGGGGCTTTTGAAAAGAGGAGTACTAGGTGCAGAAAAAGGTGGTTTCTTGGTTCTGCATGGATTTATACTGTCCACTTTCCCATAGTAGTAAAGTCCAAGGGATGTTCTTGTACATAGGGCATTTCCACATAACAAGATAATACTGGAGGGGGTATGCCGGAGAAGGATGCAGCCTTTCTCAACCTGTGGGTCCCCAGATGTTGTTGAACTACAACTCCCATTACTCCTAGCTAGTAAGGCCAGAGCTCAGGGAAGACATAAATCAAAAGAATAATTGATAGTTTCCCCAATCATCTGACCTCCCCCCACCCCCCAAAAAAACCATGGAGAAAATTATACCAGCCTAGGAGCTGAGTAATTCAATCCTGTTTATTTTGAAACTTTTTTTCTTTAAAGGATGGACGAGCACAAGAGTTGTGCTCTGCTCTAATTTCTGCGGTGCCAGTGGGAGCCCTGCAGAGTACTGAATAAGGCAGGAGAACCACATTCTGTTCCACTACCACACTCAGGCCTTAGGATTGCAGAACTGGTGCCTTTGAAACATTGCACACTGTGGGCATCTCTCAGTTGTGATGAGCCTGTACCGCTGACAGTGCAGGGATCTCCATCTATAACAGCTACTGATATCACTTAATCCATTTATTTAGTCCCCACAGTCTTCTTCCAACATAACTGAATTTGCTCCATAATTTTAAAATAAAAGGGCTCAGTTTAACACTAAATCCTAAGGCCATTCTTATGGACTAGTTGGAAAGGCAGGGGGGCAAGGAAAGAGACTGCTGGTGTTCCTCTTTTTCTGCCAGTAGGGAAAGGGACAGCAGGACGCAAAACTGCAATTTTATTTCTGTTTTGACTTTTTGCCATCTCACATTTCAGTGCCCATTTATATTACATTTTAATTTTTGATAGAAGACTGTGCTGGAGGGCTGTTACAGATCAGTTTGTTCAGGTAGAATGTATTTATATTAGCTACTTCAAAAGATATTGGCAAAGAAGTGACACCCCATTCCTCTGAACAGGAACTTGCATCAACTAAGAACCACTTCACGTGCTGCCTATTATTAGCAGGAGCTGGCACAAGTCCTGCTAGGCAGCAGTGTTTTATCCCCCATGTGCCCCTGCACACACACACACACAAACTGACACGGGGTGGTTGTGGTTCAGGAGAACTCTCAGAACAGTGCATGGGGGGCACGGAGAGGGAAGATTGTTCCGTCTGGCAAGCAGAAATGCCTGCACTCATATTATTATTATTATTATTATTATTATTATTATTATTATTATTATTTCCCCAGCCACTCTGGGCGGCTTCCAACAAAATATTAAAATACAATAGTCTTTTAAATATGAAAAGCTTCCCTAAACAGGGCTGCCTTCAGATGTCTTCTAAAAGTCTGGTAGTTGTTTTTCTCTTTGACATCTGATGGGAGGGAATTCCACAGGGCAGGCGCCACTACCGAGAAGGCCTTCTGCCTGGTTCCCTGTAACTTGACTTCTTGCAGCAAGGGAACCTCCAGAAGGCCCTCGGCACTGGACCTCAGTGTCTGGGCAGAATGATGGGGGTGGAGATGCTCCTTCAGGTATACTGGACCGAGGCTGTTTAGGGCTTTAAAGGTCAGCACCAGTACTTTGAATTGTGCTCAGAAACGTACTGGGAGCCAGTGTAGGTCTTTCAAGACTGGTGTTATGTGGTCTTGGCGGCTCGTAATAGTGCAACAATGAATTCCTCCCTATATTATATGAATCAAATTCCCTCAAGGATAAAACAACCTAAAACACACAAGTAATATATATACAGATCCAACACTACTAAAAGATAAGCATCCAAAATTAAGACCCAAAGAACATTTTTGCCAGGCATCTAAAACCAGATAGCAATGGTGCTAGGTGTGCCTCCCTGGGGAGAGCATTCCATAAAAGAGGAACCACCACTGAGAAGGCCTGTTCTTGTGTTATCTCCCTCTGCACCTCCCTCGGAGGGAGCACATGGAGACGGGCCTCAGATGAAGTCCAATTTCTCACACCAGACTATTTCCCCCAAACCACACCCACCTACCTATCAGCTGCCATCACTCATGACATCAGCTGATGGGGCAGAATTAATAATAATGCAAGGTTGTCTGTGTTGACAGTTCTGTGAATCTTGTGTATAATATTCTGTAGGCAAAGGCTGCAATCTCAAGCACACTCACCAAGCAGCAGCTCCAATTCAGTGGGACAGGACTTACTTCTGATTAATAGTGGGCCTGGTCTGTTCAGAACTCAGATACGATTTCAGACTTTGGCTGTCTTTAGTGCACATGACACAATTTCCCACCATACAACATATTTGTACAACCTACAGTTCAGCTTTATGGCCTAGTCCTGGCAGCAGGTTCCAGTTTTCACAAGTATCCTTGAAAAAATATTGCAGCAGCTGAAACCCATAGACCTGGTCAGTGCACGCATTGCACAACCCTTCGACAGTTCTGCAGAAACTGTTGTGGCCACTACAAATGTTGACACAGACAGAGGAGGGTGGGGCCACAGAGGAGTCATTGGAAATTGACACCGAGTGGTTTGGTGAAGGGAAGCAGGGACTGCATTTCATTAAGAAATCCATGGTTGTTAAGAAAACTCTGACATTCAAATACCCTTCTCAGATGTTTAACCTCTTATTATTTTTAGATAATATATTGTTAGATGAGCATGAATGCATGTGTAATATCTGTTTCCAAGTCAAGTGTTTTGTTTGCACAGTCATATCCTTGAATTAGGAGTTCTCTGTTAGTTTAGAGCAGGGGTCTTCTATGAAGACTTACAACACCTTCTAGAAATGACACCAAAGAAGGATGTTCTTCCCATTATAGGGGATTGGAATGCTAAAGTAGGGAGTCAAGAGATAAAAGGAACAACTGGAAAATTTGGCCTTGGAGTTCAAAACGAAGCAGGGCAAAGGTTAATAGAGTTCTGTCAAGAGAACAAGCTGGTCATCACAAACACTCTTTTCCAACAACACAAGAGACAACTCTACACATGGACATCACCAGATGGGCAGCATCGAAATCAGATTGATTATATTCTCTGCAGCCAAAGATGGGGAATCTCTATACAGTCAGCAAAAACAAGACCTGGAGCTGACTGTGGCTCAGATTATCAGATTCTTATAGCAAAATTCAAGCTTAAACTGAAGAAAGTAGGAAAAACCACTGGGCCAGTAAGATACAATCTAAATCAAATCCCTTATGAATACACAGTGGAAGTGAGGAACAGGTTTAAGGATTTAGATTTGGTGGACAGAGTGCCTGAAGAACTATGGATGGAGGCTCGTAACATTATACAGGAGGCAGCAACAAAAATCATCCCACTGAAAAGGAAATGCAAGAAAGCAAAGTGGCTGTCCAACGAGGCCTTACAAATAGCGGGGAATAGAAGGCAAGCAAAATGCAAGGGAGGATAGTGAAAGATACATGAGTTTGACCAAGCTGCAGGAGGTAGTGGAAGACAGGAGTGCCTGGCGTCCTCTGGTCCATGGGGTCACAAAGAGTCGGATAGGACTAAACAACAACAGTCAACCTTTTTATACCTACCACCCACTAATGCATCTTTCTTTAGGGTAAGATTTCCTTACCGCCCACCAGTGCTCGATGGAAGGAGGATTCAGCTTGTGCTGTAGAACCCCCTACCGCCCACCTAGAATCCTGAAATTCCCACTAGTGGGCCGTAGGAACCAGGTTGACAACCCCTGGCTTAGACGCTCCTCCTAATTTAAAACAGGCCAAGCCCTATTCATCAAAGATAACAATTTTTTTAGATCCTGAGCTGAGAAATACACAGAGACATGGATTTTGAATTAATAATATGGCATCATGATATTAGCCAGATTTAATGAAATAGATTAGCAATGCTGTGGTTAGGTTTATTGAGACATTAAAACCTTTTATTAAAATCAAAGAAAATGGCAGAGCTCAGACTGTGGTTCGTACATTTAAATATTACTTAATTTTTCATCAGTGGACCCTTGATAAAAGATGGCTTGGTTTTCTTTTCTTTTTTAAAATTAAACAATTGTATGAATAAGAATCTACGCCATACATTTTAAGCATACTCAGCACACATTGAAAGCATGCGACTTGATCCAAAGAATCCAGAGAGCTGTAGTTTGTCAAAGAAAGAGAAAGAGCAGACGAACCATCATAACACTTTAGAGATTGGGCAAGAAACAGCAGAAGAAGCAAGAAAGTTGTGTCGCTTTACTTTATAATGACAAGATCATGTGATAGCTGTGGTATGACTTCCTTTCTTGCAACACAGTGCTTAAAAGCTCTTCCTCTCCTTAACCATTCGACTTCTGCTCCCTCCAACTCCTAGCTCTCTGTGTGTAGAAATAAAGGCAGTTTTGGGGCCAGCAGGCTGGTGACACAAATAAATTTCCCTTTAAAAAGGCATGCAGAGGAGCTGTAAGTTAAAAAACAACAATTACAGAAGCAGGGCTGCTGATCTGGAGATACGTGGGAGCAGTTGCTTATAGGGATGATAGGTGGTTAAGTTCCACCTATGCTCAGTGTGTGTGTGTGTGTGTGTGTGTGTGTGTGTGTGTGTGTGTGTGAATAAACTCAAACATTGCAGACACACCCCAGTGCTTCTCTCTTTCCAAAGGAAAGTGGTCTGAGGTACATACTACCCCTCTTGGAGATGTGCAGCACACATTGCAATGATACTGATTAGACTCCTGGTTTTTTGAAGTCTGAGGTCTGGAGAAAGTGGATTAATCCTTTTGGTATGGATAGGGCTGCTGATGTGTGGATTGACCTGGACTTACATAAAGGGTTAGGTTAGAGATGGTTAATTAGAAGCCTTGGGGCTGGTTCACATGTCATTCACTACACAACCTCTTTGTTGAATTGTGCCCCTCATCTTTTACAGCATTTCACCCTTGGTTGGGGTACTGGGCACATATCAAACTTGCCCTTAAGACTGACACTATTAGGAAGATTGACACTATTATACTTCATGTTCTGTAGTTACTGTTTCAGAGTGGTAGCATTCTTTCCTGTTTGATACCCTAAAAGTAAAACTTCGGGGTTAAGAAAGAATCAATGTTAATTGAGAAAAACCTGTGCCATGACTTCGGAAACATTAAGATACACTGTCCTGTCTGATCTCCAGTCAGAAGGTCCGGAGGATGTCCAACTGTCACTGGTGATAAATCCACATAGTAAGAAACTTTCTATGTGGTCTTCTTTTTAAAGGGGAGAAAACTATAGCCCAAATAAAAAGTGAGTGTTTGTAAGAATCCTCCACTTGTGATCAAGCATGTAGATGATTGACTTTGATTGATAATGGGCAAAAGAGTCACATGCTTGGGCAAGAGAGGTTTTCTTCCTTTGCCAACCAATGACCCACCCACAACTTGGACCTAGTTAACAAAGCCCTGTCTCCTACAGGCTTTCAGCTGCTAACACTATCAATTTAAAAACAAGCTATTATTCATCGCCTGCCTAGTGAGTCTTTTGTTTCACTTCACTCTTGTGTGTTGCTTCTGGCTCCTCCAGGACTGTTAGCTATTGCATTTTCGCTGCCAGTGCCATTATAACTACCTCTTTGGCTGAACAGCTTCTGTTTATTTCCAGTGCTGCTAGATTTGTGGCACAGGTGAATGAATTCCTTCACCTGAAAGGAAAACAACCAAGGAAGAATGAATGGGTCCTTGTGCGGAGCTTAAAAAGCAAAGTGTCCATTTCATTCCACATGTTGCCTAGTTTCCACAAACACCGCTGCTTGACGTCCTTTAGCTGAAGATTTGCAAGTAACAGAGATTCAAAAGTAATGTCAGAATTCCACACATCATTTCCAATAAAACTGATTGAGTTTCTGGGTAAAATCAGATGTTATACTAAACAAATGGCATGGTTACTTCCAAAAGTACCAGCAGTGCATCAAGCTCCACCTTGCCCTCTCTAATGTCCAGTAGAACATGCCCATCTTTGGGTATCAAGGCCACAGTTTCACCATATCTAACTTGTTTGGGAGTCAGCACCTATGACATTGGTGGGACTTCTGAGTAAACACAGATAGGCACAAGCCATAGGTCAGATATCTATTGCATAGAAATATCATTGTTGTTAGCCACTCTGATATTTTCTATGATATAGTCATTTATAAATATTTTTATAATCTAATAAATTCCACATGCTAAGCATGTCTGGACAACCAGATCAATTGTTGTGTGACGGCAGAATAAAAACAACAGACAATTTTTAAAAAACAAATCTGGTTAAGTGTCAGGGAAAACACATGCATCTGGGAAAAAATGGTTTAGGTTCCTTGTTTGTATTAGTATTCATGATTTTTAAAGTTCCGATGAAGAGTATATACTTTTACAAGTAAGATCAACAAATAAAAGCACTCTATGCTGAATAGCTGTTCCAAAGGCACCGAACACAAAATATAAAACAGCAATATAGTTTATTTTGAAAATAATGTACCGACTGCCATCTGTTTTAGTTGGTGTTTCATTAATATTTTCCAATGCTGAACATTTGTAAGCAATAAACCTGATTTTCTTTTTTCTTTCCCCCCTTTTTTGTAAAGAAAAAGCCAAATGTGTTATTCAATAGATATAGTGAGTTGTTTTACTGGCTGCCGTCCAGCACATGTCCTCTCATTGAGCATTCCAACCTGTGTTTCAAACACTGATAAATGTGCAGTGAACTGTGTCCATTACCATTTTCTGGGCCTATATAACATATGGCCTGCAAGTGAAATGCAACAGCCCTTGTCAATTTCTGGAGCCTGCCAGCAATTCATTGCCTTCATTATGCAGACCACCAGCTATGAGATGGCCAAGGGCAGCAGAATTCTGAAGGTTGTGTTTTGTTGTGGTGAGGTGGTTAGAAGGAGTGCAAGATAGAAGGGAATGCTCAAGAAATGAGCCAGCCAAGAGACCCAAATCCCCATTGACTAGAGTTGCAATGGAATTTCACCTAAAGTGAAATTCTGAATTGTGAGGGAAACAGAAAATTTCCAAATAAGACTAATGACATTTCTCAGGGGGTTCTGATCATCCCTCTCAGTGACATTATCGGGAGTGCTACACATCCATTTGTTCTCATGCATTTCTAGGTGTGGTGAGAAGAGTGCCCCGCAATCACAATTGATATGGGCTGAACTTGCGTACAACTTCAGCACCACACTGCATCTTCATTGCATTTTCATGACCATTAAAGGTTTCTTCCATTTATCCTCCACCTTTCTTCCATGGCAGAAGTCAAGGCAGCATTTATCAGATTCCCAGCAGATTTCCATTCTGGACACTGATCAGACCAAATCCTGATTAACATCAGCAATATTGATGCATTGTGTACTTTCAGAGACAATGACCTTTCCCAGTTGATGGCCAAATGCGGCCCTTATGACTGCGAAGATGGGGCATCCAATGAACTCTTAAAGACAATCAGATAGGGTTGGGGATTGAGCTGTACACGCCATTGCTTCTCTCTAGTACGTTGTTTTGATTTCTTATACATGTATGTCACTTTACAACATATGCCTAATGGTATAAGACATAATAAAACTTACCAAACAATGCACAATATCAGTAAAGTAGCCAGTGATGCCTGGTGCTCATTGGGACTGGCAGGGCAGAAGGCAAGGAGACCAAAAGGAGCCAATGACAAGTAGAGCCAACTAGTTCTAGTTTTGCCCCCATCCTCCTCCCTGCTGAGTTCTACAAAAGCAACTCAGAGATTAGGGGGCAGGAAGCTGACAGGCAGTGCCAGCCCCAGACTGGTTGTAAGTAGGAAGGCAAGCAGGTGAGGTGTGTGTGTGGCTGAGAGCAAACTGAGGTTGATGGGGGCAGCAGCCCATTCACCCTAATGGATCAACCTCCAATGACCGTAACAATTGTAACAAATACACACTAAAACTACAGTGGAGTAAATGATGAAGAGTGTTAACAAGCAGGGTCATCTGTACTGAAGCTGTCCTGAAGTAAGAGCAAAAGCAAATATCGCAAGAGCAGTTCATCTTTTGAGTATTCTCAGTTTGTCTTGCATAAGCAGTAGGAAAGATATGTATTGTCCAGTGGTTTTCCCAACGATGGTTAGGTCCGAGGGAGTTCACAATACAAACAAAATGAGACAATCATCTCATGCTATATAGCTATTGCTAACTTATATTTGGGGGCAAGATTTGCACGATTGACAAGGCTCCACTTGGAAAGTAATGCATGCTTCATCATATTTTGAAACTTGAATTGCTTTCTGAATTGTTTTGAGGTAACCAGATTTGAGAAAGCATTCCAAAATATAGAAATTTGTGTGATATGAAGATCTGAAAGTCACTTGGACTATTGTTCATTCTAGTCTAGTGTTTCCTGTTCTGGCCAGCACTAATTCTCCAAAGAAGTCTTTCCCAGCTCCGCTGTGTGGTGGTATCATTTCAACTGGAGGTGCTGGGATTCAACCTCAGCCCTTTTAGATGCAAAACATGTGTGCTATGAGCTCTTTCCTATGAGCTATGAGCTCTTTCCTATGTCCTATTCTAATGCACTTACTTTTCTCTATATTTACTTGACTATTCCAGTACATCAATATTTTCAGCACCATCATTGTGCTTATCTTCCGAGACTGCCTGAACCTTGATAGCAGCTGGTAGAGGTGGCCATTATACAAAATTCATAGAGCACCTTAGTAAATTGGTTAGCGGGGCTGATGTAATAGATGGGCTAGAATAAAAATGCAGCTGCCTGTGAAGTGGAATGAACAAAATAATTCTCCTGAAGAGAGTATCAAACTGGGATGAGAACAGTAGCAAAGTGTCCCCAGGCCACCCTGAGCACAGAGCAATGGCATTACACATGTGTTGAACACCACTTGCAAATCACTTAATATTTTGTGATCTCTTTTTTGCTTTTAATGGGTGTGGTTGTTCTGTACTTTTTCACCTATATTTTGCCTTCTGCAGGCAGCCTACTCAGAAAATGGTAAGTGAGGTTTAAGTGGCCAAAAACGAGCAACTTTCCTTTTTTTCTGGATATAGCTGACAGGCGTAATTTGTTCCTTCCAAACTGCACCACTTTGAAGAGGAGCAGATGGTCCCTTTAAAATGTAACAAGCTACAAAAATATGTAGATATGATCAGCTGAGCTGACCTCTTACCGGGCCATCATGAGGTGAATACAGATGAGCATGAATACATGCAAACTCTTGGTAAGCTAACTGTCTATATTGTTTTGCCAAGAGATGAGTAGAATTTTGCTACTTCCCTGTCTCCTCAGGCGTCTGATCAGATGTGGTGTGGCAAAATTCTCTTCTGTATTTATTTATTATTTAACATATGTTTAACCCACCCTTGACTGCAAAGTAAATCTAGGGTGGACTACAAGGTGCAAAGGTACTGGAGTTAATTCTACAGCAGTAACCCTATTTTTAAGAACCTTTTATCAACTAACCCTGCATTTAGACCTTTATGCTGCTGGTCTGGGCCTTAAAACATCACTTAAGGCATTGTCCAACTTCTGATTCTCAATTGGTGTTAGATAATTCAATGCATATCAGCACCCTCAGGTTCATCCTTTAGTATACCTTGTTAAGAATGCAACCAGTGAGCATTACTGGAATCTCTCTTCCCTGGATTCCCTTTTCCTATTAACCCCAAGCCCTTCCTCCTCTGAAAAGGAAGCCTGAAAGAACTTGTTTTTTTAGTTCTTTAGTTCTGAAGTTTCTGATGATGACAACAACACAACCACCCTCCTCCTGAATCTCATTCTTTCCAATGTGAATATCATTTTGTTGCTGTTTGCGAGAAGTTGAACTATTCACACAGAACTGAAGACAGTGATGGATTTATAGGTGTGCACAGAGTTAGGACCCCATTAAGCTGACACCTCACACCCAAGTTATAACTATTATTAACTGAGAGTATACGTTTGGAACTTGACTATAATGAATTCTCATAGTTGAATTTTATTTTGTGGCCATTTTACCCCTCTTTATTCTACTCTCTGATTAAAATCAGTGGAGGCAGGGCCATCAAGGCAACCAGGGCTTAGGCCTACCAAGTGAAACATCAATTTGTTTTTAAAAAGCAAAGTTTTCATCAAGATCTCAAAGGTATACCCTTTCCTTTCCCACACATCCTTCAATAATTAGTTTGAATGCAGAAGGCTTGGGCAACCATTTCTGTCAATCTCCTGTTTACTGCTTGATCTGTATGTGTAAAGTGAGAGTGGTTTGCTTTGCGCAACCATCACAGGCTGATATAGAAGATCAGCCATTATTTTTCACCTGATGGTGCACCATCTTCAGCTGTAGTCTTTTGCACTCAATAGCAGATGAAGGTTAGATGATATGTTTATAGGCTACGCATGCTTCTTGTGTCCTGTTTTTCCTTTTAAAAATAATAGCCAGGGTGGTGGGGGAGGTGCCAAATTATGTATGGCATATAGAAAGGGAAGATTTAGACCTTGCTGCAGTCCTTATGAAAATCCACTCTGACTGGCTGCTATTTCCTTGGAGACTCCCAAATTCAGAGAAGAATTTGGAATGGGAGATACCCATATTTACTCTGGACTCAGATTACCAAATGCCTTTGCTTTCCCAAGTCAGTGTGGTGTAGTGGTTAAGAGTGGTAGTCACGTAATCTGGGTAACTGGGTTCACGTCTCCGCTCCTCCACATGCAGCTGCTGGGTGACCTTGGGCCAGTCACACTTCTTTGAAGTCTCTCAGCCCCACTCACCTCGCAGAGTGTTTGTTGTGGGGGAGGAAGGGAAAGGAGATTGTTGGCCGCTTTGAGACTCCTGAAGGGGAGTGAAAGGCGGGATATCAAATCCAAACTCCTCCTCCTCCTCCTCCTCCTCCTCCTCCTCCTCCTCTTCTTCTTCTTCTTCTTCTTCTTCTTCTTCTTCTTCTTCTTGTCCTGTTCTCTGTTGGAGCTTTCTCCAGCTCCTTTGCCTGGAGCCTATGATTTACTTACTACTCCTGAGCAACTCTAGTTGCTCATCCTAGGTTTGGCTTATGACTTGACGTAATAGTCTGGCCGGAACAGGGCAACAGCTGTAAATGATTTCCTTGGCACACTTGTTTTGGGATCGCTTGATGAATTTGCACAGATAATTTATGCTAACGTTGTAGCTTAGTGACAACTTAGTTAATATCTGGAGCATCTTGTGCTCAATTGTTTGACAGCGTTGCTTCATCAGTCTTCTGAGCCATCTGACACAGTGAACCACTACTTGGAGTGCACACGCATGAATGGCTCAGTTGATTCATGTATGTGAATGCTTGGATGATAAAACATGGAAATATAGCTAGAGACGCAGACAACCAAACCCAATTATGCCATATTGTTTCCACGTTCTTGGCTTCAGCATTTTTAATTGTTTTTCAGTCACAAATTATACAAGATAAAGGTCAACATGGACATGCATTATACCATGTCATGCTGCTCTTGCTTGCTCGGAAACTGGTTTGTCAGCATTTCTTATGAACAGCTGTATGGAGGTACTAAACAGAGCAAGCATTTTCTTCCCCTTCAAAAAAATGTGGAATAAAAAAAAAGTCTGTGCAGGATTTTGAAACAGATAGCTCTGAGCTAATAGTGAGTCTATTTCTTTAAACACTGGAATCACGCCAGTCTTATTTTAGCAACAGTAATATTTACATTAATCTTTTCTATGGTCAAAAGAAAAAGTAGATTATATAAAATGAAATGAGGTCCCTTGGCACAAAGAAAATGTAGTGATTATGGATGGCTACTATGCTTGGGGCTTCTCAGATAAGTAATGGAATGAAAGAATTCACACACTAACAATGCAATTCCATTGCATGTTTCCTTAGCCAAAGATCCCAGTCATATACATATATGGGAGAAAGTCCATTGAACTCAGTAAGCATTCATAGGATTGTGTTGTAAGTTGTTTATACTGTAAATTGGTTATGATAACTAGAACATGACATTGCTAGAATAAGCTTTGCAGGATTAGACAATACAGACTACCTCTTGCAGTAACAGAAGGAAAGAGTGTTATAGGCCAGAATAACCAGTTGATCTTTCCTTAATGGCTCAGGACCCTGCCATTGAAATTAATAGTTGAGGTATAAAGAGAAAGTCTAGAACGTGAAAGCAGTTTTGGACAAAGTGGCTCATTCCTTCTGCTGTCTTCCTTAACAAAGGGTAGATCTTGATGGTGTGAAAAGAAAAATACAGACCTTGGGCCAGTGGCGGAGGATGACACATGGGGCGGCCCGCACCCCCCTTCCCACGCCCCTGCCTTGGGCAGAGAAAGCTGAACTGAAAACCTCAGGAGAAAAGGTCCCTTTGAGAGTGCCTGGCTGCCTTTCTGGAGACCCAATGTGGGACAGTGAATCAGCGGCTTGACAGAATGCTATGCTCTCTACCTCCACATGCGCTAAACTTGAATATTCTTAAATTAACCCAGAGATTACAAAATACCAGAAGTCTCCAGTGAACTTGCCTTCTAAAGGAAGCTGAACCCTGGTATGTACTACCTTGGAAGTTCTCATTGTACAGGGAAGTGGGGAGCATGAAACAATCCGAAATAATTTTTCTTCCTAATGTAACACTAAAGTCTCAACAAATGAAACTGACCTGTAGAAAATGTAACTTGAAAAAAGAGACATTGCACATACTTTTGTAAACTAAGAAATCTTTAATAATAAAAAAATTCTAAAAAAAAAGAAGAAGTGAGAAAATTGCTCCTAGCAGGCAGAGGGCCTTTTCGGTAGTGGCGCCTGCCCTATGGAACACCCTCCCATCAGATGTCAAGCAAATAAACAACTATTCTACTTTTAGAAGACATCAGAAGGCAGCCCTGTTTAGGGAAGTTTTTAATGTCTGAAGTTTTATTCTGTTTTTAAGGTTCTGTTGAAAGCCGCCCAGAGTGGCTGGGGAAACCTAGCTAGATGGGCGGGATAGAAATAATAAATCATTTTATATTATTATTACCATCTTTCTACCCATTAAGCAGGGTTGGGAGTGCCTATCTATTGCTGGATCATGCCAAGAACTTTAGTTTCTCAGCAAGTAAACTTCCCTTATATTTAGTAAAGTTTTTTGCTCCTTTCTCCCCGGACTTTATGTTTATATTCCAAAGATTGCCATCTGGTAAGGAATAAAGCTAAATATAAAGCCTAACCTAGTTTTTCTTCCCAAATCAACACTGCAGGTTTTTTTGGGGATGTTTTTTAAAGGCTGATGCAGTCTTTAGGCTCTTGCTTTATTTTCCTTCTGAATAATATAGGGAAATATTCAGGGTGCCCTCCCCCAGGCTGATAAGGTTTTCAATAAGTCAGACACTGAAATTCGGAATGCAGATATAATGGTCATTGTAATACAAGCTTCAATATTAAGCTTCAAATTAAATAGGATTGCCACCCTCTTTGGACATTTTTGTGCCTGTCTCCTTGTCCATGACACCTGAATGATGCACAGTAATGCAACTGGAGCATAATCTTTTTCTGACACTGTGCAAATCCAGCTTTCTCACCCTTTGTATTCTGTCCAGCTGATTTATAGATGTTGGCACTACAAATAGTAGAAGCATGACAATCTCCTCAAAGAACCTGGGTTCTCCCTGCACCTTACTAGGTTATTTAAATTGCAAGCAATTGTGGAATCTATGTTTTTTTACCAGATTTGAATATAACTACAGCCTGTACTCTCAGCTATCTACAGTCATACCATTGCGTTGATTCATAGGAAGAAACTCACCTGTTCACTCGTTTATTTATTTTCTATGCCTTGCCATGCAAAAATAAAACACATAAAGCTGTTCTCGTATCAGGAAAGTTATACTGTACCAGTATCAGACTACAAGATTAGTGAATAAGGTGATCAGCTGTAAAGAAAGATAGGCTCCTTTAACTTCAATGTTCAAAGCCAAGTGGGAGTTCTCTGACAGATTTTCTTACTGCTGCATGTTAAGCTGCACTTGAAAAGATTGCCTCTTCCACAAAACCAGCGAAAGAACAGTAGCCCTATCATTGCACATGCATATCTAGCTATCTAGCTAAAAATGTTTATATCCTGCCTTCCAGAATGAATTAAAAACACCATACAATACAATCAGAATATAAAACCAATGAAATAAGAACAGAGTGTTCAGAGATGTAAATGACAAAAGCTGCTTGCATTGTGCAACGTGGAAAAAGCACAATCAATCATGCAATGGGCAACAGGATGCTGAAAGACTGAATGGTCATGGGAAAAGTAACAACAGGTAACTCTGGCAAGAAACCTTCTGAAACCAACCAATTTCTAAGGCAGTGGATTAAAAGAGCGACTGCTGCTCCTGTTCTTACTATCATCCTACTTCCATCTTTGGTAAACAAGCTCAGCAAGTTGTGTTTTTTCAGAAAAAGAAAAGAAAAATAGTGATAAATGCCTTTGGGTGTCTGGCAGACTCTTTGGACCAGTAGGTACATTTTGAAAAGGTGCCAGTCCCAAAATGGGAGCACTGCATAACACGGAATTAGAGAGTGTACAGCCATTGTCGCTTTCTCCCCCATCTCAGACAATAGGAAGTCACCTATATCCTGCTGGTTCTGATTGTGAAGATCACACAGTATTGATCACATACCTAAACACACAGTGATACTGCTGCTGTCTAATAATGACAGGGAACATTTCCCCCAGTACCAGGAAAGATAGACAAGGCAGCCACATGCTCTATCGCACATACAGCACATACACCCACACTCAGAGCATGCAAATGAACCACAGGCACATATGCATCTCTTTCACACTCATACACTCCATGAATGTACCCACACCTCTCCCTCTCCGCCCAAGTGCGTCTCTCTCACACCCACCACCCCTCTCTCAGACTGTACAGAAATACATACCTCAGCTCCTCTCTCTCATGCACCTCTCTCTGCCCAACTGCATTTCTGTCAATCACACACATAGAGCATATCTGAGTGCACCTGCACCTACACATTTAGAAAAGCATCTCTATGGTCGAAGGAAGGGGCTGCTATTTTTTCTTTATTTTTTAACCCAAAATAGATGAAAGCCACCCACTTGCCAGGTTGGTGATTCCTGCATATACACTTAAACTATTGAATTATGACAATGCAGGCAATACTGAATTCACTAGGGTTACTTAGTTCAGAGCAGACATTCAGTGGATGATGCTGTGAGAGAGCTCAGGGAGCCGGGGATTTTATGTGTATTGTATTTAGTACATTGCTGGTATTGCTTGTTCTCAAAATTAATAAAAAGCAAACAAAAAACAAAAACAAAAAAAACAAAAAAGCAAGCTATTCCGAGCCTGGCAGCAAATGTTGTATTAGTTCTTTTAAGAGACTGATTTGTGTGTTCTGCTGATGTACAGCTTACCAGAGGGCAAAAGAAAACCTCAAAATGCATTGGCTGTAAACATATGATAGTGCAAGTAATTTTAATATCCAAAGGTGGGGGTACAGGATGGATCGCAATTTGTCAGACTCACTGGGTTGGGGGCTGCAGGCAGAGCGAGAGGGAAAAGGAAGGGTCTATAATCGCTGCCAATAAGAGCTGAGAAAGTCTCATTTAGCAGGGCTGCTCCTACCATTAGGCAGAGCGAGACAGCTGCCTCAGGTAGCTGGTTGTCTGTATCACAAAGGGGCAACAAATGTTCATTATTCTGTTTATCACTGTTGCATTTCTATTGCCAGGGAGGGGAGAAGAGCTTGTTTGGTCTGCTTCCTCAGATGTCAAAATAACTTTGCTGGCATTGGGTACTCTGCCCCTTGGCTGAGGTACATAGGAAGGGCACTATTTGTCAGCAAAATGCCTCAGGTCAGCTTCTGCTCCCACCTCCTGCCTGGATTCCCAAAGGCATCCCCAGCTTTCCTTCAGCACATCTCCTTTAATTTTTCTCATTCAGGCCAGCAGTTAAAATGAGATACTGGGTAGTCAGTTAATAGGAGAGGCAAGAAGCGGCTGTGTTTCCTTGACAGAATAACTGCAGCAGTAGGCGAGGCAGATTCCGTGCATCTCCCCGTTCTGAACGCGCAGGAGAGATGCTGCCCTGCCCTTCACAACCTCCTCTCCACCCAGCCAGTGTTTGTGCTGACTGGCAAGCAGACAAGCGAAGTGATCAAACACCTCCCATTATGTGCTAAACAGTAGGCACAGCTGCATGCTTGTTGCTGCATGGCTTCCTTTGCAGAGGGGTGGGGGTGGAGGGGTGTGTGGAAATCAAATGTCATTTGTTTGACTCCGGCTGTGCTGATATTTCACTTCTTGGTTGTGACTCTTTTTTCCATTGTCAATCTATTGAGTGCATTTCCATCCGCAATAACAAGAGAGCCTGCTGAGGAACAGCAAGAGAGGGAACAGTGTGATACAAGTTTCATCATGATGGCAGCATAATGGGGTCCCCAGGGGCCTAGACCTGAGTGCATTGGGACTCGCTCACAAGGTAGACTTTCCTGTGGAAGTAGCAGCTCAGCCTCTCAAGTGTGTAAACAGATGTAGGAAAAATCTCTGCTGTTGACATTAGGTTGCTAGTTGGAAATCTGCATAGTGCTCACCAAATCCCAGCATTAGCTAAGTAAATAGCAGCATCCACCCCATTGTCTTTAGAGGATTTGAGTCCATTTGCCAGTTATAAGGCACATATCCATAATGCATCGTCACTTCCCTACAAGTTAATTTTTTTATTGGTAGCCTTTCAGAGCTGAATATCTTTCTATGTCCCTCTGTGTGTGTGTGTGTGTGCCTGTCCACATATGTGTACAGTATATGAACATCTAAAATGTGCACAACCATTTAGACAGTAGGGGGGTTTATTTTTCATTCACTGTTGAGATGGTTCACTTCAGAGAACAGTAGCCGATTCCTCCTGATTAGGTGGCAATGAGCCAGTGCAAATTCATTTCTGCAATGGCTTTAAAGAGAGAGGGAGAGAGAAGAGAGAGAGTAGTAAATCCTGCTAAAAACAGCAGCATTGGTATTGTAGCATTTGGAAGCAGGATAACCTGCGGAGAAATCAGCACTGCCCTCTGGATGACATTCAATACTCAGGATGGAAATATGTCATGTTCAGAAGATAATTTACCGTTAAGGACTGGAGAAAGAGAGGGAAATGGCATTACAGTGCCAAGGTGGAGGTAAACTTTTGTTACTGTTTTTAGTGCATATTTTTGGAAAATAAATATGGCCTTTTAAACTTGGGCCCTATGAAATTAATGCCACTTGCAACCAGTTTTCCGGGCTTTGAAATGAGGATGCCAATGAAATTCACATCATGGGAATAATTGTGAAAACCATTTAATTTGTAGCAGCCTGGAGAAGAGTCACTGAGAGCTCAGCAAAGAAGCACATGCATTGCATGTAGGAGGCCCCATAGTAAGGCACTGGCATCTCCAGTTAAAAAAGGTAAGAACATAGCTGGGAAGACTGTGACTTTTAAATATTTGCTTTGGGTGAGTGGACAAGACTCAGAATACCTGAACATGCAAAGAGGAATCAAACAAGGATGCTCCTTATTACCTCTGTTACATGCACTATCAAGGCAACTATTGTCCAATGCAATTCAAAACAATCTGAAAATAAAAGGAATAGTAAGATTACCATCAAACCTTTTTGCTGATCATATTTCCCTGACAGTCTCCGACCCAGAGACATCCCTGTCAGAGGCCATCAGAGAAACTGATATTATTATTTTTTTGAAAATAGCTAGATTGTCCATCAATAAAACAAAATTGGAACTATTAAGTCTGAATGTCCCCTCAAAGATGCAAGCAAAAATAGAAACTAAAACAAATTCAATAGTCAACTCTCAAGCAATTAGACCATTGGCATCATTTGAAAAACTAATTCTGAACATGACTGAACTTTTTTTTTAAAAAAATCATCTATCAATTGTATTCAAAATACTCATTGATCTAGCCATTGGACAATGCTCAGCTTTTGAACAAAACTGGGAAAAGGACTTGGACACAGAATTTGAAGAAGCAGATTGAAGAAGCAGATATTATCTACGGACAACAACACTACCCCTAAAATCAACATCAACATCAACCCACAAGGCAGTCAACCCATATCACAGAAAACTCTTTTAAGGTAATACACAGATGCCATCTAACACCTGTAAGACTCAGATACATAGACAAAACATCCTCTTCAGCATGCTAGAGAGGGTGCAATGTAACTGGTATGACTTTCCATATATTGTGGACATGTGTAACCATTTTAGGAAAGGGTATTTACAGAAAAAAGCAAAATTGTGAACCAGGACATACAATGCAATCCAGGTTTATTAACAATTTTCAAAGATACTCAACTTGTACTATTACACCTGGAACTTATCACCTTTCTCCTGGTAACAGCACAATTACTTATAGCAAAGAACTGTGAAGTGCTGCAACAGTGGATCAAAAGAATATTGATTTGACCTCGAACGAAAATTACCATCTTATTTCAATGTTATCCTGCTAAAGCGTGTGCACAAGGCGCCGCCCCCCATGAGATTTTGACTGCCTTGTGGCCTCCACAGGATTTAATGTGGCACTGGACTTGATCCCCTCCCCTTCACACAATGGAAACAGAACATACTGCATGAACGTTTGCTTTATCTGAGAAACTAAGTAAATACACACCCAGAATGACATACTGTATCTGATAGGGATGATTTGTTGAAATATAGTACCTCTTTATAAAATATTCAAATGAACACCCTGATGGCTGGTACCCACTTACTACGCACATAAACTTATGGGAAAATTTGATGCATTACTCTTCTGTTCTGGGGGGAGGGGGTGGAAAGAGGGAAAACCAGTTATGCTCATGTTTATATATTTTTACTCTTGAAAATAAAAATAAAAAATTGGAACATGAAGATTTGTTACCACTGAGGGCCAAGCTACTCAGGCGAATCATGTGATGTATGTCTTTTATTTGCGGGGGGGGGGGGAGCTGCTCATTTATTACAGAAGAATGGGTCAGAGGTGCTGTTTACCTCTGTGAAACTGGCTTCCAAAGCTGCTGTTAGCTTGCTGAGGAAAACAGATAGGTGCAGTACAGGTACCTGTCATTTTGCCTTGTGGTGATCAAAGGAAGCTGCCTTATACTGAGTCCTGTTGCTAGTCCATCTAGCTCAGTTAGTTTAACTGTCCTTTTGGGGCCTTAACTAACAGCTGTGATGAAGGCTGGTGTTAGAATTCAGAGTATACAAAAAGCATACATGCATTTTGATTGGTTGGTGCAAGTTTAGAATTTTCAGTTAGGTGGTGTGATTGGCTGGGGCTGGACTAGAGGGTCTGGAAGAAGTGTATATATGGCTGGGCACTGGTGAGTTGAATTAGTAGGAGTTATTTACGTTTGTGGAGAGAAGAAGAAGAAGGCTTGGGTTGAAGAGCCAAGGGGAGAACCTACCTGCAGTGCTGACGGAAGAAGTGAGAAGCAGCTTGGGATGTTCATCTCTTTTGATTGGTAGGAGTATCCGAGGGAAGATTTCCATGACGGGACAACAAACCTTTGCTTCAAAAGACCAGTAAAAAGTAGGAAAAAAAGAGTCTTCCAGCAAAGTTCTCAGAGTGTCGGTGTGGCTTAACAAGGGTGGAGAAAATAAAAGGGCAATTTAGCTAAAGGGTTTTCATAGGGTAACTAACTGCTTCCTTAAAGCTGTCTGAATGCAATATTAATAGTTAAAGATTGGCATTAAAAGTGGCAGCTTACAGGTTAACAAAGCATATACTCATTTAAAGATAGATTGAAGCAACTTGAAAAACTTGCGTACTTAATAATCTTGCAAGAAGTAAATGCAAATACCTTTATTAAATATAATATCTGTATCTGACTGTCTCTGTACCACACCTGTACTAGGGCTGCCATATTTCAAAAAGTGACACAGATTTTTGCAAAACCTAAAAAAATAAAAACAACAACAAAAAAACCCCCACCACAACAATGAAATTTTAGAGCTATTTTTAAGGAAATTTGCCAAAATCTACACTACCAACATGGGTTGCTATACGCCCAGATTTTCCTGGACATTTCAGCAATTTCTGCCTGGACTCTGTTTCTGACTGCTGAATCCATGCTATGTCCTGGACATATGACAACCCATGGCTACTGGTTATTGGTAAATCAAGCATCCAGAGGGACTAAGTAAGACTGAATGGTGGTAGTGGCACAGATTTAGGAGTATTACTACTATAGAAGTTGGGTTTTGTTATTATAGATTGAGTAAGAAAATATTCCCCTTCTGTCTACAGCTATGCAGGATTAAAGGGACCAAAGAGCCCCAGGAAAAATTGCACAGAAGGAGGACATTTGGAGAGGGTCACAGTGTACAGGCGCTCTCATAATGCTGGATCAGGCAATGGAGCTGAATGTTGGGAGATAAAGGACAGACAAAAGGCAGTGTTTCACAGTGCACTGTTGATTTCTGGAATTTGTTATGACAAGATGCAGTAAGGGCTATCAACTTAGCTTTAAAGGAGGATTAGACAAATTCATGAAGGATTAAAAATCAGAGGCTACTGCTAATGATAGCTGTGCACTACTTTCAACATCTGAGGCAGCATGCCTCTGAACACCAGTTGCTGGGTTTCACAAGTGGGGAAGGGTTGTTGCACTGGCAGGCTTACCATAGGCATCTGGATGGTCATTGTAAGAACATGAATGCAAGAAGGGGGTGAGGGCCCTAGGCAGAATGCCCCCGTGTGGACTTCGGCTCTCCTGGACGCTGTCTCTGATCGCGCACTAGTTGCAGCAATTTGGAATAATTAATTACAAAAGAAGCAAATGCACATATTTCAAGTGAAGAAGGGGAGTGAAGTCTGCTAATTTAAGTGACCTCTGCGAAAGAAGACGACGGGCTGGAGAAACAGGAATATTTTACAATGAAGATACACCAAAGGCGGAGTATGTTGACAACAGGGCTGAATGGGGGGGGGGACCTTTTTTACTTTCTTTCTATGTGATTTACAAGAACCCCTCCTCATTAGAACCATCAGTTGAACTGACCCAAGCAGAATGATTAAGGTCTGTGTGGAGATAACCAAAAGTATGCTTTATGGAGACCGAGAAGCAATAAGAGCTTTTGGGAATGGCGCAGCAATTAATTCGGAGTCGCCATCTTGCCAAAGGATTTATAGCCAGGAGGAAGAACAGATTTGTTTTCAGACTGCATTCCTAGTGAATCTCCTCAGAGGTTTTGAGAAAGGAGGCAGATTGGTGAAGATTAATGACGCTAAGACTGTTTTGATGTATTGAAGTGATGTTATATGGAAAACGTCTGGATATGGCTACTGGATAAAAAAAAAAATCCACGCAGGATTACAAACTGTTCTAACGAGCTTGTGGAGACTATCAGAGGTCACAAAGAGAAACGAAAAATATATTAAAATAACAACAAGAGATGTGGAAAAATAATAAAAAAAGGACTGGATAGTACTGTGAACATCATAAGGTTAGATTTGTGGACATTAAAACAGCAGTAAGAAGCAAGAAGTTGATTGGATCCCTTCGGAACTTGAAATATGGGTACCCCTAACAAAAATTTAAAATTCGGCTGTGTAATTTGGAATTTATGTAATTTGGTTTGATTTGATGTGATTGGTCGGTTAATAAATAAATATTCTTAAAAAAAAGAAAGAACATGAATGCTGGGCTAGATAAACCTTAGATCTTAACCAGGAGGACTGATGTTGTTATGTTTATAAGTCTGAATCCTCAAAACCTAGAAGGGGTAGAATTGGACAGCAAGGGGGGAAATGGGGAGCATAGGCTGCATACACACCATACATTTAAAAAACATGTTAAAGCACACACCTTCCCTCAAAGAATCATGGGGACAATCATTTACACCCTCACAGTGCTATAATTCCCAGAACCCTTAATAAACTACATTTCCCAATATTGTTTGGGGGAAGACATGTGCTTTAAATGTGCATTGAATATGCTTTAAATGTGTGGTGAGTATTCTTCATCGTGCCATTGTTTAATTTTAAAAAGAAAAGAAAACTAAGCCATCTTTTATCAAGGATATGCTGATGAAAAAGATAATATTTAAATGTACACAACACAGCTTGAGTTTTGCCACTTTATTTGATTTTTAATAAAATTCAAGGTTATAATGTCTCAATAATCCTGACCACAACACCGCTAATATATTTTCTTAGATCTGACGTAGGCTAGCATCAAGATGCCATATTATTTACTTAAAATCCATTATGTCTCTCTGTCTGTTTCTCATTTCAGGATCTAAGAAGATGGACAAGTTATGTGCTCAAAATGTATGGAGTATACAAAGCCCTAAACTTTATGAGAACCTACTACAACAGTGATAAGCAATGGAATATGGTTATCTTTGGATAGCAAGTCTGTAAATAGCCAATATGGTGAGCTGATAGTGTTGCAATTGGATCGAGATACCCATTTCTGCTTGGCCAGGAAACTCATTGTGGGACTCTTGGCCAATCACTACCCTCCAGTCTAACATCTCTCACAGCATTGTTGCAAGGATAACGGGAATGTGGCGTCATATTTGCCACCCTCAGTTCCTTGGAGAAAGGGCAGGATAAATTGTAATGCTTTTTAAAAAATCAATCAAACAAGTAAGTAAGGATAAGGATGGTTGGGTTCAGGGTGATGTAGCTCCAAGGAGAGTCCCAGAAAACCTTAAAAAAGAAATTGCTGTCGGTGGAAATACCAGGCCTCAAAAGTAACTTATTTTTATGCATATACTATTGCCCCCCGGCAAATATTCTGATGCACTCTTGCAATGGAGAAAGAAATCAAGGGGGCAGTCAAAATAGGATATTTCAGCAACTTCGCCTACCCTTGCAGTGACAGATTAAATAAATGTAATCATGAGAAAGGTACAAATATTAATCATATTTCTAAATGTCTGCAGTTATTAGTGGAACTAAACAGACAGCAGCGATTCCTGAGGGGTCGCCAGGATCTATTTTTACAAACAAGTCAGAGGTCTCTAAAACTACAAATAGCATGGAGAAAGCAGACTAAGGATTTTTTTCTTCTTCCTCTCATAGTATTAGACCTTGAGGTTGTGAAGTGAAATTGATTAGCAGTAGATTCAGGAATACAAAATAATTGTTTTTCATACAATATATAATTAACATTGAATTTACCTCCACAAGTTGACAGCTGCTGGCTTACATTTCTTTAAATAATAATAATAATAATAATAATAATAATAATAATAATAATAATAATAATTTTTATTAAATGCTTCCTCCTCTCTCCCAGCATAGGACATTGAGGAAAAGCCTCTTATGTATGTAGCTTTTGGAATTTTAGCCACTGCAATTATTATTAATTAATGGAGTATCAACATTACTTTTCATTGTTGTTCTTGATTAGGGTTTTCTGAAACCAGATAAATTCTTGAATTACTGAATGAATTTCTAGCTTCCATTCTTATGAACTAATTAGTTATTATGTGCATAAATGTGACCACTGTGTATGTAACACACTGAATATAATTTATGTTGCAACATCTGATGGTAAGTGCATCAATACATTCCTAATGACTATTATTATTGCTGCTTTGCAGATCTCAATAAACATTTTAGCATTGGCTCAGAAGAGTCATTAACGCAGAGCCTTTTGTGTCAGGTCTGCAGCTGAATCTGTGAACTGACTACAATGAAGAGGGTTGTATATGGAGTTTGATCTGGAATGGCTCATTCACATAAACAAGGCACCCCTGCAAACTGCAGCCATTAAGAGATTAATGTGTAATGGATATTAGATAAAAATAGATTGATTTTTCTCCCATAAGCCTTTGCACTCTTGCTTAAGCATTCTTATTGTGGTGTCTGGCAGGGCTGTAGCTAGGGGATGGCAAGGTGTAGCGATGGGTGTGTGTGTGTGCAAAATCAGCTAAAATATGTCCATAAATATAAATATTGATTATTGCCTCATAAGAAATGGTTTTAAATAGAGGGTGAATTGAATGGGTGGAAGGTGGGGGTTGGAGGAGAGACAGAAAGAAGAGCAGATTTGTCCATGGCTAGGGGGCGTAATCTGGACGGTTCTGCCAGGGGCACAAGATCACCTAGCTATGGCTCTGGTGTCTGGTGATTTCCTGGACCTTGTAAGACTCTTGCTATGTAAACAGTCTGTCTAATCTTACCACAGAAATCTAGCACAACTCTTTGTCCTGCTCTTTTGCCTAGGAATCAATCTGTAGAAAGGGTAGTTGGGAAAGCTCAGTTGGTAGAATATGAGACTCTTAATCTTAGGCTTTGGATATGAGCCCAACATTGGGCGAAAGATTCCTGCATTGAAAGGGGTTGGACTAGATGACTCACATAGTCCCTTCCAACTCAATGATACTCTGATTCTATTGCAGATGCAACAGAATGAAAAGGAAAGGCCCATTTCAGTAGTGGAACTTTGGGTATGGAACAGCCTTCCCCATGGAGCCTCTCCTGGTGCCTGATCAATTGTCTTTTGGGCACCATGTAAGAACCCTTCAAAAATCTGTTCCTGATGAATCTGTTGGGAGACCCTTATGAATGGTGTGGAATTTGCAAAGTGAAATTTGCAAAAAAATTGCAGGGAAGACAAGGAGTCTCTCAAGATCACCTTGATCCCTGTTCTGCTGTCAGAAGGCTCTAGGGAATCAAAGAGTTCCTCTCCACTGGCTTCTGAGTAGGGGGTTAGGGGAAGGAGCTCTACTGTGGCAAAGGTCACAACTTCATCCTGCCAGGCAGAAAGCAACCATTAGCAGATCTCTAAGTATGACAGGAAAGGGTGGGAGAAAGACCGCCGGAATGACCTGCTCTGCTCATCAGGACTGACACTCAACCAAGTCTGTGAAGATCATGTTTTTGCAAATAAAGAATTAACTTCATCTTTGAACTGACCGGCACACACATTTGTGACAGATGATGTTTCTTCCTAAGTAAAATGAGAATGTAAACTTTCTCAGTTATATGGACTGCATATATATATATATATATGAAAAAAGCTAGCCAAAACTTATTGTTTCATAAAAGACTCCAAAACATTGAAAAACAGCCCAAGGCAGAGCATGCAACTAAGCAAACACCTAGAAGACCATTTAGATCTTTAAGCAACAAAGGCTACAGCATGCTACTGTACCTTTTCACAAGTTCCTTTTGTCATTGCTTCAATTTGCCTTTCTTGCCTTACTTTGTTTCTGCTCAGCCATCAGGGTCCATGTGGGTGTGGGCTACAGCTCAGTGACACATGCTCCACATGTAAAAGGTCCTAAGTTCCCCGGGTAGGGCTGGGAAACTGACCTGCCCAAAACTCCAGAGAGCTACTACCAGTCAATATTGACAATACTGAGCTAGATGGATTGTCTGACTTGGGAAAGGCACATAGGAAGCTGCCTTATGTGTATAAAACGGTCTTATTTGTATAAAAAAGGAATGGATTGTATACCTGGCCAGCAATGACTCCACCAGATGACACCACCTACCAAGGTCTAAAAATAATTTTTTAAAAGTGTTTCTAGCCATGTTTCAAGAAAATCAGTCATTGAATTCACATGAATATTGACCTGAAAATCAGAAGGCAAATACTGCACCACATTGCGTCTTTACCTGCAAGTACTTGGGCTGAAAAACTGTTGAAGAAGGTTGTCAAGTGGTGAAAGAACCCCCCCCCCATTCTGTTTAAATTCTGTGTTGACAATTATTTATTTGCCTTTACTGCAGAACTTCCCATGCTATGAACCAAGAGACTGATCAGTGTCAGATTTCTTTCTTTGGATACTTCTTTCATAAACCAGATCTCCTTTGTGGTCAAAGGACACAATCCACAGAAATGCAAGGCTTGTTGAATTTAATGGGATTTAAGAGCTTAACTGCACTTTCCACTCTTTTGTTAACAGCAGCGGTACATAGGTACGCATCCTTTTCTATGGATTGAGCTCAAAGAGTCCAGGAAATTAATTATTATTATTATCACCAATGCTTCACTTTTTACTTGTATGTTGCAAAATGTTGCTTTAAGCCTTTATTGGAAGGTTGATTCGGGGTACTACATCATATTGGTGACAGTTTGTTTAAGTGACATCTCATTCAGTTGGATCTAGTAACACTCACTCTCATCTGTCATTAGTATTGACATGGACCAGTATTACCCCTGTGGCCTGGAGTTAGAAACCATGAAGCCAAAACTTTGCAATGAATGACTAACGGCATTGGGAACAGCACAGCAAAGGCCAAATATCCTCCTACAGGACTTGCACCAGCAAGATTATGATGTGAAGAGATGTAGTAGGAACAAAATGGCATTGTTGAGGGATTTAATGATGACATGACTGTAACAAGATGACACAGGACCTCCACTGACAACTTTGTTCTGATGTTTGTTCACGATGCCTGACTATTTACCATGCTGGCAGGGCTGATGAGAGCTTCACTTCAACAAAATCTGGAGGGCAGCACATTGGCTACCGGAGTTCTGGAGGTTTGCAGTATCACATTTATGACTCTGTGTGATAAAGACAAATCTGCATAAGCAAAAACTATTCTCTGTCTAAAACATACTTCTAGTAAAACTATTTCCCTGCCACAGTAATCTTTAGAATTCGGTTTCTTTTTGAATACCACAGATCACAAGCGTAACTCTACAACCACTTTTGCAAGAGATCATGAAACCAGAGAATGGAGTCTTGCCGGCCTTACTACTTCTGTGCAATGCTGCAGCATATTTTCAGGTAAGAGAATACTTCACAGCAGAGGTCGTTCTGCTAAAGTGAAATATCCCATTCCAAATGCAACTATTTTTAAACGGGTGGCTGTGAAGCACCTATATGCACATGTATTTAGATATTAAGGGTGCACTCCTATGCACACTTACCTGGGAGTAAGTCCCAGTGAATTTAGTGGGACTTACCTATGAGCAGACAGACATGTACTGCTGTAGTAGTATGATTGTAGTAGTAGTATTGGCATTTGTATGGTGCCTCATAGCATACAATTATTGGGTGGCTTTAAATACAAAAGTTGGCATAAACACAGTTGTGCGGGGGCACGGGACTTCTCCCCAACCCCAATGTTAAAACACAGGTTTAAAACAGAGGCCCAGACTACATGGGTTATGCTAAAAAGGCTAGTTGAACAGAACTGTATTTGCCTATCCCCAAAAGTTCCAAGTGAACTTTTCTGAGATGGCTGTTCCATAACTAGGTAGTCTCTGTCAAAAAAAGCCTTTAGTAGTTACCAACTCACTTCATTTATTTGGGACACACAGAACCAGGCATCCAAAGAAGATCTTAAGGTTGTGGTAGATACATATTGGGAAAGGCAATCTTTCAAATAACCTGGTCCCATATATTTGTAATATTCGCAGTTTGTCATATGGTCAAATGAGACTCAGGCAGAGCATAGATCATTTTGGCCAAGATGGCTCCAATCAGGTGAGGTTACAGCTGATAAAAAGCACTTCAAGGCTGTGCAACCTGAAATGATAACGCTGAGTCAAAAAGCGCCACCAGACTATGAACCTGGTCTTTTAGAGGGTGCGTGACCCCATCTAGAAGAGGCTGAACACCACCCACCCAGATAGATAAGTCACCACCAACAGTACCTCTACCATGTCTAGACTGAATCTGTTTGTTTGCCCTGATCCAGTCTATTACTGCACCCAAGCATTGGTTCCAGATAGCAGTCTCGCCTGCATTTGATGAAAAAAAAGAGAAAGCTGGGTGTCATCCACATGTGGTTTGACCTCTCTTAGTGGTTTTATGTATCTGTTCAACAGCACTGGAGAAAGAATGATGTCTGTAGAATCCCATAGTATGACTGTCTAGAGATCAAGCAGTAATCTCCCAGTACTGTCTTCTGGAAATGGCTTTCTGTGTGGAATTGGACCTCTGACACCCAACTTAGTCAACCTGTCTAAAAGAATACTAGGAATAACCCATTCATCTCCAGATTAACTGTGACCCAGGCAAATAACTAAATGAGGAGTAAACAGAATAGCACCTTCACAGTTCCCAGAGGGGTGTGCCTGTCAGCACCGTGCCTGCCATCCAAGGCAGCTTTCCTTTGAAGTCCCTGTCCCAGGAAGCTGATGCAGCCTGATGAAAATTGGCAGAAGGCTAATGCAAACTGCTGAGTCAGGCCTGGTTCCCTCTTGTATGCCAAATTCTGTAGGCATAAAGAGTCTCTGGAGAAGAACCTGTGACAGGCAGGCAGGCAGGCAGCAGATGGTAAGGCACACTGACTTTCTACCTGATTCAATGGTCTGTTCTTCTTCCTCTCCAGCTGCTTAGGGGTGTAAATGTTGGCAGTCTTGTTTCTAAATACGTACCAAAATTGCTGCTTAGGGTACTCACAGATTGTCACTATTTTCAGATGGGATTAAATTACAATTTCTGATTGTGCAATTACCATTGATTTGGAGATCCCCAAAATATTATTATTTTTTAATTGCAATAAGGAAAGTGATAGGGAAATGTGCTGGAAGTGTGGGATGACACTTGCTTGATGCAGCACTATCTAACCACCCCACAGACAAATTAGAATGAACGCTCAATAGTCAAATCCTCTGGAAGCAATCTTAAATTCTTATTAGTTCAAAAGCGTGAGTTGGGAACTCTTCAAAGGAAAATTTGTGGACGAATCAGTAGCAATTTCCATTTTAACTGCTCATACCAAATATCAGCCAAATACCAAATATTGGGGGTGTTTAGAACATCTACAGAGAGGATGTTTCAGAAGAAACAAGGCACCCACATGTATCCTTTAGTGACCCTCCAGATGCTGTTGGACTCCAACTCTCAGCACCCCCAGTTTTAAAACTGCTGCAAGTTCAGACATACAGAAAACCAGATATTGTTATAAAGCAGCACACCTGAAAAGCAAACAAGACACAATGAGAAATTCTGAGCGTCCACTGGTTTAAGAGACAGCCCGTACCTCACAGCTTGTGAGTTATTCCACACAAAGTCCTTTCTATTTCCTCCTGTCTTGTCAAGGAAGTCTTTCCAAAAACTAACTTGAATAGGCTGAGAAATGATCTAGAACAGTTGAGATACCTGAAAGAGAGAACCCTACTGCTGCCTTCTTTCCAAAGGCTAAAGCAGGGTGATAAACCTCAGGCTCAGAGGCTGGATTAAACCTTCTGGCCCTCGGGAATCACTCTCTAAGCCACATCTTTCATCAGTCCTGCTCCATGCTCTGCTTGAGTACTTTTTCCTCACTGAAATTTGTGGGACTGTGATGCTTCTTGCTTGTCAGGATGAAGAGGTGAGAGTATTGAACTTGTATGCAGAAACCTCTTGCTTTTGTGGCTGAAATGTAGCTTACTGTACAAAGTCAAAAGACATATCTTTTGCTCCATTCGCTATTGCTTCTAGCCATACCCTTTGTTGCCTCTGACCCTGCACACCATTTCCTACCCCTGCTCTAAACTAAGAGTTGGGCAAATACAGTTGTTGCTATGTGGCCTTCATGCCTGCTTGAGAGTCTAATGTCACAAATCTAGAAGAACACAGCAATGCCGGAATCATTTGGGAATAATGATTAAGGCAGAAGGTACTTCCTGGTGGATCAATAACCCACTGGGAGGACTTAATGGTCCAATCTATGCTCTGCTTTACTAAACCCTGCCATCCGTTAATCCCCAGGTAATGTTCTGTGCTGAGGCTGCGTCTGTTGGTTTAAATTGACAATAGTTTTCATTCTCTAATTCTGATTACGGTTGTGGTCTGTTAATAATGATGTTAGATATGAGTATGTTAGGATGTAATGTCCAGACAGAGAAGCTCTGTGGAGTTCTAACTTTGAAGACAACGAAGCTATTATTTACTCCAGCTGCAAGGATCAGGAAGACTGAAATAATACATGTAAAATGATTCAAGCATTCTAAAATGTTACATAGATGCTAAAAACCCAATCTAGCTGACCTTCTATGTGCATTGTTTGGCGGGTTCAGCTCTCTTGACATAGGAGGTGGGAGAGGAGGGCATGGTGCTATTGGCAAGGGAAAGGGGTGTTGGTGGTAGAGCATTCTTGCTTCTGCAGGTTCCATCATTTGAGCAGGGATTCTAGGGCTTTGGGGAAAAATTTAACACCAGCACCTTTAAAAAAACACTTGTTTATCATGTATTTCAGTTATTTTCAGTTATTGTCACCAGAGAAAGAGCTGGGAAATATTTTTTTACTTTCTTTTAAAGCCTAGACCAGGGAACTGGTGGCCCTTCAGCTGATTTTGGACTCTCATCAGCCTCAGCCAGCATGGTCAATAGTCAGGGACAATGAAAGCTGGATCCATCTTCAGTATATTCATTTTATTGGCCATGTTGTTCATTTTGCAACTTTGTACATTATTTGCATGCATAATCTATCCATCGTATATGATGACAGAACTGCATGCATGGATCGAATCACAATTGCTGGCAGTTGCTCACACATACTCCATTGGCTGAATGCGCACTGCTATTGTAAAGTTTCTCATGACTAATAAAATAAAATACAGTGGTACCTCGGGTTAAGAACTTAATTCGTTCTGGAGGTCTGTTCTCAACCTGAAACTGTTCTTAACCTGAGGTACCACTTTAGCTAATGGGGCCTCCCACTGCCGCTGCATTATTTCTGTTCTCATCCTGAAGCAAAGTTCTTAACCCGAGGTAATATTTCTGGGTTAGTGGAGTCTGTAACCTGAAGCGTATGTAACCCGAGGTACCACTGTACGAAACTTATGAACAATGTTGGTCATGTAGGTCAGTGTTGCAAGACTTCCAACTGAAGATTAAGTATGTGGAGTAGACAGTCCGTGACAGATACCATCTGAATTTGGTGTGTCTTCTCCTACATTGCAAGCCCTGCACCCCAGTTCATTGCCTGCCACTAAACGCGTTCATGAGTTCACAAAACTATTTTCAATTTTATTTGGATACCGGCTCTGATATTTGGTTATGTAAATATACTAAGGGTGAAACTCACTCTATAGTTATGTACTTGGATTAGTTTATATGTTATCACACCCTTCCTCCAAGGAAGTCAGAATGACATTTTTAGTATGTTTATGTTGACAGAGAGTAATTTGCCCAAGCCTATCCAGAGAGAATCATTGTTCAGTGAGGAACTAAATTTTCTCCTCATATCCAACACTCTTTTAACCACTACATCACAGTGTCAGCATGTTCTACTGGATATGCAATATACTTCCGTCAGGTCTTAAGTGTGCATAAGGTTAAGTTCATATTTCAAGTTCAATTTCTTGCACAACTGCCACTTCTGTGAACAGAACTGCTCACAGCTTACCCCTGTGATGAATATATACTTGACTCATTTGCAGAGTGTTTTGCTATCTTGTAAGCAGCCCAGAGAACTTCTGTTATAAAGTGGACTATAAATGTGTATAAAATAAATAGACAATTTCACTCCAAAAGAAGTCAGTACTCACTGGGATCATACACACGGTAAATAAATATGTGTGCTTTTATTATACATGATGATATACATGCAAAGTACCCAAAAATAATTTACACAAAAGTGATATTAGTCATCTGTAAAGTTCCTTATCTGGGCAGGGGATCACAGACTATTGATATCCAACTTGTATAATGGCACTATTCCAGTTTATTTCAGAAATTTTAAACTATGCCTCCAAAAGTTATATACTCATGGTAAAGCATTCCAATTTCAGGGAATACAATATTACAACTCCAAGGTTTACTGCTTGGAAGGTCATCAGAACAAGTTCTGCACCCCCTATATTGTTGTTCGTGTGATGTTGTGCGAAGTCTCCAAGAGCAGAGTTCCATTTGGAGAGACTTCTCTAAACATTCTAGAGCACCAGCTACAGCCAGTGACCTTTCATTACTTGGTTTTCACAGGCTATATATAGATGATTGCCTTGTAGACAAGGTATTTAATTGCTGCTACATTGATTCACGAAAATAAAAAGGGTAAACAGATTAAAGTCTAACATCTAAATATAATACTTGACAGGCGAAACAGAAGCATGACACTGAAATTTACCAATAGAAACCTTGTAAGGCAGAGTTCTTGAGATAGCCAGAAATGTGAAATTAATATGCCTTTTCTTTTCTTTTTCTGCAGAATTACATCCAGAATGACACTCCTCCTCACACTGCATACTACTGATACCAATGCAAAGTTTCTTTGTTTTCAGAAAAGCTCAGGCAAAACAAGACTCAGCAAGGGAAAGAAACTGGAATCTCAAAAATACAATGTCAAATTATAAGGTAACTTTGATAAATGGATAACAGCCATGGTTCTTTCTGAGCTCTTGGATTCAAGTGGGAGGCACTTGAGGATGAGGGCTTGGAAGAGGAGGAGGGAATGAGACTATGCAGCAAAGTCCCCAAATGACGCCACATGCACCAGGACCTGATGAGACCCAGAGGTCGCCACTACCCAGTCTTTGGACAACGATGGAGGCAGAGAAGAGCAGCCTGCTGGGACAGAGCAGGAAAATTCAGATGAAAATGCATGTCCAGCAACGTCTCTCAGGTAAAAGTAGTTCTTCAAGGCAAGAGAGGAGATTTATCTTCCTTGGAGAAATGCTCACCTTCAGGCCAGGAATTCTCACAGAGATTCTTGTGAGTAGTTGAGGCTTCTGTCTCTGCTTACAAGCTTGGCGGGTAGGTGTGGAAATTTGCTGGAACCCTGTTGCAGCTGCTGTGCAGTGTCTTGGAGCTCTGGCTACTCATCTTGGCCTCTTCAGTCTTGGCTTTTGCTCTTGATTTGGATTTATTGTTGTCACGCCTCTGCCTTGCAAGAGCACCTAGATAAGATTCTATTTCCTAGCTGTTGAGTTTGTACTGTTAGACTGCTGTAATAAAAGTTTGCTTCTTTACTTACAAATAAATGCTTTCAAATATTTTTGAAAAGTCCAGATAGTAGGTACCTGTCATAACTCAGCAAGAATGTTATTCCGTCAAAGAGGAACAGCCATGTTAAAAGCCCTCCTCTGTGTGGAGAAGGTTTCTGAGGTCTTTGGAACTTGCAGGATAAACTATACCACAGATTGCAGTGATCGACTGGGTACTTAAGGAATCAGATTGTTGCCACCTTATCCTGAATTGTATAGGGCCTTATATATTAATACCAACACCCTGAACTTGGTTTGATCACAGATTAGCAGCCCATGCAATTCCCACAAGCAAGGGGTTATCTTGGCACCAGGCAAAAATGTTTCTCTATAACCAGGCCTTGTATTTGTGGGAGGGAGGTTATTTGTTTGTTTTTGTTTTTATTATGCATTTTGAGTTCTCATTTTATATTTTTATGTTGTGACCTGCCTTTTATTTTTGGATTAAAGGCAATTTACAATTTTAATAAATACATAATAAATAAATACCAGCACCATATACTCATGTAGAAGAATGTTCAACGCACCCTGAACCCACCCAGTCATGCCCCTTTGGCTAGCTTTAATCAGCCGTTACAGAGGCATCAGACTCAACTGGTGTGGTGCAGCAGCACTGGCTGCCACACTGTAGGGGGTGCCACAACAATGCTGTAGAGCATAGCACGAGGCGGGGGGGGGTGCGTCGGATTTTAGCATTGCTGAAATTTGAGAGCTGAAAGCTGCCACTAGCCATTAAGGGCAAGGATCCAAAGAGCATGTCATCAGGTACACCCTGTCAACATCATCAGGCTGTAAAAACTGAAAACGATCCCATAAACTTGGCTTGATAGGGCATTGGAAACCTCAGTTGGGGATTGCATCAGTCACGGCATTTGGTTCTCTGTGGAGACAAATGACTTTCTCCTCAAAGTGATCAGCAAGCAACTCACAGAAGGTCTCCGAGGAGTCCCAGGCCCCATCCACCAATATAGATGTCAGCAGCCTATCGACCACTTTGAGGATATGATGGAAGCAGTGAAGCAGTCACTGCCACACTGTAGGCATGATTATGTGTTCTAGCATGTGGGACTTCTACCACCTGCCACTGCCTGGCCTGTTTTGTTGCATGTAGCTCCCCAGTATATAAGGGACTGTGGCGATCGCACAGGGTCCCTGGACGTTTGACGGTCTATTGATCCCTGTGCCACCACTGTGCTCGCTTCCCCGCTGCCACCAACCCGTTACTCTCGGGTACACACTGTGTCCAAACAGTTGTTAAAATTAAATCAAATAAACAAGTTTATTTTGTAAGCATTAACAAGTATGGTTTCTCAGTTAATTTTATTGTCAGTTTCTTATCCTTAGTGTCTTTACCAGCCTATACCTTCCTAATACCTTCTGACTGATTATCTCAGTTTAACAGTTTCTCTCACTCTCTCACATCAGATTAGCCCAACCCACAGACTTATCCTCCCTCTCTCTTCTCTAACTCCAGATTGACTTCTTAACAACTCTAACTCTAACTCCTCCCCTTGGGTTCCTATAGGTTAGTCATTTTACAATTAGTTAACCCTTTCCTTATGAACCCAGTATGATGTCAGACACCTAGGAGGGCAAATGCCACAGGGGCCCTAATATGCTCTGTGATGTCAGAGAGCGCACTCAGAAACAATTAAATCTCTGGCCCCATCTACACAATGGGAGGGACTTCCAAATGGTAGGTTCTCAAGGATAGGGTCAGGTTGTAACTCTATCTAATGCACTGCTCTTCAGATATTGACATCGGCATTAGCCAACCGAGTAATCTGAAATACATTAGACATTTAAAAAGCAAAACCTTTCCCCCCACAAATGTGATACTAGGAATACACAGGCAAAGCTGAGCATCTGTACAATGAAGCCCAAAAAACCTCTACTCATTCTAATGCTCATCGTTAAGGAGAAGGAACAGAGGCAGCTCAGAGCATTCATACAAGAAATATATTGGATTATTCCTCAGAAAGTCACTGGAGAGGAAACATGTGCTCCCTTTCTATGATATATAGGCATGTCAATAACACCTCATGATCAGCATTACAAAAGGCAGCTGCTACATCTAATAATGTCAGCAGGGACACCCGATTTATCACTGCAAACTGTGCAGACTTTGTGCTGTGTGCAAGATAGCACAGCCATAGAAATCAGAGATATGTACACGCTGCAGAAGTGACAGGGGCACTCGTAACAATAAATTGCAGGCTACCTCCGTGGTCACCACTGGTCAGATTTCACAAACAGCAGTGCTTTTTAAAAATATATATATATAAAATTAAGGGACATAAAAATGGTTGTGCTGGAGTTAAGGGGCATCTGGGAATTTAATACACCCATGAATAAGAGTACTGGACTAATCACAATTCCTTTAATTTGCATATTGCCTCTCTGTATGTGCTCATGCCCCCAATCACTTTCAGAGTGGGAGCAGCTTCATGAAAGCAGCAAGAATTGGCTGCCTGGAGCAGACTAAAGTCCATTTAACCAGCATACCAGTTCCAACAGGAGCCAGTTAGATCCTCTTGGAGACAAACCACCAGGACGTGCAGGTCACAGCTATCCCTATTGCTTCTCCCTTCTATACTTCCCTGAACATGCTGCTACCACAACTATTTCAGTTGCTATAAATATCCTTCCCCTCTACTTCTTATGAATGATGGAGCTCTTCTGCTCACAGGAAATTATTGAACCAGGGTTGTTAGTCTGGTTTGGCTCTACAACTGTTGCAACCTGTCCCCAGAGAAGTGGATAAAGGGTTGTGTCCAAATCAGTCAATCAAACCAAGGAATCCTTAAAGAGAGATGGCGCTGAAAACCGCTTTTTACAGGTGGATGAGAAAGACTACACAATATGTGCTCATACAGAAAGACCTTATCTTTGTTGGAAATTGGAAGTTAGACAACACACAGCAGTAGCCCAGACTTGCCAGAGTCTAGCTATCATCATGATCCCTGACTGACCGTTGTCCATATTGATGGTCTGATGCATGGGTAGGCAAACCAAGGCCCGGGGGCTGGATCCGGCCCAAACACCTTCTAAATCCGGCCCACAGATGGTCTGGGAATCAGTGTGTTTTTACATGAGTAGAATGTGTGCTTTTATTTAAAATGCACCTCTGGGTTATTTGTGGGGCATATGAATTTGTCCCCCCCAAATATAATCTGGCCCCCACAAGATCTGAGGGACAGTGGACCAGCCACCCACTGAAAAAGTTTGCTGACCCCTCCAAACAACATTTGGAGGACTGCATGTGCCCCATGCCTGATCTATGCACCCCCCCATAGTGTATCTAGAAGGAGATTGCTTCTCCCTACTGTGTGGGATCCCCTTCATGGATCACTGCCTTGCCGTGGCGAAGGGGCTTGAATAACTCAGAGAAGCTATGAACTATGCCAAGCAGGGCACCCAAGATGAACAGGTCATAGTGGAGAGTTTTGACCAAACGTGATCCACCTGGAGGAGGAACCGGCAAGCCACTCCAGTATCCCTGCCAAGAAAACTCCATGGGCAAAGACAACAGGCATATAAAAGTTATGATGCTGGAAGATGAGCCCCTCAGGTCGGAAGGTGTCCAACATGCTACTGGGGAAGAGCGGAGGACAAGTACAAGTAGATCCAGAGCTGATGAAGCGGCTGGGCCAAAGCCGAAAGGACGCTCAGTTGTGGATATGCAGATGACACAACCTTGATGGCAGAAAGTGAGGAGGAATTAAAGAACCTTTTAATGAGGGTGAAAGAGGAGAGAGCAAAATATGGTCTGAAGCTCAACATAAAAAAAAACCCGAAGATCATGGCCACTGGTCCCATCACCTCCTGGCAAATAGAAGGGGAAGAAATGGAGGCAGTGAGAGATTTTACTTTCTTGGGCTCCATGATCACTGCAGATGGTGACAGCAGTCACGAAATTAAAAGGCGCCTGCTCCTTGGGAGAAAGGCGATGGCAAACCTAGACAACATCTTAAAAAGCAGAGATATCACCTTGCCAACAAAGGTCCGTATAGTAAAAGCCATGGTTTTCCCAGTAGTGATGTGTGGAAGTGAGAGCTGGACCATAAAGAAGGCTGATCGCCGAAGAATTGATGCTTTTGAATTATGGTGCTGGAGGAGACTCTTGAGAGTCCCATGGACTGCAAGAAGATCAAACCTCTCCATTCTGAAGGAAATCAGCCCTGAGTGCTCACTGGAAGGACAGATCCTGAAGCTGAGGCTCCAATACTTTGGCCACCTCATGAGAAGAGAAGACTCCCTGGAAAAGACCCTGATGTTGGGAGAAGGGGACGACAGAGGATGAGATGGTTGGATGGTGTTCTTGAAGCTACCAGCATGAGTTTGATCAAACTGCGGGAGGCAGTGGAGGACAGAAGTGCCTGGCGTGCTCTGGTCCATGGGGTCACGAAGAGTCAGACATGACTAAACGACTAAACAACCACAACAACTGTGTGGTAGGGCTGTCTGTGATTTCTTCCCATTACTAGTATCAGACACAGCTATTCATTCATCCAGGATTTGGAATGCCTTATTTCAGTAACTCCTATTCATCACAAATTTAATTCACTGGCCAGTTGTGCTACTTCTTGTCATTGCATTCTTGTTACCTTACCACTATTCTTCAGTGAGCACAATAACCTATAAAATTCCTACCGACTTCATAGGTAACCCAGAAGACAAAATCCTAGACTAAAGCAAAATTTATACCAAAAAAAGTTGTCACACTGTCAATTTGCTGTTTTCTCTCTGCGCCCAAGGCCCTGTTGGCACAAGATTTCATACTGTCCAGATGGTCTCATTTCCACTTCCTATGCATGCAACCTTTTATTTTTGCCCAGTCGGTGAATGCCAAGTTTCTGGTAAAAACTTTAATTCATTTATCTAAAAGGCTCGTGAGATCTTTCTTTTAATTCCCTCATCATGCTGTACTGATGACTGCTAGAAAAGCATTTCCCCCCTACAATAATCAACAATAGAATCACAGAAAAGCAGGAAACATAAACAAAGGGCCATTCTCCAACCAGAGATAATAAGTGTTTGGAAATTAGGATAGTTAAGCAAATATTCTTCTAGGTATTCTTTTAGAAGTGTGGCTGAGGCTGCACACATTTCCTGGATGGGCGCTGGGGTGTGTTTTGCTGGAGAGCAGCATTGCAGTGGCAATCTCTGCTTCCTAGTCTGCATGCCTTCTCATCCGTGTATGCAGTGTTCCTATACACATGCCAATGGGTATACACAGGCATCTTTCTTGTGGTTGGGAACCCTAC
This sequence comes from Podarcis liolepis, assembly GCF_965112155.1. Classification (NCBI taxonomy): domain Eukaryota; kingdom Metazoa; phylum Chordata; class Lepidosauria; order Squamata; family Lacertidae; genus Podarcis; species Podarcis liolepis. The sequence goes on along the minus strand of NC_139557.1, from coordinate 66,192,943 downwards.
AAAGTCAAGCCCCTAGTCATGGGGAAGATGTGAATATGCATGTAGGCACACTGTAGATGCATGTAGGCACACTGTAGATGTTCACTACACCAAGAGCCTGTGGCCACAACACAACACCCTAACACCTTACGTGAATTTATTGAGCACATGGAGGCCCAGCTGCGTTTTACTTTCAGTGTAATCACTGGGTAAAGGGGCCTTACTCCCAGTGTAATTGGTGCTTAATTTGGCAGGGTCATGCCCCCACTATGTTACTACACATAATTTTATTTACTTACTTGTTGGGGTGGGGAAATACCAGGTTCGTTCCCTGGTCCTCTCCTTTCTAGTATACTATATCTAACTGTGTGTACCTTAGATGAAAGAAACCACCAGTTCTATATATGAGAAACAATGATGCACCTTGTAAGCTATAGTTATGTGTCAGTATTTTTAAAAATAAACTGAGGAATCATCTGTTCTGGATTACTTGCTCTTTCTGAAGTACACTATTTCCTCCCATGGTCTAGGGAATTTGAAAGACTTCCTGCCTCTGTGCTGGACACAATAGCCTAGAAAGATATGTGTTCACATGAACAAGAACCACACAGATGTTACGGAAGACCAGAGACATTTCCATTGTAGCTGATGGGAAATCAGCTTGCCTCTATTGGGGTAGAAACTTCAGAAGAAACCTCTGGAGTGTCAGCAGTTTCACTCTAGGGTCCACTTACAGCTGAAAGTCTTTTTCCTCTAACTCCTTCAGAGCATCCTTGCACAGAAGTTCATTCATTTCTCCAGAATCTGTCCTGTATAGTAGTCCATTCATGCTTCCTACATCTGCCTTGAGCATAAGTTCATTCAGTGCACCCAAGCCATACACGGTATATGGTGCTCATTCTGTGCCCACCCTGATCTCCCACCTTAACCCTTTGCAGTTCACAAAGGACTGAAGGGCATAGCACAGGTAGTGCAGTCTAAAGAGAGGAAAGGGCAGCATTGATAAGCTAAATTCTTGGGGTGAACACAGGGCTTCCTGATGAGTGCAAAAACACTTTATGAAAATTTTCATTCAGATATGCCAGAAAACAGGCTAAACTTTTAAACAGGCTAAACTTTTAAAACTCTGTGTGTGTGTGTTGTATTTATATATTGCATAATATTATTATTTAACAGCAGTATACCTTTTTTAAAAAAGATAACACACAGTGTTGGCCAACCCTCAGACGGCCATAAGCCTATGGCAAACACAGACATAACATACATGCATGCCACATCCATAGACACATACCCACACTAACCTCTAACATAATGCTGAGCCGAAAGGAGAGACTTAAAAGTCTCCTCTCAACCACATCTGCAGTGGAGATTCAAAGCACCCTACCACAGCACTGGACTGAGAAGAGATGTTTAACCCTCTCTTTCCAGTTCAGCACTGAGACAGCATCATTTATCCATTGCAATGCCGAGCTGACAGGATTGTTAAACCTCTCAAGTCAGTATCATAATAGTGTGAGTTTTTCATCACAGAGCTAGGCTGCGTAGAGAGGTTTAAACCTCTCTAACCAAGTACAGGGCTGCAATGGGAAGAAAGCCCCATCGTCTTGCAGAAATGCTTCTCCTCCCTCTTGTGCAGTGCCATTGCTTAGGGTTTTTGAGTCTCCTGCAAGTCTCATTCATGCCCAAACACTTAACATAGCAATGTTAAGATAGACTCTGTTGGTGATTGACTTATTAGTAACTTAAAATTTCCAGACAGACTAGACCAGGCTTGTACAACTTATGACTTATCAAGCTAATGTAGACCACCAGCCATGTACTGTATCCTGCTTAGGTCTTGGCAACCTGCCTGTTTTGGCAGTCTCATATAGGCAGCAGAAAAGTGTAAAGTTGCACAAATCCCTAGTGGGCTGCATTAATTTGATGGGTCATAAGTTGTCAAGGCCTGAATTTTAGTTAGCACTTGAATGTAAATTTTAGTCATTTTAAGTCCCATTGATTTTAATGAAATATTTAACGATGTTTTTGACTTTCTAACTGAAATCAATAGGAATTAGATTCTGAACTGTATGATAAACAGGTCCTGTCCCTTGGCTATTCTATTAAGGCAATTATTGTTGAAATAAATGGAAATTGCACTGGAAGCAGTCTTCATAGCCTTTGGGGCCTTAATCTTTTAATTCCTCACAGCTACGTTAATTAGTACATTATCTTGAAAAATCAAAATAATATTTTGATGCAATCTTGTGTGCCATATAATTATGTTTTCTTCAGCTACCATGCAAACACTTTCTGGGTCACAAATAACCTTCACACGGGGGGAAAAATTGTTCAATATCCATAGTTTATATATATTGAGATACCTTTTAAAGTGCTAAACAAGAATAAGTTTTTTTAAGTGTTGTAAGTGCTGTTGTTGCAAGAAATTTTGGACTAGCAACCCGTTATATGGTAAAAAATCCATGAACAAAGAGTGAGACAATCAAATGAACCAGACAATCAAATGATATCTTCACATTGCAATACAATTTTAGTACAGTCCAGCTGAACGTTATTTGAATGTTAAGTAAGGGCACAACCCACTGGGAAGTTTTCTTGCAAACAATCCCCATTAAATTAAAGAACAGTGGAAAAACACTCTTGTGCTGTGCCTGTTCAGCTGGGCTGGGGTCATAAAACATCCCAGTGGATTTCCTAGACACTCATACATCACTATCTCTCCCATCCCTCAGCCACCATGTTAGTCCTTCCCTGTGACTTAGCCACCTCTTAATCAACTTCTAGATGTGAGCAATTACTGTCTTGTAATTGCTCGGGTCTTTATAGCTGCAGGGATAAGCCACTTGTAATGTTGTATAGCTTCCCCAATAAAGTGATGCTGATGTGGTAGCATCAGATGGTGCAAAATGATGCAACTGGGAACCCTGAACTCCAAAATGCCTTGTTCCTTCTGTGGTTACAGTCATTCAGTAAGTCAGTCTGCATTGTGTACGACATGTTGCCCTCTTAGTCTGCCTTCAAGGCAGTGCCTCTGCCACCATTGCTAAGTGGTGACAACAGACTAGGGAGATAATTGCCAGCCATCTTATAAAATGTTTTTGTAAATTCTAGTATCTTTTCAGGGTTGGGGTTTTGTGGAGGGAGGACACTTGGACCTAAAGTGTATTTGCTAGGCTGTACTTAATTCCTCCCCCTTTAAAATCTGTTTCCTTTTTATGTGTTTATAAAAAGATTTCCACATACCACTTTTCACATAAGAACCAAAACAGTGCACAATAATAAAACAACTGTCATTAAAATAGAATAAATGCACAATAAAACAATGAACATACGATAACCGGGAAGAAAATTGGTACCCAGTAATTCCCTGGGTAAAAAAGAACATTTTTTCACTGCCTGTAGAGACCTCCCTCTAAAGGCGCTCACTGTATCTCAGGGAAGGAGAGGTGAGAGAGAGACTGTATGAAAATACAGGTGCCATTATAGATCAACTGATGCAGGTTGTGGTGCCATTAAAGGGGCTTCCTTGAAGATATTAGTGAACAGAGTGATTCATATGGGAAAGACACTCTTTTGGATAGCCTTGTCCTGAGTCATTCAGGGCCTATTAAATCCAAAGTAAAACCTTAAACTGGGCTTGGTAGCTAAAAATGCCAGCTCCATTTTTGTCACATAAATGCAGGTAGTAGGCATGGCAGTTAGCAGCCCAGCTTCAGCTTTCTGCGCTTGTTGTGGCTTCCAAACCAAGCCTAAGGGTGGCCCCACATATTGTGTAGTACAGTAGTCCACTCCTGAGCTTACTGACATTGTGGCCAATGTATCTCAATCAAAAAATGATCATACTTAGGATATGAGACAAAGCTGATGAGAGGAGCTCCTACTCACAGTGTCTACTTGGATGACCTGATCATCACTGGTGGCCCATCAAGTTGACCAAGGCTATTTCAGTCTCACAACTAGACCTGAACTCATATTGGAAAATATCTAGAGTGCCTGCAGCTGAACTGCCACCACTCTCTCAAGCACCTTATCTCAACAGGGTTAGCGACCAGGTGGGCATTGTTAACAACCTCTAGGTCCAGAGTGGCTTTCTTTCCAGGAGTGGAGATGCCACTAGCTCCTTAATTGTGGCAGGCACCACACCTTCAAGTAGCAAGGCATTAACCACATCCTGGACCTATCCTTTCAATCCCCCTCAGGTAGCTTGAATTAGCCAGGAAACATAGTCAGGTGGGCAGCTACAAGCACCTTGGTCACAAAACCGCAAAAGGCTGCAAAAGCTTAAACTCATAAAACCAGATCAGACAGTACACCTTATATGGACCTGTCATGACCATGGCATGCAAATCATTGTGATCAATACAATTCCACTCTCAGTGTGCCTGGCAAATCCATCACCGCAGAAGGGTTCCAACATGCCATGTACTGGAACAGATGCTAACAACTTCTCACCACTCAGAAAAGCTCTTTTGGGTGGCTACTTGAAAATGCTACAGCAGCAACACAGTAAAGCCCCCCAGGATAACCACTGTGGGGTTCTCAAACACCATGCTCAAGAGTAGGAATGTCAGAGAATTCCAATGGAAATGGGAGAAAAAATGGCCAATGTTCACTTATTTGTCCCATATCTGGAATGGAAATCTATGCAGTGAATAAAATCCATAATGGTTGTGGTGGTTGCTTTTGGTCCATAAACAATATGTAAGCGATTACATTTCTCCTCCTCATGTGCATCGTGTTTCCTTTGCACTGAAATGAGTGGAGTAGAAAAACATAATGACATTGTAATGAATTGTGTGAATTATGCGAGTTAAATAATTCCACTACAGCAGAAAGCAATATGAATAATATAATTTTTGGCAGAAGACGAAATGTATGGGGATGGAAACAGTGTTGCATGAGATGGGTGCAGGGTAGAATGAAAAACAATGGCTTCTAACATCCCTAATCAAGACCAGCTCAGTCAGGGAGGCCGGTCCAAAATTGCAGGTCCCCACAGCCTGCCCCAAGGCAAGGAGATCTCCTGGGGAGAAAGAAGAAATTTTCTTTGGATATTAATTTAGAGATGTATGAAGTTTTTCATACTGTGAGCTTTTGTGTGTGTCTTTAAAAAAACAACAACAACACACAGGCACATGGGCAAGCTAGAAAGATTTTTAAAAAATCTCACCAATTATAACAAGAGATGCAGTGATGCAGCTATGGTGCCTATTTGTCCAACACACCAGTTAGGAAGACACTCTCGATTTGCTGGGAACTCTTCCTGTCTCCACAGTTGGCCTCTGTCTCTACTTTGAGAAACTGAATCACTGCAATGCAGTCAATGTGAAACAAACAAATGAGGTTGAAGGAAACACCATAACCTTCCTGAGCAGACATATTTTTCCTATCAAAATGCTCTCAGCCAGATATCAGGCAAAGCCTTTCCATCAAATGAGCTGGAAAAGTTAAGTATCAGGCAGGCTGGGGTGAAAAACCCATGGCAACTGATATAAGAGGCCATTATGCAACAGAATGCCTCTGCTTACAGGAAACACAGTGTCGAACAGATCATTTAACCAGCTGCAGCTAATTTCAGGTCATACATCTCTTCATTAATATCAAGCTCTCACCACACAATCTGTGCTCAGTGGGCAGCTTTCTTTTCGATCTACGGTACTTATTATCTGGGTGAAAAACAAACAATATTGGCAGTCACTCTAGGAATGAGATCACGCAGGTGGTCATGCAGGTGTCAGAAGCACCCCTTGCATTTTTATGTAGCGACATTCTTTATATGTAGGGAAATAGACTCGGGTGGCTGGAAAGATGTATGCCTGTATCATTTCTGAACTATGTGTTGCATTTTTACCAAAAAAAGAGAGAGAAAGTCTGTGAAAAGAGGCTGTGAAAAGAGGCTGGGTGGAAATATGCAATGACATTTGCAGATTACTTAGATAGAAGCCTTCTGGAGATTTCAGATCTACTTCTTGCACGTGTTTCAGAAAATGACATAAGAAGTGGCTCTCCTGTTAGTATGGTCTGGTGGAGAGATTGCCGACTTGGTTCTGGCTACTTTACTTCAGATTTGGCCCTTGGCTAAGTCAATCTCTCAAAATGTGCCTCCATATTATTTATTGTGCTATGACCAGTACAGATAACTATATGGCAAGCAGGAGTGCTGTGTCATTGTTTTTTTAACTTATTAAAGAAGTCAAAATTTGTGATTGCTTAGACAAAAAGGTCATGCCCATCATCTTCCTGGTCATTGTCCTGTCCTTTATGCATCATGGTAAGATAACTTTAAGAGAAAACCTATTCATTCCATTTGCCATTTTCTTTTCAGAAGAAGAGCTCAACTGGATCAGTTTAGCATCCAGTTTCCAATACTGGCAAGCCACATGCTATTTAAATTACCAAGTTGTTATGTACTGAAGTTCTTACCCTGGGCCAGCAGGGGGATACTGTAGATAGTTTTCACTCAGGTCCACATATGCAAATAAGGAATTGAAAGTGATGTTCAGTGATTGGATAGTTGCAGAAAGTTGTTACTGTTGCATTGTAGTGGAGCTCTATATAAGCAGGCTGGCTGAACCCTTCAGTTCAGTTCTGTTCTGGCCTGTGAATAAACAAGAGCTGTTTGAAGAATCGCTGTGTCGTCTGATATGTTCACCCACAACTTAACACAAGTGATTTTTAAATGATCAAAAGCCCCCTATCATATCACAAGGTGGAAAACTACTTACTGTAAAATCTTACTCAAAACCAAAATAAGATACAATGGAAACATAATCTTTACAATGAGAAACCATCAATAAAATTAGAAACTGAGAAGACTAGCCAAATTACAGAATGCAGATCAAAAGCTGTCTCAATTACAATGCAGTGCAACAAAAAATTGTATTTAGGATAGTCACGGCAAACTAATGAGCAAATCAAGCTGCATTTACATGCTTCTTATACGAAACGGAAGTCCTGTAATAACTTTAAGAATACAAATAGGCTAGTCAAGTGTCACATTAATATCTTAACAAAATAAAATCCTCCTTCCAGTAGCACCTTAGAGACCAACTAAGTTTGTTATTGGTATGAGCTTTCATGTGCATGCACACTTCTTCAGATTAATATCTTGTTCTAAGATAGTGGTTGCCAACTACCACATATTAAAACACAAGTAGTATAGTGTAATTGGAAACACAAACAGTAGGGATATTTTGGAACTATATACCAAAAATAATAATATTTCTTTATTGTGAGATTACTCAGCAAAGCATTTTAGAAAGACTAACTTTGGACGTGCACACTTGTCATGCTAAACTTTTCACAACAAGCCTTCAAACACACAAGTTCATACATAAAAACACTCATTTCTGGTGTATTTTTTACAGTAACCTTTGGTAACTGTAACTGATTACTGAAAATAGCTATGGCTTAGTGAATATATGACCAAAGTTGTCCTATCGAATTGATCCATGTTCACACAGAAGTAAGAGCAGTTGCTTCCAGTGGGACCTTTTAAAAGTAAATGTCCACAAGCCAATACAGAGTTTAGCACACTTAAATTAACTGACATCAATGGCCTTAACTGTGCTCAGCCTTGTATTGGATTATGGATAGTACACTCACGGAATTTGTGTGGTAGCCAATATAGGCAATGAAGCTTGTATGTAAAATAATAATAAAAAAATTCATTTTTGGACAGAATTCAATAACACAGTGACTTTCCTCTTCCATATTTGGTGGTTTCAGGCAAAAATGTGCAGGCAACCCCCACCCCACCCAATGTCCTTGCATGCATCAGGCCCCCCTGTGTCTCCAACCATGTATCTCTGTATTGGGTGTGGAAGGTCACTTCCACTGGAATGTGAGCAAAATGCCTCATGTGATTGGGTACTCTGCTTCATCATAGTCCTCAGCCACACAGGTGGTCCTATTTGCATTCAAGTGCACCCCCCCCGCAACCCCCCCCCCCGCTCAACATGGGGATGGCGGTTGATGTAAGGTGCCCCAGGAAAACTGGGGCTTGCCTGCACATCCTGTACCCCCATTAATGGATACAGAGTATGCATGTTCAGGCCTGAACATACAATTTGTCTTCTAACAAGCTTGATGGGTGATGGTTAAAAACCTTTTAACCACTGTTAGAAGATATTTCTCTCCACAAAATTTAGTCTGAATCAACACCAGGATATTTTTTAATCATAAAGTGATTGAACTCACGATTTTGGAATTAAGTTGGGACATGAATAATTCAGCACTTTTCTCTTCCTATACAGCATGGAAAATACTTGTAATTTTGATTCACGGTTTCAGCTAAATAAAAAGCTGACAATGCTATTTTCTGACCAGCCACCTGGCATGTTCTTTCAGAAGAGGCGCTTTTGACCATAACTCCCTTTAAAGTAACAAATAGAAAGAGAATGACCAGTAGGAAGAGAAGTTTCCTTTATGGGAGCTATTCCCTATCCAGACATGCAAAGAAGGGCCTACATATACAAAATGCCAGAGGCACACTTTGCAATCAGGAAGGCATTGCAGCTATTGCTAGCATCAAAATAATCATTTTACCAAAAAATAAATAAAAAATGTCTTGATGATTTAACAATTCTGTTTCCCACTGTGCTATATAATCACTTGAAAAATGGCGAAAGATTCACCCATGTGATCCTGCTGTTTAATTATTTTATTATATGCATTTCCAGAACTTTCTTTAAAAGTTGGAAAAATTTGTTTTGTAAAATGTTCTGTCCAGCCCATGCTCCAGAACTATCCTATGAGGCTTTCTTTAAATGGAATCTGTGCTGAAGATGCTCTGATACATGCCGGATGGATTGGTTTTTCTTCAATAGAAGATATAACCACCATTAACTCTTGCTTGTTTGGTCACGGAATTTTATTTAAAAGGGATAGGGGTAATGAGGCCACTGAAATACTGAAGTTCAGGCTCTAGAGCAACCTTTCCTAACCTGATATATAATGCTTGGAAACCATTTAAAAATCATTCTGTGTAAAACCTGTCAGAGTCCACAATAACTTTAGGTAGCTACACTTTCTTCATGGGAGATCTTATACCATTGAGTTAAGCTGGTAACCTAGTGACAGTTAAATACCAGGGATATGAAACTTTCAAGAGGGGTGAAAACAATAATAAACTGTCCTTCATCAAATGAATCCAGGGAGGTGTACAAAGGTGTGAATAAATCAAATCTATCATTTAACATATAAATACAATTTAAAACCAACAAATGAATATCATAGAACACAGGACAAAAAAAATAAATTGAAACCTGAGCAACTAAAGAGTAAACTAAAACAAACGATAGCATAAAACACTAAAATGCCCATCCTCTTCCTGGCCTTGACTAAAATGTCTTTTTCTGGTGCTGGAAAGCATGTAAATGTCAGGGCTAGGATTGTCTCCTTGGGGATGGAATTCCAAAGCTGAGCGCTCTAATAAAAACATAATGACTCTTCACTAAAAGAGGATACACGGACTGTTATGGGGCAAGAGAAGAAGAAATCCTTCAGGTATTTGAGTCTGAAGCAATTTAAGGATTTAGGGGCAAGCACCTGCACCTTAAATTAGGATTGGGAGCCAATGTAAGACCTTCAGGTTATGTATAATATGAACAAGTCTGGCTGTACCTAACAGAGGCCTTACTGAGGCTTCTGGGTCACTTTTAAGGGCATTATGCACAACACACAACACATTATAGTAACAGGACTGAGAAGCTACTAGAGGATGAAGCTGGTAAAAGGCTCTCTGAGCCTCTGATGCCACCTTGGCCTCAGTTGTTCGTGCTGGATCCAAGAGTGTACCCACACTGGGAACCTATTCTTCCAAAGCATCAAACAGGATATACACTGGTTTCCCATACCTGAGAATCACCCACTCACAGTGCCTCCATTGTGTCAGGATTCACCTTCAGTTCATCAGACATTAGCTCTTGGAAGTTTCTTCTGCTAACCTAATTTACTTGGCAGTTAACAGCTATGCATGATTCTTTCTTCTATTATTAATTATGTCCTCCTTTTCTTTCTTTCTTTCTTTCTTTCTTTCTTTCTTTCTTTCTTTCTTTCTTTCTTTCTTTCTTTCTTTCTCTCTCTCTCTCTCTCTCTCTCTCTCTCTCTCTCTCTCTCCAGAATTCTGTACTGTACTAGGGAAGTTTCTTCAAAACAATTATTTTTATAGTGTCAGTGTTTCCCAACAAGCCACTTTCCACAAGTGGCAGTGGAAGGGAACAAGTAGAACTGAATTCCACTCCCACTTCTAATTCTCCTACATCCACCCTTATATAAATGGGTACCAGAATGAACCTGGGTGTGCCAACGGTAGGAATAGTTTCCCCATGTGCATCATAGGACTGTTGGTTCAAGTTAATTACCAAGAAGACTGGAATGAGCTTTTATTCTTTAAACATTCTCTAAACTCTCTCCTAACTAAATTCCTCAAATGTTTGATGTTCAGTAATCAATTTTTTTTTGTCATTCTAAACCACAAAATTAGATGCAAATTTCTGTAGATTTTCTCTTCCTTCCATAGATTTTAATCTGAACATTAATGTAGCCTTGAGGCCAGCTAACTTTCAAGTTCAAAAAGTTCTCAAATTTTGTACAGGAATAGCCTCACGTTGAGATTATGGTGAAACGTCTCTTTTTTGCTAGAGTGTGTCACCTTCCGACACTTTAGGAATTAATTATTTGATCAAATGCAAGCTAAGGCCAAGCAAGTCAAGCTGACACATAGTCCCAAAAGATTAACTGTATATCATTTACAGTATCAGAGCAAGACATTACTCTTAAAATTAAACACTAGTCAAAGCAGAAACCTGAATCCAGTTTGTTGGTATATGAGCTGATCTTACAGAGCACATAAATTCACAAAACAGGTAAGTCCATTGGGTTCTCTATCCCAGTGGCAGTATGTATTCCAAATGGGAGCAGTTATTCCTATCATGTGGATGAATAAATATGGAAGTAGTATTATGTTTTCTATCCTATATGTGCAATACACAAATACATCCATAATTCAGACTGTTGTAGTGCAATTTTGTAGTGTTTCTTAAACGTGGTTTTAACTGTGCTATTATACTACAGTACTGTGAAAATTAAAAATCTGGATATTCAAATTCGGACAGGTAAAAGAAGAGTCAACTAGATACTGTAATGCCAGGGATTACATTGGAGGCCAGAAGAATCAATGCTTGGCTTCAGTATGAGATGAAAAAAGCCAATAGCATTGTTTATGTGCACTTGTGAATTGACACCTTACTAGCTTTTCATTTTAAACAATCGTAGTTTGGATTAAACACTCGTTTTTGCAAGCCCACAATTTCTCCTGCCTTTAAAAAAAAGCTGAAAAATTAACTGTAGTGAATTTAGGTAGTGAAATGATTTTGAAAAATCATTTGGGAAGCATGATAGATGGATGGATGTATGGATGGATGGAAGGATGGATGGATGGATGAATGAATGAATATCTCTGATGTTTTTAATTATACTATCTAAGGAATAGGGGAGCAGAATAACAGCAGGACGATTCTAAGACAAGTTATGGAGATAGGCTTTTACGGTTGGTTACATATTAGTAAATATGTGGTATCACTACAATGGTGCCCCGCAAGACGAATGCCTCGCAAGACGGAAAACTCGCTAGACGAAAGAGTTTTCCGTTTTGGAGGTGCTTCGCAAAACGAATCTCCTATGGGCTTGCTTCGCAAGACGAAAATGTCTTGCGAGTTCCTGCGGTTTTTTCCCCCTTCCCCCCCCTTTTCTAGGCTGCTAAGCTGCTTATCAGCTGATCCGATAAGCCGCTAAAAGCGCTAATCCGCTAATCCGTCAATGGGCTTGCTTCGCAAGACGAAAAAACCACTAGACGAAGAGAATCACAGAACGGATTCTTTTCGTCTTGCGAGGCACCACTGTATTGTTTATCACTCCTGTAAATCAGTCTATAGTCATTTCTACCAAATGCCCTCACCACTTCTGTAAAGCTTAACAAACTTTTATAGGGAGAAATTTATAATCATGTTAGTACAACCCATGTTGCACTGTGTTCAGTTGAACGTTTACTTGAAAACGATAAAGGAAAAAAATGAGCCCCATCCCGTCCCTGTCCACTGCCAGGTTGTTGTTGTTGTTGTGGTTGTTGTTGTTGTTGTTGTTAAAAACCCCCCACTCCTTTTCAACATTCATTGCAACTTTCTGCAATGGAAAGTGGTGAGGGTGGGGGTAGGGAGAAGAATCTCGCTGTCCAGGCTGATCAGGCAGGCAGGCAGGCAGGCAGGCAGAGCGTCCTCTCATATCTGCTGACAAAAAGGTCACTTTGCTAGCTTTTATTATTCAGCTTCCACTCCAGATCTTGATTTTTAACTTGACACAAATAAGTCACTTCATGCTCGCCAGATCCCCAAGGTTGCCAAGCTGTTTTTGGATTATTTGGGATAATTTATTTTGAAAGCAGCCTGCTGAGTCTCTTTCCATGTACTGAGAATGTTTTAATGCTGTTTTGACTGTCACCCGCAGGAATGAGGCTGCACACCTTCACTCTCTAATGTTTGATTGGAGAAATGTAGGAAGAGAAGGGATTAACTTCCCACACCCTCTGCCTATTGCACTTTGAGCTTTGACAGATGCTAGCCTATCATTTAGCACACTCTTTGGGTACTTCCAGATGACCTGCTTATTGAGCATTTGTTTTGATTTGTTTGTGGGAAAGTTAGATGATGATGTGTCAAAGCAAGCATTATCCAACCCTTTCCAAACATCATTTTCCTTATCTCAAAAACTCATAAATATATTGGGGAAGCAGGTCTGTTATGCAAGACCTCCCAGTCTACTAAAATTCTGCAACCTGTATTTGCCACTATGTGATTTTGTTTTGTTTTATAATTGTATTCATCTCTTTCTCCATTTGCTCAAGGGGCTGCACATGGTTCTCTCCCTTCTCATTGAATCCCCATAACAACACTGTGAAGTAGGCTAAGCTGAGAGGCAGTGGCTGGCCCAAGGTCCCATAGTGAGCTTCCTGGATGAATGAGGATTTGAACCCTGGTCTTCTGGATTCTAGACCAACACCTTAACCAGAACCACACCACAATGGTTCTTGCATCCCATCCAAAAATAGTGCTCAAAGTCTCTTCCTGTTACTAAAATGATATGTTTGCTAACCAGTCCCATGAACCACTCAGACCAGCAGACTTAGCAAATGTACAGTCTATAAAATATATACAGAAGTAGCATACAATTATTATAGCTGTGGGTAAGAACGTTTCCTACTACAAGACAATATTCTTGGAGGAGAAAGATGATTTCTGAAATGTTCAAAATACTTAAGTAAAGGCATCCTGTTTTTTGGAGATCCCTTTCTGCACTTTACATATTCCTAGGCAAATTCAACCCAGTGCAGAGTCTTGGGCTGGTGACTACTTGTTCTGTAAATCTCAGACAACATTGTCAAAAGGGGAAAATACAAAGTCGCAAAAGACTGAGAACAATCTAAACCTTCCCAGCATCTAAAGTCTCCTCTCTTTGCTGAAAAATGACAGGCGTTATAAAAGTCCACATGCCCATGTGTGCTCATACTTTCCCCAAATCTACATGCTGTCAAAATTGCCTTTGCTGGGTTTCTGCATGTTTGGTGCTGGTATATTATACCATCCCAATTACTTCAGATATGACATGCATTATTCAACCCCCTCCCAGGCACAATAAAACAGTCTTTTTGTGAAAGAATTTGCTTAGAATTTTGGAAGAAATGCCCACACATATATATGCCCACAAGATTATCTCATTTTTAAAAGTTTGAAAGATTTGTTTGCTTGTTTCAGAAGAAAGCATGATTTCAGTTTCTCCAAGTAATGACGTTAGCCTTTAGAGCAATGTGATTTTCTGAGATTATGAAATGTTATTGATTGGAGAAATGGGGTAGCAAATGCATGCCACACACACAGCTGAACGATTTCAAAACAATACAAGCTATTTATGGTCCACAGACAGGAGGCAGTCAAAGAAAAACAATTATTCAGAAAATATGCAGCTGCATAGGTGTCTAGGAAGTATCCTCATTTTTGTAGGTAATGGCACCTGTACTTATAGAGACTTGTTTTCTATCTGCAAGCATTGCATATTGCCAAGCAATCGCTGCTGTTCCATAAGGGACCACTTTCTCACTTATCGCAAGGTTGGGGAACCTGTGGCCCTCCAAATGCTCTTGGACAGCAACTCTCATCAATCCTGACCACTGACTATGCTGCCCAGGGCTGATTGAAGTTGAGAGGGAAATTGAGTTGGGCTCCCCAGCCACTCCGAAGTGCACCAGGTCTCGATGCAGCAAAAAAAAAAAAATAATGTTGAACAGGGGGTAGCTGATGCAGTGCCCTCCATATGTTGTTGGCCCCTCAACTCCCATTAGCCACAGCCAGTATGGCCAGTGATGAGGGATGATGGGAAATGTAGTCCGTTAGCATCTGGAGAGCACCCACGCTGGCCTCTTCTGACATAGAAGCCTGGCAATACACATTGTTGGGAGCGCTTCCAGAGATAAACAGCAAAACCAGAACTGCACTGCAGCTCTGATGCTTTTCATGGGGAAAGCAACCCAGCGAGCTGGTTCCTGTTGCTGCCATGAACAGCTGAGAGCTGGAAACTGAGAGGACAGCCCTCTCACTCTCCCTCCCCTTGAGGAAGGAGGAGGAGGTTCACCTCCTGTCAGACCTCATAATGACTCAGATGATTACAGCTTTTCTACACACACACACACACACACACACACACACACACACACACACACGCTTGGCAAAGTTGATAGACACATGAAAGGGGCTTGTGAGCCTACTATGGCTGACAGCCGTCTGAGCCGAATGTTCATTTTATGCTGAATATGTAGCACGTAGCCACATCTTCATGTTTTCTTTAAGTAATGACATGTTGGGGAAAGGGTTATTATTGGGAGAAAGGAGGCTTCTTTCCCTGCTTTCCAGCAACAATTAAAATGACACACACACTCTGCCCACAGTTTTTCTTTCTTTCTTGGTCACCACAAACATTTGTTCATCTTCTGCATGGAGGAAACCTCTTTGTTGCATTTATATCCCGCCTTTTCTCCGAGGGGCTCCTTGTTCTTTCCTTTGCTTCAAATAAGGACAAACACATCCTCCCCTCCACCCCTTTGTTGTTTCCAACACTTCTCAGTCAAGCTCTGATATGGGAAGGTGGTCTGTGTTCTTCTTCCCAAGCAGTATCATGTGGAGCTAGCCAGGCTTTTCAGTGGTAGCCCTGGAGCTCTTCCCAGGCAATCTATATCCTCTGCTCCCGTATCTCTGGGGGGCTGAGCTCTGTTCAGGAGCCCAGGCAGCTGGTTGGGTGACCCAGATAGCTGGGGCAGGACACTACAAATCCTATGGCTCTTCTGTGTCACTGGCAGCAGGCAGATATGCTGGGGGGTTGATGGTTCCTGCTCCCCCTATGAGATTCCAGGTTTCAGTTCTGGTCAGGCCTGAGTCCTGACTTGTCTTATCGGAATCCTAGCTTCTGCTGTGCATGCATTTACCTCATCCAAACCTGAAGCTTGCCTTGTTTGATGCTGTCTTAACACGCATGCACTCCCCAACTCTGACTAGAACCCAGTCCAGCTGAATCCACTGCCCAGGAAAGAACGAGGAAGATGTCAGAAACGGAAAAGGGGCGGGGGTGGGAAGAAAAAGAAGCAACTGTCTGCTGGATTAAATAAAATAATTGTATGAAATGGCCACTAGTCTCCCACATACTTGCTTCCTCTGCGGCATTCGGTTGTCAGCATGACTTCTAATCTTGGCCTTTCAGACTAGTTTGCCTTTCCTGTGTTTGACCAGAGTGTCAAATATAAATACGTTTCACTGGCACTTCCTGAACACATTCTGAACCCGTGTAGGTCTTGGACTGCTTCTCCCCTCCTCCCACCGAAGTGTGGGAAGAAGTCAAAAAATGATTGATGGTATCAAAGGAATTGTCAACACCCTGTAAGTCCTAGGGCAATAATCCTTCTCCCCTCCCCGCCCTCCTGCCCCTGGCCTGGCACTCCTCTGGTTGTTTGCCCACTTCTGGCAACGGCCCATTAGTTAGACCAAAGAGTTTCGGATGGGTAGATTAAGACAATAAAGCTGAAACACACAGCATACCAGATAATCAAATATATGTATTCAACACTGCTTAATAACTGTTGCCAAATAAGACGGCAAATTCTTATTTGTCGTTTCAATTGCAAGTCAGCTTCCCACGTCTCATATCTCAATTCTCAAATGTCTGGTTTTGAGCACAGCATGACATTTGCAAAGAAAGAAATGAGATGCAATCATACATCATAAAACCAGGGAATGATGTCCACTTAAAGAGAGCAGGCTTGCTGAGCTGGGGCGACCATTTCTAGACAGCGCTTTTCTGCATCTGCTGCTGATAAGGCCAACATAATATGCTGCAACTAATGAGGAGTCCTTATTTGTATCAATCACAACTGAAGTCAGTGGGTAACATTGATCCTAGCATCTGCCAAGAAGGAGATGAGGCATATTAATACAAATTCAGACAGAAAACCAAGCTCCCTGTGTTGATGACAATGAATCTTTCCTGAAATCTACTTGGTATTTAGAAAATAAAGTCAATTCTCAGGCCCACAGCCAGTAGGTAAGCCTTGTGGGTGGGTACAGCATTATCCTGTACAGTATTAATTTCATACTTCCTACACAGATATAAGACACATACTTTCTGTCAATTTCTGCCACTGAATTCTTCTCACTAGAAAATTCGTATTTCAAAAACATTCATTCACATATGTATCTCAGTAAAAACAGATATGCTAAGCATGTTACATTGCATTTTTAAAGCGCTTCACCTACATTATCTCGCAACACATGCACCACCTTGCCCCCATGATTGGAGGGCGCTGGGGCTGTGTGATGTCACTGCAGCGTGTTCTCCATGGTTTGATGTTGCATGTGTG
The DNA here is from genome assembly GCF_965112155.1 of Podarcis liolepis. Lineage (NCBI taxonomy): Eukaryota > Metazoa > Chordata > Lepidosauria > Squamata > Lacertidae > Podarcis > Podarcis liolepis. The sequence continues at coordinate 66,176,010 of NC_139557.1, read as the reverse complement.
TGCCACGGGGGTGCTGACATGTGCATGGATGCCCCATGGCATGCATCACAGATAACAATGGCTCTCAAAGTGAACCATTCACAGTGGGATCAGGTGTTAAACAGGGTTGTGTTATTGCCCCAACTCTGTTCAATATTTTCATTGCCATGATCCTACACTTTGTTGAAAGGAAACTCCCCACCGGAGTAGAAATCATATATTGAACAGATGGAAAGCTCTTCAGTCTAAGCAGGCTGAAAGCAAAGAGTAAGGATACCGTAACTTCCATCATAGAGCTTCAGTATGCTGATGACAACATAGTGTGCGCACGCTCAGAGGATGACCTCTTAAATATCTTTGAAGGAGCTTACGAAAAGCTTGGCCTATCACTCAACATCCAAAAAACCAAGTACAAGTACAAAATAACCCCTCTGCAGCACCACAAATCCAACTCAGTTGTTTAACGTTGGAAAATGTTGATCACTTCTCCTACCTAGGCAGTTACCTTTTCACAAGGGCCAACATTGATGTCAAAATCCAGCATCGCCTGAGCTCTGCGAGTGCAGCTTTCTCCCGATTGAAGTGCAGAGTGTTTGAGGAACGGGACATTCGCAGGGAAACCAAAATGCTTGTTTACAAAACTATTGTACTACCAACCTTACTACAGTATATGCTCGTGAAACCACTTATAAATGCCATCTCCAACTCCTTGAAAGATTCCACCAACGGTCTCTCTGAAAATTTGTACACATCACTTGGGAAGACAGGCGAACTAATATCAGTGTACTGGAAGAAGCAAAGATCACCAGACCAGTGTCAAAATAATGATTCTTCAACATCACCTTCGTTGGACTTGTCATTTTGTGTGGATGCCTGATGATCGTCTTCCAAAGCAACTACTCCATTCCAAAGTTAAAAATGGAAAGCGTAATGCTGGGGGTCAACAAAAGAGGTTTAAAGACTGTCTCAAGGCAAATCTAAAAAAATGTAGTATAAACACTGACAACTGAGAAACACTGGCCTGTGAGCGCTCCAGTTGGAGAACAGCCTTTATCAAAGATGTCATGGGCTTTGAAGACACTTGAACTTAGGACGCAAGGGAGAAATGTGCTAAGAGGAAGGCACACTTGGCAAATCCACATCGTGATCAGCTCCCACCCAGAAACCAATGTCCCCACTGTGGAAGGACGTGTGGATCCAGAATTGGCTCCACAGGCACTTACGGACTCATTGTTAAAACCGTGTTTATGGAAGACAATCTTACTCGGCTACAAGTGATTGCAAAAGGAGGAGGAGGAGGATGCCCCATGGCATGCTTTTGCGGCTGGCATAGAAATTGGGGGTGGCCGGATCTTTTATTTGGAATTTTGTGGGGCCTTGGCAGCCTTGGTCTCACAACAGAATTAGGCTGCTGTGTTGGGTTCATTAGGATTGTTTTTTAAAAAATAAAATATACAATCCAGAATAGTAAAAAAAGTTGTCAAGATATTAGCCAGCTCTTGAGTTCTCCAAAGCACCTAATCAGGCTGGATGCTAAAGAAACTGAAGGTGAAGCAATAAAAGCTGAACATGATGTCGCTTCATCCAAGTCTGCCATTTTTCACAGACTTAAAATGAAGCACAGGAAGGGTTATGCAGGTATAACTGGATTAGCCTCACAAGGTGCCGAACAGTTTGTAGAATGAACCCTGGAGCTAATGGGACAAAGGAGCAAAAAATCTCATAGCTACTGGTGTCTGCTCCAGCACTATCGGAGTAATCCTTTACAGTAATCCTGTAAAAGGTATATTAAGTATTACTCCCACGTTGCAGATCACTGGCTTGCCTTAGAAAAGCACAGTTAGATGCTTATAAGTTCTGCTAAAGCACCCCTGTCTTAAAGGTAAATAGAAATAAGGTTCTATCTAGAAGAGAACACACCATTTTAATATGCTCTTGGAATCCAGCACAGCGTTTAGGGTTTCGCAATTAGGCTTCATAGATCTAGCAGATGGAGGCACTGTGCCGCTTCTACAAAGACCCTGCCGTCAAACAGTTTTGTAGCCCTATTATTTACTTGTATTAAAGCAGCTGGCATCCTATATCTATGAAAGTACTTAACAGCAGCTAAGGAACAGCAATATGCAGCAGACAGAATTTAAAATTGAAAGTAATATGGGAAAGCAACGAGCAGGATCTTTTGTATCTTGTTGACACACCCTTCCCAAAAAGGAACATGCTGGAAGAGAATTTTTTTTCAAGGAATTGGAAAGTCTCTGCTAATTGCTAAGGATTCCACACAATCCCAAATTAATTTTAAAGTTATATACTGTGATTTCAAAAGTTTGGGTTCTAATATACAGGGTTAAGCACAAAAACCTTTAACTGCTTTAAAAATATAATTTACAACTAACTCAGAATGCTCTTTTTAAGAATAACAAGTAGTGTTTTAAGAGCAAGTTAACCTGAAGGAAACAATGTCATTAGTGATTATATTAGCAATTATCATTATTCCTGTTGGATTTTTACATCTTTGTGTGTGCGTCCTTGCCCACCCACCTTTTTGCTGAACTTCTTCTTGGTGCCTAGCAACTGCTGCTTTTCAAGTGGCTAATGGTGACCATCTTCTGAATCCAATAGGATTGTGTGTGTGTGTATTTGTGTGTAGTTTAGGCTGTTCATAGGGAAACAGTAGAGGGAATTAATGCAGAAAAAGATCCAAACCTGCTAGCTTCATTCTGATGTAAGAAATAAGAGAGCTAGTTTCAGAAGTTGTGGTTTTTCATCACACAGGCAGAAACTAGGTGGCTTTGCAGTCAGCCCACTCATTTGGCATGGGGCCTCAGGTTCAAAGGGGGTCTCACATGTGGCCCCTTGTTAATTACTTAGCATAGGATAAGTTTCACAACTTGTTTTTGTGCGCAGCAGACTGTTAAGTTGTGGGTGAACATATCAGACGACACAGCAATTCTTCAGACAGCTCTTGTTTATTCACAGGCTAGAAAAGAACTGAACTGAAGGGTTCAGCCAACCTGCTTATATAGAGCTCAACTACAAAGCAACAGTAACAACTTTCTGTAACTATCCATTCACTGAACGTCACTTTCAATTCCTTATTTGCATATGCGGACCTGAGTGAAAACTATCTACAGTATCCCCCTGCTGGCCCAGGGTGAGAACTTCAGTACATAACACCAACCAAATTGTGATGCACTCGAGCAGCTTAAAGCTTAAAGCTACAAATGGAAACAAGTAAGAGATATGATTTGGTAAATGACACAATTTTTGTTAAATGATAATAGAGTTTGTCATACGCTTAAAATCAACTGTGACATTGTGTGAAAGCAAGACTACCCCTCAATAAATAGTGCATTTGCGCAGAAAGAAGACTAAAAAAGCATTTGTTAAATTTTATTTTTTGTTCAATTTATATAAAGCCCTTTATCCAAGGATTACAGGGTGGTTTACAGTATAAAAACACAAAATACAATACATAATAACCAACAAAACGATGCTACCACCACCACTCCCAGTTTAAAAGGCCTTAGATTGTTTAATTAGCCAAAGCCTTGGGAGAAGAGAAACATTTTTTCCTGGTGCCCAAAGATATGTAGGAAAGGTGCCAGGCGAGCCTTCTTGGGGAGAGAATTCCCCAAATGAAGAACCACCACAGAAAAGGCCCATTCTCATGTTGCTACCCTCTGGACCTTTCATGGAGGAAGCACATGAAGTAGGGCCTCTGATGATTATCACAGGGTCTAGGCTGGTTCATATGGAGAGCGGTACTGCGGGTACTGAGCCATTTAAGTCTTTATAGGTCAAAACCAGCACTTTGAATTGGGCCAGAAGCTAACTGGCCCCCAGTGCAGTAGGGCCAGGATCAGTGTAATATGCTCAATCAGTCTTGCTGTGGTGAGCAACATGGCCACTGAGTTCTCCAACAGCTGAAATGTCTGAACTGTGTTCAGAGACAGCCCCACATATAATGCATTGCAGTAATCTAACCCCCATTATGTTTCAGTCCCCCCCCCTCTCTGTATTATGCTGCTTCTTTTTTTATTCCTTGTTTTGCTTTCATGTGTTGTTATTTTATTTTTATTATGGCTGGAGACCTTAGCTTGTTCATTATTAGGGCTTAGCCCTACCAAGAAAAATGTCAAGCAATTTTTAAGGGGGAAAAATCTTCATAAAACTTCAAGCCTTCTTTTCTCAGTGAGGAATAAAATGAAAGGATATTAAGTGGAATAGGACCTAGGAGATCACAATAAAAACCACACTCAATGCAACTCACTGTGGGACCTTGGGCCACGCACTATCCATCAGCCTATCTTCCCTCACAGAGTTGTTGTGAAGATAACATGGGGAAGAAGAGACTCATGAATGCCACCTTCAGTTCCTTGGACAAAAAATGGAATGGCAATTAACATAATACTGGGGGGGGGGATCTTTCCAGTCTTCTTCTACCCAATTTAGAACTGGGGAATGCAGGCAAAATCTTGTCAGCTGAATGTATTTTGAAATTATTGGTGCCTAGTACAGGCTTCCTCAAACTTGGCCCTCCAGATGTTTTGAGACTACAATTCCCATCATCCCTGACCACTGGTCCTGCCAGCTAGGGATCATGGGAGTTGTAGGCCAAAAACATCTGGAGGGCAGAGGTTGAGAAAGCCTGGCCTAGTATATTGAAGATGCTGTCTCTTCTTGTGCTCATTTCCAATGCAAAACGTTTAAAAGCAGCAATTCATGCTGCCATACCACATGTAGGCTTTGCATGCAGAGTTCTCTTCTGAGCCAGCTCTGGTGCCATCCTACTTTTTGTACTGTAACAACAGAGTGTTTTATATTCTTTTTATTCTCACAACAGCCCTGCACAATTAGAGTAAATCAACAACAAAGAACGGTTCTGGGACCATAAACACCAATATGTTTATTACAGCCTGAACTTTGGGGGGCTGAAGTTCAATTCAGCAGATGAATCATTCTTGGTAATCCATGAAAATTTATGGAATAATACATATGCTAGCCTCTAAAGTGCTACTTTACTGCTGTTTCATTTTTGCTGAAAGCCAGGGCTAGTTGGCTACTCCTGTGATTGAAAGGATACCAGAGTGATGCATCCTACTTCACAGAATGAATCAGTGACAAAGAAGAGGATTTTTAAAGTTAAGTCTTCAAATTCTCTGGTATATTTGGCTTTTTAAAAAATTTATAAAGGTATAAAGACAGGGAGGCTTTTGCCAATTGGCTTACCGGGAAAGAAAATGTGCAGGCAGTATTCTATCCAATTAAAGTATGATGCAGCCCAAGGGGTATAACTATTAGCACCACCAGAGTCTCCTCGCAAACCACAGCCGCCTCTAACAAACTTGAGCAGGGGAGACCTGATTAGGAACTATGAACTTCAGAAATAATTGGCATGATAATGCAGTGTACAGTACCTGCCTCAGCAATGAGGAACCTCTATTTGTATTTTAAAAGGTTCTGCAACTGATTGTCTTTTCTATAAACAGTACAATGCAGAACTGGCACAGTAGAAGGAGCCTGCTGGATCAGGCCAAAGGCCCATCTATTGCAGCATTCTGTTCTCACAACACCCAACTAAACACACACAGCATTTTTTAAACCTAAAGAAAAATAGGAATGCAAAATATCCACACTTCACTCAAACATAAATGACACACACACATTTATACCTATAGTTCCAAACACAGGTAAGCAATTTTTGACATGATAGTCATTCTGCCTTATTAATATTTCTGCAAAGTTATTACAGACAGACTACAAAATCAAATGACAATTCACATTTGGGGAGTCATAGATTGGCAAATTTACAATTTTGTGGGAGGAGGACTTTAGAAGTAAATAAAGGCTGAAGACACCATTTTGTCTAAGAGTTAAAAGTTTTATGGGAATCATAAAACTCTGCAAAGTTCTTCTTTCATTCCACCATCATCTCTCATCAAACAGGTTTTTAGCAGCTCTTCAAACCCTGCAAAACCTGTTTACCAGAGATGACAGTGGGATAAGTATGCATATCATGGGCGATGCTGGTTGTCCTTCAACAGTCTGAGAAATATGTGCAAGGCTATGTACACATTAGTGGCTTAAAACTCTGTAAATTCATTTCCCCAGCTGCAGTCCAAGTCATGTTTTAATACCAGAGATGGGGCTGAGTGTCTCTTCACCTGATGCACATTACCTGATTTCTTTCCCTGCACTTGCAACCCTCCAAACTCTTATTCAACGAAGCTGCCGTCTGCTCATGTGCAATGGCTGTTGGAAATACACACACCTCAGCTTACCTGCAGCTTAAGTTTTCAAATCAAATGGATCTGGTTTAAGGGGAAATGTATCAAACAGCTGTATTTCTCAAAACCCACATGATACAAATGGATTGTGGCCAACATCATGCGTGCTCAGTTTCAAACACCAGCAGTGGGAGAACACTGGAGAAAATGGTAATGTATACTCTCTTGCCAAATAATGCCCAGTTCATTAGCTGAATCTCGCATCCTGCTTCCTCCTGCATCTACTACGGTATATAGTTTGGGAAATGGTTTGGACATTTGTCCTTTTGTTTGTTTTTCATTTCATGAGGTTGGAGTGGCAGTTCTTATTGATGTCTAGACACTGGACATCCTTCTGAATCCAGATGGCCGACTGAAACATCACCTCACTTACTTCAAGGTGCAAAGACTTGTAGCTCAGTGCCAAAGCACATGCTTTGCATGCAGAAGATTCCAGGTTTGATCCTGGAATCCCAAAGTATGACTAGAGAAGACAGCTCTTTGAAATGCCTGAAAGCTGCTGCCAATCAGTATAGACCAGTAAGAACCAATGTGGCACCCTCCAATGTTGCTGAACTGCAACTCCCATCAGGCTCGGTGAACACCAGCAATAATCAGGGATGCTGGGAATTGTAGTCTGACCTCTGGAGAGCGACACATTGGCTGCCCCTGGTTAGACAACGTGGCCCTAGATTGACTAGTGGTCTGACTGGTATAAGACAGGCTTCCTGTGTTCCAGGTCCACATGGATCATTATCCCAGTAGGTCTCTGTATCAGATTTTTGATTGCTATGATTCTTTGTATATATGAAACTGTGTCATTGGTTTTTTATTGCTTTTATAGTGAAATCACTTTTAGATATTTTTATGGGAAGCAATTCAGAAGTTAAATCAAATACATACATACATACATATGGTGCTTTTTTCTTAAAAAAAAGTTCAGGGTTTCTCTCATTTTCCTTCTCGTATTGAAATACTGCCCCTCAATGAGGCCAAACTTAGATTCACAAAGTGTTTAGGGGTATGCTTACCCCTGCATCCCCCCAGAAAAAAGCACTGCATACATACATACACACATGCATGTTTTCTAGTCAGATTTGTTTTCAAGAGGGCTCCTCTTCCTAATATATTATAGCTTTTATCTCTGCCTTTAAAAGAAAGTATTCTTCATCCATCTCTAAGGCAGAAAAAACAAGTTCCCCTTTCATCCCCTCCTAAAGCCACTGAACTCTTAATAAGTTCCAGTGTTTTCATAATGCTGTGTGAGAGCACAAGTGCACTTTACAGAGGATGTTGCTATCTTCACCTATGTTTACATAACATAACAACATTCAGAAAGCAAATAAAAGAGAGGGAACATGAATATCCATTACAAACAGGCATCCACACAGAAATGCATGAGTGGGAAGAACTGCTTTTGGAGCTGGAATGTTTTTGAAGCTGTTTGTTTTACCAGCTCAACAGACAAGGTGCTTTTAAAAAATAAACTACTTTCCTCTGCGGCAATGGTAGCTAATCCCAACTGCACAACGCTGCAAGACAAATTCCAAAATAAGTCCCATCTGCCCAGGTAGCTCTTATCTACCAGTACTTTTATTTGCTGCTTTGGATTGTGTCCAGCATTGTTAACTACTGGGAATGTCAACCCCACCTAGGAAGCCTTCAACCTTTGCAGATAATACCCTAAAACTAGTATCCCAAGAATCTATGCATGCACTCTGCACTGGAGCAAACTCAAGGAAGGTCTAATTTGAGGAAGACATTTCAGCAAAGAATCCTTTGGAATGGGTTTGGAGGGGATGAAGAGATAAGCTTTTTATTTGCATTCAACTTTCATTAGAGCTATATAATCCAGGAAAAGTGGGGAGGGAGGTATCTATTTTGGAGTTTGGTGAATATATTGCAGCAGAATGCAGAACTAAATAGCCTGGTAAGACTGCTGGTTGAAAGAATAACGCACACTAAGTTTATTACTCTTGGCAAACAATGCCATTCTGACTGAGTACAGGCTTTGTATTTGGCCAAAATGAAGCCAAGTACTGTAGTTAACACCATCCTATGCCTACTCATGCTGTAACTAACTTGGAGAGGAAGCAGGAAGGAAGTAAAACCTGAGAACGCAGTCTACCTGAAAACAAGTCGTTACTAAGAGAGACAGAATCCATCAGGATAGAGAACAGCTTGCCTTTTCAGGGAACTTATTTCAAGCGCTGCTGCTTTACTCTCAACAATTTATTTATTTTAAAATTATTTATCACCTTTTCTGTGTTATATTAAAGTGGTGTAGAGCATAATTAAAGGCATATTACATTAAAACAACTGAAAATATACCAAAAAGGAATCACATAGTAAACAAAGAAAAAGTAAATGAGCCAGTGACCAGCAATATACAAATGCATTGCTTCTTACATTAAAAAGCTACACTCCCCATAAATCATCTTGCAAAACCTTTTTTGTGCTCAAACATTGGCAACTACCTTGGAAGGATGGACCAAGGAGTGTCTAAGAAATGATCAGGTAGATTTAATGTTTGCAGACACAGAACCTTTTAATACACTGCAAACACTCTGTTTCAGCTTTCCATTTGCAAACTATACTAATATAGAATTATTAAAGGATTATAACCCTACATGTAAATGACCTAGCAAACACTGAGTGTCTTCAAATACTGAATCTATGAAGCTCTAAATAAGCACCGATTAACATATATCTGGACAAATTAAATTGTTATTATGCTAACAATCCAACCCCATGAACTTGGCAATGCTTTCCATCAAATTCTCTAGGATCAGGGTTAAAATATACATTTTGAAAAGCTAATTATTCACATCCTGATCTTGTTTTACAGTAGGAATTTTTTCTTGAGTTCCCATAATAAATACATTAGGCTCTATGTGCAACAAGACGTTTGCTGGTTTTGCTGCAACAGACTAACAGGAATGTTTTTGAAAATGTTCATGTTCAAGTATGATTAGCTATTGTTATTCCCCAGCATCTAAGCACCTGATTTTGGCAGAAAGGAAGATTGGTACAATCTTAGTACTGGATAAGTTTTCAAGTTACAGTATTTTCAGCCTTTGTTTTCTTGTGGGGAGGGCAGTTCAGAAAAGTTCAGTCTGTGGGCCATTTCTATTCAAGAGGTTGAGGCTCACACATAGCCCCTCAAATCTCCCCTGGAAGATTGGCAGGGGATCCAGGCAGATTCCAGGAGGGCAGGGGATGTGCTATTCCAAAGGCAGAAGTCCCTGGAGCCAACTCCAGGGGGCCATGGGTGCTTCAGCACTCACAATAATACATTTGTGGGAGCTGGACCCCCACAAAGTCAATAGGCAAAGTTGAAGCCCTTTGCTGTGGGGGCTCCCCCAATCTTTGGCACGAGATGGCATCTATGACAGAAGTCCTTGTGTGAACAGGACAACTTCCCTGGATACAACTTGTAGCACCTGTGTGACACGTTACAAGTGACACAGAAAGGAAGGATTCAGGCAGATTCATTTCAGCCAGTCTACACTGCTGGCTGATCTTGAGTTCAACAGGCTGGTGGCAAACCACAGAGGTAAGGCAGGAATGACTACATTATCTCACAATGTATTGCTTGAGTGGCACTGCCTAATACCTGGACTTGAACTTGCCCATGTGCCAGTAATTTTGCTCTTTGTCATAAATATTGATGGCACTATCTAAACAGTGATACATTGAAGTGTCCTATTATTCTTTGGATTGACTCTTCCCTGTCTTCTGCTCCACCTTTGTTCCAAATTGACACAGATAATTTGCAAAACTAATTTTGAAACCGGCACGTGTGCAGTCTCTCCCCCCCCTTCTGTTGCTTCTGTTCATTCATATCTGCTTTTTCTTTCACATTCAGGTGACTGACCTGCATAAGTGCCTATGCGCACTAACGGTGCAGGGAAGAATCTTAATGAGGCTGAGTGCTCCATCAATCACACCGAGAATCCTTTTTGTGCTGTTTTTGTGCCAGTGTCACACATGCTTGTGAGCATTCACAATCAACATTCTGGCAGAGGGGGAGGATATGAATTAATAGAAGGAATTGAGAGCTATAGCAATCTACCCATATGCTGCAGTCTGTATAAACTCCAGAAACGAAACCCGGAAGAATAGCAGATTGTCGACATATCCGTGCTACTCTCCAAAGAAGAACAGATAATTGGGTTCTGTGACAGGAGAAATTCAGGAAATAAATAATTCAAGACCCACCCCATTTGGAGCACGAAGATTTCATAAGCATCCTAATAACTACTAGCTTTTTCAAAAGCATTCACCACTGGAGTCAACATAGGTCTATGATGAACACCCTAGAATATATCTCTTCTCCCCCCACATTTCACTGTTGCAGGTTATATTAGATCTCATCACTTACTTAAATGCATTATTCATTCATGTAGCAAGAGTGATGAACCTGAACTCAAAAGCAAGTCCAGATGTGGGGTAATTTCTCTCAAAGCATGAAAGCAGTCACTGTGTTTGCAGATGATGATGATAATTTATCACTTATAAAGTGTCTAAAATTTCCCAAGCACTGTACAGAGATTAAAAGATAAGGACAGGGTCAGAAAATAAATAATTATTACAGTGAAAGAAGGTTTGTTGGATGCATTTGACTTGGCTTTTCTTCTTTCTTTCTTTTTTGCTAGTATCTATAACAACCGCTATGTGAGAACAAGTCATACAAGATTTCATCTACAAGATAAATTATTGCATTCACGAGCCCTTATACAGCTCAAGTTACCAGACTTTGCAAGCATATTTGACAAGCTCAAGTGAAAATGAATAGCAGAGAAAGCAATAAAGGACATGTGAAAGATTTATAGACAAAGCTATAGAACCTGAATCTACATAATGCAATAGTAGATTATATAGTGGAACTGCAATAATCCTATGGAAGAGGATATACATTTCCTTACTGTGAATATCAACAGCCATCTTCAGGTGTTTGCCTGAATGTGTAAGTATTAAAAAGTGTGTATAGAGACCATTGTGTGCACACATACACAAGCCTCACCCACAGTGTCCCCAGGCACATAAACTCCTCTTAGAAGCCTCTATGAGTTGAGGTGTCCTGTCTTTTCAGGATTCCCAATAACATGGAAGGTTCTAAGCACATTCATTCCAATGCTTGGAGAAGCGTCCTTCAGATCTTTGCAGTCAATGTTGAAAGAGGAGCCCATAAACCAGGGGCCATTGGGCCAAAGCTTACAGGCCCACACTCCACTCCTCTACACACTTTTAACCTCCACGTGTTCAGTTGAAAGCCTAGAGAGGTCTAGAATTCCTGAATGCCATGCATCTATGTAATTCGAATACCTTTGTGACAAGAAGAAAACTCCCCTTGTTTACCTGACATTGATACAAAGCTGCTGCAACTATTTAGACAGTGAGACTGTTCCCTTCCACCACATTTTCTGATTCCTGGGATCTGATTAATTCAGCATCCATGTGATTAAACCTTGCATGCAGTTGTTGAATGTATAAATAGCTTAAGTACAAAATGTATCCAAAATGGGGTGGCTTCATCATACCACTCTTTTTAAAAATGACAGTTATGCTAACAATATTATTCAACATGTAGATTGGTGTTCAACTGTTACAGTAGACCTAATGAAATGAACAGGTATAATGTAGTCACGTTAATTAATTTCAGAAGGTCTACTCTGAGGACAACTGAGTTTCATACCACTCATTAATATTTTTTTTCAAAGTGAGAAGAATAAGTTAAACAGCAAGGCAATCACTGCATGGATGCAGCTTTTTTTATTAGTACAAAAATCAGAAGGTATAACACAGCTAGTTTAACAATCACCTATTGTTTTTAAACTGTCAAAAGAAAAAGTGAAAATAAAGAATAGGCATTGTAAACTAACTGAGCTGGTCAGGTGGACAGTATAGAATCAGCATTGTGTTTTATAGGTGTGTAATATTCTGGAATAAGAGATTAATTTGAAATTCCTTTAGGGGGGAGGTTGTAGCCTATGATTTCCATGTGGAAAGCCCAGCATCTCCAGGCAGGGCTTGGCAACTCTTACCTGAAACCCTGGAGAACTCTTGCCAGCCAACATTGCGTGTTCAGACCCAGAAACCTCCCCCCTAAATAAATTCACACTTGACTCAAATTTTGGTTTTGGTTTTTGGCAGAATTTAGGCCACAACTTTATTGATTACAGAAAGTGACTGGTTGCATAAGCTCTGGTTCGACTAGCTCCCTGCACCCTTGCAGGTAGTGCTGACCCAGGGTTCCAGCATAGGTCAGCCAAGGGTGAACACCTGGATAAGCAGAAAGCCAGGAACGGGCTATCTCTGCCACCCAAATGTCCCCCTGGACTCAGGCACGGGCACAACCCCCTTTCAGGGATGACCAAACCATCGAGTCCCTGGATTCCTTTAACGGAATACCCTTCACATAGGGATGGTGAGAGCGTTCTCCCATCCCTATCACCTGAACCAGAGCCTATCTGCAACCTTACAAGTTGTGATGATTTGCTACGCAGAAGGCAAAACCCAAATGGCACCAGCCAATCAGCCAAGTGGGAAAATTCCTGTCATGCCCCTGTCCCAAGGACAGACGACACACGACAGCATACCAAGGTTGTTAAGTTGTGGGTGAACATATCAGACGACACAGCGATTCTTCCAAAGCAGCTCTTTATTTGTAAGCTGGAATAGAACTAAGCTGAGGAACTCAGTCAGCCTGCTTATATAGAGCTCCAGAACAATGTAACTGTTGCCATTTTCTAAAACTATCCAATCACTGAACATCACTTTTCGATCCTTCATTTGCATAACTATCTACAGTATCCCCCTGCTGGCCCAGGGTGAGAACTTCAGTACATAACAAAGGTCATCACAAAACCCTAAAAGTAGGGAGAGGTGTGTGTGTTCCAAATGCACGCGCCAAAAGATGAAGCTCTGGGTCATGTGCATGGGTATAAATAGGTCCCTCAAACTGTTTGGACTGCATCCCATTGACCAGATTGCACCCAGCTACAAGGGACCTACCAATCGGGTGTTGTGGCTGACCAATCGTACCCACCCACAACATAGGGTGTCTGTTTCCAGGTCTCACGACAATACGTGCCCTCTTTAAGGGAGGACCCGATTAGGCATTACATACAGAGCAAAATGGATAGTCCAACTCTGCATAAGGCAGCTCCTTATGTTTCTAAAATAAAACAGCATCTGGCAATTCAACAGCCCCCATGTGATTTGATTAAGGCATGAGTACAAAAACTTGGAAAACATTTCAGTATTTCCTGGTCTCTGCTGAATATATCATGGTGATTATCAATCCTGGAAAGCAATGCTCCCCTCTTCATTTTTTTCAGGATTCAGCTTTCCTTTCTTTTCATCCACCAGAGATCTTAAAAGCACACAGCGGGCTTCTCTAGACTTGCAGTCTATTCTTTCCCTCTGTTTCCTTGCTCTTGGCACGAGGACAAGAGCCAATAATCCCAAACTAGCATTCACTTTGGTGGGGTTTTTTTAGTTACACTTTGGAAAATGAGATGAGGAAAGGGAAAGTCAGATAGGTTTTGTTTTTTACTTAAAAGCTAGTTTGAAAATCTTAACAAAGATGCAGATCATATTTATACAACAAAAATACACCGTTAAATGTAAAGAAGGAAGACACAGAAGAAAAAGAAAGTCAATTTGAACTTAACACCGAAAACGCTACAGAGGAAATTTGTCAGACTTAGCAGTGTTAACCCAGAAGATAACTTTAAGCCAAGATTTTAATAAAGGGAGGTTTGGGTTCTTTTTAACAAGTACCGATACCACTCCACCCCTAATAGGCCAGAACCTATTTAAGGGTCTATAGCAGTTAGTTGCAGTTTCTGCTCCCTATGAAAACTCAAGGAACAAAGCATCTTTTAATTTTTACAGTGAACAAAATGCAAACACAGAGCATGGGGCGGGGGTATTACCATTTGTGTGGCATGCGAAAGCTATAATTAAAACCAGAATTCTGTCAGGCAATTTTACAATCCCCTGTCTTTGTTACTAGCTGCCCAGGCAACCAATGGTGTAGTTGTCTCTTCTGTTCCTGCAGAAGAGATTGTTAGATCTTTGCCCTAAAAATCAATGACGTTATTGTCTTGATTAGCCAGATGACATTAATAGAAGATGACATGGCCTTTCAGAGGACACCTCCTTTCTTCTCAATAATTTTAAATAAAGTACTCAGAGAAGGAAGTGGCTAAATTCCAAAGGAAGAGTTCAGAAGCATGTTAAGTTGTCCCCTATCCTTTTAGTATTCTTGATTGAATGATTTCCATTGTTGCTGAACTATTTTAAATGTAGGCACCCAGAAGTTAAAGAGCCCAGGGGATAGATTAAGCAACCGAACCATCGTATTAGACCTACGGTATTTGTTTGTAATATTGGTGGGAGAGTGGAAATTAACATAGAGGAACTATGTAATATATTTTCTAAGGCAGGACACATTTGTGACTGATTCAATAACACAATAACCTAAAATAAATAAATCCTATTTATAGAATTCCTTCTGTTTGTCCTAACTGGCTGCAAGCTAACCTAGTTATAAGCACTTTGCTGTGATCCAGATGAAAGCATGCATCCTTCAGATTTCCACAGGGCACAGAGCCTCTGTATTGTGTGTGATGTGGACTAGTTTTCAAAAAATAAAGAAACAAATATAGAGATTTTCTTAAAACAAAGATGAAATCACTGAACTAATTTCATTACTAATATCAGGCGTTTATTCACAACTTGGAACAGTTTCCTTTGATTTAGTTGGAAAGGAGAAATAAAGTTGGGTATCATCATTATATTGGTGACACTGAACTCCCAATGACCTCCCCAGAATTTTCATGTAGATGTTAAATAGCTTGGGGGACAAGATGGAAGATAGACATCACAGACCAATGGCTAAGATGTCAAACAGGAATTCCCAACATCACCTTCCCAGAAGGACTAGAACCACCAAGAAATGATGCCTCAAAGTACCAGCCATGAGGTCCATTGATTGCACAATTAAAGCCACAAAACCAACAGGGAACTCCTCCTACCTATCAAGTTCCTGGTATACATGCATACATACATACATACATACATACATACATACATACAACCTCTGGAGGAAGATGCTTGCTGGAGGAAGCCCATTGTCATTTTTAATTACTCTCTGAATGAAGGTGTAGAAATGTTTACTAGGTAAGGTAAAAGGTAAAGGACCCCTGGATGGTTAGGTCTAGTCAAAGGCAACTATGGGGTTGCAGTGCTCATCTCGCTTTCAGGCCAAGGGAGCCGGCATTTGTCCACAGACCGTTTTCTGGGTCATGACTAAACCGCTTCCGGTGCAACAGAACACTGTAACGGAAACCAGAGCACACGGAAACACCATTTATCTTCCCACCACAGTGGTATCTATTTATCTACTTGCACTGGCATGCTTTTGAACTGCTAGGTTGGCAGGAGCTGGGGCAGAGCAACGGGAGCTCATCCCATCATGCGGATTCGAACCACCAATCTTCTGATCGGCAAGCCCAAGAGGCTCAATAGTTTAGACCGCAGCGCCACCCACGTCCCTCTTGAACTATTTACTTATTAGGCATGCACTATTGGTCCCTGTGGAGAAATCCCTCCGCACAGCATCTACTACGAGGGGAATCTTTGGTAGGACCATTTCATACTTAGCTTGGGCTATACCCCAGCATCCTCTGATTCCCTTGCACGAGTGACACACTCAAAGGAAAGCTAAAATGTACATATAATTTCAGGGCATGTTCTTCCACTCAGGGGCATAGCGTGTGGGGGTCGGACATGCTGCTCACTCTGCCCTCCTCAAGCCAATGCTGGTGTCGCTTCGGTGCTGAGGACTGGCCAGGCGCAGTGGGCTCCTTCGCCTTCCATGCCCCACGTATCTGCCCCGGGTGCAGTGTAAGCATGCTCCACTGATGCTTCCACTCCGTAGCTACAGGGAAACACCCAATGCCACCATAATAGTTGTTTTGTTGCACAGCTAACATTAGATGAATTTTTATTTTATGTGCGTTTCCATTTTTAAAAATATACTGTGCTTAAATCCTTTGCAACAAAATTGGGGTGCTCATTCCAATAGTAGTGATCTATAGTGGCCCAATTTCTACTTGTCACTTGAGACGTTGGGGGATTTTAGGGAAATTTTGGCATAAATCATGTCTTCACATATCACAAACTTTGCTTTGGAATGTTGCATCTGTAGCACTCTTCCACACAGCTTGTTCCTCTGGTAGAAAGGTGGGGCCAGTTCTTAAAAAGAAGAGGAAGGATTTGTTTAAGTGTAAAACTGAGTAAATAATAAGGGGGGGGGGAATTGCAGAAATTCCAAATGTCATCACAAACAAGCTGTAGACAGTTCATTACATTAATTTGCATAGTCCCTTAGGTTTCCTGTAATGTGCCCTCAGTTTTCATGTCAGCATCCCCCCCATTGCAAATTCCTTGTATGTACATGTCCCACTTGAAGGGGGGGGGGACTCATCTTATTCTATTTTGACATTCTATCAGTCTGTGCTGGTCTTGAACCAGCAACCTTAGGAATGAAAAGTTCATACCAGCACATGGGGAAGGAAGCAAAGAAAAAGACAAATAATATCTGCCAATATGCTGTAAAAGTACAGCATTCCCCCCCCCCCACACACACCCTGCCAGCAATCCAGCAATGCTTTTTTGGCAACCACTATATGAACTGCTTATGCAACGTAGAAGGATTAAGCAAACTGGCATAAGGTTGCTTTAATTCCTGTGAGTGCGTTTAATCCCAGAGTGTTTATTTATAAGAACTGAACACAGTTTAATCATAAATGGGGGAGGGTCTCTTATAGGGATAGAAAATAAGAACTTTATAGGGTAATACATCACTAGCTGGAACCATTTGAACTTGTCGTTTTTGTCAAACTCTGAATGTACTCAAATTAACAACCTAGACCTCTTGTGTATTAATTTATTCACATATTTGAAACCTGTATTTTGGTTCAAAAATATCTAAAAGGTGGCTTACTAAAATTTTGAAATGCATAATACAAAAGAAAATAATAAAAACCCATAATTTTTCCTTTAAAAGCCCACAATAAAAAATAATAAAAAAGGAAACTGAAAACTACTTGAAATTAGCAGGAGCTGATAGAAAACTCTGACAATCCCAAATGATTGCACGGGGCAGGGACTGTCCATGCTCAGCACCTAATGATCTGTAGAGATGGGGTAGACTGTGAATTTTCCTCAGGTGAAACCAACAACATTGGTGCCACTGCTGAGTGGGCTCTGTCTTATGTAGCCCTCCACCATAACACCAATGACAGTGGGACCTAGAGCATTGTCATGAAGAAAGATCTTAAAATGCAGACAGATTCATGTGAGAGATTGAGGTCTTTATTGTATTCTTGATTCCAACCATTCAGGGCCTTATAGATCAAAGCCAGTACTTTGAACTGAGCCCAGGAACCAACTGGAAGCTGACAAAGTTACTGTTGACAAATGCAGTTTCATGTAGAGCATTCTGCAATAATCTACTCTTGATGTCACTAACATATGAATCCATCACTTAGGGGTCTTCCATCCACCTCACAGCCAAGGCAGCAAACTTCATCAAAATACAGACTAAAAAGGGCCAAGATAATCAGCATCATTCAAATATCCCTGAAGCTAGGTCAACGCAACCTGCCAATGGTTGAAACCTGCTTTAATGGTCTCCTTGTTAAATAAAACCAAAATGTTCTTCCTGAGCTTATGACAGCCATGGATTTGGGTGGCGGGGGAATAACACAATTTCCAGAGGATAATGCAAATGTTGGAAATAGTTGTACATCAGCTATGAAAGTTGCAGCTGGATACAGGGTAGGGTTGGTAAATCCAATTCGACAAATAAATTGCCACCAATTAACAAACAGAGTGATGTTCAAGTCAACACGCAATAAAGGCTTTAAACATGTCACACACAATGTTGTCGTCTGCACCTTAAACCTGGTTGCCACATATAGAGCTCTGGAACAAAGTTTAATCAGGTCTATCTATCCCTTTCCTTTTAAAAAAAAACAGTCACATTTGAAGACTCTGCCCTAAATTGTTGTCTTGGGGTTTTTTGTTTTGCCATACCCTTACAATGAATTGAGTTGAAAGCTTGTTTTAGCAACAAGCACAAAGCTTACTAAGTAACAACGGCCTTATAAACTGCCACACCAGTCTCTGAAAAGGATGAGGACCACATATAGTTTGCACAGCATGGCTATTGCCTGAAAACAGAAGAAACAGTGCAGCTCTCTTATCTGTTTACATACTCAGATAAGGGGTTCACGAAGTAGAAAGGTTAGGCCACACCCAGCCACCACTGGCAGATAACTAATCTCTCAGCAAACAGCTTCGAAATCCTTTGAGTCTGAGGCAAGGGCACACTGCACTCTAGTTTTACCCAAGCAAGTATAGGATGCTAATCCCACAAGCAGGCCCAAACTCAGCCCTTCTGCTACAAACTGCAATAATAAAAGTAGTGTGAGGTAAAATTACATAATAATGTATTCTGTTGAAAAGGAGAAGTAACAAATACCAAGGAATACTAATAATAATAATGATCGATAGCGTTTGTTACCCGCATTAAATCAAACCACTTTGAAAGATCCCTTCAAAGTCATATCTGCCTTTCTGAAGGAAGATAAGAAGCATGCTGCCTTTTAGAAAAAAATATTTAATTTTACTTCTTCAGCAAAACCCTAAAATAAATCCAACCCACAGGCTTGGCAATGTTTGTGAAACCCAAACTCCAGTCAGCTCCAGGCAGTTCACTGTGACGCACAAAGTCTATCGATGCTCACAGCATCGCTCAATGTGACCATGTGTCACATAGGCTGCGCAGAGTGCGTGCGGAAGTGGCCATTTTCATTGTGAGGGTCTCCCCCTTCCCAGGAGTTTCACTGCTCTTCCCCCACATAGTCCAGGCATGAAAAATCCCCCGGCAAGAAATAAAATTCCAGCTGTGGTCCAGGCCACAGGTTCATTCACGGCAAAGACCCACACCTACTTGCACAGAATGCTTTAGCAGATCATATTCCAACTATGACTAAACACAGCTTGCATTTCCATGAGCTGTTTTGCCCGAGGAAACGCAGTGTGCAAAGTGTGTGTGATTCATCTCAGCAAGAGACAGATAGAGGGTGACAGTGAGAGGCTCTGACTTCCCCAGCGCAGCCACAACACAAGAGGGAAGAAACCCAAATAGCTTTACTTGCCCGATCCTACCCTCATTCCTCAGAGCAATATGGGCTACTCATGGCTCACATAAGATTCCCTTGCCTTTCCAAGCCTCACTCTGGGCTATAATTAGGAAAGCTGATGTAGCATATTGGCCTAAGAGACAGAGGCTATGTGCACATTAGCGGCCTAAAACACAGCAAGGTCATTCTCCCTCCTACTGCATTTCAAGTCACATTTGCACATTGCTGTACACAGCAGAGAGGGTGTGGGGATAACTTTGCCCAATGTACAATACTTGCGTGGCTTTCCTATGCCCGAACCCCTCCCCCAATCCTATTCATGAAACTGTAATCTGCACCTGTGCAATAGCTGTCTCAAATGTACATCCCTCAGCTAAACTGAGAAATAAATGTGACTTTTCAAATTGGATGGAAGCTGGTTTGAGGGGAGAAGTATCCAACAGCAATATTTCTCAAGAAACTACAAGATGGGTATGAATTGTGGTTAATGGCATGTGAACATGGTTTCAGCACTTTCAGCTCCCGTTGCCTGTGGCTCTTACTGTCCGAAGGCAAAGCGGGTTTGCCTAGAGATGCAAAATGTCTGCCAGTGTTTGATATAAGCAGTAAGGCAAAGCATGCTGGTGAGACCAGTGACTGAACCTATCCTGGAAAGACTAGAAAGCTTTTGCTCGACCCCTGAGATATGGGCTCTCCTTGGCAGCTAGATATTATGAGGCAGCATAGAAGCCAAAAGCAAGAAAGGCTGCCTCTGTTCTATGAGGCAGTCATGTTCTGCATTCTGCCCGAATAATCATTCACAAGACACAGTGCACAGTGGCAATGCCCATAAGCTTGGGAGTGGCTCCCTCAAATATTTTATGGGGAGGCACAAAGGGACCTCAGCCCTTAGGAGTTGACTCCTATGGGTGGTTCAATATATGTTATATGGCATAGGTTTGGCAATTTTTGCAGGTGCCAGCTTCTGAAGAACTATTAAAGGAAGTGACAAGAAGTGGCAGTTCAGGTTTGGAGTGGGGAGGCAATATTCATAGCAAGGCTTGATTTGATCTGCCCATCTCCTTCCATGCCCATGTGTCCCCAGTCCACAAGAGGCCATTTCCTTACATCACCAAGAGGGATTCCCTGAAACCGAGAGCAGGGCTGTGCCTGACGCTCATCCCTCTCAGCCAGTGAAGCAGGCAGACACTTGTGAAAGAAAAGGGAACTGGGCTTTAATAATTAATTTTTATAATAATAATGATAAATTAGTAGTAGTAGTAGTAGTAGTAGTAATAATAATAATAATAATAATAATAATAATAATAATAATAATAATAATAATATTTTTACCCCACCCATTGTGGCTGGGTTAAGACTGGTGTGCATTTTCAAAGCCCAAGCAGTCCTTTCAGCAGGGATATTTTATTTGTTTATTTATTTAAAGAACTTTTTAACCAGCTTTTCACACACTCAAGGCAGCATACGGAAAGTAGAAAAAGACTGCAAAATAAGAACAAGGGAATAAACAGCACCAAACAAGCAAACTAGCCAGCTGAGCTAAAGGCTAAAGCTCCTCAGCGGAAAAGAGAGGATGTGTTTTGAAAATTCACCAGAGGAAAGGGAATAGAGAAGGGGAGTTGTTTACCTTGGGGTGAGTCTATTCAGCAGCCTCAGGGAATTTTGTGTAAAGGTTGTGTTTCTTGCCACAGCATAGTATTGAGAAGCATATTGAAGTGAGGAAAAATGCAAGGAGAAGTGTGAGGGAGCCCTTCCTTGAAAGGAAAGGGGAGATTTTACTGTCCTGTGAATTTTTACAGATCTCCATAGTTGAAGACTATGTGAAAGGATGCTCAAAGCATCTCCAGCCTTTCCATGTAGGGTGTGAAATGTCTCCTATCTGAACCCCTGGAGAGACTCTGCCAATCACAATAGACGATACTGAACTAGATGGACCAATGGTCTGACTCAATGGATCCAATGGAGCAATGGATCCAAACTACAAGAAAGAAGATTCCACCTAAACATTAGGAAGAACTTCCTGACAGTAAGAGCTGTTCGACAGTGGAATTTGCTGCCAAGGAGTGTGGTGGAGTCTCCTACTTTGGAGGTCTTTAAGAAGAGGCTTGACAACCATATGTCAGGAGTGCTCTGATGGTGTTTCCTGCTTGGCAGGGGGTTGGACTCGATGGCCCTTGTGGTCTCTTCCAACTCTATGATTCTATGACTCAGTATTAGGCATGGATATAAATCAGGAAGTTTCCTAGAAATCACCAATAAACCGTAATTTCCGGACCTAGCTTCCATTTAAAAAATAGAAAGTTTGTAGCATTTGTAGAACCTGAGACAGGAGACAAATTGTACATATGCTATCCTTCTTAACTTCTTGGCAGAAATCAGCCTGCTCCTCCTTTCAGTGTTTTAATTTACACACACACAGAAAAAAGTGCTGCAGAAGCCCATGGCATCAGGCAGCTTCTTGCGTTTCTAGGTGTTCCTCAGGAAGAGCCACTGAACTTCCCTTCTTGTGCCCCATAAATCAGCCTTTGTATATTGTTGTCATCAGCCCCAGCCAGCTGTGCTGCCTTAAATGGTGCTCCTGAGTTGCTGAATTGTGCTGGCATCAAAGTCCTGCCCTGCTATGGAGCAGGGAGCTGAAGGCCTTTGCTTCTTGGGATATGACAGTACTACCTCAGATCAACTACAAGAAGAAATGTTTTCTTCCACAAGTAGCTTTTATTAGTTCTTTTTTTTTTGTAAAGAAATGAAGCAACCTGACCGATACTATAAAATGTACAGAGTGCCCCGAGTCATCACATCACATCAGAGGGAATTAATCTGACCTTTGTAATTTCGGGAGCACAGAACTATTATTTTCCAGGCAGTACATATGTGCCATTTAGATGGCGGGAGCTGCCTTTCTCACAGCATTTGTACTGGCATGGATTAACCAACACTGTAAACAGCAGAAGAAAGGCAAATATTTGACCTCCTTTATTTATTGTTATACTAAAACACCCTGTTGGAGCAAGGATGTTACAGCGGCTCAGGCTAAGAGAAGGGGGGGAAAGCTTCTCTGGGTAGCATGGATGTAACCAGTGTGAGTGACAGCAGTTTTGAACAGGGAGGGGTGATGGTTCTAATTATCTGTGCCTCAATGTCACAAGTACAAAGTGGGAGAGATGATGCCAGGGTCTGGTGGGGCAAAATTCAGACAGCAAGTGAAAACCATAATCTGTAGGTTGGGATGGGTGAAACTGCCAATTGCGGCTTCTCTTGGTTTTCCATTTTCCAGTCTAAGGTTTGGTTCTCCACACTTGTACATCAATTTGCAATGAAAAGCACCAACATCTTCATGAAAATGTATCAGTATTTTAGTGTGGATTTATCCCAATATACACATTTTATATGCAGTTTGGCCTAATATACACACATATGCAGCACAACCTGCCTAGTGCCCTAACACAATATGTTTGTATATGGTTTTTTCCACTCATATATGCAGTTGTGTGCACACTTCACCCTAGTATGTTGTTGTTGTTGTTGTTGTTGTTGTTGTTGTTGTTGTTGTCTCATTACTTGGCTAGAGAAACTGAATGCAAAATTCAGAAAAGGGTGATTTTTGAAGGGTGGCTGTGTTTCAGTTTGTGCATTGTTTCAGAAAGTGTGAATTAGTGAGGTTTGCCTTTAAATGTGAAATGAATCCAATTCCCCCCCCCCAATCCCTACAACTGGAGGTGAGCATGGTGCTGTGGGGGGCAGACACTGAGGAAAGGGTTTTGAGTGTACCTCTTTAAGAGCCTGGTTTTAGTTTAACTGGACTCAACTGAAATCCTGCTGAAGACTATTGAGTTGTGCAGAACCAATTCAGAATACAGTGGTGCCCCGCAAGAAGAATGCCTCGCAAGACAAAAAACTCGCTAGACGAAAGGTTTTTCCGTTCGCGATTTGCCTCGCAAGACGAATTTCCCCTATGGGCTTGCTTCGCAAGACGAAAACGTCTCGCGACTTTTTTTTCTTTGACTAAAAACAAAGACATGTTTTGTTTATAAAGTTAATTTATTTTCCCTTAAATTTTTGAATTGCTCTTTACAGTATGTGTGACTTTAAAGAGCAGTTAATAAACTGTTGTTGTACCAAATTTGGCTTTGTTTGGACTTTTTTTGACCATAGGAACGCATTAATTGATTTTCAATGCATTCCTATGGGATTTCGTGCTTCGCAAGACGAAAAATTCGCTAAACAACAAAAATTGCGGAACGAATTAATTTCGTCTTGCGGGGCACCACTGTATACCATTTGGGGAGTTCAGGAGAGAGTAGACATTGTTTCGCTTTCCCCAAGCTCAGACTATCATTTCTCAGGACTCCTCTGTTTCTGGGCAACTGGTCACACACAGATTAATATAAACAATGGACATTGCTATGCACACTGATAGGCATGCACAATAAAGGTATAAACCTATTTACTTGGGGTTTTTTTTAAGGGGGAGGGGGTAGCTGATATATATTGACTGATCATATTAAACCTCCTGAAAACATTGCTATAGTTCTCCTAGCATTTGTTATGCTACGTTTCCCCCGCTTCAAATATATGCTTAAAAATTAATTGTGAAAATATTCAAGGCCACATCTTGAACCTCGATGAGAATGTTATCCCACCTATGAACTCTCAAACAGTGACCTTGTCCAGTACAAATTCAGGAGACATATTCAGAAATTCTGTCTCTTTGCAGTTATTGCTGTGAATACACATTATTAGTGTGCCAGTTTAATACCTCAACTATGGTGTGTTTAGGCTGGTCCAATCTGGGCAGGTGAGCCAAGGGGATAAGGAGGAACATTTGTGTTTTTTAGGAGGCCCATAAAATTAAATTGTGATTTACAGAACTGTGTTTCAAGGCCTTTTGTGTGTTTAATTTGAGTTTATATTGCAAACAACAGCCTTTCTTTGACTGATAACACTTTTTTATTGTGTTTTGTTAGGGACTTTTCTTTTTTTAGACTGTGCTATTGCAGAATTCTGTATTGCTTCTGCTCTTATCTGTCCTGATCCCTTTGCCTTCATTAACTGTTAACCTTTCCTACGATAACAAGAGGAGACTCTTTAATTTTCTTCTGCCCGATGAGAGAGATTTGAGAGGCATACCAAGGCCATGCATTTCACTTCCCTTGGAATCTTTTCCTTTTTCAGCTGCTAGTTTCTGGCACAGTTTATGCCTGTGACATTTTCAAGAAAAGATAAGGCCACTCAAAATGGTGACACATTTGAGCTCGGTTCACTCATAAGTTGTTCTGCTCTGAGCGAGAAGTGAATCAACTGAATCTGAATAAATGCCATCTCACTTATTTCTGTCCTGAGCAGAATTTCAAGGATGCTGCTATCCTGAGCATGTTTACTTGGAAGTAATTATTGTTTGCATGGATTTGGGTGCTAGAATTCTGAAGTATACCTAGACAGAACTAGAATCAGTTTAAATTGAAGATGTTTTCAGACGTGGGTGGCGCTGTGGGTTAAACCACAGAGCCTAGGGCTTGCCGATCAGAAGGTTGGTGATTCGAATCCCTGCAATGGGTGAGCTCCCGTTGCTCAATCCCTGCTCCTGCCAACCTAGCAGTACTAAAGCACGTCAAAGTGCAAGTAGATAAATAGGTACCACTCTGGCGGGAAGGTAAACGGTGTTTCCGTGCGCTGCTCTGGTTCGCCAGAAGCGTCTTAGTCATGCTGGCCACATGACCCGGAAGCTGTACGCTGGCTCCCTCGGCCAGTAAAGTGAAATGAGCGCCGCAACCCCAGAGTTGTCTGTGAGTGGACCTATAGGTCAGGGGTCCCTTTACCTTTAATGTTGGATATTTTGAATGGCCAGTTTTGAATGACACACATTTTTAATGAACTTACTATAGTAGAAGTCCTTCAGAACATGCCTGTCACTGCCGAAGGTCATTCATGGGACTCCACCCCCTTAAGGTTCCTGGCTCTGTAGGGGACAATCTCCATTCCAATCATGGTAGGAAAGTGAAGAGGTAACCTCCCTTCCCATATGCTCCTTCCCAATTAGAATCAGAATCCCTTGGATCTTGTTTCTAAGGGAAAACAAAGTTTGTAACTGCATACAACATAGTAAGAGAATGTCTACCGTGGCCCTCAGTGACACTTCTGGTGGGAGCAACAAAGAGTCTTGTAGCACTATATTAGGACTGCTGACTCTAGCCCTGAGACCTGCGGATATAGAGCAGTATGCAAATTTAATAAACAATAATAAGGTGCAACAAGGCTCTGTGGTTTTTTTGCTACAACAAACTATTGCAGCTCCCTAACTAGAAATGGTAAGGCTCGTCATGACCATCGCCTTGTAATCTCATTCCTAACAAAGATCCGCTATCCTGGCTTTTACAGCTATTCTGTGCTGAAGGGGAAAATTCTGCCTCCTCAGGGGCAGCTTCATCTATTTTCTGAGCTTTGGCATACCAAGATTGAGCCCAAATTAAGTTCTGTTTTTGGCTCAGTCCTGTGTAGTGAGTTTGGAGGAGAGGCCTCCTGAGATGAGCACAAAAGTCACCTTGCAATGAAAAACAGCTAATGAGACTCCACCATTGCCATATGGTGGCTGGAAAAATCCAGCTGAGCCAAGAGAAGAAGAACCCACTCACAAAGGGCTTGTTATCATCTTATGGTGTGATTACCTATCTAAAAAATGTTTGCTGATTCAACATTCACCATGTGCTTAGTAACCCATGTTCTGACATGCTAAGTGAGTTACAAACATTCCCAGATCTCTAGATAACACTACTAGATCCTATACTGGATGGGTTCCTTGCTCAGGAAAGGATGCTGGAGTGGAGGAAGAATGGATTGTGAGCAACATGTAGTATACAATGGCTAGACGGACCTCTGTATACAATGGATAGATGGACCTAAAATAAGGCAACAGTTGATTTGGTAGAAACACTTAACAGCACAGTCCTGTACAAGCCCACTTGGAAATATGTCTTATTGAGTTCAGTGGAATCAGCACCATCGGGCTCACTTCTAGAGAGGCATGTATAGGAATGTGCTGTGAGTCAATATCAAGCCCAGTGCTGAGTGAAGAGGGCCTAGTAATATTGAGTTTTAATAAAATATTCAAAGGTCCCAGAAAAAATAATGCATGCATAATAATTCATATACATTTTACACAGGCTTTCTTGTGGGTAAACAGAGATTCACTGGTTGAGGTTCATGAAGGATGCTTTCAGTCTTCCAGCTTCTAAGTCTTTATTCTGTTCTAAGTTCTGTGCCCCCCCTTGCCAGGGCACACAGACAAGTGGCAGGAAAATGACTATTCCCCCCCCCCATTGTTCAATAGCAGGCTTAAATTAAACAGTGCCAGGTGCCATATTGTCACCCACACATCTGTTTGTTTCATTCTATAAGAGTCTTCAAAAACAGATGGTATCTTGGATACTCCTTTCCTCCCAATGAATCAGCTGGCCTGGAGACACTAAGATCTTCCTCAGATTTCTATCATTAAGAGAAATGTCACTGTGGCATTACCTGTCTGTAGTGCTCATGCCTAATCACTTCTCCTAATTAAGGCTAATTCCAAGCACTAATGTTGTACCTTCATTAACTATCTCATTTCTCTCTACGGCAAATATTAGAGCAAAAAGCTTCTGTGGATCCAATATAACTGTTCAGTGTTTTTAACTACACTGGATTTTGACTGATTTAGCTTGGGAACAATCCTAATTATGCTGGCAGGAAGACTGACGTAATTAGTAACATGTTTTGGCATTGTTTGTATATCATTATCTGCAGTATATTATCTGTCAGCTTAATGAATCCAGATTTTTGATAAAAATGTATTATTTTAATCAGATCAGGTAGAATCAGATTAAGGGGGAAATATGTCTGATTGTTTCTTGTAGCAAAGAGTTGCCATCTACTGAACTGTACTTGCAGACCCTCCAAGTGTCCCTGTTTTCCAGGGACACCCCTGATTTAGAGAATGATTTAGGGTGTCCCTATTTTCATTTGAGAAATTTTGGAGGGTATCGAGGTATGCGACCTCTGAGCTGTCTGAAGGCAATCCTGTATAGGGAAGTTTTTTAAAAAAAATGTTTAATGTTTTATTATGTTTTTATATATGTTGGAAGCTGCTCAGAGTGGCTGGGGC
The DNA here is from genome assembly GCF_965112155.1 of Podarcis liolepis. Lineage (NCBI taxonomy): Eukaryota > Metazoa > Chordata > Lepidosauria > Squamata > Lacertidae > Podarcis > Podarcis liolepis. The sequence continues at coordinate 66,148,405 of NC_139557.1, read as the reverse complement.
AACCTAGTAAGATGTGTGGGATATAAATCTCCATTATGGGATGGGATGTCCCTATTTTCATCAGAGAAATGTTGGAGGGTGTGTGCTTGGCCCTCTCTCTAGCCAGGGCAATTAGGAGTGTTGAAATTTGAGCAGAGGTACTCAAAGGCTCCTATTCTTGCAAGCAGAATTGAAGCAGGCATGCCCTGCTGGGAGCAGACTGTGCTAGCCTCGATTCTGCTTGCCCTCCTTGCCCTCCACCACCTGCTCCTCTATCCCTTGAATAACAAACATTCAGCAGGCTTCAGAGAGGCCTGCTAATCCTAGAGCACATGATTTGCATGCAAAAGGTTTCAGGTCCAATCCCCACCATCTCCAGGAACGGCTGGGAGCACCTTGGAAAGAGACACTGCCCATCAGTCTGTCACAGCGCTTAGCTAGATGACTCTGGATAAGGAAATTGCCTATCTACCTTCCCTCCAACTCTTTGGAAAGTGAAGATGCTGTGGGCACAATGAAAACCCTTGAGGGTCTTTTCCAGCATTTGCCTGAAATGCTCAAAGAGCCCAATGCATTTTGGGATGGCCACAAAGCTTCTCACTCATTTCTAATGGCAATGAGGGTGTTGATGCAGACTTCCACATACACCCCTGCTGGACAAACATACGCCACATAAGTGGTTACCACTCATCTGCTCCCACCTTAAGAATTCTGGGAACTGTAGTATACCCCTCACCAAACTATAATTCCCAGCACCCTTAACAATGTACAGTTGCCAGGATTCTTTGGGGAAGGCCATGTGCTTTAATTGTATGGTATGAATATGCTGTCAGCATAGTCCAATTTAGGCAGGTGAGATCGCTGGATCACTTGTTTGAAAGTAGGGGAACTGAGCTTAGCTCATTTACTCTTCCCGCTGGTGACTTGTGCTTCATTTATGTACATGCCACACTTCATGATATTAGATTTCAGTGCCTCATACAAGGAAAAAGTACAATATAATAAAACACAAAAGCTAAGACTGCAGAGTTAACAGTACTGAACTTTTTCAACAGCAGGGATGCTCATGAAGGCATACACAGCTAAGTTGGAGTAAATACCTTTAATTTGGCTGGGTGCATTCCTTGATGCAAAACAAATGTATTAGCCTCTCTCTAGAAATAAATGATCAATTAAGCCCTGTTGGTTCAATGGCACTTAAGCATGACTAATGCGTTCTGGATTAGGACCATAAGCTTCTTGCTTATTGGTTAATTTTCATTCATCAGTCAAGGGTACAATCTTTTATTACAGAAATAAAAAGCTGTAGTTTGGGTCTCTTAACAGTCCCCCCCCCCCACACTTCCTCATTCAGAAAGGGTAAAAAATAATGTATTTCTGAAATATAGTAGCTCAAAGTAAAAGAAGGTGAAGAAAACAAGAGAAATTCTAATAATTCATTTGCAGTGTGTCGTACGGCAGTTCTAGGAGGAAAAGGTGACAACACTCCACCCTTTTCTTTTTTTGGAGGCTATGACTCAGTAACCCACATACCTCAATAAATACAGTGGTGCCTCGCAAGATGAAAACAATTCGTTCCGCGAGTCTTTTCATCTTGCGATGTTTTTCGTCTTGCGAAGCATGGTCCGTCGCAACTGCGCCTCTTCAAGCGGCTTTAAGAAAAAAGCGCAAGACGTTTTCGTCTTGCGAAGCAAGCCCATAGGGAAATTCGTCTAGCGAAGCAACGCAAAACCGAAAAACCCTTTCGTCTAGCGAGTTTTTCGTCTTGCGAGGCATTCGTCTTGCGGGGCACCACTGTATATGATTGTCTGAAATAAGTTGGTATTTCTCATGGACTCTGCTAGGTGAAAAAATAATAGTTTCTTCTTACATCTTAAATGAGCTCATCATTCTACAAATCCTCCTGTGGAGCTTAGATAATGATGCTTTACAAAGTTGGGCGCAGAGAGAAGGTCGATACTCTGAAGCAACATACAGCTGCACTGCCTCACTGACGTCAATGGCATTACACTAGAGAAAGTGGTTTGAATACAGTATTGTAGTTTCTTGATGGTGGCTGAGGGGGCACTGAGGGGGACTTTAAAACTGGAGGTAAGAATCATACAGACAAAACTCTGAGTCATTTGAAGAGCTCTCTCATCAGCTGCACTGAGGAATAATGATGGGCTTTCCAATAAAGAGATTCATTGTTTTCCTTAAGTAGGTTATTCCTGCAGCAGCCATTGTCAAAGACTCTATAGCAGACGTGGGGAACCTCTGGCCCCTGGAACCTTCTGGAAGCCACATCCCCACCTATCACTCACTCTGCTTTGTCCCCTGAGAGCTTTTGCTTAGGTGAACCCTGATGGAGCCTGGATGGAGTTTAGAGAGGGATGTGTAAAAACTAGGCTGCCCTGCAAAGGTGAAATGTTCATGATGATTTTTCAAAATTGCAAATTGATGCAGAAATATAGAGAGCTGAATTTCAGGCTGGACAAATGAAAAACAGACAGACAACAAAGCTGAGGTATTTGCCCATCCCTACTAGGTGTATGTGTGATTTCTTTGCACACCAGCGCACTAGTCTCTGCCCACTGCAGTGCTGTGTCTGCTTTAACTTTTACCTTGCCAAAACTGGTGGAGTCATAGGTAAAGGTAAAGGGACCCCTGAACATTAGGTCCAGTTGTGGCCGACTCTGGGGTTACGGCGCTCATCTCGCTTTATTGGCCGAGGGAGCCGGCGTACAGCTTCCGGGTCATGTGGCCAGCATGACTAAGCCGCTTCTGGCGAACCAGAGCAGCGCACGGAAACGCCGTTTACCTTCCCGCCAGAGCGGTACCTATTTATCTACTTGCACTCTGACGTGCTCTCGAACTGCTAGGTTGGCAGGAGCAGGGACCAAGCAATGGGAGCTCACCCTGTTGCCGGGATTCGAACGGCTGACCTTCTGATCAGCAAGTCCTAGGCTTTGTGGTTTAACCCACAGCGCCACCTGTGTCCCTGGTGGAGTCATAGGGAACCAGAAAAATATGGTGGGGGGGGGGGCAGGTTAGCCATACTTGCTATGAAGCCAATGCTGGCTCAGTGTTTTTGGCCCACCCTTATTGAAGTACCATAGCATAGATCTGGGCCTGGGACACGTGAATTTGAAACGAGCCTTCAACTGGAGCTGCCACCTCTGCTAGGATGACTGTGCCAGCCTTGGTGACACAGTCCATCATCGCATAAAAATACAAAATGATAGAAGTGAGAAGAAACATAATACTGGGTTCTGGTTCACTGTAGAATGTTTCTCTTTAAAGCCTCTTCCCAACCACAGGACTGAGGTAAGCTCTGAAGCCCTGCCCCGAACATACGTGCTGATGAAGTTTGTCAGCACTACAGATCAAACAGCTGTGTGGTGCAATCCATGGTACAGGTAGCTGTCATGATAAATATTCATATAAATAGGAAAATAATCTGAGTAGTAGTGGCTGGATAATTTATGAGGTAGCAGGCAGGTTTATGTTTATGATTCTCCCCAGAGTGGATGAAATGCTTTCTGCAAAAATGAACAGTCCTTAAGACAATCTTTAGCTTGTCTGAGTCAGTCCCCCCCCCCCTTTTCCAGGCTTATTAGCAACAAGAAATCAAAAACAAAACACAACCACCACCTCACTCTCTGTGCATAATAAAACAACAAAGGTTGATTTTTCTGCAGGAACATGGCATTAGTTTTTCATGAAGCTTTGGATCATCAGGCAGAAATGATCTGCAGAACAGCTGCCTGGGTGCTGTGCAAACAGTCTGAGGGCAATATTTGTCCAAGTATTCAACCTTTACAGCTCTTCCAACACTTCTACATTTCACACTTTGCCCTGTGGAACAAAACCCATGTTGACGTGGGAACCCAAAGGGATGCTGATAGCCCCAAATAACCTAGAACAAACTGATTTTGAGTGTTGCTTATTGGTTAATTTAAAACTTATCTATCCTGCCTGATCTTTTTAAATTTTAAATAACAACAATGCTCTAAGGTAAGTAGCTTGCCAAAAATTCAATGTGAGACAGCGAGCAAAGAGAATCATTTTTAAACAGAATATACAGTACACCAAAAGCTCTGAGAATACTGAATTTCACTGTGTAATGCTCACAATTTTTGTGCCGATCTTGCCTTTCCCAAAAGGGGCTTGTGGTTGTGACTATTACACGGGGAAACGCGGAAGTGCAACCATTATGTGCAGGAAATGGTCCAAGGAGCTGGGCCGGCGGAATAGGGAGAGCAAGCGTGGACCTTTTGCTGTAGGAGAAGTGAGAGAGGTGGGAGGATAAAAGGCTTTCTCAACATAGCTCCTCATATAACCATGTGGCCTTCACAGGAAGGGATTTTTATATCCTTCTAAATGACAGATAAGAACACATAGGCAATGCTAGCATAATCAGTCACTACCCATGTCTGTCTAGTCTTAGCATAAGCAGCACCCACCAACTCTCCTCCCACCCTCAATCTGCCACACACAGAAAAGGTGACCAGATCCCAGTCTATGGTTCCTACCTAAACCTTTGAGGCTGAGCCCCTATGCATACTTAGTGGGGAATACTTCCGAGTAAACTGGCCTAGGTTTTGTCTGCAAACATTTCAAGAGAGTGGGAAGAGAGTCTCACCTCACTTCTTGCCCTTTTCCTCCTTTACTCATGCAGGACTACAATGCCCATCATGTCCCACCCAGACTAGGCCTGATGGGAATTGGAGTCCAACAACATCTGGAGGCTCCCCACCCTGGCTCTTTAGTAGAGAGGACTAGAATGGATTCCACAGATGAGATCGACAAAGAAGCATGGTAGGAAACATAGCTGTGGTTCCCTCTCCCATTCCCTCTAAAGGTATAGGCAGGATGTCTGAGGCATTGCCTGTCCAGCAATGCAATGCCTCTTGCTTCAGCGGAGTCTACAAGATATCCCAGGGCAATGATGGTGTGCATTGCTTCCTGTTATTCCATCCAGTATTTTTACAGTATGAAGCCCTGGATGAGAAAGAGCTGCTGATTTGAAAAAGAGGAAAATCAAGACTCTTTGGGTTCTGATGTTCAGAGCTGCTGAGGTTTATAGACCAGAAAGCTGGGGCCTATAAACCATGGCTTTATAATTTTGGCAAAATCCAGCAACTGTAATTCACCAGTGATTTCCCTTGCATCACACTCAGTGGAAAGCAACAAAAGAAACTAGCATCAAGAAGAGCCAACTTTTCTATCTGTCAGCTTGCCTTTCATTCTCTCTTTTTAGAAGAGGGGGAAAAATTGACCCAGGGGCTTCTGCAGGGAGCTTGAGTCTGCCAGTCCGCCTGCATCAGCATTAATGAAAGGAACTCAGCTGCTGATCATCCCTGCTGATATAATCTCGGGAGAAATTAGAAAGGCAGAGGCCTGCTTGTGAGGGGAGAGAAGGGGCTGAAGGAAAGCAATCACAGGAGCAGCGAAGAGGGAAAATTGAGCGTGTAAAGAGGAAGAACAGGAAACTGACAGGCTCCAAAAGCATATTGTTTGGCGAGCTGAATGCAGTACCTACACAGCCAGTCCAAATATATGTGGACTCAAGGGAAAAGGCTTCGTACTGGTTTTGAATTCACCTTGTAATGAGGAAAGAAAGGGGTTGCCACTTCTCAGGACACCAGCATTTGAAAAAACAACAACTCCACTATTGGGCACAGTCCAGGCATGTGGAAGAAGAAAGCTGGAGAGGAATGTGCAGGAAATCCCATCCTCCTTTCTGTCTGATGTTACAACAGGGGCAGCCCATGGCGTTTTGTTGCTTCCTCATCAGGGTGTCTATTACATCCAAGGGCCACCAAATTATTTTGCCACCTGAGGCAAAATATCCCATGAACACCTACCATCCCACTGTTGGAAAATGCTGTTATAGCTAACCTGTTTCCCTGCCCCCACTCTCAATCAATGCTCTCTCCAGAAATAGTTGCATTTATGCCTGAATGATTTCCAGCTCAGGGGGCTTGCAGTTTATTGTGAGACAGGCTTCATACGATGTATGAAGAACCCCCTGAACACCATACTTTGCCTGGAGCAAGTTATCTCCATTCTATAAAAAAGAAAAGGTGTAATTGGCTTGGCTTGTGTGCATATTAAGTTGGAGCAGAATGAAAGGTTGGAAAAGCAACACCATAATGGCCTAGCAGCGCATAGGAGTCTCTGCACCCCCTCCCCCTCCCCCAGCTTTGCAGCAGTCACATTGAAATCATTTTTTAAAAGTGCAACAGAAAAATATTTTTTTATCAAGTTTTTATCACAACCCAACATTCCTGCACCAAAAAGGAACTAAATAGGAACTTAAGGACATTCGTTACATTTCACTATTACCGTAATTTTCAAAGCAAGCATTAATGAGTTAAGGAAAGTGTCTTTTTCTCTCTAGCCACTAGATGTCAGACTAGTCTTTAGAAATGATCCTCACATTGAAGGAAAACCTGTATTTTATGAGGCCTGCTAATGAGGCCTTCACATCTAAGGTGTGATGGGCATAAGCCATTCCTAGCCAAATTGGGATTATATAATGATAATTTTTTTATGAGAGGTGCAGAGTCACAAATTGTTTTCACTAATTGTATCTGTTTCTGAACCAATATTACCGTAAATAAGACTGTCTTGGAAACAAGTAATTTCACAGCAATCAGCCCCTTCCCATGGCGGAACATTTGAGGGTACAGTTTCCAGGCAGGCTGAAAGCACAACATTGATCTTTTAAGAAAGATTCACTACTGCAACACCTAGAGGCCAGGCATCGTCAATTAATGCATTGATAAGGCATGATATTTCTGTTTTCCTTGCATCTGTATTCTGCCCTTCCTCCAATCTGCCCTGCATAAACAGGGTTTCACAAACACCCCAAACCTGTGTGGTAAGTTTGACTAAGATTTGGCTCAGGGTCAAGTGAGATTTATGGATAAGTGGGGATTTAAACCTTGGTCTTTCCAGTACTAGGCTGCTACTCTAACCATTATACATCACTCTACCTGCTAAGGATGTGGTGGGAGGGGGGTGCTTCAATTTGCATTTTAAAGCAAACCAGCCTATTTTTTTTAGTAGTCAGAAACACCTATATTTTTACCAAAAAAAAAGAAAAAAAAGATACCAAATATATACTTTGGGGGAAATGCAATGATAAGGTTACAAAAGTGTATTTTTTGGGGGGGGGCAAGAATGCATACAAAATGCATGCAATTAAACTGATTTTTTTCCACAAAAAATGGGGCAGCATAGATCTATGATGGAGTGCCTATCAAATTGACATGGAATGGAAACAGAATGATATGCAGGCAAGTTATTATCAATTAAAAAGTGGTATGATGAAACATGGGACTATGTTTTAATGGATGAATTAATCCTCTTTATCAGATTCAGAAAATAAAATAAGGACAAATGGGACAAAACTTATTGTGGGATGTACGAGTGGTTACTCAGCGCACGTTATGGCTTCTCAGTGTTTTTATAAAATGAAGTTTATGTCACTCCAAAGTCATTTCTTGTACTACTGTATAATTTCCTTGAGAAAATATACACAATGTCTAAACTTGAGTAATTGTAAGATACTTTTTGTTATCTATTCATTTCAAGATACATCCATTGCAACATAAAGTGAATTCAAATAAGCAAGCAAAGAAACAAATAAGCAGATGCAATTGAATATGCTGTCTATCCCTACCTGTGGCTGCTCCCACCTTCCCTCTCCTCAGGCTTTCATTTTGCCCTCTCCTCTTGCTGGCAACAGAAGGGCAAGTCTCCATGCTCTCCCTGTTGCTGGCAGGTGGGAAGACTAAGAATATGGCCTGAGCAGCCACAGCTGTTCCATCTCCTGGTGCATTTAAAGGAACGTGTTTCATTTTCTGGAATGCATCTTGGTAATCCTAGTTAGAGTTATAGTTAGATAGATAGCAATTTACTTCTGTCAGGGTTGCTGAAAGTTTTCCTTACAAAGGTGTCTGTTTCTTTAAAAGTAACATGGCTGCAAATAAGTCAACAGGTAACATCCCCCCCCCCCCCCAGTCACAGGTTTAAGCAACTGAGCAAACACTCTCAGCTGAACTTCTTGTAACTGTGCAGGAACTTCTTTCAAAATAGATGGCAGACCTATTGTCGGTGCCTGGCGGAACCTGCTACAAACTTACCATGATGCAGAAATCCTACTAAACCTCTCATATTAATTCAAGGCTATAATCCCTGTGTCTACTCAGAAGCAAGTCCCTTTGAGTTATGTGGGGGTTACTCTCAGATATCTGGGGTTGGGATGGCATCCTTGACTGGAAGATCAGCTCTTGACATTATGAAGTTTTGTCATAAGAACAAAAAAGAAATAAAACACCTGGCGCATCTATCAAAAACTGGTATTCTACGCTGCATCAACAGAAGTATAGTGTCCAGATCAAAGGAAGTCATAATTCCACTCTGTTCAAGGTGAGTACTTTGTTCAGCGTGGAGTACCGTGTCCAGTTTCGGGCACCACAATTTAAGATGGACATTGGCAAGCTGGAACATGTGCAGAGGAGGGTGACCAAGATGACCAAGGGTCTGGAAAACAAGCCTTACGACGAAGAGTTGAGGGAGTTCGGGATGTGTAGCCTGGAAAAGATGAGACTGAGAGGAGATACGGTAGCCATTTTCAAATATCTGAAGGGCTGTCACATGGAAGACAGAGGAAGATTGTTTATGCTGCTCTAGAGGAGCCAATGGATTCAAGTTACAAGAAATAAGATTCCGATGAAACAGAATTTTCTGGCGGTAAGAGCTGTGTGACTGTGGAACAGATTCCCTCAGAAGGTGGACTCTCCTTCATTTGAGGCTTTTAACAGAGGCTGGATGGCAATTCGTCAGGCATTCTTTAGCTGAGATTGCAGGGGGTTCTACTAGATGACCCCAGGGGTCCCTTTCAACTCTACAAATATATGCTTCTATGAGCACCAATTAATATAAGGGTGCTTATGTCCTCCTTTTGACCCTACAAGCCATCTTCCCATAGCAACTTACAAGAAAATAATATCCCAATCAAAATACAATTAAAACCAAACAGGATCACTAAAAATACAATCAACCAACAGAAGGAGAAAATAAACATCACCCAAATCAAGAGATAGACATATTTCACAAAGTTTTCACAGTTTTTGGAGCCTGTTCCTTTAGGTCTTCATGGTAGTGGTACCCACCCTGTGGAACACCCTCCCATCAGATGTCAAGGAAATAAACAACTATCTGACTTTTAGAATGCAGCCCTGTTTAGGGATGTTTTTAATGTTTGATGTTTATTGTGCTTTTAATTCTGTTGGGAGCTGTCCAGAATGGGTGGGGTATGTATGTATAAATAAATAAATAATCAATCATATCAGGAACATGACACCACAGTGCGCTCAAGGCTGAAAGATGCCAGTCAAATAGCAAGGCTCAACAGGAATTAAAGACTGAAACCAAACAGATTCATAAAGAAAAATGAAAAGCTGTATGGTCTGAGCTTAAGTTAGAGAAATAACATTGCTGGTGAAGTTGAACAGAATCTGGCCAAAGTAAATGTTAAGCATCTTCAAAGCAATCACTCTTCCTTACATAGGAATAATCCACTTGGAATGCAAACTCAGAGCTCATTTACATGGTGCCTGAGGCTGCTGAAACAGGGTTTGATTCTGAATCAACCATTTTTCTTTATACAAGCAGGGAACCTGAGGGTGCTTTAGCCACACACCCTTGCACATCACTGCATATTGAAGTGTGGTCGCAACTCTTCAGGGTTGCTGTTGATGATGTGCTTTAAGCTGTGTGACAGAGAGACATTCAGTAAATGGGTCTTCTCTCTCCCCCCCCCCCCCAGCATGGAAATGCTCCAAGCAGAGAACATTTCCTATCAAATTTATGGCTGTCATGCAGATATTTAAGGCACAGAGTCTCTGTCAGAAAGCATCAAACCTGAGGGCAGTGCAAAAATGACTAATGTCGACATACCAAAGCCACTATCAGTGATGACGACATGCCCTTATTTATGCTGGTTGACCCTTAATTCTCCAGGTGTTTCCCCTTCTCCTCCACAGCTTCTGAATTATCAAAGAGAGTTTTCTGGTGCTCTGGCCAAAACAGATCAATAAAGAAAAGCTTTGGACTGCTTCATGTGATGTAACAGTTGATTGTTTTCTTCATTTGTAGAAGCAGTGAAAAGCATAGGGAGCTGTTTTATACCAAATCAAGTTACAAAAAAGGGGATTCTGACTAAGTATCAGGAAGAACTTTCTGCTGTAAGAACTGTTAGAAGATGGAAAGTGTTCCCTCAGAAAGTGGTGGGCTCTCTCTTGTGGAAGGTTTTCAAGCAGAGGTTGGGTGGCTATCTGTTGTGCATGTTTTAGTTCAAATTCCTGCACTACAAGGAGGTGGACTAGATGATCCAACTCTATAATTCTGATTCTATGAAAGTGTCTATTCATTAAAATGGTCCTGCTGCCCTGCTAACAATCTTTAGACATTCACACTAATTTTAAAAACAATTTTGAAACCCTCTGTCCTAATAGAAGTGATAGAAAAACCTTCAGCACTGTTGTTTAAAACAGGAGCAGGAGCTCTTCCTGTCAGCAGCTGGACCCAGTTTTCTAACTTCTTGCTGTGTTGTGTCCTGAGGCCACATCAATAAAATCATATCACATTTGCGGCAGGCCAGTGTTCCGACAGACGCTGAGAAGAACTAACAATTGATCTGCTCCCCACAAAAACTTGCATTTTCCAAGTTTACTGTTCTTGCACAAGGTAATTGGCTATCGATATTCCAGCATGAATCTTTACTGCAGTGTGATCAATACCATGTATCATTGCCTAACGGGTCAGGAGCAGGGAGGTCATCTAAGGCGTTACACTGCCTGAGGACAAAACAAAATATAGCTTCTAATTACCTTCAGATCTCAAAAGTCCACAGCAATTAGATTTGAGGGCCATAATATTTCATACCAGGAAAGTTAATTACATTTTGTATTTGATATAATAGATCTTGGCTATTGCATGTAGAAGAATAATTACACGCATGTTAGAGCGACTCTGCATGTTATATGGCAATCACGTTGGCTGCAGGTTTCGCCTCGGCAAATACACAAAAAGTGTTGATTGCAGGATTGCAAGGCTTGGTTCCAAAGGAAAGAAAGGCATTCACTTCCTTATCCATCCTTCTATCAAGAAGAACTGCCCAAGGTGAAAGGAAAAGAGCACAGTCATAGTACAGAGAAACTTGAGTGCTGATGCTTTCTGTCTAGGAGGTCAAGATTTTCTATTGGCCAAGATAAGAGTGCAGCTTTTTGTGGCTTGAATAGCATCAGACTTTTTGCTGTTTTGCCAGCCAATGCTTTTCAGTGATGCTTTTGATTTGGGCTGTTTATTTATAGCAGCTACTCAGCACCGAGTACAGCTCTTGCTGTAGGGAAGAGATTCCAGCAGTATTTAGGATATAGGATAAATTAAAAAAACAACAACCAACTGTGCCTATCAACATTAACAATCACATCTGTGCTATTTCATCAATAGTTCAATAAAATGGAACTGTAGGGTGATTTGCTAGCTGACATAAAGGAGGGCTTGAACATTTTGTTGATTGGATTGGCAATAATCAGATAAAGACCATAGATAAAGTGAGGGGCGGTATATAATTTATGCTATACAAATATTTTCAGGTTAGAGGCTTTTAAAATTAATAGTTGCCAATATATAGAGGAGCAGTAAGGCAGCCAGATAATTTTGTCAAAACCCAGAAAAATGGTTGCCTCACATATGTCAATCTGTTATTCATATGGGAGACAGTACACAAGTTGACTATGTCACAAAAAATGGGAGGAAATGACTGGGACATCAACAAATATCTGTAAATATATATGGGAAAATATTACCAAATATACTGCATTGTTAGCATTGATAGATAATTCTGTTAAACTTTGGATAATGTGGTATCTAACACCATCTGGGATATCTAGAAGATACAAGACAGGAAATGATAGATGTTGGAAATGTAGAGAGTAGATTTTATCCACTGCTGGTGGAACTATCCTGAGGCTAAGAAATATTGGCATGAAACTGTGTCTAATATAAACAATACAAGCACTCAGTACACTTAGACCCCAAAGCGTACCTAATGCCTTTCTTTAAAGATGCAGTCCCCCAAGGACAGAGAGAAATTCTTCTATCATATGGTTCTAGCAGCAAGGATTTTGGGAGGAGAGAACACCCCTGTTTAAGGTTTATACAGTAATACTTTTGGAACTTTAAGCACAATCACCTGGATGCTTTGGGTCCGACAAGGCAAAAGGAAAATAAATATTATTTTCTTCTCTTTCTTTTTCTCACTCCTTTGGTGTTCTTTTTTATTTCTATTTGTTTCTTTGTTGATTTTATGTTTTGGATTTAAATAATAATCACTGTTATTTAAAGTTCACTTACAATCCGATACATCTTTGTAAACCAGGTAATGATTGTTTGGATGTCAGTCTGTTTCCTATTCCACTTTTTCTATTTTTACCTCTACTAATAACAACAGCAATCAGTGCTTTTTTCTTTCTTTCTAAAAAAAAAAATGTTTAGGGGTACTCTCATTTTCATACCCATATTGAAATACTGCCCCTCAATGAGGCCAAACTTAGATTCACAAAATGTTTAGGGGAATGCGTACCCCTGTGTCCCCCCAGAAGAAAGCACTGATAACAATAGTAATAAGAAAATAAAAATTTAAAAGCCCTAACAAGCCTTTCTGTCAGCTGTACATAAGCAACAACCCTATATTTTATACAAAATGATTATTGTTTTATTATTTATTTTTGTTAAGCAGTCTTGAGGGACAGTACACTTTCCACCCCCCCTCTCTCTTTGTGTGTGTGTAAACCTTGTTTTGTGTATTATCAACATTCAAGCCTAACGAAGTCAAAACCTCATTGTCACAAGTAGCTCCCTATGCAGGAGCTGTTCAGCTGCAAACAAACCCGTATTTGATGCAGTAAAAATGCCTTGGAAACAAAAATATTTGCAATATTATTAGGCAGATATAGAAATACCTCCCTCTAGTGACTAAAGATGGTAATTTGTGACCTCTTTCAATAGGCAACCTTAAGCCTTTGCTGTAGATTTTACCTTTCAGGTGAAGAAAATTATGCACGAGTGCTTAAATTTAAGCTACTGTATTAGGCCCCCTGTGAGAATAAAGAATTTCAGGCTGAAATACTTCAGCTTAACTTGGTTAACTAAACTTGGTGCAAAACTTCACAAGAGCCCTCATGCCTCCTTCCCAAAGCTCAGCACCTCATTTACTCAGCTTTCGGAAGGCAGTTTGAGGGCTGGGGAGGCATCAAAAGTTGCCTTGGACTGTGTGTGGAGCTGGCAGTATCTTTGTCACCATATTGCAGATGGTGGGCTGAGACCTCCAAGGAGTGCTATTTTTCTAGAAAAAGAAGTGCTGGAGCTCACCATGAACACCTCCCTTGTTCTCTTAGAATGGCAATGGTGCCCACCTGAGAGGTGCCAGAACTGAGTTCCGGCGTGTTCTGGCTGAAAAAAAAGCCCTGCTCCAGAGGAGAGTGGTTTGCCAAAGGCTTACTGGTGAGTTCATGGTTGAGGTGAGGTGTGGATTTCCCAGCTCCCTGCTTTTGCAATCATATTACAGTGGTACCTTGGGTTACAGACGCTTCAGGTTACAGACTCCGCTAACACAGAAATAGTACTTCGGGTTAAGAACTTTGCTTCAGGATGAGAACAGAAATCGCGCGGCAGCAGCAGGAAGCCCCATTAGCTAAAGTGGTGCTTCAGGTTAAGAACAGTTTCAGGTTAAGAACGGACCTCCGGAACGAATTAAGTACTTAACCCGAGGTACCACTGTATATGAAATTTGGATCTTACCAGCGTAGCATGAGGGCAGACGAAGATGATGTCAGTCCTGCACACTGCAGTTGGGCCCAGTACCGGGTTCAGGAGCTGTGAAATGGTGCCATCAACTTGTCTCTCCTCTGATAGCACTTATGAGAGCCTTGTAGCACACTTAGGTGAATGAACAGTTTAATACTGAATTTCCGCTAGAAATTATTCTCTTCTACCACAGCGTCTTTCTCAGATGTAACAGGGATAAATTATACCTTTAGAGAGCATCAATTATAGCCAATTACTCACATCTAGAACATAATGAAGATTACTGTATTTTAATCAAGATGTGATTTTTTTTTTAAGTGACAAAGCTTTTGAGGCGCAAGTTACAGCAACAGCCAAGGTGACATTTTTCCACCTTCGCCACATTAAGCAGTTGGTCCCTTACCTTTCCCTCCCCGACCTGGCCACAGTGATCCATGCGATGGTCATCTCCAGGCTTGACTACTGTAATTCACTCTACGCGGGGCTGCCCTTGAAGCTGACCCAGAAACTCCAGGGATGTAGAATGCTGCAGCGAGGCTCCTCACGGGGTCCCTGCCATGGGAGCATATTCACCCAGTGCTTTTCAAGCTGCACTGGCTCCCGGTGGAGTACAGGGTCAGATTTAAGGTGCTGCTTTTCACCTTTAAAGCCCTTCACGGCCTAGGACCCTCGTACCTACGGGACCGCCTCTCCCGGTATGCCCCACAGAGAGCCTCAAGGTCCATAAATAGCAACACCCTAGTGGTCCCGGGCCCTAAGGAAGTTAGATTGTCTTCAACGAGAGCCAGGACCTTTTCTACTCTGGCTCCGGCCTGGTGGAACGCTTTGCCTCATGAGACCAGGGCCCTGCAGGATCTGATTTCTTTCCGCAGGGCCTGTAAGACAGAGTTGTTCCGCCTGGCCTTTGGCTTGGAGCCAATTTGATTCCCTCCCTCTCTTTCTTTTTTCTTTTCCTTCTCCTCCTGCGATGAGGCTACATTTTAATATTTTAATGTTTCAATATTTTAATGTTGTATTTTAATTTTGTTTTTAAGTTGTAATCATTCTTCTTGTTTTTATTATTGCTTGTAAGCCGCTCTGAGCCCGGCCTTGCCTGGGGAGGGTGGGGTATAAATAAAAATTATTATTATTGTTGTTGTTGTTGTTATTATTTTATTAAAGCTTTTATAATTCAGGAAGTGAAACTGTTACGTAATGTATGCTAGAGAGGTATACTGATAATGTACTCATTTCAGCCTACTAATTTGGATGCTTTATTATCATAGGTACACATATTTTGGGGGAGAAGGAGTTGCTGAGCAGCTGCTGTAGCATTTTCTGCATGAAACATATTTATTACTATCATAGTGGATGAAGAATGAAAGCTAGTAAGGGGGGGGGGGGAGTGAGGCTTATATTCAGGCCAATACGATACATTTACTTTGCAACTTTCGTGCCAGGTGGCATACCCATTTGGCTCCACAGAACTACCTTGTGAGGTAGTGACCAGCTCAAGGTGACTTAGTGAGCTTCATGGCTGGGTTGGGGGGGGTCTACAGTGGGGTCTCCAGAGCCCTAATTTGACCATCTAAATAAGCAGCCCATTCAGGTTTTCAGAGTGGTGTTCACTTCTCTGGGAATGATTTAAACTTTTTGCTCCAGCTTTGGTGTTAGTTAAGGAATATATAACTTGTTATTTTACACACACACACACACACACACACACACACACACACACACACACACCATGCTCTTTCCTATTTGTAGAGGTGTGCTTTCCCCAAGGCCTTTTTTCAGACATACATGGTTCTCTTCCCTCCTCCTCCAAGCTCACAAAAAGCCTGTATTGTTGGGAGACTGCCTGGTCCAAAATCACACACTAAGTTTTCTTGCCAAGCAGGGATTTGATCCCAGGTATCTGTAGGTATAACCCAACACAACAACCACTACAGCACCCTGGCTGTGATTTACATCTCTGGTTGCAGCAAAACTAAGCCACCAAAAATAGGGATTTGGAATTGGCGAGTTTTGTTGCAAAGCTGGAAGGCTGCCTGGATGCTAGGTTGCACTTGCACAGAATCATGTTCCATGGGGGCACAATGTCATTCATCACGTATTGTCAGTACAAGATGCCTCTGCAAATATATGGTCTACATCTTCAGTGAAACCTACCCCACACAAATACTGAAGCCTCTTGCATCTGTGGGCTGTAGCCCCAGTGGTGTAGCGTGGGGGGTGCAGGGGGGGCCGGCATCTGGGGGTTAGGGTTAGGGGGCGCAAATCCACGGGTTAGGGGGCGCAAATCCATGGGTTAGGGGGCGCAAATTACTTGCCTTGCCCCGGGTGCTGACAACCCACGCTACGCCACTGTGTAGCCCACAGTATCAGAGCTGACAAAGCCAATTAAGTAAGTGGTGGAACAGGACATCCAGAATCCAGAATGGATTCTAGCATGAGTGGCAGAACTTCAGAAGACTTCCAGATAGAAAAGTTGTGTCTGCCAAATCTTTTTCAAGCAGCACCAGGTGAGCCCTCCCTTCTGCAGCGGCTTTGCCAGGGAAAAGTGCCATTTGACTGGGGGGGGGGGAATGAAATCCATTTGTAGAACCACCAAGAAGACATTGCCATAGTGGGAACCAAATCATTAAATATTTGTAACAATACTTTTGGAAAGGCTCAAGCTGTATACAGTGAATAACCTTGACAAATGTCAACATAGTATGATCAGTTCTCCAGCTTAAAATAAATAAATACAGAGAAAAGCCTCTGACATACAGATGAATGATATTATCTAAAATGCATTGAACTATAAAAGGGTGGTAAATGAACAAACATTGCTCTATGATACCTCTCAATTATTTGAAATAAATAGGTGGCTACAACCAATAATTCATTGTATCATTCCGGTTTAACATTGCACTAGAGCATTTTAAATGTGGCATTAAAGTGAAGGTAAAGTCAAGTACAGTGGTACCTCGAGTTACAAACACCTCAGGTTACAAACGCTTCAGGTTACAAACTCTGATAACCTGGAAGAGTTACCTCGAGTTGAGAACTTTGCCCCAGGATGAGAACGGAAATTGTGTGCCGGCGGTGCAGCAGTAGCAAGAGACCCCATTAGTGAAAGCACGCCTCTAGTTAAGAATGGACCTCCGGAACGAAATAAGTTCGCAACTAGAGGTACCACTATATTAATAGGCTAAGAGATTGTGAGTTCCTCTGTTTCTCAAATCCTCCAAGAGCTGAACACCTCGGTCACGCAGATGGTCAGTCCAGATGGAGATGTGAACTCCTTTCCATTGAGTCTAATGGATCCTTCTGATACGGAGGGATGCAAGCACACACCTGGCCCATTAGTCACACAAAGCTTGACTATAGCTGGGTCTATGCCATAGCAGAGGCCTTCTAAAGTCAGTAGGTGCAGTGGTCTGTACATGCTTCAACTGTGGGTTTTGCCCTTCTTTTTCTTGGCTCAGCATGGATAGTGGTCTGGTCTTCCTTAGATATTTTCTTTTTAGCTTCTTTTTTCTCTGAAAGGCACCTCTACCCTCCATTGTTGATCTGTATTTCCTATTTTTCTTAAAAAGAATAAGCACATTTATTTAAATTAAGCCTGACACAATCTGGATTCATGTTGCATGGTTCCTTGCTTATACTTACGGTATTTGGGGAGGGAATACACACAACCCCTTGCCACAATATGAGGGGACATGAGAATTGCATCGCCTAGCCATGGCCCTTTGCATCGGCCAGATATGCCCTCCCTGCAGCCCACAGTCATAAGCTCACCATTATAAACTCAGCATTCCTCCACGGACTCCTGGAAGTCCCGGCCAATCAAGATTTCCCATCATTTGGAGGAGCCATACGTCTGTAAATCCTTACACATGCAGGGCCCATTACCACTGAGCCTGAACCATCAGAGAAGCACGACCTAGCCAGCACAATCCCACTTTCCCCTCAATATGCAAGGGGTGTTTTCATGAACACCCTGTTGCCAAACTGTAACTACCAACTGTTCTGTTGTGTAACGATAGTGAAACTGGGTCTCTGCGTAGTTGTGCTTCTACAGCTTTGTACTTAAAAATATGGTAAGATAGGAGCCAACTTCTAGGGGCCAAGGGGGTCTATGCCCCCTCCAATAAAATATTTGTGGGGGCCAGGGGCTCCCAAAGTTGATGGGCCTTGCCATTTAAATGGTGTGTGTGCGCACCATGTGATGTGATTGCTTATGTGGGGTAGGGCTTACCTAGGCACTTCAATATTTTATTCAAGTTGGCACACCTGTAAGACACTGAGCTTTGTGCATCTGTGAAGGGAAGCAGTTTCCTGTGACCACAACTCTGACCATGTCAGCCTAGAGTGACCACCCCTACTCCTCAGGCTTTTGTAAGACTCATATCTGTCATGAGTAATAAGAAAAAGCAATTTCTACATTTATTAAAAATCACTTTATTTGTCATAGTCTTATTACTAGGGCTGCCATTCAATAAAAAATGTAGTTGATTAATTCTGTAAGATTTAGTCAATACTTTTGTGCATAAATTTGCATATGATAATACAATTGTGCTTGTAAAAGTCTTGCTTTTAGACAGCAGCAAAAAAGTTGCCGCATGGTAGAAAAGGCGTGCCTCCTTTCTAAACAGACACATTGCGGTTTTTATAACTGTGTGCATTAAAAATACTTTTTTTTATAAAGAAACAACCTGTGGCCTGATTAATTAGAGGCACCTTTAGTCAAGCGAAATGTTCTAAATTGATTAATTTATTAGGCTAATTCAATGAATGTTGCAGCCTTTACATATCACACATTTAACACAAATAGATAACAAGGGAGAGAAGCAACAAAAAATAAGTAAACAAAATATACAAAGGTGAATGAAACAAGAATTACATAGCATACAACTGAAAGCAATTCAAAATACAAACAAAAACTAAGAAAAATGATCAATGGAGGCCCTGCAAGGCTTCCCCTTAGTTGGAAATTGTGAATGGAGCGTCACCTCCTCCCAGACATTATGGAATATATAACTACAAAAGCTGCAAGCTCTACACAGGTGCTATTTCCCATTAAACAAGAGGCCTTGCAGCATCTCTCCAACATGAAAGTGAGACCTCTCTGATTCCCATTACTCCCCCCACCCCCACCATGCAAATGTTCAGGAATAATTGGATGGTGGTGGGCACAGGGTTCAAATCCCACCTCAAGTCAGGGCCAGGTCAAAAGGAACTACACCTGATACAAATAAGGTCAGACTTTTCAAGTGTGTGTGCATGCATGCCTGTCAAAGAGAATCACATTTTTAGTTCTTCACTTCCCATTCAGAGTCTCACAGCATCATTACTCAATGTGCTTGAAGTTGAATTACAGAGTTGGAAGGGACCATGAGGATCATCTAGTCTAGGGTTGTCACATCTTAAAGAGCAAAAAAGAGCACAGCCCGAGCCACTGCCAGCCCAAGCCAGGGAAAGAGGCAGGCAGATGCGCGGGTGTGTGGGGCTGCCGTGCATTTCTCTTCCCGGCTCGGGCTGACAGTGGCTGCAGTGTGCAGAGCACCCATGCCCATCTTTCCCTGGCTTGGGCTGGCAGCAGCCACGGCATGCAAAGCAGCCTGAGTCACCCACGCCTGAGCTGCCTGCACCCCCCAAAACTGAACCCCCCAAACCCGACACTTGCTATACATGTAAACATCCCCCCAGATGGGTGTGTAGGCCCCCCTAAAAAAGGACATGTCTGGGATTTCTATTCCAACCCCTGCAGTACAGGACTCTTTCACCCAATGTGGGGCTTGAAGGCATGACCCTGAGATTAAGAGTCTCGTGCTCTACTGACTGAGCTATCCCTATACAACCCTATACCTTGGTTGTCAAACTTTATCTGTTCCAGGAGTCCATTCGACTCCCGGAACCGTTCGAAAACCAAGGTGCGGCTTCCTGCACTCAATTGGAAGCTGCAGAAGCCGCGTTGGATGTTCAGCTTCCAAAAAACATTTGCAAACCGGAACACTTACTTCTGGGTTTGCGGCGTTCGGGACCCGATTTGTTCGGGAGCCAAGCCGTTCGAGAACCAAGATACCACTGTAATGCTGCAGGAAGCAAGGGTTTCACAACCCTCTTGCTACTGCTACTAGTTAATATTTATTAAGTACCAAGATTCCATAGTGTTGGTTCAGAATGCAAACATTATGTATTAGGAGGGGAGTGAGGCAGAACCCACATTAATCACCCCGACCTCCTTTGAAACACCACAAGCAAGCAAGCAATCAAAGGAGAAAATGATAAGTACTATGGAGCCCAGCCTCCATCAGTACAACTTGAGTAAAAAACAGGGGCTTGGTGTAGTTACAGGGCTGCTTCACACAACTATCAAAGACCAGGAGAGTACTAGAATTCTCAATTCACAGGCAGCTGCTTAAAATCTGTGCTGATGATGTTGTTGAACCTTAGAGCTGGGCCTTGGCCCTTAGGTTAAAACACAACAGTTTTTACTGCTGATTAGAGAAGAGAGATTACAGGCAAGCAATGCACCAGCCTCAATATTGTTGCCACGGGAGTTCTCTAAAGTCTTGAAAAAGATGCTTGACAAATATGCAGTGATTGTGCAAATGGTATTGCTATTGTGTGCATGGGGGAAGACTTCATTGGCTTTCGCATGCGGCCATTCACAGAGGACAGATGGAGAAAATAGGGATGGAAAATAAAGTACTAACTTTGAGAAATACACTGGTGACAGAGAGGATGTAGCAGAGGAGCTAAAAGGTGAATTTCAGTAAAGACTTTTTCAGGAAAGTGAGTGCTGAGTACTGGTGGGTGATTTCCCATCAGCCAACATCAGACTGACTTGGAAAATAAGTCAAACTACTTTACAAAATTGAAATACCTTAGCTTCTTTCCCGAGCCAACCCAATTTCAGAAGTTATTTACCATCCCAGCCTGCAAAACACTCACCACCTATGATTGCCAATCCCCCAGTATTTATTTCTAAGCAACAAATTTTCCTACTTGGAGTAATAGAATGGAGTGTTTTCCTGGACAAAAAGTATTTTGTTGCTTCCTTTTCTTTCTATTCATCATCCAGCTAGGGTGCTTATGGGAGAAACATCATCCAGCTGGACAAAACAAAGGCCAGTGCAGATGCAATGCCACAGAATGAGATTAGTCAGTGCTCGCCTACGTGGGCTACACTGCCAATAAGCAATGCCTGGTAGTGTGAGAAAGGTTCTGGGATCTAATACCTGTGTCATTAAAAGAATTTGGATTCACAGATTAGTCTGCTGCATTTCTACCAAGCAAAATTATTTATCTTGCCATCCTTCTAATTTAAATGTCAGGATTTTGCAGAGCATTTGTTCAAGCTAATCTCAGAACATACCATACTCCTTTAAAGTACTAACTGTTGCAAAGGGAAACAATACTCTCAGTTGGTAGAGAACTAAACAAGAATGAAAAATGATAGGTTATGTGTAGGATTTGGATGAAACTAGCTCCTTGAGAATTGAAAGTAAGCTGATAAAAATATATCATTGAACAATGTTCTGAGCATGATTTGTAAACGTTCCTTTAGTTATCACAGATGAGAATGAGGCATCCTTATCTTTTGTCATTTTTTTGTAATGCTAGGCATAACCTTTCACAAACTCTCTCTCTTCACTAGAAAAGGTGAAGAACAAAGACAGCCCAAAATACCAATACTGAGATTCCTAAGAATATTTTAGCGTTACTCTGCTGTGTCATGTACTTTGTAGGCTGTGTGTCTAGATTCATATATCCTTCCCCCCTCCCCCAATAGTTACTTCTACAACAAGGGGTTCTAGAGCTGTTATTGCACTTCATAAAATCCATAAATATATAGCAAAATGGCAACCAGAAGCAGGCACGTGGTCAAGTTTTGCTCAGAATTTTCTTTTTTAGGATTTTTTTTTTACTTGTATCACCACCTCTTGGCCCAGCAGAATGGTTGAGGGTGGTACCAAGGTAACTCTCCTTTCCATTCCACTAGACTTCTTTGATTTAGATGTTCATTTATTCTAAAAACTGTCTGACAATACTGAAATGGATATTGGTAATTCTGTTGCAAACATTTATTGCAATTAAAGCATAAAAATATAATGCCAAAGTAATGGCATACAGTTACAATTTTAAAATCAATTTTAAAATCAATATCATTTAAAGATTATAAAAGGATTTCAAAAATAACACTTGGAAAAAAGACAGAGTTGCATTCCAAAATACTGCAAAAACTGGTGCTCTTTTCTGACCAGTAAGGAGGTTTACCCAGCTTCTATTTCAAGCAAATTTACTTTTTCTTCCCTCCTTTTCCTCCTTTTCCTCCTCCCTTTTTCTTCTTCTGCACATCTGGGGTTTTCTTTTCTTGCTCTGCTCGAAGAGCGGCTTCTTCAGCTGCTAGTGCTTCTAATCTTAAGCGCTCAGCTTCTAATAGCTTAGCTCTGTATGCTTCCCGGACGCTGAGCACCCTGCCTCGTGCTTCATCTAAGGATGCCTATCCAAAGACAAACACATCCACTCTATTCAAAATTAAACCTATAGGTATAAATCTAGTGCCTAGTAATATTTTAAGTACTTCATTTATTCCATAAATATGTGGGTCCTTTCCTTTTCTCAATTACATGGCTTAATTGTCAGTTTTGTTTAATTATATCAAATGGGAGAAACTATCATTTACCTTTTCAAGTGTATACTTATATATCTTGGGTGTATACCTAAAACAACAACCAAATACAGTGGTACCTCGGGTTACAGACGCTTCAGGTTACATACGCTTCAGGTTACAGACTCCGCTAACCCAGAAATAGTGCTTCAGGTTAAGAACTTTGCTTCAGGATGAGAACAGAAATCGCGCGGCAGCAGCAGGAGGCCCCATTAGCTAAAGTGGTGCTTCAGGTTAAGAACAGTTTCAGGTTAAGTACGGACCTACGGAACGAATTAAGTACTTAACCCGAGGTACCACTGTATTTTGAGCAGATTTCAGTGTTCTAAAACTCTGTAACACTTACTTCACAACCAAGAAAATTGCACAAAGAATTCCTTACTTATTATGTGACACCAGGCCTTTTCTACCTATGGAAAAATTCTGCATCTTGATACAAGAATGTTAAAATGCAACAAATGTTCTAAAGTATAAGACACATCAAATGTGTATGCAATTTGTTTGATTTCCAGATTATTACAAGATGTTATTTCCCAGAAGTCTGTAGTAGCATAGAAGGTACTGCAATAAAAAATCCTAAGTATTATCTCTTCAATACTGTGGGTTGCACAACTTTTATGAATATTTTAGTTACCTAGAGCTCATGTATATTTTCTCACGAAGTTTTTATTTTTCTAATGACCACACAGATGTATTATACTGAAGGTTTTTTAAAGATGTGTGTCTAGGGGCTGCTTGTTCATACATAACTCTAAGTAGCAATACTAAAGAAACTGCCTAGGGAGCAAGCCCCATTGAACCCTGCAGGACGTCTCTGAGTAAACATGCACCGGATCATGTTACTACAATTTCTGGTCACTATAACTGCATGTTGTACTTCCTCTCCGTCCTCAGCATGCCAAATTTGGATTGATGATAAGAAAGAAAGAAAAGGAAGTGAAAGAAAATCAGGAAAAATATGAACTGAGCAAAAACGTAACAGGTAAGCATAAATAAATAAATAAATAAATAAATAAATAAATAGACATTTATTCAAATGATTAACAGAATTATGCATACTTACCTGAAGATGGTCATACATATCAAGTACATTTTGCTTCAACCGATTCCTAGCCGTGTGTTCTTGCCCTCTGTGTTCTCCAACCATCTCTCGAAATTGTCTAAAATGATTTATTTCTTCTGCCTTACGCATCTCTTGCTCTTGAATAATAGCTTCATTTTTCAAGACAGGTTCAGGTAGTGTTTTTCTGTGGGTAAAGCAGAGATCAAATAGTTCCCTTTGATGTGCTGCTTAGTTAGAATTGATTTCAGGGTGCTCAGAACCAGATACACTCCATCTCCATAGCTTTAGGAGCAGGACATGCTTAGACAATGGGATTAGGCACAAATGCGACAACATGGTGTACTGCTAAATATAAAGGCATATAAAGGTCTGTATCCGAGGAAGCCATCCTTTTCGCAAAAGGACTTTTGATTGAGCGGAATGAACTTTTCAAGTGCATGTTGTGCTCTCAACCCTCTAGAGGGGAAGTGCCGTCACACAAGTGGGAGTTCTTGTGCTAATGGGATAACTTCATGGGATACAACTAACCATAGGAGCTAGATGAGTACTTTAAAATATTTCTTAGGGTTGCCATATTTCTGGAATTTCCTGGCCATATATGGAATACTGCATTTGGCAACAGTGTCCAGGTGGAAATCGGCAAAATGTCCGGGATGTATGGCAACCCATGCTGGCGGTGTCAATTTTGCCAAACTTCCATCAAAGTCATTTTTTTGCAAAACCAAACCAAAAAGCTCAACAACTTTTCCGTCACTGTTTGAAATACGGCAACCCTACATTTCTTAACTTTTACACATTAAAAAATATATATGTTGTAACCAAACTTTAAACACTTGCTGCAATTTACCTAATATAGGGAGAGAGGTCTAAAGCGAATTCCTTCCGCTGCGTTTCAGCAACTACTCCAGCGGGGGACACCACTAGTTCAGAAACAGGAGAAGTAGTCCCTGACCAGAAAAAAAGAAACTGGTCAAAACTTTAGTACCAAATTATCCCAGACTATGAATACATGATAGTTATATATTGACCTGATCCAAAGATATAAATATGCACCAGCATGTATATTTGCAAAGTGACATGATGATCAGATGGCCAGTGAAGTCACCTTTACCTAAACCGAACTGCTGCCTGGGAGAAGAGCTTGGGCTCTATCCCAGTCTATAGAAACATATTGTCAGTACTGTCAAAGGTAGCATTTTTTTACCCATCTGAATGAAACTGCACCTCCAGACCATGTCTGTCTATGTATGAGATCCCTGGTTGCACAGCAAGGTGTGAACCTTTCTCCTTGTGCCATATTTCCTATATCCTTCCAATCACTAGGCTACAGACTTAATTAGCTGGCTTCCACTCCATTTCTGGGCATAGCTGTCAACTTATCCCTTTTCTTGCGAGGAATCCTATTCAGAATCAGGGAATTTTCCTTAAAAAAAGGAAAACGCTGACAGCTATGTTTCTGGGACCAATACAAAGTGCTAGGTTTAACCTCTAAAGCCCTAAAATGACTTAGGGCTGGGTTACCTGACAGTTCACCATCCCCCATACATATCTGGCCAGACCTTGCAACTTCCTTGGAAGCCCTCCTCCAGGTTTTCTACCTAATTAAGTGAGAAAAAACAGCTACGAAGGAAAGGTGGTGGTATCTCCCCATTTATGGAATGTCTCCCCTGCCCTCCAAAAGCTTGCCTGGCACTTCACTATGGTGTTTATGACACCAAAAGAAGACCTCCTTGTTTTTATAATTACAACCCATTGAGTGCTTCAGCTTTTGTGCAAGGGATTTTAAGCTAGTGTTAACTATTTTAAATTCTAGGTTTCTGCTTGCTTTAGTTGCTTTTTTACTCAGCTTTTTTGTTTTTGTAGCTTATCTTATTTCAGTGTAAGTGTTTCAACTGTGAATTATATTTTGTAATTTATGTAAACTGCCCAGAGAACTTAGTTGTATGAGTAATATACAAATGATACAAATGCAATTGACAGAAAGACAGATATCTTAAGTGCATGATTAAATATGTGTGTACAGTGGTGCCCCGCAAGACGAATGCCTCGCAAGACGGAAAACTCGCTAGACGAAAGAGTTTTCCGTTTTGGAGGTGCTTCGCAAGACGATTTTCCTATGGGCTTGCTTCGCAAGACGACAATGCCTTGCGAGTTCCTGCGGGTTTTTCCCCTCCCCCCCTTTTTCTAAGCCACTAAGCCGCTTATCAGCTGATCCGATCAGCAGATAAGCCGCTAATAGCGCTAATCCGCTAATCCGTCAATGGGCTTGCTTCACAAGACAAAAAAAACCGCTAGACGAAGAGAATCACAGAACGGATTCTTTTCGTCTTGCGAGGCACCGCTGTATATACAAGAGCCATTAGGCCTTCTGACTGGCAGTCACACAGTGGATGTTAATCCTTCCTTCCATGCTGTTCTCCCAACAAAAATGGCCAGTGAAGCTCCCGGGGGGGGGGGGAGTTGATATAGACACAAAGAGCAGCCTCCCTCCTGGGCCAAATGCCAGACTGCCAGGAGGATTTTCACTAGGAAAACATAGCGAGGGAAACATCCTTCCTCCAAGCTGCTGCCCCTGACTTGGATCAGGGGCCTGTGCAGCATGGTTGTTTATGTTGTGAACCACCCTGAAATCTACAGGTATAAGGCGATATACAAATTTAACAAATAATAAAAAATAATAATAGTTTGGACTGCAGTATTTTTGCTAACATGCATTCCAAAAGCAAGGTATATTCAGAAGTGACTTGAAAAGCAGCATATGATAGAAGTAAAGAATATTTTGCCTATTACCAACACAGCCTGGTTGGTAATGACACCCATTTTATGGCGGACAGAAATTACTATTTCATTCCACAAATCCTACACCTGAAAACAGTTTCTTCAAGGTTTTCATAGGTAAGAAAGCTTGTGTTATTTTAGGGCTGCCATGTGTCCTCTTTTTCCAGGACACCTTTCAGTGGTAAAATTTGAGATAAATTGCATTTATTTGCTTTGAGTGGCTGTTATAGCCATCATAGCATCCTCTTTTTTGCTCTTCAAAATATAGCAACCCTATTTATGTAGGCATACACATACCTGTTTCTCCTGAACTCACTCTAGTGCTGACACTGTCGGCCTCAGACGCAACAAAACCTTTCCGCGCACATTGATTAATAAACTGCATGCGCTCCTGAACAGCCTGCAAAGAGAGTTTTATTGCAAATATTTGAAGTACTGCATGCTATATTAATTATCAAGCCATTTTTATATAGGAACATTTTTAGCACTGGCAAAAGATATATTCAATAATTCATGAATTTTATAGATGCAAAAGCCAGAATTTTAGGCTAAAAGCTTAATATGATCATAAAAATTCTATGCATCCATGTACTGGTAAGCACAGGCTATTAACATGGATTTAAAGCCTCTTGGTTTTATCAATACCAACATGTATCTAGCATGGATATCTAAAAGCAATTATAATAGTTGTCCCACCCTCAAGTCTGTTTAGAAGATGCTTCCAAAGCCAACATCTTGTTTATGATTCCCAGTTCACATGTAAGCAAACAAAATTGGCCTGGCCTGTTTGTTGTTGGGTTGGCATTGCAAACAGACTTGGGACACCGGGAAATAGGGTTCTTCTATACAGCGACAACTGGTGAAGCAATTTTTAACCCTCCCTTCCTTTCCCACATAATATTGATGTTTATTGCAATAATGCGAGTCCAAATTAACACACTGTAGCCTTGGAATGCCTGTTTGCTCCAAATCAAATCCTGCCAACAGGAGGTCTTTTCGTGGATGACAGTCTCCAGGAAAAGGTTGCCAGGCAGGAATGCTCCCCTATATTTTATAATTTTGAAATGACTGACAAAACAGTCCTTGAGGCAGATCTACAAAAAGCCAGGCAATACAAAGCAAGGTCATCTACAACCTTGTTGTCTGTGATGGAAAATGAGTAGGTGGTCACTCCCTTTCTTCCACTCATGCCATTTTTCTTAAAGTAATCTGGAAAGCTATTCTTTCCTTCCCCCTTCAAATAAGTTGAACTCGGGGAAAGGAGATTACCTCTTTTTGGAGGCACAAATTTTCAACAACAAAGAATGTGTCACAATTAGAGAAATGATCTCAATAATTGTCATCCAGATGGGATGGGGGAGGATCTGGCTTCTCAGACAGGAGAGCAGTGGAGCAGAATCCAAAACCAGAGACAAGCTGGCGGGGAGTAGCTAAATACACAGTTCAAAATTAGGGGAGGCAGGGCCAATCAGTAGGTGATGGGTGCTTGTCTTCTTTCAACTCCAAAAGGCAGCTATTGTGTCTGACTTTGTATGGAGAAAGAAACTAAAAGGCATGCTACAGAAAGCCAGGATTTGACACTTCACTGGTTATGTTAGGAGACACATCTACTCAGGGCGGTCTTTTAGCATCTGCGCTGCCCAGTGCCCCAAAATTTAGTTTAGCTGCCCCCAAATTAACTTTTATTGAGCTTTTTTTGGGAAGGGCAAATCACTCACCTGTAACAACAACACAGTGGAAAAAGCTGCTTTTGTTTCCTAACTCATCAAGAATATTTGACGCTACAGGGTAGCAGAGCAACAGAGGAGTGGGGCGGGGACTTTCACTCCATTGCTTTTCATTGCCGCCAATCAAGAGGGACCGGTGTACATTTGTCACCCCCCAGAATTCAGCGCCCGAGTGCCCCACACCACGGGTAAAGACGGCCCTGCATCTACTACCACATCTACTTCATGTGAGGCACTTATATGAATACATTTCTAAGAAAGACAGGAAAGCCTAAATCATTGCATGTCTGCTACATGCCCACTTCTCCCCTGTCTGACTACTAGTCTGTGTTTGAGCTGAATACTATCTTAGAGAACAAAAACAAAGAAATAAGCTTGCATTTTCTCACCCAATCCTTTGCCATAATAGAGCCACGGCTGGTAAGATGGCCACAATATACCAGGCATAGTCAATGTTAGGGCAAGCAACAGATAGATAGTCAAAAAGCCTGACATGGCATAAGACAGCTTCCTGCATTGCCTATGATGTTACCATAGCAACATAGGCACATGCATGTAATTGCAGTGGCATGCGAAACAACAATCTTCAGATTTGGTCTGGCTGTACAACAGTAGCATGTTATCATTGCACACCAAGAGAAAGTATCATTTAAATTTTGAGCCGAGCGGCTTAATTATTTTAATAAGTGACGGAGGTCTGGCTGACAACTGAATGATGAGTCACTGAATTAAAGCACACACACGGGTAAATGACTCATGTCACAACATTCAACTGCAGTGCTTGGAGTGACAGGAACAGAAACAAAAAATCAATATTTTCTCCTTAAATTATGCAATTTTAAGCTGTTTGACTACTAGCTGTTAAAAAACAAAAACAACTGGGTACATGGAAAATGCACTGAATAAAGCACAATATTTTTAAAAGCAACTGAAAAGGGGAGATGATTAATGCATATAAAAGAAAAAACACCTTGTTTTGTTTTTGCAGTCATGTTGATGCTCAGTTATTAACATAAAATATGCCCTGCTGGAATGGATCAAAGGCCCGTCTACTGGAGCATTCTGAGTCCAACTGTGACAGGTATTGTCTTTTAAACATATTAGGCTGGATTAAACTAAGTTGTTGTGCTAGCAGAATCCAGTGCAACGAGTAATGAGTCCCACTGTAGGACTCCCTTGCTCCCCCCTCTTCCCAAGTCAGCTTGGGAGGAGCAGGAGAACCCCTAGAAAAGTGGGAGGGGTGGGAAATCATTCTGTCTGGCCAGCACAGGGGTGCCATCTCCTAGGGGCTGAACACCCCCCCAAGTCCAAAGCACGGAGCCGGGCACAGTGTGGCCTCAATAGCCATGGCTCCTTCTCCTCTTCCTCCTCCTGCTATGGAGGGGAAAGAGGCTGGAAGCAGACCCAGGCCGGTGGCGGCAGTAGCAGGAGAAGCCACAGCCATTGAAGCTGTGCTGCCACTGTGCTGAGCTCTGCCCCAGCTCCTCTGACTTCCTGACATCACATGCGCTGTGCATCCCCCCTCCCCCCAAAAAAATCTTATTCAGAAGCTGGCATGTGTGGGCAAGCAGAAACGCTTCTGCTGAGAGGGCAATTGCTTTGGCACAAAATTTAATTGCACCCATTGTAAGCCACCTCATGTTGGCTACTGTGATGAAAACAGCAATGTTAAAAATTGCAGCCATAACCAAGTCAGAATGTTACTAGCCAGCACTGTAAAGCATAGATGAAAATTCAGGGCTTTCACTGCCTAGCTGCCTACCGTGATTTATTCAAATCAATCTCTCAGTTCAGCCTCAGCACTCACTCTTCAAACAGGAGTTTGATACTGAAAAATCTCTGCAGGGATTTGACTTTTTGGTTGGCATTTCCACACTACCCTGCTGAATCTTGGAACTCATTTTAAATGCATGTGTAAAACGATAAGCCCTGGTTACCTTAACAGCTCTCCCTGGCTCCGCAGCCTCCCATGCTTGCTTCATAGCTTTGATCTCATCTGCTCTCTCAGTGTCTTTCCTCAAATCCAGTGCTTCTATTTCATTTTGTTCAACGACTAGACGTAAGATCCAGGAGGGTTTGTTAGGATCAGATTGCTGGAAATGAAATGCACAAAGCAAAATCAGAAGAGCACATATTGCTTTGAAACTCTCAAATGAATGAAAGAGCCAATTCATTATCGAGAAGCACTGTCCGTGATAGACTGTTATTGTCAAAGAACGCCAAATGCCACCCTCTGGTCTCATTTGACGTATGTGTGCTCAACTTTGCAAGGGAACCCGCAAGAGTTACCATCCCCAAAACTAGTCTGTTTCCCCCACACATGCAGCAAAGGCTGCTTTCAGTCAATATCTTCTTTAGCAGACAGGAGCAGTAATGGGTCAGTGGAGGGCTGGATTTGAAGTGAACCCCAATGTGAGTTTTTTAAAACCTGGTTTCTAAACTGCAGTTCAGGAATGCCCCTATTCATGGCTAGCATATGACTGCCAAGAGAAATTTGTACAAATGGGGTAATTGCTGGGGAGGAAAGAGAGCATGTGATTCTGCTACCCAAACTATGAGAAGTCTTCGAGTAGCACTATGTTTATCATGGGTGCTAATCATTTGCAGCACATCAATGGCCTGAAAGGAGGGGGGACGACTCTTTTTCCATTTACAAATGCTTGACGATGGTTGTTATTTGCCATAGCTAAGATATCAAGTTGCCTAGGGGGCTCTTGTGGATAATTAGTATTACTTGGCTTATCCAGGCCATCACCATGTAAAATGAAGAAATGTGGATGGAAACAAGTTAATGAAAATAAACAAGAGAGGCCACTTGAGTTGATCCAAGTAGATAGACAGAAGAGAACACCCTAAAAAGTGTGGCAATGTATTTCCACCCTCAAGTGGAGGTGTAGAGGAAGGGGAATCAAAAAATATTAAGGGTCATTAAATAAAGGGTCATTAAAATAAAGACGATGATAATTATGATAGTGGAAGATGTGAATGAAATGTGTATGAGGGGCAGAACCAGTTGTGAAACCTCTCAGTTGTCACAACTATGACATTAGGGATGCAAACTGCGATATTAATATTTCATTGCTTCAGCAAATTCAAATAGAATTTGAATTCAATTCAATTTGCATTCCATTCAATTATACAGGATCTCAAGACAGCTGCCTACCCAAGCAGAGCTGAAATATAGCACAATACAGTGTGTGTTTCAGCCATAGCACTAAGAGGGAGGTTACTAGAGAGTGAACATATTACACTTTTTTTTTTACTACTTTCCCCTTCACACCTGGAAAAATAAAGAAGAAATTTACCCTATACAACATCATTCAGATCATTTGAAAATTCGCTTTATGAACTCATTTATTTATTATTACCTGTGATTCGGGCCTAACAACAGTTACGGGTTTTTCTTTAGCAGCTTTTTCTGCCTTCTCAGTTGTTTTCTCCTTCACTTTTCGACCTCCTTTGGAAGAGCCTGCAGATTTTTGTCCTTCCATGTTGCTGTGAATGTCTGGACTTAGGACGCTTACACTTTCTTCATGTTTTTCAGTAGGACGTGCTGTGTAAATTTCATTGTAGCGTTTATTTATGCTTTCCATTTATGCTTCTGGAGCTACATAATTGTTTGTTACCAAAGAGTTTACTTTTAGGAAACAGGTCTTAAAAATTATGCAGTCTCCCTTATTTATGACAAACTGATGTAAATTTCACTTTAAAAGTAAAATGTTCTGTCCTAGCTACTTAATTTGGACACTAAAATCTATCCTAGATGGCACTGTTGTCTTACATTAGGAAATATGAGGATGAGAGATGAAAGCTTATAGAAGTGGTTTTCTATTTTTCCATTTACACAATAGCGTTTTCTGGAAATTATCAAGTGACATGTTCTTTTGATGCACGACCGTATCAGCATCTTTGAATGAAAAATAATTAAAAGTAACTTAGATCTTCTTGGGAGAAAAGCAATGACAAACCTAGACAGCATCTTAAAAAGCAGAGAAATCACCTTGCCAACCAAGGTCTGTATAGTTAAAGCTATGGTTTTCCCAGTAGTGATGTGTGGAAGTGAGAGCTGGACTATAAAGAAGGCTGACCGCCAAAGAATTGATGCTTTTGAATTATGGTGCTGGAGGAGACTCTTGAGAGTCCCATGGACTGCAAGAAGATCAAACCTATCCATTCTTAAGGAAATCAGCCCTGAGTGCTCACTGGAAGGACAGATCGTGAAGCTGAGGCTCCAATACTTTGGCCACCTCATGAGAAGAGAAGACTCCCTGGAAAAGACCCTGATGTTGGGAAAGATGGAGGGCACAAGGAGAAGGGGACGACAGAGGACGAGATGGTTGGACAGTGTTCTCGAAGCTACCAGCATGAGTTTGACCAAACTGTGGGAGGCAGTGGAAGACAGGAGTGCCTGGCGTGCTCTGGTCCATGGGGTCACGAAGAGTCGGACACGACTAAACGACTAAACAACAACAACAACTTAGATCTTAAGAACAGTTAGTTGGATAACAGTGAGTGGTCTTAAGAACAGCCAGTCACAAAGAAGGTGGGCTGGCCAGCTGATCCCACACAGACCCAGGTGGAACATAGTCCACCGTACACAGAAAATTAAAAAAATAAATAAATAAAAAGCACAGGCAACAGCTTCTTCCAATAGCTTCAGCCACAAGGGAAATAGGGCTGGCCACACTCAGCCCTGGATAGAACCATCACCACCTAAAGAAACCCAGTTTCATATCCTTTGACATGCATAACTATTTCAATCATTATAAAGGATGGTAAAAAAGTTATCATTTCGGGGCATGATTCAAAGAAAATTGCACTCCAAAGTAGAAGTTGGAAAAATAAGACCTAATAAATAAATAAATAAATAAATAAATTGTGACATCATTCTCGTAGTATCAGAGCAACAGTTCATCTTCAATTGTATGTTCATATTTGTTCATTTCAGTACACTGTTGTAAGAGAGGTAATAAGGTACACTAGCATACTAAAGAAGAAAAAAGCTACTCCCAGAGAAATTTGCACTCCAGACTTATTGAATTCCTAAAACCACCTACTAGGAAGAATGTCCCATTGAAATTCATGGCATATATTTCAGAGGAAAAATGCATAGGATTGCCCTGAGACGTAAGCACCATAGTTTTAATGGACTTGAGTATAATTGATTTTTTCTGGTTTGACCTCTCTCTCTCTATTTGATAAAGTTTTGTGCTAACATTCAGTAAAAACATTCTCAAGGTGGTATTAAAGGCATTTATCAGAAATAATTTGCTATTTGTAAGTTTTCATACAATTCTGTTAAATGTAAGTTACATAATTAGCTAACTGAAATCAAAGAAATTGGTGTTTCAGTTATGATGCATTTTAATAAAAAAATAAGCATGTAGCAAAGTCACCCACTTACCTTTGATTTCATTTTTTTCCAGTTCTCTCAGTGCCTGAACAAATACCAATTGGTTCTCAGTAAGTGGCCAACTATTATGCAACACTGAGGCTTGTATAATATACTTGTGAGGCTGTAAAAGCCAAAAGCAGTAAATTACTTTTTTCAGAAATAATCACAGCTTCTTATTTTAATATTTTAAAAAACCTTGCTTTTAGCCATCACCCCCTTGACTGCTATCTTGGATTTCTGTAGGGAAGGAAAGAAGGGTCAAATAAGGTGCTTGAAGAATCTGAATGTGTTGAATTCATGTACAAAACAACCTGATCTAAACCTCTCAGACTGAAATGCAGGTTGAAACTTAACTAGCCACCAGTTCTTTCACTTCTCTGTCTGCTAAGATTCAGTTCTAGGCTGTTTAGTATCAAAATATGCACTTAAATATGTATATTGAAATGACTTTTTGAATAATTTTTAGAAATGCACAAATTAATGCAGAAATGGAATGGGATTATGGGTAAAAGAGGCAAGAAATACCATGATGGGGTTTGCCCAACTATATGCCCCAGACAAGGGGGCTTGGTTTGGAGGAGCAGAAGAGAAAGAGCGGATTCAGTGCCCTATTGCTGCCTGCAAGGAAAGACAGAGCACACCCCAAGGCATTACTGGGCTGCCTCTTTGACAACTTGAGCATGCCCCTTAACTCCTTGTTTCCTACAGGTTCGCTCTGCAGGTGACTGTGCCCAGCAAAGGCATGGGTCAGCACAAGAGAGGAAGCAAACCATGACATACAAAAGCTGCCCTCTCTGTTACAGGTAAACTTGCACATATTACTTATATATTCGAGTTGTTAGTCGCTTGTTACACAGAGGTCTCCAAACAATCTGCAGCTTATTACAAACATAAGCATCAATACATTATAATATGAACATGTACCTTGGATACCAAATATTGTACAGTGGTACCTCGGGTTGAGTACTTAATTCGTTCCGGAGGTCCGTACTTAACCTGAAACTGTTCTTAACCTGAAGCACCACTTTAGCTAATGGGGTCTCCTGCTGCTGCCGCGCCGCCGGAGCACAATTTCTGTTCTCATCCTGAAGCAAAGTTCTTAACCTGAAGCAATATTTCTGGTTAGCGGAGTCTGTAACCTGAAGCGTATGTAACCTGAAGCGTATGTAACCCGAGGTACCACTGTATTACCATGTGTTTATTTATATTGTATAGATTTAATATCAGCTGAGGAAGCCCTTCGGGGTGAAAAGAGGGAGATATCCGGAAACCTTGTTCTGCCCAAGTTAGCAGTTTGCAGCTGCACCAGCCAGCTAGTGCCAGCAGTCTACATCAGCTGTGTTGTTCTCGTTACCTTGAGGACTTTTCTATTTGTGTTATACAGAAACTTACAGGAACAAACAATAAGAAAGCCTAAGGATTGTGTCATACAGGAACTTATAAGGAGAAACAATAAGAAAAGATAAGTAAAGAAGAAATGTATTAATATTGTAATTAGTCTCATAGGTTATATACCGTACATATGAACTGTATATGTTGCACATACTGGGCTAGACCTTTACATTAGGAAATAACCAATAAAATGTTTAGTTATTATTATTCAGCTTGTTGCACTTTGTGTATTGTGTTACACCTGAATACAGCCACCACAAGTATGTGCCTCCATTTGGCCATTCAGTAGCCCTGGGAAGAACAAAAGTACCATTTTAACAAGCTAGAGTGGCGACTTGGCAAGATAACCCCACTGCTGGTGGTGCCTTGTTCTGTTTTGCACAAAGCGTTCTGTTCTTCCTTTTCATCTAATTCCAAACCCACATTTAGCAGGAATCTTGAATTACCTGAACCTTGTTTTCATCTTCTTGTTTTAGATAACGCTCCCCTTAGGAAACACGATACCTAAGAGTTCACTCCTGGGGAACTGCTTTGTTCAACCTTCCACAGGAACTTTAGGATACAATGTTTATTACACTAAGAAGCTAAAGGGAAGTCTTCTTTCTGCACATAACTGTTAGTCTCTTTCTGCATAAAACTGCTCCATTTTGGGGAAGTTTTGCTCCTCTTTTTTCTTGCTTTTTAAGAAGTCTTGCTCATAGGTTTTTCCCTGCCTTTGCACACACTGTTACGAACCTGCTCTTCACGCCTAGCTGACCACATCCACAGAACTTGATTGTTACATTGTCTCATGCTATGATCAATCATTAAGTAACAGACATCCCAAGCTCACGGAAAACAAACTGTACCTGCTCTCCATGCCTAGCTGACCATCTCTATAGAACTTGATTGTTATATTGTTTGTGCCAATTAATCCCTAGTTACAATTCAATTAGGAGGCTTCATGCCTGTTAGTTCTAGCTCCGATTCTCAGCCTTCTCTCCATCAATGATAAATGATCACATGTAATCCCCACCTTTCACATGTAATTCCCGCCTTAGTACTTATGTTAACCAATCACAAGTTTCTGTGTGTATGTATCAACCAATCAGCCACAGGCACACCTTTGGCAATGCTTGTAATATTCAATAAAAGAGGCTCTCAGGGTCCGCCCAGACAGACGCCTAGCTACACCTGCCTCTCTCGTCTCCCGTGATTTTTCATTTCTACATCTGGTGACCCACGACGTGCCAGATCCCTTGACGCAGCCTCATACTTCACTCGACTGGAGAAGTCTTAGCCGGCTACACCGTGAGTATGGGGGGGGAGCTTACAAAGTCCCAGAAAGTGCATGCTACTGAACTGTTTCATTTAGTCAGACAGAGAGGTGCAGGTGCTCATGTTTCTTTAAAGGAAATTGAACATCTGCTATGTGAGATTGCATTCCAATGCCCCTGGTACCCTGAGGCAGGTTCCTTGGGGGTAGAGGCCTGGCAAAAGATTGGAAAAACCTTTTTTGAAGAACCCAGGGCTCCTATCCACTGTCTGCTAACTTGGCAGAAGTGCGCAGTTGCCGTGGCAAACTTAGGGCCCCTGGCTTCTCAGGCGTCTCCCACGGCTCCTGCAGTTTTAACTGTTAGAGACAACCCCCCTCCTTATCCTAAGCTTTTGCCTCCTGCACAATCCTGCCAATCCCTCCCTCCTTTGCCTGCTTCCAACCCATCCACCCCCCCTTCCCTCCCTCCTGCATCTGCTCATACAGGAGCTGTGCCCACCCCCATCCCCCCTTCCCTCCCTCCTGTGTTTCCTTTGCCTGCATCTCAGCCAACATCCACTCCCCCCCCTCTTCCTTCCCCCTCTCTTTCTTCCCTCCCTCCTTCCACCCCTCCCTTGCCTGCCTCAGCTCCTGCCTGTTTCACGGGAGCTGTCCGTGTTGCACTTTCTCAAGCTAGGCAGAAAGGGCTCCTATCCTTAGAGGAAGAATCTGAGTGGGCTGGTGAAATGCCATCAGCTTTCCCTGTCTCCAGCTCAACCCCATCAGCTTTCCCTGTCTCCAGCTCAACCGCATCTGCTTTCCCTATTTCTTATGCAAACCCAAGCACAGCACAACAACAGGTGCTATACGAAACCCTTTCTTATTCTGTAATGAGAGAATTGAGAAGGGCCATTGTGGATTCCAGTTTAAAATCCACTTATTTGACAGGAATGCTGGAGGGAATAGCAACTGCTTCAACTGCAATCGCCCAGGTCATTTTGCTAAACAATGCAGAGCACCTGGCGGTGGGGCGCACAGGAATGGTGATGCCAATAAGGCTAAACCTTCCAAGAAATGCCCAAAGTGCGGTAAAGGCTATCATTGGGCAAATCAGTGCAGGAGTTCGGGAAACTCCTTAGGGGCCCCACTCCCGGGCCAGGACAAATAGGGAGCCCCCCCCCCCCCGCCGTTAGTCTCCACTATTAAAACCATCTCAAAGGATACACACTCTGATTTTACCATCGACTTAATTAATCAAAAAACCAAAGACACTGTTTTACCTGGTGAAATTGTGCTTATGACCACCCAATTACCTCCTAAAGTCGCAGGCTTAATTTT
The DNA here is from genome assembly GCF_965112155.1 of Podarcis liolepis. Classification (NCBI taxonomy): domain Eukaryota; kingdom Metazoa; phylum Chordata; class Lepidosauria; order Squamata; family Lacertidae; genus Podarcis; species Podarcis liolepis. The sequence goes on along the minus strand of NC_139557.1, from coordinate 66,110,986 downwards.
ACCCAAATTTTCTGCGGCCAAAGAAGGAATCCAGGTTATTCCTGGTGTTCTGGATCCTTTATCCCACTCTTGATATCGCCGCTCTGTGAAATTGACTAACGATTGTGATGCTTTTGTCTCCTTTTTCAGTAGGTCTGAATATATCTCTTTAGTTGTTTCTCTCCTAGGAGTCCCTGGATTGGCTGTACGGAATCGTATGAACATTAATTCTTTAGCTTGTTCTGCAGAAAAAGCCCTGCATTTTACTTCACAAGCTTCTCACCTTTTGAATAAATAACAGAGTGAATTTCACTATGGAAGAAAAAGCCCTGAATTTTACTTCACAAGCTTCTCACCTTTTGAATAAAGAACAGAGTGAATTTCACTATGGACTTTTACAAAATCGTTCCGCTATCACTATTTGCTGATGCTTCATTATTATGGATGTGAATCATTATGGATTGCAAAATCTTACACACCACATTACACAAGACGTTAGATTTTCTGGCCTCTGGGATTCTTTCACCCAGTGGCTTACTGCTTGGCTACCTAATCTTACTTGGCTTCGTAATCTCTTTCAATATGCCCTTGTCATTATATGCATCTTAATTTTGTTATGTTGCTTCCTTCAATGCGTTCCTGGCCTCATAAGCCTTTTCTCTCGGCTTCTCTCTCCCCCTCAACCACCTAATAAACTTCTCGCCGCCTACTTTGCGAAATGGCAACACCAACAGTAAACCTAAGGTGAGATGTGGACGGGCTTATTTTGGGCATGCGTTGGCAAACCACGTATCCCGAAATATTTTTGTCCCATCGACCCTGGCGAACTTATTTTGGGCATTTGTTGGCACACCACTAATCCTGAAATATTTTTGCCTTATTTACCCAGAATGCCTCGCAAACAAGAAAAGAAAGGGGGAGATAAAGGGAAGTCTTCTTTCTGCACATAACTGTTAGTCTCTTTCTGCATAAAACTGCTCCATTTTGGGGAAGTTTTGCTCCTCTTTTTTCTTGCTTTTTAAGAAGTCTTGCTCATAGGTTTTTCCCTGCCTTTGCACACACTGTTACGAACCTGCTCTTCACGCCTAGCTGACCACATCCACAGAACTTGATTGTTACATTGTCTCATGCTATGATCAATCATTAAGTAACAGACATCCCAAGCTCACGGAAAACAAACTGTACCTGCTCTCCATGCCTAGCTGACCATCTCTATAGAACTTGATTGTTATATTGTTTGTGCCAATTAATCCCTAGTTACAATTCAATTAGGAGGCTTCATGCCTGTTAGTTCTAGCTCCGATTCTCAGCCTTCTCTCCATCAATGATAAATGATCACATGTAATCCCCACCTTTCACATGTAATTCCCGCCTTAGTACTTATGTTAACCAATCACAAGTTTCTGTGTGTATGTATCAACCAATCAGCCACAGGCACACCTTTGGCAATGCTTGTAATATTCAATAAAAGAGGCTCTCAGGGTCCGCCCAGACAGACGCCTAGCTACACCTGCCTCTCTCGTCTCCCGTGATTTTTCATTTCTACAAGAAGCAATATAGTAGGAATTATTCTCAAAATTCCTCCACAAATATATTTAAGATCTCTCACCTGCTGAAATAAATTATCATCAAGAACAGGGGTAACAATAGTTTCTTCTTCTGTTGAAGTTGGGCTTTCCTGTGACATCTTGGCTGCAGACTTGACATTCTTCTGAGCTGCCACAGTACCTTTTTTCTTAGAGACTGCAACTACTTCAGGTTCCTTTTTGGGAGTGCTTTGGGCAACTCCACCTTTGCTTGATGTTGCTGGAAGAGGCAATAACATTTTAAAGAGTATTTTAGCATTTAGTCATTTGTCTTACTAATTTCAATTTTATATCTACTTCTGTAATTCTCTCCTTCTCCTGCTTTACCTACTTATCTACTGACTCTTTCTAAGGATTTACATCCCAACCTTCATAAACCTTCCCAGGGAATTTTAAAACATAGTAAAATAAATAATATAATACTAAAATACAGATAACCACAACTTCCAAAATGCTGATATCAAACAGTATAAAAATTAGATAAAATACCTATATAAATGCAATGAAAAAATTAGAAGTCTTCACCTGACACCTAATTGAGAGAGCCAAGTCTCTTCAAAGACAGCATGTAATAATTAGGTACCACCACCAAAAAGGCCCAAACTGTTTTTCACCCACTAAATTTATAATAGCAGAACGTCCCAAATAATATTTCAGTGAACAGGCAGGCCCATATGGAAATTGGTGGTCACACACACACACACACACACACTCCTTTAAGTTGAATAATTCATATTTTAAAATGGAATTTGGTCTCTTTGCTCTTTATTCTTTTGAATAATGCACGTCTGAATAATAATTAATCCAGAAAAACAGCTCAGAACTGTTTATAAGGAGCTTATAAATGTCGATTAGTCTTGGCAAAATAATTGCTTGATTGGAAGCTTGTTAGTTCTAAGTAAAGCTTAACTGTCAGAATGAGGAAGTATCACTTTGCTATTCCTGCTATTAGCTGCTGTGAGACTTCTAATAGCACCCTAGTGGAAATCTCTAGAGACAATGCCCAAATAGATGTGGTGTAGCAACATAGGAGATATGGCTCTCTTGGAACACCTAACTTACCACTGTAGGGTAATTTGAGGGGAAACAGAATTTGATTCACTTGACAAGGAATGGTATACCCATTCTGCATGCTCTGATGGTCTATATGCCAGAAACCGATTCAAAATATGCAAGCCTGATCACTCAGCAGCAAGCATGACAAAGCAAAGTCAGTAATCCTTAAATGAGGTCTTAGCGTATGACACAAATTATTAACGCAGTTATTAAGGCAGGCGCACATGCAAATGTGTTGGCAGTCTCTTTGTCCACAATAATCATAGCAATTCAGTTTACCATACTTACACACGCTACTTAGAGGCCGCTCATTAGATATGAAATAAAACGCAGGAACAACAGCATGACCCTTCCCAACAGAGTGCACCATTTCTTCCTCAGAGTCCAGAACTTGCACTTTAATGATTACATCTGGCTTGGAGGTCTGTACTTGCACAGTAGCCATAAGTGGTGTTGTTACTTTTACTGCATACCTGAAGGAGAAGGGGGAGTAAAGATATATAGTTAACTGAGGCAGATTTTATTATTTTCAGCAAGTCTAAGATCTCAATCCTTAAAATAATGTTATTCAAGAAGGCAGCCTAGCCCCAGCTCAGCAAGCTCTGAGATGGAAGTTAAGACATATGTTTAGAACAGTCCATTTGTTGCTATAGAAACCAGTTATCAAAATGAAACTGCAGTTAAAATGCCAAGATTGACTACAATAAACTTTCTGAACAAACATTAGACAAATGATAAAAAAAGAGGCCTGTGCAAAGCCCTGAGTACCTTAGGAACAATCACATACATGTTTGCACAGAAGTGAGTCACTACTGAGTTCAGTGTGGTTTACTCCATGTTTTTAGAATATAAACCTTATTTCCTAGATCATGCAAATGTCTTGAGATGAATGTGAGATAGAAAAACAACTTCCATGTCTGACTTTCAGAAAGATCAGGACTTGACCCAGCATTTTAGAATGCCCAACGAGGTGCATTTGGGGAAAGATACAAAAGCGTTACTGGGACAGCTCAGTTAGCCAGAGCATAAGACTTAATCTTGTGGGTTTAAGCCCCACATTTGACAAAAATAATCATGCGTTGTGGGGGTTGGACTAGAATGACACTCACAGTCCCTTCCAACTCTAAAATCTTAGGATTCTATGATTACTACTCATTAATGCTTCAGTAAGTAATATGCTCAAAGTAACATATGAACACTCAAATAGGGTACATATGCAAATACCTTGCTGTTTCCTCAAATTTACCTGAATATAATATTCTTAGCATTTGGTACATAATAGTCCTTAACTTCTTTAATGGAATATACATTGTTTATAGTCTCACGAGAAAGAACTGGAAGGGGACTGTAGGAACCTATGAGTCGAAGCCTCCATTTCCCAGCCAACACTGGTGACTCACCAGTTTGAACTTCAGCCATAAAAGTATATCCTCTCTGAAATTAAAGTTAATTTTGTTAGCTATTAACACAAGTAATATGATACAATAAGTAATGGTAAGTAAAGAGTAAATATTATAGCTGCTGCTGATGTAATACTGTATACCCCAAAATGGCCCTACAATATTCAAGACTTGTACATTATGAAGAATTACAGGTTGTGTTGTTGCATTCACAGTACCTGGGGAAAATAATTGTTATTTATATCAGTGTGTAGTAACAGGTCCTTTGTATCATTTTGTTAGTAAGGTAGTAGTACTGTAATTACAATGAAATGTTTGTATTTATCACCTTATTCTTTGTATAAAGATGGGGTGCAACCCTGAGAAAGATCCGAGGCATTTCTTCCAATGTATCATTGTCTACGACATGCAATGCGCATGTAGGTATGGAAGAATAAAATTTTGCTGCTATGATCATATCTTCTGGAACATAAAACACCTCTCTATAATAAAAGGGAGAAAAGTGTAAAGTAAGGATAAGGGGATCTGTCTATCTCCAATTCATGCCATTTTTGCAGGTTTTACCCATGCAGTGGTACCTCAGTTTACGAACTTAATCCGTTCCTAAACCGAAACTGTTCTTAAACCAAGGTGTGCTTTCCCTAATGAGGCCTCCTGTTGCAAACTAGGACATTGCTTCTGGTTTTGCAGAGTTCGTAAACCGAATCATTTGTAAACAGGTACCACTGTATTTCCATGTCACTTCCACCATGAATCTAATTTTTAAAAAATACGTTTAAAATGCCTATTTACGGGCAGATTTTGACATGCTTAAACTGCCTAGAACTGCACAACATTCAAAGAAAGGTTGCAATCTAGTGAATATCAAAGTTCTGATCCACATGTCAGTTCTAGAGATGGTGATCAGATAATTTCATATCAAAATTAACGAAGACTGAATTCCTCAAGCATGACCTTCATGAACAAGTACAAGAATGTTTCAACATGTGGTCACTTGGCTTTCAGTCACACAAACAGAATTAGCAGTTAAACTATAATATGATATAGATGGTCTGTATGTGACTCATCAATAACAAACCTCACCTGAAGACCACAAACCAAAAATTTGCTGGCTGGTCCGCATATGTTACAGTATGATCAGCAAAAGATGTCTTAGTCCACTCATCTTCAGCACAACGGTATTTTTCAAGTGACTTACATTTACTTTTGAACATATCTCTGTGAAACACAACAAGAAGAATATAAAATAATCAGTTGAGATCATAACCAACAGTACTGAGCTTCAGGCTGCCTCCACTCTATATATACATAAGATATAATAGCATCCCAAATATTAAGCAGTGGCTACTGTATTATGAAATAAATGCCTTCCCCAACAAGCAACAAATTACTTGTGGCAGAGGCATAAGTGTGGGTCTACTCAATCTCACAAACGAGAGATCAAGCCTTCCAGATGCTGCCAAACTACAACTCCCATCAGCCCCAGCAAGCAAGGCCAATGGCTTCCCCACACCAGAATAAACAGTAGGAGTCTGATTTAAAAGGCAAAAGGAATATGGGGATGAAGGGTGCTGAACTATACCCCAATCTGAGGATTACCTCTGTTTAACTGGGATTTCACTTCTCTGTCAGCTTGAATCTAATTGGGAGGTGAAAGCAGCTGGAGCAAAAACCGCAATAAGCTCAGGTTTAAAGCCTCACTACACACCTTTTTTGCTCGTAAAGCCAGACTTCCCTTGTTCCTTCTGCTTTATGCGTAATTAGCCAGACCTATAGTTCATGCTGGCCACATGACCTGGAAAAACTGTCTGCGGACAAATGTCAGCTCCCTCAGCCAGTAAAGCAAGATGAGCGCCGCAACCCCAGAGTCGTTTGCAACTGGACTTAACTGTCAGGGGCCCTTTACCTTTTTATATTTTAAGAGCTGGCCAAACTAGAAATAGCATGGGAGATGCTCAAATGTATCTTTCAACATCTTTTTTCCTGCTAAAACCAGCTGTGGCGCCCCCACTATGGATCACGGCCAATCTAATTCACACATTCACCAGCTGCTATTAGCTGTGAAAGGAAAGTGTGCTGTGGAGAGTGAAACTCATACTGTTTCTATGTATTTTACTGTCTGAAACGAATAGCAGTTCCCAGAGGGAGGATTTAGATTAGCAGTGTGACCCAAATCTAGCCCTACCCCCTCTCTGTGGTTGTTTTTGGAGAAGAATAAGATGTCGGGAGTTGCATTTCTGAATCTTTCACATCACATCTAATGTGGCCCTGAGGAGTAGCAGAAGTTCAAAGGGAAATTAAGATATGATCATGCAGCTTTATCACTGGACACAAGAAATATATTCTATACATTCTTTTAAAAACTACTTTCTCTGTATCAATGTAATAACTATGCTACCTCCAGGCTGGCATAGTTTAGGGATCCAATTCCGGGGCCTATCAGGAAAACAAAGGAACTTTGGATCCAGCGGGCCCAAAAGGGCTACCTTTTGTCTGCCTCTGCAGTACCCTGTTTCAGACCTTATTGCTGGCTGAAGCTGAGCTGTCAACACAGAACAGATGTGTACATTGGAGAGGCAGTGTCTCAATCTGTGAGCAAGAAGAAACCTCTTGTGGATTCAAGTCACAAGTCTGTTCTTACTGAGCGGTGCAAAATCTATAAAGCCTCAAATGGCTCAGGACCAAAGTACGTTTCCTTTCCTCATATGAACCAACCCAGTCCTTGCAATCATCATCTGAGGCCCTTCTTTGTGTGCCCCTTCCATGAGAGGTCTGGAGGGCGGCAACACAGGAATGGGCCTTTTCTGTGGTAAACTCCACACTTGTGGAATGCTCCCCCCAGGGAGGCGCCTGGCAAATCTACACCATTATAAACTGGGGGGGGGGGCTTGTTTTTGCTTGTTACTATGTTATGTATTTTTGTGCTTTTCTATTGTAATCCAGTCTGTGATCCTTGGGATGATGGGTAGAATAAATAAAATTATAAATATATAATCCTTTTCTAATGATAAAAAAATTAAGAAACTTGGCTTCCACCTTATCAACTAACACAATTTGAAGACAACCATCTCTGCTCAGTCAGACTATAGCCCATGATTTGTAGATCTATTCATGCAGGGCTCAGTCATTTATCTGGGACAACAATCTGGTATCCTTAATACAGATGTGAATGTGGATCAATAAACAGAAGAGATGTTGCCCCATTTGCCAATTTGCACATAAAGGTAAAGGACCCCTGACAGATACATTATATTTAATTCTTCAGTAACAAATTGATGTAAAATTCATAGATTTTTTTTTATCCTGAATATAAAGCAGAATAAAAATTGATTCAATGGTTAAGCAGGGTGTTCTTTAAATTTCACTTTTACATCTGAAAAACTAAATATAGGGATGCCCAAAACTGGGCTTCAGTACTTTCCCTATAGCACTTCCTCAGGGTCAGGTCAGTTTTTATGAGAGAAAATAAGGGGGGCGGGGGAGGTGTTGTGAGGCAAAACATGGGATTTATATACGTGACCCTGCAGAAACCATACTTTGTATTACCTCAAAAATGTCAAAGAACATTGTTCAAAATTTGGCTCTATTAGAGCCCACAACTTTTGAAGTGTGTCTTTGACTTTAGTATTCTCCTTAGTACCTGAAAAATAAAAAGACAAATAAAAACAAATTTGGCTATTAGTAAATATTCAACATAGTTATCATTCCTAAACACTGGCATAAAGAAATAAGGTAAAATATAAAGCTCTGAGAGTAAGCAGAATGAAAGCATGTCTAGCTGAAAAGACTATCTAACCAACACTTCTGCAAGACATCATCTGAGTGTTAGGATATTTCCGTTCCACCTTAAACGGGAGCAGGCTTTGTGAGTCACAGAGTCTGCGTATTTCCTGCTCACAGGAAGTTTATGTTTTCTATTGCTTTCGTTTCTCTCTCTGTGCCTGGACACTGAAGCAGGCAGTCATGTTTTTTCTTTGTTCTGACCAACGCTGAATAAACTTAAACAATGCTCTCCTGCGTGCATCTTTCGCTGTGCATTATCTGCTGATAGAGCGTGCATCAGCTCTGGAATGTGGCAAGTTATTTCTGGAGCTCGTGTCGCTAATTGCTGATACTGCGTGTCTACGGGAGATCGATGATCGCAACGGAGGCGACGTGAAGTCATGATGGACTTTGTCTCCCTGGCAGTATCCCAACACTGAGGACATCTGTAGCCAACAATGCCATGTTTTGTACAAATAAATAGCTTTTATGATATAATGACCAACTGCATTATACGAGCACTGTGGTGACTCCTATGGCATTCTGTGAATAATTCAAGATTCTAGGTGTCAAGATTGGGCCTTGGCCTCTCAATCCGAAAGTCAGGAAAATTGTGTTTGGCAGCCATTTGGAAGTTCTATGTTTTTTCCACTCATCTGGGCTTCTGTACAAAATCTTCCATCCAGATCCCTTTACAGGAATACCCAGATATATCACACCTGATATATCACACCATCAGTGGTGGACCGGAGTGACGCCTTGGTTCCTTCAGTCTGTTTCTGAAGCCCCAACCTGCCCTGCATGTAGGCCTCCATTAGCTAACTTAAATTTAGAGTTTTGGTGGGCTATCCCATCATCCTCCGTGGCTGGTTGAAGTCAAAGCAAATGGCTGCCTGCATAGGAGGAAGGCGCCGCCCTGCTCCGTCCCGTAGGGGCTGTGTCAGGAAGCAACTGTCACTTCCCTCAGAAGAATCCTGACCTGGTTTTCTGCCATTCATTAGTAGCCGCACATAAGACCCTTTCCAGGCAGCTTGCAGTTTAAGTGCAACTTTCTCCTCTTCAGGTGTGGGATCTTTGCTTTGCCAAGCAGAAACATTTACCTCTGTCAGCTCTAAAAAGAAATTAATACAAAAGTTACCTGCCTGATTACAATACTTACGTCGTGTCTACAAAAACTAACAATGGAGTGTTTTATTGTTTTATGATGAAATCCTATATACTAATACACATCTACAAGCGTGGATTCTTAGGTAGTCTCACATAAGAGGGATCATTGCAACATTTGGTTGCAGTTCCCACTTGTTCATTACAATCCAGGAACCCAAAGAAAGCAGTCTAATGCAACATTTCTGATGAAAATATATGGTTCTGTACTTTTTCCCTGCAAAATGATTTCAGGTAGCTGGATACTGCAGGACATTTACATGAATTTAGATCAGTTTGATAGATCTGAAACATTTTTCTCATCTAATGAATGTTTATTAGACCTTACATCAGCAAGCTTAGTGCTGCATATATCAGTAAAAACCCAGATATGCCGGGCAGCAAATCAGAATGGTTGGCAGATTATGTGCCCGCCCCCACAGAGCCCACAACTGGCTGACTGCCTTTCCCTTCTGTTGCCTGCTGCCACCTCATTCTGCCCTTGCTCCCTCCTGCTCCCTATTTGCTGCCAAGAGTGGTGGCATGTACTCCATGACTTGCTCTGGGGTATTTCCCCAGAGTAAGGTAATGTCAGTGAAATCTCCTAGATAGTGTCTGTACTACAGCTGAAAATTACTGCTTAAGTTGCCTTTTTAAAAAGAGGAAGATTTAAACAGTCATTTGCTGCCAATGGAGAAAAATGGCAGCCCAGAGCATCTCTGAGATGTCTTGCTTTAAGAAACGAGTCTTTTGTTGGAAGAGCGTGAGTGGGAGGGAATGGTTGGTGGAGGGGAGGAAGAGGAGGGGAGCAGCAGAAACGGTGGTGGCATCTGCTGCCATCTCAGGTGGTGCAATATCTACTGTTGGTCCTGGTTAATCCTGATTGCCAAAAATGGAACCTCAATTTTCAGAGGCAATTGACTGCTAATTGTCAGGTGCTAGGCACCAACCAGGATGCGGGTGGCGCTGTGGGTAAAACCTCAGTGCCTAGGACTTGCCGATCGCATGGTCGGCGGTTCGAATCCCCGTGGCGGGGTGTGCTCCTGTCGTTCGGTCCCAGCGCCTGCCAACCTAGCAGTTCGAAAGCACCCCCGGGTGCAAGTAGATAAATAGGGACCGCTTACCAGCGGGAAGGTAAACGGCGTTCCGTGTGCTGCGCTGGCTCGCCAGATGCAGCTTGTCACGCTGGCCACGTGACCCGGAAGTGTCTGCGGACAGCGCTGGCTCCCGGCCTATAGAGTGAGATGAGCGTACAACCCTAGAGTCTGGCAAGACTGGCCCGTATGGGCAGGGGTACCTTTACCTTTACCTTCAGGCACCAACCACAGTAGTGGCTTGTAACTTCCCGGAGCTTGGCCTGGCAACTATTGGAGATAAAGCACTAGCTAAACAAAGTACTTAGTTTTGGTCCAGGATGACCTCAAACAGACAGCACGGACAGTTTCATCCTCCACACTAGATGCAATGCATTTACACTTTAAGTCTGGGAACATAAAATGCAAATTGATTTTTGTATTGAGTGCTAGACTTATGTCTTGCAAGCTTAGGTAAGTGATGTGCTGTTCTCCTAGTGTCAAATGCTAATTAAAACTGAAATCCAATTAAAGTTTAAGAACATATATAAGACTGATTTTTTTTGTAGGTGTTGCAGAGCTTTTGAATGATTGAAGTGCTGTAGAAATAGGAAAAGGATGTAGCTCAGTGCTAGAGCATATACTTTGTATGAAAAAGCTGCCAGGTTTGATCTCTGGCATCTCCACATACAGATGTAAAAGACACCTGTCTGAAATCTTGGAAAGCTGCTGTTAGTCAGTGTCAGCAATACTGAGCTAGATGGAACAATGGTCTGTCTAGAGAATCAACAATGTTCAAGTGCTCCAAAAGTTGGGATCAAAGATGGGTAAACTTCAAGAGTATCACACAAAAACCAAACAAGTTCAATGGCATAAAGGTGTGCTGATACAGAATTAAAGTTAGCAGCATCATGTTAGCTCTGATGTATGAAGTTCAAAAAATCTGTAGGCTCCATCAGTTATATGAGAGAATACCACGTAAGAATTTGGTGTCTGGTTTGTTGTGTTAAAAATGGCAGGACATCTCAACATTCAGCAGAATTTTTCTGTAATGGTATCTTCTTAATAGATTATTTAAAAATAAATATTGCTGGTACATTATTCATGTTTTCCGATTACCTGAGGAGTCTGTGTCTTCAACAAACACATCACTGTCTTTAAAATCCAAAGTGAAACATCTGTAAGCAAATTTATAGTTGAGAGGAACATTCCCCAATGTCTGTTTTATCAAATGCCAAAAAGCATTATTGAAAGCCTAAAATGTAAAAGAGAAATGGTCAGTAAATTATTATAAATAAATGTTCAAATATTTTCTACTAATGATTTTCAGGGGAAAATATTACCAAACACATACCCCAACCTGTATATTTGACTACTAGATAGAGTGGATTTGTAGAATCTATAAAATGGCTCACTCCAACTAAATGAGTTTTCCTTTTGATATTTCAAACCAGCCACATAATGTGATCACTATCTTAAGATATGATGGCATATAAACAGTATATTTTCAGAGGATCAGATATCTGCCTAGTGACATTATTGTTTCCAAAATATTTAATTGCATAAGCAACCAGAACAAACAAATGTATCTTTTCAACATCAGTCAAAGGTTGGGGACAATTCAGATTTGGGGGCATTGTGGTGTTTGAACAACTGACAACCCAGCAGCAGCAGGAACAACAACAACAACAGTTAGCTGAAAGCTATATCCAAAGTCAAAGTATTTTGTCTGAGAAAAGGGCAGTTCAACAACATGTTAGGTACTGCAACATGGGCAGAATGATCCTAAGGCTTGCACAGCCATAGCTAAAGGGCAGTCCTTTAAGATAAGAGGAACGCAGCTGCTCAGTGGAGCTTATTGTAATTGTTTCTAAAACTCATACTTCACTTTCTCATTATTTATATAATGTACTGAAAATTAGGGAGTGGAGATCTGTTCTGAAGACAAGGCTGTTGATCTCATCCATTCTTCACTGTGTCTGCATAATTTGAAAAATGGCACAAGACCATAATTTCATTTACAGAGTGTCCAAGGATCACCTCAGTCCAACAGCACAGCTGCTGATTCTATGCTCTTATGTCACTAAGGAGCCAGAGAACAGGCATCAGTGTGATTATTGGTTCATACCATCCAGAATACGGGGTTAGATTTCTTGTCAACACTGAGGAAAATCTAGACTTTTCAAACTATCTGATGTGAAATTCACAAGAGCATGTTTACAGGAATTCATGGGAGACAACCTAAACTTTCATTATCAGGAGTTTCAGCTAATGGGCTGCACTAGAAAACAATCATTTGGAAAGCACAATATATTCTGCATGTTAACAGAAGGATAAGATTCTTCTTCTTGTTTTTTTACCTTAAAGTGTTCTCTAGTTGTTCCTGGAGCACACAGGCCAGGAGGACAATGTGTTGCTTCCAGTGTCTTTATGGCTGCGGGAAGGTTTTCTGCATTTCCAAAATTCAGTATCACATTTCCAATGGCTTTCATGATAGTGGTGGCTTGTTCTATGAACCGATAGCTTTCCTGAAGAGAAAATACATAAACTACCATTAGTCAGAAATATTAAAAATATATCACTATTTCAACAACATGCACATGGTCAATTCATTAGGAATTACTGAAGCACTAAACCTATGCTGGTGACTATTACATTCATATGTAATTACTATGAGGGTTTTTTTAATGTCCTTGGGGAGAGGAAAGAGAGTTCCACATAAAGAATCATTTGAAAAATCTATGAATTCAATATACCGTATTGGCCAGAATATAAGCCGCACTTGCAAATAAGCCACACCTTTAAAATCTGGCTGCTTGGGAGAGGCTTGGGAGCCACGGACGGGATGGGCGCCATTGCCCCGTGCTCCCAGGCTGCTCTCGGGGGGGGGGGAGCCGTGCTGCTTTGCCGGTGCAGTAAGGTTGCGAATATAAGCCGCACTTTAACTGTTCACGATCGGAAGTTGGAAAAAAAGGTTGCGAATATAAGCCGCACTTTAACTGTTCACGATCGGAAGTTGGAAAAAAAGTGTGGCTTATTTTTGGGCCAATACAGTAGATCAGATCAGGAACCACAGAAACCTAAATATAGTGAAGAAACAAAAGGGGGGAAACTACTGAATGAAGACTGAGCATGCTCAGTGGGTATGGAATGCTGTCTGTCTGCTAGAGGAAAACTTAGAAAAGCAGGAGATGAGTGGAGAAAGAATAGAATGTCTGGAACCATGAACAGAAGGACTTTACCCTGTAACTCCACTTGTATAAATGTATTTGCTAGCTCTGTTAAACCTACAAAGAAAATCCTCTAGAAAGAAAATCCAGCAGAAATTGAACCACAACTACTTTTTTGAAGAGCTAGGTGAGATCCTCGTGGAGCTGTCTGTAGACATTTTGCAGAATTTTCTCCCTGTATGATTTGGAGAAAAAATGCTGGGCACTTACCTTTGGCCATCAGTGGGGCCTGCAACCAAATTTCAAAATTGCATAAGCAGTTGTATGTTTTAGCATTATTTTGTGATGATGCAAGTGTCTTCCAGACTCTGCCCATTTTAAAATTAAATTGCAGGATTATTATGGATCTGTGACTTTTTCCATTCAGAAACAGACTATGTACTTCTCGAACAAAACTTTAACTTCAATAGGAATTAAAACTTGACAATGAACATTTGTTTCTCCCAATGGGAATATAGCTCCAGTTGTTATGGTAACAAATACCTTTTCAAGATTTGGCAGGACAATATCCTCTTCACCAAACACACATGGGACCATGCTACAAAGATGGATATGGTGCCCTACAGGAGAGCTCGCAGTGAAGAGTAACACATGGCGCCTACATTTAAAATAAGCACACTAATGAACAAAGAAACTAAAACATAACAGAAATTCTAAACAGTCAGTGTAAGTAAAACCCTCTTGTCTCTTTCATTATTTATTGCTTGGTTCTCAAAACATTTAATGTATAAAGGAAAGAGAAGGCTCTAAGACTATTTGGTGGACCACATGTGTTTGTACACTTTGAAAAAAAGTTATATGTGAAAAAGTGCTAAGACTTGTTGGCATTTCATCCACCCACTAGCAAATAAATATGTAGCTTATTTTGCAAAGTAAGTAACCATAGCCATCTTCTTCCTCGTGCAAGAACAGATGCCTCAGGTGGGAGTTGAGCTCTCCCTTGTGGCTGAAACTGAGGTGAGAATCAGAGAGTTCCTGGTATAAAGCTGAGCTCAGAACAAGGCACATGAGAAGAGATGAGGGACTAGTGAGACAACAACAATGACAGCCAGGGAGGGAAACTACCACGAAGACACTCCACCTTAGAAAAACACACACATACAAAACTGACAAAAATAACTAATGGATTAGAAAGAAGAGGCCAGAAAGGCAGCACAAGCTGTGTGAAACCAAGAAATCAGATTGTGGCTTTCCAAGGGAGAGGCACACAGCAACTTCTTTGAAAATGTCAACATTTCCTGTCTGCAAGCACAGGGAGGAACAAGATCCCAGTTGGAAGTGTCCTGTTGCCCACTAGAAAACAGAGAGTTCCTCTGCTGAGGCTTAGCCCTACCATGAATTAATTTATTTAAATATTTAAAACTGTTTTTTTTCCCCATAAAAGATACAGCAAGGGGGTATACAACATACAAAGTGACAATAGCTTTGATAAAAGCATAAAGGTGTGTTTATTTATTTAAATATTGAGGTAGCGTAAAAATAAATGCTTATTTCTCAGCCTCAGTAACTCCATGGAAACAATGGCATTGACCTATTTTACAGGATTGCTGTGAGGATTAGAAAATCTGAGAAGGTGTGTAAAGAATTATTTAAAGCACTATTGTAAAGCACTATTGCTGTGCCTCTAACTCCTGGATCAAAAGGGTGTAGCAGACTGGCACATACCCAGCAGGAAGACTTATCACAGCAGCTTTAGTGGCATATGTATGGATCTTCAGGATTAATTGTCCTGGCGCCAAATTTTTCCATGAGAATTTTTCAACCATGAGTAATCCCTTAGGCAAAACATGGCCTTCTTTTTGTGCACTTGCTATAAAATAAAAGTGTACAGATAACTTGTTTTTTTTTATCACCAAAATGTAACCATTTCCAATATCTTTGCATATGCTGAGGATTTTATTTATACCCTGCTCATCTGGCTGAGTTGCCCCATCCACTCTGGGCGGCTTCCAACACATAAAACATAAAAAAGTCAAACATTAAAAACTTCCCAATAGAGGGCTGCCTTCAGATGTCTTCTGAAAGTTGTTCTTAGATGTAACCTGTAGTTTGTTGCTTGTAAACCTCATAGAACATGATTTATATCTTATAAATATCAGCAGGCAGTCTTTCAAGAGAGTAGACAATAAAACAAAAGGAAAGGAGGAAGCTCATCAGCCTTTTCCTTTCTGCCTATAACATGTTAAGTCAAGTTGCCAGGGACAGCAAATAATTAAAATTTGTAAGCAGTTCTACTAAGAAACAATGAAACACTCAAATCCTACTGTCAGATGCTGGTGTGGTTGCTCGAGAGTAAACAGGCAAGACTCCGACCTGTCTTTTCCAGGCTTTATTCTTGGTGCAAACTATTTACAGTGAAGAGCGTCGTAAGTTCATGTCTGGCTCAATCGCTAGCAGGATCTGGGAGTGGTCGGTTTTTGTAGCTCCCCCAGCATAAAAGTCGCGTCACCCCCAGCCTTTTCCGCCCCTCCCTGCGCCGAAACCTACTGCACAGAATGGGTGCTGGCAAGGGCCTCTCCGGTTTGCTCAGGCTCGGTGTTGAGGCTCTCCCTAGCATCCCCTGGTCTCTGCACCTCTTCTCCACTGGAGGTGGGGCTTTCCTCCTCACCGGAACAGGAACTGTTTCGCAAGATTTTCGGAGGCTCCCTATAACACAACTGCCCTTCCATCTCTCGCCTCTGAGCTGATGGCAGTTCCCTGACACCTACATATGCCTACCACTAAGAGGCTTACTTCAGGTACATGAACAAAGAGTCTAACATGTTTCTCTTCTACACTTCTTGAACAGGTAAAATCTTGAATATGCAAGGAGTGAGGAACATGCTATGTTACCCTCTCTAGGTCTCAGGTAATGAGATGCCTCTTGTGGTGGACAACAAACCAAACCCAAGGCAATGATAGGAGACAGAGTAGACTGGTCCTTCACGGGTTTCCTTCAGCCTCGTGTGCACTGTACTAATGCTGAAGGGACTATGTGTTCTATGTGCCTTCCTTAAAACCTAAAAGAGAAAGCTTAATAGTTGTGTCGACTGGGAAAGGAAGCTCTAGGAGATTAATGTAGGGCAAATGGTAGGGACAGTGGTGAACAGAGAAAGCAGGGCTGCAGACCCTAGAACTCCAGTAACAACTGAGCCACATGTAAGGCATTTTTATTTTGACATATGCCTTGAGGCTGTTTTCAATTGCAAATTATGGCAAACCATAAAAGCAGCCTCAAATTATTATGAAGAGGATGGAAGTTGATTGAACTTTGATTTGTTTGTTAATAACATGTGCAGTTCTACTACAGACTCTGGGCTTAAGACCAATTAATTGCATCCAAGACTTTCACCACACACTCGTAAAATGAGAAAGTTGTGTGTCAAAATAGGAGAAGATCACAAATACTGCAGCTCTAACAGAGTTCTATCTTTGAATACCTCTTTGTGAAGAAAATCACAAGAATCAATACTTGCCTTACCTATCTATTTGATACTGATCTTACCTCCTGATTCCCCCCAGTGTACTAATGCAGAAAAGCTAACCAGGATATCAGTAGGCTTCAAACTATCTACAGATAAATAATATACAATACGATCGTCCACCATCTGTAAGGAAAAAAAGAGTATCCATGTTTATTATTTATCTAGTGTTGGAGCAACTAGTATTTGACAGCATTTGAGTTATATTTTAAACACCGTTTTTCAAATCAGTGTATGATATAAAGTGAACAATGAAAGGTCATCAAGCAAAACCTTAGGTTTTGCTTCCCCATAACATTTAGTTTCTATTTTAATCTACTGAAAAAAGTTAAGTTTATCCTAAGAATAATTTTATGTATGGCTTCCTACAAGGGCTGTTCATTAAAGATTTTCCCTGACCCACTTCTGTTATCGGAGGAAGATGAAATTGTACATGTATACATCTCTCCATAGGTAATGTGGTAATTTGTAGCTGCATAAAGCGATGGGAGAAATGTGTGACTCTTGCTGGTAGCTATGTAGAGAAGGACTAATAACTGTGCCCAGTTTCGTTTGCCTCAGTCCATAGGAAGTACATCAGGGGAAATCTTTAATGAGTGCTCTTCGTAAACTACTGGTCTAAATATTTTAAAAGAGAAGACACAAAAGCTAGTTAATATGATGAAGCAATGGGTTTAGGACTTCTGCAACTATATTTTACTTAATTAGCACAAAATACTTAAACACAACACAAGTCTCCTCTCCATTTGCCCCCCAAAATTGGCCCTGAGGGGGTCAGGAGAATCCCAGAACAGTATGAGTGAGAGGAGAAAGGGATCATTCCATCTGGCAGGCTGAAATGCTTGTCCTGCTGGAACAATCACCTTAGTACAACACTGAATTCTTTCCCGTGTATTGGTCCAGAATGTGCAACTTGCTTTAAAAATGTAGAACAAATGAACTTCTCCTCAATTTCTTCTAGGCCTTAGGGTACAAGGGGTACTTGAACTGGCTGAATGCCTAATAACTTTATTTCACTGTATTCCAAAATGTTTTGGATCCACAGAAAATTCCACATCAGTGGACTGGGATAAGTTGATATTCCTACCCCCATTCCTCTGGCAGCTTCCAACTCCCAGAAAGTTTATAATGAGAATCAGGGGACCCAGTTAAATGGAGTAGGCTGTGGCATGGGGTGGGGGGAGGGGGGTCACAGAAAACCAGACAGTAGCATCTTCCATGAGATGGCTGGGGGTAAGCCAGCTGCGTTTCTATAGGCTTTTATCTGGATTCAACTCAATATAAATTTGGTGACAGAGTTTAATGCTGGATTTGTTTTAATCCTCGATTGGGAGCCGCCCAGAGTGGCTGGGGAAACTCAGCCAGATGGGCAGGGTATAAATAAATAATGTTATTATGTTGAAAGCCTCTATAATAGTAGTTGCTTGGTGACATGCTTTGAGAGGGAAGAGAGGTGATCACTTTGAAAAGGTATTAGGCGGGGCCTAAATCATGTAAATTCATTCTGATTGGACTGGGTGATAGAAGACTCTGATTGTACAGAAATTCTAGAGTGGGGGTGTCAATAGTCAGGAAAGGAGTTGAAAAATGGCCAGTTAAGGAGTTGGGGAAAGACAGGGAAATTGGAAGGGAAAGTTGAGTCCCGAATATTAATACCCAGTGTGTTTTTAATACTCCATCTGGTGAAAACCAGGAGAAGGGAGCTGGTGACTGAGTAGGTCTGAGAGGCTGCACTATGTAAAAGTCTTAACAGAGGAAGGTTGCACAAGCAGGTTTTTTAAGCTGGCTAAACTGTCTAAGCAACTAGAGGAATTTGGTTGGTCAGAGGCAGATTGATTCAAGTAACTGGACTGGGTTGTGGCTGCATTTGACTGGGGTGGAGGTTTAGGGATTTGGCCTGAGGTAAAATTATCAAGTACCTTTAAGACCCTGATGTAACTATTAGTATTCCTTTGTGCACAGTATCCCTTTTAATTAACCAATGATCTTAGTTAAAAGTTCATCATATCTCTCGTGTTGTTGTCCAGCTCATATGTTAGCCTACTATATTATACAAACTACAAAGAGGTTTCAAAGTATTCTGAGTGAATTGATGGCAGAGGAAAAATTAAAAAATACAATTATCTAAACTTGTGTTTATACAAAATGAGGCTAAGGGAACTAGTTTCCCTGTCAGATCCAAACTGAAATTCTGCAGTATCTCTGATCCCAAAGTATCATGATAACATTGTTTTTAATGTCTGTCATTTATATTTTAGGATTTGTATCAATTATTTCTGTGCTAGGTTTTTGTAGACAGTAACATTTTACTGGCGAATGCAAATGTTTACAGAATGGATACAAAACTGGGATTCACAATGCCGTTATAGTTTACAAAGAGATGAATAAATCATGTAGTCAGTGCACTTACTCTAAAATCTGACTTCTGATAGGTGTAGCTATAGGTATTTGGCTTGTGGAAAACATACAAATTCCTAAGGAAAGCAAACATTATTATTTTAGCATTAATTATACAGAAACCTCTCCCTCACGTTGTGCATCACATTTTACTGAATTATAAGACAACTGAAACAAACCATCAGGATTCTTTGAACAGTTACTCAGTATGTTATTATCATCTAGCAATAGAAGTTAACTTCCAAATTACATGACAGCTTCTGAAATTGAAAATGTGAATAATCTGTCACCATTCTGAACTGCAAGTAGTAATTAAGTCTAAGTTTCCATTGTTCATTTAGGCTACAATCCTGTACTCCATTGCTGAGAGTAAGCCCCATGGAATTGAAAGAGACTTGTTTTTTAATTGATGTGCATAGGATTGCACTGGTAGTTGTGGTTGCAGCCAAGACAGAACTCTTCCATTACACCTTTATCATGTTCAGGTTGAATTTAGGATGTTTATGAGCATCAAATCTGATGTAAAAAATATAACCATGTGCTTAAGATTTTCCTAAATGCTAAAAAGTTATGTGAAAGGACCTTTTTACTTGTACATTTTTTTCATTTCACCATAACTGTGTTTTCATAAATAAAATAATATTTGGCATTTCAAGTCATTTATGTATGAGGGAAGAATGTGTCCAGTGAGTCATTCTTATGTCCAGGAGACATAGAACCAAAAACCAATGTGAAAGCATGGATAGTAAGTTCAAAGAACCTGGTTTCAGGAATGGGGCAGCAAGAGGCAGAATGGCGAGTCACCTACGCAAATTTGAAGGATAATTTGGAAAAGTCCACAAAAGAAGAGATAGCCTCTGTAACAATAATAAAAGCATGCCTTACTGAAAACTAACACAGAAATCTTCATAGTCCATCCATATTTCCTTGGAGATAGGGCTCTTTTCTGATTCAATCTCTTCCTGAGATTTATTTCCTAACTGGTTATTAGCAGGTTCTGTTGATTCTGGCATTGGAGCTGCTTCACTACTCATTTTTTCAGTCGATTCCCCTGCATGGATAAGGGAGAAAAAAAAGATGTCCTTAAGTTTACACTCAGAAATGAAAGACTATATTCTACTGGTAAAGTTGAGAAACATAAACAGGGCAAAATTATCCTAGTAATTTATCATAAAGCAACTTAGCAATACTGTATATGTATACCCGTAACAGCCTAAATCCTCACTGATTGCTGTGAAGCTGCATGCACTACAAAGGCAAATGCTTTGAAGATAAATGGACTGAACTATTCTTTCTTCTCTTAAAAAGGTAAAGAAAGGAGAGAGATTGAATTTCTAACTCCCAGAAAGCAGCACAGTAAGGCAGCCTTCTTTAACCTGGTGCCCTTCCGATATTTTGGAATACAACTCCAATCAGTCCCAGCCAGCAGCACTGTACAAAACATCTGAAAGGTACTAGGTTGGGAAGGGCATGTTTGTCTAGCAACATAAGCACAGATGAACTATCACTACATCAGAAGAGAATTCTCAAAAGCAGAGAAGCATTTTTTTGAATATACACCAAGACAGCTGCAAAATAATGACTGAATCAAGGAGGATTTGTCCATAACCCCTTGAAACAGGACCCCCAAACCAACATATTGCTTGCATACTGAAGATTTCATACATCTTCAAAAAGAAGAAATAAATTATTTGAAGACTGTGAATTGAAATGAAGGTTGTGAAGCTGTGAACCCTTTAAACCCAATTCACAAAAAAAACTGAATAAATGAAAACATAATGGTTATGCTTCACCTCTAGAGGGCTCTCTAGGTTAGCCCTGAAGCGTGCCGGCAACGAATGCTTCTCTGTTTTACCTAATCTCTAGTAAAGAAGTTGCCAAATACAGGGTTGTCAATGCACATCCTTGAAACTATCTTATACGCCATATTTTAAAATAATCTGTTTTTAAGAGACAAGCCCAACTGAAGTTCTGGAAGCATTGTGCTCCAAGAAGCCAGTCTGTGCTAACTCTGATGAGAAGCGGGCTGAACAACATTTCCCGGATCAATATGACAACCTGAATTTAGTTAACCGACTTTTGCAATTCACTAGTGTTTGGTGCAGGTTTTGGCTCAAAGTATTGAAATACATTTTTAAATGTGTATTTTGAGAGAAAGCAAGTTAAGAAATGCAGATTTTGACAGAAAAGGCCTATTTAATACACCCCCCCCAAATACAGATTAATGTGGAGATGCAATAAATGTAATTATAAGTGAACATAAGAAAAAGTGACACAGAACAGAAATAAACAACCATCCATCCCTACTTATGGTAGGTTACTGCTATGTGATGTTTCTGTAATTATATGATAACACAATGTGAAATATTAACACACATGCTCTTTTGAGAGAGAGAAGCACTCATGTACTTTGTGCATGTTTTGACAAAGTTCATGAAGCATTAAAAGAGATTAGGTATTATTAAGAGGGCTTCAGAGAACACAGAGCTTTAGCATTTGGGAGTGTGATATAGGATTGGTTCACATGTAAATCAAACCATGGTTTAGCATAGTTTTCCCCAAACTGAGGCTCTTTAAATGTATTGGACTACAATCCTATCACCCCCCATAAGCAAAGTAAATGGTCAGAGATTATGTCACCTATAGTCCAAAATTATTGGAGGGAAATACTAGTTTAATGTGATGCAATATTAGAAATTCCTTTTTACCAACTGCTTATTTCTCTAGCAAGTTTTCATTGCTGTTCTCCCCCTATAATTTTGCATTGTAAGACACCTTGGAACTAGCTATTTATAGAATTTTTACTTCATTTATAGCTAAATAACTGAATGAATGAATAAATATTTTCCTATTCAATAGAGAATTCATTATTCACAATCATATTAGTTACCTTTGGTGGATCCTTCCATAGTATGTGGTGCAGCTAAAGTAGATTCCTGCAGAGTGGGGAAAAGTTTGTTTAGAACAATACTGACAAAACAGCAAAAAGCAAAATAAATTAAATGTGTCATAAATTAGAAGTGTCATAGAAAGCTAGTTATCTGTAGCAAATGTCCACAGTCTGGCAAACCTCACTACACACTCATTTCCATGAGACTGTGTGTGCATGTGCACACATGTGTGCTAGTGTTGGCTTCACTGCAGGATGTGAGGCAATAACTGAATGCTTAAAACAACTCTGTTCTCGTCCCTAGGGACAACTCTTAAATCAGAAGTATGCTCAGCCCTCTACTACCAAATTGCCTCTATGCATGGTGGCAGATTTAGGATCATGCCCACCAATTCCATTCTAGGACAACGGTTCTGCTCTCAGATCAATATAGTACTGGTAGTCCAATTTAAGGGAATATTTCTGTATTTTTACAAATTGTGTCCTCCACATTACAGTATGCTCAACAAAGGTTATAAAATGATAGAATCTGGAATCCAGAGTACAATCATAGCTTGGAAGACAACTGGAATCTATTCTGGAAGCCCGTTTAACTATCAAAACATTCGGCAACCAAGGTGCAGCTTCTGATTGGCTGTAGGAGCTTCTTGCAGCCAATTGGAAGCCGTGCCGGACGTTCCGCTTCCAAATAAACCGGAACACTCACTTCCGGGTTTGCGGTGTTTGAGAGCCAAAACATGCGAGTGCCAAGGAGTTCGGCTTCCAAGGTTTGACTGTATAGCCCCCAGAAGACGGATGGTGGAAGCTGAATTTCCCAACTCATCCACACAGGCCCTTAAAGCCTCTCATGGGACTTATGAGACACTGGTGAATGGGACAGAGGTTTATACAACCTGCCCAGCAGCATTTTGTGCTTGATAAGCATCTTGTTTTTGCTGCCTACCTGGGACTGCAAAAAAAAACCAGGGCCAATTTCAAACCCCAACAGGTTATACATGCGTGGCTGGTAGGCTGAGTTGTGCTTGCTTGGCAAGTTGTGCAGGACTGATCTAGAATGATTTGTGAACATCACTTTTTTACTATAAACTTCAGATGAATCACAGTCTTCTGATTTATTCAAATGCAAAGAGAAAAAGCTCAGCAACATTTTTCTTTTTTCAAAAAACTGATCATACAGGAAGTAGTGTACACAATTTTTAGCATGAATGGAGAACAACCCATGCAGGGTCAAATCTTCACCTGAGAAATTTCTTCAGTACTTGTTAAATTTGAATCTCCAGAAGAGTCAATTACGCTTTCATCATTTTCAGTGACAGCAGGAAGACTGGATGCTGGAAGAGATCCTTTTTTGAATGTAGAAGGTGGGAAATGGCTAAATAAAACACAGATAAATTAACATTCATCTCTAAATAAAATGTATATATTAAAATGTCCAGCCGAGTAACTCTACTCCATTAGCAGTTACCATAAAAAGAAGTCCTACTGGAAAATAGGGAATATCCAAGGAAAATTAATTTAAGTTCAGAAATCAAAAACACTTCCTTGCACTTTGAGGAGGTGAGATTTACTAATGAAGCTTCTAATCCTGGTACCTGCTCTATAAAAGAAGGTAGACTTTTTTTAAGAGCAGAGGCTCTGCTCACCAGAGGCTGGGCTAGCTGTTCCAAGGAAGTGGGAGGCCTGTTTTAGGCTTAGTCTGGGTTCATTGTTTATTGGAGCTACATTCAAGCTTTCCTTGTCTCACTGCCAACCTAGGTGCTACTAGGAGCTATCCAGGGTGCTACTTATCTAACAACCTTGCCGGTTTGCCTCATCCAGATGCTTTGGGATAACTCCTATCATCCCTAGCTAACAGGACCAGTGGTCAGGGTGATGGGAACTGTAGTCCCAAAACATCTGGAGGGCCAAGTTTGGGGATGACTGATATAGGCCTACATTTTCCTTTGTCTGGCTGTGCCTTACTGGGCCTGGCTTCCTGAATGGGAGCTAATAATATGTGACAATGAGTCCCTGGAATTTGGGTCTAGCACAGGCTTCCTCAAACTTGGCCCTCCAGATGATTTTGGTCTACAACTCCCATGATCCCTAGCTAGCAGGACCAGTGGTCAGGGATGATGGGAATTGTAGTCTCAAAACATCCGGAGGGCCGAGTTTGAGGAAGCCTGGTCTAGCATATGCTACCACTTGGGCAAGAACCTTGTCTCCTGGCTGAAACCACTGCCTGGGAGAAAACAAGGGCATCGTGTTGATTACCATCCATTGCATTTTTGAAGCATAAATTGTAAGCCATCATTTCTGGTAGTTATTTTTTGTGATTGTCTTTTTTGTTTTTAAATCTGTTTTTAATGTTGTATTTAATTTTTTTGCAACCTGCCCTGGGACCTTTGGGGAAATACACATTAGAAATGAAATCATCATCATCATCTCCAATTCCTTATGTAGCCCACCCCCCTCGCACATGCATGCTGCCTCTCATGCTGCTCTAGGGAATCTCCAAATCCTCTGGTTCAGTTTTTCTGGGGGTGGAAAAGAATCTGAGAAAAGTGCCTCTCCTTCCTCTAACATGAATGCAAGTCTGATTCCAACACATTGTCTTTTGGACATATAGGAAGTTATATATGTCTAATGGGATTTTTGAAGTTCGGGTTTTTTTAAATTACAGCATTACCATGAACTTCTATGAATACAAATCACTTGTGGCACATTTCCCCTCCTTTCCTCCCTTTCTTCCTCTATTGATAAACACACCCCTTTAATACTTTGTAGTGTTAAATTGTTGTTAAATTAACCTTTATTGCACAAAATATAATTATTTGTTAAATTTTATGTAACGCTTGATTGTAGGTTTCCAAATATAATTCACTGAAGCCCACTGGTTCATATACTTACGTGTCTCTTGGTATTGGTATTGGAGAAAGTCTATAGCTCAGAAACGGGCTAGCAAGTTCAATGAATTGTTCTGGCTTTTTAATGACAGGTTCTGGAAGGTACAGAACAAAAGCAGGAGTTCTTCATAGTTTAAGAAACCCTCCACAAAAAATGACTCTCATTGAAAAATAACAACCTGAATCCAGGGAATAGTATATTATCTGCAGGTTCTATACAATTAGACCCCCTTTCATTCAGAAAGGTGAAATGTGCACACAGACAAACATGGTTAGCAGATTTATGGTAAATGTTAACAGCACAGATTTAACAAGAAAAAAATATTCTTAATGTTGTACAGAACATCAGCCCCACCTTCATGACAGTACCAAAACAATGACCCAAACTGGGTGATCCCCTTTCATGTCACCCTTTTGGGGTCAGCCCACCAGCAGCAGTCTTGCCCTGTGGGCAGGAAAAGAGGCTCAGATGCCTAAAGTTCTCCAGCTGGTTCTGCCACAGCTGTAAAGCTTCAAAGACAGATGTTGACTATTAGGAGCTCGAGGGAGGGATAATATGATAGTAATATTCTTCTCTGCCACTCTCTTTTCTCATTAGTCTGGCCCAAACAAAGAAAAAGTCAACATTCCTCCCATCAATATGATAACACTTTCCACATTGCAAGTTTCTGTGCAAAACCAGAGAAGTGTCCTACACTATATTTTGTGTATGTATGTGTATTGCTGTGGGTCAGATTGCTTTCAGAAGTCACAATATATCCCTATGTCTCAAACGTGGTCAAGACAAGGGAAACACAACAAAAACTACACAACAGTACTACTTTCAGTATTCATTTCAAGCACAGAATACTTACTAGGTAAAGTAAAAAGCATCTGAATTTTCATATATCAATCTTTTTGATCCTCTAAATGGCAGTGTGGGTGAAATCAAGAGACAAGTATTACATTTTGGCTTATTAGTTTAAAATATACCGCAAAGCCTGGAAAGACAAACCTTGGGGTTCATCAGTCACAATTGTTTCTTTTTTCTGGCGGATAAGTTTCCAACGAGGAATAGGTGGTGGTTTGGGAGGGGCTACCAGGGGACCGGACCTTGTTCTGGTTAGCAGTGCAGGGTGACTGTATATGTGGGAAAGACCATATTGCCGCAACTGCTCAGATGAATCAGCCTGCAAAAGAAAGAGGAATAAAATGCACAATGGAGGCTGTGTTACACATAAAAATACCAAGAGGAAAGTAATTTTGGCACAATTATGTAATTTCTGACTATCATAATTGTTCTAGGACAGAGAGCACCGCACTGCCTCTGTATGTGGGGCCATCAACAGCCCTAAACTCCATCTGAGCGCTCCAATCCTACCATTGGCAAGACAGAGTATCAAGGAGGTAGAAGGGGAATATAGAGGAATATAGGAACAACTGCGCAGTCCTGTAAAAACAATAAGACTCAGGTTTGGAGTGGAAATAAAATATTGTACTGTAATTGAGCTGTAATTTCTCTCAAAGACTGTTGGCAAGCTTGGCCAGTCACTAGCATAATTACAGCCCTGTCTAATTCTAGATTATCCTTCGTTATGATGGGCAACTTTTTCTTGGCTAGACCTATATGGAAAGTCTCCAGTAACATTGGGAAGATATCCCTGTTAATGGTAAGAATACTATACATGCCAGGATTCCAATTAACTGCACATTGCTGTACCAAGTTTCATAAAAGGAATGTTTATGAAACATACATTTCTTTTTAACAAGTCAAAGCACTTAAGGTATAAAACCAACCAACCCCAAACCTGAGCTGGACGGAGGCAGAAAATTGGTCTACAAACAGCCCTTTTCACAAATATGTTTTGTGTTCTTTGTTGATATATTTGCTGTTTTTATTTGATTATTAGTTCATATTTTGAAGGCAAAATAAACAAAGCCTTACCATTTTCCCTAAGACAAATATCTTTCTTTCAGACACATAAAGAGGCATATAGCAAGCATATACCACCATCTGTGGTTGCAGTGGTGTTGCAGAACCTATTAAAAAGAACCCATTGCATATTATTATTAATTAGATTTATATACCACCCATCAAAAGATTTCAGGGCAGTTCACAAGATAAAAATACAAGATAAAAAAACTCCAAAACAGTAACAACCCCCCCCCCCGAAATGCTGCCACAGATAATAGCTCAATATTATCATAAATATTATAGACCTTGTTAGGTGCTATGTTGCTATAAAGGCAAGAAATGAAACTTGATTTCACCAATTTTGTTCAAGTTAAGTAACCTTCCAGGCACAGATGAATGGAGCAACTTCAGAACAGTGGTTTCATGATCAGTTAGGGCTTTACACTTAAACGGCATACATTTTATTCACTTTTTTTTCTAGAGACTGATCTGCCCCTACGTGACCTCTTGTGCTTAGAGCAGAAAAAGAGCTAGCCAAACCATGGAAGGAACTAGCAACCTCCAAGCGAATTGTTCCATGTACCTTCCTGCTTTTCCCACAACAAACCCAAAATCTTAGCAACGTGTTCAGGATTGCAGTTTACCTGAAGAGGTTAACTTCTTCAGACCACGTAAAAGAAGATGGGAATGTGGGGCAATATACACTTTCCGTGAGGCTGAAACCAACTATGAAGTACTTTCTGCCTGCCTTTGACATTAATTTCTGTTTCATGCAAGCTGGTGTGATCTTTTGCAGTCTCATTTAGCTGAGGAAAAGCCTACAATCCTTAATTATGAGCAGAAGTCAATAAAATATTCGCTGTTGAGATCAGTTGTTACATACATCTAGGAACAATTATAATTTACCATCAAGAAACAGCTGGAGAGAATTTTGAAAGTCAGAAGACACGCGTCCAGAATGAGGCCCTGGCCTAAATTTATCCCTTTCACCATCTTTGCTTCTCTTCTTTCCAACATCTTTTTGATCTTGCTTCTCTACCAAAGAAAGACAATGCACGTGTGAATACTACCATACATGGTCACACAACACCCAGTGGTCCTTGTCTCAAGCAATGGGTAGTGCAGAAAACCGTGAACCAAAATTCATGCCTCTGTTTTAGATAAATGTTAAGTTCAAGATAAATCACGATTCTGTGTTCAAGGCAACCTTTACAAATGGCTCACCACTCATATCTTGTCTATAACCTTTCCACGTATTTTAATTTAATTAATTAATTAATTAATTCAATTTATATAACACCTTTATCTTCCGAGGAGCTCAAGGTGGTGTGCATGGTTCTCCTCCTCCCCATTTCATCCGCTCAACAACCCTGTGAGGTAGGTTAGGCTAAGAGATGGTGACTGGCCTAAGATCATCCAGTGAGCTTCATGGCTGAGTGGGGATTCAAACCCTGGTCTCTCAGGCCATAGTCCAGCACCACCCATTAGCAACTATGAGAATCAATAACCCACGCAGAGACTGTGATCTTCACAGATGCCCCCATGCAAAGCCCCAGCAAAGACTGGAATGCCAACGCAGGGGCTTCGTGAGCAGATAATATGAGTCTCTCTGGAAAAGAACTAACACGATGCCTGTTTACTGGCCTGCCTAGCGGTTTTATAGCAGAACAAAGCACAAAGGATAACTAATAGTCACCTTTCTTTCTTATTTAAAGTGTTTTTACACTGCACTTTCCATTCTAAAGAACCTTTAAGACACTTAACAACAATATTGATAAAGACTATTCATATACAATAAAGATATAATGCTTATGCAAAACTATAAAATATTATAGAACATTCTAGTAGAAAAATTACAGTAGGGATGAAATAAAAAAGATTACAAATCCCAGTAGCTTGGGCCCATGGAAAAATGTTTTCACCAAAAATAAGAAGTTAATCTGGGCTTCTTGTGAGAAGGAATTCCAGAGGTAAGGCATGACAACAACAAAAGTCTTGACTACATACTGATCAACCACACTTAGTCATGGAGCAGAACCTCTAAAGATCTAAGTGGCATGGGCAGGATTACAACCATTTCAGGTCTTTAAAGGTGAGAGCCAGAACCTGCATTGTGCTCAGAAACAAATTGGAAGCAGCAGAGTCCAATGATTTGATTTGATTTTTTAAAGAATCAGGTTAAGTAAAACTCTTTCTGCCGCCATTTGCAGTAGATGAAGTTTGTGGATACTTTTCAAAGGCAACCCTATATAAATTGCTGCAAATATCCAGTTTCAAAATAACTACGGAATGTGTGAGGATGGCCAGCCTTCTCCAGGGAATGGCACAGCTGGCTCACAGGACCTAAACAAAAAAACACAACACTCCTGGTTGAAGCTGCTATGTGCTAAAAGTAGAGCTCACCTCAGTTTCTAAGGGCCAAACTTGACATGACCCCATTCCATGCAATTAGAAAGTGCACTGTGTGTATGTGTGTGTGTGTGTGTGTGTACATCCACACACCCCCACACACAGTATAGAGAGAGAGAGAATATGACAGGAATCGGGCCACAGAGATCCTTTACCTTTCTGTGATTCCTGCTATTTACTTTATAAAAAAAATCATGCAATTGCTATTGGAGCAAATATTTTTGGCTCTAAACTATGTCATTTAAAGAAGAAAACCCGAGATAATATTTAAGACTTGATTAAAAAATATTTACGTGGAGAGTATTTTTCCTGTATTCTATTTGATCAGTACTTACAACTAGACTTACACATCACTATCCTGTGTACAGTTAAGTCTACTGAAATCAATAAGGCTTAATGTATTTACTGTGGCAGTATACTGTATATTTACTCAGAAGTAAGTCTCACTAAGTTCAGTGGTGCTGAGTTATCTGAGGGCAGTCCTAAATTTTCAATCCAGCACACTGTTGCACTGATTTCAATGCGATTTAAAGGTACTTTATTGCACACTGGATTGCAACCTTACATCGAACCTCAGTTCTCTCTCTCACATACACGTAACACCTTCAAGTCTGGTAACTCCTTGGAGTTTAATGTGATTATTTGACGCCTATACAGAAAAGTGCAAAGAAATAAAGATGTGGTTTCTCTGTCCAGAAGGTGTCCTTTGTTGCATATCATTTACAGTCTTTATAATTTCATACCTTTGGCAGTTTTTTCAGGTTTCTCTACCTTCTCTGGTGGCTTAACAGTAGGTACGGCATCATTTTTAATGTCAGATGATTTTAGATCTTTTTTAGTGTCTTGAAGTGACATCTTAGGTTCCGGAACGGATTCTTCTGGTAACTTAAATTCTGGCAATGTCTCTCTTAAGAATTCCCAAACTTTATCCAAATATCCAGATCTTTAAAATATACATAAACATTACTTTGAAATGTAGTTCTGTCTGCTCTTTATTTACTGCATCTGCATTATGCTACTCAAGTTATTTTTTTTTATCTATAGAAGTCAATTCAAGCAACCATGCTGAATTTTGTGTGGACAGGTGGAGTCCCCAGATCCCAAGCAGTCCCCCCCGTCATGTGGAATAACGACTCAAGACAACGTGCTATGGGATTAAATTGGCCACAACTTTATTAAATTTCAAATGTGGGTAGACCTTGGCTCAGGCATTGGGCGTTCTCCCTCCCCAGTCCCCAGCCGGGGACCTAGGGAGCTTCAGGGTTATCCAGTGTGTGTGGGGGGGGGATGGGCCGGCTCTGGAGAACATATGTTCAAGCAGAGATAGCCGCCGCCGTTACGCCGCCGCCGCAGGGGAAAAGCGTACGGTCAAAGCCTCCCTTCAGAAACCCCTTTAACGGGGAACCCTGGTATTGCCGCCACAAAGAGGAAGATGGACTAAAGGATTCCGCCCAAGGCCTGATACCGCCAAAGTTGTGACGTTTTGCTACGGGAAAGGCGAAACCTGCCAATGCAGGGAAATTCCTTTCCGGCCCTTTAACAGCGACCTTAACGTAGCAGCGCCCGCATACCTGTGAAGAAAAGTTAACCTGCAAAACCTATGAAGAAAAGTTAACCTGCAAAGGAAGACATTAACTGAGGGTGGGTAGGGTGGGAGAAGCTCTGGAGCCAAGTGAGGATTCCCAGGTAAGATCCTCCCTCTATTGTGTGGGCAGGTAATCCCTCCCCCTACCTGGCCTGGTCTCCTTGGCAACACTTCCCCCAGGTGGGATAGGACAACTGACTGAGGTAGGCGGGGACCTCCAGGTATCCCACCTGAGGGAAGGCAAAGCCAAGCCTATGCTGATGGGGCCGCTCCAGATCCAGGGCTGCGCGCGTCCATGCAAAGGGCGCCCCCCGTTTTAAGCGGGGAGCGGTCATTACTACCATTTAAATAGTCTGGTTATCACCGGAACCGTTCTAGTCACTCTTGGAACCTAGTGTCATCTAGAATGTATCCACTCCTTGAAAAGAAATGCAACCTAGTTTTTTCCCCCCTAGAGTACTGAGAAAATAACTAACGAAGACAAGCATAACAGTTTGCCAAAAGGTAAGGGACAAAGCAAAAGCAACCCCAACCAGGGGAGTAAAGTGGTGGAACAATGGCCACATGCCCAAGTCTTGCCACTTGAGCCAGTCAATCTGTTTTTTGCAATGCTGGCTCTAGGCTGATACTGTTGAGGGGCTCTATGCTGGCACTCCCCTCAGGGGATAAAGCAGCTTTACATCTAGTGGATCTATGGCTGGTTCTGCATTGTACCTGCCCCACGCTCTTAATGATTCTATAAGGCTATGTTTTGGAGCCCTATACTAACTGCTGCAAACAGCCTTTCAACCCCCTGCACTTTTGGCAGCAATGGAGTCCTCCACTGGTGGAGGGACATCATCTTATCTTAACTCTCTCTAGCAGCACAGATCAGAAGGTTAGGATTACTCTGTAAAACTCATTCAGAAATAACATAAACAAAAAAACACTAAACCAAGCAGTTTCAAAATTAGATATTTAAAAGGATCATTTGATACAATGAAACATAGTTTCCCCCCCCCTACATCCTTGGACAGCACGATCCAATGTATGTTAGCTCAGATGAAAGCCCTACTGAGTTCAACAGGTCTAACTCCCAGGTAAGTGTGAATTTGAAATTCATTTAGGCTAGAATCCTATAGACACCATTAACTACCAGACAAACCCAACAAATAAAAGATGTGTACAACCATTTTAAAAGATAATATTTCACTAAAGGAGTCATAAAGTGATTAAATAGCGAGTGAGTATCGAGCAGGCAGAAAGGAAGACAAGAAAAAGACCCAAGCAACAATCAACTTATGATCTTTTAAGTTTTTTTAAAAAAATCACAGAGTTCAGTTGATTTTGACTGCTTTTAAGTTTTGAGTCATACTGTGTATCTGTTCACCCCATCCCACCCCAAACACCAGATCAACCAAGTATACGGGACGCAAAGCTGAAGGAACTGCATATAAAAGTGGAACTTACTGGAGAGGAATAATTTCTGGTATCCATCCAGTAAGTGCATGTAGAACTGTGAATTCCCCCAGCTCCCTTTTTCCTACATCATTTATGCTAAAACAAATACAAATATGCATAAAAGCAGATCAGTATTCTATTCAGATATTAATTCTGTCTCAACAGTCACTCATATCCTTCCAAATTCTTCATATTTCATATATAATTTCCACTGCAAGCAAACAAGAATATTCACAAATCAATTCACAGTACAGCTGCAGTCAGAGGGGTACAGGCCTCCTATCTTATCTTCCCAGAAACAAAATATAGCATCAGATAGGAACGAAGCATTAAGCAGTTCAAGCTTTCAAAGGTTTGAAGCAGGCTTCCTCAACCTTGGCCCTCCAGATGTTTTGAGACTACAATTCCCACCATCCCTGACCACTGGTCCTGCTAGCTAGGGGTCGTGGGAGTTGTAGGCCAAAAACATCTAGAGGGCCGAGGTTGAGGAAGCCTGGTTTGAAGAAATTAGAACAAAAACCATGGCCAATAACTTTTTATTGACAATACAATTTG
The DNA here is from genome assembly GCF_965112155.1 of Podarcis liolepis. NCBI lineage: Eukaryota > Metazoa > Chordata > Lepidosauria > Squamata > Lacertidae > Podarcis > Podarcis liolepis. The sequence goes on along the minus strand of NC_139557.1, from coordinate 66,078,241 downwards.
CTGTAACTTGGTGAACAAATTCAGTTGACAAATTCCAAAGGAAAACTTATGTTAGCCAGCTAGTCTAAAAAATGAAAATTTATCTTGAGCCATAAACTTTCATGACAATAAAGACATGCTTCCATATTAAATGTCCATCTATAAATCTATTTAAAATTGCTATTTTACATCTTCTCAGTAAAATTTTAACGAATGAACACAAAGAGAGCCTGCTGTTCAGGTCAATGGCACATCTAATCCATCATCTTGTTCTCAGTGGCCATTCAGAAGCATGTGGGAAGCACACTGGAATTCAGAGGAATACTGCCCTCTCACAATGGAGGTGGAATTCTGCTGCTATAACATCTACGTTTCTTTAATTTTTTCATTATATTTGTTCCAAAGCTATGCAACTGAAACTGCTAGACACAAAGTTATTGAATTATTGGTCAAACAGACCAATATGTAGGGTGGCAATGCAAAAGTACTTTATTAGTTGTTGTGTTAGCTTTTCAACTGCCAACACATTTCATGATCTACAATGCAGTGAGCTCTATAACATATACCCTCCTAAAACCCTGAATCTCTCCCCCCCCCCCAAACTTCCCTAGCATTTCCTTGTTTGGGTGGCCCTGGGCCTTGGGAGAAACCAGGTCTATAACTCCCATGCTGCCACAGATATTGGCTGAAGAGGGAAATAATTCCATCAAGCCCCCTCCCGAGAGGATTCTAACTGCCACCAAGTCAGTTACGGCAGCTGCCTTAGGGAAGAACGGTGGCAGAAGCTGCTCTGTCCTGCACATTGTTCAACAGTTCTGCTCCTGGACTGGAGGAGAAGAGTGCTTCTGGTGAAGAAAGCCCTGGCCATAACTGCCTCTGACACCTGTGAGTAGATGCTGTTCTTCTACACAAACAGAATCTTATAACAGTTATAAGAACTGAATTGTTACAAACTGAGCTCCAGTATGCTTTCCCACTCCACCTTGCTCCCCGACCACTCCTTTTTCCACATGTGTCATCTTTTTAGATCATAAACCTAAGGGCAGGGACCATCTTAAAGCCGATTTTTTAAAAAGTCATTTTGGCAGCCTTTTTGGCTGAAGGGTGCAATATAAATACCTCCTTAACAAAACAGAGCCTTAGAATCTACAACTGCAAAATGAGTTCCAAAAATGGAATAGGGCTTCCCCACTTCATTCTTCCTACTACAACTTCATGTCTGCTTCAAAAAGCTTCATGTGACAGTTGAAGGTGTTCAGTGGGGTACAGGAGATTGCAGCAGAGGGAAGGGAAAATCAAGGACACCCTGGGCCTCTGTGGGGTTGAAATGAAAGTGTTTGTTCATTAATGTAAATCTAATCCAGTTGCATTTACATGTGACATTAAACCATGGCTTATTGCTATGTGGATGAGCCTGAACAAGTCTGAGTAAAAGGTCTAAGCTACTGCACTGCATTCTCTCCCTCTCCTGTACAGCTGGAAAGAGCCAAGTTTAACTTTCAAAGAATCCCAGTTTATCATAATGTTCAAACCAGAGTTCCTGTTTAAAACAAACTCTGGTTAAGTTTCAGAAGAAAACAATTTCAAACCATGGGTTATGAAGCTCAGTTCTTAAAACTAACCAGTTTGTTTTGAACCAGTGATCTTGGTTTAACAATAAGCTGGGATTCTTTAAAAGTAGGACTAAACTCTGGCAAAGTCCTCCTCCCAGATGTGCAAGAGGAGTAAAGCAGGGAGGATGTAAGCTAATGCTGAAGTCAGACATTTCAGGCTCATCCATGTAGCATTAAACTATGGTTTAGCATATTATGTGTTAACATACCCACTGACTTTGGCTGCAGCTGAGGATCTTCCTTTGTTTACTATATTTTATAGGGTTCAAAAAGCACCCCTATCAATTCATTCATTCTTAACAAACAAGCATCCACCCTATGTATTAAATTCTAGCTTTGTTGCCCATCGCTCTATTTTGATCTCAAAACAGACACAAAGCTTAGAAAACATACTCATTGTTTGCTAGTTTAATTATGGCTTTGGATAATATCAATGGCCAAAGTTCAATTTCACATGTTGTTACTGGAAGCAGCATCTCATTGTCTTCATTGAAAGGTATGCTGTCATCCACAATGATCTTTCGCCAGCTCCCCTGCAAAAGAAAAAGGAAATTAAATGTGATTAGGTGGCAATGAAAAATTGTGTCAGCATGAAAACCTGTGTGACCTTCCAAGAACTTGACCCTCATTATAGATAATTTTAATAAATAGGGAGAGCAAATATGAAAGTCCAGTAGATTCCGTCTGCACAATGGAAAGCAGCACAGCTAGTACTTTCGAAATTGTTGTCAGCTCTCGTGGTTTTCACCAATGCATCCTCTCAGAACTAAAAGGATTAGTTGGAACGTTCTAATCTTATAAAAGCATAATGATAAAAGCAGTTTGTCATCTATCGTTATTACTCATATGAAGTGGAAATATGGGGTGGGACAAAGTGTGCTACTCAGATGCCACCGAACAACCATTGAAGGAGAATGTTATTGGAATGTTCTGGTACTTTGGGAATGGCTTGCTATGCTTCCATAGCAATATATTAGGAATCCACTTTTCTGGAACTTTCCAAAGCATCTGGAACAAGGGAGAATTATTTCCTCCTTGTTGTATATATAGGACATCTCACATATGGGATTGCACTCCTTTTCAATACATGGATTGTATCGGCCTGAATCTACATTCACCTAAGTGTGGTTTCTCCTTAACATCAAATGGTTTGGTTATTTCAAATGTTACTATAATTTATATGCTTTAATGTTGGGTTTAGAATAGCTTGTGGGCACAGCTTAAATTTTAAAATGTATAATTTCTTGCTGAAGAGATAGAAATTTGTTTCAGCCTGTGCTATCTCTTTATATTCATGCATCATATACTGGTCAGTATTTTGGTTCAATATTTGTCATTCATTTATTAAAATCATTGGCAATGCCGGCTGAGGCTGATGGGAGTTGCAGTCCAGTAACACCTGGAGAGTTGTAGCTTCCCCAACCCAAGGCTATAGGAAGCACTGGATTTCCCTTTCTGCAGACCATGTCAGATCTGAGGGAGACATAGAAAGATCCAACCCTATATGGCCCCTCCCTGTCATTGCAGAAGTGTCCACAGCCTCTGTGTGGAAAGGAATGAAAGGGGTGTGTGCTGGGGGAAGGCACTGATTCAAAGGATTCTTAGCCTGTCCAATTCTCTGGCACACCCACCCCTGCAAACCAAGAAGAAAACCATGCCAGTTTTGGAGCTGTTGCTACTAATGAAAGGAAAACTGTAAAATAAAATAATAAACTGGAGAAGGACATAAGAGTACAAGAACCTCACTTCCACCCTTCCAGCGAAAGATCATTAAGCCTTTGGATGAGGCCGCTCAAAGGCTTTCAGCCTTCAACCACCCCTCCCCACAACAGGACTGCAACCTGTGTAAAATAAATGATGTGCATAATATATACCAAAAAGATTGATGCATACTTACCATCCAATAAAGCTTTACCACATATTTTCCATAGCTATTGTACAATGGCATATGTCCCTTGATAGCTTTACATAATGAATATATATGTTCCCATGGCTTCCACAAATGCTGAGGTGCTTCATTTGCATTAGCTTTAGGGTCAGGACTTAAAGCAGGTGCATTATACAATTTCCAAACTGCATAGATTTCACTTATTATCCATCTTATCAGCTGAAGTCAGGGGTTTTTTTGGGTGGTGGAGGAAATAACAGAAGTCAGTTTTGTTCACAATACATACATATATACATATATAGCCTAACTCTACTTTAAAATGAAATACACCAGGCCTTTATAAAAGTAGGCAATCAATGCAACAGGAGAAAAATCAAAATAAAGCAGGGAACACTTTTCCAGATGAATTTATTGAGGGATCTCTTCCTGGATCACACACAGCCGGTGGTGTGTCAGTATTAAATAATCTGAAACAAAGACACCCTAAAGTAGCAAGCATGTTCTGGAACCAAATGTGGCCATACATTTGCAAAAGAATTTTGTTAGGGAAAAGGAGCAGAACCCTGTCATCTGGGAAAACAGACGACTCCTTTCCTCTCCTGTCACCACACAGTTGTTCACCAGCAGCAGCTCTGACAGCATGGATCATATGTGCATGGGGACAAAGTGGAAGATCCTGTATGTTGTTGGGGGTGAACAGCATCCAGTCTCTAGACTGAGGCCAAGAACTTGATATCCAGCCTGGTAACAGATTAGTTAATTTTAACTACAGCCTAAGGTATTCTAGTATGTAGCTCTTCCTTAATGAACAGTTCAAGTCTATTCTTACCTACTCAGAAGCAAGCTTTTCTGGGTTCAGGGTAACATACTCCTAGGTAAGGTCCAAATGTACGTATGCTTAAGGCCAATGACATCAATGAGACCCCAACGCGCTTAAATTCACCTGGATCTCCCCACTTTCCCCTTTCAGTAGCTCCCCTATAACACCAAACCCCTTGTTAAAATGGATGGAAATTTTTCTCAATCCATGTGTTATCATATTTTTTTTCCATATAAGCTACCTCTTCAGCAGCTGGCACTCTACCCCCAAGCTGATTTTTTAAACTCAGTTCATTTTTAAAGTCGCTCAAGGTAGCTTACACCACTTTGAAACTGTAAGTGTGCTCATTCTTCCCTTCATTTAACCCTCCTTCTGTGGCATCACCTGCAACAGGTCACTTTGCCTTGCATGGTAGAGCCATCCCTGACCTATCAAAGGCATTTTACCTGTTTTATGACAACATCAAAAGTCTCCTCCATTCATCTACACAATTAATTTGCTTTCTTAATTAAGAAGAGGTCATACACATACCTCACTGCCCATTAAATGTTCATTGGCTGAAAAAAGGTCGAACCATGTTTCATTTTTCACTACCACAGGCACCTAAAAAGATAATTGGAATTATTTTATTAAAATGTTTATGAACGCTTATAAATGTTCAAAATCTTAAAATAACTTATAAGTGCCTACAACATGTTAATCAAAAGTTAAGAAAGGTAATTTAAAGTAGTCAGTGCTAAAATTATGTAAAAGACTGATGAACTGTTGTTGAACTGAGTTTGGACATTAGTGAAATAATCAGTGGATAACATACAATTTCTCATTGTTTCCCATGCCCCCCCCCCCCACTGTTATACACTGGTCAGGCAAGTTTTGAAGGCAAACACCCGCAAAACCTTTGAATATAGATAACAGGTGGGTAGTTAAATAATACTGGCCCAGATTGGACAAAGTTTGAGGAGGAAAGTCATCTACAAGCATCTCAAAATTAGAGGTGTATGAGGATATGATTGTAATTATGTTTGTACCATTGCACTATGCTCTCCCCTACTCAAACAACTTGGTAACAGGCAGGAACAAATGGTGATGATCATAATGATGACTCTGAAATGGGCACCCCCTAACCCCCACCACTACAACTCTGCAGGCAGCAAAATGACTGACAGGCAATTCCCACATTCTTTCTACTACCACAACAGAGACATTTTAAAAGAGCCTTTCAAGTAGCCCCTGCTCCATGTGGCTGGCAGGCAGAAAAACAAAATATACAGAGCGGCTAAAAAACACACACACAAGCTGGAAAAGTGCACTAAAGGGCAGGAGGAAACAGAAACTCTGTAGGACTCAATGGATTCATGCTGTCTGGTGTCCAAACAACTCACTTATCAATCACACCTCTGACTTCACTCATTGGCTAAAAATATTGACAGGCAAGAGAGCCAGGCTGGCTCTTTTCACAGAAATTGATTATATCTGCATATTTTGCTTATCTGCATATTTTGCTTCATAACTGTCTTTCTTGGAAGGGGAACACTTCTTTCTTTCTTTCTTTCTTTCTTTCTTTCTTTCTTTCTTTCTTTCTTTCTAAAGTCTTAATCTGGTACTAATGGGTGCAGGGTTAGCAACTCTGCTGTATAAAATAAACATCAAATAAGAAACATCTTCTCACCTTAGTGACTAAGAATTCTTGTGGCCTTCTCCAGAAACTCACTTTTAAAGAAGGGGGCAATTCAATTTTTCCTTCTGGATCTTCAAAGACATGCTGTAAAAAGTATTCATTTACTATATATATATGTTATGCTTATCCTGAAGAGATTCAATTACACACAATTCAAAGAAAAGTTGAAGACTTTTCACTTGCAAGTCTTTTTTTTTAGTAGCATATCTAATATTCTAATAGTGATCAAGAACTAAAGCTTAAACAACTCAGAGAAATAAAAGAACACTTGTATGAAATGGAAACTATCAATTATTTTTAATTCTGAATTTTTATAGATAGCATAACAACAATCATATAAGGAAAGCAACAATGTGTGTTGTAGAGACAAGCATTAAAAGACTAGCATTAGAAGAGCATAAATAGCTCCAAAGTAACTCAGGACACCAACTAGCTATACTTTCCAGAAATAACTGAAGACATTTTTTGTTTTGACAAGCTTTTCCAGATGCTTTAGGGTTTTATGTTGAATTGTTTTAAAACCTATCTTCTATTCTTTGTGCAGTCCACAAAATTATTTTCGCTGTTTTATGATGTTTGTAAATTGCCTTGAGACGCATGTAAAAGGCCATTCAGAAAAATATCATCAACACCAGCATCATGATCATCATCATCATTAATCTGGGGCATGTACCAGTCAAAGTCTGATACTTTTAAGCAGGAGTAAACTATTTTGTTTGGTGCTCACATTGTGATAAGTACACAGATAGATCTGGGAAGTGTGATGGGTCTCAGGCTTCTTCTCAGTGCTGGAACTATGGCAGGTGGAGGGAGAAGAGAAGAGGAAGAACTGCAAAACAAGACTCTGCCTCCACCCTACAGCTTGGAGATAGAGGAAGAAGGATGTTGGCTTGGCTTTGTGCTTGCCGGTCACTTGGAGCACTTGGTGAGCACAGAGTTGCACAAGGCTCTTTACCCCTTCTGCATGGAGCTGTTATGGGGTGGGAGCTCATTATTACTATGTGTAAAATCCCTCTCAATGCTTTCCAGCTCATAGCTTGGAGTGGGGGAGAACAGCAGATAGTAATCATTGAGAGCCTCACACTGGGTTTTCAAAGCACAGCACCAAGTCAGTTACAAGACTTTGGCCCTTAGGGGAGGGTGTATGATCCCAGAGATCACAATATTTTGGTTGCCCATGAAGGTCAGCCAAAAATTGGGGAGCTCAACTTTTAAATCTTACTGATTTTAATATAGGTTATAACACAGATGTACACACATCTGAGCAGTTCAACCAAAAAGTGCTTAACTTTGGCTGGACCCTATCAACATATCCAAAGCTACTGGTGATCCCACTCAGAAATGCCTCATTTACAGACTTTCTCCTTCTACTGCTGGTGGGAAAACCTCCAGAAGCAGCTGTCTGCCCACCTAGGCAAAGTTGGGACCATCACCATAATGTAGCCTCCCCAACAGGCAGATTCTTCCTAGTGAAAGATACCAGCAGAGAGGTAACTTTGCACAATCCTGATCAGAAGGTGCTAACAAGGTCCTTCTATCAGTGAAGTGCTCCCCTTCCTCTACATCCTCTGGGAGTTCTCCTGGTGGTTTCAGGGGAGGCGTGAGGGCACACAGAGGGAGGAGAGGGTGCTGAGACACCCACTGAGGTAGTCTTTTTGCTGGCTTCCACCAGCAGCTGTGTTATGACTGGTGCCCACATCACTCTCTTAAAATGCAAAATGTGACCACTAGTTGGCAATGCTTGAGCTAAGGTATGATTCAGAAACAGCTAAGCACTTTTAACTTTAATATTAGTTTAATGATAAGCCTCATTGCATTACAGTGGTGCCTCGCAAGACGAAAAGAATCCGTTCTGTGATTCTCTTCGTCTAGCGGTTTTTTCGTCTTGCGAAGCAAGCCCATTGATGGATTAGTGGATTAGCGCTATTAGCGGCTTTTAGCGGCTTATCTGCTGATCGGATCAGCTGATAAGCGGCTTAGCAAAGGGGGGGGGGAACCAGCAGGAACTCGCAAGACATTGTCGTCTTGCGAAGCAAGCCCATAGGAAATTCGTTTTGCGAAGCACCTCCAAAACGGAAAACTCTTTCGTCTAGCAAGTTTTCCGTCTTGCGAGGCATTCATCTTGCGGGGCACCACTGTACTAGAATGGCGAGCACTCATTCAATGATGAATCTTTAAAAGGTGGGCTTAGGAAGATACAGGGTTAATACATATTCTCAAATACTGATGAATCTGAAAGAACTTTTCTGATTACTACAGAAAACTTACTAAAATAGGACTTCTTCCAGCTTTATCTTTTTCCTTTGCACCTTTTCCTGCATCCCACTTCTCTATATTGATATCTGCTTCATTCCATTCTGGCCAGATAGGAAATCTTGGTTTCCTAGACTCACCCAAAGGACCTTGAGGGTTTACACTAGAGACTGATCCAGTAATACCCCAAAGGCTGAAATAAAACGTGAGCACGAGAAGAGAACTTGCTGTTAGTTACATGGTAATCAACTTCCAAATTTTCTTATTCTAATTTCAGTTTCATACTGTTGGCAAGCACAATATCTTCATTTTGAACCCCATGCAAGTACTATCACTTCAAATAAAATGAAGAGATAAGAAATACATCATTTGAGCAGCTTATTATATGTGCCTTATGACTGACACAGCTCACAGTCCCTCAGAAAAAGCATAAACAATTATCAAAACAAGAGTCTTGTAGTAATGGGAACAGCATTTCTTTAAAAATCTTTATTTTCCCTAGAATGACCCTGGGAAAGATTCTATGATGAAATGCAATTCCCATTGGTCATTCCCAAGGAAGAATGCTGTTGGGCTGCTGCTTAATGTAGCTCTGCCACTACTTGAAGTAGCAGCAAGTTGTTTTTTTGTTTGTTGTTTTGTTTCAACAAGACAGATCACAATGCTCTACTACGTGATCAGGAAACCCGCCTGAAACACACACTGCTCCCCCTCCAGTCTTAAAAAAATGCCTGCAACTTTTATGGAGACAAATGACCCCAAATAATGAGGGGGACATTATTGTCCAAGCCTACTAGCCAGTTGGCAGGGAAATAGTGAAAACTCTACTAGTAGTAGCATCTAATTGAAGAGCCATATACCTCTGAGCTGTTTGACATTCAAAGTGAGATTGTTTATTCAGCGTTGTGCCAGTCTGATAATCAAGGGTGCCTTATTGACAAACAGTGCACATCACCCCTTCACCAAGCTCAAATGAATCCTTTACATAATATAAATGTTCACTGGGGCTGCGACTAAATGTCTGCACCTACACAGAGAAGTAAACTTTGCTCTTGCACTGCTGTTGCATTTCTACCACCTCACCCTTTGAGGGTGGGACCTTAATATCCATTTCAGCTGTGGTTTCCCATCTGTGGAATACTTTTCCCAGTGAGGTCTGCATGACATATTTTTGGTGCATGACATATTTTTGGTGCTAGGTGAAGACTTTTTCCAAAGCTGAGCTGATTCTGTTCTGCTGCTAGTGTGCTGCTGAAAGTTTCCTGCAGATGTTATCCAGGGGATGGGAGGGTGCATTAATTGTAGGTGTCTGCATGAGAAGGTATGGAGAATGTATGAGAATGCTAATGTTTTATATGATTTTTTAACAGTATAATGTATTTATGTTTATGTTCCTAAATGTAAGTCCCTTGGAGACCTTGGTAGCAAGTGACTAATAAAAACTAAAACTAAAAAATAACCCAAATATACCAACAATTGAATTTTACTAGTTGAATTCAGACTAGTTTCTAAGTAAAGGTAAAGGTACCCCTGCCCGTACGGGCCAGTCTTGACAGACTCTAGGGTTGTGCGCTCATCTTACTCTAGAGGCCGGGAGCCAGCGCTGTCTGCAGACACTTCCGGGTCACGTGGCCAGCGTGATGAAGCTGCTCTGGCGAGCCAGAGCGGCACACGGAAACGCCGTTTACCTTCCCGCTAGTAAGCGGTCCCTATTTATCTACTTGCACCCGAGGGTGCTTTCGAACTGCTAGGTTGGCAGGCGCTGGGACCGAGCAACGGGAGCACACCCCGCCGCGGGGATTCGAACCGCCGAACATGCGATCGGCAAGTCCTAGGCGCTGAGGTTTTACCCACAGCGCCACCCGCGTCCCAGTTTCTAAGTACCTACTATAAAAAAATATATATAGTGCAGAGAGGTGCAGTTAACCTTATCTTCCCAAAATGTATCCCCAAGTGTTCTGAAATCATAAAAAGCCCTGCTGCATTAAACAAAAGGTTCATCAACCAAATACTTCCTGGAATCCACAAGCAGAGGGTATAAGCAATAGCTCTTCCCTGTTGTTTATAATTCATCAGTGTCCAATATTCAAAGATATACTTTCCTCAAACATGGAGGATGCCCTTAGCTATTAAAGCTAATAGCCACTGATAAACATATCCTCCATGAATTTTAGTAATAAAAAAGCTTCCAATGCTAGCAATCATCACTGCATTCTGTGGTAATACATTCTGCAAGTTAATAATGTTTTGAGTTAAATAGAACTTCCTTTCATCTGTCCCGAGCCTACTGCCAGTCAATTTCATTGAAGTTAGGAGCCTCTCCTTCCTACTTTATATGCTGCCCTTAACATACATCTGTGCAAACAAGGAAACACAGCTACTGCTTTTAAGTGTGGCTGACTCTACCTGACCCCTACTGCTCTCGCTGCCTCTAACCTGCCTGTGTTGGATTCCACCCAGACTACATTTTCTGGGTGCACAGCAACACTTCTATAGCAAGTCTGCATATTCCAGACAAGGAAAATATCTGACACTTCTAAGATACAGTACCTATTTTTTTAAGGAAAAGTAGAAAGTGGAAGGATGGTTGCAGAGGAAAGACCCAGCTTCAGTCTCTGCTCAGCCTTCACACTCACCAAGGCCGATTCCTGTACCTATTGTTAAGGGCTGGGAAAGGGAAGTGTGTATGTCACACGATGAGCTCCTTCCCAAGTTTCTTGAAGGAAGGGAGAGATAATAAATGAGCAATCTACGCAGAATCATTTAAGGTTTTGAGTCCCAGCCAATCCCAGGTGCTGCAGTTCCTCAAGCATCAAAACAAGGCCACCGACTGCCGCAAAGTACACGTGGCGGATACGGCATGTGGCCTAGAAACAAGAATCAAGAACATTTAGCACAGGCAAGACTTACTTGAGTAGCTGGTGGCTAGATATAGCTAAACTGCAGCTGGGAAGAAAAAAAATTGATCATCATACACTCAACCTTTCCCTAGACCCCAGACACTGCTTTGGCAAGGATAGTGCACTCTGCACACGCCCAGAAACACTCTTCCCCGCTATTATCGCTTCACATCTTCCAGGAGCGAGTCCTTAACCTTAGAAACAGAAATGCATTGAAAGAGGCGGCGAGTTGTGCGCAACCCGCAAGGAACGGGGGCCGCCTGAGAAGCGGAGGGTATTGGAGCCTTACTCTTTAGCGGGGAAGGGCGTCTGGAGAACGTTGTTGCTCTTCACCGGCTCCTTCTTTTTGCTTAACTTCGACATGCCAGGCTCCCTTAGACGAGCTTCAGCGCCGCCGCATTAGCTCGCCTCCCTCAGGCGTCGGCCGCGTCGGCGTCCATTTCGTTGCTAAGAGACGCCGACTCAGCCGCAAAGATAGAAACGGGGATAGAGTGACACGTACTTCCGGCACAATAAAAAGCACGGAAAGTTTGAGTCGCCCACACCAGCCTCGCAATCACCAGTGCCCACTTCCGGTCCGGAACCTTCCCTCCAAAGCACGATAGGGAATGTTCTTTACCATAGAGCTGCCGCCGGGTAGACGGACGCCTCCCTGAGTTCATAGAGATAATAACACGCGCCATCTGACTTCCTGTTTTTATTTATCGTTTGTGTTTTTACGCTGTTGGGCGAAAAGCCCGACGAGTGAACAAAGCCGGAGGCGCAAGGGGTTCACGCGCAGCTGAGCGCAGAGAGGACGGTGTGGCTGTGTGTTTTCAGGGAATTTAGATACAATTGAATTGCATGCTGAACAAAATCAAGTATCTGTATATCATCTTCCGTAAATCGTTCTTCCGCTGCCTGTCCATATCTTGATAACATGTTGAATATCTTCATAAATACAGTGAGAAGGGGACGGCTCTTCAAATCTGCATTAATGTTTGTTTATTTAGGTGGCGGGGCGGAGTTCAACTTAAACATATATAATGTCCGATAAATAACCCAACGGTGTACATCTTTTCTGCTGGAGGCAGTTATATGTCCAGAGGAGTTACTGAAAGCAAGTATTTTATCTGTTAACATTAGCCTAATCTGAGAAGTAGAAGATCTCGAGACGGAATAGTTGTGATGTCTTTCTATCATCAATGTGGCAATATTAGTCAACTACATTACAAGGGGACGCTGATCGGAAGGTCAGTGGTTTGAATCCCCGAGATGGGGTAAGCTCCCGTTGCTCGGTCCCAGCTCCTGCCAACCTAGTAGTTCCAAAGCACATCCAAGTGCAAGTAGATAAGTAGGTACCACTCTGGCAGGAAGGTAAACGGCGTTTCCATGCGCTGCTCTGGCTTCGCCAGAAGCGGCTTAGTCATGTTGGCCACATGACCCAGAAAAACTGTCTACGGAAGCGGACAAATGCCAGCTCCCTTGGCCTGTAAAGCGAGATGAGCGCCGCAACCCCCGAGTCGTTTGCGACTGGACTTAACTGTCAGGGGTACCTTTACTTTTTACAAGGGTGTCAGAAGCCACTCTTAAATTTATGACCTACAGTACAGAATAATGATACTGGAGTACCCAGAGCTGGTCCACCCATGAGGCAAGGTGAGGTGACCACCTCAGGTAGCAGGATCTGCAGGTCAGCAGATCCCTAGGTAGATTTTTATTCCCCACCCTTATTCTTGATGTAGCTCTTCACTCACCTCTTCTTTCCTGGCAGGGAAGGAGCACCGCTTTGCAGTTTGCATCAGGTGCCAAAATGCCTTGGGCCTGCCCTGGGAGTACCTTACCAGATCTACTGTTGTGCTCAGTACAAGCAGTGAGGCACACACTCAAGGAAACAGGAGTAAAAGCAAAATAGTTCTTGACTGACTCCCACTGAAGAGAAGAGAAACACAATGTATTGACTACAAATTTTATTTATACAAAATATAAAGAGCACTTTAAAGTTTTAGAAAACAAAAATAGTGTCAAAAAAGCAAGGATGAGAACAGAGAACAGATCCTGAGCACTGTATTGGAGCAAATCAAAGTAGACAATTGCTTTTGCTTTTACACACAAAAACAATTGGATTTTGTATTAAAAACTTGGTGTACAAAGTAGAAAAACTATCAACATATATTTTCTTCCAAAATATTTAGGAATATACAGTACATATTCTAGTGCCTAAATAGACACAGGCAACACGTGTTGGATTCCAAAAGGGTTCAGTGGAGACCCATCTTCCTAGTTAGTGTTGATGCAGAGGGTGGCACAGGCTGGATGTGGAAGGAATATGCAGGCTACACATTCCCCAAACTGCCTTCTCTCATTACCTGCTCATGCACCTATGCACTTATGCTAAGCAGGAAAACAGCTAAACTGAACAATGAGAATTGGAGTGCACTATATAACTCTTAGGCAGCAGATTATGCCCTTAATGTGGGAAATATTTTAGAACTTGTATGGTTTTAAAGAGCCACTTCCAACCAGGAGCCAAAAATACAGAAGCAGTCAAGAGTCCCAAACAGGGTTAACAACTAAGATGATGCAAGGACACCAACTGTTGCCAGTATGTCATGGGTTATATACTGTGAGCAAGCTGTTTGGATATATAGCCTAAGCATTCATTTTACACCTGCTGGCTCAGTTTATTCATCTCACATATACGTCTCAAGCTTTATTGTGGCAAGGATCCTTTAGGTGAGCCTTCCCCAATTTTGGGTTACCAGATATTTTTGGACTACAATTTCCAATCATCCTTAGCCAGCAGGCCAATGGTCAGGAATGATGATGGCAGCTGTAGTCCAACAATATTTGGAGACTCAAGATTGGGGAAGGCCAAAGTTTCATAACTAACTTTTGACCATCCCCAAGTATGGTTAAAAACTTAAGGCGGATTGTTTATGTGGGAGCAAGTAAATTAGGAACAAAGAAAAGGACACAGAAGGAAGTTGAAACAACTATTTTTCAGGAAGAAAAATTATTCCAAGAGAAGAAATTGTTCTTAATCCTGGAGAGCTAGTGGACAACACAGACGTATGAAAAGCAACAGTGATTGTACATGTACACACATGTATGTATAGTGTTAAAGAATCCTTCATCTCAGCTAGAGGACACACCACAGCAAAATGAGGGGGGGGGGAGCCAGAACATGGTTCTTGTCCATCATTCAGGAAACCCTCGAATTAGGCCAGCCTACTCCATCCTGGCCCTTCTGGTGTCATGGGACTGTAACTATCATTAGCCCTGGCAATCATGTCAAAATTAACCTCACGACAAGGCTGTTAAGGGAGAATATTAGCTTAGAAATACAAATATAAAGGCTTCACACACCAGGACCATCATTCCATTTTGCCTAGTACTGTTTACTCTGACTGGCAGCAGCTGTCCAAGCACATAGCAGAGATATTTCCCAGCCCTTATAGTGTAGTGATTTTAACTAAATATTCTACAGTGGGAGTCATTAGCCCTTCAGTCGCTCATCAGGGAGCAGTAAGGTCACTGTGCAGTTTGAGAAAAACACGAAACTAAGCCAGGGAATAAACCACATTTCATTTACCCTTCAAATTTAAGAGTGACAATTATAAGACAGGAGTTCAAAGGGAGAAAGGGGGTCACTGCTGTTGGACTTGCCTTCTCTGGACAATAGTGACTTCTCAAGAGCCATGCATGGAAGTCAAGTTATACAATTATGCTGCTAAGATTAAAAGATATAGAAAGGAGGTGGAGCTATCAACAACTTACTTTACAACATTCTTTCTGCTACTCACAGAGAATAGAAGGCACTAATGCTTCCCTCCCCCCCCCCCAAACTAGAGATTACATATAATACTGCCTTTGGCTTTTGAGCTCCACCAAGCATTGCCTACATGCTTTAAGCTAGTTTAAGAGGCACAAAAGGTTTGTTTGTTTTCTTAAATTAAGCTAAGTTCTACAGCTAATACCACATTCTGTACTATACAGGTAGACCGAGGTGCAACACTGAGTACTCTATGGCCCCTATGCCAAAATGCGCCACCATGCCCCTTTATGCAAGTGCTTTGCTCCCATTTAGAACAATACAATATCCATGGAAGACCCCCCTATCAACAGTAATGTGCTTTGAATAGTTAAATAGGCACACCAATAAATATTTGGTAAGCATGAATTAATGCCTTGCTACTATCACCAAGCTAGCAGATGTCTCTTTCCCCACCTTTGGTACATTTCTAGTGGCTACAGGATGCTTTACCATTACATAGGATAAATCATGTGATATATATTCAGCCTATTTTATATGCTGCAATGAAGTTTCACTTTTGAATGTTCTAAGAATTCTGTAAGTGATCAGAGCAGCTTGCTGATATCAGAGCTCTAAACACCCACTGTCAAAATAAAATGTAAACTTCTCACTTAGATTTTGGGAAGAAATATTCAAAAACGTGTAACTGGAAAGATAAGATTTAACTAAACTGTTTAATTAAAAAGCTGCAGAAGTGAGAGTTCCTTCTTAAGAAAAAGTGGTGCAATGCCTTCTCAAGGACAGCATACAAAACCTTTTTTTCTTCTTCTTGTAAATTGATATCGCATTGGACAAGTATCAACAAGTAGTGTGATGTTATCCATCTTGCTGACCTGTGCATAAGATTGTTTCCTTACAAGCAGAGATTACTTCTGCTCAAAGGACTGCCATGTTAAGCAGAACACTGAAAGCCTGGCAAAAACGAGCCCCCAAAGAATGTCTCTTGTCTATTGCCCTACTCAGAAGTGCTGGAGGCTAGCAGACCGCATCTCCAATGAGGTTTTATAAACATGTTCATTTGCACACATCTGTTAATGTAAACACAGTTACCCACACCCTCCACATCCAATGCAGCAAGTTTGGGGTGCAGAAGGTGACTATAGGATGCTTTACCATTACATTTACCATTAGGAAGTGTATTTTGATTTTTTTTAAACAGAATGAGTTACTCAAGCTCACATTTAGAGATTGCACTTGATGTGTATTAAAATCTATTCCAAAAGTTTTTATTTATTTTAGAAAACTAAATGAAAACCACAACGGTTAGGGGATTCGGGATTAAAAGGGGCTTTGACTTTTGTGGAATTAAACAAAATTAGTGCAAGCCTAGAACAGAAGTCTAGGAACATGAGATGCTCTCTTTGGATTCTTGACAAAGTGCCTGAACATACCTTCTAAAAACTCTAGGCTTGTGCATTTACATCATAAAAATATTTGCCTGGTATTTAAATCATATCAAAACATCTTTGGTCACAAAAATAGATTTGTGACCCAGTTTAAGCCTTCAGAAATATTAGATCAAAAGTACTTCAAGATGTCTAGTGGCTGGCATGCTATGTTATATAGCTGTAAGGTGCAGAAAACAGGATTAACAGGTTTTAAGATTGTAATATGCAATGCGTTAAATATTTTACAGAAGTCACCCCATTTCACACACACCATAAGAAAAAGGCAGCTTTTGAACAGATACTTCAGACTTCTTATTTTTGCACACACAGCTTTAGCAGATAGCAATAGTAATAAAACCAATAATATATTCCACATTTGCAAATTGTTCTTGTGCAAGACTTGAATCAAGTGTGACTCCTTGTGTAGAACAGTAGAAGTGGAAAAATACAGGTACTATAAATATAGCATGATTAAGAAGAGGTCTCTACTCGTACACCTATCAGTTAAAAGATCGAAGTTGACAGTTCTGTGTTGCAATCTGATTTCATTTTTTAAAAATTATTGAGACAGTTTAATCAGGCACATTATTCATTTTTAACCCATCAGATACCATAAGAACATACAGAAATGGTGCTTGTGCAAGAAGGGAGATTTTCCTTAAAAGTTTAATTGTGCACAGATGCAATGTATGCAAGTGTACTGGAATGTTTGTTTCCATTATCTGAGTCAGAAATGGACTGTTACTCATTGGTCAGATGGGACAGCACTGACTTATCCTTATCACTCCCTTTCAAACAGCATAATCTTCCTATCCCGACTTTCCAAGCAATAGAGTTTAAGATTACCATTGCTTAATATCTGTCTTGTGCTATTCAGAAATGAAGTGTTCTTGGGTGCCAAGTGTCCCTAAAGGCTTGGTGGCCCTGGTGCTCAAGACGAATGGAGGAGACATTATGGGAAAAGCAAAAGGAGGCAGCTACAGGATTTTGTATGCATTAAAGGGGATATAAGCAAACGATAATAGCACTTATCAAAATGAACAATTTCACTCATAGACAGATGTTCCTATTCTAGTTCTGAAATTGCACTGTGAAAGATAAATATTGGAATTGAGTCACTCATACTGACCCTTGACTTGTAGGATAAATACTGCCTTTTCGTATTGGAGGCAGCTTTCAACTGTGCTAAATGGTTCACAACCAGACAATGATATAGTGTAGAAGGCAATTTGAAGTCCTACCCAACAAGGAAAAAAAGTGTGTAAACGCCTGGAGTGTGATCAACTCTACAAAACACAATTCCTCATTAGGATTGTCATGATGAAGCACCATAGCAGCAGTCCAACATGAGGAGCAGGGATCTCGCTGCTCTGACATAGTGTGTCACTGCAAGATTGGATGTAACTAACAGCACTGAGGTTTGCTTTCTGCTGTCAGAGGACCCGGTTCCAGTTTTAGTCTCCCGACATCATTCTCTTCACTAGGAAAGGTTTTGAGATTTGCAAGGATGTTTTCTACCAAGAACCGAGCAGCTTCATCTATGTTGATATTATCCTGTGGAGGAAACCATAGGAGATAAGTTAATGCTTTCGTGTGTAGAAGAATCTAAGAACGCCACCTTTTCAGCATGCAAGCCTTGTACCACAAGCCCACAACTTAATGCACATTCAGCTTTACATGCTCGGCAAATCTTTTCTAAAAATAATAATAAAAGGGGGCAAAAAGGGGGTGGGCATCCAGGAAAAAAAGACTTCAGCACTCCCATCCACCAATGCACTCAATGGGTTTTGACAATACACTATTTTGGCTTTAGGTATGATCCCTGAACGTAACCCCTGCGTAAGTTGAAGACTTGCTGTATATGTGTAAAAGGTGTTTTGATACAATGATTCAAACCATTTAGGAAAACTGTTCAGAACTAAAGTTTACAAGCAAAGCACTTCATGACTGCTACAGTGGTGCCTCGCAAGACGAAATTAATTCGTTCCGCAATTCTCTTCGTCTTGCGGTTTTTTCGTCTTGCGATGCACGGTTTCCCATAGGAATGCATTGAAAATCAATTAATGCGTTCCTAGGGAAACCGCCTTCAGACCAGGTCCGGGGACAGTCTGTCCCCGGACCTCTTCTGAAGGCTGGGGGGGGGGGGGACAAGGGCTTTTCTTCCCACCCCCAGCATTTTAAAAAACCCTGGGACAGCGGAGGACTTCTCCGCTGTGCGGGGCTATCTTAAAATGCTGGCGGGCGGCATTTTAAAATCGCTCCGGACAGCGGAGGACTTCTCCGCTGTCCGGGGCGATTTAAAAGCCCCTGGGAAGGCAGGCAGGGGGGACAAAGACTTTCGCCCCCTGCCCGCCTTCAGAAGGTGTTCCCGCCCCCCGCCCCACTTCGGAACAGCTTTCCGAAGTGGGGCGGATGGGGCAGGTGTCCCCGCCCCCCCGCCCCACTTTGGAACAGTTTTCCGAAGTGGGGCGGCGGGGCCAGGTGTTCCCGCCCCCCCTCCCCAATTCGGAACAGCTTTCCGAAGTGGGGCGGCGGGGCCAGGTGTCCCCGCCCCCCCGCCCCACTTCGGAACAGCTTTCCGGAGTGGGGCGGCGGGGCCAGGTGTCCCCGCCCCCCCCCGCCCCACTTCGGAACAGCTTTCCGAAGTGGGGCGGCGGGGCCAGGTGTCCCCGCCCCCCCGCCCCACTTCGGAACAGCTTTCCGAAGTGGGGCGGCGGGGCCAGGTGTCCCCGCCCCCCCCGCCCCACTTCGGAACAGCTTTCCGAAGTGGGGCGGCGGGGGCAGGTGTTCCCCCGAGCGCTTCTAAAGGCGGGCGGCTGGGAGGGAATCCCTTGGCCCCCCGCTGGACTTCCCGAAGCTCTTTTGAAGTCCAGCGGGGGTCCAAGGGATTCCTTCCCAGCTGCCCGCATTTAAAAGCACTCCGGGCAAAGCAGCGAAGTGCGCTGCTTTCCCCGGAGTGCTTTTAAACGTGGGCGGCTGGGAAGGAATCCCTTGGACCCCCGCTGGACTTCAAAAGAGCTTCGGGAAGTCCAGCGGGGGGCCAAGGGATTCCCTCCCAGCCGCCCGCATTTAAAAGCACTCTGGGCAAAGCAGCGAAGTGCGCTGCTTTCCCGAGCGCTTCTAAATGCGCTGCGCTTCCCCGCTGTCCCAGAGATTTCCCTATGGGCTTTCGTCTTGCGAAGCAAGCCCATAGGGAAATTCGTTTTGCGAAGCGCCTCCAAAACGGAAAACCCTTTCGTCTAGCAGGTTTTCCGTCTTGCGAGGCGTTCGTCTTGCGGGGTACCACTGTATTTCAGCTTCCATGCAATTGGTTTAAGGTTAAAGTCTGCAACTTTACCTTTCTAAGGCCAGTGCAAAATCAGTGCCCTGTTGAATTTCATTTTCTACACAGAAAAATGATCTTCAGGTGGATGGAAGCTGCTGCATTAAAAAGCTTTTAATTTAGTTTCCTGTCTTTTGGGGGGGGCTGCTTTGGCAGCACAGATACACTCCTGTAGCAGCATCACTACCATTTCCAGAGCTTGCTTCTCCCCCGCATGAGCCTAGCTAAGCAGGGATCAGACAGTGAACATGTTGAGATTTGACATTAATCAAGATTACTTCCTAGTGCCTTATTCACATCTCTCTATCTTGCTGTACAAGCAATTCAATTGCCCACCATTGCTATGGGGCAAGATTTCTCCGCATCTACGTATGTGTGGTTCAAGTAAGTAGTTGGGGCAGAATGTGGGTGCCTATTTAGATCTGAATGCCCATTCCTTGTCAAAAGTAATATGCTACTGATGGACAACATCTGCACCTGAATGCGTGATTTTCAGAAGAATGAAATTATACTAGCTCCCATCTGCAATTTTGCCCCAATTAGCCAGCTATGTGTGGCAGCAGAGATACATGAAACTTAGAACCTGGGCCCCCTTAAAACATCAAGGATATACCGGTACTTACAGTAGTTACTGAGCTACACGTCTTCCTTTCAAGAACCACTATTGAGTGAACACCCAGAACTGAATTGGAACTTATAGTCAAATGTTCTGCCAATGAGCTATGCTTCCTTACACATTTATCATGAGAAATGGGTTGTGATTCTAGTTATTCAAATGTGTGCTCAAAGCAAGAAGCAGTGGGGTTGCCATTTCTTTTAAGAGTCACATGTGTCTGAGCTTCCTAGAAGCCGTTACTGTTTCAGGCGATGTGCTCTTTAGATCAAAAGCACAGCCATTAACTATAAAGTTTGGTCTAAAGTTTCATTTCCTGGATTTGAATGCTTCACCGTTCATATGACTAAAACAAATAAGTATCATACCACATAATTACATGGCAAGAAGATTTATTTACACTAAATTAAGAACCACATCGAAATTAAGAAAGGATAGGCAATAAGCTCTGGGACATTTGGTTCTTACATGATCAAACACAGATTGACTTCCGTGGTAAGGGCGATAGTGAATACACATTGTGTGACATTTTTTTCCAATTTATTATGCCATATTTTAGAGCCGTATTCAAATTTTCTCTTTTGTAACAGAATTTGTCACAAGAAAGTAATCATACTAATAGTAATTGAAATAATAATAATAATAATAATAATAATAATAATAATAATAGCTGTTCCCCAAAACTGTATCTGAGACAAAATCAGACCGATATATGAAAGAAATCAGATAACAAACATTTATTTAGGCCAGAAACTTTTGTAATTCAATTTGTAAGTGTGCCTTTGCACAGCTTTTGTTTTTCACATATGTACACATAAGCTTTAAAGCTTACCCTGGTTTAAGAATATTCTTACCTTTGCAGAGGTTTCAAACCAGCCAGCAAAACCTCCTTCTTTGCAGAACTGGTCCATCTGAGAAGGATTTTGGCCACTGTCTTTCTTTTGGTCACATTTGTTGGCAATTAGAACTGCAGGGATTGGGCTGCCGTTTGGGAGAAGCACTTTGCTGTCCAAGTCATGTTTCCACTTGGAAACTGCCTCAAATGTTGAGCCTCTTGTGACATCAAATACTACAAAAGCACCGACAGCTTCTTTATAGTACACTCTGGTCATGTTGCCAAAACGTTCTTGACCTGAAAGACAAGAGGGCAAATGTTACGAAGGGCAGCACTAGGCACTGTTTTCTTAAAGTAGTCAAAGCAAAAAGGGGTTGTTCAATACTGATAATCAGGTTATGTGGCAGCTGGCAGCCGATCATGTGAATATGGCAAAATGTATTTCCAATTGAGCTAGCACTCAGAAGAGCTAGAGATGAGTGAAATAATGAAGTCTGCCTGCACAAGACTTTGAGGATCCCCGCCCCCTACAGAATTTAGGGAATCCAACAGTAAACAATTGATCTGGCCAAACACCATTGGCCTGCACAGCACAGATCAGGCACTCTGGAAGGGTCAACTGGAAGAGTGAAGAATACGATTTGTACAAGGTCCTGAACACATTGTCCATCTATGGTGAACAGAGTCCTGCAGAAGCCTGGGATATGTAGAGGACATCACAGACATGCACTAGAGCCTGGAGTAAGTGCCATAAGTTGGTGATTTGCATGCAGAAAGTGTCGCGTTGCATGCAGAAAGTCATCAGCATCTCCATATAGAAGAAGAGTTTGGATTTGATATCCCGCCTTTCACTCCCCTTCAGGAGTCTCAAAGCGGCTAACATTCTCCTTTCCCTTCCTCCCCCACAACAAACACTCTGTGAGGTGAGTGGGGCTGAGAGACTTCACAGAAGTGTGACTGGCCCAAGGTCACCCAGCAGCTGCATGTGGAGGAGCGGAGACACGAACCCAGTTTCCCAGATTACGTGACTACCGCTCTTAACCACTACACCACACTGGCTCTCTAGAAATTTCCACTGTCTGAAACCCTGGAGAGTGGCTGCCCATCAGTGTAGGCAATACTGAACTAGATAGACCAGTGGTTTGACTCTGCCAATTGCAAGTGGGGAGTGCTGTTACACTCAGGTTCTATTTTCAGGCTTTTAATATAAATGCAGTTGGCCACTGTGAGAACAGGATGCTGGACTAGATGGGCCATTGGCCTGATGCATCAAGCTCTTCTGCTTGTATGCAAGACATTTCCTATGTTCCTAGAGCCTAGGATGTCTGCACAGGGGTGTGTGCATGTCCTGAGATGTTGGGGGACCCATTCTTGTTTCAGATAACCTTTGGCCCAACCCCTTGTTGTTGCAAAGTAGGCTTGAGACACAGACACACCCTGGCCACATCTACCTTCAAGCTAATCCCCAAAGCAATAGCTTTACTCAGCTTAACGGTGGATTAGTCGTTCAAGCAAAAGCCATCATTCATGGCTGAAGGTGTGCACGTTTTATTGCAAAACTCATGTACCCTATTTCCAAGGGATTAAACTAACATTTACACATTGATAATAACTTAAAAGAATTCTAGTTGCTTAACGGTCAAGCATTGAGTAAGTACTAAGAATGCTAGGACGTCTTTCGATGAACAGGAGATTGAGATCCCTTGTCAAGTGCTGGAGGTCATCTGCCTAATGACTCTGTGTACAAGGTAGAAAGGAGGAGCAAGTTTTTAAAGATCCCACCAGAGCACATGCCAAGGTGGCCAACCTGAAGTCCCTGACATCGTTTTGTGTGTCCTCTGCACCCTTCTGACTCTACCCTGTTCTTCCATGCCAGAGGTCCTCCCTTCCTGTTTCTTCTTAAGTGTTTCCTGACTTCCTAACTGCATCCCCCCTCATTTCACGTAGAAACGAAGAGAATAAAAGTTAACAGGGTTTTGGGGTTTTTTTTAGTCCTGGATGTATTGGTTAGGGAAATGCCACGTTCCTCTGCCCCTGGCTGTCTGCGAACAATTGTTAGTCTTCTGCCACTTAACTGCTTACTATGATTATATATGTCGGTGTGTGTATTTGTATATAGCACACTAAAGTCAGAAAGGAATGACTTTAACTTAACCTCCAGAACAGTAGCTGTATTGGAATGTTGTACAAAACCCCCTGTAGACTTTTTGAGGGGATCCCATTAAAACCAATAGGGCTTACTTCCAATGAGATCTGTATGGTACTGGGAATTGTAATGAGAGGTGGCCATGTTGCAAACTGAAGCAAATTCTGGATCGATCAATCAAAACCACATGCTGCTGGCTTCACTCACTGCAACACCCACCCACCTAGGAATAGAAAAAAGTCCATCCATCTCCATGCTCAAGGATTCCCTTCCATAGTTTAACCACTTCGCCACAAAATTATCAAATTTGTGCCAGGGACTTCAGTTAAAACATTAATAGCTCACAGTTAGGCCAGAAGAAGTTGACAGAAAGGTTGGGCAAGTTGTTGGTAGACAGAGTTGGCATCTGAATTAGCTGACATACCATGAACAGCTCAGACTCCTGATTATGCCACAATATGAAATTCTATCATTTAAGAACATAAGAAGAGCCTGCTGGATCAGGGCAATGGTTCATCTAGTTCTGCTTCTTGTTTTCGGGCCAACATTGTCACATGATAGGTTGGCCAGCCCAACATGAACCAACTTTTCATGGATAGTACTGTGAACAACTACTGCATGTGTGTTTTACAGAACAATTCTGCTAACATGGCTACTATGTTTAGAATTTTTACAATACCACTTAAGGTGTGTGTGGGGATTTAATTGACTTTTGGCCTGTTGAGAGCAGGCTGCTTAACGAGGCCATTGGGCTAGGACTTAGAACACACCTTTCTTCCACTGTCAGATAATTGCTTTGACTGAGTCGATTTAGGTAGGCAGTAGCCGCAGCAATTTTGGGTTATGGGCTCCACAAGACTTCCTGTTATGCAAGGCTTTTCTTCCCCTCCTCCCCACATCAACTGATTTTTGCAACAATGCAAGACGCTATATCAACCAGTCCTCCCTTTCGCCCTTTCTGACCACATATGGCAAGTTTGTAAAAACCTGTATAATTATAAACTATCCAAGTTATCTTGGATATCTTGCATGGAAGGCTTTTATCTTTTGTAGAGACAAATCACACAGTCAAAAAGAGGATTATGCATGCTGATCTTAAAAATTGCAATAGAATTAAACAGGGCACGGGGAGGCTGTTTCTATGGTACTGGGGTCAGCACAGTAATGAAAAATTGGATCATTATTCCACATTTTATCTTGTAATTTGTTCATGTAGGCACTGTTGTAATATTAACCAGCCAAGTTAATGACATAAAAGCCTCTCACTAAACTCATTATAAAACTATACTTCAGGTGCTAGGATAAAACATTTGAAGATGATGGATCCGGCACCAGAAAATCAGTGCAATTTTCAGCTTCCCATGAAGTCACACATACCTGGCTACAACGCAGCGTTCTGTAGTCTGCTGAAACTAGGTCCATCAGCTAAAGTGAAGCTGACACCAGTTCTAGAATATACCTTAATCCATCCCTAGATCAAGTCAAGGGCAAACACACAAAACACCTTGCCCCATGAATCCTTTGGTATTCTCTGCAACATCACGTTTGAGAAAAGTGGAATTCTCAATTCACAAAGTTAGTTATTGCACACAGTGCCTGTTAAAACACTACTCATGTGGGCATCAACTCCAGCAGCAAGTACAGTGGTACCTCGGGTTAAGTACTTAATTTGTTCCAGAGGTCCGTTCTTAAACTGAAACTGTTCTTAACCTGAAGCACCACTTTAGCTAATGGGGCCTCCTGCTGCTGCCGCATGATTTCCGTTCTCATCCTGAAGTAAAGTTCTTAACCCAAGTTACTATTTCTGGGTTAGCGGAGTCTGTGACCTGAAGCGTATGTAACCCGAGGTACCACTGTACTGTTACCGAAAAGCTTACTTTAACTGGAACTCTGCACATGCACCAGCATTGTGCAAGCCTAATTAGTCTTCAGAACGTCTACCATATCTAATGGACATATCTGCTCTTACTTACCATGAATTACCGTATTTTTTGCATCATAACACTCACTTTTTTCCTCCTAAAAAGTAAGGGGAAATGTCTGTGCGTGTTATGGAGGGAATGCCTACGGGTGGCATGCCTACGGATTTTCCTCCTCTAGAAACTATGTGCATGTTATGGTCGGGTGCGTGTTATAGAGCGAAAAATACGGTAATCCTAGGACAATGGTAATAAAACTAGCATCTTCCACCAGTAATTGGATGAAGCCAGGGATATTTATACAAGTCAATGAGGTAATGGTGAGGGTGCAGGCAAATTCTGTCAAAATTTATAGTAACAAGAGCTTACTCTTATCCTTGTTAGATTGTAGGTGTTCAAAACTGGGCAAAAGTTTTGAAGTTTAACATGACAGAAACCCTTTAACATGGTCTTCCGCCAAGCACAACACAGAACTGAAAAGTCAGGACCTCAAAGTTTCTTTAGCTTGCACACAATAGGATTAGTAGGGTGTGACTTGTAAGCAGGATGTGACCACCCATCTACTCCAGTGGTGGAGGACTTGTGGCCCTCCAGTTGTTGCTGGATTGCTATTTCCTTTCAGGCCCAACCGTTGTCATGCTGGCTAGAGCTGATGGAAGCAGAGTTCCACAACATCCAGGGCAACATGCTCCCTACCACTGGTCCACTATTTCTAGTTGCTGAATCCAATTACTGCTACTGCACCTGAAAAAGTAAAAAACAGATCCCCATCCAAGGCCAGAACCCTTCAGTCTTGAATGCCTATTCCATGCATCAGCTCACTTCTCTTCTGTGACTGTTGCCTTCTGAACCTTCATTATTCTTTCCCCAAACCATTCATGCTTCTTTTACAAGTTCTGGTGAACCACATCCTGCTTACATCTTGGGCACTTCTCCAACATTTCCCATGCTGCAGGTACATGGTAAAGTTGAGCTTCTACCAAACAATGTTTGATGGGGCTATATGTATATTTATAGAAGTGTGTTAGGAAGTCACCAGCCGGTTTTAGCCCCCTGAAACGTATGTTCCATTGTATGTTTTTTTAAAAGGCTATAGTTGGTTTTAGATATATTTTTAATTGCTTCTCCCGTCATCCTAAGGGTAAAAGTTGATCTAAAATTAAAACAGCTCTGGATACTGAAAATTCACTTCCTTTAACAGAAGACAGACATAATGCACTTGTCAGTTCTGAAGAGATGATTGCTCAAAACCAGTTTCAACAGTCACCTTGCCTTATCTTAGGGGTTTCAATGCTTCATACAGTATGTACACTTCAGCCCTGTTCAGTGGTTCTCCATGTATAGAATCCAAGTGTGGAGAAATGAATGGAGGTTTCTATATTTGCAAAAACAAATGGCAACCAGTTGCATACTGGAAACCCCAACTGATCACCACTGACTACAAGCAAAGTATACAATTTCCTTCTGTTTTAAACGGCTAAGGACCGAAACACCTCAAGGACCGCCTCTTTCCATATGAACCTACCCGGACCCCAAGATCATCTTCTGAGGCCTTCCTTCGTGTGCCTCCTCCTCAAGAGGCCCGGAGGGTGGCAACACGAGAACAGGCCTTCTCTGAGGTGGCTCCCCGTCTGTGGAATGGTCTCCCCAGGGAAGTTCGCCTGGTGCCTTCATTATACACGTTTAGGCGCCAGGCAAAAACGCTCCTTTTTAACCAGGCCTTTGGTTGATCTGATTTACATCCTATGCCATTTTAAATTTTGTGGGGGTTTTTTTTGGGGGGGAAGGGGCTATTGGGTTGTTTTTATTTTTATTAGGCATTTTGTGGTTTTATATCTTGATTTTATTCTGTGAACTGCCCTGAGACCCTCAGGTATAGGGTGGTATATAAATTCAATTCAATTCAAAGAAGAAGAAGAAGAAGCCACCATAACTTACCTGCTTGTTTTAGCCAGACCCTGACTGAAAGATAGTCTGCCCCAATGAGAAACAGTTACAACATAGCAAGCGGTGTGACAGCACCTTCTTCTCTCATTTCTTCCCTCCTTTCCCATCTGCTTGCCACATGTTTGTCTGGAAAGCAGCCAAGGCTACAAAGCCAGCCTAACATCTCTGCACAATACTGTGTGGCATTTTACAGCCCATGCTGAAGCAAGCTCTCACATTATTCTGCTCTGCCAACAACTAACAACTAGCACAGGTTTTAAACACATTGAAACCTCTTGAACTGGCAGACCTGCCACACCACACTTCTATCATCTCTTCTGCCTTATGAAATTTTAAAGGCCATTCATCATCTGAAGTAACACAGTTAGAGGAATGACCCAATTTATACAGAGGGAGGTGTTGTAACCTCTGGTGCATGCTTCTTCCCGGTTCCTTTTAAGAGACTTGAACCAACCGCTAAAATGTTCTGTAAGTTATTTGACTTATTTGTGTCTAGCACAGAAATTTCAGGGCCAGAGTCATGTGCAGCTTGTTCTTCTCTCCAGGCTACCATTTTCTTAGCCACACACACGAATCCAGGGAACTGAATTCAAGCAAGTCAGGAATTTGCATAAAATGTGATACAAGGGGCTAATTTCATACATACAGTGGTACCTCGAGTTACAAACGCCTCAGGTTACAAACGCTTCAGGTTACAAACTCCACTAACCTGGAAGAGTTACCTCGAGTTGAGAACTTTGCCCCAGGATGAGAATGGAAATAGTGTGCCGGCGGCGCAGCGGCAGCAAGAGGCCCCATTAGCGAAAACACACCTCTAGTTAAGA
Organism: Podarcis liolepis; assembly: GCF_965112155.1. Classification (NCBI taxonomy): domain Eukaryota; kingdom Metazoa; phylum Chordata; class Lepidosauria; order Squamata; family Lacertidae; genus Podarcis; species Podarcis liolepis. The sequence goes on along the minus strand of NC_139557.1, from coordinate 66,050,320 downwards.
ACAGTCTCAGGTTAAGAACGGACCTCCAGAATGAATTAAGTTCATAACTAGAGGTACCACTGTACTGGCCTCCACTCATGTTATCCCTGGTGTGTTAGCGTGTTGGGATGGGGGTGGGGTTGCACTTTTTTGAACTTTAGTGCATTTTAACTGCTCTGCAATGCCATGAGTCTTGTTTTGGAAATGACATCTAAGAAATTGCATAAACTAAACTTAAGAGCTCCACTTGACTCGGAGACATGCACACTATGTTGATAACAATATCTGAAAGGAAACCCCTTCTACCTCAGTATCCTTTCAACACCTTCTGCTACCTAATCTAAGCAGACTTGGGGAGCCGTTTGACATAGCTTTAAAACTCATATCCCCGTCTAATTTTGCTAGTCTCTTCTGTTTCTCATTTTAGATTTACAGTTGGAGGCTTGTGATTCTTCTGCTCACAGTCAAGATGGTGCCCTTCTACGATTGTCCTGGCAAGCTTTGCACTGGAAGTAACTTAATTTGCACTGCAAGTGCTTGCCTCCCAGCTTCCTTCCTAGGGTGGCTGTGCATCATGGGACCACGGACCATCTACTCCAACCTCCTGCAATGCAGGAATCTTTTTGCCAACATGGGGCTGAAACCCATGGCCCTGAGATTAAGACTTTTATGCTCCACCATCTTCAGTCCACTTATCACCAGCCCACCACCACGGATGACTTGTCAAGGGCACCCAGAAGCCTTAATGGCCAAGTGGACATTTGGGCCTCCATGATATTATTATTGGATACAGAGACCCACTTGGCACCATTCCTCTCAACTGTCATGCCAAGACTATTTTATTTACCCAGCTGATTTCATGTCAGTGCCTAGAAATTATACCTAGTGATTCCATCCTGCTGCTTTTAGATCTGGATTTTATCCCGCTTCTGTGTTTTTCATTTTTAGCCATTTTAATTTGCAACTTTATAATTTTCTTTGGGGAATTTATTTGTTTGTTTTGTTACCTCCTACTCTGGTGATGTTGTTTATACGTTTTGAAAAGTGGACAAAGTATCTTCAAGACATAATCTTTTAAAACAACTGGGGAAAGGTTAGTGGGTAGACACAAGCATTGCAGCTATTTTCTGTAACTTTTCCTGTTTTTCTAGTTAGCCTCAGATGTTCATCAACTTCTGGCGGCCTGTGATTTGAACCCCCAGTTCCTAGACTTGCACACCGGCACAAGCTTGAACATATTATTCTGTTTTAGAGAAAACAAATTTCTAATTCAAAATCGAGTTGAAACCACACATTTACACAAAACAGCACTTCCTTATTATCTTGCTTAATCAGGAGTCTTGAAAATAAGCTTAAAACTCAGGCTAATGGATCTCCATTCACAAGACTTAGCTCATGTGATAAAAAGAATGAATAGTCACTTCTACATTTTACCATGTCTTTCCACAAGAGCAAAACTAAAGCCACAAGCCACAAGACCTCAGGGACTTTTGCTTAAGTCTTGCATTAGCACACACTACTCATTTCTGGAAGTCCTTCTGTGGCAGTTGTGTCTGAACTGGGACACTGTGATCTGCTCTTGCAATCTACAACCTGTATTAAGCAAGTAACATACTTGGGCCGGGATCAAGAGGAGCCTGCCTTCCCAGAAAAGCTGATTCCTATGCCATACTGAAACACTCATAGTGCATACATAGGAGGAAGTCTACTGCAAAAGGGGAAATAAAAATGCTTTCATTCGGCATTTGTCAACATGTTACCCTCTAGCTGTTTTGGACTGCTACTCCTGCCAACCGGTCTTCCAAAGGCTATTTATTTATATGTTTAAGTCTTCTTTCCAGGATGAAGCATAGGGGAAAACAGTTGTGTATGCAAGTGAGTGGAAGTTTACCCACCTCCACCCAAGAGCAGCTTATTCCAACTTTTAAACAAAACATTCTGCTTTAAAATTGAGGAGACAAGCAAGCCAGCAGCAATTACCATATTTTCTTGCTCTGTAAGATGCACTTTTTCCCTCCTAAAAAGTAAGGGGAAATGTGTGTGCGTCTTATGGAGCGAATGCAGGCTGCACAGCTATCCCAGAAGCCAGAACAGCAAGAGGGGTCGCTGCTTTCGCTAGGCGCGTCTTATGGTCTGGTGCATCTTATAGGGCGAAAAATACAGTAGCATTTCTCTCCCAATTCGGTCCCAATTCTCTCCCCTCCCCCACCATTTTTTTCCAAAAAATGTGTGATTTCTCATACGAGACTGCTGTTCAAGGATCAACTGCCTAAAGCCCCTTGTAAATATATACCTAGTTTCACAGTGCCTTGGGTTGTGGCGAGGACTTCTCCTGCAACAGCTCCTGCATATGAAGCCTTTTCAGACTAGCTTGGCAGCTAATGCAATTTTTTTTAAAGGCAGGAGTCATATATACGTGCAATACTTGCAAGGGTTAGCAAACTTTTTCAGCAGGGGGCTGGTCCACTGTCCCTCAGACCTTGGGGGGGGGGCGACTATATTTTGAAAAAAATATATGAATGAATTCCTATGCCCCACAAATAACCCAGAGATGCATTTTAAATAAAAGCACACATTCTACTCGTGTAAAAACACGTTGGTTCCCGGACCGTCCGCGGGCTGGATTTAGAAGGATCCGGCCCCGGGCCTTAGTTTGCCTACGCATGCACAATAGGATGGCCCACTTAGCAACTCAACCACTGCATTGTGCACCAATTGCAGCTTCTGAGCTAATCTTAAGGGCGACCCCACACAAAACTCATTTGCAGTAGCCTAGTCTTGAGGTTGCTAATGTACTGTGGCCAGGCTTTAGTAGACAATGGTTATTGCTGGTGCACTGGCTGAAACAGGCAAAAGGCACTCGTTAGACACAGAGGTTGCTTGGGCTTCCAGTGATGAAAATGGATCAAGGAGTATCCTCAGACTGCATACCCATATCTTTGGAGGGAATACAATCCTATCCAGAATATGCACATTCCCTAACTCAATCAATCAAATGTTTATTCGGCTTTACGCCCATCATAAAGCACAACACACAAAACAAATCAAATAAAACAGCAGTCTCCCTAACTCCACTCGCTCTCAGGCATGTTTTTTACTTACCAATTACTACTTTACTTTAAATTTTTATTATTATTACAATGAAAAGTATAGTAAAAGATGTCACAAAATAATTATAAAGACAAAATAGCCAGATAAATAATTATCACAATATGAGTAAACAAAACTTTCTGTTATCCATAAATTCTTCCCAAATACTCAGTAGTAAATCCATTCAATATATTTTTATGGTGTTCCTAAATGCGGACAGAAATTGTCACATTTTATTGCACCAGTACAGGATAAGCATAATTCTATTTTTCAATATACAAATCATTAGATTGTCCACCTTCCCTCACTGTCATATAATCGTTACAGTAGAATGTATTTGCCAATTCCCAGACCTGCAAAATCCACTCGTCTGATAAAGGAGTCCTTGAGTTCCCCCCCAGTTAAAACAAGTTGCCATATGTGCCACTGTTAATAAATGAAGTAACAATCCTATATCCGTTGACATAACCAAATCATGCATAGCCAAATGACAAGATTAATGAGTGTTCAGAAGAGTCAAATTCTGTTTCAAGTTTGATTTAATTTATTATGACTCTGCAGAAGGCTTAAATTTTCAGGCAGAACCAAAAATACCAGACATATCAGCGTGGCTCACAATTTACACCTTCAGCGTATATCTGTTCTCCTCTCTACCCTGTTAAGCCTTAAGGGTGCTAAATACCAGCAAAAGATAAATATGGAAAAGCTTTCTGCAAGATTTGTGCTTAGGGTTTGTTGGGGGGAATATGCTGTCATAATCAATTCCAAGCCTGATGCTCCGTCAAGTATCTTTCCCAATAGTTCTGCATTTCTAAGGGCTCATTCATACTTTCGTTTCTGCTGGGTTTCTAGGCACAGGTACACACTTAAAGCCCTACTCCCTACCTCCCAGCACTTTCCCCACAAAAACCAGCTTTTTACTGCTGAATCGGATTAAATGGCAATTAGTTGAAACCCCAAATTTCCATTAATTCCGATTCAATGTTAAAGAGCAGGTTTTCCTGTGGAAAGAGGTAGGGGTAGGGAAGTGCTTGGGCACAGAGGTTTAAAACACAGACTTGTGCCTTGAAAGCACAGGGCAAAAAGTGTGGATGAGCCCTAAATTAATGCTGTAGTTTTATCCTACTGGCTGCACTTAGTACTCGCTGAAGAATGGCCAAAGCTGTTATGTACAAAGTCTCTCATATAAAAACAAAAACACAAAACCTGACAGCTAAATTTATTAACACAGTCCAAAATAGTTATTCTGTCATTTCTCCATCTTCTTTCACACCCCTTATAGTGGTACCTTGGGTTAAGTACTTAATTTGTTCCGGAGGTCCGTTCTTAACCTGAAACTGTTCTTAACCTGAAGCACCACTTTAGCTAATGGGGCCTCCCGCTGCCGGAGCACGATTTTTGTTCTCATCCTGAAGCAAAGTTCTTAACCCGAGGTACTATTTCTGGGTTAGCGGAGTCTGTAACCTGAAGCGTATGTAACCCGAGGTACCACTGTATTATAAAGGACATTGTTGCACCTTATCAGAACTTCACCAAGGTGTCCAGATAATGCACCATCAGTATATTCTTTTGTATTTGCAAGCTGCATGTTCTTGTAGCCATCACCGGAGACGAGGTAGCCTTCGTATTCCTTTCCCCACTTCAGCTGCACCATCCCCGGATTCCCAGTCAGCCCATTCAGAAAGGGCTTTGGCTTGAGAGGCAGACTCACGGCCAACCAAAGGGTGGCTACAAAAAATTACTTGCGGGCAGCACTTGCGCCCACCAAAGCTCTAAAAAGAAAAGGCATGGAAGTATGTACCAAGTCTTATACACCAGCAGCAGCCATCATATGTATATTGAAACAGTCTCAACTGACTCTTGATTCTTGCAATTAAATTCTCTACCCCCAGTTAGCCACGCATTTCCATTTGAAAATACAATTTGTTTTTATACATGATATAAATACCAACTTTGATTGATTTTAAGCTTGATTTTATGTAGATGAGTCATTTTCCTATTTGCTTCAGATACCCACATTTCATTTTAAAAAACAAAACAAGCCTAGAATTATTTTGCCTGTCGCCACACATCAATACTGCAAAGACAGACAATATGAAAAATTAAAGAGAATGACTATCACATGCTCACTCTGGACCGTCACTCAGTTTTTCTAAAGGGCAAGCTTTACTAAGAACTTGCACGTTTAGTTTATGAATGCATCTGACAACTGGAACTCATCTGTAGGAACATTGTGACCCTTCCATTTACTATCTGCATGCACCCCAAATATTGAACATATTTACTGCTGTGAAACATTCATTTGGTAGCTTTTGTTGTTTAGTCGTTTAGTCGTGTCCGACTCTTCGTGACCCCATGGACCAGAGCACGCCAGGCACTCCTGACTTACACTGCCTCCCGCAGTTTGGTCAGACTCATGTTTGTAGCTTCGAGAACACCGTCCAACCATCTCGTCCTCTGTCGTCCCCTTCTCCTTGTGCCCTCAATCTTTCCGAACATCAGGGTCTTTTCCAGGGAGTCTTCTCTTCTCATGAGGTGGCCAAAGTATTGGAGCCTCAGCTTCAGGATCTGTCCTTCCAGTGAGCACTCAGGGCTGATTTCCTTAAGAATGGATACGTTTGATCTTCTTGCAGTCCATGGGACTCTCAAGAGTCTCCTCCAGCACCATAATTCAAAAGCATCAATTCTTCGGCGATCAGCCCTCTTTATGGTCCAGCTCTCACTTCCATACATCACTACTGGGAAAACCATAGCTTTAACTATACGGACCTTTGTTGGCAAGGTGATGTCTCTGCTTTTTAAGATACTGTCTAAGTTTGTCATCGCCTTTCTCCCAAGGGGCAGGCGTCTTTTAATTTCGTGACTGCTGTCACCATCTGCCATGATCATGGAGCCCAAGAAAGTAAAATCTCTCACTACCTCCATTTCTTCCCCTTCTATTTGCCAGGAGGTGATGGGACCAGTGGCCATGATCTTCGTTTTTTTGATGTTGAGCTTCAGACCATATTTTGCACTCTCCTCTTTCACCCTCATTAAAAGGTTCTTTAATTCCTCCTCACTTTCTGCCGAATAGACACACATCTGCAGCCTACAATTCTTTTAGGTGAGTTGTCAGAGGAATGGTTAAGAGATTATCATTGTGGTGCTTTGTTCCTTTTGAATTCTTCAAGTGAAAAAGAACATTTTTAATTTGAGACTACTGTAAAATAAAATAGAGTCTCATTTATCTTCATCAAGTTAAGAGAAGTCTACTGCCATGTACTTTTTATTTTTAAAAACCCTGTTGCTCAAACACTCCTGTTAGCTGCTCAACCACTTCTCATTAGCCTATGGAGGATACTCTCCTTGGAGAGGCAACTTCCAGGCACCACATATTCAGCCTAGCAAACAGTTGAGCAGCAGCCTCATATCCCTACTATAACTTTCTCACAGCCTGCCTGCTCTTCATTACTGCTCACACTATTAGTTCTCTTGCCACAGAACAGTCTCTTTCCCTGCAGGGGATCTCTGCACCCAGACGTTCTGCTGGTTGTATGCATCACCACACCATTTCCTTTATAAGTATGCGTCCCCTGCAATGGGATTATGGCAGTGATGGCCAAACTTGGCCCTCCAGTTGTTTTGGGACTGCAACTCCCATCATCTCTAGGCTAACAGGACCAGTGGTCAGGGATGATGGGAATTGTAGTCCCCAAACAGCTTGAGGGCCAAGTTTGGCCATCACTGCCATAATCCTATAATTTGTTACCTGGAAGTAAATCCCACTGAGTTGATCTGAGCTTGCTTTTGAGTAGTCATGTTGAGGATTACACTGAAAGTCACACTGAATTTAATAGAATTTGCTTCTAAATGCTTTTCTCACCTTCCCACCCCAAACCCCTCATGATTTAACATTTAAAAGAGTTGGGTCCTGCCGACTATCATGAAAAACAAAAACAAAGTTGTTGAAATCAACAAACATTGAAATAAGAGCCCATAGAAAACTTCGTTCCCAATTTTAAACGGATGGCAATGTAAATTATGCTGGAATAGTAAACTAGGAAATCCTGGGCAACTTGTGCTAGCATGAGGTTTTGTAATGCACATACACAGAGACACTGACATTAGAATGTACCAAGATTAGAGCCTAGTTAAGGGCTTGCCCCATTGCAGGGGACACACAACATTCACCCCCCCCCCCCCAAATATTCTTGGAACCTCTACTTCTAACCTCCATTATTTCCTCTTACAGCAAACTCAGCTGGGAAGCATCATCAGGAGTTCAAGTGCAGTCAGTGAGGGGGAAAAGAGGGAACATCAGTATGTTTAAGCAACTCCAAGTTTTGCATTAGTGTGCTAATACGTGGGTGGCACTGTGGGTTAAACCACAGAGCCTAGAACTTGCCGATCAGAAGGTCGGCGGTTCGAATCCCCACGATGGGGTGAGCTCCCGTTGCTCGGTCCCTGCTCCTGCCAACCTAGCAGTTCGAAAGCATGTCGAAGTGCAAGTAGATAAATACTGGCGGGAAGGTAAACGGCATTTCCGTGTGCTGCTCCGGTTTGCCAGAAGCGGCTTAGTCATGCTGGCCACATGACCTGGAAGCTGTACGCCGGCTCCCTTGGCCTATAGAGCAAGATGAGCGCCGCAACCCCAGAGCCAGTCACGACTGGACCTAATGGTCAGGGGTCTCTTTACTAATGGATTGGAGTATCCTGTAAGAAAGCATTGGCAGGAAAATAGAAGTAGAGCAGTCCACAATGTCAATATTTTGTTGTAGATCCTACTTGTTTCTCTCAGAAGATAATCGGCTCTAGGGTCAGAGAGGCTCTTGTCAGACATGTGTGCTTTAGCTTCCCTGGTTGCAATCATCAACTCAGATGCCTCAGTAACCTAATTTGGGCACACATATTTCCTGGCCTTAAAATTCAGCATGTAACAATAAATCCACTTGAAATTAAGTTACATTAGTAATGGCTGTATGTCACAAGATTTTGAATGGCATCTTGCAAGTACAAATAGGTTGAATGGCTTGAAGCTTTCTATGGGCAGACAGGGAGACTTGCTTGCATGGAAGCAGAGTTTGAAGGTTGCCAGGCACATTTTGCACCTGGCTATTGACCACTTCTTGGCGACAGATGGCACCTGATGTCTCCACCATCTGGAGGTACATGCCTGGGAATCTTTACACTAGCAACACATCCTGTAGAATCCTATCCATTATATTTTATCTACAATCAGAATGAATTTCAGGAACCAAAAAATCGATTGAAAAATACTACTTCCGAGCTGTCTGGCCCCAAAATGGAACAAGGCATTCCATTTTGGTGACTGTGACCCTAGTTTGAGGAGCCATTTGGTGCCTAGTTTACATATATATGAGTTTCTACCGCTGTGTGGAAGACTGTCTGCTCATAAAAGGAATAATCAGAATTTACACAGCCACCTTAGTAAAACTTCAGCTTTTTCCATTTTGGCAGTTTCTCCAAGAACGTATGGTTTCAGTACTTCACGTGATCGCTGTGTTTGTATCTTGCAATGTTTATATTGTTCTATTATTGGGGTAACCACTTCTGTAAAAAGTCCAGTGCAAAATTTTTTGGACACACTTCAAAACATCTAGGGGACTGGCAAAAGGAACACACTGGTTCAGCGGGCTCCTTGCCAGGTAGGTTGCATTCTCTGCATTGTTATGTTTCGCTCTACTGACTTGCACTTCATTAACTTATGAAGCGCAACCAATTACAAGTACATTTCATGGCACTGATTAGCTGAAAACTGAAAGGTGCCAGACCACAGAAAGATCAGGCCATTAAGTAACACAAAGCTTTGGAGACCAGAATTTGGTTCTTCACACACTGTGCTTCAGAACTAACTGGACAAGAGACTTAAACTAGCCAATTCTCTCATCCTGATGTGATGAAAATACAACAGTCACAAAGGAATTCTAACCAGGAAGATATGCCCGTGTATCTCTGGTGCGACATAAGCCACATTCTAACTGCTTCTGGCCATGTTTTTGCTTTGTTTTTTCCTGCGGCGGGTGGGGGGCCAGCACAAACCTTCACTAGCTTCCCTTCCACTGACTCCTATGTGGTGCATTTCAGTTACACCAGTGACTCTGCTGGCCTAAGTTACGCCGAGTGCTGAATGAAGGCAGTTATAGGATATCTTCATTTATCTCTGTCCCTGTCATGCCTATTCCCATCTCTGATGCTGTCTGGGAAAGGTTGGGATGTGGAATATCTGAAACTTAGTCCTTTACCATCAGTCTCATTAGTACTGCCAACAGGTTGTCATTTTCTGTTGTTCTATTGAGGAAAACAATAAACACTATTTAGATTTATTGTTGTAGAACAGCCATAAGAGAAATAAAAATAAAAGACTACATCAAAAACACCCAATATCTGCAGATCAGTACATCAATCTGCAACCTCATCTTGAAAAGATAATTTCAATAGAACTCGATGAAACCCAGCATCTGAAACAAACATTTGCAACAGTTTGGCTGTCAGTTGAGACTCATATATATGTTACTGAACACTGGTGTTCTGTTTTTTCAACCATTACACCTGGGGTGGGCAGGCTTGTCGGACGTACTTTTGTTTACTAGAAGAACACAAAGACCTACCCATCAGAATCAGATGCAAAGGACATACTGTTAAAATTAATCAACAAGTTCCCTCAGAGCATATTCTGAGTCCAGGATTTCTTTTTCCATGCCAAACTGTACCAAGTTCATAGTTCTTTCACACAAAAATCCATTCCTGATTTGCTTGTTTCATTCAACAGCCTAGTTTAGCTGGGAAAGTCATTTTACTGCTGCTCTTTAACAACTAGGTGTCAGAAACCTTTGCTGAGCTATTACAAATGACTCTGAGATCAATCATCAGACCCACTCCCCCATCCCGCCCCCAAATTAGGCACTAACAGCAACAGAGAAATTACAGGTGGTGCTTGTTAGCACTGTTAAATTGTACTGGTTGTGTAAATGTAAGTACATGTAACAAGGACCATTTCTAGGCTACCAGCGGATTTGGAAAAATCACACCAATATAAATACTCCCCATATTAGTGGCTGCTTTGGTAACACAAATGTTCAAAAGAGAAGTGACCAGCCTTCATTTTTAATCAACTATCAGAATGGAGCTTTTAACAGTACGTTTATATAAAGGCTGCTTTACAGTCCTAGCAACCTTATTAAGTTAGTCATTATGATTCACTTTTACAGGCTAGTATTTGAAGGTGAGCAACTTGCCTGATGCCACCCAGGTTAAAGTACACTTACAAAGCTCAAATGCTGCTGCATGCAATCTGGCCTATCCAAATATGTCATTGCAAATCGGCCTATGCATCACCCCCAATTCAAAGCTGCTCTGCAATCACATCAATTCAACCAACTAAAAGGACAGAAGAGCAAAAGGTTTGCAGTAATCACATTACTTCTTTAAATTAAGAGGGGGGGGGGATTGCAGTTATAGTAGCTTTCCCCCTAACTGACCCACTCTATGATAAATAGTTGCTGGACTCGGTTGTGGAGAGGGAGCGGGTACTAGGAAGAGAATGCTGATCCTATAACTGGAAGGTTGTCAACTTGGCAGATGAAAAAAATCCTTCTTGCATTCCACTGCTATATAAAACAGTTCGTAGTCTTAAAAGGTAGAGCAAACTGGGAGCTAGCAAAGGAAAAGAGGAACTGAAGAGACTATTACAACGAATTTTGCAAAACTGGGAAGACTTCTCTTTCAAGACTACATCCTTGTAGTGAAGCAACTGAAGAAAATGCCACATCAAAAGCTCCCTGCAACTAACAGTTATTAGAAGTTTGTCTAAAACAAGAAGTAACACCTTTTACTGAACAACACAGCAACTGCCATAAATCATAAAGAATAACACTCATTTCCAAAATCCAGAGTTTTTAACACACTTCATCAGAAGTCTGGAATAATGTAAAAAGTATACTTAGAAATATTTTAGTTAAGCTGATACTGATAACTTCTGGAAAATCGAGAATGCAACACAAGAGTAGCAACATCTTTGAAGCCCCACAACCTCCACAGCTGTCACACATGCAGACCTTTAACCTATGCCCATGTTTTAAAAGTTTACACATATACATACTTTACACATTAAGGCTTAGTACCTCTGCTTGCATGTGGGTATATACAAAAGACTACAACTTGTGTGCATGGAAAAGCATAGGTAAGATACATACATGAAAAACTTTATCAAACATAACACAAACATATGCATTTAGAAAATTGAAAGGCAGAAAGTGGCTCTTCCCCCTCCCCAACAAGTAAATAATGGCAGACCCATTGGGGTGACCCCCCCCCCTCCAAGCAGCTCTGAGTGGCATATATGAATTCTACTTCCCCTACTGATCATGCCCATCCTATAAGGCGAGTTAAGGCCGAAACAGAAACTGGCTGACCTAGATACACCCAGTGAGCAGGACTATGAACTCGCATTTTCCCCGGACAAGCCCGGCCCTCTCTCCACTACATCACACTGACTTTCCATCCAAGTAAGCAAAACCAAAAGCAAGCTTCTACTCAAGACCGCATAAAGCCCGCATAACGAGGAATGGCCTCCGAGCACATGCAGAGCGCCTTTTCCATACGAGAGCCGGCATCGCCCGCCTGTCGCCTCCTCACCTGCGATGTCCCACAGCTGCAGCCTCACCAGGGTCCTGCTATCCCAGTTGAGCACTTTCAGGGCGAAGTCCACGCCGATGGTGGCCCGGTAGTGCTGCGAGAAGAGCTGGTGCACGTAGCGCTTGATGATGCTCGTCTTGCCCACGCCTAGCTCGCCGATAACCAGCACCTTGAACAGATGCTCCCGGCTCTCCGGCAGCCCCGCGCCGCCGCCGCCGCCTCTCTCGCCTCCCCCCGCCATTCTCGCGCCCCTCGCCCGCCTGCCTGCCCGCCTTCCCCCGGGAGCTCCCCAGCCGCCAGCGACACTCAGGGGGAGCCGGGCGAGAAGGGGAAGGTTCCTAGAGCTTTGTTGCGACCGCTCGGCAAACTTTCTTTGTTCAACTCCTTCTTTTCTGGTGGGAAGGCGCGTCCTCCTGCAGGCTGCTCTGGAGAGCGAAGGAACCACCTGACCGGAGTCACAGGACGCGGAAACCCGGCAAGTTATAAAACTCCATGGAGGGGCGGAGGCAGCGCGGGCGGAGGAGCACCAACAGCCGCCGCCTCCTTCTCCTCTGCTCCAGCTCCTCCCTGCCTCTCAGCCCGACGCTGTAAGGCGCAAAGGAGGCTGGCGCTCTCTGGCCCTCACGCTGCTGCCCTGTTTTGGTTAGGCTGGCCTAACGCCCGCAGACATGGGACTAAGCCCCGCCGAATTCAACAGGGCGTCTTCTTCCACAGAGGGGAGGGTCTCGCTAAAGATAGTAGGGAGACTTCTCGGGCTTAGGGTGGCGAAACGAAAAAGAGCCCTTGCGCCTTTAATGGCTGCATGGAAGGGGGAGATTGGCGCGCCGCTTCAGGAGAAGCTGTAGCGGATTCCCTCTTCTGCACCACGCAACTCTTAAAGCTGTCTGCCCCCCGGCCACATTAATGTGTCGCGGCCGCTTGGATGCCACAGGATGGCCACTATCCTGTGACACTTCCTGCGGAATGAAGTCGGCGGGGTGTTCTTTTCAGGAAGCATGCATATATGCTCAGTCTGCAGGTGTGCTCAGGAATGCGGGCCTTCATCAGACATAGGTCACAATAAGATCTGTCCTGTACAATTGTATAAAATATTGCATTGACTGAAGTGAGCTGGGAGGTTACTGATTTCAGGGTGACTATAAAATGTGCCAGGAGGAATATGATGCAACTATCTTGTTGAAGATAAGCAGGTCTGGTCTGGGCAGTGCTTGGATGAAAGACTACCTGAGAAGTCTGCCATCTTGAGTTCCACGATGGAAGGAAACGGGAGCATTAATGTACTATGTAAATAAATACTAAGGAAACAAAATGTAACCTGACTGATCAGGATAGCAGCATGTCATTAGCGGGTAAGTAAAGGTAAGCACCCTTCCAACATTAAGCATCTAAACTCGGTCCCACTCCAGCTCATACCTCTTCTTCCTCTTAGTCGAGTATAGAGTTTACTTTGTTGCTCAGCAGAAATGAACCAGATGGAGTGCCCCAGTGAGTTCTCTTCAGTAGCAGAGGTGCTGGAGAATTCAAACTATACATCCCAGCAACCCCTTGGAAGCCACCACCGTTTTGGAATACTGGAGAGGAGAGTGTTAGGAGATGGTTCTCAAAAGTACACAGCATGCTTTCATGATCCACCAGGTTTTCGGGGTAGTAGCTGTCAATGGAGCTATTGTGAGCAACTGTCACCTTTTAATAATAAAATGTTCATAACTACTGCTTTAATTAAATCACAGTGTGAATCACATTAAAAAGCATTACACAATGTAAACTAACAAGTCATTTTAAATTTACTTAGGCAAATTTATTTAGGCATGGGGAGAGGAGAGGGAGGGGAAGTTCCTTTCCTCAGCCAGAAGTTCTTGCACTAATGGAACTACTTTGGTCAATCACACCCATAGTAAAGCTATTTTCCAAGTGATGAATTTACTTTCAAATGTTAATTGTGTTGTACCTGCATTTAGACAGCACTTTATTCCATTTTCCGGACGTTTCCTTACCTGATAATGTTTACATTTTATGTGAGCTTTCATACAATGTAAAAGTCGCTTCTGGAAATCTAGCAGAAATTTGATGCTCCTTTCTGTGTTAATTGCTTGCAGAAAAAAAAGATCTGTTTGCAACCCCATTAACACCCTACCACCACCCCGCTTTAATGGAACATGCCATGTGACAAAATTTGCAGCAGTATTCTGGTATACAGCTCTTTCCTGCAAGGGGAAACATGGAGGACCAAAGCATTCCTGCACGTTATAGTTATGACATGTATAATGGCACCTGCTGTTGTGTCACACTAAACCCACTGGTGTGAATGAAAGTAAATTTGACATGGCAGTATATAAATCAAAAAGCCACAATTCCATAGTGCAACAGGTCATGCAGTATAAACGAAATGTTAGTCCTTGCCAGCTGTAGCAACTAGTGTTCAGTGGCATATTGCCTCCAAATCTGGAGGCTTTATATAACCCTAATAAATAATAACTATGTTATTTCCTGGACTCAGTGCATTGCAGGGTGGAGATCAGTAATTCAGGGCAAGCTGTCTTTCTTATCATTCTTCTCACCGCATAAACCCTTACAATTGTCCATGAAACAAAGTTTAAAAACTGCTCAGGAACACACACAGATGTTTCATACACCACATAATATGTGAGGACCAGAAATGTCTTTTTGCAAGGTCTGTCATATCTACAAACCACGTCTCAGCTTGTGTCATCTAACTTTCTCTTGAAACTTTCAGGTTCAGATACATGACACACTTAGGGAAATGTTGCCAGGCAACTATTAGTGCCCCAATAAAGTTAACTGAAACTTTCCTGTTAGCTTACATAGGAACAGAATGTTTGGTACAAACTTTCATTTCTCTTCATTATTGTTTGCTGCAGTCCTTTCTAACCTCTAGCAGCAGAGTACATGATTCTGTTTTCAAGCAAGAAAATTTGCACTTGTCATATTTAATAAACACATCCTGCTTATTGGAATGATAAACAATGTTGTTCATTTGTCTATGACTTCTGTTTTGTGCAAACCTGCCACAAGAAGCAGCATTTGATTTTAACAATTAAGTTCAGGATAATCATAAAACTCAGAATGATAAGAGCTAGTTTTACAGTGGGAATGAAATATACTTGAGGACAAATTGGAAGAACAAACTTGTCATTCTTAATTAGGGTCACTTGCTTGACAATGGAAGGTGATATGAATTTTAGGATTCTGAAGATTAGCATGCTGCAGTCCTGATGCCAAAAGCCACTGGTGTTCTATCTTGTGGACCAAAATCCAGTGACCTTGGAATTCATTCAATCAATCTCACTGGTTGTCCATTCAGTTTCTTGCCTGGGAGCATTAAAAACATTGCAAAATATGAAAATGGATTTTCTGAGCTGGAATGATATAAATGAGATGAGACACTCTACTTGAAACGGGAATCACATAAGATAAGCACTAAGCAAATCACCATCTGCACATCTTGTGTGGAATAATGAGAACATAAGAGTCCTACTGGATCAGATCAAAACCCTATCTAGTTCTGCACCCTGTTATTACAGTGGCAAACCAGATGCCTATGGGAAGTTCACAAGCAGGACCAGAGTGCAACAGCACTCCCCACTTGTGATTCCCAGTACAGTGGTACCTCAGGTTAAGTATCTAATTCATTCCAGAGGTCCGTACTTAACCTGAAACTGTTCTTAACCTGAAGCACCACTTTAGCTAATGGGGCCTCCTGCTGCTGCTGCGCCGCCAAAGCACAATTTCTGTTCTCATCCTGAAGCAAAGTTCTTAACCTGAAGCACTATTTCTGGGTTAGCGGAGTCTGTAACCTGAAGCGTATGTAACCCGAGGCACCACTGTAATTGGTATTCAGAGGCATCCTGCCTCCAACATAGCAACTGAGCCTGGTAGCTACTGATTGCCTTATCCTCCATGAATTAATCTAATACTCTTAAAGCCATTCAAGTTGGTGACCACCACTACATTCTGTGCAAGTGAATTGCATAGATTAATGATGCACTGTATGAAAAACTACTTGTCCGTCCTGGTGGTCCCAAGTTCTAGTATTATGAGACAGGAAGGGAAAACTCCATATGTACTTTTGTATAGTGTTGTGTTAAAATGATATAAATGATACAGCTATACACTTGTATCTTGTCTCCCCTGACTTATTTTTCCTCCTGAACTAAACAGCTCATATAGAACCTTTCCTCATATATAAGTTGCTCCAGTCCTTTGATAATTTGGTTTGCCTTTTTCTGTGTTTGTGTACTGAGAAATATGCATGGTGAACCGTGAAGTGTTTGGCCACTGTGGGGAACTGAATGCTTGACTGATCCAGTAGTTCTTATGCTCATATGTAAGGATTTGGTACATACATCTTTCACATAACTTACTCTTTTTAGCTTTCCCTTAAAGTTTATCAGAGGTTTTATCTAAGCAATGAACTTTTACTTCACCTTATATTTCCCATTAGGTGAAATCAGGGTTCTCTCTCTCTCTCTCTCTCTCTCTCTCTCTCTCTCTCTCTCTCACACACACACACACACACACACACTACTTTATTGCAAATATTTTCACTTTTCCCAAAATCCCTCAAATGTTTTTGCCCAGTCCGAAGCATCTAAACTCAGCAACAATGTTGCTGAATTGCACTGTGTTCTGAAAAGTTCTGTCATGAGACAGGGGAGGCTGTTTTAACATTAGGCAATCTTGCTGTCTGGTATATTCCTGACCAGCTGAAACTGATTGCAATCATACAGTATCACATGTACTAAAAGCACATCATATTGTGCATTGCTGGGCCTTTGGGCAAGACTTCATTTCCAGAAGCTTCCTTGATAAATTGCCCTGTCCTTTAATGGCGTATAATCTGCCTAATCGGATTCGTCAAGCTTCAGAAAATCTTAACAGATGCCTCAGAAACTTCTTTTGGGCCACTGATCTCATGCAGTAAGAAGTAGGAGGGTGGGAAGGTACCATTGAAATCTTTTTTCCTAAGGTGTTATGGACATAAGAAGAATTCATCATGATCTGATGTAACATATATTACTGTTTTTACTTTTTGGATGAATTTTTGTTCATTTTTCTTTCTTTATTTCAATAAAGCATTTTAAAAAAAATCTTTCCCCCTAAACAATATAGGAACTTCTTACACTAACCCATGAAATGGAAAACAGGTACAGGAAAACAGTTGTCAACCTTTTTGTGTGAGTGGGCACATTTGGAACTTTTGGAAAGTGCCACAGAGTCCAGTCAAAAAATGGTTGTCATAGGGTATGGCATAACTCTAAATGCAGAAAGAGAGACAGGATCACAAAATGGTGCAGACTTCCTTCCCATCAGCCTGCCAGTCAATGGTGGAAAAGGCATCCAAATCGGCCACCAACATGCTCACTCACAGGAAAAAAAGCTCTTTGCACATATTCTCTGCTCACAGTAGAAAGGAGAATGGTTGTCCAGACCAGTCCAGGCATCCAATGAAATTGGGGCATGTTCAAGATATGCGTTCAGTGTAGGAGGGGCTAAGCTACTGTAAACAGGTAGGAAGACTAAACAGTCTTTCATGTATTGATGGGATATGTATTGAGATCTTTTGCAGGCACCATAGGAGGTACTGGCAGCACACTGGTGCCCATGGACACCATGTTGGGGATCTCAATGCAGTTTCCACTCATCTCAACCTAATAATGTATGTAAAGCAACAAACAAGGGAGAATATGTCTATGAACTACTATCAATCTCATTCCAGATACTGAGGCTGTGTATGATCCATGGTGGTGCAGTATGTGCATTGCTCCATTTATATTTGTGATTTCTCCTTTGCTTCTTCAGTCTTCTGAAATTTTCAAAACCCTATCAAGCTAATGTATCAGTGGGTAGACCTCTACTGACTAAATTGCAAAGGACCACCTAAATGGGGAAAAGACCTATTCATGTCTAGCTTGGAATCGTGTGTAAATTTTCCTTAGCGCATATCCAAAGCTGAGTTCTGCTTAAAACAGGGATTCACAGTATCATATTCATCTTGACTGAGTGTTCCCACAAGGTACGTTCTGCATGAACAGGTCCTGTGCCTGCAACATGCTCTATATATGTATTTAAAATGTGGTTTCTCCATTAATCAACAGTGGCATGCCATCATCAGCACCAGACCCTGAAAATTGTTGCTCTCCTTCATAGATTGGCCATTTTGACAGTGCTGAAGGGTGCAGGGAAGCTTCTAGAGGGGCAAGTAGCATGAATGTTGAAAAAAGGAAAGACACGGGTGGTGGAGCCAGCATTTTTATACTCTGTTCTGTGCTCAGATAACAGCTGTCTCCTTGTGTAACCCACAGGAGGAAGCTGAGGAGTTGCCAACTTACTTCATCAAGAAAGGGAATGTCTCATACAGCTCAGAGAAGGGAGGGCTGGTGCTCCAAACGTTCCTGAAGGACTCCTGAGAAAGCTCTCCAGAAATCATTGCGACTTGGCAGACAGAGATTGGCTTAAGCCCAAATGAATGTGGAACACAGAAACATAAAAAGGAACAATGCAAACAAAGACTGCTTAACATGTCAACAAAGTCGGGGGTTGGTTGGAGGTTTTGGTGTGTTGTTTGCATCGTGCCTGCTTGCTGTATCTTTTCACTGTAGGCTAGGTGCTGCTTTCTGTGATTTCCAAGTGGATTGAGAGGCATTTCATCTGCTCACCAGTTCTTCTAGCTAATAAGGAATTTTCCAATGCCAAGAAAAATCGCCGTGCTGAGACATGCCTCTAAGAATTATCTTGGTTCAGAGTCTCTTGTTTTGAAGCTGATTAATTAAATCCACACCCCCATTCCATTAGCACCATCCCATACATCATCTTTCTGATTACATAAGGGATAGTATAGTATCTGGTCAGATAAGCAAGTGTCAGGGAGAGGCACTCGTTCCTGGAACAGGCGCACTGAGCCAGGATTTTCCTCTATTGACAACAACTGTAGAGAGTGGAGTACTGTGTAGTTCACTCAATTATGCCATAATTTATTATTATTTTTGTAATAAATTACTGTGTCATCCTCAGCATCAATGGGAAGTTGTAGACTATTGTTAACAGCAACATGATTTCTTCTTCTTAACAACAACAACAACAACATTATTATGTACCCTTCACTAACAGGTTTAGGGTAGGTTACAACAATTTTGAATTCAGAATTAAAAACAGTTAAACCATATTGCATTCACAAGAATAGAGTGGGTCCTGAAACTCGTATCTCAGGTATCAGTAGTACTTGTTTTATTACAATATAGTTAATGAAAAACTGAGGCTATTACACCTACTTTCATGATTTCTGTTCTATGCAAATATTCCAATGTTATTTAGCAACACACCAGGGTTATTCAAAGTGTGCTTTTGTCAATACTACTGACTAAGTAACCTCTGGGGTTTAATGGAACTCATAATAGGAAAGAAGAGGATATTGGAATGCCAATCACTGAAGAAATCTATTTAACGTTAATAGCTTCAGGAGGCAGTCTTTTAATTAACAATACACTTCTCATGAAAGTAATAGGCATTACTACCAGGCAATTTGCCAAAGAGGGCATTTAAATGTTTGGGAAGTGCAGGGCATGTCTGAGAAGCTGTAGCAATAACAGTTGCACATGGAATTGGCCACGACTGTTTATGAGACAAAAACACTCATCCAATGTGGGGCCATCAGACCACACCATCCATGGCGTCGGTGCTTTGGTGGAACAAAACTAAGCTCAGAAAGCACAGCTCCTTGCCTAAGTCAAAACAACAACACTAAGAAGATAACACTGGGAGTGGAATGTATTCCTCAATACTAACACAGTTCATGTTCTCATCTGACAATAACAACAGATAAAAGAGGGATGATAGTCTTTCAGCCAATGCTGGCTGGCTCTCCATATTCTAGCTGGGCAAGATGGAGGCTTGTCATGACATCTTTCTCTGCTTGTCAGTCTGTATAGAGTACTCCTACCCAGAAGTCCCATGAGAGATAGGCAGGAAGGTTTGTCTATTCTTCATGTCTAGAGTTTTGGGGCGTGTCACATTTGTTGTGGGATACCTGAGTGTTCCTGACTGCATTTCTTTTTTTTAAAAAAAAATATGAACAATTTACTACAGGTGAGCTATTCAGAAGTTTGGTGACACATCACATTATTTCCATGCTGTTCTATGTGGCATTCAATTTGATGGTGGGGCAATGTTCCAGAACAGGGTATTTTGAGAATTTTTGAAAAAGCAATTTCTTGTCAAGAATGGACCTGGGAGATTTGGTGTGGTTCTCTATAATTCCTATATAGAGCTTTGAGACATCTCATCTGATTGCTGGGATACCTTAGAACCAAGTAAGACAGCTTCTAATATTTATTGTCATTTATTGTTTATTCTTCTAAACTTTTGTCACCAAGTAGAAGAAGCTCATCTTGAACTTCAGAGTATGGATAATACCATATCTTGGTTATTCAACTTCAAAATGAACAATGCTGGAATGTGTCAGACTCTCTTGCTTGATTAATTGTAATGACAACAAGAACACAACATAGCATCATTTATACTGTCAAATCACCCACAGATGAATAACTTCCTTTTGTTAAATAACTAGGAGAGAAACAATAAGTGCTGAACTCACAATAGGAAAATACAAAAATTCTTCATTTTACACAACATATTCCACAAACAATTTCTCAGAGAGATGCACCTATTTCATACAGGGAACCTATACTTCTGAGAGAAAGAATGGGGTGGGGGCCATGAACAATATTTGGGGGCATAGGGAAGCAGCCCCAACACCCAAGTTCTGGACCAGAACTGAAACCCAAATCCTACTAACTTCTCCCTTTCAATTGCTCATGATCACTCTGTAGTCAAAACAGATATGGGGCATCTGAACTAGGCTAAAACCATTTATTTCCAGGGCAAAAAATATACATGCTGCAAAACCACTTCTCCCACACTTGGAATGCCTGCCTACCTGCCTGTCTGCCTTCTTCCCAAGTCTTCTTAGGACCACAGCCAAAATTGGTTTGAATTCAGATATTGTGGCTTATCTTACTTCAATAAATGAAACCTCAGCAGTGAGGAATGATCCTTTTCTTCTGAAAATATGCAGGCAACTGTGATAAAATGCCTTGAGGCAAAAATAAAACCGATGACAATGTTAGTAAAACTGCCTTAACTAGTTGCCTAATAAGAATAGAAGAAGAACCTGCTATATCAAGCCAGTAGACCATCTTGTGTAGCATCCCATTCTCACAGGTGCAAAGCAGAACCTGAGCACAAACTCCCCACTTGTGATTCCCAGCAGCTGGCATTCAGAAGCCAGTATATATATATCAAGTGCTAATATACAAAGAAAAGCAAATTGTACCTTAGATTTTCAGGAGATGTATAATGACCACAAAGTTCTTTAGGGGGTGGAAATCATCCTGGTTATCCTTTAATTAATATTTTGATGATCCTTCTTCTCTGCAAAAGCATCTGTTTTTATATTAATATGAGATTTAATTCAGTTTTATCAGCTGTGATCTGTTTTGCCGACTCTATTTTTTATAAATTATGTTTTAATATATTTTATATCTTTTTCCTTTTTATACCTGCAAACACTTCATGTGTCTGAAGGAGCAAGCTTGAGTCCACAAAACTTTAGGCCATAATACATTTGTTTGTCTTTAAGCTGCCACAAGACTGTTTCACTCTTTTGCTGCAAGATTCTAATGTGGCTACTCTTCTGATATTTTATGCAATAGTTTATGTGCATATTTTATGTAACCAACTTTTATCCTGTTATTTTTGGTCAGTGGACCGTAAATGACTGACCAGCTGCAATAGCCTCTGATTATTGCTATGCTTTTGGACTTTATATTTCAAAAGGTGACGGGTTGGGCTTGGAAAACTAGGTGTTTGCATTTTTCAGTTTTGAATGGTTAACCTCTCAAATACAGCACAGTATTATGAAAAGATGCACTGGCTTAGAGATGGAGAATATTCCCACATCCTAACAGAAATTGCTGCCTTGAAATCATTGAAGAATTTTTTTTTTTTTGCAACCATGAAAATTAGTCATTATTAATGATGCAGACTCAATTTATTTGATTGAATAGTATTTTTGAATTTTGCTTCAGTTGTACAGCCTTCTAAAAACTGGCTAAGGAACGAACTATTGGGGTCTTATTTAACAGATTAGATGGGTGGGAGGGAGAGGAAAAGTCTATCTAAAAAAAGCTATTCTGTTTTATTCAATCTTCCTCTCTCTTTTCTATTGTCAATTATTCATTTGATTCCTCTGGGGATTTGTGAGTCCTGCCAATCTTTCCTTGCAGAGCTGGGGAGGTGCTGGGGGGGGGGGAGGCCTAATATATATGCAGTCTCAATATTGGGAGTGTCAATCTAGCTACCTTCTGTACCAGCAAACCTACTTTTGACTGTAAATGCCCTAGCAACAAGCGCCCACCTCTTGGGAGATCACAAATGTCACCAGAGATATTTTGAATGCGTGAATTGCACGTATTCAAGGTTTTCACCCCCAAGGCAACAGGAAGCAAAACGAGGAATCAGCCTGAGGTTTGTGTAAAGGTGAAAACTACAAGAAGTCTTGTGAGGATTTTGGAGGCAGAGATGTGAAGACAACCTTTTCATGACAAATAATACATTTTTGGACTCAGTATAGCAATATGTGATCAAAGACAGAGGAGTCCCTTCAAAAGAGTGGCCCGGGAGACCCAGCCAGATGGGTGTGGTATAAATAATAACATTATTGTTGTTGTTGTTGTTGTTGTTGTTGTTGTTGTTGTTGTTGTTGTTGTTGTTATAAATGTATTTTTCTGGCAGGGCTCAAGTTAGGGTGGCTACCCGGGCATTGTCAAAATGGGTTCCATAAACATTATTATTATTATTATTATTATTATTATTATTATTATTATTATTATACCACCCTTCATCCATAGATCTCAGGGTGGTTCACAGTATAAAAATGCAAACTAAAAACATGAAAACTGAGCAAAGTTATGGAGGACACACAGGTGTCTCTGCATAAATCAGTTTTGTACTAGATATTCCCCGTGCAGGTGGCCCACAATTTTCATGAAATGTGCAACCTGCCTAATACTGTTCTGAAATGCTCAGAAGCAACTTTCAGTCAGAGCAGACAATACTTTTGTCCACTCAGTCTACTTGGGTTGGATCTAGACACATCAAAGAAGTGATTCAGTTAAACGCATTGTAAACTTCATACAGGGAAATCCTGTTGGTGAAAGGCGGGACTCCACAATGTCATCTGGTGCCACAGTGTTATAACACATATAAAGCGCTTTATCTTTACGAATGTAGTTGGTCTACAGACTTTGAACAACTAGTATAATGTAGGGCTCTCATGACAACCACAGCAAAAACAAAAAATGGGTGGGGGAGAGACAAAATGCTTTTGAGCTAGATCTCATAAGGCCTACCGTTATTTCACAGGGGTCAGTCCAGCCCCTTCAGAATAATTTTCAGTCATTCAAAAAGAAAAAATATATATTTTGAATTGTCCAGTTATTTTTTCACATATTTCTTGGGTACCTCTGCCCAGTGGCGTAGCGTGGGGGGTGCAGGGGGGGCCGGCCGCACCGGGCGCAACATCGGGGGGTTAGGGTTAGGGGGCGCAAATCCATGGGTTAGGGGGCGCAAATCCATGGGTTAGGGGGCGCAAATTACTTGCCTTGCCCCGGGTGCTGACAACCCACGCTACGCCACTGCCTCTTCCCCCACCAACCCTTTAGTTTCTCTATGCCTTCCCCCCCAAAATTGAGTGTGCATTTTTGAAAGCAAATATAACTTATTTCTTCTTCTTTTTATGCTTCCTTCGCTAATAATATCCTACTCTGATAATGTCATAGTAAACAGTGCTGGAATACTTTCTGTAAATTGTCTTGATATTTTTCTGAGGCTTAGTACATTTTCCATGGCTTCATGATAACTGCAACTGCCTGTAGGCAAAGTTCAAAAGCTTAAGCAGTTGTGGGGAGGGGTTCCACACCAGTAATTTGGCCTGCTTAAATGCTTTTGCTCTGCAAACAAACTTAATCTTATTTTTGTATTTTATCTCTCTTATTGGGTTCTGTGGGCTCTTCTGAAGAAGGAAGCGATCACATTGCTACTGTTTGCTTGTAGGTTTGTGGGCTCTCCCTTGTTTATCATCTTTAAGGAGTCAGTTTAGAAACTCTTGAAAGCTTTTGTTCCCACATCAGGGGACATTCATGCAAAGGGGTAACAATATAATAAATATATTCCATATTTTGATTGCTTGTATTGTAGCAGCAATCATTGGTATTTAATTAGAGCTTACCCTGATTTTTCATGAATGCTGTTTGGAATTTAAGATCTTGTTCAAACTAATATTTTGAGCCGGTCCCAATTTGTGTGAGAAACAAACTACTTTGACCTCATAGATTCAATTTGGCACTCATACAGCAAGTAGCAGTACAGATGTTGGTTGTTTTGTTACTTCAGTTTGAAATGCCCCATCCTACTCACTTTTCTTTTATAATAAGATGGTACTATAAAGTAAACCATTCTTATATCTGTTTCACAGATCATGCAAGTCAAACATACGCATGTTTTCTCAGAAATAAGCCACACTAAGCTTTAATGCATGACAAGCTATACCTGCTGAAATTGTGTGCTTAGCCTACACAACTATTAAAGGTTGCGGGAGTCCATGGTTGTTGTTGTTTTCAGCCTTGCCACTGTAAGCAATAGGACTACACTGGACATTTGATCCTCAGTCCCTTTATTTACATCATACTTTGGACAATTTGTGCAGGTCAGAAGCAGATGCTATAGAATTGGATGGGCTAGTGGCTTTGCTGAGCATAAGGCAGCTTTATATATCCGTAAGGGAATTATTCAGCTTCTTTTCTAATGCTGCAAATTGGGCTGTACAATGTGTTACTACTCCTATTAGTCATCCCAGACAATGAGCAAGACATGCTGTGGTTAAGGGCATCTTTTTTTATTAGACCAACTGCTGTTAGTTAGTTTGCAAGCTTTCCAAAGAGATCTGCTCTTAACATCTCATTTGCGAAAGTAGCTGGACTCTCAAAGGCTCTGGGCTCTGTTCCAGAAGATGATGATGTAATAATCACATACATCACTTGCCAGCAGGATGTTTTTTTGTTTTTTTAAGAAGTGTCTGTTAAATACCTCATTAAGAAAGGCATGCTGTAGGCTGGCTGCTTCTTTCCCTTGATGAATTTGCAGGCTGGTACTTGCCAAGTATCATTTTACTGATCCAGTTATTTAAAAATACCCTTCAAGAGGTTGTTAAGATATACTCCCAAACACCATCGGTCCATGTAGTTCAGCATTGTCTTCATTGACTGGCAGAATGTCTCCAGAATTTCAGTCTGGGAGTCTTTCACAGGGACCTTCTTTATGTGAAGCAGATGCTCTACCCAGGGCCAGCCCACTTGTGAGACAGACTGAGGCAACCGCCTCGGGCAGCAGGCTCCCAAGGGGTGGCACCAGTGGGGAAAGGAGGGAAAGCGGCAGCGGCTTCTGGCAAAATCCCTTGAGATCTCATGAAACGCTTCCAGGATCTCACAGAAGATCTCCACAGCCGCCGATTCTCCTCACTTCTCCCATGGCTGAAAGACACCCTCTCTCCCCACCCCCACTGCTGCCACTGGAGAAGCAAGGAGAAGTGGCTGTGGTTTCCAGGTTCTGGCAAGATCTTACAGACCTCTTATGAGATTTCACAGGAATCTGGAAGCTGTAGCACATGCGTGGTAAGTAAGGCTTCAGCAGGGGAGTGGCGGGATTGGCTGTTTCTGGTTCTACCACTCAGCAAAGATTAAGTTGTGCCCCATTGACCTTTCTTAAAACATTTCATTTTCCTCTAGCCAACAATTAAAAAATAAATGATGGGAATTACATTTCAAAGCTTTGTTCTCACTTCTGTTCTTTTCAGAATTCACACAGCATGCATATGCAGTGATTGATGGGATGGGAGATGAAGGTGGTTTAGAAATCACCATCCTCCGGAAAGCGCTGCTCTCCATAGTTCATAGGCAGATGTATTTTGGTGCTGAAGTAGGCACTTTTTAAGTCTTAAGGCTGGCAAGCACAACAAGAACCAAAATGTTATGCTTATCTTTTGCTTGTATCTTTTGATACTTCTGTCTCTGTGCTTAGCAATAAACATGAGTTTTGTTGTTTTAAATGGTCTAAATTGGCACAGTTCAAGTTGATTCTTAGGTAATGTATTAGAGAGGAGTGAGGGCCATGAGGTTGAAAAGATACCCATACTGAAGGCGGATGCCATAGACTAAAGGCAATCCTTATACAGGTCTCATAGCAGAAAAGCAACTTTGTGGTGGAGGAGATTTTAAGTAGACAAGATCCTGTGCAAAATGGTGTGGTGACATTCCCTCAAGCAAGTAAGTTTGTTCCAGAGACGGTTTACACATTGAGATGAGTTCTTACAGTGGTACTTCAGGTTACGAACGCTTCAGGTTACGAGCTCTGCTAACCTAGAAGTAACTGCTCCTGGTTGCAAACTTTGCCCCAGCCCAGGATGTGAATGGAAATCATGCGCCAGAGGCGCATGTGCAGCTGGGGGCCCCACTAGTGATAAGATAAGGATAAGAACGGTTTCAGCTTAAGAATGGACCTCCGGAACGAATTAAGTTCGTAACCAGAGGTACTACTGTATCTGTAATTCTATCCCATGTGCTGTGGTAAAAGGTAAGGTAAAGAAACCCTGGACAGTTAAGTCCAGTCAAAGGTGACTATGGGGTTGCTGTGCTCATCTCGCTTTACAGGCCGAGGGAGCTGGCGTTTGTCCACAGACAGCTTTCCGGGTCATGTAGCCAGCATGACTAAACCGCTTCTGGCACAACGGAACACCGTGATGGAAACCAGAGCACACGGAAACGCTGTTTACCTTCCCGCCACAACGGTACCTGTTTATCTACTTGCAGCGGTGTGCTTTCGAACTGCCAGGTTGGCAGGAGTTGGTACAGAGCAATGGGAGCTCACACTGTCATGGGGATTCGAACACCAACCTTCCAATCAGCAAGCCCAAGAGACTCAGTGGTTTAGACCATAGCACCACCCGTTGTGGTATGCCTCAACGTCACTAATACATACCAGGGGCCTGAGTTATGGAATCTCTCCCTTAGATTCCCTAAAACTAGATCAAATCACTGCTCAAAGACTGATCCGCCAAAGACTGGACGACATCGATTTACAGCGAAATTATACGCTGGGGGGAGGTGTTTGTTCGCCCCAGAACATTGGTATCACTTTAACTTACTGTGTTCCATCATACCTCTCCTCCCTTTCGACTGTTGCCCATAGGCTGGCCTTCACCAAAGCGAGGTTTAACGTTTTTCCCTCCAATGTCCTGAGACATAGATTCTCAAAGGGCCAAGCCTCCGCCATGTGCAAATGTGATAAGGAGACGCCGGAGTCGCTTCAGCACATTATGTTCACTTGCCCCTTGTTCAATGTGCCACGGGCAAATTTGTTGGGATTAATCATACAGAAGCTAGAGGGTACCCCACCAAAATTCCACCTTGCCCAAATCTTGCAGGATAAGGATATCCATACGACCCTGAAAGTGGCTAGGTTTCTGGCCGCTGTCCTTACCCAAAAGCGCTGCCAAGGAGCACTACAAGCTAATTAAGGCGCAGTATGTTATTCCATCTTACAGTATTTTATTGTTATAGTGGTGTTTTAGCGGCTGTTTTTTCCCACGTGCACAAGCTGTTATTTATGTCTTGTTTTTATCTGTATGGGCCTATGGCCGTAATAAATAATAAATAAATAAATAAATACCAGGGGCCAATCTGATGGGTAGGCCCACCTTCATTTGGAAAGGAACTACATGCTCAGTGGTTGTGGTCAACCTTTTAGTGAAAAACCGCACCTGTATGGGACAGGAGCCCAGAAAAATGGCTGAGTTTTGTAAGTGACTGTGGGATGGGGGCTTGAAGATAACTCATCAAGTGATCAAGTAATGTGTTGATCAGCTCACAAAAGATTATTTCTGATTTAAACTTTTTATATGGTTTTTGATGTATAGTTTTATGTATAATTGTTGAATAGCAATATATAAATATTTTTATAAATTAAAGAATAACAACACTATGTGCAGATATGGAAACCTTTGGAGTGTTACTTTTTCAGATATGTAGTTTATATCTTAAATCATGATAACTTCACGGAGTAAAAATATAAGATCATATTCTTTCAAAGTAAATATAAAATACTTATTAGACAGTGTTATAAAGGCAATTTTAATTAATCATATGACAGGCCCAAAATATACCTTTTTACAGAAATCTTAGAAGTTTGTACAACCACACATGTGAAGGTCTTCACTTTTGGATAAACATTAGAGACATATATCACAGTTCCAGTTTCCAGTTACAAACAAAGAGCTAATATAAGGAGCCTCAATAAAATGGATATTCATTGATATTTATGTAAAACGATTACTTATTATGTTGAGATTGGCTAGATCAGAGTATAGGTTGCCACCATCAAACAGGTGCAAAAATAGGTGCAGGTAGATGATGTGCTTCCTCTTCACATTTTATTGTTGAATATGAAAGCTATTCTCACTGCGGTACTGATTTTGTATCAGTCATAACAGTGAATTATCCCATTTTAAATGTTGCCTTCTTAGTAACTAGAGAGGCTTACTGTAAGGTTTTGTTCAAACAGTGTTTCTTCAGTGGTAGAGTAGCACCGGCCCTGCCATTAGTCAAGGTGACATGACCACTTCAAGCAGCAGAGGCTAGATGGCAGCAGTAGCCCCCTGGCAGATTCTTCTAAGCCCCCAAGCCATTCCCTGTGTATGTGACATGGACTGTCCTGCCCCACTACAGTATTCTGCTGTCTCAGGTGCAATGAAGAATGCTGTCTCATCACCTGTGTTGAAGTAATATCCAACTGAGGAGTCAGGCCAGTTAAAAAAAAGTCATTCTATACTTGTAACCAGTGATATTTACCGGTACATGGCAGGAGACAAAATATTCTGAACATGTTAACTGCATGTGTAATATGCATGATTTCACTAAGGTAACCTATTTGGGGATTGCTAAATTTGTCAAATAGTATAAAGACCTTATCTTTATATCTTTAGCTTTTGTTACATGTCTCTTTACCCCGGCCTTTGTCAATTAAGGTATTTAATTTTTTATGGACCCTGCTTTTTTGCTGAATTTATATTTTTCTGTTTCATTTGGACTCATTTTACATGTTTTATAATTGCAGTGGTTTTTGCTGTTTTATATTCTATTGTTGTAACCTGCCAGTGGACCTGATGCCGAAAGGCAGCTAAGAAATCGTATAAATAAACAAGCACACTTTTTGCTGCATGTTGTGAAATGAGAACTTTGCTTGTCTCCCTCACTTCAGAGTCTTAGTGGGTCCTATGAATGTTTCATTGTTCAGTTATCCCTTCTATTTTGCTACTGTTTTTAGTAATTTACTATGTGATTTTATTGTGCTTTATATATTTTTTCATTGTACACTGTCTGTGGAGCATTTGCCCTGGAAGAGTGAAGTCAATCTCAAGTTGGTAGGCTTATGGGAGCGTTGGACATCCACACTGCAGCAGTAGCCAGGAATACTTTCTGTCAACTGACTGCCTCTAATAAGAAAGCCGCAGCCTTTTTTTATCAAATTACAGCCTCAAGAAATCAAATTTTATCAAATTACAGCCTCGAGAAGACAGGCTACTGTATTGCGATGAGATTGGGGGGGGGTTACAATGGGAGAAGGGATTTGGCAAAAACTGAGCAGAGGCACTTCGCATGTGCAGAAGCAAAGTGCCCCAGCCTTGTTCTAACTTGCTGAGTTTCATGATACTTCAGAGCAGCCTTTCCAACCTGATGGACTACAAATTAATTAAATTTAGTCTTACTTAAATTCCACTGATTTCAATAATTTAGTGTGGATCAAACCCTCAGATTACAACACTTTGGGCTGCCCTGAATATTCGCCTTTTTCGGGCAAAAATAGTGATTTTGATGGTGTAAAATATTTCCACAAATATCCCTTTAGACTATGTAAACATTTACCATCACCATCCAGTCATGTTCAGTGCCAACATGCTGGCTTGCAATTTCCTATTCTCCAGCTACTGCTTCTTCCTTCTGGATGGTGATGGTAATGGGGATGATTTAAGGTGGTCCGCTCAACTTATTTGGTGGGTGGTGTTGCGTTGATCCGTCCCAGGGGCAGAGACTGGCACCCTCCCCGCCGCTGCTTGTCCACGCCGTCAGCGCTGTATGGGGCCCTGCTCAAGGGGCGGGCCCTGGTGACCAATCAGCACCAATGGGGGTGGAGGTGGCCGCGGAGAATTTAAACCCTGGCACAGCAGGGAAATTGAAGCCAATCAGGGATTAAATAGTTGATGGAATTGCATCACAATGCTAAATATGGTCAATCAAATTTGGCTCCATGATGGCATCACTGAAAGCATAAGGAGTTAACTGAAAACAAGAGAGGACAATATAAATGCACATGTGACGATGTCCCCTTTTACTGCTAGGGATGGGGAGAAGTTAAGTTCAGCAGACCTGCATAATCCACATTTACTGATGCACAGGCAACTAAGTTAGTTCTGGGTATAAGCTTTCGTGTGCATGCACACTTCTTCAGAACATGCACATGAAAGCTTATACCCAGAACTAACTTAGTTGGTCTCTAAGGTGCTACTGGATTTTTTTTTTTATTTAGTTATTTCATCTACGTCAGACCAACACTGCTACCTACCTGAATCAAGGGCAAATGCTGCTATTCTCCTATTCTTTGAAATTTGCACTACTCCAAATTTTGTGAAGCAGTTCTCTAGCCAAACATACAAAAATGCATAAATTATGGGAAAGTGTGCATAAAATGCATATACTGGTGATGTACGATTGTTGGGAAAAAATCCTTGCAATATTCACATTAGGCAAAATTGCATATAAAAATGTATATTCCGAACTTTCACCATGACTGAAAAAAATCCCACAAACTGATGTGTAAATGTGAAGGACTGAATTTAAGATCAGGGAAAAAAACCATAGAAACTGAAATAAAATGAAGCTGACAGATTTGCCCATGCTTACCCACTGTAGGATCTGGGTTACATCCTATGCTGTTCTGGAGCTTTGCCTGATCTCAGGTCAGGAGCGGTTTTTAGGGGGCTCATGGGGCTGATGTCAGGAAGAGAGAGCAGTAAAGTCCCTTTGCACAAGCATCCTTACACTTGTGTATCTTTGGATACAACTCTGTGGGTATCTATGTCTTAGTGGAGTGAACTCATACACCCTGGAGATATTTGCCTGTTTCCAGTCCCCGCTGCCCATTGAAGCCCAGCCTGAAATGCTGGTTTTAGGAGTAAAAGATCAAATAGCAACAGAATGGGATATGGTGCAGAGAGCTGCAACTGGTAGGATCATTTAAAAACTGGATGCCTTCATTTGTCCGTGCCAAAGCATTTTTAGCTAAATCAAAGCCGCCATTGCATACAATGTTTTTCAGTTACACATTCTCCAAATTCAATTCTGTTACGCATTTCCTTCAATCCCTTATATGAAAAGAAATGTAATAGAAAAAGGTTGTTAAAACAGCATGGTAATAATTGAACAATGATTTTGATTATTAGAAAAGAAACCTACACAAAATCCGGAAACTGGGGGAAAGAAAGAAAAAAGAAAAAAAAGCATGAGAGGACTAACAACAATGGTAGACCGATTCAAGCACCATAGAAATTTCTTTGCCACAGGTATGGTCTTTCAGTTATCCATAATGAGAAATGGTCTGAATACTTTTTCCAAATTTGCCTTTACAGGTTTTTTTTAATTCTGGTGTGTGCAAGATTTCTAAAAGAGATGCATCCTTTATTAAATACATTTGTTTAAAATACATGAAATAACAAATTATTGGAGCACTGGTTATTTTCAACAGCATAATTTCACATGGCAAAAATATCAGCAAAATCAAGCACCCTATTATAAGGGAAGGCTTAGCTTATTAAAAATGTTTCAGCACAGCTTACAAACCTTCAAAGATCTATAGTATATTTTTAAACAATGCAATATAAAACATGATCGAAACATAAAAATATCGATAATATATTTGTAGGACGATCATCCAGTGGCAGTTATTAGATGTTATACAGCACATGTTCTATACAGTTACACGCACACACACAAAGACACAACATACACTCATTCTCTTGCCTCTACCATGAATCTAGTGAGCCACGGTTAGGAATTGCTTTTTGCTTTAAAGTAGTAACTGTTGCTCAAAATATATAATTATTTCATATGTAGTTGTTTCCATAGTAACACAAACAAACAATGTAACCACATGGCAGATGCATCAGATTATGAAAGTCGAGTTGGTAAATATTGTTTTGCTACAGGAAATGTAGTGTTAATAATTTAGCCACTTGGCTTGCAATCATCTACCAAAGTGCAAAGGCTCAACACTACAGGAATTTCTGCCTTGGTTCTCATCAGCATCCCTTTCATGTCTTCACTGTGTTTATTCTGGCTCTTTTTAAAATCAGCGCAAGGGGGAGCGGAATACTAAATCAGAGGTTCTAAACATTCCTTATAAACTATATGCTCACATGCTATTTTTGCTTCTCTGACACAAACTTCACATGACAACTTGTTATTTCCAGGTCACTCACTTAAGAAAGCATAAGAAAAGATATACCCAGGTGTGCTGTCCGCAGAGAAGTCTTTTATTCCTTCCTTTCCAAGGGAACGTTGCTGCATTCAATGAAGATGTCCAGCAGTGAGATGGATGCTAAGGTCTCCTCTGTGGTTTGTGTTATGCAGAGTCCTATTCAAGTGTTGCCAAGAGTGTGTGTGACAGTGTGTGTGAAACGTTGTGTACTGTACTTATTACCCCTTTGAATTTTGTTTTTGCTATAGAAGTCGTTGATGGGATTTGTGCTTTGTCAAAACGCCTACTGTCTTCTCAGAATACAATACTTTGAAAACAATACAATACTTTCCCTTTAAAACACGCGCACGCGCACACACGCACACACACAACAAGTAAAGAATTGAAGCCCTCTAATAGATTTAGTGCAGGATACACATTTGTTCGTTGTTGCTGCTGCCCCTCCTATACACAACACCATGTTGGTGTGCCTTCCCTTGCTCTCGCACGGCTTGTGCTGCTTTGCCCCATCAAACCAAAGCTGACCAAGGAGACGTGGTCCACTTGCTTTCATCACCACAGCCTCCGTTCTACAGGGTTGATGAAGTTTGCTTATAATCCCTCAGAACAACAGAGGCATATGTTGCAATGGGAGGTGTGCAAAGCACTGATTCAGATACCGGGGAGCTGGGCACAGAACTGCCTGAGGCCACCGAATCTCGAAAAGGAGATGGAGGCGTCAGTGCTGGTGAGTCTTCCAGAGTCAGTTTGCTGGTTGCCTGCTCCTCTTCCTCATCTTCATCCTCCTCTAGGTTCCCCGGCCGCTCATACACATACCCTTGGATAAGCTTAAACTTTTCATTTTCTTCTTCTTCCTCCTCCTCCTCCTGCCCCTCTTCTTCAGCTGGGGACGAAACTATCTCTTTGCTGAATGTACCCATTTGGAGTGGCAGCACCTGCTGCTGCAATAATGGAGGGTGATAGATAGGCCTTACTCCGTTCCCGGCACCAGGTGCGGGGATCACAGAGTTGAAGTCCGGGATGCCAGTGGCAAATTTGTTGACCACGCCTTGCAGCTGCTCCATAACGGATCTCTGTGGTGGTGGAGGTGGTAGGATTTGGGGACTCTGCTCGGACAAGAACAGGTGGGTTTCCTCTGCTGTTGCCTGCAGGGGAGGCGTCGCCATGATTCGCCGATGCACAACCATGGAAGGACTATTTAGTTGGCCAAAGCGCACTGGCTCGCTCTCCTCTTCCTCCACCACATTGTACAGAGTCTTACTGCTGATGTCTGAAAAAGTCAGGCTCTTGCCTTGGCCTGGATAGCTTTTAGTCAAGGGCTTGATCACTGCGGTCTGATTGCATCCTGGCTCTTTGCTCTTCACATGCACTGAGAGTCTGTGCCACATATGTTGTCCCTTGGGAACGTCTCTCCCACCTGGTTCAGACCAGGACACAGACTTGCCGTTGGAACTATGAAGAAAGCAAAGATGGTTGGTTTGCGTTTGCTTCAGGAAAAGAGAGGCAGCAATAGAAAAACTGTCCTTAGTTCTGTTCTGTAATATTGCCTCCACTCAGAAGCAATTACAGCGAAATACTACATTGAGAAACAGCAAAAACTTTTAAATCTAACACTTTCTGCTTTTTATAAAAGGGAAACCAAATTATTCCTTGTTGTGGGGGCAACATGTTGCAGAACAGAGGTCACAAATGAGGCACCCATAGGTGCCAATGTGCCTGCCAGTGCCTTCTGTGTCACTCAGTAAACAGTCCCTCAAAGATCCACAATATACAAGAGATTATTTGCTCAAATTCTCCTACATTGAGCACACCTGCTTAAACATTCCCACAATTTATTGTATGCCAGGACTGGATACTTACTATCCCTTTCAATCTGAACATTGAAGAAGTGCAAAGGGCATCTCTCTTTGAGCAAGTATGGTGGCCGCTGTAGGTGCTCCCCTCACTGTGAAATGATGAGGGAGTACGCCTGCACCATTTTGTGGTCCATCTGTTTTAGATGTGGCAGCCATTTTGTCTTATGCCACACCCCTATGACAGCAATTTTGTGACTTGCAACAAAGGCACTTTCTCAAAATTCCAAATGTCAGGCAACTTGGATGACTTCAGTTATTTTGGTTTCAAAGTTCCCTGCAGGGACAGGGAACCGCTAATCAATGTTAGATTCACTTTACCTGAAAGTTTTGGAAGATGCAATCCATAATCATTAGAACTCATGTCTAAATCTATGGCAGTAGAATTAAAATATTTAATGTTATATTCCCACGTGCCATACACTTTGCATTTCTGGGTCCCATCTAAGCTTGTATTATGCTTTTTTCTCTGCCACATTTCATTTCTCAGGCAATTCTAGTATACAGAATCCCAGCTTATTCCATCATGCTTTAAAAATAATGATCAGTGTTTGGTCCACTCATAATAAGTATATTGAGGTTCATGATCAAGCTTATTCCCTTGAAATGGTAAAAATCTTATATTCAAATTAAATTTGACTAATGTTCCTCATACAGGTTGTTGTTGTTGTTGTTGTTATTATTATTATTATTATTATTATTATTATTATTATTATTTTAAAAAGCACCAATGGAAGAGATTTCAAAGGATTCCGTGTCCTGTGGAAGGAATTGTGTATTGATGTTTTGAGTAAATCTGTTTTGTCAGAACTGGAACCTGCAATAAAAAGTTGATTTCTCCTTTATTTAAATGATGCTTTTAGCTATTTTGGACAGTTACCATGTTCCATTATACAGTTTGTAATTACCGTTGGGAGCTTTAATTGTGTCTTTAAGACATCGAAATAGTTTTACGTCAATTGTGACTCATGATGGCAGTTTTTAAGGGAATACCAGAATGTTAACTCCATTCTGAAAAGTAGAAAAACTTGAAGAATTTGGAACCAGGTTATCCCCAATAATAACACCTTAATTGCCTGGTCACTCAGGAGAGGCATTCTTAGAGGTGCTGTATGTTATTGATGTCCACTATGGCCTTTAGTGTGGTGTCACTAGCCTTTGGAATATACTCCCAAATCAATACCAGGCATGCATCTGGAATTTAGGTGCCATGCTTAAAACTCATGTTTCACCCAGGCTTCCCATGAGGGGGTGAACCAGCTATGTTGATGTATTAAGCTAATGTACTTATTTGTGATATTTTTGTACATGTTTTATGCACATAATTTCAGTGTTTAATTTACAGCTGTTCACCAGCTGGTCTCCCCACCCTTAACATTAGTGGTTATAGACATTTTTTGCAAACAAACCATATACTAAACTATTTTCTTCTTATCCTCACTAACAGCTTAGTGGGACTTAAGTCCCATTCATTTTATTTATTAAACCCAGCTCCCACCCTTCCTCCCAAAGGAGCCAGAGGCGGCAAACACACAAATGGAAAAACAACAAAAACATATTAGAAAGCATTCCAATACAGACATAGACTGGGGGAGATCTCTACTTAAAAGGCTTTTGTTGGAACTTTCAGCAGACTTAATACCAGCCATCTTGGGGTGCTTCCAGACAGGGGCCTGCTATTGCAAGTAGCTTGTTCAAAGCACATTAACTTCCACACATTCCTGTTTTTTCAGTCATGGATATTCATTGTTATTCTGCTGCTTGCTGTCTACACAAGTGGGTGAAGATTGAGGAAATGTACCTGGAGGGCTTTCCATCTCATTCCCCTCAATCACTCATTTCCAGCCCTCCAATGCAGTTGTTGGGCAAGTGCAATGGTATTCTCTCTCTCTTTGTGTGTGTGCACAACTTTTTTAAAAACAACAACAACCCAGGAAGTGCTCATGAGCGCAAGAGGAAATATTACCAGCCAGAACATGCAAAATGGGAATTTGTGATTTGAGGGATGGGTGTGAGCAATATCCATTTCCACTTTTTAAAAAAATACCGAGGACTTGCTTCTGAGTGATGTTTCTCTAAGCCTAGTACAAGAGTGATACTGAGATCTTGCACAAGATCACTGTATTGGTTTTGTTGATAATAATTAAAAAGACAGATGTATGTACTGTGAATACAACCTCTGAGGTAATTGCCATGTGTATTTTTAGGAGATCTTTTGAGAAAAACTCATAGCAACTGGTTTGCTGAATTCAGGTGTGCCCTCAGCATGTGGCAATCTCTGGAAATAGGCAGACTTGCATCATTTGAGCCACTGAAAACAGAATGGCTCGATGAGTGTGGCATTAGAATCCATCCACCCAAATGTCACAATGTGTGACAAACCATGGACCGAGACTAAATGAATGTGCTGAAAAGTGACTGCAGATCACTAAGGTTTATTTTTATGAATCAGATTTTCCATGGAAATGGGAAATCTGGACTAAAATTTTTAAAAGTATGGGCTGACATTCTGTTGACAAGGATATTGTGTGGGTGCTACAAAAAAGAATTGTGTGCATGAGCAGCACCAATTACCCAGTATAAACTCCTGTCTGGAAGCATCCTTAGAGTGAACTCAGAAGAAGACTTAGCAGCCTATTCACATAGAGAAGAGCTTTTTCAATGGTGGCTATTGGGATGGAGGCTTCCAGTGACTTGGTTATCATGTGCATACCAGACATAGCAAATTAAAAGCATGATTATTTAAATGTAGCCTTGGTACATCCACGCAGCACAAGTCTGCAAAAATCTACAGTGTGCATTTGGCCCGCATCTAATTTGTATCACTTGAATAGATGTGGGAATTGATAAAAACAGCAAGGCAAAATTGGCTCAAACTATGTGACGATTAGAATTCTACCTATCAGACATGATGTCACTCATCTTGCCCATCTTGCCCATTTTCTCTATCGCTGTATATGTCCATGACCATAATGAATTCATTCATTCATTCATCTTGCCCATTAGAGACACAGAAGTTTGAAGGGGTCCCTCTCCACCAATTACGTTTAGAACAAATACACATGGTACAAATTCAGCCTCAGTAATCACTAAGACAAAAAAATGTAATAAAACACAAATGCAGACATATTTGACACCTATGACTATTCAATACAATTGTGTGTGTAAGTAAGTACGTAAAAAGTTTCAAGAAGTGTGGGGGAGAATGCAAGGTTAGCCGCAGGAACAACCAGTTGCCCTGGAAAAACCAAATATAAAAATATTTTAGAAACAAGGGTGTGCTAATAATATGGCAACAGCCAGAAGATTGAGACCATTGGGTACAAAGGCACTGTAAACAGTGAGACTCAACACCACATCAATTTAAAAGCAAGGGACACACAAAACTTTAAGCAGGACTCAGGCATCATGACACAGTGAGTCCTAAAGGTATGGATGCTAAGGAGATTTGTGGCACAGGCAATCTGTTGTGTCTTGGAAAGGAGATGAGGCAAGATTTTGCTCTCAGGTAATGAGTCTCTAAAATATGGAGAGCTTTTCCATTTGGGAAGGGCTTAGGGAGAGTTAAGGAAGAGCTAGGAAGGGGGATAATTGGAACTCAGTGATAAAATGCATTCTTTTCTGCATAAAGATAGTTCCTGGTTAATTTCCTCACACTCGTTTCCTAGTTCTGCTGGATCTCCCAGTGGCCTTTGATACCTTTGACCATGACATCCTTCTGGACCGTCTTGAGGGGCTGGGAGCTGGGGGCATTGTTATACAGTGGTTCTGCTCCTTCCTCCTGGGCCGTGTTCAGAAAGTGGGTGGGGGGGATGAGTGTTCAGACCCCTGGGCTCTCACTTGTGGGGTGCCTCAGGGTTCTGTCCTCTCCCCCATGCTTTTCAACAGCTACATGCAGCCACTGGGAGAGATCATCGGGGGATTTGGGCTGGGTGTTCACCAGTAAGCGGATGATACCCAGCTCTACCTCTCTTTTAAATCAGAACCAGTGAAGGTGGTGAATGTCCTGTGTGAGTGTCTAGAGGCAATTGGAGGATGGATGGTGGCTGACAGATTGGGGTTGAATCTTGACAAGACAGAAGTACTGTTTTGGGGGGACAGGGGGCGGGTGGGTGTGGGGGACTCCCTAGTCCTGAATGGAGTTATTGTGCCCCTGAAGGACCAGGTGTGCATCCTGGGAGTCATTTTGGACTCACAGCTGTCCATGGACTTGTGTGACTAAGTTCTGAAATTCTTTATTTGTATAGAATGGAAGACAATAAACACTACACTATAAAACATTTTTGAATAGTTATACTGATACCGTAATACATATAAACACAAACAGAAAACCTACCTGCATGATATACACAGAACTAACACACTTTTAATTTCCATTTTAACAAGGCTGCTTTGATGAATTTAATCTGCTTACAACAGAACCATGCTTTGAAATAGGAAATCCTAATGGACTTTTGATATTATGGCAGGGATGATTTTCTGTTAAGGAAAGGTCCAGTATAGCTGTCCTTACATATAATTCACCAGGACCTGTTTCCTAGCAAATCATGTTTTAATTCTCCTTACTCAGAAGCAAGATCTGCTGGATTTGCACTCTACATAGATAAAGGTTTGTGATGCAGTTATAGTTAGATGGTTCTAAATGGTGTTTCAGTCACTGTAACTGACACTTTATGATATGCTGAAAATCTGGGAGCTGCCAGTAAATACTGTATTGCAAATCCTGCTTCATTCATACTATGCCTTTGTTACATATCTTCAGGTGCCAGGAAAAAACATTCCTCCTCTCCCAGGCCTTTGGCTAATTAAACAATCTACAGTTTTTAAACTGTGTGTGGAACGTGGGCAGGGGTGGTGATGGTGGTTGTTTCGTTGGTTCCTTTTTTATTTTTATATTGTAAACCCTCCTGTGATCCCCAGACGAAGGGTGGTATAGAAATTTAATAAATATTAATAAAATATACCAGAAATAGCTGCATACCAAACATTTGTTTTTAAAAACTGCATACAAGAGTTTGTTAGACTTTCAGTCTGATTCAGAGATTAACAGTGCAATCCCAACCATGTCTACTCAGAAGTAAGTCCTATTGAATTCAAGGAGGCCTACTATCAGGTTAGGATTGCAGCCTAAATTTCACAGGCCTTGGGAATTTGGCTAGCCTTGTTGAAACTCTTTTTGCTTCCCTCTAAAGCAGAGGTGGAGAACCTGTGGCCTTCCAGGTGTTGGTGGACTCCCAACTCCCATCACCATGGCTATTTGTGAGAGATGGAACTTGTGGTCTATTAATAGTTGGCAGGCCACAGGTTCCCTGCCACTGCTGGAAAGTGTTGAGTCTAAACCTAAGGATGTTTCTCCTAAGAAGTTACATCAGAATGTTGCTGTGGGTTAAATTTGGTGGTTAACTCCAGAGATTTGATCTTTGTCAACTGCATGGAGAGGTTCCCCAGAAAACCTGGACCCCTAGTATGTATGTGGTGCTGGTGAGATGCTGAATTTGCCAACAATACAGCTTGTCAGTCAATAGCATGCGTGTTTCCATATCTTCTAGGTGGGGATGCACATCCTCTATGCAAAGAGTATTTTATCACATTGTTGGGTTTTTGTTTGTTTCCTTCACTGAGTATTTTGTCTGAGTAGGAAAGTCAAGGTTTGCTTTGAAGATTCAATTTGGGTTTCAGTTAAACTCTGTTAAAACAATGAAATGACCACTATATCTGTGAAGTCGCTTTTTCTTGGCTAACAACTGTTCCACAGCTTCTGACACATTATTATTTCTACTTGGTTCATGTTCTCACTACTTTTGTCTGTCACTACCTTCTTTCTCTGTGTTAAATTTCCCAACCAGAATACTGCTGTTCTCATTATCAGCTTGATTTGAACTTCAATAAAACTAATTGTCTCCCACTTTCTACCACAAGCATCATGTTGGAAAACATACCTCTTCTATAATGACTATTTTCTTCTCCTTTTCCTAACATAATTTTGCTTATTAACCACTTTTCATCAGCCCCAAATCTGTGACTTAGCACCTACTAATCTGTAAACACATGTTAATGTGACAAGAAAGGGAAGAATCAATTGGGTTTAATTATTACTTTCAAAAGTAATAATTAAAATCTTCTATCTCATTGCTTGAGTGTTTGCACTTCAAAATTCCTGTATGACCATAAATGGTCGTCAGCATGAAACTCTGTGTTTTGCACACTCCGCCAAACCAGTGTTCTGTGAAAACCTGAAGCCGAAGTTCACCAACCCAGGCTGTCAAGAAGAATCGGGCACAGCAAAGTTGCAGCAGCCACTAAAGAAAATATAAAGCCGTCATTGAAAGTAGGCAGGGTGGCTTCAGCTCCATGCAAACTCTGAACAGGGGAAAACAGTGTTGGCTAAAGGACGGGGTTAAGTTAAAACGAACAAGAAAAGTACGTATTTTCGTTTTGCAATTTGACCAGCAGGTGCTGGAAGTGACAACCATGGGGAGAAAAAAAGAGTTTCTTTCAAAAATTATTCCACAGTGTCCTTTGAAGAATATATGGACAAGCAAGAGTCAAGGCAGTGTGAAAAATGGGACACATAAGCAACTGTTCCATCATTAATGGCATGCACCACATTTGTCCCATTATCCGGAATGAGAAAAGTCATGAGAAAGAGAAAGCAATGGGTAAAAAATAGAAATAAAAAAGATATAACAACAAACACCACTGTTTGTCATGCAGCTTCTCTTACACATTCACTGCAGTTTGGGGGTTTTCAAAGCTGCACATGGGCCGACGGACACTGGCTGGTGGGCGAGAATTCTGGCTGCCTCTTCCTGAGGATTGAAAAGAAAAAGACACCCAGTGAGTGGTTATCCACATGCACATTCATGGCAGCTGTACCACTCAGTTGGGTGCTTGTCCCTGGCCTACTTCCAGCCTTCCTTGTGCTGCTTCAGGTGTCTTCTCCAGGTCTGCATGACTTAAGTGGTTCTATCTACCCTATTCACCATATGGTATTCCTTTCTTCTTTGCCTACCAAGGTGCTATGCATTTAAAAATGAGGGTGGTTATGCAGTGGACACAGTGCTGTGTTTCGGATAGGGGGCAGCCAGGTGGAAATCCCTGTGCTTCATGGAATGGGCAATGCACTAGCACCCTTAACATAACTTCCTTCCCTATGTTGGAGCTAAAATAAGAGAAATGTATAATGGTTGTCCTCCAGAGCTTCCTACAGGAGAGCAGGAAAGAAATCTATAACCTCCAGATGATAATAATGGTGCTGTGCATGAGTGGAAACACCTCTTAGTCATGCTTGAATAGCTTGTAATTAGCTATTTGTTTGGTTGCCTGTGGTGAATTAGACCTGATTCTGAGCAATCACAGAGTCAGCTGGTTCTTTTCTCCCCTTGGACTACTGATTGTCAGAAGTAACTAGCACAATTAACATGTAGGGATAGCTAGGTTTAGGGGGGAATTTTGTGGGGTAGTAATTTATTTGCAAGGTGGGTCTATATGCCACATTCATATTGGAACTTGCACAATATATGGAGGTTTTCCTTTCCCAGTGATTGAGTGCTTGGAAAGAGGGCACATATATTCTACATCCCCCTTTTTAGATTGCTGATAGCTTTCGCAGTGCACGGGCCCTGCCTTTCCATAAAACTCATTGTCACTATTTGCTTTTCTGATTTTTTAAATTTTTATTTTTTTATATTTTCTTTAAGAATTTGTTTCCAAACTCAGAGTCTCAGTAAGGGTGATATTTTGGGCCATAGTAATGAGGGAGATGACAAATTAAAGCACAGTACATTTACTGATAAAATTGCAGTTATGTCACCATCAAAAGTGTCACAGGAACTTGAGGGGAAAAACAAAGTACCTGAAGTCAGCATAGGCTAGCACTTACCTGAGCTGGTGTGAGGATAAGAATATTCACAAACATTCTGTGCTTCATTTACTGAGCTGCTAGAGTGGAACTACTAGCCTGCCCCATTCCCCACTGCCACTTTTTTTTTGCTAGAATAGTAGGCTGGTCACGGTTTCACATTATATTTGTGAAAATTATGTAGATAAATTTGTTACTTTAAAAATTATCCAGTTTCTTGTTTCAGTTTCTGGCACACCCCTGAGGCTTAGTGAGGCAGTTGCATCAGGACAGCAGATATGGGACAGTTGGGATGGACAGCATACCTGGGTCCATGAGGAGAGCACCACCCCTCCCCCTTTGCCTTTCCCCCTCTTCCTCCGCTCCACAGGTCTCAATTTGGTCTCATTTTTCTCCCTTTTTTCTCATGGACATCATTGCGGGGGGAATGGCAAAGGTGGTCAGTGGGGTTGGGGGCTGGGGAGGATTTGTTATCGGGGTGGGGGAGGAGTCGGCAGGGTGGCATTTTCTGTTTTGCCTCAGTGGCAAAATGTCCTGGTTTCAATTTGTGGACAAGAATGAACCAAACTGTAAAAGTGACGGAGCAGACTGTCTAAACCAGGCATGGCCAAACTTGGCCCTACAGATGTTTTGGGACTACAGTTACCATCATCATCCCTGACCACTGGTCCTGTTAGCTAGGGATGATGGGAGTTGTAGTCCCAAAACATCTGGAGGGCCAAGTTTGGTCTAAACCTTGCTTCTCCCTCCCTCCTTTTTATGTTAATTTCTTATTATAGACGTGTGTGTTATATTGTGCTAACATTTGTGTCATATTGCAAAGACTT
Organism: Podarcis liolepis; assembly: GCF_965112155.1. Taxonomy (NCBI): domain Eukaryota; kingdom Metazoa; phylum Chordata; class Lepidosauria; order Squamata; family Lacertidae; genus Podarcis; species Podarcis liolepis. The sequence goes on along the minus strand of NC_139557.1, from coordinate 66,007,418 downwards.
CACAATAAACTGCTACTTCTGGTACAAATATTCTTACAACTCTGGCCTAAATTTTCAGTGTGAATGGGGTGAAGATGCAAGGATTAATGAATTTAGAAGAAACTTGTTGGAATATCTTACTGCAAAAGGTTTCTTGGACTCCTGGGGAACTATTTGGTTCTCATGTATATGCAAAAGTTGCCCTGTAAAGTTAAATAGATATCTCCCTTTTAATGTATCTTGCTTGGAAGTTATGATTGGTTGGAATCCTATAACTATAGATATGTTAATTACATTACATTACATTACATTTCTATTTTCTTCTCTTTGATATACTGTGCAGTGGCAAGCTGCCAATGCAATGTTCCCAAAGTTAAATGGAAATATTTTCTTTTAAAAAGTCACGAATGCTACTTTTCTGCTGGCTTGGACCAGCTATTAAGTCTAATCAGGATTTTAATGTCAGCTAGAAGGAGGTGATTTAGTGACCGTGAACTACTGCAGCCATAAGCCGACATAGCATTACGTGCTATTAGCACATTCAGACTTAGGAAGTTTTTTTTTGGGGGGGGGTGTTGATGTGTCCGTTTAAGTGGGGCACTAAACTACATACTATGGAAAGCAGGGTGGCCACTTACATGCCACTAAAAAAAGAGAAGACTGTGACCAGTTGATCTATGTGATTGCTCAGTCAGCTCTCTAGGTGATAACTGTTGAAGGGCAACTTCTAAGCCTTGTACTCTATCTTCACATGGTTCTTTGTCTTTAAACTTGACTTGGGCTGGACAGTCCTACAAACAGAGGACTGCCCTCTGACTTCTCTTCAAAGGTAAAGGTAAAGGGACCCCTGACCATTAGGTCCAGTCGTGTCCAACTCTGGGGTTGCGGCACTCATCTTGCTTTACTGGCTGAGGGAGCGTACAGCTTCCAGGTCATGTGGCCAGCATGACTAAGCTGCTTCTGGCGAACCAGAGCAGTGCATGGAAACGCCGTTTACCTTCCTGCTGGAGCGGTACCTATTTACTTGCACTTTGATGTGCTTTCCAACTGCTACGTTGGCAGGAGCAGGGACCGAGCAACGGGAGCTCACCCTGTTGCAGGGATTTGAACCACGACTTTCTGATCAGCAAGCCCTAGGCTCAGTGGTTTAATCCACAGCGCCACCCGTGTCCCTCAAAGAGTGTCTTCAAAGAGAGGACTCTAAATTAGGCCACATAGCCACCATAATGAGAAAGTTGCTCCAGGCCTAATTCTCTTGCATCTGCCAGCTAGGAAGAAGAGGTAGGTGTTGGTGCCTGGAAATATGTGATAGGAAGGCTGTTCAGCAGAGGCAGAGAACTTCAGATCTGGGAGCAAAATATGGCTCTTTGGAGATCTTTATTCAGTCCTCAAAACTCTCCCCAGATCACACCTGCTCACTGATCTAGCTCCATGCTTTCCTATAGTGCTTTTGCCTGGATGAAGTGTGTCTTTGTACCAAGCAAATGAACCTTGCTTGACTGGATGAAGAGCTGTGTGTATGTACAGTGGCGTAGCGTGGGGGGTGCCAGGGGTGCCAGCCGCACCGGGCGCAACATTTGGGGGGGCGCGTTTGGCCGGCCCTCCTTGAGGAAGCAGGAACCCCACTGTCCAGGCGGAGAGACCTCCTCCCGCCGCCAGCCTTCGGAAGGCTGCTCCGAAGCCTGGCGGTGGGGCAGAGAGCAGTGGCGTAGCGTGGGGGGTGCAGGGGGTGCACGCCGCCTGCCATGCCGCCCTGGCTGCTTCAACCGCGTCCGACAGCCGGCTCGAGGCTCCTTCCGGCCGGGTCTCCCGACGGGGCGCTGCGGGCGGAGGCTCCGGCACCAAGCGCCACGCCGCCCAGGCTCGGGTCGCTGTCTGGACGCGCGCAGCCCGCCAAACGCGCTATCGGCGGCGCTCTAGTGCCTGCGTGCCAAGACCGCCCACCCGCCCCGACGGGGTCCCCCCACCCGCGCCGGAGGCCGGCCGACGCACTGGCCCCAGAGCCGCCCCCTCCCCGCACCAGAAAGAAGCCGCGTCGGGACTAGCCGGGCCGGGGAGGGAGACTGAGAAGGCTGCGCCGCGACGCCCAAAGATGCGCGTCTTGGCGCAAAGGGGCCCGCGGCACCCAGATGCGGAAGGGACCCTCTCCCCCTGACCCGCCACTGAACTGCAATTTCCAGCTCCCTTGGCAAATCCCAGTCCCCAATCCCCAATATGCTTTATTTGAGGCAGGGGTCCTTTAATTGCAAAAACAACACCACGGAGGGCAGTAGTCACCACGACGTTTGCCCCAGAGTAGAGCCGTCAGTATTAATGACCATGGTTAGGGGTTAGGGGGCGCAAATTACTTGCCTTGCCCCGGGTTTGGGGGCGCAAATTACTTGCCTTGCCCCAGGTGCTGATAACCCACGCTACGCCGCTGTGTATGTAAAAACCTTCTGTGCAGCTGTAATGGAGCGTACTCTACAATGGTAGGAGTCACATCTGTTGCTCTGCTGACTTTGCCTCTGGCCCTGTCCACAGCTGGCATGTGGCCCCCAGAAGGCTGTCTACAAGGGAATATGGCCCTCAAGCCATATTCCGCTATCCCTGCTGTAGGCTTCACAACAGTGAGGTGCCTAACAATTTGCCCATGGGAGGCTTAGGGTTTTAATGGATTGAACTGCTTGAGGCAGAATAAGCCCTTGGGAGAGAGGATGTCTTATAATGGTTGAGAAACTGTAATTTAAGAACCATTTTTTCTACCCAGGACCAGGGACCCTGGGAGCAAGCTTCTTGCAAGGAGTGGATGAACATATGCGGGTTCAGGGAATATTTTGTTTAGTGTCGTTGTGTTAGGATTGCTCTCTGTGTGTATGCAAGGATTTTGTTGCATACAGCTGATTGGTTGGTTTCACCAGAATAGAGGGAACTATAACCTTGATGAGAAGGAGGGATATGGTGCCCTACACAGGACATTCTGGCAGGTTGCGTATTTCACAAAAGATGTGATCCCGGATTTCAAAGGAAATTTATTCACCTAGTGTCAGCATTGCTATTTCCTGGCACAGATCTTCTGCCAGACAGAATTCTGCAAAAAGACAAACAATGAAGTTTTGCTCTAAAAGCATGTAGAACAAAACTCTGCAATTTTTGCTCTCCACCAAATAATCAGTATGCATAGTATTAAGATTGCATTTGGCTCAGAAAATGAAGGATTATTTGATTGAATGATTACTTGATTTTTTTGATGTAATTTAAAGGTGCAAGTCAGTCTCATTCCAGGGTCGTTTCCTTGCATTCATTCTATTCACCTTGGTGTCTCACTCACAATTTAAACCTTTACCAGCAATGAGAGGCTCTACAAAACAAGAAATTATATATGCAATGACAGTCTGAAGCTTAGCAACTGTGGCCTTTTTTATTAGGCCTTTCAAATTCACAATGTTTCTGATTAACTAGTCCAAGTTTAAAGGCAGCCTGATATGTGAGCATTTGACTCCTGGCTGAAAAATGATGTGCATCATTATGTGTTAATTATCTACTTGTCTTGGTTCAAATTAGGGAGAACAGTATGTTCAGGAAAGGGATTTGATGCAATAGGATTGAAACCACTGGAGCTGCTCTCCAACCCCAATCCTAATGCACGGTACTCAATTTCGTTTGTCAGATATGGTTTAAGGGAAGCAACTGAGAATCCTATCTGCCTATTTCCACTTCTTCATTTGCATAGGCCAAACTGAAGGGTCGTGCCCCGATTACCCTGGGGTAGTTTGTCCATTAACACGGTGCAGCGATGAACAGCTTAATCACAGAAACTTGAACATATATAATTCCTCAAATTTCTCCCCAAGTGTAGGGTGCTTGGTGGAGATATAGAACTAATCACAAAAATCTCCGCCTACCAACAGCCCTGGCACTGGCACCTGGGCCCTAAAGTTGCTGTTAGTGCATGAGGTGGCTTCATAAGATTGTTGAAATGTCAGCATTATGTGACAGAATGTCCCAACGAGTTCGATGAAATGTGATGATGGTTACTACTACTACTACTACTACTACTATATTCCACTTTAACTCTAAGGACCTCGCAGAAGCCTACATGCTCCCCCACCCTCTCCATTTTATCCTCACAGTAACCCTGTGAGGTAGGCTGAGACAACATGACTGGCCCAAAGCCGCACAGTGAGCTTCATGTCTGAGTCTGGATTTGAACCCTGGCCTTCAGTGGCATGTAGTCAGACTATGCTAGTCCCCTAAATGTCACTGGTAAATTAGAATATTAAAGTATTAAAGCCTGGCACCTCCTTCCCAAAATCTGGGAAGCTTCTTCCTGGCTAAGGGAGGGAGGTCTGATGGCGTCCAAGAGCCCCCCCCCCATTGTTTTCACAAGCTGGCGCCTCTGGCCCTAACCTACGAAAAATTTCACCGCCCGACACTCCTGGCCTTCTATGTTTTGCATTACCACTACACTGGCTTAACTCTCAGGGCATCTTAAGTTCCAGGCTAGGTATCTTCATAGCCAGCAGCAGGTACTTGTGCCCACAGATGCATATAAGGATCTCCCTTCTGAATAGACATGTAAGGGTTATTTTTAGGTGAAAAGTCTGTGAGACTCTTGCATCTCAGGAACTCTAGATCATAAATACAAGTTATATCCCATGTTCCTGTGAAAGGTGTAAAGAAACCTGAAGCGGTTCAGAGCTGTAGAATATGACTCTCCTTTGCATTTTATTTTATTGCAGCATGTCTCCGTAGTGATGGACAGTGACACATAGATATCTTTGTTTTGAGGAGAGTACGTGCAGCGATCCCTCAAGCGCAGTGGCAAAACACCCCATCCCTGAGAACAAACATTTAGAAAACACAATTTTCATGACCCATTGAACTACTACTCTGCTTATTCAGTAAGAAAAACAGTTTTATCACAATGCAAACTTGTCCCCTCCCCCAGAGTAGTTCTACCCTAAGTAAGATGCTGTCACTGCAAGTTCTGCCAGAAAGACTCCATAAAAAGGAAAGATTCTCATATCTCATTTGCGCACCAGATACTTATCTGCAAAGCTGAGCTTTTATCTGAGCCTATAAGAAGAGAAATGGAACTTCTGATATGGATATAAGGACTTCAAAATGGGATGGCACCAAAATAAACACTTGATACAGGTGAGAACAGTTTTCACTCTTAAATAGAGACATTTCTCCATGTCAGGCTAACTGAATTGTTGTGAGTTTCTTCCTATTGCTCAAATGAAATATACGTATATTCACAAAGGTACCAATACAAGAAAACGTAGTATGAGATCCAGTCAAGCAGGAAATTAAATTGTAACTGGTGTGTGGATTATTCCTGACATGTTATGCCATGACGAAAGCATTGCCTTATGTTTTCCACAGGGATACATTTGTGACCTCCAACATGGGAAGCATGGGACGTTTTGTAAAATTGCAAAACCTCCTCAATATTGAGATGCAATTTTGTTTTATATTATAATCAGAATCCAAAGAATTGCTAAAGTTCCTATCAGGGGGTTGTTGTTAACCTGGGGGAATGTTTGGCTTTTAAAAGTTGAACAGTTTCCCCTTCACGACTAATTGCAGAAAGCAAAATTTTTATTTTTACCCACTCTGCAGTTCCAAAACATTTGGACATGGGGCATGGAGCTGGAAAGTCTAAGGCCCTCTTGGGCTATCCAAACTCATTTCAAGCTATTTCACTTAATCTGTATTGCAGACAATTGCTGACTGAGGTGATGGTAAAGCACTTAATTTAACATGCTGATTTTATACAAAGGCTGGATCTAGACACATCAAAGAAGTGTTTCAGTTAAACGTGTTGTAAATGTAAACAGGGAAAACAAGTAGAGAAAAATGGGACTCCACAGTGCAGAATGGTGGCAGAATGTTATATTGCATATACAACACATATAAATCGCTTTTTCTTTACCAATCATAATCTAGAATGTGGAACTTGTTTGTTTCCAAATATTTCCCCTTCCTTGTAGGACCTTGGCTGACAGCAAGACTTTCTTGGCTTAGTATAATCCATTTGGCAACTTCTTTATCATACCAAAACCGAGTAGAGGAAGATGTTTTGGCACTTATTGTGCCGTATAAGTCATCTTATCTTATTTTGTTTGTTTAAATTGCGTCATGGATGGAGTAATTAAAATAGGAAGATGGATGAGAAAGTTGGAACTCTAGGTAAAATTTTCAATTTTATAATAGCTTTTTACAGAAAAACAACACTGCATAATTGAATCAACAATCTTGCTACTGACTATGTAAGAAGGCAGGAACAGAATGATAAATGCACAATTTGGAATGCCAGCTATGACGTATGCTGTGGGAAAGCTCTATTAACTTGCTGTGGATCAGAGGTCAGGAACCTCAGGCCAGGGAGCCAAGGGTGGCTATCCAGGTCCCTCTATTTGGCCTTCAATACTCTCTCCAGATACACCCCCTCTGCCCAGACCGTGCCCGCCCCTGGTCCTTCTCCAGTGCTTTTGCCTGGCTGGAATGTGTGCTTGAACTGTGACGTTCCCATGCTCCCATCCCAATCTGACTCGGAAATCTATACCTGGCAACGTGGCTACATAGAGTAATATGGAATAACCTGAGTGTGTGTCCCTATTCATTTGCATTGGACAGGGCCACAGCAGCCTACGCTGTGAAATTAAATGCAAATGAGATGAGGCAAAGTATAAATAGAGAGACTGAATCGATTGAGCAGGCCTTCGGCTTTCATGCAATCAAGGTTTAAATGTTAATTCGGATCTCGTTGGCTGTATTAGTTTCCGTTGTATTTACACACACACACCCCACAAACCCATTTTAGCTGTGACAGTTCCTTTAAAAAATTGTTGCCCTGCATCTCGTGGGTGCTTTAAATATTCTCTTAAATCTATAAGCTGACAATATAAAACACATCTAAGCTTGTTGAACTTCCTACTTGAAATTCATCTCACACAAAAGGAAGACCTGGAAAACAGCCATTATTTGTCACAGTCCTGTGTGTCCTACAAAAGGACTGAAGTTGAGCCAGCAGTGTTGGCAAATGTATGACTGTCTGGGGTAGATGCTTGGCACTGAAATCTTTAATTATTGTTTTGTGTTAGCTGCACGCCTGCCTGCAGTATTTGGGAAAAGGTGCATTTACCGAAGTCAGAATAATTGGTAAAATCTGAATAACAAACAGTAAAGAATAAAACATGATTTTGTTCTAAAGTTTGGGGGTTTGGGAACAAACCCGTCCTCTGTCTGCCTAAGATACAAATATAAGTGCCTCACAGAGCAATGCAAAACCAATTTTTATCAAGAGATCTGGGAATCCAGGAAATCAGTTCTGTTCTTGGTAAATTTATGGAAAGCATTATTCAATACAGTGGTACCTCGGGTTACAGACGCTTCAGGTTACAGACTCTGCTAACCCAGAAATAGTACCTCAGGTTAAAAACTTTGCTTCAGGATGAGAACAGAAATTGCGTGGCCCCATTTGCTAAAGTGGCACCTTAGGGTAAGAACAGTTTCAGGTTAAGAATGGACCTCCAGAATGAATTAAGTTCTTAACCTGAGGTACAACTGTATAGAATTACCAAGCATGTAGAAGAACAAGTCTTGCTGAAGAAGAATCAACATGACTTTCCTTTTAGAGTTCTCTGGAAGTGTTGGCAAATATGTGGATGGGGCTGATCACGTAGAAGATGCTTTGACTCTCAAAAATATTTTGACAAAGTCCCTCACCTATCAACTGTAACTAACCCATCTTGTATCAGGAAATTCCATCACAATCCCTATTCTGTCAGGCAGAGTGACTGTTACACAGGGGCACAGTGTGGGTTGCCAGCACCGGGGCGGGCAAGTATTGCGCCCATCTGGTGGACAGGGCAGCGTTCAAGCCCTTCATTGGCCAGCGGCTAATCAAGGGAGTCTCTCCTTGCAAACTAGCCCCAACCTGGAAGCAGAGATAGGCAGAGAAATGTGAAACTAGGAATGCTGTTGTGTTGTGTTGCCTTGCCCTCCTGTCCTTGCAGTGTGGCGCTCTGGGCAACGCATGTGGCTCCAACAGTGCTTTCCCACCTTTCTCTTCCTCCCCTTGTCCTCAGTGGGTGGTGGTGCCCTCCCCCTCCCTCCCTCTTGGCTGGCTCAGGGGTGGGGTGCACACAGGCACCCCTTTGTTGGCCACAAGAAGAAGGAGGCACCGCTGCAGCCCCAGCCCCAAAGGCCCGACCCGGGAGCAGCTTGCCTCTTCACAGCTCCAGCCTCGATGAGGGAATCTGTTGTGGGGGTGACTGGTTGTGCCCCCTCAGAAATTTGTGCCTGGGGCCAAGCCCCCCCTGCCTCCCCCATGCTATGCCACTGCTGTTACATGGTGCCTTATTTTTCAAGTGGGTCAGAGCACACCATTGGGAAGCACTGATATAAGCCGTTCTAAATTGGGTACCACATGCCTATGTGTCTTCTCCTCCTCTATCTTCTCCATCTTCTTTTTTACTGTGCTGTGTTTTAATGAACCCATGTATTTTCTGCCCTGGGGTCACCTGCTGGAGGGCATTATACATTTCACAAAGAAATAATAAATAATAGCTGAAAAATGCACTGAGCATGAACGATAGCAATTACAGAGATCAAAATTAGAGGTATGGCAGTCTTCTCTACTGAAAAGACAAAGGGACATTAGTTATGGAGCTGGTGTACATGTTTTTAGCTACACCACTGATCAAGTTTGCATTCTTCTGAGGGCTTGTCATAATGCTCCAGTGGGAGACAGACTTCCTATGATGGAGACATTTCTATGAGAAAAATTAAGAGGCATCTGCAAAGATGGTAAGAGCCAAGGCACAATTTCACCCACAAGACAGGGATGATGTGCTGGCCCAGGGGTGACCACAGCAGCTGTGTGTGTGTGTGTGTGTGTGTGTGTCTGTCTGTCTGTCTGTCTGTCTGTCTGTCTGTCTGTTTGCCTGCCTATTTGTCATCTATCTATCTATCTATCTATCTATCATCTATCTACCTGATTTATAGCCCACTCTTCATTAAAATCAATCCCAAAGCAAAGTACAACATCTGGTTATTAACATATGGGGCCCTCTGACCCATTCCAAAGCTTCTGAGGAGTAAATGTTTCCATCCCACAGGATTTCTGAGGACATTTATGGATTCTCAGTAAAGAGATACCTTTGAATTTCCTTCCTTCATGGGCATCTTACAATGTAGAAGTGTTTATCCTACAGCAGTGAGTAATGAGGTATTTGATTACATTGTATTCACTCTAGACTCTTTGCTTTAGTCTGTTCCAAAATGGGACGGTGAATGATTTGTGGTAAATATATTTTCATGAACGGAGCTACAGAAAGAGGAAGGGTGAACTCTGGGTTTAATAGCTGAGTTGGGCAATTAAAGGGTGAGTTATCACCCTGGCTTTCCAGCAAACGGTGTGGGGTGTTAGCCAAATCACTTAATAATAAATAGCCTATCTTTCAGAATACTAAACTAGAAATTCTTTATGGAATTGTTTTTATTAAGTGCAGAATCTGGAGAGTTTTAAGTGAATTTATTAGGCAGAGTCACATGCTGAAAGATTAAGCTAGAAAAAATGCTTTTTCATAGCTGAGGATAACCCATTTCACACCCTCTATGTAATGCATGAATGAATCTCTTCTTTTTTTGCCCCGCTGCATATCCTGCCTGCCTTCCTTCCTGTCCTTATTTTCGCTGTTTCATATTATTTCTCTGTTTCCCAGGTTGTTAATTTAGTTGTTTAAAAACAACAGTCCAGCCCCTTTCCCCAGGAATTCATAACATGTTCTTAAACATCATCGCTTGGAAATAAGCCCTATTTATTTCAGTGGAACTTAACTTCCAAGTAAGTGAGTTAAGAATGACCTCCCAACAGCTTTTTCACTTACAATCAAAATCAGGCTTTGGACAGGTGAGCGTTCAAGAAAAATGAAGATTAGCAACAATTTAAAGGAATTCAGTGTCTACAGAGCAAATAAGGACAGCTGTTTGCACTGAATTAATCCATTTTGAGTTATGTTTAACACCAGCACTTGACCTTCATCTCAAGTTGTATTGTTTATTTTCCATTTCTGAATTGCTCCTTTTACTGAAGTCTGTCTCTCAGTGTTTCACCAATAAAACTATTTCACTTGATTTAACATTTCTAGGACTACTGTTAAACTGTTGTTAACAGTTTAAAAAGTGTCTAGATGCTTTGCAACATGCCTTTAGCCTGGGAAAACGAAGCAGTCCATTGAAGGCTGATGGCAGCAACTCTGCTCTGTGTCATGCTCCAAAGAAACTGTCTTTAGCCAGAACTTATGAGACCCTGAATAAAGGAGGTTAATGCTCTAGATCTATTGATAAGTATTCTTTGACACAGGAATTAGAAACCAGTTATCTATACACATTTCTGTATCTGTAACAAAGGTTAGAAAGGTAAAATAAATTCTCTGAAACTGAATTTTAAAAAGTAGAGAATCAACTCATACTTCCACTATTATGGTCATATATTTGCAATGCATCCTCAGGACATTGAGTCTTCTCTTTCTGAATTTATCTTCCCAGATATTCTTCCAGAATAGCAACCGTTTCCCTTGTTTATTCCATTAGGAATCAGCAACTGGCTAAGTGCCTTTTTCCTAACAAGAGGTAGCAGATTTACATGACGAAAAGGTAAGACTACATATTATAGTCAGGCTAGTGGGGAGCTATTGGCCAGGGAAATAGATGGGGAAGCTGTGTGGGCTTTCTTGCCCACATCAAGCTGAGTAAACATCAGTCAGAGATGGCTTAGTCATGGCAAATCCAGCCTCTCTGCCTTAGATGATCATTGAGTTCTCCCAACTCTATGATTATCTTCTCAAGAAGTGCAAATATAGCTTATCTTGGGCTGCTGACGCAGTGCTTTAAAGCCAAAGTTATCTTCTGGGATGCCCATCAGCATGTTTATGTTGGTGCATAATAATAGCATGGCTGTGTGCCCCCACTTGAAAACAGATTTGCTGCTGCAGCAGCATATTCCTGCCTTGCAAGCAAGCCCTTGTGAATGCTAAGGCTGGCACCAACAGCCTATTAGGAGACTTAGGTCACATTGCTGCTTTTATTTTGGGTGTGTTAATGATCCATGTGCCCTGAACAAACACAAAATACAGAAGGCATATTAACAAACTAATTGGCTTTTAGTTCCAGGTCACAGTAAAGGTACAATGACCGTTTGTTTTTGTTTGTTTCAGTCATTACATACTTCCTGGGTGGGGAAGAGCCAGCGGGAGAGAGAGAAGGAAAATATCTCAAGAATGTGCTCAGTGCTTTTCAAAATGCATCAGATTGTTTAGTGGCCAAAGGAAGAGAAACGTTTTCTTGTAATATGTACTTAAGGCTGAGTGCAAAGTCTAAATTATGAATGAACAATATAGAAGGCGAATATTGCTCCTCCAGTTTAGTTCCATTCCCTGTCATTCAAAATTACATTTGAAGGGGTTAGTCCAGGTTCTGTTATTAGTTGATTTGAAATCGTTGCTAAGAGTGGAGAAAAAGAGTGGTTGAAGTTGCTCGTGATTCAAGGTGCACAAAATCACTTTGGTGAGAATCCTTAGAACCCAGTCTGTTACTGACTGTGAAACATCAACAGCAATTACCAATTACCTTCACCCAACAAATAAAGTTATTTCAGAGAGAAAATATACTGAGAGCTGTGAAAATTACGTTGAATTACATTCAAGGAAAATAGTACCTGTCTCTATATTGCAGTTTACAATGTTCTGTCTCTTTGGCATGCACTCTGTGAAAGAAACAGATGGCCAGAAAATTGGTTCAGAACCATCCGGAATTTGAAACCTTGGTGACATCAGACTAGGACATCCAGTAGAGTTGAAACTTCTGCAGAGCTAATCAAGATGATCCAGTTCATCTTTATCTATTACTCTAAGCTAGACAACTGTTGCCAACAGGTCCAAGATTTAAATAAGACTGGCTAAAATCCTATTAGTTTAATCAACTATGCATATACAGTGGTATCTCGGGTTACATACACTTCATGTTACATACGCTTCAGGTTACAGACTCCGCTAACCCAGAAATAGTACCTCGGGTTAAGAACTTTGCTTCAGGATGAGAACAGAAATCGTGTTCCGGCGGCGCGGCAGCAGCAGGAGGCCCCATTCACTAAAGTGGTGCTTCAGGTTAAGAACAGTTTCAGGTTAAGAATAGACCTCCAGAATGAATTAAGTACTTAACCTGAGGTACCACTGTAATACAAGAGCAATAGTCTGATGATGTTCATGAAACTCTCCAAAACCATCTACCTTGTACTATAAAAGTGAGTGTATACTTCTGTTTTTTTTAGTTGAGAAATCCCTTTCTAGATTTAGACGTTCCATTCCATCCCATCCCATCCTCTCTATCTAGCTCAATAAATATCTAACTGTTAATTTCCTTTGTAAGGGTTGTATGTAATTATATCTCTAGACAGAAGAATTACTGGGATTCCTCATCTTGAAGTGTAAAAAAATAATAACGTTTAGGTTAACTTTTTGTAAGGCTCTGTCACTCTCATATAACAGAGCAAGAAGATGTAATTTCCTTACCAAGCCTTGAAACCTGATCCATAAACAATTTGAGAATTACCGTACTATTTCTTAGGTAAATATTCATTCAGCTGAAGTCTACATTGGTTTAAATTGAATTTGACTGATTGCTAGAAACTTGCTGCACAGTTCAATAGCTTGCAAGGTGGTTTGGGTGAGAGTAGCCACTCCATCATGGCTGTTCAAATTATGCTAAGCAAGAGAGCTGAAAATCCTGGATCTGGAATAGCAGTTAGAAATCCTCCCAGTTTACTTAGCTGCCATAGATAGGACTACACTGAAAGTGCACTGCTGGGGTTCTGCCCTGCCCAGACCTCAAATCTGAGGTCTCCTCAGAGGGGGAGCAGGGGGTGCAAAACCATCCAGCAGAGCGCCACTGGGGAGCAAATGGACACAGATACTTCTGCCCCAGAATGGGAGATCCCCACACCACCTGCCTCTCAGATCTCCGTACCTCCCCCTGGGCCTCAGAAGCAGAAGAGTCAGCTAACCAAGCAGGAACTTCATAGCCACTGATGAAATGCCTGGGTAGCTGCATGCGAAGCTACATGGGAGAAGTGGAGGTGCATGAAGGCACCTGCTCAGATCAGGGGTTGGATGACAACTTCTATTTAAGCTTCCAGTCTAAACTGCTTCATTGCTTGAAGCAACAGCTGTCTCCTAAGCTCTAGGCTGGGGAAAATCAATGCACAGCTGCATTTCAGACTAAATATTTCTTCCAAGACAGGCGTGTTCAGGCTAGCTTTTTCAACGCGTGAAACCAACCACCTGTCTCCTTGATCCTTGCCCATCCTGGCTAATAAAAGCAAGCCGGGAAGGGCTGGGCGATGGGCTCTGTGGGGTGGTGAATGCTTCCCTCTGTGAGGGAACATTCCCAGATCTGCTGAAAGAGGCGGTCATTAAACTGCTTCTTAAAAAACCATCTTTAGACCCAGCCAGTATGGCCAACTATCGCCCAGTCTCAAATCTTCCATTCTTGGGCAAGGTGACTGAGCGTGTGGTTGCTGAACAACTCCAGGCACGCCTGGAGGATGCGGACCATTTGGATCCCTTCCAATTGGGATTCAGGCCTCATCATGGGACTGAAACTGCCTTGGTCGCGCTGGTTGATGATCTCCGGCGAGCTAGGGACAAAGGTGAGAGTTGTTTCCTGGTTCTGCTGGATCTCTTAGCGGCCATAACATCCTTCTGGACCGTCTAGAGGGGCTGGGAGCTGGGGGCACTGTTATACAGTGGTTTCGCTCCTTCCTCCTGGGCCGTGTTCAGAAAGTGGTGGTGGGGGATGAGTGTTCAGACCCCTGGGCCCTAACTTGTGGGGTGCCTCAGGGTTTCGTCCTCTCCCCCATGCTTTTTAACATCTATATGAAGCCGCTGGGAGAGATCATCAGGGGGTTTGGACTGGGTGTCCATCAATATGCAGATGATACCCAGCTCTTTCAAATCAGAACCAGTGAAGGCGGTGAAGGTCCTGTGTGAGTGCCTGGAGGCGGTTGGAGGATGGATGGCGGCTAATGGATTGAAGTTGAATCCTGACAAGACAGAAGTACTGTTTTTGGGGGACAGGGGGCGGGCCGGTGTGGAGGACTCCCTGGTCCTGAATAGGGTAACTGTGCCCCTGAAGAACCAGGTGCGCATCCTGGGAGTCATTTTGGATTCACAGCTGTCCATGGAGGCGCAGGTCAATTCAGGGCAGCTGTCTACCAACTCCACCTGGTACGCAGGCTGAGACCCTACCTGCCCGCGGACTGTCTCGCCAGAGTGGTGCATGCTCTAGTTATCTCCCGCTTGGACTACTGCAATGCGCTCTACGTGGGGCTACCTTTGAGGGTGACTCGGAAACTACAACTAATCCAGAATGCAGCAGCTAGACTGGTGACTGGGGGCGGCCGCCGAGACCACATAACACCGGTCTTGAAAGACATTGCTCCCAGTACGTTTCCAAGCACAATTCAAAGTACTGGTGTTGACCTTTAAAGCCCTAAATGGCCTCGGCCCAGTATACCTGAAGGAGCGTCTCCACCCCCATCGTTCTGCCCGGACGCTGAGGTCCAGCGCCGAGGGCCTTCTGGCGGTTCCCTCATTGCGAGAAGCAAAGCTGCAGGGAACCAGGCAGAGGGCCTTCTCGGTAGTGGCGCCCGCCCTGTGGAACACCCTCCCATCAGATGTCAAAACGATAAACAACTACCTGACATTCAGAAGACATCTTCAGGGAAGTTTTTAATGTGTGATATTTTAGTGTATTTTTGGTTTCTATGGAAGCCGCCCAGAGTGCCTGGGGAAACCCAGCCAGATGGGCGGGGTACAAATAATAAATTGTTGTTGTTGTTGTTGTTGTTTTGTTGTTGTTATTATTATTATTTTAACTCAGTCTTAACCAGTCAACAAGTATAATAGGGATTATTGCTCACCAGCCGGGGGCCACCGTCTCCATATGTGGCAATACTGTGATAAGCATTAAAAAATATTTTTGAACAAATGTAGAAACATGGCTACCAAGATTTGTTGCTATTTTACAGTGTAAAAAGTGACCGCCATTTTTGTATGCATGTCACTGTGTAACGAAGCAGAATAGGTTAAAGGCAGGGTTGGGGGTCAATGGCAGAAAAGCATGTAGGCCTGTTGCACCTGACACGTAGCACAGGAGAAGCAGAGAGGAAGAACAGGTTATTCTTGTAGACTATGCCAGAGTTCAGATCTCATTTCCTCCATTGTTTCCTCATGTAAAGAAGTTGTAGCAGAATCACAAACCTTGTTGAAAAAGTAAGAAGGTTCCTGAAAATGGGAAAAGACTAAGAAAGTAAAAAACGAAGACTGACAGATGCACAAAGTCAAGTTACTTACTTTGGGTTTCCAGTACTTGGCTTCTTCCGCCGGAATATGCTGAGGAAATTGTTGGACCTACAAGGTGTCTTCCCATCCCCAACATGCATACGCACCACATCTGAAGTGGTGAAGGCACTGCGGACGTTCCTCTCGGGCTTGGCAATGATGATATACATCTTGGGTGTGAACATGCACCCCAGAGCTACTGTCACACTCAGGCTCACCGCAAAGCAAGTAGTGATGATCTTGTAATTGCTCCCAAAGTATATAGGTACAAAGGCCAGCCAGATGATACACGTTGTGTACATAGTGAAGGCAATGTACTTGGCTTCATTGAAGTTGGCGGGCACGTTGCGAGTTTTGAAGGCATAGTAAGTGCAACTCATGATAAGGAGTCCGTTGTAGCCCACTGGGGCCACCACACCTAAGTTGCTGGTGTTGCAGATCAGGAAGACTTCCTTGATGCTGGGGTAGGAAAGGATGGGGAAAGGGGGCTCCATGATGATCAGGGTAATCACCAAGGTCAGCTGCACACTGATCAAGATGGAGGCAATGAGGACTTGGGCCCAAGCACTCATGAAGCGCGGTTTGCGGGTGCAAATTTTTTTCTTGCTCCCTGCTAGGATGCGTGCAATGCGATTGGTTTTGGTTACAAGGGCAGAGTAGCACATGGCAGAGGAAAGCCCCACGAGGAGGCGCTGGAGGTAGCATGAGGTGACAGTGGGCTTAGCAATCAGGGTAAAGGGGCAGATGTAGCCAAGGAAGATCCCGGCAAGTATAATATAGCAAAGCTCCCGACTGGAGGATTTGACAACAGGGGTGTCCCTATAGAGGGCAAAGATAAGCGTAACAAACAGGGTGACCAGGATACCCAGGCAAGAGAAGGCCACTGCCACAATGGACTCAATGTCACGCCACTGCAGATATTTTACAGGGATGGGTTCGCAGCCTAAAGGATACAGAAAAGAAAGACAGATAAGTTTAAATGTGTAGCTAGAGAAAAAGCATTTTTTCCAAAGAGAAACTTTGAATTAACAGATATTTATTTATCAAGTGTATACCCAATAACTCTAACATTTCTGGGGTGGCTTACATACATAATAATGACTTACAAATCATTATAGTTTATCTCTATACCTCCATCCCAATATTGGAAGGGTAGAATTTTTTTACTCTATGCAAAAACTAAATTAGAGAGAAGGAAAGAAGGAAGAAAAGAAAGATCTTGGAATATTTTTGCTATTATTAAGCAAAGCTAGATAATAAAAGGATTAATTATAGTCATGGCTTTTCTTTTAAATATAACCACACACTTTTAATAACCTGTATACCAGTTCTTATTCTGTCTGACATAATCCAGCAGCATGATCATTTGAGAACATGGCTTGGTGGTGTGACCTGTAGAGTCAGAAAACCACATCTATTTGTATTGCATATCATTTTAAAAGTAGCTACATTCTTATTTTCTTAGCATGTTTATGCTAACTGACCAATGTCATGTGCTAACATATTTGATTAGCTAAAAGTTATTGTTTTGAAAGTGTAGGCATGGGAATGTACAGTAATGTCTGTATATGCTTGCATTTTATGTGCCTGCTGTGCACAGGAAAAAGGCACAGACGTTTCCAAGAAATGTACAGGTTGGATGTTTTAAATAATTATTTGTCGCACACAATTTAACTCCCTCACAATGTTCCAGCAGACTCAGTGCTGCTATAGTCAAGCATAATAAGACATGTGGTGATAAACTATTGTAAATATACCTGCTGTTTTAGATTCTTTAAATTATACAACATTTCCAAGCATTTGGAACAAGCTTGAGTTAATGACCTGGAGGCCATCTTTAAGGGGGAAAAATGCCTAAAGACCCTTGATTTATTTGCCACTTTTAATTCAACATTTTCAGAGTGGTTAACAATACCTGATACACACACGCACACACACCAAACAAACAGAAAAAGGCCATGCTGGAAACAATAATAGCAGGGGATAAATACATGGAAGTAAGATGTGGGAAAATAAAAAGTTCTGTGCCTGGCAGATCAAAGGCACTAGATGAGCTTCTAAGAAAAAAGGTTACATGAGTGAGGTGCCACAGCTCTCTTCTCCATTGATCCCCACCTTAAATAGATGGCATGGGCACCCAGAGAAGGGCCTCTGAGGAAGATCTCAGTATATAACAGAGGCGTGCACCAGCCACAAGATTTCAATTCCTGACATGTCCAGGAATGGAGCATCACTCCCTGAAACCCTGGAGAGCAATTCCCAGTTAGTGTCAACAATACGTAGCTCAATGGACCAATGGCTTCACACACACACACACACACACACACACACACGCGGCATTTCCCCTTTGTATTTAAGCACACTCTCCCTCTCAGTTGCAATACCTGTCAGTTCTGTGTTGGGCCACCATCCCAGGTCACAAGCTTTGCATGTGAACTCATCCTGCACAAACTCATTTTCCTTACAAGCTGTGCAGATCCAGCAGCAGCTTACTTCTCCCTTCCTTATAACCTGCAATAACCCCCCCAAAAAACAATGGAAAATGTTATTTAAAAATATATTAAATGGCATCTCGATTTCACTAGAGTAATATAATGTGTAGTGTAGTGAAACACAACCTTGGGAAATAGTGATAACCGAATCTTTCAACTTGTATTCATGTCTCAACTTGCTTGGTCTAAATTAATTTTTTACAAGTACAAATTCTCATTTGTACTTTCCAACACTCTTTCTCGTCTCCCACTCCACAAGCTAGCAAACAAATAAACCCGGAAACTACAATGGATACAGATTTAGTGCATAGGATCACATGGTTTGCATGCAGGTGTTCCCAATGTCAGTCCTTGACATCTCTATATAAAAGAATCCTTGGTTGCAGCAGTGAAGAAGTAGATACCTTTGTCTAAAAACAACTCTTCATATAAATACTGAACTAAATTAGTGATGGAGAACCTGTGGCTCTTTAGATCTTTTCGGACTCCACTAACCTTTAAAACTGAAGCGTTTTTAAAAATTTATTCCCAGTCCCCTTTTAAAGGAACGTTTGCTCCTTCAAGCTAACTTTATGCATGCAATATATTCTCATTAATACCTCCTTTTATGCCACATGAGCATGGTGGATGGTGAATTGCATGAGATACAAACTGCATGAGATACAAACTGGGTTGGTAGATAGGTATTTTGCATGCCGTTCAAAACTGCTTGTGAGGTAGGAGCACAGATCCCACCCAAGGAATCTACTGTTACATTTTACAACTTGCTAATATGCTGGGTATTGATTTGGTTCAGTAACGTTTACATCGCAGATTGTACGCATAATGCCGTCTGCCCCATTAAGGAAAGTCAATTGAGGAAGAAACCAAAGTTCTAATTATACAAACTAAAACCAGGTTTCATGTGCAAGATCAATAGGCTTTCCATGTATCCAAAGGGACAAGCATGTGTTAGAAGTTTAAAGAGAGAATGCTAGTGAAAGGAATTAGTGTCACAGTGGCAGGGTGATACCTAGGAAACAAGCTGAAACTTGGATCCAGCCTCTCCTTCCAAGAGTGGAAGCGGGAGATGACTTCTTATCACTCTCGCTTCAGACCCTCACACCCTCCAACGATATGCTCAGGAGGGCTGGGTCACCACGGGAGGGCATAGAATGGCAAGTTAGAAGGGACCCTGAGAGTCATCTAGTCCAACCCTCTGCAATGCAAGAATCTCAGCTAAAGCATCTGTCAGGAAAAAGCAGCAATGCAAAAGCCAGCTGCAGGTGGCTGGAAAGCAAAACAGGATGTTGATGTGTGGAACTGTACTGGTGGGAAAAAGGGGCAGTCCTTTCTCTGTACTGAGCACCGGATGTTAGCTCAGGGTGTCATCTGACCTGTACTGGAAGTACAGGGGCGGAGCTGTGACTCTACTGCTGGAGTCTGGAGGGTACAGACACGTTTTCTCTGTACTGCTGAATGACAGGAATAAAACATGTAAAAGGACTCCTGTCTGTCTCATTTCCCCTCCCTGGGGGAATGCAGGGAGGGAGAGAAGGAGGAGGGTGTGTCCTGCTCACGTTTGAGGAGGATCGCCGATTTATGACCTTGCCTGCCGGGAGCCGCAGACGGAAGGTCAACAAGGATCCCAGCCGAATGCCTGGGAGTGAGGCCAGTTACCCGTGACCTCAGCTGGAATCCTGACAGCATCCACGACAGATGGCCATCCAACCTCTGCTTTAAAACCTCCAACAAAGGAGAGGATAATAATAATAATAATAATAATAATAATAATAATAATAATGCTGTTCACATGGTTCCTGGAAGCAAAACAAATTTTTGCAAAGATATGCAGATTTACTGAAATGTTATGTGAATCTTTCTTATTTATTTATTTATTTATTTATTTATTTATTTATTTATGGCACTCTGTCTCAAGGGATGGCTACGATTTATCTTAACCAGGCATGTCCCACAGGTTGGTTTAATATGGCCCCTGTGGCAGTTTATTTCCTGGGGTAAAATCCTTTAAAAAGGCCCCTTTTTGTCGGCCCCTACGGCCCTTCACTTTATCAAATCTGGCCCTCCTTGAAAGAAGTTTGGACACCACTGATTTTAACAGTAACTCCCCCACCCGCCGCACAATAGAGTTACCTCAGATGAGCAAGCACTGGCAACATACCTTAATTTGACCCTTCAAACAGGGGTCACTACACACCGACCGGACCATTCCACTTTTGTTCATCTGAATCTTATTGTCATCAATATTCAACACCCCTTCATGCCAGGTCCCAATATAAACATAATCATAATGGTTAGCTTCTATGTGCTGTAGGTTCATGATGTCATACCTGGGGGACAAGAGCAGAGTGCGGTAAGTCAAATTAAACATTTCTAGGCAGACCAGAGTCTCTTTTTCCTGTTCTGCTCAGCTTCTAAATGGAAGCCTTCTTCCAATTAACTTCTTTCAGCTCATGCTCTTCATGTGAAATCAAATCTTTAGAAGTTACTGTTGGCCACAACTTCCCTTCAGTTTGTCAGGATCAAGTCAGGGCAATGAAATAACTGGCTTAAAGATAAGCTAGGCAACAACTTGGGGTACCAGAATTCCAGGGCACCTGCCTATTAATGTAAATTTATCAAAGAAAGAACCACCGTCTTGCTGGTACTTTTGGCTTTAGCAGCATGGAGATGCCATCCTGTGTCGGTGATTGTCTGTGTTTCATTTAAATTAAGTAATATAAAGCACAATCATGCAATGCTGAGTTATTGAAATAAAAATGGAAATAAGGAAATAATTGCTTGTATGATTTTAATTTTAAGAGAGAAAAAAAGCTTGGTGGTTATTTATTTGTATTATTATTGTCACTTTTCCACATTAATGTGTTCAAAGCAGCTCATAAGGCTAGAACAGAAATGCAAATTAAAAGCACCATTACAAGAAACCGACTCTAGGATGGATTCACTGCATTCAAACAAACAAACAAACCGTAGTTCATTTCAATAATACTAGTATTTTAAATTCACTGCAAAATCTGCAGCATCAGTCCTTAACACACAGTATCAGATGATGTTATTTATCACTTTCTTTATACAGGGAGAAGCTTTCTGACTGAATATATTTTAAGTGTCTGAAGAAATCTCTGTCGTCTTTTTAGCAGTGTCTGAAAGGGAAGAGTAAGGAAGAACTGCTGCGGTGTGGTCACCAGGGGTTTGAACTATCAGTGGCTCTCCAACACTCGTGGGGCATAGCACTAGTTTTATCAGTCTCCATTTGTAATCTTTGTATGCAACAGCCACTAAAATTCCATTGGCCCTTCAAACTGAACCTCCCCATTTTGCCTGTGAATGAGGCAAGTCCCAGGTTGAAAGAAGTGGTTCTGTCATTGATAAGATAAGCCTGACGGCTCAGGGACCATTCTTTTCTTTTTCCTGGCACCTTCTCTCAGGGAACAGCAGGCAAATCCTTTTAAAGTGATCTGGCAGATGAGCCACCTGTCTTTGTTAAACCTGTGGAGGTCCAACCCGTGTTCTCATTGACTTACGGAGGCTTCTGATGATGTGCTCTGAGAATCCTTGACATAAATTAATCATAGGGTTGTGTTTAATAATGGATGGAAGGCGGCTCTGCAAGCATCTCATGAACATTTAGTTATCCAAGTGGAAAATCTGCTGTTCGCCTGCTCATGGGAGGTAGGCTATGTTTGCAGAAGACCAAAACAAAGTCAGCCTACATGCTTCCAAAGGCTTTTCATCCTCTGCCCACGCTCCTTGCCCACCGCATACCAGCACTACATTGTAAGGAGTTGTTTGCTGCCACCACGATATGCTGCTTTTTCTCCTTACAGGGAAAAGGGATTGTGCAAAAGGGAAGATTGACAGCAGTAATTTCAAGGTGGGGAAGAAAGAAGTAGGAGTGAAAGGAGCAGAGGAAGGAGGAGGCGGAATCACCACTGAGTCTAGACAGACAAGCCGGTTGTTGAGATAGAGAAGAAAAGATGGTTGTGGGTGGCAAGTGTTTTGATCAAGATTCAGGGACAGGAGAAAGAAGCAGCTAGAAACCCTTTACTTTGCTTAGAAATGGCAAGAGACAGGATTCTTTCGGGGCAGCCGCTTGGTCTGTTTAGCTGGTGGCTTTAGACTCAGGCAAAGGCATTTTTTCCCTTGAGTGTCACAACCATACAGATGCAGAGAAAAACTGTACAGAAAAGCCAGACAGGTGCTTGTGTCCTGAATAGTAATGAGGGGCAGGCAAATCAAACGGATTCTGAAGAGCAGAAGGACAGTGCCCCAATCTTTTTCTCCCCTTGAGGTTGAAACAAGATAACTCCTGTCTCACATTTCTGCGAGTCAATTGTAAACTGTATTTTCGGAAGATTTCATGCCCCAAAGTTCCAAGGGCATCTTACTTCAGTTTCCGTATGCTTAGATGTAAATATTTCAAGTAATTTTTTTCTGAGCTTTCCCCCAGTTTGCTAGGGGCTCTTAAAACAACAGGGAATGTGGGAAACTATGGTTTGTGCAAACCATAGCTAGTTATCAAACCAAACTAGACCCTGGTTTGATACCATGGTTTGCTACCAGACTGCAGTTTGCATTATGAAACAAGGCACAGTTTGTTATAAAATGCAAACTCCTGTGGTCAAAAAAGAGGAAATGTATCATTAAAAGAAGGTGGGCAAAACAGGACACAAAATTTGCATAAGCTGATTTATAGTGTTGCATGCCATCCCAATCTCTGAATGGTGTGAGATTCCAGGAGTTCCAGGCACTTAGTCAGGGTTTGTCTTTCCTTGTGCTTTGAAACGTTCTGTTTCTCTCTCTAGCTTGCTGCTTTCCTTCTAGATCACTTCACTGCCACTTCTGCTCCAAACTCTGTCCTTTTCTGCTGAGGGAGTGGACCCCACACATTTGCTAACTTACACTGAGCCCCTTAAACCTCATCACCTCACCAGGAAACTAGCTTGGCTATTTCCCAGAATTAGAACATTTTATTAGTTTTTAACGCGTGCTGGATCCAGGGATTATGGGGTCTGGCACCCCTGCCCCCCAAAACTCATAACACTATGTATAGATACAAATTTGGAAAGAATTGCTATAATTTAAATAGAAATACAAAAATCTCATCATGGCAAGGAAGACTTTAGACCAGTGCAGTTGCTCAGTCTGTTGCACAGTTGTCAACTGTTGTGTGGCATCTTCAAGGCACCTGCTCTCCCTTCTTACAGTTCTTGATCTTAGACTAGACAGCTCTTAAACTAGAGGATGACTTCAAATAGAGGCCTGCCTTCGTAAGTGTTGGTGCTGACTTTTAAAGCCCTAAGTGGCCTTGGTCCAGTATACCTGAAGGAGTGTCTCCACCCCCAGCGTTCTGCCCGGACACTGAGGTCCAGTGCCGAGGGCCTTCTGGTGGTTCCCGCGCTGCGAGAAGTTACAGGGAACCAGGCAGAGGACCTTCTTGGTAGTGGCGCCCTCCCTGTGAAATGCCCTCCCACCAGATGTCAAAGAGAAAAATAACTACCAGCCTTTTAGAAGACATCTGAAGGCAGCCCTGTTTAGGGAAGCTTTTAATGTTTAACAGACCATTGTATTTTAGTATTTTGTTGGAAACCGCCCAGAGTGGCTGGGGGAACCCAGCCAGATGGGCGGGGTATTATTAATAATAATAATAATTAGAAGGCTATTCTCATTAAAGCAGGATGCATTAGCACCCTGGGCAGCACACAAACCTGATGCACATTGTCATGACAACATGGTTTGTTACATCTGTAATGTCACCTTACAATCTTATGCTTGTCCTATTGAGTTCAGTGGGGCTTAGTCTGCAGCCTTGATGACATGCCTGTTGTTGACTGAGCCTAATTCTAATGTTCTGCTTTTGAGCATATAGTGGACACGAAAACCTGACTAGAATTTGCAATGTGTTTTGATGAAGTACAGATAGATGGCCAGTCAAACCTGTGGCCTCTAATCTGCCCATAAAATGCCAGCTATTTATCACACTTTGCCAGATGCTCAAAAAGCCTCCCAGTTTTGGAAACCCCAGGCTGCATAAACATCATTTATCTTTTTTCCAGAAGCCAGTTATCTTCTGTGAAGGAACATTAGATTAGCCTGTTTTGATGCGCTGGTGAAGGACTCAGGGCTATTTATGTCTCACCTGAAGAATTTCCCCCTTTAATATTTGCTATAGATCTTTACTACGGCTAACACCAGCCTGCAGGGATATAGTCATTTAATATTTCTTAAGTACATAGTTTGCAGTTAGTGCAGAATGCAGCTGCACGATTGCTAAAAGGAATGAGACTTTGTAAGCATAGAACACCTGTGCTCAGGTGTCAACACTGGTTGCCAATTTGCTACCGGGCTAATTTCAAGGTGTTACTATTAGTATATAAAGTCCTTAACAATTTGGGACCAGTTTACCTGTGAGATCACCTTACCCCATAATATGTCTGCTCAACCACTTTGATGTGCAGAACTGCCACTATTACAAGTGCCACCCAATACCAGTTCCTAATTTGTGTGGCAGCATCTATACTCTGGGAACCTGCCTAGTGACATCAGGTAAGTGCCTTCACTGCACTGTTTTCAGCACCTGCTAATCTGTTTTTAGTTTATTGCTGTTTTTACTTTAATTTTTTTGAATATTTTAAATAGTTGTTTTTACAGCATGCTAGTTGGGACGGATGGGAGTTGTAGTCCAAAACATCTGAATTGGGGCTGGTTAGCAAATGCTGCGCTGGAGTACTGGATATCATATATGAATCATGTTTTAGAACAGAACTTTGCTTTCTATCATTAATTTGATACACACAGTATGCAAAAAATAAAAACATTTATACCATCTGACAGTCTACAGAATTTATTTAAGTTGTGGCTCGTAATTAGATCCATCAAAGAAGTCAATTGTGAAATAATCAGCAAAGCATAAAATGTTTTTGATATGTATTCTTTCATTTTATTTTGTTCCTGCTTTGATACCTACTGAATATATTTGTATAGAAACATGGTCAAATATAAAGGCCTCTGCTATTTCGTCAATGAAGAAAATAAATGTAATTAAGAATTCTTAATATAAAAATGAGTGATTCTTTGTGAATAAACTTATATGGAGTGCATTCTTGTTCAGCTTTGCACACCTTATATTAAGCCTTTGAGTCCACCAGAGGCTTCTTACACAAGTGGTGTTTGCTCATTTTTTTATAGGTGTTACCTTTTTGTTGTATTACGTTGCAATGCTGTAGCAAAATGTGTGAATTTGAAGCTTAATAGCATAACAGTATTTTCATATAACTGAACTTTAAACCTCTACTGCAAGAAATTAACATAAAAACATTCTTATTTTAAAAAAGTATGAAAATGAATTATTTCCCCCCCAACAGTTTTTTACATGAAACTTTTTTTGGTTTTATTTTTGCTTCATTGGAATACCTTCTTTATTGGTGCCTAACGCTATCATATGAAGAAGAAACTCAATGGCCTTTTCTTTTGTTGATTAACATGGTGGTTGGCTAAGTTGCTCCCCTTTACTGGTACTATCCATCTGCTGTACTACATAGCAGAGATGGAGTACCTGCGGTCCTCCAGACGTTGCTGAACTACAACTCCCATTATCCCTGACGATTGGCCATGCTGCTTAGGGCTTATGGGAGTTGAAGTGCAGCGGCAACTAGAGGAGCACAGGGCCCCCCTCCCCATCCCTGATTTAAATGTTAAATGTATCCCTGTTAAATGTATCCCCATCTTGCTTCAATTGTACAAGCTAGGATTATTAACAAGGCAAGACGCCATAGTTGCTTACCTTCCGGGAGCATCTCCGTTCTCATCAATTCGAACTTCCTCTCCTGAAACGCCGATGAATGAAGAATTGAGCAGAAAATCCAAGAGTTTGTTTCCATCAATGGGCTTCATGGCATCGCACAGTCCAATGTGTCCTGGGCAAAGGGCATGATGCATACTTTGGAGGCCGTGAGCCATAGCATAGATGGCATTGATAACAAATCCCATTTTACTGTCCTGGACATAGTTTTCTTCCAAACTTTCATTGCCTATAAGTTAAAGATATTGCATAGGATGAAATTTAAACATGCAAAAATACCAGACCTTATTTATATATAAACATTGATTTTTTTTTAAGGGAACCTGTGAAGGAAGTTCAGTGCACACTCACATGCTGCTTCCCACTTCTAAATTACCCCCTCAAAAAGTGACTGCCCTTTTCTTCTTTTTAAAAGGGTCTGGGATTCTGTTATTCCCATTTGTATATAATGCACTGTTAGCCTCTCCTGCATCTCCTTTTTTCACTATTCTCCTCTGATAAGATGTCCCCATACATATCACTGAAAGGAAGACATGCGATCACAAAAAAAGACTCATATGTTCGCTTTCAGTGCTTCTGTGCCATTCTCAAAGCCTCCCTCATGTATTGGAGGGGGCCCTCAATTGTGTCTTATGCCAGAAGAGATAAATCCAAAACGTCAGCCTTCTTTCATTAATCCTTCATGGGACAGCTCTTTATCTCTCTGTTTTCACGCAATAGAAAATATGACAATTCTATTATGATCCTTACGAGCCTATTATGCAAAGTTGTCTTCTCTGCTTGCACCTATGGCTTAGTATCAAGTACACCATCATCCCCAATAGCATCAAAGTGTTATTTTCATTATGTGTGGCATCTGCGTGCTCCTCCACCACATTTTGGGGGAAAATATGTATCAATGTCTAGCGGTGGCAATGTAAATATCTGAAAGTTTTGTGTTTTGTGCAAAAAAAGAAAGAAGGTATTTGAAACTTCTTAATATTTAGGCAAAAGGACCAAGTGATCAAACAGCACACTTAGGCTCTCCTTAGTCATATCTTGAGCAAGGTGGGTGATTACTGCCTCCCCCTAGGTTGCTCTCAAACACAAGTAAATTTGACAAAAACAATGTTCTCCATTCAGCAGCCATGCTCACAGCCTAACATTTCTGATAATCTCAGACTGGAACACTGTTACTTGTATGTAAATCACAATGAATTTCAGTGCAATGGCATCACCTCCATAGCTGCTCAAATATTGCTCCAGGAAAAGTATAAAGCTTCTTTACAGAACAGTGCAAGCAAAGCATCTCCCAGCGGAATAGGTATCAGTTATGTTAACATGCTAAAAAGCAATGGCAGATAACCCACAGCCCAGTGGTGTACATTGGCTGTGGATTATCTGCCATTGCTTTCTGTGGACTCCCAAGACCCATCACCATATGTTATTTTTAAAAAGAAATAAATTTATTAGTATTATTATTATTTTAGTGTTGGTATGGGTCTTCCACTGTGGTGTCATTAGGCCAAAGGGTTTTTGCTTTTCTTGCTCTGCAGGCTCCCCATTTTGATTTGTGTGTGTGTGTGTGTGTGTGTGTGTGTGTGTGTGTGACAACTCCCCTTATAAATACAAACTCCCCTCTCAATTTATCATTTTGTAAAAACATAAAAAACTTCAACTGTGGGCCACTATAACCCTTGGCTTGAGTAAGGCTAGGCCCCTTTGTTCTAAAGCAAAGCCATATGTGTAGAAGTTTTAAAGCATTTCTGAAGTAACATTGGAGGAATCACATGGAACTGACACTCAACTGTTTCAAATTGAGATGTCAGAACCTTTCCTTTTTACATTACAAAGGAGGTTAATTGAAAACATTAATTAATCAATGCATTCTATTGCAACTGTAGAGATTAAACTGTCCCAGATCTATTCACACTGTGCTATTGATTGAGGTTGTGAAGATAGTGGTGGTTATTGATTGCAACACAACCTTCAGTTTCCCCCCTAAAAAGTTGTTTTGGCTAGCTAATAATAGCTGCAACAACCAGAGAGGTGGTGGTGCAAAACATGGGCTGCTAACAGCAAGCAAGGCAACCTGTCTCTGAATTACTTGGATTTACAGAGTTGGAAGAAATCATGGGGATCATCTAGTCAAATCCTTCCTCTCAATGCAGGATTTGCAATGCAAGTTGCATCTGTAGCATCCCTGATGGATAGCCATCCAATCTCTGCATAAATACTGCAAACAAGGAAGAGTCCACCACCTCCTGACTCAATCTGTTCCACTGTTGAACTGCTCTCACCACTGGGAAGTTTCTAGTGATACTTAGCTGAAAGGAGTTTTCTGGACAGATCTGGAATACTTCATTTGGCAGCAGTGTCTGGGCAAATGTATGACAGCCCAATAGGCAGTGCTGTTTTGGCCAAAAAAAGCTGAGCAACTTTTCTATCTGGATTTTCACTGTTTGAAATATGGCAACCCTATCAAAGGTCCACCTAGTCTAGCACTCGGTTCTCACAGTGGCCAACCAGATGCCCATGGGAAGCCTGTGTAATCTCTACTCATTGGTTCTAGTCCTGTCCTTGGAGAAAACAGGGAACCAGCCCATCTTCTCCAGACCGTAGAGTCTTTGTGAATGATAACAATCATTGTAGTTATGGACACAAAGATCTAGAGCAGGGCTGTGGGACTCCTACTCCCAACAGCCCAGCCACAATGGCCAGTGGTCAGGGATCGTGGAAGTTGTAATTCAGCAATGTCTGGAGGTGTTCCAGCCTTGAGCTAAACTCTCAATCCAGCACTGTGATGTGAATGAACTGTTTAGCTTTACCTAAACACTGCAGCTAATGGGTAAGAACAGCACAGTCAAAGCATATATGTACTGGGCTCAGTCTGCTACTTATATAAAGCATTAGAAAATGAAATTCCAATTAACTTCCCTTCTATGTTCATTTGCTACAAAACTACTACTTACTTTTTATGACCAGTAAACATGACTGCTGGTAGGGATTAATAATCGCTGGAACAAGTGACTTTCCCTTGAAAGAACATGCCACTTTTTAAAAAGAAACATGGGGGCTCAGCTCATTAATATATGCAATAATAAAGTGTGAATTAGTTTCCCATTCTTTTGGGAGCATCGGACGACAAATTTCATTACATTAGAGCTGAAGAAATTATGTTAGCCATGCATGAGAGTCAGAATTATTCAGATGTGTTTAACCTATAAAATGAAGCCTTTCTGGAGTAGAACTACCACTCTGGTTGTGCTTACACAACTTTCTTTGTATTATTACTATTAATTTTAACTAGTTTTTCATATATAATATCATACAATATATACAATTCTCTATATAAAGCTGAATATAGTTATAGCAACTGATCAAGCATACCCAGCTCACTAACATTTTACTCCTAATTTATTCAAATCTTTCTATAAAGGTATGCGGTGTTTTGACCCGCATTAATACATGCCTAAATTTATTGTGCTCTCCATACTACGACAGGCAGTGTTTTTACTATAGGGCAACTCCATGCTTCAAAGTACTTGATAATGAGGCATGGCAGGAAACTCGGTGTCCTTCCGTTGGACTGTGATTCCTGGATGCCCTACACAGCATTCAAAAGTAGGGGTTTATTTCTAAAGAAATACAGGAAAATACCAGTTCTGTGATGATATTATTGTTTAGCATTTTTTTCTACTTTGTGCCTATGCAAACACTATGTAATCTTTGTGATTGCATGTAACCTTA
The DNA here is from genome assembly GCF_965112155.1 of Podarcis liolepis. NCBI lineage: Eukaryota > Metazoa > Chordata > Lepidosauria > Squamata > Lacertidae > Podarcis > Podarcis liolepis. The sequence continues at coordinate 65,978,025 of NC_139557.1, read as the reverse complement.
AACCATTTTTTAACACAGCACATACAACCAATCCCCTCTCTCTCTGTACAGCTGATTTCGTTTCTGTTTCACAGAGTCTCAGTTTGTCACTACATAGTTACTACAGGCTGTGTTTTATCATGAACTCTGGTTAACTAAACAAGCCAGCTTCCTAACTTGTGGTTTCAGTTTGGCTTGTTTTGAAACTGACCAGGGTTTGTTTTAAACCACAATCACTGGTTTCAAGCAAAAATTTGTGAAACTGAAACTAAGCACTGGCAAAGACTTTCTGCCAGTCATGTGAGAGAAAGACAGAGTAAGGAGAGTTGGTGATCCCAAGGCTTTGCTTGGGCTTAAACCATGATTTAGCAGGACCGGGCCTCTTTTCACAGAGGATCTTGGAATCTTACAGGTGGATAACATAATAACGAGAGCTCTCTATGCAGAATGGTTTTGCACACAGGCACTCCTGCAAACCTTAAACTGAATGTGTGTAGTTGGTGCCATCTGAATGGCTCCTCCACACATTGGGATGACACCCAAAGAGAGCTAAGCTGTGTTGTTACCAAGATATCTTATTAATAAAATGATTAACATATCTAAATAAAATGATTAACAGATTGTTACTGCAACTGAGACACTATGGCCAGGGGACAGGCAAATGTATGTAGACTTTTGGCCAGAGACTGTGGCCAGAGGTTAACAAATCAAATCATTGTTCAGCCATGAGGTCAGTGGTGGTCCTGGCAGCTTCAGTTGTTCCCCATCTGGTATCAGCCTAGTTTATGGAGCCACTGGGGGCGGGGTGGACAAAACAGTGGAAAATACTGTATATAGAAAATATTGTATACATTGTAAAATAAAAAGAAAAAAAGATCCTTGGGTACCAGATGCATATAAAAAGAGAAATTATTTGAAATTATTATTTCACGCCACACCAATCTCTGAGTGGTGTGAAATTCCAGGGTTTCCAGGAATTTACTCAGGTTTCATGTTTCCTTTTGGAATGAGGCACAGCAGAGATTGTGGTGCCTTTATGCCATATGGTTTATTTACACATATATAGAACCTGAGCCTACGATGGAGGGGTTCACAGCATTAGCACTCTTCTTTCATAGTCTCAGAAATCAAACATGGCTCTTTCTCTCTCTCCAGCTCTCAACTCAGGCTTTTTCTTTCCACCATTTGCCATCTTGCACAGAACCTCCTTTCTTTTGTTTTCTGAATGGGCCATCACCCAGGCAATCACCTCAGCACAGGAACCCATTGTGGCTTATATTTTAACACTTCCTAGATCTAGGGGTTAAAAGGATCTTGCCTATAGCCTACTTCCCTCACCCAACTCATAACATTATAATGTGTTTTCACTGCTAGGAAGCTTTTTGCTTCGCATACTACAGACTTAAACAAAATCAGTGCTCCCTGCCATATGCTGAGTCAAGCTCCTTTTTAGCTGGAATACAATAAACTTCACCTTTCTGCAAGCAGCAACTGGAATTAAAATACATCACACAAGCACTTTGCGGAGGTCTGAAATGCATTAAGTATCTGGGAGCTTGAAGGGCACCTGAAGCAATAATGAGTTCAAAAGGCTGCAGACGTCACATCCAAGACGTCACTAAGTAAGAGTGGTTTCATTCCAGTGCTCTGAAGTATTATTTTATTTGCCAAGAAAACAGAGGCTTTGCCCACCCACCCATTCAAAGCCATTGACATAATTCAAGTTTGCCTTGTTAATAATGAGAGAGTAGAATCACAATAGCTGTTAAATGATCTGCATTCTAAATACTGAAAACAAAACTGCCTCATGTCATATAATAGGTTATTTGCGTGTCAAGGTCCCCAATACACCCCAAAGGAAAACACAATTGACACCTAATTTTTGTTTAATTTTTTTTGGCATAATTTTGGCCACAACTTTATTCAAATACAGCAATGTGAGTGGTTGCTTAGGCATTGGTAGCACTAACTGCCCCCACACGGGGACAGCTCTGACATTCGCACCCCCTGCGAAGTCATGAAAGGTAAGTCACCTGGGGAGAGAGATGGGACTGGGAACCATGCCTCACCTCTCCCCAGCATGCTCCCGGGGGCTTGCGTGGCCCTAGCCCCTTGCCAGCGGGTTTCGGACAAAAGCATGGGGGAGCCCCTGGGTTCCTTTAATGGTAAAACCCTTCAGCAGCAGCAGCAGCATTTTGGAGGTGCAGGCACAGCCGAATCCATACCCCTCCACCACCAGCAGCATTTTGGGGGGCAGGCACAGCTGAATCCATACCCCTCCCCAGCAACTAATTCCAGACCAATGCCTAACCGCAAACCTTACAAGTTGTGACGATTTGCTACGCGGTAGGCGAAAACCAAGTGGCACACACTAATCAGCCAAATGGCAAAATTCCTACTGGGCCCCTGCCCCAAAGCAGATGACCCCATGACAGGCAACAGCAAGGTCAAGCAAACAGCCTAACATTAGGGAAGGGAGGGCGGGTGATCCGAAGCACGCAGCGAAAGAGGACGTCCGTTGCTGCGTGCCTTGTATTTAACAAATAGGGCTGTCAATCACTAAATGGCAACATGTAATTTTCCCCAGTAACAGCCCGCCCCTGCTTACGAGTTGGCCAAACCATCTGCCCAGAAACAGCAAGGTGTCTTGGAATCCCCAACCGCAACACGTGCTCTCCGTGATGGAGAACACGCTATATTGGATGTGGCTTGGGACAGTGCCACAGTGCTAGCTTACTGGCAGTTGCTTGCCAGAAGAGGAAGACAAGGTGGTGGGGCCTATCATGCTCTTTCGGCACAACCTGCCTCACACATTTGTGTTAGGGAATCATTCTGGCAGAAACAGATAGAAGTTTCTAGAAGGTTCCAGGTTCCATAACATTTGTGGCACTTTAAGCATGCCTATAAAAGGAGGAACGATCGGTTTCACTTTTGCCTGACACCTGATGGCAGATGGAAGACGTCTGACGAGGAGAGCTGCATCAGGACTGCTAATGAGATGGCGGACTGTTCCTGTAATTATGCCGTGCTGAAGAGACAGAAAGACTTTAACTGAAAGAATGCCGTTAATAGCTGTTTGCTTTAACGAATGTAAATATTTTGCTACCAGAATGCTTTTTATGACCGGTCAGGTAATAAATCTCTTGACCGTGATATCAAGGCATCGTTGAGTGATTTATCACAGAATAACTCCAGTCTACTGTTCACTGCTTCTGAGGAAACGACAACTCTGCTAAATAGTTGGAAAACAGTTGACTGAGGTGCCATTATAAAAGTATCTGTGCAGCGAAAGTGTGATGGGCGGTGTTTTAATAGGCTGTTGTGATGGTAAAAATGGGGGGGGGGTGAACCATGTACATGCCCCCACTTGTGCTCCTTGAAATGGGCTTTATAAAAATAATACATTGTTATATTTTCTGGAGAGATAAAGAGACCTTGATTTTGAGTGTGAGGCCTTTAGGTCTGAAACCCTCATGCATATATACTATTATTTATTGTGATTTGTTTTATAATACCCTGTGAAGCTGCAAAATATCTAGCAGTACTTGATGTATTTTCAAGAAGTACCTTTAAAATAAAGCACTTATATTGATTTAAAAGATTCAGTGGGTTTGGAATGTCACTTTAAACCTGAATAGCAGAGCTATTGACATTTAAATACCTTTGTCTGTATTACATAGAATATAGAGTTAGGAAGCTCAACAATATTGCTTGGAAGATATTATACATTTACTAGTAGGAACCTTCAACAGCGTATCTCCAGCTGTCCCTAATAGGAATGCTCCTTTTTAGCACTACAGCCAGCCTGCAACAGCAGCCTTGTAGTGCTGCTTGGGGCTTTCAATATTGGGGGACACCACACAGACACATTTTTCTTTCTTTCTTACATTTCTGAAACCTTCCCCTGCTTTGCTGTGCTGCAGGTTCTGGCCAAGCTCTCAGCCCCAAAACTATGTACCATATTTTTCGCCCCATAGGGCGCACCGGCCCATAAGGCGCACCTAGTTTTTTGGGGGGTAAATAAAGGGGAAAAAATTTATTCCCCCCCCCCAAGGTGCGAGGCTGGGGCGGAGGAAGCCCGAGCTTCCTCCGACCCCAGCCCCCAGAACAGGCTGCTCTCCGCAAGCCGTGGGAGCCCTCCTGCGGCTTGCGCAGAGCTACCTGAAGCCCTGGCACGACTGCTCAGTGCGCAAGGGCGTCGGGATAAGAGGCAGTGCTGCGCAAGCCGGGGGAGCCCTCCTGCGGCTTGTGCAGAGGTACCCGAAGCCCCGGCACGACTGCTCAGCACGCCAGGGCTTCGGGATAAGAGGCAGCTCTGCGCAAGCCAGGGGAGCCCTCCCGCGGCTTGTGCAGAGGTACCTGAGGCCCCGGCGCGACTGCTGAGCGCGCCGGGGCATCGGGATAAGAGGCAGCGCTGCACAAGCCGCGGGAGGGCTTCCCCGGCTTGCACAGCGCTGCCTCTTATCCCGAAGCCCCGGCGTGCTCAGCAGTTGCTTCGGGTAGCTTCAGGATAAGAGGCAGCTCTGCCAAGCCGGGGGAGCCCTCCCGCGGCTTGCGCAGAGGTACCCGAAGCCCCGGCGCGACTGCTCAGCACGCCAGGGCGTCGGGATAAGAGGCAGCTCTGCGCAAGCCAGGGGAGCCCTCCCACGGCTTGCGCAGAGCTACCCGAAGCCCTGGCGCGACTGCTCAGCGAGCCGGGGCTTCGGGGTGCAGACAGCTCTGCCCAAGCCATGGGAGCCCGGGGGAACTCCTGTGGGCTCCCACGGCTTGCAGATAGCTTCCTGAAGCCTGGAGAGGGAGAGGGGTCGATGCGCACCAACCCCTCTCGCTCTCCAGGCTTCAGCGAAAACCTGCATTCGCCTCATAGGACGCACACACTTTTCCCCTTCATTTTTGGAGGGGAAAACGTGCGTCCTATAGGGCGAAAAATACGGTACTTTATTTCTCTACAGCAGTCGAGGAAAGTCTCTGGAGACTGGAAAAGGGTACCTGGGGTATTTTTCCTTTCGTCCCTTCTGAAAACTCCCTATAACATCTGCCAACACTTTTGACATCTTCTAGGATATTAAGGAAGACTGACAGGCCAGTACACCCCTCCCTACTTTCCTCCCCATGAACCCTAAACATGCCATGTATTTACCCACAACCAAAGTTGAGCCAGAAGTTGTTAGAAAATGTTTTTCTAAGAAAAATTCAAAAATCCCTTTCCACTTCCTAGAATATTCTCCACCTTCTTTTGTGGCTGCCACCTATTTCTCCCTACAATGCCCTAGAGCCAACACAAATTAGGGGAGATGAGGGAGAAAGAGTCTGTGCCGTGAAGTTAGCCCCACTTCCAATAAATTGGTGAATTTCTCCTTTACCCAGAGAATGAATTTGTCTGACACAAATATTGTAAAATATTGAGAGGGGGGAATTTATACCCTCAGTGTTCCATGGAACACAGGAACCACTGAACTAAGGGTCATGTTTCTTTTTTCTTTTAGTTTACAAACTTATATACTTATGCATACCTTGAATATTACCTGCCTAGGTATTTTATGTATTTATTTTATCATATGCATCCTGCTTTTCAGTGGATGAGGTTTCTAGAGTGGGAGAAGTTTCAAGAGAGGGGAAGGAAAAGGACATATTTCCCTCTTTCCAGCTCTTTTGAAACCTCTTGCTTTGCCATAAAGAGCTCAGATTTAGGGAAGTTTCTGAAAAGGGGAAGTTCAGTATTCTAGCCCTTCATGGAAAGCCCGTGGAAACATAGTCAAGTCCTTCTGAGGAGCCAATATATGGGAACCAGGAACATCATTCTTCCAGAAATGAGTATTAATTATCAATAAGAAGGGAATGTAAGTGGTAGGTGAGAGGACAGAAGTAAATTTTCCCCAATGGTTTAGCTACCAGAGTATTTTCTATAGTGATGGGATATTTTGAAACAAGCTGTAGTTTTATCTGCTGTACTACATAGCATATCCATTTTATCTGCTGGCACAAACACTTTTAGGATTCTGAGCCATCTAATATGGAGAAGAATGTGTTGATTTTGTAGTTTCAATGAATTATGGCATAGCCTAAAGTTTCAATTCAAGCAACTATTCAAATCAGTTACTAATGCATTGTATTCAGATCATATGAACAGGAAACACTGCATGGACCTATAGTCCTTTTGAGTCCAGCCCACTTCAATTTACCTTTTCATGTCTCAAGATTGAAAGAGATCCAGATACACACATTAATTACTGTACAGTATCTCAAATAGCATTCACAAAGGAGAAAGGACTAGATTTTGCCCACAAGAGGGAGCACATCATTCTTCTCTGCCATGAACTTTTGTTTCTTGCTCAGAGACACAGCTGGAAAATTGGGGAAAGTAAAACATTCAACAATTTGGAATCCTTCAGCTGACACGGACATTGGTGTCACCAGGCTCTATTCAATGTTAAAATTAGAATGTCTCACTCTCAGCGGAAAAAACAGGCATCTTAATATTTATTCCATTTAATTTCCAAGGGATAATATTAGAAAAGGTGAAATTAATGCCAAACCCTCAACCCAGTTAATGAAGCAAATTAGTTATCAAAAATTGAGGTAAGCAAAAATGAAGGTCAAGCTTGTATGGTAGCTCTAGCAGACTTTGACAGAAATGAGATTTCCTCATTCCTGAGGTAAAGGAGATGGAGGGAAACCGCTGCTGGGTTTCTTTCAGCAGTGGTGGACAAAAATGAGTCCACCTTCCTCACAGGTCTGCCACAAATCCTACATATTTATTTGGAGAGACAATCCCTCATATGTTTTTCCCCACAGCATTAAAAAAATGGAAAATAGGAAAAGGGTGGCAGCCCTAAAATGCTGCCAGTAGTCCACTGGATGCCATTATCAAAAAATGGCGCTACTCTCTTCATCAAATGCTGACATCAGCATCCATATACACATCTGAACACAGCAATGTGTGTTTTCCCTGTACATCTGCTTCGTCAACACTTCCCACTTAATTACACAGTTATGCCATGGAAAATGTAGAATACAGAGTTGAAGCAGGTATTACCAAATTTTTGAAATTTAAACTCATCAACATTTCCAATGTTGAGTGCAACATTTTATCCTCCTGAATTTGAGTACATTTTATTTATATATATATATATATATATATATATATATATATATGCAGGTTTTGGTGTCCTCGGGTGTCTTCCCGTGTAAAAGTTGGGGTGTCTAGGCGACGTTTCGACGAGGTCTCACTCGTCATCTTCAAGATGACGAGTGAGACCTCGTCGAAACGTCGCCTAGACACCCCAACTTTTACACGGGAAGACACCCGAGGACACCAAAACCTGCATTCCTGTACCCGTGAAAATCTACGAAAACATATATATATATATATATACTGTATCTTAGGAGCTGTCTGCAAAACATTTCAGATATTCAATACTATTGTGTATATAGGTAGTTAAATATGAAATACTATTAAATATACTTTTGCAAGGTATCTGATAAAATGTATGGAGCCAGTAGTATCATGCAAGAAACCTTTCATTTACCATACTCATGATTTCCTTTTTCTTTGGAAGCACTGTGAGGGTTTCTAAATAAGAAACCTCTGGCTAACTGGGTGAACAACCGCCTCACAAAGGTTAGCTCAATTTGAACTATCAGCTAGTAACACACCATGATTAAGCTATCACACTAGCTCTCTGTTGTGAGCTACCAGACAGAGAATTAGCCTTACTAGAGGCGTAGTAACGGAACCAGTTACAAGATCAGCACATAATTTAAACTATGGAATTTGCTGCCATAGAATGTAGTAATATCCACCAATTTGGAAGGCGTTAAAAGGATTTAAACAAATTCATGGAGGATAAGGCTGTCAATGTCTAATAGTCATGATCATAGAATCATAGAATCATAGAGTTGGAAGAGACCACAAGGGCCATCGAGTCCAACCCCCTGCCAAGCAGGAAACACCATCAGAGCACTCCTGACATATGGTTGTCAAGCCTCTGCTTAAAGACCTCCAAAGTAGGAGACTCCACCACACTCCTTGGCAGCAAATTCCACTGTCGAACAGCTCTTACTGTCAGGAAGTTCTTCCTAATGTTTAGAGTGCTTCCTACTGTTAAGAATGATGAGTGTGTACTACTTCCAGTAACACCATTTGCCGCTTTTCCCAAGTGGGGAATATGCTTTTGCAGTCATGTTTACTTCCAGGCTTCCCATAGGCATCTGATTGGCCACTGTGAGGACAGGATACTGGACTAAATGGGCAAGTGACCTGATCCAGCAAGGCTCTTTTTCTGTTCAGCCTCAGGGTTAATTCAGTTCTTCCATCTCTGTAGTCTGCACATAAAATCCCATTCTTTTCTGTTCCTGAGATCTCTGTTCCCTTGAGTGACTGTTCACATCATTCAACATGACGAGCTTGTTTAAGATCAAGACTGATGCTCTTAGACACAGGCAATGCAGACCTTAGCATGCAATCTGTTCCATGCTGTGTTTTGTCCTTAGCTTTGGTTAACGCATTGGCGCTTTCCAGTGGTGCTCAAGGGACACAGTGCCAACACAAGACTAATCCTAATTTCAAAGATGTGACAGAAAGCTGCAGGGTGGCTAATGCACTCTCCTCCTGTATGGACCCACTTAATGTTGTTGTTTTAATGTGCCAGTAAGCCAACCAGTAGCCACAGTACAGATTGCATACCAAGACATATTCCATATGTCCAAAGCTATAACTCCATTTCGCAAACAGCCACAATTCCCAAGGAAGCTTAAAATGAAGATCACATCTGCAGTCTGTGGGGATGATCTGAAAGGGAAATCGCATGGGGAACATCAGCCATGAGCAGTGCATCATAAAGCCATGGCCAGATATCTAGGCAGGTAAAGCTGGGGCACATTAATTTGCTATCCTTGATCTTTAGTATTGCATCTAGGCTTCTAACACAAAACCCCATATTACACATATTAATTCCATCTCTTCTGATCAAGAAGGCGTTAAAATTGGTGTTTAGAACAAAAATCAGCTGTGCTGGGCCTTTTTAGAGGAGCAAAAAAAATATGTACAAACACAGCATATTTCTGTGATTACTTTGAAGAAAATAAGGGGTGGGGGGAATCCCACACATTTACAATGCATTTCCTGTATCTAACCAAAATATATTCCACCCCCCTCAATATATAAACTAGCATCAAATGCTTTTCAGAAATGATAAGAACAAGTTTATGGGAAATAGATCTATGGCTCCCTCTTATTTCTAATCTTGAAGGGGAAAATAGTTTTACCAGTGTAAAAAAGGTGCCCCCACACACAAGAGGGAGGTGTCACCTAGACTCAGGGGACACCATGAGACTTGCAGAGAGTACAAAAAGGGTTTTAGAAAAAGAAAAAAGAAAAAACCTAAGGGGGCAAAAATCCCAAACAACCTCAAATAGCCCAGTGAAGGCCGAGTATGCTCAGTGGGCTCAGAACACTGACAATGCAATGGGGAAATGAGAAATCAGAGAAGAGAAATGGAGCAGCTGGAACCCTGAACAGGGAGAACTCCCTACTTGTTGCACATCAATGGCTACTAACCATGATAGTTACGTGATTACTGTACAGAGTCAAAGGGTTTCTGTAAAGGGACAATAACAGGAGAGGACCTTAATTCCTTGCCAGGAGTCCCGAGAAATCACTTCTGGAAAGAAACAGCATATTAAAGTAAAGAAAAGTGCCATTATGATAGGGATGGGTGAATCTGTCCATTTCAGTTTCACTCTGCTTTCCATTTTCCCTTTCCCCAAAAAACTTTATTTCCATTTGCCACATTTCTCCACAAGTTTGTGAATTTTTAAAACTCCTCATGAAAATTCACCAAGATTTTAGTCCTTGTTATTTATCAGTTTGTTGGCATTTTAGTACTGATGTACACATTTTAAATGTGATTTTGCTGAGTACACCTGCACATTGTCCAAGCAATTTTTCTTAATACAGGGCATACAATGCACCCTGAAAATCCAAATTATATATTTTTGAACATGCATTTTTATTTGCTCCTTCTGTCATTTCCACCCCCTCAATATGAGGGCACTTGCTGGTTGAGGGGGAGGACACCTATCCCAGAGGGCGAGAAGAGGTTTGGCCATTTGTCACGCAGAACAATCCTACTGGTGGTAATGGGGGGGGGGAGACCTGGGGTGCCAAGGCCACTCTCCCAGAGATCATAGGATTGTCTCTAAATAATAACAGGGAGAGACTGCACCTCATTGGCAGAGCACATTCTTTGCATGCAAATGGTGCCAGTCAGGTCAGTCTCCGTAATATCCCCGGAAGGCTAAGATAGATTCTCCTGTAAATTTCTGGAGTGCTGCAGCCAATCAGTATGGACAATATTAAGCTAGATAGACTACTGGTCTGACTTAAAGCATCTTCCTTTGTTCCTAAAAAAATCATTGTACTAACAATTTATTCAGTTGGGAGCAGGGATAGCTCACCAGTTATATTATAACCTCACTGTCTTTTTGACATTTCACTGAAGGCAGGTTTTTGTTTGCTTTGCTTTCCCCATGTATGTAGCGGGCGTGTCCACTGGCTCTACTGCACAATTAATTTTAAAATGGCTCTTGCCTGCTTTCTGACTGCTTTAACAATGTGCACACAAACAGCAGGATAGATGCTCGAAGGCAGTTTCAGCACCGTGTGCGAAAGTCTGAAAAAATGCCTCAGGCCTTGTCGGCGATCAAGCCAGGTTTTCACTCTATTCTCCTATTTTACCACCTGCAAATTCATTTTAGAATCAAACAAAAACTTCTGCTTTGCTGCGGCAGGAGAGAAAAACCAATTAAGAACCGGTTAAACAGAGCCAGAGGACATCTCAGGCAGCCTTCCCCAATGTGAGGTGCTCTTCAGATGCAGCAGGATTACGGCTCCCATCAGCTCTGACCCTTAGGCCATGCAGGCTGGAACTGATGGAGACTGGAGTCTAACAACATATGGAGAGCACCACAATGGGGAAAGTCCGACCTAACACACCAGTTAGATGTCCCATCACTGAACATTCACCTCTGGAGTGCCAGGGACAAAGTTCCTTAGTTCATCAAGGAACAGTAGTAGCAAAGTTGAGACTGCCCCATGTTGACACAGCACCTTGCCTACCACCCCACCACGATTTGATGGTGGGGTTTCCTCCGTGATTTCATGTAGGCTTTTACTGCAATGCAGAAGCAGGAATAAGAGAAGACACATGGGCTGGGCATGGCAAGCTCTTGTTTGCATAATAATAATAATAATAATAAATGTATATATTTACCAGTGCAGTTCTTTTGAAAGTTGGGGTTCTCTAGAGGATGTCCTGGAATGCGACACTGGAACCTGTGCTGCCAAAATTCCGGGAACCAGGGATTCCGCGTGTTGGTTTCCAGCCGTATTTTCAAAAAATAGTCATCGAATGACACGACGTCCGGAGACTGCAGCTTGATTGTGATGCCCCCATTTGCTTCAGCTTCGTACCCTTCAATGACTTCGTCTCTATCTGCCCATCCATCACTTAAAAAAGGAAGGAAAAGCTATTAAGAGGGAGCCAAAAGGAGGAAGGAGAGCATGTCAAAAGGCATCTTGATCTTGTTGAAGCAGATGCCCCTTAGCAAATCAAAAGGTCATTTCAATATGATATATTAGAGGAAACTATGAGAATATATGCTTCGTCTCCCACTTCACCTCTATGTAATATAACTTTCTGTTATTTATCCGGCTTGGTATACTCAAAATCACTTGCAGAAAATTAGACTTTATAGAGACGGTGGCTGATATACTTTCTGTAGCAGCCCTTCTGTAGCCAACAACACTCAAGAAGGGAGTGTTAACTAGTCTGCGGAAACTTCAAGATGTGCTGAAGTATTAATGATAATGGTGGGAGTCCTAACTTGCTGCTTAAGTGGGAGCAGGGATGGAAGACACAGGGGAAGGGGCATAGAATGGAGTATCCTGGAATAGGGCATGACTGGCTATCTGGAATCCTGAACAGGAGCACTATACAATGCAACATTTTGCCGTCGTCCCCACTTGCAGTACTGCAAAACTTTATTCTCAAAGTTTCCAACTCCCGGGCCCAAAGAAGTGCTCAGCTACATCCTTGCTAAAGGACACTAGTCCTTGTTCGCTTACACTGGTTGCCAGGGCATGTTTAAGCCCCATTCAAGGTACAAGTTTTCATCTATAAAGCTGAACATGGCTTAGGACAAGCATAAGAACATAAGAAGCGCCCTGCTGGATCAAATCAACAACCCATCTAGTCCAGCATCGTATTCCTCAAGTGGCCAACCAAACATCTATGGGAAGCCCACAAACAGGACATGAGCACAACAGTTCTCCCCCACTCATGTTCCCCAGAAACTAGTATTTAGAAGGATACTGCCTCTGATACTGGAGATAATATGCAAGCCATATTTATTAGATTCATACCCCACCTTTCCTCCCAGAAGCTCAAGGTGGCATATATGGTTCCCTCCCCCTTTTGATTTTATCATCACAGTATCACTGTGGGGGGTGTTAGGCTAAGAGACAATGACTGGCCATTGGTCACCCAATGTGTTTCATGGCTGTGTGTCTACTAATTTTGTGCTGGTTTAATCCTCCAAAAATTAGTCGAATCCCTATTTGAAGCCATCCAAGTTGGCATTCGTTACTACATCTTGTGGTAGTGAATCCCATAGTTAACTATATCCTGTGTGAAGAAGGACTTCATGTGTCCTGAACCTTCCACCCTTCAGCTTCTTCCCTTGTCTCTGAGTTCTAGAGTTGTGGGGGGTGGGTTATCTGTCCACATCATGCATAATTTTACACACTTCTATAATGTCCCCTCTGATTTGCCTTTTCTCTAACTAAAGACTTCCCTCATAAGAGGAACTGATCCACCCCCATGATGCTTTTGGTTGCTCTTGTCTGCACCTTTTTTACAGCTCTATAATAACCTTTCTGAGGATTCAAGCACAACTCATGAAGGTGATGATATAATTTAAACCAAACACAGTGGTACCTCGGGTTATGAACTTAATTCATTCCAGGGGTCCGTTCTTAACCCGAAACCTTTCTTAACCTGAGGTGTGCTTTTGCTAGTGGGGCCTCCCGCTGCTACTGCGCCACCGCCACACAATTTCTGTTCTCATCCTGGGGCAAAGTTCACAACTTTGAGCAACTACTTCTGGGTTAGTGGAGTTTGTAACCCGAAGCATTTGTAACCCGAGGTACCACTGTAAGGACCAAGAAATGCATCCCAGTGTGTCAGAACAGAGAGGAATGAAAGGTGCGTAAGAAAATTCAGTCCGCTGAAAAATCATCCATCTGCTATTCATACACAAACACGTTTTTCCAATAGGCAAATAATTCTTTTCCTCCTGTGATATTGTCAAGGCAAATTGGCTCTGCTAAAAACGAGAAAGTATCCTAAACCCTTCCAATACAGACGGACATATTTTTATTGGTGATATTTATTGCTTTTCAAATGAATCACTTGGGTGAGGAGCTTTTGACTTTGTAAAGGTTAGCTCATAAACTCTTTGGATCATAGTTTAGTGGTTTTCTCCAAATCTTTCTGTTGTCCCCCAGAGACTAATAGCTTGGAGTTTAATTTAAGTGCAAATGCAAGTCGGTCTGCATTTAATTTTTAATGTGTGTGGTCATGTCGCTAAAGAAACAGATTATGTTGGCATCTTAGAAATGGCGGCATCCTTGTGGAATGATACCAGCAACTCTTTCTGTCCCTTAAAGAGCTTAATCTGCTTGCTTCTCAAAGCAGCAGAGTGCTACAAAAATCAATGAGACTTACCATAAAGAATGTACAGCTGACCTAAGCTACAAGATAAGGAGTTACTTGCAAGAATTGTTCCAGACACCCAGGAGACAAAATGTACATGGGTTCCATTGTAAGGGTCAATGTGCAACCTTAGAGTAAATCTGGTGTAAAAACAGATCAATGCAGGCAGAACTCCATAAAGATTTAACTAGTCTTTAAGCCATAAAGGCATCTATGGTGATTCTCTCATTCTGCTTATAGTATGAACCCAATCAAAACTGCAGTCAAGGAACTGGTGATTTCAAACCAATATTTAAAGAGGAAGCTTTCCAGGGCAGATCTATGGTCAAACCCTGTCTAGGCTGTTATGTATTTATTTACAGTGCAAGCCCATGCAACCCTCTGCTCAGAGTAAGTCCGATTGCATTTGGTGGACCTTACTCTCTTGCAAGTATACACAGAACTGCAGCCGCATTCACTTATAAAAGGATTTGCATGCTGCTTTTCAGGCACAATAAAACAATTTAATACAAATTAAACCATGTCATACATGAAAAATAGCAGCAGAATAAAAGACAGATTTCAAAAACTTAAGTGAACTACAGATGTTTTAACAGAGAGTGGGCTGCTAAATCTTTCTAGGAAGTGAGTTCCACAATCTGGGAACTTGAACAGAAAAAAACCAAAGGAATTCAGGAGACCTTACGTGTTCTTTTAAAGCTATAGGGCTTTGCAGAGTGTCAATAGTTAAATGATGGTTAAATTGCGGCCCTCATCAGCTAGCATGGCCAATGATCAGGGATGATGGGAGTTTTATTTATTTCAAAAAGATTCAGATACCACTTGATTGCTACTGACAGGTAATATAATTGATGCATGTGACAAAATGGGCAGCCACACTCCACTCAGCTGCTGCCTATTTTGCTTTTGGGATGGCTCCTAATAAGGCACTTCACTGACCCCCCCCCCACTACCTCTTCACCACCACTCATAATTTCCTTTCATGTTCTCCTCTGAGTAGGCAGTCCCAGTTTCACTGTCTTTTCCTAAAATTTTATGTAAAATCTTCTTTTTATTTGCTTTCTGCTTACTTTTTGGTAGGCAGTTGCTAGACATGAGAGGCTAGCAAGATGTGGTACCAAGGTATATTTTTGTTTTGAAAATGGGAAAAATATAAAACATATAAAGCATCCCAAGGAATAAATAGTCCTAAAATTTATCTTAGAAACATGATCTTTGGGATTAGCCCTCCTCAACTATTGTTTCTCAGCATCCTTTCTTCCTCCCTGCAACCATTTTTTAAAAAAGTATTTCTAGTCTTGAATGCAAAGCTGTTAGCTCTGCCAATCAGATGCAAGATGCTCACAAAAATATTACAGAGTCTACTCAGAAGTTAGTCATCCTGAGTTCACTGAGGCTTCATCCCAAGAAAGTGTGCATAGGATTTCTGCCTAAAATATTTCCCCAGGAAAAATGGCTGGGGGGGGGGGGGGCTTCAAATGAAAAAACCAAAATAAAGGGGCTCAGTGATACAAGAACTGTTAAGCTTTAATAAAGTACCATTGGAGACTGGAGTCCCTTACCGCCACCTTCTGGTAAATCATTTCCCCACCAATAAAAAAATCTAAACAGTCAACCTAACAATACCTATTAAGATTAGCTGACAAATTAATAAATAACTGCACACAAGCCACTAATCCACGTTTAAAACCTACCGAACTAGCTCGTTTTGTCATAGCGTAACCTTGTAGTTTTGCTCTGAATCTGGCAATTTGTGCAACAATTAAAAGTACTGATGCTCGGCGAGGGCGTTGAAAGTGTGAAGGCAGAGAGGTTGCTTGGAAGGGACGTGCGTGTGTGGGTGGAGAACCAGCAATCGCACTCCTCACTGTCATGAAGAAAGAGACAACCAACTGTTTTCGTTGCTGTTTCACAGCGCGTTTGCCACAGTCAAAGTGGCTGCCAGTTTTCTACAAGCTGCACTTGTTTAGATGCCTCATGTTGTATAACAACAACAACAACAATGTATGCTTTTCACAGGCGATTTTTTTTTTAATCCAATACAAAAAGAAATGGTGCAAACGTAAGGATTACTCCCTGTTGTTTTGGATTAGGCATAGCTTCCCACTGGCACCATTTCATTTCATAAAAAGGAAGCCTGAAGGGGTTTTCCTTCTGTAGTGCGCTACTATGCACCAGCTGGTATTTCTGTTTGTTTCCACTGTTTGTACTGATATACCTGAAATTGAATACAATTATAGATACCTCCCAAGCCAGTGCTTGGGCCTCCATGCTCATTTGCCAAGTGTTGCCTTGGGGGCAAATTGGCAAGGCGTAACTGCCCTTCTCATCGACCTGCCCGCTGATTTAAAGAATTGCCAGGGTCTGTGCGAGCTTCTCATGATGCTGAGTTGGATTGTTTGGCTTCCTACTGGCTTCCTCTAAGCCAATACTCAGTGTAGAGGCTTGTACACCTCCCAGCAAAGCTTTTACAGCATAAAGTTTAGGAAGGTTCGAGGTTGCAAGGAACTTAAACTTCCAGGCAACTCTAATACTTCAGATCTAGGGGCCAAATCTATATTATGTGCAGCTCTATAGGGACGTGGGTGACACTGTGGTCTAAATCAGTGAGCCTCTTGGGCTTGCCAATTGGAAGGTCGGTGGTTCGAATCCTCGTGACAGGGTGAGCTCCTGTTGCTCTGTCCCAGCTCCTGCCAACCTAGCAGTTCGAAAGCACACCGCTGCATGTAGATAAATAGGTACCACTGTGGCAGTAAGGTAAACAGTGTTTCTGTGTGCTCTGGTTTCTGTCACAGTGTTCCGTTGCACCAGAAGCGGTTTAGTCATGCTGGCCACGTGACTCGGAAAGCTGTCTGTGGACAAATGCCAGCTCCCTCAGCCTGAAAGCGAGATGAGCACAGCAATCCCATAGTCACCTTTGACTGGACTTAACCGTCCAGGGGTCCTTTACCTTTACCTTATGTGGAGCTCTATGACAAAAAACCCCCGGCAGCTGCAGAGTAAGGGCCACATGCTGAGGAAAAGGGGGCGGGGAGGTGGAATAATTTAACACTTCTCCTCCACATCAATTTACTAATTTAAAAAACTTAATAGATGTGCATATTGGCTGTGAGCACAGGTGACTGTTTTTGTATGTTTGCAGGTGCTTTTATATGTTATTTATTCATTTGCTTTTAAAAGTGTGTTGTTTTGCTGTAAATACCCAGAAATCAACATTGGATCTCTCATTCTGTTAGTCCAAAAGCAAGCATATGTTCATCAAGACACCCATAAACATCCATTTGCTCTTAGACAAATAGAATGAGAGATTTAAGTGTTGACTTCTGGTGTTTACACAGATGATAATAAGAGCAAATACAGTCATATTATTAGTCCTGTTGTAAAACTGCAGGCAGAATTTTGCTCCATGAGT
Source organism: Podarcis liolepis (assembly GCF_965112155.1). Taxonomy (NCBI): domain Eukaryota; kingdom Metazoa; phylum Chordata; class Lepidosauria; order Squamata; family Lacertidae; genus Podarcis; species Podarcis liolepis. The sequence goes on along the minus strand of NC_139557.1, from coordinate 65,960,859 downwards.
TGCATAGTTCTGAGAAAAGTCAGTCATATTTTAGTAGGATTTATGTTCCCTCAGAAAACCAAACCTAATATATGACAGTGATAGTGAATATGGCTCACTTGGCCCAGATACAGCATATAAATGGATGGTGTGTCTGAATCTGCATTCTTAGTACCATTAAATAGAAGTAGGGCACTGCCCTGGAAAAGTCACACTGAAATTAGCAATCAGTCAATGTGGCTGAAGGTGGCTGTGGTTTTAAATAATTCACCCATGAAGAAAATAGGCTCTCATGGGAAAATCAGCAACTTTCTATCCTAATTATTTTTAAAATGTAATAGATGTCCTTTTTTTGGTTCGGATTAGTGAGCTTCAGTTGAAACACCATCAGTATTTTAGGAACTAGTTAAGAATATTAATGTAATATTAACTTTTCCTTCTTTCTTTGTTTAAGAAACAATAGGGTCATTTAAGCAACTGAAAATCCCTCTTCTTACAAATCTCATCTTTCCTATGCAAATATTGAGCCTGGGAACCACAATCACTTGCAACTAGTTGAATATTTGAAAAAGGGGGGACGCCTGCTTCTTGATGAAGATACCTGCGCAATTCATAAGATTCCATGACCTTGCGCCGTGCATATTCTGTAATTTTTAAGCATGCATGTAGATACTTTGTGATGAATGGAACTGAACAGCATTCCTCTCCAACAAGTGGATGACAGGATTCCCTCATAAACAGATATTTCAGGGTCTCACTTCTTATACTTCCAACAGATATTTCACAAACCATGAAAAACATAGGCTATGACTTGTAAGAGTATGACAGTCTGTTTTGTAAATATGTATTCAAGAATCAAAAGTACCATATGCACTGCATATATTTATTTTCATAATGCATTTGTATCGGCCTATCACACCAGTGTCATCTTGGAATTGTTACCATGAGGATCCCTGACACTGTTAGCATTTTCAGCATTTTGTAGGAGTGACTGCTATGCTTGTATATTAGCTTTGTATATGGCAAGGATGCCTGCCATAGCACGTCTTGGTAAACGTGGGCTCTGTAATCCATGCTGTCATAGCTAACTGTATAGATGTTTTCTAATCAAGGTACATCTAGGTGATCCCAAGCCCTCTTTATTAGAGCAAGTCAGCATTGTGTGATTTGCTTACTGACAAATAGCCTATTGAAACTGGCCAGCACATTTTTATGGGAACATGAAGGAGACACTCAGTATTCAGGTCTGGGCAAGGTGACTAGAGAGGTCAGCTCCTAGCACATTTGGTAATGGGAAAGTCAGGGAAACAATAGTAATAATAACTCTGGGCAGCTTCCAACAAATATAAAAGCATAATAAAAAATCAAACATTTTAAACTTCCCTATACAGGGCTGCCTTCAGATGTCTTCTAAAAGTTGTATACCTTGGTTCTCGAGCTTAATCTGTTCTGGGAGTCCGTTCGACTCCTGAAACCATTCGAAAACCAAGGCGCAGCTTCCTATTGGCTGCAGGAGCTTCCTGCACTCAAGCGGAAGCTACATCGAACGTTCGGCTTCCAAAAACATTTGCAAACTGGCACATTCACTTCTGAGTTTGCAGCGTTTGGGAGCCAATTTGTTCGGCAACTAAGATGTTCGGGAACCAAGGTTTGACTGCAGTTCTTTATCTCTTTGACATCTAATGGGAGGGCATTCCACAGGACAGGCACCACTACCAAGCAGGCCCTCTGCCTGGTTCTGTGTAACCTCACTTCTTGCAGTGAGGGAATGCCAGAAAGCCCTCAGAGCTGGATCTCAGTGTCTGCCCTGAACAACGGGGATGGAAACACTCCCTCAGGTATGCCGGGTTGAGACCAAAATGCTTTTCTTGAACAGTGGCAACCTGCCCTTTAGGAGAACTTAGTTGCACAGTGGTACCTCGGGTTGCATACGCTCCGGGTTACATAGGCTTCAGGTTACAGACTCCGCTAACCCAGAAATAGTATCTCGGGTTAAGAACTTTGCTTCAGAATGGGAACAGAAATTGTGCTCCGGTGGCATGCCAGCAGCAGGAGGCCCCATTAGCTAAAGTGGTGCTTCAGGCCAAGAACAGTTTCAGGTTAAGAACAGACCTCTGGAACGAATTAAGTACTTAACCTGAGGTACCACTGTATGGCTATGTAAGGGAAATTGTTCTCAAATTTCATGTTCAGAAAGCATTATTCCCTCCTCAGAATTAGTTTCATGTGCCCTTAGTGACTTCAGCATACAACCATAACTGACTGACTCAGCTTTGCAAGGTCCTAATGTTTATAATTGTTTGGAGCTAGACTTGTCATATTGTCCATATGTAAAGGGGACAAAGATCCAGAAGAGGATTCAGCTGGAGGAGGATGGGAGTGGGAGGCAGTTGTTACTGATTCTCCTTTTCCCTTGCAACCACCAGTTCTACCTCCCTTCCAGAGGATCCTCCAGAACGGCTTTTCATTGGCCACAGGATGGTTGTAGAACTTGTTGGAGGGGCAGAAATCACTCCCCACTTCCTCCAATGAGACAGCCTCACAGGCAGAGCTCCCCCACAGTTAGTCTGGATCAAATGGTATATAGTTTCTGATTGTCTAGGGTCATATAATGAAGGGAAATGAAGCCCTGCCTAAGGGGGGGGGGGATAGGATGGCAAATCAGAAGCAGGTTGACCTTATCTGAAAAACATTTTCTCTGGTTTGATGCCCCACACAAAACATTATCTTTGCCAGAAACAGGCAAACAATTGGCACAGCCGTAAACCTCCTTAGGTATCTACCACAATTCTGTTCAAGACTATGCATGGGAGTGCACACAAATTCTAGTAATTTGGATGGTTACATAAATCATTCAACCGATTTACAGAAGTAACGCCATGAGACTTCTGAACCCCCTAACACCACATGAGTAGCACTCCAGCTGCAACGAACAGCTTGTGGAGACTTTTCAGATGAATAGCTGAAGAAATGTGAAGGTAGTTCAGAATAATGAATTCATCTGAGAGTTTGGCAATCTGTTCATATGTAAATAGTTGTGGGGAAAAGAAGTCAAAAAGCATTTCTCTTATATTTATCTTAGCCTTTGCAGTCCTTCTGTCACCTGAACAACTGTTGCTTTGAACAACTATAGCACACACAGAGCTCAGGCTTGTTTGTTTCATTTCACGTACACATGGTTTCTTCTTTGAGTGCTTTCTGCAAAATCTAAGATGTTGGCGCAAGCAAAATTACACACACACATATGATATATATATATATATATATATATATATATATATATATATATTACACACACATACACATATATATGAAGCATAGCTCAGCCGCAGGTTGTGTTTTATATTGTATATGATTAATGGCAACCTGTCTGTTTCTTATCCAACATACAGAAATGATGAATAGCTCACTCAGTAGAGCATGAGACTCTTAATCTCAGGGTCATAGATATGAGTCCAATGTTGGGCATGAGATTCCTTCATTGCAGGGAGCTGGACTACATGACACTCAAGGTCCCTTTCAACTCTACAGTTCTCTGTTTCTATGAATAATTATTATTATTATCTATTATATGCCGCTTAGATGCCAAAATGCTCCCAAATGACTTCTAGAATGCACCCATATTAGTATGCAAAAAGCAAAAAAAAAACAAAAAAAACCCCCAACCCCCCCCCCCACAAAACTTCTAATATTGTACAGATGAGTAGACTCTAGTCCACAGAAGGTTATGCCGAAATAGAAGTTGCTGGTCTTTAAGGTACCAAAACACTCTTTGTTGCTTTTGCTGCAACACAGCCAACTCTCTGTCACTGCAGAAGAAGATGAACAATAGAGCAGGAGCCCCAACTGTACTTGGGCAAAAGCTTCTCTATGTCCCCACTCCCTGAGAGGTTTGGAAGGCGGCAACACAAGAATGGGACTTTTCAGTGGTGCTTCCCTGACTGTGGAATGCTCTCCCCAGAGAGGCTTGCCTGGTGCCATCATTGCATGTCTTTAGGCACCAAGCAAAAACATTCCTCTTTACCCAGGTTTTTGGCCATTAAATAATCTATGGCCTGTTAAAGCTGCATAACTATTGTTATGGTTATTTTATTAAAAAGGTTCTATTACAGTGGTACCTCGGGTTAAGTACAGTGGTACCTCGGGTTATGTACTTAATTCATTCCGGAGGTCCATTCTTAACCTGAAACTGTTCTTAAGCTAATGGGGCCTCCTCCTGCTGCTGCTGTGCTGCCACCGCACGATTTCTGTTCTCATCCTGAAGCAAAGTTCTTAACCAGAGGTACTATTTCTGGGTTAGCGGAGTCTGTAACCTGAAGCGTATGTAACCCGAGGTGCCACTGTATTATGCTTTATTACTGTGCTCAGTAAAATGTGTTCTTAATGTTGTATACTGCCCTTGATAAAGGGAGATATATAAATTGAAAATAATAATAATAATAATAATAATAATAATAATAATAATAATAATAATAATAATTAGGAAGAGATTTCACTAAGTATGAGGTTCTGCAAATGTGATTATGTGATTTGCTCAGTAAAATTTCAGCTTAAACACGATCCCAGAATGCATATGCTGTCATGTTTCAAAACAAAAGGTGCATTTAAAAAGCAGGGGGTGAGAAAAGGGGTATTGTTTTAGCTTTATTGTTTTAAATTGGAAGAACTTCCTTCTTCTATGGCAATTTCAGGGCTCTACAAAGCCCAGCTTGGCAGGGAAGCTCTCTTCAAGGGCAGAGAAGCACACAGTTCATCCCAAAGGCATCCTCCAGGGATGCTTTTGATAAAGGAGATCTATATCTGAAGATGACAGGGAAGAAATTGAGATCATACAGATAGAAGCTGGTAACAGCCACAAGTCTTTGGGGACTGGCTGGTTAATTACAATTTAGGATACATAGTAGTGAGCTGTTAAGCAAAAGAAGAAATGTTCTGTCATGTAATGTACAAATGCTGGAAGTCTAAAACAGAGAGGTAAAATCCCCCAGCACGTTTCCAGCTCAGCATCCATTTGTATGAATGAGGGGCAAGCAAGTACAGAGCATGGATAAGTTGCTCCCTTGAGGTAGATGAATGTCAATGTCTGCCACTGATTAATACCTTCGAAACTGGCTGGAAGGAGAATAGTCGGTGGGCCTGGCCATTCCAGCACATAAATAACAGAGGAACGACAGAGCTAATTCTCTGAACACATCTAAGAAGGTAGATGTCTTTTAAGAGAACTAAAAGCTGTCCTACAGAAGTTCTGTAAATATTGGACGTGCAAATAATTGACAGGCTGTTCAGTGCTTTGCTTTTTCCCATTGAAGTGAATGGCTGCCATTCATTTCTAAAGGATAAAGGCATGATATATGCTCAGGGAGCCATGGAACAGGAGCCAAACCTATCCTCATCCAGGATCCCTGTAGTTCACAAACCCACCTTCCCTTCCACAGCCCATCATAACATTCAGCATTTTATTAGTTTTATATATTGTGGATTAATTTATCAGGCAAATTTACACATCTATCTACTAAGGAGCAGCGTGTGCTACTAATTTATGACAATAAGCAGATTATTAAGTGGAAGAAAGCCTGAGGGGTTTGAAGTCTGTGAATTGTGATATCTTCACGCTGCATTTTGGGTCGCCTCATACAAGGTGTGAGCAATATCTGAGATTAGAGGGAAGGAGACTATGTAAGTGCTGAAATATTTGTTTACACAGTCAATTATGCATGTGCTGTGCCTGTGAAGAGTTGTAGATAACACTCCAGCATTTGTTCAGAAATTATTTCTTATCTAGGACTGTGTATTTGTCTTTGGATAAGCCCAAGACAGCACCATATAGGCATCAAGCACAAGTAGCATGACTTTTTTGGTGGCAAGCCCAAGTGCAGACTGATGCTATGTTGGTGCTTTCTTCTGCAAACCCTGGAAATGCAGAAGATGTCATCTATGTACCAGGAACTTTAAATGCATGTGCATTAATGCATGGGGGGGCAGGGCTCCCAGAAATTTGTATATAAGCATCAGGGACTGGTTGGACACTGGGGAGTGGTGGCTGGATTCCCATGAGTGGGCACTGAGAGAAGGGGGCTTGGAGACTAAGGGATCAGTGAACTGGATGGGGGGCTGTAAGACCCAGGAGATGAGAGTCAGAAGGTGCAGGAGAAGGTGCAGGATTGGAGAGTGAATCATAGAATCATAGAATCATAGAGTTGGAAGAGACCACAAGGGCCATCGAGTCCAACCCCCTGCCAAGCAGGAAACACCATCAGAGCACTCCTGACATATGGTTGTCAAGCCTCTGCTTAAAGACCTCCAAAGAAGGAGACTCCACCACACTCCTTGGCAGCAAATTCCACTGTCGAACAGCTGTCGAACACTGTCGAACAGAGAGTGAAGGACAGGTGCAGAGGGAGGAGGAGATAAGCCAGGCTGGTGTGGAGTCAAGGGCTTCCCCACTTCCTCCTTCTGCTCCTACTTCTCCTGCTCCACCATCACCCACAACCAGAAGAGGATTGAAGCAGGAGGAGCAGGAGGCTACACGCAAGGAGTCTTCACTTAGTTGTGTGCTGTTCTGTTGTGGCAGCTGCCTCATTGGATGCACACCTAAGAATAGCTGAGAAACGTATGACTTGTCGACATGCCTTTTGCTAACTTTTAAGGGTACTTTTGAAAATAAAGAGTTAATTTCTCACTCTGGACATTCTTGCCTGACAGCACTGTGGCAACGAGTGTATAAAGACATGTTTACCAAAGGTACATTTATTACACTTTGTGGCATTAAAAGCACACACACCACCCACTTGTGTGCATGCAGCAACTGCATCTTTTTAACTATTTTGACAAAGTAATAAAAAAAAGAATAAAGTGTGCACCCCACCCCCAAGACCATTCCATTGTAACGATCCAACCTCCCAAAATTTCAACACGTCTTGCGATGGTGTGACCCCTTTCCATTTTAACAGTACAGATTCTACAAACACCTTCCATATCTCCTCAAAATTATTTCTCCTGCTTATTCCCCGTCTTACCTTAATAGCACATGTTAACTTATCATTAATAGCTATATCAGCAACTGCATCTTTTCTAAGCTTTGGGAGAGGAGAGAAAAATAACCTTTCTGAGATGAAGGCACAGAAACCTGCGCAGGAAAGTATGAATTTTAAACACAATACAGTGGTACCTCAGGTTAAGAACTTAATTCGTTCCAGAGCTCCGTTCTTAACCTGAAACTGTTCTTAACCTGAGACACCACTTTAGCTAATGGAGTGTCCTGCCACTGCCCCGCTGCTGCATGATTTTGTTCTCATCCTGAAGCAAAGTTCTTAACCCGAGGTACTATTTCTGGGTTAGTGGAGTCTGTAACCTGAAGCGTCTGTAACCTGAGGTACCACTGTAATTGAACAGTATTGTACTGTACACAGTTACTGTAAAGCCTTAACCAATATACAATAATGACATGCCATAAAAATGGCACTGAGAGCCAGTTTGGTGCAATGGTTGGAGTGTTGGACTAGGTTCTAGGAGACCAGGTTTCAAACCCCCACTCAGGCACCCTACTGGGTGACCTTGGGCCAGTCACTGCCTCTTAGTCTAACCTGCCTCACAGGGCTGTTGTGAGAATTAAATGGAGGCAGGGAGAATTCCATCTTGAGCACCTTGGAGGAAAAGGTGGCCTATCAAAGGAATAAATAAATAATAAAAATCCCACAATTGTACCTTTCGTTCCCTTTCACTTGTAATTAGCATTGAGTCTACCATATACAGTGTTGTAACTCTCCTGTTACTTTCTTAACAATGTGACAACCCATTAGCAAACACCTCCACATATATATGATGTAGTTGGCGAGCCAGAATGGGCAGGCCCTGGTACCCTCTCTCCATCATCTCAGATCCCCTTCCCTTACCTCACAGGGATCCAGCTGCCCCCATGAGAGGCATCAAAAGGCAGACATACCTGCAAGGCCCAGTCACTGAGTGAGGCAGCTAAAACATTCTTTGGATGGTATTGATGGTAATTCCCAGAGCAATTTAAACTACATTTCTTTCCTAGCACCCCACCCATTCACCTTCCTTCTTGGCATTTTATGTGCTGGTTATTTCAAATAAAAGCCACCATTGAGTGAAGCATTTATTCTGGTTTGTATTAAAGGAATTTCATGGACAGCTAACATGGACGCCTGCGGAATCTGTCTTTCTCTGGTACCGAGTCTGTTTTGCCTTGTGGCTTTAATCAAGTGAAGCATCCTGGGGGAAAAATACAGTCATAGAGTTTCACTTATTGTCTTCCAAATGATGCGAATGGTTGCAATAGGAAAGATTATTCTCTTTGTTTTGCAGCTGCCTAAATAACGTCCAGAAATAACTAAGATTATTAAGCTGTGAGAGGATGACCTGAGAGACATTTGTTCGGTGAGATGATCAGAAACAGAACTGTCCAGCTATCCCCAGAGAAGTCCTCCCCCAAAGGCTCCATCTACAATGTGGAAATAAGAATAATTGTAGGCACTGGAGTGTGGATAGATTAGTCTGAAGGTCTTCCCATTTTGTCTAGAATAATCCAGTCTAATTAACTAGCTCATTGTGATCTTATTGCCGTGAAACAAAAAATACATTTATAGTACTGAGCTCCTTCTGAAATAATGGGAAATTGTTTTGTTGTTGCCGCTTGTGCTGAGATATCTAGACTAGGCCCTCTACCCTGGTTTCATTCATGTACACCAAAATGCGGTAGTCCTAACTGTTGATGTCCACTCATTGCTCTGTGCAGAAGATGCTTTTGACTGTAGATACAGAGGTGCCGGATTTTGGTGCTGGTTGTTTTTTGAGGCAAATGTTACCATTTTGAAGGAAAGGTGACTGCTGAGAGTGAAAGTAGTATCTCTAAGCTTGCCATAGCACCAGGGTGGAATGCTGTGGTGAGGCAGAGGGATTGGGTGTGGGGACAGGGGAGAGGAACCACGAGCAGAGACGAAGGGACACTGAATCATTTTATGAGACTATATTTAAAGGTCATTAACATTCCAGGCTGCATTTCATTTTAATGTCCAGTGTTTTCTTTCTCAACAAATCACCCCACCCCCACCAAGCTGCTTTTGCCTCTACCAGAGAAAATACTGCATATATAGAAACCTGTATGTTTCCCTTTCTATACAGAAACACAAAAGTTCACGATGGTCTGCCCCTGTTATCTGCCTGAGTAGGAAACTGCCCCAGAGCCCCTCTCTTTGTCATACACATTATCTGACACCGTCCCATTATAAATTATTTTGCCTCCACTAGTTGTAGCCAGTGATGTGGGACAGAAATGCATAGTCTAGTAAAGCAGGAATCAGTGTGCAGCTAGTAGCAGAGTACCTGAAAGGAGCAGAATAATTTCCCCTTCCCCTGAATTTAAAAGGGGAAAGTATATAAATCTTTTGAACGCGAGTTGACTGGACAGGAATTACTTCTTTGTTCTGCATGTAATTACAGTTGGTGCTAAATATATATCTAGCTGTAGCGATCTGTAGTCTTCATTCTGCTGATTACAAAGTACTCTGGCCATAGCCTGGACTAAACCATAATTCGGCTGAGGAGCAAAAGCCTTAAGGCACTGGGAGCCAATGCAGTCCCAACCATAAGTCATTCTAATTAAGCTATCATACTTCTCCGGGACTCCTCAGATGTGATATAACCAGTGAGGCTAAACTCAATTATTCCTTAATGATCAGCCTTGCAGGCAATATGAAGCTTACTCCAAGGAAGGACACTATAGTAAACTTCAAAATAAAATGAGATGAATATTGACAAAAGACTGAGTTCAAATGACCAAAGTTGGTTTTTTTCTCCTTCTCTGATTGAAATACTTCCAACCTAATTTATAAATCAAAAGTCTTTGTACTAATGATGAAAAAATACAATGAAGAAGAAAACAACAACAACATCAACAGAAAAATCAGTCCAGCATCATCAAATGGTACCATGAGATGTAAACTGAGAAATCTTTAATATATATATATATTAAAAATGGTACCATGATAAAAGATATCTAGGACTATTTTTAAAAAAGGCTTTCAGGGGGATACAACCTAAGCAGGGACTGTTCTAGAGACTGTAAATGTCAAATATGAACTAGACTTCAGAAAATATCAGCTGGATATAAATACCTTCTCCTTGTGGTATTGCTGAAAGTTTGAAATTAGCAGAATAAAAGTGACCCAATATTTTTTGAAAGTGACCTGGAAGACAACAGTTTGAGTTCCTAAGACATGTCAATGAAGCACAAATAAAACACAGGCACAATGCAATAGAAACAGTTCCACAAATGCAGGACTGATGATTTCATTACTAACATTTGCAAACTGTTCTGCAACTCTCCGTATAGCTCCTATTATGTATTCCCACAGAGACTTGGCTCACACATAATGCTAAACTATGGCATGGTGTTATATGTAAACCCGGCCCAGGAGCCATGGTTTGTTGTTAGCTTACACATTTTGGTTTGTTTTAACTATGGTGTGACATTAGTTAACCATAGTTTGTTTGGACAACCCCTCCCAGATGCTCACCAAACTACAAAGGCATGGGGCAAAAGCAGCTGGAAATCAAACCAATATTTGGAGAAACAAGCCATGCTTAGTTTGTTCATCTGTGGAACAATCCATTGTTAACCTGTGGTTCTTCCGATCAAAACTATGGCTTAACATTATGTGTGAATAAGGTCAGACTATATAATAGGAACTTAGGGGAGAGTTAAAGAATGGATTGCAAATGTTAACGTATTTGTGATTTTGAGAAATACCTCACATTTGAAATTCTCATGTATACTGAGCTCTTTCAAAGAAGTCACATTAGGGATGGGTTGTGGAACTAAGCTTTATACATCTGCTAATGCTAAACACGTCATCATGGACTGAATGCCCAGACGTACTCTTCATCATTTTAAAGGTGTTGGGGAAAATAACACTCTACAGTGGTACCTTGGGTTACGAACGCTTCAGGTTACAGACTACACTAAGCCGGAAGTAGTACCTTGGGTTAAGAACTTTACCTCAGGATGAGAACAGAAATCGTGTGGTGATGGCACAGCAGCAGTGGGGGGCCCCGATTAGCTAAAGTGGTACCTCAGGTTAAGAACAGTTTCAGGTTAAGAACGGACTCCTGGAATGAATTAAGTTCTTAACCAGAGGTACCACTGTATTCTAATTCCATAAGCAGAACAGATGACTCTAAATACCAGTTGCTAGGACTCACAGGTAGACAGAGTGCTGCAGCACTCATGTCCAGTCTGCAGGCTTCATACAGGCATCTGGTTGGTGGCCATGGTGCAAACAGGATGCCATTGGCCTGATCCTGCAGGCTCATCTTATTCTCTTATCATCCCAGTTCTTAGCTGCATAGGGAGAAGATAGAATCTTTTCTTCCACCCCTACTGGCCCTGCCTTCTAGGCTGCCAACCAGATGAGAGAGCATTTATTTGGCATAGAGCATTTCTTTTCTTTCCAGAGTTGCATAGAATGTATAATTTTGCCACCTGCAATTTTTCTTTTCAATGCAGCCCTTAGAAGTACAGAAGCCTTCCCCAAGTTTGGCTCTGGCACAGCTAGGCAGCTAAAACTCCATGCTGATTCTGTTTCCAAGCTTCATGAGTTAAGTGAATATACATACGTCATCTGAAAAGGGCTTGTGGGGATAACATTGTTGGTCTCTGATATATAAGGACACATGATTATTCATACTCAGAAAAGAAGGGATGTGTTGTCTATAGATTTTTGAGGTCTTTGCATTTTGTCTGATGTGAATTTATTTACATAGCATTCTAATCTTCGCTTTGGGGCATCACCAGAAATGTCCATTTGCTTTGTTGTCTGAAGTATAGGTATTTTGCTTCCCCATAGAATAAAATTAACAATTCAGTCCACAAGAGCAACATAACAACTTCAGATTTTGGAAAGGGTAGTAGTAAAAACTAATGAACAGGAGACTGGTTGTCCACTTCTTTTCACTCTTTGTTCTAGACTTCCTGAAACCCCACTGAGTCCACTTAAACGTTCATTGTTTAAGTGGGAAGTCTGCTCCAAATCTGTATCCCTGGCAGAAACAAGAAAATAGCAGTAAGTAATGACCTGTTTTGCCCCAAGACTCTTTCCCCTGCTGGGAGGCCTGTTAGCTCACACACACTCCTTGCTTTCAGGGATAAGTATGAGGATGTCTATCATTAATCCTGCAAACAAAACACCATAAAGCACACACCACAATTGTCTCAAGAACATCCTTTGAAAGTTGATAGGTGGTTGCCAAGAAAGCCAGTAATCCCAATTATTGAGCCAAAACAGCACCATTTTGAACTTTTCTGCATCACCACAGAAAAGAAATAAAGCACATCTGGAGCGGACAGCCTGCATTTGAATTCCTGACTCACTGGGAGAATTCACAGCAGGAATGTTGAAGAAAACACACACACTGAGAGAAAATTATAAGGTATGAATATCGTATTGACTCTTTCGCAGTTTTAAGAACTTCAGCCTTTGGCTATTCAGTCACGGACATAGAGAATTAGAAACCTGGTAGGAAGAGCATAGTCCTGACAGAAACGTTAAAGTAGCTTGGAGTAATGAATGTGCACGCTTCCAAACATGTAGGCATGGCTAAATGAAGTCAGGACTGCCACTCTCTGTACAACACACCCACTCAAAAGTCCTTGAGCACCATGTAATTACTGATCCATTCTAATGCACTCAAAAGGAACATAGTTCGTGTATTTCCATCCCTTACCCCCCTATGGTGGTTTTTATGGGACTTCTGCCTAGAGGTTTTCCAGGTCTCAGATGCTAAATGTTTCACAATATTTACTTCAAGTTTTACTATAGCTTTTAGCTATTAGGCCATAAGTAACATGCAAAAGTAGAACTTGCCAGCTACTGAATCATTTACTATTTAAAATCTTCCTGTTCCCCACCATATTCTATCTCAAAAACCAGTTGTTGGAGCAAGCTGGATATCAACAGTCATGAGAATTATAATGGAAAATGAGTGTGCTGTAGCAAATGCCTACTGGGTTTTACAGTAATCTTCAGTCCATGTTCAATTTCTTGCATGAGTGAAATGCCTCCTGAGGTATGATGCTAACATATTGTGAACATTTGGGCATGTTATGCACAGCAGTTAATTCCAATCTTTTTAGCTAGCGTCTCCTTGCAGGCAAGCTGGCCTCACTTATGTACTATATACTTTAAAAAGTTCAAGAGAGTCATCATTGGCTTCCGATGGAATGATCAACAAAATATTTTCTTCCATAGGCAAGTGAATGTGACCCCTCTCTAAAATTATTATTAAGTTCTGAGATGCTGCCAGAAAGGCAGCCTTGCTTCATCTCCCCCTTCCATAACATCCCATACAACTTATCCTGTGCTCTGGTGACATTATGCTATGTTTGTCTCCAGCCTCCAGCCAATAGTATTCAGAGGGATCCCCGCTTCCGCTGCACAGCACAATATTAGCAGAAGTAAAGGGAGAACTTGGAATGACGTTACCATTTCCACCAGCAGCCCTGTGTTCCTTGTAATGTTTCATCTCAGCTGAGACTTGTGAGCCACGGAATGCTAGTCAACATCCAGCCTGTTTAGTAGACATGACAGCTAATGGTCCACCCGTCTGAACTTGTCATCTCCCCTCTGTATCCTTACAAAATATTTAATATTTGAGCCAGATCCAGGAACTGGACAAGGAAAACATATTCCCCCGGTAAGGAAAACATATGTACTCCTCTATGATTCTCACTCCCCTCCCAAAAAACCACTTGCATTAATTATAACCATGCAGTCACATAGGTGAACTGAATGTGCAGAACTTTAAAAGGGCAAAAGAAAGGTTCACCCACCAAAACGCCCTTACCATTTAATTAATGCTAGTTAAACAGTGGTAAGCTTTCTCTGTGAAGTACTTTAAATGTCAGCTTTAATCTTCTTTGGATTTTATTCCAAAGCATTTCGCTTTATAGCAAAAAGAAACAAAAAAGGCATATGCCTCTCCTTCCTCTATTTTTTTCTTCTGTCTTTGTATGGGAATATGTGTGTTTGTATGTGTGTTGGGGGGGGAGAGGGGGAAATTAAAATAATCACTCTATTTTGTTATGTATCATAAACTCCCATCCATCTTACAATTAGTCTTAGTTTTGCTGTTTGCAGTTGAAAATGTGCTGCTGCATGTGTTTCCCTTTTCCTTCAAAGTCTTGGCCACTTGAAGGAAGTGAGAAAAAAATCCAATACAGTACCTGTGCAACCTTACATGGCCAGGCTTGGGAAAAGTCCCAAGCCTTGGGAATAGGAGGGTAAGGTAATTTCAGAGAAACTTCCTAATGGACTGAGCTAAAGCTTAGGCAGAATCCCTTTTAATAGTCTGTGTAAACCTTTCCCATGGTAATATGATGGGTCATCAACTTCTTCGGGGATCACTTGTAGCCGAGTAAGATTGTCTTCCATGAACATGGTCTTAACACTGTGTAAGTGACTGTGGAGGCCAATTCTAGATCCACAGTGGGGACATAGGTTTCCGTGTGGGAGTTGATCAAGGTGAGGGTTGACCAAACATGCCTTTCTCTTAACACATTTCTCCCTTTTATCCTGAGTTCAAGCTTCTTCAAAGTCCATGACACCTTTGGTAAAGGATGCTCTTCAATTCAGGCATTCGCGGGCCAGTGTTTCCCAGTTGTCAGTGTTTATACTACATTTTTAAAAGATTTGCCTTGAGAGAGTCTTTAAACCTCTTTTGTTGACCACCAACATTGTGCTTTCCATTTTTAAGTTCAGAATAGAGTAGTTGCTTTGAAAAACAATAATCAGGCATCCGAACAACATGACCAATCTAACAAAGTTGATGATGAAGAATCATTGCCTTGACACAGGTGATCTTTGCTTCTTCCAGTACACTGACATTAGTTTGCCTGTCTTCCCAAGTGATATGTAAAAATTTTCGGAGACACCGTTGATGGAATCTTTGAGGAGTTGGAGATGGCATTTATAAGTGGTCCATGTTTCACAGTGAGGTTTGTAGTACAATAGCTTTGTAAACAAGCATTTTTGTTTCCCTGTGAATGTCCCAGTCCTCAAACACTCTGCACTTCAACTGGGGGAATGCTGCACTCACAGAGCTCAGGCAGTGCTGGATTTCGGCATAAGTGTTGGCCTTTGTGGAAAGATAGTTGCCCAGGTAGGAGAAGTGGTTGACATTTTCCAATGTTACACTGTTAAGTTGGATTTGTGGTGCTGCAGAGGGGTTGTTTTGTGCTTGTTTGTGTAGCACTTTGGTTTTTTGGATGTTGAGTGATAGGCCAAGCCTTCATCTGGGACCTTCATGGGGAAGGTCCATAGCTCAGTGGTAGAATATCTGTTTTGCTTGCAGAAGGTCCTAAGTTGAGTCCCTGGCATCTCCAGAAGGGGCAGGGAGAGAACCCTGCCTGAAAGCCTAGAGAACCACTGCCAGTTAGTGTAGACATTATTAAGCCAGCTAGACCAATGGTGGAACTCAATATAAGTCATCTTCCTATGTTGCTATATCCTGGCTTGTCCTCAGTAGTAACCCACAAGGTGAGGCCATAAGGCAGCTTGATTCTCAGCACCTTGGATAGCTCCAAGTGCACAGTTTGCTGAGTTTTGCCTGGGTCACCTATTTATTGACTGAGAAGTTAGCCTGCCCAGATTACCCCTTGCTTATCAAACCAACAACCATTTCACCAGCATTCCAGTCTTTGTCCTAACATTTCTGCCTTCACTTTTCTTTTCTTCAAAACACGTCCTTCTACAACTCCTCATTATCAACAACTCTGTCCACTTCGTTCTATTCTGTGTGCACATTCAGAAACGCAAACATGTCCATGTGGTTTTTGAAGTATGGACATTTTCACATTTTTTTATCTGCCTTTCATCACTTATTGTATTTTAAGGACTGTTAAGTGTCAGAAGAAGAAATACCTAACCAACCTGACTTCTATGGGCCACAGTATTGAGGGGTTGTTTTTTTTGGAGGGTGGAACAGTCTCCCTCAGGAGGCTGTGGACTCTCCTTCCTTGGAGGATTTTAAGCAGAGGTTGGATGGCCACCTGTCAGGGATGCTTTCCTGCATTGCAGAGGCACCTTAAAGACCAACCAAGTTAGTTCTTGGTATGAGCTTTTGTGTGCATGCACACTTCTTCAGATACACTGAAACAGAAGTTGCCAGATCCAGCAACTTCTGTTTCAGTGTATCTGAAGAAGTGTGCATGCACACGAAAGCTCATACCAAGAACTAACTTAGTTGGTCTTTAAGGTGCTACTGGAAGGAAATTTTTTATTTTGACTATGGCAGACCAACACGGCTACCTATCTGTAACTGCATTGCAGAGGGTTGGACTAGATGACCCCCAGGATCCCTTCCAACTCTACAATTCTATGATTGGCTAAGTGGACCCTTACTATATTTTCTACTCAAAAACCTGAAACATACAATTCGCCCTTGGCATTCCTCTTGCAGCATAAACAGGGTGAAGCTAAGATTATAGCAAGGCCATGAGTCATACTTTAAATATTCTGTATATCATAAAGGACACTGTCAGTTCAAGTTCAGGCCTTATTTTTTAAAAAAATCTGCTTAATCAAAGCTTGAGGCAATAAAAAAAACTTAGTTTATTTCCTCTACTCACACCCAAAGCCTCATGGGGTATAAATGTTGATTTAAACATCTCTAGAAGATACTGTACATCATTATATAATATTGCATATTATCAAATTGCCCATAATCAAGCCATGGCTTAAACGTTTAGTGGGTGGCAGCACATAAATGGTGTGGTGAAAAAACAGAACAAGCTCTTAATAGCACCATGCAGAAAGTCTTCCTTGTCAACTGGATTCCTCTGGATTCCTTTGGGACTACAACTTCCATCATCCTAGCTAACAGGACCAGTGGTCAGGGATGATGGGAATTGTAGTCCCAAAACATCTGGAGGGTCGAGTTTGCCTATGGCTGCTCTACATAAATTCTACTTGGGATAAATTCAGGTGATTCCTCCCCTTCAAAGAAGTGGTCAAAGACCCCATGAACTGGGCCTCTGAACATATGACAGGCCATTAGTGCAAAAAAGCATAATTAAACCTACACACTTCTTTCTTTCCAACTACCCCTACCTATCTGTACCAACCAAATGGTTTCTTTAAATGTAAAGATTCATCATTGTTCCACTCCATGTGTATGTCTTTAAGGGGCCAGAGCAAGGGCCAGAGCAAGATAACGAGACCCAGCTTTACAGCTGTGAAACATAGCAGGTGCTGCTGAGTTGTATTTGATTAAGGTGTGTCTGGGTGTAGTATATAAGGAGCAGCACCTAGCTCTCCCATTACCCTGGGGGATGGGTTGGTGGTTGGGTCTGGTTTGTTGATGTATTTAGTGTAAATGGAGTTTTTGTTTTTCTTATTAAAACCTTCTTTAAGTTATTTTTGAGTCCCTTTTTTAATGCATGGTCTCCCCAGCAAGCTCTCTGCAGCGCTACCATACTGCAAAAAGCCAACATTTTTCCCTCTTCAAAATGTATCTGATAGTCCTTGATGTGGCTCCCAGTAGTTCCTCTTCTATGTCTAATTTTATTCATGGCCAGTAGAAATCATGGGAAATGTAATGCACAAATTCCCCTAGGATATGCATTTTTTGAAACATGGTTTGGTTTGAGAACTGCACTGCAAAATTCAAAACAGAGTGAATTCTGAAGAATAGCTGAGTTTCAGCTTGCGTGTTGTTTTGGAAAGTGCAAACTGGATAGATTTAGCTTTAAATGCATACTGAATCAAATTTCTCTCCCCCCCCCCCCACTACAAGATGAACACCGAAAGAGGCAGCGACTTACAAGAAGAGGAGTCTTGGGATTGTGGTGGGATAGCCTGATGAAAACATTAGCTAATGATCTAAGGATCATTAGAAAAGGTATAGGAAACAAAACTACCAATATTACAATGAAAGGACTAGGGCTGAATGTGGCCCTCCAGACATCTCGAGCTGGCCCTTGGGACCCTCTCCAGATCACTGGCATGTGATCTCCAGAACATTCCCTTAAAGAGAATATAGCCCATGGGTTGAAAAAGGATTCCCAACCCTGCTGTTTAACTTCCTGGTCCTTCCACATATTATTGGTGCTTCTTAATTGTGTGCCCTCTGCACGTTCCATCAACAAACATCTATTTTTCACCTCAAGGTCACTGCAATGTGAGCCCAGTCTAGCATCTGCATGTGCTATATAATGGTGCAGATGGAACAAAAATGACTTGCTGTCTGGATGACATATTGTCAGCAATATGAATTTAGTAGTGCGTGTATATATCAAACTCTTTGAAACCGCCTGAAAGCTCAGCAAATGCTCAGTAAAACACCCAAAAAGGACAATATACTACTGACATGTCTATTTTAAGCAACAGGTCTTCTTCAGAAACATCAATTTTATATTATCTTCAATCTTTTAAAGCTCCAAGGCTGCTATGAAGGTTCTTAATAGTTGCAACAATGTCCAGCCCAGTAAGAAACAGATTTACCATATACCAAGTTCAATGGCACTTACTCCTGTGTAAGAGTGCAGAGACTTGCAGCCTTAGTTACTTCAAATTACTGCTGTGGCTAATCTCTACTTTGAAAACACTATAAAAAGATATTTGCCACTTTCCTCCATCATCCCTTAGGGCAGGGAGCAGGGGTTTGTCTTTTTCTGGTATCAAAATAATTAAGAGGTGGCAAAGTGGTGGGTAGTCTAGCTTGAATCCCTTTAAAAACTTTGCCACTTCCTAGAGGTCCTTCTTTCTGTTGGCTGTGTTCGCCATGCCTCCTGACAGGACTTACAAAGTGAGGTTGTCTAGAGCGCTACCTGCAGAGTTCTGAAAAGCTGTTTTTTTTTTCGTTTTTGTTGAAGCAGAGCAACATAGGCTTTTTAAAAGAAACTTAAATGAAACTCCTGACTTTTAAGAAAATACATCCACCGCTGTGCTTTCACAAACAGCAACAACAACGACACAGAGCTTTTCAGTCCTATGCAGGGAACATTTTTGACAGCTTCCCTTCTTGCAAAGCCCATGGATCTAGAGAAACACAGAGATTTGATAGGGGAGCATAGTGCTGCATCCCCACAGAAACAGAGCACACTGTAGCTTTGTGTCTCTGTAGCTCAGTCTGACTCAGGCATTGAGCAGAGTCGAGGAAGAAGGAGCTCCCAAATTACTCCAGTTTATCTCATTATTTTGTTCCCCCACACAAAATCAATGTATACAGCTACTGAATATATTACAGGCCATGCTTTGTGTCCTAAAAGAAAGAGAAACCACCAATATGTCTCAATTCTAGGCAAATGTACATTCCCCGTACATAAGGTAAACATAAGGCAGCTGGGCAGACAACCGATTGCCCTGCTTTAATGCTGTTGTGTCACTACAGCTGGATAATGGAGCACAGATCTCAGGTCCTGCTGCTCAGAGATCTCTCAAATAACTTCAAACTCTTCAAGTGTCCCTATTTTCCAGGGACAATCAGGTTTTATGGAAGCCGTCTCGGTTTCTGATTTCTGAAGGCAGCCCTGTTTAGGGAAGCTCTTAATGTTTGATGTATCACAGTATTTTAATATTCTTTTGGAAGCTGCCCAGAGTGGCTGGGGAAACCCAGCCAGATGGGCGGGGTATAAATAATAAATTATTATTATTATTATTATTATTATTATTATTATTATTTATCCCAGAATGTCCCTATTTTCATCAGAAATGTTGGAAGGTATGGTATGATGTCCTTATTTTCATCGGAGAAATGTTGGTGGGTAGGGAGATAGGTGACCGCTGAGCCAAGTAACTACACAACCTTTAGAAAACAACTTAACCCAGGCCTGTATAGGTTTTTTTTTTTTTAATGTTTAATGTTTTCTTATTTTTTATATATGTTGGAAGTCTCCCAGCTTGGCTGTGGCAAATTATCATTATTATTATAATGGAACAGGACATCCCTATTTTCCTCAGATAAATGTCTGTAACTGCAGTTGCCCACATCTTTCCCTCTTTTTTTTTTTTAACATCAGATTGCTGCAGAGTGAAGCTCCAAGTAGTCGCACTAAGTACTGTGCCTCTACACGCATGTGGAATTCTAGAAAATGAAGATGGAGGACATGACTGTCAGGAACTGAGCTCTGCAGTGTGTCTGTTGGGGGGGGGGCGCAGGCAGGGCTGGTCCACCCATGAGGCATGGTGAGGCATTCACCTCAGGCAGCAGAATGCACAGGGGCAGCAGATCCCTACGTATATATTTATTCCTCCCTCGTTCCTGATGCACATCTCCACACACCCTTTATTCCCTGACAGGGAAGGAGGCACCATTTTGTGGTTTGCCTCAGGCACCAAAATGTCTGGGTCTGGCCCTGGGGGCAAGAAAGTAATTGCTGTGATTGCCACCCCTGCCAGCTGGTAAGGGGGAGGAGGGGGGAAGAGGATAGAGCAGGTCCACATTCCTTTCTTTAAAACTTTTTGCAGACATTGTTTGGTATATACTGTAAAACATTTTGAAGAAAGCAATAGGTGCACACCCCTTCCTTTAATCATGCCACCTGGTAAGCTGGGAGAGATGACTTTTTTCTTTACTTTTTCTTCCCTTCAGCAAATAACCCATTTGTCCATTCCCTCCCCTAATGGCTAACCAGGTAGCAGGAAATTAAAAATAATTCCATTTATTTTTCTTTTTTTGGGGGGGAGGAATTTGTGTCCTCTCCCCCCCCTTACCAGGTGTGAGGAACTGAGGAGAAGAAGCAAGCAGGGACAGCATATTGCTGAGGAGCCCCTCAAGGCTGGCTACACAGCTGTGTCTATATTCTTTAAATCCCTGTCCCTGGTGTTGATTACGACAAAATATGGTGCTTGAGCAATTGGCACATAGAATAAACATCCATCTCCCTTCATCTCTAGGTTATGTCCATTTTAGTTGATATTATGGATCTCTTTATGTAACCAACAAGCTCTTTTTGTCTCTGGCCAATCTTGCCTACATTTCCCCCCTGCAGTTTGATAAAGGGGAGTGCTATCAATCGTTTTATATTGTCTTTATTTTCACATTTGGCACTCCTAGCAGAAAACAATCAGCTCAAAGGGCTGGCACTTAATACTTTTTAGGTAAAAAGGTCCCTATTTCAAGAGGCAGAATATATGAAAAGAAAGGGTTTGGAAAGTCCTTTCATGAGATGTTAATTGGTTGCCTCCTGGGCATCATCAACAGCAAACTATGAAAAATAACTGCTAGATAAAACTACCTAATTTAGATTCTATTGATTTTTTTTTTAAGCCTAGCACAGCACCTAAAATTAATCTCTGACTTTGTTAACATAAGAACTGTCTGATTCTTTTTATTCCTGTTTTCCACCCATCAGAGAATCTGTGTTTTTTGGCCCAAGTAGGGAAATGGATCTGGATAACAAAAGGATTTTATATTTTCAAAAAGAGGAGATCATCTATTCTAGGTGCACCCTAAAACTAGGAGTGGCCAGTGGGGAGGGATGTGGCACTAATCTCCCTGCTGTCTTGCCCTTCTCTGTAAGCCAACAGTGAACCTATCCTGATTCATGAAGATCCAGACTGCCTGTTATCATTAGATAAGGTTTCTAATGAACAGTGGATGTCACATTTGAATGGCTTGGCATAGTCACCACAGTTCTTGTTTGACACCCCATAAGTTCATAATTATTTTGCTTTTGTATGCATATTTCACACATAGGTTGAAAAGGTGCTATGTGACGATCATTTGATAAAATTTGGACAAAACACTCCCCCAGCCCAGTACAGTGCTTTCCAGATGTGCATTGCAATGGTGCTTCTCAGCTTTGTAGTTTGACACTATAGCAACACTGGAAAGAAATCTATGAATTATAAAAGGCTTCCATTTGTTAGGTAGAATAGATGGAGAGTACAGAAAATATTTCCTTTACATTCAGATTCTCAAGGAACTTCGTACAGGACTTCCTCGTGCATCTTTTAGATACCACTCTTGCCATTCCTACTAGAGTGGGAATCAGTCCTGTTCCCTTAGGCCTGGTCTCTTTGAATGTGGGAGATCTTGCTCATTTGTCAGTTTATGAAGTCTGCAATGTCACGGCTTCCATCCCTGGTTGGGTGCTACAGCTGATTGGTGTTATAACTCAGACCAATGAACTGGTGCTTCTCAGACCCTCCAAGTGTCCCTATTTTCCAGGGTCAATTCCAGATTTAAAGAAGCCACCCCAGTTTTTGATTTGATCCCAGAATGTCCTGCTTTTTCTTAGGATGTCCCTATTTCATTGGAGAAATGTTGGCGGGTATGGAGTTATGCAACCCCCCAAGTCAAGGAAATAAGTAACCAAACAACCTTTAGAAGATATTTGAAGACAGCCCTGTATAGGGAAGTTTTTTTAATTTTGTGTGTGTGTGTGTGTGTGTGTATTGGAAGCCATCCAGCCCTTTATATTTTATTAAGCCAGGAGGCTGCCTCATCTGCTATAAAAGAGCGTAGGGAACTTTTGAAGCATGTTCACTTGCTGGACAAGACTTTTTGTGGCTCTACAGCTATTGCATGTTAAAACTGACAGCCGGCATTTCTTGTGCAGTGTTTTCCCAGCAGGTAAACTCGTATTTTGCTTCCTAACGTGATCCTACAGGGAAGTAAACTCCTCCCATTGCCAGGTCATCCAAGGTGGTCACAGCTATCATCTTTCAAAATAAATAAATAAATCTGGGTAAGACATTGTGAAGTGATCAGAGACCATGCAGAATCCTAGAATGTGTTGGAATTCTCAGCAGGTCTCAGTATTCCACAGAGAATCTCATATTCACATTGATCTATGTAATTAGAGGCACTTATATACAATACTCTATCATTTTCCATTTCCCCAGGTCAGGAAGGCTGGCACTTGGCTGACAGCTGTTGCTTCAGCAATGAGGCAGCTCAGGCTGACAGCTGATATAGGAGCTGGAGGTTCCATTCCTTCCAAGCTCTCAGTCAGGCCTTGATCCAAAGAGGTGTTGCCATGCACTTCCCTCTTCATCTAAGTAGCCTCATGTGCAGCTAGCTGGGTTCTTTGCTGAAGGCTCTGAAGTTTTCCTTGGCTTGATATCTCCTCTGCTCCTGCAGCCCTGGGGGAGATTGGGGTGGGATTGCCTGAGAGCCAGTCAGGAACTCAGGCAGCTGCTCTGGCAAACTTGGGGCATGAATGCTCAGATCTAAAGGTTTCTCAGTATTATTGGCAATGTGGAAGAGATATGCTGGTGAGGCCAACACCCCTTGCCTGTCATTTGAGAGACTTGGGTTTGAATACTCAGTAGGGCTGAAACCTGACAATCATTAAATTATTAAATGTTAAAAGGCTGCCTTATGATGGTCCTCCATTCCACCCTCATCCCAGCTTGTCAGTTACAACTTACGATCCTTGCAACTGAAGCCTGCAAGCATTTATGCCATTGGTGCTACTGCAAGAGTGCTTCAGCTGTTCAATAATCCAACTGAACCAGCATGTTTCACTGCAGAGAACCTTATGTAATCATTCTACTTTAGGTACTCATTAGCTTCTTCCTCTTCTTCACCTTCAACTTGTGATGAGAGAGAACAAATTAATTTTGAAAAGAGGTTGCTTTTGGGGGGGGTGTAGTGATATAGTTTGCCTACACCCATTTCTCTTGCTATATGCAAACCCATATTATTCTATACATCACTGAAAATCTCATGTTCCTTATCAGGTTATGCCGTTAGATCTATAAAGCTCAGATATTAATTGGAGGTTTGGTTTTGCTCAGATATGAGTTCAAATGCAGTATCCCACCCAAGCTGAAAGGTTGCCTAGTAACAGCTTTTAAAAGAGTGCTATTTGCTCTCCAAGCGACAAGCTGTTATTTCTCCCTTCTTTAAAACAAAAACATAAAGAAAGAGTAGAACTAACAGAAGAGAGTCTAGTAATTACTGCACCAAATAATAGTGTAAATGGCCCCATGGTGACACATGATGCCTTCCTGGTTGCCACTATAAGGCTTCTAGGAGAAAGAGTAACACGGCGTCATTGTAGCAGAGGCTTACTGAAATAACCCATCTAGCCTTAGGGAACACGAATTACATGGAAAACATCTAGCTGAATCACTAGAATTGTCATCCTCAAACAAGTCAGTGGCAAATCCAGTTGGGTGATGAGTGTGTGTGTGTGTGTCCTAGCATCCTGAAACAAGTGCTTCGGGAAATATCCCTGATCTTTGTAATCTCAAGTAAAACATTTACTGAAATGCCACATTGCAGAACCATCACACAGTTAGGGTGGATTGATCTGACATTTTCCCCACTGAGAGGTGACTTTTCACCCCATGGTTGAGATTCACAAGGAACACCATCACCCAAAGGCGTCAACTGCCCCAATGGGATTGTAATGCAACACGTATGCTACAGACTTGCTTTTGAGGCTTACTGAGCACTCTGCTCATCTCAAACTGCACTGGCCTCTTCCTATAACCAGTTATACGTAAGCCTCTACTTTGGGGGGGAATTTATAATAAACTCTATTATTTTCATTGCTATGATCCCACACTTTGTCAAAGGGAAACTCCCCACTACAATAGAAATCATATCGAACAGTTAGAAAGCTCTTTAATCTGAGCAGGATGAAAGCAAAGAATAAGGTATATAACTTCGGTTATAGAGCTTCAGTATGCACACTCAGAGGATGACCTCAAAACTATCCAAAATATCTTTGCATAAGCTTACAAAAAGCTTGGCCTATCATTCAACATCCAAAAAACAAAAGTGCTGCACTAATAAGCACAAAACAACCCCTCTGCAGCACTACATATCCAATTTAACAGTGTAATGTTGGAAAATGTTGATCACTTCTCCTACCTGGGCAGTTATTGTTCCACAAGGGCCGACACTGATGCCGAAATCTAGCATCGCCTGAGTTCCGCGAGTGCAGCTTTCTCCCAATTGAAGTGCAGAGTGTTTGAGGACTGGGACATTCGCAGGGAAATCAAAAAGCTTGTTTACAAAGCTATTGTACTGTACTACCAACCTTACTATATGCTTGTGAAACATGGACCATGCCATCTCCAATTCCTCAAAAAATTCCATCAATCTCCAAAAAAATTTACACATCACTTGGGAAGACAGGTGAACTAATGTCAGTGTACTGGAAGAAGCAAAGATCACCAGCATTGAAGTAATGATTCTTCAGCATCAGCTTTGTTAGACTGGTCATGTTGTTTGGGTGCCTGATAATCGTTTTTCAAAGCAACTACTCTATTCTGAACTTAAAAATGGAAAGAGTAATGCTGCTTGTCAGCAAAAGACTCTCTGAAGGCAACTCTAAAAAAATGTAGTATAAACACCAACGACTGGGAAACACTGGCCTGCGAGTGCTCCAGTTTGAGAACAGCCTTTACCAAAGGTATCATTTGAAGAAGCTCGAACTCAGGACGTGAGTGTTAAGAGAAAGGCACGTTTGGCCAACCCTCACTTTGATCAACTCCCACACAGAAACCTATGTCCCCACTGTGGAAGGACGTGTGGATCCAGAATTGGCCTCCACAGTCACTTACGGACTCACTGTTAAGACCGTGTTCATGGAAGACAATCTTACTCAGCTACAAGTGATCGCCAAAGAAGAAAGAAGAAGGAAGAAGGAAGAAGGAAGAAGGAAGAAGAAGAAGAAGAAGAAGAAGAAGAAGAAGAAGAAGAAGAAGATTAGGAAAGAGCAAAAGAAGAACAGCACGCATTGGCATTCAAGAGCAACACAGATTTTCTCTCTGATAAAACTATTGACAATGCTTATTTATATAACAGTGAAGCCATGGGAGAGGTTTACCACTCTTTTTTCCACACAAAGTGGTGAAAAGAGTAGGAAATGGTAGTTTTTAGCCTATACTATTAAAGACTAGTGATCTGAATTCACATTTGCTATTGCGAAGAGAAAACTGAATGGCTAAATTCATCAGGAATAACATATTGTGATCTTGCAGTCTATTCTTTTCTGTTCCTTTCAAGCAAAGCACAAATGGTTAAGTTTTCTTTGAGAAAGAAAATAATCATTATATGTGCATCTTCACAGAAGAACCACAGCAAGCATTTCCCACGGCAGCATTATCACCACCAAAAGATGGAAAACAAAACACTGTGAAAACATTTCAGATCACTTCCTTACTCTCTTGTTATACAGGAGGCTGTTGTTTCATAATAGATGGAAGCAGCCTATCTCAAAAAGAAAGGGAAAAAGGCAGAGAAATGGTCACAAAAAGTCTAAGTGGGTGATTCTTTTTTTTAAAAGGTTATATTTCTCTATTTAGTTTCAATATTATATTTATATTCCATGGTTCTCCCTCTCTTATATTGTACTCAGAACAGCCCTGTGTGACAGGTTAGGTTTAGAGCCAGTGACTGGCTTACATTCATGCAGTGGAGTTCATGACTGAGTAGGGATTGGAACACAGGTGACAATTTGACACCACTACAATACAAATACATATATTTTTATTTAGTTGAAATGTGTTTATTCTTTTCTCACTTGGACTTCGTCTGTGCATCAATTTCATCATCATCTCAAATGTAATATTATTGAAACTTTTTAATTTTTTGAAGAGGAACTTTATTTCTAGTGCACAACCAAGCCACTCGAGCACTCTTTTTAAATTGTATCTAAGATAAAGCCAATGCGCAGTTTAAAAACTAAGAAATAAGAAATCTTAAGAGGGATACACTGTCAAGATTAACCTCTTTTAAACAATGACATATTGCTGCTGGACTTTAATTGCGGACTTAAACAACTCACCAAGCCAAATGCATGCTGCCAATAAATCACGATGGCCAGTCGAAGGACCTTTTTCATCCTTCCTTGGAACACAAAACAGGAGAGAGGATGGCCAAGTATTTGGCAGGCTTTAATAGATGGCTGTCTGGGCAGGGCTTAGCTTGGTGGACCACCATTTCTGCTTTAATATACAGAAATCTCATGGGGTTAGTGGTATTGAGTTCAGTGCAGGGCAAGCTAATATCATCCTGTAGAACTATTATCCCACTAGAAGGCTTCTTGTAAGGAACTCGTCATGCCATTCTGCACCTCATGGGCTCCACATACCTCACAGAGCACCTTTTCCCGCACCAACCTTCCATACACTCAGATCAGCAGAGGAAGCCATTCCCTATCTCTAGGAGAAGGACATCACACATGAGTTTTAAAAAGAGGGCCTTTTCTGTAATGGTGTCCCGCTAGTGGATTGGTCTCCTATGAGAGGAACGACAGGCTCAAACACTGCTTTATTTTCAGTGCCAAATTAAAACATTTCTATTTTCCTAGACATTTTAGATTGTGATATTATTCGTTTGTCAAGTAGTTTAATTCCTCTTAAATTTCTTGTACTGTTAGTTTATATTGCAGTGGTTTCCCCCCTGTAATTTTAAACATACCACCCTGAAATCCATTTATGATTAAAATTAGAGAACAAAATAAAACAATGAGAAGAAATTAGTGAGAAAACATTGAAGTGCATTATTTGGCTGGTTCTTCAACTCCTTGAATCAGGGCTTGTTTTTACTTGCCTCAGGGGCTTCTTTTAGCCCAAGGGACAAACAACCTGACGGCTGTGCACAGCAACCACACCAGCAGGCTCACTAGACAGCAGCTCCCATGGGGTGCCAAGAGCAGTGGAGGATAAATAGGCCTAGATTCCTGCTTTAGCAAGAATCAGCAAACCAGGCTGCCACTGACTCCATCACTTTATCCCCAAATGGTGTGCTAATAAAACACCATTTTCCTTCCTTTGTGCAGACTGAATGGGGAAGCGAGAGGGGAGAGGCAGAAGGAAATACAGTGGTACCTCAGGTTAAGAACTTAATTCGTTCTGGAGGTCCATTCTTAACCTCTGGGTTAGCAGAGTCTGTAACCTGAAGCATTTGTAAGCTGGGGTACCACTGTAAGTCCATCGGCTCAACAGATTTCAGTATTCTAATAGTTTTGGCTGCCAGCCATGAATAGCCATCAGTTCTTCCAGGAAAATTTATCTAGCAAAGGCCTCTATTTCTAAGACTGAGCTCTTAGGTTGCATAGAGCAACCCCAACATACTCTTCTCCAAGAGGGGTGCTACCCCTTCATTAGTGCACAGCTTGTGATCCACTAAACCAAACGCAGCCCACCAGTCACATAAGGAGGGGTCAGTAGAACTCCAGTTTTGCCGCTTGCCTGGGCATGCAAAATGTGTGTGGGTGTCAAGCACACGGCAAGCAACAATACATGCCTTTGTCGGCTGCATATAGCTTGGTGGGCCACCCACTGTGTACGCCTGATGAGGTGTAAAATATCAGTGAAAGCTTGGGTGACATCCTTGTTCCTGTTTGACCATTCCCTCCACCTTGCAATCTAACAATTCTGAAGGCGAGGAACCCAAAAGGAAGAGAGTTGTGAGACATTTGGTTTTGAGGATTTTGCACATATATATGAATAAAAAAGCTGCCTGCCTGCAGCATGAATGGAACCGGTTTTTTTAAAAAAGCACAGCTTAGTTATTGCTGTCACATAGGAACACTGCTGAGGAAATTACTCTGGCAAAGACTGGGTTTTAAATCCTTGTGCAAATGCAGTTTGATGATGATTATTTCCCTTCCTGAACATTCCCCTTTGGTGCAGCAACACCCATGGCATATTTCCTTTTGCTTTTCAATGGAATTGTAGACTGTTGTGCCTAAATTATGTCACCATAGAGATGCCAACAAAATCCAATAACATGACTAGATGTTGTAAACACTTGCATCCTTTCAAAACAAATGCACCTGACAGGAAGCCAATGTATCCCATTCTTTACACTTACAATGGAATCAACACCAGATTGCTTATGCTCTGAAATGTTGTTGCCATTTTATAATTTGAATTTGAGAATCTGAAACAGAGCACAGAAGGGGGAGGGGATGTACTGTTGCTTGAGAGATTTACTGTGAAGTTGCAAAAATGTACTTAAATACGGCAGCTATCTCTTGTGGGTTTTGAGAATAATCCTTGTTGTTGTAATGTTAATAATTACAAATCTCTTGAAGAAGTAGACACTACAAAAATAATGTTGGGGAACACTCTGCCTGAATTTGCATCAAGACAATATGATTAGGGGAAGGAAAATGAGAGGCAGAGATCATTTATTAAAGGCTCGAGAGAAAATTCATTTTCAGACATGCTTTAAGGATTTGTTGGGAGGGAGAAACACATATTTCAGGTAGTTCCAAAAAAGGGAGCAGCAATAGAGAAAGGGCAGACATGGGATGAATGGAAATGTGCACATAATCTGTGCAAGAGTAGAATGGCGCAAGTATTATTTATGACCTGTCATTCATTTCACACATATTGAAGCTTTATTGTTAATGTGACACCAAATGGCCTTTCAATCTTTACTACTATCATGCACATTCAATATCACTTTCCTTGGGTAAATGACTGGCTGGAAAGGGTCCAAACTCAGGACTGACTTAAGATAGTAAGGTTAAAAAATAAAGCCTTATATAACATCTAGTTTAAAATCTTTTCAAGGTTGATGTCTCTATATCATTAACATCCTTCTACTGCAAAGCTGTGTCTTTTTGTGAGAGATTGGGAAAGTCCTAAAGCAGAATGATCTATAGCATGAGTCTAAAAGCAGGTGTCCAAGTTTCAAGTCAGGGTGTGCAGTGACCAAAATATTTTGGTTTTCACTCCAGTTTGGCATTTTGGAAAACAGTCCAGCTCAGTCTGAGGTACACCGTACACTGCCTGGTTCTGCTCAGGGTCTGTCTGAGTCTGCTATTTGAGAAATGAAGAAATTGCTATAATTAAATAAAACCAAACTTCTGACACAAGTAAATGAAATTTGCAGCCATTGTAGCCTCTCCAAAGTAGGTAAAACCTGCCAAATTACAGGCAAAGAGGTCCAGGGGCTTTTGTGCTGAGCACTTTTAACATTTGATTGATTGATTGATTATTATTATTTTAAAAAACACAGGGAAGGGTAATCCCACTGGTGGTGTATGGTGCAGGAGTGTGGGGTCGGGAAAATGTTGTCAAGCTAGAAACCATTTAAAATTTATTTGAACCATTCACAAGGCATAACCTTGCTGTTACAAGGTTAAAATTGCAGAGTATGCGAGATGCAAAGTTGCCCAAAATGTGTTATTTGGAACAAATTTGCAACAGAGCTGTTCAAAACTGGGTAACAAATGCAAAACCTTATAACATGGGCAATCAACCCAGTGAATAAGAGGTATGGGAGGTGGCGGGGTCTATTGCAGCATGCCCAGGACAGAAAATTGTCTCATTCAGACTGTCTGACCCAATCTGACTATCTCACTTTTCATTGCTGAACCACAGCAGCTTGTAGAAAGGAAGGTATTGCTATCTCCTTCGCCCCTCTGGCTGCCTGGTTGAGAGTTGTGTATGAAAGGGCTGTGTGCTGGGCTGAGTGACAACATTTGGGTGTTGGTGTCATGGGCAATGTGGCAAAATCATTGGCCAGCAAATTCATTATTAGTAAAAGCAGAGTTTCCAGGGACACCCTAGGCATATCTATGTATGCTGCAGCATCAGTTCTTGTTTCTGCAGCTCTTGTTCGGTATTTAACTCTGCTGCTGTTTGAGCATAGGATTGTGTAACTATTTTAAATTGGTGTTAAGCTGGGAGAAGTGGCTGCCTGGTGTACCAGTGCTACAGGGTTTCTCTGTCCCTGTGAAATATTTTTCTTGTCACACAAGTGTTATTATCACATGAGCATTTTATTGAGAATATTAAATTAATTTTTATTATTTATCATGTGCTACCCACCCCGCCGGAGAAATGTTCATTCACATTTACTGTCAGCAATTTCAGGGAAGGTTATTCAGACTGGTGTCAATTAGAGATAATTCTCAGCAATTATTTTCATTGCACACTACCTCATTTTTTTGTTTAAAGGGTGACTCCTGTTCCTCCTTTCCGTATAAATCAATGCACTTTGTGTTTTGACAAGTAATGTTTAAGGCTTTGTCCCTCACCACAAAGTATAAAGCAGGATCAGAAGATGCCATTTTTATAACTAGCAGTTTAGATCAATGCTATGTTTATTTGTATATCCAGTGCATTGTGTGTGTATGCGCGCACACACGTGTGTTGATGTGTGTGTTTGTGTTTTGGGGGATACTATGCACTTTGTTTACTGGCAGCTGATGACATCAGAAGTCCACCTGAGCCAGTGTGGTGTAGTGGTTAAGAGCAGTGGACCTGTAATCTTGTGAACCGGGTTCGCTTCCCCGCTCCTCCACATGCAGCTGCTGGGTGACCTAGGGCTAGTCACACTTCTCTGAAGTCTCTCAGCCCCACTCACCTCACAGAGTGTTTGTTGTGGGGGAGGAAGGGAAAGGAGATTGTGAGCCGCTTTGAGACTCCTTAGGATAGTGATAAAGCAGGATATCAAATCCAAACTCTTTTTCTTCTTCTTCTTGTTCCTATGGAAATGCCCCCAGTTTTTTTCCCCCCATACAACCAAAAGTTTTACATATTCAAAAATTCTGTTGCTGCTAATTCTGGAAAAACATACAGGAAAAAAAATGGTTTTCATTGGGTTTTTTTAAAAATATAAGCAAGATAGTGGCAACTTGCATTTCCGTCATTTATTATCTTGAGTTTTTATGTATATCTGATGCCTTTCACTCAATGAAAGACTATGGGCAGGATTTTGAAAAGTCTCCGTAGAATTCAGCTCACATCAATGCTTGGATCCTAAGTTGCTCCTCCATTCACATTAAGAGGGAGGGAGAGAAAGCCCACCAACTCCCCCCCCCCCCCCCGGTCTGCAACTCCCACACAAAAGGAACATAAAAAGAGACTGCTGGTTCAGACCAATTACCCAGCATCCTGTTCTTACAGTAACCAATCAGATGCCTGTGGGAAACCTGCAAGCAGGACGCAAGCACAAGAGCAACTGGTACTCAGAAGCATACTGCCTCTGACTGTGGAGGCAGAGCATATATTTGTCTATATAGCATAGATATCTCCAATATCTCCATACCATTGCCCAAGACCCCACAACCTTCAAACAAAGGTTTTCAAAAAGGCTGCAGAGGAAGGAAGACAGGAAAAGAACCTTTTGCATTCATGGACAGAAACTTAAGATCAAACCCAATGGGGCTTCCACCTTGCCCTTCCTGAGCATCAGGGAATTAGCTGGAATGGAGGGCAGGAGAGGGAATGAGCAAAAATGGGGAGGAGAGAAATGAACATGCTTTTAAATGCCTTCCACATGCTCAATGGACTGTGTGGATCCCAGTTCAAATATCACGTGCCGTAGCTGTTTTCTCTTGCCCTTGGTAAAGGGTTTACCTTGCTGTGAACCAAGCACAGCAAATTTAGCCCAATGGAAAATATTACAAAAAGTAATTAAGCACATGGGGAGATGAAATTAGAAGAGAAACAGGAAGCTTCCCATGGAAAATGCTGATTCAGGTGTAGTTCAACTGCAGAAGAGAAGGAACCTCCAGATGTTGCTGGACTCCAGCTCCCATTAGCCACAGTCAGCATGGCCAATGGTCAGGGATGATGAGACATGGAGTCCAGCAGCATCTAGCCAGCCACAAATTCCCCATCCCTGCATTAGGCCACAGCTATCCCAGGTACAACACATGCATTCAACTACTACATTTTGTCACGCAATTGCCAAGATTATTATAAAAGTAATTTTCCGCCACAGCATAATTTGACTACTGCTGCTGTACTCAAAACACAGTTAATACACATTCTTTCGGTTCTCTTTGAATCCATTCACCAACCCATCAATTCTTTCCCTGAAATCTATTTACATGTTTTATTCATTGTGTGAATCTTTTATTTATACATGTCCCTTTGATGCTAGCATGCTTTGTCACAATACCGCATCTGTATTACCAGTCTATCTATCATTTATTATTTCTCATAGTTAACCAAGTCTTTCATGTCATTCCTTCAAGAATGGCCAAAACATTACTGGGATATATTTGTTGATACTTTGCAAGGCCTAGAAAATTATTACATAAGGGTGTTTTTTTTAAGCACTTTCCTTTCTAAGAAGTACATTTCCCCCCAAACAGTAGTAAGAAAAACTCAGAGTACACTCAGAGTAGACCCACTGAAAGTAATAGATATGATTTAAGACTATTGGTTTTAATGGGCCTCTACAGTGAGGAGAACTTAGCTGGATTCAACCAATTTCTAGAATTGGAACTGTTGCAGTCATAATTTGAACACATTGCCTCCAAAACTATTTCCAATAGTTCATAGATAATTCACATGATGCAATACTTCCACATTCTTAACTGCTATTAAGTTGGTTTTCCCTCCCGACTAAACTAGGCATGAATATATTTCTGCTGCTGTATAGGGGGAATCTACAACTGTAGCATTTGTTTTTAAAATAGGGGCCCAGTAGCACCATAAAGAGAAACAGATTTATTGCGGTATGAGCATGTCAGTCTTTCATGGTGCCAAGGACTGGCACAAGACATTTTGCTGCCTAAGAAGAAGGACAATATGGCACACATATCCACTTTTTCCACAAAGAGAAGCCAGTTGAACTGGACATTAACTCTCACTCCAAAACTGATATCCAGCACAATATTGATATTGTTCACTGTTTTATTTCATATTTTTGCAAGCTGCTTAGAAGGCTGTTGAATGAGAAGTGTGTACCTGATTTCTCTCCTCACATCCATCTGTTCAAATGGAACAAGTGAAATGAGCTCTGATGACTTTTTCCACTGAAATAGGAATCCAGCATTTCTACTCATAAGCCCATGATTTCTATAGGCTCCAAGATGGCAGAGGTGAATGTGTGGGAATCTTTGACACCCCTCCCCCCCAAAAGAAAGAAATTGTATTCAGACTTAAATAAAAGAAGTGCATTCTTTTTATTTCAGACTGGTACTATCTCTCCTGTTTCAGGATTGTGCGTAGCTTCCCCCTCTGCCCCATTTTTCACCTCCTGTTGCTTTATTTTGCTCTTCCCAATTAGGTATTCTTATAAAACATGAATAGAAAACCAACAGCATTTGCAAGGGAGAGGCCTTCACATCCAAGACAATGAAGTGTAGCACATTTTGAACTTTCAAACAAACTGTTGGCATGGCAACAGAAAGCATTTACTGCTAGAAGGAAGAGATGACAATGGGGGATATATGCTAAAATACAACACTCTATATGTTAGGAATTCTACTGTTTGGTTTTTTTAAAAAGAGGGATTTGTGTGTGTCTATAAATCCTCTTCAGTCAATGGCCTCAATTAAAACCCTTGTAAGGCAATGGTGGTGAGGAGACATAATGGCTCGTTCTTTCCTTACAGAAAATTAAAAATAATTTTTTAACGGCTTTGTGCCCTAATAACACTGCTGGTATGCATTCGTAAAAGCAGACCTGACTCTTATCTTTCTCTGTTAGTCAACAAGACTCCCACAGGGCAGCCAGGGCAGCCAACTAACACTGGTACTAAAACAGCAAGGAGTCAGAAACGGCATACTAACTATATAAAGTTCTTAGACATGAGGACAGAAAACCTAGACATTTATACACTATTAGTAAGGAGGATTAGCAACAATAATTCCCTGCTAATAAAAATGTGCTACTGCTCCTGCAGCAGCAGTGTTAATTAGTGGACATAATTTCCATTTTGCAATTCACAGGAACCAGCAAACCATGTCGCACAGGCTGCTAGTCTTGCATGTGCGAAGGAACCGAACGATGGCCCTTGTGCCTGGGAATCAGATTGGGAGCGCATCTATGGAATAGGTCACTCCCCCTCCCAAAGCTGCAGGGCTGTGGCTTAGTGGTAGGGCATCTGCCTCGCATGTAGAAGATCCCAGGTTCAAACCCTGGCATCTCCAGGTAGGGCCGAGAGACACCCCTGCCTGAATCCCTGGACTCCTGCTGCCAATCTGTGTCCACTGAACTAGATGGAGCATTGGTCTGATTCAGTATAAGGGAGCTTCCTATATCCCTATTCCCATAGCTCAGGCTACTTGAATTCTCTGTGGGACTCAAATAGTACAATTGTGATTTTGATTTCTGACTGCTCACCCGCATGAGCTGCAAACGTGCCATAGGCCTCTGTCTTGTTTCTGGCCAATTCAGGAAAAGGAATTATAATTCTCTACAGGTTAAAGGCCTGATCTTGCATACCTAGCAGGCTGAAAGTGAGAAACGAGCCTCAGGTTTTGCAGCTCCCCCAGCAGCATATAGGACTTTGAATACAGTGGTACCTCAGGTTAAGTACTTAATTCGTTCCGGAGGTCCGTTCTTAACCTGAAACTGTTCTTAACCTGAAGCACCACTTTAGCTAAAGGGGCCTTCTGCTGCCGCTGTACTGCAGGAGCCCGATTTCTGTTCTCATCCTGAAGCAAAATTCTTAACCTGAGGTACTATTTCTGGGTTAGCGGAGTCTGTAACCTGAAGCGTATGTAACCCGAGGTACCACTGTATCAGCAAGGGACCACACATAGAAATTCCTAGGCCCTGCTTATGTTATTCATCTGCAGCGGGTGGGGGAAGGAAGTGGAAGGATGAGGACCTACTTGAATAAGAATTGACATACCGTGGCCTTGGCTCACATTCAAGTATCTAGACTATATGCCATGTCCTTGTCTCCAGATGCCATGGACAAGTGACTATTAGCAAGGACCTCTTCAGAGGCAGGTCAATAGGAGCCTTTTGCAGTGACCCGCAAGACTCCCACACTGGTTCAGTCTGAGGGAAAGCACTTGGGGATGTCATAAATAATTGCAAATGAGAGCTCATAAAAGTGTGCTCCACGGTTCAGTTTCCCACAAGGTTTCCTCTGTGACCTCAGCAGCTGTCATTTCCCTCTTCGTCTGTCCCCCCATAGAGCTTACCCATGTCAGCAGAAGGGGACAGTGGCTCTCTGGATCACTTGACTGCAGAAAGGACTGTCTTTCCTGGGAAGTTTCATTTGGAACAAAGATATTGTTGACTAGGGTGGCAAAGAGGAATCGTTTGAGAAGTGGGGGTGCACTCAAACTTGGAGAGAAATTGTTTGGCCAACAGAGAACAAAGAAAGTTCTGGATTTATTTGACTGAAGAAAGCACTGTCTTTCTTTGAAAGCTGGGAGGGAATGCAAGGGCATGCAGTACTAGCTAGTTACTGAATTTAAGAGAAAGCAAAATAGTGTTTTCTTAAACCAACTTTCGGCAACCTGGTGCCCTCCAGACTTACTGGACTCCAGTTCCCAACATCCCTGCCTGTTGACCATGTTGGATGGGGCTAACTGGAGTTCAAATTCAAATATGGAGGGCAGACCCAAAGTGCGACCTCTTGTGAATAGAAATTTCCATTTGGTATTCTCTTCCAAACCCAAAATGTTCTACAAAACATCTTGCTTTCTTATCAGGTGTCTCAGAGACCAGCATAAAGCTTCCCAGAACTATTCCAGGTGACCTTTGATTCATGTTAAGCCCTGTACGCAACAGTGAGGCTGTGGCAAAATCCCTACCATGCTGAGCTTTGGAACACTGATTAAAATTAAATGCAGATTGGTTGTCCTGTTCTGCAAGTGTGCCCTATCTAACATGATGGAATCCAACATTGTGTGAGCAGACTTCCACTCATGCAACAGGACTTTACCATACCCTCCTTCCCCTGCAGCCCCACCCATCTCCAAACTCTGCATCCTCCATGATTTTGAGACACATGGATGACTGGAAGTGTGAAGAGTGAAAGGCGAAGTCCCAGTGCATGGGCAGACACCTATTCTGCTTCCACACCAACAGCGTTGGATGAAACCTACATAGTGCAGTTGGCCTAGAAAGTCCTGTTTCCCATGTTTCTTCTTCGTTCCTTGTTTATGCTGCATTGTGGGAATCACTGTGATCGCAGCCTTAGTGGGATATATAGAATGCAATGGACAATCTTAAAGGGATATATGGATGCATATTTTTAAGGAAGCTGCAAATTGAAAGAGAGCGACATGGGTCTCATCAATTATTCATGAGGGATTAATCACACGCTCGTCTTTTCCTGGTATATAATTGTGTGGAGAAAAAGCAGCTGTAGTTTAAATTTCAAAAAGTTGTGCAGGAGTGGTGCAACCAGCACGAACAAAGTGCAAACACTGACAAAACCTTTAAATGTCATTATCTTAGCTAATGATATGCCCCAGTTTATAAAAGGGAGTTCAAAGGCACTAGTGGGTGTTGGTTTTTTTAGGGCAAAGCAATCCCAGGTGGTACAGTTTTATATTCTTCTGCCTTATCCAATGTTCTCTAAAACTACAAGCTTTTCGCTTTGTCTTTTTTTCCACCAGGCATTTGCTGCTACGGACCAAGGTGCTTTCTTCCATGGCAGTTCATTCTGTTTTCCTGACATTTCCCTAACTGTTAATTTCTGTATGATATCTGAGCTTTCACACCACATAAAAACCACTTCCAGAAATGTAGTGGAATATAATGCAAGTTTACTACTCATTTCTGCGTTATTTGCAAGCAGACCTTTCTCCTGGAAGCAAATAACAGGGGAAAGAACTGTATTTCTGCAAATGGCTTTTATGTCATGTGAAAGCTAAAATGCAATGTAAGAAGAAACATAACTGCTGTGTGAATGGAGTCCATTACAAGTTTGGGGCATAACCTAGTCCTAGACTAATGAGTCTCTAACCTTTTGGGGCCCAGAGACCCAGCTAGAAATCTAAGAAATGGATGTGGACACCACAAATAGCCATTTCACAGGAGAAAAAACCACCACCACCTCAAAAAAAACCCACACCCAAGCAAAAACACCCAAACCTCCAAAAAACAAATAAAAAGCAGGCATCACCCATAAGCAGTTAGCCCCCAACCAAGCAGCTGAACCCCCCCCCCCACACACACGCACGAGAGGGGAAGAGGGTACATGGGGAAACCCAGATCTAGACTGTTCTGCATGCAGAGCTCAAAATGGCTACTACAAAATATGCTTTTAACCTTCCCATTTCGGCTTTGTTTTGGCCACAGTGCTCAGTGATCTTATGGAACTTATGGAATGTAAATTTGAAATTTACAGCCAGCTATAATATAAGAGAGAACATGATGAAAATGGCTCACTCCTTCCAGATTATCAAGAATGTATTAAAAAAATTGGCAAATGCTTGTTGGAGATGTGGAGGAAATAACAGTGACATGATCCACATGTGTTTTGGCCACAGTGCTCAGTCTTCTGCAATGCATATGCAACTATTCCTGGTAAGCAGAGACTTTCCTGCACCTCATTTATATGCACCTGGTGGTCTGCTGTTCCACCAGCTGCCACACGTCCCTTCTTCTGCTTACCCAGGCAGAGCAAATTATGCCGCTTCCGGCCAAACACATCCTAAGGACACCCCAGAGTGAACATTCTTCCATGGACAGAAGTTATCTAAAAAATATTTAGGAGTGCCACCCCAGAGCTTCCCCAACCTCACCACCACCTAGCACACCTCATCACCATCCTGCTGTATGGCAGCTGCTCCCTTACATGCCACTGCTGTTGTGTTATACGAAATTGGTATAAGTCCAGCTTGATGGGGCTCCCTAGTCTGGGACAGTGCCATCAATCACCTAAGGGCCCCCCTTCTATGATGATCTGCTGTCAGACTGAAGGGGAAATGCATTTCCTATTTTTATTCATTCTTAAAGTGCGTGCCAGCTTTCTACAAAAATGATAGAAAAGTGTAACTTAAAAAGAGGACAAAATGCAATCTGAGTGCAAAACAAAGTAACAAAACCAGCAGCAGTTAACAACAAACAAGCAGCACTTTTAAAAGGAGATTACACTGGAGAAAATTAGGAGCTAAAGGTGTGTACCCTTCTCTCCTATCATGCCTCCACTTTCTTTTGGCAGCCTTAACCAGGGTACCCTCTAAAACCAATATTTGTGGCTGCTTCTGTGGTTAATAGGGAACCACATTTGTGGTTAACTGTTGTTAATGCCAGTATAACACAAAACCACAGTTAAAGCAAGGCAGAAGGATTCTAATGAGAGACTGGGCAATTGTATGCATGATCTTGCTGTCCCCTTGTGATGTTGTAACCATGGTTAAAATGTTGAGAATGCTATATCCACACTATGCCTTATCCCAGCTGTTGCTAACCTGATGACCTTTAGATACCATGGATCACTTTGTCAGTTTGGACCAATTCCAGCGGTACAGCAAGCCCGCAACTTACATGGGAGTCTGGCAAGTGATGGGCTGCACCTCACAACGGTTGGGAGAAATGTTTTTGCCAAAAATCTCAGAAACCTCATCAGGAGGGCTTTAAACTGACTAATGTGGGGGAGGGAGACAGTGCTCCTGAAGGTAGGAGTCTATCAATTAATGAAGATGATCATCCAAATGTCATAGACCAAATGGAGCAAACAGCACGCGGACCTAGTGGTGGGAGGAAAAAATCCTTAAATAAGAGCCACGGGGGAATGATTAATGGACTTCAATGTCTGTACACTAATGCGCAAAGCATGGGAAATAAACAAGATGAGCTTGAGCTCTTGGTACAGCAAACTAAATATGACATAATAGGCATCACTGAAACCTGGTGGGATAAGTCCCACGATTGGAATGTAATAATGGGGGGATACAATCTATTTCAGAGAAACAGACCAGACAAGAAAGGAGGAGGAGTGGCTTTATATGTCAGGGATGTGTATACCTGTGAAGAGATCCAAGATTTAGAACCTCAAAGCCAAAGTGAAAGCATTTGGGTCAAAATTAAGGGAGAGAAGAATAACAGAGACCTCATTGTGGGAGTTTACTATAGATCCCCAAGCCAAACAGAGGACATAGATGATGCCTTCCTGGAACAGATGGCCAAGCATGCAAAAGGAAGGGAGATAGTAGTAATGGGGGACTTCAATTACCCGGATATTTGTTGGACGTCAAACTCAGCCAAGAGCATAAGGTCAAACAGATTCCTCAATGGCCTTGCAGACAACTTCATTGTCCAGAAAGTGGGAGAAGCAACAAGAGGAACAGCCATTTTAGATCTGGTCCTAACCAATGTTGATGACCTGGTTAGTGGGGTAGATGTGGAAGGATCATTAGGCGCGAGTGATCATGCTCTTCTGAAGTTTACTATACAGCGGAAAGGAGCAGCCAAGCATACTAGGACTCAATTTCTTGACTTTAAGAAAGCCGACTTCATAAAACTTAGGGAAGTGCTGGGTGAGATCCCATGGACAGCAATACTAAAAGGAAAGGGAGTTCATGATGGCTGGGAGTTTGTTAAGAGGGAGATAGTAAAAGCACAACGTCAGGCAATACCAATGAGACGGAAACATGGAAGGTGCCTAAAGAAGCCAGGGTGGCTATCTAAAGAACTTTTAACTGAATTAAGATTAAAAAAGGATGTGTACAAAAAATGGAAA
This sequence comes from Podarcis liolepis, assembly GCF_965112155.1. NCBI lineage: Eukaryota > Metazoa > Chordata > Lepidosauria > Squamata > Lacertidae > Podarcis > Podarcis liolepis. The sequence goes on along the minus strand of NC_139557.1, from coordinate 65,920,548 downwards.
AGGGGGGAAACCACCAAAGAGGAATTCAAACATATAGCCAGCACGTGTAGACACAAAGTCAGAAAAGCTAAAGCACAGAATGAACTCAGGCTTGCTAGAGAGGTTAAAAGCAACAAAAAAGGCTTCTATGGGTATGTTCGTAGCAAAAGGAAGAACAAAGAAACAGTGGGGTCACTCAGAGGAGAAGATGGTGAAATGCAAACAGGGGACACAGAAAGGGCTGAACTCCTCAATGCCTTCTTTGCCTCAGTCTTCTCCGATAAAGAAAACAATGCCCGACCTGAAGAATTTGGAGCAAATGATTCAGCAAAGGAAACACAGCCCAGAATAACTAAGGAGATAGTACAAGAATACTTGGCTAGTTTAGATGTATTCAAGTCCCCAGGGCCAGATGAACTGCATCCAAGAGTATTAAAAGAACTGGCAGATGTGATCTCAGAACCACTGGCAGTCATCTTTGAGAATTCCTGGAGAACAGGCGAAGTCCCGGCAGACTGGAGGAGGGCAAATGTTGTCCCTATTTTCAAAAAGGGGAAAAGAGAGGACCCAAATAATTACCGCCCAGTCAGTCTGACATCAATACCAGGGAAGATTCTGGAGCAGATCATTAAGCAAACAGTCTGTGAGCACCTAGAAAGGAATGCTGTGATCACCAATAGTCAGCATGGATTTCTGAAAAATAAGTCATGTCAGACTAACCTGATTTCATTTTTTGACAGAATTACAAGCCTGGTAGATGAAGGGAACGCAGTGGATGTAGCCTACCTTGATTTCAGCAAGGCATTTGACAAGGTGCCCCATGATATTCTTGTAAAGAAGCTGGTAAAATGCGGTCTTGACTATGCTACCACTCAGTGGATTTGTAACTGGCTGACTGACCGAACCCAAAGGGTGCTCATCAATGGTTCCTCTTCATCCTGGAGAAGAGTGACTAGTGGGGTGCCACAGGGTTCTGTCTTGGGCCCGGTCTTATTCAACATCTTTATCAACGACTTGGATGATGGACTCAAGGGCATCCTGATCAAATTTGCAGATGACACCAAACTGGGAGGGGTGGCTAACACCCCAGAGGACAGGATCAAACTTCAAAACGACCTTGACAGATTAGAGAACTGGGCAAAAACAAACAAGATGAATTTTAACAGGGAGAAATGTAAAGTATTGCACTTGGGCAAAAAAAATGAGAGGCACAAATACAAGATGGGTGACACCTGGCTTGAGAGCAGTACATGTGAAAAGGATCTAGGAGTCTTGGTTGACCAAAAACTTGACATGAGCCAACAGTGTGACGCGGCAGCTAAAAAAGCCAATGCAATTCTGGGCTGCATCAATAGGAGTATAGCATCTAGATCAAGGGAAGTAATAGTGCCACTGTATTCTGCTCTGGTCAGACCACACCTGGAGTACTGTGTCCAGTTCTGGGCACCATAATTCAAGAAGGACACTGACAAACTGGAACGTGTCCAGAGGAGGGCAACCAAAATGGTCAAAGGCCTGGAAACGATGCCTTATGAGGAACGGCTAAGGGAGCTGGGCATGTTTAGCCTGGAGAAGAGGAGGTTAAGGGGTGATATGATAGCCATGTTCAAATATATAAAAGGATGTCACATAGAGGAGGGAGAAAGGTTGTTTTCTGCTGCTCCAGAGAAGCGGACACGGAGCAATGGATCCAAACTACAAGAAAGAAGATTCCACCTAAACATTAGGAAGAACTTCCTGACAGTAAGAGCTGTTCGACAGTGGAATTTGCTGCCAAGGAGTGTGGTGGAGTCTCCTACTTTGGAGGTCTTTAAGCAGAGGCTTGACAACCATATGTCAGGAGTGCTCTGATGGTGTTTCCTGCTTGGCAGGGGGTTGGACTCGATGGCCCTTGTGGTCTCTTCCAACTCTATGATTCTATGATTCTATGATTCTATGAGTTACATTCTGGGAATCATATCTAAAGCTAAGATTGTGTATGGTCACAATCCCATTGAACCATTGGGTTTAATGGCAGGTGGAATTGGCAAAATCTTGTTTCCCAGATGCCCACCCCCTGTTTAATTTTTAAAATATTTTTGCCAAGCACATAAATATGAATGCCCATGAGTTTAATGTGCATAAGCTGTGGTCTTACTGTACAAAAACCCCTGGAATTAAGGGTATTGATGAAAGAGCCCAAATGTTTCCCATGCTATTACAGTGGTACCTCAGGTTACATACACTTCAGGTTACAGACTCCGCTAACCCAGAAATAGTGCTTCAGGTTAAGAACTTTGCTTCAGGATGAGAACAGAAATTGTGCTCTGGTGGCGCGGCGGCAGCAGGAGGCCCCGTTAGCTAAAGTGGTGCTTCAGGTTAAGAACAGTTTCAGGTTAAGAACGGATCTCCGGAACGAATTAAATACTTGACCTGCGGTACCACTGTACAAAACTGTTTGGAAGAATCCTAGCCTAATCGGCTATTTGGTTGGGTGCAGAGCAGACAGTCAAACTGAACTTGAACCAGGGGGTGTTGCTGGGGTGACCCATACCCTAGATCTTTTGCATTAGACTATGGCTATCCTAGGGACGCGGGTGGGACTGTGGTCTAAACCACAGAGCCTAGGGCTTGCCAATCGGAAGGTCGGCAGTTTGAATCCCCATGACGGGGTTAGCTCCCATTGTTCAGTCCCAGCTCCTGTCCACTTAGCAGTTCAAAAGCACGTCAAGTGCAAGTAGAAGATAAATAGGTACCGCTCCAGTGGGAAGGTAAATGACGTTTCCATGCGCTGCTCTGGTTCGCCAGAAGCCGCTTAGTCATCCTGGCCACAAGACTTGGAAGCTATCTGCGGACAAATGCTGGCTCCCTCAGCCTATAGAGATGAGCACGCAACCTCAGAGTCGTCCGTGACTAGACCTAACCATGACTGGACCTAATGGCATAGCTGTCAACTTACAGATTTGAAAATAAGGGACCAGCAGCCTTGAAAATAAGGGACCAGAAGCCAAAATAAGGGACCTGCAGCCTCACCTGTTCCAGGCACTCCAGTCTTCCTGTCCTCCTGCAGTCTGGTAGCTTCGAGAACACTGTCCAACCAACTTTGTAACCAGAGGTTCAACTGAATAGAATCTGAATCACATGCACCACAAGGCCTATGCAGCCTCAACTTAAGATGGCTCCCCCGGCCTGGCTTTGCACTGCAAAGTTTGCAGCAGCACGTGCAACAAAATGGCGTCCAGCATTCAAAACTTCCTCAGCTTGCATTAACTAGCCACACACAAGGCATGCAAGTTCCACCTCCCAGTCATTCTTAGACTTCTTATTGGGTGAGCAACACAGCCAAACAACACAGTTGGAGCCTCCCTCCTCCCTGGCCGGCAGGGAGGGAGGGAGAGGAGCTGCTTCCTTTGAAATTTAAGGGACATCATTTAAGGGACATTTAAGGGACATCCATCAATAAGGGACAGCAGCGGGACATGGCACTGGAATAAGGGACTGTCCCTTCAAATAAGGGACACTTGACAGCTATGCCTAATGGTCAGGGGTACCTTTATCTTTACCTTTACCTTTGGATATCCTACCCCTTATCGAATGTTTTGTTTGTTTTTCTTTATTTATAGGGTGGCTGGACACACTGCTGTTGAGACCCCAGTCACCCAACATATTAATTTCCTAGAGGCATGCATACGTACATATTAGCATATGAAAATTTGTGTCACAGGCCTGTGCCCTGAGTCCTTTAGAACGATCCGATCCATGACCTGAACAACAAAGAAACAGCAAACCAGAAGAACTTCCTTTTCAGGTGAACCTGAACTGAACTCAAACGCTAAATGTTTTGACTCCATGGTGATGAAGCTGTATCTTCCTGAGATCTATGCCAAGTGCAGGAGCACTTCTTTGGGTTGCTTTTTCTGGATTCAGCATTTGTTCTTCCTGTGCGGCTGGCTTTTGTTTAAGGCTGGTCCATATCCTAAAGCATGTAAGAACACTACATTTTGGATGAAGGAAATAAAAGATTGCTTACCTGTGGTCTTGAAAGGATTTGAGGGGCACACGAATGATAAAAATGGCTTCAGCACAGGAGCACCTTTGTAAAGCTACATTATAAAGTTCACAAAGCCATATTGGTCAGGCTTGAAATTACTGCAAGCATTCTCTCCTGTCTGTGGTGCTCTCTCTCTCTCTCTCTCTCTCTCTCTCTCTCTCTCTCTGTGTGTGTGTGTTGTGTGTGTATATACACTATCACAACTGGGTACATGTCAAGAGCAGATCCACAGAGAGTGGATAGATACATGTAACGATTTCAAATGGCCTTGATGAACACAGGCATCAGCTTTTATTGAATCTACAGTTTGTTTGACCAACCATAAAAATACATGGTCCACTGACAAGTTGATCTGATGTCCAAAAATGGCCACTTACAGTATTCAGGCCATTATTAGTACTGCGACGAAGGGAGAAGCTTAAGTTAAAACGTGTGTTAATTAGCTGCTGTTATGAAACAATGACATTACAATCTAAATCTCTGCAATCAATTATTTATGGCTAAGTTATGCAAACATAAATGCATGATAATGAAATTCCAAAGACTGTATTTCATGAGTTCTCTCCTGGAACCCGAGGGATAGCCCAAACAGTTTTGCATGCTAAAAGTGAAATTAAACAAATAAACCTCACAGAGCAACTAAAGACAAAACAAGTTTCTATATGTTGTTTTGGTTCTAAAAAGGAACAATGCAGCTGCAAAAGTCTGGGGAGACTATCAGCAACAGGACTATGACATGCAATGAAACACACATTAAAACATACATCCCCAAAGTGACTAGATTCCCACAGGAAAAATGATGCTATTGACACCAGTGGCAGCTTCTCCCCAAACATGAACAACTTCGAGACAATGGGTGGACTTCAATGTCGTGTTGCTACAAATGTTCCACCTGCACCAGGCAAGCATATCAGCTTGCCAGACCTCCTGTGTGTGCTGTTCTGTGGTTGCCCCTGACCCGCCTGAGCCAATTTTAGGGGGCATGGGTAGAGAATGGGGAAGCCATGTTGCCCTAGTGCTGGGCTTTTGCTGATGGGATTCATTAGGTGAATCCCATCCAAAGTGATTTACATTGCGAAAGCAGTACATGATCCTCATATGAATGATTGGTTCCTGGCACCAATATGTAAAATGCAACCATACATTTCCAAGCATTATCTAGTTTGGTCTTGTCATGTTTTCAGTACCCGATTCCCGCAGGCTTGGAAAGCAAAGGGACCTCACTGCTGCCCTTGCAGTGATGCCATTTTAAAAATAAGCTACTAATCACAGAAGGATGTTCTTCAGGGAATATCTGGCAATATTTGACTAGCTAACTGGCCAGTGTCTTAATCCTAGTTCAAGCTATAAATGTGGGTGACTCTTGGTCACACCACTGCTGCTAATGAGGTCCACACTAACTTGGCCTAAATATCTATAAGATGCATTTCTCACTGGGAGACAAATTAGGAACAGCGTCCCATTTCTGTGTACTATTCCCTTTTTCCCTAGGCCAAAATTTCCTGTAAAATATTTCATAAGAGTAGCATTGCTTATAATCAACAATACAATTCTTACTGCAAAAAAATATGCTTTAAACAACACACTATCCTTTATGACACTGCAGTGCATTCAGCATAAACTGGCTATGTAGAGCAATCTTGCACGTGTTAAGAAATAGCGATAGTCTGAAACTCTCTGCTCTAGGCACTGACACCGTCTTCATTTTTAGAACATTTTAATTGGTATCTGCATATCTGGGATTTTTTTTTTCTTGCTTGTATTCCCAAGCAAGAGAGGAAAATGGAAAAGAAGCGCTAATCCACTTTATAAATTAGCACATACACAATGCTGGAGAATTGCCTGCCTTTTATCATTTTGACATTGGCTTGGTAACACTTAAGAAAAACAAATCCTGTAACTGCATGCAATTAGCACCCAGTAAGAACCTTGTATACACAATCTCAATGTGTTGAAGAGCACCTTTTCATCCCCCACCCCACCCCATTCTGATGCAGCCAGCTAGTAGCTTATGTCAGCCAGTAATTATCTGAGTGCATCGCAAGTTGTTTCCTTCCCCAAAATACCCCAAAATTATAGACTAGACTTTGCAGTCTTCTGGCTGGAGACAAAGGAGAAGAAAAGAAAAGCCAGATAAACAGGATAAACATAATGCTAAAAATGCTACTGGTTGGTTAAAGCTGATGTTATAAGTCCCCAGTTCTATCAACTAGTATTTTTGGATTTTACTTATTAGCCCCCTCAGAGCCACTTCACACATTATACAGCAGCAAGTCCAGGTTTGCCACTACAGGTAAATGGATCAAGCTGTGATATGGATTCTTGCTCTCTCTCTCAGTTAAACCTGCAAGACACAAATGCATGAAAATAGGCATTTGTTGCATGCACACACTGGATTCTTAGCACACACCTAACAATTGTGGTTCAAAAATAAAATGTGTTTTTCTGTAAATAATAATAATAATTACATTTCAGATCAAGTGTTTTCCTAAAGCCCCACTGCTAGAATCTTGAAAATCTCTTCATATTTTTCTCATTCTTTACACAGCAGCTAAACAATGTTTGAGATCCAGGACTGATCATGTGGTCTTTAAGATGACCATATGCATCATACTTCTGCCCAGCAGTTAAATAGCTGAAACAAAAGAATGACATAGGTGACTTGGCTATGTTCCTACCTACTTCAGTTAGGTAGGCAACCTGGTGTCCTTCAGGTGTTGTTGGTCTCCAGCTCCCATTAACCCTTAGCCAGCATGGCTAAGAGCAGGGATGATAGGAGATGGAGTCCAGCAACATCTGTAGTCCAACAGATTTTCCATTCCTGAGTCAGAGCATGCGTGGAACTGCAACTCAAAAACAACTAGAACTGCTATAATAAGTTGAGGGTCCACAACATGGAGAAAGCAGATTACTCTTAGACTTAGGAAACTGGCTGTTTTTTAACTAAAAAACAAAATAGCTTGGAATTCCCACCCCTTTAAAGAAATGAGCTCCTGACTAATAAAACCAGGAAATAGCACCCTCCTGCTCTAAAGAACAAAGGCTGATGTTTACATCAGAGAAAGCCTATCATCAGTGTCACTGTCTCCCTCCATTCAAGAGTAAATCTTTCTGGTTATTCCTCCCAGAGCCAGAACTCATCCAAGCAAACCTCATAAGTGTTAAATGAGTTTTCCTTTTTAAGCGAGGGAAGAAAGAATGTGATGGCTTTTTGAAATCACACCAACAACAAAACAGGCACGCTAGTAATAAACAATACAAATATGAACACTGGAAAACCACCACTGCTCAGTGTAGACAATACTGAACTAGATGCACAATGACTACACTCAGTATAAGGCAGCTTTTTGTGTTCCTAACCAGTACAGGCACATGGTGGGCAAGCACCCACTAACATCCTTGCAGCCACATTCTGGACCAAATGAGGTTTTCTAATGACTCTTCAAAGGTAGAACCACGTAGAGCACATTGCAATAATCCACCCTGGTAAGAATTAGTGCATTTGTATTTCAAAAAAAACTGAACAATTTTTAAAGTTGCATTGTAATACAATACAGAGCTACTGCTGAGAACATCCAAATCCCAAACCCCTGGAGCCAAGATCATTTCCTAGAAAAGGTGTCTGCAGAATTTCAGCTGACTGCACTTATATATAGTTGCCATATATCCAGGAAAACCCAGACATGTCCTCTTTTGGGTGGCCAACATGCCCATCTGGGCAGATTTTTGCATTTTAAAGGAAATGTCGGGGGGGGGGCTTGGGCTGTTCTACACGCCACAGCCGCTGCCAGCCCAAGCTGGGGGAAAAGGCAAGTGGGTGTGGCAGCAACAGCCCCACACACCTCCTTCTCTGGCTCAGGCTGGCAGTGGCTCAGGCTGTCCTCTATTTTGCTGTTCAAGATATGGCAACCCTAATTACAAGTTCAATGTTCCAACCATAGCATGTTGTTGGGAAAAGAACAGAGAAAAATAACACAATCCCAACCCTGATGGTATCCTAAGGCATTGAAAATTTTGGATACCTCCCTATACTTGTTAATCCTCTGTCTTTTTGTACTTATGTATCTCAGGAGCTGCTGTGTTTTTCAGGCAGTATGAAAATGAAAAGGAGCCACCATACAGTTTCTTTTGCAATGTTGCAAAATATGTTGAGGTAGGACTCTTGAATTGTCCTTTAAGGTATATTAGATCATGTGGTGCACCTTCTCGAATTGTGCAGTTTACCATTCAGGGACAGGATAACTTGGACAGACAGATGCTAAGGATTAACAACAGGGGCTCACTCCTCTTGTCCCACTCCTTTCCCCTGGGGAAAACTGCTCTTTAGTGCTCAGTCGGAGCAAAGAGCAATTCAGTTTCCCCCACGGATTGCTATTTGTTCTGATCTATTGCTTTGGGAAGAATCTGTTGTTCTGATCTTCCATTGGGAAGAAGTGGGGCAAGTGAGAAACTGCTTAGACCTGTGCTTTCTAGGCATAGCACAAGTGGACGCATGGACAAGCTCAGGGTATTAGAATGCCATTAGAACCAAAAGACAAATAAAAGTATGAACATGAAATATATTTTTCTGACTCTTCAGAAGATACCACCTGGCTTTCCCCAAACCTTTCTCTACATGTAAGAGAGCTACAAAATGAAATACTAAGAACACCAAAATTCTACCCCAGAAACCAGATGTTGAATTTGCATTCCAAGCCCACATTTATGTATAACAAACACAAGCATTCAGCATAGCCTGCTAAATAGGTTCAGACAATTATTCAAGGATAATGATAAGACTTAGACTTTAGAGGTTGAAACATAAAGATGGAGAAAGGTAAAGGTGTTCTGCGAATGCTCATTTTATGGCAAATAGCACTGTGTACTTTTGAAAAGCAGCGTTAATGGATAGTATACACTAGCCCATCAGTTTATATTGAGAAGCATTTCTAAAGACAGCTGGTGCTACCCAAACAAGCTTGATTTCCAGTCCTTGAGACTGCACCCTCTCTTCCCTATAAATGTTGATTGTGGAATCACTGATGAGCAGCTGACAACTCTTGTCAATTTCTGAAATGAGTTCTCCCTTTCTTTAGGTAGCATATTGTCTTTCATTCAGGAAGTATGATAGACATTTCCATGATTTATTGGGGGGGATGGGAGAAAGTAAATGAAATAATAAATCAAGGTAGTCAGCATCCTCCGAGCTTTCATCACAGCTGAGATGGTAGTCTGTAAACATTGCCTGCTCAGAAGATGACACACTGATTGATAATCGTATAAAAGATTCCATGTGTGCTGTTGATAAGTGTTGGTGACAAAAATAACTGCAGAGGTGCCTCATCCTGTAAAATATTTACGCAGATGCTTGGCCTTGAATGACAGAACCCAACCCAAATGAAGTCTAAGCAGGTGTAGCTTAATATATTCACATTCTACCCATGCCTCCCCCCCTTATTCCTCCTCATTGTCTATGGTTTGTTATCTCCCTACACAGGCGCCAGAGGCTGGACACCCACATTTTTTGTGCATGCCATGGGCATGCTGACATCAGACACAAGTGTGCATGCAGCGTGCACAGCCCTGGGCACCCATGGTCCTGGGGCAAAGCCAGTGGGCCAGTCTCCCCATCCTTTCTGCCTCCACCACTGTCAAAATTCAAATGGCTATTAGTCACTGCTGCTTTATACTACCACCAGGATCAGAGGCAACATGCCTCTGAGTAAAAGTCACTGGGAAACAACAGACTGAGAGGACTATTGCCCTTAGGTCCTGCCTGTGGACTTCCCTGAGGCATTTTTGGATTGCCGCTGGGGAAAAGGGGATGCTAAACTACATAGGCCTTGAGTCTTATCTAGCAGAGCTTCTCTTATGAAGTGCAAGATTTGTCAAACATCTTGGGGCAGATATGGTCATTTCCATTCTTTTGGTGATTTGCATGGGCTATCCTAAGTCAGCTCTAAGTCAAATATGTATATATGTGTCTAGGTGCTAAATAAGCATCCTCTCTCACTTTAGTCCTGCACATTCCCCATTTGTCCCAGAATTATCCTTTTTTATCCTTTAAAAACAAACAATTCCAACACTGGATTGCTGCCAAAGGTGTGCAACTGGGGCAACTTAATGTGGACACACTAAGGTAGTAGAGTGGTCTCCAAAAATCAAATATCTGTGTAGGGATTTTGGCTTTTTAAAGAGGGGAAACCTTTCATGTGCAAATCTCTTATACAAAAGCAATTGAATCCCTTTGGATTCTAGGATTAATGAAGCATTTGCTTAATTGGGCGTAGTTCTTTACTATGAATAACAGGTCTTCAACATCTGTAAGTGTCCCTTTGATAAAAAAAGGTAAACAGTCTCATTGCAGGGCCAGTAATTACACAGAGCTTTAACATTTTAAAAACAAAGCCAAAAATCTTTCACCTCCAGTTTTTATATACAGGCAGACAGAAGATCATGTCATGGTTTTCAAAAACAAGTAGGTCATTACCACCATGCTCAGAAATATTTTACAGAATATAACCACACTTTCGTGTAACCCCCCTTCATTGTTTTATAGACTAGTTTTGATACAAAAAGAACATCAACAATACACTGAAGAATGACGAGCTTTCAGTGATATCCCCCACTTAGCACTCCTTTTCTTCCTTGTGGATCACTAATACCATGTGAGTGGCCCTATAAATATTGGGATTTTAAATTATCTGCTCAGTTAGGTTTGGTGAGGTAGACCCAGTGCTTTAGGATCTATGTGACCAGTGGCATAACTAGCTGCTCGGGCGCCCAGGGCGGCACAAATGCCCTGCACGTGTGGCCGGGGCAAGCCCCTGGCCTGGGCAGAGCATGCTGGGCAGAACCTCCACAGAGTCTGCAAGCCCCACATTGCCGTTTTGGGCAGCGCAGAGCCTGCAGGTGCCTGAGCCGCCATGTAACTCCCCAGGAGACGTGTGGCTCAGGCGTGCTGCAGGCCAGGCCCCGCAGTCACCCTCCTCAGTGATGACACACGGGGCAGCCTGCACACACCGCACACCCCTTCCTACACCTCCATATGTGACTGAAACAGTACATATGTAGCTGAAACAACAAGACCTTGCACCAAATTAGCTGCAGCACAATCCTGACATAGGTGCAGTAGGTCTCTCCTGCTGCTCTCCCCAGCCTTTGTGATCATGGATAAGGAGAGACATGGCCATAGGGAGAGGAAAGTCATTATGAAAGATGACAAAGCTGTTTACACCTTGCACCTTGCTCCCTCCCATAACCTGATTCCTAGTCACTTGTGTACTGTGCATGCTGTCATTCAGCACCACATTGGTATAGGATAAAGGTGCTGATCTGGCATGTGTTACCAAGTCCTGGGTAGGTGAGGTGGGGGCAGTTGATCTGACCCACCTGCACTGCACTTGGATACTCAATGCAGCATCAGCACAGGCTTCAGAGACATGGAGGGGGGCGGGGAGGAGTTGCTGAGGTCCATAAAATTTCCATCTCTATCTCAACAAAACCCTTGTGCCTGGTCTTGTGCCATGGAGACAATAAACTAGGGTTACTCCTGATGCCCAGCAGCTTCTCTGGCAGAGTTGGTCTCTGTTGCAGTTGGAGGACCATGGGGGGGGAGTTCTGGGGGCTATTGGCATCCATGCTGATGGGGGGGGGGAGTTCTGGGGGCTATTGGCATCCATGCTGATGGTTAGCATTCCAGTTTAGGACTTTATGGCCTCCATGATAACCATAGAGTCTCATAATCTGTCCAGTAGGGCATATCATCAACTTGTCCTTTTGTCCTGGTGGAATAAATGGGTTTGTGTGGACAGGCTGTCATGGTGAAATTTCACCCCATCCCACAGGGATGGTGGACAGATTTGGATGGTCCACCCTGTGTTTTCCCCTCCAGTGAGAGGTTGCTTCAGTGTACACTGACTGGGTCCATAAACTGTTTCAGATACTTTTGACCACACAAGTATTATTCTGTGAGCTTAAAGAACCTGACTCAAATATTCCTATTCATAGCATTTTTCTTACCAGAGATATTGCAATTGGAGGTGGCAAGTTTCTTGTGAATTCACTTTGAACCCTCCAAGCACATTTTGAGTTCATTTTATATTCACTGTAATTGTACTGATGAGTAGAATTCATTTGATATTCATTCAGCCCAACACGTTTATTTTTGTACTAAAGGTGTTCCGTTTTAAATTCACTGGATGCTAAACAGGAACACTTTTGGGAAGCTTATGGATCTTTGATGGGTTAGTGTCCTTAGAGGTATTTGCAGTCTAAAAAAAAGTATATGTTGCGTGTATATTAAAGAGTACACATACATATTATGGACCTCTCTGTGAAACGCATCACACATAGGGTACTTTAGTTTTAAAGGAACCATAAGACTCTTTGTTGTTTTATGACACAGAAGGTTAGTGAAAGAGTAGGAGATTACATCTTCAAAAAGATGATTCTTATCTGTTTGGTATATTTCTTTGTATTCTCAACAGGTAAAATATTTGTATCCATCAATGCAATGACACAACCTACCATAATTCAATTCGCTGTACTGTACCTGTTTTGTTTTGACCAGCACTTTAATTTTAATTCAGATCTGTTATCATGTGTAAGATAAACACCTGCAGTCTGATCAGTAGTGTCTTGAAGGATAAATGTCTCCAGAACTCAATGCCTATCCCAGCTTTCCTTTGCCTGGTGCTTTCTATGTGTTCTGGACAACATTTCCCATAATCCCATGGTGGCTGGGGTTGATGGAAGTTATAGTCCTAAACATCTGTAGGGCTCTAGTTTACTAAGGTTTGTACTCCACCTCATGCATCCCACAGAAGGCACCAAAGTTGAAATCTGAGCTTGTCACTGTGGCCTTGGAAAAAGCCTGAACTGTTCTTTCATTTTCATGGTTGACAACACATGGCCCCACTTAGGACACCTTGGGCCACAGATGAAGAAAACCATTGTTTAGCTTTTATTATGCAAAAGTTATGTGAAATACATGCATTAAGATTCAGAGTAGACATTCAGATATTAGACATTCAGGAACATAGTGTACCTTTGGCATCCTCTGCCAAAAAGTAAGTCTTATGGAGGAGATCCAGACCAACCTAGTAATATTTCTTCATAAGTTTTATTTTTCCTAGGATGCACTTTTATATGCATTCCTGGGCGTGAAAGAGAGAGAAAGGAAGTGATGCTTTTAGTACATCTCTAATCTGCTTTCTTCCCTGTGTCCTCTACACCTCCAAGAAAGTCAGTGACAATATGATTATCTGCCTTCTTATTAATTATGTTTCCATGGTACATTCAAAACTAGAATTAAATGTTTTAAAAGCAAGCCTTGGTGTTTTGTTTTTTTTTTGCAAGTGGGGGGCATTTGCTTTAAGGGCAGACTCTTTTCCCACTTATTTTCTCAAGGTTTGTTTGTTTGCGATTGTTTTTTTTGGGGGGGGGTTGCCAATGTGAGGCAGAATAATATATTTACCCTTTAATATACTCCATTATGCTTTTTTGACAGTTCTTTGTGGGGTGGGTGGGCAGGTCTGACACAGAGATCAGACCACAAAGCTTATATGGAAGTTATTGAACCCTTTTGTACGCCAGCCTCTTAAGATGTCATAGTACTGAAACTATTCAGCTGGTTTGTAGTACTGAACTGATCAGGGAGGCTGACAGTAGTTCATAAATGGGACTCTTCAATGCAAGAGAGCCAAGATGAATTGGATGTACTGAGCTAACTCTATTAGATCCTGCATCTTCTTTGGAAACTGTTACCTTTGCAATCAAGACACAGAAGGAATTCAGCAATTGCAACCCCTTTCTCCCCTTACACCCTTTAACCCAGTGGTCAAAGAGGATGGGAATTGTATACCAGGACAGCCCCAATTTGGGAAAGGCTCATTTAAGCAAAAGATGGCTCAGTTACTGCATCTCAGATAATATGCTGCAACTATAATACCCATACACAAACCACAGCAAAATTACAGAAACACGTGAGATGCTGGATCTCCTTTCATGCTTACAGTACAAGGAGGAGGAAGATGCTGATGGGCAAATTGGGACTCCTTCCCATGTCCCATCTCCTTGAGAAAATGGTAAGGAAATAAATAAAGCCAGTATAGGCCATGCAAGTCTGTGTTTTGAAGGAATTGTAGCAGGACATCTCAACTTGAAATCTATCAAGCCAAGTACAGTCCATCAGCCATGTATTGTGGACTGCTAACTGCTCAATATTATGCTGCCACCATTTTGAAGTCCCAGAGTGGCAGAGAGAAACAAGAGGTTCGTGGGCTGCCAATAACATGTGGTAGGGAAGCTGCTCTTGGCTTGCCAAGCCACAGGTTGGGAAGCTTACTAAACTCTGCACTCTCCACACAGTGGATCCCGCTATCACAAAGAATATCTTTCTCTACCGTAAGCTTCAGAAAAATATAACCCCATATTTTATACAATTTTAAAAGTCTATGTAGGAGAGGCACAAATATGATTTGTTTGGGGTTTTTTTTTACTGATCTACAAAAAGAAAAAAGAAAAAACCTGATGGATGTTCCCCTTGGTTCTTTGACTTGGCAAAATCAGATGCAAATGTATTGAAGCCATAAAGAGCTCATCTCTTTTTATATGACGAGGCTTTCATAGAGACATATTTTCTTGAGCTATATTCCCCAGCCTTGCAGCATTCATTTAACATATTAACTGTTGCATGCAGAATCAGCCACCTACTAATATGGTAATTTTCTACACAAGCACACTTGTGCTAATATTTTCATGACTTAAAAAAAAGTATGGTGATAAACCTCTGCTGAAATCCCACATGAAACCATCGTCTCTTTGTTTCATTTTGTCAAAATACAGCAGAGTGATCCCACATTACACAGGGATATTACTGCCAAAAGTGTGCATGTCACATAAAGGAGATTAAGAGGAGGTTTAGAGCTAGGAAACCTCTCTCTTCATTAATGCATTGCTAATTATCTTCTGCACCCAGAGCACAAAGGATAGGGGAGACCATTGCGGCAAAGCTCGCACTCCTTTCTGTAAAGTGCTGGCTAGGTGCGTGACCACAGCACAGCCCTTTGCTCCAAAGAAAATATGACTAAATTGGTTGTACAATGTAGATGGATACTCTCAACACAGTCCAATATCCAGTGTCAGTAGAGATTATTCTACAATACCCTATTAGATTAGTTGTGTTAAAATCAATAGGACCTACTTCCATGTAACAACCATAATTCAGTGACTCCAAGTTATTGCATTTGCTGTCCTCTCTCCCTCTGTATGTAGGAGAACAGGAATGAAGAGGCCATTAAAAAACAGAGCAATTCCTGGGCATGGTGCCTGTTCCATTGGAGAACTTGATAGAAGACCATTGCACAAACAAGACTTTGGATCAGCCCAATGTGGTCAGGGAGTAAGTTTTCACTGGATGTATCAGATAATTGATCTGCAAATTAGCATATTTAAATAAAATTTGCATCAGTAGATTTGTATCTGAATGTCTTTTGATGGGAAGATCCTAAATCCTTAGACCAGATCTTTAGCTGAACTCAATTAGAGCTGCACTATTGACATTATGCTATTCATTATATTCCCCATTGTTATAATGACTCTGCATAGATAGGATAATTATAGATGTAAAACCTGAAAAAAATGACTGTCTATATTTTTCAGTTCATGTTTCTTTGAAGCACTAATACAGTAAATGGCATTTCACATGCAGCAATGAAAAATACATACAAAAACCATTAAAAAATGCAACCATCCATTGGTTGAATGCAAGAGAGAGGCAATGACCCCTCCAAAAATTACCTTTACCTTTTTTTACTAGATCTGTTTCCATAGCCACCCCTTTGTCTTCATTGCAGTTCCTCAAAGTATTCATCAGTGAAACTTCATTCCATGCAAAAATATTTCACATTCACCCTACTTACTCTGAGCTTCTAGAGTTCACTTTACAGTGTGCAAAGTGCAACATAGCTTACCAGAAGGGTTTTTAAAGAAACAACCCCCACCCCAAACAACACAGCTCTTATATGCACCCCCCCATGTTATCTTATTATTTAAATCAAACATACGGAAAGGGTTATCTTATAGTGAAAATGAGCTTCCCCTGCCAACAGTGTTTTGCATACGTTTATCAGCCTTACCAGACTCCAAGGATCTTATTGCAATGCGGGTCTTATTCCAGATACCAACCTGGTTAGGGTTTTATTCCAATAAGCTTACATCCAGATCAGAAACAGATATACATTATCATGTTTCTTTTTTAATTACTCGGAGATCAAGAGTATAATTCTTACAGCCATATACATGAAAGTGTTAAATACTTAACCTTTAAGGAGTGTCTAGAGCTCAGTAGTATTGCCTATTCTTTGACCACAGAAAGCCTCAGATTCCTGACATTTCCAGTTAAAAGGATCTTAAGCATCTAGAAAAGACCTCTGCTCCCAAGCTATGGAGAGCTGCTGCCACAGGTGGTACAGTGCTAGATGGACCAATGATCTGACTGAATATACTGTATGAGGCAGATTGTCATGCTCAACCTCTATACATAATGCAACGTGGTGAAGAATAGATAAGCTGCTCTGTTACATTTTTCATTGCCTGTTGTTCAGGAAAAACAAAACAAGGTAGACTAGCTTGAGCATGTGGCTTGGCCTGGGAATCTATAATACAAGTGACCTGGGCACACAGAGGTCCACTTTAAAGGGAAATGTTATCCACAGCAGAAAGTCTGCTGGTCCAGAAGGAGGAAAATATTTAGGAGAATTCTTTTAGTTTCTCCCTTCCTAGCATCAGAGGGAATTTTAAATCAAGGGGAAAGAGAAAGCTGGAACTTAAAATCTTTGGAGTCAGGTGAACTACACCCAGGAGACACACCCAACTCATTTACTCTTACCTAGCCCAGTCTTGGGGTCTTTTCTGGAAAACAGTTCAATTAAGGAAATTTTATAAGGTGTGAAATAGGTTTAATTTATGCTTGCTTTGCATAAAGTTGGGGCAAGATCCTAAATCCGTGTTAAGGGAGTAAACTGACATTCTAACTCAGCACAGCACATCTAATATAAAAACAAATAATAAAGGTGAGGGGTCCCTTAGATCACACAGAGAACTGATATTATGGAGTGAACTGATATTGTTAAAATAATCATAACTGACAATCTGTGTAGCTATTATAACATCAGAAGAGACACTGGTTTAAGTAACTGAAGCAGCAAATGCCATGTGGACGAAGGGATGCACTGGAGCAAATATCCACTTATTTTTATCTATTTAGCTCTATTATTTATTACAGTTTTGTGCACCTTTTAATTTCATGAGAATGTTTTGCTTTAATAAAATGAAGGCATAAGAGGTTGGGGGTGTGTGCAATTGCCCTCAAGGTATGTGACTTCCAAATACAAAATGGATGACTTATTAACAGACAAAGCTGTGGGAACAAGTTTGTCCAGAGATGAACCTTGTTTTGAGGTTGCTCTTCACCCATACGTCTTCATACATTTTGGTATCAAATAGTGTCTTTGCCAACTGAAACAAAATCCTCAGAGCTTTCAGTCATGATCAGTCTCTTTTTTGACAGCTCAGTCCACAACACTTCACTACAATGAAACCTCATCTAGGGCCATAAGAGACAAATGACTGAAGCAGTGACAGGATTTAATCCCTCAGGCAACAGGAGGAGGAACAGCTACCTATCACAGCTATTTAAAATCTGATAGGAAGACATGAATGAAGGCAATTTAACAAGTTTTACTGTCTCCTGTTGGGGCAAGTTGCCAGAGTCACAACACTTTTTAATCATTATCAGTTTAACTGTGTCACCTGTGTCTATCACCACGAGGAATCATCCAAAAATACTACCAAAGCTGTCTCAATTTCATGTTGGGCCTGAAGCAAGACTAGTAGGAGCTTTGTATGTATGCGACTGAAAGCCTTTCTTGGCATTAACTTATCCAGAAATGCAAAAACACAGAACTTCTCTTCCACAAAGAGATGTGATCTCACCTTATGTATTTGAAACTTTCTTGATTAAATGTAGGCTTGCCATATGTCAGAAGAATTCCTAACATGTCCTGGTTTTTGGGTGTAAAAATGGCTTTAGGGGGAATTTTTGCTGCATCAGTAAAAGTCAGGAAAATCCTGGATGTATGGCAATTGAAAAAGCAACAGAAACAGCTCAAAAAAGCTTAAAATTACTGCGGATGTCAGGAATTTTACTTATTGCAATATGGCAACCCTATGCTACTCAATACTTTCTACAGTTGTTGATTTGACTAACATGAAAATTGCCGCACACCAATTAAACTGCATGAGGAATAGAATCTGTAAAGTCTGAAGACCTGGTCACAATTATTGCATGCAGTGATATCTACAAGAGCACCTCTGACACCACACACATGACCTCTACTGAAGACCATGACAGCTCCTCTGTAAGTAACACTAGAGCATATGTCGGGATGCAGCAACTGAATGCAGGCACAGTGCTATCCGTGGCAACCTGAAGATGTAAGGATTATTAGCTGCATTCAAAGGACTGTGGGGGTTGGGGATGGGGATGGGGATGACTTTGTGACATGGCTGCATCTGTCACTTGGTTCTCTGAACAAGGACACATTTTTGGCCTGGTTTTTACTTTGTGAAATCTGGCAGCAAACACCGGGGAAAAATGTTAGCAACCCCTGGTGCTGTGTTGTTGTTGAAGCTTAAAATACAACTTTGACATTTTTATACAACAATGTAAAGTATAACATGATCCCTGCACTGAGAACCAGTTGAAATGTTCAAAAACTCTTCAAAGGCAGCCCTTACAGGAAGCTATAGGTCAATAGCCCCAGGTCCCTGGTATCTCCAGGTGGGGCTTGAGGGAAGACTTTGGCGATTTAGTAAGCAGTTTCCCTTTAAGCTTTCTTGAAAGACAGCTGGGAGCAGTGCTTTTTTCTATGGGTACGCATACCCCTAAATATTTTGTGAATCTAAGTTTGGTCTCAATGAGGGGCAGCATTTCAATATGAGTAGGAAAATGAGAGTACCCTCAAACATTTTTAGGAAAAAAAACACTGGCTGGGAGTATTGTCAGCTGAAGGGAGTTAGCCTATAAAAGGAAATGAGAAGTAACAATATTGTGAGGTCTGGGTATACTTCTTCAGTTTGCTTAGGTTGTCATTTGTTATTATAGAATAAAGTGTTGGTGATTTACTTCTGCCTTTGATTAATGGATACAACAGAGCAACTTCTAGTTAATGTATGCCAATATTCCCTAGCCTGGAACACCTCAGGGGTTTTGGACCACAATTCCCAGCAGCCCCCAACAAATGTTTGCAGCTTCTTTATTCCAGAAACACACTCAAAACTAAAACTGAATACTCCCCTTCTCCAAACACTCCAGTTTCTTTCCTATTCCCCTTAGGTCCTTTTTATACTTTTAATACAAATCCCAGCATACAATTTACCACCACAATGCCACAGTGCATTATTGTCTTTTTCTCAAGTGGCCACTTCCGTAAAAATGCTTCTCATAGATTGTCAGTAATCCCCACAACAATCTTGCAGACTAGGCTGGTGTTATTATGTACATATTACTGGGAGAATAGGATTGTGAGTTTCCTAAATCTGCTCAGTTCATGGCCAAGTCTAGATCTGAATTGGGGAGGGGGGGGGTTCTGAAAAGAGGAAATAACCTGGAGCAGGGATGTACGACTTCATAGGCTGGATCTCCCCCAAACCGACTCCAGAAATTGATCAGCAAGAGAAAGTTTCGGGAAGACATTTTGACCTTTTCAGGCCTTCTTTCAACACATGGAGAGGGAAGATGGCAGATCATATCTGCTCTCCCTGCTCCCAATCTTCACGCATTCATCTGAAGGTCAAAACAAGCCCTACACATAAACACTTGACATGTTGGGTTATTACTGCACAGCTGGGAACACTGGAAAGGCAACTGTATGTGCGCAGGTTTGCTTCCAACTTTATTTAAAACGGGCAGTAACCAACACAGGATGACCGGAAGTCCACGCATGCAACAGGACTTCCCCTATCTCTCTTCCTCCCTGTAGTCTCCTGTTTGCTCCCCAAATCTGCTCCTGAGGATTAGGTGTATTCACTCTGTGAAGAGGGTTTAATTGTTAAATCACTCAGGGGAATAGGGGCCTCTTAACAATTGTCAGCATCCTTAACAGATTACAACTCCCAGAATTCTTTAGGGGAAGCCATGACTGTTTACTGTGACATCATAGTGCTTTAAATCTGTGGTGTAAATGTGGCCAATATCCTCCTCCCAGTGGGCATGTTAGCAGAGTGGAAGAAGGGAATTCAGATTAGGAATCATATCGGGGAAAGAGTTAAACACTCATCCTCCAGCATTGCCGCTCTGATCAAATTAAGTATCCTCTCAAAGAGTCTTGAAAACTTATCACAATCTCTGCCATGAAATATTTATTTTGGTCCTTAGTCAAAGTAATACTTTGCAAATATGTAATTAAAAAACTGTTCCTGTGGGCAAAATACTCCAACATATTAATTTGGGGCCAGGGTATGCTACTCTGCAGAGCCTTTGCTGTAAAGCACCAGTTGAGAAGCCTTCATAAAAGTGATATATGAAATGTAACAAGGCATTTAAAATTAAGTAATTGGATACATCTGGTATGAGGCAATGAGATGTGCAGAACAAGAGCAGAGAGGGAAACTAATATTCTGGATTGCCATAAAATTATTATTATGCCCCGCTGCAAGTTAAAGCTCAAGCCATGTTTGTTAGATTGGGGTGTTTTTCCTCCTTTTGGTCAGTTAACCACCCTACAACTCCGACCATCCCTGAACATTGGCCAAGCTGGTTGGAGTCCAAGCTGAACTGGAATCCAACAACATCTGGAAGGCACCACATCCCTCAATTTATATTCCAGTGAGTACTTGTGAATCTAAACTATTAGAGTTCTATTGTAGGGGAAAGGCAGAAGATAAGTTTCCTAAGTGATAATTAAATAAACAATGCAAACCATTTTGAGACTTGTAAAGAGAAATACTTATGTCAATAGTTTGCTTTATTTTTTAACTAGCTTCACTGTCCCTTAAATCTGAAGGACCATCTTGCCCTGAGCGAAGCGGAGTAGAAAGAGGCTTGGAAAAGTGTCACCATCCAGTTTCCATAGTGGCCCATTCCCTCAGCTGCCACCACAGAGGCCTCTGAAGGTCCATCTTGCCCTGAGGGGAGGAGAGAGTAGGCAGGAGCAGCTTTTTCTAAACCAACAAGTTTTCCTATCCATTCTATTGTATTTTTAAATACATGGTGTTGTAATAGCCTTATGTAAATCACTTTGTGAGTTCTGGCTGAAAAGTAGTATATAAAGGCAATAAGTAAATAAATGCCCATGCTTAGAATAATCAGCTGCTGTGACTTGTCTCCAGACAGATATGTTCTTATCCCAATACACCAGTAAACATGACTGAAATAACCTACCTCCCAATCAAGAGGAGCTCCCCAAGCACTCCCAGACGTTTCATAGCCATAAGTATTCCCCTGACGGTCATGCCTTCACAGAAACAAACCACAACTCTGGCCTTTGGCAACCTGTCACGGAGCTTCTGAAGCAGCTTTTCGAAGCTCTTTTCACCTGCGTTGCTGTAGATCTTGTCCGAATGAGCAATACAAAGACCTTCTTGAGCAGCCAGCTCTTTGAAGGCTTCCATGCCACTCTCCCCATAGTTTCCTAGACAAAATAAATAAATAAATGGGTTATTATTACTATTGTGATTCCAGGGTTCACACCAGCGGCATCTGAAAGCTTACTGAATTAACAGACACAGGAAACTGAAATAGTACAGCTGCTTTCTCCCGTTGTAAATCTTGGCTACTTAAATCACATAAGTATCTTAAACCACTGCCTTTCCTTTATTGGTTATTTGGGGGGAAATTAACGCATAGAAACTTCACTCTCAAATTGCGTTGTTAAAATGCTATCAATATCCAAGCCAGGTGAATAAGTCTGTACAACCAAACCAATCCCTGTGGGGCAACAGGGTCCAAGCATAATAAAGATGATGTATACTTCATTTTGTCGTTCCTTTACTATCTAGCCAAAAAAGCAACAGTGATTTACATAATGAGTATTTATAGCAAGAAAAACATACTTGACTTAGAGAGGCTGACTTTCCCTTGTGAATAGATACTGGAAAGCAGCAAGCATTTGGAAAAAAGGCAAAGGGAGGAAAGCGGTGCAGAGGTTAACCAAGAAAGCAAGGATTTCACCGTCTCTGGGGGCTTGTTACTGCCAAAGACAGAGGAGACAGAAATCAATGGTGCTGTCAGCTTGTTAGGGCACAAAGAATAAGCAGTGAACCAAGACCGCCAGTGTTCAGATGGGCAAGGTACCATTTTCTCTCTCTTTCCAACTGCAGCAATAAGAATATAATTCAGAGCAGCCCTCCATTGGTTCAGAGCTCACAGGTGGCTTAGCTATGCTTTTTGTGTTCTGCCCTTTAGGAGAGAGAGAGAAGATAGCCACCTTCACATATCTAAAGAGCTATCACATGGAAGATGGAGAAAGCTTGTTTTCTCTGGCTCTGGAGAGTAGGACCCGAACCAAAGGCTTCAAGTTACAATTCTATTATTCTAATACCAACTGCTGGTGTTTTGAAAGCCCTTCCTCTTGAGAAGTACTGTTACTCATCAGGAGTTGTTATTATTACTACTGAGCCACATGGTGACTTTGGACTCTCAGTTGTGCACTTTGTCATGGGTTTACAACTTGAATCTTTGGGGATCCATGCCCTTGAAGATTGCTGGCAGTGGTGGCTCCACCTTTCCCATGGACTCCACCAGGAGCTCATCCATTGACCTTCCAACTGGAAGCCACACAAATGGCACCTCTGGAAGGACCCTGCAAAGTCCCCCCTGAACGTTCAGGGCTGGCAATGGGGTGGAGATGCCTGCTCCCCCAAGTCTTCAGTCAGTCAGTGGGAGGTCCAATTCATCCTCTGAGGAGCTGGTCTCCAGGTTAAAGCTGGGCATGACATAGACACATTTTTAGAATGTAGCAGACTAAAGATCCCCTGACTTTACAAGCCTCAGCCATATTATATGGATGATACTATTTCTATTTAAAGTGTCCATGTGTCATGGAAAGGTGGAGGGGGGACTGGCAGGAGGTCTGGAGTTGGCCTTTTCTCTTAAATTTTATATAAAACTTCTATTGACTGCAATGGGAGCAAATTCAGGTCAGGACAGAGCACTTTAAAAAATATTCCCTGAAGAGATCTTTTTTATTGAAAAACTCAAGCAGTGCTATTAATTGTGTGTGACAGCCAAGAACATTTGTTTGCTATGAGGAAGTTTCCTCTGATCTTTACCTATGCAACTGATAGCAACTGAAGTGGAGAACACAGGAGACTGTATATATTAAGAGTATATTTGTGGGAGAAAGTCTAAGGACAAAAAGATGCAGACAAACAGGCCTGGTTTCTTGGATCAGAATCTGAATCAGAAACTGAAAAGAACCAAACCAGGGTAGTCCTGACTTTTTGTTCCATTTACAGTTCAACGTATTCTCTGTATGGGCCTTTACAGCATTTTGAGGCTTACAATAGCACATGGATCCTAAGAACAGAAGGGCAGTGGCCCATCTAGTCCAGTATCCTGTTCTCACAGTGGCCAACCAGATGCCTATGGGAAGACTAAGTAGGGTAGTTAATATTCAGAGGCATAGAATATTTGACATTTACAGTAGGAGGTGCTAGTCAAAGTGGATGTGCCAATATACCTTAGGGTGTGCGGACCATTGACCTGAATCATGCAATTTATATGTTCTATATATGGCATCTGTCCTGAACCCTTGTCCTACCTGGTGGCAAGTCAGTATGTCAAGTCCCCAGTCCAGGGTCAAGCCACAAGTCCAAAATCCAAACCAAAGCAGTCCCACAGAAATCCTGGACCATCCAAACTAAGGCCCATCAACATGGGCACTTAAGCAGACCCAGGACCTCAGCTCTGCTGCCCTTCTATAATTTGCATGCTGCCTGCAGCATCTGGGCTTGATGAGGCATCTGACCCTCACCTGTTCCAGCTGAGGAATTACACACCTCCTCCCAGAGCTAGCAAGTTCCACCTGGCCAGCTAGGGAGCTGGGCTGTGGGCCCTTGCCTGCCTCAACCTCCTGGAGCACCCCACCCATTGCTCCCTACGCCTCAGAGCCTGCCGTGTTTGGAAAACAAAACCAAGCAGCTCTCACTGGTGTTTTCTGAGTATTAGCCCTCCTTCCTCATTGATTTTCCTATCCAACTCCCCCTAACAAGTCCTCCCTCTCAAGTCAACCTGTCTAGCTTCGCTACTGCTTTACAAGGAGAGGAAAATTGGCTAATTGACTAAGATCTAACCAGTAGGGTACTTTGAAAGCACAACTTAACTCTTAGCAGGTTTGAATGACCTACTAAGGATAAAAACAAGTAACTTTGAAAGAGAAACCAAAGCTTAGGGTCCCCACTCCACAGTGCTGTTGCTGGGATCTTCTTACTTAGACACCTAATGATCCTGGGACAGCTATTGCAGTGGTGCCTTGCAGACCCAGCACAGACTCCAGCTACATAGCATGCATTTAGCATGGGCTCCCTGCTAAAGAGTTGGATGCTAGGTGGTAAAATAGCACTTTTTTGGAGGGGAAGGGGAACGATCCATCTTGCCAGGTGGTCTGTGGGGAATAATTTGGCCAGTGTTTTGCTGAAAGTTTGAAGATACCAATCACTAACAGACTTTTGTCTTCTGGGTTTCTGGGGGTTTTCCTGTTGTTACTCTGTCTCTCACAGCTACAATAAACCTACCATTAAAATTATGGACTGGTCATTTCTTCATCAGAGGGCAAACAGGCAAATTTAGCAGGGGGACAAATACTTCCCCCCCCCACTGTAAAAATTTCCCTTGGGGGTCAGTGGGTGTTGTCAGAGTGTCAAGGAAAGCATTCACAACCCTTCACCTCTGTGAATTAATAATTTCAGGCAACAAATAACTTTAAGAACAATCCTTAAAGTTAATACCACCCAAATTAGTCACCATCCCTACATGTTGCATAAGGAAATTCCATAATTTCACAATGCACTGGTAGGAAAGGGATATTAATTTCTGGTCTCAAGATTACATTGTGTGGGGCAGGGGAAGAAGGGAGGTTGTGGAGCATGCTGAAAGCAGCCCAAAATGCCCAAGGAACGTTCCATGCACCATTTGAGCATAGTTAGGCATGCCATATTTCAAAAAGTAAAAACCAGCACCACCTTTCAGAAATTCCCAAGATGCCAATTCCGCCTTTGAAATCCCAGTAATGTCTGGGGAAATCTGTATGGCAGCCTTAAGCATTATAAGGAAGCTGGTGATGTGGTGAGGCAGTGTTGATGCATTAATCTGAGCTGCTGATTTATGGTGTATTTTGTATTTTTTTATGAATGCAATTGTTGGTTTCATGCTGTTCACTGCCATGAGACTTTTTTTCTTAATGTTGCCAGTATATAATTTTTTCAAATAAATGGCAACACAGGAACTTTGCAAGGGCATTTGTGAGAAGAGAACAAATCAGGATTGGGTAAAACAAGCCATAGTTTCTTAGGTCATTTGCAAGACTGATCATGGTTTGGTCTATAAACCATGGGTAAAACAAATCCTGGTTTAGTGTTACGTGCAAACACAGCCAGTGTTAACCTGTGGGGTATGTTGTTAAGCTAGTTAGTGGTTGATGTTTTATTGTGTTTTTAATATTTTGTTGGGAATCGCCAACATCATACTATACTGGGTGGGGAGACACTGTAGACATGGCTGTTTCTCCCCCTCTCTGACTTACCTGTGTCATTACAGCCTCAGCTGCAGCAGTAGAGTTGAGATTCCCGGTGGGTATTTGTATCTGGAGTCCCGAGCAAGGGTTTCATTAAGGGTTGTGAGAAAATGAGTGTTAGTACTTCACATTGTTTCTGTTTTGTTATGAGCCTCAGTTCCTGGTGCATTAGGCTTGTAGTTCCTGCATTTCTCTAAATGTGTCCTCAGTTATCTAAGCACCTGTAGCATGGGACACCTCGATCTTTCTTGATCATTGTTACTGCAGCACATTATCTGGTCTGTTGGCTGTAATGACAAAGAACCTTCAAGCCCCTCTGAGCCATACAGTGTTCTATGGTTCCCCTTTCCTTTAACTCCTTAGCTATAAAATGAGCAGGCTTAGTAATATGCTGCCTTATATGGGAATTGTAAGGATAAATACATGAAAAAATGGTGAGGTGATCTGATACTATGGTAACAGAGTGCCTGATAAAGATCCGTATTGGACAGGCTTCCGAGGTAGCAGCTAATAAGCTAATACAGGGCACATTTGGCACTTTGAAGTTTGAGCAGCAGCATTCTCTAAATGCTTTCTTCTTTAAGAATAAAAGCTCCCATCAAAAACAAGCCCCTTTGAGGTTTTATATAAACAAGAGGGTAAAGCTACACACTCAAAGCCCAGCAAAGAAGCTTATTACGTGGCAACCACATAATTTTGTACAGTCTGGGAATATGGATAAATGAGCCACCCAATAAATACACTTTCGACCACTTATCCAATTCCTGTTCCCTAAATAGATCAATTCACATTCATTATCCTTTAATACCTGGCACATTACTGAACACAGCCATCACACCCTATGGCCACAAAGCAGATTGTTAAAGGTAAGCTGGTAGTCATTTGATTCTCTTTAACCTCCCTCTGCTTCCAGCTAGGCCTGCTGGGCCAACTTTCTTTATATTTTCTCTGCTGCCAACTTTCACATGCACGAGTCTCCACTTCCCACTGTAGAGGATGTCCTTTCTAAAGAATTTGCTTTTCAATCCTTCTTGCTTTCTGGATCTGCCTCACCACGGTATCCAGAACCTTCTTCATTGGCCTGCTTTGGCATCCATCTCATCTGCATATGGGACATTCATGAAGAGGAGGGGAGGGGGTCATGCCTGGGACAACAAGGAGTTCAAAGCAGCATAAATGGGGCTCATCCCACTGTATGACTGGCTTATAGTCATCCGGGGAGCTCCATGGCTAAGTGGAGTTTTGAACTCAAATCTCCTTGACCCAAGTCCCACTATAATGTGCTGTCCTTTACTACTTGGTGGTTAAGTGCTAAGATACCAAATGTAGTCTTTTAGGACTCAGAGTTATTTTCCTGATGTAGCCTTGTGTCTATATGATAACATTTGGTTGGTTCTGTTGCAATTGATTACTGTATTTTTTGCTCTATAAGACGCACCAGACCACCAGACCAGACCACAAGTTTTTGGAGGAGGAAAACAAGAAAAAAAATATTCTGAATCTCAGAAGCCAGAACAGCAAGAGGGGTGGCTGCGCAGTGAAAGCAGCAATCCCTCTTGCTGTTCTGGCTTCTGGGATAGCTGCGCAGCCTGCATTCGCTCCATAAGACGCACACACATTTCCCCTTACTTTTTAGGAGGGAAAAAGTGAGGTTTATAGAGCAAAAAATACAGTACATTGTTTTGTGGTGATTTCTGCAAGTCACCCTCAGTACATGTGCTTAGAGCCATCCTAACATAAATACATTCACAGAGAATGGAACAGAAAAATCTGTCCTATACCATGAGACTGTAGTTTAGGATAGGGAACATTTTTTGCATGGTGATATTTATTTCTCCTATCCTAGCAGGCCTACATTGGCAAGTTGGTGGGACCACCTACCTGTCAATCATCTGACATCATATTGACACCAGGTGACTGAAAAGTGGGTTGTCCCACGCACCTGCCAAAGTTGGCCCTCATTGGTGGTGGTAGTGGACCAATCAGGAATGACTGGTGTGGGCCTCATCTGAGCAGGATTAAACTCCCTGCATATCATCTGACATATAGGGGAGTCGATTCTTCTTTCTGCAGCAGCATCTCTACCTGCCACACACCAGACATTTTGTATGATGCCAGATGTGGGATATGTGGATGCAGCTTCTGGAAAACAGCCTGATGGACCAACCGAGGGAGGCCTGGTGGAAGGAACACAGACAGCTGGGATCCATGATGAGACTCCTGTGGACATTTTATAGCCAGAATTCAGATAACAGAATAGATCATACATCCATATACCAGTTGGGACTGGCTTTGCTAGAATGATTGACATGGAGCTGGGAACTTTGAAAAACTGATCAAAATTTAGCTAAAAACACTACAAGTCAGGGTAATACCACCACCAGACGTCTAAACAGGAAGCAAATATATTGATGCAAGGTGTATACTACAAAAATCCCAGTACATTATGAGCAAATAGCTCTTAGGAAGATCTTTTCCTTGAAGATGTAAAATTTCCTGGTTAATGCTAGTTCAGTTTTCAATTGAAACTACTGTATTTCAATAGTTTTCATGAGTGCTGCAGTGTGCATTTTATGAGGTTAGATTTTCCCTCTGAAATGTTGCCATTTGAGGTGGGTGAAAATGTTAACAACCCCCTCCCACTCGCCTCATACATGTTTCTGTTTATTTTTCCTTTGATCTGCTGTTGCTTTGAGAGAGGATTACACCCCCATTCCCCATGCAATCAGCCCAGCCTTCCCTACTTTGTTATGCTGCTTTAGCAAGTTTATTGCTCATCAGCCCTGCACAGCCAGACTTGCATTCTGATACAGCTCTTGATGCAGAGTTACATATGACTAGTTCAGGGATGAGATGGGCATAAGAATATGGATCCACAGTGCCACAGAATACAAATGCCATAATCCCATGCAGCATGGCTTTCTTGTGTATCTGAGTGTGCATTCCCATTCACATTCTTCCCAATTCTTTAAGAAAGCATGGCTGGATCGGGAGAAGAAGCATAAGCCTGGGGGCCTCACCTACGGGGCATAGCCCCTCTTCCCCTGACATCCACTCCCTTGTGCAAAAATAATCACTGCAAAGGAAGAGCTGAATTTCTTGGGAGTCATGAAGCTTAGCAGTCATAAAGAATGGGAACAGAGCCAGACTAGCACCCTGGACAGCACCTGAAGACAGAAGCAGTTAATTCATGGGTCAGCATGAAAATAACATAGTAGAGAAGGAGCGCAGAACACTTCCACCCAGCACACTGATAGTTGCTAATGTGTTCATGCAATTTATCCCACTCTAAAAAGGTGGGGAAATCATGCACTTGAAAAGAAGGATATAAATGTAACAATGCACAATACAGAGGTTGCAGCAGATGCAGAGGTGTATCTGTCAGAAAGGGCTGTGCCTTTCCTCAGTCATATTACTTGACTGCTGGTTTCTGGCAAATGTATGGATGCAGACAGGCATTCCTTTGATCCAAGTGAGAGAATTAAAACAGATGCAGAGATATCCATAAAATGTGAACAAATCAGCTGAAAATAAAGTGGCAGTAATAAAACACGCCTAACACATTCGTTATAAAGATATTTGCCCATGTTCAGCAAAACACAATTGCTCTGATCTATGTGCACGTTTCTTCTTTCAGCTTTCACTGAGGTGTGGAGCATCTTGAGTGTACGAAATCCATGAGTTCACATTTGAGAGTACTCAGGGCTCTGATTGGTTCAAATGTATCTATGTGGATCTTTGTTTATTTTTATTTTTTGTTTTAAGTCAGTTTGAGTTGCCTTTAGCAAGGTTATGATGATAAAATTAGAAAACAATAGAACAGAAGGTTCTTCTGTATGTGTGTATGTGTGCTAGGGGGCTAGGATATGCTGTTAGATTGTCATGTTTGACAACATGTGGGTGTTCTTGCCTCATGTATTCATGCTGGCAAGCTAAGATTGGGTGTTGTGTCCCATTGCATCCACACCATGTATACATAGAGTGGGAAACCCATGTGTGTCATTGTCACAAATAGTGAAGTTCATATATGCCAATGTCACAAGCAGGTTGCCTGTCATACGATGCATAATGTGCTTATGGTGTTTGCTGCCACAGAAAGTAGTGATAAATATTAGATCAAGACAGAAGCAGACTACATTTGCCACAAGGGTACAATAGACTGCATCCTTTTGGGGGATCTGCACACACAAACCAACATACTTACTGCTATATATTTGGAAGTACTTGTCATGTAGAACTCAGCCACTAATACTCTGTTGAGTGTCTCCACTCCCTTGCCCCATTCAACAGCTATGTTAAGACTGAAAACCATAGCCTAAGAGCCAATCTCTTCCTTGGGTTGCATGGGGAATAAATTCAGTTGCACACTTGAGGGGGGAAATCCTGAAATTCGTTTGCCTCTGTAATCTTTCTGTAGATCATATGAAACAACTTTATAGAAAATCTCCATCAAACAGATAATTATAAAGCAAATGAACATTATGTCACCATTATCACCATCACCATCAGATTTATGTTTTTCATTGCTGTTGTTCTTCTTGCCTTTCCTGTGCAAGAAAATGAAACTTCCAAAGATTTTTTTGTGAAGTCCTTAAACATAAATTTGCATTCTGTTTGTTCTGGCTATTGGTGCCATTTGGCTCTCACACTTTTATTAGTATGACTATTCAATATTGAAGGTGATTGAAGGAAACCTTTGTCAAATATTTAGGTTACTTATTTCCAAATATGTAATATGATATTGTATTCTTCTGTCATATTATTGTACATTTTCAAATGAAAAATCAGACTAAATAAATAAATAAATAAATAGGCTTCTGTTGTAAGAGTGAAGACGAATTTAGTTAGATCAGAAGTCACCTCTTCATCTTCTGATTATGCCCCTCTGCAGGAAACTATAAATTTCAACAACAACACCACCACCACCACCACCACAGTTAACACTAGTGTTTCTGTAACTTCCTTTCAAACATGTATTAATTCAGTAAGACAATGAACGGATACGCTATTTACACACACATACCCTGCCCCCCCACCTAATCATTTGCATGGTACTATTGACGCGGGTGGTGCTGTGGTCTAAACCACTGAGCCTCTTGGGCTTGCCGATCAGAAGGTCGGCGGTTCAAATCCCCGCAATGGGGTGAGCTCCCGTTGCTTGGTCCCTGCTCCTGCCAACCTAGCAGTTCGAAAGCACATCAAAGTGCAAGTAGATCAATAGGTGGGAAGGTAAATGGCATTTCCATGCACAGATCTGGTTTGCCAGAATCGGCTTAGTCATGCTGGCCGCATGATCCAGAAGCTGTACGCCGGCTCCCTCGGCCAGTAAAGCGAGATGAGCGCCGCAACCCCAGAGTCGTCCACAACTGGACCTAATGGTCAGGGGTCCCTTTACCTTTATGGAGGTTTGCTGCCAAGGAATCCAAAAAGGCCCATCACCAACATTACAGCAAGGCAGCTCAAATCATTTGAAACACACATCCATTTGAAGTACATCCTACCTACTCAAGCACTGTAGAACTTGAGCCATGCCTCAAATCGAGCTAAAGAGAAGAGTCCTGTGGATCAAGATTTTGAAGTTAAAAAAAAAAATCCACTGTTTATAGTAATATGGCCAAAAATCATTAGGAGAATTGCTCCATTACAAATTGAATGAACCCACATTTCAGAGATGTGAGCATTCACAAACAATTTGTTAAACCTCACCGCAGGTACCTCAGCTGCTGTGATTCATTGAAGTGGGTATGTTATTTCTCTCTCACAAACGAGCAAAATGGTGGAGAAGGCCCATAAATGCAATAAATGTTTAAACAGAAATTAACAGGCTGATCCTATTCCCAAATTATGCTGACTGGGAGGGACAGGGTCACTCTTAAGGCCCATGGTACTGGCAAAAGTCAAGCTAAACCAGCCTAGGTACTGCCAGAAAAACCCTACCAGTGCAAGGCATAAAATTGGACAGAGTTAGGAGGACTGGGTGCTGCTTGTGCAGGAGTTGCTAGACTTGAAATGGAGTAATTAAAACCCCCATTTCCCCCCCCCCCACTGCCCTTTAGGCCACAACAGAGTATAAGGTTTCAACTACAGATGTAAGAAGGCATCTCCATCCCACCTCATATTCATCTCATGCAGCACTTGTTTCAGTTCTGCTGCAAAACAACATTATTCGTCTTACTTTCAGTTATGGTGAAATTTGACGTAATTAATTGTGTAATTCATCTGATCATCATTAAGGAGAAGAGGACAACAGAGGACGAGACGGCTGGAAAGTGTTCTCAAAGCTACCAGCATGAGTTTGACCAAACTGCGGGAGGCAGAGGAAGACTGGAGTGCCTGGCGTGCTCTGGTCCATGGGGTCACAAAGAGTTGGACATGACTAAACAACTAAACAACAACAACAAGTTGTTTCACACCATTCACTTCTATGCAAGGGAAACAGTCCAAACAGGGATGAGGCAATAACATATATGTGTCATCTCTGTTGTCTTTTAGATACCTACTGAAGACCTTCCTCTTTCAACAAGCCTTTTAAGTAGAAATCTGTCCTAGTCTATAGCTGCACTGAATTTGCTTTTAGATGATCTAATTGTTTTTTATTTTCAAAGGAAGTGCAGGATATAAATTTAACACATTGATGATGATGATGATGATGATGATGATGATGTTAAGTACTATCAACAGACTAAAAACAACAAGAACGAATATCAATCATATTTGCTGGATTGATTTCTGTTCCAGATATAAGCAAACATTGGCAGTTTCAGATCTCATTTCCTGCAGAATTCTCCAACATCCCTAGTCTCATCTAATTCGGCAGTCATCACACTCTCCCAGGAGTTTGTAAGCAGCAACCAGGAAACACAGGCGATGGATGCAACACAGAAGACAGTATGCCATGAAATTGTGCTCCCTATTTCCAAAAAACAGGAAGACCAGAGTAATGGGAATAACAATTACTAAAATAATTCCATTTTATTAAATGAATGTGTTGCTTTCTCAGCATACTTGTATTGGATGTGCCAGTCTGACGAAATTAGTATCTCCTGCATATGAAGTAGATTAAATTAATAGTAGTGTCTAGGACTGAATCTTCTGTTGCTGAATGCACTGCAATCACAGTAATCCACAGTAATCCTAACCAATTAGTGATTATTTTAATATTAAATACCATACATGTTAATTCCTTTGCTGCCATCAGAGTACATGCTACCTGTCACTTTGCAGATGAACATAATCACAAAAGTCCACTGTCTTGATCATACAACCTAAATTAGATTAGATAAAAAAATGAAACCATAGTTTTAATACGAATTTGCATACAGAGAACAGGTAGTGGCCCCATACCCATTGCTCAACCATCACAATTTGGTATTAATGAGGATAATTCTAAAAATACACACTCCAGACTAGCTTCTTACAGTAATAAAACTGTAGCAGGGTTTTTTTTAAAAAAAATGAAATGTTAATACAGATTTTAATCCTTCTTTGTAGCATAACCACTAAACTGTAACATATGAATGAAGTTTTAATTTCAGGAGCCCATTAGTGCTGTCAATCACATGAGTCATTAATGCAGTTACCTTAAAGAGGCTGCTACCTTGAATTCCTGAACAGGTATTATTCCTTGGGAACAAGAGACATGTCCAGTATCGTTAGCTCAAGGATCAGTAATTTGGCCATTATTTCTGAAAATTGGGAAATGTTGCTTTAGGAGTAGGCGGTACTCTAATTGTCAGGTTGGAAAGGACCCAAAAATTCACACACTTTCTCCCCCTGCTGCAAGCAGAAGCTTAAACCTTCTACCCTAGTCCTTCAGATTAGCAGAGACAACCAAGACCACAGTGTGTTGAGGCAGATTGCAGGTAGAACATTCTACAAAGGGCCTGTAGAGCAAGCAACGGCAGGTAACCTTTGCAAATGAAGAAATCAATATTGACTTCATTTCAGTATTTACAAAGAAAGGAAGCAGGGATGAGACATCAATCAGCGCTGACATAACCAAGGCAAGAAAAGGGACCAAGGGTGACAAAGAAGAATTCCAGAAAATACTTGAGCAATTTGAACAAATTTAAGTCAATGGAGCTCCAATAACATTTTCCTAAGGATGGGTAATGAGTTCACTTGGCAAATCTCAAAACTATTACACCGCTTTATGTGCAACCAGGTCCATCAGTCAACTTTGTGGTTTTTTTAAAAAAAGCTTTGTCTGGAGATCAGTCAACTAATTTGCACCCTCAATATATTGTCCAAAAGCTGCCACACGGAGAAGGATTAATTCCTCATGGGCTGCCCAGAGAAATCGAAATTCAGCTTCTAAGGCCTGAAATTGCACTCAGCAATGTGGTTCAAGGCAAACTACCTACCTGTCTCTCCTGCAAACATACATATCAGGGAGATGACAAGCTAAGCCAGTGGCAGCCATTAGGCCCATGAAACTCCTACTGATACAGCTTCATGCTGCAATGACATCAACATAAAATATAAATGCAAATAAACAGTGTGGTGTAGAGAGCCATTGTGGTGTAGTGCCAGTGTGGTGGTGAAAGTTTTTCACTAAGACCTGGACGAACAGGGTTCTAGTCCCCTGCTCAGCCACAAAGCTCACTAGCTAACTTTGGGCTTGTCTCTCAGCCTAACCTACCTCACAGAATTGCGAGGATGCAGTGGCGAGAGGGAAAATCACGTACATTTTAAAGATGTAATAAATATGAATACAAAATAATAACAGAGAAGAGAGAGGTAGCTATGGGGAGGGAACAAAATAAATATGAGGGGACCATTAAGGGGGTGGTTAGATAACAGGCTGTCATGCTGACAAGCCTATTCTTTTTGAAAATTAATGGAAAACTGATCAGGTTCCAGAAAACAGAATAAAAGCAAATATATAGTGCCTATTTTTTACACAAGGACCGCAGGGAATTATCGGACAAGTTCATCTGATTACTTTACCTCAAAGATAGTGCAGCAAATGATAAAGCTACTTATTTGCCAGCATCTAGATAAAAAAGGCATGATTACTAGCAATCAACATGGCTTTGTTGAGAACAGCTTAGTTTTCTTTTTTATTATTATTTAAAAAATGGTTTAGGAGGCAAAGGGAAGGCAGTTGGAGTGCTTCCGTTTCAGCAGGACTTTTCACCTACTCCCACATGGCTTCTCCTAAACTATACAAATGGCTAAAATTTAATCACTTTAGCCTTAATATACACACATCACTAGAAAATAGCATAAGTTCAATTGGATCTGTGGGACCTATGTCCAAAAGGGGGTGGGGTGAGATAGTCGGTGCAGATTGGAAAGAAGCAATCAGTGTTTGACATAATAATGAATCGGATGCTAGTTAAATACAAAAACGATCATCATACAGTAGTTGCTATTTATCAAACTCATTGATTTCTAACGCAAGTTGTCCGTAAATGTTTTGCAATATAAAGCATATCACACAATGCAGAAACATATAGAAATTAAACAAATTGAAGCACAAAAAAGGTTCCATTCCGATGACATCAGTAAAACAAGTAACAAGTTACAACTACTCTAGTGATAGCCACATAATTCATTTATAAAAATGGAGCCCTCCCAAGAAGCAACCCTCCATCACTCAAATGCCTGGCAGTACAGAAACGTTTTCTCCTGGCTGTTCTTCAGCTGGAGTTGGCATTGGACCAAAATGAAGGTTAACATGGACAAAGGTAAAGTGTTGACATATAAGAGTGAAACAACCTATGCATCAGAACATTTGAACAAAGGAAGCTGCCTTGGACTGAGTCAGACCATTGTCTATACAGCTAAGGACTATGGACACTGGCTGGCAGCAGGTCCCCAGGGTTACAGGCAGAGGTCTTTTCCAGCCCTACCTCAAGATGTCAGGGACTGAACCCTGAGATCTCCTGCATACAAAGCAGATGCTCTACCATTGAGCTGTGGCCTTTGCCCTTTCTCATTCAGATTCTCCACCCCTTTACCCATACACAATCCAATCAGAATGGCAGTCAAAACTCAGTCGATGGGACAATGTCCTCCACTACAACAAGCAAGTTTAAGGGGTACAAGAGAAGCCATGTTTCATCCACAGTTCCATTCTCCAACATTTCACCACCACTTGCTTGTTGCTCTGCCTGGCACCTATTCGCTCAAGCAAATGCAGTATTACAGTAGTGATGGCACCAGCATGTGTCACATGAGCAGAGCAATGCAGGTGCACATGAAAGCCTGCTGGAGTTTGTGGGGAGTGTCTGCCTGCTCACTTTGTCCAACGCTTTTTCTGAATGGCATTGTCAGTCATGTGTTGAGTGAAGACAACTAAGCAAGACACCCAACCAGCCCAGGATAACCATATTCTTAATTATATCCCAGTCAGCCAAGCAGGGGCAGGCAGAGTTTTAACCTTCACCCATTCCCTCTCCCAGAATTCCGATGAAAATTGCCCCCCTTCTGCTGTTAAGCTCAGGAAAAAATCATTAAAGAGACCTAGACAAACATTTTCTTAGTCGTGGAATATATGCAGTGCCTTTTAGCTAGACTAAATGTGCCCTCAGTTGATTGTAGCACTCTAAATTCTGTGAAAGATGAATATCTGTTTTTTCTTAGTTTTAAATTTATTGGTTAATTATGTTAGCCATGAAAAAAATTCTGTGCAAATTTCAGCTTAGGTCTAGGGCAAGCCATTAGTATGAGCTAATACTTTTTTCTGTTCGCTAAAGACAAATATTTCAATTTAAGGGCATTTAATTTTACAGACAACTAGCTCATCTGTTTAGCACGGTAATTTTAACCCTTTATTACTTGCATGAGCTGAAATAGCTGTAGTTTTAAACTACACCTTTGCTGCTGCTGAGCCAGAAAATGCCGGGGCTAAAGTCTGTTTGCAATTCTATACACACCTGCTCAGAAGTAAGTACCACTAAGTTCAGTGGGGCCTACTCTCAGGTAAGTGGAGCTAGGACTGCAACCTGAAGCTCAGCCTGGAGCTCAACAAAAATTTCTGTGTCATTCAGTAAGACTCTTTTGTCAAACAGGACAGAAATCTAAAGTGTTTCTCTGGTTTTTGCCAAAACATGAACACTAATTGCATCTCAGCACAGTCAGAGCTGTGCAAAAGCTTCTAGATGCTGACTTTAAGGCTCTGTGTAATCACTGTGCCAATCTGCAGGGCACAACTCTGGGAAGTTCCTCAGTCTTATTAGGGGAGAAGGAAGCATATAAAAAATTAACGCCAAGCTGAAAAGCCCCATTCTATTTCTGTACGTTTTCAGGGGAAATTTAGGGGCAATCTCGTCCTGATGATATAAGAGTTCCTCTCAGTGGCTAGCAGCCTCCATCTTTCTCCTCAGAATAGGCCAAACATAGCATTCATTCCAGAGCATTCTGGAGGGAAATGATACCACCACCTTAACACACACACAAAATAGCAGCTGCCAGTGAGGCTTTCCCTTTCCTCCCAGAATACTGTGGAATAACATTTTATCCAGGGCAGTCTGAAGAGAAACCCCCCCAAAAAAACCCAGTTTTTGACACCCTACTCCCAAAATTATTAAGGCTGCAGTGGTCATGTGGGATTCACCGTAGCATTTCTCCTTGGTTGCACACCAAGGTAATGTGAGATGCTCCAGGCCACAGGGGAGAAGCCTGTACTGTAGTTGGTTTCCCACACCAGCATCTGTCCTCTGAAAAGCAGGTCAGGGCTGGCATGTGGAGGAGCTGAATTGCTGGCTCCCCTCACACAGCCTGGGACTTCCTACTATAGAGCAGGAAGAACTGGCCTTATAGGTTTTTGTACCACAATTTTTGTACCATAAGAACCCACTCATCCTTTTCATCAGCACTTCAGCATCAATGTGGCTTGTTTATTTTTATTAATTTGAGGCAGGCTCAGGGTGTTTGGTCTCACTTAAAACTTGAATGTTGTTTACACAGGCCAACATATTCATTCCATCAAAAGCCCTATCAAAGTATTTGTCAGAAAACCTGCCAGAAGATCTACTGTGCCAAAGATATACGAGTCCAAACAGGAAAAATAAAGTTCCAAATTCCAACGTGGCACTGTAGAAGTTAGCATTCCTGTCAAGCCCCTGGCATGAAATAGCATAATGCCTTGTGACAAGATGCAAGAAAACACACAGTGAATAGATAATGAATCTTTCAGACACAGAATATTCTCAGGCCAAATATCGTCTGCCTCTGTAACCAGTCCAAACACAAGACAATTAACCAAACTGAAATGAATATTAACACGCGTGCAGGATGCAAATACTGGCAGCTTTTCAAGTGGATAATTATGTTGCATTTAGCATAAGATGTAAACAAAGGAAGTAAGAGTAATTATGCAGAATATATGCATGTGCGTTGTGTATGATATGTGTTTGGCCTTTTTGTGACAGTATCCACTGTTGCTGCCCATGGCAGCCATTGACATTGGCATTTGTATCAATATACAAGTACCAGCATGTCTCATATATACTGCTTTTTTGAGAAGAAAATAATGTAGCATAAAAGGGACTTCAATTTCCAGCTTCACTGTTGTCTCTCTTACATCCTCACAACAGACTGTAAAGGTGTAGAGAGAGCTGTCTCAATTTTACCAGAATTCAGCAAATCCACATTGCATTGTGTGCACACCGAGGGATTCATTCCCACAAAAGGCCAGTGTTATTTCTGTAAAGAAAACCTTTACTCATATAGCAAAGTATCTCTCAATACAAGTACTATTATAGTCATGTTTACCTTTTATAGGAAGGGTGTGGCCCTCCAGGTGTTGTTGGAATTCAACAGCCCCAGTCAACATGGCAAACAGTCAGGGATGATGAGAGTTGTAGTCCAGCAACATCTCGGTGGCCACAGGCTCCCCGTCCTTGAGGGAAGCTGAAAAAGACCACAAAGCCTACTCTTTTTACACTGGGACTGTCCTGTCCGCACCCAGAGCTATACTGCCAGCTATCCTGATGGAAGGATCCTGATGACTTTGGATATGTTGTTTTTGTTGTTAAAGTGTATTTTAATGTTACCTGTATGCTGCCTTGGAAGGATTTGGATCCTAAAAGATGGAGTAGAAATAATTGTGGTGGTAGCCACCACAGCAATAACAACAGCAACAAGAGCAACAACTTTCCATGTTAAAAATGTGCCCTTCCAAAGCATTTCTTATCTCAGTTTATCTGTTCTTAGTCACTGCCAGAACAACTCTTCTGTCCATTAGGCACCCCTCCGAAGGTTGCCTCAGCAGTTCTCAACATATGCAGAATGAAATATGTAATAAATATGCACAGATAAGTATTTGCAATGGTTATAGTACAATCTCCAGCAATCCTTGCCTGGTGAGCAGTTTCTCAGAATGGTCCCAAGGCCCCGAAACTGCCACCACACAGAAGCAGCTTCTGCTTCCTGTGGTGTTGGCCTTCAAATGGCACAAAGAGTCACATGCAGATCATCAGATGGATCAGAGGGTTTGCAGTGACATAGTTTGGCAGGAGGAGTACCCCCACATCACACTGCAAACATCAATGGTTCACTGTGTGCAGACTGGCACCAAGAGCAGCAATTTAAAGTAGTTTCTACAAAGTAGCT
Organism: Podarcis liolepis; assembly: GCF_965112155.1. Lineage (NCBI taxonomy): Eukaryota > Metazoa > Chordata > Lepidosauria > Squamata > Lacertidae > Podarcis > Podarcis liolepis. Next base: position 65,881,200 of record NC_139557.1, on the reverse strand, counting down.
ATTTTGTTGGCCTTTGACGCATAGGCCTTTCTACTAGAACTGACTCTCTGGGTGAAGGCAGGCTGGGTAAGCTGGTGGAGACTTGTGGACTTTACTGGGCTTTATATTATATAAGTCTAATTGGATTTAAATTACATTTTAATTAAAAATCATTGCTCATCTTCAAGCCTTTGGGAGAGAGCATAAATTCAAATACAAGAAGAAATGTAGAGCCTATTTTACAGACAGTTGGCATTTTAGTTTCACACAGCTTGGTTTAATGGAAAAGGTACTGAATTACACCAAAAACCTGGTTCTGGAGCTCACTTTACCATTCTGCCTTAGAACCATGTAAGAGACAATTAATGCCTTCCTTAAAGGTTGTAGAGTAATATTTATGGCAATAAAGGTGACTACTTGGTGTTCAATAATAAGTAATTACAAATGGCTTCCAAGTGGGACCCAAATTCCTTCTACTCTAGCATTCTACATGGCAGCCAGTCAAATCCCTCTAAAAGATCACAAGGAGTGGAGGGAACATAGAGGTTCCATTCAGTCTAATAGCTCCATCATCACTAAATTGACTAAATCTGTTTTTAAAGCCAAACAAGCAAGTCCAATGGTAATTTATCAGTTATGCATTGGGACACCATTCCACTAGAGCTGACAGTCAGTCAAGAGCAAGCACATCATGTCTTGCTTTTGATTAATTGTGAGGGGTGGAGAGGTGAACTGGCATCCTTCTGCCAGGTGAAATCAAGAAACATAAAGCGGAGAGTTCTAAGAGGAGTTTAATACTTCCTTGGCAACAGTTCCTGACTCTCACATTCCCTGACCCTCATCCACCGGCCCACATGATACCAAAAGTCAGATTTCCCCAAGCTGGTGCCCTGCTGCTGATTAGGACTACAGCTCCCATCACCCCTGGCTGTTGGTTATGCTAGCTGGGGTTGATGGAAATTGTAGTCCAACAGCATCTGGAGGACACCAAGGTGGTGGTGGTGTTGTTTAGTCGTCTTAGTCGTGTTTGACTCTCCGTGACCCCATGAACCAGAGCCTTGGAAACTCTCACTTTTTTTTCAAAGCTTCTTCTTTTTTATGTCCATGGAGTTTTCTTGGCAAAATACTGGAGTGGATTTCCAGTTCCTGGTTCAATCAAAGTCAAATTTCCATACCCTCTTTTTCTTCCTCCCTTTCATCATACTGACTAAGGCTCATCATAATGTGTTCCCTGAAGCATAGTGAGCATACTCAGCCCTCATTGACTGGTTTGGTTCCTCCCCTTACCTTAAAAAGTAAAAATAACTAATTTTTTTGGCATACTTTTCTAAGTATTTGGAAACCACTGCCTTTGAGTGGCTCTGTTTCACTGTCCATTTAACAGGCACATGACTACCAAGTGCCACATAAGAAAGAATGACAGAAGGACATCTCTATGCAATATATAACGCATTTCCAGAATTACTCACACCTGACCTGATTGCTCAGTAAACTAGCTGATCTGGCATGCTGTCATGTCTATGTTTAGTCTGATTTTCCATTCTGAACAACATTTGTTTCTCCTGGACAGGAAAATGTTCTGCATATACTAAGAAATGCTGGAACAACTCTGTTTATGGGTTTCTCTGCAAGCTCTCTTGCATTCATAACATACAGTTCAGAAAGTGCAGGATAGCTCATGCTTCTTGGCTGAGTTCCCAGTCTGCTGTACGGATGGAATAGAATCAGGCACACTCTTCAGATAAAATTAAATGTCTTTGAAATTCAGGGTCTATGTAGAAGCTGGATTGGTTCTTTCAAAAAATAGCCTCAAACAGCTGATAACAGTAGCCTATTAATCTTTAAAGGGCTGCAAACTTCTGTATATTTACTTGGAAGTAAGTCCTGTTGAATTCAGTGGGAAGACTTCTGAGTAGACATGCATAGGATTGCATGGGAAATGTGAAAAAATGCACCACCAGGGAATGTTTTATGTCTGATATATTAGAAGCAAAGAACTCAACCTTACCAATATTTACATAAAGGCTAGAAAGGAACAAAATGGCTTGCATTAAATGAAATTCCACCTCAAGCTCAAACTGAAGCAAGCTTGTAAAGCAGGGGTAGCTAACATTTTTTGGGGTTGAGGGCCACGTTGACTCATGATTATCCCTCCAGAGATGATGTATAATAGTGGATGTGTCTGAAGTGTAAAAGTAGGCATGACCAAAGTGAGAAAGTGGGTGTCACCAAAGTATAAAAAAGTAGGGATAGCCAGATTGCAAGGGCCAATTCTTTTTTGGGGGGGTAGCTTTGGGAGTGGCTGGGGGAACCCAGCCAGATGGGTGGGGTATAAATAATAAATTATTATTGGGGGGGGGGAATAGCATCACAGTGGGTTACCTATCGGAGCAGTCAGTAAAAATGTTCATTATTTTCAAATACTTGTTGAAAACTTTTTCTGATTTTCACGTATAGTACTATTTTATATTATATTGTGTACCATGCTTAGAGGTGCTCCGACTAAGTGGTTTAACATTTTACTAAACCAATTTTATTTATGTTTAAATGGACAAATTTGGAGGCGCCTTTGTAATGTAAAGTGTCGCTTTTCTTGTCACAGTGCAGTGGCTTTATTTATATATCATGGATACTCTCAAGCTGAGTGGGTAAGAAGTCACATGTGTTTGCACCCAGGTGCTTGGGAGACGGTTCATCTGCATAGCCACAATGGAGAGTTGCTGTAGCACCTTGGAGAGGAGTGCTAAGAGGGGAAGGACTGCGGCTCAGTTGTAGAGTGTTTTGCACACAGAACATTCCAAGTCAACCCTTTGCATTTCCAGGAAGGGCTGGGAAAATCCGCTGTCTGAAATCTTGGAGAGCTGCACCCAGTCAGGAAGGGCAGTTCTGAGCTAGACCAACCATTGGTCTGACTGAATATAAGTTAACTAACAACCTACATTGTGATAAAATATTTCATCAGTGTCAATCTAAGTTGATTTTTGTTTTCCTCAGAGAGTGGTTTTTTATTATTAAAAAGTCTCTCTGTCTCAAAATAGGAACTTAGCTGAGAAGCCAATAGTGGGATCTGATATTTTTGTTCACTGATTAGGGGTTTTTTGTGGGTTTCTTTTTTAAAAAAACTTTTCTAGAAGGCTCTCTCTCAAAAGCAGATCTTTTCCTCACTGTGTTCATAAAAAAAAGGATCAAGCTGCAATGAAAATGTTAGTGGAACCACATTTGGGGTGTTTTTTCTCTTTGGCAAGGATAAACCTTTATGTTTAGCACAAGGCTGAGGCTTGGCTCCTTATTAGGGGTAGACTGAGGCTTCTCACCCTGGCTTAGGAAAGAAACAATTACTGCAGGAGGGCAGAGAGTGTTTTCCATGCCTCATTCCACTGGGGTAAAAAGAAAAGAAAAGTTAAAGACCTTTTTAAAATTTTCAGCCTGGTTTGCAGACTGGGGGTAAACATGACATGAACACAGACATGGTATGCAAGACCCTATACAGCTTTGGACCATGATATCTAATATACCCTACAAATCACCACACTTGGCATGAGACCCCCTCCTGAAGATAACATCTCATCAGGAAGTTTGTTCTCTACAGTGCAGCAATCGAGCACTTAATGTGGTTGGCAACTATCCCTTGGAACTTGCTTTTGTTACGTAGCAAACAGGCACAGTCTCTATTTTCATCCCAGTGCTTATGATGGCAATTTTTACCTGTGTTTTTTATTGTCTTAAACATCATATTACTTGACTGATTGTTGTATTGTGTGTTTTGTAAATAGCTTTGTAATCATCAATGGTGAAAAGTGTTTTATAAATATTGAAGGCCTACCTTTTCCAATAAGTCTTTTAAGTGGAGATTTGTATCCCAGTCTGCAACTGCACTGGGTTTGAAATTGTTTTATCTATGAAATTGTTTCATATATGTTTGGATTGTTGGCATTTTTATTGTTAAACTGCTTTCAGGTGTTTTGTAGGAAGAGATTCATAAGTGGAATGAAATAGATAAATCTACAAGTAGTGCTAAGGAGATCGTTCCATCAGTACAAGCATTTCTGCTTGCCAGATGAAACAAAATTCTTTCTCCTCCCCTTGTGCCCTGTGCTAAGGATTTACCTGACCCTCCAGAGTAGATCTTGATGAGGCGCAAAGGGTCATGGAAGGAGGAGAGGGTGGGGAAAGCCCCACTGCACTAGAGGGAGTCCTTGCACTGGCTTCTACAAGCAGGCCAGGTAACTGAATCCAGCCCTATATTTTTCAGTGTTCAGTGTACTATTTGTTTCATGTACATACAACCTGATTTTCCAGGGTCCCTCATCACATGGAAAGAACCTCCCATACTGAGTTGCAGATAGCACATGCAATCCCATTCCTTCTCACACTCAGTGCAACGTGAGGAAAAGTGCATCCAAGGTTATGGTTATTAAAGCAGCCCTGGGATATCAGATATGTTTCATTTTTCAAGTGTGCTATTACCTCAGAGATTTTGTTTTAGAAAGTAAACAGGCCAATGGAGAGGAGACTCCCCCCCCCCCCGTTGATTACACAAGAACTTCTCTGACAATGCCTGTCAGAGAGAAGCTGACTGGATCAGCTCTCAAGATGTATAATATTTGTTGGCAAAACATTAACTATAGAAGAGCCAATAAATTGTGTGGTTAGGTTCTGCAGTATGAAAGTACCAGTAATTAGGGCTGTGATTCTAAACACATTGACTTGGAAGTATTCGTATTGAGGGACACGGGTGGTGCTGTGGGTTAAACCACAGAGCCTAGGACTTGCCGATCAGAAGGTTGGCAGTTCGAATCCCCACGACGGGGTGAGCTCCCGTTGCTCGGTCCCTGCTCCTGCCAACCTAGCAGTTCGAAAGCACGTCAAAGTGCAAGTACATAAAAAGGTACCACTCCGGCGGGAAGGTAAATGGCATTTTCATGCGCTGCTCTGGTTCGCCAGAAGCGGCTTAGTCATGCTGGCCACATGAACCGGAAGCTGTACGCCGGCTCCCTTGGCCAATAAAGCGAGATGAGCGCCGCAGCCCCAGAGTCAGTCACGGCTGGACCTAATGGTCAGGGGTCCCTTTACCTTTATTATTCGTATTAGTGCACCTTAACTGTTATTTCTGCATTGCAGTGGTTTGGACTAGATGACCCTTGGGATCCCTTACAACCCTACAACTCAGTGAGACTTTGTCATGACCCCTCAGGGTCCAACCCTCCATCTTCAGGGGCTGAGGCTGAGATATCAGAATAGGAGAGGAAATTGCCCTCAGAGCTAGCCCAGTATGCCCCTACAACCTCAGAAGCACTACCACAACAAGAGACTGCAGTGGTACCTCGGGTTACAGACGCTTCAGGTTACAGACTCTGCTAACCCAGAAATAGTACCTTGGGTTAAGAACTTTGCTTCAGGATGAGAACAGAAATTGCACGTCGACAGTGTGGCAGCAGTGGGAAGCCCCATTACCTAAAGTGATACCTCAGGTTAATAACAGTTTCAGGTTAAGAACAGACCTCTGGAATGAATTGAGTTCTTAACATGAGGTACCACTGTACTGTCCCAGCACCACTCCAGTTTGAGGAGGTTGCATTTCCCTTGCTCTGACTTGAAGGACTCCAGCCTAGAAGCTCCAGAAGAAGTACAATCTCCCCAGTACTACTGGATTTAACAGCTGATAAAGCAGCCTAGGCCCCTATAATTGAAGAGATTCCTCCCATTGAAGGCAGAGACAGCCACTCACATGGAAATGTCCGTCCATTTGAGTTTCAGTCTGGGATTGCCAATTGCTGCAGCCACCTTTCAGTCTTGATCTTGGTCTGCAGCCTGAGTGCAACGTGGAGCTGTCCATGGTGCTGTCTGAATCCCAAATTCTTGCTTCACATGGACCTCGTCCTATTTTGCCTCACTGTGGTCTGCTCTACTGAAACTAAAAATGTTGCCTTAGCTTCAAGCTTGGGCCAAAACCTCAATATGGCAGTGGCCATTTCTTGGAACAGACAGAACATGACTACTTCCATGTATTCATATAGATTCAATAAGTTTTATGATTTATTTATGCATTTCTTTTTTCAAATTATGTCCCACCCATTCCTTCCTTTCAGCACACAGTTTATCATGCTTTTTTGTTTGCACCAGATGTATATGTCTGATTTGGGCTAATACCCTGGGGTGCTATTGTGGCTTATTATTCTTTCCCTCCATTTTCATGGGTAATTTATAGAGGAACAAAGGCACAGAAATACATAAAGGGTGGTGTGGTGACATGTCTAATGATCTGCTGTTGTGTCATCATGGTCAGTGGTATGAATGAAATTTAGCACAGCACAACACTATATAGTGAACACACTATCCATAGTTTTATAAATAAATTAATACAAAACTGTACAAGGTTTGATAAAACTATGTAGTTATCTCAGTTTAGTTACAGAAGAAAGGGTGAAGAGTTTCTTAAAAGTTCACTTAAAATATTTTGGATAGATTAACAACTATCTGTTTATATTTGAAACATAGTCCCAGAGTCATCGGGAAAGTAGCAGGGGGAGCCTTTTTGCTTTTATAGTTTGAAATTAATGGAGAAGCCACAAGTATTTCCCACCAACCTTTAAATAAGGTGGAATATGATTTCTGGGAAGGCAAGGGGGAAATACTGAATGGTGCTTAGTATATTTTGGTGATGAGTGTTCTGCCTTTTGCAGATTGATTTTATTTCTTCCTCTTTGGATGCACTTGATTTTTTTATTTTCTTGCTGGAATGATTTTCATGGCTTCTCCTGAAAGAACCAGAGCTCCAGAAGAACTTTTATCATTGAACTGCAGTGTATATATTGCTTGGCTTTAAACAATGTCTTTGAGAAATCTCACAAGATAAAACAAATCTAGGTTGCCTCATTTTACACCTTCTGCTGCTTAAGCTGGTAAGCCGTGTGGGAATATAAAACCAATATACTGTAGCTTCAAAATGAAAGAAGAGAGAGGGAAAGCTCTTTAAAGGCACAGGAGGATAAATCAAGACTGGTTTGTGCAGTGCCAAAAAAGCAGGAAAAGGAGTATAAGCAATCCAGGCATCTTCTGCTCTAGCATAAAACTTGGCAGATCTTGCCACACTTCTTGGGGAATAATGGAGTAGGCTGCAATGAAGTATTAGTTAGGGAAAGACCAGGCTTGTACACTAAATACAATTAAGAATAGAAAAGAAAATAATAGGTTGCCCGGTGCTTGTTGAAGAGCCAGGGCCCATTGGTAGAGCATCTACTTGTCAAGGTCCCAGGTTCATTCCCTGGTAACTGCAGGTAGGGCTAGGAGAGATCCCAGCCTGACTCAGTATTGGGCAGATTCCTATGATCTTAAAAGGGACAAGCATGTGCTACAATCTATTGGATCTGGTGCATATGCTAAGATGCCAATGACATCCAAATGTCTGTGGTTGCAAAGGCCATTCCGACTGACAAAAATAATGCAGGCAGCGGCTCAGCTAAGATAATTTTAGACTTAATGATCTTCCAGGTAGAAACATAGTGCACAATTTCTAATTTCCCATTACCACTTTCCATGTTCTACAATTGCTTCTACAATCCTGATATGTTAAGACAGGGGTCTGCAACCTTTAAGACAAAAAGAGCCACTTGGACCCATTTCTGAAGAGAAAAAAACCTGGGAGCCGCAAAACCATTGCGACATTTAAAACAAATATATCTCTGGAGCCGCGATCTGACAGCAGGCGGGAAGGTGACGTTGGGACGGTGTGTGACTAACGCACGCACCGCCCCCATGCGACGTCACAGCAAGTACAGCACCTGCCACAGTGGGGAGTGTCGGGGCGCACAATGCGCCTCCTCCCCTCACTAGTATCTGCCCCGGAGCCGCCTCAAAGGTGTAAAAGAGCCACATGCGGCTCCGGATCCGCGGGTTGCAGACCCCTGTGATAAGAGCAAAAGATGAACAGTTTATCAACATTTTCCCCACCACAACCAAAAATCCCACAGGGATTTGCAGTTTCGTATTTTGAACTCACATAATTTCCTGTTTCCTGCTTGGCAGGGGGTTGGACTCGATGGCCCTTGTGGTCTCTTCCAACTCTATGATTCTATGATAATTCATTGCACCATTGTGGTTACTGGAACAAAATGGAGTCTGCTTCTGCTGCCCTGATTCTGAACACATTCACTTGGGCATAAACACTGTTTTGTTATAGAAAGCATAGTATATTTTAAAACTAAAAATAACAAAATAACCATCTGAAACCCATTCAGCTTCTTCCTAGAACCCTCATCACCACCAATAATCTCAGTAATTTAGCCATCATCCCAGCCTTTGAGACTTAATTGTCTTTAATTGGGGGACACGGTTTCAGTGTCCTAAGTTACTGTAACAATGAGTTCTAGATGGGAGACAGTCCCCAAAACTCAGATTCACAATGAAGGGTGGAATTCAGCATCACACAAAGGTGATTATTTCATCAGTGCAAGCATTTCTGCTTGCTGGATATAAAAATCTCCATTTTCCTCTCTTTACACACTGTTTGGGGGCTTCTCCTGACCCTCTAGATTTGGAGAGGGTGAAGGGAGTGTGTGGGGGAAGAGCGAGAGGAAGGCCTCCTCTAGCGGTACAGTTTAGTTGAATCTGGCCCCAAATACTCCAGCAGTAGCTTCTGGCATTCTGGGACTTTTGACCACATAGACCAGTGCACATTTGACAAGGGCTTAGTCATAATTAGGCATGCATACACGTCAGACTTGAGCTATATATAACATCTGCCATAGGGATCAGCATCCTCATGGCAAATGGGAATTTTCCTTCACTCACTCTGCAGTTCATGGTCATCACTGAGTGATTTTCTTGGTTATGTCAGCAGCAGCACAGAGCAGGTATGGAAAAACTTACAGCATGGTGTGGGAGACTTTGCACAGGTATGCTGATCCCCGCAGTGAATGTGTAACAGCCATATCCCAGCTCCCTGGGTCCTGTGCCTCCTGGGGAAGGGAGAATTGGCCACAACAATGGGTGCCCCTCTTTTGTATCCTTCCCATTAAATGCACTTGCAGAGACCAGATAAGAGATCAATTATTTACCAGCCTGCCTCTTATTTAACTTCCCTAGGGTTTCCCTCTGAAACCTCCTTGGGTAGCATAAGGCTAAAGTTATATAGGCCTTAGGCTGAGGCCACACAGGGCTTATGAAAAAGAAATGAGTTTACAAAGGAAAAATAATATATGACAATTGAATGTTACAGAGAAAGAAATCTGTGGCCCTCACATCCCTGAAACCCAATATATTCCATTGAAGCAAAAACAAATCAAAATTGGAAAAATTCAATCCCCTAGCCCTAGTCCAGAATATTCCCTAACTCACCAGGCTCTTAGCAGGGTTTTTCTTGCTTGTAAGCAGGCCTTTTGATCCTTGAAGTCTTGCTCCCAGGTTTCCCAAAACTTATTAATATCACTTGGGATCTCCTACATCTGCCCACCTCCTGGTTGTCTATCTGTTTTAAAAGACTTTCCTCATCAATCTTGTGTTCTTCCCCTTGGGATACCTGCTCAAGTAAGTTTAGAACTTTAAAATTTCCTGTCATGAGAGACAGGTGTGTCATTCTGCACATATGCAATGGAGTTTTGCTGCCTCGGGGCATAGCTAGTTAACCCCATAATCCCCACATGAACAAAGCAGAAGCATTTACATCCCCTTGCCAGATGCAGCAAGATATATTGACCAGCGGCACACAACTGTAGTTCAATTCCATCACAGGATGGAATGTGCAGCCCATGCCTAATATTAGTGGCTATGTGTTCTGAGAAACTGTATCAGATCTTAAATTTCTCAGCAAATTTCTCTACTACAGGTGATATGCCTATCTCCAGAAGCTCCCTGAGAAACAGGAAAAAAATAAGCAGCCATAGCCAGTTCAGAACAGAGCTGAATTCTAAAGAACAAAGAAGCACACCTGCCAATTTCCCAAGAATTAAGTTGGGGAAGTGATAGATTCAGAAGGAGTAGCAAAAACATTGCAACCACAGGAGAATGGCCTCTGGAGAACTGAGAAATCAGCGCAGGGAAGTTCTGTTTTCCATGTTAGCCTGAAAGAGTAAGTAGATGACCTGTCCATTTCTTCTTTTTTGCTTGTAGGATAAAAGCAATCTGTCAGTAGAAAACGACAAGCTTCCTTCTTAATGAATTACCTGCTTCATTGTCATCGTAATGTGGAGATGGTGGGGGAAATCTCTTAATATTCATTTCCCAAAGCACATCCACTTAATCACATTTTGTTATAGGTGTTGGCAGATCATCTGTCAAAATGAATTAGTGGGAAATGTAGTGCTTTAGTTTTGCAAATAATAAGTTTGCCGTGACATTTCGGTTTCCTTTCAAGCTCTGCTCAGTCCCTGATTTATGCCATCTTCTACTACTCTCTGCCAGTTTGATGCCTGCTTCCTATCAAACATCTACAACGGATGGGGCAGAAATGTCTGTTTTTCTTGTTTCGTAAAGGCATTGTGTAGGTATGTCACAGAGCGTGGCCTCACAGTTCACAATTTGTTCCTTTGTACTTATATATACCTCTGCCAAGGTCAACACTTCATGCATTTGATGTGGTGTGCTCTGGAACTCAGAACCATACCATAAGAAAATCCTTAAGGAGTCCCAATACTCTTTCCTGATTTTGCTGTAAGACTAAGAACGTAAGAAAAGTTGGGCAGGCCAAATTGCCTATCTAGTCCACCATCCTGTTCTTACAGTGGCTAACCAAATGCCTGTAGAAAACCTGCAAGCAGGATCTGAGCACAGGCACACTTTTTACCCCACCCATGGATTCCAGAAAATGGTATTCAGAAGCATTACCAGTGCTTCTTTTCTAGAAAAATAGGTGCCGGTACTCACCATGAAGTTGTTACAGTAAGTTAAGTTTTTAACAACAACAAGGTGCCGGTACTGCATACCCTTGAGTGCCCCCTGAAAAAAAGCACTGAGCATTACTGCCTCTGACTAGCCTACCCCAGGGATTTCTTTAAGTTTTTCTGCAATAGATTTAGCTAGTAATAAGTGTGTGAGTGATATTTATAGAGACAGCAGAGGAGTGCAGTGGCTGAGGGGTTGTGTTTCATTGCAAGAAACCAAGGTTTAAATCATGATCTACTTATAAAACTCTGGGTGACCTTAGTCAAATGACTGTCTCTCAGCCTAACCTGCCTTCCAGGGTTAAGAGCAGCTTAATCCACCCAGAAGAAAGGGAATATCCAAATGTAACTGGTAATTGTCCACTTTGATTAGTTCTGATGATAAATTAAAACTTTTTTAAAAAAAACATCTTGAGAGAAATTGTTTATGAGGACGGCTTGAATGTGTGTGCATATCAGCGAATTTCTGTTTGAAAAGACATGATTTCTTTTTAAAAAAATTGTCTTAGACATACAATCAAATATTTTTCTTCTTTTCTATACTTTGTCTTACTTTGTTGTTTTTTAAATTTTGCTAAACAATGGCATATTTATGATGTGATATTTGAAGAATGGTTGTCTGGTGGGAAACAGCTATTTTGTCCTCCCTGGAAGCTGGCTTTATTGAGATTTAAATGCTTTTTAAAATACCATATGTATTTTGCTTTTAAGTATTAATTAATTTAAAGGTGCAGGATGCTTCAGATTGATGACAAATATTCAGGTGAATGAAAGCTGTGGACGGAAAATAGTACAGATGCTCTATATCGGTTTGAAATTCAGAAGGCAAAGAAATAAATAGTGTTTGTTAGTACAAGCTTGGGTCCTTTTATGCCCATTTTAGTGCAGGTGTGGAGGGACTGTAGCATTTAAGCCAGTGAAGGTATAATGTGGCTCCATACGTGCATGGCCTTTGTGATTTTTAGTCCAACGCTGGCTATAGAAACACTAGTTGTGCTGTGCATTGCTATATATCAATACTTCAAGCTAAGTGAAACAATCATAGGCGTAATAAAGCCAACCCTCCTAGGAAATCAAGATGTTCTCTATGTTTCATTAAAAAGAAAAAGAAACTAGGGCACAGTTAAAAGTAACACCAGGTCATCTGAACAAGCAAAAAATCTTCCCTCTGCTCTTTCATTTCCCAAATAGGAAGAACAAACATTCCAGAACAAATATGTCAGTTTCTCGGTTCTGTAAGAATGAATCTCCCTCAAACCACAGAGTAACATTAATGAAACACTAAAAGTGAAAGGATAATATTATGCTGGTGGTTCTTAGGCTCTGAAATGCAGGTGAGGTGTGTAACAGCAAACTTATCAAGTGCTTCAGAGCAGCTTTTTAGCTCCTCCAAAGCAACCCACTTCATTTCAAAACCCAGGGTTTTTTCCAAATCCAATGCACTCCATTTGACATTTTTCCATTTCCTTGCGTTCGCATTGTCACAATCCAATTCAGTTTATTAATTGTGTTACCTAGTGGCCATAGCAAAACCAAATACTGTAAATTGCCGCATTCTAGTATGACACTTTAGCAATGGAGCTGAAGGTCAAACTATGCAGGAAGAAGAGCACTCAGTTCTCAGTGGTTCACATTAGGTTTGATGAGACAAGGTACCAAGTATTGCCTGCCAGAACAATTACAGACATGCATGTTTATTGTCTCCCTTCTTCTTCTTCTTCTTCTTCTTCTTCTTCTTCTTCTTCTTCTTCTTCTTCTTCTTCTGGCAAATGTATGAACTGTTGCTTCTTAATGAGAAGGAAACCTCACTCAAGTATAGAAAGGCTAGAAAATGGCCCATGGTGAATGTGCTGAACACAAGAATGGAGGAAACTATCAGACCTGAATGTGGATTGAAGCTCTGGGTGCTTTCTGAATGATAGGAAATAACCTGTTATTTTTAAGACAAGTGGTACTCGCCATTTCAACAGTGTAGCTTTCACTATTCTCCAAAGGTGCTTTGAGAAAGATCATAGAGAGCTGCTTTAAGCTCTCAGTACTGACAAAACTGCCAAGCATGGGCTCTACCAATGAGCCATGACCCTTCCCAAAGTGTGTCTGACGTTACCTTGTGCTCCATTGTGATAGCTGAACACCAAAAGACATGTTTCTGCTAAAAGAGAAGTCATATGCATATTCTTGTTAGAAAACACTATACGTGGGACTCAATCAATGTGTTAATTAGCACTGTGCGAGAAGCGTGAAAATGTTCAAATATGCAATAAAATTTAGGAAAAAACACTTCAGGGCATGTGTAAGGTGTGGTTTTCATTAGGGAACTTTTTTAATTGGAAAAAAATGGTCTGTGCATCTGTCTACTAATAGATTGCAGACCTTTATGCAACCACGAGAAATACAGGGTCTCTTTTTTTGATATGTGAATACCTTTATGAAAAGAGAGAAGAGTCCCTGATGTGCGCTATTCTATTCAGGAAGGGGAACTCAGTGTGGCATGTGATGGGTCTGGGGTCTGTGTGTGGGGTGCTCAGTCTGCTATCCAGGAGAAGAGTCCTGCTCTGCTCTATTATCATTCTTGATCTTTAAACTAAGCATGTGCAATCCTTTCAATAAAGATCACCTTTAAAAACAGGCTGTCCTCTGTAGAGTACATGGCCACTTTAATGGGAAGGAAAGATCCAAACACAGCAGACAGCCACCAGGAGCATTTTTATGAAAGAAAAATGTGGTAGAAAAAATACGCTGTCTTTTATCATAAACACTTATTTATAGATGGTATACAATTAAACAACTTTTAACACATTACATTGCAATCCTAAACAAGTCTGCTCAGAATCCTGTTGAATTTACAGGGGTAAATCCTAGAGAAATGGAGTTAGGATTTCAACCTCAATCTATGTTTATGTTATTTTAATTGTTCTGAATTGATCTGAGAGAGAGAGGGCGGGTAAGCCACCTTGCCATAAAATGTTTGTTTTTTTCATCTGCTTAGGAAAGTTTTCTTAACATTTAAAGGGGGGGGGGGAATCACTGATTTCCTCCTGGTGTGCATACCAGTTCTGTCGCCCGCAGGGGTAAGGCAGTTCCCCCTTTCAGTCCCCATGGGCAGTCAGTCAGGGAGCCTTTCAGCGGAGCCTCACAGTAGTGGTTTTAATTAATGCCATCTATGACAGTGGCTTCTGAGTTGTGAATGCCAGCTGCCTTAAAAACTCACACAGAGCTCTAGCTCTTTCCACCTGGTCTGCCAGGCAGCAGTTGGTTAGCAACAATATTCATTCACTTAGCTTGCAGTTAGCTGGGAGTAAGCCACACGGAATGTAGCAGGGCCAACTTCTGAGTAGACCTGCTTAGGATCACACTTTCCAGAGTCTCAGAAATCCTGGAATGGTGACTTTGAGAGCCATGGAGGCTACATTATTTATAAATGTTCTCCTTCTGGCAACAGAAATCCATCATTCAGTGATTTCACAATTTAAACCAAAAAATATTAAGATCTGCCTTCTTAAGTGTAGACTAGAGCACCAGAAGCACAGTTGACCCATTTTGGAGGAATTCGGACTGATTAATACTTTATAAGTGGAAGGCAGTGAAACCAAATGCAAGCTTCTTGGATGTAAATTTCCATTTCAGTGATTTTTTTCCTTAGTCCTACTTTTGCACATGCTCACTTTATGTCAGCTCCCATTTCCTTACAATTTAGCCTCTTCCCTCATAATTGACTCCTGACCTGAAACCTGACCTCTTCCCGCTTCCCTGTTTTCTCTGCCCCATGTGAATCTTTTGTCATCTGGAGAAGGCCTATCACTTCTGTGCTCCATACAGTGTCTGGCACACATCAGCTACTAAATACCATGGACCAGGGCAATTCCATGGTCTAGTTAAAGTAGTTTGTGCTATGCCAGGTCCTAATTGTAGTATAATGCAATCCTGTGCTCAACCAGCAGGAAAGTCAGAAGCACAGCAATGAAATGAGAGCAACACTGACAGCCACTAGCACAGCATCCTTGGAAACATCATCGGCATGCATCAATCATGAGCTCACTTGCCAACAATGTCACCCCATATCAATTGATATCTAGTGATGCTACCCTACACAGCACACCCTCCCTTCTCTGTTACACACACAAACCAAACCAGAGCTAGGCAATTAGGAAGAGGGAATGACCACACCAGCCCATGATGACCACCATGGCACAGTGGGGAAGAGAAAGCAACTGCTGCTATTAGGAGAAATTGCGGAATTACTTCTTTGTGAATTCAGATACAACTTGACCTGATCCACACTAACCTTCCAGGCTAATCTGCTCAACAGACCATCTCTGTTCTTTGGATTTCACATTTCTCGTGTTTGCAGCTCCTAATTCAAAAGGCACACCAGAGCGGTTTGAGATAATGTGCATTTAGCACTGTCTATTTT
The DNA here is from genome assembly GCF_965112155.1 of Podarcis liolepis. Classification (NCBI taxonomy): domain Eukaryota; kingdom Metazoa; phylum Chordata; class Lepidosauria; order Squamata; family Lacertidae; genus Podarcis; species Podarcis liolepis. The sequence goes on along the minus strand of NC_139557.1, from coordinate 65,865,930 downwards.
GTGAGAAAATACATTCAAGGCTACATATTGAAATGCACATTTTTTTGCCGATTTTACTTTTTAAAAAAGAAAACAATAATTGCAGATCAGTGCAGAAGCAAGAAAGAATGGACTTATGACAAAAGTGACACAGACCAGAAAGAGGCCGAACCCCCAACCTCCCCTTCTCTAGAGCAACCTTCTAAGAAAGCCAAAAGGCAGGCTCGTGATGCAAGTCTTTGTAGTGTACTGAACTGGCAGTCAGAACAGGAATGCACTAGAACCAGTAAGACCTTGTTGTTCAGGTAAATGGACTTCATTGCCCAGTCCAGTCAGGAAGCCTTTTATAGCCATCACTTTCCAGGAGCATACATACATACATATATTATTTTATTTGCAGGCCACCTTCCTATAGTTCAAGCCATGCTCTAGGTGGCTTTACAATATGAAAAAAAATCCATAATTATGAACATAACAAAAGTAGTCATAAACAATAAATAAAACATCAAAAAGTACACAACCAAATTAAACAACTCCACACAACTCATAGTAAGTACTGAAATAAAGATACAGCAAATTAGCATCAATAACAGCAACAAACCCTCCCCCCAACAAAACCCCCTAAACAATGCCCCAATGCAGTCCAAGAGTCTGTTCAGCAGTCTTAGCTTTTGTAGCTGGAGTCCTTCTGTGCCCCACCCTCCCAGGTCAGGTGGAAAAAGCAGGGAGCAGGTCTCCCAGGACTCGCAGGACTCGCAGCCAAGATGGCAGGCCTCAGGGAGGAGCTGGCAGGCCAGAGCCTGAGACTACTCCATGGCCAAGCTGCAGTTCTGATAGCTCATCACATGAGCTACTTTGCTGTCAGATGCTGCTGTTTGTAGCCTTTGACGGGTGCACCACACACCATGTTCCCACTTGTGCAACCTGCATGCTAGGGACAAGAAGACATAGTGCCACATGCCCATGTGAAATTATAGTTTCCTGACTCAGTCTTAAATGCCCCTGGAGGTGTGTTGTGAATTCCAGCCTCCATTGCAGCAGGGAGGACAGGGAGGGAACAGGTGGAAAATAGTCAGCTAGGACTGTTCACTATAATCACAGTGTTTTAAATTTCATCATCTCTTTCATAGACATCATGGGGAATGAATGAGTCTTGAGTGAGCATCAGGTTCCGCCTGATATTTCCCTTATCACAACCACAGTCTGCCCACTTTTTAACCTCCCATGTTGGTCATGCATGAAAGTCCTGCAGACATAGCACAAGAACAAATGGTCCATTCATCCCAGGATGGTCTACAATGTTTGGCCAATAGCTCTCCAGAGTTGGAGACTGGAGACATTCTATGACTGGGAAGTCATAGAATCATAGAACTGTAGAGTTGGAAGGGACCCTGAGGATCATCTAATCCAATCCCTCATAATGCAGGAATATGCAGCTGTCCCATAGGGGAATTGAACCTGCAACCTTGGCATTATCAGCCCCCCAACTGAGCTATCCATGCATTCCTACCTAGAGATGTGGGGGTGGGAGTGGGCCTGGGACCTTCTGCATGCAAAGCAGGTACTGTACCCAGCTCTTCTCCAATGATGCCACCAAAATGCATGGGAATTAAAAGGACCATTCCTGTCCTTGTCTAAGGCCTTAAGCAGGGAATGAGATTGTTCTACTGCTCCTATGGAGAAAGTGTTTTATAACTAAACTGCAATTCCAGTAGAATATAATTCTGCTTTTTGTTCCTTTAGGCAGGCATGGTCTTTTTTTTATGTCACGTAATGATTAAGAGGAGGTCTGCCCAACGTCTGACCTACCAATGCAGCCACCAGTTATGTATGTTAACCCACTAGAGGGTCTTCCACCTTCTGCTTTTACTGCCTGCATGGAACTGGGATTTGTCAAGCATCTGGCAGGCCACAGCGCACGACTGGTAAGCTACGTTTGGCTTGGTCAGCCACCAATGTGCAAGCCTGATTTAAAGAGCATTTCTGTCCCACTGCACAAAGCAGGGCAATATAATTAAAAAACACATTTCTCAGCACTCAAAAATGTCAAGCTCACTTGGCAGTGCCAAAAGGATATATTTCCCTTGGAAATGAGATCATGCATACATTTAGCCATATTCCATATTTTTCTCCTTATTGCATTAATTTGTGCATAGATATTATTTTCTTCAGAATCACCTTGTAGACTGATAGCCAGCCATGAACAACTATCACACAGCAACACAGAAAGGTTTTTCGGTCTCAATGCTTAAATTAAAAATGATGCCAGGCATTACGCCGGAACTGCATCAGAGGCTTACATTTGTTGAAAACCAAAATGCATCACATAAAAAACTAGGGAGGAAAACAGAGATTAGGGCAAATAATGAAGTGCTACAAAATCCATCAACAAGCAAAGGTAATAATTTAATCTTTCTTTTTTTGCATTAATCTGCATATGTATAGATTCAGCACAGCCTGTAACACTTCCACAATCTGCCACATGCAAATTGTCATATGCACAGCAATAGAAGTGCTTGATTAGAGGACTCCTTTGTGCTCCGGCGCCAATCTGCATGCACAAGTAAATGCCTGACGGGCTAAAGGGAAGTGTGCATTGATATTTTAAGATTAATGGCATGTGCTATCTAGAATAAAATGAAACTCAATTTCCTTCCCCATATTAATGAGAACCATCCTAAGACTACTTTTCACACACACTCTGCTTCTTGCAGCTAGAATAAATAAATAATGGCCAGCAAGATGTAAGGGGTCTGCATCAGATCTGGACAATCAAGAATCAAAGTGAGTCACTTTGGAGAGATTCAGGGCTTGTCTGAGAGCTTATCCACAGTTACCTTTCCTCTGCTCTTACCAGGACGATCCATGATTTAAAGCTCTGTGTCTGTGGTCCAGAGTTTTCCCTGCAAAACCCCACTTTTGAAGCTCAATGGAGGCAAACATCAATCTATGGAAAACCTGAACTGACGTTTGCTCTGATTGAGCTTTAAAGAGTGAGTTTTTGCGGGGAAATCTCAGGGCAACAACATGGAGTGTTAAAGCACAGACCTCTGCGAGAAAGAGTGGAGCAAAAGGTGAGTGGGGATAAGTCCTGAGTTCAAGTGGGATTTCTCGAAGGCGCCCTAAACTGAAACAGGGATCTCTGAAGTGGCTCAGAGATTCTGATATTTTTTATTAAAAAAACCTACACAGCAGATCTGTTAAAAAGTGACATTTGTCTCTATGCTAGCCATTGAAGACACACACCAAGGCGGGAGGCCTCTTTTCTGACTAAGAGAAAATGATTTCAGCAGGACTTTCCAATCCCAGAGCTTGGAGAAGGGACACCAGCTTGTAGTTGTCTGTTCTGCATCTGTGCTGGTTCTGCTACTAATGCTTGTATGGAAATGCTGGGCATTCAAGTTCTTCTGCCCCTGTGCCACACACCCAGGTACCCATTCCTGTCAAATCAGCTTTGCACTTCGTTTCTTTAAGTCTTGCTGCTGGCTGAGCAGAACAGAAGCCTGAGGTGGGAGTCCCCTCCCTTAATCAAAACTCAGTACCTTACACCTAACATTCTGAATTTTTGCAGGTTACTTTCCTAGGGGAGCCTCCAGAAAATTGATGCCCACAAAATCGAAGGGAGGGAAATAATTCCCATTTAGCTCTTCCTCTGTCCTACAAAATCAACTTTAAAGGCACAAGCACAAAATCTTCCTAGACTATTTGTCCATAATGTGGAAGTTTCTTATCTAGGAGCATAAATTTTCATATAAAATTGCCCACAAAACAATAGAGGAGATTAAGTAGATCCTTTTTAACCACCCAAAAACAGTAAAGGACACCCGTGCAGGAAAACCACTACAGCTTTCCTTTTAGAATTTGGCAGGATTCTCAAGAACACCCCAAAGGTGCTAATAAGTCTGAAATTTCATCCAGTTCTGCAGAAATATTTCTTTTTAAGTTATAGACAGTGCAGGGTGGAGGGGTTGAATAAAATTCAAATGTGAACTGCACATAACCCCCAGTAGAGAAGGCTGGAGTCATGCTTGCCCAAATTAGAATTCAAATCTAAACCTTAACTGAATCAGACAACTTCTGAAGCATTTTGGACTAAATTGGGCTGCTCACTGATGTGCTAAATCAGGGCCGAAACCAAACCTTGTGCTCAGTGTACACCCCTAGCAGAAGGAACAGCTATTAAGTTTTTGAAGATCTCTGCAGGTCTCATTTTTAGCCTTTAGTGCCTATTGACCAGAGAATTTAAGGAAAGCCCTGCTGGCAGTGAGATGCTACAGAAGCATATGGCTGCGTCATGTTCAAATAGCTGGTAGCAATCAGATGTGGTGGCTTTACCTCAACATATATTTGTATGAACACCCCAAAGCAGGCAGTTGTTCAGGGAACAGGTCCTATGACTAGTGTATAACAAGGGCTGCAGATATCACAGCCACTCAATTGCACTTCAGTAGAGCGGTGGCAATAATGATGCATGTATTTAACTATTTCCTTCTTAATTCTATAGTTCAGTGATATTGATAATAGGTCTAATTTACAGTGCTAAACAAGCCAATTTACAGCCAACACAAATGGGAACTGGCCACTCTGTTCATTCATTCTTAGGGTAGCCCCATTAGGCGAGGACCCATAGCTTAGTGGTAGAGCATCTGCTTTGCATGCAAAAGGTCCCAAGTTCAATTCCAGGTAGGGCTGGGAAAGATTTCCTGCCTGCAATCCAGGAGAACCACTGCCAGTCCTGAGCTATGGTCTGAGACCCCAGGGTATAGGGTGGTATATAAATTCAATGAAGAAGAAGAAGAAGAAGAAGAAGAAGAAGAAGAAGAAGAAGAAGAAGAAGAAGAAGAAGAAGAAGAAAGCTTTCTATGTTCCTGTGCCCCATACAAAACAGGACATTTGCAAGTGCCCTCTGAATTTTTTCATATTCTGTACAGTAGGGCTCCCCAGAAACCAGTTGGCTCAGAATGTGTGGGCTATTCTGCCATAGCAATTTGATCCATAGTCTAGAACTAAGCTCCTTGGCACATTCCCCTTCTTGCTTCATCCATCCATCTTGCTCCTTTTGCATTTATTTTGTAGCTCACAACACACATCCCCTCTTGGTGTCAGCCATTCTCTTTTCTGCTTGCTACAGACTACTGCTCCAGAACTGCCCCTCACACGCCCTTCTGAGACAGACTATCCATGCCATTTGCCAAGTTTCGGCCAACAGCAAAAGAGGAACCCACCAATGCAAATGCCTTCCTTGCTACAAGAGGCAAGAAAAGGTTTAAATGCCTCTTCATTCATTAAGCATATTTTCTTGAGCACCAAATGCAGGCAGTTCCTGAATCCAGTCAGAGGGTTCAGAGGAGGCACATGCAGCAGCAGGGTGTTTTCTTTTAAATGCAGCAACAGATTTCATTAAATGCCTTGAAGCAAGGATGCTCAGTGACAGGCATTTGCACAGACAGATGCAGAGATCCTCTTACTTTGTAACTTGACTGTTGCTTCCTTTCGAAATAATGCACTCCCTGGTGTGCAGCTGCAGGACAAAGTTGCATGATAACCTGGCAAGATTAGCTGTTTGTGATTTCTCTTGACTGTATGGCTTTATTTGTCTTCTTCAGTGGAGGCTGACATTCATTCTCTCTCTCTCTCTCTCACTCTCTTCTTTCTTTCTCTCACGCACACATATAATGTTGAGGGGGGAAATATAGTCAGGCATGTGTTCTCTGATTCTTCTCTAGACCCTATGAATGTGAAGCAACAATGTCCATAACAATCAAATAACATCAAACTTGCCTTGATCTAAAATGCTAAAAAGATTTTTAGAAATGTGTTTGTGGTAAAAGGTAAAGGTACCCCTGACCGTTAGGTCCAGTCACGGACGACTCTGGGGTTGCGGCGCTCATCTCGCTTTACTGGCCAATGGAGCTGGCGTTTGTCCGCAGACAGCTTCCGGGTCATGCGGCCAGCATGACTAAGCTGCTTCTGGCAAACCAAAGCAGTGCACGGAAGTGCTGTTTACCTTCCCACCAGAGCGGTACCTATTTATCTACTTGTACTTTGTGCTTTCGAACTGCTAGTTAGCCGCCCTGACTGTTGTTAGCCGCCCTGAGCCCGGCTCGGCTGGGGAGGGCGGGATATAAATAAAATTTATTATTATTATTATTATTATTATTATTATTATTATTATTAGTACCAAGCAACGGGAGCTCACTCCGTCGTTGGGATTCGAACCACTGACCTTCTGAATGGCAAGCCCAAGGCTCAGTGGTTTAAACCACAGCACCACCCGCGTCCCACTGTGTTTGTGGTACCTTACCCAAACTGGATCACTGTTATCACCTAAATGGCTACTGCATACTTGCACAAGCTAAAATAAACTGACTGAAACATTTGTGTTGTCAGATTAATGTAATATTAATGTATAATCCCTACCCCCTCCGCAGACCCAGAAAAAGCTGCATATTTACCAAGGTAAAAGATACAGTGGTGTCTTTAAAATATCTCTTTTGGGAAGCAAGATCAATTTCCTACAGAGTGTTTCCACCTGTGGCCATGGGACTATAGCCAGAGCTGTGCCTACTCAGAGTGGACTCAGTAAAATTAATTTACATGACTAACTTAAGTCTGTTGATTTCAGCTGGTCTACTCTGAGTAGAACCTAGTTGGCTACCACACATAATCAAAAATTAGTTGCAATATAGCATTATCCTATAATGCATCCATGGTGAAACATTATTTGTTTATTTCACATCCTTTTCCCTCTTTTTTGGGAATTCAAAGCATAGGGTCTTTAGGTGGTTTTGCATCCTGGCACTAACCAGATCCAGATCTCCTGAGCTACACAGTATACCCTCAGACTACTCAAAAACACAGATTCCATTTGAAATCTCAAGAAAAACTTATTGGATTTTTCCTGCGATGTCCATATGAATGCTGCATCCCAGTCTAGCATTTCCAACACATATTTCTGCATGGTTATTTTTTTCATTGCAGAAAAACCTCAAAATTTGCCCCAGGAGGGGAGAAGGTCTGTGTGGAATACTGTAGGGGAAAGGATCTGATGAAACCAGGAAACCAAATAACTAACCTATTTAGAAGATTCATTAATGTATCCCTGTTTGGAGCTGAGCAACAGCAACTGATCACCAGCTGAAACATATGTGAAGTGGGAAGGTGAGCTCAAAGCGAGTTTGGTATCAGACTATGAGTCAAGCCACACACACACTCACACACCTTATATTGCTATATTAAGGGTATTACTACTAAACTATTAAAGAAATAAAATCTGGCTTTTTTCCTGGTCTGAAACAGGAATAATGTTCAGACTTTAACATGTCCCATCTCTTGGAAACAGGTAGTTTTAAAAGGAAGCACTAATCTCCTCCAAAAGTCCAAGGATATTTGGTTGCTTAACTGTCTTTCTGGAGATGACTAATCATGGAATGCTTTCAGACATGAGACTTAAATCACCACTGAAGCATCTCTCACGCTGTTTATGTCAAGTCTGATCATTGAGATTGAGAGGCACTTGACTTGCGAGGAAGCATTCTGGCCAATGTAGGCTTTGCATCCACACTACAAAGCACTGAAACAAGAACTACTTAAGACACCTCATGTGTGGAAACGCCATTCCTATGTACAAAACACTAGTGCAATTTAACAAAAGGAAACTCACATCAGCACCAGATATGGGCCACATCAAGTTCAAACTGAACATTTTTCTCTAAAGAATCACAGTGCAGAAGAATGGTACACTCTCTTATCAACAGTTATACAGTTCAGAGTGCCACTAGACGAGGTGTGAGAGATCTGTGATCAAAATCTCCCACTCTGTTTAAATTTAAAACCACCCGTGGTGCCATCACATCACATCAGAGCTGTGGCATTGTGGAAGTGGGTGGCTGATCCCTTTTTCAATCTGAATAATCTCTCCCAACTATTATTTGACCCCTGGGGAAACATCAGATACCAGTATTGTTATTGTATGTTTTTCGCTACAGGACAGACCACATTTGGTATTTGGGGAAAACAGCATGAGGGATTGGAATAACTTGCCTCTGCTAGTACTGTTGCACTGACCCAATTTTCACCCAATGCAACTTCTTTTAACTTTTTTCGGGTGATCTAATTGTGATCCAGTTGTGGATGTCATATCTAGTCTAACACAAAGTTGTTCTTAAATCAGCAGTGAGGGTCAAATCAATAGTCTTTCATTATCTCCTGTCCAATGGGCAACTCCCATGGCAAAACCATAAAACAATTAAGTACAGTATATCTTTATTGTGAATTGTACAAAATGGAGAGGTACTTAAATTCTAATAGATCTTTTACTGATGCTTATATAACATATAAACAAAAGAACCCCCAAGACAGCAAACTGAAGAGAGGTGCATCCATTCTCACTATCCTTGGGGCATTTGCTTTCCTTCTTTTAAAAACAGGATAGTGATTATGATGATGATCTCAACACCTTTTGTAGTTTACAGAAAGAAGCGTCATAATCTTGTTGGAATTTTGGAGAGTAGAAAACCCCAAGAATATTGCAAATTCAGTATTATGTCTTCCTTAATTAGGTTTCATTGGGATCCTAGATGGACCTATGTAAGTCCCACCAAACTTTCAATTAAACATGCATGGGATCAGGATGCACATCTTACATTGCAAATAGGTTGGATGTAAACAAAAATGTCCACAGCAATTGTATCTGTAAAACATTTATGATGGTGCACAGTCAGAAGTCAGCATGTTGCAAAGCAGACTTGAGCCCCAAATCCCAAAAATATCATAGTAGAAGGGGAAGGTTACTTTTAAATTACTTCTTGCTAAGGAATATTTTCACTTTAAAAGGGCAGCTTATTGAAAGATTTTGCAAGCAGTATATGCAACTACTAGTGAAAGTATCATACCATTCGCCTAGGCTTTATAGCATGCACTGATTTTAAAATACATTTAGCAGAATGATTAATTGACCCCATTTACTTTTGAGGAGGAAATAGCATATGTGATAAATAAAGAATAGTGTTCTCCTTCACCTGCCACAAGATCCAGCTATATCCACAAACAGTGTTGTAATTGAGTGCCAGGAGTATACAACAACTGGGATGAGTTACAGTTATTTTATTCCTAGGTTGCCACAGAATGAACTCCATGAATACTTATTCCCTTTTCTTAACACGTTTCAAAAAAAACAGGCTGGTTCCACATTTTTAATAGCTAACACCACTCTAAGTCAAATCACCTATGACTAGCTGAAGGCTGCCTTATTTCATGAGTCAAGTCTATACTTGTAATTTGTTTCTTTCAGTTATTATTTGATCACAAGAAGTTCATGAAAAATTCTATTTGTTATGACAAAAAGACATTGAAAACCTCAGTATAACAGGAAATTCAAAAGGCAATGCTTAAGAAGTCCAAATTTTGCATGTAAAAAGTCAGTTATTATTTAAACAGATATCGAAGTAGAACATTTCCCCTAGTGGACAACTTTAATTATTTTTTATCTATTTGTCATGATCTAGCTATAAATTATTGCTTATATTTTCTAATAACATTTCTCCCCAATTCCTTCACTATAGTTTTAAAGTACAGTATAGTAAACTTCCTCCTTGTAGTCACTAAAAGATAATATTATCTGGCAATTCACAATGCATCAACACATTATGACTATTAATTCTTTTGGATACTTGCACACTAAGAGATCTTTGCCCACATCAGTTTATTTTATGAAATATGTAACAACAATATTTTTGGCTCTCATCCTTGCTGCCCGTCTAGTGTCTAGAGATAGCAGATTTCCTAGGGGTCAAATGCCCATATTTTATTTTTAAAAACAACCTTGGTGCTCACTAGAGCAAAAATACAATTGACATGAAAGACATCTTTTTTTCTCTCCCTCTCTTCAAGGCAAGCCTGCAGAACTTGCCTCATCGAAAATCTATAAACTTCATTACTGAGCTGGCACTTTTCTTTGAGAATGATTTGTTCATGCCATTATTAACTTTGCCTGTAGATTTCCACATCTGCTACCTACTTAATTAGATATGAAAGACTGCTTGAAATTGGAATTATTCAGTCTCTTTGAGGAAGAGGTAAAAAGGTTGGTTTAAGTACAAAGTAACACTACACATATCAGGGATGTGTGAGTGTGGGTGTGCATGTTTCCTCTTCTAGATGTTCAGCTTCTATCTCAAGAGCATGGATTCAAAAGAGCTGTTAGCTAACAGTTTCACTCTGTCATGCTTAAATATTTAGTCTTTGGGGAGTTAGCTGTCCATGATTCAGGAGAAAAGTTGATTGCTAATAAAAGACCAATAGAGGCTTGTCCCACTGATGGGAAGATGAATATTCCCCAAAAAGCTTTACTACTACTACTACTACTACTACTACTACTAATAATAATAATAATAATAATACAAATACACCCTAAGCAATGTATAGGTACAGTACAGCTCTCTTATCTTTTCTAAAATCATGGATAATTAATGGTCTGAGAGCTAAAATTAATGAGATGAGAGCCAAAATATATCTATTATATATACTTGTTTAGCAAAGCTCATTATACTATAGGAAAGTTTTGTGGGGAGCTGTCTATGGTTGTAAGAGAAAGACTAGTTCAAAGCAAAAGGAAAGAAGATATCGTAAGTAATGTACACATCTAGCAGAGTTAAATGGTTTCGACTTGAACCTTGAAGTAGGATCAAGACCCTCTTCTATTCTGATATGAAGTCATTCCTTCATAGCAGCAGTTTCTCAGAATTGGAATAATGTTGCCAATCCTTTAGGGTTAAAGTTGGATTGAAACTACAAAGTGATTTATACCTGAAATGCTCTACAAGAGCAATTAATAATATGAGCTTCTCTTTTTATACCCACCTTCTGTATGGACAGCAGACACATAGGTCCAGTTGTAACGTTTGACTATGTCGAGCATGGCTCTGGCTTGCAGAATGTCCGATGGAACTACCCTCAAGAAGTATTTGTACAACGTTTTGTCACTCAGGTCAATACTGGTTGCAGAATATGCAATCTGGGGAATATCAAAGAGCTGAAGCAGATTTTGAACCTGGATGGCCACAGAACTGGATCCTGGGCCAATGACACCAGCAATGGGCTTTTTCTCCCTGACCTGGTGGTGATACGAAGGGTCAGGCAGGCAGCGGCCGAGAGCATCTTTCTCATCTCGAATGGAGATCAAAGAGTCCCTTATGAATTCAATACTCTGCTCCAAGGCCACAGAGGAGTGCCAACAGGAATCTCGGATTTCACTGCCTAAAGTGATGTTGGGCAGCAAGACTGGGTCTGAATTAATTATATCCAGAGTGTGAAACATGGCCTCAACTCTCTGGATGCCATATTGCTCTCGGATCTCGCCACATTTTCTTTCGGGCACCTTCTCAGCTGGAGGTTGGTGATGAACCGAAAAGAGGGCTCCTATAATGACATCACCATCCATTCTGGCTACTGATCTTTGGGCGGAAGCACCTGAGATCAAAACCTTCCTGCCAGCATTCTTGGGGAGAAAGTCCATCTCCAGGAAAATTGCAGGGAAGAACACCAGCAGCACGCCTATCATCTTGTTGCAGGAAGCCATCCAGATTCTGGCGACCAATTTCACGGGCTCTTCCTGCCTGCACATTGTTAGTGATATGAAAAAGGTGGCAAATTCGCTCCACTCTTTTACTTCTCAAGTGCCTCCAAAACCCATTACAATGTGCCCTTAAAGCAAATCGCCTGGAGGGGCAACAGAAGTCATCATAGGAGTGAATTGTAGCCTGTTGACATAGGAAGAAAGAACAGAACACATTGATCAGCTGAAAATATGTCAAAGCAGAGCTCAGTAAAGGTCATTTTCTTCTTGAACATCTCTCCCCACCTGCCTGGAATATTAGCAGACACCAGATCAAATGGATCCAAATAGCAGGTGTCTTTCGATTTCAGATCTCAAGGAGGGAAAGCAGGGAGAGAGTAACAAGGCACAGTTATACTACTGAGACCAACACTGCGTAGGTGTGAGTGTGGGTGTCTGCGCGCGCGCGCACACACACACACACACACACACACACACACAATAAAGTAGTGATGCCTTGTTGCATGCATGCATATGTAATATATGAAGAATCTTGCATTTATAAACAGAGTGCAGTGTGTGACTTGATATATTCATTTATACCTAACCACCTCCATGTGCAGAAATTGGTATCCCTTATCTTCTAAGGCAAAATGCTGTTACTTGCATTCTGACACTTAAAGCATAGAAAAGCCTTTACAAGTTTGAGAACTTCCTTATGTCTTTAATTTAAAAAAACAAAAACCCTTCATTATTAAGTCAAGAACAAGAAAACTATGCTAGTTTAAACATCTTGAGAAAGACGGGGTGTGTGCGCTTCTGTAGAATCTTCAGAAAAGAAAATGTCATTTAAAGGTCAAGACAGAATTCTTAAAAACCCTTACAAGATACAGCCTTTCCCAGCTAGATTAATCTTTGGGTTTTGAAAGGGGGAAAGCTGTAGTTCGACAAAAGAGACAACTATGCAAGCTGTGGGAAATACATATTAGTTACTAAGGCAACCGCAGGCAAAGTCCTGATGTGCTTTTCTGGCACCGCTTGCTTTTCATGCAGACTTTGGGCAAGAGAGGTGACAAGCCAGGCGGCTAGAGTTTAAGTAGTTTAATGCGATTTAAAAGGCGATCGGCCGCTCGTTGGAGATAATTGCTGATTGGAAAGTCGGGTATGCTTCGCTTCGCTCGGCTGCCTTGGCTCCCTGTTGCACGGGCAGGGATTGCTATGGATTTCAGCACCCTGGACAACGTCCACAGCAACCCGATCCCTAGCGAGTTCCTCCGTTCGGTGCAACAGAATCTGCAGCCATGCTGCGCTCTTTGCCCCAATAACTTCTTGCACCCGTTGCTTTGGTCTTTTGCACCCAGCCACCCAGCCACCCACCCACTACTATCCAGTCCCCGAAAACACATAGTACAAATACATACAGAGAATTCCAGTTGCAGCAGCCTCTTCTCCCCACCCTCTCTCTGAAAGGCTTTTAATGGAATGAAGCGCTGCTGGTGGGTTTCTATGAAGCAAGCCAGATTTCTAGTTGCCACCTCCCTCCACCCACCTTCCTTCGGTCTTTCTCCCCATTATCTTTGAAGGACAGGAGAGGGGAGAAAGGCGAGAGATGAAAGCGGGCAGAAGGACCGTACTGTCTGTAGCAAGTGCCGATTCTCCCTGCGCACGCACAAACACACACATCTACGGAATCCAGAGAAACTGGTCACAGGAAGCCGAATCCGTTTGAAATCTAATGGAGAAGGAAGGGCTTTTTGTCTGGCTCTCTTGCCTGCAACGTTATGGTTCGCGCCGGTCCCTTTTGGAGGATGAAACTCAAGACCTACCTGAATGCGAATCGGTGAGGCTGGTCGTTCCTTTCCGTGTCCGAGGCGTTCATTGCCAGTTCTCCTGTTCACATTTCCCTTTGCCACAGTCTGGTACAGGCGAATCGAAGGAGATGGGCTGTACGCGACTGCCCTCTTTCTTCAACGCTGTTTTACCGCATGAAGGAGGGAAAGGGGAGGGGTGTGTGGAAACAGGTCATTCCAGGCTCATCTATTATCTCATGCATAAAGATCAGTCATTCTTTCCCCTTCTTCAACCAGCTTTCGGCCCCCCTCCCTTTCCATATATATGCATATATATGTTGGTTTGGACTGTATTTCAATGCCTTAAATTCGTTACTTCCCAGTCACACAAGCAAGTATAAGAAACAGAAGAGAGGCTGGTTTCAGAGGTATAGACAGACATGCACATTTGCATCCTGCTGCGAAGATTTCTAACACTGCATTTGAAGATTTAATTTTCCAATTACTATTGCATTAAAACCCTGCCAGAACAAAGCAAAATCCCATGAATTGTCTAGAATGGATTTTTTTTCCAGCTGAATCTAAAGCTTGCATGCTAAGAGGCATGTAAGATTAAAATAATACGAGGCTGAAAAAGGCAATTGACCCGCTTGCTACACAGACTGAATTAAAGGACTCTAGTGTTTTAGTTTATTATATGAAAGTTAAAGTTAGAATAAGACCCCACTGGGAATGCTAGACGCTTTCAGGGCTGATAGTTGCCCTACTTCTGAAAAGGCAAAGACACCTTGTGCAAAGATACGACTGCAAGAATCCAAGGACCATTTTTTGTGGGCTTATTTGCCATGGTTTTCTACCTGTATGATCTCTGTTACCTTTACACAGTTCATTTATGTGTCACATTGTGTTTACATTAGTTCCAGTATTATTTTTAAAAAAACAAAACCTGTGGACATGTGAGCTTTATGATATGTTTTCGGTAAAAAAAGGATAATCTTCCTTCTGGCTGAAGGACACCCAAGGTAATGTGCATCCCATAGAAACCAACTCAACAATTAAAACAATGGGATTTAAAGTAACTGATGAAAGATCATGGCTAAAATAGCTGCATAACCATTTGCAATGCAAGGAAATGTGTTTTTAAAATCCATTCTAAGTCTAAATCTCATCACTGATGTGGCCTGACATCTCTTACTGAGAATCAGACTCCAAAGTTGTAATGCCACCTGTGGGAGCCTTCTTGCCTCAAGCCCCACAGTGTCATTTCAGGAAGGAAGCCTAGTGTAAGGTCTCACCAGCTTATTTCAAAGAACAGGGTTCGTATGTGAGAAGACATTCCCAGAGGTAAGATCAAATTCATGGATGAAATCAAGAGAGACCATGAAGCTACAACAGGGGACAGTGAATCAATCTTTTGCAGAACCAGCACATGAATGGTGGCTTATGAGTTAATTGTTTCCCACATAATGGGATTAAGATGTATCTGGCTAGAGTTTCAGATTGGTTTGTGCTTTGGAAACTTATTTTAAGAGAGGGAAATTCTCCCCTGAGGAAAAAGTGAGAGTTGCTTAACAAAAGCAATGAAGAAATCCAGGATTTTTAGTACGCATGTGATTGGACAGCTATGCTCCCCTCTCAAACAAATGTTAGCAGCAAAGGCGAGAATTTCTATCTTTGACTATGAAGTCAAACATCTCTAGCCAATGAGGTGGAAATAATCTAGTATTTTTAATCTCTTTTTGAAATTTGTTGTTGTTGTTGTTGTCGTCATACAGTACCTGCGTTGTTTTAAAATACATATATTGCAGGTAGGTCAATTACACACATACATCTTGTGCTTTTGACCTCAGCATTCCATAGGTTCTGGAAGTTCTCAGCTCATAGAAGCTCACACCTACACATCTATAGACATATGGAGTCACCTGAGTAGGTAAAAGTCATACCATAGCAACATACTTCTGAGTGGCCTTATTTGACTTCTAAACTGACAGGCATGCAACAACCCAATTTTAATACCCAGTGAAGGATGCTTTCTAGAACATCCATGATTTTCAGAACAACAAAAGCACCTTTAATACTTGAGGGGATAAGCTTCTGCTCCTTAGGAGGATGGCTCAGGAGCCATAGGATGCTGCTAACATACCCCATTTCACCAACTTGGACAGGATACCCTTTTGATCTACACAGCTTCAATTCTGAGTCCTGTCTCATCCCTCCACTCCCTGCTAAAAGTGGGATCACCTCCTTCACACACAGCTTGATAACACTCCAAGACCCACGACGTAGTTTTTACAGAGCCAAATATGGATAGTTGTTTCCCATCTGCACAATAGACTGAACCATTTTGCTGAGATTGAGAGGCAGAACTGCCAGATCAACTATTACTTAGAAACAATCTGGTGTTTCTGGGATATGGCCAATCTGAATTACTAACTCAATTCCAAAGGATATATCTGTGAACATATAAAAGTATTATAATAAACTGCAGTATGCATACAGCATGTAGACTCCTGGAAGTCCAGCAAAACTCATGAGGATGAGCAGCAGGTTTAAGATTATAATGGGAACCTCTAGCATGATTTGGAGAGATAGGAATATCCTTAAGGCAAAACAAGTAAGAGTTATTGTAGCTTCCTCCAGAAAGATTATTGATAAATAGAAGTTTTAAAACACTTCTCCGCAGCAATACAGGAAGGCTGAATGACCTCACATATTATCTTCAGCTGAAATATAAATTCCATGATGTTATTTCATTAGCATAATGAATTCCATATACCCTTTTTAAAGTAAGCAAATCACACAGACTTCCCCAGAGATTCAGCCAATAGGGAGTTTTCATCTCATGGTGGTTTCAAGCATCTTCAAATGTGAAATATATCTTAATGCATAATCCGGCACCTTGAGACACATTGTGTGTTTTCAATGCTCTTCAGGGGCTTTAGTCTCTCTCAAGCAATGCATAGTTTATGTTCATCCAGATGTACTACCTCGTGAATTGCCTGCATTTGTCACTATTTTATCCATACCTGTATCTATATGCCAGCCCCTGAGTGTGAAGGACTAGATGTGGTAGAGGTTCAATCCAGATTAAACAGAAATTGTTGATGATTCGTGTTTGAGTTTGTACTCTGTCTTGGATAGAGTTGAGATTCCTGTGAAAGATAAGGTACTTAGCTTGGGAGTATTCCTTGATGCATTGCTGTTGGATAGGCAGGTAGCATTGGTTGCGAAGAGTGCCTTGTCCCATCTTTGGCTAGTTTGCCAACTAAGAACTTTGCTTGCCACAGTCATTCATGCACTAGTGAAAGGGAAGCCAATGTGGTACCTTCTAGGTGTATGCAGAAGGGTCATAGCTCTGTAGTAGAGCATCTGCAGGTCCCACCTTGAATTTCCAGAATGTTAAGGTAGGCCTAGAAAGATCTCACCCTGAAACCCTGGAGAGCTGCAACTAGTTAGTGTAAAAAAAAATACTGGGCCAGTTTGACTGTTAATCTGACTAGGTTTGAGACAGATTATTATGTTCTGTTGTTGGACTCCAACTCCCATCAGCCCCTGGCAGCATGGTCAATAGTCAGGGATGATGGGAGTTGGAGTCCAACGGCATCCAGAGGGCACTATATTGGTACTGATGTACTCTCATCCTCTACACTGGATTACTGGATTACTGTGTGGGACTACCCTTGAAAAGTGTTCAGAAACTGCATTTGGGACAAAATGCTGCAGCCAGGTTGCTGACAGGTGCTAGCGTTTTGATTCCAATTTGCCCATTCTGAGATGTGTCTCCTGTAGTTCATTTAATGAATGTGACAGAATCCTGAGCTTCTTTCAAAACCCAAGTTACTTTCATCATTAAGGGTAATTTCACTTTAAACCAAGAGCCTGGTGTGGATGATATTCTGCCCTGGGCATATGAGACTATCCAAAGGGCTGCCAATTTGAGAATCACAACTAATATATGCTGTATGCTACTAAGCTTTACTGCTAAGTGCAAAGGTAGCCCAACAAACCATGAAGATACGATGCTCTGAAATGAACACAGAACTCGATGAGTTATTGGAAGCCATGCGAGCATTTTAAAATAAGGCTGCAGTTCTAATAATGCCACTGAAATTGATTAAATTTTCCATGTGTAAGGAAGGTGTGGAAGTTTGCCACAGGTTTCATTTAATATATTTGCATTAATGACAATAAGAGGGGTGGCTAAGCCACAGCCCTCTAGCTGTTGCAGAAGTACAACTCCCATCATCTCTGACCATTGGCCATGCTGACTAGGGCTGATACACGGTAAGTTGTAGTTCAACAGCAGCTGGAGGATCACGGGTGGTGCACTCCACACAGCCTGTTATCTTTTTTTACATATATTGGCGCTGGCAGTCTGGAGAAGGTGCAAAAAAGCTCATGGATAAAGCTGGCAGCCAAGCGAAATAGTGCATAGCTGGGCTGACAGGTGGGTGGATTGGGAGCTGAAAGTCAGCAAAGCCTGTAGGGAGAGTCTGAAGAAAGCTTGATTTTTACCCAAAGGATGGGTTGTCAAAGCACAATCAGAGGCGTTTTAAAGTGCCATTTGGAATCAACATTGGCCCCTTATGTCACCTTACCTCTGCTGACTAAATATCTACAGAACTGCCTTCTGGCCATTAGCAATGATGGCACTCAAGCGGCAACAGAGATCAGGCCAGCCACTCTCTCTTCTGGCAACCTGCCATGAAATATATCTGGGACTAGTTATCAAAGTCCCTCGTTCCATATTGTTGACATCGAACAACAAAACCCCATTTGCTGCAAAAGTTAGGACTTATTCCCCCTCTTATCCCCAACCAATGAGTAACTTTAGCACAGAAGAGAATGCCTGCATCAAATATTTAGCAGCTGCTCTTTGCACCCCTCAGTATCCTGCCATATCTAGTTTTTCATTTCTATATATTGCACAAATGTATCTTAGCAGAATCACAAAAGTCAGAAAGGGTCATCCAAATTCCCTACATTCCCTACATTCCCCTATTGTCTCCTACAATTTAAAAAGGCTTATGTTGTTGTTGTTGTTTAAGTGCTGATTTAAAAGGCAAAACAAACAAAATAAAATATTGGGAATTTAGAAAGGGTTATGAGAAAAAAAGCACGTTGACATGTTGGAATTGTGACTGATATGAACAGCATAACCCCATTAAAAGTCCTTCATCTTCACTTGTGGAATGTACCTCGACCCTCTAACATATCTCCACTCTGAGCTTAATATGGAAAAGTCTCAGATAGGTCTGTCTTGGGTCATATGTGAACTGAACACCAACTGCCTTGGGAGTTCTGGCTAATCATGGACCATGCAATCATGCGCCACCTCCTGAAGCACCTTGCTCTGCTCACAAGTCATTGACTTAGATCCTAAGGTTGCAACCCTAACGATGTCTACTCAGAAAGAAGTGCTCTTTAAATTAAAGGGGCTTACTTGCAGGTAAGTGGGATTTGGGGTGCAGCCTAAGCAAGCTTCTGCAGGTGAGAGTGTCATGTGAGTGGAATTCTGATCACGAGACTTTCTCACTAATGGAAGTGGAAAAGTGACTTTCAGTAAACTCCCTTTTCCCCTTGCCAATCTGCCGCAGAGAGTTATGAATGGTGCTCCACAGCAGCATTGCACAACTGCTGGGGAAAGGAGAGATGAGCAAAAAAAAGGCATACCACCCCATACTCTGCTAGATACCAGCTCCCTCCATGAATGTAAGCAGCCCTTTCATTAGCAGAGGACTAGTTAAGATCCAAGTTTGGTAGCTAAAGGGAGGGTTTTTCAATGCACACTTAAATCTTAGGGTCATAGTGTTATTACAATATCCAACAGAGAGAAGCTTGGCTAGATAAGGCTGGTTGGCTCACACTGGTAGAGCTTAGATCACAGCAATCTTGAAGGTGCACAAGATAACACTAGTTTTTTATGAGGTAGAAGAGAACCACATACTTGAATTAATGTGCCTATGCAAAAATGTCCCTTATTTGTAAAGCTAAGGCATTAGAGGGAAAGCTAGACTGGAAGCCTTCTGCCTGATATATATTAGTCTTACAGATAATGGGCACCTCGAGTGTGGAAATGCATTCAACCAAGCAACCCCCCTCCCTTGCATTTTCAGTGGGTAAGTAAGGTTTGTACTGCATCCCCTTGGTAACAACATGTTTAATACATAAATAGATGCCTGTAGGCCGGAAAATGGGGAAAACAAACGAATATTTGAACTGGCTCAAATATCCCCTCGATTCACCCATATTGTTATTTGTACAATGGCAAAGAGGAGAGTAGCTAGATGGAGGAAAGAAATTACACAGGACATCCTTGATGGCAGAAGGGGAGAAGTTGGTCACAACTTGCTTTATTCTAGCTTAGCAGCAGCAAGGCAGGCAGGGCATGAAAACAATGGTTGGGTCTGCTAAAACCTTTTATCAAGTCATACTGTTGGTCTCCTTACTTCAGTATTGTCTACTCTGACTGGCAGTGGCTCTCCAGGCCAGGTACCAGGCAGGAGAATGTCTCAACCCTACTTGGAGATGCCAAGTCTCTCTAGGTCTGGAGAAGTTGTCTCTCTAGATCTGTCCAACTCCTCCTTAAGAACTTAACCAGGTCTTGATTGTGGGATTCCCATAGGCATCTGGTTGGCCAAACTAAATGAGACACTGGTCTGATCCAGCAGGACTCTTTTTATACTCTTAACCTGACCAACTCAGCAAAGGAGATCAGTCTCCCCAAGTCAAAGCCAAAACAGGCCACTAATGGCCTGCCACTACTAGTGCAGAGATACTTCTGTCCTCCCTGTATCCTATCACACAGCACAAAGCAAGTCCGCTAAAGAAAGCAAGGATCCAGCATTTCCTAAATGATATATCCCATCTGCTGAGAAATCAAAGTCATATTCCTTTCTTTAACTAATCTTGCTAAATAAATTCTTGGTAATCTGCAGTCATCACAATCAAGACAGGCTCGTGGGTTTGTGTTGGTGGGTGACACATCTGTCCACATGTTGCCACCCAGGGGCTGCTCTGTTAAGATCCCCTTTCCAAGGCCGTGACAGTAAATTATATCAGACATTCAAGTGCAGACCATCCAGTACTCCCATTATTTTTGAAAAATGAGGTTGCGAAAGTCTAAGGCGCCTCATTCAATCTTGAGCAGCCTAACAAATAAAGCAGAGCTGCTCTATTTGTAACCTGGTAGCCCAGTTTGGAAAATAAATTAAAGTTTTGATTAAATCAATGTGTTTTAGATATGCATTTAAAATATGAGCCTTCAGAAAGTTCACAGTATGAAAAAGCGGGAGAGAACCCTGTGCTTCCTTGGTTCATTTTGTTTAGTGGTCATTAATACGTTAATTGCCTCATGAATACAACTGAAATAGCTACACTTTTCAAATTGCAAATCACTTATTATTGGAGAAAACTGTGTGTCATTTCCATGCACTGAGGAAAATGTACTGTACCTATGTTTGTTTGTTTTTGAGAATTCTCCAGTATTTTTGGAGAGGTTTTATTTATTTTTTAAGCCAATATTTAAAGAAATAGTGGGGTTTTGTTTTTAGTAATTTCATCTTTCTCTTGGTATTTTGCAGGGCTGTTACCTCTCTTCATGACTATTTGAGAAATTGAACCCTAGCTTTTAAAATTTACCTGTTAAGATTAAATCAGATATTATGGGAATACAAAGAAAGCTAGAAGAACTTAAAATAACAAACTATCTAACTGTACATGAAAAATTCATGTATAGTTTTATGATCACCCCCCACTTTTTTCCCTTGCGGCTGATCTGCTATGAGGCAGTATCCTGTTTTACTCACTGACATTGGCCCTCATGACATTTGACTACCTAAAAGGAATATTAATGTATACTTTATACTGGGGCTTCATTAGACCATACATTTCTTGCATTAACTATAGCAGTTTAGGTCGTTTTCTTCCCAGCAGCAATTCAACAAAATAGTATCCTCTCATATCACATTTAATCTCTATTGTTTGACGTTCACTCATAGACTCGCTGATTCAGTGGCATTCAAAACAGTTTGCTTATTTATTTAACCATATTTTTAACCTACCCACCTCTTTTTCAGGCAATTATTCTCTCCCAAAGCAGCTTGCATCAATTTAAAAGAGTAGAGGAGCACTGCCATCAGGCACACAAAGACCCACAAGGGAAAAGAAGTGGATGGAAAAGCAGAGAAATGGAACATCGACTCCTTAAGGCCAGACTGAAGCAGTGGGCCATAACCAGGCATTTATAGTCACCTGTTTATAGTCATCAATTTATAGTTGATCTTCGCTGGCCAGTGTTCTTGCTTGAATAGCAGTTGATGGCTCTCAATGGATGGGGCCAGAACGTCCTCTCATTTTGCTTCTGCAATACTAAAGCAGACTGGAAGTTGGAGCGGAGTGTTCTTTCTGGCATGGAGGAGAAAGCAAGCTCCTTCTGTGGCCAGCGGATGGGGCCAGGCTGGCCACCCCCTTGCCACAAGGTTCTTCCTAGGAGCCTCCCAGTGGCCTTTGGTGCCTCTTACACTGAATATAATCTTCCATCTACAATTGTCTGAAGCACCAAACGGAAGCTTTAAAACATAGCTAAATAAATCCTTTCAATCCCATCCAGGGAGTATGTACAGACTTGTGATGTTTTCATGTCATGCAGACATGATGTTTTCATGTCATGTTCCTGAAAGAGAATCACGGGGTGGTGCTGCGGAGGAAGTGTTTTGGACATTAACACAGAATGCACAGTGCTGTGTTGACAGCAGAAGAGAAACTCAGTCTGTTCACATTTTTATTATACATGGAAAATATGTTAAGACACCTGTGTGGTGCCTGTACAGAGCCGAAGAGATTTTTTTTTGAGAGAAAACGGATTTAGTACCACAGTGGAGATGGAAAAATATGAGCTTAGCTAACTCACACAATGTTTTTATGCATTTAAGATTGATTATGGGCACAACCCATACATAGCATCAGTGTGGTGTGGTGTCATGCTAGGATGGGAGAAGCCAGTTCAAATATATACTATATTATTGTTATTTTGCTATTGATGTTGATATTATTAGTATTGTTTTATACACACACACACACACACACACACACACATCGCCGTTATTATGTGTATTTTATATACCACCCTTCGATGAAAGAGCACAAGGTAGTTTAAAACACAGAACACAAATGTCAATACATAACATAATATCTGTACAATATAAAAATCAAAATGGTTACAATTGTCGTAAAAAATATGTAATGGAATATAGATTTTTTTAAAAAAGATAAAATACAGATACTCATAACAGCAACAGCACAAACGAAAAGGAAGGAGAACATCATCAGCCAGGTATCTAAAATACAAAAATAGTGCACAAATTCACAATTGTCTCTCTGTCCAAAGTAGCTCTTAATCCCAGCCCCACACAGAAAACGACAGACACTCTGAGCTTTCGCCTGGGAGCTTTCCTTTTCTCTCCCAGTTTCTCACCCTGGGAGATGTTCACACTGTTTCTCACTGAGGGTCCTTCACTGAGGTCAAGCAGAAATCTGCCAATTCAAAGTCAGACAAAGCAGAGACAGTTAAGTACAGATAAGCAATATCAGGCAAAAGCAGATAAGGGGTCAAGGCAAAGGCAGTTAGGACCTTGGACAGCTCCACATCACATAGATTGGAAGTTTGACAAGACGGTCTTGAATGCTGCTCCAACAACCAGCAAAGTCAGATCTAGCCTTAAGTGGACTGCAGCTTCCACTGAGTAGCCAACCTCACCCCTGGTGGTTGGAATCTTGTTTGGGAGCCATTGACTCTGGCAGCTCAGAGCAGCCCAGGATTCTCTATGATCTCTGAGCTGTCACCCTTAGAGTCTGAGAAAGGCAGTGCAACCTCTTAGGGTTGGAGAAGTGCAGGCATCACCTGCTCCTCTGGTGATGTCACACCTGAGGAGACAGGGAAAACCAAGACTGGTTCTGAGGGGAAATCCTCCTCAAAGTCGAAGGTATCCTCTGTATCCACAGCCTCAGTCCCTGAGAAACCCTGAGTCACATGACACCATAACATTTAGCGAGTAAGTTTAGGAAGTTGAAGAATTTTGTTTTAGCATTCAGGGATAGGTGGAGGTGAGGAGGAAATTGATCATTGTCCAGAGAAACCACCATTAAGGGACAATTATCTAGCCTGGTTTATGCAGCAGAATTCAGTGGTAAAATTCTGGGGTAATAGAATGGACTGTACCACTTCAAAATGCAGGTGAAGGTATCAATTTTTTTAAAATGTAAAGGAACATTTAAAAATGGTATCTTCATTCGCAATCTGAAGCAGACCCTCTCTGTCTCTGGGGTATTCCCAACCGACAGCTAGCAGAATAATATACTATACCCTCCTTAGGGTGTTCCAAATTGGCAGCTACTGGAATAATGTATTGCTCCCTTCACAACAGTGACATGTATACTGAGCAGCCACAGACTCCAGAGAATTTAAATTGGCTTTGCAGCCACATTTTCAGGGGTATAAAATGCTTTCCAGCGGCACTTTATGGGCTGGCTTAGTATTTCAGTTATCTAAAGCCAAAATGCTCTTGAGCATAAAACACACACACTACTCAAGAGATAGTTAACTCTTCACCTAATGAAATCATGATTGCTGTTTCAGAAATGAAATAGGACCACTTAATTAGATAGAAGGCCTTCCTTTAAAGTACTCTTTCTTTTTCACTTAGTTCGAAGTGAATTAATTTTTAAACCATAACTTTTCAGACCGAAGGATGGAATTATTCTCCTAATCGTAATAGCACCATTATGGGGTTCAAATCTTCATAGAAATCACTTCCGGTGCTGCCGCCATGGTGAACAGCGGATCCCACGATAGCGGATGTCAGCCATGCAGTTAATTAAGGATAATCTGGGAGTAAAATCCTGGGCCAATTTGGATCGCCATGTGTGTAGGCTCTCTGCATGCATATACTGGTTGCACACAGAGAGCTTCTTCTCACACATGTAGGACATGTGGGTGGTAAGGATGGAGCCACTGGGTGTGTTGACATCAGGGCTATCTTGTCCACAAGCTCCTCACATGTTCTTTTAATGTTTATCTGAACTCCCCTATTGTCATAGCATATGGCATTTCACCAGCATTAAAAGACAAATTAGTAGCATTGTAAGACAGAGCTATTGCCTGACAGCAGCCACCACAGTGAAATTCTGTATTAATAACATTATGCAAAGACATTTCAAATAAGGGATAGAAATTCAGTGTAGCATGGGCGCATGTGTTGATTGTCTGGGTATCTGAAAGAATTTTGGCCTCTGTTCATCAGAGAGTCAACTGCCAGTGAAATCCTCTATACCAGGGATAGGAAATTTATGGTCTTCTAGATGTTGCTGTACTACAATTCACATCATCCCTGACCACTGGCCATATTGTCTGGGGCTGATGTGAGTTGGAGTCCAATAACATCTGGATGGTGACAGGTTCCTCACCCCTGTATACTTTGAAATATTTATTTATAATGAGATGGGTACTGAAAAGCCACAAAGCAGACATGCCCTATTACCCTACCGAGTTTAGCTCCATCAGCGTATATTACCCTCTGTGTTATCACAGCAATACACCCACCTTTAGCGTCATTTTGAAAAGCCTTAAGTGTCCCGCTAAGTAACATTGCCCCAAATAATCTGGATCTTTCACTCTCAGACCAGCCATATAGGATCATTACTTAGTGTAAAAGAACATTATGAACATTGCCAGAAATCCTCTGCGATGTCTGGCGTGTTAGTATGCAACATAAGCAATTAAACTGGAGGAAGGAAACGAAGGTGTAAAATCCTCTGGAGGTAATTTTCCCACTGGGTTATATAAAGTTGATCTCTTCACTGATCTGAAACTTAAGTACAGCAACTTTATTCTTGAATAGTTTTATAGTCTGTTGTAGTAAAACATCTCATTTATGCTGGGCTATGTTCTTGTCGGCAAATCTTCACAAGCTTTTGCACACTTTAATTAAATAATTATCGCCATATCCCTGTGAGCCTTGAAAGGTGTCAAAGCTGTTCTACTGAAGCAGACAGGTAGACGTTATTAAACGCCTTCTTTGGAAAAAAACTGAGTGTGTTGGATCACTGCAGTTATGTAGTGTCAACATTAACTAGCTGTATTTGTCTTCTAATCTTTCATTAAGGTGTTGTAGTTTTAAAAAAGAAATTATTAAAAGTTGAATACAACTTGTAAAATTAATGGTTCCTATTCAGTAACTGCAGAAAGGGTTGTAGCTTAGCTACAGAGCTTCTGGTTTGTATGCCAGAAACCCAAGATTCCCTACCATTTCCAAGTAAAACTGGGAATATTCCCTGTCTGAACCTCTGGACAGTTACTGCCAGTAAGTGCAGATCAGAGGGGGTTAACCTCTGGCCCTTCAGATATTGTTGGACTCCATCAGCCCCAGCCAGCATGGCCAATGGCCAGGGATGATGCAGACAATACTGAGCGAGATGGACCAATGGTTTGACTCAGTATAAGGCTATGTTCCTAACTAGTGAAACTTACTGAATGCAGCAAGGTGGTCATAGTACTTGTGACATCATGTCCACCTGCAACCCCACCGTAATATTCCTGCAATGTTCCCTTGATGTTCTACCAAGGTTGCATTTGCACAGACACTTTACTACTGGAACTTCTCCTAGATCTGCGTCTACTTGTGATAATCCATCATCTTCCATTTTGCTCTGTATCCAGTGCATGCGGCACTGCTTCCGTTCCACTGCAGTTTCAGTTCTGCAAAAACATTATTCAGCTTGTTGTGATGATATCACATGACTGACAGGTGGGCACCAGCAAGGATGGGCAAGAGAGAAGAGGCAGGAGCCTGCCTGCATGCTTCCCTGCCGTCCTCAAACTTCCACTCCCCCTCCTTTCTAGGTTCAGGGTGGCAGCAGCAGCCATTGCCTCCTTAGGATCGCTCAGCCAGGGATGGTTTCTGCTGCTTCCCTTTATTTGCTTGGCCTTTCTCTTTGGGTGGTGCAGCAGCAAGGATTTGGCTCAGCAGCAGGGAGCCAGAAACAGGCAAAAGGAAGAGCTATTTCTGCCAGCTGACCTGCTTTCTCTTCCTCTTATGAACAAAGGTGGGCAAACTTCTGGCTTGTTGGATCCATTTTGCTGTGGAACCCCAATTTTATTTATTTATTTACATGTTTCATAAAATTTCTATATAGCTTCATTGCTGTTGTTGTTTTTTTTAAAAAAATCCTAAACATTTTCCAAACCAATTTTTTTAAAAAATAACATTATTGGTAAGAATAATTAAGACAATTAAAGCCACTAATAATATAAAAGCACACAAGCAGTCTGGATGCATGGGCAGACTCGCCTAAACAAAAATGTCTTTAGCAGAAGGTGCCAGTGAAGTACAGTGAAGGCACCTGCCTGGTTTCAATAGGCAAGGAGTTCCAAAGTGTTCGCCACACTACAAGATCTTTAAAAAGTTGCATCTAACTTAAGTCGAAAAGACAGGGGTTGGGTTTTTGTAAAAATAATAATTTTAAAATAAGACTCAAGACCGTCGCAGAACCTCAAGACCAACCAACACGCCCCAAACTAATCCTGGGTAAACCCATCACAGCAACCTAATCTGGGATGTAACGGGTCTTACAGCAGCTGTTCCACAACCGTCTCCGTTTGTCCTCCCCGAAGGCACCGCGCACGCGCACATTCGCCGCTTCCCTGTCGTGGGGGGGGGAGGCGCGTGCTAGCGCGAGAGGGGCAGTGGGCGGGGCCTTCACGTCACTCTCGGCTTCCGCCTCCTTCCTCCGTCCGGCGGGTGAACTTTGAGGGGAGAATCTTGTTGTTGTTTGGCTTTCCCCTCCCCCCACCCTCCCTTCGCTTCGTCTTCCTCTTCCTGATTCAAGGATGGTCGCTGCGCTCCTTGGAGCTGCTCAGGAGCTTGTTTCTTCTGCCAGCCTCGCCGCCGCCGTCGTCGGGCCCAGAAGGGGAAGCCGGGGAGGAGCCCCAAGGAGCTGATTCCAATCCTCTCAGGTAAGTCAGGCTGAGAAGAAGCAGCGGGTGGGAGGCTGCAGTTAGTGGCTTCGCCCCCACCTGTCGCTTACACACTTACACACACATGTGTGTGTGTTTATAGTTTTATATATAGAGGGAGAGACAGCTTCTTCGTTGGTCTATGACGTGCAATAGGCCTTAATGGAGGGGGGTTGTTACCGGCGCCTTGGCCTTGTTGGTATCCCTATTATCTGCATATTCTTATAATATGCACAATATAATGAATAATTCTCTTGCGGTTTTGTATCTCACTCCCCTCCCCCCCAACAGCCCCTCTTATAAGTTGTTGGGAGGAGCACGCTAATCTTCTCTCTCCTTCAAAAAACAAAAAATCATTTTCTGGTATGTCATGTGCATGTACAGCCAGAGCTTATTATATTCGTGATTTATCTGTTGGAAACAATCGTAGAATATTCGTAGCATCTTTGTTTATAAGCATACAGTGAGGTGGAAGTAGGGGAATACCCCACTGTCTTTGCCCAGTGTCTACTCCACTTTGAAATATGGTAGCATAATTTACACAGTTTAGTAAGGAATCCAGATTACATGGTTTTGAATGTGCGCATATGGATTCTTTGCCCATTTCACTTCCTGTCAGCTGATGTGGATTAAATGTCCTGAGTAACAGATGGGTCCCAGAGTTCTCGGTCACCTGTAGATAATATAATGCAAATAAATATGTATCAAGTTTAGTTTGTATCTGTGGCATAACTTCTTTATTTGATGTACATGTATTAATCATGACTTTTGTTTGTTAAGTGCAAACATGGTTGATAGTATATGCAACAAAGAGTCTTGTGGCATCTTAAAGACCGTCAAATTTATTACAGTGGACTAGAGTCAAGTTCTTTGGCTGCATAATTGTAGTCTATAAATGTTTATGCTGTAATTAATTTGTTAATCTTTTAAGATGCCATAAGGCTTTTGGTGTGTTTTGCTCCAAGAGTAACACAACTACCCCTTTGAAATAAGTTTGATTGTGTGGCTGATTTCCTCCTTGAGACAAAATGTCATGTGGTGCTACCAACATTAATAGTCCTTTCATGAAGAGTTAAAAATACTGCCTGTATCCCTCATTTCTGCCTCCATCCCTCATCTGTCCAAATATTTTAGCTTTAAGGCAATGAGGGTGTGTTGTAGTATAAGGTGGCATAAGGCAAATTCTGAATGAATGCCCAGATAGAAGCTTTCTGAGGAACAGGGTTGTGGGTTTTTAAGTTAGAATCATAGAATCATAGAGTTGGAAGAGACCACAAGGGCCATCGAGTCCAACCCCCTGCCAAGCAGGAAACACCATCAGAGCACTCCTGACATATGGTTGTCAAGCCTCTGCTTAAAGACCTCCAAAGAAGGAGACTCCACCACACTCCTTGGCAGCAAATTCCACTGTTGAACAGCTCTTACTGTCAGGAAGTTCTTCCTAATGTTTACGTGGAATCTTCTTTCTTGTAGTTTGGATCCATTGCTCCGTGTCCGCTTCTCTGGAGCAGCAGAAAACAACCTTTCTCCCTCCTCTATGTGACATCCTTTTATATATTTGAACATGGCTAATCAGTTGTTAATCAGCAGGTATTCATGTGCCTGGTCTTTGTTATCATATTAACTTAGTGATTAAAGCAAGTCTCTCATGTTCATAGAATCTTAGAGTTGGAGGGGATCCCAAGGGTCATCTAGTCCAACCCCTTGCAGCGCTGGACTCTCAGCTAAAGCATCCATGACAGATGGCCATCCAGCCTCTGTTTAAAAACTTCCAAGGAAGGAGAGTCCACCATCTCTCCACTGCTGAACAGCTCTTACTGTCAGAAAGCTTTTCCAAATGTTTATTTGGAATCTCCTTCCTTGTAACCTGAAGCCATTGGTTCAAGTCCTACCCTCCAGAGCAGGAGAAAACAAGCATGCTCACTTCTCCATGTGACAGCCCTGAAGATGTTTCACCCCTCCCATTGCAAGAATCTGCTGACAATGTTTCAGGAAGGATGGGGCGGATTTTGCTTATCTCTTCTTCTGCTACAGCCTGTAGGAGTCTGAGTGATATCTGTATATAGATAAGGTGACTTCTCAAGCAACTGTAACACTCATGCAGTCCAGCGCCTCCAATTAGTCTTTAGTTAGTTTATGCAGTAGCTGTAGAGAATAAAAGAAGTTATACTTCAGAGCTGTCATTCATGTGGTTCATACTCTGCTGTGCTCCGTTGACTTTTGGAACTGAGTTTGGTGCTCACAGCTCTAAGTTGTGAGTCCACAGCACTTAGACCTGCTCCCTGCAGTGGAAGGTCTCTGGAAGTGCTTTCCCAGCTTGCCTGGCCCAGTCGGGGCTGAAAAGGTTGAGCCCAGTCATTGGTACTGGCTCAAAGACGAAGCTGACAAGCCCTTAAGATATTTGAAGATAACTATCATATCTCCTCTCAGTCTCCTTTTTTACAGGCTAAATATACCCAGGTCCTTCAAGCGCTCCTCATAAGGTTTAGTTTCCAGACCCTTGATCATCTTGGTTGCCCCCCTCTGCACATGTTCCAGCTTGTCAACATCCATCCTAAATTGTAGTGCCCAGAATTGGACATAGTATGCCAAGTATGGTCTGAGAAAGGCAGAATAGAGTGGTACTATTGCTTCCCTTGATCTGGACACCACGCATATTTCTGTTGATGCAGCCTAGAATGGCATTAGCTGCTTCTTCTTTTTTCTTTTTCTTTTTGCGCTGCTGCTGCATCACACTGTTTACTCATGTTTAGCTTGTGGTCCACCAAGACCCCTAGGTCCTTTTCTCATGCACTGCTAGTAAGCCAGGTGCCCCCCGTCCTATATTTGTGCATCTGGTTCTTCCTGCCTAAGTGCAGTTATATTTGTTCCTGCCTATTGAAATTCATTTTGTTAGCTTGTGCCCAGTTCTCCAATCTGTTAAAGTCATTTTGAATTCAGATTCTGCGGAATTAGCTACCCCTCCGAGTTTGATGTCATCTGCAAATTTGATGAGCATCCCCTCAATTCCTTCATCCAAGTCATTTATAAAGATGTTGAACAACAACGGGCCCAGAACAGAACCCTGCGTCACCCCACTTGTCACTTTTTTCCAGGATGACGAGGAACCATAAATGAGTACCTCTTGGGATTTAGACTATATCTTGGGTGCATGGTCTCCATCCATTTGTAATCACATGCCTATTTTTAAATAACACCATTTCATAATTAAATAGTCTTATGTTTCGAGATGAAGGGTACAGATCCACTGGTGAATTCACCCTTTAGAGATGGTAATGTTTTGAATTATATTTAGAGTTAGAAAACAAATTTGGAGGGAGGAATATTTAACTTGTAAAAAATATTGTTGTTGTAAGCATAAACTGATTAAGATATATTTACTTTTTAATCAGGACTTACATTTTAGATGTGTCTATATAATTTCGACAAGTGTTGTGGCTCCTTCACATGCTACTATTTATCATTCTTGCCTTGAAACCATTTGCAGTTAGAGATTAAACAACAGTTTCTGATCAAACCCCAGAATATTCTTTCGTGGGTGGGTGAGAGACAGAGAGAGGAGATGGGACACAGCACTCATTCTCTGTTCAGTAAACTATGGGTTGTTACCTATACATTTGAATCAGGCCTTTATTGTTAACAAACCAAAGTATACTAATCCATGCAGAAATGTAAATGGATGTCAATCTGTATTACAGAGATTAAACACTGCTAGTGAAACATAAAAATGAGTGGCCGTCGAAAGCGTGCTCCTCCATCGAGGATGAATGATGAGAAAAAGAAGCAGCTCTGCTGGAATATGCATGATGACCGTAAAAATGAAGTGATAGATTTGGATGCAGTGGACGAAGACCAACCTCTTGCAGGTACAAGCTCATCTTCTACAGCACATGTTGTTAGAAATGATGATAGCACTGATGAAGTTTCGACGCTCAAAGTAAACAACCTAAAATCATTGAGCTTCTCAACCATTTTGGATGAAGCAGAAGATTCCTGCCATCTCTTGACTTCCATATCCATACAGCTAAATATTGTGATATTTCCTTATATTTCTGATTCTAACTGGAAAACCTTGCTTGGAGAGTTTATTCTGCAACCTCTTCCTGGTCAACAACTAAGTGAGAATGTCCATAAAAAGAGTTTTACATTGATGAGAGCAGAACCTAGTGATCATTTGCGTATCTGTATTCATGCAACGAACGTTGAGAAGGTGGATGAGAGGGAAGAATCATTACAGAACACTTATCAAGAAGACGTGTTAGTTGAATCATCTTTAAGTAATGAAACGTTAGAAGACTTGATGTGGCTGCAAAAGAAGAGAGTAATTGTACTTTGTCAAAGAACCGGA
The DNA here is from genome assembly GCF_965112155.1 of Podarcis liolepis. Classification (NCBI taxonomy): domain Eukaryota; kingdom Metazoa; phylum Chordata; class Lepidosauria; order Squamata; family Lacertidae; genus Podarcis; species Podarcis liolepis. The sequence goes on along the minus strand of NC_139557.1, from coordinate 65,834,248 downwards.
GATGGCCAGTGCTTAAAGGTACTTGATTTACGTAATTAATAAGACTTCCTAATTGTTAAGAATAAGCCATTTATTTCGTACTTGAACATATTACGTGAACATCTGGTACCCTTTCTGTTTGATTTTCAGAGAATTGTCTCTATTTACATTAACAATATTGTCATGCATATTTATTCAGAATTAAATTCCATTGAGTTCATTATGCACATAATCCTAAATATGTGTAGGATTTCAATGTAAGATTGGTCCAATGAATATTAAAAGTTAGCCAAATGCTTGCCTGCAACATGAACATTATAGGTAGTTTTTTTGGTAAGATTTAGTTTAGCATATCCTAGGATCCAGGAAGCTGTAGTTTACTCATACCATGGAATGTTATTTGAGCCACTTGGGGTCAAATATAACATTATAATCAGGATTACATGTAGAATCCACAATTTATGCTTGACTAAGGCTTATATCTGATGGACTTTGGACTCCCCCAGAGAGCATTGACATTTCACACCTGAAGGTTTATGTTATTAGGGAAGTAGGATTATTTTCAGAGTGCTAAATGTCACTTATTTGCACTGTCTTCTATCTAGTTTCTGGGCATAATTCAAACAGCAGTTGGCTGAAGGATGTATTGGTTACAGTTTTTGACTAAGAGCTGGGAGACCAGGGTTCTAGCCATGAAGCTCACTAGGGGACCTTGGGCCAGTCAATGTCTCTCAGCCTAGCCTACCTCACAGGGTTGTTATAAGGATAAAATGGAGAGATGGAGAACCTGAAAGGAGGAAAGGTGGGATATAAAAGCAAGCAAGCAAGCAAGCAAAAAATAAAATAAGGCATCTGGGGATGGCATAGACTGTTTTTCCTTGAGTGTTGTTGCTTTGATCCATGGCTGTGCTTACGGGAAAATAATTATAATGGATCTCCCACAACCATATAATTTGGTCCTTCAGCCACAAGTTGCCAAGGGTGGTCACCTATGAACTCTGCAATTCTAGCCATGTTTACTTGGAAGTAAGTCCTATTAAATTCAGTGGGGGTTGCTCACGGGTAAGCAAGTTTAGAATTCCAGTTTAGTCACCAGTAAGCTTATGATCTTTTTCTCACATTTTTTCTCCTTTTCTTGCACGTTCCAAAATTCATCTAAAAACTACATTCACAGGTTGGAATGTATCTTCTTGAAGTTGGCTTAAGCAAGCTAGAATTCCTTAGTGATGGTGGTGGCAGAATAAAAAAAGCTAATCAACTTATTCAAAAACTGATGGAAAAATTCTACCACTTCATAATTCCAGGTAATCTTATTTGATAATATTGACACATATTGGTTATACCATTAAAACATATATATGAGTTTTGAGGGAAATGTTCTTATCTTGGTGTTACATTTAGGTGGCCTTAATTAATCTTCTAAATACTGTTTCTGGAGTAAAGAAGGTTTTAGCTTCTCTTAATGTGTGGAAAGCAGAGCATAAATTATTTAAACTCTGTCACATTTGTCGGTGACTTTTGATACTTTTAACTTGAGTAAACTGCACACATACACAGAACATTCTCTGGTACAGCAAAGTAACAGGACATACTTCATTCAGCTCAGGGGTGAGGATTCTGGAGATAATCAAGAAATGAAATGCCTGCCAAATGACATAAAGGTATATGGAAACGTGGCCTAGAGTGGGTGTGCCTTTATATAAAGAGCAGAATATGTATGATTCAGAATCATGTAGAAATATATCCCTATATGTCCTGCACTATCATTCAATTGTTGGCTTAGGACTCTGGGCAATACCTGTGCTGTGTTGGTCAAATCTATTCTAATATTTATTCATATGAAAATAAGCAATAACTTTATTATAAAGATAATGTTTTGACCTCCAGGCTCTGTAGAGAACATCAGTCTGAATTACTGTACCCAAATGGTCAATGGTTGCACAATATTGCTAGAGATGTGTCATGTAAATTGGCATGATTTCTTTTGAAATTGGTGAAAATGTGCTGAGTAACAACTCTGTTTTGTGCATTTGTAGTCTTGGCTCATAGTGTGTAAAGTGCACATAATGTATAAAATAGTCACAATTCACTTGTAAAATTGAAAAAAGTGATGATTGAGTATAGTGAATCGATGCATAAGTTGCACATTATTACCAGTGGAGACCCACACAGAATGGCAGAGGAGAGTGGAAGAAAAATAACTTGGCCTTGCATTTTTAAATATCTTTTGATTATTCATTCTCTCCCTTCATCATCTCCTCAAGCCCTTACATGTTCCTCTTCCTTCTGTTCAACCTATCCCTGTTCATAGTCACTCCACTTATTTTTCTTACTTTATACAGTGAGGGTGGGTAGTGGTTGGCTATTAAAGGATAGCATCTGGTTTTCTGCATCACAGCTGCTGCAAGAGGATTTGTTCATCAGTAGCAAATTTAATCAACACATTAATTATAATATCATCACCTTCACTGTTCACCAAGTACAAGGAAAGTGTTGTGAATGAAATCAAGATTTTGTTTTTAAAAATTGCGAACTGATGTTGGTACTGAAAGCTTTTTAAATAATGGAAATAAATTATAATTTCTTAAAACAAACTCAGTACTTTAAAAATTGTATTCTAGCCAGTTCCTAGTATTATTTATTGGTCATGTTTTTTATCTTAAAAGAGAGCCAAGTTCTCTTCTTCCCCTCCAAGAACTATTTGGTATTATACCTAAGATTGGGAACAATATGGTACTGGATTAATATTTCTTAGTACAGGGATACTATTTTTACCCATTTGTTTTGTTACTTCATTGCAGTACGTTTAAGGTATTGCAAACATTAGTGACTGTGAATCAGTGCCATACGGTTCTTTTAGATATTCTGGAGGAAGATGAGGAGGAATCCGATAGAGATATAGAGCGGCAAAATATTGAAGAGCTTTATGACTATGTGAGGCATACACACCAAAAAGAAATTCAGTTTTTGAAGGAGAACGTACAGCACTCTGCACTGATTCCTGTACTGAGGCCATATCAAACTGAGGCTGTAAACTGGATGCTTCAACGTGAGAACTTCAAAAATGTACCAACCAATGGCAAGTATCTCGAAAAAGGCAACATAAATATATATCTTGATTACATTGATACTGATAGAAATTCATGATGATGTATTAGTTATAAGAAAGTCGCACATCATTCCCCCACCTCAAGTAGCAAAAATTCGATGCCCTGCTTGTGTGAATAGAACTGCTTTCTGCTAAGGCAAAGTTGCCATTGAATACAACCCACTGTGCATCCTGAATTGCTGATCTGAGACATGCTCATATTGCATACATCAGCACTTAGTTTATACACAACATAAGGGTTGTTTGTGTTTCTAACATCACAGGTGTGGCATTAATGTGCATCACTTGGTTCAGAAGTGGCTAATTACGAATAGAACCCCCTTTAGGGAAATTTTATTCCCCCTCTCCCATATTTTTATTTTCCTAGCAATTTCCTTCCTAGTTATTGCTTATTTCCTTGATGCTGTTGGCAGGAAATGTATGTAACCTGAATCTTAGATTATTCCGTTTGGAATATAGTAGGTACTCCATGTAAATTTCCATTTAGGGCAACTGGGATCTGGGGATGGCTTAAATGCTGGAAACATTATGAGCTCTGAGAATTAGTTTCTGTAGATTACCTGTGATTCATAGTTCTTATTTAATTTACACAATTATCTTGAGAAGGAATAAAATAGACCTGCCATAGCACACTAGCTAAGAGAGTAAGCTGTGGGTCAGAAAGTCTCTGGTTCATATCTAATCATGATCATAAACCCACTAGTTGGACTTAGGCATGTACTTGGACAAGTTGTCTTTCAAGCTTCTTGATCTGTAAAACTTGGCTTAATAATGCTGGTTTACTTTATGGGATTACTGTAAGGATTTGTGTATGTAAAACACTATAAAGTACTAAGAGGTGGTGTTATCCAGATTTACAATCTGGTCATTTAAGGGTCTTGTAACTATTTGTACTGGGTTCATTTAATCTTATAGAAGCTGAAGGGGCATTGGTCTGTAACAGAACATAGGGCTCGAGGGATTGTGGAATGATCAAATAAGATTCCTCAGAGCTTCAGTTTCTGTACTTTCAACTTTGAAGATAAGCGAAGAAGCAGTCAAAATAAATTTAAATCATATGAGTAGAATTTGTATGAATCTCATTGTTTTCTTCTTTCTCTCAGTAGAAAATGCACTCCACTTCTTATGGAGAGAGTTTATTACTTTAGATGGACTAAAACTGTACTATAATCCTTTTACTGGCTGGTAAGGATTATTGGTCTTATTATTACAGCCAAAGTGCATACAATTTAAGTAAATGTGTTTAATGCTATAAATATCACTCCAGCACTTGTTTTATGAAAATGCCTTAATGTGACTATTTCCTAGATTTAAACAATAAGAAATTATATAAATATCTTTTGAATACTTCTGAAGATGAGGAAGGAAAATATGACAGAGATTGGGAAAGGAATTAAATCTGTTAGTCTGATTTCATAGACCCATAGAATTGTAACTTGAAAGGGACCCTGAGGGTCATGTAGACCAACCCCCTGCAACACAGAAATCTCAACACCTGGTTCCCCATCCAATTTGAAAGCATATTGGATCCTGCTTCGTTTTGCAAATGAGCAGTTTTATTTAATTCTGTGCTTGATTGATAATGAAATATATATCGTTTCCTTTCTGTTCTTAAAAAATGTGTAGGTACTAGGATTAAAGCAACTCTTATGATGGATTTTGTTATGTGTATATCTTAAATATTAGAGATTGGGTTGTCCACGATCCTTCTCCAAATGCATGTATTTCTAGAATGTTACCTACTTCAGAAAATGCCAATGTAGTCATTTGCTTCTGTTAAATTTGTGATCAGAAATTATACATACACATAACATGTTCTTAACTAGGATGAATCTTTGGTCTTCAGCATTATTCGTGAACGCCCAGTTGCTGGGCCTCAGTGGCCTGGAGGAATATTGGCAGATGAGATGGGCCTTGGAAAAACAGTAGAAGTATTGTCCCTTATCCTGACACACACTCGAAAGGATGTTAAACAGGATGCTCTGATGTTACCTGAGGTGAGAAATTTGTAGTAGGTATGAGAATGAAGCAAATGGTTCCAATACTCGAGAAGTGATTTGGTCCTTGCCGGGGTAGGTGGTGAGGGGAGAAGAGACCATTCTTGGTAGCAGAACATTGAGCTAGGGGTTTATTAGGGGTTTATATTCATAATAAATTATTCATTTTTTTCATTTCCACAAGTCTTAAGTTTCATGTCCATCCATAATCAAATCCCATTTTATTAAAAATGGGGGGAAGTTTTATGATGTTTAAGCATATGTATACAAAAACAAACATGGGACTGGTTGCTTAACTGTGTATCTTCAGCATTAATAAATACAACTTTAAAATCTGTATAAATTGAGCAAGAGTTTACCACTCAGTCTCAGATTTATGTTGGACCAGATTGTATGCTTATTTTTCGACATGCCTGATTTTTTTCTACTGAAGTTCTTACTATTATACAATAGATTACAGGTTACCATCTAGAACCAAATGCCAAATTGGTCCAGAATTGAACCTCCTGAATTGAACAAATTGATCTACAACCTACATAATCTGGTTGATCATAATAAATTTAGTATTAGACAATTTTAGAAGATACCAGAAGCACCAAGTTTCACAGAATAGGGTTCATGAAAGTCAGGAAAATTGTTTTTGTTGACAAAATTTGTGTACTTCTCCCAGGGCCAAGCAAAATATACAGCATTCACTAGGCTAAGCTTATTGAGAGATTATCTTTATTTGTAAATTACTAGAATAACAAATTTTAGGTCAACATACAACCTTGTGTGTTTTTTTCTATGTTTTGAAGACCTTGCCTCATACCTGTGCATTGCTATAGTCCATATTCTATATATTAGGACCAATCTGGTAATAGCAAATTAATATTTTCTCTGTGCCCAATCTATTTATTACTAACTTTTTCTTTTACTATTTTATGTTGGTCATTATCAAACTCTCATGTTGTCCCATGATGTCGTTCCTTTTGTACAAAGACTTTGGCTTGTCTGGTGGAATTTCCCCTCTTCTCTCCTCCTGCACGCCACCAAATTTTTAAATAACTTTAAATATTAGTTTTTCACTTCAGCTGGGATATCTGTTTGATATCACCAATCTTAACCATATTGTTAGTGAATTGTTACTGTTTGCCATTGCATTGTCACAGCAAGCATTACATCCCCAGCCTTAGTTTTTCTATGTTGAGTCAGTAGATAATATTCAAATATTCTTGGCATGCTTGTTTAAGATACATTAATTGTGCGTAGGACTCAGTGATGCAAATGTTAATTTTGTGAAGCAGGTCAGCATGGTAGCTGAACATAAATCTGATATTGTTAAAATTATCTCTTAGGGTTTTTTGGTAAACTTCTTTGTTCCGCCTCAACCTAGTGAAGGAAGCAAAAAGAAAAGCATAAAGAAAATGGAACTTAAATTGAAGGAAAAAGTGCACTATCCTAGTAAGTGTTCTTCAGTAGGTTTAATTTGCCAGAAGCAATAATAAGAAATATGTACCATTCACAGTAGCTTTGGTACTGGGTCTAAAGGCTCCTTCCTGCAGAAACATCTAACTAGACTACTTTGAATTTGTGGGCAAAGAGTGGTAGGATTGCTGTTGAAAACAAAATATTTAAAAGCCTTACAGCACAGCCAGACCAATATTTATTTGCCATTATACTCTATGTGTATATACATTCTGCCTGTTTCCTACTATTATTTGTACCAATTTGGTGTGACATATTTGCAGATACATTTATTGCTGCATAAAAATGATTGCAGAGATTGATAATATAAAATAACTGACAGATCAGTACTGCAGGATATATTTCGGATTTCTGTATATTACAGAAGAGCTAAAGTCTATGTATTAGCATTGCACGTTTTACTTTGATACAAAGATGCAGACATGGTTCCCATATTAGTGGGGGGACTCATTCAGATGTCTCAAGCAGACATTAGGGAACACTGTTGAGTATATTCTTTGAGAAGCTGTTGAGGTCGAAGGTAAAATGGGTTGTGGTCTTTCAAAAAATAATAATACTTTTAACATGAAAGTCATTTGTAGCATATATGAAATGAATAAAGCATTTACTACCAAGCCCCCCAAATTTATCTTTATTTATTGAGGTTTTAGTATATGATAATGATGCTTTTCACATCAGGGCAGGTCCTAAATTGATTGCATGCAATTGAATAATTATGTTTAAGGGTTTCCCCCCCCCAATTATTTGAAATACTGCAATAGGTTCCTTTAATTTTGTTAACTTTTCCTATTAACTAGTTTTGCAGAATTGATTATAGATGAAAATTAACGTTACATCAATTTTTAAAAAGAATAGTCGGCGCTGCATTAGTATTGTATTGGATTTGAAATTGTTCATCACTTTGAGATGTTTTCATGGAAAGTGATTCCTAAATAAATACATAAATACTGTTAAAATCTTAACATTATATTGTGACCTCTTTTTGCACAACTCCTTATCGTAGATATTTATGCCTTCACAATAGGTTTGCGAGTGATGCTCTTAACAGCTATAAAAGAAATGAATGTGAAGAAGGGAGCATCTATTGTGGCAATTTTTAAGTATGTCCATGCCATATACAAGTATGACACACACAGAAACCGTCGCATTCTTAAAAGGACTCTGGAAAAATTAATTGCAGAGAAGGTAGTGGAACAGGTCAAAGGTCATGGTCTTGCTGGTTCTTTCAAGCTGGGCAGAAACTACAAGGAACAGAAATTTTGTAATAAATTAAAAAAAGAGGTAACCTGGGAGTTTTTTTTAATCCATGGAGGGAATAATTTCTATTTAAGTGTTTTGATACATGTCCATTATAGTAATTTTGGGAATGGGAGCAAATGAGAACAGAGCAGCTAAGTCAATTGAACAAGAGCTGATAGAATTCAGGGAGTAATCGCTGTGTAGGAAATCTTATCTGGATTTGCCATTGGATATTTTCCACCATCTGCTTTAATGACTGTAGTCTCAAAAGTTGTTGTGAGATATCTTCATATCAATCCCTGAACATTTTAATGGGTTGAAATAATTGCATGCAATTTAGGCCAGGGAGAACTGGGTTTGAACCCCAATGGCTGATAATGAGAATGAATGAACTTATAATGTGCAGTAGATCTCTTGGGTGTAATGCTATTACACTGTTTAATGAATAACAGATGTGTTGCATTGTAGTTTTGGGTGTAGTTTCTCAGTGTTAAACTGCCGTGCTGAATTAGAGGACAAAAAAGAACTGAAAATGTATAACAGTGTATACACACGCACACATATTTATATATATATATTCCTATATGCATTAAAATGTAAGATGTCAACACTCTGCAATTTGCATGGCCACTGATAGGCAACCTATCAGTGAGCTGTTTATTGGAAGGGGTGGGATGCTGTAGCAGAGTTTAATGGGGAAAGCCCTTCACACAGTAGTTGGGCAGGTAAGGGTTGAGATATAAAAGGGCGGTGGGGTTGGTTAGGTGTGTGGGAAGGGCAAAGGGGTTGGTGAACAGAGCAGGGATGGCAACCCCTAGTAAGAGTGTGTGTTTCTTTGTTTGGAACTCCCTTTAAAAAGTCTTGTAAAAGTCTACTTAGTATCCTGAAAGTGTATTTTGTTCCGAACATGCACAGAATGCAGCATGCACATTGGGACTTTTCCAGCTCCCCTTCCCTTGTGCCTCCTAATTAAGTGTTTGATTTAATCCAGAGTGTTTTTATGAAGCTGAAAAAGCAAAATAAATTTATTTTATTTTATTTGTTTGTTTTAGAAAATAAAAACTTCAGCTAGGGTTCAGAAGAAAAATTCACCAGAAAATAAGAATGAAACCAAAGAATTGGGAGATGAGGGCACATGCTATCCAAATGGTCTTAAACTATCTCAGGCAGTAGACATCACAGCAGAAGAGCATGATTACTGTACAAGAAGCAAAGATAATACAAAATCAGAAATGGATCCTAAGGGCTGGATAATGCAAGAAGATTCTCTGCATAGAACTTCTGACTTGCAAGAAAATAGGCCTATTTCAAAAAACAAAACGTATTCTACTGACATTTCTAAAAAAGATGATGAAGCTGAAGAGCAGCAAGACAACTCAGAAGGCCAGTCTCCAGCCTCTCAAGAACACACTAGCATTTTTGTACCACATCCTGGTTCTATTTTTCCATTCAATACCTCTGATTATCGCTTTGAATGCATATGTGGTGAGCTTGGCTTGGTTGACTATAAGGCCCGTGTGCAGTGCCTGAACTGCCACCTGTGGCAGCATGCTGAGTGTGTGAACTACAAAGAAGAAAATCTAAAGATCAAGCCCTTTTACTGTCCCCATTGCCTTGTAGCAATGAAACCAGTTCCAACAGGAGCTACTCTGATAATCTCTCCAAGTTCTATCTGCCACCAGTGGGTTGATGAGATTAACAGGCACGTGAGATCATCTTCTCTTCGAGTGTTGGTAAGAAAAGGTGTTGTTTCACAGCAGCCAATAGGGGAAGTATACTATGTTGAGGTAGAGTGTAGCAAATGCAGTTATTAAGTGAGTAGAATGAAAATATTTTCACTCCTGGGTAGTTGTTAAAATAAATGCCCAGCATTTCAGTACATTTTGATAATGGTAGTAATCCTTAAGATTTTTTTGCAGGATAGATTGATTTATATTATCATCATCATAGTGTTAAAATCCTACAAGGCAGGAAATTTTCAGCTTCTCAGTGTTCTGTGTCTCTCCCCCTCCCTCAATTTAATTGTCAATGCTTTCTCTCATGTGCATTGTGCCCAAATTTATGCAGGTTTATCAAGGAGTGAAGAAGCATGGTTTCTTGCAGCCTCACATCTTGGCAGAGCAGGAAGTAGTGATCACCACATATGATGTCCTTCGTAGTGAACTGAACTATGTGGACATTCCTCACAGTAATAGTGAAGATGGACGCCGTTTCAGGAACCAGAAGCGTTATATGGCTATCCCAAGTCCCTTGGTAGCTGTGGAGTGGTGGAGAATTTGCCTGGATGAAGCACAGATGGTAGAATGCACCACTGCAAAGGTGAGAATGAACTTGAGTTGCTTGGGTATGACCCTGTTGAACATGTACAACATAAAAGCAAATGAAAGAGCCTACTTGTATACCCTTTTAACACGCGGGCATATAAATTTGACCTTAACATTTATTCTTCTGAAGTGACTAATATAGTTTCCCTTGGAGGTGTTACTAAATGTTTTATCTGCCGGAGGTTTGACTTGCTATGAAGCTTAGTACTTTTTTATAATTTAATCTCTTAACACAATGTATTATGACAGATTAAAGAACTAGGTCATCATGTATATTACACTGCTTGATAGTTGAAAGCAAGATGTTAGTCTGTTTCAGTGCCTATCTAAACAGGCAGAGGGTCTGCCCTTGGGTCTAGAAGCTGTAAAACGGTCTTTATTGACATTAAGAAATATTAAGCAGGACCATTTCAGCTGTTTGCAAAGCGATACTGCTGTGAATACCTGCTCACCTCCAGTAAAGGAATTTCTTGGTGGATGACATTGCATATTTGAACAGCTAATCTTTTGAACAGTAACAACATGATAATTTCTCTCTCTCTCTCTCTCTCTCTCTCTCTCTCTCTCTCTCTCTCTCTGGGTGTGTGTTGTGTATGGATTGGAATGAGAGAGAGAGATGTTGGAACACACCCACAATGGGTGTATCCTCATTCAGATCAGATAGCTGTTCAGTTTTACTGAGGACCGCCATGTGTACAAATGAATAGGCATCTGTAAAGTAGAGTGAAGGAAAGAACCCAGACGACAGTGGGAATGAGGGGAATGGGTTCCAGAAGCAGGCTTGCTGAAGAAAGGAAGGGGAGGCTGAATTGCAGTGATATGGAGTGTAGGAAATTGGAACAATGTGTAAAAGTATTCCAGTTTGAAGAAATGAGAAGCTATGGAAAAGTAGTCACACCGTGTCTGTGAGTATAAGGGGCTTTGTTCTGATGGCAAGATGCAGTAATGATGGCAGGCCAGGAACTCAACTGAGTAGGAAAATAGAAATGGAATGCTGTCTCAATACTTCAGTTTACATTGCTCAAATGTTCAGCCTTTTTCACCTCTTCCCTGTTCACAAAACTGAGCCATAGCAGTGTGGACAGTGCAGGTTGTTGGGATATTCCAGCTGAGCATTTTTCACTAGGACTCTTTCTACTGGTTGGTCTCTATAGGGGGATGAAATAGAAAGGTGGGGAACTACCATCTCGTCAATTTCCTAAAGCAGTTATTCTTCACTTACCATTGTGGTATTCATCCTTGCCATTCAAGTGATGTAGGAAGTACATTTAGAAAGCGTGGTGGCAGGTGGACCCTTAGTATTGCTTAATATTCTTGGGCTAAGCATGAGGTTGTTCCTAGTAGTCATGGGCTTTAATTATATTTTCTATAATATTTTATTAGGCTGCAGAAATGGCTCTCCGTTTGAGTGGAATCAATCGCTGGTGTGTCAGTGGCACACCAGTGCAACGAGGATTGGAAGGTGAATAGTATAGCTAATCTTCTGTCTATATCAACAAGCATGCAGTAATGGCAAGGGTATTTTGGTCCAAACTCCCTTCTAGAAAGCAATTCTTTTTTTAAAATCCAGAATATTTGTGTCCTGGCTATCCAACAGCATATTGTTCGAGACAGTTAATAATAAAAGAGAATCCATCAAGTGCAAACTAAAGCATATTTAAAATACACCTTAAAAATCACATACCAAAGAAAAAAGCAGCACAAAAAACCAAAAACAGTACTAACTGTACCTACAAGTAGGTCTTCTCTTATGTTCCCACCAAATGTACCTATGACATTGATACAGACAGTGACCTCATTTGCAGATTTTAATGCCCAGGCAAGTTTATATTGGAGCAGGCAGTCCTTCAGGTACACTGATGCCAAGATATTTAGGACTTTAATGGTCAAAAGCAGCCCTACTTTGATTTGGGCTTGGAAACTAATTTGAAATCAGTTCATTTGTTGTGATCAGAATCACACGCTCCTCATCAGCTACTCCAGTTAGCAGTCTGGCTGCAGCATTTTGCCCCAAATGCAATAGTCCAAATGTACGTAGAGCCCAGCATCCTATTTTCACAGTAGCCAACCAGATGCCTATGGGATGCCCACAAGCAGGACATGAGCACATCAGCAGTTTCTCCACTTGTGTTCCCTAGAAACTGTTACTCAGAGGCATACTGCCTCCAGTACTAGAGGTACATGGCAGGTAGTCATTTATAGCCTTATATTTCATGGGTTTAACCCTGTTTTTAAGACTCCATCTTGTGGTAGTAAATTCCAGAGTTAAGTTGGGTGCTGTATGAAGAAATGCTACCTTTTGTTTCTCATGAATCTTCTGACATTCAGCTTCATTGCATGGCACCAGGTTCTACTAACTAGGACATGTGTTGCCATGGACAAATTCGTACCTCAAGTAAAGGATGTAGTTGACATACTAGCCAAAGCTATGCAAACATAGTTCCAGCAACAACCTGTTGCCTGTGTATCCAGTTTCCAGGATTACTCACAAAGTGTGAACTTCATTGATCAAGGGAAGTGGGACCTTCTCTAAAACAGGATGAACTACAACTTTTTGATCTGCAGTATTATAGATTATGACAGTGTTGGCCAAACTTGGGTCTCCAGCTGTTTTGGGACTACAATTCCCATCATCCCTGACCACTGGTCCTGTTAGCTAGGGATGATGGGAGTTGTAGTCCAAAAAAACAGCTGGAGACCCAAGTTTGGCCAACACTGGATTATGACAACCTAATAATTGCATTTACAATTGGCATCTATTCGTTTTTAGTAATAAACTTAAGAAACGGCAACAACAAAAATATTTTTTTAAGCACTGGGAAATTTTCTACCCTCTATCATTGCCACCATGCAGTAATCCTTGTTCAGGAAAGCCTCCTAAGAATTAGGAGGAAACTGGAAACCGTCCTTCCATGAACTTCCATATAAAATTTACATTTGTGATTGAAGCCTAGATTTTGAAAAATGTAAGAGCTTTGAAATTGCTGGTGGACTCTGTGTGATACTTATAAGGGAATGTACTGCTTATTTTAAGCTTTCACAAAGATTTGGTTGTATACGCAGCACCCAAGTTCCATCTCTCCTGCCCAAAGAAAGCAAGCGTGAAGTAATTTTACTTGTCAGGCTTAGCTAAGTTGCATTGTGTATAAGCTTTTTTTAAAAAAAATCTTGCTTGCAGTAAAATGTGCTGTTCCTTTGTCATAGATTTATATGGATTAGTACTGTTCCTTGGAGCTGATCCTTACTGGGTCAAATATTGGTGGGATCAGCTTCTGTATCGACCATACTGCAGGAAAAACACACAGCCTCTCTACAACTTCATAGCCAAGATAATGTGGAGGTCAGCAAAGAAGGACGTGATTGACCAAGTAAACACACAAGTTCTAAGAATATGTTCATAGACAACATTTTTCACCCAATACTTGAGTTACTCATTTGTCGTTTCATTTTATTATTAGATTCAGATCCCTGCTCAGACAGAAGATACACACTGGCTCTATTTTTCTCCTGTGGAGAGACACTTTTATCATCGCCAACATGAGGTCTGCTGCCAGGATGCTCTGGCAAAACTCAGGAAGATTTCTGATTGGTCCCTCAAACTTAGCAGCTTGGATCGGAGGACTGTTGCTTCCATTCTGTACCCTTTGTTGCGCTTGAGGCAGGCCTGCTGTCACCCGCAAGCTGTACGTGGAGAATTCCTCCCACTGCAGAAAAGGTTAATTACATTTATTCTAAAAGTGACTCTAGACCTCTCATAATTACAGGACTCTTATACTGATGGACATGGCTCAGTGGGGCTTATTTCTGGGTAGACTTACAATATTGAAATGTAAAGGTTGGGCTTTTTCTGTAGTTACTCTAAAGTCAGTTGGTGAGTGAAATTCACCAGTTTGGTATATGAAAGAGAAAGCTATTTGTTATTCATTTCGACTTCATATTCCAGGCAGTGACTCTAGAAATAGCAGAGTACTTGTGAAGTTGAATTTATACTTACAAGACAGCGTTTGAAAATACCCTGTATATTCTGCATACAAAGCAAGACATACATACATCTGTGCAACCTGCTGCAGTCTTGTTACCTCACCTGATGGAACATTAAAGATAGTTGTTGAGGTTCAATGTCAGATAATATGCAAAACTAAGATCCCACTCCATGTTTTTAATCATTGTGACTTGCATCAACAAAGTGCAAGTGAGGTTGTAGTAGGAAGGGGAAATTAGTGGAAAGTGAGGAAGGAAGCAGAGGTGCCCTTTGCTTGCAAAAGAGCAGCTTTTGATCCAAGGCTATGAATGAAAAGATATCAGATCTTTTAATTTTAATTATCTTTAACTTATAGTATTCTGAGACAACTAACTGAGCAAAGAAATAAATAGATCTAAACCATGCAGATAGGTTTAGCCTAACTGTGGTTGGGATCCATTGATTTGTTTGGTCTTTGCTCTTGACTCAAGACTATTTGTTTACCATAAATCGAACAGTGCTGAAGAATCTTTTACTGCACACACCACCAATTGAAATTCACATTTTCATCTGCAACCAACAAGTAATAGTACTGATTGATTAATCCTTTTCAACTCTGCAGATTACATGTTTCTATACTCTGCTGTGAGAAGAAATAGCATAACAGTATGGCAACTGATGTTGACTATTCATACTATCACAGCCTAGAAATACTAGCTTTTATTGGGAGCAGAATATTGGAACTAACTGTTTAGTGTTTAAGTTGACGCAGCAAGTTCAGGAAATGTGTCAGTGAAATAAAGCAGCTTTAATTTTAACTGAAGGGTTTTATCTGTCCTAGCAACCTATATTCAGTGGAATGTTCATGGGTAGCAGCAACATAGCCACTTCAGTAAAGGAGGAGTACAGTAACAAAAAAGTAGCTCCCATAAAAAGGACTGCAGAAAAAGGATTTGTTTCTAAGCTCTTTTTGTCTGAGAGCAATAGTCCATTTTTACAACAAATGGTTGAAATTACTTGTGGGTATCCTTTTACTTCTGTGTCCATGACACAGTGCTAGAGCTTCTGAATAATAGAAACAATGAACCCATCGTCTCTATCAGGTTAGCAAGCTAGTTCACTGTTGCTTTGCTATCCTGCCCTCTGTGAAGCTGGGGGTCCCAGGTTGTCTTTTATCCACATAATAGCCTGGACCAGTCTCTTGGTTTAGATATAGAATCACATCAGGTTTCTTTGCCTGTTGTTAAATATATATCCTTTTCCTCATAGCATGTCTTTTAGAAATCAGCATTTATTTTTTATTTTTACAATTTGAACCTGACAGTGAACAATGCCTACTTTCTCTGTTTCTCCCACTCTGGTCCTGTATTGTGCCTGGGGAATGTGAACATGAGAGTACTGTTACGCTCATATCCTGCTTGTGGACTTCATAGATAATCTGGCTGGCTCGGTGAGAACAGAATGCGAGACTAGATAGCCTTTGCTCTGGTCCAGATGGGCTCCTCTTATATTCTTAGAACAATCTGC
Source organism: Podarcis liolepis (assembly GCF_965112155.1). Classification (NCBI taxonomy): domain Eukaryota; kingdom Metazoa; phylum Chordata; class Lepidosauria; order Squamata; family Lacertidae; genus Podarcis; species Podarcis liolepis. The sequence goes on along the minus strand of NC_139557.1, from coordinate 65,818,645 downwards.
TTCTCTGTTAGGGTGCTTCCACCTGGAAGCCTTCTGCAGGTTTCTGTTCCTTCTCATTCCACTTTTCATCAGATTATGAGATAGCAGCGTACTGTCCACACCATTTAATTTTTTAAAAAAGCAAGCAGCTGAGTTGAACATTGTCACCATAAACAAGCCCAGACTGGAATGTTTTTAAAGTGTTTCTCCCTTTTCCATGGGCTGGCATAGCAGGTCCAGTGGAGAGTTTGGGGCTGTGTGTCAAATAATGAAGATTATTTGGCTTGGCCAATGGCATCATGAGACCTTGAGCAGCATGGACTGGGGGAAAAGGAGGAGACCCTTCTTCAGGGTAACAATCCCAACTGCAGTTTCTTGTCCCCCTCTCCTGTAGGCTAGGAGTGCCATTCCACTATTTGTTGTGTCACTAAGGTCATGTTACTTGGTCATGTCAAGTCAGTCATTATAGTCTCTCACCACACTTTTGCATATAATGTGGATTACAAGGCATCTAGGCAAGGATTGTATCATTTTTTCTGTATATTAAATGGAATATATTTAGTAAAAATATTAAATAATAGCAGTAGAACAGCATCATTTTTGAATTATACCAGTTGCTATCCCTTTCAGTTTATTATTGTTATAAAAAGTACATTCTTGAAAAGGTGGATTTATGACCTCTAATGCATATTGAATGCCGGCACTTCATGCTTTGGGTCTCTGTTGCAGCACAATGACAATGGAGGAGCTTCTAACATCACTACAGAAAAAATGTCGAACAGAATGTGAGGAAGTCCACAGGCAACTGGTGTGTGCTTTGAATGGATTAGCTGGTATTCATATTATTAAAGGTAAAATTGGCTCATAATAGTTTGGTGTGGTTCTTATGACTGCAGTAGCACTCATATATTTTATTTATATTGAGAGAGTTCTTTACTATTTGGTTAATTCAGACTAAATGCAAAGGGCTGATTTGTTTTGCCTCGGATTCCTCTACGCAAAATATAAGCCTCTGTATCGAGCCACTTACTAACTACGAATATCCCTTGGCTCTGAGCACCAAACTAAATTGGACTACCTGTGGAATCTGTTGGTTGTTTCTTAAATAGTTAAATACCATCCCAGGTGTTTAGGCATTTCTTTAGTAGAGTTACTGGTAAATCCTAAAGGAAAATGTGTATGTTCAGGATACTCAAGAAATGACATTTGTACTAGCTGCAAGCAAAGCTGCAGAATTGTAAGTCTGTGGAAGGTTAGGAGGTGTAAGTTGCTGAAATATTACTTCAAGATAGACTTGGTACACCAAGATGCAGGAAGAGAAATTTAATCAGAAATTAAGATGGCACTTGGGGAAATACTTGCATGCCTTTTTAAAGCAGTCAGCAAAGAGGAGGGCAGTTTTACAGGCCCACTCAAAAGTCTGGTGACCCAGCACACAACTCTGCATCAGCATAAGAAGTACTTGAATCCAACAGGGAATAGTGACTATGTACAGTTTTATTTTATATCTCTTATCTCAAAAAATATTTTTACAACATTTTAAAAATATGTTAACTTTATCAGTGGCTGCATACACAATTTTACTGTTTTGATCTTAATGCTACAATAGGTTTGCCGGTCTGTCTCTGTCAAGCTTCCATATGTAAATAGCCAAACAATTTAATATAATACTTTACAGTGATGTTTCTAAGTGTTGGAAATAGGGAATTATTTCTGTTTGGGAACAGACATAGAAAGTGTCTGTATCTTCCATATCCAGGGTGGGGAGAGGGTTCCCATTGCTTCTACTTCCCTGGAATGAAAAATCACAGTGGTAGTAGTAGAATGCTGTGTTTTAGCTTTGTTTTCACAGTTGGAAATTTATTCTCCAACTCCTTTTCAGTTATAATTTGTTTATGCAGCATAGATGTCTCTAATTAAAGTGCTTACTAAGAAATCCTGATGGCACTGTGTGTACAGTTGTAGATAATTAGACATTTGAAAGACAGAAATCCCAATACTCCAGTCTGAAATATGCTAATTTTTCAGGTGAATATGCATTGGCAGCAGATATGTATCGAGAGGTGCTGCGTTCCTCTGAAGAGCACAAAGAGAAGCTCAAAACAGATTCATTGCAAGTATGTGCATAATCTCTGAAGGCACTCTTTAAACTAGTACAGAAATTTTGTGGAACTTTTTTTTGCCTTTTTCTTGGCTTTTATGTCTATTCATGAGCTAAAAGATTGATCACCTGATCAGCCATCAAATACCAACCTCTTTTGCGAAGAGAGACCTGGTAATGTTTTCAACTTTCAAAAATCATCATTGTCACCAGGCATATATTCTGATATTTAGGAACCAGCTTACATTTTGTATCAGTTTAGTTCAATCTATCCATAAGAGGAAAACTAATTCCTCTGTTTGAAATAGTGTTACATCCAACTTCACATGAATAGGCAGGTGCTAGGCAAGCATTGGGTTGCAACTAGTGCGTATACTGCCAGTAAAAACTATGATTTCTTCACAAGGATCTCATAATTATTTAGCACCCTGGAAGTATGGAAGACCAGGATATAAATATTTTGAACAGTAATACTCAATCTATTGTACCAGATGAACAATGTAAACAGTGAGCTAGGCCTTTCAGCTGGTGATAGTGGTTTTTTTTATAGCATCACTATGGAATACCTGTGGGCACCTATCGTTCTATAATGTACAGGAGTCAGTTTATTACACTATTACAGGAGTAGAGAACAGGATCTGGCCAGTGGACCAAGTTTAACAGTGGGACAGAGATGCCCACCAGCCAAACACCTAATTTCAGAATGTTTTTGACCCTACTTGCCCACATAGATTTTGCAGAGAGCTTTTCAAAGTACTGTACACGACATGACACTCAGCTGTTTTTTGAATCTTTGAAGGCTGCTTACACAATTTCACGTATGTGCACTGGGGTTCGGAATGTAACCCCCGCATAAATGGGGAGTCACCTGTACTGTTCTTTTTTGTATAACATGAATAAATGTATACTGCCATAACTTTGAGATGTGGGTAGAAGATTATTTACCGTATATACACGAGTATAAGCTGACCCGAATATAAGCCGAGGCACCTTATTTTACCTCAAAAAACTGGGGAAACTTATTGACTCGAGTATAAGTTGGTTCACTACACCACAAACTCTCCCCCCCAGCTCCTCCCGTCCCCCTGCCTACCTAGGTTGCTGCCAAGAGGCAGAGGCTGGGGGCGGCAGCGGAGGAGGAGGAAGGAGCAGCCTGAAAGAGCTGTTTTCAGGCTGCTCGTTCCTCCTCCACCACCTTTGCCGCTGTCATAAATGCGCTCGGGTGGGACCCTCACTTGAGTATAAGCCGAGATGTTTTTTTCAGCTTATATACACGAGTATATACGGTAGTTCTATGTGGTAATGTGTTCATGTTTCTGTGGGGATTTTACTGCCGATTTAAACTGCTTATTGTTCGTAATTGTCACCATACGTCAAACTTAATCACTGCTGCCTTTTTTATTGACAAACGCAGAGACTTCATTCTACGCACAACTTGATGGAGCTTCTGGCAGGAAAGCATCCTGGGATATCACCCACTTTGCGCGATAGCAGGCTTCAAGAAGAGGTGATTGTACACTGTGTGCACTTCAGTGTATTTAGAAATGCTTCCTGCAAAAGAATTTATAAAATAATATAATTTGTTACAGGATAGCTCCGAGGCATCTTACAGAAATGCTTACAATCCTAAGGTCAAATGTAAGGAAATTCCATGTTTGCCATATCTTTCCAGATGCAGCTGTAGTGTACTTTCAAGGTCACAACTGTCAGTAACAAGCTGAAAGAACAAATGAATAGTTTCCTTATGGAGACTGCTGTGCTTAACTTCTTCATAACCTTATCCTGGCTATTGTTGTAGAGTTAATGCAGTTCTTCTCAAACCTCCACTAACCATACTGGGCTGTTAATAATAATAGAAAGAGTTTATGGTTGTGAAGTTGAAGGTAATTGAATTGATCAGTACTTTTAAAGGACTGCCTTTAGGTAAGAGGGACAGAACAGGTCAAGACAGGGCCAGTCACTGCACAGTTAGGACCTAAGGTTTATTAGGGCCTGGATAAAAGTTTGGCTGGGATAGCTGAAGCTGAAAAACTAGCAAGGCAAGAATGAATACCAATAGATCAGATGTTTTGAAGCTGACCAAGTAACTTTTCACAGATGATGAAAACAAGGATGTGACATTTAATGAAGAACAATCTGTAGAATTGGAGAACAGAGTGGGAATTAGTGGCAATAGTTGTAGCGTTATATTTGAATAAGAATTAAGAGGGATAACCAAGTCCATTTGGATAGGAACAATGATTTGAAGGCAAGATTGCATGAAAATGCACACTAAAAATGATGGCATCCACTTAGGAGGCTGGTAAGTTTTCGTCTTGCTTAGGTGAGGCTGTTCTACCTTCAGTTGATTGCTTATAGGCAAGAGCCAGCTAGGCACACCCTCAAACCCTGACAAGTTCTTTCTTTTATCATCCTTTGCTAGCTACTACAAGTGCCTGAGGGACGCGGGTGGCGCTGTGGGTAAAACCTCAGCGCCTAGGACTTGCTGATCGCATGGTCGGCGGTTCGAATCCCCATGGCGGGGTGAGCTCCCGTTGTTCGGTCCCAGCTCCTGCCCACCTAGCAGTTCGAAAGCACCCCTAAGTGCAAGTAGATAAATAGGTACCGCTTTATAGCAGGAAGCTAAACGATGTTTCCATGTGCTGCTCTGGTGCCGGTTCGTCAGAGCAGCTTCGTCACGCTGGCCACGTGACCCGGAAGTGTCTGCGGACAGCGCTGGCTCCCGGCCTCTAGAGTGAGATGAGCGCACAACCCTAGAGTCTGTCAAGACTGGCCTGTACGGGCAGGGGTACCTTTACAAGTACCTGAGTAATGTTTCAGGTTGTACAAAGGAGCATTATGTATTAACTTTATTTGGAAAATTCATAAATGGCTTATATCTCCAAGCAATGTACAGATAAAATGTGGCAAAAAACCCAATAAAAAATAAATATGCGTAAGATATTTTTTTTAAAAAATAAAACCAACAAAACTTGATAGGCTTGCTAAAATGGGAGAGTTTTCAGCATATGTTTTAAACAATGTAGTAAAGGTGCCTTCTTAATGTCAGTAGCCAGGAAATTCCAGGGCACATGCCACACATGGAAAAACTCGATCACAAATGCACAACAGGCAGCTTATGGGACTGCAAAAGTTGTAGTTCTGCAGATCAAAGTGATTGAATAGGCACATGTGGGGCAAGGTGAATTTCTTAAATAAACTGGTCCTAAGGAATTAAGAGTTTTATATACCTTAATATCAGTTTATTTTGCTAATGCCATTAAAACATCTAATGCTTAATATATGCTAGCACTAATAAGGTGATAGACAGGATCTCTGCCCAGAGTAGAAATTCACAATGTTAAAGGTAATTATCCAGATAAGTGTTATGGATAAAGTAATATTTCATTGTTGTCCAGAACTGGTAAGTTACGTCTGTTGTTGATGATATTCAAATAAACTTGCGATATTCCAGATAAACTTGAATATCCTTTCTATTTAGAAAAGCTGTGTAAGTTTTGCTGTGTTCTAGGGATAAGGGCAGTCCTTACTGAAATATAGCTATCAAAGAAAATATTCCGTATGGTTGGTTGGTCTTACTTACTATGGGTTGCCCATAGAATCATAGAGTTGGAAGGTACCCCGAGGGTCATCTAGTCCAACCCCCCTGTGATGCAGGAATCTCAACACAAATGTCTCTTGAGTCCTTCTGTAGATTTTGTTTTAGGTAGCAGCTGTGTTCATATGTGATTCTAGCTTGGTATAGCAATTTATGTTGTGGCCTTTCTGGAGAGTGAAAGTAATTAAAAATGGCCTAACACTCTTCTAAAAAACATAGGATTCTATTTCATCTACATTCACTGGTAATAATGTATCAACTATTAACTAACAATGTTGTAAGTATTTCAGTGTTTGGTGTCTTTCTGTCTTTATCATTTAAAAAACAGTGTGAGCAACTCCGTCAACATTATATGAGCAAATCAAATGCAGAAGTTTCTGAAGCCCACCAGGCTTTGCAACCAGTGCTACAGACAATCCATGAACTCCAGAAGAAAGTAAGATTTTGTAATATTTTTGACTTGCCTTTTGATGATATGTGGGAGCTTATAAATCTCTAAAAATGTGTCCATGAAAAGATTCCCTACTGCAACAAGCTGGATTAGAAGTGGAGTTCTAGAAAATTGGCCTTCAGTGGGTTATATCCAATGCTGTAGTTCCATTAATGCAACAGCCTGCCACAGTGCAGGTGAATTTCTACCCGTACAACAGGACTCTCTGTGGTTCTCCTGCTCCCTGCAGCCCCACTCGTGCCTTCAAAAGTCTGCTGCAGAGCAGATTTTTGTGGGTGCAGGGAGGGAGGGAGGAGAGGAAGGCAAAGTCTTGTTATGTGAATTAAAATGTGCATGCCAGTTTTAGATACAACTAATGCACTGTTCTTCCACATAGTTTCTACAGAATAATGTATGTTCACGTTTCTCTGCCTCACTCCTGTCCGTAAACATTTAAGATGCATAAATTGACCTGTGATTATACAAGTTAACAACTTCAATACGTGCAAATGTTATAAAACTTTAGAACTTGCCAAATAAAATAGATAAAGCAAATTTTCTTTATCACAGATTTTTTCTGTTCCTCCAAGGAGCTCATTCCATCTTAGGCTAATTTACCTCACACTTGACAATGGACAAAAGAGCATGATTGGCTGAAGCTCATGGCTGATCCTTCTGAGTCTAGTCTGACACTCTGCTGCTGCACTCTACGAGACACATTGTGCGCTGGGATGATAATGAACACTGATGGCTATGTTCAGGCATAACACTGTGATGTGAATGAGCCTGGGGCTTGCACACAATCCCCCTTCTGCCTTGGCATGGCCACAAGGAATTCAGAAGGTTTCACTTCCCTTTTTGCTTATCCCTGGCATCTTGTTTAATTCAAACTGACAAGTTGCTAGTTTAAAAGAAGCCAGCTCTTTCCTCCTCTTTGCATTGGAGGCGAGAGTACGAGTTTCTGAGGCTTACGTATGCTCATTCACAACACTCTAAACCAAGGTTTATTTTAACATTCAAATGCATCCACTGTGACTTCCTCAATGAATCACATTTGCATTCGTTTCTTCAAATGTAAGTTGAGCAGTCGCTTATACCAGGTTTGGAACAGCAAGATCAAGGGTAGTGTCATTTCTGTAATCCTTAAACAAATGGTGTTTCACTTGGAGATGCTTTGTTTCTCTAAAACTAATAAAAAGCAGTTCTCCAGATGAGACTTGCTTTTCTTTCTAAGAAGCAAAATAACTTTAAGGTAAGAATATGTCAGTTTTTAACATGTAGCTCCTCAAGAAAGATCTTAGGAAATAATTCACTACAATAGGCCTTTCTCTTTTAAGCCTCATTTTGGGGTGTAACATATGAAGAAAGGGGGGGAAGTACTCATGTCATTAAAGAGATATGCTCACCTAATTGCACTGTTTCCACAGTTTCAAATATTCCTCATTTATTTTTCATTGTTAAATCTAGCTACTGATTTGTCTCTCGCTGTCTTAAATGCTACCAAAAATAAGTAAACAGAGTAACAGAAAATACTTAAACAATTGTTTATATTTTAAAATCAGTTTTGAAGTTATCTAAGATGACTGCAGTGTGTCAAAATTTACCTGGGGGAAAGCTGCTGGTCTTGTATTCACAAGGAAGTGTGTGTTTCTCAGGCATGTCTTTTTATCACACAAGATGGGGCACATGTATTTATGGGCCTATTTTCTGTCCTACACCTAGATGCGCTCCAATTCACCTTGGTGGTTGGATGTGATCCAGTCAGCAATACAATATGCTATTGATGAGGAGCTTGTTCAACGGGTGCAAAATGATCTTACTAGCAACTACAAACAACAAACTAATAAACTCTCTATGGCAGACAAGTAAGTCAGCAGCTACAAAGCAATGTTCCTTATCATAGTTCTCAAGTTTTACTCAGTTTGTGACAGCTTATACACCATGCCCCAGGCACTGCTTGCTTGCAAACTTCTGGGCTATCATTTAACATTTGAAAATGCTTCAAATGATGTGTCCAAATACAGCATTGGTTTTCAGAAATGTAAGTCTTCTGTTCCCTTTTATGTTGATTTAAATCTTAGTTGTGCATTAGGTGTATTTTTATGTTTGAGATAATAGTCTATGGATTCATTCATCTCTTTAGCAATTATTTTTGCTCTGGAGCATAACTTTTTTAAAAAAATTTACATCATTTCGCTCTTAAAGCACTATTTTCTAGGAATAAGTAGAATTGTATGTATATTTTAAAATATCAGCTTGGTCACTGGCAATTGTTCCTCCACTTTGGGAGTGTCAGATTGCTTAAAAGTATATATTGGTGTATGCTCTGCATTGACTTGCCCTTTCAGAAAACTGCATTTGTCTTGTATAGGCACATTACCTCACTTATAGGCTACTCACAGAGAAGCTCTGTATTCTGCCAAAAGTCAAAAGCAGAAACGGTTTGCAAGCTGTTAGCCACATAGCCAGTTCTGATTGTTCCCCTGATAAAAATTTGAAGTAAGAGATGCATCCTCATGCCATTCAGCCAGAAGAAGTTGCATACAGTATATGGGCCGTGAGTCAATCCAGTGATTTCAAAATAAGGTTTTGACTTTTCCTGTTTTTGCTAGATTCCGTGACTGCAGAGGCCTTCAGTACCTGCTCACAACTCAAATGGAAGAAGTGAAGAAATTCCAGAAACGTGTGAGAGAGGCTGTGAAAAAACTGGAGGGCCCTCCTTCCAAAGAGGTTATCGAGGCTGCCACTATCTGCCATCTGCGTCCTGTGAGGTTGCCCCTAAACAAGTAGGTGTGAAAACACCTAGACCTCTGTCACTGCGATTCCAATTAGCATTTCTTTTAATAATGAGACACATATCCCACAACTGAAGTGAAGCAATCAAGTGTGTGCATGGATCCTGTTGAGTTTTTAAAAACCTAAATATATTTTTCTGATTCTCATGTTATATTTCTTATTAGGCATCTCAGTGGGGTTAGTTTCCAAATCTTTTTATTAATTGAAAGAATACTGATACCAAACTTTGGAAAATTTAATTGTTTATTGATCTTCTAAATCTTTCTCTTTGTAATATCTTGTATTCCAGCTGTGTCTTCTGTAAGGCCGATGAATTGTTCACAGAATATGAGTCAAAGCTCTTCTCCCATACGTAAGTGATTTTTTCCCCTTTTTGTGCACTTGTGATGAAAGCAAACTTATTTCATTAATCAGAAAGCAGTTTCTGCTGTGACCTTCTATATCCTTTCTGGATAGAAACAAGGTTCCTTCTCTTTGAGAGCTGCTCTACCTCTTGGGAGTGTGAAACTCAGGTGAATTATGTTCTCTTTCACTGTGTTTTTGTAAGGAGAATTGGTATAAGTTTTTAAATAAGGTCACTATATCAAGCACTGTAGTGTTTGTTTGCCTGTTATCTTTGATTTTATTAAGATTCATACAGACTTCAGATATGATGACTACTCTAATTCTTCTACATTATTTAAGTGTAAAGGGACAGATGGCAATCTTTGAAGAAATGATAGAAGATGAAGACGGTCTGGTTGATGACCGCTTACCTACCACAAGCAGAGGTCTCTGGGCAGCAAGTGAAACTGAGCGCTCTTTGAAAGCTATACTGTCTTTTGCCAAAGCTCATCGAATAGATGCCAAGGCAATTGAAGAGGGCAACATCTTCTTGGAACTTTTTGAAGCATGGAAAAAGGAATATAAGGTACAACAGCAAGGAGAAATCATGGTGAAAAGTTCAGAACATAAGGAGCATTTTGAGTTGGTTGGTTGATAGGCATATAGACAACTCATGCGTAACAGTCATAGTGATTGATTTATTTGTAAACCTCCTTTCCACAAAAACTTGCTGCTTACAAAAATTATAATGACAAGAGTCATAAAACAGCAATATATAATGGTGGCGCTGTAGTCTAAACCACTGAGCCTCTTGGGCTGGCTGATTAGAAGGTTGGCGGTTCGAATCTGTGCGACGGGGTGAGCTCCCATTGCTCTGTCCCAGCTTCTCCCAACCTAGCAGTTCCAAAGCATACCATCCAGGGGTCCTTTACCTTTACCTTTTACCTAACAGATAATCATTTCATACAATGATAATTCATTCAATAAAGAATAAGGATGGTAATAATACATAGCACATACAACCACAACATTTCATATGTGTGATCAGTATGTACATTCTTATTTCTGTGTTAGGCAATTGTCACAGGCCACCATGACCCCTTGCATTTCATAATCTTTTGATTTCACTGTTCACAGTTGTTTTCTTTTGGGTGGGTGGAGATGCACATAATGTAAATGGTCTCAGTGCGCAAATACGTAACCAAATATGTTGGGTAACATATACTCAAAAGGTTCTGCTCTGAATAATGAAAGGGTATGCCACAACAAAATGGTTAATGTACCACAGAGCTCTTTGTTATAGATGTTCCCAAAGCAGTTTTCTCTAAACTAAAGGGCTCGTTTTGAAATGCCATTCCCAGCTCTTCATTGCTCATGTCTCAACCCTTAAGTGCAGGATGGAGGCTTTGTCATACAGGCAGTCAAATTACTGGTGCTAATCAGCCATTTATGACATTAATGTCCTTCTAGTGTTGCAAGTGGGGAACAAATTGTCTCTTCGCATACGGTTGCTTTGAGGACACATATGGAGACGTGTTACCAGTGACAGAAAAGGCTGTGCATTTGTATCTTCCATCTGTCCAGTACTAGTAAACTTTCAATTGGCTATGTAGTCTTTGCTGTACTGTACCTGGTAACTCTACCAAGGCCTCATGTTCTGTGATGCATGGTAGCAGCATTTAAAAACTGAAAATTGATTCCTGTGAAGGCATTTTTAGGTTGATATAGTTCTCTATTCCTCAAACTATAGCTGTTGGCTAAGAGAATGAATTGTAAACTAGGAAGCTGTAGGTTAAGTCTCATTTTAGGCAGAAATTAAGTAGTCTTTAGGCAAGAGGTAGTGTCACAGCATTGGATCCATAGCTGCAGTTTGGGGATGATAATAATACAGGCTTCCCTAGGTCATTGTAATGATATATACATGATATATGTGCTAAGAGTACTGTACCTTTAAAATATTGACTTATATTTTCTCTAGTTTGGCTATGTTTCAAGTTATTTTGTGAAAGCAGGCTTTTTATTCTGTCTTTGGACCCTTTAAAAGCAATAACAACCAGGAATTGTGCATACTGAAGTGTGCTTAGTTTTGCGAAAATAGATGGTTTTCCCATTCATAGCTAACACAGAATTTCTAGTTTACTGTAACTTTCTTCTGTGTACCTGTGTGGGTGGGTATGCATATGTTTTGCACTACAAAGTACAGTAATTTTACAGTGCAAAGCTGTAATTTTCCATTAGATTTTTTTCTGTTGGTGTTATTTTGAAATCCTGAGTGCTGGGACACAGAATTATTTGTTAACCACAGCTTACTGTGCTGCTGCTGATTATCTTTTTATCTTCCCTTCAGCTGCTTCATGAATATTGGATGGTCCTCCGAGATCACGTGTCTGCCATTGATGAGCTTGCCATGGCTACAGAACGGTTTAGAGTGCGTCATCCGGAAGAGCCAAAACCCAACCACCCTGTTCTTCACATAATTGAGCCGCATGAGGTGACAAGATTGCATTGTATCTGAAAAACAGTAGTGCTGATTAAGCCACCATTTGGGACTGCTGCTTGCCACTAAACAGGACTTTAAAACCTCAGTCCTGCTGTTTGTTGAATGTTCTTTTTGTAGCATCTCTTCATTGTTTTGGGACTAGATATAACTTGCACACCAGGATTATGTGTTTATTGTATTATATCTAGAGATTGCCTTAATGATCACTGAATGGTTCCATTTCTTTTCTAGGTAGAACAAAATCGAGTGAAACTCCTGAACGACAAAGCAGTTGCCAAATCACAGCTTCAGAAGAAACTGGGCCAGCTCCTCTACCTCACTAATTTGGAAAAGGTAAGGTTGACTTGCACCATTTCCAAATTACATTCACGCGGAACCCTCTATTACCTTGTAGATACGATTTTCTCTTTAATCTTCCCTCGCATTGTTTGAATATCTAAAAGAAAGAAATGAGGGAACAGGGATTCCTACTTTGCATTGGCATTATCCTCAAAGAGATTCTTGGAGCCAAGGCAAGAAAAGCTGTGCTGAGGTTCTGCAGATTTTACCTTATTCTTTCAAGTATGTCCAGTATGGATTTAAAGCGTACAGGATAGACTCAAAACTATGACTCCTTAAACAGCTGTAGATACCTATTGCAGATGTTTGTATACCTATGTCAAGAAGCAGGATACCTTCCAGACTGTGCTTCATAGCTCTAAATAATACAGTGGACCCTCCGGACACGAACTTAATTCGTTCCGGGTGTCTGTTCGCACCCCGAAAATTACTTAAGTAGATGTAGCATTTCTGTGCATGCGCACGGCGCAGTTGAGCGCTTCTGTGCATGTGTGAGGCACGCAGAGTGCTTCTATGCATGCGCAAGGTGCGTAGAGCGCTTCCGGGTTTGCCGTGTTCACAACCCGAAAGTTATGTTACCCGAAGGTAACATAACCCAAGCGTCCACTGTATACAAATTGCTAACCTTCACATAATTGGGACTTTCTGCTGATTTGTCACTGCAAACTGCTCTAATTAAACAAAAGGAAAAATCTCATTCTTCCTTTAATGCCAGCTTTGTAATTTTTAGATCATAGTTATGAGAACTATGCAAGCCATTTTTTGCACAAAATGAATTCATTCTCTCCCTCTCTTATATACATGAACTTACCATACTACATAGCTGGCTAATTCTCAGGGAAGTTTCAAAACCAGTTTGAAATACTGAAGCAGGCTGTTGCCTAAATGATAAAAAAGACAGAAGTCCCACTGGGCTTGTACAAGCTCTTGGACACACCTAAAATTGTCTGGATTGTATTTTAAAATCATGACTCAGAATTAACCCCCTGCGCCCCCCCCCCCCGTTGCCCCTTGGAAGTTTTAATAGTTTTCCATGGAGTTGTTTGCATTCATCAACCATAGTGCTTTAAACAATTCTTTTTAAACAATATCTCTCATAGAAATCCTAAAGTGGATCACTGAATCTCAGACAGCATTTTCTCTTTTAGTTTTATAACTCCTGAAAAATACTGGCTGGAATCCAAATATGCCCTTCTGGTTACAGAAGGGCTGTTGACCGAGAGAGAGAGAGAGAGAGAGAGCATAGCATGAGAAAGTAACCCCAATTCAGAAAAGATTTTTCTTTTTCCACAAGTTTATTAATGGAGTTTGTATGCTATTGTGTGGTTCTCATACTGTAATAATGTAATCCCAAGTACATTATGGCACTGCACTGTAAGATGTCTTCCACAAGCTTGCACAAGAACACTTGGATAGCACTAACACACACATGAGTCTTTGAATCCAAGCTATTGCTTTTATTTTTCCAGGTATTGATTTATTTTTAACATACTTACAAACAGGTCCTATATAATGAATTGCCAAACTTACCACACTTTAAAGTTGTTCCGGCTTCAAATGATTTGTAAGATTACTTTAAGTATTAATTTACTTTTACTCCCTCACCCAAAATGTTTTTCTTTAATACTTCCATAGTCTCAGGATAAAACAACTGGAGGAGTGAATCCAGAGCCATGTCCAATTTGTGCACGGCAACTGGGAAAACAGGTAAGACATTCACCTATGGATTTTTCTGTAGAGGATCTTAAGATTTCATATTTTTAAAGTTAGTGCCAACCAAACTTCCCTGGGGAGAGCATTCCACAGAGAACCACCACAGAAAAGGCCCCTTCTTGTGTTGCCACCCTCTGGACTTCTTTCGGAAGAGACACCTGAAGGGCCCTTGATGTTGATGACAGGGTCCAGATTGGTTTAAGTTGTGTTTTTATGCTCTATTTGTAATTATATCCATTTTACTAACTCCTTGTTTTTTACCTTTCTTTTGACTTTATAATCAAAAGCTCCTTGTGTGTAAATAGCTAGCTAACTAGCTAGCTAGCTAGATAGTTAGATAGATTATAGATATAGATACAGTGGTACCTTATAGCTAGATAGATAGATTATAGATATAGATACAGTGGTACTTAATCCATTCCAGGAGTCTGTTTGACTCCCAGAATGGTTCAGAAACTAAGGCGTGGCTTCCAATTGGCTGCAGGAGCTTCCTGCACTCAATCAAAAGCCGCGGAAGCTGCGTTGGATGTTTGGCTTCCAAAAAAACGTTTGCAAACCGGAACACTCACTTCCGGGTTTGTGGCATTCGGGAGCTGATTTGTTCGGTAGCCAAGCCGTTTGACAACCAAAGTACAACTGTATATAGATTTATAGAGATAGATAGAGAGATATGAGAGATTTTTCTGATTATTCCAGAGATCAGTGTACAGTATGGGGTAGCAACATCACTAATGGCTTCTTCCCTGATTCATGCCTTTAGTATCCTTAAATAATGTGTACATATTAATTGCAACCAGCATTGTAGATGGATTTCTTCTGGGAACTTAAATTCGAATGTTTAAAAATTACAAATTTCTACTTAGTTCTAATGTATTGTCATGTTTGCATGTGAACTCCAACATCTCATATGTCTTTGCACTTACTTGCTGTTATTTCTCCCTCTAGTGGGCAGTGTTGACATGTGGACATTGCTTCTGCAATGAGTGTATAGCTATTATTATAGAACAGTACAGTGTTGGCACCCGCAGAAGTTCAATCAAGTGTGCCATCTGCAGACAAACAACATCACATAAAGAAATCTCCTATGTCTTCACTGCAGAGGCAGCAAACCAAGAAGATGATATACCTGTGAAGGTAAACTGTCATACAGATGGAAACTTTTTATATTGATACAAGTTTCTAATCATCCTGTAAGAGTATTTACATTTTTCTTACTTGGAAGAAAGTTTAGATGGCATGCTGACTGGCAACAAACCTAGATTTTTAGGAGGGAAACCAAATGACTGATTTTTAATGTTTTAGTATGTTTATGTTTGAACTGAGTTTTCTGTAAACCACCCAAGAACTTCAAACATTCAACAAATGTTCTGAATAAATAAATGGCAGCAGTCCGTTTAAAAAAAAAACCATTTTAATCACTGAGATTTTATTTATGGGCAGTTGGAACTTGCTGGTAGTTGAATTTGATTTTGTGAAGTTTATAGTTCTTTAGATAGCAGAACATACTGATTAATCTGTTGATATTTATAGTGCCTCCAACCATCAACCAGCCATTGGGCTGATTGGATTTCAATATACACACCCAATTCCTACACCAAAACCTTCTTACATCTGTAGTCATTAAAAGTTGTGGTCTCATTTAATCCCAGTACTGCTGTCCTGTGTCTTATTTTGTGTTACTTTACGTGTGCCCACTCCACTCACACCTTGTGCTCCACTGCACCTCAGTCTGCAACTAATTACTTTTAATTAAAAAAAAAATCACATGGAGGAACTTCTATTTGAATAACATTTTTGCGAAATGCTTACAATGTTTATGCATAACTTTTAAAAATAGGATAGATTTCTTTATGGAAATCATTTATGGCAAATTTCACTGTATATATTTATGTAAACAAACATATCAACACACAGTGTTACTGAATGACTTTAATCAGATGTGAACTATATAAAGGAAAGATAATCTTCAATTTCTTCTTTTTCAAAGGGAAGTCATTCCACCAAAGTGGAAGCTGTGGTCAGGACTCTAAAGAAAATCCAGTTCAAAGATCCAGGAGCCAAATCCCTAGTTTTCTCAACGGTATATCTAAAAGTTTTAATAATTAAAACATACATTATTCAAAAGGTGGTATATAGCTAGATTGTTTATTTCATACATTTTGTTTACTGCTCGATTGTAAATGCACACACACACACCTCAAAGCTGTTTGGATTGGGTGATGGTATAGCTAATGAAGATAATTTTAAGTTAAGATGAAATTAGGATACATGGGAAAGTGTATCTTCTAGTTTTCTTCCCACCTATTTTAGATGCTGGGTGCTCTGATAAGTACCATCTTGTTTGTAATATGGAAATATCTTCTTTTTATTTTATAGTGGCAAGATGTGCTCGATATCATTGCAAAAGCGCTATATGATAATAGCATGGAGTTTGCTCAAATCAATGGAATTAACAAATTTCAGGTATGTTTCTTCAACTGCTCACTGATTGTAATCTAATCCTTTGCTTTGTCTTGAGAGTATCATTATGAGGATTTCAGAGGACAGACGTCTGCCGGAATATATTGAGACAGGATTCACCTAACAAGTCCCATTAGCAGAAGCCCTGTTCAAGGGTTTCTGCTTGCACAACGGAGCTTCCTCCTATGCCCCCAAAATTGGGGGGGGGGGGCAGGCAAATTCCCAGAACTAGGAGGTAGGGAGAACAGGGAAGATTGTTCCATCTGGCAAGCTGAAATGCTTGTGCTGAAGGAATAATCAGAAGACTGTGACATTGTATTTGAGCTGATAGCACCTAGCACTTGCTTGGCGCAAAAATAAAAAGAATTAAACTGTCAGAGAGCTAGGCTAATTTCAGAGCTACTAGAAAGAGAATGCCCACTCCCTGTTAACTGCAGCTAAGCAAGTCAAAATAACTCGGGAATGTGCATGTAAACACCCTCCCCCCAAATTGTGTCTGGACCAAGCTCCATCTGAAAAGCCCCCTCATTCCCACCTAGCACATTTAATCTCTGAGGTCATCAGAAAGAAAGGAGGCAGCAGCCAGGCAACCCTCTATCATGCCTGAATACATCTGCAGCTGTACTTCATGCCCAGGCACCCTTCCCGCATACCTGTGCTCAGGTGTAGTGCACACCTGCTCTCTCTGTCTCAACACTCTCACATCACATCTAGCCTAAAACTGTTTATTGTGCTTTAATTATTTACAGTGATTTTAATTAGTCATGTGTCTGCTTAGGGAGCCAATTTTGGTTTATAACGTGGGATTAAAATTTAATCACCCATTGTTCATGTTCATCGCTGCTGTGAAGTTAACAGTGGCTAAGGGTTCCATTTCATGCAAGCTTTGAAACCCCTTCTGACTAGCTTCAGGTCCTTTGCTGCAGTGGTGATGAGCTGCTTAACCGCAGGGAAGTGAGGAGGGAAAATTATTCTTCCAGAGCTGCAAGGGAAGGAATAGTTATAGTCATTGTTAACAGGAGAGAGTTATTGATGTATGTGCACCATTACCTCTCAGGTCCACTCTGTAAAGAATTTAGGATTCAAGTGTCACTGGTCTGTCACACTTTATAGCAACTGAATTTGTTCTTAAATATACAGGGAGCTGGTGAAGTTTTGAATATTATTCTTTATTTTGCCTTTCAGGAAAATCTATCTGCATTTAAGTATGATCCCAAGATCAACATATTGTTATTGCCTCTCCATACTGGCTCGAATGGATTGAATATTATTGAGGCAACACATGTCCTCCTAGTAGAACCTATCTTGAATCCAGCACATGAGCTACAGGCCATTGGCAGAGTGCACCGCATTGGGCAAACTAAGTAAGGATCAAAACTGTTTTGGGCTCACCTAACTGCCACTGAATGCAGTGTATGTATAACCACTCTGAGGTTTTCTACAGTTAAGTGGTATATAAATTCTATGAGATAAATTAACTAAATAAATGCAGCATTAGGATTTCACATAGCTTACAGCAATAAATTGAGAGTAAGTGGCAGGTCAGTAGAAACAGGAAGTACCAGCAGAACCAACCACTTGCCAATAACCTGATCTCATAATGACATTGGCTGGTCAACACCTGTCAAAATTTCTGTAGCCAGTATTGTCCTAAAGCTACATTATAATTCTAGCATTTTCTGAAACATAAGTGGTTTATAATACACATCACATGCTTGTTGTTGGAGCTATTATAAACAATAAAGACTATGAAGGCTGTAATCCTAAACTCCCTTTCTAGGGAGTAAGCCCATTGAACAAAGTGATCTACTGCGTAAACTTGTAAGGGATATCCCTGTAAGTGTAACAACGTGTGCTGAATAGTCTTTTCTTTCCCGAAAAAAAAATCAGGCCCACAATTGTTCATAGATTCTTAATCAAAGCAACAATTGAAGAAAGAATGCAGACAATGCTGAAAACTGTAGAAAGGAGGTAAGTAAAGCCTGTCTATACAATATTTCATTTTTCAAATTTGTATTCAAATTTGCAAGGGCAGCTACCCCAGACATAGAAACTGAAATCCTAGACACTTACTGCTATGTAAGTAAGTCCTAGTGAACTCAGTAGGACTTACTTCTGAATAGATATGCATGGTGTTAGAAGCCAGAAAAAAATGTTAAGAAAAATGTATTATGGTGCAAGGGGAGGCATTATGCAAGTGATATTTCTGCAGTCACAAATGATAATGAATTTCTACACAGTACTCACAAATGCAACAAGTGGGCTTGTTGCCCAAAAAATATTGCTTTCCCCAAGCAAAATAAAGCCCTTTGAAGTATTGTGGAAATCAAACCCCTACAGCAGAAGAGTTCCCCTAAGGATCAAACATTTGAATCCTAGGCAGTAAGTAACTGCATGCACACTTAGATATAAACTCATCCTATGGTAATGGTTCTCTTTGTCCTTTTGATTTGTATGTATTTCCAGATCTTTCATGTATGTAGAAAGCCCTATAATCTAAACTAGTGAGGCGGTTTGCCATCACATACGTTCAAACTTTACTCCTCATTGGCATTATTTTCAGGCTACTGGAACTGAAGAGCTTGGGGACATTTTTCCAAACAAAATTAAGACAGAGTGAATTTACTTTGAAATTTTGTACTGTCTGATATTCATAACGAGCCCAGATTGTCAGGTAACATGCAAAGCAGTGTGCACAAAAATCAACGCAGGTTGTTACAGGTGGAGAACTATATACCTGTTTACCATTCACAAGCACAAATCGGCCTTTTCTGTAAGTCTGCTTTTACAATAATAGAGCAATCTAAGTTGGTTTTTTACCATCTTTTGTAGGTAACATAGCATGTCGATAACAACTCTCATAAGATTATTTAAATACACAAAAGCTGTTTCAATAAAAATATAAAATTCTTTTTTTTTGCATATAAAATTCTAGCAACTTTCACAACTTAATTTTGTGAACCTTGATAATACAAAAATGACTAAAGCAAAACACTGGCTTAGAAAGAAAACAGCTCACAAGCAGCTTGTCCTTGCAAACCTACTTTTGACTATTTTCTTCAGGTAAATAGACAGCTTAGTCCACCTTTAAAACCCAGTGCTGTGCTTTTGAGACTCTCCTTTTCAACCATGATCATTGCAACCTCTTTAGTAGAGCTGCCTCTTATATTTAATGAATGTAGATGTGAGCTACATTTCTCATATTTTAAAATGTATTTTTCCTTTCTCTCCTCCGATGTTCCCTCATCCCCCAAAGCCACTCTAGTTCTTCCATGAAGCAGTCGGAGGCCTCTGTGTTAACAGTAGCTGATCTCGCAGACCTTTTCTCAGCAGAAACTGAAGAACTTGAATGAAGCAATGGATTTCATGCTCTTTTGAGACCAGAAGAGGGCCATAACCCACTTGTTTTCAAAGCAACACAACAGAAATAGCTAACTGTTCAGAGGTTCCTGTAGATGTCACTAAACACCCACCCTTATTAGGCTTCCATGAACTGATAAGTCTTTTTAACAGTTTCCACTAAGTTATGTGGTTGTGGATTTCTCCAGCACATTTCTGTTAAGAAGAAAACTTGCACTTTACACAAGCACTACATTAAGTATAGCTTTGCACTTCCAAAGAACATGAACACCCCAGTACAGCTTTTGTTTTGTGATTATTTTTTTTAAAATGTATGACTAGTTGTGCCAGAAAATGGATGGGGATTCACATGCCACTGAAAGCAAGGAGTATGGGTAGATAGTATCCATACTCAGATGTACATCTGAGTTATCCCTGACATTCCTAAACCGACATGAGACTTGTTTGCTCAAGGTGTTTGACAAGACATTGAGGAAAGAAAGCTTTGCATGGCAGAAAAGAGTGTGAAAATCATGAAGCAATTCTTTTGCCTTCATTATATTCCTAGAATTAATTACTAAAATAAGTTAGTCAGTAAGCAAATCTTTTTTCAGAAAGGGCTTCTAGCGGTGCTGACATATTATCATGCAGGTTTTACCAGTTAATCCTAGCTACTAATTTTTAGACACCACTTTGGCATTTGTAATCATTTTCTAGTTATTTATGCTGTGATATTATGTTATAGAAATCTGAAAATAATTTGCTTGTTTATATTTAAACGTTTGCTGTTAATGTCTGCTCTTCTCTTGATAAATTATGTCTTTTGTATGATCTTTTGTCTTGAAATAATAGCTGAAAACATCTGTTTGATAGATTTTTAAACATTCTTGTTTAAATTTTGGATTCTTGTATCCTATTAAACTGGTAAAGCTTCCTCTTGTGTAGCTCACTTGATATCTGTTAATCAATTTAGCAGCCTAACAGAATTACATCACAGGGCAAATGTTAATGCTAACAGATGTGTTTTCAACACTGAAAAATCAAATTGTCAAACTCAAACTGAGATTCAATAAGACAATAAGACAAATACTTGTATGGAATACTCCTGTTAAGAGGGGATTTTTCATAGTATGTCTTCACATGGGACTGCATATTAGAAGTAACATCCACGTGGCTTGCTTGGGCCATCACTTTCAAGTACACCTCTCAAACAGGTATTTTGCATACTTATCTTCCTGCAGCATCTGAGCTTTCATCAATCACAACTGTCTTTTGGAGTGTGTGGGAGGTGTTTGTATGTCCTTAATCTTTACTTATTGTTTGCTGCCTTGGAGGTCTCTTATTAAGCAGAAAGATGGTTGAAGTGGAACCCACATGTGGAAGGAATAATATTTTTACACAGGGCTCAGTTCCAACTTCATTTCCCTGCAAATAGCACTTAACTTCAGTCCTGGGGACTAAATACAGCTCTCCAAGTCTCATTGTCTGGCTCTTCAAGGTCTCTCCACACCACACAAGTACATTCTGGCCACACCCCTTGAGTGTTTTCACTTGCTGGTATGCATATCTTTGAGCTGCAGTAGTGCCTTTTGCTTGCGGTGGATGAAGGATAGAAAGAGGTGTGTGAGTATGTGTACTGCACAAAGTTAAAATTTGCATGCATTGCTCCACCTACTTTTGCATTTGGCCCCATTCATCACACTCATATCCTTTCCCCCACCCTAAAGTGATTGTGGTCCTTGAACCAAAAAAGGTTCCCCACCCCTAACCTAACCAAAATCAACATATTGGAGCCTAGAGACTTGCATACCATCGCAGAATACTGTGATAGCATATGAACCTACCCTGGAAATTCTTTACATTGGTTCCACAGAACTGGAGTTTGTTAGGAAAGTGGAGATGAATCATTTAGCCATGCCCATTCTCTAGAAACAGTGTTAGCAGGGATTATTGGGAATGCCCAACGATTGAGAGCAGGGTCCCAGAACAGACATAATTGAGGTGTGTCCTGTGTTTATCAGCCATACGGCTTTGTTTGTTTTTGTATGGAGCTGTTAGGCTTAGGAATCTTGGTTATTCTTACGTTGGCCACCCCTGTAGAATAGATTCTGGTGATTGATCTGCTCTTTTAAATATACAGATGTTATTTTACTATCTGTATTTAGTATCTTATTATTTTATTAAAGATTGCAGATTGTGATTCTTCCTTTGTAAAATGGGGATAAGTTACTTAAGGATGTAATCATATACCTATCTAAGAGAAAGCCCCATTGAACTCAATGGCTTCTGAGTACACAAGTAAAGGATTGTGCTGTAACGCATGGGTTTTCTGTGAAGAAAACGCTGGATTATAAATCCATTTGGCAGATCCCATGCCACCCCATGCCACTTAATCTTTCCAAAGCAGACTTTGGGGACATATTCTGAGTTGTTTTATGATTGTTGCCCTTGATTTAGTGTTAGTCCTCCCTGAGGCTCAGAGGCTTGGCAGTTTCCCTTTGGTTGCTAGAGCTAAAGCTTGTGCATGGATGGCATGTAAACATGGATGCCTCACTTTATTGGGGTGATGGATGTAGCTATCTTTAAGCTGCTTTAGACTTCTTTACAGATTTTTAAGATCATGTTTATTTCTGTTTAAGCATCTTTTTCTAACATCGTTATGCATAAGGCAAAGAATATCTGAGCTAAAACTTAGTACAAATAAGCAATATATGTGTGTGTTTGTCTAAGCTCTAAGCTGCTGGTTCAGTCACAACAAGAGTTTTGACCGTTTCAAGGAGCTGGACTTGGCCTGCAACGCATCCGCTGGTACAACCAGCCTTTTTCTTCCTTTTTTGGTTGCCTGGAACATAAAAGTTGTTTACGAGAATGGTCATGTACTATAAACGTAGGCTTGAAAAAAAGATCCCACGCTGGGAGAAAAAGGAAGCCAAGGAAATTACTTGCTTGCTCCCAACCCCCCTCGTTTGCTCAGTCTGACAAAGATTGTGTCTGGTCAGTGACATTAGGGCAGATGAGTCACAATCTATAAATTGGCTGCAATGAAAAGTGTGTTTTAGAACTAACATTGTAGGAAAGCCAAGCCACTTTTGAGAAGTTATTCACTCAGCAACACTATTCTGGGAATTTCTGTCCTTTTAAAAGCTGACCGAGCTTCAGTATGGTGAAAAATGCCAACTGGCTACTCTCGTTGGCCTAGGCGCATGGAAAATGTTCCTGTTTATCACACCTATAATACCCATCCACACTGCTTCACAAGTTCTGCAGCCCCATGAAACAGGAACCCGCAGTTTGAATGAGAATTGGAATTTTAAATATAATAATTTACTTGCCTGCGGCTTCCCAAATTAAACCATGGGTAATTAACCATGGTAATTGCATTTGTTTCTCATTAAAACAAGAAATTCCATTGTTGAAGTGGTGACTTGAACAAAACCTGCCTCTCAAAATGAAGGTACCATGTTTCACAGCATCACAGCTGGAATTGCATACATCACAAGAAAGCAAGTCACATGCTTATAAGGGGGAAAGGGATCTGAATATATCGATTTGGGGATCCTCTGATAAGAGGCTATTGATTCAGTGGAGCAAGTATGCAGGCAATGATTGGTGATTTCCCGCTCTCTCCTGCAGCTCCTCATGCTGTTCTGAAGGGGCAGGCAGGGGAAGAAGAAATCCCTATGATCCCTGTTCTGCTAAAAAGCTTCACTGGGTCAAAGAGCCTTTCAGTTGAATACTGTATCCATCTTTTAAAAATACTTGTGTGATACAGCAGATGATACCCACAGTGAATTAAGGAGCAAGCACAACCATTTCAGAAAACAATTTCATACCCCCTTTTGTGCTTTAATAAGAGTGTTGTTTCCAAAATAATGATACTGCTTATCAAGCAGGAAGATTAGTAACAAAACTGCTTGTTTTAGAAATTCACAATCGGAGTATGTACTGTAGAAATTATACTCTAACAGAACTTGTGCTTTCAACGGTCAATAGAGGTTTCCCTAATAATAATGATAATTTTATTATTTGTACTGTACCCATTTGACTGAGTTGCCCCAGCCACTCTGGGCAGCTTCCAACAGATATAAAAACAGATACATCAAACATAAAAAGCTTCCCTATACAGGGCTGCCTTCAGGTGTCTTCTACAAGTTGTATAGTTATTTATCTAAACATTTGATGAGAAGGTGTTCCACAGTATGAGCCCCACTACCAGGGGCCCGCTGGCCAGTTCCCTGTAACCTCACTTCTTGCAATGAGGAAACTGCCAGAAGGCCCTTGAAGCTGGACCTCAGTGTCCGGGCTGAATGATGGGGGTGAGCATGCTCATTTGGGTATACATAACCAAGGTCATTTGGGGCTTTAAAGGTCAGTGCCAACACTTTGAATTGTGCTTGGAAATGTGCCGGGAGCCAGCGTAGATCCTTTAGGACTGGTGTTATATGGTCCTAGTGGCTGCTCCCAGTCACCAGTCTAGCTGCCATATTCTGGATTAGTTGTAGTTTCCAAGTCACCTTCAAAGATAGCCCCACATAGAGCACATTGCAGTAGTCCAAGCGGGAGATAACCTGAGTATGCACCACTCTGGCATGACAGTGCGCAGGCAGGTAGGGTCTCAGCCTATGTAACAGGTAGAGCTGGTAGACAGCTGCCCTGGATGCAGAATTAACCTGTGTCTCCATGGGCAGCTGTGAATCCAAAATGACCCCCAGGTTGCACACCTGGTCCTCATGAACCTGAAATGGCTTCTTCATGCGTGATTTGTTGAGGATTTGGAATAAATTGTTGTGGGTCACAATTTTGTCCACTGCTGTAAGATGGAAACACCACTGATTTCTGTTCAGTCTTTCATTGGGACCTGCCTACCTTTGTAGGCAAGGTCATACTTCAGACAAGTGACAATCTAAGTAAGTTATTTTTATCCTCCTTGAACCATAGCAAGCCAGTGTGGTGTAGTGGTTAAGAGCGGTAGTCACGTAATCTGGGTAACCGGGTTCGCGTCTCCGCTCCTCCACATGCAGCTGCTGGGTGACCTTGGGCCAGTCACACTTCTTTGAAGTCTCTCAGCCCCACTCACCTCACAGAGTGTTTGTTGTGGGGGAGGAAGGGAAAGGAGATTGTTAGCCGCTTTGAGACTCCTGAAGGGGAGTGAAAGGCGGGATATCAAATCCAAACTCTTCTCTTCTTCTTTTTAAAATGTTTTAGGCAGCAATCCAGAACTCTGACTGGATTATTCCCGGTAATTTCTCACTTGGGGATGGGGAGTGTGGTTTTCGTACGTTCTGGGTGTTGTACTGCTCTTGTTTTTACTTTCATGTATTTTATTTACTGTAACATCTTTTCCCCTTTTTTTCAAAAAAGGGTGCCTAAGAAATCGAATAAACCTAAACATATGTGTTCACATTAAAGTGTCAGGCAGACTGTTGACTGTGAAGATGCCTCATCTTTCCCATCAGTCAATATAATCAAGAAAGAGGTGGCTTATCTTATAAACCACTAATGGACCCACGCTGAATGCTAGCTCTTTTGTTTGGAGCATCCAAAGCATCATATTTAATTTGGTCTATTGCTGAGTTTAAATTATATAGTACACTGAAGAAAGGAGAGGGTTTAAAAGTTTGAAGATTTACATTCCTTAGAGTTCTATAATGAAAGTGGTTCCAGAGTTCAGTTTGGAACCATTGCTCCTGGGAATAGCCTTTCTGTTACTAACTTTGTAACCTAGTTACTGTGATCGTAATGTCTAGAGTTGTCATTCCTGGCTAGGTTAACTGAGGGATTCCTCCTGCTGACAAAAGGAGGAAGTTTGCCTAGATTAAAACACAAGCAAGGCTTTTAATTCTTCCTTTTCCCAGTTGAATTAAGAGTTTGTTGTGCCTACAAGTAAAGACTACAGTCAGAGAAAGCTAATCATTTGCCGTGTTTGAGTACCAATGAGATGCAGGGAGTGCAATAAATTGTTAACTGTACATGTTTAGTCTTGGACCCAAGACTAGCAGTAAAGGGGCCAAACTATCAATGTGACATTAAATACAAATGCATTAATTACACACTCTCACAATCACCCTTCCGCTATGATCTCACCATGATTCTCCACCTTCCAATGCTGCTATTTGTATCAGGAGGAATGTTCCCACTGAATTAGTCCAAAATTTGATCAACTAATGGTAGTGGATTTTCTTCCTAAATCTTCTTTATTTGCTTTAAACCCTAATCTTCATGTTCACTCAGAAGTAAGCGTCACTGAGGTCAAGGGAGCTTAGTCCAAAATAAGTGTTTATGGGATTGCAACCTTTATTGCTATTCCTACATCATTCAGCGCTAAAGCATTACACATAACTATATACTAAATAAAATTATTATTGTACTACTTGCCCTTGAGTGGTCCAACTGACATTGATTTTTTTTTAACACTAACTTTGCACTAACTTTGGATTCCCCTCCCCTCTTTTGAACAACTGGTCACCTCCTTTCCAAACATTAGATTGCAAGCATCTTCTGAAAACTCAGATTCCAAAGCAGTTTGATTTGCAGAATTGGGTGTGAGAATCTAGGGTCTCTCGGAACTTGTTTTACTGTCATTTGGATTCTGAATGATATTTTGGCATCATTCTCTACTGATAATCTTCCAAAATCCTTTTACCTCATACTACTGCTGTGGGTGAACACCTGCCCTCTAAAACTCATTAACATAAAACTCCAAACAGTTGTTAGGTCCAATACAATTCCATGGGCTGCAACAGACAATTCAAAAAGCGGCTTGGCAACTCTTGACAATCCAACATTATATTGGGCCCGTTAAAACTTTAGGTTTGTCTCCCTCATATTCTACAGGCAGCTATAGCCGCTGTATTTCCCGCTGAAATTCTTTCCATAGAAATGGTTGGGGTCATTGCCTGAAAATAACGGAAGACAGTGACTTGAGAGAAGTACACATTCTTTCAGGTTAATAGCATCATTTTGAAAGTGATGCTGCTTTTTTCCTTTGAGAAAACTCTCGCCTCTTTTAGAAAGGCATTTATTTATTTACATTGCCCATCAAGAAAATTAGGACATTATTTCCAATTCATGCTTTGTCTTCTGTGGGGATGGTGTTAGTGTCTTCTGTTATTTTGTGCCTTTATTCCCAAGAAACAACAACAACCTAAATGAATGCATAAATAAACAAGGAGCTGTAAATCATTTACTGCCCTTCTGCAGAGCAGAATGGAAGCATATAAAACACTCAGAGGGAGAATCCCAAAGGGAGTCGAGGGAGGTCCTCCTCCTCCCAGATAAAGGGTGTGCTAAGCGGCTGCCATAGTAAAGACAAAAATGTGAGGTGGGGGGGGAAGGGTTTTCTTCTTGGGGAGAATTCAGCTCTAAAATAGGTGGTGACTTTGGCAAGAGTAATCATGGTCTCCAGTGGCTATCTCTGTGGAATCCTATTGTTGGACCCAGAACACCCTTGCGTCTTCAGGCAGGAGGCATTCAAGTTTAGAAAGGGAGGGGAGAAACACCACAGGGTAAAAGCCGTGAGGAACCATTTACCACCACACCCTCATCCAAACCCTCATCCAAGAGACCAAGTTGAAAGGGCGGGAAGTCTCTGTTCAAGTTCCTGGCTGGTGCTCTTTGAGGAAATTTCGGTTGTGATGGGACCTTGCAAAATGCCCTTCTCTGCCCTCTTGGTGGCTTCTCTGCTGATGTCTTCAAGCGGGACCAACACTGGGGAGGGTGAGTTCTCTCAGGAGGAATCTACTTTGAAACAGTGACTAGATCTTCTGTGATATTATTGGTCCAATTATAAATTTACCTTTGTCTTATACCTGCACTTTAAATGCATTTATCAAAATGTAGCTTTGAAAACATAGCTTGCAGCACACTTTGATGTTTCTATGCGTTATGGCAAAGGTTCAGTATCTATCTTAACAGGTTTTTTAAAAATTACAAAGTCACCTTTTCTATTGAATCAATGTTAGTAATAAGAATTGGCCTGGATTTGCACACCAGCTTTGTGACAGTTAATAGATGTTAGAATAAATAATACACTGTTAAAGTACCTGGTCGGAAATTCCTGAAACTGCTTGCCTCAATGGGTAAGTATCACTTATTGAAATACGTTCTTTAAAAGGTTAATATAAATTTGCTGGTTATAATAAACTACCATGTAAGGCTTGTGATTTTAGGCTACTACTGATGTCCCCAGTTTTAATAATAGTCTAAACTGAGAGAAAAAGTATCTGGGTGACATTTTAAAATCCAATTTTCCTGGTCTAAGGAATGCAAGCTTTCTTGAGGAGCAAGGATGAACCCTAAGAAACACAAATGCCAGCCCTCCTTCATGTAAGCTGGGGGAAAGAGTGAGGGAGCAAAAAGTGGGAGGAGGGGCACAAATAAAAATGGAGGGAAGAAAGGAGGAGGGGAAATCCTCTGCAAGTAATCAGCTCAGACTTGTGGCAAGGGAGAAAATGAGATGGAGGGATTAGGGCGAAAACAAACACACAGCACTCTATAATGCTGCAAACTTTCCAGCACTGGCTTTGGTGCCTCTCACCATCACAAAGATTACCTTTGTGGGAATGTGACCGTGACAGACAAAAAATGATTCTCTAGTCTTGCATTCAAGGAGAGGACTCCTAGGCCATTAACATTTGTGAAAGTTCAGAAGAGGGAACACAAGTTAGTCTGAGTTGTCTTTGGGGGGGGGGGGATGTAGAATTGATCCCTCCTGGAAAGTTATGAAGCAAATTCTGCAGGCTCCCTTCTAAGCAATTTATGTGAGATGAGCCAACTTGGCTGCTCCCATCTTTCAGTGTTTTAGACAATAAGTGAGGTCAGAAAGGTTATTAAGGAGTTTGAACGCCAGGTGATAGAAATCCCTGGGTCCTTAGGATCCACTCTTTTCACTTTGTCCTTAATGCACTTTTCCTGCTTCTGTCTCATTTTGTACTCCTTGAAATTTCTATAGTGTGCCCTTCCTTTTTTGCCTAGAAACTAGAGATGCACGTTTCCTGGTGATGGGTTAATTTTAGTATAGTACTCTAGAAGTTATTTTCTGCAAATCCTGCCACACAAGAAGTGCAGGTGGATGCTATAGAATCCCGCCCACTGCAAAATAACAAATGGGAAAACTTTGCAAAGCACATTTAAAGCTAAAGACCAGACATGCATCAAGAATTCACTATTGCAGCTGAATTTTATACATGTCTACTATTGAGTCTTTGCTGTTTAATAGGGTTTATTCCCAGGTAAGAGAGTACAGGGTCGCAGTGTAGGTTTAGGGTTGGCATTGGGGGAACGCAGGGTTCTTGTGCCTTTAAGAGCTGAATGGCAGCTAAAAATCAACAGGTTAAGCATTTTTTAGTATGGACATACAATTGGGGAAAGCTTCACCTGCTGACATTCTCTGTCAGACATTTTTTGTTGTGTGTGGCAGAAGATTTATTTTTGGACCCTCCAATCCACCTGCAAAAGAGGTTACAAATTTGCATATGACACAATGCATCTGTAAATGTTATGCAAATCTCTCTCCTCTTTTGCAAGTAGGACAAAGGGCCTAAACTCCACACAGTGGACTGGGTACAGAAAATTCTGTTGGAACCCCTGTGCTCCAATGCTTCAAGGGTGAGAGAGGCTACATCTATTGACATCCATGCTATCACACAACTGTTAAAGGTACATGAATCCTAAGATGAATTGTGCCTAGTCACTTTCCATCAGTACAGCACGGTCATGTTCAGAATAATTCTGCACATGCTGTTGTTCAGGATTTTTGCTGGCACTCTCTTCCCTTCCCGTAAATTAACTGCTGCTTCTTGGCAGCTTTACAGACAGACTGACAGCTGCAAAGCTCTAGCTTCTTTCAAGAAAACTCTGGGAACATGATAACAGGAGTAATTCTGATCCCATCATTTTACATGTGGACAAGTAGGGTAAATTCTTGAAAGCTGGCCCACCAGCCTTTGGGCATAAGTCCTCCAGATAAAGTTTGATAGTGAATAAAGAGACACAACAATATTTTCCCTGATCCTTGGATACACAACAACATATTTTTCTTATAATTCATAGGGCTTCTTTATTACTGATTTTAGAATAACACAGGTGTCACTCCATTTAAAAAATCTACAGTTTCTGCTGAATCCATAAAATAGCCCACTCTGTTCTACATTTTACATTAAAAAACACTATAAATGTTTTAGAAATATTTTTATTAGAATATTTTCGTAGAATAGTTATTATTTAATCAGATTTTTCATATGTTTGTTCCATTTGTTCAACTTTTTATTTTGCATTATACATCTAAGACTGAAACCCTTTCTATGTCCAGGGCAGCTGTCTACCAGCTCCATCTGGTATGCAGGCTAAGACCCTATCTGCCCACAGACTGTCTCACCAGAGTGGTGCATGCTCTAGTTATCTCTCGCTTGGACTACTGCAATGTGCTCTACAAGGGGCTGCCTTTGAAGGTGACTCTCAAACTACAACTAATCCAGAATGCAGCAGCTAGACTGGTGACTGGGAGTGGCCACCAAGACTATATAACACCAGTCCTAAAGGATCTTCAGTGGCCCCCACTATGTTTCCGAGCACAATTCAAAGTGTTGGTGCTGACCTTTAAAGCCCTAAACGGTCTCGGTCCAGACACTGAGGTCCTCCTCTGAGGGTCTTCTGCTGGTTCCCTCACTGTGAAAAGTGAAGTTATAGGGAACCATTAGACAGAGGGCCTTCTCAGTAGTGGTGCCCTCCCTGTGGAATATCCTCCCTTCAGATGTCAAGGAGATAAAGAATTACACAACTTTTAGAAGACATCTAAAGGCAGCCCTGTTTCAGGAGGTTTTTTATGCTTGATGTTTTTATTATGTTTTTAGATATGCTATAAGCTGCCCAGAGTGGCTTGGGGAACACAGCCAGATTGGCAGGGTATAAATAATAAAATTAGTAGTAGTAGCAGCAGCAGCAGTATATTGTAAACCACTCTATAAACTGCATTGTAGACCACTTACTAATTCAGGGATAGATCAGTTCAGTGTTCTTCCATTGTGACATCAGTTCTAGACTACAGCTCAAATTTATTTTCAGGATTCAAAAAACAAACAAACAAAACCTGAGACAGTAATAATAGTTTAGGGGTTTGGGCAGGGGGTATTTTCCATCCCTTCCCCTCCCTCTGAGGCCTCATTTGCTAACCTCATCTTCCAGCTGATAGAAATCTGACAATCTAGATTAATCATTCATCTCTGAAAACAATTTTGTGCTAAGATTAGGCTTTCAATACACACTGATCAACCACTGAAAGCAATGTGCTAATTCACCTTCCATTTTAGCCACCCAAAGGCTAGCAATTCTTTCCTGAATGTAAATTATATTTCTTTCAAGCCAATAACCTCTGTGACATTTCAGCAGACCATTAGTAAGTAAGGACCTTCAATGGAACCTGCTCTGTGATGCTTCAAGAATCAATCAGCCAAAAGCTCTGTTAACATTATTTGAGTCTAATAAATATACAATTTCTGAAAGGCCAAAGTTAATTAGTGTTCTGAAGATACTTCCATTGCATCCAAAAACAAATGTGTTTTATGAAAAGCCCTGCAGCTGATTTGACCTGGAATACAGAAACAGGATTTGCTATCAAGATAGCCCAACACAAGTAGACTCTCGACTCTATAGTGACCTAAACACTTAAGGCAGTGACTCATACAGCAAATTATTGAGGAAACACTAGTCTCCCATTATCTTCTTCATCTTCTTTGGCGATCACTCGTAGCTGAGTAAGATTGTCTTCTATAAACACAGTTTTAACAATGAGTCCCTAAGTGACTGTGGAGCCCAATTCTGGATCCACACATCCTTCCACAGTGGGGACATTGGTTTCTGGGTGGGAGCTGATCACGATGTGGATTTGCCAAGTGTGCCTTCTTCTTAGCATGTTTCTCCCTTGCGTCCTGAGTTTGAGTGCCTTCAAAGCCCATGACACCTTTGGTAAAAGCTGATCTCCAATTGGAGCAGTCGCAGGCAAGTTTCCCAATTGTTGGTGTTTATACTACATTTTCTTAGATTTGCCTTGAGGCAGTCTTTAAACTTCTTTTGTTGACCAGCAGCATTACGCTTTCCATTTTTAAGTTTGGAATAGAGTAGTTGCTTTGGAAGATGATCATCAGGCATCCGCACAACATGACCAGTCCAACGAAGTTGTTGTTGAAGAATCATTGCTTCAACACTGGTGATCTTTGCTTCTTCCAGTACACTGGTATTAGTTCACCTGTCTTCCCAAATGATGTGTAATTTTTTCCGGAGACATCACTGATGGAATCTTTCGAGGAGTTGGAGGTGGCGTTTATAAGTGGTCCATGTTTCACAAACCTACAGTAAGGTTGGTAGTATAATAGCTTTGTAAACAAGCATTTTGTTTTCCCTGCAAATGTCCCAGTCCTCAAACACTCTGCACTTCAACTGGGAGAAAGCTCACACTGCTCAGGCAATGCTGGATTTTGGCATCAATGTCAGTCCTTGTGGAAAGATAACTGCCCAGGTAGGAGAAGTGATCAACACTTTCCAACATTACACCATTGAGTTGGATTTAATCTGATGTTGCCACTTATTGGAGATGTGGAAGACCTCGCCCCATATTGACTCATATCTACAAGAGATTGACCAGAAAATCAATAGAATGGGACTCAACAAAACTAGCTATCTTCAAAAAGCCCAATAAAACTAGAAAATAGCTTACTCCCCCTCACATTTGTAAACTCTGTAATGATCCTCATAATCAGGAACGCAACAGGTCAAAACACCTCCTTTAAAACCACTCTCTTCAGATCCCTCAACCCACCTGTGAAAGAGAGTTTGGGAAGCCATGTTTTCCAGCAGCTCTTGCATCATTGAGGCTGCTGTTGAGTTCTAGACATCAGGGGAGCTGTGAAATGTAATTACCCCAAGTATCTTGAGTCCACACCCTGGAGGACTCTGGTTTACAAGCTCTCTTGTGTTTTTTACTCAGCTGTTGGAGCACTGTATGTGCCAGGGAGAGAGGCAAGCCTTACTCAGATCCATCACGAGCTCTTGCTGGGGTCAAACTACTGCCAAGTGAGTTTGGGGGAAGGAAAGGAATGGTAAGAAGGGAGGGAAGACTGACTGACAGCTCTGGCAGGCTGTCCTACAATATAAGTCAGGCTCAAATGTGGAAGGATCCAAGTCTGGGGAAACTCCAGTTTGCCTCCATCACAAGCAGGAATATGATTTCCCATCATAGACATCAAAACCTATTGAACTGCTCCTGCAGATGGAATAGCTTTCATAGAATCATAGAATCATAGAGTTGGAAAAGACCACAAGGGCCATCGAGTCCAACCCCCTGCCAAGCAGGAAACACCATCAGATATTTCACCCACAATATTCCTGTATCTTATAGCAAGGCAAGAATTCTGTCACTACACCTGCCAAAAAAAACCAAGCTTGGATAAGCAGCAACAACTGGTATCCTCAGTGAAGAAACAGGCACTGTAGCTGTTCCACAGCTGGGACAATCTGGTCTAATCCTAGATACCATTAAACTAGTTTAGCATTTCAGCTATACTGAAGAATACACAATAAAACTGAAGACACGAGGCGATATCTTTATTGCAGTGGGTCATAAGACTGGGCTATACAGAAGTGTTTGCTTTCCCAGAATAGTAGTAATTATTGTAAGAATTGGACATGAGTGACTGACAATGTTTGCAACTGGGTAATAAGGCCCCACATTACAAGTAGGGCTATGCCATTTTTTGAAATTGCTAAGAAACCGGTACTCTGCTAGGGAAAAACTGGTCATGCACACGTGAGTTCTGAACTGCAGCCAGTGCATCTGATTTGGGCTTTAACTTTGGTAAGAATCCCAAAGAGAGCCAGTGTGGTGTAGTGGTTAAGAGCGGTGGACTCGTAATCTGGTGAACCGGGTTCGCTTCTCCGCTCCTCCACATGCAGCTGCTGGGTGAACGTGGGCCAGTCACACTTCTCTGAAGTCTCTCAGCCTCACTCACCTCACAAAGTGTTTGTTGTGGGGGAGGAAGGGAAAGGAGAATGTTAGCCGCTTTGAGACTCCTTAGGGTAGTAATAAAGCGGGATATCAAATCCAAACTCTTCCTCTTCTTCAAGTGTTCTGGGAAGTCACAGAATTCACTGATATTCACTAACCTGTATTCTAGAATGTATCCCAAGAATAATATTTCCTTTGGAATTTCACCTTTGCTTTTCAGCGATCCAGATTCAAACTCTGTACATACACACATGCAGATTACACACACACACACACACACACACACACACCAGAAAGCTGGGACTTTTCCTCCCATTCTTTCCCCTTTAACAAGCAGTGTTTTTACATACAGACACAGAAATCAACGAGACCATCATATGTACTAAGGACCTGATTGAAGTAGAAATTCCGAGTGCATTCTTCCTGTCAAAGAACCCTCCAATATTAGTAAGTACTGTGATTTTAAAATTTTAATTTTAAAAAAAATCCATTCAGTCACTTTAACATGAGGTAATCCCCTTTATTTTGGATGTGTGAGTGCCAATGCATATTTAGCAACCACTGCACACACACACACACACGGGAGGGACCCTGAAGTCTGTAGAATTGCAAACAAAAAAAATGGGGGGGGACCCAACAAGGAGTGGGGGGGGGGGGACCCAAAGACAGCCCAAGGAGGACTGAGTTCCCATGAATGCTGACTGTTGTGTGTGGTGGTGAGGAGGTGAGAATGGAAGTGCATGGCTGGCCCCCTGAACAGGAATACTCCACAGTGCAACATTTTGTTGTACAGTGGTACCTCGGGTTACATACGCTTCAGGTTTCATATGCTTCAGGTTACAGACTCCGCCAACCCAGAAATATTGCTTCAGGTTAAGAACTTTGCTTCAGGTTGAGAACAGAAATCGTGCTCCGGCAGCGCAGCAGCAGCAGGAGGCCCCATTAGCTAAAGTGGTGCTTCAGGTTAAGAACAGTTTCAGGTTAAGAACAGACCTCCGGAACAAATTAAGTACTTAACCTGAGGTACCACTGTATATCTCATTTGGGGGGTTTTCTGGATGCTTTCCTTTTTCTTATTACAATTCAATAACCCAGAGGAGCTCATAAAGAATTGTGGCTAATAGCCCATTTTGTTGCCTCTAGTTTCTAGAACTGTAGCATAAGGGAACATTATTTATCCAGATCTTATCTGTAGAGCTCTTCCGCTATCTTCATCGTCATATGCTTTATATTCTAATTTCTGGGAGATGCCAGCCAGACGATGATAAAATGTGAGCTGGTACATTGCAGACTACACCACATCAAAATATTAGGGAAATGCCAGGCCTTTCTTAGTGCCTTCAACCATGAAATATTTTAGCTGTACTCAGAAAATTCAGGGGAAGTGCCTTTTGAAAGAGGGGTAGATTTTTCTCACGCTGCTGCTTTCTCTGTGTCCAGCTCCTAATGGGATCATAGGCTACATCACATGAATGGATTTTCACTCCCCCCAAAATTGTTACTATCACATGATAGAATGTACCTGTCGATAGAAGGCAGGTTGGCACTTGGTAAGATTGTATCTTGATGACTGTGAGTCCCAGAAGGCAAATGAGGCATTTTTCATGCAATAATGCCATGCTGCCAAGTGAAATGACAGGTGTCAGGGCCAAGGATATGCTGATTAGCTAGTGCAATTGTAAACATAATCTAAAATTGTGTTGAGAATTATATTGTAAAATTAAAAGGAAAAAGAAAGGTTTTTCCTTTGCAGGTCTCTGATTTACACCTTAATGACCCAGCATGTCATGGTACTCAAGTAGGAAACCTCTACATATTCAGCATTAAGACCAACTTCACAGACTGTGGAACACGAATGGTAATATGCAAAAGATGTTGCTGTAGTCTTATGACTTTTTACATACCTTCTCTGTACACTGCATTTATCCTCTTGTATCCTGCTTATTTAGTATATGAAAGAACAGCTTTTGAAGAATGACAGAATCTCACACACATTAAATTCTATATGGAACTAAATAATCATCTGCTTTGTCTCTATTCATAATGTAAACCACAAAAACATCATTCCTGCCTTTTAGAAACTGATTGAGAATAGCCAAAATACCAAGAACCAGATTAACATGTGAATCATTCAGAGGTGGCATAGATTTATATGCAGCTTTCAGCAGTTCTCAACCTGTGGGTCCCCAGATGTTGTTGGACTACAACTCCCATCATCCCTGAGCTCTGGCCTTGCTAGCTAGGGGTGATGGAAGTTGTAGTTCAACAACATCTGGGGACCCACAGGTTGAGAAATGCTGCAACTTGATTGTGTTTGCAGAAGTGTGTGTGTGCGTGGTGTTGTTTTTTATGTATTCCGTTTCTTACATGTCCTTCATGATAAGGTCCCAGGGCAGGTTACAACAGTTTAAAAATACAATATTAAAACAGTTCAAAAGTTCCATGATACTATTGGATTCTATTATTTTAAGCAAAAAAACATTGGTTAAACATTGGTCACCTTCAGACCATACATTAAAAGACACGACTTCCCTCAAATAACCCTGGGATCTGTAGTTTGCTAAGGGTGCTGGAAAGTAGCTCTGTAAGGGCTAAACTAGAGGTCTCAAGATTCTTTGGGTGAAGCCATGTGTTTTAAATGTGCCTTAAAATATATTATGTGGATGTGGCCATTCTAGGGCGGCAGAAACTATACCAATACCAAAATCCCCCAAGTGCATTTGTGACTTATCGCAGTATTTCACTACACATCTGGGTTCAAGGACAGAAGCAGTCTGTAGAGGTCTCTAGTGCCT
Source organism: Podarcis liolepis (assembly GCF_965112155.1). NCBI lineage: Eukaryota > Metazoa > Chordata > Lepidosauria > Squamata > Lacertidae > Podarcis > Podarcis liolepis. The sequence continues at coordinate 65,782,275 of NC_139557.1, read as the reverse complement.
CTCCCGTCTCCCTGCCCAGTAAGAATATGCTATTACTTGTGTGATCCTTAATCTCTTTCTTTGAACTGGGAGAGCAGAATGGCTAAGAACTGACCTGGGTCTGGGGCTCTGCTCAATGGACCTTTGATAAGACATCAGTGAGGATCTTCCTTTCCTTACTGGGTGCTCTAGTTCAAGCGTAGGCAAACTCGGCTCTCCAGATGTTTTGGGACTACAGTTCCCATCATCCCTGACCACTGGTCCTGTTAGCTAGGGATCATGGGAGTTGTAGTCCCAAAACATCTGGAGGGCCTTGTTTGCCTATGCCTGCTCTAGTTGGTTAAGGAGCAAAGCTTCCAAGTCTGGAAGCACAGCTTCAGAGCAACCTTCAGTTCCCACTGCCACTACATTATTATTTTCCTATCAACTTAAATTTTGGGACTTACTGGAATATTTTTGTGTTTTATTAACTTGCAGGATTCCGATGGTGCACATATTATTTTCATCAACACCATACAGAACCACCTCTCTGATATAATCACAAGAACTTTTATCAATATCACATTTGCCTGCCGATATCCTATTAATTATATGGTACAGCAACCTAATGGAGAAAATAAAATCAGTGTTGATATCAGGTAAGCCTGTTACCCTTGTTGTTTTCTGTATACAGTGGTACCTCGGGTTAAGTACTTAATTTGTTCCGGAGGTCCGTACTTAACCTGAAACTGTTTTTAACCTGAAGTACCACTTTAGCTAATGGGGCCTCCTGCTGCTGCTGTGCCGCCGGAGCACAAATTCTGTTCTCATCCTGAAGCAAAGTTCTTAACCTAAAGCACTATTTCTGGGTTAGCGGAGTCTGTAACCTGAAGCGTATGTAACCTGAAGCGTATGTAACCCGATGTACCACTGTACCAATATTGTGCCTGGATTAGAAATAGACAAATCTGTAAATTATGGTTTCTCATTTTTCCAATTCAGTTATCACCATTTCCAAATTAGTTTGTGATTTATTTATTTTTAAATCCACATGCACACATTTTGGTACACCATTTCCCCTGATATATGCATTTTTGCAAGCAATGTTCCCTAACATGATACATTTTTGTATTCCCCCCCCCCCTACAAATGCAAGCATTTTTGTGTGCACTTTTCCATAACATGCAGTCTTTGGGCATGCTTTTTTGATTGCATAACTGCACTGTAATGTTTGGAGAAGTGTGAATTTTGAACAGGGGCTGCATTTTGGTTCACATATTGTTTTGGGAAGTGCAAATTACATATGTTCACATTTAAATACAAACTGAACTCATTTCGTCCTCCATCCCAAATCTGGATTAAAGTCACTTGAGAAGTATGCAGACAATATTGGGTTAATCACTGCACTAAGTTAGCTGCATAAAAAGTGTGCTCTGTTGAAGTTCCTTGAGACGAGTGGGACTCTCTTGCTTAGAGCACTTACCATGTTTTCCATAGCATAGCTTCTGTGCATGAAAGGCAGGCATGCATCTAGTTATTGTTGTATCACCATACTTGGGAAACTTTCACCGGCTGAAAGCTTCTGCCTGTCATGCAGCTGGTCCAAGTCACAGGAGCTTGCCAAGTTGCAAATTTACTTAAAAGGGTATCATCACCACTGGCTACTAGAGCTGCTCCATTCCTTGCAACCTGATCCTGGGCATTTGTGTATAATACTGAAGTACCAGTATAAGAGCTCTGCAATGCCAGTGTTGTAATTTTCATAGCTGCCCCAGGCCTGACCATTAGGCTTCCCTAGTAAATCATGCACACGTGTGTGTGTGTGTGTGTGTATGTGTGTATAATGATGACAAATTATCATGGAAATTGTGTCATTTCAGCATCTCCATCATATCTATTTGTCTTTGTTTGTGACAGGACCATCACACTAAATACAGAAGATGGAAATTTCTCTGTATCCATGATGCTGTACAAAGACCGGCATTTTGAAGACATGTGGACTACCATTCCCTTTCTGACTCTAGAGGACAACATATTTGTCAAAGTGAAAATGGTACCTGGGGTTACTGAGTCCCTGATGAATCTGAGAGTTGAGATGATGGGTAGATAAGCAAAGGCAAGACAGCTTCATCCCACCAGGCACAAGCCAAGATACATTGAGGAGGGGGGGGGGGAGCAAAAGCAACACGAATCTGAGAACATTTTTGAATGTTACTATTTACTTGTGACTTACTTTATTATCATCCATTTGCAGGAGTGTGGTTGGGAGAAGATAATAAAGTACATAATTTTTAAAAAACAGAGAATGAATTTTCTATCAAACATACAGTTTCAGACAGATAGCCAGTGGGAATAGGGATATCAGCAGCATTAGGCTGAGAGCTAACAATATCCAACTCAGAGAATCTACATTCACCCATAGGCCTCTGCCTTACTGTTCATGGATAAATCCTAACCAGGGGCCTGGGGAGGGATGAAGCAGCACATCTACCCTACTGTTCTAGCACCAGCTAAGGGTGAAGGTAGAAGACGCCCCCCTCTCCACTTTTTGCCAGGAAATGGTATAACTCAGGGGCCCGAAATAAGGCCCCTCAGGGGACACCTGAGGAATTGGATCCAGGAGAACTAAAATTGTTGGCATCCACCCCTACTCCAAAATGTCCTGATTTGGAGCTTACCATTTGCCACTGCTGGTGGGAGAAGCCAGCAGAGAGAAACCTATACCCCATCCTAACACCACTCCCTAACACCGCTCATCCACCAACCTTGTAGGTGGGGTAGGTACTCTTTGTCTGTGCATGTATTTGGGGGTAGGCCATACAGAAGAGAAAATTGCTTGCAATAATCTGTATCTCTAGGAGAAAGGTGCACTAAAATACTGGTGGATTTTTGCAAGGACTAAAAAAAAAAAAAGATTTGCAAACTGATGCAGAACTGATATGCCAAGCTGAACTGAAGTCTGGAAAAATACGAAACAGAGAGAACCCAAAATTGACAGCTTTGTCTAGCCCTAGTGACAGCTGCCTTCTATTTGTACCCAGCATCTAGTTGTCACGGTTTCTTGTTAGCTATCATGGCTGACAGTCATTGTTAGGCTCATCCTCCGTGTACCTATCTAGTCCTTTTGAAAGTTACTGACTTAAGAACCCTGTTTATGTTCTGTCTCTGCATTTGGCAGGTCCCAGGCAACTTAATCATTAGGCTTCAAAACTGCTGGTCTACCCCAACGAAGGATCCTGTTCATGCTGTCCAGTATTCTTTTATCAGAGACAGGTTCGTATCCCGCTTTGGTAAAATGGACAACTCATTCTGAAAACATATTGGGCTGAGCTTTCCATTTCATTTAAAAAACAAAGCAAAGTGACTGCTGTGAAGGGGAGGCTGACCAGATGAAGTCAAAGATGTGCTTCAAGAGTTGAGTGTAGGTATTATCAGCATCAGACTCATTGATCTCATTGTTGTTGAGTATACTAGAATACATTCTGAGGGAGACTGTAATGAGAATGCTAGTAATAGCAAAAGGTTGCTTGGGTGAATGGTGCTGAATTTGACCTCTCCCCCTTACTGTTTCCTCTTCTCTTAAGCAAATGAGCCAGAGGCTTATTTTTCACAAATAGCAGGTGCCTTTGCATCTTTGTGCAGGCCCATCTTTCTTTATGTAACAAGTACATGTTTGTCCATATGTGCCTGTACCTCTAAAGCTGTACATGTAAACAGTATGATTTGAGTAAATCAGCCTTGAACAATGGCAGAATCCATAGCTTCAATGGTAACCCCAAGTACCTTGGCATAGAAGGTTTTTCTGACTTGTGAGGAGCAGGGAACCATTGGTCACACTGAAAGGGCTGGTAAAATGGGAAAAAATGCCCAATATAGACCTCTTTGATGCAAGAAATGCTCACAGTTGAAAAAGCACTCTAATAGTTGTATACTTTTGAGTCAAGTACTTTGCACCAAGACTGAGTTTCTTCTAGGTAGTCTATCCATAATGTGTGTATTCATTTTTTGCAGAGATGCCAGCTTTTTATGTAATCATATATTTTTGGTTTTGTTCCTGCCTAGCTGCCCACAATTTGTAAAAGATGAAACCCTATCAGTAATAACAAATGGAGAAGGCGAAGAAGCACTCTTCAGGATCCAAATGTTCAAATTTGTTGGCATCGCATACAACCATGTTTTCTTACACTGCACAGTTCAGATTTGTCATGGCACAACAGCTGCTTGCAAACCAGTAAGTTGATTTTTTTACAGGAAATTTTCACATTCAAAATTTGAGTTAAAACTTTGCATTTTGCACTCAAAGTTGAGGCTATTTTTGTTCTGGTGTGTTACTGTAAAAGGGAATGAAAAGAAAATGCTAAAGATGGTATTTCCTTCTAGCAGCTGGACTCTGAATGGAAGGGAGCCTGGCTGGGGGGGAAATGATTGGGGAGACAAGCTGTGAGGCAAAAAGAAGCACACAAGATGTTTCAATAGGAGCCCTTGTCTGCACATCGCTATTGAAGCCCCCTCATTGGTCCTTCAGAGTCAAGTATTTTCTGTTGTGCTGTTCCACTTCAATCCATGTGTTTCTGGAGTGTGTCACACATGAATATTCATCACATATCACTTCATCATTTTGTGGAAACTTTAAGAAATGAATGAGCTATCAGAGTACAGTACTCCGAATGGAAAAGTCATCTTGAGATTAGAGTTAACTGTAGGAATGCTTCAAGAAAAATATGTTAATGTGTGCATTTAACAAATCCTGATTTGTCAAAGCTAAGAAATTGAAAGGTTTTTGCAGCCGCCAATGAAGGAGAATCCTTAAAAAAAAAAAAAAGCTGACTGAACAATTGATTATCAGAAGCACTGGAGCTCATTTTTGTTTGTTTGTTTATCTTCCTCTGTGCTTTTTCCCTCTTGCTACGAGAGCTATCACTGCAGATAAAACTATCATTTCATAGCTTTAATTGCAGCCAGCTCATACAGCTACAGGTTATCAAATAATGAGCATGGGTGTATGACTCATCCAGTCTCTTTCTATCAGAGCTGGAATGATCCAATCAATATCCAGCATCACCATTTATTAAGGCAGAACTGGAAGCCGCCTGGGTTTGTCTTCCTGACCCAGAGTCTGTGACATGGGAAGATCAGAACGGTTTCTGGAGTTGAGACAGAGAAGAGGTGGTGGAGGAATTCCTGTAATCTGGCATACAAGGATTGTTGTGGCTTCCTCCCCTTCCTAATTTGGAAGGTTACAACAGAGCATGCAATTGTCAGTGGGGAGTTTGGGGTTGGGTGGAGAAGGGCTAAGGACGATAGTGTATGTACTGCTTTTACAGATACCTGAATCACAGCCTTTCAAACACACAATGCAGTGTCATAGGAACATATCTGAAAAAGTACTTAGTACCAATGGCAGTATAACTAGGTGACCTTTACTGGCAGTCAACTAGCAAATTATTTCTGCAATTAAAGCAGGGCTTTTTAACAGATGCAGTATAATATCCTGTTTCAGAATGACACTGTTCCTTAAAAATGTTTGTATCTGAATCATCAACTGGTAGGTGACTGAATAGTATCCTTGTGAATTATTTTAGAAAATAGATGCATACCTTAGTAGCAATTGTCATGGTTCTGAAAAAACTCCAGAGAAGGATTTATTTTCCTAGTGCTATAATGAAAATGTCACTACACTTGTATACTGAGCAAGGGCAAAATGAAAAAGTCAGTGTGATGTTTTGGATAGAGACAGTTATAATATCAGAGGCTAACACTAGATGGCTTATAAAACAGTTCAGACCAATAACAACAGTGACTCTTATGCAAACAAGCCCCATTCAGTTAAATTTAAGAGTCTACAGTGTATGTAGAATGAGAACTTTGTACAGAGTAGTAGTGTAGAGTTCCAAAATATTGAGTCATGTGGATCATAGGGAGTTTTCTCGTTAGTTCACTATGGGACTTATTACTTGCTTGCTCATAAAAGAGATGCATAAAAAAAGGAGACACTACATCTCAAATTTCTACATAACATAAAAGGAAGAAATGCTGTTCTGCTATTCCTTCTGGTTTCCATGTTGAGCAGTATCTTCTGCAGTAAACCTTCAGTTCATCCACACACACACCTTTCTCTCTCACACACACGCGCACACACAATGCTTAACTTCCTCTAGTCATACCCATTGCCATCTTCTTCCTACTTCCCTTTGGGGATGGGCTACAGCTCATAGTTAGAACATATGTTCTGCATGCAAAAGGTACCAGGTCCAATCTCTGGTACCTCAAGTTAGGACTGGGAAAGACTTCTGCCTAATACCCTGGAAAGCCACTGTCACTCAGTGTAGGGAGTACAGAGCTAGATGGGCCAATGGTCTGACTTGGTATATATATATAAGGTTGCTACCTATGTTCCTATGATGGATAGATTGCAAGAGATTGGTGGATTACGCATCTTTATGATTCTAATAGTCTGACATGGTGTGTTAAGCAACTTTATGACTGAACATTCATACATGTCCCTGCATATCACCCTTCAGTACTTGAGTTGGAAAACTTTGGCAATGTACTTACTAGTTTGTTAGACACCCTAAATTCCTGGCTCCAGTAGGTGTTAATCAAGTTGCCTGCATCCAGCAAGGGTTAAAATCTAAGCCAGGCCAGTCTCCTGATGTAGTAACTGGCTGGGAGATTAAGAAAGCAAAAGGAAGGTAATAGCCCATTAAGAAAACTATGGAGAAGGGCCAGAAGGCAAGTGGGCAGGGCCCCTTTCTCCAACTCCTAAATAAATAGTGAGAAGGCAAAGGTAGAGTTGGAAGTAGAGTCTTTAGAGTTGGCTGTGACATGACCAAGGGGGGAAAGTTAGAGAGCTACAGCTGATATTGATGACATCCGAGGCTGTGGCTATGGGAGAAACAAGAACATTTTGGGGTGTTAATGTTGTAGAGACTGGGGTGGCATGTAACAATACCTTTCATTCTGACTGGCACATTATTTTCTAAGTAGCCTTTTACCTAACCAAATGGGTTTACTTGTAATCCTAGGGTTTCTTATTGTGCACTACAGTACTTTGATAATCACTTTAGGCTCACACATATTTACTAGTTTGCGTTTTTTCTAGAACTGCACAGATGACAGTCTGACCAGAACTAAAAGAGAAGTCCCACCCTTTTCTAGTCACATGGTATCTTATGGCCCTATAAAGCGAAAGGTGGCAGATAATGAAGAGACGAATGTTGGTAAGTGGCTAAAAAAGTGCATGCCTTAAAATATAAATCTTCAATAGAGTTACAGAGAACAATAGTGGTTCTCTTTTGCAGCATACAAATGTCCAATCTAGTAGAATAAAGATAATGGATGGAATTCAACATCATGCTTGATGAATATCCTCCCTAAACAATCATTTCAGCTTACCAGACAGAACCACCCACATTCTCACCCCCGTGTACTATTCTGGGGGGATGTGGGGAGGAGATGGGGGAAAACCTTATTGAGTAAGCAGAAATCTTTGTGCAAAAATTAAAAAACAGCAATTAAGCAACATCAATAAAAAATCCTAAGGTTAATAATATAAGAAGTGGTTCATCCTCCATTCCCAGAAGAATGACTTTAAACACATTGAGAACTCACCTAAGTGACTGGCCAGTAAATGTGTATGCCTGCAAGTTCCATATTCAACATCTCCAGGGAAGGAGAGTCGGCAAAGACCTCGGCCTGTGATCCTGAAGAGCCATTTCTAGTCAGAGTAGACAATACACTGGGCTAGATGGACCAATGATAAGCACAGTGCAACTTCATGCATTTGTAGCAAACACCTCAGATCAGGATATTCCCCTCTTGCTGCCATCTGGTGCAGGTGAAATCCACGTTGCTGCTCTGTTTAAAGCAGCATGCAAATGCAATTCCAAGTTTTATAATGGTTAACATTATTTCACACATTAGATTTGGTGCGAAAGTATTCACTTTTCTGGAAATCGTTCTGCTTTCTTTCAGACAGAGGAAAACTTCTACCAGTAGACATTTTGATCCTTAGTGGAATTCTGATGGCTGTACTGGTGACAACTGTAATTTTTGGGAACCTTTTTCTTCAGTCACGGAGGTCCTACCCTACTATGCAAGCACAACTAACAATGTCCCGTTTTCTCAACTCTGAAGTACCATCATGATTAACTGTTCCCATATGTTTACATATTCTATAGAAATCTACTGATATTTTTTATCTAGCTACAAGTAAAGATTACCCAAAGTAGGTAAATAATAAATGTAAGTGAACCTACAATTTGAAGACCACTCCAGATGTGAACTGTATTCTCAACTTCTCATGCACAAAAAATGCCCTGAAGATTGTATATATGGGTACATTTTGCTGTGTTCATGCATGTTCTGATGGAATGCTTCTCAGTATAATCGCTGGGTGAGTGTGCATGACCATGGATGAGTGTGTGCTCACTATACTTGATAAGCTGGATGCTGACTGCATATTTTTTTCCCTTCAGAAAAGTGTTATCCACGTAAGAAAAATTTCATGTTTGTATAGTCATTCCTCCATTACATACGTTAGATACATGTCTCTCAGGAAAAACATTTATTTTCTGAGATTTCTGCCCCCCCCCCCCATGGAAGCAGTCAACAAGTCAGCTGTCATTTCATTTTTAATGCATGACACCATAATCCTAAATGTTATAGGTATGATCTGCTGCTCACTCAGATGAAAACTACAGCTTTCCTACTGTTTGCTATAAAATGGCTTATGGTGTTATTAATTGCTATCAATTGTCCTCAATAAGCAAAGCATTGTTTAATAGCAGAAACTGGTGAAATTGTGTGACCCATCTTCCCTTTACTCCTTTCCCCGCTCTGTGCTGCATCCAAGAGTTATGGAACAATTCTGCAAGTACAGTACTTGCTAATTTTATGAACTGTTAAGATTGGTCTGAGCTACTTAAGAGAAAGATAATAGAATTGTTTCTAAATAAACACTGATCTACTGCTAAAAGGTTTGTAATGCTGAATGAAACAATCACTCAGACCTTATTTCCCTGACTACAATATTTATCACAACCTCCAGAAAGGTAGCCATGCCCCCTCTGTAGCAGCAAAAACAACATAAAAGAGGTGAAGATAAACTGTTAACATCTTACTGTGACAACTACAGCAGCATGCTTAGTACACTCACTCATATAAACCCACTATTTTCTCAAGTCCAAGTTGATGCTACAAAGAATACCTTTATCGAGAATTTAGCTAAGCAGGATGTAAGCACAACACAGACAAAATTGTTATGGATTCTCCTGTCCACAGGTTCCAGGAGAAATGGATCCCTTCAGTAGTAAAAGGGGTATGCCCCTTTGTCCTGAAAAGATGTCTGGGGGGTGGGGAATGCATGCTTTGATCCCTGTCTCCACAGTCCTTCTGGTGGCAGTGAGCTCCAACCATCTTTACCATCCATCTTCAGGAGAATGGGCTTTATCAGCACAATACATTTCTTTATAGTTCAACAAGTCACCATGTAACTATAATTCACAGCAGCTATTCCATCAGACTCCAGGGGTCTGCTGAAACCAGCAACGTTTGGCTCTTCTTGAAATTCTTCTATTCCAGCTGGTCATTACAAGAACTCTGCATTTAAGAAACAGTGCTTGAGTTTTCTTTTTTTTAACTCCCTCTCAAATTCTTTTCTTTTTGGGGATAAAAATAATTTAAATAAATAAATAACCTGTGGACCTCCAGACGTTGTTGGACTCCAACTACCATCAGCCCCAGCCAGCATGGCCAATTGTCAGATATGATATCCAGAGGACCACCCTTGTTTTATAGGTTCCCTAATGCAACATATATTCTCACAAGGTGCTGGCAAATGGGTGAAACAGATTATTATCTAATGATAACCGGTACTTTAATATAATAAATATCATAATTCTAACACGATACTTTACTCAGTCACATAAAAACCCAGCTGCGCATATTTGCAAATGAAATTTGGCATCTTCTGGGAATACAAGAAAAATCTCATTTATTTGAGGAACATTTGGTCTACTGCAAATAGTAACTAGAACAAGTAGTAGTAGCAATTCTACAGAAGGAATACAAATGCAGATAGTAGAATAGCAACAGAAAATATGGAGGAACATACCCTCAGACCATAGTAGCTAAATTAGCTAATGCTTCAGACATTTTGACAATCGGCACACACAAAACATGAACAAATTAGTTGTGCTTCCAAGTAACATGAAGGAATTTGAACATCTTTTTTTGTGAGACTGTGATCCATATCCAAACCCAGCAAGGCCAAAAGCCTCTCATGTCTAGGGACATATCTTTGCCAGTTTTGGATATGATTACTGTACTGTATTTCAAAGTAAGGAAATGACACCATCAACAAACAAGGTGTAATGATAGTAAGCAGAAATCCAAGTACCCTGTAAGTGGAGATAAGAGGTTCAGAAAAATACCAGCAAAGAGTTGAACCTATGACAGCAGCCTTCACCCCAGAATCTTTCAGTAGCAGAATAGTGGAAAATGCAATAATGCAGAAAAGTGCCTCTGTCAGAGTGCCTAAGCCAGCAATTGAAAAGAGTGAGGCAGTCTCATTTTAGGAGGACAATGAAGAGGTACCATGGAAATTGTCTTTCATTCTTGTATTTTTACTATGTGGCAAGATAGGTAGATCGGTCAAACTCTTGGGGAAAAAAATAAAGAAACTTGAAGCAGGGCAGACCTCCCCCTTGCCCGCACGTACTACCATGCCACGGGCCTTCTCTGGCAGAGGAAAGGACTTTTCCTTCCGCACAGCATCGCTATATATCCCATTGCATCTGCATGCAGTAGAAATAATGCCTTTCAGGAAAAAAAGTCCGGTTCCCCGGTCCCTTCCCTCATCATATATGAAGCAGAGCGTGTGCGAAAGAAGACTGGAACCGGGGAGCAGCAGTCGCTTCTTCAGAAGCAAATTCCAGAGTATGGCTGCAACAGCCTTAATTCCGTAAGTAATAAGGAAGATGATGATGATAACAAAATAAAACTATTCCCGCAATAGTTGCTTGCACTCCTCCGGGGCCATTATCCTCCGGGACGATAACTTATTTGTTTTAAGTTAGCATTATTCCCTGATATAATGGCCGCGAATAAAATGCAAGGCGCCCTTGTACTGTATTTTACAATAAGTGAGAGCGACGCGGAGGCGTCGCCGAACTCCGGGACAGCCTCGGTCACGCTCCCCCGGTGGGAAGCTCGCTTCCCTTTCGCTGCGTCACCGGCGCTGCCGGCCGCAAGGACTCCCGTTGCTCCTCCTCCTCCCTCCTTTACGACAGCCGCTCCCCCCACCGCCACCGTGCAGCTGGGGAAGAGAGAACGCGCGCGCGCGAGCGAGCGGCGTAGCCGGAAAGCACCGCTGCGAGCCTGCTCTGGCAAGTCCTCCGCCCCACCCCTCACCGGAACCGGATCGAATCTTCAGGGCGTCCGGGGGAGCGGGTGCCTCTCTCGCCTGCTCCTCTCTCTTCCTCCCTCCACGTTCGAGCTGCTTTACGCGCAGGAGGCGGGAGAGCGACGGAGCGGTGAGTCGTGTGTGTGTGTGTGTGTGTGTGTGTGTGTGTGTGTGAGAGAGAGAGAGAGAGAGAGAGAGAGAGAGAGAGAACGAGAACACGGACGCGGGACGGGACGCATCTTGAGGGCTTTTCTCTCTGTCTGTGCTGCCCTCGGTGGGCTCGAACTACGGCTGCTGCTGCTGCTGCTGCTGCTGCTGCTCCCTGCCGGCCGACAAGTAAACAAATGGCGGCTGGCAGGGAGGTGGGTCGGTGCGTGGAGCTGCGGGGTCCCCCTCTGGCTCCTGCCTGAGCAGGACGGGCCCGGCCTGGTCTGGGGCGGTCAGCTCACCTTCTCGCAGGGCTGTGAAGCGGGGTGGGAGTGATGGCGGTCGTCGGGGGGCCGGAGGGGGGGCAATGACTGGCTGACAGCTGGCGCGGTCCTTTCTGAGGAGGCCCCGGGAGGTGCTTTCCTTGGGGCAGTGGCGCTGCTGCTTTTGCCCCCCCCCGTTGTGTTTAAAGACGGGTCTCAAAGGAGGGTAGGGGTGGGTGCCAGGGAGGGAGGGGGAAGATACGCCTGTGGCGCTGGCTCCTTCCCTTCTCTTCGCTGCCCGCCCCTCCTCTTCTCTCTTTCCCCTTCGGTGTAGATGGAAACAATGGACAGAGGGGAATGGACCGCCTCCTCCTTGAGCCGATTACTTAGCATGGCTACGGCAGTAATATGCGGAGCTGCTCAACCACACACACACAACACACACAGACGCCCAGCTCCCAGTGGTCAGAAAAGCCCTATTGTGAGTTGGGGTGTGTTGGTGCGGCTGCTGCAGGGCATCGTCCCCGCCTCAAGGGAAGGTGTTACACAAATTAGTACAGAGAAGCGTGTTCGATTCACCGGTGGGGATTTCCCTGGGTTCCTATATGGGTGTGTGTTAAAAATAAATGGTTAAATGCAAGGGCAGTTCTGCCCTAGATGACTTGGCTCCATTGAGGGTTGTCCTGTGGTTAAGCCTGAGCCTTAAAAGGAGACAGCATCGTTCCCTATGTTAAACATGTGGGAGGGAAGGAGTATGGCTCTGCCTGTCACTTGTTATAAGGAGGAATAGAACACAATGGAAAGCGGTATTGATTCTTGGAATAGCTTCTTCTTGAAACGTTTCCCCTACATATCTAATGTGGAAGAGTCTGTAATAATCAATTGCCTATTGAAAATGAATGGATGGGTATAATGTTTTGTAAACGTTTGTAAGCTGAAAGCAGAATGGAGTAAAAGCTACAGTTTGGGAAAGGAGACATTGTAGTAATTGTGAAATAAGAGAACCTTGTCAGATTTTTGAAAAGACATCAAACAATGACCATAGGGACTATTGTTCAGAGAGGAATATGAACACTACTTTAGTTCTCTCAAAGAATTTCCCTGTCACATTTTGTTGGCATCTACTGTAACAGTACAGTTTGTAGTTTTTGTGCTGCGTAGTAAAAAAAAAAAATTGATTGTGAAAGAATATAGCTGGGACTTGAGTTATGCTGAAGTACCGGTATATGGCTTAAGCCTGAACTTAAAAAGAGTGGTGGGGGATAATCCTGTAATAAAACATTATCAAATGTGAAATTCTTTAAGCGACATGGTTTGTATATATATATCTGATAATTCTTATTTTATCTGAAATAAGTTGTTACAATTGTAAGCAGCTCTTTGAAAATAAGTCTTGGAGTCATTCAGTATTTGAGGTTTGGCACAGAACTTCTGTATTCACAAACTTTAACCTTTTCCTTCAGCTTCTCCCTACATCCTTTATTTTGGGTGCAATAAAGGGGTGGCAGATGTGGTGACTGGGTGGATAACGTAATATGTATGTGTTTAAGCAAGCTTTGAGGCAGCTTCCTATTTTTACATACTACTTTAATGTCTCTTAAAGATGTCCTGCAGTACTTCCAGAGTTTTCAGAAATTACATAGCTTTGGAAACCATATGGAGAAACTATTGCCCAGCTGTAGTACATTAAGCCATTAGATCTGTGAAGTTGTTTCTGAAAACACTTCAATCCCAACCACATTTTTCAAGATTAAGCCCATTTGATTTTAAAGGAATTTACTATATTAAATAGCAATTCATGGGCAGTAACACCTTGGGGTGGGGGTTCTCTCCACATTATGTCATACATCAGATTATATTCACAATCTAGAAACTGTGACAGACAGCTACAGGCTATAGACATGCTGCTCTATGCAACAAGCTTTGTGTTGAGCAGAGTTTGGGTGCTGACAGCTCTTGCTGAGATGGCTATTGGTGTCTGGAATCTGTTTCCATCAGACCTAACCACATTGACCATCTGTTCAAAGCTGCATGTGTTTCTCCAATCCAGCAAGTAGCAGCAAACTTTACAGCTATTGAAGCTGGATGCAGATTTTTCTCTGTGTATCATCTTTTCTCTGTGCGTTGTCTGTGCCCTAGGCCCCAATATAGAACTCTTTCTGTAGGTGCAGATGTTAGAACAGGGCATATCAGCAAAAACAAGCCAGAATATTTAGTAAACCAGTATCTTGTTTTTAAATTAAATCCAAAGTCTGAAAGTATCCATTGGGCTACAGATATTTAAAATAAAAACAAATAGGTACAAAACACACTCGGTGTCCAGAACCATAATGAAGGAATGTAGGCAGTATCTGCATAATTGTGAAATATTGAAAACACATTGCCAAGTGTTTTAGCTACTAGCATTTTGAGAGAACTGACCACTTTTATAATATTTTAATCTAAATTTCATAAGCACCCTTAATTTCTATCAAGTGAAAACTGACAATACTATTAGCATAAGCTGTAAATGTGTGGTACAGTGTAGAATATATAGATATACCTGAAGGAGCGTCACCATCCCCATCGTTCTGCCCAGACACTCAGGTCTAGCACTGAGGGCCTTCTGCGGTTCCTTCACTGTGAGAAGCGAAGTTACAGCGAACCAGACAGAGGGCCTTCTCGGTAGTGGCGCCTGCTCTGTGGAACGCCCTCTCATCAGATGTCAAAGAAATAAACAACTATCTGACTTTTAGAAAACATCTGAAGGCAGCCCTGTTTAGGGAAGCTTTTAATATTTGATGAATTATTGTATTTTAATATTTTGTTGGAAGCTGCCCAGAGTGGCAGGGGAAACAGCCAGATGGGCAGGATATAAATAAATAATAATAATTATTATTAAGCTTGAAAATAAGGCATTAGTAAATGGGTGGCTATGCACCACAAGATACATGAAATAGCCTTTACTACAGGGTTGGGGAACATTTTGGGGGGGTTGAGAGCTTCAGTGGTTGTTTAGAGACGTGTTGGAGTTGCATTTGGGCAGGAGCACAGGCAAAACCAAAAGGAGGTGGGATCTGAACATCCAGTTAAATAAATTGTTTCAGAAACCCCTACCCTTGAATATTAAAACTAAGATTAGAGAATTAATGTTAACACAGGCATAAGTCTGATAGTGCTCCCTGACATTATTATTTTGATATTTGCTTTCTTTTGTTTGTAACTATATCCACACCTTCCTTAATGGTTTTATTACTGCCATTTGCCACTTCACTTTGTTTGTATTTTTATTCCTTTTATTTGGAATGTCACACTTCCATGTTTGTGTCCATTCATTCCCTCCCCACATTTTTAAATTACTTTTGTTTTCTTGAGCTGTTTCCTTTCATTAATTGTGAGGTGGGAAGGGGTTTATTTTCCCCCTCTCCTTTGCAAAACAGACATGTCACTATCTGATGCTCTTAATTCGAGAGCAGCAGCAGGCAACCATAAAGTACACAAGACAGACTGCACAGTAGACTTTCAACCAAATGTGCTTATGGTCAGAAGGAAAGACAATAGCAAGGGCTATAGGACCAGCACTGAGTTCGGTGCTGCAGTGCAGAAGATGAAAATAAAGTTATGGGTGACAGAAAAGGCAAAAATAAGATTATAATGCACTGGTGGGGTAAATTTAGCAGTGGAGGTAGAGGGCAACCAGTTGAATGCAGATTTCTTTCCTATGTATAGTTACAACTATCCTGGGTTTTATTTTGTACATTTCTTGCAAACTCTGGATGTCTCTAAAAATGTTATTTTGAGGAAAAACGAACCTCTCCCTTTTCTAAATTTATGTTAATTTCTAGACGTAATGTTTGATAAATTGTGTAAAAAATACTATGTCCTCAGTGTTGTGTATAAAATAATATGTCCTCAGTGTCTCAGATTCCAAGCTATATAAGTGGCTTCTTTAGGGCAAGTGCAACTACAGAAATTAACAATTGGCAGACTATAGTGTAACGTGTGTGGTAGATTTCTCACCCGAGTCCTAAAGCTGAATGTTTCTTTTAACGATTACCTTTGTGTAAACACAGTACTGTGCAAAGCTATAATCCTTAAATGCAAATAGAGATGAAACGTCAATTTAGTTGTAGCATTTAACAGAGAAGGAAAAGTTTCATCTATAGGTCAGGTATTTTCAGTGTTGATGTATTAGAATAATGGCATGGATCATCGACAATTCGTACTAATTACAGAAGTGACTATTCTTAAGATGCCAGAATTTCACAGAAACCTGGCCAGATCATAAGGAAGCCCTCTTTCTCAGTGCAGTGAACTGGACGATAGTCTTGGACACTTGCAGTCTGTGCTGCTCTGATATTTGCCTCATCTTGCTTCATGCTTCATCATGACTCCTGTGTTCCAGTTCCTGTTCAGAGATGCTTATAATTATGGCACATGACTAGTAAGAAAATCTAGGCCATGTGGTGTAATTGGGAGAGGAGAAGGCAGAAAATTTCTGGAGCAAACTGCAAAGCCTATGGTGCCTGAAACCAAATGAGGGATTGGGTATTTGGCTGGAGAGCAAAGGGCCCTCAGGCTACAATCGTAATATTCTATGGATGCAGTTTAAAAACCTGGAACTTATACACAGCTATTCTTGACTTCATGGGCTTTTTTACATTTAAGTGATCAATTGTTTTCCCCCAACTCTAGAACAGTTGTCTCTTTAAGAACAGTTGTTCTTAAAGAGAACCCTCTCCCTTAAATGTTTCATACGCTACTTCTGCACAGCTGCTACATGTGAGGAGAAATGTGCAGAAACGTGTTACACATTAAATTTGACTCTTTGCTTTGGTTCCTATGCTAATTTAACCAAGTACTGCTTCTGTGTCTGATCTATCTGAGTTCTTTTTTTTCTGCTATGGTTGTGTAACAGCCTACTATACCAAGTACTTAGGAAAATAAAGCATGTGATAATGAAAGCGGATCTGTCAGAAAGATACTTTTTATCTTTTAATAAAAAGATATTTTAAAAACATATTTTTAAAGCAATTATGTTTACTGAGACATTAAGAAAACCAGTTATTCTGAAATGCCATCTCAAAACTAAACATTTGTAATGAAATGATTGTAATCTAGTAATAAACTTAAAATTCTAATTGAAAATAGTGAAATAAACAGAATCCTACGTCACCTAAAAAGCAAAGACAGAAAAATAAAATTAGATATTTTATCCCATTCTTTGCTTGACTTGTGTGTAGTATATGTATGTGCAATAATAAGGAATTTATTGCCTACTTTTGAATGTGCTAAATATTGTAAAATGAAAGTCTATTGTAGAAATATTTCCATTGTACATGAATTTATAGACTAAGGTAACAGTAACAAACAATATGCTATGATTTTCTTCCTGTCACTTTGTTGGCCAGATACTGAAATTAATTACAGTTTCTGGAGGCAAGATAGAGGGTTTGTAGTATCAGCTGTACCAATAGTCTTAAGGTATGTAAATTTAGAAGCCCAGCCATTCTAAAAAGATATTTGAAATGGGAAATCAGAGCTCACGTTGTGGTAGGGGATTGAGATGTTCACAGCAGTGATCCCAGCTCAGACTTTAAAACTGAACATTAGGAAGAGGAAAAGAAGAGGATGATGAAAGGTGCTGACGTGGAGCTCTTGGTGTGATTTAATTTTGATCTGAATTCTGAAAATGGGCAGAAATAATTTAGAACTTGTAAGCAATATTTTTGAGCAATTGATTTTACAAACTAATCTGAAATACTACTTACTGTTAAGAGGCTTCAGCACATTACCGTAGTTTTGCAATCCTGAATTTACACCTGTTTATGAACTATGATTTGTGAGGGGCTGCTAAGCTCATATCAGACCATACTTTGAACTGATGCAGGTTTCCACAGTACAGCCTGGGCTCACTGTGATTTGCTGTTGCATCTGAATTCAGAACCACACTTCCATGGTTCTGTCTCAAGAGGCTTACCAGTACTTCCTCATGGAGGTGGGAGTAAATTTATGAACTAGTGAAGTTGAGTTCTAAGCAGATGAAAAACACAAGAAGACAAGCAGCTCTAAAGCACAGCTTACTTGTTCTGAAAGTGCAAACCATGGTGTAGGGTAGGTTCTGAGTTGCACCTAACACAAACCAGAATGTTTGATGTCTCAGTTAACCAATTCGTAAGAGATTACCATATCACCGACTTTTAAACAGTTATCTTAGTGTACTTTATTAAATGTATGAAACGGTTGAAAAATACACACTGACATGTTGTTAAAATTCCACTGTTCAAAGTTTAAAGTGTAGCTATAGTAACTGGATACACAAGAAGCAGAGAAGGATTGAATTACACTTTGAATACCAAGAGCTTTCTATTTCAAGTCATTATTATGCTCTTAGTTGTTCATACAAACATTGGTCATTGGGTTGTTTGCTGCAGCTGGAATTTTAGTTTTGGCAGCAGACGTTCCAAACACACTTTGAGAGCTCTAGTCAGCTGATTGTAGTATGTACAATAACATCAGGTGATCTGTACCTTCTGAGAGCAGTGTACATCTCACCAGAACTGTGTGTATTTTTAGGTTTCTTGGTTGGTAACAGGCAAGCACGCATACTTCAACATCTCAGATGAACTGAACCCAGTTGCTGACATTGCCTAATCAGAAATGAGCAGCTGTTCTGCCTAGGTTTGTTCATTAGTAAGAGACCAGTATATCAGAAGCTGTTATCTTACCGTACTGATTGGTCAATAAGACTGGGTTTCATAATGGTCAATAAGACTGGGTTTTGGTGAGCAAGTGTCTAGGAGCGGGTTGAAATATGTTTCCCATGTTTGTTTCACCAGAATTGTAATTCAACTACCTTGCTCTTCCAAGTGAATGTAGTGTAGTTAGTTCTATGAAAAATAATACTTTGAATTGTTAGAATTTTAAAAGGTACGGTGTTGGCACTTGCAGGTTTTGCAGGCCCTTTCTCTAAGATACCAGTGCTGGCAACCAGCAAACAGGGATTGGGAGGGGAATTCTTGGAAAATAATGCACAGGCGTTGTGTGCATACTTGCTTTAAAAAGAACTGAAAACCTTGTAACAATTTGACCACAGCATCAAATAAAACAATCCAAAATAAAACATCACTGGAGTATACAAATACATTCAAAGGAGCATAATTAACAGGAAACTGAAATATTCTCGTAAACATTCAAAAAGAAAACATTACTAAAGGAAGTCAAATATAAAATGTACATTTAAAACAGCACAATTAGCAAAAGAATAAAATATTATCATAAGCCTAGAAGATATCTACTGCTGTTGCTGCCAATCTTGGTTCATGGTGAGCAGCGACTGGAAGCTGAGGCTTGATGACCTAGGTCTGCACTAAGAGGTAGCCAAGATGGTCTCTGGCCTCTTAAGCAGCCTCAGCTTTTGTAGCTAGAGTCCATCAGGGTCCCATCCTCTTAAGCCAGGTGGAAAAAGACAGGGAGCAGGTCTTGCAGGACTCTCAGCCAAGAGTCCTGCAATTCTCTGCTCCTAAACCAGCATACAAAATCATTTTTATTGGTAGAACTGAGCTAAGGGCATTGGTTAACTTTTTCCCTGAACATCACCACATAAATTGCTCTACCAGTATGTTGTTTCCTTTCCTTCTTGTTCCAGTGTGCTTTCTTTGTGTTCTTACTTCTCGATCACTTCTGTTTCTCTCTCCATATACCCCTTCCTGTCTCACTATTAATGCAGTGACCTGTAACAGCTTCTTCTTGCTATTCTTTGAAAGTACTTTCTGACTTCTAGGAATTGGAATAATATTTGTCCAACCCTGTAAACTATTTTAAATGCATGCTTTTCAGAGGTGGAGCTTTAAAAACAAATTGTTAATTATGCATATAATTCATTTTGAGATGCCTGTTGAGAAATAATAAAATATTGGTATAAAAAAGAAAATTCTACCGGTCACAATTTATGGACAGAGTTCAAATATGATGTTTGAGTAGCATTTATGGGATTTACTGTCACATGCACTGAACTGAAACACGAGATCATCACATCTGACTGTGGAAACTGGTTTAGTACCTGGATTACCAGGAATTAAAATATTACAACCATGAAAAGAACGGCATGGTACTGCATTGTGAAATACCAACAAAGCACTGCATTCTATTATCAGTTGTCTGGTGTTCTATAAATTTAACTTACCTGGATGCTAAGTATATTTACTTTCACTTTTTTTTTATTTTAATAGAACTTACTTCCATGAAAATGTGCTTTGAATTGCAATATTGAAAATCATAACAACAGTTTATATGCCCACATGTTTTGTAAAACCCCAGTGACTTATTTGTTAAGGGAGTAGTGGAGTTTAGAACAGAAAAGTGTGTGTGTGTGTGTGTGCGTGTGCATGTGCGCATGCTTATTCCATTCTGTGCTTACTGCTTCTGAAGCAGCTTCACAAAACACAGCTAAGGTGCATTGGTATATAGCAGGCTGTTTCCACAGTTGATTGCAATGTCCACACATGGACAACATCTTCTCTGCTAGTCTAGCAAAAAACTTGCCTTGTGAAAGAACGTTAATAATTTTTAAAGTTTACATTGGTGTTAAGAAGATTGTGTGTGTGTGTGTGTGTGTGTGTGTGTGTATCTATATTTTCTAATCAAGTCAGTATACTATAAGTAAAGGTTGATATTATTTTTTAAAAATTAACTTTACTGAAAATGATTTGTTACAGGACAAAATCAACCAGAACTCTATTCCAGCAATAACAAACTGGTAAGTAAGCTCTTATAACAAGGGGGCTGGAGGATGGGGGGTGGGGAGAAAACACAAGGAAATACATTGAATGGGAAAACTAATGGTGGGGAAACTTCATCAGATATGCTGCTATCATAATTGGATGCTTTCAACCATAAGAGTTTATCAATTTTGTAGTTCTTGCAATAGATGTAATTAGCAGTGTAAGTCACTGAATTTTCTCATCTCATAAAGGGGGAGAAAGGGATATGATAACTCATAGTTTCTGATATCTGATTCTGTTTCTTCCTAGTTTTCTTAGCTGTGGGATTATCCTCATCTGCATATTATAGGAATGGAGTCTACACAGAAAAGTCTCATTGCTCTGTTGTCCCTTCGAAGGTCTTGATTTGGTGAGACAGTTTTCCTGATCATAGGGATGTTCAAAACCAGTACTGAACCACTTCTTGAGCAAGAGAAGATAGAGCTGAAGCTTGAAAAATGACATCTTGCTATTTTGGTTGCGTTTATAAGTAGCAGAATTTGCTCTAAGGGCTGGTGTATTTGAATGGCTTGTGAGCTGAGGAGTTCTTCCATTTGTTGCAAGTTCACTAGGTGGCTTTAGCCAAGCTGATTTTTATTTATTTAAAGCATTTTTATCCCACTCTTCTGCCAAAAGGGCTCCCAGAGTGGCTTAGAACTAGAAAACAACCTTACCCACAGACCTACAATCCAAAACAGGGATGAGGAGCTTTTCAGCCCAAGGACCACATTCTCCTCTGTGTGAACCTCATGTCAGTGGTGGGCAGGGCGAGAGACAAAAACGAGCAGGGCAATGAATGTGAATTTTACCTTTGTACCAGTAGGTTAGTTTTTACACACTTGCACACCCCTACCTTTCTTATCTAGGACCAGGTAAAGAGGCCTGAGGTTCCCTGTCCTTGATCTAAAAATACATGGCACAGAAGGCAAAGAGATTGAGAGGGAGGAGGAATAATAATAATAAAAAAAGAAAATTCCACTAATTCTTAAGTTCCTGAATCCCTTTGGGGTGGAGCTGCATTGAATGATTAATACCCACCTTGGATTATCTGAAATATGGCTTTTTTAAAAGTTAAGCTGAATTTTGTGCATATATTGTCACAATTTTCATCTTTGGACCTGAATCTTTTTATGGCTCTCTTCTTTGTGTGTGGTGCCTGCATGGTTTTGGAGTAAGACCAAGTATGATTCTTTACTGCATCTGTTAATTTCATCCTTGAATGACACATGAGTAAAGCAAGAGACTAGAATACTGTTAATGCCATATAGGACTCCTCAATGATGCCCTCTTTCTTTGGTATGATGTTATTGTCAAAGTGATGGGTGTCAACCTTTTTCTATTTCAGGGACTCTCCAAATCTTAGAGGAGCAAGTTCAAGTACGTATTGACAAAATTTGGTTTATTTGAAGAATACAGTTCTTAAATTTGGTGGCGAAACATTTGGGCTTAAAATACATTTTTGGTTTCTTATGCTTTTAGTTTTTTATTGGCTTATTCAGGGGCCAGTTTTTAATTCAGAGACAGCGTAGTAAGGCACATGTTGGATTTGAATGGGAGGTGCATTGAAAACTTCTTCACAGCCATAACCACATTTCTTGTAATGTGCTTGTAATGTGCTTGCAATGTACTTGTTAAGATAAAATTCAATAGTCCTCTGTATGAATCCTGAACTTAGTTGGGAAAGGATTGATACAATGTGATTAGGCTGTTACCATTTATCACACTCTACTGAAACATATCAGTAGGCCTTGACCTGGGGTCATATTTTCAAAGCATCTACCTTCAAGTTAGTTTTTATGCATTTAAGAGGTAGATATGAGATATTCCTCATTTTTAGTATTTTCTAGCACACCAAATTCTCCTGCAAAAAATATATAAAAGAGATCAAGAATTTGGGGGTGCAATTACATTGTTTAGCTTGTAAAGAACCCTTCCATCAGAGGATCTTAGCAGGTATATATATTCAACTTGTGTGTGGTATTAGACAAACGTGAAAGAACTCATTGCTGACTTTATGTTTGTTGGGAAGATACATTCTTAAGCCTAGATCAAACAGTTTTTCTGTAGTGCCTTTTTATAGGTCTTGTGCAGATACACAGGTGTGTGTTGGTGAAGAGCTGTACAAGGTATTGAAGTCCTTGAAAATTCATATTAGCTGATTATTCATTATTTGATCACTAGAGGGAGCTAAAATACCATTTTGAAATTTAACATAATAAACAAAGAGCTTCTTTGTGTAACTATCAAGTAACTTTCGTCTTAGCTTGAAAACCTTGTTTGCTGCATTTGTATACGCCCAGACAATATCCTATTTTTGCAAATTTGTTTTGATGTTATCTAGGGTTTGATCAAAATCTATCTTGGAAACAGGTGCCACAGGACTTTGCAGCGGTGAAGTGATTTTGTCACCATGTTTACACTGTCAGCGGGGGGAGGACTTCCTACTGTGCCTGCTTTGAGTGTGCCTGAACGCAAGTAAGTTTCAGTGCTCCAGTGCTTTTAAAAACCACTGAAAAGGACTAGAAATGTCAATGTGGGATGGTAGTAAAATCCCAAACATATAAATTTTGTGGAACACTGAGTAGAGCTCCTAGGAAATAGTTTCTCTTTTGGAATAAATGAAATGCTTTTGAATACAAAGATTGACTGGCAAAACATGTGAAAATATGATTTTTTAATATGCAGTAGCCAAATCTCCTACATACAATGGCATACAATGTGCATACAATGGCACTTACAGATATTTTATATAACCAGGAGAGTACTTTGCTACAAGTCTGATGCTTGCTTAAAAACAAATATGGACATTTGGTCTGCTTTATCTTCCTCTTTTCCTAGAGCTGAACTTGCCACCGTGGAAGAACATCAACATCTACATTGCGTCAACTGTGTTAGTCGGCGTTGTATGACCAGACCAGAGGCTGGCATTTCCTGTGATTTGATTGGTTGTCCTTTGGTTTGTGGAGCAGTATTTCATTCATGCAAAGCTGCAGAGCATCGCCTTTTATGCCCACTTGAAAGAGTGCCTTGTCTCAACAGTGGCTTTGGCTGTCCATTTACTGTAGCCCGAAACAAAATTGCTGAACATCTAGAAATTTGCCCTGCAAGTGTGGTATGCTGCACTATGGAGTGGAACAGATGGCCTGTCAGTTACGCAGATAGAAAATCTTATGAGAATCTTAGTAAAGATGTTGATGAAGTTGAGCAGTTAGACATGGCTCTTGCCCTTCAGGATCAACGAATGCTCCTTGAATCTCTCAAAGTAGCAACTATGACATCGAAAACAGGTGATGAGGTGGTAAAATCCAGAGAACAGACTTCTGTTGCAGGTGCCCCAGATGCTGCACTTTCAAATGGCTTGATGCCTGTAGATGAAGAGTCTTATGGTGCACTTTATCAAGCTACTGTGGAAACGACAAAGAGTTTAGCTACAGCTCTAGATATCCTGAACACTGCTACTAGAGACATAAGCATGTTAAGCTCAAAGCTTGGCATTTCACCACCTAAAACAAGTGAAGATTTTCAGCCAAAAGAGCAAAATTGTAGTAGAATGCATAAAGTAGAACTTGACTGTCTAGATGAAGATAACATGGGAGCAGTTGGTGGTATTCACCTGGATATCTTGAATCAAAATGCGCAGTTGGAACAAAATGGCTCAAGTGACATTTGTTACGACACCATGCAACAGTACAATTTGAATATGGGTCTTGATACCTCTTTATGCAATGGCTTTCATGCAGACAATACAAGTGCAGATACACTGCAAGAGAGCAAAGAACTTGGTATGTGTAATTCTGACCAATCTAATGTAGCAAATGGTGTATGTAATGCTTCTCATGTTGAAGCATTGGGTTATTGCAGCCCTATTCCTGTAGCAACACAACTTAAGGAAGAATTACCTCTCCACAGTTTGTCTAACGGCACTGTTAATCATGTATATCTGCCACAGTACTGTAATGAAGAACTGATACAGAAACAAATTGAACAAGACAGACTGAGAAGCATAGATGTATTTTCTTTAATTCCTCATCGTACCTATAATTTCCTTGCAAATCACTACATATCTGCACCAAAGGAAGACAAAGCAGTGGATACATCAGATTTGGAAATAACAGAAGATCCTATGGGTCTTCATGGAATAGATTTAATCACAGCAGCATTACTGTTTTGTCTTGGAGACTCTCCCGGTGGTAGGGGAATATCTGATAGTCGTGTTATTGACGGATACCGTGTTGATTTTGGGACGCAGACGTTTTCTCTCCCTTCTGCAATTCTGGCCACAAATACAATGGTAGGGGAAATTGCTTCAGCCTCTGCATGTGATCATGCAAATCCACAGCTCTCAAATCCAAGCCCTTTCCAGACTCTTGGGCTAGACTTGGTGCTAGAATGTGTGGCTAGATACCAAACAAAGCGTTCAATGTTTACATTTGTTTGTGGACAGTTGTTTAGACGAAATGAATTTCCTTCGCATTTTAAGAATGTACATGGTGACATTCATGCTGGCCTCAACGGCTGGATGGAGCAGAGGTGTCCTCTGGCGTATTATGGATGTACATATTCTCAACGCAGATTCTGTCCTTCAACGCAAGGGGCAAAGATTATTCATGATCGGCACCTTCGGTCATTTGGGGTTCAGCCATGTATATCTACTGTGCTGACGGAGCCTGATAAGAGATGCTGTTTAGGATTGCGTAGTGACCACCTGAGTAATCTGCCTTTTGAAGTTCTACAACACATTGCAGGTTTTCTAGATGGTTTTAGTTTATGTCAGCTTTCACGAGTGTCGCGATTAATGAGGGATGTGTGCGGAAGTTTATTACAGGCACGAGGAATGGTCATACTGCTGTGGGAAAAGAGGACATACCCAGATGGAAGTTCTTCGTGGCAAATAAAAGAAAAGGTTTGTATGCATAACGATACATGGAATTGCCTTTACCTATGTTTTAGAATTAGTATGTTCTTTTGTCTATGGGTTGAGGTCTCCCAAGCATGGTGGGTCCTCGTCACTGCTAATAAAGATAAAAGAGGAACTAAAAGTAAGAATTGTGCTTTTTGAACAGGAAGCCTCTAGTGCCCCATAAACCCCGGGCTATGATCTGCCTAGTTCCCCAGCACTAGACAAACCAGTTGTGACCAGGTTAATAATTCAAGAGTATGAAAGCAAAGCAACAAAAATGTCTGCTGCGAGAAAGGCAAAAGACCCTGGAAGCAAATGGCCCCTTGGGAACACAGGTCAGATTCCTCCCTAGCCTTGTCAACCAGTGGCTAGTGAACACCTATAGCAAATAGAGTGGGCAGCAAAGTAATGAGAGTAAGCAAAGAAAACATTAGCCTGTGTGGTGTGCTAATTGATCAGAGATAAGACCAAAGCTGATGTATGGCCAAGGCAGTGAGACTAATGCTGGATGAGCCAAGTGGCACTGGACAGTGTGGGACCCTGGCTGAAGCAGGAGTTTGTAGTGAGTTTATAAAGAATTGGATCTGTAAAAGGTTATGATAGTGAACACAAGCTAAATATTGAACATAACTCTTTTCAGTAGTAAAACATAAACACAACCCTAATAAATATTTGTAGATGGGCTATCTCTGTAAGACTAGCACATTTGATCTAAAACAATTTGAGAATAAAAGAGCACCACATGGTTTAAGGGAATGCTGCGACAAAATCTGTGGATTAAGAATGTGTTAATAATGCCCTGTACCTTTAAAAATATTTATATCCTGCTTTTCATTAAAGATTGGTTCTTGAGGCAGCTAGTCATTAGGATCCAGTGTGGTTAAAATTGCCATAGAAGTTAATGTGTTTGTGGCAGGAGGAAGGATGATTGCTGATAACTATTATTTGAGTCTTTCATTTTGACTTACTATTGCCATAGCTTCTTATTGCTAAGAAAGAAGGATGCAGATGAAAGGTTTTCTGGTTGCCAAACCATTACACTTTAGTTCATAACATCTCACAGGCTTAATTGCCAGGAAGAACATTTCCCTCCTCCCCACACTCTTCACTTTTGGTGATAAGTGGCTAGTGTTACATCTACAGGTGAAACTCGAAAAATTAGAATATCGTGGAAAAGTTCATTTATTTCAGTAATTCAACTTAAAAGGTGAAACTAATATATGAGATAGACTCATGGCATGCAGAGCGAGATATGGCAAGCCTTTGTTTGTTATAATTGTAATGATTATGGTGTACAACTGATGAAAACCCCAAATTAACAATCTTAGAAAATTATTGTGAAAAGGTGCAGTAGCTATCCAATCCATAACACCTGCAATGGGTTCCTGAGCCTTTAAATGGTCTCTCAAGTCTGGTTCAGTAGGAAGCACAATCATGGGGAAGGCTGCTGACCTGACAGTTGTGCAGAAAGCCATCATTGAGACCCTCCATAAGGAGGGAAAGCCTCAATAGGTAATTGCAGAAGAAGTTGGGTGTTCCCAAAGTTATGCAAAAGGGAAAGTGTGGAAGAAAAAGGTGCACAAGCAGCAGGGATGACTGCAGCCTGGAGATGATTGTCAGGAAAAGACCATTCAAACGTGTTAGGGACTTTCACAAGGAGTGGACTGAGGCTGGAGTTAGTGCATCAAGAGCCAGCACACACAGACAGATCCTGGAGATGGGCTTCAAATGTCGTATTCCTCTTGTCAAGCCGTTCCTGAGCAAGAAATAACGTCAGAAGCGTCTTACCTGGGCTAAAGAAAAAAAGAACTGGTCTTGCTCAGTGGTCCCAAGTCCTCTTTTCTGATGAGAGCAACTTTTGCATCTCATTTGAAAACTAAGGACCCAGGGTCTGGAGGAAGAATGGGGAGGCACACAATGCCAGATGCTTGAAGTCCAGTGTGCAGTCATCAGAAGGTGTTGGTCCACTGTGCTTCATTAAGTCCAGGGTCAATGCAGCCGTCTACCAGATTTTGGAGCACTTCATGCTTCCTTTCTCAGACAAGCTTTATGGGGATGCTGACTTCATTTTCCAGCAAGACTTGGCACCTGCCCACACTGCCAAAAGTACCTGGTTCAATGCCCATGGGATTACTGTACTTGATTGGCCACCAAACTTGCCTGACCTGAACCCCATAGAGAATCTATGGGGCATTGCCAAGAGAAAGATGAGAGACATGAGACCAAGCAATGCAGAAGAGCTGAAGGCTGCTACTGAAGCATCTTGGTCTTCCTGGTCATAACACCTCAGCAGTGCCACAGGCTGATAGCATACATGCCATGCCACACTGAGGCAGTAATTGATGCAAAAGGGGCCCAAACCAAGTACTGAGTACATATGCATGCTTCTACTTCTCAGAGGTCCAATATTGCTCTGATTTCATTTAATATTCTAATTTTCTGAGATTGTTAATTTGGGGTTTTCATCAGTTGTACGCCATAATCATCACAATTATAACAAATAAAGGCTTGACATATCTCGCTCTGCATGTCATGAGTCTATCTCGTATATTAGGTAAAGGGTAAAGGGCCCCTGACCATTAGGTCCAGTCGTGACCGATTCTGGGGTTGCGGTGCTCATCTCGCTTTATTGGCCGAGGGAGCTGGCGTACAGTTTCCAGGTCATGTGGCCAGCATGACTAAGCTGCTTCTGGCGAACCAGAGCAGCGCACGAAAACGCCGTTTACCTTCCCACCGGAGCGGTCCCTATTTATCTACTTGCACTTTGACGTGCTTTCAAACTACTAGGTTGGCAGGAGCAGGGACCAAGCAACGGGAGCTCACCCCGCAGCAGGGATTCAAACTGCCGACCTTCTGATCAGCAAGTCCTAGGCTCTGTGGTTTAACCCACAGCGCCACCCGCGTCCCTATCTCGTATATTAGTTTCACCTTTTAAGTTGAATTACTGAAATAAATGAACTTTTCCATGATATTCTAATTTTTCGAGTTTCACCTGTACACCAACACCTGATAATCAAACCCTCATCTGAATATATTTTAAAACCATGGTTTGGCAGTAACTGGTTAGCAAAAAAATCAATTGCAGTTACAATGTTGGCCAGTTACCTCCCATACAAAAAAGGAGGATGACGAGCTGGGGGAACAGTCTTGATAATCAAACTGTAGCTTCTTGATCAGACCACTGTATTGTCTTATGAACTTAGGGTTTTGTGTTTACTGCTGTACTGCCATGTACTTAGTAGTTGGGAAACACTGCTTCCAAATACTGTTATAAATGCAGTCTTTGAACCCTGAAAAAGCAGAAATGCACTTTGATAAGAAAAATTTATTTTCTAGGTGTGGCGATTCAGCACAGCTTTTTGTACTGTAAACGAATGGAAATTTGCTGACATTGTAAGCATGGCTGACCACTTGAAGAAATGCAGTTATAATGCTGTAGAGAGACGAGAGGAAGCTGTACCACTACCATGTATGTGTGTCACACGAGAACTTACAAAAGAAGGACGGTCATTGCGCTCTGTCTTGAAACCTGTACTTTAAACACGAAGAATTTACTCCAATTGCACATACACTCAAGCACCTGATGTAACCTCTATGTAATACTTTGTGACACTTTATTAATTTACTAAATACAATTTCTAGGTAAATCTACTCTGTCATTATGTACATAAATTTTTGAAGTGGCATTTATTTTTTATAATACTGTCTGCTTAGAATTAATGAAAGTTGCCTTAATGTTTGAAACAATGGAACTTGCTGGACAGGGTAGTTTATATAAAACTCCTATCTGTAAACCTTTCATTAAGGATTTCTCTGACTTACGGTTCTATTTCTTTTTATTCACTTCTAGAGGTATGCACATTCAGACCGGAACAATTGTATAAACAGGATTCTGACCAAACAGCATATATTTGGTCTCTTTGCAAATAAGGATACAAGTGAGAAGCTGAATGCTACTTAGCATTTAGCAATGCATATTTTGAACAATCTTTTCCATTTTCGAAAGATTGCTGTGCTCATTTAAGCTGACTCAGTGGTATGTAACACTGTTTCTAGTTAAGTTTCTAGTTGAGGAGACTTACATAGGTTGGGTGCTTTTGGTGTTGATGCAAGTAAGTAAGGGGCGCAATCAAAGCTCTTCGAAGTCCGTTAACAAACCAGATTTTAATGAAGCAGAATTCCTTTTAATGACACTTTTTCTTGATGGTCAACAAAGGCTGCTGCAAGTAAGAGTCTGATGTAGGGCTGGGGAACCTTTAGCCCTCCAGATATTTCTGCACTCCAGTTCCCATCAGAACTAGCCAGCATGGCCAGAAATCAGGGATGATGGAAACTGCAGTTCAGCCACAGGTTCCCCAGCTCTGGTGTAATGGAACAAAAGTTAATTTTATTTCAGACTTAAATGTATACCTAGACTAGCATTTTGGATTAATAAATTTTCTCCCATCTTCTGTTGGCAAAGATTGATAAAAGGTGAACTTGAACAAAATTCATGTTGCTTGTTGTAAATTAGCTACAAAGGATCCACAATTTTTAATTCATTGATCTAATGAAGGGCTTGTTTTGTGGTTTCAGTGTAATACATTTTATTGTTAACATGTCTACAAATGTACTAGTTGCTTCCAGGCTATTTTAAATTGCATAGGACTCTTGATTCTGAGCACACTTTGAAGTTGGTTCCACTGAAATTTGGAATTTGCTTCTAAGCAAATGCTTTTAGGCTAGAGGTGTCATGCCATCTTTATAAGATGAAAACCTGTTCATTGCAAACAGCATATCTTAAATGCATGTTCATCTTTATCATGACTCCATGGTTTTCCAGTCTTCCATAATGAGGACATTGTGTTGAATGTTTACTGTAATTATAAGAATGCCTTTAACTAGACTACCATAACTCTCTTTATACCATACTGCTAGTTTGAGCTTGTGCCATAGACTAAAACCAAGATTGTATTAAAAGGGTGTTCAATTTTGAAAAAAGATGGTTATAAAAATGGCTACATTTGAAATGTTTATAATGAAATCATTTAAGTACTTGATCCAAGAGTTCATATGTTCAGCATATATGACTCCAATCTGGGAAATAATTGCCTTTTTCATAACAAGTTGCCCCATTTTTTGAAAAACAAACCTCAGCCTCATTCTCTAGTGCCATATATTGATACCATTAAGGAACACAAATGCTTGCTCTACATGGCTTTTGGTAATTCATGCATCTTGGGATCAGTTAACTTTTCTCACAAAGCTGCCTTTCTCTTTGAAGGGTCTAGAAAATTTTCTTTTAATCTTGCATGATTTTTCTTCAATCAATAGAACACTTCTAATTTTAGTTGTTTTAAAACTTGAGAAGGGGACGTTATTATGAACATTCTTTGTAAATTCATGTATACTGCTCTTACAACCAATAAATCTCTAGTACCCAGGTATAGACATTTCTTCAAGAATCTGTGGGAACTTGCCATTCTCCAAAACAGAGATGTAAGCCCAGGAACAACCAAGAATGTCCATTCCACAGCTTTTACAAGATACTTCTGTATACACTAATCTTTAACCATCAAATATCTCACCAGTGTGTACTGAAGTATTAACTGTGGGGGTTTTTTTTTGGGGGGGGGGGTTAAATATATAGGCAAAAATATGCCCCGGCCTCTTTGAGACAAATATTGTAACACGAGGCCTTTTACACTAGAAGGCTCCCTAGCTCTAAAAGTAATTGTACCTGTGAGGAAAATTGATTCATTTTTCCACATTTAGCTTTTTGAACACTTCATTCTCAATACTGTGCACTTTTACTTTGAAATTTAGATACTGTGGGTTTTTTTAAACTTTAATCCAGAGCTATTAAAACATTAATGCTAAATAATTCTGTTTGGTATACTCTTGTGTGTGCAGAAATTCAATGCAAATCTAGGATATCAGTATTTCATACTGCTATGCAGTTTTTAAACAAAACAGTGGCATGTAGTTTTTCAATACTTGACTTTTTCTCCTGTACTGTATCTTGTTATTTTAAATACACAAGTCTGCCCCAGTACTTTGTTCCAATTGGTTGCCTTTATTTACATTTTCTAGCTATTCCTTTCTCTCACCAACCCCACTCCTTTGAATGTTTTCAGTTAATGCCATTTTTTTGCAATGTCTGTCATAATCTTAATAAAATGTATTTGCCATTTCTCTCTTTAGTGCATGCTTTCCCTTGACCTAGGATGTTGGTGTTTTGTGCTAATGATCCTCATGCTATTTGTGCTAGGCCATGGTATGGAGGTGGGGGTAGAGCATTTGCTTTGCAAGTGGAAGGTCCTAGGCTCAATCTCCACAATGGGCTGGGAGTATCCCCTCTGAAATCCTGGAGGGTTGCTGACAGTAATAGATAGCGTAGCTGAAACAATACTCGGCTAAATGGACTGATGGCATGACTATATAAGACAACTCCCTAGGTTCCTATTGAACCAATTTGGGTCTGAAACTGAGAGTATAGTTGCAATTTATTGTTAGTTTTTCAAAGCTGCTAAGTACAATTAATGATATTCTCAGGAAGCAAACCATGACATTTCTGTAATTCTTCAAGAGATGTACTGAGTAATGAACAATTCAGTTTCCACTGTTGTTCAGTCCCAAGTAGCGATCCAATGGATTTTTGTCTCTTCTCCCCACCCTCCAGGTTATTTTGTAGTGTTTGTCATATCCCAAGTATAAATGTTCAGCATTTCCTAATGAATATCATGCTCACTAATGTGTTCAAACAAACTACTTTGGCTACAGGGAGCTGGTAGTATTTGCTCCTCTATTTGCTCCTCTAAAAGTTTAGTATTTGCTCCTCTAACCAACTAAAAACACATTTGGGGCCAGAAAGTTAACTGAATGCTGCACACTGAGGCCTCAATGTAATCTTTTGAGTGGTTTGAACAGGTTCTCGTATACACTGTATGTGGGCTCAGCAACTTGGCCTGGCAGGCAGCTATTTGCAGTAGGGGACATGCTATGCTGCCTCTATCGCCATCTAACCCTCCCACCCACTTCCCTGTTAAGCTGCAGCTGTGGAAAACCAAGCACACCGGACTCAACCCAGGGACCCCTGATCACCACCATGTGTGAACAAGATAGTAGGAATGAGTTGCAACTCCTGGAGCTGTGCAGGGAAGGACACATTTCAGCACTAGAATATTTGCTTAGCACATACTGGCTGGATCCTGGGCATCCCCGGGGACCGGCTACTGTCTGCTATCAGTAACACTGAGCTTAATGGACCAGTTGCCTGACACTCAAAAGTGACCAGACCTTCCTTCCTCTCCCTGCGCACAAGCCTACAGGAGAGCCGACACAGCTGCCCCTCCATTTGCTTGCCTTCTCTTCCTGAGCCCTATAGGAGAGTCAGTGTGATGCAGCGTCGGACCTGGGAGACCAGAGTTCAAATCCCTGCTGGCCCAGGAAGCTCCCTGGGTGACGTTGCGGCGAGCACTGCCAGTCAGGCTAAACTACTAAACTAAATGAGAGGGAGAACCAATGTCTGCCGCATTGAGGCCCTTGGAGGGGAAGGTGGGGTGGAAATGAAACGTGGAGCAAATACAATGCAAGCCGAGCCTCGCTCCCTTCGAGAAGCGCTGGTCCTCTGCGAGCTTGCAGGGGGCCTTAAAATAAAATTAACAGGCGGCGCGAGAGGCCTTTATAACGGGTTCCCGAAGTGTCACGTGTCCTGCTCCGTCCGCTCTTTCGCCGCCGGCTCGCATTCCCTTTTCGGTAGCGGAGCGCGGACGGGCAGCGCCTCACGGAGGCCGAAGTGACGTCGGCGTGAGGGAGCCCGACAACCACTCTCTCTGCCTGCTCCGCCGCCGCCGGCTCCTGCCATGCTGTTCCGCTTCGGGGTCGTCGTGCCCGCCCGGCTAGCCGAAGGCGGCACGGCGCTGTGCGTCTCGGGTTCCCGGCCCGAGCTGGGCCAGTGGGACCCCAAGCAGGCGCTGGCCATGAAGCCCGCGAGGCCGCTGGCTCCCTTGCCCGCTCAGGAGCCGGTCCTGTGGCTCGCGGAGGCGGCGCTGCGCGAGGACGAGGCCGCGTGCACCTTCTGGTACAAATTCCTCAGGCGGCACGAGACGGGGGACGCTGTCTGGGAAGGTAACGGCCGCTCAGCAAGCCGAACTCCCTGCCCCCGCCTTCTTCCTCTCCGTGTTTGCGCGCCCGCACGCATGCGTGTGCCACGGGGGCGTGGCCATGACGGCCAGTTGTCGAGTCGAGGACGGTGGGCGGTTGTTTTTGCCCGCGTCGTGGGTAGCGCGAGGGACGCGCGCTTATTGCATCAGCACAGCTGTGTCACCGTTATGTAATAAAGAAAAAACCACTATGCCTTGAGCGGATCTTTTAGGTGTAGGTAGCTCACAAATGCAGAAAGTCTTCCCCTCAGCCTGCTGAGCTATATTTCTTCGCGTGGATGGTGCTGTGTTGGCTACAAAAGGGGGGACAAATTGTTGTTGTTGTAAATAGGGGTGGAGATAGTTATTAGGTTTGCAGACCCCCCTCCCTTCTGTTGAGACTGGGAATGCATTGTGAGGTGGCTCCGGTTGTACCTCGGAAGTCAAATGCCTTGTGAATTGGAACGTTTTGGCTCCCAAACGCTGCAAACCTGGAAGTGAGTGTTCCAGTTTGTGAATGTTCTTTGGAACCCAAATGTCCGACGTGGGTTCCGATTGGCTGTAGGAGCTTCCTGCAGCCGATCAGAAGCCGCACCTTGGTTTTCGAACTTTTTGGAAGTCAAACAGACTTCCAGAATGGGTTCCGTTCAACTTCTGAGGTACAACTGTAGTTGCGGTTAGCTTGTGATGACCATGGGGAATTAACAAGGGTCATGAATGAATACAGGGGCACACAGGTCTGTGGTTGGCCTCTGGCTGTCTAGAGAGACAGTGAATAATAATAATAATAATAATTTATTATTTATACCCCGCCCATCTGGCTGGGCTTCCCCAGCCACTCTGGGCGGCTTCCAAAAGAATATTAAAATACTATAATACATCTAACATTAAAAGCTTCCCGAAGTCAAACTGCTGCATTAACAGCACTATAGTGACTTCTCTGTGAGGCGTTAGCTTGGTTTGTGTGTATGGAGGTCCTGGGCTGCCCAGACAACAAGACCCCCCTCTCGGCCTCGCTGATGTGGTCCCAAAGGAAAGCAGAGCTAAATGTTTGGCACCAGCTTGTCTGCAGTCCAGCCGTTTTAGGGCCTCTGCTCCAGATTTGTGTAGGGTTTAATCCTTAGCCTTTTCTTTTCCTGAAGATACAAGGTTTAGGATCAGAGTCTTTCTTCTCCTAGATGAGCTACCTTCGCAGGTTGATGAGCCCCACCTGCCCCTCACCTCCCTCTACACCAATGCAGGAACTGCCTTCTTGACCACTGAGCCCACTATTGGTTTCATTTGCTCAAATTGCCAGGGTTTGACTTGAGACCCATCGGGTACCTTCACCTGGGTTAGCCAGCCAGTAGAAGCTGTTTTCCACAGTGTGGCCGCTGTCCACATGTTGACAGCTTCTAGGAGCCACAGGTGAGAACTGAGTGCAAGGTGTACAAACTCTTCCAGAAGGAGCACAAAGTGCCCCCCCACGAGAGGTACCCCTCCCGTAACTCCCGTACACCCCACTGTTACAAATATATGCCATAAATCTCTTCTAAATGAAATGTAGGCTCTTACAAAGGAGGTGTGGTTGGATACCTTTAGACAGAATTTAGGGGGGAAAGGCACTTGCATCCAAAACAATCACTGAAATATCCTGTGAGCATGTATATTTTGGTGAAGACCAACAGTTCCAGTAGGTCATACTTCTTTGGTAATTTTGAAACACTGCTAGAAAGGTGTAGAAGTCCTTTTCAAGGGGTGAATGACTCACAGAGTAATGCTATGCAGGCGCATAGGGATGGTGGGAAAGAAACTACTACACCCACAGAGGTCACATTAGATTTATATTGCCCCATTCACAGTGTTCAAGATGGCTACACATCCAAATGCAGGGCTTAATAATAATGAAAGTTGAGAGTATAGTTTACATAGTGCAGCTTCCAGACAAAAATGTTTATGAGCTGCTGCAGCTAAGGAAGTAACCATGGTTTATGGCACTGGAGAGGAAAATAAAGAAAGCCACATTGTTTCAAGGTTGCAGTAGGCTGGTGAAAATAAAAGGCATTCTTTTGCAGTTCAGTGTTTTTATTTGCACCTAGAGAGTAGTAAGGTGTGTGATTGAAAGTTGCACCATGTACAGTTAATATTTAGCTAAGACATGTAGTATATAATTACACTATCTTGGTATTACTATTTTTGGGGGGAATTGTGCTTTATTGCTTTAAAATTTCAAAACCAGGTGTTATTTTAAAACATTTGAGTACATTTCTTATGGATAGTGTGTCTGTGTGTGTGTGTAATGGTGGTAAGAATCTATTCTGTTCTACTTATAATTGCATAGAAAAGCCAGACAGTATTGGAAATAGGGAGAAGACCTGGAGAAGCTAAAGTAGATAGTTGGAAGGGAAGAATGGACTGGGTAATGAAGGTAGCTATATATTGTTGTAGCTCAGTTTCATAAGGAAATCTTCCTGTTCCATTGCAAAATGACAGTAGGTTTCAGAAACAATGCATCTTTAACTTGCTACTACAGTTGGAAGCTGATCATTTCCTCCTGGTATTAGTAAAATCTAATTATGACAACTAGGAATTCTATAACACACTCTCCAAATCTGTGACCTCCAGAGAAAATTTTATTGAAATAATTATATTTCTAGAGGAGGGCAGTTGTAATTTCTTGTTCCCTTTCATGTCTTTTTTATTCCCTTCCTCAATCTTTTGCTCTCTTGCTCTCTCTCTTTTCGTTCCTCAAGCTAGAATGGTCTATAAATCAATACTTTCTGCTCCCACTAGATGTCCCTCTTGGACCTGAGAATCGAAAATCTCGTTTCTCCTACAAGACAGCACTATGAGAGCTTAATCGACTTTTAACTCAACAAATTTAAATTTTATTCCCTTTGTGCATTTCAGTCTTGTCTAAAAAATAATAGAAGGGAAGGAACATTAAGTACAGCTAGGTATTGACTGCCTAATTTTTTAAAAAGCACAGCTTATTTCAATCCTTTCGCTGAGCAAACAGTATTAGATCTTTTAATGTTTTCAGGTATAAGGATACTTTGTGAGTGACTAGAAGTAAACACGAACATGTTGTAAAATCCAAACATTGAAAATAGAGCAATCTTCTATGGGTTAGTTTTCTGGTATGGTCTAAAATTGGGTTGGCACCTTTGGTTGGGCAAAATATGAGACAGGTCACGCAAAATAAAGGACTGGTCGGGGTGGGGGTGGGAGGGTCACACATACTCTCATGGCACCAAATCCTCCCCCACATTGTGGAGGGCGATTCCCCACATTTGGTCTCCCGCTTCCCTCACCATTTTGGCCCTGCTCTTTCCCTCAACTTGCATAGATAGGCAGGGGCCAGGGATAGATTGCCAGCTCCCACAGGCGACTTGAGATGAAGCTCCAGCCTCTTGCCCATGCTGGTATCAGAAGAGACTAGAGTGTGGAGGAGGAGGAAGGAGGAGGAGAGGTTAGGTCAGGGTGGCAGAGGGGGCTGAGCAGTGGCAGCCCCACACCATGCTAGACTTGGGGGCGGCAGCAGAGGAGGAGCACCAGCAAGAGGGAGGGAGGGAGAAGAGGTTGCTCCTTTCACCTTTTGTCCCTTGTGCTGGGCTGGGCTCCTTGTCAGCCACACCAACAGCGATGCAACTGCCATTTGGGGCTGGCTGAGCTCAAATGTGGAGGAAAAGGCGTTTTGTTTGAAGTCCAAATGGGAAAGGGGATGTTATATACAGTGGTATCTCAGGTTAAGAACTTAATTCATTCTGGAGGTCCGTACTTAACCTGAAACTGTTCTTAACCTGAGATACCACTTTAGCTAATGGGGCCTCCCGCTGCTGCGCCGCCAGAGCATGATTTCTGTTCTCATCCTGAAGCAAAGTTCTTAACCCGAGGTACTATTTCTGGTTAGCGGAGTCTGTAACCTGAAGCATCTAACCCGAGGTACCACTGTAGTCAGTGGTCTGTGTTGCCTGAGCTTGAGTCTGGACTAAGGATTCTGAGCCCCTGTGTTCCGATTTGATACCTGATATCCAGTCACAGAACATTTCAGGATTTGGGCCTCTGCCATTGGCCCTTAAACTCTGACTTATGATTCGCAGCTTGGAAGTTTAGGCAGCCAATCACGTTGGGAGTGGGAGTGGCCCAGGCCTTCAGAAATGTATATAAGCAGTTGTTTTGCCCCTGTTGTCCTGCTCTGTAGTTCAATAAAGGTTCTTGCTGTTATCACTATGTCTTGCCTTGTGAGAACCCACCTACACTTAAGGGGATACACTTTTGTCCAAAACCAGGACGATCCCATTTTTTATAGGGACAGGTAGCAACTCTAGCCTGAGATTTTCTTCCAGTTTTGTGCCCCCATGCATAGGCTGTAAAGGCAGTGGAGGCATATTGGATATTTTCTGGGTGGGGGCAAAAATCAGGGGATGAAATTCACCATCACAGTCTATCTCCTCAGACCAACTCTGAGTGTTATGCCAGGGACTAAAGTCAGACCATTGGCCTATCTAGCTCGGCATTGTCTGAACTGTCTGGCAGGGTCTTAGACAAGGGTTTTTCGCAGCACTGCTTAGAAATTCCGGAGATTGAACCTCGGTCTATTTCATGCAAAGCATGTGCTCTGCTCCTTAGCTACAGCTTATCAAGCCTTTAGTTTTAGCTTTGCAATTGTCCATTTGATGGTTGTAAATAAGAGCAGTGAAAGAGACTTATAGCATAATCCTAGGCATGTATACTCAGAAGTAAGTTCCATTGTTTTCTAGGTAAGTATATAAAGGATTGCAGCCTTATCTCTGCCTCTGTGCCACCTATAAGTACTTGAAAACAGAAAGGTTTTGTTCTCTTCCTGACTTGCAAGATGTGTGTGTGTGTGTGTGTGTGTGTGTGTGTGTGTGTGAGAGAGAGAGAGAGAGAGAGAGAGAGAGAGAGAGAGAGAATAAAGCTTATACTTAACACAGCAATGCCTCAGTTCCCTGAACAAAGGGACAGGTTTTTTTAACTTATCCAATGAGCAAAAATTAACACATTCAGAATAGCAAATGAGTATTGTTTTTTCCCTATTGTTTACTGCTGAAACAACTAAAGGGGGGGCACTATATCTTTACTTATTATCCACCATAATTTGCTGAAAAACAGAGACTAGGTATACAGTTTTTGTAATGTACATTTTGTAATGTACCTTTGCATCTTTGATATGCTAAGCCAGGCTTTAGAAATGTACAGGGGAAATGCTATTTGGAAACCAAGCAGGCCCATCGCCAA
This sequence comes from Podarcis liolepis, assembly GCF_965112155.1. Classification (NCBI taxonomy): domain Eukaryota; kingdom Metazoa; phylum Chordata; class Lepidosauria; order Squamata; family Lacertidae; genus Podarcis; species Podarcis liolepis. Next base: position 65,743,498 of record NC_139557.1, on the reverse strand, counting down.
GTTGTCTGAGCCATCTCTATTTAGATGAAGGAAGCTCAACATGTCCATAGCTCTATACAGTAACAATCAATACCAATTCAGTCTTGCATTCCAAGCCATCTAATACTGAATTTAAGTCAAAATGTGAAATAGTTAGGGATGCTTCCATAACAGACTCCAATCTCAAGGGTTTAGAAACGTGGGACTTGTTTTGTTCATTGGTGAAGCCTAATAATGATAACAGGTAAATATCATTCCTTGAAGTACAGTAAGTGAAAATTGGACCTCAATGAATTTTCTTTTTCATTGTAATGCAAGACTACAGAAAGTTGGAAGTGATTTATCTGAATCTCTTTATGAAACTTTTTAAAAAAAGAATCTGGTCAGACAGCTAAGCTGGACCTCAGTGTCTGGGCTGAATGATGGGGGTGGAGACGCTCCTTCAGGTATACAGGACTGAGGCCGTTTAGGGCTTTAAAGGTCAGCACCAACACTTTGAATTGTGCTCGGAAACGTACTGGGAGCCAATGCAGATCTCTCAGGACCGGTGTTATGTGGTCCCGGCTTCCGCATTCTGGATTAATTGCAGTTTCCGGGTCACCTTCAAAGGTAGCCCCATGTAGAGCGCATTGCAGTAGTTCAAGCGGGAGATAACTAGAGCATGCACCACTCTGGCAAGACAGTCCGCAGGCAGGTAGGGTCTCAGCCTGCATACCAGATGGAGCTGGTAGACAGCCGCCCTGGACACAGAATTAGCCTGCGCCTCCATGGACAGCTGTGAGTCCAAAATGAAGAAGAAGAAGAAGAAGAGTTTGGATTTGATATCCCGCCTTTCACTCCCCTTCAGGAGTCTCAAAGCGGCTCACATTCTCCTTTCCCTTCCTCCCCCACAACAAACACTCTGTGAGGTGAGTGGGGCTGAGAGACTTCACAGAAGTGTGACTAGCCCAAGGTCACCCAGCAGCTGCATGTGGAGGAGCGGAGACGCGAACCCGGTTTCCCAGATTACATGACTACCGCTCTTAACCACTACACCACACTGGCTCCCAGAATGCACACCTGGTCCTTCAGGAGCAAAGTTACCCCATTCAGGACCAGGGAATCCTCCACACCTGCCAGTTTGAGAGATGCAATGTGAGCTCCAGTGTCAGTAGATTCACTTGGGAAGGACACACCCTGAAATTATTGGTCCTGTATCTGACAGTGCTGATGAATGTACAAATGGCATGGCTGGTGCAGTCACAATCCAGAAAACAGAACTTACAAACAGGCATGCCAGACCCAGTGTGGTGATCAAGTCTCTGGAACAGTAACAAGGGCACCAATTTCAGATCTAGTGAACATATCACACCATGAGAAAATCTGTTTTCTGTACTCAGATTCCCCTGGGAGAGCACATGAAATATGGTGCATTCGATATGGTTTTTCCTTAGTTGGCTAGCTGGATGTTTCTTTCAGAAACATTGCTATCTATGCCTATTTTACTTTGCAACCATTAAGAAAGTGGATAGTGGACGCCTTACAAGAACTTTGGGACCACTTGGAACTGCCCCAGGACTCTTAGCCTGCTTGTGTTACAGGTTTCCATGCATAAGATGCTACCCAGCATGTTGTGTTCTTGAGTTCAGCTCTTTTGATGTTTGCACCTCCTCCCTCTTCCCACACCCTTTTGGAGCTTATGTTTTCCCTCCCATCACTGATCTTGGGCTACTCTGGATTACTTCTTTCTTTTGATCATGTCTTACTTGCTTTTCATATTCTTGTTTGTTCTTCTCTCCCATATGAGCTGCTCATTGCTCAGAGATCTTTGTTTTAATCTCCTTTGCAATAAAGCCAGTGGCTTTTTGATATGCCAGTTTGATCATCTTTCTTACGCATCATGCCAGGAGCCATATGGGCAGTCCTGCAGGCTTTGAAAGAAAGACTGTTCACAAAGATTGATTTGTAAGGCAGAGTTTGATGATTGCTTTGTTCTTGGACATGTTGATGTGCAAGCAAATTGCATGGGAGAGTTTTTGAACAACAGTGGAATAAAAAAGGACTTAGTTCGGAATCCTTGGTACAGAAATATATCCTTTCAAGAATAACCATTATTTGGCTTCCTAATGTTTGTCAGTGATGGGCTCCATTGTTTTTAATCTTAGCCTTTAGACATGAAAATCTCCTTCCACATAGGATACCCAGGCCACACCAGTAACGGACATAATGCAGGCACACAGCCCAGCTTTTAGGCTTTGCGCACCACGTTGAGCAAAGTGTCCTTGCGCGGAAACCATCATCCCCATGCCGATTGTGTTTGCATAAGAGCAAAAGAGTCTGAGCGCAGCCTCCAGGCTTCCACAGGCCCTTTCTCAACTGCTCTTTCTCTAGTGTGGTAGAAGTGTTTGTGTGTGTACTGGAAAGCCAGTATGATGCAATGGTTAAAGTGTTGGACTATGACCTGGGAGGACAGGGTTCAAATCCCCACTGAGCCATGAAGCTCACTGGGTACCCTTGGGCCAGTCACTGTCTCTGGACCTAACAACCTACGTTACAGAGTTGCTGTGAAGGTAAAATGGGGGAGGGGAGAACCGTGTATACCTTCTTGAGCTTCTTGGAGGAAAAGGTGATATATCAATCCAATCAATCAATCAATCAATCAATCAATCAATATTAGGAAGGACATAGGAAGCTGCTTTATTTGTCCATCTAGCTTAGTACTGTTTACTCTGACTGGCAGTAGTTTTCCAGGCTCTCAAGCATAGGGTTTTCCCATTCTCTGCTATCTAATTCTTGTAAGTGGAAATGTCAGCAGTTGCTGTTCTGTCCCTTGGAAAACTGCTCCTGGACAATGTAGGACGGGGGCAAAAATCAGGCAAGGATGGTTACAGTGGGAAGGAAGGAGCAGGAGCTTCCCCTGCATGAACTTCCTTGAGCTAACTTATAGGATCTGAGCTTTTGTGTGATTTGTAAATGAAATGGATTAAATATTGCAATCGTGCTGTACAAGGTTGTGTTTTATTTCATGTTAAGAAAACACTTTCTTTAAAAAAAGAAATTCTTAAAACTACATTTATCCAAATAGTAAAGCTAAAGCTATAGCAATGAGAGAAAAATGTATTTGTCAATCGATCTGGACTTTACTAATGTGCTCTTTGTTTGGCCACATCCCTATTCCAAAGTGATTTTTGTGTTTCTTTCATTTATTATTCAGCAAGTGAAAGAGGAGGTGGGTGGAAACTGATTAATTTTGTCCTTTAAACTCTATATGGGAGAAGGGGATATGTAGAAATTGAAAAAGGTTGATCATTTAAACAGCCATTATTTCTAAAGTGGTATATTGCAAACATTTATTTTTCAATGTATAACTGCTTAAAGTTACAAACTGAGTAGCCAATCACAGTCCTTCCCTCAAAATACCAAAAAGCTTCCTCATGAAGGGTGTGATACTATGTTAACTCCTTTTTGAGCAAAAATAGGTAAATCTGGTGATATTTCTTGTCCCTGCGTGTGAGGATATATTCTACATTTGATGCCCTACTATGGTTTTGCCAGATGTGAGCTGCATATTCTGCCACGTACAAGAGTATTTCATGTCCAGATATTTCTACACGAAATTCAGCCTTCAAGATTGGCCCCAAAGCCTGTTTTCATTGTATGTGTGGATTGGGGACTGATCAACTAAATCTGCTAATTCAGAGGAACACCAAGGAAGTACATCCAAATCTGGGCTTGAAGTAATTTCAGAATGAATAGAAAGCTGAACTTAAAAGAGCCTGTTAGGTTTATTTTTCATTTGTTCTGAAACAAAGGAACAGATTGTGAATGAGTATATCTTTTTGTATTCATTAAAGGCCTGGAGAGATGATCTGTGTCTCTCACAGGAGGAGAGGCATGAGCTGAATTCAATAGCTGCTCCTGCTCTTAGCATTTCCAATTCCCCCATTGCCAGAATGGTCTGGTCTGGACAAGAGAAACGATCTATCAGGGGATACCATTCCTTCCCTCCCCATAACCCGCCCCAAATCTCATATGAATTTCCCCCCTCTTAGATTAACTCCATCTGGACCTGATGGTTTGTCCTTTTTCAATTTCTCAATAAGGTCTAGAACTTCATCTCTTATCTGACTGTGTCCACAGTGGGGCGTTAATGCATATGTAGGTAGCAGTTTCCATATGGTCTTTTGTGCATCTTCATCCACACATGAGGACTTCCAGTTTTATGCCTCTGAAATCTACCCTTATGTTTCCCATCTACATCATTGGGCAGTGCTTGATGGGATGTATTCACACTTTGCGCGGTTGTCTGTTTGTGTCAATTAGTACTTCCCTGCCCACCATAAGTTCTAGAAACCTAAGACTGATTGTGGGCAAGTGTGTATGTATGTGTTTTCCTGTGCATTTGTACTTTAAAAAAGAAAAAGGAATACCTTTTTCAATTTACCAGATTTGCACAACATTTTCTCCTTTAGATGCCTCTCTGATTTTATTCTCTGGCTCAAGACCAAACTGATCCTGCAATTTTTTTTTGGGGGGGGGCATTGAAGAAGAAGAAGAAGTCCCCAGTACTGCTTTACTTTGGGGGCCTGGTGGTGATTCTGTGGAGGAGTCTCTGTTCTCAGGAACAAGTCCATTTGGGCTAATGGTGATTTATGCAGGATTTGATCCATATTTGATATTACTTCCTGTCTCTTTGATCTACCTTTCTGGTAGTTCTATTCTATTTCACCAAAGTACGCCTTACTTTTAAAATAAGAATTAACCAGATGTTTCATAAACAGTCTGCAAAAGCTAGAAAAAACTTTGTTTGGCTTTCCAAATGTTTACAAATCCAGGCAAGAGATTTCATGGTGGCACATGCCATGTTTTACACAGCAGATGGCACTCTTAATGCCTGAAATAGGGAAGGAATCCACAGATAAACAATGTGTGTTGAAATCTCTGGTGCAGAATTAGCACAAAGTGGTTGCTGGTGTCTAGGTCACTTCATTTAGAAACATAATGTGGCAGTCGTCTGCTCAGGAGTTCTCACTACATCTGCTTCCTTGAGTGATGGATTTATAATAAGAAAGGTGAGAATTTTAGAAAACCTTGTAGATGAAACCGCATTTTGAAGCCATCGCTGAATAGTAACATTTTGCACATGTTGTCATTAGCTTGTGAGAAAAGGAATTCTAGTGACAGTTAATGAAAGGAGTTATTTCCCCCTTTAAATTTAGGTTTTACTTACACGACACCTTGTGTTTCCATTTCCTGAAGGAAAATGACTTTTACTCCAATGGATGGCTGCCTTGCTTTCCCCACAACAGGATACACATAGGGTTGAATCCAGACTTGGTCATGCTTATGGCAGAGCAACTGGAATCAATTGGACTTAAGTTTCAATAGGTCTACTCTAAGCATGATTAAGTCCAGGTCAACCTATAATATGTGTGTTTGTGTGTGTTTATAATGTGTACCCTCCCTGCCGACTGAATGAAAATCCCATGAATTCAGAGCTCTTTGTTTTTACACCACTGAGCTATATTGACTGACAAATTGTGTGTGTTCTCATTTCAGGCAACGGGCCCCACCATGATCGATGTAGTGTCTATAACCCAAGCAATTTGGTCGATGGAGTTTACTGCCTCCCAATAGGCCATTGGATTGAGGTTTCTGGCCATACTGATGAGATGAAACATACAACTGACTTCTATTTTAATATTGCTGGACATCAAGCTATTCACTACTCCAGGTAACAAAAAAAAAAAAAAAAGAGAGATTAGGTGCATGGGAAGATGGTGATTTACTTCTTGATCCTAAGCATGTCTACTCAGAAGCAAGTCATGCTGCATTCAGTATGATTTATGTCCTAATAAGTATGATTAAGATTGAAGACTTAGCTGGGAAAACAAAATACTTCATATTATTTGCTGATGGATGATCATATGCAAACATGTGGGTGCTCAGATACCCCAGCCACATTTTCAAAAGTTTTGCTTGCAGTCGTGCTGACTAGAAACTCACATTTACACATTTGTTCCCCCACCCTCAAGGTGAATTTCTAGCTGCCCTGGATGATCAGAAGACTGCTTTTGCATGCTTTTATGGGGCACTTGATAAGTGGTCTCCTTTACTGATACCATTTGGAAGATCAATTATTGGAATCAGCTAATGTGAAAAACTGCCACTCAACTAAACTTACATAATTTTAGAAACATCTGACATTGTGTCAAATGACAATCTGATTATGACATGGGATGCTTATTTTTAACACCAGCTGCTGTCGTTTTTATTTGAAGTAGCAAAGCATTGTCCTGTCTGCCCTCTAGAACTAAAATAGTTATTGTCCAGTAAACAAGATTCTCAATAGCATTCTACAACATCTGCAGATAGGTAGCTAATCTCCAATTTCAACATCTTGACTAATAGCGGTAATAACAGATGCCAGGTGTTGAATGGTGAAGAGACTAAACATGGAAAACAAAGAGATGAGATAAGGAATTCACAGTCAAACTGCGATGAGCAGAGCCAGAAGCTGGCAGCTGAGAATGAAGCCAGATGCTGGGTCAGGAAGCTGGGCAGCAGTAGGTGTAAGACTAGTAGACAGGTACAGTGCCAGGAGCCTGACATTTGGAGATAAGCAAGTTTGGTTCTTTTAAACAAAGCCACAGAACTGCCATACTGTAAGTGCAGCTGGCTTCCCTTCTTGTAAGGCTGCGGCTGGCCAACGTGAAGCAAATGGGATAGAGCTATGTGAGAGCACCAGATGCCAAGGTTGGCTCTTTAAGCATGCTTCCCCTAGTCTTGAACTCCTTGGACGACAGGTGGGGTATAAATGTAATTATAAATAAGTAATCTTAAAAAGAAACCTCATATATGAAAGGAAAACCACTGGGTGTATGTACATTTGAAGATGTGATATATAAGGGGAAAGTGGCCATTTGCTCCAAAGGAACCAGCCTTGGAAAGGCAGAACATTCAAACTGAGATGTATTACATTGTGACTTTTTGAAGTGATCTAGACTTTTCCAAATATGCTCTTTGAAAGTTGGGGTTCATACAGCGGCGGAGCAAGCCGATTGGGCACCGCGCGTGCCTTGCGCCCAGGGGTGGGGCAGCCAACTTGGGGGGCGGGGCGAGCTGGGGCAGGATGCTCCGTGGGGCCTCCAAGGAGTCTGCTTGCCTCCTCCCACTAAGCTGCCCTACAGCTGGGGGAGGGGGGGCGGACTGTTTGGGTGCCCAAGCCACCGCGTCACTCGCAGGAGAGATGTGTGAAGCAGGTGCGCTGCAGGCCCCGAGGTGAGTGCCACCCGGCATTTTGTCACCCCCCCAGTGGTAACACCCAGGGCAGCCCACCCCCACCGCACCCCCTTCCTCCGCCCATCTCTTCTTACTCCTTATCCAATCCTACAGCCTTGATCCAGCTCCAGTCATACATTAAAAAAATAATAGCATTGAAAGTGACCGGCTGAGTATAACCGTGCAGATACACATCCATGCTGGCTATGTGCATGTAACCTTTCTTCAGCACATAGTTTTCCCTTGCTGGATCAAGTGCAGTGTAATTGTAATATTGCTGTAATAATTGAAAATAAACTGGTTAGTATGGTACTTTATAGTTTGCAACTCAGATTCAAGCTTTGGATAATGTCTGATCTTCCAGATCCCCACCACGCTACAAATGTAGTCAGGTCCCAAGAACCAACATCCCTCTAATGCTTGTTGCCTTGTCAGCACATAGACCCACATGCAGGCCTAGCTGTCACCCATTCAGGCGTGAATATGTGCAGTGTGGTGCTGCAGTGCCTCAAATATAACATTTGGGAAAGGATAATGAGCTTAACTCGATATGCCACCTTGAAGTCAGGTATAAGTACCGTATTTTTCGCCCTATAGGAAGCACTTTTCCCCCTCCAAAAATGAAGGGGAAATGTGTGTGCGTCCTATGGGGCGAATGCAGGCTTTCACTGAAGCCTGGAGAGCGAGAGGGGTCAGTGCGCACCGACCCCTCTCGCTCTCCAGGCTTCAGGAAGCTCTCCGCAAGCCTTGGGAGCCCGCAGGAGTTCCCGTCGGGCTCCTAAGGCTTGCGGATAGCAGCCTGCATCTCGAAGCCGGGGGCGCATACAGCGCGCCCCGGGCTTCAGTTCCCCGATCTGGTTTGGAGGCTGGCGGCGGGGAGAAGCGCACTTCTCCCCGCCGCCAGCCCCACAAGCTCGGGGGACAGCGGGGAGGCGCAGCGCCGCCACCCCGCTGTTCCCCGACCTGGTTTGGGCTTCAGGCAGATATCCGCAAGGCGTGGGAGCCCGGCGGGAAGTCGTGCCGGTCTCCCAAGGCTTGCGGAAAGCTGCCTGTTCTGGAGGCTGGGGTTAGGGGAAGCTCGGGCTTCCCCCGCCCCAGCCTCGCGCCGGGGGGGGGGGGGAATAATTTTTTCCCTTTATCCTCCCCCGAAAAAAACCTAGGTGAGTCCTATGGCCCGGTGCGCCCTATGGGGCAAAAAATACGGTAATTTTCAAGATTCCTTTATTATTTACCCTAAATGGAAGAGTGTTATACTCAAAATGCATTGGATTTTTTTTTTATCTTTTCGATAAGTATTTTATAAGAACAATTACAGCAAGTATTGTGGTAGTGGCTATGTTAGCTTTGACTCTTTGCCTTGCTGTAACAAAATTAATTGTTTCATAAAGGCCATTAAAACTTCTAATCATCGTTAATAAAGGTAAAGTCAACAGTGAATTATTAAAATACCTCTGAAAAGAAAAATTCTTTGTCTGGAATATATATATATATATTTATATGTATGTATGTACATGAGAACTAAGTATGAAAGAGAAGCAAGAAATCCATTCAGCTGTTTAAAGAAAAATAACCTGTGTGCTAAGTGTCACCCTGGAGTGATTTTTTATTGCTAAATTATAGCATGAACTATGGTGGAGAAAGTGACGACTTTTAACTGGAATTCAGTGAGCTGTGCCATTTGAGTAGAAAGCTGAAAAGATGCCCTGTGGTTAAATAATTAATTAAGAACAGAGCTATGGCATCTATTGGGATTTCTACCTTTGGAACTAAATTCTGAGGCCCAATTCCCCTTCTCTTTCCCTAGAAGTTCAATAGCAACTGCATCAGTAACAAGGCTAAAAAATAATGAGCTACAGAGCCAAAGTCATTGATTGTATTGTAAGTTTTAAAGAGAGTCTAGATACAGGCTCTCATTTAAAATAGGGAAACAAGACTTGAGTTGCTTTTAATGCATGCTAATGGGTTTAACCTGTCCCTTTTGAAGTCAGTGGGAATTCTGCCATTGATTTCAGACCAAACAGCATTGGAACTCAAATAGCTCAGGAAAGTTAAATATATTTAGTGCATCATTTATCATTTAAATATCCCACGTAAGTAACTGAGCAGCAAAAAAAGGGGAAAAGAGTAAAGCAATGTCAAGTAATGTCACCCTAAGTTTTCTGTTGTTATTACTGTGTAAGCTGTTGTCTTAAAAATACTCCAGTTGGCAGCCTGATCCTATGGAAACTTCCTTAGAAGTCCTACTGAGCTAAGCACTATACTCACAAACAAGTGTATACAGGAGTGCAACATATATATATATATGTGTGTGTGTGTGTGTGTGTGTGTGTGTGTGTATGTATATGTATATGTATATGTATATGTATATGTATATGTATATGTATATGTATATGTATATGTATATGTATATATGCCTATACAGTGGTACCTCGGGTTACATATGCTTCAGGTTACAGACTTCGCTAACCCAGAAATAGTACCTCGGGTTAAGAACTTTGCTTCAGGATGAGAACAGAAATTGTGCTCCGTTAGTGGGAGTCCCCATTAGCTAAAGTGGTGCTTCAGGTTAAGAAGAGTTTCAGGTTAAGAACGGACCTCCGGAACGAATTAAGTTCTTAACCCGAGGTACCACTATATGTGTGTGTGTGTGTGTGTGTATCTAAAATACTGTATGAAATACAAATTGTCCTCCATCTCTCTGAACCCATCTGCCTTTCATGGTTCCAGGGCTTGAAAGCGTGGCTTGTTATAGTATTTTTGTTTCATCTAGATGTCTCACTATGGGTAACAAATGTTCCCCTTCATCATCCCTATTGCTTCTACTGCACAGGATCTCAGATAAAGTCAGACATGCTTCCCAATCTTCACTGATTCCACTCCTTAAATATTGTCTGGGGTTTGTTTAGGGGAAACAGACCTATAACAGTTTATTTCCCCTCACCCATGAATCCAGTCTGCAGACACTTCTCCAAGCCAGGATGGGCAGCCAGTCATGCTTCTCACATTACACTTTCTCTTCCCAACAGTCTTCCAATTACAGTGACTGTTCCTCCAACTTTACTCATTTGTTTCTGCTGATAGCCTCTAGAATAGATAAAGCCTTTTAATCTTGGTTACTTGCTACAAAACTTCATAGGCCAAGCTCATCAGTTACTTATCCACACTTTGGACGTCTTCTGGCACCCCAGCGGAGTGCTTTGCAGCTGAGCTTCTAGGTTAGCTGTGTCCCCTAATATACACATTTTTGTATGTTGTTTTCTCAGACATGTGAATTTTAATGCACACTCACCCCAATATATGCGTTTTTGTACACATCACTTAGCTGGAGAATTGCGTTGCAAAAGTCATTGAATTTTCGAAGGATGGTTGTGTTTCAGAACATGTGAATTAAGTGGGTTCACCTTTAAGTGCAATCTGAATTTCTTCCCCCTCCCTAGCTGGCTGCAGCTACGTGTGAATCCAGAGGCATATGCCCGTAGTGCCTGTACACCACTTGAGTATTCCTTGAGTGTATTTATTCTGAAATAAGTAAATAAATGTACTTTCTCCTTCCTCTCTGCTCTGGACAATACTTTAGCACCCCACAGGCCCAGTGAGAGCACAGGGACTCTTTTCCCCCTGCCTCCTCATATATCATAAGAGAACATAATTTCAAATCCTCATGGATTTCAGAATCCTACCGATGCAACCTTATTGTGTCTTTGGACTGTATATTGTTTCAGGCTTATCTACAACTTTCATATTTTAGCTCAGAAGCCTATATATGGTTTATCAGAAGAAAACTTGCATATTCCTCGCCTATAGCTTAGTTTTTATAACATTTCTTATTTTTAAAAGTAAACAAACATTACTGAATCATTGCAGTTTTTTCCCCAAGAGACCTTTTGTTTCTGCAGAAAACAAAATTCCAAACAGTTGAATTGTGGCTGTGCTTGTAGAGAGAGTACTTAAGAGGCTCATTTGAAAAATCTCCCATTTCCCCGCTTTAATGCTATGCAGCGGGAGATTTTATTGTGATACTCAGGGGGCTAGATGTACAGCTCCTATAACAGTTAAAAATGTTGTTCAAATCTCTGTGAACCACGATAAAAAAAATTGAGCTCTGTCAGTTTGCCAACCTCTTTGAAATATGGATTTCATTTCCTCCTTACTGGCTAAGCAACATTGAAGACTTGAAAATCAGAACGATGTGTCTCATTCCATATTCTCCCTCCCCACAACTTTTTACCAAGATTATAAATACCTGATAGATACAAAAGACTAAAGGAAGCGGACAGAACATGCATTTTTTTCCATTAAAATTAAATCCAAGGGAAGAGGTCATGTTGATAAAATGGGTTTCATCATTTTGAGAGTGAAATTAACCCCTTCCTATAAAAAGAGAAATCAATTACACTTTGTTCAGACAACTGAGGTGGAAAGATGGGAATAAAGGTATTGTGGGGGAGACTATTAGCACTCCAAGTTTTCAAGATGCTAGGAAAATATTGCTTATTTTTACTGGTAACTTGTTACGTAATGTATAAAAAGGTAAAGGTAAAGGACCCCTCACAGTTATGTCCAGTTGCAGACGACTCTGGGGTTGCGGCGCTCATCTCGCTTTACAGGCCAAGGGAGCTGGCGTTTGTCTGCAGACAGTTTTTCCAGGTCATGTGGCCAGCAAGACTAAGGTGCTTCTGGTGCAACGGAACACCGAAACCAGGGCAGTGCACGGAAACACCATTTACCCCCCCGGCAGAGTGATACCTATTTATCTACTTGCACTTGGGGGGGGTGTGCTTTCGAACTGCTAGGTTGGCAGGAGCTGGGAACGAGCAACAGGAGCTCACCCCGTCACAGGGATTCAAACCGCTGACCTTCCAATCGGCAAACCCAAGAGGCTCAGTGGTTTAAACTACTCTGCAAATCAGTTTTTGATGTTGGGGATTTCCCCCCCTTCCTGTAACTGAAGCAAGCTGACTAATGCAGCACAATCTTCTACATATCAGAAGTAAGTCTCATTGAGCTCAGCGAGCCTTACTTCTAGGTAAGTGGGTATAGGATTGTACTTTAGTGTATATAAGGAATAAGGAACCTGTGGCCCTCCAGGTGTTTTTAGACCACATCTCCCATCATTCCTGACCATTTGCCATGCTGGCTGTGGCTAATGAAATTGGAGTCCAACAACAACTGGAGGACCACAAGTTCCCCATCCTGAATGAACAATGACAGGATTCAATCAGTGAATTGTCCTTTTATTATAATGAATGGAACAATTAATTAACTACCCATTATCACTCATGCTGCTCCTTCTGGGATTTTCTAAACTCCCTTCCACGGGCTACCTGGCAATTGCTAAGAGTCTTGGCGGACAGCTTAATAATTTTTCTGCCTGTTGTAGCAAATATAATGCACTATTCACCTTGTAGGCCAGAAAACCAGACTCTTAAATTCAGCATGAATAGTTTCATAAGCAGGTGGCATAACACTTATTACTCCATGGTTTCAAACATGTTGTATATCACTATATAATGTGGTGTTAAACAGTGATAAAAAGGTGCCTGCCTCCTTTTAGTTGCCAAGTCTGTTCCCTTGTGAGGATCTCAAATAAGTAGACTAAATAACATCTAAGAAGAAAATTTACCAGTGCTTAATTACTTTTCACCAGTGTGCCACAAGTAATGAAAAAAGAGGGAAATGAGCATAGAAAATGTATTGTAGTCTATTTCATTTCTGCCGTATAAAAGCCCTGGAGTAGAATTGTCTTAAAATGTACAGCTTCGGTAGCAAATAAGAAAGAAATTATAAATACAAAATTCTGCTCCTCCTAATTATACAATTTAGATGAAAAATGAGCTTCCCAAGTTGTTTCACCAAAGTGAGCTCTCTAGGGCACAAGCCTGGGGGTTTGTATGGCTGTCCTGGGCTGCCCAGATGACAGCACTCTCCCCTCAGCCCTGCTGGTGTGGTCCAAAGGAAAGCAGAGCAATACAATTGGCATCAGCTTGGCTGTAGGAGTTGCCAGAAGAAGGCATGCAAGGCACCATCCAACTGTCTTAGGGACTCCATTCTGGATTTATATAGGATTTACTCCTTAGCATTTTCTTCTCCCGAAGATATCCCGCAAGGCAGTGGGTAATTCCAAACAGAAAAATCAAAATAGGTATCTTAGTCTTAGCTGTCTTTATAGCTAATGAGCTACTATAATTGTGTACAAAACGCTTGTGATGTAGTGGCACAGAAGTATGAAGCTAAATGGCACCATACACAAAGGTAAAAGCTAGATTTTCTTTTCAAAAAAAGCTTGTATACAAATAAATTAAGAACAGGTGATGAGCAAATGGAGACTTTCCATTTTGAATAACATGCTGATTAGTGAATAGTGAATCATGTGCCTTCCAGCCACCAGAATGGTTGCTTCTCTTGTTGAAATCCATAAGTTTGCTGGGATCCAAGGCCTGGCTTTACCATTTCTTTATCTTGGTTTACTCCTCTATGAGTAGTCACTATCTTTTCCTATCCCATACCATATAAAATGAAGTATGCCTTTATCAAATGTAGACTTGATCACTTCGACCTTGCCTTTTCCTGCTTGCTCCCAAATCCTGCAAGTTTCTCTTTGCTCCTTGCCCCACTACTTCTCCCTCTGACCTACCTGGACTGCCCTTTGGAATTTGGACCTGATTTTATCTCACCTCTTTCAATTCCGCCTTTGAACAAATGTGCCAGACCACTCTTCTTTCCCTTCAGAGAGCTCACACACTGCAAGGGGCAGAGCACTATGTACCAGTGAGCAGCAGAAGCTCGGAAAGGAAAATGAGAATCTAAAAAAGAGTGCATGAATCAGGAATCCAAAATTAGTCATTGCTTCCTGATGCATCCATTGTGCATTAATAAGCTATGTTCCAATGTAACATAGCCAAATCCTAGGCAGTGTTAGTGTGCCCATTCAAATCAATGGATTCAGGCATACCTGATGCTGCATATGATCAGACTGGTAAAGTTCACCCTTTGGACATGTGCCAAACCCTCTGGAAGAACATCTGCCATGTAGAGTGTGAAGTGGCTTTCAAAGAGATTGAGTCAGCACATGACTGGTCAAGTAGAGTGAACTGTTTCTCTTGACAACTTAGCAAAGTTTAAGTAGGACTTCATTGCTGTGCTTTTGAAAAGAATACATTGGCTTTCATCTAATCAAAATCAGCAGTATAAACAACTTTAATGGCTGGTGAGTGACTTTATTACCAATTTCTTCTGCAAAGTAGCTTAATTCTGGCAAGCATTTAGCTTTTAACCATAGGTGATGGCCACATAGTGCCTCATTATAGATGCAAGCAAGTTAAATGCATCACTTAAAGGCTGCTTACATGGGGCTGCTTTTTACAAGGCTTCTGGACAGGGATGGGTTGCTCATGAGACTAGAAGCAAGTTTTATGAGGCTGCTGATTTTTTAGTGCTTCAGAGTGGCTGTGTGCAGTGCAGAATAGTGTCAAAACAGCAAAGATCTTTTACAGCTCTAGGCTCACAACATCTCTGTGGATGAGAAGATGATTCACGTGTGTATTGATTAAATGAAAAGAATGTGTGGCTTCAGCTATATCTAGAGTGAATTGTCAAATTTAATTAAGAATCCACAAAGGTGGGAAGGGAGTCATCCAAGCATTTGGTGCTTTGGCATTTTTAAACTAATTAAAATCTTCTGACAGAAGAAACACTCTGTAAAAGTGACTTCCCAGGATCCCATGTTTCCTCTGCTCTTTTTGGCTCAATTTTCAAATTGCCACAGACTTCCAGAACCTGGCCTACTCCTTAGTCTTGAAGGGAAGAGATATCCTCTTCCATACTGGTTTTTTATCAACTTCCCCACAGAACATACACAAAAACCCAAGATTAGAGAAAAATCTAGAAAAAATGAGTCTAGATTCATGGTGAAGAATTTGCTGTCAAGTCCTTACATGAGAATGCCAGGTCAGTGGAAATCCTTGTAAGATAGTGTGTGTTTTTTTGTATATAATTTTATTAAGTTTTCTGTTTTACAATTTAAAATACTCATGTTACATTCTTAAGATATCAATGACTTCCCTTCTCTTTCCATGGTTCATTTTACATATCATAAATCCCTGCATATTTTACAAAAACTATACCATTCCACTGTTGCATCCATCAAAATTCGTTTACACTGTTGAATTTATCAATGCTGCTAGAGTTTTCAGATGTACACAATTATTTCCCATGTATTCAGTAAACATTTTCCAATCTTCTTTAAACGTATGCTCTTCTTGTTCTCTTATTCTATATGTTAAGTCTGCGAGTTGTGCATATAGTGGTACCTCGGGTTACAGACGTTTCAGATTACAGACACTTCAGGTTACAGACTCTGCTAACCCGGAAGTAGTACCTTGGGTTAAGAACTTTGCTTCAGGATGAGAACAGAAAACGCACAGCGGCAGCAGGAGGCCCCATTAGCTAAAGTGGTACCTCAGGTTAAGAACAGTTTCAGGTTAAGAACGGACCTCCAGAACGAATTAAATTCTTAACCCGAGGTACCACTGTATTCTGTCAACTTAAGTTGCCATTCTTCTTTTGTTGGGACCTCGCTTGTTTTCAATTTTTGGGCTAACAAAACACGGGCCGCAGTAGTAGCATACATAAATAACCTTTTTTTGACACCTGGGAATTTCAGTCTGAATTATCCCCAACAGAAAGGATTCTGGTTTTGTGGGGGAAGTACTTTCAAGTACTTTTTTTTCAATTCATTATGGATCATTTCCCAATACAGTGGTGCCCCGCAAGATGAATGCCTCGCAAGTCGAAAAACTCGCTAGACGAAAGGGTTTTCCGTTTTTGCGTTGCTTTGCTAGACGAATTTCCCTATGGGCTTTCTTCGCAAGACGAAAATGTCTTGCACTTTTTTTAAAAAGCCGCTTGAAGAGGTGCAGTTGCGACGGACCGTGCTTCGCAAGACGAAAAACATCGCAAGACGAAAAGACTCGCGGAACAAATTCTTTTCGTCTTGTGAGGCACCACTGTACTCTTTTACCCTTTTACAAGTCCACCACATATGAAAGAACGTTCCCTCCACCTCTTTGCGTCACCTTGTAAAATAGTCTTCATGGGTACTCAGGATCAAATGGCTACTTACCCTTCTATCTCCTAGGGGTATCACTGGCTTTGGGGCAGGCTTCTTTCACCATTTTCAATCAATATAAGAGGAGGCATGAGTCACAGTGGGTAGATCATATTCTCAGCTGCACTTCAGGTCCAGACAGTTTTACCATCCTTTACCCTCTGTTGGCATGACTTGCTCTGATATGCATGACTCGTTTTTGTAGGCCTCTTGTCCTGTTCACATTTGACAGAACTGACTTCTGTATTATACAGAGGTGGAAAAGAACACCAACTATTTGTGCTTCTTTGCCCCACACACTTCCTCACGTCCCCTATTATATGGAAAGTGGGACTTGAAGATCTCATTCACTGTGAGAGCTCTAAGCTCCAGTAGTTATTTGGGGCTTGTGAATCTTATCAGAGGATAAATCCCTAAGTCCCACTGCTCATGTTATACCGCAAGGAGGGAAATTAGAAGTGTGAGTCATTCACAGTTTGTTTTTCTTTTCCTCGTCTCTATAATGGATATACTGCTCCTTAGTGTTCTGATTCTAACTCAAGGATAAGCTTTGCATTGCACTGTTACTTTGTCGACTATAGAAAATGATAGTTGCAACTCAAACAGCTTCTCAAGAACACATAAGAGAAAGCCAAGTTGTCGGGAGCCATTGTGACACTGTAGACTTGAGATGACCAAATGGACTATAGATAGGATCTGAACTTAATTTTAAATGTCTGGTGCATGAAGCTTGTTCCCACGTCAGTTTTTGGATTTCACATGAGGCTCAGGGAACAGATGCCACGAGGGTGAAAATGCCTTTATTTATTTTGCTTGATTTGGGATCTACACTTCTAGAAACAAGAAAATAATGAACAAGGATTATACATCATATGAATGTTGGTTTTCCATGGCCCTCTGGTTAAAATATACAATTTCATCCTCCATCAACAAGTGTGGTCAAATACACCCCAACAGCACTGAAAAAAATAAACCTTTGTGTCACTCTTTCACAACTCCATGTTCCGGGTAGATCTCAGCCGTGCTGAGGTGAAAATTGCCATGAGGCACACATACACCAATGTTTTTACTATCTTGGCATTTGAGGTCAACTCTACCGCATTCCTCAACAGTACTGAGGGAAAAAATGAACATATGGTACCCCACAGGTTTATAAAACCTTTACAAACCTGAATTGTTTAAATGTTTTTTCCAAAATTCGAATGTTCCCCACCCATTAATTTGCACAAAACCTACTAATTCAGCTTTTGGTGGGGGAGATCCCTGAGACCCCAGTCAAATCTACAAATGTTTGTAAGTAGCCTACACCCTCACTTCACCAGGTTGCCAGACTTAATGCCAACATTCAATCAAAGAAGTTTTGAAAACACTTTTTGTGATTAAAAACTCTGAGGTCAGTTAGAACCCCCCCATACCATTTGTGTAGTGTTTTGTACATTATAGAGATCATACTGTAGTGGTTAGAGTGTTGGACTAGGATCTGGGAAACCAGGGATCAAATCCCCACTCAGCCATGAAGCTCTCTAGATGACCATGGGACAGTCATTGTCTCTCAGCCTAACCTACTTCACAGGGTTGCTGTGACAGTAAGAAGAAGAAGAGGAGGAGGAGGAAGAGGAGTTTGGATTTGATATCCTGCCTTCTCACTACCCTAAGGAGTCTCAAAGCAGCTAACATTCTCCTTTCCCTTCCTCCCCCACAACAAACACTCTGTGAGGTGAGTGGGGCTGAGAGACTTCAGAGAAGTGTGACTAACCCAACAGCTGCATGTGGAGGAGCGGAGAAGCGAACCCGGTTCCCCAGATTAGGAGTCTACCGCTCTTAACCACTACACCACACTGGGAGGGGGAGCCAAACAGCCTGATTTTGGAGGAATCTAGCCAGAACAGATATTTCTTCTTGGTACACAAATGTAGGGAATCAGCCCTTTAAAAATGATCATATAAACTAAGAACCATGAGACAAACAGGTAAGGTCAATTTTCTTTCTATTTGATAAGATTTTATTGTTTACGTTAATAATGCAGAACATAACCAATTTCACCCTACCCCCGTCTATAAATGGCTGTGGGTAATATAGTAAAACAGGAAGATGTGCAGAGCTTTACAAACTAAAGTTAACTGAAAATGAAGCTCATCTCCTTGGAATATAAGGGTTAACCATATCAATGGTGTTTATATGTATATATATTTGTTATAATTTCTATTGTATCAAAAGTCTGGAATGTATTACTGAAATCTATGGTCCCTCTTTGTCTCTGCTTCAATATTTTCCATCTGTTTTATGTGATGGTTTTCTTCTATGCTTGATTTTACATTTCAATATAAAATAAACAAACAAATAGGGGGAGAATTGTTTATGCCACTTTGAGCTCTTTGGGAGGAAAAGTGTGAGGCAATGTAAAAATAAGTAAATAATGTAGTGAGGTATTGTTGACCCCAATGATTTATATGTAAAAGGAAGGTCTTACTGAAGGCTTAAAACAACAACAACAAACATCGCAAACAATAGCATGTTTCATAACTTCTACCAGTTATTTGATTGATTTATTACTTGAGCTACAGTTGTCCTGATACTGGGTTGGTACAATCAGTATTTCAACTGAGCACAGTCTGTTTTGCTATTAATAGAGGCTTTACCTTATAGAGGGAGAATATTCAGTATTTAATACGTTTGTTACTACTATGTGGAAGCGGAGCCCACACATTCTAGAGAGATAAATTTAATGGAGGAATTAAACTTCTCTCATTAAAGCACAGTCAAATGAACCAACTCTTTAAGGCAGATTTTGTAAAAACAGAATGGTAAAAATTGCTATTATAACTTATGCTGGCAGTCCTCATGACAGCGTGCTTGTTTAACAAGTATGTCATATTGTAGTGCTCACATCAATTATCCATATAAAAGGCTTTTCTGCTGCAAATGTAGAAAGACTTTCTTTGAGAGTTTCTAAAGCTGTTAGCTCTTGATGTCAAGAACACTGTTTTCCTTCTGAATGAATGGCTGCTAGAATACTGTTAGTGTTAATGGAGCACAAATGATAATCAATGGGACACTGTATTCTGCTTTATAATATCCAAACAAATCCTATTGCAGACTCACAGAGCAATCCTAACTGTAAAAAGCTGGGGTCAATTCCACTGTCATAAGGCATGCTGGTGTAAGTTACCCCATTCCAAACTCTGTGCAGGCAGAATTTGACATAGCACACCGGTGAGATGTCTGTGGAGAGCAACGGCCTCCATTTCCCCACCAGCACTGTCTCAATGTGTGTGTCGACCTGCCTGAATGTGTGTACGAGTCTGCCAGCCTGAGTGAGCATGTAATGAGCATGTGTGCAAGTGTCAGGCGGCAGAGGAAACAACTCCTACGGCAGGTTGCCGGGAACGGATAAGACAAGGAAAAGTTCTTACCACCTGCTTTTTTATTCAATATTGACAGAGAAAGGCTTGGGATGCAGCCTCTTAGAATAATGGTGTTGTCTCGAGTGACTCTCCGCCCCCTTTTTCTCCCACTTCCTCATTCGTCATCATCTCCCCTATGGGTGGCACTGAGGGCCCTTTGCTTCCGAGCCCTTTGCTCTCCTACTTTCAAGGCTCTCCAGGTTCGGGGGGGGGGGGTTCTGGAATGCTGGAATGCTTTCTAAAGACACTGTGTCTGTCAACTGTTGCCCTCCTGGTGCTTCCTCTTCCTCCTCCTCTCCCATTATTTCCCAGCTTTCCCACTCATCTGCTTCTGAGCTGTGGCCTCCCTCAAACCCCTGTTGTAATTCTGAACTGGGAGGGTCAGGTTGGGGAGGCAGTCTCTGCCATTCCTTCTCTGCTCAGCAAGTGACTTTGGCTGGCTGTCAGTGCAGATCTTGAGCCAAAAGTGGTTAGCCATCCCAGCTGTACAGCAATATAAATACATAGGACAGGCGGCATAGGTGTCCTGCTATTGCAGCCATAAACCCATCATGTCCTTCCTATGTATTTATATCATGTTACTGGTTTATAGAAAGTGTTTTTTTTTTTTTACAGAATTTTGCCAAATATATGGTTAGGAAGTTGCCCTCGTCAAGTGGAGCATGTGACCGTAAAGCTAAAACGAGAGTTGGGCATTACAGCTGTAATGAACTTCCAGACTGAATGGGATGTTGTTCAGAATTCCTGGGGATGTAATCGCTATCCTGAACCTATGAGTCCAGAAGTTCTCATGAAGCTGTATAAAGAAGAAGGCCTTGCTTATGTCTGGATGCCAACACCAGACATGAGTACTGAAGGTAATATTCACATTCTGCCATGAGTTAGAATAACTTGAAGAAGAAGAAAAACATTCAGGAAAAGATATGCATTGTGTGAAAGGTTAGCATCAGCTTTCACACGGCTTCACAAATTACTTGCTGTTATCTTCCAGGCAATTTGCTGCCATGGCACACCATATGCCCAGAGATAGAGATCAGAGTGTTCTATGGATTTAGCAAGCAGCTCTCATATATAAAAACTTGTTTAAATTGTGCTTGCTCTTAACTGCATTGAGCAATCTCGAAATACGCTGAATACACTTGATGTTCAACAGTACCTGAAAGAAAGATCTATCCTTATTACTGAGATTAATAATAAGATGATGATGATAATGAAGATAAGCAATCATATATACCCAATACATTAAAAGTTGCTTTTATCAGTAGTACTCAAAATATACAGGGATTTATTTCATAACCTGAAGTTTTCCCACATATATAAACAAGTACACCATCACGATTGATCTCAAAGGTAGCACACACTTTCTCCCATCTAGGGATGTGGAAGGGGAAAGTATCCATTTCACATTTAATGCAAATCTATCTAATATGAAGCAAAACAGAGCCACCCTTCAAAATTTATACTTCTCTAAATTTTGCAATAAAGTTTTCCAGCCAAGTAATGTGTACAAGAATGTATATATTAGAGTAATATATCAGTGGAAAATAATATTCCAAAATGCATTATGTTAAGGGAAATTGCTTTGCAAAAATGCATGCAAAAAATGTGTTTATTAGGAGAAAGTCACACTACAATGCTGGTGAGTTTTCAGGATGATTTCTTTTTTAAAAAAAGGTTTGCAAGTTGATGCAGGAATGTGGAAACCTGAACTTAAAATTAGAAAAATAAGTACCAGAGAAACTGAAACGGAAATATTCACCCATCCCTACTCACATCAAATATTACCCTTTGCCCCAGGAACTAGATGTGCCCCAAAAGTCAAAGAATCACATTTGATACTGGTCACTCAGAGTGACTTTAATGCATCGGAAGTATGCTGCTCCCCACAAACGTTCATGTCACAAAAATCTGAGGCTTCTGATGCAACACACTAGATCGCTACCCCTCATGAATTTCAAATTACTTTGTGATGAAGACAATTACACTTTTGTTTTTAATGTTCCAGGAATAGCTTCTAGGCAAAATCAATATACTTCCATAATGGTCTTCATGTTTGTGTTGTTCCAAGTCACAGTGCTTGAACATTTTTCAATTTATTTACTACCTATTACAATATTTGTGCCCTGCCTTTTTGAACCAAAAGGACTTGCGAAGTGCCTAGCAATGAAAGATGAAAAAATACACAATGAAAACAGTAACTACAACTACAACTTAATAGCAAGAATTAATAAAATTAAATTAGCCAGCAGTAAGCAAAAGAACAAGAGCCAACAAAAGAAAGAAACCTAGCAGGAGGATCACTTCAAATTCAAAGTGCCCCAGACTTGCCCTGAAAAAGGCCAGCTCTTACCTGGAGATTAAAACTGCATGAAAACCATCTAAAGCCAATTTAAAGCACCCCCCGGAAAAAAAAAGAATCATGGGAACTGTAGAGTACCTCTCAGATCTACAATTTCCAGCACCCTTAACAAAATGTCATGTTGGAGATCATAGTTGGGATGTAAGGCAATTTTTAATATTTATTGTTAATCTGAGTGCTTGGGATAGTTGAAGTGCACAGGGTAGTAGTCACTCTTGTAAGAGAAGCAAGAAGGCAAAAGGGAATGAAGAGTCATCAACCCTAATCCTACCCACACACCCTTATCCCTCCACTTCAGGTAAAAGCCACCTAGAGTGGGTGGTGGCCTTTATGAAATGACTTCAATGTATAAAGTCTGGTTATTGCCATTTTTATTTTTTTTAGTATGTGCAGTTTTCATATGTTCTTGAGTTACAGTCACAACAAAAAGTAGTCCATTATTACCTCTTGTGAACACATTATTTTCCCAATTCAAAAGGAACAGTTTGGTCTTCTCCACATCATTAGAACCAACCTCCAGGCAGTTGCCAAAGGGCAGTGTCAAGTTACACTGGCCATTTCAAGGAGTGGGTGCTATAAAGGTTTTTTGCCCTCTTCCTTAGTTTACATTTTTCTTCCCATTTTCTCGTTGGCAGAGGGAATTAGATTTCTCCATCCTTATTAGTTGGGCCGAATCTTGTATTAAAGGATCACCCTGGAAAACAGGACAAAGGGAATGAGAAAATCTCTCTACTTACAGCCTTCTTAGAAGACCGTTGCATTATATGTTAAGTGGAAGTATGGAAAACAAGGAAGTATTTGATTTATGGAGCAGCATTGGCAAAATATGGGGGCAAAATACAGATGGGCAGTTGCTTGTTCCTGCACACAGTGATCTATCATATCCCGCAGCAGTACAGCTGCATACCAAAACCTGTTTGTGTAGGCAAAACACTGCCTCTGCATTGGGGTGAACACATTCATTATATATAATCAGTTTTTGAGGTCTCTGTTTCTCTTTCTTTACCTGTGTCTTTTGTCCGACTTAGACTTTACTTTTAGCCCTTCATGCCCTGTGTTTTCTTATACATAGAATTGTAATCAGGAAGGCTATACTGTACATCAAAATAAGGTTGGCTACAACTCATGGTTAGCAAAGAGAAAGCTTACCCACAAACTCAGGTTCAGACGACACACTCAACTATACCTTTAGGGATCACTAGTGTCAGTAGCATTAAGCAACTTATGTGAACTGTGGTCAGAGTCCTAGATAGGTATTAGACCGAGGACACACAGGCTGAAGAACTCCTGATCAATTGCTGTTTCTGCTAGTCTCTGACCTGTCACTGTAAAGCAGTTATTTAATTACAGTTCACAAAGGTAAAAGAGCAATCATGTTTCACCAGTGAAAATCCTCACAAGCTAAATATGACACAACACAAACCACTACCAGTGTTTCTAACTTGTGAGTGTGAGGTTGTCATGCATTTGACAGTTGTCCTGTTTCTAATTCTAGGTAGAGTCCAAATGTTGCCTCAGGCTGTCTGTCTCCTCCACGGGCTACTGGAGAACGGGCACAATGTCTACGTTCATTGCAATGCAGGCGTTGGCAGGTCCACAGCTGCAGTCTGCGGTTGGTTAAAATATGTGCTAGGGTGGAACTTGAGGAAAGTGCAGTATTTTGTGGCCTCCAGGAGAGCAGCTGTCTACATCGATGAAGAAGCTCTGGTGCGTGCTGAGGAGGATTTCTTTCAGAAATTTGGACCTCTTCGCTCCTCATGCAAGCCTTAGCAAGAAAAAGAGGACGTCGCTAGAAGTGCTGCCAAACCCAAGCATTTGAGGAATTGTGAAACTGGCTCCAAAAACAGGATCACTGCCTGAGGAAACGGTGGGATGATGGTGATAACGGTGAAGAAGTCTTCTGAGTCTTATCTTTCATATGTTGCTTTTTCTTTCTCTCTGGAACAATTAAGCAAATGGCTTCGATTCAGCCAAATGTGTGTGCAGCAGTCAGGGCTATGATTGTGCAGCTTTGTTGGAAAAGGTGTAATCACATTGATTAGCTGCTTGGCACATTGATTAGCTGTTTGGGGAGGGGAAGCCGCTGGAATTAAATCCATCTTTCCTCCTTTCCTTCACAACACCACTGTAGATTTTGTAACAGGACTCCACATACACAGCCCGGGCAGCTGGACCAAGAGAGGAGCTGCAAGTTTAGAACTTGATTGTGCATTTAGTTCCATCATCCAGCTAAAGATAAGCATGTATGTCCCCTAGCTGGATCAGGCAAAATTCCTCTAAACTTCCTAGCCAAATTGGATACCCATACATAAGATTCTTATACAATATCAGGCATGGGTGAATGATGCAAAGAGTTAAAAGAGAAAGACTTGGGATAGAAAGAAGTCAGAATGGATCGGAACACAAGCTGTTACAAACTAAAAAATCATTTCCCCCACACTTGGGCAGTTTGGATTATTTGGTCATATCAAAGGGAGCCTTTAGCACAGTTTTTAGCAAATAGAAGTTGTAGTGAAATAAAATTTTAAAGAAAAATAAAAAGTGGGGGTATTACTCCTGTCTGCATTGGCATATTTGTTTCTAATGTATGGGCAAACCTTTATCTTATGATGTGTATAATGCTTTTAGATTTTAACTGATTTTTAACAGCAATATATTTATATGATCTGAAGAAAAACCAGAGGATAGAGAAGCCAGGAATATTGTTGGAAATGATTTCTTAAGGTCCTCAGGAATGTCTCCATTATATCTTTATTTGATCATTTGCTTTTATGTTTGGATCATTATCTTGTATTTTTGTGTATTAAGCATGTATAATGTGGTTTATCAACAATTAAGTAAAAAGTAAAATAAAAAATAAATAAACTTTTAAAGCTTAAGTTCTAATCCACTTAGTATAGTTCAAATCCTGCATATGCAGGATCCCACCCCTCACACTCACTATTCTCTTATACGACTAGTCTGCATGGCAAAACAGTTTTCTGATGATGACATTTGCTGGATTGGAACAACAGTGGCTACGGCTCTTTGTGTGTGAGGTCAGTAGTGGGTGTGGAAAGCTTAATCAGAGAAAGGAAAGGGATGAGATTGAAAGAAAGAAAAATACAAGGAAATTATAGGGAAAGACAGAAAAGTAAAAGAGAAAAGAAAATGGATCACTGCAGGCTCCTAAAATTGACAGTTGCATCTGTCAGTATTGAGCCACACTTACACCTCCACCAAAAGCCATATAAAATGATATGTGGCACAGTGGCAAGCTTATCTATAGCATCCTACTTTGCTTTTGTTTGTTTCTAAACATATCTTCCAGTGCACCCTATGCATCCAATAAAAATGTAAGTTATGTAACTTTTGCATATTTATTTTTGTTTTACGACAGCTTGGGAAAGCTAACACCTAATTGTCTTGACTCAAGTTCCATCTGAATCTAATGCCACCATTGTTTTCACTAGGAGTTGGTGAATTTCCTATGTTCCATTGTGAAATTATTTTATGGCATGACTCTCCCCTGTGTTTTGTTCTGCCATTCCGTTCTTCTGCATTTCCATCTAGATTTTCTGTCTTTCACTTCAAAAACTGGTTTGTTGCAACATTCTGTTCCTTTCTTTTGTGTGTGTGCCCCTTTCAGTTCGTCTTGTACGCAAGTAACAGAATACATTAAAATACCAGGATTTTCCGCCAGCATCCATCGCTAACATGCACACTGGTTAACGGAAAAGTCCCATCCCAGCATTCTTTGTTCCCCATTTATTTAAAGGCAGAGAGACCTTGTTGTTGATAAGCCATGCTCTCAGTCTCAGCACGCCTATCTCCAACATGGTTATAACCACACTTGGCTGTTATTACCTTTGCTTTCATTACTGAACAATACTGAGCCTTCATTACAAGACTGTTGTAAGTTGCTCTGTCTCAGCTTTTTCTTCCAGTGTTGATAGAATTTAAGCATTGCAGTCACCTTCAAAAGCAAACTAATGCATTGCTCTGCCAGTATTTACTTTACATTCCCATTCTCTTGCATGTAAGGAAAGGAATGGAATTTATTTTAATTATTTTATTTTGTGTGCTGGTCTGATGTTTTATTTCTAATTTTAGTTTTGTGCCAACATGTCATTAAATAATTGAAACTGCACTATTACTGCTGGTAAATAAAATTTGTGCTTTTTGCATGCTATGCAGCCTAGAATGATGCATTTGTTCTTCTCATCACCCTGTTGGATTTTAATGATTTATCCTACCATTGTTTTCAGTATATTTAATGTTCCTTCTGTATGATCATTTGCCTTCTGTATGCTATTTGAGTCCAGTTTAGAGCTCATTCATGCTATGTGTATTTTCCAAACAGGTAACATGCTCACAATGATAGACAAATATACTCCATTATTTTTGTAGAGTTGGCATCAGCCTATATTCCCTATCTATTCACAGTTTGGCTCATGTTTGCTGTTTGTTAGGCCAGCACGCACACACAAAAATCATTCTGGAGAGACCACAGAACAGAATTTCATTTTGTGACAGTGCCCTTTGATGCAGCAGATTCCTCCGTCATTTGCTTAGTACAAAGATGATTCACTTACACGGGGTAAATCCGATAATAATATACGAACAGCCACACTGGTAAACATAAATATAATTCAACTAGACAAATATATTGCCCCGGATAGAAGCCATTATTGGTTGCTGATGGAAAGTATGCAAAAACTCAGGCAAAATAATCTGTCCTTTGTAGTTCACACTCAGTTTCTGAGTATATTGGAAATTGTGTGTGTTTGTGCATATGTATCTATGTGGGTGGGTGTAGGTGTTGTGAGTGTTGCGAATGCTTTTGTCTTTTATTTTATCATAGACCATCTTCACATCCCAGAAGTCTGTAGAGCTGCTTTTCAGTTCCAGATTAGATCTGATGTTAAATCCATGAATGCAATTGATGCAATTAGTTTTTTGAAGTTAAATAGCAGCCTCATAGGGCAGAGCCAGTTGGGATCAGGACCATAGTATGTAGAGATGATTCAACCCATTGTGCTCATGCTGTACTCTTGATGAAGGTACCCTCCCTGCTGCATACACAGGGTAAACCCATGTTTATTATGTGACCATAAGAAAACAAGAGTAAGTGTATTTCTGATTATTCTTGTACAGTATAATACTCTCTATATAATGGTCAAATTTATTACAGTAGCTTGTATCATTTGCAACAGATGGTGGTTGCTACTTCTATTTCCTCCACCTCTTGCATTGCAAAAAAATGAGTTTGCCCCAGTGTATTAATGTAAATTGTGGGGATGAGCCAGCCAAACTGAAACAGTCTTAAATCCCATTTATTGCAGTGAAGAGTTAAGCATATTCTTACAACTCTCTACAACTCTCTACCACTGATTAGGTTAAAAGTGCCTAATCCTGGTTGGTTATCAATCCACATTCTGGCACATCTAGAGAAACACAAATATTTTTCTTAGGTATGACGGATAGTTCAGTCATTAAAGCATTAAATCTCAGGGTTGTGCGTTCGAACCCCACCTTGGGCAAAAAGATTCCTGCATTGCAGGGGTTTGGACTAAATAACCTTTGTGGACCCTGCCAACTCTACAGTTCTGTGGCAAAAATAAATTTAGCTAGCACTACAAATGCAAATGACAGAGCTCACGGACAATACAAAGTGATTGTCTCAAAGTACTAATGCCTCCCCAGCAGCATAATTACATAATAAGTCTAGATCTAGTACTTATCCATTAAAAAACTAATTTGAAATATGCACTACTGATTGGCTCATTAGCCATTACCACACAAAACCCTGTTTATGCTGTGTCCGAAAAGATGAGCAAATTTTTGAAACTAATGTCTTTGTACAGCACCTCTTGGAAGTCTGGCACAAAGGTGCTGATACATTTTTGAGAGACAAAAGGGTGGGTGGTAGAAAACTCCTAAAATGAGAATTAATCCATTACTCTAATTTCAAAGGGAGTTTTTTTTTCTAGTGACAATGAGGAAGGCAGAGCTGAAACAGGTCATCCATTCAAAAGCATCATCAAAAGAATTAATTGCAGCCAAAAAATTTACACACAGAGATGAGATTCAGACATAAAAGCATACCCCAACTAAAAGAACAAATTTGCTGACTGGAATAGCACGGCTAAAACCTCAAGATGGAACTGATTAACAGATTGGAACTTATTGCACTCAGTATGGGCATATTATATAGATACTCATGTACGTACCCCACCAAAACCGCATGAGGGGGACACAGCATGGGGACTATGCATGTTAGCACTCGCAATCTCCCTATTATAAGAATATATGAGGAAGACCCTGGCTCATCTACCTCAATATGCCTATACCGACTGGCCGCAGCTCTCTTGGGTTTTAGGACCAACCTTTTCCAGACCTACAAATGAAACACAGGCTTTCTTCTTGCAAGACCTCTCCTCCTCCCAGAGGGGAGGAGTTGTGTGCAGGAACCGGCTCCCACATCAGCAGGGGGGCGTATTCTGCCCCCTGCGTCAGCCTTCCCTTAGCTGCCGCGCCAAGCCCAGCAGACAGCCAATAGGGCTGGCTGTGGGCAGGGTTTAGCCATGCTTATGTGGCCGCGGTGGCGCTGGGGCCCCATTTGGCTTCCTGCTTCCTTTGGATCTCCCACCCCTTTAGGTCAATTCTGTCTTTTTGACCTTGCTATGGACTTCGGTTGGTTGCCTTCATTGCCCAGGGGTCCTGGTAGGAATTTTATCCATTTGGCAAATTGGCACTAGCCTCTTGGTTTTCGCCTACCTCATAGCAAATCGTCACAACTTTTTAGGTATTGGCGGTTAGGCATTGGAATTTGTGCAATGTGTTGGAGGGCAGGTTGTGGCCATTGCCTACCCCTCCCCTTGTTTGGGTATTCCGTTAAAGGAATCCGGTGGTCGTGGATCCCTTCCGATGCCCTGCTGGTGGCTAGGGCCATGGCACGACCCCCAGTGATGCCTGGGGAAGCTTTCAGTTGTATTTGCATCAACAAGCTCCTCCCATTGGCTGTTAACCCTCGATTGACCCCCCGCTGAATGGGATGCTGTCATGTATAGTTGTCTGATCCATTGCCTAAGCCAATACCTCTCACATGCTGCAACCAATAGAGTTGTGGCCTTATTTAGCCCATTAACCCAAATACATGTGTTCTTGTGTCTTTCTTATCTTCATGTGGGTGGCCGGTCCTCGACACACAAAGCAAATGATCTACTATTGAAAAGCTGCGGCCCTTTCCCTAATATGTTCTGCACATTACAGCCTGGGAATGATGTTCAAGAAAACTCCTGGTGTTCAAAAACACAACATGAGAAGAAGCAACCCAAGGTGTTTCATTCATTAAGACCGAAGAGCAGATTTAAGTAAAGAAGGATTATATGATAAAGCTTCTGATTTGTGAAGCATTATTAGGGATTAGGACTGTAAACGTAGAAAGGAAGGGAAACATTGAAAACCAGCAATACTGATTTAGGTGACCTGCCGAAAAGCTATAAACACAGCCATGGATATTTTCTAAGGGCTGGCACCAGCTTATTTGCATTAAGTCTAGCACTGTGAAGTTGCGTCATTGTGATTTCTCTCCCCCCCCCCCATCCCGTGTCATCTTTATCTGCTGCTGAATAATAATGAAACTCACAGCAAGATTCCACCAAATTACTCACTGACTGAGAACAATTGGATTGCGTGTGTGTGTTTGTGTACATATATATATATCGCACAAATAAATGCACAGCAGTCTGACCTAGATCATCTTTTGTGAAGGCGTAGTGTACAAAAGCAGCTGCTGAAAGGGAAAACAGTTTGGCCATTATTCAGCTGCTGAACAACTAGGGCTTGCTTTGGAGGAACACCCACCCACCAATTGTCCTGATTTGACTGGGACATCTCTGATTGACAGATGCTGCCCTGGCTACTTATGTTAGTACATGATGTTCTGCTTCTTCCACTGCCAAAACAGGTACATGCTTCCTCCTGCCCTATTTCCCACTGTGCTCCACCCATCCCACCACTTCTGCCGCTGCCAGAATGCCTCCCTCTCACCAGACCTGGGTGTTTCACAAGGCCCAGCTGTGCCGCTTTCTGAACAGGGATAGCCTAACTTATATTGTCTTATGATCTGGTAACCTCCAGGTTAGATTACTGCAACATGTTATACATGGCGTTGCCATGTGTGCAGATTTTCCCAGATATTTTCCCAATTTCTGCCCGGACGCTGCTGCCGACTGCAGTATTCCTGATATGTCCAGGGAAATCTGGACATATGGCAACAGGCCTTTTCTGTGGTGGCACCCATTTGTGGAATGCTCTCCCCAGGGACTCTCACCTGGCGCCTTCATTATGTAACTTTCGGCGCCAGGCGAAAATGTTTGTCTATAACTCGGTCTTTGGCTGATTAACATTATATGGCCTTTTAAACGTGTTTGTGGGAGGGGAGTTATTGGTTTGTGTTTGTTTTATTATGTATTTTGTGTTCTCATTTTGTATTTTTGTGTTGTGATCTTCAGATGAAGGTTGGTATAGATAGAAGTTTAATAAATAATAAAATAGTAATAATAATTGAGATCCCTCAAACGTTGCCTGTCTTTCTTCCCACCATTGCAATGGAACATGGCATTCTGACTCTGCAGTTTCTTTCATATGTTGTTGATATGGACATGTTCTATGATAGGCACATTGGTGTTGTTGCCATGGTTGCTGGAGGAGGGGCTGTCCTGATTGTTACATTATGCACCATTTTCTTTTCAGTTTTTCTGTCAGAAGTTCAAAGAATCCCAATGCTGGTTTATACCAGTGTCAGCTGCCTGCTTGTGAAGCTAAGCCATTGGATTTCTCTGTGGCAGAGGTGGAGGGGGTGGGAAGCAATATTATAAGGGAGAAATGACTGGCAGAAGAGAGTTATTCCAGATAACTGAGGCAGAACAAATGAATTAATCACCTTCAAACAATGGAAGGTCACATGGACAGAGGAAAAGAGGAATAACTGGTGAGGGGAGGTGAACTGAAAGAGCAGAATGAGGTCAGATAGCTTCAAGGATCCACGCAGAGTTGTGAGCTGCAGGAGAGCAATTCAGACATGAGTTAAGAAATGGAAAATGATGTTTGGTTTTGCTTCCTGGGTGTACCGGCCTGCAGAATTCAGGCTAACTCAGTTATTTATATGTGTTCGGAAGAATAAATCCCATAAACTGAAAGTTTAGAGAGCAAACATGCACTGAGAATGAAAATAGTTCAGAAAACTTCAAACAGATTTTAAGAATGAAAATAGAACAGAAACTTTCAAACAGGTTACAGGGGGAGAAATAAAAATTATATAACAGAATCTGCCAAGGCAATTACCCAAGAGAGAAAAACGGAACAAAAGCGCTCTTGATCATCCAAGAAAATTAATGTGAGCAGGGTTAGAATACCGCATACTTTATTTACTTAAAAGAACAACTGCATGGCACTGCTGGAATTGTTGTGACTTATAAATCTGAAACGGGTATTTTAATTTGCATTTTTATTGGTCATTTATTATAGCAGACTCATAGGTTGCTCTGTGGGGGTGCAGAGAGGTAAGTACCCCCATAAACAAGGAACTTGCCCCCACTAGCCGCTGATTTCTGAACTCCTGTCTTTAGCATATGCTCTTACTTTTCTTCCCCACCCACTTAGAAATATATTCTGCTGTTTCTGTGCTCCCATTTTTTTCTGGTACTACCACTGGGCAGAATCCTGCTTCTCCTTGTAGTAGTTTCTGGTCAAGGGAGTTGCTAGGGTTGGACCTAGCCGAGGTAGATAGAGGGCAGTCCAACTGGTTCCACTGCACTGGGTGCAGAGCCTAGGGGCGCCACAGGGTGTCACAAATAAGATGTAGTGAATTAAGCAGAATGGAAGGTGAGAGGCAGTGGGGTGCCAAATTATGACATTGCACAGGGCACCACTGAAACCTGAAAGACCAAAGTCCGCCCCTGGACATGGAGTGTATTTATGTGCCCTGATTACTTCCAGTACTTGCTTGGCAGGGGGTTGGACTCGATGGCCCTTGTGGTCTCTTCCAACTCTATGATTCTATGATTCAGGTGGGTAATGAATTTGGAGGGGGTGATCTAGGTTACTGGGTAGTGTATTAATATGGGGAAATAGGTTAATTTCAGATAATAGAGTTGGAGAGTTGGAGGAGACCACAAGGGTCATTTAGTGCAACCCTCTGAAATACAGGAAATTCAACTAGATCATACATAACAGGTGGCCATCCAATCACAGCTTAAACATGTCCAATGAAGGATAACCCACAACCTCCCAAGGGAGTCTGTTCCACTGTCAAACTGCTCAACTGTCAGAAAGTTCTTCCTGATGTTTAGTCAGAAACTCCTTTCTTGTAACTTGAATCCTTGGTTCAAGTCCTACCCCCCAGAGCAAGAGAAAACAAGCTTGCTCCCTCTTTCATGTGGCAGCCCTTGAGATATTTGAAGATGCCTATCATATCTCCTCTCTGTTTCCTCTTTTCCAGGCTAAACATACCCAAAGCCTTCAACCGCTCCTCATGAGGCTTGGTTTCAAGACCCTTGATCATCTTGGTTGCCCTTCTCTGCACATGTTCCAGCTTGTCAATAGCCTTCTTAAATTGTGGTGCCCAGAACTGGACACAATATTTCAAGTGTTGTTTGACCAAAGCAGAATAGAGTGGTACTGTTATTTCCCTTGATCTGGACACTGCTTTTGTTTATGCAGCCTAGAATAGTGTTAGCTTTTTCCTGCTGCAATACACAGTTGACTCATGTTAAGCTTGTGGTCCACCAAGATCCCTAGATCCTTTTCACATGTACTGCTAGTAAGCCAGGTGTTCCCCATCCTATATTTGTGCATCTGGTACTTCCTGCCTAAGTGCAGAACCTTACATCTGTGCCTATTGAAATTCATCTGGGCTCAGTTCTCCAACCTGTTAAGCTACCACTCCCAGTTTGGTGTCATCTGCAAATTTGATTAGCATCACCTCAATTTCTTCACCCGAGTCATTTATAAAGATGTTGAATAACAACAGGCCCAGGACAGAATCCTGTGGCACCCCACTTGTCATTTTTTTCTAGGATGACGAGGGACTATAAATGAGTACTCTTTGGGTTTGGTCAGTCAACCAGCTACAAATCCACCTAACAGTTACCTCATCCAGCCCACATTTTAATACCTTCCTCGCAAAAGCATTACTGAAATCAAGATAGACTATGTCCACAGCATTCCCTGATCCACCAAGCTTGTAACTACATGAAAAAAAGAAATGAGATTCATCTGGCATGACTTGTTTTTGAGAAACCAGCGCTGGGTCTTAGTAATCACAGCATCCTTTTCTAAGTGCTTACAGACTAACTGCTGAATTATCTGTTCTAAGACATTTTCTGGTGTCGATGTCATAGTCACTGGTCGGTAGTTACCTGGGTCTCTCCCCCCCCTTTAAAGTTGGGGACATTTGCCCACCTCCTGTCTCAGAGACCCTACCTGTTCTCCAAGAATTCTCAAAGATTACAGACTCTGAGCTGACATCCAAGATCCTTTAGTGCTCTTGGGTGCAGCTCATCAGGCCCTGGAGATGTGAATTCTTTTAAAGTAGCTTGGTGTTACCTTGCCACCTCTTTTCCTGTCTGGGGCTGCAGCTCCCTCCTTACATCATTGTGGGCTGCTTTCCTTTTGGGTGAAGACAGAGGCAAAGTAGGTATTCAGCAGTTCCGCCTTCTTTCTGCCACCTGATAGAGGATGGTGTCTTCTGGATATATTTGTGGTTAATGAATGGGGTAACTGAGGAAGAACTGAATTGACTTGGAGCAGATTTTGTAGGGAAATTAAATGGGAGTAGATGAATTGAAGATGAGCTGATTGGGGTGAACTGGTGTGGCTGCAAATTAACTGAAAATTTTAACTGAGGTAATTTGAATGGGAAACTAGGTGGCTTGCTGTCTGTGACATTTAAATTCCAAATTTGCATATACACAGATATATAAGTATGTGCAATTTTTATGCAAATTTGTGCCCATGTCTCAAATCTTTTATGTATGTTGAAATGGCCCTGTTTATAGCTCCCATGACTGTAGTAAATAATTGCATTGCTATAAACTCGGGTGTTTCTCTCTCTATGACCTTAACCTTATTGGTGTAGTCAATGATTCCCCATTTTCCAGACCGCTTGAAAAGAAGAAGAAGAAGAAAAGGCATCATTTATTAACAAATTCAACATCTGTGGATTTTTAAAAAAAACACTTCTAAGTATGCCTTCCTCTATGACTGACTTGTTGAGAAAGAAAATTGAGGAATCATAACAGAATTGCTTCATCAAATATTCAGAAGTTTACTTGCAAGAGAAAGAACACTAATGTGCCAGATTAAATCATAAAATAGCCTTCATAAATTTATCCATTCCAATTTCTTATTACCTTCTATTTGCGATTCATGATCAGCAGCATAAGATGAGTAAATAAAAAACTAATTAGATATGCTTAGGTGTGACAGTCAAGAGCAGGGAGCATAAAATATTCTCATACAATAGCCCTCTTATAATTACAACACAAAACCTGCTTAGAGCTAAGTGGTTTAGTTGATGCCAGATTTGACAGGCCAAGGCCTACTTCATTAGCTATGTGAATGGACTGGCAATGTGATTTCAATCGTTCTAGGGCTGGTTGAGTGACACCAGGGGCATGCTGGGAATATAGCCAAGCTCAGCTTGCAAAGAGGTATTGTATACTAGAAATGTTCCTCCATGTGAGTGGCCCATATCTGGATGCCTACATGTCTGTAACAGTGGCAACATTTTTATTTTTTGAGTTATCACCATCATAGAAATGGAGAAATTCAGGTACCATGGAAATATATGGAAGTACATAAATAACACTCCAACAGATGCTCCATGGAGACACAGCCTGGCAGCAGAGTGACCTGACCCTTAAAAAGAGATGCATGCGCACATTTATTCAGAAGTATAATGATGGGCAAGCCAAGTCAATGAGAAGGAACTAAAGACAGATGGGAGGCCAGCATATACTCTGATTGCTGAAGTATAGCCGTGTAATTTCACAGCAATAACATTTTAGCTAGGATTAGAATTGCTACAGACAGCAACAGGACTTGGAACTCCAAGAAAGCTGTAATGGTCACTGGGCAATCGGAACTGCACAATACATAACTGAAAAGGTATAAATAGCACAAGAAGAGATTACAAAAATGGAATGCACGTTAAAACTTCAGAATGGGTGCAAATTAACAATCTGAAAACTGAGAAAAACATACACAATCTATGCACCAGGTAAGGATACATGTTACAGTGGAACCTCGTGTTACATACCGTCCTCCTTGCGAATGCTGTAGGTTGTGAGCTCTGCTAACTCAGAAGTAGATGCCCCTTGTTGCAAACTTTGCCCTGGGATGCAAGCGGAAGTCGTACGCCGGCAGCGTGGCAGCAGCAGGAGGCGCCATTAGCGAAAGCATGCCTCATGTTATGAGCGGTTTCTGCTTAAGAATGGACCTCCAGAACGAATTAAGTTCATAACTGGAGGTACCACTGTACAAGGTTCAAAGGCACATCAACAGAGTCTACGATACATGACTTAAGCAACAGCAAAAACATTGTTTCAACACTTGACATACCCCTCCTTCTCTACTTTCAAAGGAGTGGGACAGGGCCTGTCATCTGTGCAATTCCCATTCTACGTGAGAAGACTGAGCTTGCAAGTTTGTGCTCCTGCTGGGGGCAGAGGGTGCTGTGTCTGTTCACATCTGTTGGTGCTGCATCCTTGGCGATGGAACTTGAGTCCAGCCTTCTGACTCTCCCTTCATCTCCAATCCGGCTGGCTCCGCAATTGACTGGCTGGCTCATCGGCTATCATGGGAACCTCATTCTCAGGAGGTGGGGTGGGACCAGAGGTGGATCTACTATGAAACAAAAGAAACTTAAGCTTCAGGACCCCTAATCCCAGAGATGCCCCAGAAGCAACTTTAGTCCACATTGCTTAAACGTTTTGCTTTAAAAAGCGCACCCTGCATGTATATAACATTTCCAAATTTTCCCTATTTTTCATAAACACCCTATAACTCAAAAACTGTAAGGCATAGGGGGGTTTTTTATTCACATCAGTGACTTTGACACGTGGGATAATCCAGTTCAGTAATTTTAATTAAAATCTGAGATGTAGTAGTTTTTTGTTTTGTTTTTAAATGATCGACCCCATTGAAGAAGATAATAGTAGTTACCCAGACTTTGTTGCTGGTTGCTAAGAGACCCCCATATCAGTTCAAGCTTCAGGGTCCCCAAAATGTAGGTCCACTACTGGGTGGGACTGCTTTGGTCAGCTCCCCCTCCCCTTCTGGGCTGTCCAACAGCCCCCAGAGTGAAGTCCTCCTCCACATCACCCTCCTCTTACAGATCTTGCCATTCCTTCCCCACCCTGCTTGGCGTCACAGGGCCCATAACACTAGAGTACAATTTTTTGGTTTAAAGTAATTTATGGAGGAGTGTGGGAGTATGAATGGTTCTCTCTCTCCCCCGCCCCACTGACTCCAGTGCCATTGCTTATTCTTCTATTCTTCTGTTCTATTCTCCTGTTGTTAGTTATTACAGACATCAAGTGTTCTACACATAGAAGATTTGCTGTAGCATTTCACAGCCTCAGCGGCTTTCTTTGGGCTTTTGCCACTTGTACTACATGTCATCTGAAATGAGGTAAATGGTCCCAGCTGTTGTCAGCAGATCGATGCGTACCTCATTTCATACTGGGAAGAACTTCACTTGACTGCTGACAATTGTGTGGAACGGTTGATGAGGCACATAGGCTGGACTTGAAATCAGTTCTGCTGCTCATTTCACATCTAATGCAGAGTTAACACTTGAGCAAATCAAATCAATTAACCCAGCATAATTGCTTAACAAGATAAAGCAGTCTTTGGTATTAGAGATGTGTCAGGATTTAACAAGCCACAGATTACCTAGACATTTCCAAACAGGATATATCTGACATGTCATAACTGCTTTCTGTTGTTTTCATATTAATGTTGGAGCAATTTCAGGATCACATGCAATCTCATTTGGTTTCAGTGGGTGTCAACATTTGGGTGTCCCTTACCAAGGAGATGGATAGAGATTCAAATGGGATCCTAGGTCTATCACTTCGTGAATCTGTTAATAAATGTTATAAGTAAGGAGAGGTTTAAGGAGGAAAGAAAGACAAGATATGGAGTTTTTAGTTATGTGTACATTACATTGGAATAAATGGCCTGGTCAGGAGGAAATTTGTGGACTTTGTTTATCTTATGTACCACTTAATACAAACATTTTGAGTGGTTTACAAAAGAAAAGTAGGGACTCTCTAAACTTTCCATCAGTGCAAGGAACTGAACAAGATTATTACATTCCACCAAATTATTGTTTCCTTTTGTGATGGCATTCCAAAGAGTTAAACTTTTTGGCTGAGAAGATGGTGTCCAATCAAGGTACCCATACACCTACCCAGGGAGAACAATCAAACAAGAGAGCCACTTTTAGAATGATGTCCTGAATGAAAATAGTAGAGCCCAGTCTTCACATCTTTTGGGACCACGTTTAACTACTACTTCAGCATCTGTCTGTTGTGTTGCTCCACCATGAAGACTCAGAGCAAACATGAGCACTGTCTCTTCCCAGAGAAAAAAAACTGTTGAGTTTATAGGCTAACATTGGATTAAACAAGCCCCCTTCCACCTTCTCCCTCATGCCTGCTCTATTGCCCCCCTCTGTCTTGGTAGCCCTGAAAATGGTGTACAGGAAGAGAATAAAAAATGCAGTCAAGGAAGTTGTAACGGTACTGAAACAGAGATGAAGGCAGAGGTGGATTTAGGGGTGTGTGGCTGGTTCACCTGCACTGAGTGCCGAGTTGAGGGGGCACTGCAACAACCATGAACTATGGAAGGTGAGAGGAGGGAGGAGCCAAATTTTGGCATTATGCCACTGACGAAGGCCATTACTAATTAGCTTCCTTTTTAGGAGGCTTGTCCCTGTTTTCCCAGTTCTGTCATTTTAACTGGAATTGGAGGAGAGGCACAGATGCATTCAGACAACTTACTACAAGACGTTCAAGAGTTCAAGTAAAGTTGAGCAGACACGGTTGGTCAGGCTTGAGTTGCTTGCAGTTTTTTATTTGTATTCCCTTCCAATGAGTTATGTGCGACTGACTTTTTGATGTTTATTTTGCAGGCTTCCATTTGACTCCTGCACTTCAAGGAGAGCCAAGATGGATTATGAGGAGGCACATGCTGTATAAATAACACTGTAACTGAAAGTATGCTGAGAATAATGAATGTCTCCAGCTTTAATACCATGAAATTGCAATGAGCAAGCGGATCTACCAATTTAGGGTGAAAGAAAGGGAGAGAGAAGCAGAATAGGTTTCTTCACACTTTAGATTAAAATAGTGTCCACACAGCAGTTTCTAGTACCCTCACTTAAGGGATTTGTTCTCAGCCAGAAGAGCCAGCAGTGAGATAAAACATGCACCTTGACAAAGTTGGTATGTTCCTTACAGCTGGAAATGTCGTTTTTGTTTTGTGGATCAGAGATCTCCTAGAGATCTCTGAGATATGGATGTGCAAGGCTGGGGAAAGCCCAGGATTGGCCAATAAATAGTCAAAATGAAAACAAAACAGTAACTACCCTCTCCTACAAACATATTTTAAAGGCTGTAGAATATTAATCAGCCAAAGACCTGGTTGAAGAGAAACATTATCGCCTGGCGCCCCAAAATATATATTGAAGGCACCAGATGAGCCTCCCTGGGCAGAGCATTCCATAAACACGGAGCTGCTGCAGAAAAGGTCCTTTCTCGTGTTGCCACCCTCTGGACCTCTTGTGGAGGAGGCACACGAAGAAGGGCCTCAGATGATGAACACATTTATACAGGAGAAGCAGTGGAGGAAGGAGAGGGATATGGAGGCTAGGATAGGCAGGAAGAGCATATACAATAGTTTCACTTACACATGCTCTGACTTATTTGTGTATTTACTTAATGCAGGGCATCAGAACCAAGTGGCTTACAGAAAAGGTAGGCCATGAGAAAGAATTTGAAGCAAGTCAGAGGTAGCTTCTCACAGGTTCTGGGAGGTATTTCAAGCATATGCATGCAGGGGAAAAGGGTGGAGTGAAAAATATGTACTTTGGCATCACATAATAAAAGGTAGGTGAGGCAACAAATAGTACAGCAAAACCTCCTAAGATTCTTCAAGGATTTAAATGTTGATCTATACA
Organism: Podarcis liolepis; assembly: GCF_965112155.1. Classification (NCBI taxonomy): domain Eukaryota; kingdom Metazoa; phylum Chordata; class Lepidosauria; order Squamata; family Lacertidae; genus Podarcis; species Podarcis liolepis. The sequence goes on along the minus strand of NC_139557.1, from coordinate 65,704,157 downwards.
TCCATACTTTCTTTCATTACTAATATACAAAATGTGCCATCTCAAAAGAGCTATAACAGGAAAATATTCATATTCTTTCAATAATTTACTCTCAAACTGTCTTCCAAATGTACTCAATTTCACATCTTTCTCCTGTCAAGTGTTCCCTTGCTCGGCATTTATTGAATTCTTGGCTCACTAAAGTTTTTTTTATTAGTCTTTGAATGAGAAAAGCAAAAGTTTGGTTTTTCAGTTTCCCTTTCTAAGATTACAAATGACAGTTTGAAACAATTTTCTCCCTGTTCAGTTCCTCAATGTCTTGTTCTGCCTCAGAAGAGTCTTTCAAAAACCAAACAACCATATTTCAAAAGGCTTCCCCTGTTCATCGTTATCACAGGTATCTTCTTAGAAGGAGACATACCTTATTCAGATCAGGCTGATTTAGTTTCTCCATCTGTGTTCCTGTGTCCCCAAATTCAGACAAGGTAGAGAAGCCCTTGTCAGGTGTCCAGTATGAATGGATCACTGGGTTTCCATGCAGAAACAGGCTAGCCTGACACCCTTGATACAGACATGTGCATCAGCCACATCCCCAGCCAACATATCATCCCTATTGGGCTGAAGAGCTCTTTCTGTGACACACAACTATTAAAGGTGCTGGAACCCTTATCATATGTGGTGGACCTGTAATGCTATTAAAAAATTCTGGGAAATGATATATAATGAAATGAAAAAAATGTTTAAAATAACCTTTGTTTAAAAACCAGAAGCTTTTTTTATTAGGAATTATAGGTATCGAGATTCCAAAGGACCAGAGGAAATTGTTCATGTATGCTACAATGGCTGCCCAGATATTACTAGCCCAGAAATGGAAGGAAGATACAGTCCCGACCAGAGAAGAATGGCAAATCAAGTTGATGGACTATGCCAGAATGGCTGGGTACATTTAGCCTGAAAAAGTGGAGACTGAAGGTGATATATGATAGACACCCTCTAATGTCTAAAGGACTTTCACATGGAAGATGGAGAAAACTTGTTTTCTCCTGTTCCGGAGGGTATGACCGGAGCAAATGGATTCAAGTTACAAGAAAACAGATTGCGACTAAATATCAGGAAGAACTTTTAGAGCTGTTTAGCAGTGGAACAGACTCCCCTGGGAGGTTGTAGACTCTCCTTCACTGGAGGTTTTTAAGCAGAAGTTGGATGGCCATCTGTCATGGATTCTTTAGTTTAGATTCCTGCATTGCAGGGGGCTGGACTAGATGACGATCTAGGTACCTTCCAACTCCATAGGATTCTATGATTCTATGATCCTGACCATGGATCATCCACGTTATGTTTGACCCTCAGCAGCCGTTTGGAACCTGGACATAGGTTAGTGGTGGTGAGTGTACTGGTGCCATAATATGTTACCTTTTCTTCTGATCTACATGTGTCTATACTAGAGTGACAAAATGGTCAAGGGAAAGGGGATTAACATGTTTTTTAAGTGGACATACCCTGTGGACAGTTCCAAGAAACTGGTGGGGAAGGCACCCCTTGGCAAGCCACTAGGCCCCAGTATGTGGGTCAACCTTGTTGCAGGGTTTGTGTATAAAGGTTATATTGCATGTGTCCATACATGAAGTAAAACAGGGGTGTTCTTGCTATGGTGAAAGGAGAGCAACTCTTTTAATGAGGCACAACATACAACAATGTAAAGGAATTCATAGTGAATAATGCTGGAAACATATGATCATCAGTAATCAACCTCTTTGGATAACTGGTATTTGCAATTTGTACTAAAACTCATCATAATGATGAGCCCATTTGGCATTAATTATTATCCCTATCAGGCACAATTACATAAGGGTTTAATTAATTCCTATCATTTGTTAATAGCTTCTGAATTAATTGGATCTGGAAGACTGTACACTGAGTAAATAACCTTAAAATTATGAAGTTCTATTTGTCAGGCAAATATGGTGCATCCTGGCCAATTACACAGATGGGATTTTAAAGTAAGAATTCATGCTATGCATCTGTATCATCTGCATTTTTATTTTTTTTACAGAAAAGCACTGGTTGCTGTGCACTTGATGCTTGGTTCCTATTCAACCGTAAATACATGCAAATATACTACTGAACAATGACATTTGTCCATGTTGCCATAGTTATGAGAGTTTTCATCCTTTTGGGAAAACACATAGCGTTTTAGGGAAAAAGTAATGACTTCAATTATTCAAAACATCACATTAAAGCTGTAGTGGGCAATTTAATAAGCATCAATAGTAGGGCTATTTTGCATATTCAGAGTCATATTACTGACATTATTTGCATACAATTTGCATGGACACAGGGGATATGAAACTACAGCTGGTGTATACACAGCATTCCTATTTAAAACATTTTTCCAGAGTTGCTTTTTTCAAATGTGCAAAATTGCAAAATTCAATTGAAAGTTATGAGATTAAAAAGAAAAGCTTGATTTTGCTTGATTTTTGCTTTTCAAAAGCCCAAAGTAAGTTAAACACAATTAACAATGCAAACCTATATGTATCTACTCAGAAGTAAGTCCCATCGAGTTCAATGGGGGCTTACAACCAGGAAGAAGAAAGAGAATTGCAATCCCCACCTGCTGATGACTCTGTAACTTACAGAATAGCCCTCTATGTCATGGCAACTAAAAAGATTAGGGAAAAAGGTTTAAATAATCTAGTGATTAACTGTAAAGTGGACTTGGAGATTTAATTTGTATATTTTATATGAGATTTACCTCTCATCGTATGTAACAAAGAACTTTGGCAGATTTGACGGTGGTTTTACTGTATATGTAGTGATTGTCAGTGATGATGATGACTTCAGTAAGAAGCTTAGGATCCTGAGATGCATTGTTACACTGAGGCAGGTACCAAACCATGCCAAAAACTGAGCTATAACACCTGTCAAAATGCCCCTTTATGAATGAACTTGTTGGTTCCAGTAAGAACCATTTCAAAATTGGACACCATTGCTATGCTGATGACACCCAATTTTATCTCTCCTTTGTGCAGGTTTTAAAAAATGCAGATTGAATCAGCTAGTGTGTGTGACAATGGGATCAGAGGTTTCTCCCTTGGGAGAGTTCCTTCCAATGCAAATACTACCTTTGGGGGAGGGACCAGTACTTAGAAGGACGCTATGGTTAATGGTAATGAAAGCTATTGAGAGGTCCAGCACAAATGGAAGTAACACATTCTTCTTGGCTGCCATAATCAGTTTCATGCAAGAACGGCTCACTGCTAAAATATTGTCAGCCCCAACTGCTTTTTCATTGCTGTGTCCTGGTCATTTTGTGCTTTCTGCCCCAGTTTAAAAACAACTTGGGGGGGAAGTGGGGAAGCAGAAACTAATACGTTGAAATGTTGATTTTTTGTTCAGAGAGATCACATGGGCATGCAGAAGGCCTATGACCAATAATATACATAGTTGTGTATGCTTTATCTCAGACACCTCAAAGAACAGATTAGCATGGTGGTTTGAGTTCTGCACATCATGCTGATGGCACTAATATCAGGGTGGTAGAAACCATGGGGGCAGGGGGATGAAATACCAAGTGTGCACAAAAACAGAAGTATTCATCATCCTAATGCATTTCAAAACACATTTCTCTAGGGACACTTAAAAACACACCACTGTGTTCTTGAGTGTGCCATATCCATGTGTGTTGGTGTGGGGCATTTCAAAATACATTGTGACAATGAAAGCCATAATTGTATGCACTGTTTACTTCAAAATGTGCTGGGCCAAGAAAATCATTATTTTTGTGCAACCTTGACATTTCATCTCCCCTCTTTTTCTCCACTGTACTGAATCCAAACTGCCTCATCTTATCCATGAACTTTTCAGTAGAGAAAAGCAAAGGGTTTGTTATATTTGCCAAGAAGATGGATGAACTCTTGAAGATCACACACACACAAAACCACTTATTTGTATTTGTATACTGAAGTGCCCTCAACCTTACCAAATGGCTGAGTCATTGCCTGTGACTCTGTCTCCGTATCACCCATATCAGATCATTATGATCAGATCAAAAATCACATAATAAATCACTAAAGTCTATTTTTGCATGTAGTTAAGGGGAAATAGATTTACTCCCCGGGATTGCTGTTGTCTTAGATCCAGTCGTTGTAATTGTTAATTTATTTATACCCCACCGTTATTTCCTGACATATATCTGTCTTTTGACCCATTCCTTCATGCCATGGTCCTGGTGAAAATCCCCTCCCTGAAAAGCTATGTTTGCCAATAAACATTTCCCAGCTGGAGAGAATAGCAGCTTTGGGGAGGGGGGGGCATATTTTTGGCAGGACCAGTCCCAATCTGCATCAACTCCCCTGTCAGTCCATGACTCCTGCTAGGGGACTGGAAAATACAAGTGCAAACCAACCACTTAAAATAACGCATGGTTTGGCAGCAGGGCCAGACCAGGGCTTTTTGTTATTTGGTGTGAATGTTGTCTTATGATCTAAGACCAGATCGGACAGAGGAGGAGGAGGAGGAGGAGGAAAGGCAGAAGTTGCAGGACCATGGATAGCTCCAAGTAATCCACTTGCTCCAACAAAGACTAGGAGTCGATTTAGGCCCTTTAAGCTTCTACCTTCAGACTCTCTCTCCCAGACTCCACACCCTTGTGGAGAACTTTAGGTTCTTCACAGTTCCATGGGAAGAAGCGTTGACTGGATCAGGTGTGTCAAAGGCAGAAAAAGTGTGGATTTTTGATGATGCCTATGAGAGACTAGCAGGACAAGGGACAGCATGCTAGAACGTTTATTGGCTTTTCCGATCCACAAATACTTGTTCCCTGAAAGAACACAGCTGGTTGGCAACTCTGCTAATGGCTATCCACATCAACACACCTTCCGCCAACAAATTCCATGATTCATATTTGTTCACATGATGCTTCCTTTTGTTCTGAACCTAATGGTGATCCATTTAGTTACATTAGGGCTCAAGTATCTTTTGAGATGGTGCAACCAGAATTTAATTTTCTAAGACTAGGTTTATACACCTAGCAAAATGAGCTGGTTGAATCCTGAGGTGATATAGTTGGGTGTACCACTCAGACTCAAGGGTGTTTCTCACATGTTCTATGACCACCAACATTAAAAAAACAAAAACTGTGCAGGTAAAATGCACATAAATGTGCATTTCATCTTGCTGTTTGCCTACTGAGCTTACTTCTACTTCCATGAAGTTTTAGGGGGATTATGGGAAATGTTACAATCCAGTTTGGCACCTCAGGATTTTTTTCTACCTCATTCCCACTTTTTTCCATTCCTAATACTGAATTTGTCATATTTATTTATTGCTGTAGTACATTAAAACTGAAATACATGCTTCCGATGTGACATAAATCTAGGGTTAAAGATACAAAGCCTCAGGCAAATCAAACAGGAAAAAACACACAGCAAAGCTCATTCCTAGCAATCAACAGAAGGACTATGGCACCAGAATATGGAGGAAAGAAGTGATAGAAGAAGTAATTGCTATAAAAAATATATACATCTGAAATCCATCTAAGTGATGAGAGGTAGGAAATTCCCATTAGGGATGTTCTGTGCTTTTCATCTGACAATCTGCAAGAAGGATTAAGAAAAAAAGTAGCCCTCTTTTAGATATTAGTGAACAACTGTTGAGTTTTGTCAAACAGAAAACAAAAGTGGGTATCTGTCAAATTTCTACAAGATCATCAGTCCCTAAAGAACACAGTATCTAGTTAAGATGTACTGAATTATTAACTATTCAGAAGGAGACAATTAAGTTTTTTTCTCTTTTAAATTTATGTGAAAGATTTAGCACTTTGATCCAGCCACTGTACATGCAGGGAGGATGAAAACTCTGTAGAACTCCATGCAGAAAGATGATGTTCTATATCTATTATATTATGTGCTGAAGCTACTAAGCCATTATGATGCCACACAATGATCACAAATATTTAACCTGCTCAGGGGATGCAGCTGTCACCAACAAAACACTCTCAGACGAGCTTCAGTAAAAGGAAGGGATAAATTGTCAGGCTGGCTAGGATTAAAACCTCATACAAGCTGCCAGAGTGGACATAAATGCACGGGACAGGCTGAAGACTGGGAATTGTAGAGTTGGAAGGGTCCTTGGAGGTCACCTCAGTGCAGGATGCAAAGATCTCTGGAAATCTCTGGAAGAAGCAAAGTAGCTGAAGGGAAAACATAGTGTAATCAACAGGAATTTGAGGAAAGAGTTGGTGGGAAAGAGATATGTAGAGGAGAGGAGACAAGCTGTTGAAGAAAGGAGGAACTAAAGGCTTTAGGTATTGGGAACTGTGCATTATGGATCAAGGGGCATACAACTGCCTGGTCCAGGCCTTGGGACAGATCCTGTACATCCACAAATTTCAGAGAAAGTATCATTCATGCACACAGTGGCACTGCATGCTCACAGCACACCCAGCATAAAAGAATATGGGGCAGCCCCCGTCTGTATATCCAGACTATGTAAAAAAAAATAAAAAATCAGACGGATGGATCAGAGAGACAGAGAATGATTTAGTTGTTCTCATTAATCAGAGAAACAAATTGCATGAAGATGTTAATGCCTTTCTCGAAGAGAAAATTAATGATTCTGCGAGAGGCAAATACCGAATGGATGCAACTCTTTCAAGTACCGCCAAGAGCAGCAAACAACCAGATGTAAATGAATAATCACAAACTAAGCAGAACAGTCATTAGATATAATGATAGAAAACCCTCTTTCAAACTCCAAGACATCAGCCTTTTCATGCAGTTACAAATTGGCAGAAACAAAGCAAAGAGGTTTTTTGTGACTTTTTGCTGAACAATTGTTTTGCGGCTTTAGTTAGTCAAAACAAAACAAAAACACGCACACAAAAAAAGAATGAAAGAGAACATCATCATTTAGGCCTCTTCATAAATATACATATTTATACATATACATATTTATGATATGAAAATGTAAGCATAAAAAAGGTAAAGTTAAAAGAAGATTTGAATACAGTTTCAATTCTGACTTACTAGAAATATTAGGATTAACACTTGCCAGACCTGTCTCCTTCTCCAAGGCTTTAACTTTGATTCAAAAAGAAACTCATTTTCCGACTCAGCTGAGATGTTATTGCAAATCACTATAGAGCAGCAATCCACAACCTATTTATCCCAAAGTAGAACTATAAAAATCAATTGGGTTGTTCCAGACTGAGTGGGTCCGAATTGCAGCCTATACCAATTTTGTGAGATTTCTTCCTTTCCGAAATAGTTTACAAGATTTCATTGTAAGACAATCTAAAACGGCTTCCTGGTCTTCATCAATTTTCTAATGTGGATGATTCCAAGCTATATGGCTGCCTTGGATTCACAGTAGAAGCATATGAGAGCACTGTTACAGGCGAAATAAGCTACAGATTCCTTTCTTTCTGACTGGGAGTCACCCTGGGACCCTGGCCTCTGTTGCCAAATAGTCAACACAATGGCTGGGTGTTGAATGGGACACCGCTTTGTCTCAACTGTTGACACCAGAGGTGGGGGAAACTTTTCCTTCATGGACAACTTTTTGGGTGCCTCATGGCAGTGGTACGTAGGGCCAGAAGCAAAAGTATCGTAAGCTGCATTCCAGTTGTGCAAAAGTCAGAGGATGATACATGTTCACTGCATGCTTAGGAAGACACATTCCTCTTTCACGGTTTGTGTTTGCCTGGCAATCGTAGCTAGATCTCCATACACTGGTTTGATCCTTAGAGAAGACATTCACAGAAGGAAAGCTTCTCTTCTACTCCTCCCCACAAAGCTCCCTGAAAAGCCTCTCTTTAGGGTTGGGTGCAATCCTCCCTCCTCATCAGGCTCCTGTGCCCCACCCAACGCTGTTCAGAAAGCCCCGAGAAAAGGTGAAAATGGCTGCCCCAGGGTTGGGGTAGGCAGGAAACTTTCCTTCCATTAAGTTCTTAAAATTATCTTGTACTGGGATCCTAGCCAACAAATTTGCACATTCTGAATCATAGCCGTTTAGGCTGGCTCCTCTTAGTCCCCAACAGCAGACACTGGAGGAATGCTGTAAAATACCATGCTCAGCAAAAGTCACCAAGGTGCCACTTTATTGTGTTTTTAAACTGCCATTAAATTGGGTGGAAGCCTAAGCTCTTAAAAATAAAAATTGAGCATTTTGCTCTTTAATAACTGAAGGAATGATGTAATGTTTCCAAAGAGAAATATTATTATCACTGCCATTTTAAGTTATACTGATTTTTTTGTGGTTTTCTGGCGCTTTAAGGAAACATAATAGGAACCAAATTTGTGGAGTTAATAAGGTAACATTATAAAATGCCTTTCTGCAGAGAAGATCACAAAGTCTCAGGAATATGAAGCTTCCAGAAACTGAGGCTGCAATCCTATACTCACTTACCTAAGACTCTCATTATAAGTACCATTGATCCCTGTGGGGCCTTCTTCTGAATAGACATGTATGGGATTCCATGGTAAAGCTGCAGTCCTATACTCACTTATATGGGAGTAAGTCCCATTGAACTCAACGGGACTTGTTTCTAAGTAGAGAGGTACACAATTGCACTGGAAAACACCACTAAAACCAACCTCTCCATAGAAGCTTAACGGTCTGGAATTGCTTTCAATAACTATCACCACTGTCATTGTATAAGGAACTTTCCCACTTTATTTTCTTCTTATTCATACCATTCCTATTAAGTGCAATAATAACTAAATAATTAAGCACTGGCATTGCCAGTTAACAATCTATAAGAGGACTTCTTTTATTTCATGACTGATAAGCTTATTCAGAAGACTTTGGTGAGCCAAAAGCTCTTTGAAAGTCTAAGTGCACAATGTCAACTTGCTCACCTCTCTATACAGTATATGCTTGTTGAGACACTCAAATAGCTCAAATAGGTTAGCGAAACAAGACACACTTACTAAAACCATGCTGGTTCTGCTTCAGCAAGACTTGTTCTTCTGTATGGTTATCCTTGACATTGCTTTCCACCAGTTTTCCTGGGACAAGCATTAACCTGACTGTCATGTAGTTTCCAGGATACCCCCTGGATACCTTTTATTTAAAAAATTGTGTTCCATTGGCCAGTTTCTCAGGTATGTTGGGGCAACTTACACATTATTGTTAGCTTATTTAACTATAAGGCTAAAGGAGATATAATGGTTGTGGAAATTCTTCAGCATAGCCCATTGAAACGAATGTCTTCTCTTGCATGGCTCTCATTACATTCAGAAAAATGACTTTGAAGACTTTGCTTATTATTTGATTAGTCAGTCATATTTTTATTTTTCTAAATCTAGAGATGGAAATTGATGAAGCACACCTATTTCTTTTACACATATTTTTCACCTTTACCTTTTGCTGCGTCGTCTTCTTCTTCTTCTTCTTCTTCTTCTTCTTCTTCTTCTTCTTCTAACCCACCTTCCTTTTACCAAGTTGTCGAAACAAAAGAAAAGAAATTCTGATCTGGCGTGACTTTGATAACTCCTTTTCCCTCCCAGCTGTTCTGTCAGTCACTGCTATTGTGCTCCATTAAAAAAAAAAATCAAGAGGGAAGAACTCATTAACAGTCTGGGCACCAACAAACTGTAGCTGTATGAACTCCTCAAGGTGAAGCAGTCATTCCATCAGAGGACTCTTATTGTCCTCATCATGCCATTAATTTCTGCATGATTTAGACATGCACTTGCCGCTGCCTATTAGCTGGACTGTCTTTGAAATCCAGGGTGGAAAAAGCTCAAAGGAAGCTTGACGTGCTCTATTCCAGGATTTCAGAGCAACATAAAAATGATATTCTTGAAATGCAGTGTGAGTAGGGCTAGGTGCTGAAACAATCAGCTACAGCTCAGAAGAACTGGCAGGATGTTCAAATTGTTCTGCCTCAATATAGCCATAAAAATAAGGGACACTTGTTGTACAAAGGAGCTCAGCTTCAAGGTGCTCTGCTCAAAGCAAAACTTCAGTCAGGGTGCAACGTCACATGGTGCTAACTGCAATGCTTACAACCATGCAGATTTTTTTTATTTGTTTCATTACAGATGCAGATGCACACAATGTCAAGTGGTGATACAATGTCTATCCACTAAGCACAATGAAAATTGCACACATACCCCTCTACTGCAGTTAGGTTTAGGGGGGAAATAGTTCCATTGCTGCCATTGGTGTGGGAGATTTGCAGTCAAACCTAACAATGCTAGTTACTATGTAAAGGGTTAAGGACCACAGAGTTCTAAATTGTTAGAGTAAGCTCTGTGATGTCACATCCCCTGTTCTCCAAGGAGTAGTTGTGCCAAACTTGGGTCTTGGCATCCAGGAATTCTCATATGTGTATTGAAAATCAAATTCATTACAATTCTATGTATACTATAGGATTAAATCATAGCCATTCCTTCACCCCAGGGAGTAACAGGAAGTGGAGTTTTGTAAGAAAGAGCTAATAGTAACTGCTAATAGAGAGTTTTCATCATCCTCAGCAAACTTCGGTTTCCTAAATTATTCTGGAAATGATTTGATCAAATACAAAAATGATATAAATTTGAAGTGTAAATATTCTTTGAGTACACAGAAAAGGTTCCCTGGTTTGTAACCACCAGGAGAAAGTAAGTCTAATAGAAATCACTAGGTTTTTATTAGAAACTTTTGGATATTATTGAAAATTCAGTGAGGAATATGTTTGGAGTTAGAATCGTGCGGTTGATGTGTTATGCTGATGTCAGAGCATTACCGTTTTCGTACATCAGTGTACAGAACTAGGGCTGCTGGGGCTCTAAAGAGTGTGTGGTGGAGGCACAGGACCAGGGGTGTGACCCAGGAGAGGGAACCAGCGATTTATGGGGTGTGACGCCACCCACAAGGCAGGAGCCAGGAGAGGAGGGAGAGTCAGGAAAGTCTGAGGGTAAGCAGGATGTGGTGGAGGAAGAAGGGACGGTTCGGGCAAGAGATGGGGCAGGAGATTCCCTGGGTCAGTCTCCTAGAACCAGAAGGGGTTTGAAAAGGGAAGAGCAGCAATGACTTCCATGCATGAGAAGTCTCAAGTTGTAGGCACGCAACCTGTCAGAAGAGGGTATATAAACCAGAAGAGGGGAGGACCCCCCCCCCATTTCTGTAACTGATCTGTAGGGCTCAGATCTGTGGACAACTGCCTAAAGGCTAGAAGTGTGTGTGTGTGTGTGTGTGTGTGTGTGTGTGTTTATCCAGAGCTGTGGAAGCTCTCTCTTGCCTATAAAGAATTAACTATCAGTTGTGTGCTTCTTCCTTTTCTGGGGCTGTTCTTGACAATCAGGGTCTCTCTCTCTCTCTCTCTCTCTCTCTCTCTCTCTCTGTGTGTGTGTGTGTGTGATACCATCGTCTGTCAAAAGACCATAGGGTGGTTTGCAGCACAGAACATAATAAACAATATAATGTCCATCCAACACAAAACATTAACATTGTCATATAAATACAATTCATAATAATAGTCAATACATAGCCACAGATAATGCATAAAGGTTCATAATATATAATGAACAATGCATACTAAGCAGCAATGTCAAATTACACACAATGTCAAGCCAGCAATAAATTCCACAACTCAACCCCTGCGAAATACAGAATCTCATAATGTAAGCTATTATCGACTTGTCTCAGATTCAACTGTGAAACATAATACATACCTAACAAGAGTCTTCTGAAAAATAAAGGAGGGAGGAAGTCAGCAACAAAATACCTAAAGCGCATAAACAGTTCCCTATATAAAATAGGTGGAAAAATAATGGGACTCTCTGATGTGCTGCTTTAACCAGCACAGATCTCCCAGCAAAGGCTCGTGGGCCTACTCTAACTTTAGTTAATACAGTATGAAGCAGAGTGACACGTTTCCTTCAACCCGGCAGTGACAGTCTTTTGGAAATTATAAATCTCCCTGGAGGCATGTATGTCATTGCAGAGGTCTCTGAGATGACCTGAGTGCCCAACACGAGGGAGGGATGATTATAAGTAAGATGTGGCTCTTCTGGTTCCCACCACCACCATTTCCAAGCAGGGTTGTCAGGGTGAGGTATGTATGTTGCTCCTTCTTACATTGCAGGCACTCCTCCTGAGATATGAGACGGGTACCTACTTGGGAAGAAGTGGTACCATACCTCACACTCCCAATCTGGCATAGAGAACCTAGTTGAGGTCAATAAAAATAAGGTGGGGCCTCAATGTGACCTACAGGTCTCTACTTGCTCATCTTTATTGCATGTGAAGAAACTAAAATAAACACCATTCTAGCAGCTCAGCCATGTTTGCTTTGCTTTGACAGGGACAAACTATTTAAACATGATAGATTCCAGATTTTCAAGAAATGTGGGATTTGAGACCTTTCTTAGGAAACAGCTAGATCTGCCAGTTTCAGTAAAGAGCAGTAAAAGGACTTTAATTATTGCATGGAATTGAATATGTAGCAGGTGAAGCTTCTTCCATCATGGATAACCATGACAGGAAAAGCTTCACCTGCTAAAATCCATATGCTGGCCATTCTGCATGATGATTAAAGGTGGAAGATTCACAATACACACCCATCATTCAGCCCAGACACTCAGATCCAGCTCTGAGGGCCTTCTGGAAGTTCTCTCACTGCAAGAAGTGAAGTTACAGTGGCACCCTCCTTGTGGAACACCCTCCCATCAGATGTCAAGGAGATACAGAACTATACAACTTTTAGAAGACATCTGAAGGCAGCCCTGTATCAGGAAGGTTTTGATGTCTGATGTTTTATTACGCTTTTATATTTGTTGGAAGCCATCCAGAGTGGGCAGGGTATTATTATTATTATTATTATTATTATTATTATTATTATTATTATTATTATCATCATCATCTACACACAATCTGGTGGTGCCATATTCTATGAGGGACATAACAATACAATAACCCCTTTTAAGAGGATTTTTTTTAAACCCTTCAGCACAGGAAACAGTTTTGAGAATTGTCAACTGAAATAAAAAAAAGGGGGGGGGAGGAATGGAATAATTTATTAAAGTGCCTGTTTCTCTACCAGACAGCACAGTATTAGAATGCTCATATAAATAGATATGAAACCAAAGATGTATTTAGATGCATATTATTGAAAGGCACAGCTCCTTATTTTTATAGCACAGATGAAGTCTGTTCTGTTGTCACTCGCCAAACCCAGAAGCCATGCATGGCAACCCATCAGAGAATATACTTTTTTTGTTGCCTGTCTGTATGACTGTAAAAAATTGGATTATTGTCAAACATCTGGCTGAATAGATTATGTGGCAGGTAGGCTGCGTTCAACATAGCGAGCCACTAGTTGAGCAAGCCTGATGTAGATGCCAGTAGTTCTGCCGGATGGAACAATTTCCACTCTACTTCCCTCCTCCACTCTTCTTGGGGTTATCCAGACCCCCCCCCTCTCGCAAGCCAATTTCAGTGGGGCAGGGTGGAAGAAGTCCCACTGGGCAAGCAGCAGTCCTTGCATGGGCTTCCATTAGTGGGGCTGGTTAATTAAATTTTGCCTCTAATATTTAATCTGCACTTTAGTTGTCAGAGCAGCTAGAGCTCTACTGTTCAAAGACACTGCATGAGAGAAATGAGTCTCTTTCAATATACATAGCTGTATGTAAACCAATAATATTACAGTTAAGGAATTCTGAAGTTCACGAGAAAAAATTAATATCCTTGGGGCTCTATGGCTTTATTACACACTAATTTTTAAGCACTAGGCATTGGTACTTGTCTTGGTCCTTTTAATCATTTAACATCTAGTTAAGCATTATAATGATGTGTTTCATTCTGTTCTCAACTATTATAGATTAGCTGTTCAAATATCTGTTCAATAGTCCCAAGGGTTGCCTTAGCTAAATATTTAATTTCAAATAAAGTAGAGATGGAAATTCCTCATAGTCAGACTTCACATCTACAAGGAGCAAAGCCAGCCAAATATGTAAGTAAGTTGTGCTCTTTGACACACCAACACCTCTGATGGCCTCTTTCTCTGTCTAGGAATGCTTGATTCAGAAGAGAGGACAGAGGGAGATCCTCTGCCTACAACAGGTGCTATAGGATAAAGGCATGCACTTTTCTGCATAGGGAGCTTTTCCCGTGGGATAATTAAAAGCCCAAATCTGGAAGCCTACATTTTTCTTTCATCGAAAATTGGCAGTGCAAGGTCAGAAACCAACACAGAAGAAATGAACAGAAGGAATATCTTCTTGTTCGATAAAACAGGAAATGCAGCTGGTGAGATCATTTGGCATGGTGAAGCTTATCAGGCAGCTTGGAGGGGGGGGGAGAAGGGGAAATGGCTGAGGAACAGTTGGAGGGATGGAAGTCTAAGTCTTCTTGGCTATCAAAGAGGGGAGAATTCAGTCAACTGTAGGGGATAGGAGGTGGATCAAGAGGATTCAACTTGATTGTGCGCTCTGCTAGACCCAAATGAATATGCCAGGGACTGGACTGAGGAAGAATGGTGGGGACTGCCTCCCCCTCCCCCTGAACCTTCCAGAGAAGACAGGGAGACAGTGTAGATTTACAACAGTGGTTTGCGGGAGGTCACAGCTCAGAGATAGATGAAGATAGGAGTTGGGAGATAATGGGGGGGGGGAGAGCTGGAGCAGCTGGTTGACATTTTATCACTGGATAGCATTCTAGACCCCCCTTCTCCCAGGATCCAGTGAGCATTGAAAGTGGGAGAGCAAAGGGCTCAAAGACAAATGACCCTTTGTGGCCACCGTAAAGGGGGGGGTGTTGCTGCTGACAGTGGAGAAGAGGAGATTACTCGGAGCAATGCCATTACTCTAAGAGGCAGCATTCCTAAGCCTCTCTCTGTGAATATTGAATAAAGACTCGGTAAGAACTTTCTTGTCTACTTTCCTCGGCAGCTGCCGTGAGGGGGGAGGATCGGAATTCCCTGAAGCCTGAGACATATAATAACATTTAACAGTATATGGATATAGATAGATATAGTTTTAACTATCAAAGTTTAATTATTGTTAAATGTTAAATGTTGTTTTCTAAGTTTTTAGTTGTTCTTATTTTTATCTGGAAGTTGCCAGGAGTACCTGTCAGGGGAAAAGGCAGGGTATGTGTGTGTATATATATATATATATATATATAAATTAGAAAAACACCAACAATAATAAGATTATAAAAAAGAGTTCTAAGATCAGTTGCAGCAGCCCTAGTCTCTCACATGCCTCCAGCAAGAGTAGATTGGCCAGTGTCTCTGGTGTTGGCTCTACCCCTATGGAATTCCCTTCCCAGGGAGCTCAGTCAAGTCCTATTTCTTTGTTTCACAGGGGTTTTGATGCATCATATTCTGCTGGCTCTTGTATATAGTTTCTCAAGTGGATATGATTCTGAGCTTATTGGATATTGTCCTAAGCATTGTTTTGTCATCATTTTGATGTTTTCATTATTTCATCCGCTGGGGGATATTTTTAAAGGTGGCATAAAAGTGGCTTAAATAAATTGAAAATAAAAGGCAGTAGTGCATAGGAGCAGGTGCCAATCAGTGCCAATGGACAAAGAAACCCTGCTTGTTTGTTCAGCTCATCCCGTCCACAGCATATTTCTCTCATGGTGACTTTGTGCTGATCTGCAGCTCAGACATTGATGAAAATGGAGATGGAAGTTTAGCTTTTGTTCTCCTGTCATATAAACATGTGAAAGAAAATTCATGACAGCACTCCAAGTAGAAGTCACAATGGCATCAAAATTGTAGAGAGCTGAATGGAGAGATTTCTGGGAAGTTTCTGGAAATCAACACCCATGGAGGCCACCAGACATGAAATGTTGGTGAGTTTTGTAACAGGCAGGCATAAATTAGGGGCAGCTGTAAGAGGAGCACAGCCCTGGATTACAGATTAAGTGGCCCTAGTCAAAGTTTGGGTACCCCCTTCTCCTTAGCACATCTGCTTCCAAAAGAACAAATACATGCTGTCTTCTATCTCACTAGCATTCTTTGCACAGACATTGTGCCTCTGTGATAAAAGTAAACAAAGGTACATTTATAAGGTGACCAAAACATGGCATGAAGTTAATTCCATCTTGCAGAGCAAAGTAGAGCATTTTCCTGTGGGACTCCTCATTGAGTAGGGTCAAGAGGGGCCATTGCACACAATAGAGCTTTCTCAGCGATGGCTCCCCATTGATGGCACTCTCTTCCGGTACAGATCCAACTGTTCCCCACAATGTATACATTCAGCTGACAACTAAAAACTGCTTTGATTGTGGTAATTGTATTTTATACTGCCTATTTTTTTCTTGTTGTATTGCTTATGTTGTTTGTAAGTGTCTTATTTCATTAATACTTTTGATTAAATATTTTGAATAACACAATATAATAGACTCATAATAATCAGTTAAATTTGTACTTGTCGTTAGCCGTTCTGTTCTCTGTTTTGGGTTATAATCAATAATAATAGTAGTAATATTAGAACACAGAATTATAGAGTTGGAAGGGACCCTGAGGATTATCTAGCTCAACCGCCTTCAGTGCAGGACTACGCTGCTGTCCCATACAGAGATCGAACTGGTAACTTTGGTGTTATCAGCACCACGCTCTAACCAATTGAGCCATCCAGGCTGACCAATTATTACCACTAATAATAATAATATTGCATATCCACCCATGGAAGTATCTGAGTATCCTATTGTCCTCCATTCTGTTCTTTAATCCAAAGTTTATGGAACTTTTTAGAGGAACTTTTCGCAGGAGGACATTGCTGGTCATAAAAGCAGCCCTTCCATGAGCTCAGCTCTCTTTCAATAGAGGACAGTTCCTTCTGTTCCTATATCAAAAACCTGGAATCCAAGCCTTTCTGTCTCTGCATGATGATTAACACATCACACTCACACTGGCGGAGGAAGATGAGTGTGAGGGAAGCGCCCCGCCCTGGCAGTGCGATCCCAGTAGGGTGCCATCGTGACTGCGCCCTGCCCCCAGGCGCGCGCCAGCCCCGCCCCTGCCTGCTCTCCGACCCCTGGTGCCAGAGTATGAAGCTCCACCACTGCACACTCATGCTCATCTGAAATTCTTGTACATAAGACTTGTGGAAGGAAATGAAATAACTAAGCAAAACCGCCCACCACTAGGTGGGGCTCTTCCACATACTTAGTCCATTGTTCCACTGCCTTGCCTTGCCTTCTTGGAAAACTTGCAAAAAAAGCTGATCTCTGCCGGAGGCCTGTGCTGTCATGTTCACTGACAAGTCTCTAATAAAGTATTTAATTTTAAGCCAGTATTGCAGAGCTTTCTGTCAGTGTTCCTAGTAGGGGCTCCTGAAGTAATGTGGAAAACTAACTGAAGATGGGCTTCTGTGTTGTTTCTGGAAATGATTGGCAGTGAAACATGTAATTTATCATTGGTCTATATTAGGCAGACTAGAGGAAGGACTCATAACTCTGAGAATAGCTCAAGTGACAGTTCACATCTGGATGTTTCCTTAAACTTCTTGCCATTAGTAGTTCTGCCTCTCATTAAATGCAGTCCTCTATTTTGGGCATACAGTGGTACCTCGCAAGACGAATGCCTCGCAAGACGAAAAACGCGCAAGACAAAAGAGATTTCCATTTTTTGAGTCATTCCGCAAGACAAATTTCCCTATGGGCTTGCTTCGCAAGACGAAACGTCTTGCGAGTTCTTGCAAGTTTGTTTCCTTTTTCTTAAAGCCCCTAAGCCGTTAACAGCCGCTAAGCCGCTAATAAGCCGTGCTTCGCAAGACGAAAAAAACGCAAGACAAAGAGACTCGCGGAACGGATTAATTTCGTCTTGTGAGGCACCACTGTATATAGATATGAGATGAACTGAAGGAAATCTCCCAAGATTTGCTAGACTTTCACTGCCTGTTGAATAGTACAATGGATTAACTTGCTCCTCAGTTGTCTGAATAAGCTTGTGTCGTCTAAACATTTGGAACATTCTGTTCTTTTATGTGCTTTCCACAGGCCTCTGTGTGGCCACCGTGAGGACACGATGCTGGCCTAGGTTGTCTATTGGCCTGATCTACCAGGCTGTTACTATGTTCTTTCCTTGTTCTGCTTCTTTCTTTTATTTTGCATTGTTTTCAAGAAGGACAATTGCATGAAGCATGCATAGATTCCTTGGAAAACTGGAAAAGAGGTTTATTTTTCCTTGTATATAATGTTGTCACATTTGTTTGATTATCCACTTGATGAATTTATGTTGGCCTACTTTCCATCCATGCTAGAGTCATAAATCATTTAACAATGCAATTCTATACATGTCTACGCAGAAGTAAGCCCCACTGAGTGCAACTGGGCTTACTTCCAGGTAAGCAGTCTTACAGAAACTTGAAAAGGGTGAAACATTCATGTTAGATTTTCCAACTCACATGCTGAGTGGGAATATTTTACTCCTCCACATGGCAAAGATAAGGGAATCCTTTTAACTGCAGCCTTAAAAAGGTAAAGGGACCCCTGACCATTAGGTCCAGTCGTGACCGACTCTGGGGTTGCGGCACTCATCTCACTTTGTTGGCCAAGGGAGCCGGCGTACAGCTTCCGGGTCATGTGGCCAGCATGACTAAGCCGCCTCTGGCAAACCAGAGCAGCGCACGGAAATGCCGTTTACCTTCCCGCCGGAGCTGTACCTATTTATCTACTTGCACTTTGACGTGCTTTCAAACTGCTAGGTTGGCGGGAGCTCAGCCCGTCGCGGGGATTCAAACCACCGACCTTCTAATCGGCAAGTCCTAGGCTCTGTGGTTTAACCCACAGCGCCACCCGTGTCCCTTAGATGCTGTTAACTCTTTTTTCACATTTTCTTTTCTACAGACAATGAATGCCTAAGTCATACTGGCAGCAGCTCAGAACGTCTAAAGCCTTGTTTTTTCTTGGGTGAGCCCAACATTTGAGCTTATCTAGTTCATCTAAGAATGTTTCTTTAGTCATTTTCAGAACAAGCATGTTCCCCCCTCTGACCTCCCCCTGCTCTAATACAAGCTTTCTCAGTGTCCTTGGTGAAATACTTCATTAAGGCCCAGGTCTTCCATAATTCTGGTAGTGACAGTGTAGCTGTCATTGCACTGACCCTTGCTATTTTTATTCCACCTGCCATCTTTACGTCAGAACTCATCAAAGAACGAAGGGTAGGACCCTCCGCCTGCCTGGCATGTTTGTCCTGAATGATATTCTGCTCTCAGTTTATCAGTAGGTGACAGGAGAACGACAGCCTTTTGTCACTTCAATTCATTTTTAAGAGTGGGCGCCAGTTCATGCTAGCTGCTGCTCTCTTTGCATGCACATTGGGAATGTGTGGGGCTGCCTCTGTACTTATGGATGAGAGATGCTCACGCAGAGGCACTGTCTGCATAACTTTGCCATGTTACAGTTAATTTATATACCACTTTTTGTCTTACAGGCCCTGAAAGTAGTGAACATTTTTTTTTAAAAAAACCAACCGCAATAAAATTTAGTCAAATGAAACAATATAAAATAGCAAAATAACCACCAATCCCACTGGATTTGTGCTCATGAGCTACATTCATGTTTTCCCCACAGCCATAGCTTCCCATTATTCCATCTTTCACTTGGAAGCTGTTTAACTTACAGTGGTACCTTGGATTACAAACACTTCAGGTTACAGACTCTGCTAACCTGGAAGTAGTACCTCAGGGTGAAGAACTTTACCTCAGGATGAGAACAGAAATCGCAAGGCGGCAGCTGGAGGCTCCATTAGCTAAAGTGGTACCTCAGGTTAAGAACAGTTTCAGGTTAAGAACGGACCTCCAGAACGAATTAAGTTTGTAACCCGAGGTACCACTGTACTTATAAATATATATACAGCTACTCCAAACTCTTACCTAGAAGCAAACCCATCCATAGGCAATTGCCCTTGTCCTCAGACTTATCCTGCCCAGAAAAAGAGACCCAAGGAAGATCTTTAATGTCTTCTCCTTTGGAATTGGCCTGCTGGCAGCAACTTGTTGTCATTCACAGCCTCCAACTAAACACCTGCCGAAGACAGAGGTCTTGTATTACCCTGACTAATGGGATTTTCAAATATTACCTGCTGTAGCTGTGTGGATCAGTTCACAGTAGGCGAAAATGAGCCTTATTGTTCCTAAGAGGAATCCTCTAATGTTAAGATGTCCTCTTTCATCCAGTGCCCACACTGATGGGCTTTTAGCTGTCACTGGGTTTCTGCCCTCTTCATAGCAGGTGAGCACAGTAATGGGGTTAGTGCAGGTTGTAGCATTTCCTCATTCCAAGGTGTGTTGCCTGTTACATCTTGTTCTTGAGAGAACTGCTTAGCTTTAAAGCAATAAGATGTCCTGTTTTGGTATACCCAGAATCTCAGAATATTTGCACCAGAAAGCAGCAGAGCGGGAAAATGATTTGCTTCTTTACATTTGTTAGCTGGAATCATTTTCATCAGCAAATCTTTGGGGCAGAGAATGTCACTTTATATATGTGTGTCCAGTGTCTACTATGATACAAATTGGTCCTTAAATTAGCTGGCCTTTGAGATGCCTTTTGTAATACAAATATTAAATAATAATAGGATTTTTACAATGAAGAGGGAACTCCATCTACATTAATGTTTGCTTCCCAAGTAGCAAATAACAGAATCCAGGCGATCAATCCTAATAGGGTCTCCTTTGATTTAGCAAGCTGAATTATACTTGGCAATTGTTTATAGGCATGGGGCAAAGCATTGATTTTGTTTTGTTTGTTTAATTGGGTTATTTCCTTATCCTTTCATTTCCTTCTCTTCTGGATAAATTTGTCTGCATTTATTCTCTTCTGTCTTACTTTTTATCGAGGTCTTTTACTATGGCATCACAGGGTCACATTCCCTGCCTCTGTTCCCTTCCCAACAGGCTGTTCCCTGGCTATGCTAATCCAACTGTGGTTTTCACATGATCACTATTTGGAACTGGTGGCTCAAGTAGCAACTGTTTCAAAAGACATGAAAGATGTGTTCATCGCTGCTCAAAATTATCAACGGAGTTATAGCACCTGTGCTTTCAAAATTGTGAAAGGAATGTGAGCACAAGGAAAACACCAGAACTGCTGTATTGTGGTTGTGCAGTATAAAATCCCCCTCCCTATGTATCACAGTCCCAATCTTGATTAGAACCTATGCATGACCATCTTTCTTTTTCACAAAGAACAGATATATTAAATGGATTGACATGTTTCACTATTATCTAGTTTGTCCTTAAGGCCCACTGAATGCAGTGGTGCTTATTTTATATTAATCAAGTTCAGGTTTACACTGATATATTTTTTAAAAAACCATCTGCCTAATGGGAAGAGCAATGGTGGGAATGGCACAGTTTCAGCTGACGTGAGCATGGCATGGGGTGTAGCCACTTTGAAGGGGCCCTGAGAAAGGTACCCTTCACTCCTCAGTATTGTCCAGATGGTCCCCACAAACTTACCAGTGGATGATGAACAGCAATGGAGACACTTGGTCATATATAGCCCTCCTCTCTAAATAGATGAACTGAGCTAGGTGGTTGTAGCTGTCAAGGACAAGAGCCATTCTGGGGAATTTAAGACAGTATCTGCACTTGTCTTGCTCTTCAAGGTGCTAGTTTATAAAAATATAATAGAAATGTTTTTATTTCCTTTTATTTTATAGAAGTAGGCCACCATCAGCTTTCAGAGCCTTAAGTCAGGTTCAGGTCCTGGGTTTGGAATTTAGGAGCAATTTAGGAGCACTTCAGTAAGTTACAAGCAGCACTGAAACAGGAAGTATGCCATGGGTTGCACCTCTTGTTTTATTTTTTTCTGCTGCTTCTCCTGCGATTTTGAAGGGAGAAAGGAGTTTATATATTTATCCCATGGGCAGATGGAGTTGCTGACCTCTGGGTTATGGAGGGGGAAGATATTTGATTCAGTCTGCATTTAAAGTTGAATCTACTTAATTTGCACTTTCCGAGGCAATAGGAGAACCAAAATGCAGCCATCGTTCAAACGTGCACCTCTCTGAAATTTTGCAGTGCGGTTCTCCAGCTAAGTAATGTGTTACCAAAATGCATCTACGGGAGTAAAATGTCCCTGCAAGTGAATATATTAGTGAGAACAGCACAGAGAAATGTGTTATTTTGGGGAAAATTGCTTTGCAAAAAATAAAATAAAATAAATGTGTCCATTAGGCATAACTTGTGTATGTTAGGAGAAATTTGCATTCAAACGCTGATGCATTTTTATGAGGATTTTGTCTTTTAAATCACAAACTGATATGCAAGGTGAGGAGAACTGAACTGATTGGAAATCCCTATTATGGGATGGGAGAAGCAGCAACCTCCCCCCAAAGTATAGGGTGTTACATGGCCTAAAGCATTACTTTTACATTTCATACACACCAGGATGACCAAGTATTTATGTCTAGTCCTGTCCTTGTATGGAAATATGTCCTTGCCTAGGATTGTAACAGGTAGACAGAAATGCTTTTAATTTGATATAATGAAGATTTCCGATTGTGGTTCATTAGTTTAACCTTCACCAACCTGGTATATTCCCTGCCCTCGCCCCTAATATTTTGGACTACTGCTAGCTAGAGCTGAAGGGAATTATCCTGTGAACTGCCCTGAGATCTTTGGATGAAGGGCGGTATATAAATTTAAACAACAACAACCACAAATAGTAGTAGTAGTAGTAGTAGTAGTAATAGTAGTAGTAGTAGTAGTAGTAGTAATAATAATAATAATAATAATAATAATAATAATAATAATAATTGCATTCAAAACATCTGGAGGGTGCTGGAGCTGCCAACTTTTTCTTTTTAGCAGTTCGCCTGTCCTTTACAACAGCCTGACACAGATATTTCTCAAGTGAAGCTTTCCCTCAGCATATCTTTTTGCCAGAAAACATTTCATTGGCTTCATTTTTGCATGTCTGCCTGCTGTTAAAATGACAGGAGCAAGAGCAGGGGCAGTGAGACAAAAATAAGAAATGCTGGCAGTCCTCCAGTGTGCTGCAGTTCTTCAGAGCCAGAAAGTGTAGCTAATGCACACAAATAGCTTTTAAGTGCATGCGTTGCTCCATTAGGCCCAGACCATGTTAAGCTGGGTCAAATGGAGTGAACAACTGTCAGCCTGCTAAAATGCTTGGTAATGCTTTGCATTGGGTGGTGCAAGTCCAGGAGAAGCAGACATGAAGATATCATGCTGGAGCGGTTGCTGAATCTCACCTATGCAGTGGAAGCTCAGGTTGCAAACATGATCCGTTTGGGAGGCACGTTCGCAACCCGCAGCACCGCGTCTGCTCATGCGCGGGTTGCGATTCGGCGCTTCTGAGCATGCACAAAGTGCAATTTAGTGCTTCTGTGCATGCCCAAGCTCCGAAACCCGGAAGTACAAACGCACAACCTGAAGCGTCTGTAACCCGAGGTATGACTAGTTGATTTACACAATACAGTGGCACCTGGTTTACGAATAGTCCTGTTTACGAACTATTCGGTTTATGAACTCCGCAAAACTGGAAGTAGTGTTCCGGTTTGCGAACTTTACCTCAGTCTTAGAACAGAAGCCGAATGGTGGAAGGGAACCGGTGGTGGGAGGTCTCATTAGGGAAAGCGTGCCTCGGTTTAAAAACAGTTTCAGTTTAAGAACGGTTTCGGTTTAAGAACGGACTTCTGGAACAGATTAAGTTCATAAACCGAGGTACCACTATAGAAGCTTTCCAACATCCAGATTGAAATTTGTATTCCCCTCCCACATATTCAGTTTCTCTTTAAAGAAGAAGCAACAGTGGCCCTTGACTCGCTCCTACCACACATTTTTGAACACTGTCTTTATTCATTCATTTATTTATTTTAAAATGCCAGAAATAATGCCCTACCGAGTCTATAAACTCATTCTTCACATCTCTCATCCACTTCTGAAAGATTAGCTACTTCTTTTCAGTGACAAGCAAGCTTGTGTTTTTAAGGAATAAATGAAGATGAATTTGGAGTGCAATTTCCTTCTCAATCTGATGGGCTGAGGGGGGGGGGGGGGTCAAAGGGTCTACAAGACAGGGGGAAATCCACTGACAGGCTTTACAAATGTATTGAGTGCACAACAAAAGCAAATTTTGCATAGGAACATAATTGCCAGCTCTTAACACCTGCCCATTATTATCTGGCTTTTCAAATGGATATGATAAACCAAGGACTTGGCTGCTCTTTGTTATTAAACATTATGCAGCATTTATTGCAACCTCATTTACCAAATGGCTTTGGGGATTCCAAAATATTCAGATAATCACAAGTCTGAGTAAGCAGGAGGACTGGGGCCAAACTACAGGGTTGTGTTTTGTGTTGTTTTTAAAATGTGAATAGCATCATTTGGGTGGGTGGGTGATAATTAAAGGTATCAGAGCAGACATGGATGGGAATTTAATCCCTTCATCCCTAAACTCCTCTTCTGAAGGTAGCATTTCATTTGAATTTCCTCCACTGGAGCCAATGGGACATTTGCTCCCAAAGCAAATATTAGCTTCAGAAGAAGATTTTCTTCAGGATCTCAACAGGAAAAGAAAGGGTTAAATTACCCCCAAACCCTTTCTGGTTAATTAGTAGCCCTTCCAGCTGATGAAACTTGCATTAAAACTGGTTGCTAGATGCAAAGAGGGGTTTACTATTATTTTATTTGTTTACTTCGGCAATTTGTATACCACTGAATCACAGTTGTCTCTAAGCAGTGTACAGGAGACCCAGCACAATAAGACTAAAACGAGTTAAAACTGTAAGATCAGAATTCCATTTAAAAGCATGCTTGAACACCACCACCACCACCAACAGCTAGTAAGAAATGACATGATAGACGATTATTTGAGAGAAGCAGTTATCTCATTCTCTCATAATTCTTGAACTCAGGAATATCCAATGAAGCTGGATTTTGGAAAATTCAGGACATATGAAAGAAAGTTATTCTCTATGCAGCACATGGTTAAATTATGAAACTTGCTCCCACAAGAGCCAGTGAAGGTCACCAAACTGGATAGGTTTAAAGAGGATTAGACAAATTCATGGAAGACAAGGCTATCAATGTCTGCTAGTCATGCTGGCTATGTTCTCCCTCTACTGACAGAGGCATGATGCCTCTGAATACCGGTTGCTGTGAGACGCAGGAGGGCAGAGTGCTGTTGCAGTTCACAGACATCTGATTGGCTATTGTGAGAACAGGGTGCTGGAATACATGGGCCATTGACCCGATTCAACAATTTCATCTCATGTGCTTACGTTTTCAGTAAGCAACAGAGGTTCAACAGGGAGGGGTCCTGTCTGATTGCAACCAAAAGGGTTGCATGGGGGTTAAGTAGATATTAAGGGGCCTATTTGGTGGCATCTAACACATGGTGCTGGAGGAGACTCTTGAGAGTCCCATGGACTGCAAGAAGATCAAACCTATCCATTCTTAAGGAAATCAGCCCTGAGTGCTCACTGGAAGGACAGATCCTGAAGCTGAGGCTCCAATACTTTGGCTACCTCATGAGAAGAGAAGACTCCCTAGAAAAGACCCTGATGTTGGGAAAGATGGAGGGCACAAGGAGAAGGGGACGACAGAGGACGAGATGGTTGGATAGTGTTCTCGAAGCTACCAGCATGTGTTTGACCAAACTGCAGGAGACAGTGGAAGACAGAAGTGCCTGGCGTGCTCTGGTCCATGGGGTCACGAAGAGTCAGACACGACTAAACGACTAAACAACAACACATCTGCCTGAAAAATCTGGTGATAGAAATGTGTGACATGACCTCATTTCATGTAGGATTTCCTGACTCCCTGCAAACAGCAGCCAATGAAGCTGAGGGTGGGTTAGCGGGGTGTAGGAGAACATTGAAGGCAATTCTATCACATTTCTTTGAGTAGATGTTACTGGTGAGATGTGAAGTTAGACGCACTTTGTACAGCCATTCATCCCCTGTAATAAGTAGCTCAGCCTAAAGAGAACCTAATCATTAATAGGTAGCCTGTAACTCTGGGGTTTAAATTGATTTTGTTCCATTGACTTCCACAATACAAAATAAATTTAAAACTCAGCCTTCTGGATTGTATTGTAGATACTCTGGGCCTACTGAGCCTCAGTTAACCAAGGTTCTGGTCACTGAGATGTACCCACACAGCTCTAGGATGACTGCTCTGAGGCAAGTTAATCTTCATTAATTTTATTTTACTTCTTTAAGCATCATATACTATTTGGACTCTAAAATTTGTAATGCACTCCCTGTTTTGGCATCCAACATTGCAGTTCACATCTCTTTCCATTTTGAAACATTAGGGAACCAGTGTCTAAAAAGAGCAAAATTATATGAAGCACAAGCTCCTACTTCAGGTCAGGATAATTTACACAGCAGTTCTCCACACACTGATCTACTTAATCCAGCCTGGGTGACATGGCCAGTGATTTCGGATTGTCTTGCATATTAATTGGAATGCAAATTAATCACTGTAATCCTACTGAAGCTAACAGAAAATAATGTGGCTTATGACAGCTTTTGTCTCAGGAACTGAGGCTGGATCAACTCTTCCTTTAATTTTGGACTGACAGAGAAAAGAGAACAACACAGAGGATGGTATTCAACTGAATTTTACTCAGAGTAGACCTGTTGAAATTAAAGGACCTAATTTAGTCATGGTCATTTCATTTCATTGGGTCTACTCTGAGTAAAATCTCATTGAACACCGCCCATTCTTTGCTGCAGAAGTTTATTTGTATGATCCAAGACCATTAGCAAGACTTTGCACATGGTACAAAACTACTAATGAAACTTCAAGGATTATTTTTATCTGCCCTCCTCTTTTCTTATTACTGCAGCACATTTTATTCATTTATTGTTCATTATAGACAATGAAATCCTTTATTGCTAGTGTCACTGAGCTATAGAGAAATATCATGTATTAGTTTTCTCTATGCTCCAAGAATATATTTTGATAGCTTAATCAGAGAAAAAAGAAATCTATGAGTTCAGAGCACCAATTATGTTCACATTTTTTTAAAAAAAAACCAAAACAAATCTTGGTGTTTCTTTTGCTAGCAGCATCCACAATATTAGAAGAGGTCTTTGCAAATAATGTTAACCATGGCCTTTATTTTATTCTTTTTATTCAAAGAAGCATGAATAATAAATAACATAGTCATGGATTTCCTGCCACTCAGAAAGCTAATGCTGTTGGGTCAGTTCAGGTAGCAGAAGGCGAAGGGGCTAACTACATATTTTGCACAAATGCATTGTTAGAGAGGTACCACAGATCAGTCTTTCCCAACCTAGTGGCCTCCAGAAGTTTTGGACTAGAACTCCCATCTATAAATACCGTTCCCTGTTCTGGTAGCTTTCTACTTGGATTACTGCAGTCGGGTTGCCTTTCAAGGCCATTTGGAAGGTTCAGTCAGTGCAGTATGCTGCACTGCCACAGTCCCCTTTCCATCCATCACACCAGTCTTAAAAGTGCTTCATTGGTTACCTTAATTCTACCTTAGATCAATCTCCTGAGAAATTCATTGGCCTGGAAGCAAAGGAAGGTCTTGATGTGGTGCCCAAAACATGGCGATGTCAACACTAGGCAGACTTCCCTAGGGAGAGCATTCCACAATTGAGGGAGCACTACAAATGTTTTCTCTTGTGGCCACTCTCTGCATCTCTACCACAAGGGTCACTTGGAGGTGGGCCTTCAAAAATATGAGAGGGTTCGTACTGGGAGACATCTTAGGGTTCCAAGCTTTATAAAGTTTTACAGGTCAAAATCAGCATTTTGAATTCATTTGGTGATGAGTTCTAGAGCTGTGGGGCTACCACAGAACAGGTCTTTTGCAGATACTTGTATTCAAAGTTTAGTTATGGGTAAATGGCTTTCTTCATACTATGTCAGAGAAGAACACTTTAAACACCAGAGCTGTAAATTTTTTCTGTGTACATCCATTGGGTTGACCACAAATGGAACTTGGCTCCCTGAGAATCTTAGCTTTCAGTTTCTTAAAATAAATATGAGTTTCTAGCTCTCATGATATGGAAAAAAATCCCAGAAGGTCTGGTGAAATTTGAAATGAGTTTAGCAGAGCAACTCTTTTAAAAGTGCTTAGGAGTAGAGTATGGCTGCTTTGGCTCTCTGCATGACCCTCTCTCCCTTCATTTCTCAAATATTTTTAAAATCATTGTGGAAAGCTTTCTGGGAAATAAATTAATTAGGTAAGACATTAACATGAATGTAAAATTGTGCATTTTGCTCTGCTTGCTGATATTCTGCTTCTTTTCACAAGATCTGAGTTTCTTTCTTCAGCAGAAACCCTTTTTATTTTGGCACAGAGCACACACAGCCCTTTATATGCTGAGTTGTAACATTACTGCTGCCATTTTATTGCTCAGTTGCCCTTTCAGGTTATGAACTAAACAAAACAGGAAAAGGTCTAATTAAAACTATTACAGTTTACATTGTCCTCCCAACTTGGGGGGGGGGGGAGAAAAAACTCTAGCTCAAAAAGCCACTTAAGGTTATTCAAGTGCATCAGCCCTCATCAAAACAATTAAGAGACAGGAAATCAATAGTTAAGTCCTAAGCCTGCTTACCTCCATGATAATGTCTTTACTAAATTACTTCAGCCACATTCATTATACAGGCCTGCAAATGTGTTTCATTTCCTCAGTGGTCCATAGGAGCAAGGTTAAGTTTTTTCATTGGTTTTGATGATCCTTGTGTGGCCGTTGTGATAATACTGGACATTTGGGGGGCTGAGTCACAGCACATTTAAAACCTATAGGAGTCTTCCCATTAACTTTGATTGTTTTTATGGCCAGTTCATGAACATATGAACAGAAATACCAAGGAAGGTGACTGCGAAGGGTATTTTCACACAGCCAAAATAGACTGGATTAAGTCAACATGAAGTCATATTTTATCCCATGAGTGTATTTGCTATGCCATAGCAAATATGACAAGTTAGCAATCAAACAGGAGACGGGTGTGCTATTGCCTCATATTTCCAGGGCCTGTCATCAATAGCCATACAGTTGGCAGCAGACTTAAGGCAGAAAATAAGGGGAGCACTTCATTACACAGTGGAGTGGTTCTCACTTCTAGACTCCTCTACACAATCATACACAACAGTGTGGAGAGATGTCGGTGCGAACCGAACTGGCAAGCCATGTGTGTGATTGCAGCTGTACTTTTCTCAACAACTTCAACCATGGAAATGGCTGTTGTGCTCGGACCACACACTGCACAATTGCTTAGAGAAAATTAGCAGTGTCAATGAATACAGAATCCGTTGCCTTAGAATACTGGGGAAACTGCCACCATCAGTTTTGAAGTACTAGATAATAAATACTCACAGGATAGTTAGGTCTACAGGAGAGATTCAGTTCATTTCGAGGTGAATCCACATTTCCTGAAACAATGCACAAACTCAAAGGCAACCATCCTTGAAAATTCACTTTTCTCTAAATATTGCAGTACGGTTCTGCAGCCAAACAAATGAGTAAGAAATGTGAGTATTAGGGGAAAGTGTGCACTAAATGCATATGCTTGGGAAAATAGCATACAAGAAAATATGTTATATTAGGGAAATGTGCATACTAAAATGTGTATATTAGGAAAAATTCACACTAAAATGCTTGGGGAAATCCTTTACTTTTTCCCCTTGAAAACCGATGCAGAAATGTGAAGTGAATTTACAATTAGAAAAGTGAGAAACTGAAAGAAACTGAAACTGGCAGATTCCCCCGTCCCTACTGGTGGCCTACAAGACCTCTCACTATCAGGGCATGTTCAAAGGCACTAAACCTCTGGCTGCTTTCATGTGAAGGTTGATTTCCACAGTGATGACTGCTTGGGAACTTGCCAGGCTAGATGAACAATTTTTCTGTCTGTTTCAATTTTCATCCAAACCAGAATTTGTCAATGTTATTTCACTTACATTTTCACCTCTACTTGCTGTGGAACAAAATCTGCTCTGAACAAGACTTGAACTACTTCCACTATAATGTTACTAGATACATGTGTATACTCAGGGAAGTATTTCAATTTGTAATGTGGATGTGTGCAGTACCTTAGTTAGCCCCATTTTCACATTCAATTTTCCAGCTGGAAGATGGATAGATAAATATGTAAATAGTTGTTTAGGACCCATGCATTGCATAGTTGCGAATGTACTTATTTTAAGAAAATACAGTAATTATGGACTTGGACCAATCTGGGACAAGGTTTTGGTGCATGGAAACAGAGCGACAGAAGTGTAGGAATGTGAGGGAAATGAACTTACATAATTCCACAACCTCCATCAGTGCAGGAATATTTTACCCCAAATATCCCCACTCAGTATTTGTCCGAAACAATCAGGCACATTTTCAATCAGTTTCAATGCCACTTAGCATTTTTATTATTTTAACTCTTAGCCAAAATTGGGATGATAACTGTCACCACTTTAGATTCATCTAAGAATGTTCAGCACAAACTTGTGGGTTAAGAGCAGTGGGGGTGCTGGACAAATCAATGTGAATATTATAATCTAGACATCTGAATATTTAACTTTTTAGATCTGTTAGGATGAGAGAAAACAATAAAACTTTAGAAAATTAGTTATCAGTTTATTTTTTAAAATTTTGTTTATTTTGATTTTGATTTAATCAAAAGAACATGCCCCCAATATGCTTCACTTTGTGTGTTTATCATACATTTGGCTCACCTCTTTCATGGAGGATAAGGCCATCCATGACTACTACTTATGATAGCTCTATTTCTTTCATTATCGGAGAGAGTCGGCCTCTGAATATTAGTGGCTGAGGAACCCGGGCACTCATATCCTGCTTGCAAGCTTCCCTTAGGTATCCTGGTGGCCATTGCAGGAACCCAATTCTGCACTAGGTGGTCCTTTAGTCTGATCCAGAAGCCCTCTTCTATTTATTTTCTCCTGACTTGGCTGCTTAACATCAAATGATGACCTGCTAGGAGACAAAATTTGTTGTAATACATCGATTGTCTCTTACGTTTTTGTTGAGTTAGAATTCCAACACTGGCTACTTGTTTTAAGGGGGGGGGGGCATCATCTGCATTTTTCCTGATTATGTACAGCAGTTCCTGTGGGTATATATTCAGAATCATCCAAGATTTGCTGCCTCCTTGACACTACTACTATTGACACTCCTATTGTCCATGCTCAGATGAACTTCTACATTGCTTCTTTTTGCAAATCAGTGCTATCATCCTTGGTGACTCCATAAACTTGTTCAAAGCTTACCCTACTTTGTTACTCTATTAATAGCTCAGAGTACTTTCACTGGCATCAACTTTTTGATGTTTATTCCCTAATCAGTAGTTTGACTTCCTGAAGCACCATCCTTTGACCCTTAGAGCCAAAGCCTATCTGTTTTTGCCATCTGTTCACTTTTGAGCTGCATTTCATCTCACTTGGATCTTTTCCTTCTACATGAGGGGATGACAAGCACAACACCTGGACCCCTAAATCTTTCACTGTTGTAGATAAATCTTAGTAATCATCTTCAACCTGACATTCAACAAGAATCAACAAAAAATGGAAAAGGCATTTTTTTCATTTTGTTTTTCCAGTGACATGATCACAATACCCCCCACCAACTTCATATTTGCCAAGACGAAAGCCATTGACAATGAGCAATAAAGAACTCTGAGGGAGAAAATATATATCTGGTTTTCTTGTTATATGTTTTCTTGTTCTTGTTACATGATTAAATAATATTATTTTTCATTGAATATGTAATGGTTTTTAATATTCTTTATATATGAAATTATTCAACTGCTTTTATATATGCAATTTTTTATATAATAATAAATATTTCTATTAATGTTTAACTGAAAAACAATTCTCTCAGTTTATAAGGTAAACTACTATACTAGAGGAAGCCCTTAAAATTGAGCAGTTGGCAGCAAGGAGATGTGTTTGTATACCATAATGTGCACACTGGAACACCTACCTGTGAATAAAATTTTAATGAGGCAAGTTATCCAATGTGCCAGATGTCGTTGACCACAAATGAGTATTTTCTGTCTCATACTAAAATGGATGTTTTCTCTCAAGGCAATACAAGGAGTCTCAAGTCACAATTTTAATACCAGTACTTATTCTCTTTGGAATGCAGACACTCAGTTTTTTATACCTTTCTGAAAAAGCAAATGAAGATAGTTTATTGTAAGGTTTAGTATGAGTAAACACACACACACATTTAAAAAAGCTTCATTGTTTTAAAATAATGGCAATTTAATATTTTACACTGCTTCCAGCTTTTTAAGCTTACTTTAAACTTTTAAACTGTTCAAATATCAACTCCTGCATAAGTAATTATGTATCAGGCCTTGCTGTGAAATAATTAGTGTTCCTTTAATCTATATATGACACATTTGTGATTCCCTAGGTCTACCAGGGCAATCGGAACACCTACTATCTACCGTATTTTTTGCTCTATAAGACTCACTTTTTCCCTCCTAAAAAGTAAGGGGAAATGTGTGTGCGTCTTATGGAGCGAATGCAGGCTGTGCAGCTATCCCAGAAGCCAGAACAGCAAGAGCAATCCCTCTTGCTGTTCTGGCTTCTGAGATTCAGAATATTATTTTTTCTTGTTTTCCTCCTCCAAAAACAAGGTGCGTCTTGTGGTCTGGTGCGTCTTATAGAGCGAAAAATACGGTATTTATCATTACCTCTCATAACAAATCCAGTTTGGGAGCCAAAGTGGTCCACCCAAAAATAAGAGAGCAAGTAGTTTCTGCCTACGTATTGAGGGGGGATGGGGGTTCAAAGGTATGCAGAAGTTGCAAATTAAAATAATTTTTCTTCCCCCAAACTCCCAAAGCAGTCTGACCAAAAACGTAAGAGCCCTGCTGAAACAGACCAAAGGCCTATGGAGTCCAGCAACTGCTAGGAAATGCTTTTAGGGTACAGTCTTATGGTCAATGGAAGATTGTCCCAGAGCCATAGGATTTTGCAGAACTTCCTCCTCATTGGTGGAGGAGATCTACCCTTGGAGGCTGCATGGAAAGAACTGATGCCATTGTTCCTTCGCAGTGGCTACTTCCACAGGGGAGGCGGGGTGGGGTGGTGATATTGCAGAGGCAGATCAGGAATGGCTTTAGATCCAGTGAACCCAATTCTCCTGTTCCCCTGAATTATAGAATCATAGAGTTGGAATAGACCACAAGGGCCATCGAGTCCAACCCCCTGCCAAGCAGGAAACACCATCAGAGCACTCCTGACATATGGTTGAATCAGGGTAGAAAGTACATTGGCCCAGGGGCTTGCCTACTTCTTTCTCTTCCTGTTAGGACCAATGCAAAGGAATTGTGGGAGGTGGGGAGACACTGATGGAAGGAAAATGGAAGGAAGGAAGGAAGGAAGGAAGGAAGGAAGGAAGGAAGGAAGGAAACCCCCCTACAACACATTCTGCCTTACAAGTATAAGTTTAGCAAAGCTTTGGATTTGAGATTTCATCTGCCTTCAAGTTGTCCCCCCCCCCCCCATCTAGTAATGGTCTGTTGCTGAGACCATGGCAAGTGGGCATTTTATGGCATGCTAGCCCACAAATATTTTGTCTGGAGTATGTACATGGAGGCTGATCAGTGATAATCCTGTACAAAATATTCCCTTTCCATTGCTAATCTGCCTGCCAAAGCTTCAGCAGAAACCTGTTGCATGAAACCAGCCTTTTAGCACTATACTACAAGAAACTTATAATATGGTGTGTTATTCAATTTGATTTAAAGCCTTCTACCTTAAACCTTTGCAACAAACACACAGCTCTCCTAATTCTTCTTGTTGTTTTTTATTATTATTAAAAACACTTTAAACAATTTCAGCCATGAAAACATTAGATTGGAGAAGTTGGTTGAGAGTCTAACCTTTATTTCCGTGAGTTCCAAGCATTCTGGAGATGATCCCTGGGTAAATGCCATTCTGATTCTATTAAGGTTAAATTTCAAACAGACAGCAAAGGGCAAGACGAGAGCGGAAAGTAATTACAGAGAACAGCGCACATCTGCTTCCCAATGCCTGTTCAAAGTCACCAGCACCAGCACCAAATGGGTTGAAGCTGTGCTCAAGTCCATGAGTGTCGGGTCCTGTTAAACAACAATATAAGCCAGCTTTGAAAATGAAGAGCTGGGAGCATGGGAACATTAGAGTTCACATGTTAAAGAAAGAGTATTATTCTCTTCTTTGAAAAATAGATATCGTTAATTATATTATGAGTGCCTATATATTTTCAGAATCCAGACATGTATCATTTAGAATTGCTATAAAGGCAACGAATGAAGATCATTTTCATGCTTTGGAGAAACTCAAAATTGCAAGAGAGGGAATTAGTAGTAGTAGAATTAGTAGTAGTAGTAGCAGCAGCAGTAGTACTATTAGTATTATCCATACAATGTCATGTGTTTGACAGGTGGTTTCCCTGCCCAGCCATCAAAGTTGGTCCATGGAGTGCGGTTAGATAAAGAGCTGGTCCCCAGAGCCAAAAATTTCCCACACACTTGCTTTACAGGAATATAATTTGTAAATGTGACTGTTATGAAAATTATAAAGTCTAAGATATAAAATAAATGTTCATAAATGTACCAGGCAAACAAATACATAAATATATAAACCACAGGCCTGAAACAGTACAGGAAAATAATCCTGAAGCCATTTTGACTCCCAAATTGACCTCAAATATTTCTCTGCAAGGAGGAAGGAAATGGGAAAATCTCCCCATTGTCTCTTTGCTCACAAATCCTGTTTTAAGGGCGTATATGTGTATGAATAGGGTGAGCCTGTGACCTGGATTCAGGAACTGAGTATTTACCATCACAAACAAATAGCCAGACTGCTCAGGTAATGAAATCAGTGACCATATCAGGTAAACAGGATTTCTGCTGTAGACCGCCTCCTCTGCTGTTGACCACCTCCTTCTGTGATGTATGTATGATGTTTCGAGGGGGGGGGGTTCCCCAGAATACACAACTGGGGGAGAAATGTTGTTGTCCAACAATATCTTAAGGACCCCAGGTTCTCCATCCCTGTAGATGGACAGCAGCCCTTCCAGGAAGCGAGCTGTCAACTCTGTTTCTTCACCACGGAACATTTTGCAATCTATATTCTCACTTTGTTCTTCTCCCTTAATCTCCTCAGGCTCACAATTATACCATGCAGGGTGCTTAAAAAACAAAAACAAAAACCCAACACATAAATTTTATTGTTCAGACAGAACAGGTGCCTGACTATTACTGCCCTGTGTCTGTCACCTCCTGTTTAACCAGCAGGGGAAACAGTAAAACAGTAAAGGGCCGCGCTCTACAAAAACAAGAAAGAACCTAATGGAACAAGGGGAAAGAGGTCTATTTGGAAATACCTGGTTAGCATAAAGGCACAATCAGAATGAACCCTGGCAATAAAATGCCACTAAAACGCTTCCCAATAAATCTTAATGAGAGATTTCCCAGGTGGTTTGCAGTCAGATTGCTGATTGTTACTTAATTAGTACAGGTGCTGTCTGCGTAGGGAAGCTGTAGAGGACAAATGGCTGCCAAGCAGACAA
This sequence comes from Podarcis liolepis, assembly GCF_965112155.1. NCBI lineage: Eukaryota > Metazoa > Chordata > Lepidosauria > Squamata > Lacertidae > Podarcis > Podarcis liolepis. The sequence goes on along the minus strand of NC_139557.1, from coordinate 65,668,693 downwards.
CAAACTCAAAGGCAGGCAGCTCCAAATTGGAAACAAAATACGCTTGGCTGCATGATAGGCTGCTGGAGAGAACCTAGCTGGTGGTGAAAAGAAACAGTTGGAAATTTTGAGATAAAAAGAAAAGCTTAAACCATTTTAGAAGCACTTTTTACCAACTCCGACTGGTGTGACAGCTATGACCGGGTAGTTTAGGCAATGGTGTGGCTTCTCTTACTATTTGTATATCGTTCCCTTAACAGTTTGTGATCAGATTACTTGAGAAATAGCCTTACCCCATCTATGCTCACTCAATCACTTTGATTTAAGGAGCAGGCACTGCTACAGAGGCTGCATAATACTCGTTCTACATTTGTAAGGAATTGATATTTATTATGGCAGCATCCACACTTTTGAACTCCCTGCTTATTGACATCAGGCAAGCATCTTCACCGCACTCTTTTAACCTCTTGCTTAAAACATTTTTGTTTAGGCAAGCCTATCCAAACATGTAGAATGCTGACATGTGTTTCAATCTGGTTTTTAGCTTATTGTTGATTTTTCGAATGTTTAAAACTGTTTTTCTCTTACTGATAATTTTAAAAATTCTTTTTGTTTTTTTAAATTCCTTTTTGAGGTTTTATTATAAGTGGTATGTAAAACTTGTAACATTACTTCATTAGTTAATCATCTTTTCACAGATGCTATCAACAGCATAGTTTGTCAATCGAGGCATAATTCTCCTTACACCCAACACCATTGGCTCACTAGGTTCTCTAACCCAGTGTTCCCCAACCTTGGGTCTCCAGCTGTTTTCGGACTGCAATTCCCATCATCCCTGACCACTGGTCTTGTTAGCAAGGGATGATGGGAGTTGTAGTCCAAAAACAGCTGGAGACCCAAGGTTGGGGAACACTGCTCTAACCCAGCTGAGCTGTGCTTTATTTATGGTAGAAAATAGAGGTGGTCCATGAAATACACAAGCCCTCATTTCTGCAACCCTCCAATTTTAACCAAATTACGTCTCACCTATGACCTTCCCTAAATAGCATCTAAGGAGGCAATCAGATTAATCTGGCAGCAGTCAGATTACTGGCTGGAGTTCCCTTTAGAACCCACACAGCCTGTTTTAAAATAGCAGCACCGGTTGCCAGTTCATTTCCCGGCCCATTTCAAAGTGCTCATGTCAGTGTTTGAAGCCCTTGATCACTCAGGTCCCAAATATATGAAATAAAGCATCCTTCGCTACAGGCCCCTTTGAACACTAAGATCAACAGAGGTTGGGAGGGGGGGGGCTCTTGGTATTTCTGCCATCCTTAAATCTCACGGTAGTGGTAGCCCGGGACATGGCATTCTTTGTGATAGTCTCTAAGTTGTGGAGTTTGGTCCCCACAGAGGTGCATCTGACACCTTCATATACAGCAGAGACTGATTAAGATGCTTCACTGTGCCCTGGCCTTTGATACCCAAGATGTGAATTTTCGGACTCACCCTACCATTGGCTATGCTGGCTCTCATAATTTTTAATCATGCAGACTTCAAATCATTTCCAGCAATAATATCATATGACTTTTCCCCTTTTGGGCACCAAGCGGGGAGGAACCCTCAGAAATCAAATATAGACATGCCCTCCACATATGTTAGGTAAAGGTAAAGGGACCCCTGACCATTAGGTCCAGTCGTGACCGACTCTGGGGTTGCGGAGCTCATCTCGCTTTATTGGCCGAGGGAGCCAGTGAACAGCTTCTGGGTCATGTGGCCAGCATGACTAAGCCGCTTCTGGTGAACCAGAGCAGCGCATGGAAATGCCGTTTACCTTCCCGCCGGAGTGGTACCTATTTATCTACTTGCACTTTGATGTGCTTTCAAACTGCTAGGTTGGCAGGAGCTGGGACCGACCAACGGAAGCTCACCCCGTCGCGGGGATTCAAACCGCTGACCTTCAAGTCCTAGGCTCTGTGGTTTAACCCACAGCGCCACCCATGTCCCCTCCACATATGTTACCTAGCTCCTAAACAACTCCTTTGTTAGAGCTGTCTGTTGTATAGCTTTGAAACCCACCCAGTGCTACACAAGGTTTATTCTGAACCACATGCTTCATTAGCATTGGCCACACACTTTCCATTGTTTTTATGCGAGGTGCAAGAGGTAATTACCTCTTTTTGCAGGAAATGCAGCCATGGGCATTGCCATAAATATTCAGATCTTTTAAGGCCATGGGCATTGGCATGCATAGGGAGTGTTCCCAAGAGACAGCTATTTCTCAAATCAGAGTTTCTTGCCATCGCAATAGATTTAAGAGTGAGCTGATGAAGCGTTTTGCAACATTTATCTTCTTGTCTATTCAAAAAGGCACAAAAGCAAACTTTAAATTTAAATATACATTTTTGCCCACTAAAGGAAACAAGCTCCCACTGTAAGTATTGGTTTGGGGGTTCCCTGTCCCTGCCTAGCAACTTTAAAAAAGATTTTTAAGGATTTAGCAATATTCTTTCAATAACAAAATACTTCTTATATATTTTTTTAGTCTTGTCTTTCCACTCTGAACGCAGATCATGTATTAACACTAGCAACATACACATTGCAATAAAATAAGTAAAACAAGCACAGAACCAACAAAACAGAGACATTTAATAAATCAACATTTTAGAGGGATTAGCAAAGGCTACCTGAAACAGAAAGATCTTCAGCCTATGGAGGGAGAGGGCTGTTGTGCTCCTGTCCTGCTTGAGGACTTCCTAGTTGGCCACTGTGAGAACAGGATGATGGACAAGATAGGTCTGTGGTCTGATCCAGCAGGGCTTTTCTTGTGTCCTTAAGAATGACAGAAAGGGGATAAATAGATCTCCCAGGGCAAGCAAGGAACTCCATATTCTAGATGCCACCACCAAAAAGGCCCTTTCTTGTTTTTCTACTAGCTAAGCTTCAGAAGTGGGTGGGACATGCAAGAAAGCCTCTCCTGCTGACCTCAGTGGTTGGGATGGATAATGTGCAAGGAAATCTTATTTTAAATTGCCTGGTTCCAAGGCAAGGATTCATCAATGATTTTTTTTTTGGCCCAGGGTCTTCTTCAGAAATGAATGCAAAAAGAGAGAGAGCATAATTCTACTATTTCCCCCAAGTCACCCCACAAGCTTTCAGAATGGTTGTTTTAATTATTCACATTAAGAATGCAATAGTGCAGGAGAATTAGAAATACAGCACCCAGAAGGCCATTTGTTACATAAAGCGGTGGCAGCTGTGATGAGATAGAAGTACAATGGAGGCTCATATCACTGCTTAGTTGCCTGATCACAGTGTTAGCTGCCAGGGCATGGAGTTTAAATTGAGAGCCAAAAGGTTGATTGTGATGTTGATGCCTGTAGGATGGACTCTACAGAGAGATGTGCCGGGGTGATGATGTCTCTCATTACTGATGACTTTCAAGTGAGGCAGAACTATCATCTTCCTGCAGAAGTGACCTGCTAATTATATTAGTAACAGAAATTAAAGAGGACTTTTTAACACGAACAGCAATAACTGGCAAAGCTGCAGCGACAAGAACAGAATGGATCTGACTTCTGCTGCCCTGCTGTAATGAAGACCTGTGCTGACTTTAGGCTATGCACATAACTAACACTATAACAGCTTTCTGTGACTTTTGTAGTTTGGGTTTGATTCCTCTACATGTTGCAGATTTTGGTAAATCTTTGCTCACACATCCTTCCTTTTCTTTCTAAAATAATAATAATAATAATAATAATAATAATAATAATAATAATAATAATTTATTAATACCCCATCCATCTGGCTGGGTATCAAAAGCATTAAACATTAGATGAGCTGTCATGATACGAATCTATACATACATGTATACACTCCGCATCACATCTGATTTTCTAAACAGGGAAGGTATGAATTCTTCCATCCAACCTCATGCAGAGCCTTTGCAGACAGTGGGCATTATGAATCTGCTCTGAATATCACGGAAGTCCACATGGAGGGGACAGACTGAAATTCACATGTTTGAAATGCATATTTCACAATGTAATCTAACGTGTCTCATCTGAAATGCACAAGCCAATACAAGCAACTCCACTACAAAATCCCAATACACATATACAAAACCTTTTGGCATTTTATACCAAAACAACATTTCCCCCACAGATACTCCTGGTAGCGTTGAATTTCATTAACCATTGTCAGGGACTGGGCAGAGGAGGAATGGTGGAGACTGCCTCCCCAGCCTGACCCTTCCAAAGAAGAAGAATTACGACAGGGGTTTGAGGGAGGTCACAGCTCAGAGGCAGATGAAGGGGAAAGCTGTGAAAATAATGGGAGAGGAGGAGGAGGAGGAAGCACAAGGGGAGCGACAGCTGACGGACTCCGTGTCTTTAGAGAGCATCTCCCAGAACACGGTGGGCCTTGAAAGTAGAAGAGCAAAGAGCCCAAAGGCAGAGGGCACGTTCCAGCACCCGTAGTGAATCACTCATGAGGAAGTTGGAGGGGATGGAGATTCACTCGGAGCAACACCATTATTCTGAGAGGCCACATTCCCAAGGCTCTCTCTGTGAATACTGAATAAAAGCAGATGGTAAGGATTTTCCCTTGTCCAGTCCTGGCAACCTTCCATGGGTGTTGGTTCCTCTGCTGCCTGACAGCCATGTGAGCACACAAGAAGCCGTTACTTCGAGTGACATCCAGCTAAGTCACACTCAGAGGAGACCAAATGAAACAAACAGACTTAGGTTGAACATAGGGCCTTATGTAGACCCCTCTTCCATAGCTGGGGCCTGGCAGGCTTACCTGGTGAGGATGGTAGCTGTTTAAAGCTCTCCCATCCCACCACCGACACAGTTTGCAACTGCTGTGGTAGCTCACCCACAGCTGCAAGTTTAGCCAGTCACTGATTGGCTGAGAATGAACATGTGAACATTTCTCCCTGATTAGTAAGCAGGAAAACGTTCTCCCCACCCTACTCAAACTGTGGTCTTAGTTTAATGCATCTTTTGTACTGGAATGTAAATTGCCTTCTCTGGGGTCAGACCATTTGTCCATCTAGCTCAATACTGGCCCAGTTTTTCATCTATGGATTTATCAACTTTGGGGAAACCCTGTCTCTCCCTTACAAGATTCAAGCACCACATTCTCATTCTTTTCCCACATTATGTCCTCACTTCCCCCAAAATACAAAATCATCAAGTACACACGGGTGAAAGAAAAATGTTGATTAAATGAATGCCTTGAAAATTTATCCTACACTTTCAAAGTGGATGGGTTTTTTCTTCTGATAGAAGTTGTGTAGAACAGCTTCACTGTTTCTACTGAAAGATACAGACACAAGCCTTTGAGTCATAGCTGCTAGCCATTTTTTTCCAGTTCTAGAGTGAATGGGGAATGATTTGTAGCGCTGCTTTAAAAAATCTCCTATATCAAATGACCCTGAGTTCAGAAAGGAGCATCATTTTCATGCAATTTCTACAGCTATTGGTGTATTCCTTGGTCATTTGAAAGGTATAAAGTAGTAGCTATGACAGAGCAGCTTTATCACATATAAACAATATCTGCCAGTGTGCTGGAAATGTCACACATGAGATGCTTATCACCTGATGATTACCACATAAAATTGTTATGTGAATCCATCTTAAGCATTTTATAGTAGCATAGAGAATAGTGGGGCAAAGATCTTTGAACAAAGAATTACTCTGCTGTATAGGAGACTTTTCAAACTTCTTTGTTATATTATTCAATTTGTCTACATCAGTTTCTGAGCAGGTCTCTTTGGTACAACCCCCAGTAGACAGCTGGAGGCCTTATCATATTATTTTTGGTATTCTGCATACTGCTGGGCACAAAGTATCATCCAGATAACTCTGCAATCTAATATTTTTGTCAGTATGGTTTGGAAGATGGAGAGTTTATTTCTCTATTGACTGATAAATCTCTTCCACTCCAGCAAATACATTCCATTGGTCTTGCCTCATGACCTCCAGTTCAGTTCCGTGTTGACAGAATTACATCAAACTGTCTAAAATAATTATTGCCTTTCATCTTCGCTTTTGTACTATTACAGTGCCAAGAAGCAGCTATAAGCTCATTCAGTTTCATATGCATTGGTCAGCTCTGAGCCAATACGTTGTGTGACATAAAATAATCAGACTAATTTTCAATTGTTTAGTTACTGTAGAAAACTTTCCGCACAAAATATAAACATTAATGTGCCAACCCGCAGGTGTCTTTCATTTTCCTATGTTGTTTTTCAGTCATTCATCATTTCATAGCCATCATTTAGATAGAATAAACTACTGAGGCATAGCAAGGGATTGAGATCAGTTGAGAATAGACTGCTTCTAGACTTCAGTTCACAGTAATCCTTCAAAGAATTGGTCATCTCCATACAGCAGAGTTCTGGTATGTCATGATATTATTTCATGTGGTTCTTCCGTGAGGTAGGCCATTGGCCCTTGCAGACCTTTACTAGATATAAATATTTTCATGTCAGTCTGGAACACCTTGACTGAGCAATAGGTTATTTTGGGTCTGTTCTTGTTCAACATCTTTATAAAAGTTTTGGGGGAAGGAATTAAGGGGATGCTAATCAAATTTGCAGATGACACCAAACTGAAAGAGGTAGCTAATGCTACAAAAAACACAACTGGGATTCAAGATGACCTTAACAGACGGGAAAACTGGGCCCAAGCTAACAAAAGGAATTTCAATAGGGACAAATGTAAGGTTTTGCACTTAGGCAAGAAGAATCAGACACACAAATATAGGATGGGGGAACACCTGGCTTACTAGCAGTACATGTGATAAGGATCTAGGAGTCTTGGTGGACCACAAGCTTAACATGAGCTAACGATGTGATGCAGCAGCAAAAAAGCTAATGCTACTCTAGGCTGCATCAACAGAAGTTGTGTCCAGATCAAGGGAAGTAACAGTACCATTCTATTCTTCTTTGGTCAGACCACACCTGGAATACTGTGTCCAGTTTTGGGCACCACATTTTAGGAAGGATACTGACAAGCTGTGCAGAGAAGGGCAACCAAGATGATCAAGGGTCTGGAAACCAAGACTTATGAGGAACAGTTGAGGGAGCTGGATATGTTTGGCCTGGAAAAGAGGAGACAGAGGGGAGATATGATAGGCATCTTCAAATATCTCAAGGGCTGGCACATGGAAGAGGGAGCAAGCTTGTTTTCTCCTGCTCTGGAGGGTAGGACTTGAACCAATGGCTTCAGGTTACAAGAAAGGAGATTCCAAATGAACATCAGGAAGAACTTTCTGATGATAAGAGCTACTCGACAATGGAACATAGTCCCTTGGGAGGTTGTGGGTTCTCCTTCATTGGAGGTTTTTAAGCAGAGGTTGGATGGCCACCTGTCTTGGATGCTTTAGCTGAGATTCCTGCATTACAAAGGTTTGGACTAGATAACCCTTGGATTCCCTTCCAACTCTACAATTCTATGATTCTGTTCAGATGGCTCCTCAAATTTCTTGCCTGAATCTTGTGTTTACATCCCACACCTGATAGCATTTGGAGTTCCCACATCTACCTTGGTACATTTTCTGCTTGTGCCAGTGCTCCCCACCCCCTTTGTGTTGATTTATGCCTGGAAACACTATGCTTCATTTGAGCCAGGTCACCAGTGTCTTGGCCTCCTGCTCAGACTCAAACTACACAGCTGCTGATAGATCTTTAATACTATCTGCCTTCAGTGGAAAATAGCATTGTTGTCAGATTGTGCCAAAGGGGTTTTTAGATTGTGCCAGTTGCTCCTGTCTCTTGGAATGGTTTGAAGGCAAAGGTGACAGCAGACTGAACTAAATACAACTCTTTCAAAGAGCAATGCAAAATCCCAGAATTTTTGTTAGGCATTCTGCTTTCTGTGTGAGTCTTTCCCTCTATCCTTTCTTCACAAACTGTCATTATGAATCCTTCCCATGGCTGCATCTGATAATCTAAAAATAAAATTAGTAGCTGTATAAATTTATTAAATGCAATTTATTTTAATTTCATTTTTTTAAAGGAAGAAATGAAACACCAGAATTTCCAGACAGGTACCCATGGTAATCCTTCAAATGACTGCATCTGATTTGCTGATAGATTAGACTAAAAATAATTCGAATCAATAGTTCCATTTTGTGCCTTGATGAAAAACCTCTTTGTTGTGGTAAGAAGAGAAATTCTCCCCAGCTTGCTTGTGGTTTGTCAAATTGTCTCTCCGTCTCAACAGTTCATCTCCCATGAAGCATAGAAACCATTTCGGCTTGCTGTTATCAGGTGCCCAGGCCTATCATCTTTGGTAATATGCATAACATAAAAATAGATTTATTTTAAATAGATCTATACTGTATGGGTCTCATATTCCCCATGTAATCAGGCAAAACAGAATCCTCTGCCTAAAATTAAATACCATAACAACTGAGTCATGTAAAGAGACTCAGATACAGTACAATTAAAGTCCAGGATGATGCACTAAAAGGGAATGACATTCAAGGAAGTCAATGAAACAGATGTAGGAGGAGAAGTAGCAGAATGCAACAGAGTCCTTGGTTAAGGCTGATCACCCCCTGCACACTTACAGTTACCTGAGAGTGAGATCAAATGAACCCAGAGGGGCTTACATGCATGGGGTCCTTTTTTAAAAAAAGCTGTATTGTTTTTAATATTCGGTTGGAAGTCTCCCAGAGTGGCTGGGGAAACCCAGCCAGATGGGCGGGGTATAAATAAATTATTATTATTATTATTATTATTATTATTATTATTATTATTAAGCTAGTTAGAACCAAACTGCATAACAAACATAATCTCTGGATCCAAGAAGTGTTAAAATATAAGCAAGGATTTAAATTCCTGGTGGGGTCATAGCCTAGGCATGTTTTCTGTTTTAATATGTGCTGTAAGCTGCCCAGATGGGTGGGGTATTGTTGTTGTTAATAATAATAATAATAATAATAATAATAATAATAATAATAATAATAATAATGTTGTAATGGGTCATTAAATTACAAAGGAAGTTTCTCAGTGCCAGACAGAAAATGGGTGGGCTCCCTTCCCTCAACTGGCTGATAGTTAGAAAGACAAAGGCCTGAGCTAAGAGATGAGTGAAGTGAGCTAGGAAGCCAGAGAATGAGAGCAATGTTTGATTTCTGTTTGAATCCGTGGCTGAGACTATGAGGGAAGCAAGGCCCCCTTAGGGTGTTAATACTGTGAACCCCTCCATTGTAGGCTCATGTAAAGACACCACAGTCTCTGCTGTGCCTCATTCTGAGGGAAACACAAACCCTGGAATCTCACACACTGCTTGGAGGTTGGGGCGGTGTGCAACAATAATATCTGTTTTGGCTGTACAGAAAGAAAAGGGGCAAGGGAACACTGGGTAACAAGTTTAGCCAGAGATAAGGCCAGATAATTTTATGGGAAGATTTTGCTGTCGACTTCTCTATATACTTTGAATATGGCTTTCTTTCCCTATCAGCTGTTTTATCAAAGAGGCTATTGGGTTTGTCTACAAAAGCCTTTGTAAAAATGTCACACTGTGATGAATTATGAGGACTATTTTGGTTTGACTTTGTGACATTTCATTTCTTCCTTTGCTCACTGTCCTCAATACCAAGTATACTACCGATAATAAATTAAATAAAGCGGAATGACCTTTTTTGTCCTCCTTTTCTTTCTCATCACATTCCCCAGACATTAAGTTAGCATGTACAAAGTTATAGACCTTACCAAACGACAGAAATTTAACAAGCTCTTTTAAAGAACAAAATAATTACTAAATATTACTGCCCTTATTTCACTGACACCAAAGAGCCAATAATCAAATTTATGTTCCTTCCTTGTTCTATACATGAAAAGCTCCATTATATGAGTTTTTCACTTAAATTGCCTAAACTAGCTATTGTTCCTGTAAAAATCATTGCAGGCAATTTGTATATAGTTAAAGTGGCAACTAAGTAGCTCATGTTGATATAATATTTTTCCATGGACCATTTGCAGTAGCCCACAATCCATAATTGCTGCCTATTAGGATTATTTTGAAAGAATTTCACCACATCAATTCCATTAAGCACAGTTATATTTCTTAAATTAAAATCTCAAGGCTTGTTTCCATGGTGATGATTGCTAGAAGAAGGATTTAAATTCCCCTTCCATTACTCTTCAACTGAGGTAGACTCCGCCACCCACAAGAAATGTTGAGGAAGATATCCATGGTGGCAAATAGAGTACAGTGGTTGGTGTTAGATGTGGGGTAGCTTAGCACAAAGCTCAGTGGAGTGGTTTTTACCAATTTTATCTCACAGAGCTGTTGTCAGTGCTTTTTTTTCTAGAAAAAAATGGTACCGCTACTCACATTATTCCCTTTAGGAGCTGGAGGCGCCTCTTTCTCTGGCCCTTCCAAGGTTCTCTGAATCTGCACAGATCCGACTGCCACCTCACCTCTGCTCCTTAGGCCCATCTCAGCCTCCCCTCACCTAGGATTGAAATTCTCAAATTTCATGGCAATTTACCTTCCTCTGCCGCCACCCTTTTTACAGAGGGCGCATCACAGGATCTCAAAATGTCTGCTGCCCAACAAGACAGATGGACAGACAGCCTCTGGGCTGGTCCCATCCCCTCACAACAGCCAGGCCACACTGCCTGCACTGCCGCCTGGCCACACACATGCCAGCTTGTGCAGGCCACATCCTTCCTCACCCACCCCATGACCAAAGCTACTTCCCCCCTCCCTCTTTCCATGCTCATTGAAAGCCTGCCACCACTTCCACTGGTGAAAGTGTGGGAAGGCAGTGTGCATGTACAACAGCCAGGTGCCTGCACTGTAGGCACCTCCAAAGCTGTTTCACGGTCGGGGAGGGCAAAGGGATAAAATAAATGATGATTGCATTTCCACCTAATTCCCAGCCTTTTCTTGGGAAATGGGAGGATGGGAGAGGGAATAGTAGAATCATAGAGTTAGAAGGGACTGCGAGGGTTATCACAAGATTTGAAGAAGAAGAAAAGTGCCAGTGCTGTGTACCATTGAGTACCACCAGAAAAAAAGGCACTGGCTGTTGTAACAATATGATGAGGTAAGAATGGAACAGCAATCTTATTCAAATAAAGTGAGGTCCAATACCAAATCTCTTGTGCAATCAAATTGTTTTGCTAACCAGATGGATAAATAACCGTTGTTGCTCTTTTAAAAACTATATAGTTTAGAATTAAGCATAAGCTTTGTAAGCTATGCCCTCTGTCCTCTGCCATATTTTGATATAAAGTATTTCTAACCCTCCCATCATTACAATGCAATAGCTGGATGGAGGCCAATAATAACATTTAAAAAGATAATTCAACCCAACCAGCAACGCAATAGAAGAGCAAATAAAGCAACCACAGAGGCAACAACATCAAGCACAGGACCAGCTCATTAGGTCCTCATAAAGGCCTACTGAGATAGGTAGCTCTTCAACTGGTGCTGAAAACCTACCAGTTTTTCTGCTTGTATGGACAGGAAATGGCCTTATCACAAGTCTGGTCACTAGGCCATGAAGCCCAGGACTATATATTTTGTTCAGTGGCCGTTGTCTAGAATTCGAGGCAAAGACCTTTCACATCACCAACACCATTTAATGGGAAACACCAGGGACAGAATGTAGGACATTTCAGATGCAGAATGTGCTCTAGCACTGAGCTTTGAGGGACTGAAAACAGCAGCAGTGATAGAATGATTATTAGCTGTTGTTGCAACTATTACTAATAATAACCAGGATGGGAATCTTTTAGCAAAACTTAGGAGCCAAGCAATTTCTCTCCCAGGAAGTAGCCATTAAGGAGGAAGGGAGGAATTGTGATTATGAAAGCAAAAAGAGACTGCATATTGTAACCTGTAGTTTTGCTGTTATAAAAGAAATACACTACCTTTTAACCCTGGCTTTAAATATTGGTACTTCACTATTTTGGTAATAACAATGCTTCACATCAAATTTTTGCCTGGCATAGTTTTATATCTTAGCTGGGGTGGAATATAATGCACCATTATCCAAACTTCAGTGTTCTGAAAATCTAAGGAACAGTTCCCATGCATACTTTATTTTCCTTGTTGTGTGTTAATTTGAATAGTCATCAAATGGATATGTCCTCATTTGAATCCAAGGCTGCAAGTCAACAATTTCCCTGGATACTTCCAGACATATAGCATTTTCCCAGGGTGGTAATAAAGCCGATGCTAGGACTGCATCTATTAGAGAAAAGTGTCAACCCAGGGAAATCTATCTATGTTTTTCAGTGCATAAACAATGCCCTACTCTGCAAAGTAGCATAGCAAGCATAAGCTCTGTTGAGATACTTCACTGTTGACATAGCTTCCAATCCCAGAGTCCCACAGCAGTCTGAGGAAGACTCCAAAGAGGATGAGGTGGTATTTACCACACAAGAGAGTACCTCCATGCCCTCCCTTCTGGCCTAACCATTGTCCCTGGACTCGAAAATGAGTTCCCAACAGCATCTCAATTTCCTCAAGCTTGCAGAAGCCAGCATGTTCAGATTCAAACAAGCGCTCTTATAGAATAAGAACACAGATAGCTCCTCTAGGGAGGTGAGGTCAATACAAGCTTTGCCAGCCTACATAAGGCTTCAGTTCTCTGCTGGGATAATGCCCAGACAGCAGGGCCAATTTGGAGCTGTCCATTGTCCTGACTTCTTCTGGTTTCCCCCTGCACAGCCCAGAACAGCTCTGGTGTCCTTCTTCGATGAAGTGATGCCAGTTTGCAAGTTTCACTCCTCCAGTACAAACAGGGGCGTCTTACCCATAGAGGCTAGTGGTGCAGGGTGCCAGGGTGCCAAGTTCTGGAGGGCGCCAGGGAAGAGGTGGAGGCTGGACGTGGCGCCTCCCAGCATCAGCTCACCACCCTCGCCCGCCTCTGCCATGCGGCACTGAAGCAGCGCCACACCCAGAGCCTGCCATGGCTACCATGGCACAAAGCAGCCAGCTGAGCCAGGAGCCACTGCGTCCAGCCCCCACCTCTTCCCCACCGGAGGAGCTGCCCTCCAGCCGCTGCCCACCTCCTCCAGCCCTGCAAAGCTGGGCGCATCGCCGGCAGCGCAGTCCTCCCTAAAATAGGTTGGCAACTCTGGGAAATGGGGGGGGGGCAGAGGGATCTTTGCACCACAGCGTAGGATATGCTTAAGACAGCCCTGAGTACAAAGCCCCCCCCCCCAGTACATAGCTCACAGGAACTCTCCAAATGGGGAATTCCAGGAGCAGAGCTGGGAAATGGTTGGCCAGGCCTGGGATCTATTGGCTCCTGTGCCTGCACTACTGTCATCACTTTACAGCATCTGGCCCAATCTGTGCCCAGTCACTACACCAAATCCATGGTACCATAGCACAGAGCAGGATTTTGCTTGCTCTTGCCTTCTGCCCCAACTGTCATGAGCACAGGGGCTACAGACATGTCAGTGGTTAAACCAGTCCGCCACACCCTGCATTAGGATTGCTCTGTTAGCCTGATGGTGCCTGATGTTGCCTGACTTGACCTACCCAGAAGACACCTGACCCGACTGTCTCTGTTTCTCCTGTGAGCCTCAAGCCCCAATGGGCAGCTGTGCTCTCTTCCCCCCTGAAATATTTTTCCAGCTTTAGCATAGCTTTGTGTTGAACATCTAAATGGATCGGCACTAAGCTCTCTGTGCAACTTCTTTTTATAGAAAAAGTAATTACTTTAATTTTCCTAACAACCACAATATCATCGTGACCTATGCTCCCAAGAGGTGCTTCGAAAATTCTCCTTTTATTCTAGAAAGATTATGTGCAGCATTATCTTCCCAACAGAAATTGAGTATGTAAATGTGTCCAGGGAAGCACAGCACAGGTAATAGCACCATAATCTCTCTATCTAGGCATTAGCTGCTAAAGATTTCAGCAGAGCAAGTATCACAGTCTTCAAAATAACACACCCTCCTTCCCCATTGGGTCACACCAATCAAAAGGGGGGGGGGTCTTTAGAGGATACAAATGGGCATGATTCCATTTAAATTAGGTCTGCCCTCCCACTCCTTTCCAAAGCTGGGCAATTACTAGGTTTTGAGAAGAAGGCGGGAAGGCACCATTTTAGCTGAGTGCCCTGTGCAGGGAAACTGGCTGCACTGCCCCAAATCTGCTTTAAACAGCTTTCACCCATGCATATGATGATGATGATGATGATGATAATATATTTATACCCTGCCCATCAGGTTGGGTCTCCCCAGCCACTCTGGGCAGCTTCCAACAAAAGATTAAAAATACATTAAAACATCAGACATTAAAAACTTTCCTAGACATGCCTTCAGATGTCTTCTAAAAGTCAGATAGTTGTTTATTTCTTTGACATCTGATGGGAAGGCATATGAAAGTTAGTTTCTGAATTATTTTATATTATAGGACAGAGGACCAAAAGTCACACCAAGCAGATACTCAGGCATCATGCCCATTCTTTTCCACCCAAACAATTCCATTTGAATTAGCCACTGAATCTAGAATCCAGAGGGGCCCATGGACAGATGCAGTGTGCTTCCATGCATGCATATGAAGGTGGCACCTTTTTACCTTTTCAGCAGCAGCCTCCCATGAATTACAAGGTGCCATTTCAGAGAGCCACCACCCCTCTCCCCAGAACCTTCAGAGATAAGCTCTGGGAAAGTGACTCCAAGAAGTGAGCTGAAAAGCTCTGCAGCAAATGTGGAACAACACACAGGCAGTTGGGGTCTCATTGCAAAGCATTAATTCCACCTTCTACTAAACAAAGTTCTAAAGTCACATCTAGCACTTTTCTCATCATGCTTATTGTAACATGATCTTTTAAGGTAGAGAGAATAGGGAGAAGCATGCAGAGTAGCACCTACTGGTGAATATTGTAAGCTTCCTAGTCCTGAAGACAGCTCAGTAATCTGTGGGATATTGCAGACCACATTGGGAACTATTAAAGGTCTGAATTTGGATGCCTCAGCTCTACTTAACAAGTTGAGAACAGGCTGAATTTGCAGTGGCAAAGGTAAGGTAAGGTAAAGGTAAAGGGCCCCTGGATAGCTAAGTCCAGTCAAAGGCGATTATGGGGTGTGGCGCTCATCTCACTTCAGGTCGAGGGAGCCAGCGTTTGTCCACACACATCTTTCTGGGTTGTGTGGCCAGCATGACTAAACCACGCGCCGGAGGCCCCATTAGTGAAAGTGCGCCTCAGGTTAAGAACAGTTTCGGGTTAAGACTGAACCTCCAGAATGAATTAAGTTGATAACCCAAGGTACCACTGTACAGGCCTTTTGACATGCCACACACCTGTCCCAGTCATTGACATTCTGCTGCTTTCAAAATAAAAAGTGTGACATTGCATCATTAGCACAAAATATGGTAATGAAACTTTTCTGCACTTCACCCCTGGAGCATAATAAGCCTCACAGAGAAATCCTCTATGGTTAAATTTGGTTCCCTCACACCATTTCCTGCTCCTGTACCTGTTAAGAAATTCATTGTGCATTTCAGTTATTCCCTCCTCCCCCCACCAGACATAATTGTGTTCATGGTACTACCTGTTGTCAGAAAATGTCAAACCTGTAAGCAGAAATGTCAGATCTTTGAAAAGAAGTTCTGCTTAATGAAATGGAACTCACTTTGTAGTTCTTCAAAAGGTTTATAAATAGCTGGTTATATATGTCTGCATTATATCCACCTGTGTTCCTCTTCTGAAGATATTTAATCATCTCACTACCAAGGGCCTTTTCTGCTGTTGTTAGTCTCCTCATCCTTCTGAATCCTGGATCATATCCTACTTTGCATAAAATGATGCCTGGATTGCTTTTAATTCTTTTGTGACATTACCAGTCCTTGTTCTTATCACGGTTTAGTTTCCCTGTCTATTTTCCATTCACCCATCTCTGGTGGGTTATGCTGCAAGCTCCATTTTATTCTTTATTTTGCCAATCTTCAGACGCTTTCTGTTTTCCTGTTTAATAATTAATTTGTGTTTTCCCTCCATGCTGAGTCTAATTATTTCCATCTTTCTTCATCTGCAATTTTTAAGGTTCATGATAATATTTCTTCTTTGCAATTCAAAACGCTTTATGTTTTCTCCCACTGGCATGTTTGTTTTGTCAGTCAATCATGTGATATCCCACTCACTATCTGAAGTGGTACAATCCAGCACAGAACCATCAAATGTATTTGGTGACTACATGGCTGAGCTCTTACATGTGTTCATCATTTAACTTACATATCATCATTTGTTTATTAATTTATACAGTATTTAAGGCCAAAGAAAGGCTTCAAAGTGGTTTACCAGGTATTAAAACTTGTTACAAAGACACTGAGATGTAAAGATCCATAATTACAGTATACTACTTTAGCTAAAGAGCACAATACAATATTTACTTGATGGAAGCTGACACTATTCATTTAGTGCCATTAAAAAAAAGAAAAAACACCTCTGTGGGGTTTGGTTATTGTGGCTCCGGTCCAAAAATTTTTGCATGTAGCAGAAGGGAGAATTCAAAATCATCCCAAAACAGATGGCCAGTGCTGTCAGCTTTGATGGAGCTAATAGCTGAAGGTGGAAAGGGAGAAGCACCCTCACCTCACCCATAACAGATGACTTTCACTAACATTGTCTATCATACCTATGCATGGAAAACAAAAGCAATTACTACCTATTTTCCCACTTGCGCTTGTTTTTCACTCATTTGAAGTTTGAAGATATCATTTACAATCAAGTGGTGTATAGATTTTAATAAATAAATAGGTTGTGAAACAAACAAACAAACAAACAAACAAAAAACAAACACAAATTTATCCTTAGCATCAAGAATGTACACAAGTCACAAAGTCAAGCACAGTCTCTCTGCATGTACTAGTGTGGTGACTTTCCAGTTTTTTCAGCCCCAAGCAAGCAAATTCTACAGGAAATAGAGTTCATACACATGATCAAAGTACCTGGAGTCCTTCAAGCTTGTTTCCCTGCCCCCTTCAAATCACACAGGAACATGCAACAAATGTTTTGCGTTGCAAAATATTTGTTGAACAAAGAAATGCCCTTTCTACTTCTCTCCCTGTTTCTTTGACTGCTAACTCAGAATTGCAGCAATTTTCAAGTAGCACTGCACAAAACTGATTCTGAACTGAGCATTTATTTGGTGTAGAAAATTGCACATTAGAAAAACACACGCTGGTGCTGCTGGAAAAACACAGGATGATTTGGTGCCAATTTATAACCACCAAGTAAATATATATATCACCAACAACCAATAAAACATTTGCTTCTTGATAGTTATCCTGCCATCTGATAATTCCTGTGCTGAAAAGTTACAATCCTCATTCTACAAGTCTCCAAAAATGAAGGTTCTTCGTACATGAGACGAATCATAAAAGATCTCAGCCTTGTGTGCAAGTCGCAATGGGGGGAGGGGTGAGAACCAAACTATTTTGCAATTTTACTCTTCAATGTGCAGCTTAGAACAGAAAACATTCCCAAGAGTACACAGGAAGTGAAGTTCAATTTCACATCTATTTACTCTAGCAATGTTTCTGAGGCTGGAAGCATCAATGATTTTTTGTATTGCTAGGGAGAATGAAAGATGCAGACTCACTAATGAAACCCATTAGTGTTATTGCCACAGCTAAAGGGACTTGCAGAGTGTTTGCATTAATTAGGACAGAGCTGAATATATGGAAACCTACATATTTATATCTTCCCTATTCTTTTAAAAGAGAAATTAATCAAGAAGGAAAATTTAGAAATATAAGGCTCTCGGGTGCAATTTCAAGCATTGTGAATGAAGAAATTAATAATTGACAAAGAAGTATTGCAGTCTGAAAATGTTTGTGGTGCTAAAAATAATCTGCATCTTTCAATAATACTAAATATGAAATGCAACGTGCTAAAATTATACAAGCTAAAGTTATAAATAGTTTTGAATTGATGGCTACCGGGTATTTGCTTACACACACACACACACACACACATGCTAGAAAATTATATGATTCATAATTACTTTTGCTGCATCAAATGATAATTTCCCCCATGACTTTACATTAAAACTCCCCATGCTATTTAAACTCTTTCATGATCAGCTACACTGAGAGTTTTTATTGGCTTAGCCTTACAGCATTGTGTGTGTTTGAGCATTAATAAATTACTCCCACAATACTATTCAGCAGGAAAGCTTGGTTATTGGTGTAAAATTCATTGGATTTTACATGTTCAGGTGCAAGGAAAATGTATTTTCCTGGTCAGAATAGCCCATCAACTATTCAGGGGCAAACAGGGAGGCACCACTGTTGGCTCCAACTCCCATCAGCTGCAGTCAGCACAGCCAACAGTCAGAAAAATGGGCGTTGGAGTCCAACAATATCTGGAAGGCATTGATTCCCCCTGATCTAGATCATACTTAGTAAAATTTATCCATCAGGGAACTTTCCCGCCCACAGCCACTAAGCCATGGAGGCATAGGTGGGGACCAAAGCAAAGAAAAAGGATAGACTTAGGAAGTAAAAAGTGGGAAGCAACTGGATAAGGGCAAAGGAGATCAGAACTATTGATGGAAAGGCCACACTTGCCTGGACCCTGACGCGGCAGTCAACTGTACTAGTGTGGTGACTTTCCAGTTTCCATGTCAGGGACTGGCAGGGCTCTGAGGAGTGTGTGGTGGAGGCAGAGAGGCAGACCCTCAGAAACTACTGGTTAATGTAGAAAAGAGCTAAAGTTCAACTTGTGAATTATTTGCTACTTAGTTAACATTCTATCAACTTTGATTAAGATCTTCTCCCAAGTGACTTAAGGGCTACCAGCAATGTTTTTCACATAATAAAACATGAACACTTTACACCAATTCTCCCACGTAATGTGTCATGGTAGTAAGCCAATGGCAACCAGCTGCCACTGTAATTTATTACTGGAACAGTTCATGGAATTGTGACGCCTCCTCAGGCTTCTGGACACACAGATTCATGGTGTACCAAGGTAACCTTTATGGCAAAAAGAGTGAGCACCCACCTAACAGAGAGAAAAGAGGAGATTCTGGCTGCATGGACACAGATCACCATTTGGAGTAAATAAACTGTAGAACAGAGCTGGGGAACATTAGACCCTGCGGGCCAAATGCAGCCTTCCCTTTCTATCTGACCCTCGGGCCTCTGCCCTGTCCAAACATCCTTCTACGCCATTTTGTCATTTTCTTAAAGTTCAAGAGAACAAATTTCTTAAGGTTCATTAAATGAAATCCATAGAAGCCTTTTTATACCTGCAAGGAGCACACACAAATATGAGGCTGTCGTCTCCAACTAAGGTCTACACAGATTAGACCTATAGAAGTCAATGGATATGTTTTGCCCTTGCACTCATAATATTAACACAATCTTGTGTGTTGTAGTTATTCACATGTATACGCTCTTTGATTCTGGGGCAACACTAAGAAGACTCAGCTTGATGCAAATTATAAAGTAGCACTTTAAGCCTGCATTGCACTTCCCACTTTTGAAATGTTCATAATTCACTATAATTACCAGAAAACCTATGATTTACTAATATTTTGCATGTGTTTGCGAGATTTAGAGGAGGTACAACCCTCTTCGTATGGGGTTTTTTATGGCTTGCCCTCATTGTGTCAATGTGACAAACTAACCTCACTAAAATATGCCAAAATTATATAGGCTATGCATGGATTACACCAAAGGTATTTAGTTCCTGACAGTAGTTCTTAGTTATGCAATTAGATCAGGCTTTGCCATAGACAGGTTCTTTGCGTAATTCATTGCAAATCTTCAAAGTTAGCCCAATTAGGTTAAATGTCTTAAACAGAGCAAATGCTAATCCCACTGTTGAACCGCAACATGTCTGTGTAAAGCTTTATCAGAGTACAATATAGATTGCACCTCCCCATTGGGGTGTCAGTTGTCCTTCAGAAAATTTGTTAATGAACAGTAGCATTTGCACTGAAGGGAATGCTGAAAAAATGAGAGGTCAGTGTCCTGTTGTGCCACCACTGAGATCCCACTGCTTCACACTGTGAGCCCCTGTGGTTATACAGGATGAGAGGCCACACCTTGCATCTGATTTGGTTGGCATTTCAAGCCACATCTAATATTCTGTCCTAGTAACACAGATTCCTAGCAATGTGTCTCAGTATGTTGCTCTCATTCTTCGCATTCAGGTCCCAGTAGCATCACCCCCACCTCTACAGTCTTCCGTTCTCCATTTCAACTCGTATAAAAATCATTACAGCACAAGGCTTGCGGCCAAAAACCTGTCTAGCTAATTTCAAATCAATATGTGATTCGTCACTTCTGCAGCTCTTGGCCATGTCGCTCTTTGCTCTGCCCATTCTCTCTTCTTCCCACAATGCATCCGCATCACTCCCAGGTCATTGAATCAACCCTCCATAAAGTTCCCAAGCTGCTATTGGCTTTGCTGCCCTGATCTCGAAGAGGTGTAGGGCAAGCCAAAGACTATAGGAAAGGAGGAACAGAAGAAGCATGTGCCTAGTCTGGGAAGAGAGGTTCCTTTTGCCTGAAGCAGGATAACTTAATGCCAGGCTAGGGAACCTGTGGCCCTCTAGGTGTCACATCAGAGCCAGCCAGTATTGCCAATGACCAGTTATTATGTAGCCCATCAAAATGTGGAGGGCCACAAGTTCTCCATTCCTGGCTTAAGGAATGGCAACTCATTCCCCTTCTGAATGCTGGGATCACCTCCATTAGAAAACCCCTTAGCACATTACAAATGGCTCTGGTTTCCCCCCCCCAAAAAATGTATTTTTATTGATTTTTCCCCCAAAGTAACAACACAACAGAACAAATGGAAAATAATAAATAATGTCACAGTTTAGGAGGAGTATAGGAAATACAAAGAGAGCTGGCAGTTATCACAGTTACTGGTTTGAGGGTCAAAGAATCACACCAAAAAGAAAACTGGGTGATAAACGAGCCATAAAGGACCATTTAAAAACACCATCTCCAACTCCTTGAAAGATTCCATCAATGGTGTCTCCAAATTTTTTTACATATCACTTGGGAAGACAGGCGAACTAATGTCAGTGTACTGGAAAAAGCAAAGATCACCAGTGTCGAAGCGATGATTTTTCAACATCAACTTCGTTGGACTGGTCATGTTGTTTGGATGCCTGATTATCGTCTTCCAAAGCAACTACTCTATTCCCAACTCAAGAATGGAAAGAGAAATACCAGTGGTCAACAAAAGAGGTTTAAAGACTCTTTCAAGGCAAATCCTTAAAAAGTAGCATAAGCACTGATAACTGGGAAACACTGGTCTGCGAGCGCTCCAATTGGAGAACAACCTTTACCAAAGGTGTCATGGATTTTGAAGAAGCACAAACTCAGGGTGAAAAGGAGAAATGAACTAAGAGGAAGGCACGTTTGGCAAACCCTCACTGTGATCAACTCCCTCCCAGAAACCTTTGTCCCCACTGTGGAAGGACGTGTGGATCCAGAAATGGCCTCTACAGTCACTTATGGACTCAGTGTTAAGACCATGTTCATGGAAGACAATCTTACTCAGCTATGAGTGATGACCAAAGAAGAAGAAAAATAAAGCACTCTGTCCATGTTCACCATTCACTTTGTTCATCCCTTGATTTCCCCTGTGTCTATGGTCTGCTTCCCATGTTTACACATTCCAAACACTGAAAGTAGTTTTATGGTAGAAACAGAATGAAATGGATGGCTGTCACATTTGTACATAGAGATGTATATATGCAAGTAAAATGAATGGGTTATTCATATTTGCTCTTCTGTATAATTAAAAGAACAGTTCAAAGTAAAATTATTTCGACAGTTGTCCCTGCTCATGAGTGATGATATATAGCCAGGTTTCACACAATGGGATTTTCTGTGCAGGAAGCTCATAACATGATATCCTGATATCTGCCTTGCAGCTGCCTAGAGAAGGGCTTTTAGTATGTGGTGGGACTTGCAATGTGGAACAGCCCCCCTCTAGAAATAAGGCATACACCAGCTATTTTAGCTCCCCCCCCCCCGCATGCTAAAAAGCTTTCTGTGTTCCTGGGTGGTTGCTGTTGCTTAGTTATATTTGGATTCTCTGAATTTTTATGGCATTGTTTTCTTCTGCTGTATTTTATGCTTTTATCATGATGCATGCCACTTTGCGATTCCCTTTGAATTTAAGTGGTGTTTCAAGACAAAGAAGCAAACCAACATGCATTATTTGCATCAGCACCCTTCCTAAAAACTTTAGCTTCAAGTAAGATTGTTAAATACATAAGAAGAGCCCTGCTGGATCAAATCAGTGGTCATTCTAGTGCTAGTCCAGCCATTGGTTTCCTGCAGTGACCAGTTACGGTAAATGCTTTTGGGGAAGCCCACATGCAGGGCCTAATGGCAAACTGCTCTCCTGCAGTACCTTTTCAGCAATTAGTGTTCAATTGCACACTGCAGCTGAACCCAAACGTTCTGTATAGCCAGCCCTCCTGGCTAGTAGCCACTGATCCATCTATCCTCCTTGAATTCATTTAAACTCCATTTAAAGTTATCTAGGCCAATGGCCATCATCACATCCTTCAGGCAGCCAGTTCTACCAATTAATTATGAATTGTGGAAGGAGGTACTTTCTCTTGTCTCTCCTAAATCCCCCACCAATCAATTTCAAGACACGACCCCAAGTTCTTGCCATAAAAGAGAGGCAGAAAGGCTTCTTTCTCCCTGCCATGCATAATTATATAAACCTGTACTACGGCATGCATGCAGAACTAAGTTACAATATTGGATTTGCTACTGCACGATGTAGCGAAGGCCGCCAACTTGGAAGGCTCTAAAAGGAGATTAGATAAATTCATGGAGGATAAGTCTATCAGTTGATACCGATGTCTATATATCACCTCCACTATTAGAGGCAGCGTGCTTCTGAGCACCAGGTGATGAGGAGCAGGAAATGTTTTTCTGTTTATGTACTGCTTGTAGGCTTCCCAGAGGCGACTGGCTGAAGACTGTGAGATCAAAATGCTGGAATAGATGGGCCTTTGAGCTGATCCAGCAGGACTCTTCCTATGCTCTATGCGCACTTTCCTGGAAGTAAGCCCCATGAAACACAGTTGGACTTACTTCTGAGTTGACATGCATACAATTACACTGTACCGCTCCACAAATTATCACTCCATCAAAAGGAAAATAAATGTATCAAAGAAAACAAATATTTTCTTCATGCCTTTTCTTAAAGTGAAATAGCACAATTTCCATTCCTACTAAAATAATATAGCCCTAATGCTGAAGGACTCTGAGGAATGCTACCTTGAGGTCTATGCTTTTGCATGCATGTCTTTTAAAAAAGAAACTGGCGGATTATTTAAACCTGTCATGTATCAGTCTAAATAATTTAAGAATTTCTCTCCTCCAGATGTTACCTCACAAGAAGGTATTGTTCTCAAAGGCGCAGGACAACATGATAAGCGTTACATTTAAAAAATCACTTCAAAGCCTTGACTGTTAGGAGAGACAGTTACATCTCTGACAGTGCTTATCATCAAAACATAACTCTTTCCCCCATAGTATACATACCAAATTAAGGACAAGCATCCCATTGGCAAACTCTGTGAGTTCAACTGCAGGTCAAAACTTTTACTTGTAAAGTTAGCTTGTCAAAGTAATCACTTCCATTTGCATCCTGCTTTAGAAGCATTATTTGTTTCTTTTGCATCCATTCTAATCAAAAGCAAGCAGGGCCAGAGACACCAGTTGTATAACTGGGTCGAGACAATGACTAAGGATATTGGGAGCAGACTGTTGTTGTTTAATTATATGAAAGCACGGAGATTAAGAATTTGTTTGGTTTATTTACTTCCATCACTTCTGCTTAGTTCACACAGACATCCTGATCCTATCCCTGTCTATTCAGAAACATAGGCCCTACATGTGCAGCCTAGAGGGCCCTTCGTAGGCCAGCCTCCCCACAAACACTCCCACAGCCTCACAGTTGACTGAGGGAGCCTTTCTTCACTGAAATGCTTAAATAAAAGCATCACACTCACATTCTACAGCACAGAGTTCTCATGCTGGTTTTTGGCTCAGCAGCACTTCCTGGGACACTCATGAAACTACACGACGTCGCATTATACACATGAGCATACCAGGAAGTATTGCTGTGCTAGAAGCTGGCAAACAAAGAGCTTTGCACTTTTGCAAGTGAGCACAAGGCTTTAGAAAAGTCTAGCCTTGCATGTACTTATAGCAGCACAAAGTTCACATGTCACCTCATGTTTTCAAACTGATTGCCCACAAAAATACTAGTGAAGGGAACATATTTTCTGTTCCCTCACTGCACTAAAATAGTCAAGTTTGTTGTTATGGGAGAATTGCTGCACCTATCTCTCTGAAACTTGGTAGACTTCATTCCTTCAAAATGGGTGACCATTTCCGCAACTCACACCCAGCTTTGGCAGAAATTTTTAATACCCTATAAAATAACCTTTAAAAGTTCCCAGAATGAAAAGCCTTGGCTTTATCTGTCTGAAATTCGACAGGCCTAATCCACTCTGGAGAGACTCCTTTGCCTTCAAATTTCATTCACTTATGCAAAAAGGAGAAAAGTTATATCCATTTTTTGATTCCCCGATTACAGTCATCGGGCTGAAACAGAGCATCAAATTTGACAGATCAGATTCAGACTCGAATAGCTTATCAAATTGGAATGACTCAGAGCATATCCAAAATAGATCAGGCTGCTTCAAAACACTTCAGATGCAAATACGAAACAAAGCTTGTGGTTTCTGCACACCCCTAAAATGTAGTAAAAATGTACAATAAGATGCTGACTTTAGCTGTTGCATAGAAATTCTCACATAGCTGTATTGCAAATAAGAAGTATGTTGAAGCAACATATGCATATTACACAAGTTTCTCCCCTCTTTAATAGCTTTCATAGTGGTCTTTATTATTATTAAAGTAGCCCACCTATAATAAAACAGATGGTTTCAGTTCCCATTATTAGTTTTAACCAGGTGTGCACAAAACAGCACTTCTTCATATATATAGACACAGAGACCACCTTAAAATAATCTGGATGACAGAAAATTGTATAACATATGCTTACATATTTAGTGTTTTGTATGTGGTTAGGGTTGCCATAGTGCTGCATCTATATACTACATATGTGTCCAGTGTGAGTGTGTGTGTGTTTTCAATGTATGTGTACCAGTGTGTATGTGCACACATAGCCACACATACTTGTGACACAGTGTAGATGGAAATATCTCAATAGTATTCCAAAGGTAAAAAAAAAGTTGCCACTTCCATGGTTGCTAGAGTTGGAATCATGAGTTTCAATACACTGCTACCTTGGGTTAAGAACTTAATTTGTTCTGGAAGTCCGTTCTTAAACTGAAACTGTTCTTAACCTGAGGTACCTCTTTAGCTAATAGGGCCTCACGCTGCCACAGCATGATTTCTGTTCTTATCCTGAAGCAAAATTCTTAACCTGAGGTATTATTTCTGGGTTAGCGGAGTCTGTAACCTGAAGCGTCTGTAACCTGAGGTACCACTCTATGTATATGTATGGGAAGACCAATATATCCAGACACATTAACCTCAGCACTAAGTAACTTTTCCTTTCTCCCCTCAAAGTCATGCTTGCTTCATACTTCTACACATGTAAAGATCCTTCCATTAACATCCCCCTGCATACTGTAAATTAAGACCCAGCGACCTCATAAACAATAATGACAGCCAACGAAATGGAGGAGCTGTGATATTCTTCCATGTGTTCCCAAGAGGGGGAAAGGCTGCTCAGATCAGTGGCCACAGGCTTGATAATGAATCCCCATGTGTTTATCCAAGGGCTGCAGCAAATTACCCTCCTGGAAAGGGTGACACGCTGAGAGACCCAACACATTCATTATACATGCAGAGCGTGCGGCACAATCATCTGAGGAGGCGTTGCACTGCAAGCCATGGCTTTCTGATGTTGTCAGCAGGTTTTCTGTCCTCGATAGCAGCAACCCAATTAAAATGGTCACCAAAACAGTGCTGAACTACATTAAATAGTTTCTCTCATTAATGTCAGGCTCAGTTTAGAAGTCTTGTGCTGAAGATGTTCATTACTGTCCTTTGCTAAATTCTGTGGATAAATGTTAAGAATTCTATTGGCATCTTATGTAAATGTAAGCATTGAACTTGTTTGCATTTACCAGTACATGTTTCATGTTGTTTTCCTCGGCCCCCCAGCCCAACATATTCAGCTGCAAATTGGCTCCTGACATTCTACATTTTTCACCACTAATTGCTGCAAGCGATCAAGGAGATTGTACTTGATTCCACTTGTCTCCCTCAAACTTAAGCGTCTTCACTTACATACCATCAGGAAGATGGGGGATTCTCCTTTAGAGGAACTCTGATGTACTTGGACCGTTCTATAGGCTGCTGCTTATGACACTTTTTGTATTTGGGTGCAAAACATATATGTGCCCTTTATAGGCATGACTTTATAGGCACATATTGGTTGGCATTCATTTGCCTCGAGAGACAATGGAGGAGTGTACCTTTGGGAGCAAGGTATGGGATGTGAATCACAAGAGCAGTCAAGTACAACCAGCCAGTCGGAACTTCCTGTTTCTCCTAGGCTGGGACAGACTTCCTCTGCATGTGACTAGAGGTGGGTGTGACCTCACCTCCCAGGTAACAAAAGAGCAGGACTGGTCAGCCATCTCTCTCTCTCTCTGACTACATTTGTCGAAGAAGCAACATCTGCTTAGCCTAAGATGCTCTCTTGGCTTGCAGCTCAACTCTGTTCAACTGAGACACACATTAATTTTCTGTGTCACATGTGCTGTTCATGACCAAGATGAGAGAGAGATATTTTGTACTCTCATATCTAGGTACAAAGAGAATACTAACAAATGGGAACTGCTGTGTCTATTTAATCGTGAAGGTTGCAATTCAATATCCATTGACCAGTGACCTGGAGTAACCCCATTGCAGAGTTTTGCAAAAATATCCAGAAACATTTTAACTTAACTATGCTTACTGCTTTTTCAGTAATATGTTAAGATTGTCTGCTGGAGTTCCAGGATAAATAAATAAAATAAATCGTCTCTCTCTTTAGGTTTGATTATACCAATGAGGGCAGCAAAACACCTTTTTGTTCTAGTCCTCTTTCAGATGAATGAGACAACATTTACCCTCTGTGTGTCACACAGAATGAATTAAAGAGCTTGTTTCCTTCTCAAACCAGATTCACAAAAAGGAAATATGAATATTAATGAACAAATACTGGACCTGTCTTGAGATGGCATTCCTCATGCCTGCCGTAATTAGACATATGGGCATTTCTCCACTTTGCTAACTTCCACTCTCTCCATCACCTTCCTCCTGAAATTTCACCCACTCACCTGGCTGCTAGGAGGTCTTTCTGTTGGTGTATATTTGCTCCAGATATTTTGGCAGCCTACTGAATCACCAGCTACATGTGTGAGCCAAATGTGATATTGGGTCTATTCAGCTTAAAAAAAAAAAAGAAGTCTCTTTATCAGCTCTTCTGAAAAGGGAAATACACAGTTCTGATTAGATACAGTTGGCAACTTTGGCTCTCCTTATACATACAAATTAAAGCGCTTACATTGGAAGACTATGCAGCGATTAATGAGTCTCTGATTGCTGCATTTGAATTTTTCTTCATTCCCAATGTATTAAAGAGACTTTTAAAAACCAGATTTTCTTTTTGCAATTTGTCAGCCCCAGGGCCCTTTCAATTACATGTGTTATTTATTGCCTGCACCGTGTCTTCTAATTTACTTTCAGCACCATTAATCCATGATGTACTCTCATTATGCATGAAGTTTTGAACCCATATATTCTTGCCCAAGGTTGTGGAATGGGGTTGGATAGAAATCCCAGTCCATAAATACACCTTAACAAAGATTCAGTTTCTTCACAATATACAGGGTAAACTGGACTGGTACATTCATAGCTAATTAAAACTCTGTAAAACTGCTTCTGCATCTTTCAAAAAACTTCCCCTCTTGTTCAATTTTCTATACTCAAGTGTATCTGGCTATTTCATCCTTGTTTGAGTGTATACAGATATTAATCACGTCTCAGATTGTGACTATTGGCAATCCAAATAATGGATGATGCTGTTTGGCTATGATGCTCTGTTTTACCTTTTATCTCCAGGGATCAAACATAGGACTTTTATTTGGTGATGAGTTACCTTCCATAGCTCCTGATCAGTCATTTGACTCTCAAGAAACTGCACCCTCATCCATCTAATAATATTGGCACCATGGGCAGGTTGCTATGATTATTTATTATCACCTCCCAGCATTCGGCATTATGTGTGGCATATTCTTACAGTAAGCCAAAGATACCCATATCAGGGATTTTTTTTAGGCTTGAAGCAGGAACTGAAGGAATTCACATCAACTGACCCATGCACTGGGATTGTTTTCAGAGGAAGTGGCGATATCGGGGAATATCTTGGAAGATGTTCAAAGCCCAGCACAAAGAGCAGGAGGGCTCATGATATTTTGAAATAAGTGAAGCAATACAGATTAATATGTAAAGAGGAGACCAGAGTCTAAAAAGTGGCCTTTTCTGTCCAGAGGCTGACCAGGTACCCCCAATGCCTCAGGTGAGTTGGGTGGGTGGTGACTAGGGAAAGGGCCAGGGAACTGCCCATGACTGAGAATTTGTATGTGCTCAAGCCTCATTGCTGTCTTTAGGAAACAGGGCTTTGAAACAGCCTATGTAAATTGTCAGATAGGCTGCCATTATAAATCTGCTGGAGTTTGTTTTCTGCCCCCGTCCCTGTTCAAAGCGCTTCACAATCCAGCCCCCTACCCAGCTCTAGCACTATGGACTGGAGGACACACACTGATATCCCACAATCCTGTTTTTAAACTGGCTCAAACATGTGCATGGCGAAATGTCCAATCAAAAGCTAGTTGTGCATTTCTGTCTGGTAGAGCGCTTTCTTGTGAAAAGAGCTCCCTTCAGAAAGGGTACATTCCATTAACTAAAGTGTTCCATAAAGCACACTTAGGTCAAGCTGTATTAGCTCAATCTACTGTAAGTATTTAATGGCATGCACAATATGCTCAACTGCTGTCCATTTAATTCTTAATTCCTTTTAAATTAAAACACAGGAGTCTAGGGGGAGGTCCCCCTCCCATTTAGATGTCAAAGCGACATGAAAACACTATTGAAGAGCTAACACAATTTTATTGCCTAATGTAGAATGCCACTGGCTGCTGAAGATCGGCTGCTAATTTGACTGTGGTTGTTGCACATGGATGGTAAGGCAAAGAGGTAATTAAGGATACAAAATAACAACACTGAAGTAGGCATTCAAAAATGGAAGTTATAAGCTTATGTGGCATGGGGGTAAGAGCTCTTTATAATGCACATCGATACACAATCAGTTAATTCTGTAACTTTAGTGGTCTTCATAATATAGAAGTCAAACTCAAACATGGATTTGCCCAGAGTGTGAACAGAAAACAAGCTACCGGGAGACTGCACGCATACAAGCAAACCAGAAAGCAGATAAGAGCAAGCTTCTGCATAGGGAGGACGTCTAGTGCCCCCATCACCTTACAGTGGCTGCGCTGTGTCATTGCAGGGGGCTCCTTTCCAGATGCCAACTAGTCTAAGTCAGGGATGAGGAACCCATGGCTCTTCAAATGTTGTTTGCCGCGACTCCCCTTGGCCCCAGACATCCTAGCTTATGGTCAGGGATTGTGGATGTTATAGTTCAGCAACATCTGGAGAAACAGGTTCATCACCCTTTGTCTACTTCTACTGCAAATGAGTTACTTTTTCTGCAAATGAGTGAGAGATCTGCCCAACTGCAATATGACAGGTCCAGCTGCCAGGCTGTGGACCAGGCAGGAAGGAGGCACAGCTGGACCATCCATCATTAATTCCTAACAACAACAGGCTTATTGGAGGCTATAAAGATGGCAATGTGCAAAGACCATTCTGTAGAGTCCCCAATAACCAGAAAACAATGACATTCATTGATACTGGTTGCTGGGGATATTACAGATCAGCCTGCTATACAGTGCATAATTAACTTTTGGGATGTGCCACCACAAGATGTGGTGATGGCTACTAATTTAGATGGATGTAAAAGGAGAATCTAAAAGGAGGTCCTTGGAGTCCTGGATGTCATTGGACTACAACTCCCATCATCCCCAGTCAGTTTACCCAATGGTCAGGAATAACGGGAGTTATAGTCCAATGACATCCAGGGCTCCAAGGCTGAAGAACCTTGGGCTAGACAAATTCATGGAGGATAAGGCTATTAATGGCTACCAGTCATGATGAATGGATGCAACCACCATGTTCAGATGTAGTATGTCACTGAATACCAGTTGCTGGGAAACAAACATTGGAGAGGGCTGTTGCTTTCATGTTCCAGAGGAATGTGATTGACTACTGTAAGATGCTGCAGTAGACAGGCTATTGGTCTGATCCAGCAAGGCTCTTACGATGTTCTTACCCCCTCTCTGCCATAACCCAGCTTCCAGAATTATGAATATTGCTAACTGGGGCCTCACTATGCCCATTTCTCAGTAGCTGTATGCCCTGCCTTGTTCCTGAAATATGTTGCTACTTCTGATTTTGAAGATGAGCTTTGGAGTTCCCTTTTCTGAGATATTACTCTGTATTAGGAAAGTGCAGATGCTAAACACAAGCTTCAACATGCAACAATAATAGAATCTGCCACTGTGCATTAGAAAATGAAGATTTTAAAGAAGCGAAACTATAAGCATTTGATCACTGGATTAAGAAGATATATTGCCAAGCCTTTTCCTTCCATCCTCCTTACTATCTAAGTCTGAAATGCTTTAGATATAAAAACATACTATTAAAATGATAGAGATGTTACTTTTCCCTTGCAATGGGTTAGTAGTCACGTTTTCAAGTTTTAACTATCTGGAGATAAATACTCTGACAGCTCTGATGTGTATGAGCTATAGACTGAATATCGTAAACGGAATGAGGGAGTATCATTCAAGGCTTTTCCCAGTATGAATCCACAAATCCTATCACAACCTTGGGAGCCATAAAGCTTTCAAATGCATGTTCTTTGTGACACCTTGGCCAAATAATAGATTGAAACACATTATTAAAATGGCCTTATTTAGATTCAAACAAAATGCTTGTCTCCCGATGACCCAGCTATAAAGTGAGGCCTTGTCCATTAGTTTGGGGAGGGTTGGGGAAGAAAAGGTCCTGTCAGCATTTCTACTTTAAAGCCTGTGGGGGGCAGCCAAAGGTGCAGGTAGCATAGATGGTTTGGGAGAAGGGCAAGGACCATTAGGCTGGGAACATCTAAATAGACCATCCATGATTCAGGGAAGAGAGAAGCAGATGAAGATGAAGATGAAGGAAAGCTAAAAGACTCAATAGAAGCCTGAGGCACAGCCAAGGAAGTTGCAAGTAGGCAGCCGCAGAGACTGGGGCTGCTATCCTGTGCAAACCCATAATGTTTTTGGTACATCTTATACTACTGACAATCAGTTTGGAATTTGCTTGTGTGGTAACTGTAGGGTCAATTCTGGTCCCTTCACCTCAAAAGGAATGTTATAGAGCTCGAAAAGGTTCTTTGGAGTCACTAGCATCCAAAGTGATTCTACATTTTATGGATAACTCTTAAAACTGGAAAAAAAACAACTACCCTAAAAACCTATTTTCTCTTTTGCATTAGCTTTGTCAGGTTTAAAGATTGGGCTGGCTATTTTCTGGAATGTCGCAATTGGTTTTGGGGGAATCCAGAAACTAAATATTATTTCCAGTCAGTGTATTTACATGCCCAAAGAGATTGCACTCTTCTCTTTTAACTGGAATACATCTCAATGTGTCCCTGTTTCAGAATCTGCTCTTGACATAAACGATATTGAACCCATGTTGGTGGGTTTCAGCTAATGCATAAAGCCAACCAATTTACCTAATAAGTTCTCTCAATTTTCAACAAGCTAGCACTATTCAAGTTCACAGAGAGATGAGGATATTTTAGAGAAAATTGTTATGTTATATAGAGGTAATTATATTATATGTGTTCAAAATAGACATTGAATGTGTCCCATATTACCAGTAAATCCTCAACCTACAGAGTTTATGCACTGCTAGAGAGCTTTATAAAAATATCTTTCCTCTCCAGTATAACTTTTCTAATGACCAGATACTTTTCTGAAATATAATTATGGAACATTTTGTTAAGTATGGGCAATGCACACGATTACATTTTCCCAAATAGACTTGAAATAGTGTGCTATTTCGGCTTTGAGAGAACTTGCCAATAATTTCCTGGTTTACACTGGGGTCCCTTTTTGAAAGTATTTAGGGGTTTTTATTTTATTTTAAGTGAGCTTTTTAATTAGGCACAAGCCAGTGCAAGCCACATGTTAAATAAAGGGTCTCACCATGAAGAAACACAAACATCGTCAAAACTGTGGCTGTGGTCCTCACTACACTTACACTGGAGTAAAGGAGTAAACCCCATTAAAAACAGTAGGACCATTTCTGGATAACGATAATATTGTGGTGGGAAGAAAAAAAGAAAAAGATTCTCTCTTTGGAAAGATTCTGAGCTCTTTTAGAGAAGGTGGCAAGCTAGAAAAGCCAATTTGTAATGCTCGTTTTGCCTTGGGCCTAACATCTGAAGCACTTTGAAGAACCTTTTGTTGTAGCAGTCCTCAGAGGGTCTGGCAGGACCAACCCCACCATTAGCCAGAGTGAGGCAATTGCCTCTCCCAGCAGATGCTGAGGGAATGAGATGGAAGCAGTCCCCAGTGGTTCTTCCTGGTCTACTAGCTTCCTTCCATTGACAGATAAAGCTGTGTGTGTTGTATGATGGCGAATCCCTGAGGCAGACACTTTTGCACTCCCTCTGCCTCACAGTCACTGTCTAAGGCATCCGGGGATGGGAGCAAAC
Organism: Podarcis liolepis; assembly: GCF_965112155.1. NCBI lineage: Eukaryota > Metazoa > Chordata > Lepidosauria > Squamata > Lacertidae > Podarcis > Podarcis liolepis. The sequence goes on along the minus strand of NC_139557.1, from coordinate 65,635,828 downwards.
CAAGGATTTGAACCCCTTTTTGAAACAATATTCCTTTGTAGCAGATTTCTTTTCCAGAAAACAAACAAACATTAAGTTTTGCTTTTTTGCCTCAGCTGCTTAGAATCTGGCTGGCATACAGGGGTGTATATACCCTCTAAACAGGACAAACAGAGCAAGGCTTTCTTCTATGCTCCATATCAGTTTTAATTCTATTCTGACAATGGTAGGTGGGTATGTGTTACATTTATGCTCCACCTTCCCATAACAAATGCCCAGAGTAACTAACAATATATTTCACAACAGAAATTGTTGCCATGCCACAATAACACTATATAAAAACCTGATAAAGGAGATCACTAAAGGAAAAAAGCAGCTAGCTAAAATAAAACATAATTAAATTTAAAATACAAATCGAAGCACAGAGCAGCAGGGGAAAAACAAATCAGCTTATAAGGCAAACACCTGTTTAAATAAAAAAGGTGTTATTTTTGCTTGCCAGTTGGTACATTTCCTCCAAATTAGATGGATAATATGGTTTCACTGTGGGCAAGGGACAGAAATTTGCTGGAAAGAAAATGATTAAGGATAGTAGCTTTATTAGAAAAACAGAACAGAATAACTCAAGAAAAGGACCAGATATTGGAGGGGTTTGGGGAGGTGGGGAAAGCATACAATGAAGCCGAGAATTCAGGACTCTGTAAGAGCAACCAGAATTATCTGGCATATCTCTTTTTATATATTTAAAGTATTTGTGTGTTGAAATTCTCCTCCAAGGAGCATTCAGTGCAGCCTATAACAATAAAAAGCACAAAAATATAGAAACTATAAATAAAGAATACAATATACACCAGTTGTTGTTTTTAAAAAAAACTAACATTCAGCTTAAAAAGAAATACAGAGTTCAAATACATAGTTCCAAAAATCCATGAAGGCTTGGTGAGAAAAATCTGCAACTGGCAGCAAAAAGGATGAGAAATAGATACGGGTATTCTTTATTTTTTTGGAAGACAGTTCTATAATGTGGATAGGAACAGATGATAGAGGACTATAGAAAGCTAGAGTCAAGCCATTGACCATTTAATATCTAAAGGGCTGTCACATGGAAGATGGAGCGAGCTTGTTTTCTCCAGCTCTGGAGGCTAAGACCCAAACCAATGGCTTCATGTTACAAGAAAGGAAATTTTGACTAAACATCAGGAAGAACTTTCTGACAGTAATTGCTGTTCAACAGTGGAGCAGACTCCCACGAGAGGTTGTGGCAATTTCCAGTTTCTCCAAGGGCTATGCACACCCAGCAGATGCAGTCATGTGATGCACGATCGTATAGGGACCAGCAATGTTCCATTTGATTGGAAGTTCAAGTGCCAAGAAACTGAGTGATGTATAAACCAGGACAAAGTCATTTACTGCAGTCCAGAAGAAAAGAGAACATAAACAGGCTCAAGCAAACTTCCCAAACTCTGAACAAAATTGGACAGATTGCTTTCACAATACTCTTTGACTTCACAGCAGAACTAGAGTGTTTTATATGCTCTGTTCTGTCAATTTATGATGCTGAATACTGCATTCTTCATCCAGAGCTCAGAAACTGAATTTCCATAATAAAAATGTTAGACAAATATTGAAATGGATAGCTGCCTAGACAAAGGGAGTACCTTAGTTTTCTTTATGCAAAACCATACTGTCTCCATCTTCTGCTATACTAACTCAACAAACGTAATTTGTGGCCCTATAAAACAGGCTGGGGAAATATTTTATGAGTGAATTGTCTTGAATTCTGTGAACATAAGAAAAGGCACTGGTAATGCAAAGAATAGTTTCTAAAATGTTCTTCTTGCCATTAGTAATGCAAGGTGAAAGATGAGGAACCTATGACCCTCCAGATATTTCTGGACCACAACCCTCATCATTCCTGGCCCTTGGCTTTGCTGCCTGGGGCTGATGTGAGTTGGAGTCCAATGACATCCAAGCCCACCCCCCTGCACATGCTAGAACATCATGTATATGGCCCTGAGGCAAAAGCATCAGATATTGAGGAACACACCATCCACCCATCTGAGTATGCTCCATATTTGCAGAAGACCTCCAGCTGTGGAAAATGCCATTTAGGTTTTCATCATGTGAATGTCTCAAAGGCCTTCATACAGACACATCTGCTAAAAGATGACAGGCATTAAAAAATAAATAAATAGAGGGATGAGTTCCAATTACTTAATTTACTTTATTCAGTGTAGGGTTCTTCCCATTGCTTCAAGGTATTAAACAGTAGAGGACTCTAAACATAGGCATGGAACATTCATATCTATGGCATTTCAGGAACTTCATTTAGAAAATCACATCACATCACAACCTTCGGGGTGGGTGGGGAGCAGAGTATTAACAGTATCTCAGGCACACAGATTCTATCATGACACTAATGTGACAAGACTTCTCAGAAATTGTCCCCTGGTGACCTGCCTCTAAACTCTACAAATCCTTATATAACTTTTTAAGATTTAAATGTTGCCACTGCCTAACCCAAAGGTCTCAGAGGACTTTAAGAGTAGATACAGCTCCAGTGCAAACAAGGCCTTTCCCTGCAGGTAAAGCGAGATGAGCGCTGCAACCCCAGAGTCGGTCATGACTGGACCTAATGGTCAGGGGTCCCTTTACCTTTACCTTTAATGCTTCAGTGCAGGCTGCTGTTAGGTCCAGTCTAAGGCCATGGACCTTCAGGCTCAGATATGGAGCATGTGTACTTCATGGGCTAATTTAAAGGGTGTGTCCTCTAGTGGGTTTTCCCTGGTGTGCTGGGCCAGCCCCATTTCCAGAAGTCTTACCAAGCAATGTGTAGTCCAGCAACAGTGGTAGCCAGCCCATCAATTGAAGTGACAAGAGCACTAGATCTGCACATTTTAATGCCCCCCCCCAATGCAATGTCTACACCCCTTTGCACCGTGGGTGAATTGAAATGAGCACCAAATAGGAGAGCTACGTAAGACCATGTGCTCTTTCAGCTATGACCATATTTTACGACATTTTGACAACTGTTTGTGTTCTTCTGGATTCAAATACAAAATGTTGATCGAAATATAACAAAGATTGCTTGAACTGTGTGGGGAAATGGTCCCCTAAGCACTAGACTTTTTTGTACCTTAGCAGCAATAGCCCAGACTGACCAATATTAATAAATTAAATTCAGCTTCTACATTTTTAAATGACCTAGTGGTGAAAATGGTAGCAGAGTTCACCCGAGTCCTTATTCAGTGTATAAAATATTTGACCAGCATTTCTGCAGCATAATTTAAGTTGGGATGCTTAACTATGAAAGTCAATTGTTAATCTCTGGGGCTGTTCTCCAGAAGCTCATGTGAGCAGGAATTTCACAATCACCGCTAAGAAAATGTAATTTCTGTGTAGGCTTTTCTTCATTGTGAGTGTCAAGCATTTCATCCCTTGGGAAGAGAATGTGAAACCCCATCACAAATGAAGCAGTAGAATATGGGCCCTTGTAAGAATGTAAGAATGTTTCCATGAACTGAATCCTATGCATGTTTATTCAGAAGTAAGTTGCACTCTGTTTAATAGGACTTAGACTCACTTAAGTCAAAGCCTTAGGATGCAAACCTAAGATTTCTCACCTAGGAGTAAGTCCACTGAACTTGTTGGACTTGTTTCCAAGTAAATATCCATAGGATTCCACTGTTTTATCTGATTATTATACTATACTATACTATAACCCACCTTTTTGTGTGTGGAAGGACATTTCATTGCTGTGACAATCTAGGTTTTTTAAATTTATCAAACATGTAACTTTCGTTTGTAAAGCTCCTCCACATATACTCTTTTAAAAAAATGGTTTCTGTATCTCCTGTAAATACACTCCCTCTAAAATAACTGAACACTGTTTCTTTTGTTGCAGAATATAACTTCTAGAGTATATTCTAGAATATAACTTCTAGAGTTTTGATAGTACACATTGTTCTTTCATAAATGCCAGGGACACCAGCTTTTTATGTCTGTGAACATGTCAAACCAAAAGTTCACCAATTTCTTGTCAATTCTATCTTTGGGAACACATTTACAACTATGTTCTATATCATATGAAATAGGGATGTGTTGTATTGACAGAAAAATGTAAGCATAGTTTTTATTTTTTTAAAAAACTACTAAATAAACGTAAACATGAAAATATAAAGGTAAACATGAAATATAAAGGTAAACATGAAATATAGCATAACCAGGCCAGCAATAGTTGGATCAAAATTGCTTTTTGTTTCATTGGACTCAGTCTCTGGAATATCACACAAAGCTGATTCATGCTGAGTCAGACTATTGGTCCATCTAGCTCCACATTGTCCACAGTGCCAATCAGTGGGTCTCTGGGGTTTCCAACAGAAGACTTTCCAAGCCCTTCTTAATGATGCCAGAGTCTCACTCTGTGCGCTACCACAGAGTTATGGCCCTTAAATTCAAAGAACCTCAGCAAGTTAACACATTGAAGAACTACATCTCCTTTTTACATCTTTTTTTTAAACAAGTTTTTCCAACATACTGGCTCAGATATGGAGAGTCCAACAGAATATACAGATCTGGAGCCTGAGCTACACCCATTAGCTGTGTTTTCTGATTAAATTACCTTGGCTGAGAAGAAGCCAGGCTGAACGAGGAAGTGAGTAGCAGCCAGCAGCAGTCAAACTTAGCTCATTGCAGTTTCTGGGAGCTCATGAACAGGCCTTGCAAATGGGCATTTGCGTGTTCAGACCCAGAGACCTTCTCCCTAAATAAATTCACCCTTGACTCAAATTTTAGTTTTGGTTTTTGGCAGAATTTAGGCCACAACTTTATTGATTACAGAAGGTGAGTGGTTGCATAGGCTCTGGTTTAACTAGCTCCCTGCACCCTCGTAGGCAGCACTGACCCAGAGCTCTAATATAGGTCAGCCAAGGGTGAACACCTGGGCAGGCATGGGCACAACCTCCTCACAGGGGTTGACCAAACCAGTTGAGTCCCTGGATTCCTTTAACGGAATACCCTTCAAATAGGGATGGCGAGACCGCTCTCCCATCCCTATCACCTGAACCAGAGCCTATCTCTAACCTTACAAGTTGTGGTGATTTGCTATGCGGCAGGTGAAACCCAAATGGCAACAGTGGGAAAATTCCTGCCATGTCCCTGTCCCAACGATAGACGACACACGACAGCATAGCAAGGTCAATCGCACAATGCCCGAAAAGTAGGGAGAGGTGGGTGGGTGTTCCGAATGCAAGAGCCAAAAGAGGAAGCTCTGGGTCATGTACATGGGTATATATAGGTCCCTCGATCTATTTAGACTGTGCCCCATTGGCCAGATTGAACCCAACATCAAGGGACCTACCAATGGGGTGTTGTGGCTAACCAGTCCAACCCACCCACAACACATGAGGTCAGTCTCCAGGTCTCACCACAACACGTGCCCTCTTTTAGGGAGGACACGATTTGTGAGGGGGTTAGTGAGGGAGTTTAAGTGGGAGACCCAGAGAACAATCTCTGCATAGGACCAAGAAGCCTGGATTCCTCCTCATGCTTGGTTTTCACAGTAAGTTTTCCAGTGGCTTGGAGATGTTTTTCTCTCCAGATTCTTCTTTGTCCAGCTGTTCCTCCTCACTTACATTTAATAGCTGACCAGCACTATGAGGGCCATTTCACAGATGAGAAAGAGGCAAACTCAGGCTTGTTACCAAATGTGCTTTCAGCAGGGTCCTCTGCTCTCTGACAGATGTGCCAGTATAATGCATACGTTTGCAAACACATTTATTGCATGCACCTATTTAAATATTTACATGTTGGAAAAGAGACAGAGTGATATAGTAATCCTGATTTATTTTCAGAAACCTGTTTCTCATAAATGGATTGCTGCCCCTGGACTGGGATATGAATTCCATCTTCCTTTGGCAGCTTTCTTTGGCAAATTCAAAATATGTTTATTTCCCTCAAATAGTTTCCGTTACAATGAGAAGGCTTTTCTCCAGAGAAAGAAGTTGGACGTGTTCTTCCTAAAAGTTGTCAGAGGGCTCACATAAAAGAGAAGATGAGAGGAGATATCCACAGTGGTGTGTGTCCCCAGGCTTTACAAAGCCAGCAGGGGGATATCATTGCTGTCTGATAAGTAAATTGGCTGGCAAAATATTCTGCAAGTCTAAATTTTTATGCTCTATGAAAGTCAATCTTAGCTCAATGTGCTAAGAAACCTAGGAGGCATTTGTTAAGAACAGCATAAATACTTGGGATGTTTACAGAACTGGCGTAATTCTTCACCTTTTATTCAGTTTCTTTTAAGCCATACTATCTATTTCCGTGTTAGTCATAAAATAATCACCCGGCACTAATACCTCATGTACACTGAACAGCTCCTATCTTTGCTCATGCATATTATTTTATGACAATGGAGGAGTGCGCCTTTGGGGGTGAAGTCAAACTGTTGAAAGGATGTAGCACCTGCTGTGGCTGTAGAGACCGAGACAGGAGAGACATGTTTTGTTGCAGCTGGGACAGATGAAAGTGTCTGGTTGTGCTGCTGCAGATGCACCATGGTGTTTCTTCTCTCTGCGCTTCTCCCAGCATTTATTCCTTCCCTGGTCACTGTTATGGATACAGAATGGTCTTTTCTAGGGTAAATTGCTCATCCTGCTGCAGACTGTCTGTCTCCACTGCAGTCTAATATCACTGGCCTGCATGTAGGTGCCAAGACGACACCATTATTTATTCACAAGAGTCACATCCTGCCCTTCCAATGCATTCACATTGCTCAGAGAGGCTGACAACAATGATTGAAATGCAAGCCCATTATAAAATAGCATTTTAAAAATTAGCATTGTATCACCCACAATGTAATACTGTGGGTGGCAAACTTGCATATTTAGCATTACAGATGCAAATTATGATACTCAAGGAGAGCATGGGCATTCTGAGGTATTTCTAGTACAGAAATAATGTAGCCTAGGCATGGCCTGATTACCAATATGTTTTCAATGTATAAAGCAAGACTATATACCCAGAGTCTTATCAGTTAGATGTGACTAATATGTGTTAAATGAACATAATAAGCCACTGTTCTGCTGGAACAGATCGATCTATTCCAATATTCTGTTCAACAATCCCAGCAATCAATCAATAAATCAATGCTATGTTACCCACAAAAGGTCCCCCTCCACCATATACCCACCCACATCTCATCCAATTAACTCATACTCAGAAGAGATCCACTGAAACCAATGTATATGTCCATTAATTTCAGTGGATCTACTTCGAGTATGACTGATATTGGCTATCACCCTATATTTCTGGCATGCAATATGGGGAATCCAACAATGTCTAACTGCAACCTGCTTTGGCAATACTTTAATGATGACCAGCCAAATTTTCTTAGTTGACTGCCTATTGCAATATCTACGACTCATCTTCTAAGACATTCCACCCAGGATCCTTCTTCCCTTCATCTCTAGATATGCTCAAACTCACGAAGAAGGGAAGGAGTAGATTTACGAGACTGTAGAAATAGGGCAAAACTTCAAGATGCCATTACCTTTGTGATCAGCATCCTCATTCATTAATCATGGCTGTACATTTGCCACTGTCCCCTGATCCTCCTCCACTATTTGATCACATCCCTCATACATCTTAGATCGTAAACTTGCCAGATGTATAAGGGATGTTATTGGGTATGCATTAAATATGAAACTCTCCTTGGGGGCAGAGAATTAGTCTTTTATGCATCTTTAAAATGCCACGAGCATTAATGGCACTATCAAAATAATATAATAAAATATGCAGATGCATTATGAAGACTCGTTATCATACTTGAAATACAAAATGGTCATTTTCAGGGTAAATTTCTCATCCTGCTTCTAAGATCTCTTCAGAGCACAATGGGTCATAAATTGCTAGTGACTTTTAAAAAAGATATGCAAATGATCTTAAATGTATGCAAATATTCTTCAACATAACCTTCGCAGATAGAATATGTTTTTTCCCTTTTCAGTTTCTTGGTCAGAAAGCTAATCTATCTGCAGGGGTGAAAAATCCCGTGCCCACAGTAATTAGAAACAATTTATACATTGTGGCTCTTCATCACAATGGTCCTAATCCAACTGTGTGCATGGGCAATTTTTGAGAGCCATCTGTGCACAGCATTGTTTAAGAAGAAGTGGTGGGACCGACTGAGGGGGTCTGTCACTATTGGCACCACCATTTTGTACAAAGTGATTTCAATATTGTATCTTTATACTGTTGTACTCTGCCCTAGGACCTTACAATGAAGGATGGGTAAGAAATAACGATGACAGCAACAATAATAATATGCAAGATGGCCTTTTAGTGTTTATCTAAAGGTGCTTGCTTAATACTGTTTGGTGGCTTGTGGCTATAAGCTACTTGGATTTATGACACACCCAAAACCTGCTTGGGGCTGAAGTAATTGTCTTGCCGAGGGAGAAAAGGAGAAAGAAGTCTAAGTTGGCTGTGGAATGGTACTGCTTTGGGAAATGGTGCTGCTTGTTGTCTGCCTGGGTAGCCACCTATTCTCTCCCCCTCTGCTCAATTTGTATTTCTGCAGGTGAATAGATATTAGAAAAAACATCAAAGGTCAGTGTTCTCTTCCCAGAAGTTAACTGATCATAGAAAATCCTAACCTTGAAAAATCCTATGTTTTTAGGAAGTGAAGAATACATGTCTCCATGCTGTACAAAATCCAGCTATATCAAATGTCTTGGAACTACCTCTCATTTCCCATGAGTGAGAGGGAGGTCAAGACTGACTCCGCTGTACTCAATAAAGTGTTACGGCTGTAAGTGAAAGGAGAATTATGCCCTTTATTCCCATGAATGTATTAGTTCAAGAACCCTGAGGAAATGCTGAGAAGCATTTTACACTTAACAAGCCAGTCATTAACTACGGGTCCAATGGCTGTGAATATCTTGATAAAATACTTTGGACTGTTTATTTATACCAGTATTCCAAAAGAAGAAAACAGGCCCTCATTTTTGCAAATATATTGAGTCATTGTGAATTCTACTGGAATGCAATTACAAAATGGTTGTAATGGGGGGAAAATCTTCCTAGAGGTAAAACAGGAAGCTAATCAAAAGGAAAAACAACTTCAGGGAAGAGAGGAAGTGCAGGTGTTCATTGCACAGAAGCTGTTGTGTTCTGACTTATGAACTGATTGTCCCCCTTCCATACCCAATATATGAAGATGCAATATGCTGTACACCGTAAATAAGCACCAGCCTTATTTACTTAAGAGACCTGAAACTAGCAAAATCATGTTAGTGACAAGCTAACAAACCCATGTTGAGGGTCCCTGGCTGGGGGTGTGCCCTGGCTCCAAGTACCAAATTCTGTGGACCTGTCTATGCTTCTCTCCACCTGCTCCTTTTAAGAGTGTGCTGAGAAGGCACCTGGCTGCGCCCCCCTCCATGACTGGACAGCCTTGGAAGTGATAAGACTGCCAGAGTCCAAAGAGAGCTCCCCTTCTATAGCCCCTCAAGCCAGCCAACTGAGGGAGATTGGTTGGATTAAGTGCCCCTTCAGGATACACACTGAGGTAGCCTCTGATTAACTCCCTCTGTCCTCACCTGAAGCAAACTGATAGATTCACTAATTCAGTTGGAATATCCCTGATGCCCCCAAACTCACTGCAGCAAGGAGTAGGTGAAAAAAAAATTCCCTGTTGCCAATGATGAGGACCAGTAATAGTAATAACCTACTTAGTCCTTAGCAGGTGACAAGCCAACCCCATGATGTAACGTCTGAGCTGGGGGTGGTACTGTGAGAAACACCTTGAAGGATGATGAAGTGGGCTCAGCCTTTTAAGGCCAACCAAATCCCCCCTCCTAATGTGTCCTGCAGAAAGTGGCTGCAAGATTATCCCATGTCCAAAACATGATTTATATACATATAATTTTCAGTTGATCTAATTAAAGGTAAGCTCAGTTGTCGTTTCCTCTACACCCACACTTGAAAATAAATATTTAATTCAAACATCCATTCCTGACGCACTCACAGCAACTGGGCAGTCAACAATTCTGGGTTTCGTATTCCATTAGCTGACAAAGTCAAGTATTTAATATACCTGCCTTGGAAAAAAACTACCTTTCAAAACCAGAGAGCGAAGTGACAAATGTATATGTTTAACGTCTACACAGGAATGAAAGCCCTTTGTCAGCTATGGCACTATTTGTCTCTGGGCCTCCGAGAGGAAATTGGGGGCCAAATGAATGCCCTCCACACACTCACTCTCAGAAAAAGGTTGGTTTCATTTGCTGATCAACATTGTTCAGGTATTTCCACAGCTGCTGGAAAGCAATACTTTCATCCTGCTTGCAAATATGAAAAAGGGACATTTTTATCTTTCTCACTTGAAATCTGAAACATGCACGACCTCTTCATGTGTTCCTTGAATGTAGACAGGGTGCAGGTTGAAACAGGCTCTGCTTCCAAAACTGAGCTGCTCCTTCTGCTCTCCGCCATTGCCCATATACTCAAATGTAGAGGAGGCTCTCTGCTGAAGGTCATGCTCAATGTCACATCCCTGAAGTCCAGCAGTGACCATGACCAGAGGCTGCCATGTCTCCAGATAAGGGCCCAGATACTGGTGATCAGGAGAAACTGAATCTGAGGTAGGAGCCCAGTAAACCATATGCCACAGAACCAGAGTCCATAAGACCCTCACATATGCCTTCCCCTAGGCTTGTGGAACAGAGAGATTTCCACAGTACCTAACTAGTCCAATAGCATGGGGGATATGCTTGGTAGGAAGATATGGATTAAAGGAGAGAGACCTGTCTTCAGACCAGAGGACTGGTCTTTAAGAGTCTGTAGTTCACCAGCAAAGGGGGGAAAGTGTAGGAGAGATAGACTGGAGACAGAGGCAGAAAAGGCCTCCAACCCTCCTCAGAACAAGCTGCTGACTAGGAGCTGTCCATGGTGCTGCGACAACTGCTTTACTGCATGGTGCTTTGCTCTGTGGTCCCCTCTGAAAGACCACCACAACAGAATACTCAAAAATGGCAATGATGGAAGCAAGAGCAGCATTGTGACCAGGGGGGCAGGGGTGGTAAATGTGTGTTCCTTAGTCCCTTCCACCATGCTTGCCCTCTACACACATCTGGAAAGGGTTAAAATATGTCTCATATCCCTCATTCCAGCTCAGACCAAGCCAAGGCCAGATGGGATGAAATCATGGCTTTCAATCACACAGGAATCTGTTGTGAGGAGGCTTCAGAAATCTGCCTTCAATTTCATGGAGGGCTTTAAATCATGTAGTGATGGTGTGCCAGAAGAGAGAAGCTATGTCAGCATGCTTGTTTACACCCAAGGAGATGTAACATATCAATAGGGTTTAAGGACGTAAAAGGGTGGGGCTATATACATGAAGACAGGAAGCTCTGCAACCAGAGGCAATTCTCTCAGTATGTGTCACCGAATCCTTTGGGATAAAGTGAATGAATTGCAACCTGGGACACAGTTGGGAGAACCTGCCCCAGACACTGTTCTCACAATGATTTGAGTTTGTTATTTGACATGAAGGAGCAGGGAGGGGTAGTGCCAGGGAATTTTGCAATGAGTCCTAAACTAATGACACAGGGGAAGTCATGCTCCACCATCCAGCTCTATGCAATGGAAGGAACTGCAGAAAGACCAGCTCCAGCAGTCAAGGAAGTCACCTAGAGGCTAGAGAAGTCAGGCCTATAGAAAATTTCAGTTTTTGCTTTGTTTGCTGGTTAAAGCCATGACGAGACCTGCTTTTGCTTAATACAGATTGATTTGGCCTTGCCTTCAACTGCACAGGAACTGCATCTGACAGGTGGGCGGGATTGGCAATGCGGGGCCAGATGCAGGAAGTCTATACCATTTTATGTGAACTATTGATAATATATTTATTTCTATCAAAATTGAACAAACATGAACCAACTGGAAATGTTGCATTAATAAAAAGAATGGTTGTTATTCAGAGTTCTGAGAATCAAGCAAAATTATCCAAAAATCTAAAATGAAATAACTTTGCCTATTTTAATTGCAATTACCCATGAATGTTTCCTAATCTATCATCTCTGTACTGAAAGAGAGACAGTTTTCCATTTCCACCATGATCTCTTGCAAGGACATTCTGTATTTTGGGCGGCAGGTTGAGTGCGGGGGGAGTGGGGGTGGAATTTAATGAAAAGATGAGCAGACACAGGCAATTCCATAAAAATAACTCAATGCTTGCCCATGCAACATGGCGGGGGTTATATCTCATATTACAAGAAGTGCCATTATCCACAGTTAATTGGTAACATTTTAATTCTAGCGTCTTTCTATTTCTAACCTAAATCAATCCTCCAGAGTATCTGAGAAAATGAATTTTTGTTAAGTTATGAGAGTATATATCTTAGAATATAATAATACTGCAAGCATGTCATCATACTGCAGTTCATATGAACACCCAGTTGGGGATAGGTCAGGTGTAAAGGGAAGGGATTTGGGTCAGGTACAAAGAGAGGAGGATGGGGTGGCCATCTGTAAAGTGAAGGGGTTGGCAAGAGGATGGGGAGTGGGTGTTGTTTCATTAATTATATATATATATATATATATATATATATATATATATATATATATATATATGAGAGAGCCACCCAGTGAACTTCTGTTATAGGGAGGCTATCTATTTATAAGGGCTGAGCAATCCTGCCACATGCAACGCTCTCTGGGCTTATGCTGACAGTGCAGAAGGGCATAATTTTTCCTCCCTCCACTTCTGTCAGCAGCTGTTTCTTTTAAAAGATTACCCCTCAATTTGGTCCCAATGGCAGGGGGAAATCTGTATACAAGTTCCAGAGCTGGTGCACTCCCTCTCTCCATTCTAGGGGCATATTGAGGGAACTGAAAGGTTCAAAGGCTCCTATGACACACACAGAGCACATCCCCAGTATACCCTTTGATGTTTTCTCCACTGTCAGAGCATTAATGATGGAGGAGCAAGGGAAGACTTCAGAGTTACAAGTGTGACTCCTAGAGAAAACAGCTTCCTGAGCCATTGTGTTAAAATTCAACCACTCTTTTTGCTTCCTTTTGATCTGTGATAATCACTAAGCTGCCAAAACTCGAAATGGCAATTTCATTAAAAAAAAAAAAAAGATTTAATTATTTTCTGTTCTCATTTGGTATTTTTATGTTGCTCTGTGATATTTGGATAAAGGGTGGTATGTTAAATGAATGAATGAATGAATGAACATATTGGACCCGCTCTTATATGTAACTTATGTGGAAGTAAAACCTACTTGTATTTTTTAAAGATATAAAAACTAACACACACACACACACACATATACATACACACATGTCAATCTCCTACAAAAATGGTGCACAGTACTCCAGATCTTCAAGTTTTACCACGACTGACTGAATCTCTAGTTTAGAGTAATCCAATCCATCTCACATGGCACCCCATTTGACAGGTTGGGCTTGTGTCACTTTTGTAGCCACCTCCATTGCTTCAGTTGTTTCAGTCGGTCTTTAAAATGTGCTTTCAAAGGAGCTGTGAGAAGGGGGGAAGGAAGAGAATGGGGAAAAACATCTTAAAAGATGAATCAGATAATGCCTTGTGTCAATACACCCAAAGACATTAATTTTGCTAATGCTTGATGGGTCAATAGGAAGCACAAATAGGATCACTTAAAACCAAAGTCTGGTGCAAGCATTTCATTCACTTTAGTGCGGAGTGACACTCAGCAATTTTGTACTTGCTGGGTTCTGCTTACGAGTGAACTGAACCAATGTGACATAACCAGGGCATGTTTGATTTGATTCACATCCTAAAAAGTTGAAGATCAAGGGTCCCATCATTGGGTGCAGAAATATTATTAGGCACTGATAGAAAGTGCAGAGAGGAGTAACTAGGTGACTGGAAGGAATCATAAATTCATAGCATACCTTCTCCTCTTCCCCCCTCCACCCCCCACTCCCCATCAGATGGAGGCCCAGTTTTGACTGGACTACTTTATTATCCTGTCAGAATCTGTTTGGGATCCTCCTCATTTATGAGCTGGCAGTAAGACTGATCTATGGAGAGGGATGTCGTGACTGCCAAGGAGAAAAATGGGGGTGGGGGAAAGAGAAAAACAGGAGCGACACCTGAGAAAGGAACAAAAACTCAAGCCATCACAATATTCGTACTACAAAGGGAATTTCTTGACCCAAAATGTTTAATTCCACATCATATGAACGGGGTCAGGGAGTTCATTACTGATGAGATAATGAGAAAGTCCAAAGGAGCAGGAAACAGACAATTTTGTTACATGTAAAGGTTCAAGCGTCTCCAACTCAGTGTCAGGAACAAAATGTCTCATGAGCATCTAGAGCAGCAAATTGTTAATAGTGTCCCCAGTACTTTAAAATATAAGCTACGTATAGAAAACTTAATGTACAAGAATATAAATAATAGATGGGTCTTTGGTTTAGGTTCCCTGGCCCAGAAAGAAGCAAAGATTCACTGTTTGCTTCAGTGAAATTCCCCTTACATTTGCTCTGCAAAGCAGTGAAATGCCGGAACAGGTAAGATTTAACAGAGTTTAGGGTTACTGAAGTCAACAGGATAATTTATGGGGTGCTCTGAAAGTTCAGTTAGGGTCTTTCTAAATTATGAGGTTTAAGAATTTAATAATACTCAGTATTACGACCAGTAATACTCAGGTTGCTGTTATTGAACATGTGCATAGAATTATGTCTTTCCTCAAACTATGGCTTCTATTGCAAAGTAATCATATTTTTATTTTAAGAAATCCTTAAATTCAGTCTACTGCTTGTACCCTACGTATAGTGCTCACGTGATAGATTGTGATTGTTTAGTGAAAAGTCATACCACATAGAAATGTGTAGCCGGTCAGAAAGTTTATGGGACATTTTGTGGCATAGGGATTTGCTAAATGTCCTCACCTAGTTGCATTAGATTTATGGGGAAGGGTGACTCCCCAGATTCCCTTTCCTCTGGCACCTAACCTTTCTCCTTATGTCATTTGCCAATTCATGTTGAGTGAAAACTTATAGCCATGGCCTATGAAGTTGACTAACTGCCAGAAAATAAATCTTTGCCCTATGTTCCATATGTCCAACACTGCCTAGAAATATGTACACCAAGTTGTTGAGATGAAGACTGGTCCCCCACGGAAAAGACACTGCCTCTCCAGTTGGCTGCGACGATTGAAGATATCTCTTCCCTCCATGCCTTTCTCACGTGGCCTTGTGAGTCTGCTTGCCTCCTCCCACCCTGCCTGCCCTACAGGCAGAGACTACATGGGGGAGGCTGTGTGTTTGATCTGTTTTTTCTGCATGGCTTCATTTGTCCGTGGGCGGTGCAACGTTACACAGGAGGAGCACAAGGCGTGAGGTTTTGCTGATGTTAAAGGGGCAGAGGGGGGATATTACTTCAATCGCCACGCTCCTCCTGTGTAACGTTGCACCGCCCGCGAACAAATGAAGCCACAAGAAGACACCGCACGGCAAAAACAGACTGCCTACAGCCTCCCTCCCTGCTGTAGGGCAGGCAGAGTGGGAGGAGGCAAGCTGACTATGGAGGCCCTGCGGCTCACCACTGCCAGGAGCTGTGACTGATAGAGCAAGTTCCATATTTATTCATATATTTAATTGCTATATTCCATGGATAAGACCACCCACGTTTTAAAACCTAAAAAAATGGGTAAAAAAACCTCGTCTTATAGACGGAAAAATACGGTACCTTAAAACACACAGTACAAAAGTTAAAATACAAAAACATATTAACATTACCTCAACTTTCTCAGCATGGGGGGGGGGGGCTTGTCTAAATGAGAACGTTTTTAGCAGACACCAAAAAGTGTATAATGAAGACATCTGAAGGCAGCTCTGTTTAAGGAAGTTTTTAATGTTTGATGTTTTATCACTTTTTTATTACTATTAATATTCTGTTAGGAGCTGCCCAGAGTGGCTGGAGAAACCCAGCCAGATGGGTGGGGTATTATTATTATTATTATTATTATTATTATTATTATTATGGTTCCTGCTTGGTTTTTATAGGCAGGGAATTCCAAAATGAAGACACTGCCACACTAAATGATAACTAGACATTCACTCCTATTTTCTGATGCCCAGGTATGAGTGCAGATATTTCTTAGCCAAAACAGCACCACCCACCCCATGCACAGGGGGGAGATGCCTTGATAGAGCCACGACATTTGCAGGAGTATTAAAAATAGATAGAGAATATCTTCCAAACAGCCCGATGAGGACTGAGTGTAGCCAGTGGCCACAAGATGCTGAGCTGACTATTTTGGGGGGAAAGCAGAAAACCAGGTATGAGCGGGAATGAAATTAAGTAGACTGAAAATTGCATAGGGTTGAATTACATGACCCTTGGGATCCCTTCCAACTCTACGGTTCTCTGATTCTATGAAAGAGGGTAAGACGGACTGACTGGAATACTAAACAGGAAATGACATACTGCAATATTTTGTTGCAGGCTTTATTTATTGCATCCTAGGGAAATATTCCAGTTTGTTCAATATCCAATAAGAGTCTGTTTCAATTATTTAGCAGAAGGGCACCCAAACCACAAATTTTGTTGGAGACGAAGGTTAATTGACTCAAAACGAGACAAGATGAAACAGGAAGGGGAGGCATTGTTCAGTGCTTTGTGATGCAGTATACTGCACAGTGAAATGGTTGCCAAATGTCAAACACAATAATTTAAATGCAAGGGTGGCATTTATTTTAGAGACTTAGGCTGCAATCCTAACCACACTTACCTGAGAGGAAGGCTCACCAAACTCTGTAGGACTTCCTCCTGAGTAGACATGGTTAGCACCGAAAGCTATGCTGCTAATGAGATACCATAAATACAACCTTAAAATGTCTCTGTCTGCTTTCCTTAATAAGACACTTAACAGTTACTATGACAACCCAACAACAGTGGGTTGGAAAGTATATTCTCTTTCTTAGTAATAGGATTTTGACTGGGTCAGATCCTCTGCTTGATGGACAATGAGTGCCCCATTGACTAGATATTTTAAGAAGTCTGTTTACCATGTGATAACCTTAATCTTTGATTCTCCTCAGCAATCAAAAGGTATTTCATTTAAGCAAGAATACAATCATGCATTTGAAAGCCAGTAGGTGTCCATCTATTTGAGAATATGCAGGAGACAAATGATGGCTAGGGAATCGCATAAGAGCCTCCTCTTTCAATGCTTCTTTACTCACAACTTTAATTCCTGAAGTGGCCTTTTAATAGCAACTGTTTGGATCTGGAGATCTCTTGAGTAGAAATCCACCAGGGCCGGATTTAGGTTTGATTAGGCCCTAAGCTACTGAAGGTAATGGGGCCCTTTATATGTTCAGCTGTCCTTTGTCAACAACAAATTGTCACTGTTTTTTTGTGTGTGTTGAATATATGCTATATGATAATTTATGGACCAAAAGGTCCATACACAAAACTGTTGCTTTATGTAGGTTTTATTTTATTTGTTTTTTATCTTATATTTTGGAAATGTACATCCAGGTTTTTTTTCCTTTAAATTTTTTGGGGCCCTAAGTTATAGCTTGTTTAGCTTATCTGTAAATCCAGCACTGAATTCCACTCATGGGATGCTGCCACTGAACAAAGGGAAGAGGTGATAAAAGCCACCTGGAAATCTATATACAGAGTTAAAACAACATAAAAAACATATCTATTCAAATGCAGATGGAGGGAACAAACAAAGAAAAAACTGTACAGCACATAATCAAGAGACATTTCCTTTAAAGCAGTCAGTTTTGAAAAGCCTGCTGGAATACAGCAATTTTCACCTTATGGCAAAAGGACAGACTTCCAGGGAGCAACCACCAAGAAGGCCCTTTCCCGGGTTCCCAACTAGCTTGCCAGTGAGGATGATGAGAGTGAGAGAAGGTCCTCCTTGAAAGATCTCTTGCCAATTACAAATGAGGATTTGGGACAAAAATTGGGGCGTTCTCTAGAAAGTGCTTTGTTCTTAATTAATTATATATATTTACAAGCCGTCTTTCAGGGCCACTCACTGCCTTCACACATATTACACAAGGCACATGTTACACAATAAGCATAAGAATTAGCAGGAAACTTTCCCCGATATGTGAAAATTCATAAAAAGGTGGTTTGACAAAAGCACACCATAAGACCACCTTTGACAGGCCAGGCCAAATGTGTTTTGTGAGGGAGGGCATTCCATAAATACGGGAATAGCATTGAACATGCACTGCATCCAGTCATTCAATCGAACATCTCTCACTGATGGACTGGAGGGCAGGACCTCAGAGCCTTATCTTACAGCTTAGGCAGTTTTGTACAGGTGCAGGTGGTCCTTCAGATAACCTGGCCTTAAACCATTTAAGGCTTTAAATACCAAAGCCAGCACTTTAGATTGGGCCCACAAACAGGCAGCCAGTGCATCTATAAAGAAATCCTGGTTTCTTTGGTTCTTTTTAATAGCTTTCCACTTCAGCTTCTGGATGCAGTCTTCCTGAGGAAGAAAGGTTCTATTTAATTAGTCCAGTATACCATCTGTGTGGAGATTGCCTCAAGGTCACAAGTGACTGTGCAGAAACTCCCTTAGTAGCTGCATGGTCTTCTAGCACATACAACTTCTAGGGCTGGAGAAATGGGCCCTAGGCCCTGATTGGCTAAAGGAAAAACCATATTCCTGTATCCGGGTCTTCCTGTATAACAACAACAACAACAACAACAACAACAACAACAACTTATTTATACCCCACCAATCTGGCTGGGCTTCCCCAGCCACTCTTGGTAGCTCCCAACAGAATATTAAAAGCACAATAAAATATCAAACATTAAAAACTTCCCTAAACAGGTTGCCTTCAGATGTCTTCTAAAAGTCAGATAGTTGTTTGTTTCCTTGACATCTGATGGGAGGGCGTTCCACAGGGAGGATGCCACTACCGAGAAGGTCCTCTGCTTGGTATAAAACTTGGGACTCAGCTACATTAGTCAAAAAACAGCATTTTAAATACATTCTAAACATGCAATACCAGATGGAGCTGTAGAGCACAAAACTTTTCTATGTGATTTTACATAGCATTTCCCCCCTTTTGTTATAACAGTTTAATTTCTGACTTATTTATAGCATTTTCCCCTTGTGTGTAGATGCACCCCTTTGACCAGAGTCTAATGGGGCCCCATTTGGATGAAGGACTGTGTTGTACAAGAACCACATATAACTGGATACTGTTGGCTAGTGGGGTCTAGTGACTCTAATGTTTGGTATTTGGGTGAGGAAAGCTATTGACTACCATGCCAATAATGACCAGTTAGTCTGGCCAGGAAAAGTGAAAGCTTTATCTCAGTGGCTCATCCCATTTTCCAAGATTAGAACTGGTACTTGCATGTTTTTTTCTGCATTGTCAGGGACAATGAAAGCCATTAGTTTGAAAAACAGGTACCAGCCCCCCCCCCAAAAAAAACTAATGGGTCTTAGCATGAAAATTCAGTACATGGAGATATGCAAATAAAAACACCAGTGAACTTGAATATACTCCTTGTTTGATGAAGTCTTGGATCACAACATAATGCATAAAATTCACTGCACACCTCATTTTCATAGACAAACCCTTATCATTCTTCCTTTAGAAGTGGGAAATTGTGCTTCTCAGATCTCTAAAAGTTGCCTTGTAAAGGTGACTCTTCCCCTCTGGAGCTGGAAGGAATTCATCTTTCCCAGGAACAGTTCATTCACTGAACAGTTAATATCCGAGAAGGAACATTTTCTATAGTCACAACCTAATTTCCAATGATGCCCTTTTGATGTCAAAAAGAAAAATGAGAACTGAACCTCATTCTGTGTTCAAAGGTGTATAAAGGTAAAGGTAAAGGTACCCCTGCCCGAACGGGCCAGTCTTGACAGACTCTGGGGTTTGTGCGCCCATCTCACATCTATAGGCCGGGGGCCAGCGCTGTCCGGAGACACTTCCGGGTTACGTGGCCAGCGTGACAAAGCTGCATCTGGCGAGCCAGCGCAGCACGCGGAACGCCGTTTACCTTCCCGCTGGTAAGCGGTACCTATTTATCTACTTGCACCCGGGGGTGCTTTCGAACTGCTAGGTTGGCAGGCGCTGGGACCGAGCAGCGGGAGCGCACCCCGCCGCGGGGATTCGAACCGTCGACCTTTCGATCGGCAAGCCCTAGGCGCTGAGGCTTTTACCCACAGCGCCACCTGCGTCCCTCAAAGGTGTATATATTATGCCTAATCATCAAGCTTGGTAGTTCTATATTTAATTGCCCACAAAGTGCAAAATAAACTGTGGATGCTTAGCTGCTAGTTATATATATTTTAAAAGCTTGTATTTTTAAAAAATAAATAAATCCATAACGAAAGAACCTGTGTATAGGATTTGGTGTGTTGTAGGGTGGATTTACCTAAGCAGCCCCTTCAGAGGGAGCGCAATGCAAGGACTTTTGCTTGTGCATGGGGAGTTCTCCCCTTCTTCTCACCCCATCCGCTTCCGATGGGCTCTGTGGGGTTTGTGGAAACCACCAAAGCAGAATGCAGGCGGGAAGAGAGGGTGACGTTTCTGTCTGGCAAGCTGAAATGCTTGCACAAATAGAATGATTGGAAGAGTGCGATGCTGAATCCCACCCAGAATATCCATTCTCTCAGAGGCATTGAGACTGAATGATGAATTAGATCCAGGAGTTCTTGCAATTACTCAAGAAGGGCCCCACATGATCATTATGGCTAAAAGGTTTCCTAACCTGTGCTTACACCTTGGTGAGCTATGACCCAAAGATGTAGGAAAGTGATACTGTTATGTTTGCAAATACTGTGCACAAAGGGCCCGGCACACATTTTAAGAACTCAGCTTGGGTAGGCATGTGGATACATGGATGGGCAATTGCCCAGTTTCTTGTTGAAAACATTTATAATACTGGCATGATTAGGCCTCATAGTGGAATTATTTAATTGCTAGCTTTAAAAAAGAAGTAGTTTTCGGGGATTATTATTTCCAGTTTCTAGCAACCAGCACTGTGATATGCTGGTCACTGGTCAAAGTCCCTCCCCAGAAGTGAAGCAACTCAAAGAATGAGTATCTAGAAAAACTAAGAGAGGGTATTTGGAGGCTACGTAGGTAGGAACAAATCACCTAAGTACACTAGGGCTGAAATCAGAGGGTCCCTGGGCAGCCACTGCTGAAACCATTAATGTCCTAGCTCAGTGTTGGTGCTCCAAAACTGATAGGGCCCCATAAGAGTATCAAGAGAGGGTCAGAAAAGGGCTTTCATCCAAAGGATCCAATATCCTAACAATTTAACATGCTCCCTAAAACTGGACAAAGATATACAACAGCTTGGAATGGGGTCTAAAACTCTGTCTCTCTCTGATTTTCTTCTCATTGTTATGGTGAGGAAAAGAAGCCCCGCCCTCCGCACGCACGCACACCATTCCTTCTGCTTTGAATAAGGCAGTCTATCACCTGACACCTTTGGGTTGTAGCAGAAATGATTCCGCCAGTTGTAATTCCAGATAATGCTAGACATTTTTTATGATCAGTATGATGTAACAACCTGAGCCTTAACATAAACAGACGATCGGCAGCAGAATGCATTATTCCTTTGAAAAGATGTCTGCACTGAAACTCAGAAATTTTACATTGCAATTAGCTGTTTTTTACAGAATCACGTTGTGGATGATTTATCTTTCAGGTGCCAATCCTATTTGGTACAGGAGTGGGTGAAAATCCCTGCCAAATCCAATCCTTCTTCAGAGACGAAAATGCATTCATAATTTGTATGCAAAGCCTATCCTTTCATCCATTTTAATGGGGCTTCAATCTATAGACAGCTTCAGAGACTTACACAGATAGTAACCCCCCCCCCCCCCCCCGCAAATAGTTTCACATGGCTATGTATTGTGACAATCTGTGCAGGCACAGTTGGTAACAACTGGTTAATATTAAATTCTGAAATAGAGTGGATGAAAGCCAAAAAGCTCAACCCAGATAAGACTGAGGCACTGCTACTGGGTGGTTCCCTTGGCCAGATGGGTGTGAGGTGGCTTGCTCTTGATGGGTTTATACTCCCTCTGAAGGAGCAGGTACACAGTTTGGGGGTATTTCTGGGTCCATTGCTGTCACTTGATGCTCAGGTGGCCTTGTTGGCATGGAATGCTTTCCATCAACACTTGTTGGCCTAGCTGCACCTCTATCTGAACAAGAATAGTCTAAAGTTTACGTTCTGGTAACCTCTAGCTTGAATTATTGCAAGGCGTTATAAGTGGGGCTGCCTCCAAAGATGGTTTGGAAATTTCCGCAGGTGCAGATATTGCGGACTGCAATTTGCATTAGCTCCAGGCAGATGGGCAGGGTAGAATAATGTTGTTGTTGTTGTTGTTGTCAGTGGAGATGGGCATTGGAATCCACAACGTCTGGAGGCCTCCAGATTGGCTGCCCATGCTATAGTCGCCCAGGCAGCAAAACTCAAATACAGATTCAGTGATATTTACTTCTGAATAACAGCCTCTATGGTCTTCTATGGGTTGACGAGGGAAGTCCCAGGATAAGTCAATGTGGAGCCTCCCACCCTTAAAGTATGTAATAGTTGAAGTTAGATATCTTCTAGGAATTGGTGGGGAATGGAGATTGAGTTGGCTGCAGGAATCTAAGAAGGAAGGAAGGAAGGAAGGAAGGAAGGAAGGAAGGAAGGAAGGAAGGAAGGAAGGAAGGTCCAAAACATATTTTTTAAAAAATGAATTTTCTAACTTTAGTCAGTATCAGATGCCAGATGAGAGTAGATTCCTTAGATAAATGTTGTTTATCCAATTCTTTCTTAAAGCCAAAGTTTACTTGCAGGTATAATAAAGAAAACAATACATCAACAAGACCAACTCATATGGCAGCTTTGTGTTTTACAAAACACCTGTTCAGCTGCAATTCTTTACTGATATTTTGGTTATACACATACAGAGAGAGAAAGAGTGCTTTTTCTGGGTGGGTGGGGAATGCAGGGGTACTCATGCCCCTAAGCATTTTCTGAATCTAAGTTTGACCTCATTGAGAGGCAGTATTTCAATATGAGTAGGAAAATGAGAGTACCCCTAAACATTTTTTTTAGAAAAAAGCAGTGTGTGTGTGTGTGTGTGTGTGTGTGTGTGTGTGTGTGAATAACTGCTTGAGAATTTGTCACAGATCTCAGTAATCTGACATTGCAATATGTTGCCATGACAATGACAGCGATATAAATTAAACCATTGTATGTAGGCACAGACTCAGGGTGTGGGTCACAGTAATGTGATTTGAAACCTTTAAGTCTTTTAAGAATCAGAATAATAGTAGGAACAAATATTATAATAGTATCTGTGAACTATACTATCCCAATCAAATAAAAACAAGGTACATACTGTAAGATTAAGTGTCATATCTGATTTGTACCTGAGATTTTGCTGTTCAAAATTATTCCAAGGTAGGCTTGCTTGTTCTGTTATGTATTTTGGGTCCATGGACCGCAATAAAGCTGTGTGTGTGATTTTACACATCCACAAACTGTAAACTGTAAAATAGTGTAAACTGTTAGGTGTTATGTAAAATGCCATGCTCTGAAGGCCAGAGTATGCAGTTTTTAATCATTATGAACAACCTCTGAATGCATAACAAACCTAAGAACAGCCACCACACCATTCATTGTAATCAAGCCATACAGACACTAAGCCTGGCATTGCTTTTTATTTCTGCTATCTTTTGTTGAGTCTGAAAGTTTAAGGAGCTTGTGTGTGCATACAGGATTGTCCACACTGGAGCAAAATGTGGATTTGCATCTGCCTGCCTCCCTGTTAATGTAGGGGCACACACATAATGTCTTCCCCATTCCAGTGTTATCCTGGACATTTTGGACTTTTCTTAGATCGAAAAACCCTACACTGAAAGGAAATACAGTGGCCAAGTACTTACTGCTTTCTAATCAGGATTCTGACAAATCCACATGAAATGTAGGCAAGGTCTTTCACTATGGCGTTGTTTTTACTAAGCTCAACACAACTAGCAGGCAATACACTTTTGCCTGGCCTCATCCACCAGCAGAATGTGGCCCCTGACTGATCACTCCTAAGAACGTAGCCATAGTCTCAGGGGTTTGGTTCCCGTGGTAGAATGCGTCTTGGTGCAAACACATTTTCTGCACCTAGAAAATTAGTAGGTAAAGGAGGTAAGTGAAGCAGAATCTTTCTCTAAGCAGTCAAAACATCCTGTGCATCAAATGCTCTTTTTATCTTTCCAACGGATTCGGCTGCAACGGGATTCAAATAGACTCTCTGATCACCAGGTATTACCACCTCCAGAGCCGAGCCTCTTTGTCAGAGGATTTTATTTTGCCGTGTAACTCTTCCCAATTCCAACACACCAGGAAGAAAAAAACTAAATATTTTATGTTTCAGCTTTTGAAAATAAATATATTCCGCGTATGCCTTCAAGTGGTTATTTAAGGCATGTTCGATCCATCCGATCCTGATAGCTGCAAGTTCAAATAATGCCATGGTGGCATAATGCCTGGTGGGTGTTTGTCCCTCCCCACACACAATCGGCCCGAGATGCCTTCTGCAGTTTACGGAGTTGTTGAAATATTCATAGCCATTCTCTTGGAAGTAAGCGTTTAATTTATTTAAAGTCCTTTGGATACTCAGAACAATTTCCTTGGCTCTCGCCTCCTGCCCCGCCCACCCATGCACTGAGCACCTGCGGTTTGCCATTAATGTGTCCTCTCAAGGTATTGTTAGCACTCCTGTGCTGTCATTCTGCAGGATGTATTACCCAGAGGTACATTAATTATTCGTTGGGTTGAATATTATGTGATCTGTGAAGTCTTCTGTGAAGGCTTTTGCATAGAGGCAAAACAAAAGAAAAATGGGGAAAACGGGAGTCAGCAAGCTGCCGGGCATTACATTTGTGCTTATGAGAGCTTCTGCAATTTTAACATTTAAGCTTCTTTCCATAAAACCACACTTTCAAAGGACTGCGGTACACAATGGTGGGAAGTGTTAGCTCTTAATGCGTTAGCCTCATTGTCACAGCTAATATATCAATTAGTTGACTCTGCCAAAGGCAGGCTTATGTAAAACTAAGCATGCTCTCAAACAGTAGAAAGCAGCTTACAGAGCAATCTCCAAAGAGGCAAATGACATCGGTGCCCTTTGAGCCCAATAGATTTTGAACACAGGTCCTTTAAACAGCTAGAGAAAGCTGGCTACAAAAACACAACATAGGGGCACCTCTTCCATTTGCCATGGTCTCAACCTCCATTTCGTTAGAGAAGAATCACTGAGGACCCATTCGCAGTGATCCACCCCCCGCCCACCTCAGGGAGCAAGGCCTGAGTCAAGAAGGCACTAAAAGTGGCCAAACTATGGGACATTTTCATTAGTAATGTATGCCTCCTTTTCAGAAAGGAAAAACTGCCCTGAGGCAGTGGCGTAGCGTGGGGGGTGCAGGGGGGACCAGCTGCACCGGGAGCAACATCTGGGGGTTAGGGTTAGGGGGCGCAAATCCACGGGTTAGGGGGCGCAAAATACTTGCCTTGCCCTGGGTGCTGACAACCTACGCTACGCCACTGCCCTGAGGCCTGTGGTATACACAAAGTTTGGGAATAATTAAACAGGTGATCAAAGACCAACACTTCAGGGTGCATCATAATATGCACTCCTTTGTGAAGAACACCCTCTAGGTGGAAAAGGCAAAGTATAAAAAAGAAACTTTGAGAAACAACATTTTAAAAGTGATTCAAAGGAGGGTCAGGCAGATCAATCCATAGTTGGCACTGCTAAAGAGACTGCTGAAAAAACACAACCCTCAAGTAAATATGGATTCTCTATCCATTGTAACCTTCAAAAGGAGACAAAATGCATTTTGAGAGATACTGGTAACTTACAAGAAGCTATTGGACCTGGTCTGACAATCGTTGCAGAAAATCATCCTTATTAAAAATGGCTATGGGATGCAAACACATATTTAGTTCAGTAAATCTATTCATTTACCCGTCAATGCTGTTTGAGAAAAACTGCAGTCTGGGAAATGCTTTTGATAGTGATCATTATTTGTGTTTCCAGACTGCAGCTGATCCCCTAATATTAAGTTTTGTGTGTTCTCATAAATAAATTGCAAGATGGTTGTGATTAACTTTGGTGCAGGTGGTTGTTGTTGTTGTTGAACTCTTGCAATATAGTTTCCATTGTACATGCACCCAAACTGCAAACCAAATTAATGCTAGATGGAGGTGAACAATATTGCAAGGAAGTTTGAATCAACCATCTTAAAATGCTGACAAAAAAAACTAACATTAAAGAGAGATACACACACAGAGAGAGAGAGAGAGAGAGAGAGAGAACACAAGATGTGGGTTGTTCTTGTGTTTGTTTGTTTTTAATGGGGGAGGTTCATATATATCAAGCAGACAGAACGGCCAAAGCGTGTTCTCCTTCATGGAGAGCACGGGTTGCGGTGGGGGCCGACAAGACACCCCACTGATGCTAGGCAAATGGTTTGGCCAACCTTTAAGCAGGGGCGGGCTGTTACTGGGGAAATTTAGATGTTGCCATTTATTGATTGACAGCCCTATTTGTTAAATACAATGCACACAGCGACGGACTTCCGCTTTTCGCTGCGTGCTTCGGATCACCCACCCTCCCCTTCCCTAATGTTAGGCTGTTTGCTTGACCTTGCTATGCCTGTCATGGGGTCATCTGCTTTGGGGCAGGGGCCCGGTAGGAATTTTGTCCATTTGACTGATTAGTGTGTGCCATTTGGTTTTTGCCTACTGCGTAGCAAATCATCACAACTTGTAAGGTTGCGGTTAGGCATTGGTCTGGGAATTGGTTGGTGGAGGGGTATGGATTTGGCTGTGCCTGCCTCTCCAAAATGCTGCTGCTGCTGCTGCAAGGGATTTCCATTAAAGGAACCCAGGGGCTGCCCATGCTTTTGTCTGAAACCCCCTGGCAAGGGCCTAGGGCCACGCAAGCCCCTGGGAGCATGCTGGGGAGAGGTGAGGCATGGTTCCCAGTCCCGTCTCTCTCCCCAGGTGACTTACCCTTTCTGAATTTGCGGGGGGTGCGAATGTCAGAACTGTCCCCGTGCGGGGGCAGTTAGTGCTACCAATGCCTAAGCAACCACTCACATTGCTGTAATTTGAATAAAGTTGTGGCCAAAATTATGCCAAAAACCTTAAACAAAAATTAAGTGTCAATTATGTTTTTCTTGGGGGGTGTCTGGGGGACCTCAACGCGTAAATGCTGTAAAATCGAATAAGCAGCAGACATTTGAGTTCAGTTAAGCAGTTATTGAGATTTCTATCTCAGCCTATTCTAACAGAAGTTCACAACATATTTAAAACCGAAAAAGATTTTTTAAAAGCTTCTTTTTTAAAAACACACACATCTGGAAAAACACACCACAAGTGCAAGCATGTCTGTGGAGGGTTGTTATCCTGAGGTAACAAGTTACTTATCTAGCCGCAATATCTTATCCATTTTACCACTCCCCTTCCCCCAGGGGATGGAGTTGTGGGCAGGCATCCAGGACATCACTGTGACCTGGCAGGGGGCAGAGTGATGCCGCCCGTGTCATCGGGACTCTCAGCCGCGTCACACCCCTGGCTGACCAATTGGGTTAGCCAGGGGGCATGGCTGCTACTGTTTAAATCATGGCGCAGCTGGGGGCAGCAGTCTCCTTTCATATATATCAAACAGTCAGAATGGGCAAATGCTGTAAAAGCGAATAAGCAGCAAGATTTGAGTTCAGTTAAGCAGTTATTGAGATTTCTATCTCAGCCTGTTCTAACAGAAGTTCACAACATATTCAAAACTGGAAAAGATTTTTTAAAATCTTCTTTTAAAAAAAGAAATCTGAAAAATATACTACATGTGCATGCATGTCTGTGGAGGGTTGATATCGTGAGATAACAACTCCCTTATTTAGCTACAAAATCTTATCCATTCATTTATACCAGCACAGGAATGAAGGGTTAGGAAAGGAGGGAAATGAGCCTGTTGGATAACAAGGTGCTCTTAACTGACCTCAGCTTCACCTTAGATGATGTGCTGGATATGCAAATGTGGATAAAGAGAAAAACTCACTGCAGAGTATACTGAATTTGAATGCCGTAAGACAACAACTTGGCACTCTTGTAATGCCGATGGTCAAAACAAGCCTAGACCGAAAAAGGGAAGGTGGTTCTCAAGTAACTTTATACGTTTCGGTGAGAAATAGAGCTGCCATCTCCACCAAGTATGAGCTTGTAAGAGAAAAATTAATTGTGGCATAAGAGCTTGCATAACCAGTCAGAAACCACTGGAAATCACCTACAGAAGAGTCCCATTGCTATCGTCAGTGGACTTTATGTGTAAGAATATCAGTTGTGAATTAGTACGGCCATAGCAAAATCATGGAGAATACAATTAGGAGCCTGAGAACCACATATTCAAATCTTCCTTGAGTGCTAATAGGATTTTCAAGCAGACTTTTCCAGTTCTCCTTATTAAACCCTACAAAGATAGAAACATAATTCATGTTATTTTTTTTAAAAAAGGTTTTGCCCCATTTGTTCCCTCTTCTGTCATACAAATGTTATTTCCTCCGTCCTGATTGAGAAAGAGCCAAGCAGGGCTAGTAGCACCTGCTTCGATAGCAGGAATAAGGGAATTAAGCTACAAAAACCCGCGTGGGAAGAAACTCACAAAATATTTCCATTGGTCTGTCTACTGCTGAATCAAGAATGTCTGTGTTTTTTCTTTCCTTCTTTTTAAGCACAAACTAGTACAAAATAAGGTTTGGACAAGACCCAAACAAGCACAAGTCACAGGTTTTAGGTTTTAGGTTTCAGATTCAGAGCCTCTTGCCCTGCGTATTGAAGTGAACAAGAGAGCTTTCTCATGTCGTAGCTTTACATGCAGATTAGAGCACATGTCTGGATTTGGGCAGATTTGTGCACAGATTCTAATTATGACTGTGGATCCGTCTTCCAAACTGATATCAGCAGCAAACCCTGCTTTTGCAGCTTGCATGTGTGCAGAGCCTGTTTTCGGGGGCACTGGGCAATTTCATGATGTCATTTAATTGTCTTACGATTTGTACAGAGGCATTTGGTTCCACATGACTACTCTGTCAAAGACAATGGCCTATGGAAATTCAACATGGATTCCTAAGAAATGTCTCGAAACAGCAACATTGTACTTAAAGACATGCACTTTGAGGAAATGTTTCTGGATAACTAATTTAGGAGAAATAGTGATTTCACTATTTGACTGTCACCATTATTCCAACAGCTTTGTTTTATTTTATTCTTCAACACATTTACTGTGGCTTGATACCATACATATTTGCTTAGAGGGAAGTCCCACTGCGTCCACTTATTCCCAGTTAAGTGTGCACAGGATCACCATGTTAATGGCTTTTCTCTGCAAATAGCCACAGAATGCTGTACAAGAACAAAAATAAAATATTGACTACAGTATTTGAAAGCTGTAAGTACACTTCCATAGGTACTGGCACAGTGTACTCGTTTGCATACCACTGGTGTTTGTGTGTGTGTGCGCGCGCATGCGCGCGCACACACACACACACACACACACACTTACATGAATATACACACACACATATACCAATTATACACCAAAGAGTGTGCTGTGTTAACACAGCTGAGCCACAGATTGAAAGCTATAACTGGCAAAGGAGGAAGCAGCCTCCAGCTGGGGCAGTATAACATTTATGTTCAGACAGCCTTGCCACATTAAGAAGCCATTGCAGCATTTAATTTGCTACAGACAACACAAGCAGCTCAAGTACATTAAAATATAGTGGAGGCAGTGTAGGTTTATACAAGTTATACCAAATGTTTGATAACAGAAATACATTGAAATAAAACACTGTGCTGGGACATTACTAAAAAAGAGTTCCCTTACAAATATAATTGAAACGCATCAGCGGCTGTCATAAAAAAAGCTCCATGTGTACAGGATGGAGGAGGGAGTCAGGTGCTGAAATTAAGATTCATCATTTTTCTGTTTTTCAGATTCAGGTCAAGTGTCATTTAGTGCTGTTTTAGAGTTCACATGAGTGATTATTCCTCAGGAGCTGTGTCATGGACCTAGAGGGCATTTCTTTCATTTCTTTCCTTTTTTTAAAACTAAATTCCTTTGCTTTGCACCTTCAGTCAGTTGCACTGAAAATTTTAAAACCTCACAAAAATGTAGTATCACCCCCACATACATGTTTGTAATATTTCCTAAGGAATAATAATAGTGTTTTTTTAAAAAATGGGGGTGCTTCCATGGCAAAGTCAAAACAGCCATTGACCGTAGTGTAGTAGAGCATAGGGAAGCAGTTAAGCACGGGGATTTCAATGCAAAGTCACAGTCAGTGTTTCAGTAAATCAAGAAAAATGATTTACCAATAAGATCCATTTTATTTATTGATATCCATTCTTACAATTGCAAGCACGTTCAACACGGGTCACACTTAACAGAGCAATACAAACCTGCCTTGTGCCAAGCTGGGCAGGCAGTGGGGAGCTGGATTGGGTGGACGTATTGTTCTGCAAGGCTTGCCAGCCTCCATTGGCCTTCTGCTGCCTGTGAAATAATGCCAGTGTCACTCCACTGGCACAGAACTTCCCCTTCTACTCACAGAAGGTGTGGGCAGGTGGAAGGGCAGTATAACTGAGGCCCTGAATAGACAATCTAAAAATCATGGGATAGTCTCCTGTGCTTTTGATTTTGGTTAGAAAGGGGCATAATCCAGTTCTGCCCCATGGGGTGGGAGTGTTGATCCTTTCTCTCTTTGCCGTTTTACTGCCCTCCTCCCCCCAACCTCCCCAAGCTGCTGTTTACCCCTACATATCCTTTTATTTCTGAAGAAATAAGCATGAGAGGGGTCCTTTCTCTAAGTGCTGGAAAGTGGGCGGGGCTTGGAAAAGGATATGAAGAATGGCACAAACTAATACTATACAGGAGGAACTTTTGCTTAGGAATAGACTTCAGCATGGTTATTCAATATTCAAGATGAGGAAGAGTTCTGTGCAACACCTTTCACAGTTTCCCCAAGTAGAAGGAAGAGTTCCTCTAGTGTTGCCTAGGTGACAGACAGATACAACACTCAGGCAAGCTTGGCAAGCTTTACTATTAGAACAAATCTGGGCATCTTTTTCAAAATGCAGATCAGTATGACAAAATGTGTTCTTCTTCAAAGAGTGCACGTTTTGCGGTGGGGGCTGGGTGGGTTAAATTTAGTTGGCCACCGTTCTGATTGGGCTCCCCTTGTCGTTGGGGAGATTGTGATGTTGCCATTTGTGACTGACAGCCAGAAGAGTTAAAACTCCCTGCACGCAGCATTGAGCTTCCTCTTTTCGCTGCACGCATCAGATTGCCCACCCACCCTCCCTATATTCTAGGGTTGTTCGCGTTGACCTTGCTATGCCTGTCATGGGGTCATCTGCTTTTGGGGCAGGGGCTCAGTAGTAATTTTGTCCATTTGGCTGATTGACTGGGGCCATTTGGGTTTTGCCTACTGTGTAGCAAATTGTCACAACTTAAGCTGAGCTTGCGGGTGGGGGTGGGGGTGGGGGTGGAAGTGGAAGTGGAAGTGGGAGAGCTTTCATGGATCTTTCCCCTCCTTTCTAGCAAAGAAAGTTTATTTTCATCACTTTCATTCATTGTTTTAACTGAGGTTGTATTTTTAAAATGGTTGAATTATTGAATGCTAACCTGGAATCAATTGTGAAGGCTGATGCAAACATATTTCAAATAATTCAATAGCCAATTAACTTTCATCCCTTAAGAAAATGCCATGCAGTATGGTGACTCTACACACACACACACACACACACACACACACACACACACTACCTTTCTGGGGAGATACCAAATTAAACTTCTTGGCCTTCAGTAGGCCACTTTTGTCATGGCTAGATAGGGAGAAAGAACAGTATTTAGAAATACACATTTCTATTTCTATTTTTTCCTTATAATCGTAACAAGGACAAATGCCAGGCTACTGTCTTTTCCCTGCAAGTCGGAAAGCACATTACACCCAAGATTTCATTTCAAATCTTTTGCAGCTGGCTTGATAGAGGTGATTTGGGGTTGCGCTTACACGACAGAGACACCAGTTGCCCTTCACACAAGGTCATTTGCAATCCTGATCAGAGCCAGGGACCTACCGGTTATAAACTGCAATTTATTTCTTGCTAACATTCTGCCAAACAACTTTCATAGATAGCCTAGAATCACTACCTTCTGGTTAACTACCTATTTGTTTGAAGAGTCCCACCCTTTGTTTATTCCCATTTCCCTGGGAAGTGTGACTGACCATTAAACTACTCTGAGAACAGTGGCTCTGTTGTGGGAATAGGGGTGTCATGACAACTTTCAGCACCCTTTCAAATGACAGCTCCCGGAATTCCCAGAACGTTACCCACCTAAGATCAGCAACAAGAACAAGTTACAGATAGGTAGCCGTGTTGGTCTGCCATAGTCAAAATAAAAAAATTCCTTCCAGTAGCACCTTAAAGACCAACTAAGTTAGTTCTTGGTATGAGCTTTCGTGTGCATGCAACTGAAGTGTTAAGGTGCTACTGGAAGGATTTTTTTTATTTCAACAAGAACAAGATAGTCTCTGCCCTCAGGTTTACAATCCAAAACACATGGCACAAAAGGAAAAGGGGAGGAGTAGTGAAGAGGACACAAGTAAACTCGGGCACCAATTCCTAACAAATGAAGCTGATCTCTCAACAGTGGCCCTGCTGCTCATCTCTCCCTCTGCTGCAGACAACTGGAATTTAAACTGACTTGGATTATTTGATGGCCAGCCATGTGCAGACATCCTTTTAGAGAGTGGTTATGAGTTTTGACACTCTTTTTGCTCTGAATAGAGCTTCCCCCTTCTTCCAATCTCCTGTGCTTGGCCATCTGACAATAACACAAATAATAGAAGAGATTTTGTCAAAGGGAGCAAATAAGGTTTTTCCACAATGCTGACATTCAGCACAAAGCTGTTTGTCAACTCCTCCAGTCTCAGATCTCCGACAGTAATTGACCTTGTGGATTCCTCAAGAGATTGTCTCATGCTGCCTATGTAGCACAGACAACAAGTTGGTACCTTCAGCATTCACTTTGTAAAGATATGGTAATACTTCCACAACCAAACAGAATTCATGCACTTATTCATGAGGCTTCATTTAAATATATGCCTTCTGCTCTTATGTTCACGCTTGGCTATTTAGCGCATGCATGATTTTGTCCAACTAAGCAAGTCTAACATTCATTTTGCATCAAACACAACCAAGATTCCCATGGCACCTTCAAGAATCCGCAGTCTTATTGTAGCATAAGTTTTCATGAACTACAACCCACAGCATCAGATGGATAACGTGTTAACCTCATTTGTCTGGAGGGAGTGGAGAATGTATAAAACAGCGGAGTCAAAAGGTCATGAAATGCAAAGGATAGCAGGAGTTCTGTCACTTTTTGTCTCTCTGCTCATGTGCAATTAAGCTGTCAGCTGACAATAGCACTTCATACACCTGACAACATGGGCTCCTGTGCACAAAATCCGATGCCACAATACATTTGTTAGTCACTATAGGGCTCCTGGCATTTTTGCTATGGCTACCGTTCCAGAATGCATTTTATAGGAAGAGTCACATTTGCAAAAAGTACGGTAGGTTGATTTATTAGACTGACAAGGAATCCTAAATGAGCACTGCAGACAAATTTCACCTCTCTTTCTCTTTCTCCTTTTTTTTAATTTTTAGGATGCCTCGTGTGCATTTTTGCACACTGAGCTTGCAAATAAAACAATTTTCTCCCTGACATGTACATTTCTCTTGCATGCATGGAAGGTCCTTATCACTTGTGATACAGCATTTTACTCCTGCCTCACCCTGCCTGCTTATGTAGGTACTGAGTCAGGAGACAGGCAAATGAGTTGTCCAAGGTCACAGTAATAGGTTTGGAATTTGGATTCCAGACCCACATCTGGAATTCAACGCTATTTGGTGCTCCGCGCAATGCAATTGTTTTTCACAGAAGAAGAAATTTTGATAACTTAAGACTCTTAACTAAATACACAAGAGACCACAAGCTCCAAATACATTCCAGCCTTAAACCAGTTCATTGCAGATGGCGTTGTCTCAAAAAGTTTTAAATACGGTAAACTTCAACACTTACTGAACATAACTACTGAGAAAAACACAGATTTCAGGATATGCCTTATAGTGAAGGGATCAGATCACCTGGCTGTCCTGCCAGGCTGGCATCAAGACTCAACGTGGCCGGGCATCTGCTAAGGTTCCACACCCCAGAAGGAGGGCACTAACATTAGCCTCCTGGATGCACTTCAGTGAGAGGTGGTCCAAGGCCTTGGTGTGTGTCTTGTCCAAAAGCTCTCCAAAACTTAGAACCAGCACTGATGTTGGGTCACAGGAAGGAGTCTTTCCAAACCTGATTAACTTGGATCCTCTCCACTGAAAGGCTGGAGATTTTAAATGGATTCAACAATGCACAAGTACAGTCTAGGGAGACATTAATTCTGTGTTCATATATGGTTCACCACTGTTTTCATTTGCATTGAGCAAATGTTATTATACAACTTCCAGTGCATTTTAATATCACCTTCCTTACTGCAAAAAAATCAGATCTTTGAGGAGGAAGCAGATTTGCTACACAAATTCTCCAAATCAGCTATAAATGTGCAACTTGAATTTGAAGGCACATGATTGAATCCCACCCAAAATAATGACAGTCTGTGAACATGTGAAAAGTGAGTTAAGCTTATATGATGTTCTGAATGTATATCAAGGAGCCTGTAATGGAATAGTCCAATTTCTCCTCTGATACTTTCCTGGTGTGGTTTAGTCAAACATGGCGTGGCTGTAGTTGTTTGAGCTCTTTGTCTATATGTGGTAGGTTGAAGGAGCTCTCTTGCCTTGATACATGAAAGTTACATTTCTCTCTCCCTCTCTCTCTCTCTCTCTCTCTCTCTCTCTCTCTCTCTCTCTGTGTGTGTGTGTGTGTGTGTGTGTTTAACAGAAGGAAACTATTTATCAGACCTGACAGAAGAACCTACCAGGGCATGGAAGTCCGAGTCAGTTCTTTACTCCCTGGACACACAGGCAAAGAGAGAATACCAAACCCCATTAGTGCAGGGTAAGGACAGAAAGAGAGAAAAGGAATTGAGAACTTCAAGCTCCTCCACTGAGCCTAGGATGCTGAGCTGTCTATAGGGTTATGCAAAATGTTTTAAATTTGGGGGCAAAAAGTTCTCATCCACATCCACCCACACAAAAAAACCCTCAAAGTGTGAGGGCCAAACTAGGTGCAAAGCTGGAAGATCCATGGTCTGGTCTCCCAAGTATTTATTTTTAAATTAAACACAGTCATCCTCCAGCCCTCCCTGACATTGGATTGGGGCTGTAGGGCTGACTGGAGGAATCCAAGTTACCCCAAAGCTGCTGTTTGCCCTACAAGAGAAGATTATCATTTGGGACAGTGGAAGGGAAGAAAAGATTAACCTTAGTTTGGCCCTGATTCCACGTATCTCAGGCAACAGATTCTGTATATACAAGCCAACATGTGATATTGTATTTTATCTAAGATTGTCTCCATTTTAAAAGACAATATGACTACACTATACATGTTGAAAATTCCCTCCATTCTCTCACGACCTGGCACAGCAGTGTCATTTCATCAGCAGGAGAAATAAATACTCTGAGAAATAGTAGTCCCCATTTTTGGTGGGGGCTCCAAGACTATGGAATCTGCTCTTACCAGTGCCGGATTTATGCATAAGCTAAACAAGCTGTAGCTTAGGGGCCCACTCTCTTGAGGGCCCCCAAAAAAATTAAAGGGAAAAAAACCTGGATGTACAT
This sequence comes from Podarcis liolepis, assembly GCF_965112155.1. Classification (NCBI taxonomy): domain Eukaryota; kingdom Metazoa; phylum Chordata; class Lepidosauria; order Squamata; family Lacertidae; genus Podarcis; species Podarcis liolepis. The sequence goes on along the minus strand of NC_139557.1, from coordinate 65,599,950 downwards.
TTCCAAAATATAAGATAAAAACCAAATAAAATAAAACCTACATACAGCAACAGTGTTTTGTGTTGTGTAGGCTCCTATGATGTAAGCCATGGGCCCCACCTGCTATATAAAGGGCCCATTACCTTCAGTAGCTTAGGGCCTCATCAGACCTAAATTTGGCCCTGGCTGTTACCTGAAGCTCATTAAGTGCAGGGGTTGCAAGGCCATTGTCAATGTTCCCTTGAATGCCAGGCCTTCCTCCATTTCTGATTTTTAATCAGGTCTGCAGGTGGATACTAAGCGTGTTCAGCTGAATAGACACAGAAGCTTCCCTCTGATTGTGATCCCTGTTGAATGCATGAAGGTCAGAAGTAGAGAAAGGAAGACTGGCATGCATATGGAGACTGGAGGTGGGGATCATATATGCTGCTATGTGCCACCTTGTGTCCTCACACGTTCAGCTGAATGTCTGACTAGGGCAATGACAGACGGCAATTCATAAAATCATGGAATTTGTAGAGTTGGAAGGGAGCATAACAGCTTCATAATAAAAAATACATAATAAAATAACAGCAAACTATCAAAATATCAAAACAATTTACTCATTAAGCCATTATTTACAGGAGAAGGGTGGCCAAGACAGGGTGGAAAAGTTTTGACTCTTCAGATCTTGTTGAACTGAAATTCCCATCATCCCTGGCCATTGGCCATACTTGCTGGGGCTGATGGGATTGTAGTTTAGAGGGCCAAAGGTTCCCCACACCTGGGTTAGGAGATGGTAGCGGCAGTAATAGAAAAAGTAGTCCTTTAAAAAGAGCTGTACAGTGGTACCTCAGGTTAAGTACTTAATTCGTTCTGGAGGTCTGTTCTCAACCTGAAGCACCACTTTAGCTAATGGGGCCTCCCGCTGCTGCCACACCGCCGGAGCACAATTTCTGTTCTCATCCTGAAGCAAAGTTCTTAACCTGAAGCACTTTATCTGGGTTAGTGGAGTCTGTAACCTGAAGTGTATGTAACCCGAGGTACCAGTGTAGAGGGAAATGAGTCCAGTCATCCCTCCCAAGATAGAGCCCCCTCTGGTCTAGCTGGCAGCTGGCCACTAGCAAAGCTCTCTCCTCTGGCATAGTGGTAAAAGCAGAGATTGTGAAGGTATGGTGCTTGTTTTATGACCTGTTTCGTCTCTTGCTGTTGTGGTTTTAAGTAGATGGTTTTCCTGTTTGCCAACCACCTGAAGCATAATGGGCGAATCAGACATTTCCAGATTGTAAATCTCCATTGCAGTTGTGTCTGCAAAAAGAGAGACGTACTTTAAAGTTTTTTTTCTTGGTGAAATAGAGAGGTCCACGATTCTCAATTCTACAAGCAGTGCTTCCCTGTTGCTTGAATTGGTGACCCTTATAAGACCTGAGCCAGCCACTTTCGACTGTTTGTCTCCCACTGAAAGGTCTTGGCATCATTAAATGTAGTAATCGCTCACAAAAAGAACGGAACCTAGCTTTTGAGCAGTGCTCCCAAGGCCAGGCTACACTGCAGGAATATGTTGGTTTTCTGGCCTGATTAAGATTTATTTATTTATTTTGCCCTGCCTGCATAATACATTTTAGTCCAAACTCAATTGCCGCACTCTGTTTTTTGTTTTAAATCATAGATATTACTAGGCAATTGTAAGTTTAAAATTACTGATTCATTTTCATGCTGCATTGACCAGATTCAAAAAACAATAATCCAAACTAAGCCTAATTTTTTTCCATTAAGGAGGCTTTAAAGTAGTCTTCTCCAACCTACTGCTTTGCAGATGTGGTTGAACACCAATTCCCACCAGCCTTTGGCCAGCATGATCAATAGCTATGGAGTGGTAGTCGAAAAAATCTGGAGAGCATTGGAGAAGGCTGCTGTCTAATTACTATCTAATTGCCAGATATATTAGGCTACAATTCTGTACACACTTACCTGGGAGCAAATCCTATTGAACTCAGTGGGGCTTACTTATGAGAAGGCAAATATAGGATTGCACTATTAGTAATCAACTCATGGAGAAAATATGACACTGGAAGGAAAACCTGTAAGGTCAGATATCATGAGGTTAGATGGCCTCTGAGTCTGGTGCAGTCTGGCATGAAAAATTTATGCTGTTATTTAATGTTCAGCTGATTTACTGATTCCACACTGATAAAGGTAAAGGTAAAGGACCCCTGACAGTTAAGTCCAGTCGTGAACAACTCTGGGGTTGCAGCGTTCATCTTGCTTTAAAGGCCGAGGGAGATGACGTTTGTCGGCAGTTTTTCCTGGTCATGTGGCCAGCATGACTAAGCCACTTCTGGCGAAACCAGAGCAGCGCACGGAAACACCATTTACCTTCCTGCCGGAGCAGTACCTATTTATCTACTTGCACTTTGACGTGCTTTCTAACCGCTAGGTTGGCAGGAGCTGGGATAGAGCAACGGGAGCTCACCCTGTCATGGGGATTTGAACCGCCGACCTTCCAATCAGCAAGCCCAAGAGGCTCAGTGGTTTAGACCACAGCGCCACCCTTGTCCCTCCATACTGGTCCTTTGCCTTTTACAACCCTTTGCCTTTTGTAACCCAGATGCTAAGAGCTGGTCTTTCTTTTTTACCCTCTCTGTCAAGGTGGCTGGTTACCGATATAGGGAGCATTCCAAATGGATATTTGCAGCCTTTGTAATCCTTGATGGGCAAAAGTTTGTCATGAAAAACTGCTATTAAACTAACACAGGCTAGCCCAGTTTTCAGGATTTCACATACCCTTAGGAGACAGATTGGCTTTCTTCTCTTGCAGAGACACAGAGGATGTTCCATACCAGTATGCTGCTTATTAGATTGTTGTTTTATCGCCTGGGGCATTATTCATATTTAAACATTTGACAATCTTGATTTTAATAAAGGGCAGAATTGCTCTTCACAGGAATAGGACAGATTTTGATCATTTTTTCGTTTAGGCTTTGAAATGTACTTCTTCAAATGGACATTTTAAAAAAATACTGTTAATTTGTAGGTTTCTAGGCCACTTTAAAGAAAAGTACAGCATGTTTTCTGCTCTTAAAGAACTGTGGTTTCCTATATCTTTAATTGAAGAATCAAAAAAAGCTTTGCGCTGAAATCTGCAGGCAAGCCATAGCAATGTTATGAAAATAGAGTACTTCAGTCTAACATATTATTGATTTCCCACAGTATTTCATAATGTACATCGATCTCCTATCATGAAGATCTGATCGTGGAAATTAATAGGCATACAACAGAGATTCAGAATATTGCCACTTTTTAAAAAGGGAAGCAATGATGGAGTCCTAATATGAAACAAGTTTCTAATTTTTTTTGTATTACTTCTTTGGTGAATAATTCAAAAATGTTTTAATAATACACAAAACAAAACTGGTCTTTCATTGACTGGGCATTCAACTGAGGGGGAAAAACTAATAGAAGAATCTTGACAGGATAACAAGTCTTTTAAGTGGAGATCTTTATTCTAGCCTGTATCTGTATTGGATTTGAAACTGTTTTTACATATGAAATTGTTTTTTAACCTACCTTGTTATTGTTGGTGCTTTTGCTGTGAAATTGCTTTAGGTTATTTCATGGGAAGTCATTCATAGATGAAATCAAACAAATAAATAACCCTGTGCAAATAAACCACATTTATTTCAATGTAATTTGCTTGGAATAAGAAATTGCGAGTCAACCAGTCAAAAGCATTATTAAAGTTCACTGATAGAGTTAATCTTGTGCTTAAATTTGCACCTATTGAAACAATGGGACTTTCATCTGACTTACCCTTATGGGGACCTTATCTCTCACTTCATCCTCCCTTCTTGTTGCTCTGTGTTTCAAAGTGCCCTACCTGGAAGTCTTCCCTTCAATAGCTCTCTCATATATGGAGAGCTATGCACACCCCACGTTGCATAGACAAGATGGGCTGGACCAATTGTAGCCTGATATGTTTGCAATATAGCTTTGCTGCTAATGTTGTGTGTGAAGTGTAGGCGGGTTCCTACGAAGCAAGACACAGTGATAACAGCAAGAACCTTTATTGAACTAACTGGACCACAGGGGCAAAGCAACTCCTTATATTGATTTCTGAAGGCCTGGGCCACTCCCACTCTCAACATGATTTGCTGTCTAAATTCCCAAGCTGTGAATCATAACTCAAAGTTTAAGGGCCAATGGCAGAGGCCCAAATCCTGAAATGTTCTGTGATTGGATATCATCTATCGAATCAGAACACAGGGGCTCAGAATCCTTAGTCCAGACTCAAGCTCAGGCAAACGCAGACCACTGAATACTTAATACCGTAACAATTTCAAGACTTGATCCTTAAATATGCCCCCCCCCCCGGCATGCATTTATCTGCCACATTCAGGGCCCATGAGTGTTGTCTGTTGGTCACTATCATAATATTCCAAGACCATTGAGCCAACCTCCACCAAGTGCCTTTTTATTATTTTGAGGGTGCAAAAGCACACATAAATTATATACAGTTACAGACAGGTAGCCGTGTTGGTCTGCCATAGTCAAAATAAAAAAAATCCTTCCAGTAGCACCTTAAAGACCAACTAAGTTAGTTCTTGGTATTAAATTATATAATTTATATAATTTAATAAATTATATAAATTATATAATTTATATAATTTTCCATCATAGCAACAAGTACATATTACATTGTTTCATGCACTGCTGACATATTATACAATCCTCCTTTGTCCAGACTTCTGAAAGCTCATGGAGCACACTGCCATAAATGCACGGGGAAGGCAATGGTGCCAAAATCTGTAAGCAGCGCACAGAGCTGATCTTACAGTGCTATGTGAAGTGAATGGAGGCACCCTTTGCATAGCATTCATGCATAACTCACAACACAATTCTATGCCTATCTGCTCAGAAGTAAGCCTCCTCGAGTTCACTGGACTTACTCCAAGTCGTGTATAAGATTGCAGCCTTAGTCAAGAGAAGTTAAGTAGCTTTCAGGTTGGACATGACGTATCTGGTGTGAAAGGAGGACTTCTGCTTTTGATTGTACAAAAACATTTGAAATTCTCGTTGTGAATCCTCACTGCTAATGTCCTGTCTCTGCTGTTATTCTGTATGTTTACTCTTTTTCTTTTTTGAGTAAGTAAGAGTCTTACAAAGCTCCCTATGGGGTAACATTTTAAATGGTGGACTTGCGTTGTAGTTTTCCTTATGAATCCTCAGCAGGATACTAAGAACTTGAGAGGAGCAGAAGAGGGAGGGGAGAATACCTTTTATTTCAAGAACTGCATTCTGCCTGCCTCTGGAAATGAATATAGGATTATGGAGCTTTTGTATCTGGTTCTCAAAGAGTTATTAATCTATTGGTAAGCTGTTCTTGTGCAGTGGTGGAGGCACAATCTTAGGACATTGGCCAGGGTCACTGAGGTCATATTGAGGTCTCCCTGCAAGCTCCATAACAAAAAAGTGTAGATTTACTTTTTAAAAAAATCAATACAAAAATCAAATGAGACTGTGGCTGGAACGGTGAATTCAAGAGAAAGCACACACAATGAATAAACAAACAAATTATACTCTTTTTGCCTTTTCCTTTCTTTATAGCAAGCTGAACAACAAGAAAAAAAGAATAAAAACAAGAAAAGAGAGAAAACCATCGGCTCACATTAATAGTACTGTGACCCTCAATACCTTCAACTCTGTTTAAACACGTAAGTTGATATATACCATCTAACTCTCCTGATAGGTATCCAAACAAAGTTGACATTTATAAGAAATATGCTCTAATGTAGCCAGCGCAGTAAGGTGCTCAGACCATTGAAAAACAGATGGTTAAGTTTGTCATTCCAGGCTCAAAGTATAAAGCTATAATATACTATGTTATACTTCTGCCTTTCTGGTCCCGCTGTGGCACGCAGAGAGTTAGAGTACAATCCTATGCATGTTTACTCAAAGGGAAGTCTGAGCTATGCTCAATGGAACTTATTCCCAAATAGATGCATAGGGTTGCAGTTCTGAACACATGTTCAATTTCCCCATTGAAAGCAATGGAAATGACAATATAATTCATCTCCTTAAAAGTAAGTCCCATTGAGATTAATAAGGCTTATTCACAGGTAAGTGGGTCTCAAAAGTGCTAAGTTTTGGCAGGATTCTGCCCTCAGAGCTGTGTACTTTTACAGAGGGGGATTCTGAAACATGAAAGATACCAGTCAGCAACAGCCAGGTTTGTTTGAATTCCATCAAATACAATGGAAGAGACTCGTGTACATGCCAAACTTCACAATTAAAAGCAATAACACAAAAAGAGCTTTATTTTGGATCATGGATATGATCCATGATTTCTTTGCCTGCCAAAGAATTAACCATCAACCATTAGATAACACTGCACAGGACAATGTGAAAGATGAAATGTGCTTCGAATGTGCACACTGGCTGATCTTTGCAAACATTCTTTCTAAATTACCTACTTTAGAAAAACTAATAAAGCATCAAAACCATCAGTCATCATCATCTTTATTAAAGGACATATATCTAAGACAGATTTCCTCAGGACAAGCACAATTTATCACACAGCGACATGCCCATTATCACAGAGCATCATAATTTCATAGACCATCCTAGATGCCACTTAGTTCAGAATACGTCTGTGCTTTGTCACCAGCAGGCATCACCATCTCTTTTGATTCAATGCTCATATGCCTTTAATGGATAAATTATAAGGAGGCATTGGGGAAAATGAGCAGCTTCCTCTCCCAAGCCTATTTCTGATAAGCAGCAATTGAAGACATGAAGGTACCTGTCAAGGCCACGAACCGATAACCACCTTTGGTTTCTTCAAATTTATTTTTTTACTTTGTAAGCTTGATCTTCAGAACACAGCAGAATATCCAGTCATGGTTATTTCTCACTGATTTCAATGGAAGCAGTTAATAGTGCAGTCCTATGCATGTCTGCTCAGCAGTAAGCCTCAGTACCAGTAAGCATTTATGAGACGCAAAATTAAGGATGCACTTAGCTGTCCTACTGAAACTAGTGGTATTGAAGAGAGCTTAATTTCAACAATAGCCCCACAGACATTTCTCTCCCTCTTCCTTTCACCAGTGTCAGGTTGAGTATCTGTGAGGGCTGATATGAGGACAAAAATGAAGTGGGGGAGAAGGTAAAGCACTTACTCAACAATATTTTTTGCATAAATGTTCAGTAACTGCTGTTGAGCATGCTGCTGAATGGAAGTGAGTTGTGGGCAACTTACAACCATCAGGAGCAACACCTCAGTGCTTTCCACATGTGCCACATCAGGAAGATTTTTAGTATCACAGGGCAGAGTGTCAAACAAGGATGGGCTCTCCCAAGCCTACATTCCCAGCATGTTTGCACTCCTCTCTCAGCAACATCTATGCTGGTTTGGTCATGTCCATAGAATGGAAGATGGCAGGATCCCTAAGGATGTGCTCTATGTGGAAATGATTTCAAGTGCCAGACCCATCGGCAGACCAACTCGGTGCTACAAAGATGTCTGTAGATGTGACATGAAGGCTGGCAACATCAACCTCACCATGTGGGAATCCCTTGGAGATGACCGCAGTGTCTGGAGACAGTAAGGTCAAGGCAATGACCAGAGGAGGAATGACCTGTGGAAAGAGTGCAGAGAGAAATGCCATGGTGCATCTGCAGCAGGACAACCGGACGCCTTCATCTGCCCCAGCTGAAACAAAACATGTGTCTTTGATGTGTTGGTGCTTCTGGGTGGGAGATGGCCTTCTCCTGGCACCAGTCTGGAATGCATAGCACAGCATAGCACAGCATTCACTCCTCCAGGTGTTCAAGCAAGCAGCAGAGCATGGCAGAAGCTGAGGCTGAGGATATGTAACATCTGGGTTTAGTGATTTATTTACAGGATCAAAATAAAGAACAGAGTAATCATGGCGTGTCTCTTCTCCTCCGAGAGAGCACAACAACAGAACAGAAAACAAAGAAGATGGAAATGGCGTACAGTTCCTTCCATTCCCACGCTTCCACAGAATGGAATGTCAACACACAGAGCATTTGATCTAGTAGTCACACATTCTGCAGCACGAGAGAGAATGAAACTCCTGACACTCTACAACCACAGAAGGTGCTGTGACCTTCTAACAGTTTGACTTCACACCCAAATGTGCACTCCTCCATTGTCTCCTGAGACAGACAGATGCCAGCAACAGTATGGTCTGATGGACAGAGGACAGGGTTCAGATGCATTAAAGAGGCCCTTGGCAATGCACACAGTGACCCCATCACTCCACTGTCTGTAGTTGACTAAGAAGTGAAGCGGCACTAAACATTTACTAATGTGCATGCCTGGAGCTTGTCCATACAAGGAGCACCCTGGTTCTTTCATTGCAAAGAGGTGGACATCTGAAGTCCCCAACAGTCTTGTGGGTTATAGTATCTGCTTCTGTTGCTGCTTGGACACAGCAGGAAATGGAGCATGCAAAGTCAATGTGGTATGGTTCTATGCATGTACAGAAAGATCCCACACACAACCATTCCCATACTTACAAGCTAAAGTGAGCACTGGGGTTCAACCAATATTCAGTTCAAATATCAAGAAGGACAGGTAAAGATGCTCCCTTAGGAAAGCCATAATTTACAGTGATCGTTGCTTCCCACCCAAGCCCTATTGATCCTCATATTTAAGGAAATTGGTTCTTTTTTTTGGGGGGGGGGGAATGCTGTGCTGTCAGATTACCATCATCCAAATGAAATTTTCTAGAAAGAGTGCCTGAGCTTCCTGCTACTCAGGGAATATTACGGTAGGAATGGCGGTAAGAAAAAATCATGCAAGAATTAAGCAGCAACAAGCCCAAACATCAGAAAGCACAAAATAGTTCACAATAAAAATGAAAGCAGCGAGTCAATGAATCATGTATTGCAGCAGATACTGTCAATAGGTGAGGATGGAAAATACAATGCTCAGTGAAGCAAGGCAGGACCTTTATAATCAGAATAGATAATCCAAAATATATCAGGCAAATGGTCGGAGGAAATGCGAGTAGGGGAGCTGCACATAAACGTGAAAGCTGTATGTTCCAGGCTACAAAAGGCAATTAAGAAGGGAAGAGCATAAAGGCTGATGCATAAATTCAAAAGGCATCCCTTTGCAACCACTTTTTGAAGGGGGGGGGCACAATTTAACTGAGCTAACACAATTTATACAAACCTGAAGGACAAAGTGGTTGGGCTCCATAAGTACTTTCTGAGAGTTCTAAGTACATTAACAAATGAATAAAAAGTTTCTATTTTTCACACAGAAACATACAGCAGTGTTTCTCCCTGTTTATGGTAAGTAGGTTCTCAGAGTGAGGCTTGTCTCGCCTAGGAATGGGAAAATATGTCAATTTCGGTTTCTCTCTGTTTCTCGTTTTTCCAATCATAAGATCAGTTCTCCACATTTTCACATCAGTTTGTGAGGTGTGTGTGTGTGTGTATGTACGCATATACATACACACACACACACAGAGAGAGAGAGAGAGAGAGAGAGAGAGAGAGAGAGAGAGTAGTTCTCATGAAAATACCCCTGAACTTCATTGGAAAATTCAGAGAACTTTGAATTTCAAATGATAGATGTTTTAGTTTACATATCGTTTTGGAAAGTGTTTTTCTTGAAATGTGAACTGAAACAAATTTCTCCCTCAGTTCTAGTCTCTGCACATGCTCACTGCTAAACATTTCCAGTAGCCTGCAGTGACATGGAGGCAAACCAGCAGTGAGGGGCTGGCAATCCATGCAGTGAGTCAGTAACACAAAATGGCTCACTGCATGGAGCAGCCTCCATAGAACAGCTGGGCTTACAGGTGTCTTCACTTGCTCTTTTGTTCATCACTGAAAGGATCTTTGATATGGGGTGAATGGTGCCGAGTATGTTTGCAGCACTGCTGGCTCCCCATGAGCACAAACGAGGAGAGGCAGCAGCTGCCTCAAACAGACTGACTGCGTGGTTCAGTCCTTGGTGCGTCTCTTGCTGAGAGAGAGAGGCCAAAAGACAAATGAGCTGCTCCTCAGCCAAGATCCAAACCTCTTTCTTCTCACCGTTTGTTAATTAGGTGCATCCTTTTCTTATGTTGTTCCCTCGGTTCACTTTATACACTCTTTAAATAAGATGTGCTTGAAACAAGCATAAGACTTAATGACACTGGTGCTGCCTACATGGAAGCTACAGCTTTCAGCCAGACAATTCTTGTTGTGACACACAATGAAAGGACAACATCAGTGGCTCCTTTTCAATTTCCTACTACGTCAATGCATCAGAGCTGGCTCCAAACATTTCAGAATCCGATAAACAAAAATCAAATGGCAGACAACTCCCATTTGTCTCTCAGTCTCCCAGATTAGTGCGCATTTAATTCCACCTGCCCAATTTACCTATGTTCATTCACAATTCTGCCCATCAATCAGGTCTGGATAGGTTCTGCATCAATCTGGTATTTTTTAGATAAACATGAAAATTAATGAAGACTATTATATCTCAAAATGTGTGTTTAATATGTATTTAAATATGTATTTTATCTCAGTCTGTGTGTTTTCAGATATATTTTATCCTCTTATCCTCTGCATTTTCTCTTCAGCTCAAACAGAGGTCAGACAACTAGGCAGATGTCTGCAAAGGTTTTTTTGTTTGTTTTACAAAAATTCCATCTCCCTCACCAGGAAGAATGTGCTTCTGGGTGCCAAACTGGGAGGTTTGTTACTTGCTGTTGCGTCACTGTGACTGAATAGGGATCCAGTTAGTGTACCTGAGGCATTCTCAAAGGTGGTGCTGGAAAATCTCCCATTCTTGGAGGATTTCAGCGTCCCCAAGTGAGGCTGCATTGGGAGGCTGCATTGGCTTGAGACTTCATGGCCACCAGGACCACCACAGGGATGCCTGAGTCCATCAGACTTCCAACACATGTTATAGGTCCCACACTCAATATGATTTTTAAATATGGAATGGGCTAGTTTTGGTTGCGTGCTTCAGGGCATTAAAATGGCACCATTCTTGTTGACAGCAGGTGTCAGGAGATAAGCAAAGGAAGTGTCGCCCTGTTGATTCTCATCCATCTCTCAGAGGCCATGGTATCCCCTTGGAGCTAGGCATTGGTTTTGCTCCTTCCTGGAGAGTTGTTTCCAGAGAGTAGTACTGAGCGACTTTTTCTTGGCCCCATGGGAATTGTGCTGTGGTGCCTTGCAGAGGAGCATATGGTGCTTTTAAGGGGATTTCGACACTGAGCTCCAAATACACATTTCTAGCACATAATACCAGGGGTGGAGAACCCCTGGCCTGCAAGCCTAACAAGACACCCTAATTTGGCCTGCAAGGCCATTCTCCCAAACAATTCTGACATGCCCCCATCAGATATGGAGCAGTTAAAATTGGCTGCCATATGCCCTTTACCATCTAAGCCAGATGAAGTTGTATTGGTGTGAGCTGGTGCCTAAAGTCAGTAATAGCTTGGATGAGGGCCAGTTAACTGAAGCAAAGTCCTGACAAAATAGAGGCACTGCTAGTGGGTCATTCTTGCATCTGGGAACTGGAAATTCATCCTGTCCTGGATAGAACTGCAAGTCCATAGTCTGGGGCTGCTCTTTGTCTAACGCCATGACTGGAAGCCTAGGTGGCCTAAGTAGCAAGGGATACCTCTTTCCAGCTATGACTGGTTCACCAGCTATGGTGATTCCTGGACCAAGATAGGCTGGCCACAATCCTGCATATTCTAGTAACCTCCCATTTAGACTACTGCCATATCCTGCACATAAAGTTTCCATTGAATACAGTCGACAAACTACAGCTAGTGCAAAATGCGGCTGCTAGAGTGTCGGCTGACATTTTGGTGTGCCTTTGTTACACCTATTCTGTGGGATCTGTACTGGCTTCCTCCACTTTAAAGGTAAAGGGACCCCTGACAATTACTTCCAGTCGCGAATGACTCTGGGGTCATTTTGCTTTACAGGCCAAGGGAGCCAACATTTGTCCGCAGACAGTTTTTCCAGGTCTTGTGGCCAGCATAACTAAGCCGCTTCTGGCAAAACTAGAACAGCGCACAGAAACGCCATTTACCTTCCACCGGAGTGGTACCTATTTATCTACTTGCACTGCGTGCTTTTGAACTGCTAGGTTGGCAGGAGCTGGGACCAAACAATGGGCACTCACCTTGTCATGGGGATTCGAACCACTGACCTTTCGATCGGCAAGCCCAAGCAGCACAGTGGTTTAACCCACAGCACCACCTGCATCCCTATTACCAGACCCTCTTTAAGATAGCTCAGTTGGTTAGAGCGTGGCACTGATAATACCAAGGTTGCAGGTTCAATCCACACAAGGGACAGCTGCATATTCCTGCATCACAGGAAATTGGACTAAAATGATCATCAGGGTCCCTTCTAACTTTACGATTCTATGATTCTATGAAGGTGTTAATATGAACATACAAATAATTGTGTTCCAATCCATGCACTAGTCTGAGATATGCTCACATCAGAATTCACAGAAATCAAATTCACCAACCATCCTTAGTTGCAGCTCCTATTGTGGGTTCTTTTGTGAGAAGGGGTTACTTTTTGCTGTTGTTTGAGTAACTGGTTCTAGAGTAGCCCTAAAGTTCCTCTAAACCAAGAGATTACAATAAAAATGTACAATAACATTTCAAGCAGGCTCCCTGATGCATTAACACCCTTCTCACTCTGCCATAACACTAAGCATTCTTATGTAAATCACCCTAATAAAACAGGAGCTTGAAGTAAATGCCACATATCTTACTGCACAATATGAGTACTTAAAGCTGTCCTCATCAGAGTCCTATTTTTTCTGTAGTGTAACGTATTAAGCTACAAGTGGTACAGTCTAAACTGCACGAAAGAAAAAGAATTCTAAGTTGATTTACATTTATCTCTGATTAATTATTAGCAATTATCCTTCAAATTTGATTGCATTAGTAATGCAGCCTGATGGTGGATGGGGTGGGTGAGGTATTCCAGATTTTTTAAAAGGTCACAGGACGAGCTCATGTGGGACACATTCAGGCAAAAATCTGACAATCTTAAAAGAGATTCAGTGGTACCTCAGGTTAAGTACTTAATTCGTTCTGGAGGTCCGTTCTTAACCTGAAACTGTTCTTAACCTGAAGCACCACTTTAGCTAATGGGGCCTCCTGCTGCCGTAGCACGATTTCTGTTCTCATCCTGAAGCAAAGTTCTTAACCTGAAGCACTATTTCTGGGTTAGTGGAGTCTGTAACCTGAACCGTATGTAACCTGAAGTATATGTAACCCGAGGTACTACTGTACAGAAAATCAGTGCAACCCAACCTTTTCTAAAGAGAAAGGTACATCTACATGAGGTCAATACAGAAATCAGTAGGTGGGAGATTCCTCTCTGTCTTCTAGGATGAGGATAACAGGTGTGCCAAGGCGACAGTTTGGAGAGGACACATTAGTGTCTGGCCCCTCTCCATACACATGAGTGCCCAAAGCATCTCATTACACAGATTAGTGTGAATTGCAATGTCAAAAGTCAGTCCTACCATTAAACAGAGTGAGGTGGCCAACTCAGGCAGTCGATCTGGGGTATCATAAAAAGATAATCAATGGTTAGTTACTTAATTTACTCTTATCAGAGAAAGGAGCTTGAGGGGCTTTCTGCTTCTGGTGCCCAAAACAACTTGATGGACATTGGGCAACATGACCTGAGGGACAGGTGCCATTTCCTGCCCTGATTCAGACCTCAAACAGGCACCATCCATCCTGGTTCGGGGTACAGTTGAGAGTGAGTCAAAAATAGAATCTAGGTTGAAAACCCAGGCACCAGCCACCTCTGACTAAATGTGCAGAGCGTCTTACACCAAGGGCAACAAGAATAATATCGTCTTTCAAAATGCAGAGACTGGCACAGCTGTTGCCAACCAGCATGTCAAGGGGACAAGCATAAACTGTCAAATGCTCCAAATAAATTGGTATATGTCCCCCATTAAGCTGAACACCTACGAACAGAAGATGGAACATTTTATCCTTGATATTTCTCCATGCCGTTCTCAGAGTTCCTTGCTTTGCCTCACTGCCTTAGTCTCTGCTGATTTACTGAAAATTTAGAGATAACATGAATCTGTCACTGGCATCAAAATGATGCCCCCTCCCTACAAAGCTCAATACAATTATGCTGGAAGAACAGAGTGCCACCAAGTTGCAGAGGAATCTTGTGACTGTGCCATGCTGAGAGTTCTAACTATCTCTGAATGGCCCGTGCTGAGCCAGCTACTGTCAGAACATATTCTAATCAATTCAGAAACTAACCTTCAGCTTGTCGGTATCATACAAACACACCAACTCACTTATAGAAGTATGTATAGATTTTTCTTCCTGGAGTGCTAGGGAATCCATTGCACAAAGCAAACTCACCGAACAGAGGTTGCTCATGCTGGAAAAGCATTTAGTTTCTTTATATTTCAGTATATTTAAAATTAAGGTTTGAAGTAAATAAAAAAATTAGAAATGTCCAGTAGCACCTTAGAGACCAACTAAGTTTGTTCTGGCTATAAGCTTTTGTGTGCATGTCAGCACATGAAAGCTTATACCCAGAACAAACTTAGCTGGTCTCTAAGGTGCTAATGGACAATGTTTTATTTTTTATATTTATTCTGACTGTGTCAGACCAACACGGCTACCAACCTGAATCTAAAATTTAGATTCGTTAGTTATGCTTTAAAAGTGCAGTCCTGGTTTATTAAAGTCAATGGAAGCAATTTCCATAGGCTTCCATGCCATGTGAGTGCTAATTAACCAACCACTCCTAAAGACCTTGTGGAGAAATAAGTCCCAGTTATTAGGTAGGTTTGCAGTACAAGACTCCTCTTAATCCACACCTATGATCATATGCTTGCAGTCCTTGCTAACAAAATTGGCATCACAAGAATCCTGCAGATAAAAGGCTCTAGTTCACAAAGAAGTATGTATTGAAAGAGTGGAGGGCTTTTTGTTGTGTGTGTGGGATGAATCTCTGTGTAGCTCTGTAAGTTCTATACACATCGTCTGTCTGACCAAAAGGCTGATATTTTACCTTCCCTGGGACAGGGATGGCTAACCTTATTTGACCCAAGGCCCAAGCAGTACATTCACCTTTGTCCAGCCTTCCTTGGGGCCACATGCCAGAATAGGTGTGGCCAATAGTTTACACTTTTTTGCATGCGCGCACAGACACATTCAAGCAGGCAGCCCTTCCTCAGCTTAGCCATGCAGATCAGCTGAAGAGGTGGAGGAAAGTGATCACTCCTTTGCTCCTCAGTTGATCACTTGATGACCAGAAAGAGCAATCATAGTGTTGGGCTCTACAGTGGTGCCTCGCAAGACGAAATTAATTCGTTCCGCAAGTTTTTTCTTCTTGCGAGTTTTTCGTCTTGCGATGCACGGTTTCCCATAGGAATGCATTGAAAATCAATTAATGCGTTCCTAGGGAAACCGCTTGCCAGGCTGGCGGTGTGGAGAAGGGCTTTTCTCCCCACCGCAAGCCTTCAGGACAGGTACGGGAACAGAGGGGAAGGCGCGCAGCGCTTTCCCTCTGTTCCCGGGGCTTGCGTGGGAGGAGGGTTTTTCCTCCGCACCGCCAACATTCAGAACAGCATTCTGAATGTTGGCGGTGGGAAGGAAAACCCTCCTCCCACCCCAAGTCTTCAGGAAAGCCATCCGAAGCTGGGCGGGGGGAGGAGGCGTTCCCCCCCCGCCCGGCATTGGAGCTTCGTTCCGATGCCGGGCGGGGGGAGGAGGTCCGAGGACAGTGGGGAAGACGCGCTGCGCTTCCCCGCTGTCCCAGAGATTTCCCTATGGGCTGTCGTCTTGCGAAGCAAGCCCATAGGGAAATTCGTTTTGCGAAGCGCCTCCAAAACGGAAAACCCTTTCGTCTAGCGGGTTTTCCGTCTTGCGAGGCATTCGTCTTGCGGGGTACCACTGTATATAACACAGCACTGTTTCTGCTGCTGAAATTGGTCAGGTGGAGGGCATATAAAACTGCAAGGCATCAGTGTGGCACATCCCTGGCACACTTGCAGATGTAAAGCAGAAAGTAGACCTGCATGTCATCAGCAAGTTGCTGAGAACATACTCCAGAACTCCAGATGATCCCACTCAGTGGTTTCATGTAGATGTTGAAGAGCAAAATTGAACCCTGTTGAACCCCACACTGAAGGCTCTATAGGGCCTAACAGTATTCCCCAAGCATCACTCTCTGAGAACAACTATCTAAGAAGGCCTGGAACCACAGCAGAGCAGAGTCGCCCACTCCCACTTTGGACAGCCACTCCAGAAGAATGCTGCAGCTGATGGTATCAAAAGCTGCTAAGAGATCAAGGAAAATTAACAGGGATACACTCCCCATGTCACTCTCTCAACAAAGGCCATCATACAAGGTGATCAAGGCAGTTTTCATGCCAAACCAGGCTATTTTAATTGAAAGGTATAAAATTTTGTTGCCTTTCTCCAATCTTAATTACCGTATTTTTTGCACCATAACACTCACTTTTTTCCTCCTAGAAAGTAAGGGGAAATGTCTGTGCGTGTTATGGAGCGAATGCCTGCGGGTGGCGGGGGGGATCTGCTGCAGTCGTGAGCAGAGGATCCATGGTTCCCCTTCCTTCCCTCATCCGTGGTTACAAAGCATGGATCCACATGGATCCTCAGGATTTTTGCATTGGGCTACTCCAAACTCACTGTCAGATCACATGTCTGTGGCCACAGCATGAACCACAAAAATCATATATCCACTATTTCGTTTAGAATATTTTTTTCTTGTTTTCCTCCTCTAAAAACTACGTGCGTGTTATGGTCTGGTGCGTGTTATAGAGAGAAAAATACGGTATTTTTGGATCCTTTCTTAACTTAAGGGAGCAGCTAAAGACTTCCACTACTTTTTCCAATTCCATTCTTGGAGCTTTTGATACATTTTCCATTAATCCCATGCATCTTTGGCTAGCAACTTCCCCTAACTGCTGTTCTTTTTCAGTGGTAACTACAGCTCACATAGAATAAATAAATAAATCCTGGCTTGAGCTGTTTTACTGCTCCTCAGAAAGTCTTGGAAATTATATGACCAGCAATATGACCTTCCATCTGTTAATAATGGCACAAAGAAAGGTGGCTTTAAAACAGGGGGAGTACAAAGCAAGCGTCACAAGTTCATGAAACGAAAGGCTTCAAGGACATATTAGATGAGAAAGTGTGACATACTTTCTCTGCCCTACCACAAGCCCATCACTTATCGCCCTAATCGAGTAAGCGAATTATTCTTTAAGACCAAAGTGCACTTTGGCATTCCTAGGAGGCTACGATTCACAGCAAAGGAAGACAAGTGAGACTGTGTTACCTGTAATGCTATGTCAGGGTAATTTATGGCAGGCCTTACTCCAACATTTACCATGCCTGTTTGGTGCAAGATAAATATGTCACCTCCCTGGACCTTGCCAGGTGTGCTTATCTGTAGGTTATCTCCTCCTTCCACATTTTCAGCTGCCGTAAGCTGTCATTTCTCTAAACTGCAGTGAAGCTACAGTAAGTTACATTATTAAGTGAAGAGCTGGCCATTGCACTGTTCCATTACTTTGTTCTTCGCTGTGTAATATTTATGCACCATTGCTGTGGTTAAGCCTGCTCATTTCTGCTCTTAATTGCTCTCCTATTCCCATTTGGGTGATGCCTTTGTACTGCCTACTTTGCTTGCCTCCAGACTGTCATTATTTTGCAGGAGGGATTCAAGCACATACCGTAAATTTAGGCTTGTGCAAGTAAAGGGGATTAAAGCGTTCTGCTGCCCTAGCACAACAAATTCACTTTCTTTCTTTCTTTGTGGTTAGGAAAGTGATAGGAAACTGTACTGAAAAGTGTGGAACGGATGATTAACAATAAGATGTATAAACAGTGAATTAGCAAATCATTACAGGGGCAAGCCCAGGGGTCCCAAATTTCAGCAGCACCCTGTGCAATGCCAAAATACAGCTCTCCTCCACCTCTCGTGCCCCGTTCTAAATGATAGTTGTGGCATCTCCAGCAGCACCCCTGAGACTCTGTACCCAGTGCAATTGAATCAGTTGCGCTCCCCTAAATCCGCAACTGATTCAATAATCAGGTTTTCGGGAGGGCCCATTCATTTCTGTACTTTCCATATGCAAATTTCTATTGCAGTTTATCTATTCCTGTTAAAGCAAGGGCATATAGTACACCCCCCTTTTGCCAGTCCTGGGACTCTGCATCAGAACCCATGCTGCATTGCATAGCAGAGTGTCATTTCAAACAAAGTTACTCTAAGTATGTTACTGAAAGCATCAAAGTGATCAAAATACTTTCATCATACAGGGGAACAGAGTTGTTCATCCACAAAGGAACATCTGGTGAAAATTAGCATGCTGTATGTAATCACTATAACATTTTTCCACCTAAGGGAAGCACTCTTCCTCTGTATTTTACTTCTTGAATAATATTGCAATCAGAAAACAAACCAAATCAGCCCTGAGTATGTGAGATGAAAGTATAATCCCAGGAGGACCACATTTAAAATAAAACCAGCATCATAAAGCCAAACGATCATAAGCACAGCACTGGAATTGAAAAATCATGTGCTTAAGAGAAACAAAGTAACAGACATAGATTAGTGAGCAAGAATAGTTTACAATCAACAGACGGGGGGAACATGAACAGAGGACCGCTAATCAAAAGCCTTGCATGGATTTTGCCTAATGTACTCATATTTTATTCTTCCATTATCAGCAAACTCACACCTAGGAAAAATGAATAAAAGTCAGAAGCAATACAGAAAAGATAACAATGAGAAAAGAACAGATTCCACCTGCCATCCACAGTTAACGGAGAACTCTTTTAAACAGCGATATTAACAATAAAACCATACAAAGCTAATAATGCCAAAATTGGAAAAACTCTCTGCCAAAATTTACAAGCTGCCTTAAAAGCGTGAGTCAACATAAGCAGACTGTCAGGCCTGGAAATAAGTACTTACCCAAGGCATTACTGATAGCAATGGTAAGATATTTCTCACAGTTCCAAGATTTCAAAAACGATTAATTTTCTGTCAGCCATTTTAATCAGATCTCCATATTATCCTTATTACACACAACTCAACACACATACATGCACACAAAAAGCAAGGCAATCACTCACTTTTGTCATGACATACTGTAATTAACCCACCTAAAACAAAGTTGTTTGTTCTGTGGTAATTAATAATGTTAGCTGATCTTCCTTTGGCTGAGTAAACCACTACATAATACCATCATCATTAGCTTGTGTGGCAAATTTTGATAAGAGACAGAAAGATGCATTTGGAATCAAATACCAACCACCTATCTATTTAGTTACTTTAAATAAAATGACAGGAAAAATCCATTTTGTATAAGAATTGGAAATTAGAATGAAACCACTTTTCCACATTGATCAGTTCCTGTTGACAGTCTAATTAGCCCCTTTTGCACCTAAAAGGATGGACAGAGATGTGAATGGTAAGAAACCATAACATATTAGCAGAGTGACTGACAAAGACAAATGAAGAGGACAGTAAAGAGGTGTCTGTTTTCTCTATTATGGATCACAATGTTGTTTCCAGATTCTGGTGTTTTAATTTATATAATTAGCCAGAGAATGGGGGGGGGAGGGGTGTTTTGCTCTCATGGGTATAATTTCATTTTAGAGTACAAGTGATTATAAGTTGTCCATACAATCTCAAAAATGTGTCACAACTCTGATCTGTCAAGACAAATAAGGACGGACAAAGAGAAGCGATCACACCAAAGTAACACCCAGTATTCCATCCATCCTCAAATGGGCAGAGTCCCATTTGTTACAATGATATGCAATCAATATCAGACATGATGTCCACAACTTGGAGCCCAAAGTCAAAGTGGTCATGGTCATCAAAGAAAAGTGTATAACCTTTTCAAAAGAAAGGCCATTATAAATGTAAAAACACATAGTGAGTTAATGTTACTCAGCTGGTCAAAGAGAAAATGAATGCAGTGAAAGGAAGAGAACCAAAAACAAAGATTTATTCTAGTGGTTTATGCCACAACCAATGGGCAGACAAAAAGCTCTATGAATTATGTGGCAACTACATGACTGGTGATATGATGGGACACAGCAAAAAAGAAGCCCAAGCCCCAAAATTACTTGGGAGGCTAGATACAGCCCACAGACTATCTTAATACAGCCCACAGTTACCCACTCCTGCTGTAAACAGGAGCTGATATGTTCTTTGAGGAATGCTTTTACTGTTTATTCTTCCTTTTCTCATCTCAACACAAGCATTCAACTACCACACAGTTGAAAAAAGGAAAGTGATTGCAGGATGACCCTCTTTTCCCCTGTCCAACAACAGTGAAACTCAAGAAGTGTAACAAGTAAACTATGCTTAGAATAATGTAACAGAAGCCCAGACCCACCTATTACAATTTTCTAATCTTCATCCCTGTTAGTAGTTGAAATTAAAGCCTGTGTCATTCCCCCACCCCAAAATGTATATATGTGTACATGTGAAATCCATTCTGTAAAAAACCATTCCAAACTAGAAACTTAGGACTAGCAATAAAGAATGGAAATGATTTTTATTGTTCTCCTGCTTTCTTGTCCAGTTTTCCTCCATCTTTTGCAGTCTCCTTCCCATGTTTCCAAATGTGCTTGTTCATTTTGTGAATGATAATTTCTCTAGAATATCCCAACAGACACAAGACAGTAATAATGAACAATGCAACTGGAGGGAAACATGGCCATATTTTCTCTGAAGGAGTTGTGTATTATCCTCCTGACTCCCTTCCCTCCGAATGTAATTATTACATGAACTGACTAATATTTAACTGGACCAACTAAAATGTTTGAACTAATTAGATGCTCACTGTACCAGATACTCAAAATATGAACATTGTTATTATAATTAGTCATGGTTGATTGGCTAACCAAAATTCCCTTAACAATTAAACCTTTTAAAAATTTTGTTTGTATTGCTATACTACTGTTTTGGAATCCATGTGCATCTAAGATGGCACAAATACAACAACTTTCTAGCCACTAAAATAATTTTACTTATAATTTTATTAATTTGTCTGTGTTACATCTCCTATTTACATCTCTTTTTTTACTAGTTTTTCCAACACACTGGCTCAGATATGGAGAGTCCAACAGAATATACAGATCTGGAGGCATAGCTATAGCTACTAGCTGTGTTTTCTGATTAACTTACCTAAAGTTTCTACGATGACCTTAAGGTAGGGCCAAACAGTGGCAGCATTCACATGTTCCCGTAAAACATTGCATTTGCTTTTCCTCTCTATACTTAGCACCTGATCTTCCCTTATTATTATTTGTATCTGAGTAGTTTTTAAAAAGTTATTTTAGTTTCTTTTTTATTGTTGCAAGTAATTTCTTGGTTTTTCTTAATTTGTGTGTAGCCATCATCTGAGTGGATGTAGGGGAACATAATCTTTATTTGTCAGTGGCTGCCAGGGAAGTCCATGAAGCACTTCATTCTTCTTCTGTAATGTCATTCTTCTCTGAACAGTAGCAATCACAATTTGATATTTCCCAATAGGAGCATAGGTCTCTGTTTTAATTATTAAGCGACACACCTCTTTAAGTATGAGACCTGATTTTTCTAAAGACATCCACATAGATTACAATAATTAATAACCAAACTGGGACACACTTTTCGGAATGCTCACCAAATTGCATAAGGAGAAGAGTTTTATTATCCCACCCCCAAGGTGTTTGTGCTGGTGTGATAAAGCACCCTTTTGGAAATTCCCTTGCTAAAATCATGTGAGTGAAGCATTGCTCTAATAAGAAATATTTAAAATCTGTCAAATAACCCAGCATGTTTAATTACAGCCATATATGTTTCCCAGAACAATAATTGGAAAGTGCATTACCTGTCTAGCATAATTGAAAACCACGCTTCTTGGAAATCAATTAAAATTTCATCTTGCTCCAAACAAACATGGGTAGTCATAGTAGCCTAAGGGCCTATGATCGTGACAATGAAACCCACAGGACACCTTTCCCATCAGGTACTGTTTCACTGATGGTGAGATGACCAAGGGTCAGCCAAATGTGTAAAGTGGAAATAACTATGCACACAAACTACAGGTCACTTCTCACTATTGAACTTGGGATCAGGCTCAGATATCACATTACAAAACAAACTAGCACCCCAACTGTTATGAAGGAGAAGCTACCCTCTCCTTTCAAATACTAGGTTTTCCTGTCTCCACTTCCATGTGCTGTAATGTTAAGAGGGGTGATTAACCCATGGCGCACTGTCTACAACTGATTTAGCAGCATGCCTGATGCCAGAGATGCCCCTTTCATGTGGTGCCTGTGTGAGGGGGGCTACACTATTTGGCATTTTGTCCTTTGTGCTTCGAGGCCCCAAGAACCTCTCCCCCATAAATAACTTCACATAGACACATATTTTAGTTTAAGTTATTGAGCAAATTTTAGGCCACAACTTTATTGATTACAGAAAAAGTGAGCGGTATTGGCTTAGGCATTGGCAACAGACTATAACTGACTCCCCGCCTCTCTGGCTGGTAGTCTGAAAGGATAAACACCAAATGAGGGAACAACATCGATGAAGACCAACTGAAGCTCACCCTGGGGTTCCTGTGCTCCTGGCATGGCCCTAGCCCCTTCAAGCGGACTTTGGACAAGATCCAGGACCCCCAGATTCCTTTACCAGAATACCCTATTCCTGGAGGGGCAGGTGATGGCCACACCTCCCCTCCCCCACATTCCAAAAAGCTAATGCCTAACTGCCAAACCTTACAAGTTGTGATGATTGCTGAGGGGGTAGGTGAAAACCAAGTGGCTAAAGCCAATCTGCCAAATGGAAAAAATTCCTACCCACCCCCTGTTCCAAAACAGGTGACCCAATCCAAAGCAAAGCCAAAGCAACACTGCCTAACATCAGGGAGGAAGGGTGGGTGTCCAGCAGCATGAGGCAAGGGCCCCAAATTACATCGCACTGCCACATTTACAGACCCCAGGAATCACAATACCTCACGCGATTGGCCCAAACAGCCTGGCATGATCCCTGGGTGGGGAGCTAAGGCTTAACTACTCCCCTAACAAATTTAACCCTGCGGGGGTGTCCTCAATAAAGAGGATCCCATTTGCAAGATAGAGCTTACAATTCACAATACTGAAATCACTAGTAAGTCTCCAGTATTCTGAAGTGCAGTTTGAGAATAGCCTCAAATGATTCTGCCCACCAATGAATTGAATGGATGGTGTTTCCTAGAATTGTGATTTTTACAAACATAGAGAAAGCAACAGGAATGCCAGGGAACAGACGGGCCCAAATTGGTTTATAATGATATTTGATACTTTAAAAAAAAGTTTTGTTTCTAAATAATCACTTATATTCCCAGCAGATCAATCTCTCAAGTCGAGCACTATAACCTATCCAATTTTTCCTATTTGTTGACCCAGCATGCTTTTAAAGATTGGGAGGAAAATGTTTTTCAGAGAAACAAAGGGAGAATTGCATAGGAACAGCAGGTACAATGGCAAAATGATTAGAGGCTCAAATCACTTTAAATTAATTGGTCTTTGGAGACTTTTATAATGATATGGATTTGACAAATGGAACAAAAAGTGGCAAAATATGGATGATGAAATACATCTAGAAATACAGAGACCCTTTGACACATATACACCATTTAAATCACATTCAAAGCACATGGCTCCCCCCCCCCCAAGAATACTGGGAACTGTGGTTTACCCCTCACAGAGCACAATTCCCAGCACACTTAAACTAGAGCTCTCAGAATTCCTTGAGGGAAATGATGTGCATTAAATGTGCTTTAAATATGTGGTATGTGGATGTGAGACCCCTGATTATTTCTGCTAGGACAGAGCCAAGTAACTTTCCAATTTTGTGGAAGTGGGGATGGAAGGAAAATCTTCACCTACCGCTGAAGCTGTACAGTGTGCACTGAACAGCACTTCTGCAATGTGCATGCATCACATTGAATAGGGGTGGTGACAGTGGCCAATGTGATGGGACAGAGCCAAAGGGTCATTCCAGCATAACCTGGATGTTAGGGCACTGACGTTGGAGCAGGAGAAAACAAGTTTGCTCCACCTTGTGACAGCACTTTAGATCTTTGAAGATAGCTGTCATTTCTCCTCTCAATCTCCTCTTAAAGGTAAAGGTAAAGGACCCCTGACAATTAAGTCCAGTCACAAACGACTCTGGGGTTGTGGCACTCATCTCACTTTATAGGCCAAGGGAGCCGGCGTTTGTCCATAGACAGTTTTTCCAGGTCATGTGGCCAGCATGACTAAGCTGCTTCTGGTGAACCAGAGCAGTGCATGGAAACACCATTTACCTTTCTGCCGGAGCAGTAGCTATTTATCTACTTGCAGCGGTGTGCTTTTGAACTGCTAGGTTGGCAGGAGCAGGGACCGAGCAATGGAAGCTCACCCTGTCGCGGGGATTCGAACTGCCAACCTTCTAATCAGCAAGCCCAAGAGGCTCAGTGGTTTAGATCACAGTGCCACCAAGTCCCAATCTTCTCTTATCCAGGCCAAATGTGGCCAACTCCCTCAACCACTCCTCATGATGCTTGGTTTCTGGACCCTTGATCATCTTGGTCACACTCATCTGCACATGTTCCAGCCTGTGACACCCAAAACTGGGCTTCTTAAACTTCTTAAACTGTGACACCCAAAACTGGACACAGTAATCCAGGTGTGGTCTGACCAAGGCAGAATAAAGCGGGACCATTACTTCCCTTTATCAGGACACTATACTTCTGTTGATGAAGCCTAGAACAGCATTAGACTTTTTTTGCTGCTGCATCACACTGTTGACTTATGTTCAGCTTGTGGTCTACTAAGATCCCTAGATCCTTTTCCCAGGTACTACTGGCAAGCCAGGTGTCCCCCATCTTATATTTGCACAGCTGGTTATTCCTGCCTAAGTACAGAACCTTACATTGGCTCTTAATGAAATTCATTTTGTTAGTTTGGGTACACTTCTCCCATCTGTTAAGGTCATCTTGAATCCCGATGCATTTGAGATGTCTCCCAGCTTACTTCCTCACCCTAAGCTCTGGAGTGTACCAAGGACCCAAATGGACTCCACAAAATGGGAGAGGGCAATCGTGTCAACGGCTGAGCCATTCAGATATATGACTTTCAAGTCCATGTAAATGTAAAAGTAAAACAGATAAAACAGATATGCTCCTTGCCTGTATGTTGCAATTATCATTAACAGCTGAGCCAACTGACTTTAAAAACTATTCAAAATTAAAACAAATTAAAACAGAGCATGGAGTTCAGCATTATTTGTCACCATCTTCAACCAGAAGGGAAAGTCCTGCAATATTGGTAGAGAAGTCTGGAGCACCTTGTTTGACTTCCACGCCTGAGAGTCCCCATCCATGACACAAGAGCAAACCAGAACTGCCAGGTGGTCATGAGGCAGATGGCATAAGGGAGAGGAAGTGGTTGCTGGATTGAATCTGTGTGACCCAGTTCCCAGTTCCAATCCCCCTCATATGATTGATGATACCAGCTCTTCTGACAGTGATGGTTATGTGTCTGCGTGTGTTCCATAGTGCAGGCTGTGCTGAAAGTTCAGTGGATCAAGGCTTCAGAGGAGAGCTTTGACATACCCGCCTTACTAATGTAGTAGAGCTCCTAATTAAAAGAATACCAATGTCAGAGTCTACTAATTATTTCAACAGCCAATTAGAGAAACCAGTAATTTCAGAAAGAGATTTAAAAATCAATGACAGGGGTGTAGAGCAGATTCTGATTTAAAGTGGTTCTAAAGTTAATCATTAAGGGCATATCTGTCATTCATCATAGAATATAGAACAAAACTCTTTCTTTCTTTCTGTTTCCCTCCCTCCCTCCCTCCCTCTTTCCCTCTCTTGTCCCAGCAGTCACAGACAAGGGACAAAGCAATGAGGAATGCCCATCTTCACCAGACCTATCATATTTTTACCAAAAATTATTGCTCTGCATTTTAAATGCTCAGCACCAAGTCTGTGGTGTTTTCTTCTTATATTAAACAACAACACAACAACAACAGGGGAGACCTGGAAACATGTGCCAGGGCTATAGCCTTTGAAAGCAAATTCTTAATTAGTAAGGATTGCAAGATTGTCTTCACAGCCAGCTCTCTTTCTTTTCAATCTTTCTGGTCCATATTGGTGTGAATATTCCTTATTAAACCTTTATATGCCACTTTATAACTTGTATAGTTTACAATGCCAACACAACACCATTCACTCATATCATTATTTGATGTGTGCTCCTGTCTCCAAACTACAAACAATAAATCCAAATGTCTGTCTCTTTAAACTTTTGTAAATAGCAACCGTAAGGAACATGGGTGGCACTCCAGATCAGGATCACACCAAATGAGGGGAGACAGTTTAACCTTTTCTTCTCCCGTTTTTTTTTTTTTTTTAATTCTATACACAAGCATGATTTTGTTTCCAGGGCAAATAGCACCTTGCAGAGTAGTAGTGATGGAGCAAGTATGATTTTCATCATAGAAATCACATGACATAAAGGGTAAACCCATCTGTCTTCCTCCTTCCTCATGGTCCCAATTTCCATTGCCTTCTCTGCTGAAGCAGGTATTTACAAAAAGTGTAGAGGGGTCACTGGTGTCTAGGTTTGGTCCTTAGATACACACAATTATTTCAAACTCAATGCTTCCATTGTGTGAGTGGAGGGTTACTAGCTGAAGCAATTTTACCCAATCTGGTGCCCACTAGATATTTTGGACTGCCAATGGTGCTGCCTAGGGTTGATGAGAGTTGTAGCCCAAAACATCTGAAGGGCACCAGATACAAACAATGAGAGAACACACTTGAAGCTTGGGGTGTGTGTGTGTTTGTGGGTGTGTTTGTGTGTGGAATAGCATGTCAAGAGCACAATCCACACTTCTGCTTGTCCTTGTGCCTTCAAAGCACAGGTCCAAGTGGTTTTCTGCTTGTCCCACACTTTCTAGGCACGGCCGAAGAGGTTTTACCCGTGCTTTGCCACTTTCCCTGAGAAAAAGCTGTTCTTTAGCAATAAATAAGAGCAAACATCAACCCAGGGGGAAAAACAACCAAATTGACGTTTTGCTCAGCAGTAAAGATTGGGTTTCTGCAGGGAGAATGTGGTAGGGCAAAGGCAAGTTTGGATGAGCCCTTAGTTAGCTCCCTACAACCACCCTCTCAAACTTCTTTATAGTAGCAACCTGAGCTCAGCCTTCCACACACACACACACACACACACACACACACACACCAAGCTTCAAGTGTGTTCCCTCATTGCTTGTATCCACCAAGGACTCTGTGAACCTGCACACCACCACCTCGAACAGGTCTTCTGAGTGTTCATCAATGTCAACTTGATGTTGAACAATGCTACATTCCTTTGGCGTTGATCCATCTTGCGCGATTATGAAAAGTACATGCAGTGGCTGAGATTTCCTTCTTTCCTCCTTAAAAGACTGTTTGAAATAGCTTACTTTGTACTTGTAGGGATCGGCTTTCTGACATCCCTTTAATGTTGGCACAAAGAAGATTTCAAACAAAGCATTCACAGTAAATATTCATGCAGCGGTAGAAATTGTATCTCCTTTATTGTCTGGGATGCAGAAAACTGCATGTGAAGGAAGACCTGGCGAACACAGCATTAAGCAGCCTCTGAGAACAACACAGCCAGAACTGTCAGAATGCAGATAAAAGACAATGTGCCTTGCCTAGCATCTCTTCAGTTTAATCAGGCATCTCCAACCTGATGCAGAAGCTACAGAGTTTTGCACTCCACATTTGCGATGAGTGCAAAGATGCTGAAAGTTCTCAGTGGCACAGCAAAATGATAGTGCCCTTTAAGATGATTAATGTTTGAAGTGCCCATTTAAATCAAGGAGATTACGTCTCCCATGAGTCATTTTTACCTTTCCCAACTGCCACTGTACATTCCCTTAATTACCTAACTAATTGTTGGCGCCTTCCCTATAAGACTCTCCTCTCTTCTGGGCAACTCAGTCCCTGAGTGACAGCATTCGGCACAGCTTTAAACTGCTGTGTTTCTTCTTTGTAGAAAGAATAACCTAAGGATCACATTCAAGCGCTTCTTGTATAAACCAATAAAAACTAATATTTGCATGGGGATTATTAGGTTTAAAATAAAGGCCAGAAGGGAAAGCAGACAGAAGAAATCATTCGATAGGAGAGTTAATGCCTCTTGAAGTTGCTTTTGCAGCAGTACTTTGGGGCAAAACAAATAGATATCTGATCAGATCTCCCTTCTCTTCTAAACTTAAAAGCAGCCACAGGGGGTCCTGAATTAGATCAGGGAAAGGATTCAGGGAAAGGGCAGTGACCTCTTACTTTCTGTATTTTCCCAATCAAAATGGCCCCATCCAAGCAGACAGTAAGCCCAGTGGATAAAAATAAAGAGTTGTGCCTGTGTGATCTGTCTTCCCTCCCTCCCTGTCCCAGCAGGATTGCACAGCACCCCAAATTTCTGAGTGTTGTGAGGTTTCTGTGGTTCCAGGTACTTACTTTGTACTTGTAGGGATCAGGTATGTGTTTCTTTTTTGGAAATGAGGCACAGTGGAGACTGTGATGTCATTTTGATATATGGTTTATTTACACATGTATACAACCTGAGCCTCCGATGAAGATTTGCAGCATTAACAATCCAAAATGATCCTGTTTCTCCCATTGCCGCAGCCTTGGATTCAAGCATTGCCTCTGGCTCTTCTGCTTGCTACTTTTTCTAGCTCACATGAGGAAGCTAGCCTGACTTGATAAGCTTTTAACACTTGCTAGATCCAGGGATATAGAAGTCTGGCACCCGCAAACTAATAACAGCAGCTTCAAGAAGTCAAGCTCTTTCCCCAAAAGCATAGTTATGTCCTCTCATAATTACAGTTGTACCTTGGTTGTCTAATGCCCTGGATCTCAGACATTTTGGCTCCCAAATGCCACAAACCCGGAAGTGATTGTTCCAGTTTGCGAACATTCTTTTGGAACTCGAACGTCCAATGGGGCTTCCGCAGCTTCTGGTTGGCTGCAGGAGCTTTCTGAAGCTAATCAGAAGCCGCGATTTGGTTTTCAAATGTTTTGGAAGTCGAACAAACTGCCAGAACAGATTCCATTCGACTTCCAAGGTATGCTGTACTTTTACGGTATGCTTTTCCCCACATTGCTGGATTAATTTGTTTGCAAACTAGTCCTCAACCCATTTTCTTATCTGCACATCACCCTCTGTAATAATGGAAAAAAGCAGAGACAGCCTCCGTTTGTCAATTTCTCGATGCCACTACATTACCATGATGTCCAACTGAATACATGGGTTATTCTGTACATACATTGTATTTAAATCCCAATGTCACCCTTTCTTGGCAGCACCTAGGAAATGTTCCACACAATGAGTAATAACCACATGATCAGATGCTCTTATTCACATGCATTAATTTTCATGTGGATTTTTTAAAAGTTGCAAACTGATGTGGAAATATGATGAAATGAATGTAAGATTTGAAAAATGAGCACCGAGGAGAAACAAAAATTGACAGTCAGACATCCCTACTGTCAAGTCCAAAGTCAGTAGGATAGGGTAGAAGGTAGGCAGTAGGGTAGAATGTGGAGAGCACGGTTTTGTTCATTTTTTCACCTCTTCTGTTGAATTTTTTTTTGGGAAAATAAAGGGTTTCCCCCCTCCATTGATCTCAATGGGAGGTGAAAAATCTATGCCACTCAAAGCTGGTGTGCTTCTCTCCATCTGGAAAGTACTGCTGCCATTGCCTTTCTGTTGTAGATGCAGCATTTTGGGGTGTATGGGGCAGATGCACTGGATCCAAAGTCCTTCCACTCTGGGGATATGTTACAGAAATGGAGAGGCTTTGAATCAAGTGGATCTGCCCAACTCACCCCAAAATGCTGCACCAACAGCAGAGGGACTATGGCAGTAGTGCTCCCCATACTTCCCAGGAGAGGGGCTTCCCAGGAAGAAACTCTGTCTCTGAGTACAGACTTTGCTCTCTGTGCGCAGAGATGGAGATCTGCAAAGCCCTATGGCTCTTGGGAATGCTTCCAGTTGCCCCCCGCAACTGTAGAAGATAGACTATTCTAACAAATCCAGAGGTTGTTCTAAAGCCAACATGATTTTATTTGCATTCATGGATATATTCACTTACTGTATTTCTGTCATGTCCCTATTCCTCTGATGTATTATCTGTGTAGAATGATATTTTTACCTCAGGCAACTGGCAAACTGGGCTCTTGTCCGTGAAATGTTATGCTACAATAAACCTGTTAGTCTTTAAGGTGCCCCAAAACTTTTTTTCTTGGGATTTTCTGATCATTTTAGAGTCCATCACATTCACAGCAGAGTCGGGAGGTGGGGGCACAATATTAATCCAAGTCTCAGCAAAAACACTGATGAGGCATCTTCAAAAGATAATGAAAGACTAGGTAATGGGGTCTGTTTCTCCCTCCAGAAAACTTATCAGTGCACAGAGGTAAATGAATTGTTTAGTGTCAATTAAGAAACCTTTAAAGACAAGACATGAGACCAATCACCTGCCTGCTATTGGGGGGGGGGGGCGAAATTCAGTGACACCATAAAGACCACACAATATATGGTAATAAAAGGTAATGAATAGTACAACGGGGAGGGAACTGAGGTAAAAAGGCAGTAAGTGAAAACTAACAAAGAAGTTGAAAGGCATAACTCTTAGGTCCTCATGAGATTACTCCTGTTGGGGCTATTACTATGTATCCAAGAGAAATGGATATGAGTTTCTTAATTTCCTCCTATGAACAGACATTTTTGCCTGCATTATTGCAGGTGTCACTGCAGGAGCGATAAAAAATATGTGGCGTATGTCCCATTAGTACATTGTGCATTATTGGAAACAACATACTAAGAAGTTGGTTAATGGAAGAAGAATGGAGAATGCAATGTAAAAGTCACTGAAAAGGAAAACTGCAGGAGACTGGCTGATTATTGAACTTTTAAAATACCCTAGTAAGATATTGAACATTTTTTTCACCTAATGTAAGTGGAGTGCTTTCTTTCAGATGACCTCTTTGATATGATAAGGAATGCTCTTGTGCATTAAAATAAGGCCAATAAATACCCCCCAGTGTAGCCTGAGACTAGCTAATGGATGTCACTGGTAGAGACTGATGTAAAAAATCTTGCTGAAGGGAAAGAAGACAAGACTGAGGTAAGAATAAAAAGTGAGGGATGGATGACTTGGATGTTCAAATAAGGCCAAGAAATGGCTTCAA
Organism: Podarcis liolepis; assembly: GCF_965112155.1. Classification (NCBI taxonomy): domain Eukaryota; kingdom Metazoa; phylum Chordata; class Lepidosauria; order Squamata; family Lacertidae; genus Podarcis; species Podarcis liolepis. The sequence goes on along the minus strand of NC_139557.1, from coordinate 65,568,677 downwards.
GTGTAGCCTGAGACTAGTTACTTTTTGTCACTGGTAGAAACTATTGTAGAAAAAGAAATCTTTGCAAAGGGAAAGAAGACCAGATTGAGATAAGTGGGGCTGGTGAGAGACAGAGAGACCTAACCTCCAAGAACTGTAACAGGAATTGTTGATTTAATTAAAAAGTAATTATTTGCTGCCTGTTTGAGAGGGGGAAATCAAATTTCAGTGGTACTTAACCCACAAGCACATAAACTGTGTTTACTTTCATTTCAGTATGCATAAATGTATTTGTGAGAACAGAATTGTATGACCAATATTTACCAATATTGAAGTGTTTCTGAAGAATAAGGAAACAGAAGGAGTAAGGCACTGCCATTCTGAAAGAAGGTAAATCACACTGATAAAATAATTATTTACCAAGAACACAAATTTATGCTACCCTCAGAGATTATTCTGAAATTATTTTATTCAGATATTCAATACAATCTTTTCCAAACATGCTGTAAACTTTCCTGTGAAACTTTTTGGATGAAAGAGCAGTATATAAAAGTTATCCTAGTAAATAAATAAATTTATTTCCATTGTCATATAATCCAGTGATTATAGTGACCAAAATTTGAGGCTTTTGGTTGGTACATAGGTTGATTTCTATGTTGAACAAGTTAGTATTTCAATAGCAGTGAAGGGGAATGCAAGGTGGACTAGACAGATATGTTCTTATTTTACTGCTGTGCTAAAGGAAGATGGCATTTAAATCAAATATATTGATTGAATGCTGCACATAGCCTGGTTAAATTCTTATGAAGTCAGTGGGATTTAAGCAACCTAACAAAGTTCAAGATTGCAACCATTGGCCTCAATCCAGCAAGGGGCACCATATTAGTAATAGTTGTAGCAGCAAGCAGCAGCAGTGATTTACAATACTGTATAAAAAGAGGTTTTGTGTAACCCTGCAGAAATTGCTAGACTACATTTCCCATAATCCTGGCTGGGGTGATGCTGGCTGGGGAAGATGGGAGCTTTGGCCCAACGCATTTTAGGGATGTACATAGATGGCCTCACTACAATAAAGTTGCTGCTGCCTGCAGATTAGGAATAGGTGGAGCTATCATAGAATCTTAGAGTTGGAAGGGACTCAAGGGTCATTTAGTCCAACCCCCTGCAATGCAGGAATCTCAGCTAAAGCATCCATGACAGATCAATTTTGGTTCTTTCAATTTCTCATTTTCCCAAACTTAAATCCTATTCTCCACATTTCTGAAAGAATTTGTAAACTTTCTTTTTTTTTTAATCCTCATGAAAATTCTCCATCATTTTAGTGTTGATTTCTTCTAAGGAACACATTTTTGTATGCAGTTATTTTGTGTGACTAGTACTGTATGTTCCTGACTTGCCTGCAACAGACCTGCATGATCTCTGTCCCAAGACATTTGCCTTGGTAAATAATACATAGTTCTTAGCTTTGACATTGTTACCGATCTATTGATTTTGGCTTGGTACCCTGGGTCAGTGACTAATCTTTTGGCTTGTGTGTTCCTTCCTTGACCAAAGCCCAGCTTTAGGCTGCTTTGGCAGATCCCCAACTCTTCCACTTACAATTTTCATTTTCTTGGGGCCAATCCAGATGATACTTTAAATGTGTGAATGTATTTAGCAGTTCTCCCCCCCCCATCTTTAAAAACAACAGCAGCTATTCACCCCAGGAAGTGAATAGCAGCAGGAGGAGGGCCATTTCCATCCAGATCATGGTGTAAGGATCAACCCACTTCCAGCCCTGATCCTGGTCCCCTCTGCTGTTACTTTTCCATAAAAAACAACAACAGCCCTGCAGTATGTTAAATATTTGAGTGCATTCAATGTATTGTTATGGGTTTGGGGCGGAGGAAGTGCCAAGACCCTTCTAACGCCTTGATCCAGCATGTGTTAAAAAAATAGTAGCTGGGTTATATTCCTGGTGAGGTAATTGCCTGGGAGATGGACCATTAAAGGTCAGAAAGGAAGTGGATCTGTGCAAGACAGAAAATGGGTGGAGGGCCCTCCCCAAACTCAAGGATAATAGGAAAAAGCCGAGAACAGAGAGTTTCAGTGGTGTGAGCTAAAAGCAAAGAAGCAAACTGGAAAGTGAGAGAGAAAGAGCGATGATTGATTTCTGTTTGAATAAAAGGCTGTGGCTATGAAGGCGTTTCCTGCTTGGCAGGGGGTTGGACTCGATGGCCCTTGTGGTCTCTTCCAACTCTATGATTCTATGAGGGAGGCAATGCCTTCTTTGGGTGTTAATGCCATAAATGCCATCATGGGCTCAGGTTGTATATATGCATAAATGAACCATATATCACAGTCTCTGCTGTGCTTCATTTGACATTGGGGTGGTGTGCAATAGTATCATCCAGTTTGTTCCTCAGGCTCCCAGTTTCTCCTATAGTTGAATTGCTACACCGGAAACTGACTCAGTTTTAAGCATACTTGCAAATCATCTCATATTGGAAATGGATGCCAGATGACCTTTACTGACCCAAGCCTGCTGCTGGTCTCTGGCCCACATCCAGTTGGGCTATTGGCCATCTCTTGACATCCCGTAACTAATACAAGAATTTGCTGTATCACAGTTCTCGAAAACACTGCACTTGGTTCTTAATTTGTACAAAATGTTTTTTGTGCTGATGTATTTCTACCGCCATGCCAGTGCTTTGAAGCTTTCTGTCAATGCTATCTCCGGTGCAGATTTCCTAGTCTCAGGTAGGTGCGAACATTGCAAGCTGTAAAATAAGAATAAATCTGAAACTGTTATGAATATTCAATGAACATGTGCAGGAGACTAAGAAAGATACAAATCTGGTGTGTGAATGGGGGCATGGGTTGGTATATGAAAAGCAGGCAGCATAAATATATGGTTCAGGCATTTTAAATATGAACTAAAGGGAAATTGGTCTTTGTTCATTATTTTTCTTCATTAAATAGCAAATCAAGCACATTTTAAGCAGGCATATATTTTCCAAGAAAGTAAAATTGCCTATTCCATTATAACATGATCCAGATGTTGAGATTCCAGATGACGCTTTGAAAACATCCTTGAGACCAGTCTCTTTGAAGAAGCTGAACATAGCAAACTTCTACATAGTGAGAATTTTACCTCTCCATATAGGTCAGTGAGAAATCTTAAGGATCCAAATTCTCAATTATCAGTTTCTAAGCATTTGTAACTAAGTAAGAGATATACCAAATGCCTGGTAAATGTGCTGTGGTAGGGTGGAATTTAAACACTTAGAGTTCCATTGAAGTTGAAGTGCCAATTTGCTACTAGATCACAGTGAGGATAATGGTTTCTACTTCTATTATTTTCCTTACAAAAAAACCAGTGACATCTTTTTTTCCCCTTCATGGCACAATAAAATGTATGAGGGAAATCACTTGTTAAGCCTACCTAGGAAAGTAATGAGGACTTCACGTTGAGCTAATTTGTCAGCAGCTTAGTCCAACAAACGTGCACTGTGGTATATGCAGCTTATTAAATAGGTATTTCCCAGCAGAAAAAGGAAATGTAGAAAGATTCTTTGTGTGAGGTGAGGAGTCATTTCACAACAAAGTCTGCTGGAACTTCAGAAGATGATTTTGTCAGGAAGATTTAACAGAACAAAATAAGGATTAACATAAATCACTAGCATGGTTTTAGCATAAAGCCTTGTTCCAGCAAGATTTTATCAATATTACACTATTGGCACAATTGCTTCGGGGACGTTTTCATGTTGGATTGATCATTTGATAACCCTTATGCAACAGGTGGTGTTACAACTTTCATCCATAAAAGAGGAACCAGATATAGAAGAAAAAATAGACTATATTTGGTTTTGGATAGAGGTGGCCAATTTCACTATCCAGAAACTTTATAAACATGCACTTATTCTGGCTGAATGAGGTATTCCTTTAGGTAAAGATTCACCTCTTCTGCTATACTTTTGGTTTGGTGGAACTGTGGTAACATTTAATTAATGGGCATTTTGCTGCTGCTACCTTTGTTATGAATTATATGGAAATAATGGGTATTTTTAAAATCTTCTGATTGTAAACCATCCTGAAGGCTTTTGACAAAAGACATTATATATGCATTTATCTATCAATCAGTCAATCAATCAATCAATCAATCAATCAATATTAAGCTGAAAACAAAGTTGCCCCATCAAACCATTTGAATGCACCTTCTTTATTATTCCTTGGGATTCATGTCGGGTGAGGTCTTTAACCATGAAGTACCATTCCCTGGTCACCTGCCATGTTCTCACTTCTTTTATTGCTCACAATTCACTATTCCAAGAGCGGAAAACAGCTGTTTCCCCCTCCCAGTTTAATGACCTCATCTTTCGAACTTTTGGAAACCAAAATGGCGTCCTGAGAAAGACTGTTTGTTTTTAAGCTCTGTGATTGGAAAAGTCTCAGAAAAAGGCAGCTGAAATGACCAAGGGGATGGAGCAATTCCCCTGTGAGAAAAGGCTGCAGCATTTGGGACTTTTTAGTTCAGAAAAAAAAGGCAAGTAAAGAAGAGACATGATAGTTTTTTGGGTTTTTTTGCTTGGCATAGAGAAAGTACATAAGGGAAACATCTTTCTCCTTCTCCTATAACGCTAGAACTCAAGAACATCCAATGTAGCTGAATGTTGGTACGCAGAGGAAGAAGTGATGGCCACTAACTTTGACTTAAAATGGACTAATTTATGAAAGGTAAGGCTATCAATGTCTACTAGCCAGGATGATTCTGCTCTGTTTCCATGGTTGCCAGTGGCGTAGCGTGGGGGGTGCAGGGGGGGCCGGCCACACCGGGCGCAACATCTGGGGGTTAGGGTTAGGGGGCGCAAATCCATGGGTTAGGGGGCGCATATCCACGGGTTAGGGGGCACAAATTACTTGCCTTGCCCCGGGTGCTGACAACCCACGCTACGCCACTGATGGTTGCAGGTGGTATGCATCTGAACACCAGTTTCTGGAAAGCACAGGAATGGAGGGTGATCTTGTGTCTGGTTCCTGCTTTTCTGTTTTCCACAGGCATCTAGTTGGTCACTGTGAGAACCGGATGCTGGACAAGATGGCCCACTGCCCTGATACAGCAGGCTCTTCTTATGTTCTTATGTGCCTGCTCCCCACCCTCCAGTTAAAACCTTCACCTGTTTCATTGAATGTCTGGAGAGGGCTATTCTGTAATTTGATTTTAGTTTTAGTGCTGCATTCAAAGTATGCGAAGGAATGAGTTGGCTGTTCCTGTGTGAATAGGGAAAACCTATATTAGCACCAATGTATAGCCTGTTTCAAACATAAAAAAGAAATATTTGAATAAAATAAACTGAGGTTTGTTTGTTTAGAAAAGAAACCCATTTGACCACATGCACATTTAGACTTTTCACTATCCGGTGTGACATCTATTAGCCTTATTGGGGGAGCTTAAACCCCACCTTCTGTGATATTTTAAAGGGCTGTCACAATCTTGGCAGGTGTGAACCATTACTCTGAGCTAGGTTTTAAAGATTATTTACCTGATAAATGGCATCCATCAACTCCCAGCAGTGTAGTCAACTATTCAAATAATTGCATGAGTTCAGAGGAGAAAATGTAATCCTTCCCTGCATATAGCCACATCCACTTCAATGGATAAATTTAATCATTAAGAAGGCATAAGGCAGAACTTCAGAAATGTTGCCTGATGCTAAATGTTTGCAAATGAGATCTCTTCTGAGCACCATGATATGATTTTATGCTCAGATTGCAAATATACTTAATGCAGCCTATAAATCGTTTTGGTAAATTGATTGTGATAGTTTGCTATTTTTCTCCAGTTTGCAAAGTAAAGTGGGCAGGAGAAGTGACTTTAAAAAACAACAACACATCTCTGCCAACAGCTTTCAGGTATTCGCCTGCAATTCAAAGGGGTCTTGTGTTCAGAAGAAAATAGATGCATTTCTTTCATTGTTATTTGATAAAGTCAGCAAATGAGTTGGCACTAGAAATGCTGTATTGTATTGGAATTCAATCCACTAGAAGCAGTGGGGTGAAAGTTCTGCTCTCAAATCTTACATAACGAATTCTTGAACTGATATCTTGAAAGAGGTAATAGTCAGTGCAAGAACAGTTCTATGGGAACCTGGGGGAAAGATCACTGGGGTGTCTGCCCTTGCCACCCACATATCTGACTAACAGATGAAGCCTAGCATTATGAATCTCTATAGAAACTTATATATTGTATTTTAATGCTAGATTTACAAGACAAGAGCTACACAATTAGTTGTATGTTTCTGTCCTTAAAAAGCCTGGGGCCAGATGAAGAAAGCACAAAGAACAGGGACAATTGTACTGGGTGGGGAGGCAGGAAGGGACTTTACAAAATTCCGAAGTATGCTTCTCAACAATATAGTTGGACAAATTTAATTTCTGAGCCTGGCAAATGCAGTCTATTTTGTGTCAGAAAATATACACAGGACCTCTCTCTGTTATGATTTTTCAGATTGTGATGGAAAATACTCTGAGAACCTTGCGGCCTCTGTGAAGCTTTCATCTAGACATCTAAACACCTTGCAATGCCTCTCACAGTGCTCTTCCTTAAAAAGTGGGATGGGAAAGTTCTAATTTCCCCTTTAATTAAAATGTACTAAACAAAGCCAGTTCTGCGTCCTACCAGGCATCACTCTGATGATTTGTGCTAGCAGTTTATAATCTGAGTCACTTGCTTCCAGGGACAAGAGTCCCTAAGACTGACTTCACTCTTCCCCAACCAGATTTCACACTGTTGCCTTTTCCCTGCAATCTAAAACTTACCTTTTAAAAACAGTAGGTGCAGCTGCAAATGGGTTAGATAAATCTATAAGACCTATTTGAGAATGCCTACTGGATGCATGGCTCTGTATAGTCAATGTACTTCAGCATCAAGCTAAAGTTTTAATAAGCTCCCAGCAGTCTAGGATTTCCATTTGTTACATCCCCAAAGCATTTAGAATGTTGTCACCTACAGATAAAAATAATTGCTGTTATTAGCTGATATGTAGCCCTCTCCCTCTGCTGATAAAAAGGAACTTAATAGCTCAATTTACGATGAAATACAATGTTCGGGGGGGGGGGGACTTATTTGGTAGATTAATTGGTTGTTCTTTAGGTAACACCACTACCTACATAAAAATGCAAAAAGCCCAGTGGCAGGAAAGATAGAAGAACATGGCAAACGTTTTGAAAAGTAGATCAGCATTTGATCTATACTGGCGTGAATTGAAACGGTTGATATTGGAAAATCTGCCAAATTTTGTATATTTACGAGCATTTGTTTCAGCACTCAATCAAAGCTTTATGATGCAGTACAGCTTGGAATGGGGCTCCACCCCTCCTGAAGAATCAAGTGAGCAGTTTGTTGGTGCTCCTGGATTTAGCATTATCCCTGCCTAGGTGTCTTAGTATAGCTAGGTGCATTTTCTACCAGCTTTGACAGGCTTTCAAGCTGTGGCCTTACTTGGAGTTTTGGAGCCCTTCCAGCACAATCACCTACTAGGCGATTCTAGCTGCGATGTTGTCTCTTCCCCTTTTATTTTCCCTCTTGTCAGCAACCATACTGAAGCCTGACCCAATGATTGAGAGCAGCTTAGATGTGTTGCAGAATTTCCTCTGCTTGTCTTACACACTGAACTCTCACATCAAGAACAATACTCCCCGTCTCCCTGGGTTTACTTGGAACCCTGCTGTGCCCAAATGAAAAATGCTAATTGCATTTTCTTTTTCATTTTTAGTAGAACTTTGTTTCATTGCAGGGGTGCTCTATCCTTCTCCTCACATCCTGAAATCAAAGATGTGACAATCTGGACCACTCTGGTGTGGCTGTTGTGCATATACGGAACCTATAAGCACCTGCGCTTCCCACATGGAATAAGTTAAGAGGAGACAGAGTGTGATGTGCATAAATTACTGCACCATCATTTCATTTAAAGTTAAAGTAAAAGTTTGGCCTGACAATGATACTGAGTTCACAAGGGGAAGGAAAGCTAAAAAAAAAAAATGTATATTGACTTCTTTATTAACAACTATGAAATCAGCAACACAGAATTTGTTTGGATTAACCAGTTTAGGAGAGAATAATTTCAATTGGAACGAAACCAACATTTTCTTTGTGCATCTCCAGCAACAATGGCACCCCCGAAACAATGTTATTTGTTTATTTAAATTATTTATATATTGTGTACATTAATAACAAAAAAACAAACAAACAAGTATAAGAATAAACATTCCCCATAAAGCCAAACACAACATTAAAATGAAAATCTTGAAGTTCTTGAAGTCTTGGCTTCTATTGTAAGATTTTTTAAAAAATAATAATAATGGGTGGCTTTTTAATATTAGTGTAAACCACTGAGAGATTGTCCTTGAAAACAAAATATAAATGATTGAAAATAATAAATGAAATAAGAAAAATATTGACTCATTGGTGTAATCCTGTTTACTGGTGGCTGCAAGATTGGAGGTGTTTTTGTTAATGGATTGGCCCAACTTTCTTTCCTGTACTCTTATGACTGCAGATATCCTACTAGGCACATATAATGTGATGAGCAGGGACAGCAATTGTGAAGAATGTAATTTTCTTCTGATTACTAAAGTGTGCCCCCATGAATGACTGTACTTCCATCATGGCACACAATTCTGTTTCAACAGTAGGCTGCCTCTGACGTCTTGCCTAAGACTCCTTTACAAAGGAAATGAAATATGAAAATGAAGGTGGACTCCTATTTTCATGCAATTATCTGCTTACTAGGTAGTGCTTACAAATTCGAAGTGTGCATGAAAAAGAGAGGGAAAATTGAAGAGGAGACAGAATTGGTCAATTTATCTTTGTAAAGGTACAATTTACAATATCATTTAAAAATATGAAATTAAATCATGTGGGATTCTGGTTGCTAATGTTCAGTGGGCTTTGAATGTAGTCTAATTCACCGATGCCTTGAATCAGACCAGAAGAAATGCTGCCTAGAACCACAGTTATTTAATACACCTTCTACCTTATTCCGCCATGTTTGTATTAAATGAGTCTGTAAGAATTTCCCCCCTATATTATTGCTATGCACTATCAACAATGCAGCTTGGTAAAAAGTTTTCCAGGATTCAGTGGAATAAGACCAATTTATGCCAGAATCATAGAGCAAAATCTAGATCAGTGAATTTTCAGAAGAAAAAAAGAGATGCTTCTGAGGCTATTAACCTTTTGAGGATGTTAAAATTGATGAGCTGCTGGAATGTGTCAGGTTGGTTCCTTGAAGATTAATACTGAGTGAAGGTCACGGCAGGCAAAGCTGGCAAAACATTAAAAGATAATAATTCAGGTAACTCTCTTAAGATTAAAACAATCTTCGGTTTAAAAGCTTTCTAAAAGCTGGGGTGACTTACTCTGGCTCAATGGAACCATTTGAAATGGAACTGCACTACCAATCAAGGGGAATAAATCCTACTAGGTTCCTGAAAAGACAGACCACCAAAGTACACGGGGTCTGTTGCTGTGCTGCCAACTCTGTGACACTAAGATCTGCTGAAGACTTTTATTTAATGTGGTTTAATAAACAAAAATGGAAGACTGGAAGAAAACCCAGCTGCTGCCATGATCACCCCCTGAGGCAGACTTTGGTACTACGGCATCCTGAGCTAGGCCAAAAATTGGCACCTACTCCCAACCCCTCATGCAGTGCCAGGCTTTGGGAAGGAGGCGTGAGGGCTTTGGCAGGGTCCTAAAGCCCTTTTACCTCCTTCCCAAAGCTGAAGAAGCACTACCTAGGATTCAGGAAGGAGGAGGAGGGACTCTAGGTCAGAGGCTTCATGCCTCCTTCCTGTAGTCAGGCAAGTGCTAACCTCTGCTCAGCGCCCAGTACGAGGGTACTGGTTTGCTGCCCTAAAATTACCTCTGCAATACAACAAAACCAAAACACCAAACTGGCTTGCAAATATAAAGGACAATTTTACTTAGTTAAGCAAATGAAAGTGCAACGTGCATAACATACTGTACTCCTGTACTCCGGATGTTAAGCAGGTTTTGCAACAGCTTCATCAGTCCATAATACTATACACTCAACACGATACACCAAGAATATAAGATCATCACAGGCACTTGCTGTACAGGTCTTATGATCTATTGTACTACTTTCGCCTTGGGACGGTGAGGAGGTGCCCGTCTGCAACTACTACTTACGTATGACCCCTGCCTCTACATATGGCCATGTGAAGAACCCTTTCTTGCAACCATTCCCACTTACAGGACTTTGCGCTTCCAGTAGATAACTAACTGTAGAATGATTTGCTTGTTTCAACTGTGCTATGACACTATTACTATATACATTATTGGCAGAGTTGTGCCACTAGTTGACTGTATAAGTATCTCCAGGCTTTGATATGCACGTTGCACTTTAATTTGCTGATAATTTGCTGAACTAAGTAAAATTGTCCTTTATATTTGCAAGCCGGTTTGGTGTTTTGGTTTTGTTGTATTGCAATCGTTATAACACCTGATACTTTTTTTGTATACCTAAAATTACCTCTGTCACCCCTACCGCTAAACGGTGTAAACTATTTCTCTTTGGGCTCCATTAGCGCATTTCATGTTCCCCCTTCCTCAAACTGGCCAATAATGACATGGGGCAAAATGAACCAACCCTTATAATAATGTTGTTTGTCTCGGCTTGTGGTGATCATACAGGCCTGTCCATTGAACCTGGTTCCTGTTATTATTCTAGAGTCTAGACCAACGATTATCAATTAGCTAAGTACTGCAGACCTGTTTTTCAAAAGCCAAACCATAAATCCCCTACTTTTGAAAACTATGATAGCTCTATGGTAGTTTTTGTTATGAGAATAGTGTCATGCATGGACCCCTGGGGTCTGCAGACCACCAATTTTGGTTAGATCTCCTGCCTCCCAGAGTGTCCTTAGGCTCTTCTGCCCCAGAGCAAGACATGAGGACCCAGACTACCTAACAAAATGGCTGAAAACCTCTGTATGTGCAGAATATGTCAGGTCTCTGCACGTGCTCAGATCTTTGACATATGCATTGAGTAAAATGCACCCACACATTCCTCATTTGTTATAGTTTGGTGTCGGTCTATGGCAGGCATATGTAAACTTGGCTCTCCTGATGTTTTGAGTCTACAACTCCCATCATCCCTAGCTAACAGGACCAGTGGTCAGGGATGATGGGAGTTGTAGTCCCAAAACATCTGGAGGGCCAAGTTTGCCTATGTCTGGTCTATAGCGTACACACAGAGACTGCAACTGCTCTCTGTTCCTTCCTTATCAAATGACTGCTGTGAAAAACCAGCCTGTGTACACACACACACACACACACACACTTCCACCATTTGACTGTACAGTTCTGACAAATCATGAATGATATCCCAAGCATTTCATTTCAATGTTTAGCTTAAGATGTGTGAGGGGTGAATTCATAAGCAGTTATGGGAGGCGTTGTGTTTGATGTGGAACTTATCATTCCAGTCTCACTGGGCTTTGATCCTACATTCTGCTGGCTGGTTCAGGGGAAATCATTTTGCCTGTCTTCACATAAAATGTACATGTGCTGCCTACACTGTAGCTACAAGCAATCCCATCTTCTTATTAACTTTGGGTGATGTAAGCAAAGGGCTTCATTAAGATCCTATCATGTCTCCCCCTAGTTTCTTTTCCCGCTAAAGCTGTGATGTTTCCACATCACAAAGCAAGTGCTCCAACCACTTCATTATTTTGCTTGAAGAGCAAAACTATGCATTCACCAAAATCATGTGGTAGAATTATTTCCTTACTGTATAACATCAAATATATGGGAGGTGTGTTTTAAGGATGGTATATTTATTTTTAAAATAATCTCTTCTGCATATACAAAATAACATATAAGGGCAGAACCTATCCCTCAGCTGCCTAATGTTTATTATCTATTAATTTAAATGTTGGGGTTCTTTAAAAAATAAATAAATAAATACCACTTACCTGTAGTGTAAAGTGGGAAATTGCAGAAAGATGCTGTCACATGATTTTGCTAAAGAGCTGCATTCAACCATAGTCTCTTAGACATCAGGTAACACTGCATAAAACAAAATACTGTATTACTTACACACACACACACACACACACACACACACACACACACTTTATTCTATCGCAAGAAACATGAGGAAAAGGGTAAACAGCAGCTATTTGTATTTTGGCTAATTGTGGCATAATTTCCCTGTAACACACTTCGTCATTTTTATGGCTACATTTAATCAGTATTATTTAAATTAATAATATCTCATTTACATAAGAAAGATAAAACGAGTTCTGTGAGGCAAGGAGGCTTTTCAAACTTATGGGCTGTGATAGGACAATGGGGGGGGAGCAGAGGGTGTGGAACCAATCGTAGAATGGGCAGACATTGTGTAAACTCCTTTACTGTGGAAGTACATATAGCTCTTCAGATCCTACCCAATGTCTTGTTGGACAGAAATGCACTGATTTTGTGTGTGTGTGTGTGTGTATAAAATCTAAGAGAAAAAGAGGGAAATCTCAAGTAACTGAAGGGTACCTATTTTAATTGCATGCCATTTGTTATATTTCCTTCAGGTGGTTTTAGTAATAAAAGGATTAGTGCGGCTAAGTTTTCCCCCCATTAAAGTCTCTGGCTAATTAATATATTATCTTAGTATTAATGATCTGGCAATTTTTGACAAGTGAAAGGCATGATGGTTACTAACCATTACCTTTTATGATAATCTTTAATAGTAATGTGTTCATGCATCCATAAGTGTCACAGCAATCACCTGCCGAAGGAGGTGGAATTAGAATAATTGAGTTGTAGAGTTGGAAGGCACCTTGAGGGCCATCTAGTCCAATCGCCTTCAATGCAGGAATCTCAACTACAGAATCCATTAGAAAAAGGGATTTAGAGAAGAAAACAGACAATTTGGTGTTCTAAATTTAGAAGGATGGCAAAGTCAGGTATATCGAAAAGGGTCCATACCTGCCTCTAGCTAACATTCTCCAGCAGGATGGGTGTTTAGTGTTACTGCTTTCTCACCATAATGTGCCCAGCCATTCCTTTTACAGATTGCGGACAGGCACAGATGTGTATGTAGACCCACACAAAATAGTAAACCAAGAAGCTTGGCTTAATAATCTATACTGTGCACGCAGCCCAATCACTTCTGCTTCACTCCTTCCTTTTGCATGAGTGAGTATATGAGCCAGGAAGAAGAGAGCTTAGTATGATATCCAAATACAGGATCATGGATTGTTTCGCCTTTACAAGCCAAGATATGTAAACCAACATCAAAACTTGGTTAGAGGCTGGCTAGTAGTCCTGATATGTTAGATAGAAACAAACAACAATCCTGGTCTCAGAAGGAATGCTAAACTCTCTGTTTCCTGATTTGCCTACCTGAGTGAAGCTGGAGGGGTGGGCTGCGTGCACCAGCATACAGCTTGCGCACAGTATGATTTATTAACTCAAGGTCTTTAGCTTATTATTACGTGCAAATGCAGCAGTGGTGTACTGCAGTCAGAAGCACACCAAAAAAAAATCTTAAATAGAATGTACACTATGCTAATATGCTCTTTAATTTACAGCCTACAGGGCAACAATTTTATTTAAATAATTATCCTGGAACATTGACTCATTTCCCTGCACTCTTGCACTCCTGTTCTTTCCCTTTCCAGCTAGCTCATTATAATTTCATAGATGCCCTTTGATGTATGAGCTAGAATTAAAGGGAGCAGATACGGAAAACTTCAAAGAGGAAGAGCATACCCTGCCCCATAACCCAAAGTGCCCTGTCTGCTGATCCTCAGCCGCTTGTCTTGTCATCTTGGATGTTCCATGGAGAAAGACACATGGGGATTCACAATAATACTAAATCAGAAGTGTACAAAACCTACAGGCAGTATAGCTTGAAGCAGGTCTCATTTCAGAAGCCGATGGTAGATATCTGAAATTAGGAGCCTAGCAGCAAAAACAGCAACGTGTGAGTTGGAGAGAACAGTCAGCTGAAACGAAGGCTAACAATGCTGGGTAGAGAATATAGCAGAAATAAATTATGGTAGGGTCTGATGCAGGGTTAATGGAAAGGCAGAGGAGGGGATTAAGTGGCTGACAAAAAAGGACAAGTGGGATTAACCTGCAACAAAATGCTGCAAGGTGGACCACTCATTCATTGTTTCATAATACCACATTCTATCACACCATCATCTAATGTTCTGTAGTCCCTGAGCAAATGCAGTCCTCAATGAGTTGTTTTAGTGGTTTACCTGAGCATGCTGATATTTCATATTTATTTCTCAGTAACCCATTTTTTGCTATATAGCCATGATAGCCCAACATTTGTGTTCAATATCAGCCTAGATCAGATACAAAGAACATGTGATCCTCTAGATATTGCTGGACTACAAGTTCCATCATTCCTGGCCATTGGTCAAGCTGATGCTGGCTGAGGCCAATGAGAATTAAGAGTCCCGTCTGGAGGCCACAGGTTCCCCCATCCCTGGGATAGATGAAGGGAGTTGCTACTGAGCTGTGGTTAAAAGATAGTTCCAGAGAGAAACAAAGATTTGTGGGAGAATTTTATAAAGCAGCCAAGGCTTCTAAGCTCTTTCTGTCTAAGATCTCAGCTGTACAAATCAGATGCCAATCAATGAAATTAATGAAATATTTAAATCCTTTTTGAGAGCTGAAAAGCACAACATAAAATCATAACAATGAAGGAAAAAGAGGAGGTGCAGCACTGAAGGAATGTTGGCAGAAGACCTGCCAGGGATAGAATGCAAGTTAGCAGATGAAAGGTTGTGGTATAATCAAGGCATAATTATTAACTCATCACTTTGCAGCCACAGGTCTGCTGGTGGTGACATGCACCAGTGCTCAACAATGAACAAATATATGAACTGCCATTGGTAGAAAATTTGCAGTTGAGAGAGGTTTCTGCTTCCATGCTTGGAGATGTTGATATTTCTACAACAGAAGCATTTCAGGGAAGACACCTGGATTCAATGGAAGAAATTAGAGCCACCTACACTACAGAAACTGGTTTAATTTTCTCTCTCTTTAGGTACCCTTGGAAACTATAGAATCATAGAATTGCAGAGTTGGAAGGGTCCCTGGGGGTCATCTTGTCCAACCTCCTGCAATGCAGGAATCTCAACTAAACATCCATGACAGGTCGCCATCCAATCTCTGCTTTAAAAAATCCAATGAAGGAGAACCCACAAGCTCCCAAGGGAGTCTGTTCCACTGTCAAATATCTCTTACTGCCAGAAAGTTCTTCCTGATGTCTAGTTGGAATCTCCTTTCTTATAACTTGAAGCTATTGGTTCGAGCCCTACCATCCAGAGCAAGAGAAAAAAAGCTTGTTCTTATTCTCTTATTTCCCCTTATTCTCAGCATCTTCACCAAAATACACTTTCCATAATTCTTTGCAGGGAGCTATGACATTTCTGGTATTTAAGTTGATAGTTAGCTAAGTATACTTCCAGACTTCTTGAGGGAAGATGTATCACAAGTTTTCTGCTTGAGAAAGGGGAAAGACTCGTTTGTTTTCCTTCATCAGGAAGCCGTTCATTTTTTGTTCTTTGTGCAGAAAATTCTTTTGAATCTGCTGAGCGAAGCTTTGCTGCTTGTTCAATTGTCCTTACTCATTTGAATAGGACTGGCCCAAAGATGAAAGTACTGCTATTTTGAGATCCATGATCAAGAAAGGAAGAAAGAAAGAAGTTCCCCCACCACTTGTTACCCTGCTGCTTTTGTGTATGGCCCCTATAGGGAGCTTGGCATAAGAGAGCCCCCCCCCACCAGCTAGGACTGAGGTGCATGCTAGCAAATCCTCTTGCATTTGTCACATATAAGCAGGGAACGCTTTTCACTATGGGGCCATGATCCTAACTGGCATTGCCAGTGAACTAAATAATCATTCATCCATGTCTCTGGCTGTTCCTTTGTTTCTCTCATTAAACGTAGGAGCCTGTCTCCTCCTGCTGCTATTGTCCCCGTTTAATTAACTGTCATCCAACTGCACAAAAGGATCTGTCATAATAAAGCTACATTTAAAATTCGCAGGTACTGTTTTAAACATGACAGAGATACAAATGCTAAATTTCATAAATGTAGCAAATTTAAGCAAGATAGTAATCAGAAAGATCAGAATATGCACAAAGGGAGCATCCATGCTTGTAATGAGGCCAAAGAATGAAATAGCCCAGTTGTCAATCCAAATATATATTTTTAAAGAAATCCCAATTATAATTAAATGTGGGAGAAAATAATAGACTTTGAAATAATGGGAAATCATGCCATTAAAAAAGGATGCTGCAGAGAATTAGTGTGGTATAATGTTGGACAATGGCTGAAGAGGCCAATCCCAACCCAACCATGATGAAGCTCGCTGGGAGACCATGGACTGATCACTCTCTCTCAGTGTGACCTGCCTCACAGGTTTGTTGTTGTGGGGATGTCCATGTATGCAGCCACGAGCTGCTTGGAAGAAATGTGATAACGAAATGAAAATAAAGTCCTAGCGACAAAGCACTGTAAACAGACACCAAACAAATACCGTACATACAATCAACAGTACTTTTTTCTCCAGTGCCAGCCAAACTGTACTAACCCTTTGAAAATTAAAGAAAAGATATGGTCAAGGAAACTAATCATTGGGTTGCAGTCAATGGTGGCTTTAGCTGATTCCCCTTAGCCACAAAGCCTTCTGTGGCACATTCTGTTCTGTTCCGTCACAACCCTTGAGTCTTAGAATCTTAAGCAGGTAGGGAGATTGGCTAAAATTGGGTATCTAGACAGAGGCGGAGGTAGGTGCTCTGGCACCTGGAGCGGCACACATGCTGTGCACCCAGGGGGTGGGGCTAACTGCCCGTGGGGGGGCTAGCCACCCACGGAGAGCTGAGAGTGTCCCTGGGTGTGTGCCGCGAGCGGCCCAGGGGGGTAACATGAGCGGTGAGCAGCCCAGGGGGCGGCACAGCAATGTCACCCCCCTCAGGGATGACACCCGGGGCAGACAGCACCTACTGCACCCCCCTAGGACTTTCCTCCACCAGTGTATCTAGATCTACACAAGTATGAGTGCTTTCCACTACGTTTAGCAAAAACTATGATTGGCTACAATCAGTTGCATGAACAAACCTGGAAGTACACTTAGAGAGTACATTCAATAAATAAATTCCAGTCATTTGACAACACGTTTTCCAGCTGTGAGCAGAAACTGCCTGTTGAGTCCCTTACATGCTCAGCTCAGGTGAGAGTGGAGCTGTGAGCAGCCACCTGTTAATTGCCCCCGCGTATCTGCCATGATTGCTGATGTGCTGACCTTACACTGATATGGGCTTCGTGAAATGTGAGCAAACTTGAGAGAAATACTGTTTGTTAAGTCCTGTCAATTGCCACATGTACTTGGGGGTGAATGCCTCAGAGAACCCAGGCTTGGAGGTAATCTAAATGCCACATTGACGATAGCAATAGTGAACCAATGCCCACATACTGTCCCGTTGAAATGCAATTTATTTCCTTTATTTTTCTTGGTCATTTCCCCCCTACATCAGAAGTTGTTCTATAAAAGTTAATTTACAATCTAGTGTAATTCCAAGGTCCACTGGATTTTCACAGCATTCAGGTATTGCATGATCTCTTGAGACCCACTTTCTGCTTGGTCTGATGATTTTTCCAATGAAAACCTCACAATTGGTCCTTACTAGAACTAATGCCCAAGGACCATGCACAACCAAATAGTCTCCACAACAAATTACTATGTCCAAAAATATTGCTCATTGAGTTGTGCTACAAAAATAATCCCTCATGGCAGGCATTCCAGCCGATCATTTCTGTACATGTGAAGTATATGTGACAGCACAAAGCCCTCTGGAAAGCAATTCTATTAGCAACACTAGCACTTCAGACCTTGCATCTCAGCAAAGAGATGCATTCTTCAGCAGAGAATAGAAGTTCTGGAGCAATGATCTGTTCCTCACACTTCTTGCCAATTTCATTAAGCATGCCAGCATTTCAGAATATGATAGGCAGATGACAGATCAAGAAATATTTATCCTGCGATTATGAAGGTTTCAAACACTCACCCTTGATGTAATCAGCTAAATGGTTTTTTGACTAAAGAACTAGTTAGCGGCCATTAATCCACAAAATTCCCACCTCTTACCTTTCTCTACCATTTATCCTCTACTTAATTATAGTGTTCTTTATAACAAATCACTTTTATTGTATGAAGAGCCACTTAACCTTGTCTTCATTCTTCACATCCTACATGTCTGGAAATAATCTAAAAATGTGCTGTATGAAAAGGTAATTTGTTTTTTAAATAAAATATCAAAATGGAAAGAATTTTTGTCATATGTATATAAAAACAATATTCATTTAGAGTCAACAAGATCAGAGGAACTACTTTCTGCACATGTACTTCTGAATCACCCAGGAGTTTATTCATGATACCATGGATAGAACAAGCAAGCTCACAACAAATCACATGAAAGAAATTGCCGAGTCACCAAGCATTAGTAATCACACAAGTTGCATTGAAGTAATGAAACAATAATATGGTGTTCAATGGAAGAATTGTTAAAGAACTTTACTTGCTAATAAATGGAGAAAATACAAGCCGATCTCCGAGAAATGCCAGGGTTTGGTTTCCTTGGAATGAGGGACAGCAGAGATTGTGGTGTATTTATTGTAGATGGTTTATTTACACATATACACAACCCAAGCCTAACCTAAGTGGAAGGGCTCATAGCATTAACATCCCAATAAGGTATTGCCTCTCCCATAGCCACAGCCTTAGATCCCAGCAGAAATCAGGCATGGCTCCATCTCTCAGCTGCCCAGCTTGCTTCTTGCTTCTACTTATCTCACACAACTCCACTCTGGCTTTTGTTTTTCCAAAGAACAGACAGCAGAGGGAGGGAGACCCACCCATTTGTCCTCTGGGACAGAGCCGCTTCCTATGTTATCTTAACAGCCCATAATTAGTGGGCCATTACCAGGAAACTTGCCTGGCTATTGCAGCAATTGAATCCTGTTGGATGCAGGAAATAGAAGGCACTCAAGCATACAATGCCTGGTGTGTTCTGATCCATGGAGTCACGAAGAGTCGGACACGACTAAACGACTAAACAACAACAACAAGCATACAGTTTATCTACCTACCCCCACAACCCATAACACTATTTTTCTTGTATACAAATCAGCAGTGCTTTTTTCGGGGGGGGGGATGCAGGGGTACGCATACCCCTAAACAATTTGTGAATCTTTGTACTTTTGTCCATTTACTGTATTTATTTTTTACGATTTGAACTATAAAATGGTGATTTTCTTGAGTCAAAATGAGAGTAACCCTAATCATTTTTTAAAGGAAAAAAGCACTGCAAATCAGAGATTTTAATAATATCCCAAAGCCCACTCCTTTTATGCAGCAGTTTCTCCACTCCAAAACCTGTTTTTCACTCTCATCCCTTTAAAAATCAGATATACATAAAACACACCATAAAATGTAAAGGTTTAGAAAGTGAATGAAATAAGATTCATGTGGCAGTGTGTTTATTGGACATAAATAGAATCTGATTCCCACCCTCACCCCACACCCTTTAACTTAATATCCCTTGATGGATTAGTGTTATAAAAGCAAACACTAGGAGGTAAATTTTCTGTTATAGATTATGGACAGCGTAAGTGTACACACCGCACAGGTATACGAATCAACAGCTTAAGAAAGAATGAATCAGTAAATAAGCGAGAGATTGTGTGGTTCTTCTTATAACCCAAAAATAAATAAGAAGAATAATGAAGAATTTGTTATAAAGTTTGGATCCTAAGATAAGTAAACCAAAGAAAGTACACGAAGAAGGAAAGCTCACTTGCTGTCTCCTGTGCCCTCTGAAAGGTCTCTATGGCATGGCAGGGGGCTCCTAAAGTATATGAGATAAGGGATGGAAGCTAGACACATCAAAGAAGCGTTTCAGTTAAATGTGTTGTAAATTTAAACAGAGAAAACAGGTACAGAAAAATGGGACTCCACAGTACCATCTGGTGACACAATGTTATATTACACATGCAACACATAAATTGCTTTTTCTTTACCAGTCTAGCTGAGTCCAAGGTGTGGGGAGGCCTCCTGGGGGAGGGGAGGATTGCCCAAAGTTGTGCTATCTGATCCCATGACCACTAGCTTGTGGGGTATTGCTGGGTTCCATCTGGTCTTTCATGCATTTTAACATCTACATGAAAACTACTAGGAGAGGTCATCTGGAGGGGTTGGCTAATGTGTCATCTACAGGCATATAACTCTACATACCATTCCCATCTACTAAATCCAGAGAGACAGTGGAGATGACAAACTAGTGACTTAAGGCAGTTCGGGAATGGATCAGAGCAAATAAAATTAATTCAGATAAGCCTGAGATACAGTTGATTACTACTTTCAAAAAGGACGTAGGGAAAAATTTGACATGCAAGTGCACACCCTACATTTAGTGTAAAGAGAAATTTGGTCCTTGGGCTACCTATAGATGTAATAAATAAATACATATGTATTAATAAGGATTACTTTACTAGCTCTGATCAACATCCATTCCATTTCCAACAGTAGCCTGGAAGATGCCTTTAAATGTTCACAAACAAACAAAAGTGATGTTTACACCTTGTCTGTCCTTATAATCTGGCAATTAGAGGTATTCACTATCTTTGGATATAATGTCAGTAACCATTAAGAGACCTATTCTCCTACATGATGGAATCCATTTTGAAATGTATCAAGGCTTTTAAAAAGCCTTTTAGGCTAGTGGCTTTCAGAGGTGAACTCCATAAGTTAATTATGTGCCATCTGAAGAAATGTATCCTTTTGCCTGTACTGAACCTGCTAGCTACCTCCCAAAAACATTACGAGAATTTTTCACATATAAATCACTAAATGTGTGCATCAACGTCTGATGTGCCATTCATTTACCATGTGTGATCATGGTGCAAATGAAAAGCAGGAGACATATATCTAACAATATCTATCTATCTATCTATCTATCTATCTATCTATCTATCTATCTATCTATCATCATCATCTATCTATCTATACACACAAACAAACAAACAAACAAACAGTTCTGAAAATTTGTTTTACCATTTGCATGACAAAAATCTGAAAAGCAAAAAAAGGACCCCACTCCCATCCTTTGGAGATGGCTTCTCTGAGCTTCAGCTTTTCTGTTGTAGCCTTGACGTACTCCACTAGCTTGCTGTGAGAATAAAAATTCTGCACATTTAATGAGCTACACAAACAATAAATAGAGTAATCAAGGGATTCAGATTTAGACTGACTGGGCATTTTCCCAGTAATCTCCTCAGAAGACAAAGGAACTGACTGACAGTTTTTAAATATATAGGAATTTGTTCTTTTAGGAGGAGCATGGTGGAACTTTTGAATAATCATAATTTATTTTAAGTTTTAATCTGTCATTTTTCAGCTTCACAGTCTTTGGCAACTGGATCAGCATAGCACAAGGAGAAATGCCAACAAACAATTTCAGTTGCTTGCCTATTCTCCAGCCCACCCTCTTCTCGACTACTCTACTTTCCTTAAAGCTATTAACAACCCATAAAAACAAATTGTGTTGCCTTTGGAGTGCTCGAAAAGAATAATTCTTATTAACATCTGCAAGATTATGGGTGCTTTCCCTTCCTTTTCCCAGTTCATGCGTGACAGCTTAGGAAGGCTTGATTGTTTAGCTCTTAATAAATTGCTCTAAATGTCTCTGGAAATAGCTTAACATTTCAAAACATAACAGAAATATCATGTAGCAACATAGTGTATATGAAGATAGATGAACATGAATGAAATGGGGAAACAGAGCAAAATATGGCATATTGGTCTTTGCAGAGGATCAACTATTCATTTAAGACTTGCTCATGTAGGAATCAAGATGCAGCCAACAGTCCTCTTCCAAAAGACCCAGTATAGTGTGGTAAATTTGGACCAGAGAGGCTATTCTTCAAATCCTTTGTCTCTCATGAAGCTCCCCAGTTGGTCTTGGGCCAGTTACACTATTGACGTAAACTATCTTCACAACTTTGTTGTGAGTAGAAAATATAACAAATTCTTTTTGGCACCTACTGAAAATATCTTTAGGCAAGCCTATGGAGACGTGTAGAAGCTGTTATATGTTTTAATCTGGTTTTAGCTTATTATTGGTTTTAAATTTTTTTAATGTTTTAAATACTTGTTTTTAAGTGGCTTGTTCAATGATAATTGTATTATTTTTATACTTTTCATGAATCACTTTGAGGTTTTATTACAATCAAGTGGCAATCCTTGTAATATGCAAGTAGAGAATCAGTGGAGGCAGAAAGCAGGCACTCACTCCTATAATATTATTGCATTCATATCCCACCCTTTTCTCCATAAAGCTCAAAGTGACTGACACAATAACCCTGTGAGGTAGGTTAGAATGAGAGTGACTAGCCCAAGGTCACCCAATGAGCTTCATGGCCAAGGGCAGATTTGAACCCTGGTCTCTCTGGTCCTAGTCCAACACTCTGACTACTACTCCATGCTGGTTCTCTCTTCCTACAAGTCAGAAGATCCCCATTGTTTCACATCAGATCTCTAGAGAGGGGGCCTGTACATCCAACACTGCTTCTGCCAACTTCACAGCTTTCTCTGTTTGCAAATTCAAAACTACTGTGCTTCATTTGCCATCTGCCAATAGGCCCTGCAGGTGAAATATCCATAGTCATTAAAGAACACAAAGGTTCTTTTCTGTCAAATTCCCATCTGAAGTTATTTTAGGCAAAGGCAAAGCTATCATGGTACACATGGTAATCGAACAGCAAACGCACAACAATTTGTGTAACTCATTTCCCTGCTGGTCTGAAAGCTCATCCTCTTTTGCTAGCATGAAGAGATCAGCAACACTATTAAATTGTGTTTTTTCCTCCAACAGAGTTAAATATCCATTGTATTTAATTTTCTCTTTCATTACACATGCCACGTTATCCATTTAATACCAACACAAAAACAAATAGACAAGTGAAAGATTTGCTGATAACTTTCATTGGACAGAATTTTAGAATTACTTCTTCCTTGTGCTGCAGAAACTCACCTATTACAAATTGTGGGATAAGCAGTGTGAGGGAACTTGAAGCACTCCAGATGTTGTTGGAATACAACTCCCAGCATCCCTGACCACTGGCTGGGGCTGATAGGAATGAGTTCAACAGCCATGTGTTCCCCACTGGCAGCCCATTATTTAGGTTTTTAGAGAACACAAAGAATGTAAAATGGCAAAGAAACACAAAAACACACCGTTCTGACCTAGAGCATGTATTGAGCTAGGCATGTGTGAGGATCCTTTGGTCCTTCAGATGTTGCTAAACTACAACTCCCCTCAGCCCCAGCAGCATGGGCAATGGCCAGGGATGATGGGAGATGCAGTTCAGCAATATATGGAGAATCAAAGGCTCCCCACACCTGCTCTAGGTAAGAGAATAGACAGGTCATTAACAGCTTGCTTCATAATAGGCCATCCATAAGAGCGAAGAAACAGTGTGAGAGTAAACGGTCAGCTTTCACCATCTCCATGACTGAACCGAAAGGACATTGCTATACAGTGGTACCTCGGGTTACATACGCTTCAGGTTACATACGCTTCAGGTTACAGACTCCACTAACCCAGAAATAGTACCTCAGGTTAAGAACTTTGCTTCAGGATGAGAACAGAAATCATGCTCTGGCAGCATGGCGGCAGCAGGAGCCCCGTTAGCTAAAGTGGTGCTTCAGGTTAAGAACAGTTTCAGGTTAAGAACAGACCTCGAGAACGAATTAAGTACTTAACCCGAGGTACCACTGTATTGGCTAGCTACTTCTGGCAAGACTTAGCTGAAAACCAGCTCCGGGGCAAAATATGAGCCAAGATCGAAGAACAATAGGGCAGGCAATATAGTTTCAGGTGTTTTGATACTGCTTGAAGGCAACCGTGTTCCCTGACCCATTCAAAATGGAGGCAATTTTGGCCAATGCAGGTGCATGCTCAGATGATTAAATGCAAGTCAGACAACACTATACTGTATATTCTCAACACCAGGTGACTCTTTTGTTACAGATGTACAAACCTCATTCAATCTCTTCAGAAAAACCCTTGCTAGAGTTCATCTGGACAGATAACTCAAACTCATTCCTAGTATTTACTACAGTTTAGCTGCCACCCATTCATCAAAAGCCCTTTAAAACATCAACAAACAGCAAACAGATTTAACAAACAGCATAGGTGATAGGACTCCATGGACTGATACATACAGAATCTGTAGCTGGAGCCAGAAATGCAGCACTAATGAGAAAAGCCAAAGAGCATGATAGATTTTCTCTGGACGTTTTCTTCTGAGCCAGCAAAACAGGCTTCAAAGTGGGATTGTTTTTTGCCAATTTCTAGTTGCAGTAGGAAAAAATGGTCATTTAGAGCACCAGTGAAAGAATGCTATGGACTCAAAGCTTATGACTTTGTTTTCTTTAAGTCATATCTCTGATCTCTTCTGTTCTTCTCCAAAAAGAAAAACTGATACGGCATCATTAAAAGCTGTGCCTGAGGTTTACAATTCTCACATGCCAAATACAAAGGACCATAGTTTCAGCACAGGCCTCCCATTTGTAATCAAGTGACTAATCTAACTGTGATCAAAAGGGGGGTTTTCACACATTCCTCCATGTACAATGAATTATGGCTGGCTTGAAAACTTCTCGTGCATTTTCTTCACCCACTCTCCACCAATTACTGAGAAATTGCATTTGAAAATTTTATCCAATGGAACAATAAAATGGGACCTATGGACGGGGCACAGAGTTTTTGTTATCCTTTCCTTAATTTTGAGGTGGCTGATGGGTGGCCACAAGTGCCCTTTCTTTCACTGTACGAATAATCTCTCCAGTGATCTGCACTCAACCTTTCCAGATGCCCCGGGAAAAATATCATAAAGCAAATCCTCCCATGGGCATTTTTCAATCAGGAAGTGTGGGCAGTCAGTATCGGAAAATGTTTACAGAAAAAAAGAACACACACACCCTACTCTTGGCCACTTCAAAGATGAAATAACCTCAAAAGTCCACATTAGGGATATCAGAGGAAGCAGGTGGAAATAACTTGACCCTTTTTAAGGAATGGACACTTGCTATTAATGCTTTCCCCCTTAATTCTCTACAACAGATTTTTTCTTTCTTTCTAAAAAGGACATTGTTAGCATCCATCTGTTTCAAGAGACAATGGAAGAGTATGCCATCAGGGGTAAAATCAAACTGTTGGAGTGTTATAGTGCCCGCTGTGGCTGTAGAGACTGATATGGGAGAGACAAGTTTTGTTGCAGCTGGGGCAGATGAAAGCATCTGGTTGTGCTGCTGTGGATGCACCAAGGCGTTTCTTCTCTCTGCGCTCCTCCCAGTGGTCATTCCTCCTCTGGTCACTGCTGTGGAAACACAACTCGACTGTCTCCAGGCACTGCAGTCATCTGCAAGGAATTCCTACACAGAAGGTTAACATTGCCAGCTTTGATGTCACATTTGTAGACATGTTTAAAAAGACACATGCGGTAAACTGCATTGGAATAGGGTTGCCATACACCTGCAATTTCCCAGACATAGCAGGGATTCCGCTGTCATAAACTGTGTCCAGTGCTTGGTTGCTTTTCTCCTTTTTGTTTTTTGTTAATTTTGAGCAAGTTGTTCATTACTAGAAGTATCCTATATTTACCAAGGCTGCAATCCTAACTATGTCTACTCAGAAATAAGTTCGGTTGAGTTCAATGGGGGTTACTTCCAGGTAAGTGAGGTTAGGATTGCAGCCTTAATCTGCTTCCTACTGTGTTTTTTAAAACAAATACAATAGAATGCATCATTTATTATTGTTCTTTTCACATGGAAAGAAGCGATCATTTTTATTACCTGTAGCCTTTGAGCCTCTTCATCAGAATGAGAACCATATAGATTTGACTGCTCAGTTTTAACCATCCATTTCCAAGTAATTAAACCATCCATCTCCAAAGTAATTTAGACATGAATTATCTTGAGCATTATGTTTCAGCAAACACACATAGACAGTGGTACCTCAGGTTAAGTACTTAATTTGTTCCGGAGGTCTGTTCTTAACCTGAAACTGTTCTTAACCTGAAGCACCACTTTAGCTAATGGGGCCTCCTGCTGCCGCCGCGCCGTTGGAGCACTATTTCTGTTCTCATCCTGAAGCAAAGTTCTTAATCCAAGGTACTATTTCTGGGTTAGCGGAGTCTGTAACCTGAAGTGGATGTAACCCGAGGTACCACTGTATAACCATTTTATTTATAAAATATTCATTTATTATTAAATTTGTATACCGCCCTTCATCCGAAGAGCTCAGAGTGGTTCACAGCATATGCATTTATGAAATAAAATATTAAAATAAAAAGGCCTTTATATGTAGTTAAGTGGCATTACATGAGTGAAAGAGTAATTTATGCAACTCAGAACTCAAAGAACAAAATATCAGCAGGGTGCTAAACTGAGCTTCTCCGATGCCTGAGTGACAGGATTAAGTTAATACCGAACTGCAGAATCAAAATAGTGAGGCTTCAATCTCAAATTGAATTCAGTGGGACTTAGTTCTTAGTAGACATGGTTAGAATTGCAGTTACAGATGACTTTGTGATGGGTCACTAGCCACTTCATTAATTTTGTCTTTAAGTAGCCACAAGATTCTTTTTTGGTTTTGCTGCAAAAGACTAACTAAGCTTCTCCTCTGAAAATTCATTACTACTTGAAGAGCAACTGTAACCAACAAATTACGCTAGTAGGACTACAAGAAGTTTTGTAAGGAGGAATGTATGAAATATTGCAAAGAAGAGAGACATTAGTTATGATATTTAAATGTAATAGTGAAAGTAAGAAATGCAAAGATTGGAAAATTTTCAGATGTGATTGATGGAAGTCAAAAAATTGTATAAGATATAAAAGTATGTTTAATAATTGTTGAAAATGTTATGTTAAAAAAACTAATAATTTTTTTAAAAAAGAAAAAAGAAAATTCATTACCTTTTAAAGAGAATGCACAAGGAAGATAACGGATTTGTAAATATCTGTTGATAGGTGAGATATGCATGTCCATTATGTGTGTGTGTGTGTGTGTGTGTGTGTGTGTGTATGCACTAGCAGAAAACAAAAAGTAAAAAGCATTTGAATAAAATAAAATAATTGCAGTGGAATGAAAAATGGCAGAAAAAAGTGCGAATGAATGTTAGTATGGATTGCAGCTCATTTGTACATCCCCACCAAAATTCTGGAGAAACCTCATTTGCAGAGAGAAGAAAACTTGCAAAAATTAGAGGGCATATTTTGGCATAAACACATGCAATGAGAAGAGGAAAGTTGGGCAGAGACAATAGTAATCTCCTATAATATTGTTTATTTACAGCATCTGATTCATCATATATTATTACAGACAATAAGTATGCACAGGTATCCATGTTTCCTGCCAGAAACATCCTGTGAGGCTGTCATTAATACTTGCATTGGACCTGGTTCTGTTTGCAACGCTGGGATGTGGGAAGAAAAAATATATTGAACTGCTAATTTATTTTGTTTCTTTACCACATTTCCATACTGCTCTGTAACAACATTGGGTGGAAAAATAGATTTCTGATTAATTAAATATTGCCTATTCTTAAGAAATAAATAAAAACCAGTCTCAACAAATATTGAGCACATCAGAAAGGGAGGGAGGGGGAAACAACACAGAGATAATTCTTTGAAGAAATGTACAAGAGGTCATTGATAGGTGCAGAGAATAAAAATCAGCAATTTATATGGAAAACCACTTTCTAGAGAATTCAAATACTTTGTGCTTCACTAGCATTTCTTTTCATTTCAACATAATCTTATAGCCCAGCACTTTCAATAAAAAAGAACAAAGAAGTCAAAAGACTGAAAGACTAAGTAAAGAAAAGAAAGATCAAGGGACAATCAATGAAAGAAATGTGATCATTAATTTATCTAATTGGACTGTGAGGGGGGGGAGGAGACATGGTTGTCCCAAAATGGCGATTCCTTTGATTCAAGCATGTGGCTTTAACTTCCTTTAACTTTTTTCGATTTATTTTTGGTTGATCTTATTAAATAGGCTTTGCAGTGTTAATCCAGGCAATCAGCACAACAAATCCAGCATCGTCTTCAGAGATTGGGGTGGGGGTAGAAGAGGAGATTAGATGGCAGGAAAAATGAAGAATAAAATTTTACCATGTAATAACATGTATTTCTCAAGTAGGCATATATAAGATATCATTTTGCATAACATATATATATATATATATATATATATATATATATATATATATATATAATCATAAATAATACAACTCAAAACATATCATAAATAATACAACTCATATGATATGATATGATATGATATGAGTTGACATATCATTTATGACATATCATAAATAATACAACTCAAAACATAAAAGAATAAAATAAAATAAAACATAAAAAAAATACGGATAAAAGCCCATGTTTCAGTGTCCCACAAGAAAACATAACCGTGTTATACCTCAGAAAGTCTCCTTGTGTGGAGGGGTCAATGGGCAATAGGATTGTTGTCAGAAATATTTCTGGACTGTTCATTTTTTTGAGCTTTGTCTCATACACACAGAGAGCAGACTTTGTCCATATTTTATGTGAAGGCACAAACTGCTTATCAAACAAACTTCACTCAAATCTACTTTAATTTCGAAGAGACATGTCTAAAGGGTAAAGGGGCTTCTTAAGGCACAGAAAATGCAACAGCTATGCTTTCAAAATAAGGGAAGGCTAGTCATTATTTTGTAAAAAGGTTAACACACAACAGTGTTAGTTTCACCTCCCTGAAAACTGAATTTGCTATGTAAACTATTACAGGGTGGTAAGGAGTACTGGAAATCTGATTCCACTCCTGTCGACCATCCAAATTTAACAATGAAAATATTTAAAACAAAAGGTACCCAATGATTATCCTGTAGTCTCAACAAGCTCTCTTCACTTGTTATGACTGTTGTGCTTATTAATTCATTCCCCTGCATCACACATCCTTGCTGATCCCATTCCCAACATCCACATGTGGCTGCAAGCTGCAGAAGGAAGATCTGTACATTCTGGGTTCCGAATCACTAGGAAGCCTTAATCTAAAGGGAGCTACTTGGTTGATTTGGCTAAATGCTTTTAATTGCCTCCCCATGATTGGTTAGTCTGCATTATCAGAGTTCCTGGTCTCAATGTGTCTTCTAAGTGTGTTCTAGGATGTCCTCCTCCTCAGACCTTCCCACTTAGCATAGGAAGGGTGGCGGTAGAGTGGATACACTTGGGCCATTAGAGACAAGGATGTCATGTTTCAGGGTGAAGATCTGAAGAGGATACCTACACCATAGATATGTGTGCGTGTGATGTGAAAGGGCCTTGTGTATTTAACTTACTGTGTGCGTCACACACATAGATATGAAGGAGTTGCTTTAGATGTATATATAATGTGGGAAAATATTACGTTTTGATAGATTTATGATGAAGGCTAGAGAACATAATCTCTTAATGCATCCACCTGCCACGCATAAACATTCATTCTGCAGATGTTGACATGACTGCATAGGTGGTGTTGGGCATGATGTCAGGTACATGGCTAGCTAGTGTACTCCCACCGCCATGTTCAGCGAACATGTGACCCCCAATGAGTGCAAGGGGCTATGAAATATGGTTTGCTATGCGAAAAGGTGGTAATTCTAGACAATGATTGCATAAAGTAGCAGTCATAACAATTTTTTAAGACCACCAAAGTTTTGTCAGTCTCCACCAAAGTCATATTGCCCTTTTAATTAAGAAACAAGCTGACTGGTTTTTTCTTCTTCATAATTTCAGTGTAAAGAGACACTCAGTTAAACTAACAAGCTCTCTATATTTTTAAATAACCAAAATATTGGTTTTGGCTTTAGGAAAGACAGTCTGCTAAAGCCGATTTATGATTCTCACGTGGGTTTTCATAAATCAGGGTCAGATTTTGTTCAAACTCCAGAGTCACTTATTTATTCATATGCTACGGCTTTCTAATTATTGTATCCTAAATATATACCTGCTGCTAAACTGTTGGCATGGCTCCTTATCAAAGAACATGGCTGCAATCCTAATTGATTTCAATGGGACTGAGAATGTGGTTTTGGGACTGAGGTCTGTTTCATTTATTGAGTAAAATGCTTCCCTCAAACTTCAAAAGCAAAGAGTTCAAATCCCTGTAAGAATTAACTGTTTTTAATTAAAAATACATCAAATATTGTGGAAGTTAACTAAATCACAACATTTTAAAACCTCCATTAGTTTAATCTTTCAAAAGTATCTGCCACCTAAAACAGTTTGTTTTCAGTATATAGCCCTTAGGGATTAAAAAACAAACTAGCATCCTTAGGGATTTTTTTAAAAAAATCTGGGAAGCTTCCTTTTAAACGCCTTTAAAAAATTTTTTTCATATATGGTCCTGTTACTTAGGATAGTAAATAAATGTAAGAACAATACGTTCCTTTTAGCAAAGTTGTTAAATATCTAATAACCTCAAAAACAAAACTTTTTTTAAAATGCCAATTCTACTCCCCAGGAGAACAAAGGCCTAAAGCTGGAGTTCAAACAGACTTATTGCAAAAAAGCAATTTCCAACTGTTTGGCCTAGGAGGGCAAAGTCACATTATGTTGGCAGCACAGGAGCTGCAATACCACAAATTCTTATGCCGGAGGGATTGACATGCAAAAGGCAGCTCCTTCCCACGCCAACTCTGTTGCACTTTCAGAAACAACAACACTGATGTTGGCAGGAAGTGTACTGTTTGCTTGGCACGAGGCCTCTCACATTACCCTGGCAATGCAGAGTGAAATGGTGCTAGTGTTACTCCTACACTGGATGTCTAAGGTGAGAAGATCACTAATGTTTCATAGCTCTCCTGTTTACCCCTTCTTTCTTTTCCAAAAACTGCACATCAAATACTAGTAAGTGCAATGATGACCCCAACTTTGATGATCCCAATGATGACAACCTACGTTGTTAACATGATCTCAGGAGAATGAAATTTTGTTTTTTTTAAAAAAAATTATTGGTTTTTAAAATACAAAATTAAAAAACATACCACACAATTATCACAAATACATTCATTATTGGACTTCCAACAGCACCTCTGATAATCCTCCGTCTTAAACACTTCTTCTGCATTTCTTAACTTAATATTGCCTTTAGATCTCATAACATATCATCTCTCCTTCTCCATTTTTACAGTATTTCTAATGTTATCCCTCACAGAACTTCTTGCAAATCTACAAACGTTGTCTGATCATCACATATACTTTTCAAATAATCCGTAAATTTACTCCAGTCTTCGGTAAATTTCTGGTCGCACCTGTTTCGGATCCTTCCCGTTAGTATGTTGAGTTCTGCATAGTCCATTAATTTCATCCTCCATTCTTCCATCGTTGGTAATTCTTCTAGAGAATGAAATTTTGACTGGAGGAACAGCAAGGCAAAGGAGGTCAGACTCTTCAACTGCTAGTCGTTTCCTTCTAAATTATCACCCTGGCTCATCTCTGACGCCTGCCTACTTATTTAAGGGTTTATAAACCACGTCCCAAGAAAATGTTTCCAAAGTGTTGTGCAAGCAGAACCGATGGCTGAGCTCTAACATTTGTGTGCTTTAACTGACGCCACGGACAGGAATGTTACCTAGAACAGCACATGCTTCCTGCTCCAACTTGGAAACTTGAAATGGTGAGGAATTTATTCAGTCATGAGACTAAATCTTCAAAAGGAGGTATTAGACAATCATTGTCTTGTGGTAAAATGTTCCTTTCTAGTTGTTGGTGTGTTTTTTTAAGTGCACTTGTGATGAAATAGATATTTAACCACCTTCTGGAAAATGATTTGTAAGGCAAGATGAGTGAGTTTTACTGCTGATTGCTTCTGATTTACTGCTAAGACTCCCCATTACATAGAATCATAGAATTGTATAGTTGGAAGGGACCATGAGGGTCAATGAAATACTTGCGAAACCTTCAAGCATTGTGCACTCTGATCCTACACGAATTACAAGGAAGTTCCACTGAAGACAGTACCATATAATTCCACAACAGCTACAATTCAGTGATAAGGCTACTTTTCACTTGCTGGCATTCTCCTGACAAATAAAACCTGCTGGGACGTGCCAGTTGGCAAGAACCTGCTGTGTCAAAAGAGTAGGTAGCATGTTGCCTGGATCATAGGCACATGCTGTTGTCCACCTGGTTGACTTTTGGATAAATATAATGTAAAACAAGGTAAAAAGGTAAACACTGAAATGTTTTGGACAGCACCCTTTCTCTTCCAGAAGTTACATTTAACATTACTTTTCAGACCCAGAAAAAGTTGCATTAACTCATCTCCCCTCTTGCAATTCCAATCGTATGAGTGAGGGGACAACTGGGGTTTACTCATTTACCCCACACTCCCTGTTGCATTCTCAGTGATCTCTCTCTCTCGCCTTCATGTTTGGGATAAACCTTCATAGCAAAGAGTTTGCCGTACTCATGTAGGTGCCCCCCACAATTTAGAACCCGACATGGTCACAAGTACAGAAGTATATCCCAAACACATAGAAGACTGCAGAGATGGGCTACTGGTAATGTGACAGAGAGGGCAGGGGCAACAAGCCCACCCCAGCTGTCTCCCCACTCATATGAATTATGTGACAGGAGCAAGTTTATAAACTTGTCAAGTCTCCACATCTAATCACTGACTACTAGAAACAGCCCACCTGTAAAATAAGTGATGGTCCCAGCATAGCACACCACTGAATAGGCATACTGTAACCTGTAGGCCAGTTTAATGCCACTGTATCTTGAAATAGCAAAATTATAGCATCACATGCCACAGATCTGAGTAGTGAGCTATACATGGTGAGTTCTGGCACCTCTTTTTCGAGAAAAATAGAGAGAAAGACCTTGTTGGATGGGTTTTGTTTGTAGCTGCTTTTAAATCTCTGTGCCAATGTTGTGTGTACAAGTCAGAAGTCTGTCCTGACTGCTGAAATTTCTTGAGTGAAGGCACACACAGAAATACAGTTTTGTCCCTTTGTTTACAACTG
This sequence comes from Podarcis liolepis, assembly GCF_965112155.1. Taxonomy (NCBI): domain Eukaryota; kingdom Metazoa; phylum Chordata; class Lepidosauria; order Squamata; family Lacertidae; genus Podarcis; species Podarcis liolepis. The sequence goes on along the minus strand of NC_139557.1, from coordinate 65,535,559 downwards.
AGACAATGTTTTCCTCAGGACACTTGTAGCTCAAATTTGCCACTACTGTATACTGCACAGTTCATATAGGGATAAATGTTGTACTGAAAATGATGTACAGTACTGTGGAAATCCAAAGCCATCACTACAATGACTTTTAGGCTCCAGCTAGCATTGCTTAAGGCTTGTAACAATGTTTAATATTGAGTACAATTTCATTTTCAGATGCTGAAAGCTTAACTCACCACCTCACATTGCTATTTTTAAAAAAACACACACTGTTATTCAGCTAAATTTGCATCAGTAGAGAAAAAAATTGGCACTTTGTAAGAACTCAGGGCCAAGTTTATGAAATTATTTTGGAGGGGGAAAATCCATTTGACTTCAACTGCTTCAGAAAATAAAAGGAAGATTAATAACGTTGCCCTTCTTTAACCTCTCTTGCCAGCAGGATTATACAGACTTAAGCTGTAACTGACCATAACCATCTTAAGCCACACATACCTATATTAGGTGCACTGCTTGGTGCTAATACGTTTTCTTCTTTCCTGTCCTTTGATTGCCTAACCCAGGGGTCTGCAACCCGCGGCTCCGGAGCCGCATGTGTCTCTTTTACACCTTTGCCGTGGCTCCGGAGCGGATACTAGCGAGGGGAGGAGGCGCATTGTGCGCCCCAACACTCCCCACTGTGGCGGGCACTGTACTGGCTGTGATGTCACATGGGGACGGTGCGTGCGTTAGTCACGCACCGTCCCGACGTCACCTTCCCGCCTGCCCGCTACATTGTAAGGGGCATGTACGCTGGTCACTGCATTGAAAGGGGGCATGTACGCTGGTCACTGTTTTGAAGGGGAGTGAAGAACACACACACACAAAAAGGTAACTTGTTAATTCAACATTTCTATGAGGAGGAGTAATTCTGAGGGGTCAAACAAAGGAATAATAAAAAAGTGACAAAAAAAGGTTATTTTCATAATGACGAGTTTTGCGGCTCCCAGTTGTTTTTTCTTCGGAAACGGGTCCAAGTGGCTCTTTTTGTCTTAAAGGTTGCAGACCCCTGGCCTAACCCATGTTCTGACCACTGCAACTAGTTTCTGATCTAGGATAAATCAGAAATCCTGGTTAGTTGTAACTGTGGTTTTGTATCCATGCCAATGTAATGGTTAACCCTGGTTAAGCTCAGCCAGGGAAGGGTGGAAACTTGTGCTCCAGGAAAAGGCTATGGAGGGAAAGGGAATGTATGTCATAGCTCACTTCTGATCGCTTAACCATGGTTAATAAACCAGGTGGATTAAGCAAGCAACATCATTGCACCTGTATTTCTCTGTTTCTCTCTCTCTCTCGCTCGCTTTCTCTCTTTCTCTCTCAAAATACCCCACATTTAAAAGAAAATGGTAGTCGTGCTGTTGGTATTGCCCACTGTAACTCAGGATACACGATCCAGTTATAGGCCACTACCATATGAAGACCAGTTTGTTAATCAGCGAGGTAGACTTTGAAAAGCAGCTGAAGGAGGAATCTGTTAGGAAACTTTGCACAGGGTTTTTTGCAACAAAAGAGAGAAAATGCTGGGAACATATTGGGCATCTTGTCAGTCTTTGGATAAGTAATTCAGTACGGATGGCTTTTCAAAGTTAATCAGGACCCTTTAAATAGGTGTGCATTTAAAACACACCCTCATGGGTGCAATATGCATAGCTGTCAACGTTTCCCTTTTTTAAAGGGAAATTCCCTTATTCCGAATAGGATTCCTCGCAAGAAAAGGGAAAAGTTCACAGCTATGGCAATATGTATGATGCCAGGTTCTTCCATTTCCCCTAACTTCTTCAAAATACGCATTATGTTACCTACTGGTGTAGTTGCTGAAACCATTATACCACTGTTTTGAAAGCAACACTTTGAAAGCAACACAGAGTTTCATGGTTTCCATACAGCAAGAGGGCATGTATTACTTTCACAATGTGAAAACATGTCATGTTCTGGAAAAACAGTACTATCCTGATGAAACTAAGGCGTGAAAATCAACAATGTAAATAAACAAATAGAGCACCTTCATTAAAGGCAATACTGAACATGCTATTAGCATTAGTGGGGAAGAAAGTCACTGATGCAGCCAGATTGTACTCCCTATGGTGGCAAGTCCCCTAATACAACTTTTTCTGAAGTAACTACTTGGACAATGGATTCTTCACATTTCCACATCAATTGAGTTTGTTTGTTTTTTAAGTCCTCATGAAAATTCATCAACGTTTTATAGGGAATTTATCCTAATATACACATTTGTATGCACTCGTATGTTATTTTCAGTAACATATGCATTGATATGCATACTTTACCCTAGTATATACCTTTTTGTACACATTAATTGGCTGGAGAGCTGCATCGCAAAATTCAGAGATTTTGAAGAATGGCTGCCTTTCAGTTCAGAAAGTGCAAATTAGGCAGAATCATCTTTAAATGTGAACTGGGTTGAATTTCTCTTCCTTGGAACAAACTGGGTCAAGTGGCTTTTTCTATTTATGCAGCTCCCCAAATTGAAAATAACAATCGCTATGGTCTAATATGAATACAGATTAAACCAGATAATTTAGCTTCAATAAGAGCACATATGCAGCATTCTGCTTGATGAGGCCAAAGGCCCATCTGGCCCAACAGCAGCCAACCAGATGAATGTCTGTGCAGAGCTGAGCACAACAGCCCTCTCCCCACTCCCCAATAACAGCAACTGGTATTGAGAGGATTTTGTAAGGAGAGAGGTATTGAGAGGTATTTTGTAAAGTGAGAGGTAGAAGAGAAGAACGCCCAGTAATAAAACCAATACATTTGGCTGACCAGAATAATAATGGGATTCCACATGACACCTCTATCTCCTCTATCACCTCTATCTGTCCATGCCCAGCACTCCACTGAGTTTCCACACAGAGCTACTCAAAGAAGACCACTTAGTATTGCTGGCAGTACCTTCAGAGTAGAGGGTTCATGAATTGCATTCCTACTGCTACTTTTACAACTGGGATACTCAGAAGTAAGTCCAAGGAGGTTTACTTTCTAGTAATCATGCTTAAGGAGCACAGCTAATACTTCACTTTACGGCTGGCAAACAAAATGGTGGATAGGCTGGCCAGCTGAAAAGCGGGAGGGAGCTTTCGTTGGGCAAGCAACACCTGATGAAATTCCTTCTACTACACAACTATTCAACGTGTGGGAGCTCCTGCCTTCCTCCAAGTTTTCAAAATGTGCAAATTTCAGAGTTGTAAAGTTTCCAACTGTACTTTCAGAAAGCTATGCATAATTAATAATATACTGCCAGAAAAGTGATTGCGGAGGAAAATGTAGGGTGCAATTTGCGGATGAATAACTATTACACAGCAAATTCTTCAGGACTAGCACCGGCTTCTAATGAATGTGAAATGTCTAGAAAAATTGTCCTTAATAAACAATTGTAAATGGCAATCCAATGCAAAATCGAGGGATGCCATAGCAATCTGCCAGGTTCAATTTCCAGTGAGGGTATTGTTTTTTCCACTAGGAGAAGACAATTATCCTGAACCTCCCTTATGTCCAATTCCATCCAATTTACTTTCCATCAAGGGGGGGGGGAATCTTTACCTTACACTGGCTTGGTTGGTACAAAGGAAAAAGTGGGCTGAATAAATATATAGGCTTCAAGACAGATTTTCCTTTCTGAAATATAAAAGTAGTCTGGGAGAAAGTCCATGATGGTTCTATTGTGTTTCTCCACAGAAATGTAATCATCCCTAACAAAGACTTTATACCAGACTACAGCAATACATAGTCTTTAGGGGTTTGGGTGTGTGGTTTTTTTGTGGTTTTTTGGGTGCATGTGTATGGGGAAATATTTCAGTGCAGATTTTTAAGAAAGTCTTACTTTACCACCACCTGTGACTGAGATCAGAAAATTAGCTATTGAAAGGGAAAATGTGGGCTTTAATGGTATTTGTTGTGCATTCAGCAATGATATTAGCTTCAACATCATGTTCCTGGTATGACATGATTATCCAATTGTTTTAAAAGCATCTTTCAAATTCAGTTTCTAAAAGCCAAGCATTTTATGGGTCAGAAGCAGCCCTTTTTTAAAAAAACAAACCACTTTGCTGAACCAAGGATTGATTAGGTTCACAAATTAGGCTGTGGAGCAGAGGAAGCTGCACAATTCAGCTTTAAAAACCAACATCCTATTTAAATGCATTTCCATCTCTGGCCCCGACACAGCTCTTATTTCTCTTCGTAGCCCTTGTTATGGACAGACCAGAGAAGAGACAAACTATGAAATCCTAAGCCTGTTTATTCAGAAGTTTAATTGGGTTCAATGGAGTCCTTACACCCAAGTGTGCATAAGCTAGAATTGCAACCTACATCTTGCTCCTGAGTCGTTTCCAACAACTGGTGAGCATTACCATGGATTATCTGTGATAGGTCCTATGTGCACAGAGCCTAGGCTTCTACATAGAATCAGGCAGTGCTTTTTCTCGGGAGACGCGCACCCCTAAACATTTTGTGAATCTAAGTTTGGCCTCAGTGAGCGGCAGTATTTCAATATGAGTAGGAAAATGAGCGTACCCCTAAAAATCATTTTTTTAAAAAAGAAAAAAAGCACTGGAACCAGGACTTGTGTTCAGCACAGAGGGGCAGATGTCCACAGCAGAGGACTCTTGCACTTTATTAATGCTGTGCTGAAACTTGCCCTCCAGTTTCTTGGAAGTTGCATTTACCTGCAAAAGAAGCTTCCATTTTCCTACTTCATTCACAAAGCCCTTTGGAATTTCAATGAGTTCGGGGTTGAGATGGCCTTATCGTTATGAGATAGATGGCCAAAAGCTGGTACACACTGCTTTCTTTGCAGTAAACACTGTCCCTGGCAGCCACATTCTTAATTAGGCTCTCTGATCTCTAGAACAGTGTTTCCCAACCTTTTTTGGGCAAAGGCACACTTGTTTGATGAAAAAAATCTCGCGGCACACCACCATTACAGCCCCGTGACATCAGCGCGCAGCGTCACGCCGGGAGGGACGCACGAAAGTGAAAGTTTTCAATTTTTTTCCCTCCCCCTTGCCGGGGAACCTCCAAGTTTTGGGGGCGGGGGGGGGGAGGAGGCAGCAAAGCGAGGGACTGAGGGATGGCGGCAGCTGAGGCGGCGGCGGCTGTTGTGGTGGTGGCGGCGATAGCGGGCGGAGGAGGGGGCGGCGGTGGGGCCGAGGTGGCCGGCGGCGGCGGGGGAGGCGGCGGCGGGTGGAGCAGGAGGGCGGCCGAGGCCGGTGAGGGAGTAGGGTTGCCCGGGGCTTGAGGAGCCGTCGCCGGGAGTTGCTGCTGCTGTTGTTGCTGCTGCTGCCCGGACATGCCAGCCTCCTCCTCGTCCGCTGTCTCGCGCTCCTCCCTTTTGCACGCGCTGCCCCGCCGCCGCCCCATTGGCTGGGTCCTGTCAGCTGATCCTGTGTTATTTCCTGTGTGTGTGTGAGGGGAGAATGGAGAGAGAAACCTCTGCACCACCACCGCGGAGCCGCCCCCGGCTCGACGCGGATCCTCGCCGCCGCTGCCTCTCACCGCCCGCCTCGCCCGCCTCCCTCCCACGGCACACCAGCCAACGTCTCACGGCACACTAGTGTGCCGCGGAACACCGGTTGGGAAACACTGCTCTAGAATATAAAAACACCCCCCCCTACATTTTCACTTGTTTATAAGTCTGAGAAATTTTCTGTCATTGGCCACTACAGGAGATGCAGAAACAATCTGCTGTCTCTACATCACAGCCAGTTACAAATCACTTTGCAGAGCAGTTCCTACCCCCATCATTTGGGGGAGCTGTTTTAAAAAGCAAAGTAACAATGCTGGCATATAAAGCTAGGAAAGGGTTAAGCAGAATGATATCAGCTGCACCTGGCAATCAGAAGAGTCCCTCATGACCTGTTAAGAAACTTCAGAGCATAGGCTGCAGTTCTCAATATCTGTTTACCAACCCAGTACTGTATATGTATTTTCACATGCATACATTTGCAATACCTTGCTCTTCTGAATCGGTATCGATCCATCAGTTTGTTCCCTCGCTTTTAGAGCAAACAGGCTACCAAACCAGCAACGGTGAGTCTATTTATTTTCTTATATATATATTATATGTAGGTTTTATTTTCTACAGTGGAGTGGAGAAGGAAAGAGACTGAAAGGTTAGGAAAGCCTGAGGCAAGGATATTCCCTTTGTTCTCCATGTGTGCAACCTTAGAGGAAGATGCAAAAAGTAAGCAACCAAGTATTATTTGTAAAAGGGGCTGGGAATGTTTTCTGCAGAAAGAATATGTCTCTTTGTGTGTAAGTAACTGCAGTATGGTCAATCTTTCCAGCATGGAGCTGTGTAATCAATAGTAATGTTTCTCAGAATGTAGGCCAAGCCCCTTTCAGGTAGGCCACAGTGCCTGCCCCAACCCTTACCTGGGCCTCAGATTTTTGATGCTCCACTGTCAACACCACAAGTCTTAGCTGAGCAAAGGTGGCCAGGAAATGGAGAAGTTTCAGTAGGGATGTTGGAAAGAAAGGCTTCCCTCCTCTGAAGCAAAAGGGCCACGGGAAAGGTTGAAGGAAAGTAAAAATCGAGCTAGAAATTTAATGAGCTATTTTGTTGTTTAAACTCGGAATAGAAAATAAAAATAAAAGAAATAATGTGTTGTAGGAGGAAGAAATGAACGTTGCAATGTGACTGTGAAAAGAGAACAGGAGAAGAATGCTTTTTGATACATGCAGGATTGTGAAGAGAACAAGGGATAGCAAATTTTTGAGTTAGTGGATCAGCTGTGCAGAAGGGAGAGACTGGCTTATATTGCCTCCCCTGTAGTTGAACTATAGAGCAACTTGCCGGAAGGAAAATGCTTTGGCTGTCTGCAACAATGGATTGACTATTGGTAGAAGGTTATACAGTATTGGTAATCATCTGTTGATTATGTGGAATGCTTGTCTGCATCTGCCACCATTTTGTGACTTCTGGTCCTCAGTAATTTTCATCTCTCTTAAATGGGCCCTGTAGGTAGAAAGTTTGAGACCCATAACAACAGTTTGTATGCATAGGGACTGCATTTCTTTGGGTGTTGTGAGCTTTATACCTTTCTTCTTAGTTTCTCTGACATGTGAAAAACAACCACTACCACCAGCCAATGAAGGCTGCATTTCAGTGTTTTGAATTTAATCCCCTGCATATTTACTTTGAACAAAGCTCAGTGTGTTCAATAGCCCTCACTCCAAAAAGTGGTGTGTGCGTGTTTTATACCCAGACCACACTAAGGATTCGGCTACATTGGCAAAGAAAAAGCACTTTATATGCATTGAATATGCATTATAACACTGTAACACCAGGTGGCGGTGTGGAGTTCTGTTCTTGCCAATCCAATTTCTCACACAAAGTTTACAACTCGTTTAACTGAAACACTTCTTTGATGTGTCTACATCCAGCCTATGCAAGAGTTTCTGCCTAGCCTACTTCAGAGTTGGAGCAAAGATGGTAACTGATGTGATTAATAACCATTTTTATAACTTGGAGACAAGCAGTACAGTGATACCTTGGGTTACAAATGCTTCTGGTTACAGACGCTTCAGGTTACAGACTCCGCTAACCTGGAAGTAGTACCTCAGGTTAAGAACTTCAGGATGAGAACAGAAATCGCGTGGCAGCGGGAGGCCCCATTAGCTAAAGTGGTACCTCAGCTTAAGAACAGTTTCAGGTTAAGAACAGACCTCCGGAACGAATTAAGTACTTAACCCAAGGTACCACTGTATATTTCAGTAGTAAGTGGCAGAAGTCTGCAGTGCGGCAAAGATCTCCAGCCCTGGCAAGATTAAAGTATGCTCACTTTCTCCTGTTGTACCTGCTTTTCTTACCTCTTCAGACTACTCTAAAGGAAGTCATTCAAAAGCATGGCCAAGACCTATATTTGGTTGTGCCTTTACAGTTAGAAAATGTAGTTGCTTATAACAGGGCAGGGCAGAAGAAAAGCAAGCTGGGAGTATGGGATGGGCCCACTTTTTATTTCTCTGGTGAGGCCCCTATGTGCAGCTGTGTAACAGATGGAACAGTTATAGCCTTTCTCAGTATAAAGATGTGATGGCAGGGATACTATTCTTCTTGGTTCCAACACTGTTGGTCTGCTGTTAGTCCTATTGTGGAAGAAGAATGTAAATGCTGTAGTCTAGTTGCTTGGGATTTTAAACTGAATATATTACAATGCATTCACCAGCAGTTGCTTTACCTCTACATGTGAAATTTGAGAAAATATTTTTTAAAAAAATATCTTAAGAGTACTTGTGCAATTTTCTGCTGCCAAATACAATATTAAAAAACAGGCAAAGCCTTACCTGCCCATGATTTCTTATAGCCTGGGATACACACACATTAGGTTGCTAACTGGCTCTTCCAAGCTGGATTGGGTCACTGATTTCCAAACTAAGACTGCCTACTTTGCTTGGATAGTCAGCCAGGAACCAACACAAGACATTGCTGCCACTACCAGAGATGCTGTTTTAGAAACTTTTCAGCAACGGTTTACAGTACTACCATCTTACAAGTCTACTCTTGACCTCTTTCTGTCAGCAATCCCCATGATGAGTTGCATCTGGAAAAATAGTTTCTTCTATTATTTATGAAAATGTATTCACCCTAAAACTTCCACTCCTATGAGATGCGTAGGGCAACTAAAAAATTAGGTACAAAGTGATCAATCCATTAAAACAGTTAAAACACCATTGATCACTACCAGCAGCAGAAACAAAAACAAAAAAGCCAGCCAGTTCAACAAACTGGGGCAGTCATATTAGTGTTTCCATATAATGTATGTCTCCACAAAAATGGCCTGCTACTGAAAGGCACCTAAAATTGTGGTATGCAGGATCTCCCAGAGCAGAGCATCTGGACACCACGGTTGTGTAGGTTTTGTTCCACACCCTCACTCTCCACAATCTGGGTAGCACTGATAAGGCCTTATTCAAAATCCTTACCCTCCACACCCAACAGGGTAGCAGACTGTGGAACAAGCTTCCCTACAATTGCCATGGAGGAGGAGGAGTAGTTTGGATTTGATATCCCGCCTTTCACTCCCTTTAAGGAGTCTCAAAGCGGCTAACATTCTCCTTTCCCTTCCTCCCCCACAACAAACACTCTGTGAGGTGGGTGGGGCTGAGAGACTTCAAAGAAGTGTGACTGGCCCAAGGTCACCCAGCAGCTGCATGTGGAGGAGCGGAGACGCGAACCCAGTTCCCCAGATTACGAAACTACCGCTCTTAACCACTACACCACACTGCCTCTTGGGGTGGGGTGGGGCAGATTCTTGTGGAAGCACATTGTATTTTTACACAGCTGCTGTGGCTAGGAAGCCTATGTGAAAAAAAAGACTCATGCACGTTGAATAGTTCTGTAGAGGACGGGATTTCAGCAGATGGCAAGCTGCACCTGGTGAAATTCCCTTTTCCACTCAACTATTTAATGCTCTTGAGTCCTGCCCTTCTTTTCACATAGCCACCCTAATCAAAGCCCAGTTGTCTGACCACATCTGGTCAAGAAGCATTCTTGTGACCTAAGAAAAATGGAGAAGCATGTATCTATCGCTCCCCGAAGAAGCAGAACCACCACAGACACAGAAATAGGACAGACTTTGAAAAGCACTAATCATGTTCTTCAATCAATGCTTTAATTGCTCTTTATTTGTATTTGGCTTCTCCTGCCTAACAGGCAGCATTCGCTTCAGCCTAACAAAAGGGCTGTGCTCTAGGGAATGTCTGAAGCCATCATTCAAAAATCAGTGAAGAACATTGAGTTTTGGGATTAGAAGGGTCGGAGTGAAAAATGATTGATCCCTTGCAGCTCTCCAGGGAGTGTCTATGTTGCCGTAAACAAGATAAAAGAAAGTTTATCCCTGCAGAATCACATTTAAGGAAAAAATTGATTTCTGAACAAACTAGATTAACAGGAAAATCATTATCAGTAACTTAGATAAGTTGCAAACACCATTAACTTGAATGGTTTTTTTTAAAAGCTCACCTGAACTTTCACCACTTCCTGCCATACCCTTAATTAATCTTCTCTCCTGTAAGCATTGCTGGAAATTTAATTTGGAGAGGGATATGATGAAGCTTATGCAGCATTTGCACTCTACACATTTTTTTCCTCTTGGACAGATTTTATGGCAAACCAGTTCTGCTTTGCTGACTGGTTCATTGTCATAATGAAAGTGATAGGATGGTGGGTGAGATAAGGGAGCTTCATTACCCTCTGCCAACTCCGGCTGCACTGTTTACACCAATCTTACAGAGGTTGTAGAAAAGTGGCATGGCTTTACTGAATACCTGTGCATTAGAATTTAAGTAAAAGATCCTGGATAGTCAATTTGTGCCTTGCAAATGTTGTTGGACTCTCATTAGCCCCAATCGACCAGCATGGCCAGTAGGAACACAGGAAGCCACCTTAGACTGAATCAGACCTTTTGTCTCTCCAGTTTCCCTTCACACACAGCTGACCAGCCTGCCTGCATTGCTTCTGACTATATTATCTATATTTTAATCTGGTGACTGTCGTTTTGGCTTCTTGTTTCAGTGCCACTTTCCCTTGCTAAAAGGGCCCTCCCCCCACCTCCGTCTCCCTCAATTTATTTCTCTCATCCAGGGATAGCTTATCCTATAAGCATTAACAAGGCTGTCGTTTTCTGTGGCACTGTACTGTATCCCTCCTCATTTCTCTGTAGAAACTGCCTTCAAATTCACCTAAGGTACCTTGCTGTGCAACAACTCTACATGTCTATTTGGAACAGTTATCCATGCCGAGTTCAGTGGGACTTACTCCCTGGTAAAGGTGTCCAAGGCTACAGCCTACATCTCATTGCATGAGATTATTTATATTTTCCCATAGATGGCTAAACTACTGCCAGCTATTCGAACATGCCCTGAATGTTAGTGAAGAATCTGTCTTAAACAGCTGTGCAGGTGCACCTGAAATTTACAAGCGTCTCATCATTTTGATACATAACCATAACTAGATTTTATGGGGTGTGACTTGCTACATTAGCTTTCGTGTATTTAACAGTCATCATCTGCAGCTGCAGGAAGTTATGGGCATCCAAGTACGAGTTTATGGCCAATTACTTTTATCGGTAAGGGACCTCCCCCTCCAACAAACTTTCTGTGTTTCCCTTTTGTGGCCAGATGCAACTATATTGATAATTCATTGCTTGTTGACCAGGCAGGTTGCAAATCTAACCCAGCGAAGAATGACAGAAGTTTGCAACTGGGAAAAGGTTAGAAAATAATGAGAACTGCAGCTAGACATTTTCTCCAGTTCACTTTGCTGTGAGACTGGTTTGTGTAGTCTTCACTGTTGATAAGTTCGTAGCTTATGCAGCAATCCTAACCCCACTTACCTGGAAGTAAGCACCACTGAATAAACTGGTACATACTTTGGACATGGGTTGCAGCCTTAATTAATGTTTAAAAATAGGACAGAAAGAACATCATCACCAGATTCACATACATGAACGGGAAAGTATCAGAGCAGTAGTATTATGAGTGACTAGTATGACTGAAACCAGTGTGATGTAATGGTTAGATTGTTAGACTTAGACCAGAGACCCAAGCTCAAATCTTGCCTCAGCCATGAAGCTCACTAGGTGACTGGGCCGGTCACCATCTCCCAATGTAACCTCCTTTACAGTGTTGTTGTGAGGCTCACATAGAGAGGAAGGAAATAATGTACACTGCACTGAGCACCCTGGACTAAGTGCTTACTAATGAAGTGCATTTTTTATGGTGCATTTATTATGCAACTGTCTTGAATGGTCTTTTATAGGGAGATACTGCGAGCGACAATATATTGATGTCTTTCTGTTTTTCTTGTTTTGTCATTATTTATTGTGAACCACTTTGAGTATATAGAAAAGATGTATTAAAGCTGCTAAACGCCTATATCCACACCCACCCACAGTGATGTGCTAAACAAAACATTTACTGTATTCCATAGGAGTAAAGTGAGGGCAGTCTGCTAAATCTTGCAGCCACTTAAAAGGCATGAAGATGATGCTATGGGCAAGTCTGGGAGGAATTACTGTTACACAAACCTGTGACAATAGCCCAGATGTTATTCAGTAGCAGACTCTTCCTATTACCAAATCCAGGTACCAGAGCTTTTGGTAAAAGTTAATGAGAGCTTATGGACTCCATTCATGGAAGAAGCACACACTTTCTGGTTAAGGCTTAAATTTTGGTTCAGGAATATGGTGCTTGTTTGCAGCATTTATGTAACATTTTCAACAGTTGAATACATTTGACTTCCCTTTGCCCCCAAAAGGATGGTTGCCACCATCACCAACTGTGCTAGACAAAGTCCACGCAAAGGCTTTCCCCAACAGTCTGTTTAGTATATGTAACAAACACTACACCTCCAATTGGCATTACAGGAGTGGTATGCAAAAGTCACTGTTAAGAGAAACTGTGTATGTAAAAGCCTTTGGACTCCAGTCAGTGTGGGTTCAACCAAACAGGCAGAAAAGGGAGAGAGGGTGTAGAACATTAGAATTTAAGGGGAATAACTTTTACTAGATGCAATAGCCCATTCCCAAATCTTGCTTTTGGAAGAATAATAAAATACCTAATTAAAGATAGCTTGTTTGGCATGATAACACCATCAGAAAAGCAAAATGTATGCTCTGGCTCACACAAAGAAAAGCAAGGACAAATATAAAATGACCTAGAGGTTTTTGAAATTATGATTGGCTACACTGTAGTGTGGAAATACTAAATCAGGCATCTGTAAAACTGGATTAAATAGCATGGAAGATGTTTTCTTTGGTATCTGTTACATGCACTGACATGACTTCTTAATAATAATAACAACTATTTTCCAGGTCCAAATACAGGGCACCACAATACAACAAATCTCTGATTTGATAGTGAAAGTGATCCTAAAAAGTATTATGTCCTGAAAATGAGCCAATAGGACCTTACACTGTCAAGGTGAAAATATTGCAGAATTACTCCCTGCTGCTGAAATAGATGAGATAGTATTGTTAAGACAAATGGAAAAATGCTACTGCCATGAAGGAAATTATTCCTCCTAATGCATACCTGGACCAAGAAAGCCCTTTATTTTTTAGCGAATCTCTCACCAGAACCTATAAAGCAAATTAGGTTTTATATGCCTCTGACAGCTTTGCTTTTTAACATAAGATATTTGTTCCTTGGTGATTTATTTTTACATTTTTCAAGGTTACAAAGGGCAGAACTATATGATTTTGGATGTTCATGGACACACTTTAAGTCTGAATATACTGTACACATGTAAACAAGGTGTGCCTGTCTGTGAGGGTAAGGCTTCTTTTAGAGTTGGGCACGAAGGAACAATCAGAAATAGATTAGGACAAGTGTCCTTTGTGTTGATTGACCTTTTCAGTTTCTTCTGTCCCGCTCCCTCTCTCCAGCTGGCCACATTGCTTCACTCCTAAAGTATAATAAAATGTTTGCTTTTCCCATACAATAGTTTCCAGCCTTGCTTCACAATTCAAGAAACAATACCTCTCCCCACATGTTATGCCTAAATACACAAGGCCAGAAAATATGTAGGGGACCAAGCACATGTGCACTGACCCCACCCTCATGCCCCCCCCCCCGGCACTGCCTCTGGCACTCCCCAATCTCAAACGTTTAGTGCAACATGACCAAACATGGCCCCCTGCTGTTTTGGGACTACAATTCCCATCATCCCTGACTACTGATCCTGTTAGCTAGGGATGATGGGAGTTGTAGTCCCAAAACAGCTGGAGGGCCAAGTCTGGCCATGCCTGGTCTAAAAGGAGCTACTTGGTTGATTTGGCTAACTGCTTTTAAATGCCTCCCCATGATTGGTTAGTCTGCATTATCAGAGTTCCTGGTCTCAATGTGTCTTCTAAGTGTGTTCTAGGATGTCCTCCTCCTCCCCCCACTTAGCATAGGAAGGGTGGTGGTAGAGTGGATACACTTGGGCCATTGGAGACAAGGATGTCATGTTTCAGGGTGAATATCTGAAGAGGATACCTACACCATAGATATGTGTGCGTGTGTGAGAGATGAAAGGGCCTTGTGTATTTGATTTCCTGTGTGTGTCACACACATAGATATGAAGGAGTTGCTTTAAATGTATATATAATGTGTATATATATATATATATATATATATACAGTGGTGCCTCGCAAGACGAAATTAATTCGTTCCGCAAGTTTTTTCTTCTTGCGGGTTTTTCGTCTTGCGAAGCACGGTTTCCCATAGGAATGCATTGAAAATCAATTAATGCGTTCCTAGGGAAACCGCTTGCCAGGCTGGCGGTGCGGAGAAGGGCTTTTCTCCGCACCGCAAGCCTTCAGGACAGGTACGGGAACAGAGGGGAAGGGGCGCAGCGCTTTCCCTCTGTTCCCGGGGCTTGCGTGGGAGGAGGGTTTTTCCTCCCCACCGCCAACATTCAGAACAGCATTCTGAATGTTGGCGGTGGGAAGGAAAACCCTCCTCCCACCCCAAGTCTTCAGGAAAGCCATCCGATGCCGGGCGGCGGGAGAAGGCTTTCCCCCTCCCCCTCCCGGCATCGGAGCTTCGTCCCGATGCCGCGCGGCGGGGGGAGACGTTCCCCCTCCGCCGCCGGGCATCGGGGCTTCGTCCCGATGCCGCGCGGCGGGAGGAGACGTTCCCCCTCCGCCGCGCGGCGGCGGGAGGCTTTCCCCCTCCGCCGCCCGGCACCGGGGCTTCCTCCCGATGCCGCGCGGCGGCGGGAGGCTTTCCCCCTCCGCCGCCCGGCACCGGGGCTTCCTCCCGATGCCGCGCGGCGGCGGGAGGCTTTCCCCCTCCGCCGCCCGGCACCGGGGCTTCGTCCCGATGCCGCGCGGCGGCGGGAGGCTTTCCCCCTCCGCCGCCCGGCACCGGGGCTTCCTCCCGATGCCGCGCGGCGGCGGGAGGCTTTCCCCCTCCGCCGCCCGGCACCGGGGCTTCGTCCCGATGCCGCGCGGCGGGGGGAGACGTTCCCCCTCCGCCGCCCGGCACCGGGGCTTCCTCCCAATGCCGCGCGGCGGCGGGAGGCTTTCCCCCTCCGCCGCCCGGCACCGGGGCTTCGTCCCGATGCCGCGCGGCGGGGGGAGACGTTCCCCCTCCGCCGCCCGGCACCGGGGCTTCCTCCCGATGCCGCGCGGCGGCGGGAGGCTTTCCCCCTCCGCCGCCCGGCACCGGGGCTTCGTCCCGATGCCGCGCGGCTGGGGGAGACGTTCCCCCTCCGCCGCCCGGCACCGGGGCTTCCTCCCGATGCCGCGCGGCGGCGGGAGGCTTTCCCCCTCCGCCGCCCGGCACCGGGGCTTCGTCCCGATGCCGCGCGGCGACGGGAGGCTTTCCCCCACCGCCGCCCGGCACCGGGGCTTCGGCCCGATGCCGCGCGGCGGCGGGAGGCTTTCCCCCTCCGCCGCCCGGCATCGGAGCTTCGTTCCGAAGCCGGCGGCGGGAGGAGGTCCGAGGACAGTGGGGAAGACGCGCTGCGCTTCCCCGCTGTCCCTGAGATTTCCCTATGGGCTGTCGTCTTGCGAAGCAAGCCCATAGGGAAATTCGTTTTGCGAAGCGCCTCCAAAACGGAAAACCGTTTCGTCTAGCGGGTTTTCCGTCTTGCGAGGCGTTCGTCTTGCGGGGTACCACTGTATATAATCCCCACGATGGGGTGAGCTCCTGTTGTTCAGTCCCTGCTCCTGCCAACCTAGCAGTTCGAAAGCACAGCATGCAAGTAGATAAATAGGTACCGCTCTGGCGGGAAGGTAAATGGCATTTCCGTGCGCTGCTCTGGTTCGCCAGAAGCGGCTTAGTCATGCTGGCCACATGACCTGGAAGCTGTACACTGGCTCCCTTGACCAATAAAGTGAGATGAGCGCTGCAACCCCAGAGTCGGTCACGACTGGACCTAATGGTCAGGGGTCCCTTTACCCTTTACCTTTATAATGTGGGAAAACATTACGTTTTGATAGATTTATGATGAAGGCTAGAGAACATAATCTCCTACAGCTTATTAATTGTGCCTAATGCATTCCTCCTTTTGAAGAAATACTTGATCATTATCAAATGCAATTTCCAGTGGTTTCCTTGCCTACCCATACAGGTGCAAAGTGACACAAATGCTCCAGGTCTGGTTTTCTGCTCTGCAGAAATTGCCAGCCCTGTGTGGTGGTGCACTTATTAGCCTGTCATTTCTGCTGAGGTTGATGCTGTGCGATCCTGGCTGATTGTTGAAGTTGCCTATTAATATGCTTGCTGCAGGTTGCTAATGCAATTTAATCTCTATTAGAATATTAAACCAATAAAAATGTCATTTAAATACCTTTATAAACTCTCATTTTTAATTTCCTGGAGTCAGAGCTTAAGTTAACAGCTTAACTTTCTAATTCTGGTTTCTGGGTCACTATGGTTTCCCCATTACCAGCACTGAAGAAACAAATTTTAGAGAATGAGCAAATTCCATTATAGTTAATGGGAGGTCTTGCAAATCCATGTTGAATCAATATATGCAACTACAGGCAATTCCTGATTTGTGTGGGGCTTGCATTCCAGGTCTTTGTGCATTTGTGTGAAACCGTGTGCAATTGAAACACCCCATTCTGCCCCCACCCTGCCCCTGTTCCGCCCTTTTAGTGATGCCCTTTTTATGACATTCCCGGGTCACTTCCAGGTTTGACACTGTGTATGTGTGCCCAATTGCACACATATTGGTTGTGCCTAAAACAGTGGTTGCCTTGAACCTCATTGGTCAAGCAAATGTCACAGGGGCTGCCCCATCAGTTTCACTAAGGAAGACAGGTCTCTGCCTTATACCAATTAAATCATCGGTCCATATAGCTCAAGTATTTTTGACACTGAATGCCAGTGGCTCTCTCTAGAGTTTCAGACAGGAGCTGCTTCCAGCCCCAAAGTTCTTGGAGATGCCAGGGGTTGAACATCTTTTGCATGTAAAGCATGCATTTTAGCTACTCGGTTATAGCTAGTGTACGGAAAGTTCATTTTAAAAAGCAATTAGTACAAGTTACACCTTCCATAAAAGAATTAGTTCCAGTTCACCTCTCCTAAAAAAGGAACTGATTCTGTTACAGTTCTGTTTACTATTCAATTCATAATTCATTTGTGTGCTCCTTGGCTCCTGCTCCCCCCCCCCCCAAGGATCCAGAGTTTTACAAGCTGCTTTGCTGAAATTTACAATATACTTTTTAAGAAAACACACAAAAAAAATTGAAATTGAAATTCGGATATTAAGAAGGGGGGGGGGAATTAAAGGGTTCAGGAATTGTACAACACCCATAATTCCAACTGCAGGAAACAATCACTGTCCAGAGGTTTGGCTTCATTTAAAATAGCTAGGTGTTCCCTTATCACCTATTTTCTTAGCTTGTGCTGCAGCTGCCTCCTTGCACTGTTTGTTCTGTTATCCCCAGGATGGGCAAAGAGGCAAAGAAGGTGTTGAGCAGTTCCACCTTCTCTCTGTCACCCAACACTCTGCCCCATCTTCTCCACGCAGAGGACCTACTACTTGCTTGTTCTTCTTGCTTCAAACATAGCCAAAGAAACATTTATTATTATTTTTTAACCTCTCTAGCCAGCCTGAGCTCATTCTGAGCTTTGGCCTGCCTGACCTTCCTGCAACTGTTGACTACTCGGAACACATTCCTCCTTCATGATTCCTCCATTCTTCCATTTCTTATGCATGCCATTCTTACATCTCTGCTCATCTGTAAGCTCCAACCTCCATTTCAAACTGGTGTGCAATCCCTTTACCTACACCATTTCATCATTGCATTTGCAGCAATCACAGAAGCCATCAAAGTGAATGAATTTGGCGTGGTGTGTACACTGCTTACATGAATCACAGTGCAATATACAGCACTGACTAAGCAATCTGCACAAACAGCTTTCCATTACCAAGAGGGTAAAGGACTTATTAAAGCAGATGTGCCTTTACAACGGAGCATAATGGCGAGGGGGATTTTAAAGATTTGCATAAATCAACCAGTGGCACCTTTAGGTAGAAGGCAATGCATATAAATAAGAATACATTATATAATCCATAATACCACAACGAAACATTTGGCAACATTGCATCCATCAGGAATATGCAGCAATAAAATGTTAACAGCTAGTCAACCCTCACTCGACTTGTGAACCTGTTAAATATAAGAAATATCTTCCTTAAACCAAAGATCTGCATCTGGCAATAAAGCCAGTTAGGGTGATGGCTGGCCATAGAGGCCATCCTTGGTTTGTTCAAGGGTATGGGTTCCACGATAGATAAGGCACTGCTCCATAGTCTAGATAACTTCACCTGGGTGCAAAATGTGTTGCAACCTGAACATGACCTCATCAGCAGTTCTCAAAGAATGCGAGATGGGATAATGTTGTTCAAGGTTTTAAGCACCGATACTTTAAGGCGGCCTTGAAAACATTCAGGCAGCCAGTTTAGCTGGGTCAAAACTGGTGTTATATTCCCCAAATCTTGACCCCCTAATCAGGTGACAAATAGCAGCATTCTGGATGTGCTACAGTTTCTAGGAAGTTTTCAAATGTCCCTTCTAGATAGAGCACATGTTAGTAATCTGTTAGGCTGATCTTCTGGGTTGGGGAAAAATTCAACGGCCTTCTTTAGATGTGGCATTTTCCTCAGAATCACTGTAGGGAAGAAAACAGTTAAATTCCCCTTCTTGCCAGCTTTGATCCCCCTGGTTAACAACCCCAGCACCTGATGCAATTTGTGTGTGTGTGTGTGTGTGTGTATATATATATATATCACCCCTCTGAAGAGGTATTTAATGTCATGTGAAAGCAACATACATATTTCCGTAGGCAAAATGGGAGAGGGGTCATATCCAGAGCAGTTCTTACACAACATCTGGGTGGATTCAAGACTCATGATGCAACATTAGTGCACTGTGCAGGGTCACGGTTCTACAATTACTGCTTCATCAGTGTAGCTGTTTATGGATAACAATGGCCGTCAGGATATGCACTGAGTTTTGTAATGAAATAGATTTTTTTTTTTAATGCAGTCCTAACACCTCTAGCAGGCTTACTTTTGTGCATTATATGTAACTCGGGTTACGTACCGTCCTCCTTACGAATGCTTCAGGTAATGAGCTCCACTAACCCGGAAGTAGATGCCCCTAGTTGCGAACTTTGCCCCAGGATGAGAACGGAAATCGCCCACCAGCGGCACGGCAGCAGCAGAAGGTCCCATTAGCAAAAGCGCGCCTCATGTTAAGAACAGTTTCGGCTTAAGAACAGACCTCCAGAACAAATAAAGTTTGTAACCGGAGGTACCGCTGTATCTGTAAAAGTTTATGCTTTAGATCTATGTTCTGTAAAATAAAATAAAACAAACCATTAAAATATGTGATTTAAATACTGTTCAAACAAGATTTTCTCCTGGGAACATTTACTAATGTAAAGGGTTTGTTGCTTGCATGCGCTTCGGAGAAGTAAGGGGGAAATAACCATTTTATTCAGCCACTAAATATTTGAAGTCAGACAAGCTACAGAAAGGAAGTCATAAAGAGACCGAAACATTTATAGAAATGGAAAGGAGATTTTCATAACAACCTGATGAACCATAGAAACTTAAAAATAAAATCAGGGTAGTCACCTAAAGTGAACTAAAATCCAGAAATACAGTATTAATATTTAGAGGCAGTTCTGATATGAGTTTGAAGGAATTGTAAAGAAATTTTATTTGATTATCTGTGAACGCTTAAACATGTCACCCATTTTAAGGAGCAGGCAGTTGGACTTTATTACTTCATGCAGGTACCAAGGCTGCTGTGCTGTCCATCAGGAGGAGGAATTAATCAGTGTTGCATTTCCTTTGATTACCAGCAAAGGATCCTTTGGTGCCCCCCTGGCTTTTGAGGTCAGGAGTGTGTTTTCAGCCGGCCCTGATGTATTTGAGTAGCTGGCCACCTGCAGACAAAGATATTGGGAGATTTATGCAGGCATTAACGTCACTCAAGGCTTCACTACCACATTTTGAACAATGATAAAGACTGCATTTCATTCCCCAGCATCGTTTTGAAATGCAGATCCCCAGGAGAATGAGTCAGGTAAAGGAGTTCACATTTCAGAGGGTTAGCTCTCCAATTCCTCCACAGCTTCTCTAAAGAGTGAAATATGGCAAAAACCAAAACATTTCCTTTTAGTTCAGCAAGTTGCTGCTGCCTGTGTTCAGTGGAGGGAGCCACATAAACCTCACCACTTGCTTCTGGTGCTTTTCCATTCAAGAAAGCAATTCACAACTCTGCTGTTTGTCCCACACTAAACAACACTTCTTACTGTTCTTTTAAAGTGTAACAGGAATGACTGTGGAATAAGCCCTGAATGCAGATCCTGTGTTTTGAAAAATGATGCCGAAACTTATTCTAGTGACTTTTCCTTTTAATGATTATCATATTTATTTACTAGCAGCTGCTGCCAGCTCCTCCCAGCTACCAACCTCCCTCTCCTCATATCTGGCTAACCTCCCTCTCCCCCTCTCCTTACTGCTTGTCCCAAACCTCCTTAAAGCTCACCCCAGCCACCAACCGCCATTTCAAAATGGTTACACAAATATCACTGATTTATATAAAAATGTAGCATCAGGAAAAGGGCTGGGGTCCCTGCACTCTTCTGTCACTGCCACCGCCACCACTGGAGGTGCCACCTCAGCCAAGAAGAGGAAGAAGAAGAAGAAGAGTTTGGATTTGATATCCCACCTTTCACTCCCTTTAAGGAGTCTCAAAGCGGCTAACATTCTCCTTTCCCTTCCTCCCCCACAACAAACACTCTGTGGGGTGAGTAGGGCTGAGAGAATTCAGAGAAGTGTGACTAGCCCAAGGTCACCCAGCAGCTGCATGTGGAGGAGCGGAGACACAAACCCGGTTCCCCAGATTATGAGACTACCGCTCTTAACCACTACACCACACTGGCTCACAAGAGGAAGCCTTTAAAATACAGGTTCTCTTTTCAGGCGTGGTGGTGGTGGTGGGGTGTGAATGAAGGAGAATGCGGCGCCGACCCAGGATGTTTCGCTGCTTAAGGCAAAACAGAAAATGCCTCCCGCCCATGGCGACTGCCACTGAATCCTCCGCCACAGACTCTTCTTTCCCCAGCTGCCACCTCCTCCATCGTGCCCTGAAGGCCACAGGAATCGGTGGCAGTGGAAAAGCAGTCGAAGGAGTTAGCAGTAGAGAGTAGTGGTGGCAGGGGGTGACAAGAACAGGAGGTAGCAAACAGTGATTTATCCAGAGCCTGCCGCCTGAGTCTGCTGCCTCACCAAGCCTCATGGGAGGCTTTGTCCCACCAATCCTGAGAGAAAGACTTGCCTTATCTATCAAAGCCCATTTTTCATCATTTATAATTATAAGAAACTTTGCTACAAGGCAGAAACGTGGTTGCCTAGCCAGGGTTGCATTATGTGATTTGAGCCCTGATTGGGTGGAAACCACTCCAGGGCCATGTTTTCGTTGTTGTCTCAAAGCATGTGCACTTGACTATACTAGAGACTGATGGCTGGTCATCTATGACATGGATTTATGGTAGCATTGAATTTGGTATTACCAAAACATGTCCCTTGTCTGATCATATCATGCATCTATTGCCCAGTCCAGTAAGGGGACTACAAAGGTATGTTTCTTTCTTGCTATGGCTAGGTTGATGAAGGACTTCACATGTAAACTGGTACTGCTTATATCATTTTGTTCCTAGTCTGGAAACCAGAAATTAACTCCGATCAACTATTTGAAAAGAGAAAGGGGTGTTTGTGTGATGTAGTCCTCTCCCACTTTACACTAGGATTTGGGCACATGCTTATAGACCTAGCACTATCAACACAGTTGTATTACCATAAGTACTTGCATACTTCAGAACAGCTGTGCATCTTCTGCAGGGCAAATTAATTTTCTTCTAATCTTTTCCCCTTTATTAATTTTGGATTTTGCTTTTAAAAAAATCTGTAGGTGGATTTTTAATCTGCAGTTGACACTGTCATTGACTGACTAATGCTTTTATCCTTAACACCATAACACTAATGAGATTAAATATACAATGGTACCTCGGGTTACAGACGCTTCAGGTTACAGACTCTGCTAACCCAGAAATAGTACCTTGGGTTAAGAACTTTGCTTCAGGATGAGAAAAGAAATTGCGCGGCGGCAGGAGGCCCCATTAGCTAAAGTGGTACCTCAGGTTAAGAACAGTTTCAGGTTAAGAACGGACCTCCAGAACGAATTAAGTTCTTAACTCAAGGTACCACTGTATATATTTAAACAATACGGCTTGTGTCTGGGAATGTTTTTAATTAACATTAACTATTTGGTAATGCCTTCAAAACCAAGCCTCATCAGAATTCAGTTCAGCTACCCTAAATCCAAGTTGCTGGCTTTGTAGTTTCAAATGCAAAAGTCACTCTACTTCTTAAAAATAGTTTTTGGAACATGTTTGTTTCATTCTGAAAAAGCACAGTCAACCACTGGGAGTTCAGTCCCGATCTCAAAAGAGAGACTATGTAACAGTAATTGTTTATGTGAAAGATTTCTGGCTGAGAGCTTCATGTTTGTGTCTGTTTGTTGTGTTTGTCGTGTTTATTCTTAGCTTTTGCACCTAGCATATGAGATAGAAACTTTAGAAGACATTAGAACAGACTTTTCAAATCCCACATGACAGAAAACAAGATGGCACAAACAAAAATCTAATTTTAAACTTGGAAAACACATCATGCATGCATGGCAGGTCATCTGTTTGAGCCTATGAACTCATAAGCAAATAACCATGCTGACATTATTGCAGCCTGTTAACCATTGCGAGTAACTGTGTGAACAGTTCACTTGTGTGTCTGAATATTTGCAATGCCAGCTACTGTTAATATGTATTTTAAATATTTTATAATCATAACTGTAAAGTATAAAACCAGCAGCAGATACTTACAAATGATCCATTTAAAAGTAGTCAGGGAGGAAGCCAGTTGTTGCTTCAACAGAAGGGCATTCCATAAGGATGGGGGCACCAACCTGATAGATGTTATTGGTGGACATATGAGCAGGGCCTCCATGGTCAATCTCAGGGCCTAAGCAGGTTCTTACAGGTATCTTGGTCTGAAGCCATTTTAAACTGTAAAGGAAGTCAACCCTTTAAATAAGGCCCAGAAATTCGCTTGTAGGAAAATCACAAGATGGTATTTTTCTCACCATGGAAGTAGCTGCTGTGATTTTCTAGGATGCTTCAGTTTAGATGTTCAGCGAATCACAAAAAGGGAAATTGAAAGTCTGTAAAAATGGAGCAGCTGCACTCCAGCTTTTCACTTTACAGACTGCACCATAATCCCTTTTGTTTTGGATAGCAAACCAGCATAGGATATTATGCCAATGTACAGGTGAAACTCAGAAAATTAGAATATTGTGGAAAAGTTTATTTATTTCAGTAATGCAACTTAAAAGGTGAAAATAATATATGAGATAGACTCATGACATGCAAAGCGAGATATGTCAAGCCTTTATTTGTTATAATTGTGATGTTTATGGCGTACAGCTGATGAAAACCCCAAATTAACAATCTCAGAAAATTAGAATATTAAATGAAATCAGTAAAACAAGGACTGCAAATAGAGCAATATTGGACCTCTGAGAAGTAGAAGCATGCACATGTACTCAGTACTTGGTTTGGGCCCCATTTGCATCAATTACTGCCTCAGTGCGGCGTGGCATGGATGCTATCAGCTTGTGGCACTGCTGAGGTGTTATGGAAGACCCAGGAATCTTCAATAGCAGCCTTCAGCTTTTCTACATTGCTCGGTCTCATGTCTCTCATCTTTCTCTTGGCAATGCCCCATAGATTCTCTATGGGGTTCAGGTCAGGCAAGTTTGCTGGCCAATCAAGCACAGTAATCCCATGGGCATTGAACCAGGTTTTCATACTTTTGGCAGTGTAGGCAGGTGACAAAGTCCTATTGGAAAATGAAATCAGCATCCCCATAAAGCTCGTCTGTGGAAGGAAGCATGAAGTGCTCCAAAATCTCGTGGTAGACGGCTACGTTGACCCTGGACTTAATGAAGCACAGTGGACCAACACCAGCTGATGACATGGCTCCCCAAATCTCTTTTCTGATGAGAGCAGCTTTTGCATCTCACTTGGAAACGAAGGACCCAGAGTCTGGAGGAAGAATGGGGAGGCACACAATGCCAGATGCTTGAAGTCCAATGTGAAGTTTCCACAGTCTGTGTTGATTTGGGGAGCCATGTCATCAGCTGGTGTTGGTCCACTGTGCTTCATTAAGGGGCCCAAACCAAGTACTGAGTGTTGAGGTTGGAACTTAACAGGTTAAGTTCTTCCCATGATGCCACACCATTCTGACGTCAATTTTGGAAGCTTGGGAGGAGCTTGGGCAAAAGTTTGCCAGTCCCACTCTGTGTTGTGAGGGGAAAGGAGCAGTTTGTCATGGCTGCGGTGAGTCCAGGAGAATCCTGGGGAATGTCGGAATAAAAGAGCTGTAAATAGACAAACCTGGGCTCTGTGTGTGTTTGTCTGGAAGCTGAGACGAGCTGAGACGAGCTGGGTGACAGTTTTACACCGCTGTGTTTTACTCTGCTGGGCGTGACTGAGAAGAAGGAGCAGATCGCGCAGAGGAAGTGTGCCGGACCTGCCGAAGCTGCCATAAAGAGCTAATTGAGGATAATAAATCAATTAGCGGGAGTCGCGCCAGATCATTTAATTGCACAGGTTATGGATGTCCTAAATCATCGCTTGTAAAACTGTCACGGGAGGCTGCCGGGAGCTTTGATCTGCGGTGTCGAGCAGGAGGCACGGTAGGAGGCGGAAGCAAGCGGCTAGCTGAAAAACGCAGAGATTTGACTGTGTTGCTGTGGAGCCAGGAGCTGAGAGCAGCAGGGAATCGTTTCTCCACGCCAGGGGAGCTGGTGATCTTGTGAGTACAGCTTGGGCCCCTTGGGAGAACGGAAGACAATGGCAGGCAGCCAGGTCTTGGAGGACATTCCGTCTGGAAAGCTCACTCTAAGAAGTTGGGCAAGGACGTGAAGTCAGCAAGGGCTGTCTGGGGATGTACTGCTGTGTTCGCTGTGAAGCTTCAGCAGGAGGCCAGAGCCCTGGGGAAGGAATACAAAAGCCTAGAGATGGGTGGAGCCCCTGTTTCTGATGATTTAGCCTCAAGGAGTGCTAGTGAGCAAGTCGGGGGGGCGGAAAGTTCCAAAGGCAAGTTTGAAAAGTTTTCCACTGAACCTGCTGGAATGAAGCGGCAGTTCAGGGGGGGCGGATCTGGCAAGGAGTGCTTTTCCGGAAGAAGGAGGGCCAGGCCAGCTGACAACAGCCCCAGGCAGTGTTTTTCCACTGGAGTTCGTCATTGCTACGTGTGTAATGCTCCGGGACATCTGCGGCGAGATTGCCCCCACCGGAGCAGAGAGGCAAGGCAGGATGTTGCCAAGGTCAAACAGCTGAACTCTCATGGGAACCAGTCGGGTTTCCATGGCAACCAGTCTGGAAAAACAACCAGGCGTGGGACTGAGGCTGGTGGACGTGCCAGGTGCCAGGAAGAGACTTATCAGATCACGGCTAGTCTGGCGTTGGCTGAAGACAGCCGTGGGACAAGGACAGAGCTAAGTGTTGACTCTGCAGCTAATTGCAATTTGATTCCAGAGACACCTGCTGTTGAGATGCGGACCTGCAGGGCTGTTTCAAGTGGAATGACTGTTATGTTCACAGACGGAACACAAAAACCAGTCTGTGGTCTGGCTAACGTGTTTATTTCTTTCCAGGAGGAGCTAGAGGTCTACGTTGTGCCGGGACTGAAGTGTTGTCTTTTATCTGTATCAGCTCTAATGAAGCAGGGATACAATGTTCGTTTTGAAAATGACACCTGTTCCATTTTCAGAGGAGGGAGACAACTGGTCAACGTGCAGAGGGAGAACAATTTCTTTGTTCTGGAGTCACCTCTGGAGGGTGGTGGGAATGCTGGAAAAGCACAGGCGCAGTGTGCTAAGGTTCCCAGTCATGTGCAAAAGTTGCACAGGTGCACAAAAGGGTGTAAAATCACACAATGTGGGAGGAGGTCCCAAGGGTGCAGGGCATGCAAAGGTGCAAAGGTACTTGGTTTTCCCGGGTTTGGGAGGGTAGCCAGAGAGCCCTTTGAGCTTGTTCACACAGATCTGTCAGGACCCAAGAGGTCTGAGAGTCTGGGTGGGGCCAGGTATGTGCTGTCGCTGACAGGTGACCACAGCCAGGTTGGCTGGTGTTTCTCTCTCAAATCACAGGGGGAGGTGGCGCAACTGATCCAGGATTGGGTTGCGGAGGTAGAACTAAGGTTCTCCACCAGGGTGCAAGGGTTCAAGAGCGACCAAGGGTCACAGTTTACTGGGTCTGCTCTGGAGGAGTTTTTCAAGGAAAAGGGAATACGTCACCAGGTGACGGGTGCAAAATCTCCTCAAAGGGAGGAGAGGGAGGCAGAGGCTGATCCCAATGATGGGGACCAGGTCCAGAATCAGGGTTCAGAACCCGGTGATGGG
The DNA here is from genome assembly GCF_965112155.1 of Podarcis liolepis. Lineage (NCBI taxonomy): Eukaryota > Metazoa > Chordata > Lepidosauria > Squamata > Lacertidae > Podarcis > Podarcis liolepis. The sequence continues at coordinate 65,509,034 of NC_139557.1, read as the reverse complement.
GACCAGGTCCAGGGTCAGGGGTCAGGGCAGGTTTGGGCATCTCCAAGGGTTGTGAAAGGAATGTCCAGGTGTGAGGCTTCATCTCCGGTAAGCGTAGTGGAGAAAGCTCACGGACGGGTTGTCAAGTCAGAGGGGGAAGAGTCTGACGGAGAAGACACAACTGCTGGCCCAAGTGGGTCAGAGGGGTTTCAGGTCACGGGTGCGTGGGAAAGTGTCGCACAGTGTGATTCTGGGAGTGTTGAAAGGGTTCAACAGGTGCCTGGGAAAGATGCTGGGAAGGAGCACAAGGCAAAGGGGAAGGTGTTGAACTCAAAAGGGTCTTGTCAGAAGGTGCAGCAAGGGGGGGTGTTGAGGTTGGAACTTAACAGGTTAAGTTCTTCCCATGATGCCACACCATTCTGACGTCAATTTTGGAAGCTTGGGAGGAGCTTGGGCAAAAGTTTGCCAGTCCCACTCTGTGTTGTGAGGGGAAAGGAGCAGTTTGTCATGGCTGCGGTGAGTCCAGGAGAATCCTGGGGAATGTCGGAATAAAAGAGCTGTAAATAGACAAACCTGGGCTCTGTGTGTGTTTGTCTGGAAGCTGAGACGAGCTGAGACGAGCTGGGTGACAGTTTTACACCGCTGTGTTTTACTCTGCTGGGCGTGACTGAGAAGAAGGAGCAGATCGCGCAGAGGAAGTGTGCCGGACCTGCCGAAGCTGCCATAAAGAGCTAATTGAGGATAATAAATCAATTAGCGGGAGTCGCGCCAGATCATTTAATTGCACACTGAGTACATGTGCATGCTTCTACTTCTCAGAGGTCCAATATTGTTCTATTTGCAGTCATTGTTTTGCTGATTTCATTTAATATTCTAATTTTCTGAGATTGTTAATTTGGGGTTTTCATCAGCTGTACACCATAAACATCACAATTGTAACAAATAAAAGCTTGACATATCTCGCTTTGCGTGTCATGAGTCTATCTCATATATTAGTTTCACCTTTTAAGTTGAATTACTGAAATAAATGAACTTTTCCACAATATTCTAATTTTTCGAGTTTCACCTGTAATACATGGAGCAATGTCAAAATCCTCTGCTGAAACCAACAGGTAGAACAGTACAAAGCTATTCCACAGTCCAGAGGTCAACTGGAAGGTGACTGGCAGGTGAGACTGAAGAAGAGGTGCTGCAAGCCCTTTAATGTCAGCACAGTTTGCACCTCTATTGTTTGGCATTAGCTGCTATTTCATTATTATGTTATAAGGTGTTATACTTGCCAAGCAGAAGGTGCACAGGCACTGATAGCCATTAATTGTGTGTCACTGGCATATCTAGAATTGTGTTGCAGAAAGTTTCAGAGCCATAAAGGGTAGTTCTACAAAATTTATTTGAAATATGCCTGGCCAAAACTAGTACTAACAGTTGTATCAATGTATCCTGTTCGAACTAAATACATGTGTTTGGAGACACTTAAAGGAGATTCACAGCTCCTTCTCCTATCCCTTTTCTTCTTCTCTGCTGTTCCCCAGACACTCTTTGAACTGGCTACTGATCAGATCTCTGACAGATGGTATATATATTCCCATTTTCCTCAAACATCTGGCAAGGCTGATCTTAACTTGTAACTTATTCAGCAAGTGGTGCTTTGAGGCCTAGCCATGAAATCGTCCTTCCAGTGATTTGCACTTAAAGGGGAGACATCAGAGATTGTCCTACTTAACGCTAACATTCCATGACTATTATTCTGGTATTGGTGTCTTCCCATTTAAGTGCCTATGCGGTCTGTCCTATTTGAGAATGATTCTGAAGTGTCATTTTCAGTGGTGCTAACACACCCACTTTGATTTGTAAGCCCCAATTTTGCAGTTTGGTTTAGTGCAAGGAAACAGTAGCAGGGGTCTGTTGAATCCAAGTACAGTGGTACCTCGGGTTACAGACGCTTCAGGTTACAGACTCGGCTAACCCAGAAGTAGTACTTTGGGTTAAGAACTTTACTTCAGGATGAGAATAGAAATCGTGCAGCGGTGGTGCGGCGGGAGTGGGAGGCCCCATTAGCAAAAGTGGTACCTCAGGTTAAGAACAGTTTCAGGTTAAGAATGGACCTCCAGAACGAATTAAGTTCTTAACCCATGGTACCACTGTATCGGGTCTCTGCACACTTTGTGGAAGAGTCCCATCTGAAATTTCACGAAAGCATTATTAGTCCAGTGCCAGTGGTAGCATCCACACAGATGTCCTCCTCTTGGGCAGTAGGGCAGGATGTGTAGTCTCAGTCTAAGCAATGGCTGGTCCTGGTAGTCACAAGTCTTAAGCAGGGCAAAGTCTAGAAAAGTTATTGGGCAACTTGGCTCTCACCTTGCTTTATATGCCCACTGCAAGAGAGGATTTCATCCATGGGCACTCAGGGAAACGGAGATATGGCTGCAGTGAAACCAGGGCTTTCCCCCCAGAACTTGCCAGAACTTGGTTCTGGCACCTCTCAAGTGGGTGCCATTGTTATTATAAAAGGACAAGGAAGGTATTAATGGTGAGTCCCAGCATATTGGGTGAAACTCATCTTCTTACTTGGAAATATGTGTAGTTTGCATGCTAGCTGCTGTTTCTAACTTTAAAGTAGGAAACACGGGGAGAGGGTAGGATACTGACAGGCTCACAAGCATAGGCTCCCTTGCTTTTTCTGAGCTAGCTTCTGTAAAACATTGTGCTGTTTTGATTTATTCCACTTTTATAGTGGACAATGATTACTTTCAATAATTTCTTAACAGATGATGAATTTTCAGAACCTGATAGAATTTTATACAAGCACATAGTAGCTTGGGGGTACATTTTTAAGCAGACTGGATTTTCTTGTTTGTTTGTTTGTTTGTTTGATGTATGACAAATAATTACACTCTATATTTCCCAGAGCAATGTTTAACTGCTGTTGTATGTGCTTCTTTAGTGAAACAGAAAAAATGTGCAAGAAATGGCATCCCATCTTGTTGCATTATTGAGAACACTCTGGAAGGGTGATTGATCACCTCTCGGTACTGTAGGAGACACAGCGGCCTAGTGAAATTTGTCAAAGAGAGTTAGGGCTGCAGGCAGAGCAGGTGCTTTGTCTTCCCTGTTGCCTGAATCTCTGGCTTGAATTGTTATTACTGCCTAGAAAGAACAGCTAAAAAGATATTCCAGTTCAGAGCGGCATCCTGTTATTGGGCCTGGTTGAACCACTGCTACATGCGCTAGAAACATCTAACACGGTGTGATCCTGTCAGAGGCAAGCCTCCCACTCAACCCCTTATTTCCAAAGAATCCATACACTCTGGTTGGTTCAGTGAACAGGGCTATTACTGAAGCCCGGTGGAGCAGAAGCAGTTATTCTTCACCTTAAGTTTTGTGGCTGCCTTCAAGTCCACAGTCCCAGCTTCCTTAAAGTGCAGATGGAAACTTGTCATTATCCTCTTCTGGGAAGCAGTGTTGCCGAACTCTCTAGCATTCCTTCCAGGGATCCCATCCAGCTTCAATACCTGATCCTTGCAGGGTTTTCCACCTTGTATTTTTTGTTGATAAGGGCTAGTCCGAATACATTAGACGCCCCTAGCAGTAACAGCACCATTCCTTCATGTCTGTTTCAGGAGCAAAGGCACTTCATTTGAGTGCAGGAGTGGTCGCTGGTACTCTCTGACTCAGACAACACTATGAATCTGGAGAAGTTGAGCACCCTTCCTAGGTGTCATCTTCCCTTCTTTTCACATGATCAACCTAGCTAACCATGCATTTGGGTGAAGTTCTCTTTCACTTTTGTCCCTCCTCTATAGATCTTCCTGGATCACCCCAGGCCAATCAGCTTCTGCTCTCCCCCCCCCCCCCGCAACCTGTGCTGTTTCAGACAAGTCAGTGGCTGGTTTGCCAGCCTCCCATAGGCTTCTTGGGGCTGCTGCCAACAGGCCCTGCCCAATTGTATGGCCTTCAGCTCAGGAGGGGAATGGCTGGCTCACAGCTATCCCTGTAGTTTCCCCACACATGGATAGTGCTGAAAATTTTGCATTTCTCTGGTTCAGACCTGCTGGGCTAATAGCTAATGAAGAAGAAGAAGAAGAAGAAGAAGAAGAAGAAGAAGAAGAAGAAGAAGAAGAAGAAGAAGAAGAGTTTGGATTTGATATCCCGCCTTTCACTCCCCTTCAGGAGTCTCAAAGCGGCTAACATTCTCCTTTCCCTTCCTCCCCCACAACAAACACTCTATGAGGTGAGTGGGGCTGAGAGACTTCAGAGAAGTGTGACTGGCCCAAGGTCACCCAGCAGCTGCATGTGGAGGAGCAGAGACGCGAACCGGGTTCCCCAGATTACGAGACTACCGCTCTTAAGCACTACACCACACTTTTATGAACCATAAAAGTTATCATAGGAAGTGTGACAGTCTCCCTTTGATGAAAAAGTGTGCACCCATGTGAGGGCAATCACTATACTAATCATTCTTAACAGCATTCACTACCAAACTGCAACTTTAGGCCGTGTCTTTTGAATTGTTCCCTGAAAGGACTACATGCCAGTCTCTGCTGTGCCTTCCATAACCTGCCCAGTATAATTAATCCCAGAGGAGCATGATTAAATCCTGAGATGCAGTTTCAGAGGGGCAGAAACAAGGAAGGAAGCTTACCTGTAAAAACAAGAAGAGGAGCAGCTTGAAAGGAAGTAAACTGCTAAGGCACAATCAGAACACCAGTATAAAAATTTTTAGGACAGGCAGAAAAATAACCACTCCCATTTCTCTTTCCAAGCCGCTTGGATTCTATAAATCTCTTTTCTTCTCCCCATCAACCCATCCATGGCTCCTTGTGCTGTACTGGAATCAGATTGGCTGGTTCCACATGTCCTTTCTGTGCTGTGCACCTGTGTGCAGTTATAACCAGAACATGTCTGTTAAGTATACTGTGTAAGCTTACCCAAGAGGTTAAAGGTAAAGGTAAAGGGACCCCTGACCATTAGGTCCAGTCGTGACCGACTCTGGGGTTGCGGCTCTCATCTCGCCTTATTAGCCGAGGGAGCCGGTGTACAGCTTCCAGGTCATGTGGCCAGCATGACTAAGCCGCTTCTGGTGAACCTGCTGGAGCGGTACCTATTTATCTACTTGCACTTTGATGTGCTTTCGAACTGCTAGGTTGGCAGGAGCAGGGACCGAGCAACGGGAGCTCACCCCGTCACGGGGATTCAAACCACCAACCTTCTGATCGGTTTAACCCACAGCGCCACCCGCGTCCCCTACCCAAGAGGTTAGGTCATCCCAAATACTGGAAGTTTGGAAAAAAGTAGTTGAGATAAACAATGATAGTTTGGCAAAAGAAAAAGAAACCATCCAGCACCATCTACTCTGCTTAAACAAGATTACATCTGTTTTAAGATTACCTTCTTTATGTAAAACATCATCATTTTGTAGCAGGAAGCAAGTTCATCAGCGCCAGTCAGAATCTAGGCCACATGAACTAATTCTCTGAGACCTGGTGGGTGCAGTGGAGAATTTTCTAGTGCAGAAATACAGCTAATGTTTTTCATGACCTTTTTCATTCAAGTGAAACACTTCATTTGAGGAAAAGTAATATGTTTAAAACCTCAGAAGACAAATTGGTTGTTAGTATAACCAAATAACTTCAGATGAATTGTCCAGGAAAAAGAGAGAGGAAATTAACATGTTAGAACAGAGCTTTCCAAACTGTGTGTCACAACATCTTAGTGTATCAGCTGCAGTGTGTAGGTGTGTCTGTGAATGTTTCCCGTGCTGGAAAAGGGTTAGTTTAACCTGCTAGTGTAATTGAATTAATGTATCCTAAAAGCATGTCTAAAAAGTGTGTCACCAACATGAAAAGTTTGGAAAGCTCTGTGTTGGAATATGATAGGGGGGCAGCAAAGCCATTTTTGAAATTGAACTTTATTGCATTATTTGTGTATAGTAATTCACATGGTTTTAATCTCCCCATGAACAATATTCTAGCTAGGCATCTGTCTAATGAACAAATTCTTAAGAACTAAGGAGGAACAAGTTTATGATACACTAGGTATTGAAAATCTTACTATATATTGCTGAGAAGACAGCAGTGTTTTTTTTATATATATAAAAAGGGGGGGGGGAGAGAATCCTATTCTTTGGTAATACTAGGATTCCACAAGAATGGAGTGCTAAAGAGTGTGTTCATTATATAAATCTCGGAACAGCTCAGCTCCAAGACTTATCGTACCTGCAAGTAAGGCACAGCTGTGACAGCAGCACAATATTACAAAACATTCCAAAATCTGTCACTCTTGACAGCTCTGCAAGGACAGACAAATCAGCTCAAATCTTTTACACTGGAGTGCTAGTCCTATATGCAATGCCACACATCAATATGATGCCAAGCAGCCATTCTAAGTGCAGCAAAAGGGCAAAATATGTATGACATATTTCTTCTTTTTTAAAAAAAGGCTTGGATTCTGAAGTTTTGAAATTTAAAGCTTTCCATCGCATGCTGAAGCTTTAAAGAAGCATGGCTAAATACTCTTTCCAAAATCAGAAATGTTGTTAAGCTGCCAGCACCCATTGCAAATGCATCTGTTATCCCGGCAGATATTTGTTCTGCAATCTTTCAAAGCCTGGGAACATTTCAGACCTTTCAACATTCTAATGTGTGTCTAAGATTGGATAAAACCATCAAGTGCACACCTGTCCCTTGTTATCCTGGCCTCTCCCTCGTCTTCTCCTCTATGGTCAACATTTAGGCTGCAAGTGCTTCAAAGACATTGGCCTCTTACTCAGATTTACTTACCTGGCCTCTTGTGCTGATGGGTAACAATCTGAAGTGCTTATGCTGGGCTCTCATGACAGATCAGCAATTCAGTTGGTATACTGCCCCCCCTTCAACTCTCAGGAAGTTTGCCCCTGCCTTGTCTGGGGAGACTGAGAAATTCATGGTGCTCTCCCAACATACCATGGCCCCAAACATATATCAGGACACACTTGGATTTGGTTTTCTCAGCTATCCAGGAGAATGGTGATCTGAAAGTGGAGGAGTCATTTCCTACGGAGGTTTAGTCTTTCAGTGGCTTTACATTTACAGGGTTAGGGAACCTATTAGAATAGCCCATCCCTGGAGGCTAATGGATTTTGATGGATTCCCAAGAGCTCTTGGGGATTTTCCAGCTGGTATGGCTGAAACTCCTGTCCTGGATGCAGTAATGGACTAAGATGAGGGTTTAAAAAAATCAAGGCTCAAGCAAGATGAAATGGAGGTACTACGGGCAAGTGCTATGGACCTGTTCTGAAAGGAATGCAGTCCTCTTAAAGCATTGAGTATTCAGTCTGGACAAGCTTGCTGTATCCAGCATCTTCACTAGAGTCTCAGGTGGCCTATGTGGGTTGAGGTGTTCTTTAGCTGATTTGTTAGTAGCAGCCATACCTGGAAGGACATAGAATGGCCACAAGTTACCCAGCAATATTGCAGTTTATTGCACATGAGGCTGTCTTTGAAAATGATCTGGAAACTGTAGCTGGTCCAAAATAGGAATGCATTTTTATTAAGTGGTGCAGGACATTTCAATCACATTATGCCAGTGGTTTGTCAGCTGCAATGGCTCTCTGTGCACCTCTGCCCAGTTCTAGAGCTGGTCACCCGAAATATCACTTTCCCCCATATATATCTTCCTGAACCTTACAATCCTCTTCAGAGGCCCTCCTCCAAGTGCCACCAACTCCCAGTGAAGTGAGGTAGATGGCTGCTAGGGAGAGAGCATTACTGGAGTTCAACTGGTACTTTCTTCGTGGTATTTTACAGAAAATGATCCAGGCCTTTAAAAACTAGGCTTGTGGTGTGTGACTTGTTTCTGTCTTTTTCTCAGTAAGAATGCAGCTGCTCTTCCTACTACACAGCCGTGATTTGGTAGAATTTTTTTGTTCCCTTTCCTCCCATTTTAGATTTTGATGGTCTTGGAAGTACTTTTCACTCCAATATGAAGGTTATGTTTGGGGCTTGTTGGTTTAGAAAAAAAGAAGATTAAATGGAAACATGACATGCAGAAGTGGGGAGAGGTTTTTATTCTAATACAAGAACCCCAGGGTCACCCAGTGATGTTGAATGTTGGAAGATTGATGTCATACCAGGTCCCAGCCAGATTCCAGATGGCTCATTCTCCAGCAAAGATGTAGACTACCCCAGTCAGGAGACCATGGGGAACAGACAGAAACTCTGAGCTCCAGCACTGATCCAGAAGATCACAGCATATAGGGAGAGATGAGATTAGGTGGGCCTCTTGAATCTTCTTACCTTCTTATTTTAACTTGATCTAGCAGTGCTTTTGAGATTTACAGAGAATATCGGACGTTATTCTTTTTACATCCTGCCTTTCCTAAGAACAGTGGAATTGTTGGTAGATGTGTTTTGCTTTTGCATAATCCCATCTCTTGCACCATAATTCTTCTCTAGCTGTTGTTGGTTTGTTTCTGTGTTGAGTGTTTGATAGTTATTTGTATGTTACTTCCCCCCCCCAAACCACACATAGTCTGGTCCTGATTTAACTTGTGTCCAATACAGTATTTGTAGGTTGTGTATAGTATAGTATAGTATAGTATAGTATAGTATAGTATAGTATCGTATCGTATCGTATCGTATCGTATCGTATCTACCTTGCTGTGTCCGTGTTCTTCGTTGTGTGTATTGCGGGTGCCTATGTTATGCACATTCACACACACCCCTCGCATACACATCCAGGAAATATTATAGTAAGCACAATCCACTGCAATGGTGTGCTCTTACAGATTTCTATAAAATGTCATTCCTTCCATAAAAGATGAAGCAGGAGTGTGGCAAAGGTCATGGTGCCCCCAAGGCTGTTTCTGGGAGGGGAAACAGAGGCAACAGGATCCATTCCAACCCAATTTGCTGTAAAGCTACCTATCGCACACCCCTTATGTTTGTAAATTTGGAAGGCTTCATCTGCCCCCCAGAAGTGCCTAGTAGGCCTGCAAACATAATCTGTAGTTTTCTCATTATAATCAATGTGGAGACATCCTAAACTTCAGAAGACTGCAGGACGACTCTGCCTCAGATATGAAGTGAAGCGCTGGCAATTCTGAAGTGAATCTGCCCATGGTGGATCTCCTCTAAATTATAGGGTCTGTTGCTATCTGTAGCATGGTGTGGGCTCTGTACTATCACTCTGCATTGCTTCATTTTTCATGTGGGGGACCCAGTTTTTCCACTTGTGATCATGCTGGGCAGCATCCTCTTGGTGACGACACTGTGCTCCAGCCTTGTGGTCTCTGGCACCAGATGCATGCTTCCTCCATAGAAGGAACAAATTTTAAACCAGTGCCACAGCCTCTAAAAACTGATTAAGCTTAATGTCTAGTATGTTTAACATGGTTATAAAATCCCACTGGTTATAAATTACATTTCCTGCCAGAATACAGAACATTATATTAGACATGAAAGACCTGCTGAGCACAAGTCAGTGGAATTTAAAAATCGTTCTGCCATTGAACAGGGCAACACATATTGATATTTTCAATATTAATAGTATACTTCAAACCAAGTTCACTGATTGGTGGTTAGAATTTAAAATCTGTCACCAGCAAAGAGTGATTGCTGGCAAATATGCATTGCTGAAGATGGAAAATGGCAGAAAAATATCCACTGATTTACTGAGCTATATTTTTCAGCTACATAGTTTATTTTCATAAAGGCACCTTGAAGTCTGAAACGTTCTCATACAGGGAACAAGCTTCTAAATGTTGTTTACTTCTAAGATGAAGAATATCAAACAGCCTTCACTTAAAAATTAATTTTATTCAGAGTGAAAGTCATACCATGTAACCAGATTAGAAAAGGGAAGTGTGATAGTTTAATACCACAAAATTCAAAAGAACTACATACTTTGTTTTGAGATGTTACTGCAATGTATTCCTTTTATTTATCAGTGTCTCGGAGGAAGAATATTACAATGTAAGGTTTTAAGTAGCTTTTACTTGACAGCAGAGGACAGAATTTACATACAAACACAGGCAGAAAAACAATTCATACATAACCTTTCAGTCATACCAAAAAGCCCATCATATCCATTACTGGGATTTTTTTCAGCTAAAATGTTTTAAAAGGGGGCTAACTTTTTTGTTGCTGCTTTTGCTTTGATGTGACCTGGTAAAATAAAATACCTTGCAAAAATCAGAACATCGAGTGGTTTCCAAAAGTAAATACTTTTTAAAAAATGGATTTGAGGTAGAAAGGTGGTCATGGCTTTCCTTTTCTGCAAAACATTTTTCCTTCTCAAAATATCTATACCAAAATATATTTCTTTCTAGATGAAAAATCCACATATTAACCTGCTTTTCTGTATCTTGCTTTTGGCAACACTCCCCCCCCCCACGCTAAAAAAAATAATACTTTTCATTTAGATAGCACTTTGAGTCACGAGTATGTAACATATATTACCTAATTTGAGCCTCATAATACCTCTGGGCATAGCTGTTAGTATTAACAGCACCGCTTAAGAGATGGGAGAAGCGAGTGGTTACAGTGATGTTTTATTAGGAGAAGTAAACACCATGCCAGGAGTATTACTGCTCCTACTATGGGATCATTATGGAGTCATTATTCTGTTATGCGTCCCCTTGCAGAAGGCAAGCAAACATTTGAGGCAGGATTCAACTGAGTCCCACCAGTGAAAGCCGCCCTGTGCAAGGCCTTCTGCTCCTCTCAGGAAATTGGCTTGCAGCGGGATCAGCAGAAGCGCCAGAACAGTGTATGGGGGTAGGAGTTGTGGGGATCGTTCCATCTGGTAAACCAAAACACTTGCCCTCACTGAATGGTCACTTTTACGCAATGCTAAGTTCTTCCCTGCTTTTCCCCATCCCAAAAAATCAGAGTTGAATTTCTCCAGCGCTATTTGGATGCTCCAGAGATGTTCATTGCACATCTCACTGAGCAAATGATTTTTATTTTTGGTAATGAAAGCAGATACCCATGCAAATCCGAAAATGTACTAGTGAAGGAAAATGCCCAGCTACTTACTTGAAGTATGGCTGAACTTCCCCAGAGTTTTCTCTGCCTTTAACATGATGTTAAGGGAGCCATTTAAAATGTGTACAAGTTGATACTGATTGAAGTTATCCAGGGCAGACAACCTTTCTGATATAAAGGCAGAACACTTTACCATTAAACTAGTCAGAGCTCCTTCATTTATTAACACTACCAGAAAGGAGAATAAAATAATTTCAAGTCAATCTGAGCCATTGCACTGGGTGATTTACACAATAGGACTTCACAAAATTTGGCACATTTAGACCATAATGCCCCCCCCCTGCCCATAATAGAAACAATGTATATTCAGAATGATTTTATTAAGTCAAAATTCAGCTTAGCTCACATTTTAAAGTAAAAACAAAGCCTGGATGGAAAAGATCAGTCTGCATTCAGTTGGGAGAAAGAATCCATTAAAATGCCATTCTAGTGCCAACAGCTACTGCAGTTGAATGAGGTTAGCTGGGGCAAAATAGAGTCTCATGTGCTCATACACAGCCAGAAACGCTATTTGTCAAATACTAGGGGCTGTGAGAGTTATAGAAGCTGATATTTTGTCCATGTTTTGAAACTATTAGGCTAAGTATAAATAACCTGTGCAGAATGGTATGTGTTGGAAGAGAAGTTACTTGAAACAGTAAATGCAACAAGCCAAAAGGAATGTAAAAATGTAACTCTTTGCTCCAAACTCAGTATGCAGTTCACGTCAGCAATATCAAAAGAGAATGGATATAAACCCCCGCCCCTTTTCCTGATGCTGCATATTATATAAATCAGTGACATTTGTGTAACCATTTTGAAATACTCCACGGTTTGTTAATTTACAGTTGCATAGAGAGGGAAAGAGGAGGGGAAAACACACACAATATTATATAAAACCACAACATCCTCATCTTTGGGTAGTTCAAGTGTTTTCCTATTTGAAGTAAGAACACACAGAGCTAACAGTATGTTACAAGGTCCCATGCAGCTGTATGATTATTGGCATCTGTAGAAAAGGAGTTGCATTTAATGTCAGGAAGAGTGGGCAGTCTTCAAAACAGAAAACTTCACATTGCCTGAAGTCAAAGGGGGAAAAGAGTAAGGAGAAATTATTATCTTAGATACTGTTCTTAGGTAGCAACATCATTCAACATAAATGTTTTGAATCAAGTTCTGAAAGAATGGCCATTTCTGCAACAGCAGAAGGTGCTGATGCACAGCTTGCAGAACTTGATGGGCCCAATGGAAACAACACCTAACCATGGTTTGTTTTCCTTACCTCTATATGCAGTCCTCTTTAGCAGTATCTAAAAGGGTGGATTTACAACCTCCAGCTTCTAGGCTTCACAAATATATCATGCCTCCCACAGACAAGACTTAGCTTGGCAAGCTAAACCAGTTTCACTGTGTGTTTGTGGCCTTTTCCAGATTTAACAAACCATAGGTATCAGTAATGTCTGCAGTGGACAATGGTGATCAACCCTAGAGGGTCCTGTGAGCTCCTCATATTGCAAAACAAAGTGAAAGGGTTCAAACAAAATATTGTTTCTCTCTCTTGTTTAAACTAAAAACACACACAGGCACAAACCAAAATTGTGCAGCGAATTATGGCACACTTGCCATGGGATCCCAACAAAAAACTACAACTTCCTGTAGTAAGCAAGTCCTGCCGTGGTTGTAACAGTTAGAAGCATATTGCCATCAATCACCAGACTGAATTTTGCAAACAAGTAGATGTGCACATTTGTTTTAAACTGTGTTCATAGTGAGGAATGAATTGTAAATGTGCGAGTTTACTTTTCTAAACAGTGAAACAAAAACTGCTGGAAAATGCAGAGTTAATTACAAAGTCGCATGTAAGTTTATACTTCAGTTGTGGACACACAACTTTAAAAGTACTGAAATACATCATACCTGTGGTCTGCCGGCAAGATTTGCTGTAAATAAGAAAACAAAACGATTAGCTGCAATAAATGAAAAGTCAAGGATTAAGATGAAACTTTCACAAAAAATAGCCAGCTAAATAGCAATATATATTCTCCCCGCCCCTTTGATTCTGAGCATAACTACTATTTTATCATAACTTGTTTCTATTAAATCTGCTGGCACATACCTTTCTGGTTTTGCATAGTCCTGTTAATTTAAATTCAAACTGTTTTAAATTATGGGTGATCTCCAGTATTAGCACTATTCTGAGTTGTGCAGTCCAGCCACTTCTGCTAAGAACAACCTAGCCCTAGCATACTTGGCACCAAAAAGGAGCCTCCGGTTTCTTAGGCAGTTCAGTCACACCACTTGCTCCCCTTTCTTTGTTTGGGGTTGTGATAGAGGGAGATGCTGCATATACAGAGTGGTTTTTCTTTTCTTTTCAGGGTGTCATGCGTGTAGCCTCTGTGAAAAAAGATGGAGAAGTGCTATATGTATGAATGGTGTTTTGTGTCCTGTTGTATGATACTATACATACATACTGTGAGTAAGGGGTGTGGTGTGTGGGTGTGGGTGGTTCATTGTAAAAAAGAGATTTGCAGTTCAGGAAGGTGTGTTTATGCTTATTCTGTATGTAGAAAGTTATACATTTTACAGAAGAGAAAAACTCTGCCTTTATGTTCCCCGTCTGCAAAATGGACAGCTCATTTTAGTATACCAGCTTTCTGGGCAATAATCTGATTGGGAATGTGACCTGCTTGAATTATTTGACCTGTGTGTGGTTTATTTTCTGCCTTCTCGTTGTGGCACAGTTAGGGTGGATTGTGCTGTGATCTAGGGGGACCTAACAGCATGCAAAGAAGTAATACATAGATATTAGTCACGTGAGGGGTATGAGTGGAAAGTTTGAATTTGCCCAGGATAACAAAATATCTTGAGCAGGCCCTGGAAAAAATTATTAGTTTTTGAAGTTTTTTTACACTTTATAATTCATAGAAGAGAAAATAGTCAAATGCATACCATCTGCTGAACATAATGGGCCTTTGCCTCAGTGCTATGGACCAGTTAACATCATACAGCACAACACACTTCCAGCCCATTATATTTTTGATTGTAAGATTCAACTACATAAGGTCTTCCCTGAGGGACTCTGCTTCCATTAAGATTTTTTTTGTGTGTTTTTTGGAAGCCACAGTTATCACAAGCTTTCTCCAAGGAACTGCAAGTCATTAATTTGAGAAACAGAAATTATATATTAAAAATAGCTGTCTGTTGTTAACTCTAATGTTTATCAGAAGGGAGGATCTGTCCTTAAGTCACCCTGCAAGAGTTTCTCATGGCACGTGGCACACATGCTGCAGTAGGAGAAACAGTATGCTGTTAAGCCAATTAGCAATACAATCAAGGTTTTTCTTTTTCGGCAGTATTTCAGAACGGAATTACAATGCAGGGGGTTTAACAACCTCTCTCCACCAGCTGCCCGTGTAGCTGCTCAGTGGAGCCTCTGTCAACATTCCCTGCCTATCCTCATTCAAACAGTTACCCCTTGCTTGAGTAATCCACAAACCGATGTCCTAATGGGCTCACACTTTTGTGCCTGACCCAGTAGACTGTGGGGATATGTGCATTACAAACATTTACACAGTACATGGTTCCCACAAGAATCCTGGTTTGATTAGGGTACTTAGAAATAGAGATTCTGAGCCCTAGAGAACCAGTTCCCAGAGTCCCCCTGTAGCAAGAAGAACTCTTTAACCGTTTTAGACCAGCCTAGCTATATATTTTTACTTTGCTGTTGGATAACATCTATATGTATTTATGACTATTTACAACCCTAGGTTATTTGTTTAATTTTGAAAAAGAGAGTAGGGTTTTTGCTGTACTTCTGCAAACTATGGGGTTCCTCTAAGCATCCAATATGTCTCTTATTAGAAACTGCTTCTGCCCACCCTATCTAGAGTCAATCTAGGCTGGGGAAAGACAGATGCATTGGGCAACTGGACATTTTTGGAAATTGCCTCAAGGGCTGGTGGTGACATGTCTGTAATATGAGACAGAAATAGCTGCCAACACCACCTCTCATTCTTACCTTCCCAGTGCCCTAAATGAGGGACAGAAGCCCATGCAGAGGGAGGCTAAGGCATCATCTGTGGGGAAATAGTTGGTATGGGTGCAGATGTCAGATAGCTCAGTCAGTAGAGCATAAGACTCTCAGGATCATGGGTTTGAGCCCCACATTGGGTAAAAGATTCCTGCATTTCAGGGGATTGTACCAGATGACATTTGTGGTCCTTTCCAACTCTACAACTTTATGAAGACATATGTGGTCTGTTCTCACACACAAATTCTGAGACTACGAAGTCCAAATTCTCTGCTATCTGTGTCCGGGTGTTCCTTGTTGTCTATATCAAAACACACTTTTGTTTTCAATCTATCTATCTTGGGAACATCTCTTGAGAATCTGGATAAAGGGCAAGCATGTGAGCCTTTCCTAACTAGTTTGCTCTAAAGACCATCACAAAGAAAGCACAATAACATTGCATGAATTTGACCCTTACCACAGTGGATAAAAGAGTTGTTTAATTGTTCACAATCAGCACATCCGCCTAATGACGTCAAATGGCTGTGCTTGTTTAGAAATAGATTCTCAAGTTCTGAATTAAGCTTAGAGGTCTGGGCAATTATCTTGAACTAACCCCAGACTCTAGAGATCAGTTCAAACTAGCTGGATTTTAATTTGCTTTCTATTTATGTGTGAAGTGTAGCTTCCCAGACATAGTTTTTCACAAAGGAGGAAACTGTGCATGAGAGATAAAGGGAATATTTAATAGAGTTCAGTGGTGTCTGGACAACACAATATAATTTGATTTTATCTGAGTATTTTGCATGGGATTATGCACCATATAAGCCTTAGTTTTCATAGAACTCCACTGCGTTTACTTTTATGGTCATTTCAAAGGAAGCAATACAAAGTCGTTACTAAACTACAGAGCTAAATTTAGCTTCCACTCCTAACAGGCAATCAAGATTGAAAATGATCATAACAAAAGTTAGCCACAATAATCTCTCTAGTAAGGGAAAAGTTGCACTATACTCTGTGAAGGAACAGAATAAATACAAGCAAAACTGCATGGGTATTATCTCTGATTTTCCAGTGAAAGGAGGCCTATAAATAAAGAGCATTATTATCTGTCTTTGTAGAGAGAGAATGAAAAATTAATAGGAAATGTAATCTCTCATTCCTAATAAGATATTTCTATGCTTCCATTTCTATGAAGTCTGGGACTGGTATACCGTATTTTTCGTCCCATAGGACGCTCCGTCCCATAGGACGCACCTAGTTTTTTTTTGGGGGGGGGGGAAATAAAGGAAAACATTTTTCCCTTTATTTCCCCCCCAAAAGCAGTTTGGTGGAAACAGAACCAGGTCGAGGAACAGCGGGATGGCGGCGCTGCGCCTCCCTGTTGTCCCCCGAGCTTGTGGGGCTGGCTGATGTCTGCCCCGCGCGAGGGGCGCCCCGCTTCAGGGCGCCCTCACGCTGGGCGGCAGGCTGCTATCCGCAGCGTGGGGAGCCTTGCGGGGAACTCCTGCAAGGCTCCCCACGCTGCGGATGTCTGCCCGGCGCGGGGGTGCTCTGCTTCAGGGCGCCCCGCCCACCGGGCGGCAGGCTACTATCCGCAGCGTGGGGAGCCTTGCGGGGAACTCCTGCAAGGCTCCCCACGCTGCGGATGTCTGCCTGGCGCGGGGGGCGCTCTGCTTCAGGGCACCCCTCGCGCTGGGCAGCAGGCTGCTATCCGCAGCCTAGACATCCCTGCCGGACTTCCCGTAGGGCTGCCTAGGCTGCGGATGTGTTCCTGAAGCCTGGAGAGCGAGAGGGGTCGGTGCGCACCGACCCCTCTCGCTCTCCAAGCTTCAGCAAAAGCCTGCATTCGCCCCATAGGATGCACCCAGATTTCCCCTTCATTTTTGGAGGGGAAAAATGCGTCCTATAGGGTAAAAAATACGGTATATAGCCCCATGGTCTCACAGCTTATATTGTCCCATGTGCATGATGGAACTACTCCATTGCTACTTGTCCATGTGGTTAAGTGTGTGTGGTGCTAAGAGTCAGGCATAGCACCACTGTCACCCATCAGAAATATAGTCCAAATTAGAGTCACTCCCCAGCTTTGGGTTCATATGTTAATTAAAGCTCTGCATGGCTGCAGCAGCATGGCAAGGATATCTGCCTCCTCTTCTGTTGGAGAGAAATTGTGGAAACTGGCATCATAATTTATGTCATTTCTGCAATGGAGGGAGAAGCGTGCCATTCCTCCACCACATGAGGGCTCGACATAATGTATGAATCAGGGCAATTATTCTGAATGCACTTAGCTACACAGGGAGCAATGACTGATCCAAGTGGATACTGCATATTTATCAAGACACCTTGTTTTCTTACAGCATCCTGCTATGGACATACTTTGTACCAGAGGACAGTCCTGGCCCAGTTCATAATCTCCCAGATGCCTTGGACACTCGTCTCCTAGGTTAGTATTCCCCTCATCATGGGCTCATAGTTTTTGACAAGGTTTTTTTATTGTCAATTACTACTTTTATTTTATTTTCATTTATTATTACATTTATATATCACCCTTCAAGGTGGTGTTATGTGGTTCTTTGCCTCCTCATTTCATCCTCACAACAACCCTGTGAAGTAGGTCAGACTGAGAGATAGTGACTGGCTCAGAGTCACTCAGCAAGCTTCATGGGGATTTGAACTGTGATCTTCCAGGTCATAGTCTGACACTAACCACTACTGGCTCTGTTCTGACTTGTTTACATCTGGTTTTTGTCAGCAGAAGGATATTGCAGTGCTGCCTGTTGCATTGTGTCACCCCATTTTATCACTTCTTATTGGCTGTTCAAACAGCTACTTTGTTGGAAAGCTAATGAAAGTACGGATTCTTTTGGAAGCAATAGGGTTTGAAGTTTAAACAGCGAAACGGGTCACCATGTAATTATTTCTGAAGCATACTGCTAACTGTTCAAGTCTATGCTCACTTTAGATCCTGTTCAATCCATTTGCTGAGCAGCTCTATAGAGTGTTACAAAGGCTTTGAATCTCCGTAAATGACTGCATCATTGCTGAGCTTCAACCTTCCTTTCCTTGGCTCAATATACTTAACACTTACTGCGGCAAGCTGGAAATGTGCTGTTGATTTGTTCCATGACTTCTGTTAGGTCTGTGCTAGTGTCATGAGGTGGGACTAACAAGTCGTCTACACCTAATGAAAACAAAAGGTGCAATCAGTTTAGTAATAGAGAAGCAGCATTTAAGAGCCCAAAAGCCATTTCCACCCATCCTTCCCACCTTAATGTATTTAGAGAAAGAAGAAGAAATCCCCTGTTTGAAATCTCTCTCATTTGATATGCAAGAATTGCTCATTGATAATGGCCAGGCAAGAGAGGCATAGATACCAAATTATACATTTATAGCTGAACTCATTTCTGCATTATAAAGCTTAGCCACTGTGCTTGAGATAAACCAGGTTGAATTGCGCAGAAGCAACTAGATGTAAAAAATTGCTATTAAGGTTTATATTATTAAGCACTAAAAGGGTGCTTGATGCCAGTATATTCCAAAGTCATTTAGTCAGCCTCAGAGCCCAAAAGGTCACTAAGTATTGCTGTGTGGAAGGTAGGAGAGGGCCTGTCTTGTCAGGAGTGTGTGCAGGAGCCAGGCCCTGTGACTGGTAGGGCCTCACAGGACTGGGGCCTTCCTGAGTTTGGCCTGGAAGGGCAAGGCAAGGCTGCACAGAAGACTCGTAGCACCTGGTGGCAAGGGCCTGGAGGGGTATATAAGACCAGCATTTCCCTCTGGCTCTTTGCCACAGCAACACGCTACCCACCTAGCTGTGCTTTGGCTTCCTGACTCCTGGTTTCCTGACTCTTGGTCTCTTGGCTTCCTGACCCCTGGACTGCCGATTCCTGCTTCCCGACCTCACCCTGGTCCCAACATACCAAGCCGGGGCTCTGGCTGCCTGTAACACTGCCCGTGACACACTTCCAGTGCAGCCTTTCCATGGTTGGGGGAGAGGAGTAGAGGTCAGGATGAGCTCCTCTTGCACACTAATGCCTCTTCCCAAACTGGTGTGGACAAATATCGGAGGGTATGTATTTTTCTCATGCCAATAAGGAATACTGATGGCAGCAGAGTGCTAGGATCTAGTTCATTAATATTGTTCCAAACCCTGTTCTCCTTTTTATCTAATGTTTGCTTCCCCTGCCAAAGAGGTTTCCATTTTTCTGCCACCTCTTCAAGGGTCTTGAGAATTTCTTGGGAATTTTTGTGGATTTTGAGCCAGCCTTATTTTGCAAGCTGGGTGGCTAAGGGTGGGGTGGGGGGGTTCTTTCAAGTAAGCATTTATCCAGCACTCTGGATCATTTCCCTGGCAGCAAACACTTCTTGTTCTGAAAAAGCCCCATGGGAAATTACCTCATGTTGTCTTCAGTTGTGCTTTAAGTGAAACATGGGAAGCTAGGGAGGTTGCAGGCGATTTGTAGAATGAGAAGAAAGGACACTCATAACCACCCCTTAGCTGCCTCAGAAACAAGGTAACTGTATCAAAAACCCTGCACACAATTTATGAGAATTTCAACCACATTTCCTTTCATCTTGATAATTTTCAAATTTTATTGTTCCCATTAATTGATGGAGAATGGCCAGGAAAAAAACAACAGGTGAAAGTTTGGGTAGAATGCTACAGATAACTGGTCCTAGGAACTTGCCTTTCTGAAGGGAATGGTGTCTGCACCTTATTCTTCTAAGTCTAGTACAAGCCCCCATAATGGCTTCTGGGCTGAAGAGAAGGAGCACATTATCTCCCTCAATTTGGCCTCTTCAGTGGCTCAGAGTTGCAAGTTAATTTCCCTTGATCCCAAAACCAGGATGGAGAGGCACTGGCGGAGGAAGAAGGGGCGGGGGGAGCACACCACCCCAGGCAGCGCGATCCCGGTGGGGTTCCATCACGGCTGCCCCCCCCGCAGGCGGTGCGCCTCGCCCCCAGAACGCGTGCCCCCCCCTTTGGGCAGCACACCCAGCCCCCGGGACACGCACCAGCCATGCCCCTGCCTGCTGTCCACCCCCAGTGTCAGAGCATGAAGCTCCGCCACTGTGAAGAGAGGAACCAGAATTAAACTATATCACCTCAAAGGTAACAGAGACTTTTTAAATACCAATATTGTATATAGAATAGATCAAAAAAAGAAAGAAAGACCTAAATATTTTGTAGTGGTTCCCACTACAACAGAACCAAACTTTTTCAGTAATAATGTACAACATTGTTTTACTTTCACAAGCATCTGGGCTGAGTTTTATTATTAAGCAATTTAGCAGTTGCTGAAAATTGAGCAACAATGTATTGGCCATGTTTGCATGTAATAAGCTGTTAACAGTTGTGTGCTGGTGCATGCAGCCTGATCACTCCTTTCATTCTCTTTCTGTGTAAGTGATTAAACAACATCAGAAAGGGGACAGGCTTTGTGCTTTGTTCCTCCCAATGAGCCAGGATTCCTAAATAACAACAAACTTTGGTTGAAGGCCTACTAGTACAGAGGGAGGAGTGATCAGGCCCCTTGTACCAGTATGTGCACAGTACGGTTTATTAAGCCAAGGTTCTTGGCTTATTGTTACATACAAATGTGGCCACTTTATTGCTGGTTTTAGATCATTTCACCTACTTGTTTTATGAGGTGCATTTTATTGTTTTGTATTAAACTTTGTTAAGCTGTCCTGAGGGGCTCTATGCAGCCATGTGGCAGGCTAACACTGATAAATGAATAATTAAATTTCCATACACTGGTTCATTTAAAGTGTTATGAATCTTTCAGCTAAAAGTTCTGCTGCCTTGATACAGGCAGGAAAGATGATGAAAGACTACATATATTAATTACATCCTTCAGAACAAATCCAATACCTGCTCTAGAGAAGTGCCAAATTTCCATAATAAGCAGTTTTTTTAATATTTATTAATAGGGAATTTATATTCCAATTTTCCAATTCTAGAAGGAAGTAGTCAAGGCAGCTAAGGAAGTCTGTGTGCATGCTCTCTCTGTTAATGCTTTAGTTCTGGATAAAGATGTACTTAAAACTATTATAGTGGACAGAGTTGAAATCGTATAAGCAAAAAGCTAGAAAAACACACACACTTCAACCCTCACGTCATGCATTTGCAAGGCGTCAGCTCTTTGATTTAGTACTACAAAGTATCTGGAAACCAAATCATGACAAATAGATCTCTGCCACTGCAGTGACCAGGCGACTTACCTGTCTGATTAAACTGTGAAGTGGCCTCCTCCTCAGGTGAATAGCTGAGGCCCGAATGCTGAGGTGAAGTGCAGGAAGAGCCTCCATTAACTCTGGAATCTGTTTCAGGCTAAATTAGATTTTAAAATAATTTGAGTCCAGAAGTCCACTTCAGAATAGCAAAGCATACTTTATATTATATGATATAATCTATTGGTAAGGTTTTGATATCCAGGTTGGAGATGATGCTGATACAAATTTAATAAGATTAAATGAATAAAAAGCATGGGTTACGGAGTTTGGTAAGGAATCTGTGTAACTAAAGTATTGCGTTGATTTGCTTTAGAATCACCACACAGATTACTTAAATAAGTCTTTCGTGTATCTGGAAGAAACTAAAGAAGCCTGAATAAATGGCCTGAATTATTTCATTATTTCCTCTTCTTTTTAATTAACATGTCTTTTGTCAAGGTGCCACATGCCAGCTCTGCTTCACCTCCGAGTGTGACATTGTAATCAATCTTTCGGACAAAAATGACAGCATTTCACAAGGAGCACCAATCCTTTGGGCTTACTAAAATAAAAATAGCCAGCACACCTCCCAATGGCAACCTGCAAGTTCCAGTGTAAAGACGTGCAACATTTTCTTCCTAACGACACGCTCCAGTGTTCTACGCTACTACACTGTATTCACCGGGCTCAATAAGTTTTCCTTCCCACAAGCTTTGAGATAATGCATCCACCTTGACAGGTTATTACTCTAATCAACACGATTCAGTCAACATATCACTATAATAAAGCCGACTTTAAAGAAGAGTGAGCGGCTGGTGGGCAAATGATATATCGGAAGAACAAACAAACAACAGCTCAAGCCGCAAGGTAACAAACTAGCTGTCAACGCATAGCCCATTTTCAACCTAATAACATTACGTAATCATATTTCTGTCTTTTAAGAAGAAATCTCTGAAGCTGTCGAATTAAGAGAAATATAATTGAGCTAGATTTTAAATTCATTCTCTATCTCTCTCTACACACACACACAAACACTGAAAATTTCCAGAACTTCTCAAACAAGCTAAGGAAAAGTGGAATGAAAGCTTGGTTGAGTGTATAAGCTAACTAATTTGAATAATCTGTTGTGAAAACCATCAAAACAAGTGGCACTATTTTTAAGAATGATTTTAGAAGGCTTGTAATTTGCAGGCGTCACTATGCAACACTGGCTTTTAAGTACAGTCATTTCAGCATTAAAAACCTTAAAATATTCCCTCCAAATGTGTCCTTCCATTTTTCTGGCTGTGGCTATGGGAATAGCATTTGGAAACATTTGTAGCTAGGCATTTGTGAACAACATGGCTTTAATTTCAGCATACATCTTATAAAAACTTGAAAAGAGGGGCATTTTGAAGCTGTAGTCAGACACCTAGCCTTGTATGACACAGCATGCCTGAAATTTACATGAAAGTGTAATGGAATGAATTGAATTCAGAAGGAATCTAGTTTGGAAGGACACAGTGTCCCTAAATAACCTTTGTTGCCTAGGCAGAGCAAATCTGACTACTGTACCTGCTCAAGCAACTGCCGTAGTCGGTGAAGTTGAGATTCCAGCTGCTTGTTGTGATCTTCCAAAATCTGCATTCTGGCCTCCAGTCGACCTTTGTGTTGCCTTAAAAGTTTGGCCTCTGCAATGAGCTCAGCGTCTTCAGATGTGTGCTGTGGTGAAACAGCCGAGTCTGGCGGTGAGCTAGGTGCACTAATTCCTCTCCGAAGATGCTGTTCCTTTAGTTGCTCATATTCGATTTGCAGCATCCTAAACCCAGTTTTAAAAGAATAATAACCAGCAGATTTCATGGCAGCCTACACACAGAACAAATGAACTGGAAACATCTTCCCTTAAAAGAACATGTCTGCCATCATGATTCCACAGTTATGGAACTTATGTAGCAGCTGCCAAGTTACAATAGACTGTAACATATGCTTAGACATGGCACATTGGAAACACATCAATAGAGTAATTAGATACACTGAATTTTTTTTTGGCCAGATGTGGAAGTACAGTTTAAAGCATGCTTTCTCAACCTGCTGCCCGGACTACAACTCCCATCAGGCCTGGCCAGCAGTGTCCAAAACATCTGGAAGGCACCAGGTTGGGGAAGGCTGTCTTCACTGTCAAACCCACCTCCGCTCTTGATTTCTCACCACCTGATTAGTCTACACCAGATGCCCCACTGCAAATGCATTAGCTGCTTTCACTGCAAAGCACTCTTTTTGTATGGATGATGAAGAAAATGCTATCTGGGTTGTTGCCATACAAGTCACCTCTTGATGCTTAAACCAAGTGGTGAACATGTGTGGTGTGACTCAACATCCAGTTTTTTTGGAAGCCAGGGAAGTTTGGAAACCCTTTGGCATGCAAAACATGTACTCTACCACTGAGGTATGAACTGCAGTCTTAAGAGGAACAGTATGGCTTTGGCTCACTTCAAATCAAGTTTAAAGAAGAAAATAGAAATGATTAAATAACTGCCTTGAATTCAGACGCAGAGAGGGAAGGCCCAAGCTAACCAGTGGTGGGTTCCAGGCATCAGGATTGGGTTGAACAATGATATATATTGGAGAGTTGATTTATGGGATGAATAAGGAAAGAGAGTAGAAGAAGAAAGGGGATAGCAGTGGAAAATAAAGGAAAAAGGCAATTCCCACCATTAAATTATTGGAGGATGATTTGGTTCCTCTGTTCCTCCTGTTTCATGGGCAGATGGTGCATGTGTTCTACCTCTAATTTTTTTTTTTTTAAAGTAATCTCTAGTGCTAGTGCCCTTTTCACAACCAAGCCTGAAATATATGAGCACATATATCAAGATATGTTAATAATGCACAAGGGAAGTTCACAGCACCTTTGTTCCTCCTCAAGGTCAGCAATGATGCGCTCAAGCTCTCCTCGTTCTTCCTTCTCCACCGATTTCAAGATCTGTGCTGGGCTCTGTGGCTGACTCACTGGTGACTCCCCTCCCAGAGTCTGGCAGTACTGCTGGATAAGGGCATGTTCGTCTTCCCTAGGGAAAAAGAAACCTAGCATAAATATATTTTACATGACTAAGGCATAAATAAGAATTGCTATAAATTCTTTACAGAAAGCATCAAGAGTGAAGCCATGGTGCATTTACAAATTCAATATCTTATGGGATAGCTGCAAATCTTGTAAGATTGCTTGTAAGATGCAAAACTGCAGTGATGGATTGGCTTAAAGGAAGACAAACTCTGATTTCAGTATCTATCTTATTAAATGCTGCTTGAAAGAATTATAAGGATTGTCCTCTGCTTTCTAAGGCTATGTTCTTATGCACAGTTAGGTCTAGTTCACACCCATATACCCAACAAAGCAGGGAGGGTTAAAGTGATGTAGAGGTTCACACACAGCTGGAACTCAGTTTCAGCTGGAACTCAGTTCCGGCACCTCTCAGGTGGGCACCACTGCCATTACAAGAGAACAAGGAAGGTGTTCCTGGTGAGTTCAGGCACCCCTTTTTCGAGAAAAATAGTACTGTTCACATACACACACATTGTCACATCTAGGAGTTCATGAGGGATAGGTGGGCACCTCACAGATTTGAATAATCTACCCCTTTTTCAGCAGACAGATACAAGTATATTCTCAGAGTGAAATGGCACAAATGAACTCAAAGCCTACTTTGAGCATGGAGATTACCATGCCAGAGCAAAGTGTGAACTGGCCCTTACACATACACCAAACTCATATTTTAGCAGGACACGTACATACAGGATGACAACCAAAAGCTATATGTATGCATGACCTCATTGCACTGTGTACATATCAGAGTTTCCAAAAGGTTGGGATTGCATTATTATTTAGCAAGAATCTGGAGTTGTTCTGACCCTGAATAAGGAATGTATTTATTTGTAAGAGAAACAGAAGCAGATGCATCTTTTGAAAACCAGCAACAGCTCTCCCAACATTTTGTGCTTTGGACATCTGTTTTCCCAGCTAAATGTGTTGCACTCTGCATAACAACTTTCATTATAACTCTTGAAAAGTTAGATAATGAGCAAAAACAGGAAAAATATGTTCCCTGTATAAAACTGGAGAGAGCACACATTTTTAGATTGCACTTTCAAAAAAAAAACCAGGCTGATGAAGAGAAGAGGAAAAAGAATTCCAGGTGGTAGACTACCGCAGGTAAGATAATATTTTAAATCAGACATGCCAAAAATAGTTGGAAGGGCCTAGAGGTTATGCTTTCTCCACACAGCTCAAACCACAAGGTCTAGATGACAGTATGCATTTTCATAAAGCTTCCTATGGATCAGATAGCTTCAGGTGACTTAAGTAAGTGAGTAACAGATTGCTAGTTATAGAGATTGGAATGAGAGAGAGAAAACTGAAATTTAGAAGCTACCAACCTCTTTACAATGTATTTTTAAGAAATCAAGCAAATTCTGTGACAGCTGGAAAGGTAACCTTGAAATAAAATGGGTGATGGGCTCCCAGACCAACTTTGATCCACCAGACCATTCCTCGCACACCTGAAGTCATTATCTCAGGTATGAGGGTGGTACAGGAGTAGCTTCAAAGGAAAACATGAGAGATTAAAGTGTGGTTCCTCTGCTGGAGCAGGGTACCCTCTCTCTACCCAGCACCTGATGGGCGGCAGGACTGTGGCTTGCTGCAGTATCACAAAGTGCTTTGTATTGAAACGACACATGTTCAATATGTGCATGACTGTGTATACACACATCAAAGTGTCATAAAGATGTCACTGAAAGGGCGGAATAGGAGCAGGGCAGGGTGTTTGCAGGCTTTTCCAATGGGTTTCAATTATACGTGATTTCACAGAGGCATGTGGTACCTGGGAACGTATCCCCGCGTAAACGGGGGGCTGCCTGTGCTGCTAAAATGGAGGGAGAAACTTAGGAGGAAGGGATGCCATACAAGCCCCTTTGTGATCCTGGAGCCAGCCTCTTTGAAGGCAAGCTGAGTGCACACCTTCAAAGAGGCCCATCATCATTGGGACATCAGGCCTCACCCACCTGTGGGTCACTGAGTCAAAAATATTGTCCCTCACCAAGCCACTTTCTTATGTGGAGGGTAGGGAAACTTTCCCACAATGGGCCAGAGGCAAGCCAGCAGGTGTGGGGTATAACAAACTTAATTTAATTTTTTTTTTTGTATGTAGATGTCTTAATGGAAGCCCCAGGATATATTATCCCATTATGTTTTGCAGACAAATTCTACATTGCTGTTAACTAAAAGGTGGTGCATGGAAAATATCCTATATCACAATGCATTTTTTTGGGGGGGGGGTTGTAAAAAAAGCTCATTTTCAATGGAAATTAAATGTACATAGCTACATTACATTAAAAGGTAACTAATTTATTGGGCGATTTTATTAAAATGTGAGCTATATCCATTATTCATTTCCTTTTAATTCAGAGGTTTCCATGTTAGTTCAAAACATGCAGCCTTGCTGTTATCTTCCTTTAGTTAGCTTACACAAATCTAACTGCGACACCACATTGTCCTCGGCTGAAATTTCACTGCCGTGGAAGCTTCAATGTAATTTTCAGCTTTTACAGCACTCTAAAGTTATACAGAATAAGAATTATTCCTCTTGAAATATGTAATGCTCAGCTGCCAGGTGAATCAGAAGTGAAGGAAAATAATTTTGAACAAAATTGAAGAATCTGATTACAGTCATCATGTTTGCTAAAAATAAATATATTCTAAATCTCTTTAAATTATAGAGTACAACTATTGCTTTTGAGCAGTCATGATCAAAAACATGAGGAGCTGGAGGCACCTCAATGCTATCACAATATGCTAATAGGAAATTCAGGGGAATACATAGGATCGGGCCTTAATGGTTATTTTAATTTGTTTGTTTTTAAGCCTATATCAGAAATCATTATCTTCATTACAACATAGCAGAGTTCAAATTTCAATTTCAAATATAAAGTGGCCGTTAAAACATACTTTCCCCCCTTTACTTCTGTTTTTTTTTTGTTGTTATTTAAAAAACCAAGATTGTTTTTCAAGCCAGGACCTGATCACACATGCAGAAAAATATTCCATGACTTCGGAGTCACTGCAAATCTCTAAAGTACGAAGTGTTCAAATATGAACTTAGGTCAAGCCCTTAATTATTCTGACACCAGCCTCAATGACAAGGAAAGGATTGAGATAAGTAAGCTATGCCACTGCTCACCACAATAAGTCCCATAGTCCAGAGTGCGTCTACCCCCCACTGTTTCAATCTCAGATGTTTTGCAGAGGACAAAGAGTGGGCGTATTGATTTGTCTATTATAAGCAGTATGCTCTGCAACTGATAACACTGTACTTCACTGAAGTAACACCTGACAAAGAAGCACCATCTATTTATGGAAGAGATATAGCCTTGTTACAGATCCCGCTCCCCCATCTGCTTTTCTAACTGATTGGATTGAAAGGCAGACTGTTGTGCCAGCCTGAACAGCTCACCTGCCCACAGTTTAAGACGGATCTATCAGCTGCACAGTGACCCCAGTTGAATTCTACCACGTTGACTACCCATGCTAGAAGCAAGGACAAGAAGCCAGCAGAAAACCCTTTGACACTGAGTCATAATGATACTGGAAATCCAGCTCCAGAGAAGAAAGGGAGACAGCAACTATAGATCAAAATTAGTGTGGCTCACACAAATAGTTATTACTTGTCCAAAAACTTAAAGTTCACTTAAGGCAACCAGCACAGTCTTCCATTGTGGAGGAAGGTCATTGGAAACTAGAGCGTTTTGCTTAATACTGAGACCACAGAGAGGGGTGATGTAAAATGCAATGGAAGCTATTTTTCACTGCCACTTCTTAAAAGATGCATCTGTAAATGAGTAATCTCATTTACAAGTGCCAGTGAAAATCTATATTATGTCACCATGTGCCCTCATCTACACACACACACACACACACATATATATTTATACCCTGCCCTTCCTGGTTCAGAAAACCGTGCTCAGGGTGGCTAACAACAAATTTAAAACACTTAATTGTAATATAACAGCAGCATAAAATACAGTATAAAAGCATGAATAACAATATAATTTAAAGTTCAAAAATCAATTTGGGGGAAATCCATCCAATAAACATTAGATAGTAACCAATAAACATTAGATAGTCACCAGGGCTAGCTGGCTGAATTAGTCCTACTTGGGCCAGCGAGGAGGCCAGGGGAGAATTAGATGTGGGGTCTCAGAGCGGGTAATCTTCATAAAAGGGGAGGGGGAGGGAAGAGAAAGGAAATAAAAGATCAGGCTGAATTCAAATTAAAGGCCAGGCAGAATAGCTCTGTCTTACAGGCCCAGCGGAAGGAGATTAAATCCTGAAGGGCCCTAGTCTCATGGGACAGAGCATTTCACCAGGTCGGAGCTGTCACTGAAAAGGCCCTGTCTCTGGTGGAGGATAGTCTGACTTCCTTAGGGCCCGGGACCTCTAAACTATGGTTATTCATGGACCTTAAGGTCCTCTGCGGGGCATACCAGGAGAGGCGGGCCCTTAAATACGAGGGCCCTAAGCCACAAAGGGCTTTAAAGGTCAAAACCAGCACCTTGAACCTGACCCTAGACTCCACCGGGAGCCAGTGCAACTGGTAAAGCACTGGGTGAATATGCTCCCATGGCAGGGACCCCGTGAGGAGCCTCACTGCAGCATTCTGCACTCGCTGGAGTTTCTGGGACAGTTTCAAGGGCAGCCCCGCGTAGAGCGAATTACAGTAGTCAAGCCTGGAGGTGACCGTCACATGGATCACTGTGGCCAGGGTGGGGCGGGAAAGGTAAGGGACCAACTGCTTGATGTGCTGAAGGCGGGAAAATGTTGCCTTGGTTGTTGCTGTAAGCTGCGCCTCCATGGAAAGGGAGACGTCAAGAATTACACCCAAACTCTTAACGGAAGGCAATGGCACTAATTGAGCCCCCGCAAGAGAAGGGAGTTGGTCCCTCATCCCCATGCCATCCCGACCCAGCCAGAGGACCTCTGTCTTCAAAGGATTTAATTTCAATCGGCTCCCATGAAACCATCCAGCCACAGCCTCCAAGCATCTGGACAGTGTGTCTGGGGCCGAGTCGGTGTGGCCATCCATCAGGAGATGGAGCTGAGTGTCATCAGCATATTGGTGACAACCCAGCCCAAAGCTCCAGACAACCTGACTAGCAATGTACAAGCAGACCACAATGACATATTGGAATCTTTATCCTAGAGCGAAATACAGCAAAGTAGTTCATTGGTAGAACTTCTCCAAACAGCTTCTTCCATTCGTCTCCCCATGCACCCCCTAAGTATGCAGACTGGAAGAAAATATAAAACAAAAAATGGGTTTTGCTCAAAAATTAGCTATGAGAACTGTTGGTAGAAATCTTTCTTCTAAACTACAGTATGTTTTTGTGAGGAAATACATGCTGCCTCACACACAAAAATAAACCTCTCCTCTATACTAAATTACTCTCTTTGGCTTATTGAACACTGCAAGTTTATGCTACCAGCTTACATACTACCAGTTTATACTATTATGGCAGTGTGACATTAACACAGATCACGGAGAAGTTCTAATTGTTACTTGCTGGAAGCTAAATTCCACTGTAATTGGTTAAGAATTTATAAGCAAAGGAGTTGACCTTTTTTTAGCAATTATACTTGTTTAATTTACTTACACACTTCCTGTGGTGGAGCTACCATCTGTGAACAGAGAACCATTGGTCCGTTCCATCTGGGCCAGTCTAAAAGAGAACAAGAACTCAGGAAAAACCCCAAATAAAACCACACTTCATTCTACTTTGAGCCTACGTTAGGTATGTCAGTTATTGTGTCAAGACAATCAATGGAACTGAATGTGAGGATGACACACCAATTCTTAATTGATTCTACTGAATGTTTTCATGCTTAAAATCTATACCCCATCATGTCATCCTTTCTGTATAAACTGCTATTAGATCACTACTTCAATTTTTGTTGCTTCTTCATCAAGAGTCATCTTCTTTCAACACTTCTATCTTTTCTATCAAAACGTTTGGGCCTTTCAGTGGATCGAGGAGGAGATAGATTAATCGCAAGCCAGGTTCGGTTGACCTTCTAAGTGAAATCTACAAACAATTTGTCTTACTCATACCATTTGGGCCAGGCTGTAGGAGGATGCTTTTGAAATCAATGACAAAGCCATTGTACCATGTGTATTTCACTGAATCAAGGCAACATGAAATAATAAGCTCTATTGGAGGGTGTTAAATACATTTGTGAAAAACATATAGAATTAAATTGAAAATGGACAAATTGAGTGAAGACTGGAGCACTACCACCTGCATGGAACCTACTGGAAAACTTGTGACATATGGAGACCCTGCTCTGTTTGCTTCCTGCATCACAGATGCTGGTGATGAAGAACAGGGCCTTCTCATTTGTGGCACCAAAGTTATGGAACTCAACCTTAACAAATCTTGCCTTCTTTATTATTTTTAAAAAGTCAAGTAAAAACAGTTTTCTTTAATGTGTTACTTGGGATCAACTGAGTAATATTTCTGTTGGAGTTCTCAGTTTTTCTCATTTTAAATGTTTTAATCTGTTTTACTATTGTTGTTTGTTTTTTGTGTGCCACTTCATGGAACCATTCAAGTAAAAGAAGTGCTTAAAAAATTCTATAATCAGTCTACAATATTGGCCATCCTACAGTAGCTCTCCAGATGTGCCATTTTAATTAAATATTAAACTTTATCACCTTACTTTAAGATTCAGTGATTTCCTATACAATTTTATGTACAGGTTTGTACAAGAGACTTTTAAAAGCATATTCTATTTTGTCCACATCATGTTCTGCAATGTAAATAAAATGTACTTTTTCCTGTGCTTACCTATTGGCATACTGCTCTATCCTGGAGTGTGTGTCGTCATGAAATAGTTGGGGAGACTGGGAGGGACTGTCAAACCAAAGAGTAAAGGAAAATAAATGAAGACCAAATTGTAAAAAAAAAAAAAAGTTTAGGCAAACATAATGTTGCTCATACGAGTATTCATTAGCTGAGGAGTTCATGCAAATATATTACTAACTGCACAACATTCATTTACTTGGTTACAATCTGAATTTCTCCAGTGCCTACCCAACAGGAATGAATGAGAGATGCAGAAGAGCATGGTTGTGCACAGGAAGAAGCCTCATTAATTTTCATAGAACGCACATAAGGAATTCTTAGTAGATTTAACCCAGCACCTCTTCAGGTGCAAGTATAGCAATTACTCACTCATATTGCTCTGGCCACATACTGATGAGTGTAATAGGACTGCAAGGAAAAAAAACACACAGACAGAGAGGGAAGAAAAACAGAGGACAGCAAAAGTTAATGCAGTTCAAGCATGTAAAAAAGCATGATCTGTTTATCCATTGACCCTCCCAAATACTTTGGTTTAGCTATGACTGAGACATTAAAAAGTGAACCACAATAGAGACTTCAGCACAACCTGCTCAAGACATTCAGACAAGCCTACCCAGATATGTAGAATGCTTTTCCGTGTTTTAATCCGCTTTTAGCGTATTGTCGATTTTGATTAGTATTTGAATGTTTAAAATACTTGCCGGTAATTGTTTTTACTGATGTTACTGTTTTATTCTTTTGCAAACTGTGTTGAGCGTGTTATTGGTTTTTTTTTGGGGGGGGGGGTTACAATCAAGAGGTATATACCTTCAGCCTTTTGAAAAGCAAACGTACAGCAAATAGCCCCGAACCAACTTAACTTCACTATCCCACGGCCAGAAGTGGAACTCACTTAAAACCTCATGTCCTTAACCGCTAGGAATTCGTTTAAATCTTCCTTAAACCAACAGAACCAACTGCTTTCATTGGGAAAAATTCACTCCGATTATACTGCACAGTTGTATTTGATTCCAGCATTTAAGTGTACTATCCAGTTTAAAAACTTCGGCATGGTTATTGTTGAACAAAAGGGGAAGCAGAAGGCAAGGGTATTCCAGAAGTGTGAATACTATATAGTAGTAATGCTGACTGTACTTTCATCTTATTAATGATGCAGTTGGGGTGCCTACATACATAGAAAAATACAGTTTAAGACAAAAAAGTCCTTAAGAATGAAAATATTTGTTGAGGACATCTTAGGCAGTAGCTGCATTTTCTTCTCCTTTCTCATGTTTGGAACTCAAAGACAGAAACATGCCTTCCCTCTTTTTCAATGAATACGCTTTTGTTGTTGTTAAGGAACAGATTTTCTGGGCACAATCCAGCACAATTTAAGCACTTTTAATATTAATCATTCAAATCAACAGAACTGAAAAGTGCTTAGCTTTAGCTGCACTGGGTCATTTCATCAAAACATTTCATATTGCTTCCTTAATCAGTCATTGTAGCTGCATCTACGTTTTAATGCACAATTCTTGCCTTAATCCATAATTCACTCTAATGTTCTTGGAATTACTTTGGCTTTAAACAAAGAAATATGTATTAACGGGAGAAAAATGTATATAAAAACCCATTGGTCTGTCTGTGTATTCAAAACTTACGTCTCCAAATTGTCACCTTCCAGAACAGTTTGCACTGGTAGGTAGCCAAGCCGTGGGTGTTTAGCAAAATATTTCTTTGACCGGAACTTGTTCTTTAGCACTTTGGTGAAATCTCGTACATCTTCTCCCGAGGTTGTCTAGAAAAAAGAAAAATACAGAGAGTGCAAATTAAATATTTTCGATTCTGCTGTCAATGACTAATACTGCCAATTGAAATAGTAAGAAAGTGTAAATGGCAATGATATTAAGAGCTGGGGCATTAAAGATGAACTTAAGCTGAACACAAAAGAATAAGAATAAATAAGTCTGGAACTAAAAAGCAATTTCTTCATTTGTTACTAGCTTTACAAGCCAGCAGTTCTTAAATTATACAGCAATTTATATACATTTTTCAATTTAATAAAGTGACTTGCAACAAATGCTAGAACTGGCAAAATGCTAAAAGCTATCCAATTACGTTCAAAAGGAAAGGTAATTTAATCACAAACATTAGAGACTATTTTAATCCTCCAAAGTACTTTATTTTTTTGTAAAACTGAGGATTTTTAGCTTGAGATTCTGTTGCTACCTCTTCTCCAGAGGTATCCAAACTAAGAAAAAAAATAAACACTGCTTGCCAATCCTCATACGAACACAGCAGAGTAGCACAGTAAGTGGTTGTCTGTCCACATCTCTACAGTCAGAGGCTCCCAATTCAAGCCCCCCCTTAGGTTTCAGTCTTAATGGCAACAAACAAACAGAGCTTCTGGGAAAGAAGCTTGGTTAGAAGCTGGTCAGAAGTATCAAAGGGTTTATTGATATGACATTGCTGTAGACAAATGGAAGATGCAAAATGTATTATTATTATTATTATTATTATTATTATTATTATTATTATTAATTCCCCAGCCACTCTGGGCAGCTTTCAACAGAATATTAAAATACAATAATCTATTAAACAATAAAAGCTTCCCTAAACAGGGCTGCCTTCAGATGTCTTCTAAAAGTCTGGTAGTTGTTGTTCTCTTTGGCATCTGGTGGGAGGGCGTTCCACAGGGCGCGTGCCACTACCGAGAAGGCCCTCTGCCTGGTTCCCTGTAACTTGGCTTCTCGCAGTAAGGGAACCGGCAGAAGGCCCTCAGCACTGGACCTCAGTGTCTGGGTTGACCGATGGGAATGGAGATGCTCCTTCAGGTATACTGGACTAAGGCCATTTACGGCTTTAAAGGTCAGCACCAACACTTTGAATTGTGCTTGGAAACGTGCTAGGTTTTTGTGTTATGTAAGTGTTATGTGGTCTCGGCGGCCGCTAGTCACCAGTCTAGCTGCCGCATTCTGGATTAGTTGTAGTTTCTGGGTCACCTTCAAAGGTAGCCCCACATAGAGCACATTGCAGTAGTCCAAGCGAGAGATAACCAGAGCATGCACCACTCTGGCGAGACAGTCCGTGGGCAGATAGGGTCTCAGCCTGCGTACCAAATGGAGCTGATAAACAGCTGCCCTGGACACAAAATTGACCTGTGCTTCCATGGACAGCTGTGAGTCCAGAATGACTCCCAGGCTGCACACCTGGTCCTTCAGGGGCACAGTTACCCCATTCAGGACCAGGGATTTCCAAAATGTTCATTAAGTACTGATTCAAAACATCTTTAACCATAAGTTTGATCATATTTACATTGATTATGTTTATATTATAAATTAAATATATAATAATGTATTATATAATGTATAATTATAACAATAAATGCAAGGGTGCTCTTGGATCCAGCATTTTAAGTGGATGGACATGTGGTCTCTGTAACTCAGAAAAACTTTTATTAGTTTAGGCTAATATACCAATCATGGCTCTTTTGGGACAGATTAGCCTTAGTTAGCCATGCTCTGGTAAACTCTTACTTTTTGACTGCAAAGTGTTGCATGTGGGGCTGCCATTATAAGCAGCCCAGAAACTTCCGCTGGTCAAAAACAGGATAGCAAGACTGTTAAGCTGGGTAGGATAATAATATCATGCCAGTGCTTTGTCATCCGTTTCTACTCCATTTCTGGATACAATTCACAGTGCTCTTACATTGACCTTTAAATAGCTTCAGACCAGATTAGCTGGAGAACCACCTTTCTCCCAAATATATCTGCCCAGAGCCTAAGAACTTCATCTTGAGGCCCTTCTCAATGTGCCCATATCTAAGGAGGTGTGGTGGGTATCTGCCAAAGAGAGGGCCTTTTCAGTGGTGGCACTCATCCAGTGCCCTCTCCAGGGGGAATGGCCTATTGCCTATGTTATCGTCTTTTTGGTGCCAGGTGAATACCTTTTAAATCTTAAAATCTATTCAGTTTGGATTTTTTTTTATGCTGTTGTGAGCTTGTTATATTGATGTTTGTATCTGCTTGTTTTATGGTTTTAGACATTTCCATTTTATGGTTTTATTTGTGTGTTTGTTTGATTTTAATTTCTGCTGCAAGCAAGAGAGTTGTGAAATAAATAACGTATGACTAATATGTGGGTGGCATTTCAGTCAATTGAACTTGTAGAGATAAATCCCTACCCTAATAATAGAGACATTGGTTTGCATTATAGAAAACAAAATCATCACGATGCCAATAAGCACAGAACAACAAACAATTTCTTTGTCCGTTGCTAAGGCTATTTGTGAGATATTTAGATACCTTAATTGCAGATTGTGTTTTTTTGCTGGTGGTCAAATAGCCCCCAATGAAGTTTCATCCAGTATGCAATTCCAAAACTATATAGGAAACACCTATTCCTCAGTAGCTGGGTGTTTGTTGGCCTTGTGTGGTTTTAAAATAATTCAAGATGGTTTTAAGATTGGTTGATTGGTTTTTCAGATGTTGCATGGACAAAATCCATTTCACTTTGCTTGACTTATTGCTCCATTTGTTCCTTGCCATAGTGTGAGAAGTGCTGAAGCTGACCTTTTTCCAATTCCCTAATTTCCCTTTGAGGCTTAAAACTAGAGGAGAGCTTTTTAATGCATCCCTGCCAGGGAGCACAGTCACTTCTATTGAACTTCATCATGTTGGGACAACGGAAGATTTTAATGTATGTGAGACCTTATTTAACCTAGCTTTCCCCAATGCTTGAAACTTTAACAGTATACAAACCTTTAAATAACTGTTCCCACTTGTTTGTGCTGATTTCTTTAAAGGAAATGGCAAGTCACACAAGCCACCAACTTGGATGGCTTTAAAAGAGGATTAGGCAATCTCATGGAGGATACAGCTGTCAATGGCTACTAGTCACGAGGGCTCTGTACTAGTTCTGCTCTCAGAGGCATGATGCTTCTGAATGCCAGTTGCTGTGAACCACAAGTGGGAAGAGGGCTGCCACAGTAAGGGCCTGCTTGCAGGCTTCTCACTGACATATGGTTGGCAATGTCTCCATATGATGATGGACGAGAATGGTCTTTGGCAGGATAACTTTCTGTGGAGCAACCCACAGCTTTTTAAGTATTTCACTCGTAATACCATATTATTCCTACAACAGATTGATTCTTCAGAGCTCCTCTGTTTGCAGAGTTCCTCCTGCCATTTTCATTTCCTCAATAAAGATTGTCTGTCAGAGCTATTCACTAAGGAAATCCCATTTATTCACATCAAGATACAAACTGTTGACTCTGTCTGTATTATAACAATAGCTACAATTGCCGTATGGAAAAATAACCCTGTGGTGGAGTTAAAAGTTGTGGAACTCCTGAGTGAAGCATTTATTGGACTGTAGGAGCAGCTGCATACTAGCCTATCCTATTTAAGTGTCTCAGTTATATGTAGTTTCCATTCTGTTTTTCTGCTCTAATTCTTGCAGCCCACAACACATAATTAGATTACCTTTATGTAGTAAGTCTGAATACAAGAAAAAGATATTTCTATTTGAACAATTGTATCAAATTCCTAGAAACTGTCATTTCAGTGAGTTGTTTGTAATATATTTAGGCTGAGAAGGATCAGATCTTACAAACTTGTGTTGCAATTTGAGGCTTTCTTGAATAATTATGTACTTAAGATAATCCAAGGATCTTTTTACCAGGCCGTCCAGATAATAGTACTTGAATGCATCTCAAAATTGATGCTTTTATCCAGCTCTTAATTCACCAGTAGAACTTTCATAATTCTTCCTAGCTGTCATGAGAAATTAAAGAGATGCCCTCCATATATTTACTGCAGTAACTGATGATCTGCTGGTAGCGGTTAGAGATGGGGAGGTTTATAGAGGCATTTTCAAACTGTCCCATACAAAGATTGGCAACTTCTTAAGTCATGTTGAATCTATGGCAATACACTTGACTTGCCAGTATAATTTTTCATTAGAATGGAAAAATATGTTTGTCCAAATAAATTTAAGCCAGTGAAAAAATAAAATGAGGAAGGTAGTAGTGATGTTGGGACATCATCTTTCAAATTAATTCTGTTAGGACCTCCTGTTGTGTGATGCTGGTATCCTGAACTTTCTGTAATTTACTGATAAAAAATAAGTCTTTAATGTGGAATTTGAGCTTGGCAACCCCTGGTCTTGGGGGTGGGGGGTGGGGACCCTACATATTTAGAGAATGGCTCATATGTGGAATTGCAACCTGCCTGGTGGAAAAATACCTCTCTGTGTATTTTAGTCATTATATAACATTTGATGTTTTGAGTAAGTAAATATCCATAATCATGTTATGGAATAGAGGAAGGCATTGCTCAGATGTAAGGTAGCTTTGATGCTGGGTCCCATTTCTGGAACAGGATCACAATCACATGAAAAATAGAAATACATACCCTATAATTGTTTATAAATCTTTCACAATCATGTCTGCTCCAGATAACAATACTACATTCCCTTATCAGCTGGTACAGTAATAACGTTTTCATCGCTGAAAGTGTTATCATTTTATTCTGCTGACACTGGTCTGAAGTCTATTGTGTTTGTTTTTAAATATCAAGCAGAGCAATCCAAGCGGTTCTTCAGTATTTGATACGGTTTTTTCCCCTGGTAAGTGTGCTTAGGTATTGCAGCCTGGCTCTTTCAAAACCAATTTGCAAGAAACCTGGACAAGTGGCTTGGACAAGGGGAATAAAAGTAGAAGTAGGCTAAAATAGCCTGTTCATTGCAGAGATGGGGAATCTGTGCTCCTATACATGTTGATGGGTTACCACTCACACCATCCCTGACCGCTGGCCATGGTGGCTACAACTGATGAAGGTCAAAAAACATTTGGAGGGCCACAGATATCCCATCCCTGGTATACTGCACTACATGGTAGGGTTCAACTCTTTCTGAAATAACCTGAATCTAAGACTCCTACTACATTTGAATAGTTCTTATTCTTATTTTTAGTAAGGTAAAGGTAAAGGACCCCTGGATGGCTAAGTCCAGTTGAATTTGACTATGGGGTGCTGCACTCATCTCCGCTTTCAGGCTGAGGGAGTCGACATTGTCTGCAGACAGCTTTTCTGAGTCATGTGGCCCACATGACTAAACCACTTCTGCTGCACAGAACACTGTGACGAGTGCCAGAAAGCATGAAAATGCCTTTTTAAAATTTTTAGTAGAGCATGCTGGGCAGGTACCTCCTCTAGGTAGCATGTCACAATCTACATCCTCTGCATGTCACTTAGTTCACTTATATAATCCACAAAGGAGAGCTATTTTTATGATGTCTAGGTTTTTCTCAAACTCTGTTTTATTTTTGTAACTACTTTTATCTTCAGCTTCCATTGGAAACACCCACACAATTGGCCCTGTTGACGTGGTTGAAAACCTTTAAATATCACAACTGTGACTCCATGAAAAAAGCAGTTTTCACAGTGTGATTTTAATTAGTGCTGCACTGAATTTTCATATGGCTTGATTTTTATTTTAAAATGTGGCATTTAGGATGGGGGACACAGCTTTCATCAAAAAACAAGTCACTACTTGCAAAGAATCCAGAAAACTATTTTATGAGCCCCATAATTAATCTCAAGCGTTGCAAAAGGAATATACTCAAGAATAGGTATCAGCATTATCTAGCATATATTCAGGGACATTTCACATTTCTTATTTTCCATGAAAACTAATTAGTATAATTTATCAAAATAGTAACAATATTAAATTATTTTTTAAAATTCTACTACTAAGAATTTTACTTTTTAAAAAATGTAAGATCAAAGGTAAGATCATATAAATTCTATTTACAAAACATTTTTTGCCTTCATTTTCAGTTAAGAATGTACAGGGCAGCTAACAGCAAACAATAGTTTGGATACTGTTCAGCAGAGTCCTAACTGGTATCTACTCAAAAGCTGATAGGTTGAATTCATGGAATTACCAAATTGGTGATGTTGTCTTTAGTGGGGGGGGGGGGTATTGAGTATTTTTTATTGTGAGCTACTTTGAAAGAACCTTGGTCCTGAAACTAGTATTTTTTTTAAAAGCCACCTCGCTTAAACAAAATAAATGAATAAACAGGTTCCCAAAGAATGGGAGAGACAGGGAAAGTATGGTATAATCCAAGAACAATCTATTAGAAAGAGTCAGTAAATGACTACTCACTGGTATGCAGTACTCCACCATCGGGTAATGTAATTTATGACCCTTTGCTGTACGACCAGAAAAGAAACAACTCTGACAGACATCGTAGTTGAAATGCTTCAGGCTCCGATATCTGTGAATGTAACGGAAAAATAATGAAGGGTCCATTTTAAGGAAATCTTAACCACTTTGAAGCCCATCTCCATAGGCTCTGAAGCTTGAAGTAGATCTCCACACAATCTTACTGTTTGGGCTCACCATCCTAAACCTTTACCCCACTGTGTTACTATTTGCCCATCATCCTATTGTAATTACTACACATTGCAGTGTTAGCAGTACTTATATTATGATATGTTAAGGAACCCAAATGAATGGCAGCAAGCACAGTGAACTGCATCCAGTTTTTGCTCATGCCACTCCTACTGGTGGAAAGGTAGGAAGTGATTCTCCCCATTTTCTGCTTCCCTCTGCAGTCCCCAGCAGATTAGGGCAGGGATTATGGGGGAAACCGCCTTCCAATTCTACCCCACGTTCCATTAGTAAGATTACTCTGCTAGATCAGAAGTTTTCTGCAGACAGAAGGAGCGCTTCTTATTGATGGGAAACGAAGTCTGGACCCAGTCTTGTCAACTCTATTTATCAAACATGCTTTTATGCTGCTTTTCAATAATTTAATTTTCAGAGCAGTTCAGAACAATAACGACAAGTACAATCCATTAAAAGCAATAAAATGCATAAAATAAAACACAATTTAAGAAGAAGAAGAAGAGGAGGAGGAGGAGGAGGAGTTTGGATTCGATATCCCGCTTTATCACTACCCAAAGGAGTCTCAAAGCGGCTAACATTCTCCTTTCCCTTCCTCCCCCACACAAACACTCTGTGAGGTGAGTGAGGCTGAGAGACTTCAGAGAAGTGTGACTGGCCCAAGGTCACCCAGCAGCTGCATGTGGAGGAACAGGGAAGCGAACCCGGTTCACCAAATTATAAGTCCACCGCTCTTAACCACTATACCACGCTGGCAATTTAACAACCAAAAGTTCAATGGTAGCAGGATAAATCCTCAATACCTATAAGCAAACAAAGGTATTTTTTTTCAAAGATTTTACGTGGGTCTCAAAGGAAACAAATGTAAGAGTTGGGATTAGAATTTCCTCAAATCTTTGGAACTGACCGTTGCTATGGTTGTCCCCTCCCTGAGGTAAATAGTAGCTACAGGGATCCACATTTGTCTTGGGATCATGGCAGGGGTGGGTGGGTAAGGATGCTGTAGTCATTTGCCCCTCGCTGGAATCCTGATCCTCCACCCAACTATTCATTCTTTTTATTATTATTTTAAAAAACTACTCATGGAATTGCTACACATCTGAAACTGCCACAACTAGTGTAATTTTTAGGAACAGGATATTGAACTGAGTAGAATCTTGATCAAAATCAGAGAAACAGTTTTAATGAAATCTAAGTGGAAGCACTGTTTGGTGTGGCCCGTGTTTCATTATTTATTGGCTGGCACAACAAGACACAATCATATTTAAAATATTGTTACTGTTCTTATTTAGATTTATTACCTACGCACCCTTCACTTTAAGGTTACAGGGCGGGTTAAAACGGTTTAAAGCAGTTCAAAAACGTACAACTTGCCCAAGAAGAAACATAGCCCTCTGGATTCCTTATCCCTGCTCTACATAAACAACAACTTTAACTAGACCACAGCATACTAATAACTCCTACTAATTATACATACTAATAAATGTGAAGAATCTCATGTTCGCTGTACCTTTCAGATATTAGGAAATACATAAGCTTTATCTGCTTTAAAGTTTATCTGGCTTTTAGTCTCATTTCTGTAAACAATTCTCAGTGCAGCTCACAGCATCTTAAACCAATGATTCAAAGTAAAATAAATGAAAAACAATGGGTGATAATCCGGTGTTAGTCATATTCAGAGTAGCCAAAGAGATGTGAAGACCCATTTGTGAATAACAATTTATGCTTTGCCTTTTCCTTCTTCTCATGCACATAAAGGCATATAGCCACATTATATTTCCATAACTATGTTTACCATGTTGCTGATTCTAATGTAGGTTAAAAAAGGGAAAGAAGCACTCTTATTCTCATTTCCAAGTGCTTAAGGCGCAATCCCAATGGTCATACTCCAAGCTCTGCCAACTAACCACTTATTTAAAGAATGTATATGCCACTATTTAA
The DNA here is from genome assembly GCF_965112155.1 of Podarcis liolepis. NCBI lineage: Eukaryota > Metazoa > Chordata > Lepidosauria > Squamata > Lacertidae > Podarcis > Podarcis liolepis. Next base: position 65,467,601 of record NC_139557.1, on the reverse strand, counting down.
AATATATATGAAGTATTTGAAAACTATGTGATTTAATATTTTAATGTACATTCTTAAGGCAAGGAGTGATCAACTGTAGGTGATTCATGCTGTGGATGAACCGCTTTATGTGACGCTGTCATCTATTGAGTAAAAATTTTGAGCTTTTATTTTGGGGGGCCCAAAGTTTTTTTCTGAACCTCTGAAATCCAAAAATACAATATGGGAACAAGTGTACAGGGTTGTGTCATCATGAGGCAGTATATGGACTCAGTGAAAGGCAACACATTTCTAAAGACTAACAACAAGTGACAGCATATAGAAAGCTGATCTACCAGTACTATACAGCCGTTTGCTGAATTTCAAAATGTCTGTCAGAGACATCCAGCAATATGCAAATTTAACGTCAGAAAGTGTCAAGTGACTAAGACGAACACCTGAGAAGGAAGCATTCATTAATTGTAGCATTAATTGTAACCTTCCTTGAGAAAACTGTTTTGATAGGCAGCATATAAATGCCTATATAAATAAATAAAGTGATTGACAGCTAACACAATTAGTTCTTGACCCTTACATGTGTTTGGGTGACAAGCCTAGTACGAGATCTCATTATGGCTCGGATATTTCCTACTGGGTTGTAAAAATTACACAGTTGTGAAATCAGTGGAGAACATGTGAAGGTAAGACCTTAGGTTTCCTATTGTCACGATCAATTGAAGAATCATTTTACATATAGATGACAGAATTAGAGAAGCAAAATATACTCTTTCTCTCTAATAAATTCTGTGGAGCAGAAGATAGAACTGGTGATCCACATTGCTATATATCTACATTCGTTCAACATTAAAATGGCATTTAAAGAACCTGAGGCTTTGCTTTCTTAAAAACAAACTTAGAAAGGGCTTTTTATACTTTATACTTTTTATACTTTAGCTTAGTGTTCAGTGGCAATCTCTAATGATGCAGGTAGATGATAATAATTCTAATGGGCTACAGATATCAGAAATACCAGATTGCTCTTCTTGTAGAAGGCAGATTATATTCTTTTGTGTAACTAACATGTTAAGGGAGTCCAAGCTACAGTAGATAGATTGCCATCTAGGTTTGAGAGTGATTGCTTTAGTCAATTCTATCTAGTTTTGGAATTTTTTAAAGCTAGATTTAATGCAGATGTCTGCTATTTTTGTTTTCTGATGCATGAATATATGTTTATAATTTAGAGAATTACATTTAGAGATGCTGAACCAGCTGTTTCAACATTTTATGTGGAGCCCTGTTTTTCATGACCTCCACTGTAATATCACATTGGCCATATAATTCACCTTTATGAGTAGATGCAGTAAAATTCAGCTCACTGCAGTACAAAAATTGCCACATTACTTTCTGTGCTCTCAGTGTTAAGTGTTCTTTCAACTTCTCTTTCGTTCAAGGGTGAGACACCAGTGGCCTTCCAAGTATTGCTGGACTCTACCCATCACCCCTCAAAATTGACCATGTTAGCTGAGGGCAATGGGAGGTTGTAGTCACAGGTTGCCAAGCCTGCTTTAGCCCAGTCTGTTTTGCTATACCTTGCCTTCTCAAAGCATAAAAAGCAACAATATATGCAACTCGGGTTCCTGCCTTAAAATGGCAGAATATTTTTTTAAAAGCAATCTGAAGATGTCTTGCACAATACAAAAGAATGAAACAGAGAAAATATGCATTCTACCAGATCTTATGTGAGAAGATTAATGTTTTTGTAGCAGCAGGTATGTAAGTAGGCTATGCGGTAGTTCAGGGCTCAGCAGCCTTTATTTGACTAGGCCACATGTGCCATTTGGGGATCATATGTGGAGTTCGGCATGACCAGATCCAGGTTTGGTGTAGAGATCAGAGTGTTAGACTAGCACGTGGAAGTTAAGTGTTTGAATCCTCACTTGTCCATGAAGCTCAACTGGGTGACCTTGGGCCAGTTACAGCCTCTTGGCCTGACCTACCTCACAGGGTTGTTGTGGACTGAATGATGAAGGGGAGAATCTTGTATGCCATCTGGAGAAAAAGATGGGTTACAAAATAGACAGACAGACAGATTATGTGGACATGGCCCAATCAAAAGAGGGTGGGGCCAGTTTAAAAGCACCCCTCTCCTCACAATCAGGAACCAAATAAATTTTAGATTTCAACAGTTTTTAAATGCAAGCCACATACTTCTCTTCCTTCTCCTCTTAACATGTAACTGATTTATTCTGCTTACCTAAAGCCGACAATTGGGCATTCCTTGCAGATATTGCACTTCGCCTGATGCTTTGCTGTTTCTGCAGCTGCCACTCTGTGTAGAACAGGCAGCCACACCATGGACTGCGGCTCGAGATGCATCCAGTCTATGAACTGCTTTACATCGATTTCTGGCTTGTTGTTATTCTAATAAATGAAAACCAGATTAGAAAATATTTGAATGTACTTTTTTAAACTTATCTACCCTCACATTTTTCTTCTTCTTAAAGAAACTTGGATCTTTCCCAACTGAGGGTCCCCACAGCAATGATACTGTGATTAACACTGAAGTCATCAGAGCACTCCTGCTACCAATATTCAATTAAGTAAAGATGACAATAATCAGCTTTCTGCTGCTGATGGGTCCGCCATCATGATTTATTTGGGTCAGAGTGACAAAACTGATTGGTTGTTGTTTTTTTACTCCAGTTCATAGAAAAATTCCTTTAATATAATTATCTGCATGAAGCTTTAGTAGTTGTATTTACTATTATAGATCTATGACATCATCCCTCCCCATTTTTTTCTTTTTAAAAAGGTGGTTTCTGTAAATTCCAGAGCTGGCCCAAACAGAAGAGTCTGAGTAAGTCAAGAGACATATTTAAATCAGCTAAAGGAAAGCTAAAGTTACTACCTGCTGAAAACAGCTGCGGACGCTGGGTTCTATATTACTGCCTCCGAAAGCAGCTACTTCACCAAGTTGTCGTGGAATCTGGATGGCATCATGAAGCAATAACCCAAGCTGCCTCTGATCACACATTTCTGTAGGCCCTGCCACTTCCTTAAAGAGATCTGGAATGCAGGCAAAGAAGGGAGGCTTTGTTTGCTTTTACATTAGCAATTTTTAGAAGTAGCAATTACAATTTCTGTGTACAGTGGTACCTAGGGTTAAGAACTTAATTTGTTCTGGAGGTCTGTTCTTAACCTGAAACTGTTCTTAACCTGAAGCACCACTTTAACTAATGGGGCCTCCCGCTGCCACCGCGCCGCTGCTGCACAATTTCTGTTCTCATCCTGAAGCAAAGTTCTTAACCCGAGGTAATATTTCAGGGTTAGCGGAGTCTGTAACCTGAAGCGTATGTAACCCGAGGTACCACTGTATGTTCAAAATTCCTCTTGTTTTCCCCTGGTTTATTTTTGTCAATCATTGCATCAGTGAAGTTGGCATAACTTGATATAAAATATACCCCTCAATAAACTATATTGACCTGGTACTAGTCCTTATCTTAAATGTAACCTGGAAGGCATGAGTTAATATTTTGACCTAATATTTAATGTAAAGATCAGCACACTGATCTTGTGTTTCCAGCAAAGTCTAATCATCAGCTCCTGTAGGAGAGAATGAAGTTTTGTACAGATACTGGAATTTTTCCTCCAAAAATAAAGTCAGGATTCAGGAAACACACAAGATAACTAGTTAGTCATTTAACATTAGGGTCATGCCCTTTCAACTACAAACTGGGTAGGGTACACAAAACCCATATCAAAATATCCCTCCCTTCTCTAAAAGGATACCTTGGTTCAAAATAATACTTAATCTCCCAGATGTTCAGTAGTTGGGTAGCTCAAAGTTCCACTGTGAACCTCCTATTTGCTCCTCAATGCTCATCCCTTTGCCTCACTATGGACCAAGGAATAGATGAGAGAGACGATGCCTTGGCTGGTTATTGATGGGGAGAGCGTAACTCTCAAGCAAAAGGCACAGACCTTGATCCACTAATATTGTAACTGCTGTCTGAAAGCAGCATCTACACTTTCATTTCAGGTAATAAACCAGTCTTTCTTTTTTGCTGTTGTATGAACTTGGGGCATAAGATTAAAGGTAAACACGTTTTATAGTGAGTGCACGTTTCAACAAAATAAGCCAAACCTCTTGGGAGTGTGAATAGGAATACATGTAAGTACTAAACATACACGTGGGTTCATATGCACACCTCTTAACACAACCAGGATGATCTAGTAGACAAAATTTCACCTGGAGGAGCAAAGTCAATGTCAATCACTCATTTTGTCTGTCGCCTGAGAAGGTCATCTAAAATTTGTGAACTCCTAGAAAGAGGTTTTGTTTTAAAGTCTTTACCTTTTAAAAGCACTACAGTAGTGGAATTTATTGATGCACAGTACTTAGAAGACAGACACATACACAGGACTCAAAATGATTGATTTTTGTTAAGAAATCTGTAGTAAGACACAGTCAAGTTGATAGCTTGTAAGCAAAGAACAAAACCCAGCTTGTTTAAATAATCATTTACAATAATATTAGCCTTTATTCAATTCTATGCATCTCAGATCCACAGCATCGGTATGAATACAACAGCATTAAACATCTGTATTAGTTACACAGAAGACTGCATGTTCATCTTTAGAATATTTTTTAAAAAATAGATGCTATCTCCACAATTTAAAAAGCTAATCCTAGTGTGAACAGCAAGCATAAAAACTAGCTTGTAAAAAGGACTGTAGAGTTACAAGCTCATGTTCTTGGGAGACCATTCAGGCATGCCTTTTGCAGGATTTTCCATTAACATCAGACTTTCACTTAAGTCATTCTCAAGAATTCAACTGTAACAGCTAAATTGTACACAGTTGAAATATATGTGAAAACTACTGTGATTTCTTGAGTCACCTGGGGAAGAAATAATGGTTTTAAGCTTTGACCCTATTACATGCTAGTTAAGACATTTGCTTTTTGACAGTAAGGTTCTGGAAAGTCGCCATGGAAGAAAGCAATACAATTGGCAACTAGGAACATGTGGGTATGGATGGAAAACCATTACCTGTGTTCCTCCAGATGTTGGGACTGCCAGTCCCCATCTGTACAATCAACTACCAAGGATGATGGGTGCTGGACAACATCTGGAGGACCACAAGATCTCTCATCACTACATTTAAGTAAGTCCTAAAACACTTTGACCTTGACAAAGATGGGCATTACGGTCCATCTTCAATGCACATTTCATTTGAAAGCTGGCTTGGTTGAGAATGAAGCTGAAATATTCCCCAGGATCAAATATTAGAGCAAAAGGCGACTGTAAAGTCACCACATTTAGCACAGTGGCGCTATACCGGCATGTTCTTTTGCAGTGGTGTTATCACACAACTGCACCTGCTCCAATCAACTATGGTTCACTCCTCACTGCTTGCTGCTTCCATAAATTAAATATATGCATGTACTGTTTGTGCTGTTTATCACAACAAAGAGCTAATCATTCTAAACTATGCAGAACAATTAACGTTTCTAGTCCCTCTGCCCAAACGTGACATAATTGACAGCTCTTGCTGGAATTGAGTGCCTGAACCTCACTCTGCAGACATGTTCCTGTAATATAATGGTCACTGACTTTTGGCAACATTATTGCTAAGCATTTTGGCATGATAAAACCATATTACGATATTGCTTAAAGAAAATGGGGGCGTTCCCATAATACTCACATCTATACTTCTCCTCAAGAAGGCCCTTAGAAAGAGACATCAAGCCAATCTTCAGGGACTGCACTCTGATTTTTCCAGTTCGACCACTGTTATGAAAGCAACATTAAAATACTTGGCAGGTGGTAGTGTAGTTTCATTCCAGCACTAAAACAACCGACAAGCACACCTGGTGTATTTCAATTCTTAGACATTAGCTGCTAATCGTGTCAATGAATCTCCTTTGCAAATATTCCACAGTACAGGCACTAAATATTTACATTCTGTATAAACATTTCATATTAATTATAATATATTGAAGTTTAGGAGTGTAGCATCACAGCATGCTCTAATAATGGGATATACACAGTTGCACGCAGCTGGGAGCCACATTACACAGTATGTAGCAGGCAGAAGTTATATTATCTAGAGATACATTAATATTTTTTCAGAACATTGTTTGCCTAGTCTGTGTTAAAAACACTTTGATGTATAGGTACAATTGGGCATGAAAGCTAGACATATGCAGCAATTAGATAACACAGAGTGTCTCTTTTATCTGAGCAGTGTGACTTCAGGCTCACACAGCCCAATTTTTTATAAAAACATAATGGCAGCATAATGGGCTACAAAGGATGTGTTTTTAAAGCCGCAAGGAAAATACTCCTCAAACACCTAAGAAACAGAGACGACAATTGCTCTTGAAAGTTAACATAGCACATGGGATTAACAGAAGATTTGCTTGGGGCAACCTCCTCTGGGACAAAACAAAAATCTACAAGCATGAGAGTTAGTCCAGTCTTTGCTTCAGTGAGATGATACATATTTCTAAACCTTCTGAATATTTCACAATTACCTAATTAACTATCTAAACCAGCAGGTCCTAAACTCTCCCACCTCGCTGCCCAATGGACCACCTGAAAATTGCTGATGGTCTTGGTGGACCACTTAATGATTTTGCGAAATGTATTACAGTAAAATACAGTATTAGAAATGAAAACAATAAACATATAATTAAAAGTCAATATAAAAAACCAATTCAATGGGTGCACCATCTCCCACCTTAAGCCACAAATCCACAGACATGCTGTAGACCAGCAGTTCTCAATCTGTGGGTCCCCAGATGTTGTTGGACTACAGCTCCCATCATCCCTAACCACTGGTCATGCTGGCTAGGAATGATGGGAGTTGTAGTCCAACAACATGTGGGGACCCACAGGTTGAGTTGCACTGCTGTAGACCATCTGAATCAAACTGGAGGACTTCCGGTGGTTCACAGGCCATAGTTTCGGAACCTGTGATCTACGTAATTTAACTGTTGGTGAACAGCCATGACTCAGTGGCAGAACATTTGCTTTGCACGCAGAGGGTTCCAGGTTCTACCCCTGGTGTCTCCAGGCAGAGGTCACTGTTTGAAACCTTGGAGAGCCACTGCCAGTTAGTACAGGCCTTGAGGGATCAATGGTACGACTATGTTCCATTCTTATATTTAGAAGGCTTATCCAACCTGAAGGATTCGTGTACTCCTGGCACTCCTGTGTAGATCTTGTTCCCCCCCCCCTTATAATAAAGAGTTAACTGCACCTACTTCATGTAATTTACTGCTGCCTCCCTCCTGTCAGTTGGGAAAGCAGTTTGACATTTTTAGTTCGAACACTTTTAAGTTCAGTCCAAATCTTCACTGGACATTACAAAAAAGTTGGAGGAGGGGGAGACTGAGATGGCAGGGACGGAGGCCACAGAACTGAAAAAACTCCCCAGTAGATAAGTGCCAGACATGAGGAATCTGTGGGCCTACAGATGTTGCTGGAGTCCATCATCCCCATGCAGCAACATCAATAGGGAGGAGGGGAGTTGGAGCCTCACTTCTAGTCTAAGCACAAGTGAATTACAAATTATTTTCTTTAAAAAATCATAACTAATTCTGGAGGTTGTTAATGTTTTACAAACTGGAACCTAGGAACATTATACAAGCAGTAAAACACCATGACAAAAATAATTACTTGGTTATGAATGCATCTTTTAGCTTGGTGAAGTTGTCATACTTCCAGACAGCACAGATGAATTAAAAATAAAAGCCTACTGATGTGTTATATCAGTATTTAAATCCATACTACCACCACACTATTGCTTTGTTTCAAATGACACAAGACACACTGTTCCATGGAATTATCCTGGCATCTCGTAAGAAGGTTTACTGTGCACCCTTACTCAGGTTTATTGATTTCTTTGTTTCTTCCTGCTTTAAGGAAAAAGCAGCCAGGATTGTGAAATCTTTATGTTATCCTGATCCATACTCACAAGGTCCTTATGGTTATTATTTTCCTTCCACATACATATGTAATCATTTTTTTAAAAAGTAAATAAAAGTGTACTTTTAAAAATGCCATAACTCAAAATTTGTAAGTCACAATCCGTAGGAAATTATTGCAAATTCAAGTGTCTAAGATCATCATAAATAGTAACCTTTTCTTTATAAGAAGACTGCTCCACAAATGTTGATAAAGAGAGATCTTCAAAAAACAGTTTTGATGCAGGTTGCCAAAACAAAAACAAATTGCAATCTCTGCATCTAATATCCCCCAAACACAACTAATAATACTGAGCTGGATTCAGAATTTTATTCACAGAATAAGATGCTTTGGGTCACAGCTTTTGGCTGCAGGGTGGATTGGCAAAAATTGTCCTCCACTTCTATTTCCTCAAGTTTCTGCTAGACCCAAGCTCATTCCATGAACAGAATGACTCCTTCAGCAGCCACTATATGTTAACAATTGTCACTACCTGTTCCACATATGATGTCAGGTGTGGGTCAGGGATAATGGCCTCACAGCCCTAATTAAGCCCACAGGACAAAATTTCCACCTCACTAATATATTTGGTAAATCACATGGACATTTCTGTAAAATACTGTATTACAGTATTTTAATATTTTTTTGGAAGCTGCCCAGAGTGTCTGGGAAGCCCAGCCAGATGGGTGGGGTATAAATAAATTATTATTATTATTATTATTATTATTATTATTATTATTATTAACAACAATCAGTGGATTCTAGTCTGAGTTAACACTAAAATGTTTAGTGTCTTCACAAAAAGCAGACTACCAACATCAAAATATTAAAAAAATATATGAGAGCCAGCTACTCATTAGAAAGTCACGTTTTCATCTTGCACAGATGTTCAGCGCTAAATATAGCTGAGCCAGTCCCTGCTATAGGAATCAGGAAAGGAACTGAAATAAAAGTGCCAATATCGCAATGCCTTTATACAGATCTATGATGTGACCACAGTGGGAATCAGAGGCGAATTTATGGCAGTGCAACCACTTCCACCACACCGGGCGCTGAGCCTAGGGGCGCAGCAGGGCATCACAACTATGATGTAGTGAACTGAGCAGAATGAAGGTTGAGAATTGGGCTAGCACTGGGCGCTGCTGAAATCTGAAATACCAAAGTCTGTCCCTGTGGGAATAATTTGTATTTTTCTTGTTACTGCTTCTCAAAAAAAGGATATTGTAAAGCTGTAAAATGTACAGAAAAAAAGACAACTAAAATAATGAAGCAATTTGAGCAACTCTGATCAAGGCTACAGTGTATTAGACTTTTTAGTTTTGAAAAAAGATGAGGAAGGGAAGGAATGACAGAGGTGCATAAAATTATGCATGGTGCAGAGAAGCACACAGGTGGGCTGTACATCACAGCTGGCTATCTGCAACAGCTTAATAAATTTAATAATTAGCTTTTAGAAAGCAGTCTGCTTGCGATATCTAAAAAATTCTTTCTCAGAACTTAAAATTTATCAAAATGGCAAAACATAGTAACTCTGTCAAATAGGTCCATATGTTCCCTCTCATTCGTAAAGGTCACGCTTTGCCTATATATTGAATTTTCAGTACTAGAGACTTAAAAGATATTTCAAATAAACTATTGATAGGCTTATGTTTAATGCTGAAAATTATTTAGAGCGCAGATGTTAATCAATTATTTAACCTTTGAGTTCTTGAAAAAATAAAGTTCAAAGATATTAGATTTCATCTCTGTTCTGCTTGTTGACCTAATGTGAGGGATAAACAGTTCTTGATGTTCCAGAAATAGAAAGGATAATAGGTGTTCCTGTCAATTGTTTTCATTTAATATCTTATAAAGGCCATAAACATCTGTAAGCATGCTTAACAGCAAATGTTTCTTCAGTCTGTGCAGCTAATTAAATTCTAGATTAACAATAGCATGAGAGAAGCAGATGGTTTTTGTAGGTGCGTTAATTACTTCAAAAATTGTATACAACAATGACACAAACAATAAAAATGTTAAGTGATGAATTAGTGGCAACCTAAGGCCATTTGCAAGATTGCAAAGTTGCACGAGCTGAATATCTGAATATCAGCTGATGAGGAACATGAGTGGGAGAGCACTGTGGTGCTCAGATCCTGTCTATATGCTTCTCTCATGGGCATCTGACAGGGCACTGTGGGAAAAGGATGCTGGAATAGATGGGTCTGATCTAGCAGGCCTCTTGAGATGTTAACTTCTTATGTTTTTGAGCTAGAGCAATGTCAAGATTCAAATTTCACACACACAGCGTCACCATGGAAATTAGGAATGACAGCACTGTCAAGATGGATTTGTCAATCAAGTCATGTGAGTGCATTTTCCTCTACTCTCGTCCTTTCTTGATCTCTTCTAATATATTTTATCGAGTTTTAAATCTTACAATTTCTACATCAAAATAATTTATATCATGCCATGAGCTCTGATGGTGCAACACAGGAACCTGAATTTCAGACAGGATTTCCCAGCCTTCTAATAATATAAGAAAAGGCCAGTGGCCCATCCATTCCTGTATCCTGTTTTCACTGTGGCCAAGCTGATGCTTGGGAGAAGCTTACACCTGGAGATGGTACATCATGAGGACAATAGTAATCCTTAAAATGCATTAAGGCAAGAATGTGAAACTAGAAAATGTTGTTTCTTACATTTAAACAGCCTATGTGTGGGTTTCATTTAAAATCAGTGAGAGGATGACATGCAGAAGAAAACTATGAGAATACTCTAAAACCTGCAGGAGGACCATATCTTTACTGGAAGCAATCACAAAGTGTGGCGGGCTTTCAAGTTTTCCAAAATTCTTCATCTGATGACGAGTTTTGGACAACTTGGGAAATGTGTATTTATTTATTTTTGTTAGTCCTAATAAAAAAATTGCCCAACTGTGGATTTTTATGAACTAACATGGTTATCTTTGCTTTTTTTATTATGAAAATAGTTTCCCTTTTAAACCCAATGGTTCCCCTGCTCTAAGAATTCAAGCTTTTCCATTAGAAAGCAGCACTGGAGTCCTTTTCTTCATATCTCTCTATGACACATTATATATTTCAGCACATTGCTTCTGAATTCACACATTCGGAGCCCTAGCTTAGATGTCTATACCTGACAGATGTAGCACAACCAAATGAGAAATGTGCAATGCAATTACCTAGCTACTGAGTGAGTACCTTTCAAAAATTGTTCATTTAACCTGTTTACACAAACTGTAATTGCTTTCTTTCTCCCTGCCCACTTTCTTCGTTAATGAACCATAAATCCTCTGATTGCCCATGTTAAAAATTATTATTATAATAATATTCATTCTTTGCGCAGATTCTGGGCATCAGTTAAAGTATGATTTCATATAGGATTCCTTCCAACACTTCTGAATAAGTGCAACAAGAGACCAATGATTTCAAGTAATTATGCAGTCATTGACATTTGAAGGATTTGCAATTCTGAATTCTATTGCTTAGAAGCAGAATATATGCATAAATGTTCCAGGTTAGCGCCATCGGCAATGGCGGAGTTCCTCTGACCGAGAGGAAACCGCTCCGTGAAAATCGGGTCTTGCCGCGGTGGCGAAGGCGGAGACCCTTTAAAAATCCCAGGCGGAGGAAGCCTGAGAACGTGGGATTCGGCTGACACCAGGAGCGCCTCCCCTACTCGCAGGGAAACCCTTTTTTGGGGATCCGAAGCGACGTGGGGTGAGTGGCGCGGTGTTTTGAATCAACCGCTACTTTTACGGAGTGAAGCCGCACAGCCGTTGCCGGAGAGCACTGACTTTTTCCTGTGGACAATTGGACTCTAAACAAGTACCCGTGAGTAGAACGGAAAATTGGATTAAGAAACATTTTAATTTGGCACTGAAGCGGGAAGGTTCTAAACAGGAAGTCTGCCTCCCGTTTTTGTAAATAGATTGAAGCAAAAATTCTGCAAGCTAAAGTTTGGAAAGTCGTATATAAAGGTCTAAATTTCCTTCAGTTATCACCACCAAAACCCCTCTTGGAAGCAGGAGAAAAGGGGGGAATCTTTGACTGTTCAAGCCTGCAGGAGACAGAGTAAAGAAAGATAAATTTCCACCATCTCAAACCTGGGAACGGGATGTCAGAGACAGAAATTTATGGGGAAGTTCATTGACTGTGAATGAAACGTCTTTTGACAGATAGTTAAAAAAGAGAAACAAATTGATTCCAATGTTGCCTTTTGCATTCAAAAGAAACAAAATATTTGGAAAATGAAAGTAATTTTCTTTTGTTGGTCCTGCCTTTAAAAGATGGATACAAATAGAAATTGTCTCCTCTAGAGGGAGCTTGTTAAATTGTTGCTGGAGTCGAGCTGGGGATTTCACAGCAGTGAAGATTAGGATCGTGAGACCAGACTCTGACCAGACTCTGACCTTGAATAAAAATGTGTTTAGAAGAAGTTTTGGTGCTTGCTTTTTGCAAGACAAGCGCTTTGCTGGAGCAGATGCACGAGAAGATGGATTTGATGACTGTTGCAGTTAAAAACTTTGGACAAACGGCGAATACCCATATAGAAATCATTCAGGAACCTGTTTTGCCAGGGCAAGTGCAAGTGCAGAAGATAATGGAGGAGGTTGCTGTTGAACCTCAAGTAACACAAATGGAGAGACTCGGGGCCTTGCAAGAGCATAAGCCACTGTTCTTGAAGTTTGAATCTGGAGTGGACCAGGGGGGGTCTGGAGTTGTGAGGTCTCTTAATTTTGGAAGGACTTTGAAACATGCTTTTAAATACTTTCTGGATTATAGTGTTGACTGTGGGGGATGGGACTGTGGGGAATGGGCTGATCTGCTGAGGGGAGATGGAGATATTTTTGGATTGGAGTCCTCCCGAGACCTACCCCCCCAATGAGAAAGGAAAGAAATTAAGAAAAAGATCAACAAAAGACAAAGTAAAGTGCAGGTATAAACAAGAAGAAGATCTGCAGAAGGGACATGGAAAAGACTTAAGAGCCTCGGACATAAGATCACCAGGTTGATGGACTAGCTGGAATGGATAAGAAGGACTGACAAAACCCGAGACCAGGAAGAAGAGACGTTGGATGAAGATTGGAAGAAAGTTTTTAAAAAATTTACTTTGAGAATTAGTGTAAAATTAATGAGTATTAGGAAAAATGTTGGAATGAAATTATTTGGCTTTAGTAGAAATGATATAAGGAGTTATGTACAAACAAGTATTAAGTTTTAAGTTTTAAGGTTTTTTTATGGTAAGATAAGGTTAAATAAATTAAGGTAAATTGAATGACAGAATATAGAGAAAGATGGAAAGGATTTGCTGAGTTAATTAATAGGTTAGATCGTCAAGATAAATTGTATAACAAAAATTGAGAAAGATGGAAAGAATTTGCTGAAACAATTAATTAAATTAGAATACAAAAAGGGAGGTGTGAGGAGGTCGATGAAACAAGTAAATGAAAGATAAAGATATGGAACATTGGATGTGTGTTTTAATGTTATTGGGGTTTTTTTGCTGTATTGTTTTTTATGCTTCTCCTTTTGTGTATTGTTTGTTTTGTCAATTTTTTGTTGTTTTCTTTTTTTCTTTTTTCTGTAATTCTTAAACTTCTAATAAATATCATTTTAAAAAAACAGAATATATGCATAAATAGATCATGACTTTAGAGGACACATCAATAGAGGCACTGTAAGTCACATGACGATTAAGCTACCCCGTAGCTTACACAGATGTTGCTAGATCTTATAAAGGCATTTACAACTGAGAGCATAAGTCATATAGCATGCTCTACAAAATGCAAATGACTGTAGCAGTGTGTGTCACACAATGCAAGCTGTCATGCACATTTCTTGAATATCACTCTTGCTTTCCTGTTGAGTGTCGCACTGCAATGACAGCTACATTCACACTGATATGGATTTCAGTAAGCACAGAACCATGTATGCAAGGTCCATTTCTTGTTTAGTCTTCTACCACATTGCACCCTCTGAAATGCTAAGCTGAAATATCTATGTTGCTCATTAAAATGTGGATTAGTCATTCATATTACTTAACAGAGTATGAACCACAGAGGCAAGCACAATAAAGGGCATGTTGGAAGTGTTACATAGAACATAACTAAGTTCTGAAGTCAAAAGCTTTTCATCTTTTCAGTTAAGTACTAGTTTGCTATTGTTAGCAATGGGAAGGAAAGATCAGTAAATGAAGGGGTTTCATACCTTTCCCATATATGACAACAGAAATGTATTTTTCCACACTAAGCCCAGACTGGCCAGCGTAGCTCAGGGCCTCAAGGGCCAGTAAGCCTAACTTGATGATAGAAGAAAAGTTGTAGAGGCTGGTGGGTGTTGTATGTACATGTATAGTCTTTGGGGTTTCTTTCTTGCATTTTAAAAGGTTTTATTTGTCTGGTCTTTTGGCAAATAGTGGGAGAAGAAGAGAGACTCTTTTACCCATCAGTCACTTGGATTAGAAATAGTAATATTCAGTGGATTTAATACTAACTTATTTGATGGAGGCGGGGGGAGTTTCCTTTGCTGTAGATTCCAGAATAAGAATGCATCACTCAAGTCTTAGAGGGGCAGATGTACTCCAGAAAGCCCAATAGAATATTGATTTCCAATTAAATGGAAGCACTTGCATTTAACAGACAATCATAACCACAACTGATTCTGACGGAAGCTCCATAGACCTTTCCTCCAGAATAATGTTTTTAGGATTACAACCTTCCTGCTTTTCAGTCTAAATGGTTCAACTTCACCAAGGTCTGCTGGGAGATTAAATTCCTTTATTGCCTTTTATTCTGCTTTGGTTGGAGGCAGCAAAGGAACTTTGCTGTGTGAACACACATGCAAGGCAACTTACCTCTCCCTCTTCTGTTTTGCTTCTAGGAAAAAAAATGATTTGCAAATAACACAGCAGGGAGCACCAAACTTGTGCGATGTTCCACTCTATTTACAGAAGTGGCTTTTACATCATGTGAAAGTTAAAATACAATCCGAAAATTAACAGTTAGTGAAACATCAAGAAAATGGTATAAACTGCCATGTAAATGCAGCCTAAATAAATGCAGCTTCCTCAGTATCCTCAGCACAGAGCCTTCAGCCTGAACTAATGCCAGATCTGATTTTTAGTCTCAGTGAGTCACTGTTGTACATGCAGATGTAGCAGTGCAGCATTATGAGCAATGTTTATTTAGTGCCTGACATCTCATACTTACGTGTCATAAACATTCAACAGCCAGTTGAGACACATATCTACACACACTGGAACATTCACCAACTCCTTGTGCTTCTCTTCCATTCCGCTGTAAATCGTAGTGAGGCAGCTGACTACATCCTGAACACCAAGGAGCTGGTCATTTTGAGTCAACTTGTGCTGCTTGAAAGCTTCATTTGTTGTATTTAAGTCCAACAAGTCCACTGGCAAAATAGTCAAGCAGAGAAGATTTAATGAATGACGATATATATACACACACACAAGAATCAATTGACACACCAGTGCACCCAAAATCTACTTCTAATTTTGAAAGAGAATTTATTCTAATATGTGATGTGTTTATTTAGCTCTTAATCTATGTTTGTATTATTAATTTTCTTATATGTAACAGATTTCTGGCCAATTTTTCATGGTAAAATCCCTCATTAAGCAGATTGCAACATATTTTAAAATACAGATTAAATAATGAAACCATAAAAACAACAAATAACATTCAATACATGATCCTTAAAATTACAAATAAGTTAGTAGCTAAAATGTCAGTTGAAAGCAGAGTGTGTTAAGTTAATCAAACACACAGTGGAGGACCCAAGTCTTTAAAATTATCATAAAGGTCTGCAAAGAGTGGGCAATTTGTGCTTCTGTCAGAGAAATTATTGAAATTATAGAATGAAATTGAAATGTGTGCAAGAAGGGCTGACCAAGTGAAGGCTGAAATGTGAAGGTTGTGCTTGCAAGAGAGCCGTGAGAAGGATGAAGTAGCACGTGAGGAGGAGTTTGTTATTAGAAACTATTGTACAGGAAGAGATAAGGAAGTTAAAAGAAAGTTGCTGTGCCTTGTGATTAAACAAGTAGAAGCTAGTAGAAGGAAGTCTTGCCATATATAAGCTTAATGGCCCCTTTGCTTGGAAGTGCATAAAGCTAGCACTATTTTCATATTTGGTGTGTCACCCACCACTACTTGCTGGTTGAAGTTGTGTTGCACCCAGGGCCGTCTTTAGCATATGTGTCACCAGGGGGCAAAGATCTGCCCAGCGCCCCCAAATTTAGTTTAGCCCCCAAATTAACTTTTATTATGTTTATGTCACTATTATCATTTGATAAATAGCGTTCACGTCTGCGTGGCTCCAAAAGGAGGGGTTTTTTTGGGGGGGGGTATTTTGTTTAAAACCAGCTTTTCTAAAACCAGTGCCAGTTCAGTCGTGTCAAAGGTGCCGCTGACCCTGCTGTCGCATAGGAGCTCAATAAAATATGCTTAGGTGGCTTCAGCGGTGGGCACCTGGCACCCCCCCAGAATTCAGCGCCTGGGTGCCCTGCACCCCGGGTAAAGACAGCCTTGGTTCCACTGACCTTGTAATCCCTAAATAAACGTCCCGTTTTGCTGATCTCTGGAGTCTGGATTTTATTGGCTGTCCAGGCTTAATTTCCCTGGGGAGGTTGTTCCAGAGATGTGGAAACCGCCCCCCTCCCCCCCCCAAAAAAAGCCCTGTCCCTTTTACTCACTAATATTTGAGTTTTCATAGTGGACCAGAAGGCAGATGCTGATCTTACAGGTCATGTAGACTCTTATGGGTGTAGGCTGTTAACAAGCATTTCCTAAGAATTTCTTTTGCAGCATGGTATGTTAAATGAGAATCCGTACATGTACAGTCAGCATTTAACTGCTCAAAGGCATTTGCTTTGTAAGGACAGAAATCCTTTGTTTGCTATAGGGAACACTTGAGTCATGATGTTGTGCTGTCCATGTCCTCCCAACTTCAGTCATGCATGCCATTGGGCTTTTACACACATACCACCTTTCCAGATAAGCTATGCTCAGAGTGGTTATGCATGTAATACCAAACTAAACTACAGTCATTCTCAGGGGGTAGCACTGAATGTATCCACCAACTTTTAAAGCTTTCTGATCGCTGAAGAACCTTGTAAACATTAAGCTACTGCTTGAAGAGTGGAATAAAAATTTCTAAACTACATACATACAGTGAGCGCATGCATACTCTTCTATCTTTAACCATAATGCTGGTACCAGATGAAAAGCCTGAGTATTCAGGCAATATTTACAGATTTGCAGTTGGAACCAAGAATTCTGTTAGGGTAGAGATGAGAATTTCCCAGTACATGCAAGCATTATATCAAGATGATTTAAAGTGCCCTGACTAGGAATCATCTTACTACATTCTATTTGCACTTAACAATTCTGGGCAGAACATGCAGATTAAGGTATCATTTAAAATCCCTTCACGATCTACAAAGAGCAATAATGGAAACATGCCCATATGCACTGACAGGCATCCCTCATGGAAGATCACATTTCTGCTATGAATTCCTGTCTTGAATGATGACAAGAACATGTGCCAGTTCCAAAAAGCACACTCAGTTACAACAGTGATTATGGGAAACTAATTATCATCTAGACAATGAGATAGAAGGAAAATAGCTGATCGTGAATTTTTCCCCAAGTAGTCTTAAGTTATGGAGACAGACATTTCATGGGCATAAAAAGAGTTTAAGCTGAAAGCCAAATGGAAGCATACTCTTTAGAGACATCTTTCACTAGAAATGGTTGAAAATTTAGCAAACCATGGCAGTTTCTTGGCATTCTTTTCACTGTATACCGTATTTTTCGCCCTATAGGACGCACCGTCCCATAAGGCGCACCTAGTTTCTTTGGGGGGAAATAAAGGGGGGGAATTATTTCCCCCCCAGGCGCAGGACTGGGGCGGGGGAAGCCCGAGCTTCCCCTGACCCCAGCCCCCAAACAGGCAGCTCTCTGCAAGCCGTGGGAGCCCAGCGCTGGCTCCCGCTGCTTGCGGAGAGGTCTGCAAAGCCTGGACGCGCTGAGCTCAGCACGCACAGGCTTCAGAGCGCGGGCAACTCTCCACAAGCAGCGGGAGCGCTCCCGCTGCTTGGGGAGAGGTCCGTGAAGCCTGGATGCGCTGAGCTCAGCGCGCGCAGGCTTCAGCGTGCGGGCAACTCTCCGCAAGCAGCGGGAGCCCAGCGCCGGGCTCCCGCTGCTTGCGGAGAGGTGCGCGAAGCCTGGAGAGCGAGAGGGGTCGGTGCGCACTGACCCCTCTCGCTCTCCAGGCTTCAGCGAAAGCCTGCATTCGCCCCATAGGACGCACACACATTTCCGCTTCATTTTTGGAGGGGAAAAGGTGCGTCCTATAGGGCGAAAAATACGGTGTGTACAATGAGCAAGTTAAAATTTCATTTCCTGCAAATTTTTTTCTTGCAGGCAGAATCAGAAGTGAATTAACACTGTAAGCTATCATTCTGAAGGAAAGGAAGACTGACAATTCTAGAGTGAATTATAAATTATTGTCTGTCCTGGGCGGGGGGGGGGGGGAGAATAAGAGGGCAGAGCAATTTGTAATACATAGGAAACAGGATATGGAAGGCTGGGGAGTAACAGATACCACAAACAATATGGCTGTGGTAACAGCTAGAATGCCACTGCTTGTATTTCCTTATCTATGAAGAATGCAGATGAGTCCCTTTCTGTTGAGCTATGTAAGTCTCAGGAGACAGGTTTCGATTCCTCTTCCTCCAATCCCCAGTATGCACACATGTCATAATAATACAAAAATACTCAGTAACACAATAAAAGATGTCCTTGATGCTCCTCATCTTCTCTCCATTAGCAAATAAATTCACACTGAATTGCTCCTGGGCAAGAGTCAGAAATGGTCTGGGGACCACCTGGGACTTCTTGCTAAATAAGGTACTGACCAGCTGTCATCTCAGATACAAAATTAGCAGTAACTCTCTCCTGTTTTTTTTAAGGTTTGTTTCCTTTCCCTTTCAGTGTATGGCTTGGTCTGTTTGCCGAGTCATTGTCAAGCTATTCTCCTTGTAGGCGCCTTCCACTGACCTTGTAAATGCTTAGAAGTCCGTCACTGTCTAGTCACGCTAAATATAGCCATTAAGTTTGATCTGGACCTAGAAAGCTGGATATCACTGAAGGTCTCTGAGCTCAGGCTTCGAAATTAACTTTAGAGGCTCACAAAAGGAAGGGCAAGTCTACAAACTTCAAAATTCTTCTCTGGTTTGAATTAAAACAATTCCCAGCCTCATCCTGCCCAACCTGCTAGACACAAGAGCTGGAAAAGGTTCAAAAAAGGAAGTCTTTCTTCACAAAGCACATAGTTAAATTTTGGAATTCATTTCCACAAGATGTAGCGATAGCCATAACTTGGATGGCTTTAAAAGAACTTTAGACAAATTCGTGGAGGTTAAGGCTGTCAATGCCTACAAGCCATAATATTTGATTTCTACATAATTTTCCCTCATATTTATGGCTTCACAGTGCCAAATCAATCCTATTAAATGTTAAACAGACTATAGCTCGGCTATCACAGTATTTCAAGAGACTATAATGATTCCTATCAGGTACAAAAGAAACAAAATTATTATGCAGGAAATGTTAATTTATGCTGGAAATGTTAATATATAGGGTTTTCTGTACCCCTCCCCCAGAAAAATAAAAATATCTGCAACTAAATTCCTTTCATTTCCTGCTAAATAGTCTCTTTTGGAAAATCTAGATGGATGGGCAGTAATTAATGGTTTCCACATTTACAATTTGAAAAGCATTCTACTGGAGCGCCTTACATTGGCAAAGGCCCTAAGACACAAACTTCAGACATGTCCTTGTGGTTTTCCCCCAAAAGGCCTTTACAGTTTGCCACTGTTAAGCTGTGACAGCAATTTGTCACATCTAACAGTCAGATGATGGCCCTCTATTTCAAGTGATTCAATCTGACACTCTCTTTGCCTTAGTGCATTAGCCCTGCTGAAGTGTTATATAGCCTGACATCTTTAGAGACTATCTGCATTTAAATTATGGGAAATGATTTCCAATTTTAAATGGAAGCTGCATGACAGCTTGGCTTGGATGGTACATAAGGACGAGGCATAGAAATTTCGACTACCTGCTTGTCCAAATTTAAGAATAGAGAAACCTCTAGAGGTTCTTGACTTTCTTTCGTTGCCCTCTGATGATATAAAGCAAAAAAAAAACTTGTTCCTTTCTACATGAGAGGCCACCAAGGCAACACTTTGCAAAGCAAGGACAGAAAATTGATATTTGTCAGGTGTTTTGCTAAAGGCTGAACAAAGTAGTATTTTCTCAAGGCTTATACGCTGTTGAATTTCGAATGAAATAAGAAGAAGAAGAAGAAGAAGAAGAAGAAGAGGAGGAGGAGGAGGAGGAGGAGTTTGGATTTGATATCCCGCCTTTCACTCCCCTTCAGGAGTCTCAAAGCGGCTAACAATCTCCTTTCCCTTCCTCCCCCACAACAAACACTCTGTGAAGTGAGTGGGGCTGAGAGACTTCAAAGAAGTGTGACTGGCCCAAGGTCACCCAGCAGCTGCATGTGGAGGAGCAGAGACGCGGACCCGGTTCCCCAGATTAGGAGACTACCGCTCTTAACCACTACACCACAGTGTAGGATCTTATTACACAGGAAGCTGCATATTTCTGAATAGAGACTGTAGGGTATTTTACTTTCAAAGCTGTTTAATAGTAAAAAGGAATACAGACTCACAGGTTAGCATTTCAGTTGCAGATGGATTAGCTTAAGAGACAAAATTGTGTTTGGACTTGGCAAGGCAGACTGCAAACTAGGATTTTTCAGCTGAGTCATTTGTAGTCATTCTGCACCTCATCAGCACTAGAGAGATTTCCAGTAACTTGTCAGCTGAATTGTGCAAACATTGAGGTTTTTGGGAGAGGACTAAAAATAAAAGTGCTACTACTAACCCACTGAACAGTGCCTGAGTTATCTCTCCCCTTTCTTCGCTTCAGTTTTTTCCCTTCTTCAGACACTTGCCTTTCAGCTGGCTTCAGTGCTATTCTACTTCACAAAAGAATGCTTGAGTGAAGCAATCACAACATGAAGAGCAGCTCTCCTGTATGAACCTGCTTACTAGAGGTGCAGAAACTGCTCAGCCAGACTCATCCACTAGGCTGCTTTTGCTTTCCCTTCATCTTACATACAAAGAGGGGTTGAGGAGAAATCTGTTTTAAGTGGTTTTAGGCGGAGAATTTGATGGTTCCAACCCAATTGAGCTTTGCTCACATCAGACTGCCACTTGCATTGAGCACTCACTTATGCCCTACATTGGTGGTTTTTGTGGGTTTTTTTAAAAAAAGGACCAGCTAGTTATACATAATATTATGTACAAAGAAGATGTATATATTATGCATACATACAGAGACACATACCTACATAAAGAATAAAGCCCGTTGTACTATATTTCTGCACCATAATTTTATAGGTATTAATATGTAAGTATTTTTATATGGTGGTATACATAGTATGTATCTGTTTATGTGCTCACAACTTTAGAAAACCTGTAGGTATGTGTATAATATTACATTATAGGGATTCTTATAATAATGCATATAATATGCAAGAATTGTTCATCTTTTTAGCCAAGTCGGGGAGAATAACTCATTTTCATCAAGATCAACGAATTAGACAGTAATTGGGGGGGGGGGCGGAGAGAGAATCTGTGCCGGTAAATTTGACATCCAAGTTTTTCAGAAAATTCCATGCCTCCTTACATTGTAGGACAAAACTATGCACAGATTTCCATAATTTTTAAACATTAAAGAGTCTCGTGCCTGAATTCCCATTAGCCAATGCATAAAATCACAGACAATACACATACAGTAGTGGTACCTCTGGTTACGAACTTAATTCGTTCCGAAGGTCCGTTCTTAACCTGAAACCGTTCTTAACCTGAGGTACCACTTTAGCTAATGGGGCTTCCTGCCACCGGCACGCGATTTCTGTTCTCATCCTGAGGCAAAGTTCTTAACCCAAGGTACTACTTATGGGTTAGCGGAGTCTGTAACCCAAAGTGTTTGTAACCTGATGTACCACTGTACTATCTATTGTTTAAGGCTTAGCTGAATATTCTCTCATAAGAATTTTAGGATTGAATCTGGTGGGCAGACTGAAAAGGAGATGAAACTGGCAAACACTATTAGCCTTTTACCACGACTTCTTTCACAGTGATAACTAAGGGTGGTGTGTCCCATTTTGCTGAAACAGGAAGGTGCCATGCTGCACTGCCCCAGACACAACTGGACAGGTTCAGAAAGATCCCCCCCTTTCCCAGCTTCCTCCCAAATGCACTGACAGTCTGTAAAGTTTAAAAATAATTTAGTTCAACTGGTGTCCTTTTTTAAAAAAAAATATTTAAAAAACCAACCCTAGAGAGTAAAGAAATGCACTGAAACGTCTCTTGGGGGGAAAACAAACTTATAGCTGAAGTTTACCATTAAAGAGTTTTTCATGGCTCAGTTCTCCTGGGCTGGCTAAGCGATACACAAATCAAAGCCCCTGATTGGATACATAGATCACCAATGTTAAATGATGTTAATTAATCTAAGGAATTGTGATGAAAGCAAGTGGAGGTGAAATTTTCAAGGATCCAAGCAGTTGAGAACTTTAAATTGTACCAGAACAGGTAAAAATTTCTGGTTTCACATCGCTGTCAGGACATGTAAGAATAAGTTTTGTACATGCAGGGAGTTAAAAAATAATACCTAAAAGCATTTAAAGCCCATATCTGCAGCTCTACTATGAGTACTACAATCATTTATTAGTCTGGATCTTTCACTGTTCTTTACTGCTTTTTATAAATACTCGTTCATTCAGCTCATATAATTTTGTTTCCCAATGAGAATGTTAGTTCTGAAAAGATAAGGGAGATGCCATTGTGCTAACTTGTCCATTAACTATACTGATTTTCAACAACCCATACTATAGGTGACCACAATCAGCAAGCTGGAAGTATGAATCTGTCTTTGGTTATCAGTTCCTTTGAGGAGGAGGATCTGCAAGACCTCTTTGCTGAAAAAATAATGAGCTTTGAGAAGTAAACTTACAGCACAATGCCTTCTGTAGCCTCCGGATTTTGATGGCTGTGCGATAAGCAGAAAAGCGCACGTTGTTCAAATCAGCTGAAAAAATGGCAAAGGGCAGAAATGTAAGAGTATTATAAGGAACCATTTTGTTCAATGTCATATCGTCATGAATTTGTTAAAACACGTGCACACATGCATGAACACTCACACACCCGAGACAAAAAAGGGAAGGGAAGCAGTACTTTATATCAAGCTAAATTGATTTTAAGGTCTGTTTCCAGTCAAAATAGTGGAAAAGATGACAACACTTGTGAAACATTTTAAAAAGTTCTACCAAAACTTCCAGGATAGAAATGTACAAGTAAAATCTGTCTGTGCCTGGAACCTATAGCTTTCATGTAGCAAAATACAGAGCACCATATTTGATAAGACCTTTCATGGGCATCGTATGAGGCCTTAGTAAATAAACAATATGCCATGCCCCCATGGCATTCATTCTGTAAACGGCACCAATAACATGTTTATGTACTGTGGATTACCCCCTATCTGCACATTCAGTGAAATCCTACATTTAGCAATAAACACTTTGACCAGCTATCAGATAGACTTTTTGTGACTTAGTTTTACCAAAGGAGAAGTGCACTTACCTAATGACTGGAACAGTTCGGTCATTTTAGGGTGATCCCAGCAGGTTGTCTGTGTCTGATGACTGTTAAAAGAAAGAATCATATTTTCAGCCACCAAGAAGCAAAAATTAAATATTTCATTTCACAGCACAACCTTCCAGCTCATATGCAGCTTGTGTTGTGTTGGAATGCTGACTTGTTACGACATACAGTTCACAACCTTATAATTTTTAAGTGCAAATATGTACAGTTTCAGTCTTATCTATTAATTAGGGTCTCTTCAACAATGTGTGCCAAATTTAAGCCTTTTCAGGGAAATACAGTACCTCACCAATGTTGGAGTGCACTTCTAGCTATCTTTTTTGAGAAAAGATTTCCAAGAAGTTTACATTTCAGATTTTGGAAGTGATCAAAGCACGTTGGGGTGTGTATGTCAAATTACAATTTCATAGCTCGCACGCAAGTGATCATTCTGGCTGCCAATCTGAGTTCCCTATTTTGAAGGATGTACAAGCATTCTCCTTTCAGAGTTTTCTACTCATCACGGTATCTTGGACTTAACGTATGTCAAATACCACGAGTAACCAGAAATAGTTTAGCTATTGTGAACACACTGAGTCTTGTATTAATTTTAAGATCCCAGTCATTTGGGAAGTATCACAATATCAGCAAGGCACAAGTATCTCTCTTCCTCTCTAGTTTGTTTAAAGAAAAGAAGCTAAATGTTACATTGGTTTAAATATATATAGAGAACCTTTTCCTCAATAGTCAAAAGTATCAGTATACATATTAACCTTAATAGTTAATAATGTACTTGAAGTACAAAAATGACCTTTAACTCACTCGTGCTAAAGATCACGGAGTAATTACTTTAATGCATTGCTACATTTACCCTCTAAGAGCATTCCAATGCAATGAATATTACAATTTTATCCACCATTTAACCCATCAAGATCTTGTGTATCCAACCATACATATAAGATTAAATTTAGCCTTCTCACAAAACTTTCAGATCTATCGCTGTCGATTTGTCATTTTCTGTTTCCATAAATTATTAGTCTGTAAGAATACTAATTCCAGCCACACTCTGCTGTATAAATTTTCATCAGTAACTGGAAAATTAATTTCAGTAGATTTGTCATAGAACAACCCCCGCCCCCATCAAATGTACAATGTGATTTAATATTAAATGAACCCTATATATTAGCAAATTAAGCAGTACTTAATGAAGCAGTACACTATATTCTCTCACTTTATTTAAACTCAAACTTGCTCTAACAAGAAACCACACTGACTTGAAAGTAATTTATAATGCCGGTGTGCAAAATCTATCAGGAAGTTTCCTTGTATGAGCCACACTGAAAAGTACAGCTGAGTAAGAACATATCCATTGCATTTTTAAAACTTTAGCCAATTTTAATAGGGTCTGTACTGGAAAATCCCAGTGATTTTTGCCCTAGCTAGCTACATAATCTACTTTCCTTTATACTGCCAAACCAGAACCAAGGGCAGGAAAAAGGATGACACCTATGTGGCATAGAACATGCATCAAGTTTAGAGTAAGCAAGTCCCGGTCTCTAGTGAAACTAGACCATTATGATGCCATACTGAGGCGACTTGAGCAGACTTTACAGCATGGGTAAAGAACAATACAGAAAAGAGACAATGCAAAAGTGTGCATCTTATGGCTTCTGGACACATACAACACATCAGCAAGCACATCTGCACCACACCTTACTAGCATGTCTTTGAAACAGGTCCTTTGGAAGTGCAGTTATCATAAAAAGGTGGAGCAATAGGTCAGTGCATCTGGCTGTTAATCAGAAGGTTGGTAGTTTGAACCAACCCAGGGACAGCTGCGGGCAGGATCCCTGCATTGCACGAGGTTGAAAGAGATGACCCTTGGTTGACACTTATGATTCTAAGCGATGTTGCTAAGAATTTTACAATAGGTAAAAAGGTAAAAGACCCCTGGACAGTTAAGTCCAGTCAAAGGCAACTATGGGGTTGTGGCGCTCATCTCACTTTCAGGCCGAGGCGTTTGTCCACAATCAGTTTTCTGGGTCTTGTGGCCAGCATGACTAAACCGCTACTGGCGCACGGAGGACTGTAAATAAATAAATAAAAAGGTAGATAAATAGGTACCGCTGTGGCGGGAAGGTAAATGGTGTTTTCGTGCGCTCTGGTTTTCGTCACGGTGTTCCATTGTTCCAGAAGCGGTTTAGTCATGCTGTCCACATGACCCGGAAAGCTGTCTGTGGACAAACGCCTGCTCCCTCGCCCTGAAAGCGAGATGAGCGTTGCAACCCCATAGTCACCTTTGACTGGACTTAACCATCCAGGGGTCCTTTACCTTTATTTTACAATAATCAAGGACTTCACTACATTAGTAAAAAAACAAAAACCAATGTTTTGAATTTGTTATAAACATGCAACACCAAATGGCACCAGAGAGCAAAAAGATATTCTATGTGATTTTTACATAGCCACCCTCCCCTTTGTTATAACCATTTAATTTCTGACATATTTTTAGTGGTCCCGTCCCCCCAATTTGTAGATCCACCCCAGGATGGAAATGTTGGTGAGGCCCTAGCAAAGACCCAAATGGACAAGATCCCTTGGGATCATACCATACCTCTGGCAGCAAGCTAGGTCTTCATGGGTTTCTGTTTGGATGGAGCTTGCAGGTGGGCAGCCCACCCAGATGAATAAGCTGCAGCCCTCCTCTCATTTCTAGATGCATGGAAGCTTTATTAGGTGGCAGGTGTCCTTTATTCTCAGAGCTTATATTGAAATTATGGGGTTGAAATTCAATTGTACTCTTTTGATCCGATGGGCACCTCTGCTAAGAGAAGAGGAGGAGAGGAATTTTTTTTTTTGCCAATTCCTCCTTTCTCCTTGCAACCTCTACACCACCTTCCATACTGCTCTGTAGGCAGGGTCCCCGAGCTCTCTGAAGAAGATTTTTAGGCAGCACTGGGGACTTGCCATCCCCTTTTCCATTAGTGGAGGTACGTGCTGGATCAAAAGTAACTCCACAAGTACGAGGGCACAATTTGATTCGACCCTATGTAACTCTGCATATAGAGGG
Source organism: Podarcis liolepis (assembly GCF_965112155.1). Taxonomy (NCBI): domain Eukaryota; kingdom Metazoa; phylum Chordata; class Lepidosauria; order Squamata; family Lacertidae; genus Podarcis; species Podarcis liolepis. The sequence continues at coordinate 65,440,865 of NC_139557.1, read as the reverse complement.
AGCTAGTTTTCAGAAGTAAAATGGTTTAATTCAGGATTTAACTACTAGATGGTAGGGGGGTTTATTTTTCAAAGCCCCAGAAGTGGTAGGAGGTGTTCAACTGTACTATAGAATTTTTTATTATTATTTACTAAAGGCAAATCTATATCATTCATAATGGGTTGAAAAGAGTTATTAAACTCAGCAAGCTAGCTATAAAATAAAAGGTTTTCTTTTATCAAGGACAGGGACTAATAAATAACTACCTTATGAGTGAGTTCTGTGACACATTTTTTTTCCATAAACCAGAGAACAATACGGTTGTTCAGTCACAGAACAAATAAAAAAGGCTACTAGCACTTTAATGTTTCAGAACAGAAAACCTGCTTATATTATACCCAGTTTCAGTTATAAAGATCTTCCAAAGTACGGCTGAATCACTTTTATTAGGTCATAATTCTTGAAAGATATAGAACAGGTGATTCTGTGACTGCCTTCAGAAGAACAGTGCTGTTGAAGTAAGCTGTTGCCTTATAATGCATTCATATATATCAGCTTGGAAATACTGATTCATTGTACTTTTCTTTTCTTTATATGAATTGCAGCTTAAATGCTCCCTCACTTATAAAAAGCATTTTATACTTCTAGTGTCAAATCCTGTAACACTAGGATCAAATGCACAATGGACTTAGTTACAAAAAGGCAAGGCACAATGTATCAGCATATCCTATAAAATTTTATTGTAAACCATTAGATTTATCTGTAAATTACTCTAATTACAGTGGTACCTTGGTTTAAGAACAGCCCTATTTACGAACTATTCGGTTTACGAATTATGCAAAACCGGTTTGCGGACTTTACCTCGGTCTACAAATGGAAGCCGAACAGTGGAAGGGCACCAGTGACAGGAGGCCTCATTAGGGAAAGCACGCCACGGTTTAAGAATGGTTTCGGTTTAAGAACAAACTTCCAGAACGGATTAAGTTCATAAACCGAGGTACCACTGTACTCTAAAACACTTTAAGGATTATAACAATTTTCAGTGTTTATTCCTTCATAGTATCAGATCAATTATCTTCCCCTTCATCTGCACTGCTATATCAATGTAAATAATTCTAGTGTTAAGTGAGAATTTTTACTATGTTGGGTAAACTTATGATTGCTAGTATAGCTTATATTTTGGATTGTAACATATCACTGAATGCCAAGAGTCAATTCCACCCTCTTAATAAATCTAATTTATTAACAATGCAATCCTACATATGTCTGTTCAATGCAACTTACTCCTAGGTAACTGTATAGAATTGCGATCTAATACACTTAAATGTTCGCCATGTTTTGCACAATACTTTATACTCTCTATAGCCGAATCAAAATGCCCATTACATAGCCTTTTGCTAAAAGTAATTGGCAAAGCAAGCTAAAAAAATAACAACTGGCAAGCATGAGTTAAATGGCAAAACATCTGATTTCTGGAGGTGCATTATCAACGGTTCTGATACTGCAGTTGGAGGAATTTTAAGAGCACAATGTGCTCGCTTCCTTGTGGCAGGCCTGCATTATAGAGCTGCTGTAAGGCTTAAATGAAATATATATCTGCCATTATTATCTAATGATGTCGGGTCTTAATACAACAGAAGAAAAAGGCTGGTGCTACCAAGTGCCTCCAAAGGGGAAGTGGATATGCAATGTGTGTGTCCCTGTTTTAAAAAGCCTGAGGCAATACAGCCACAAATAGTCATTTTAATGTATCTAAACCATGCAAATTAAATGAAATCTAGACGGCTCACATGCTAACCATTGGGATAAAAATAGATATCAGGGCTATGCTACACTACAATTTTGATAATGACATTTTAAAGGAGAGAGGGTAAGAACGCTGCTAATCTGACACTATTTCCAAGATATAAACTCATCTGATCTTCTTTGACACGGGAATTCCAAAGCTAAAATTACTTGCTGATTGTTTTATTTACCAAATTACTGAATGATGTCTTCTGCCTTTCCTGCAATATGGCAATAATGTGTTTTGAATATTCCAGTATTGGATTTTCAAAATCACCATCTGCCTTGTCTCACGCGAATTAGATTTTATCTTAAGCACCAGCTTACATATTAGAACCATTTATGCAGGCCGCATTATATTGGGTGGATCCACAAATCTTGGCAGCAAATACAGACTTTGGAACTGTGAGATTTTTCAGGGCAACTCTCTCACGAAGGTCAAAAAGGTGAGCTAAGAAGTACTCCCGGTTGTCAGTGGATGATGTTTTGCTGCTTTGCACTGCTGACTATCCCTGCGGTCAAAGTTACTCCTCCCCTATTTGTCACATATCCCCAGTCTTCATATCCTTGCCCTCCTTGCCCTCTACCACTGAGGCCCAACATAAAGCGTTTTGGGAACCAATTGTGAAAGTACAATTTAAAATTGAAAGGAATTACATACTTTAAAAAAAAGGTTTGATGTTTGCCAATTGCTTCATCGCTAGATGACTACCATTAACTGTGACTGAATCTGCTTTGGTCCTTTGCTGCAGCAAACCCTAGTGGAGGGGTGGGAAAGGAGCTTAAAGGAGAAGTAGCTGAAGAAAGGAAAGGCATCTGTTCACATCCATCACTCTGATGAGGCTTTCAGATGTTGCTGAACTACAACTCCCATCGACCCTAGCAAGGATGGCCAATGGGATGACCACAGTTGTAGTTGAGCAACATCTGAGTGCCAAAGGTTCCCCACACCAGTTTTAGACACTTCCCATCCCCATAGCTCCATGAATATCTACTTATATCTCACAGGGACTACTTCTAATATGTGTCACTCATAAAGGAAGGAATATAGCAAAGCTGTGGCAAAAGAGGGATTTGGTATTGTTAATATGGGGCAAAGTGTTAAAAAGGAGCAAGGGGAAGGATTAAAAAAGGCATGTGACTTAGTTTTATGGAAGGTTCTATGGAATAATATAGAAAGGTGGGTGTTGAGAAGAGTGTTGGCTAGGGAAATATCTGGCAGCTTTGTTAGGAACTGTTGAAGTACAATAGGTGGGGGAAATCAGGATTCAACACCATTTATCAGGACAAACAGAAACCAAGTAAATGTGGCATTGGCATACAATGCCCCGAGGCACTGTCATTGGGATACAGAGCTCTGAGCTAGGTAGCAGAATCAAAAGCCAAGTCCTCTTCAAAGGGTTGTCAAATGGTATTAACTAGAGGGAACACCAAAGCAAGACAGGAAGCAAGTCGGAAGCAGGTAGAAGCCCTGTTGTTATGAAAGCTGCTTTGCAAACCGATAGAGACCCCACTTGGAATACTGGGGACAGATCTGCTTGCTGCTCCTCAAAGAGGATATTATATTGCAAAGCTGGAAAAAGAGTTTAGAAGAGGGCAACCAAAACAATCAAAAGGCTGGAGTCAACCCACCTATAAGGAGAACTGATAGCTGTTGCAGCAGGTTCTTTCAAGTGGCGGGGTTGTACTTTTTCTCCTCATCGAGTTTTTTAAATGGTTTTAAATTGTTTTGATTCAGTGTTGTTTTTAACATGGTAACTTTTTTATATATATTTATAAATGACTGGTGCGTTTTTTTACCTGCCTGTTTTAAATTCATGTTGTGAATAGCCATGGTAAAAGCAGGATATAAATACAGAAATTGTTTAGGGGAAAGGCAGGTAAGGAGAGGACACAATCAGAGGTGCCCTAAATTCTGCATGGTGTGTATAAGGCGATCCCTCTTACACCATGGTCCCCTATCTTGCAGAAACCTATAAAAACAAACTATCCCAGGAAATTAAATAGCAACAATAACGACCCTGGATCTGACAAATGCCAAGACGTTCCTTGGAGGTTTTTAAACACAGGTTGGGTGGATGCTTTAGCCGAGATTCCTGCATTGCAGGGGGGTTGGACTAGATGACCCTTGGGGTCCCTTCCAACTCTATGATTCTATGAATGCTTCTTGAATTTGGGCATTTAAAAATCATTTTACAATTTGATTGTCTTAGCTTTATTAAATGTCAGGATTTATTTTTCCCAATTTCTGTGATCCCAATATTTTGCCTATACGCAGAATGATTAAACAACAGGATTCTAATGCCATTATATTCCACATGTGTTAGCAATACAACCAGTGAAAAATACACTCAAATTAATACTTGCTGAAAAAATGTATATCATTTTTTCATTCAGGCAACCATTTGTCCACATGGATCATGTCTATTACAAACAGCAATAGATCAGTGAATTCTTTGTGGCTCTGCACACACAAATGTTTCCATTTCTCCTTATAAGTCTGAACAACCCCGTGGATCTATTTTTCATCAAAAACTTTTCAACTTTCCTTAAAAGCCTCTATATTTGGCAGATGAAAAACTAGCTTTTTCCTCTCAGCCCCCGCTTCCTTACACCGTCCACTGGTGTCTACAGCAATAAATGAAGCACTCAAATGACAGAAGCAAAAACCATTATTGTGGAACATGAGGGAAAGATTAAAAAATGGGGCTGGGAGAAAACATATAAAGGCAAGTCACAACAACCAGCTTTGAAGAGGATGGCTCAGTTTGCCTTGTGGAAATAAATGGCATTTAGTTGTAGACAAGATTCCAGGCCTTTTACTCTTCTACACACCCAATAATGTACCTGCAATGAATTAGCGTATTTTTTGCTCTTTAAGACTCACTTTTTCCCTCCTAAAAAGTAAGGGGAAATGTGTGTGCGTCTTATGGAGCGAATGCAGGCTGCGCAGCTATCCCAGATGCCAGAACAGCAAGAGGGATCGCTGCTGCGGATGATCCCTCTTGTTGTTCTGGCTTCTGAGATTCAGAATATTTTTTTCTTGTTTTCCTCCTCCAAAAACTAGGTGCATCTTATGGTCTGGTGCGTCTTATAGGGTGAAACATGCGGATATGTAAAGCTAATCATAATCAGTACATGGCTGTACTGCATAACTTAAGATACTGATTCGTGTTTTCAACACATTTGGATATTTTTGGCAAGTATTGAGAGGCAGAGGCACTGTTTGAAATGTGAGCAAATGGAGATGCCTGGGTGCTGGGATGGCACCTGAACTCTCTACCATCTGGAGGTGTTTGCTTGGGGATCCTGGGATCTTGACTGTTTCCACACACTAGCAACACATCCAGTAGGATTCTATCCATTATATTTTATCTGCACAATCAGAGTGAATTTCAGGAACCAAAAAGTTCTATTGAAAAATATGACTTTTGAGCCGTCTGGCCCCAAAATGGAACATAGGCATTCCATTTTGCCAACTGCAACCCTGTTTTAAGGAGCCATTTGGTGCCTAGCTTATATATCTGAGTTTCTAACGCTGGCCAGAGATGGAGCTGGAAAGAGAAGACATACAGCCCTGGGTATGTCCTGCAATAATGGAGAGCAGAATTCAATATGACTGTGTGACATTAAGCCTAATAAAGGTGTAACAATACTGTGGCTTTTGGATATTTTCAGTTAGTAAATATTGTGGAACTTGGTTTATGTACAAAAGAAACCTGTAAGAACTTAAGATGACAAAGCATAGCACACGGTTCACAGAGGGATTTGCACTGGCTGCCAATATATATTTGAGCTAATTATAAGTTTTAAAGTACGTGGTAGGTGAACACATTATGGAAGGAAGATGTTCTTTTGACACAGTAAATATTCTGTTGTCTGTACACGTAAAAGCCTGATGACCCCTGGCAGTGGGGAAGAGACAGAGTAAGCACAGTTTCACTTGTAAAATAGATGGCTTTAAATCATTTTGACACTTTCCTCTCTTAAAAATCCATTGCAGACTTTAACACACACAAAGACCAAAATAAATACATCAAGCTAGTTAAGATTGCACGATGTACTTTTTTTTATAATTTTACCACAGTGTAGTGAGCAGCATTCAGAAAAATAAAGCAGTTGTGCTAGATACCGTGCAATTGATCTATCTGTTGAATTGCTTGCAATAAGCAAGTAATTCCACATTTGACCAGTGCTATATTGCCAGAAAGGTTCTTTCCCCAGAACCTCACCATTCAGCTAACATCACTGGTAACCTCAACTGCTGGGAGGAGTTTAATCCTGTTGTCCCAATGAGCAAGAACTGTCTTCAAGCCCTTTGAAAAGCGCTCTCTGAATCAGCTCCACACTTCTCCTTTTAGAAGATGGGCAGCGGTGTTGGAGACAGGAGAAAGAAGCCTCCTGCCCCTGCCCCAGGCCACCCACCCACTTTAGAAGGGAAGTGTGGTGCTGTGTCAAATAGTGCTTCTGCAAAGTGCTTCAAGACAACCCCACACTCCCATTTGAGGCTGAAAAGGAGCATGGAAGCTGTTCGCAAAAGCACTCTTTGAAGCAGCTATTCCCACCTCTACTGTAAACATTGAGAAGGAAGAAAATGCAGCTTCCTGTACCATCACAGGCGGCCCAAAGGCTATTCACGCTACCTCATGCCTGCGATTTACATAACAAAGAGAGCATACACTGATTGTATCCATGCAAGTAATGTCATGTCCAGATTGACCTTAAAAGCTTTTTCTATGGGACAGTTAATAATAAAAAAGGAAGAGCGGGGAAATGATAAACTATTGGCATTTCACTAGCTCTTGAAAATGCAAGCATTCCTATGTTCTTCTGACTTAAACGTCTGATCTAATTGTTTTAATTGCTGTTTTAATGGGCTTGCTTTATTGTACATTTTAATTGTGGGGTTTTTTAATGTTTAATGAAATTGTTTTACTGAACATTTTAATTATGCATGGATATATTTTTATAGTTGGTTTTATACTTAGAAGCCATTTGGGCAAGTAAACAGTAAATAAATCAATAGTAACAACAAGAAGAGGACTGGGAAGGAAGTACCTGAGGGAACGGAGGGTAATGAAGAACTGGGACAGAATAAAGGAAGAGCCAAGGAAGGATAGGGGGAGAGCCAGAAAGTGACGGGAAGAAATGGGAGCCATGAGGCCTTAGGTTGCCATGCCTAGACTCTTATTGCGAAATTCAGCCAAGAATGGCTTCTGCTATAGTACTGTGAACCGGCAAATGAAGCCCAAGAAGCAATAGGTAGTGACAGTGGGTCTGAATTTCACATACAGTATTTATTCGAACTAACCTCCCATTTTTGGCTGCAAGGTTTTAGTCCTATGGATTTGTGTGACAACAGAGCTGTTAATAGTATATATATAGCATAATTGTTTCTTAAAATACCTCCTAGTCATCCTAAAACAATTTTTAAAAATGTTTTAGGAAGAGGTGAAAACAAGAAAGCACAGACTGTCCTCCAGGGCAGCCACATTTATCGTCTAGCTGAAGTTATACTTAGATCACCTCTAAGCTGCCCTCTAGAGATCAGCCCAAGGTGCACTTTGGAAAAATCATTCAGATAATTGAGTAATAAACTAATCTGTACATCATCCCCAGAGCTAACATTGCAGATATCCACTGCTCCTGCTATTAAGCATGGGCTCGTTTCTGCCCAGGCCGCACAGTGAAGCGAGTTGTGTATTGGTTATGAAAAATGGACAATGGCCTGGCCTTTCCATGGTCTGCACAGCCAATACAGCTGACACTGTGTCAATGTTGCAGCACGAAGGGGTGGAAGCAGGCTAAGCAAGACCTGAGGAATCACCACCTCAGTGGTGCAAGTCATAAATATGAGAGCATGTGGGCTCACAATTCCTCTCAAAAAATAATCTGACTCTCTTGCCCTTTATCTGAGCATAGTTTGCTCACTCATGAATTTACAGAACACATTGAGTGCTAAGCTGTATCCACATGATGGAGCTGGGAACAAATTTGTATTTGTTTCCTTCATTGACCTTTAGCCATTTTTTTCATCTTGATCACAACACTTCCACAGGTTCTCTTTCAACTGGCCTGTTCTCTATTTACCAGTGGTTTGCCTTGGCAGTGGATATGCATAGTGTCAACAACTGTCAGCACTCTGGTTAATGAGCAGGGCGCACCTGCAAACTTCAATGTTCTTCTGCATCAGGGACTTTTTGAGCCTGGAATGATTTGACAACTGAAGGATGAAAACAATACCCCCAAGTGGATGTTTAAGGCTAGAGAAGTCTTAGGAAATTCTCCTTACTCAAGTCCCTCTCCCCCCCCCCCCGGATTTAGTGTTTTGAATTACCTGTTTTTGCAGTGGAATCAAATGGAATCAATTTATTAGCAGTCTGCCATACTTTGTATTATAATTACTGAACTCAGGATTGCTATGCTAGAGCATGTGGTTCAAAAACATCCAAGAGAAACCTGAAATTAAAGGTGGAGCAAGCCAGCAGGGCTGAATGCAGCCTGGGGTATCTTGTACATACAAGATACATGTACGTCTGCCTGGAGCCACTTTGCTTTGTACAATCCTGTTGTTTAGGCTGTAGCAGCCCTGACCCTAAAGGGATGCTTTCCTGGACACTGATATATGTTTAATAAGTAGTGGCTAATTTTCAACCCAGCTCTGCCCTGCAAGCAAAAAAGATAATCACTGCACCCTTGCTGAATCGGGCTTGTAATAAAGACTAATCCGTTTGATTAAATATATTATTGATGGCATTGTTATTTCTCCTCTGTCCTCTAGGCTAGCTCAGAAAAAAAGGATACAGGCACAATATAAAAACTAAACTTTCTAGCTTCCTAGGAGAAGAAAGGGTAAATGAAAACACTTTCATGGTTTGTCAGCTCTCCCTGTTGTATATAAAGAATCTGACAAACATGTGCAACAAACATAGCAAGGGATGGTGGTACTTTCATTTGCAAATCAATCCAGAAGTGGTCTAGCACTTCGGGGTATAAATAAGTTGCAAATTGGCAACCAGGTGGTATATGGGGAAAATTATATTTCAAAAGCAACTTCATCTATTAACTTGCTCTGATTACCGGTAACTACAAATGCACTGAGGTCTGGCACTCATGAGGACTGGTAAGGCAAAACTGTAGGTGCAGCAAGAGCCAATGGCAAGCAGAGTCAACTAATTCTGGTTTTGTCCCTATCCTCCTCCTTGCTGAGCTCCCACTGAGACTAAGTGGGAAGCTGACAATCAGTGGCTGTTGTAAGGTGTGGACTGGCAGAATGCAGACTGAGATTGGTAGGAAAATGTTCCATTTGTCCTAACAGGCCAGTCTCCACTGAGACCTCAAGCAGAATCAATGGGCTCACACTCCCCCAATTATCTCCAAAAAGATCATCTTTCATATCAATCAAGACTGATGTAGTCCCATGACTATGCATGAACCCAGACTGGAAAGGACCCGGATATATCCCTTCTGATGCCTTCAGAAACAACAAAAGCATGGAATGTAGCAGTTTATGATATGGTACTGTGACAGCTTCTTTGGAATAGCTTTTATCAAACTGATGAATAAGCACAGAATGATTCATTTGTAAACACAGAGATGATCATTATGGGGGGGGAGATTCAGTTTTATTAATGCTAGTCATTTAAATACAGAAATGAAAAAAGTAAACCACTAGGCTAATCTGCAGAGCATTCTACTCACTAAAAAGATGGGATGGTATTCAATCATGTTTTATTCAGAGTATATTGGCTGAAATTAATGAGCATGACTAAATTAGGTCCATTAATTTCTGTGGGTCAACTCTGAGTAAGTGGAATACAGCCCATGGGCTTTTAAAGTATGTGTACAAAACCACAAAAATCTGCCTACCAGTTAATTTATAATTGGCATTCCATACTTGTAGTCCAAACTCTTGTTCATCCTTTCCTATTCCACTTTTATCCCAATGAGTTGATGAAGAATTTAAGTATTAAAACAAGAAGCCCAATATACATAAAAGTGAGCCATAATTTTGCCACAAGGACATGGTTGAGCACCATTTAAAAAACTCCCAGTAATTTCAACTGGAGAAGCTTAAGTATTTAAATCATTCGCCCTTTGAAAGCAATGGGTAACTCTGGTAGGCCATGCCTATATTTCTCATATATTACTTCCAGCATTGTTTCAGTTTGCAATACTTTCCAGATATAACAGCCAATTCCAGAGAAATCACAGTAAAAGTAAATATAAGAGCATACAACAGACTTCATACTATTTTAAACTGAGTAACTCTACATGAAATGTGTGGGAGTGTATATATTTTAATTGCCAAAGGGATGGAAATCAACACATAGGATGGATGGTAAGAGTTCATTCAGTATTCACAGCTTGACAGGAAATACAAATGACATATCTCAAAGTTTAATTAAAAGGAGTCTATCAAATATGCTTAAATAGACAGCTTACCCTGAAAATTTGATTTTATAATTTAAACCCTGAATTCAGGCACAGCAAATTTCAAAAAGACATTTCTAATATCATGCATTGATGGTACCCTTTAATTAATGGCACTTCTGATGTGACCAAGTAAGTGTATAATATAGATATCAATGGAACAAAGTAAGTAAAACTGCAGTATTGTTTTCAATTCATGTTAAGCACTGATACTGAAAAGGAAGACAAAGCCTGTCAAAACGTATATACAAATTCAGCTAGTGAGACTAATTATGGCAGCATTTCTACATGATCCCCCCAGCTTGAGGAAAGGCAGCTGAGGATTAATGGAGCTTTCAAAGATCCTGTGAATTTTCCTCTAAGACAATTATAGCAAGAGCAAAGGCCAACTTACTTGATGTAGTATGGAACTTTGTTATGTGAAACTGATCTCTGCCATGGTAGCTGAACAGAGGCTGTAGAAAAGAAAAAAAACGGGGTAATTATGACAAAAATAAATAATTTATAGTTAAGTTTTCCAATTAAGCTCGGTCATAAGAAAGCACTGAATATGCATTCCAGGACCTGGGAGTGAAGATCCATCTCTACCTTCTAGACAGAGTTCTGGGAATACCATCACCACACCTAGAACGAAGCTCTGCTCTCTATTCCACCCATCCAAAGCTACAACAGCTTTTTCAGTGGTCAGCACGGACAGTTGCAGCAGCAACTCGGAGGGATACCACCTCTGATACTCGAGGTGATACATAGCCAGCAGCAGCAGCAGCCATTGATGGCTTTATCCTAGATTTGTCTAACCCCCTTTGAAAGCCATTCAAGTTGGTGGTCATTACTACCATTTGGTGGTAGCAAATGTCATAGGTTAACTATGCACTGTGTGAAGAAGTACTTTGTTCAGTATGTTCTGAATCTTACAACATTCAGTCTCTCTGGATGACTCTGGATTCTAGTATTATGGGAGAGGGAGAAGCCCTTCTCTCTAACCGTGTTTTCCCGTGTATAATATTATACACCTCTATCATGTCCCCGCCCTCCGTACTTGATTTTTTTTTCTAAACTAATACTAAGCTAGAATGTCCTTTTCCTCGTAAGGGAGTTTCTGCAGACCATCAACCACTTTGGTTTCCCTTGTCTTTCTCTACATTACCCTTATTAAAATGAGGCAATCAGAGCTGCTGTTCTCTAATGTCTTTGCCCCAGAGAATGCTCAGTGGGAAGCCATCTATTTGTTCTGTATTTTTCTCTTGTCAAGTTATTAGAAATGCTGGATTCCAGATGCTGTAGATAGGTTTAATTGCTGAAAAATGATGAAAGCTACTTCCCCCACCCCTTCCAAATATCTAAATTTGCATTGTACCTATCTAGGAATCCAATCCTACTTAGACGCTACTTTCTGAACTTCGTATGAACAGCAGCCTTGAGGTCATATACACAAATGACTTCACTGTTCAGGTGAAAATAAGAGATCTTTGAACTGCCAAGTACCACATTTATCTACTCCCGGAATGTCCCTCAATCTGCTTTTACATCCTCCAGTATAAGAACACACTATCAAGCAGCTTCTTTTACTAACACTTACTGGACAGAAAATTTTGAGATGTGGGTCCACAGTTCCAGTGTGCTTCCTGTAGCAGTTTAAGGCGATCCTCTACAGATATCTGCATGTACAAACATATACAAGGAAAACCATTAATTTCAAGTGATCATACATTCTTAACAGCCATTCTAACAGCCAGCATTGCAAACAATGGTTTACAAACAGTTTTAGCAAATAGACTTTAGATGTACTGCAGATGTGTTTACTCTGCCCATTTGCATCTGTTCTCTTGTTTTTAATGTTTAAATACAAATGAATAATGATCTTTCTGTAAGCAATGCAAATCAATAAATAAGATTTTCACAGTGACTAATACTGTCTCCACTAAAAATTTTTGCTTCTCTCTCTTCTCTTGTCTAAATATCTGTAGTCAGCAGGCCTAATTTTGATTCTATTGATCTTACAGCTGCCTTTACAAGGAACCACTTTGGAGCATGCTGTTTTGCTGGTTGACAGGATGGGCAGATATCCTCCTGGTTTACTAATTAAACTGCACTTGCACATCCAGCAGGAGTCTGACTGCTTAGTCAAATCTCCGTAAGGCATAAAAAGCATTCCAAACACAAATTACATTGCAAGAAACAGAGATGCATCAGAAATGTTAATAATTTCATCTCACAGGACACACTGTTTCTCAGCAGACTACATCTAAACTCAGCAGGTCGCAGATGTCAAAGATAGGGGGGCATTTTTCTCCACTTTCAAACATTTCACACTTCCAACTTTTTCTTCTTCTCAGGTTGAAATAGGGTCTCGATGCAGAAAAGGAAGCAAATAGAAATACACAAAACTCTTGGCACAAGTTTGAATGGAGTACAGAAGACTAATTTTCTTTTAATATGAAATTCCCACTAGATGTTCTTCCACAACAGTTTCAGATAATTAAGGCAATAGGAATTTATTGGAAGTTTTTTGGTTTTCTGGAACATTTGAAGGCAGAAATGAATCCATTCGAAGTCTGAAATCAATAGTGCAATATGGAATGACTGCCCCTGCCTCATATGTTCCTAGGTCTCCAGGGTAGCATGGGAATGTTGACATCATTGCCCTCTGGGAGATATATGAGCATGTGAAATGTGTTTAGCATGATCTGTAAATGTCCTCAGGTTGTACTATACCCACCTTATGCTGCTTCCAGAATATACCTAGAACCTGCCCCAAATTTGATGTCCATTTCCCCCCTGACTGCTTCACTACAAGTTCTGTATCTATAAAATATCAACTTTAGTCTGCCACGCACTTCTTTTCCTCGCCTGCTGCTGAATCTGGAGAATGGCAGCCTGTTGAGGAACTGAAAGGTTTAGCCAGTTAGCTCTGCCCATGAAGAGCAACTGTAAGAACGATAGCTGTTTCTAAGGGGAAGCCTATTGTTTGGGCAAAGGGTTGTGGTGACAGCTACATTTTTTGTGAGACCACAAATGCAACTCACAAATGTATAAAGTGAAATTGATGGGATCCTTGGGATTTTGCTGTTTTATATTTTTATGGATTTATGATATTTCCTCATTGTACTTTAGTAGCCTTGGCCAAAAAACAGTATATAAATAAACCAATGATGATAATGATACAAATGTTTTTCAGGCAACACATGCCAGACAAGGCATGAATGTGTTTAAGAGTCTTGAGAACAGGCACAGGGTAATGGGAAATCCTGAGTGTGCAATGACAATCTAAGTAAAGGTAAAGGACCCCTGGATGGTTAAGTCCAGTCAAAGACGACTATGGGGTGTGGTGCTCATCTCGCTTCAGGCCGAGGGAACAGACGTTTGTCCTTTCCGGGTCATGTGGCCAGCAGAACTAAACTGATTCTGGCACAACGGAAGAATTACTTATATACACACACACACACACACACACACTTTCAAAAGTTGTTAATAGCCATGATTAATGGATATACAGGCCCAAAATATGTACACATGTCTTTGGATATTAATTCCATCCCCTCCCTGCACTGAACTGCTGATATCAGCAGAAAAGAGAAGCTATCACTCATGAGAGAAAAGAAGAGACTCTTTCATTGCATTTTGTTACTAAAGCAGTCAAGATTAATGATAAATTGTACTGTAATAGAAAATAAGAATAATAAAGGGACACCCTCTCACTCTTAATCCATTGAAGAGAAGAACAGAATACCTGTAAAAGTTTCCAGCGCATATTGAGATCATCCAGCTGTCGCGATATCTTTAAGGATGGATGAAGGTCAAGTGGAGAGAACTGACTGGATAAATCATTAACTGCTTTAACCTTCAAGTTGATTGGTGCAATTTCTTCTCTAAAGGCCTAGAACAGGAAGCATGTATGTACTCTCAACAAAACATGTTAAAAGACCAGAATCAGACAACACATGCAAGCACCTTCAAGCACTTACTATTTATTCAAATTCAGCAATAAGCATCAGATTTCACTGCATTTCAGTTCATATGGGACCCTTGCTGGCTTGATGAACTGCACGTTACCTCAGTAAATCATGAAAATTAAGCAATATGCTCATCAGCAAGGGCCTTTAATATTTCCAACTAATCAGCTAAAAGTTTCTGACTTCTCACTGCTACTGGTCAGTCAATTATATCATTCATTTTTGTTTGGGTTTGCTAACAGGCTGACATAATGAAAACACAATAAGCTTATCCTTACCTTCCTTTATACAAATGCAATTAAGAAGAAACTAATTACCTCTTAAAGGCAGAAAATGGTATTCACAAAATGAAGCTTTTGCAAACTGATTGGTTTCTATTAAAGTGGGAATGGGGAAAGGGTAGGCATATTATGCTTAAAACAACAGAACAGAAAATATAAATCAAGTTTGATTATGTTCTGTGGGGATATAAATAAAGTTCCAGTGAATGTTGCTTAATCGTTATTTGAAAGATAGGCTGAAACTCGAAGAGGGTGTCGTGTGTGTGATGCTAGAATACGTAGTGCAATTTATCTTTTTTTTATATCATCCATGAATTGACAGACAATAAGCCTCTAAGTCCAATACTAAAATACCCACTGACTTCAGAACTATTTCCTTAGATTTTGTGCCTTAGGCTTTTTATAGCCTAGGATTTGTAGAGTTGCTGCAGTATGATTTATGAACACCTAAGCTTGCATCGTGGAACATATTGGGAGTTCAAAAAACATTAACAGGAGCAGATTTATTTTGTTTGATGGCAGGCTAGCCATAAGGATTTTCCAGTTTGGGAAAATTATTACTGCACTTTTATACCACATTTTCCCTTCAAAATGAGAGTTTAAAAATATAAACATGTAGGATTTTTGCTCTTCATAAGTTATTTGTGCCTCCCTCTGATCATGTTAACCTTCCCAGCCACCCAATCTATACCATCTTCCCACCACACTGCTGATACTTCACTAATATGAAATGAAACAAAATGTGTGTGTGTTGGGGGTGTACTTCTATAGCCATCTTTGTAACTGGATGCTCAAGTGGCCTCAGTGGTTAGGTGTGCCTATTTTTACTATGGCTAATTCACCAGGTACAATCATTCCTGAATTGAGGTAACCTTCCCAGACTGATCTACAGCCTGGTAACATTATGTCTGGATTACTACAATGCACTCTGTTTTGTACCTCTGAACCTTGAAAATGGTTTGCTAGTTGCAACAGCTGCAGAATGTTTGATTCCCCATGATCTGCACTCGCTGTCTCTTTGCTTCCAAGCCCAATTCAAGGTACTGTCATTAACTTTTAAAGCCATAACTCCTCAAGGCCAAAATACTTGATAGGGTTCAATGTGCCAGTCTGACCCCTGAGATCACTGGAGGGACCTTTTGAGAATCATGGTACTGGGAATAGTGGCCCAGGGAGTAGTGACCCGGTTGAGGGTGTTCTTGGTTGTGGCCCTCAACTCCAATTTTATCCGCCACGGAAGACATGCCTTTTTGTTCTAGTCTTTGGGACTTTCTGAGTTTGTTGCCAATTAGGCTCAGGAAAATTTGATTAGTAGAACAATCTATGGAGTTGTTTATTTGCTGTTGTTTTTAGGTTCAAGATGATTTCATGGTTTTATTTTGCTTTGTGATTTGAAAATGTGATTTATGAACTGCTCTAAGATTTTTGAATTTAGAACATTATATAACTGGAGTCAATAAGCAAATAAAGCATGTGTTCCCTGATAAAGTACACGAAAGAGATATTTGTACATATTTTGCTATCTTGGAACATTAATTCAGGGCACAGAAATGGCTGGATGCATTGTTAGAGACTAAATTTCATTCACACATAGACATTTGCTCAAAATGCATTACACTGAAGAATACATTTGTGCTTACTGTTGTTTTATCAATGTGATCCTGTAATGAATCCATCAGTATATCTCCAACGGGTTTCCAACCATTTAGCACATTTTCTGCCTCTCTCAGGTCAGCATCTAGGTCATCCATAGAACACTGCAAGTCCTTCAGTTTCTCCAGCGCTTTGTCCACTTGCTTCTGCCAACTGCTGGCACAGGTATTTAGGCTTTCCCACTTCTCTTTCACTTCTGCAGACTGCTTACGCATAGCTTTGGCAATCTTCTGTGCTTTCTCTTCAGGGGTCAGCTCTGTAACAGAAGGCATTTCAAAGAATCAGATTGACATGGAATTGAAAGGATTTGCTGTTCTACACAAATGCACAGTACGCTTTTAACAAGGTGCCTATTAATGCTGATTATTACGCTTTGGTCTGCCACTCGCATCCCCTGTTCTGTGAGACCCAGTGTGTTTGCAGGTGGTCCTCAAGACAAGATCCAATTAAGTAGTAAAAACACGCCGTATGCCTCTGAATTTCAGGCTTCCCATAGCATCAGATTGGCCACTGTAAGGACAGGATGCTGGAGTAGATGGGTTATTGGCCTGATCCAGCAGACTCTTCTTATGTAAGGTATTTTTTAGAAACAAGCAATGTTCAAATGCCAGACAAATATGGAATCAAAACTCAACTACATTTGCACTCCAGGGAAGCTGAACTGGTAACAAGAGAAAAGCAAGTATATGGGGACCTAAGAGTAGTGTGTAATGTCTTGTGACAGTGTTAATATAATACTTAATGAAGTACAGTAAGTTGCTTATATGCCACCAGTAAGAAAAGAATGGCTTTAATGATGCAGGCAGATCCCTCCAACAGGACATACCATCTGTGATATAAACACAGCCCAGTAATTTACAAAAAATACCCACGTGTGATTGCAACTAACCACCAGAAAACTATAGCTGAGGCAGTACACCCCTAAATTCCACCTGCTAGAAAGCAACCATGTTTGTTTGTGGCTTCCCAGAAGTATCTGGTTGGCCACTGTGGGTAATATGATGCTGGACTAGACAGGCCATCATTGGTCTAATCCAGCAGGGTATTTTTTTATGTTGTAGTAGTAAATACTAATGTCTTCTTGTTTATAAACATATTAAACTGTTGCTTTGGATGTCGGTTGAGGACATGGGGCTGGGGGAACAGTCTGAAAGGAAGAACCAAACAAGAATCATAAGCGGCAATGTGGAAAAGGAAGACTGAAGTTTCTTATCCACTGTTAGTTTCCACTGCACATTAATTAAAAACAAGATTCTACAGATTGTTAGGGCACTTGAAGGGCAACTTTAATTCAGAGTTGCTGTGTAATGGCAAGTGCACTTTCAAATTGGATAAATTCAGGTCCTGAATGTATTACATTCATGCCTTTTCATTTTAGAAGAGAGCCTTAGAACTGCTTGTAAACTTGATTTTTTAAAAGACATTTACTGCAGAGCTGAAGGCTGACAAATGTACTTTTATGAGCTATAAAGATGCATGCAATCTATTCACTCAAGATATGACTCTATCTTACACATAAATATGCTTGGCATTCTGCTATCCCAACATGTTTTAATGAGCAACCTACCAATCCCAGGAAAGCTGAAGCCACATTCATAGTTACATTGTCTGCTCAGAGTAAAAGTACTAATGAGAAGTTTGTTAGTAGTGACAGCTTTCTTTGCAGCAGCTTTTCGTCGGCTTGCCATGTAAGAAGCTGGTGTGATAACACACAACACCTTTGGCAAAAACCACTGCACACTGATTGCTGCCATTTTCTATTTATTTATCTAATGCATTTATTTACTGTAGTTTATCCTGCTTTTCAGACAATAATTGCCTTTCCAGTCACATCAGTTAAACAATAAAAATGAGAGACGGGCCCTTCCATCAGGCTTACAAATTAAAAAGGCATGACACAAGGAAAACAGAGTGCAGGGAAGAGGTGTGAAGTTTGGCTTCAAAGTATTATACTACCTCTACTTCAGCAGATACTCGGGGAGTATGAAAAGCTCCCTGAATTATTCTACTAGCTTAAAGGAAAGGAAAACAAGTTAACTTTCTGCTCCAGTTGCAACAACATTATTTAAAGTTAACGTAGTTATAGAAGGTTTATTAAGCCTCTGGTCAACATGAGTTACAGTGCGGCTTCCAAAATGACAAGTCTAGTTTTAGGGAAAGTACTTTTAATGGCAGCCATTAAAAAAAGAAAAAGAATGGCCGAGAGAAGGGGTGGGTGGGTTAGACAACAGGCAAGCATGGATACATTTTCAAGGTTGGGCTTAACAAGTCTGGTTTGTCTATAGCAGACCTCACTAGATAGACACCCTAAAATAAACATTTTTATGTAAACTAGACTACTCTGTGCTGACTCAGTTGCTTTACACACTATCCTTTCCCACAAACATGTGGCATTAAAATCCTTGTCCCTTTTACCTGCTCTTAGTTGTGCTTAATGGCCATGGCAGAAGACACAGCTGCAATGCTAAGCCAACCCCTAGCAAAATGTGAATGTGGGTGTGTGACAGTAAAAATTGGGGTCAATTTGCTTTTCCCCTTGTTCTTCTGCTGCCATGCAGGAGTGCTGCGTCCAAACCATGACTACTGGGTTTGTCTTGCTCCAAGCAAACCATAAGTGATAAGCCTATAGCAACTCTTAATTGTTACTCTAGTTGTATAATACTTTGGCTTTATTTCCTTTGAAGGCATTAAAGTTATTTCCACGCTAACTTTCCTACAGAAAATGAAATGTCACAAGTAAACAGGACTTGCATTCTCTGTGTTTTTTCTTAACCAATTCATCAGACCAAAAAATATTTACCTGGGCATGTTCAGAGTATTATACAGAGTTTAAGGCGGACTGATAAAATCATAATTGGCTGAAACCGTTTGTGTGCCTTTGTCATCACCACAATAAACTTTGCCTTTGCAGATCACATGCGCAGTATCAACACCTGGCTAATGATGGCTTCCACCTCTGTTCTTTAAGCCTGCAATATGTAGCCATGTAATGCTGCCTAATAAATAAAGTGCATTCGTGTAAATCACTTGCAACAAGTATTTCTTTTATGATACAACTATGATTTATTGCATTTTTTGCCTTTGCAATTAAAAGGCAGAACAGATGGCGAATGCTTAATTTAGAATGACAGATCTATCAAAGTAACATTTGCAACTGCATAATTACTTGATATTACCAAGGGATCTCACCAATATTCACCAGTTTGCTTCTAAAATCTCTCTCTTTTTCACTTCATTAAAGTTTTTGGCTTGTTCAAAGCTCTTGCCAAATCAAGCTTTGGACTTCTGTTGCATCCTGCCATTATTAGGTAAAACAAAATGGTGACAGGAAATATGTTTTCAAAGTCACCTCTATGTAGCAAGAAAGATATATGCATTACAAGACCATGCCAGCTAGGTATTGAATATGTGCAGATACCCCAAGATACCTAGGAATATGCCTAAATGTCTGGATGTAAAAAAAAAAAAGCGGTGAGAGGGGGTGGGACTAGTGACCAGGCTCCAAGGATTAGGGAGGTCAATGGATGTGCCTAGTCTATGAATTAAAAACCTCGTACTTTATAATGAACCAGTAGTTCTGAAGGAGTCAATGCTAATAGTTCATGAGTATGAGACTCTATTAGGAATGCAGGTGGCGCTGTAGGTTAAACCACAGAGCCTAGGACTTGCCGATCAGAAGGTCGGCAGTTCGAATCCCCACTCCTGTTGCTCGGTCCCTGCTCCTGCCAACCTAGCAGTTCGAAAGCACATCAAAGTGCAAGTAGATAAATAGGTACTGCTCCGGTGGGAAGGTAAACAGCGTTTCCGTGCACTGCTCTGGTTCGCCAGAAGCGGCTTAGTCATGCTGGCCATATGACCGAGAAGCTGTCTGCAGACAAACGCCAGCTCCCTTGGCCAATAAAGCAAGATGAGCGCCGCAACCCCAGAGTCGGCCACAACTGGACCTAATGGTCAGGGGTCCCTTTACCTATGAGACTCTATTAGTAACTACACTTCATCTACATGTAAAATTTATTCCAGTATTTGCCATGTTCTTTTGCACAACTGTTTACAGGACAGCTCCACTGCCAGAAATTCTGGCTAGAACATCTCTGGGTACAACTCACTGTTTGCAGTCCTTTCCCTTCTTACTTTATACTGGTGATTCTGAAATAGTCTGACAAGCTTTGGGTCAAGTAAGAGGAACCTATATTGTGGACCATAGACCTGCCAGTAGTGCCCCAGTTTCCATGACGGAAAGGGGGAGCACTGGCACTGTGTTAGAATGATAGCACAGAAATGATCCAAACTGCTGTGGTTCCTATACCACCAAAGAGCCAAATGTTCACCCAAAGGCTATCAATCGTTGGCCCAGGGAGAAAAGAATGGCTGAGCCGCTACTTCTTCAACCATCCCTTCCTCCTGGATTCAAATATGCATGGTAGATCTGGCCCTAGTTTTCCCAGCCTCTTGCAGTGGGGACAACCGCTAGCACCACTACACAGCTCACATTTATCTAAGAGCCAAACATGGCCAACAGCATGACTTGAGCATGTCTAATGTTTACTCTCTCTAATTAATGGGAACTTGGAAATCGGGATCAGAAATATGACACACATGGTCCAAGGGGTCATCCTCTCCCAATTAAGACTGTCCCAGGAGAGAATGTTGCACTGGCACCAAAGGGATTTCCCCTCCCAAATCCAAAACAAAGGAAATGGAAAATGCCCAAGGGTAGGATGGGGGGGGGTGTTATGTGGTTTCTTAGTGATGTGCACAACTAAAAGCTTCGAAGCTTTCAGAATTAGTGCTTGTATCATTTGTTTGGGGGTTTTTTTATAAATATGATTAAGTTGAAAGAAGCCAGGTGTTAATTAGCTACTAAAAACCCAGCTAGTCTTTAAATGAGGCAATTTACCACAGCAGTGCTCGCCAGCCTAATATACTCAACTACTGAATGAATATTACTGATTACCATCTTCTCATAATGCAGTGGTCTGAACAAATTTGAACTTGGAAAATATTTTTCATAATAATTCTCCCAATTTAGATCAGCTATATTATACATCTCATCAAAGCTACCTAATGTAGCATAGTATCCATCTGACTGTTCAAAACAGCTGGGGGACAGGATCCAGTAAAGGAGGCTGGCAAAGAACTAGCCTGGGGAAAATGTTCATTTGTTTTAATCAGCAAGCATTCATAATGGAAACCCGGAGTCAAAGAGGAAGAAACTAGGAAAGGCGAAGTTATGCACACAGTACAATTGCATAAAATTAAAATGTGTTTATGCAACAGATAGTTTCTTACAACACCAGTTGTTCCCAATTAATAGAACAACAGAAAAGCAGGCCAGGAAAAGCCAACAAAGCTGTCATGAAATATATATATATATATTTTACTTTCTGGCAAATAAATCTCTTGTAAGTGTGTTTAGGATTGCAGACTTCATGAACTAAAAGCAGTGTACCATAGTATGCATTTTGTTCCTGTTAATGTCCTCTAAAAACAGACTGAATTTATTATGTATTTTGAAAGTATAATATGCAATGTGAGCGAGTATCTGAATCCCCACCCTGGTTCTGTGTTTGATATGCACAGTTGTACTGCTATAAAACAAGGATGGGAATCTGGATAGGTAGCAACTCCCATCATCCTTGACCACTGGCTGAAGCTGATGGGAATTGTGTCTCAGACATCTGAAGGGCCACATCCCCCCATCCCTGATATGCACAGAACATATTCGTAAGGCTAGTAAAACTTAAAACAGAAAACAGTGGTCGAGGTAACATAATCATACCTGATCAGGAGCCTTCTGGGCAAAACATTTTGCAACTGTCAGGACAATCCGAAAATTGTTTCTTATATATCATGTTTCTACAGCGGTGTTACACCAGTAACAGCAATATACACATAAACAGACGTTATCGCTTGTAAAACTTCCCAATCTCTTGTCGTGGACAATTCACCAGCTATAATAATGTTCTCCAACTGTCAGGATTTATTTATTTATTTATTTATTTATTTATTTATTTATTTTAAATGGTACTACTGTGGTGTTCCCTAGACCACACACAATTCACTAAAAGTTATTTGGAGAACAATGAATATTCACCAGGGGAATCACATATTCAACAAAGAAGCTGGGTTTAAAAACTGACCTGACTTTGAGTGTACGTTTTTTCTTGGTTCTTCGGGGCCTTCGATTGGTTGATCAGCGAGGAACACTCGTGCTTGGTCTACAGCATTCAAAATGGCTTGCTCTTTATCCTTCAACTCACGCCTTAGTGCCTTTCCAAAAGAAAAACATTGGAGTCAGTTTTGATCTAAGGCTGCAGTCAATGTACAGTACTGCAACTCTCCATTTTCATCTCTTTGACCTAACTTGGAGCTATGGCTAGAGGTTTTATTACAATCAAGCGGTATATAAATTTTCTTAAATAAAATAAATGGTTTGTTGCATTTAGAATCTCTGTGAAATAACATTTATCCACCATGGATCCAGTCTTGTCATCATTTATCATCATTGGGTGGGGGGGGGGAGCTGCTGCTTTTCAATGCACACCTGCAGAGTTCTGCTTAATTAGAAAGCTCTGATCCCCAAACCTTGCCTTTTGTTTCATGGTTGGGGGAGGGGAAAATGTGATTTTCATTCCCCCCCTCCTCCTTTTTTGGGGTGTGTGTGTTCCTTTTCAATGTGCCCTCTACAGTTTTCTATATTCAGAAGCCACAAATGGAAAACACGGTCAGTATTTCAGATATGCGAGCAGCGAGCGTTTATTAATGTGCATTCATTAATACACAAGGTTTGAGGCAGGGCTGTAAACAGACAGGTCAGAAAGAAATGAAAATGCAGGCAATGATTCTGTAATTAAGTTATAACACTACTGTGTTAGCAACAGCTGTTTTGAAAATTAACATAGTTAATTAGGTAATTATCACTGTGTTGTGTTTTTCTTAATTTCATGTCTGACAGTAAGAACAATTCGACAGTGGAGCAGATTCCCACAAGAGGTGGTGGACTCTCCTTTCTTGGTGGCTTCTAAGCAGAGGTTGTATGGTTATCTGTCATGTATGATCTTCTTCTTCTTTGGCGATCACTTGTTGCCGAATAAGATTGTCTTCCATGAACCTGGTCTTAACACTGAGTCCGTAAGTGACTGTGGAGGCCAATTCTAGATTCCACAGTGGGGACACAGGTTTTCGGGTGGGAACTGATCAAAGTGAGGGTTTTCTAAACGTGCCTCTTAGCATGTTTTGTCCTGAGTTCGAGCGTCTTCAAAGTCCATGACACCTTTGGTAAAGGATGTTCTTCAATTGGGGTGCTTGTAGACCAGTGTTTCCCAATTGTCAGTGTTTATACTACATTTTTTTTTTTTTTAGATTTGCCTTGAGAGAGTCTTTAAACCTCTTTCATTGTCCACCGGTATTTTGCTTTCCATTCTTGAGTTGGGAATAGAGTAGTTGGTTTGGAAGACAATAATCAGGCATCCGAACAACATGACCAGTCTAATGGAGTTGATGTTGAAGAATCATTGCTTCAACACTGGTGATCTTTGCTTCTTCCAGTACACTGGCATTAGTCTTCCCAAGTGATATGTATAATTTTTTGGAGCTGCCAACAAGGGCCAACATTGATGCCACAATCCAGCATCGCCTGAGCTCTGCGAATGCAACTTTATCCCAATTGAAATGCAGAGCGTTTGAGGACCGGGACATTCACAGGGAAACCAAAATGCTTGTTTACAAAGCTTTTTTACTACCAACCTTACTATATGCTTGTGAAACATGGACCACTTATAAACGCCATCTCCTCGAAAGATTCCATTAATGTATGATCTAGCTTGCAAGGGTTTGGGCTAGATAACCTTCATGGTGCCTTCCACCTCTATAATTCTAGGATGTTATGATTTCCCTATGACTTACAAGTCCTCCCCACAAGGCTGTGTGTATATAAAGCAGGATAACACTGTATGCATCTGATAAAACAGACCAAAGTCCACAAAAGCATATGCCATAATAATTCATTAGTCTTTAAGGCACCACAAGACTCACAGTACCTTGCTCCTTTTACTAAACCGGAGTAAGTTGAAAAGTATGCAGTGCAGCATTAACTAGAATGCAGTAATATTCCACAAAGAAAAATACATCTTTAATATGTATGAAAATACATCTGATTTAAGCATCCTCTAACATGCCACTTTTATCATATTCAGAAGACAGTACTTGAATGAAAATCAAGACTTTAAAGGAAGATAAAAATAGAGCACAAAAATTCAAGAGCATGAAGAGGGTTGTAATAGTAATTTTTTATTATTTCATTAAAAATTTGATAACGCGCTTCAGAAGTACATCTTATTTTCCATAAGGGCAAATTGTAAGAGATAGAACTTTATGAGCAGGGACCTATCACATATTTATTTAAAAGTTATATATGAATATATATGTGCAGCATGGCCTCAAGCCCTCCTTAGTAGCTTGCCATGTCCTTTGATCTCTGGTTCAATGTTGCCAGGGCCAAGTAATCCCTGTGGGGAACTGTCCCCAGATCTAGACTGGGAGATGAATTCTCCTGCTCAGTTTAGGCAGGGACGTATTTTGGGTTCCCTCAATTACTCATTTTTCCGATCTTTAATTCAGTTTCCCATATTTCTGCATTAGCTTAGGGTTTTTTTAAGTCCTCATGAACACTTCTCAATGTTTAATCACAGACTTTTAATACACACATTTTTGTATGCAATCTTGCCTGATATATACATCTTTGCAAACAATTTCCCTAATGTAATGCATTTTTAATGATTTTTTTTTACTAAAGTGGGCATTATAATGCACATTTGTCCCTAATATCTGCAGTTCTGACACATCTCTAGGATGGACAACTGCATCACAACATTTGAAGAAGTGAGGTTTTTGAAAGAAAACTGTTTCAGTTCCTCTATTGGTTCTATTGTCGGGACGCGGGTGGCGCTGTGGGTAAAAGCCTCAGCGCCTAGGGCTTGCCGATCGAAAGGTCAGCGGTTTGAATCCCCGTGGCGGGGTGCACTTCCATTGCTCGGTCCCAGTGCCTGCCAACCTAGCAGTTCGAAAGCACCCCCGGGTGCAAGTAGATAAATAGGGACCGCTTACTGGCAGGAAGGTAAACGGCGTTTCCGTGTGCTGCGCTGGCTCACCAGATGCGGCTTTGTCACGCTGGCCACGTGACCCGGAAGTGTCTCCAGACAGCGCTGGCCCCCGGCCTCTTGAGTGAGATGGGCGCACAACCCTAGAGTCTGTCAAGACTGGCCCGTACGGGCAGGGGTACCTTTCCCTTTCCCTTTATTGTTTCAGGAGGTGCAAATTAGGCAAGTTTACATAAAACAGGTCTCAATTTCTTCCCATCCCTAGCTCAGTGTCTGTTAGAGCAGCTGCTGGACTGGATGTTTCACATGTAATAAGCAGAAAATTCTGCCCTCTTCATCATACTGCATTTTTCTTCTCACTGGGTAAAGAGCAACCCCAGTTCTAGAACAGTAGCTCTCCATTGCCACATGACTTACTGCTTCCTGGAAGCAGTTTGCAACATGGAACAGAGGCCTATTTAGACAAAAATCCGAAATCCCACTAGGAATGTCTATTGTTGAACAGTCAAATCCTAACATTTGACATTGTATTCCATTGCCCTTTTTTCTTCTAAATGTCAGAAAATGCCTGGTGAACAGTAGTATCTATTCTGTTGAATAAAAGGCATTCTTACCAGTTAGAAACACTTTGTTTTGTGAAATAAATGCATGCAATTATTTTACTTTATTTCTTTGCCCTGTAAGCTGTGGTACAAACTAAAATCAGGGAACAGAACTATAAACATTTATCCACAATTGTCTGCTGTCTACTTTGGTCTGTTCTGTTCTCTTCCTAAACTGAAAACAGAAAAAACATCACTTGCTTATTTTAACTGGAAAGATCATTAACGATACAGAGGTTCCCCATTCCTTCACTATACCAAGAAAACCCATGAAGGTGTTGCCTTCTCTCTAGAATATGTTGGTGGAAATGTGGAATATCTTTTCCCCAAAGCTATTATTTCCTCAAAATGAGCTCCAACAAAATTCACTCTAGGACTGGGCTTGCATAATCTTTATGATGAACGCCTGTAGTATAGACTTACCTTTTAAGTCAGAAATCACATTGCAACAACTCCCCCCCCAAAAAAAAATACATCCCCAAAAATGTATTGCACAGCACTATCAACCCAAAAAACATCACATGTATTTTAAAAGAACTATCTCATTTTTAGCTTTATCAAACAATTTACACAGGCTTCTGCTGAACAGGTACGTCTGCTAAAGTTTTTTGATAGAGGAAGGTGAGGCCATTTTCAATTAGAAAACATGAGGATTTCTTAAAAACAGAACACATCATCTAAATCACTTTTATTAGGCACCAGTGAAGTAAAGGCACTTTTTATTTGAGCCTGAATCTGTTGGGTCTTTCACAGGTTTATGTCCCAATACCATCCACTGGTATTGAATTACCCTCTAATTATACTGAGACAGGTGTTGGAGAAATTTGTTTCTTTTATAGTTATGGGTGGAAATGGAAAGCTCTTGAGGTTGAAGCGACTGAGGAAAAACAGTTTTTATATGGCTTACAAGAAATCAAGAGACTTTGTTGCAATACAGATTCTGTGTTGTAACAAAAGAAACTTTATCAAGGCATTATATCAACTTGTGAAGAGGAATCTGCCCTTTTCCTGGGGCAGATCATAAAATCACATTGCAACTTTCCACAGGGCCTGCAAGACAGAGCTGTTCCGCCTGGCCTTCGGCTTAGACTCACTCTGACCCCTTATATGGGATTTGGTATATAAATTTTGCCTTGGCTTTTTTGCTGGCCCATGTAGGACTAGCATGGATAGCTGGCTCGGGTGAATATCTGATGTTTCCTCCCTTTATGGTCTTGATTTATGGGCTACTACTAAAACAAGGCTGAATTTTAAGCTGTATTTTAAGCCGTATTTTAATTAACTGTTTGTTTGTCGTTGTTTTTTCTATTACGTAATTTATATTTGGTGTTAGCCGCCCTCAGCCTGGCCCTGGCTGGGGAGGGTGGACTTTAAATAAAATGTTGTTGCTGTTATAAAACAAAGGTGAATTTCAGCAACTGATCCACTTCAAAATAGTCTCATGTATGAGCTCATGTATGTTGTGAGGATAAAAACTATGCACACAAATTTAAAACTTTGTCCCATGCATCCTCTGAGTGTTGCATTTCAAACCCATTTTACTTTATTTATAAAATGCTGATTTTATTAAATACTAGTTGGGCTACAGAAGACATCAGAAGCCTTTTGGGAGCAATAGAAACTTTGAGAAAGTGCTGTGGGCTCCAATCACAAAATGGCTACCAGGTACGCATGGCATGACAAAAAAATTATAGGGAGAATAAGGTCATTGCTGTTACCTCCTGGGCAATCTTATACTTCATGTAGGAAGTCAGCTATGGCCTGCTTGTCCAGATTCTGGAGATCACACAATACTGATTACACACACACAAAACCCCCCCACAATGCTGCTGCTGTTTAGTAACAGGAAGTATTGACCAGTATCAGGGAAAACATACAAGATAACCACATCATGCTCACTCCCTCTTTTGCACAATGAGACCAAAGACACATGCATCTCTCTCACACACACTTTTACACTTCCACAGCCACACACCCTCTTTCTCTGCCCAAATGTATCTGTCCCCCCCCTCTCTCGCAAACCACCCATACAGACCACCCACCACTTTCTCTTGTGCTCTCTCTGTCTCTCTCTCTCACACACACAAACATATCCCCTTCTCCTCTTACAGACTTCACATGTATAAGCTCTCTCCCCTCCCTCTCTCATACACCCAGTGCTTTTTTCTGGCGGGGGGGGGGGGAGACACAGCGATACGCATACCCCTAAACATTTTGTGAATCTTTGTGCTTTTGTCCATTTGCTGTATTTATTTTTCCCAATTTGAACTATAAAATGGTGATTTTCTTGCGTCAAAATGAGAGTACAGTGGTACCTCGGGTTACATACACTTCAGGTTACAGACTCCGCTAACCCAGAAATAGCACCTCAGGTTAAGAACTTTGCTTCAGGGTGAGAACAGAAATCGTGCTCCGGCGGCGAGGCGGCAGCGGGAGGCCCCATTAGCTAAAGTGGTGCTTCAGGTTAAGAACAGTTTCAGGTTAAGAACGGACCTCTGGAATGAATTAAGTACTTAACCTGAGGTACCACAGTACCCCTAAACACTTTTTCAGAAAAAAAGCACTGCATAGACCACATAAGCATTTCTGCCACTCACTCTGCTCAACTGCATCTACAGTGGTGCCTCGCAAGACAAAATTAATTCGTTCCGCGAGTTTTGCCGTCTAGCGAATTTTTCGTCTTGCGAAGCATGGTTTTAACGGTTTTCGTCTTGCGAAGCAAGCCCATAGGGAAATTCGTCTTGCGAGGCAAATCGAAAACGGAAAAACCTTTCGTCTAGCGAGTTTTTTGTCTTGCGAGGCATTCGTCTTGCGAGGTACCACTGTATATCAAACACACACACACAGAGAGAGAGAGAGAGTGGGAGAGAGAAGCCTCTACAGGTGACGGAAGTTCCTGTCATCTTTCTTTAAAAATCAGAAACAATAAAGAAACAATTCAAAAAATGCACTAGGGTCACCTACCTAGTGCCTACAAGCAACCTCCGGGATACAGCTTTATGAATCAATGCATTGCAAGTAACAAAAGAATAGAGTCGTTTCCTAGTCAGAAGCTTATTTCCATTTTAAGAAAAGAAAAGACAACCCCTGTTGAGTATATTATAGGTTCACGGCAAAGTCCTCAGAAGTGCTAGGAGATATCTTAATTCTTTAAAAAGAAGAAAAAAGAATGTGGAATATTTGTATTAGTGACTGAACACAAATCGGTTCTGGAGGAAGGGTTGTTTTTTAAAAAAAATACATCTAAACAGTAAAATTAATGCACATTTATATTTGATTAAAAGGGTTAAGACTAAGATCAACTCCTGAGAGAAAAATAACTTGATTAAAGCAGAGCTTTAACCAGTGCAACTTCACACAAATGTGACAGGATTCAACTAAGGCCAGGAATGCAGAAAAACATTGCTTAATTGAGAAAAGATTACAAAAGCCTGAAGAATAATTATTTTAATTAAAGTCTGCCAGTACCATTTTACATAACTATATGAATTTGTGGTTACAAATTTAGACTTTGGTTTCCCAGAGCAATTACTGGTTCAGCTCAAGGAAGGCTAAAAATATATATACACCAAAGGTTATGGAATACACAAAAAATACGGGAACGCAGTCTTGTAAACCATTCAGAGGTCTTTAGTTCTACTAAGTAGTAGATACATTTTGTTAAATAAAAGAAGTAAATAAGAACAGACACCAGTGATAGCTATTTGTCATTTTATGTTGTGAAACACCCTGCGATCTATGGATGAAGGGTGGTATACAAATTTAATATAAATAAATTTTAAAAGAAACATTATTTCAGTGCTTTAAGAATATCCATAAGTAACACTGAATATTGTTTAAGAATACTTTTTTCCAGGGTCGGGGGGAACAAGGGCAAAATAGGGGTTGAACTATTCTGCCTTCTCTTTGTCACTAATTAACATGCCAGCATCCTGACTGAGCAGATGGCCTGTCATTTCCTTCCTTCTCTTTCAAACATTCCTGAAAAACACATTTTTACAGCTCTGAGCATCCCTAACTAGCCTCAGCTAATTCTCAGCTTTAGCTTTCCTGTCATTGTGCCTATAAGTCTGGCCCACACATCTACAGTGGTGTCTCGCAAGACGAAAAGAATCCGTTCTGTGATTCTCTTCGTCTAGCGGTTTTTTCGTCTTGCGAAGCAAGCCCATTGAAGGATTAGCGGATTAGCGCTATTAGCGGCTTTTAGTGGCTTATCTGCTGATCGGATCAGCTGATAAGCAGCTTAGCGGCTTAAAAAGGGGGGGAGGGGAAAAAACCAGCAGGAACTCACAAGACATTGTCGTCTTGCGAAGCAAGCCCATAGGAAATTCGTTTTGCGAAGCACCTCCAAAACGGAAAACTCTTTCGTCTAGCGAGTTTTCCGTCTTGTGAGGCATTCGTCTTGCGGGGCACCACTGTATGTGCATTCTGTCCATCCTTCCATTTCTTCTTCATTTTCAGCAAAGGACTAAGCATTTTCAGATGTCTCTCAGATTTATCTCTTGGAATTATTTTGGAGATTATCTTGGAGATTGCACTTTTAGCAATTCCTTCCTCAGGAACTTTCATCCATGTTGGGTTCTTTTTTTTCTGTTAGTTTGGCCAGTGAATTTGGCATGGAGACTTAACGCTTGAAGTGTGTTGTAAAATTGTCACAGCAGGCAACCTAAGGCCTCCAAGCCAGTTGCATTCCAAACATATGAGTTATCCCACTTCATCTTAGTTATGCTTAACACTTAAACTTTTTCATGAATTCAGATAACTCAGAAATAGGAGATATGTGCTACCATAGTTCAGAATACTCTAAAAACAGAAATACATTTGCGTATTGATAGGGTTTACTTTTGTAGTTTTGTAACACATTTCCTGGACAATTTGCTACATGTTAAAAAGCCCCTCTCAAAAATAATATTTGTTTCTGCAATTGCTTGCATTCACTTATCACATGGGACTTCAAAGTTTCAACTATGATCCCAAAATTTTACATTTGTCAATAGTCTCATGGAAAACAATTTGGTGAATGTATTTTGAGGTACATATTCTTTTGCCCTTAACCATACCATATAGCGTCACTGAATCCAGAGTCAAAACTAATTAATTAAGTTGTTGTTTCAGACTGTGAAGTATGCAATTAGTACCAGCTAAGCTAATGATATGAAAATCAGCATTAAATGCGCCTTGCAAGCAGATCTCACAATATGCTCACCACAGAAAGTTGTAGCAAAATCTGTTTTGCGTATATATGCATAAAAACCAAAGTAAACTGTTGTCAACAGGATTCCTGAAATTGGCGTGTGGAGTGCAACATAATAGGAAAACACAAAAGTTCATAACAGGAATAAACAAAATATAATACAGAGGATAAAACTGTCAGATTCCATCCCTGCAGTGGCGAAGCTGCAAGCTCCGCTACCGGGGGCAGAGAGCAGGCGGGGGCATGGCTGGTGCCCCCGGGGTGCGTGGCACGTGTCCGGGGGGGGGGGGGTGCCGCAATGGCACCCTACCGAAATAGTGGTGCGGAGGGTGGTCTGCCCCCTCCGCACCCCCATTCCTCCGCCAGTGCATCCCTGTCCGTTCTGAACAGAACAGTATTGACAATTACAAGCAAGATGCTTTTTGCTTGATGTTTCAGTACACGACAGATTCTTTAGTGACCATGAAATCCCAGAAGGCTGGCGAGCGATGGATCTTGGGTGTTTTTATAGAAAGAAGAAGAAATCAACACTAAACACTGCTTTAACGCGTCTCCTGAGTAGTCCTTACGAGGTTAAGGCTCTGCTAGATTTATACACTCACAGTAGGCTCTACCATCTGTTGTTTAATCTCTGTGTCATTTTATTTCTGAGTCTTTATCAGACACTATCTTTTTAAAAGTAGCATCTAGTTTCTCTTACTAAAACCCTGAGAAAACCATTACTAATAAAAAAAAGAAAAATGCATTGCAAATTTACGTATAGTTAATTTGCCATATTTCCAGTCTTTTAATTCTAGTTATTTTAGAAGTGGGTGGGATGTTTTTAATGTATTTATTTTTTCCCTTGGTTTTAATGTATCTATGTGGGTTTTTTGTTGGTTGGTTGGTTGGTTGTAAATCATTTTGGGTTGCCAAAATTTGGATCGGGCAAGATAAACTGACTAACATATTTAACAAATGATCATCATCCCGATTCTGATATGCTGGTTGAATAAACCAGATACTCCTGTCTGCCACAGCCAACATGGTCAGGGATGATGGGAGTTGTATTTCAACAATCTGGAGGGAAGAGGCTCTGAATCATGGACACATATGAAAAGCCTTTCAGATTTTTCCCCTGGAACACTTCTAAGATAGTGAGGATGTCATTTCTCTAGAAGCTTATAGATTATCTTAAATGTACCACACTGATTTTGGCAACCCAAAATGATTTACAATCAAAAACCCCACATAGATACATTAAAATCAAGTGGTGGAAAAATACATCAAAAACATCCCACCCACTTCTAAAAGGCCACTTATAGTTAAAGGCAATCCACTAACAGGTAGAAATGGCCCATTATTGTGTTGCCACCCTCCAGATCTCTCATGGAGGGGCCACATGAAGAAGGGCCTCAGATGATGATCACAGGTGGTTCATATGGGGAGAGGAAGACCTTGGAAGTACTGCAGCCCTGAGCCATTGAAGCTTTATCAGTCAAAACCAGCACTTTGAATTGGGCCGGAAACGAAGTGGATCAATATGTGGAACTATTAATGCCCTCCTCCCCTTCCCTATTAAAAACAAAGTAAAGCTGTAATTTGTCTTCTAAAAACTAAGAAATATTTTAAAGATATGATTAAATCAAATTGAAAATGTCTCAGCAATTGAAGGAAAGTATTTGGTACATACATGCTAAGAGGAAAAAAAGTTATTCCTTAGCCCTTTCTTCAGAAACGTTCAACACAATATTTATAGCGCAATTTCCAGTGGGATAGTTATGTTAGCCTGTTGCGGGAAAATCAACCGAGTCTAGTGGCACATTAAAGGCTAACACACTTACTGTGGCATAAACTTTCACTGACTAGAGACCACATGAAGCATAATCCTCAGCTGCCAGGGTATATGATATACACATGAGTGCAAAGCAAGGGGTGGGACCTGTGGCCCTCCAGATATTGTGGACTCCAGTTCCCATTAGCCCCCACCAACATTGTCAGTGGTCAGGGACAATAGGAGCTGTAATCCAGCACCATCTAGAGGGTCACAGGTTCCGCAGGAAGAAGAATATAGAAGTTGAGAATGAAATGGCATGGGAATGAAAAATTGCTGTCCGTGACAATTCATTTAAGATTGTGAATGTATGTAAAATTACTGTGACCCTTCATAACACCAGTAATTGGTGATAACACAATCATTTAGCAACAGTGAGTAAACTAACATTTGTAGTGGAATTAAATTTGAATAATTTGTAGATACGCAGGATATACCATATTTTTCGCACTATAAGACACACTTTTTCCCTCCTAAAAAGTAAGGGGAAATGTGTGTGCGTCTTATGGGGTGAATGCAGGCTGAACAGCTATTGCTGAAGCCAGAACAGCAGGAGGGATTGCTGCGCAATCTTGCTGTTCTGGCTTCAGCGAAAGCAACGTGAAGTCTCTTCAGCGCAGCAGGAGGAACACTCCCACTGCGCTGAAGAGGCTTTGTGCGGCTATCCCTGAAGCCAGAACAACAAGAGGGATTGCTCTTCAATTCAGAATATTTTTTTCTTATTTTCCTCCTCTAAAAACTATGTGCATCTTATGGTCGGGTGCGTCTTATAGAGCAAAAAATACGGTAATCACATACAGCTTGTGGCATACAGCTTATACACAGGCTCTGTCAAGAAGACCTAATCAATGTGTGGAGTTTAGGGGTGGGATCACACTTCTCCCTCTTCACATAGAATGGTACTAGTCCTACTTAGAGCAGACCCATTAAAGCTAATGACAATGACTAACTAGGTTCATGAATTTTAATGGTCTACGTTGAGTAGGGTTTAGGCGAATAAGAGCCCCTATCAATCCTGTTGTACCCAGTTTTTCAAACAAGGCTTATCTACAGTAGATAAGCACAGAGAAAACGAGTGATATGTAGAAATTGTTAACCAATCTTGATTGTGTGAGATTTAAACATTTTGCCCGACCCCCTTTTTTTTTACTCTGACAGTATACTGATCTGCATATTGTAGAGTTGTACAAACAGAAAGAGATTGTCATGGGGCATCACAGAGTACAGATCTCCCTTCCACCATTAGCACTGAATCTGCACATGACAACACATCCAACTGTTGCCTGCAGTGGGAGCCTCCCACAGGAAAATCCAGACTGACTGCATTCGTTTTGAGGGCAGCACTGGCTGGCACTACCCACAAGCTCTGTGTAGAGCTCTACACACATGAAGGTTTAGGGCTGGGCCAGCAGATGCAATCTCTCCCATCCTTCCATGTTCTGACCAAATACTTGGACGAGATGGTGAGAAAAGGGCATGGTGGAGAACCACCTCTAGATGCTTTGAATTCCAAGTCCCAGCCAGCATGGCCAGTGGGCAGGGATTATGGGAGCTTTAGTCAACATCAGGAGGGTTACAGGTTTCCCAACCTCTGGCGGAGAGTTTCAGCCTTATTCTCCATGCATATTAACTCCATGGTGCTTGTCAAAGCAGCTAAGGAACATTTTATGAAAATATAGCTCTAAATTATCAGGTGCTTTTGCTATACCATCTTCTAATCTTCACAACTTGCAACATTGTTTTATATGGAATTTTTCTAGCAGCAGTTTGTTAGAATAAAAGCAACGGAAAAGGCCAAACAGTCAAAAGCATCAGCAATTGGTTGCTATGTTTGATAGCCATTTTTTGCTTTCTTTTTATCCGGAAGGCATATAAGTAGATCAATGTATACAAATTAGCTTAGTGTGGATTTGAAGAAAGGTCTCTATTTGTGCTAGTACTCAGTAATTAACATTAACTGTTGCTTTCAGCACAACACAATGGTTTTCAATTGACAATATATGGGAAAGCATTTAATAATAGCAACGGATACGATAATGGCTCAATTGCATTGAATGAATGCAAATTAGATGACTGCTTAGAAAACTAACTTCCATTAAGTGAGTTGAGAACCAGCAGATCTGACTATACAGGTGTATGTTTCCCAAAGAACTATAGGGAGGAATTCAACATAGTGCTAAAGAGATCACTCTGACAGTGCAAGTGGAAGACAAACCAGTTATTCCCCCCAAAATGGAAGATGGTCTGCAGAAGGGAAGAGTACACAAGGCACTGCAACCCTGCCTCCCACAATGAACCGCCTATCAAGAAATGCATTGCTGAACTGTATTGGTGATTGTTTTATAATTATACTGGATTTTAGTTTATGGTTTTGTTTTCAATGTCAGGTTTTCAATGCTGCTAGCCACCCTGGGAAAGGGAAGAATACAGGTAATAAAACAATAATTTGTTCCACAGCTGCCCTCCCTTCTCTTTCCCTCAGTGTCTGTGATTTCGCTCATTCAGCATGTTTCATTTTTCTCCTCACCTTACATAATTAAACCCATCCCTGTTCAATCCCTTTACATACCCTGCTTATACTGTAATTTCCATTTTCTTTCCCCCACCTGCCCCGCTTTAGGCTTTTACAGCATTTAATTATTATCCTCTGGGCCTTGGCTCTCAGTCTCACAGTTTTCCTTCTCAAATAAAGCGGCTTTCCTCCATGCTTAAAAACAATCCCAGTCATTTCATTCTGTCCTAGCAGCTTAGCCACAAGTACCTAACCTAGCACTTCAACACGTTTCCTCAACCCACATTCTGAGATCTCACTCTCTCACCAACCTCCCTCTATGCTCTATAAATCAACCAAATGCTTGCATTCTTGGCATCTTCCCCACCACCGCCTCCCTCTGCAGAAAAGATGCAGATAAATCATTTTGAAGAAGGAATAGAATAAAAAATATGGACCCCTTTCTGAAATCCATTCTTTTAGATTTTTTTTGCTCAAGTGATTCTGCAAGAGCTGCATCTTTGCAAAAATATGCAACTAGTAAAATGTTTTTTCTCCCTCCCCACGCTTTACGTTTCTTTAGAAAGGGGAGCCTTCTAGCATACAATAGGGGCTACATCAATACTTCATTCCCAGCAAAGAAGTAAGCAATTTTGATTCTACGGCTCTAGGAATAAATTTTCAGTCTCTGAGCCTGTGCATTCTCTGGACAGCTGAGTCAGAATAAGAATATTGCCAAGCTGACACCTCCTGTGAATCCTGCAGCTACAACTGCTGTCTATCTCTTGGCTTACACCAGGAATTTAGGTTCCTATGATTCAAAGAAAACCTGCAAGTTTCTAGCCCTGGTGGCTGAGAAGATAGAATTAGGTGTGAGTGGGAAATTCCTCCTGGAATCTCAGAACTCAGGGGATCGGTTTGAGTAAGATGTCTAGTGTTTGGGGATGGAGGCTTCACTGGCCTGCATAGTTAATTGCTCCTTCTCAAATCTGTCACTCCCAGATTATTCAATACAGTTAAAATGTAGGTCGATTGTACAAAATAAGAAAAAAGTATGCAAATGTTCTTAATTTGCATAAATTACAAAGGAAAAAGAACTCAGTGTTTCTTAGTGTATAAATCAGATTGGCTTGATGCAGGGTTTTGTTTGTTTGTTTTGAGCTTGAATTTCACAAGGCCCTGGCGTTAAGGAAGAGCTTTTAAAGAGAAGAAATCAATCAAACTCTAGAATGGTGTTCTGACAGGAAGAACCATGATGGCGGAAATACAGGGCTGATACCTTATATGGAACTCTTGGGGGTTTTTTCGTTGAATGCAGGTGCTATTGCATGAGGGGGAGGCTTTCTTGCCAATCTCATTTAGAGATTGAACCACCCCTTTCCCATGGGGAAAGTGGGAAATGTACAATGACAGGGTCAGTTAAATCTCTATGATAGTTAGAACCACCCTCCCCAGCAGTCCTCCATTAGAACGAAGAAAATAACAAAGCATGCTGTCCAGTCAATGCTGCCTGACTACAAAGCTGCTGGAGGCAAAGGGAAAATGGCAGCCTGTTCTCTGGCCCAGCAGTTCCCAGACTTCTCCGCGCCCTATTGGACCACTTGAAAAATGTTGAGGATCTTGATGGACCACTTAATTTTTCTGCCTGTTGTGGCAATTTTAATGCATTACAATTTATACTGCATGGTTTTTAATTGTGCTTTACTGACACACCACGGACCACTTGACTGAAGCTCATGGATCAGTTTGGAAACCTATGCTCTAGCTAGATTATTTGGGGGGGGGGGTGGAATCAGTGTCAGCACAGGGAAATTACTCATCATGAAAAATGGAATAAGCTTTTAGAGAACTAAATCTCCTCTGGAGATGCCTAGCCTGACCCTTTTAAATTCCTCATTGTGTTCTGCATTTTTTCTGATTCTGGGAGCCATCTTCCACATTTTATGAGTCAGAGGTTAAGTAGTATGGCAAATTGCTTCATGCTGTCTGTTAATGTTATGGATAGGTAAGAACATTATTTTTATTTACCCGCAGAGCTCATGTATTTGTGCAGATGCATAAGAATAGGCATAGTCAAACTTGGCCCACCAGGTGTTTTGGGACTACAACTCCCATCATCCCTAGCTAACAGGACCAGTGGTCAGGAATGATGGGAGTTGCGGTCCCAAAACATCTGATGGGCCAAGTTTGCCTATGCCTGCATAAGAACATTTACAGATGCGACTTTATTTTTTTTTTATTTGCATACAGTCATAGACCTCCTTGTGCTTTATTTATACCAGCGCATGCATTAGTTGCCAAAAACCAACTCTAATAACAGGGAACAGAAAAATGGCTTATTACTAAAATTGTGCATTGCAATCACAGGCTCAGGACTGTGCCCATCATGGAATAAATCTGTTAACAACTAAGTACAGAAAAGTGATAAAACACCAGGAGGTCAGAACAATTTGGAAGTACATGCATTTATTAATGGCTACTATTTGTTTCAGTGTCACTATCTCTTTATAGCCCTTGTGTCTATTAGACCCTCTCTGTATAAACTTCTTTACACAAAACATAACTGCTGATAATACAACCTCAAGCAAATTAAGAAAATTAATATATATATATATATTCTAGCACTCAAGCACATTCTGGTAGCACACAAATGAATCAGGCAAACAAATTTTAAAATTACACCATACTTATTTGCATAGTGTTTTTGAAGCAATGCACTAGGGAAAGTGAACAGAAGGAGAGAGCCATTAAATGAGCAACATTAAACAAAAAAGTGTCATAACTTATTTTGAAGTGAGAACAGCGTATTAAAACTATAAGAAGTTAGCAGAGAGATAACATGAAGCAATGGAACTAAATAAGAAGAGATTGGACTAAGGGGAGTATGTAAGAGAGTTTATGAAGTACTGAGAATGGACAGAGATTGGAGTTTAATTGTCGTCAAGTGGATGAAATAAAGCAAAACTGATTTCCATCAGTGCCACTATGTAGGAGGCTACGTGATCATGCAATATTGCAGGAAGTCCCATTTTGGAAACTCACAACAGGGCTGAAATAGTGTTCTGGTGACAGACAACTGATTATCCCTCTTTTCCTGCATCCCTGTCCCTTTATCTCTCTCATTGCACAGCATGACCGTAAACAGAAGAGAATATTTGTTTTTCTAAGAATTTGTTGGATTGATTCATTTTCCACCTGCATTAATAATGCTTGCTTGAACAGTGAACATTTCCATAGCAGTAGCATTCTAAGCAAATAAACAAAGCTTCTCATTTTAGTGATAAAGATAGGAAGAGTTGCTCTTTGAACGTTAACACTTGTTGC
This sequence comes from Podarcis liolepis, assembly GCF_965112155.1. Classification (NCBI taxonomy): domain Eukaryota; kingdom Metazoa; phylum Chordata; class Lepidosauria; order Squamata; family Lacertidae; genus Podarcis; species Podarcis liolepis. The sequence goes on along the minus strand of NC_139557.1, from coordinate 65,402,259 downwards.
ACAAACCATTATGGCCATGACAAAAGCAACACAATGCACAGAAGCAGAGGTGGCTTGTCTGTGGTCCTTAGATGATGCTGGACTCCAACTGACATAATGGTTAGGGATAATGGAAGGGATAATGTCAGGGAACTGCCATCAGAAAAGGGGAGGGAGGCAGGGGGATACAGAGAGCCTCCAAGGCTTCTGAGGAGCAGCTCCTCGTCCAGCGGTGGGGAAAGCCACACCTCCAGTGGAGCAGAGGGGGAAGGGGGCAGCCAAGAGAGGGAAGGGCTCAAAGATGCTACTGAGAGCCCAAGCACCTCACCTAGCCCGGCTGGCCAGGAGGCAGACATGAAGTTTCCGTCGCCCAACTTGCGCAGAGTGGTGAAACGTAAGGAGGGAGGCAGAGATTTGGGGTGTCTAAGTTCTTATGTTGGGGGAGAAACTGGAAGGGGCCACTCCTGGATTCTGCAAGTGAATAAGACGGACATGAACTTTGTGGTTCTGCACTGTAAATAGTTTGCACCAATAAAACATGTAAGAGCCAGGTCGGAGTCCTGCCTGGTTACTCACAAGCAACCACCACACAGCATCTGACAGATAAGAGCATCTGGAGAGCCACAGGTTAGTTAACCCTTCAAAATAGCCTACTTACAAAAAAAACCCCACCTAATTTAAAAAATACTAAATTAAAAAAAGCAACAGCTCAATGGATAACCAATAAAAAATAATCCTGCGTGCACATTTTTTTATTATATAGATTACCAATCTCTCTCTCACTCTCTCTCTCATAAAATAAGTAGTTGGTGGATTTCAACTCTATACAGCTATTTGTTAAAGTCTTTCATAAAAAGGAAGTTTATAAAAAGAAAAAGGAGATAAGAGGAATACTCTTTGAACAGATTATTTCCCCATGATAACTTTTAAGTTGCCCTCATTTGATCTTAGCAACCTTTTAAACTTGTAAGCTATTGCCTATACAGTGGTGCCCCGCAAGACTAATGCCTCGCAAGACGAAAAACTCGCTAGACGAAAGAGTTTTCCGTTTTTGAGTCATTCCACAAGACGAATTTCCCTATGGGCTTGCTTCTTGCGAGTTTGTTTCCTTTTTCTTTAAGCCGCTAAGCCGCTAATAGCCGTGCTTCGCAAGACGAAAAAAACGCAAGACGAAGAGACTCGCGGAACGGATTAATTTAGTCTTGCGAGGCACCACTGTATTATATAGCATTCCTCCCTAAACTGAGAGCTGACCAAGAAAGAAAAACATCCCTTCCATGAAGCCCAGATGCAAAAATTAACACTTTTCTGGTATTGTGCAGGACCAGCACATGGTCCTATCCTCTCCATGCAAAATTGTGTAAGGCTGCAGCAATTTGCTTTTATTGTGAAATTCTGGGAAATTGTTATTTACTCAGATGGTGATGTTTTTGTTTTCTTTACAACCTTCCTTTGTATAGACAGGTGCATTAACTAGAGGGAACACAGATGACTGATGATGCAGAGAATCATTTAACAATGTCAGTCAATAATAATCATAGAAAGAGCAATCAACATGCTCCTACACAGCTCCCATTCATTTTTACGAAGTTTACATAGGGCAATGTCTTCCTGGTAGGTTGCATCAACAGACTAGATTCTTTTCTTGCTCTCCCTTTTTAATGTTTATATATTGATTTTCAAGAATTTCATTTATATAAAGAAACAAGAATTAACCTGGATAAGCAGACATTATAAAAGTTTCTTTAAGAATCCCACATTTATCCTATTCAGTCAAAACTCCAGAACGCTATTTACCTGCTTAAATTTGTTTCCACAGTGGCTAACAAAGGAGTAAAAAAATAATAGCAACAATACAACCATAAAACATACAGCATGCAAACTAACACAACAATCTGAAATAAGTCAACCACATTAGTAGTTTTTAAAGGCTGGAAAAACAAACTTTTTTGCCTGGCACCTAAATGATAGTAAGAAGGGGGGCGTCCCTGTAGAAAACATCCCAAAGCTTAGGACACTATCACTGAAAATGTTTGCTCTCCCATCAAATCTGCTTTCTGGACAATGCACAGATCAGAAACTATCATGGTAGACAAAGATCAATGTTTGTTTTTTAATTTAAAACTTTTTATTTCATACTATTGCATTTTAAAACCTTTGTTAGCATGAATACCAACATCTTAAATCCTAAAAATTCACAACTCTCTATCAAGCACACACACACTGAATGAAAGCCTGCTTTCCTATGTTTAATAAGATGTTGCTTGGTTCAGCTGTATGTTAGAAGCTTTGGCCAGCACTGTATATGTGGAGTGGCAGCCAGGACCTTCCAGAGGGATTTCCTGGATTATTCTCTCAGTCTGTTTTTATCTGTGTTCAAGTGTATGCAGTCAGTTATTGTTAGCGACAGTTCTACACGGACACAGTGTTTCCAGCTTCATCAGTGTGGCAATCCAATGGAAGTGTGGTGCCCTGCTAACGTTGATGGATGCTGCAGGGGAGCTAAAAGGTCATCCTTGCTGTGCTGTTGGTCAAGGAGGGCACAAGGGTGCTTGCCCCTGAGGTCATCTGAAGAGGAGATTGCCTACCAGAGTCAGAAGGAGGTGCCATCCAAAGCCTGGAATGCCCTCCAGGAAACACTAGGGGGAAACACTGTTTTGCCCAACACTTGCCACTCTTGGTTTGGGGAAGTTTTTGTCACTTTGACTAAGATGATCCAGTGGACTTTAATCCAAGTATGGATGCAGACAGATGTATGTAAGTAAAAGAGACTATTGTGTCTCTGTGTGCCTGGCTGGACGAAATAATTCCCCATCCATAATTGAGCACAAGGTAAACTGTTGGTTTTGTACCAGAATTAGCTATGCCTTGCACTGTGGTTAGTAGTTAGCTATGCAGAAGACTAAATGGCGGGTAGAGATAATTCTTTCCCCACACTTGGTTCAGTTTTACAAAGGCACTGCAAATGAGCTGTGCATTTTAAAAAGTGTCGAATGGGCAGTAGAAAGATAAGCAACTCACTTTGCAGTGGTCGTGCTGTAACTGTAATGCTGGAACATCCCCACCAATAGGCATCTGCTTCTTTATCTCTTCATCTTTCAGGTTCAGCCATTTGATAAGCTCTTCCAGTGATGACAGCAACTTATTCCACTTCTCTGCACTTGCCTCTAAGTGAGCCCTGCAATGAGACACAGAAAAACATTTTAACCTTTAGGCTACATTAAAATATTATAGGATATTTTCCTTAATGCAATCCAAATAACTGTTCAAATGATCTATTAGATATAACCATTTCAAAATGGCTTATACAAAAAAAGCAAAGGAATCTAGTCTGAAATGTGTGGCCCACAGAAGTTGTAAAATACTCAAATGGTACCTAAATCATACATAATGATACCAAATGAGTATCCAAATGGGATGAAGGGAAATCCTCGTTTTGTCTCAGACATTGTGCAAATTAGGATTAGAATGAACTCCCTGCTTGTGATACTGTCAATATACAGTGACATGTTTGCAAATTATATTATACAAACAAATCACTGTGTTGTTGCTAGCTGCAGCACACATGAAGATTTCAAGACACCAGAAGATGGGGAATTTCACAGTTCAGGTACTGAGAGATAGGATATGGCAAAAAATGCTTGCTGAGAAACTGACATGTACTAAATGGATTAGAGGTTGTGCTAAACAAGATAATTAAACCAAATATAGTAACCTTTCTTATCATACGCAGCATAACTCAGAAGATACCTGTACAGTGGTACCTCGGGTTAAGAACGTAATTCATTCCGGAGGTCTGTTCTTAACCTGAAACTGTTCTTAACCTGAAGCACCACTTTAGCTAATGGGGCCTCCCGCTGCCGCTGCACCACCGCCATGCGATTTCTGTTCTCATCCTGAAACAAAGTTCTTAACCCGAGGTAATATTTCTGGGTTAACGGAGTCTGTAACCTGAAGCGTATGTAACCTGAAGTGTATGTAACCCAAGGTACCACTGTATCTTACAACTCTCTGTGAAGAGAGGCGTTAACAAACTCTTTATTAAAATGACTAATAAAGGGTTATTGTGTGGGATTGTTTGACAAGACTATGGAAGGAAGACCATTTATGCACTTCTGGTCTGAAGTTCAGTTTATGTCATGAGCCCCACAGCACTGTGGGGGTCAGGCTTGGATTGGAAGGCTCTGAAGGACAGGAAGGGAGAAGAAACAGAGGGGAGGACTAAATTCTGGCAACGTGGGTTGGAGGAGGGGCTTTTTAGAAGGGGGAGCAGAGATGCTGGCTCTCCCCTCTGACCTTCTTGTGCAGCAGAGAATGTCAGTGGAGGCTGGGGCAGGCTTTGATCAGCAGAGGTGGTAAGCTAAGCAGGAACCAGCAGCGACTGAACAGGAGCCCAGGCAGGAGGTTGCAGTGCTGTCACCTAGAACCAGGTGTGACCTGGTCCCACAAGGTGACAGAGTCTCACGAGTGAGGATGCCACACTTGGTTTTGAAAAGCTTGGCAAGAGGAGTAGGGAAACTTCAGGGGACTTCTTCGTTGCTTCTGTTTGGCTAAAGCTCCTCTGTTGGCTAGCAAGGCCGATCTCACACCTTAATAACTGTTGATATATACTATTGTTGTACTGTGAGTTTTGGGTCTATGGACCGCCATAAAGCTGTGTGTGTGTTTCTGTTCAGTTCTGAACTTCTTGCCCTGTTCCTGGACTTCTGAATTGTGACTCCTGAGCACTGAGCCTGTACCGTTACATGCTGGAATAAAGAAAGTGCCTCTGTGTGTTTTGGGTGGGAGCCAGGTTAGTTTCATTTTAATGGTTCCAATGGAAAACATTACTAAAAATACATTTTGTAAGGAAAATCCCCATTCTCTATTTTAAAACTACAAATTATGCAATCTAGTAAATGTTCCAGAATATTATGCTTCAGTTTTAGCACCAAGTGCAGTGTACCAAGCTGTAGTCCTCAAACACACCAGTTTAAAATAGCTACATGTAAAACCCTTTCAGACTTCTTAGGGGCAAAAGTCCAGATTTCCATAAGACCTGTCTATGACAGGTTTATACCCAGAATGACAGGGGCAGTAAGGGGTTAAGGTTAACTAGCTGAGCATTGCTGGTACAGATTACTTACTGCATTTTTGCTGAATCAATGAACTGCTGCAGCATTGTGCTGTAATTCAGTTAATATGACATACCATTAGTGTAACTACTCTTGATAATGTCAGAACTTTTTATTTTTCTGAGTCCCTTGTCTACTTTAACCTATGGTAAGCAGAGAGTGTCCCAATACTCACAAGGAAATGGTTGTAATCTTCTCCTGTCACTTACACTCTATCATCCTATCAGTGCACCTAATGCATTTTAGATTCTTAATAGCTTATCTGTATTTTCTAGAATGATGGTAAAGTAGGACAGACCTCCACTTTAATTCTGTCCATTCAATGATCTTGACAAATCTTGAGACCATATAATTGCCTTACACTGATAAACAGTATGCCAGCTGAGCTATAGGATGGAACTAATAGTTCACAGTTTAATTTTCTGCTAGGACAATATGCAATTCTTGTAGCAGAACACCAGCCTTTTTAAAGAAAAAAGAAAAAGATTAAATCTCTCCCTCCAAAAAATACCGCATGCTTTCTTCGCTGATTCCAGTGATTAGTCATCCCTTATCTCATTCACTATTTCTTTCAAAGAGCTCTGAACACACATCTTTCTCTCTATGGCCTTACAGGAACTGCAATTATTCATTAATCACAACCACCCCCATAGGAAAAGGAGTTGGACTACCAAGCCCTGACCACAGAAATATTGGGGGGAGGGGATGGGTACAGCACTTGCGTTTCAGATTCTAAATTGAAACACTGGGATTGGTTCTCTGCGGAATTGCATCACTCTATCCCTTTGCACTTCTGTGGAATAAATTCTATATAATCATTGGAAAATAAGAGTGAAAAACGTATGTGTCATAAGATGCAACAATGACCATATTGTGTGGGCATGGTCCATATCAAGGATTAGTCTAGCTAATCCTTTCTATTAGCCTCAAAAATCAAATTCTTTGCAGCAAGCTTCCAACCTTCCAGAACGCTGACTGACACAGGCTGTCAGCATTTGTGGTTACCTCAAAGCCCTTTGCATTTATTCTACACCTCATTTGTTTAGTAATCCCCTAGCTTATTCTCTTGACTTTTGAACCCAGTTTTGACTGCCGCTGTGGTACAGTGACTAGTGTGTCAGACTAAGGAGATCTGGGTTCCAATCCTCACTCCGTCCTGAGGATCACTGGGTGACCTTCAGCTAGTCAGTATCTCTGAGTCGATAACACACAGGGATGATGTGGAATGAGCAGTGTATAATGCCTTGAGTGCTTGGGGGGGGGCAGTGGAATATACGTGGAAAAAAATATGTACTGGTGGTCTCCATTGCACAGCTACATGTCTTGTATGTACTACAAACTGTGCATTCAGTGAGGAATCTCATCCCGATTGAGATTAGAAAAAAAAAGAACTACTTGCACCTGATACAGCCTTTCTTATTTCAGCAGGCATTTTAAGGTAGCGTTTGATTTTATGAAATTTTTATTGCTCTTCTTCTTTCTATGGTTTTTATTTAATTGTCATTTTGATTTAATAATTAAGTGGTATATCTATATCTATATTAAATAATAATAAAGGCTAATTTGCTAGATTTTCTCTGATTTGGCAGTTCCTGAGCCTTGACTGGGAAGCTATTTATTCTCCAGAGGAGTACAGTGGTACCTTGGTTTAAGAACAGCTTAGTTTATGAACAACTTGGATTAAGAACGCTGCAAACCCAGAAGTAGGTGTTTTGGTTTGTGAACTTTGCCTTGGAATAAGAACATGTTTTGCTTCCTGTTGAGTGTGTTCCATTTGTAAATTGAGTCCCCCGCTGCTATGGGAAAGAACGTCTTGGTTTAAGAACGGATTTCTGGAACGGATTAAGTTTGTAAACCAAGGTACCACTGTACTGTAATTGGATCACTCACTGTACCAGTCCTGTTTGGAATCAGTCTTGGGAAATTTCCTGGACCCAAAGGATGGGCTTACAATACTAGCTACTATTTTATTTATTTTACTGTGTTATCAACTTGATGTGAAATATGCTCTTATACATGAGCATAGTGGCCTTTGGCAAGCCACATCTCTTGGGCTTTTCCCCCTCTCTCTTCTTTTTGTTTAATTCAGAAAGGGTACATAAAACATACGAACTGGAAAGTAATCCATGATAGGATTAGATAGGAAATTGGTAAATCTAGCAGAACATGTGTTTCTAAGCAAGCAAGCATATGTTTCTGAATGAAGGAAAATGTTATACAAGTTCCTCCTAATCCCAGTTTAGGTTTCAAACACTTGTTAAACATAAAAGTATAAACACATTCGAATGCTTATTGGAATTGTGGTTCCAGACCCTCCCATCCTTATTTTCTACTTTTACTCAAAACGGTTCTAAAATTAGGGCCAGATGTAGCTGTACTGATTGTGAACACACACACCAGAAGGCTTCTTTGTTCAAAATAATTGAGGACTGAAGTGCTGTCACTGTTTGTAAAGCTTTGAACTACTTGCCTAAAAAATAGATGGATATTTGTTGAAGTTGATGGCAACTTTGTAATAATAAAACCAACATCAATAAAGATCAGTAAAACACAATGCTATCAAATCGAAAAACAAACATCCATTTGGCAGGGGTCCATATAAGAACTAACAAAATCTTTCCTAAATTTGTCTGAGAGCTTTTCTGACCTGAATTAAAATGAGTTATGCTCCCACACTGTGCTTCCAAACTCCACAGTGGCCTTTTGTCCAGACTTTCTAAATTTTGTCATATTTTCTAGCTACGATGTATTTTATAATTATTATGTCACCTATTTATCCTCCTACAAGACTTGAAGCTGAGACAGTAACTCCCTCAAGCTACCTAGTGGTTACATACTTCTACATGCACAGCTGCATATATACATAAATATTGCCATAAGCACCATCTTAGGGGGGCAAGGGCCCCCCCAAAATTCAAACAGGGAGCTGCCCCCCCAAGTCTGCAGCAGTTGTGCATGCGCACCATGCAACATGCTCACCTTAATCTTGCTGCCTGCATCACTCACGCACATTGCCAGCCCCCTCAATTGTGGGGGGGAAGGTGGCGCACTTGAATATCACATGTGTGTACAAACATTGCACTTTTGTATTGTGTCTACCTTTCTCTATTGTTGGCATGTTTCAGCAGCACTGATTAAAGGAGAGTATGTGTGGCCCACACACTCTCACTCTCTTAAGGACAGTACCATAGGTTGCCAAGGTAAAATATCACTTAAAGCAATTACAGAAGAAAATATAAAGCTGTGGATCATAAGAGAATTTAACTTAAGGAAGGAAAGTTTCAGATCTCCTCCTCCTTCCCTACAGCCACCTTATTTTTGGATTTGCTGTGTTGGCTCTTCAGAGGGTCAGATAGTCCTCCTGAACATGGGAATGGGAGGGTACACTGGGGGGGGGGATGATGAAGAGATGAGTTTATTTTCTTCTGTCAACTTATTTTAGAATCCAAGTCTGTCTGGAGCAATTCCCCCTTTCCCCACCAGGCAATGTTTCATAACTCCGCCATTACTCAGCACATCCATAGAAGCAGAACCATCTGTATAGGGTGATAAATAAATGAACTGAATTTATCCTTAGGGAGAGAGTCTTGTCAGCCTGTTTTCTCCACAATAGCCAGACTCTTATTAGGTTTGGCTCACAGAAGGAGCACCGCTTCTTCTAGAACAGCTGAACCTTAAAAAACATAACTAATTAGCTCTTTTCAGGAATTTTGTTCTGAGCATGTGAAGAAGCTGTCCAGAATGCGCCATTTGGGAAGTTGTACTCCCTAGACATTGACATACATTTAGCAATATATGCTCTTTTACTTATGGGTCTTAGTGCTGAAGAATCAAACCTAGTCTTTCACATGGTCTACATTAGCTGGACTTTTTAATAATAATATTTAAGGAGTGACAGGGGTCTGTTCAACCTGGCATGTCTCCACGCCAAGACAAAAGTGTGGTGGGTTGTTATCTGAGCGTTGTTGCTTGCAGATGACGCAGCCTTGACAGCGCAGTCTGAGGAAACTCTACAGACCGTCATCAACTGTTTTGCTCAAGCCTGCAAGGAGATCTGCCTTATGATTAGCCTGATGAAGACCAATATCCTGAGTCAGGACATTGCCAGCAGTCTACACATCAGCATTGCTGACCACACACTTGAGGGAGTAATGATTTTGTCTACCCGAGTTCCACCATAACCAGCAACCTCGCCATCGATGCTGAGCTGAACAAGTGTATTGGCAAGGCAGTTACAGCAATGGTTTGCCTCTCTAAAAGGGTACAGGAGAATGTGATGCTGATGTCCAAGGTCAAGATGAAGGTTAAGCACACTGCTTTTGGAAGTGAGTTGTGAGCAACATACAACTGCCAGGAGTGACGCCTTAATGCTTTCCACATGCATTGCATTAGGAATGTTTTTGGCAGGAGAAAGTCTCAAACAAAGCTGTACTTTCCGAAGCTCACATTCCCAATACACTCACACTCCTGTTTCAATGATGTCTACACTGGCTTGGTCATGTACACAGAGTGGAAGACAGCAGGATCTCCAAGGATGTGCTCTACAAGGAGCTGGCTTCAAGTACCAGGCCCATTGGCAGACCAACTCTGCATTGCAAATATGTCTGCATACGAGGCATGAAGACTAGCAACATCAACACCACCATGTGGGAATCCCATGACCACAGTGCCTGGATTCAGAGAATCTGGTTGTGTATCCACAACAGTGACCAGAGAAGGAATGACCACTTGCAGAAGCAAAACTGGATACCTTTCATCTGCCCCAGCTGCAACAAAATATGTCTCTCCCACATTGGTCTCTACAGCCACAGTAGGTGCTGCAACTCTCCAACAGTTTGGCTTTGCCCCCAAAGGCACACTCCTCTGTTGTCTTCCAAGACATACAGATGCCCACAACAATATAGCAGGATGACAAAGTATTTCAACAACAACAAACAACAACAAAAACTTGTATTCAGCAGATTTCTGCCTTGTAAAAAAGACACAGGGAAGAAAATCATTCATGACACTAGACTGGATCCAGTAGAAAGTTGTTCTCCACTGCAACCTCTTATGCCCCAATGGATTGGGGAAATCAGAAGGTTTGTCCCTTGGAATGGAGGTTTGTGATTAGAGGGGGAAATCTCCCCAAATCAGGAAGAGTAACTTGCATGAGCTGACACAGCATACCTGCTTCCCACTGTGTTCTGGTAAATCAGAAATACCTGGACACTGATAAAAATCTATAAATCAGTCCCTTTGTGCACCATTGGTGCAACAGCTCCTAGGAGGGGTGACAGAGACATGGCTAAGTTTGTAACAAGAACTTCAGTAAAAAATGGTTAAAAATAAGTTGTCAATTCCCCTGCCAAGAGACTGACAAAAGCAATGTTTTGATTTATTTGAACTTTCTTCAAAAGGAGAACAAAAGCTAGTAATAGTTTTTTCTTTGTTTGGAATATGAGGCACCTGTTCCTTTTGTTGTTTTTATTCTGATGGCAAGCCAAATACTGCAGTAAGAATCATATCCCCAGACTCAAATAAAGTACATTCCAATTTTCCTACAAGAATTACCACAGCACCCCTTTAGTCATTTAGCCACATGCGAAAGCTTTCTGTCCCTACCCACTTTAGTCTATGATTTAACAGGGATTCAAAAGCAAACGTTATTCTCACACCAACAGTCCCCTGCTTAGAAGTAGTGTCCAAATCAGCCCTAAATTGCAGCTCTGCTTGAATAGGCAAATAGCAGAGAGTCTGCAGATGAAAGAGATGCAACTTGTTCTCTGAGCCTCAGAGACCAGCTTTAGCCAGCTGCCATAGGTATTTGCAATATAAGAACTGCCGGCTCAATGCCTCTTGCTGGGAAAGAATTCTTGATCCTTGGAAATATATTTTTCAGCACTCTTCTGGGACCTGTCTAGCAACACTTATCTGTGGCTAGTTCTGCCTTTTAAATCTACAGCGCTTTTAGTGTTCACCAGAAAGGGAGAAAACTGCCAAGAATGAACTTCAATCCTGTGCAAAATGCAACACTCTTATTTGAGTCCACTTCAGCTCTGCACTGAGGGTTTAAGTGGCTCATGAAGCCTTCTGCTAGCATGCCATGGAGGGTGAAATTACAACTCAGTGGTTCCTTTTCAATCAGGACTGAAGAAGCTGTACACGACCAGAAATTTAATTTTATCAAACATGGAGTGGCAGCCTGAACTGTCACCAAAAAGGCAGAAAAATCAGAACAGGAACTGTAATCTCCATCTGCGTGTGATTTGCTGTGGGCCTATGCTATATTTTAGTAGCAACTCGTATTCAGAACCTATGAGGGTTCTGAATGAGTGGGGAAATGTATAAAGAAAAGAAAAGAAAAGAAAAGAAAAGAAAAGAAAAGAAAAGAAAAGAAAAGAAAAGAAAAGAAAAGAAAAGACAGGTTGAGAGGGGCATAGGCAGGGTAAACGGCTATTCAGAAGAAGAGAACAGAAGAACCAACATTCAAATATCTTCATAACAAAACAAAAGGGAAGAAACCAAAAACAAATCAATCCTAACAACTGACCACAAAACTTTAAAGAATCATATTAAATATTGCATAGCCACAAAAAGACACCACTGATATATTAGTGGGTTGTTGTTGTTGTTGTTTTTTGTTAATTTGGCAAACTGGGTTGAAGGACAAGCATTGTTTTAAATGTATTATACGAGCACTGTGTTTACTTTAACCCGGGATGGATTGTGGGGTTATTGCTTGGTTTGTTAATATGTTATGCGTTTTGTGTTTTTATATTGTAGACTGCCCTGTGATCCTTGGATGAATGGTGGTATAGCTCAACCCCCACATTGCAGACCACATACTACAGAAGCAAGCAGTTACACTGCAGGAGGTAGTTACATCCAACTATGAACAAGTTTTTAAATACAAAGTAAAATCTACCTAGATCTGATTATTACAACAGAGTAAATGATTACTTGTGTATTGTTTTTGATGATTTAGTGTTTGCAGTTAACCCCCACTGATTATGCTTCTAGATTTCTCCCTTACAGCTGATATATGTCATCTGAACATCATGTTCCATGCATATACACAAATTAAATTAATTGTAAAACTGTTTTAAGTATGATTGTTACACACCATTCATAATAACAACCACTACTCATCCTTAGACTCTCACCCTGGAATTAATGACTGGCTGAAGTAAATGACTTGAGGGCAGCTTGGGCCATTAATTTCTCCCAAATGATCATTAATCCCCAAGAAATACCATGCTGCTCAATTGTTACTGCTGGAACACCGCAGCTGTTGATTAAAGTATTACCATAAATGTCTTCTCATCTCTTTCTTGATGATTTGTGAGGGACGCTTATAAGAGTCAAGATATTAAGGGTACTTGTTCCAACTATCAGTAACGCAAGCTGACAGACACTGACCTCCCAAGCTTCCCTGAAAACGTAAAACTGAATGGAATTTTGATGTGAAGTAATCTAAGGTAGGATTCAACCAAGTTGCCATGTGCACAGAATGAGGCTTTCCTCTCTCTCCTTCCCCTATCACCATGTCCCTTAAATCTGCTTTGGATAATTGAGGAAATCCCAAGAACAGGTTTAGGGAGTGTTCCAATTTTCAAACTGGCAGGGAACGACAGTCAGCAGCTCAGACACAATGTTATGTGGTCACACAGTTAGTAAGGGACCAGGCTTTTTATCCCCGATCCCATGTCCTCAACATAGCAATGCTACATCTGGGCCACTGGCAAGGGAATAAAAAGTGGGTTGCCTGGCATGTCTCTCAACATCAGGCTGCCTGCACAGGGGGGTCCTTGCTGCCTAGTGATGAAAAGTGCAGAAAGAGACTTCAACAAATTAGCAAACCACCATTTTAATCTATTCCTCCCATGCTCACAACATGCCAGGGGTACTCGAGATATGGCTAGCACACTATTCCTGCCAGGCAGCAAGGATTTCCTCACCCACACATTCTAGTTCTCCAGAAGGTGTAAACAGCACCTGCTGGTTCCCCTGGGCCCTGGCATTTGCCTGAGGGTGTGTTTTTTTTTAGTTTAGAGAAGAGGCAAGTAAGAGGTAACATGATAGAGATGTATGGTGTGCAGAAAGCATACAGAGAAAAGTTTTCCTCCCTTTCTCGCAGCACTAGGGGACGTCCAATGAAGCTGAACGTTGGAAGATTAAGAATACACAAATGAAAGCACTTCAAGTTAAAGTGTGGAATTTGCACCCACAAGAGGTAGAGATGAGCACCAATTTGGAAGGCTTTAAAATAGAATTACACAATTTCATCAAGGATGAGGCAATCAATGACAACTAACCCTAACAGCTATAGTCTGCCTCCGCTGTTGGGAACCAAAATGCTTCTGAATATCAGGTGCTAGGAATCACAGGTGAGGACCCTGCTTGTGGGCTTCCCATGGGCACCTGGTAGGCCACTGTGAGAGGGAAATGTTGGACAAGATGGCCCTGGACCTGATCCAGTAGGGCTCTTATGTTTATTTGGACATGCCGGCGCACAATAGGATGGCGCTAACATGAAATTGGTGCATTTTTAAGCTGTGTCCACAGTTGTACAAAAATGAATCACAGGAAGCAGCCCTGATTCAGATGTAACTTTCAAATCATATTTTACCTGATACTAGCAGACTTCGCTTTCAGGTCATTCCAGCGCTGGTTCATGTCATCAATGCGGTGTTGGAGCAGCGCAGCCTCATCAGTGTTTCCCAAGGCTTTTACCATCTTCTGCCTGTTTCCATCGATGCTTTTGAAGATGTCATTGTGGGCATCAATTTCAGCCTGGATGTCCTAGGAAACAAAAAAAGAAAGAAAGAAAAGAAAGCCCACTTGTGTTAATACTGTACTCAGAAAGAGATAATGAACTATTCAGAATTCCCCTATCTCCCTATCAAAACCAAGGTTACCACATAGGAATAATTTTTTTAATGCTACTATTCAGATATTCATAAAAGAGATCTCTGTTTAGCCTAACAGTATATGCTCTTGAAAAAATTGAAAGGAATAGAAGAAATATGCTACTTCAAGAACGAACTGTTCATATGAGTTGTCAATCTCCCTAGCATGCACACAATTTTCCTATACACAATGAAGTACATAATTATGCCAGTACCGCTGTCAACATTTACCTCAAGGAATACTAAAGATTTCAAAATAAATTACTTACTTCATGTTAACACAAGCCATTTAAGACAGATCCAGATGGCAACAGTTTCTTGCACAGTGTAGGTTACTTTTAGGAGCACTTGAAGAGTCCCAATGAGAAAGCAATTTCTCCCCTACAACTCCCCCAGCCCTGCATCACCAGTAAACTAAAGCCAGAGAGCTAAACTCATTCCCATATGGAACAAGCAACTGAGAAGGGTTGAAATAACACATCCAGTATCCAAAGTATTAAGCCAACTAATCAAGGTCAAGAGTATAAAGTGCTAAGTAGAGTCCATCTTGAATTGAATAACTAATGACGATAGAATTTTATAGCTGTATGGAGAAGGGCTTTCTGTGCTGCTGCCTACATTTTGGAATGATCTCCCTGTTGAGAGCAGGTGGGCACTGAGATCTGGATGCTTCTCCTGAAAGCTAAAATCCTGCCTCTTTACATGAGCTTTTCTTGACGGTCAATACCAGTTCCTAGCTGCTGGAATTGATACTGAAGTTTTAGTGCTGCTTTTTAAATATGATATTGTTTTGTTATGTTTTGTTATATGTTGCTTGTTTTATTGTTTTTGAAATCACATTGGTATTTCTTTAAAATGATGATAATGATAATGATTCTTGATACAAGTCTCCAGAAGATTCCAAGACTCAGAAACTTACCTTTCTGAAGTTGCCGAATGCAAGGAGCAACATGAAGTTATGTCAGTGTGTTATGCCTTGTAGCAAGGAAGGGGAACCTACGGCCTCCCATCAGCCATGGTTAGGGATGATAAGAGTTGTAGTCCAACCATATGTGGTGGGCCGCAAGTTTCTCCATCCCTATTGTAGACTTAATAAATATTTATAAGAAAGTCTAGCGATCTGGACAGGGATGTCCAATTGGCAGGCTGGAGGCAGAACACAAAGAAGTCTAGTGGTTCTTTCCCAAAACATTTTAAATTTCCCACAAGTCAATGTGCCTTCTCAGCTTTTACATGTCATATATTATATTCTATATAAACACATGCATACAAATATGTGTGCGTGTGATGCCCCGGAATGTATTATTTATTAATGAACTAAGAAGATGTACAGCCTGCCCTTCATTGGCGCCAGTACCAGGGTGGGGTACAACATAAAACAAATTATAAAAACTTCAGTAAAACAGAACAAAAAAAAAACTCCCAAGAAATCAAGAAAAGAAGAGCTTCTATTTTTCAAAAGTAAAGCAAAAAGCACTGTGAAATGAACACCAACACGACTGCTTACTAACATCTGGGCAAGAATGTTTAAACATAGGGGGAAAGCCATGGGGCATACAGTATATCTCCATGGGATTAATCAGTGAAGATTATTACAGGAACCTTGTGATGCTACAAACATGGTTTTCCTTTTGAGAGAATCAAATTCAACAAGCCTGGCATGCCATAAAGAGCTGATTCTTTCATATTCATTTCAGCATGTTCCATTCTCTCCCGAGTGAGCTTTTACACAGGTGCCCACGAGGGTAGCACAGCATCTAAAAATGGCCGTTATTCATACGACAGGCATTTAAGAATTCATTGACTGCTCCTGTTCATTTAGGGTATTGTGGAATGCATAATTATCCTCACTGGGAAAAGAAAACAGATGTATGGATGAAAATATGAAATCTCAGGGACACATTTGACGCTTCAACAAAGTTAGTGAAATAAAACTTGGAATTGTTTGTTTCTTCAGAGGGAGAAATGTTTTAGACACTCAGCAAGTACTTCCTTGTTTACAGGGCTCTCGACACAAACATCTGTAGGAGTGGGGGACTCTTTCAGAGGAAGGATGGAGGTGGTGAGTGGAGCTAACCTGCATGGTCTCTGTGCGTTCTTACAATGACTAGAGGGGGCTGTGAGTGAACTATGTGACGTTTAATAGACCACTCTTGCAGTGGTTTTTGTGTTTTCTTCATAACCATATGTAGCTTCTTTGCATTTATGTCCTTTTCAACCCCTTTCATCTCCTTAACATCTTGTGATATTTGAGAGTGATTTCTTCACATATATTCAGACTCGCAGATTGACTCCTCAAGTATCAGTAATATAAGTGCAGCTGACAGAAATGTTAATCACCTTGTCCCCACCAATTTGACCCTTTAAAACTGAGGTAGCAGAAGCAAGCACTCCTCACCGCTGAACTTTTAAAACGTTCCACAGTGGAAATGAAATCACAGGGTTTTTCATTCTTCCAAGTTGCACTTTCTTTCATCACCCCTTGCCCACAATCTCTCTCCATTTACACAACTATGATGTAGTTTTGCTTCTCAATTGGTTGGTTATCTGGGGTAGATTCTGTTTATACATGTACTGTCTCTGAACTCAAATGCAGGGGACTAAATTGAAGAAAAACCCATTGTAATGCTATGAATCATAGAATCATAGAATCATAGAGTTGGAAGAGACCACAAGGGCCATCGAGTCCAACCCCCTGCCAAGCAGGAAACACCATCAGAGCACTCCTGACATATGGTTGTCAAGCCTCTGCTTAAAGACCTCCAAAGAAGGAGACTCCACCACACTCCTTGGCAGCAAATTCCACTGTCAAACAGCATGGAAAGGTGTTGCTATAGCAAGGTGAAAAGGTGTTGCTATAGCATTCTTTACATGGTTAGCACCACTATAATAGTATGTAACAGAAAAATACAAAAAGCTTGATCCTGAAAACAGCAATGAGGGGAAAGGCTCTACATCACTGCTGAATCATCGTTTAACAAGTTTCATTTTTTCCTCCTTGAAAAAAGTTCCAAATTTTAAATGAAAGCTTGTGAAGATTATGCTTGTGCAGCCCTGACCATTTCATCAGGAAAGGATACAGTATATGCAGCTTACACACACACACCAAACTATGGCAGAGGCACACACACACACACACACACACACACACAGTCACACAACATTAACATGGGCACCTAGAATCTCTGTCTCCCTTTTCTCTTTTGTTTCACTCAGTCCATCTATTGCTCTACCTTCCCTTCCATCTCCTCCTCTTCACTTTTTCCCTATTGGACCAGCAGGATTGTCAATGGGGCCAAATGTTGTCAGGTGAAGAGAAAAGGAGAACACTCATGACAAGAATTCCTGGGAGGCTGGAAGCAGGAAGTGTGGTGCACCATCATTCTTATGGATGAAGCAGTTGGCCAGGGGCAGGTATACCACTGGCAAAGGTGTCCCAGGGCCCTGTAGTTTTGTGTTAGCACTGCCAATGCCAGTATCAAAATTGTCATTGCCAGTAAATTAATTGTGGGCAGTGGCAGGCCACTGGGCATGGCTTGGGCCAGATTGGGTCCATGCGTTGGCTGTTCCCCAGTCACAAGATATACAGGCAGAAATGTAATTAAATTAATATGAAACCCTTTGGTAGACACTAAAAAGCAAACAAACTAGAGATGTCAACAACAACAAATATTACCTAATTTAGACTATACATCTGCCCACTCAAATGTATTATGAACTGAATGTCATTTCACCATCTCAGAAAGTTAAACAAGATTTTGTTCGTGCACAGGCAAAATTCAGGCTGACCAATTTGTTCTGTAAATTCATGTGCAAAAGTTCTTTAACATTAACTCTTTACCATCAGTGAAATTCTCATTTGAATCCTCATTCCCTCTGAAAGTCTGGACTATAAAGCTGGCTACTGTATGGTGCAGGCACAGAAATTCTTTAATGCTAACCTTTACTCTTGACGAAACTCTTTTTGACTGCCGTGAACTATGTGACCAGAGACCACCCAGCCAGGCTTGTCATTTGTTTGGCAAGTCATCTTTTCTCTCTGGGTCAGTTCTTTGATTGTTTCTTGCAAATGTTTTCGTTAGTTGGTTTCCCCCTGCCCTGATTCTGATCTAAAACCCTCTATTACTCCTGAAGTTGTTTGTTTTGGCAGGAGGAGACAGCAACTGAATTTCCAGGGAACTCTCAATCATGCTTGGTGCTAGGAACTGGCATTCCTAGATCACAATATGACAAGGACCAGAACTTTCAGAAACAGGCTAGCTTTTTTCCTGAATGTACCTGAGGAAAACCAACTCGAACAGATTGTTGAACAGGTAAAGGCTGCAAAGGGTGAACATGTCAAGGTGAAGAGCCAGGGATCAGTGCTAAAGCATCTGCTTTGCATGCAGACAATCCCAGGTTCAATCCTCAGCCTCTCCAGGTAGGGCTGGGAATGTCCTCTGCCTGAAATCCTAAAGAGCTTCTGCCTGTCAGTATAGACAATACTACGCTCCAGTAGACCAACAGTATGACTCAGTATAAGGCAGCTCCCTGCGTAAACTACCCCACCTGCTTCATTCATCTTCATTTGCTTTCACCACCATTGCCTTCATTTTGTACCGGGTTGTGTAGACTGTGAGACTTTTTGCTGGTATGTGTTTTTCTAAGCATGGTAAAGGTAAAGGGACCCCTGACCATTAGGTCCAGTCATGACCGACTCTGGGGTTGCAGCGCTCATCTCGCTTTATTGGCCGAGGGAGCCGGCGTACAGCTTCAGAGTCATGTGGCCAGCATGACTAAGCATTTTCTAAGCATAGTGCTTAGGATATTTTAATATGGGCAAACACATAAATAAATTGCCGCCACTTTCACAAAGCTGAGCGGGCTACCAATACAATATGGCTCACACCCTAATCTTTAGGGAGAATCCTTTCATAGGAAAATAAGGAGAGCTCTGTTGGATCAAGTCAATGGCCCATCTAGTCCAACGTCTGGTTCTCACAGCAGGACCTGAGCACAAGAGCACCCTACCCTCCGACATTTTTCAACAACCTTCACACCCTATGTGCACTCCATACTGGTCCATCCACCCTCTGATATGTGCAAGTCTCCTCAGACATGTACAACTGTATAGACACATACAAATAAAGACACAAAATAGTTAATGCTGCTACATTTTGACAGGCAGCAAGGCAAACAAGGCATCCAATGCTTGAAATTTAAGTTTCATAAAATTAAGGAGGGCTACAAAATTCCCCCCATATGTTCATTTCCCAATTATCTCGTCTCCAGACTGGTACAGATGCATTGCCAACCTGCCATTCTTTTAATTTTGTTTCCTTTTAATTTCAGGCTCCTGATAAAGTTTTTAAACTCAAACTTTTTTCCTCCTTACAGGTTACAAAGGTGCACCAGCCCCCCCCCCAAAAAGAGGGAATCTAATCACCACACATATAAAAACATCAAGATAGCTACAAGTCTATACATACAAGTAGGCAAAACCCCAAAGCACTACTGTGACTAACCACCAGCTGCACCCAAAAAAACTACTTGAAGCTGTGGTTAGGGTTTAGTCTGTCTGAAATTAACATGAAGCAAACCCCTTTGAGAATAAACCTTTTCCAGGTAGCACACCAAAAGTATTTTAGCTGCTGATCGTTTTGTTTGCAAGTGAAAATGGAAAACCTGTGGCATGATCTCTCAGGGGAAGCTGAAGCCTCAATCCATGCACAACAAGCACAACCCAGTGGGGCTGCCTCCTTCCATACAGATGTAATCAGGAGCATCTCCGTTTGGTCACTGCTAACAGGGACTTGCTGTCATTGATAAAGCACCTTTGGCTCTGTAGGGCAGACGAAGCCGCTTGCAGCATTTTGAATCCAACACTTTAGGTATCCCTTCCTACAATAAATCAGCTCCTATTTCTCCTGCTTCCAGCATAGCAGGGTAAAGAGCATGTTAAATATCTGTTCTTCTGCATCAAATGGTGGAGGGAGGGGGACCTACCACAGAAAATTACAAACAATACAGGTCCAGTTCCCATGTTTCAGAACATAGGTGTAACTTTGTCTTTATTTACAGACACCTATAACTGTAGACAAACGAATGTACAGTGGGACCTCGGGTTACATACGCTTCAGGTTACAGACTCCGCTAACCCAGAAATAGTACCTCGGGTTAAGAACTTTGCTTCAGGATGAGAACAGAAATCGTGCTCCGGCAGCACGGCAGCAGCAGGAGGCCCCATTAGCTAAAGTGGTGCTTCAGGTTAAGAACAGTTTCAGGTTAAGAACAGACCTCCAGAACGAATTAAGTTCTTAACCCGAGGTACCACTGTAAATTTAGAAAGGAAGAACCACACAGAAAAAGAAAGCTTTGCATGCTAACCCCTGCACAGAACCACTATTGTACTCAAGCAGCTTGCAGACATGGATGTAAACAAAGTTATTAAATCCTTGTAAAACTGTCACTAAAAGATAACACTGCCTAGAATAATATCAATTGTGAATAAAGTATAGGTAAATCAAAGTGTAACTATTGGGCCATTGGTTATGCTTGTTTTTTTAAAAGCATAATGAAATTACTTAAGAGCTCAAGTTGTTTTAATATCATATCTGGTGTTATTTTTTTTAAAAAAAGAATCTTCTATGTTCCCATTTAAGCAAGGTCATTAAATAATACCCAAAACCTTATCAGGAACCTCCCAATACAGTCTGCATCACCTCCAGAATAGTGATATGCAGCTTGAGACATAGACACTCTTGTTGAGCAAAGGGTCTCCAATAGCTAACACCTGGTGAATTTTCATCCTTTTAATAGCAGCATTTTGGAGTGTGGGAATGTTTATTTCTGAAGT
Organism: Podarcis liolepis; assembly: GCF_965112155.1. Classification (NCBI taxonomy): domain Eukaryota; kingdom Metazoa; phylum Chordata; class Lepidosauria; order Squamata; family Lacertidae; genus Podarcis; species Podarcis liolepis. The sequence continues at coordinate 65,381,440 of NC_139557.1, read as the reverse complement.
CTCCAGAACATATACATACACATACATGAGCCTTGGTAACACAAAGAATGACTCTGACAACAAGCCAGAACTATAGAATTACTTTCTGATTTTTCCCATTTTAGTCTTTTAACTGCTATGAGCCAACAGTCCCATATAAGTGCCAGGAGAAAAAATAAGGCAGACAAAAACAAATCACACTCCTGCTCTAAGTGAAGACATGACCATTCACCTTCACACCTGCCCCCAAGTGCTCAGAATAATTAAAGGGTTACCAACCAAAGCTCAAGGAAGGCATTCCATACCACTGAGGCCACCTGATCCTCAACTAACAGCAATGGATCTGGAAGGTATCCCAAGCTGTGTGCCTGCTCCTTTGGAGGGAGTGTAACCCCATCAAGACCAGGCAACCTCTCATCCATCTGGTCTAGACTCTAAGGAACCACCCACTCACAGTGCCTCAGTCTTATCTGGGGATGTACTGGTCTGCCCTCAGAGGCTGCCCATTTAGGCCTTAGGGAGTTCCTTACTAACATGGTCACACCTCTGTCAAAATCCTGGCCAATCTCTAGAAAACCAATGGGGAACCTATAGCCCTCTGGCTGTTGTTGGACTACAACACCCATCAACCCTAGCCAGCATGGCCACTAGTAAGTGGTGATGGGAGTTGTAGTTCATCACCTGGAGGGCCACATGTTCCCCATCCCTGATCTAGAATAAAGTGATGGCCCAGGAAATTGGACACAATTCCCCACTACCTAGGCATATTCTCTTGCTGACTGAAGACCATTGTGCTTCCTGGTATCCCAGGGAAGTCGAGGAAGTGGAAATAATGGACAGGATTTTGTATTTTGTTGTATTACAATATGAGCTCTTTGGAATTCAAATTGTAATACAATGCAATATGTAAGAAATAAAAGAAACTACGAAAATACAATTAAAAATCATAGAGTGCCCTACAATTGCTACAACAGGTAGAAAACTCATTAAGTGGTCATTCAAGACCCTCAGCATTTTTCAAGTGGTCTGGCAGGGAGTGTGTTGGAAACTACTGTCCTAGACAGCCAAGTAACTTGTGTTCCCAACAATCAACCAACAAGATAACTGCTTTGTCATTAGGAAAATGTGTAGGAATCCAATTAAAGGCTCACATTCAAATTTCTGACTACTATAGCCAACTAAAACGGCCAGGATTCTGCTGCAGCAACATCAAATATATATATAAGCATATAAGCAAGCAACAAGTAATGTATTTTTACAAAATAAGTTATCCTTACATGAATACAATAGCAACACTAATTTGCATCTTTTATAATGATTTACAACTTTCTCCCTTGTTCGAAATCTGTGACGTCAATTTCCTTGGTGCTGAACTTGTTACTATTAGAGTAAAAATGCAATGGGGGATTTGGGGCTAGGCATTAGCAGCTGGAAACTGAAACTTGCAAGCACCAGATCTCCTTTGAAAGAAGAAGACAGAACTGCCCACACAGGAGCTGCTTTCTAAACACATCACTAAATTAATTGAAAGCTGGCACATTAAAGTTGCCACTACAGCTTGCTAACCTTCAGTATCTGATCTAAACTTTTACAATTAATAGCTGCAATTACAACACACGGTCCAGCTATTGGTAATAATTACCAGCTCTCAAATCAAGTGAAACACAGCAATTAATTAAGACTACACATGTTATGCTAAGGGTGTTTAAACAAACAAGCAAACAAACAAACAGAACCATTATTGCCACATACTTTCTAATATGTTTCCGAATGCCACTCAAAACAGCTCTTTCTAATGCCAACAACTGGTATGATATCCAATTTGTGTTTGATTTCAGTTAGCTAGCTAGTAGGATTCACAAAAGTTATATAAATGGTAACTCCAAAAGAGCAGCATTCAATATATTTGCTCGCCTCTTACTTTGAAACTTATTCCTTCCACTGAGCAAAACCCAATGGTGTCAACAAGCATTATGGTAGTACTATTGCACAGCATGTGTACATTAGTGATACTCTAAGTATTAATTCGAAGCTTGAAAAAGATGCAGGTTAGGAAAAAAAATCACTCCTTTTGCTATATGTCAACTTTTGATGTGCCATTCTAATTGAAAGAAGCAGAGTCAAGGTTTAGAATTTGCTGCATCAATGCATTTTTCAGATACCAAACACATCTCTGGTACTTAGGAGAAAAGGAAACATTTTAAAAACAACCAATGAACGACCAAAGTACCATATTTCCCCAGCATTACTCTTATTAGGCTGCTTGATACAATCTGAAGGCAGTAAAAGAGAGAAAAGAAAGCTGAGAAAAACACTGTTCACATTTGATGGAGCCACTGAACTACTTGCAAACTTAAAACAAAAAGAAAAAGCTACCGTCATTTATTTCAGCAAGAAGTTATGAAATGCTTTCTGTTGAATAGCAAGTGTTCAATTGCATCACTCCATGAAAAGGCCCCTTATTCACATAACTGGGCACTGCTGGATAGTTCTGTTACTTATTAAGAAAGCATATGGAGGAGTTTGAATTAATGCTACAGGCAGTACAAGAAAAAATGCCATTGCAGAATACTTTTTTTATTAAAAAAAACACACCCTATGAGGCACTGGGTATTCTCCCAGAAAAAAAGAATAGTGAGAATTTTCTTCTTCTTTTTAAAGAAAAGTAAAGAGTTTAAACTCGCCTTCTTCATACCTTTTCAAATGTTGTCAGTAATTCCCGTAAGCTGAAGTTCAGGCCAATCATTCTTCACTCTCCCTTTGGCACCTACATCTTCCTAACGAAGGTTTTCAAATCAACAGGTCTGTTGCCTTCAAAAGGTGTGCATACATATATTTTTCCAACTATACCTCTTCAAAGTTCTTTGGAAAATCCTGATCAGTGGCAGCTTAGGCCGCAACATCATTCTGCTGCCCCACTGTGCCCACTGTGTCCAGTTTTCAGGCTGGATAGTTCAGAGTAAGTAAGCTTAATTCTACTTGTTCTATTAACCAGGTTCCATGAGGCTGGCATGTTTTCCTCGTCTCACTAGACCGCCCAGGATTCCCTTTTGCTCACCTCACTAATGACCTGCAGGCCCAAAATATTTTCTCTCCTGGGCCCCAAGCTCAACGTTTGGTCTCAATTACACTCCACAAACGACGCTATATCCTCATGGCACATAAAAGAAAGAAAGGAAAATACTCTGCCAGTGTTTCTCCATTCATTTACAAACGACTTTTCCTTAAAAATAAAAAAATCGCTCTGTAAAACAACAGCCAACTTGTGAAAAAAGTTAAAGTAGGACAAATTGCACTTCAGTCTGAAGGAAAAAGGCATCACCAAATGCTGGAAAACAGGCTACCTCTTTTCTCCTGTTCTCTCTCTCACACACGCTGTCCTGGTGACCAGCAGACTTGTGTTGCTATGGAAATAACCAAGCCAGTTTCACTCCATTTCCCTCTGCCTGACTAGCCTAGGGGATGCTGCTCTGCTTTCCAATAGGAAAAAGAAAAAAAAAAAACACCAGGAAAAAACCGTTATTCACTTTGTTTCAGTAAAACTCCGAAGCAAAATCTCACAAGATATATAACCTTCCCAACCTTCGCAGGGATCTTGTCCTTTAGATCCCCCACTAGCTCTGGCAACAGTGTGGCAATCCATCCCTAGGATATGTTTATTATTTTAATCTGCAGCCTCCCTTCCACCACCCCTTGCTCTCCTCTGAAGCTAAGCCCACTCCCACTTCCTGGAGGCCCCCCCTCCCTTACTGAAAAAAACTTTAGTACCTATAGAGCAATGGAAAATCCTGGGCCATCAGCTCCTGCTATTTTACAACTTCTCTCATTCTCTTCTTCCAAAAGAAACCCAAACATTCATTCTTCCCGACTACGGCTTTGGAAAAAAATAACATTAAAACAAAACAAAAACGGTTAAAGTAACAGTAAATCTTGCGCCAAAGCCTGCTGCTGCTCTGCTTCCATTACCTCAGTCTCAACACACACAGATCGTTTTCATATGAGGCCTTTTGCTCTCATTTCAGCAGGAAACCTGACACCTGGAGTTTTGCTACTAGGCAATCACTTCCGATTTGCTAACAGAAAGAAAAGAAAAGAAAAAGAAATTCCATTCGAAAAGTGAAGAGAGTGCACATTTCAATTCTTGCCAATGTTTCCTTTACATCTTATGGAGGAGAGGTACAAGCAAAACGCTTCGCTATATTTCCCAGCAACAAGCAATTTCTGAAAACTGAACAGTCACAAAGCCTCTCAGCATTGCAACTCTTACTCCTATCAGTTCCATCTAAACCCACCAATGGCTTCACTTAACATCAGTGTGTCCATCACAGTGCTGCTCAGGGTGCAGATGCCCAAACCCTGTGAAGCAGGTAGCGATCAGAGGAATAGTACTCTGAAAGTGCTGCTGCAGAAGAACAGACTTAGTAAAAGAAATAAGAACGTTTGAAGATTTTTATTTCACTTGTGTGGGAAAGGTTGCTTTTGCTGTTACAAAAAAGTTTGTGAAATGTTAGCCATAGTATAGGAACACAGAGGTGGTGTTTGCATGTCATGCTACACCATAGTTTAGCACTATGTGCATGAACTGGACCAAAGAAGTCCTTCCTCCCTCACAGCTGAGACTTTGAGAGCTCCCCTTGTTTCCTTAAATTTATATAATTGTGGTTTATCACATAATCTGCTCAGGTCCTGATCAAGCCAACTTCAAACTATCAGTTATGAAGCTAAGTTAACCATGGTTCATACCATCAACAACCTATAGTTTGGACAACACAAAATTAAGATCTCCCCTCCAATAGCTCAGTCAGTAAAGCATATTCTTAATCTAAGGCAGGCATAGGCAACCTCAGCCCTCCACGTGTTTTGGGACTACAATTCCCATCATCCCTGACCACTGGTCCTGTTAGCTAGGGATCATGGGAGTTGTAGTCCCAAAACATCTGGAGGGCCGAGTTTGCCTATGCCTGATCTAAGGGTCGTAGGTCTGGCAAAAGACCCTGTCTTGCAGAGGGTTTGGCTAGATGGCCCTTGGGGTCCCTTCCAACTCCTCTGTGATTCTACCCCAACTAGCAGCCCTTGAAAGCCTTTTCCTTCATGCGTCTGCCTAATGCCTCCTCTGACTAGCAAGATGGCTCATGATACATAGCTCAGTCAGTAGAGCATGAGACTCTTAATCTCAGTGTCATGACTTCAAGCCCCATTTTAGGCAAAAGATTCCCGGATTGCAAGGGGTTGGACCTCCATGGTCCCTTCCAACTCTATAGTTCCCAGTCTGTGGTTCTATCCTACAAGTCACATAAGAGGAAAAGAGGTGGGGGGAGGGAATGCAAGGCTAAGGCTTGCTCATTCCAGTTCATACACATCACACTAAACAGCATGAAATGTGAACACTGCCATTCATCCAAACATTGTTCCATAGCAAAGATGATAATGTATGCCAGATGAGCTGCAACAGAGATGAAGGCTTCTATTCAACATCACCAGACATATGAAGAAACCTTTGGAAAAGCTTGGGCCATTTCGGTCCCCATTTTAAATATCCAAGCATTTCAGTTAGATGCGGAAATGCAAAACAAAAGCGGGCTTCTCAAATCCACCTCCCTCCCACTAATTTCACTGCTACCTGTACACCTAAACAGCTTTTAACAGAAAAATAAAAATAAATCAGATTTAAGAAGTATTACTTCACAAAACATATAATCAACTTATAGTAATCATTGCCATAATTATTTGCAATGCCACAAATATACCTGTTTGGCACAATTAGATAAATAAAGACCAGGTTTAATATTAAAAGTCAAGTCACTCAACATACCAAATGCTTACAGGAAGAAAAGACCAGGAAAGGGCTGTTATCTTCACCCTGTAGGGTTACAATATTTCAAAAAGTGAAAATTGTTGAGTTGTGGTTTTTAAAAAAGAAATTCGCCCAAAAATAAACACTTCTGAAATGGGTTGCCATACGCCCAGGTTTTCCTGATTGACGGAAATTTCACCAGTGCGCTATTTCCAATGGACAACTCCTGCATGTCTGGGAAATTCTGGATGTATGGCAGCCCTACTTCCTGTGAGTATGGCTCTTGTTGTGTACTAAGTGACATCTCATGTCCAGTTATTGTATACCTTCAAAATAAAAAACTAGAAGCAGATATTGCTTGCTGGTCTCCCTTGTGGTATCTGCATGACAACTGTCACCAGACTGCTAACTAAACAGATCACTGATCTCACCCAGAATGGCAATTTTTCCTCTTCCTGTGTCCAGTGGTTACATAAGCTGATGTGGTTAACAAATATTGCTGCCCTAGACCTACTGAAGCAGACACAGTGTAACTAAACAACAGACCAAGACTGCATACTGATGTTGCCAGTACTGGTCCCATTTTCCACAAAAATGTATAGTAGCTCTAAGAATTTTCCTCTGTTGTTCTACAATTCACTTAAATAAGCACCCTTCCCCTACCTGATGTCCTCCAGATGTTTGGGACTACAAATGCCATCAGACCCCAGCCAGTGTGGCCAAATGGTCAAGGGATATCTGGAAACCACTGCAGTGGGGGAAACTGTTTTAAAGCAAATTTAAAGGCTATGTGACTAGCATGAACAAGAGCATCTGTAGCAAAGGGTGCACAATTACCATATGTACTACTACATTATTGGACTAAGCTGCTTCTGGCAAAACCAGAGCAGCGCACGGAAATGCCGTTTACCTTACCGTCAGAGCGGTACCTATTTATCTACTTGCACTTTGAGGTGCTTTCGAACTGCTAGGTTGGCAGGAGCAGGGACTGAGCAATGGGAGCTCACCCCATCGTGGGGATTCGAACCGCCAACCTTCTGATCGCCAAGCCCTAGGCTCTGTGGTTTAGACCACAGCGCCACCTGCATCCCTTGTACATTATTGGACATTTATGTTTCTCTCTGTAACACAATTGCTCTTGCAATGAGAAAGCTCAACTAATTATTGGTTTTTCTTGCAACTGTAACTCACACTTCCATGTTACATACATGGGGTACAGTGGGGAGCCCCTTATAAACAGAAGCTTTACATTCTTCATCTTTGACAAAGAAATAAGCATGTAAATGCAAAACCATAAATACAAAACACTTTAATTCCGAGACAAAAACAGAATGTCCAGCTATAGTTTAGATTCCTGTGTAATTACAAAAACATAGTTCAGTTTTGTATGTGTGGACACCCAGAATCCAATTTTTCTAGCAAAAAAATCCACAAGCACTATAGAGAAATACACACTTTACAAAAGTCTGAAGACACCAAAGACTCTAGAAAGCTGGCATTCTGTCAGTTTAAGCACTTGTGCAAATAAGTTTCAGCTAATCTTTTAAGGATGAAACTGGCTTACTGCCACAAGCAGAACGATAACACAGATCACCTCTGAAAACTTTTTTGCCCAATGAATTTTGCAATTGAGTTTTTATGAAGGATATAACAGGAATGTTCTGGTGCTATTAGCACATCCTCCATTAACAATATTACCAAATACACTAAAAAACAGAGGTCTTTTACATGTACACAGGTCTATCAATGAATGTTTATGCCAATGTTGCAGGAAGATACATCAGTGCTAGCAATAAAGAGTGTGAGGCTTTAATGTTTACCACTTACACCAGTTAACACAACCACTATAAAAGAGCTTTCAGAACTGCTGTGCATGTTCTTTCAAAGAGACTGCACAAATTCCACACAGGATATGACTTAATAATTAAAACTAAGTTCTGAAAAAAGCCTAAATAGAAATGAATGTGCAATCTATAAAACTGCTATTCAACAGTCCAAAAGCCCAAAATCTGTATTGCACACTATCTATTCTGTTTGAAACAGGGCAGGATGGCACATGCACACAAACATGTAGTGCTGATGACAAGAGTGCACAACATCAGTGCTTAAAAGTTTACGAGTTTTCAGAGAAAAGTAATTTTAATCAAGCACAGAGCTATGGAGCAGCCACAAAAACAAAGCTTTAGAGTTAGGAATATGTGAGTGGAACTCCATCCAGTAGAATCAATAAAACTGAAATTACACAGAAAAAAATGAAGACATTCCATTACTTCCATAAAAAGGAAAAATGCCTGATTGACTCTGACATGACCCTATACCAATGAAGTTGAATTAAACTATAGAAACCACCTCACTATGTTTTTACAATATCTTTCACATGGATTCTGCTGCTCAGCTTGTTTTTAGAAAGCATAAAATAATATACCATAAAATAAATAATAATATATATATTGCCTCTGCAAAGTTTCCCTGATGTTTGAGAGTATGACAGAACAAGGGTTTTGAAGGAAACATTAATGCATGGGCGTGTGACATTTTAAAACCTCCACTAAAAACAAATAGTCTCTTCTTTTCTCCCCACTGCCCCAAGCACAAATCAAATATCTTATGGCAGCCTAAAAACAGATAAATGAATTCACAATGGCATAGAAGAAAGCCAGAGAAAGTGGGGGGCAACAAGGGGATTCTTCGTAGAATTGTAGATTTGGAAGAGATCCCAAGGGCCATCTAGTCCAGCCCCCTGCAATGCAGGCATCTCAGCTACAGCATCCATGACAGGATGGCCATCCAACCTATGCTTAAAAACCTCCAGGGAAGGTTTGAGGGAGACTGTTCCACTGTCAAACATCCATTGTAGCATTAACTCTACGTCACTTGGAATAATACTGAAAGGATTTTGAACCATTTAGGAAAATTCAGTGGCAATCTATAAGGATCACAAAGGAATAAAAGCTGAATGAACAAGATATATTTAGTTTTCAAATTAAGTTGATATATACCTCTTAAGCACTTAAAAAGCTGTAAAAATAAAATAAAGAGGTAACAATTGTTCATGCTATCTATGGAACACAGAAACTGTGATTGACCATTTTCTTACATAAACCCTTAAACTTAATTTTCTATACTAGAAAATCCAACACTAATTAGAAACCTTGAACACTAAGAATTCAAATATTCTCTCTTTCTTCAAAGTGTCATGTGATAATTAGTAATAAGTAATGGTTACATAAAATAATTTTACTTCATCAAAATATACGTGTTGCTTACTGCCTAAAACAAAGGACTGAATACAGGCCAAAATTAGCAGTGAGAACAGTGCGTTCTTTTGTAGGTTATCCTTCTAATATGCAATTTTCTGGTTTATTATTCAGCTAACTGGTGAAAGGAAAAAAGCATTATAGTGTATTTGATGTTGTAGCCTGTCAGGGAGAAGCTTGAATGCCACATCAAGAAAAAAAGACCAAGTCATTCTGAGGTTCATATCTAATTTTAACAGGTCTTGTTCACCTTGTGTGATTTTTTGTTTTCATCTCCCATTAGAACTTGAATGCTGACTGCTCCATTAACACCTAAAATCCTATTACAGTGGTTTCACATCAGCTTTCTAGATTATCAGCGCTTAGGACAACAAATACAGTGGGTACCTCGGGTTAAGAACTTAATTCGCTCTGGAGGTCCGTTCTTAACCTGAAACTGTTCTTAACCTGAGGTACCACTTTAGCTAATGGGGCCTCCCGCTGCCGCTGCCGCACAATTTCTGTTCTCATCCTGAAGCAAAGTTCTTAACCCGAGATACTATTTCTGGGTTTGCGGAGTCTGTAACCTGAAGCGTCTGTAACTTGAGGTACCAATGTACACAGTTGTTACCAATTGTTTCCCACGTCCATCTTCTCTCATGGATAGACACCGACTATGGGGCTGTTGCTTTTCATAGCACAGGGTGCCTTATATTCCTGAACGAAGTGTTATTTCTCCTGAAAATACTATACATAGCCCAATAACCTCCAATCCATCCTTGCATGCACTGGTGCCTTACACACCCCTGAGGTAAGGGAAAACCCACCTAAAAATCACAGCACCGATGTTACTTTCACCTGCCCACACACAGGAGTTCCCCCAACATATTTTATTTATTTGTATTTACTTATCAAAGTATTTATATATCGCCCACTCAGGGTGTTGTGCAGTAATACAGAAGATAAACAATTAAAAGAGTACAGAACAATCCTGAAAATAACTATCTGCTCAATAGAATTGTAAACAAATGCATAGGCCTGAAAGCATTAAAAGGTCATCTGAAAATCCAATGTGAGGTTGCCTGCTGAATCTCTGCTAGAAAAGTGTTTCACAGCAACATTAAATGCCTAACTTCCCATTGAGGGCAGCCAAGCCTCCATAACACAGGAGACAACTAACAGGGAACCTCCAGATAATCTCAGCAATCAAGCTCAGTGATTTTCTTTGAAGGCTGTCCATTTCCCTTCCAACATCAAATTATAGGAACATCTTGATCCTCGTTCCCTCGCAAGCAGCACACATAGCACCCAAAACCACTATGTGCTCACTAAATTGTACTATTGGTGCATAGTGAGGAATCTCGTTTCCCATTTCTCAGATCTCACAGCAACTCCTCCTTCCTCCCCCCCCCCCGCCAAATGATTCACAAATCTAAGGATAACATCCAATTTTCCTCCAAATGAAACAAGTTTTATATCTTTGTGGAGGATGTTTTGCACAGTTAAAAAGTGGTACAATCAGTCTTGGTTCACTGATAAATGAATCCACGTAAAAGATTGTGAGCCAAGAAGCTCACATACACGACTGACCAGTTATCTAGGGGATATTCACAACACAAGCACATAATTTTCTTGGAAGTTTATGGGTGTAATCCAAACGTGAACACCTCCGAGTCTCAAAGATTTCAATGGGAGATTTAATCTGACTTGACAATTGATAAAAGGGATTCACTTTAAACGAGACAGCTTGTTACAGAGCAAGCTATGTCTCTACATTAACTTGTCTCTTAAGATGTGAGCAAGTTAAAATGAATAGGAGATACAAAGTAAGCAAGTCCACTTCATTCAGAAGAGAAGGTGAAAGTAACACTAAGTAAATATTAGTTTGAGAGAACATCACTTCCAATTCTGGTAAGATAACTAGCCAGATTATTACTAGGTTTAAACATATGAAATCGCTGGCCAAACTGTGAGATGGACCACTAAGTGTTTGTAAAATGTTTAGCATCCCATGAATCCTCTGTAGAAGAGGAGTTTGGATTTGATACCCCGCTTTATCATTACCCTAAGGAGTCTCAAAGCGGCTCACAATCTCCTTTCCCTCCCCCCCCCACAACAAACACTCTGTGAGGTGAGTGGGGCTGAGAGACTTCAGAGAAGTGTGACTAGCCCAAGGTCACCCAGCAGCTGCATGTGGAGGAGCGGAGATGCAAACCCGGTTCACCAGATTACGAGTCCACTGCTCTTAACCACTACACCACACTGGCGCTGTAGGCAAAGATAGCTATATTAACAGGAAACCCTGTGCAGTCCATTTTTAACTCAGTGTTAGTTATTTTCCTGGAACATTTTTATCCCAGAGGGTTAAGTCTGGAAACCTTGACACATATATTAAATCGTATATATGCAGCTAAAGTAATGTTAACCCTTTTAAAAAAAAAGGCAACTGGAATGAGGCTTTTAATAAGCACCATCTGTATTAGGTAGAATGCTGTGGGCATCTTACTGGCACTTCCAACCTTATGAAAAAAGAAAAAGAACAAACACAGCTGTACCGCACCACCTTTCCAAACAAAGGTTTTTAAAATAATAATGTATCACAATCTCAGTCTCCTTGTTCTCTCAGCTGACAGGTTTCGATGCCTGAACAGGGGCACTGAACCTTTCCAACTTGGACCCTTCCAATAAGCAAAAAGATGGCTTTCTGTGCCATCTCTTCTGCTTTGAAAAGCAAAATAAATGGCTTTCGGTAGCTCCAAGACGTAGGACCAAGAAGATTCTTGCTGCATCTCTTTCCTCCTCTTCCCCTTAAACTTGACGTTCTCTTTTGCTGTCTGAATGATGTTCATGTGGCTGTTTCCTAATGTCTGGCTTTGGGTTCACGAAGGCAGCTTTCTTTTGGAATCCCGGAGTATGCCAACAGTTGGAATGCTCAAAATGAAGGAACTATATCCAGGAAAGGAAACCTTAACCAATTAGATATTTGATCTACGCTATCTAAAGTAGTGCCAGAGGACAGAATAGAAACTGCACAGAAAGGCAACTTGCCCTTGCCCTTATCTTTCCTACCTATTCTTGTCACAGGCAGTTCAATAGGTAGAACTGCAAACAATGGCTGATAGGTGCCTTGTGAACCCAACGCCAACTTCAAACGTACAGTGCAACACAGAAATTGGCTTAACCAGTCAGTAATAAAAACAGGGGCAGTGATTGGCACAAAACGCTATTACCCTCTCAGAGAACTCCTCAGCCAGGGTGAGACCAGTCCTGCTAACTAATGCACTGGAAGTCTCCACCAAGGTGCAGCAAATCATACATCTTTAGAAAGGTAAAGCTTACAAGTTCAAAATTACCTGTTTCAGACCAAGGAAACCAAAACAGTCAGCTATTTCTAGGATGGGGAAAACATGTCCATCAGCCCTTCCACACAGCACATTATTACCTATATCCTACTTCCTGCAGTTCTCTCATAACAAGTGAATCTTGCACAAGATGACTGATTGTCAATTTTGTCATGGTGAGCAAAGATTAATGCAAAGGACCAGGTGATGGCTAGCAAAGGTCTTCTGAGGTTGTTTTACACACCCTTGAGCTCTTTGGAGGAAGGAGTAAAATGTAATTAAGCAGCCAACTAAATTCTAGCTCAGTGGTTTTGTTTATGGAAAATATTTTATACAGTTCTTTTGATTCCACCACCTACACCAGTTCTCTCAAAATTAAGTACCAATGTGAAATAGAAATAGATCCCCTCAATAGAAGCATAAAGTAACCAGGTAAAACAATACCAACTGGATAATAAGGTTTGAAATCAGCAAACAGTGGCAGTCCAATAAAATACATCATTTGTATCTATTCTTTGATACATGGGGCAATTTCAGACCGCAAGGAGGAAAGTTTAAATAGGTTGCAAAATCACTCAATAAATTAACAACTTTTCAGTCTAAATGCTATACTGGGCTATTGCTCAAGCAAATAGTATACCTATTTGCCAATTGCACCATTTGGCACAATTTTTGTAATCAACAACACTTTCAGTCATGTCCCTCATGAATGAAAGTCTAATGTGAATCTAACTAGTTTAGAAAGTAAAATTAATTATAAATATATTATTTCAAACACTTTTCCTTAGCATAGAAGCTGTGCTTCAATTAAAAAACCCCACAACATATGGAAGTGCCAGTTATTTATTAACACAAGCAGGGTTCACAGAATTGCTATCCCCTAACATAATGGTAGCAATATGGTGTCATCACACACTGCTACACAGAAAAATTATTTAGCTCAAAAGCTCTGACTGCTAATTTTTAAATATTATTATTAATCTGCCCAAATAAAAGTTGGACCATATGGCTTGTTGTTTTCATTAGTCAGTGCTCTAATTTAGCAACAGTGAAAAGCTGGCAAAATACGAGTCTCTGAAAACCAACGTAAAACATATTTGAGAGAATTTTGTAAGAGACCGCTCAAGGCAGATTTCTTTGATAACAATTCTTACTTCCTACATTAGAATTCTGGTCAGTGTCACAGTGAGCATGACAGAAAACAAGAGGCAAGAGAAAATACAGAACATTTTTCATTTTTCGACTCTAGGGGATTAAAGTTACTGATGTGAAAATGTTCAGTTTTGTCTCCCAGCAGGAATGGTGTTTTGCACAATCACACACAAAGGAGAGGTAGGGAGAAAAGACACTAATACTTAGGAGAGCCTTCTAATTTTTGCTATGAAAATTTAACTATCTACATGTAGGACTCTGCAGTTTCCAGACACTGCAACCGTATTTATTCTCCCCAAAGGGAAATATGACCAGATGAAGAAGTGAAGCACATCCAATGTGGGTCCAAGATGCTTCATTGAGAGTGCCCAAATTGCTAGGATTGGTTCCTGAGATTCTCAGTTCACACTTCTGAGGAAAGAAACTATGGCATTTTTCAACTACAGCAACTACTTGGGGAAACTCAGTAACTAATAAAATGAAGCGCCACCGTGAGCACAAAAGAATTGGACCTACCTTCAGCTGAAAAAGGCAAGCCACCAAAAACGTGATAAGCAACAATTGCTGCTGCCTCTCTAATGGATGCCTGTCTAAATGTTCAATAGCAGACATCATGTGTCCCATTTTATATAGAATTCATCCATCATTAAATAATACAGTCCAACAGACACCCCTATTCAGCACAGCATAGTGAGTGTTATTGTTGTTTTAACCATCATGGTCATATCAACCACAGAAAATAATAATAAAAACTATTATTATTATTATTATTATTATTATTATTTACAGTAATACCCTAAACCTCACTCTTAGTCTTGTTTATAATAACTTTGTTTTGCTTAGCTTGAGCTCAATGAAGTTCACAAAATTACTTTTGATCACATTCTGTTTTTCTGCTGAAGAAAATGGGAATCTCAAAACTCATAGTGTCAACTAATGTTGGATTCTTGTAGTATAGATTTGATGTGGGCATAAAGTAATACTATAATCCCTTATACAATGAGTTAAAAATTCTTTTGAATGGTAGCTGAACTAAAAGTGAAAAAAGACAAAAAAATAGACCTCAGTATGTGCATTTTAAATGTGCACCTAGAATACTTTTTATAACTAAGTTTTAAAATGCTTATTTTAAATGAACTAAATAAACTAAGGCTTGGAACAAAAAGTCAATTGACATTGGTTGAACCTAGATGCAAATATGCCTAATTGTGTCCTCTTGAATATACAGGATTGATTTCTCTTCCTGCTGCTTTTATACCTCTAGTCTAGAACCTCCCATTGTGATAGAAGAAGAAGAAGAAGAGTTTGGATTTGATATCCCGCCTTTCACTCCCTTTAAGGAGTCTCAAAGCGGCTAACATTCTCCTTTCCCTTCCTCCCCCACAACAAACACTCTGTGAGGTGAGTGGGGCTGAGAGACTTCAAAGAAGTGTGACTGGCCCAAGGTCACCCAGCAGCTGCATGTGGAGGAGCGGAGACGCGAACCCGGTTACCCAGATTACGTGACTACCGCTCTTAACCACTACACCACACTGGCTCTGAAATAGTGAAATAGTTCCATTTCACTTCAGCACACACTTTGCAAAGGGAGTAAACACCTCTTCTGCAAGCTCAAAGGGATAGCAGTTCTGCTAACACTATTTGCTTTAACTAAGCCAAAAACTACTACAGTGTTATCATTATTTTTACCAGCAGGCTCAGTCTTCTGATGACAGCAATGACGGCATTGTAGATGAAAGCACAACTTCTAGAACACAAGAGTCAGAAAACAACCATACTCCAAGAGATTGGTGAATACAAAAATAAATATATAAAATTGCGTCATCCCCTTTTCTTCTTTATTCTGAGGTAATTCACAAAAGAGAGACAGGCACTCAATCCTGCTAGAACCTCCACATGGATGGAAACAGGTTTCCACATGTGTATTCCTTACTGGATGAGGAACTATGTACAGTGGTACCTCGGATTACAAATGCTTCGGGTTACAAACACTTCAGGTTACAAATTCCACTAACCTGAAAGTAGTACCTCGTGCTGAGAACTTTGCTTCAGGATGAGAACAGAAATTGTGCGGCAGCAGGAGGCCCCATTAGCGAAAGCGCACCTCAGGTTAAGAACGGTTTTGGGTTAAGAACGGACCTCCGGAATGAATTAAGTTCGTAACCCGAGGTACCACTGTATATCCCTCATTTGTGCCACTGCACACATTGCTCTCCTCTCCAATCCAACAGCCTGGGCTCTGCACATGCCGCCCTTTATAGAAAGCTAAAATTCCACGTAAATAAATAAAGGTACTGGCTGCATTCAACTATTCCTGCCTCCCCTTCTCCAAACCCATTTTATTGGATCAAGGCAATCTTCCTACAATGCCTGCTACTTCTAAGAAAATAATACTTAGGAGTTGCCACAGTTACCATTATGGTCATGCACTTAATTCTGCTGATTAGAATTGGGGAGTATACCTAGGAATAAGCAGCTGCAGTATTTTGCCCCTTTCAAAGATACAAACTGCCAATGTTTTTCCTACAGGATAAGTAAACTTGGCTGCTGCTACTGTGTCATTAATCCTGCCAGGTCCCTGCAGACTGAATGAGCATAAGCTGGCCATACCATTTTAAAATTCTTTTTAACTTTCTGGGGTAAGGCTGCACTTCAGGAGCCAGTCACTTCAATGATTATCTGTATTTTATTTCTATTTTTTAACGGTTTATGCTTTACATGGCCCCGATACTTTATTATGCAGTGGTACAGAAATCCTTTTGTAAATAAATAAATAAATAAATAAATAGAGGAAAGAGAGCACAGCACTCTGTATGCACTCAAATGAAGTTTTAATTCATTCCTGATGGCTAGTAAAAAAATACTAAGTCCAGTCACAATTTGTGTATTCCCTAGCAATTTACCCTTCCATAACCATTCTGCATGGAACCTTTGCATCTTCTACTACTTCAGTTGCTAAAGATTGCCACTGTCATACTATGTATTACTCACACCAAAACTTAGCATTATCCACCAAGACCCCAGAGGTTGGGGGGGGGGGAGAGAGAGAGAGGAAGGAAGGAAGGAAGGAAGGAAGGAAGGGGAGGAGGCGGAGGTGGCGGAGGCCTTCCAGCAATCTCATCTTAGGCTCATTTGAACCCTACTAAAAAAAAAATGGGGAAAGCACCCCTTCTAGAAAGATACTGGCTGATACATCTCTACAGATTGCAGACTACACCCAAAAACAAAATAATAAACATGTATTTGAGGCAAGGAAACATTGGCAAGGAAGCTTAATTAACAAAAGAAAAGACATCTGTTCCTGAGGTTCATCACTCTTGGAACAGAGTGGCATGGATCAGCCTCTGGAAGAACTGAAGAAAACTGAATTACAGTGGCATCAAGCAATCTCCAGGGCAGAATGTGGAACCTGTGGAGCAGTTTCCTGAGCAGAAGATGAAACCTCCTGGGAAGATTACTGAGCCAACTGGGGGTACTTTGTACGCCCACTTATAGGAAAAACACCAAATGTTAAAGGTCTTTTTTAGCTTTTTACAAAGGATCCGAGCTTGTACCTGAATGACATTTCACAACAAAAGACATGGGTGGAGAATTTCTAGAACATCCTGAGTTGTGCTAATTAACTGTCACGCTGTAGGGCGAAAGCCCAGCCAGAGACAACCCCTCTTGCCCATTCAGTCTATTTCTAGCAAAGTGCTCTTGCCTTTGCTGAAAGAGGTGATATTCTAAGTTCTCAGGAAATGCAAAAAGGGATACTCTTGACCTAATTAACACAGTCGATTAGCAGCGTGCCTTCATCTTTCTGAAAGGAGATACACTTGGACTTCTCAAGAAATGCAAAGGGATGCTTTATTTAATTAAGGTGGGGCTTGTTTGGTAGTTGATACTCATTTATTCCTGATGAGGAATTAATGGCTGAATTAGGGCAATCAGTTGCATTAGGTATGGTCCTGGATTCTGCAAATAACGGGCAAGGTACAGCCTCCTGCTCGTGACTGCCATATGCTGGGATTATTGCTGATTCCCTTTCCACTATAATTATACTTTCACTGCTCAAAGCACAGATAAATTTACACGGATTGGGGGAACCTGCAGGGTTCCAACTGAGCCCAGCTTTTCTGCAGTGGGTGGGTGAAGCCTCCTATAGTTTTCAACATAAATGGTAGTACTGCTAGACTTGGTCACACACAACATTTTTATGATAAGCCAATGAACTCTATGGAAACTGTTCTAAATCAGGTTCCAGTAGATTTTCCATGAGAAAGGCGAGCGCATGGAACAATCCAGAAATGCATCTGTTTGCCTTTACATAAATCAGATCTGTGTTGTGCAATAAAAGAAGAAAATTAAACAGACAAAAAATGACAATGTTCAGTGACTAATTGTATTATGTTTCCTTTTTGAGCTTTGCTTTTTATCAGCCTGACTGGCTTGTTTGAGTATTTCGAAGGGGGAACCCTCTCCTACAGAAATTATGGTAAGCTTCTAAATCATATGCAGAAATGTAATAACAGACAGAAAGTGTCATATTATTACTAAACATATCACTTTGAATGATGTTGCTAAGATGTAATTTGCTCTTGTTCAGAACACATTTTTTTAAAAAAACAAAACACTAATGTGAATGACTTGATGAATTTACCAGAATATTTAACAGATGTCCCAAGCTCACATTTGAATAATTTTTCCAGTATGTTTGTGCGAGAGAAAAAGAACATTCCCTTTTGGGCGCCCATATTCAGCATATTGTAGCAAATTCACATGTCGGACCAAAAATTTCCACTGTCTAATCTAAACTGACAAAACATCTATTTATTTCCTGCAGCATTTCATGTATACCAAAGGGTAGCATCTGTTTATGAAAGTCTTGTATGTCTGCTAAGGTAAAGGTACAATCTATTCTTTTTCCTGCTGCCACAGGTAATAAAATTCACTAAAAGCAACCAGGAAAAAACTTTAAAAGGTGGGTGGTGGTGATGATGATGTCACTAGTCCCAAGGGTTTGTGCTTAAAGAGCTTTACTTTCCTACTAACGCCCCAAATTTCACGGGGCTTCTGTATGTTGACTTCTGCATAGACCCTGGCTTGACTTGGCCCCAGCCCCATCGTGCTATACACAATGCATACCAGGGTTTCAGAACCTTATGGACTGCAATCACAAGATCCTTATCAGGACAGTTGAGCAGGGCTATCCACCTGTCAATCACATCATGTCAGTCATCATGATCTCACGTGTCAAACACACAGCTTTGCAAGCCTCTCCTACCCCTTTAAATCCCCAGTCTGGGATGTTTAAAAGAGTCCTGCATGAACAATCGTTCCAAAGGCAGTTACTTAATTATTTATTTTTTATATATTGTAATTTTATGTTGTGAACTACCCTGAGATCTACAAATGAAGGGCGGTATACTAACAACAACAACAACAGCAACAACAACAATAGCAACAGCAACACTAATAAGAATTCCTCTCAGGAGCAGAATATCTGGAGAAGGAAGATCAGCTGCGTGCAGGCATTTTAAAGGAAAAGTGCTCTTTGAAGAGGAGAGCGAGGAAGAAGCTAGTATTTTACAAGCACCATTAAGCTCAAGAGAAGCCTGTTTCACAGCAGATCTGCTTAAAAAGTGGAGGGGAAAGAAACTGTTTTTGCAGATCCGCTGTGAAAGAGGCTTCCCTTGAGTGCAGCGATGCTTGTAAAATACCATGGGGAGGGAGCAGTCATGTTGCGAGTCCTGAACAGAAGACTAACAAGATGGTTCTTTCTTGCCTGGCTGCCAGGGGTGGGGGGAGGGTTAGAGAGGGAAGAAGCTGAAATGTTGCAATCCTTGCCATGCTCAGGAGAAGCTGCTTTCACAGAAGACCTGCAAAAAGCAGAGGGAAACTCCAGATGCAAGACTAGCTGCACAAAGGAGGCAGGGAGCTTTCGGACAGCCCTTGCTGTGCATGTTTGAACTGAACAGGATTTAACCCTGGCTCATCAGCTGCGATGAAATCGTGCAGCCATGGCTGTGCAGGCACACAGCCAATGCAGATTTTAACCCTGTCCTCCACCCAGTGATGTCAACTGATGAGCTGGTGGGTGTTTGGGGGGGGGGGTTCCTCACAAGCCAAACAGGACCCCCTATTGGACCAAAATTGGTCCATGACCTGGAGGTTCCCCACCGTAATGCCTAATGTATGTCCTATATTTTAAATATCATTTTAATTATCTACACCAGAGGTTCCCAACTGGGGGTCCACGTAACTCACCCAGGGGGTCTATGGAACCATTCACATAGCAAAAAAGAGATACCTGCTGTGATGGGATGATTAGCTGCTTGTGCGTAAAATCGTGCTCCCTCAGAGTTTGTGCGGCTCCACAAACCTCTGTGTGTGACAGAGCTCCTCAAACATGTCTGCTCTAGTCACTCGTAGAGTCTGACAGTGGCTGTCTGCGGAAGCGCTTCCAGCATAGAAGCTCCTTAACGGAAACGCGTCTCCTGGACTCACGACGTGGCAGCTTCCGGTGAAGCATGGGTCTCCCTATGGGAGCTTCTGACACCTCCCCGCTGTTCTCGCTGGACGTGTCCCTCATCCCTCCCTCTTCCCTGCTAGTTCCTGCTTTGGCTGCTGCGTCTCTCTCAGCATTCCTGAGATCCTCCTCCAGAGTACCCTCTCTCCCCCTGCTGGTCCCTGCTTTAGCTGCTGACTCCCTCCCAGCCTCTGTGAGCCCTTCCACCTCCCTTTCCTCCGATGTCAGTTCCCTGACATCCACCTCCCCTCCAGGGCCCCCTTCCCCCCCGCCCATACTCTCTCCTCTGGGCGGTGAGGAGATAAAACCCCGAAAAGAATCCTCTTCATCTTCAGACGTCTCGAACATTTCCCGCCATCGGTCTTCGTTCCGGCTCGCTGAATCCTCCTCCTCCTCGGAATCAGAGAACCCCTCCAACTCTTCTTCTTCGTCGGTGGTGGCAAAGTATTCCCTCCTGAACCTCGCCACTGGCTGAGGTTTACGTGGGAATCTCTGATGAAAAGTTTCTATTAAAACCTCGTCATCTACATCCTCTGCCATGACCCAGGTGTTTTCCGACTCCGGCTCCCCTTCCCACATTACCAAATACTCTACTTGATCTCCCTTCCACCTGGAATCGAGAATCTCCGCTACATGGTAGCTGTGTTCCTTCTCCTCCATTGCTGGTCCCCTATTGACCCTCCCTTCTCTGTCCCCTTTATACGGTGACAGCAACGACCTGTGGAAAACTGGGTGCAACTTCATGTGGTTCGGTAACCGGAGTCTGAAAGCCACTGGGTTGACCTGCTGCGTGACTTCAAATGGGCCCAGCCTTTTGGGTCTTAACTTCTTACAACCCCCTTTGAATGGTAACCCTTGGGTTGACAGCCACACCTGGTCCCCCACCCTAATGCTTTCACCTTCCCTTCTGTTTTTGTCTGCCTGCCTCTTATATTCCTCCTTAGCCCTGTTTAAGTTAAGTTGGAGCTGGCGATGGATCGCTTCCATTTCTTCAACGAACTGTTCTGCAGCTGGAACGCTCCAGTTCTCCCCTTCCCCCCCTGGGAAGGCTCGGGGATGGCACCCGTGATTAGCCAAAAAGGGGCTCATCCCCGTGGACACGTTCTCTGCATTGTTGTAGGCAAATTCTGCCAACGCCAGCTTCTCCACCCAATCATTCTCTCTGTCATTCACATAACACCTCAAATATTGCTGGAGGACACCATTAGCTCTTTCCGCCTGCCCGTTGGTTTCTGGATGCCGGGCAGTTGAGAAATTAACCTCTACATGCAGTAAGCTCATGAGCTTCCTCCAGAACCTGGAAGTAAATTGTTTCCCTCGGTCTGAAACCACCCTCAAGGGGGCGCCATGCAACCTAAACACATTTTCTACAAACAATTTAGCGGTTTCTTCTGCTGTGACCGCATGGGAGCAGGCTATAAAGTGGGCCATTTTGGTTAATAGGTCTACCACAACCATGATGGCTGTTTTCCCTCTGGACCTTGGCAGATCAGTCATGAAATCTATTGCCACTGTTTCCCATGGTCTTTCAGGTGTGGGTAGTGGTTCTAATAAACCTGCCGGTGCCCGCCTCTCCCCCTTGGCTCGTTGGCATTGGTCACACCCTCTCACATACTCCCGCACATCTTCCCTGACCTTGGGCCACCAAAATTCCCTGGTAACCAGCCACATGGTTTTGTGTTGCCCAAAATGCCCTGCTGTGGGGCTATCGTGCAGTTGCTTGAGTACCTTCTCCCTCAATTCACCTTCAGGTATATATAACGCTCCCTTGTAGTACAACGCCCCATTTCTCTCCTCAAAACCCCCGGGTTTGTCTCCCTCCCTCCTGAGACCCCTGAGTTTGTCCTGGGCGTATTCATCATGCACCGTACCCTCTACCAATTCCCTTTGCCCCACCAATGCCGCCCCACACACCCAACGGTCCTCTGGAATGACATGGGTCTCTTCGGGTGCTCCCTCCCCCTCCAAATATTCAGGTTTGCGTGAGAGAGCGTCCGCCCTAACGTTCTCTGGGCCTGGCACGTAACAAATCTCAAAGTTAAATTTGGAGAACTCCTGGGCCCATCTCAACTGCCGTTGGTTGAGCACTCGCGCAGTTCTCCAATACTCTAGATTCTTATGGTCCGTGCACACTTGCACCTTATGTTGTGCACCAATTAGCAGGTGCCTCCATCTCCGGAAAGCCTCATGAATAGCAAGAAGTTCCCGGTCGTACACCGTGTAGTTCCTCTCGGATTTCTTCAGCTTTCGCGAAAAGAAGGCACACGGTCGCCACTCTGACTCCTCCTTCCCTGGCTGCAGAAGAAGAAGCACCGCCCCTATGGCTCTGTCAGATGCGTCTGTTTCGACCCTCAGCTTTTTTTGTAAATCCACATGCAGAAGTTGTCCTTCAGAGGCGAAGGCCCTTTTCAGTTCCTCAAACGCTCGCTCCGCCTCCGCAGTCCAAACAAACTTCTTTTTACTGCTGAGACAGTCCGTAATGGGCGCCGTCAGGTGGGCGAAGTTTCGGATGAACTTACGATAAAAGTTTCCAAACCCTAGGAACCTCTGCACATCCTTCTTGGTTTTGGGTGTTTTCCATTCCAGCACTGCCTGAACCTTGCCAGGATCCATGGCCAATCCCTTGTCTGACAGGAGGTACCCCAGGAATTCCACCTCCTTGGTATGAAACTGACACTTCTCCAGTTTCACCCACAGCCTGTTGGCTTGCAGCCTGCTCAACACTTCTCTGACGTCTCTCACATGTTGCTCCTCATTCTCCGAATACACCAACACATCATCTAGGAAGGCCACGCAATTCTTGTAGAGCAAAGGACCCAGTACGTGGTTCATAAACGATTGAAAGCACACTGATCCTGCTTGTAATCCAAAAGGCATAACGAGATATTCAAATGCCCCCAAAGGGGTGAACATGGTGGTTTTCCATTCATCCCCTTTCCTTATACGTATCAGGTTGTACGCCCCCCTTAGATCCAGCTTTGTAAAAATCTTTCCCTTCCGCACCCTGGTCAAAATATCATCAATCCTGGGCATAGGGAAAGCCACTGGTTCTGTCACTGCATTTAACCGCCTGAAATCACATACAAGTCTCGGCTTGTCCGTGTGCTTTTTATCCACAAAAAACACTGGGCTACCCCCCGCTGCTTTGGACTCTCTGATGAAGCCTCTCTTCAGGTTCTTGTCAATGAACTCTCGCAACTCCTGCATTTCTCTGTCTGACATGGCATACAACTTGCCTACAGGAAGCTGTGCTCCAGGGAGTAAATTGATCTGGCAATCAAAGGGCCTATGCGGGGGTAGTTGGTCAGCTTCCTTCTCGCTGAACACGTCGCTGAGATCTGCATACTGTGGTGGTACCTTCACCTTCTCCATTACTTCAGTCCCTGCTAGGGTGGCTTGGGCCCCTGCTGAACCCTTTTCCCCTTTGCAGTGTTCTAAGCAATGTGCTGACCCAAAGGAAACCACTCTTTGATGCCAGCCCACCAGCGGATCATGTAGCGCTAGCCAGCTCATTCCCAAAATAATGGGAGCGCCTCCCAAGGTGGCCACATTAAACGCTATCAGTTCTGTGTGCCTTGCCACCCTCATTATCATTGGGACGGTCTGCAAGCTGACTCCTCCTCCCAGCAACTCCCTGCCATCGATCGTGGTCACCTGCAGGGGGTTGCTTAAAGGGATCGTCTGTATCTGGTGTTCAGCAGCAAACTCCTTGCTCATAAAATTGCAGGAGCTGCCTGAGTCCAACAGCGCCTTTATTTTTAGGGGGTGTCCATTTTGCAGCTCTAGCGACACTTCAATCACTAGAGCAGGTTGAGGAGCTTCTGGCACGGGCACTTTCACTGCTCTTTGGCCTGGCTGCAGTGCCCCGACTGTGGCAACCAGGCGTTGGCTTTTACCTGCTCCGTTTCTCCCTGCTCTCCTCCCTCAACAGCTCCCACCATCCCTTGCCATTCCTTCCTCTGGGGGCAGACTCTGGCAAAGTGGCCTGGCTGTTGGCAGAGATAGCATTTCCGGGCGCCCTTTCCCTCCTTCTTAGCCCCCTCACTGGGCTTTGAAACTGTGCGCGCGCGCGCTGTTCCGATTTCCATCGGCTCTGCCGGCGGGAAAGCTGGCTCAGGAATGTCTGGAATGCGGAACTCCTTCCAACGTTCCCCTCTCCCTTCCCGCCTCTCCAAGGCTCTTGCCTCCTGGCGCGCTCCTATGGTCAGCGCAGATTTGGTCAGCTGATCCATAGACACCGCCCTGGGGCTCCGGGACAGTTCGTCTTTCACAGCCGAAGAAAGACCTTCTTCAAATAGCATCTGAATGGGTGCCGCCGATAAATCCCACCCCAATCTGTGAACCAGCATGGTAAACTCAGTCCAGTACTCACGGACAGATCGGCTTCCCTGCTTGCAAGCCATTAGCTGTCTGCGCACCACCCCTTCCTCAATATCGCTGGAAAACATGATATCCATTGCACGAAAGAACTTCATAGTGTCCTTTAAGACGTCATTGTGCGTTGCCATCCGGGGCCTAACCCAGTCCCTGGCCCCCCTCTCAAGATGCCCAATCACGAACGCAACTCGCGATTCCTCATCAGGGAACTCATCAAACTGCACATTAAGGGCATATTGCATCTCTGTCCTAAAGGCATGGTAGTCCTTGGGGTCCCCCCCAAACTTCTGCACCAATCCTGGTACCTTTCTGGGGAACTGGGTGGCTCTCCCCTTCTTGTCTGCATCCTGAGCCCTTCTCTCCTCAAGCCTCGCCGTCTGCAGCGCAAGTTGGACTTCCAACGCTCGGTATCTTTCTTCCAAGCTTGGACCAGCTCCAACCCCTGCTCCTTCGGTTCCGGCTGGGTCGCTCATGATGCTTTCTCCTGCACAGGCAGCGTACAGAGACTGTCAGACTGCTGTGATGGGATGATTAGCTGCTTGTGCGTAAAATCGTGCTCCCTCAGAGTTTGTGCGGCTCCACAAACCTCTGTGTGTGACAGAGCTCCTCAAACATGTCTGCTCTAGTCACTCGTAGAGTCTGACAGTGGCTGTCTGCGGAAGCGCTTCCAGCATAGAAGCTCCTTAACGGAAACGCGTCTCCTGGACTCACGACGTGGCAGCTTCCGGTGAAGCATGGGTCTCCCTATGGGAGCTTCTGACACCTCCCCGCTGTTCTCGCTGGACGTGTCCCTCATCCCTCCCTCTTCCCTGCTAGTTCCTGCTTTGGCTGCTGCGTCTCTCTCAGCATTCCTGAGATCCTCCTCCAGAGTACCCTCTCTCCCCCTGCTGGTCCCTGCTTTCGCTGCTGACTCCCTCCCAGCCTCTGTGAGCCCTTCCACCTCCCTTTCCTCCGATGTCAGTTCCCTGACACCTACCATAGATATATCAAAATTTTCAAAAGTAGGGGGTCCATGGCTTGGCTTTGGAAAAACAGGGGGCCTAATTGCGAACCACTGGTCTACACATTTAGCTAATTGCGAACCACTGATCTACACATTTAGGATTCCTTGTAGGATACTCTGCACATCTCTCTTAAAAGTACCCAATCTTTTATCATTTATAGTTCTGCTGCCACTACTGATTTCCATTCAATACATTTATTCACCTTTAACCATTCACACACATGGTAACTGCCTTGGGATAAGCAGAGCAATATACCAGTGCTGAAGATCCCTTCTGGTGGGGGACAAGTCATGCTCCTTCTGTGGTCGTTTGTCCACCTTTGGTCCCCACCCTGCAGTCAGCTTTCCTTTCCTTTGGGCCACGTCAGCAAGGGTGAGAGGGTTTTTTTTGTCATCTGGGCAGCCCAGGACCCCCATACAAACAGCCCAGGCTTGCACCCCAGGGAGGTCACTCTGGTGCTGCTAATGCAGCCATTTGACTTCACCCCCGGAGGTACACTCCATTGTTTCGAGACGGATGGATGCCAATAAACTGCCTGAAAGGGAAATAAGTTGATAGAAAACTTCTTAAACCTACAGTAATGTCATAAAGCTTATAGCAAATAGTAGACCAAGTATTCTATCATACCTGCAAGTCGGAATATTTCCCTTCCAGCTAGAACCCTTATTTAGTCAAAGACCTAGTTTCTACAGGAATTCTGAACCTTATTGGCCTGAAATTATGAATCAATAGGTTTGAATGGAACATTAATTAAAGGACCAATCAGAAACTGACCATTCTGGATACTCCAGTCTCATATATAAAGGGGGGTTCAAATGTTTTTCTTGAAACTCCACAAGTTACATATTCACTTCCTTAACAACAGTTTTAACTGCCACTTAACAGGCTGGTGAGCTGAACCCATTTTTGTATCTCCTTCTGGCTCCAGCCAGAAGTAACAGGTAGTGGTTATTTGTCCTCCTCCTCCCTTTCACATTTAACTTTTCATACCAAGCACTCTTTACATCATCAGCAGTTTTCTTTCATTTAAACTTTACCTTCTCAAAATTATAGTTTCTTCACAGGATACATGTTTCCAGCCCCAGTCCCAAATATGGTAAAGAAGTCCAAATATCTAATTTCTTATGAACAGGATTTTTAGCTGACATTTTAGGGAATCATGGTTATTTGATGGCTAAAGGAAGAAGAGATGGTATTGTGAATACAAATGTTCAAGCCTACAAATTCTTAACATTATACGGAAAGAAATGGATATAAATAGAAATGATCCAGTATCAGTCCCTCATTGAAATATGGTTCCTTGCTACACTTTTAATTTAATAAACCATCACATATTGCTTATCCTTCACATTTCAGAATAAAAGAGAAATGTTCTTGCTAGTCGAACAACAAGACTCAATGATTACCTGTTATGATTACCTGTTATGAAATCACAATGCTCACACCTGTCAACACATGTCAAGAAACAATATCAAGTACTCAACACTACTGTTGTGTCTGTCAGATTTTTGGCAAGCTTAACTATGTTTACGTGACTCCCTGAAGAGAAAGGAAGCTTGATTTTTCAACAGCAAGTAAAATTTGAGTGGCTTAGAGTATTACATAGCATAGCACACTTGCATCATCTTGCCTTCTGGAAATCAAGAAATTAACATTGCAATTTCTTAAAATATAACTATATTTTATGCAATACGACAAAATAAACAGCAATAATTTAGCAAAAGGGTCAAAAGAATACCAAAACAATTCTCAATACAACCAAAAACATTTTGAAAGGATAATAATGCTAATAATTAGAACTAGCATACGAGCAGGATGACAGTAGAGATTTATCACATATTTCTCTATTTTTTCTCTATTTATTAAAAATATTTATATACCTCTGTATTATAAAAATTTATCACAATGGTTTGCAACAATACAACCATAAAACCATACAGTATAATCAGAAAAAGTTAAAACCAAATTAGAAGTGAAAGAATTTAACAAACATCCATAGACATTTATATCCCACCCTTCTGTTCCAACAGCTCCATTCAGGGGAGTCTAAAATGTCCAAAATTACAATTTCATAAAAACAACAAAATAAATCAAGGGTGAGGGGCCTCTTCTACCCAAGGGCCACATTTCTTCAAGGGCAACCTTTTGTGGGCCACATGTCACTGGTGGCTGGGGCCAGAGGGAAAAGTGGGCACAGCACAGCAACTGATGCAATTCTTACCCTTTATATAGTAGACTACATTCCAACCATTCTAAAGTCAGAATTCTACACAGTCGGTCAAAAGCATTTGAAGAGGGTGTATAGCCATTGATGGACATGGTCTGGGAAGGAGTAACCTGGACAGAGTCCCAAGGACCAGACTAAGAGACTTGGAGGGTTGTATTCTTCCCCTGGGCCAGAGGTTTCTCACCCTCAATAGAAAATGAACCAGGAGACAAGATGGACAGCTAAGTGTGCTCCCCTTGCTCACACTCTCTAGAAATACAGAAGGCCCTCTGGACATTTGAAAACACAGTGCCAAAAATCTAAATATTGTTCAAGCAAATAAAGCCTTTGTTTAAAGGTGCTAAATTTGTTTCCAAAATTGAAATGTGGGGGGGGGGGGATAGACACACTGAGATGGCATGGACAGAGAGAGAGAGTCCCTGCTCAGCACAGTCCTGAGATGAGGGCAGCTCTACACCCTAACTGCACTAACATTCTTCTTGATAGACCACAAATCCTGACCCATTAATTATAGGCTCATTTTTGAGAACAGAGGTGTGAAAAGCTCAGGAGAGGTTCTTTGGAAAGGTTCTTTGCAATTACACAAGGCCAGACATTCATTAAACGATAATGCATTAATCTGTTCACTTAACTACTAATGAAATAAGAAGCAGCCTCTTTCACTAGTTTCTTAATTAAAACAGGTACGTTTCCAATTGTAATTACCTGCAAGTTCCTGTTCACAAGTGTCCACTGATACGACTCTTTCACTGATTCACCATTTTGTTACCAGCATGGATTGAAAATGGATGTATTAAAGCAATTGCCCTGACATCTGACTCTTTTTGTTGTCCAAGAAAACTTCATTTTCAATAGACATCTTTGTCTTTGTTTTCTAAAACATATAATTGCCCGGGGCGTCCTGGACTAAGTGTACATTCAAGAGTAGTCCTACTGGCTGACATTGTATTTACATCTGCCCAATCCTGCCTTCCTGCCTTAAGCTCCAGCTGTTTTCTATTCCTGGGAACATTCCGCTATCTAGATCAAAGCTCCCTACTTTCAACCAAATTCCTGTTAATTTGGCTAAGGTGCTAGCTTTCTGAGTCAATTCTACAAGACTCATAGTGGCCTGAGACCCACTTCTGTGAGTTCTGTTGGTTTATTTGAATATATGACAAGCATGCAGAAGGAAACGTTTCATATACAAAACCAGATATTACTCCCACTAACAACAGTCAGCTCCTAAGTACAGTGGTACCTCGGGTTACAGACGCTTCAGGTTACAGACTCCGCTAACCCAGAAATAGTACCTGCAGCAGCAGGAGGCCCCATTAGCTAAAGTGGTGCTTCAGGTTAAGAACAATTCAGGTTAAGAACGGACCTCCGGAACAAATTAAGTACTTAACCTGAGGTATCACTGTACCATGCAGTGTGGCAACCCCCTCTACCATTGTTTCCTCCTCTGGCAGTCCATTTGGGGGCACTGTAGATGTGGACCCTGAGGTCCAGTTATAATAGGACCACTGCTCAGGACAGGCTAGTAATTTATTCATTTTCCTAAATTAGTAACTTCTGTTGGCTTATTTACAAGGCTGCACTAAATGGTTGGGAATCTTTAGGCAGTCACTTGATAGATGAACTACAATTAACTGCTATTTTTCTGCTTTATTTGACTTTATTTTCTTTAACAATAAGTGGCTGGCCACTGCCTAATGCTGCTGGGAAGGGCCTGAGCTATGCTCTGGACAAATGTAAGGAAAACTGGAATTTCAAAAATGATGAAAACCTAAAATATACTGGAGAGCTACAACAGCACTCTTGGAGTCAGAAGCAAAGAGAAAAGAATGAGTAAAAATTCATTGCAACAAACAAAACCCTATTTTTTTCTTTAACCATCTAGATGATGTGTCAGCCATCATAAAACACTGCATTGCAAATAGCTATAAAATCAAATTATTGTGTTGGGTACACGATAAAAATGAATCATCAGAAATATGTAGACAAAATGCATTCCCAATGTTGTGTGCCTTTATTATTACTCTGATCATTATAGTTTTTCTGTTATAGTTTGGTTGAAAACAATGAATTTTGTCACATCGTAACCCCACTGCCAAAGGAACAGTAGAAGGTAATAATATGTAAGCATTTATAGTACAACGATGCAAGTTTAAGGCAGACTATAAAGGCTGCTCATCATGAACTAAAATTGGATTGTGTAATTGCCACAACCAACAAAGATGATCTCTTAAGGGGGCAATTTGTGATCCACAACTCTAGACAAATCTTTAAAATATATACAATGCTGGAACACCGTCTGCATAAAAATACTGCATTTGACTGTCTTTAACTTATAGCACTTTGAAAAATTCAACTCAGGACAGGAGAAACATGAAAGAAAAATACACGCTTTACAGCTAGCCTTATAGCCAATTGCTATGCTAAGCCAGGGTTGGGAAACCTTTTAGGATCCGCAGGCCATATATGAACAGGTGGGCTGGGCCTATAGAGAGAGCTCACAGGCACACCCAGAGCAAGCAGGATTGCCCTCCCATCGCATCAGCTGATACGGAAGGGGGGGGGAGAGAATCTTGTTTGGTGCAGAGTTTGGGTGCATGACAAAGCTCTCTGCAGGGAGCTCTCTCTCACACACACACAAGCTGCACAGCCAATGCAGGATTAAACCTTCTTCTCTCTACCCATTAGCTAATGGTTTGTGGAAAATGGCCTCATTGGCCAAACTGGACTCCCTAGTGGGCCATGATTAGCCAGCAGGCCAGACATTCTGAACCCCCATGTATGTATCTTGCACAGATATACTACTGGAGAAAGAGGGGATAAACATTATTTCACTCATATGGAAAACTTTGCAAAAATTGTCAACTATATTAGCAGCACAAACTAAGTCTATTTAGTAATTCAGATAAATCACTGAATAATTTCAGGTGTCATACCGAGGGAGAAGATCATGTCAAAATAAAAAGCGATAACAGGTTTGTAAGGATCCTTTCTCTATTCTTCCTTTCTCATGCAGGACTGCCAACTAGTGGTTTTTATCATTTCAGTTCCATAGGGATACAACTTACATTTCTTCATTTATACCACCACCCTCCACCAAACTATGTGGAGCTATCCAGGTGCTGTGTAATAACTGATAAAACAAAGCCAGCAATTGGGACAAATATCCCATTCATCCAATAGGTCAGCTGGGGACCAATGTCAAAACTCCTATACGTAAAATGCAACAACCGCCCTCTACCTGCAGTTTCAAGAATCAACTGAAGATATTTTTGTTCTTACAAGCTTTTGCAGCTGGTTGAATAGATCTCTGTCAGGGGAGACCCTTTTGTTGTTTTTCAATTCATTGGCTGTTGTTATTTCCTGCATTGTTTTTGTTTGTTTTTTTGTTATATTCTGTTCATTGCCTTCAGACATATGTGTGGAAGCAAATTAATTACTTAATAATAGGTCTTAACAGCCAAAGCATATTTTGTGATCTCTCTCCCTCTCTCAGTTGTTTCACCAAATAATATCTAAGTAGGCCTCTCTATGTACACACTGAGGATAAAAAAAGCAGAGGAGATCAGCATGTTGGAAAGCAGCTCCTTACAGTTTAAGCCTGCAATTTGTGAAGACAAAAAGTGATGAGTGGGGGTGGGGTGCTAGAATGTCATCCACTTCACCTAGATAACCACAGCCTCTAATAAGAGTTGTGACTGTGCACATGCTTATGGGGGAATAGTCTCAACCACAGAGGACTTTGCATAGGCACTGGCATAAACTCCTGATGTGATAATGCTCACCTTCCTTTGGCCAATCCAATAAGCTACCAAGTAGGATGGCTCTGTGGACACTATGCCCACATCCAAAGAGCTCTTGGGATATAAGGCAACCTTCTCTGGGGTCCTGCTTCCTAGCTGTTCCCAGAAGGTATAGAGGAGTAGGAGTCATTGGGCAACAACTGCAGACTGAACCTTCTCTCCCCTCTCAGAAGCAGCCTTCTTTTGATACCAATTTTTGAGGGGTAGAGTGGGATAGTACCACGGAAAGCCAGTTCTCAATCACTTATTAGACACGATGACCCTTTCCAACCAGATGCCACCGTAAGTTCTGGACAGCTCCCATTATCTCCAGACCTCACAGCCATGTTGGCTGATTTTGATGGGAATTGTAGTCCAAAACACCTGGATGGTACCAGGTTGGGGAAAGCTACCCTGCACTGATACTTAACAACCTCTTGTTGGCCTTCCTCTGCATTTACATAAGAAGGCCTCCATTTACAAAGGACTGTCATTGCCTGCCAACCCTAATGCCAGATTTTGGAAAAGTAACAGAAGTGGAAGCATTATAACAAGATAAATTAAGAACAACTAAATTACTTAGCAACTAAGGCAGAACACCAACAAATAAATCAAAATAAAATGTACAAGGGTACAGTGAGCAATTATAATTTCCTAAAGAATAGAAGCTTTCAAAGAGGTTATTTAGGTTCATGATATTCTCCTAGCAAAATGTAGCCACCAAATAGTGTCCTTGCCACTGACGGATGCATTCAATTATTTTAACATCAAATTTGAAGATGTTGTGTTGGGCAACTTAGGCACTTAAGGCATAATGCAGTGCATTCTCTGCCTACAAAACAATTAATTCTGCTGCCTCTTGTTCTCAACCAACACTTCCACTCCCACAGTCTGTTGTAATGCAGGTGGCACAAATGAATTTCAATTATTTTTGTGCTTTGTTGTTCAGAAAGTCCATTTGGACCATGGCCTACTGACACACTAAGCTAAATATCCATACATATTAGCAAAAGGAAATGTTCCACAAAAGAACAGCAATGTCATTACTCTTTGTTAAGAGATAATATAGAGAGTGTTTATTTTGTGAACCAGGGAGACTCTGCTTAACAAACGATCATGTGTTTAAAAAACAAAATTATAAATATGACATTGAAGCCCACTGGGCTGTATACTACATTATTTTACAGCTGCTCTTTGATATTTATCATCACACAACATAGTAAATGAAAATTTTCCTCCCAGTTCTGTTAAGCATTAGTTTAGACTTAAATTATGTGAGATAATGTGAAACATGTTAAGTGTAATCAGCTAAAAAGAAACACAATCACAGGGAAAAATTACTTCAACATTGGCAGGAGCAAGAAAGTCCATAATGGTGTTAAATCCTGCTAAACCAATTATAAATAGTGCAACAAAACACTTCTTTTAATAAGAGAATTCAAACTTGCCTTTTTTTTCTCTTAAGAGACACCAGACTCTCATTGGCCTGTACATAATACGATGAATTGAAATAGGGCATACATTTCCATATCCCTAGAGGGCACATGCTTCTCTATTTATAAAGACTGTCGCAGTGTAACAGGGATGATTAATATCAACAAAAGTCATTTAATAATTTGAGAGTCTGCATGCAATTTCTTACTGCAGTAATTAAAAATCAAGTTGTTGGGTTATCTGGCAACTCTTTGATCCCCAAACAGCTTGAAGGACAAATCTCATTGTTATCACTACCGATACTGTCCTGTTATAGACCAAAGGTGGCCACATATGTATTGCCAAAAAAAGAAGGCAAAAGAGGACACAGATTTGCATAAAATGGACATATACTTATTTATACATGTAGATGCAACTTCAGGGACAGCTACCAAAATTTAAATGGAAATATAATGCATCTCCCCATAGTATGGAAGTCTTTGATCAGGTGGCTTCTGTGATTGCTTGGTCTTCTCTCCAGGGGCTAACTGCTGATGGGCAACTTCAGGGCCCCTGCTCTCCCCTTCCTGTGAGTCTTTACCTTGAAAATGGGCTTGGCTTGGATAGCCCTTCAAATGAAGGACAGTCCTCTGACAGTCCTTCAAACAGGAAACTTACCATGTTATAGAACCCTGAACATTTCTAAGGGCCCTTTTGATTATCCCTCAACATCTTTCAATTACTCTTTAATTGGGCTTATATTTGGAGATAAACCTCCAATGCCAAATGTAGGCTACTAAAACACAGGCTTCCCAAGTAACTTCAGTAAAATTAAATAAGATTGTACTAATAAATTACACAATTTTACTGCTTTGTTTAAAGATCACAAGCCTGCAATCCTTTACTCCTTTACATGGGAGTCAGACTCACAATTCAATGGGCTTTACAGTAGTGCCCCGCAAGACAAATGCCTCGCAAGACGAAAAACGCGCTAGACGAAAGGGTTTTGCGGTTTTTGAGCTGCTATGCAAGACGAATTTCCCTATGGGCTTGCTTTGCAAGACGAAAACGTCTTGCATTTTTTGCAAGTTTGTTTCCTTTTTCTTAACACCCTTAATACAGTTGCAACTTGACTTTGAGGAGCAACTCATAGAATGCGGTGTGGTAGCCTTTTTTGAGGTTTTTGGCGATTTTTGAAGCTTTTCCAAAACTTTTCCGACACTGTGCTTTGCAAGACAAAAAATTCGCTAGACGAAAAAACTCGCGGAACGAATTAATTTCGTCTTGCGAGGCACCACTGTACTTCTGAAAACATGTATATTAATGCACTGGGGGGTGCTTACTCTAGGCACAAATCTGGAACATCTTACTTGGAAATATGCATGTCTTTCATCTAAAGAAAATGAAACAGCAAAGTTTGTAATGAATAGGTTTTTACATGCGCAACTTGAACATTTTCATTATGTAATTTACTCACACATTTCCATCATAAACAAGTGCAGACTGCCAGAGTCAATTAATATAACTCACACTAGAGGAGAATGGTAGCTGATTAATTTTTATATTCACTTTGCTTCCAGCAGACCGTCAACCAGGGCCAGCCCCTTCCATTAGGCATGGCAAGGTGGCTTGCCTCAGACAGCAGCTTTTGAATGATTCATAAGAGGTAGCTGATTCTCAGTATTTTATAGAAAAAGTAGAAATCCCAGAAGAAACAGAACTTTGGGTACATACTGTGTGAATGGGCTTTTTCTAGCAGAATTAGCAAGACAGGGGTCGGCGGCCCATGGGGGTTGTTTAACCAGCCCATGAGGTGCCCCTGAACCAAGCCGCCCACTTGGCGTGTCCCCGCGTGCTGCGCTAAACCAGCACAGTTTCCACAGTGCCAGAAATCGTGTCTGCACAGACACAGACACCGGAAATCACAGGCAAGCGTATTCACACATGCACGAGATCCAGCCCACAGATGGATCTCCACTGGAGTGAATCGGTCCAAGCGAGGTAAACCTTGCCAACCCCTAGCTTATCATGTCCTTCCACTTTGCCCATGTGACAAGCCTAAGGGCATAATTAACCCTCTGTAGCCTGGCTTACATTCTGCTAGGGAAAGCACCATTTTCGGCTTTGAGTCAGGAATGCAGTTGTCTGAGCATCCTCCATCACCAAGGTGAATTTTATGGCTGATGAATTAGGTAACAAGCAATGGCAACCTAACATTGGCAGGGAGGGCTTGAGTGCACTACACACAAAGGCAATTGTGGAACACTGTCTTGTTTCCATGCTGGTTGGGAAACTGTAATCAAATATTCCATTAGCATTCAATGTTTATAATGAGATGGAGGAGAGTGAGCCCCGAGTTAATGAAAATATTAACAGTAACATGGGTGTTCTCTCATCTCTCTATACATTTTGTGAATGCCACTTTTCTTGATGAATGGTAAATTAGATGCCTGCATTTTTAACAGATGGGAGCCTTTACTACTATAAAGAAACCAGGCACCGGAGTAATTGCAAAACAATCGCTTGCTGCCATACACAAGATTGGCAATCATAATAGGACCAAAAGAGAAGCAGAAAATTTATCAACTTCAAAACAAAGTCAGACAAAGCCTAGGAGAATTGTGTAATCATTAATACTTCTGATATATAAGAGAGAGGCCCCAGCATACAATAGAAAGCTCATCTGTATAAGGTGATAATACCTGGCCATCAGATATCCCTCCCCATCCCCATCCTATCATTTCCTGGTGTCCATTGGAGCATTCCAAAGCAACCATAAACATTAATTGCTGTTTCAATCTTCCTCTTCTGGCACCCTTCACTGTCCATGTGTTAGCTCACCATGAAGGTTGCTTTGAAACCTGAGCTGCATGGTGGGTGGTCTGGTGTTGCAATTGAATCAAAGCGATAAGGTTAAGATTTGAAAGCTCAACAAGCTAACTTGACATTCTATGAGTCACAGGGCAAGTTGTTTTAAGAGGTGAAGAGGTACTAGCCTGCAAATGTACCTTCTCTTGATGCCTCTTTAAAATATAGATTTGGACCATTAAGGTATTTATTGGTAATGACCAAAAGAAAATACCCCGTTCCCGGCTCTCTAACTTCTCTCTTCTAGCCTCGTCTAGACCTTGACAAAAAACAACCTTATGGGAAATTGCCTAGTTCACGTGGTATTGAGATACCATCTTGGCTGTGAGTCCTGGAACACTGTGTGGCCCTTGAAGGCCTTTTTTCACCTGACCTGGGAGAACTGGGCCCTGACTGACTCCAGCTACAAAGGCCAAGGCTGCTGAACAGACTCTTGGGCAGGGGTGTTGTTTGTGGAGTTTTTTCAGGGGTTGCTCTTGGGTTTTTGTATCTTTATTTTGTATCTTCTTGTGATTTGTCTGGGAATTGTTCAGAATGGTTGTATATTTTTTAAATGTTTCATTTATTGTTTATTACTACGTTTGTTATGTTGTAGTTACAGTCAAATCTCGGTTTTTGAGCATCTCTTCAGCTGAATGTTTCGGAAGCCAAACACTGAAAACCTGGAAGTGAATGCTTCTATTTTCAAATGCTCTGGAAGTCAAACGGACTTCCGGAATGGATTACGTTTGAAAACCAAGATTCCATTGTATGCCTTTGTTTCATGTTGCAACCACCTTGAGCATGGTTTGAACTGTGAAAAGGCGGCATACAAATAAAAGCATGTATGTATTGTCTTGGGCTCCATGATCACTGCAGATGGTGACAGCAGTCACGAAATTAAAAGACGCCTGCTTCTTGGAAGAAAAGAAATGACAAACCTAGACAGCATCTTAAAAAGCAGAGACATCACCTTGCCAACAAAGGTCCATATAGTTAAAGCTATGGTTTTCCCAGTAGTGATGTATGGAAGTGAGAGCTGGACCATCAAGAAGGCTGATCGCTGAAGAATTGATGCTTTTGAATTATGGTGCTGGAGGAGACTCTTGAGAGTCCCATGGACTGCAAGAAGATCAAACCTATCCATTCTTCAGGAAATCAGCCCTGAGTGCTCACTGGAAGGACAGATCCTGAAGCTGAGGCTCCAATACTTTGGCCACCTCATGAGAAGAGAAGACTCCCTGGAAAAGACCCTGATGTTGGGAAAGATGGAGGGCACAAGGAGAAGGGGACGGCAGAGGACAAGATGGTTTGACAGTGTTCTCGAAGCTATGAACATGAGTTTGACCAAATTGCGGGAGTCAGTGGGAGACAGGAGTGCCTGGCGTGCTCTGGTCCATGGGGTCACAAAGAGTCGGACACGACTAAACGACTAAACAACAATTGTTTTTAAACATATTCTTACTTATTTTTGTACTGCTTTTACAAACAATTGTTTGTAGATCATCTTCAAACATATGCAAAAGGCCATTCATAATTATAACAATAATAAACACCACAAAATGGCTGCTGTGGTTGGCTGTCTAGTCAACAAAATGATCCTCCAAATCTCTTCCAATCAATTTCTGCTCCCTACTATGGCAATTCTTACTGGATCTGTTGGGTATCTGGCATTTTTGTAGACCTCAGTGGGTAGATCATGTATGCTAAGTTTCAAGTTATTAGTTCAACAGATGTCACTGCATATGCTATAAATTTTTGAGACTTCTTGGTTTTGCTCCTATACTCCTAGAATTCAAACCCTTTAACTGGCCAGGTAATCATGTTTCTCTGCTCTCACTCATTACCTTGGTCTGAGAGTCCCTTTAGCAAGGGATAGCTTCAAATAGATAACAGTTATAGCAATAATTATGACACTCTTATCCAAATAAGGAGTATTATTTTATAAAGAAGAGTGATGTATTGACCCCTATATCAGGGCATTTAAAACACCTCCAAGTGGAGGTAACAAAAATTAAGTGATCATGAATACACTTAATCATCAAGTTTCCTTAAAAATTTATACCGTTCAAATGGCAGACTGCTTCAACAGTACAAAAACACTGGCATTCCGAAAGATTCTAACAAATTGTTCTCTGAAACTTTGAGCAAGACATAAAAAGTAGAACTTAAACTTGATAAACTTCACTAAGAGCAAAAGTCGTACTTTGAATCAAACGTGCATAGCATAAGTGTGTAGCATAACCTTGTGGCGTTCCCCCAACACTTAAACCCGGGGAGTGGCTACAAAGCAATTATGCACTGACAACAGGGCCTATTCTCTGTGTCAACAAAATCAAACAGCTCAATTTGAAATGGCAAAATGTTAATTAAAGACACAAATTGCACTGGGCTTGTGATTTTTTTTTACCTCTTAAGATAACAAAAATGTTCTTTTATTTGCACTGTGAGCACAGAACAAAAGTTGGAATATTGTTCAAAACATACATTTCATTAGAAGCTAATTTGTATTATTTGACTGGGGGATTAATCAAAGCTTTTTTAAAGGGGGAAAAAAACCATAGTTCTATAACTATTCACATTGATGATGACAATACAGTACAGCATTTCCGTCATGTTGTCATGAACCCAGCTACCACTGTGAGTCTTGAAGCTATAGGCAGCTATAGGCATGTTAGTTAATCATAGTTCCAGTCCCCGGGGACTTGCAAAGTTTCCTTGAGAGCTGGCTCAAGGGTAGCCTGACATTGTACTCAAAGCTGAAGATGATATTCGGCTTTGAGTACAAGACAGAAAGAGTCCTAATGGTATCTACAGGAACTGAGTTGTCCAATAGGCAATGCCTTGTTCTGTGTCTCTGTCCTGCTTCTTTCTCCTGTCCTGAAGCTTCAATCCCTGCTCCACAGTTCTAATTGTCAGAACTTGCTCTT
Organism: Podarcis liolepis; assembly: GCF_965112155.1. Taxonomy (NCBI): domain Eukaryota; kingdom Metazoa; phylum Chordata; class Lepidosauria; order Squamata; family Lacertidae; genus Podarcis; species Podarcis liolepis. Next base: position 65,342,850 of record NC_139557.1, on the reverse strand, counting down.
TATACTGTAATCCTGGAAAGGACTCATTATTCCTTAAATAGCTTATGAGTTACCAGAACGATGATGGCACATGATGGTTGCAAGATCCAGTGTGTTACCAATCACAAGTCAACCAAGACCTCTTCTCTGGTGGGCCTCCACCCCCACTCCAACAGAGATGAAAATGCAATGCTTTGGCATGAGATTTATCACACATGAGCTGGTACTGATAAATGGGGCACAGCTAAAATCCTACATTCCTTAGACAATTCACAGAAGGGCTGGGTTGTGTCCATTTAAAAATTCCAATTATATTGTTTAAATAATTGATGCCCATATACACCACACCTACTTATTTGTCATTGAAGATGTAGCACTTACTAATTACGTGTTATAAAACACCCACTTGCAATTTCATGTTTATCTCAGTTTATACTTGCCATGAAACTTTAACAATCACAGGCTGGTTGATAGGGATGAGTCGCCTTTACAGGTCAGTTATGTTTTAATTTATAGTGTGACATTATCTGACCTATATTAACAGCTTCCTTGTTATTTTACTATTTGTTTATTTTATAGCATTTGTAGGCTACTCCATAACATAAAGGTCGCTGGGCATCATATAGTATGAATGTATAAATACATAAATACATACATACATACATACATACATACATACATACATACAAAATCCCCAAATAGTGGAGTAGGAGAGCTGAAAATAATGCCAATATATTTCACTCCTAGCAACCAATGTGCCCCTTTGGCTTCAGATAGTATATGGGTAAAAGAGTCTAAAAAGCCCAGGACACAAATTTTCACAGCCCTCTAGCAGTTATAGTGGCTCAGTTATGTATTTAGCATTAACTCTGGAAGTGTATACTTGATTCTGACCAAACTAAGCCTCCTGGCTCTATCCCTATAGAAAGAGGAAGAAGCTTAAAGAAGACCAGCTGGTGGGCAGTTTTTGGAGCTGGATATCAACTGCCTTCTGCCATGGCCTCCAGTATTTACACTTTATATTAAATTGCTCATACAGACTTTGAAGAATAATGAAGCACCAGGACAGCATTTTTTGCAGCCTGATTTATTTAAAATGTAGACTGGTGGGCTTCACTTCTGGCAGGCCTATTCACCTATATAAATAACACAGACTGTGTTCCAAAAGGCTGGAATCTTAGTGTAATAGTTCTGATATTTTAAGAAAGGTAATGGGCAAGACCCTGGGAATTACAGACTAATTAGACTGATTGATATGCCAGCTAAAATTTATGCTAAGTATCATCTGCAAAAAATTAGAGGACTGGGCAGAAGAAAATGCCTTCCTAGCCAACCAAAAGGCAGGTGTTAAGAAAGGAATATATACTATGCATAATTGTTATGCTGAAAGCACCATAACATAGGCAACAGAGAAGACTTCTTGAAGAGAGCACCCAACAGCTGGAAAAAAATCCCTCTCTTGAGCAGCTACACCCCATATTTGATGGAGGCATTTGGAAAAGCACCTCTGCAGATAGATTTATGATCTGGGTAGCCTTTGGGGTGCAACAGAGCCCTTTGTCTGAACTGACACAAGTATCCAGTAAATGGGCATAGCTGTAATGGAGCACAAAGTGGTTTGTGACAATTTCACATTCTAGGGAGGCAAGCAGGGCCGGGCTATTAGCCAAACAACAAGCCGTACAATCTCCCAGACAGACCCATGCATCCCTGACCTCACTGCTGCCCTGCCTCATCTACTTGCATTGCAAAGACATCACTGTCCGAAGAGTGGCTCCACGGCTCCACCCAGATTGCAGCTGCTCCCAGACATGCTGTTTTACAAAATTTCAATTGCTGGGGTGGTCAAAATATGTTTAAGGGGCTTAAGGCAGTCAGTTCCAGTCAGAGCAACAGTTACATAATATTGAACTGTGTTAGCAGTTATGTGTGAACTTTGTGTGGCAATGTGTGGCAATAGTGTTTGTTAGCACCATAATACTGTCAACCATTCAGTCTACTGTAAGCTCAGTTGTCAACAAAGAGCAGCTCATTCAATCAAGCCTTTAAAATAGAAGCCAGCATGAAAGGACTTGGAAACAGCTCACCTTGCACCCATGGGAAGTAATAAAGAATGAACAGGGATACAAAAGCCAACTGCAGTCATGAAAATCACTTATTGCCAAAATGGTTGTATCAACTTTATTATAGCTATTCCAAAAGGAAAAGTGCCAAAGCATAAAAACCTTGGTCTTATATTAATGTCTTTTTGCAGCTGCTGCAAACAGGTGATATTTGCCAAATAAGCCATTTGCACAGCCAGAAAGTTCCAAATACACATAACTTAAAACACTTTTAATTGATGGCTACTTTGCAATTCATTGTGGTCACGAAAACACAGTACAATGCTAAAGAATGAATAAATTACTGGACATCAGTTGGGACTAACATGTTGGATGTTACACACAGCAAGATTTTTCTAAGGTGCTTGATTAATTTTACTAGGAAAGCTTTGTCTTGAAGGCAGAAATGATAAAAGGTAGATTTTCCAAATTTTACATTACATCTCGAATATAATTTTTTCATGCTGCCATGAAGTTCCTCAGGCAAGAACTAAAACAGATACAGATATATATTTTTAGAATATTTACATGAATATTTGAGGACACAGAAAGATTATCCAACAAATATTTTTGCACTGCCAGGAGAAAAAAAATGTTAAGTGATAAAGAGATAGAATACAGAGAGCAGCGGTTATACTCATGCAGCAATAGGTCCAATAACTTTCAAATAAACGAGTGACCCAACAACTGCTGTCCAGCATTGGCAAATAGAGAACCCCACTGTTTATTCTTTGATACTGTTGGGAACTCTTCATTTTCAGAAATCAATATAACTAGAATATTCATTTGAAAGCTTAGATTTCTTTTAATTTCGTTTTCCACCAAGTTAGGTAAACATTGCTCAAATAATTGTGTCAATATACAGAGGCAATCCTAAACACAAAAGTCCGTTCTCATTACTGTGAAAAAACCTACTTGGCCTCTGTCTTCACCCAAGAGGAAAAAAGAAACAGAGGAAACATGATAGCCATTTTCAAATATCTGAAGGGCTGTCACGTGGGAAATGGAGTAAGCTTATTTCCTCCTGCTCTGGAAGGTAGGATCCAAACCAATGCCTTAAGTTACTAGAAAGGAGATTCCAACTAAACATCAGGAATAACTTTCTGAAAAGTAGGAGCAGTTCAACAGTGAAACAGACTCCTTTCCCTGAAGGCTTTTAAGCAGGGGTTGCAGGGCCATCTATCATGTGTAATCTAGTGAAGATTGCTGCATTGCAGGGGATTGGACTAGATGACCCTCAGGGTCCCTTTCAACTCTACAGTTCTATGAAATAAAAGTTGAAAAACCATTTAGTATTCATACTGGACCATAAAATGTAGACTCCAGACAATCTATACAATCTCATGTAACAAGATGCTTAGAGACTTGAAGAATGAGAAGGGAATGAATTAGATGTTTCACAGCTGAATGCAAAATGCAATGCAGATGTGTACATGCATGCACTATTCCTTGTCCAGTATGGAAATGTGCACAATGGGGCTGCTTGTGTTCACATATATACCCTGCTACATAGGCAGGAATGAAATAATTTGTTTCCAATGTGACAAAATTGTCTCCTGTTCTAGTCTGACTTTCATTTACTCTTTGAGACAACAACTACTGTACATTTCATTTCAAGATTCCTTTGACTCATTAGTTTCCAATGCAGGTCACTGGTCACTTACGTTACTTTAAGCTCAACCACTCTAGTCATCATCCCTTATGTACCTTCACATATATGCCAATGCCAGGTTTTAGTGGGTTCTTGGGGAAGATGCTCTGTACAGGTACCACCTCCTCCACACTAGCTGTCACTACCGCTGATTCATTTGCCCTCTTCCTTTGTGTCCAATTTGTACAACCACCCAGAAGACAGCATGTCAAGTGGTGAATGCTGCACTGTCTTCTAAATCTTGCTCCGAGACAGTAGGTGAACAGGCAATGATAAGGGGCTGCAGGGTTCATCAGTGGTCCTCCTGCTGTGGTAGGGACCCAGTAATGCCTACTCCTGTTGGCCCTGGTTCTCACAGAAGTTTAAAATTGGGTGCAAGAGTGGAGGCTAATACGCTAACCCCCTGTCCTAACCTATTTTCCTATCCTGACACTTAATTGATAGTACTGTTTGTAACTTTTTGACAATATTTCAATTACACCTAATTATACTACTGTATAATAAGGTATTGATTTACACGGCCAATGCCATCACTTTTCAGCAGCTCTTCAGTAGTTTGTCTGCATTGATTATTGAGCAAACACCCATCCCATAACCTTTCATTCTTTCTGCATGATCTTTCTTCCTACCGAGCCATTGCTGCAGGGTACTGAAAGAACTTACTAAAAAAGTAATTATCCGCATTTTCAAGCCTTTTCACCTGTCTGAAAAGTTCTTCCTCGCTTTCTTCTATTGGGAATTTAACAGCAATTGGTGACATACCTTGATTAGGGAAAGTGCACTGAACTGTATCAACAACCTTATAAGCAGAGATCATGTCAACCAGACAAAGCTGTAAACTAAATGTAAACTAAACATCACTAAAATCTAACCACCACTGCTCACCATCATTTTGCCAATCACTAAGTCAACAACTGAAATAGTTATTCTGAAGCAGAAGCAATGTGGTATTCAAAAGGTAAAGGAAGGGAAGCTGCCCTGAAAAAATAACATTATTTGTGATTGGGGAGAAACATTCTCACGAAAGTATTATGACCGTGAGTTCCAGCTGAAACAACCAAGTTCCATTATAATGTCAACTGTCTGTCAACTATCATTCATCTGCAGCATTTATTATAAATGGGAAACAAACTGGAAGGGCTGAGGTAGATCAATGTTCCACCAAGATGTAAACCTAGGTCACATTTAAGAGGAAATAGAACCATTTCTTTATCTTCTGTCTGCAGAGTGATATTATCAGTACAAGAAAGAGTCAAGCACCAGGGCCCTTCTATCTTACATGCCTCCTTGCCACCCTCATTTTATTAATAAAATGTATTTTATTTTATTATTGTATGCATTTTATTAATAAAAGGTAACCTAACCTAAATTGGCTGGTACCCTAGCCTTTTCACATTGAAACTAATACTGGAGACTGAAGAAGAAATGAATCCTATTTTCATTCTTTCTAGAAGTAGAGACCTAGCTTTTCTGATACATGTATATTAGGCAGGCTCAAGGTTTACAAAAAAATATATGACTTACCTAGAGTATAAAGAGTGTGCAGTAAAATATCTGGGAATGAAGCCAAAGCTCAGCCCCCTATGCATCTTACTTGCTATGAAAAAAAATTATCCTCACTCATAAGGCACTACAACTAAATAAGCAGCTTAAGCTCGTTTTAAGGCCCCGTGATCTGCTGAACAGACCTAGTTAAAAGTTGTACAGTCCAGGGATCAAATACGTAGGAGCAAAAAAATAGTTTCAGACTTGGTATCAAAATCTGTCTTGATTTTGAAAGCAGAAAATGATCTAATTTTTGAAAGGGAAGATAAATATACGTATATGAGAAGTACACACTGGCTGAGTTTGTATTTAACACTAATCCTGGGACAAGGAATTTGTGCCTTTTACATAAATACTGTATTTTTTGCTCTATAAGACTCACTTTTTCCCTCCTAAAAAGTAAGGGGAAATGGGTGTGCGTCTTATGGAGCGAATGCAGGCTGTGCAGCTATCCCAGAAGCCAGAAGAGCAAGAGGGATTGCTGCTTTCACTGCGCAGCGATCCCTCTTGCTGTTCTGGCTTCTGAGATTCAGAATATTTTTCTTCTTGTTTTCCTCCTCCAAAAACTAGGTGCGTCTTATAGAGTGAAAAATACGGTAAACACTGCTGGAATCCAGCTCCTAGCAGTCTCAGCTGGCATGGCCAAAAGTCCAGGATAGTGGAAATTGCAATCCTGTTGCATCAATACGGCCACAGGTTCCCCATCCCTGTGCTAAATCATGGTTTAGTGATATGTGAGTGGAACATTGCCTGCTCTAGGCCTCATGTGGTTTTCTCCTCTCTCCTCCTGGAGGTGTAATTTGGAAGTTTTCCCTTTCCCTTAACCACAGCTCACTAATGTATCTGAACTGAGGACTGCGGCTTGTCACTAACTATGGTTCGGTTCAAAACAATCCCATTATAATTTCAAACTGTGACTTGTGGAACTGACCATAGTTTCTGATAAACCACATTTCCAGAGTGTAAACAACAAGCAGGTATGTTTAGGTGAAAGGGAAAGCTTCCAAACTCCTTCTCCCAGACATATGACTGGAGGAGAGAGAATGTAACCCCAGCTTAGAGACTGAACTTGTTCACATAGCACCAAAGCAGGCTTCCTCAACCTCGGCCCTCCAGATGTTTTTGGCCTACAACTCCCATGATCCCTAGCTAGCAGGACCAGTGGTCAGGGATGATGGGAATTGTAGTCTCAAAACATCTGAAGGGCCGAGGTTGAGGAAGCCTGGACTAAACCATTGTTTAGCATTAAAACAAACATGGCCACTGGATACATAACAAGCCATGGTTTGTGTTTGGTTTTGTACAAAGATGAGCAGTAATTCGTCTCAACATAGCACACCTGCTCCTCTCCTCCCCTTGTACATTAAGTGAGAAGATAAAAAGCTTATTTTACCTTTAAGGCAGCTCTACTAATTACCAGCCACATCATTGTTCACCCTGAAAAACAGGGTTCTCAGATGAAAATCAACCCTTGATATGGGATCTTATTTGAGGCAAACAATGGTTTGCCATTAATTAGAAGCAAAGGCTTCTAATTTGCTCACTGGGTGCATGGGATAAAAGGAGAAGGGAGTGCATGAGTCACACGCTTGCTGCTGTTTATTCCCAATCTTCCAAGCTATATTTGGAAGACTGGTTACAAGTGGGTATGTCTAGCATCGGATTTAAAACTAGATTTAAAAAACAGAAGAAAAATGACCAGCTTGAAGCCTCACAGAATGATAAATTTGTTCTTTTTTGTGTGTCGTAAGAAACCCGAAGGCGCTTTACTAGATCTACTACATAAAAGTCTAAAGCAAAATCTGAAGTTTGCTATGAACAAAGGTAATTCTTCCTTGAACAAACTGGAGAAACTGGGGCTGCAAAAGTTATGAATCAGCAATTTCTATGTGACTTCTACAGCCTACGTCCAATCAACCAGTTTCAGTTTTCACTCTCATATATTTCCATCAGTCACAGCCTTACATGTATTCCTAAAACCCACAATTGCCTTCTTAGGGAGATGGGTTATGAAAAGGAAATGTGTTACTCTCAAAGGTAAGAAAGTGCGGGAAAACACAGTTAACTAAATATACTACAAGTAACCAGGGGTGAGTGTAATGTAGCTTTATGAAATTGAAGGACAAGCTAGTTTTCCATCTGTAAGGTAAGCTTTTATCGGGTGCTTGAAGAATGAGAAAAGAGCAGCTATCAAAGAAGTGTGTGAAGACTTACCGACATCCTCTGAAGCAAGTAAATAATGTGGACCATTTACAACATGGGATGTATAATGTTAGTAACCTTGGTGTTTTCTGTCAAATCAGCAGCATTCTTGTGCAGTAAAAAATAGCAGAAACTCATGTATTAGGTATTGATTTAATTCCAGGAAATATGGGAGATTCAAGAAAACAGCTTCCCCCATTAATCCTCCACTTGTTATTTAACACGGCTGTTGTAATATTTAACTTATATGCAGAATTCATCATGCGAAAGTCTGGGCTGGATGAATCCCAAACTGGAATTAAGATTGCCGGAAGAAATATCAACAACCTCAGATATGCAGATGACACAACCTTGATGGCAGAAAGTGAGGAGGAATTAAAGAACCTTTTAATGAGGGTGAAAGAGGAGAGCGCAAAATATGGTCTGAACATCAAAAAAACGAAGATCATGGCCACTGGTCCCATCACCTCCTGGCAAATAGAAGGGGAAGAAATGGAGGCAGTGAGAGATTTTACTTTCTTAGGCTCCATGATCACTGCAGATGGTAATAGCAGTCACGAAATTAAGAGACGCCTGCTCCTTGGAAGAAAGGTGATGGCAAACCTAGACAGCATCTTAAAAAGCAGAGACATCACCTTGCCAACAAAGGTCCGTATAGTTAAAGCCATCGTTTTCCCAGTAGTGATGTATGGAAGTGAGAGCTGGACCATAAAGAAGGCTGATCACCGAAGAATTGATGCTTTTGAATTATGGTGCTGGAGGAGACTCTTGAGAGTCCCATGGACTGCAAGAAGATCAAACCTATCCATTCTGAAGGAAATCAGCCCTGAGTGCTCACTGGAAGGACAGATCGTGAAGCTGAGGCTCCAATACTTTGGCCACCTCATGAGAAGAGAAGACTCCCTGGAAAAGCCCCTGATGTTGGGAAAGATGGAGGGCACAAGGAGAAGGGGACGACAGAGGACAAGTTGGTTGGACGGTGTTCTCGAAGCTACAAACATGAGTCTGACCAAACTGTGGGAGGCAGTGGAAGACAGAAGTGCCTGGCGTGCTCTGGTCCATGGGGTCACGAAGAGTCGGACACGACTAAACGACTAAACAACAACAACAAATTGCTACATTTTATTTACATAAAATGGCTAGATGGGATGTTCTTCCCTCTGCCGTACTCGAAGGCCATTACCAAAAGACTCCATTTGAAAAACGACTCTGCCCATGCAGAGATGGCAACACGGAAACAGTGTCCCACGTCCTCCTATCCTGCCCCCTTTATAAAGACCTAAGGAATGAGATTATTACTCCACTCATTCTCTCCAACCCCGGCCGTCCACAAGACATTATACTGTTCTTTCTCTTATCTGATACGGACAGTCAGACAACAGAGAAGGTCGCAAGGTACATCGAGAGAGCTGTGAAATTGAGGGCCACCATCTGAGTGACAGACGTGTTCATCTGACGGACCTCCTTTTGTTTGTTTTTATCCCCTCTTTATGTTTATTTTATTTTATTTTTAATTCTTGTATAGCTGTGGCCTGTTGGCTTTGCTAATAAAGTTCTGATTACATAAAATAGTATTCTGCTTTGTAACTGCAAAATATTTTAATCATAAGTGCCTAAGATGGACACATTGTTGCTGAGTACAGTGGTACCTCGCAAGACGAATGCCTCGCAAGACGAAAAACGCGCAAGACGAAAGAGTTTTCCGTTTTTTGAGTCATTCTGCAAGACGAATTTCCCTATGGGCTTGCTTCGTAAGACGAAATGTCTTGCGAGTTCTTGCGAGTTTGTTTCCTTTTTCTTAAAGCCGCTAAGCCATTAATAGCTGCTAAGCCGCTAATAGCGCTAAGCCGCTAATAGCCGTGCTTCGCAAGACGAAAAAACCGCAAGACGAAGAGACTCGCGGAACAGATTAATTTCGTCTTGCGAGGCACCACTGTACTGGAAAAGTTTCCTTTCTGCACTCTCACTATGTGAGGTTGTAATATATATTTCTAAAATGGCACTTTCAAAAAAGAATGACTGATGATATTCTTGTAAAGAAGCTGATAAAATGGGGACTGGGAAAGGGTGGATTTGTAGCTGGGTGGATGGCCATCTGTCATGTATGATCTAGTTGAGCTTCCTGCATTGTAGAGATCTAGAGGATCCTCAGGGTCGCTTCCAACTCTATGATTCTACAATCCTAAGTTACCGGTATATTATTCAGCATCCTTACGGGGTAGACTTTGGTAATATGGTGCCCTGAATGAAGCAGTGGGCCCTCCAGGAGAAGTTCAAAGCTGTCTACTTGGAAGTGGCAGGAGCAGCAGGGAGGGAGAGGAGGAGAAGGAAGCGAAGGAAGTAATGATTGGAGCTGCAACAGCTCCGACCACAGGTATGTCTTGGGTCTCCTCCTCAGCTCAACACCCTGCTCAGAGTAACTGCCTGCACCACCTGGAATCTGGGGCTGAAGCTAATGTTTCCCTATCCCATAGACCCACACACTTAAAAAAAAAAAATCAGGTCTTTCTCACACCTTCAGTGTTTAAGAGGCACTTCTTCATAAGAATTTATCCAACGTATTCCTCCCTGTTTTTACTACTATTTTATTTAACATTCCCAACTTGTAATCGTTGTCTGTGTGTTCACAGTTGAGAGGGCTGCAAAGATCTTCTAGCACTAAATGAAGACAGGATAATATAGACACAAGTCTTTTTTGCCTTTCCTTAAAACCGTCTAAGCTTTTATGCTTATGAGCTGAACAATGGAGTCCTTTCCACTAGATTCTATATAATATAAGTATTCTTGTCTTATATCCCCATTTAAAACAAGCATTATTCATTGCCACTAATTCCGACAGATCATTTTAGCTCCTTTCTCCCTGACATCTTTAACTAAACTCCTATTATTAATTATCTCCCATTATCCTTCATCAGCTATTTGAACCACTTCAAAGTAGCTCCTGAAGTTTAGCTACCTCAAAACACACACCAGCTGAAGGCCATAAAGTGTAAAGGGAAGGGAAGAGATTAAAAGTTCTGGTACTTTCCCTAACTATATTCCTTTACCAGACCCAATCAGCTATTGCTCCCTTCAAGAGGCAGGAACAGGCCTCACTGTTCACTTTGCACCATATAATTAAATGCGCACTTTAAAGAAATATTTTTATGAATTGCCCTGTCCCAGGTTCTGCTTCTTAAGTTATACTCAAATGTGATGGAATATTGGCAATGGGATTTGATATAGATAAAATCGTTTTCTTCCCCTCATCTCTAAATTCAATTGCCCTGAATCTGTCAAACTTCCATGTCTGCAAGGATTAATCATATAGCACCATACATTTCCTTTTGCGCTCATCATTATTTTTATATTTTCATCAATTTCCACAAAAGCTTTCTGAAATTGAAATTTATTCCTCAAAAAAACATATGTATAAAGCATTCATCTGAAAGCCAGACATAGCTTAGAGCATTTGTATCATTTATCATCACATCCAAGGAAGCTGGCAACTCATGTAAGTTATCGTGTGTCACTTCAGGACTGGAGATAAATGTCATACCCAGACTAGACTTTCAGATGTTCCCATGTATACATTTTCTAAATAGTTTTTCATTTGTTGTGTTGTAAATGAATACTTTCTGACAGAATATTCACTGTGTTTTGAACACAAACTGCCTTTGTTATACTTGTCTTCTTAGCTGAAAGTGACCTGGCAGTTCTTGATATGAAGGGTGAGTATACCCAAATTATTACTTATTAGGAACTCAAGCCACCTTAGCCATTTAAAAGGTTGTGGTATTCTATATTATTTTGATGTATTTAGAAATGCCTCACATTTCTTTCCATGAAGCAGTCATTCTTTTCAAAAAAATGCTACTTTGCTGAGCTTCAAGCCAATTTAGGCTCAGTCATGGCTGCCGAATTGGAAAGCTTGTAGATGCTCTCAAATATACCAAGTGGAAGTGCAAGGATCTTCACATTTCATGGACTATGACGAAAAAGTGCCAGCCATCTTTACCCACACGCTGCTTCACTTTGTTCCTTTATGTCCTAAGAGCTTCTGATTAGTTCTGAGCAGATTCATGCTGCATGAGCAGATATTAGGAAGAGAAGGAAGAGCAGAGATTGCTGCATGCCATATAGATCCTTGGGGCTCAAGCAAGCGAGTGATGCTGTTCCCATCCTGTAAGAAGACTCTACAATCTCAGGAAGGGGCAAGCTAATATTTGGAGAAAATTCCTGCAGTTTCCCTCAAGAAGACTGACACCATACTTCCGGATGTATGAAACTGAAGGGGAAATTGATAGGAACGGCATAACCAAAGGATTGTGATTCATGTCCCTACTTTGTTATGTCAACACTGAGGGTGGGTTAGGTCCAATGATCCCACTAGCACAGTTGCGGGCCCTCCATAACAGCATGAGACATAGTATAGGGGGGTGGAGGGTGAGAATAATATTACAGATACTGCCTCATCCCTATCTGTATTCATTTGTACAAACCTCCAACAGAACAAACGCCTTGAATTCAAAAAGGGTCCCTTTTGTGAATAGAGGTGCACCACTAGATCCAATCCAGAATGATAAATGTACAGTGGTACCTCGGGTTACAGACACTTCAGGTTACAGACGCTTCAGGTTACAGACTCCACTAACCCAGAAATAGTACCTCGGGTTAAGAACTTTGCTTCAGGATGAGAACAGAAATCGGGCTCTGGCGGCGCAGCGGCAGCAGGAGGCCCCATTAGCTAAAGTGGTACCTCAGGTTAAGAACAGTTTCGGGTTAAGAACGGACCTCGGGAACAAATTAAGTACGTAACCAGAGGTACCACTGTGTTAGGAAAACCTACCAGATGTATTCTGCTGTGCCTTTATAGCAGGGGGTGGGCAACCTGTTTGCTGTCAAGAGCAACTTTATGCAGGGCAATGGGTCAAGGGTCGCATGATTGAGTGGAGCAGAAGCCAGTGAAGGGCATGACCAAAATCAAAAGTGAGTTGGACACCTGTTTTTTAGCTTTGTGCAATTCTGTTCCCTAACCCCCCCCCCCCCAGTGGAAGGATAGAACACTCTTCCCAGAGGTCTGATTTAATTGTATGCAGAAGGCTTTTGAAATTATCTTAAAGACATCCCTATCTTAAAGTATACAGCAGACAGGCTTTTGTTTACAATCTATTTTTAGAACTTCTATCTTTTACTCCCCAGCTCAAAAAATTAATTGTAGAATTCAGACTTATAATAATACACTTCTAATATTATCTTTATTAGCAATATTATGAACTTATTTACAAGATATTTTCCATTAATTTCATTTTAAGACAGCTTTAATTTACTGCTCAACAAAACTCTAAGTGAACATTTGGGGGGGATAGTGTCACCCCTAAATCTAGGAATAAAACAAGTACTTACGTTGCTATGTATTCTATCATTTGGCATTACACTATTGAAATCAATCTTAAAACAGCTACAGATATGTTTACCATATTCCTAGCATACAAGTTAGTACGTAGAATGGTCACATTACAGGATTGCATTATTACGATTACAACAAGAAGAATAAATATTTTTTTGTGCACAAGAATATAGAGACTTTCAGTTATTTCTTTCCCCAATGAAATGAGCACAGTAGAATAATAGTGCAGCTCATTATTTCATTGAAAGTTGCTTTAAAATTTGCAGTGCACATTAGATTTTCATTGTGCTATATCATTAACCATTCATTTATCACTGCCTTACATTGACACCTGGTGGAAGAGGCTGGGATTGTAACACATTTCCCAACATCAGTTGAACGAGCATTATAAACAAACTTTGAACACTTCAATTGACAACTGAAACCAACAGTGTATAATTTAAAATGCTATTTCTTTCTCCCTAGAAAATGATCGTTTTGAACAAAAAATGTATCCAATAATTCCAGGCTGTTAGACACTTCCAGGTGATAAATATACCATCAATTCCCATTCATAAAATAAAACTTCCTTTTGCTGCTTCACGAGCTAAGTTAGCAAGATAAATGCATCGCTACTGACATCTGTTCTACGTGGGCAATTTCTTCTAGTATCTTAGTACTACTACTACAAAGTTGGCTTCTCTGCTTGTGCCAAGTGACTGATGTGATAAGAAAAAAAACCCAAAACTATAAGCTTACAAACAACCCAACCACACTATCTTATTTCATGCCCAACATTAACATCTTACACACTTCTGGACAAGTTTCCAAAAAAGAATTTTTTTCACCCAAAAGCTGCAACGAATGCCAGCCATGTAATTTACTCTTTTAAGTGGCTGAAACAAAAATACTTAAGATAGTCATGCTTTAAAAGTTGTATTTGTACAGGCTGGATATTTTCAAATTCACAGCATGCCTTCTGAAACATCTATACAAAGTTATAAATATTTTAGAAATCTAGTCACTCCTATATAATTTAAGGAAGCAAAAAAGACTAAATGTAAGATAGCCAAGAAACCAGGAGATTTGTTTCCTCCTTCTCATAACAAATGATGGAAAATGCAAACAATATTGTTTAATTTTTATCAGTTCACACTGAAGCAAAGAACATGAATTAACTCCTAAAACAGCAATATTCAGTAGTATTAAAAATCAGAAGTTCTACCAGCCACAGCCAGTTTCCTGCTTTGATGATAATCACTGTTTCCTTTTCCCCCTCTTGTTTTCTTTGTGTGTATGTGTGTGTTGCTCCTGCTGCTGCTTCAAAATAAGGAAAAGACCAGTTCTCCAATAAACCGCCGAAAGATAAATCCTTGTGTTTCCTCCTGCTCCCACTCTGTCCTTTCTAGCTAGGTTGGCTGTATGAGAAATGGCTCAAGAATGGACTTACACAGTGAGACTCTTACCTTGAAAGTTACACAACTTTAATGATTTCCCCTCGTATCTCAAAGTTAAAGATTAGCAAGCACTTTCGAGCAGTTCCACTACAGCAAAAGTTCTGCAACCACACAGAATCTACAACTCATAGCAGTAGATGTTTACATTACTGTCATGAGCACTAGGCCACCTTGGGCTTTTGAATGGAAAAGCAGCATATACATTTTATGAAATATAGACATTTTACCATTTTCCTATCTAATTCTTCAACAGAAAAAATAATGTAACACAACAGAAGCTCCACTGGTTGCAGATCTGCAGAAAGCAGGTGCTACCTTAAACTTTTGTAAATTGAAATATGGACTGATATTTTAAAACACACTGGGGGTCTGTACTGAACAGCTCTTACACTAACCTTTTAACTGATCTTTATAAGAAGCAGCATTTCTAACAGCAACTTCCCAACTGTGGCTAAAAATAATGAAACCAAGAAAGTATCCATTTCAGTAACTATAATTAATATTTCCCAAGAAAATATTTCTAGTGCCTAACCACACTAAGTCATACTTGTGTTTCTAGATAGATGATAGATAGATAGATAGATAGATAGATAGATAGATAGATAGATAGATAGAGATAGATATTCATCCAATTTGTTAGTGCAAGGAAAGAAAGAAAGAAACAAACAATAGTTTAACTTTCCAGTTTTTACTTACCTTGCAAAGCTTCTGATAACGTGGGGAAGAAACTGCCATTCTCTGCAAGCGATGCAACAATACCACAACTTTCTGCAGCGATGTTCTCACCACCGCCATCATTTTAAGTTTGCCACACTTCTGAAGACACCTCAAAATTTGCATTATAAATGAAGAACAACTATCATTTCCTCTTGGTCACTGGACAACGATTTGCCAGCTCTCTGAGCATGCTCGCTTCCAGGGCAGCTTTTCCGAGTGACAGACTCAAAGGCAAAGGCAGTTAGCATAGTGTTAAAGTGTCTCTTCTTTCAAAAAGCCAAATACACACAAAAACAAAAGCTTGCCGGCATCCTCGAAGCCTGCATTTGCCCAGCAGATCCAGGGGAAAATGCCTGCTACGAAATGGGGAGAGTGAACTACATACCACCGAAGGTTTATGAATTGACAGCACCGAGCTGCAGAAACAAAGCAGAATTCCCCGGGGAAGACATAATCACAACAGTTCTCCTTTTGAATATGCCTCATAGGAAGAAAGAGAGCAGCGTTCCTTCCCTCACTCTGGAGAAAGATGCTCTCGCGCTCGCACTGGAAGCAGCTCTGGCAGAGCTGTGGAGCAAGTGAATAATACAGTGTGCTATAAATCTTATGAGAAGAGCAGAGGGATACCTGCCCTAATTATATCAGCCATACGTTAAAGGCTAATAAATCACATAGCGACAGCTCTCAAAAGCTAGATTATCTTGCACAAAAGGAAGACCTGCAGGGGGCAAACCCTATCCTGTGAAGATTCGCTCAAAGCTCATTCATCTCCAGAGCTCCGAAAGGAAGCGTTCTACATGTAGAAGTACCAATGTTATTATGGTGAAAAATCCAATTAGAACCTTTCCTGCATAGGTCCGCTTGAAGAATAAGGCAACTAGGTATGATTTTAGCAAGATAATATTTTAGTTATTGATTACTCACCCTCCTGCTCCCTCCCCCTGGGCAGGATTCTTCACAAGCTTTGAACCTTGATAACAAACTCTGAGAAGTTGTATCATTTAAGGAACTTAGTTTAAGACAGATGCTTCATAATGAGGCTACTCATTTGCTGTCAGCATCAGTGTGGGTCTAACAGTGAGAACATACTTCAAATGTGGCAAAGTGTAACAAGGTACAGGCTGAAGTCACATGAGGCTGCAGTGATTCTGAAGCAAAGCAAGTCTGGGAGACTGGTCAGGCAGCCAGTGGCTGGATAGGAGACAGCCCGGGAACCCTGTGTCTGCTGTCCTGAGTTCAACACTGAAATAAAGGTTGGATATGCAACATACAAATATTCTTCATTAAATATGTATCTTATGATGTGGCAGGTCCCTCCACAGAGAGGCTCACCTAGTGTGGCTTTTCAAGGCCATGTGAGGGGGCTTTTTATTTTGCTGATTTATAATTGTGAACCTTTGAATTCACTGAATTTTAGATATGCTGCATACTTTTAGTGGTGCAGCATCTTTCCCCCCTATGAGGCTGAAGCCTTTGCTGTTGAAATTTTTGTGCTGACATTTTATGCTAGAGTTGGTTTACTGTTCTGTGATTATTCTTGGATATTAATGCTTTATTGTTTGTAAGCCGCCCAGAGAAGCCTGTTATTGGGCGACATTGTAAATGTCATTAACCAATCAATAAAAACAGAACGTATGGATCAAACGTCCTGCTCTTAATATCAAACCACCTACCAGGGCTGAACGAATCAAATAATTCCACAAGCAGAAACCCAATGCACTGTAAAATGGTATGTGAAGAGCAAGTATGGTTCAAGCACTTGACCCTAGCCACACCCTGCAAGGAAAGGACGTGGAACACTTCAAGGAAAATAACCAAGATTAAAACTCCTTCCCAATCATAAATAGGATCAACAGGTCAGATACTGTGTCAGAAACATGGCTCTAGTGGATCATACTTAAATAGTTATGCTGGAAATAAACTCCATGCCATCAACATGGCCTGGACAGCTCAGTTGGATAGAGCATGGTGCTGATAGCGCCAAGGTTGCAGGTTCAACCCCCATATGGGAGAGCTGCATATTCTTACGCTGCAGGGCATTGGATTAGAGCAGGCTTCCTCACCTCAGCCCTCCAGATGTTTTTTGAGACTACAATTCCCATCATCCCTGACCACTGGTCCTGCTAGCTAGGGATCATGGGAGTTGTAGGCCAAAAACATCTGGAGGGCCGAGGTTGAGGAAGCCTGGATTAGATGACCCTCTGGGTCCCTTCCAACCCTACAATTCTATTATTCTAACATACATCACAAAAGGCCTAATACTAAGAAAGTAGCATGCTTACCACAACCACAATGGCTTTATTTCCAAGGATAACCAAGGTGGTGCCCTCCAGGTGTTATTATACTCCATTTCCCATCACCTCCCACCAATGGTTATCCTAACTGGAGCTGATAGGAGTTGGGAGTGTAACAGTATCTTGAGGGTTATGCATGGGCTACCCCCGCTCTATCCCAACCTCGGGTTAAGTACTTAATTCGTTCTGGAGGTCCGTTCTTAACCTGAAGCACCACTTTAGCTAATGGGGCCTCCTGCTGCCGCTGTGCCGCCGCTGCACAATTTCTGTTCTCATCCTGAACCAAAGTTCTTAACCTGAGATACTGTTTCTGGGTTAGCGGAGTCTGTAACCTGAAGCGTATGTAACCTGAAGCGTATGTAACTCAAGGTACCATTGTTAAACAGTTACACAAGAACAAAGCTCTCAAGTGTCAGAGACTGTATGAGGGACTATTTGATTGGTTCTTCCTTCTTCCTACCTACTCCTGCCAACCCCCATGTTTTTTTTTTAATATTCCCGTGTTATTGGAGAAGCAAGCGGGTGGGCAGTCCCACAATACTTGGGATCGGGGGGAGAACATATCTAAAAAGTCTTCTTCCCAATCATAAGGAGCACAACTTCAGGACTACTTGGTAATCCCTTTTACAAAAGCTCAAGCGATTCCTCTTAAATAGGCATCCTCTCTGCCTGTGTGTTGAATAGAGTGCTACCATACTCCTACAGCGGGTCAGAAATCAGGAAAGCAAATGTTTTCACCAAATACTGCAAGCAACCTTTTTCCTGCATGACTACAGCCAACAAATATTTACTTACTGTGAGATTCTAACTTGAGGCAACAAAATAGAAAAGACAAATGAGGCACTTAATGTTAAAACAAAACAAAACAGAATTGGCTATATTTAGTTAAGTGAAGTTGTTTGATCCCACAGGCTTTCCCAAGGATACAGTTTTACACCTCCAGTAGCTAAAACTTTACAACTTCTAACTTTTTCTAAATTTACCCATTAGCATGGTTGGTGCATATTCTGTAAATCAATACAAGGTTTTAAAATATGAAGTTCTATGATTCTAAGTTTAGTACTCAACGACATTACTAGTGCAACATTACAAGAATCTCACATTCCCCCCCCTTTTTTATTTTGCCTAGCTTTTTAAAGAGCAACCTCTGAACTCTGGTAGCTGCAACAGCAGGTTTGAAAGTGTGGCAGAGGGCCTTCTTGGCAGTGGCGCCCTCCCTGTGGTACACCCTCCCATCAGATGTCAAGGAGATAAAGAACTGCACTACTTTTAGAAGACATATGAAGGCAGCCTTGTTACTGGGAAGTTTTTAATGTCTGACATTTTATTACGTTTTTATATGTGTTGGAAGCCATCCAGAGTGACTGGGGAAGCCGAGCCAGATGGCCGTGGTATAAATAATTAAATTATGATTGTGATTGTGATTACAGAGGAGGACCCAGTAAGTTGGTTCATGTTCAGTGGGTGAGGCTGCAGGAACCTCCTCAGTTCCTCCCCCTAGCCCATAAAGCGTGAAAGAAAATAAATTGTCCAAAATAAGCAAGTGTATCATTTGTGCAAGTGGGAAGCTTCACCTTACTCAGGCACAAAATTTCATTATGAGCATACAAACCATTGCTTTTTCTACAAAAAGCATTCTTCAGCCTAAATAGATCTTATCATTCAACTTACATCATTACCCTAAGCTTCCAAAGCAGACAATTCAAAATTCAATATAAAGAGTTTGGATTTGGATTTGATATCCCGCTTTATCACTACCCGAAGGAGTCTCAAAGCGGCTAACATTCTCCTTTTCCCTTCCTCCCCCACAACAAACACTCTGTGAGGTGAGTGGGGCTGAGAAACTTCAAAGAAGTGTGACTGGCCCAAGGTCACCCAGCAGCTGCATGTGGAGGAGCAGAGACGCAAACCCGGTTCCACAGATTACAAGTCTACCGCTCTTAACCACTACACCACACTTAAACCAAGTACAATCACATGAATTAGGGTGTGTCCTGAAAACACATATCCCAAGTGCCAAAGGCCAGGGCAAAGAGTTGCATCTTCAGCATATGACAAAAACTATACAATGAAGGTGTCAGATGCAACTCTTTGGGGAATGAGTTCCACAACCTGGGAGCTTCCACAGAGAATGCCCTCTCCTGGGCCACCACCCACTTAACTTCTGAGGATGGTGTTACCATTAAGAGGGTCCCACTACTGGTCTTAACACCAAAGGTCTGCAGAGAAGGAGGATGTTTTTCAAATATTTCATGCCAAAGTCATGTAAGGTGTAATTACAGTATTTTCATATGGTCTCTCAATCCCGCTTTATTTAAAAGAGAAAATCCCTCCTTGGTAGAATTTCCATGGTTATTAGAATAGTGCAGTCTGTATTATTTGTGGCGGCTCTGAAATTGCCAATGATAGCTCTGTGGACAAAGGTTGTGTGGCTATACAGATGAGGCTGAGGTTTCCACCACATGTGAACAAGGGAAGCTAAGTTGCTTTTCATATATAGATTGTTACACTGCATAGTTAGGACACTGGTAGCACTAAACTAAAAATTTAACTTTTTCTATGAATATGGAGGAAGGCCACTTACCGTATTTTTCGCTCTATTGGACGCAGTTTTTCCCCTCCAAAAATTGAGGGGAAATGTCTGTGCATCCTATGGAGCGAATGCAGGCTTGTGCCATAGCCGTGCGCAACCCCTCCGGCAGGGAGAGGCTGCACGGGGCTATGGCTTCTTTAGCCCTGCGCAGCGTCTCCCGGCAAGGAGAGGCTGCATGGGGCTAAAGGGGAAGCCAAAACAGCGAGCGGGATCCATCCCACTCGATGCCTTGTCTTCTTCCATAGCTGCGCGCAACCCCTCCGGCAAGGAGAGGCTGCACGGAGCTATGGATTCTTTAGGCCCACGCAGCCTCTCCCAGGAGGTAGAGGCTGCACGGGGCTAAAGGGGAAGCCAAAACAGCTTGTTCCATAGCTGTGCGCAACCCCTCTGGCAGGGAGAGGTTGTGTGCAGCCTGTACGCTGCTCTTTGGGGCTGGGGGGGGGGGTATTTTTTTTCTTGATTTCCCCCCCTAAAAACTGGGTGCACCCTATGGTCCGGTGCGCCCTATGGTGCGAAAAATATGGTACATATTTTTTAAAAAATGTAAATCACTTTCCTACTTACATATTAGTAGCAAACATAAAGCAAAAGCAAACCGTACTATAAAATTAAACGATGAAAATTCTAAAAGCTTAAAATACCAGGAATAAGCTGAAAAATTATCAATAAGCAGCAAACAAAACAAGACAATGAAAACAATGAAAAAACTCATTAAAACTTACTTTTACTTTTTAATATTTTGTTTCACTTTAAATAAATGGCAGTGTTAAGCTAAACTTTACTAACTTTAGTTTCAGTGGAACAAAACCAAAACCCCTTATTTGGACTTTATGGTAAACTAGGGGTTGTACTGTTCCCTAAAAGTGTGGTTCTTGAAGTAATACTGTCTCCCAGGATTCTTCTGTTACATATTTTCATTCTCCATGCAATGTCTGTTCCTGCCTTGTTAAGTAGAATGTTGTTTCTAGCACATGACGAGAACTTTTTGGCCAAGCCTACCATAAACCCTTTACTGACTTCCAGGTCTACTCTGTAAGTATATGAATATTTAAATTAATTCTCCCAGTCATATCTTTCCCACAGCTTTATCTTAGGACCTATAGTCATCTTTAAGAATTCTAACACATTCTTCAGACACTTAACCTTCGTGCTTACTCTCTGGGTTTAGATCAGGGGTCAGCAACCTTTTTCAGCCTTGGGCCAGTCCACAGTCCCTCAGACCATGTGGTAGGTCGGACTATATTTGCGGGGGGGGGGGAGGAATGAACGAATTCCTATGCCCCACAAATAACCCAGTAATGCTTTTTAAATAAAAGGACACATTCTACTCATGTAAAAACACACTGATTCCCAAACCATCCGCAGGCCGGATTGAGAAAGCAATTGGGCCGCATCCGGCCCCCGGGGGGCCTTAGGCTGCCTACCGCTCGTTTAGATCAACTTTTTCAGTAAGATTCCCACTTTCCCCCCAGGCTGTCAATAATAGTGCCTGAGGGCTATCTTCCTCAACTGTACCTAGTCTTTGGCCAGCAAACCTGAACGATTACATATTTTAAAATGCTGCCTCTAATATATTCACTATTCTCATTCAACTGGACACCTTTTCCTCATTCTAATTCCTGCTGAATGCTATGACACATGCAGGAAATCAGGTCAACACTAACCCCTAGGATGACTGCCAGCAGTATAGTACAGATTTTCATGTTTTGCTCTCATGTTTTTTAAGTAACTGGAAACCAACATACTCTGAAACATAACATCTGCACAACCTTATGATACAAAATATCATAATTCTTCCTCTTTTCGTTTGTTAAAGACACCGTGTTCTTTTTTCCACATACTTTATAGCCAGTGAAAATATCTAAGTACACATGTTTCCCACTGCCAAGTGGGGTAATTCATGACACAAAGTAGTGTAGGGAATTTTTAAGTTCTGATCCAGGATCCAAATTGAAATAACAGTCAGAAAGAGAGATCTATACACAATATTAGCCTTGTTAATATTTTCTGTTTGATGAAGATATCATTTGGCTTATCGTCAATACCTGGAAATTAAGTGTACCTCTCAAAGAAGATGTGGGAAACATTTCAGGAAGTCCTAGATTGTTAAAATCAGAGTGTGAGCTGAGTGACAAACCAGCTAAGTTAGCCTTGTCATAGCCAATAGAACAGAAATAACTATAGTTGATGGATTTTCCTTTGGAAGACATGAAAAATATATTGCAAAACTCTAAGTTCTGAAAATAAATAGAATCAGTCAAGTTTTCCTAGTATTTGTCATAAGGACAGGACAGAACACAGTAAACAACCAGTTGTCTGGGGAAAGGCTATTCCCTTGTGTGCATAACTGGCCATAAATGCACTAAAACCAAAATGATTTTTGTAGTACATAGATTACATACTGCTCCCAAGAAGCTGAAAGTATACGTCTAAGAAATAGCAAAAAAATAAATCACAAGAAATAAATCGCTAGATACAAGTGAAAATCTACAAAAAGTAACTGCAACCCACCAGCTCAAACATTTAATTCATCCATTACACAGAATTAAACTAGAATAAGATTAAAAGGTCCTTGAGTTAATTTAGTTACTGCCATGAAACTAACCTTGCAGAATTTACTAACATTCACTGTAATCTGTATTTTTTAGAGTTCATGTAATGCTTATATTCACATCAGTTTGCTACTGGCATTTTTACTATGAAACATTTTGATTAAAAAGTGCAAGATGGGTTCATACTTTAAACAGAAATTTCCTTCACTGAAATCATCAGCATACGATCAAATGAGATAATAGTATACGATACTGTACTTTATGTTCTCATTTTGTCTTTGCACAAAGTGTGGATCCTATAATTGCTTTATAATTGCTTTTTATTGTACAGTGGTGCCCCGCAAGACGAATGCCTCGCAAGACGGAAAACTCGCTAGAAGAGTTTTCCGTTTTGGAGGTGCTTCGCAAAACAAATTTCCTATGGGCTTGCTTCGCAAGACAACAATGTCTTGCGAGTTCCTGCTGGTTTTTTTCCCTAACCCCCTTTTTCTAAGCCGCCAAGCCGCTTATCAACTGATCCGATCAGCAGATAAGCCGCTAAAAGCCGCTAATAGCGGTAATAGCGCTAATCCGTCAATGGGCTTGCTTTGCAAGACGAAAAAACCGCTAGACGAAGAGAATCACAGAACGGATTCTTTTCGTCTTGCGAGGCACCACTGTAATGCTTAATATTTTGTACAAATATAGAAACATAAGAATTGCCTTGTATTTGATGTTCTACATCAAACTAAGGTCTATCCTATCCAAAATTCTAGACTTGTTCAGATGGTATATTGATCCTGGGGAGAACCTGGGAGTGGGCCTCAGAGCAACCTTCCTTCTTTCTCTCTCTCTCTCTCTCTCTCTCTCTCTCTCTCACTTAATTTATCTTCACAGGGGAAAGAGAGAGAGAATCTAAGAGATTTTGGGTTTATTTGAACTGAGGGTCTCCCTTAGCACTGCAATGTACAAGTTATCTCCAGCTGAAGCTATCCAGGACAGATACCCCCTAGTAAACAAAAGTATATCCCTATTGCTTCCTAACATGGAGGTCTAAAGAAGAAGCACAAATAACAACCAAGGAGGATTGCAGCAAAGGTTTTTTGCTGGGGAAAGAAATGCCAAGCTAACAAAAATTACATTGCTGACATACTACACTGCCTCATTTTATTAACTATGAAGTCAACCACTTCCCCTGTCCTTCCTTCGAATATAAGAAGTACTGCTGAACTTCTCAAAAGAGCAGGGACAGTGCAAAACTTTGTGATGATTCAGACAGTGGCACTGCACAGTCTAAGAAGTGCAATTTGAAACCCTTTTTAATTTCACTGAGGATGTTGGCACATACAGCCTTCAAGCTGGAGCTAGAGCATCCAAAGGATAATAAAGGAAAACCTCTAGGTTCATACACTGTTCCATTAACACCTCTAAAAGCATCACACCTCCAGGCAACCAGTTGAGTTAGCTGTGCATTCTTGAAAAAGATAATTTATAGTCATAGGATAAGGCTGAAGATGGAATTGGGTGGGGAGGGGGCAGTGAAACCACTGTATGTAACCACTGCCAAGTGAAGGGTCACTTCAATAAATGATTCAGTTCATTGCCACTTCTAAACAGTTGGGGGGGGGCAATTTGCTAGAGATCGAGCAGTTGTGCCTCCATTTTTCAGTTACTGTTTCCTTTGCATTTACAGTCCCAGAGCAAAAATGCTTAAGTTTTAGCTGCAAATGCTCTGAAGGAATGCCTGCATTGTTAGTTCTTCATGCTTATGATTAACAAGTTCTCACTGACTGAAAACAAATCAAACTTTGTTGACCATCAAAAGGGTTTGCCATGAACTCGAAGCTGCATGCACATGACTAAACCCATTTATTTCTACATTGGGAGAGACTATATTATAGCACGTAATGGAGGGAAATTATTCAAGTAGAAAATGTATTAAAATATTCAGGTAAAATGGAAATAACTATGAAGGAGTCGCATAATGCAAGAAGGGCAAACAATGATTCCATAATTATAAGGGAAGTATATTAAATTTCCCCCTCACAATTTAGAGGAAATTTTGCATGTTTTAACTTTGCTATTCAGCTTCCTTAGCTTTAAAGTCAAGGGTACAACAGCCTCAAAAGAGGACACCCACCTGCCCTTGGTTTCCCAAATATACCACTAAGCAATCAAGGAAAATAGCTCTTACAGAACCTCCAAGAAAGAAAAGGGGACAGATATGAACATAAGAATGTAAAAAGAGGCCTGCTAGATAAGGCCAATGGACCATCTGGTCTGGCACCCTTCTCTCACGGTAGCCAAGCAAATAAGGCTAGTCCCATTTCCTTCCAGTACCTCAGTGATGAGATCAGAAATGTGTTTAGTAATAATGCTATACTGAAAGACACCCCCTATTCATTCACCAAACAATATTTGAAGTTTATCTGTCCTTTTATCAACTTTGAGACAGTTATAAAAACCATCATGCAATTTATTTTCAGCATTCAAAACTTCTGAGCCAATTCTTAGCTGCTCACTCTTCCTTTACCATCTATCATCCACATTAGTCGAGAGCAGTGGTCAACAGTAAAGGGACCCCTGACCATTAGGTCCAGTTGTGGCCAACTCTGGAGTTGCGGCGCTCATCTCGCTTTATTGGCCGAGGGAGCCAGTGTACAGCTTCCGGGTCATGTGGCCAGCATGACTAAGCCGCTTCTGGCAAACCAGACCAGCACATGGAAACGCCGTTTACCTTCCCACCAGAGCGGCACCGATTTATCTACTTGCACTTTGACATGCTTTCAAACTGCTAGGTTGGCAGGAGCAGGGACCAAGCAGCGGGAGCTCACCCTGTTGTTGGGATTCGAACCACTGACCTTCTGATCGGCAAGTCCTAGGCCACCCGTGTCCCTCGTGGTCAACAATAGTTTTGAGTTTAAGACTAGTTGAGGGTTAGAGAGCTCAGAGGCTAAATACAGTGGTGCCTCAGGTTAAGAACTTAATTCATTCTGGAGGTCTGTTGATAACCTGAAACTGTTCTTAACCTTAGGTACCACTTTAGCTAATGGGGCCTCCAGCTGCCGCCGCGTGATTTCTGTTCTCATCCTGAGGTAAAGTTCTTAACCCAAAGTAGTATTTCTGGGTTAGTGGAGTCTGTAACCTGGAGTGTCTGTAACCCGAGGTATCACTGTATAAGAATAAACTGGGAAATCCATAGGTGCTAATAGATAAAAGATAGCTACATTATAATTATGTGTCTTCAGAACAGCCAGAAACAAAACAGGCAACCCTTACTGAAAAAATGAATACTAACAAGACCAAGAGAAGACTTCACAAAAATGTACATTTGCTCTTTTAGCAAGAATTTACTGAAATCTCTTTTTATATCGCAGAAAATCATATTGCTGAAATGATCCCTCTACTTCAAAGCCTATGTCTAAAAATCAGTTTGGGTTATGGTTTTCCTATGTGAATTAATGGCATTCAATCAGCAACGGTAAGCTGTCACAGGGTGTTTTCCTTCCTGCCACCAATCATACCTTTGGACCTTGCTTGCTAGTAAATAACAAGAAAGGGAGACACCTCATAGCAGTTCCCATCAGCAAAGTTTACTTATTGATTCCCTCCTATCTGACAATATAGGAGCTTTGTGTCTCTGAGAAATTCTTGAGGCAAAATTTAGGCTGGTGTGAGATATGTAAGACATCATGATACTCTGATTCTTGATTTGCAGCATCTCTACTTAGAAAGTATAGAAATGCTTGTGAAGAGGCCCAATGGGCTAGAGGTTTGGGGAATACTTCATTAAAATCACTGTAACTTTTAAGTACAGATTTACTAAACAAGGTTTATGGAGAAAAAAACATTTACTTTGTGGAATTTTCTTTAAAATACACACTCAGATTTAGCAGCTCATTTTGATCCCTTAGCTGATGGCCCTCCTTTACTGTGCAGCAGCCTTTATTCTTCAGCAGGCATTGGACTCGTTATTAATTGCATGTTATTGTTGCTTTTATTTATTGCAATCTGGCTTTAGCATTTTAAACGTAAAGGCAAGTTAACTACTTTAACTAACACACGCAAACTTGTCATGCTCTTACCTCTATCTGCTTTTTCAGTTCCCTTCCAGAAGCACTGTCCTGAACAGCACGTTCTCGTTGTGATGCGTCTGCAAGCACGTTAACTGTAGCTTCTGCTTCTTGTATCCACTTGAGGAAACTTTCAAGGTCTTTGAGCAAGGCATGCACTGCCTTCAGCTCAGCCTCCAAAGCATTCTGCCTATTAGATGTTCTGTAGGGAAGAAAAATAACACTGACCTCAGAAAAATTGCAAAAAGTAATCATTAAATCTAAGATAGAGCAGTTGGTGCGCATTTGTTTTGGTGCATTATGCCACAGGTTCTAGAATTTCTATGCTTATTAATTTACTTGCAAGATGCTACAATTTATGAAAATAATTCAATATATCACATACTCCTCTTCTTGCTGTAACCATATTGCAATGTTGCAAGTGTGAGGAACTTAACTGCACACTTTCAGGACGTTGTGAAGCAAGCAAATAGTTTTTTCGCAATGAATGAAAACAACTCCCTAAAGTGTACAGACCACAATGCTGTTAAAAAGTGGAACAGATGTTCTTTATTTTATCACTTACTTGGGAGATTGCAACTACTCCTTTAATAGAATCATAATTTATTTGAGAGTTTCTTTCATATTGCACTTGTCTTCTATTACACACCTCAATATTCTGTAAACATTTGCAACACTTTTGACCTTGCCTGACCTTCATCTTTCCAAACTGAAATGAATTCAGGCAACATGATCAACTCACAGGATTTAATTTTTGAAGATTGTTTTGGTGATAATCTATTGGTAGGCTAAGAAGGTGCCAAATCTATATATTTTTTCCTGCCAAAAAATCTGCAATAAGCAAGTGCCAAATTGCAGAGCTATAGTACCAAAAGCATCCTCTCCAAATATCTACTTCAAGTATTATATCATTGAATAATACGTTATTTTAAAGTATTGGTGATTGCTGGCACAATGGTTGAACTTTGTGTGCATGCTTTTTTTTTTTTTTTTTAGAAACAAAGAATGAATAGATCACATTTCAATTATATGTTTAAAATAGTTAAGAACATTTTTTAAGGCAGCTACAACTTTGCTCATATTTAAAGGATAAATGCATGGGGCTTAGGACCTCTAGACATAATAATCGAGGTATTTTCCCCATCTTCAGTTTTGAGCCAACACAAAATACAGTTCTATATGGAAGAATTATACCATCACAGAACATTAATATCCAGAGTATTTAGTGTGTGCAGCTACCGACAGCAGAATCCACACACTTCCACAAATTAAATTTTATGCTGGAGTGCTCCAACAAAATTGTAGTTACTTCCCACAAGATCTTTTCAGCATTTAGCAAAAAATACATATCCAGATTTCCTACCAAAGCATCTTAATATAATTACTGTTCTGCAGTAAGATATTTACTTGTGATTCCTAATAACCAATGTGTGGAGCCACCATATAAGGTGAAGTGGGACCTGTGCCAGTATGGAACATACCTATGAGAGTGTGTGTGTGTGTGTGTGTGTGTGTGTGTGTGAGAGAGAGAGAGAGAGAGAGAGAGAGAGAGAGAGAGAGAGAGAATACACACACTCACTCACACATGCACCCACACCACCCACTCACATAAAATATCAAAGAGATGCACAACATAAAAAACACAATACAAAAAAGCCCAAGAATGACTGGTTTGTCCAAAAAGGGAAATTAAGCAACTGAATAGGCATTAAAAGCCTTAAAGAGACATCTGAAGGTTAACAGTGAGGACACCTGCTGAATCTCTGTTGGAAGAGTATTCCAGAGCATGAGACCAAGTGCTTGACACGTACTTGGGGCCAGCAGGGCTTCTGAGATACAGGGGACCACCAACTGTGCCCCTCCAGATGATCTCCTATGTAAAACCCTGTGTGAACTGCAGCATAAAATAATAAACTGATGCAACAGTCCATGTGATAGTTACTACTACTCACAGATCCAGATCTAAATAACTGTGAAATTAGTTCCAAGAACAAATTGTAAAACAGCTCTGCCTAAATGAGAAATGTTTGGTGAAAATATGGGCAGATATTCAGATGATGGATGATTTCCATGAAATGATTATCATTAAGATCAACAACTGCTAATGTCTTGGCATGCTTATTTATGCTCTCCTGTTAATCCATGTAGTATATTATGGATCATGATTAAGCCATGGTTTTATAACCTGGTTTGTAGAGATCACTTAAACCACAGTTCTCCAGTCCCGACAAAATTGGAACCTGCAGTTTAACAAACCTCTGAAGTATTTATATGTGAGAGGCAACGGTAGATGAACTAGGAGCACACATACACACATCCATGTCTCTTGGTCCTACATACATAATGAGACAGCACTCTGGCCTTACCCCTCAAACTCCTCCACTAAATGCCCTTGCAAACGCCCCTTGGTCATGAGAGCTTCACCTGCTGGATTTCTTCCTGTGGCGCATTAACTAAGTGGCCCAAATCTACCTGAATACTATCAAGAAGCATGTGTGCAATAAAGAGATAAAGTGGAGCTATTTGTTCATTAAAGTAGACAAGGATGCAATCCTGTGCACCCTTAGCTAAGAATAAATCCCATTTCATGTAAGTATATTTAAGATCGTGCAGTAGGATTGTGCTGTTTTTGGAGTATAGGGATGCTGCCAAGGCAGAAAAACAAAAGCTAAGGAGGAAGTTAAGATGCTATGAACCACATGATCCTGTGAATGTATCAGGTGACTTGATGGATCAGAAGAAAGATCCATTTAGTCCAGAACATTGGCCAGCCAGCTGCATCTAGGAACACATAACATGAACACAGTCGTAAAGAACCATCTTCTGTTCATCCCCAGCTGCTAGACAGATGTAACATTGAAATTCTGTACTGTTCAATGTATTTTTCAGTCTTGAGTCCAAAATCTGTTCCCTGCGTAGTCCTAGTTAATTTAAAGAACATTAGCACTTTAAGAAGATAAAGCAAAAGAATTGTCAGGTAACAGGAAATCCAAACCCACGTAATGTTTGAATCAACGATAAAGCTAAGAAGAAGTTAAAGGACCAATGAAGTTAAAAGGTAAATCTAACGTCGTATTTGCTGTAGCTTTACAGAACTCCAAAAAGTCCAAAGAATAACATTGCTGATTATCATAATGGGGGGGGGGAATAGGTGAGCACATGCATGACAGAAACAGCGGTTTTTAAAGTTGCAAGGAGGATGTCCTATTTTTAAAATCCCTTTTAGGGGTTTTTAAAACATGAAAGTAGACTTTTTTAAAAGTCTAGACTAAATTCAAGAAATAATATCTGAGACTGGGGATAAAGAATGTAATTTATTCATCTAGGTTGCAGAGATACTGACAAATTACCCAGTCTCAACCCTGAAGTATAAACAATTATTGCCCACTGTGTAGCATATCTAATTTATACAGCAGCTCAAATTTGAGAGGGCAATCTCTTCAATGCCAGTGGTTTTTAAATGGTCTGAATTAATATAACAAGCAGGGACATGTTGGTTTTAAACAAGTTTCAGTTAGAGAAAATGCTGAAATTCTCCATTATTTTCAGCAGTCCTTTACTCCCAGCTGT
The DNA here is from genome assembly GCF_965112155.1 of Podarcis liolepis. NCBI lineage: Eukaryota > Metazoa > Chordata > Lepidosauria > Squamata > Lacertidae > Podarcis > Podarcis liolepis. The sequence goes on along the minus strand of NC_139557.1, from coordinate 65,312,768 downwards.
TGTTAATCTTTCTTTTCCTTGCTGTTAATTATCGATTTTTAATTGCTGTTTTTTCTGATAATTTTAGCATTTCTTGTAAGCAGAGGTTCTGCCTCAATCAGGCAGTATATACATTTTGCTACATACACATAGATAAGTTCCAGCATGTTTACCTGCTTCATGGTTTGAAGTATTTAAACAGATTTCTAAATGTCGGTTTCCTCCTCCACCACATTTTCAAGATAAAACATAATCTACCCAAGCTTCTTTTAAATAGCTGCTTGTTCACTTTTGCCTTCAAAGCCTGTTTCACCGCTTGGCTTCATTTACAATAAGATTGCACTGTTCCTATCAAGTCCCAATACAAATTCCTCCATAATTTACCTTAAAATTATTGGCCAGTTTTTTAACCTTCAAATCTTCATGCCAAAATGAATTAGCCATATACCACCCTACATTACCTGGGAAGTTATTTTATTTTAGAAATGTTGCAACTATCAATACTTTGCAATGTATATTGAGCACATTGAGAATGAGCATACTATCTTTTTATTCTCCAGCACCATGAAGTATATACATTTTATTATTTGACATATTTTTCAAGTCTATATTTTATAACATATACATAAAGTCTAATAATTATACTCAACCTGCCTGAAAGAGAGTTGATGTACAGAAACCACAAATGCTAACAGAAGATAAAGGGAAATCCAGACGAGAAGGGACTCTTGGGTCTTAACACAGTGAAAGTGACAGGACTGATGAAATTATGTGGAATGATGAAAAAAGGCAACATAAAAACAAACCATCTTCACATCTCTAGAGGAAACTTTTTTCGGATTAAAATAAAATTGTTCAAGGTAACGAAGAGAATGATAGCTGGAGGCAGAAAACATACTATTATACAAAGAAGGAATTGTGACTCAACTGCAAGAAGTTTATTTTCAAATGGGAAAAATCATTAACTCTATTCCTTTCAGGATCAGACAGGGAGCTTCTGTGGCTTAAAACACTAAAAACTGAACTTGAGGGATATTTTCTCAAAGTGTAATCCAGGACTCCCTACAGAGGACAGAAGGCTTTCTTGGAGAGGAGTACTTATACAAGGGAATGAGGTACATCCATGAGGCAATAGTCTGCTTTCACAATGTTACTGCTTTTGAAGACTCTAGCTCAGGGGTGCTAAACGTTTGGTTCGTGGACCCAAACTAGAAGGCCATTTCCACCAAGCTATGCCCACTTGCTCTACAGCTGATGCCATATACGACCTCAGGCATGGGGCAGGTAAAGAAATATCTGACTCATCCAAAAGTCCATTTGCAGGCACTGACGTTCAGTTGATTGATTGCTGGGTCTTGCTAAAGCCCTTGCAAAGTGCTCTGTTGTGGAGCAACAGCACTCAGCAAGACCCATATGGACAAAATAGTCAGGTCAAACTTGGTCTGCAAGAGATGGGGAAAATAATGATCCAGCCCACTGGCCAGATCCATTTCCCTACCCCTGCTCTAGCCTGTGGATATAGGGATGTCCAAGTATGTTGCATATGCATAATATTTTCCTTTGACCACTACCTGACTGGGTCAGGCAGAATGCTGCTAAACAATGATGTGTTCTGGTTACATTGAAGGAGACACAGATAGCTGTTTTTCTGCTCAAGGACTTTCCATAATGAAATCTGTTATTTCCTGGCACTACAGTACTTGGGGCTGAACCAAATGAGATGCATGCTCACATCAAAAAGCACCTTTCTTTCAACCATTTTCTAGAAATGACTTCAAGAAGGAATTGAAAATGTTTCCATATTCAGGAAGCACTGCTTTCACTTTCAGTAGGTTTTGTGTACCCTTGGTGATAGGGATGTCAAGGAAATCCAAAAGCACAGGACAGTTGACAACATAGCATAGACAAGGAAGAGGTGGGCAATCTTGATGGAGCACTCCTCTCAATCAGTGCTGGAAATGGTGATTAGAAAGTAGTTAATGATACAACCTTATATTTTCCAAAAACAGGCCATATTTATTAAACAAATATCTCAGGAACTTGGATCCATGCTGAAAAAAAGAGTCAGATATCTGACCAGCTTCATTTGGCTTACACTGCACAAAGGAACAGTTTAGAGTTCTTCCTCGATTTAGACACACTTGGTAAGAAAGCCCCCAATTTAGGTTATACCTGAATTAATAAAATATGAATTTGAGGCACACGTTTGTTTGCACATACCTTTGTTTCAAGTTGATCCATGAGGTATTCAAGTGATCCATTATTTCCTTCACTTTTCTTGTGTCATCACCATTGTAGTCTTGAAGAAGTTTGTTTGATAGATCATTGAATTGACTCATCTTGGTATCCCCTTTATCTAAATCCTGTAGTAACATCTAAGCAACAAATTCAGAGTAGTTAAGAAAAAGCAAGAGGGGGATATCAGTGTAAAACTGAAAATCAAATATGGTTTCTCAAATTCTGACTATACTTTTTAATTAAAGGATCATTCTTTCATCCAATGTTGTGAACTACAAAAATAAAAAATATCAAATCAGGAAGGAAGAATGGTCTGTTCCACAGAGACATCAACTACAATCTTAACAGAAAGGAACAGTCCCATGATTCTGCAATCTAGCAGAAACTCATCAATACTAGGGAAGGAGAATCCGAAAAGTGTAAATCGCTCCTTTCCCCACAACACAAATAAAATTCCGGTCAATAAAGTGAATATGAGGGGGGCATAAAAGAGATATTTAAAATTGTGCGTGGTGTGTTGAAAGTATATAGGAAGACTCTTTACTCCCTTTCTCTTAATACTTTAACATGGGGTCATCCACAGAAGCTGAATGTTGGAAGATTCAGGGCAGATGGAGAACATTTTTTCTTCATAAAGTGCATAGTTGAAATAGTGGCATTTACTACCACAATATGTAGTGATAGCCACCAATGTGGTTGGCTTTAAAGGGGCTTTAGACAAATTCATGGCTGCTAAGGCTATTGATGGCTACTAACTAGGGTGACTATGTACTAAATCCAATATCAGAGGCAGTATTCCTCTAAATACCACTTGCAGAGGAACACAAGAGTGCTGTTGTGCTTACAGGCTTCCAATAGACATCTGGTTCAGCACTGTGATAACAGGATGCTAGATTAGATAGGGCTTTGGTCTGATCCACCAGGATCCACCAGATTTGGTTTATAGAAGTGATGAGGAGTTAAAAGAAAGTAGAGATGATTAAATGGCTTTAAGTGAGCTTTCATTCCAGTGCATGGCAAAGATGTGGAGTTACTCTCAACACCATGTTGGGAAGAGGTACTGGGTCCAATTGTTTATTGTTTGCTCATCAGAATGGCTACTTCATCAATGGCCTTTGCTGTATTCTGTAATGAGTTGTGACGCAGGGCTGATCTTTCTCCCCTAATGACTCTAGTTCTTTTGGGTTATGAAAAGAGTTGAGAAGGGGATTACTGGAGGCTGATGTGGTGCCCTGCAGCAACCCAACCTCTTGCTTGCCAGACAGAATCTATTTTAGGCTGAAGGGGCAAAATGTTCATCTCTTTCCTTGTCAACTTCTTCCAGTCCTGCCTGCTAGCTAAAGGAAGGAACTGTAACATGAGTAAACTGCTTTCCCTAGCAACAGAGAATAGATTTTAACATCAGAGTCATTTTAAAGAGCATCTACTAGTGTCACTATATACCATGCATTTAGCATCAAATGTGTTCTAATGTGTTCCATGCCCAGGGGGTTCATAACCAAAGGTAGGAAGGACAAAGATGAAGGGCCACATTTTAAAAATAGCGAGGATCTATGGGTGAATCAATCATTTAAAAGGCTCTCCTGAAACATTCTTGCAAATCCTCAACTACTAAACTTTTCACATATTTGCTGTCTAGCCTTAAAAAGTAATTGGAGAGCTATGCTGTTCCAAACATAATATTAGTCGCAAAGTACAAATGAGATTATATTTTTATAGAGAAACTGTGGTCTGAATTTTATGTCCGCTTAAACTAACATAAATAATATGCAGATGTGCCTCCAACAACAACAAAACATGAATGATGTTTAAATCATTTGTTTTCCAAATAAAAATATACAATGCAGGTGAAACATTATGCATGGTCATCTATAATAGAACAAATGAAATATATCCATAAATACTTATTTTTAGCCCTTCATGTTCCTTGTAACATTGCTGACATTTATTTGTGGTGTATTTATTTGCAAATTTAAAGTTCCATTATCTGTAATAACATTTATGGATATACAAAGAAGTATGAAACAGACATAAACCTGGAATTAGTGATGAAGATTATGTTGTACCATTAAAAATAAGCAGGTTTTTCATCTGTTTCTTCTTGAGGCTATCAGTAGCTGCTAGTCTTGATTGTCAAAAGCAGTAAGACTCTGACTGCCACTTGCTGGGAATCACAAGTGGGTCAAATGCTGTTGGGCTCCTGTCCTGCTTGTCCCATAGGAATCTGTGAGAACCACATGGAGGACTAGATGGACCTTCAGAAACATCCAGCATGGATCTTATGTGTTTTTTAACTGACACTTTACAAAACATTTTTGAATGTGGGTGTTACTTAGATTTGAAAAGATCTATTCAGCAAGGTTTTACAAGCGGACAGACTAATTTTACACGCCAATGGATTAAAGATGGAAGGCAAGGAGACTGGTGGATCCCAGCCAGAATAATATAATAATATTAATTATAATAATTTATTATTTATACCCCACCCATCTGGCTGGGTTTCCCCAGCCACTCTGGGCGGCTTCCAAAAGAATATTAAAAAACTGTGATACATCAAACATTAAAAGCTTCCCTAAACAGGGCTGCCTTCAGATGACTTCTAAAAGTCTGGTAGTTGTTGTTCTCTTTGACATCTGGTGGGAGGGCGTTCCACAGGGAGGGCGCCACTACCGAGAAGGCCCTCTGCCTGGTTCCCTGTAACTTGGCTTCTCGCAGTGAGGGAACCGCCAGAAGGCCCTCGGTGCTGGACCTCAGTGTCCGGGTAGAATGATCAAGTGATCCTCAGCATAGGTATGACTAAATCAGGGAGAAGGGATGAGTAAAATGTGCATGTGTGTTCCCATGTAAAGCAAACGTTTTGCTAGTCAGTATCGATAGTACTGAGCTGTATGGACCAATGGTCTAACTCAGAATAATGCAGCTTCCTATATGCTGGGGAGCATTCAAGTTCTATGTGCATTTTGAAGCTCTACTTTTTAACAAAGGCTTCCAATCTTTAGAATAGGTTTATCAGCCTTTACAAGGCCCTTCAGGAGAAAGGATAAGATACAAATTTAATAAATGATAATAAGTCATTCTCAAAGGCAACTTCTTTCAAAAAGTAGCTACAGAAACAACTAATTTTCAACAAGTATTTTGAATTTAAAGAAAGCAATTTTTCATCTACAGAATGTAAATTGTCAATTATCAAATATATTTTTCTGGGCATGTCAATAAGACAAGTGCAAGATGGATTCATAAACCATTCAGAGAATCAAATTAGAAAGCACATTTTAACTTACTTTGTTTTCAGCAATCTGCTTGGTGAGCTTCTCTTTAGGAGACTGCAGAAGGGCATGCAGGTGGATCTCATATTGTCCAATTAGCTTCTCCATTTCTTGCTTCTGGTCATCCCACTTCATGCTGTCAGAAAGCATACGTTTTAACTGCTGCTGACGTACTTCTACCCCATGTTGTGTACTATCCCATTGGTTCTTAACTTTCTCCACTGAAAAAGACAAAGGAGGAACATGTAACCAAACAAAAAGCATTTTGTGGCTATTACATTATCTTCAATCTTTCTGTTACTCAGAGTAACCATCCAAAAATCACTGAAGCCAACCCTGAGCCCTTGGGAAGCTGTTACGCACAGCTCTCACAAACTAGCCCATTCATCTTCACAGAAGGACAGGTTCATTTCTACACATGGATTCCGTTTGCTAGACTCTCTCTCTCTCTCTCTAGCACACACATTTATGCTACAAGCATAAATGCATATTCATAATTACCACTAAATGTCCCTCCTCCTCCAGGCCAATATTAGTTCAAATGTATAAAGAGGCAATGAAGCTCCCACCACTCCCACATATAGCTTGCTTTTCTCTATGCTGGACTCTGATATGTGGTAAAATTTCAGGTCTCCTCCATATTCCATCCTACCTCCAGCCATGACTTGCCAGATTATGTCAGTCTCCACCCAGGCCATTGCAAGCTCTGGCCCCTGCATCCCTTCAGTAGTTACTGTCAATAAAAATTGGTCGCCTTTCCCCTAGCGCAGGCATCACCAAACTTGGCCCTCCAGATGTTTTTCAGACTACAATTCCCATCATCCCTGACCACTGGTACTGTTAGCTAGGGATGATGGGAGTTGCAGTCCCAAAATATCTGGAGGGCCGAGGTTGAGGAAGCCTGCTCTAGCGTAACTATTGAGCATTTGTACCCATCTCCTCACACTTCTGTCTACTAGGAACATACGTTTCTCTGTGATTGCTGTCCTAACATCAGAACTTGATGTTTTGTTTTTCAGATTCTGAGCCAAGGTAAAAACAAAATCCAGCCGGGGATGTCGATGTTCTAAGTCTTCTTTTGTTATCTGTTAAGAGCCAGGATTAAAATGTGTTACTTTCTGAGATTTAAATAAAGAATAAACCATGGGGGGGGGGGAATCAAGAATATTCACATTTATATTACAGAAGGTTATCAAGTTAGTAACTTCTTAATCAACATATTCCAAAGCCATTTTAAAGGCAGAAATGTTCTCACTATTTCTGTACTAACCAATATGATCATCATATTAAAATAAAGGCTCAACTTTTTTGCAGTATCTATACAGAGATGAGACATGAGTGGATGAGAAAATAAAGCTGGTAAAAATCATATTGTTGTGCTGGGCTTAACTTTGCAGACTTTCATGCATTCTGTGACATCTCCTCAGGCTATCAGGACATCTTACCTATATTTATCTGCTCCAAGGGTGTGGGGCAGGGTGTTGGCATTTCCAATATTTTATTTTGGTTCTTAGGACTTCACACACTATATATTCAGTACTGTTTTTGCAAGAAAATTCCATTTTTACCTGCATGAGTACCATTTTAACAAGCCTTTTCTTCACATCAAGTAACTGAAATCTCTACAATGAGCCATTATAGTCATAATAAGTTTGTGTGTCCAAAGACAGGCAGCTGAAAGGACCTCAGAGATCAATCCCACGAAATTGCATTACATGTATTATTGCAGCAAAGTGTTTGACAATTAATTTGACCACTGCTATGAAGGTTATGTTTAAAATACACACACAAGTACCCTAAAGCTGTTAGTTACTGCTTGCTTGCTTTCACTTCACTATGTTGCTAATATCACAAGCAAGGAAAATGTCAACATAAATATGTGTAATCACTTCCCTTTTAACTTCAGCCAGTGCAATTTTAAATGTCGGTGTAGATATTCACATCTCTCTTTAAACAATCACAGGCTGCCTAAGGCTGGATCCCAATGTTTAACAATTATTGAGCAAGGCAATTAACCTACATTAATTGAATTTCATTATTTCTAGTTGAATGCACTACACCTATTTGTAGATAATGATCATGTTTTGTGGAAGGTGAACGTGTTCTGGTAATCTGCATTGTATGTCATGTGCTAGACACAACAGAACACAACACACATATAAATGAACACCCAGGAATCACTTATCAGTGTTGACTTCAAAATAGTAGGGCATCGGGTTACAGAAAGGCATTATACTATAGGCCTTAACCATCAAACACAGAACAAATTCAGAAGCAATGTGTTAAAGAAGAGGCGCTCCTAAATGGGAGCACCATTAATCAAACAGCAGGACGAGGGCAAACAAAGCATTGTTCATCCTGTTCATTGAGCAAGACTGTGCACATTTGCCACCTTCGCCTGCTTCAAGCATCCCCAGCAACCTACTTGGGGCAGAAGAAAAGTGGAGGCAGCAGTGCTTTAGGGTTGCCAGTCCTCAGCAGCTTGCAATGGCGAAGGTTTGGTTGGAACTGGATACAAACCATTCATTGCTGCTGATGATTCTCAGTGGGAAGGGGCCCCCAATTTCTTCTGCTCCAATATAAGTTTCAAGCAGGGTTGAGTAGAATAAGGAGCAAAGGCAAGCACTTTATGCATGTTCCATCAAACATATGCAAAGCGTTCAAGTCTTTGTGAATATTCATTCGTAATACTCACAAAGGCTCAAAGCCTTTCAAGACAAGCAGAGAAATCATCCACATCTAAACCAAATTCTATCTTTTTCCACCAAAAAATAAAGCAGGGACTCAAAATATCTTCAGGATTTCAACACAACACCTCATGGCACCACATACTTTCATGCGTGCAATTGTCCGATTGATTTCTTCAGCATTTCCCACAGTAACTATGTTGGACTTGAGCATCTGGTCAATCAGGGCCAACCAGTCAGCCAGTTCTGTTGTAGTTTTATCCAGATCAGCAGGTGCAGAAATTTCCAAAGCCTGCTGAGTTTGAGCAACATTTTCAGAGGCAGAGGACACTAGCACCATCTTTTGGAGAACAGGGTAACCTAAACAAGACAACACAATTCACTTGGTATTTCAAATTGCACTTAGTATAGTACTTGAATTTATTTGCAGTTGGAAAAACAAGCAACAAAATACCAATTCTTGCCATTTTAAGAATATCCTCTGTATTTTTTCTCCATCCCCATCTAAACAAGTTAAAAACCTTAAAGGCTTAGCCTTCAGTTCCAAACATCATCTGTTTTACTGCCTTCCTGGTCCAGAATGATGTGAAAATGTTGATGACATACTCATCACTGACAGATCTGGTGAGGTGTGAGAAATTCACTGCCAATCCCAATACCCAGGCAGTTTAGGAAGATTCAAATAATGTGTGGTCAAAATCTAAACATTGTTAAGCTGTCACCCACAGGAAAAATCACAACCTGCAGCTGATCCTAGTTTACCATCTGATTAAGTTCCAGGAAGAAACAAATTCAAACATTTATTGCCAGTGGGAAAAAAATGCTACTGAGTCAGAAGCAAGAATTCATTGTTGATCCTCTGAATCATACTGATGGAAGAATATGTCAGTACAGAACTTCAAATGGTGAAAGGGATTAATTTCTGTTAATTTTGAAGTCTGCAAATGTACTTTCTTTTGTTCATAAAATGTATTAGAAGCCAATTTCCTTTCAATACATTTGGACGCATGGTCTTAGTGACTCAGTGCCATGCCCTTCAACAGAAACAGAATCTAAAACTTTCATGGCCTTAAAGATCAAAAAATGAGATGACAAAGAATACTGAAAACTGTCCTGTAAAAGAAACACGTTCTCTTTCCGGAGCTCACCAGGTGGCAATGTCTGTGGCACCAGATGAAACTGATGAACATGGGCCTCTAGTTCTCTCGCTCTGTTGGGTGCTTCTCTGAACACCTAATATGGCAGAGAAAAACTTCACATTACAAAAACCTTTTCATGTCAAGACATGAGGATTAACATTTTTAGCATTATACAGCTAAAGCGATACCACTATAGACAGCTGAGCACAAAATCCATTAACCCCCAAGACCAAAGAGTTTAGAGATGAAGGGGTTTGCATTTAGCCCCTAAAAAGGGTCTGGGGTGCATTTTAATGTAAGTTGCACATTTGGGATTCTTTACTAAGAATGAGTGGCAAAGGTGCAAAATGAAGAGCTCAGCATAGAGCCTGTCTGTCTGTCTGTCTTCCCCTCTCTCTCTCTCTCTCTCTCTCTCTCTCACACACACACACACACACACAGAGCTACATGTGCCAGATGCTATCACAACAAACATTGTGTTGTTCAGTGCAACCAAAAACTAGGGGAGGAGGAAAGAGTTGCAATAGTCATTCAAAGACTGAAATATAGTACTAAAAGCAGCTACTGTTTGGGGAAATACGATACGAACAATATACATTAATACAAGTGAGTTATACCATGAGGAGGAATGATTGTGAATTCAAGCAGAAGTGTCCTCAGTTCTCAGGACTGGGAGGCGGGGACAGTCTGTGCTGGACCAGATTGTACTTCCCTGGAATGAGCTTTGGGGTTTTCCTGGATCTAACACTGTGACTGGAGGCTCAGGTGCCAGCTAAGGTCCCTTTTGGACTCAGCTGACTTGGCCACTCTACCCCATGCCTTGGTAACTTCCAGACTGTATTATTGCAATGTGCTCTGTGTGGGGGCTTGACGATGTCTTAGAAACTCCAACTGGTCCTAATACAGCAGCAAAATATTGGATAGTGTTACATTTATTCATACAACCCTGTTTTATTTAAAGCAGATGCATTCGTTGTCAGTTCATGTCTGGACCCAGTTCAAGGTCATGCTAGTGTTTGAACTGATGGCTTAGGCCACAAATATATGAAATACCACATCCATCCCTGGAGGCTCCCTTGGGTGTTATGTTGGGTAGAGCGGGTAGGTACACCACCCCCAGAAGCTCAGGGATGCATGTGTTCAAGGAGAGGATATTCTCTGTAGCAGTTGTGGAACTCTCTCCCCACAGAGCTGCATCTGGTATCTTCACTATATAGTTTCCACTGAATGCTGAAGATGCACCCCTTTAACCTGGCCTTTGGCACTTGAAATGTATACTTTTCGGAAATACACCCACCCCAGCCACAATTGTGATCATTTTAAGCTGTCACTTAGTACATTCCTGCTGGGAGCCCACCTCTTCAGAATGCAGACAAGAGATTTCATGTTTGATTGTTGATCCAATTAAAAGAATCGAAGAAGCAAAATAACAGAATCTGATATAAGATGAGGACTAGGCTGGAACTTTTTTCTATGCCATGCTAGTTCCCCTACTTTTCTACAAGCTCAGTGAGTGGTCTAGGAGTGCTCAGCGGGTGTTTCCTTCTGGGAAGAAAACATGGAGCCCTATGTAAGTTGCTTTGAGCTTACTACACAAGTATAATAAATTAAATTAAAATTCATAAAGCATGAAGGATGTTTACTTCCCACTTGTGAAAAGTATTCCAGGGTCACATTTAGGAATTCTGCTTCTGATACAATGCATGTTGCCCCAAACTAAAGAAAGCTATTGATCTAGACCAGGCTAGTTAATTGTGGTTACATGCCAGATGTTGTTGCTCTGCAGCTGCCATAAACCCCAGCCAACATAGCCACTTGTCAGGGATCACTGGAACTATAGTCCAACATGTGGAGTACACCGCACTGGTTACTCCTGATGTGGACTATTAAGAAAGAAAAGCATTGCCATGCAGAGATTTAACACTATGGCTATGTTCACATGTCACTGGAAACCACAGTTAATGGTTTATTTTGAATGCACAGGTGGACCCTTCTTCACTTGTCCCCTAGCATGAGTGGGAGCAGCAAACCACAATCCCTAGTTTAGTGTTAAATCTGATGCAAGGATGGTAGTTTGTTTAACTCCAAACAAACCAATGAATTTAAGCCAAGGTTTGTTCTTGGCTTACCAGCTGTAATTTTCTCTGAGCAAAATAAACCACAATCTCCAGTTCGGATAGAACGCTAAGCAGGAATCATGGCTGGTTGCTCACACTCACGCCAAAGGAGGAGTGAAGCAGGAGAAACCCATGCATTCAAGGTGAGTAACTGTGGTTTACCATAGCATGTGAATGCTGCCTGTGACACAAAACACTTCTTTACACTAACTTGTCCAATCATGCCTCCCCCGACAAGAGTATTCATATGTATGTGGCAGGAACTCAATCAAAAAGAATACATTTTATACTTGCTGATTTTAAGGAATCCATATTGCAATCCATACCTTCTTCCACTTAATATTCAGGGTCCTCAGTCTATCAGAAATATTCTCTCTCTCTTGAGCCCCAATGCTTTTATTTGAAATCAGCTCAGGTTCATTCTTGTTTAGCCACTTAAGTTTTTCTCCTTGCATGTCCATCTCCTCGATCAAGCCCTAAAGTGATTAAAGAAAGCACTTTTGGTGGAATCTACAGACATGGGTGGCAGGTGGCGCTGTGGGCTAAACCACTGAGCCTAGGACTTGCTAATGAGAAGGTTGCGGTTTGAATCCCCGTGACGGGGTGAGCTCCCATTGCTCGGTCCCTGCTCCTGCCAACCTAGCAGTTCGAAAGCACGTCAAAGTGCAAGTAGATAAATAGGTACCGCTCTGGTGGGAAGGTAAACGGCGTTTCTGTGAGCTGCTCTGATTCACCAGAAGTGGCTTAGTTATGCTGGCCACATGACCCAGAAGCTGTACACCAACTCCCTCGGCCAATAAAGCGAGATGAGCGCCACAACACCGCAGTCGGCCATGACTGATTCCACAGGTTCAAAATACAAGTTATTTACTGACTTTGGGAATATTAATGAAAAGTTTTAGTATTGACGTTTAAATTAAAACTAACACGACACGGTCACTTTCCTTTCATAGGCAGCAGTGGAAATTTGTTGCACACCCAGTCTGCTGGACTGAGATTATTGGTCCAGTGCTTAGTTTTGTGCTCTTGAAGCCCCAAATCAATGTGCTAGATTGCAGCTCTTTGTACTTTTAGCAATAATTTCATGCAAGGATTCTGTTCATAAAAGGGACTTTGATTCACCAGAGGCTCCTCTGGCACAAGGAGGAGGAAATGTTTTTCACTTATTCCTCCTTCCCACTCTGTTCCAGAGAATTCACCAATTCTGCAGAGCAGGTTTTCAGGAAACTGCAAGAGACAGGAGGATTTTGCAAAAAACCACCTCTTCCTTTCCACCAGTTGGGATGTCCCAGAGTGCAGTTCTGCTCAGTGTGTCCTGCCACAGGCAACGAACAGACCCAGCGCTGCACTTGGGTTGTGTGTGATGTATTCTGTACACTTCGACTGGGTCCATTTAGGCAGCAGTAGCATTGGCTCTCTTAGTATCAAATTACTCATCTCAACCTAATGCACAACAATTATTTGTGAACTAAAGAACCCGCTTACCTTTCAAATTAATTAGTTATTCAGTAGCACCAGTAATTATTCAGTAGCACCAGTAGGAATAAGGAATAAATTCAAATAAAATATGCAATCATTTTTATCTAACTTGCCATTAATTCCTTCAAATTTTCTTCACGGCTGATTGTAGGCTTCTCTTCCTGTGCATTTTCTATGTTTTCCAGCCAGCAACTAAATTCATCTAGGTTTCTTGTGAAGTCTAGTAATGGTTGATTTTCTCCTTTCAGTCTAAGGCGCAAACCCCAAAGTGGAATATGAAACAAGAACATCAATATAAATACAGAAAGGTAAAAGCAATAAGAAAACACACTCCATCTACAGCTTACTAATATAGAAAACTACAAAGTTGAATTTAAAAAATCAATTCAAGTGTACAAAGTTCTTCATGTGCCATTTCCACATTCTCTCCAGCAATGTGACTTCAAGTAAAGAAACGCTTAAAATGTTCCCTGGGTTGCCTTAGGCCTAAAAAGATGTATTTAATTTTCAACAATTCCCAGCAATATTTCATATTCTGTGTAGAAATTGAAAGAATTTTCACACTGTCTTCAATCATGCCAAACAAGTATTTTTTAAATTATCTATGCACTGCATAAAGCTAGACTGGTGGTGGAAATGACTATAACATTGGTACATTATGCCTCTGTGGTAAACTAGCATTTTGTTTATTTTGATTGGGGCGGGGAATAGATATTAACTTAAATGCACATTTCAAAATGGCAACACAACTAATAATTCAACTTCAGACAGACTAATCTAGCTGCATCTTGAATGCACTCGTTTCCTTTTTGCAGGAAATCTGGGGGGAGGGTTAGCCTTGCTAACCACCTGTATGCTAAGAAGGACCAAAGGCAATGTGCAAATATCATCAATAGATAAAATGCAATTCCAAAACATGAACGTAGCACTCATATACCCAAAGAGTATATTAAAAGAAATGAAAGAGCAATTTCCTAAAACAGTGCAAGGGGAAATGGAACAAGTATGCACATTAAAAACAGCATCATTATCACTAATTGTTTCAAAGGAGCCTTGAGGGACCTTTCAGATTCAGGGCATGGACGTTTCAACCAAATAGGAAATACGCAATGTCATTTGGAGCTTCTAGAGAAACTTGTTCCCAATGCTTCTCCTAAGATATCCCAAAACCTGACTGAACCAGTTACCTCTGTTGTCTTTCCATAACTTCAGCAGTGATGGCTTTCCAGCGATTATTTAACCCTGCTAGTTTCTCCTTCAGGAAGCTTCCATCTGTAGTAGAGAGCTTCTGTACAATTCCTTCTCCTGTTCTGTTCAATGTCGAAAAGCTGGTCTGATGGCTGCTGACTCCCTCTTCAAGTTCCTGTCACAAATATAAAAACCAAGCTGAATTTTGTTGCTTACCCAATATGACATTGACGTGTAGCCTGAAACAATGACTTGGGCACACATTGCTCGTTTAAAAAATAAAATAAAAAATCACTGTTGTTTAAGTGAATGATTAGGCACTTGTTATTAAGAGTAAGCTAATATATTCATGAATATCAATCTACCAAAGGCAAACAGTACAAGGACATGCTGTCGAAATCAAATCAGTATGAAGGCTAAGCATTCCTCACATAGTATGCATGTATGCCTTTGAGATAAAAGGGGAAATACTGCCTACAGATTTTGGTTTGTGGGGTAGGGATGAAGGGAAAACACTGCATTAGTTTGTCTCAGAATAGATATGCTGCCTGTTCTCTGTAGCCTTACTAAGATTTCAGCTAGGCTAATTAAGGACAGTGTTCCCATGATCTGCAGATATGGCAGGAAACCCAAGGAAATTGAGGGAAGTCAGGGAAAGTCAGGCTCAAACTTTCACATATCACTAACAACCAGAAAAAAGCATTAACTGTCAAAAGAGATCTCTCTGTTCTATACAATATACTATGCTATTAAAAAAAAAATACAGCTCATTATTTTTTTATAAAAATCAGATACACTCTAAAAATAATAAAACAATACTCAGTGGTCTATCAATGCTTTTTGTAGCTAAATTAAATTATATGAAGTTATAGCAAATTAAAATGTGCCAAATGTAAGTGTAACTACTTCTGTCTATGTAAGATCATGAAGGATCATGCCTTAAGTTATGTTGTTTTAAAAATTAAGTTGTGGTGTTTTTTTAAGGAGAACAGTAAAGTGTTGTTATTTAACATTTATTTATTTACCAGGGTATTGGGGATAAGACTTTCAGTAAAATGCATATGTTCAGTAAAATTCAGTATATGCATATGTATAAAGCGCCTTCACTAATAATTTGAGA
Source organism: Podarcis liolepis (assembly GCF_965112155.1). Lineage (NCBI taxonomy): Eukaryota > Metazoa > Chordata > Lepidosauria > Squamata > Lacertidae > Podarcis > Podarcis liolepis. The sequence goes on along the minus strand of NC_139557.1, from coordinate 65,297,555 downwards.
GTCAAGGGTTTTCATTAGGTTTCTATCCATTTGTGGTCCAGCATGTCTTCCATCAGCTTTGGCTGGTACAACCCCTATGCCTGCTACTGGAAATAGAGACCTGACAACTGTCACTCATGTGTTGGTGGTTTATGGGCTGGGTTAGATGGGGCTGCCTGAAGATTGTTTGGAAATTTCGGCTAGTACAGAATGCAGAAATCCACTTATTAACAGCTTTGGGCCCATGTTTGTGCATGTCACTTTGAAGCATTCACACTGGCTGACAATTAGTTTCCAGACCCAAATCAAAATGTTAGCAAGTTCTTAACAAACCACCTTAACAAACCATGATCAGATACCTGCTGGTGTATCTTTGCCATTTCTAAATCCAGGCCGCCATCTTGAGTTTGGGCCTCAGCCAGCAACCCTTCCGCTTCTGCTAACCACTGGGAGAGATCGTTGAGATCACAATGGAACTGTCTCCACTCTTCCACAGACTTATCAAAGCAACTAAAAGAAACAGAAGGGGGATGGGAAACTGTTAATTGCCTGTGCATATATTTCAAAAGCAAGAGTGTTTCGTGCAACAAAAAATCCCACAAAATGGAAATATCCTTGCAGAATGGGTGTTGCTTTTGTAAAGAGCAATATTGAGTGGGTGGGGGACAACAGAAGCACTGCCACTTAGCAAAAAGAGCAACAAGTGATAAATAAAATTTAACACCATGAAAAATAAAGATTGATTAGGTGTCACTCACCAGTTGGTATGCAAAAAAATGATTAATTATTCTCGATTTATACACAGCAATGTTATGATTCAATCCACCCACTGCTATTTTTGCCATTCAGAAGGGGGTTGGACATAGTCAAAGCCTATGTTCTGAGATGCAACAGAACAAATTGCACAAAGCTCATATCTCCCTTATTCCAAAATCAAATTTGTCCACAGATCCATCAAAAACCCACTGCTGTTAACAGCATATCAAGAAAAAGTAGGAAATGAGCCAAATACTATGGCTGTGTGGCAGTGAGCTCATATGAACTAGTTTTTCTCCAGGACTGAGCACCATGAAAATCAGTTCTACAGATTTTGCAGCAGAGTAGGTGCTGGCACCCCACCATGCCCCCAAGAGCAGTTTGCAATGTATTACAAATGGATTGTGCTGTTTTCAGAAATGACAGTAAGTTGCTCTATATGTAAATAAATGCATGAACATACAGGCAGCTCCTTTAAAAGCAATCTATTTATAAAAAGGGTTGAGATGTCAAACAATTGGAGTTGTTTGTAACTGACCATTGGCTAATCAACTGCTGTACATTACTAGTCCTGCAGCAAAATTTGCAGAACCAGCAAAAGACATATTCAGAAAAGACGCATGAAAGGGGGCTGGGCTGCATCGACTAACCCCACCCAAACACCTCCAAGTCTGAAGCGCAGGGTCATGTGCACACAAAGGTTTTCAGGTTTCCATGCACATGAAGGGTTCTAGATCATTTGGAAGCCATTTCATGTACTGTTGTATGCACAGAAACCAGGGAGAAAGGCTACTCCGCATAGCTCCATTCCTTCCCCCATATGCTGATCCAGCTAGTGAGGGAAATGTATGAAGAGGATTGAGAAGAAACTAGGTTACCCACACAGAAAATAATGTGGCAACAACTGGTTAGAAGGAGCATGACATGGCCCCCACCAAAGGTATTGCCCTCCCCTAATACCCCATACATGCTGGATATAAATGCACCTCAAACAACCCAATTTAGTACATGAGCAAGGAACAAATTAGTACTAAGTGTGATAATCAGTTTTCTGTCTGTGTGAAGACTGAGCCCTAAGAGGTCTGGATCAGGAGTGAGTAACGCAGCAAACAGAAGACCAGCTAATTCTTGCGTTCTAGCAGAAGATATCCAAACAAACTTTCAAAGACTTCTAGCACTGGAAATCATAACAAATTCAAAGAGTATAATAAGGTACTTTGACAACTAAGTATATTTGATCATAATGGAGTCCAATATCCCATCCATTTAAAATTTAAACATGACTGATACAAATGTCAGTATGAATCATTATAATAAAACTCATTTCTTTATAATGACTGATTTTAACTTTATGGGTAAAAGCAACTCCCTATAATATATAGGGAGTGTTGATCAACAGTCTTCAGGACCTTAAATTGTACTGTCCGTGAATTACCGTATTTTTTGCTCTATAGGACGCACTTTTTCCCCTCCCAAAATGAAGGGGAAATGTGTGTGTGTCCTATGGAGTGAATGCAGGCTTTCGCTGAACCCTGGAGAGCAAGAGGGGTCGGTGCACACCGACCCCTCTCGCTCTCCAGGCTTCAGGAAGCTCTCCGCAGGCTTGCGGACAGCTGCCTGAAGCCCAAAGCCCGGGGAGCGCGTGCCAGGCTCCGCAGGCTTGCAGACAGCTGCCTGCAGCCCGAAGCTGTTCTAGCTTTGGGATGGCTGCGCAAAGCCTCCACAGGGCGGCAGGGTGCCTCCACCCCGCTGCCCTGTGGAGGCTACAAAGGATGTCCCTGAAGCCTCAAGCCTTTGGAGTACAGCTGCGCTCCAAAGGCTTCAGGGATCTTTGAGGTTGGCGGTGGGGGAAAGCAGCACTTCCCCCCACGGCCATGCCCCAGAAGCTCGGGGGCAGCGGCAAGGCTGCGCGCAGCCTTTCCGCTGTTCCCCGACCTGCTCTTGAATGCACCTTGAACGCACCTTGTTTTTGAGGGGGAGAACAAGAAAAAAAATTTTTTTCCTGTTCTCCCCCTCCTATGGTCCGGTGCATTCTATGGTCTGGTGCGTCCTATAGAGCGAAAAATACGGTACATAAAATAAAACCTGTCAACAGTACTTGTAAACACTACTCGTAATGTTACAAGCCTTAGCCTCAAAGGAATGCTTAACAAGCCCAGTCACATTTTAAATAAGATGCAAAATAAGATGCAATATTTATGAGATTCAAGGAATGTCTTACCCTTCAATGAATCAGCTAGAAAGTCAATCTGTTGTACTGCACCAATTAACTGCGAAGGTTTAATTTATCTTTTTAAATAGGAAGAGTGGTTTGGCTGCTTAACTGTTAACTTACAGATTACTGAAGTTTCCAAAAGGATTGGGAAGATTCAAATATGCAGAGGAATATTGCCCGGAACTTCAAATTGCTACTTGTTTGGAAATGGTGGTGGATCAGCCCATATACCGTATTTTTCGCCCCATAAGACGCACTTTTTCCCCTCCAAAAATGAAGGGGAAATCGGGGTGCGTCTTATGGGGCGAATGCCTGCAAGCCTCGCGCACCCGGCAGGAGGTCCCACCGGGTGCGCGAGGCTTGGGGTGGCAGCCTGTCACCCGAAGCACGGGGAGCCCTCGGGAGGGCTCCCCCTGCTTCGGGCGAGTGTCTGCAAGCCTCGCGCACCCGGCAGGAGGTCCCACCGGGTGCGCGAGGCTTGGGGCGGCAGCCTGTCGCCCGAAGCACGGGGAGCCCTCGGGAGGGCTCCCCCTGCTTCGGGCGAGTGTCTGCAAGCCTCGCGCACCTGGCAGGAGGTCCCACCGGGTGCGCCAGGCTTGGGGCGGCAGCGGACTGCTTGCGCGCACCTAGAAGCTTGGGGCGCGCTGAGCTCAGCACGCCCCAAGCTTCTAGGTGCGCGCAAGCAGTCCGCTGCCGCCCCAAGCCTCGCGCACCCGGTGGGACCTCCTGCCGGGTGCGCGAGGCTTGGGGCGGCAGCGGACTGCTTGCACGCACCTAGAAGCTTGGGGCGCGCTGAGCTCAGCACGCCCCAAGCTCCTGGTATAGCGCAGCGATCCGCTAGCCCTGGGAGAGCCCCGCGGCTCTCCCAGGGCTAGCGGACTGCTTGCCGGCACGCAGAAGCTTGGGGCGCGCTGACCTCAGCTTGCCCCAAGCTTCTGGATTAGCGCAGGGGTCCGCTAGCCCTGGGAGAGGCGCCCGGCTCTCCCATGCTAGCGGAGACCTTGCCGGCACGCAGAAGCTTGGGGCGCGCTGAGCTCCGCACGCCCCAAGCTCCTGGTGTAGCGCAGTGCACCTGGGGGGGAAATAAATTTTTTTTCCTTTATTTCCCCCCAAAAAATCTAGGTGCATCTTATGGGCCAGTGCGTCTTATGGGGCGAAAAATACGGTAATAGTTATGTATTGAAGTTCTCACCCTGGCCACCAGGGGTATTGTGTATAGAGTTTTCACTCAGGTCCAACTTAAGTTAATTTAGGTGGGAAATCCTGGGCTGTTGTAGTTACAATGTTGACAGCCAGCTGCCTGTAAAAACAGGCCGGTTGAGCTGTGCTCAGTGCAGTCCAGTTCCAGCTTGCTTATAAAGAACTACTTGGAGAAATCTCTGTGTCATCTGCTATGTCCACCTTCTACATAATAGAATAGAAGCCCAGCATCCCAGAATCCTACATATGGAAGCTCCTTAAGAGACTTTAGGACCTTGGTAACCCAGCCAGGCGGGATGCGGGTGGCATTGTGGGGTAAACCACAGAGCCTGGGGCTTGCCAATCAGAAGGTCAGCGGTTCGAATCCCTGCAACGGGGTGAGCTCCCGCTGCTCAGTCCTTGCTCCTGCCAACCTAGCAGTTCGAAAGCACATCAAAGTGCAAGTAGATAAATAGGTACCGCTCTGGCGGGAAGGTAAACGGCGTTTCTGTGTGCTGCTCTGGTTTGCCAGAAGCAGCTTAGTCATGCTGGCCACATGACCCGGAAGCTGTATGCCGGCTCCCTCAGCCAATTAAGCGAGATGAGTGCTGCAACCCCAGAGTCGGCCACAACTAGACCTAATGGTCAGGGGTCCCTTTACATTTACCTTTAACCCAGCCAGGCACAGGCTGATGGGAAATGAACATTAATTTCAATTGATGGTTAAAGGCAGAATAGCATACATCTTGTACTGTTTGCCTTTGGTGGGATTTTTCTTTTTCTATACCATCCAGCAATTGGGCTGTAAGTTGGGGCATCTTTCATTCTATAGCTACTTATAGGGACCCAGGAAATTCTTGTTAGAGAGGGCCACATCTATCCCTAAGAGTAGGGAGGACCCTGCCCACCCCACAGATAATCAGACCAAAAATAAGGAGGAAGATGTGCAGCCCTAGCATTCCCATCTTGCTTTCTGTGTCCTGGGAACAGAGCTTTGCTGTGAAGGAAACAGTAAAGCTAAGCTAAACACTAACGTATAGAGAGAAAAGGAGAAAGAGTTGAGGTTGAGAGTGAAGAGGTTGAGCCCTGAATAGTGAGCTTCTTCTGTGATTCATGAGAATGTACTATTGGTACTCACCTAAACTGTACATCTCTAATGACATCATGGGGTCACTGAATTGGGTTGGGCTCTGGGCTCCATCCTGGTCATGAGGCGGAAGAAAAAACTCTTTGGGAAGTGGGCAGCTCCCAAAAAGTTTTGCGGTCTCACCAAGCTCAAACAGCCATTGGCATTACAAACAGTAAAGGAAAAGAAAGGTGCCCTGTTTCCCCTAATAATAGGAACCAACTGCAAACTTAAAGGCATGTGGGTAATAGCAGAACCAATATTTGCAGTCAATATTAGGGCATGGTTCCAGTGACCCCATGATGCCATCAGCAATCTACACTTCAGGTGAGTACCAATCATACTATCTCTCCCATGGGCATCATGGGATCACAAAACTTACCCAATTAGGGCGGGTCCCAACTGCAACCAAAATTACTATGGCAGGGCTTACTGAAGAACAGGCAGGAGCAAAAACTGATTGGGAGCTGCCACTTTCCCAAAGATATTTTTCTCCTGCCTTGTGACCAGGGTGGAGCCAGAGCCCAATCCAATCCAGTGAGCCCATGATGCCAGTAGGAGATCACTCTTTTTGGTAAGAATTCCTTTTGGACTTCAGTTTTTAGTTTTAATACTGGACTACCTTGGATCCCTGACCTTAAGAACACCCCTAGAGCCCCTGCCTGCTCATGAAACAGACATTGCTAAGCAACTTCATGATAGCTGTTAATAATAATAATTTTAAAAATCACTCAAGCTTGGCAGGCCCAACAAAATTGTTCTGCCCAAAGCAGAAAATCCCCACCAGGGTGTATTAAATTTCCCCTACAGATTCACTTCATCACAGAAATCAGCTTTTCTGGGTGCACGACTGTTTGTTTTTCAACACAAAGCAAATGTAGACCTTTACTTACCATTTACGATCATTGTACATCCTGTTAATTCTGTCCCATTCTGCATTCAGTTGGATTAGAGAATCTGCTATTTGAACAGCCTCAGATCCAGATGCTTCCAATATAACATCTGGATGTTTTTCATGAATGACTGCAATCTGATCCCCAAGTTTGTCCAATATGTCTTTTATGTTCTGTAAGCATAGAAAGACAAAAATCCTGTTGAAGTGCTCTACAAGGAAGTATTAGCATACTCTCAAGGATGACTGCCAACTTGACAAATTGAACCCTTTGATTGGATTGAAAAATGCATGAACAACGTAATTTTAACACTGTTAGTATAGGTTTCTTTCCCTAATTATTTTTTAAACCACAATGAGTTCTTCTATAACATCTTACTCAGGGTAAAAATAGATTTGTATCCAATGAGCTTAAGAGCCCAAAGACAATGCTTTCTGTTTATTTTGTCTGAGCATGTACTAACTTTCATTCTTAAAAAGTAAATTATCAAATTTTAATCTCTCTCTCTCTCTCTCTCTCTCACACACACACACACACACACACACACACACACACTTACACATAGCTCCTGAATGGAGAAGTATCAAATATATTTCATTTCCTTGAGCCTACAATCCACCCCCTGCTCTTGGAGACATGATACTATCTAGTAAACGTAGCAAGTCCTGGTTCAGGCAATGCATTATACATGTGATGAAAGGATCAAGCTCATATGTAGAGATCTGAGGTGGGGGAGAGGGGAGGGGGAGGGAGGGAGAGAGAATACCAATGACCAGCCCCAAAATGACTACTACCTGCAACGTACTTGTACAACGTATTGGCACTACTACAGGTGCCATGTAATACCCAGTCTGCATTTGTAAGAACTCAGTCATTTAGTGTGGTAGCACCTGCTCCGTGGAACTCCCTGCCTATTGAGCTCAGGCAGGCCCCTCCACTGTACACTTTCCAGTGTCTGCTAAAAACATTCTTTAGTCAAGCCTACACAGATGCTTAGAAAGTTGAGGCACTTTTAATCTGTTTTCGTATTTTAAATAGGTTGCAATTTTTTCTTGGTTTTCTTGTTTTATCTTTTTGTAAACTGTTTTGATGTTTATTACAATCAAGTGCTGTATACATTTTATGAAATAAATACTTTTAAACTCTTTCCAATATGGGTTCTCCACATTTTATTTGCCCCATATTCCATTCATAGAATCATATAATTGCAGAGTTGGAAGGGACCCCAGCAGTCATTTAGTCCCACCCCCTGCAATGCAGGAATCTCAACTAAAGAATCCATGACAGATGGCCATCCAACTTCTGATTTAAAACCTCCAAGGAAGGACAGTCCACCACCTCTTATGGGAGTCCATTCCACTGCCAAACAACTCTTACTGTAAGAAAATTATTTCCGGGGTTTAGATGGAATCTCCTTTCATGCAACTTGCACTCCTTGGTTCAGGTCCCACCCTTCAAAGCAGGAGAAAACAAATTTGCTCCATCCTCCAAGTGACAACCCTTTAGATATTTGAAGGCGGCTATCATATCTCCTTTCAATCTCCCCTGAACATCTAGAACTCCTTCAACCACTCATCATGAGGCTTGGTTTCCAGACTCTTGATCAAGAAAAAATCTTGCACATACATTAAGGAGCAAGTCTGTGCCCTTGGCCCTACCCCAAGCATTGGACACGCCAGTTGGCCCCACTCTAAATGCTGGCATGGACATCAGGGCAACGCAGCATGTACAATGTCAGGAGCAGGCCCAAGACCATTGTGCCAGTCTTTAGTAATCACGTGATTTTCCTTTCCCATAAACAACATGTGGAGGATGGCCTTTTACAGTTATGTTTCAATATATGAAATTGCTGCTGTGTAACAAATTCAGGGCAGCGTTGTACTAGGATTGTGTGACCATGCTAGAAAAATTGGCGCCTATGAATCAAGGAGCAATTTTGTAACATTTAGAAATACATTGAATTTCCTTATGCTTATACCCAAGTTAAATGTTTGGGGAAAATAATCACCATTTTTAATACTTCATTTTCTATTCTAATATTTTGTTTCAGTTTCTAGTACCTTTAATGAATCTTCCTGAGTAGAAAAATCTTCATAGACACCAGAATGAAGTTCCGGAGCATTCAGCAAGAGCTCAGCATCAGCTATAGCCAGCAAAATCTTGTTAATTTCAACCAGGTATTCTGCAGGGAATGGAGATGCTCTCGTTGTTGATGAGAGAGGACCTTGAATCTTCTGCAAGACTGCCTAAAGAAAAATAAACTTAAGCTTAGCTCTTTTAAAATAACTTCAGTATAAGATAAAAACAAATTTCATTTATTTGTACAGTGGACCCTCCAGATATAAACTTAATTCGTTCCGGGGTCCATACATACCCCCAAAAGTCCACATCTAGAGGTACCGCTTCTGCGCATACACAAAGCGCACAGAGTGCTTCTGCGCCATGTGCACGTGGCAAAACCCAGAAGTATACACTTCAGGGTTTGTAACCTGAAAGTTACGTTACCCAAAGGTAACGTAACCTGAGGGTGCACTGTATTTGCTTTATGTCCTCTCTTTCAGGTTCAATGCAGATTAAAGCCTTTTTAAAAAGTACTGAACTGAAAAATAAGCTATTAAAATATACCAGATAAAATCAAGTTTTTAAAATTGAAATCCTATCCCCAAACTAAAATCCCTGCCATGTGACTTCGTGTTATAATTAGAAGGAAGTATATCTACTTTGTCCAGAGCAGGTACACCAATAACTTAATTTACTTTCTTTAAAATGAATCACCCTATATACCAATACAAATATACTCCAGTCAAGCAAGTATCACCTCAATTTATCAGCTCTAGTTATGAGGAAAGGGTGGAGATAGCCCATCCTAAATTAACAGAAAGTCTTTCCCCAGGTTCTTGAAATGTGGACATTCATTTTTATAATTCTCAGTTGGCATGGAGGCTAATGCATGCCCATGATGACTTCTGACATTTTATGTCTATAGACACACTAAGCTAAGTCAAAAGAGAACACTAAAAAGCATGTTTTCCTACAGATAGCAAGAGCTTCCTCAAAATAGGAAAGCAGCCATACAACAAGGTTAAAACATATAATCAGTCTTGCAACTTTATTCCATACATATCATTGTTTGGGGAGCTTCTCTCTCCTCCTTCTTTAAAGCAGAAAGCATCAGGAAGAATGTGGGAAATAAAAGTATTTTGAAGTGCTGTGCCTGAGCCCCATCAACTTCTGGAAAACCATGAGTTCCCCAACCCTAGTTTAAAAGAATCAGTTAGACAAATTCATAGAGAACAGGGTTCTGAATAGCATAATAGTTGAATTGAAGCACCATAAGCTAGTGGTGATAAACAACAGTAAATGGTCACCTTCATGCCTTGCTTCCAGAGACATCTGGTTAACTGCTGCTGGAAGCATAACACAGGACGAGACAGACCTTGGTCTGATCCCCAAAGGAAGTTCATTCAAAGGGGAACAGCAATTATCTGCTTCTGTTCATCAAAGTTGTATTCTGCCCTTCCTCCAAAGAACTCAGTTTGGTGTATGAATGGTTACCAAGCCAACCTTATGCCAGATGCAATGAGCTAGATAATACAGTATCCCCAACTGGCTAATCACTAAAAGATGAAGCCAATCAAAACCAGGCACAAAAATATGGTTTTTCCTTTTCTGAATCACCATATACAGAATTGCATCTTCATCAGAGTCCAGTGCAGAGTGAAGGTCATCAACAAGGTCTCCAACAGAGAAATGTTAAACAAGTTGCAGTACTATTGATCAATTGCTGTTTTGTCACCTACAGTATGCCAAAAATTAATGAAAACCTCAAACCTCAGCAGCCTTATGTTCAAGGTTCAATTCAGAGCAGCTATGCTTTTCCAGATCCTACACAAAGGGCATTTGAGCCAGAAAAATAGACTGGGGCAATTCATATAAAATATTTTTAAAATATAAACCACAAACCAATGATTAATACTTGGTGTAGCTCTACACATGCAAATCCATCTTTTTGATTTCTCTTCATTACTTGAGCACTACCTGTACAAAGGAGAATGGGGGTGACAATCAGGCTCCCACCCTGTCTGATATTTGCATGCTGACATCAATTCTTAACAGGAGGTTTCCTATGTGAAGTCCAGGGTGCAGAAGGAAAATGATTTGCTGCTACAAAGCAACGACTGGTACTTTTCCTAAGTACATTTTCTGTGGGGTAAAATGATCCAAACCTGTTGCTGGCCGCCTTCACTCTCATATTAATTCACCAATTTCAGCCCTTTTTGTAAGAAAATAATTGTCACCCATTCTCCTCACACTATATCATCCCAACCTAAATTCCCTGACTTTAAAGCTGCTGTTAGCTCCATGGAAAGAAATGGAGGTAGCTGCTGACAAAACAGGGCACTAAATTGGGAGGACTTTATGCATCATTATTCTATGCTGCATAAGCTTGAATTTGAGTCTTTCACATTCTATGTTCTCCTCAATAATTGGCTCTGGGCTTTAAAGTTATAGGAGAGTCATAAAGAGATTGATTCATTTAATTATAAAGTCCCATAACCAGAAATGCAAAAGTATTTGACAGATTGCCTAATGCACAAGCTTGTCCAAAAAATTACTTACTGCTTCAGACGACTCCTCACTATTATATAAAATATAACAACAATTCTTATGACAGACTAAATATTTGAGAAAAGTGGACGCATTAGAAATGGAAAATGAAAAGCTTTGTATGTATGAATAATTGAAACAGACAAGCTTTCTGAAGTCAGTATCACAGTACTGCACTCAATAAAATTCTCACAAATATTTGACTAAACAGCAGATTTTAATACATCCAATTTAAACATATCCAAAATAAAATCATAAGTGGTCAAATTAAAATCAGATCAGGGGTTCACTTGACTCAGGGCTTACCAAGGCTCAAGAAACTGCCCAGAAACATAGCAGGATATGACCCTTCTCCTTTGGTCATGCTCACCTGTGAGCAAAATCTGAACACAAGGAAAGGCCCAGGAAATGCCTTAAGAAGAGATGGCTAATGAACAGAGATAAAAATAATCACAGATTCCCATTCATAGATATCACAGTTGTCCTGGGGCCAGAGAATTGAAGAGTAGCACATTCCAGCTTCTGCCAACAGCCAGGAAACCTAGGGTCACTACCTCCCGAAAGAAACATTGAGGCAACAGGGAGACCAACTGGCCTTTACCATCAGCCAAATAAGAAGCAGCTACAAAGAGCTTACTTCTCCCCATCCTGCCTGAAAAAATACTCAGCTTTAGCTGTGTTTAGCCCCTGGGACTGCTAAAGTAAGAAGAAAGAACACTCTGGCCTCATCCATTGGCCAAGGGGACCAAAATCACCAATTGCTATTCAAGCAGATGAAGATCAACCTTGCCTGAACTGGATATAAATGCCCTCTCACAGCTCACCACTTTGTTCTGGCTTTGAATAACTAATCTCCCTCCTTCACCTTTTCCCTCTTCTCCTGCCTTTTTACCGTAGTTTATAAACCAAATGACAAGGTCTTTCTCTCATTCTCTCTCTCTCGTCCCCCTCCCCCTCTTTCTCTCTTTGATTAATATGAGACACATTAGCAGACAATTATCTGAAAAACAAGACTGAAAATATAGTAAATAGATAAAGACGATCCACTTCTCTCAAGATTTCACATGCTATTGATAAATAATTTATCTGAAATGCAGCAACCTGAATGTAAGTAAATATGCTTTCGAATCTGATCTTTCGCTACCCTGTACAGATCTAGCCTCAAAACTCAGTCATAACATTGCTGGATCCACTCACAACTGAATGTGTTAATGGCCAATGTAACATTTCAAAAAGAGATGGCAAGTTCTTGTAGCCCAATTATAGGAACGTGTCTTCTTCCTTAGTGGGGTCTAAAACATTAAACTCCAGTTAGATGGACAGATCCTTTATCAGCGTCGTTTACCAAAGAGTAAATTTTGTGCAGTGGTCCATTTTAGAATTTATTGACAATTTTATTTTGTCAATAATATGATGACATTATTGACAAAAAAGCTAAAAAAAAACCCATCCTCTAGTAACAGTTACAGTACTGGTAATGAAAGTATATTGGCTAGATGGTCTGTTAGTGTAACTTAAGGGGAAAGTTTTTAAAATATTTTTTTCACAATAAATAAGATCTACCTGCAACCTCCCCTCATCTTCTGCTTCCTCTGTTCCAGAAAGGCTTCCATCTGTCTCATTGAGCCAGTGCAAATGACTGTCTTGTTCTGTCTTATATTGGGAGAATGAAGGAGAGAGCTCCACCACCTGTGTCCTTTGTAACGACCTAAGTTCCTATAAGCAAAGAATGAAGGGAATATAAAGCAAATGGTTGACAGAAGCAGCAGAAAAGCAGTTGTGTATGTTCAATCACAGATGTTTAGAATCTACAAAAGAAGTGCAAGCTGAAATGGCAAAAGTATTTGTTGACAATTACGACCCCAAACAACATCTGGCAGGGAGCTGGGTTGATATTGCATGCTGCCACAATCACCAATTTCTGTCTTAACACAGATTGCCTTATTTGAAAAATAATTCTGCCAAGGATCAATTTGCCTATTTCCCAGGCACCAAATTTAAATGGTTCCCCAATCCTCGGCTGGAGGTGGGGTTCCTTGAAGGCATTTGAGGCAAAACAGGATCTTGCCAGGTTGAAGAAGAGTCTTCTCAAGTGTTGAATGTTACATCAGTAATCCAGAAATTTTTAAAAAATGCAACCCCTCTTCTGCCCCACCCCCATTTCCCTTACCACCATGCTGGTGTAAATTAAGTTGTGGCTGGGGGCAGGAGCTAACACCTACTCAGTTTCTATGAGCCTAATATGGAACTCTCTGGTTCCATTGGGGAAGATGACAGGGAATTAGAAACAGGGCTCTGCCTTTCATCAGTCACAGACAAGAATAAAAGAGCTGAACAATTTTACCCAATATTAACATTTTTTTTTAATATGGAGGCAACTGCAGATCTAATTGGCCCCGATCCCTCACCCAGTTTCAATGGCACATGCACCTATAAGCATATTTTCTTTCTTCCATTGAAAGTGGGTAAAGAGCTAACTCAGAAGATCAAATTCATACAGAAGAATAATTGTGTGCAGAGAGTACAGGGTTTTGGGCAGAACTAAAACATTTAATGACTAATTCATCCATTTAACCATCCTAGTTTCAGGGTGATGAGAGAAAAGATTCCAATATATCAGAAGTGGAAAGCCATGTGCACCTGGCTTGAAAAGACATCTGTGTCAATGAAATGAAAAATCAGAAGCTGGACATGGGTGTGTGCATGAGAGTTACAGAGTTTTCTGATGCAGGCAGGCACATGTTCCTTAGGAGAGAGGAAACTATACTGCAGATGTCTATCCTATTGGGTGGGTGGGTGGAGGGAGGGAGGGAGAACACAATAGCTTCACCTTAGCGCTGCTTTGCCTGGTCTGCAGAAGCAGAAGCTGCAAACGAATTCTCTCATGCCTGCTCTCTTCCATTGGCTGTTGCAGTAGCTTTTCACCTTTTTGTAGAACATCCTCAATTTGAGCCCTCTCTTCATCCAACTAAAATGATAACAGCACAAGAACACTAAACCGTTAATGATACTTTAAGGGAAAATATTCCCCTTCCTCTCAAAATGGATATAACGGGCAGTATTCAACTAAAATAAAAATAAAAATGCATGAACAGAACAACTTCCATTTGCGTAATGGGACTCTTCCTTCTCCTAACCACATCCACCCTACACCTTCCCAAAATCTGCTCTAGAATGTTGGGGGAATCCCCAGGAAAGGTTTAGGGGGTGCACAGGGGGAGGGAAAGGATGGAAAGTCCCTTCCTGCAGCATAATTCATTCCGCTCACACAAGTGCTACACTGAACACAACCCAGTATCTGTGAAGAGAAACATGCATAAAAATCTACAGAAGAATAGCTGAAAATATGTTTAATAAAGGCAAGTGCAATAATCTGTTTCATTCTAATCTCACACACCTTTTCATCATCTTCCTTTGATTCCATGTGTTTCTCTACAACCTTCAGCATATCCTGTAACTCACTTTCGAATTTATCAATGTCTGCAGAATCCACTGCAATTCCATGGGTCCCTTGCTTGACAAACACTTTATGAGCCTCCTGACTGAAAAGCATCTGATGGCAAATGGGAAGACAAAAAACACACATTGATTAATGCCTAAATAACTGCATCAATAAAGTTGCACATGAACATCACATTCAGAATCAGATTTTGCAGTGTAGGAGAACTTAGGCTACAGATTATCCTGTTTCACTGGCTCAGTTGAAAAATCAAAAATTCTAAGCTGCACCTAAGAACGCAGAATAAGGCTGAAAGTGATAAACTGATTCCCATTCCCAGAGACCCAGGCTAAGGAAATGCCTAGTCATGAGTAATTGGGATACTCAAGGCCTAGCTTATATGCTTCTGGAGAGTTGGAGGCATATCAAAAGCCAACGGGTGACATCCAGTTGTAACAGCCTGTTCAAGGAACAGGCATTCTGCAAGTGGGAGCCTCATTCTTAGTGCACTGCAACAGTTGTATTCTGTAAAAGATGTTGCGAAATCCTTAGCACAACCACTGTTATTTTGATACTTGGTGACAGTTAAGCTTGTGTGATACCACTTGTTCAAGAACAACTTCTCAGTCATCTTGTGCTAGTGTTATGCTGGATCTCAAGCTTAGTGTTATGTACCCTATCCACTAAACTGGTAGCATTTTGTAAATTAAATGTGTGTGTGCTTTTTTAAAAAAGAACACCCAAGAAGTATTACTTAAACAATATATCTTGTCAAAGGCAAGCAGATATTTGTTTGTCAATGTACAGCAATGTACTATCTTTCTCTAAGTTATCATCAAAACCTTTCTCCCCAGCCAAAAAAAAATTAATCATAACCAACCAGCTCATTAATAAAATACTAAGAAGCAGCTTCCCTACCACATACACTTGTTATCAAAATAGGAGTTTGCACCTAGCTGAGCTCTAAAAATAACTAAGTAGCATTCATTCCACCAAAGCATTAAGAACTGATCAAGGATCTTAAGGGGAATGCAAAATCCAGTCAATATGGGCACATTACCCAAGGGCTGTTAGGGATTATGTCTACTGACCAGGAAATGTGCATAATTCCATCTTCATGGAAGGATTATGTGCACAGTCTCTATGAGGCCTGGTGAATGTCCACAATGGCCTGTTTTTTGCACATCAGCTGATTCTTTCTCTGAAATATGCACATTCTCTGAGGCCTTTGGGGGCTTATGTATATTGACCAGGAAATGCGCACAATTTCCTTTTCATGGAAGGGTTGTGTGCACATTCTCCACGAGACCCAGTGAATGTACACACTGGCCAGTTGATATGCACATTAACTGCTCAACTTACATTCCCCTTAACATATGGACTTCAAAATGGGAAGAAATCAATGCTTTGGGATCATGAAGCAACATCCTTGTTTTGCACAACATCTTCCATCCTCACCTTAGCACTTCTGATGTGCTGCGATACCTTCTCAAAGTTCCTGTTCAGTTCAGCCAGCTTCGGCTCTACCAGCTCACGGCATGACACACCACGGCCATTCATCAGGACAATAGCTTGGTCACGCACATTATCTACTCTGAGACTAACATCATCCAATTCTGATGTTAGACGCTGAGAAGAGGGGAAAAACAGCACAAGCTTAGTGTTCAGTACACAGCAGGATAAAACAGGTGGGAGTGCAGCAAGAGAGTTATCAACCAAGAGATTTGGCGGAGTTTCATTTGGAACCAAAATATACTATTACTGTATAAGCCATGTCAGTAAGAGATTAGGTTTGCCACCTTCACTGTCTCTTCTTTCTTGCTGGCTGGCTTTTTCTCAATCTCATCCAACAGGGCTTCAGCTTGGTACAGCCAAGTGCTTATGTGGGCGACATTCTCATCAAAAATCTCCAGTTGACTTTGGTGATTCTGGACAGCAAAGACAAGGATAAATCAATGAAAGAAATACCTAGAGAATGATCAATAAAATGAAAAAATGCTGCATATTAACAGGAAACACTTAGCAATAGATAGTCATCACTACATTTATTTAGATTTCTGGTCCAGTCCATGCCAAGACCTCTGGACAGTTTACAATAAATTTGCATACTCAATTCAAAAAGAAAATTAGACTAAAATTTAAAAGGTATTAAATCCACATCCTATCCCCTTTTGCACTATTTTCTATCTCCTGCATCCATATTTTTGCTACAGGATAAAGCTTGCCCAGACCCACTTCACCTCTCCCTAAGAACATACTTCCCCAAAGAGCATAGAAAATATGCAGCATTCATATCCCCACATCATAACAGGGTTTAATAGCCAATGAATAAACCAGTATGCTCAAACACATAACAAATCCTTAACATATTCAAACAATGCTGCTCATTATAGATTGCTTTCTGTCAACTTTACATAAATGATTATTTCACCGATAAAAGAATACATAGTTGTGAAATTGGATTTCCAAAAGTTCTTGATTTTTAAAGAACTGGTTTATTCTGATAGAAACACTTTATAGCAAAGGTTTTCAGATTGCAAAAGTATAGAGAAAGAAGCAAAGGTAGCAACTTTTAAAGCACTGGTGAAATTCTGTAGTGTGTTATGCTTTGATTCAACATAAATTCTGAGGTTACCAGCGCATGAACAATAGCGGCTAAACTATCCATGTCCTGGAAAGGGTGCAGTTGCCGTACAGCTTAAGCTGATAACAGGCATCCCCACAGAGATCACCTGAGCTTCCAGTGATGGATCAAGGAGCACCCCAAACTATAAACTTGTTCCTTCAGAGGAGTGCAACCCCAACCAGAACCAGTAAACTCCCCAACTCCTGTACCTGGGAGCCACTCACCACAGTCCCCCATCTAGCTAGGATTCAGTCTCAGTTTGTTGCCCTTCATTCAGCCCATCACTGCATCCAGGCACCAGTTTAAAACAGCCACAGCCTTTCCTGATTCAGGTGTAACAGAAATAGAGCTGGGCATCATCAGCAATCTGATGGCACCGTGCCCCAAATCTCCCAATTACCACTCACAGCAGCTTCTTATAGATATTGAACAGCACTGGGAACACATGGTGAGAAGGCTATCATAATATGCCTTATTGCCCTGCAGCAATGAACAGCACAATTGGCAGGAGGCTGGCACATAATTCCCCCAATGCTATTCTATAAACCTGGCCCCATAGTTCCATCAGTCCCCCACTCATGAAGATGGTCCAGGAGGATACTGCAGTATCAAAAGCCACTGAGAGATCAAGCAAGAGCAACAATATCACATTTCCCCTATTCCCTGTAATGTATCAAGGAGACCAAGGGTGATTTTGGAAAGATACCCAGGAAAGATTTTTACTTTTTTAAACCTTCAGATGTTTGTTTGAATGCATATCCTCACAGATACCCATTCCCCGTTCAGAACTTCTGACATGGAAGGGAAACATCTGAATGAAGATTCTAAGCACCGGAATTCTCCCATGATCTGAACTTCTGCCTTGTCTTCCTCTCATTCCAGGAATGGGAACTGGTGCATACAGTGAAATTTGGGGTGGGGATCATATGCGAAACCCCTCCCACCTCATTAATCCTACACATATTCAGGCAAATGTCTGAAGAGAGCTTCAGAGATATTATAAATGATCAGTCTTGATTGTGAATGACTTCAAAACAGGGAGCTGACAGATAAATAGATAACTCACAATAGAGATCAGAGAGGACACAACAATGAATTAAACTGCCATGGGTGCATTAGATTCTCTTAATATTTTCTTTGGGATTATGGCTACAACATATTCATGTCAAAAAGTAAAGGCTATTAAAACTGGCCGTTTAGATAGCAAGAATCTTATAAAGTTCAGGTAGGCACATTTTAAACTGAGCGAAATGATCTTCTAAAATTCATGACACATTTTAAAATTATATTGGCCCCTCACCTTTCTTATTAAGTATCTTCAATCCTACATCTACTGGGCATGCTGATATCTTCTCTCTTCACAGGAATGTCTATGCTTTGTGAAAGTACACACAGTGAGAAGGCTATCATAATGTACCTTATTCTGCTGAAGCTAATTACACTTTGGAAATCTTAATGTCAGACAGATAACTCAGCTAATAAAAAAATATTTTTATAGGCAGCAAATTTTCTAAAGTAAAAATTGCATATAAGCATACCAAAAGCGTATTGCACCAATCTTCCGTCCAAGTTCGGACTCTACTCCATCCAGCATTAAGAACACAGAGCTTTTCCTCCAAAGTCGTCCCACTGCCTTCCACTAAGGTCTGAAGTACTGCACTACTCTCTGTTACACTGTTAAGATCAACCTTCTTCCTTTCCAGTTCTCTCAGCACATTCTAAAAGGCAACAGAAACTATTAACAGAACCAAATTCTTCATGATTGCAAAGTCAAAGATGGCATCAAATGCATTCATAGCATATGACCATGTTTCTAATTTGACCACCTTGCCTTTTCATATCATGTAAGGCACTTACCAGCCGACTGCATATATGCCCAAATAACCACGGGGTATTCTAATATTGATAGCGATATTTGCACTAATTGTAGAATTTTCATAGAAGTTCTAGCAGCATGAAAATTCTCCTTCAATAAAAGGCAATTGAAGCATTGCGAAGTTATTGGGACCATTTGACAGGTCTGCATTTCTGTGATCATACAGACTAATGGACAGGGCTGGCCCACCCATGAGGCAAGGTGAGGTGACTCTCTCAGGTAGCAGGATCCACAGGGGTAACAGATCCCAATGTACATATTTATTCCCCCACCCTGCCCTTGTTCCTAATATCAATCTTCACAATTATTTATTTATTTATTTATTTATTTATTTATGCCCCGCCCATCTGGCTGGGTTTCCCCAGCCACTCTGGGTGGCTTCCAACAGAACCCTAAAATACAATAACCTATTAAACATTAAAAACTTCCCTAAACAGGGCTGCCTTCAGATGTCTTCTAAAAGTTTGGTTATTTTTCTCTTTGACATCCGATGGGAGGGCATTCCACAGGGTGGGCGCCACTACCGAGAAGGCCCTCTGCCTGGTTCCCTGTAACTTGGCTTCTCGTAGCGAGGGAACCACCAGAAGGCCCTCAGTGCTGGACCTCAGTGTCCGGGCAGAATGATGGAGGTGGAGACGCTCCTTCAAGTATACTGGACCAAGGCCGTTTAGGGCTTTTAAGGTCAGCACCAACACTTTGAATTGTGCTCAGAAACGTACTGGGAGCCATTGTAGGTCTTTCAAGACTGGTGTTATATGGTCTAGAGGGAAGAGGGATGTCATTTTGTGGTTTGTCTCAGGTGCCAAAATGTCTTGGGCCGCCCCTGCTACCTGAAATTATCTACTGTTGGGAAATGAAGTTGTAATTTTTAAGACAACTTATATCTTCCTCTTGCCTTTATCAAATTTGATTTTATTAGATTCTGCCATTTATTTTATTATGCAATTACTCCTTGTTCCAGTTCCATTTGTTATTTCATAAAGTTTCTTGTTCTGCATGTGGGGAACTATATATCTATCTATTATGGAGCAATTCAAACTACTTTTTGTCTGCATGTGTGCATGTACTTTTCGTGAAGTGGAGGGAACCTTATGTAATTCTTCCCACTATAATATACATTTTTGTATAATGGTATGTGCGTAAGCACTTGTTAATTAATAAAGTAGTGCCTTTTCTCTAAATCGCTGTGGAGCACAGAGGATATTGCAACATTTCAAATACATTACACTGAAACATTTAAATACTACTAATCATATTGAAGTATGTTGTATACAGATAGTAAAAAGGTCCTCAGATCATCATTATTTATAGCTATTTTAACATAAGAAGGATTTGTGCAGTTTCCTTGCATGACAAGAAATTATACTGTTCCATTTTTAACATCAATCCTCAGAACACAATACTCCTCCTTGTAGGCTAATGACTTTTTGCACTCAATTAGGCAAATAATTGACTAACCATGACATTCTCTAAAATAGCAATCAATAATTAAAACAAGCAATTAAATTCAAAAAGCCAAGAAATATATTACGTTATGGAAAATGAAACACATTGGTGAGCCTTGGATATAATACGCCTTTTTTTGGCTGGCACAATTCAGCTTTTAGAGAAAACATTTTTTAAAAAAAATGTCTATAATAAGGCAATCAAATTTAAAAGATAGTGTAAGGTTTTAAATTATCCATGCCAGCTTGGGAAAAAGCAGTAAAGGAAGCATAGACACAATATATGCTTAAATATATGCTCAGAACTAAGTATTGGGGAGAAATTTGGAACAAAGTATGATATTTGTGTAGTTAGCTACTTGGTTGATTTTTTAAATAGGTAAAAAATATATCTTTATATAGCTATTTTAACCACTTTAATCCATCACTGAGGGGATTTATCATGTAACAGATAGCAAATATTAAGTGTTGCTGCTGTGGAATTATAGAGATTAGCTTCTCCAATGCGGTTTTGTATAGTGGTTACAGATCTAATAGCTAATTCTTCAACATTTTAAATAATTTTCTTTGAGCAACAGCCAACAAAAAGGCTTATATTACTAAACTCTAACTTATCCTAGAAGAACAGACAGAGGTGAAGATAGGGCTTGGCAAAAACAGTACCCGACGAGAACACAGGCCCAGGTGGAGTGCAAAAAATCACCATTCAGACTATGAAGTGTATGGTGTATATGTGTGTGGTGCCACACCTCCGCTGTTGCAGCAAGATCAAATGCAGAAGCCTCCCGTCCTTCTCGCACCGTGGCAAAATTATGGGGGGGGGGGTCAATATAGCTCCTTGCCAGGGGCAGAAGAGACCCTTGGTACACCTCTGAGAACAGAGGATAAACACTACCCACTCACAATAATCATGTACCATATGCAATGTTTTTAGAATCTAATGCTGGAAGAAAATGCCTAAGATTTTCCTATTTATAATCAGCAGTGCATAGTTGACCACCATTTGCATAGCAGAAAATTCTGCTTGAAAAGCATGCGTCAATTTTTCTTCATCAGCTTAATGTAAACCAGGAAAAACTTGCACTATGGACGAAGTATTGAACCAGCAAAAAGCAGCACAAAAATTCCTTCTAGTGCAACAGGACTTTCCACTTCTCCTTCCCCTAGCCCCCAGCTCTCTGGTACCATCCCCAAATTTGCTCTGGGTGGTCCAGAGACCACCATCCTCCGCAAGAACAGTGGGGGGGGGGCGGTTGTTCCATCAGGCAAGCTGAACATGGGGGGATGAGGACAGATTGTTCCATCAGGGAAACAGAAAAGGAGAAAAACTATTAAATAAATTATTTGAAGCACTATGAGCCTTGCAGCTGGGTTGCTATTGACACTGCAGCAAAAATTAAGGCAACAGTAGCTTCACAAGTGAACTAGAGGGACAGAATTATGTTGGTGCTTCTACATAGTCTGGAAATTCCTAGCGCTTATATGATTTGTTTAATTTATATACAAGGCTTCAAGATGGGCTACTCATTAGAAAGTGCATTTTTGTTAACAGTTGCCCCAAAGATGAAATAGAAACAATTGTCTCTGTTTTGTTTTCGGTTTTGAAATCACAAAGGAATACAAAGGAGAAAGGACAAGATACAGTTTTTCTTACTTTAGCCCATGCGATTTCAGTGTCCAGATCAGTGAGCAAATTCTCTGAGGTGGACTTGTGCACTAACTCAGCCTCCGTAGCCTCTAGCCATTTCGACAAGGAAAGAGAGACTTCCTTGAGCTTACATGACAGCTGCAATGCCTGCTCCAAATCTTGCTTCCCTTCAGTGACCTGCATAAGAAACCCAGCATGTAAAAACAGAAATAAGGAGTTCTGCTTCTTCAATAAGAAATACGTAGCAGTGAAAGTAATTGGCAACACCCAGGTGGTATTTTTATAAAAGGTCATACTAAGAAAAAAGAAAAAAGGGATCCAGAGGGGATCCTGGAAATGACACGCTGCTTAGCTCAGGAAAACTGGTGGAAAGTATAGGTAAGGTAAAAGTAAACGACCCCTGGACGGTTAAGTCCAGTCAAAGGCAACTATGGGGTTGCGGTGCTCATCTCACTTTCAGGCCAAGGGAGCTGGCGTTTGTCCACAGACAGCTTTCCGTGTTATGTGGCCAGCATGACTAAACCGCTTCTGGCACAACGGGACACCGTGACAGAAAGCAGAGTGCATGGATATGCCATTTACCTTCCTGCCGCAGTGGTACCTATTTATCTACTTGCACTGGCATGCTTTCAAACTGCTGGGTTGGCAGGAGCTGGGACAGAGCAATGGGAGCTCACCCCGTTGTGGGGATTCGAACTGCCAACCTTCCGATCGGCAAACTCAAGAGGCTCAGTGGGTTAGACCACAGTGCCACCCGCGTCCCTAGTTTAATGTCCCTGCTTAGCTTAATGTCTGGCACAGGAAAACTGGTGGAAAGTATATTTAAACATAAAGTAACCAATCCTATAGAACAGCAAGCTGAAGTAGGCTTCTGCAACAGCAAATTTTGTCTCACTAATCTATTAAGAGTTCTTTGAGATTGTCAACAAAGCATATAGAAAGAGGTGATCCAGCTTGCTAGACAGAGCATCCAAGGTGGCTTACAATTTAGATTATACATCACAATGAGGTACAGTGGTGCCTCGCAAGACGAAAAGAATCCGTTCCGCGAGTCTCTTCGTCTTGCGGTTTTTTCGTCTTGCGAAGCAAGCCCATTAGCGGATTAGCGCTATTAGCGGCTTAGCGGGCTTAGCGGATCAGCTGATAAGCGGTTTAGCGGCTTAGCGGATCAGCTGTTAAGCGGCTTAGCGGATCAGCTGATAAGTGGCTTAGCGGCTTGGGAAAAAGGAAGGAAAGGAAGGAAAAAAACCCCGCAGGAACTCGCAAGACATTTTCGTCTTGCGAAGCAAGCCCATAGGAAATTCATTTTGCGAAGCACCTCCAAAACGGAAAACCCTTTCGTCTAGCGGTTTTCCGTCTTGCGAGGCATTCATCTTGCGGGGCACCACTGTACTGAAGAACAAACAGTTCAGAAAGAGAGCAAAACTAAAACATTTGAAGATGCAGTGTGCAAAGTTAAAACAATCCAAAAGCCTTAAAAAATAAAATGCACTGACCATTTATATAAAAAACAAAAAGAAGGAAGCCTGCCATGGTTTCCCAAGGAAGAGCTTTTTACAATCTTAAAACCATTACAGAAAAGACCCTCTATGTGTCCCAGGCAACAGTACCTCTGAAGGCAAAAAATCAAAGAGCAAGGCCTCTAATGGTCATAAGGGTAGTCAGATTCATGTGGCAGAAGACTGTCCTCAAATAGCCTGGCCCCAAAGCCCAAAAGCAGCACACAACTCTTACCTGTGCACCCAGATCATTGTATAGAAACTTCAATGCCGTCAGTTGTTCATCCATGCTCTTAGGGTTATCTGTTTGTTGTTTCTGTACAATTTGCCTTCCTGTTTTGATTACAGTTTCCACTTCAAGCTTTACTTCACTGAGAGTCTTGTAGAGTTTCTAGAGCCAGAATGAATTACACATTTGTTACCGTTTAATGTCTCAATGCTTGTCTGTTTCTGTTTCCAAATAATGGTTAAACTTGTTCATGTCATATTACTTCTTGAAAGCAGGTCAGACATAACAATGCATCAATTCAAAAATCCTGGACATAACAAATGTTTCATCCAGAGTTTTAAGAAATAGATGTTTGGGGTTTTTTTGCTTTAATGCTAAATATGACAAAGATAAAATTATGTTATTTACTCTGCATCAAATTTGTCTCTATGTACCATTAAAGTGAAAAGTTAAGTAAGCTTCCCTTAGAACTATTTTGATAATATGAAAGTGTTACGTTCTTTTGATAATTCTATCTAGGTATAAGAACCAAATCACTTAAAAAGAATTGTTCCTTTTATCCAAGCTTTCCACCAAATCTGTGGATATGCTTCTATAGAAGGATATCTTTGGTAGGAGTCTTCATTTCAGTTGAGACACAGAAGCAAAGTATCTTAAATCTTCATGACCTCATGGATATAATATGGAGGGAGAGGAAAGTAGGAAAGTGCAGCCAAAATTCTGTATTACCATGCACTTATCGAAGTGAGACTGAATTACATCTGGGTCAATATCCTTCACATCCAAGACATGGAGCTCAGCCTTTACACTGTCCAGAACCCGTTTACAATCCAGCATACGTTGCTCAAAGTTCGCTGGTTTCTGGAAAAGCTGATACTTTGTGGATACCTCCCGCAGTTTCCTCTGTTTATAAAAGAAGGCAACAATATCAAACTGTGACCAGAAAGAAAACACCCCCAAGAGGTTTCAACAACCCTCCTCCTCCATCTCATTGCTTAGACCATGCAGCACGTCTCCCAGATACCTATCCTAGTTTCTTGTACAGTCTTGAGCCTAGCACAGGATGCTTGTCCTTATCTTCAAAGGACTCCAGATTCTCATGCCCTTATCACATCTCTCTGCTCTTAAACCTCAATACATCTCTACCTGTGACTGTTACTCCTACAGCAAAACCCTCAGCTATCCAAGGTCTCCTGTTCCCTGAAATGATTTCATCCTTTCTCCCACTATGACGAGAAATACCTCTTACTTATGTCTTATATGACCCACAGGAAGCTGCCTTATACTGAATAAGTTGTCTACAAAGACTTACTGTCAGTTCCCTAGTTCCCATGCTAGGGGTCCAGCCTGGCAAGCCATGAGAAGTGGTCCATCTGTTCCCCACCAGCCCGGGCTTATCACCAAATCTCAAAGGTATTGTGCTCAGTGTTCAGGATAAAAACCCTTTGCCTATTCTTTAGAAATTGTTCCAAGCTAATTAGGTTTTATGTAGACTTATTGTGTACCGTATTTTTCGCTCTATAACACGCACCTGACCATAACACGCACATCGTTTTTAGAGGAGGAAAAAACATTCTGAATGAAACAGTGGATGTATCATTTTTGTGCTTCATGCTGTGGCCACAGACACGTGATCTGATGGTGAATTTGGGGTGACCCAATGCAAAAATCCTGAGAATTCCTGTGGATCCATGCTTTGTAACCACGTTTTTGCACCATTGTAGCCCCAGGCAACAGTGGGTGCGTGATTTTTCTGGTGCAGGCTGTAGCCATGGACATGCTATGTGATCTGATGGTGAATTTGGGGTGACCCAATGCAAAGATCCTGAGAATCCCTGTGGATCCATGCTTTGTAACCACATTTTTGCACCATTGCAGCCCCAGGCAACAGTGGGTGCGTGATTTTTTTGGTGCAGGCTGTAGCCATGGACATGCTATGTGATCTGATGGTGAATTTTGGGTGACCCAATGCAAAGATCCTGAGGATCCATATGGATCTATGCTTTGTAACCACATTTTAAGTGGGGAGCGAAGGAAAAACAAAGAAGGGTGTGCAGAGAAGCAGCTGGCTAAGAATGCAGGAGAGGAATTTAACGGGAGGGAGGAAAGAAAGGCAAAGGTTTCTCCCCGCCCAAGCCAGCCATCTCTCTCTCTCTCTCTCTCTCTCTCTCCCTCCCGCCCCTCTCTCTCTCCCTCTCCCCCAGCAGCACCGGAGCACAGAGAGGAACTCTGCTTTCCCCTCTGCTTGCCTGGAGGGGAGGGGCTTTCCCTGCTCTTTGTTCCGTTTCAGCAAACACAGCAACGAAACAGAGGAGGGTGGGCAGTAAGACCCTGAGGCAGAATGCAGGAAAGCAGCCACTTCCTCTTTTCAGGTTTCCCTTCTCCGTGAAGCGCGATTTGATTTTTGCCTGATTTTTCGGCTCCAGGGACCACACATTCGCTCAATAACACGCACAGACATTTCCCCTTCCTTTTTAGGAGAAAAAGTCTGCGTGTTATAGAGGGGAAAATACGGTAATTTACAGTGTAATATGCTGTATGCAGGCTAGTTCTGTCCCAGTGTCAGGCTTTAGTAATATGGCACTCTGAGCAAGGACAAAATTTGGCACACACTCCCAACTTTGAGTAGGTACTCATATACATACAAATATGATGATGATGATGATGCACTCCCTTAGCTCTGTGCCCAGTGGAGAAGAACTTTCCACACCACCCTAAATCCAGCACTGCCAATGCTTTACACTCGGAAACTATATGTATTGTACACTGATTCCTGCTGTACATGAATAAAGTGTGTAGCCTTCACCCGTAAGTGTGCTTACCACCCCCAAATCACAAAGAAGGCTGCCCTTTGTCAGAACACATCCTGCATACAAATTCTGAAATAATTCAAATCATGCTTTATTTCTACAACTAGCAGTGTCAACCTCCCATTTTATTTTTGGAGCTGTTCCAATGACAACGAATGTATTGAAATTTAGAAATCAGATCAACAGATAATTTAAACAAACTTCTAAGATGCCCTTCATCTACTGGATCTCAGGGTGATTTTCTAATAATTAGTAGAACAATTAATATTGAAAAGCAGCATCCAGACAAATCAAAGACGCGCAAGAAATTTATAAAGCAACAAAATTATTTATCTATTAAACTTCTGCAAATCAAATTCAAGTAGCAGGACTTATGTTTATCATCCATAGGTGCCCTCTCCATTTTTTACTTATGCGGTCAGTTGCACTCCGTCCTGGTCACTGTCAAATGTTTGTGATATTTACCTGCAAGGCATCCAATTGAGACCCACTACGAGGAGATCTGCATTCTGGGGAGGCTGGCATCAACGACCGCACGTTCTTTTTTAGCTCTTCCAAGGTAGATTCATGAGCAGCAATTTCAGTTTGGATTTTCTGCCAAGTCGTTATTGGAAAGGCAAAAAACAGTACATGGCAGATATCAGCCTTACTAGCAATAAATCACACCACAGAAGTCTATTATGAGTGCTACAGTGTCAACATCAGTCATGCTGGCTTTGATGATAGGCTCCTTCTTTCAAAGTCATTAGCCCTATTACAGCAGGTACTCCAATGTGTCCGCCTACACACACATACACAGCTAAATTATACGGCACAGATTCCTTTCAAGAAGCAATCTATCATCATCCTACACCCAAAAATCCTGCGTGGCAACAAAGTCTACTGAAAATACCTGTGCCTCCTGTGGCATTTGGAAGGCATCTATTCTGTCGGTCAAGTACGAAGTTAGCTGCCTATCCAGATCCTTCAAGCTCTCTTGTAGGACTTGCAACATGTGCTCGGTTTCTCGCATTGTCTGAAGCTGCTGTTCCAAGCAAATCTGTCTGCTCACTGCCTGAATTTTGAAGCAAAAGAGTAAGTTGCACAGCATGATTACTTTTGAATTTGCACACAGAAAAATATGAATATGAAATAAAATGAGAACTGCAATTTCCTTTCTTGCTGACAAGGGCTGCAATTTAAGCACTGAATTTTTCAAGATTATGAACCACTCCTAACAGAAGAGCACTTAATTCAGATATCCTTAACATGGGAAGCCCAAACAAAGATGTACATGATTATGTTCCCCCATCAGCATCATCCATCTCAACATACACAAGAATGGCATGGTTGGAGGCACAGCTTGAACTCTCTAGGGAATTCTATGAATCATTTCCTACTATAAAGGCTGCCAACATGGATGGCTTTTCCCCAGAGAAAACCCACTCCATTCAGCTGAACCGGAACAAATGGCAAATGGGTTTTCGGTGGATTGATGTTTGCTCCAAGTCAGCAGTAAAGAGCGGATTTTCCAAAGGAAAGTGGTAGGACAAACAGAAAACTGCTTGGACTGTGCCTAGTGTCTAAGCAAAGTGTGGACAAGCCCAAATCCATTAAGAAAAAGGTGATCAATGGATACTCGTGATGATGGATGTGTGTACCACCTCCAGTACAGTGGTACCTCAGTTTACGAACTTAATCCATTCTGGAAGTCTGTTCTTAAACCGAAACTGTTCTTAAACCGAGGCGTGCTTTCCCTAATGAGGCCTCCCACCAACGGTGCCCTTCCACCATTTGGCTTCCATTCTTAGACCGAGGTAAAGTTCACAAACCGAGACACTACTTCCGGTTTTCCAGAGTTCATTAAGCAAACAGGGCTGTTCTTAAACTGATGTACCACTGTATAATTGGTGTGCCTTTGAATGCCAGTTGCCACAAAACACAAGAGAAGAGACTACTATTACACTAATGTCCTGCTTGTGGGCTATCCATAGGCATCTGGTTGGCCTGAGAAAACAGGATGCTAGACTAGAGGAGTGCTTAATTTGATCCAGCAGGGTTTTTCTTATGTTTTTTTCATTGTTGTTCTTAGAACATTACTGCTGAAATTCATTTTATTCATCTCTCTCTCTCTCTCTCTCTCTCTCTCTCTCTCCTTAGGCAAGATCCCTTGGGTCTTAAACATTCCTAATGCTTTCACAATCACACACTTCAAAGGTCAGGGAGCAGGTCGCACTCAAAAACAGAGGTTAAGTGGTTCTTTTAAAACCACTTGGCCATATCAGTCATCAGAACAGATGTGAGTGAATAGAGTAAGGCAATATGCAATGGAAATGTGATCAGAACTGAAAGCTGCCGCAAAGGGAGTCCCTCGCTCAAAAGAATAGCTGTGGCTCCACCAAGGTAGTATAAATTCATGGTAAGGCAGTATAACTAATAGTTGAGACAAGTGTTCCTATGAGTAGAACTCCATTTGCTGGGCACACCAACTAGAAGAGGGGCAAGGTCATTTTTGCAGAAACCTGCATCCTCTGAAAAGCTGTGGGGGGGGGGGGTTGAATGGGGACTGAAGGTGGAAGAGGGAAGTGGCAAAATCACCCCCTCTTCTTTCAGTGAGAGTCTTCAGTGGATCTCAGTGTATTCCATGAGCAGAGGGAGTCTCTCCCTCAAAAAGTAGAAGGGACCTTTTGAATCCAACCCTGTGTTACACATTGCTGGTAGCATCCTGCTAATCTCTAAAATGAATCTGAGTCACCAATCCAGATCTTAATCTGTTTTGTGATTTTCAGAATTAATCTAGTTAGCCATTAATACGCTTCAACTAATATTCCGCTTACAGAAAGATTTTCTTCCATTTTGCACAAAAGCTTATGGGAACATTCTCACAGTCTTTTTATTCCTTGCTTTGCATCTTACTTATGATGGCAAAAACATTAGTTTACATATTGCCTCTTACTGATTTTTAGAAGCATGGAAGGAGTCCATTTATGAATCAACAACCCTATCATCTTTTGTTCTGCCCTGCACAGTGGATTGTGACCCACCAAGCTAAATGCAGCCAACCAGTCTGAATGTTGGCTAATCGGGGGCTTAGTAAGGCTTCAATTTTTGCTGTGTGTCTGACAGCTGCCAAACACCTGGAAGGCTACAATGGATGATTTGTGCATTATTTGTCTTGGTGGGTAGCAAGTTGTACAGGTCTGATATTGATACTGAGTGCCAAAGATTGCTGTCAGCTTGTGATGGCTATTTAAAGCTTTGTTACATACTAAGAATAGAGTCATTAGTGAAAACAAATTATCCATCTTACTAAAAATACAAATTCTTACCACATGACTTAATTCTTCATAGCGGGCATTGAAAGCTTCCAATTTTTCACTGATGATTTCATCAAGGATCCCTCCATCAATCAATGTTTGGCCAAGTTCCCGAATTTGAGTCCGGTTATCAGTTGGATGGCGTAGGACAGATTCCAATGACTAACAAGAATTGCATTGTTAGTTTTTTTAAAAAAATGCATCACAACAATGCAACAAAAACTAGTATAGGTAACTCAAATCTTACATTTATTTTACTTGCACCATCACAGCTTTGGGTGGGGAATAAACAAATGGAGAGCAGAGGAAACCCGCCCTCAATTTATTTCCCAGCCCCCACCCGTGCACAGCTGCAGTCGCAGACTTACTTGACTTTGGGAAGGTAGTGCACTACCTTGTGCCTCCTCGCCAAAACCCAGCACCTCACTTACCAGCTTTGGGAAGGTGGTGGAAGGGCTCTGGGAGCCTGACAAAGCCCTTGCGCCTCCTTCCCAAAGCCAGGCAAGCATTTACATGTTTATGTGTGGACCCTCAGAACCAAATCCTCACATAAAATGTGAGTTACCTGTATCTGAAAGCATGTGGAAACAATTATTTTAACCTGCCTGCCAAACACATCTTATGGAAGTGTACTCAGTAGCTCCAGGACAACAACCAACAAGGTTCTGCTTCTGCCAATCTGACCTGCAGCAATGATAGGACCTGAAGCAGATCCTCCTCAGCTGATCTCAAGCTATGGGGAGTTTCGCCCTGAAGTGTCCAGGACCCAATGCATTTAAGACAAAGTGAGAACTCATAATTTTGCCCAGAAGCACACCTGTAACCTGTTATGTTGTCTGAGCACCAGTGTTTGAACATCATGCTGATGCGCACCTGACAGCACTTGTTAACCTGTACCCTGCTAGGCCTGCAGAACCAGCAACTTTAGCAAATACACAGAAGAGCAGCCATGATGGGTGAAAATGTAGAGGTCTGTCATTTCTGTGCAAGCAGCACTGAATGTTTTGCTAGATTTTGCTAACTGCTGTGTGAGACTGGCATCCTGGATGTTGCTAAGATTAAAAGGAAACGTCACGCTGTCAACATAATGTTACCTACATGAAGAATACAATATCCATGGAGTCAAAACAAAGGTGAAAGCCAGTGCTGAAGTGCGTCAAAGGTGACTTAAGTGAAGAACTGCTGAAGAAGCAGGGGTCCCAGATGCACAATTCCCCTTCCCAGATAGATTATAGTCTTTGTCCTTCATGGGTCCACTCATGTGGTTAAATTAATTGAAAAGATGGAAAACTCCCATCCTCTTGGCCCAGTTTCCAATCAACATAAATAGTGTACGGAGAATCATTTTTGCTCCTTTTCACTGCTAGCTGCTACCTGCTGTCTAACTCTGCTTCACATGCTTTCACACAGCTGAAGCTCAAAAGATCCTGCCGTATCAGCCTGGATTTGTAACAATGAACTTCGGTCCAACCTGCTAGTATGCTTGGGAACTTAGAAAATCTGTTTCAAAATTAGAGGAAGTTAGGAGGAGCCCATATTAATTATTTGATTACTTTGTCAGTGCAGTCACCAAGACTTGCATATGCAATTTATATCACATAATACTTTAAGTTGCTTTATTTTCACAAACTTCATAATTTTTTAAGTTACTTGGTTATCTTAAAATTGTATAACAACATTAAGCATTGTACACAAATAAGCCAATTGATTTGTTTCACTTGCAATCTTGAGCTTTTATCACTGGTCATGCTTTACTCTTTGTCTCACTGGGTTGCTGCTGAGCAAGTCCTGATTGAGGGAATGCAATGAGCACTGGCGTATTGGACTGGCATACACTAGTGTTGATTGGATCCCCAAATTTGGCCAGTTGTAGTTTCCACACCATCTTTATGAACAGCCACTCATAAAGCACTTTGCAACTGTCTAATGTAGGTGTCACTGTGGCATGGATTATAGAATTCAGGTCACTGTCCTCCAACTGGAAAAAGGCACGCCAGTTAATTAAGGCAATTACTGAGATTTAAAGCACTTTTGGAAGAATTAACCCCAAAGGACATCTGTATCAATAAATAAAACCAAATATACAATAGCTTAACTATTATAAAGATTAGGCGGAACTGTTTATTCATTACAAATGCAACGATCATATGCTGTAATGTAGCAGAAAAATATTGTTCTAATAAATAAATTAAAAGTCCACGTGCATTTTCTGCCTTTTCCTTGAGCATACATGAATTGATGGAATGCCTACCATACCTCAAGGGCTTCATTGACAGCATCCACTTTATCTGGCAAGTTTTCAGTGGTTTTCATCCTTTCCTCCAAAGTATTCAGCCAGGCTGTTTCTAGATCCAGATAGTGGAGCAGCTCAATCCAGCAAGACCAGACTTCCTGAAGGTGATGGGATTTCATTAAAAAAACCCACAACTAAATTACATTTCAGAGACAAATCCCTATTCAATCTAGAGAGGCACATATTTCTCAAGTTTCAATTGGCACTCTAAACAGAGTTAGTTGTCAACCAGCAAGACCTTCATTAACCTCTGCATACACTCCACAAATTCTTTAGCAACAAGGCCTGGCAAACCACTCTGCAGTATAGCATGTCCTATCCGGTCCCAAGTTTCACCCCCTATCCTATCTTTTGCCACACCTCAAATGCATACCGTTCCACTGGAAAGTGGAAGAGCTATGAGATAAACCAAGGGATCTTGCTCTGTACCAATACCCACATCATTACAGTATAATCTCTCTAAATAAAATTTTGACACGCTCTGTCAGCTTAGCAAATGAAGATACAAAGGAATATTCTGCCCATGTACAGTACATAGTTGCTTTGTTTCTCCTTTGGAGATAGCCATGATTAAACCAACAAATCTCTAAGCATAGTTTTCCAATTTCATCCAAACCAGAAAACCATGAATGTTCATTTTTGAATACAGTATGATCTTAAACCATTCACTTGTTAAGGTGAGATATGATTTTCCAAAGCAAGCCACTGTCTCCCTTTGGGACAACTAGAGCAGGCTTTCACAAACTCAGCCCTCCAGATGTTTTTGGCCTACAACTCCCATGATACCTAGCTAGCAGGACCAGTGGTCACGGATGATGGGAATTGTAGTCTCAAAACATCTGGAGGGCTGAGGCTGAGGAAGCCTGAACTAAAGCATGTGTAGAGAATTATTATCTGAAATGCTTTGCAGATGTACACATGGTCACATCTGACCTCAAGTATCATTTAATATAGAAATTATGGTCACATTAAATAAAAGTTTTCATGTTTTCTAGTTTTCTAGTTCTTCGGCTTTTCAATGATGTACTAGCATTTCCTATTGCCCAATACATCCCAGACACATGAAACATTTCTGCGGAAGTTAGATTATTCGGCAATACCTCCAAAGTGTGGCATTTCCCCCGGATTCTGTTGCAGAGTAGCTGGTAATTCTCCAATACAAGGTTAAGCTCAGTTGTTAAGTCCTGACCACCAGGTGGCAGTTTAGCAGCTAACATCTTAATGTTGTCTTTCAGAATTTTCACCCGCACTTCTTTCTGTAGCACATCCTCTTTTGCTCTCTGCCCAAAGAAAGTGATTGTTGGTCAAATGGTTACTGACAAAGACAATTATAAAGTCTTAATCTTTAGTATACAAATGGAGGTCTCTACTCATTCAATTTTTTTCCCCAATATTTCATTATAGAAGCTGGCAGGAACAGAACCATTGTGCTCCATGAAGTTTCACTTGACGCTCTGTTGTATTATTTATCACATCATGCTGTCATGTTCATCATGCTGTCAAATGACATGATTTCTAACACAACAAAGACTCTTGTAGCACCTGAAATAATTTATTATTGCATGAGATTTCAGGATGTGCAAAGACGTTTATTTGAACATGATCTATCTTTCATAGCCAAACTATTGCCGTTTCAATTCATTAATATTTTTACCAAAACAGTGTTACAGAAATTGCAAAAACAACACTATAGAAAAATCCTTTACATTCATAACATTTTTAAGCAATTCAATAAAACATTTCCCAGGTGAGTAGCCATATAAAATATGTTTGTTAGGGTGGTCCTCCCATATCATGTCTTATTTCCAATTCTGTCACAGAGCTGAAATACCAACATGACACTGCAATTAAAAATATCTGACAAAAAACTAAATCATGACATAAGTTTGAATGAAAGTGGTGGTGGTAGAAAAAGGAAAATGCACCTACTTACAGTGAATCCTATGCCCCCTCTCAGTTTGAGTGTGCAAAGTTCCCTCATCAAATCTGCTAGCTCTGTATTCAGTTCTGCACTCTGAAAACATATAGTTTCAACCCCTTCGGTCCCTAATCCCGCTACATAGCAAGATCTACAACTTCTTCCTCCGCCAGGCACTGAAACTCCAGCAATAGTCCCAGGCCATTTGGCCAAGATAAGCAAATAGTGCCAGACCAAGTAAGAGCCACTTCTCACAATTACATAGGATCTCCACCACCACCACTGATTAGTTCCAGTTTTTCATAATTCGTATCCCGTTCTCCCTTCCAAAAAAAGGTTTAGACACAGAGGTTCACAGTTCCTTTTTTTCATTTTGTTTCATTTTCACAAAGCCTTATAAAAGATCATTTCCTGAAACCTAAGCTACTTTCCAACATCACGCCACACCCATTTCTATTATTCACTCAGGGTTTTCTAAAGCTAACTTTTTTAAAATTAAATTCAAAAACTCACAAAAGCAATTCAAAAAAGGAATTTCTTGTTTAATAATGGATAATATGCACATAAACTTAAGAGATCCACACAACCTTTCGCACAATCACGTTTTCTCACCTTCATTTCATCCACAGCATTTTCTAGCTCATCTGGACTCTTGTATTCAAAATCTCTCTCCAAATATTCTTCTTCGGCCTGAGTCATCCATTCTTGCATCTCTGTCAAATCCTTTTTGAGGTTTACAGCTTTTTCTTGACTTTCGGATAATTGATTTTTCTGACTAATGATCTAGCAGTTCAACCAAAAACACACAGAGAGGTAAAAGCTATCTGCATCATTTGAAGAGAGTCTCAGCACTGATTCAATGTAAAGTATAAATATCAGAGGATTGAAAGTTTCAGCAGCTCACTTCTAAAGTAATTATTGCATTATAAAATATCTGGCAAATACTGTTGCTATGGTTACAAAAAAAGATCTTTCATCACAGCTTACTAGAACTGACAGATGTAATAGAATACTATTCTGCTTATTTTTAGCTATAGAATGTTTGCTATAGTTTTAATTTCTATAATAACACATCCATGGTTGAACATCCCTAGGATATGGATCATTCAAAGAGGATGTTTATTGGAGTGAATCAACACCACAATTTACTGTTACATGTGCTTAGGTTTCTGTTACTTCAGGCAAACACACACATTATATACATATTAAATGGACAGGAGGTTCCAATGCAAATCTTATCCAGAATGAATATGTGCCCACTGGTACTGCCTAGACTGAAGGATGCCAAGAACTAGTTGAAATGTCTGGCCTTTTAAGGGATGGCTTCCTAAAATATAATAAAAAGAGGAGTAAGAAATACCTATCTGGGTAAATTAAACTTCAGATTCCACAGACACAATTTAAATTGGGGCAATGTTGTCTAATGGGGCAAGAAATAAAATGAGCATTCAACCAGCACAAGCAGCAGACCTGATCTGTCATTTTTTTGCTAGTCACAAACTCTTATTTTTCTTTTGGTCTGGCAGAAAACATGGGCAGGCAAGACCTAAAAGGTCTCAGTGGCTGGAAAAGACGACACTGATTTATTAGATACCAAAAAAAGGCAGTCTAGCTGAAACATTATGCTGTACAAAGTTACAAACAAGATGATTTACTTCGGTGTTTATTGATCCCATGGCCCTCAAGCATTTATCCAGCAGCAAAACCAAGAAGAGAAAGGATATAAAATAGTTCTGTTAGAAAGATGAACCCCACCCCTACCCCCTCCTCTAAGGAAGTTTACTGTGAAGGAAGTCTTGGGTCTGTGGCCGCATTGTGGCCACGAATACCCCACCCAAAGAGGCCTTGCCAAGCCATTTCATTACTATTTGTCAAAAGATGACTTGCCTTTGGAAATGGTCAGTGGTGTTTGGCATTCTGTTACATAATATAATGCTTAGTGCTGAATACATACATTATAAGCAACTATTACAATAATCCTGGAAGATAAATCACTATTCTTAACCCACATGGTCGTGTTGAGGCCAAGGGGCAGAATGACTTGCTAGGTCTACCTAAAGTTCATATCTAAGAAGAGATTTGAACAGGGTGTCATTCCAGATCACAGCTTGCACTCTAACCTTCTTTGCTAAACCAATAGTAGACAGCAGTCTCGTGGTTTCACTGCCAAACAGTTAACACAGTTTCAATGTTTTAGGATGGACTGTTGCCTGTTAATGTTTATTAACTTATCTAAGTACACTTATACCCTGCATCTCTTCCATAATGGAGCTCAAGGCAGTGCTTGTGAGATTCTCAGATGATCTCTCATCCAGGCACTGATCAGACCCAGACATTGTGTTTTAATATGCATGTTAAATATATTATTTATATGGCTACCAAGTCTGTTATTTCAATGTATACAAGAAAGCAAATACAGTACTATGAATACAAAGTGACGGACAAGACAATGCAAATAAAGAGTAATGCTGTCAGTAACTAACCTGCTTGCTGAGTCTCTCCCATTGTGACTGGACATCTGTCAGCTTAGATTTCACCCAGGCATTAACTGGCTGGCCTCTTAAAGCAGAGTCTATTTCTTTCATCTCCTTTAAGGACAACTCAGTCTTCTCCATTTCAGTAACAAACAGCTGATCACAAGAGAGAAAACACTTTAACAACCACTTTTCAGGATACAGGCAGAAATGTTGTCCATTTCCAAAGGCATTGTGCAAATACTTCTGATTCTATTTTTTATAACTTTATTATTCCACATGCAAAATTATTTTAAAATAAGTATCCAGTTGCATACTTTCATCTGAGTCTGAAAATGGATCCAATCCAGAGAGCTTCTTCAGGTGTGTGAGGGTTTGTATTCAACTACAGGGAATTCTTTTCTCTGAATAGCTTTGAGCAGCTGCTGCCCACACACAAATATTACATTACAAATGGCTTGTGAAAATCGCAACATGCAAAGAAAATGTGTGTCATATATTATGATGGGCTGTTGATGTCATGGAGTTTCCTGAGCAGTTATCTGGATTTTGGCCATTGTCTCTTTCTATTCAGGAATAGTCTCACAGTCAAGACTCAAAAGGGTATCAAGGGTACTCTGGCTCTGTCCCCACTACCTATAGTGATAAATTCAGTCAACTAAAAACCTTACAGCTACTAGGCTGGTTAATATACAAAGAACTGTGCAACAGTCCCTGTGCCCAAAAGAGGCTTCTTTGATCTTATGCTTCTTGAATAGCAGACCAGTATGCCAGATGGCAACCCACTTTTAGAAGCAAGTAAACTCTAAATAAGCTTGGAATATGTGGGTCTAGTCTTCTATTCAAAAGGAAAATATGATCAAATATCATGACAGGCACTCCCAATCACACAGGTAAGGCAGATTTTTGGAAACCAGTTATAATGGCTGTAATCATATACGATGGAGGGTACTAACCTCACACTTCGATTTAACCATACTGAAATACCTCTATATTTTAGGGAAAGTGTGCCTGTACTTTTGTGTTTTTGAATGCATGGCACAATTCAAATAATATCAGCACAATTGCACTTTTCTCCCAATCCCCCTATGACCGATGTTGTTTTAATTTTGTTTTTATTCCAACAGCATCTCCACGTGGGCAAAGCTCCAGCTAATTTATAGGCTACTCTGAAGACTTCATCATCAGATCTTGCAGCATTACACACGGGTGGCACTGTGGGTTAAACCACGGAGCCTAGGACTTGCCCATCAGAAGGTCGGTGGTTCGAATCTCCGCAACAGTGTGAGCTCCCGTTGCTCAGTCCCAGCTCCTGCCAACCTAGCAGTTCGAAAGCACATCAAGTGCAAGTAGATAAATAGGTACCGCTCCGGTGGGAAGGTAAACAGCGTTTCCGTACGCTGCTCTGGTTCTCCAGAAATGGCTTAGTCATGCTGTACACTGGCTCCCACGGCCAATAAAGCGAGATGAGCGCCGCAACCACAGAGTCAGCCACAACTGGACCTAATGGTCAGGGGTCCCTTTACCTTTACCTTTACCTTTACCTATCTCTCTGTTAGAAATCTTCATTTAAACAAAATAAGTGAGACAGTTCTAGTATTCCTATCTATATTGTAATACTGAACAGGCTCTCAAATTTTTAAAACGAGGTTCCACAACTGCATTTTAGTACCATGGTATCAGGGAACAAAGGAATGAAAAACACACTTTTGTGTTGCTTTATCCTTTTTTGAGAGAGAGAGAGGTTTTTATGAAATGCACTATATAATGCTTTGAAGTAGCCAAAGAATAACAGAGGTAAATAAGCAACTCTGTTCTACATTAGCAGGGCTTACCATGCATTGATCAAGCTGTCTCTGAAGGCCTTCAGGATCCCTTTGGATCGCTTGCTCTTTCATTAAGAAGTCTTTTACACCATCCAGCCACTTCTGAACCAGTTTTGAATCCGTCTGAACAGAACATAAAAAAATGTAATTAACTGTTTTAACCTATTTGTCTTCCAGATTGGAAAACCCCAAATACAATAGTAATCCCCACTTGCTTCCCCCCCCCCATTGTCAGGCTCATGTAAAGATTTGCTAACCAAAAACCCAATTATAGACTAACTAATAATCCAAATTCTGGACAAATGGCACCAACACTGGAGGAAGAGAAATAAAAACACACAAAGAAGCCTGGCGGATCAGACCAAAGGCCCATCTAGTGCAGCATCCTTTTCTCATAGTGACCAACCAAATCCCTATGAAAGTCCACAAGCAGGACCTGAGAGCAACACTGCTCCCCCCCCCCCCAATCTGTGATTTCTAACAACTGGCACTCAGAAGCATACTGACTCCGTTAAGTGGGGGTAAAACATAGCAGCTCACTCAAATCTTCTGTACCAGCATAGAACATGGGTTTGAAGGCTTTGAGGCATTTTGAAAACAGAGCAATAAGCAACTGGCTTGTGAGATAAAAGCATAATTTCATACTGTCAGAAAAATCTGAGTTGTAAACATAGCTCCTTCTGGCGTTAACGCAGACTTTGCTTGCAGAAGTACAAAATTGGTAGATTGCCTCCTCCCCCTTCTGTCAGCAAGATCCTTCACTGAATCAAAAACCTTCCATTGACAGAAGGAGCCCTTTTATTCACAGGAGGTGAAATTAGGATCCAACCCAATAATTACATTTCACCACAACTGCCAACAGCAGCAATAATGCACTATTAATGGAATGGTGCTTAGAGAACTACAACAAAAAAGAGAACTCACTGCCCCCAAGAGCCTAACACTTCATACAAAAGATGAGCTTTGAAATTTCAGTGATATGAAAGAGGCATGGTGTCATGGTATTCTAATAAGGAGTTCCAGAGAAGGGAGACATGACAAAGTAATTTTAGTGCAGGGTGGTTGAACACATAGCCCAAGAGCTGCATGTGGCCCTTGGGGCCCCTTTTTGGTGGCCCTCAGCAACATTTCATGCCTCCTCTGCAGCCCTTGCACTGCCTTTCCAATGTCGGCACTGGGCTTTGAGAAAACGGTGTGAGGATCCTGCCTTCTTCCCAAAACCTAGTTAGCATTTTCCCAGCTTTGGGAAGGAGGTGGGAGAACTCTAGGACTCTGACAGAACGCTGTGCCTCCTTCCCAAAGCCATGTACCTCACCTATTCAGCTTTGGGAGGACAGCACCAGGTCTGGGGGTTGTCAAATTTTGACCTTGCCTTCCCCCTCCTACAAGACAAGACACTGTGGAGCCCACGGGTTCAATGTCAAATTACTCTTGCAGCCCACTTGGTATGGAAATACAAGTGGGCACAAAAGGAAGCAGGTTGGTACCAAAGAAAATAGAGACGGCAGGGACTCTGACCAGAATATAGACATTTGGATAGGTGATGCCACTGTGAATGGATATATAAGAAAAGGAGGGATAGGTTCAATATGTCTGAGACCAAACATGAGTTTAATGAACTCAAGGAGAAATGCATATGCACAAATGGGGTTACAGGACTGGATAAAGATGGAAGCTCTAAGGTAGAGAGCTGGGAAGCATCATATAGGAAATACTGAAATCCATGTGATTTGAGGTGACCACAGAAACCAAGAATGCAGGGAAACAGAAGAGCAGGGGACTCCAAACATCCCTGAGGGTCTACAAAGGAGAAAGTTAAGAGAGAGCAAATCCCTGAAAGAGTAGGAAAAGAAACAGTTGAGAGCAGGTACAGGTATAGGTTGTGAAGGGAATAAAGTAGAAAAGAGGATAGTCAATTGTATCAAAAGGCAACAAAGAAGTCAAGAAGGATGTGAACAGGCTAGAGAGCCTTGAATTCAGCAGAGTTGGGTTGGGAATTAAATTCTGTTCTATTTTAGATCAACTATATGATCAGCCTCAGTGGTTTTAGAAATATCTCTACCAGAATTCAGTTATGCTTCTCATTTTTATTCTTTGCTGATTGTGCATATATATTGCCATCTTAAAGGATACTTGTTCTAGGTATTCATCAAAGTACTTATTGTGCTCTGCATCTTGATACAGAGGGATAATTTATGTCCGGATTCTTGACATTTTTTGTTCTACCTCCAGCTTCTGGCATTTTTTCAGCTGACTTGATTTGCTTGTGAAGAAAAGTTTCCAAAACAGGGAGCACACACAGTAGGTCCAAGGATATTCACTACAGGCCAATAGAGATACACTCTAGCCTGTAGAACTCAGCAGTAAATATTCTTCAGCCAAAATACTATTTATATATTGCCTAACATTGACAAGGCATTTTATGTACCTAAAGCAGACATCTTATGGCCAAGGATTTCTCATGATCCCTTTGATCATTTTCCCTCCTGACTTCTAGCTGCCACATCTCCACTGTCATTATCCCTCCTTTCCACTATAGCAAACCCAACCTTCTCCTTTAGCTCCAACAGAGTCGCTATGTCCCCCAGCCTCCAAAAATGATTTCTTGCCCCATGTGCACCTATAAATACCATCAGATATCTATGGAGCAACTTGCCTTTAGTCTCCCAAAACAATGGTGGTGCTGATGCTGGGTTCTCCTGCCCACAGTGGGTCACTCTGACAGGTGAGTGGGCTGTTCAAATCATTTGATGTCATTATGATGTCAGATGACACACAACTTGAATTCAAATAGTGCTACAAAGGAAAATTCAAGCCCATCAAGTAAGCCTTGAAGTCAGCACCACTCAGCTGATTGGTGCTGACATCAAGCTCTCTTTTTGGTAGTGATCATTTGCACCAGTGATTCTTGATGAGGTTTCAGTGGACCTGAATTCTGTGTCTATCAGTTGATCTGTGCAGACTTTGAGCCCTACTTTTGGCAGGGGTCATCTGTGTGAGGAAGCTCTATTGAGAACTCCCTAGTGCAGCAAATTCCAGCAGGCTTGAAGTAGCATCTGTTAGAACATCAAGCTCTGCTTTCAGCAGGGGTTGGCTGTGCAAGAGAGTTTTCAATGGATAGCTCTATTCCAATGTCATCCCAGTGGGCTCGGCTGGCTGGCAGTCAACCTCCCTTGACAAGGAACAATCAAGAGTATGCTGGCAGGCACATCTCTGTCTGCCCCACAGTTGATGTCAGATATGACATGAGGAGTGGGAGAGGCGGGCATGATTTTGAGGAAGCGGCCTTGCAGACCAAACTGGGATCTGTGCCAGGCCTAATCAGGCCTGTGTGCCAGAGGTTCTCCATGTCCATCATAAAACATGCCACTTCCTTTTGCTGTCCTGACATTCCTCAATTTTTGCTTCTGGCCCCATGTAACTTGTCTTCCATCTCCCTCACCAAAACCACTATTTTCTCATTACAAAACCTAAAGGTACTGATTTCATTCCTTCCCCCCTGACCTTTCTACTTTGTTTAATACTTCATTAGATCCTTCTTTTGATACTCATCCATTTGTATACTTTCCATATCCACTGACATCACCAACATCCACCCAGCTGACCAGGCACAAAGCTTTGGCTTTATCTGATTCCCCCCTGCCCATTGCTTTGCACATTCAGTCTGTTGCCAAGCATTGCTCTAATGAGTGAACAATGTGAAAATGCAGCCCTTCCTTTCTGGTCCATTTGTTCTTTCATTACAACAATGTGAAAATATAGCCCTTGCTCTCTGGCTCATGTTCAAATCTAGCCCACTATTCACCTCTCTTGTTAATGTGACCATGTGGCACATCCGTCCTTCAGAAGACAGATTATACTCATAAATATTCCGAAGAAAACAAACCAGAATAAAGTAACAAGTCAAGGTCCATTTTTGGCAATTACCGGTAACTTATAGTTAGAAACAAAAATTCTACAAATTAGCATTAACATTAACTTTAGCATGAGTCAAGGCAAGTATTTCTTTTCCTGTTCTAAAGCCGCTAACATCTTGTGGTTTAGTTCAGAATATTGTGGGCTCAGAAAAGATTTCCCATAATCAAAAGGCATAAACCCTGTGATCCCAACCCCCTTCAAAGGGGAACTTTCAAAAGAGTTTGGATTCATTTTCTCCTAGATTTACTTTGATGTCCTAATTTGGTGGTATTCTGTCCTGTTAGCAGGATGACTGACACACATAATCATGGTCATATATTTACCTCAAATATTCTCAATTTGGAAATAATTTCTTCCAGTAGGTGAACGTCTTTAGAAACCTTCATATTTAACTTGTCCCTGTATCCCTGCAAACACTTGAATTCTTGCTTGTAGAGCTTTGATTTTTCAGAAGAAATATGCTTCTCTAAGACTTGTGTGTCTGCAGCAAGTTTATCAACCACACTTTTCTGATTTTCCAGAGTTTCACAGATCGTCTGCAGGGAAAGGATTAAAGAGAAATACATTTCACTTTTGCACATGGCAGCAATTCCATGTTCTGTGTAAAATATATCATCTTTAACTGTACATATTACAACACTACACAGAAAATATAGCAATGGATGTGGCCTTTGTGTCACCCAACAATATTTTCTTATGCCAAAATGGGTTTTGTGTCAATATAATTTCCAGAGCCACAAGGATTTTTTTAATGTGAATTCATTCAAAAGTCCTGATGTTTCTGTTGACAGGACAACAGGACATAAAATGAGGCTCCTAGGACCTCCAGCTTGCATGTCCAGCTGCTTCTATTACAACTCACAGGATAGTTGTTCTAGAGAAAAGTGAGGCAAAAGGTTTTCTGAGACAAATCTATTTATGGGTGGTGAATCCATTAACTGCTGACCTGATCAAGTGATTTTCTATGCCCCACCCCCCAACCAAAAAACATGGCAGCAGTAGGGAAGAAATCCATAAACAGCTCTGAAATTGCACAAATATCTACTGGAGAAAGGAAGTACAGAAAAAAGAAGCAAGCAGGCCGCAGTTCCCCACTCCTGCCTCTTACCAGCTGGCACAGCATATCAGTTGGCATGGCAAAGAAGAAATTGGCTCTCCTCCTGAAGGCATGATTTGCAGCCCTAATTCCCTACCATTGCATCCAACTGGCCAGCGATACATTTCGAAGGGTGGGGTGAGCAAAAAGGATCAAACCTCCTTCTTTAGGCAGATACACATGATTTGTAACCCAGGGAATGGGTCACAGTCCATCAAGTTTGAAAACTTTGGTGTCAGGAAGGTATTTCAGCTGGCTACCCATGTGGGTCTCCCTAATATGGGCGGAGTGGCGTATTAGAATCATTTCCTCCACACTGATCTTTGTAAATGCATGTATGCGATACTATTTTAGGAAAGTTGTGTCCAGTTTTGTGGAACCTATTGTTGTCTAGTTCTTTCTTTCCCTCCCATATGCTCTGCAAGGACATGGAAGGTCTGATTGACTGCTAGGCAAAACAGCTTAGCTAACACTCGCTATTTTGCCTGAAACTATGGAAAAGGAAGCATGCATATTTTGAATGCATCACTCACATTAGGCCTGTGTTTTTCATACATCCACAACTATTTATACAACACAACACATGTTGTTTGTCACACCTA
This sequence comes from Podarcis liolepis, assembly GCF_965112155.1. Classification (NCBI taxonomy): domain Eukaryota; kingdom Metazoa; phylum Chordata; class Lepidosauria; order Squamata; family Lacertidae; genus Podarcis; species Podarcis liolepis. The sequence goes on along the minus strand of NC_139557.1, from coordinate 65,253,804 downwards.
TCTTACTGACTAGCAGTTTTCACATATAAGCCTGTCAAAACTGTGGTAGAAGTCTAATTCTTCTCCGCACCCACCCCCCAATGGTACACACCAATGTTAGTCAGCTTAATTTAAAATGCAATGGCATAAAAAAGCCAAGCTGACTATAGACAGCTGCGTCTGAGTTTAAATTTGCTGAAGTGAAAAAAGGGAACATACCTTTGTCTGCTGCAAGGCTCTCTCAACTTTACTAAAGTCATTCACTGTATTCATGACAGATTGTGCCTTGCTTTCCAAATCATTCAGCTCACCCTTCAGTTTTTTCAAAGCATCCAAATAGTCCTTAGAAGGCTGGCTTTCCAATTCTACTTTCAAAATAAAAATGTAATGGATATGAAAAACAATTATTTATTTTTTTAAAAGCCATACAGGGCAATTCAACATTCAGTCAGCAGAAGCATTTCAGCTTGCCCCAAAGAATGATATCCTCTCTCCTCCCACCAAATACTGTTCTTGGGGCTCTCCAAACCACCAGAGATGATTTGTGAGGGGAAAGAGCACCTCACTAACACACCAGAGTTGTGTTGGCTGTGTTCAGGAGTAAAAGCAAGCCAAAAAATCTTGGCTTAAAACACAATATTGTGTGTGAGGTGTATGCAGGTGCACACAGTCCAATTTGGCCCACTTTGCTTCTCCCTTCATGTGACATGGTTAAAAAAAAACACCTCAAGAAGGGGTTAGCTTAAGATTATGTCTGAATCAGGCATTGTGATTTGTTAGGATTGTGATTTGTTTCTCCCTAACAAGTTAAGATCACTAGTCAGTCTTAACGGTTTGTTTCTGACGTATGAACCCTAGCTCATTAGGGGAAAACAAGCAACAATCCCAAAACCTGGGCATAACACTAAACTATCACCTTCCTGGTTTATCTGCTTGCATAAAGCGAGGCCACAGCAGGAGTGATTGGGCTGCTTGCACCAGCACATACACCTTATGATTAATCAAGTCAGATTCTTGGGTTTATTGCTACATGTGAACATGGCCACCATATCATTTTTGCCTTATTTAAAATAAAAGTTCTCCTCTTGACTGCATATGTGGGGTTGGCAGAGGTTCATCTAATGGAAATTATGCTGCAAAACAGGACAGAGACCCAACTCCCCTAGAAATGTTGCAAGGAACACTGCCAGTTGTACATGGAAGCCACTGAACATTTGGCTGAATGTGCTGCTTAAGTCACATCTATAATTACCAGAAGAGTGACTTTGGATACTGATAATCCCTTCTTTTTATGAGGGAAGGCTAACACATTTGAGGATTCTTAGTTTAGAAAAATGACAATTAAAGGGACACATCATATAGGCTTATAAAAATATCCATGCTGTGGAGTAAGAGAGAATTTTCATCTGTCTCTCACAGACTCAAGAGTCATCCAGTTGAATTGACACGAAGCAGATACAGGATATACAAAATAACCTACTTCTCTGCACAATGCAAAGTTAATTTATGGAATTCAGTTCACTGCCACAAGATGCTATATCCATAGCTCAGGTGGCTGGGAAATGGCTTTAGGGAAATTCACAGAGAAGTGTTGCACAAATGGCTATTAGTCATGATAGCTATATAGAATCTCCATGTTCAGAGGCGATAAATACTCAAGAACTCCATTTGCAAAAGTGGGTTGACCCAGCAGGGCCCTTATTATTATATATCAAGCATTAATCTTTTTGTCCTAAACCTCAATTGCCCTCCTGAATGTTTCTCTTTTATTCCATCAAATGTTGCAGGCTATAGCATTTACCTCAAGCATATTTTGACCTATATGTTCTGAACCAAGAAACTCCTACAATACTGTAAAAGCTCAGGTTATGCAGGAAACCAAAAGAAGAAAGCAAGGATATATATATATATGATTATAAGAATCAATCACACTATCCAGTAAGTTTACCCTTTTTTTGGAAATTCTGGAGAAACATGATAAAAACATCAAGGTTAGTTTGAATAATCACAGTTTTCCTTTATATAAAACTACATATCTTTAAATCCCTAATTATGGAGTACAGCACTACGGTTAAGTTTAAAAAAATAATAATTAAAAAAAGCTTAAGGCAGCAATTGATAAATAACTGATTTTGCATTGTATTTCTGTGTTTGAAAACTGAAGGACAATGGTACAACATTGCACTTCTGAACTAACACTATGTTAAATAATAATATTTATATAATTCTTTTTGCTACTGCATTTCTCTGTTGAAGTGCTTCAGTTAAAAAATAAAAAAAAGAACCAAATGATTATTCACCACAATATGGATGAAACTGTAATTCCTTTATTGGAGACCGGGAACAGAGCATTAATAGCCTGGCAGAAGCATAACTTGGCAGGAATAGACCAAAGGAGTTCACAAACTATTCTGCCACAATAGTACCTGAGCACATTTTTCTTAAAATACTATGGAATCTTCATTTTTCTCCATTACAAATATACAGTTATTACCTTGTGGACATAAAATCAAAACTGCATAAAAAATCAAACATCAAACTGACACCAGTTGCCTGTGTATTAATCTGTTAAAAATATGCTATGCATCCTTAACACACCATGAAGTTCACTTTTCAAGTTTGAAAGAAAGCTATCAGGCCTGGTGGGATAATAAATATAAAGAATCTAAACATTTCATTCCATCAATGGAAAGAGCTTCTGTCAATGGAACTCTTCGTCATTTACAGAATGGAGCATTTGACTTCAGATCCAAACGTACAGAAATACAAAGGAGCACAGGCAAATACTAACTGCATGGAAAAGCTGGGACCTAAAGCAACATTAAGTAGTTGTGTAAGTTTACGTGTACTGAAATTTTGGTTTCACTGGAGTGTTACATTGACACTTACATTTTAAGCATTTATTGATGATTTTAAGCAGTATTTTTTAAAGTATGGCGTTCATTTAGTTGCCTGAAGCAAATATCTGATCTGGCAGGATATAAATTAAATTATCATAGCAGTAATTTCACTAAAGTCTTCCTGTCCAAGGACAATGAAAGAGAAGACAATTCCTGTGTTTTTGACATACTGGATGGCTTCATACATTATACATAAAACTAAGCGCTACTATTTTAGACAGTGATATTTAAATGCTCTCTACATAGACCCCCCCCCAATAGCATGAGACTGGTAAGCTGACCTTGAAATAAATAATGCTGAAAAATAAATTTGTCTCTTTAAAATGTTGTTAAGTTATATATGCAGAAACAGCATATACATCTTTTTTACATCTCTGTAGGCAATTCAGTGTTTTCCTGTTTTTCTCTGAACCACCTTCAGAATTAGTGGCATTTATAAATGACCTGCATCCAAAAAGTAGCAATCTAGGCACTGCTTTTATGAAGAAAATGATTTTGTTATATAGTAAGCAGAGAAAACAGAAATTGGGCTTATTCCTTTATGAGGAGCTACAAAATCTATTCCATGCTTCCAGCAAGACTATATAATTTATACACAGAATCTGTGGTGAACACAAAGCAGCAATTCTAAGGTTTTTGCTACAAGCAAAAAAATAGCAATATATTGTAAGCGGGTGTTTTTTAAAAAAACACATCCACATGTTAAATAAAAACACACCTTTCTTCACTTGCTGTGACAGGCCCTCCAGTTTCTGTTGAACAGACTTGAAGCGATCATTCAAAGACTTTATGTTTTCCTCAATAAAGTCTGGAGCACCCGGCTGGGATGCAAGGACCTTGCCCTGGGTTTTCAGCTGTTCAATCCAGGGACTCAGACTTAATAGGTCAGCGTGTTCCCTCTGTGAAAGTTAAGTATAAGCACACACACACACACACACAAGCATTAACATCATTTAAACAACACTGGGTTCCTACCACTGTAGGTTCAGTTTATAATTCCATTTTGTTTATGCATCTCACAATGAACAAGTTTACCTGGCACAACTCCTTTAGAGTTGTTAAAGGTTGCTGTTGCAATGATGGAGCAGAGTTTTCTTTCAGCCATAATTCTTTATCACTCAAAGTCTTATCAAGCTCACCCATTTCCCTAAAATAAATGTTTACTTCATCCTGGCATTGCACTTTTCTTGCAACTTCTTCCAAGTGCCGGCCTGCCCTTTTCCACTCTGCCAACAGTTTCTCGAGGGCATTTGCTACATCTTCAGTAGGAAGCCCTTCTGAACAAGCAAAAGAAATAAAAACTGTTTTGATATGAAGTATTCACCAACACAACGATACATGCTTCTCTTATAAGCTTACTTAGATCAGGCTCAATAGTAACAATGGTTTCCTCGTCAATCACTTGCAAACTGTAACATAGGGAATAATTTAAGTTCACCTGCATTCCTTTTTTTTAAATAAAAATAAAAAATGCTCCTTTTTACAACCATCGCCTGACATTCAGTTTCATTTTAATTGCACAAATCTTCCCCAGCTATCTAGTGAAAAGAAGCATCTCACTAGGAATTCAGCAGTTCATAACTGTGCCTTTTCATGGTAATAGGTATATATTGGTAGGCTAGACAAGAGAAGCAGATCAGAATCCAAATACAGACGTAATTAACATATGATGGACCTGTTCAAGTATAGATGCCTACAGAATCTCCTCTTGTGTGCCAGCCCTAAGTAAGCTGCTCTGAGTGCCTTAGAGAGTACCTTGCTCTGAGCACATGGGTGGATGAGCATGGCATAAATCCAATAAATGAACATGCCAAGAATCAAACGGGATGTAATATAAATATGTTCTTCTCCTGTCCCCTTCCACAGGAGATCTGGAGTATGACATCATCATCATCATTCTCCACCCATCTGGCTGGGTTTCCCCAGACACTATGGGCAGCTTACAGCATATATAAAACATAGTAAAATATCAAACATTAAAAACTTCCCAATACAGGGCTGCCTTCAGTTGTCTTCTAAAAGTTATGTAGTTCTTTATCGCCTTGAAATCTGAAGGGAGGGTGTTCCATAGGAAGGGTGCCATTACCGAGAAATGGGCCTTTTCAGTGGCAGTTTCCTGCTTGTGGAATGCTCTCCCCAGAGAAGGCTCGCCTAACACTACCTTTGCCTAGTTTTAGGCACCAGGCATTTTTTTTTTTCCTACCTGGGCTTTTGGCCCTTGATCTTGGTGATTTTTAAAGTATTTCTGGCCTCTTTTGGTGGGGCAGGATTTGCTAGGCCTGTCTTGTATTTGTATAGATGTCATTTCCATGAATAAAGTGACTTAACAATAGTAATAATTCTGGAATTAAGATGGACTATAATCAAGTTATCTTAATAAGAAATCAATGATTTCAACTCACTAACACTAGAATGTCTTTTGAGGTCTTACAGCTTTCAGTGAAGGAGAAACTGGTGCTTTCATAAATTTCAGTTATTGTAATTCTGGTGTTTTTTGTAGCTTCTGGAAACTCAAAGTTTTGACAAGAGCAAGTAATGCAAAGTACTTGCATCATGCTATTATTATGATTACCTTTTCTCATTTGGTCCATCAGATTTTCTCCAACCTGGTTCAGTTCATTCAATGTTTTCTTTTTTTCAATCCTTTCTTTTTCTATTGCCTGTTAATAAAAAAAAATTCAACACTGAAAGTAAAAACCTATCTGTTAAAAAAGTAACTGGTTTGGCCTCATAAATTGCCTAGATATGAGTCCACCTAGGAGCCTTCTGTGAGCTCCTAATCCAGCCTTCAAAAGGGTGGAAAGTAAGGGTAATTTATAGTAAAATAACAAATTAATGCTGTAGTTCTATGCATAATTACCTGCAAGTAAGTATCATTCAACAGATACTTATTTATGATTAGGCATGTATAGAACACATTTGATGGGATGAGAATGCTTTAAAGTCAATAGTAACCTATTTTGAAATATTTTCCATGAACATATAAACATAACTATCTATAAATAAATGAGAATGTTTAGGCATTATAGCTCTCACATCCTCACATCTTTTCTGGTATCCTCTTGGGCCTTTTCTCTCCATCCCCATTCTTTATTTGTCATTTTCTACATTTTAGCCCTCCAGATTAGATACAGTGGTACCTTGGGTTAAGTACTTAATTTGTTCCAGAGGTCTGTTCTTAACCTGAAACTGTTCTTAACCTGAGGTACCACTTTAGCAAATGGGGCCTCCTGCCACGCCGCCGCCATGGGATTTCTGTTCTCATCCTGAAGCAAAGTTCTTAACACGAGGTAATATTTCTGGGTTAGCGGAGTCTGTAACCTGAAGCGTACGTAACCTGAAGCATATGTAACCCGAGCTACCATTGTATTCAAAGAAAACTTCTCTATCTCATTGGACCCATGCTGCCATACAGAGAAATCATGCTGGCACAGGCTTTAGATCAAGTCTTTGCAAAGTAACACGATACAGAACACGAACTGAAAGCTCTTCCGGTTCATGGAAAAAGAGTATATTAAGAAAGGCAACTGTGCCTTCTGAATAATCCTGAACATAAAAATTGTTGCAACAAGTAGCTTGACACTTCTCTGGCAGCATTCTAGTATGTAGCCTTTTACAAGGACATCTGTTATATTAAACTATAGAATTTAGCAATGATCCAGATAAGAGACAAAGTTTCATCAAGGATTAAAGCAAACCAAAAAATACTTTTAAATTCTCAGGCACAATGCATTACAAGGACTAAGGGGGGAGGGGGGGAGAAACTCCCCATGAGTCATACAATTTTATTCTGTCTGACAATGTGTGAAATCTATTTCATATGGGATGTACTTTCAGGTTTCTCTGTGGTGGTGTAATTAATTAAGCTATTTAAAGTTAACTTACACAGGCATTAACAAGACTCCAATTATCTAAGCCACAGAATACTTTGATCTCTGGTCTTCACAGGGTATGGGGAAAGGTTATTAGATGCCTCTCTGGGCTGAAATCAAGACTTTGCCATGGTTCTCAGTTTTACAGAAATATCAGGGGAGAATTCCTGCTGGGTCCATTTCTAAGAATAAATTGTCTTTAAAATGTGCTACAACTCACAATGTGCAGCTTCCTCTTCTAAAACGAAATGGAAAATAGTATGAGGAGGGGAAAAGGAAAGGAAATGCCCATTAAAGCTCTAAGGATGTCCTGCCACAATTTCAACAGTATTGTTTATAACCACTATAGAGGACTGAACCTTGGCCAAACTCTAAAGATTTTTAATAATGGAACTTAATCCACAGGAAGCTACCAGATCAGACTCTACCCCCAACTGTCAGCAAGCTTAAGCTGACAAAATAACCTTTTCAGTGAAAATGCCTCCCCGTTTCTCACTTTACCTTCAGTTTCTCTTTCATGTCTGAAGTCTCTCTCATCTTCCTGTACTCTTTGATCTCTATGGCCTGAATGGCAGCTTTTGATTTCAAAATCCAGTTCAACAGCTCAGCAATTTCAGAATCAAGCCTAGTATAAGAGATTGAATAATATTTTCTTATATTTCTTCTCCATTCAGTCATCATCTTTTTATCTTAAAATGCAACCCTCAGTCTACCCTGGTCATGCACATAAAATGTTTTCTAGCGTAGTCTTGAATGCTTGAAGAATCCTCAGATTTTACCAGATCGGCAATATAGCACTTGCCTGGCTTCCTGTGCCAAACTGTAGTGATCTCTAAGGAAAGAGGGGCAAAATAACTGTTGCTTCATGCACTCTCTATCACCTGTACCTAGTCAGACCAGCCTAGAGAGGGCAGATGAAGCAACTGCTACAATGACTTGCTGTGTTTCCCTGACCTAGAGCAAAACAGTGGACTGTGAATGGTTGCTGCACCTGCTCAGTCACTTGCTGATTTTCTCTCAGCAGAAGAAATGAGCTGCAGTACTTTGAGACCAAAAGGAGCCACACACAGGGCAGCAGTGGAGAAGAGTGGGGAACAACAAATATTTACTGTACATGCGCTGAGCAGCCTACCCACCTAAATACCCATCCTTCTATCCTTATTTGCAAGACTGCAAATAATTTTTCATACAGAGTTCTAAATAGGACAAAAAAAAAACACAGCAGTATTTTACAACGCTGCTTTTTTTACCATGCACTGTGTGAAAATGAGGCAACTCATTGCCTCTTGATTGAGAAAACACAACTACAATGAGAAAAAAAACCTCACTTTTTCTTTGCTTCAGTATCAAGGCAGGCTTGTCTTTTCTTTGATGGAGGTAGAGGTGGAACAAATTCTTCCTCTTTGGGATGTTTAACTGTTCTTTGCTCTTTAAAAAGGATGGTTTCTGTGATTACTTTCTGTGAAATCTGGGCTGGTTCAGCATTTGCAACTGCCTGAGTAACCTTAAGGGGTAAATTGAACAGGACATCAATGTTGATATGAAATTATACAATATGCCATCTTTGTACAAGAGATAAATGCAGCTAATAATAACAGTAACACTAATCACTTTAGATATGATTCAGATGAAGTTAAGTGGTTTTAGACCAATTAATTTCACTGAGAACATTAAGCATGTGATTTACTGCCTTCCACTGGTTTTGAAGGAACTTAAACAGCAGCTTCATTCATTTTTTTTATCCTGGCTCTTCCCTCTGAAGAGCTCAGGGTTGGATAAATGGTCACACATTAGCCTTTTATCCTTATACCAACATGAGGTTAGTTATCCTGAGAGACGGTAACTGGGTCAAGGTCACACGGTCACTGTCCAGCCCATCACTGACTCTACACTGGTCCAGAATCATCTTTATAAGTCAAGATGCAAACAAGCTTCATGCAGCCACATGTAGCCACTTCACTCCTCTCTTTGCTTGCAAACAAACCAAGAAGTCTAGTTTAACCTTAGCTTCCAATTATGTCCAGACTGGAAAACTATGGTTAATAGCTTCCAAAAAGCTAGGAGACAAAGCAATTGACAAATGAACTTTGCTTAAGTGCAGTAGATGTGAGGTTTGCTCAATCTGTTTATTAAACTGAGATATGATCATCTTGCTTGTGATTTTTTAAAGGATGCTTCTGGGACACTTCATAGTCTGTTTTGCACAGTACTATTTTGAATTACTCAGCCAACTTACTATTCAACTTGTCTCTAAATCAAGTGCAGATTAGAATTAGACTTTCCGATTTTCTAATCAGATTAGAAATCAAGCCTGAAAAGGACCGATTTACTTCCTCCCCCCTGCCCCTCCTTTTTTATTTTAAACACCTTTAAGAAAAGACCTTCAGGCTTCTTTATTAGTTTTACTTTTATAGGTCAACATTCATGTATCAGTGAAAGACATTTGGAAGGTGTAAAGGGATAGTAATATTTTTATGGTACCTGAGTGGAGTAATCCTCAAGTTTCTGAACTAAACTGTCCCACTTCTGTGTTAGTTCTTCCAGGTCGCTGTCAATTTTCTTCAGTGCCTTCTTGTTGTTGAGAAGTTGTGCCACATCCTGGGACACCTCATTCAGCTGTTCTAATGTTCGACGCTTCATTTCCATATCTTCTTTGAGAATCTGACATTGTGAAACAAGAGCAGCCATTCCCTTTTAAAGGCACAATTCTGCTCAAATTTCCCAGGCTAATAAAGTATATTCTTAGAAAATAAAATTGTGAAAATGTCCATAATAGTTTTGCTGGTAGTTTTTTTTAATACATTTGCTAAAATACTATGCCTGTTCAGGTATTCAGTATCTATGTACCATCTCTGTGAAGAAGCCAGCAGGAATGCCCTTGACATGTGTGCTAGCCATGCCCACCTCAGCCAAATCATGATTAGCAACACAGAATCATAGAACTGTAGAGGTGGAAGGGACCCCATGGGTCATCTAGTCCAACCCCCTGCAAAAATGCAGGAATCTCAACTAAAGCATCCATGACAGAAGGCCACCCAACCTCTGCTTTAAAACCTCCAATGAAGGAGAACCCACAAACTCCCAAGAGAGTCAGGATTACCTGAAGGGGGCGCTGCTTCTCCATGCCTAAAGTCTCAACTAGGAGAGGAACCCTGATTGGTCAGCATTTCAGTCCCCATGCTGAAAACCTTACACTATGACTAATACCAATTGTGCATTATAGCCAGGGTTGTGACCAGCATGTGATGCTTCATGGAGCCCTGTGCATTTCCACTGGCCCCTTCACACTCTGTACCCACAAGCTTTGGTTTCACTGAAAACCAAATGAAGCTATTGTCAAGATTCAGAAGTCCTAAGGCAAACACAGAAATTTTGAAGCATTTGTGGAGCTTTGCACGTGACAAGGGGCTTCTCCATTTACTTCATCACTGAGAACAATGTTACACAGTCTCCCTTTTACTTTCCCCCTTGAAGTAAAAGGGAAATTGCTTGCTTGAGTGAAAGCTGTGGCCGCTTCAAAAACCAAGAAAGCTCAAGATCACGATTTGTGTATACAACAGATTGGGCTGAGGAACCTGTGGCCCTCCAGATGTCACTACACTCTAAATCCCATCAGCTCAAGCCAGCATGGCCAACAATCAAGGGTGATAGGAGTTGGTGTTGAGCAACATCTCACAAGTCACAAGTTCTCCATTCCTGCAACAGAATTATTAGGTACTTATCTACTGCAGCATCACATAGTCTTAAGGAGGGCCTTCTCCCATATCAATTTGCCCATGCATTAAGATTAGAGGATGCCCTCCATTTTCCATCTTTAGGAGAAGCACATCATGTATTTATAAAAGATAGGAGCTTCTTTCCCATATGTCCTCAGCTGTAGACAGAGGTACTCTTGGCACCAACAATGTATGTTCTTTAGAACCAGATTAAAACATTTTCTATTCGCCCAGGCATTTTAAGTTATGTTACTTTCAGCTGGTTGAGTGGTTTTATGCCTCTTAATTTTATTGTATTGCTGGTTCTGTTACGTAATGCAAATAATGTAAGGTACCGGTAGATTTTTAAATATCTTTGCAAATTTCCATCATTCCCCTGAACACTGTAATTCAGGCGTTCTAGTGTCAGATGTTTCATTCTCATATCTCCTTTGAGAATCTGGTGGTGAGACCACAGTATCCACAAGAATTTATCTTGGACTACTGCCTTTATACTTGCTTTTCAATAAGCACCATTTTCAATTTGTACACTCTCTAGCACATTTGCATGAACTGAACAGTCACATGCTTTTCACAAAATAGCATGTTGTGATTTTCACACTGCATTCTTCAGCTATGAGTGAGACCCACAAGAATTAACCTATTTCTTTGGAAAGTAATTTGAAAACTTGGTAGACCATGAAATTAGCACTAGGATGAAACAAGGATGATACTCTAGCACTGAAGAAAATGCCCAATTGACAATAGGGAGTAGAACAGGATGAAACATTTAGGGTTTTAATGCTATTTCCAAATGCAAACCAAGTAATACTCACTGCCAGCTTTCGAACATTCACACCAAGCTCTTTTTGATCTTTGAAGTTGCTTGTTTGCACTTGGTTTAAACTATCTTCTTTCTCAATTAGCCAGGCTTTCAATAAACACTGCACAAGAGACAACACATTTTTTAAAAAAACAAAACACGCCAAGAGAATATTTACACAATTCCCCTGCATTTTATTTTTATTAATTAAATTTGTATACCGCCCTCTATCCATAGATCTCAGGGCAATTCACCACATAAAAATACAATATAAAAACACAAAATACATTATGAAAACAGTAACAAAAGGGGGGAAACCAATAACCCCCTCTCCCTCCCACAAACACATTTAAAAGGGTTGTAAGATATTTAAGATGTTAATCAGCCAAAGGCCTGGTTGAAGAACTTTTTTGCCTGGTGCCTAAAGGTGTATAATGAAGGTGCCAGCCAAACCTCCCTGAGGAGAGCATTTCATAAATGGGGAGCCACCGCAGAAAAGCCTTGTTCTCATGTTGCCACCCTCCAGACCTTCCATGGAAGAGGCACACAAAATAAGGTCTCAGATGTTGATCTCAGGGTGTGGCTAGGTTCATATGGAGAGAGACGGTCCTTGAGGTACTGCAGTTCTGAGCCATTTGAGGCTATATTTTGTTAATCATCTTCATCATTGTACCTTAATTGCAACACTAGACTCAACATTAATTAAATTAATTAACTAGACTCAAAATTAATTAAATCTATCTACCTGGGGAGATTATTTTGTAACTTTTTAGTATCCATAGCAGATATTTTTCCTCACTTCTATAATGGCATGTTTAGAAGACAATATTTAGTTCTGCAAACCAAGAACCAACTCAAAGGGTCATAGCTGTCCTATTCTATCTACTCAGCAAGCAACAAATTTTGTCCTTAAAGAACCAAGGCAGAAACTAAGCCTCCCACTCCAATCACTGAAGTAAGTAATCCATCAAATGTATCTATTAGTGTTCTTTATTGGGACTGGACTATTTCCAAATACTCTAAGTTCATAGAAAGAGCTAGTATTAGTAACCCTAGTAAGAGCTACACTCAGCTACAGAAAGGAACTAAGACACAACTTTTTGCATTCTTGTGAAAAATCACACAAGTTTCTTCAAACAGAATATTTTATACTGAACTGACACAGACCATACCCTCCAACATTTCTCTGATGAAAATAGGGACGCCCCATTCCATATCGATAATTTTACTATTTCTACCCCACACACCTTACTGGGTGGCCCTAGCCACTCTGGGCAGATTCCAACATATATAAAAACATAATAAAACATTAAACATTAAACAAACTTCCCTATACGGGATTGCCTTCAGATGGCTCAGGGGTCAGATAACTCCATACCCTCCAACATTTCTCCAATGAAAATAGGGACATACTAAGGAAAAATGGAACATTCCAGGATCAAATCAGAAACCTGGACAGCTTCTCTAAATCAAGGATGTCCCTGGAAAATAGGGGCACTTGGAGAGTCTATCAGACTTATAAATATGAACAACTGAGCTTTGCTAACAGCCGCCAAAATACATTTCCTTTAAAAAACCCCAGAAAAGCTATAATTATCACTGAGTAAAGAAGTTAAGTGGCAGTGTTTGAAGATAATTTTCCCGAATGATTTAACATTTGCTGACTTTACAATCTACCTCCCCAAAAACATCAAGGGCACTATACATCCTAAGGTATCTCTTTGCTGTTCATCCATTCAACTAGAAAACCTCAGCCAATGAGTTGTTTCAATTATTTTTTCACCACTAACAAATCATTTTAAAAGATCTACACAACACTGTTGGGGCATACAGTGAAGCAATTTGCCTGTATGTTGTTGTTTTTAGAAACAGCTTGCATAAACTGGAGAAGCTGGTAATTAAGGAGATTTTGAAGTGCAAATGCTGCCCAAGGCTCTTTGGGGAAATAACAGGGCAGAAATGCAATGAAAGAAACAGGACTCAAGATAAGACTATGCAGACAAAGGCAATCTGAGTTACCCAGAGGTGATGGTGTCACTAATGGTGTCCCTTGACCTTTACTTTTCTTCTATACAAGTGAAGGATTTGTGTTCATTTCAGTTGGGACTTAGAATACTGCTCTTGTGGATACAATAATGCCAAGGGCAAAACCTGCCTTCTGCAACCAACACTGACTCACCCAGTCCTCTATGATTGGTAATACACACACTAGCCTTTGAAATCTATAAGACCACCTCTCTAGATAGAAAGAGGCACAACAGTAGAGGATTACATCTGTTATTTTATCCTATTATATTAATCTCAAATGGGATTAATTTAATCTGATTAATTTAGCAGTTTGATCCAAATGTGATCCATAACGGGGCCAACTGCATACAGAGAAGAGGCCACAATCATATGGATACAGTGATTACTCAGCCCCAGTCTACTAAAATTAATAATGCTCAGCTACTTCCCTTTAGTTAAATTTGTCACTGGTCGTAAAACATACTGTTTGTAACATACCGGATACTGTTTATATATATTAGCTTGATTTATACTCTGGGATATAAGTAGGCAAATTGCTCCCCATCTCTCACCCATAATGTAGATGACTAGTCACTGACAGCAAACAAAGCAGCGAGGTTTAGCAATGAAGGTTGTTGCACCATGATCTTATAAATCCTTCTTAACGCATTATACTTAAAGTTCACACCCAGGAAGGACCTATATCTATATACAATAAAAATCACTTCTATTGTTCGGGGGTGGGGGAATCATAAATGAAATAGCAAATTTTATTTAAGCACATCCACAAACAGTGGAATGCTGCACTGCAAAAGCCAAGGGGTCCATGCCCAGATACAAATAAAACTTGTAGCAGCTTGGGCCGAAGTATCCCTGATGGTGCATTTTTTATTGCACCACTCATAATGGCAGCTGACAACTGGCCTGAGATCTATATCTGAAGAACTGAAAGGCTATAATTTTAGTATTTAATTCTATGTAACAAGTTTTTCCCCCTAAAAAAGCAGTTTGAACTGAAGAAACACAATTTATTTTAATACTCTTTTACATGAGTTTAAGGGTGTTCCTGAAAACTTGTACAATAGCCTAACTCTCTTTCCCCATAACTGTCTCAATCGTAACATGGCCTTATAAATAATTACATAAAAATTACATTAAAATGTAAGAAGAGTCGAAAGGCCTATTTATGCACACCTTTCTGTTCTCAAAGTGGCCAGCCAGATACTTATGGGAAGCCTGCAAGCAGGACATGAATGCAACAGCATTCTCCCCACTCATGTTTCCTAGCAACTGATAAGAGTTTGAATTTGTCTAATTGCCTTTCAAAACTTTTCAAGCTGGTGACCTTTGTTACATTTTATGGTAGTGAATTCCAAAGTTTAACTATGCGCTGGTGAAAATGTATTGCTTTTTCCCAGTTCTGAATCTTCCAAAATATTTCAGCTTCACTGAATGACCTCAGGTTCTGTCAGCAATATACACTGGTAACAGACCAGTCCATAACAATTTGAATGAATACCTTTGGGTAGGAATACAAGCAAGTTCAGAAAGCTGATTTACTCTTTTAAAAAATAAGTACACTGGAGAAAATAAACAAGTTTTACCTGCTCTTCCAATAGCTCCTGCCATAAGATATTGAGCTCCTGTAGTTTGAGCCACCGTTCCTCAGTCCAGCGACAAACTGCTGTCCATCGTTCACCAAGCACCTGCAGACAATCAAAGAAATTTCTGAAACCATGCATCCCCCTATGGAAAATACAAACATATAGGGTGGGATTTAGCTAATGAGTCCCAGCAGCAGAAGCCATGCACAATGGGGCTACAACCCCTTTTCTTCCTTTGGCATTATGTATGCCAAATATTATGTATGCCATTATGTATGCCAAATATGTATGCACATATTTTTCTTTAAAGTAAGTTGCTTGAAGACTTTCAGGTGACAAGCATCTAATAAGTCTACTAAATAAATAAATAAATAAATAAAGTCTAATAAATAAATGTTGCTTGCTTGCCTGGGGGACAGAGAGCATTGGGTGAATGTGTGTAGAAAGAAACCTACAGTACAAAGGTAAGATTCATATTCATTGCTCCATCTAGGTTTGCCCTGCCCACCACTGGCATGTGGGCCCCCATAAGGAGATGTGGCCCTTTGGCTGAAAAATGTTCCACATTTTTCCCACGCAGAGAATTATTAAATCAAGACATCCACTCACCTGCAATTGATCTTCTAGGATAGCTGTGGCACTTTCACCACTGTTTTCGTCAACAATGACCACCATGTGAGTCAATGAGTTTACTTTAACCTGCTCTGCTTCAAGATCATTTTGTAGCCCCTGAAAGCGTTGATTAAATTGTTACAAAGACCAGACATAACACTGTATTGTTTTGCTAGTGCCAGCTGCTTGATTTTGTTTAAGCAAATATTTTCCTAATGAGCCACGACTGTTTATCCACAACCACTCTAAACAGCCTCTGCTGCTTCTGGCCACAGCCCACACAATATGTATAGTAACAAAATTATTTTCACCAATGCAACCTTATCTTGCATATGTGCTCATTAAGTCATTTCTTGCAAGTGAAGATCCCCACATTCATTTGACATGTCTAGTCACATGAAAATGCTAGCTTAGTGCTCTGGGCCACATTGAAGAGTGGGTGGCAGGAAGAACATTTCCTCTGTGGCAACACTTTTGGGTGCTTAAAAATACACCTCTCCTCAGAAAAAGCACTGTGTCAAAAGGAATATTCACACAAACCCCAGAACTACTAAGTAATATTACACAAGATCAGTCATATGAAAAATCCCCTAAGTTCTATCCAGAAGTTTTAATGGCAACACTCAATGCTCCACAAAGTTTCAAGGAAGCCAAGAAGTAAAATGTACTTCCAAAAAAATACAGTTCCTGAACTTCACTATACATGGCACAATGCCACAGTACACATGAAGGTCTAAATCTTATTTTAAAAGATGAGTTTCTATATTAACAATTCCATCCAAAGGGAACCAGGAAATCTGAGCTGTTGCAGACTATTTTTTCACTCTATCATGCTTAGTACAGTAAGGGGTAAAAATACTTTATGTTCATCCATCTGCTGTTGAAAGGATTCCAAGTCTTCAGCGAAGCACTGAGATTCCATCTTTTGAATGCGTCCTTCTGTAACAGTCAACCAGTCGGACAGCTGCTGCAGTTGTTTCTTCTGTAGCTCCATCAATACATCATGGAGGCTGATCATGCCAAAAACACAATGAATTCTTTTTAATGTCGCTTTTAAAATGAGATTTGATGTTAAAGTAACAGTGCAATCCTCAGAATTGAGTCCCACTGTGTTCCTTAAGTCTTACTCATAAGTAAGTACTCAAAAGATTGCAGCCTACATGAGTTGGTCAAAAGAAAAGCAACATGTTTGGAAACTGGGCCTGAAAATCTAGTCACATTTATTAGGAACTATGTTTTAAAGCAACACATAAGCCTGTATTGAACACAGAATCTGAAATACTACATTTTCATACAAAGAGCCACAGTTTAGTTTTGTGTTCATGTTAGTGTCTTGGGCGCAAAACTATTCACTACTTTATTTCCTTTTTCCTGAGCTCATTTAGATGTGCTTCCAGGCTGAATTTAGTGTTGTGATGCATTAAGTTTATTCTAAAAACTGTTCAGTCCGCAAGGGGTTGGGTCAGAGGGGTTGACACATAACGTGTCCCATTGGAACTGGAATCTAGTCTGTGCGTGTTCAGGGTGTCACTCACTGGGACTGCCGATCCATACTGTCTACTCTGAGAGCCTCCCATCTGGAATTCAGCAATGACATTTGTTCCTGGATTTCACTTTCCTCCTCCTCTGAAAGATTGCCCTGGGCTAACAATTGATTGCCAGCCTGCAGCACACTACCCACACTGCTCTGGTGTGCTGTCAACTCCATCATAAAAGCCTAGGAAAAAAGATTAAACAAGTCAGATCAATCTGATCTCTCACCGTGGATAATTTTAATAACTGCATGGAATTTACAAGACTTTTAATAAACAGCAAATTTGAAATTGGAACGCCACAGAAAAGGCTAGGATCAATAAAGAAACAAGCAAAAAAAAAAAGATGCTAAGGTGTTTCTCTCCTCATCAGGAAGCTAAAAATAGAAATAAAATAATCAAATCAACAGTGTGATTAGTTTTCTATTACTGTGGGAACCTCAGGTTCATGCTTCTTCTATGACGGCCTGAAATGCTTTGGGGCGGGGAGCCAACAATATGCAACATTAATCACATAGGACTGATAACGCCAAAGTTGCAGGTTTGAACCATGTGCAGAAGAGCTGCATATTCCTCCATTGCAGGGGGTTGGACCAGATGATCCTCAGGGTCCTCTACAACTCTACAATTCTGTGATTCTATGATTAGCTCTTCCATGCTTGTATTTTCTTTAAAGTAGCTCTGTTTCCAGGTGCTGAGGGACGTGGGTGGCACTGTGTGTTAAACCACAGAGCCTAGGACTTGCCGATCAGAAGGTCAGCGGTTCAAATCCCCACAACGGGGTGAGCTCCCGTTGTTCGGTCCCTGCTCCTGCCAACCTAGCAGTTCGAAAGCACGTCAAAGTGCAAGTAGATAAATAGATACCGCTCCGGCGGGAAGGTAAACGGCGTTTCCGTGCGCTGCTCTGGTTCGCCAGAAGCGGCTTAGTCATGCTGGCCACATGACCCGGAAGCTGTACACCGGCTCCCTCGGCCAATAAAGTGAAATAAGCGCCGCAACCCCAGAGTCGGCCACGACTGGACCTAACAGTCAGGGGTCCCTTTACCTTTACCTTTCCAGGTGCTAGTGCACACTGTAACTGCAAAAACAACTACCTATATATATCTGGGTGTAATCTTAAACCCACAACAGAGGTATATGTCAATAAAAAAATTTTAAAAAGTCCCAAGGCATGAGTGCCATTTGCAGCCACTTCACAATCTATGGAAAATCCCGGTCTCTCTCAAAATATTATTATATTAAAAAAATAATGTTGTTATCCCATAAGCAAATGATTTATCCATCAAAAATATTTTTCAGGAAAAGAACCAAAAGAAACCAACAAAAAATTTCCTGTAACTTCCAACGTCTAAGTAGCCCATGAACTTTAATAACATTTATATTACCGAAGAGAAATTGAACAAGAAATTGAATAAGTTCTTCTGCAACTATCTACAGAACCTGTGACCCACCAGCCTAAACACAGCCCACAAACTATGTATGCATGGCCCATCAGGCACTTGACAACCATCCCCTTAATCCCCTTTTCTGCATTCCCAGGCAGCAGAAGGAGGAGCTTTATGAACTTGGTGGGTAAAATGTGTATAACAACTATAGTTATGAAAATGATCTCCTGCTGCCTAATCAAGGGATAATATTGATCAACCAACTACATACTGCAACTCTCATAGAAACCTTATTTAACACCCACTTCGTGCGTAGCAAATTGTTGCTTGACTTCCTCAACATCATCAGATATGACTTCCTGTTCTTGGAATGTATCCTCGGCAGAGAGCAGCCATGTGAGAACTTCTTCCAGAGCTACTTGGTAGCTGTCCAAGTCCATATCAACTTCAGTCACAGTGCTGGGAGTTTCTGCTCTTGAACCTCCATAGTCATCTTCTGCTGTTTCACTCTACAGAGCAGAAAAATCAAACTCAAGAGCCACTTCTCGAAAGCTGTTTTTATAATAACACAAATGCTTATTTAACAGAGATGTTACCACCACATAAAGGGCTGGAGTGGGGGTTGGGAATGCATGTATCAGAATCTTGTGTGTGTGCAAGATTAGGTTTTTATCTTGCAGTGCAGAAAATCCAAGGTATCTGGTTCAAGGTATTCAGGGCATGGTTATCAATAACAGATTCAATGTTAATGAAATAAATGGCAGAAATTAAGATTAGACTTGATATTTTACCAAAAAACCATTTGAATGATCTAGGTTTACTAGCTGACATAATTGAGTTTTGCTCTCACTGATGTTCATTTTACAAATGCATTTACACATCGACTTAGATAAAATATTTCTATACCTGCACAGAAGTTGCTAATATTCCATTATCTTACCTCCAAAAGCCTACAACATGACCACTCCACACACAGACATATGCCTTCACATTGATATTTAAAAAATTAAAACGGCTTTCATCAAGCACATTAACCATATATAAATTGTTTACTGTGATGTTAATGTTTTTACTTTAGAGAAGTTTTTCATTACAATGCAGTCGTGCATAAAAATTAAAGTCGAAGGTCTTTCTTATATATAAAAAAAAATTCCTAGAAAAAATTGTGGAACCCCCAACACATGATTAAAGTAATTTAGAAGTCTTATCAGCACTTCTGTCTAAAGAGATTTCAGTTGTAAAAATATCCTGTCCTTTCCAAGTACGAACTTAAGTCACAAGTTCAATTACCGGATGCCTAAGTGCAATATGTGGCACCAAACCTGTTACAAGCATTAAGCTAGGATTTCTGACAAGTGCTTCACAAAATACATTCAAGTATATAAAACTTAAAATAGTAACCTCTGCACACTTTCTACAACTAGCCTAACAAGAGGTAGGATGTTAACTGGTGGTATTCAAAGTTGAGTTTACACTTTGTCTTATGATTCTCTGTGTTACAAGAGTTATGTCATAAAAACATTCAGCAGTATTGCCTCTTGAAAGGAACAATCAATGACTAGAGCAAAAGTCTAATAGAATTAAAAAATGTTGTGGTGGCTTGTCACTTAAAACAAGGACAGAACTACACATTATATATGAAGTTACATAATCTTTCCCCTTCTCCCACCAAGAGCTTTCGATTATCAGGTAATAGTAGCTTTATGCTGACTGAAAGACCACAAGAGGTGAATGAAAGAGATCTTTCTCTTCAAAAGTTAGAAGATAACAGGAGATATTTTATCTCTCAGGGAGAAAAACAGCAGGAGAGCAGGCATGATTTTGAAGGGGGGGAAATAGCTGGGATGGGAAGAGTTAAGCAGATCCTTTCACCCAAACCCACCCAACTAAAGGTACAAACAGAGGAAGAATCAACTGCGAGGGAAAATGAACCATCTTAGGCTTAGCTAAAGTCATTTCCAAATGGTGAAAGAAATGACCCTACCATTTTGATCCAAACTCAAAAATATAGTCAGAGAAGCCTCTATTTAATGAAGAGACTGAAACTCAGATTGAAAAGAATCAAAAACAGACTTGGTAAAAAGGGAAAGATAGAGTTGGGTGAAGAATTGTTCTTACGCAAATGGAAGCATCTGAAAGCAATGGAAGCTTCCACTAGAACAGCCTTTCTCAACCTGTGGGTCCCCAGATGTTGTTGGACTACAACTCCCATCACCCCAAGCTAGCAAGGCCAGAGCTCAGGGATGATGGGAGTTGTAGTCAAACAACATCTGGGGACCTACAGGTTGAGAACCGCTGCACTAGAGAAAAGGAGGAAGTGATTTTTGCTTATTTCCCTCTTCTCCTTGCAGCCTCCTATGCCACCTCACACACTGTTCAAAAACCACTCCCCCACACCTTCCAGAGTAGATCTTTGGGAAGTAAAGGGTAACAGGGAATCAGTTAAAACTGCATCTTCTCCCACTCCCAGTGAGAGCATCCCAGGATCAGAGTTCAGCTCCCACGAACTCTAGATCCAACACACTGTCACAGAGCAATATGCTCCAGAACTTTATATTAAAAGGGGAAAGAAATGCATAAAAGAAAAGAGTCAGGGGATTTTAAAGACCAAGATATAAAGGGAAAAGTAAGAGAACTAGAAAACAGAGAATTCTAAATACATAGCATAGAAGGCTGGGTTGATATAGCAACAGATTTTTTATTTTTTAAGAGGAAAGTATATTGAGGGGACAAGGAGTTGTACTGGAAAAAAGAAAATATGAATGCCAGGCCGATAAAGTAACATCAGAAAAAAGAAGCAAAGGAAGATCATCGGATGATATGAAAGAAGAATGGAAGAAAGCTATTTATTTTTGCACTGCATGTCAGAAGCCAGAACCTACTGACCGTACAAGTTTGTATGAGTACTTTTCTATTGACTGTGAAAAGGACAAAAGACACAGGAGCTACCTGGGAGGCAACATTAAATGTCATACGACATTACACTAAGAAAGAATTGGGAAAACATTAGCACACACCATCTGTATGTCCCCTTCTTCACATTCCTTTTTATATTTCCTTGGAAGAGTCTCCACTTCTCGAATATCTTCCATGGTAACTTGCTGAGGGAGGACCTCAAACAAGGATGTCAAGTACATGATAATGGACTTCTTATCAGGAAGCTGTACAGCAACATCTAAAAACAGAAATGATATGATTACTGGATATTCTTGCAGGTTTTCAAGCTGAAAACCATGCCCAGAGCCATAAGGCTGTGCCCGTATGTTGAGTTCAGGGTTTGCGGAGCGTGGGGAGAGAGATTGCAGAAATGAATCAGCAACACATATATAGGACACTATCCACCAAGCTGAAAACCATCAGTACTAAATTCTGTCACTTCACTCTCATTATATAGATATATTAAGCACAAGACTACTGGCAGATTAACTGAAATTAATTTTAAAAGGGCACAGCATGCTTAATTCTGGGTTGTTGTTGTGTTTTGATATTTTCAGAATGTTTTATTTTATTATGTATTGCTCCTTTTCATGCTGTATTCTGGTCTGGGATTGATTTTTGTGAAGAGCAGGTTATAAATTGCCTAAGCAAATTAATAAATGTAGGCTAAGTAAACAACAGAGGAACGCGGGTGGTGCTGTGGGTAAAACCTCAGCGCCTAGGACTTGCCGATCGCATGGTCGGTGGTTCGAATCCCCGCGGCGGGGTGCACTCCCATTGCTCGGTCCCAGCGCCTGCCAACCTAGCAGTTCGAAAGCACCCCCGGGTGCAAGTAGATAAATAGGGACCGCTTACTAGCGGGAAGGTAAACAGCATTTCCGTGTGCTGCTCTGGCTCGCCACATGACCTGGAAGTGTCTGCGGACAGCGCTGGCTCCCGGCCACTAGAGTGAGATGAGCGCACAACCCTAGAGTCTGTCAAGACTGGCCCGTACGGGCAGGGGTACCTTTACCTTTACCTTTAAGTAAACAATATAGAAATACTGAAGTCTTTGCAGCAACACTCTTCTTTTTTTCATATTCAGTATTGGATTGCATTCCACTGTAGTCATACCCAAAGCAGACCCGCTGAAATTAATGGACATGACTAACTTAAGGCACATTAATTTCAGTGGGTTTACTCTAAACAGAAGTTAGCCAATTATAATCCATTACAGTCATCTTAAATGCATAAACATATAATCAAATAATTTAAAAAATCCATCATCCAGACATAAGTGTACTCAGTTGCAAAGAATCATCTTCTACCTTCAGGATCTAACAATTTTTCTATCCCCAGGCGATTTTTGGCTATGTTGAAGGCATGTTCTAGTCTGTCAACTGGAGCCATTTTAGTTACTTTATCCCAGCTAAAGAGCTCGGGCCTAAAATCAGAAGAGAAAACAAAATAAGGGAAGAAAAAAAGGAAGACAACTTGCTTATTCATTCAACACTTGAATCAAGCAGTTATATGTACCATGCGTCCATTAAGTCAAATACCACATACAAGAGAAAGATCTGTGCATATGGTGATGGATATGCTTACTTATTTCTCCGGAAGGAAACTAACATTTCAGGGTCCCCAGAATTTAGTTCACTTTCAATCACATGGACAGAACTTACATTCAACCTACTTATTGATCCCAATAATCATGCTAAAGAAATTAAATTCAAATGTTGGGTGTATTGTAGGCAGCATGCAGGCGTATTGCTGATGCAAGGCAAGGCAGCCTTCAATTAATTCTTTGAACAACTTGCTGTTTTCAAAAGTGCTGCATACTTAGTTGTTTACATGTAGTACTAAGCTAAAACATGGCCTGCTGAAAGCACATAGGCTCCCAAAGAGGATACTCCAGTCACTTTGCTCCTTTTCTGATCATTCTGTTGCTGTGAGCTAAGTAAGCCATGGACTGGCTTAGTATGTCACCTGTTCCTGTTCTCATGTTTTATCTCTTCCAGACAAATTGTGAGCTGAAAACCAAGAGCAAACTTTGCTTACCACTCGTGGTTTGAGTGGAATGAGAACCAACAAGACCATTTGGACAATGCACTAAGCCAAACCATGGTTTAGCTTGTAGCAGGCCCAGACAAGGAGCAAATATCCACAATCTCATCTCCAGGAACACATGCATTCATGCTAAGCCATGGTTATCTTAGCATTATATATAAACTGGGCGAATACGACCTTACATGACTAAATTACTTGTGACTGAATCCCATTACAATGGGACTTAAATTAATTGTGACTAACTGGTTCCATTGTTTTAATGATACTTAGTTATTATTATCTTTAGGTAGTGGTGGCCCTTGCCATACATCTTTGCCCCAACAAAATGAACCTTGAACTTTATTTCAACAGTTCCATGGTTTTCAGTGGAACAATATTGCAGTCTTAAGCTTTCAGTGGAAAATAAATGACCTCTATTCCTTTCATAATATATGCATCTATGAATAAATAGTGAGAAGGCACAAGATAAACACATGGAAGTATTAGTATTGAGCTGAGATTTCTTTTTTAAAAAACCCAAAAAAACTAAAAGTTTTCTTACTTTCCCATGTGTGTTTTTAAAAAATAAAACATACATTACTGGCTTTGACTGTTACTCATCACTCAAGCATAGTAACCTCAACATTAAAAAAAACCACTCAGCTTTCTTTCCAGCTAACATATGCCAAAGTGGGCTTTAAAACAATTCCAAGTATTTTTTTTAACATATTGAGAACTGAGTGTAAGCTTTGTGCTCTTTAGGAAAATGTTGTATTGGCAGTTTTCTTCTATTGTTATTTGTTACTGCCATTTTTTTTATTTTTAAAAAATGCATCACTTAGCATTAAATTTCCTTACCCACCCCAGGACAAAGAAACTGCAGGTGCTTATTTCCTTAGAACTGCAGCATTTGGCAAGGAGCTACCTACTTGTGCCTGTGGATCACAGCGTTGAAAGCAAGCCCATCTGCCCAGCTTGTGGTGAAGTTCAAAACGTTGACCTCACTGTAAGGCCTAGTAGACTGTCGCACCCAGCTCAGGAGGATCTTTTCACTATTGGTTTGCTGCAAGTCTGACATTATATCTTTCATGACATCTTTAACCTGAAAGAAAGCACAAAAAGGCTTTCAAGTACATATACACAAAACAACTGCCCAAGAATACACGGAGCCTCTGGAAACAAGATTTCCCAAACCTACGGATCACAGCGTTAGCATAAAGGACAGTGACTCACAATCGGCCACATGAGAGAAGCATATGTAATTGTATTTGTTCATATTCATCCTTCCCATCTGTCCCCAACTCTTTTCATTTCCAGACTTTATATTGCAGGCTCCCTGGACCTGACATCTTTCTTTTCTCCCTCCCCCATGCTTCCAGTGCCAGTACAAAACCTGCACTAGTGCCCCTTCAGCTGGAGATACAGATGTTAACAATACTCAGCTAGTACTTTCCCTAACTATTGGAACCCATTTTACTGGCTTCTTGGCCAGGTAAGGAGATCCAAGAACACCACAGCCTATTCCGTGTGTGTGTGTGTGTGTGTGTGTGTGCGTGCTGGTGAGTAGCACAAAGTTTTGTCAAATGGTTTATTACTATTAGAAGAGAGTTACTTTTCAAGTCATTTCCCCTGTCCCTGGGGTCTCAGGATTGGTGGGATTGGTTGGATAGATGGCATGAAAGGGTTGCAGCAAAAGAAAAAATGCAGATGTGTTCCATTGCTAATTAATAATTCACTTGCAAGGACTGAAATAAGGTATCAAGGTCGCTCACCTGCCAGTGCAGAATTATACTCCATAACAAGCCAAGAGTCAGTTTGTGATTTCCATCAACAATGTCCGTCCCCCCTATGTTCACCAGCTCCACCTGGAACACACATTCAAGTATCATTGCTTTTATTCCAGTCAACACAATTCACTTCTTTAGCCTAGCCATTTTTGCAAAGAAATAGTCTAAACTATATAACTGGGTGATTTAATCCCGCTTCTAGAATGTACAAGTGCAGAAGCAGTCATTAAATGTACAAATTCTAGGAGATATACACATTCTTATATTCAAGTTTGAAATTAAAATGTCTCCCCCCAATCAAGTTGTCCCTAGAGATCGTCATCAGTGGCAACCAAATATTTATCTGGTGGCCAAAAGCAACAGCCTCTAGGCAAAGGCTTCCCCCAATTCCAGAAGCAGGTTTTGGGGAAAATGTAAAGGAAGGCAGGGCAGAAAACCTCTCTCTTTAAACCAAGAATTAAATTCAGATCCAAACCTTTATATGTATAAACATTCTTAATTGTGCAACCACTTTTTAGCTTTCCGTTGTTATTTTTAAAAGATAGTTTTTTCTGATGCAGTTCAGGAGACTTGATAACTATTGATAACAAGTCTATAGAAAGTAAATTATAATTTGACTCAGCCTCTCAAAATATGTTAGCATTCTATCCATCAATGATGCCCAAAGGCATTCAGGAACAAGAAATACAAGTTCACTTCTTGGGGGAGAAATTATCTTCTAATTATAAGTGAAGTATCATTACACATTCTCATCTGCAAAGTATAAACCACTATGGGAACCAAGTTGTAAGCAAGTTGAATTTTATGAAATTCTTCTCCCCAACCCCACCCTGTCACCACCAAGACTTTTCAGGCTGCAGTCTAATTGGTAGTTAACTAATTTTAATTCATTGTTACCTTCTCTTCTCCTGTTTCGGGGGCACTGAACATTCAAGGGCACTGAACTCCTAAGCAAACATTTATTTTAGAAACTTACATTGTTCTGATGTAAAACTTGAAGTACTTTGTTGACATTATTCAAGGCATGGACTCTTGTGGACCCACGTTCTTTCAGCTTCAAATAACAAACAATTTTCAGATATAAGAGGAGAACTAAGATCACAAATTTTCCTTTCATTGTATGATACTTAACAAATAATACTCTCCAGAAGATCAAGAAAGACCAAACAGAAGTTCTGAATACATTCTGAATACATGTATTAAATCTAGCCAAATGTATATCCATTTATTTTAGCCAAGCTATGTAATTATAATTCTGCATGATATACATTGCTTATGGCAGCTTGAACCAACTGTTTTTCATAGAATCATAGAGTTGGAATAGACCACAAGGGCCATCGAGTCCAACCCCCTGCCAAGCAGGAAACACCATCAGAGCACTCCATCAGAGTTTTTAATGGAAGACAACTGAATCAGGCATATACTGGTTGCATTCAAATGTAACAATAGAAACTACAGACATGTACTGTAGCAAGCTCCAGGCTCACATACATTCCCCTTCTCTTTTCCTTCTCTCCTAATTTAGGTATGAAGGGGGAAAATTGTCTAACTCAGGCTAGGGGCTAATCCTGCTATAAACTTTCTTCTGCTGAAAAAAAAATGCAGTGGAAATCCATCAGAGGAAATGTGCATTGATTGTTCAGCATAGCTGATTAGATTAAAAAATGTTGCCATCACATATTTAAATTTATTACAACTGCAAGAACTAGAAATCCAAGAACCACATGCAAGTTCAAACTGATGCAAAGAACATAAACACATTGACTTTGAGTGTGCTCATTCATAAACTATAGGCAAAGACCTGCAAAGTATTCTAAATAAGTGAATGATGCCACTCTAACTATACACGCAACATTTGAAGTTAATTTTCTTCATGTTGGAAAAATGCTTTGCTTACCAATGGATTTCCTGTCAGTCCTTCTAAAAGGTCCAAAAGCCTCCTTCCATCTCGGAGATCTGTGAACATATCCTTTATTGGCGGTTTTCCACACTATAAAACAAGATACGTTTTAGAATCATTGTAAAATGCTCCAAAAAAGGGAAGTTTGTAGGTATCTTAGTTCCCATCATGCTTAATATTTAATTCTACACACACACAAAGAATAAAATGCCACAAATATAAGATGTAGCCACAATCTGACCAATTTTGTCTCAATTTTTCTCTCTCTCTGCATATGTTCAAGCTTTCCAGATTTCTCAGTGAAACTATTTATATAGACCAAAGGGCCACCAAGGTGGCAACCGCTACATAACCTCCCAACAATCTATTTAAAGCAACTATCATCCGTAGTCTTCACAGTCTTGATCTGCTATGAAATTATCATGGAATTATTTTCACCTGGAAGAGTAGATTCCAAATTTTTCACCACTTACGGTTGTAAGAAACACACAGAGAAAGTCTACTAAGGCTTGCTATACTGTCCTGTAAGTCTTACAGGGAAATGTGCCTAAAATATACCTGTAAATGCTACCACACTTCAAAACACTTTTAACGCTGACAGTGTAAACCAGGGATGGGAAACCTGTGACCCTCTAGATTAGGGCGGTCCAACTTTTCATACCAAGTGGGCTTCAATAATATTTCAACACAGAACCCATAGGCCACACAGTACTTGTCGGGTGGGGGTGGGGTGAGGGGGCAAGAGAGAGAGGCCAAAATTTGATGCCCCCTCGCATTGTCTTCCCAAAGCCAGATAACCAAGGAACTGGGCTTTGGGAAGAAGACACAAGACTCTGGTAGAGTCCTAGAGCCCTCCCACCTCCTTCCTGAAGCTGGGAAAGCCCCAGATATGCTTTGGGAAGGAGGCTGGAAAACTCTAGGATAGGGTAGGCAACCTAAGGCCCATGGGCCACAAGCGGCCCACGGGGGTCGTTTAACCGGCCCACAAGCCACCCCTGAACTGAGCAGCTCCCTAAACCGGTGCAGGGGCTTGCTTCCGCGGCGCCGGAAATCGCGCCTGCGCAGACGCCAACCTCAAAAATTGTGTCTGCGCAGCTGCAGATGCCGGAAATCGCGGGCACTTACACGTGCGAATGATCTGGCCCACAGAGGGATCTCTGCTGGCGTGAATCGGTCCAGACAAGGTAAACCTTGCCGACCCCTGCTCTAGGACCCTGTCAGAGCATTCGTGCCTCCTTCCCAAAGCCCACCGCCTTGCTTACCCAGCTTTGGGGAGGCAGTACAAGGGCTGCAGAGGGGGGGGCAGTGCACAAAAAGCCTAGAGGGTGCCATGTGTTGGACCACCCTGCTCCAAATGTTCTTTGATTAAAACAGCTATTATCCCTGATCACTGACTCTGTTTGGCTAAGTAGGACTAATGGAAGTTGGAGTCTTGCGGGGCATGGGGGGACACAGTTTTCACAGCCCAGCTGGAAGTGAAGATACAAACGTTTAGGATTAAGGTGTGAAGATAATAGTCATAAACTAATAGGAACCCAAAGTCATTCTTTAAACTTACAATTATGGGCTACATCCACAAAATGAGAAAACATACACAGCTGACAGTAGTGGTCCATAAGAAGGCAGGGCAAGTGGGAGTGGAAGGCAAGATACATCAAAGGACATCCAGCTCCTTAAAGCTGAGCTTACTAGGGGGCACATGGGGGGGGGGAGATGGGAAGCATTGGCTTATTTCAGCAGTTCTGTGCTGTAGGTATTCCTTCTCACTTCTCCCATTCCACATATTGTTATATGATTTTTCTTCCACAGAGAAACAAGCTTGCAAGTTTCTATGTAACACTAATTTAGCAGCAAGTTCCAGAAACAGTCTTAGTATAGGGACAGAAAACAAATTTCTGGTTCATCTTGCATAATAAGTATTATTTACTTTCGTATTTGGGCCAAGATTTTTCCATATCATGCCCCCAAGTCATGGGAATTTGATGTGGGAACCATTCACAAAGCAGAAAGGTCACTCTGCAGGGTCGGAAGAATTTCAGCAAATGAAACTGAGCATATTTTTTCCAGTATCTATATTTAGAGCACCAACTTTATTCAGAAATATATTTATGTAATAAAAGAGAACTTGTGCTTTTTCTATTTGTATTGATGCTAGAAAGTATATGTAATTCCTTTGTAGGCATTTGCTTTGCTGAATCACTTCTATATAATTATATAAGTTAAATTAGTCCACATTCCTCTTTTAAACTGATCTCACATTTAAAGGGGGTGGGGGGAGAGAGAGAGAAAGACTTGCAAAGCCATGAAGGAGAAGCAGATGCAAAATACAATGTACTATGCCTCAATTTTTTTAATAACTCTGCAGTCAAAATACACTTTAAACAAGTGTTTCTCAAATTTGGGTACCCAGCTCCTGTTAGACTATAGGTCTCATCATCCCTGGCCACTGATCCTACTAGCTAGGGATGATGGGAGTTGTAGTCCAACAACAGCTGCTGACCCTAGTTTGAGAAACACTGCCTAGGCATTTGATGGCACATTAAACATTACTGAAGTATGCTTTCATTGATTCTGGCCACAGCACTGAACAGTCATTACTGAACATTTTGAATATATATAAAGTAGTTATCGTACAGATGTGGTCCACTGAACTGCAAATTATTATCTTTGTCTCTTCTTCTGTTCTTTATGGCAGGATGGTTTTGTCTGCTGCACCAAAACAGTTATAACTTGATTACTTAGCTCAACAAGTGCCTGATTTTTATGAGAACAAACCTACAATCAATTTTCTCCCTATAAAAAATGTAACAGCAGCAAACCTACCAAAGCAACTTTCAATGTAGCCCATGATACAAAGAAGCAGGTATTGTACAATGCACAAAAACTATTGAAATATACACACAATTGAAGTCCAAGTGACTTGTGAAGTAGATTATGCTATTATGATGTCTATAAAACTGCTACAGATGTCAGCAATTTCCCTGATTACTTTGTTTTATATAAAAATTACAACATAATCCTATTTTCCTTTAATGTATACATTCAGAAGCAGAACAATGAATGCACAATTAACATTAAAAAGCAATTAAAGCATCCAGTAACTAAATTATAATGTTTTAATAAAATTCTCATGGTTCACATCTATAATTTTATAAAAGTGACATAAATCATCATCACTACACATACACACACACACACACTTACTTATTAGTACTTCTCTATCAACAATATCCTAATGATCCCAGTGCTGACTTCCAGATATTAAATTTTATGCCACAAAAATATTACAGTTGTTTTGTTGATTATTGTTTTCCTGGTGATTTTTTTAATTGTTCTATATTATTTGTGCTCTGTTTATGATGTTCTATTATGCCAGGGGTAGGCAACCTAAGGTCCATGGTCTATATTATTTGTGCTCTGTTTATGATGTTCTATTATGCCAGGGGTAGGCAACCTAAGGTCCATGGTCCGGATCCAGCCCAATCACCTACTCTATCCAGCCTGCAGACAGTCCAGGAATCAGCGTGTTTTTACATGAGTAGAATGTGTCCTTTTATTTAAAATGCATCTCTGGGTTATTTGTGGGGGCCTTCTTGGTGTTTTTACATGAGTAGAATGTGTGCTTTCATTTAAAATGGATCTCTGGATTATTTGTGGGGCATTATTTGTAGGAATTCATTCAAATGGTTTTTTCAAAATACAGTATAGTCCAGCCCACCACATGGTCTGAGGGATGGTGGACTGACCCATGGCTGAAAAAGGTTGCTGACCCCTGTATTATGCTATTGTTATTGTTTGTAAGCCACTTTGCGATTCATTTGAATGATTATATTTCTATGCCACTTTATTATCAATCAATCAAATCGCTGCAGGAGAGGAAACTCTATTTGCAGCAGGAAGCAATCAGAATTAAAACTGCTTGCTGCTAATGGAGCGTGTTTCCTTTGTAGACACAGATGCTCCATTTGCAGGAAGTAGTTCTGCAGCAAATGGCTTTCGAAAGAAGCCACCAATCAGCTGATTAAAATGCCTATTTGCTTTCCTGCCTCTCTTCCCTGTTAGGAAATACAATTCTAAAATATAACCCAATATAATTTTGTGAAGCAGGAAACAGTCAAACAAGAAAGCTAAAAAGTGAGCTCTTTGGACTGTTCTAGAATAACTCTACAATTCTTCAGCAGCTTATAATGCTCAGAAATTGGCAGTTGTACTTGATCAGAACGCAAGTTCACTGAACGTTTTCATAAAGTCGAATTGTGACAGAGCATACAGAAAGGCAATCTTCAAAATCCATTTTAATGCATTCAGGATATTGCAAGCAGAATCTAATTATAATATGACAACATCAAATTCTCCGGATACTGCTATGGACAGAACTATGACTCCTGGCATATGAACGAATTTAATCATGCGTCACAATTTGTTTTTGTTTTGTTTTTGAAAGGATATTAGCTCGACAATTCTGCTGCTGTTGTTGTACAATGCCTCTTCACAGTGGGAATGCAAGAAACAGAACCATAAGGCAGACTTCTCCAACCTGGTGCCCTGGTGCTTCAAACTATAGATGTGCTAGCTTGGAGGAAGTTGATGGGAATTGTAGTCCTAAGCATTTGGAGGGCACCAGGTTGGGGAAGACTGGTTAGTGGGGGAACAGAGATGTCCCAGATCCCTTGGTGCCAGATTTCCTCCTATAGAATCCTGGGTGCTGGGTTTAATCAGAACTGACAGGCGGAGCTTGTTTTTCTACCAGCCAGACAGAGGGGCAAAGGGAGATGATTGCCCCACCATTAACCTGTCTACAAGACAAAAGACTCCACAGGAAATAGAGGGGGAGGTTGCCAAGGCAATGGGGGCACTGTGTCACAAAGGTAAATTGTCACCTTTTAAAGCTAGGCATAGAATAGTGTGGAAAGGAGGAGAAGCTGCTTGGCAAGGAGTTTTCTGGGAAGGAGAAGCAGGAGAAAAGTAGGACTTCATGTGAGAGCTGAAGGTCAAGACCATCTTGTCGTGCTGGCTGAAGGCAGGCTGAGACAGAGACATCTTGGAATCCAGTGCTGTACTGCTGTGGAGAACATGCCCCCCTTGAGATGTGAAAGCTCTAAACTCTGCACTCCCTCCATTGAAAGCTTTCGGTGTAAATATGTGTAAAATAAACCATATTTCTTAAAGACATCACCGTCTTGGCTGTGCCTTGATTCCCAATGGAAACACAATCCTGGGTAACCGTCTGGAAACCCCTGGAAACTGGCCACCACTCCACAGAGATTGGGAGTGGCACACAATCTTTATAACATTACAAATCACTCTGTGGATGTAATTGTTTAGCTTGTTAGGGATGATCTGAAAAGACTATGCATTGTAACTCAATATAACACTAGTAGTAGTAGTAGTAGTAAATGTATTATCTGCCCTTCACCCAACAAGTCCCAGGGTAGGCTACAACAATTTAAAATTCAGTGTTAAAAACACAGAAGAAGAAGAAATAAGTCACAGGGAAATGGTGGTTCTTGAAAATGCACATCTTGGCTGTCAAAGGCTAGGGTAAAGGTTATGTTTATACTTAGCAGGTTTTAAGCCACCCTTACCTTAGAAAAGCGAGCATTTATCCATTTTGTGAAGGTTTTCTTTTGTACGTCATTGTGCTCATCTAGAAATTAAGGAAATAAAAGACATTAAAATATATTTCTTAGACTTGCTAAATGTCACTCATCAATCATTATTATTTTGAGGAACTGCCCTCAATTAAGAAAAAAACTGATTCCAGTCTCACTTGGAAGCAAAGGGTTGAGAGGACCTCTTAGAAATGATTTTCAGGGCAAAGAATCATCTATCAAAATTCTAGAGAGATGAATATAGAGATAAACCTGAACAAGCACCATACTTCTTCATTAACTTAGTTTAATTTAGCAGGTTTTTATATGACTTAATGGGAAAAAATCCAAAGTGTTTTACTATTTGTTAAAAACAAATGGCAACAAAAACAGACATTAAAAACAGTTGACATAATAAAATAATCAAAAATAGATAAAAACAATAGTTTATAAAAACATATACATACACATATTGAAACTACATGTCTGGATTAACTTGCTTAAGCAAAAAGGTTTTAGCAGGTATTGAAAGCACAACAATAAGGAGGCCTGCCTAATATTAATAGCCAGGGCATTCCTGAGACTAGGTGCTGCCACATTCAAAGATGGATTTACTTGCAACTGTACAACCATCTTCATGCAGCACTTGGAAAAGTCCCAGTTCTGCAGATGAAAGCAGTTCTTCAAGTAAACTGGTCCCAAACTGCTATGGGCCTTATAAACTTATTAGTAAAATCCAGAAAATGTAATTGTTGCTGACAGATTTAGTCTGTTCTTTCTTCTAGAAACCAGGTTTCAGGTATTTTTCAAAAAGGAACTCTCAAAGTCCTCTCTCAAGAAGTTATAAAGGAAAGCTTACGGTTTCTCCAGCCTACATAATTACTGAAAAGCAGCAATATTGGGCCAGTGTACCTGCAAGTAATAACTATAGTAGGATCAGTCTACACAAGTATGTGTTCACTCTGTGTAAAAAAATAATCATCATCATCATGAATCAGTGTTATGCTAGCACCTACAGTAATCTGACTTAATGCAAACTGTTATGTTTTCTAAATTATTATTTACAACCAGATTCAAGAGCTGGATAACAAATGCACCCTGGTTAGCGGCTCCTTTTGGAATACTGCACACGTTTTTGCTTACTCCATCTCAAAGAAGTTATGAAAGAATACAGAAAAGGGCAGCTGTCAAAACGGAGTTCTATACAAGGAAAGGTTAAAAAATACAGCCTTCCTTACTTTATATAAATAGGGTGGTTGACATTATAAACATCTATCAAGTCATGAATGGCTCCACTGTATGCATCATTTCTGTGCTGATCAACTCCCAGTAAATTCAGATACCAACTAGGAATCAGAGGAATGTGCCCTGGGAATGTGGTCTTTTTCTCTGCAAGCAGCACTTATCTCATTCTATTTACATTTTCCTTCTCCTGAGACTGAGTCAGAGGGGAAGGTGTGGTAAGCTCTAATTAGCTGTTTATTGGGAGCAGAGCAGATGGCACGATGGTCTAAACCACTGAGCCTCTTGGGCTTGCTGATCAGAAGTTCAACAGTTTGAATCCGTGCGACTAGAGTACCCGTATTTTTCGCTCTATAACATGCACCAGACCATAACACGCACATAGTTTTTAGAGGAGGAAAACAAGAAAAAAAATATTCTAAACCACACAGTGGATGTATGATTATTGTCGTTCATGCTGTGGCCACAGACATGTGATCTGACAGTGAGTTTGGAGTAGCCCAATGCAAAAATCTTGAGGATCCATGTGCATCCGTGCTTTGTAACCACGTTTTAAGTGGGGAGGGATGGGAAAAGCACTCAAGGGACAAGGAGCACGCGTGGGTGTGTGGAGAAGGATGCTGCTAATAATGCTATTTAGCGAGCTGAGTGGGGAGGAGAGAGGGACAGAGAGCCTGCTTGCCTTAAAGGAGCCAACCGGACAGGGGCCGCTTACACTCGTGTAAGCGGCTCCTCTCTTCTCCTGCTTTGCTCCTTTAAAGCAAGCAGGCTCTCTGTCCCTCTCTCCTCCCCACTCAGCGGCTCTTCTCCCGCTTTGCTGTTTCAAAGCGAGCCACGGAGGAGGGAAGGAAGGGGAACCATGGATCCTCTGCTCAGGACTGCAGCAGATCCCCTCCGCCACCTGTAGGCATTCGCTCCATAACACACACAGACATTTCCCCTTACTTTCTAGGAGGAAAAAAGTGAGTGTTATGGTGCAAAAAATACGGTAAGTTCCTTTCGATCTGTCCGAGCTTCTGCCAACCTAGTGGTTCGAAGCACACCAATGCAAGTAGATAAATAGGTACCGCTGCAGCAGGAAGGTAAACGGCATTTCCGTGCACTCTGGCTTCTGTCACCATTTGCCAGGTTGCAATTTCTCCTTTGCTTTGACACAATATTCATATATCCCTAAAGCTCCTCCTTTTACTAAACAAATGTCTATGCTAACGCTTCAGAGAATAAGGCAAAGCAACATTTCTTGCAAAAGAATATGTGCTGGAAAAGTTTCAGATGTTTAAACTGCTTTTGACATCACCCATTACACAAAGTCACAAAAAGGTCAGCATTCTTTTTAACTAGTTCTTAAAACTGTCCTTTCTTTTAATTGCTGAAAATGAAATTTTTACACTAAGGAATTTAGAAATAAAAGGAGGAATTAGCCTGTGGGTTTTCAATGAGGCACCAGGAATGTAGCAAAATTACAAACTTGCACTTGCCTGCCTTTGGGGATTTGTACTACTGTGGGTACCTCAAACTTATTCATAGGTCTTCCAGCGGGAGCATGAGAATGGAACAAGAAAAAATATATTTGTTGTTTACTAAAACATGTATATCTTGCCTTTCTACTTCACTTCATCAAATCTGGCCCTCTGGAAAAAGTTTGGAGACCACTGGTTTAAGTCAATAGCTTTCATTGCCTTGCTTACCGTACTTAAGGTGAAAAACAGCTGAATCAGAAAGTCATTATATCTTCACAAAGTATATTTACAACGTTATATTTAAGCACTCTCCCAGTAGCCATAAGTGTTAAAGAATAGTATTCAGGCACGTTAGTGAACTGATACAGGGTTTGTGTGAAGTGTTCTGCGTCAAACACAGAAATCAAGTGGAGTACCAGAGGAAGGACTGAGCTTTCTGTCCCTCCTCTGCCAGTCTCCAAAAGGCAAGTAAAAGCAAAACAAAGCCTGCAGGACATTCGTAACACAAATGCCCCAAACCTGAATTAGACCCCATTCTACATATATAAGAATTCAACTGAAAGCAAACATGCAAATTCTGACCTCCATTCATATTTCCCCCTGTAATGAATACACAGCTTAAGGTTCCTTTTTGTACAAATATGACAAAGGAGGAATACTAAAAAGGAAGAATGTGTGATTGCGCTCACCAGATTTTGTTTGTTTTCAAGTAGGTTCTATGCTACACACAAACATAGCAGCCAGCAAGAGGAGGTTGAAAAGGAACATCTTATGACAAGCACCTCTCTTACTCTCCTGCCCTGTATTGCTGTGGTATGTTACTTTTTGACATTTGAACAATATATCAACAGATTATTGCAGGCCCCTTTTTCTAATTAATCTTCCATTAACCTCAATGGATTAGCTGTCAACTGAGCCAACTAACCTCTGTGCTGAGTTCCCTGCTTGATTAACTATCATGGTTTGGGGGAATCATATATTCTGCTCTGCCTACTGAAGCTATCGCTGAAGATGCATTTCCACGGAAGATGGCTTCAGCTCATTGAAGGGCTGCTGTACACTTAGTACAAAGCACTATATGAGAAAAGTGCAGGTAAATACAAAAGTGGATGTTCTACTTACGAAAGCACACCCGTACCACAAAGCATTGTGTCCTGCTAGAACAGTGTTGTGCAAGTGTTTGAAGAACACTGCTCATATCCTTTTCCCTCTCCTTTGGATCCAACTTTTTTTTTTTTTTTTTTTTTTTTTTGGTAGTGCATTGTAACACATGTTTATCCAGTGAAAACAATGCTGAATCTGAAAGTGGTAAAGCATTAAAAACCTTTTGTTTAAGCAGGTCCTACTCTAGTTAAGTAGGGCAACTGATTTAATAACAGATAGATAGATTATCTAGTAAAATCCACTGATGGGAGAGAACGTTTCTTTGGAGAGAAGATGATCCTAGACAGTCTAAGCACGTCCGGATTTCAATGAGATATTTCATGAGCACATCATTCAAACTGGATACACACATTCCAACCTCTGTATTGCATTATGTGCTCAGGGAGAATTATAGGAAACCTGAATGAACATCACTCAACTGTTTGTGGGATTTTGTTCAGCCTGTAACCGATGGGAGGGGTATAATACATACATACATACATACATACATACATACATACATACAATTATTATATTGAACCATATTAAATATAGAGACATAGAGGTATATCCAAAACCCTTTTTAAATTAGAGCATTCATCATTGCTAGATCAGTGACAGAGTCATCCAGGCCAACATCTTACTCTGCAAAATAACCACAAGATGCCTCTGGGACAACCACAAGCAGGACATTCAAGCAAGGAGCCCCCATACAGCAGCTGAACTCGGTGGCCTCTGAACAGGGAGGTTTCATATACCTATCATTGCTGATAGCCTAATCCCATTTTAAATCCCTTTAAAGGCCAGATGCAGAATTTACTGTACTGTCAAAGATAGGAATCAAAGCTAAATGAGTTTCTAGCTCTCTTATGCTGGCTCACAAATCAGCTTAATTCATGTCACATGCTTTTTTTAAAGCATGAAATACATTTTTTAAATTTCTCACAGAGCAGAGCATACAACTTTAACCATTTAAAAAGCCAAAAAACACACACCACCATTTGATTTCACTTAGTATTTTAATATTTGTATTCTGCTTTTCCAACAATAATGTTGAACTCAAAGCAGCTCACCCTAGTAACATTTAAAATTAACATTACGGTAATTGTGATCATATCAAAAGAACAAGAGTATATAAAAGAAGGCACAAATTAATCAAACAATACAATTCAGTGCAAACTCTTAATGATTCAAAATATCAGAAAATGCTGCTGAGCCCTAGCCCTGTGCCAGCTGGTAAATTCTCTCTGGAAAGGGACTTCTTCATCTGGTGTTGCAAGGGCAACAGCATACTCCCAGGCAGTAGTATCTTTCATAGTTAAATTTTTTAAATGCTATTTATACAGCAGTAGTTAAAAGCATCTGCAAATGTTCTCGTATCCTATTTTTGGAAGAGCTATGAAAATTATACCCAATTCAGATATAATTTTGCCAAATACTCTTTTGTGTGTGTGTGTGCACGCATGTACAAAATGTTCAGCTTGCACTAAAGTGCATACTCCACTTATCAGCCAATCCCAAATCCAGAGGCATGTCAGTTGCACCACAGAAATCCCTTATCTCAAGATGCTGCTTGCATCAAAAGGCCTTTCAGATTTGAACAGGACAAACCCACGCCCCCTACACTTGATATCAATGATTACCAAAGGTTGTGGTACGATATATCATAATTATATGTACTTATTTATTCAATAACTTTAAAAAGCAGCTCTGAGGTTCAGCTAAGGAGAAAATGCTTGGCACACTCTTAGCGTTCTGCGCACACAACTTCTGTCCAGTGATTGTGGCTACTCCTTGTATCAGACAAAAATGACTTCCAGACACGTGCCAGTTCCTTCAAACAAGGAGTGGGCCATAGGCATTTTGCAGAATGCCACTCATGCACAAAAACAAACAGCATTTAAGTGCAGTAAGAAAGAAATGGGTGGGGAAAATCTGCAAAGTAGCAGTGAAGTGACAAGCAGCAGCCTCCTGGA
This sequence comes from Podarcis liolepis, assembly GCF_965112155.1. Classification (NCBI taxonomy): domain Eukaryota; kingdom Metazoa; phylum Chordata; class Lepidosauria; order Squamata; family Lacertidae; genus Podarcis; species Podarcis liolepis. The sequence goes on along the minus strand of NC_139557.1, from coordinate 65,215,334 downwards.
GAGACTGAGTAGGAACATACAGCTCTTCTGCTTAAAAAGAGTTTAACAAAAGGACTGGGTTTCTCCGATTACCACCTTTTCTGTGCAAGCAGTTTATCTAGAAACCCACAGTATGCACAATTCAATAGGGGAAATAACTTGCCAAAAGGACTGAACAAATAAGAGCCCCAAAGCCTCAGTAATGCCTATAATCAGATAGCCACATAACTATGTGCCTTCTATTCATGTCATGTTGGCCATTATTACACCTCAAGCTTTTAAAGTGGCTGAAAGAAAGAACATAAGATGAATATCAGCATAACCTTACAAAAACATGGGGAGTTAAGTTGCGCTCATTGAATAAGTGGGGGGGAGGCCTGCAGTCAAAGCATTTGTATTATACAAGTAGCTAGAACTACTTGAAAAGCAAGCTAGCTGAACTGTATCTTGTCCACCGTTACCTTTAACATAGTTACCCGTTTACATTCCATAGGCATTTTAATCCCATTGTGATGAAAGATTTTTGCAGCAAACCTGTGCTACAAAACAATTCTGAATCCAGTTCAAAAAATAAAACCCCACTGTGGGCTGGCTGCCATGAATCTGGCCAGGAAAGGTTCCTGTTTCCAAATGAGGTTGTCTCTTGTATATTGAAAGGTTCAAACCATTCTCTTGCTATCTTTAATCCTAACTACTGCCAGCCTAACAGACATTTATTATGTAATAATAATTCAGCTAATTTTCCCATTAACTTTCAGTTAACCACTTTCCTTCCTGCTTACCTCTCAATTTCTCAACCATGTTACATAGTCTGTAATCATCTAATAACTGTGGCAACCTTTATTTGTTATCAGGATTTATATCTATTGCATGTAAAATATCCAAGGTGGATTGCAAGCTGGAACTGGGAGTGGGGGAGGCAAATATCAGTGACAACATTCTAAAAAATAGTGTGCAGAAATCAGCTTTCAAAATAAGTTTACTGAGACAGCTTTTAAAACCCCAGATTCTTCTATACTCTCTTCAAAAGGCTACCCCGCAATTGTGCACAGTACACAACTGTCTAATCTGGAAGTGAACAGAGAATAAAATAACGGAGGTCAGGTCTGATTTCTGGTTTCTTCAACAAAAATGCAGTTGGCATAGAGGACAAAGTGGTAAAAGGCACTCATGGCCACACTTGTCATCTAGCCCTTCAGGAATACCTCCACAGTACAAGCCTGCTACTTCAGGGAGAAAACAATCTTTAAGATAGATGTTGCATTGCAATTATATTGTTCCATCTTTCTAGCCCTTTTTAAAACATGTATGCTGTGGGATGGGGTGGCTGTAAAAGGGGATACGAACTTGAAAATATAACATGTTGTCCTGAACTAAAACCAAACAGGGCCCTGCTGAATCAGCCCAAAAGCCTACTTAGTCCAGCATCCTGTTTGCCACAGGAACCAACTATTGAGCAGCCCAAAAACTGCACATGAGGGCAACTGAAATCATGTTCAAGCAAGATTTCAAGGGAGATATTCTGCATTTTTATCTGTCCTGAACATAGGTACCAAATTTGAATCATGCATCACAGTCGTCAGGGTTACTGCATTACAAACAGGTAAGGAAACAGGTTACTGCATTCACCACCAGGTAAGGAAATCTAAAACTGCAACTAAAATGCTCAAAAGGCCTTACTTAACTCTGCTTTGCAAAGCACAGTTCAATTGGTCTTGTGCACATATGTCACCCTCCCTGGCAAAAGAGTGGTAGCAATTGAACTGGGCTTTCTACAAAACAAAGTGAATGTGCTCACCAACTTTCATTCCAATATTCCAAGATATTACATTCTATTTGCATCTTTACTGTCACCCTTAAACAGGTGTTCAGGCACAGTTAGTAATCAAATCTGAAATACAGAATTTCACCCTGAACATGCATGCCAAATTATCCTGCAATGTCAATTTTTAGAGCTTTCATGTTGCAAACATAAAAAATACAAAGTTATCAAACCATATGTTGAACTGGGGGGGGGGGTTTAAACCCACCTTGTAACTTTTTTGTATTTTATTCCAGGGCTACTGTTTCAAGACTATTGTATATGTAAACCTAGGGCAAATATAAACACAAAAGCAAACACTGAAACACAATGTGGGGCAAATAGTATTTATTTTATATATAATCAGCAAGCGGTTTAAACTTGCAAGTTAACAGAGCCCTTGCCAGCTCTTACATACAGAGCCAAAAGTAAAAATATTTTCAACACATTCTAGAAAAGCCTTTAGTCATTTATTTTCATTATTTATGTCTTTCAGTAACAGACATTCTCTGGATAGTCTGCAAGTAAAATTCTCATAATATTTAAAAATCCAGTAGGAAAATAAGATTGAAAACAAACAGAATAAAACCATCATGTCACTCTGATGCAATGAGACCAAGATCTGTGCTACATTAAAGACTTATTTACTGCAGTATGAGTTTTCAGAGGAAAGAACAAATTTCGCCAAATACTTCTGGCAGGGACTCTTAAGACTACTGCTACTTAATCTTGTATACAAATATTTAATCTTTTGGCAGATTTAAGTAACAAATAAAGGATTTGGAAGGAGTAGCTCAGCAGATATTAACACAATATGGAGTAAGAGTAGCTTAATAATTTAGAGCTATAAAGAACCTACTTTTAAAAGGAGGGGAAGAAATATATCACTTTAAGCCAATGAACTTTTTCCAGTATTAAAAAACATTCTACACTTTAAATACCATTTTGAGGGTGAGTTGCCATAGAGATGAAGAAATAAAACTATTTTTTGTGCAATGTTATTATCCAAGTTGTGTACGCAGCCTGCTTTACAATATCAATTGGGTTTATATACAGTTCTAATCCTGAAACAAAACCACAACAAAACAAGATTTAACGTTACTACATTGAATGGGACTACTTCAAAGGATTTAGCATCCTATATAGTAGTATCTGACGTATTAACCAAAAGGTATTTGTTACAGAGACAATTGTTGCCATATTGATCTGGACACATCAGATGCAACATAGGTCAATGACATGTTTTTATTCAACCAATTTCCATGTGTATAGAAGCAAGTTTCCAAAAACATCAAATTACTTAATTGAAGAACTGCATCAACAGACCATGCCGAGGTGTTGAGAGAAAAAGGGATACAGTGACATAAGGTTAAGTTAAAGAAAGGACTAAAAGGACACATACTTGATAAAATTGCTTAGCAGCTGCTGAAATAACTTTGTAAATTGGGATGCAGAAAGGGGAGGTATGGGGGAGTCCGAGAAAAGAAGGTTATGGAAAAAAGGTTATGAAATTATACATGTCTGTTTGTCTTTTTATTTGTTTGTATTGTTTAAAAAATGCTGTAAAACCAATAAAAAATTTATTGATAAAAAACAACAACAGACCATTACTGGTGGAGAAGGGGAGCCAACATGGAAGTTCTCTAAATATATCAATTGTAAGCCTAACAATTTCTATCAACTAATACATTGTGTGGCACATGATAGAAACATTTATCGGCTTTTTAGTGCTTAAAAGTTAGACTAAATATTCAGGCATAGTGGTTTCTCTCTCCCTGCCCCCCCCAAAACCCCCACAGATTTACAAATGCCTTCATGTGGCAAGGAATTATATCCATTAGACATATACATAGTAAGTGTTAACTTTTCAATGTATAGTAGCAAACCACAGGACCACAACAGCCAAATATTAGTTATGTCAGACACCCATGCACCCAACATTCATCATTTGTGCACAACGATCAGTGTCGTCTAATAATGAATCCCAGATTTGAAAAGTTCTGATCTCCTCCTGTCCACCATTTCACCCAAGGAAGACAGGCAGAACCTTCCCACTAAATTCAAAAAATAAACAAGAAAAGGACAGGTCCTGTTTGGAGGAAAGATTGAGAAATTCTGGTGGAAATCTTCACCAGCAACAACCACAACAAACATTTTCCCCTGCTCCAAGAGGTGTCTATCATCACCTCAGATACCCCAAAGCGTCTGTCAGCCACCCAACCCCCACCTTTCCTTAAGGCAGGGGTCTGCAACCTTTAAGACAAAAAGAGCCACTTGGACCCATTTCCGAAAAAACAACAACAACTGGGAGCCGCAAAAACATTGCAACATTTAAAACAAATATAACACTGCATATATTGTTTCTGGCCTTAATGCTATATATACAGGATCGTGCAGTCAGCTGTCAATCTCAAGAAAAAAAGGACAAATTAATAGCTAATTAAAATATTTAATTTACAACCAGGTAACCAGGTTAATGGGACTTTTGCTCCTGAACCTCAGTGCTCAGTGTCTGCACATCAGGGCTGTAAGACGTCACCTTCATTTTCACACAGGCTTGCAAGCTGTCATCTGTGAGGCGTGATCGGTGTTTGCTTTTAATATAGTTCATGTTGGAGAAGACCTGCTCACATACATATGTGGAAGAGACCACAAGGGCCATCGAGTCCAACCCCCTGCCAAGCAGGAAACACCATCAGAGCACTCCTGAGATATGGTTGTCAAGCCTCTGCTTAAAGACCTCCAAAGAAGGAGACTCCACCACACTCCTTGGCAGCAATTCACCAAACTTTCCCCTGCTTCAAGCAACTAAAAAGGGGCTTCAGGCAACTAACTCCACGTGGAATTCCACGCGACCGTGACTGCATAATCAATGCCACAAAATGCCAAAGAAAATTAACCAGGGCCCCAGTGAACCATAAATCATAATCAGTGCCTGATGTAAATAATAATTAATAATGAGGGCCCAATGTCATCCTCGTCATTATAAAAATAATCCCTCTCTTCGCGCCGCCCAGCCTCCCAAGAAAAAAAACCCACTTCAAACGGTCACAAAGCACAAATTCCACGCGACCACAACTTGCTATGCCCAATAACCAATGCCCCAAAATGCCATAGAAAATTAATCAGGGCCCCAGTGTACCATAAATCATAATCAGTGCCTGATGTAAATAATATATAATAATGAGGCATTCGTCATTATAAAAATACCTTTTTTGACACTTTTTATTATTTCTTTGTTTGACCCCTCAGAATTACTCCTCCTCATATAAATAAACATTAAATTAACAAGTTTCCTTTTTTTGAGTGTGTGTTCTTCACTCCCCTTCAAAACAGTGACCAGTGTATATGCCCCCTTTCAATGCAGCCTGCTTACAAAGGCGGGACGACAAAGACCAGCAATAAGCTGTTGCATAACGTTAAGGAAAACAATTCACCAAACTTCCCCCTGCTTAAGTTTAAAAAGGGGCTTCAGGCAACTAACTCCCACGTGGAATTTCCTATAGTAAGATGGCGGCCGCCTCAGAAGACCACATGGGCAGATAAGATGGCTGCTGGGACGATCCGGTTACCCAGCAACAGCACAGCTGATTCCGACGCTTTTGAAAGCAGCCGGCAAAGCAAGTGTTGGCGCTCCGAAGCCACCTAAACCCCACAAGGAGAATGCTGCGCATGTGACCAAATAGCAAGGACTTACTTTGCTAGAGACAAGCCCCGACGCTACCACAAGCCTCCCTCTCTTCGCGCCGCCCAGCCTCCCAAGAAAAAAACCCCACCTCAAACAGTCACAAAGCACAAATCAGTAAACATAATAAACATTAAATTAACAAGTTACCTTTTTTTGAGTGTGTGTTCTTCACTCCCCTTCAAAACAGTGACCAGTTTTGAACAGTGGCTTCAGGCAACTAACTCCTCCGCCTCCTCCTCCCCTCGCGCCCTCCCCTCGCGCCCTCCCCTCGCGCCCGCCCCTCGCCTCCTTCCCTCGCGCCCTCCCCTCGCGCCCTCCCCTCGACCCCGCCCCTCGCCTCCTTCCCTCGCGCCCTCCCCTCGCGCCCGCCCCTCGCGCCCTCCCCTCGCCTCCTTCCCTCGCGCCCTCCCCTCACGCCCTCCCCTCGCCCCCGCCCTCCCCTCGCCTCCGCCCCGCGCCTCCGCCCCGGAGCCGCAGCAAAGGCTTTAAAGAGCCGCATGCGGCTCTGGAGCCGCAGGTTGCCGACCCCCGCCTTAAGGTGTTTAAATACTACCTAGGAAGTGTGACCAGTGCTCTGATTGGCTGAAAAAATGCCAGCTTACAAAGAGGGCTGTGGCAACTGACTGTGCATCTGAGATTGCTCAGGAGAAGAAGAGAAGACCAGAAGTCTGTTGCAAGCAGCAATATCAGGTTTGATAAAAGGAACCTTCTTGTTTCAAATCCAGTTTCCTTATTCTGCTTTGACCACCTGTCCTCCTCTCTTCCCTTTTTATTCTTAATACAATTTCATAATAAAACTGTTGAGGTCTCAAGCATGTTTATGCCAAACTCTAGGGTTCTTGTAATCTCCCACTTACCTAGCTGCTGGAAGCATACCTCTTGGGGGAAAGAGTGGGGTTTCATGGGGGAAAGAGCAGGCTGCACTGAACCCCCAGCTTGGGAAAGGCAGCTGTTTTTCCTGATAACTTGAGAGGGATTTGGCTAAGAAGTGCAACACACCTGGTGCACCCTCCACTTCTTTGCCAAATCCCTCTCATGTTATCAGGAAAAACAGAGCTAAATGGCCTCGGTATACCTGAAGGAGCGTCTCCACCTCCATCATTCTGCCCCGGACACTGAGGTCCAGCGCCAAGGGCCTTCTGGCAGTTCCCTCGCTACGAGAAGCGAAGTTACAGGGAACCAGGCAGAGGGCCTTCTCGGTAGTGGTGCCCACCCTGTGGAATGCCCTCCCATCGGATGTCAAAGAGAAAAATAACTACCAAACTTTTAGAAGACATCTGAAGGCAGCCCTGTTTAGGGAAGCTTTTAATAGGTTCTTGTATTTTAGTGTTTTGTTGGAAGCCACCCAGAGTGGCTGGGGAAACCCAGCCAGATGGGTGGGGTATAAATTATTATTATTATTATTATTATTATTATTATTATTATTATTATTATTAGCTAGATCTCCCAGAATTATTTCCTGTCTAGAGGGTTGGAGGAGGGTGGTGGCAGAAAGTACCAAATAGTTTGGGAGGCAACTGACCTTTCTTGCATGGCAGTTGTGCAAGGAGGGGTGTACGCAGGCTCTCCTGGCCTCCCCCTTCCAAGCCTTTGTATTCTTAGAGGACTGTTTTAAGGCTAGCCCACCTTACATTCCTAGAGATTCTTGGAGGAAGAGTAGGGTTACAATGTAACAAGCCTGTCAACTTGATTTGTTTAATTAAAGTGACTCTTCTGTTACATAGAGGGGAAACATGTGACCCTATAAATGGACCAACTCCCATCATCCATGAACTCACTATTTGGGATCAATGAGAGTCATAGCAACATCATCTAAAAGACACCACATTGGCTGCCCCTGCACCAGTGACTTAATTAGATTTATATTATTAATTCACCATGAAAATGTAATGAGTTATAAGTAAAAATAAAGCAATATAATCAAGCTCATTGAATCATGATAAAACTAATCAATTCAGAAGATGGTTGATAGACAGACTTTTCTTATATATAAAAAATGTTTCCAGGTATTTTTCTCCCTCAAGTTTGCTCAGCAAATTCTGTTCTGTCTTGAAAACAACTTTGCCTTTGTAATCCACAATTTGGGGTGGGGTGGATTTTTATTTTAAGCCTAAAACTGAGAAATGCTTGCTGGCGCCAGGCAAGCCCTGCTTCCACCCACACAGATTATTTTTGGAAGATCAGCTTTTCACTTTCTATAACCACAGATCAAAGTGCATTGTGTCATACTGCTAACTACCTGATTGCATTTGACTAGTACAAACAATGTTCAGGCTGCAATCTTACTAGAAAAGGCAGAACAACGCAAATGTGCCTTTACTGGAGCCCTCACAGCCATTTCTCTTCTCTCCCTGCCTATCACACTGATGGACACTTAGCTAGTTACGGTAATAAACTTAGGGAGGAAGACATATTAATAAGCCACATAAATGCTCCTCATCTTTGCTTAGATCATATTGCTGAGTACAGTGGAGCCAATCCCTTTTTAATAAATACTAGTTGTCTGTCAACACAGATTTTGTTAAACAGAAGACACTCCTATGCAGACAGAGATAAGGGAAAAAAACCTTAATTAACTTTGCTGTAATATGATCCACATTCCAGAGTTTTATTTAGATGCACCATAGATATGTCATTTTCAAGGCATCCATCTCTTACACTGTCTCAAGCATGGCTATAAAAAGCAGTATCTTTGTCCCATTATTATTATTATTTTAAATGATGATTAATGCCACCTTTCCTTCTTCACTTTTAATATAAGAACTTAGTTTACTGTTGTAAAGATGTTTAACTTCATTCATAAAAAGGAAAGAAGCATCAAACTATCAACTGCTTCTAATTTTTTTATTGAAAATACAAAATATAGTGAATAAAATTGAAGACAAAACTTTTTGCATTTATTCAGTTTACATACAGATATCATATTCATTTACAAGTGAAGAATCCTCTAAGTGCTTTCTATCAAAGTGGAAGGGCACAGTTTGATGTAATTAACATTACATCCTGACTTCTGGATGTTTACTCAGAAGTAAGTCCTACTGTATTAAATGGGCCTTAATTGCAGGAAGCCTGTGACCTTCTAGATATTGCTAGACTACAACTCCCATCATCCTTGACCATTGGCCCTACTGGCAGAGCTAAAGAAAGTTGGACTACAACAAGTTCTGGAGGGCCACTGGTGTTGCCTTCAGGCCAATTCATTTGCAATGCTGAACCATAATTTAGCACTATGTGGATAAGCTTCCAAAGAACTGGGCTTGCAAGCTTCCTCCTCTTGTGCAGCCAGGAAGAATACAATGTCTGTTGAATTGAGTTTATTCAAAAGAAAAAAACTCTGAAGTCCACAGCTGGACAATACTTTTATTAGAACCAACCCAAATATAACAAAATTGTGACGTACTTTCAAATTCTCCACAATTCTTCATCAGGCAAAGCCCAAAGCAGGGAGCAGAGGTGTGAAGAACAAAAAAGGTACAAAAATTAGGCTGGTGGTGTAGCCACAAAGACAGCTTGTATACTCCATTCCAAGACACAGATTGCAGGCTCTGTTAATCCCTCCAAAATGCTACAGATATCAGGTTAGACACCTAGGATTTTGGGATAAAGAAGCAATGGCCACTGACCATTTCTGTAAAAATGAGTTCTGACTTGTTCTAACTCATGCCTTAAATGCAACACAGATTCGTCGGTAGGCAGAGCATTGAGCTAAAGAAAAACACAGCATCTTTAATTTAATCTGTGTACTGTACTAGGTAAAAAATATTCAACTGAAGTCAAATTGTTGCCTAACAGTTGGAGAGGATGCAGCCCTCAAATTGCAAAGTCCATCTCCAGGCAATAGAAAAATTCCTCTGATTACAGATTCTGCTCTAAGTAGTTAGCTTCCCTATTTCTCAAGCAAAAAATTTCATAAAAAGCAAAAGTAGTCATGCTTGTCCATAAAAAAAAAAAATGACAGATGGGTGTTGTCCAACTTTGGATTTAGGAGTTTTTCCCTTGCACCTTATGCAAGTTCATTGTGTTAATTTACATCTCCTTAACAGAACAGAACTGAAAAATTAGTTTATGTTTCAAATACTGAGGCGTCCACAACCTGTTAGATAATAAAGGTGTAAATTTTGATAGAAGGGAGTTGATTTTTCTTCACCCACTTTCATTTAAGGTCCTCAGATAGGGAAAAATCACTCAAATAAAAATTTAACATTGCACATTCTAAACACTTGGACAATGACTCATCTCCTTCCTTTCTAACACAATTACAGTTTTGAATCCACTGGGAAGTTCTTATGACAAACTGGTCTGGCTCACTTTTTGGAACTGCTTGCTCAGATGGATGCATTTTATATAATGGGTAACTGGCCTCCATCCACGCAATCCACAAGATTTCGTTTAACAGTATTCAATTAAAGTAAACAGTTTTATGGAAGTGAGAGTGCATCAGAAGGCACATGGCAACCTCCAACAAAAAGTCAAGCCAATTTAGAAACACACAACAATGACTCAAACAAAAGGACACATTTATATTTTCATATACATTCATAAACAATTACAAAATAATTTAAAGTAATAGAACAAAAGAATAAAGTGACCCATTTCAAGTTCTTTAAAATTACTTTTTGAATTACGCCTAAGTGTTCCAGCACCAACCCTCTATTCAATAACAGCTTGTTCTGTCATGATAGCATGAGCATGCTTACGTTCAAGTGTGTGATTCAGTACGTTAGTACTACAGTAAGCTCTTCTAGTTTCCTACCAATTGCTTTATTTTCCTGACCTTATTCGTATACCAGCACTGCAAGGTATTCCAAGAAGCACCATCAGGTTTGAGACAGCAGCAACAATGTTAGTGGAAGCTGCAACAATGTTAGTGAGCGCATCCACATAGGACCAATAACAATTCAAAGTGTCAATGATAACTTTTAAAGCCTTAAATGGCTTGATCCCAGGATACCCAAGGACTGCCTCCAACCTTTTATCAGACGAGAATGCCCTTCTCTGTGGCATCAGGACAAGGGACAGGGCCTTTTCGGCAGCTGTATGAATGTTACGGAACACCTTTCAACACAAAGTGGGGATGGCCTCTTCACCGGTGTTCAATGCCTAGCTTTTGTCTGCTTGGGTCATTTTAACTTGTGATCTCCTGCAAGGTGTTGTTTTTAAAGGGACGCTAATGCTGTTGTTTTCATTGCATTTTACAGTTCAATATATTTTACTCTGCTGTTATTTTAAATGTTCTGGGTGGTGCATGAGCACTAGAAGGATGGATATAAATGACAGAAATAATAACAAAGCAAGTTTTCTAGGGACTCCAGGCAGCTTCTGTCCCAGCCCAGCTACTTGGGATTCATTAACTAAAGATGTGGAATGATGAACACATGAACCAAGCCATCAGAGCTACAAGCCAAAATTAAATGTAACAAAATATAACGGGTAGATTTCTACTATAGGTATGTGGAAAGTGCAGAAGAGGAAGGCAGAGTTCAGCTGTGCATACACAGAATGAAACTGCAGGGTTGGATACAACCATATGTCTTTTAAAATAGGCAATGTGTTATTGCATAGAAGAACACACATGGTACAGCAATGGCTCAGTTATCTAAAGTATACAACTGTAAAGCATTGCACATTTCTGAGTGGAAGGCAAGTGTCAAGAAAGGATCGTGTTAAGGTTTGAACTTCCACAAGTTCTGACAAGCAAAATTATCATACAACTATGAAATGCAGGAATGTCTGGGTTTAGAAGAGACTACGTTGACATTTATAAGCCTTCAGCAATTGAGCTTGAAGGCCAGTTAAAACAGTTTCCCGCCAACACCTGCTTTTACTTACAATTTCTCAGTGTTATTTCATTGGAAAGAATTATTTCTCTTTAAAACACATTTTTCAGATTCTTACCCCACAAACATTTAAGATTATTAAATGTTAATATTATTTCTGTTAGATTTTGCATTGCAGTGCATATATTGCAGGTGAAGAAAGGGGTGGTGAAAGTACTTCTAAAAAGTTTAACCACTGGATGCAACTCTAAATCTCCTTTCTTAAAAACAAATTATTTCCAGATCCAATTCCAAAACTCAGTTACTTCCAGAGCTTATATTAATAGTGCAGTATTTCTAATTATTTTGGAGAAAGTAAGCACAGTTGTCAGGCAAGTTTAATGCTTAGGTCAGAAAATTATGCTTTCTAGCTGTGGTTTGGAGGCAAATTATGTCGGTGGCACGGAAAATTAGATATATAAAAAGGAGAATTCCTGGATGCCATGATCCAAGAACTCATTGGGGCAAGTACTCGTTGGTGAGAGAACCTCAGCAGAGATTTAAAATCACAAAATATGCAGCAAAGTAAAGTGTGGAAATGCTCCCTTCTAAGTTCCTTCCAAAGTTCTCCTCTTCCCCTAGCATGGGGGGGGGGGCGGAAATCCCATGTTTGGCAAGTTTAAATTGGTTTACTTACAAGCTCCATGAAGGTCAAATTGATGTGCTTTTCCATACAGCATTTAGAATACACAGGCAGTAAAACTTAAGATTAGTTACAGTAGTGAAAGTTGCTAAATTATTGGTATAGGAACACAAGAATGGCTTGTAAGAGCCATGTGGTCTGAGGTTCAGCAACCAGCTCAAAACTTATTCGTATGTTGAGCTTCTCAGGTAGTCTGGGGAAACAAAGCCTTGATTACCTAGTCTCTCTCAAGGTGAGCTAAGCCCAGCAAGGCAGCTTACTCTATGGTCTTAACCCTTTCATGCATTAATTAGAAGTATGTTGGTTATATGAGGGTGGTTATCCCACATTCTACTCTATGCCATCATTTACGCAAGTCAGATGCAACAAAGAAAAAGTAGATTAGAGTTCAAAAGGCGGGGAGGGGAAAGATGAACCCAAAGGCTCAGACAGAAAAATAGACATATTTTGATGTAATATGTGAAGCAAATTGCTATTTACAGCCAATTCAGCACAGTAGTATACTGAGCTTTAATACATATATACATATGCTAATTTGCCAGACCAAATCTAGTTAGCTAAGGTTACTATATAAATTATGGTTTATTAAGGTTGGGGAGATGTGCATTAAAACATCACAAGCTGGCTTTTCACTGAACGAAACCTTGGCAACTCTGTTGGTCAGAAACAAAGTGTCAGGGAGACAACAATCTCTTATTAGATTCCACCTATATGAACTTAAGAAGAGCTGATATGTAAGTTGTTCACCATTCTAAGAGTTTGAGACCTTAAAATATTCTGCTGTTGAAAGGTTTTATTAACAGTCACTGTGATATGGATGTGAAGTAAGAACAGGTCAGCTGACTCATTTGGAAAACAAAGGCATTATTATCAGCTCCTAAATGCTAAGCCTTTGAAACCAGCCTCCAGCTCTTTTCCACTTTATTTCTTAAACTTATTTTCTATCTCAATGCAGTATTCGGAGTTAATGTTCGTACTTCTTCAATGAAAACTGTTTTTGACCAACACTGAGGTAAGAGCATCAGTAAAGTACTGATCAAAAACACAATGCTGCAACCTTGCCTAGTTTAAATAATCAGAATAGTGCATCTATTATGATGTGTGTGTGTGTATGATTGATTGGTTTAAGAGTGAGGAATCCAGAGGTTATCGGTTCAAAATTCATTTTGAGGCTAATGTTTGGCTCAATTAAGACACCATGGCAAACCATGGTTTGTGCTAACCATAGTTTTTAGAACATATGATACACGGCTGGTTTAAACCTTAATGCCAAGCCAAGGTTTGGCACAATGTAAAATAAAATTGTGCCCTTCACCTCACATGCACCAATTCCTGGAGGACCAGGAACGTTGCTCAACTAAAACATCTATCAACCCTGACTATTGGTCATGATGCGAGTTTGAGTCAAACAACAATGGATGGGTCACAGGTTCTCCATCCATGACTTAATTCAAGTACTGGTTTGAAAGAATGATTTGCAGGCCATCTAGGCAAACCAGAAATGTGGCCAGTTTAAATGAAATAGTAAATGATCATTTTAGCAAGAACTCAAAGCTGAAAGAATAAATTTCTGCATTCAAGGAAAGAGTATGGCAGGTGCAAAACTCAAAGTGCCCGGTCACGACTGGACTTCTGTGTATTACCTCTACAGTCTTTTAAGCATTATTTTTGCAAAAGGCTAGATCTACCATTAGGCAAGGGTGCAGCAGATGAATTTTGGACACTGTAAAAGGGTAGGAAATTATCAGTTATTTAATTAATTATTATCATTTCTATTGCCTGGGAAAGAGAGAGGTGCTTGTGGGTGCCAAAATAACTTTACTTCTTTCAGGCACTGTTCACCCCGAGGAAGGATCTCTTGGGCCAGTCCTGATTATTGTTCTGGGACAATGAACACATAGAAAGTTGTAATTATAATTGCTGTTATGTATCAACAGCATAACCAAATGACAGATGAGAGATTGAAAAAGATAGATCATTGCAATTTTTTAGCTATAAAAATACACAGGCATTTTTTTCTTCATATCCCTTCCAACCACCTGACAGAGTTCGGCCTGCATTTTCTTAACACCTTTTTCCTTGCTCATCATATAGCAGCTCATGGCTGTGTAGAATTGGCAGGTTTACACGCTCCTTAAGCATGATGTGGCTACAATTTTCAGCAAACAGCAGCTGCTGCTGCTGGAAATCCCACCACTTCTGATGAACAGTTGGCTCACCATTAGTCTCCTCAATCCCTAGCAACAGCAGTATGAAATAATAGTATCCAACTTCTAATTCAGCTGCAACCTGTAGGCTGTAAACAACCCAGCAAGAACGGCTGCTCACTAGATCAATTACAAGCCAAGCCAAACCTCCCCACCAAGGGAATAGGACTTGGAGAGGAAAGAGGAAGTAAATAGTGACGGCAATGGAATTCGTATATGCTACAGGCTGAAGAGCCAGCAGCAGGTGTGAGCCTTCTTCAGATATTAAACTTACAAATCGGTGTACTACAACATACAAACATTTTTAATGCGACAAAAATAAATCAGTGGAGATTTAATGCACTCTGCCAACCATTCAGTATCGGTTTCATAAGAAAGTATTTACTATCTTATTTATTTAGATGTATAATTCATACATAAAGAGCTTTATATATAAGTGACTGTACTTACCAGTACAGAGTTCTGGCACCCTTTTTTTGCTGCCTATGGCAGTGATTTTGTGCAGGCACCCAAGTAACTTGTATGAGTACTGGCATCTCATTTTTTACCACAAAAAAGCACTGCATAAATATAACTGCCAATAACCATAACATACTCATATAATTGCTCACATTGTCTTTTTATTGTATTGGAAAATGAAGTTTATTAATGGCCTGGGATTGCAAACACCCACCCATCCAAAGACCCGAAGATGATAGTCAAAATAATACAGGCTAATGCATAAGAATATTTGAGGGAAAATACTTTTTCATTTTTTTCAACTGAGCTAACTTGTATACATCTGCAAGGAAAATAAGGCACAACAGGTCAGCCACATTTGTTCATCCACTTGCCTGCCGCATTCCTCTGTTTACAACAAAAGATGCATAGGGATGAAGGAAGCACACTTCTGGATCAAAGCCAGGCTGGGAGAGAAATACTTGAAGTGGCAGAGTGTAGCAAAGGCAGGCAGGCAGGTGCAGAAGTTTAGCTCCCTGCACCTGCACATCCTTTGGTGTAAAGTTGTTTCTCTCTCTCTCTCTCTCTCTCTCTCTCACACACACACACACACACACACGGGGGGGGGGCAAGCATATGAACAAACATGGCTAATCAAATGTAGTTTGCCCCTGAAAGTAAGGTGATTCTCTATACAGTGGTGCCTCTGTTTACGAACGCTTCGGGTTACGAACGCTTCGGGTTACGAACTCCACTAATCCAGAAGTAGCTGCTCCTGGTTGTGAACTTTGCCCCAGGATATGAATGGAAATCGCACGCCAGAAGTGCACGTGCAACGGGAAGCCCTATTAGCGAAAGTGCACCTCAGGAGAAGAATGGTTAAGAACAGGATAAGAACACCATGATCATCTCCCGCCCGGAAACCAATGTCCCCACTGTGGAAGAACATGTGGATCCAGGATTGGCCTCCACAGTCACTTACACTCATTGTTAAAACCATGTTTATAGAAGACAATATTACTCAGCTACGAGTGATCGCCAAAGAAGAAAGAAAGAAAGAATGTGTTGCTGAGCTCACCCAACCTGCCCGCCTTGGGAAGCCCTGCCTCTCCACACACACATACCATGTACTCCCTTCGAACTAGTTCAGGCCCGACTGAGCGAGGTGGGAGTGAGAGGCTCTTCTCAGCCCTCACTGGGTTAGACCCTTTTAGGGGAGGGGGGAGCAGGCTTTCTCTTCCACATGCCTCCTTTAAATGCTATAGCTTTCCACCTGCTTGTAAGTTTCAAGGCTTAGGCAACCCTAGTTTGAAATATTGATTTCTTAATTTGGGGTTTAAAAAATAAGGGTCGTCTTATGCATGGAATGCAGTACTGTTATAGAATGGCTTGATTTCAACACAACACGAAAACATGATGTACTGTTACAAAGAGCTCAGGGTTCAGAGAGGCTTGTCAATGCTCCCTTGCCCTTCTGCTCCCCCAGCATGAATGAAATTTGAAACATCTGATTTTGTTCTAGACACAACAGCTTGCCATGCCATCCAAACCCTTGAAACGCTGTGCTTTATCTTAACTATGTTTAGCTGAAACAGGTCACCTTTAAACCATAGTTTATTAAACTGACTTGTTTCAATGCAGAGATAGGGAACCTTCAGCCCACAAGCCTAATCAAGTCCAGCTGGTTTTCCCATTTGGCCCTCAGGCCATTCTGGCCAAGCCACACCCATCTGCCAAAAAGGCAGCAAGGCTGGGCCAAAATAAACTTCGAAATCGTTGTTAGTCAGCTGGTGTCAGTGCTTCAGAAGCCCTGCACACAGTTGAAGTCCCAACTATCAGCTGATCAGACAGCTTTAGAAGCTCAGCTGATTGGTAGACCTTCAGGGGTTGTTTTGCAGGGCTCTTTTCAAGCCTCTTGGAAACAGCCCTGTGCTTAGAAGCTGGGGCAATCAGCTTATACATCAGGGCTTCAGAGCACTGTGGTATCCGGTAATTGACAGCTGGATGGATCCTTGCACTGGACAAATCTAGCCTGCAGTAGAGCCCCACACTAATCTGTGTCTTCAAATGTCCTGCTAGCTTATCTCTCTTCCTAATTTAAGTTATCCTTCCTGACTTCAGTTATCTGTAACTTGGGTCTTTTCTCCTCTCCTCAGACACTTTTATCCATTACTTTCCATTTCAAACCTTCCCTTGCACAGAAAGTATGCAGTGTTTTGCTGGAGCAACTGGGCAATGGGAAAGAGGACAGAATGGCTGGTTGTTGCAGGAGGGGAAAAGGATGCAAGCCTCAGTTCTGATAAGTACAGAGCCAAACAAGAGCTTTCATGAATAGAATGATTGAAGCAGAGCCTCAAGCTTACAGGAAGAAGTGAACATGCAATGCAGAATTGAAAGATCTGTTGATTCACATTGGAAAATGCTAAACTAGCACTGTGCCAAGTATTCTTCAGGGAAGCATCTGGTGTAAAATTGGAAGTTCAGGGGAACGAAGCATTGAAACATTCCAGCCACCGCCCCATGCTTCACCTCTTGCAGCCACTTAATAGCTATTGCAGCCTCTCCCAACCGCTGCTGGTGCCAATTTTGCCCCTTTGCTGACATTCCTTTTCCTGGGATTTCTACCCCAGTCAACCATTTGGCTATGTGGGAGACGATTAATGAACTGTATTTTTACACTGCCCTTCATCTGAAAGGACTCTACAGCAGCTTACAATTGGTACATTGCATTTTAATGTGCAAGTAGCAATAAAGCGTATCTTAAGACAATACGGAAATTAAGGTGGACAACCATAGCCATTTGCAGGCATCACATTTAATAGTATTATTCACAATGAGTTTAAGTATTGCATCTTATACTGTTTATGTAAAAAATGGCTACATATCAAGATTAAAACCATTGTTTTAAGAGTGCTTCTGTTGACATGACCAAGCTGCATATCAGAACAGAGCAAACCATTAATGCAGCATTTCTGATGGCGAAATGACAGGCAAGCCTGGCAGGTGTCTCACTAAATGCACTCCAGCTCAACAAGTAAATAATGGATTCACTGCATGTTTTGAACCACCAACTTACATAAGGCAAATTCAGCTTTTATTCTGGAAAGGTGGGATAGGAAACCTTTGGTCCTATGGGCCAGATCTCCCCTTGATCTCCCAGGCTAACTTTGACAGGTAGGCAGGGCTACTCAACTGTCAATCATCAGTTGTCATGTTAACACTGTGGTGTCAGGTGACAGGTGGGCAGGCAGTCACACCCACCTGACAAAGTTGACCCACAAGGAACATGCTAGCAAAGCAGCACCCAGCAAGATTGAACCCAATGATGTCAGCTGATAAGCCGATAACTGTGGTTTGGAGGAAATGGCCTCATGGCCCAACCAGGAGCCCTTGATGGGCCAAGACTGGCCCGACAGGTGGGGATTTCCCATCCCTGTGGTAAGACAACCTCGGTAAACTGTAAGGAAGAGGCCCAAACCTTCAGGTTCAAGAAGGGGGGGGGGCTTCTCTTTGACATTGTTTCCGAGACTGCATATTCTGAAGACAGCAAAGAAATCTCATTTTTTTCTAAATGTTACCAATACTATGCATAAAATCAGGGTCAATGGACAACACAAATTTTGGCTGGCTACCAAGGAGCTACTATAGGTTCTGGTTTGGGGATAATGTTCAGTTATATGCCATCAAAATTAATGGGGTCCATGATTAAGGTCTACACTGGGCTCAGATCTGAACACTGGATGACAAAGTGTCATTAGATATATAAATGATTATTAGTATTCAACAAAATGTAAGGCACACATATATTCTCCCTCATGCTGAAAGAGCACATATGTTTCAAATACAAAAATATGTTGAATTACAGAAACAAATGACAAAAAGCTGCCTACAGTATGATCTGGCAGGGACACCAGGCCCTCTAAACAAAGACAGCCTCAAGA
The DNA here is from genome assembly GCF_965112155.1 of Podarcis liolepis. Taxonomy (NCBI): domain Eukaryota; kingdom Metazoa; phylum Chordata; class Lepidosauria; order Squamata; family Lacertidae; genus Podarcis; species Podarcis liolepis. The sequence goes on along the minus strand of NC_139557.1, from coordinate 65,196,821 downwards.
TTGCTAGCCAACTGGAGCTGCCCCCACAAAACCCACTGTACTTATTTTGTGGCTGGCCAAGTGGGTGGAGAACTTTTTTATGCTGTTGCTCAAATGTAAAATTTTCCAGCATTCTTATAAAATTGCATGCTTCTCTCTTACTGCTGTTTCTAGCAGCTCAAACACAGAGTGGCATTTCAGGGGGGAGTCTCACCAACATGGAAAGAAGAACGAGAAAATATCTAATCATTATGTAAAAAGTAGAGTGGGAAAGAAAAGCAGGCAAATTCCAATTCAGAACTAGAGCAAAAAAAAGGGAATAGAACAACCAAAACCCAGTTTTGTTGGGGTGAGTTTGACTGCAGTGGTTGCTAAACAAACCTATAGGTAGGTTTGCACCATGCCATCAGTGTCTTAAGACAACATTTATTTATCTGCAATATTTATCTCCCACACCTTTAATTTCTAATGGCATTTCCAGGCTAGCCGAAATTAAAAAGTGAAACAATTAAACCAATAGTAAAGTACAATAAATGGGCTGGATCCAAAAGATCTCTTCTGTTCAGAGAAGTGGTCCTTCCATGAATTCAAGGGTCTTCACTCCAATGGAGGTTCCTCGTAAGGGAAGGCGAGGAAGTGATTTCTGCCAGTCTCCTGGGCCATTGCCCATGCTGGTCTGTAGGGTCCCCCAGTCTTCTGGAGCAGATTGTAAAGGAGTGCAGGAAGCTGTACCCCCTTCCCTTTTTATTAGGATGCTCCTGCTTCAACCAACTTTTGTGGAGGAGAAGCATTAAATCACCTGAGCCCTCATTAGGTGTCCAGGACCGGCAGAAGCCCAAGGAGAGAGGAAGAGGAGTGTGAAATGGATGACTTGCAAGAAGGGGTCAGTGATTTGTGGGGTTCAGTGGCACCAGTGAGAAGAAACCTTCCTCCATCACCAATGCCTTCCTGTCACCAGTGCCTTCCTCAGCACCAGCTGTATCTGTGAGGCAGTTGTTGGCTGAGGTGGAAGAAGGGGTGCGAGAGCCAGAGACCAGTCAGCAAGTGCAAGTGCAAGGCAGAGGAGATGAGGGGAGAGCTTTCAGGGATCCTTGAACCTTTAAAGCTTTTGGCCTCCCCATCCCACTGTCTTCCTGCTTGAGGAGTTTGAAGAGACATGAACAGTTAGAGCAGGAGGGACAGTTACTTGACCATAACACATCAGCCAACGTCTTTTAAAGGGTGGTTGTTGATGGACTGTTGCTCCAACTTTCCAAGATTGGCACAGATCTACAGCGGTAGTTTGCTCAAGACAGCTAATTAGTGAGGAGCTTTGTCGCATGCAACTTGCACATTAGGAGCTGATTTAACAGAGTTATTCATCAATAAAGACCTATAAAGAAACAGTCACTTGTTTTCATCGGTCTGGGTGCAGGTCAGGACACTACGAAAAGGTTTATGACCACTGTGAGAACTAGTATAAAAAGGGGTTGAAACAGCTCGTACCTAAAGTAAAAGTTTAACAGACCTTACTACATTTTGGCTTTGTTTGGTTAATAAGGAAACTACAGACAGAGGTTTATTGTGCTCATGATTTTTACCATTAATTTTTCAGTACCTACATGAAGTTTAGCTTTGGAATGGCAATGGGAAAGATACAGTATGTGAAAAACGTCTCTCTCACTTGGCACATTTAATACGGAGTATAGTTTAGCTCATGTTTTGCAAGCCACACACATTCTGACCAACAGGTCAAGTGTGACATGAGAGAAAGAATATACTTGTGAAATAGAAATTATTCTGTAGCACCCCAGCAACTACTAGATCCATGTCTAGCAGCATTTCAGTCTTTACAAATCAAGCCAATTTAGTAATCAGGTGTATTATTTAGACACGTATAGTTACAAGCCCTTTAGACTGACTGAACTCCCTTCAAATTTAATACATTTTTCATTTCTAATGCTGGCTCCCTCCAGTCTGGGCAGGTTGCCATTGAAGAACAAGGGCTATTCTGAACAGCAGCTTGAAAAGATTAAGTGAGGGAATAGTCTTCAAAATGACTCCTTCAAAATTCCAGAGTTTACTCAGAAAGGAGAACCCCACCCTTCACCACAAAATACTACACAGATATCTGGCAAACAGCAGGTCAATCATATCTCAAAGCATTGGAAGTAGAATTATGCAATCAGCACAGTTAAAAACGTGACATGAACTGTAAGGTAAAGGTACCCCTGCCCATCAGGGCCAGTCGTGACCGACTCTAGGGTTGCGCGCTCATCTCGCTCAAGAGGCCGGGAGCCGGCGCTGTCCAAAGACACTTCCGGGTCACATGGCCAGCATGACTAAGCTGCATCTGGCGAGCCAGCACCAGCGCCGCACACGGAAACGCCGTTTACCTTCCCGCTAGAAAGCGGTCCCTATTTATCTACTTGCACTTAGGGGTGCTTTCGAACTGCTAGGTAGGCAGGAGCTGGGACCGAACGACGGGAGCTCACCCGCGGGGATTCGAACCGCCGACCTTTCGATCGGCAGATCCTAGGCTCTGTGGTTTAACCCACAGCGCCACCCGCGTCCCGTACATGAACTGTAGTCAAGGTCTATTATTAATGAAGCATACAAGTCACAACACAAAACACCTCTTTTTTAAAAAAAGAAATTGTATTTTGGTTTACTAGCTTATCTTTTGTGATACTGTGAGGAAGAAATTCAGAGAAAAGATTCAAAGGCTTCTTGAAGTGCTCATAAGAGATTACAGACTACTCACTTACCAGGGCTTTTATTCCCCCCCCCCATAAAATAATACATAAATCCCCATCCCTTCAAAACAGCACGCTTTGCAGAGCATATTTGAAGGAATGAACTGAACACCTCCTTTGATATACTGTTCTCTGGAACTGTTCTCTCCAGAAACTATGACTGTTATATCTGGCAGCATTTTTATTTCCAAGAAATCTCAACTTAAAAATTAACAAGCCTTCATTATTGCAAATATCAGTTTTGAGAAGTAAAATCACAGGCTCATCCTGCCTCCCACCCACCCCCAAAAAACCCTCCAGCAACCAATTCACAATTTTTAAGTCAGCAAATTGCAATCACTTTGATGCATATGTGTATGTTTATTTATAATTTCAGTTTCCAAAGTTGAGCATGCAAAACCTAAGTTTCATTGGCTCAGGAAACAAAACCCTCACAATTATGACTTATTTAATTTATTATTCTTCCAAGACTAGGGCAGATTCAGTAATTACTGATATCAAACAAGGGGCTTTAAAAATGCTCTTTTCAAGTCAGTTGTTAACTTCAGATGCTGAGCGAATCTATAGCTTCAGTTCAGTCTCATTTACTTTTTACCTGTCTTTGAATTAACTGAAAGGAAATGATCCAATTTTGCTATTTGGTAATAAAGATTCTACAAGATATTCCCTCTGCCAAAGCCTACCAAGTAATTAGCATGACACAGGAGTGTCCAAGTTTTTGTGATCCTTTTGGTGTGCAGAGAACTGGAGGAAGTGGGGAGGGAAGGGGTAAGTCATGATGGGCTCCCCCTCATATGCAGTCCAAAGGAAGCAATTCCTATTACCAACAGTGACCTGGGCTCACACATGTCATAAGAGCTTTGCTGTAACTTAAGAGCACACTTAGATTTCTGGAGAAATTGAAAACCTGGTTAGTTATTTGGATTAGTTATTCGGTTATTTGATGTGTTTCAATGCAACATTAAACAGAACACTCTCAAAAATCCTATTCAGACCTTTGGGCTAAATGCATAAAGGTTTAAAGAAGTGCCTGGGCACACAGGGGTTTTGGGGGCAGGGTCTGTGAGCCCCCCCTGCCCCATCCGTATTTTAAGTCATTGTGTGTTCAGGCAATACTTGCACACAGTTCATGTGACCACAGTGTCTGCCAGTGAGATAAGTCGATCAGTTACAAGCTTATTTATAAAATGCCACACCTGCTTTATCACATGAATGAATCCTTTGCCGTTCAGGGATTTCTTCACATTCTTCACATTTCTTTCGTTTCCTTAAGGCCACCACTGTACAAGGCTGAGAGCCCTGCATTCTATACTCTCAACCCAAATAACTTACTCTTAAAGCATTCTTATTTATACTGAACATATTTACATTTCTTAAATTAATGAGCACTTATGCACATTAAACTAAGTTATTTCTAAATCACAGGTGATTCTTGAAAACAAAGCTCTAAGTGATTATTTAAAGCTTAGATGACTTGTCAAACAAGGCCTATTCTATTATGGGGAAAGGTACATTGTAATTACAGGATTAGCTATCATTAAATTAGAATCAAAGAAAAGCCAGTTTGCCATGTTACACCACAGAATGTCTCATTATGAAAGTATAATTGAAACTCCTTATTATTTGTAATGAAAGCGATAAAGCTTTTTTTTTTTTTTGTATTGTAGCCATACAACAGTTTGCTATAAAGTGATACAATGATACTGGGGTAAAGAGTAAGCTATAATGTTTTTAAAATGGTTCTGCTGACAGATATAAAACAGGGAATCGGACCAAAAAAATTGGAAATCGAATGCTGTTAAATGTAGAGTAAATTAAAAACAGATTTAGGTTCTAAACTTATATATATACCCCCCTGGAAGTAAGTCACAGCAAACCAAATGGGACTTCCTTTTGAGCAGACATGTATAGGAGCACACTGTTACTTTAACCCAGTGTTTCCCAAACTTTTTGGGGTCCCTACCCGCTTCATTCCATAAGCTCATCCCCAGTGTCCTTTACCATACCCTCTAAAAAGTATTATTTAGACCAGTCATTTGCAAAACCCACTAAGGAATGTAGTAACACAATAAAATGCAATTAAAACCATTTAGCTTAGTTAATTCAACAATACTGATCCAGGGATACAAGTTCTTCAATGTCCGATATTCATTGACACTTTCAGCACCCCAGGTAATCCCACCAGCCCACAGGGGGCAGTACCACCCACTTAGGGAACCACTGCTTCAACCAAAGGACTCTATTTCACCTTTGCACCCACACAGCACAATTACAATGTTTACATGCTTTTAAAAAATGTTTTAAAACTGAATAATCTCCAAGTTTTGATTCACTAGATGCTTTCCCTTTTTAATATGTAGTATGATGACAATCCTACCCTCCAGACTGTAACATGTAAATGGAATAATGCAATAGCTATACCAGTGCAAGAACTATGGTGAGGATTACAGATAGGTAGCCGTGTTGGTCTGCCATAGTCAAAATAAAAAAATTCCTTCCAGTAGCACCTTAAAGACCAACTAAGTTAGTTCTTGGTATGAGCTTTCGTGTGCATGCACACTTCTTCAGATACACGTGTATCTGAAGAAGTGTGCATGCACACGAAAAGCTCATACCAAGAACTAACTTAGTTGGTCTTTAAGGTGCTACTGGAAGGAATTTTTTTATGGTGAGGATGATAGCCCAGGATGAAGAGCTCCAATGCTGCCCACAGAAAGTGAGAGTACTAACTGAAAACTGACACAAATCAGATCACAACCTCACAAGACACAGCACAGCAGCCACAAGCAGCATAAAAAAGCAGGACAAATTATCAAAGCCCTCCACCATGCACATATAGGAACAAATGACCCATGAGAATGGATTGAGATCTCCACAACTGTTTCTAGCTTTCAATGTTAGAATATGTATTATATGTTTTGATTCTACAGGTGCGTAAACTACCCTAGGAACATTTCGATGAAAAAATAATAATATGCAAATGAAACAAGAGTCCAGCACCAGTTAACTGAGTCACATTCTCAAGATGGCACTGATTACAGAGTAAACACTCACTAAAACAAATTTGTAGGTCCTCATCCCACTTCTCACAACCAACATTAGCAGCCAGCAAATGGAATAAAAGGTAAAGGCACTCCTGACCACTAGGTCCAGTCATGGCTGACTCTGGGGTTGTGGCGCTCATCTCGCTTTATTGGCCGAGGGAGCCAGCGTACAGCTTCCGGGTCATGTAGCCAGCATGACTAAGCCACTTCTGGCAAACCAGAGCAGCACACAGAAATGCCGTTTACCTTCCCGTTTAGCTACTTGCACTTTGACGCGCTTTCAAACTGCTAGGTGGACAGGAGCAGGGACCGAGCAACAGGAGCTCACCCCTTTGTGGGGATTCGAACCGCCAACCTTCTGATCAGCAAGTCCTAGGCTCTGTGGTTTAACCCACAGTGCCACCCGCGTCCCTTAACAAATGGAATACCTGCACTTAATACATTGGTAAGAAAGTGGCCATGCTGACATGATAAAGAAAGTACTAGGCATAGGCCAAGACTTCAAACACTAGTGTTGCAATAAACCAGATCCAACTATAAAATTGGAGGGGGTTCATTTGAAGGACACCCACTAAGTGAGGTCAGACTTAATTTGGAAATGCACAACACTATTCTGTAGGGAGCAGGTCTCCAGAGGACTAATCAGGAAGGGGCAGGTTGGTACCCTGCTTGACCTGCTGTCACAGACAGCAAAAGAGTGTGTATGTTTTCCGCCTGCATCAGTTTATTTGTCCAGTGAGGTATCTGGCTGCAGGTGTTGTGGGTGACATCCTTAGGCCCTGGAATAGTGTTGCCTGAAAAAGTACCCTGCATAAATGTCTCTTAGGTGGCCTGGTGAGCGGCTATCTCAAACAGCAGTTTCTCTTCTTCTTTTGTATAACACACACACTTGTACTTTTAATCATCTGGATACACTCTGTTCTCTATGAACAATCAAATCAAATCATATCAAATATGATTGATAACCAGGTTGAAATTTCCTAAATTAATTCCTTAACAAACATTCATTGAAAGATTAGGACTGCTGACACGAATTCAGACTATACGACTGGAATATTAACTGTAACTTGCTTGGCAGGAGTTCCCATTAAAGTCAATTGTACAAATCCAAGTAAAAATGGATTAGAAAGGACTGCTAGCATCACACACTCCATGATCCTGACCTGCGACTTCACCATTCCCTCCTTCCTTGCATCAGAATATCTTTCCTACTTTAATAGGGGTCAAACAAAGAGTTTTCTGTGGCTAAAAAGGATCAGGACAGCCATACTGGATCAGGCAAAGACTCATCCAGTCCACTATTCTGTTTTCACAGGGGCCGACCAGGAAGCCTGCAAGAAGGACATGAATGCCACTTGCGATGCCCCTGCAACTGGCGCTCAGACAGCAGAGGTAGAACATGGCCATCTTTGAATCTCTGCCACTGTCTCTACATAGTGATGTACAGGTAACAGGTAGCCCTTATTTTGCTTCTAGAATACTTACAAAAACTGATATGTCTTCTTTAATTTCCTCTTGCCCCAAATTGTGTTATTGATTTTGTAGTTCAGTTTCCTGTAATTTCTATAGCATGATTTCATGCCTTTGCTTTTTTATATTTTGGCCCAACACCTGCATGATGCACAGGACACCCACCCATAAGAACACTGTTTGTCTTCTCACCTTTTCAGATCATTATTATAAAGTCCCCTGTAGAGTGATATATCTTTTCTTTTTCTTTTTCTTTTTTTGTCTGGCTACAGCTTGCCATGGTTTTATCCTTTTTTTCATCTGGAGGAAAGGTGGGCAACAACATTTTTAACTCTCCTCTTCAATGAGAACCAGATTAATGTCAAGAAAATAACTAAAAGGAAGTCATCAAAGGAAGCTGCGCCTTATGGGTTTGTTCAGGCTACCAGAGTAAAATGGCTGAATCATTAAAACTCCTTTTTAGATTAGAATCGCAGCATGTGTTGCTGCTTGAAAGGTTATCCATCTAGCACCGCTTGAAAAGGGGAAATGTGAAATGATAACATGTGGCCTCATGCGCCACTACGTACTCTGTGGCACACACATCTCACAGCTTCCTCTTCACAGTTTACAGAAAGGAACAGAATGCAATAGGGCGAACTATGCCATAGGTTTACCACACTAGGCAAGTTCAGCTCTGTATTCATAGCTTACTAGACCATATTTCAGCAAGTCAGTAACATTTTTTTTAATTGAATTTATATACTGCCTTATTCCTGCAGATCTCATATATATTATAAGCATATATTCCTTCAAAATGGTAAAAAAAACAGATATTAACTGCTGTGGAGATAGAGAGAGATGTTTTCTGATATATTTCTCAGCTTTTTTATATATCAGAAGCTGCCCCAAACATCTGTATTGAAGAACAAGGTATTAAATTCCTAAATAAATAAGCAGCAGCCTGGCTACAACTATGTATCCTCTACTAACCTCCAGATTAGCAAACATTGCAACATGTTTTACACAGGCTGCCTCTGAAGACTGTCCACAAACTTTAAAATATAGCAGCTAGGCTGCAACCAGGGGCAAGGCATTGCCACAGATATCCCATGGGTTTCTAAATGACAAAGCTGGATCTATGAGCACCCCTGGCTGCAAGCCTAACCTTTTACAGAGACTGCCATCCCATTTAGAACAAGCTAAGCACTACCTCCAGGACACGGGCAACCCACCACTACCTCCTGAGGTGAACAAACCCCACCAGGTAATGACTGAGGTTCAGTTTAGTAGCTCACAGTTTCTTTAATGCAACCATATGAAGTGCTTTGTTGTTTAAACTACTTGCTTTTTATAGGATGGATTCAAAACAAACCACTTCATACATTCTTTGCACCCTTCCTCTCTAAATGCAAAGCTGGAACTGAGTATTTATACACATACAACCTTAAGTTTTCAAGCCTCATGTATAGAGAACAAAGCTGGTAGGAATGGACGAAGTGGCTTATTTGGGTGCAAGAGGCTTAAAGAATTAAGTGTTTAATGTGATGGCACTGAAGAATACATGCTGATAGAAATGTAATACTTTTTCAAATGCCTGAATTCAAGTAGGATTTCAGTGTGAAGGACTTAGAGTTGTGCACATAATAGAACTTATGTAAAACCACTTATAACGTGAATTTATACTTAAGAAACTAATTTGCACAGCTCCAGTGCATTCACATGCAAGAATCCCAGTTACAGTTCTCTCTATTTGTTATTTCATATTGTTATAGTTCAACAAAGTAAACACAAGTTTGTTCTGGCCATCAGCCCCCCATGGAAACCACTTTCTTCTCTCACAGATAGTAGACTGAAGGAGTGGGAAAGAAGAGCTTGAGAAGACACAGGAGGCGGCGAGGAAAAACTGACCAACAGCATGAGAAAGATGCTGTTTCAAAAAGCACAATACAGTAAAATGAATTCATATCGATAAAGACCTGGTTCAGACATAAACAATGGTTATCAGCCTGAGAACAAGTCATTGGAAATGATCCTAGTTCCATCATAAACAGGAGTTAAGACACAGTTTCCAAGTTCAGAAGTAAACAGGAACCAATGGTCGGCCACAGGGTAGAGAAAGCTGAAGTATGCTTTATAAGCCACAGACTGGAGAACCATCAATCTCACTTTCCATTTCTCCTATTCTGCTGGATAGGGCTGGGTAATATCTGGTTTTCAACATTGTGATATATCACCAGCCAAGCATCATGATATACTGATATATCACAATGTTGGCTGGCTTCATGGTTTTTCCTGCATCGTGACTTTTGCTGGCGCCTGCTTTTGTGATTTGCTGACCTCTACAGGGGGTAGGCGAGAGCTGAGCTGGCAGAGTTAACAGGGGCTGCTGGAATCCAGAGAAGCATTGGCTGGTTTCATGGTTTACACCACATTGTGATTTTTGCATAGGGTGCACACACACGTGAATACACACACAATGATTCACGATATATTGCCAGGTCAAAAATTATGAAACTGGTCTTACATGGACTTCAAACTGGTTTTGGACGATCTATTGATATATCACCCAGCCCTACTGCTGAATTAGAGCACATGTTGACATTGTGTGAAAAAAGCAAATCATTTACAATATGTACCTACATGTTTCCTGTAGCTTTCCATTCTCCCCAACTACAATTTTGTGCCTACAAATGTTTTTCTTTCCTTCAATGTCTCCACCTACTTTCATTGTTTCCCTCCCTCCCCCACCTCCCCTCATAGCAATTTCTCTCCCCTGTGCATTTTTTTAAAGGAGATAAAAATAAACACAAAAACTATATATCTCAATAGCAACTTAAAACTCCATGTCCCATGCAGATCTGGCCTTCTTCCAAGTCTGATGAAGTGTCAAATCCTACACCACCAAGAGGGAGGAAAAGAGAGAAGGGAACAAAGAAAGGCCAACACTAGTCATAAAATCCCTGCTCTGGTGTATCAGAAAACTCTAATCTCACTTTCACTCATTAAAGATAAAAAAGGCATTATTCTCAACACCGTAAGTATTGAAGTATTAACTTTACAACAAAAAAAGCCTGAAAACACTGTAACCTGCAAGGAAAGGTAACAGTAGCCTCCAGCACTGCAAACTCAAAGGACAGCTATCCAGTAGCAACTACAGAACTAGGAACTTCAGACATCATAAATATTCACTATGCATCCTGCAGGCCACTGCTAGCCAAGGCCTAGCAGAACTAGACCAATTCCTGCAACACATGACGCACACAGCAATCAGTACAGTGCTAGAGAAACATTCAAATCTGTGTAACTAAATAAAAAGGTGTGAAAAGTAAAAGGCAAGCAATTGATCCCATGTCTCAAGATCCAGATTTGGGGGAGGGGAGCCTATGATTTTATATCTGCAAAATGAAATTCTGTAAAATAGTGATGGGGAGCCCAGGGCTCTCCTAATACTGTTGGACTTCAACTCCCATCAGGCTCAGCTAGCATGGTCAACAGTATGGGATGAGAAAGTTTATAGTACAACAACACTGGGAGGGTGGCAGACTACCTGTCTCTTCTGTAGAAAAAGAGTTCTTTAGTTAAGTCAATGGCCCAAGCCAAGCCGGCCAAGTATCTCTTTAAAAAGTCCAGGTGACTTGTTGCCACAAAAATCACTAGCTAGCAATACTTCCACCAAGGCACACAGACAGTCTGAATCATAAACCATTTCAAAGCAAATGAACGTAGTTTGTTGTTTTATTATTGGTGGCGTTTTCCCTTAGCTGATCTATATATTGAATAGATACAACTGACAGAATTTGCATATCCAATGGAAGTGAGACACAGCTGGTGAGATGCTGAAGTTCTATGAACAAACATGGGAACTCCCCTCATATAGTTGCCTGGTGTTAAATTTTCAGGAAATGCTTCCTGACTAATTGGAGAGTGTGACAAGTTCACTTTCACTTGCAGTATTCCAATAGCATGCAACTGCCAAGGCAGCTAGTACTATCAACAGCAACTGTTTGAGTGTCAAGGGGGGAAAATCAGAAGAACGTAATTCTCATTGGTGAACTCTTCAGATAGCATCGTATTTTGAGGCTTTAGTCCACTTTCATGAAGACTGTTTTTAAAGGGCAAATGCAATTACAACCAACACTGGACTTTCTTGTGCTATTGCAGTCTGAAACTTGAACAGTTGTTGTGACTGGCATCTTCCCAGGGGTTAAAAAAAAACCCAAGAGGAAATTTTAAAAATAAGTCAACAGATTTTTTTTTAAAGATACTACATTCTAGAGTGCTGATGTAAAATTTAGGCTCTTCCCCAACCTCCTGCTTATATTTGGCAGGGGCAGACACATGAAAAAGCAAACATGGTTGTCCCCTTAGTATTTAAGCCAGGTACTACAAAGTGGAAACCTTTGAATGAGCTATTCTACCTGCATATTTGATATTCTAGTTTTCTGCCTACACATTCCCCCTTCCCAAGCAAGGTGGCTATTGCTCAGTATCACGAACCACAGGTGGGAACCTTTGTTTGAACAGACCACAAAGAGTGAACTCTTTGAGGCAGCTAGCCAGGCATTTCCTTGCTTTAGTGCTGTGTATTTTATCTTTCAATACATCTAAAATTGCTATTTAAGAGAACCTTCCTGTTGGGCAGTGATCACCAGCAGTTTCTTTAGCCTTTAAAACAAAGAAGCTTTTATAAGTCATATCCTTAAGAAGGGGCACTTGTTTAAAATTCACTATTTTCAACTGCTTCAATATTCTATTCCCATTTATTATTTTCAAAACCACACCTTCAAGAAGGAAAAGGGGGGGGAGAGTAAAGACACAATTTTGTGTCTTTTTAAGTCACTTCTCAGACTCACTTGATCATCTTGGACCAGTTACCAGATATCAGCATAACTTACCTCACATAACTATTAAGGAAATAGTAACACTCCAAAGTGTTCAATCTCTCTCTCTCTCTCTCTCTCTATATATATATATATAAAATCCCTGATATTAGTTCTTTACATTTCTGCATAATGCTAGCATCACAACGAAGGTAGAATAGTGTATTTGATACATGAAGTTTTGCAAATTTCAAAAGAGCATAGCATCTACAACCACTAGAAATTGATGTTTTAACCACAGTAAATTTGTTCTGCTTTTCCCCCACATTAAATTGTTTCTCCCATGCTTTCTCCCACTCACTCAGCAATCCTGAAGTACTAATTAAACACAGTACTCCTTTCCTACCAACAAAGTTAAATGCAGCCAGCATTACAAAGCAAAGCAAAACAATACCCTGAAGTCTGAGTAGGTGGGAATAATTTTCAAAGATAAGGGCAAATAAAGAGTTTTCATTCAAGAATGGCAATGGTCCCACATCTAACGAAGCTCAAGAATGGATTGACCCAATATTAAATTGAAAACAAAGAGTATATTAGAATGTGAATCCATTATTAGCATGGAAGCATCTTAGTTATGTCCTCTTTATATTAATTGTACCAAATATGAGGAGTGCATAACCAATAGTAATCCATATTTGTTCTTTTTATTATGAACCGCAATAAATATTCTGGAATGTTTGAAGATACAAACTAATGTGGATTTTTAACAAGCTTATTAAAATTATAACAGTGTGATCCTAAGCATTTCTACTGAGAAGTAAGTTACAGTACACTGATTTTAAGGAATCTTACTCTCCAAAAAGTGAGCATATCACTGCAGTATGGGGTTTTCCTTTAGGGAAACAGTTGTCATTCCTGGTTCTGGTATTATTAAAGGTTTAACAGATGTCAAGGAAGTATATTAGATAACAAAGGTGCACTTTGAAATTTCCTGAGGCCAAATAACAATCCCCACCCCACCCCGGTGCTACGCTACACAAGTGGCAGAACTTCTACTGTCACCTTTCCATAGAAGCCAATACAGTGGTACCTCGGGTTAAGTACATAATTCGTTCCGGAGGTCCGTACTTAACCTGAAATTGTTCTTAACCTGAAGCACCACTTTAGCTAATGGGGCCTCCCACTGCTGCCGCACTGCCGGAGCACGATTTCTGTTCTCATCCTGAAGCAAAGTTCTTAACCTGAAGCACTATTTCTGGGTTAGCGGAGTCTGTAACCTGAAGCGTATGTAACCTGAAGCGTATGTAACCCGAGGTACCACTGTATTCAAGTCACCTCTCTTTGTCTCTTGAAACCAGAACTGCTTTATTTGTTACTTAGGCCGTCCAATACAGTGGACACTCAGGTTGAGAACATGATCCGTGCGGGAGGCACATTTGCAACCCGCAGCGTTGTGTCTGCGCATGCGTGGGTTGTGATTTGGCGCTTCTGTGCACGCGCGACCGTCGAAACCCAGAAGTAACCCATTCCGGTACTTCCAGGTTTTGGAGGGTCCATAACCCGTAAAGCACAACCTGAAGCGTCTGTAACCCGAGGTATGACTGTACTAGTGATTATTACACATGTAGATTTGAGGTCCACACTTAAACTGAGGAATATGCCATTGGGTTTTACTGAATGTTCCACATAGTTAGTTCCACTGTTAGTTCCACTGGCATGATGCAACTTCCGTTTTGTATCCTTCCATTGCACATTCCCAAAATCTGCTCTGCAGTGTCCTCCAATCTTCTGGAGATGATTTTGAGAGCACACAGTAGGCTGGAGGGAATGGCTGAGCGAGAAGAAGTTCCACTGCACACACACACAGAAGACCTTTGCACCAGTTAGGTTTCAACACTGGATACTAAAATCTATAATCACAACTGAAAATCCTGATAGGTTAAAAGTCAACTCAAGCATACGCTATAAAGCATATCTCCTATTTTAAACTATGCAATTCTTTAAAATTATAGGTATATTTCTATTGCCGTCTCCTCGCTGTGCATTTTTTGCAAACCAAAGGTGAATTGCATGAACATTTGTATCTATTAACAAGCAAGGCAGTACAAAATTGTTATTTTGTTGCATAAGTAAAGATAGAAAAGCCAATTAAAGTGTAAGACTAAACTGATCGTGCCTGGCAGTTTAAATATTATTATTATTATTTTAAAATCTCTTTATACATACATACATATACATATATACATATATACATATATACATATATACATATATATATATATATATATATATATATATATATATATATATATATGAATGTGATAACCAAAATTACATCAGAAGTCTATCCTAGAATGCTAGCCATACCTGTGCTTTCACATTCCTTTAAATCTCTGTGTAGGTCATAGTAGAGATTTAAACTCACAAGTCCATTACATTCCAGGCAGAGTAAGAGAAGTTATTAAATACAACAGTGCATGTGTTAAAACTTTCAAAACATAAATTATTAGTTACAGAATGGCAGTTTGGCCTTAGTAAAATAATAATTTCAGCAAGTAAGATCCAGCACCTAGACAGCATCTTAAAAAGTAGAGACATCACCTTGCCAACAAAGGTCTGTATAGTAAAAGCTATGGTTTTCCTAGTAGTGATGTATGGAAGTGAGAGCTGGACCATAAAGAAGGCTGATCGCCGAAGAATTGATGCTTTTGAATTATGATGCTGGAGGAGACTCTTGAGAGTCCCATGGACTGCAAGAATATCAAACGTATCCATTCTTAAGGAAATCAGCCCTGAGTGCTCACTGGAAGGACAGATCGTGAAGCTGAGGCTCCAATACTTTGGCCACCTCATGAGAAGAGAAGACTCCCTGGAAAAGACCCTGATGTTGGGGAAGATGGAGGGCACAAGGAGAAGGGGACGACAGAGGACGAGCTGGTTGGATGGTGTTCTCGAAGCTACCAGCATGAGTTTGACCAAACTGCGGGAGGCAGTGGAGGACAGAAGTGCCTGGCGTGCTCTGGTCCATGGGGTCACGAAGAGTCAGACACGACTAAATGACTAAACAACAACAACAAGATCCAGCACAAGCAAGTAACAGACTTCTCCTTCCTGTCCCCCACCCCCACTGGAGACCCCCCAGCACCCCCCAAAAAAATCTAGGGAATGCCTTGAGAGAAAAGAGAAACCAGTCCTGTTGCACTAGCAAATTTCCAATGTACAAGTGGGCAGGCATCATTGGGTGTCACTCAGTGATCTTATAAGGTCCTTGAATGACAAATAGCGGAAAACATATGAACAGTAGGCTGTAAACCACCTCCAGTATCTGCAGGGCTTCCAAATTTGTATTATACTTCTAAGTCATGGCTCTCTCATTGGAAAAAAATGAGTACTGAGTGCATAATGAACATTTGGTGTTTAAGAGATTGTATTACTACTTTCAAAAATGCAAAAACAAAGTCTTTGGGGGAAAAGAGATCGTTCAATCACTGCTTGAAAAGTCACAGGAGTCATAAACACCATATTTTAAGTGAATTTATTTATTAAGTCTAATGATATATAAGCATATATTCTCTGGACAGCTCACAAACCAGTGAGAATAAAATGCAACACTAATATATAACAGTAAACAGCATAAAAATTAGTTCTTACTGACAGCCATTCATATGCCTGGATAGCTCAGTTGATTAGAGCATGGTGCTGGTAATGCAAAGGTTTCAGGTTCGATCCCCATATGGGGCAGCTGCATATTCCTGCATTACAAGGAGTTGGACTAGATGACCCTCGGGGTCCCTTCCAACTCTACAATTCTATAACAACATGGTGATATAATAAAATAGCCAGATTGAGAAGCCCAGATAGCAATCCTTGCAGCTTTAACATATGCCAAAAAAGCTCATTGCAGTGTAGGTCTACAATGTCTTCTGTAAAAATATTCTGTAAAGACTACTGCTTGTTGCTTTGTTATTTTATTAGCAAAAACTAATAAAATTCTTTTACTTTAGGGCAATCCCACCATACATGGAAATAAGCACCAATGGACTACTTAAAATTTCTAACGTGCCTAAAAATCTACCAGGCAGTGCACAAGTGTATGCCAATCTTCCAATGAATAGCTCAAGACTTTTGCTTTTTGTGTTTTCTTCTTACACGTTTTATATATATATATGTTGTTGTTGTTGTTGTTTAGTCATTTAGTCATGTCCGACTCTTCGTGACCCCATGGACCAGAGCACGCCAGGCACTCCTATATATACACACACAGAGACACACACACATATATATCTCCTGTATATTAGGAAGTGGTGATGGTGAAGTTATGAAACAAGAGAAAAAATGAAAGAGTTGAACACAACTCTCAACCATGTTACAGCATGATTAGAAATAACTTTTTGTCCTTCTCCAATAATACGAAAACTTGGGCTCACCCAATGAAATTGACTAGCAATATATTCAGAACAATAGATTTAGATGAAGTACTTTTTCACAGAATACAACACTTATGGAATTCACTGGCACAAGATGTGTTGATGGCCACTGGCTTACATGGCTTTAAAGGGGGCTTAGCAAAATTTGCAAAGAACAAAGTGTTATTAGCCATGACATTTAAATGGGACCTCCAGGTTCAGACACAGCCTGCTGGGTACAATAGTGTAGGAGAACTATTGTCCGTGCCCTGCTTGTGGACTTCCTAGAGACTTCTAGTGCAGTGTTTCCCAACCGGTGTTCCGCGGCACACTAGTGTGCCGTGAGACGTTGGCTGGTGTGCCGTGGGAGGGAGGCGGGCGAGTTGGGCAGTGAGAGGCGGCGGCGGCAAGGATCCGCGTCGAGCCGGGGGCGGCTCCGCGGTGGTGGTGCCGAGGTTTCTCTCTCCATTCTCCCCTCACACACACACACAGGAAATAACACAGGATCAGCTGACAGGACCCAGCCAATGGGGCGGCGGCGGGGCAGCACGTGCAAAAGGGAGGAGCGCGAGACAGCGGACGAGGAGGAGGCCGGCATGTCCGGGCAGCAGCAGCAACAGCAGCAGCAACTCCCGGCGACGGCTCCTCAAGCCCCGGGCAACCCTACTCCCTCACCGGCCTCGGCCGCCCTCCTGCTCCACCCGCCGCCGCCTCCCCTGCCACCGCCGGCCACCTCGGCCCCGCCGCCGCCCCCTCCTCCGCCCGCTATCGCCGCCACCACCACAACAGCCGCCGCCTCAGCTGCCGCCGTCCCTCAGTCCCTCGCTTTGCTGCCTCCTCCCCCCCCACCCCCAAAGCTTGGAGGTTCCCCGGCAAGGGGGAGGGAAAAAAATTGAAAACTTTCACTTTCGTGCGTCCCTCCCGGTGTGACGCTGCACGCTGACGTCACGGGGCTGTAATGGTGGTGTGCCGCGAGATTTTTTTCATCAAACAAGTGTGCCTTTGCCCAAAAAAGGTTGGGAAACACTGTTCTAGTGAGCCAACATGAGAAACAGGGCGCTGCAGCTTTGTTGTGAATGCCTGACATACAGCACAGCTTTACTTTTCCCTACATAAGTGAATTGCATGCTGCAACTGCAACCCATTGACCTTGCCAGATGCAAAATAATGGCCCCCACTGAGTGACTTCAATGGAAGAAACAATAGATTATGGCTGGGAAGGTTATGGAGCCAAGGTCAAACAAGACACCTCCTATGGCATGGGAATTCCAAACATTAGCATTAGTTATCTAGGATGAAGTAATGTCAACATCAACTGAACATCAAATGAAAGAGTTGTGTGAACTAGTAATCTGCTACTAATTTTACCTAAAGATTATTGATTATTAGCACGAGTTGAAAGTAAATGCGATTAGAAATAGAAGTCACTGTTCAGAATTTTAAGAGTAAACAATACTCCCACCTGTAACATATTTTAGTTGAATTCTTTCTGCACTGCACTCTAGCTAAAATTCTGGCATTCCAGCAGGAAAAACAAAATAAACTATTGGATTATATTGCTGGCTTTTGGGCCTTGAAGTTATGAAAACATTCTTGGTATCCAAAGCAACATCTTAATTTAGTGTGCTTGTTTAAAATAAAGATTAAAAAAAATTCTCCTTTAAAATATAAGGTAGCTTCACGAAAGAGAAAGTGTACAACTATCTTCAAAAGACTTTTAAACATATTTATCCCTCTGCACCAGGGCAAGCAACTATTTTTATTAGATCATTTGTACATAACATACAACTGACAGAAGGCAAAATCCAACATTAGTCACACATAGAAAAGACCCATTAAAATCAATGGGCAAGTAACTTAAGACCATTGATTTAAAAGTGTCTATGTAGAGTATGATTGGTTGAATATCACCCAAATAAAATAGAGATCATTATCAAAATACAAATCATAGTATAATAATACCTTTTATTCTGCATTATCCATTACAGAACAGAGTTATTTCACTTTAGGAATACTCCATTTGAGGACTAGCACAAGTATTCCTTCCCTTTAGCACTTTTCCCTTTATGGAGCAATTAAGATGAAAAGCACAAATGCCAGTCCTGACAACAAGTCTTTAATTTGTTGACTAGTGTATTTTGAAGAACTGCACCCTTTTCATTGAGAAATCCCTCTCCCAGATTCTGCTCCTATCTCAGGTATGCAGAGTAATAAATAACTAAGATTCAGGAAAATTCGCAAAAGGTAAATACAAGAGGCAGGCCTAATTCCGATGATTTCTGTAGCTGGCTTTCTGTTTAGGTCAGCTCAACAGCACAGTGCAATTCTATGCATGTTTACTCAGAAATAATCCCTCCCTATACAGCAGGAATGGAGAACCTTTGGCCCTCCACTTCTGACGGGGATCCCAACACCCATCAACCACAGGAATATGGCCAATGCTCAAGAATGATGGAAGCTGGAGTATAGCAACACCAATCCATTCCTGGTATAGAGCTTATATACCTAATTAAGAGTTTGGATTTGATATCCCGCCTTTCACTCCCTTTAAGGAGTCTCAAAGCGGCTAACATTCTCCTTTCCCTTCCTCCCCCACAACAAACACTCTGTGAGGTGAGTGGGGCTGAGAGACTTCAAAGAAGTGTGACTGGCCCAAGGTCACCCAACAGCTGCATGTGGAGGAGCGGAGACGCGAACCCGGTTCCCCAGATTACGTGACTACCACTCATAACCACTACACCACACTGGCTCCAATTTAATTAACATCACAAAAGTTCAAGAGTTAAAGCTTGTATTTTTAATTCAGGAATTACAAAAAAATGAAGTATGCTGATAAATCTTTAAATATGCACATATAGCATATCTCCAAATAAAATTATTTTCAGAAGTTAAAAACCTAACAAATACCTGCCAATCTCAGAGTTTACCATACCATGAATGCTACTAAGGGGGCTCTTTCACGCTGCACATAAACAAACCATGATCCCTAACTTCATATTACATCAAAACCTGGAATTGTAGTTTGGTTCGCTCCTGGCAAACTGAGATCTATAGGTTTGTTCTTGATTTACTAGACATGGTTTACTGGGAGCATAACAAGCCCTGGTTCAGATCTGACCCCCAATAGTAAGCACAGAATTGCTTCCTATACCCAGCCAATTGTGTGATAAGTCAAACCACATATATGTGTATTTGAAAGTGAGCTGACTGGGGGCAGTGGGAGAAATGCTCTCATTCTTCAACAATTGAACTGACAACATACCATTGTGGCCCATCAGGGCCGTCTTTACCCAGGGGTGCAAGGGGTGCGGGGCACCCGGGCACCAAATTCTGGGGGGCGCCAGGAGGGAGAGCAGGGAGAAGTCTCTGGAAAGTCTCACTCGCCAAAGCTGGGAGGAGGGCAAGTGACAAGAAAGAGGGAGAGACAGACAGAAAGAGAATGTGCCTATCTAGCGACAGGAGCTTGCACAGGCTCCGGAAGAAGAACTCGTATATGCGCACTCGCAAGGGTCCTCCTAGTTCCTCTAGAAATAAGGTTACTCTCCCAATGAAAGGCTGCCCGAGATGGCTCTCCCACGCATGCGCATAATTCCCGCCCGTCTCATCTTTCAGACACCTCCCTATGACCGTAAGCGCATGCATGGAGTCTTTACACTGACTCCCAATGCGTTCTTTGTCTTCTTTAAAAAAGCTGGTTTTAAACAAAACACACACACAAAACCTCCTTTTGGAACCGCACAGGCACGAGCACTATTTTTCAAATTATAATAGTGACAGAAGGCATAATAAAAGTTAATTTGGGACCTAAACTGAATTTGGGGGCGCTGGGTGGATCTTTGCACCCCGGCGGCGCATATGCTAAAGACGGCCCTATGGCCCATTCTGAAAAGTGCGCAGTGCCTAAATAACTTGTGCATGGCAAGAGATATATGGATGCAGCAGACAGGAAGGAGTACAGAATTTCAAATGGGCTCTTTCAAAGTATGTGCAATCACACCCTGTCCACATGAAAGATACAGTCCAAGACTGCACAGAGAAGAAAAAACACTCCCAAGTGTGCAAAACATTTTTTCCCCTGCCCTGACCAGTCCTGCAATTCTGGTTTTATGCTAAGGCATTAAATTAGAACCTGAGGGAACTCCCGAAGAGACACGTACTACCTTCAACTTCACAAATATTTTAAAAGGCATTTTGCAGTGTGCACAGTAAGTTTTCTAAGCCGCAAACAAGTGGCCCAAACAAGACTTAATAAAGCCTAATGTAATTGGGTCCTAAAAAAACAGACATGATTAGCTCTGCAGAAAAACAGAAGCCTATAATTACTCTTATTTCATGATGGCTGCGTCAAGAGTCTTTTCAAGTAGAACCAGGAATCCAGCATACAGAACAATGCTTTGACAGACAGACACATCAGGTGTTTGAATTAAAGGACCAAATTACATTTACACACAAGTGGCATAATTGTAGCCAGAGAGTACTTTTAACAGAAGAAGTGCCAGTTTGGGTGGGTTATTGAAGGTTATGGCACTTCAGTAGCAAAGCCACTGATTGTACCATATTGCAAATAAGTAGCCTGCTTTGGAGAAGGTGACAGTAAACAAGATGAACAGGCATCTGAATCCCCCGTGGTTCAGGGGCAGGTGCTAGGGCATTTAAGGGCTGAGAAATGGTTAAAACACCTCTCTCCTGCAGTGCTGTTTCTCTAGTACTCCCAACTGCAGGCTCCCTGAACAGGTTTTTCCTGTTTCAAAAAGGGCCATCAGGCTACCACTACATGCATTTGTGCATAACATGAAGTTCAGCTCTTCTGTTTATGACAAGCAAATGGCACTTGTTTGTTTTTACCATGAAGCATTCTCAAGAAAAAGGACTGGAAACTTTTGCTTGAAACTCACCAGATCGTGATTTAATGATGTTGCTAAACTCATTGCGCCCTCCATCTAGTCCTTCATCCAAAACCTTGGCCATCCTTTTTCCGCCCCAGCTTCAGAATTCCTGAGTAGAATTATTTAAAATCTTTGTCCACACTGCTCACACTCCAGCCTGCTTTTGAATACCTGAAACATAAACACACTCAAATAAATACATGTAAATAGTTCTTCTCAAGCAGGACTTTATAGGTATTGCTGCAACTATTTCAATCCATGCCTCCTCATTTTTAAAACTGTGTAATTAAAAATCCTCATTTTCCACTGCTCCTTTTAAGCCTTGGACTAGTTCCTTATCTTACAGATGCCTGAAGGTCAATTTACTCTGTAATCAGAGTCTATGGGAGGATAGACTCCAGGAGAGGATAAAAAAGGAAGACCTAAGGAGGCTGCTGACAAATTCTAGAACTCGAGCTTTTCAGTACTACCCACTTAATTACATGGTACCATGCTGTGCTTTCAGAGTGCTTTTTAAACTTAGTATCCATGACAGTGTGTGTGTGTATGGGCAAAGGTCAAGCAATATCTAGTAAGTCACAATCAAAATCCAATTAGCCTGTGTTATAAGGTTACTTACAGATTTATTCCATACACAATCAAATGCAATTCAATCCTGTATATGTTTACTCACAAGTCCTTCTGAATTTAGTGGGACTTTGCTTCAGGTAAATGTGCATAGGATTGCATCCTTACACTTTATAAGAGCACAATTCTCATCACCGCCTGCCACTTTAAAGAAATCCTGGCCCACAGACTAGAACACAGCTTGGGAGTGGCTGGGTTGACTTCCTTATTTATGTGGAAGGAAACAGTTTTCCAGCTGTTCCAAAGCCTGCCTGGATGAGACTGGTTAGCTCTCCGAATGCTACAGGGAGGAGGAAGAGTTATTTACCTCTTATATAGTTTAGCCATATAACATTTTAGGTGGAAGACAATGAAGTCTCTCAACTTGAACCCTGTCTATTTTCTAACTTTTATTTCCTACAAAAAAGGAGATAATGATACTAATCTACTAAAGCCTCAATGCACTATTAATACATTTTCCCACCATTCCCCAAGGGCTTAGAATTGTTTACAATATATCATCATTTTATTTGTATTACAGCCACCTTCTAAGGTTCAATGGAGCTGAGAGATGGAATTTGCTGTAGGCCATCATGCAAGCAATAAGATAAAAAGAGGATATGGACTTCAGCTTTCCAACAGTATCACTCCATGAGTCTATTGGGGGAAAGGAAAGAGACCAAATTATGTCATGAGTCTTGAGATGAGGAAATCTGCTCAGACTTTCACTCAACATGTGAGTGCTTGAATTGCCAGGTACAACTGTCAAAGTCAAGTTTCACACGTAGAATGAGTTTGGATTCCATCCAGCCCAAACTCTCAGCCCTTCCCAGCTGTCCACACACACTATATGCACACATAAGCAACCACAGCATACATAATCAGTTCATATTCTAGTTGCCTTTCAAAGGTACTTTTGCTACAATGACTTCTGCCCAGAAAATATTCTAGACCCCTTGCCTCAGAATCTGCTCGTATGCCAAGTCCACACATCTTTCCAGATATTGCACACATTAATCTCAAGGGAAACGGCCAGCCCAATTCAGCCCTTTCTGTAGAACCCTGAGCTTGCCTGAAGCAGGACAGCCAACACCTGCTCTCATCACATTCTGCTTCAAAGCAAAGCAAGCAAGGGGGTTTTTTAATTAGAAACAAATCCAAGTAAGTTAAAAACAACAACAACAGAAGTGAGGTCACTGTTCTCTTGCCTTAAAATAACCAGTGACTATTCCACAAGCTACTACATATGTGTCTGGAGGGAGTGTAAGGAAGATAAGCAAGAAGGTGGCAGCTGCCTTCCACCTCAAGTGGAAGCAACAGGTGGTTTCCTCTACTCATTTTACCCACCAATGCCTCCATGCATAGGTGGGCACAACCAGGGCCATCAAACCCACTAGCACAGGAAAAGAATTAACTCTAGCCTAAGCCGCCTTTGATTCCCTTTCCACAAAATGCATGCAGGTAGTGAAATTCGTATCTCCGAAAAGCTAATGAGAAATTTGTGTTTCATAGAAGCTTTGAGTGCACCTAGAACTCCAAAGGTGAGCGAGACAAGCGACCATTTTGCGGAGCTTTTAAACCTGTACCTGCTCTTTTGGGAAGGAGGAGGCAAAAGCGGTTAAAGACAGTGGCGCACACTTTCAGCAATTAAAGCCTCCTTGCATTTCAAGCATCCTACCACTGACAATCTAGCTGGGCACCCAGACCCACGCTCCAAATCGAATGGAAGGCTTTTCCTATATTATCAACCCATTCCAAAGAAGTTATCCGATGAAGCGGCCTCTCCGCCTCCAAAGCCTATGGCACACGACAAATTTGCCAACTCTTTTTCAAGTGCTACTCTTTTCTTCTGGAAATAGATTGGTGAGTCCACTGATGCCACGTGTAGCGTAAGAAAAGCAGGAGGAGCACCAAGGAATTGGGTGATCCTCTTCGTTTCCCATAAGGGGTGGTGGAGAGAGAGAGAGAAGGGGCTTTGCTACGACCTACGAGTCAGACTCCAATCCCCACGTGCATCCAGCTTCTTTGCAGAGTTTTGTCCCCAGCTGACTGCTCGTTTCCTGAGAAGAACTGCAACCCCACACCAGGCTTTGAAACTCTTGTCTGTGGTCTCCAATCCACCAGGATCACGGGGGGAGACGAAAGAGAGCGAGAGAGCGCTTCTTGGGCTGCTGCCCTTTTGTCCTCCCCTGCGCGGAATCGCATTACGCTCTTCGGCGTCGTCAATTATTCACCAGCTTACCTGCTGGAAAGAAGCAGGAGGAGGAGAGAAGCGCCGGCCAGATCCGCTGCTGCCCCGGCCAAGTCAAATCACAGGCTCCATTCCGCGCAGGGCTGCTGCTTTCTCTCCCTCTCAGAGGGACAAAAGTAAAATGAAACCCAGCGCCGACAGCCTGAAGAAGTTGCTAAAGCAAAACTAAACAAAACCCCCTCGGACCAAAAGAAAGTTTCGGCGTCCCAACTGCTCGCTCCGCGCCCCGAGGCTGCCTCTCGCTCCGCTCCTTGAGGCAGCCTCTCCCACCACCGCCCCCTCAGGGCGGACCCTCCCTCACGCCCTCCTTCCCTCCCCGCCTCGGCTCCTCCTGGGGCCCCCGGGATTCCTCACTCGCTAGCAGGGGAGGACGCGGCTGCGAAGGGCGGGCGATACAGCCAGCCTGCCTCGCCTCTCGCCTCAGCCACTTGGGCAGCCTGAGCCCCTCCTGCAACCAGGAGTTTGCACGACGCCGCCGCCTGGACAGGGACTCTCTCAGCGAACTTTTTTTCGCGGCGCCTGGAACTTTGTTCCTGGAACGCGCGCGCGCGCAGCCACTCGCTCTGCCTCCCTCCCTCCTTCCTTCCCTCGTCGGAGCTGCAGCGCAGGCAGCGCCACACTCTAGCGCTGGGAACGCGGCGTGGCAGTGTCACGTGGCCTGCCGGCCTGCCAATCAACTCGGACCCCCTTTCCTGTGCCTGGGGCGCCCTGCCGAGCGTGGGACTCTTCGACAGGAGGGCTCAGAGTTCGAGTCCCGCTTGGGGCAGAAGATGCCTGCATTGCAGGGGGTTGGGCTAGATGACCCTGGTGGTGTCCCACCCTCCCAACGCTACAGTTTTATGATTCTAGGACCGCACTCGCCCAGTGAGGTCGGTGTGTCACCTGCTACCCCGTCAGAGGAGAAACTCAAGATTGCCCAGAGCTGGAATCCTTTGCTGCCTTTCCCTTAAAGGCACACCCCACCCCAAAGTTAAACTAAGAAATTGTGCAGCCAGATCATAGACTAGCTTGCTCGGAAATAAGTGTCTCACTGTGCTGGAGAGGGGATTCAGTCCATAGTTGGGCGTGTTTAGGATTGAGGCACAGAACTGGCATGTGCCATCGTGGGAGGCCACAGTCCTATGAACGCTTGCTTACCAAAGAGTAAAGCCCCACTGAGCACAGTGGGCCTTGTTTTCGAGGAAGCATGCATGGATCACAGCCACCGTGAGAGTTTACCTTGCAAAACCTTTGCTTGAAACACCAGATGCCCTTGTGCTTGCATATATATATATATATATATATGCAGGTTTTGGTGTCCTCGGGTGTCTTCCCGTGTAAAAGTTGGGGTGTCTAGGCGACGTTTCGACGAGGTCTCACTCGTCATCTTCAGGCTGGTGCTTTCGGCTTCTTGTTACTGGAACAGAGCGGGATCTCAGTGTTTGAGTTCCTATAAATACTGTAGAGGGGTGTGGTGTATTGCCTCAAAAGTTCTGGGCAGAGGGGAAGTTCCCAGGCTAGTGTTCTTTTCTTCTTTTGTTCCTTAATTACTTGAGGGATATCTTGAGTGATTTCTTGAGTGATATTCTGAGTACCACTTAGGTGGGTCATTAGGTGTGGATTAGTTGCTAAAGCCTTCGTGTCTTGACCTCTTGAATTTGTGAAGAGTTTTTCTGGGAAGATGGCTGTACTGCACTTAGTTGTGCTTTGGCTTGGCTTCGTGTATAGGGGCGAGCTGTGGTTTTGTGCCCTGTGCCAGCCAGATCTGTGTAGGGATTGCAGGGGGGTGCAGCATCCGGAGGTGCCACTATGGTTTGGTTACTGGATGGTGTCTGTAATTTATCTGTGGAGAGGGTCTGGGTTTGGGTCTGGTGTGGTTGATTGGTGGTGGCGTTCTGTGTGCCTCTGGATCTGGTGTCGGTTTTTGTGGGGAGGGCTAATTTCCAGATGTCTGGCAGGCGGGACGTGTCGTCACGCTTGTTCATGTTGTGAGGGTGTTTCTCTATCTCGATGGCTTCCATGATTATTCTCTTGTGGTGATGTTCCATGTTAAAGAGCAATTTGGAATCTGCAAAATTAATTTCGTGTCCTGTTTCTTTCATGTGTTGGAAAAGAGAGGAAGATTTTTCTTCTTTTTTGACGGCATTCTTGTGTTCTGCGATCCGTGCATTTATTCGTCTGTTTGTTTGTCCAATGTACGTGGCTGGGCAGACTTTGCAGGGTATTTCATAGACCCCTTGGTTTTCCAACTGGATTTTATCTTTGGGGTTTCTGAGGATATTGGCTATTTTTTGGTTGGTGCAAAAGGCTGTTTTGATATTGTGTTTATGGAGGATTTTGCTAATTTTATCTGTAGTGCCCTTGATATAAGGAAGGAGGGCCATGCCATTGTTTTCTTCCGTGTCTTGGTTTTTGGGGGGTGTTTCTTTTTGGATTAGCTTCTTAACCCTGTTTTGCTGGTATCCATTGGCGATTAACACATTTGAGAGATTCTGTAACTCAGTTGTCAAGTGGTCTTTGTCAGCCAGGCGTTTGGTTCTGGAGATGAGGGTCTTGGCTACGGAGTTTATTTGTGCAGGGTGGTGGTGTGATTGAGCATGTAAGTAGCGGTTGGTGTGTGTTTTTTTCCGGTAGATAGTGTGTCCTAGGGAGCCATCAGGTTTTTTGTAGATTAGGACGTCAAGGAAGGGAAGCTGGTTGTTGGCTTCTATTTCCATAGTGAATTGTATTTTGGGGTGTAGGCTGTTGAGATGTGTGAGGAAGCTATCTAGTTTTTCTTTCCCGTGTGGCCAAATTACAAAGGTGTCGTCAACATATCTGAGCCAAAGTTTGGGTTTGTGTTCTGACTTGTCTAAAGCATTGGTTTCAAAGTGTTCCATGTACAGATTTGCGATGACCGGTGAGAGGGGTGATCCCATAGGTGCTCCTTCTATCTGTTTGTATCTTTGTCCATTGTGGATGAAGTACGTGTTGGTTAGGCAGTGGTTGGTCAGGTCCAGGATGTATTCGGGGGGATTGTATTTGTTTTGAATGGCTGTCAAGGCTTCATTAATGGGCACTTGTGTGAAGAGAGATACACAAGTGCCCATTAATGAAGCCTTGACAGCCATTCAAAACAAATACAATCCCCCCGAATACATCCTGGACCTGACCAACCACTGCCTAACCAACACGTACTTCATCCACAATGGACAAAGATACAAACAGATAGAAGGAGCACCTATGGGATCACCCCTCTCACCGGTCATCGCAAATCTGTACATGGAACACTTTGAAACCAATGCTTTAGACAAGTCAGAACACAAACCCAAACTTTGGCTCAGATATGTTGACGACACCTTTGTAATTTGGCCACACGGGAAAGAAAAACTAGATAGCTTCCTCACACATCTCAACAGCCTACACCCCAAAATACAATTCACTATGGAAATAGAAGCCAACAACCAGCTTCCCTTCCTTGACGTCCTAATCTACAAAAAACCTGATGGCTCCCTAGGACACACTATCTACCGGAAAAAAACACACACCAACCGCTACTTACATGCTCAATCACACCACCACCCTGCACAAATAAACTCCGTAGCCAAGACCCTCATCTCCAGAACCAAACGCCTGGCTGACAAAGACCACTTGACAACTGAGTTACAGAATCTCTCAAATGTGTTAATCGCCAATGGATACCAGCAAAACAGGGTTAAGAAGCTAATCCAAAAAGAAACACCCCCCAAAAACCAAGACACGGAAGAAAACAATGGCATGGCCCTCCTTCCTTATATCAAGGGCACTACAGATAAAATTAGCAAAATCCTCCATAAACACAATATCAAAACAGCCTTTTGCACCAACCAAAAAATAGCCAATATCCTCAGAAACCCCAAAGATAAAATCCAGTTGGAAAACCAAGGGGTCTATGAAATACCCTGCAAAGTCTGCCCAGCCACGTACATTGGACAAACAAACAGACGAATAAATGCACGGATCGCAGAACACAAGAATGCCGTCAAAAAAGAAGAAAAATCTTCCTCTCTTTTCCAACACATGAAAGAAACAGGACACGAAATTAATTTTGCAGATTCCAAATTGCTCTTTAACATGGAACATCACCACAAGAGAATAATCATGGAAGCCATCGAGATAGAGAAACACCCTCACAACATGAACAAGCGTGACGACACGTCCCGCCTGCCAGACATCTGGAAATTAGCCCTCCCCACAAAAACCGACACCAGATCCAGAGGCACACAGAACGCCACCACCAATCAACCACACCAGACCCAAACCCAGACCCTCTCCACAGATAAATTACAGACACCATCCAGTAACCAAACCATAGTGGCACCTCCGGATGCTGCACCCCCCTGCAATCCCTACACAGATCTGGCTGGCACAGGGCACAAAACCACAGCTCGCCCCTATACACGAAGCCAAGCCAAAGCACAACTAAGTGCAGTACAGCCATCTTCCCAGAAAAACTCTTCACAAATTCAAGAGGTCAAGACACGAAGGCTTTAGCAACTAATCCACACCTAATGACCCACCTAAGTGGTACTCAGAATATCACTCAAGAAATCACTCAAGATATCCCTCAAGTAATTAAGGAACAAAAGAAGAAAAGAACACTAGCCTGGGAACTTCCCCTCTGCCCAGAACTTTTGAGGCAATACACCACACCCCTCTACAGTATTTATAGGAACTCAAACACTGAGATCCCGCTCTGTTCCAGTAACAAGAAGCCGAAAGCACCAGCCTGAAGATGACGAGTGAGACCTCGTCGAAACGTCGCCTAGACACCCCAACTTTTACACGGGAAGACACCCGAGGACACCAAAACCTGCATTCCTGTACCCGTGAAAATCTACGAAAACAAATATATATATATATATATATATATATATCCTGCCTTTCTCCCAGGTGGCTCACAGCATGAATTAAAACAAATACAGCTAAAACACACACAATCTATGTATATACATTTTTTAAAGAAACAAATAAATAAATAACTATTAATAACAGCACTGAAAACACTGAAAACCATTTAAAAAGGAGGAAGAATGAGTAGCTGATATATAATAATTGGACAAATGAGAGCCAACAGAGTGTTCAATAATTGTCCTATCAAAACTTGATATTTTGAATCCTCCTGTCAGAGGAAACCACTAACCAAGGCCTATAACCACAGCTACATTGTAGCAACTGAAAGTTACTGTCTGCCCATGGTAAATTTAGTAATACAAAGTAGCAGACTTCATTTCCTAATGTTACTGTTGTTTACTACAACTTTTCAAAACACATTTTACAAAGTTTGCAGTAGCAATTACATTGGCAGAAAATCTAAGTTGCCGGCTTCTGTGCTATTTGTTTGTTTTATCATTATATAAACCCCACCCCTCATTTAACAATCCTGGGGTGGGTTACACATAAATTCAGCCGCAACATTATTCAATACAATATAGAATAACTGTTCTAAATGGGGTTGCACTTAAAGGAACAGGTACACAGTTTAGGAGTGCTCTTGAAACTGTGGAGGCCCAAGCTGGATAAAATGCTGAAGAATGCCTCTCACCAGCTTTGGCTGGTGCATCAGCTGCACCCTCCCAAAATCTGTTCCAGAGTGCTGGGGGAACTCTTAGAAAATGTTCAGGGGGAGGAAAGGCGGAGGACATTCTATGGTGCAAGGGAAAATTCTTGTTTGTTTGTTTTTTTAAAAAAAAATTATTGGTTTTACAAAATATTTTAAACAATACAAACAAATAAAAAGACATACAAACATGTATAATTTCATAACCTTTTTTTCATATCCCTCACTTCTCGGACTCCCCCAAACCTCCCCTTCCTACATCCCAATTTCCAAAATTATTTCAGCAAATTCTAAATAATTTTATCAAATATATTTCTTCTTATTCTTCTTTAACTTAATCTTATGTCGCTGTAATCTCCTTTTCTTTCTCAAAACCTCGACATTTTAGCATTCATCAATTTTATAATAGTTCTTAAGATAGATTTTAAATTTCTTCCAATCTTCTTCCGCCGTCTCTTTCCCCTGATCATGGATTCTGCCAGTCATCTCAGCCAGTGTCATATAGTCCATCACCTTCATCTGCCAAGGGAAAATTCTTGTGGTCACCGAACGAGAGACTTAGTGCTATGTTGGATTCCACCGCATGAGCTTTTCAAGGCTCAGATGAATTCTATGGAATCAAACTTTTATCCAGATTTATTCAGAAAGTGATGTGTGTACATGCACACTTTCTCTTTCAGTTTCTTGGGAAGAAGAGATACTGATATGAGAGTAGTATGCTGTGGGGGTGACACCCACAGGACTCACTCAAAAATCTGCAGGTATCTATGGGCCTGAAAAGGCTGGTGACACCTGCCTTGCAAATACTCACCTGTTCTGGCATCTTGTCTGTAATACAGTACTGTATCTTGTTTTTATTAGACTTAAATCTGTAAGAACTAGACCTCATTGACTCATCTACACATAATGAAATGCAGTGTTCAGTATTTTGAATTGTTTAAAGCACGTTGTAAGATCTGCCAGCATTTGAAAAGAAGAAGCATAATAACATTTACAGACAAGATATGTACATGTTGTTGTTTATGCCCATTTTCTATGTGGAAATGTAAGTTTTAAACATGAATCTATTGTTCTGTACAAACGCAATTTGAACATGTAACTAAAACTGAATTGTAATCCAGCAGTGTGTAGTGATAGAGCAGTATCAAGATAGAAACATCAGTGTCTTGAACAGTGACTGATTTGTTTTCCCAAAGAGAAGGAAACTTGTTTTGCTGAATTGCACAAATTAGGCATTTACCCTACTAAAACCTGCTCAGTGCTGCACTTAGGAACATAATAAACTTCCTTACATTGAGCCATCACTGGTCCATCCAGCAGATCTCCAGGGATCCTTCCCAATCCTACCTGTTAATGCCAAAGATTCAACTTGGGATCTTCAGCATACCATTGAGCCACTACTCTTCTTTATTACCAGGGAACCCTTGAGGGCATTGTATCAGCCTCCAGCAATTGTAAGAATAGCATAAATGTTTAAGAAGCTATGGTACATATTAAACATACAGTGGTACCTCGGGTTAAAAACTTAATTCGTTCCGGAGGTCCATTCTTAACCTGAAGCACCACTTTAGGTAATGGGGCCTCCTGCTGCCACCGTGCCGCTGGAGCATGCTTTCTGTTCTCATCCTGAAGCAAAGTTCTTAACCCAAGGTACTATTTCTGGGTTAGCGGAGTCTGTAACCTGAATCATCTGTAACCCAAGGTACCACTGTAGAGCAATAATGTCCCCCAATCACGTTGTGTTCCAATTTATACTAGAACCAGTTTATACTGTGCCTCAACCCTAAACTTTGCCCTCTCACCAGTGGCAAATATAAGAACATAGGAAGATGTCTGATACAGAGTCAGAACATTGGCCTACCTTGCTCAGCATCATCTAGTAGTCTGATGGACAGCGGCTCTTCGGGATTTCAGAAAGGTTTATTCCAGCCCTAACTGGAAATGTCATGGATTGAGCTTGGGACCTTCTGTGGGCAAAGCAGTTTTTCCAAGAACTGGCCTTTGGCCTTTCTCCTATATGTGTAACAAAATCCAACTGATTATTTTGAAATGAAATGCTGAGATGCTGAGTGGCAAGCAGGGAGGGGTGGGTGGCTACTGGAATTTGCTGTTTCTGTGCTTTAAATTGACATATTTTCTGCTCTGAGTCCCTCCTCAAAACTACTCCCCTTCCTGCAGGAAGCCTACACTGGGCAAAGTAGCTGGGAAGTTTTGAGTGGGAAAATGGCAGCTAGTTCCTCTTGTCCCCTAGCCAGATTCTCTACTCAAAATGAAGCTGTCCAAAGACTGGTTTCATTACATTTCATATGTTAACTGTGGGAGCCTCTATGTTAGGAGCCTATTTGTAACATGCATTTGCACCTCAGCCGACAACCCCTTGGATTATTTTTAAAGGATTCCTTAAGCTCTAATGACACCCCTGGAGTGATTTGTTATCTTTGTAAAAGATAACAAGCCCCTTAAGAACATTGTATAGAAATTCCCTTAATGAGCAGTTATAACCACCACCAGTTTGCCTTCCTGTCAAAAGCTTCTTAACAAGGTGGATAATTTCAACTGGCAACAATAACACTTCTCTTTAGAAAGCAAGCTTTTGTTCAGTACTATAAATGCAAGTTTTGTTCCATTGCATTTTATTGTTCTGTTAGCTTCACACCTGTTTTGTGCTCAGTTTGGTATGAGTTATGTGTTACACTGCATATATAACTATTCCACTGAAAAAATGCCATCTGTCTCTTGTTTAACTGGGAAAAGAAATTGTGCTCATTCAGTGGTTCTTGTAACCCTTATATAAAACAAATAAAATTGCCTTGATCAGACTCTGAAGTAACTGGAGTTTAAACTAACATATTGAATCACACCTATTTTGCAGATCATTAGTGTATCTGACTGCACCAGTTAATAATTATTGTTGTTAGGATGGAAAGCTGAAAATTAAAAGAACCAGATAAACCAGAGAAGATTACAATCCACATTACCAGTCAACTTGTGTGCACATGCGTGCACACAAACACACCTTCAGTTTATTTTCTTATGGAGATATGATGAAAAACATGTGCAGGTTGTATTTGCTCAATAAAAAACCAAACATGTTAATGTTCTAGCCAATTAGCTTAAATGTACTTGGATGTCTGATTGGCAAGCATTGGTACTTAATAAGCAGTGTTGGAATGTTTAATGAAAAAATAGTATGATAGTAAGCATATTAGACTACTTGTAAATGGGTATTAGACTGCTCAAAATCTACTTTTAAATACACACCCCAACAACATTTATGGCCGTAAGCATGACTGGGAGTCGGGGTGGGTCCCATGGGGGGCACACATAAGCTGCTTTCTCATTCCTAAGCCACTGACTCAGTTTTTGTTTTGTGCTTTGTTTGGACCAAGAGATGGAGAATTAACCTAGTCCCTGTCACTTCCTTCTCCAGTGGGTTAGCTGAAAAGGCACAGGAATGTGGCAGGGGGAAGGAATGTTAGCAGTTTACCTACTCCAGATAAAGAGAGTCACACATGTAAAGAGTTTTCTGTGCAGATTGCACACATTACTTATTGTTCCAAACCTTTTACCGTCAGTTAACATACACAAAGCATCGACAAGCATGTACAATTTTTTACTATGGAAAAAAAAAAGGAAAATAACACAACAGCAGCATTTGGGACTTTTTAGTTAAGAGGAAAGACAAGTAAGACGCAACATGATAGAAGTTCCTAAAATGATGCATGACATGGATAAAATGGACAGAGAGAAGTTATTCTCCCTCTGTCATAACACTAGAACTAAGGGACATCACAAAAGCTGAATGTTGGAAGATTCAGGGCAGACAAATGAAAGTTTTTCTTCATACAGCAAATATGGAACTTGCTCCCACAGGAGGCAGTGATGCCTTTAAGAGAGGATTAGACCATGGGTTGGCAAACTAAGGTCCGCGGGCTGGATCAGGCCCAATTGCCTTCTATATCTGGCCCACAGATGGTCCGGGAATAAGCGTGTGGATTGCCAGTGCACACATTCTTCCCTCTCACACGGTGCTGGCGCCTCCTCCCTCCCCCCTCCTGGCTTCTCCCTGCCCTGCCTAGAGGAGGTAGGAGGCTGGGCTTTGTTGGTGCCAGCCCCTCTGTGGAGCCCTTTCGCACACTGCTCATCGTCCCTCCATCGCTGCCGCCAGTCCCTGCTACTTGCAAGACACAGGAGTCATAGCTGGTTGAGCACCCTTCTCAAGTGGCCAACATTTAAAGCAGTCCATCTCCAGAACCCTTTCACACGCCACTCATCGTCCCTTGTTCATCCCCCCCCCCAAATATAGTCCAGCCCCCCACAAGATCTGAGGGACAGTGGACTGGCCCCCTGCTGAAAAATTTTGAGGACCCCTGGATTAGACAAATTCATGGAGATAAAAGGCTATCAGTGGCTACTATGCTCTGCCTCAGAAGCAGGCTGCTTCTCTAGGGTTCGAGACACTATTTTTCAGAATACAGTGGTACCTCTGGTTGCAAACGGGATCCGTTCTAGAACCCCGTTCGCAACATGAGCAGAATGCAGCCCGCATCTGTGCATGCGCGGGTCGCAATTTGCCACTTCTGAGCATGAGTGTGACATCATTTTGAGCGTCTGCGCATGTGCGAGCGGCAAAACCCGGAAGTAACCCTTTCCGGTACTTCCGGGTCACCGCGGGATGCAACCTGAAAAGATTTAACCTGAAGCAAACGTAACAAGAGGTATGACTGTACCAGTTGTTGGAAACTGCAGAAAGGGACAATGCTTTGTACACAGTTCCTGCTTGCAGGTTTCCCATACGCATCTGGCTAACCACTGTGAGAACAGGCTGCTGGACTAGATGGGCCATTGGTCTGATCCAGCAGGCTCTTTGTATGTTCTTAAATGTTGCAGTCAGTTCTACCGTTCCTCTGATAACTGCATTCCAGGGTAAAGCACAGCAGCTTATTCTGATGGATGCAGCACTGAGGAGCTTCTCAGCTTGCAGCTTTTTAAGGAAGATAACAAATCTCTCCAGGAGGGTTGTTAGAGGTTAAGGAATGCCAACTTAGTCCAACATCATCTGGAAGGCCACAGGTTAGCCACCCCTCCTATACTCAATTCCACATGGTTTGGCATTAATTAAAAATATTACCACCCATGTGGCTGCCCCTTCAGGACAGGGTTAGATGAGATTCAGAGGCTTGTGATAACCTGCGCGAGTGCTTTGCCTGTTCAGCATCTCATATTGTTCAGCTCTGACGAAGAACCACAACTCTGTTAAAGAACTTCTAATTCTAGCAGAGGTTTGGCAGCCTCTGAGCCTTCCTCCCTTCAGATATCTTTTGAAAACTTCTTTTTGTTTACACAGGCCTTTGCAACATGATCCCCCCCCCTTTTAACCAAGCAGTATTTACTGATATTATTTGTTTGATTACAGTTATATCCCACTTTTCCTCCAAGGAAGCTGGAGGTGGCCTACATAGTTCTCCTCAACATTTTATCCTCACAACAACCCTGTGAGGTAAGGTTAGCCTATGAGTGTCGGCTCAAGGTCATCACAGATGTTTTTAATGATTTTTTATGGTTCCTTTGTTGGTTTTATCTTTATACACAGTATTTTATGAAAGAGCAGACTATGAATTTGTAAATAAATAAAAACAAATAAAATAAAAACTTCGACTGACTTATAATAGAATTGGAAAGTATTATAATAGCAATTAGCTGCACCTAGCCAGTAGGTGTCACTCTTCTAAACACATTTGATACTGTGTTGCCTTATTGAGAGGATGCGTTTCAGGGTGGAATTAAGAATTTACCGCCAACTTACCTCAATATTTTGCCATTCGCTCATCACCATTAAATCATCACGAAGTGTGTTAGCCAGATGGGCTCAGCCAGATGGGGGGGGTACAGATAATAAATTATTATTATTAAATTATTATTAGCTGACCAGCTTCCCATTGTGATATGTAATAGAGCAACTGGATCGTCACCACACCTACTTGTGACCTACATTTTACAATTCACTTATTTTTGTCTGCTGTTGCCCTTATCATTTGTGTGATTATTATGTCCCTACTGTGGCTTCGTTACTCTGCATTTGGCACTGATTTTTTTTGTAACAGAATCGTTAACATGTTATATATCTTGTAATTAACGTTATATAACCAGTTGGGCTTCTTCATTTTTTGCTTGTTGGCTGTGAGCTCTCTCTCTCCCCGCGAGAATTATTCTCTGTTGTCAGCTTGAAAATGCAGATTTCTGTACAAATAAAGGTGGCATCCGTGAAGAAGAGTTTTCTTTGGATCTTAGGAAGGTTTGGACCCCGTTTCCAGAACAGAGAAGTGCAAGTCCACAAAATTATACCGACGCACTAGTAGATTCTACACAAATCTTTTTCCCCCATGCACTCTATAACGATTTTTTTTACGTGCAAATGCTGCTTATTTGCTTTCATTCTTGTTGCAGGGCAGCACGTGCCATTTAAGTTTTGCGAAAAATATTTAGCAGATCTCCGGCTTTAATCTCTTGTTCGCATGGACTGATGGAAGTTATATTTGCACGGAGACCCAGTTAAAATTAAATGCACTAAACGGCGGCGCTTCCCTCCCATGATTCCTAATAACATGCATCCTTTGCACACCTTCCTTTCAGGTTAGCTCTGCTGCACAGGCGCGGAAGCGGCTCTCGGCTCTCGTCCCTCCCGGGCAACTGCTCAGTCCCAGCGGCCGCCGTAAAGAGGCTGAAGCTGCCCAGGAGGTTTCCCCCTGTTTACGTGCTTCCTCCTTTTTAATTTACCGAGAGCCGGAGAGTAAAAAAACCAACTACCAGGAGTGGGGTTCGAACCCACGCGGACATGCGTCCATTGGATCTTAAGTCCAACGCCTTAACCACTCGGCCATCCTGGTGCGGTTACAAGCCCTGCACGCGGGCACTCCTATATAGAACAACAGGCTCTGCAGCTCGGTGCGTTCGACCCGTCGCTGCTCCTTCCCCAGCCGCGGTCCCGGCGGCCCCACCTTGAGAGCGAGGGGGGAAGAGAACGCTCGGCAGCTGCAAAACAGCTTCCCCTTGCCGCTCTCCCCTCTCGCCTGCTTTTCGAGCATTCTTGAATCCGAGCGCGGGAGGGCGCAGGAAGCGAAGGAAGGAGCGGGCGGAACCCGGATTACCAGAAGTTAAGAGGGGGGAAATGAAAGGAAGAGACGCGAGCGGGCGGTGATCCGCGTCACAGACCACTTGGAGTGTATTTCCTCGCCCCTCATATGGGAAACGAATAATATTTTAAGACTTTAAAAATATTTTAAGTGGTTGTGCCGGTTCAGCATTTAAGCTGAGGTAGATAAACTCCTACTCACGAGGAAGCCTATTGCAAAGCAGGGCTGTCAAACCGATAAAAACAAAGAAGAATGAGTTCATTTGTTGAAGATGCGTTTATATGCAAAACCTACAGCTTTCTGTCTCCAAAGAAGCGGTTTGTGTATAGATCATGCGGAGCAATGTGGGTACAAATCCCCAAAACACTACTGTATGTACTTGGAGCCTCAGCAGTATAAAAACAATTGCGATCCTCGAAACAAGATCAAGAAGGGACAAGAAGAGAAGCAAGCAGCCTAAACTTTCTAGGAATCAGCAACGTGGGGGGGGGGGAGCTGCTCTTGCCCCAATGTCCTGCTTGGGGTCTTCCCAGTTTGCAGGGGCAGGTCCAAGAAATTTGGGCACCTGAGACGAACCACTAAATAGCGGTCCCTCCCTCGCTGCCAAGGAAGAAAGGAGGGAATGAAGACCTGTGTTGGGATCTGCTGCCCCTGTGGATCCTGTGCTGCATCCCGAGTCGATTACTGTACTTCACCTGCTGGTTTGGTGGAATCTCCTGCCTCTAAGGGAAGGGAGTGCCATAACTGGGGGGCAACTAGGGAAATGGTCCTGCTCAAGAAGCACATCCCTCAAGCTGCTGTCATTAGTGGAATCATTAAAAAAAACAAAAAACTCATCTCATCTGTAAAAATATAAAATTCTTAGAAAAATGAGTTAAGGTCCAAAGATCAGCTCAGCCAAGCCAAAGCAGCTTTTCTCAACATCAGGTCGCTATCAGTAGCTGCATGCACACCACACAAGGGCATTTCCCACCAAACAAAGAATTATGGGAACTGTACCTGATTAAGGGTGCAGAGAACTATTGCGCTGTGAGGGGCAAACTACAGTTCACAGTATTTTTGGTGTGTTTATGTGTGCACACTTTAAATGTTAATGTCATACAACAAACTGCTTTTGAAACAAGAGACTTCGAAAAGCAGCTTATTTGCAATTTGGCATGTGAAGGATGCCTCTCAAAAATAAAAAGGTGAAACAAAAAAAGGGATACCAGGCATACTTAAGCCCTTTGGTGCACTTAGAAAGGCTCTCTGTATATCTGCCTTTCTAGGTGTGTATCTGAGCATGTGGGAAGGTAGCAATTTATTAAAAAATATCCTATGGACAAGGGAGAATTAATGGAGATACAAGAAGCCTACTACCCATATTAAGCAACAGTGTGGATGAGCCTTGTTTTGTCATGTAATAACTCCATGCATGTTTAATCAAAAAAAGGGGCTGCAATCCTATTCACACTTTCCTGGAAGACTTCTGATGCACTGTGTTAAAAACTTTTATCAGTTTAATTCTGATTAACCTGAAATAATAGCTACCAATAATCCTGTCTTCACAATGTAGCTAGCATGGTTTAGAATCTCATTCCACCAATAAGAGCTTACTGAAAGACTGGAGGAAACGCACTGTTCCATTACCCCCAAACCATGTTGAATTAACCACAGATTGATTAAACTTAAATGTGCTTTTGGTGTGTTTAAACTGTACCTAATTTGCATTATATATTTTAATATGCATAAAGCTTAATGAGGCCAGAAATTTATTTGAAGTGGCCTGCCATTCATTGAGTGTTTTAAAAAGAAAAAAAAAGAAAAAGATTGTTGTCTCTTTTTTTCTTGATTTTGAAGGG
This sequence comes from Podarcis liolepis, assembly GCF_965112155.1. NCBI lineage: Eukaryota > Metazoa > Chordata > Lepidosauria > Squamata > Lacertidae > Podarcis > Podarcis liolepis. The sequence goes on along the minus strand of NC_139557.1, from coordinate 65,158,111 downwards.
TAAAAAAAAGAAAAGAGTTGTGGTGCAATGCATTTCCTGGCAAAACTGTGGTTTTGTTAAGGAAACTAAGAACCGTTTAGAAGTGACCTTAAAGTACTGCAGTAATGAAAAGGCCTTCAGTTCATCAGTAAGCAAATGGAAAAAGCAAACCACCTAGTTTCTTAAAACAAATGGCCCTTAAACAGTTGCTGGCACTTTAGCTTTATATTCATCTGTTTGCTCCCAACTTTATTAAAATTAAAGACTAAAATACAGGTTTCCAGAATGCATCATTATTCTGTAAATTGTAAACAGCTTCTCTGTGGCCAAGAAATCCTAAATAAAATATTATTATTATTATTTATTAAATTTGTCAGTCATTCCTTTTTGTTCAAGGCAACCCAAAGCAATTTAGTTATATTAGAGTTGTATTATGTGCCTTTCCAAGTATGTTCCAAAATATTTCCTTTAAAAGTTTCTTTCCAAAGTTTTCCTCTTCCCCCTAGCATAAGAAAAGACCACACATTTGGAAAATTAAAAATTGTTTACTGAAAACTCTGCAAAGGTCAGATTAATGTACTTCATAAAGTTGCACAGGCAGTAAAATTTGACTTAGTTACAAAGTGGTGAAAGTTCCTAAATTATTTGTATAGGAACTCAAGAGTGGCTTTAGAGAACCATGTGGCTGAGCTGGAGCAACCAGCGCAAACATCTTCACATACTGAGTTTCTCAGGTATACTGGGGGAGAACAAAAGCTTGATCACCTAATTCTTCCCAATGTGAGGGGAAGTGGACATAGTTAAGCCAGGCAGGACAGCTCACTCTATGGTATTAACCCCTTCATTAGAGATGGTTATATGAGGCTGGTCATCCCATAGGAAAGGTATGTGACAACACTGGGATGGGGAGTTGTGTGAACACTCCTACATTAATATGGCGACAGACAGTTGCAAATCTTAAACTAGCCAATTTTATTTTGAAGGAAGAGCAGCAGATGGAGCACCAACTGGGGCATGCTCCTGATCAGGATTCTGCACACAAAATTACCCCATGGCTGCCGTTTGCCTTCAAAGGTGCTGTTTGTAGTAAAAGACGCCTTCAGGAGCAGTTAGCAAGCAGGGTTGTTGTTTTTTACATGAAACCAGTGCAGGTTCTTCACCTTTCAGCTACTGGGAAATTCAGTTTCAAAATTCCTTAAATACAGTGGTACCTCGGGTTACATACACTTCAGGTTACAGACTCCACTAACCCAGAAATATTACCTCGTGTTAAGAACTTTGCTTCAGGATGAGAACAGAAATTGTGCTCTGGCGGGGCAGCGGCAGCAGGAGGCCCCATTAGCTAAAGTGGTGCTTCAGGTTAAAAACGGTTTCAGGTTAAGAACAGTTCTTAACCCGAGGTCCCACTGTATTAGCAATATGACAACAACAACAAAAATACCTCCAGTCTCTTGTGTAAGCAAGAATCTACAAATAGTTGTAACTTCTTACACATCCTGTGTGGACGCTACCATGTATCCTTGTTTTGAGTGCCAGCTCAATGACTAGGAAAAGATAAAACCCAAGTCACTTAAAATATCCAGAGCTAGTGAGTGCTGCTTAGTGATAGAAGAACATACTACAAAAGGAAATTTACAAGAGTTCCACAGTTCAGTATTTCTTAAAGGTAAAGGGACCCCTGAATGTTAGGTCCAGTCGCGGCGCTCATCTCGTTTTACTGGCCGAGGGAGCCGGCATACAGCTTCCAGGTCATGTGACCAGCATGACTATGCCGCTTCTGGCGAACCAGAGCAGCACACGGAAACGCTGTTTACCTTCCTGCCAGAGCGGTACCTATTTATCTACGTACTTGCACTTTGACGGGTTTCAAAGTGCTAGGTTAGCAGGAGCAGGGACTGAGCAACAGGAGCTCACACCGTCGCTGGGATTCGAACCGCGAATACTGCGTCCCTTCAGTATTTCTGAAGTTCATCGTATGGAAGCAATGTGTGTGTGTGTGTGTGTGTGTGAATGAACAGCCTGAACAGTATGGCAGAGAGTGGGAATGAGATTATAATCCTCCCACCAACACCTGCTGTGCTCCTGACAAATATAATCCCCTTTAGCTGCTATTTGCATCAGGAAGGAAGTCTCTGCTAGTAGCAATCGAGTGTTCCCTTCTTCCCTCCCACAGCAAAAACCCCAGCATGGGTAGGGAGTATTTTCATCAGGACCACAGTGGTGGAGGGAGAGTTAAGCTTTCCCTCCCTAGCCCCTGCAGTCCTGATGCTGCCCAGGCTTTACTATAGCTGCTATTTACAGTAGATTTTTTTTTTAAAGTATGTATGTTCCTTAACTGTGTAAATGGGTAAATCTGCACTAAAAGAAGAAAAATGAAGATAGCGGTCTGCTGCCATGTGGATGATGCAAAAAGCTTCCGTGTGCATAAGCAGGCACCATTTCCACAGCAAACTCTGTTTTCTCAGGCCATGTCCACACCATACAATTAAAGCACCATTATAGCATATCATGGAGAATCCTAGGGACTGTCACTCTCTGAGATCAGCACCCTGAACAAACTACACTCGTCGTCCTTTTAATGTCTGGTGAAGAGGTGACCTCAGACTGTGTCCTGGTCTTTCTTGTAACTTCTGGCAAACGTAACTACTATCACTCTGCCTTAGGCAGCTGATTCTGGGTATCATAAAAGGGCAGCTAATTTTGTATAACTTAATTTATTACTGTATTCTTGTATTTTCACTGTGAGGGAGGGAACAGACATTGTAGGATTTTCTTTGTCAGGTGTCAAGAAACAAGCAGCCTTGGTGGCTCTACACCTGGACCTGGGGGGTGGATACACCATTTGCTGCTCCACCTGAGGTAGGAAAATGCCTTCGCCTGGTTCTGGCTGCTTCCACATTTCCCTGCTCCCACAAGTGCCATCATAATGAATAAAAACACTGGACAGACAGCAATTCAAGATCTTTCTTTATACACTAACAAAAAGATAATTAAGGCTTCCACATTTATTTTAATATACAGAAATATCAGAACATATATAAAAAATAAGTATATGCTGTGTACAATTACAACAAATCTTGTATCAAAACTCTCAGATCATGTGCACATGCTAGTTTTCTAAACAACATTACTGAGAATCACACCTGTAATTTTGTCCTTTTTTCTTTCATCCAGGAAAAAACAACTGGCCACAACACTGATTACTTTAAAGTCTATGAAGGTTGTTGTTTAAATTGCACCAAAAGCATTAATTTAGGAGCAATTCATTATACACCTGGTCAACATTTCCTTTGCTTCGTATATGTTCCGGTGTATGTGTAATTTTGCAGTAATGTTGCAGACCAGGTTAATTTTACCTTTTGTTACATTGGAATACATGACAACTCGCCAATATCCTTTGGCTTTTGGTACAAGCTGCAATACGTGTGCACCGGCGTCATTAATGAACATAAGAAAACAAAAGGACATTGCTTTAGATCAATTTCTCTCAAACCGAGCACAAACTTTAAGTGTCTTCAAATCTGAGAGTGTCCCCAAAACACTTATCTAGCAATTTCATGAGGACAATCAAATTTTGCAGCATCGCAAGCAGCAGCAGAGGATTGTTCGGCAAGGATGCTTCCTTCGGTATTCGAGAGCTCTCCTCACTTCACCTTTAGCTTCTCCAACATATTCTTCAACATTATGCACGTTGAGCTCAATAATATCGAAGGTGTCCGCCTGTTCTTCTACTAGCAGGGCTACTTGCAAGAAGAGTTCATGAACTTCCTTGATTCGGGACTCCAGCTTCATCAGCTCTTTGTGCCGGGTCTCTATCTCGTTCAAGGCCGAACGAGCTCCCTTTGCGTCAGACAGAAGGTTCTCAGAGAAAACGTCCCACCTGCCTTGTTCAATGATGTCCTCTATCTGGTTCCCAGACACTTCCTTGCCCATGATCTCTAGCTGCCGTTGGATCCTAATCTTGCAGTTCTCCCGCTGGTTCATCTCTGTCTCATTGTATTTAAACATGGCCTCCTGAAAAGAATGCATGAGATCAACATAGTGGTCCTTGGCCACACGGGCTATGATTGTGTTTGAGCCATATTTTGTTTCTGCATCTTCACTGAAGTCTCTCAAAACCTGCAGCTTCCTGTGGATTTCTTCTCCACGAGCCTTGATGTCTTTCGCAATCGTGTTTGTGTCACGTTTTATGCTACTGAAGCGGCGCATAGAGGTGAGGAAGCGAGTGTTTTGTTTGCCCAGGCGTCTAATGTCCTCTTTCAGGTGGAGATTGCTCGTTCGGATTGCCTGGATATCTTTGAAAAGACTTGCCAAGGCATAATCTGTTTCAAACAGCAGACTGTTGTGAGGTAAGAGCGGTTGATTTTCTTCATCATGAGTATGTTGGCTGTAAAGCCTCGATAACTCAAAAAATTCAAAGAGTCGGTCTCTCATTTTGGCCTCTAGGGACAGAAATAGAAAAATAAAAATTAGTAGAAATAGCAAGCTTCTCTTAATGATCTAAATATCTTTGCACAGAAGACAGTGTGTTTGATGTTCCAAATATATTTACTGGAGTATCATGGACTTTACAAAATATTCTACCTTTCTGACACATTACTGAGTGTTGTAAACTCCATGCCCTGTATATATTTCAGTATACTTGTCTATATTCCATGGAAAGATCAGGAATGACATTTTGCCATGACGATATAGATTACTATTCAAACAGAAGCACAAACTAAAGTCTTGATTAGTGACTAGACTTTGATTCCATTCCATCCATTGATTTAAATGAGACATTTAGTTTGCAGATCCAAAAGTAGCCTTTACAGTTTAATGGGATATTTTGGGGAGGGGGAATCTGAGTGGTATCACAATTGCTTTAAAAGGATTCTACAGGAGATAGCTTATGCTGTTTTTAGATAAAGAAATTTAGCCTTTAACAGCTCCTCTTCTTTCTCCTATCCAAAAGTAAATGACATCGTCATAAACTTTTTTCAAGGCCAGTGTTTAAAGGTGCATACTGCAGATAAACATAATTAATCCATTTATTTATTTATTTATCACATTTATTAGTTTATTCTAATACAATTATGCTCTAGGTTAATAACTTTTGGCTGCCCTCTGGGGCCTGATGAATTAATGAATGAATAAATAAGGTACATTTTATCCTTCTAAATATATCAAGGTGGCACATATGGATACCCACGCAACTGATGTTCTCATCAAAACAACCTTGAAAAGTAGCTTGCCCTGGATCACCAGTGAGCTTAATGCCTGGGCAGAGATTGGAAGACAGATTCTCATTATCTAGGTCCGGCACTCTGCCTTCTGCGGCACACTGGCTCTCATGGCAACCAAGCGACAGACAGAAGAAAAATGCTTCCATGTGGCCAGGGTGTGGTATCACAGTGGTAATAGCTGCAAGAAGCAATATCCATGGGTTGGATCTGGAGTAAGTCATGACAAGAACAGACTCACCGAACCAGGGGCAGACTTTGGTAATAGGGCATCCTGAGCAAGAACAAAAGTTGCCTCCCCATCACCCCCCCCCAATCACAACTCTATTGCCCTTCTGACTGGGACCTAACTTTACGTAGCTACTCATATAAATATAGGTTGTGGTTGTTGTTGTTGTTGCTTGTGCTCCCATGGCTCAGCACCCTGCAGAGGGGAACACTGCCCTAAATCTGGCACTGCACTGAACCAACAACCTTCATGTCTCTACCATTGTAACATCAGGCCATGACATGGAAGTGGTTTATTCAGAGTATGCTTCAGTAAGATAATTTAATCAGGGTTAACATGTTGGCAGATTGTCCAGTCTTGTCAATCAACCACCTATTTAACCACAGTCAAATATTCCATGAAGCCATGATGCTGATTAAATTACAAGAAGTGGTCCACTGCATACTGCCTTAAACAGCTGTTGTTTAATATTTACTGTTACTTTGCTTTCTATATGTTAGAAAGGTAATTTTTGATACAACCTTTCATAATTAGAGATGGACTCTGGTGTTCCAGCATAAAAGACTGAGTTGAACTGTTCAGTGATTTTTTTTTAAAAAAAGGTGGATATATTCCAAATTACTTGACCAATATTTGACATGTCAGCTGACCAGAGATCATCGCGCCCTCCCCCCCACCTCAAATTCACAGTTCTAGAACCTTATACTCAGAGCAGTTAAGGTGTGGTAAAAAGATCTTTACTTCCCAGTAAATTAACCAAGAGGAGTATTCCATGTTGGTTAACACGGGATCAGTGGCGTAGCGTGGGGGGTGCAGGGGGGGCCGGCCGCACCGGGCGCAACATCTGGGGGTTAGGGTTAGGGGGCGCAAATCCATGGGTTAGGGGGCGCAAATTACTTGCCTTGCCCCGGGTGCTGACAACCCACGCTACGCCACTGCACGGGATACAGAAAAGCTATTGTACCATAAAATTAATTTTGTTCAGGAATGAAATACTGTTAATTGTCTTAACTTTTAAGCAAACCAAATTACAGCACTAGTGTGTGAAACTGAAATTGTATTTCACTGCATGCATAGTTTGAAGACATATCTGATTGTTTCCTGCTTGGCAGGGGGTTGGACTCGATGGCCCTTGTGGTCTCTTCCAACTCTATGATTCTATGATTCTATGATTTTACCAGCAACAAATATGCACATTACATCGGACCTAGGACTGAGCAGTTGAAGTATCAACAGTATTTGGGAGGTATCCATAAGTCTGTTAGCTGTCAGGTGGGCGATAGCAATGTTGTTATAATTTGAGGCAAAACAAAGAAAGAGAAGAGATTGGCTGAAATGCAAAATCATACCATGTACTTTGACTTCAGCATGATAATTTCACTCTACACTTCTTCTGTGCTTTCCCCATACTCCTCCCTCCCTCCCTCCTTCCTGCCTTTTTCCATATTTCATGTAGATTTCTAGACACATGTTCAGACTGAACTATTTTTCTAGGCCACAGAAAGTCAAAGCCATTGCTAATTGTACAGAGATCGCCAACATGGTGCCTTTCAGATGTTTTGGATTACAACTCTCAGCACCCCTGACCATTGGCTGTGATGGGTGAGTTGTAGTCCAGAGCGTCTGAAGGGCATCATGTTGACTATCCCGGAAGAAACAGGCATTCAGGTTACAGGATGAACATCCAGCCTGTAACTCCTGTCCTCACCCCCACCAGCACTTTATGCTACCTCTACAGTTTCTTCTGTAGGGATGCGGGTCTACTGGGATGCAGGTGGCGCTATTGGTTAAACCACAGAGCCTAGGACTTGCTGATCAGAATGTCAGTGGTTCAAATCTCTTGGCCAATAAAGAGAGATGAGCACCGCAACCCCAGAGTCAGTCACAACTGGACCTAATGGTCAGGGGTCCCTTTACCTTTACCTTACAATTTCTTCACTACTTAGTAAGTCTCCTATATCCCATCTAACCTATTCCACAATCCACCACCTGCTATCCCTCTCCCTTTCCCCTAGGAAACATTTCCCTACAACCCAACTGAAGTCATATAAATCCTTTATACTGTAGTTCTCTTCCATGTCCTCCATGCCTTCAATGTAAAGATATTCAAGTGCAGCATGAGAAGCACCAGAATGTCTCAGGCCCGCCTTGGCTTTGTTTTCATTGATGTTTGAATATTTAGGATGCCTTACACTGATGACAACAGAACTAGTCAGACAGGACTCACAAGCAATTAACAGCTGCTGCCTTTAGACTCAGGGGACTAACTGTTCAAATGATGAGAGTCCTGTTTGACTTGTTGTTTAAGTGCCCCTTCAGGGACAACTCAGAATGCATATCAGCCAGCACTTTTCTAGGTTTCTGTGTGCTGTATATAAAATCACTCTGGGTCCGGGAAACTACAGAACTTTGCTGGGCCGGGGAAGCAAGGTTTAACTTTCTCTGCCCTGCTCCATTTCCCCCATCCCCAACTTTTATTTGGTATCATAGTTGTACAGTTTGAAATGTATGGAGGGGGGGGAATTAAACTGAGGAAATTATGCAGAGGAAATAGTTTTACTCCCTCCTCCTCCAGCACCACGGTCCCAGTCTGAATCTCTTCTCACTAAGAACATTTGTTTTAAAAGTGTAGGAGATCCTTTTCCTTAGATCTCTCAAGTCCCCTCTAGTTTGGCCCAAACTTAGTGTGTTTGGCCCCAACTTAGGAGGCAGAGTAAAATTACGGTATGCCCATGCCTCAAAGAATATTCAATAATAATAATAATAATTTATTATTTATACCATCTGGCTGGGTTTCCCTAGCCACTCTGGGCGGCTCCCAGCAGATTAAAGTAAACAAAGACTGAAGAGAAGATAGCTTAGGTTATTCTCATGATAGCAGAAAACAAAACACACGTGTTACGCCTAATGAACAACTGAAAATAAAGGTGTCCTACTTCACTATTTTTCGGAAGCTAGAACCAAAGTACCGGTAGCTCCCAGTAACCCTTAAACATGCACACATTACAATACGAGTGCAATGCAAGTCATAAGACACATCTTATATATTTCCTTGTTAATGTCTACTTGACTCATAACAGCTAAGAAGCCAAGTATGCAGGTAAGATTACTAAGCACCAACACTGTATCATACATTCAAAGAGCTCTAATTCTATTATCTAACTTCTCACCACATTATCCCTACAAGTCACATGCTATCAAGTGACTGTAACCTCATGATTACAACAATCACATGTACACATAGCATTATGAAATAAAAGCTGTTACCAATCAAAAATTCCCAGAGCGCCTCAGATTCTTGTTGCCTTGTTTATACTGCACATTTTCCATGATGTATATTTGTACGTATTCATGCAATCACCTACAAGACTCTCAAATGCAGATGTCACAAGCAAAGAAAACATGCATGATTTAAGATGCCATTCCAGTTGATCAAAGGAAGAGAAGTCAAAGGGGTAATTCCAGCCTAATGTTTTCAGCCAAATAGAATACACTCAAAGACTTTTCCTATGAATGTTGAATCCACATGGAATTTGGTGACAAATAATGTGTCACAAATTCATTGAACACCAAGGAAGACCCTTTGCGGGGTCAAAAAGTGTTGGGTTGGGATATTTCTTGTTTATTTGTCACATCAGATTTTCTGAATATATTATTGTACTGTAGTAATTTTATCCATATCTTTATTATATGTTAAAACCTTTTGTGGGTTTAAAGTTGCATTTTATTCTTCAGTACATTTTAGTAGCACTATATATACACATATATATACACATATATATATATATGATCACACCCAATTCTGGGTCTAAGTATTTCAAACCATAACCAGCCCAGTCCTCTCCAGGTCTGCCTAGAGGTAAACCCAACTGAGGCTTACTCCCCATCAGACTTATTCCCAGGAAGCTGGTATAGCATTGAAGAAGCCTAAGAGATGCTTTCATATACAGTGGTGCCCCGCAAGATGAATGCCTCGCAAGAAGAAAAACTCGCTAGATGAAAGAATTTTACGGTTTTTGAGCTGCTTCGCAAGACGAATTTCCCTATGGGCTTGCTTCGCAAGACGAAAATGTCTTGCAAGTTTGTTTCCTTTTTCTTAACACCGTTAATACAGTTGCGACTTGACTTTGAGGAGCAACTCATAGAACGCGGTGTGGTAGCCTTTTTTGAGGTTTTTAAAGATTCTGGTGATTTTTGAAGCTTTTCCAAAACTTTTCCGACACCATGCTTCGCAAGACGAAAAATTCGCTAGACGAAAAATCTCGCGGAACGAATTAATTTCGTCTTGCAAGGCACCACTGTAAAATGAATAACACTGCAGCTTCCATTTACAAAAGGTTCAAGCACATGAGATTAATTGGTAAATGTCCCAGTTCTTACGTGGCTCCTAAAAAAACCCTTAAAGGATACACAAGTGTCTACATAAATATCTATAATTACTATAAAACAGAGCTATGCCATGGGTCTATGGAAGACTGTACAGAAAGGGAGCTAACATCCTGCCATCTGAAATATTGTACCAGAAAGACACAGTCTTGGTTCATGGTAAGCTTACCTATAGTTTACCAGGACCTCATGAATGTACTGTCTCTAGAAAGGAGCTCACAGCTACTTTGCTCCTCCCTGATATTTTTTTACTCTTGCACATGCTCAGCTAAGCCAAGGTTTGTCTTAGCATGTTGTCTGAACCCAGGTTCATTGTTAAGCTCTATCCTCACTAACCAGAAGCTGTACCCAAGAACAACCATTTGCCTTATGATGATGATGTGTGAACCAGGCCAGTATATTTTTTAATTGCCTCTGCCATAATCAAAGTGTTGAAAAATCCCACCCTGAAAAAAATAGGGATCCTTTTCAGTATTGGCTGGTGTAGTGAGGTAGAGCTACCCTCATGGACACAGAAAGTGGTGCAGCTTAGCTGGATGACACCAGGGTGGGGCAGGATGGCAGCAAGGTTGAGGTGGGGTGGGCACACTGGTGGCAGCTGTGGGGCATCCCACCCCAGTGCCATCCAGGGAAGCAGCAGTGACCCCAGACGTAGGGGGAGTCACCACGGTTTGCCTCACTACACTGTGTGTGCAAAGTACAGGGGCATCCTCTGGAATACCAGTAAGGTGGGATAGAGAAGAGATTGTAATGCTTCGTTTCCAAATTCAAGTTTTTGTTTCATTTTTAGAATCAGAGCTGTTAACTGTAAATGCAGTAGCAATGGAAACAACAGGTTTGCACAACTGCCTTCACACTTCTTACTCTTCCAAAGCACACAGGAAATTAGTTACTTAGAAATTTACAGGAACAGCTTACTCAAACTTAGTTCTTCTTTAACACTGAGCCAGTGGCGTAGCGTGGGGGGTGCAGGGGGGGGCTGGCCACACCGGGCGCAACATCTGGGGGTTAGGGTTAGGGGGCGCAAATCCATGGGTTAGGGGGCGCAAATTACTTGCCTTGCCCCGGGTGCTGACAACCCACACTACGCCACTGCACTGAGCTGGATACTGTCCATGTTAGTTGAAATGAATGCGATTTAACTCAGCCCTTGCTAACTTTTCATATTGATTTCAATGGAAACCAAGTTTACGGTAAGTATTTTAATCTGGATCAGACCCATTGTTTCCCTTCCACAACAAACTGTTTTCTGGATGACCAAAATTGGTTATATCATCCATATTTGAAGTTCTGACTTGTTAATACATATTGGTGTAATTTTCTGTCACGTTCATTCAAATATACACTATAACAATAAAATTTAAGATTAAAAGAAATTCTCCCCACCCAAACTTATTTGATTTTGCTTCCCAATTCCTGGATTGAGGAATCATGTTCCTTTAAAAATCAAACACACCTTAAAAATAGAGAGAAGTCTAAGGTAATAGATCAGTTATGGTTTTAAAATTAAAATGGATCTTTCTTAAATCTGCAACTTAAGTACTCATCACCTACTTAAGATTGATCTTAATTAATTGATAAGCATTCTATTTAGCCATTTAGGCCCTAGGAGAATAAAGTGAAAGGGAAAAGTAAGGAAGAGAATCCAGTTTTTTAAAAATGGGGAAGAAATGAAAATTTCCTCAAATAGCTTTTCATATCTGAATTATATTTATTCTCCCTATATAACGTTCAGGTAAAGTAATATCATCATCCTACAATACATACTTCTAATTACTGGATTCTAACTAGATCCAATTCAGTGTAATTAGAACCCAGTATTAAAATAGATTATATTTGTTTGCTTCTTTTTGGATTCCCCTGATGTTATAAAGAAATGATGAACAAGTGTTTTCTAATCACTAATACCAGCAGTTGTCAACACTATTGAGCCCATGCTTTTCTCACCCCTCCCCCGTGACACTTCCTTTTGACAGACAGAAAGTGAGGCATCACACACACACACACACACACACACACACACACACTTTTTCATGCTTTTTCATGGGCTCTGCCCCAAAGTTTGATTCAGAAAGTAGAAGTGAAACAGATCCTCTGGAATGTGAATCATTTTACATGATTTTTTCAAAGTCACAGGTCCAGAAACATTGGCCGACAGCACAGATCCTCATGTATGTTTGTGATTTTTACATAGAATAATAGTAAAACCACAAAGCACAGAACACATTTGTGAACACAGAGGTGACCTATAATTTGATGTCAATTCTGAGGGGATCCCTTGTAAAAATTAGAAGGATCTGTGCCTCAGATCAGGTCCATGATTGTTAAAGTCAATGAAAACAGATATATGATCTTTTGAGTTGATGGTTTTGTGTGTGTGTGTGTGTGTGTGTGTGTGTGTGTAGGGGGGGGTGATGTGTGAAGAAATACAACATTTCAAGAGAATCCACTTTACTGCTTCCAGCCTTCTCTCTCTCCTCAAATCCCATCATTATCTCTCTCCACAGCACTTCAAGGGCTCTCTCTCGCTCTCTCTCTCTCTCTCTCTCCTCCTATGGCACCCCGTTTTCTCACCCCCTTCCCTCTATTCCCCACCTTTCCCTGATCACTTCCCTCCCCCTCCTCTCCTCTTGGTTGCTTTGCTTTCTGTTCAGCTGAGCCCTGAAAGGTACATACTGTAGAACTTAAAGAAGTGGGAAAGAGTGTCGCTGTTCTAACTTCCTCCTTTTTAAGGGGGTTTGGTAAGCATCCTGGCTTGACAGTGGACATGTGATGAAGCATCCTGGCAATCTCATGGTGAATAGTGAGGGGGCAGCTCAGAAGCTCTGCAGGCACCGCGGGCACCATATTGACTGCCCCAGCTTCACACATGTATAGATAGCCAGCTCTCTCTTGACAGCCAGTTTAAGATGATATAATTTAAGATGCCCCCAAATAACTTTATGTTATGAAGCATACAGATGTCATTAATAACAAGAAGAGCTAATAATAAACTAAAAAGTTAACGCAGGTTTTTTTTCCAACCAAATGCTACTCGGGTTCACATCCACTTAAAAAATCAGACCATTAGTTCGATACGAGGTGAACAAAACGTTATGGAAGTCTGGCAGAACATTTCCCTCGGCGCCCCTTAACTGACTAACTCCTAAGTAAGTGTGGATAATATTGCTGCCTTCATTTCATGATCACTACAGACCGTCCACTTTTAACTTAGGGAAGGAAGTCTGGCAAAGCCGAAGCCTCAGAAAGTTTCCTCAGCAATAAGCCCACTTTGCGTTCAGTGTGTGAGCAGGTTGTAGGGGAGCTGTAATCTTGCGCACCCTTACTATGCGCATGGTGCATAGCTTGACAGTCAAGGCAATGGGCACAAACCACTTCCAGCCGAAGTCACCGGTAACTCACACCAAGTACGGGGGGTCAGGACTGCAACCCAGGACCGCCTGGGTACCCTATATAAGCCCCCTTGAAGCAACAGTGGAGAAAAGAAGGCCAAGTTCCCCTAAATCAGACAAATTCTTCTTACAGCTCATCACTAGTTGCCTGATCGCCAAAAAGCGCTTCAGCATCGACGGCAAAAGTTTGTTCCTCCAAGACACCTAAACTTCCCCTCCAGCCCAAGAAACAGAAGGCTTCTCCCGGAGCCGGCCACACCCCCGTGATCGTCCACACAACTCCTTGAAGAAGTTCAGGCTGGACGTAAAAAAGAAAGAGCGAGTCCCACTGACATAAGACAGGAGGAGGCACAGCTTCTTTTCCTATTTAGATAGATAGATTTGCTGCCTGGCCCCATCACCATTTCCCCCCAAGGATATTTCCATGCCGTCCTCCAGGGCTATAAGGACCCGAGCACTTACCCGCATGCACTGGGGAAGAGACGAGAGCCTCGCGTCGTGCTGCTGCCCCAAAGACGCCTCAGCCAAAAACACGCCGCCTGGTGCAAGAGCTTGTCAACTTGGCCAGGGGGGGAGTTTCCCCCGCCGCTTGACTCGCCCCGCCCCCGGCTCCTCCCGCGCGCTGCCCATTGGTTCCCTTTCCCTCCCCCGCAAGTGATGAGCAACGCGGTGGCGGCGAGTGGATGCCGCGGGTGAGCGATTGGCTGCCGCCTTGTGAAAAGGCACAACTCGAGGCTGCCTGAGAAAGTCGGAAACAATGCTGGGATCGCCGCGGTGTGTCCGGAAGCGGATTCTCCGGGCGTGTTTCTTCGACGAGGGATGAATCCCCAGTCATTTTCGCCCCAGGCCTCCTGAATCACAGCGGGTAAAAGTGGGGTGCCTTTAAACCACTGTGTGTCAGTCAGCATCTGCCACGAGACGCCCATCAGGCTGCCGCTTAGGGCGATTTTGAAAAGAATAGTGATTTAAGTGGCATTAAAGGGTGAAAACACACGCACAACTCGCAAATAAGGGAAAGTGGCTCATCATAAATGCGTGGAAGAGTCTGGATGTAAATATGGAGAGGAATGTGATTTTCTTTTCAAATAAAACCTGGATAGGTTTAAAAGGTGTTCCCCGCCCACCCAAAAATGAGAACAGACCATATAGTTCATTGGTAGAGCACATAGGTTACATGCATAAGATCTCATGTTCACCTTCAATACCGCTAAGCATCAGTCACTGGGCAGCACAGATAGGAGAGTGCCATTGCACATATCTGCTGCCCTGCTTGTGCGTTTCCACAGTGAGAAAAAGATGTTGGATTAGATGGGCTGGCCCTTTGGTCCATTCCAGCAGGTCTTGTCTTACATTCTTAAGAATGGGATCCGGTGATGGGAAAGACCACTGCCTGAAACCCTAGATAAAGTCTGCCCGTGAGACTAGACCAGGGAGGGATAGCCATCCTGGTGTCCTCAAAATATTGTTGGACTCCAATTCCCATCAGCCACATCCAGCAAGGCCTGTGGTCAGGGATGATGGGAGCTGAAGTTCAGCAACATCTGGAGGACACCAAATTGGCTTCCCCTGGGCAAGACAAAAGAGTAATAGTCTGGCTTGATATACAGTGGTACCTCGGGTTACAGACTCCGCTAACCAAGAAATAGTACCTCAGGTTAAGAACTTTGCCTCGGGTTAAGAACAGAAATGGTGCATGGTGGCAGCGCAGCAGCAGGAGGCCCCATTAGCTAAAGTGGTACCTCAGGTTAAGAACAGTTTCAGGTTAAGAACGGACCTCCAGAATGAATTAAGTTCTTAACCCGAGGTACCACTGTATAAGGCAACTTTTTGTGTTCCATAGTTCAGATTCAGATCACTGCAGATGGTGACAGCAGCCACGAAATTAAGAGACGCCTGCTTCTTGGGAGGAAAGCAATGACAAACCTAGACAGCATCTTAAAAAGTAGAGACATCACCTTGCCAACAAAGGTCCGTATAGTAAAAGCTATGGTTTTCCCAGTAGTGATATATGGAAGTGAGAGCTGGACCATCAAGAAGGCTGATCGCCGAAGAATTGATGCTTTTGAATTATGGTGCTGGAGGAGACTCTTGAGAGTCCCATGGACTGCAAGAAGATCAAACGTATCCATTCTTAAGGAAATCAGCCCTGAGTGCTCACTAGAAGGACAGATTGTGAAGCTGAGGCTCCAATACTTTGGCCACCTCATGAGAAGAGAAGACTCCCTGGAAAAGACCCTGATGTTGGGAAAGATGGAGGGCACAAGGAGAAGGGGATGACAGAGGATGAGATGGTTGGATAGTGTCTTCAAAGCTACAAACATGATTCTGACCAAACTGCAGGAGGCAGTGGAAGACAGAAGTGCCTGGCGTGCTCTGGTCCATGGGGTCACGAAGAGTCGGACACGACTAAACAACTAAACAACAACAAAGTTCAGATTCAACTTGGCATTCCGTTGCCAACAACTCATAAGCACCAAATCCCATTAAAGTTTGGGATTGTGTGGCTGTAGTGTAGAAGATTCTGTTGTTTGTAAAGAAATACCTGGCTTTTATTTTCTCTGATGCCCTACTGGAAAAGTCACATTCCTGCTTATGAAGGAAGCCTGGCTATATCCCTGTGATCAAGGGAACACTCAATCTTTCAGCTGTCCAAAGGCTCTCTAGACATGCCTAGAACCCAGTATCTTTAACCCTCCCTCCCCCACCTTAGGTGAATTGTTGTTGTTATTTTCTTTTCCTGCCATCCCCACACTTGAGTCATAGCATATGATGAGAAGCATAATGATAGCTCATAAAATTATTAAGATTTGGCTGCTTTCCTTTCATTAGCTTAAGTATTAGAGTTTTGCAGCTGAGGGATGGGCTCTGAACTTTTAAAATGTCATATCTTTCTTCATTGCTTATCCTATGCATGCAGACTCAGACATACAGTCCCACTTAAATCCTGACATACAATTAGTGTGCATAGAATTGCAGCCTTATAGCCCAATGGGACTTATTTCCAAATAAGATCATAAGTTTGTCTGCACACATTATTATTATTATTATTATTATTATTATTATTATTATTATTATTACTTTTGCCCTGCTTTCAGCCAAAAGTCTTCCAGAGCGGCTTATGTTACAATAATTTAAAACAAGGCAGACATACATTCTTTTTTAAAAAAGTGATACAAGGAAAAGAGGGTGGGGAGGGAGGAGGGGAAAAGCAAACTCGGGCACCAGTTCTCAACAATAGTGTTGTTATAACAACCAGCTGCTGGGGTCGAAACAATTCAGGAACAGGAGGACTTAGGTGAGCTCCATTGAGCAAAGTGGGGCTTACCTCTGAGTAAACATGCATGAAATTGGGTTCCAATGTGGTTAGGATCAGGGTTTTCATTTTTAAATCCCCACACAACCCTTTCTTACCCCACAAAAGAACATAACTCAGCAACTAAGAGTCTTTCCAGAAAGCCATTTTTGTTTCACTTTTAAGGGGCTGTAAGTAACCCACTCTTGTCTATTCTAGGAAGTGTGGGTGGACTTGTGGGTTTTGGGGTTGTTTGTTACAGTTGGTCTAGTGACTGATCTGTCATCATTTGCCTTCTGTGGGAATTCCTTTTTTCTGTTATTGTGCAAACTTTAAAAGAACAAGGCACCCTGTTCTTTAAAGCTCTTTGCTAAATTAATAGGTTATGTTTTGCTGGGTTTTCCTTCTGCTGAACAGCAGGTTCTCGGTTCTTTCAGTGAGGTTAAGGGATTCTTCTCCTGGAATGCCCTGGTGGAAGAAAAACACCAGGAGCACCACCAGATCCAGGCTTGCACCAGAGATGCAGGGAAAGTCCATGCTCCTAATTCATGAAAATTGGCTTTGTTTTTGAAGCAAACATACATGCTGGGACATTGCTAAATGATGCTTAAAGATTGGGAAGGGACAGTGTGAGAGTGGGGATTGACTGTGTTTCTCTAGAATTTAAGGAGTTAATGATGGAGTGCTAGGATGAGGCTGGGGACTTTGCCCTCTTAAAAGTTTTGGATTGAAGTTTCTTAGGGTGCTGGACTTCCATCTTCTTGAGTTGTACACAAGTCAGGAATAGCCAGGCTTATCCTGAAGGAGAGGCCCACCCCATGCCTAGTAAAATCAATGAAGAAACTACATTTTGGGTTTCAGGAGACAAAATTGGTCTGCTGTGCGTCAGGGTGCACAAGGACCCTTCATTCTATAGCCACAAGCTCGAGAATAAAGTTAAGCCTCCAGGATGGAGAACAGACCCTGAGGGAACGTAACCCCTGAGTTTGAATGACTTCAGAAAGCTGGACCTCTCTTGTCTTAAAGGCACAAAACCTCCTTTGTAGTTGTGATCATGCATTTCTCCATCCAATATATGCCTCCAGGTGCCCTAATCTGCAAATTGTTTTCATTTTAAGGGACTGGAAACAGTTTCAAAGCTAAAATAAGCAGGCCTTATAGGGCTCTCTGTTCCCCCCTCGGTCAACAGTTATTTGGAGAGTGGGCAGCCGAGCCTCCAGCTCCACATACTTCTCAATATGGAATCAACTATATTTACTAGTGCTGCTAATTTGTATAGGAGTGGAACCAAATTCAACTTATTGTCTCTTCTGAAATTCTGGTCCCGAGACTATCCTAGCTATGTCAGTAGAACTAGTTCATCAGGAATGTCTTTGTCACATGTCTCTGTTTCATCGAGCACTGTGACATTGTGACTGGCTGTGCACATATTACTGCATATACATGTATATACATGTTGGCTGCTCTGTTACTGACCGAGGGCTCATCTCAAGAGACCGGAGCACATTCCTAGCTGATTGCATGTTGGGATTATGTTTAAAGATAGACATGTACGTCCATGCATTGCTGAACAAAGGCCTTAGGCAATGTGGGATTTGCGTGTCCAAACATTGCTACAGTGCCTAATCAAGATTATTATATTTCATGACACTATAGGCAGGACAGATGTAGTGGTGGCTTAAAATCATTTCCAAAACCAAACTGAACCATTCACTGGTAATGGGCAGATGGGAACCTGCAGGAAGTCACACTGCAAGTATGAACTGATCAATTAAGAAATTAGCTACCCAGCTACTGCTGGAGAGAGCATGTAAGAATTCCCATGCTGTGTCATGCTAATGGTCCATCGAGGTCAGTCCTCTGAGGTAACAACCTTGTGATCATCATTATGTATGACTCCATCCTAATCTCTATTAAAAGTTATTTGGGAAGTGATTTCTCTGAAAGCTGCTGCTGCAAATTTAACTGCATAATCCTTAGCTCATATCGTGAGAGGTTGTGAATGACTTTTTTCTCACCCTTCACACCCCTCCTGATTTTATACTCCCTTGACTCCACAGTTGTCCTTTTTTTGCCACATCCTTAGTCTTTTTTTCCCTTTAAGGAAGATGAGCTGTTATGATCAGTGTCTTGCCTTTCTGTCCCTTTTCCAGACACTCTGATGTTGACAGGAAAGCTGCAGGGTGGTGAAAAACAAACACAGAGATGAGACAGAACACTAATGGTACACACTCCTCAATTTCCCAAGTGGTGGGACATTTATTTTAGACAAGAGTACAAGCACTGGAGATGGCTAAGGTGCATTTGTAATATTTGGTTTACTTATAAGTACAGCAAACAGTAAGTGATGGCAAGCAACATGGTTACAGAGCAACAGATCCATTATGACTCATCAAGCCCCTAGAGAAAGGCTCTGTATTCTCCAAGGTGCTTTCAGACAACTCACAGCCTTATGAGTTTGTGCATCAATTTCAACTGCAAACAGCCAAAGATGCTCTTCACCAGAGACAAGCTAGACATGACATGGGAGATCTATGATTAGTTCTCTTGCCCTGACATCTTTTTCCTTGCTGAAAAGCAGCTGTGGAGGCCTGATAAGCTGCAGGGCTGTGGTGCTGGCGGAAAAGGCTTAACCCCTTCCACTGTCCCACTAATTTAAATTGCTTTCTAAATATTCTTTTAGCCACAGTTAAAGGGGGGAATATGTGCTCACATTGTACCTCTCTCCCCCCTCCCCTCCCTTCCAGCTAATAACAGCTTTGGGTGGATTAAAACTGGGGAAATGGCAGAAGAGCACATTATTGTTTATTGTTTAAAAACATCTCCTCCAGCATAATGGTCCCAATCCAAATGGGGCCTTCTGCAGCTGCTTTTTAGGTAGAGAAATCAAGACTTTTAAAGCCATGTCCAGTCTGGACCTCACACACATTCTGCCAAGAACTTATATCAGCCTGTAGGCAAACTGCCCACACCCCCAGCCATTGCAATTATATTTGTGTCAACTCTGATCATGACCTCCTTCTGGAGTGACAAGACCAAATCAAAGTGAGAGACCCACTTTGAGTGTGCAATAAGACATTATCAATTAAATATTCAAAGCTCCTGTGTGCTCAAGGTGGCTGCCATTCAGGAAGGTGGCTGCCTACTGCCTGCTGCCCAGGAAGGTGCCTGCATGATTCACTGCATTTTCTGGGAGCTGGTAACTCTGCTGCATCTCTGCATTAAGTATGGTTGAATTATTCAGTCCCTCCTGATGTAGAGACACAGCAGAATGACCCAGCCTCAGAGGCATCTGCCTGTTGCGTCTTTGTATGAGTCACTGCTCTGGAGTTACCTCATTCTGGTCAGCCTGTGGAAATAGAGGAAGCTGCCTTATGCCAACTAGGTGAGAATATGGTTGCATCAACAGAAGCATATTTTCCAGATTAGATGAAACAAAGATTCTGCTTTTTGCTACTGTGTTTAGTACTGTGTTTAGTTTGAGGAACTGCAGTTTCACAAAGCTGGCATTCATTCAGAGGAGGGTGGTAAAGATGGTGAAAGTTTGAAGGACTTGAGTATATTTATTTTAGAGCAGGAAAAAAAATAAGAGGCAATATAATGGCAATCTTCAAACTGTTGTCACATAGAAGATGGCACAAATTTGTAGGTAGGACCTGTGCCAGTTGATTAAAAGTACAAGAAAAAATGATTTAGATGAAACATTAGGGAGATTTTCCTGATCTTATGAGCTGCTTGATAGTGGGACAGACTTCCTCAGTGGCGAACTCTCCTTTCTTGGCATTTTCTAAACAGAGGCTAGAAGGCTACCAGTTGGGGATACTGTAGTGGTGAATTTTCACATTGATGGGGTTAGACTAGAGGAACTCTGAGGTCACTTCCAATGCTATGAATCTATGGCTATCTGTCCATCTGGCTCAGTACTGACTACTCCATCTGGTAGCAACTCTTCAGGAATTCAGACAGAGATCTTCCATTCCACCTGCTGCCTGATCCTTGTAACCAGAGATGGCAAGGGCTGAACTTATTAACCTGCAAGCAATGCACACCCTTTACCACTAAGCTATAGTTCTCCCCCACTCTGCATGTGAGTTTACGTAAATATTTGAAATAGTTTCCTTACTGTTTGCAGTTGCTGGGATGAGAAAAGGAATGCTGGCCATATACCCACTAAATCTCCCAAAGGAATGTGCCCATGCTCTGTCCTACTTTTGAAATTTAAAGGTAAAGGTACCCCTGCCCGTACGGGCCAGTCGTGTCCGACTCTAGGGTTGTGCGCTCATCTCACTCAAGAGGCCGGGAGCCGGAGCTGTCCAAAGACACTTCCAGGTCACGTGGCCAGCGTGATGAAGCTGCACTGGCGAGCCAGCACCAGCGCCGCACACAGAAACGCCGTTTACCTTCCCGCTATAAAGCGGTACCTATTTATCTACTTGCACTTAGGGGAGCTTTCAAACTGCTAGGTGGGCAGGAGCTGGGACCGAACGACGCGAGCTCACCCCGCCACGGGGATTCGAACTGCTGACCATACAATTGGCAAGCCCTAGGCACTGAGGTTTTACCTACAGCGCCCCCCGCGCCCCCCCCTTTTTTTGAAATTTAGGTCCCATTAAAATATACAAATCCCACTAAAGTACGGTATACAGCTCTCTCCTAACTGATTTTTTTTTATTCTTATTTTTGTTTCCTTTCAACTAATCCTCTCCCCTTGGTGAGTAATTTCCCCTTTTGAATTTAAATATGACTGAACTAGATTCTGGGCAATTTCCAACCCACACATATGTCAAGCTTAGAACTAACTTATAGTCATGCAACCGGACACCCATGCATGACTAATACCACTTTAAGTGCTTCACAAAATAAATAAATAAATAAATAAGTGATGCTCACTAAGGTTTAAACATAAATATATTGAGTGCAAGGTCTGCTCCATTAATTAGGATAGAAGGAATGTGTGTTTGTTCAAAGAACTGCTCACATAGATCTATGTCCACTTTAAGGATTAAGGAGGTTTTCACATGCATCAGAGTGGTTGGGATAGATTTGTGTGTTTTTTTAATCATTTGGTTCAACAATATTTACCTCCTTGCATCAGATCCTGAGCATAATTATGCCTCTTACTGGTTCCATAACAAGTTCCTGAAGGGTGCAATCATTTTAAAGTTTACAGACAAGGCCATCTGGTTAGTGTCCACAAATGAGCAGTCTCCAAAAATTCATTTAATCCCTTTTAAACTGAGGAGGACCAATAAGTTGCAGGTGCAACAAGAACTGCTAAAATATAAAATATAAAAAACAAAGGAAGCCAGGCATGTCAATTTGGGCAATACCTAATGGGACTGGTAGTTGAAAATATCTGGAGCAAGCCAGGTTGATGAAACCTGGTTTATGGGACTGGACAAGATTAGCTTTTAGGTCTCTGATTTTATGACAGTTAAAGCACCTTGTGCTAAAATCCGATTTATATCTATGGGGCAAGTTGGTCACTATTCATGTAACCCTAACCCTATGATTCCAGTTACAGATAGGTAGCCGTGTTGGTCTGCCATAGTCAAAATAAAAAAATTCCTTCCAGTAGCACCTTAAAGACCAACTAAGTTAGTTCTTGGTATGAGCTTTCGTGTGCATGCACACTTCTTCAGATTCCAGTGAGACTGAAGTGTGATGGACTTTATTTGGAGCACAGCCTCTTTCTTTGTTTTCTCCCAATTTGTCTTTGTCTTCTCCCAATTTGCATTTCCCACTTCCCTCAAAAGGCCCCCATCTGCACACAACCCTTGTGGTTTGTCTTCACTATCATCGGATAGGAAAGCTTTACTTCTGTGTTGACAGCTTTATGTGACACTTCAGCTTGAGGAAAGATGAGAACTGTGGTCAGATCCTGTGCCGTTCTTTGTATTAATTCAGCGTGTGTCACACAAGTGCATCTTTGACATTTGCTGTCTCAATCAGATAGCATTAGCATGTACAAGCTTGCAGAACGTTTGCAATGCTGCATTTACCAAAGCTGTTAAATTACTCAACTTCTGGTTTTCGAAAGCTTCTTCCCCTCCACTTGCTAAAACGTTGTGCTTCAAGTACCTGGAAAAAAATCTATTAAGACTGAAAAGCTCCAAGAAGAAAAACTTCAACACAAAGCAAGAACCCAGACTGGGAAGCAACAGACATTTAGCACAGTTGTGCTCTGTACCTGAAGACAATAGAACTCCCTGGCCACACGGTGATGCAGTTAATTTTAGAATTTGCACTTCATGGACTTATAGGGGACCTTATTTAGATGGCAATGTACATCACTTCACTCTCACTTCAGATGGCCTTATGATGATCTCTCTTTAGACAGCGTTGTCCATTGCCTCACTTACTTACAAATGTGGTAAGGTAAGCTGGCAGTTGTGGTTAATGTCCATTGAGATTGGTAGGGCAGGAGGCAGAGAGGCCCACACTAGGTGGACACACAGTCAATGACAGGCAGAGCCAATTAATTCAAGCTTTGCCCCCATCTGCTGTGTTCTATAATGGCAACAATTGGAGGGGGAAACTTGACAGTCAGTGTCACCCCATGGACTGGATTCAAGTAAGAAGGCAGGCAAGTGGGGCTGCTGGAGGGTAACTCTGATTGGTGGGGCAGTGCCCTACTTGCCTTAATGGTGCAACTTCCACTGTAAGCCAGCCCTGGCTTATCCTGCTGACCCCAAGTCCTGCCCTCCTTTCATCACACAGACAGAACTTTTGAAACTACTGGAAAGTCGTGCAGTACCTCTCTTACAAGCTGAAGCATGCACTCTTCATCTGGCTTCTAGCAGCAGAGAGACAGAACAGGAAATGGAAAATACGTTTTTTCTTTGCCTGGACTCTGAATATTGATATGAGTGCTACATGAGTGGGAATAACCAGAAGCATTTATCAGATCAGTCTGCTTTGATGAAAGAGAGGAACAGATAAAATAGAGAAACAAGACAGTGGGTTTTTCTGGGAATCTCACCCACTGTCTATGCCGGCAAAAATACAACAGAGCATAAATTATCCGGGGGCGTCACAAAATAACCATTTCCTATACATTCCACTAGGCTATACTCATTTGGCAGGTGTGGGGAACTTTTGGCCCTCCAGATGTTGCTGAACTACAACTCCCATCACCTCTGACCATTGGCCATGCTTGCTGGTGCTAACAGGAGTTGCAGTTCAGTAACATCTGGAAGGCCAGCATTTCCCCCTACTTGCACTAGAGATATCATTTACGCACAAGGACCCTCCTCCGGTCTGAGGGCTTCACACCCTCAAGGATAACCTTCGGGGGGGCGGCACGTGGCCTGTTGCAGAGGGGCAATGGCAAAACTGGGTGGGTAACATCCCGTTCAAACTCCATTTTTACACTCCATCTCGCCAACCACAGAGAAAAATCCAAATGCTCAGAGACACACAGAGATATAGCAAAGTGTTGGGGAGCAAGAAAAAAGCTAAGCTGCGATGGGGAAAGGAAAAATAGTGAGAAGAAAGGAGGAGGAGCAGAGAGGAAAAAGTCTAACTTTGTGTCTCTGTATATTTGAGCTTTTCCCTTTGCTTTCCCTCCAACTCTCTGTGTCATCTGGGTCTACGTCATTTTATCTCACTGTGTGAGAGCCACAGAATAGAAAACAGTGCTGAGGCAAAGATGGAGGTGAAAGCCTTGGACTAGCTGTGGAGCTGAGGGCATTCATAGTCCAGCTCCATCAACATATTGGGTTGGCCACCTCGTAGGGTAAAGACTCTTGCCTGTAAGAAAAAGAAAGTTGTGTTTTAAAGTGTGTGGGTGAGAGATGTGTTTCAAGCTTCACTTTAGTTGCTTTCCTTCATGCATCTTAAAGATGCAAGTAGATAACAGTAATGCTGAAACCATCCCTCACACACATTAAAATAACATCACTGGGTTATTTCCCTTTGTAAGAACAATGAATGTATTAAAAAGATATTATTCATACAGTATCTTTCAGCCATCAACTGATTTATAATCTGTAAACTGTTTCTCTCTAGACAGTTTACGGAAAGTTGGTAGTTTGCAAGCACTCTATTACTTACAATTTTACCGATGAAGAAATTTAGTTACAGGACATCATTGCTGTGATGGTGAATGACATTAGCAAATGCTTTTTCTTGACCTGAGGTCAAACACTTTCAAATCCACAGATTAATTTGCAATATATCATGTGAATAAATTCCTCCCTCTGTTTGGGATTATTCGGTTTCAGTAAACAATATTTTTTCAATACAATGTCAAACAGTTTTTATATGATAGAAAAATCTTGACGTTTTGTATCAGAAACAAACACTTCTGAAAGGGATCCAAGAGACAAGTATGCTTTATAAATGATATATATATGATAATTGCATTGCAGCTGTCAATAATTATTTGGATCTGGAAGGCAGTATGAGTTAGGCCTAGAGGAATAAGCAACTCATTTGCACATTTCTATTCTTGTACATATCTTTTCAGGGGAAAGGGGCTGAGAAGACTTGCAGATAAATCATTCCAAGTGGAATGACTAGTTAAATTGTCGATTGAGTCGGTTTCTCCAGCTCTTGGGAATGCTGAGCAGGCAAATTTTAAAATCTTTTCTGAGAAGTTTTGACAGCTGGCAAACCTTTGCATTAAAAGTAGCAGCTCTGAGTTTGATATAGTTTCTCATTTTATTAACTCTTGGATTGTCTTTATGGATTACTTATTGGTTTAAATCTAGATGACTTGTTGGATTACATGGTAACTCAGAGAAGGCTGGGGACACTCTGGCACAGTGTCACAGACTGTATTTATGTGTTTAAGTAATTTGGTTTAAATAATACTGTAATTTAAATTTTGTTCAAAGAAACATTTAAGAAAGATTACTCTACTGAAAGTTTCCAATTTCTGCCTCAAGTATCATACATATTAATAGATATTATTACATATTAATAGGCACTACAATCTAGATTCTGAACCACGCTAGCAATTATTATTATTTTATATAATATATGCTGAAACATCATTATCTGGCAGAAAGGTTACAGATTTTCAAAGGAATGTCTGAAGTTTAGAATAGCTTTTAGTCCACTTACAGTGCAATACTATACATGCCATCTCAGAAATAAGTCCCATGAGCCTTATGAATTCAAGAGGTAAGTGAGCACAGGGTCGCAACCTTAATAACTGTGACTCGGGGGTAGTGAACCTGCAGCCCTCCAGATGTTGCTACAACTTCTGTTCCCTGACCATTGATCATGCTGGCTGGGGCTGATGGAAGTTGGAATCCAACAGCATCTGGAGGGCCACAGGTTCTCTATAGCTGCTTTAACTAGCCATTCAATCCAATAATTTAGAGATCTGTATGAAAGGCTAGCAAAATAGGCATCAGAAAGACCAGCACAATAAGCTAGCACAATAGGCATCAGAAAGACCAGCACAGAATTCTGGGTCACAGAATTCTAGGGGCTCAAGACTATTACAGCCCATTTTTCCTTATTCCCTACAAGTTAATGGAGTGAAAGTCCCCCACTCCACTCCATTCACTTGTGTGGAACAGGCAAAATGCTTCAGGGGGAACCACACACTATTTTCTCTGCCCCCACCTTCAATGGACCAACCATCTAAAATAAGCTCAAAGGGGGCAGTGAAATTATTTCCCCCCCTAAAGCAACAAAACAGATTGAGCCAGTCCTGCACTAATCTAGCCACTGATTACTTGGAAAGAGTTTGGTATCCTTTGTCATTTATGCCTCAAAGGCTTTTGCCATGGATTCCTTATTAACCACAACACCAGCATCTGTCCACAACTCTTAAGATTCATCATTTGTACATGAATTCTTAACGGTTGCTAAGCCAGTGAAGACTGCATCATATACCAGATCAGTGAAGAATCCTCTGTTTTGCATTCTAAGGAAAGAGATGGCAGATTACAGCGTATATTAGCTGACTGCAACCTTCAATAGAGCCATTGCACAAAATGATTAAGCACAGGAGAAAGCAGTGGAACTAATTTTAAGCTGTCAGAGAAATGCACATCATCCATGCAATAAGTCGCCTGTCATAGTTGTTTAAAGCATGTTGGTCATACAGCATATTTTCTCATCTTCTGCCCTGTGTTGTTCGACAATCACCCTACCCTAGGGAAGCATCTGGAAGCCATTCTCATCCATCTCAAGAAAAGCCTTTGACCATAATCTGTTTTACTCTGTGATTCTAAGCATATTTACTTGGGAATTGGTGCCCTTGAAAACAACATGATTTACTTCTGAGATAACCTGGTTAGGGGTGGCTTCAGAGTCACCTAGTCACTGCACAGTCTGAAACTGAAAAGAAAATGCTTCTCTTTTTGACAACTGAAGGTGGGATGATGGATAGTTTTTGCAACTTTTATTTGAGAATTTGTGGAGAAAGAATACAATGTTTTGCAGCTCATTGTTGGGTAGCAACAGGGGAAGCTGCTTTTCACTGAGTCAGACTATAGGTCCATCTAGATTGATATTGTCTACACGGACTGGCAGTGGCTCTTTCCAGGATTCGTGGCAGGGATTTCTCTCAGCCTTCCCTGGAGATGCCAGACATTGAATCTGTGATGTTCTGCATGCAGAGCAGATGCACCATCACCAAGTCAGGGTCCAATTTCTAGAGTACCTGACAAGAAAGACATGCTTCATATTGCAATACATTGTTAGGTGTAAAAAGGTAAAGGTAAAGGGACCCCTGACCATTAGGTCCAGTTGTGACCGACTCTGGGGTTCCGACGCTCATCTCGCTTTATTGGTCGAGGGAGCCGGCGTACAGCTTCCAGGTCATGTGGCCAGCATGACTAAGCCACTTCTGGCGAACCAGAGCAGCGCACGGAAACGCCGTTTACCTCCCCACCAGAGTGGTACCTATTTATCTACTTGTACTTTGACGTGCTTTTGAACTGCTAGGTTGTACTTAGGCCAATTTATTTCAGTGGGTTGGGTCTAGAAGAAGTAAGTCAAACTTCAGTTCCACTAAAATAAATTAGATGAGTTAGTCATGACTAACACAAGTCCGATTGATTTTAGTGGAACTAATCATGACTCCTTTAGATTCAGCCACTCCTCTGGATCTAATCCAGTGTTTATGGGTTTATAAAAGTCTATATTGGCTCATGGCCAGACTTTATATGAGTAATTTATGGCCATTAGAATAACAGGGCAATGAACAAAGTATTATAAATTACTTTTAATTTGACCATCTGTATTTTCCTCGATGGAGTGGAGGGAAGTAATGCATTATGTCAAAGTATGAGGGTATTTTTCAATTCACTTATGGCTTTGCAGCACAAATGTATGCATATCAACTCAGAAGTAGGTCCCACTGAGTTCTATAGGATTTATTCCGAGTTAAGAGTGCCTCTCTGTTCAATTTACTGGGCTGTTAAGTGTTAGTTCTTCAGGATTTTAGAAATATATGGTGAGGTGAAATCATATCAGTGAAGTAAGTGAAGGATCATTGATGTGCATGGAATGACAACACAGGAAACTATAATTTATTAGGCCAATCCATTTTTTCTCTCCATCAAGACATGGTAACTTTTATCATGGACTTCAGGCAGTTTTAATGGACCTAAATTAGTCTTAGGCTGCATGAAGGAATCCTCATTCTTTTACTGCACTTGATAACAATAACAGTGTGGAACAGCTACTATTAATTTATGTTCGCAGAGATGTTGATGAATAGTGGTAGGCCTGTGCTTACACTAGGAATTTGAAACGACGGTTTTCCTAATCTCAGCTTTACTAGTAGAGGGGTGGTCCGCAAGGCTGCCTGATGTCCATTATTAGTGTTACCATGAAACGACAGAGAACAAATTGATCTGCCTAACATGGTAAGTCCCAGTAGCTGTGTGCCCTGTCTGATTTTAGCAATGTCAGAGTCATGATTATCCATTGAAGGGGCTGTGGATGCCTGATAGTCCAGACTCCCTCTCCTGCCTTCCTCAATGTCAAGCAGCTGGCTCAAGCATTAACAAGTCTAGCCAAGTGATAGCAAAACAGCCAGATGGCAATTCTATCTATGGCTGGCCTGGAGTGGTTCATACAGAAACCAACAATCTTTCTGTGCTGTGTCCAGAACAACCCAGGGATAATGCAGCATACCGCAGGTAAGTCATGTAAGGTTGTAGCTCAGTGGCAGAGCACATACTTTGCATGGAAAAGGTCAAACCCTGCTTTCTCCAGGTAGGGCTGGGGAAGACTCTTGCCTGAAACCCTGGATAAGTGCTGCCAGTCAGTAGATGATGCTGAACTAGAGGGATGAATGGCATAAGGCATCTCTCTGGTTTCCTAAGGTTTAGCAGCCAAGGCTTGTCCCTTAGTCTGTATAGCCATGTGCTTATGCTGTGTGTGACTCAGGCCAGTTCTTCTGTGGTAGGTGGGGGAAGATTTTCCAATATAGGCTTTGTGATGGTTTATGCACCCTGAATTTCAGTTTTCTCCTTGCTATCCATGTCATGTGGTGCTTCTGATTTACTTTGTAGTATATCCATGCACAAGGAGTGTTTTCATATATAAAATTAGTATGTGCCTATTAGCCTCTCCTGAACTAATCGTGTGGCATTTGCATTATAAACATATTTAAGGAAAATCCAATTTAAGCTTCACCTGTGAAAACACCCTTAAAGGTAAAGGTAAAGGTACCCCTGCCCATGCGGGCCAGTCTTGACAGACTCTAGGGTTGTGCGCTCATCTCACTCTAGAGGCCGGGAGCCAGCGCTGTCCGCAGACACTTCCGGGTCACGTGGCCAGCGTGACGAAGCTGCATCTGGCGAGCCAGCGCAGCACACGGAACGCCGTTTACCTTCCCGCTGGTAAGTGGTCCCTATTTATCTACTTGCACCCGGGGGTGCTTTCGAACTACTAGGTTGGCAGGCGCTGGGACCGAACAACGGGAGCGCACCCTGCCGCGGGGATTCGAACCGCCGACCATGCGATCGGCAAGTCCTAGGCGCTGAGGTTTTACCCACAATGCCACCTGCGTCGAAAACACCCTTAGTCCTTTGAAAATCAAGTTGCAAACACAGCAGTGTGTAATCTACTTTTTCTTCCTTCCCTCTTATTTAGCAATATTTCCTGTGGAACCTTCAAGTGTACTTACTTCCTCATCCATCAAGTTAATTTCCTAGTGGTTTGTTTTTATTAATCACATCTACTCTCCAGGCAACCCACCTGCAGCTCAACTGCTTGTCTTGAGTTTGAAAACAATTCTATCTTCATTTCAATATTTGAGTGGAATTCCCTAAGCTCGGTAATTACATTTAGGTAACAGATGGAAAGACTCTCAGACTGTGCCAGATGAACAGTGCAAACCTATTCATGCCTACTCAGTGATAAAACTCTTTGAATTAAATAGGGCTTACTCCCGGGTAACTGGAAACAGGATTGTAGCAAAATTAATTTTGACAGATGAGCTATTGACAGGGAAAAGGAAATTACTTACCATGACTCACAGATGGTACTCTGAAAACTGTTTGCGATTGGATTCCACCCACACACAGAAAGAAGCAGGACCCACCAACTTTTGACTGAGCTGAAAAGTAAGGTGCCTCTAACCTGCTCCCCCAGATAATTTGGACCAGCAGAAGGGCTCCTTGGTGTTTTATCGCCTGTTCTATGTTTTTGTGATTCACATCTAATAAGTGATATAATCTCACATTTAGATTCACATCTAAACACTGATATGAAACTTCAACCACTCAGGTCCTGGCACAATACCATCATCGCCAGCCGTTGTGCCAGAGCCATGCCTTCTGCTTTCCTGTACAACATGGACCAAGACCTATAGCTTCCTTGTCTCTCCAACCAAAGTGACACTTGGAACTGTACCATGTCTATAGTGACCCTCAGATGCTCTGCGTTTTGCATGGGAACCAAAGCACTCTTAGCAGTCTTCACTACAAACTTGTGTGCCCTGAGTCACTCCAGTGTCATTGGCACACCCCAGAGGCTCTGTTCTGTGGAAGGTGAGTGGATCCATGTGACATCTAGGTATGAACATAGAATGATCCACCCTTTGTTTTGTCAGGTAGGCTACCAATGCCACCAGGATCTTGGTAACTGCTCTAAATGCTGAAGTGAATCTGAATGGTAGAGCTCTGTCTTGGAGGTGCAGTAGCAAAAGCACAGAAACCATCTGTCAGGTAAATGGGCACCATGAAGTTGCCCTCTGTTGTGGGTGCTATGAGCCATCTCCATGTTTGCATCAGAACATGCCTCTTCCTCTGGGACTAGGTCACTCAGCCGCTTTAGGTCAAGGATGACCCTGAGCTCCCTGCTATTCTTGGCCAACTAAGAAAGAACTGAAGTAAATCTTTTGGTCCTGTAGAACTGCTTCTATCGCCCTGATTTCTAGCACCTGTTTAATGTTTACCACCATCATGTAATGCTTTGACATCACAACTGCCCTGATCTTGTCCCAATGTTGTTGTGGCATCTGAGGTTGTGTGATCCCATGTTTTCCAGAGGTAGGGCAGTCAATCCCCCACATCTGGCAGTTTTGGACTTTTTAGTTTCCTCGTGGAAGGAAGATAAGGAGCTTGAAGAGGACTGGTGGGTTCTGGTGGCTAAAGCCTTGGACTTGAACCACCTCCATTTGCTAGAGCCCTGTAACTGGCACTTGAATTTCTGTGAGGTCAGAAGGGGAGGGTGTGACTTATGAGAGACACTGAGAAATGGAGGATAGGATTGAGTTGTATTCATTGTAGCATGAAGTACCTCCTTGTGAAAGTGGAGCAACTTCCATTTGCACAACAGGACTTTCCCCATTCTCCTCCCTTCTGTGCCCCCAAAATCTGTTTTGGCCTCCCCCCACAACCCTCTGGTGCAGAATTGGGGGTGGCATGGAAGTCCCACTGCACAAGCAAAAGTCATTCCACTCACACAAGTAATTTGCTGAATACCGCCCAATGAGTTTTCAAATAAAAACTTTCGCACAATGTGTACATTGATTTACAAAGGTCACCCAGCCCTCTTTTTTTACTTTACTATCCTTGCACCAGATCTTTATCTTGATGGATAGTATGTAGAAGCTTCCCTCCCACAGGGCTGTCACTTGCCACTTCAGCCAGAGTCTGGGACTCAGAGGCAAAGGATTGCAACAGCAGATTCTTGAACGTCTGCCATGCTTCTGTACCACAGCTCCAGACCTGCCTGCCCACGTCTGGCAGGGGCATTCTGTTCCCAAAAGCTGTGCTAGCTGGCTACTAGGAATTGTACCACAAGAAATATGGAGGGCAGCATGTTAACAGAGGCTGGGCTTTAATCTGTGGTTTATTTCCAAGAGACAGTAAAATTAATGCCTGTATGAGCCACAGGAAGTATATAACCTTCCATTTTGAATTTTCAACTTGGAATTTGCCAAATATTCAATGTGATAATGATTAATTATAGAAATGGTAAATCAAGATTGCCTACCATTATCAAATAGCAATCTGTGCTCCAGCTGTTCCAGATGAGCCATTCTGGTCAGTCATGTTAGTGATGAAATGACAGGTATCAGCTCAACTATTTGCAAGTGTACACAGACTGTACACTCACTGAATGTTACATGTGAACAACTGTGCAAGTATACAGCTGAATTATTTGTGTGCACAGAATGAACAGTTGTTGAATGTAACATGTGAGCATACATAATGAATTGCCATGAGATGCAGACATATGGAAGTGCTGTGTGAAGATGTCATACACAAGTAAACGTTCCAGTTACAGATAGGTAGCCGTGTTGGTCTGCCATAGTCAAAACAAAAAAATTCCTTCCAGTAGCACCTTAAAGACCAACTAAGTTAGTTCTTGGTATGAGCTTTTGTGTGCAAGCACACTTCTTCAGATACACTGAAACAGAAGTTGCCAGATCCTTCTATATAGTGAGAAGGTGGGGAGGGGTATTACTCAGAAGGGTGGTGGGAATGGGTGATTGGCAGATAGCTGAGATGAGCCTGTTGACGACTCTTAACGACTGCAATAGGTCTTACAGGCCACCCAATCTTAAACAACTCCTAACCCACAATAATACTACAACCAGACCTAACACGGACACTGGCACCAGAGCCTGCAATAAACCCAGATGCCAACTTTGCTGCCACATACACCCGGACAACACCATTACTGGCCCCAACAACATCACACATACCATCTCGGGACTGTTTAATTGCTCATCGTCTAACATTGTGTATGCCATCAAATGCCAACAGTGTCCTTCAGCTCTCTATATTGGACAAACAGGCCAAACCTTACGCCAAAGAATAAACGGACACAAATCTGACATCAAGAATCACAAGACAGAGAAACCAGTAGGAGAACACTTCAATCTCCCAGGACATTCTATACAAGATCTCAAAGTAGCTGTTTTACTACAAAGGAATTTCAGAAATAGACTGGAAAGAGAAGCTGCTGAATTACAACTCATTACCAAACTTAAAACCATGGAGAGACCTGGCCTGAACAAAGACGTTGGATTCTTATCTCATTATACATGACAAAGCCATTTCTCACCTTCTCACCCCTTGCTTTTTCCTGTAAGACCTATTGCAGTCGTTAAGAGTCGTCAACAGGCTCATCTCAGCTATCTGCCAATCACCCATTCCCACCACCCTTCTGAGTAATACCCCTCCCCACCTTCTCACTATATAGAAGGATCTGGCAACTTCTGTTTCAGTGTATCTGAAGAAGTGTGCTTGCACACAAAAGCTCATACCAAGAACTAACTTAGTTGGTCTTTAAGGTGCTACTGGAAGGAATTTTTTTGTTTTGACAAGTAAACGTTGCAGTGACTGGTGATATCTCTGTGGCTCCCAAAAGTAGTTTTGGGATCGCAGAAATATATGCAGAGATTCTCATTAGAGATTATGTGTTTTCTGAGACTGGTTTAAAGAAGGGAAAACACGTGTTATGTACTGAGTTGAATAGGATCCAAAATGCAGCAGTCTGATTGGTCCTAGAACCATTGGCTCCAGAATGCAGCAGTCTGATTGGTCCACAGAAGCCACCCAATCCAACTCCAAGTGGAAGTGAATCCACAACCTGATTGGCCTATAGGAGAATCCTGGAATTAGCCATTGTGTAAATAATGTATATAAAGCAGACATTCTGGGGGAACTTCCATTCCTCCTCACCACTATAAACTGAATAAAGAGCATGAAATCCACTCTCGACTCTGAGTATATTTCACACAGCTTGGTATTTAGTGGGTTAACCTGAAAGCCTGGAACTTTCTGAAACTGCAATCCAACCCATACACACTGTATCAAATCCCATTGAACTTAGTAGGACTTGTTTCTGAGTAGACAGGTGTAAGAGTTGCATTATCAGTTATCTTGGAAACTTTTATTAGCTTAAATAATTTGAAAACATCGCTATGTGAAATGTTCTAAAATACCAGTATAGCAAGGGTGTCTAAACTTGGAAGGCCAGTGGTCACATTTGCAATTTTAAAGAAGTGTCGTGGGCACCAGTCACTAAATGTCTGCCATTGGGTGTTTGGAATCACATAAAATGGCTACTGCATCTGTTTTAAAACTGTTGTCCCCGTATTTCCTTGACTTTGGGTTGATTGGTTTCTGAATCAGGAACATCCTAAAAACTAGAAAACTCATTAAAATATATATTAAAACCCTATAACCCCATTTCCCCTTATTTTATTCCACTTCACCTGGATGAAATAGTTTTTTCTTAAAACAAACCAAAGCTAAGGACTGCTGTGATGTTGTAAATGTTCAGTCATTATCTGAAGGTGAATTCCCAGTCAACAAAACAATGGAAGGCTTCCGCTGTGTTCATTCCACTGGTCTTTGCAGTCACGCATATTATGTGTGTCTTCACTAGCAAAGGACTCAGTAATGCAATAGACTTAATAATTTGGATAAAATATTCAAGCCATTGCCTTCACATTAACCCCTATTCCTAGAAACGCCCTGTTGCCGTCATGCTGGCTTTTGCAGCATCGATCAAGAATAAAAATGAGTTGACTTTCCAGAATAGGTTACTACGACATCCAGCGGCCATTCAGATTAACTGCACAGGCAAAACTTCCAATTATTTTTAAACCAATCTCTACACAGTAATTTCAGGAATTTATTTAAGAGTACCGACTGCAAGCAAAATAAACAAGCAAAAGTTATTTTCCTATGGGAGGGATTCGACATAGTCACCTCTCTTTCCTCGGAAGGTCGGTGATCACGGTGGATTTCGACTCTAGGTTCAGAATAGGGGAACCAGAAAAAGGTCGTAATTTAGATTATGAAAGGGCTCGGCGCTCAAGTCTGTCGGAAAGTTGCGGCACCTCGTTTGTCAGTCTCTGCTCTCTGATATTTTATTGCTTTATTATTTTTATTATTCTGTTGGGAGCCGCCCAGAATGGCTAGGGAAACCCAGCCAGATGGGCGGGATATAAATTATAATTACTACACTTACCTAGGGAGAGGAGGGATTCTGCGCGTGCTCAGAGGCACGCCTTCGCATTATTACTTCGCATGACCCGAGGCTGAACCCCGACTATGCAGTTTGTTAAGCCTGATAAACCTTGTACAAGAGAGATGAACTTGTGTTTATTTAATGAGCACACACTCTCATTCTTTCTACAGGGCTTGAGGAAGCGCTGCTTTGGAAAAAGCGATTCCCCACGGACCTTCACAGGGGATTTTAATTTCTGCTCTCCATACAGAGAACCACGGAAACAAAGAAAGGGGGGAACCACTGCGGCGAATGCGAAACGAAAGCATTTGCCTCATTCGTTTAAAAGGCAGGCAGGGAGGACTAACATTGGCTGCGCCGTGAGCAAGGCCCGCCCCACATTCGGCGCGCGAATTACGACCATAGAGAGCGAACGTTTACGATGCAAGAGCGACGTTACCTAGCTACCACAATAATGCCAAGGTTGATCCGGAAAAGGAAGTTTGTGTCTGGTCCCTCCTTTTCCTCCGGCCTCCATTTTGTGAGGTGCTTTTCGGCGGCCTGGCAGAGGCGGGCAATTCGGCCGAGCTGATACGGTTTCGTCCTCTTGCATCGCTTTTGCCGGCTTTGAGACACCGCCGCCGCCGCCTCGGTTGCCGCCTTCCTCCTGTACCTCCTCGTCGCCGCCATGACGGACCGCTACACGATCCATAGCCAGTTGGAGCACCTGCAGTCCAAGTACATCGGGACGGGCCACGCGGACACCACCAAGTGGGAGTGGCTGGTGAACCAGCACCGGGACTCGTACTGCTCCTACATGGGCCACTTCGACCTGCTCAACTACTTCGCCATCGCCGAGAACGAGAGCAAGGCCCGCGTCCGCTTCAACCTCATGGAGAAGATGCTGCAGCCGTGCGGGCCGCCCGTCGACAAGCCTGACGAAGCCTGAGCCGCCTGGCGCCCCGCACCGCCCGGGAGAGAAGGGGCGGGAAACGGCAGCCGGGGCGAGATAAATTTGGGAAGCGCCGCGACGAGGAGGGCCGACGGGACGAGGCTTCTTCCCTTGCCTGAGGCCGCCTTCTCTGGAACAAACCCTGCCCCTCCTCCCCCTTGTTGCGCTCCCGGGGCCAACTTCCTTTCGAGTCCCAGGCGCCTTCGGAGAGCGCGGCTTGTGAACTTCCCTCAATTCTGCCCGGAACTGTGAGAAGCCCGTCCAGCGCGAGAGACTGAGGCAGGTGGTTCCCCTTGCTCGGAGGCGGCGTGAATTTCTTGGAAGAGGCCTGAAAGCGACGCGTCCACTCCCCCTCCCCCGCCTCACTCTAGATTTTGTAACTTTTTTTGGAGGAATTTAGGCAACTCTCTAATAAATGCCACACTCCGCCTTCTAATCTGTTTTGTGGTGATTCGTTAATTTATACAGGAGACGTCAGTCAGGCTGTATTTTTGAGCAAGTCCCGTTGAACCCAGTGAGGCCCATTCAAGTCAATGGGGCTTGCTTGTGAGTAGACCTGCATGGGATTCATCTGTAATGGACTGCACAGAGGTAGCTACAGGGTAAACAAATACCTGCATTTCAAAATGTTATATGTTAAGTGCAAAATTGCTCTCAAATATTTGTGGACATGTACAGAAGGAGTGGCCCCCCATACTTTTAGTTGAGGGTTGCTGTTACTCTGCTTCATGCAGTCCTCTCTTTTAATTACCATTAAAATGACTGGAGGCTGCACAACATATGTATTGCATATTTTCCACATCCATCACATAAGGTCACCTAGGTTTGATTAGTTCTGTTGATTATTTTTCTTTCTTTAGTAGCAAAACCCAGTGATTACATGTAGCTAACCAATATAACGAGGGGGAAAATACTTAAATAAAATGGAGGGGGATGTAATGGTGAACAAATAGGAAACACTTGGCTTGAACTTAAAATTACAGCATGTGTGTGTGCATATGACTCCATCGTCCATAACCATTTGCTGCTATTGTATATATGCCAGCTGCAAATATTGAGTCAACTCCCAGGAATTTGATCATGTTTCTTTTATTATTGCATAGTTTGTAAAGTCATACAGGTTTCATGAGACAGGATACATGTTTATCGGTGAACTAGTTTGCTGGACTCCTGGGCTGTAAAAAGTAAGTGCTCTTATTCAGAGGCAAGGGGCAACATGCCACCCTTATTTTTTGCCCTGTACTGGAACCCTAAAAGCAGTAAAACATTAATTTAGGAGGGCTGTGAAAGAAAGCAGATCATATACAATGGTATAAGTTTCTCTTTTCTCTGAAGGTGGACTCTGTTAAGACTGTTTCAAGGTACAGATCAAGACCACTTTGAAATAGTTCAGCTAGAAAACCTTGAGAAACTGATCTATTTTTATACCCCTGATACAGATGCTGGTATAGCAATACATGGTTATTTTGTATGATTTTGTTTACTAAAATGGATATTGTAGGCCATATGCTGAAGAAATGAGTTACATAAATGGATACAAATAGCAAAATGTCATGTTTACATTAAGGTATCTGGCACCTGCAGTAAGTTTTGTATTTCCACATTTTACAAGCTTATTTATTCTATATAAAAAGTTCTTTGGAATTGTCATTTTTCCTTGACTGGTCTGTTTCTCAACTGTTTTTCATGGCTTTTAAGAGAATTAAGATTGGATCACTCATGTACAAACCCAGGGATGTAGTTACTTTGTTTCTTACCCAGGCTCCTTCCCAGAGGGAATTCCAGGTGCTTTTTTCTGCAGCGTTCCACCAGAGGTTTCTGCAGCACGCCCTTAAAAATAAATCAATTATACCTCTTTAAAATCTTTTGCAAAAATACATTCTGGGCATAGTCCAGAAAAAGTCAAGCACTGATTTCATTTGTAGAATTACAGTGCATCCCTATACATCAGGGGTGGCCAACTCCCGAGAGACTACGATCTACTTTCAGAATTAAAATCTGGCAGTGATCTACCCCCGTTTTTTTGGGAGGGAGGGTTAGGGACTTTTTTGCAGCTCTCCTGAGGGAGGAACAGAAGCAGCCACTAACCTTAGGATCGTTGGTTTCTAAACTCCGGCTTCCCTTCTGTAACAATAGAGGCCTGTGCAGGGAGAGGGGCCAGGGGGGGCAGTGATCTACCAAAACCTCACAGGGATCGACCAGTAGATCGTGATTGATGTGTTGGACATCCCTGCTATACATGTTTGCTCAGAAGTAAGTTCCACTGAGTTCAGTGGGGCTTGCTCCCAGGTGAGTATAGGATTGAAGCTTTAAGCATTAAACTTTCATTGCATTTTGAAAGTGCTTGACTGTTATCACTATGCTAAGGTTTGCTTGGTCAAAGTTTGTGGGCTTTTCCATAACTCAGTTTTAAAATACAAACGAAAGGCAAGAGTATATAGCAGAATAATTTTGAATATTTATTTCACTTCAAACCAAATGCTATATCCCTTCCACTGTTTCTAGAATTATTTCTATCCTACTTAGCCCTTTGAGCCCCAAAATAGGTTCTCTAGATAGTTTACATACAAAATCCAAAAAGCAAATTATATTGCATATCAATTAATAAATTATTAGTTCAAAAGTAGTCTATAAAGCCATTGTAAACTACAGAAAACTCACCTACTAAGCCCTATGATACTGTTAGAGTAGTTCTAACGGTTACAAAATTGGCTTAACCAGAACAGTAAAGGCATCCATGCAATATGCAACAGCAGCAAAAATGAATATCTTCTACAGGGTGGTTTTCACGATAGGGCATACTAGCTAATGAATGTGAAATGCAATGAAATGGTTTAACATTAAAGTTTGGGAGGTGCAGTGGAAAGGAATAATTTCTGTGACCCTCAAATATTTTTGAGCATTAATTCAACGTTATTTTTGCTACTTACCTATTACTACTTGGCTTGGATCAGTGCCTTCCTGTGTCTTGTTCTGAAGCAGTGTTCCCACAGCACTTGTTAGGGTTGGTTCTTTTTTGGGAGTTGCTTGTTTGCCCTGGAAAATACGCAGTAAATATATAAAGAACGTTTTAGCATACATTCATTATGCAGTACAGTTGATTTATCACATTTGTATCCAAAAAGCTTAAGGAGCTTTGGGACTATCATATGTTTATCCTCTCAACAATCCTATGATGTTTAGGTAAAGAGTGGCTGACTACCCAAATATTCTGCAGTGTGGGGCAGCAGAATTCAAACCAACATTTCTCTGATCCAACACTATCCACTACACCACATTAGCTCTTCACTAACTGAAGTTGTGTACAGTGGTACCTTGGGTTACATACACATGAGGTTACATACGTTTCAGGTTACAGACTCCGCTAACCCAGAAATAGTACTTCGGGTTAAGAACTTTGCTTCAAGGTGAGAACAGAAATAGTGCTCTGGTGGCGTGGCGGCAGCAGGAGGCCCC
The DNA here is from genome assembly GCF_965112155.1 of Podarcis liolepis. Classification (NCBI taxonomy): domain Eukaryota; kingdom Metazoa; phylum Chordata; class Lepidosauria; order Squamata; family Lacertidae; genus Podarcis; species Podarcis liolepis. The sequence continues at coordinate 65,118,813 of NC_139557.1, read as the reverse complement.
ATTAGCTAAATTGGTGCTTCAGGTTAAGAACAGTTTCAGGTTAAGAACGGACCTCCAGAACGAATTAAGTACGTAACCCGAGGTACCACTGTATTAGCTAGAGTACTAAGATTCTCCCCCAAACCTCTCATAATTTTCAACAAGACAAACTGGAGGAGAAAAAACCTTAGAAAAATTGCTTTATGGCTGGTAAAGGACCCCTGGACAGTTAAGTCCAGTCAAAGGTGATGGGTGTGACACTCATCTCGCTTCAGGCGAAGGGAGCTGATGTTTGTCCAGACAGCTTTCCAGGTCATTTGGCCAGCATGACTAAACCACTTCTGGTGCAACGTAGCAGTGACGGAAGCCAGAGCGCACAGAAACACCGTTTACTTTCCTGCCGCAGCGGTACCTATTCATCTACTTGCACTGGTGTGTTTTCAAACTTGTAGGTTGGCAAAAGTTGGAACACAGCAACGGGAGCTCACTCCGTCGTGGGGATTTGAACCACTGACCTTCCATTTGGCAAGCCCGAGAGGCTCAGTGGTTTAGACCAAAGCACCACCCACATCCCCTATAGCAACCCTACAGGGACTAAATAATTTATGCATTTTTTAAAAAGGTGAGAACCCTCTAGTCTGTTGGTTAAAATATTTCTGCACATTTTCATATGGGGTTTTTGTTGTTTGCAAATTCTGGTTTGACTGGTTTATTCATCCATCAGTCTTTTCTATAGCTCAAAAAAATGTGACATTTGGAAACATTTGGCATTCAGCTTTTAATGGGAGAAGAGTACTCCAGAACTTTTAAAGTGAAGTGGCAAAGATTAGTAGAAAATAAATAATTTTGCAATGAACATGTATTCATTGACCATAATATAATATATGCTTAGGCATGGACCATGACTCATTACTGCCTACACTGACTAGGGTTTCAGGTAGGTGATATTCCCAGTCCTAGATGTACATGCCAGGGAATGAATCTGGGACCTTCTGCATGCAAAGCAGATACTCCACTACTGAACCACAAACCTTCTCCAGAATTCATGGGAAAGTGAAAGAATTAATGGAGATACATTTGGCAAAGCTCCTCCTTGTTTTTATTATTCTATATAGCCCCTGGAAGAAGGGTGGGATAAAAATGTGACTAATGGCTTGAATACAATAAAATTACTTACAGGGGGTGCTTTGGATCCTTTCTGACCTGGAGCAAATGCACGCCTGGCTGCTTGTTCTTTGCAGAAATTGATGTGCCTTTCTGCTGCAGCCTCATTAAACCTTCTCATGCAGTAAGGACACTGAATATAATCTGAATATAACAAAGGAACGGGGGCTATAAAAGCAATTTATATAGTACCTGGGAGACAACATCACTGTTATAAAATATATAAATAATGTGAATATGCCACAATGAGCCAGTTTCCCTTTGTCATCTGAATCCAGGTTCATGGCTTAACTCTCCTGGGCAAACCATGAGCTATAAACCACAGGACAGCTTGGTTACAGCTTGTGGTTAGGCTGGAGAAAGCTAAAATAAGCCCAGGCTGGGACAACATGCTGAGCCAAACTGTGGTTTAGCTCAGCATTGCACAGTAGCAAAACAACGGGGGGGGGGAGCAAAGCAGACACAATCTCCTCTCCAGTAGCCTGCACATTCATGCTAAGCCATGCTTTGAATTAGAATGATGTGTGAATCAGTCTTATGCTTGTTATCTTGCAGATGAAGAAATTAGGTTATAGAATCATAGAATCATAGAGTTGGAAGAGACCACAAGGGCCATCGAGTCCAACCCCCTGCCAAGCAGGAAATGACTTGAGAAAGACTTCCTACTGAAACAGTAGCTGAGTTGAAAATTAATCCCTTGAGTGGAAGTCCAGTACTATCCACTAGCTTTGTTTTAGTTAATTGTTCAAATGACTCTCTGAGTTAGACCCAGACTGCCCTTGGGCAGAATTGTATCTATGGGATGTTCCCACAGGTGAAGGCAGTGAATATCTCTTCCTCTCTGCAGGAGATTTCTCTGAATATTTTGGCCCCTCTGTGAGCCTGGACCCAACCCTCTATTTTCAAACAAGGATGAACAGCTTCAATGCAAGTAAATAACCTGGATTAATGGTTGGAGGCGGTGGCGGAGGCAGAGGGCGGCCTTCTTTCATAGCTATAGTGGCAAGTTTGGCTGATCGGATTGCATTAATGAAGTCCTCATGTTGTTGTCTCCAATTAGATTTTCTCTCTGGTTGGCTCTGAAAAGGAAATGCTTGAATCACATTTTTCAGTCAGAGGGTGCATTAATAGATACATAGTTCTAAACTGTTTTTGAAAAGAGAATTTCAAGAGATGTTAAATGCATTACAGTGGTGCCTCGCAAGACGAAATTAATCTATTCCGTGAGTCTCTTCGTCTTGTGGTTTTTTCGTCTTGTGAAGCATGGCTATTAGCGGCTTTAAGAAAAAGGAAACGAACTCGCAAGACATTTTGTCTTGCGAAGCAAGCCCATAGGGAAATTCGTCTTGCGGAACGACTCAAAAAACGGAAAACTCTTTCGTCTTGCACGTTTTTCGTCTTGCGAGGCATTCGTCTTGCGAGGTACCACTGTATAATGAAACAGTAACAAGCAATAATAAAGTTTAATTATCTATTAAACACAGGTAATACAGTTCCTTGGTTTTCTTGTGCCAGGTGCAGAAGAGGGGAGATAACTATGACAGTGTCACCTCTAACAAATGAGTGGGTAGGGAGGATGGGTTTTGGGGTAGGAGCGTGGTGAATTTAGGTGGGAGCCAAAGCCTGGGCTTGGTGGAAGATTTGAAGAGGGAGGGTATGGCAGCCTGTGTATAGATGGAAAGAGATTAGAGAGCCTGGTGGGTAAGGGCAAGTAGATGAATTTCTTAATCTTGAGTTGAAGAATCATGGAATCACAATGCTCACCTCTTATTTGAGGCAAGCATAATGTATCCTAAGGATCTTTATTTCTGAACCAGAAAATAGCAATTAAACTAGATGTTAATATGAGCCCCAAATGGATGGTTCCAAAAGCAGAGTTTCATAGTGAATGAAGAGGTCTTGGAGGGCTTGTAAAGAGGAAGAATAAATATGCACTTACTTCCTAGTAGGCAATGTAAGGGAAGCAGAATCAGAGGGATCTATGACTCAGTGCTACAGTAACTTTTACAGGACATTTCAACCCTATGTATTAGCACAGTCCTTATGTCTGGCAAATAAGTCACCCTCAACTCTGTTGGGAAACATCCCTGAACTGATATATTTGGGTCGAGTTGCATGCCTAATTCAAAAATACCTTCGGGGGTGGCTTCCTCTTTACTGTTGGAATGTCAGTTCCCTGCAGTCGCTGTTTCAAGGAATTAAATGGCTTGCGCTTTTTGTTGAAGACTTTTCTGCATATTGGTTCATGTCGTCCCTAAGATGAAGAGAGAGAGAGAAAGGTCTGCCAAATAAGGGTTGATCAAAATTATGTTATACTGAGCTCTAAATGGAGGGCTCCAGAAATGAAAAATAAAAGGTATTATTATGTCAAGCCTTCTTGATTTAGTGTGCCCAAGCTTTTGGGAGTCAGCAAAGGAGATGATGCCTAACTTGTATGTATATCTAATTACCTGTGTCTGAATTCTATCCTGGACATGGAGTAAATGTGGGTACCTAATTTGACTAATCTGGGATCCTTCTGGTTTTCTCAAGTTAAATATTAATAAGGTAGGTATGTGTGTTTTCCCTAGCAGAGGTGTAATTATTTGGCTGTAGTGCCAACCAAGTCGAGTGGCTTGTTCACCTTTGATTGGCTCAGGCTGTTGCACCTGTAAGGATATAATCTTGTAAACAAAGTGGGATTTTAAAAACTTTTTTAAAAAGAAGCAGCATCGGTTTTTCCTGTTTGGTTTTTATGCTGGGTCCAATGTAATGCCTTTGTAAAGGCTGCGTGGCTTGGCAAAAGTCTAGTTATGTATAAACCACCCTGGACACTTTAAAATGGCCTGAACAAGGGACTTTTAAAACTTGTAACTCTGAATTCCCCTTGCTAATTGCATGTTAGCTAAGCAGTGAAGAAAGTCATATGAACACCTAAGTACCCAGGAGGCCCAGGTTCAAATCCCTACTCAGTCATGAAGTTCACGGTGTCTCCTCAGTCTAACCTACTTCAGAAGGTAGTTGTGAGGACAGAATGGAGTGGGGAGACCCAGGAAAGATGATACATAAATGTAAATTAAAAAATAAGTAAATGGGGGGGGGGGAACCCAGCTCTTGTGTTTACTGATATTCATGTGGTGGCAGCTGCTAAGAGTGGCAATTAAAGGTAGTTTAAATGGGAAGTGAAAATGTAGCATGGTCATCCCATATTCAAAAGGATTCCTGAGTACACGAACTTGAATTGGTCCAAACTGCCCAGAGCTAAGGGACTGAGAAACACATTAACATATGTAAAAATGTTGTGAAGGAAACATTGGGAATTGTTTCTAAGATACGTGAGGTATGCGTAGAGCTTCCATTTATTACTGATTTTTCTTCTCTTTGCATTGAATAAAAGCCAGGGATGAGGGATATTTACTGTAAACACTAACAAGTACTTCCAAGTACTTGCCTGTTGCTATTTCTGCTTTGAATTCCTTAAAAGCTGCAGTCTATGAAAGCTTCTGCTGTAAGGTTAACTTCAGCTGTGAACCAGCCTACTGAATTCATTCATCAACAGAGTCATTTTCCATTCTTGCTTGGTCAATTATCTTAAGGTTGCTTTTATGTCACTAAATATATTCAGTGGTTAATTGTCTTGTTTTTACCAGTGCATCCTGTGTAAAATGTCTTCCACAGATTTCACAAGAAAGCAAATTCTGGCTGCTAGCATCTGTGTGAAATGGAAGAATACAAGTTATTACTTACTTATCCAGGGTTTTCTAACATCCAAGAAATCCACACAATCTCATTTTTTCTCTCTTCCAGTTGTGCTTCCCCTCTTCTCGTGATATTAATCCAACTAATATTGTTTTTAATGTATATGCTGCTACATGCCAATAAATAACCCTTTATTAAGTTAGAAAAAGAATTAGACAGAAAGTCTGCATATGAAAAAAGGTGCTTCCAGAAGGATGTTACAAGGTTAATACTTTGAGTGATGTATTACTTATCATACTCACTGCATGAATGAGGGTAGCTTCCATGACTGTGGTCTGTTAAACTTGTTTGACATATTTCTATGAATAGCTTCTGCAAATATCAGCCAGTACGGACAAACATTTACTTAAATGTAATGAAGAGCAGAGAGCCCGTGCAAAACCATTCACTGATAAAAGTTACTTACAGCTCAAAGTAAAGATTGAGAATATTACATACCTACAGCTCCTGCTTTATTCCCAGGAATCACACTCATCTCATAGTGCAGTGATATCAAATTCTGCCTTTAATACTTTTCAGGGAGACAGGAGCACCAGGTAGTTTACTCTTGCTTATCTAGCTCCTTTACTTGTAAAAGCCCAAGTTAAATGTCATTGGCTGACAGTTAAAACAATTATGACACATGCAACCCCTCCATCATGCAATGATGCACATGAAAAAAGAAGTTAAGCTACTCTGAATACATTTGTTTCCTCTACAAGACAGTTATCAGTGAGTGTTAGTAATGGGACACCTTGACTTAATAGATGTTCAATAAGGCAGTTGGTTCTTCAGCTACAGAAACTTCTAAAGTAGTTAAAACTAATAGAGGCAAGCTTGAAGTTAGCAGTTTGATTTGCCAAGATGAACTGTTTACCATTGACACCATCCCTCCTTATTAAGTGGACAGTGATCATGTGTTGTAGGAACCACAAGATGCTCAGGAAAGGTTCTTTGAGGGAAATTCTGGGAGGCTGGGCTAGCAATGTATAACCATGATCACTAGATGGAATTTCCATGTTCAGAGGCAGTAGAATACAGAGGCTGCAAGAAGATCATGCTCAACTTGTGAACATTTCATATTCATCTGACTAGCTGCCTGTAGTGCTGAAATATATGGGTCTGCTAGTGGAAGCCCATGCAAGGACTGCTCCCACAAATCTGTTCTGGAGGTTCAGGAGATCCCCAAAACAGCACCAGGGTGAAAAGAGGGAAAATCATTTTGCAAGCAGAAATGCCCATAGTTATCTCCTTAGTGCTATGTTGAATTCTACCATTTGACTCATGGCCTGATACTTTAACATGAGGTTCTTAAGATAACACCCTGCCTCTCCAACCGCAGGAGTTAATTTCTCTTGAACACCATTCCTGTAAGCAGCAACACAGAAGTATTAACTTAAACGTTAAACCAAGTTTTGAAAGTCTAATTGTTATAATGAAAGCAGACAAAAGTGACTAGTAAAGAGATTTTACTATAGAGGAGTTTGCCCATCTTAACAAATGCCTGCCAACACTTCCACAGGAGAAAATATTACAGCAATTTTATTTCGGTGGTACCCAAAACTGATTTTGCATGTAACCAGATGCCGGTAAGTGACTATCTGAATTCAAAAAGTCATTATCTTAAACTTTGCTGTTGTCAGGCTGAAGACAGAAGTTCCAAAAGGTATCAGCAGAGAGTATGGTAGCTGAGTGTCCTTAACACGAAGCAATTGTTTTTCATTATGACAGCTTGAGCCCTTGAAAATTCTGTTTCAGGTTGAGCAGCTCTTTCTCTTGCCTTGTCTTCTCTTGCTTGAAGGCCAATCTGTTTGCCTTCTTCTCCATTCTGCGTTCCTACACAGATAAACCATTTATTTACATTTCAACAAAGAAGTTCCCAAAGCAGTTTCCTTAATAAAAAAGTATGCAGCCTCTGCAGCCCCTCACATGCTCTCCATTCATCTGTGGAAGACCCTCCAACCCTCCCAATCAGTTTTTGAGGGATGTGCAGGGAGAAGGAGGAACGTGAAGCCCCTTCCAGAGCAGAAATCCATTCTGTTTGTGCACAGGCAGCATTGGATACAACCCAAATGCGCCCTCCGCAAGCTTTGGAGGGCACCACATTGGCTATTCCATGCTACAAATGCTGCAGAAATGCATCTCATAAGAAAAGCTAGTTTATTTCTATTGTTATCACTAGTAACATGTAGAGAGTTCGGAATGAAGCGACCAATTTACCAATCCTTTCAACTATATACATGCCAGTTTTTGGGTTCTTTCTGGACTGCAATTTTAAATTTATTGTACTGGTCACAAAGAATGCAAAGATTCTTGCAAGCAGCCAGCTGCTACAATCAAAGATCTGTAAAAAATTAGCATAAATCCATTACTGGTATTAGCAATCGAAATGGAACGAAGGAACTTCTGCCCCCTCCTAAACCCATACAGAGAAACACCATTAGAACAAAGCAGCATCTTTTCTCAATCAGATGAAGATTAACAATTGATAAGGATCTAATATAGAGCACAATAGTGTCACCTTCTGATTAAGTTACATTTACCTACTCCCTTCTGAGTAGGTGATCCCCTTCTGATCAGGACCAGTGTCACTGTGGTGCTCAGTGTACTTTGCCCTCTGCACCCTTTATTTCACAAGAACAATTTAGCATATTGTAAAAGGACAGAAGTCAAAAGACATATATGATGCAGAAATATGCCTGCATACGCCTAACATGGTCTCAGTCTGCTTGGTGCTTATCTATGGGAGACAACCTGGAAACAGTGAAGTTACCCGTGTTCATGTTCAAAAGTTAGGATGTAAATGGTTCTGGTTCAAGTTAAAACTAACTATTTTAGTCAAAGTGACAATCAGACAAATGCACATTTCAGTATTTACTGAAAAAAGTGAAAGAAGCCTACCTTTCTTTCTTCTTTAATAGCTTGTTTTCTAGCTTTCCGATCTTCTTTACTCTCATTTTTGCATCGTGGTTGTGTGGCTACTCTTGGCAGGTCACTGTCGTTAATCATTTCCATGCGTTCGGCCTGCTTAGCTGTAAGTCCTCTTCCGGGCAAAACACCCAGAGGGATTCCTGTCTTATTTGACACTTCAATTGGTTTGGGCTGAAAAGTAAATACATACAAACTAACAAATCTTTTTTCTTCCCCCACCACTTGCTATACTTTTTCATGTCATGTATAAACCAGCAATAACATTGTGGCTTTCTTCCCCAATCAGCCCAGTCCAAAGTTCATTGCAGCAGAACCTATAGGCCCTAAGTCTCAAATCAGTGTTCAGTCAAAGCAGAATTTATAACCTCACGGGGGGGGGTGTCTGTTTGGCTATGATTAAATAATTAAAAAAATGTATTCTTGTTGCAATATTTATTAAATGGCTTCATTATACTTGCTGAAAATCTTTGGCAGATTACATAGAAATTACTTGAAACTGTGCATGCATGTTTAGCATTTAAAGCAGAGAATAGTGATAATTTTTTAGCCTCCGATTTCCAGGTAAAACAAGTTACTAAGAACTTGTTTTCTGTGAGAGCAATAAGTGCAAAAATATTTAATACTGCTGAAAGGAAGGGAGAAAAGACACCAACCAGTCTGTGCTGGATCACTTTTGAGTAATGACAAACAGGTCTGAAGAACAGTTACAATTCTCCCAAAACACGTAAGCTTATGACCACACATGCTATTGGGATAGGGAACCAAAGAACTACACAACTAGTTATGTGTACCCAGAGACAATCATTTTCCATGCCACATGGCCTTTAATTTCAAAAGCCATTTTCAAGATGGTAAGGCTTGCTATTTTATTTTTCTTTAAAGCAAAAGAATCACACTAGGCATGCTGAAATTCTTGGATGTGCCTATTATTGGTCAAAATTCTTAAAATGATATAAAATAGAAACTTCCATTTACCTTTTGTGGAACCTCAATAAGTTTTGGATGATTGTATAAGTTTGAATAGGTACCTTAAGGAGAAAAAAAGTGACACAAGTTTGAGTAATCAATCAGTTACTGCCCCAGATCTGATTTTAAAACTTTTGTTATAGACCAAACAATTTATTAATAATTTCTTATTCATTGGCCTTTTTCGTTAATAGTTACTGTGTGTGCTAGTTTGACACACAAAAGCAGCAGTATAATCCTTGCATTTTTTAGCCGTTGGGAGAAAAAAACATGTAGCTCTAGACACTAACTCAGAATGGATTCGCAATCCCACTTTTCTTTGGGTTCTTCAATAACCAAAGCTGCAATTTCTTCTATCTCATCTTCATCCTCACTGGGGAGCAGCTTTGAATCTTCTTTGATTTCGAGACCTTCAAGTTTGACACAGCTTTTGGGGAAAAATAAAAGATTCATGAAGGCATATTTAAAACATTTTAAATTTAAATTTAAAACTGCCTTTAGCTGCTCATCCATTGATCAGCATCCCTTAGAGCAGCAGTGGCTAATTTATGCTCTCCAGACTTTGTTGGACACCAGAATTCATCAGCTAGCCTGGTCAATGGCCAAGGATAATGCAAGTTACAATCCGGCAACAACTGGTATGGCAGAAATTAGTACTGTACATTATGTATTTGAAAGGTGTAATTTGGCAAAGTACCGTATCTTTCGCCCTATAGGACGCACCGTCCCATAAGGCGTACCTAGTTTTTTTGGGGGGGGAAATAAAGGGAAAAAAATTATTTCCCCCCCAGGCGCGGGGCTGGGGCGGGGGAGGCCCGAGCTTCCCCCGACCCAGCCCCCAAACAGGCAGCTCTCTGCAAGCCGTGGGACCCCAGCGCTGGTTCCCGCTGCTTGCGGAGAGGTCCGCGAAGCCTGGACGCGCTGATCTCAGCGCGCGCAGGCTTCGGCATGCAGGCAACTCTCCGCAAGCAGTGGGAGCGCTCCCGCTGCTTGCGGAGAGGTGCCGTGAAGCCTGCACACCGACCCCTCTCGCTCTCAGGCTTCAGCGAAAGCCTGCATTCGCCCCATAGGATGCACACACATTTCCCCTTCATTTTTGGAGGGGGAAAAGTGCGTCCTATAGGGCGAAAAATATGGTAGTTCCCCTGAATTGTGCATCACAATAAAATACAGACTTGCACAGTATCAGCAGGCATTCCAACTGCATAAAAGCTAAATATTTTTCTCTCAGTACAGCCTACGTTGTTCGCTGCATACCCAGTTGTATATAATTAAAGGTATTTATTTAGTTTTCATAAAATGTATATACTGATTGTTAAACCCCGCTGAAGTATATTCCCTCCTCCTTTTCCTTCAATCAGATACTTGACAGGACATCACAATTGCCTCTTCCGTACCCGACACATACTTTATAATTGCTGCTAGAGGCAGAGAATGTTGATTATCCTGAGTCAATATGAAGTAAATATCAATACATGCGTCAAGCCAAACATTTTGCCATCAAAAGCTATATATTTAAAGGACTTTGGCTTTCTTCTTCTAACACAGCAATTGATCATCGGTAACAGCAGTCAAGCATGAATATAAACAAGAGATCCAACTGAGCTCTTCCCCCATGAACCAGATAAACCACAACCAAATTAAACAATTAGAGAAATATAGTGTTTTTCATGAAAATGCCTTTAAATAAAAATTACTCAGCTTTCAATGTAGTCTCTGGAAATTAATCAGTAAACAGAATACAGAAACACTAAACCAGCAAAGGCTTCTTTAGTGCTCATGCAACTGTCCTTTTCGTGCTACACAATGGCCTTTTTGATTAGTCTTTTAAAATAATTTCTTTTTAAAAAAATGGCCTTTTAATGTTTTGATTGTAGCTTGTGTCCAACATTTGTAAATCACCCTGATGTCGAAGGGTTCTATAGAAATTCTTTTAATTCACACCAAGAAATCAGACAGCTGGAACATTCTACGTACTTCTTTGCCTTCTCTCTGTAGTAGTCATTCAAGACTTCCTGTAACCGCGTACTGTCGCTGTGAATGAAACCTTCCAATTCGGCATTATCCAGTGCTCCAATTTCATCATCATCAAACTGCTCAAAGAACTAAACAAAAAACACACAACACTCAACCTGAATGTATCTGGAACTAATTATATAACTACAATAACAAATCTGAACCACACAGGGAGAGGAATTCGAGTTTTGAGAACAATTGTTTTCATTCTCCTAATTTCCTTCTCCTTTATGTAAACACTAATACAAATTTATTTGCTACCCTGCTGATTGAGAATAACATATCTACAGTTCAGAATAAATATTACTCAATAGTGAACAAAAATATGTAAGGTACATATTACAGAGTATGATTGTTTAGCAGTTAGCTGTCTTTTTATCATTGGAAAAATATGATAAAGTAGCCGTTTACACAGGGCTTTGATCTGCCTGTATCAAAATCAGAGTTTGAGTGGGGGAATATTTGCCGACAGCCCTTTAAGCTTCACCAGAATCATTACCATTAGGTTACCTCACCTTCTCAAATCTCTCATCCAAAAGGCTCAACTGTTCATTCCTTCTCATTACTGAAGAAGTCATGGAGTATTCTGTGAAACGGCTCTTGGTCTCTTCTTGCATGAAAAGAAATTCTTTCATTTCTCCATTAATCTCAGTGTCATCTGACAAAGGTCCCTCTGAATCCACATCACTCTGGGTGCCTTCTCCATCCTCTTCTTCCATGTCCTCCCATTCATCTTCATCTCCTGACTCCCTAGGAAGAGCAGCCAAAAAGAAAAAGAAACCCAGCTATCTCATTTTTTTAAAAGAGAAGTATTAAATAATTTCTATCTTGCTCGTTAGCCAAAATGGCTCCCAGGATGGCATTTGAAAAAGAGGTAGAAAGTGTGCCTTCAGGCTTACAATAAAAAGCCAAAGCATAGAAGGAAAGGAGATGGGGAAGGAGGTTGAAAAGCAAACTCTTATAGTTTTTTTAACAACCACATGTAAACATTGCTTGATGGAATGGCTGCTGTAAGGCAACAGCTGAGGGGAAGGGGGCTGAAGCTACTTGGTTTCTTTGCAGATGCAACTGGAGCTGATGATTATTATCCACAAGGCTGTCAGGGGCCGGCAGCAAACATACATGACTGCCTCGCCACTATGGAAAATAAACACAGATGGGTCAGAGATTATGATGAGCAGAACTCGTGGGTGCCTATGCTTCTGCCAGCATATAACAAGGCAGACAGGTGGGGAAAGAGAGGCAGCTGCAGCAGCACTGATTCTAGGAGGCACCCTATTTCCCTTTGCCTCAGTGTCACAGGCAATGATGGACTGGCACTGTGAGAAACAGTAAGGAGAGGACAGGATAGTTGGGCGAACTTTAGAGAGGAGAAGCTACAGAGATTTGAGAAACAATGTAAATGGTTGGGGGAGGATGAAGCTGAACTCTGAATGTATTGTTTGTTTTGCCAGAAGCCCTAAGAATGAGAAGAGTCTTAAGCCTTCCTTAGTAAAGAAATAAAGCGCTCAATAGGTCTACCCTAAATTGAAGGTGGTACACTTGAGCTTCTGATGGATCTCTATCAGGCTGCTGCTCTTCTTCCTCACCTCATTTCTTTTCGGACTTCTTGTCTAACCAGGTCATAGGTCATTATTTTTCTTATTTTACAGTTAAATAGCTGATGAGGTGCTGATTTTCAGACTCTGAAAAGTATCTATATGAAAAGGAGTATGAAGATAGTTCCTTAGCAACGTTTTGCCCAGTGGCAAAATGCAAAACAAAGAACAGAAAGGCAATGAAGGACAGTAATACTTTTTCCATTCCATTACCAACAAGCTTCCTTTTCCTGCTCTGTGCTTCCTTGATTATTCGCCCTTAAAATGAAGTCATCATCAAGAAGATTATCAGGATTGTCGAAATCAAAGTCATCGTCAAGTGCCGCAACAATGTCAGGATCAAAATCCAGCCTAGGCCCTAATGATAGATAAAATAACACCTTATAAATGAGTTATGACAAGGCATTTCTCAGAAAGTGTCAGAGCCAAACAGCCAGTTTGCTGTAAACACCAGTCTCTAGCCAAGCATAGAAAACCATTCATTGTGGCTGTTCCCTTTATAGAATTCCCTTCTATGGCAGACTCAAACCTGAGTACCTTTGAGAAGTGTTGCAAGATCCCCCCCCCCCCACTTGAATGGGAAGGCTTTTGGGGCCCAGAGCTAATTTAGAAAAGGGTGAGAAAAATTAGATTAATTAATTTTTACTGGGTTCTATGAGAGGAGTTGTGTTATAGCATCTGCTTTTGTTTTCAAATTACTATTATTTTTTTAATTCAATAAGTGATTTTGCTATATTTAAACAGGCTGCTGCCAAATTCTTTTAAAAATACAAAGAAAGCTGATGAAATGGTTATTAATACACAACTTTAAAAAACAAAGAAACCCAAAACTAACCTGCATTTCAGGGTAAGTAACTTATGGCACAACTCCATTCTCATACATTTTACAAGAGTTTTTCCCCTGCTGTCTGTGGACAAATGCCGGCTCCCTTGGCCTGAAGCAAGGTGAGTGCTGCACCCCATAGTCACCTTTGACTTTTTACCTTTTACCTATTCCCCACCACACATGAATAGAAGAATGAGTATGATAGCCAACTTGAGGTGGAAACAACACACATATAAAAAATGTTCTGACAGTGCTTTTTTTAAAGCTTTTTTTAAAAAAATACATTGAATTTTCCACAAGGCTCACCATCGCCATCTTGTGTCACATTGTATATTGCACTTAAAACACACTTAATATGTTTTATTTGCAGCTGTATAGCTGAGTCCTAAGTCAGACTTTGAGTTCATCCACTAAAATCAATGGACAAGTCCAATGATCTCAGTGGGTCTATTCTAAGTATTTACAAAACTGAAATAAAAGTTGTATCCTTTTCCCTGTTTCCAGAAGACTTACTTCCAGCATGGTAGAACCATGCATCATGCAAAAACATTTATCTGTTCTGTATACCGGTACTTGATGCCAATTTGATTCTGAATGAAAAATAAAGAAATCTATGCAGTCCCAAAGCACCTAGAAAATAGTTTCACCTCCTATTTTCGATTAGACGACGTAGTGATGCTGCTGCTAATATAGAAATTCTGCAACAAAAGTATTCTGTAATAATAGATGCTATGACAGAGAGACAGCTTAAGCCTATACTTTGATAGTCACTTTCTAGAGAGTAGCTTCCATTTAACATAGTATATCTTCTTAATAAATATGGACCAGACTGCAGTGTAAATTTAGTACCTGAAATGGGAGCAGCTTTGTTTAACAATCCCACATCCTCTTCAAATTCTGATGCAAACACTGATGAGGGCAAGTTAATGGTGGGGGCCTAAAAAGCAAAAAGAACAAAACAGCAGTCATTTCCTCCCCCCCAAAATTACTCAAGACACAAAAACCACCAAATATTACTACTGTTTTAAAAAAATATTGCCTCTTTCTTCTGAAATTGGAGACACAGCACATGTATGTTCATTCCCCCCCCCCCCCCCGCCACACACACACAGTGGACTAGTATCTGTAAGAATTTCTTCTACAGAGGCTTCTCTGGAGGGCAAGCTGACAAGCAAGGCTGCTGGAATCCAAAATCCTGCTTATAAGTAACTTCTGGGAATTGTCCCAGGTTTGTTTTTGTTGTTGTTGTTTTTGTGGATGCACAAACTATGATGTTATGGCAGTATGTTCCATCACCACTAGCCAACTTATTAATTGATACGTGTTTGATAAAAATCTTCCCTCCACACCACTAATCCTTCCAAATGGCTGCCAAAGAGACATACAGCACGCCCCCCCCCCATCTCATAGGTTGAAAAGGTTGAAAATCTGCTTGATAGAAACTGAATTTAAAAATTACAAAACTTTGTCATTTGTGTTATTAGCTACTATTACTACAGACTTATTCACACCGATAGTAGATAAAAAGCCATGTTAGTCCATTGTAACAAAATTCACAAAATCAATCAGTGAAAGAGGCAGTTGCATTTTTGTTCTCATTGCTACAGTACATTGCTTTTCAGCGTAGTTCTTTGTGGCAAGGCTGATTACAAAATAAACTGATGATAATTCTTAGTAACATTTCTATTCTGAGAGAAACGTGTGGCTGAGGTTATAATGTAATCCAAAAGACCAGAAGCCTAGCTCTGTGATGGTCACAAAACACTTATGGCTGCCTTAGTAACAGTTGCTAAGGAGGGAGGTTTCAAGATGACTGTCTGAAAATGACTAGTGGGAGAAGCTCCCTTTGTTTATTGATGGACCAGGTGCAGAATAAAATGCAATTTGCTTCCATCAAGGGGTCCACAAATTCAACTGCCCGTTAGAATTTGTTCATGTAGAATCACTGACTAGTCCCTGAAAGAAGACAGACAGGTCAGGCTTCCCTGACAGGGGCAAGGACACGAGTGGTCAGAAGGCTCTGGCTGGAGGGAGAACAAAAGGCCAATCTGTCAGCTGCCAACTAGAGGAGAGCAGAGCTCAGCTTGGAAAAAGTAATGCTGGCAGTCTGTGAGAAAACTGCTGGGAAATGAACTGGCAGCTGGGGAGAGCATGAAGGCATGATCTGATATAGTGGTGAAGCTTCAAGAAGGCACCAAAATCCAGAACCAGAGGGTTTCAAGATGAGCTCTTGACCAGAGGGTGGATTTCAGCAAACATCTGAACTATTCTAGAAGTCAATAGGAAGAAGTCTGCTGCTCAGCATCAGTTCCTCCTTATGGCTGCCTGGTGTGAAGGTCAAGCAAATCAGGTCCCAGGAAAAACTACTGGGGGCTTATCTGGCTGCAAAAAACCCTCTTAGATATTAGGAACTGTAGCAGCAGATACCCTGGTTAACTGCAAACTGTACACTTAATAAATTGCATCCTACCATCTGAAAAGCAACACTTTTTTCCTTTTTATGTAAATAATTCACTTAACAAAAAATCAAGTTTGTTCATCTGTTTCTAATTGTGTTGTCAATACCATGTCTATGTCATAGGAAGCAGGCTCCTGGGTTTCTTCAAGACATAGAGGATTTATTTTGGCGGCAGTGGTTAAAGGTTTTATAGTGAATGCAACATTTGTTAAGGCCTGCCTGAGAACTTTATTAGGTATTACGGTAGGAAGTTCCATAGACTGAAGCCTCAAAGATTTCAAAAACAACAACATAGGTGTGATATCCGCAATGTATCATCACAACATCTATTAAGTTAGATGTTTTCAGAATACTTTATTTAATAATTTCAATCCTGCCTTTTTAAAAAAATAACTTTTTAAAATCATGACTTCTTTGCTGAATCTCCTTTTGAGAGTACCATGACAAGTATATTGTGTACTTACTGGAATTTGCTGAATTTCCTCTTGTACATCTCCTTCTGTGGTCACAACAATCCTGCCTTGTTGACTGGGTATGCTTGATGGAACGAGCTCAGAAGGTCCAGAAGCTTCTTTGAGATGTTGCAGGTAGTCATAATCATCATCAAAGAATACTCCATATTTCCTCTGTTCCTCTCTTCTTTTTTCATCAACCCCCTAAAGGTATTTTTTTAAAGGAAGAGGTCCCAAATTTATTTATTTGTGTTGTGTAATAATTCCAGTTATGAATCACTTCCTATGAAACATTTCAAAGCAGTTTAACAATAAAAGCATCTGCCCAGTATTTTTGCTGAACATAGATTACGAGGAAGCAAATATTTCAGGGAGAAAGCAGGCACTTTGGATACAGTAACTTTCTAAACATTTTTTATGAAGTGTGTGAACACAGATTTTAGCATTCCCTCACCTCCAAATAGCCCAATTAGATTTTTCTTTGAACTATACTTCCTTGAAAACTACAGAGTGTTGTATGTATGCCACATGGTTTCAAAATGCAAAAATTGTAATGCAAATAAGTGCTAGGGAATTATTACACATTATTACAAACCCCAAAACTTCAAGGCTGAAATAATTTTTGGCTCAATTCTCTGAAAAGTAAAAGCTCAGCCACTTTCCTACAACACTGTATTTTATAACCACCTTCTGTGCAGGTAGCAGAACTCTTTGGGGTGCAGTGTCATCTGCTGCCAAGGGGTCCCTCTGACTTCTGTGTACTAGATGAAAGGTTACAGCTTTTTTCTTTTCTATGAAGGGTTTCTTCCGCCTGTGAGGCTGCAAAACAAAGTAAAGATACTTAAGAATGATCCATAATTGACAATTTTTCTGCCTAACGATATGGACTGCATTTGACTGAAACTTCCAATAACTTTTACAAGAAATTGAAAAGCAAAGCAAATTAGTCAAAAGTTGTTTGGTTTATAGGCTTACCAACTGATCTGGTGTCTGTAGACACACATGCACTCGGCACCCTCATGATATCATTTCCTTGCTGGCTTGAAATAAGCATTCTGCTGTTGTCAAGAGATTAGGCTGTGGCGTGTACTTGGCTGCATGGAGTATGTGTGTGGTACCCAGGAAAGTTTTGCTGGCTTTCAAAACAGGCAATCCCTAGGTTAACAAACACACACTTGCAGCAGCCAACATTTATGCACTTGTTTTATGTCTCTGACATGGGCTTACAGATCTCAGCTTCTTGTAGGAGAGATCCTGATTGTTCCAAATACCTTTTGCCTGGTGGGTAAGAAAGCCAGAGCAGGCCCAACCATGAGGCAGGGTGAGGTGGCTGCCTCAGGTGGCACCCCCCAAGGGGCAGCATGCCGGTTCTGCCAACCAGCTTTGTTGCTGGTCTCTCCGCTGGGTCAACAAAAGGGGAGGCGTTCTGCCACCCAGCACTGCCACCAGGGAGGGTTGGATCTCCCATCCTGGTGGTGTGGCAGGAGAAGCCGGTGCAAAGCCTCTTTGCTGGGTAGGAGCAGGGGATCTGGAATCTCGCCCTGCTGCTTGGCGGGTGAGCCTCCGCAAGGAGAAGCTCTTACAGAGCTCTTACACTCCATTGAAGGGTGGCAGTGACGCATTTCACCTCAGGTGCCTTAACGCCTTGGGACACCCATGAGGAAAGCAAAACAAATACGTTTCTTCGTTTGTTGTGCAAACAAATATCAAGATTATAAAAGTGATATTTGAGAGACCTTGACTGCGTACACGGCATACATTTAAAGCACATCTCCCCAGGAATTTTGTGAAGTGTAGTTTTGCTGGGAATTGTAGCGTGTTGAGGGTCAGCTACAGCTCCCAGAGATGAGGGGAAATGCACTTCACATGTATGGCGCGTATGTAGCCCGTGCCATCTGCCTCCATTTCTGCCCCACTGTTATGCCTACTCAATCCCCCCACAACTGCTAAGAAAAGGCCACTGTGGCCTTAGGTCTCCAGCCCCGTCCCGGCAGGGAAGAGGCCGGAGGAACAACAGGAGAACTTCTCCCGAGGCTGCCAGCGCGACCCCGCGAGGAGGCGCGTCATGCTCAGAGCGCGCACGCAGGCTCCTCCTCCTCAAGCCGCCTTCACCTGCCCAGCCACCTACCATGGCGCGAGGACACGGACGTCGCCGTCGTCACCCACCGAACGTTCCAAGACCCCTCAGCACGCGACTTTTTAAAAACCAGCACAGCAGCTGCCCGTGCCCACTCTGCTTCACGTGCTTCCGGCTCCGGCGTCGCTCTGGTTTCCCCTCTCTATGGCGTCCGTTCATCCGCCATCGTTAGAACGTACCAATTCATACTAGGCTGCTCAGAAAGAGGGGGGCAGTGGGAGAACCCACTCTACTTCTACTTCATTTGAATAGCACTGATGTAGAAATACTTATCGTTAAGAGAAAAAGTTGCCGTGTCTGCTATTGTACGAAGTTACACGGAGTAAAAAAAACAAAAAACCACCCCCGGCAAAAGAGTTCAATGGTGTTGACCCTATTTGCCAGGCGGAAGTGCTGGTGGGAAACGGAGCGGCACTGGAGCTCTGGTACAAATGAAATGCCCCGCTCTTGGCCGTGAGTCTCTATGGTATCAAAGTGATGTCACTCTATCCCACGGCATCTCAGTGGTGAAACCTCAGCTTATTGGGAGATCTGTGTGCCTGAAGTAATAGGGGCAAATGAATGTATACAGTGGTTGCATGTACAGTATACGGAAAGCACCAATGTGTACTGCAATGCCGTGTGACTTCATTTTTGCGGCATCATCTTTCGTGTGCTACAATCTATTTTATCTTAGGGGCGATATGAACCTTTCTTTTACCATAGAGAGAATTCAGGGACAGGGTGACACATTTTAGCCCCCCACCCCACCATTGCAGAAATTAGGATATATTTATTTCTGCCTTTCCTTCTTGTTTGCTTAAATTAAAGTGATAGCTCAGGAATTGTCTGTTTTGCTTTTATTGCTGTGTCAGGAGCTTTGTTTATTGATGTATGCATGTAAATTCTGTAAATAAATGCTTTATGCACAATCATGTCAAGGCAATGTATAATAAAAACAGGAACATGGGCACACATACACACAAATCCATCGATACATTTTTTTAAAAAAAACAACCCTAAAACAATGCAAAATAGACACTCCTGGCAAAGACCCATTTATCCAGCTGGGAAAGCCTGTGTGAACAAAAACCTTACCTGTTATTTTTTGACAGGAAAGCTATTCTACAGAACAGGGGCAGCCACACTGAAAGCAGTGCTCCAGATTACTGTGGGGCAGGCTTCTGAGATCTTTGGAACTTGCAGAAGAAACTCCTTCAGAATACAGTGATCTATTATTCTACTGGGCATTTAAGGAGTAGGGTCTGTCAAATAACCTGATCCTGAGCTGTATAGAGCTTTAATTGTTAGTACCAACACATCAAACTTGGTCTAGTAGCAAATTGGCAATAAGAGCCTATCCCCCAAGCAAGGTAATTTGTGGTAGTTTTCTCAAAGCAACCTTTCATGATATTAAAGTTGATGAGTGGAACAAAGTACTGTAATTAAGGTGCTCACATTGTTCCTCAAACATGAGCCTCCAGCTGATGTTGGACTAAAACTCCCATCATCCCTACCTCACTTCATAAGAAACAACTGGGGCAGAAGCTGCCAAGAGGAAGGTTCTAATTAAAGGTGCAGATGACCTCTGTTAAGTGGAACTTCTCAGTAAACATAAAAGATCTTGGGTAAGGGAACAGGCATTGCTAGGTTATATAGCTCAATATTAAGTCCTTAATTAAACCACTGTTTTAGTTCCACTTCTAGTCAATGACAGAAAAACATTTCCTCAGCCGTGCAGTAGCAAGGATTTTTTTTGGGGGGGGGGGCAGAATCAACATGATTGGTCAGTTAGTTATTTCTATTGTTTAACTTGATCGTGAGGGGGCAGCTGCCCCCCTGCCCACACCCATGGCCCTCTCCACCAATTACATATCTGGGGTCTGAGTTTGCCTATCAGCAATACAGCTGTGTTCCTAACCCCTTCACATGTTAACTAGCATCATTAGAGCTGACTGCATATCTCCTACATAAAGGAGATGCAGCTTCAAGCATTCCTGCCCTGCCTTCCTTGTCCCATTGCTCAGCTCTTGCTTGCTTGCTGTGGGAAAACAAATGAGAGCCCTGTGAGAAATGGGATCAGGGCAGGAAAAGAACAGTGGCACCATCTTTTGTGGCTGTGTGTGTGTGAGAGAGACAGACAGACAGACAGACAGACAGACAGACGGACGGACTCCAGGTTGTGACCTAAGCATTTTGGAGAGAGAAGTAGGGAGGTCAAAAACTGATTTCAGTATGAAGTTTCAGTGCCAATTTCTCTGGGCAATATCCAACTAAACCATACTCAAGAGAATACTAACTTGATTTCAGTGCGTCTACTCAGAGTATGACAACCATTAGGGTATCACCATTTTTCTCTCACATAGCTGAGGAGCAAGCTTTAGACCATGTTCTCCAACCAGTAACAGAGATAGGAGTGCTGAATTTACTTCTCCTATTCATTATAATATGTTATAATACAGCAGCATGACAGAACAGTTTCACTTTATTTCTGAACCCATTTAACTGATGGCAATGAGGGTACAGAACAATATTGATTATTTTTCTTTGCTATGTAAGGTATTCAGATGTTTCATTAGGTTATTAGTAGTTGTTAGCAATATCCCTGTGCACCTACCCAACATTTAGAAACTATGTGTATCTCAATATGATAAGACTTGGAAATACAATTATTTTTTATTTTGGAGATGTGGGGAATACAGCCCACTGCACTTAATGCAAATGTAAATGTATTAGTAATGAACATGATACAATATTACCAGCTTAACTGTGTGTCTACTTTTTAAAGATTTCTGGCTGCAATCCCACATAAACTTACTTGTAAGTGCCTTTGAGCTCAGTGGGGCTTAAGTCAGAGTACACACATACTGGACTGCTCTGTCGGACGTTCTTAACTTTTATAACTAAAGCTAACCCAGAAGAATACAATACAAGTGTTGAGGTAAAAAATAATAATTAAGTGACAGAGACCATTTATTGCCTGAAAAAAATACATATCTTTTATAATTAAGAACTAAACAGGGCACATAGACAAAAATAAATTGTAGTATGTACATACATTAAAAAGGATAAATAGCATATATATATATATATATATATATATATATATATATATATATTGTAATACTGCAATACATGCCGTTGTGTATTTCAGGCCCAGAAGTTTCACCGTGCACATTAAAAGGATAAATAAGTGCTAATATAAGACAATTTTTAGTGTAAACAATGTCATAGGCTTACAATAAGCCAACATACTCAGGGCCAACATAATAAAGCACATATTGCCTCTCTCACCACCGTATACTATTTAACCTTAACTAAACATGTATTCACAAATACAATTACAAGATAGTATAAAAGTAGACAATTTGCTTCGCATTATTAACACACAACAAATACAGGCTGTAGGTTCCAAGGCCTTTCTATAATTTTCACAAGGTCCTTTATGGGGATGCTGTAGGGACACCTACGGAACGACCCTTCCCCACACAGGCACAGAGTCCACTGGCTGAGAGATCCCTGAAGGGCATGACAGAGCTCTGGTTTCACCCGTTTGGTACATGGATATACCTTTTAGGGAATGGGAGATAAGAACATAAGACGAGCCGGCTGCATCACAACAATGGCCCCTCAAGTACAACATCCTGTTCCTACAGTGGCCAACCAGATGCTTATGGCAAGTCCACAAGCAGGACCTGAGATCTGTCTTCACTGTCCAGCCCTTTCCCCTCAACTCGATCAAGCAGGCTGGACAAAGATGTAAGAAATGTGCACAGGCAGCCTCATTCCTCAGACTGTCCTGACACAATGTTAAAAGAGGAGAAACAAGGCTCTGTTATGTGGAATAGGTTCTCCCCACCCCCCATTTGAGGACACAGTGGTCACATAGGGAAGGGCCATGCCCATACTAATATTCTCTGCCCATAGTCCCAAACACAAAGGCAATGTAATACCCATATATTCTGTGGCCAGCAAATGATGTTGTCTATCAAAAAATGTCTGCTCTTTCTGCCCTGGAATGGCCAACTACGAGAGTGCTGGCACACGGCAGTAGCATGAGGCTGTGCAGTTTAGAGGGAAAGTCTTGGCAAGTGATGAACAGCTTCTAGGTCTTATACTATGTACTCTGATCCAAGAATCTGTTAATGTAGCTGAAGCTATAAAGATAAAAAATAGACCCAAACTACTTGCTAAACTGCTTTATTGTTCACTTTCATTTCTGTTTGGCTTCAGAATTTGATTGTCAAGACTCGCAGCCTAAGCAAGGCTAGAAGTCAGCAATTCAGCCCCGACTTCAAAAACCAGATTTTTCAAAAGGCATTTCTATCTGCATCTTTTCATTACAATTTCACATATTGTCCTTCCTCTACATGTTTCTCAAATTAGTACATGATTATGGAGGACCATGATTTTCCTTAAAACAAAACAAAACTATGTTGCAATCCTGGACATAGTTGCACGCTCAAAAGTTCTGACCTCCTTCTACTGCCCAGCTCTGCTCAAGATTGTAGCCTCAATGCACTTTTAAAAAGCATGACAGTCATATTTTATTATTATTATTATTTAAAAGCCTATGAATCCAGCTAGGACTAATTACTGGCAAATTCACTGGCACTGCACTTTATTGTAAGCCCTGTTTATGAAGAGAGAACTTTATATTCTCCACTTGGTTATGAAAAGTTGAGGATTCTGGAACGGTACACACAGAATTGCTCACATTCTTGGATTTGCACTTTTAAGAAGTTATCCAATACCCCCATATAGCATTAGGTTAATTTCACCCTAACATTATTCTATTGGCTGACAGGTAGGGACTCTCTTCTGTCTGTTTCTAGCCTACATGAAAGTGGATTCTTACTACTTCCTGGCAACAATTAGCCTCAGTTCTTTTTTTTCCCTAGCCAAAAAAAGGTATAATTTACTCTGAATAAGATGACCTCAATACCATTTCCTCTCTTATTATGCAACTGCTTTCACATTCCTTCCAGGATCTCTCTTAGATTCATCACTTTTGTCAAATGTGGAGGCCACATTGTTCAATGACTTCAGGTTAAACGGCTGCAGACATTTCAGTTGCAGTGCACTCTTGAGATGCTGTGCTCTCCCCATGTTGGAAGTTTGTGTCTGGATTGCAGGATATTTTCAAACACTTATGGACGGTGAAACCTGCAGTAGATAAAAAGAAAAATAAGCCTTTTTTTCAAAATCTCTCTCCCTGTTCCTGGAGATTTAGCATGGGTCCAAATATCTGTAAAAGCCAAAACATTCAAATTCTGTTTTCTTTGTATATGACTTGAATCTGCATTTCAAGCTTGTTTAAGACTGAACTGAGCAACATGGATATAAAATGCCTGCTAAATGTTTAAATCTCCATGACTGACAATGTAAACGCTTGCTTCTTGGCTCTCTGGGAGCTGCTGGATCTGGAATAACGTTCTAATAATTACAGAGATTGAAAGGATGAAAGTTGAATGGACATTTGTGGAAGACAGAAGGCTTAAAACTTGTGATTAATTTTGACCTCTTAAAACTCAGGGGAAGAGATGTTGATGACAATCCTTTATTTAGATTACATTTAGAATGGTTTGGTAATCCTTTTTAATTTAACAGCAGGATGCCTTCCCACTTTGCCTATTACTTTAAATTAGGGGATTGGCAATTGCTTTGGAGATGGGGGAGAAAGTACTTTGCATTTCCTGTCTCTTACATACTAGAAATAGAGCTTTTTGCCTTGCTGCATGAGTTGGAAAGAAAAGCAATGTTTAGGGAACAGGAGGTGCAAAAACCTTGTGCTTTGATCATGTCAGAAGCCACTCTCAGAAACACAGACAACATGGGCTTCTGTAATGCCTACATTTAAAGCAGTCCATCAGAGGAACCACTTTGTAAGGTATTTAGAATCTTCTCCTGTCTTTAGTATATTTTATGCATTTATTTGAGACATTTAGCACATAGTGACTCGGCATGCCCCACTGGAAAAACAAACTGAACGGGTGGTATGCCAGTATCAGCCACCACTGAAAGTTACAGCAATGTGCAAAATTGTTCATGTGCCAAAGAAATATGCTGAAAAGCAGCAGAATGAAGCTAGCATTCCAAAATGCAACTTGCCTACTACTGGTACAGAGTTAATGCTGCAGCCCTATGTGCTAAGTACGGCCGTACCTTGGTTCTCGAACGCCTTGGTGCTCATACGTTTTGGCTCCCAAACGCCACAAACCCAGAAGTGTGTGTTCCAGTTTGTGAACGTTTTTTGGAAGCCAAACATCCAACGTGGCTTCCGATTGAGTGCAGGAAGCTCCTGCAGCCAACCGGAAGCTGCACCTTAGTTTTTGAGCGGTTTGGGGAGTCGAACGGACTCCCGGAATGAATTAAGTTTGAGAACCATGGTATGACTGTAATGGTGCACAGAGCACAGTTGGACAAGGCAGTATGGCAGGCCAGACATGATCAACTTCCCTCTTCATAATGGGCTCTGCTGTTGCTATATTCAAATAAGCTATTCATTCCGAAAAGATAACTACAGCCAGAAATTTCTGAAGGGTTCTCCCCAACCCAACACAAGCCCTCCCCTGCCCCAGCTTTAAGTGAAGTTTGTATGTGTTACATCAGTGAAAGCAGAGGCAGGGACAAAAAACTGTAGATAAAGGCAAAGCTATAAAGCTGGCTTTTATTTGTCAGGAAAAGAAGTGAAACAAAGCAGGTGAACTTTGCCAGGATGCTGATAGCTCATAAAATCATAAAAAAGTTATCCATGTTCCTGGTTGTGTGTAATAATTTCTGCCAAGACAAGGAGGACACTGTGCAGGTAGCCCTTACCTCAAGCCCCATTGCCACAATCTTTGTACCAAGAAATCAAGGACTAGGCTGAGGTGTGGGTTTTTGCTGCATCAGGGCCAGATCTAGAAATCCTTCCACACTTAAAAGATCATTATTTTCAAACAATGGCAAATGACATACTTGCATGATGACCTTTTAAAACAAATGTCACCTGGCAGCCATATGTGGCAGGGTGTGAGGGACTCAATAAGCTGCTTTTCATGCCTACCTGAGACTTCACAAGGGTGTGTGTGTTCAAGCACCAGGCAGGCTATAACATATTGCTAATAGCCTGTGTTCAACAAGGTGAACCACAGGTTGTAAACCTGGTATATAAGGAACCTTGTAAGGTATCAGAAAATATTGCTTCTGAAAATTGAAATACAATCTGGGGGTTTGTATTTCAATCTGGGGTTGAACCCCCAAGTTTCCTTACCTTGTAAACTGCCGACTCTCTTCATGTACTTCCATTTCGGTGCTTTTAAATTCATTTAATTCTTTCCTTATTGCTGCCTAGTTTAAAAAACAAAGTATGAGATAAGACTACACACACACACACACACACACACACACACACACACAATGTAATAATGTAATGAATATATATTTTATGTAATGTATTCACCATTCTGGAAAGAGCAAAATATTATTTTGTGTCTAGCCCATTTTTATGTCATAACATATACAGTTAAACTTCTGTTCTCTTCATATCTCAGTGCAACCCCATATTTAGTCAGTATGAATATTGTACCATGTAAAATTGTACACCATGATGTTTTAAGTGTAACTAAAAAGACAGACCCACCCCCAAACCGACAGGTGAAATCCAAGACCTAATCCAGAAAGAGACCCCCAAACCCCACTTTAGATTTTACATCTATGGACTTGTTGCTGAATAGCTGCAATTCAGGGCTACTTCACACGTTCCACTTACATGGTAGTGTTTGATGATCTTGCTCTTATGTCAGTTCTTTTACAATACACAAATACTGCTCTCACAACCTCAGCACACCTACATTCTTAGGTGTGTTTCACAAGACACAGGAAATGACATACAAGGCCCTGCTATGTTGTCTCAGCTCAAAGTCAATTTTTTTTCTTCCCATCTTCTTTATCTAAAACAGTATTTATGGTTCATAAGATAATTCCAATAGAAAATGGCTCTAGCTACAAAGAGTGCTGGGAATAGAGGTCTTGCAGCGGTAGAGACAGAAAGGGAACCAACCACCTGTTTAATGGGCATCCACAAAGTGATTATAGCAGAATACAGTTCTAGTCTAGTGGATGACTAGACTTCATGCATAGCAATTGCAAAGAACTGCAGGATTCCTGCCTTTCTTGACGGAGGACAAGATATGAGGCATGTAAGATGACTAATGCTTCCTGTCTAGAAATTAGCTTCTATTTCAGTTTTCTGTAACATCAGGTGAAATATTTGGACATTCTAGGCCTTTGTTTTCATGTGGCAGATTATTAAAAAGCAAAGTAGCCATTCAGTGTACTTTACATTGGTAATGAGAGTTGACATATAAAAAGAAAGACTAATCACTTTGCTATCTCTTCATTTATTCCATAGTAATTTTCTAAAAAGGCTAGCTATCTGCGTACAGCTATTACCACAAATACTTTTATGATAATCACTGCCTTTCACCCCCATCGCTCCATGAAGGTCATAGCTACTCTATGCTTGCATTTTGTTTTTTGAAAACACCATTAATATCTCTCAATAATCCTTTATAAAAGGCATCTCATTAGAAGTAGAAATCTTTCAATGCAGGACAGAATTGCAGCATGAAACAATTATTATGCTGTGTCACCACAATGATATATCTCTAACCGCAGTCTCCTGTTTCAGAAGAGGATTATCTTGCTTAATTCTCATAGTGATGTTGAAGCATAAGAGTTATGCAATAGCGAATGAAGTGTTAAGTACCAGAAGAGATATCTCCTACTTTAGAAATATTAGGCCAGAATTAGAGACCTCTTCTCATATTCCCCTCAATACAGTCATGTGTGATTGGGAACCTTGACCCGACCAGGGTTTCTAACCACATATACAGGCCTTACATGTATAGAGTTGCATATGTTAAAGGTAAAAGACCTTACTCACAACCCAATACCTAGTGGGGCCAAGTGGGTGCAACATGGTGATTAAAAGCTGTGGGGTTTAGGTATCAGCACCTAAATAGAATTTACATTCTCCCTTTTCTGACGGTGATGTTCAGTAATGCGAAACTGTCAGAGAATGAAGTGGAGCAAGGCACTGGAAACTTGCAACATGGCGACGTCACACCATGAGTTTTATGTTACTGAACATTAGGTGTGGGGAGAGGAAGTGGAGGTAGAGATGCCAGGCTGCCTAGTTCCAAACTTAGTAGCATGAATTTCCTCCCTGGAATGCTGGAAGATGCGGGAGAGGAATGAAGGCTGCAGGCACCTTGAGCTATGGTTTAAAGCAGGCATAGGCAAACTCGGCCCTCCAGATGTTTTGGGACTACAACTCCCATCATCCCTAGCTAACAGGACCAGTGGTCAGGGATGATGGGAATTGTAGTCCCAAAACATCTGGAGGGCCGAGTTTGCCTATGCCTGCTTTAAAGCAATAGTAGGGAATATTTTTCAGCTGCAGGGCTGCATTCCCTTCTAGGCAACATTCTGGGGGTACATTCCCCACCAGTGATGTGTAGGGCCAGAAGAAAAAGTGGACAGAGCAATGATAGCAACGTTTACCTTTGTACAGTAGACTAATTTCTGCACACATTGAATCATTCCTCTTTATTCTCCAACTAGAAAAAAAATAGTTGAGGGAGCTCAAAGATAACATTCCACTAAGAAGGGTGTGAAATAAGGCTGGGGCTGGGGACTAGGATGAGAGGATATGGCTTGAAGAGAACTCCCAGCGCCTGACAGGGAGAGTCCCTGGGCCAAAGGAGAAAACTGGACCACTACATCTGGTCGGCGTATTTTTCCTTCTAGATGGATGTGCGCTATCCATGGGTACATACATATATTTGGAAGCAACCTCTGCTGCAGGAATTAGCAGAAGTTTCTGCCGGAAAATATAAGGACAAAGAAAATTTCTGAGATACAGAAACAAAGTTGCATTTATAATCCATATTTGTCTCTTGCCTTGTCTGCAGGGGTTAACCTTGCCCAGGGCTTGTCAGCACGACGATCATAATCTGGAGAATCTGTTACTTCCACATACTCATTAAAACGCAGGATTCTTCTTGCTTGCAGCTCAGCCACTGTTGGTCTCAGACTGAGCTGTAAAAGAAGGCTAGGTGAACAAACCAAAGGAAAGCAGAGCAAGGACTAATGTTGGAAAAGACACACCCTGCAGATAAGCAGCACCCAATTTGCTATCAGGGTACCCAACTTTTCATGTTGGTGACACATTATTTAGACATGCATCATTCCACGACACAGTAATTCAGTTTTCCTAGAAAACCAGTGGACTACCAGCTCCCGTTCCAGCCCCGGGAGGAGCATGGGGAGCGTTCGCACAGCACACCTACACACAGCAGTCGACACACCAACGTGTCAAGCATGACACACGGTTTGGAAATCTCTGGGTTACAGAAGACATTTTGCGTACCTTTCTGCTGAGACTGCGCTTCAATTCTCTTTTAGCTTCTTGTTCCTCTTCTTCATTCTTTTCTGTTTTTAGATGAAAGAGAGAAAAGGTAGGAATATTTAAAAGGAATGTTAACTACTGTATAGCACTAGGCTGGTTTGAGTACCAATGCTTTCAACTTTATTCCTAACTCATTCTGGTTTCCTCCCCTTTTTACTTCTCAGCATGTTACAGTCACTGTCCCAGATGAGGAACAGTAGATGGGAAGCCTTCATTATTACCAATCAAAGTAGAGAGAGAGCAAGAAACCCAAAGAAGCAATGGTCAAACTGAATGTGCCATGAATAACCTTAGGCAAAGTGGTTGCTTTCGGACATCCTGAGTAACAAGCACCCATCCTGATTTGTTTGAGGGGAGCTGATGTTGTATCAGAGTCAGTGTTATTCCACATTTTCTAGTATATCTCCCCATCACTTTCCTTATTGAAAAAAGTCCAGTCTTCGGGGGAAGCAGGTTTTTGCACAAGACCTCCCAACCCACTATAATTGGGAGCCCTGAATTTGCTGGCATGTGAATGAATTCCACCTGAATTTACCAACAATCTGGAAGCACCAATCCTGTAAGGTATGCTCATAGACCTTCGTCTTGATCTGCCAGCACCCCTTTTTATATAGTACCATGCTACCTTCCTGTTTATTTAATTTCACAGGATTTTTGTCCACCTGACTGACTGTTGGTCGCACACAGTTCAGTTTTGTGCTCTAATGTAACCCAACAGCATAAAACTGAATTTTCCATCATGTCCTCTGGGGATTAGTTATGTTTATATAACTTTGTAGGCTTGCTAAGGAAATGAAAAAGAAAAGACAAACAGAGCTCTGGGATACTGGAATGCTACAGAAAGCAGATTCTGTCTGCTGGTTTTACATGTAGTGGTAATCATTAATATTCTTCAGCTGGCACATAGAGCTATGACATGTTTCTAGAAAGCTCGTTTTGGCAAGATGGCAAAGCCTACAGACATTAAGGCTCCAGATCTGCAATTTGCTAGATATACAATGGGTATTAATGAAACTCGGTGCTAAGAAGATATTTAACCTTCTTGCTGTCATGCAAACTGCAAACTAGTTGCATAGGCAATATGCCATGGTCACAAAACAAGATGTTTGATTCAAGCAGCTCTACAATGTTATAAGCTATCTTCATTCACCTGTCATGGCTCAAAATTCTGGGAATGTCTCTAAATTCATTTGACCCAGATTTCAGGTTGGCATCTGATATGATCATGCACTATCTTAGTCTCCAAGAAAAAGAAATTATTTATACATCACACACACACACACACACACACACACACACACACACACACTGCTTTGCTTACGTCTTAGGATGTTTCTCTGTTCTAGTTCTTCTGAAGTAGGCCTCTGGCTAAGCCTCCTGCAAAAAAGGGAAAAAAAGGAAAATAATGCAGATTTTCAGTCACTAAGACAGAGAACTGAAATGCAACAGCTACATTTATTTTCAAACCAAAAATTTCAAATGCCAGTTTATACTAATGGTGGCTGTATCAAATGTGTTGCTGAATGGGGTTAACATGGGTTTGGAAATAAATGCTTATCAAGTCACATTTAACCTTTCACAAGATCAGCTATGTATCTGAATTTTTTTATTTCATAAAATGTATATAACTGCTTGATTGTTCAAAAACAATCCTCAATATCATAAAGCAAATAATCCATTAAGTAATAGTGGGAGACACTCATTTTTTTCACCATCCTCTGGCAATGCATGAGGGAATCTGCTCAGATGATGCAAGAAGAAAATAAAAGGCTAGATTTCAGGCAAAAGGCTTAGAGAAACATGCTCAGTTAAAGCAAAATGCTTTTTATGTCAAGTAACTTCAGAAGTAGTACATAAAAGTTGTATCAATGTAAGATGTGAGTTGATCAGAAAAATTACCCAACAAGATGTCTGAAGTTCAGATTTTTCAAGCCAGCTAAGTACTTGTCATATAACAAAACGAAGCAGCAACCACCTGCAGTTAAAATGATTCATACCTGAAATGCTATTTGTTTGTTTTGCTTTATGTATTTGGCCTAGCTTCTATCCAAAACACATGAGTAAGCAGGATGGGAATGCGACCAAGATATCAGTGATTAACAGCTGTATTATTTTTGTTGCGGCTTTGTGTGGGGAAGTGTTGAACAATAGCAAATTCCTTCTACTGAAAACAAATAAAGTCAGATCAAGTGTCATAGCTGTAGTGGGTTCATAATTATGAAGTGTGATTTATTTTATAATGTTAGGACATGCCTCAGCTCACAGAACAGGAAAACATCTGGGTCAGACCCCAGACCTGCCTCTATTCTCTCTTCCCACCTCCCAAAATGTGCTCAGATGACAACTGATACCTCACAAGCTTTGTGCCAATCTGATGTCTGATTTCCTGCCTCTCCTCTTCAGATGTTCTTGGCAAGATGTTTTTGTCTTCCAGTTCTTTCTTCGATGGCCTGTTGCCAAGTTTGATTGCAAGAGTATCCCTACGGCGTATTTTGCTTGCTAAAGAGCCTGGGATGGAATGGAAGAAGAGGATAAAGGGAGGGAGAGGTTCATTGATTCATTCATATTTGGGCTTAAACATTCCAAATCCCAGCAAAAAGCTTTTTAATGCAACCCATGAACACCTTCTATCTTTGCATTCTTTCAATGGAGGAATTTTAATTAGCATCTGAAGCAAGTAAGACTTACTGACAAAAGTAAGACTTTTGACTTACTTCATGCCCACAAGAATTTGAATAACTTAGAAAATAACAACCTGCCTGCTAGGGCGCAGTCAGAAAGTTCACAAACTTTCCCCAGTGCCTATGAAATAACTTGATATAAAATCTCAGCTTTAGCAACTTGCTGCATAGTAAGAATACAGTTTCAGTTCTCTCATTAACACATTTGCATATTTTTTAAAAAGATTGTCCTCAACAATAATCAACAAGCAATTATTTCTAAACAAATATATAGCATGCATTTATTATTATGTATTTATCACACTGTTTTTTTAAAAAAAGTTATTTCAGTGGTCTCAGACAAATCCAGAACAACAAGTTTCTGGATGATGATAATATGTACTCAAAAAACAAATGGAACAAATCAAAACCCTTTGACCCCTACATACATTGATTTATTTAAGTGGCATGTATACTTAATTTATTATTTAAGATATATTTATGCCCATCATTTGCCAAAATAGTCTTCTAGGATAATACTAAAAGACAAGATACAATACACAAATAACACTGTAAAATAGACAGGACATCAGCAAGTAAAGCCCTCAATAAAGCATTAAAGGGACCCCTGACCATTAGGTCCAGTTCTGGCTGACTCTGGGGTTGTGGCGCTCATCTTGCTTTACTGGCTGAGGGAGCTGGCGTACAGCTTCCGGATCATGTGGCCAGCATGACTAAGCCTCTTCTGGCGAACCAGAGCAGCGCACAGAAATGCCGTTTACCTTCCCACTGGAGCGGTACCTATTTATCTACTTGCACTTTGACGTGCTTTCGAACTGCTAGGTTGGCAGGAGCAGGGACCGAGCAACAGGAGCTCATCCCGTCGTGGGGATTCGAACCACCGACCTTCTGATCGGCAAGACCTAGGCTCTGTGGTTTAACCCCCACCCCCACCTGCGTCCCCCAATAAAGCATTAGGAAAAGGCAATTAATAGGATTCTCAGATACCACTAAGAGCCAGTAAAGGCCCAGGCATATTAACCTGGTATCAAAATGACCTATATGTGGAAAAAACTATAATTTGAGTGCCTATTCTGGGCCAGCACCTGGTTCGAGTGTCCTCTGCTCCAACCTCCTGACCACCTTGTTGCTTCTGCCCATGAACTTGCAGGAGGGCAGCAAAAGCAAGGGCTGCCAAGCACCCTGGTACTGGAGAAGTGTTAGGCCAAGCAGTTGCAGCCACCACAATGTTAACTTTCCCCAAATGCCTCTGGCCCACATATTTGGGGGAATATGTATCCCCCAGATACATTTGGGGGAAATGAAGTTGGTGATGGCTGCAGCTGCCTCACACAGGCATGTCTTTCTTCATGCTCATTAAAAAAAATATTTTTAAAAAATGTGTAAAATTGCAATTAGATTAAATGAAAGTTCACAGAGCATGAGGCTTCTGTGTGAAATGGAGTACCTGATTTGACCTGGGAAGAGGTCCAAAGGAGCAATTTCAGCAGACACATCTTTGCTGAAACCTGAGAGAGATCTGGAGGACTTTTGTCTGGGAATATAAACCAGCTTCCCCACCCCACATCTCTGACCTTCAACATTAGCAGTATGCTACAATGCAAGACTGCTGCAAGTCACTCTCTATCAGCACAGTCCCTCAACCTGCGATAACGGTATAATAGCGTGCTACACTATAAGGTTTATGCGCCTGCACATACATCCTGCTGCAACTGGTACTGTGCCATCACCTCTGCAGTTCCAACAACTGAAGTAAGCAAGGTGGTATTCCTTAACTACGTAGACGTTTGCCTGGGTAACGGTCTGACTTGATGGAGGATCCCAAATAAAGTGGAACTTGACTCTTCTGACAAGGCGGTATAATTCTCTGCTCAACAAGTATGTTTCCCTCCCCCTTGTAAACATGGCTTAATGGCTTACTTTCACTACCATCATCATCATCTTCATCATCATCATCTGTGTAGAGTATTGGCCCATCTGAATCAGAGTCACTGGTGTGATTCTCTTTGTAGCTCTCACTTTCTGGAGTGTTTAGGGCTTCAGAAGGTTCATCTGTTGGGGCAGGACTTGGTTGGTCAGGGCTCTCTTTTTCCTGATCTTCTTTGGTAACAGAACTGTAGATCCACAGGGGAGGGGGAAAAAACCTGTAGTACTTGACATAAACACTACAGAAACATGACAGTGAGGCTGTTTACATGCGTGCAAACCTTAGGAAAAGGCTGTGTTCAGACATAACGCTAAGCCACAGCTTGTTTTAACTGTGGTATGTTGACCAGCAGAGTAACTGTGCCTTGTTTTGCATCATGTTAGTTTAATTTTCTAGCTGCTTTTGCTTTGCATTTCTGGAACTATGTAAGAATTAAACAGGACATTGGGTTTGGACATAACAAAAAACCATGGTTGATGCAAGCAGAGATTCATTAAACCAATTTCAAGCCATGGTTTCACATTCTGCTTTGCTGGCCACAAACCATTGGCTGATGTGGGTTCAAACATACAAATAAATCACAATTAATCTATACAGACCATGGCACAAGCCAGGACACTATGTCAAGCCAGCAGACTTTTAGAAAACAGTAACCAGAACTTAAACCTAAAAATGAGTTGTGTTTACAAAGCACACAGAAGGGGGAGATAATAAAACAACGCTATGTAGATTAGGCTAGAATCTATCATGAACCAAGACTTCTGCTTGGTGTTACAAATGGAGAAAGGAGGATACTAGAACAGTTGAGGATAAGTGTAACATAGCACATATCCAACATGTACCTACCTATGCAGACATTATGGGAAGTATAGGTAGCTTGATTAATATATTTAGAACTCCACTTGTACAGAGCTTTGGATTCCTTAAAAGGTCAGCTATTTATAAACGGATTGCAAATTTGTAGCTCAGACAAACTATGCAGACAAATTTTAAAATATGCAGATCGTGGGCAAAATAATGTAATGCCAAATAATGGTTTCTCCATCCTTTGGGCCATGCAAGCCACCCCTGGTTTGAATGTGGCTTCCAATTCTGGTTTAAAGGCAAACTGTAGTGTGTTCCCAGTTTGTCTGGTTTGGATACAATAGCAAACTATGGTTTGCTGCAAACCTGGCAGTCAGTGAGAAAACTGAAGGAAAAGAGAGAGCTTGTGAGCTCCATGTTTTGGTGGACTTTCTTTCATTGGAAGTTTTTAAGCAGACTTTGGGTGGCCATCTAGCATGGATGCTTTAGCTGAGATTCTTGCACTGCACGAGGCTGGACTAGATAACCCCCGGGTCTCCTTCCAATTCTGCAATTCTATGATTCTATCATCACTCCAGGGGAAAGTATTTGTCAGGGGTTTAGGAGCAGAAGCACGGGCAAGGGAGGAAACAGAGAGTGAAGGGGAGGAGGCAGAAGAAAAGATGAGTGATGACGACGACCCGAGATCTCCTAGTCTTTCCAGTGAATCAGAGGATTCACAGAAAGGAGCACCAGTGGCGAGGGCAAGGGGGGAGTCTAGGGGGGCACCCCAGGAAGACAGAGCCAGAGAGGACTCAGGGGGGAGCAGCTGGAAATCGGGACCAGCGTCACCGCCAGGAAGCAGGGAAGAGGAAGGGAGCCAGGGGGGAAGCGCTGGCAGCTCACCACAGGAGGGAGGACATGAGTCAGGAGTGGCCACACCTCCACAGGAGGGAGGACATGAGTCGGGAGTGGCCACACCTCCATCGGGGAGTGAAGAAACGGTTGAGAGGAAAGTGGAAGGTTGGGCGCGCGCGCCAAGTTCAAATGCAGAGGAAGGCGGCGCAGTAAGCAGCCCCGAAAGGGAACCAGGTCCTAAAGCCCGGCGCAAGGAGGCAGGAGGGTCTGGGTCAGCGTCAGAAGAATCCCGGAAGGAAGAAGCCCCGGGGGGTAGAGGGACCCAGAGGAGGACAGTCAGGAGGAAAAGGTGGAGCAAGGCTAGGATATTAAGTTGGTGCACACAGGGCGGAGACTCAGACGGAGCTTCGCCGACCTAGCCACTAGGCGTAGAGTTGCGCGCAGCAGCGTGAGAATGGAAACTGTAATTCAATAAAGACTTTTACTTAATGACCGCTGACTAGCGTGATCCTCTGTGAGCTAGGATCTTCAAGCAGCTCTGACAGTAAGCTCCGTCTCCACTTGTGGGCATCTACAGCCTCGAGGAGGGGAGAGACACAGGTGCCTACTAGCGAGCTCACGAACGGCAGACGACATGACGGCTGAGCAGCAGATAGAGGAACTCAGAAACGCGGTGGCACAACTGAACGCCGAGGCTCTCGCATCCAGGAAGAGAGAGGAGGAGGCAGCCGCAGCCTGCAGGGATCTCCAGGTCAGGTTAGACGTGCTGACAAAGCAGACACCCCGGCAGGAGGGAATTGGGTTGGCGAGACGGACAGGCGGGCTGGTCTCTCACTTCGATGGGAACCTGCAACAGTATCCCAACTTTAGAGCCGACGTACTGTGCGCACTGCAACTGCTGCATAAAGACTTTAGAGATGAACAAGAGAGAGTGGGGTTCATCATGTCCCATCTGCATGGGGATGCGAGAGCATGGCTACGCAATTTATGGAGAGATAAGGATCCGGTGCTACAGAATGCAGATGCCTTTATTAAAGCAATGGATGGGTGTTTTTTATCAAGTATTGACGTGGATCTTGCACGGAAGGAGGTGCATGGGCTGAGACAAGGGAGGGCCAGCGTCAGGCAGTATCATGCCCGCTTTTTCGCCTTGGTCAGTGCCCTGGAATGGGGCAGAGATTCGGCTCCTGTAAGAGACCTCTTTTGGGAGGGGCTGCACAACTCGATTAAAGATGAGATAGCGAGGGGGGAGAGACCCCGAACCACCCAGGAGGTCGTGCAGAGGGCACTGGCAGTGGGGGTGAGGCTGGAAGGACGTCCGTGGAACAGGGACGAAGGGCGTGGAGGGCGCGAACCAGCCGGGGGCCCCTCCTTCTTTCCCAGGGAAGCAGCGCGGGCGCAATCCACGCCTCCGCCAGGAGGAGGAACCGAACCTATGGAGGTGGGAGGTGCAAGGGCTCAGTCAGCAGCCAGAGCCCTAGCACCGGCAGCAGTGAAAGCGAAGCCTCCTAGAGGGAACAGGAAGTGTTACGTCTGTGAGGAGCCAGGGCATATGGCGAAAGAGTGTCCCCAGAGGCCCCACAAGCTCACTGCAGCCTCAGCAATGGTGACTGCAGCAACACAGCAAGGAGGACCACAGCAGGGAAACGAGGCTGTCTGGCTGGAGGAAGAGGCACTGGGGCCCAGCCAGACGTGTTAGTGACGCAGTCCCCAGAGATTTTACAGCCCGTGAACCCCCTCCCGCCCAAACCAGTAGTGAGGCTCACAGCGTCTCTCCAGCTGCCCAATGGAATCACCATGGACGTACCAATCACCATTGACTCAGGCAGCAATGCGGACTTTATAGGGCAGGACTTTGTCGACAGGCACGCTGTGCAGTTGCTGCCGGCCACACTGCCCCTGCAGGTTGTCACGGTGGATGGCAGGGAGCTGCTCGGGGGGCAAGTGGTGAAGCAGACGCCACCAATGGTGATGCGACTTGGGAATCACAGAGAAATCATCAGCTTCAACGTCACTCAACTATCTGACACGCCCATTGTATTGGGCATGAGTTGGCTGGACAAGCACAGCCCAGCGATGGCTTGGTACCAGAGGCAGCTGACCTTCGGCTCTTCCTTTTGTGCTGAACACTGCATCGTGCCCAGGCAGGAAGGAGAAGAAGAGGAGTCACAGCTGCTGCTAGGCACGCTGCAAGCGATTCCCCACAAGTACGCTGAATTTTTGGAAGTTTTCTGCGAGAAGGAGGCAGACAGGCTACCCCCTCACAGACCATATGACTGCAAAATTGACCTGCTGCCGGGGGCGGCGCTGCCTAAAGGGAAACTGTATTCCATGTCAGAGGACGAACTGCAAGAACTCAAGGCGTTCATTGATCATAATTTGCAACGCGGCTTCATCCGGGAGTCCAGGGCAGTGGGGGGCAGTCCCGTATTCTTTGTTAAGAAGCGGAACACGCCCCAAAAAAGACTGGTAGTGGATTACAGGATTTTGAACAGTCTGACTAGGCCATCGGACTTCCCCATGCCCCGTATTGACGACCTCCTCGCAAAGGTACGGAAGGGCAGAGTGTTCACCAAGCTGGACCTGCGGGGGGCGTACAACCTCATTCGCATGCGGGAAGGAGATGAGTGGAAGACAGCCATGTTCACGCCACTGGGGACCTACGAATATAGAGTTATGCCTTTTGGATTGCAAAATGGCTCCCACGTTTTTCAAGCGTTTATGCATCACGTGTTGGCAGGGCTTCTCTACAAGACGTGCGTCTGTTTCTTAGATGACATCCTGATCTTTTCGGAGTCGCGGCAGGAGCATGACGGACACGTCAAGGAAGTGCTGAGCAGGCTAAAGCAACATAGGCTCTACGCCAAGCTGGAGAAGTGCCAATTTGACGTGCCGGAGGTGGATTTTCTGGGCTACAAGCTGTCTGACAAGGGGCTCGCCATGGACAGCGCCAAGGTTCGAGCGGTGTTGGATTGGAAGAGTCCGCGCAACCGGAAGGAGGTCCAACGGTTTGTCGGCTTTGCGAACTTCTATCGCAAGTTTATCAAGGGCTTCGCTATGCAGACAGCGGCCATCACTGACACGCTTAGCTCCAAGAAAAAGAAGTTCGTTTGGACAGAGCAGGCGGAGCAGTCCTTTCAGGCACTCAAGCGTCTCTTCGCGTCGGAAGAGCAGCTGCTTCATGTCAACCCCAGCAAGCCGATGAGGGTGGAGACAGACGCCTCGGACAGAGCCGTGGGGGCGGTCCTGCTGCAGAAAGACCCGCAGGGGGTGTGGCGACCGGGAGCGTTTTACTCCAGGAAGCTCAGCAAGTCCGAACAGAACTACACCATCTGGGACAGGGAGTTGCTGGCCATTCACGCAGCGTTCAAGGCGTGGAGGCACTTTCTGATCGGCGCCAAGCACACGGTGCAGGTTTGCACGGACCACAAGAATCTAGAGCACTGGCGCACGGCACAGTTCCTGAACCAGAGGCAGATACGTTGGGCTGAGTTCTTTGCAAACTTCGACTTCCGAATAGAGTATGTCCCGGGGGACACCAACATCATGGCAGACGCTCTCTCCCGTAAGCCACAGTATCTGGAGGACGCAACACCAGCGGCCGCCATGCACATCTTCGCACCAACAGTGTGGGCGTGCGCCGCGGCGACCGTGGACCTAGAGGCGGTGCGACGAGCGTTGCAGGGGGACTCCTTCGCACAAGCAAAGATGGCAGAGGTGCAAAGGGGCAAGGCAGCGGCCGACGGTTTCCAGCTAAGAGATGGATTGCTCATCCGTAAAGGGGCCATCTACGTGCCGGGAGACGAACTTCGAGCCAAGGTGCTGCAGCAGCTGCACGACGCGCCCACGGCCGGGCACTTTGGCAAGGAGAAGACGGTGGAATTAGTAGCCAGGGATTTCTGGTGGCCTGGAATGAGAGGGGAGGTCGCAGACTACGTGGCGAGGTGTGACACCTGCCAGAGGGCCAAACCAGTGCACAAACCGCCGGCCGGACTGTTGGAACCGCTGCAAACTCCGGTCGAACCTTGGGAAAGGGTGGCCCTGGACTTTGTCACGGATCTGCCCAGCTCAAGGGGCAAGACGGCAGTGCTGGTGGTGGTGGACCTGTTTTCCAAGATGGCGCATTTCATTCCGTGTGCTAAGGTGGCCACGGCGGAGCAAACCGCCAAACTGTTCATAGACCACGTGTTCAAGGTTCACGGTCTGCCACGGTCTATTCTGTCCG
Organism: Podarcis liolepis; assembly: GCF_965112155.1. Classification (NCBI taxonomy): domain Eukaryota; kingdom Metazoa; phylum Chordata; class Lepidosauria; order Squamata; family Lacertidae; genus Podarcis; species Podarcis liolepis. The sequence continues at coordinate 65,079,660 of NC_139557.1, read as the reverse complement.
ACCGGGGGCGGCAGTTCATCTCGAATTTCTGGCAGAAGCTGATGGGCTTCCTGAACGTCAAGATCAACCTGGCGTCGGCGAGACACCCGCAGACCAACGGGCAGGCAGAGCGGGTCAATGCCATCATGCAGCAGTACCTGAGATGTTATGCAAATCAACAGCCTGCGACGTGGGTGGATTACCTGCCGCTTGCCGAGTTCGCCTACAACAACACGAAGCACGTGTCCACGGGGGTCACGCCGTTCTTCGCCAACAACGGGAGGCACCCCAGAACCTTCCCGGGACTGGAAAGAATGGGGGAGGGGGAGCCGCAGACAGCAGATGCGTTCGCGTCGGAGCTGCAGGAAGTCCACGATCAGCTGAGGCGCCACCTGGAGCTGGCCAAGCACGCATACAAGGTACAAGCAGACAAGCACAGGAGGGTTGGAGAAGAGCTCCACGTGGGAGACTGGGTTTGGTTAGCAGCCCACGCAGTGCCGGCCAGGTCGTTGGCCAAGAAGAAACTAGGGCATAAACAACTGGGGCCCTACCAAGTCGAAGAGCAGGTCAACCCGGTAGCTTTCAGACTGGCGCTTCCGGAGGGTTCCAGAATGCATCCGGTATTCCACAGATCGGTGCTCACTCCCTATAAGGCACCGCACAGGTTCCAGGAACCCGGAACGGTGCCGAGTCCGGCCAGAGACAGAACAGGGCACGCGGGAGTGGCACAGAAGGAGCGCATCAACGAAGTCACTGAGATTTTGGACTCCAGATGGGGGGAAGAGGGGGTAGAATACTTTCTCGCCAAGGAGGGCACCCCGGCCAGTGCGAACAGCTGGGTGCCGGGCTACGCCTTAGACGAACCTCTGCTCAAAGACGAGTTTCATGCCCTCTTCCCACATAGACCTATGCCAGCAGACTTTTTCGACGACTGGCTTTTCACGCCCACGCTTTCGGCCAGCACGTTCCGGGGGTTCGACTCGGACGAGGAACCGACACGAGACGTCCGTTCCCCGGAGGGGTCACCCTCGGGATCTGCATCAGAACCCTCGTATTGGTGGGACGATAGACCAGAGGAGCAGTGGCGCAGACGATGGCTGGAAGGCCCAGGACGAGCAACACCGACAGGAGGGAGTGAGGGAGAGACGGACATGGACGTTTTCGGGGACGACCCTGGTTTCGAGCACGGCGGCACAGAGATGGAAGCGGAGGTGACTGTCGTCGACGAGAGCAGGGAGGAAGACCCGGGAGACTTCAGATGGAGACCTGACACGGGAAGCGACCGATATCCGACGTTCGTCCCTTTGCAACAGCAGCCCCCAGCTCCAGCACCGGAAGGAGGGGAGGGGGGAATGGGGGGCTTCGAGGGGGGGATGGATGTCAGGGGTTTAGGAGCAGAAGCACGGGCAAGGGAGGAAACAGAGAGTGAAGGGGAGGAGGCAGAAGAAAAGATGAGTGATGACGACGACCCGAGATCTCCTAGTCTTTCCAGTGAATCAGAGGATTCACAGAAAGGAGCACCAGTGGCGAGGGCAAGGGGGGAGTCTAGGGGGGCACCCCAGGAAGACAGAGCCAGAGAGGACTCAGGGGGGAGCAGCTGGAAATCGGGACCAGCGTCACCGCCAGGAAGCAGGGAAGAGGAAGGGAGCCAGGGGGGAAGCGCTGGCAGCTCACCACAGGAGGGAGGACATGAGTCAGGAGTGGCCACACCTCCACAGGAGGGAGGACATGAGTCGGGAGTGGCCACACCTCCATCGGGGAGTGAAGAAACGGTTGAGAGGAAAGTGGAAGGTTGGGCGCGCGCGCCAAGTTCAAATGCAGAGGAAGGCGGCGCAGTAAGCAGCCCCGAAAGGGAACCAGGTCCTAAAGCCCGGCGCAAGGAGGCAGGAGGGTCTGGGTCAGCGTCAGAAGAATCCCGGAAGGAAGAAGCCCCGGGGGGTAGAGGGACCCAGAGGAGGACAGTCAGGAGGAAAAGGTGGAGCAAGGCTAGGATATTAAGTTGGTGCACACAGGGCGGAGACTCAGACGGAGCTTCGCCGACCTAGCCACTAGGCGTAGAGTTGCGCGCAGCAGCGTGAGAATGGAAACTGTAATTCAATAAAGACTTTTACTTAATGACCGCTGACTAGCGTGATCCTCTGTGAGCTAGGATCTTCAAGCAGCTCTGACAGTATTTTTCTGGGTGAAATACCTGATTAGTTTCTAGTTTCTAAATGGCATCCTGGCCTTATGCTGCGGAATTGATTTTAAGTACATAATGAGAGTTTTATTTATGCAAGATCTGGAATATATATATATATATATATATATATATATATATATGAGCACAGATAAATAGAAAGAGCTTTAGATTAGAAAGGAACATGGCACAGCTTAGCCCTTTTCTAAAGGAATATTCATTTCTTTCATTGTTGCACAGCAGAGCACCAGGCAAAATGCAAGATCCCAATACCAGGTTTCAGTAAACAAGGTGAAGCAAAGCTGTTTTCAAGAAGCACAGCTTGCTACTGGATAGAAGCATTACCAAGGACAGCTCCTTCTGAAATTGTCCTAAGAATGCAGTCAGCCTCAGAAATGGGGCCATGTCTACCATACTACACCATGTTGGAACATTGAAGTCATTCTAAAACAGAACTCTGAGCCTCATGATATATTCACTCAACCAGAACCATGGATTTTTTTTTTAACAACTCTTAGGAATGAACAAAGAATATGAATAGCATATCTCCAAATAAATGGTGAGCTGTAATTTTGGAGCCCTATTTGCAGACTTTCAAATATATATTTGAAACTCAAAGCAGTCTAACCAAGTTATTTTATATGCTTGGCAATTTTGCTAAAGCTTTTATTTTGAAAGTTTCTTGTGTATTTTTTTAAATAAATGAATTGCATAAAATCCTGGCTCCCTCTCTTTCACTTCTGCTTGAGGTTATGAAAATATAATTAAAGAAAGAGAGAGAAAATTAGCAAAACCTTTCCGAGTTTCAAAGCATAGTTCAAACTTTAGGTATAGGAAAGCCTATCTAAATCACTCCACCATCTCCCTAAATACTACTGCAATGTTGCTCCAAGTTATCATGAGCTACCTGAGAGCATGTGGTCTTACCATTCTGTGTCTTCTCCCTCAGTATCCAGGCTATTGTCTAGGACAGCACTGCTTGAAGAGCTTTCACTATCTGCTTCAGTTTTCATGTGAAGATCGTTAGAATCTGTGCCAGGGACAGACGGAGCTATTTCAGTGCTAACTGGCACATCTTGTGTGTCTGAGAAACCAGGGGGCTGAGAGCCTGGATACAGAGATGGGATGAAGGGAGGAGGGGGTGGTGGCGGAACAGCAGGAGGGGGAGGAACAGTAGCTGTGCTTGGCTGCGTTGTGTCTCTAGCTTCAGAAATAACAGAGAGAGGCTCTTCTGGTTTAGAGTTTTCCACCTTTGCTTCTGAGTTGCCCACTGCTGTGTTTGAGGTGGAAGAAATGTCCCCATCAGCAGATGTTCGCACCGCCACCTGCTTTCCATGCTTCTTCTTGTCTCTGGGTGTCCCTGTGCCTGTTTTGCTTGACGTCGGCTCTTTAGAGGTTTTAGGGCGAGATGATGTGGATGAAGGAGATGACGACGGTGCCTTGGAAGTGTGCACTTTTTTTACGTGCGAGGAACTAGCTGAAATGGGAGAGAACATACATGTCATCATTGCAGAAATGGTTTCCTAAACACTTTTTTTTTTGCGGTCAACATACGTTATGTTTCTGCAATGGGGTTCCACCCTATTACTGGAAAATCTGAAGCTAAACAAGCAGTATTGGCAACTCTAAAGTGTAATAAGTACATAATTATTTACAGAGCTAGGGGACACATTTGACAGTAGTTAAACAAGAGATCTGACTGCTGGTTCATGTCCTTTCTTCCTTCCCCTGCCCAGCTTGTACCAGCTTTAAACATTATATTAGCCCAGTTTGCACACCATAGTAAACTATAGTTGATTATTTACCATGATTACGCCTTGCATGAATGTTTTGCTTTTCCCCATGAGGGCATGGAGGTTAAAAAACACCAGATCCTTGGCTTAGTGTTACATCCAAACTAGGGATATAAACGTAGGAAGGTGCCTTTCACTGATTCATATTGTTGGTCCATCTAGTTCAGTATTGTCTATACTGACAGGCAGAAGCACTCCAGGGGTTCAGGCAAGACTCTTCCCTGGGACCTTCTACATGCAAAGCAGATGCTCTACTATCGAGCTATGAACCTTTCCCAAAAGGTGAGTAATGATTAGTAAGCCAAAAGGAAACCTTGGCTAGTCATCAATCATGGCTTGTCATCAATCATGCTCCATGGCTTGGAGCAAACCAAACCACAATCCTTGGTTCAGAAGCAACACTGATTTTGTTCTCCCCAGCACAAGCAGGGAGGGGCAAAGTGGATGTAACTGTCTCATGCACAGCAAGTCCTGTTTTAAGGCTTGCCAAGCACTTCCACGGGTACCAAAATTAGCTGTGGCCAAGGCTAATGAGAATTCTTGCTTAATATGAAACAATGGGTTGATGTCTGCTAACACTGATAATGTTGGAATACTTAGATGTAGTTATTATTTTTATTTATTAAATTTGTGTACTGCCCTTCATCCGAAGATCTCAGGGCAGTTCGCAGCATAAAAGGCCAGGGGTATGAATTTGTGAAAGGTTACACAGCTTACTCCCTGTTGCTTAGCCATAAAAAAAGGATTGGGATCAATCATCAGCCCACTGGAAGACGGAAGGAGGAGTCCAAAGAACAGTGGGAAAATTTCATCTCACACATTCTCTGGTAAGAAAAAGTTGGACTTCTTTTTGCTTGTTTTTAGAAGTCCCCTTTCTTTCTTTTTACAAAACCAATAAACTCCCTAAGCACACCACCCAACACTTTCAGATCTGATGTAAAGTGCTGCATTCCTGGGGTGCCACGAGCAGCTCAAATCCCTGCCACTGCTGAAACAAAATGCTAATCACATGCTGCCTGTTACTGTGCCTCTAAGATCAGGCGTGGGCAATTTGCCTCTGCATTTCACAGGCTTTTTCAATGTTATCTGCCATCCTTGGAAACTTAATGTTAGAAAAGGTTTCACAAACTCATTATTGCTAAGGTATTTTTGAAATATTGGGAGAGGGAGGAAATCAGAATAGAAGCAAGTAAAGAGAATCCAGCCTTCACTGTGTCTTAAGCTGCATGATTTCCAAGTCCTTGTATAAAGACTTTCAGATGCTAAACAATTACAAGTCGCTATTTACAAAAGCACACTTTGGAAAAACAACCGCTGGGCATTTTAAAGGCTACGTGTGTACACAGCTATATCCACCAACGGCATTTGGGTAGTGGTCATTATAAAGGCGATATGCAGTCATTAACCCCACAACCCTTAGCTTCATCATATATTCTTAGTTTAGCTGTCAATACTGACCAATCCTTTGGGGGGTTTTCTTTTGGTTTTTTGTTCTTTTGTTTTCAAATCAGCCTCGCTATCCAGGAGGGCTAGCAATGTACATTTATTCTAACCAACAATTTTCAAAATTTTAATAACAGAGCATGATAACCACGAAGTTTGCTCTACACTGGGCTGTGTGTTGCCCAGCCACACATTACAACACCCAAGTCTTATTATCGTCAGATGCAAAGCCAGCAACTGTCATCTGCCTGTTTCCATGATGCTGTAGCGCTTGTTCAGCTGAATGCACGCTAATGTCTGGAAGTTGCTGCTCCCTGTACTTTTAATGCCAGTGGCTGTGGCAAGGAAGCATAGCCAGTGGCATTTATTCAGCAGTAGAGTGCATTAGAAAACAAAGTCAGTGAAGAGTTAGCTACTGACAAGACACACACTGTATTAGTATTTCTGACATCGAAAGCAAGCAGTAAGCTCCACAAATCCAAAGCTGGGCACCCATATGTTAATACCCACAGCATGCATTACGGAACGACCAACCCGTGTGTTACTCACCAGCTTCTCGGTTTGCACCGCGGCTTGTTGGCTTGGTAGGCGGTGCAGAGGCCTGCTTGGCAGGGGCCTTGCCCTTTTTTTTAGCATGTGGCACTTCGTTAGTCTTATGGCTAGTGGCAGCAGCAGTAGCATTTTTTGGAGGTATGGTTGCTTTTTTAGCTTTAGGCTTAGATTTAGGAGGTGGCGGTGGTGGGGCACGGGGTGCCGATGTTTCTGAACCTTTAGGAAGAGGTTTCTCTATGGATGAGAAAGTGAACAGAAAGCAACTGACAAACAGACGACAACTGGCAGGATGACAAACAAACAAACAAACAAACACATCTCTCCAAACTGCTCCACCTCTTGAGAATCAGGAATATTTCTGATTTATTTATTTATTTAAAGAAAGGAATTGCAGCCAAATTATATCAAGTCTGTCTAGTACATCTCCGAGGTCCGTCGTGCGGCCCAGAGAGGCTCTCAAAATGCAGAAACAAGGGAACAGCTTTTAAAAAATAATTCAGTTCCCACTGAAGGAGGATAGTGTCATTACAATCATTTCAGAGATGCTTCTCAAGCAACCAAAGCTCAATTTATTCCAATTCACCAGACCATATTTGGATCTCTACCCCATTCTCAAGAGATAAACAGCGTTATTATTAGAAATAATTAGTATGTAAAAACCAACAGTATGTGAGACAAGTAAATACAGTTGTGCGTGTCACATGTGACCAGGGCTGCCAAGAGACAGGTACAGGGGTTACTGAAATAACAAGATCACAGCTAGCAGGAACCCCAGACTCTGAGTTTTCATTTTTTTTTTAAAGCAAGGGTCTCTAGCTCTCCTAGAAAGTAAGTTATGAAGTAAATATGCAGGTACCCTTCTAAGTGACTTCTTTGAGATGAGGCAGCCTTGCTGCTCCTGCCTTTCAATGTTCATAGCCAATCAGTGAAGTAACAGCTGTAACTGACACTGGGCAACAGGAATCTCTAGGATCCTAAGGAGCTGTTGTTCTCCCCTCCTCTTTAGTACACTTTTCCCAGCTTCTGTCTCATTTACTAGTCCTTGGAATCTCCATAGTTTGCCCTTCCTTTCCCCCTAGCAACCAGGATGCCTCATTCTTGTGATGAGTCTGTCTGAGATCAGGTAGCTCCTAGCAGCTCTTTTCTGCAAATACCAACACACAGTAAGTATAGGTGGATGTTGAGGCTTAGGTAGTTTCCCCTGCATGCGCTAAAGTCCTGGCACTCATTAATAATTCACTGTATAGTTCACTTATTAATATTAATTTGATTTCTATACTGCCCTTCTTCTGAGGATCACAGAATCATAAAATTGTAGAGTTGGAAGGGAGTAAGAGGATCATCTAGTCTAACCCCCTGGGATGCAGGAATCTTTTACTCAAAGTGGGGCTCAAACCCACAACCCTGGGATTAAGACTCTCATGCTCTACTGACTCAGCTAGCCAACCTCAGGCTCACAGAGCAGTTTGCAATGCAGAACTACAAAAATATATACCATATTAACAAACAAAAGCAACAGTCCCCCTAGTTTCAAGGCCATGGGTTGTTGATTAACCTGAGAGATGAGGAATGTCTACTCAGAAGTAAGTTTGTGTTTAATGGGGAGTACTCCCAGGTAAGTGGGTATAGGATTGCAGTCTAGGATTTGGTTTAGGGATAGCATTGAGGAAAGCAGGTGTCTTGTGCATTTAACAGCTGTGTGGAAGGCAGAAATTAAACAAGTTAATCCTCTTGTGGTATAGAAATACATTTACGGGGAAACCTTCACTTGTTCACATTCTGTCTGTCAGATATTTTTTTATATGTGTGGCCGCTGATTTATTTTTGGACTCTGCTTTACTTGTAAAATTTACATATTAGACAAAGCATATGAAAATTTGATGCAAATCTGTGTCCTTTCTGCATGTGGGTCAGAGGCCCCAGTCCACATACAGTGGACTGGACCCAGAAAACCCTGCTGGCTCACCTAGTTAGTAGTATGTAAGCATGGTATGGAATCATGTCAATTTTGTTACTTTTTGACTCAAGTTCCCCTCTCACATTATCACTGGTAACCCCCTAAATTAACTAGCTCTTCTGCTACCAGTTCTAAGCCAAATTACAATTCTAAAATGGTATGTGCTCAGCTATTACAACATCTGTGTAGGACAGAAATCATTTATACTCAGTGTTGCTTGATACATGCTGGGTAATTTTAGTGTTTATTTCTTCTTCTTTTGAGAACATGGTATTTCTTAAAGCAGATGACAGATTTATAAAAGATTTAGGGCAAGATCACTTATACAGCATGCACTCAATAATCATTTACCCAAAATACAAGCAGATGAAAACCTGTCAGCATGTTCTTATTAATTTGGTACAAGAGAAGTACCTCCTTCTAAACATGCCTCTTGTAGAGTTGACACCCCATCATTATTACTAATAGCAATACTCAAAATGTAGAAAGCATCTGCAAGGCGACAAACTTCGGAAGCATTTAACATTCCTAAAATTGTTTATCAGGAACAGCTTTGCTTCCAAAAACACTCTTAACTCTTTCTGTGCTCAGAGTACCAGTCTACCATGGCCTAATCATCAAGGCATTCAGCATTTCATTATTACAGTTCTGCTCATTTTCTGCTCTTGTTAAAAGTCCCATTCCTGAACATGAAAAGAAATAATATATACAATCCCACCACTAGTTATGTATACATAAGTCCTACTGAGATGAATATGAGCCGAGATCAATATAATCGTGAGCACAGAAGAACCATGGGCAGTATTGCAGACCCGGGTTTCGTAGGAGTAGTTTTAATACTTTGTATTTATAGAGAAAAGGTTAAAACAAACAAACTGAAAAACCTCAAGCAGGCAAAGGGCACATAAACCTATTTGCTACAACATAGACCAAGTGAAAAAAACCACCCATCTCCATGCATATATCATGTGAAAGGTCACTTGTCTTTTAATGTATTCTCAGGAGAATATGCTCTATTTGTAGCTAGCAACTTTTTTTGCAGGAAATGCACTTGTTTCTTATTTCACATGGCTAGAAAGAATCCTGGATTAGGCTGCTAGGTTTGTTTGACAAACACACAGCATTTGCCTTTTAAGATTTCAGGCACAGCCTTCATTCATTTCAGTGAGACTGCAAGGAGCTCCTTCATAACGATAAGATACAAATGAGCAACAAGACCTCATAAAGGCACATATGTACGCGATCACATACTTTATCAATTAACCTGGAATTGCCACCAAACTTCCCCCCTTTATTCATAAATCACCAATGTTTATTAGGATGCACCTATTAGCATGCATAGAAAAAAAATTAATCACCCCTTTTGTTACCCTGACTGCAGGTACAACAGGGAGGTGATACAGTGTTGTCTGTAGTTATCTTGAATATGCACCGTCAAAGAGAAATCTGTCATGTTTCTTCATCCATGGAAATGTATGGTTAAAAATGTTTAAAACTGCCTTGAGGGGTCAGACCTAAAGTTCAGTACAGTCCAGCACTGTTACCTATGGCAACAAGCAACTTTCTCTGGGAGGGCTACAAGCAGGGCATGGAAGCAATGACTTTCTCCCCTAGATTTTTTACCAGGATTTGGTATTCAGAAGTGAACCATCTTTATCACAGCAGTTTGAGTTAGCTTTTATGGAAAATGGGTACTGACTATTCATAACTATTATATTTGAGAAAGCAATGTTGTGATTACCAGAAATATTCTATTTCTGCTATGGAGTGCTTGAAGCTATGAAATACACCAGTCATGGTAAACTGTTAGATGCAGCAATGCATGTAAATAAGCAATCACTGCCTTCTTTCCCTCTGCAAGATTTAGGAATTCTTTGCATGAGTATTACTTGTCTGATGGATCTCTCAAGTATCTGGAGTTATCCCTCAAAAATGCAGAACATTTGCCCATGGAAAGCCATCATGGTTGGATCTCCTGGTTTCTCTGTATTGAGTTAAATGACTGGCAGAAGGGAGGCTCTAATTTTGATCAGAGTAACAGCATTCCAGAATCTTCAGTTTGCCTTGTTGTGAAAAATATACAGGTAACCCATTGCTCCAATCAAAATTGAAGCCTCCTGTCTTCTGTCAGACTACAATCAGAAATGTCAGGAGTTTTTGATGTTTCTTTGTCATTTGGCCCCAAGACTACATGAAGCGAAGTTCCACTAATTGTAATAAATCGTAAGCTAAATACAGCCTTCATGTCCAGCAGCAGTATTTCTCTGAATACCAGTTGATAGAGGCAAACATCACAAGATGGCTAGCATCTTCACTTTCTGCTTGTGGACTTCTGGTCCACCACTGAGGAAAATCAGAGTGCCAGTAAGGATGGACTTTTTTGCCTGATCCTGAACAGCTGTTCTTATGTTCTTACTGATTTTCTCACATAGAAAGCAAATAGCAACCTGGTGGCATGCACAGTACTTGTAGTGCCAGCTATAGAACAGCAGGGCACCCACTTAAAAAAAAGATGTTTCCATTAGTGTATTGTGTATTTTCCTTTGTAGAAAAAGTTCATAAATCAACTTTTGGTGGTGGTGGTGAGCTTCTGTTAAAATAGAACTAATATTTGTTCACCATCATCTTGTAGTCTGTAACTGTTCCATTCTACACACGCAGGAAGTTTAGTTATAAACAAGCAGAAAAAGTTATATAAATGCTTTTGTATGATGTACATCCTGCCCTTCTTTGAAGGAGCTCAGGGTGGTACACAAGCCCCCCACACCACACCTGCTCTAATGTTAGCCTCACAACTTTGGGATGGAGGTTAAGCTAAGATTCAGTGAATGGCCTTCTCGTGCAATTCTAATTGCCTCTCATTAAGCCACAGACAAGGTTCCATTCATGTCTGTTAAAACAAATAAAAATCTGCTCCTCTTCCAGACCTACCACCTTTTCCTCCACTTCCAACGAGACCAACTTTATGTTCCATTTTAAATTTGTATTTCTGATTGAAAAGATGCCACTTAAAAATATTAACTGCTGTCTTGTTTCTGCAAAGCCTATCTCTACATTGGCTTCCTTGTCACTAGAGGCAGAGTCATTTTCAGTATAACCGTTTACATAAATTATCTACTCATGTTTTTAAAATGAGAAATCAATCCAGATGAGTTGCATTTTAAATTACCCTTTTTGCCATCTTTTCTCTCTTCTGTAGCTGGTGGAGCTTTTGCTGATGTGGAGCTATTCTCTTCTGCGGTCTTCGTGACATTTTCTCCCTGTATGGCTTCTTCAGTGATTACTATCGTGTGGCCGTTTGAGGTTTCATAATTTACTGTTATCTCTCCATCTGAAATAAATGATAACAAAGTTATTGCCTTACGCTGACAATGTATGTAAGCGCTTCCCATTTACAGGGTTGCAGCATACAGCAAGGAGCCGCACGCTTGATGTACATAAAATGTGATGAAGCTATATTGGAAAGGGAGGAAGGGAGGAAGGAATCTACATTAACAAGCACTTGAATGCCTAGAATACAGTGATACCTCGGGTTAAGAACTTAATTCATTCCGGAGGTCCGTTCTTAATCTGAAACTGTTCTTAACCTGAGGTACCACTTTCGCTAATGGAGCCTCCCGCTGCCGCTGCGTGATTTCTGTTCTCATCCTGAGGTAAATTTCTTAACCTGAGGTACTATTTCTGGGTTAGGAGAGTCTGTAATCTGAAGTGTCTGTAACCCGAGGTACCACTGTACTTACATTACCAGAACACTAATTGTCACCTAATATTTAGCCCTTCCTAGTCAACCTGAGCAAGCCAATGTGCACACAACACCTTTCCCCAAAATAAAAGGCCCCAACACGTTGTAACATTGCCTCATAGAGGAGTTGCTTCATCCCTTTGATCATTTTGGTTGCTCTTTCCTGCACCTCTTCCAGCTCTATATCTTTTGAGAGGTGTGGCGACCAGAACTATACACAGCATTTCAAGTGTGGCCGCCCCATAGATTTCTGTAGCAGAATTATTATGGTATCAACAGTTTTGCTGGGAGTACTTGACACCCTCTTTAGGGCATTCCAAGCAGTCTTTGAAGCATGTCTTCCTTCCCTTGACATCTAGACTCAACAGCACAACACTTAGATGCATGGCAGGTTCCCCCCACCCCAGCCACCTGACACGAATACTTGGATTCAAGTATGCTCCCATGTTCTCTCCTGAATATACCTTGCTATTCAGTTCACTTTCCCAAACAATGAGACACAAATGACAGACTGAATTAGTGTGCATGCACACGAAAGCTCATACCAAGAACTAACTTAGTTGGTCTTTAAGGTGCTACTGGAAGGAATTTTTTTATTTAGACTGAATTATGGTTTGTGCTTATAACAGAAGACCCAGGGGTTTTATCACAAGCGGGTTATGAGTCTGGCTTGAAAGGATGTGTCCCTGCCTGCTTTATCAGTCATGTCACAGAGTTTCAAAACAATGATAGTAGCAACAGAAAAATAATGCTAATCATTTAAATGGCATACAAAAGTTATTAGCAGCTGCCTATATTACTTGCCATCACCTTGTTCAGTTATTTCCTTCAGGACACCCCTTCTTATCAACTCCTCTCTGCTTTGCCTTGTTGATATCTTTCTTTCCAGCACTTCAAAAAAGAAACAGACAAAATGTAGACATTAATTCACTGAAATTCAATTATAGCAATTATATATATATATTTTTAAAGCCAGAAAAAGATTAAAAAGAACAAAAGCAAAGACCTTAGCCTTTGTCTTCAGCAATAGCTTTTCAAAATATTGTTGTTAGACAGAAAAGGAGCACTGTACAAGTCGGCGACGCTGTTTGATCTTTTGTTAACAAGTGCAGCTACTTTTTTTTTTATTAGTAACAAGAATAGAATGAACCTCCAGAACAGAAATATATTATGCAAATTTGTAATAGCGGAGTCACACTCACATACTCTGTTAAGGCATTGTTTTGTATGACAGGCAATCATTCTTCCCATCCAAGTTTTGGATGAAATACAATGTAGCCCTAAGGCGAGTGTTCTGTTAGTGCAAGGATTTCTTCTTGTGTAATGGAATGTTTCCCTCCTCTCCTGCCCCTCAGGTTTCCCCAGGCCTCTATAAAAGAGCAGGGGCAGGAGAGATAGAGAAAGCCCTGCTGCCCAAGTGGAAATCCCAGTGCTGACAGGAATTCTTTGTAAAACACCACCCTGGAAGTGGGAAAATGTATCTCTTCTTATATAAAGCTATGCATGTCATAGTTCCTGGAAACATGAGTGCACAAAATGTTGCATAACTCACAGCCTGATATATCAGGAAATCCCCTTGTACAGAAAGCACTGGCTAGTCATCTGAGAGCACATGCTATGATGAATACAAAGAGTGACCTTCAAAGTGGGGTCTCCAGCCTGTACATAATGGCTGCCTTTCAGCTTCCCTTACGGGGTTCAGGTTGGGGAAGAGCCATAGCTCAGTGGAAAAGTTTCTAGGCCCCAGGTGCAATCCCAGGCATCTCCAGGTAGGGCTCAGAGAGAACCATGTCTGAAACCCCAGAGGGCCACTGGCTCTGTCAGAATACATAATACTGAGCAAGATGGACCAATAGTCCTACTTAGTGTCAGCTTCCTTCAGTCTGAAGACTTCCAGTTTCGGCCAGGTCTTACTGGCTTCTGTACAAGGGGACTTTCCATAACTTCTTGGATGCTGTGATGCATCAGGCTGTAAACTATGTAACTTTCTGTGCACGCATATTTTGCAGTTTCCAGGAAGTATACCATAAGCTGCTTTGTTTGCTTATAAAACTTATTTCTGCTGACAGAAAGATGCAGAAACACAAATAAATAATCCTTGAAGGTAAACTGGTACTTCTGAGCATCTGTGGCTCCAGTGGAGAGGGTGCAATACTTGGACAGGAAAAGGGCACATTATCCAAGAGATCCCTAAGATGCAGAATATCAGAGGTCCCTGATTGTCAACCAAGGCAGATCTGCATTCATGCTTCACAGACCACATCTATCTAAGACCACAATAATGGAATCCCAAAGAACCACAATTCATTCTTTGAGACTAGAATACCCAGTGGATTTAAGTGCAGCATATCATCCCTGGCTTGCCAATTGTTCATACTGACTTTCTGAAGCATTTGCTAATACCCTGTCCTTGAAAAACATACCATATTTTTCGCTCTATAAGACGCACTAGACCACAAGATGCACCTAGTTTTTGGAGGAGGAAAACAAGAAAAAATATATTCTGAATCCCAGAAGCCAGAACAGCAAGAGGGATCGCTGAGCAGTGAAAGCAGCAATCCCTCTTGCTGTTCTGGCTTTTGGGATAGCTGCGCAGCCTGCATTCGCTCCATAAGACACACACACATTTCCCCTTACTTTTTAGGAGGGAAAAAGTGAGTCTTATAGAGCAAAAAATACGGTAATTGTTAAGTCTATCTTCTGAATGTGACCCTTAAAATGTTTGCTTCTTCCACTCGTTTAATCCTTCCCCCCTTTCATCTCCCATTGCTGGGAGAGAATTAAGCATTTTACTTTCCTCAAGGGTTATCTATAAGCTAAGTCAGGTGGAGTCCCTTCCTCTTGCCATTTCTATCATCAGTCCTGCCATCCACACTTCCAATCTCTGTGTATTCATCATCTGCCTCACAATGCAGCATTTTTGGGATTTAACTATGGCTCAGATTTATCTGCTCCCTTAAGCCACTATCTCCTCCTTACTCAGAACAGGACACCAGTGAACCAGACAGACATTAAGCGATTAAACAAGCAGAATATTTCCGTATCAGGCCCCGAGCAGGCACACTTGGCTTGTGGAGCTACAGCTATCCTATCTGTCCTGCTTATTGCTACAAGTCATCATTTTTTCATGTCTCTTGCTTGGTCTGTTTCTCTTCATCTTCCCTTTTCTTTAGCTTCTTTGTATGCATGGAATGTTCCTCCTGCTAAAATCCTAGATGCCTCCTTTCTTATTTCAAAAAGCCTGTAAAAACCAATCCTGTTTGCTTTGCCTCCTTAATTTTTACCTTCTATATTTTGCTTCATTATTTTAAAGGCAAAGTAGTAATTACCAACTTTAGCAGCATGCAGATTTAAGAACGTTCCACACTGCCTTAAGCAAATTACAACTCCTTCTGCACAGTCACATATTGTTCACCACCAACATGTTCTCTTCCTTTGCCTCTGCTTGGTTTCAGTGTGAGCCAATTGGATAGAGACCTGCTGTTTTTAGTTTTTGCAAAGTATTAAATATTCTTTAAATCAGGAATGGAGAACCTGTGACTGTCCAGATGTTCAAACAAAATCTGGAGGGCCAAAGCTTCCCCATCCCACCTTTAAACACAATGGCCTTGATCCAAAGAACTTTGTGGAAAGCAGCAGGTCACTTGCATGATGCCGCCTGCCTCTTTGGAAAAAAGAAACCCCCTCAAAAATAAATGTATAAATATATTCAGTTGCAGATGTTTTCAGTTATAAATGTATTAAGTCACAGACAATACTTTAAAAGCACAAAATAGCCTTTTCTTTATTATTGCATTCACAAAATATGGCTTGTTTTGCAAAAATCAATAAAAAATATTACTTTAAAAAATCACGGAAAATATTGCAGTTCAACAGATACTATGTACTTCAGCTTTATAGGGGACATTCTCTTCTAATATATGGATGCACCCTAGGTTTTGTTTTCATATCCTCTTTTCCAATCACATACTTCTTTATAGAAATATACATATATAACAAAAGAAATAAATGCAGAATGTTTATGATCATGTTTGATCTCAGGAAGTCAGTGAGAGACAAGTCAGTTTTCCTACTTTGTAGAGAAACTTATTCATGAATATACGTAGTCAGATAACATATTGCAGCACCTCCATATGCAACTGTATTTTCTTAAGCTGCTAGATAAAAGGTGTTGAATTCCTTAATCATCAGTTTGGGGTGCTTTATTGTCCTATATTCATTGGGTTTCTAAGCAACCCTCCTCACCCGCTTTTTCTGAACACCAGGGCTTGAACCACCTTCATGCTGCTCTGATAATGCTGCTCTAATCTGGCAGGGCTAATCATGCACTTGGAAGGTTGTGTCTTAATAAGGACCACTGCCAGCCCGGGACACCCCATTGCTGACAACCCTCTCTATTTGGTGGGGGAGGGAAATGAGTTTGCCAGAAAATCCTGAGTTCAAAAATTTCCTGGAAATTAGGGTAATTCACATTGGGGATGGGGACGGGACTGAATTTGCATTGGAAAACTTTCTGATGCCCTAGATCTTTCTGTTATGTTTGCCAAAAGACTATGTAATTTGTGAAATGCATGTTACTGCATTTGAATTATGGAAGAATATATTGTCCAGATATCCGTGCAACTGTGTGTGCTTTTAAACAGCTGTAGGCATTCATGTGCTGAAGTTTCTAAAGTGTTGCATGTTTTTATGACTAAGTTAATAAATAATATTTTTGTGCACATTTTTGTAACTTGTATTTTGGTTATATATATTCGCCCACAAAAATGTTTGGGATATTTATAAATATATTTGTATGTATCGATAGGAACACTATAGTTTTGTAGTGTTTGTTACAAAGGTACTGTACATATGTCAGTCGTCTGCCTGTTACAGAAAGACCCTAAAGGAGATTTACTGAAATGTGTAGGGCAACTAATATGTATTTATCGGCATCTTAAGACATTATTCTGAGTCAGACCATTGGCTGCTCTGAGCTCTGAGTTTGTCTAGTTTGAAGAATGATAGCTCTCTAATGTTTCTCTCAGCAGAAATATTCCCAACTCTGCTGCTATTTTTATTTTAACACTTATAGAGTGCCTAACATTTTTCTAAACGCTGTACAGATATTACAAAAAAAAGATAAGACAGCTTGTAGCCGGCAAGCAGGGACTAACAGACATGATGCAAAAAAGAAAATGGAATGGAGAGTGAAGAGGGAAAGCAAGCGAATTCAGGAAGTTGGAACAGTGTGATCTTTCTAGCAAATGCGGGGGGGGGGGGAGAGCAAGCTCTTTGCAACTGCTTCTTCTCTAGCTAATGGATAGAGAAACTTTAGTCTTTGTATAGTTAGAAAGTTGATACTACAAAGGGTGATACTACAGAGGGTGCGGTCTCCCAGTGGCCCTTGTTCAGATGGTGATGGCAGAGATCAAAGTGTGCTTCCCTTCAGTTGTGTAGTCCCAATGGACTGAACCTGGGAATGTCTGCTTCAAACCACATGCTCTTCCACTGACCTATGGCCACTTGCCACAAGTTCCCGCAAAATACTCTCAGCACAAATTGTTCTCAAGCTCAAAAATGTTACTTTGGGGCATCTAATTTAGATGCTCAAAAACCTGAAATTCTACTTCCTCAGTTTCTGATGACTTAAAACATTTATACACCTCATGCTCCAGTCTAATTGTGGTTTCTTTAAAGCAAAATGTTACAGGGGATAGATGTGGTAATTTAAACATCTGAATTACACCTCACAGACAAGACAGTCTTGTCTTGTCTCACACATTATAATTCACCCCCATTAGCATGCATAGCACTCAAGATTATTCCATAAACAAAAAGACAGGTATTTGCTCTCAAGAAATGTATGGCCTACCACAGAAGGAAGAGAAAATGTAGGAAGGAAATGTGAGAATGTAGATTTACTTACACCTGAAACTTGATTACAGTAAGGATTATGGGATTAATCCACGTGTCTCAGGGAAAAGATGGGCTCTGAAAGATGAGAGAGAGTGCCCTACATAAGATGGGTGGTCTAGACAGCTGGCAGAAAGAGAGCCACAAAGTCCATCTGCCTTAGGTGACCTTTGTAGCAAAAAACTTTCGATGGATTCTGTGAGGGACGCAGAAGAGCTCACTTTATCCTGAAATGATGTGAAATGTCACTTTGAGGAGAAGATTCTAGGGGGAAGTAAGGAGCCTGGTTTTTCTGTTTGAAGGTTTTCCACATAAGATTAATGAAGATGAATAAAGATGATGCTGCTGTAATTATACTTGGGTTTTTTATATTATTAATAGAATATTTTGCTTCAGCTAATTAATGTCTCTTGCTGGCAGTGTTATAGTCAAAACACCAGAACTGAACTGTGTTCATTTCCTCCTTCCCACTGTATCACAGCAGCAGCCACCCATCAATTTAAATTCTCCATGAACAAGAGCAGAAGCATTAGATTTATTAATGGTATGGAACCAAATCTGAGCTATGCACAAGGAACAAAAAGTACAGCAAGGAAGCTGTCTAAATACCAGGCACTTTGCATTTATTAAGGCATAATTGTATTTTGATTATATAAAATAGATGGAATCTGAAGGAGAGTAAATGAGACAGCGTAGGCAAAGGTCACTAAATATTGGAGAGATTTAGTGCTTGATAATTTGCCAAAGTGTTCCATCTTATCTTTTTAAAAGTTATGCAGACACATACAGTGATTTACTGTTTTGCTATTAAAACTTAAATTAAGAAACATAAAATCAAACGCTTCAACAACACACACTGAGACCATCTGCTTTATTTCAGAATCAAGACAGCTACAGATTATCATTCTGTTGCATTTTAAATAAATGTCATTTTAGAAGTTCAGAGTTCTTCAAGATTTTTCATCTGAGTTAATCTGTTTAAAAAGCACTGGGGGGAAATGGAATTACTTCTGGGAAAGTGATGGAACTGAATACAGAAGGCAAGCCTTGTTATTTGTATGTGAAGTTACTATGACCAAAGTATTTGTACACAACTGGGATTGTATCTTTGTGAAATATACCTGTGTTCACAGGGTTGGGAAGCTGGAGTGTGGATGTGTCAAGGTGGTAGCTCAGCTCACATAGAAGATGTTGTTAAAGATGGGAAGCCTTTTAAAAAAACGGGATGGGGGGGACTTGGATGCACAACCGTATAAATATAACACACTACATGGGCCTTTCCTAAGGATAAGCATCCCTTTACAATGAACATATACACCATTTTAAAAAAGGTGGTCTCTTTCATCAGAACATTTCAGTTCTCCTACAATCCCACAGTTCAAGAAGGCCCCTTCTTTCTATCTGACAGCTCTGACTGGCATTTATATGTCTGCTCAAGTAAACATTTGCCCTATGTGCTCAACAGAGAGCCAGCGTGGTGTGGTGCTTAGAGTGCTGGACTGGGACCCATGGGACCTGGGTTCAAATCCCCACTTGGCCATGAAACTCACTCGGTGACGTTGGGCCAGTCCCTGCCTCTCGGACTAACCTGCTTCACAAGTTGTTGTTGGGATTAATTGGGAGGGGAGAGAGGAAGAACCACTGTGAGCTCCTTGGAGTAAAATGTGGATATAAATAAATATATAAATTTATTATTAATTCTTCACTTTTACTTTAAGAGTCCCCAACCGTGTTATTCAGCAGCTGTTAAATCCTCAGGCTCTTTTAATTATGCCGTTCTTATTTTTTAAAAAACACTAATCCAACATTCTGAAATGCATCCAGATATTTTTGCTTCGCAAAGGTAGACCTGCAGTATCTTCATTTAGCTTCGAGCTTCTCCTCTGGGATTATAGCATTTGATGCAATCAGAGCCAGACGTGGCTTCTGCTCCACCCCCTCCACTTTCCCTATGGATATTCAAAGGAGCATCTTTTTCACTCCAGCAGATAAACTACTGATAAACTACTGAAATCTCTTCCTCTTCCGAAAGCAGAAACTGATAAAGTTTGTTTTTTAGGATGACGAAACTGTGTTTGCTCAGCTTTGCAAAGCCAGCGGCTTGGCAGCACAGATTCCAAGATCTACATGGAAAACATGTTACCAAAGGGGGGGGGGGAATTCGTTCATCATTCCCACATCAGTACAAGTTATTTCCATAAGGAATCCTCCATAATCTTAACTGCTCGTATCATGTGCTGTTTACATAGATTTATTCAGCTGCTGGCACAGTATGATCACCTTCCATTATATTTTTGTAAGAAAACTGAGCCTTACATCCAAGACTGCACCTTTCAATACATGCTGTTTTTCACAGGCCTAATACAAAACAATCAGATTCCTGCCCCTGCCCAAGTTCTCTGGCCGAGGGCCAGACTACTACACGTAGCTGAATGTTGCATTCCCCTGAGCGCCCCCCCCCCTTATTGTTATTTTAAAAAAGCAAAACAAACTAATAAGCAAAATAAGCTTTGGCAGTCCCCTATCTGAAGTGAAAGAACAATGGGAAAGAGTGCTTAAAAGTTTTCCTCTCAAAACTGCTCCCAAAGGGGGACCCTATTAGAGCAATGTTACATGCATGGTAAAATAATATGGCACAAGCACACTACAAATATCATCTCCCTTGTCCAAGTACAAAGCATAACTAAATGCAAATGAATGCCAGTCTAGCCACAGAGGTAAGGTACTGCACAGTATCAGGATCCTACCCTTTGTCTCTAAGGGTGCTATGCTCAGTATGCTTTTATTTCAACTGGGCTTTCCATATCCAACTACATATATATAAGCTCGCTTTTAAGAAATCCTACAAAAGTAAACAACAGGTTCCAGGAAAATAAGTCTGCAAATGTTTTCTTGGGAATGTTCCTGCTTACATGTTTATGTTCCAAGACTTAAATATATCACACCAGGCACAGAAACCACCTATTGTAAGCAGAGCTTTCTGAATCTAGTTCTGCTCTAATGGACCAGAAAAATGAAAAGTACTTTTTGAAGGTGACATTTGGAAGAACAGATTGGATGTCCGCATTCCATATAACTGTAAAATGAGAGAATTAATGCCTGCGTACCTTACAGAGGTGTTTCCAGGTACTGCAAGATGCTTTTAATGTGATTTACAGTTTGGCAAGAACTACAAAACATTAGTTGTTTTACTATTAAAAATTCCCATGTTGTAAAAAAATACCACTGTGGTCAGGTACATTTTAATTATGCCTCCTTTGTCATATCACCACACTGTCTGATCTTTTCTCTCTTTTTTGTCCAAATCTATTAGACATCAGAACAATTCTTAACTGGTTCAGTGTGTCTGAGAAGGAATTTAGTCCATGAGGGAGAAAGATGGGTAAGGTGGAAGAGGCCAAGAAGAGGAATGGAAGGTTAACAGGTTATTAAGACAATGGTGACAGACAGAAATAGGCAAGGGACTAGAACAATTTGTCTTAAAGAGACCATAGGCTGGGACTGACAGCAAGCAGAAAAAAGTTACATAATATGCACAGAACAATCAGTCACACAATCTTATTTTGAATTGGTATGGAATAATGCATAGGCTGCAGAAGATATATCTGATCAATCTTTGGTGGGGCACAGGCCACTTAAAATACCAAAACAATAAAATTACATAGGATAAACTGGCCGAAGATAAAATGCCTGAAAATTAAATGCTTGTGGGGGGAAAGAGAGTTCTGCCTGGTGCCAAGAGGTCATTCTACAGAGACGGTGCCATATCTAAAAATGTCTGGTGCAGTCTCTCTTCTCTTTTTAATGTGCAGCATCTTTTTCAGATCTAGCTTCTGAAAGGAGTAAAGGTATGAAACCAGAAACAATTAGAGTCAAAAGACCTTGAAATGAGGAACAGGGTGGCAGAGTTGAAGCACTGTGGGGATGGAGAAGGGAGATTACTAGCTGTTCCATAAGGAACTGTGATCAGAGAAATATTTGAGACATGTGGCATATAGAGCTAATGAAGCAGTTCTTTCTTTTGGGGTCAGTACATCTAACAGAGACCAGCGTGCAAATCCCTACTTGGCCATGAAGCTCACTTGGTGACGTTGGACCAGTCACTGTCTCTTAGCTCTAACCTACATCATGGGGTTGCTGCGAGGACTCAAGTGAAAGGTGGGAAACCATGTATACCACCTTAGGCTCTTTGGAGGAAAGGCGGGATATAAATGCAGCAAATAAATAAATAAAATAAGCAACCAAACAACCATAACCTTTTCCAGTCACCACCAAGTAACCTCTGCCACTGCCCAAAGTGATACCTGCTGATGTTTCTTTAAATTTTTCACTGGTCTTCTTCTTCCGCCACTTCCATGGTTTGAAGATTTTGCCAATAGTAGAAAGTTTGCCTTTCCTCTTGAAAGAAGGACTTCGGGATCCTGGGTTTGGCCCATCTGAGTTTGCAATTGATGTCTTGTCTATCCCATCAACTATATATATAAAAACAAACAAACCAGCAAGCAGCATGTTAGGTCACCAAAACCTGTAGAAAAGTCATTTTTTAAAACATGCAAAATAATGAGGAGAAAAATAACAGCCACTTCACAGTATGTGGCAATATACCTTTAACACATTCTAAATAACTTCAGACATACCTAACAATGAAAATGTGATTAAGTATCACAAAATATGTGTAAGTACATTCTAGTTCAGAACCATAAAAGATAACAGCAAACGCTGAACCAGCACTCTGAATAAATCCAGAATTCAAGCAGCCTTCCGGATATGCTAACATCAAACTTTCAGCATTACGTTGTAAACAGCAAGGTCTAACATAATTAATATTCAAATCAAAGCTGCTATTCTTAGTACTCCAGGTACCACATGCTGCTCCAAAGTGCCACAAGTGCCACATTGTCCACTGTCCCACTTTTATGGTGTGCCCATTAAAAAGCAACAAACAAATATGACTTGTGAGGCACACAAAGAAATGTCAAACATGGAGGATGGACAATATAACTACAAAATGTAGATACAAGTTCAAAGTAACATGGATGTCATTAAAGGCACTTGTAGATCCTACGAAAAATATCTATTTCCAAGTTTAGCATAATTTAACATTTTCCAGATTTCAGTTGTTCCCTAAAAGCAATCCAGGAAAGTTAAAACACATCATTCTTAAGCACTTAAGAGTGCTTGATTTTCTCTGAGTTGTACCTACTGAATCTACAATTAACATTTATTACATGGACTACAAGTGACTAAGGAATGCTATCATTTTTATTGTCTGTGATCAGTACACTTAGGTAATGTAAAGAGCACAAGCCCTTTTGCTCTTTAGACCTCATCGTTTTAAAAAACCTCTCTCCTTCCTTCTCTAGAACCCTCATGACTCAGACATCCTCTTTACTGCTGTACTGTTACACAGGATATTTTTAGGCAATCCATCCTGTGCATATTGTCATTATTTTTCACCAGACAATGCTATTCAGCTTCTCACAAAAGCAGTCTAATAGCTATGTATGCAGATAACAGTTTTGATGAAGGAATGACAGGCATAGGTCAGTGACAAGCTGCAGAGGCCAGGAATATCTATAGTTATTATTTTATCATTTTTTTATATAGCACTTCTAATATACACCACACTTGACAAACAGGATAGAGCACAGAATGTCCAGCTGAGAACAGAGAAGGGAGAATAGCAGGGGCACAACACAGCAGCAGAGGCCAGAAGGAGCAGCAGCTAAGAGACAGTCACAAGAGCAATGCAGGAAGGACTACACATTGTTTAGCAACTTCCTACATAGGTACATTGGAACTGAACCTGTTATCAGCCACATTTGCTCTCCACCTATCTACACACATCTCTCCAACTAGTATCAGAGGGTCACAAGTTTGTTAAACCTTCAGATCATTTTGTTTTATTATGCTGTTATTTCACAGGCAGTCTCACCAGGCCCTAACAAATATTAATTCATGGTGCCCAAGGCCTGGTTCATATATTCATTTCACCTGATTTCTCTACACTTACCTTAACATATACCTATGTCTCAATGCAGTCTTCCCATCCCATATCCCTGTCCTCCTATTCCTTGTCATGGCCTGGTCCATGGAATGCCCATGCACCTCAGGAAAAGCAGCGAAACACAGGGTTCTGTTATGCCTATATGGATCATTCCACATGCAGGCAACTGCACTGGCAGTGGGCTGGATCAACCTCTGTGATAAAATATGAAAGTTCTCTCTGTGGTGGCTCGTTCACAAATGCAATTCATCACTTGATTTATAGTAATGAAGTCAGGAATGTGCAACCCTAATGCAGCTTAATCAACATATTCACAGAACTTCATACTGTTCCAGTTCAGCAACAAGAACAACTCATAGTCTTAGTTTGCATACACAATGGTACCTCAGGTTACAAACGCTTCGGGTTACAAACGCTTCGGGTTACAGACCCCCCCTAACTCAGAAGTAGTACCTTGGGTTGAGAACTTTACCTCAGGATGAGAACAGAAATTGCGCGGCAGTAGTGGGAGGCCCCATTAGCTAAAGTGGTACCTCAGGTTAAGAACAGTTTCAGGTTAAGAATGGACCTTCAGAACGAATTAAGTTCTTAACCAGAGGTACCACTGTAGCGCTAAACTATGGTTTAGTCACTAAGCCAGGGATGCAAGGATAAGCTGAAGTGAGCCTCAGGCTCATGTGCCTCCCAGCCTAACTCCACCTCTGGTGTGGCTACAAGGAGACTGGAAGCTTCTGCTTCCATTTTTGATTAATGGTCAATGGAGGTGATTTAGCTTTGGAAACAAAACAGCTTCATAAACTTAGGTTTTGAAGTTGACTCAGTTTCAATTAACTATTGCTGAGACATCCAGGTTGAGACCATAGCTGTCAAGTGTTCCTTATCTGAAGGGACAGTCCCTTATTCTAGTGACATGTCCCGCTGCTGTCCCTTATTGATGGATGTCCCTTAAATGTCCCTTAAATGATGTCACTTAAATTTCAAAGGAAGCAGGTCCTCTCCCTCCCTCCCTGCCGGCCAGGGAGGAGGGAGGCTCCAACTGTGTTGCTTGGCTGTGTTGCTCACCCAATAAGAAGTCTAAGACGACTGGGGGTGGAGTTTGCATGCCTTGTGTGTGGCTAGTTAATGCAAGCTGAGGGGTTTTTTGAATGCTGGACGCCATTTTGTTGCACGTGCTGCTGCAAACTTTGCAGTGCAAAGCCAGGCCGAGGAGCCATCTTAAGTTGAGGCTGCATAGGCCTTGTGGTGCATGTGATTCAGATTCTATTCAGTTGAACCTCTGGTTACAAAGTTGGTTGGACAGTGTTCTCGAAGCTACCAGCATGAGTTTGACCAGACTGCAGGAGGACAGGAAGACTGGAGTGCCTGGAACAGGTGAGGCTGCAGGTCCCTTATTTTGGCTGCTGGTCCCTTATTTCCAAGGCTGCTGGTCCCTTATTTTCAAATCTGTAAGTTGACAGCTATGGTTGAGACATTATGACAAACTGCAATATTGTAAACCACCCTGTGATCCTTGGATGAAGGGCCGTAAATGACTCAAAATAGTCTAACATAGAAGTGAAAGCTTCTAAACTCTTCCTTGGAGTTATGGAAGAGATAGTGGGGAGAGCAAAAGCTCAAGAGTCACTTACCATTATGTGCGAACACAGCCACATAGTTTCTCACAGAGCATCCCAGTTTAAATTATATTTTTGTTCCTATCTCCAGAACAAACCTCTACAGAGTTTTATTAGAGAAAGCATTGCTATATACAAGTTGCAGAGAACCCCCTTGCCCATTTTGTTTTCCGGGACTGAAGAGGAAAAAGAAATATAGCTAACTTGTAATGGGTAGAGTTATACAAAAGATAAGGCTGTACTGTACTTCAAGAGCAGATCAGCACTACTGGCTTCCATGCATTTTTCTTCACCTCGCTATACAACTGTTAACTTCAGGAAGTTCTTTGAGCTAAGTGTTCTGACAGCATTTTAATTAAAGGAAAGGGAAAAGGTTGAGTATTAATGTGGGTGGTTGAATAGTAGTTTCCAGATGGGGCTGCCAATGCTGCAAAATGTTAATTAGGCCTCCTGCTAGAGAAGAGATTAAAAATGTAGGTAGCAGTGCTTGCAAATGAACCCTGATTTCTGCTGTAATATTGAGAAGGCGGGTAGAGAAGATCCTCTCATATTTCTTGGGTTTATGATATAAAGATGGGGTCTCAACACACACACACACACACACACACACACACACACACACACTGTTAAATATTATGATTTTTAACCCTGAAATAGTTCACTGAAAAAACCAACACATTTTACCATAGCAGTGTTTGCTCTTCCAGAGTTCAGAAATGATTTCACAGGATTAATTTACTCAGCTTTATATCTTCAGTACACATGGATTAATTTTTTTCTTCTCTTAAATATATATATATTCCCTCCCTTGCTGATTTGCTCTCCTACTTGCCCACCCCTCCCCCACAATATTCCTCGTGAAACCTGGAAAAGTTGCTTAACTGCCAAGATAAACCCTTCTGTATGCAACATGCCCTCCTGACTGTTCCAGGAGACACATTCACATGAATAATGTAACATGTGATCCATGGACACAACTATGGCTTGATGCCCAGAGAGGCGGCCATGTCTGTTCTAACAATAATAACGAGTCTTGTGCCACCTTGGGCAACCCTTAAAGATTAAGGGTTTTCTCAATAGAACTTAAATCCCACTTAAGTCCAACCCTAATAAATATATTCTGGATTAAGCTAGGGTTGCAATATTTCAAGCAGTGAAAATCCGTACAGAAAAGTTGTTGAGCTTTTCTTAATTGAACTCTTTTTCTTTCTTTCTTTCTTTCTTTCTTTCTTTCTTTTTTCTTCTTCTTCTTCTTCTTCTTCTTCTTCTTCTTCTTCTTCTTCTTCTTTTTTTGCAAAATGCAGTATTCTGGATATGTCCAGGAAATCCCAGATGTACGGCAACCCTAATTAAGCTTTTGTAGGCTGGATGTAACTGGAATAGAATTGCAGTCAAAATGGAAACTGAAGCCAAAATATCTGCAAAGTCATGCATCACATTCTTCACGCATTTGTATCCCCAGGGTTTGTTGGGATATGGAGAAAGGTCCTGACCACGTGAACTAGCCTTCTGCCTAATTCCTTTAAGAGTTTCCCCCCTCCCACCACATCATTTTTAACCTGCCAACCTTTTAACCTGCTTAGGTCTAAAAAGAACCCTAAATAGTGCCGAATCAATAGGTATTTGTAATAAACCACAACAGCATCATGTTTTTTTATATACATCTTTCAGCAGTACAACACTAATAATGAAGACTAGATATAAAGAAATGAACCCAAAAACGATACAGAAAAATACTCTTGTTTGAAAAGCAGAATGTAAAAACCAGCATTTTCGGTCTTTTACCAATAAAAGGAGAAACTAAGAGAGCAAAGCACAGTGTTTATGTATCTTGATTTGGCAGGACATAGATGACATCTTCTCCTCCCGTCAGTTCAACTCACAGTGGTTCTGTGTTTAGCCAGGATCACTTGGTCTCTTCCTGAACTGGCTGACATCCCAGGAAAGTTAAAGCCAGCAACAGTTGTGCAGAAGGAAAGATTCTGGATGCTCCCCCTCAATTGAACTAAGGACAGACTCTGACCAGTAACTCGTAGGAAGCACTGTAATGGTTCAGGAGAGTTTAAAGTGTTTTGGGTTTTTTTGGACTTTCAGGAGAGGACCTAGAGGAACACCACACGTTTTCTTTGCATTACAGGAATGCAGTGTCTACCAGAAGCTGAGGCTTTTATCATTTGTTTCCTGCAGCTTAACATCAATTTGTCCCTCTCCTTATAAATTCTTAATTCTATAGTTCCGAGAATGTACAGGAAGCTAGAAATGGCTCTGTTCCAGTCACTAGCAACAGGTGAATTAGTCTGCTCACATCAATCCTGCATGTGTCTTGTATTTGCATCCCTGCAATTTCCAGCCAGTGGTTTAAGTCCTGCCATCTGGTGCACCAGAAGCAAGTCAGCTTCATCTTACACATGACAGCGCTTTAGGTATTTGAAGACCACTGTAATGTCTCTCCTTAATCTTCCTTGGAGGTTTTTAAGCAGAGGGGGGAGGCATCTGCCAGGGATTCTTTAGCTGTGATTCCTGCACTGCAGGGGGCTGGACTAGATGACCCTTGGGATTCTTTCCAACTTTACAATTCTGAAGTTCTATGATTCTCTTCTCCAGGATCAACATATTAAACTCTTTCAACTAAGACATAGCTTCCAGACCCCACATTATTCTGAGCATTCCCATAGGGACTTATTCTAGTTTGTCCAGGTACTTCTTAAAATTTAGTACCCAGAACTGAGTACTAGCACTCTAAAGATGTCCCAACCAGCCAAAGTGTTCATATCCAAGGAGGGAAAGCCGCAACAGTTCAAATCACAAGTCCAGTTATTAAAATAATTGTTTCATTCCTTAAAACCACTGTTCACAGTACGAAATTAATTGCCCAACAGAGTTCCCTCCCACAAATCAGCTTAACACATTATTCAGATTAAATGGGATAATCAATCTTGTTGCTAGCCTACTGCTGGTTACTCTTTAATAGCAATCACAGCTAAAGTAATTCTAAATCTGATTCACATTTATTAGGTAAAATGATGTTAAAGAGATGTGGACAGCAGATTTTTGTTAAAACAAATCAACTGATGATGGACAAAAGATCCAAAATATGGTTAGGTATCTTCAAAAATGTATCCAATGTTAAAAATCTGGTACCTTGGTTGGATCTTGACGTATTTGCCACGTGACATTCCAAATCAGGAGCACAGCATATAGAGGTGGAATATTAGATGTAACGTGGTGCTTTCAGCCATGAAGGCTTGTTCTGCTTTTTTCATTAAAAAAAGTCTAGGACAGGGCTGCAAGTGTTCTCTAAAAGAACTAAGCTTAAAAGTTCTCATGAGAACCCACTCAGCCACAATTTCCATGTAAACTCTCATGCCTATGGAAGCAAGATTGAAGCCCAAAAATGTATTACACCACTTCTGGTGGTTCCCCGCATCCCCAAGCATCAGTTGACCTTCACTAGGGGCCAAGCCTTTAGTACAGCAGGCGCTGCCTTGTGGAACTCCCTACCAGAAGCGCTTCAGCAGGAACCATCCCTTCCTTCTTTCAGATGCTTTCTGAGAACTATATTGTTTGAGGCCTTTGAAATATAAAATGTTCTCTTTTTAATCAATCAGTGGATTGGATGCTTTTTTGCCGATTTTATTCTTCTATGTTGTAAATGTGCCTTGATATATTTTTATGAAAATGTGGATTATAATAAACAAAATATTATAAACATCAATTTAATGGTTGACAATTGACTATGGGGCTTTCATAATTCATAATTTCCAAACCTACTGTACTTTAATCAATAAAGTAAAGATAAAGGACCCCTGACAGTTAAGTCCAGTCACAGATGACTCTGGGTTGCGGCACTCATCTCGCTTTACAGGCCGAGGGAGCCGGTGTTTGTCCGCAGACCATTTTTCCGGGTCATGTGGCCAGCATGACTAAGCCGCTTCTGGCGCAACGGAACACCAAAACCAGAGCAGCGCACGGAAACGCTGTTTACCTTCCCGCCGGAGCGGTACCTATTTATCTACTGGCACTGTCTGGCGTGCTTTCGAACTGCTAGGTTGGCAGGAGCAGGGACCGAGCAACAGGAGCTTACCCTGTTGCGGGGATTCAAACTGCTGACCTTCTGATCGGCTAGCCCAAGAGGCTCTGTGGTTTAGACCACAGTGCCACCCACATCCCTAACTTTAATCTATAATACGTAGTCTAATCCTGTTTTGTCATAAAAGATGGCTGCTGCAGCAGCTGTGTCTGCACTAGCACCAGCGAGTCAATTTCATACTCTCTGCCAACTCATCAACAACAAGGGGTAGTGTTATATGGTCAGTTTGGACTAGTGAAAGATGCTTCTGCTCAAGGAAGGCATGGCCACCCAAATTCCCCCCTCCACCTAGCACACACATAGCACTCCCCCAAAAAATGCTCCCTAGGCTTGGGATCACCACCCAGAACTGTGGAGAGCAAGAAGGAGCACTTTCTGCTAGTACAAAATCACCAACGGATACAACTCAAAGGTTGACATAAAAGTATCAGAGGAATTATGACAGCAACCTGTCCAAACAATTCAGTTTGCTAACTTTAAATTTTATATCACATTTGGTCATGTGCAAAGGTATATAGTTTCTGTTTTGAATGAATCTTTTTTTCTCTTTGAAGAAGAACAGGGATCCTGTCAAAGCCAATGATGGTTCCTTTCCAAGAGAACAGAGGAAGCTGAGCCAGTCAGAGACCCATTTTATCAGGCATCACATTTCACTCATGGCAAACAGCTGTTTCATTTAATGTTTCAAGTTCTCTACTAAGGAAAGGGGGATGGCGAGGGGCGGGGAAGACAAAAACACACTCGGAGTAGTCTCTCCCATCCAACTTCTTTACCAAATTAATGCAGAGGTATCACATTGAAAAGCCATCCCTGGAAATTAAAGGGCTTAACAATGAAGGACTATAGCTATATGCAATCATTTCTGCATTTAACATCATAAACTGTAATCGCAAATATCAAGATTATAAAAAGGTTTAATTTACAGAGATTTAAAAAACATAATTTTATGTGATTTAGCTTTTTAATTTTTTATGGATTGTAGGCAAGCAAAAACAACGCAAGTCCCCTTCTCTCCCTCCCCTCCCCCTACGCCAGCTGTCGGCACATCTCAGTCCCATTCTTTCTCACTACAGAAACAGCCAAAGTGGTATGATGGCTCTCTGATGGCCTCCTATGTACCATCATTTCTGTTACAACACTGAAAATGTATCATTAGCATTGTTACTCCTGTCTGGAATGCACTGCTGACATCACCTCTTAGCCATAACTATAAAAACAGAGCAGTTCATTGAAGAAATGTTTATATGGCAAACAATGGCCACACACCACTTGTGACAGATGGAAACCACAAACACACACAGAGAGAGTGAGCTCTTCTGTCCACAGTTGTTTTCAGGCAGGCATATAACCATCCCACTTCTTCTCAGCTGCGTATAACAGCAAGGCAATGGATTTTTGTCATAGTACTCAGTGTGTACTGTCACCTCTTTTTCTGTTGCCCATGGCAGCCATTTTGTGCTGGCACCTATAGCGTTTTTATCCATATATGAGTACCAGCACACCATTGTTTTACCTCAAAAAAGCACTGCAGCAAGGAACGTGCCCACAGTCGCTATCTATGCTTTTTACTGGAATACCAGTAACAGGACTCTACTTACTGTGTAGTAGAGTCATAACACACCTAATTTATTCCTCTGGATGTTTATGCATGACTAAATTAGGAAAAACCACTGTATTCCCTCATTACTAGTAGCATTTGTTTTTATATTTGGTGCCTGGAGCAGGAAGAGTATTAACACCGTGAAGCTGGAAAAACTCCATAGGAAAAACCACCACATTCACCAGGAGAATTCTGAAACAGATTATTGATATGGCCTCTTCTTGTCTTTGACTCTATTAAATATAGGCTTCTGGTTCATATACCTAGTTCTTCATTCTTGGTACATTCAACAGCATCAAGAATTTTCATTCTAATTAATGGTTAGATAGTGGCATATAATTCTAATGATGGTTAAATTTCAGCACATTTAAAATTCTCAGAGTTCAAGGCACCGAAATTTTGGGTATACCTTACCCAAGGATAAAGAATGGTATCTAACCAATGCATACTCTACTCTGAGTATGGGTTGTTTGTTTTTAAGGTAGAATCTTTAATGCACATGTAAACAGCCAATACTCTCAACATAAGACAAGGGCCTCTGCTGTCACACATCTCTTCCTCCATTTCTAGGTCATATACTAATGTTTCCTGATTTCAGGGCAAGTCTTCAAAAATGTATTTTACTCCCACTGCTACCCCAAGAAAGACACTAAAGTTTTATGCGTTAATATTTACGGCTGGTATTGTAGGCGTGGTAGCTTCAATGCAAAATGGGAAACCCTTTAATGGTCTGTGTAAAGTTATTCAATTAAAGCTTTGATTAACTAATCACTGGAAACCAGTTTTATCAGGGAGGGCTCAGTTAACAGCTTCTTCATTAATTTATTTTTGCCTGTTTTAGTCTCACAATCAGCCTTTTTTTCTCAAAGAAATGTTTAGGGGTACTCTCATATTCCTACTCATATTGAAATACTGCCCCTCAATGAGGCCAAACATAGATTCACAAAATGTTTGGGGTATGTGTACCCCTGCATCCCTCCATAAAAAAGCACTGCTCACAACAAATGTGAAAACTAGTTTCATATGAATGCTAGGAATGGGGATGGAAAGCCAAATTTTATTTTGGTAAGAATAAACTTCTTATCTTGTGGAAAATCCATTTAGACCTGTTTTATGTGGAAAAGCAAAAGAACTACAGGTGAACCTAATTTACTGTCAAGTAATCCAAAGGTAAAGTGCAGATCTTACATTTTCATACCTCAAAGAGAAAGTGTGTGTATTACCAGTTGCTAAAACAGAAGTCAAGCTGGGGGATGACAAGAAGGAACAATCTGGGCTGGATCACTACATTGTGATTCATGCTTGCAGTTTGAATGTGTGAACTCATCTTATCAACGCTTGAATTCTTCCTAATATAAATGTTCCATCTGGCATTTGTTTTCTCTAGGCACCAAACTAGGCATAGCCTATGCATATGTTAGTCATGTGTAGGGCAACATGCTGAATCAGGAGCAAGGCTAGGCTTTTTTACCCTGTCTCCAACATCTCATCTGATTTCTCTGACAATGCAGCTGGCTGTAAAGAAACTTAAGCGTGTGAGCGAGCTCTTGATCACATGTGCGCCCTCTGCGCAATTGAGACACTAGGACAGACAACCATGTGCAATGTGTGGTCGACAAGAGAAAAGCAGATGGGATGTCAACAGCGAGGCTAAAAACACAACCCCACTCCTGATTCGACATGGCTTTGCCCTACATGCAAGTAAGTCATGCATGGGCTATGACAATGGTAGATCATAAACAGATGCCCTCATACTTAAATGATCATAAGAGAAATCTCATACTGAGGAATATTTAAAGCATTAAGGAATTACTGCAGTGCATTTATATGTAGGGCTGTGGAATGCTCTCCCCTGGGTGGTTCGGCTGGTGCCTTCATTATACACCTTTAGCCGCCAGGTGAAAACGGTCCTCCTTAAACAGGCCTTGGGCTGATTAACTTCTTATGCCCTATTAAATGTGTTTTTGGGAGGAGAGAGGGGAGGGAGTTTTTGTTTTTATTATGTATTTTTATGCTGTAACCCATCCTAAGATCCACGGATGAAGGGCAGTATACAATTGTAATTAATTGATTAATTGATTAATTTGGGGGAAGTACACTGGCAGAAGGTGGTGGCCACAATAAACCAAAACCCAGATGCTAGGTCATATAATATATTTAAATTTATTTTATTTTATTTTATTTTGACCAGAACAATGGAGGCCAGGTATGCATCAGTTAGGTTGAGGAAATGTTTGGTTTGCTGATGTGAACCAAACTGGTCCATACTGAATTGGAACCTTGCACATTCCCCTCACCATCCAATAGACATTTGATCCAAGAAAGTAAGTTAAGCAGACAACAGAGATGTGATTTTAATTTCATTGCAAATACCTTCTCTGTGTCTTGCCAGTAACGAAGAAGCTGGTATGGAAGGAAAGATCAAGCTGTTGAATCTATGAGGTTTTTGTTTTTTTTAATCTTTTCTCCCGCAATGTTTCAGCATATTCTCATTTTTAAGTAGCTTATAGCATATAAGTAAAATAAAATAAAATAACTCCCAAGTTAATACAATGTATTCTGCTTCACAGAAACACGTGTTTAAAAAATCAGGAGCCAGAAGTACGGTAGTTATTTTTATACTATACAGTTTTAAAT
The DNA here is from genome assembly GCF_965112155.1 of Podarcis liolepis. NCBI lineage: Eukaryota > Metazoa > Chordata > Lepidosauria > Squamata > Lacertidae > Podarcis > Podarcis liolepis. Next base: position 65,046,173 of record NC_139557.1, on the reverse strand, counting down.
TGCTTCCGAACAAGTAAGTTTATCTTTCTCATGCATTTAAAAAGGAGTGGTTGGTGACATTTTTAAACCCATCAAGGCCTAACAAAAGGTTAGTCACCAGTATTTTGCAAAACATTCTTTATCTGATTCTATTCCTGTTTCTGCACACTGTCAACTATATCTTTCCTTTTAAGTTTACAGGGTTTTTTGGGCGGCGGGGGTTAGTACTTTAAGTAAGTAGCCTGGAAACTCTGGCAATTTATACTCTAAGACTACAACAGCAGCCTACCAAATAAATATCCCCTTTGCCAAATCCATAACCCTACATTACACATACAAATGTATTCTGCTAGCAGCACTTTGCAGAGTGGAGCAGCAAGGGAATATTGCACTCATTTTCTATGACATCACAGTCAAAACAGAATCCAAAGGCAGATTACCATTCATTAACACTCCTCTGAATTTATGTACCAGAAATGTCTCCAATTTGAGAAGGGATGTGTGCATGCATGCCACTGTTCCATACTAACACTTCAGTAGTCCTGCCTTCAACCATATAAATATGGGGTGCAACAGTGTGAGCTTAATTTGGTGAAATCTTGAAAGGAAAAACACCAGAACAAAGGAAGGGGGAAAGGTGGGGGTCATGGCCTAGGGAGAGTCCTGCGGGCCAGACAGAGAAGCCTAGAGGGCTGTGCCTGGCCCCTAGGCCTGATGTTCTCCACCCTGGAATACAGACTTCTATTTATATCTCGCTACCTGAGCTGTAAGACCACATTTCAAGCTGTAATAATAACACTGCTTTACCCTGCCTGGGGACGCGGGTGGTGCTGTGAGTTAAACCACAGAGCCTAGGACTTGCCGATCAGAAGGTCGGCGGTTCGAATCCCCGCAACAGGGTGAGCTCCCGTTGCTCGGTCCCTGCTCCTGCCAACCTAACAGTTCGAAAGCACGTCAAAGTGCAAGTAGATAAATTGGTACCGCTCCGGCAGGAAGGTAAACAGCGTTTCCGTGTGCTGTTCTGGTTCGCCAGAAGTGGCTTAGCCATGCTGGCCACATGACCTGGAAGCTGTACGCCAGCTCCCTCAGCCAATAAAGCGAGATGAGCGCCGCAACCCCAGAGTCGGCCACAACTGGACCAATGCTCAGGGGTCCCTTTACCTTTACCTTTACACTGCCTGAGTGAAGTCCTCTGAAATCCCATAGATTTCAAAGGTAGAGTAAAACTCATCAACGAAAAGTTTCAAAAATGCTGGCAGAGCAATCCTATGTAGCAGTGATATATGAGGGAGGAAAGCTGTTGCTTCTGTGCCAGTGGGGCATCACCGTATCCTACACTCACTCAGCCGAGGAGGCGGCTGGCAAGCAGGAACAAAGACAATCAGAAAGTGGCATTAAAATAGCAGACACCACCCACCAGCATCACCAAAGCCTACCAATCGGAGTCTGTGCCAACCATGATGCCCACACACACAAAGGGAGACAATGAACTCAAGATGGCAACTTATCCCAGGATCACTACACACACAGTACTTAAAATGATGACACAGCACTCCCAGTGTCACAGCAAACAATGACTGCCTTACTTCCGAGTTCTACAAACACAGGTTTGAATCTCCTTGCACTGCTCACAACCACCATTTTGGAGCACAGCACACATAGGCAAGAAATGAGAGTGTACACACACAGAGAGAGAGCACACACACACAAGGCATTAAGGCCCAATATAAGGGTGGAGAGAACACACAGGAAGGGGCCACAACACACAATAAACACACCGCCAGGAGCAGGCTCCAGTGACTTAATGCATATAGTAGGGAGGCAGCAAGCAAAGACATGAGATTGAGCCTCATCAGGGGAAAGTTGGGAACATCCCTTATTCGTCTTTTTGCATTCTTAGCCAAAAAACAATCATGTCGGGGGCAAACATGAGGGAGTAAATGTGCTCCTGACCTTTGCTGTCCCTGTCCTGCCCATACTGATATCTTAGATTGCATCAATAAACAAGCTCAAAGTAGCTTCATTCTCTTTCCCAACATTACTCTTGTGATAGTATACCTATTGGCTTTATGACTGTGACAAATGAAAAGTTGTTTACTGTACTTTTGAATTATTACGAGCTTTATTTATGACCAAGGGAAAGACAGTGTTGTAGAAGTGCTGATTTTCCTTAAAGAACAGGTCAAATAACATCAGAAATCACAAGCTGACGCAGAAAGGAGCTCATCAAAAATCCCAAATACAGAGAAACAGGAGTTTTTGTGTGTGTGCTACAGGGATCTTTTTCTTGTAATAGTTTTTTTACTGTATAATGTGCTGCTTCAGCCAAACACTTATGAGGTGTGTGCTCATACTCTTGTGTCAAAGTGCCAGTACAAGGCAACTGAACTCTGGCAACAATTATTCTCAGTTGGTATATTCTATACTAGCAGTGGCTGACCAGTGGGGTTCTCCAGATGTAGCTGACTACAACTCCCAGCAGCCTTCATCAGCATGGCAAATGGTAGTTTGTAATCCACAAAAATCTGGAGAGCTACAGTATCCCCACCCCTATTCCATACACAGAAAAATACCTGAAACCCATTGATAAATCCAATAGAGTACAAAAAGTAGATGGTGCAATACCATAGTCAATTCTTCCTTGCTCTCCATCAATCCCAATTTAGTCAGGACATCAATGATTTTCATGATGGGTGCTTATGTTATCTTACAATGCTAGGAAATCTTGATCCACTGCATAGTGATGCCAAAGATCAAAACAGATCACAAAAGCATCTCAAGGAGCTCAAGCAAAGGCACTGGCAAGAGCCATTTGTTTTCCTCTAAACTTTCTTCTCTAAGGCCTCATCAGAAAACACAACATAGATGCTTTCACCATTTGGTAGTTCTTTCTGATTCTTAACATGCACTGAGGGTCAGGGTAACTGAACACCTATTTTTCTCAATGGCTATTTCTCAACAACTCCACTAAGAAAAATATGTGAAATCTTGAGCAGAGCACCAGTGAGGGAAAGGGACCTATTTATCCAGGGCTAGAATACCTCTTATGAGCTGAGACTGAGAGCCATATTTTCCCCATGGAAAACTTTTGGGAGGCAAATTCAAAAAGTGGGTGGGGATAGGCCCACATAATCACACACAAGCAGGTGCACAGATACACACTTTTCCTTTTTTTTTTACCAGCTACTTGTCAGTTCAAAATTCACATCCAGTGTCTCTGAAAGGATAGCAAGCTCTGACAGAAAGATTGCATGCTCTATCAAAAATTACTGGAAAGTCCAAAAGAATCAACAGGATCACACACTCTGTGTTTTTCTTCCTACAGGAAGACCAAGGCAGATTCTGAGCCGAAATTAGACCTGAAACATATGCACTTATTTGCAAGTTTTCACAGATCTTCTGTTATAGGTATAGCTCTCAAAAATATATCCACAATCTGTGGTACAACATATGGAGGAACAGATATGTGAAGCCGTTATCTAAGGGCCAAATCTGAATTATTCTGTCAGTAATCTATTATAGTACAGTGGTACCTCGGGTTACATACGCTTCAGGTTACAGCCTCCGCTAACCCAGAAATAGTGCTTCAGGTTAAGAACTTTGCTTCAGGATGAGAACAGAAATTGTGCTCCGGCGGCACGGCAGCAGCAGGAGGCCCCATTAGCTAAAGTGGTGCTTCAGGTTAAGAACAGTTTCAGGTTAAGTACGGACCTCCGGAACGAATTATGTACTTAACCCGAGGTACCACTGTAGAGGCATAGGATGTATCCAATTTATCTATTCACTAGCATTTGTGTTATTTTTATGCAACTTCAACCAATACAGTATTTGTTGGGGTAATTATTGTTACTGTTTCTCTAAAACAAGGAGTACCTTTGCTACAATATTTGTAAGTAGCTGTCAGTGACATGATTACTCGGTCAGCATAAGACCAACTTCCTCTGTGTGCACATAGGAAAAATGCTTTTGTTATGTTCATAAACAGGAAGTCCCCAACCCCAGGAGATCTAAGAGTGAACTAGCTGAAAACCAAGCTAGCTTTTGACCTAAGATACTGCCTTCATTGACTGCCAAACACAACAACAGCAGGATTCTATGGGCTAATAACTATTTGATTACAGGAGAGAGGAAACATATTTTGGTCCCATCTTCCTAGTAAGAAAACACCCTGACAAATAAAAAGGCTTGGTTATCAAAATGACCAGTTCCAAGGGATTCAAGCATTACTTTGTGAAGAATTATTATGGAGCATTACTCCTTTGAAGCCCACAAGCATGCTTTATACAGTGTATACAGTAAGCAAGAGAAAAGCACAGTATCTAACCCATCCAACTTCTTTTAACTTTAGGGGGGGGGGAATTAAACATAATTTCTTGAATGGACACAAGAAGAAGAGTAAGTTATGCAAAACTCTTAGATATTTTTGACTGAATATCTAAACATTTATATCTCACGTTATACCTGAAGCTCTCAAAAGCAACTTACAGGTAAGCATTGTAACTAAACAACCAAAAATACAATTAACACAGAATCATATGCTTTATGTTAAAGACCATTATCTTTTTTTTAAAAAAGACAGTATACTAACTAGAAAACCCTGCCTCTGGAGTCACATCCCCAGCTATTTCTGGAATGGAGTGGAAAATTAGCTTGTTGGGCTTCTCTTGGAAATAAATTCTACAATGAGGCAAGAACCAGCACCCTGTCCCTGGATATGGCTGCCATCCTCATTTCAGAATACAGGTGCATTCCAAGCACACCTACTCTGATGATCTCAAAACATCTGGGGGTAAATATAAGAAAAGCACTTTGAGGGAATTTATCATAGCTGATGACCAATACAAAGGCAAGCAATGGTGGTGGGAGGTCGGGAGGCAATTAGAAGATACCAGAAATGGGAGATTGAATTTGTATAAAGACAATCCTCATTTTGCATGGAGGTTACATATTAGACCTCCACACGCATCAGCGGGGCCTGCATAAAATATTCCACCCTGCCCTTTTTGTGACGTTTTAGGATCACTTCCAGGTTCTGCAGTGTACGCATGTGTGCGACTGCACATCAATCAAAACATACAGAAAAAATACAGAAGTTGCCTGTATTTGGTCCTGCCCTCAGAGATCTGTAAATTATCTAATATATATTGTAGAAGTCTTTAAAAACTTGGTTTTCTTTTAAGCTTCAAAGCTGCCCATGGACGTCCTACTCCATAATTTCTTTTTCCTGGATTTCACTGTATCCTACTCTGAAAATTGTCATTGTGTTTTATTACTTGAAATACTGAACACATTCTTCCTTCACAGACAGGTTTTTGTTCCTTAGCATGCAGTTTCTTAGCAGCACAGCCCTATACCCATGTGGCTGTCCTTATGGCCCAACACACAGATATCCTCACCAGTGTTGGAAACAGAGATATGAAAACTAGGAGCTAAATGGCACCTTAAACCTAGATAATGGGTGCAACAACAGAATGTCTAGGCATCCTTTTTATAACCAGAATAAAAGCTGAAAATGAATGAACTGCAGCTAAAATATTATGTTCATTTTACACAGGGTCCAGTCTGTCCCCTGCCTACCCCCTCTAATATACTTAAGAGGGTCTCTTCTCCAGTCTTCAGAGAATAGCTGGAAGTGGGGCGGCAGAAAAAGGTCCTCCCCTCCTTCCACTCTGCAGTTTAAATCTGAAATCTTAGGCGCAGTACTGTGGCCAGAGCTCAGAAACTGCTTGCACTAATGAAATTCCGTGTTACAAAATGCACCTAGAACAATGGGTGTTTTGAACACCGATCCTCCCAAGATGATCACACTGCACAATCTACCTACCGCCTTCTGTGCAAAAGGATCAGGACATGCAGCAAATTATGTGTCCACTTAAAGGTAAAGGTACCCCTGACCATTAGGTCCAGTCACGGACGACTCTGGGGTTTCATGCTCATCTCACTCTATAGGCTGAGGGAGCCGGCGTTTGTCCGCAGACAGCTTCTGGGTCATGTGGCCAGCATGACTAAGCCGCTTCTGGTGAACCAGAGCAGCACACGGAAACGCTGTTTACCTTCCCGCTGGAGTGGTACGTATTTATCTACTTGCACTTTGACATGCTTTCGAACTGCTAGGTGGGCAGAAGCTGGGACTGAGCAACGGGAGCTCATCCTGCCACAGGGATTCGAACCACCAACCTTCTGATTGGCAAGCCCTAGGCTCTGTGGTTTAGACCACAGCGCCACCCACGTCCCCTTTGTGCCCACTTACACAGCTCCTTTTGCTTTGCTATCTCCAGATATCTAAACACACTATGGATATTTCATTCTAAAAACAGACATCACCCTTGTAGTGGTTTCCCTTTAGCCATCTCAAATCCAGCAGTTCTCAAAAGCTTAAAATTTTGATTAGCTGAAATACCACACTCAAACGGTCTATCCGAGGACCGCTCATTGCACTGACATCTATAAAATGTTACAGATTTTATGATTTAGACAAAGCATCTGAAACACACCTGTTAGACAAACAGATGTATGTCACAAAAAACCTTATTAGGTAAGCAAGTAGGACACACTGTAGGATTTGTCTTCTTTGATGTTGAAAATCTAGGCCTATCTTACTTAGAAGAGGGCCAATGACCTCAGCTGTCAAGTAGGTTACATCTAAACAAGATTAAAGGCAAAGATGGTAGATCAGATTGGCAACTGGGAGCTCACAGGTTGACTATGGTTTCTTGAGAGAGTTGCCTGGTCCGCAGCTGCCAACAGCTTGCCCATAAGAACAGCCTGCCGGATCAAGCCAGTGGCTCATCTAGACCAGCATCCTGTTCTCACATTGGCCAGCCAGATGCCTATGGGAAGCCTGCAAGACCTGAGCATAACAGCATCCTTCTCTCCTACAGTTCCCAGCCACTAGTATTCAGAGGCACACTGGCCTCTGACAGTGAAGGTAGAGGCACCATTGAGAGCCTTTTCCTCCACGAATTCGTCTAATCCTCTTTCAAAGCCACCCAAGTTGTTGGGCAGCACTGCCTCTGTTGTTAGCAAATCCTGCAGTTCAACAATGTGCTGTGTGAACAAGCGCTTTCTTTTGTCTGTTCTGAATCTTCCAACATTCAGCTTTGTTGGACGTCCGTGCGTTGTAGTGTTACGAGAGAGGGAGAAAAACTCCTTCCATCTGTCCTTCCTTTTCCTAAGTGTATGTTGAACTAGAGTAGGAGACTGGCTGTGCAAGGAAGAAGAATTGCCCCCTCACAGACATTCTGGTTTCCCCCTTCCTCTCAGCTTCCCTGGAAGAATTCCAAGTAAGGAAGTGTATCTGGACTCCTCCTTCCCCTGACGCACCCTGCCTTATCCTAGTTCTTCCAGGAAATGTGGATTTGCAAATCAAGGTGAGGGGAAGGTTTAAAATTATATTAATGGTTTGTTGGTATAAACTGTTTGATTGAAAAGCTTTCTGTAATTTTTTAAACAGATAAATCTTCTTGACACAATGCTCCTTACTGCTCCCCTATTCAGGAAGTACAGAGGGAGGGGCATCTGCATTTAAACTGGCCACTATAGGAACACATATTAGATAATATTGTTTATAAAGCATCTAAAACAGTTGGGTGCTGTACAATGATGAGCAATACCCAGTAACCACAAAGCTGCCATCAGAGAAGGAAAATATTTAGAGATTCTAGGTCTCTGTGGCCCCAACAGAACTCTCCTTTGATGCCTACCCAACAGTGCTTTTGGCATTCCTTTTCAATAGCAGCCTCCCTTCCTCTAATCCAGCGGTTCTCAGCCTGTGGGTCCCCAGATGTTGTTGGACTACAACTCCCATCATCCCTGAGCTCTGGCCTTGCTAACTAGGAGTGATGGGAGTTGTAGTTCAACAACATCTGGGGACCCACAGGTTGAGAAAGGCTGTTCCATGCCAAGTGGCAAAGTGTTCTTAACTGCCATATGAATCAGGAGTCTACTGTTTTAAGGACTCACACCAGGCATGACGAGTTGGGCTGATTTACATACATCATTCAAGATTTCATCACTCACACCTGAGAGGGTGATGTCAAGGGAGAAACAGGAAACACAAGCAACCTACACTTCCTGTTCTTCCACATCTCTGCCACACACATGAATGAATTAGGGCCAATGCAGGGACAGTATGCAAGAGAGATGGGAAATCCCATATGTAGTACACACACAAAATGCAGACATGCCATCCAAACTTTGTGTGCACATTGTTCAAAAATCAGTGTACCTACATTAATGGTAATATGCGAAGTGTTTAGCAGCTCTGAATCATGCAGTTATCTGGATTGTGGCTGCATTTGTATTCTATGGAAAGCAGTAAGATGAGCGCACACAGATTCAAACTTAAACAACTGGAGTAGTTCTTATATGGCACTGCAATTTTAAAAGACATTTTAAACATTTGTGGTAACAATTTAGGTTGTATGTGCAATCTTCTTTTATCTTAGCAGGCACTAACTGATACATTGTTAAATTAATGGAACTCTTTTGTATGCTGACATTTCAAAATTTCAGATACGGAACAGTATTTCAGGTTACTGAACAGCAATTTAAATCAAGCACAGCCTTTTAAAAAACTTGCCTTGAATAACTTGAATATTCTCAACATATATTAAATAAAAAGTTAATGATCCCTGTTTCCCCATTTTCTTATTAGAATATCAGCTCCAACGTCTGAATTTTTTTGGGGGGGTGTTAAAACAAAATATTACATAGATTACCATTGTTAAGGCATTTTAAAAAATCAACACACTGTTGACATTTTAACACATACACATACCCTTTCCCTGAAACTGTGTTAGCTTTATTTCTAAGTTTTAATAACTAGAAATACAACCGTGCAAAAGGGAAGGGAACAGGAATGTGCAAAAAAGCAGATGTGTAGCCACCGAGCCTACACTAACAGTGCAAACGCATGATAGGAAACCACGCTTGTGGTAACAAAATAAAGCTTGTAAAAGGAGAAGCTGGGCGTAGACTGTTATGACCTACGTGCTGCGAATCTCAGCAACAAAAAGCAGTTGTTTTCTTACTTCTTCTTGTTGTTTTTAAAATCAGGAATCGAAAGAATCAGAACTATGCGTTTCACGGAAAGCTTTAACCCTCCCCAAAAGTTGTTGTTTTTTAAATTTTTTATTACTTTTATTATTATTATTAAAAGAGGCGATACAAAATGACATGAAGCCAAGCCAAGCCGTTCCTTTCAAGGGGAGGGGCAGGGAAAGAAAGAAAGAAAGAAAGAAAGAAAGAAAGAAAGAAAGAAAGAAAGAAAGAAAGAAAGAAAGAAAGAAAGCTGCTCCTTTAAGAGAAACTCTTGCTAGACCCCCGCTCCCCAAAGAGGCTGTATTCTACTTTTCCTTGGATAAAGAAACCTGTATAGTGCAGTTGGGAAGGTCTGCTTCTCCCGCAGCAGCATCTGAAAGCAACACTTGGTTGACATTAATGCTGGTGTAGACTCTCTCCCGGCTGCGAAGGAAACACGATCAATCTTGCGGGGTGGGGAGGGAGAGTCGTCCTGCCTGCGTGCGCGCCGCTTCCCCCGCTGCACTCACCGCTTGCGTGCTCGGAGAGAGTGGAGACTGACGTCTGGCCCATGTCTTGGTCCTGGCAGAGGGCCGGGGGTCCTACAATCAGGCCGCCCTCTCGGTCCTTCGGTAAGGTCTCCTCTCCCACGGAAGCTCCCGAGGGCTCATGGCACCTTCTCCCGGCGCTCGCCTGCTGGCTCGCTGCAATTAGCAGCCTCCTCCTTGCAACTTCTGCTGCCTCCCTCCCCTTGCGCGCGAGTTGCTAAGCCCTCCTCCGGCTCCTCCCTCCGCCTGTTGCTGCTGCCGCCCAGCTCAGCCTGCTCCTGCTCAGCCGAATGCCTGTCATTCCTCTATGCAGATTAACTCGGGCCAAAGGGAGAGAGCCCCAAGCTGGTACAGCCACGCCAGGCTCCCTCGCCGAGATCATCCGGCGCCACAACAGTTGTAGTGTGTGGCTGTAAGCTGCTCGCACAAAGAACTCGGTGTTAAACGACCATGTAGGGCTCGGCTGACAAAAAAGGAAAGTACTTAGTCGTGGCGTTTAAGTTTGCAAAAAGGTCTTGTTTTCCCCAAAGGGGCTTATCCCTGCTCAGTTTTCCGACCTTAGAGGGCCGGTTTCATGCGCTTCTGCTAACTAGCTGCTGCTACAGGTTAGATAATTTCCTCTAGAGAGGTAGATATCCTAGCCTCTTGCAGCAAAAGGAAAGAGTCCTTTGGGCCTTAAATACTAAAGGATTTGCAGTGCCACAAAAATGTGTTTTTAGACCTTTACAGTTCCGTCAATAAAGCATTGCGCTTTCGAATAATGGATTAAAATCTGAGCAAGTGTCTGGGACCTGAACTGCACCATGCATAAGCTCCTATAGGGAACTGATATGGGACTGAAACACAAAGGGATTCCAGCATTAGGATTAAAAAAGAGAGAGAACGGGTACTCATGTCTTCACTTGGTGAGTCACAACACTTCCTTGCATACAAAAGTTCAAACTGCATTGCTCAGAAAAATGCATCTTACACATTTCCGAACCTGCCTTGCTAATCTGGTGCTGGATAGCAGGCAAAATCTAAAATTAATTCCATAAACTGTTTCATACCCTCTCTAGAAAAATCCGATTGTAACTTTGAATTGGATTTTGTACCTTAATCTAGTGGCAAAAATTACTTCTGTACCTTGCATAACTTTGTTCTGTGCTTCATTTCCTATTGTCTGGTGGTCAGGTGTCTTGGGAACAAAGGAAGCATCTTTTCGTAGTTCCCAGTGCAAATTGTTTCCAGTACAGGTTGTAACAGGATATATACTGCACAATTATATACAAATGACTTCAACGGCTCTTATTCCCAGCTAAGTGGATAAAGAGTGTAGCCATAGATTTTCTCCGCTTAATAAAAAGGAAGTTTATATTAAGAACAAGTTCCTCTGTCCTTTAAAATTATGCTCATTTTCTTCTTGGTTAAAATATGGAGAGTAAACAAAACAAGTTTCACCAGCCATTTAAAAGGGGTTATTTAATATAAATGTTATTTCACATGACGTAAAACCACTTCTGGAGATCTACCAGAATAAAGCACAAGTTAAGCACTCATTTCCATGTTCTTTTCTCCCAGGGGGCAAAAAACTTTCACATTGAGCTGCCAAGCAGAGTAGCAGGCCATCACCTGGCCAGAGCCTTCCACATGCATTCTGCTCAGCCATTCACAAAAATATGGTTGCATGCACCCCAGTCTCCAGGTGGCAAGAGACTCCAGGAGTTTCAGTTTCCTTGGGAAAAAGAAACACCATGATGCAGCTGTAGCATCACAGCCTCATGCCTTCATCTGCCCCAGCTGCAACAAACATGTCTCTCCTGTCTCTGTCTCTACAGCAACAGCAGACGCTGTAACCCATGGGTAGGCAAACTAAGGCCTGGGGGGCGGATCCGGCCCAATCGCCTTCTAAATCCGGCCCGCGGACGGTCCGGGAATCAGCGTGTTTTTACATGAGTAGAATGTGTCCTTTTATTTAAAATGCATCTCTGGATTATTTGTGGGGCATAGGAATTCATTTTTATTTTTTCACTTTCCAAAATATAGTCCAGCCCCCCACATGGTCTGAGGGATAGTGGACCAGCCCCCTGCTGAAAAAGTTTGCTGACCCCTGCTGTAACCTTCCAACAGTTTAACTTCACTCCCCCAAAGGCACAATCTTGCATTGTTTCCAGAGACAAATGTATCCCAACAAATCCTCACTGGGAGCTGGGAAAAGACCCCACCCATATGTCTCTATGACATATTTATCAACTGTCTTGATAAATATGTAAACTACCCTCACAGTTTTCAGTTGGTATGAAAGTGTTTAAAATCTTTAAAATAAATAAAAATAAATTTAATTATTTTTAAAGCAAAAGAAAAATGTATGAACATCAGCTGAAGGGCAAGCCAGATAGCTGATCCAGCACTCACTATGAGGTATGCACATCTGTCAGTTTCAGTTGTGAAACAAGAGGAAGCCAGGCTCACATTTTATCAGGTTAGGAATTCTTTACGAGCTCTGTTTTCACATTACTGTATATTCATCTTCAACCTTAGATGTCCAAGGAGCAGGTCCTCTATGTCTTGAAGGCCTCCTTCCCTCTTAATTGGTCTAGAGAAGCATTTTGTCATGAAAACAGATTAGGTTGCAAACAGCAAACAGTTTGGCATGGGAAAAAGTATTCTTATAAGACATTATGGGCAAGTTGGTATAAGTCTATGAAAGCCACTTTTTTTTTTTAAAGGCTACTAATCTCTTGTACAGTGGCACCTACATCCATATAATTTATGTTAAACTATATGCTTTTGGGTTTTTCTATAACATAATTACATTATGTTGGCTATTAATAATATAATAATGTCTACAGCAGAAAAAATATGTTTAAAAAATTGAAAAGTGTAAGGAACAGGGAGTATACACTCCAAAAAAAGTGTAAATAAAAAATTACTTGTGCTTCTGAATATGACTAAAATTATTTGCAGGTCAAAACAGCATATATCATATTAGTCAATGACTTAACCTGAGAATTTTAGAAAAGATTTCTGATAAATATGCCAAGACTGTTCAGCGGCTGCTTCTATTAAATACCTTGATGTACAGTCATACCTCGGGTTACAGACGCTTCAGGTTGTGTTTTTTCAGGTTACGGACCGCCGAAACCTGGAAGTACCGGAACGGGCTACTTCCGGTTTTCGGCGGTCATGCATGCGCAGAAGCACTAAATCACACTTTGTGCATGTGCAAAAGCGCCAAATCGCAACCCGCGTGTGTGCAGATGCGCCGCTGCGGGTTGCGAACGTGAATCCCGCATGGATCACGTTCGCAACCCAAGCGTCCACTGTATTAAGTTCTTATTGTGTACCACCAGCAGGGTTCATTTTTTGTCTGTATTGTGATAAGAAATAGAAAAAGTTACATAAGAAGAATAGCAATGCCAAAATATAACACTGGGGGCAAGTAAACAAGTTCATAATGTCACTCTCAGGACACTGGAATACACTGGAGAACACACACACCAAAATTACATAAGGACTATGTCACACCACATAGAAAAATAAATATCGAATATTACCAGTAGGGTTTGTTGAACTTCCCTTCTTGTATACTTATTAAAGTAAGGAAAACAAAATATACAACAATACAATTATTTAAAGGTGAGTTTTGGTAAGCAATCCAGAGTGACAACATTTATACCAACTAGCTTATGTAAAAGAAATGTAAATGGAACACAGGAAGCTGCCTATACTGAGTCAGACCATTGGTCCATCTAGTTCAGTACTGTCTACACTGATGGGCAGCAGCTCTCCAGAATTTGAGGACATCCAGCAGTAACTTGCATTACCGTAATTCCTTTTGAAACAGAACTTTCCATGCACTAGGTATCAGTGTTGTGATTTTCATCTCTTTTCCCCTTACATTTTTAATAGCTATATTGCTTGCTTTCCATTATATGGTGTCTACAATAAATGATCATATCTAGTTATTTTTTATTTTATTAAGGAAAAAACTGTATGTTACTTAATAGTACGTAAAACCTCTAAGTGGTTTGTTCGTCTATTCTGCTTTGTTAAACCATCAGTATCCAGCCATTTTAACTCTGCTGACAAAAGCCAGGTTATATGTTTCATTTTTTTAAAAAAAATCCTTCCTGACCTTAAATCAAGACTTTGGAGTATAATTGGTGCTTGGTATCGTACGCTAAAGAACAAAATGCCAGATGTAATTTTTAAAGTTCCTGTTTTATATCATTTTATGTCACAGTTGAGTGCAGTATAAACACAATGGTGGCCTGCATTCCATAAATATTTGTTCTTGCTACCAGACAGATTTTGTATTGTTTCTCCAATGATATTTATTTAGAACTGCTTGTGTGAGAGAGACATATAGATCTATGGAACCACGTAAAGCCATTATTTCTGAATAAAAATAGTTTTGTGGTCACAATGCAGGTCTAGCAAACAGGTCTGTGATTGGCATTCATTCCAGAATATTGGCCATCAGCAAAATGCCAACATTTTAATGCTTTACTAATTGGTCACAATTCTGTAGCAAATTCCCAAAGTCAAACATGATATTCTTATTAACCATGACATTCACTCCATGGCAATTATGAAATGCTCGCAGCAACAAGGAAGGGTGGCTCTGATTTATAAAGCAAAACAAAACTTTAAACTATATTTATATGTTCAGCCAGTGATTGGGGTGTATGGGGTGTTAGGAGAGGGGTAGTAGCTCTGGTGGGGTACACGTCATGCTCCTTCTGGGATATTTTGCCCACCTTTGCTCCCCACCCTGCACTCATGTCATGGACAGGCTGGGTGCAGAGGAATGGTGGGGCACCAACTGGATAACCCCCATGGGACCCCCCAGGGGAAGAAGGCTCAGAACCAGGGGGCTGGTGTTGGGACAACAATGAGTGGTCAGAGGGAGGAAAAGGAGAAGAATGGTAGGAGTGTCAGAAGCTGAAAGGGCAAGAGAGTTTAGTAAGGAGAAAGCGGCTAGGGCAGAAAGTAGTCCAGGCTCAGAGGCAGAAGAGGAGGCTGGAGAGGGAGGGGCCTAGCACTGAAGGTTTGCTCTGGAGGGTTAGGAGACACTGGGAGCAATACGAGGAGCTGCAAAAATGGCCTCCCACTGTATCATAAGCTTTCTGTGGATGGAAAGAGTTTGTAGAAGGGTCAGTCATGATCCAAACCAATACCACTTAAACCAGTGATGCCAAAATACATCCACCAAGAGGCCACTAATTTGTTTATTTTTAAATGGGACTGGCACCTGGGTTGCTGAAGAGGATAGCAGGAAGGGCCTTCTTCCATTGCTGCATTTTGAACCTCTAAGTTCAGGGGTGGGGGTGGGGAGGGAACTTTTCACAAACTAAAGCCACAATAAGCCATCTACTCCCTCCTATTCCCGCTTCCTTTTTGTTTTATGTTTTAAATTAGATTGGGAACCTGCAGGGAGAGAAACAAAGTAATCTAGGAGCACCCGGCAATTTTATGTGCTTTTATTAATATCACATGATGAGGTGCCGTAGCCTTGTCTGTGTTATGGAACCAGCCAAACAGGAACCAAGACAGCAATGAAAAACATAATACTACAGAGGCCAAATAAGGACTAGTCATGTTAGAGCTGGAATGGGGGAGCTGTGGCCTACCAAATGCTGCATTCCAATTCCCATCAACCCCAGCCAACATGGTCAATAGTCTGGGATGATGAGGATTGAAGCCCAAAGGTATCTGGAGACCCATAGCCCCTGTAGGCAACTCCTGGAAGCAGAGGGTTGAAAGGGGGGAAATCTGATATGTTTGGGAAGAGATTCCCTAGCTAGTGTTGCATACCCTATTTTCTGTAGTAGTGCACGCCACTCCTTGTGCTAATATCACTACCGTAGCTTAGCAGCATTGGACTTCTAGAAAAATAACATGGGATCAAAGCAGGACCTGATTATTTTCAGTTACTTTGAACCTCTGTTATAGAGGCAGGTACTGATACTTAAAAATTAAAAAAAGTCTTGCAAATATGTCCACATGGACATCACCAGAACTTATTAAGCAAAATAATAGCGCATCCGAAAATGATAAAGAATTGCTGCTTGGAACATGGCAATAGCTCTTTAAAAACCATTCCATCCAGGAAGGCTGATGTTTGAATTTCTAATGCACAACATGGTGTCTTTAGTTCATTTCTTTCAGCATCTACAGGTCCTATTGAACTCGATGCATCGATGCATTTACACAAGTAGCACCATCACTTTACTGCCTATAAAATGCAAAAATGAGGCAAAACCCAAAGGCTGAAAAGGAGATAATGATAATCTAGTCCACCCAGCTGCTCTAAAGTGGAACCCTCCACAAAGCAACAAACATCTGCTCTAGACATTAACACCCATCATCTAGGTTATCACATGCTGTGAACAGATGATAGTCACAAGGTGCTCTACCCTACAGATACCCGTAAAATACAGTGAGTGGTCTAGAAAACATTATATCCACACTAACCTCAACTTGCTTCTTTCCAAGAAGCTGAGCAGCTGGGTTTTAAAGAAGAGTATTGGAAAACACATTTAGGTTAGGAACATTAAGTGCATAGTGAAGCACAGACAGTGCATAATGCTTACTGAAAGCCAGCTTAGTTTTTGACCTGTGATATTTAATGTTCAATAAAATGAGGTGGGCAGCAATGTATTGTGTTTCTCCTCTGAAAACATGCCTCACTTTTGTGAAATGCCGCCTCTGCACTCAATATTTTAGGTTCCTTTCTATTTTATTGTGCCTCCAACCAGATTAAGGACTACTGCTGTTATGCCTGTGTATGTGGATAAAGCACTACAGGATGAAAGGCTAATGATGATGTTAAAGAACTTTTATTTTATGAAAAAGCAATAGGATTTGTAAAACTGAACTGCATAATTGCTAATACAGCCATAAGGTACAACAGCTTAGAAATGTGGTATTTTGTAAAAGGCAAAAGATGTATACAATCTGAAGAGAAACCAGAGTATGATGAAATTATACAATTGAATATAAATATAGATGGGAAACGGCTATGTATTGTGAGTACTTATCTACTTTTAAGGGTTTTCATTTATGATCTTTTTATTTTGCTTCTTTATTCTTTCTTTGTTCTTTTTTTCTTTTTTCTGATGTCTTATCTTTCATTTCACTGCTTTATTGTGAATGGCATTTTATGGAGGTATGGATGGCTGTGAATATGAGAAGAGACAAAATATTCTCTCTTTTTTTTCTTGGTTGGATGTATTTTCTTTTTCTTTTGTATTTTCCTTTGTTGTGAATATGTATGTTTTCTAATTTGTACTTAATAAAAATATTAATAAAAAAAAAGAAATGCGGTATTTTGGGTATTCAGGAGGTAGGAAGAAGCATAGTTAACCCTCTCCCACAAGATATAGTAATGGCCACCAAAATGGATGGCTTTAAAAGAGCTTAGACAAACTCATTGAGAATATGGTTATTAATGGCTACTATTGATGACGACTAGGTTCCACTGTTGTAGACAGCATGCCACTGAATACCAGTCACTGGGGACCGTAACTGGACCAGTGCTATTGTACTCATGTCCTGCTTGCAGGCTTCCCATGGGCATCTGGTTGGCCACTGTGAGAACAGGATCCTAGGCTAGATGGGCCTTTGGCCTGATCCAGCAAGCCTGTTCTTATGTTCATTCAGTGGCCGCCAACCGTTGTGCTGCCCTCTTCAGATCAGTAGAACAGTACCACTTCAGTATCACTGGTAAAGAAAAAGCATTTTGTATGTGTTGTATATGTGATATAACACTGTGGCACCAGATGGTGCTGTGGTGTCCCATCTTTCCCTACCAGATTTCCCTGTATGAGTTTACAACGGGTTTAACTGACTCGCTTCTTTGACATGTATCGATCCAGCCCATGTCTCCTACAATCTTAAGTACTTTAAATCCTTTCAGCAGAAACTGACATATTCATAGAATCACAAAATTGTACAAACAGGACCCCGAGGGTCATTTAGTCCAACCCCCTGCAATGCAGGAATCTCAACTAAAGCATCCTCTGCTTAAAAACCTCTGCTTAAAAACCTCCAAGGAAGGAGAGCCCACCACCTTCTGAGGGAGTACCTTCCAGTGTCAAACAGCTCTTGGCACCAGAAAGTTCTTCCTGATGTTTAGTCAGAATCACCTTTCTTGTAACTTGAAGCAATTGGTTCAGGTCCCACCCTCCAGAGGAGGAGAAAACAAGCTTGCCACTCCAAAGATGGGCCCACTATTCAAGGGTCTCTAAATACTAGCCAAAAGAATTGTGAAATGTCAACTGGTCTCCACAAAAGAAACTAAACTGTCCTGACATATTTTTGTGCATTAAAATTGGCAGCACACTTCATTCTTACACTCAAAAGTACTTGGCTGCTGTCAGTTTTAATCTAGAGAAAGTGTACCTCAGGCAACGAAACACTGTATTAAAGGCAATAAAGGTCTGGCTCAGTCCTAGCCAGTGTGGGCAAATCCTGGAACATTTTAAAGAGTATCAGAGAATCAGAAGGCAATATTAGGGGGGGGGGGACCAAAACTCCTGCAGGTCAGCAGACACGCTCTACAGCTTTACAAGACCATGCCGCTATCTTTTTAAAAACAACAAAAACAACCCTCTAGGTTTATCTGCACATTGCTCTTGAAAAGACAGTGAACACTTCTATAAACCTTTCAGTACAGTATTTAATGAATATTTCATTATTATTCCAGTAAAGCCTTTTAGAAGAACATACAACACAATTACATACAATTGCTCCCTAACCACAAGAGAAAGAGCATTTTCTGGCTAGGACATAGACATGAAGCAAACCATTTGCAGCTCAACTTACAGATGGAGTGAATCAAAATAGTAAAAATGTGCACATAATATTTCATTCGGGACTTCTGGGCAACCTGAACAGTGAATTCTGCATAGTGGGTTGAGACTCACCTGTGGCTCTTTGGGGGCAGGAGCTGCATAGGTAGCTCACTAGGTACCAGTAAGCGGGGGTAAGACAGTGTCAGAAAAAGCTAATGGAGGGAAAGAGGATTCCAGATCAGAAGCTGGATTGGCTGGGAGATCCCATGCAGAAGCAGAGTTCCATCTCTGGGTTTTCATGGCAAAGCAGTTTGGGAACCATTATGTCCAGTAAATTACAAAAGATACATTTTAGGTTAAAACTGGAGGTTGAATTCTGCTTACCAATTATCCTTCAGCTGATTCATGATCTGATTCGAGGACAATTTTGATAACAAAAGCCTGACTCACCAATGCTGATATACCTAAATTGCTATTTCTAGCACTAAATAGCCAGAGCCAGCTGCTGTGTGCAGGACTGTCTAGTTCTATGCCAAAAATAGTAGCTATTCAGAAAGATATGTCAGGTATGTAGCCAGACTGATTTTTTCTCTTTCTCTATGGTTTACAGTTTAGTTGGAAAAACAACTAAAGTGTGTGTTAACCTGACAACTCAGAACAGAGTTTCCAAAACATTACTATGCAGACATTGGGAAGGTGATTTGTTACAGAAGGCCTATATTTTATCTTATTTATTGAGGACTTCCGGGTTAGCGCCTCTGGTAATGGCTGAATTCCTCTGATCGGGAGGAATTCGCTTCGTGGAAATTAGGGTCTGGCAGCCACGGTGAAGGCGGGGACCCACAAAAAATCACAGGCGGGAGAAGCCTGTGAACGTGGGATTCGGCTGGCACCTTTTGCGCCTCCCCTACTCGCGGGGAAACCCGGTTTCGGGGATCCGGAGCGACGTGGGATGAGTGGCACGGTTCTTCGAATTGACTGCTTCTTTCACGGAGTGAAGCCGCATTGCTGTTGCCGGAGAGCGCTGACTTTTTCCTGTGGACAATTTGATTTTAAAACAACTACCCGTGAGTAGAACGGAAAATTGGATTTTTAAACGTCTTAATTTGGTACCAAAACGGGGAGGTTTCAAACAGGAAGTCCGCCTTCCCCTTTTGTAAACAGACTGAAGCAAAAAGGCTGCAAGCTAAAGTCTTGGAAAGCTTTTCATAAAGGATTAAACTTCCATCGGCTAAAATCATCAAACCCCCCTTGGAAGCAAGAGGAGAGGGGGGAATTTTTAGACCGCGTAAGCCTGCAGGAGAGAGTGAAGAAAGTCAAATTACCACCGCTCTGAACCTGGAAACGGGCTGCTAGTAAGACTGAAGTTTTGGATATGCTCATTGACTGTGAATAGATCGTTTGTTGACAGTAAGTTAAAGAAGAGAAATACATGGTTTCCATTGTCTCCTTCTGCATTTAAAAAGGAGTAAATGTAATTGAAAATTGAAACTAGCTTTGTTGCTGGATCTGTGTTTAAAAGGACGGATACAAATAGAAATTGTTTCCCCTAGAGGGAGGTTTTGAAACTGTTGCAGGAGTGGAGCTGGGGAATTTTCCAGCTGTAGAGATTAAAGACCGTGAGAAACAGAGATTGACCTTGGACAAGAATGTTGACAGAAGAAGCCTTAGTGATTGCATTTTGCAAGACAAGTGCTTTATTGGAACAGCTTCATAAGAAGATGGATGTGAGGATTATTAAAATTGACAATATGGGACAAAAAATGACTGATTTGGGACAAAAAGTGAATACCTATACAGAAACAACTCAGGAATCGATACAGGGATCTACTTTGACATGGCAAATTGAGGAGAAGGCGGGGGAGAAAGTTGTTAGAGCCCCAGCCTTGCGGATGCAATTTGATGACTATAAGTTGATGCCTTTTATGACTGAATTTAGAGAAAGCCAGACTTTGAGGATTGGAGCCCCGCTTGGACTGGAGAAGGAAAGTTGGATAGATCCCTTCATGCAGGGATTTATTGACCTTTGGGACCTGGACTTGGGTCAGGAGGAGACTGGAGTTGTGGGGACCGCCAGACTTAGAGGAACTTTGAAATGCGACTGGAAATATCTTGTGAATTTTACTTTTAACTATGGAGATTTGGCTGATTTGTCGAGAAGGAATAAAAACATTGTTAGGTGAGAATTTCCCCGAGATCTACTTTTCAGCATCAAAGGAAGGAAAATAACAACAAGATCAGGAGAAGACAAAGTAAATTGCATGTATAAACATGAAGAAGACTCGCAGAAGGGACTTGGAAAAGAGTTAAGAGCCTCATAGAATCATAGAGTTGGAAGAGACCACAAGGGCCATTGAGTCCAACCCCCTGCCAAGCAGGAAACACCATCAGAGCACTCCTGACATATGGTTGTCAAGCCTCTGCTTAAAGACCTCCAAAGAAGGAGACTCCACCACACTCCTTGGCAGCAAATTCCACTGTCGAACAGCTCTTATTGTCAGGAAGTTCTTCCTAATGTTTAGGTGGAATCTTCTTTCTTGTAGTTTGGATCCATTGCTCCGTGTCCACTTCTCTGGAGCAGCAGAAAACAACCTTTCTCCCTCCTCTATGTGACATCCTTTTATATATTTGAACATGGCTATCATATCACCCCTTAACCTCCTCTTCTCCAGGCTAAACATGCCCAGCTCCCTTAGCCATTCCTCATAAGGCATCGTTTCCAGGCCTTTGACCATTTTGGTTGCCCTCCTCTGGACACGTTCCAGTTTGTCAGTGTCCTTCTTGAATTGTGGTGCCCAGAACTGGACACAGTACTCCAGGTGAGGTCTGACCAGAGCAGAATACAGTGGCACTATTACTTCCCTTGATCTAGATGCTATACTCCTATTGATGCAGCCCAGAATTGCATTGGCTTTTTTAGCTGCCATTGGCTTTTTTAGCTTGGACAGAAGATCACCAGGTTGATGGACTATATGGAATTGACTGAATGGACTGGCAGAATCCGAGACCAGGGAGAAGAGACGGTGGAAGAATATTGGAAAAAGTTTAAAATCTATATATGGAAATAATGTAAAATTAATGAGTGTTAGAAAAATGTTGGAAGGAAATTATATGGCTTTAGTAGAAATGTTTTAAGGAATTAAGCATAAATATTATAGTTTTAATGGAAAATAAGGTTAAAATATGTTAAGATAATCATATGACAGAAAATAGAGAAAGATGGAAAGGATTTGCTGAAATAATTAATAGAAATGGAATACAAAAAGGGAGGTGAGAGGAGGTCGATGAAACAAGGGAATGAAAGAGAGGATATTGAGATGGTATGATGTGTGTTTTTTGAACTGTTTTTGCTTTTGTTTTGTTTAATGTGTTAATGTTGTGTTGTGTATTGTTTATATATTGTACTGTATGTTTTTTCTTCTTTTTTCTTCTTTTTTCTTATTTCTTTGCTTTTCTTCTTTTTGTAAGGTTTAAAAGTAATAAATATTATTTAAAAAATATTTTATCTTATTTATTGAATTGATATCCCACCTTCCTCCCAAATGGTGCTTTCTCTTGCTTACATGCATATGTTAGTTCATTTGATCACCACACACACAAACAAACACACACACACACACACACAGTATATATATTTGGAGGAATAGAAGGACTGAGACAGATGTGAAGGCTCACAGTGCAAGGGAAAAATGACAAGGTAAACTGAACCTGGTTGTTATGTTGTGTGGCAGATTAGGTGCCTAGCCAGCCTGGAAAGAATGAGGAGATTGACAGAATGATTCCTCAGGGCAGGGAAGCTGCGGGAAATGCCACATTGTCACCCTTCTTCCTGTAATGTGCAGATTCACTTACCTCTTGTGATATTGTCACATTGTGTGCTCTCTCGTTCCCTCTGCCAGCAGCTGCAAATGGCATGGAGCAGGGGCAGTGATATGCCTGCAAGCGAAACTACACGTTACAGGGAGAGATGGAAGCATGTGAAACAGGGATGCCATTTTCAGCAGCCACCCCACATCTGCCATGATGCGCTGAGTAAGGAGTCATTTTCATACTGTTAGACCACACTGTCTGTATTTCAATCTCAATTAGCCCCAACTTCATTTCACACCTGTTAATGCTTATCTCTTGCTTTATCCTGTGATGAAACCTGTACATGTGGATGTGCTGCAATGTTTTCCATGAGAATATTTATAATTCTTTTCTTTTTAATTGTTTGGCTACAAGAATAAATTTGTCACCCAGTTTGATTGCTAATTGTTGTTAGCTATGCAGGCTGTAGAACAGATATATTTGGTCCTCCAAAAGCAGTGAGGTTATATTACTGCAAATGAAAAATAAAGCTCTGCAACGTCACCATAGGGTGTGTGGGTGGCAGGCTCCGAAAGCTGCAGTACAATATTTTCACCATTACTTTAGCTTTCCCTAATTTTTATATGGCAATTCATCCCTGTGCCACTGATGCTATAAAAGCACTGCTATAGAATTTCTATCTCACAGGAGTGACCCAGTTCACACATAACACTAAGCCATGGTTTGGTTTAGTGTTACATGGCTTAGTGTTACATGCAAACAAGGCCAGTGTGTGGCTAACTGATGAGTCCAGCCCAAATAACGTTTAAATGCCAAAGTATTTTATTCTGGGTACTAAATATCATGATTCTTAAGGAAATCAGCCCTGAGTGCTCACTGGAAGGACAGATTGTGAAGCTGAGGCTCCAGTACTTTGGCCACCTCATGAGAAGAGAAGACTCTCTGAAAAAAACTCTGATGTTGGGAAAGAATGAGGGCACAAGGAGAAGGGAACAACAGAGGATGAGATGGTTGGACAGTGTTCTCAAAGCTACAAACATGAGTCTGACCATACTGTGGGAGGCAGTGGAAGACAGGAGGGGCTGGTGTGCTCTGGTCCATGGGGTCCCAAAGAGTTGGACGCAACTAAATGACTAAACAACAACAACAACAAAAATATCACTCTTCAATTTAAAAGCACAGATGAACTTTGATGGGTGTCACAGTGTGTGGTGGTCCCTCCACAGGACCAGGCAATGATCCAACAATGGGCCTGGTCACAGATGCCGATTTTCTGATTAACTGGCTTCTTGTTTTAGTCTAAATTGGATATAGTCACAATGGTGTGGATTAAGGAGTACTAAACTGAAACATGTATTACATGCCAGCCAGGGCAGGAAGTACTAGAAGTTGCTGCAAGAGTCTGTCAACTGAGGCAGGCTGATATCACTGAAGAGCATCTGAATCCTAATCCTCAGCTGACCACTGTTTAATAGAACAAAAGCAGCCAGCTGGGGCAATGGGTGATTCACACAAATATAACATCCTGGAAGAATTAACTGGATCAAAAGACTGGGCACATTTCACCAACAAACCTCATTTGGTACCAAGATCTCTACCAGACATACTGAAGAAGAGTTCTCCAACAAAAGGAAGCTGGTTTGGTTTGTCCTTTGTAGGCAATAACTCATATTGTAATTTCAAAGATAAATGTATTATAGGCTTTCTTAGCTTCTTTCTTTTCCTTGGTAAACAAATTCCTAGTTCACCATCCTGATACGCTGTTTCAAAACACAAGGGACAACTTAAGAAAGCAACAATTGATGTTGCTATCAGATGCTTGGAGCATTTCAATACTAGTTAATTAAAGCAAGCCAGACAGCAATATCCTTGTGAAATAGAAAAAGAAGTGATGCCCCTAAACAAAACAAGGATAATTTAGGACCTAAAGCTATCCTCAGAGAAAGAATAAGAACAACAAAGAAGAATTGGTTTCTATGGTTTTCAAACATCAGCTTCTGTCCTCCCTCTGCCCCCTCCTCCCCCCCCAAAAAAAGTTTGAGTCATATTTATTTTTAGTCTCATAAATGCTCATATAGCTACACTGTATGGAGTGGACAGTGCCATATAGTTTAGGATTAAAGTGACATCTTTTGACAGGGTTTCAAGAATCTGTAGTAGTGAGATAATTTTTTTAACTAGGAGAAATGGGCAATTCTGCCTGTTTCATTTGCTTGTCTATGCTGAGGTATGTCTGACATGAAACCGGAATTTTGCCTAGTCATGGAATATTAGTCATGTCATTGTATTAAATTCCTGCATCTTAATGGACCTTAGTTATGTCAGCTGGCTTGTTCCACAGACCTAACAAGTTTGTTTTAAAGTTTGTGCTAGTATGAGAGGTTCCCTCGCTCTGTTGATAAAATGTAAATGAAACCATAATTATGGTCTTAACTGCAGCTCTGTTGAAAGTGTGTGTGCAGTGCAATAGGAACAGAATTTAAATCCAAAGTCCTGAACACACTTACTAGAGAGTAAGGGCCATTGAATAAAGAGGAACTTACTTTAGATTGAACATGTGTAGGATTGAGCTGTAAGCTTGCAAGCCTAAGCATGTCTACTTCATTTAATTGGGCTTACTCTCAGGTAAGTGGGGTTGGGATTGTAGCCTCAGAAAGGAAAATAAATATAACATGGGTGCACCAGATCTCCATAGCTCAAATGGGCAATCATAGCTTTGTACTCAACAAATTGCCTGGTACGTGTACGTCACCAGGAATTCTGCACAGGTGAATAAATAGGCTGGTTCCCACTCTGGCTAGCATGCAAACCAGGAAGGATGACCTAGAAGGGACATATCTCTCTTGCTTAGTGGATTAAAAAAAAAAAAGTTTGCCAAGAGGCTAGCAAACATATTGAAAACAATATAAGAACCATCCTTGGCTAAGCACTACTTAGAAATTTAAATGGAAGTAGGCTGCTTCCCAGCCTTTTCAATTCTCATTTTGAACTTCCCCTTCAACTCCTTAGATGTGCTATTTTAACACGAAAACACATGTTCTAAAGTCAAGCCATCAGAAAGAGATTAAAGTGCACATTATTCCTAAATTAGAACAACAGCTATATATTTAAAATTGAATAACCATGTGTTTATATTGAATAACAGACACAGTGTTTCTCTTTTTAGAGTGAATGTATATTCAAGTTATTCCTGCCGCTAAAAGGTGTTTGATAATTACATGAATTCTATTCTGCCTCCCCTCCCTACCCCTGCCACCGTAAGTACACTTACTATTCAACTCAGTGGGATTTACTTCTGAGTAAACATGGGGCTGCATATTGCATATCACCAGGTCTGTGACCCTCAGCCTCATAAAGAGGGGGGAAAGGGTTTAAAAGGTGAATTTAAAGAATACCAGCATTGCAGGCAGAAAAAGCAAGCACCTGACAGCAGCACACAGAGAAGACACAAATTAATACTGTAGTTCAGCCAAGCATTAATGTCTGATTAGTTTCACTTACCAGTAGTATCCATTTCTTCTTTCTTCGCAAAGCCAGAAAAACAGCCTAGGCTCATCTCCTTCCCCCGCCCCTCTCTCTAACAAAGCGCCCTGCCCAGCTCTGATTATTAGCCCTTGCTGGCAGCCAGTGCTTGCACTGACTACTGCAGACATCACCACGGAAATTTATATCTCTAAGGATGACAAAACAGCCATTAGCTCCATTACAAGCAGATTATGCAAGCCTATCAAAGATACAGCGAACTTCGCCAAGGTATTCACTTTGGGGAAAGGAGTGGGGAGGACTCAAATCCAGCACAACTGCACAAGATTCCCCCGCCCCAAAAAAACCAACTTGATAGTATTGCCTATACAATTCTGAGAGAGTTTTAACTCACTTTCCTAAAACAGCAGTGATGAAAAAAGACAAATTCTATGCTAGGGAGAATTAGGAAAAGAATTTGAAAAGACAGTATCATTAAGCTTTTTATATGCATTTATGACCTTGCCACCTTTTAGTTGACATGCATAGCTACAATGCTCATGTTAATTTTCAGTGCGTATGTTTGCTTGTGTGCATGTACAAGTTTATTGCTCAGGCTTAAGAGTCATATTCCATACCATTCAGAAGCCTACAGGAAGTGACAGAAAATCATCAGAACTGGGAATTTAATGGCATAGATGCAGAATAGTAGGTTGTCCCGTCCCGTCCCCCCCGCTAAGCTTCACACTTGTTCTTTATCAACATGAAGGCTGGTTTATGCATTCTACTATTGTGGCGATATAGTGGTTGCTAACCTATTTCTGTTCTTCCTATGCACGCAGTCGTTTGTTAGATTTAAATGAACAATGCATGAAAAATCCTTTTACAGTGGTACCTCTGGTTAAGAACTTACGGTAATTCGTTCCGGAGGTCCGTTCTTAACCTGAAACTGTTCTTAACCTGAGGTACCACTTTAGCTAATGGGGCCTCCCGCTGCCACCACGCGATTTCTGTTCTCATCCTGAGGTAAAGTTCTTAACCCGAGGTACCATGTCTGGGTTAGCGGAGCCTGTAACCTGCAGCATTTGTAACCCGAGGTACCACTGTATTTTATTTGCTCCCTAGAGCAGTCTTGCAGTTATTAAAACTACTGATAACAAAGACTAATCTCTGGTCTTCCTCCTTTAAATATATTCTGCAACCTCATCTCTCATAAGTATTCCAACCAGGCACACTCATTGTACCAATTACTATTAAACAGGGTGGCCCGTTCTGTTTCATCTCCCCCTGCCACTGCCGCCCTGCCTCCCCCCAGAGCCTTGCTTACCAGGGTCACGCAGCAGCTTCTAGGTTCCAGCAGCACCCGCCCCCTCATGGGAGAAGTAGCAGCGATTTCTCCTCACTTCTCCAGTGGGGCAGGAGGAGCCCCTCAGTGGATAGGAGAAAAGCAATGGCAATATCTTGCACAGAGCCCCATGACATTTTGCAATATTTCATGCAGCGTTCACAAGATCTCGCCAGAATATGCCACCGCTCTCCTCACTTCTGCAGTAGTGGCAGGTGGGGCACCTGCGGCAGTGGTCCTGCTGTCTTGCCTCATGGGCAGGCTGGCCGTGCTATTAAAGCACCATTCTCTATCTCCAGCTTTGGATTTTGTATAGTTGGGGAGTTCAGCAGGCAGTGTACAACCAATGTCCCCAGGATACTTTGATACCAGAGAACGAACAGTCTTTGAATTAGTCTTGAATTCTGCAGCAGACAGAAGCTCGCTGAGAACAATGCTTTATTGTAAGTCTGTTGGGGTCCAAAACCCATGTTACCAAGAAGCTTGGCACACCTGGAACTTGCACATGCCCTGAGTCTGTCTGCATGATCTGGCTTTGCTCTGAGCCATGATGGTTGACTATCATTGCAGTGGGCACAGAAAGACGTAGGGTGTGTGTCAGAGATAATCCCAGCACATGTCAGGCACAAGCAGGAGGATGCACCGTGAACTAATTATTTTCAGAATGTGACCAGCACTTTTGATTAATTCCCATTGGGAGTAAAGTACAGAAAACATACCCCACCATTGGACAACCACATTGCTTGCAAGTACAGCTGGCTGGACCACCACATTTTAGCTTATTTACTTTCTCTTTCCAATTCTATAAGTAAATGTGCTAGTTGGAAAACCATGCAATGTTTCTAGCAAATTAATTAAATTAATGTATTCTCAGCTGCTGCCAAAAGAGAACACGAGCACCTGCAAGGTTTGCTCTCTTGCTCCTATTCTGAAATTTGATTTCTGTTTGCAGTGCACATATTCTTTAATTTTTAGCATTATGTATCTTCTGACTATGCCATTTCCAATGTCACTTTTAATGAGAGCTGCCAATTCTAGCAGTTACACTGAAGTCAGAACTTTACAGCATCAGGTTTCCGTTTTCACTGCCGCAATGCAATAAGAACAGCTAAACAAGTTTTTCCTGACTGAGAAATGTTATCGGTCAGAATATAAACTTGAGAGCAATGCCTTATTTATCATAGTTTGAGAGCGCAGTTTTGGGAAGAGATACTGTCGCCATTTTAGCTCCTTTTCCTATCCTATTGAAAGAAAATGGTATTTAAAAATAGGTAAGAGAAGAAGCTGCGTCTAGGAGATCATTTTTACAAAATTTTAAAATAGCAGTGGCATCTGATGCTATAACATATAGGGAGAATGTATCATTACAGTAATGATAGTTGTTGTTGGTGTAAGCAATGCAAGAATGAAGATGGCATATACTGTATATGGCTGAAGATTGGAAATGACTGAAGATCAAAAGATTTTGAAAAAGCATAACATACCCCATTAGTTTAAGTTATCCAATATACCATTCCACCAGATCCCTTAGTTATTTGGGGGTGGCAACAGGTTGTGTGTGTGTGGATATATGGAAGAGAAAGGAAAGCCAGATGATAGAAATTGTCTGGAATAAATTGACTGAAGCCAAGTTTCCAATTGCAAAGAAGAGACAGGACTTGAAAGTTTTAGAAGGTGGCAAAAATGTCTAAATTAATAGAATATATTGGGGGGGGGGGAGAGGAAACAGCATACAGTAGATTGGAGGTACAGAAGGCCTCTTCCACATCTAGATGGTCTTTTTCTGACTTAGTGCAAGAAGAGGTCCCTTCCAACTCTACAATTCTATGACTCTATGACTCAAATCCAGATATGTACCTCTGTTTCCACAAAGCATTGCACCCCTCTTGCACAATGCCATGTGTCGTCATCTAGCACCAGCACAGCAGTTTCCCAGAATTTCTCCCAACAGCACACCTCTGGATCCAGCCCAGCACTGTTTCACAACTCACTAGTTCCTTTTATTATTATTTTTAAAGAAAAATATAGACATAATTTAAAATAATATTGATAGATTGTGGAGGTTTCTAATTATTTAGTTCAAGCTGATTGATAGTTAAATGTTATTTGTATTACGCAAAGTGAACTTGTAGATACAATGTGCCGTTACAGTTGTATGACTTTATGCTATTATATACTTAACTGGTCTTTCAAAATGGCGCAGACGAATTAATTTCATGATTATCCTTAAGGCAAACAGCCTTCAGGCAAAATCCAACAAAAAATCATGATTTAGGAGGCTCTGCTTTCTTCTTTTGCCTTATTTGGCAGATGGGTGGTGGTGCATATCCACTAATAAAAAAGGCTTTCTTTCTTGAATGAATGATGAGTCCAGAAGCACATACATCTTCAGTAGTATGAGAGAATGCCAAGAAATGATTAAGCAGGGATTGGGATTTCTTTCAGGTTCTCTCCAGCTCCTCCACTTACCCAGAGCCAAACTCCTTAAACTTGTCAGTCTTTAATACATCTGGTGAGAAACATCCTGCAGAATGCCAGATATTTACTTACAGCTCAATATTATGCATGTAAGTCCTGTAAAGTTCAATGGAATTTTCTAGGGAGTAAATGAACAGAGGAATGCAGTGTTGCAGCACATCCCTACATATTTACCTGGTATTAAGTCTCACGTCATTCAGTGGAGCTTACTCCCAGATAAATATGTATAGGATTTTAGTTTCATTCATTGCAGTTCTGAAGTTAAGTCCACTGTTGTGGCTGTGTTCATGATGGATTCAGTCAGAACAGATTCAGTCTCTAGGGCAGTATTTCCCATCCCTGACTCCCCCCCACCCCCGCCTGACCATTTGAAGACTGTTTAGAGTCTTAATGGGTGACTTAATTGTTTTTCTGCCTGTTGTAGCAATTGAAATGCGCTGTGCTAGATGCTGTTTGCCTATTCATTGAATTTAAAAGATTGTGGACCACCTGAATGAAGCTGGTGGTCCACGGTCCACAGTTTGGGAACCCCTGCTCTCAGGATTTGATATTGTGGGTGAGAGAATAAGGTATAGTGGTTAAATGTTAAAAATGTTGCTGTAGGCATTGCC
This sequence comes from Podarcis liolepis, assembly GCF_965112155.1. Lineage (NCBI taxonomy): Eukaryota > Metazoa > Chordata > Lepidosauria > Squamata > Lacertidae > Podarcis > Podarcis liolepis. The sequence goes on along the minus strand of NC_139557.1, from coordinate 65,016,139 downwards.
AGCTAGATTGAATGCTAATATTAAATCCTAATAAACCCTTAGTGTGTGTCAGTACCCAAAAAGACACATGGACCCCGGTCATGTCATAGTAATGCCAGAAAAAGGACACAATTGTATACCTTCCAAGTACCCCATTTTAAGCAGGACGTTCACAGTTCCTTTGAAGGTTATGCCTTTGTCCCAGGGCACCCTAATTTTGCACAGCATGCAGACAAGGGACACGGAAGAGCTCCTGCTGTGGCAGTGGGATTGGGAAGGAGACAAGAGAGCTCCTTCCCTACCCCACCAACATGGCACCCTTCTTTTCTACGACAACTTTCAGCCCCCGGGAGGGAGAGGAAGAGGCCCAATGTTGGCACTCGCACACCCACCCAGGATGTCCCCGTGTGGCTGCCATAGCCTTAGGTTGCCATGGCATGAGCTGGCGAAGGTAAGGTGATGGTTTGGGGATGGGCAGCAGCGGCATGGTGCATGGGGTGTGTGTCCCCCAATTTGCTGTCCCAAGATGTCGGAGGTTATGCAATGGCCAAGTTTCTTAGAAAGCCAGGCTGCTGAAACTTTATTTATTTTATTAAATTTATATTGTACCCTTCTTCCTTAAGAAGCCCAGGGTAGTCAGGGTAATCACAACTTCACAAAAACTATGTTATCTAATGGAACAAGCCTACAGACAGTATTTATTATTATTATTATTATTATTATAGAAAGATAAAGATCAGTGTCTTACTACTTTGTGTACACAAAGCACATAGAGATTCAGGGAATAATATTTTTTTAAAAAAGAAAAACTTGGTAATACACTTCTTGACTATATTGTGTCATTTCCCACCTACACGCAAAAAGGAAATGCAAACATCTTGTGAGAGCTATTCTTTCATTTTCAGCTTTTTGGTTAATCAAAATACATGTTTTCCCCCAAGTTTCTTTAAAATTGCCTGTCGGTCGCCAATATAATTTTCACAATCACATGGAAGTTACAGTATTCCAGGAAATATTTTATTTTTCTTTAAAATGCACATTCCAAACTTCTCATGGTATCCGTAAGTCAGTGATGGGAAAGGTCGGTATTATGCATCATCAAGACACAGGAGGGAAGAAAAAGAATGAAGTTTATTGTGAAGGTGAATAATGAGTTCACAGGGTGACCAAGAGAGAGGAAATGTGTCAAAACAGAGAACGGGAAGGGGACAGCGCCACATAAAATTTAGATATCCGAATTTATACATTCCTTAGAAAATAGGGACATTCTGTTCTACATCAATAGAGCGTCCCTGTTTTCTGAGGTTTGTTGGAGGGTATGAGACACAAATTTATAAATTATTTAAATAGCAAAACAATCCATCTCATCATAGTGGGGAAGACCATGATAAAGTGCAACTGTTGATGGGAACCTTCAAGGCTTTGTTCTCCTTTCCTTTGGTTTCTTATATTTAATCTAGGCTTGGTCTGGAAAAGCCCTTCAAATAGAAGACTCTTGTCTGAAAAAGTAGGATACATGACCACCCTGTGAGTTAAGAGCAGAGTTCACATCTCCACTAGCAATTATTTTATTGAGACTCTATGTGGACCTAAAGCAATTAAACAGCAGCAGTACCTCTTCCAAGCCACAGCAACAATCAGTTTCCCAAACCCCAGAGGAGTGCGTCACTATTTTGTCACAAGGACAGACAGTTACCGCACATCTGCAACTCCCTTATGTCCTCTCTTATAATCTTTTTAGGAACATGTGAAACACATCACTGAGCTGTGATTCGGTCATAGTAAGCACTGATCCATGACCACAGTTCCTTTCCATTCTGCAAGATGGAAAACGTACCTAATGTAGAGAGCTCCAGTACCATTATGGCAACCTGCCTAGGCTCATCCACCCGGCTGCTTTCCCCAATGCTTTCCCCTAGGAAAACCCACTGTTTACTGCTCAATCTGAAGGAACAAATATCAATCCTGTGTATTGATGCTTGCTCCAATTCAATGGCAGACCGTGGGTTTTCTGGGGGAAAGCTGAAGGGCAAATGAAAAACTGCCCTGACCCATGGCTAGAAAGAATGGTACAAACAGAAAACCTCTCAAACTTGTGCTTTCTAAGAATGGGACAAGTGTTCTTAAAGGGCCAGGCAACAACTGCAGTAGCAACCCAGTGTCCTGGTAAATAAATAAATTAATAATAATAATAATAATAATAATAATAATAATAATAATAATAATTTATTTATATCCTGCCCATCTGGCTGGGTTTCCTCAGCCACTCTGGGTGGCTCCCAACAGAATATTAAAACACGATAAAACATCAAACATTAAAAACTTCCCTAAACAGAGCTGCCTTCAGATGTCTTCTAAAAGTCAGATAGTTGTTTATTTCCTTGACATCTGATGGGAGGGCATTCCACAGGACGGGTGCCACTACCAAGAAGGCCCTCTGCCTGGTTCCCTGTAACCTGACTTCTCACAGTGAGGGAACTACCAGAAGGCCCTCGGAGCTGGACCTCAGGGTCTGGGCTGAATGATGGGGGTGGAGGCGCTCCTTCAGGTATATTGGGCCGAGGCCGTTTAGGGCTTTAAAGGTCAGCAGCAACACTTTGAATTGTGCTCGGAAACGTACTGGGAGCCAATGTAGGTCTTTGGTAGAAAAACATAGTACTGCTGTACTGGTGTACTTCCTCATCACTTTATAAGGTTGTGGGTTGTTATAGATTTTTTTTTAATGTTGTTTTTAATGCTGTAACCCACCCAGGGATCTTATGGTGAAAAGTAGGTAATAAACAAACAAAATACTTATTTGAGAGGCCAACTGAATAATATGCTGCAGTTTAGAAGATATTTGCAGTGAATTTTCTACAGAGAGAGAGGGCAGGGAAACACTTATGAAAAAACTAGAAAAACAGGTACATAAATCTACAGCTCAAGAAGGTTATAATTGACGTTGCCAAAGGCTTCAACTTTAATAAAGCCCACAACACAGTATGGCCAGGTGAGGCCACAAAATGAAGCCTCATTTGCTGAAGAAATAAGTGTTGGCAATGCAAAAGCTGGCACTCGGGCCTCTGAGTCATTTCTATAGCCCACTGTGTCATTGTACCATTAGGGGGTAACACTCTGTTAGGCAGTACTATGTGACTACTGCTGCCTCGGTTAAGTATTCCAAAATTGTGATTAACTCAACAGCAAGCTGCAATTCAGGTACTATTATTACTTGAAGCTCTTGGCAATGATGCAAAACACAGAGCAACCATATACATTATGGAAGAATTGGAGGCATTTTCCCACCTCCCTAGAAGTTACAAAGCATCCAGTTTATTCTGCGTTTTCTTTCACCTGGCCACCCTTTCACAGGATATCACAGGAGGCTGTCTATTCCTGTCAAGGAACACAAATCAATGCTGTTTGGATGACGTGTTCCTAGGGTAGTAATCAGGCTTTAAAATAATCCACTGTATTACTTTTCTTTCCTCTTCACAATAGCATCACATTAGCATTTGCACTTAAAGTGCTTGTTTGGTGTGCAATTGAAGATGCTGTAATTATCACTGTAACACTCAAGTTTATATTAAGGCACCAAATGAGATGGGGGGAAGTGATACAACATTTAATTTATACCCAAGATACACTTTTCAGCACATGTCTTTAAGGAGCAAAATTAGAAACCTAAGGAAGGCTCAGCTTCTGAAAATGCCAAGAGGGACAATACGAGACGATTTTAAGATTATATAAAGCATTTAAAAAGAATACAGAATAGATCTTTGGGGGGGCTTATAATGCTAGTGAAAAAATGTAAACATTAATCCAAAAATATCATGGCAATTTTAACTATTTTTACTCGAATTATTTGAAGTTTTGTTCTTTCCCATTAACATTACGTAAATGTAATTAACAGCAAAAAAGGCATTAAAATTTAAAGATATGGAAAAGACAAGGAATCAAAGTCAGGTGTCAGCAATATTCAGTCAGTTGAAAAACTAGACTAAACTCTTTCTATCACTTTCTGCCAATGTTATCCTAACCTCAGGCAAAAAAAAACCAGGCCAAATAGGAAGGTCTTTCAAGAATTCATAAAATGTTCAAGTTTTGGCAAGTATCCAAAGAAAGGGAGTTCATTATTGTACAATAGCCTCTGCCAACATTTCTTCTTAATTTGCCAGAAGTTGAAAAAGCAAATGGGTAGGGGCAAATGCCTCAGTAAATGATGACAGAATAAACCCCCTCCCACCTGCCTTTCTGTCACTCATTCTCCATCAATCTGATGTGCTGAGTAATAGTGTGTCATGGGGCAAAGCCCATGGAAAATCCCAACCTTTTCAGCTAGAAAGCATTATAAAAACTTTTAACGGCTGAATTTGGACATTTCTCTTACATTCCTTTTAATTCTGGAAAGATTCATTAAAAATAAAATCTTTATAAAGTTGTGTCTGTAAAGATTGAAAGAACCTTAATAGAAGCTGTTGCAAAATGCTGTAAGACATGAGGCTATTGAAAGCTGACCACACCACCTGATCAGATTTCATCATCACTATTCTTTGTAATTTCAAATTTGGCTAGCCTACTTGACAGCGAAATGGGATGATCCACAGACAAGGATGAACTCTGAAATGATCAGAGGAATTTTTTTGGTGGGGAAATCTGAATACCCCAGATAATTTATCTCTACAAGCCCTCACAATCCTCAAAAGCTGTCCTCCTGAAAGATGCCACAGCTGGAAAGGAAACTGGATTAGATAGCCCTTTAATACGATCCAGAACGCTCTTTTATGCTCTGTCCCTTACAAATGCTCTCTACAGATGGGAGAGTGGGGACCAGACCAAGATCATAGCGTATTACTAGGTAGTAACATTTAGTCTCAATGTATGTATGCCTCGTTCTCTTAGAATGGCAATGGTATCCACCTGAGAGGTGCAGGAACCCATCTAAGGGGTGCTGGAACTGAGTTTCTGCAAGTTTCAGCTGAAGAAAACCCTGGGTTTAAACAAAACAATCATTCAAAAAGAGCAGGATTAGAAAAATGTATATAGCACCCATGGCATGGTCAGAAGGTACATGATACAGCTGGCATTGTGGTCTAAACCACTGAGCCTCCTGGGCTTGCTGATTGGAAGGTCGGCGGTTCAAAGCCCCACAACGGGGTGAGCTCCCATTGCTCTGTCCCAGCTCCTGCCAACATAGCAGTTCAAAAGCATGCCAGTTCAAGTAGATAAATACTGTAGGTACTGCGGTGGTGGGAAGGTAAACAGTGTTTCCATGCGCTCTGGCACTCGTCACTGTCCTCTGTGCACCAATAGCGGTTTAGTCTTGCTGGCCACATGACTCGGAAAACTGTCTGTGGACAAACGCCGGCTCCCTCGGCCTGAAAGCAAGATGAGCGCTGCAACCCCAGAGTCGCCTTTCCTTTACCGACCAGGGGTCCTTTACCTTTACCTTTACCTTTACCTGATACAGCAACTCTGCTGAATGTAAGCAGGTCTGAGTCAGTCAGTGTTTGGATGAGAGATGTCACTCTACCAAGGAAGAAACATGAAACAAAGTAGAAATGACTTCTCTTTGGAAAAAAATGCGGACAAGGCTTCTCACAACATATGGCAACAAAGTTTCCAAATATAACTAAAGAACTGACCCAAGCACTAGTCTAAATAAAAAACATTATTATCTGAAGTTACATAGAAAGGAGATGTGCAGTTGTGATCCTACACATGTACAGTTTCCTATGAGGATTCCTCCAGTGAAAATACACACAGGATTACAGCTTTAGATATATCTCCCTAGAACACTAAAATCTTAATGCTGTTAACAGAAAACTTGTGGCAAAACCATCTTGCATATATTCATCTAGGGATAGATGTGTCAGTCTATTTCCAGTTTGTGTCAATTTTGCATGTGTTCATGCATGAGTCAGCTCTGTCCAATTTCTCTATTAATATGCACATTTTAATCTGCATGAAACTATATATTTAAATAATATTTTATACCAACATACGCATTTCTAAACATGTGCCATCCTAATATATGCATATTTAATTCATTGGGTATGTTTTTGAGCCAATAACACTACATGATAATAGTTAATGCCTGGTAGGATGACATCAGTGTTCACAGTCTGTGAATCACTAGCTCTGTATGCAGTGAGGTCATTGTCTGATCTCACAGACTAAAATCCTGGAAACCTTGATTTGGTTTCTAAGCAGCCATGTGCCTGCTGAAGTTAATGAACTACTACCAAATTTATTCTGCAGCCTACATATTCAGGCAATCAGTTTTTAATGGCTTCAAAACAACTGCAGCATTGACAAGCATAATAGCAAGTGATAATGCTCAGTGGCGTATATGCACTAACTGCTGACATTTTATCAGTCACTGCCCACGCACTTTCAAACATATCTTCATAACCAAAATGGCTAGAAACTTATTTTGTACATGTGTGTTCTTTGGAAGCAATATTCATAGAAAATTGGATTTTACAGCCAACACCACACCTTTTTTTGTTTTTATTGACATTTTCTACATAAATCACAGCAATGGGTATCACATTTCACTAGTCCAGATAAATAAATGAGTGGTATAATAATAATAATAATAATAATAATTATTATTATTATTATTATTATTATTATTATTATTATTATTTATACCCCGTCCATCTGGCTGAGTTTCCCCAGCCACTCTGGGCGGCTCCCAATCAAGTATTAAAAACGATACAGCGTTAAATATTAAAAACTTCCCTGAACAGGGCTGCCTTCAGAAGTCTTTTAAAGATAGGATAGCTACTTATTTCCTTCACATCTGAAGGGAGGGTGTTCCACAGGGTGGGTGCCACTACCGAGAAGGCCTTCTGTCTGGTTCCCTGTAACCTTACTTCTCGCAATGAGGGAACTGCCAGAAGGCCCTCGGCGCTGGATCTCAGTGTCCAGGCTGAATGATGGGGGTGGAGACGCTCCTTCAGGTATACAGAACCAAGGCCATTTAGGACTTTAAAGCTCAGCACCAACACTTTGAATTGTGCTCGGAAACGTAGCTCAGCATTTATTGTGTTTTGTATGCAAAAGGTTTAATCGTTGGCATCATCATCTAGCCTGGAAAATTCTTAATTCTTAAGTCACTGACAATTAGTGTAGATAATACTAAGCTAGACAGACCACTGTTCTGACTTCCTATGACCAGTACAGCTTTCCTTCAATATATGAATTCAATATGTGATGGCCACTTGTGGGCAGACATTCTCCTACAGCAATGGAGATCATCCTAAACTGGGATCTCTTCCCACCCCCTCCAGAGGGTATGGTCAACACTTAAAGCTTTATAACCTTCCTGTGTGGGAGAGAGGCTCCTACCAGCACTAGTCCTGCCTAGCTCTGGTGTACAGGGTGTCAAGGGCTCAGCAAAACATTTATCTTAACTTCTAAAAGTCCTTCATTTTCTTCCTCTCTGGAGCTATTCAAGAAAATATATTCAACATGATTTCCTCTAGTAAGAGAGCTGAAAGCCCAGCACTTAGAAATCATCTGAGATTTCAAACAGGAGCAGAGATGTAATAGAAGATGTTCCCTCTCAGTGACTGGCTCCCACAGAGCTAAAGACACTTGTCACTACACCAAAGTCCCAAAGGTGACAGCAGTTTCAGCAGCATCCCTGGGCTGTCTCCCAGACACTCAACCATCCCCACATCATAGGGCAGACATGGAGGGTGAGCACTTATCCTCCCCAGCAAGTCACCAAAAATGGTGACTCAGACACCCAGGGGGCATGGAGTTTTCCCTCAGCAACTTTTCTGCACCCCCACCCATTATACATGGGTCATCTCTTCACCTCTGATTCTGCAAATGAATTAGACAAGTACTTGTTAAGAAGCTTGAGTTGTGTACACACCAGATTGTTGATACACTTGTGGGTTGCACAGAGCCAGTTTTCCTGTATGCTCTTTCGTGCATGTTCATCTACACATGACCACTTTCAGTTCAACTAAAGAAGAAGTGTGCATGCACACAAAAGCTCATACCAATAACAAACTTAGTTGGTCTCTAAGGTGCTACTGGAAGGTTTTTTTTCATTTTGATCCTAAGAAGTAATACCACCATTAAGTTCAATGGGACCTACTGTCAAGAACACACAAAAGTGCGGCCTAAATATTACAAGCTGCAAGTCATTTTGTAGCCTACATTTGGATGCACTTAAAATTGGTGTTGTATCACCTATTTTAGAAATATACACTTTGGTTAGAAAGCACTTCTCCTCCTGAGAAATTAAAGACTTTTAAACAGGCATTTGATATTATGGAGAATAACATTTGCCTATCAGTATGGCAAACACTCCATCTAGTGAGTCGACTCTGCATAGCAGCTTTCCTATGATGCTGTACAGAAACATATTCAATATACAAGCAAGATCAGCATTAGATTCATAAAACCACCATTTCTCTAATGGCTGGGAATAAGTGACAGCTTTTACAAAGCAGTCTTGGACAAAACATTGTGGAATGTGACCAAAACTAGATTTCTTATAACTGAAAAATATGAAACATTTTGCAGAATAAAAAAAAGGCTGTGGGGGGTGTTGGGAGTACCATAAGCACAGTGCATGGGTGAAGAAGACCAGGGTGGGTGGGTGTCATTCTGTCTGGCAAGCTGATATGCTCGCACAGATGGAATGTTTGTAAGAGTTTAACATTGAATTCCACCCCTGATCCAGACTTGGACATGACCAGAGCTTCAACAGGATTGTCATTCATCTCTGCGTTCTGGAATCCATCAGACACTGAGGGTGCGCCATCCAAATGGGTCCACCACCCTTGTGGGGAGGTATTGCTACCACCAATCCAAGCTTCACCAGCTGATGGTCCAACCATGACAATAAGATGGACTGTATCACTGCTCATTGTTTTGGGCAGCTGGGCATTTAGACAATCTCATTGTTGCTTTGGAGACAATAAATGCTCAGTTGTAAACTTTTCATTATCTCACTCTGTTTCCTTTTTAGCTGCTCTGGAATCTAAGTTAGAAGTTAAACTGAAATATTAACGCCACCTTTGCATATGACAGTGAATTACAGCCCTGACAAATAAATAAAATCCCCAAGATAGTGGAGATTAAAACCCAAGAGAGAATATTAGCATATGTTTTGAAAGCAATGCTTCCTGCATTTCTCTATTTCAGTCAGAAACAGGAAATTACAAACACAATCTGGGTATCTATCAGAAAATTGCATCTAGCAAGAGACAGGAAAAAGTTCAATGGCAGATTTTCCTTCTCTTCAGTTTGCATAGAATGTTGTTTAACACACAAAGATGCATGCATTTATAGAAATCATGTAGATGAAGCTTCTTCGTGTTGATGGATTTCATAGCAGTATGAAAATTATCAGGGTTATCATAACCTAGAAAGCTGAAATTTGGTACACACATAGTTCAAGGCACCCTGATGATTATAAACTTATGAAGGTGGGGCATTTGAATAAGGCCCAGGACAAACATATCACTAAACCATGATGCAGTGTTACAAGAATAAATTGGAGCAGCAAACCTTGGGTGTCATGACCCCCGACACACAAACACCATTTGAATGGCAATTCCCATCAACTTTGGAGGGCCTGGCCTCCTCAAATATTTTATTGGAGGAGCGGAAGGGACCTTGGCCCCTAGGAGTTGGCTTCTATGCCCACAGTAGCAACTTAGCAAGAAACAAACAAACTCAAAAGAAAGAGGGAGTGGCAATAAGCTACAGCTTCGAGGCCCTGAAGAAAAGTCACAGAGCTCAAGGTCAACAGGGTTCCCAGGTAGAGACATGCTGATGAATTTGCTGGCCTCCCCCATCTCTCTTCTCCTTGCACAGACAGCATTCAGGGTCCCGCAGGGCCTTGGGAGAAGGGTCTGTGGCACCAGTCCTTAAATAGGCATCTCAAGGCTGAAAGCCAGTGAATAAGCCACAGCTAATTTATTTATTTCCCCTCTAGATGTTGCTGGACTATGACTCCTCTCAACCCCAGCCAGCTCTAGCCCTGTTTTTGCAGGGAAGTCCCATTGCTTTCAGTCCGGAACTTATTCTCATGAATGTATGCATAATATTTCTGTCTTCCTTTACCTTTTTGCACCGGAGACAGTAAAGACAGCATCAATATAAAGCAAACCACAAAGCAGACTAGCCTGCTTCATAAGGTCTATAGCTTAAAAGAACTGAACAAAATAGATGGCAGGAAATTGTAATTATCAGCATATTAAACAATAATCTCTTTAGAGATAGGTGGATCGTATGGAATAACAGATAGATGGATTTTGTGAACCGCTGCCAAAACTGCTTTTTAGAAAGGACAATGTCTCTAACTAGAATATTCTCATTAACTTCTTCCTGTAGCAATTGATGTTTTCAGTATCAGCGCTGGGGAATTTCTGCCTCTCCGGCTGCCACTGTACTATAACTTTTATCATCCATGACTATTGGCCATGCTGGCTGGGGCCAATGGAACTTATAGGCCAAAAACATCTGGTGTGCCATGGGTTCTCCACTTTTGCAATGTATACCAATACAGATAATGTATGGGTACATTCACATAAATTTCCCCACCACTTTAATGTCAAGTTGCAAAGCAAATCACATTTCTCTCACAAAGCAGTTCAAAGAGGTCCATAAAATGCTGTCTAATAATTAGAACAGTGAGGACCGCCTTCTCATTCCTGTGCTTTTGAACTGAACATTCTGTTTGAAACTACAGGCCCTTGGCCCTGAAGTATTCAGTTTCCCAATTCCAGCCCAGAATAAGTCTCTGTGTTGCAGAGCTATTATCCATAATAGCCCTTCATAGAATTAGTTTATGGGAACTTCAACACTTCATGAAAGACTAGCACAGGAAAAATGTAACAGATAGCCTAGAATATCTGGTTCCAGCCTCAATAAATATCAACACCATTAATCTCTGCATAAATTGAAGGATCACCTTTCAACAGTACCAGGCAACACAAGTTTTGAGTTCTGCAGCAGAAGCCCAGAGAAGATAGCCTGGAGATCTGCCATATTTTGCTCTGATAGTCCCCTGCCTACTGAACGCTCTCCCTCTGCTAATCCAGCCAGTGGCGTAGCGTGGGGGGTGCAAGGGGGGCAGGCCTCACCGGGCGCAACATCTGGGGGGGCGCGCTCGCTGCCTCCGGAGTCGCCGAAGAGCCTCGGGCGCAGGCTGTAGCGGAGCCGCATGTCTCGCGGAACCGACGAGCTGTGCGTGCGTCCGGGCTGAAGGCGCCCGGCAGGCAGCGGCTCTCAGTGCTCGCCGCGGAGGATGCGCCAGGCAGCCCCTCCTCACAGCCCCGCCTCCGCCGCTGCTGCTGCAGCTGCTGGGCCGTTGCATTTTCCTCGCCTCTCTGCCCCCCTCCTCCTCCGGGCAAGCGGCGTCGTTTGGGCGGCAGCGCCAGCGGCAACTTGCAGGTTAGGGGTTGGGGGGGTGCAAATTACTTGCCTTGCCCCGGGTTAGGGGGCGCAAATTACTTGCGTTGCCCCGGGTGCTGACAACTCACGCTACGCCGCTGAATCCAGCTGTCCCTCAGCTTCTTTTGTTCAGGTGTCAACTTAAACCCTGTTTATTTTTGCAAGCCTGGGGCATATTAAGAGTGGCAATTGGAAACTATATTACTGAATTGTATCTTTGATTGTTCTGTTCTTCCTGCTGCTGCTGCTACAGTGGGTTTTAGTTTATGTTTTTAATTCTGTTGTTTGTTAAGATGCTGTTAGCCACCCTGGAGTCTGTATGAGAAAGGACAGGATATAATAAATAAAAATAATAAGAAGTTATACTTCAAATTCATCGATATTTGGGTGAACTTAAAGGCCCTCAAAGTCTCTGAGAAAATGAAGGTCCCCTACAACTCTGAATTAAACCCATGCTCCTGGAACAGACTATAGATGTTATATAAACAATATGCAGATTCATTCAGGTCCTGAAATATGTCAAGTGCAAAGTGTATTCCCTATATAGAGATTGTCTGAGCCTTAAACAATGCAAGTCCTCCAAGCAATGCTCTTCAGTCAAGTCTTGATGTAAATCGACAAACCTGGAAACAACAATATACTGCACCTCCTTACTATTCAGAAAGCTTTTAGACAGTGCAGTAACCAAATACAGTCTGTTATTTCTCAAGCTGATGCCCATGCTCTGAGAATCCAGGTATGAAAACCAGTCCTTTCAAAAGCTTACGCTGAGGGCAAAATTTTATGTTATGTGAGAGAACTACAGACACTATCTCCTTTAAAAAAAGAGGGGTGTGTGAATAGCTATGGGGCAGGGGAATCAGACTGAGGCTGCAGTAGTGGGTAAAGCAGTTTGCTTAACTCCCTATTGTACCCATATGCTTGCACTTGCATGAAAAATAGCAGATGCAAAGACATGGAAAAATGGCACAAGAGAGGATTAACTTCTCCCAGCACTGATATGGGTATGGCCATAAGACTGCTATTAACCATTTTTTTAAATTGCAAGTATGGCCTATACTTCCTAGCCTTTTACCCAAATGCTTGCTACATGAGAGATGCTTGTTCTTATGACTAACAGCCCAAACCCCAGGCCATTTTGGAAGTTTTCAAGCCTTACAACTGAAGATAGGGTTGAAATTCATAAAATGGTTGAACACAGTGCTATTTTTTTCCTAGAAAAAGAGGTGCCAGAATTCACCATGAACACTTCCCTCGTTCTCTTAGAATGGCAATGGCACCCACCTGAGAGGTGCCAGAACAGTATCCATCATGGATAATCCATGGCAAACCCATGATCAAATCAAGCGTTGGCTGTTGGAATGGTTGAGCACCTGCTAGGCCCAACACGATGGCCTAAGTCCCTCATGGAGACCACATGCTAGATCCAAAAATTACTGAAAACAACCCTTTGCTTGACAAACTGACTTACAACATATAGAATTTTTTTGGGTGTGAGAAGACTGCCATGCACTACACCTGTGGACCCTACCTCACCTTGCCTCATGAGCTGGCTGTCCCTGCCAAAGCCTCAAGTTCCAGTGCTTTCTCTATACATGAAAAGTACTATATAACATAATAATATTTAGTTCTCCTAATGTAACAAAGTGCTGTACAGCCTTAGTCTGGAGCAGGGCTGGGAAATCTGTAGATCTTTAGATATTGTTGGACTTCAGCTCACATCAGCCCCAGCCCAGCATGGCAAATGGTATCACGTGATAAGAGTTGAGAGTCCAGCAATGGCTGGAAGGGCACAGCTCTGATCTAGAAAGTCGTTTGAAGTAGGCTGCTATTATGACCATTTTACTAAGAAGAAAATAAGTGTTTGTCATGTCAGTTTCTTTAATGGTCAAAGAATGTGGCATACTAACTACCAGAGAGAACCCATCACTTGCCAAAGCACTGAGATGTAAACCAAGCCAAGCCAGAGAAGATGACAATCATTCTCAGTGCTAGTCTGGAACAATCACTACTGTGTTTCTTCATGCTCATTATCACCAGCCAAAAATCAGTTCATCTACAAAAGCATGCTGGAACTACTCTAGTTTTAAATTAACAGGGAGGTCAGTAGGCTCAAGGCCAAGTTTGCGTTAAGGAATCTTGACATCCTACCAGAAGCGTAACACTGTAGATCCCATGAGGTTTACCTCTCTAGATCCCATGAGGATTACCTCTCTAGACCTAACATCATGCTGGCAGCTGCCTTGTGACAGGCAGAAGTTCAGTGGGAGAATATCTTTCCCATAACTACCTCTCAACCACAGTGACCTGGTGCTTCCTGAATTCCTGCCTGCCATGCAACTATCAAAGGCTAAGCTTTCCTGCAGGAAAGGGAGGTATGAAGTGGGACTCATATATGACTCCCTACTTTAAAAAAAAAAAGCAACAGAAAATCCCTCCATAACCTTATACAATACTGCACATATCCAGCAGAACATTTTAAATTCTCACATATATGCTTATCTTACTCACACAGGCAAAAAAAAGTTGCTTGGAGAGAACTCCAATGCAACCTGATCCTGGATCCTGGATCTAGGCTTGGTGACCGACTTGCATTCAGCAGGTGAAGCTTTCCCAGCAAGCCACTTCGCAAAGCAGCTGCAGTGGGCTGGGGAAGCTTCTCCTGCAGAATCCCTGCCTGTTAAAGGCGCAAGCCCCCTGGCTGCCGAGAAAGAGGGCGGGGTGGGATGAAGGGGGCAGCTCTTGGCGGCCCCTCTCCCTTACCTGAGCCGGAGAGCGCGCCCCGCTGCAGGTGGCTCTTTCGCAGCGTGCAGAAAGCGGAGACGTCGCTCTGGGCGCGGTCCCTGGGGCCGGTCTCGCCGGGGAACATCCACCAGCGGGACGAGGGAGAAGGCGCATCTGCCCGGGGAGGGCTCGCCTTCTTCTCCTCCATCCCCGCGACGAGAAGGGACGAGCTCGCCTGCCCGCCACTTCTTTTCTCTCTTCCCCTCCCTCCCCGTTTCAAGTGGTCTCTGAGAGGAAACGGGCGCCTTCTTCCGCCGTAGGTGTGGCGCCTTCGAAGCCAACGCAGCCACAGCGCGACGAAGCCCTGCCTGAGGTGGCGAGAGGCGAGCGAAAAAGTTTTGACAGGAAGGACCCGCCCACCGACTCTCGCTTCTCCTCACAGCCAGTTTGCGCTGGCTCCGCAGGGGCTGGTCCTGCTCGCCTGGCTTTTGTCAGGGCCACTGGCTCTGCAGGAACCAAGGCAAGCGGCCGTTTGGCAAAGGCTTACCTCGCAGGGCGTGGACGACCAGGAGCCACCTGATAAAGCTGCAGCCTCCCCCGGAGAGTGGCCTGTCAAAAACGGGGAGAGGAGGGCGCAGTTTCCGCTCCCTCCTGGGCTGCACATTGGCAGGGCACTGCCCGGGGTGGCAAGCTCACCACACATCTCGGTTGACATTTGCACACCGAGGTAGTTTACTGCTTGGGAAATGGTCGCTTGCTTTTTGAAGGGGAGTGTGTGTGTTTTCTAGTTAGGAATCCAGATTGAGTTGGAAGGCATCTTAGGAAAGGTCTGAACCTTAAATGCGATAAACTTCCTAAGCTGAAACCACTTCCAAAAGAAGGAAGAAAGGGCAACCCACGTGTTAAGAGTGTCCTGTACATGATATCGCACACATGCACATTATGCAACATGTACATATACTGGGAAGCCTCAGATGGACTTGCCTGGATGATGAGATGATGGGTGTTGGGGGTGCTGCACTCCCAGATGAGATAGTTGTTGTCCAAATCCTTTTTTTGGGTAGCTGTGCCCTGTCTTTTTAGAGTCTCTCAAGGAAGGCTTATCTGGTATCAACTCTGAGGCCCTTTTGGCACCAAGTGAAGGCTGCTTCAATTGCCCTGGTGCTTTAGATACTAGTTTCAATAGATGCTTTATTCTGTTTTAACACAGATTTGTCTTTCATGTGTGTTTGTTTTTTAAAAAATGTTACGTATCTGATTTTAAATGGTATTTTAATGACTGTTTTTATTGTGACAGCTGTGGAAATCGTTTGTGGTTGAAGAGTGGAACAAGAAAATTGCTAAACAGTTAAGTAAACAGGTATGGTTTCCCAGTGAATATTTGTCTGCCGTTTTAAAAACTGAGACATATTTCATGCTCTAATTCAGCGCACAGTTGCACATACTGCATGGCCACCTGCCAAGGATGCTGCTGTTGCATCCTGCATTGCAGATCCTGCACTGAGCAAAGGGATGGACTACATGTCTTCTGAGGTCCCTTCCAGTTCTATGATTCCAGAGGTGGATTTAGGGCAGTGTGACCAGTTCTGCTGTACTGCATGCTGAGCCTAGGGAGCACTGCAGGGCACTGCATCTATGACCTATTGAATTGACCAAAATGGAAGGCAAGAGGTGGGGAGGGGGCGCTAAATGTTGGCCTTGCATAGGGCACCACTGAAATTTGAAAGACCAAAGTTAACCCCTAATGATTCTGTCCCTAACAGATAGCACCACATGCAGGAAGAGAAAGGATCTCATTACATTCTCAGATGAAGTCATTATACCTAACTGGATATAAATATGGTGTGCTTCTTGTGAATTCCTAGAAACAGGCTGCCTGATTCTATCCATACAGAGTTTGAGCATTCAGGCTGTTGGCTCTCAAAAAGCCCTTTGCTATACCTTCCAGGTTCCAGCTATTCCTATTAAGAGCTGTGGACTTGCTCTGTCATGCTCAGAAACAGGGCAGGGGGGCTTACCCTAGTCCATGACCAACGTCCCTGTGGCACACAGTGAATTCCCCATTGCTCTAAAGCAGAGGACACAACACAGGACTGGGTTCTGAAAATAGCCCTTAACATTTACTTGGAAGTGTACTCTATTGATGCCAATAGAATTTCCTTTCTCAAAAATCTACCTAGGAATTATTTATATTATTTCACAGATTTATACCACACATTTCAAGGCAGCTAAGCATAATAATACAATAGGCAAACAGCAATGCTAAAATAATTACTAAAGGCAAACATTAAAGTAATATTGAAGAATAAATCTTACGTTCTTTTCCTACACCAAATACATTCCAATAGAAAATAGGTTTTTGCAATTACATTAGACAAAAATACATTTCTGTCTACACTTCCAAAGAAACGAAAACTTTCCACCTTGTTATTATCCTTTCCCTAGCATGATTTTTTGGGAAATTTTTGTAATGAAAGATACTACATTGTTTCAACTATTTGTAGGTTTACAGATAGCTATTCCAGCTGTAATCCAAACGTCAACCTTTGTGCAGAGTTGATATGCAGTATCTTCCATAGCAAAAGTAAATGACAGATTCATCAGTGTTCTGACTTTGCTACTGGTTCTGCCTGCAACAAAAGCATAATATTATAAACAGTCCTACTGGCGTATTCATATGACATTATAATGTCTCTTTTTATGTATTACTAATGTATTGGGCACCATAGTCTCTAGGCAGCAAACATAAACCAATCAATAGTTTCATTAAAATTGCATGGAAGTGCTCTTATATCCATTCCCCGAATCAGCAGTTACCGTATGCAGTATTTCTCTGCCCCCCTCCTGCATTTTTCTCCTCCTTTCTTCATTTATTTTCCACTCTTTATTGGCAGAATGTTCACAGGTAGACTTATGTTTATTGTCCTATGAAGGCATTTAAAGTTCAGTGTGGCAATGAGTCTGACAGCTTTTAAGTGATATTCAGGCTTCTGGAATAAATAGCTTAGTTTTAGGAACAGTAACCTTTCCCCCCAGACTGTAGGTTATAGCTACCCCTGGTTAAGCTAAGCCCATAGGTTCACAAATGGTTCATTTAGCACCAATTAAATAGAAGAGACCCATGACCACTCTGCTTTCTTTTGAAAGCAGCTGTCAGAATTGCCAGGGTTGAGGTGGGAATTAACTCTATTTCCACTCATACTGTGTCTTCCAAGTCTAAACTGGCCTTCCCACCAGCTGTTGCTTGCCCTGCTAAAGAAAACATGCAGCCTTAAAACTGAAACATTAAATCTGGTGCATCCCAAGATTAGGTCTAGCATTTCTTTTTAAATGTGTGCTTATATAATTTATGTGATTGTCTTTGTGACCTGTAACATGTAAGAAACTCCTCCAGTTATGGAACAGAACCAACCTGCTCCACACTTATAGTCCTCATGTTGAAACACCTGTGGAAAGTTTGGTGGATGAAAACACTGCAGTATAAGAGTACAATCACTAAATTCTTGTTTACACACTAGCATCCTTGTCTATGCAGTGGCAATAACACAGCTAAACTGTTTAAGTTGCAATGCAAAATTAGAAGTCTTTCGAACATTTATTTATTTTTGTCTTCTTGCTTTTGGACATCCCTTACCTTTCCCGCCCCGACCTGGCCACAGTGATCCATGTGACGGTCATCTCCAGGCTTGACTACTGTAATTCGCTCTATGCGGGGCTGCCCTTGAAGCTGTCCCAGAAACTCCAGTGGGTGCAGAATGCTGCAGCGAGGCTCCTCACGGGGTCTCTGCCATGGGAGCATATTCACCCAGTGCTTTTCCAGCTGCACTGGTTCCCGGTGGAGTACAGGGTCAGATTTAAGGTGCTGCTTTTCACCTTTAAAGCCCTTCACGGCCTAGGACCCTCGCACCTACGGGACCGCCTCTCCCGGTATACCCCACGGAGAGCCTCAAGGTCCATAAATAGCCACACCCTAGTGGTCCCGGGCCCTAAGGAAGTTAGATTAGCTTCAACCAGAGCCAGGGCCTTTTCAACTCTGGCTCCAGCCTGGTGGAACGCTTTGCCTCATGAGACCAGGGCCCTGCAGGATCTGATTTCTTTCCGCAGGGCCTGTAAGACAGAGTTGTTCCGCCTGGCCTTTGGCTTGGAGCCAATTTGATTCCCTCCCTCTCTTTCTTTTTTCCTTTCCTTCTCCTCCTGTGATGAGGCTACATTTTAATATTTTAATGTTTCAATATTTTAATGTTGTATTTTAATTTTGTTTTTAAGTTGTAATCATTCAACTTGTTTTTATTATTGCTTGTAAGCCGCTCTGAGCCCGGCCTTGGCTGGGGAGGGCGGGGTATAAATAAAAATTATTATTATTATTATTATTATTATTATTATTATTATTATTATTATTTACTTCCACCTTTGTCAACCTGGTACCCACCAGGTATTTTAGACAACACATCCTATCAGCCGCAGACAGCATGACCAGTCAATTTCATTTGTACTCCAGAGCAATTGGTGAGGAGGAAGACCACAACACACTTGGCCTCACAGTAGGCAGCAAAGTCACTGCCACTTACTGGGAGGGGCAACGAGGTGGGGAGGCTGGTGTTGTCCAGGTGCATCAGCAGAGCCAATTTGGTGCTTACAGCTATTTGCCTGAGCAGCACTGACCTCCCTGCTTCCTTGCCCTTCCCACGCTTCCTCCTAGTAAGCAGCATTGATTTTGTTGCCAGGAGGTCAGGTGACTGCTGCTGCCCCTCTCCACCAGCTCCTCCTCCTTGTACTGCTAGATACCAGGTTATGTTATAACATTATAGTGAAGCTAACAATCTACAGTGGTACCCGCAAGACGAATGCCTCGCAAGATGGAAAACCCGCAAGACGAAAGGGTTTTCTGTTTTGGAGGCGCTTCGCAAGACGAATTTCCCTATGGGCTTGCTTCGCAAGACGAAAGCCCATAGGGAAATCTCCGGGGACCTGTTTTAGATTGCTGGCGGTCGGGAGCAAAGACTTTCGCCCACAGCCGGCCTTCAGAAGAGGTCCTGGACCTCTTCTGAAGGCCGGCGGGGGGGGCAAAAGAAAATGCTGGCGGGCGGGAGCGAAGTCTTCTCTGCTGTCCCGGGGAGATTTTAAAATGCTGGCGGGCGGGAGCGAACGCTTCGCTCCCGACCCCCAGCATTTTAAAATCTCCCCGGGACAGCGGAGGCTTCGCTCCCGCCCGCCCGCATTTTAAAATCGCTCCGGGACAGCAGGGGCTTTTAAAATGCTGGCGGTCGGCAGCAAAGCCCTCCTGTCCCTGGAGCTTGCGGGGCGGGAGTTGGGAAGAAGGGCTTTTCTTCCCATCGCCAGCCTTCAGAACAGCCTTCTGAAGGCTGGGGGTGGGAAGAAAAGCCCTTGTCCCCCCCCCCCCAGCTTCAGAAGAGGTCGGGGGACAGACTGTCCCCGGACCTGGTCTGAAGGCGGTTTCCCTAGGAACGCATTAATTGATTTTCAATGCATTCCTATGGGAAACCGTGCTTCGCAAGACGAAAAACTCGCAAGAAGAAAAAACTTGCAGAACGAATTAATTTCGTCTTGCGAGGCACCACTGTAATCTCCATTCTCATGTACTCAGGGTCCTGAGACTGAACCACAGCTTGTCACCTCTAGTGATTGCGCAGAACTTTATTTAAATCCTAGTGCAGAATATGAGAGTCTAATTATTTTAGTAGAACATATTCCATTTGAGCAAACTCAAAACATTTGTGCCAGTGGAACACCCAGTAGTGAGTAATGCTCCTGTTTCTACACTTGGGAGATAAAACATTTAACCTACATAGCATTTGTAAAAAGGATATAATATGTTTAGGAGCATGCTGCCTTTATATGAAATATTTGCAACAGATGAGGACTCCAGGCATGTGAAATCTTGAGTTACGATATCTGAATGTCAAAGAGAGAGCCTCAAATATATACAAAAGCTAAAGATTAACAGTTATATTAAAAGTAACAGCAGGTGGCACTTGATAATACATGGAAAGAATAACTTAGTAGCCTTTATAAAAAAAGAAGGTGGGAAATGTTTAACTGAAAAGAGGTCAGAACTGAGATAGAATATTCAGAAAAAGGCAAGGAGGGTGATGGCAGGTTAAAGGATGTAAAGTGAATTAATCATATAAGGCATTAAGAAGACAATAAATGTTAAAAGAAACTGTCAGAATTCATGATGCCTGTAGAAATTTAAATAATACCCTGTAATTTTTTAATTTAATTTTAAAAAGCCATTCAATTTTAGCTTGGGAAGAATATTCTTTGGCTGACACATTATCATGGGGAAACCCAATTCCAGTGCTCTGAGCAGCACTCTTTTAATTTTCCACAATGCTGCAGACTGATGCGATGTCAGAGGCATTGTGAGGAATGAAATGGTGGCTAGATTCAGACATCCGGTGCTGCTTGGAGTGCTCCTCAGAGCCCTGCTGCCAACATTACTGCCCATTCCCCTGACTGCCCAGGTAGTCTACCATGGCTTATGGATGAAGGGGGGACCCACTTTGCCTCCTCAAACCTGGAGCCAACCTTGCATTTCATACTTGCCTCCACTGAGGAACATCTCTCAGTGGCAGCAAAAATAAATAAATTACACATATGCACTGTGCAGATGGTGCTGATAAAGGATTGATACTTTTTTATATCATGTGAGCTGTTAGAGGCAGTGAGTTACAAACCTTTCAAAAGGAAGGTGTAGATGCATCTTCAGCTTAAGTGTCAGCTGCCAACTTTGAAAAAGCATAGATCGCCTACTTGTAGGATTGCTGGCTGTTGGAGTTGAAAGAATGATCAATGAGGCACATCACCATATTATGATGAATAGGGACGGCTGCGTGCCAACCTCTGCAGGGCAGCAGGGTGCCGTGCTCCAAAGGCTTCAGGGATCTTTGAGGCTGGCGGTGGGGGAAAGCAGCGCTTCCCCCCACCGCCAGCCCCACAAGCTCTGGTGAATGTACCTTGAACGCACCTTGTTTTAGAGGGGGAGAACAAGAAAAAAAATTTCCCAGTTCTCCCCCTCCTATGGTCCGGTGCGTCCTATGGTCCAGTGCGTCCAATGGAGCGGAAAATACGGTAAATACTTGGATTTGTTTTGTGAAAACTGAGTGCTTATAAGGGCATAGCGTAAGGGTAAAAATGCCCAAACACAGTTGAAATCCTTTTTCACCTTTGCCCTGCAGCTGTCCTCTCTGAGGCTCTTCCATACCCAACCTTGCACCAGCAATTTGGCACTGATAAATTAAAACAAGAAAGCACAATGACTGTAAGTCTAACATTGATGGTGTGGGTTTCCAGAGAAAGTATGCATGGTCCTTTTTGCTATAACAGGGGTCAGCAACCCTTTTGAGTCCACAGGCACATCTGCAAACCAGAAAAACAGTCTTGGGCACCAAGCACACACAGCACTTAGGAATGAAAAAAAGGATTGACTTTTTATCAAGTCTAATTTAGGGTATGTTTGTTTGTGTGTGTGTGATCTTCCTGGAGAATGCCATTTGTGGGGGAAGACTTAAACTTCCCTCCCCAGCTGAAATCCCCAGGCAGATCAATTAGGCTAGAAAAAAAGTCTCCTTTTGAACAGGATGGAACCTTATAGCACCAGGGAAGGCCTTTAGAGGCCCATGGATGCCCATGAGTGCTATACTTGCAGTCCATGTGCTATAGGAGCCAATGGTTATCACATTGTGTTAGTTTTTATTGGTGTTCTCAGCTTTGGGAATTCAGTTGAGCTGATCAGTTGCTTATACATTTCCAAATAAGCAAATAAAATATCTTCCAGACACCACAGCATGGGAAGGGGCAAATTAATTGATTCATTGGTTGCCCAGTCTGCCTTAGTAAATGCCTGCTGCCGCTCATAAAAGTTTCTGTAGGTCATTCTATCATTATCTGAGCAATTGCCATTGGGATTATGATGCATTACTCCCTGGGTCAGGTTGCCCTCTTGATACTAAATAATCAAATAGGAGTCAATGCCAAATAAGGTTAAGATGGTAATGCAGTCCACTAAGGAGCACTTTTCCTCTCAACGTGTGGGAGCCTGCCAAATATGCCTACAGTACAGTACAAGGAAAACATAGTTGGACCAGTAAAGGCATGGGCACTTCAACTTTTGATAGAAGACAACGGGTACATTTCTGCTGCATTAAATGTGAGCAGCTCATCATTCAAAGATAATTGAATGAGCAAGTGAGAGAGCAAACTAAGCCAGCTCCTTCAAGGCAGTTTTGGCAGCATTTGCATTTAAGGAGTTTTCATAATTTAAAAAAGCCTGGCTTGAATTTTCCTCCGGAATATGCATTGTAGAATACGTGTTCGTTTTTATATCATCTGCGTACTTCCTGTTATATAAATTTAGCACCAGGTATGAAAAAGGCAAAGTGCAGCAGGAAAGTGTGAGATTTAACTCTTCTGGGCTTCCGGGTTGGTGCCTCCGGCAATGGCGGAATTCCTCTGATCGGGAGGAATTTGCCCCGTGGGAATTTGGGTCTGTACCGCCATGGCGAAGGCGGAGACCCATAAAAATCACAGGTGGGAGAAGCCTGTGAACATGGGATTCGGCAGGCACCTTTTACGCCTCCCCTACTCGCGGGGAAACCCGGTTTCGGGGATCTGGAGCGATGTGGGGTGAGTGGCACGGTGCTTCGAATCGTCTGCTTCTTCCATGGAGCGAAGCCGCATAGCTGTTGTCGGAGAGCATTGACTTTTTCCTGCGGACAATTTGACTCTAAAGTAATTACCCGTGAGTAGAGCTGAATTGGGAAGAATTGGATTTTTAAACGTTTAATCTGGCATCGAAATGGGGAGGTTCAATACAGGAAGTCCGCCTCCCCCTTTTGTAGATAAACTGAAGCAAGGAGGCTGCAAGCTAAAGTCATGGAAAGCCTTTTGTAAAAGACTAAATTTCCATCGGTAAAGAACTAAACCCCCCCTTTTGGAGACAGGAGAAGAGCGGGGGAGTGGTGGACTGAATATGCCTGTAGGAGAGAGTTAAGAGAGTTAAAATACCGCCGCTCTGACCCTGGAAACGGGCTGCTAGCAGGATTGATGTTTTTTGGAACGTCCATTGACAGCGTTTAGAACGTTCATTGACAGGTACCTAAACAAGAGAATACATTGTTTCTACTGTCTCTGGTTGTTTTCAAAAAAAGGAGGAAAGTAACTGAAAATTTAAACTAATTTTGGATTATTGAAACTGTGTTTAAAAGAGGACATACTGACTGATACAAATAGAAACTGTTTTCCCCTAGTGGAAGCTTTTGAAATTGGTTACTTTACAGGAGCTGGGCTAGGGGAATTTCCAGCTGCAAGATAAAAAAGTGTGAGACTTTGGAATTGACCTTGAATCTCTTAAGTGTTATGGCAAACGGAAAGGAAAAAACAGACGGGATGTCGACAGAAAAGGCCTTAGTGGCTGCATTATTGAAAATAAACGATTCGCTGGAACAACTTCACAAGAAAACAGATGTGATAAATGTGAAAATGGATGCTGCAAATATTGAAATCGACTTAATCATAGAAAATTTAAATAACTTGGGACAAAAGGTGAATACCAATTCAGAAACCACCCAGAAACTGACACAGGAATCTACTCTGATACGGCAAACTGCAGATGAAGTCAGGGAAAAAACCCTTGCTGCTGAATCTAAAGCAATACAACTGGAGAGGAGAGTCCCATCCATACAAAGACAACCTGATGAACATAAGCTGACATTCGTTATGATTGAACTTAAAGAAGAACAGATGAATTTGAGGACCAGAGCCCTATCTGAACTGGAAAAGGAAAGCTTGACAGAGTTTCAGGAGGCAACAGGACTAACATCGGTTGAGAAAGAGAGGTATTTGGGGGTTAGTATGACCGCCAAAAATGTGAATCTGTTTAAGGATAACTGTGAAGGATGTTGGATTGAAGAGAAGGGGGATTTAGAAATATGGACAAATCAGAAGTCGTTACTGTTGGGCCGAGTTACTGTGGTGGGGATAAGGGCTGCTGTGTTGCTGGGGATGTTGCCTTTGTTTCAAACATTGCAAGCTTTGGATGGGATGGATTGTTTCAGGAGGTGGCAGAGGGATGTTTTTGGAGTTGTTTGGCAGGGCAGGAAGCCTCGAGTAAAACTTAAGATATTGATGGATGCCAAAGAAGGAGGTGGACCTGCCCTGCCAGACCTTTAAATTTCGTTGTGAACCATCTGCTTTTTGCTGGTTGAGAGAATGGCTGCTTCTTGAAAACACTGAAGTGTTGGACAAGTTGATGGACTATATGGAATTGGCGGGAATGACTGGCAAGATCCGAGACCAGGGAGAAGAGTTGGAAGATTGGAAAAAGTTTAAAGACTATTTATAGAAATATTGTAAAATTAAGGAATGTTAGAAAAATGTTGGAATGAAGTTATATGGCATTAGTAGAAATGTCATAAGGAATTAAGTATAAATAGATTAATAGAAAATTAAAGGAAAAATAAGGCAAGAATGTGTTAAGATAATTATAGGATAGAAAACAGAGTAAGATGGAAAGGAACTGCTGAAACAATTAATAGAAGTAAAACTTGGTTAATGAGGAGAGAACCCAGGTTCCCATGACATGAGATGTGGGAATCAAAAAACCTAGGAAGGAGCAAAGGGGCTGTGTTGATTCAGGAGTCTGTATGGTTCCATTAAGCCATAGTTTGGCTTACCAGGTTGTGGGAATCAGGCCACTGTATTTATTGTGGTCAAAAAGAGTACAGAATAAAACTCACCAACTCCATCTGCAGTACAGACTCTGGTGTGGATTATATGTGATCAGCAGGACACTTCGTATGTACAGAAAGCAAGTACAAGCCTGCAAGGACAGGCACATTTCAAAGACCTATTGCTGGACCCAACAACACAAGAGGCAATTACTCCTTCTGGTTTGTTTCTGAAGATGCAGAAAAAGCTAATTTTATTGAATTGCATCATGCACTCTTTATACATTA
Source organism: Podarcis liolepis (assembly GCF_965112155.1). Taxonomy (NCBI): domain Eukaryota; kingdom Metazoa; phylum Chordata; class Lepidosauria; order Squamata; family Lacertidae; genus Podarcis; species Podarcis liolepis. The sequence goes on along the minus strand of NC_139557.1, from coordinate 64,991,051 downwards.
ATAATGATTCATTGCACACTAACTCTAGGGCTGAAATCAGACAACTGCACAGTTTCACACGGTCAAAGGATTTTTGAACTTGTATTCCTTAAAACAACAGTTCCCCATGCTACATAGAAGCCATTATTTTAGGGAAGTTTGAAAAATGGTTTATAACAAGCCACTCTTGTTGGACTCGGTTAAAGAAGTTCTTTGGATCAAAGTACAGAAATGTGAATATTTGAGCTAATTACATACGTCCAACATTTGACAGAGAAAAATGGAGTGTACTTACTTCCTAGTGATGAGTTTATGATGGTAGCTGAGCTTGCCAAATGTCTAAGACACTAGCTGGATCATCTACCAAAGAAGTTTTGAAATAGTAGCTTCCAAATTGAGTTTCTTACAGTCCAGAGAGCACAGTTGGCTGTGTTCTTAGATGCATTAAATCAGCTGATTAAATGAGGTCTTGAGTTTTACAAGTCCATTCATCATTCCATTTGTAAGACTGTCTGTCATGTGAGAACTTTATTGAACTTCAAGATATCAGAAAAAAGAACTTGGTACACACAGTCAGGTTGAAAACCTCTACATTTCAAGTGTGAATACTAACTTGACCCATTTTCAATGAGTCACAAAAGCTGTAAAACGTAAGCAAACATAAGTTGAGTAACAGACCCATTGAAATTACTGGGCCTACATGAGTCATGGCCATCAATTTCAATGGGCCTACTCTGAGTGAGTTAATTCAATACAACCCAGTATTCCCCTTGGCATCCTAGTGTGTGTATTCAACGTAACAGTTTGTGTTTCAAATAAAAACCTCAGGTCAACTTTCTCAAACCAAAATACATTAACAGGATCTCTGAAATGAGGCTTTTTGAGCACTTTGCTGTATTATTATTTATTGTCAAACTCCTGCCTTCCTTTAAAAATACTAATTTAGATTTTAAAATGCACATATCCTAGCAGAGTTGTTCACATAAATAAAATAGCTTGGACATTTATATATACTCCACCCTTCATAAGCTTCCCAAGGGATGAGTAACTTACAGAAAAGTAAAATTAGAATAAAACAAAGGCCTGTCCAACTCAGGGATGCTTGGGGTGGGGGGCATATTGGTGTGGGCTGGTGCAACTCAACACTTAGATGGGGGGGTGTTATTTAAAGAGCTCAAGGTGGGGTTCATCGTTCTTCCCCTTACTATTCTATCCTCACAACAACCTTTTGAAGTAAGTTAGCCTAAGATAGTGACAGGCCCAAGGGCACCAAGTAGGCTTCGTGCCTGAGTGGGGGTTTCAAATGCTTTTTGTTCAAAAGAATTGCAGCAGTTATTATGAGTTATTAATAAACAGCCACAACAAATGAATACACTGCTTGCTTTTTAACTATTTAAATCTTGAATTTATCCAAGCATGAATTTCTAAATAGAATTTCTGTAAATCTTGAATCACTTTTGACCCCCTCCATCTTAAATACCATGCCTTATCTTGCACCAAATGTAGTACTGCTAGCCTTAGACTAGCAGATGAAAGACATACAGTAACATTACATGAATCACAGAATTGTAGAATTGGGACCCTGAGGATCTTCTAGTCCAACCCCCTGCAATGCAGGAATATGCAGCCATCCCATCCAGGGATTGAAACTGCAACCTTGGTGTTATTTGCACCATACTCTAGGGAATCTATTTAAAGACAATTATGAAAAATGCTGGACTGAAGTGAAAAAAGATTTAGAAATCTGGTCAAATTTGAAGCTTTCACTGCTAGGCTGTATTGCTGCGATAAAAATGAATGTATTGCCTAGAATGTTGTTTCTGTTTCAAACATTGCAAATTTTGGACAAAATGGACTGTTTCAAGAAGTGGCAGAGAGATATTTCTAGATTTGTCTGGCAGGGCAAGAAGCCTAGAATAAAATTTAAAATACTAACGGATGCAAAGGAAAGAGGTGGATTTGTCCTGCCAGACCTTAAACTCTATTATGAATCAGCAGCTTTTTGCTGGCTGAAAGATTGGCTGCTTCTTGAAAACACAGACATTTTGGATTTAGAAGGTTTTAATAATGTATTTGGATGGCATGCATATTTGTGGTATGATAAGGTCAAAGCACATAAAGCATTTAAAAATCATATTGTCAGGAAAGCATTGTTTAATGTCTGGATAAGATATAAGGACCTACTTGAAAATAAAACCCCAAGGTGGTTGTCACCGATGGAAGCGAAGGCTCAGAAAAAGCTCAATATGGAGGCCAAATGGCCGAAATATTGGGAAATTTTGGAACGAGAGGGAGACAGATTGAAATTGCAGAGTTTTGAAAAACTAAAAAATAAAGTGCGAGATTGGCTTCATTATTATCAGATAATGGAGGCATATAATTTGGACAAGAAAATTGGCTTCCAGGTGGAAAAATCAAAATTGGAAACAGAACTGTTAGAACCCAAAACCAAGATTTTGTCAAAGATGTATAACTTGCTGTTGAAATGGAATACTCAGGATGAAACAGTGAAATCTGCTATGATTAAATGGGCACAAGATGTTGGACATAACATAATGATGGCTGACTAGGAACAGTTATGGACCACAGGTATGAAGTTTACGGCATGTAATGCCTTAAGAGAGAATATTATGAAAATGATTTACAGGTGGTACATGACACCAGTCATTTGCCCGATAATAAATGTTGGAAATGTAAAGAAACTGAAGGTACATTCTTTCACCTTTGGTGGACGTGCCCAAGGAGATGATTTATAATGAAATGAAAAGGGTATTTAAATATACCTTTCTGAAGAAACCAGAGGCCTTTCTCCTGGGCATGCTTGGCCAATTGGTGTTAAAGAAGGATAGAACTTTTTTTATGTATGCTACAACAGCAGCAAGAATACTTATTGCAAAGTATTGGAAGACACAAGATTTACCCACTCTGGAAGAATGGCAGATGAAGGTGATGGACTATATGAAACTGGCAGAAATGACTGGCAAAATCCGAGACCAGGGGGAAGAGTCGGTGGAAGAAGATTGGAAGAAATTTAAAGACTATTTACAGAAATACTGCAAAATTAATGAATGTTAGAATGATGTTGGATTGAAGTTAAGTGGTTTTTAGCAGCAATGTTAAAAGGAATATGTAAAAATGGATTGTTAACAGGTGATAATTTAAAGTTATTATATTTTAAGATAAGAGATTAAGATAAAATCAAAGAGGGAAAGGATTTGCTGAACTAACTAATTTGAAATGGAATACAAAAAGGGAGGTGTGAGGAGATCGGGGAAACAAGCAAATTAAAGATAAGACATGGAAAGACTAATCTGTTTTTTAATTGTTTTTATCTTGTATTTTAATTTTCCCCCTGTATTTCTTCTTTCTTTTTTTGCTTATTTTTGTAATATGTTGAAACTTTAATAAATATCTTTTAATATATATATATCTATCTTTTATTTGCACCATACTCTAACCAACTGAGCTATCATCAAGCAGAAACTTGCATTTGTTGCACTCTTTAGGGTTGACACTGGAGGAGAGTGGGGCTGTGGTGCCTTTATCAGCTATGTGGCAGGCAGATATCAAACAAAGCAATACTCTTCTAGTATGGAACTACAATTATGGGGAAAGCTTCACTTGTTGATATTTTGTCTGCTGGACATCGTATGACTTGTATGCAACCCCTGATTTATTTTGGGGCACTCCACCCTCTTCTGCAAAAGTGTGCACAAATTTGCCCAAGACATAAAGAAGCGCATGCAGATGTGTGTCTTATCTGGCAACTGCACCAAAGGGCCAAATCAGCGCACAGTATACCAAGCCCAGAAATTGTGTTGCCTTATCTATGGGCATGGGTGCAGTGCAGTCATGCCAGTTGTTGCAGAAGGTGGCTGCTGCCTCGAACCTGGCTCTGGTGGTGGCTCTGGGAAGGTGGCACCTTCTTCCATGTGTGGTCTACGTGGCACCTCCTTGGTCCATGGCAATGAGACGCCATGGGGTCTGTTTGCTGCGACTTGGCAGAACTGTTTGATGAGGTGTTGGGAGTTGACGTCCTTTCTCTGTGACTTGATCCAGGTGGTTGAGAAGACCACTGGCAGGTCGTTGGAGGGGGAAGGAATGACCTCACGACACAACCACAGCAGTTTGTTATCATTCTGGAGCTGTCCAAGGTCGTGAGCAGTGGAGCTGCGTTGCCACTGAGAAGGGCCTGCTGCTCTCGGCGCTGTGTGTGTGTGTGTGTGTGTGTGTGTAGAGCTTCTGATGCTTTGTGGACTTCTGTGCCTGCTCAACCACAGTCGATGCTCGCAATAAAGGCTGGCAAACGCTCCCCAATTTTTGTTTTCCTTGCGGCAGGTAGCCCCACTGATTTGAGAGGTTAGAAGCTCGACCCGATCTCAGGACGCATCTCCCAGAAACGACTTCCTGTTTGGAGGCCAGCGCGGAAAGCAAACTCGGCTAAAGGCGAGTCACTATTTTGGTCTGCCGGAAGACGAGAAAGCAAATGAAAAAGATCCAGACCTCGCAAGAAGCGGAAGCAGCCCTGCTTCGTCTCCCCGGCGGCTGCTGCTCGGTCAGCTGACCGGAGTCCCGTGAAGACGAGGCGCAGAAAGGAAAGGAGGACCTGAGCCAAGGGGCTGCTGCTGCTGCTGCTGCTGCTGCCTGATGTCTCCGCCGGCGCGCTCCTCCATTCTTCGCTCCCCAGCGGCTCCTCTAGGGCTCCTGCTGCTCCTGCTCTGCTTGCAGCTTCCCTCTCCCGGAGATGCTGCTCGCTACGACCCCACGTGGGAGTCGCTGGACTCCCGGCCGCTCCCCGCCTGGTTTGACGAAGTCAAGTTCGGCATTTTTATCCACTGGGGCGTCTTCTCGGTGCCAAGCTTCGGCAGCGAGTGGTTTTGGTGAGGCTCTTTGACCCTGCCCGCCCCTCTTCTTCCCGAGAGCATTGTGCCGGCCGATTCCCTCCGGGGTGGAAAATGTCAAGGAGGGTGGCTGCCTCCCTGGGGTACCAACTGGAATAAAATATTGGAGGGGGGGCAGGGCAGCCTCGCCCCGCATAATGGATCACAAGACATAATGCACGCACACCATTTGAATGGCAATGCCCATCAATCTGCGGGGGGGTCGGGGGGGCTGGCCCCCTCAAATATTTTATTGGGGAGCCCAAAGTTATCTTGGCCCCTAGGGGTTGGCTCCTATGCTGCCTCTGGTGGGTCCGCTGTGATCCTCGGACTCAGCCGCGTGCTAGAGAGGGACGAATGATACAAAACTTAACTCGGAAGCCCTGCCATTTTAGCTCTAAGGTGGGTGGGCTCTAGCTATTCAGTGAAAGCTACTGCTTCATGTATTCATGTAAGTGAGGGGGCTCTAAGGATGAACCCTTGGGAAATCCTGCACCTCCACTAATGAACTGAATTTTAGGAGCAGCTAAACAATTGCCCAGAGTGACATCGCATAACCTCCACGCAAGCAAATCAGAGAGATTGCTCAATGGACACCGGAAGATGTGTAGTCTCCCTGCAAACGTTTTCTCAATAAATGGAGATGAGTGCACAATAAACAGGCTGTATGAGAAGTGACCTGAGTTCTAAAGCTGCAAACAAGCTCCAGGGCAAGGAGCATTTTCACACAAGAGGCTTATATTGGTTTGGACTTTATGTCCATCGACAAAGCAAAGCTTATCATGATTAGGATGCGCAGTTGATTTTTCTTCACTCCATTCACATGTGTGGCATAAATAATATGAGAATAGGCTTTAAGTAGAATAATAGAAGCATAACCACCCCACCCCACTCACCACTCACCCCTTTTTCCTTTCTTTTTTCTTCTTCCTAATTGTTTAAACCAATTCTTAAACCAGGAACTTATACATTGATCACTAATAATGAAACATGTTGATTTGGTACAAAGCAGCTTCTTGTGTTTCCTAAAAGCCCCATGATCAGGACAGCTGCAGGACTATACTCCAGAACATGTTTGAATCTTTATTTGGGAACTTCTGAATGCTTCTACCTTTGTGTGCAGATACAATGGGCTTGTTTGTTTCCTTTGTAGGTGGTATTGGCAGAAAGAAAAGAGAGATCCCTATGTAAACTTTATGAAGAGCAACTATCCTCCTGGTTTCAGTTACGAAGATTTTGGCCCTTTGTTTACAGCAGAGTTTTTTGATGCCAACCAGTGGGCAGACATTTTGAAAGCGTCAGGTGCCAAATATGTTGTCTTGACTTCAAAGCACCATGAAGGTAAACTTGAATGTATTTCTTTCTGATCTCAGTTGTTTTGTTCGTTTCAGCAGACAAAAAGCCTGGGTGGGGCTTAATCATTCAGCTGCTGAGATACAGAGGTTTTCAGCCATTTTGAGTCCATGGTTCCCTTGGCCAACTACATTCTTTCTGCATTTCCCCTGTGGGGAAACACTCCCCAAGCCTCAGAAGCTCAGTTACGCCACCCCTTGCCTTCAGAGCTGTGAGTCCCTCGCCCGTTTTCGAACACCCTCCCTTTTGGAGTGTTCCCTCAGCCTGCTCTCTTCTTGGGAGTCCTCTGAGCAGCAGTAACCACCTTCCCTGGTCTTTGAGCTGTCCCAAAGAGAGGTGCCTCCTCACACCGCCCAACAGGGGCCTGGGAAGAGGATTCCCCCAGCCTTAGCAGCCCAACGAAGACTGGCCCAAGGTGAATGTGAGACCAGCACCTTGCCTTGGGAGGCAGCAGCGGCAGCAGCGAGTGCCACTGGGCCTGCACAGTGGAAAGGCTCTCCTTCGGCGCTGGGCACTCAGCTCCCAGGCAGGCATTGCACACAGCAAGCACAAGAAAGGCCAGTGTAGCACCAGCCTACCTGCCCGGCCTCCCACTTGGCTCTCTATTCCCAGAGCATGGGCTGGCGGACTATACTCCATAAACAGCTAATTTAATTCAGAGCATGCTTTAGTTAAAGAACGTAAGAGCCAGCTGGATCAGGCCAGTGGCCCATCTAGTCCAGCATCCTGTTCTCACAGTGGCCAACCAGATGTCTGTTTGAAACCTGCAAGCAGGAGCTGAGCACAAGATCACTCTTCCCTTCTGAGGCTCCCAGCAACAGGTTCAGAAGCATTAGGTTAAACAAGAATGCAAAATAAAGGTGCACGATATATTTACAATTACAATTATTTTATTAATCCTACCATTCGTTTCCTAGGTTTTACATTGTGGGGATCTAAATATTCTTGGAATTGGAATGCTGTTGATGTTGGACCCAAACGGGACATTGTGGCTGAATTAGCATCATCCATTAGAAATAGAACCGTCTTACACTTTGGACTCTATCACTCGCTCTTCGAATGGTTCAATCCTCTTTTCCTTGATGATGCCTCTAGTGGGTTCCTAAAAAACCAGTTCCCAAGTGCCAAGTCACTCCCAGAGCTGTATGAGATTGTGAACAAGTACCACCCAGAGATTCTGTGGTCAGATGGAGATGGGCATGCCCCAGACACTTATTGGAACAGCACTGGCTTCCTAGCTTGGCTTTATAATGACAGGTGCGTCCATTTCCCTACTCCCTGCCCTTGAAATAATGCATTCAATATTGATAATTGCAGGAAACTTGTTTCCCAACAGCTTTTTAATGGCATTTCATGCAACTCATTGCTCCAGGCTGATGCATTTACAAACAGGTTCTTAGGAGTAAGTCTCACTAAACTTACTTCTGAGTGAACATGTGCAGGATTTCACTGTTGATTAATCATTTCATGATAACAAATTCTAATTTACTTACCTAAATAAGATATTGAGAGAGAATGGGGTACCTCATACTAGTTCCTTGTGGTTTTGGAATGTGGCTGTCATTGCAGGTGCCTGTGATTTCTGACCTGTAGTTACACAGCTTAGGAGTCCTGGACAAGTGCAGTTTTTTCTTCAGTAGGTTAGTGACATTTATAACCCAGTGCCCTGACTTCTTCATTTCAAATACTTGAAGACTTGATGATATTTGACCCAGTTCTGCTGGAAGCATTTGTCTAAACCAGCCTCATTCAACCTGATGGCCTTCAGATGTTATGGACTAAAGCCAGCCAGGGTGGTCACGAAGTATGGTAGGCTGAAACATCTGGAGGACACCAGTTCAGCAAAGGCTGAAGTAAACCAGCCTTCCTTAACCTTGAGCCCTCAGATGTTCTTGGACAGCAGCCCACACAATCTGCAACAACTTGTGGAAACTCAAGGTTGGTGAGGACTGGTCTAAATGCAACTCAGTCTGACGCATTCTCCACTGTTCTGATTTTCCACTGATTGTTCATATAGTGGTGCCCCACAAGACGAATGCCTCGCAAGACGGAAAACTCGCTAGACGAAAGAGTTTTCCGTTTTGGAGGTGCTTCGCAAAACGAATTTCCTATGGGCTTGCTTCGAAAGACAACAATGTCTTGCGAGTTCCTGCTGGTTTTTTTCCTCCCCCCCCTTTTTCTAAGCTGCTAAGCCGCTTATCAGCTGATCCGATCAGCAGATAAGCCGCTAATAGCGCTAATCCGCTAATCCTTCAATGGGCTTGCTTCGCAAGACGAAAAAACCACTAGACGAAGAGAATCACAGAAAGGATTCTTTTCGTCTTGCGAGGCACCACTGTATGTTGTTGGAAGTCACATTTCCAATGAGTTGCAGGAGGAATGTGTTTGTCCAGTGGCAGATGTAGAGGAAGGCCCCAAGTTACTTAGAAAATGAATTGAAAATGTTGCTTAAGCATTTCAAGCAAAGTTCCAGTACCAAATACTAAAAAAAAAAATAGAGGATTGGCACTCTTTAAAAAAAAAAAAAAACTAGTGCAAAAGTCTTGGTGCTTGAAGTGGATTGGCTTTTTAAAGAAACTGGCATTTCTAAGTTAGAAAATACTTTCGAATACATGTAGAATCCCCACAAGTGTAGCATGCTAGAGCAGCAACGATGAGGTTGTGGTTTTGTATAGTATCCACAAGTGTTAGCTGTTTTTAAACATCCAGAAGTGCATAATCACCTAGGTTAAAATGTTTGATTTAGAAGAAAATGCACAGAGAGTGTACCACTGAATCAGTTGTTGTTTTTAAGTCCTACCTATTAGGAAGCATTCGAGAATAGTAAACTGCTTATATGGAATCTACTGAGCTTCCTGTTAAAATAAAGCACTGTATCTGAACAACATATTCTCCCCCTCCCCAGCCCTGTTCGGGACATGGTTGTAACAAATGATCGCTGGGGAGCTGACTGCATTTGTAAACATGGAGGCTATTACACATGTGCCGATCGTTACAACCCAGGACACCTTTTGACCCATAAGTGGGAAAACTGTCTGACAATAGACAAAAATTCCTGGGGATACCGGAGGAATGCACAGTTGAGTGACTACCTAACTATTGAAGAGCTTGTAAAGGTAAATCCAGATAAAGAATCTGGGGCTGTCAATTCTTGCATTCTTTCCTTGCCCTTCCTGGCAACCCTGAGTTCACCAGATGAAACAATGTTGATAATTGTAACTTTCTTTAGAATAATTTAAAATGTTTTAGAATGTTTTAAAAAAATTATTGCGGATCCTGGGCTCCTTTGGGAGGAAGGGTGGGATGGATAGATAAATAATCGTGCAAGAGTTGTTTCTCATTTTAAAGGGCTAGCGGCCACAAAAAAGGTACTAAGGAGCCCACTAACGAAACGCCCATGTTGATTCCTAGAAGGAGCACTTCCAGTTGAACAGCTAGACAAGGGTTGGGGGACTTGTCTCCCTCTAGATGTTTTTGAACTACAGCTCCCATCAACCCTGGCAACCGGATGTGTTAGCTGGGGCTGATAGGATTTGGAGTCCAACATCATCTGAAGGGCCACAGTTTCCCCATCCATGAGTTAAACTCTCTTTGAACCTACAGGAAGGTACTGACAGTGTTTTAACAGAAGCATGAATTTAGGCTTAACAACTGATATAAATTTGCCATCTCAAACGCTGGGCAGCTATGTTGGAAATGCCAAACCCAGTGTGGCTTTTCATTACTCCTCTCCCTATATAATTTCAGCAACTTGTAGAAACAGTGTCATGTGGAGGAAATCTCTTGTTGAACATCGGGCCCACCCACGATGGCCACATTCCTGTTATTTTTGAGGAGCGCTTGAAGCAAATGGGGTCGTGGCTGGCCCTCAACGGGGAAGCCATTTTCAGCACTAAACCTTGGAGAGCTCAGAATGACAGTGCCACACCAGGTGTATGGTAAGTCTGTGAAGCAAAAATGCAGGAAGTATTGTACCAACGTTAAGTTTACTTTTGTTATTGTTCCACTATATTGGCTATATTTCACTTCCCCCTCATTTGACTCCCTTCACAAGCAAGGTATGATGCTACTGAATCAGGGAGAACCGAATCAGGACTGTGGTATTTGTGCAGTGAGACTTTTAACACTTTGCTCTTGAGCCTTTGCTGCAGCTGCTGTTAACCCCAGGAAGAAAGTTCCATTGGTATCAATGGGAGCTCTCCTTCTGTTGAGAATAGCATTTAAGGAAGGGTGCAATCTAGATTGAAATTATGCAATGGGCGAGAGCAAATCCTCCCTCAAAATGCTGCTGTCTTGATCAGAACCACCCTCTTCCCCCATAGCTATTTCATTAAAACTCCCGCGCGCGCACACACACACACACACACACACACAGTCAAACATTTTGGCTAAGCTATCTAGTTTTGTCTTCCATATGATGTGCGGGATTACTATTTTTAAACTATTGGTCCTTCTCCTCTAGAAAAGAGGTGGTTAAAAATAACAACACACTTCTGAGGTGTGCAGTATTTGCATTGGTTACTAAACAGCTTTGCTGGCGAGGGTCCCAAATTGTTTGTAGGTTAGGTAGTTTCACCTGCAATCTTTAGAAAAAATGATTCTTCGTTTGTTAACTCCTACTAGGTATACATTCAAGCCAAAAGAAGACATTCTGTATGCCATTTTCCTTAACTGGCCATCTTCAGGAACTCTGATGCTTGGGGAACCAAAAGGCGTTACCGGAAAGACAGAGGTAAGAAATATTTGCCTATTTTTATGACTTCTGTACAATTTCTCTTGAAGAATTTCAGGACTAGAAAGAACATGAAATGCACTCCAGCAAAGCAAGATCATCTGCACATAACATCCCTAACAGATTAGTTTACAAGGCTAGTCAATGTTGTTTTGTGTTGTTTAGTCGTGTCCGACTTTTCGTGACCCCATGGACCAGAGCACGCCAGGCACTTCTGTCTTCCACTGCCTCCTGCAGTTTGGTCAAATTCATGCTGGTAGCTTCGAGAACACTATCCAACCATATCGTCCTCTGTCGTCCCCTTCTCCTTGTGCCCTCCATCTTTCCCAACATTAGGGTCTTTTCCAGGGAGTCTTCTCTTCTCATGAGGTGGCCAAAGTTTTGGAGCCTCAGCTTCACGATCTGTCCTTCCAGTGAGCACTCAGGGCTGATTTCCTTCAGAATGGATAGGTTTGATCTTCTTGCAGTCCATGGGACTCTCAAGAGTCTCCTCCAGCACCATAATTCAAAAGCATCAATTCTTCGGCAATCAGCCTTCTTTATGGTCCAGCTCTCACTTCCATACATCACTACTGGGAAAACCATAGCTTTTACTATACTGACCTTTGTTGGCAAGGTGATGTCTCTACTTTTTAAGATGCTGTCAAGGTTTGTCATGTTGTTGTTTAACACCCATTAATTCCAGACTATGGCTATTCTCATCTGGAGAGACAGAGACTTTTAAGCGCAAGATCTTAAGAGAGTCAGCATCTCTTTGAATGGCTTCTACCACTTAATAAAAGCTTTTCTGTTTCAGGTTAAGCTGATTGGATATGAAGAACCATTGCCATGGGTTTCCATGGGGGAAAAGGGAATGATGGTAGTCGCACCTCAATTGCCATTCACTATATTTCCGTATCAGTGGGGCTGGACTCTGCAGCTGACTAACGTCTATTAGCAACAGACATCCTTCACTTTTGGTTATTATGACTGATTCTTTTGTTATTATTATTATTCTGGTGAACAATCAGAGCTCACTCACCATGACTTACTTCTGAGGTGACAGGGGATATATATCTGAAACAGAAATAATCTATAGGAAGATTCATGCACTGATCTTGTGAAGAGTGAAGCGATGAACTATTTTGAGTCCCAGGGACACATTTCCTTTGCAATTAAAGTGAATTTTACGTTGTACAGTGGGCTAGTTTTTTTCACTTACACCCCGCTCTCTATCCTGCAGCCACACAAGCAAGAGGGATTACTAGAGTTTAAGGACATAGACCAGTCAGGCAAAACCGCTCAAGATTTTGGGCCTTGGGAAGAGTCATCTTATGAGGCTCACAAAAGACAGACTAAACAGAAAAGTTATTATGTGTCTTAAAAAGAAAAGTATTTTGGCTTTAAAAAGCAACCAAGGGCGGCGGGGGAGTCCGCCATGCCTAATGTTAGAATTGGTGCTCAAATAACTATGGACAAAAAGGGTTGAGGCATTCTATAACTGAAATGTTGTACACTGCATTTGACTGTAAATCAAGTATGACAAACAATACAATCCTACCATTGTCTATGCAACAGTCCTACTATGTTCAATGGAATATGTTCAAGTTAAGTGTTTAGGATTGTTTTCAGTAGGGGCAAGTGGTAAGTAGCTGTGAATTTCAACTTCTTCCATTGGTTTCAGTAATATTTGATTCCATTTTGCTGGAGTTGGGTGCTAGAGTTTCCTCAGTCCTATAACCTACCTCAATATTACCCCATCACACTTTCCTTGAATATAAAATTACATATTAGGACTTGGGTCATAGTTCTGATTAGTGAGAAATGGCCTACAATTATATACTTCTTAAATTTTGATACATGTATGTTCAGTTACTTAAGTATCAGACAGGTAAGATTCTAAAGCTATTGCCTCTTTGAGTATCTTGCAGTTTGTGACTTGAAAAAAAGAAAATTATTGCTAATTTAAAAATTTGTGTAATTGTAATCTTCATGAAACACTTTAATAAAGCAGCTGAGGTTCTATAAGGAGAAATCAATGTTGAAGTCCAGTTGGCCTTGTTGATTTACAACCAAACTCTTTTTTCTCTGTGTGAATGTACTGTATATTTGCTTTCGTTATGGGATGGGCAAGTTCTAGCTGCTCGGTCCCACTCCTTTGCCTCAAAAGAAGCTTGGTGGGAACTGTTTCCTGCTACAAAACCAGAGAAGGAAAAGGACACGGACAAGAAATACAGCCTAAATAATCCTGGTTCTACTTGAATGCAATGTGATTACTGTATTTGACTGCATTTTTTTTTAAAGAAACTTTTGTAAGCTGCTAGGGGACCTTCTTACATATATAAAGTAGAATCTAATAGAATAAATTTGCTACAAAAGAAGTAGGTATAGCTACAGCAAGACTACTAATATATTTAATGCTTCTTTTTGTGCTGAAGTTACAACTGATTTTTTTTATATACAAAAAATAAAGCATTGCATCCATACCCGCCCCCCACAGTTCAAAATTGCACAAATACATCACTGAACTGCGAGCTTAGCATGTAGCAAGTTACCACACATAATCTTTGTTAAAATAATTTATTGTCAGATATTTAACAGATATTCCAATTAAAAATATTTACAAATGAATGTATACAGCAGGAGCCATTTACAAACAGCATAAACATATTTTCTAGGAACCATCTACTCTGAATCTGAAACAGTAGAGTAAGCACTCAGCATTGCGTTGTTCAGAAGATAACCGTGTTCTAAAAATATGCATTTGGAACCATCAGCCTAAAGCACAGAAGGCCACATACCCTACTCCTGTTCTCACATTCTTATAGACTCACTCAGGCTAGCAGGTAAGAAGTTGAAGAGACAGCTGGGAGTAAAGGAAGCTTGATTGCATCTCCCCTTTTCATAGTGGTAGACGGTATGATCAGCTTTTGAGTGAAACCTCTCATGGCTTACAACTGCCATAGGGGAAGGGCACGTAGGACATGTTCTACCCTGCTTCACAGCTGATTGGTGCTGAGACGAGCTACTCCTGATCTTCCCCTGCCACCAAGAGAAGAGGTGCTGAGTACAGTGGGGGTGGTTCTCTCCCCTGCCCCTATTCTTAATGTGTTACCTGCTGCAGCCAATCTGTGAACTCATTTCATAGGTCAACCACTGTCTCTGGGTTGAGGGGAGACTGGGGAAAGATAACCACCTCCCCACTGGGTCAAGAGAGACAGAAGCCTGACATTGCCTGCACACTTTTGAAGCTAGATGTACTTCTTATGGGGTGGGGAAAGGAGTTACTGTAGGCAGATTATTATTTTTTGCACTGTCTTTTGTAAACAAGTGATTTGTAACTGAGACTGCTTCAACACAAAGGCTTGCAGTGTAATGATACTTCCCCCTTGAATTTACTTAAGTCTGGTTAGCTCTATCAGTATAAAACCCAGGTGTTGGATTTTCTCAAAAGACATTCTTTTTGCAGGGATTAATAATCTTGTACCATTCTGAAAAGATTCATCATCAAATGAAGTATTCACAGGACTGGGCACTACGGATCATATGTACACCCCGCTGTGCAGTTCATTTCTCTAGTTGTTGAGGGGTACTGAAAGCTTCATACACATTAGCAGCAAAATCTTTCACTTGTTCCATCATTAGAAGGTCCTGGAAAGAGAATGTTCATGTAGCAGATACAGCTCTCTTTTTTAACACAAGCAGATGCGTAATATCAGCAAGTAACCCCCCGTTAACACTTCAAGCCTGGTTAACAGAATTGCTTGGCACGTTACTTCATGCACTGTTAGAGGCTGAGAAGTCCAAAACTGTTAAGAGGGAAATGTTCTATCTTACATATGTGGATCATCTACCACTGACACTAAAACGGCTTTTGCCGCAGCCATAACCAACATGGAAGCCTAACCAAAAAGGGGGGTGGATTCTATTTCTTCCACTCAGAATAAAATGTGTCATCCTGGCAGTCTCACTTCTTGTGTTTATGCAGTGTAAAATGTGCATACCTGAACTCTACACATTTCTTCATATTTTGATTAATAAGATGTGAGACATTATGACAGCAACAAGTCTAGTTTACTGTTGGTACAGAGCTTAGTGCACTTTTAAAGGCTTAAAAATATACTAATGGCAACAATACAAAGCAGGCTGACAGGTCTACATTTTCATATTTTGGGTGTGAAATTATTTTAATTGGATTTCTCCCCATTTGTACTGTTTAATTTTGTTTATAAGACACCCTGAAAACTAAGTGCAGAAAAGCTATTAAATAACAGACTAAGCCAAAGAAAGAAAGAAAGAAAGAAAGAAAGAAAGGGGAAAAGGTCTTCTTACCTGAACAAA
This sequence comes from Podarcis liolepis, assembly GCF_965112155.1. NCBI lineage: Eukaryota > Metazoa > Chordata > Lepidosauria > Squamata > Lacertidae > Podarcis > Podarcis liolepis. Next base: position 64,975,787 of record NC_139557.1, on the reverse strand, counting down.
ATGGCTAGGTGTTTCACTGCAGACTGAATGAATCTGCCCATTTATTATTGGAATTATCTTGGCTAAAGGAAGACTGACACTGGAAAGACTGGAGGTGGAGGTGGGGAAAGAGATGTGATTACACAACATAAATGTCTGTCTTGTTAGCTACTTTTGTAATAAACAGATTCAGAAGAAGAATAGTAAACACATAATACCTGCCCAGGGGAAAGCTCAGCCAGGTTGGGGACTGACTGAGCCTCAGAAGCAAAAAAGGGCCCTTCACCAGCCCATCGCATGCTACCACTCACAGCCTGTCAGTTTGGAGCAGGCAGCACACAACCCCTATCCAGTTGCACAGGCTCTCCAGCCTGCACACACTCATTCAGCCACCCTCCCTGCCTGGCTCCTGGTCCAGATTAGACATTGTGGGTAGGTGGCATAGATTCATAAAATCTTAAGAGTTGGAAGGGACCCTGAGGATCATCTAGTCTAACTCCCTGCAATGCAGGAATATGCAGCTGTCCCATACGGTGATCGAACCTGCTACCTTGGCGCTATCAGCACCATGCTCTAACCAACTGAGCCATATGGTGCTATATAGTAGCTTTATTTCTGAATGGGAGTCTCTTGGCTCCTATGTGTGGTGGTCACCTGACTGGCCAATTCATGTCGGCTTATTTGATGGCCGGCATGAAGATTCAGGGTGTGGGGGAGCAGAGTTTGTCTCCCACTTCCATTCAAAAGTGCCAACACTGCACCTGATTACAAGGAAGCATTCTGCCTTCTTTTACTTCTCTTTTCAAAATGGCTTTCTTTATGTTTGCTAAAACAAGTGTCTCCCATGAGGAAGTTTGTGCAGTGTGTTTTTCAGGAAGTGGAGAGGAACTTTAAAGAAAAAGAATTTGAAAAGAAAATTAACTTAATGGAGTCTGAGTATTCAATCTTGCTAGACAGCAGATCCATCTTATTTTAAGGCTAATTACTCATAATTAAACAAAGGGTTAACACATTTTGCTGAAAGAAGAGCACAGTCCAAACTATGCTGAGACATTGTTTTTGTTAAAAATTCAGCCTAAAACTGATCCATCTGGCAGGATTGCTATGTGATCTTGGTGAAACCTCAACTATTTTTTTGAGAACCTGATAATAGTGAAATAGTAAGTAAAACTCTGACTATACTTACGATTCTTCTACATTGAAAAGCATTTATATTAAAACATGTTTAAAGATGTTTACCTGTTCATGGAACTACTATGGCATAAGTCCTGTTCGGTGGGTCTGAAGAATTCTGCCATGTTGTCCAATAATCGACTGAACCCTCTATTTAAGCATGAACTCAAAACTCTATTGAAATCTGGACTGGAATAAATCAATCAAATAATAATAGATATATAAATCCCTCTCTACATGCCAACGTATTTTGGAAAACATATTTAAAATGTAATTTAAATAAAAGTGATACTTTGCTGATGGGGATATGAGGCTAGATAAAACATAAAACACAACACTAAACTAGAAATGGGGCATTTCAGGCACCTCCAGGCCTCTCTGGCTGGGCCTGGAAGAATTTACTGGAGGCCTATTTGTTCTTCCTCTGCTCTTCTTGCTCCAATTCACTCCCCACTCTCATCTCTATGAAGCAAAGTTTGTGTCTTTGTCAGTAATTAAAATGAGTTTCAACCCCAAGTTTAGAGACAAGCTATATTTTCTCAGTTTGGATAAAACAGCAAACTGTGGTTTGCTCAAACAGGGACAAGGGAAGTGGAGAATCAAAGCATTTGAGAAAGGTTTTTTAAAAAAATAAAAATAAATAAGATACTTCGTTATGCAAAATCACCCTCAATTTCTCTACTCTGATAAAAAAATCAGTTTCCTATTTTCCTTTCCAAATTTATTTAGCCTAAGTTACCAAAGATAACATTTGCTGCATACCTGTCCAACATGTCTCTTGTCTCATTAAGTAATTTAATAGTAGCCACATCTCCTTCTGTAAGTCCACTGGCCTAGAAAGACAAACAACAGAGCATAAAAGCAACTTGGATAGTGCTCCAAGTGAACGTACAGGATTCCTTTATTTATGTTGAACCTTTTTTGTTCGGAAATGTCTGGTTCAGATGGAAGCAAACTAAAAGATTTGAGTTTCAAGTTTAAATTCTGCTCCTTTTTTAAAAAACCTAGAGCCAATCTCTGCCCCGCCCCCCAACAATTTCAGGTTTGGTTTGGTTCCCTGCTCACAATACTATGAAAATACCTGGGTAGCTAATGGATTCTCTTCATCTGGCATCATGTAGTGACACAGCAGAGACTGGGACCCAGTGTCTTCAGATGATGACCCATCTCCAGGTTGTTCTATCACCTTTCTAATTTCTTGTAGCTTCTGGTCCAAATCCAAGAGAGAAAGAGCATGTTTGAGAGAAACACTGAAAGGGGAAGAAGTTAAACATTATTTATCACATCAATTGAATGTATCCCAATGAATTACTTTAAAAATACACATGAAAACTTTTTTTTAAAGCCATTTTTTTACCTCCCAAATGCATCCTGCACAGCTTTTTTAACCACAGTAATTAATTCAGTCAAACCTAAGGCAGAAGGAAAAAGTTACTGAAGACTAGCTACCCATTTGTTCAAACTTTGAAAATATTGGCACTATGTAGGAAGAGGTTTACAGATATCATACCATCTCCTAGAAGGTGCTGAATACTTGATAAATATTGCTGTTGGACTTCAGGGGGAGCTAGAGGTGTCTATAATGAGAAAAACATTCTGTAATGTTTCTGTTACTTTATGGAACAGTGTGTTTATCCTCCATGTGTCTGTACAACCAGTCAGGGTGCAGAATTTCCCTCCCCGTGCCTTCTCTGTGCTCTCCTGCTGCTGGCATCACTCTCAAGATACCCTGGATCTTAACAGCCTCAGCCATCTTTAAACACAGAACAACAGAGGACAGAACAATTCAAATCTCTCTTTTTTAAAAGCCTTATAGATCCTCTCTCATTATAAATAAGAGCTAACATTGGGAACAACCACACAAGCATGGAACACCAAATTTATTTCCTTTTTGCTGTGCTGTCAACTTATTCAACACCAACAAAATGGATGAATCCACCCCCAATTATGAGGGCCAGAGAGTTTACAAAAAAAGGAATTCAAGAAGCATCATCTCTGCTCTTTAGCATCATTCACTTTGTAAATTAGTCCAATCTTCCAATACTCATAAATTGAGGATGATATCCAGTCGTGCCTCATCTGCTAGCAGAATGGCCTTGCACATGTGCAACAGAATCTCTCATTCTTCTCCCCCCTCTGCATTTGGGAGGGTGCAGGGAGAGGAGAGGAAGGAGCAGTCCTGTCATGCAAGCAAAAATTTCACTTGTGATGTTGGATTTCATCCTCGGCATATTAGTTAACGTCAATTGGATTTCCGTAAGTCTAATACTATGTACTGGATTCTACATATTATAGCCACACTTAATGAAATTTTCAATCACTGATATACTGCTCAAAGAATGTACTTACTGTGCCGTTTTTGCAAACTGCTGCATTATCCAGGTATATGTATCCACCAATAATATTTAACTGTACTCGTAGAAGAACTACAAGCATACATGTGCTATATACAGCTACAATGCTTCTTGTAAAACCTTTAAACAGAAAAAGGAATGATGCTAAATGAAAAAGAGTGGACAGCTAATAATCAGCATGTCATCTAAAGTAATGCAGAGTTATAAATATTGTATATATGGGATAGAGTAACTTTACTGTTCTGGTTTCATGTGCAGAAAACATAACTTTCTAGAGCTTATTTAGAGGGGTTATCTGTATTTTGTGTCTTCTTCAAAAAGGTTTTCTTCTGGGTAATCAAGAGCTTAAGATGCAATGAGCTCAAACAAGGACAAATTTTACAAGCCTATTACTTACGCTTGCAAGAACATGGCAAAGCAATCCAAACAAGGGGTTGGGAAAGTGTGGAACAGATTATTTTCACTACATCAGCTCCAGCCTGGTGTAGCTAAATATCTCAAGGGGGGGGGGGGGTTGGGTCCCATTGATCCCAATCTGCTGGTGCCCCACTTTAGAGCTTTCTGCTGGCTACTACAAGTGAGAGATTAGTGCAGCGTTTCCCAACCAGTGGCTCACAAAACCTGTATAAGTGGGTCACGGGCTTTGTAAGCAAACCCTAAATAAGTATTGCTTGTAATCCTTTATCTTACAACTTTTTGTTTTGTTGGCATGTTATAATGCTGCATTAACACTTGTGTTAGAAAGCTTCAATTTCCACATTTTAACACTTGAGAAGGTCAAAAATTTATGTGACAATAAACTGATGGGTCACTATGCCATGTAAGTTTGGGCTTGGGTATTGCCATATCAAAAAGGTTGGGAACTACTTGCTCAGTGCATGGCTAGGCAAAGCTGAGGCCTCTGCCAAAGCAGAGCCTTTCCCCGCTGCCTACCTCTGGCAATGAAGGCCAGTAGAGAGGCAAGTACATACCATCCTGACAAACCATCTGCAGCCATTGGGGTGGGGACAGGAATGCTCTGTAAGGCTACAATCCTATGCATAATAAGCTGGTAGTAAACTTCATTGAACAGAATGGCACTTGCTTCTGAAGAAGCACATATCTGATAGTTCTGCTTACAGATTGTAATGTGCACTGGAGTTGGACCAGAGTTGCATTTTGAAGAAAAACCAGAAGATCTGCTATGTGCATACATAAAAAGAGGCTCACTGGATCATGAGCATAATTACTCCTTTCAACTTACTTATAATCTTCAAATCTTCCCATATTTCTAATTTGTTAGCTGGTCTAAAAAAACACAAAATTGGAAACATTGAAAATGGTAGAAAGAAAGCTCAATTTCTGTCTATATTAAAGTGAAAATTCGATTTTCACTTTAATATAGGCATGAACAAGCATTGAAACTGCTTGGGAGGAAATGCTTAGAGGAAAATGAAGATATAAATAACTAAGCCTGGGGATTTGAGGCTCTGAAGAAATTTACAAATGTAGCCCTAACTGGCCTTTGTAAATAATATTTCAACAAGCATTTTTCAAACTAACTGAAACACACTGGAATTTGCTTTATACTTCCTCTACGTGTTTCATAGAAATACATTATAAATACTTTTTAGTATCATTTCCCCACTAATGCATATTAGATACAAAATGTGCTACATGGTTTTAATTCTTATATTTCTCTATCAGGATAAAATAACTTTAAAGGTTTTCACAGTCCACAGATTCAGGTTGCAGGGAATAATTTTCCTACATGATAGTTACATATGCACATTCCACTTATAGCCCAAATATAAAGAATAGGCATTCAAACCAAATCAACAGATCACACTTACCTATTCTTCAGCAGTGAAGTGAGGCTCTCAGAATTCAGTTGATACATCAAAGCATCCCTTAATGTTGGAAGCATTGACAGGACTATTAACAAAAAGCATATGATTAGGAACATAACCAGCGTACATAGAATCTCATAAAACAAATCATTTATTTAGTAATTGGTTTGATCACATGTGTACGTGTTTTTTGATACTTCCTCCTCCCTCTAGCACACCTGTGAGGAACATTTAGTCCACCAAATGTCAGTGGTTTACAACTCCCACACCCCTGGTCATTGGCCATGCTTGCTGAGGCTTATGCAAATTGTAGTTTAGCAACATCTGAAGAGTTAAAGGTTTTCCACACTCCTTCCTGAACAGCACAGGAAGTGGTGAACTAATAGGGAGAATAGACTAAAATGCCCCCCCCTTCTCTCTCCAGCCAAGCATGCTGGATCTCAGAACCTTCCATCAACAGGGGAAGCTGTTCCGTTCATAGAACTGCAAGTCTGAATCCAACACTTGGTCTTTGGGAAATAAATATAAGGATCATTTGTTTTTGTTTTTCAAAAAAAGCACGAACTGGAAGTATGCACAATGACACCTTTAATATTATTGTTTCCAGCTTTAGTTACCCCTGTTCAAAAAGGAGGAATTCAAAGCCAAAGTGCAAAGAGCACTTTTGCAATCAGAGAACTAATTTTATGAATAGAGATTAAATGATCTCAGTCTTTTAGAGTAAAGGAAGCTCAGTATGGATATGATTGCTTTTAAAAATAGGAGTTTAACACAGATGCACAGGATAAGAACAGCCCATAAAATGTGCAGAAAAATAAAACAAAATTAGCTATAAAAGTCAAACTTACCTTAGGCTACAGATGGTCCTTCATGAGTTTTAAATGTAGTTTGCCATGCAACTTAAGGGGCTGCTGTTAACAAAACACAAGTCCCCCTGGAAATGCGAAGCTAGACATGCAATTCTTTTGACCCTAACTACTATGTGATTCTGTTTATATTACCTCAATCAAAAAGACCACTTCAGTTTAGGCAGCACACCAAACCATAGTTAAGGAAGTTTAACTATGATTTGGCATGACAAATCATGGTTCAGTGATCAGTTGTCAAATTGGCATCAGAAACTATGGTAATTAATATGTGCTGAGAAAACAGGAACCAACAATAGGCAAGTGACGTGCACTTTAGTTAGCAAAAGCCATGGAATAACCTGAATTGATTCCAAGACTGCTGTTGCTTTACCTGTCATGTTGCAAGTCCTCTGGTTACTTTCAAAATGATACTGTCTTCGTGCTTGTGCAATGTATTCTGCAGCTTCTCTTTCCTGGATTTCTTTCATTTTTTTCTGTCCATATTTTCCAAGTATGTAAACTCCTATTAAAGGTATTTTAGAAGAGGCATAATTTAGGGCTTACAACCAAACAGTTTCTTCTGCTTTAGAATATATTTTTCTCTTGATTTCAGTAGAAATTGTAAAAATGTTACCCAGAACAAGATCTCACAATTAGATTAAATGATCATAAGTAAGGCTGGATCCCATCACAGTACAGGATCACCGAAACAGCATATGTGCTAAATAAAACTGTTCTTAATTTCCAGACTGTCTTCCCTTTCTCAGGCAAAAATGACCTACAATGGATTGTGATAGAAAATTATTGGTAATAGTTTCATACAATCAGATAAAAAAGTTGACTATACAAATTATTCAAGTAGTACTTTTAGCAAACTGATAATGGAAATAGAGTCCTCTGGTTAAGTAGTGATGAATACTGAGATGAGAAAAGCCTAATTCATGGCAAATGAATATATAGCAGTTTCAAATGTAAGTTATGAAGCAATGGCTGCTTCTGCCACATACTCCCCTATTTTGAAATATAAACTTCTAATGATGTAGAATACAAGATATCAGCACATGAAATGTATATGTCTAGAAAAGCACAATAAAGGGGTAAGTGTTTTCCCACTAGTACAGAGCAAAAAACAAATCAGGGGTGGGTGTGGGGAGCAAGTATCTGCAAGAGCTGGTTATAACAGGATGATTGTGCAAAAAGAAAGACTTTGATCTGAAAAGAAGGAATGAGTCTATACATGCACTTGTTAGGAAAGATTAAGACAAGTTATAATCTGAAACAAGTGAATAAGGAACAGGCCTGAACTCGAGCACCTTCAGCAATTTTGAGCTTAAAAAAAGTTTTTCTTGGGGGGTGGGGAACTACTTTTCAAGCCAGGAAAAAGGAGGGATGACACACCGGATTCTGGCTAAAAGACACAAGAGATCAGCTGAAATAAAGGCACAAGGAGGGAGGAACAGCAGGAGCCGCAGCCTGGGAGAGAAGGTGTGTGGCCACCATAGAGCAGGAGCAAGTGGCCCTCTCTTGACTTCAGCCCCTGCCTTACAATACACAGGAATGCTAGAGCTGGCCTGCCTAGCAGGTTTGTTGGTGTTGTAACTGAATCATAGAATCATAAGAGTTGGAAGAGACCACAAGGGCCATCGAGTCCAACCCCCTGCCAAGCAGGAAACACCATCAGAGCACTCCTGACATATGGTTGTCAAGCCTCTGCTTAAAGACCTCCAAAGTAGGAGACTCCACCACACTCCTTGGCAGCAAATTCCACTGTCAAACAGCTCTTACTGTCAGGAAATTCTTCCTAATGTTTAGGTGGAATCTTCTTTCTTGTAGTTTGGATCCATTGCTCCGTGTCCGCTTCTCTGGAGCAGAAGAAAACAACCTTTCTCCCTCCTCTATGTGACATCCTTTTATATATTTGAACATGGCTATCATATCACCCCTTAACCTCCTCTTCTCCAGGCTAAACATGCCCAGCTCCCTTAGCCGTTCCTCATAAGGCATCGTTTCCAGGCCTTTGACCGCACCTGAACTCAAAAAGATAAGGAACTGCACACCGACATCCAGTGCTATAATTGCTTGGGCAGGTAGCCACGCTTACCTGGGAGTAAGCCCCACTAAAAACAGTAGGGCTTAGTGCTGGGAGATTTGGGGGGGGGAGAGGAATCTCAGGAAACAAGGCAGCAGGTGTGTGTGTGCATGGGGGGAGGCGGAGCGTATGGGGGAGAGAACAGGGCTGGATTTAGGTTTGATGAGGCCCTAAGCTACTGAAGGGGCCCTTTATATTTCCAGCCGTCCTTTGTCAACAACAAATTGCCGCTGTTTTTTGTGTTGAATATATGCTTTATGGTTATTTCTGGACCTAATAGGTATCTAAAGCCATTCGCCTCTGTTGCTGTATGTAGGTTTTACCTTTTATTTTGGAAATTTACACCCAGGTTTTTTTTTTCCTTTAATTTTTTGTGGGGCCCTAAGCTATAGCTTGTTTAGCTTATACGTAAATGCGGCACTGGGTGAGAAGCAAAGCCAGCCAAACGCCCCCTTCCTCGGGAAGGGCTAAGGAGGGCTACGCGGAGACCGAGAAGGACACGCGAGCGGAAGGCGAAGGGAGGGGTCTTCTCACTTACCGCCCACGAAGGCGCCCAGGAAGAAGCATTTCTTTTTGTGGCGCTTGAGGAAGCCCCACACGGCCAGCAGCATCCCGGCGTCCGCGGAAAGCAAGGGCTCGGCGCTGCCTCTTCCCCGTAGCGCAGCCGCCGCAAAGCCTCCAGCCCCGCCCCGGACGTCGGCCACGCAAAGCTGCAGCCGCTCCGCCTCCTACCTGCATTCTAGTCCCCCACCTCTGCGTGGTCCGTTTAGATCCCGATCCCCCCCGGAAACATCGGCTCCATACACTCAGTTCCGGGGCTGTAGAGTCGGCGGCGGCCCCGCTCACCTCTATAGAGAGATGGAAGCGGAGAAGGGGCGAGCGGTGACCGCAGGGGAAAGGGAGGCCTGGATGGACCTCGCTGTAAACATGGTGAGTGAGTGGGGGTGGGGAGCGGAGGGACTGGATAAAAGGACGGTCGCCTGAGTTGTGGCTGGGATGCTCGTCGAAGCAAAAAGGAGGCTCATGGCGCGTTAAATGCCTAGGCAGATTTGTTGTCATTTTAGGGTGTAGGAGCTGGATTAAGCCAAAGGCCCACCGAGGACACTCAGTACAGCATCTAGTCTTCACAATATCCCTAGGCCTAGGGGAAGCCCGCAAACCCCTTGTCAATGCTGATTCTCTCAAGGGCCATGCGAGACATGTATGGATAAAGGAAGTGTGTCTTTCCTTTAGTACCCTTGGGTGCAGCTCACAAGCCCGAAAGGTTTGAATTCATTTAAACTAGCTAGGTGTTATCTTACCACCTTCCCCCCTTCCTATCTTGGGCTTCAACATCCTCTCTGCATCGTCTATTATCACCAGGATGGACCTTCTTTCCATTTGGGTTAAGACAGAGGCAAAGTAGTTTGTTGAGCAGTTCTGACTTCTCTCGTGTCCTCCAGCAGCATTTCTCCCATCTCCATGCAGACGACCTAACCTACTACTTGCTTGTTCTTCCTATTGTTTTGAACATAGACAAAGAAACATTTGTTTGTTTGTAGCTTCTCTAACAAGCCTGAGCTCATTCTGAGGATAGATGTAGATAAGGGGTAGCAAAATATAATTCTCCTCTTCTCTTCCCTGCCCTGCATTTTGGCTTCATTTAACATCTAGCCTGATGAAAAGTTTAGGAGAACTTGAAAGCATGCACTCAAATTTGTGATATTATTGCAGTGATATTGTGATATTATTAGGGCTAGATATTGCCCTAATGTGGGTTTTTGAATTTTTATTGTGTTCTAACATGGGTGCCTTTGCTTATTATATGGAAAGGGGGAACAGAATAATTTCCAACCTTACTATTAAGAGTAATCCTTGGGTAAGAATACATTGGAATTGGCTGCTTTCTTAATGCTGGCTTGTGGGGTGGGAGGATTTGGAACGCAATGTACTTTGCCTTGGTGTATATAATCAGTGATAAAGCTGCTCTTGTTGATTCATTTTGTGTCTGATAGGCTAAAGAAGCACTAGAGAGTGGTGAAGTACCTGTTGGTTGCCTCATGGTCTACAATAATGAGATCATAGGGAAGGGAAAGAATGAAGTTAATGAAACTAAAAATGTAAGTTATTTAACTGAATTAAGCTAATGTAAATCACTGCACTACATATGTGGGTAAAAACTCCTTAAGTTGGTATAATTGTAGTCATTTTTGCAGTCCAAAAACATGCATCTTGTGTAACTTCTGAGTGGCATATGTACACTGCTGTCTCTGGAATATTTGCATGTTTGTGCTCCTTCTTTCTAGAAATTAGGTGTGTAAAGCACTGTGTTTTCAGTAGTTCTCTGCAACTCTTGAATATCTTCCAATGGGAGAAATATCACCTGGCATCCTTCCTACTGTAATTCAGAAGGGCCATGACAACATTCCTTTTCTACAAGGCATTTGGCATAGCACTGATTTCTGAATGCTGGTGATAATTCATTTTCATTACTTTTGGTCCTTTGATTTGTTGTTTCAGCTTCTGTATTTTTATCATAATTGTATCTGGCCTTTCTGCATATTAATGCAACTGCATTTTAATTAAAACTTTTTAAAAAAATAGTGTAATTCTTAAAAGCAGCAGCTTTTCGCTGAAATATTTTCAGGACACAGCTAAAGCTGAAAAGATGATACAGTGGTGTTTATTTATTTTTTAAAAAAACATTTTAACTTTGTTAACAATCTCAAAGATTTTCTGATCAAAAGTTGATGTGTTTTTCATCTTATTTTTATAAATGTTTGCCAAGAAAAGTTGCAGTTTACTGACAGTATTCCATTCACAAAATGCATGCATGTTTTTGTTGTGGCTGTGTGGGGTTTTTTAAGCTCTGGTATCTGTGCCCTAGTACAAAATGTGAGAAGTGATCCTGAGCTGGATTGTATGTTGAACAGCATAATAGACTTGTTTTAATCTGCAGCTGGGGGAGTTCTCCGTTCGGATAGTGCAGCCAATACTTCTCTGAGCTGACCCTTCTGAATTGTCTGGCAGGAGTTGGAGCAAATATTACCAGCGTTTTTTTCCCTCTGGCAGCTTCCTTGCCTGCTCTTGTTTTCCCTCCTTCATGCTTCTGTTTCTGTTTGAACGTGCATTGTTTGTTCTTTTTGGCTGTAACAGTTATCTGGCACACTAAACCTCACTTGCAAGCATAACCTGCCCACCCACTTGGTTTGCCTTTGAAGATGTTTCAGCGATAACCTCTAGCATCCAGTTGGTCATTTGAGTATGCATATATTACATAGCACAGCAAACCTAACAGATCTCTCTGAGTTGCTCACAATCAAGGGCAAAATTCAAAGCATCAAGGTAACAGTGTAACAATATTACAGTGATACCTTGAGTTACATACGCTTCAGGTTCCATACACTTCAGGTTACAGACTCCGCTAACCCAGAAATATTACCTCAGGCTAAGAATGTTGCTTCAGGATGAGAACAGAAATCGTGCTCTGGCAGCGCGGCAGCAGCAGGAGGCCCCGTTAGCTAAAGTGGTGCTTCAGGTTAAGAACAGTTTCAGGTTAAGAATGGACCTCCGGAATGAATTAAGTACTTAACCCGAGGTACCACTGTACCTTGGATGGCAGGGAAAATACACTTCCTTGGATGATCTAACTGCATTGTGGTGATGGCAATATCACCACATAGGATGCATATTAGGATGCAGTATTTCAAATAAACTGTGCCTAAGATATTAGGACTTCTATGATCAAACAGTTACATGTGGGGGGGGGGAGTTCCTATATCTGTCCACCTCCTGAGAAATAAGATATTTTGTGTAGAGATGATTGTGCACTGCCCTGAATAGGTGCTTAACTTATCCTATACCCACAAATATGCTCTCACACAGAATTGTTCCAAAAAGAGTTAATTTATAGAAAAATAACAAGATCATTCTTATAAGAAGTAACTAGTGTGGTACAGCATGAAATCACGGTGCATTTAAACCAGTATCCTAACACATTAACACTCCTAGTCTGACAGTTTGTCCTTTGTTTTGTAGGACTAGCATGGTGATAAGAATAGTTTGTGTATATATCTTAAGTTCCCCCTTTGTTACTGCTGTAGTGAAGTAGTTGCCCATTCCCACCATTGGAGGCTATCAGTGTAGCTGGACAGGCTAAAGAATAAGATGTGTGTGGCAAATTCATTCACAAGAATGGGTTCCATGTGAGTCCCCACAAGGAGGAGATGGGAGGTGAAAAGCTGTGCTGTGATATCAAACCTCCCCTCCAAAATGCGGATCATGACTGGATTCATAAAAGGTAAGTACAAGAACTAAGAGGACTATTAGGTGTGTAGGGATGCTGTGAACTGGCCTGAAATCTTTGTATGGTCAGTAAACAAATTTTAATAATAATAATAATGATAGTGTCAGCTCTGGGACAAAGAAGGTGGCTGAACATTTCCTGGAGTGCTTGACACTGTTCATGGTGTCTGCTGATCCTGATCTTTCGGAAGTCTGGCTAAAATATAAATTCATTTGCAAAACTGTCTTATAACATTGGTTTACAGACAAATACATAAGATACTAATAATTCTGTTTGGTATGTACTTGTTATTAGTTATTTACTTTTAGATCTCTACTTTGATCTGAAATCATTTGTGGAACAAGTTATTGCAAGGCAAACAGTCTACCTGAAGGGATTTAAAATAATGTTCATAAAACTTTAGCATATTAAGACAGAACAGTAATTAATCTACCCAATGATTAATTTGCTTTCTGTTTTTGATCGCTATCTTAACAGCAACAGAGTATTAAAGAAGTGGAATTCAATGAAATATATAGGCTTCATTTATCATAAGCCAAGCAGCCTTAAATAGCTTTAAGCATCTCTTATCAAAATATGTGTTTTGTTTTGTCGCTAAATGGTGTGTTAAAGCATTTAGGCTAATGCACCAACTGCAGTTCCTATCCATGCTCTTGTTAATCTCCTATTTAGGCAAGTATAATGTTTTGTACATGGGGTTGTGTTTGAGGAAATGGACATAACAATAAGTTCATTATGCAGTGGCTAGACTGCTAAGTGAGAACTGACATCCAGATCATAACTTGCCAGCCTTGAAATAACTGCTCCAAGTCTATTTCTGAGCACAATTCTTTGGACTGGTTTTAGTCTCTAAACGCTGAAATGACTTTGAATCTTGGGTGCCTTCTCCTACATGAATCTGTTCAAGTATGACGATGATCCTCAGAGCCTGTTCTCTGGTCCCACTGCCATTGGAGGTGAAGCCAGACCAATGGTTGTAGCCTCCAAGCACTGAAGTGTTTTCCTCAGAGACATTGAGTCTGCTCTTTTTATCTTCCCAAATCTTTTAATTCTTGTTTTTGGAATCCTGTTTCTCCTCTCTCTCTCTCTCTCTCTCTCTCTCTCTCTCTCTCTCTCTCTCTCTGTGTGTGTGTGTGTGTGTGTGTGTGTGTGTGTCATTGTTCCTATTTTAAACGAATTTTTATGTAAGCCTTGTCAGCTTATGAGCAGGGTAAATGAATGAAATGGAGGTATTCGGTCTGTCTGTGAACAATACTGACATTCTATTGAGCCTAGAAGCATTTTCAAATGCTCCTAATTGAAAGTGACTCTGGATGGAATATGTGAACACGCCTAAAGCTGTTGAAAGAGGGAGGGTGTCTTCCATGGTATCCTTTGAGCTCTTATGACTAGTAGGTCTCATCGCCTCCCTCATATTTATTCATAGACTGAGTTAGATACAAAATAAGGATGTTGATATCTTGACAAGTAAGGAAAGCATTTTGCCTGTAGCTGAGCATTTCCCCCCAACTGGCCACTTTCTGTCTGACCTCTCTGTCCTTGCATGAATGGTAATCTGGGTAAAAACTGGGATGTTTTCAATAATGGAAAAGCTGATTAACATAACATTTGTTAACCAAGGATAAAGAGAAACAGATGTATTGTGCATTTTCCCTTTATAGCAGATTTTGATAAGGAAGAAACTTTCAATAAAGTGCCAACAGCATACTCTGCTTTTCTATTTTACAAGAGGAAATTTACCGCTTTGAAATGAAATTTCTGCAGTTATGACCATCTTTTATATGGTTTTAGTGGTTAAGCTTTGGCATCACTGAAGATCCTACCCTATTGCCTTCCTACTAAAAATAGCAGGAATCCATCCATTCAGATTAATACATTACTATTTGGTGTAAATACTGATGTTATTTCCCTGTATCCCCACAGGCTACTCGCCATGCAGAAATGGTAGCAATTGATCAGGTCATGGACTGGTGTCGTCAGAACAAGAAGGAACCCAAAGAAGTATTTGCGAACACAGTGCTATATGTCACTGTAGAGCCCTGTATAATGTGTGCAGCTGCTCTGCGAATGATGAGTATCCTTTGGAGAATTATCCATTGGTATGTTAATTTCATCTCATGTATCGGTTGCTAACAAGCTAACAGAGGGCAGCTCTGTGTTGACATGAGGCCTGTGTCGTTGGGTCTAAGGGGATTTGTTTGTGCAGAGATGATGGGCGTAAGGAGAGCTGTGCTGGACAAGTTCAAAGACGTAACTGGTCCAGCATCTGTTTCCTACTGTGCTGAACCAGATCCTAGGAAAGCCAACAAGCAGAGCGCATTTCTATGTCCCTCTGCTATTCCCCAGGTTCTGCACCTAAGGAGAAGAAGTTTAATTTAGCAAGTATTTGTGTGGGTGAGTCTAAGCAAGGAATGGGTGCCGGGTGTAGCCAATGCTACAATGAAGCAGGGTGAGGCAGCTTGCATCAGGTGGCAATCTTTGGGGTTATCATGACTTAGTTTATAATTATTACCTTCCCTGGGTGGTGCTTGTGCCTCAGGGGCCAAAGTGTATTGTGCCATCTCTGCTCTGGGTTAGGATAGGGTTGCTGCATTTCAATAAGTAAAATTCCTGACACCCGCAAAGTTGTTGAGCAAGCATAACCTGCCCACCCTGCTGGTTTACTCTTGAGGACCCCAAAATTGTTTAGCTTTTTTGGGGAAACAAACCCACATTGTTGAGCTTTTTTGGGGGGGAAACCTCCCCCCCAATAGTGACTTTAAGCTTTTGGAGCTGTTTCCTCTGCTTTCCCCCGCATCGCGTTGCCATACACCTGGGTTTCCCCTGACATTTTGGCAATTCCCCCAACACAATTTTTACACCCAAAAACCAGGACATGTCAGGAATTTTCTATTAGGAAATTTGGAAAGGATACAGTAGTGGTAGTTACTGCTCTCAGATTGTGGGCAGAGGGGAACACTGAATTAGCAGCAAAGGAGTTGAATTAAGTGGGGGAAGTTTTGCCCAGAGATATGACCAGGCAGTAGTGTGTCTGTGGAAAAGAGGAGTTTATAGCATACGTGAGAAAGGAGGGAGGCATGGGTTTGAGACCAGCACAACTATATAGCCTATTAAATGAGGGTAATTCTATTCTATGCTCCTTCTTTTCTTAACTTACATATATAAATCCCACTGGTTGTATATGGCTGCCAGAATGAACGATTCGGAGGCTGTGGTTCGGTTTTGAACATCTCTTCTGCTACCTTAACAGACACAGGGGAACCATTCCAGGTGAAATACTTGTCACGGATGTGTGTGTTTTTAAAAAACAACAACAAAAATGAAATTGTGTAGACATCAGTGGCCAAACTTGGCCCTCCATCTGTTTTTGGAGTACAACTTCCATCATCCCTAGCTAACAGGACCAGTGGGTAGGGATGATGGGAATTGTAGTCCCAAAACTGTTGGAGGGCCAGGTTTGGCCACCACTGGTGTAGAAGAACCAAGTGCATGTTGATGGTACAACCTTATCCAGAGATCCAGTTACAGATAGGTAGCCGTGTTGGTCTGCCATAGTCAAAATAAAAAATTCCTTCCAGTAGCACCTTAAAGACCAACTAAGTTAGTTCTTAGTTAGTTATACCAAGAACTAACTTAGTTGGTCTTTAAGGTGCTACTGGAAGGAATTTTTTATCTTATCCAGAGAGAAATTATTCTAAAGGTGCATGTTGTCAGTACTTTAATTCTGAAACTACCACTGAAATTCATCCTTAGCACCATTGTGTCAGCATTTCTCCAGTGATAGTTTGGTGCTGAATCAACATTCAGAGAGACTGCAAATAGCTTTAGGATCTAGAGCAGCCACTCTCTTCCCACCCCCCAAACAGAAATAGCAGGCTGGAGTGTTCTTCCATAATATAGCATCTTCAGGGCTCCTTTATTTTATAGAGATTATAATTCATCCTTGTTTGAGGTGTGAGGGAATGCAAACCATAAATTGTAAAATTAGCTGCAATAAAAATGGATTCAGTGAATGGTTAGAGAGCACTTAATTGTGCAGCATTGGTGACGCTAAGTGGATCTGAGTAGTCCATGTATGGAAGACCACAATAAATCTTATGTATCCTCCCTTTAAAAACAAAGAGCAAGTTGTAAACTTAATAAATAATACACTTTATATGGATGAAGGTTTATCAGAATAGTTGGAAACCATTATAGGACCATCATTGGTTGTAATTTTGTTTAAAAGAGAAAAAAGGGCACTTTATTTACCCTGACATTTAGCATAGTGATGACACTAGCTCTACATCTTGGCAACTATGTGAGAAGAAATGTCTTGCATTTAAGAAATTTGATTTCCAGTCTCAAACAATTGCAGTTAATGGCAATTATTCCACCAAGTGTGTGCATACTGCTTAAATTAGGGCATTCATTGAAAGCATCCTATTTTGTGTATGTGTGTAAGCACTGTCACTTTCACTCACACATGTCAAGAAATAAATGATAACGGAAGGATTTGTGAGTGGAAAAAGTTGCAACATAACTAAATTATTTTGATAGGTCAAGGACGTTTTGCTGCTAGGGGAAAAGCACACCCACAAAGGCAAGTTCCTTGGCACAAACTCATAGATTCCTGTTCAACAAACCATGGTTGGTTGGAATAGGAAGAGCCTGTGTATGTGCACACTCTCACTTCCCTCCTCTCATATGCCTTCATTCATTACTTTGGAGGCTTGTTAAACCCACAGTTGCTTCTGATGTCCAAACCAGGAAACTGTTATTTTAAGCTATCCCTACAAACCAGTCAAGATGAATATAATAATGGTTTGGAAACATGCTATTTACATGTGTAAATTGGATACCCTCAATGGTAAGCAATTATTGTTATTGAAAGGTACTGCTTTTCCTTTAAAAAACACTCCAGTATGAAGTTGTTTAGTGGATTTTCTTTTGCCCCTGGAAGTTGAACGCAGTGATATCAGAAGTCACATCTGCTGAAGTTCTTTATGCTACTAAAAGAGTCAGATAACCTCTTTGGGATACAAGCCGGTTAATCTGGGAGGCTTTATGAACAAAATATTCCAATCTCTACAGTGCATAGCTGGTTATCGATCTGAAGAAGCTGTTGAAATGCTGAAAACCTTCTACAGACAAGAAAATCCAAATGGTAAGTACCCTCTTGTTCTAATTCATGTTGGCTTTTGCATCTTTGAACATTAATGCTTATGTTTTCTTTTCTTGTGGCAGCACCAAAATCAAAAGTTCGAAGAAAGGAATGCAGTAAATGAGTGGTTGTGATGGATAGTAAAGCAAAGCTGGAAGAATGACAAGTCTTTGAAAAGGCTGGCCAGTATTGACCTTCCCTCAGCTATGGTATTTAGTCCTGAGAGGTGGAGAAAAACATGTATGTTACTCTGTAAAATGTCCAAAAGTATCAATAATTGAAAGATAATAATCAAATTGTCAAATATGGCTTTTGGTTAAAATGTTTGGCTTTTTATAAGGAACAATAGAAAGGAGTGGTATCCTTCAATAATTAAATAGTTAAGTCTTATCTTTCATTTCACTCCTTTATTGTGAATAGTATTTTATAGAGGTATAAATAACTGTAAATATGAAAAGAGACAAAGTATTCTCTAATTTTTTTCCTTGGTTATATGTATTTTCTTTTTCTTTTGTATTTTCTTTTGTTGTAAATATGTATGTTTTCTAATTTGTACTTAATAAATTGAAAAATTAATAATAAGATGACATTGTTGTAACCCTACTAATTTTGAACTGATCAGCTGGAAGACCAACTATCCTGAAAGTACTTAGTTTGGCAGGTATGACTTCTTGTCACTGATGCCATGCACACACATGATGATATACCAGCCAGTGCACATACAAATTTCTGTTTACATTTAAACCACTTAACAACATACAAAAATTCAGTGGTCTCAGAGTTCTGCATGCCCCATCAGCTGGAACAGAACCACCACATCCACTCATGCAGCTAGAAACCTGTGTGAGCAGTGGCTGTGATGCTGAAAACTGTAGGACCAGTCTTATTAGCTCTAGGACATACGAAGCTGTCACATGGAGTCAGACCATTGGTCTATCTAGGCTAGGATTACGTATTCTGATTGACAACACCTAGGGACTACTTAACTGGAAACAGGGAGATGAAATAGGGACCTTCTCCTCATAAAACATGTGCTCTTCCAGTGTGCTACAGCCCTTTCCCTTGTATCCTAGACAGATTTATAGTTGGTATTACTTAAAAGTAAACCTGCTTTCCTCATCACTTGGTGGTGCACGTTTCCAATGTATACATAATTTGGAGGAATTCAAAGGTAAGCTAGCAAATCCCAGACAATGGCTTGTTTATATTGATCTCAATTAAGACATTCATGATTAAGAAAGCTTGACTATGGTTTGTTCATGATGTCTGAGCTGACAAACCATGGTTTATGACCATGTTTGGTTGTGTGTACTTTTTCAGGTTACGTTGTCACTACAGACAGTTTCTTTTTCTTATATGCTTGTGATAGAAAACCGCCTTGAAAACGGAAGTCTAGCATACCCAGTATTTTTTGAATGAATATTTTGTTTCATAAGATTCATACATTGCTTTATTGTTCTTTAAAAAAAAAAAAAAAGAGGTCAAAGAGGAATATTGAGAAGTAGATTTCCAGAGGAAGTTTTCTTAGTATAAGGTAACTAGGCAGGAAAATGGCAATAAGAAATGCCTAAAGCTTAGAGCTGGCACTTCAGTGCTTATTGGGTTGTTCCTTGACCGTATTCTGATTACAATCCAGAAGAGGGCCTTGCTGTTCTAATAATGAATGGCCCAGCAGTTTGACATGGAGCTCTTATTCCTGCAGAATGTGCATGCTGAGCAACTCAACAGGCTGGGAAGCAGTCAAGCAGTGCCTTATAGATTTGTATATTATGGACAATTCCCATAGTTAGACAAGTGAGAGCCACAGTTGTTGCACTATTTTTATTTCTCTGTTAAACAGATAGATAAATTCTGAAAAGGGATGAAGTGTGTTCCTGATGGTTAAATAATAAAAATGAATACATCTGCCACTTGCCTCCCATGCTTGGCTTCCATTGACATATAATAATTTCACATTATGCACGGCAGAAGGGCATTTTGGGGGTGGGGGGAGGTAATGTTAAGGTAGCTATATTAGCACCTCATTTCTTAAGCATTAAACTTGGAATTAGGCCCCACTGGTTTCAAATACAGCATTTCTATAAGCAAACTGATTTGGCCTTGAAATGGTAAGTTGTCTGCGCAGAGAATATGTCCCCTCTATGCCCTGCATAGCACCTGGGACATCATTTGTGTGATGAATATATTTGATTAATAGTTATAGGTAAGGATGATGCAAGGTGCTTTTCACAATGCAGTCCTATGCATGTCTACCTGGAAGTTGAATGGAATTTACTCTCAGATATGTGTTTTTGGGTTGCAGCCTTAAACATACACTTTGTGCCTCTCCCTTATTAATCTGCCTTCAGTCACAATTTGATGATAAATGCTTTAAGTACATACAGTGGTACCTCGCAAGACGAATGGATCGCAAGACGGAAAACTCGCAAGACGAAAGGGTTTTGCGGTTTTTGAGCTGCTTCGCAAGACGATTTTCCCTATGGGCTTGCAACGCAAGACGGAAATGTCTTGCAAGTTTGTTTCCTTTTTCTTAACACCGTTAATACAGTTGCGACTTGACTTCGAGGAGCAACTCATAGCACGCGGTGTGGTAGCCTTTTTTGAGGTTTTTGAAGACTTTGGTATTTTTGAAGCTTTTCCAAAACTTTTCTGACACCGTGCTTCGCAAGACAAAAAAAAATCGCAAGACGACAAAACTCGCGGAACGAATTAATTTCGTCTTGCGAGGCACCACTGTATTAGAGTCTAGTGCGGCTGGCAGGTGAGAGGATCCATTTCTGTTTGATGAAGGGAAGAATGAAAACTTGGGAGACACAAACACTACAAACATTATTTCTATTCATATGAAACAAGCAACTTGTAACACATTTCTCATTTCCTACTGAGAAATCATGTGTTTTAAAAATGCAAAAAATTGTAGACCATCATCTCCACAGGCTTAGAAGCTGCAATTGGCTGTAGGTCCCACTGCTTATATATCACAAGTACACACAGTTGAGAAGATTTTGAAGTTCCTTAAAAAAAAAAAAAAAAAGCAAGCTTATCCTTATTATTCCAATTACCTTTTGGTAATCCATCCCACACACTAGTTACCTGTGTCTAGCAACTTTTGAATTCCTACTCAAATGATCTATTTTGAGAAAGCCCGATCTTATCGATGTTTATTTGGAAGGAAGTCCTGCCTAGTTCAATGGGATTTGGGAGGGAGGCTGTGCCTCCCTCCAAAAGAGCCTATAAATAAACTTAAAATAACTTTACTCCCAAGCATAGATAGCAGGGATAAGGAACATCTGGTCCTCCAGGAGTTGTTGGACTCCCATTAGCCCCAGTCAGTAGCCAGGGGTGGTGGGAGTTGAGGTCTAACAACATCTGAAGGGCCACAGGTTTCCCATCTGTGATGGGCAGGACTGCAGCAACAGGGTGACATCTAATGATGTTTGAGTGAGTGTCCCCTTCTTCATCTCCTGTGGCCTCACCAATCCTGTCCCAGAGGGTCCCCCACCCTCCACAGCAGACTTTGGGGGAACGTGGTTGGCTATAGGGGGAAGAAATAAAGGTGAAGGCCTGTTGCAGCAGCTGAAATACGTTCCGTTCACAGATGGCCATCACTGGACATCCCTCATTCCTATTGACTTCAGTATGTCTACCCTGAGTAGGAGTAGAAGCCCTTCACGCGGTCAGGCAGACAAAAGGCATTTCTTCCATAAAAAGAGCTGCGAAAACACAGGGAGGGCATGTACAAGACAAAGACTCAATACTATATGAAATTTAATCAGTCTTGTTATTAAGATATCTCTGTCAGTTTCTACTGCTTTATAATTGTTATCATATTTATCAGGGATATCTAGAAACTGATGGTTTGCCTGAGTTGACAAAAGTGCCTTTACCCTTTCACATATCCAAAAATTTCCATTTTTTTGGGGGGGGGAGTGAGGAGGAACTGCTTTGTGAAAATATGGTGAAACCTGTCCCCCCCTCCCCCTCCACATTTTTATGAGCTTTCATATCTCTATGCAGGCACAACAAGAAGCATAAATATGAACAACAACGTAAACAAATGAAAGGCTTATTGAACCAATATTGAAAGCTTTATTGTAGCTTCATTAGTTCTTCCCTTTGTTTTTTTTTTTGTTTTTTAAAATGATCTTTATTGGTTTTACAGTGGTACCTCGGGTTACATACGCTTCAGGTTACATATGCTTCAGGTTACAGACTCCGCTAACCCAGAAACAGTACCTCGGGTTAAGAACTTTGCTTCAGGATGAGAACAGAAATTGTGCTCCGGCAGCAGCGGGAGGCCCCATTAGCTAAAGTGGTGCTTGAGGTTAAGAACAGTTTCAGGTTAAGAACAGACCTCCGGAACAAATTAAGTACTTAGCCCGAGGTACCACTGTACACATTTTACAAATTTCACAATTTTTTTACAAATAAAGACACTCGCGGGACTGAAATAGACCTCATAATGTTTATTAAAAATCATTCATTTTGGATTTAAGAACATTGAACAAATATATTACAACAATATATTTGTTGAAGGATGTATATTTAATGAAATTTTAAATAGTATTATTCCATAGAAGTAAGGACACATAAAATGTAAACATGACAAATACATAAATATAAAGAAAATATAGAGAAACCAGAAGGAGGGAGGGAAGTACAAACTTGTTTAGAGTTAAAGTATTAAGATTAAAAGGAATAAGGTATGTATTATGTATTGTGATGGTGAAATTTGTAAAATTAGTTTTTCCCTTTGCATACAATAAAGCGACACTCTTACAAGGCAGCTGTTTAAAAAAGCAAGTTGCTCCTTATAATTTAAACATTTGAAAGTCTGCAGGGCTCTCCATTCATATCCTGTATATGCAACGTGGCCTTTAATTACCTTGGCAGGTTTTGAGCACTGATAAAAGATTATATTTTTTTAAAACCTCCCCCCAAAATGTCCAATGGTTGGCAGGCAATCCATTCCAGGGTTGTATTTGGAGCAAGACTAGCAGGAGAGCTTTCAGCTAAGGGCTCAGTTTAAACAGCAACTGTTAGGTTTTTAAAGAAATGGCTTTGACACAAACGGGGAAAGAGCTCTGAGGACAATTAGAGTCCCAGAAGCAGCTGTTTTATTAATTTGCTTTGCCTTGTGTGTAGCCTTGGCTGCTGATTCTATCTACTTTTATCAATAAAGTACATCTAGAAATAGGACACTTCCCACTGAAATATATTCACTAACATGACTTTTGTTTTTAGGCTGATTTCAGAAAGACACACGCACACACATTTTTGTAGTGTGTGTAAAAAAGAGAGAAATGCCAAGAAATTTCAGCTAAGATCCAAAGAACCACAGAAATGTAAGAAATCAAGCAACAGATCTCTGTCCCGTAGGCCAAACTGCTTTGGAAACCGACGTAAGCTGCAGAAACGGTTTTTGACAAGGCAGGCACCTTGGGTTTCCTGCACAAAGGAGAAGTCAATTAATCTATCTTGGTTTTTGCAAATAAAAGGATTGATTGACTTCTCCTTTGTGAAGAAGAGCAATCATCACCAAAAAAGGCATTGTACAAATTATAGACTTTAAATCAAAACCCTTTACATCCTTTTCAGCAGGATAGCTCTATACTAGATGTTCACCTTGACAAGACATAGCACTAGGCGTAACACACTTGTTTCTAGTTTTCTCAAGTGCCACCTTATACAGAGCTGTTTTATCGGTTACAAACTGACCAACACCAGTCAAAAAACTAATAATCCTGTTGAGATCTGTCCTCCCAGAATAATACCTAAGCACTCTGTATATGCAAAGTCTCGGATAGTGAACTATGGTTCCATGTGCTTATCACAGGTTGCTGTCGCTCTGTACACACAGCTCTGTTGGAAAAACAGTCAATCTGCCAGTCTTACTGGAAGGAGAGCAAGGGAAACCAAATCCAGCCCCATTTTCTCCTACCAGAGAGCTGACATGTAGTGTCACTGATTTTCTAACTAGGTTTTCAGTGCGTAGTCTTTGACAGCTGAATTGTGCATTGCCCAGCACTCATAAAGTTCCTTGCTAGAGAGATTCAAGTAGAAATCTGCTTTTGCATGCATATGAACTCTAGCTTGATTGGAGCAAGTATTTTGGGGTTGGCCAAGGCTTTTCTTATCAAGGTTTCATTAGCAGCAAACCTTGTCAAATGTGGACATATTTGATTGCTGTATTTGATAACGATAGCCACAGGTATAGCAGTTGGCGTATGAAAGAGCTGGGTTCAAAATCTAAGCCAAAGGTGGTTAATGTGTGAGAAGAAGGGAGGCAAAAGGATTGTAATGTGCTTTGTACTGATGTAGTAGAAATTGCCCTTAAAGATCTGAGAGTCTCTTTTTAAAAAATCAAGATGTAAAACTCCCATTTGAGAGAAAATATGTATCCTGTGATTCCATAGAGATTTGGGATGTTTTTCTGCACTGTGCTACTCTTCCCATCCCCAACACACACACACCACTCTTCAGAATGTGTGATTAAATATGTGAGCAAGTACTGGTTTGCATCTCTGCAAACCTGACTGCTTGAAGTCTTAAGATTTAACCTTCTCTTCTCACACTAGGGAGACACCATGTGTTTCGTTTGGGAGAACGAAGTTCCTCCACTGCCTTCTGGCATAATAGCAGCTTGGTGGAGGAAGCCAAGAGACATCAGATCAACTCTTTTCTTTTAGATCTCTTTCCCAGAAAAATAGCTACTCCACTTTTACCCTGGCATACACCAGGCATGACTGTTAAACCCAGATGCATAAGGGGAAAATGGCAAATTAACTTTACTGCTAGCTCCAAATCCCCAATTGACATAGCATTCACCACCTTCCCATACACACTGTAATTTTCATCACTGGTGATACCTAGGAAAAACCCAAACTAGGAGCATTTTAACCTCTGGTCATGAAATTGTGTCTTTGTTAATTGACGCCCAAATGTTTCCCTCTTATTCTTCTTAAACACAAGCTTAGGCTTTGTGATTAGGAGAGGGTATTCCATAATAGTCCAGGACAGAAGAAAATAGTTAAACTTACCAATGGCACATTTATTTAAGAGGACTCTGAATGCAATTTACTAATAATGCATTTAACAAGACTTTAAACAAAGTTCTACAGCTGAGGTTTGGACTAAAAGGATAGCGTAATTGTTACCATAGAATAGGTTGCTGTTTCATGGTCAGCATAGGAATTTCTTAGTCCATATTCAGCAGAGAAAGGTAAACTGGCACATCTGTCCTATGGGAAAAGGCATAGATCCTGCTCAGAGTGCAGATGCCTATCAGAGGAAAATCTAGCCACCATGTCAGAACCCACCTTTTATGTAAATATATCTAGAGCCCTTTACTTGCAGCCATTTAGCAGGGATAAATGTCCTAATTTTAAAGTTTGTGAAGAAGTTGGCCCATTCCAGATAAGGAACTTTTAACTGGGTGTAAGACCCACATAAGGAAACCTATCTGAAGAACAATTAGCTGAATGAAGTTACACCTGCTTTCAAATCCATCAAGTTAGACAATTTATAACCATTCTGGAAATTGCTCCTCAAGTGACCAGACCTCTCACGCTAATGGAAAGTTTAATTGCTCAAGCCACAAACCTTAGGAAAGTCTTGTTACTGGATAGACATGAAGTATTGGAGGTGGAAATGCTAGGGTCATATGAGAGTCTGCAGAAAACATGGGAACAAGACCTACAAAGAAATGATGAGCACAATTGAAAAAGTCTCTGGAGAAAACTACCTTTTAAATCAGTATCAGCAAGGACTACAGAAAAATCTGTTAAATTAGTATTCAAATGGTACCTCATTCTACATACACTTAATAACAGAATCCTCTTCCCCAGAGGGTCGAAAAGGTGTAGAGAATGAAGAACAATGTTCCATATGTGGTGGCCATGTGAAAAGGTCACAGTTTGGGGGAGATAAAATAACAAACCAGACAAGTACACCAGATTCAAAGCTAGTTTTAATGATGGTTTTTGATGACAACTTGAAGACTGTAAGGCATGAAGAGTTTATTGACTGCTGCCAGATTGGTAATAGTGAGATAGTGGAAAGAATCATGTCCCAGTATGTTGGAGACATGGTATCAGGAATTGTGGAAGATTCAAAAGTTTACACAGAAGTTTAGAGCCATGCATAAGGGGAAAACTACAGATGATTCCCATACTATTTGGAGTAGCTGTGCAGCAAAGACTGAACACAACTGCAACCCACCCATCAAGCATGGGAATCTATGGAAACGCACATCTGCAAGTATTGAATGCTAATTCAAATATGTAATGATGATTGACTAAAAAAATAAACACAATTATATAATTCACTGGATGAAATAACACTAAGTTCGTGGCCTACAACATTGGTTTCCAGCTAAATTTTGTTTGAGGCTATCACTGAAGTTTTTCATGTAAAGTTGCTGTCAGGTTGCAGGCTGCCACATCTTCTGTTGCACTTAGCATTTTAAGTGTTCTTACTGAAGCAAACCTAGACCAATGGTTCCTTTTAGAGTCCTGAATGGTTGCTATATAATCATACATGAGGGAGATATTGCCCATTTTCTGAACAGGGTTGCAACCATTATGCATGCTTTAATCCCAACTGCAACATTCGTGGGTATGGCAATGTGGATTCTAAGTCATTGTATGTATGGGGAGAACATCTTCAAGAAAAAACGTGCCCCAATATTGTATCAGAAATCTCCCATGGAAAACTCGGTTCCTCCCCTACTAACAAACTGTTTGGACTAAACTCCATCTATGAGCTGTTGCAGGGACGCCGGTGGCGCTGTGGGTAAAACCTCAGTGCCTAGGACTTGCCGATCAAAAGGTCGGCGGTTCGAATCCCTGTGGCGGGGTGCGCTTCCATTGCTCGGTCCCAGCGCCTGCCAACCTAGCAGTTCAAAAGCACCCCCGGGTGCAAGTAGATAAATAGGTACCGCTTTATAGCGGGAAGGTAAACGGCGTTTCCGTGTGCTGCGCTGGCTCGCCAGATGCAGCTTTGTCACGGTGGCCACGTGACCCGGAAGTGTCTCCAGACAGCGCTGGCCCCCGGCCTCTTAAGTGAGATGGGCGCACAACCCTAGAGTCGGACACGACTGGCCCGTACAGGCAGGGGTACCTTTACCTTTTTATGAGCTGTTGCAGCATACAAGAGCTCCGAAAGGTGCAAAAAGCACTAATACTGAGCCAGAGTGAACTCTGCCATGCATAACAGGATTGCCACCTAGTGGACTGCTGCTGTGACAAGGAATCTCAAGATCTCAGCAATTCTGAACCATATACAGTAAGCTGTTTTTAGTCTAATTGAGATCTCACATGCCCATTTTCTCTGACTGCTTGTAGCCAAAGAACAGTAATCAGTGCAAGTTTAAAATAAAGAAAAAGGTTGCCGACATTTCCACTAGTAAAAAAAAGATTGCAGTGTTTTCAAGTTGTAAGAAATATATATCTTCCACACTTTAATTCAACACAGGTTTTAATATTTAACATATGCGTAATATTTGTAATTTATATTATTCATGGCACTAGCCTTATTATGGAGCCCAACCAGTAAGTGACTCCCACAATACATATACCTCACTGTATGGAAAACATAATAGTCCCTAATATATATATATAAGTTGTTCATCACTGGTTTAGACTATATGTGCAATCATATGTAGATATTGCATTGATTTGTATGTGCCTAGTTTTTTCAGAAGGGTTAATCTTTGGATTGTAGAGGTTCTGCTTCTAAAATGCCCTGAGCACTTTTGCCAATCTGTTGAGAATATACAGATGAATATATAAGCCTGCCTAGCCTCCCGTCCAGACTCATGCACCCAGCTGCAGTAAAGAGATAACAGTTCTTCCATGAAATCACAACATTGCTATTATTAAGTTTTGATCCCCGCCTATGCCAGAGAAGGAATAAGGCCTCAGTCCTATGCCCATATACTGGGAAGAAAATCCTGTTGAATTCAGCAGAGCTCTCTTCAAACACAACAAAAGAGTCACATGGCAAGTTAAAGGTGAACACATTTATTACAGCATAAGCATTTATGGCTTAAGAGTCCTGATGTGTTATCTATCCTGAGCTGGCCCCTAAAATTATATACAATGGACATATGGGTGTAATGAAGAAAAATGTAAACTGAAAAGGCAAATGGCAATGAAATGCAAAAAGTATGGGCTGTTATCACGACTTACTGCTGTTGGAAATGACCACTGTACTCATTCTGAATACATTTCAGTTTTTCACAGTCTGTATTTTTAAATTTTCCATTCCCATCTTTTTCTCTCTCTACACTTATGTTTATTCCTGCCAACTGAGGGTAACACTTCAGGCAGCTGAAGTGGTCTCTACTCCACAAAAGCTTGTGCTAGAATAAATCTGTTATTATTTAAGGTGCCTCAAGATTCTACATTGTTTTTGCTGCAACACACCGTCTGTCTGGAACAATGATAGGAAACCTGTGACACTCCAGATGTTGTTGAACTACAACCCCCATAATTCTTGACTCTTGGCCATGCTGGCCGGGGCTGATGGGAGTTGAAGTCCAACAACATCTGGAGGGCCACAGATTCCCCTTCTTTTCTTTGGACATTTCTCAAAGTAAACGTGGTAGAGCTGGTCTGTAGGCAGAGCAGGCTAAACATTAAGAACTGGCTTTTGATGAAGAGGGAAAGCACTAGACAAGAGTCTAGAAAGAAGCAAGATGTCAGTCAGGCCTGTTGAGAGAAATTAAAGGAGTGTAGTGGGACTTACTTCCATATAAGCAGATATAGCAGGGGTGGGGAACCCTGATCTAGCTTGTGGGCTGGTGGGTGGTTACTTCAAGCCTGCTTTCTTCAGGGATCAGTTGCAGGATCAAGTTCCCCATGGGGAACTTGGTCATGCAGCTGATCTTGCTGCATCTCTAACTCGGTTTTTGGACTACAACTCCCATCATCCCCAGCTAGCAGGACCAGTGGTCAGGGATGATGGGGACTATGGTCCAAAAACAACTGGAGACCCAAGTTTGGAAAGTCCTTCTCTAGCTGCTCCACACCTAATGACACTTGACACCAGGCGTGGGACAAGTGGGCATGGCTTGGGGCAAGTGGCCATTTGGCCTTCTCCAAATTGGGAACTGTGCCAGGCCAAATTTGGCCAGTGGGCTGGAGGTCCCCGTCCCGTCCCCCCCCCCTATATAGGATTATAGCCAAAGTGTTTTGTCCTACTTCCTCAACCACTTCTCTGAAGCAGCACAAAACTGTATTTTCCACATTTCTGTCTTCAGCCGTGACAGAAGCCTCTTTTGCCATTGAGTAGTATGTAAACAAATAAATCCCTATTATGGGTATTGGAGCAACCCTCTCTTTTCTTTACAGGCAGTTCTGCTTTCTGTGCTGAACCTTCTAGTAGAATTCTGTTGACCATTATTCTCATCGTCCACAAAGCACTACTCCTGGAGGCAATGAAGTAGATGAGCACAGAAAGGTTTATTTCAAAAACAATCCACTTTTGAGTTTAGTGAGTGAGTGAAGGAAGGAAGGAAGGAAGGGAAGGACCTTGCCTGTAATGGAACAACCTGCCCACCCTTTTCTCCTTTCTTAAAAGTGTGTTAGCAGATGGGCGGCAGTGGTGGTGGTGGGGGCTGGCTAAAGAGTTCATAAAATCCTATCAGAAAGTCATCTTCACCTAGAACTCAGAAATTTTATAGCTTCTTTTTATGTCTTCCTCCGCTATGGGAGCTAATTTCCTGAGGAATTGCAGGCATTTCCAATTTGTTTGAAAGATCTAGAATCTGTGTGTACATGTTTGAATCAGGAGAGACAACACAGAGGACTGAAGTTAACTCATGCAACAGGTGACCTATGGGAAGGATGAGATTATATTATGGGTTTTGCTGTTGTCCATCTTAAACCGGGGTGTCAAAACAGAGCCGTTTCTTTGCTATAACAAGTGAATAATGCTTTCTTTCTTTTGTAGCCACAAGTCTCACCATATTGCTTATATGCAGAGAAAAGCAAAAAAATTAAAAAATCATGTGCATAACTGCTTTCTCTGTGGAAACTTTGATATTTTGAACGACCCACAGTAAAGAAGCACATCCAGCAGTGCAGTCTGATCTGCTAAATCTCATTATCAGCTGGTTGCACTCTTTGATGAAGATTGTTATACCTTCTCTGCTGGAAAAACTTGTTTTTCTGGTCTCTCTTCCTTCTGAACTAGCTGTTGTCTGTGTTTACTTGATCCTGCCCCATCTTCAAAAAAAGAAGTTGTCTAATTTTGATATTTGTGGTTGACAATCCATACCTTGTGGCATTAAAAGACAGACCTCCGAATGCCAGTTGCTGAGGAACACAAGTATACCACTTGTGGGCACCTGGTTGTCTACTGTGAGAACACATTACTAGATGGACAGATGCAGCAAGGTTCTTCTCGTGTTATATATTTGCATGACCTTAACCTTTAGGCCAAACACACGAGAGCTACTTTGGCAGGGAAACCACAAATCTCAACAAGTGGATCTGAGAGGGCTTGTTAATGGAAGCCGATACATCTTTGGGAGCCACCCATCCTTCCTGGAAAAGGCTCCTTGGGTGTGTTTGCAAGTGGGCAGCTTCGCCAAGTCCCTCAGGATTATTTTCGTCACCACTCTCTTGATGTCACTGGTATTCACTTGGCCAGTCAGGACGTGGGGTAGCTTCCTCATGCCAGGCGCCAACACCTGCTTTCTGACATCCTCAAAAATAACTGGCTGAGACTCCAGGTTCGTCATCAGCATGGACTGCAACTGGGTCTTTTCTCACTCAGGTTCAAGCTCTCCAACGGCTCCTGGCATTGAAATGAATTCCCAGGTGATTATTTCCACCATTTCTCAAACCTACCTGGGGTCTGTGCTGGCATGGATGCATGGGAGGCCTGCATCTTCATAGTTGTGGTGGTAAAAAAAAAAGGGTAAAGGACCCCTTTACCAGTCCAGTCACAGACAACTCTGGGATCACGGAGTTCATCTTACTTTACAGGCCAAGGGAGCTGGCATTTGTCCGCAGACAGTTTTTCCAGGTCATGTGGTCAGCATGACTAAGCCGCTTCTGGTGAACCAGAGCAGTGCACAGAAACACCGTTTACCTTCCCGCCAGAGCAGTACCTATTTCTCTACTTGAACTTTTTGGCATGCTTTTGAACTGCTAGGTTGGCAGGAGCTAGGACTGAGCAACGGGAGCTCACCACGTTGTGCCGATCCGCAAGCCCAAGTGGTTCAGTGGTTTAGACCACAGCACCGCCCGCGACCCGCTAGTTGTGGTGGTAGGCAGTGGCATTGTACATCCAGTGATGCCGGTTGAGCACGTTGAGGTACAACTGGGTGAACATGCCTTTGCCTGGCCCCCCAACGGAAAAGGACCCACTTCCTCCCATCAGCATGTTCAGGGTGGCAAAGGGGATAAAGTCTTCCTCCAGCCCAAGTTTCCCGGCCAATCATGATGTGGGTCAACTCTGAGATGGGGGTGGGCCCCAAACTCACACCTGATATGTCTGTCTCCAGCTTGAGGATCCCTCCTATGTACTGGGCAACAGACCTGTCCAATGCTGAAGCTGTACCGCTTCTCCACATGGGCTCAGCCCAAAGGAGATACCTCCGGGCGCAGTGCACTAGCTGCTCATGCTCAGTCCTGACACCAGCCAACACCATCCTATTGGGTGTGTAGTGATTCCACATGTATGAATAGAGAACCTTCCTATCAATATTTTCTGTGTTCTCCGCCGGGCAGAATCTGTTCAATGCCACTGTGTTTTCACAGAAAGCCGCTACATGAATCATCTCTGTAAGTGGAAGCTCTCAGTTGGGCCTCATGTTCAGGTCCTCCAGCTCAAAGTGGACTGCCATGCACACCATCTCAATCTCCTCATCCGATAATCTGGGTTTTAGCAGTATGTCAGACAGCAGACGGACAACAGTGTCCAGGCCTTTGGAATCGGCTGAAATGGCATACATGGTGGTGTCCCTTGACACCTGACAATCATAGATGTCGCCATGCTGCTCCAAAGTGAGGAGGATCATGTCCTTACTGCCAAACTGAGCTGTAGAAGAAAAGGCAAGCTTTTTGAGAAAGCGTGAAATGCCACTGGTATGTTTTGCTTCATATCTTGAGCCTTAATTTATAAGAATCCCAACTGTGCAGAACTGTCCAAATATGTTCTGAGAAGCCACCTGCATCCTGTTAACCAGGGTGGTCACTTTGGTTTCAAAGTTCTCTTGGCCATCAATGGTGGCAAAGACTAGCTTTGGCACTCCAGGGAGAGGAGCTGCCAGGGGAATGCTGGGATAGCTTCCACCACTGTGCATTTCCTGTATGCAACTAATCCAAACCTCCGTGCGGAGCTCCAGATGCCCTGACCGACCACCTTGGCCGCCATATTGGCTTCTCCTCACGGCAAGAGTGGAGAGGTGTGAGTCACGCAAGGCAAATGTGGATTGGCCAGTTGAGGATTGTGTGGATTGGCCAGTGGCTGGCTTAAGGGGCAGAGCTGAAGTCAGCTGATTCAAGATAGGAGGGAGGAGGTGAGAGTAAAAAGGAAGGGAGAATAAAGTCCCCACTTGACACTTCCAAATCTCTTTCTACAGCTTTTCTAATTTCCAGTAGCAGATCTTTCCCAAATCGCATGCAAGTTAATGGGATGCTAGAAGGACTAGATTGGCTGCCAAGTAATCCCTTCTAGAATACTTCACTCCTAAGGGAAGCATACTTTGAGCCTTCTTTAAAGCTCCATCAGTGTGGAGTAGCTGTAGTTAGGAAAATTGGATAGATTCTTCTCCCACTCACTGGAAGCAAGGCTCCATTCCATTCTCTATTACATTTGTACAATTACCATACGACTGTTGTTGGTTCAGGGTTAGCAGCATGGTACAGGAAGGTGTGGGGAGTTGCTCTCATTGCATCAGAGTTATAATAGTGCACTTGCACCCCAGAATAATTTCTTCTGGGAAGGTCTGGTGGCACAATTTTACTCATGCTCAAGTTCAGATGAACTAACAGCCTTGAGGTCGGAAAGCAATTTTCTCCAGGTCACACTGGGTGGCAGAGGGATGCCTCCTTCTGTAGCCTTTGGCTTGATTAATTGGGGGTTATCTGCACTCCGGAGGAAGCTTACTTTGCAAAAGCTGGCAGTGAAAAGAAGCAGAACCAAATATTTTTTAGTCAAAGCCTTGTTGTCGGCAGGGGTGGGTGGGATCTCTAGGTTTTCTTTTTCAGCACATGTGCTAAAAATGTGTTTTAGGAGATGAGACTGACAGGCAGAGAGCCCATGAAAATTCAAGCCTGAGACCAATCCCCTTTCTCAAAGCAGTCATCCTCCAGTGCAGCTAGGAGAAAGAGAGAGAGAAGTTGGCTAGCCTTTTAAAAATAACTTGCTTTCAATGGGGAATTTCTAGAATACAACAGTTGGAAAGGAGGACCTGCTTCATTCTCCATAAGCGCCAAATTTGGCTAGCATCTGTGTCAAACAGCAGAAAGAACATGCTGTATTGGAGGAGAATAAACAGTGTTTATGCTAATTTCCTATCCGAATTGTTTTGTATCTGACAGAACCCATTAGTCTGAAGAATGAGATAAAGACAGATAATAACAAACTGAGCCAATCACTAGTTGCCTAATCCAATAAAAGTCACCTCCGTCTCCCTTTCAGAATTTTCACTACCAAGCAAAACAAATGCAGTCACTGCTCTCCCTGGCAGACTGCACAGATTAATGTCCTGTACTGGGAGTGATGGAGAAGTGATTCCTTCATTGGCTATAATAATGAACCATAAGCAATAAACATATTATAAAAACTGGACCCACCCAGCACAAAGAACAGCCTGCTTCATTTCCTCCAAACCAATAAATTTCCAATAAACTTACATTTTCCCCTGCGTGAAATGGAAGAGCCACAGGACTGAGTTTTAGTGGATCTAACCATGTTGCATCCTATTTGTCTTTTCTGGCATTTCCCTCCTTAGCTACACCCCTTGCTAAGCACACCTGCCAACTGTGGTCCTATTCATGTGACATAGTCATCACTTCATGACTGGAATGACTTGCATTTGTGAAAGAGCCATCACAAATTAACCAGCACAGATTGAGGTTTCATATCACAGCAGAAAAATAGTATTTCCTACACTGAGGTAGGTTCACATGTTGAGATGCAAATTGAGTGTTGAGTAATTAGTTGGCGTGCATGATGTGTGAACTGATAAACCAGTGGCTTCTATTTGAG
Source organism: Podarcis liolepis (assembly GCF_965112155.1). Taxonomy (NCBI): domain Eukaryota; kingdom Metazoa; phylum Chordata; class Lepidosauria; order Squamata; family Lacertidae; genus Podarcis; species Podarcis liolepis. The sequence goes on along the minus strand of NC_139557.1, from coordinate 64,941,860 downwards.
GAGCATACTGAACTGTTTTCAGCCTCATATTTCAGGACAGAACAAACTAGACAATATATTCTCTCACACAGGGAGAGTACCTGCATAGGGTTAGTACCTGTGTTGTAGTATTTATGTCTACATCATATTTTCATTTCTGTTTTATCTTATTAATTCTGATCCCTATGGCATGTAGCTTGGTTCCCTTGTTTGAGTCAGAGATATTTGCTTAGCAGGAACTATTAAGTAGTGGGTTGACATAGTAGCCGGCACAGCGATTTCTTCAAGTAGCTCTTTTATTAAGATAAGCTGAAATAGAACTGACTGCGAACAGCTCAGCCGGCCTGTATTTATAGGCAGCCGGCTGACAACATTGTAACCACAACAGCTCAGAGTTCCCGCCTAAACTAACTGCCGCGGACCTGAGTGAAAACTACCTACAGACCTGAGTGAAAACTATATACAGTATCCCCCTGCTGGCCCAGGGTGAAACTACACTACATAACACCCCTCCCCACCGAGATAAGGCGTTAGTTACAATCGTAATGGTTTCCTTATATACAGCACTACGCGTAATGGTTCAATTAAGCACAAAAGCATATCGGTTACATTTCCCATACTTAGACCAACAGTGATACCTGTCCAACAACATAGTCCTTTAAATAAGTTGGGCGCTTGGAAACTCTGCCAGACCGCCGGGGACTGGTAGCCAAGTCCGGAGGGCCACACAGTTCTCGCTGAGGCTGTGGTGCGACCCTAGGTGGCGTTGGAACCAACTCCCCTGGATCCGCTGCTGTGGGTGGAGCCTCCGCAAGTGGAGTGGTCTGAGTCTGTTCTGAGACGGCTTGGTTCGGCTCCACGCTGGCAGTTTGCGTGGGAGGTGTAGGTGGGGCCTCGCTCGTACCAGGTGGCACTCGAAGACGGACGTTTGTGGCGACGGCACATAGACCAGCTTAGGCGCAGGGTTGGCGACTTAGACACTACCGAGGTGCCCCCAACTGCGCTTGCGGCTCCAGAAGAGACACGTACAGATGGCGAGGCCCCACCTACACCTCCCACGCAAACTGCCAGCGTGGAGCCGAACCAAGCCGTCTCAGAACAGACTCAGACCACTCCACTTGCGGAGGCTCCACCCACAGCAGCGGATCCAGGGGAGTTGGTTCCAACGCCACCTAGGGTCGCACCACAGCCTCTGGGTTATGTTTACTTTCTGCTTGTGTGGTATACCATGGTCTGGATAGTGTTGGGCATTAGTGGTTTTCTCTTAAGTTGGCACTTGGACTTCTGAACTCCATTTCAAATGGACGGACAGAACTTGCTTCAAAATGGTCTCATGTCCTCTAGAGATATTCACACACCCCAAAGGTGTGTTTTTATGATGGAGTCAACTTGGCTTAACAGTAAATCTACGTCAGGGAACCCTAGTTTTGAGAGGAGGGTTAGGAAAGAATTTTCATGGTCCTCATCAAGCATTCCCAGGAATTATTTTTATAGAAAGCAATGCTATTAAGCCAGTACAAAACCAATAATGTCTGTAGGGCAGACTGGTATGCAGGCTTGGTGTGTGTGTGAGAGAGAGGAGGGTATTTTAGATCAGCCACAACCAATAGAGCAGACATGGTTGTGATATCCAAGGTTGTTCAATAACGAACAGAAGCAAAATCCCTACACCATTCTAACTTCTGGGGGTGAGATGGGGAGAGAATATCAGTTACAGAAATGTGAATGTGTGAAATTGAGGAAATCAGATGAAATTGTAGAAGGCAGAACAAGGTAGGTGTGCCAGTGCTAATGTTTTATGGAAAGAGACAGCAAGTCTTTAAGAGCTATAGGTTCCTCGAAGATCTTTCCATCCTGACAATGCAATAATGGGAAAAGACACATCCTCTTTCCAGAACAATTGTAGCAGTGCTGGCTGGGCATCAAGGATTTCCAAGTGCTCACTGAAAACTCCTAGGCTAGTAAGCGTCATTCCACTAAATGCTGAATTTCCTTTCAATTTTAGGTATTAGAATAGACTACTTTGCTTGATTGAGAAGTTCTAGGAACTGGTTTGGTTCCAGTTATGAAGGCAAGTGAAAATAATAAAATAAATAATTTTTTAAATTTCAAATACTTGTTTCCCAAAGATGGTCCAGAAAGACAGCTTTCCCTTTTCAAGGCAAAATAGGTCCAATATTGCAGTATAATTCATTCCTCTTGTATGCAATAATGACAGAGGAACATACAAGGCATTCCTGGGCCTCTAGATAACACAAAATAGGGACAACTATTTTTCAGGCACAGGTACCAGAGAATAGGGATTGTCCCGATATATTTATATCCATGTCCTCATTTGCCCCTGTCCAAATATGGAGCACAGGGAGCCCATCTGGAGCTGGTTTGAGATCTCCCTGTGCTGGTTCTGCCTTTGGTTGTGTCTTAGACAGCTTGTGTTCAAGAGTAAGTCATAAACACCATCTTCTAATGGTCCCGTGGGCAGTGTTTTGACAAACATCTCCCTCCTACTCAGGGACAACACAGCTCATGCAGCTGCTCCTCTTGCCTCTGGTCTTCTGCTTTTGTCTTTGCCTTTTATTTTATCTGGATTGTTCCCCTTTGCATTTCCCTTGCTATTTGTATAATGAGGGCAGACACTTGGGAAATATCTCCTTGCCTAAGGAGAGCTCTGTATTCCCCAGAAAATGAGACAGTCTATTGCGGCTTAATGTCCCAGGAGGCATATTCTTTTTGTAAATGCTTTCAACAGTCACCATCAACATTGCTCTGCCATGCGCTTCTCCACTTTATTTAATATGCAGAGCTTACCACAGCTGGTTGTGTGCTTTAATTAACACCAGCTGATTTTGATCCTAATATACTAATGAAACAATGCCTTAAAAAAAAAAGCTTTTGAAGTTCACATTTTACCATAGCCATCTAAGTTTGGAACCAGCTATTGTAGTTCCGTTTAGCAAAGTACACTGAGTTAGTTCAAAAATCTCTGAACTACACCTGAAAGTAGTTCCTATAATTTCCAGGTGAACTATATATGAATTAAGTTCATTCTGGGGTAGAACGTTGATTGATTTTTAGTTCATCTTCAAATTCATTCACTTACTGTACATGCGTTGTTTACTCTTTAGACTCTTTTGGCCTTTAAAAATTATAATTGTTGGGGGAACTTAATTAAACAGTTCACATTCCATTGTGTGTATGTTTTGATGTTTCCTCAGGCTTTTAAAGAATATTTTAAACTTCAACACAGCAGCTTGTAACATTCTGAATGCTGGGGGGAAATGCCAATGATCTTTTGGATGAACTGTGAACTAAACATGTTCATTTTGCAAAGGGGTGAATATGAACTAGAATTAGTTCCTTCTTTGATACCTTGAACTAGAATTATGTAGTTATTTTTAAAAATGAACTTTCCAAGCTCTGGGCATAACTGACTGAACTGTTCAGAAAGGTAAAAAAGTTAATGTACTTTCCATGAGCTTAAAACTGGAAATTTAGTATCTACATAGGCCCATTACTAGAAAATTTTGAAAAGGTAACATTCACACAAATAAATGGAAGAAAGAATGCCCTCAAATGGTTTTGATACTTTCACATTACCTAGACAGCTAAAACTTTGTACACATTTACCTCATAATAGTTGATGTGTTTGTTCTTCAGTGAGATCAGCAAAGGTATTTTCATATTAGCTCGACAGCTGAAAACACTTAATGGTCTATCTCATGGGCTTACCTCATAATAAAAGTCAACACTCTAGTATAAAGCCATCCAAGTCGACTTTGATAACAGCCAGAAATGAGTATCCATAGTTAGAATTACACAGAAACATGGCTTCAAGCCAGATATGCACGCACATACAGTGATAGGCTCTGCACAGTGTCCATGGTTGAACACTGTGAGGCAAAGCAGGTCCATGGCTCACAGGTTAAGAACACCTGCTCTAAGGCAAGCACAGGGTACAACTTCCAGCATTCATGCTAGCCAGGGCCACACACACACACACCAGGAGGCTTATTTTGATCAGAATTGAGTACACACTTCTGGTAAATGAGCCACCGTAGAAGCAAGAGGGCTGTGAAAATTTGGGTCCAGGGCCTTTCAGATTCATCCACCCATGCACTATCTGAAACCAATGGGGTGCATTTGTTGCCATATGTGATTTTTTTTTCAGCTCTCCTACCTCACTGTTCATTCTCCTTGCTGTTCCCAGAGTGTATGAAATCACTTTGAAGTCAACTGTATGCCTATGCAGAGGGGGCTGCAGCTGATGGTTCTCTGATCTTGCAATATTTTGTAATCTTTCTAGAAGTCCTTTAAGGTTTCTTTCTTTCTTTTTCTATTTAGTTTTAGGTCCTGTGATTTAAAGCAGCTTTGTCAAGGGTTGGGCCAATATGTAGTAACCATGGAAATCTAGACAATATGAAAGTGGCAAAGAGCCACCGTCTCTTTATCCTCCCTATAAGTCCTGTGTCAAATGGAACTCAGCCAGCCCAGAGCTAATCAAGGAGTCAGAGAGTTTCCCAAAACCAAAGAGTTTCAATAGTGAGGTATGCAGAGGGTGAACCGAGGACACATTTTGCAGCTGAACTTCTGAGTTTCGTAGGCTTCTTTCGTTTATTTAATTTTTGGGTCAGTTTAAGCCAGATTCTGAATGTTAATGTCGTTGTTTTGTGTGTGAAGTATGTGCTCTGTGTGCCAGACCACATGCCCTGGAACCAGTAACTCATAAAAATGTCTTCCATTTTAAAGGTAATGTCAGTTATTCTGTAAATGGTGATGCTTAAAAGAGCTTCAGGCTGCTCCTATTACCTCAGAGAAGGTAAAGATGATGAGGACTGATCCTGGATAACCACATATCATAGGGTGAAACAACTTGATAGACAGTTTTTAGTTATTTCTCTGGCCACCTGCAATCCTTTCACCACCTGCTCCTTGAAATCCACATCCCCAAGGCTTAGGAATTTCTTTTCCTAATTCAGTAGCTGAACAGACCTTGCCTTAACTTCCTTCACAATGTAGGGCTCCCCCCCCCCTTTGCAGTTTAACTGTTAGCTTTAACTACCCTCAAGTTCTTCTCCTTAAAACAATTTCTCCCTGGTTTCCACGACAACTGCTCAGGCTTTTTGGTTATTCATATTATTCTGTCAGGCTAGCATTTGAATATTTTAAGCTATCAGTCAGAAGCATCGTGGGAAATGAAACATTTAAACCTTTATATCCCTATTAAGAGCTTTCCAGATGATAATGCTTCCCCATTCCTGTAGCACAAAATATCTATTAGCCCATGTCCAGCACCAGGGGGGTGACAACTCCTGTGGGTTGGGGATTCCTAAGTCTTGCTGAAGGGGGAGAGCTGCTCTTGTGTCAACCATCTTTGGGGAGGGAGGGATGAGAAACACCCCAAAACATTCAAAGGTTTGTGTTCCAGCACTAGAGAGAGTGCCAGAACACAGAACAAAAATGAAAGATTTAGGAAATGGAGGGGCATTGTTGTAAAGAGAGATGGAAGCCTTTCTTGTGTTCAGCACTTTCTGATTTTTAAAAGGCAACATGAACACTGCTAATGCTGGATGATAAAAGATCCCCCCCCCTAATAAAACCACAGTACTGTTTGGTGACTTTTAGGAGGGGCTGGGAGGCGAGGTCCAAGCTTCCATCCAAATGGCCCGCCACTTCTCTTTTTATTTGTTTTATTTGCTTTTCGTCCAAATTTCTATAGTGGTTTAAAACATTTAAGGCAACAACAAAAAGCTCTAAAAATGATAACATAAACCAAAAACAACAGTGCAGCAATCCTAATAAAAACAGGGTCAGCACAACGGTTCATTCCCCAAAGGCTGACTGAAGCAAGTTTGTACTTGTCTGTAAAAATTGGGTACACAAATACATAGATTTAGATAAACGCACACAAAATGCATATTAATTTCCACGCATACAGGGTTGTTGGTTGTAGTTTAAAAAAAACAACCACCCCACAATGTATGTGGAAATGGGGAGAACCCAACTTAAGACTGAATAAATGAGAAACTGATAGAAACCAAAAGCAACAGATTCACCTCCCCCTCCCCAGGGGGCTATCTGGAATGCAGAAATTGAGGGTGGGGGTTAAGCATCTATTTTTGTGCCACTTCTCTGCTTTAAATTCCCCTCTTGCAAAGCTGTTTTTCTTCTTAAGACTGGCCTGGGGCCCAAGTTCCATGGGGCTTATTCCCAGGTGTTTGCAGAAAGGACGGCAGCTGTAGCCATGACCAAATTTAGTTAGATTATATCATGTATATATTTTACAGAGCATGTCCTGATTTTTCATTTAATTAAATATTCAGCAAAAAGGAGCAATTACCATAGCAACATTTTCCTTCCAAAACCCATAATGGGAGACCATGCAGCTGAAATTGCATACCACACACTTAAAACTTGCAGATTTGCACACTGCAAACATCAGAATTTCCACATGCAAGAGGAAGTCATTTAAGCAATTTGCACATTCTCATACTTTTGTAATACTCTATTATCTCATAAATAAAGAGACCTTCCTTTGTTCAGCTGGGTTCATCTCCATCCCACTGAAGTGTTGGCAGTGGTTCATGCCACCTCCAGATCTCTAGCTATAAATTCCTGACAGTAATCCCACGCTATGCAAATGTATAAACTGAAAATCCACTTTATATTATTTTTAAGCACAGTCCTTGGAACGGAACAGTACAAGTAAAATTGCTAAAGGGGGAGACACACATTCTCCACTGCTTGAATAGCAATCATTCAGTTTCATGAAGTTTCGTGTATGTTAACATTCAAGCTAAGGTTAAATATGTGTACATTTTGGAAAGCTGGTAGGTTTCTAAGGACTGAAAACGAAACAGAATGACAATAGTACTTTGAGGACATCACAGTTGCAAATGGATTGGTTGGTTTAGTGCCCACACAGTGTCTCTGTCACTAGATGAATCCCTGTATGAATGACACTTGAAGGACACCACCTTTCCCCATCTAAGTGGAGCAGCTAGGTATGGCCAATGTTATTTGAAAGTCCTGGAGGCAGGTGGACCTTTGAGTGGCAAGAAGCATGTAGAGAATGTGAAAGAAATTGGATTTATGTGTAGTGATGGGGCATTTGGGCAGGCAACTGTGTAGGATGCAGATTTTGGAATTTCTCAAGATGTCATTAGCCGGTGCACTGCATTGTGTGGCATGGATAAATTTATCAAAATAACAAAAAAGCCCATTAAATCTCATCTCCCAAATCTCTAGTTTTGCTGTCCTTTTCTAAGCCTTTTCTAGCTCCGCGATATTCTTTTCTCTTTATTTTAAGTGAGACAACCAGGACTCTGCAATGGATTCCAAATGCAATCGCACCATAGATTGGTATGGTAGCATTATGATCCTGGTAGTTTTATTTTCAGTTCTGCTCCTAATGCTCCCTAATGTGGAATTTGGTGTGGGGCGACATCCACAACAGCATGAAGAACTGGATAAAATTGCCTCCCCTTCTTTCATGTTAGAGAACACCTCTGCTGGATTAAAAGCTATTCAGCGAGCAGAATGGCAGCAATGCATGTCACCCATGGGTAGCTGGAAGCTTTTTCTGATAGATGTGAATAGAACCAACATTGGTGAAGGAGGGTATGTCAGGGTTTTGTTCTTAAAAGATGTGCAGCCGGGGGGCGGATACAGTCTGTGGATCATGGATAATCCAACACTGCCCTAAAAGATCTGATATGGGCAGTGCTATTTTTCTAGAAAAAGAGGTGCCGGAACTCACTATGAACACCTCCCTTGTTCTCTTATAATGGCAATGGCGCCCACCTGAGAGGCACCAGAACTTTTTTTCCAGCTGAAAAAAGCCCTGGCTATGGCAGCAGTGAACTTAAGTGTTGGGTGTAATGCAGTGTTTCATGCTGTACCTCCACCTGTGTTCAACCTGTGTATTTATAAAGATAAACACTCGGATTGTGAAATGCCAGTGAGCCTCAGCGATCTTGCTCCAATGGAAACCGTTTCCTAAACAATCCTAATGAAAGGAGGAGACTAAGAAAGGCTCTGGGTGACTGGCCAAAGTGAAGGTAGGTGATGTTGACCAGAGACATAGAAGCTTTGGGTTATACTGCTAAAAATGTCTCAGGACTGCTGAAACAGCATGCATTTGAGCAAGTGGTGGCCAGCCAATTCAGCTGGAACGGCCTCCCCACTAAATATGGACAGGGCCGTTTCATTCTTTCCCTAACATATGAATCAATAACAAGCAATGGCAGGGGACAAATATTCACAGACAAGTTACAGGTGAATTAAAAACTGTGTAGGATGCAAAAAAGAAATACTTTATCCAGCCCTGTTAAAGCACTCAAGTTGCACATTCAGGACTTTAACCTAGCATGCTTTGACCATCAAAGCTGTTGTTCACACCGACAGATCAATATTGTGCAGGAATGATTGTATGAATTCTAAGTGTGATTAAAGTCCCCTCCTTCTTCTGCAGGGACCGGCTGCAGACTGACATTCAAATCAACTTGGCACAGCAAGTCTGCAGGGATACATTTGTGTGGTGTTAAATTGGCCTTTGGTGTTGTGCACTTTCTGCTGTTCCAGACCCTCCTGCCTGGTGTAATAGCTCCGTGGAATAAATGCAGTACTCATGAAAGAGAGAGACAAAGATTGCAATATTAAAAAGAGAGCTTGCAGCATGTTCCTTAGCCGCAGCTGAAATGGGAGATGTACAAACCAACTAATCAAACACTGGCATAGCTGTCGGCTTCTCTGCCCCACCCCCACCGCCCTGCAATGCACCAGGCAAACCACCTGCCTTTTAAAATAGTTTACAAGCACAACGCGAACCTTCAAGTGTTCATCTGTTCATTCACCACCTTTAATCTTGCCGATTGCTGATGTTGTTTTTACTTGTTTTAGCAGTGAGCTTTTTATAATGAATGGCAGGTTATGAATGCTTAACTAAGCAATTCAAAGTGTGGGTGGGGGAACTGTATTTTCCTATGTCCTGCTGGATTTGTAGTCCTAGAGCAAAAAAAAGCTGGCAGGAGGGCTGAGGAGTTCACTCTGTTCTCAGAGATTTTTGAAGTTTTGTTCCCATTGGATCTGTCCCCCGCCCCCCTCCAGCAAGCCTCCTTTTCTACCTGACACTGGAACTTCCACTTCAGAGGATCACTGGTTGAAGATCCTTCCAGACCCTCATGATGGGGATTTATAAGGCTAGATCACTCCCTCAGCAGGCAAAGCTCTTTCTCTACTCCTTTACAGGGAATATAGGATCGCAACTTTAAATAAATAAGTATTCATGCAGGGGGCAACATGTATTTTTTTTAAAAAAAATCAGTTCTACCTCCTCCAACCCACTTTGGATTGCACTGTTAAACATTTATGCCCAACCTTTTCCTCACAACTGGGGACCAGCTTAAAGGATTGCCTCGTTCCCTTTGTGCTTACTTGACAGCTTCTTTCTGCAGAACTTGTATTTCTATAGGTGCCATATAGTGTTTGTTCCACATCTGTGAGGAGTTTATTTGTTAGTGTGGCAGCATTTACGCTTTGTGACTCCCTGTTGGAAGTGCAACATTCCATGTGGAACTTAAGTGTTAACTCTTAAAATCAGATAGCCAAGAGGGGGGCAGATGGAGGTGCTGCTTAGCAACCAGGGTGTGTGTGCCCTGATTGGATGTAGCTCTGAGAGGTTTCTTCCTCTGTACATTTGGTTGAATGTCTCCCTGCTAGGGAGGATATTCCCTGAAAGAGGTCAAGACCTCTCCTTTTCTTTCTCCTCAAATTATACATGTTTTGTTCAGTTTCCTCAGTAAAGTGTTATCAGGACCCTTTTCCTCTCTGGACTCCATCTGTGTTATTTAAGAGACTTTGCTAACATATTCTATCCACTCTGCCACTTCTCATTTCAAGGAAGGAAAATGAACCTCAAAACCATATTTCTCCAATGAAAACAAACGGTTTCAACTGAGGATATCAGAGAATTCAACTGAAAACAGAAGCAGGGATGGAAATTGCTGGTGTTCGTTTACTTGTCCCATGTCCAGAACAGATATCAACCCAGCAAATACTATTGATGTTTTTTGTTGCTGTAGCTTTCAGTCCACAAACGATATGTAATTGATTGCTTTTCTCCCCTTCCTCTATTTGCATTGCATTTCCTTTGCAGTGAAATGAATGGGGCAGAATAATGTAATGACAACATAACTTACACAATTTATGTAATCAATTACATAAATTATGGAAGTTATATAATTTAGCCACAGAGGACAGAGACACAAAAAGCAGTTTTGGGCAGAATATGAATTGTAGTGGAACAGAAACAGGGCTGCATGAGATGAATACAGAACAAAACGTGATGTCTTCTTACACCTCTAGTTTTAACTTTGTGCCACAGTCAAGATGCCCTTGAAATGTTAAGCTAGTTTTGAAGGAGGTGCTTTCCCATGGGTTCCTCTGATGCCTCTAGTTCAAAGACCCACAAACACATGGGAAGGGTACTGCATGTGTGGCAGCAAGATCTTTTAAGTCATAAAGGACGGTTGTGGGAAGCACAGACAGAAAGCACCCCTGAGGGCACGACTGTCATATTTAAAACACACCACAACTGAGAAGTTTTCCAATCTTCCTGCCATCTCAGATGCTCTGAAGACAAATGCTTGCTTCAAGAACAGTTTAGCGGCAGTTAAACACTAAATAAATTTGATTGGAAACTCACCAAGGCGACTGCATTGCTGATCTTCAGCAGTCATGATCTCTGCTGCTAAGAGTGTTCCACAAAGCTCTGGCATCTGCTTGAAACAATGTCATCACTGCAACTCTTATCTAGGATGGTGGTTTCTCACTAGGATGACACATCAACATGACACAGCCCAAGAAATCAGTGTTGTGCTAAGAAAGATGAGCAATGAATTATTGTGAAGGGAAGATAAATGGGCAGCATGTAACTGAGGAACTACTTGACAACAAGGTAGCTGATGATATGGAGATATATAGTGCAAAAGGCTTTCTGGGTAGCCATAAATTGATAAAACTGGAATTACAGGATAAATTCACACTTGCAAAGCACATTTAGGGCTAGCTGATTCACTTCTCTTATGTGGATTTTAAGACGTTATGCATGCGGCGAATATTTTTTCTTCTACCAAGCCTTAGAGATGCTTGTCTGCATATGCTTTCTGCCTGTAACAAGATTTATATATAACCTGGAGGATGCTGTGAGCTGATCTAGATTTAGATGCAAATCTTTAGATATATCAGCTTTGATTTCGGTGCTGGGAGTTTGTGTAGGTGGCCTTAAAGGAACTTCCAGCTCTATGGTTTCATTCTACCAATAGGAAAATGCATACTATTCATCCTACATATTAGCATAGCATATTACAGAGAGGTGCCTTAACCATAAATATTTCTCACTAGCTTTTGAAAAAAGGTAAATTTATTATGTTGGGTGTTGTGTTGGTACGCGGTTGAGACTTTACTGTGTGGGTTTTACCAGCCAATTGTCATTGTAAACACACTGCATGTTTGGAACACATCATCACTATGATGTCAGTCTGGTGCTTTGAGTTCAGGTTCAGCATGTGACCATCTAACGAGTTTTCATATTACAAAGGTAGCATCAAAATCCCCAGAACACAGGGGAGAAATTCATGTGGTTTGACCCACCCTCTTGGAAACTGGGGTAGGAAACAGCTGCAGCTGGGACCACCTCCCATAAGGCCTCGGGCCTCTGACATTAACTTTGTGGCAGAGGAAGGAACCACACTGCAGCAACTCCCTGACCACAAAAGGTAACCAGCGAATGAGACTCAAGGAAGCATGCCTAATGCCAAAAGTAGAAGGCTACGCTAGCCACCGCAGGCAGAAAGAATGTAAACTGCTCTGCAATGCTTCAGTATTATAAGTTCTTTTATTATTATTTGCCATTTGTGCAGCGAGTAAAGTACAAAGGCCAGCATCCAGTGTTTAACGAATAAAAGGTCAATGAGAAACACAGACCTAGACTGCAGACATGCAAGTCCCAACAGCAAAGAATGAGTTATGCGAGCCTTGCCACGCAAAAGCACTCAAATACTATTAACAAAACGGCACAGACCTTTTTTTTTTTTACCAACCTGAACTTCACATTGTTGACAATGAAGCCTCAATTTACATTGCACCACTCGTGTTGAAAAATCTTGTACTAAACTTTCAAGCATTGTCTATAAATATTTCCTCAAAGAGATATGTAGCCAAAGTGAGGCCTTTCAGCCTTTTTGGTGCATTTGCTTCTGGCAACTACATTTTTAAAAAGCTTTCCAGAGGTAGAGAGGATCTTTATTTATTTCTGCTCAGGAGAGCCTCTCTTACCAACTACATTTGAAGCTGCAATTCTATACCCATTTACCCGAGAGGAAACACTGCCTGAACTCCCAAAGTGTTGACTTCTGTCTGCAGATGTATAGGATTATGCTCTAAATTCCTCTTCTGTCGGGAGACGGATATAGAATCATAGAATTGTAGAGCTGGAAGGGGGACCCCAAGTCCAATCCCCTGCAATGCAGGAATCTTAACTAAAGCATATATGAGATGGCCACCCAACCTCTGTATAAAAACCTCCAAGGAAGGAGAGTCCACCACCTCCCGAGTGAGTACACCCCACTGTCAAAGACCTCTTACTGTAAGAACTCTGCCTGATGTTTAGCTGGAGTCTTTCTTCCTAGTATACTCTGTGAAAAGCGTTGACCAGTGGAAGGTTTTAGGGGCAGATGCAGCTCATGGAACAGTTTTGTTAGTGAGCTCTCGCTCCGCCAAGCTGTAATGAAAGCGTGGTAAAGATTTTCCCATACAGTTGTAAGGAAAATAAATTTGTTTTCAAAAATGATGTGAGATATGCACTTCACACTCTTGCTCTCCGGGGTTTGCATGAATGCCCTGTGTCCACGACCCAGAGTTGTAAAAAGTCCTTACTGTTACTTTAGAATAACTTTATTGCAGAACCTGACCACTTGAGGAGTCCACTTCTGCCCCCCAGACCTCTATTTAGAACAGAGGTGGCCAGTTTTGTGGTTTGCAAAGTGCAGGAGGCCAGATTAGCAATTTTCTGCTCCCCAATGGTGTTACTAAAAATGGATATTCCACAATTTTTTGTGACATCTACTATTTGGCTAAATGAAAAACTAAGCCTGACAATATTCTCTCCAAGCCGTGAAGCCTTTCCTGCTCAATAGATGTAGACCACTCCCAGACCCTAGACCACTGACTAGGGCTGGTGACCCCTGAGACTACGGTGGTTGGACATCCTGCTTCTGTGACGCAAGGGGTCTTGGGCATGCTTTGCAGATTGCATGCTACTTCACTGGCTCCGATTTGCTCCCCCAAGTGATCCTGAGCTGTTTGTGCAGTTGGACTGGCTCTGACTCAGCCACTCCTCTTACGCGATGCTCTCCTATTCCAATCCTACCATTCACCAATCCCTGTCTTCCTCATTTACTGTAAAATTTAAGTCCAGTGCCAAATAAATATTAAATAAAAGGAGTCCATCTCGTCATTGCTCCTGGAAGGAGTATGATGAAGTTCTACCATTTCCTCTTGATGTGAAGAAAACCAGGTGGTGCTTTTAAGATGTACCTGAAAACACCTGAGCAGCAAGAACTTTTTTGAATGAAGGGAGACTATTCTTGTTTTTTATTGATGTGGTTTTGTACTTTAGCAGCACTGAGTTAAATCAGTTTGTTTTAACAATTTTATAGCCCTAGTTGACCGCCATTGTCCCAAACACTTCTTGTCCGTGTTATGATGATTAAAATTCCACAGAACTCTCTGATTTGTTAATTCCACAGAACTCTCTGATTCAAAATATTTGCATGTGTGTGTTAGGTTTTCCACTCTTTTGAAGACGTGGCTTTATGATACAGCTAGATATGCAAACAATTTCCCCACTGTTTTCCAAATCAGAGACAGAGCAGACTTCAATAATGCTGCCACAGGAAAGACACTTAACATAGTAACATACATAATTACATGTGTAGAAGAGTCGTGGAGAAATGTATCATATATAGTGTTATGGGCAGAGGCAGGTATCAGGAAGGAGTGGGACAATAAATCAATATCCCTTTTCTTTTTTAAGAGAAAATAAAAGTATCCTGGATGCACTGTTCATGTAAATGGCCAATATCTTGACACTGAGATGTCTTCTGTGTAGCAGCAAATCTTGTTTTCCTCTTTCATGTTCAGTCCAATTTAGGCTTTTCTTTTCCTTCTTCCATACCTGAGCACAAACAGAAAACAACTTCTGAAACGCCTGAGGAAATCGGAAGGCACTGCATCCTTATGCATCTTCTGCAAAATTTTGGGAGGAATTTAATGTTGTACATCCTAAGGTGATCATTCTGTCAGAGTATAAGCATTTGGGTTTGCCAAGCAGAATGATTCCCCCTCCCTCCATGCCCTGTTCCAAGGCTTCTCCTCACCCACCCCCAGGCCAATTTTGGACTGTGTGCAAGGCAGTGGGGAGGGAAAGAGCCCCATTGTGCAGATCTGCTGCTGCTGAGACTCATCTGCCAAACCCTGCCCTTTCTTTCTTCTTTGGTGCCTTCCCAATGCATGATAATAGGAACCAGAATGCTGACAAAATGGGGCCAGACTAACCAAATAATCTGCAACCATACTGGCTTTTTGCTGTTAAATAATAGCTTGCCTGATATATTTCTTCCACATTTGAAGCTCCTCCGCCTCGTTCCTGGTGAAGATCATTCTTCATGATGTCTATTTACTTATGAGCATGTATTGTATTCATGGTTACAAAACAATGTCTATGCTGGGATAAGCAACAAAATATTTGAGGTTCTCCAAGTCATATTATTAACTGCTGATGGGTAGGTTTGGGGGCATCCTTTTAAAGCCATTAACTGTAATATGCATTTATGCCCACACAAAAATGTCCAGATTCTTATACCAGCTGTCTGTGACACCAGTCTACAGTCAGCCTTGATTTCAAAGACCTCAAACACACCAATAACTTGGATCTGTAACTGTAACAATATATCTGTATTAGCTCATTATAATGAGACCCATGAATTAAAATGCTGCAAGCAGCTTGGAAGGTTCAGCTGTTGCCTGAGTAGTATTCCATTGGTCGATTTCTTGCAGTTAATCCTAGCAATGGTTACTCAGAAGTAAATCCCAACGATTTCAAGGGGCTTATTCCCAGTAAGGCCCCATCCCGCTATGCGGCCATAGTATAGAGACTTAACTCCACTAAGACTTCCATCCTTTAGATTCAGTGGGACTTATTTCAGAGCAGACCTGCAGTTGGTATGTACTAACTTGGCTGTGGCGGTCTTAGCTTTTGGATTGCCAACATTTTGCGAGGTTTATTGATTTCAATAAAACATCCCAAAGTGATAAAGGATCATTGCCCCAGTCTCTCCTTCCTTACCAAAATTATACAAATAATTTTGCTTCTAGAGGTGCAGTTCTGAGGTGCCCATCTTCTGCCCATTCTCTACTACTAGAGACACAGCCCTCCTTCCCCTTTCAAATCTGATGGCACAATCTTCTCTAAGTTCAGCAATACCCACACAAATGCCTCGACTCTGTGAGGGGGAAGGGGTCCTTCTGATCTTGCTCCACTTCTGCCCAATCTCAGAGACATCAGAAGTTAACTTTCCTACACAACAATTTTTTTAATGACCTCCCCCTCCCCCCCAAATGTTATTAGTATGGTAGGTGCACAGGTGTCTCTGGGTGCATTTGGCCTTTAATATTAATTTTATTTTAAAGTAATGTGGCCAAAGAAAACCCACAATCCATAGAGGAACATTGAAGCACAGCAAGGACAAAACATAGCCTGGAAATAGTCACCAGGTTGTTGTTTTTTTCAGAGAGCTGAAGACACTTTGAAAGAAGGATCACTGCTTCTGGAGTGTACTACTCATTTTTGCTGGAGATAGAACCAACAGTTCTTACTGTTCCAAAACCTGCAAAACCTATTTAACCGTCAGGCAAAATAAAGAGTGCGAAAATCATGGGAAGCAAAACCTCACTCAAAACCACTTTCTTTAAAATGGTTCTTTAAAAAGGATTCTTTATAACTATTGCCTGGTTCCAGCCTTCAAAAACCAAAATCAATTCCCAGAAACAACCAGAACAGAACAAAACCCCACCACAGATTCAATATATTGTAAACTGTAGGTGCGATAGAGGGAAATGTGGCAAGCAGTAAACATGTCGCTAGCTGCTCAAATGCTGAAGTCACCACAGGAACCAGAGACAGCAGATGATAACGGGTTAAAAAAAAAAATGCAAATTTTCCCTGTCTTATTTTCCTTAAGCAAAATCTGCAGGCAGCAACACTTACCTCATCTATGAAAAAGATCCAGGTATTGTCAACAGCATCCTTTACTGTGTTTCTCGTTCTTTTTGAGCAATCCAGGCAGTGAAAGCCCAGCATAAGTAACTTGGAAGGCACAGAGAAGGGGGCTTGGATGGGGCTGAGAGAGGTGCTGCCTGCTTGTGTGTCCATGCGCTTGTTCAGGTGTGTGTGGGGGGGGGGTGCAGGTTCTGTTGAACCCCCTTGGGATTTGCCATGTGCAGGAATTGAACTCACAGTGTAACTCATTCATGGCCATTGATTGTGTTTTTCTGGCAATGGAAACATTCATCTCTTTCAAATGCTTGTTCCTGGGCAAAGTTCTATTCTTAGCTTCTGGCAAAAGTTTTGTTCTTTTGTCTGTTTAGCTAATTTGGACCAAACCACCCTGCCAAACACCTCCGATCTATTCTGAAAGTGTTTCTTTTGGAAGTTTCCAGTGCTGCTGCATATCCCAAAACAGAAATTTCTTATCTTTCTTTTCAATAGGACAGGGGTCTAGAGGGTGGGCAGAGATGAGAAGGAACCTCTCAAAAGGAAACCTGACCATAAATCACAGTACTTTTCAAATGGAAAATCTGCTTGGCTCAGATTTCTTACCATGAGCTTCTTTGAAAAACACACCCATATCTGTCCAAATTACAGCAGAGGGGCAAAAGCGTCTGGTAGTGGCGATTTTGTTGAAAGACAGAGTAATGAAGCAATTTGGTTTGGATATCGCCAATAGTCTACATACAATGGGCTGGGTGTTGCTGACAAACCAAAAATAATTGGATAGTCAGTCAAAGGTTTAAGAAAACAAAACAATGGCTCAGCTCCAGAAACGCATCTTGGCTTTGGATCCTGTGATGATGCCAATTCTGGTCTCCTGTGTCCTCTCTGCTGCTGGAGGAAACTTTTCCAGTGGTTTCAAGCTGTAGTGTTTCATTTTTCTTCATAAAAGAGCCTCTATCCTTTCTTGAGAAGCATTTTACTGCTGATGGATCAAATACCCTGGCAGAATTTATGTTATCTTCAGACCTGTGGGCTGACTCTGGCCCATAGAATGGGAAGATTTTTCTTTGCCTACCATGTTTGTGGTTTAGTTTGGAAAAAGTAACTGCAAATTATTTTGTCAGTAGTCGTGTGTGTGGTTTTTTTAAAAAATGTAACTCTTAAAGGAAGAGAGGGGGAAACCTTTCAGACTTGTAAATGCCTTTTTCTTTCCACCCCAACCTTTATTATAGGATGGCATAAGCTCATTGTATAATTTTGTGATATGTGGTGTACTTGTCAAACCTTTTTAAGAACATCCAATTTAGACATTATCTGGATCACAACAGGCACATCCTTAATCACCTTTGCAGAACTTATTGAGACTAGGAGTATCACCCAATGGTGTTGTTTCATTCATGGAATGATCTTTGATCCAGAAGAGGCTTCCATGAATAGAAGTGGTTGCGGAAGGTGATTTTTGCTAATTCCCCCTTTAACTCACTAGTAATTTCTGGATTTATGTACTTATTTGTTGTCATTTGATGCTCTCAGCTAAATGTCCAAAACCAGGCAATGATAATCACACCCACACCCAGCCTCAAATTAAGCCCAAATGTACATCAATGCATGAGTGTGCAAGCAACTTCATGTACTGATTTCAATGCAATCAGTTTGCGTGGAAAGGTGTTTGCATGAAACTGCAGCAATGGGAAATAACTGAATGCTACCAGATTAGATTGAAATGGCAGAAAATTTATGGGGTTTTTTTTCTGACCAAGTCACATTGTATGGAATAACCACCAAGTGACAGGATTTAAACACATGAAAAAGACATGGTGGAGTCACTCTCAGAGAACTTTACAATGTCCATGGCAATATGTGAATCAGCCCTTGTTTCATAGTTACATCAGTGCTTCTCAAAATAATACTCACATTTTTGTGTATCCCAGATGCAGTTGTTTAGGATCTCACCCAGCAAGTAGAAGATGTTAATTATTGCAGTTACAGTAGCAAAGAAGATAATTTTAGCACCTGAGCCAAGGTACTCCAAGAGAGGGTACACCCAAACACCTGTTACATGATAAATCCAACAGACCCTAATATAAATACAGAGAGAAATCAGAAGTTTTCTTTAAATAAATAAAATTATACAATAACAAGAACTTTTTTTTCTATGAGCAGAATCCTATGCCTATTCAGAAGTAAACTCTATTGATTATGTTTAGTTGTCTCGTGAGATTTTGGTATACATCTACGAAACACCCACCCACCATTTTTGAATGGTTTTGAAGAAAAGATATAAATGTGGCTTACCATTATGCAAATGGCAACTGGGCTGTAGTGTTAATAACACTAAGAATGGGTTGGAGCCAAAGGCTCCTTTCTTCTGACCGATGGATTCTTGCTGCAATGGATGGATTCCCCCCGCCCCCCCAAAAAGAAGAAGGAAACCTTTGGCCTCAACCCAGCATTTGCAACTATTGTAACACTTTTTGATTCCTAATTGTTATTTATGATTAATCGTTAGATACAGATAGCCATAAGCCTAGGTGTATTCAGCGTTGCAACGTATCTGTCTATTTATATGCTGTGCTTGTCTTCTGTGGATTTGCTGTTGGTCACACAGGCAAGTTTTCCACAATGCTCAAATCACAATTCTCTCTCACTTTTTAGTCAGGACATCGGCATTCACTGCTAGTGTGGAAGCTCCTTGGTGCATTTGTCTGATGTTCCAATGGGCTGCCTCTGTTGTCACAACCCCTAATTCTGTTTGCTGCTTACCTGGACGTAATCTAGTCATTTTGTTTCCAGCAGCCCAAATGGTGTAAATGTGCCTATTTCTGCTGACTGCTATATGCTTAGGACATGCCCCAAAGATCTCTGAAGACTGCAATTGCAGCACATATGTCAAGGAAGTCTTGCACAAAACCTTTATATGGTTTTTCTTAAAGATATACTGCAAGCCCCTGAAAAAACCAAATCTAAGCTGGAGGCCTCTGTTCATGCCTTAGAGTAAAAATAAAAACATGGCACCATCAGATCATCTCTCCCATATCGCATGCAGCTCTATCCTAATTATAATAAAAGCCAATATTAAAAAGTAGAGAAAAAAGAGTACTGCTCTCTGATTTGAGGGCATAGTGTGAGAGATTGTAGTGGACTAATAAATTCCCCTAGTCATTTCAGTCCTGAAAGGCTTATAAAGTGGGGGGGGGGGGAGTTTATGACAGTAAACCAGGTAGGGTTCCTTGGGAAGAGGATGCAATGAAGGTGCCACTACAGAGAAAGCTCTGTCCTTGTAGCAACAAGCTTAATTTAAGGAGGCAGAGGCATGGGAAGCAGGATCTCACCTGATTACATGAACAGATGAGGAGACTTATGGGGAAGAAGTTACTCCCTAAAATGTACCATAAGTATCTATTATGGGTGCATATCCTAGAAACCTTTATAGAAGCAAGCTGGAACCAGACAAAACATGCACATATGTAGATTCTTTTCAATCTCTCTTTCAGTTTATTGATGATTAGTAGGAGATTCCATTGCCAGTGTGGGAAAGTAAAAAAGAAGGAATAAACAAGCTTGGGAAACCATGACACTTTGGGGGCAGAAAGAGAGGAGGGAGCAGGAAGCATGAATCAGGATTTGATTCACAGGCTTTACATGTATCAGTACAGGAGCAAAGACAGGGGCTGGATCTACACTCACCTTTTAAATGTTATTAGAACAATATTTTTAAAATACCATCAAGGCTGAAAGTCCCATTCCACAAGGTCTACCTGTATTTGGAAGGGGGTTACTCTGCAGCGCCCTCTGGTGTCACACTTTAATAACGTATTATTAACATTAAAAAAGAATGCCGTGTGGCTATATGGTTATCAGAACCACTCCATAACACTTTTTTAGCATTAAAAACCATGAGTGTAGATCCACTCAGGATTAAGAACAAGAGCTTGTCCCACAAGACCATGACTAGCCCAAGGATCCCTACACTACACCATTGGGATTCCCGCAGCATGGTAATTGCAAAGCAAGTTTTCCATTTAGGTTTTGCATGCTTGACCCCAGAGCAACTGAACAAGCAAATGGAAAGTAATTATTACCAAAGTTAAATAGGAAAGAGCAAGTCAATGTATGTGCCACTTCAAGAACAGGCTTCAGAGCCACCTATGACTGCCCAGGCTGACATCATTTAAACACAGAACCCGCCCCTGCATATTACACTAGAATCCTTCCATCCTGCCCTTCTCTGGACTGGCAGCATTATGAGTAGTCCTGCATTGTCTATATTACAAATGTGAGAAGGAAAAGTAGCAGTGCAACCATGGAAACATTACCCAATGGCCTTTGTTAAGGAGTTCATTGTCCTTGAAAACATGCTAACTCAATACTGCACAATAATGGGCTGATCAACCTTAGGCATAAAGCTTCTGCACAAGATTAGTTGTTATTAATTCTAATGAATGTCTTTAACATTGCAATTCCTGTCCAATCTCATTATTAGATAAGCACAAGGGAACATGCATTAAGGCACACTTTAGAGTGCAAGGCCAGAGCCATTTTGTTGAATCTCTACCATTTGCAAGGTTTAGAAAAAAGCAGACCATTTAGTGCTAAGTATTCCTTAGGAGGAAAGAAGAACAAAAACTAGAACTTCAGGGAAAGTATACTAAACGTAAATCTCATCAAATGAGGTGAAAGGATATTTTAATTTAAATACACATGGCTGTAATATTTCACATTATCATAAGGATACGTAGAAAACGTAAATTGTTTTTTGTTTTACGGATTATGCTTATGTCTCAGCTTTCTACCGTTACAGGCAAAGGCCAAGTGCACATAGCTGTCCTTAAGCATTCAAGAAATCTAACTCCCCAGTAGACTGTGGCCCCCAGTAGATTGTAGTCAGGAGAGTGCTTTTGGTCAATCTTCAAAACTACAGTAGGACATAAGGGAAAGGAAATCATTTAGGTTAATGGTTCCCAATTAGCTAAGTACTCTAGAATCCCTGTTTTACAAAAGCCAAGCCATGGACCCCCTACTTTTGAAAGGTTGATATCCGCAGACCACCAATTGGGAACAACTGCTTTAGGTAACTAGAGCTTTAGTTCAGGCATCTTGAATTATTATGGCAAGTTTCAAATTCTGGAAATACAGATTTCAGTCCTGAAATGTTTTACTGCATGATCGATGAGTAAGCATTGGTAGAAGGAACAGAATACATAAATAAATTTCTCCAAATGTATCAACAGCTTTTCCTATCATGCTTACTTACAGATTAAGGGTACTTCTAAATATACATGCTTCAAACTCATGTGATGGTTTTACATTTCCAATCTGAGATATGGCCTAGCTGATCTGAAAGCCAGGGAGAAGCTAAGATAAATGAATGAATGGATACATTAAAAGTGCAAGCTCACGCTTGGTGGAAACAGATGCTTGACTAAGGGTATGTGTATGAGAGATCTATATAGTATCAGAAAGCCCTCAGCATAGACAGAAGACAAAGCAAGCAGTACACGCAGGTCCCATTATCCACCCATTTGTTATGTGAAAGTTCACTTATCCAAACACAAAAATTATGCCAAGCTTTGCTATCTACTCCATGGGTTCAGATATCCAAACAGTCAAAGTTTGCCGGTTTCCTTACTTGTTTGTGCTTGGTGGGTTGGCAGCAGCCATTTTCAGGCAGATACTATGGGGGCGGGGAGTGTAGGGGAAATCGGACCAATCAGAGAGCAGGATAGATTGGACAAAACAGTTTTCCCTTTGTTTCTTTTGATGGTTGGCTGCAGCCATTTTAAGAAGAAACCATAAAGGGAAAGGGGAGAGAGATCATGGCTTAGAAATGGCCTCATAGGAAAGAATGGAAATCATCAGCTTGTTATGTGAACACTCACCTAACAAACAATTTCCTGGGAATACTGTGTTTGGAAAGCGGGACCTGCGTGTATATCCGTGGTTATGTCCACAATGAAATAGATAATCATATTTCACAACGTGAAAAGGTATCTCTTACCACAATATGTAGCCAACTGAAAAGGTACACACAGCAACCAAGCCACAGGTCCTGCTGGGATATTCATGATGTGTTGTTCTCATCTCAATTAATATAAAAGGCAAGACGGTTGTATGCTAGGATGAAAACAAAATGGTAGAAAACAGTTCATGCAAGAACTTTCCAAATGTCCATAATAAAAATATTATCGAATATTTCTAGGATAATCTATAAGTAATGAGCACTTTACAACTAAACTTAACTATTTCCATTCTTTAATTCTAGCTGAACAGTAAGGCTTAACTCTTCCACTGAAATTAATGGGATACAGCACAATTCTGTTGCATTTCATCCGAAGTAAGTTTCACTGTGGTCAATAGGGTTTACTCCTTAGCATTTAGGATTCCAGTGCTTAACTTTAACTGGATAATGTCCAACATATTTTTAGGATATGGCAGAATATTTTCAAAGACATCTTTCTTTTTTAAGCTTACCTAGAAAAAGGCTGCTTCAATCAACTTTTTCAATAAAACAGGAACAGTCAGTCTGTCCTCTGGCAGAGGAGAAACTTGATTCCTGCTGAGCTGTATTTTGTGGTTTCATGTTCACAGCTAATAGGGCAGAATCAGCATAAATCTAAGCATTTAGATGCTGCAAGCTGTGATCATGAGGTTAACTGAATAGTAAACCAATAATAGTGGACTTATTGGGAAAAGAACATCATATGCAAAGGGTGGAGCTAGCTATTAGAAGAAACATGGAACTGCTTAGCAGTTACTGCTACCATTCAGTTCTTTCTTCTTCCCACCAATGACCCCATTTGCACATAACTCCAGACCATAAAACTATGGTTTAATAAGCTACAGTGTGCACGAACTGCACGCTAGTGCAAGCAGACTGAATGGTCCTACTTTGCTCCTCCCTTCGTGTGAGTAGATAAACAAACCATGAAGTGGACAGCTTAGCACAACAGCCTAAACTG
This sequence comes from Podarcis liolepis, assembly GCF_965112155.1. Taxonomy (NCBI): domain Eukaryota; kingdom Metazoa; phylum Chordata; class Lepidosauria; order Squamata; family Lacertidae; genus Podarcis; species Podarcis liolepis. The sequence goes on along the minus strand of NC_139557.1, from coordinate 64,918,592 downwards.
GGATTGTGATTTGTTTTACCCCAGGACATCCACAATCCCTAACCACCTTAAATTATTATTGTTCTTGATTTAACAACCATGTGCTTATTAGGGTGAAACAAAGCGTGATCCTACGACCAGATACCATGCCAAGCTCTCCACCTGACAAGATCATGAAAATGGAAGAGCAAGGCAGGAGTTATCAGGCTACATGCACCAGCACACAACCCCTATTCATATGGGTTACCAAGGCCAAAGTTATGTGTGAACATAGCCATTTGCAAAGGACAACCCCTGATAGTATGCCATTAGACTGTGCATTTCTCTGCTCTCATCTCTCATGCCGCGGGGAAGGCAAAATGCACAGCACGTGGGCACCACATCACATGCTGTCTTATACCTTATGCTGATGATTTTTCAACAGAAGAGCTTTAAAAGACACACGAAACACCTATGCTATTATAACACACTTGGCTGGGAAGAAGACAAAAAGAAACATGGCATAGCAATAGTTAAGGCTTTCTTGCAACAGTCTGTTCCACCCAAAATATAATAATTTTTGCAAGTTTTAGGAAACAGGTGCAGTGGGAGTCAGCAATGTGTTACACACAACAGTATCAATCTAGCCATTTCTGGGTTTTTTAAAAAGTGATACTACTGCAGAAGTACCGTTGGTAAAACTTCCACCATATGAAACTGCTATTGAGAAGAACGTGTTTCATGAGACGGATGATACCTTATTATATCTATAATGGAAAAGCAGGATATTCAAAGTGGGTGTCTAGTTAATGGGAATCTATAAGTCTGAACCCCGCTGAGGCTAAGAGTCCTGGTAGCAGCACTCATCCTTTTATGGAGGATTATTACCGTTAACTGAGACACAGGATGCACTCTCTGCAGTAGCCGCAAGCACTTCATTAATTATTATTGCATAGTTCATGGGTGTTAGCAGTATATTATCTAAGTAAAGGCCAGTGTTGTGACGATGACTTGGAAAACACAGGAATCAGAGATAACAAATCAAATCGATGTAGGAGGTTAATGCTTTGTGGGTATTTAGCAACACTTCCTTTTTTAATGCAACCTCCTCTCTTCCGCAGCGTTATAGCTAAGGAGGATACACTAAATCTGAAATAAACAGAGTGGCATAGTAGATCACTCTTTGCTCTTCACTGTTGCTTTGGCAAAACAATATATGAAATGCAACCGCATACAGTGCAACTGCAGCTGTGGCAATGGGCACAAGTCAGCAAACACTACTGCACTGCAACAACTGGTCATTTCAAAGGGACTTGCACAAATTTCACTGAAACGGGAGGTGGTTGCCCAAAAGCAATGTATGCTAGAATACATCTACTATCTTTGCTAAGGGGCCAAAATTGAAATCTGAAAATAAGAGATTGAGTTGGCGGTGGGGAAACCTTTCCTAAATACTGTCGCTACAGTTTCTGTATAGAATAAAATAACTGATATAGAATAGGTAATTTTTTCTTATTTCTTGTAGTAAAGACAACCCAGATAATTAGATCACAAACCTACTTAATCCAGAGACTCTTGACTAGCGGCTGAATGTGTAAAGTGTCTTCATTGAAAAAAAAACATTAAGCATGAGGTGACGAGGCAATACGAAAAGTTCAAATTGCAACCATCAAATGTTGATGGTATACATAAGTGAACCTTAGCCCCAGTTCATGCATGACATCAATGGCTGCCGCTTCTCCAAATATCTACAATGTACGCTGGTCCACTAATGAATGAAATCATGTAGGATGGTTGGATCATACAGAAGATCTCACATCAATGCTGCACTCCACTAACATATTAATCAGGCCATGCACTTTACTGGCACCCATGCGCTTCTTTCCTACAGACTGCACACCAGGCAGTAGACCATGGAGCACATATGATAAGTGCTTATCTTCAAGCCAGAGGATGGCCCTTTAAGAGGCCCTTTAGTTACGCAAAATAAGGTGAAGTTAGGAGAGGTGGACTGGAGGCAGCTCTAAAGTTTCAGTACACTTCTAACCTTTGTCAGAGCAAGTTGCTCACTAGGAGCTATCCTTGGTGCTGCTGTAACTCACCTGCCTTGCCCTGTGAGTGCCACTGTGATACAGGAACAAGACAATGTCTGTCCTGGTTGTAGTGGTTAGGTTGTCAGGCTAGGATAGGAGAGGCCCATGTTCAAATCCCCACTCAGCCATAAAGTTCACTGTTGACACTGGGAATGTCACTATGAGCTCCCTCAATTTCCATCAACATGCAGGGAGGGGAGGTTTTGCAGTGTCTGTGGCAAAATCACCCTCATGCCGCACTGAACAATAAAAATGATGCTTCCACTGAACAATAAAAATGATGCTTCCACTGGCAACTATCCCCCTGCCCCCATGGCTAACTACCATGGGGAAAGCAGGGGTGTGGTTTTTGATGTGATCACAACATGAGAAGGAAGGGTTAAACTAACAGAAATCCTTCTGCACCCAGGATTAGAGGATATATATATATATATATATGCAGGTTTTGGTGTCCTCGGGTGTCTTCCCGTGTAAAAGTTGGGGTGTCTAGGCGACGTTTCGACGAGGTCTCACTCGTCATCTTCAGGCTGGTGCTTTCGGCTTCTTGTTACTGGAACAGAGCGGGATCTCAGTGTTTGAGTTCCTATAAATACTGTAGAGGGGTGTGGTGTATTGCCTCAAAAGTTCTGGGCAGAGGGGAAGTTCCCAGGCTAGTGTTCTTTTCTTCTTTTGTTCCTTAATTACTTGAGGGATATCTTGAGTGATTTCTTGAGTGATATTCTGAGTACCACTTAGGTGGGTCATTAGGTGTGGATTAGTTGCTAAAGCCTTCGTGTCTTGACCTCTTGAATTTGTGAAGAGTTTTTCTGGGAAGATGGCTGTACTGCACTTAGTTGTGCTTTGGCTTGGCTTCGTGTATAGGGGCGAGCTGTGGTTTTGTGCCCTGTGCCAGCCAGATCTGTGTAGGGATTGCAGGGGGGTGCAGCATCCGGAGTTGCCACTATGGTTTGGTTACTGGATGGTGTCTGTAATTTATCTGTGGAGAGGGTCTGGGTTTTCCCCAGAGAAAAATCATCCAGATGCCCCAAACTCTACGGCCTCCCCAAGATACACAAAGAAGGAACACCACTCAGACCAATAGTCAGCTCCATAGGCTCACCTCTACAAAATCTCGCTAAATTTCTCGCTAAGCAACTTCAGCCCTATGCAGAATCCATCTCTTCACACGTTACAAACTCCTTCCAGTTCATAGAAACAATAAAGAAGCAAAACCTACATCCCGATGACCTACTTGTGAGCTTCGATGTTGTATCTCTCTTCACACAAGTGCCCATTAATGAAGCCTTGACAGCCATTCAAAACAAATACAATCCCCCCGAATACATCCTGGACCTGACCAACCACTGCCTAACCAACACGTACTTCATCCACAATGGACAAAGATACAAACAGATAGAAGGAGCACCTATGGGATCACCCCTCTCACCGGTCATCGCAAATCTGTACATGGAACACTTTGAAACCAATGCTTTAGACAAGTCAGAACACAAACCCAAACTTTGGCTCAGATATGTTGACGACACCTTTGTAATTTGGCCACACGGGAAAGAAAAACTAGATAGCTTCCTCACACATCTCAACAGCCTACACCCCAAAATACAATTCACTATGGAAATAGAAGCCAACAACCAGCTTCCCTTCCTTGACGTCCTAATCTACAAAAAACCTGATGGCTCCCTAGGACACACTATCTACCGGAAAAAAACACACACCAACCGCTACTTACATGCTCAATCACACCACCACCCTGCACAAATAAACTCCGTAGCCAAGACCCTCATCTCCAGAACCAAACGCCTGGCTGACAAAGACCACTTGACAACTGAGTTACAGAATCTCTCAAATGTGTTAATCGCCAATGGATACCAGCAAAACAGGGTTAAGAAGCTAATCCAAAAAGAAACACCCCCCAAAAACCAAGACACGGAAGAAAACAATGGCATGGCCCTCCTTCCTTATATCAAGGGCACTACAGATAAAATTAGCAAAATCCTCCATAAACACAATATCAAAACAGCCTTTTGCACCAACCAAAAAATAGCCAATATCCTCAGAAACCCCAAAGATAAAATCCAGTTGGAAAACCAAGGGGTCTATGAAATACCCTGCAAAGTCTGCCCAGCCACGTACATTGGACAAACAAACAGACGAATAAATGCACGTATCGCAGAACACAAGAATGCCGTCAAAAAAGAAGAAAAATCTTCCTCTCTTTTCCAACACATGAAAGAAACAGGACACGAAATTAATTTTGCAGATTCCAAATTGCTCTTTAACATGGAACATCACCACAAGAGAATAATCATGGAAGCCATCGAGATAGAGAAACACCCTCACAACATGAACAAGCGTGACGACACGTCCCGCCTGCCAGACATCTGGAAATTAGCCCTCCCCACAAAAACCGACACCAGATCCAGAGGCACACAGAACGCCACCACCAATCAACCACACCAGACCCAAACCCAGACCCTCTCCACAGATAAATTACAGACACCATCCAGTAACCAAACCATAGTGGCAACTCCGGATGCTGCACCCCCCTGCAATCCCTACACAGATCTGGCTGGCACAGGGCACAAAACCACAGCTCGCCCCTATACACGAAGCCAAGCCAAAGCACAACTAAGTGCAGTACAGCCATCTTCCCAGAAAAACTCTTCACAAATTCAAGAGGTCAAGACACGAAGGCTTTAGCAACTAATCCACACCTAATGACCCACCTAAGTGGTACTCAGAATATCACTCAAGAAATCACTCAAGATATCCCTCAAGTAATTAAGGAACAAAAGAAGAAAAGAACACTAGCCTGGGAACTTCCCCTCTGCCCAGAACTTTTGAGGCAATACACCACACCCCTCTACAGTATTTATAGGAACTCAAACACTGAGATCCCGCTCTGTTCCAGTAACAAGAAGCCGAAAGCACCAGCCTGAAGATGACGAGTGAGACCTCGTCGAAACGTCGCCTAGACACCCCAACTTTTACACGGGAAGACACCCGAGGACACCAAAACCTGCATTCCTGTACCCGTGAAAATCTACGAAAAAAAAAATATATATATATATATATATATATATATATATATATCCACTGGCATCCCTGCAAGCGATACATTTAACATAACATTTAGTTAGGCCCCAGGAGAGGCCATCCATCAGAAACAGCAAGCTGAGCACTATGCTTATATTTAAATGTTTAAGGTCCCTATTGAGTACTGACTCTGTTCACTGGGGATATAAAGACTGTACTAATGCTTAGTGCAACCACAATAACCACTTTCCCGTTGGGTCAATCAATTTAAGAAAGAATATTTTGAATATGTTAATCTACACCAGGGCAGGGGAACCTTTTCCAGGAGCCATGTGCTACTGGTTGGTGGTGCCAGAGGAAAAAGCTGGCAAAGCAGTCAATGTAAATTGCTAGTTTCTACACACACTCACACACCCCTCTCTATCCTGCATGCAGGGAAGTAAGAATAATCATTAGAGATAAAGGAGGCATTCCAGATATAAGGCAGAGGTAGGGATATGCATCTAGCTGGGCGGCCAAATCTTTATTTCCACACCCCCTGGGTGGCCAAGTTTGGCAGGCAGGCAGGGGCTCCTACATGTCAATTACTTGATATCACAGTTACGCCAGGTGACTCATTTTTACCCATGAGGTTTGAAATAAAAACAAAAAAGGGTGTGAATGTTTCTCAAGTATTTCCCAACAGCTATACAGCCCCTTTTGCCCAAGCCCCAATATGACATACTATGACATCAGGTGGGTGTGGCTTGGCCAAAATGGTGGGCAGCCCAAATCAGTATGTCTGATAGGGCTAATTACAGCTGTAGGCCAGATGTTTTGCACCTTTGGGATGTGGGCAAGGACAAAAATGAGAGGCTGGAGGGCTGTATTTGGGTTCTGGGCCTGAGATTCTCCACTCCTGAACTACAACTTCAATTGTTCACCATCACTACACCATGAGATGTTAAAGGTGTATCTCCATTGCTTGTGAAAAACACTAGGAGACATACAGAATAAAAATTGTATCAACAGTTAAATCTGTGTCCAATTTTTATGGATTTGTGCTTTTGACTTACATTATATATCCAAACAAAATGCCAGTAGAATGAGATAAAAAATATTGTTAAGTGTAGTGGACAGAGCGGAATTTTTGCAACTGACGTTTTAAAAGAAAAACTTGATCTTATCTTGCTATTTTGAGAGCCTTTCATATATCAGAATTAGTTATAAAACCAAGTTGCTGACAGAAATCAGATTGCTTCTGTCAAGATGGAAATAGCTCTTCATGACCTATGACAATATTTTTTGTTTTATTTATTTATTTCATAAAATTTATATGCTGCTTGATTGTAAAAAAATTGCAGACACAAGATCTACCCACTCTGGAAGAATGGCAGATGAAGGTGATGGACTATATGGAATTGGCGGAAATGACTGGCAGAATCTGAGACCAGGGAGAAGAGTCGGTGGAAGAAGATTGGAAGAAATTTAAAGACTATTTACAGAAATACTGTAAAATTAATGAATGTTAGAATGATGTCGGAATGAAGTTAAGTGGTTTTAGTAGCAATGTTACAAAGGAGTATGTAAAAATGGATTGTTAACAGGTGAGAATCTAAAGGTATAATATATTAAGATAAAGGATTAAGATAAAAACAAAGAGGGAAAGGATTTGCTGAATTAACTAACTGAATACAAAAAAGGGAGGTGTGAGGAGGTCAGGGAAACAAGTAAATGAAAGACAAGACATGGAAAGATTGATTTGTTTTTAACTGTTTTTACTTTTCTGTATTTTGTATTTTCTTTTTCTTTTTTCTTTTCTTTTTCTTTTTGTAATCTTTTCTGAAACTTTAATAAATATCATTTTAAAAAAATGATTGTAAAAAAATTGCAAAGCGGTTTACAAAAATATAAAACAACAAAATCAAAAATTCACAGCCATACTTTAAAACATACAAAGGTTAAAATACTAAAACAGATTGAAATAACTCCAACTTTCTGAGCATCTGGATTGGCTTGTCTAAATAAAAATGGTATCCTAAGAACAGCTGTCAGTTGCAGTAGATGTGCTGAGAGATAAGTTATGCTTAGGGTTATGAAAGGGTGCCAGTTTGTGGTTCCAGCTTCTCCTAATTAGTTCTTCAGTTATGGCAACTTCCTAATGTCTCAGGAGATGGTAGTTGCAAAGGCAAAGACTAAAGACCAGTGTTTCAGAGATAATGCTACCTCTTCTGGCAAGATGGAGAAGGGGGAGGAGAGAAAAAGCAGTTGCTGCATTTCACGTACTACTTTGTGTTTTGCTCCAGTTCAATCATTGGCACTTTCCCAATGCAGTTGCTATGGGTAGTGCTTATTAGAAGGAAGAAAACTGGTGTCACTGAGTGCTGTTGCTAGGGAAGCCATGGCAGGGAGGTATCTTTATCCTGAATTTTAGAGACTTCACCTTTTCTGCAAGGAGACATCTGTGTGCCACAGCACGTACACAGTCTGGTGCTGCACACAAAGCTTTCTGGATCAGAGCCATGGTATATGATACTATATATGTATGTCTACATATATATCTGTATTTTTCAGCAGCAGTTTTTTGAAATTGCTATATAGCTCCAAGATTTTGTTTCTTAAATCACAAGAAACCCTCACAAATAGGTGAATGTCACACATTATCAGTAAAATCAGCAATCCTGATTCTAAATTTATTTTGATGTCTAAAATGATATTTAAATAGCATCCCTTCCATTTAAAAGGATAGTTATGTAAAGTCTTATGAATTAACATATTGTTAATCCTGCCTGATCTATTACAGATCCTGCGTGATACATTACAGCATCTTCACTCCAGATAGAAACAAGCTTGTTCTAATTTTATTTTGCTCTTGTTTCTGCTAAAATGAATGTTGTTTCGATTGATCAGTGAAAACCTACAGCCACCAATATATGCCATTAAGCCTGCTGTAGGGACATTTTAAAATCTATGCCCGTGAAACTTTAAAGGTTGGCTTAAACCATCTTGTTTGACTTACAAGACCAGTTACAACACTGCTTCATGTAAAAAGCATTAAGCTAATGCTGGATCAAGCTACATTGCCAAACATGCTTCAGCATAATTAATCAAAAATATTTCATAAACCAATTGCCTCCAAGAGGTTATCGATTTCTTGTCACGACACATTTTCCTTATGAGGTGCTGCAATGCTTGTGTCTCAGATGTGCTGGCATGTATTTTTTTTACTGACTAAGCCTTAATCCATCTTCTTGGCCTCCTGCCACTGGTGCACTGACATCTGCAACTACTCATGTCTGACAGCCTCATGCATGAGCTATGTGGCTTCAAAGTTGGACAAGATTAGTACAGGAGACTTTCTGTATACTTTGAACATAAATTGAAAGCAGATATGTACAAGGGCAGGTTTTGAGAGGGTGACATTACCAATGGCATCAAGTAAAATTATGCATCTTTATCTATGTATCCACACACACACACTTGACGAAGATTTTAGCATTTAGTAATATGTTAGATGAAGGAATTAAATGCCTAGAATTAACAATACTCTTGAGACATTATGTAATTTGTTGTGTGTCAAGCAGAACATGATAAACACATTTTCTGGGCGCATATTTTCCCTCTACGTCATTCATTTGTGCTTCCATATTGTAAGGCTGTTTTATGAATACTTTTGCACCTATTGCACAGTGACAGCTGAACACACACTGAAAATACAAGCACCTAGTATTTCTGTGAAGTTGATATCTTTGCACAACATGCACAAATATCTTCAACCTGCTGTCTGGTGCTTGTTGCTCCATTCCGCCACCCCCACCCCTCTATGAAGTAAGGAAACAAAACTATCCCTTCATTTGTCAGATGAAGATTCCAGACAACAACAGATGGACAGCCAGCACCATCTTGCAATGCCACAGCTGGTACGACAACCATTCACTTCAATGGAATGCTTTCTACACTTTGCTTCAGAAACATGCTTTGACAATATGACAGCCCAGCCACAATCCCACAGTTATTTATAAATACCTTCGACTTATTCAAGATCATTGCAACACTGGATATCTACGGTAAATCAAGAATGGAATCCAACCCTCAACACTTCTAGTCTGCAACCTCTGGGCTGTTTACTGCAGCCAACGGCAACACAGCTATGCAGATCATTGGCAGTGTCAGCAATTCCTTTTTCTACATTCTCTTTTTTCCTGGGTAGTACAAAACACTGTACAGATTTGTAAGCATGTTTTGTAATGTATGATGTACGTCACACACACACGTTTTAATTAACCCTGGGTGTGGAACTGGTAGTTTACAATTAGTATTTCCTAAATATATGGCCAAACACTTCCCTAATTTAGAATCAGACCAGGTATGCTGCATCACCTCAATGTCTGTGAATGTTGCATGCCTTTGAAGGAAAAGCGAAAGGTTGTTGCTCATTTCTATTCATTCTTATACTTACAAATTAATGTTCAGAATAAACTACACTTACAACACAGTCCCATACATGTCTACTCAAAGCATAAGTCGTATTGAGTTGTTTGGAGCTTACTCTTATGTAACTGGGTACAGGACTGCAGCCTTAATTGGACTTACTTCTATGTAGACATAGACTTGCACTCTCAGGCTGCCATTATATGCACATTCATCCCATTTCATTCAGTGGGGCCTATTTCTGACCACGCATAGGTCGACTCACCTCCTAACAATGTGGTAGATCCCACCCACCCACATTCCACACGCTAAAAAGTGAACGAGAACATTTGGTTTTAAAGTAACCAGCTCTGTAATCCTTGGATAATAAGTTAGACAGGGTTTGCTTTTAAATGCAGCTAACCTTTGAATGCTGACAAAAGTTTATTATTGTCTTATTTTAGCTGGTTTTCCTGTCTTTTAATGCAATTTACCTTAAGTCTATATAGAAGGCTGCACATGGCTTTTAAAAGCAACAGCACAAACCACCCACCAACTGGGGCCCTAAAACAAAATACTTCAGTGTGGAGCGCTTCTCTTCAGGAATCTTTTCACTGCATTCCAGCCACCTTCTCCTCCTCTCTCAATCTATCAGAACTCCCTGCCCTTTGACCCATGCTCAGCCCTCACTGGGCTGTTTTGGGGTGTCTCCCCCTCCGAGTTTTGGGGGAAGGGGAAAGATGAACTTGTGCCCATTCTCAACTGCATTGATTTGTTTAGTTTCTCCACTGACATCTATGGGCAGCTCTCCCTCTCTCTCCCTTCCTTGGGGACAATTAGAAATAGTGTTGTGTTGTAAAACAGGAAATGACCTCTTCAGAAAATGACATAGTTCTTCCTATTTATTATAATCATTAAAAAAAAAAAAGGTCTGTGATAGGAGAAAAAATGCTACTTCTTGTTTTGACTTTATAGGTCTTTCGGGTCTTTTTGATAGGTAAAGTTGCATTACATGAGTCTGCTTGTACAGGTTTTTTTTAAAAAATGCCAAGTATGGATGAGAATCGTGGTAATAATCCATTCTCTTTACACATTCTGCAATAATCTGCCCTTTTTTCTTTCAAAGTAGCGATGGTGGGTGATGCCACATAGGGAGTTTGCGAATTGAAACAACCTCTGGTAGATGCAAAAGCTCAGTTGGCAGGAAAGAAGCAACCATCTCTCTCCCCCTGCCCCACCTTACATTCTCCATAGAATGAATGGAGAGACAGTCATTCTCTTTCTTCACATTGCTACTTCTGCCAGAGCCCAACTCAAGGGTAAAAACACCCCCACCCCCACTTCCTGAGTTTTGTGCATATAACACAGGACTCAGAGAAGGGAGCTTACTCGGCTAAGTAAGCTACACTAAAATATATGGACTCCTGCCCCATGTGACCCAGCATAGGGTTAGAGTCCTACTATGAGTTCCATTTCTCAGTGACTCCTGAGTGCAGCAGTCCCAGGGCATGGACTGAAGCCATATTGCTGAACCTAAACTGGCCTGTGTTAGGTCTGGCAAACCACCTTAAAACTTATATATGATTGCCAGATGGTGGTTTATCCCATTACTTCTCAACCCGGACCCCTTTAGATTCAGCAGCCGAACCACATTGTGTGATTTCGTTCCCTGAGCCATCTGATCTAATCTCCTCCACGGGTTGGCCCTGCTCACTGGTGTTCTTGGTATACATTAATCTGTGCTTTGCTGGGTTTCCACTAGCTTTAAGGCCCGCTGAGAATGATTTTGTTCGTTTCTGTCTTTCAGACCCTTCAGAATTTAGAAAGCTGAGGACTTTGCCAAAGGTTTAACATTCCTCATAATATGAGACGCTTGGGAGACATTTGCAAAGGCTTAAGTCAAATGCCTTCCTAAGACACCATCAACAATGACGATTACCTTGGCACAGTCCATTTAAGGGAAGAATGTAGTCCAAAGATGGCTCAAATTCCTAACTACCACAGTGTGTTAGAATAGCCCTTGGATTTGTGAGTAGATCCAAATATTCAATCCCCAAATCTCCAGAAGTATTACTATTATAATTTTTAGGAGGTTTTTACGTGTGGGGTTCAGAGTCTGGGGCTATTATACAAAGAGGTGCAAATGTATCACTGATGGAGGCAACATGCCTCTAGTAACATATTAATAAAATCCAGCTGTTTTATTATGTTTTGTATTACTAGTGGTTTGTTATAGTTAACAATCTACGTGGACCTGTGCCTCTCTGTGTGGAAGGTTTGCAAGCCAACCTCGCATATAGGGCCGCTCTGGTAAGTCGTTGCTGACCTCTCAATGTCTAGTTAATTTTTGTCCATTACATGTTTTTTTTGGAAGGTTTCAGCTATGTTCTGAGTCTCTGGTTTAAGTTTTAATTTCACTGTGGATTTATTGCTAACCTTGATTTTTGGTTTTAGAACCCTTTCCAGTAGTATTTTAATTATTATTTATTACGCGAACTGCCTGGTGGTCAAAGGTGGGACAGAAATGTTTTTTGTTCTTTGTTTTTAAAAAGAGCAAGTGAGCATGAGATGCAGCCCTCATCTAGACTGGTTAGTAAAAGTGAATTACTATGTCACTTTTTCAGACTACTAACAAAGAAACATATCTGTTACTCCTAAAGAGATTCAGTAGCTTTGCCTATATTCCCATAACAGACACCTGTTTTCCATTTTTTAAAAATGATATGACTGAGGCCACAACCTTTTAGTTCCATCCAGGGAACAAACTCAGCGTCACAGGGCAGCAATCAATTAAAAAACAAACTCAAAAGGTTTCCATCTGACTATTGGATTCTGAACCTTTGATGGAGCTTGTGCGTTTTCAGTGGTGACTTCCCTCATCTTCAGTTCTGAATAAGGACAGTGCAGCAATGCAGCAACTATTTTAAAGGGTTTTGATCATCATATATAACTAAGCAGCAGTAGCTCTTTGAAGAGGTAGGTGGCGCCCAACAGGGCAGGAAGGCAACCTGAGAATGAGCTCAAAGAGCCCCAGAAGTCCTTGAGAACACCTGAGGACATCAAAAGAGGAAAACTCCAGGCATATCACCACCTCCAGAATTAGCTATTCTCTCCAGTCCCCAAGGTGTTTGCCTAAGGACAGCAGTAGTCACCAAGCAGAGGAAATGTTTTAGGATTAAAAGACATTATTACTGAATTTGATCAAGCAGAACACCGTACAAAGCAGAGCTCTTGGCTGAGGTGGTACACGAGCTCCATATCCTCCCTTATCACTTAATAGGGCTTGAGAGCGAAATGGTATTGCAGCAACCACACAACTGAGTCTCAAAATGGTCTTTTGACCAACACTTCCCATACGTTTCTACCTTATTTACATTGCTCTAACATGATAACATTGCTCTACATTCATTATAAGAATTGACATCTGGTGTATACTACTTTGTAATAGCAATACTATCCAGTTGTCTCCTGCCACACGGTATTTAATCTGGTCTCAAACACAGTTCAAACTGCTGCAAGGCTCACAAAACCAAGACAATGGATGCCCTTCTTTCTCTTGAAAATATGTCACTCTTTATTACTAATATGGATGCCACCTCTGCACAGGAAGAAAATGTGGTGACACTATAAATCCTGCAATTGGCTTTGTTTTGTAGGACTGCATAAACACATCTCATCCATACTAAACTCCTGTATCTTTTCTTCTAATTAGAATTCTTCCTCATGTGTGCTGACATATACACAGTCTCCACTACATATACAGAACATTTCACACATACACAGGCATATCATTCTATAAAAGTTGACTCTAAAGGCAACTAAAACATTTATTCTTACCATTTTTTACCTCACCACTCAAACAAGTTCTCAAGTTGCCAGAATGCAAAAGGATAGTAGCAGATAATCCAGCCAAATTTGTAAATTGTCATTCAGAAAGTTATTAAATACTTCAATTGTGATTTCATGAACATGGTGTTAACAGTGTGTGTGTCTGTAAGTGACTGTGGAGAACAATTATGGATCCACACATCCTTCCACAGTGGGGACATAGGCTAGGAGTTGATCACAATGAGGATTTGCCAAACGTGCCTTCCTCGTTTCTTCCTTTTGTCCTGAGTTCGCGTGTCTTCAAAATCCATGACAGCTTTGGTAAAGGCTGTTCTCCAGTTGGAGCGCTCCCCTCCTTATCTATAACTTTGCCAGGCCTTTGCTTCTGCCTTGTTGACCTTTCCTGCTGACATATTTCCCCTCTTCGATAAATTCAGAATACTGCTACTAAAATAATTTTATTGCCTGACTATATTAACCTTGTCACAAGCCCCTGCACTTGCTCCCTGTCACTTAGGGAGCCCTAGTTCTACATTTAAGCTCTCCTAATCATGTCTCATTTTCTAGAAAACTAAAAAAGAAAAAAAGAAGGGGAAAAAAGATATACACAGTTCATTGGGGCACGTTACAAGAGAATGACTTGTCCAAGGCCACCTAATGAACACTCCAGTCAAGCCTGGGTTTCCCGGACCTAAACCTGACTTTCTGTCCCCTAGATTATATTAGTCTATAATGGTTCTCTATGATATAGAGTCTATATCATTAGAACAGGGGTGGTGAACTATTTCCCTGTTAATGGCTACATTTCTTTGGGAGTAATCTGTCTGTACTACATGCCTGCGCTGTATGGCGTGGGAACCAGCAGTGGGCAGGACCAGAGCCCAAAGAAGATGGGATACTTTGGTTCTCTCTTGCTTTCTGTCCCCACCTTTTTGTCTTCTCAGCCCCCAGATAAAATTAGACTGACGTCCACTGACAGTCCATTCCCTGTTATTTTATTGTTAGTGCTTTAAGTTCACCATCAGAGGAAGGAGAGGGGAAATCTTGACTTACGGACTCAGCAAATCCACTTCTCAGCACCTAGCTGCAGCATATTGCCGCACCTATTTCCAGAAAGTACTTACAGCAGGAACCTCAGGCCAGGGACCCAAACGTGGCCCTCCATGAATATCTATTTGTCCCCAGGCTGCCTCCCTCATCAGCTCTACTCCACACCACCTCAAAAGGACTTGAGGCAATGTCTAAGCAATTTAATGCTGCTTGCTTCTGCAGTGTGGTGTCTGAGTGTGGAAATCTATGACTTTTGCATGGCTGGACTGCAGTCCATGTAGTCCTCAGCATTAAAAAAAATCTCTGTCCTCCCCCTCTCCCACTGGGGCCTGGAGTTTTCTTCTCTGAACCACAGAGGATACAAAATAAGGAGCTGGTGCCTCTGGTTTATGATTTGAGACAGTGCCTGGGCCTTCCAACACTATTAACATAATGATTAGATTGACAATTTAGAACCATAAACATTGGGTTTCCTCTTCCTAGAACTTCCTAGAGCTCAGGCCAGAAACAGCTACTTGAAGTTGATTTTATGGTAATGTGGTCACACCACATAAAGCAGAGCAACCAAAAATCACCGTGAGGTGGAGTGAGGACAGCGCTCAGTGTTCATGCATGTGGCGGGCCATGGCTTTCATTCAATGGAACAGAATGTGACAAAAGGACTGCAGCTCGGTGGCAGAGCATCTGCAGAAGGTCCCATGGTCTTGCTAGGAATATCCTCTGCCTGAAGCCATGGAGAGCGGCTGCCAATCAGTGTAGACCAGATATAGCCAACATGGTGCTTTGTTTTGGATTTCAACGTTTATCACCCCCAGCCAGGTTGGTCAATGGCTAGGGATGGTGGGAGTTGAAGTCCAAAATATTTGGAGGGCACTACTCTGGCTGCACTGAGCAGATGTACAGATGGTCCCTCTCAGTATAAGGCACCTCCTATGTTCCTAGAGAACATACAGGAAAGGAATCAACAGCCTGTGGTAATCAGCAATAGGAGAAAGAAAACTTCTGTTTTCCTCCCCACCCCCTTGGAACCTGTATTTATCAGTAGTTGGTCATCCACAGCAAACCTCAAATTACTTCCTTGTACAAGACGTTTTTCAGGTTTCTCAAAGATTAACTACACAGGGGCTAGGATGACTGGCTGCTGGTAGAGATGGGGAAGAAGGGAAATAAAGCAAAAGAGGATTCCTGTAATCTTTTGTGTTTGAACTGCCGAGTCTGTTCAGCAGCGTCACAACCCCCCACCTCCACAGTCACAGGTGCAGATGACTATACACAGCAATAATCTTGGCTTGGCTTCTTCTTGATCGTACATTCCTTTCAGCTCAGCTACACCACTTTCCCACATGACCTCATCTTTTATGCCCTTACGATGATCAGTCTGTTGGGCCAAGCAGTTGCTCCTCTTAAATGCCCGGGAATGGCTCCCTGCCACTAGGGCTGCGACGCCCTCACATGCTTTCCCGGACGAGATCCCCAAATAGGCTCCTGGGACTAGAGAAACATTTTGGCAAGACAGCCCCTACTTGCCCATGATCTTTTGAAGGACTGAAAATAGGAAATATGGCAAAGGACCTCTTCAGAGGCACAAGAAAATCAAGGTAGAAAAGAATGTGACAATGATTCATAGGGGTTTTCATGGGCAAATGCCCAAGTAAAGTGGTAGCAAAACAGTGGTATGTTGAACAAATCTTGGCTACAACCCAGCAGAGCTTCCCCATGACCAACTATGGGGGGAAAGAATGCCCTATGCTGTCAGAGCTTCATCTGCCATCACTGGTGGAGGGAATCCAGGGGTGGAGGGAAGTTCTTCACCACAGTCATTATTCTAATAGCGGGTACTGACATTGCAAAACAAACAAGAGAGCACTCTAATCGGTGAACAAATGAGATGCCATGCAATAGTGGAACTGTAGAAACCTACTAACTGCATAGCCTTTCTTATTCCAGAGACGGCTTCAATTCACCGTTGATGCTTTATTGTGTTCTCCTCGGATTCTAGACATGTCAACGTGTTCTATTAAGCTAGGTATTATTGCCTTACTCATAAGCATAGACTGCTAGATAGTTTAGTACATCTTTTCAGATTGTAAGTCAGACTCTAAAAACAGGGTTGAAGAGCTTCCTTGAAGTTATGTATCACTCTTACTAGGAGCTCCTGAATGGAACCAACCCCAGTTGGCCTTGTGTTTGGTGCCAAATTTAAAAGGTAATGGCTACGAGCTCAGCTTGCCAAACATCACTGGAAGTACACCTGAAGGTTCCCGATTTTACTTTTACAGCTGGAGCTTTAACTGCCCCACACCTGATAGCACACGATGCCAGGAACAGAAGGGCATGACTGCAAGAAATGCCTTTGTGGGGCACATTAGGGCCCCTGGTAGGCCTTACAGAGCCCATGGGCTGGAGGTTCCCATCCTGCTCTAACTACTACACCACACTGACCTCTCAGATTTGCAAAAGCCCTTGGTCTGAGCCTGGCTCAATTCAGAGTAGATGCTTCCTATCTGCAAATAGGGCCTTCTAGGTAGTGGCGCCCTCTCTGTGGAATGCCTTCCCTTCAGATGTAAAGGAGACAAAGAATTACACAACTTTTAGAAGACATCTGAAGGCAGTCCTGTATTGGAAGGTTTTAAACACTTGATGTTTTATGTTTTTAGATATGCTGTAAGCTGCCCAGAGTGGCTGGGAAAACCCAGCCAGATGGGTGGGGTATAAATAAAATAACAACAACAACAATAACCACAAAAGCTTGACAACTGCACAGAGAAATAAAATAAAAGCAATATTTCTCTTTCACTCGTCCATTCCAGCTCCAAATTAAGAGAACTGTTTTGACAAAACATCAACTGCCACAAGAAACTCCATTTTGAGAACTGTTTCTGACCCTTGAGATAATTAACAGCTTATACATATGAACTGGACACTTTCTCCTTCCTTAGCCAATAATAGATCAGTGAAGTAATGTCTTTTTATGTCTAGTAACCCTACACTTGTAATCAGATAAATGTTGAGCAATAGTAGAATGTAAAATAATTATAATAGAAAGCATTATATAACCTTTTCTGATATTGTTACCAAAAATGTCATGCCAAAAGTTGAGGTGCTTATGCAAAATGAATTGCATTATTTGGCACTAATCAATCTCATCTATTTCCCCCACCCTCTGCATCGATAGTGCCCTAAAAAGCGCTATGTGGAAGGGATACAACCTGGAGCAGATGGCCCAAGGATGCCACAGCGAACGGATGCCTACTGCTGCTGGGCACAGCAGAGATGGAAATTTATGGCTGCCAATTTGGCTTGGCTTGAGATATGTCCTACAGACCGTGCAGCAGACTCAGGAAGGGCAAGATGGTAGACAAGTGCATAAATCACTGGCAAGTTAGTAACACAACACAGTGACAGCCTTTTATGCTGGCCTCTCTCATATATGCACATAACAAGGGCAAGAACGATGGAAGCCCTCAGCAGAGAACAGACATCTTTACGGAGGCAAAAGTCAAGAACTGGCATTTAAGAGCAAGAGTGAGAAAAAGTAGCATATTAAAATGAAGAAAATAGAGCATACCTCAGAGGTGGTATTTCTCATTCACAAGAGGGAGAAGCAGCAGCCAATCCCGATTTTCTAACTATTACAATCTGCTTGCTGTCTGAAGGGCTTGTTTAAGTACGAAACCCCAAATGCTTTGGCTTTCAAGAAAAGAATGGCCAAATAGGGCAAATCTGGAATAGACCTACCAGAGGAGGCTTCTGCTTGGGGTGCCAAACAATTGGGAAATTCTAGTCAATTGCATTATTCATATTCACATTGCAGATCAATTTAAGCCACTTGTGTGCTTGGGCAGTTACACCTGGTTTCCAATCATTGCTCCATCCCAGTCACAAACTCTTTGTGGAAAGCCTTACCCATTTAACAATGAGTTGAGTACAGTGGTATCTCAGGTTAAGTACTTAATTTGTTCCAGAGGTCCATTCTTAACCTGAAACTGTTCTTAACCTGAAGCACCACTTTAGCTAATGGGGCCTCCCGCTGCCGCTGCACCGCCAGAGCACAATTTCTGTTCTCATCCTGAAGCAAAGTTCTTAACCCAAGGTACTATTTCTGGGTTAGCGGAGTCTGTAACCTGAAGCGTGTGTAACCTGAAGCGCATGTAACCCAAGGTACCACTGTATTATAAAATAGTATAATTGAAAGAGAGTAGAACACTGGCATTTGGAGATTCAGACCAATCTACACACATATGCATACACACATTTAGATATGGTTGTATTTTCATGGACTGTTCTTGTTGCAAATGTCCCTAAGTCAGACACAAAGCAATTCATGTATGTAAAATGCAGTTTCTTAAACTCACATTCTTTTTGTCTGCCTAGGTCTTGCTACCAGACCACTGTTTTTCACAGAAGCTAAACTGCTGATAACTGTACCACTGGTGGGACAAGCTGTGAAGTGGTTTTTCATCTTCAATGGGCATATTGGCTAAAAAGGTGAACCATGATGCCCAATAAAAATATGGCTTCAGTCAAAAATACATCAGGTGGACTTAGGCAAGCTACTATTGCCTTAGGCCCTCATCTGCACTATGGGAATAATGGTGTTGGTCTGTATTACAGGCCTGCCTTAAGTGCACCAGATGATATAAAATGTGCTATATGATTAATACACAATCAACTGTCCCCACATTAACTGAACAATCTCTGCCTTCTCCCACGATGGCTGCTTTCTGGAGAGGGTCCTCTAGAAGAGAGGAAGATAGTAATGAGAACATCCTAGTCACACAGGTTATACTGTTGACGACAGCAGGAAAGGTGGAAATGATTTGATTTTAATTTGGGTCTATATTTACAAATATCCAAATATAGAACTGCTTTGCTCTGCTTGTACAGTAAGTGGAACATTTGGCAGCCCTGTGGTCTTCTCGGTGGGATTAAGCTGAAGATTCACAATTCATTATTTATAACAGCACTCACGCTGCAAGGCACCAGAACAGAGCCACCGCAAAAAGTTTCAAGTTGTTCCAAAACCTGTATTCCACTCTTCTTTTCTGAGTGGGTGACAGAAGGATGAAGGTGAATTAGTGTCAGGAGACGAGGACTTCTGGAACCAGTCTAGGACACACTTTTATGCTGACAGTGGACCTTGCTATACCAGGCATAGGTAAGGCATTATACAGGAGGAAATTTGATTCCAATTAGCACAGTGGAATGACTAAATTTCCTTTAATGAAGAATATTTTTATGAAGGTTAGAAAAAAGATGCTAGTAATAAATGCATGTAGCTATTGGGGGGAAAATAGGACCACTCCCTTTTAAAATTACTATTCATTGATATTTATGCTGGAAAACATAAGCAAAAAGATACCCTCATACCCTCCAACATTTCACAGAAAGAAAAAAATGATGCATCTACATACAAGTACTGTACCTAGGAGTTCTCGGGGGACATGTACAGAGATTGCACATGGCAGTAAAGAATTGCTCATTGGTTACTTTATCTGATAAGTTAAATTGAAAATTGCTGTATTATTGTAATTCCTTATTAAGTGAACTTGAATATACAGAGCATGTGGAACAACGTCCCACATTACAGATATCCTCATATTCCTGTTCATCACGAATCTTAGTTTTGCGTGAACACTGATAAGGAAGAGACAACAAGCACTAACATAAAGGTTGCAAAACCTATCAGTATGTGTGTGATACAACCCAAACTGGCTGCTGGCCATACTAGAAAAATTGTCAGGGATGCACAACTTGGCAGCTCACCACATGACAATAGACGTTTTGAAACCACAATTTGGTTCATACAAATCAGCAACAAGTTGCCAGAGCCTCACCACCAGCATTTTGTTCAGTTATGGCTGGCATAGATAGATAACATATGGTCCAAGAGTAGAGATTCCAGGAAGGTTCTCAGCAAGCGGAAAGAACCCGGGATAGGTTAAATAACAAATTAGGCAAAGATAGCTAAAAAAGCAGGGTGGTGGTGCAAACTGCACTATACATGGGATTAAAAGCAAATAATTTTATCAGTTTTCAAAGCTAACAAACTTCAGACTAGTTGCTTAGTTCTTTAACGAGTAGCCCACCTTAATGAACACAATTACAAGCATTTATTATTGCCAAACTATGTGGCCTTTATGTCCTATTATTATTTATAAAATACCATGAGCAATATGGGAAATTGGTGCAGACAGACATTTATTTTATGATGATTTGAAATTTGAACTTGAACCAACTTAGTATGTTAGTACTCTTACTCATTTGTTCCCGTTTTCTTTTAATCTCATTATTTTATTTTTATTTGGGGCTCCCCCCTTACCTTCTTATCTCTCAAAGGCAAGCTGTTGAGTTAGGTTGAATTTATCGATGCCATCATGCTGTTCTGGAGTATTTTGTATATGCTATTACGATTAGCAAAAAATAATTTACTTAAAAATAAAAAATGCAAGAGCAGGACCATGCATCCTTTTGAGCTACTCAGAATGCTTCATGACATTAGAACTATCCAGCAGATTCTGCCTGAAGACTGTATTCCACAAGAAATGAAAGAATGTTTATGCTATGGGAGAAAACATCTCATTTTATTAAAAAATAAATAAAACAAATATACTCAGTGAGGAAAATATTCCTCAGTTGTTAAATCCCACATATACAAACATTCTGCTTTACTGAATATTAAAACATCAGTGGTTTACAATACACAAGGCTTGTTGCAGAATTCAGCGGCCAGATTACTGACTAGGGCAAGATGGCCCAAATATATAAAACAAATTCTGTCATGACTGCAGTGGCTACCAATTAGTTTCTGGGCTCAATTCAATGCTGCTTCTGACATATAAAGTTTTATGTGGCTCAGAACCCCAATACCTCAAGGACCACCTCTCCGCACATGAACCACTCCTGTGGTTAGCATCTAAGGCTTTTCTCCATGTGCTCCAGATCCAGGAGAGGAGGAGGGTTGTGACTCAAGAAGAGCCTTTTCAGAATTGGCTTGCTGCTTATGAACGCTCTCCCTAGGGATGTATGCCTGGCACAATTACTAGCCATCTTTAGGCACCATGCAAAAACCATTCTTTTTAGTCAGGTTTTCGGCCCTTAATTTGGAGTGTTTTAGGTATATCTGGCCTTTTCAGTGGGTGAGATATGTTAGACCTGCTTTTAAGGTTTGTATTCCATTTTAGCTTTATGCTGCTTTTATTCTCTGTATTATTTTCTAAGTCACTTTGAGTTACTTTTTGTAAAAACAACAACTGGTAAGTTCAATAAAAAAGTAAAAATAATAATAACCTGAGCTGTGTTGGTTGCTCATATTCCCTTTCTGTCACTTCAAAATGGGAGGAAGAGGCAGGCGTTGGTGCGAGAAATATGGCAGAAATTTATCTGCTTTTCATAGCTCTTAATCTTTTGGTTTCAGCCACTGCCTGCATCATCCATACAGTGGTACCTCGGGTTACAGGTGCTTCAGGTTACAGACTCCGCTAACCCAGAAATAGTACCTCAGGTTAAGAACTTTGCTTCAGGATGAGAACAGAAATCGCGTGGCGGCGGCAGCGGGAGGCCCCATTAGCTAAAGAGGTACCTCAGGTTAAGAACAGTTTCAGGTTAAGAACGGACCTCCGGAACTAATTAAGTTCTTAACCCGAGGTAACACTGTATAAACACTGTTTTATTGTTTAGGCTTGCCATTATCAGTAGCTTTGATCTGGAAGCAAGCAGCTTCTTCTTCTTTTTATCGGCTGAGGCAAGATGCTGAAGGCATGCTGCACTGCTTTGCAGACAGTGTGCAGTCATTCAAAGCCACAAATTACATCACTCACATTAGCATTTTATTTTTAAGAAGCATCCTCAATCTCTACACAAACCTCGCCAGACATTTATTTAGTCTCTTAGCGCAACAAGGAAGACGTTTATTTTTTAATGAATCAAGGAGAAAGACAGTATTACATGACATCAATGCATAGAAATGCAATGATAACTATGAGTACCTTTTGCCAAAAAACCATTAACTAAAAAACAAACAAACCGCACTCTGCACACAACAACCAAAAACTAACAACATTTGGCTGTGATTCATATGACTTGAATAACTGCTTGCTATTTCAGAACTTTTATGGGGCTGGGGTTTTTTGGGGGGGTACTTCTATGAAAACTATATATAGCTAACTAATAGTGAATAATTTTGAAGAATATAATGAAATATAGTCTTATTATTTCTATAGAGATTCTCCTTTGCTCACCCCCACTAGAACAACAACAAAAGACAAGGAAGCTATGTTTAAAAGAGTAACTACTAAATGCACATGAGTTTGAAGAAGAACTTGTTAAGGGTATTTTTTGCTTTTACCTAAAACAGTGCTTGGCATTTGAAGAGTGTGCCCAGGTGTTAAACTACTGCATAATGATCTAGTAAAAGAAGTTTGTATACCTGACTTCCAGAAATCATTTGGGGAAATGTCTCATCAAAGATATTGGGTAAGAGAATGCATTCTCTTATGGGTTTAGTAAAACAACCAGAAGCAGAGTCTAGGAAGAAATGGATAGTCTGTGCAATGGAGAGAAGTAAGAAGAGGGAGCCCCTAAAATACTGTATTGGGACCAGCGACATTTAACTTCTTCATAAATAATCTGGAGTTAGAGGTCACAAGTGAAGTAACCAAGGTTGCAGATGATATCAGATTTTACATTGTGGTGAAGAACTCCAAAAAGATTCTCAAGACTGGGTGACTGGATATCAGAATAGTAAATGAGGTTCAATGTAAATATGTGTTAAAGTAATGCACACACTGACCAAAAATAAATAAATTATAACTACATGCATACCTTTATGTGATTTGAAGTAGAAGTGGCTAACCAGGGGTCTGATCTGGGGTTCATGGTGACTAGCTCAATGACAACTTCAACTCAATGAGCAGCACTGTGAAAAGGCCAGATTAAACTCTACGGAAAAGATACTGAAAATAAAAACTGCCAGGTTGGCAATACCCTTAAACAAATCTATGATACAGCCACATTTGAAATGCTGTGTACAGTTCTGGAAGCCCCCACCCCAAATCTGATATTGTCGATTTGTAGAAGGTGCAGAGACCAAAATCGTTGGGGAGTTGGAACACCTTCGCACTAATAAAAAACTTATATGTGTGTGGAGCTTTTAAATTAAGAAACAAACCACAATTACTAAGGCTAAAATGACAGGGCATAAGATCATACATGGTTTACGCTGGTAGAGAGAAGCTTCTCAATTGCTCATGTAATATCAGAGTCCAGGGTCTGGTAGTAAATTTATGACAGACAAAAGAAAGTACTGGTTCACCCTGAACACAATTAATTTATGGCCTTCACTGCCACAAGATGCAGTAATGGCCACTAGTTTAGATTACATTTAAGAAGAGTTAGAAAAAATCATGGAGCACAGCAGTGGCGTAGCGTGGGTTGTCAGCACCCGGGGCAAGGCAAGTAATTTGCGCTCCCTAACCCGTGGATTTGCGCCCCCTAACCCGTGGATTTGCGCCCCCTAACCCTAACCCCCAGATGTTGCGCCCGGTGCTGCCGGCCCCCCCTGCACCCCCCACGCTACGCCACTGGAGCACAGATCTACCAGAGGCCATTTGTCATACTGGCTCTATGGACACAAACTGCATATCAGTAGCTGAAGAGCAACAGCGGGAGAAGGCTATTACCTTTACGACCTGCTTGTGGGCTTCCTGGAGGCATCTGGTTGGCCACTGTGGGAAGCAAGAAGCTGGACTTTGGCCTGATCCAGCACGGCTCTTCTTGTGTCCCTCACATTCATAATCTTATTGTAATCCTTACACCAACCCTGCAAGGTAGGTCAGTATTATTATCCCCATACTGCTGAAGCTGGGCTGAGGATAAGAGAGAGGGCCTTGCCTACAGTAATTTAGTCAGTTAAGTGAAGTGAGATTCAATGAGCTGGGAATTCTTGACTGCTAGTTCCACCAGACTATACCAGTTGCAATAAGCTAAATGACATAATTCAATTTGATCTTTTTCAGTACAAGTGTGAAGCTGAACTACTAGCTATTTGCGTAGTTAGAATAGAACCTCTTTTCTTGTGCTCATACCCCCAAAGTTAGTTAGTGCAAAGTATTTGTTAAGATTTTAAAAGCAGAGTAATGAGTCAACCACTCCTCTTGTTTGAGTTGCATTGTGTAGCTCTGCATTCATAGAACACACATATAGAGTATCAAAACTCAGCTGCTTATATCAAATAGTATCTGGCATATATTTTTTCACTTCACAATGGTATTCTTTCTCCATCTCCCTGTAATATTGTATGGAATTGTTAATACCAGGCAAAATTATTTGCCGATTCCCTGGTCTTACTGCTCTCTGGAAAACCATTCAACAAAATTGCTTGGTGCATAAATCCAAACTCTCTCTCTCTCTCTCTCTCTCTCTCTCTCTCTTTTAAACTTCATTGTCTGTTTTCTGACTCCAACCTTGTATAATATTTTGGAAAAAGTTACCCTTTTCTGTACTGAGCAGAGTAAATATTTTGTCAGTTGTTAAGGATGAGCTACAGAGCAAGGCCCAGCAATGTATCCAAATTCAGCAGGGAGACTTGGAAACTGCTTTAGAACTTTGTTCCAGATTCTGATTGGTAAAATACTTCAGAGGCCAGCAGAAATACCAGCCATTCAACCAGTTCAGGAAAAGATGAGTGAATCTTTTCATATCAGTCCACCCTTCCCCTTGCAACACAGGTTTTAAAATCAAAGTAAATTTCTGTAACAGGAAAAATAAATTCCTCCAATAATTGTTTAGCCAATTGGTGATGGTTTATTAATGGGAAGTATGAATATTGCTACTGATGAGCAGAACTATGCTATGAATGGAGGAAAACAGAAAACATTACAACTCGATAAGGAACTATGGCTGGTTGGCACTGTAAAATTGTGGCTGCATCAAATCAACAAATACTGTACATTGAAACAGAAACCCACATGTTGCAAAGATTGGTAGCAAAATTAGGTAGCTGTTTCAAAAGGTGTGGCCATTTGGCCATAGACAAGCGGATGTCCTGAATATGCTATAATTTGTGTCATGTTAATGACCCAACATGTTGGCTAACCTGAAATTCAAGTAAATTGGAGTACTGTTTAGAAGGTTATCCTGACAATGAACACACATATATATACCCATTATTCTATTTGGTACTCTCAAATCAAGATCAACCACTCAAAGTCCCATTACCTTGAGACACTGACTTTCCCGCAGCTGCATAGGGCATTTGTTGAACTAAGGTTCCAACAAATGCTCTCAAGTGTATTTAGAGGGGAGACACCTGAGAATTCCCCATATGTATATAAAAAAGGTGCTGCTGTGGGAAGAACTCTCCCTCTAAACAATAATAATAAAAAAGATCAATCACTACCAAGACTACAAAGCAGCATACAACTTCTTAAAGCTTTTTATCATCTTCTCCATAATTACATCAAAACAAAATTGTTTTCACTTGCCATCTAAAAGAAAAGTGGGGGTAGCCGACTTCTCTGGGAAGGATATTCCAATGGCTGGGAGCCATTACAGAAAAGTCCCTGTCCTTGATTGCAACTGGCTTTACTTCTGATAGCAGGAGCATAGGCTTCAAGAGTGATTTCAGCACATAAGGAGGACCATATGAGTGGAGCCGAACCTTTACTTATCCTGGTGTCAGGGATACTTAGAGCTTTGAAGTCAACACCAGAACTGGTGCTTAAAAACCAGCTGGAAGCCAGTAAAATTCTTTAAGCACAGGTTTAATGCACTCAGTATGGAAATTCCCATGGAAATTCAGATTGAAAAACCTGGTCGCCATGTCCTGGATCATTTGTACTTTCCAAATACTTATTAAAGGCAGCCTCATGGAAAGCTCATTGCCAAGACATGATTAACTGTGGCCAGATTTTCTTTCCTCAGAAGAGGGTGCAGCTGGCACAATAGCTGAAATATCAAATTTTTAAAATGTACAAAGCAAAAAGTAAACAAATAAATATTTTACATGAAAGCTTAATGTCAAACAAGGACAGACGGAAAAACCCAAGCACTTTGCCCATGCCCATAGGTGGCATAATAAGGAATGAATTGCACCTTAAGCAGAATCAAAGCTGGAGTGGATTTTAGTCATTTCATCATTAAAGTGCTTCACAAAACATATTATTGTGGGTAACAACACAGTGTAATAAGTGCCCCACCACACACAAAATCTCCATTTGCAAGCACAATGGTGGCAGAAGATTAGCCCATGGAGTAAGCTTTAAAATCAGCTGGTCCAGGAGGCTACCATCATCAGTGATATCGAAAGCCACCGAGAGATCAAGAAGCAGGAACAAGGTTGCATTTCCCTCATCCCACTCTCTGAAAAGGAAAATTGAACTCTTACAAGCTACAGCCACACCACTGCCTGAACCACTGAACCACGCTGCTTCGGTTGTGCAAAGAATCTAAGACAGAACTGGAAGTAGACTAATGCCAGCTGTCTCAGGCAACAAAGTTTAATAACACAGACTATTAGCAGTGTGATTCAGGAGGGAGTTCTGCAGATGTCTTCCCATTCAGCAACTTGACATTTAGCATCAGCTTGGTGGTCCATTGACATGGCAACTGAATACTCTTGCCTTAAGAGGACGATAGCAAGTAAAGCTGGGAGGCCTTGGGTAAACCGATATGCCACACAAACTCGTTGTGAGGTAAAAACATTGTTCTGAGCTCCATCAAAGAAGGGAAAGATGGAAAAAATTAAAACAACTCCTCAGTTCTGAAACCCTCCTTGGAACAGCCTGGGAACAAAACAAAACAAAACCCTGATCGGTGGAGGCCTCGGAACAATTCCAGCTCCTGCTTCCTGACATTACATTCAATCATTTCTGTTATCCAATGCCTTCTCTTTGATTCAGATCTAAGACTAGATAATACTGAATCTTCATTTCAAGGCCACAGCTGCTCTCTTGCCTCTGATCCTCCCGCTGTCTCAGTCACTCCATCAATGTTCGCATCCAGCTTCTGACAAAAATTTGTGTCCTTTGAAACAAAGTTTATTAGACAAATTACACATTTTTTCGGAGCAGTTGGGGGGGAGGGGGGAGCTTGCTTTGGTTATGCTCAATACACCTCTGCAATATGAGTTTGATGACAGTGTGGTTTGACTGGACCTTAATGATTCAGTACATGAAAATCATAGAATCATAGAATCATAGAGTTGGAAGAGACCACAAGGGCCATTGAGTCCAACCCCCTGCCAAGCAGGAAACACCATCAGAGCACTCCTGACATATGGTTGTCAAGCCTCTGCTTAAAGACCTCCAAAGAAGGAGACTCCACCACACTCCTTGGCAGCAAATTCCACTGTCGAACAGCTCTTACTGTCAGGAAGTTCTTCCTAATGTTTAGGTGGAATCTTCTTTCTTGTAGTTTGGATCCATTGCTCCGTAAAGATACAAGCTGAGCCTTACTCTAGTTTCAGCCAAAGAAAGAGAGGTTCCTGTAGTACATTTAGGAAACTTACATACTGCTTTTCACTTCCATAAAGAACTATCAATGTATTGTTGCATGTCACCCCAATCTCTAAGTGGCATGAGATTCCAGGGAGTCCAGGTGCAGACTCAGGGTTCATGTTTCCTTCTGGAATGACACACAGTGGAGACTGTGGTGTCTTTATGATATATGGTTTATTTTCACATTTATACAATCTGAGCCTGCAATAGAAGGGCTTACAGCATCAACACCCAAAAGGGGGATTGCTTCTCCCATAACTGCAACCTTCAATTCAAACAGAAATCAAGCATTGTGTGCTCTCTCCCCCTCCCCCAGTTTGCTGCATTTCTTCTGGCTCACATTAAATTTTAACTCTCAACTCTGGCTTTCTAACTACCAATGTATTGAGCACCCATCTGCTGTTTCACACAAAACCCTTTGCTTTGTTCTCCTTGATGACCCATGATCCAGGCGATCACTTCATCAGGAGGTTAGCCTGGCTTATATTTTAACACTTGCTGGATCCAGGGTTTAGAAGAGCCTGGCATACAGCTACCCCCACCCCCAAACTCATAACAGTTGTGTTAGAGAGAAATAAAGGTGGGTGATATAAAGGTGGTGCATGCAAACTGGCAAATCAAAGCAATTAATGCATTTATATAGACAACAAAATTAAAGCACAGTAAATGATTTTAAGGAAAAAAGGTAAAAACATAAATGATCACTTTTTAAAAAAAAAAACATAAAAGCTTTCTGGGAAGAGTTAGTGTCAGTACAATCAATGAGACAAGCAGTGTGTTATTGGAACTTTGGAAAGAGTAGCAAAAGGGAGTCTGAAAGCATGAAAACCACCCACCCACTCTCAGTAGCAACTATCTCAGAGGAAATTCTCTTCCTCCCCCTGCTCTTCCGACTACCAGCAGCTGCAAAAGATGTCTGGGAAGTATAGACAGGTGGTTACATATTTCATATTACATTGCAAAGGTCTAATTTTGAAGTGTGAAAGCAGACACTGATAACACCGCTTTCTCTGACTGGAGGGCGAATAACTCCTTTGCACATTACATCACATCATAGGTTTTGACAGTCTTTCACTATTAAAAGCAAACAATTGCCACAATCACTGGCAGGCAAGTGACTTTTGGGGTTGTATGTGAAAAGCAAACAGACCGGTCTTGCTGCAAGGCTTTGGAACAGAAGCTTCATAATCAAATTGTCATTGAAGCCGTCTTAAAAAGACAACAGCAGCAAACATACACAAAATGTCTGATAGAATAGTCAAACGCAGCAACATTCCTCTTTCCCCACCAATAGTCAAACTTATTTGGTTTGTTCGCACATTTGATATTAGGATTTTTTTTAAAAAAAGAACACACAATTTCCTGTTACAGATAGGTAGCTGTGTTGGTCTGCCATAGTCAAAATAAAAAATTCCTTCCAGTAGCACCTTAAAGACCAACTAAGTTAGTTCTTGGTATGAGCTTACGTGTGCATGCACACTTCTTCAGATATCTGAAGAAGTGTGCATGCACATGAAAGCTCATACCAAGAACTAACTTAGTTGGTCTTTAAGGTGCTACTGGAAGGAATTACACAATTTCCTGTTTGAGCAAGCTTCGAACCCCTCACTACTATCCTGTGATAGTATAGGCACAAAACCTTTTTAGTGTCATAGAAAAGTTCAAAAACTGGGAATCCTATTATTAAGTGGCATGCTTAATTATTGGTCACTAGTCTTATTTTCAAGATGACAAGCTGGAGGAGATAGAGGGGAGACTTAAAACACTCTCATCTGGTTAAGTGGTTGGTTAAGCTGGTAAAAGATTTCCTTCATAAATCTTAATAAACTTTTTATTTTAGCATACGGCATCTTCTTCTAACTACAGTGGTACCTCGGGTTACATGTGCTTCAGGTTACAGACTCTGCTAACCCCGAAATATTACCTCAGGTTAAGAACTTTGCTTCAGGATGAGAACAGAAATCGTGCTCCGGTGGCGCGGCGGCAGCGGGAGGCCCCATTAGCTAAAGTGGTGCTTCAGGTTAAAAACAGTTTCAGGTTAAGAACGGACCTCCGGAACAAATTAAATACTTAACCCGAGGTACCACTGTACAGCAATTCACATTTGTTTGTGATTATTCACAGTGAGTTCAAAAGCATCAACTCAGGATATATAATTGCAAAAGAATGTAAGTTATTCCAACACTACGGAGTAATAAAACATTAGTTAAAACATTTTTATCATTGACTATTAGCTACATGAATAACAATTTGAGGTGAACATAAGAGGCTGGATCCAGGATTGTTGAGACCAGAACATCACTAACTGGATGCTTCTGCAAGTGGATGGGATGGAGAAGACATTAGGCATGAAGACATTAGGCATGAAAAGGCAGAAAATTTTGGGAGAGTTTCAGGTACCAAAAGAATATGGCTGGCTTCAGGTTAGGATTGGTGAACCTGTCTCTCTCCAGAAACTCTCTAACTCCCATCAGCCCCAGCCAACATACTCTGCCAAAACCAAGAAACACGGAACAACAGGAGTTCATTCAGACCAACCCCAATCCCAGAACAATATCACTGTCCACATTCAGACCGTATATGAAAAATCAACACAGCAGTAAGATAAACATTAATCATGGGATAATAAAGAAAAATTACAGGGTGGGATCCGGTGTAGTGACAACAGCCTTCTAGTTGTGCAACAGGGCTTCTCCTTTATCTCCTCCCCTCTGCAGCCCCTTGTGCACCCTTAAAATTTGCAATGGAGGGTTCAGGGAACCTTTGTAACAGATCTGAGGGGCACATCAGGAGCCAGAACAGGGAGAAAAGGTGCTGGACATCCTGTTGCACAAGCAAATTTCTTTAGGCAAGTGGGTGGACATCACTGGATGTCACCCATATTGTATTAGAGTGGGTCACTGACAGCACAATTTAATGCATGCTTACTCAAAAGGAAATCCCTGGTGTTCAAAAAGGCTTACTCATAAGTAAGCGTGTACCAAATTGCATCCTGAGATATCTGAGGGCTTGTGAATTACGTGATATTCTGTATGCAATTGTGATATATAGATAATATATGGTTTAAAATGAGGCAACTATTGAAAATAAGGGCCAGATTCAACTAATCCAGTGCCCTAGCAGTGCAAGGACTCCTGCCAGTGTAATGGGGCTTGTCCTTTTTTCCTGCTCCCCTGCCCCCTTACACTTCCCCCATATCCACTTTGGAGGGGTCAGGAGAACCCCCACAACAGCACAAGTTTATTCCGTTTGGCAAGTGCAACACTGAGTTCCCACTTTTTGTTTTATGTGTGCCTTCTGAAAACACAGAATCTAACCCTTAAGGTGTGGGATAATTTATGTGGGAAGATTTATGAGGAAATATTCAGTTATTACTTTTCATCTCCTTGATGGTTCATCTTTCAGGACAAGTTACAACATTCCTACATGACAATATTCCTACATGCTGTTGTGAGGAGGAAGCAGCAATGCTGCCGTGTCTGTGTAAGTCTTTGCAGAAGGACAGAGCAATAAATCAGGTCAGGCTGGAGGTCACTCTCCTCTCAGCATGCAGAGATAAAGCAGAAGTGCTGTGTGGAAGGCGTGGGCTTCATGAAGAACTCGACAGAGGAAAGACGAGAGAAGCAGGAGACTGGAGAGGAGGAGGAGAATTGTCAGGATGCATTCCACTCCACTTGTGGGGTGGGCAGCTTGGGGGAACGGAGATAAGAGGATAGAGCCCTATAAAGCAGCATCCAATGAAAGGTGAGAAGAGAAATGGATTTTGGAGGGGGGTGTGCTCATATTTTGAGCAAATAAGAAAGGAACAAGAAAAGGTTATTGGAGTCAAGATCCGGTATAACAAGTTCAAGTGGTGACCCTATAGCAGGATATTTGAGGAAACAGCGGAGGAGGCCAGCGACAAAAATGGAGTCTGGGTTCTTACAGCAATGGCCCCACTCGGTACACCTGAAGTAACAGTACTTTGGTGCTCTGAGGATCCTCTGGGGATGGATGAATATAACAAGTATGGTTACAGTTATTATTTGCCTCATGGCCACCTCTCTATCCAGAAATATGAACTAAGTATATCCAACAAAACCACAATATTTCTCTCTCTCTCCTGGGATTGACTAGATCATGCTTGTCTTCTATTATGGGAAATCTCGGCTACTTTTCCTTCTGTTTTCTGCAAGAACCGGATACTGCATACCTAGATTTTACACACACACACACACACACACACACACACACGTGTTATTTTTTTAAATTGCCAGAATACTCTTTCAAAGCAGCACCTGAAAGCGAAGGAGAAAACCAGAAGGGAGCATACTAAGGAAACATAGGGAAATGGCAATCTAGCAAAAAAATTTAGAAAATAAAAAATAAGGGCATTCAAGGACAAAGGGAGCCAAACATGTCAATCATAGATTGCTTCGGTGCCAAAAAAATTAAAATAGCCTTTTCTGTATTAGGAACAGTTATCAAATCAAACAGTCTGAAATGTTCAAGGTTCCCCTTTGCCCCCATTTTACTGGGCACACTGCTGTTCTTGCCTACAGGTGAAAACTCACAAACTGCATAAAATACCGTTCCATATGAACAACTCTCACACTCACAATGCCTTCTATTGGAGCGTCATTGTATTTTCTTATACAGTAATGTTATTTCCGGGGGGGGGGGGATGAATTGCCCATTAATATAGAAATGAAAATACGCAAGTATCCATGGCTACTGTTGTGATCCCAGCAACATCATTTGTACAGCTGTGAATATTTGTTATATTGCCAATTACGGCACAGCCACAGCACTAGGGAAATGACTAGCAAACACTGGTGCCTTATTTGGAAGGGGGTATTTTCCAAAGTAAAAGCAAACTTTTATTTCTGACTTTGCGACCTTTGCAATTTCACTTCTTTTTTTTCCTCCCAGCAGATGACCACTGAGAAGCATTTGCAGTTTTTTCTTTCAGGGCAATCAGATACAAATGACTGACAGAGATGTGTCCAGTAATGACAGATTGTATAGATCAGGCATCCACAAACTCGGCCCTCCAGATGTTTTTGGACTACAATTCCCAACATCCCTGATCGCTGTTCCTGTTAGCTAGGGATGATGGGAGTTATAGTCCCAAAACATCTGGAGGGCCGAGTTTGGGGGTGCCTGGTATAGATCAAAAGAACAGTCTAATATGTGTGATTTCTTCAAGATTTATGTTATTTATATCAACATTTCTAATTTCTTGCTCAGTAATTCTGAAATCCAAGTGAAGTGGAACAACAGAGCATTTGCAAGAAGATGATGAAACTACGCTGGGAAACCAGAAGACAGAGCATGTCTTCCTGAGGCTCATTCCCAATTTGCAAACCATGGTTTGGAGGAGGCAGCTAATGCAACGCCTGTGCTGTATCACAATGGGATGCAGTCCTCATTTCTTTACAACAAAGGAAGAGGGTTATTTTGAGGCAGAAGGCTGGAGACTATAGATCTATACTGGGATTAATGCATATCTTCTCCCATGTTAATCTGCCGTTGTTTACCAAGTCTTGGTCTCGTATGCTATGTACTTAGGACATAGCCACATGGAGTATATCATCATCATCATGCTATCAATAAATAATACTGATTACTGCTTCTAGGCAGTTGGGATCCAAATAATTACTTTAGGTGTGCTTAAGGACTTGGGCATATGGACTGTGGTTTCTGACTTGTTTTCTTTTAACAGCAAATGCTCATATGCCATATTAAGAATACATTTTGGAAATCTGCCCATTTTCAAAAGTGTGTTGCCATGTGGTACTGGGGTGAGAGGACAGTTGCTGTTCAAGAAATGGAATTAGTTGTGAGTTGTTCGGATCCTTGCCATTTAAAACCTAAGCCATTGCATTTCTCTCTGATAGCATGAATGCACGAACAAGTATTTCAGGCATATACTAATGCAACTATCTAGCAATCAGATAACCGAGAACAAATTAGATTCAGTCAGAGCCTCAGATATAATATGTACTAAACATATTATCATAATAGTTTTGTTTTTTAATGGCTTTATAGTTCGGATGGTGAAACATTCATACTCCCTTTAAGTTCAGAATATGCAGGAAAATGAGAGAAATTTCTTTGAAAAATCGGTTACTCTCTGTGACAATTTTAATAGGAAACTTAATGAAACTGCAAGAATGTATGCCTAGTTGGGCTAAGTGAAATGTCAGACCCTCATTATATAATCTGAAATATTTCTCTGTTCCTTTGTAAGCTTTCTACCCAGTAACGTAAAGCACATATACTTGCCAACCTGGGCTCCTTTGTGAGGAAGGGCAGGATATAAATTTAATAAATAAAATTAAAGCTTGCCAGTCTACTGCTATTGTCACCTCCTCCTTTCAGTATGTTGTTTCCTCTATTTTCCTGAAATTGACTAGATTTCATATATTACAAAAGACACTTAATGAAGTTAGCACAGTTGTTTGCTGCCTTGCTCCTGCTATACAAAGACACGTTTCTTAGTTTTAAATGCTTTTCCTTCTACCAAGATGCCGTAACAGCCACATAGGTTGTAGATCTTTGGTGCCAGAACTTCCCCAGAACTCCAGTACTCTATAAAAACAAGTACCAAAGCAGCACAAGCTTGTGTCCAAGATGCCTGATAATTTTTACCATGTTGAGACACACTTTTGAATAGCTCAATTTACAATGAAGCCACTTATCCCACGTAGCTGAGGCTTTATCAGTCTGCTCTCCTGCCAAGAGTGCTTTCTTCCCTCCTCTAGTGAAAGTTATTGTCTAACCTGATTCGTATTTCTGATTATCACCAAGAAAAAAGACCAACATTGTGATTGAGGAAGTCCAGTTTTCTTCCTGGCATAAATTTCAACAACAAATCCTACATTATGTACTTTTTCTCAAAAGTATTATAGCTATACATACTCATCTCTCTCATATAAATACCTCATAATAATTCAAAAGATACTACAAAAAATGTGTTTGGATAAGATATAGTAGATCTGGACTCAAAGCAAATTTCAGGAGAACTTCAAGAGAGCACAAACTTACAAACATTTCTGCAGGAAGTTCAGGTACCAATGCAATACATATCTTAGTCAACGCTACATAAGGGAGGGCTCATATTGCCACCATTTCCCTTTTTTACTTATTAGTTTCACAAGAAATATATGTTAAGAGTACAATGCAGTATCCCACATTTGTATTAAGACTTTAGCATTGGTATGCCATGAACCACCCAGTCAGTAGTTCCTCCAATCTTGTAGAGCAAGCAATCTTCTGAGGCCTTGGTTTTCAACCAATTGTCATAGTGAACATCCCAATTCATGAAAATAATTGCCCACACCTACCCAACTGCAAATGAAGCAAACATTAGCACCTGGCACCATTCATTGTAGTCTACTTCATGGGAGCAAGCTGTTTCAAGAAAGAAGGAAAGGTAAAGATCACACCAGGAGAACAGCATTATTTAATGTTTGAAGAAGTTGTGGAAGTAGGTCTTATGAAAAGTAGGCATCTGCAAGGTGCTGTGGCCACTTGCACTCTTTGCCTCCCAGTTGAGGCATACAAGAGTTGAGTGAATATAGGCAACAATTTACCAAGGAATGACTTGCCACGTGCATGGATCTACTCAGTAAGCCAGGAGGTATAGAAGGTAAGAGAACATGTTCACAATTTCATTCTGCCTGACCTCTGAAGACAGCCCATTGTCACTTTCAAACATCTACCATGAGCACATGGCAGGACAGAGTCTCAACAAAGATGTGCTCTCCCAAGCCCACATTTCTAGCATGCTCAAATCACTGTCTCAGTGAGGTCTATGCTGGCTTGGTCATGTCCACAGAATGGAAGATGGCAGGATCCCCAAGGACATGCTCTATGGGGAGCTGGCATCATGCATCAGGCCAGTTGGCAGGCAAGCTCTGTGTTACAAAGATGTCTGCAAACATAACATGAAGGCAGGCAACATTAAACTTTCCCTGTGGGAATCCCTTGCAGACGACCGCAACGCCTGGAGACAATCAGTCAGGTCATCTATCCACAGCAGTGACCAAAGGAGGAATGACTGCTGGGAGGAGCGCAAAAAGAAGAAACGCCATGGTGCACCTACACCAGCACAACCAGACACCTACATCTGCCCCAGTTGCAACAAAACATGTAGCTCCTATATCGGTCTCTACAGCCACAGCAGGCACTGCAACTCTCCCACAGTTTGAGTTCACCCCTGAAGGCACACTCTTCTATTGAGACAGATGGATGCCAACAACCACATCAGCACTATAGCAATATCTCAACAGTCTTTATTATTTGAATGCAATACTTTTTGCAGAAATGATGCTCGTTTCCTTAAGTAGAAAGAAAGATTTGCTTCTAACCTACAAAAACGTAAGTTGATTTCATTATTACCCATACATGATTTTCTTTCTTTTTGTACTCTGTTACAGACAGAAGGCTTTTTTTGCAGGGGGGGAGGGGACACTGGACAGTAAGTCCACAAAGCTCTTGCATATGTCTTCAATTGAAGGAAATGTTGCCTGCCAAACTTAAACCAAGTTGATCATAGGTTTGTTTGGTGTGTTGTTGTTTTTTTAAAAAAACCCAACCTTAACACTACCACCAAGAATATTCTAAAAGCAAGTGAAGGAATCCAGTTGCTATGGAAGCAAATTAAACAAATAAATGAGCTACCATGAAATGCTAATATATAAATACATATTGTGGTCTGATTAAGTCATTTTTGCCACATTTGTTAATTGTAAATAGGCAGGTTTTAACTTACTAAGCAGGATTCAATGTGCAATCGAGAACATTACTTTTTTTAGTAAAAAAAAACTTTGTAAATTGATCTGAATGCTTACCAAGGAAGGAATCTGAAGGTAACGCTATGCTATTTGCTACATGTGCAAAGGATAGTTGACAAGGAACTGGTGTGCTAAAGGAGGATAAGGAAACTGCATAAAAGCCTAATGATTTATTTGCATCTGTCTTCACAGTGGAGGATGTAGGGTACATCCCTGTGCCTTAACTATTTCAGGAAAGGAGTCTGAGGAACTAAGGAAAATAGTGGTAACAAGAGTCTAACTCTTTTGCCTTACTGACAAATGGGCAAACCACCAGGTTCAAATGGCATCCATCTAAAAGTCATCAAAGAACTCAAATTTGAAATTGTTGATCTTCTACCCAAAATATGTAACTTGTCCCTAAGATCAGTAGCCATCAGAGGACTGGAAAGTGGCCAATATAACACCAGTTTGTTTGTTTTTAAATAAAAGGGATCCAGGAAATTATAGGTAGGTTAGCTTAACATCTGTTCTGGGAAAACTGATGGAAAGCATTAGTAAAGATAGAATTTAAAAGCATTTAGAAAAACAAGTCTTGGTGAAGTAGAGCAGTGTTTCCCAACCGGTGTTCCGCGGCACACAAGTGTGCCGCGAGACGTTGCCTGGTGTGCCGTGGGAGGGAGTCGGGCGGCGAGAGGCGGGGCGGCGGCGGCGAGGAGGACTTTCACCCACTCTGATGCTCCCGGCAGTCATGGCTGCAGAGACTGGCTTGGGAGCCCCTGGCATCAAGGGCGAAGAAGCGAGTTTCTCGTCCTTTTTACTGGTCCCGACCCAGATTTTAGGATCCTCACTCCGGCGGAGGCTCTCTGCCTTTCTAAAAAGTGATCCACGCGAACAGCCTTCCCTGCCTGCTTGCAGACAGGGCTCCCCAACTGACACGCCCCGTCGGCGCTGCCTACCGGCCAGTCCCGCAACTTTCGCCAGCCTCACGGGCCGGGCAAAGAGGCTTTCTGCTCGCTCGGTCCAATCCAGGGCTCGCTGCGGAGGAGGCGGTCCCGCCAAGCCGAGCTCGGAGCCGGCTGCCTCCGCCCCTCGGAGCCTCCCAGGCGCGGCTGCTCGAGGGGGCGGGCAACTTTTGGAGACCGAGAGAGCCGCGGAGGCTGGCAGCGAGGGCAGGCAGCGGCGGAGCAAGAGCCACACTTGGGATGCCGCTCGCTCGCTCGGGCCGGAAGAAGAGGCCACTGCGGCGCTGCAGCTGGCGAGGAGATGGCCGGGGGCGCGGGCGGCGGGGCCAGGGGCTGGCTGGGGGTCGCCCTGGTGGGTAGGTAGCGGGGCCGGCAGGCGGGGAAGGGAAAGGCGGAGGCGAGTGGAGAGCGGGGACCCGGCGCAGGTCCTGCCGCAGGCGGCGCGCCCGGGCTGGGCAGGGAGAGGCGAAGCTGCTGCCGGTTCAGCTGCGCAGAG
Organism: Podarcis liolepis; assembly: GCF_965112155.1. Lineage (NCBI taxonomy): Eukaryota > Metazoa > Chordata > Lepidosauria > Squamata > Lacertidae > Podarcis > Podarcis liolepis. The sequence goes on along the minus strand of NC_139557.1, from coordinate 64,880,525 downwards.
TGGGGTGGAGGGAGCCGAGCGGGGCGGGCGGTGTGCTACACCGCAAAGCAGGGGCGCCTCCCACCCCGAAGAGGACCGCGCCGGCATCTGGGTGGCTGGAGCAAAGTGGGCGCCTGCCAGCAACTTGGCTGCGGGAGCCTGGCTACGAAATACCGCCCCCCTCCCCGCGCCAACACACCGGCTTTCTCCGGGCCCGGAGGACTAGCCCCCTCCCCGGGAGCAACTGCAGCAGCTCGGGGCCCCAGCAGGACATCCTGGCCACCCGCACCCGCAGTGCCGCTGGGGCTCCCTTGCAAGGAAGAAACTGCTGCTGTCCGAACCGCAGCTCCGTATCCTCCGAATCCTGAGTGCGGCGGCAGGGCGGGGGGAGGCAACATTTGCTTCTGCTCTGCTCTGTTGGGACAGGCTCCTGTCTCCTCCCCGTTGGAGCTCCAGTCTGCCCGGAAGCCCATCTCGCCATCTTTTTAAAAAAATCATTATTATTTCTTCTTCTATTTTTATTTAAAATCATACTGGAATAGGTATATTAAATAGTGTATAGTTCAAGACAACACACACCAGTGCCTAAGGAAAAAGAACTTTGATAAAGGGTGCCTTTAGTTCAAAGCAAAGGAAAACTGGCTCTACCGCTCTCCCATCTTGTGGTTGTGGGGCAAACCTGCACCTGCTCCTTATCTGAGCTCCCTGCTATTTGACCCATTGGGACCTGGGAACAGCGAAGTCCCCAGACCCAAGACCAGGCCACTGGTCATTAATTTAAGCACAATGGCCCTACTCTGCACCCACTTTCAGAGTCAGTTTCAGAACATTAAAAATGCTCCCTGCTGCTGGATCTGGCCAAGGGGGACCCATCTAGTTCAGACCACGTTGGCCAACCAGATGTCTCTTCTGGGAAGCCCACAAGCAGGACTGGAGTTTAACTGGTATTCAGAGGTGGAAGTGGAACATAGCCACCACCAAGCCCACTGATGGCTCTCAATGGGGAGGTCAACAGGCAGTGCCTGCCTCCCTGTGCATCTGCTCCGAGGCAGCACAAGTCTGTGGGTGGACAAGTCAATGGAAACGCAATCCAGAGATGGCAAAGGTCTTCCATGCTCCTGGTCAAGTTGAATGGCCAGTCCAGGGACCAGAATGCGACCTGTCTTGAATGGGGTTAGCCATCCTCCTAGACTCGGTTTTAAATCTGGATGCTCAGGTGGTTGCTGCAGCTAGGAGTGCTTCTGAGCAAGTTAGGTTGGTGTGCCCATTGCATCTGCCCCTTGAAATGGCTGATCTGGCCATTTGTGCCTTAGCGATGCCATGTTTGGATGACTGTAGCATGCTCAACACAGGATTGAAACTGCTAAGTGTTTGGCATGCTGCAGCCAGACTATTGATGGGAGCCTGGACTGTGTGCGTTGGCTTCCAGTCATAGGGAACAGCTGCACTGCCTTCATGTTCATTTCTGAGCCCAGTTCAAAATTAAGTTTTAAAGCCCTGGATGGCTTAGGCCCAGGTATTCGGGATTCCCTTCACGCCTTCCTCCTCTCGGGTCCTTGAGAGCGCGGGAAGTGGCAGCGCGAGACCGGCCTTGAGCCTGGTAGGTATTGCGCTTGCCAAGGCAGTCATTTGGGAAATGAAAACTTGCAAAGCAAGCAACCAGTTCAATCTGAAGTACGTGTATGCTTAATATCCTGTATCTGAAACCTGTTCTGCCCCCTCCCCCACACTTGGTGCCATTTTCATCTACACATGCAGCAGAGTAAGTTGACCCAGAATAGTACCAATTCAGATAGCTGATGGGAGAATGACAGTGCTGAATGCTTTCCCATGTAGAACAGTCCCTGCAAATAAAAACCCAGCATATTTGGAAGAGGGCCTAACCATTACCTTCTATGCTGTTACTATTTTTTTATTTTTTTTTTTACATAAGTAAAAGTTTATATATAGTCAATATAGGCACAGAGTTAATTTTTTAAACATTTTCTAATGGTGGTGTGCCTCGAGATTTTTTTCATGAAACAAGTGTGCCTTTGCCCAAAAAAGGTTGGGAAACACTGAAGTAGAGGCAGCATGGGTTCTGCAGACATACGTATGATCTATCTAACCTCTTAGATGTATCAACAGGTATCTATGCAAACTGGGTAAATGGGAAATACAACTCAATGTAAGTAAGTGTGAAGTAATATACACTCATCTCTTCTTGACCACTTCAATACGGACCTTCAAAAGTGCACTGCTGTATATAAGCTATGATAAGCCAGAATGTAAAGAGGTTAATTTAATCAGAAGTGGCCACATTGCTATTATTATTTTTTAATTAAATTTGTATACTGTCCTTCATCTGTAGATCTCAGGCAGTTCACAGCATAAAAATACAAGATAAAAGCACATTATCATTTAACCCCTATATACTGTGTGTCCTTATATATATGCATATCTATCTCTCTGTTTTTCTTAAAGAAATCAGCCCTGAGTGCTCACTGGAAGGACAGATCCTGAAGCTGAGGCTCCAATACTTTGGCCACCTCATGAGAAGAGAAAACTCCCTGGAAAAGACCCTGATGTTGTGAAAGATGGAGGGCACAAGGAGAAGGAGACGACAGAGGACGAGATGGTTGGATAGTGTTCTCGAAGCTACCAGCGTGAGTTTGACCAAACTGCGGGAGGCAGTGGAAGACAGAAGTGCCTGGCGTGCTCTGGCCCATGGGGTCACAAAGAGTCGGACACGACTAAACAACTAAACAACAACAACATCTCTCTGTGTGTACAGAGTGTTATTTATCTACCTTTTCTATATCACTGTTACTACCGTATTTTTAGCTCTATTGGACGCACCGGACCACAGGACGCACCTAGTTTTTAGAGGGGGAAATCAAGGGAAAAAATATTATCCCCCCCCCAGCCCCAAAGAGCAACGGACAGGCTGCATGCAGCCTGTCCACTTCTCCCAGAGCTTCTCGGGGCTGCGGGAGAAGCCCGGGTTCCCCCCTCCCAGCCCCAAAGAGCAAAGAAGCCAAGACAGCGTGTGGGATCCATAGCCGCGCAACCTCTCCAGCCAGGAGCTAAACCTCTCCAGTGCAGCTAAAGAAGACAAGGCAGCAAGCGCGATCCATCCCGCTCACTGCCTTGGCTTCTTCTTTAGCCTTGCGCAGCATCTTTAGTCTTGCGCAACGGGATGGATTGCGCCCGCTGTCCACCGGGGCTGGACTAGATGACTCCTGGGGTTCCCTTCCAACCCTGCAATTCTATGACCTCGGAAGGTGTTTGGGGTCTCCACCACTGGAGGCTTTTAAGCAGCGGTTGGGGGACCATCTGCCTGGCGTTCTTTGGCTGTGATTCCTACATTGTGAGGGGGCTGGGCTAGATGACCCTCGGATGGCCCTCCCAACTCTATACAGTCCTACAGTTCTGTGGCAGGAGATCCACAGCCACTTCACACAATGCCCACTCCCAATTTTCATCTGAGAGACATGTGTCTCTCAGTACCCCCCTACCTGCCACACTTCCCCCACCCCACTTAAGCTGAGGGAATTCCTGCCCAGAGAAACTCCAAGCAATCAAGGAGGAGGAATCCACTGCAGCCGTGAGCAGTGGAGGATCCATGGTCCCCTTCCTTCTCTCCTCCGTAGTTGCTTTGAAGCAGGAAAGTGGGAGAGGAGCTGCTTACACGAGTGTAAGCTGCTCCCCTCCCACATTGCCGCTTTAAAGCAATCACGGAGGAGGGAATCCGCTGAAGCCTCCAGCAGCGGAGGATCCATGGTCCCCTTCCTTCCCTCCTCCGTGGTTGCTTTGAAGGAGGAAAGTGGGAGAGGAGCTGCTTACATGAGTGTAAGCTGCTCCCCTCCCACTTTGCTGCTTCAAAGGGAGCCCGGGAGGGAATCTGCTGCAGCCTCGAGCAGCGAAGAGGATCCATGGGTCCCCTCTTTCCCTCCTCCGTGGTTGCTTTGAAGCAGGAAAGTGGGAGAGGAGTTGCTTACACGAGTGTAAGCTGCCCCCCTCCCACTTTCCTGCTTCAAAGCAATTACGGAGGAGGAATCCGCTGAAGCCTCGAGCAGCGGAGGATCCATGGTCCCCTTCCTTCCCTCCTCCGTAGTTGCTTTGAAGCAGGAAAGTGGGAGAGGAGCTGCTTACACGAGTGTAAGCTGCTCCCCTCCCACATTGCCTCTTCAAAGGTAGCCCGGGAGGAGGGAATCTGCTGCAGCTTCCCCCACCTCCCGCAGAAGCCGCGCGCTCTTTAAAGGGGCTGTGCGGCTTCTCCTGGCTTTTCTGGGAGGTGGGGGGATTCCCCCACCTCGTAGAAAAGCCCGCAGGAGCCACGCAGCCTTTAAAGAGGGTGCCGCTCTTGGGGGCTTTTCCCCCAGGAGGGAGAAGGGACTGCTGCAGCCAGTCAGTCCCTTCTCCCTCCTAGAGAAAAGCCCGCAAGAGCGCACGAAGCTTGTGTGCGGCTCTTGAGGGCTTTTCCCGCCTGCCTCCCCCCTGCATTCGCTCCATAGGACGCACACGCATTTCCCCTTGCTTTTTAGGAGGGAAAAAGTGCGTCCTATGGTGCGAAAAATACGGTATTTCCCCTTAATATGCAGTATCAGAAAATTAAAGCAGAAATTTTAGTACAACTGTGGCAGATTCTTACTTAGCACATGTCATTTAACTGTCAAAGTCCCAGATATAATATCCTGTGTTGGAAACTGCCCTGTGATTACTATGTTTGTTTGTTTTATTAACCTAATTTATAGCTCAAACAACATAGCAACATGCTGTGGTGGGTGGGGCTGGGGAATCTACAAAATGAATTCCATTAATTCTGATCACATGTTCTGAAGATAAAATTTATTTAAAATTAGTTGGTTTTTCAAACACAGGCACAAATATGACCAAGAACCTGATTCTGTGCTAGATGCTTTGGAAGCTGATCCAGTAGCCTATGCCAAAGCAGCAAGAGCAATATGTGCATATACTTTTAACTATGGGATTTTAGAAACAAACTTGTGGAGCTGCAGGTGGTGATGGGGTTTGGTCGTAAGGTTACATCCTGAAAATGGGTTATGTTGAAATCGGCTGGATTTGTTTCTAAGTAAACTGTTTAGGACCAGCACATAAGCTTGAAAGCTTCTTGGAGCTCAGCCAACACAGCACTCTAAACCTGCATTTGTTTTAAATTAACCAAGAAATTCACGTATTTTAAAAGGACAAATATTCAGAAAACCATTAAGGAAACTTGGCCTGTTCCTCCCAGCCATTTTGTTCTTTAATACTATCACCCTCCTTAGCTCTTTCCTTGAAAACATTCCTCTGTTTTTGATCTGTAATTAAAGCAAGGATAACAAATAACTGATGAATTGCAAATAAGCATGAAGATGGCAGAATTATACAAACCAAGGACTTGAGTTTCAAGGTTAATGGATGGGTGGATGGTATGTCAACAGTTGAGCCACATGAGTATAAACAGTAAAGATGACTGTTGGGTTCATGCCCCTCAGGCCAGAAAGTTGCATTGAAGGCAGAGAGAGGAAAATTTTCAGTGGCATCCATGGCATAAATCCTATTCAATTGGTAGAATTACTGTAACATAGTAGCCAAGGCACTCAGCTGCAAGTTAAGAAGCCCTCGATGCTAACCCCCTAGTTTCCCATGACTGCCAGTTACCGAGAGGAAGAGGGAGTTCCGTGTGGTGAGGATGCAGTGGCAAAGCCAATCTGCCTACCCCATGCCACCAACCGCTACTGCTAACTCCACTCACTTACTGGCAGTAAGACCCATTGAATTTGACAAGACTTACTTCTGAAAAGACTTGGTTAGGGCTTGTACTATAAGTAGTCGTAGGGAAGATACTATCTCTTAGCTTTGGTTGCTTATCTGTAATGTACTTAATGCTGTTCTTCTTTACAGAGTTGTTGTAAGGATAAGGTAAATCTGTCACTAGTGACAGTAGAAATTAAATCCTCAAGCTACCGTACTCATTTTTGAATGATTCCTAAAATGGTTTATTGTGAACTACCTGAACCTATTAAGGTCAGTCCCTAAAGTGCTCAGAACAATCACCCTAGCTGTTATTGAACACAGCAAGTCAGCTAATTTACAGGTAACATTATTCCCTTATTTTTCATCTGTGTTTTTACCTCAAAAGCTTATGCCAAAATGATGGCTCTGTTCCTCTGTAAAGTGTTAATAATGGCCCCATGCTAAAAATAAGAGATTTCTCTCTATTACAAAGAAAAGAAAAGAAAAAAAGCCTTCATCATCTCATCCCAGATGTGATGCTATGATAGACAAAGCATCAGACTGAATTAGAATTATCAATGAAGATAATGAGATAGCTAACGCATCAGAAGCCATTAGGCAGTGAAGTGGTGAAAACCCCCAACAGCCAAATGTTTCTATAGTCATAGGAACACTTGGATAAACAGAAACTGACAGGACTTAACCATTTGTTTTTTAAAAGGGCTTTTAATGAGGCCTGCTGCAATGTTAGGAGTTGGAAATAAAACAACATGCCAACCTACACTTCAAGAAGTGTGTACGAACGATGTGATGTGACATCAAGTGTGCCAGGCACATTAGTGCCCCTCCCCAATGCTTTTTTAATTGAGACAGTTTTTTCCTACTTTCCCTTTGGCTGCTTTTTTGTGGAGGGTATTCTGCTTTGTTTGCCTGTGTTTTATGTGGAGGGAGCATGTAGATATGTTTTTCCAGTTTTGGGAGGTTGGGGTGGAGCTTATGAGCATCACCAGTTTTCCGTCAGAAAACTGGGTACGGTATTTTGCAGTGTCTGTGATTTCCAGTTGTGTTCCCAAGGTCCAAAGGGTTGGGGACCCCAATCTAGAGCATTTCTGGTGGGGGAGGTCAGTAGAAGGTGATTTTCACATCCCCATCTCCCACTGGCAGCCCCCAATCCCTCCAAAACACCTCTTCCGTTGGTTGGGACATCTTCCTGCATGAGATGGGCTGTGGGGAAAGAGATAATCACTGAAAACTAGGAGCGCTTTTTGGGTGACTCAGGGGGCCACCAGGGAGAGACTGTCAGGGGTGGGCACTTCTCTGTACAGAAGTATTTGTTTGTATGAAAGCATAACACAGCAAAAGCCGTATTTTAAATTTTATCTACCATGTGTTCTAATATTCTTTGACTACAGACAACTAGAAGATAGCACCTGTTCCTCAGAATATAACGCAATAGTGTTGAAAAATACCCTGGGTCACACACTTAGCCCTGCACACGAAGTCACACTTCACCTCCTGTCCCCACAATTGCAGTTATTAATTTCAGCAAGATGGGCGTCTTCTCCATGTGTGTAAGCTTCCTGTGCATTTTATAGAACTGATTGGACAAGGGGCAGGGTAAACATGCAGCTTAGAGCCACCTCTCAACATACGGTACTTATCTTCTACATGAACACCACTCAAATCTTTGGTAAAAAAGATACCTTATTAATATTGTGTCATATACACAGCACAAGAACTTGTACAGTTAAGTTTAAATTAGATGAGGGTTGATCCTCCAGCTGTTAAAGAAAATCTTTTCTTTCTTTCTTTTTTAAAAAAAATCCTCTCTATTAACATCTTTGAGTATTTTTCATCATGCACATTTCAGCATATACGATCTCAACAATGAAATAAACCAATTAACAATGTTCTTTAAAAGCAAGGAAAGTGTTCTGGTCATTCTACTCACCATTCCATGATTCAGCCACGGCGGTATAAAATTATCAAGGAGCTTTGGGTAAACTAGTTCTCTGTCATAGATGTAGATGCTCCAAAACATTGATACGACAAACTGGAGCAAGGAGGGAAACAGAAAGAAAGAAAGAAAATGTTTGTTCTTTGTTAAAGAAAGGCAAAGTACTGTATTAACATTTAACACTTCCTTTTAATGGTGTAAAAATAAATACTGCTGTTGTTCTTTTAATTGATTTAAATGCACAGTATATATCTGGCATAGCCCAATGCTGTGTCATTGGGGATAATCTCTCTGCCTATTCTCCAGATAGCAGTCTTGTGGTCAGAAGTGAATTTTGCCACATAAAGCAGTCTATCTACACATGCTATCCTGAGACATTACATAGAAACTCTGGAAATAAGCATAATATTAAAACATGGGAAATTTTTTTCTTCCCTTTCAAAATTTCCACATTTTTTAAATAAGTGAAACTTTAGGCAAGATTTCTTTTTTAACTACTCTTTAATTTAAAAAAGCATTAAGTTCTTGATTTGTCATCCAACAATTTGGTCATTTCATATTCCAAAAGCATGTACATCTTCTGTCCTACTTTTTATATTTAGGTTATAAAACACATATTTTGATATACAAGCCTCTGAGCTAGTAACAATCACACACAATTTTTGTGAAGTCAATAATGGTGACGCATGCGAAGAAGTTCATTTCGAAGTAGAGGGAGCTAGTAAGTATTGTCCTGATTCAAAACAAGAACAACTCAAACACCCTGCCCATCATTTATGGACACAGCGAGAACTGTAATCAAGTCATGTCAATGGAAATATGTTCCATTTTGCTAAAGTCAAATGCGTGCCAGCTGGCTTTATTGAGCAAGAAACAATGAATTATTATTGTTTATTAAATTTATATATTGCCCTTCATTTAAAGATCACAGGCCAGTTCACAAGGACATGGATAATCTGAATGTTTAAGAGAAATTATATGGATTGCTGACGGGAGCTTCAGGTCGAGAACATGCGACGCCATTGTGAAAACATCTGCACTGGCTGCCCATCTACTCTGAGCCAAGGTTCAAGGTTCTTGTATTAGTCTACAAAGCCCTTAACAACTTAGGTCCAGGGTACCTCAGGGATCGCCTGAACCCTTATATCCCAGCTTGATCACTGAGATCATCTGCAGCAGTGTCTCTGATCGTTTCCCCAAGTTGGTGAGGCTCATTTGACAACAATCAGAAACTGAGCCTTTAGTGTCATTGGCTCACTCCTGCGGAATACAACGCGGGTACTGCTGCAGTCTAAACCACTGAGCCTCTTGGGCTTGCTGATCAGAAGGTCAATGGTTCGAATCCCCGCGACGGGGTGAGCTTCCGTTGCTCTGTCCCAGCTCCTGCCAACCTAGCAGTTCAAAAGAATGCCAGTGCAAGTAGATAAATAGGTACCACTCCAGCGGGAAGATAAATGCCGTTTCCGAGCACTGCTCTGGTTCGCCAGAAGCAGCTTAGTCATGCTGGCCACATGACCCAGAAAGCTGTCTGTGGACAAACACCGGCTCCCTCGGCCTGAAAGCGAGGTGAGAGCCGCAACTCCATAGTTGCCTTTGACTGGACTTAACCGTCCAGGGGTCCTTTACCTTTACACATCTGATTACTGATCTTTGTTTTTAACTTTGTTGTTTTAAACTTGTTATGCCCGAGCTTTCCAAACTGTGTGTCACTACATGTTAGTGTGTTGGCTGTAGTGTGTAGGTATGTTGTGTAAATGCTCTCCACGCTCTTCCTGAGGCTGGAAAGGGGCTAGTTTAACCTTCGGTTTGCTGGTAAAACTGAATTACAGTTTCATGAAATGATGCATGTCTAAAAAGGGTGTCACCAACATGAAAAGTTTGGAAAGCTCTGTGTTATGCTTTTATTGTATGGCTTTATGTTATTTTTACTGTTGTAAGCCGCTTTGATACACTGCTGTGATAGAGCCGTACATAAATAAATAAATAAGTTTATTGTGCTCCCATATTTCCTATATTTCAAATGCACAGAGAATTGCTGTCATAGTTTGGAAGGAATAAGTGTTGCAAGTGTTGTGAATATGAACTAAATAGCCTGCAGTGGAGGTTCATTTGCCTGAGTTTTTGACGTGAACATCTGTTGTGACCTTTTCATTCACCCGAAAACGGAACTTTTGCTTAGGAAAACAGATATTCTCTTAGCCATACAAGAATTTGGGAGCTGTTCTCTCACTGCTATACTAGAAAGCTGCTCTCTCAATGCATAGCGCCCTAGCTTCAAATATATTTGTCCATCTGTTGTTATAATAATAATAATAATAATAATAATAATAATAATAATAATAATAATAATTATTTATTATTTATACCCCGCCCATCTGGCTGGGTTTCCCCAGCCACTCTGGGCGGCTTCCAAAAGAATATTAAAATACTATGGTACATCAAACATTAAAAGCTTCCCTAAACAGGGCTGCCTTCAGATGTCTTCTAAAAGTCTGGTAGTTGTTGTTCTCTTTGATATCTGGTGGGAGGGCGTTCCACAGGGAGGGCGCCACTACTGAGAAGGCCCTCTGCCTGGTTCCCTGTAACTTGGCTTTTAGGATGAGTACCGATGCCTGCTCAAGCTAACTTAAGATTTGTGCCAGGAAAAAGAAGTTATGATAGACCACATGCAAGGCACTGTAAGTAAAAATGCTCTGCAAGAAGTAGCTCCCTTTCTTGTGCCAATACTGGGGTTGGCACACATCCCCCCCCCCCTTTTGATGCAGTTGACATGCAACTGACTTGAAAGGCAGGACAACGGAGAAAATGATACAAATCCCCCATTTTTCTAAGACGACGTATTGTACTACAAGGGGTTAGGGTGACCTTGTGAAACACAACTGGCATATGAAACATATGCATCATGAAATGAACTTTCAGGGCTACATTAAAGAAACAAAAACAGGCCTGATATTAATGAATTAAAGTGAGTTGAGCTGAATCATAACTGAGTGAGTCCAACAGAGTTGGCGAGCACATGAAGTATCTTGTGAAGCAACGAAAACTTATACTTTGCCAGTGAGGTAAAAGTGAAAAAAAGAGAGCAGAAGATAGGAAGTTCCATCTGTCTCCTAACCAAAGTCAGCCTATGGATGGAAATGGTTCAGCAAAACTGGCTGCAACCATCTGGTGTTCCAGGTGGCCAGATTTGTTTAACGAAAGTGCAAAACACAGGTATGCCTGGGGTACGAAAAGGATGCATAAAAGAACAATTCTAATTTTAGTCAGTTTCCACTCCAGAAAATGCAGGCATGTAGCTATCATACGAATCAATTTTATTTTCTTTACAAATGCACATACAACAATGGGTAGGTTTCTCTCTAACCAGGCCTTTAACAAAATTAACATTTTGTGGCCTTTTAAATGAGTTTTTGTTTTATTATGCATTTTGTGTTCTTATTTTGTATTTTTATGTTGTGAACCAGCCTCTGACGTTTGGATGAAGGGCATTTATTTATTTGTTTGTTTGTTTGAGCCTTTGGATCCTCTACTCCATATTTCAGAGAGATCAGATTGGATTTTACAATTCAAATCTCTTAGAAAATTAGAACACCCCTACAAACCATCATGCTCCTCTAAAAATCCTGTGAAACCAGCCCAGAAAATAGCTGATAATGCTTTGAGAACTAATTAGTGCAGTAACTCTGAAGCTAATCAGAATCATAAAACAGTGCCTGACACATGTATCCAATCAATTGTTGAACACAGAAAAAAAAGACAAAACAGAGAATATGTGTTTCATGAGAACCCTGCTTGGCTCCCTCTTGTACAGCCTTTAAACAGTCCCGAAAATGTTTTTTCTTAATCCCACCAAGTTTTCTATTGATTTCATTGCTGGCCCTCTATATATGATTTTATCTGGGGCTGCTTTTATTATGTGTTTGTTCAGTTCTTTAATTTAAACATTTATATTGTAAACTGCATTGTAAGAGCATGTCTTTATTAGAAATAAAATAAATGCAGAATACTGTTTTTCATCAGTGGCACCAATTAGATTCCATGGCTTTATTTGCAGGATGTAGCAAAGCTCTTCATTGTGAGACAAAGGCTTACATTATCATGCCCAATGCGTGGAAATGCTGCCTTGTGAACGTGCATAATGCATGAGGTTGTGACATTACTGTCAAGTCATGCAAAATTAAAATGTGATTTTCTACATCTCCTGTGAGTTTCTGCATCTCCTGCAAATACATCCAGCAATCAGGCAAAGTTGCAATAAAGTTAAATAGTTCTACAACCAGGGCCTTCAGTTCCTTCAGCTTCTAAACAAAACTTGTGAATGATTTGTATAGCTAGAACCAGCTAGCTTGTAATATCCAGTCTCGCTTCCCAACAGCATGGACAACGTGATGAATAATACGAATAATACGAACAAAACAATGTCCCTCTTCCATGGTGAAGAAATATTTCCATTTCCCTATTCTACTTTAAAGCTTCAGAAAGCAACATGACAAGGTGTCATCTGACTAAGAATTTGAAATCAGGAAACAAACTAGTGATTCAAAAAGAGGGAAGGGTTCTTCTTAATAACAACACACATTAGTGCAAAGGTGGTTGAACAAGATGTAGCTGCAGTTTGTCATTCTATAAATGTCGATCTTTTAAAAAAGCTTCATTAGAAAGAACAGAATTCAGTGTTGTTGTTTTAAAGAACATAATAACAGTCATGTGGAATGGCCCATCCGGCATCCTGTTCTCACAATGGCCGACCAGATGCCTGCGAGAAACCTGCAAGCAAGGACCTAAGCACAAGAGGACTCTGCCCTCCTGCAGTCTCCAGACACTGGTATTCAGAAGCACTCCTGCCTCCATGGAGCCAGAGCATAGCTACGCCACCATGACTCCACAAATCTGTCTAATCCTCTTTGAAAGCCATCCAAGTTAGTGGCCCTCATTGCCTCCCGTGGGAGTAAGAACCATACCCATGTGTTGCTTCAAGTACTTTCTTTTATCTCTCCTGAATCTTTCAGCATTCAGCTTGAGTTCTAGTGTTAACGAGGAGAAAAACTTTTCTCTATCCACTTTTCCCGTGCCATGTATAATTTTATAAACTTCTATCGCATCACCTCTTACTCTAAGCTCAAATGCTGCGACCTTTCCTCATAGGGGAGTTGCTCCATTCCACTGATCATTTTAGTTGCCATTTTCTGGACCTTTTCCTACTCTTTTGGAGAGCCTCTCTCTTATTTATACTGCTATAGTTTCAGTGATCATGTATAAGAGTGCAAGTTTGATTACCCAATGCATTGGGTTGCTTTCCCCCTTACATTTCTGTTTTACCTTATTTTTAACATCATCTGTTATGATGCTGTACTGCTATGAGTAAAAAAAAACCTAACTGAAATATAATAGTAGAAACTGAAAATAGGTTAAAGGACCAAAAACATATTAGAAACAACTAAATGATGCTTTCCATTCTTTACTACACACTGGCACACTTAGGGCTTCTAGAAATAACAATACAGTAATACAGAAGCCATTATTGCACACAGTAGTTGAATTTAATAAATTGTGGAATTTTCTGCTTTACACATTACTGCTGTATGAATTAAGAATAGAAATAACAGAGAAATGTATAGGTTCTGTCCTTGCTTAAGAAGATGAGGAATTGTTGGAATGGGGGCAGTCCTACAGAGTGCTCCAAGATTCTATCTTCTCCATCCAGCGTCACTGTTTAACACCCTCATGGAACTGCTGGGAGAAGCTGTCCAAAGACTTAAGATTAATGCCATCAGTGTGCAAATAGCTCTTGGCTCTATTTCTTCTTTTCACCACAGTGGGAAGTAGAGAAAACTTTGAATTAATGTCTAGCATCGGTGATGAACTAGATGAGAGTGAATGCACCAAAACTCAATCCAGACAGGACAGAGATATGGGTGGTGGGAGGTTTGATTAATCCGGGAGTTTGGGGCTTTGGGGCTCACCTTTTGAGGCAGGTTTTATAAACTCATGAAGTTCTTCTCCGAAACTGGTTGGGGAGAACTCTGCCAGCATCTCTATCTGTGCCTGCTCCTACAGGGTGATTACTGACCTCTATGAGGCATTTCTTGGTATTTCTAAAACATGACAAAATGCTTGGATACCTTTGAAAAAACTGTGCTTTCTGTAATGCGTGTGTGTTCAAACCTGTGGTTGATTTTCTTGTTTTTAACTGTTGTTTTTAATACTGTGTTGCGAGCTACACAAAGTGGTCCTTCGAGGGATGTTTAATAGGCTATAGAGAATAAACAACACAGAGAGAAAGATGAAATTGTGTATAGTCAGAACAACCCAGGAATCCCCCCGCCAGTGCACCAAGTGGGCCTTGTCCCCCATGCAAGGTGGAGCAACCTTTAAGCTCTCTGCGTTGTTTACTGGGCTCTGGGAGGCTCCCACAAGATCTCACAGGAGCCTCCTAGAGTCCACATGAGACTTTGTGCAAGTTAAATGTGTGCAAGTTGCTAGTCGACTGTATACTATGAGCTATGTGGGGGCTACATGTCTCAAACTGGAAGTTAATTACTTTGCATGGTACTTACAACTCCAATAGGGAAAGCTAAGACAGCCATCATCCAATCACGGAGGGAAATGAGTTTTCTTAGTTGTCTTTCTTGTTCTTGGCTGTCATTTCCTTTAGTCAGGAGGCTGGAAAGATCTGTCAATACGCAGATCCCGAAAAAGACCGCTTGAATAACCTGCATTAAAAAATTAAAGATATATTAGAGTGCCAATATACACCATCTCTGCTGTAAATAAGACCAATGCAGTTGTTTTTACAGTAGTGATTTTGTTAAGCCATTTTCTAAGATATACATCGAAAATACCAGAGGTTACCCTTGTGTGATGAATCTTCTTACATAGGAAGCCAAGCAGAAAGAAAGCCACAAGGAAAGGGTGTGTGGCAGTAATCAGGCACATCAGAAAAACCACTAACATGGAAATGAAGAAATAGAAAAGAGGCCATCACCAAGGAATTTTAGAACGCGATGCAGACAGGGGTGTGTGAGAGAGAATTCAAAACAGAATCAGGGCTGGTGGATGAACATGACTATCCTGTTTGCAAAAGGTCTCAAGGGTGTCAGGGCTTGTGGTCTAGAGCGCCACCAGTGCTAAATTCTTCAGAATGACCTAGAGTTAGCAGCTTTATAAGACCTGGTAGGACTCTGTTGGTATTCTGTCACCAAACCTCTGCTGAATTGGGTCATCTGATCCCTGCAATGCCACCATTTGGCCATCTGCAGAGAGGATGCTAAAGCACAGCAGTGGTAGTTTGTCTAAAAAGCTAACATAGTAACACAGTAAAAGTCCTGCTTTTCACTATAAAAGTACCTACTTCAAAGTCCCAAGTGTTTCCCAGCTCCTCAACTCTATTGATAGCAAGATGAAATTTGAATAAAAGAGCATGGCTGGCAGTTATCTTCAACCTTCCCTGTCAACACCTGAAACACTTAAGAAATGGTGCTGCTCAAGTCTGGCCCACATAATTTGTTATGATTAACACTCTACCCTAGATTATATTATGAAGTTGACCTTTGAGAACCTGATCAGAATTCAGCAAGAATTCAAAGAATCTGCTAACATGCTTAGGACATAAAAGTTTTTTGGCTGCTTTTCCCAAAATGTGTGGGCTGAAGACAGGACAGTAATCACATCCTGGTAAGGGTCTGGAATATTAGAGATTTACAGCCAACTGATAACTAGCCAACTGATGTGAGGTACTAATAATGCTAACAACTGTATTGCCAGATTTTCTTGACTGGCTTTCCAATATAGGAATGGACATGGATCAAGCTTCCAACAGGTTGCCCATTTTTATCTGCAGAAATGAAATCCTATGCATCTTGTAATCTAACCCAGTAATTGAGCTAGCAGGTCCCCAATCATATAAACATGTGTTCTTGTCTAAAAATGGTTGAAAGCAGCCCTGTATAGGGCAGTTTTAAATGTTTGACGTTTTACTATGTTTTTATAAGTACTGTAAACTGCCTAGAGTGGCTGGGGAAACCCAGGCAGATAGATGGGGTATAAATAATAAAAATATTATCTGGGTATCTGAAGATGTGTGTATGCACACGAAAGCTTATACCAAGAACAAACTTAGTTGGTTTCTAAGGTGCTACTGGACAATTTTATATTTTTTTTATATATTTCAAAAATGTTACTGCTATTATTAAATGTATTACAGCAAGCTGTAATGCAGCATTTCTTCTGCATGCAAGCTGGCTTTCAAACCGATTCTTTCCAGTACTACCTGCTTAGAATTATATTCCTGTGCCTGACCAACTGGCCTTCAGAAGCAGAGCAATGTGAAGGACAGCAACACAATTTGCAGGAAGACCCTAAAATAAGCAACACCTTGCTGCAATGATGATGAAGACCATCTCAAAGATGTGACCACGTTAAGAGACCAATACTTTTCTAGGAATAATCAAGGATAGCTACATTACTAAAACCTATTAATTGATTAAGCCTCACACTAAATGGCTGCCTTCATTCTGTCCACCTGTGAATAGGAATCAAAGGCGCCAGTCCTAGGCCTTCTTACCTAGGAGTAGATTCCACTGAACTAAATAGGACTTATGGCACAATCCTAACTATGTCTTCTCAGAAGCAAGTCTACTAAGATGTAAAATCTTGTGCAATTCCGAAAGCTAACAATCACTCTTCTGCATAGAACAGACCACAGAAACTCTCATGAATACGAATGGGTAAGATACTTTAGAACACAAATTTGTTTCTAATTTGAATTATTGCTAAACACAATCTCATGGATATGGGAATAAAAAAATGTAGGCATATTCCAAGGAAATACTTATTAGCTATGAAATCAATGACAACATAGAACCGTCTCCCGAAGGCAATGGTGGAAAGCATCTTGACATCCCTTTTAATGTTAAGTGAGACAAGGCATTCCATAATGTGTGTTGGGGGACAATACGGCATTGGCAACATTTTGAGATATGACCTAATGGGCTTTTTATTTTTGTAACTGAGATCCCCCCCAAGCTATAAGAAAAGAACTGCTTCAAATAACAGCTTCAAAGAAAATCACACACCCATTCTCTAAGGGGATATAAGTTGTACATTTCCTAATCAATCATAAACTAAGCCTGTCTCCATCAGCAGTGGTGTTATAACAAGGTCACAGAGGGGAGCCAGCCACCCATGCCTCCATTCAGCTAAGCTGAGTATGTTGACCACTTCACTACTTATGTCCCCAAATGCATGCAGCAAAGTGAACAGGACATGGATGGAGATATGTATCCCTGTAGCATTTCAATAGTAAGACACAATTATAAGAGACACATCTGATGAGCCATTTGGGGGGAATCTTTGCCAAACATCACAGCGTCTCATGATAAATGTGTCTTAACAATCACATGTCCTTAAGACTACGAATCACCAGCCATTTCCAAATCACTTCCTCACATGTGGGTTAAGACAGCCATAAGAACAACATGGAAGACACCTCTAGGGTGTCAGTGGATGCATACTTCAGTCCTACAGACAGCTGCATGAAGTAGCATAGGCATAATTACAAATGTGAAGACTGCCCAAATATCTGAAAGACAGCCTCCTTCCCTATAGAGCCTGTTGAAGTGTAAGGATCTGCAAAGGGGATCCTCCTTGCTAGTTTCTACACCCTATAGGCTCATAGGGTGTGTGTGTGTGACCTGGAAGAGGGCATTCTTTGTGGAGTTCCTAGGTTGTGGAATTCCCTCCCCACAGAACCATGACTGGCATCTTCATCATGCTGTTCCCGTAGTATGCTGAAGATGCCCTGGCCTTTGACATCTATAGGACCCACCCTATTCTTGTGCCTGTCTCAAACTGTTTTTAATACTGTATTCTAAATTGTTGTAACCCACCCTGGAACCTTACAGTGAAGAAGGTACAGCAATGTGGTGAATATGTAATAAAATTAAATACTGATGTTGCTATGGATAACAGCAACAATAACAACATAATTTTTCTATCACACCTTTTACTTGCTAAGGTTTGTTTGAAATGACTATCAAGCTTCCCCCAATCTGGTGTCCTCCAGATAGTTTCGACTACAACTTCTGTCATTCTTGATCATTGTCCATTCTGGCTGGTACTGATGGGAGTCCAACTACTTCTGGAGGGTACCAGGTTAGGGAAAACTGACCCTTGAACAATCAGATGTCTTCCTCTTAGGTTTGCAGAAATATGGCTCTGAGGTAGACAAGACAGGGAAATGTGCACAATTTCCTCTTCATAGAAGGTTTATGTGCACATTCTCCACAAGGCCTGGTGAATGTGCACAATGGCTGGTGGTTACACACATTAACCGCACAATTTATATTCCTCATAATATAATCATAAAATGGGTTTGAATGTGTGTAAAACAAACAAAGATTCAGGCGAATTCCTCAACGTTATACTCAGAGAAGACCCTTTTAATTAATAGATATAGATGGATGACTATAATTAAACAACCATGATGGTACATAGCTACCTGATCCAGATCTTTAGGCATTCTGGAGATCATTAATACCTAGAAACATTTCTCCCAGAAGGATGATTTGAATGGAAGGATATACTATCAACTCAAAAAGGCAGCAGCTGGAAATGGTAGCAAAAGCATTTAGATCTTTCAGCACGCAAAACAAATTGCTTGAAAACCTGCCAGGTCACATAACCTTCACCTTGCAAGTCTGCCAGATCCACAAGTGTGTTTTTCCTTTGAAGCAAGCGGAATATGATTTATTTCCCCAGATTATCTGTTATGACTTTTCCTGTCACCTCTGTGTACTTCTTGTAGTCATTTGTCAATCCTCTGGCATGGTGTAGTGAGGTGAACACACATTAAGCTTAAGCAGAAAATGTGGTTGAAGATACTATCAAATAAGGAAACATTAAGTCAGACGACTTATCTCTTTTACTACTGGAAGTGTGATTGACTGGGCCACTGTCCTTGAGATCAAACCAGTTAGTTCCTCAGCAGGTTTATTTCCATCTCGCTGCTTATAAAGTTTAGACTGGCATTAAATGGACAACAGTCACCTAATCCTATAGAATCCAGTGTATTAAGTTCAGATAAATCACGAGGGACTACGACATGGTTCTGACACTAAGCTGTTCAAGGTTTATATATCTATGCCAGGTGAAAGCTTCTTTCCCTTCTCATTTGCTTCAGGTCACCAATGGGGTGTTCTAGACCCCAGCAAGCAATGTTTCCCACCATGCACATTAATCAGCAGTGAAGAGTGGGGTGGAGGTGCTCACCTGAGGTCCAGCTGTCCACATCCCTGCTACATCCCAGGACAGAGAGGGTGAGGAATGAACTGGTGTTGATGCTGACAGAGCAGATGCACTAGACTGGCCAATGTGTTTGCACTGTGCCAGCCTTGCTGTCCTCTTGCTTCTCCCCATCTCCATCTCAGTATACAGCAGCAAACATGGGTGACTGGAGATTAGATGAGCACAGCTGCCCCACCCCATCATCTATCACTGACATTAACTATGACCATAATTCAGGAAGTAGGGAGGAAACTACTAAACCAAAGTTAACATTTATTGAAATTTGGAACAAAGGGGAAAGACTGTGTTGCTTTGCCTTTCAGCGACTGAGGAAGACAGTCCTTCAATCCTGTTTTTAAATGTGTGTTTTTGGTAACTTTTTGATTCATACCCAACATAGCCTTGAGTGTCTACGCCTAGCATTTCCAACCAGGCTGCTGTTTGGTCACCACAGACAGTCAAAAACTTGAGAATGCAGTAAGAGGGAGTTGAGGGCCTTATCCACCAAGCTTTCAGTTGTCAGGCCCATGTATTGTGTATAGTGGTGACAGTCATCCCAGCAGCACTTCACATAACTTGGCCCATTACTTCTGGTCAGGCCAGTTGGGCACTGAAACTGGCGTCTTAGGGAAAGGCTATGGTGAATTCATATTGACATAAGTTTGTAGTCAACTAACTTTTACACAGAGTAGAGACACTGGAATTAATGGGCCTAAGTTAGTCATGGTCATAAATTTCAATGGGTCTATTATGAATAAAGGCTTGCTGAATACAACTCACAATACTTTACTTAATATGATGCTTCAGAAAGCACTTAGGGCTTTGGCATTATGGGAATGCCTCCACGACGCCAAAGCCTTTGCAAACAGAGGAACTTAGGCGGTCTCATCAGGTCATCACTCTGAACAAAGATATCACTAGTGATTTGTTCCACGAGTTATTTAACTATTTACAATTGCCTTAAACTTGCTTGTAGCAGGATGGATGCACCAGGTGTAACACCTATGGACTACACTTCTGTTTGCACAAGGGAGGACCAGCAATTTCTCAGGTCTGGATATGACACATCCTGGTTTGTTTATCCGCTCATGTCAAGGAAGGAGTGAAATGGAAGTGATCAGACTATGTTCACAGTATAGTTTATTAAACCAACATTCTTGGCTTATTGTCACATGTGAACATGGCCTTCATAGGTACATGTTTAAAGGAACAGCATTTTTAATATATATTTTTAAAAAACAGAAAACCTCTAGCCAAAGTCATTTTCTAATAATTGCTATTCCCCTCCTTCCTCCCTTCAGTTTAGCTGTACATACAAAATCTGTCTTTATTGCTTTCCATATCCTGTTTACAAGGCAGGATAATTTCATTAAATCTATATCATCCATTCAGCAAATATGTTTATATGGAATACTTTTTTTATATTAGATTACATCTTTTACATTTTCTTTTCTAAAGCTCAGTTTTGTTTGGCTCCTACTCAGCATTGCAGGCTACGCCATTATTTTTACTTAAATATTAATATTACACGCAATGCTACAAATGTGATCAGTGATATATCCTGGGAAGCATGCCAAGAATCAACAAACAGTGGGAAAGGCCATGTAACAGACTAGGTAACATTTGGGACTGCTAGTTAAGTAGGGGGGAAGAGACATACACTGCAGCTGTCTGTACTAAACTGGGCTTAAGGATAAGGTTTCCAGTGGGAGGAAAGCCCCCAACTTTTTATGAATAAATTGCTTGCTCAGTTGGAGGGAGGGGGTAAGCTTGTTTCAAGATTAGCTTAGTGAAATCTTTCCCCTAATACATAGCAGAGAAGTTGTATATGTGAACTTCCTCTAACATGCAGAGTAGATCGCACACTTAATCCAAAACAAAATGGCTTCTTATAATACTTGTTTAAATAAGGTGAAATTAAAACATTTCCTGTGAGGACTGTTGCCCAGCTTTAATATGTTGTACAGTAGTACCTTGGGTTACAGACACCTCAGGTTACAGACACTTCAGGTTAAAAACTCCGCTAACCCGGAGGTACCTCAGGATGAGAACAGAAATCGTGTGGCGGCGGCGCGGCAGCAGTGGGAGGCCCCATTAGCTAAAGTGGCACCTCAGGTTAAGAACAGTTTCAGGTTAAGAACGGACCTCCAGAATGAATTAAGTTCTTAACCCGAGGTACCACTGTATTTGTGATTTTAAAATAAAGACTAAAAACTATTTCTGATGACATTTTAGGAGAGCTTTAAAATGTCATGAATTAAGGCTAGTAAAGGTTCTCATGGGTGTGAGATAGCATAATGTGGCTGCACTTTATAGGTAGGAGTAGCAATCAAAGGGATATTGTCATTGCATTCCAAATGGTTTCTCCATGCTATGAAGAGTTCTTGGGATTTGAACACATGAATGCTGGTACAGAATTGGAAAGTAATGAAAGCAAGCTAGTTCATCTGCCTGCTTTGAAGCACTACCAAAAGCCTACCCCCTGCCCTTAAGACCAACACACAGAACACAGCATACCAAGAGCAGAATGTTCCCCACTCAGGTGCCTGCAAATAGTTTCAGATAACTAGATGAAGATACAAACACCATTACAGAAAGGTTACTGGCATGAGGTGGGTGGGGGGCAAAACACACTTTCCAGGATATCCTGGAAAGAAAAAGATAGGATAGATTGACAACCACCATACTATGAGTTCAGATTTCCAGAGAATTAAACAATGGAATATCTAAGCCAGGCTTTTTAAAGAACAGGAAGAGAAAGTGAGTGAGAATGCACACGCATAGCCTGCTTTCCTGCTAGAAGAAAAACTGAGGGCAACGGCATTTACACACTTCTGACAAAATAAAAATGGGTATGCATGGTGTGTGCCCCATGGCTCCTTTTAGTAGCATGCTACTCTTACAGCCTAGTCCTACACAATGCTAAGTGCACCAAAACACACCTAAAAGGGCTTAGGTGTGCCTAACTCTGCACAGGATCAAGATGTAATTGTGCCCTTAAAAATGAAGATGGCTTTCTAGAATTTCCCTCATTTTGGTAATGAAACTTAAAACTGTCAAGAGTTCAGTGACTGCAAAAGAGCACCTATCTGCATTCTAGTACACAAACTACGTTCAAACATGTGGCTGGTATGGATCATGGTACAGCTGCATTCTAGCAAAAGTTGGCCAGTAGGTGAAGGCATGGGATTCCCCTCCCTCTCAGTCACCATCAGTGCCAGCAACTGCTCCATGTTCTCTTCCTCACTTCAATGGCCTTTCTGGAATGCTTCCTTTAATAATCTCTCTCCCCCCCAGGTATTCCATTTGTTCATGTCCCATCCCCTCACCCCAGCTTGCAGGCTCCATTTCTTTCTGTACTTCTCCCTCACTACGTGACTCAAACATTAGATCATCCGCTTCCAGCTCTAAATACACATATAAGATATTACTAAAACAATGCAGCCACGTTTGTACTACCCAAAGTAAATAAATAACATAAACTTAAGCAAACCCCAAGTGGAAAAACGAAGAAACCAGCTAGCAACAGAGCTGGAGAGAGAGCACTTTGATGTCTGAGATACAGGATCAAAGCAACTTCAGAAACCAAGAGGAAGCCAAATTTTCAAACTCTTATTATTCTGAAGAACTTGGAGAACAATAAATTATCTGAAAATCCTCAAAGTACTTTGGGCTATGATGAATAAACACTATTATACCTCTAAAAAGTATCGTTTTGCTCTGACTGTTTACCACTAATTAAGACAGTAATTTTTTCGAACACCATTTCCAGCAACATATTCTCTTTGAAGTGCTCTAGAGATGTTGTTCTTGCACAGCAAAGAAACAAACGCTTTTAAAATTTGCTCTTGATAGCTCACAGTCTTTGATCAATTCTTTACATGCCTCCGGGAAGTAAAACTTTGATATATTTATTTAATTAGGTAGAGTTCAAGAAATAGATGGTAACAAGTAGCTTGGGCCCTCTTGACATAGTGTCCTATGGAGAAGATGCTATAAAGACAATTTAAAACATTGGTTTTTACCAGAAGCAGGCTAACTACAAACATCACTATTGCTCTCCCTTGTGTGTTTGTTCCTAAAGAAAGAATGAAGCAGATGACTTCGAACAGCCTAGGAAAACAATGTTTACCATTAGGGTTATTGCTTGCATATGGCTTTCCCTACATTTACACCCCATCCTGCCACATACAAACTGTTCTAAGGGCACTTGGGGACTCTAGAAAGAAAAGTCAACATTCCACACACCTGACTTTAGGATTCTCCCGAGGCCTGTGCACAGTCTCCGTTACTCCACCAACTATGGGGAGAAGTGAATTACAAAACAAGTAATGAAATGTATACAGGATCTCCTATACTAAAGGCTAAGCCATCTAGACCCTCTGCTAGATTCTAAACCTCCAGACAACAGACACAGGCTCCTAGGCACCACAAAACTATGGGTGGCATTCTACTTACTCTGGCCTCTTCTTTCCACGGCAACCATGCTTACCCCTAGCAGAGATGAACTTGGCTTATCAGTCCAGTCTGGGTGAATGGGCCTGCCTCACTAATGCTGCTCTGGAATTGGGGTCTCTGGCCCTGGTCTGATCTCTAAGCGTCAGGGTGAGTGCAGGCCATAGGGGGAGTCAGTGGTGGGTTTTTTTACTCCAAAAGCGTCCGTGAGTATCCTCTCCACCTGCAGCTGCGTCAGCAAGTCTCTGGCTTGGTCACGAGGAATCATTCAAGAGGGCTAGGCTCAATGCCTCTGTGTTGGCAGGGAATACCGCAACCCCAATTTTAAACTGTTTTTTGCCTCTCAGCGCTCTTCCTCTCTCCTCGCCTTCTGCTGCAACAGACAACCCAAAGAACAAGAAGGGAGGATAGATGGAGAAATCAGGAAGAAGTAGGCTTGTCTGCTTCCAGTCCCAGATTTTGGCAGCACTCTTTTAAAGCCCTAACTGTCACAGCAAGGCAGGATGGAACTGAAAGGGGTTCTCTACCACACAATGAGGTCTCGTGACAAATTTGCATAGCACTGCCAAAGAAGTGAGTAGGAGGGAGAGGCACCCATTCAAGGATCTTATCAAGTAAGTAAAGGCTAGAAACTGAGTGCTCCCTAATTCTCTCTGTTCAGCTTTATAACTATGTAAAAGGACACTTACACAATAAATGTCCCTCCTCTTCAGGACACTTCAAACCACCCTTCCCCCACACAGCTGCCACTATCATACATATTTTAAAGGTTCCATCTGGGTGCATCAACTACCTGACTCCCTTGCAGCCAACAGAAAGACACAGCCTACTCAAATATGCCTGGTTGTCGCTGCTTTAGGAAGCTGAAAAAAGAATTTCAATCTATGATCACAGCGGCGAGATTTTTACATGCACAAAGATTTTTTTTTGGGGGGGGGAATCATCATTACCTACCATGGAAGAATGGTTGCAAAAATTATTGGATTTAGCCAAGATAACAGAGTTGAAGTGTTTAATTAGAGAAAAATCATTGTTGATATTTACTAAAGACTGGAAACCCCGTATGGACTTTTTGTGTGAAAAAGAAAATGAACTTGTGATATCTGGGTTTGAGGATTGGAGAAAACATTGGTTTATAGAAAGTGGAATAGTTGGAATGTTTTGAACAATTTATATATATAGAAGAAGAATTGGAAGTCCTCTTTTTCTTTTCCCTTCCTCCAGCTTCCTCTCTCTCTTTTTCTTTTCCATTTTTTGGTTAAGGTTTTTATTTAGATTAATCTTTTATCCTTGGAATTATAAAAAGATACTGGGTATTTGATATTTTGTATACCTTTTTTAAGGCTTTAATATAATCTATTAGGGGAAAAGAATAAGATGAAAAGAATGTACTGTATTCTATTTTCACACTATTCTCTTTTCTGCAAGCCAGGATATGGTAACAACCAAGACTGCAGCTACATTTTAAGCAGTAAATAAACAAACAGAATGTTTGTTATCTGCAACCCTAACAGAAAAGTATTATTTTAATTAACAACAAGAGCTTTCAGAAATTTCTTTCGTAAGATGAGGGGGCACTTGTCTAAAGAAGATCATGAATAGGATTGTCATGAAAATGGGTTAGCCTGCCCAATACAGTGGTGCCTCGCAAGACGAAATTAATTCGTTCCGCAAGTTTTTTCTTCTTGCGAGTTTTTCGTCTTGCGAAGCACGGTTTCCCATAGGAATGCATTGAAAATCAATTAATGCGTTCCTAGGGAAACCGCCTTCAGACCAGGTCCGGGGACAGTCTGTCCCCCGACCTCTTCTGAAGGCTGGGGGGGGGGGAACAAGGGCTCTGCTGTCCCGGGGAGATTTTAAAATGCTGGGGGTCGGGAGCGAAGCGTTCGCTGCCGACCCCCAGCATTTTAAAATCTCCCCGGGACAGCAGAGACCCGGGGAGATTTTAAAATGCTGGGGGTCGGGAGCAAAGCGTTCGCTGGCGACCCCCAGCATTTTAAAATCTCCCCGGGACAGCAGAGACTTCTCTGCTGTCCCGGGGAGATTTTAAAATGCTGGGGGTCGGCAGCGAACGCTTCGCTCCCGCCCGCCAGCATTTTAAAATCTCCCCGGGTCTCTGCTGTCCCGGGAAGGCAGGCGGGGGGGGGGGAGCAAAAACTTTTGCCCCCCCCGCCGGCCTTCAGAAGAGGTCCTGGACCTCTTCTGAAGGCCGGCTGTGGGCGAAAGTCTTTGCTCCCGACCGCCAGCAATTTAAAACAGGTCCCCGGAGATTTCCCTATGGGCTTTCGTCTTGCGAAGCAAGCCCATAGGGAAATTCGTCTTGCGAAGCGCCTCCAAAACAGAAAACCCTTTCGTCTTGCGGGTTTTCCGTCTTGCGAGGCATTCGTCTTGCGGGGTACCACTGTACTATAATCCATAGAGTGGTTATAATAGTAATGTTTGGTTGAATATTTGACCAAATGAACAATTTCACTAATATAATAGTGATAGAAGGTGTTCGTTAACATGAAAATCATGAAAGTGGAGTATTTTCTATAATTAAATCCCATGTTCTATAAGTCAGATAGGCTTTCTCTACCAAACAACAATTTGCCAATGAAGCTAGAAATATATGATCTCAAAGCTGAAGTTAAGGGTCAGTGTTGGGTAATCTGACACCTTTCATCTAAAAAAGAGCCATCCCATCCCTAAACACCATTTCTCCATAGGAAATGAAGCAGCACTGCTTCCCACTGCTGATGAGAGGCATTATGTTCTGGATGACATCACTCTCCAGTCTTATCTCAGATACATTTGCATGCCAAGCAACCAGACCATCTCACATACCACGGAAAGGGACAAAGACTGCTATGCTTAACAGGCCTGTAGGCAACAGGACAGGAATAAATATAAGCATACAGAGGTGAGCTACCACTAGACAGATACTGTCTAGACAGTATATAGTGAGTAACAACGCAGGACTCCGGGAAACAAAGATACAGCCTTCCATATTCTGTGCGAAAGTTATTGTACAGGATTTTTAAATTTTACATTCTGTTGTTAACACCAGCATCCTACAGCCACTTGGAATATTAAGACACGCTGTGATAGCGCAGCAACTCAGCCAATGATTATGGGAGTACCAAACTAGATACTCTGTGTCTTGCTTCAGTGCAAAGGTAAATGATCAATAAGTTGTCTGGAAACAAAATTAATTCAAGTACTACATTATATTCACCCCGTAAAAAATCCTTCAATCTAAAAACGTTCATTGAGAACTCTTCAACAAAATTCTGCATTCTGGTGATTTGTTTAAAACTGAGACTAGGAAAACTCAGAGAAAGCCAATTTCCAGACACTTCAACAGCAGCATATTTTCAAGCAGCATCTGGGCGGTCTAATTCATTTTAGGAAGCAGATACCGCTTGCAATTTGATGGAAATAATGCTGAGGAACAAAGTGTTTCCAGGTTTACTCAAGTCATGCAGACACACAGTATGCCCCTGCCACGCTGGACGAGGCAATTGGCCAAAACCAACCAACTCCTTTTCAAAGACAATTTCCAGAAGAGTTGTTAAAATTAGTAAATCCCTTTTGCAGATGAAATCAAAATACCATGGTCAATTTTTTTTAAACTGTGCTGCTGTGGATGGAAGTATGAATCCAAATAATGTAGGACTGGTTTTTGATGAGCAATGCAAACCCGATGTGTGAGAAGAGTTTAGAATCAAAATATGCGTTGTTCAGATCTGCAGTTTTCTAAAACCAAGGGACCTGAACTGTTCACTGGATTCATGCTGCGAAAAAGCACAGGAATGGAGTCTCAGCAAGCAGGCTTAGGCACAACTGATATACTTGCACAGAAGCTTGTTTCCTCCCAGTGTGTGGAAAGTGTCACAAGGCACTTTAGCAACCCTGGTAGTAGTTAGGAAGGAGGGTTTGTGAGTCCTTTTGCATTATATCCTGTAGGCCTCTGAGATCCGACAGAAACAACCCAAGCCTGCATTAGTCTAAATGTACAGCAGATTTGCCAGTTATAACAGCTTTACTCTTTAGGTTTCGTTGTTTTAGCCAATGATGTTTCATCAACTTTGCAACCTTCCTGGGATGCAGGATGCGGGAAAGGTGGGAGAGAAGTTTAATAATTAAATGAGATAACGTGAGGATTAGTCTGCAATGAAAGGAGAAAGTGTGTGGCCAAATAGATAGGGCACAGTTCTAATCTGATTAGTTGTAGCACTATTGGTCATAGGGAGCTTCACCTTCATCTTAGAAATAACCCTCCTAAGATGAAGGTGAAGCTCCCTTGTTATTTTTGCTATTGGATGCTGCATGTTGTTTAAGTGTAATCTTGTAATATTTATAGTATTGGAATGTGTTATTGTATTTGCTATTGTTTTGCTATGTTATGCAATTGCTATTGTTATTGTTAAGTTGTGGGTGAACATATCAGACGACACAGTGATTCTTCAAACAGCTCTTGTTTATTCACAGGCCAGGACAGAACTGAACTGAAGGGTTCAGTCGGCCTGCTTATATAGAGCAGTGTTTTTCAACCACTGTTCCGCGGCACACTAGTGTGCCGCGAGATGTTGCCTGGTGTGCCGCGAGATGTTGCCTGGAGGGAGGCGGGCGAGTCGGGCGGCGAGAGGCGGGGCGGCGGCGGCGAGGAGAGGCCGCCCAGCGCGGGGCTCTCGCCGTCTGCCTGCCTGGCTGCCTGCGAGCTCGGCGGGCAGCGCCTCCGTCCGCAGCGCCCGCCTCACGGCTCTCATTCCCTGCCCCTGCCAAAGCTCACCCAGCCAAGCCGCGCTCTCCTTCCTGCCTCGCTTTGCTGCCTCCTCCCCCCCCCAAAGCTTGGAGGTTCCCCGGCGCCGACCCGCAGGTTTGACCCCCTTCTCTCACCTGTTCGCGTTCCTTGCACGGAATGGGGTGGATGGGGAGGAACGGGGCTCGCCGCTGCCTCAGCTCGCCCTCCCCCCCTCCGCCGGCGGTCCCGCGATTCTTGGCTTTTTTGGCGGTTGGCACAGAAGGAAGGCAAGGGGGAGGGGAAAAATTGAAACTTACACTTTCGTGCGTCCCTCCCGGCGTGACGCTGCGCGCTGACGTCACGGGGCTGTAATGGTGGTGTGCCTCGAGATTTTTTTCATGAAACAAGTGTGCCTTTGCCCAAAAAAGGTTGGGAAACACTGATATAGAGCTCCAGTACAACGTTACTGTAACAACTTTCTAAAACTATCCAATCACTGAACGTCACTTTCGATCCCTTATTTGCATAACTATCTACAGTATCCCCCTGCTGGCCCAGGGTGAGAACTTCAGGACATAACAGTTATTATTTTGCTATGTTATCAAATTGTTGCTTTGTTATTGACTTTCTATGTTACTATGAATTTTTTTGTACTGTTGCATTCCTCTTTCTTTGTGGTTAGTCGCTTTGAGCATGGTTCTTTTGTGAAAAAGAGGCATACAACTAACAGAATACCTGAATAACAGAAAAAGGTTGTCAATGCACTTCGGTAGTATCAGTCAAAGCACAGTAAAGACAAAGCAAGAAAGTACTTTTGACTAAATACAGTTATTTTTCACATTTCCCCCCAAACCCAGACACATTTTATCATATGTTTTTCTCAATAGGAAACTAAGTTCAGATACAAACAACTGACATGAAGGTTATATAACATTACCACAATTACAAGCAGTTTCTCAAAAGTCTAATGCTGAGAGAGATTACTACCCCATGACAGCCTGCAAGTCAGCCTTTATTTTAAATGACATGCTCCTCACAAATTGCCAGTAGCCTTCAAATGTATCAAGAACCTAAATTCTGCCTGTGTGGTGCCAAAGATTGAGGTTGTGTACTGTGGTGCCAAAGACTGAAGTTGTGTCCAAAATAAATAATAAATATTCTTCGTTTATCCAACGTTATACTCTTGGTACTAATAGGATGGAAAACATTTGTTTCTTAAATAGAATTGCCATCTGGCTATCACTAAGTATTGTTTTAAAAACCACCCAAACTGTTTTATGCCTAGTAGTCCGGAATTCAAAACACAGTCAAGCAAACTAGAATACTTTCAAAACTAGTTAGGTTCACTTTGGTTCCCAATTCTTTTTTTTCTAATATAGCTTCTATGACTTTAAAGGCTGCATGTCTAGCAAAAATTCAAGTAGCAGTAAATAGGAATGACTGAAAAGGCTTCGTTTGCTCAATATCTGTGCTCTTTAGCACTCTTCTTTCAAAGGGAGCCCATATACAATCAATATGCCTTGCTCCACCCATCACAGGATTCAAATAATCTACTGCAGAGAAAATGAGCCCGTAAAGATTGCTATTGCACCCCCCACCCACACATACATACATCTGCTCCCAATGTGTAATAGCTTTGCATTACCAGTTTGCAGGATGCTATTAATGACCAAGTTACCCCTGGGTAAGAAAGCGCTCAGGATAGATTAATCATTAATACGATCACTTCCTTTCTAGAAAGCTAGTAGAGGAAACTCCAGTTATCTTCACCTAGCTTCAGTGCACGTAAGCCTACTTTTGAGTGGAATGTGAGCTGTGCATCACTGTACAAAAGCAAAAGTATATATACCGGTAGTTAGAAAAAAGTAATGCAATTCTGACAGACCTAACTACTCCCAATACTGTTGTTTTTGTTCATATGAACGCAGCCTAAGAAATAAAGCACTTTCTGTGATGCCATGAAGATAAATGGAATGTGACAAAATGCAACAGTGCTAGCCTTGAAAATTGTGAAAACTACAGTGGTGCCCCGCAAGACGAATGCCTCGCAAGACGAAAAACTCGCTAGACAAAAGGGTTTTTCGGTTTTGCGTTGCTTCGCTAGACGAATTTCCCTATGGGCTTGCTTCGCAAGACGAAAACGTCTTGCGCTTTTTAAAAAAAGCTGCTTGAAGAGGCGCAGTTGCGACGGACTGTGCTTCGCAAGACGAAAAACATCGCAAGACGAAAAGACTCGCGGAACGAATTATTTTCGTCTTGCGAGGCACCACTGTAATGCAGTTTCAATCAGTTAATTTGGCAACTTTTTACATATAATATGGTGGGAGAAACCTCTTTAAATATGTCCTTATTTTAAACAGCCCCATCAGTGTTGCAAAAATAACACTGCACATTTTAGTGAAAAAAGTGGCTGTCAACTGCAGTAATTCCCCCCCATCATGTAACTTGACATACTTTAATACTTGGGAAAATAGTAAAATAAACAAACTAAGAAAAGGTAGACAATCCATCAATAAGAAAATCTTAAGGTCTGATTTAATTTAAGCAAACAATGAAAATATGCCTTATAATAAAGAGGCCTTATAATTTCATTGTCAGTGAATAGAAGCTAACATAGGGAAATAGTAATTAAACCAATCATGTCCAATAAAAAAAACAAAAATTTGGCTATGTATAAAAGGAAAAAACACAGTGCAAATATTCAGCAGCAGCATCAACTCAAATCATGAAGAATTGACAGAATTCACAATTCAGTTTTAAAAAGATTAATTGTTCAATTGACATGATACAAAAGAGTACAGCAGTACTCAGGCATACAATAATCACTTTCTACCTTTAAAGCAATCAAAGTTATTAGTACTGTATCAGATTAACTTTGAAGTTGAGATGAATCCTTCAGAAAATGGAAAGACTGAAATATTTTGGTGAGCCATGGTAAAAAAAGATACAGAAATCATGAGGGGAAAATCTAATTTCTTCAGATTTCTTCCTTCCAATTAAGTAGGCCTTAAAATAGGAGGTTGGTACCATCTTGAAGGATTGGACAAGCTACTTTTTTATAGCCTATGGTTGTAGTAAAAATTATTGGCCATGATGGCTGTCGATAATCAGTAGCTTTCACTGAAATAACATCTTGTGTAAAAAAAAATTGTCAAAAGTATGTAATAATCAAATGGGAGTAAAGAATACCACAAACCTTTTCATTGAAAGCTACTCATTACCATTCTGCACCTTTAAAGCAATTTCCCCCACTCTACACCAAATTTCAATACAGTATGGGTCTTTGGGTAAAAGATGTGTAACCTATAGCCCCAAACTGGACAGTACATATTTTGGGCTTTTTAAAAACCCACAAAATTAAAGGTGGGATTTTGTTATGAAAGTTACTCATTACCAATGGCCAACATGGGTGATAATTTTACTAGGGCCATAGGATGATGATGACTAATATATCCACAGCCTGTTATCTGCATGCATTTCATATGATGTCAGAGATGCACATGTATTATAGTATGTTAGAGTGACAAATTGTACAAAACATGCTGAAGCCATCTCCTGAACTCCCTTTCTTCATATTTGATGTCGCAGTACAAAATGGTAAAGGTCCCTCTTGATGCTACTGACTTTGCTGTCATGTCACAAGGTGGCTAGACAGCCTGCAACCAGGCACACTGTAGCATCACTGGGTGATGCTACAGAATTTAAACTCTGTGGTCCATGAGTAACTTATAAACACCATTAAGTATTGTGTAGGCAAAACAGATTATCTGGGAGAAGGGCTGTGCCTAAGGTATGCAAAAGGTGCAAGGTTCAATCCTGGGCCACTTTAGGTGGAGCTAGAAAGGGCTCCAGCCTGAAAACCTAGAACACCGCTGCCAGTCAGTATCAACAACAGAACAACAGAACAGTATCAACAACAGAACTGAGCTAGGTGGACCACTGCAACTTGCTATGTTCCTAAGACACCGCTTTCGCACAGACTGAGTGTGGAATTTCTGGACCTTTCACTAAATGACAAAATGGCACTTGCTGCTACTGTATGTGATGGCGATGGCATATGTGGTAATATTGGGAAGAAGCAGTTACAATTGTGTTTAGTGTAGGGGTGGCGAACAAATGTCTTGTTCTAGTGCACGGATGGGGGACTCTGGCCCTCCAGATGCTCTCTATGATCCAGCAACTCCCATCATCTCCAAATGCCAACCATGCTAGGCTGATGAGGGTTGTAGCCCAAGGACACATGGAGGTTCCCAAGCCTTCTCATAGTGCATGATCTTCACCTTTGAGACCCAGGAACCACTGTTAACACAAACACACATTTGGGGGCCCCTTTTTTAATTTTATACCCTGCACCGTGGAAGCGCTTCTGCTGAGACCCACCTTGGATCAGGCTGCGACCCACCAGTTGAAGACCATTGTCCTAGTTCGTACATGAAGAGTGTGGCCATTTTGAAAGAAATATGTGATGAACTATTCTCCCCTGATTATTTTTTTGGGGGAAGGGGAATAAATCCTTTAATGGGTAGCATGCTGGTGCTTTATACCGTTATGACCTGCCACTATAACTACAACATCCTCCATTGATGCAATTGATCCTTTCTTCCTGAAATGGGAGCTGTCTTGGGAAGCATGTCTTGGATCAATGTTGACATGCCCAGAAAACCAGACCATGACATGAAGGAGAATCTCCCTTCTTTTTTGGCGATCTGTTCCGTTTGCGGGGATTAGTGAACTGACAACAGAAGACAAAAGATAAAAAAGGAGGTGGGGGGGGGACACCTCTTCTTTCTCGTCGCTTGGATGAGTGAAGCTTCCCTCCCGGGCTCCTCCCCTTCCCCGGCTCCGTTCGGCAACCCCGGGAACCGAACGGGCATTCGCCCCGCCCCAGTCAAGGTCTCCTCTCAGGGAGGAAGCCAAAGGGAGCGCGAGGCACTCGAGGAGCCCAGCGGGGCTTCTCCTCCCCGCGCGGGCCTCGCCCCCTTCGTCGCTCGGCGGCGGCGGAGGAGGAGGAGGAGCGCGTCCGGCCGCCCTTCCCAGGTGCGCACGCCCGCGCAGGGGAAGGCGGTGCGGGCGGGCGACTTACCAAATTAATGAACGTCAGGAATTTCCAGCTGCCTCCGTAGGTCTGGTGCGCGGGCATGTCGATGGCCTTGTAGTTGCACAGGATGGAGAAGTAGGAGAGGAGGATGGCGCCGCGCAGCACCTGGCACGGCACGAGCGCCATGTTGCCGCGGCCCCCCGCCCCTTTCTTGCACAAGCGAGGCCGGAGCTCCCGAGTGAACCCGCCCGGCGGAGAGAGAGAGAGAGAGAGAGAGCAAAGAGGCAAACGGAGACGCGCTCGGGGAGCGGGGATCCTTCGGGTGGGCGGCGCGCGCAGGAGGAGCGCGCGCCGCCGGCCCAGCTGGCCACTTCCCATAGAAAGAAAGGGAGAACCTGAGAGGCTCTGAGGAGGCTGCAAAGGGCTGCCATCCCGCGCACAGGGCTCAGGTTCCGCGATGGGGCAACGTAGAAGCGAAATCCACAGGCCGCGCGAATAAAACTCTATGCATTTTATTTGTTCTTTGAAAAACCGTCTTCGCACAAGTGCATGAGGGTTTTTTCTACCTGCTTTTTACTTGCGGGGGGGGGGAGTTTGAGGGGGACATTGGTGCTTGTTCGACCTTTCCTGCAACCTGAAGGGGCTTCTCTGTTGAGGTTTTCGGTTCTGCCTCAGTCCCAAAGCCAGCTTTCAGATATGAGCGGTGGTCTGTATGGCCAGGCTAAGCTCCTGCCTACCTTGCAGTATATACATTTCCCACACTTGCAAGGTCATGTGAAAATTAAACACAAACACACACGTTTTGCGCACGAAATAATAAGTGCGTGATAAAAAGTGTGAGCTCTTGTCTTTGCTTTTCCGTCTTAAGTGTTTTTCCGCTAAAATTCTACGTTCCTCCATAGTGTTCCGATTGATAGCTTTCGCTTCCTCTCGTGAGAGGGGGGGGGGGAAACAGCATCCAAAGGAACCAGGAAGCTTCGTCTCCAGGCCGTTGGCTTGTCACTCTACATTTTTCCTTGTTCTGTAACCAAGAGAGCACTATTTCATTGGTTTCCAACCAGGACTTCCGGGTTCTTTTTCAAGCCTGCAGTGCTGCTAGACGTGGGAGGCAATGTTAGATGTGCGGTGGTTTGACAACCTCGTGTCTTACCGACCCCCGCCCCAATCTAGATTTTCTTGTGGCAAATAAAATGCCAGTATTTTGAGATTTTAAAAAAATTGCCCTGCAAATGCTTTCTAGGTAAGAAAAAAACCAAACAATAAAATACATTCATTTTTAATTTTCCTTCCCTGCAAATTAGCAACTTCAAGAGGGTTTGCTTGTTCTGGCCCTTTTGAAATCCAGTCATGAGTGGTGTTTGTGGTTTGAACATGAAATTTAACATATTATCTTGAATATGCACACAAAGTTTCATTTCCAGCTCTCTCTTCAAAGAAGATATTGCATCATGTGTTTAATAATATTTCCTGGCATCATTGAAGATGAGGTTGATGCTGGGTAGATGCTACAATAGAAAATGTCCATGTTTAAAGGGGGATATCATACTCTGCTGAATTTTGCATTTCACTTCCTTTGGAAAATGGATATTGAGCTGCTATATGAACTTGAAAGGTAGAGTTGTGTAACAAGTCAGTGTTCACTGGAATTAATTATGTTATAAACCAACCAAATAGAAACATATACTTGGTTGTACTTCATTAAAGATAGGGAGCTACATATGATCACTACATGCCTACATTTGGCAGAGGAAGCTAATTGCTCTACATTAAAAGAGCTAATCACATGGTAGTGAGCAAGTCAAGTATGTATGCAATACAAGCTCTCTAAAGTGTGGTAGAATGCCATTTTTAAGGATCTTTTAAGTATATCAAAATACAAAAATTCCTATTGAAAATGTTTTGTATCACAAATGAGCTTGCTTTAGAATACTCAGCTTCTCCTGACCTCAAAGGCTCTTGACCCTTAGAAGGAAATAGAGACCAGGCCTGCTGTTTCGCAAGGTGGAGTGAGACTAGAAAGGGCCAGCATTCCATCTTGTCGCCAAATGTAAGACTGTCCCAGAAGGAACCTCCTCTAGTAGCTAACTGGGTAAGGGCGGACCTTCCATCCAAAGGAGTCTTCACACTACAATCTTCCATATATAAATCTCACCTTTCTTTATAAAATCAGGTATTGCACATAATTCTCACATTTGTCAGCAATATGTTGATGACATTCAACTCCTTTACATCTGGAGGTGAGGCAGTGGAAGTGCTGGACTAGTGCCTTGCCTCAATAATGGACTGGATGAGAGCCAACAAACCGAAACTCAATCCAGATAAGACTGAGGCACTCTTAGTGGATTGTCCTCTAGACTGGATGGCTGAGAGGTTGCCTTCTCTTGATGGGGTTACACTTCCTGTGAAGGAGTGGGCACATAGTTGAGGTACTTCTGGATCCTCTGCTGTCACTTGAGGTCTGGGTGGTCTTCATGGTGCAGAGTGCCTTCCATCAGCTTCAGCTGGTGGCCCAGCTGCACCTTTATCTAGACAGGGATAGCCTAACTACTGTTGTCTATGCTCTGGTAACCTCGAGATTAGATTACTGCAATGCATTATACATAGGGCTGCCTCCAAAGATGGTTCAGAAACTTCAGCTAGTGCAGAATTCAACAGCCAGGTTGCTCACTGGGGCAAGGCGGTTTGAGCATATTACACTGATCCTGGTATAACTGCACTGGCAACCAATTAGTTTCCCGGCCCAATTCAAAGTGCTGGTTTTGACCTATGAAGCCTTAAACTGCTCAGGACTGCAATATCTCAAGGACTGCTTCTCTCCATATGAACCTACCTGGACCTTGAGATGATCTTCTGAGGCCCTTCTTTGTGTGCCTCCTCCATGAGAGGTCTGGAGGGTGGCAACACAAGAACGGGCCTTTTCTGCTGTGGCTCCTCATTTGTGGAATGCGCTCCCCAGGGAGGTTCAGCTTTCATTATACAACTACAGGTGCCAGGCAAAAACATTCCTCTTTAACCAGGCCTTTGGCTGATTGATATCCTATGCCCTTTTAAAATGTGTTGGTGGGGCGGGATTATTGAGTTGTTCTTGTTTTTGTTCTTAATTAAGTATTTTGTATTTTTACATTGCGATTTTATCTTGTGATCCTGAGACCTGCGGATATAAAGTGGTATACAAATTTAATAAATAAAAACAACAACATATTCTAACGGATGATGACCCCAGTACATGTTTGGATTAATTTCTTTTTCATTTGAGATATTCACTCAGCTGGCAAAGGGTCATATCTACAAAGCAGTAGAGAATCATTAGGTTTTGGGTTTTTTTTAAAAGGTTAATTGAGGCTGTGGTGCTTGTTTTAATTTAATTTTAATCATGATATTTGGTGAACATAAATTCTTCAAACTAAATTAATGTTGAAAGCATTTTTGCAGTATATCAGCAATCGCTGTTTAATACCTTACACAATACACTTCCTTTTGAAAATGAAAATATAGATTGCATGTGTTACAGTGTTTCTATGACCTCCAGTATATGTTTTCAGACAGCATTGCATCAGATTTTGTGGAGTAATGTAGGACTGTTAAAAAATTGTTTTTAGACAGATCAGGTGACAATACTGCATCCAACTAAGTGTGGGATCAAATTACAAAAAGACAACATAGCCATATCCTGTTGGCTCATTTAAAACAGGTGTCTACAAATAGTCTGTGAGTCAGATGGTCTCTTGCTTAGTAAAAGCCTAGAGTCCAAGGGAAAGTGCAAGTAAATAGCTTTTACAAATCTGTAATCTAATTGTGCAGGATGCTAGTTCCATGGTCTGATAGGGTATTAACCATCTGCTAAAAATATAAACTTTCTATAAAAGGGTTTATGAGTTCACTTCAATATTTTGAACTAAAATAGTGTTCCAGCTGTGCTGCAGTAAAGTGGTTTCAAAACTTGTAAAATATTGTATATGTATTAAATGCATTATAATTATTTTCGCTTGGAATCCACTTGAAAAGGAAGGAGGAACAGAGTAGGTGTCAAAAGGTCGAGGAGAACAGACAGTTGTGTTTAGAGGCATGAAAGCAGTCTGACAGACAAGGCATAGTTACTCTAGTGTAAACCCTCATTTATTTTGTTCTACTATGAACTCTGTTAAAGCAGGTTGTGCAGATTTTAAAGCACGATGAAACACTACAAAATCTGTTTCTCTGAGGTGTCTGCAACATGAATATATACACCATAATCTACAAAGCCTCTTGAATTACCTAGGCATGGATCTGCCAATTTGGGTTTCATTCAGGTTTTCATCTTCCCTGTCTTAAATTATTCTGGTCTTCACATTTCTTCTGCAGTTTACTTTTTATATCCTAATTAAAATTCACCAACGTTTTCACATCACAAAATTTGGAGAATTTCAAATTTCAAAGGGTAGCTATGTTTTGATTTGATTATTGTTTTGGAAAGTGCATGTTGTGTAGGCTCCCATTAAAATCTGAGCCAAATTTCTCCCCATCCCTTCAACTTTCTGGAATAATGATTATTTATGTCCAGATAGATAACGGTTAGAAAAGGAAATTCAAACAGGACTCCTTTTCTTGTGCTTGCTTGGCAAGCTACATTTTCTAAAATCCTCAAATCTGCAATCCTATGCACACTTATCTGGGAGTGAGTCCTATTTACCTCAGTGGGGGTAACTTTCATGTAAGCGCACACAAACTCGGACTACAAAATAAAATATGCTAGCAGGAAGTTTTACTGTGTTTTTATTAATGCATATTTATGATTGTTTTTAATGATAGTTTATATTATGTTTATATAGAGAATCTCAATAAGTTATTTAGCAGTGGGAGGTCTTCTATATAAGTCTTAAAGGCATTAGAATCCTGTTTCTTTAATGGTTGCCATAAAGTTGCATGACCCATATTTCAGCCTCACTCTTGACTCTTCACAGAAAGTTGATGACAACCTATCATCTGTTCATAGAATGTGTGAACTGCCAAGCGTAAGAATTAATCTTTAGGGACTATATATTAAGTGCTGCTTTAGAAGAAAATCCTGACATTCTGAGTCATCTAAGACCTTTGGGCGAACTATTGTTTAAGCAAGACTCGGCCCTTTCTGTGTTAGGATGACTAATGTCTGGTGACGAGAAATGTGGGACTTGGAGGTAAAGTGTGGGAAGAGTGCTGGGAGGAAGCTAAATACAGAAGCCCTAACAAGTACTTAGAAAAAGGAAGAAGCTGTGAATAGTAATTAAGGAACATAATGAATTTCACAATGCAGTTACAGGCTGTTGATCACTGACCACTAGGGCTGCTTTGAGAACAATGAGATAATATGAAAGTATCAAGACCCCGTCAAGATTGTGGACAGCTGTACAAAAGTCTAAGCCTGGAGGGTGTGTAGAAACTGGTACCAAAAGGTTATGGAGGCCAGAGCTTGTGCTCCCAATTCCTTTAAGAAATACTTGTGCTACTTCCATAACCAGGCAGAGTGGGTTTGTTGTTGTTGTTGTTTAGTCGTGTGTGACTCTTCGTGACCCCATGGACCAGAGCACGCCAGGCACTCCTGTCTTCCACTGCCTCCCGCAGTTTGGTCGAACTCATGCTGGTAGCTTCGAGAACACTATCCAACCATCTCATCCTCTGTCGTCCCCTTCTCCTTGTGCCCTCCATCTTTCCCAACATCAGGGTCTTTTCCAGGGAGTCTTCTCATGAGGTGGCCAAAGTATTGGAGTCTCAGCTTCAGGATCTGTCCTTCCAGTAAGCACTCAGGGCTGATTTCCTTCAGAATGGATAGGTTTGATCTTCTTGCAGTCCATGGGACTCTCAAGAGTCTCCTCCAGCTCCATAATTCAAAAGCATCAATTCTTCGGCAATCAGCCTTCTTTATGGTCCAGCTCTCTCCTGATATTTTGACTAGAACTTTTATAGCTGCTGATGCCAGTAAACTGGGTTGAGGGGGAGGCTTGGTGGACTGAATGAGTTCTATAGGCTGGCAGTTCCTTGATGCCAATTTATACCACCTATCACTCACAGGGTCCAGTGTTGCATATTCTTTCCGTCCCTGAAGTTACATGTACCTGTACATGAAATTAGAGGCAACTCACCAAGTGAGGTCCAAGCCTGGTTCTAGCCCTGGAGTCTCTGTCACAGAGCACCCAGAATTATGAAGCCAAACCATGGTATTTGATTATGATTAATGCATTTTCCAAAACTGGATATGTACAACTTACATTTATCAGTACTTTCATTAATCTCGTATCAGAATACGGTACTTCCATGTCCACCCCTCCATGGTTCCGTTTGTTCGTTATTTTGCTACATATCCTAATACCACCCAAGTCCTTCCCAACCTAGTTGTTTTTAACTGCTGTTCATATTTCTAACCCTACTTGGAAGTTTCTTTGACTATTATATCTCTTTAAATGCTCCCCAAAATATTCCTACTCTTCCTGTGTCCCTTCTCTCATCTTGATTCCTTATCCTTGCTGTCATAGCAGCAAGTTGCAGAACAAGCCAAACCTAGGTATTTTAGAACCTATTGCTTTTTATTTACTTTTCTGATGAGTATTGCCAATATTGTGAATACACACGGAGAAGAACTTCATAAGTTTACCGTATTGTCTGCTCTATAAGACGCACCAGACCATAAGACGCACCTAGTTTTTGGAGGAGAAAAACAAGAAAAAAAATATTCTGAATCTCAGAAGCCAGAACAACAAGAGGGATCGCTGCGCAGTGAAAGCAGCCATCCCTCTTGCTGTTCTGGCTTCTGGGATAGCTGCGCAGCCTGCATTCGCTCCATAAGACACACACACACATTTCCCCTTACTTTTTAGGAGGGAAAAAGTGAGCCATAGAGCAAAAAATACGG
Source organism: Podarcis liolepis (assembly GCF_965112155.1). Lineage (NCBI taxonomy): Eukaryota > Metazoa > Chordata > Lepidosauria > Squamata > Lacertidae > Podarcis > Podarcis liolepis. Next base: position 64,840,501 of record NC_139557.1, on the reverse strand, counting down.
TAATTATTTGTGATACTGGAAAACGTCTAATTGTTCCACTCACTTGAATCCCCTTCCATCCAGTGCATTCACTGTTCAGATACACATGCAAAAAATACATATGGATTCTCAGGCATTTCAGTGGAGCAATGCAATCTCTCACACATCTCCTCTCCATTTAAATGAATGCAGATCTTGCCAGCATCAGAGATGAGCTCCCATCCCCATGCCAAAGGAATCACTGGATCCAGACAAGAGCTTGATCTAATAAGAAGATTTTCAATGTAGCATTTTCACTGTGTACACTGAAATAGGAAAAGTAGGGTTTTTTTAATTGCAGTGCTACAGAGATGTAATTCTGGAAATGCTAACAATTCTAAACCATTCATACAATAATATATTGGGGTTGTTTCTGTTCTCCTTATATTGCCCTGTATAAACTATGAATAACAACTGAGAGCTATTTATCAAATTCCATGAGTTGCCTCAGAGTGGAATATTGGTCACTTTATTTTTGATTAAAACTCCATAAATCTGTAACAAAACCTTCAGTCTCTTAAGAACTACTCAGGATGCAGCTCTTGCCAGATTTCCTGCAAGATGCTCATATAATAGATTATATTAGAATTAGTGAAACAATTGTCCTCTGCATGCCATATTTTTCCATGTATAAGACGACCCCTGCCTAAAACAGGGAGGCTAAGTCACAATATCTCCAGAGCAAAAATGTCTATACTTAGCCTGAGGAAAGTTGAATTCTGGAACTCCTTGCCACAAGGAAAGCACCATGGCAAAGAATTTAGCCATTTCCAAAAATGGATTAGGTAGCAGTAGAAAATTATTTCGATATTACTCACTGATTATGCAAAGCTGTCTCCATCTGCCAATGTTTTGTGATTGGTGGGTATTAGTCATTTGTAGTTGCAAGTGGACCCTGGGAGTAGAAAGTTTGGGAACCTCTGGCTTAAGGCATTTGATGCAATCATAGGGCAGGATTCACCTAACAAACCACATCAATGGAAGGCCTGTGCAATGACTTTTTCTTGCACAACAGGACTTCCCACCCCCACCCCCCACGTGCTGTGCTCCAGAAACCAGCTAGGGTGGGGCTCAGGGGAACCTCCATAAGAGCACATAGCGGCAGTGGGATCATTCCACCTGGCAAGCTGAATTGCTTTGCATTTTTTAATCCAAAACTTGAACTAGAAGTATTATTGCATTATGTCAGGAGCTCTGGAACCGTGATAGTTGTGGATAATGATTTCATTTTCATGAGGAAGTATTTATTGACATTTAAATTAGGGACTATGAGTGGAGTGTTGTTTTGAATTTATATGCCAGATTGAGTTAGCTACAACTCACTAATTTCAGTTAATTCATTAAGTTCATCATTGCCTTTCCCCTACGAAAGCACCCCTGCAGTTTAGACGGGATGTACTTCTTTGGGTGATAAATAATGAATAAATACAGAGAGTGCCATTAGCCATTAATGTAGCAGATTGATTCTCTGGAGCGTGCCGTCTCCATCCTTACTTTAGTGCTTATGCCACCTGCCTTTTGCACTTATCATATTGGGCTTTAGTGGGAGTGAATGAGATTCCCTTATTATTCTTCGTTTACTTCATTTTTACCAATACACGCCAGCCAAAATAGAGCCTTTCTACAGCGACACAGAAGAATATATAAATTGGAGGGAAAGTGCTCCACGTTAGCATACCTTTATTGCTCTGGCATAGTGATTTATGTGGCTTACTCATCATGATTAGGGAGCAACTCAGAAGATACTAGTTGTGCGTGTGTTTTATATCTATCTACTTAAAACACATTACCAGAGATTAAGGACTGTAAAGTTCTTATAATACAGGGATAGGAAACCTATGGCCCTCCAGCAGTTGTTGGGAAGTGCCTGCATTGGATACTATTAGGAACCCCATATGTATTGTCTAAAGGAGAACAGGGTATTTTTAAGATGCTGCTGGTGGTAAGTGGATGGTGCAGTTCTGCCAATTGAGGATGGGTGAACATACATCTGAGTATACTGAGCAAAAACCAAGTACGATTTTTTTCATTCTTGGAGGAGGTGGTGCTGTAGTTCATTGGTAGAGCACATGATTTGGATGTAGAAATTTCCACGTTTAGTTTAAAACGGATTTGGTGCTCTTGTGCAACAAACATGATTCTTGATTCATAGCACAGTCTCTCAGCTTACGGCACTACCGCAATTCTCCTCATGGTTGCATTATATTTTTAAACAACCAGGACAGACTGCAGAACAGGCTCTACAAGTGAACATTTTCACTGCAGCAGCAGAAAAAGCAAGTCAATCAATAAAGGGGGGGGAAAGTCCATATAGTGCAGTTCAGTTGCAATAATATACAATTCAAACATGAACATGACATCATTATGTGTTGCTGTATTTATTCACTAGTAAGAGCTTTCAGACCTGGTGATGCCGTGCATATAATTAGCTTAGCTGTCTTGAGCGACCTTCAGGTCCAATCGGGCTGAAGGGGAAGGAGGCAATCACCTCACCTGTCTGTCCCCATGGAGATGCCAGGGCTGGTGTGAACCGACTGTTCAAGCCCTACCTTCAAGGTGGAGTTCCCGTTTGCCTGCAAGAACCGAGCCACATCCTGTTTGCCACTCTGAAGTCATGCCTGCCCACTCCTTTTATGATAGAAGCTGTGTGTGTCAGCTGTTGAATGAATGTCTTTTGTTTGCTTAGCCCTGCCATACACTTGTTCCACCAGTGATCATTGGCTTGCCCATGTTCTATACTGATTTGAACATTAAAGTTTGTGGCAGAAAACAAAATTTGAGCCCAAGTATTTCATGCAGGATATCAGCCACAGGCCACCCACAGTGATCTGCCATGGTTGGCACCCACATGGCAAGCAGTGGTCATGGGAGAATCAGTTTGCTGAAAGATTGGCAAAGCAGCACTGAATCTTTTCCCTAACATCCCTCTTTAAGAATCTAAGAAGGACCCTGATGAATGAGATCAAGGCTTCATCCTGGTCTAGCACCCTGCTTCCCACAACGACCATTCAGAATCCTCCAGGAGGACTGAAGACAACGGCCATCTCACGCAGTTGCTCCCCAGCAATGGGTACTTTGAGGTACTCCCCCTCTGAACATTGCCTCTGGAGGCTGCATGTATTCATAATAAAAAGGAGCCATTTCCACTACTGTGCTAATACGTCTAATCACCAGTGGAGAACATCAGAAGCTGCCTTTTACCAAGTCAGAACATGGGTTCACCTAGCTGAGTATTGTCTATTTTGACTGGCAGTGGCTTTCCAGGATTGCAGACAAAGGATGTTCCCAGCCTTATCTAGAGATGACAGGAATTGAACCTGGGCTGGGACCTTCCATGTGCAATATGCAAGATGCAGTGGGACCTTCCATGTGCAGTATCACTGAGCTACTGTCTTTCTTCATATTTCAAATAGGGAAATGTTAGTATGCCTCTTCAAAAAGTAAAAATAAAAATAAAATAAAATAAAATAAAAGGGTATGGTTAATAAGCAAAAACAATTTGATTTTTAAAAGCAAAGGGCAGAGTTTTCATTGCTGTCACCCCACCCCCAAAGCAAATATACCCAGTAGAAATATTCAATTCTCCCTGTCCTATAATAGTACATTTTGAAGCAGGCAGCTGAGGAGGAATCAAGGACAGAACTGACACGCAGCAAGAGAACAAACTCAGCAGCTTTGTCAAATGCTTCTCAGTTTGTCTGTTGCATAACTGCAGTGCTAAATGCTACTCTGACTAATTTCTGCCACGTACAGAGCCAGATTTTCACATCAAGGAGCTGAGGCCAGATTGTCAAATGCTCAGCAGAGAAATGAGGGCCAGATTTTTCCAAAGTGATCAACACCCAACATACATGCTAAAGCACTGAGGTCTTCTAGAAATTCTGGCACATGGCTTTGTTGCCACCTCTGCAGTACAGCTGAGGTCTTGGTTATAAACGCAGGGAAGAGCTTTCTGAACTGCCACTGACTTTGGGGGTGGATGAGGATAGCTTCATCATGTCCTTTGAATCTTCAGTAAGCCATCAAGGATGAACTGTGTGGCAGGAGCTGACCAGATCTTCTGGATGTTGTCACCAGTTCTGCTCCTGGATCTCATCAGAGGGAAGAGTGCTTCAGGGAAGGGACTGCTCTTTACCAAAACTGCAACTATAAGAACTTGTGCTTAAGCTTGCTTTCTCCTCCTCTTTCCCATTCTTTTTTCCTTGTGTGCCATATCTTCTTAGCTGGTAGGCTGTTGGAAAGGGACCACCTTTGAAGTGAATTTTGTAAGCCGTTCTGAGAGCTTTTTTTTGGCTAATGGGCTGGATATAAATCCTGAAAAGCAGTTCCAGTTGCAATTCTTTCTAAAATACCTGGAAATACCTGGAAAAATAAGAACATCTTAACTTGAGGCCAACAAATTGTGAAGTCAGCACCAGACACACCTCCTTTGCGAGGACATTGTAATGTTGGAGAGCCACCACAGAACGGGCTCTCTCCTTTATGACTACACAATAGGTAAAGGTAAAGGACCCTGACCATTAGGTCCAGTCGTGACCGACTCTGGGGTTGCGGCGCTCATCTCGCTTTATTGACTGAGGGAGCTGGCGTACAGCTTCCAGGTCATGTGGCCAGCATGACTAAGCTGTTTCTGGCGAACCAGAGCAGCGCACGGAAACACTGTTTACCTTCCCGCCGGAGCGGTACCTATTTATCTACTTGCCCTTTGACATGTTTTCAAATTGCTAGGTTGGCAGGAGCAGGGACTAAGCAATGGGAGCTCACCCCGTTGCGGGGATTCAAACCGCCGACCTTCTGATGAGCAAGCCCTAGGCTCTGTGGTTTAACCCACAGCGCCACCTGCATCCCTACACAATAGACCTTTGTTAAAGCAATGTTTGGAGAAAGGCTTCTACAGAAGATCTTACTACACAAGCAGGCTAGTTTGAAGATAAGATATAAAGAATTAAAACAATATACAAAGTGTTCTAGTTGAACCTTACCGTAAACCAAATGTTCGCACTGGTATTCAAACTCCATTTGCATTGACAGCTTTTGTCTGAAGCAGCCACAATATAAAGGTGTTAAGAGTGTCTGCTTCACACACTGTAATTGCTGTTAATTAATTTCATTCCTAGACAAAAAACAAAAAAAAAAACAACGTCTAATAAAGCTACATTGCAGATCACCATAGTGCTGTAGTTGACTCAGCCCCTTTTCTGCTTTTGCAATTCTGAAAATCTTTAAGGAAAATTGTTGAGCTCTGCAGTACACCCAGATAGAAACTGGAACACAAAAAAGATGAGGGCAAAATAGAATAAATGTTTGAAGCTTATAGTTTCTACTGATGCCCATCAGAATATTGGGAAACAAAGACTGCATTCAAGGGAGTTGGCCACATTCTGTCTCGGTGAAGATTAAATGACAAAAATCAAGAGAGACAAAGAACAGGTGAAATAATATCTTACATTAGATCAGCTACCTGCACTTGACAAACATTACACCTTTTGTAGCACATTAATATGAATGTTTTCTCGGAAGTAAGTTCCAATGTATTCAATGATGCTTACTTGTGAGAAAGTTTGCTTAGGGACGCAGCTTTAAATTAGGGGCACCATTTATACAAATACTTGGCCCAATAAGAAAAAGAATTTTATTTGTTCCTTTATTCTGTGAAACCTATAGAAGTGTAACAACTGAAGTAACATTGCCTACAACCCATTTTTCTGCTAATATTTCATAACTTGTCGCTTTGTTCTCATGTACATCTTATTTCTTGGAGACATCTTCTTGCATTTTTTTATACCAGCACATTTGCAAATGGTCAAATAATACTTTTCCACTCATCAAATACTGTAAAAATAAAATGTAAAAATGAATATTCAAGACAAGCTGGGGGTGGCACTCAAGAGATTCATTTATCCTCAATTTGGAGTGCTCATAATGGTTTGGCAAATTTTTCAGGCAGCTCCCGTTCAACTTGCTACTTAGCTGAAAGGGGGATCTGACAAGTAAAAACTGCATTATTTAAATTCAACTTTTTCAGGGTCTGGGGAACTTAAAATGATTCCCCCCATTAAGGGCTCAATATCCATAATTACAGTTGTCTAATAATCCTACCAGTTCTGTATTCTGTTAGATGTCATTATCATTTATGTCAAATAATAACACATATTAATGCACCATAGGTTAGTTCTGCTCATAACTTGTTTAATATATAGGTATAGATTTTATGTATATATATTGCGATAAAACTTGCATTTAGAATGCAACGCTCCAGAGCAGGGACACATATTCCTCAGCTACATGATTTGATCTGGCCATTGCTATGCAAACACTGTAGCATATCCCTTCATCTTAATTCCCCTTTGCTAAGATCCTTCACCCTTCACCTTATTCGAGGAGATTCGAATAATGTAATATCATCATGGAATTAGAGAACTGGGAGGGTCCCAAAGGTCCTCAGAACTGATATTCCACAAGATATTCCACATACATTTCTCTTAAAATGCATTTGCCTATGTACTGAGCTATATGTAAGATGTTGTTTTTGTTATTTAAATTTCTATACTTCTCTTCATCCGAGGATCACAGGGCAGTTTACGATATAAAAACACAGAAATGCATAGTGTAGTAACAGACAAAAACAATCCCCCAGTTAAAAAGGCCATAAATTGTTTAATTAGCCAAAGGCTTGGGAGAAATGTTTTTGCCTGGCACCTAAAGATATGTAACAAAGGTACCAGGCAAGTGTCCCTGTGAAGAGCATTCCATAAGTGGAGAGCCACCACAGAAAAGGCAGTAGTAGGGGCAATTGAATTGCCTTGTTACTGAGAACATATTAAGCTGCAATATATTGAGTAAGACCATTGATCCATCTTGCTCAGAATTGTCTACATTGATTGGCAGTGACTTTCTGTGATTTCAGACTGGTCTCTCCCAGCTCTACCTAGAGATGCCAGAGATTGAACCTGAGACCTTCTGCATGCAAAGCACATGCCCTTCCACTGAGTTATGGCTTCCCTACTGCGTATATATGACAAGGAATACGTTTTAAAATGGACACACACATCAAGCGAGTGTTGTTATACATGCTACAGACACCACTGATGTGCATCATAACAGCCAGATGAGATAGAACAGAAGTGATAAGAAGAAGAAGAAGAAGAAGAAGAAGAAGAAGAAGAAGAAGAAGAAGGGTAGGCAAACTAAGGCACGGGGGCCGGATCTGGCCCAATCGCCTTCTAAATCCAGCCCGTGGACAGTCCAGGAATCAGCATGTTTTTACATGAATGTGTGCTTTTATTTAAATCTCTGGGTTATTTGTGGGGCCTGCCTGGTGTTTTACATGAGTAGAATGTGTGCTTTTATTTAAAATGCATCTCTGGGTAATTTGTGGGGCGTAGGAATTTGTTCACCCCCCTCCCCCCCAAAAAATATAGTCCGGCCCCCTGCTGAAAAAGTTTGCTGACCTCTGAAGAAGAGTTTGTATTTGATATCCCACCTTTCACTCCCCTTAAGGAGTCTCAAAGCGGCTAACATTCTTCTTTCTCTTCTTCCCCCACAACAGACACTCTGTAAGGTGAGTGGGGCTGAGAGACTTCAGAGAAGTGTGACTGGCCCAAGGTCATCCAGCAGCTGCATGTGGAGGAGCAGGGAAGCGAACCTCGTTCACCAGATTACAAGTCCACCACTCTTAAACGCTACATCATGCTGGGTCTGGTAAAATGCTTGCCAGTATTGCACATATACTCTATAAGCACTTACTATCCCACATGCAGAGCTGGCATTCCATTGGCCCAGCCAGGGGGGCTTCTGTGCTGACTCATGTTTAATGTGCTTCTTAGGTTTGGTGATACGCAAAATGGTTGAAACAACTGCATTTATACGTAACAGAACATACATGGAACAACTACCCAAGCAGCCCTAAAAGGGTGAGATTCTACCTATGGTGCCATCAGCCTGGAAGTTGAATGACTTGGGCATGTACTTAATGGATGTGCTACTATCCAATGTACTCCAAGATTAAACAATTTCTAATATTCTAGACACCATGTGTATGTTCTTATACCACATACGCTATGCAGTTTTTAATAAGTCACTTATTGGAAGTGATTCACACACCTCCCCAAATTAATAAATATGTGCAAACAGCTTTGAATGAGTCAGAAATGAGTCTCTACAGTCTCCTTTACTTTGAATTCCTGTGAACAATTTGCAACTTGTATATGTAGTGTTTCATCTGGGTACATAGAATGCTTCAGGTATGCCAAAACTTGTATTCCCTCTCTCACCGAATGGAAAATTATAAGATACCTCTTAATTCTTCTGTTTCTTTTTGCTGCCTGAAATTTGTCGTCCTTATCTTCTCCATTTGCAACTCTGTGTAAATAAATGCCCACCCTCCCAATCTTTTCCAGTTTTTATCAGTGTTTCTATTAAACAATGACCTGGAGGCTTTAACTAGACCGTTTTGCTTTGTTTTTAAAATTCCTCTTGCAACACTGTAATATTTGCTGCTGCAAACAGTATAAAATGATGCCACAGGGGGATCCAGGCATAGTACAAACTTTACTTAACACTGTGTGATTCTTAACAACTTGATCTCAGAACGATTACTGTCCTAGGTCACATTTCTCGGTTGGAGTTCCCTAGAGCTGCTTCTTTCCATGCCCCTATTCACATAACATTTTAATTCCTACTATTATTACAGACACTCAGGACCAATCCCAGAGGGTACTGCATTTCACATAGCCAGGAAAGGGCTTTTGGTATGAACAAACAGACTGCAGTTCTTCCGAACTACCAGTCCAAGGTTGTGGCAGTGTGGCTAAACTCTAATTTGAGGTGGTGGTTTTAAATTACAACTCTACGCTATAGAAGTAAATGCCAAACCTTGGCAGGATGTGTGAAAATCGAAAGTAGCTGCAAATTACCCAGAAATCAGAGAACTACAAGAGCTTCCATTTCAAATATAATAACGTGTGCTTCCTTTTAGTTTCTTACAGGAATTGTACACTATGTTGAAAAAGATGGATCAACAGTTCAAATCCATGCCCACAGACCACACTGTAAAAATAACCAATGCAATGTTTTGTAGTGCCACAGTGGCACAAAAACACAAATCGGAGGTGTAGCTTTTTGTATGGAGTCTCTCCAAATCCACCATCAAATCACAACTTTGTCTACAGACTGTGTCATGCTTCAGATTTTTGGTTTTGTGTGGGATATGCAACCTTAGTCATATTCAGAGAAGACACATAATGCCAGATACCACTTGGTAGAAAGGAACATGGGGAGATGTATTATACAGTCAGACCACTGCCCATCTAGCTCAGTGGTTCCCAAACTACCCTCCCCTTGCAAAAAAAAAAAAAAAAAAAGACTAATTGAAAATTGCTGGTCTTGACAGTCTACTTAATTATTTTTCTGCCTGTTGTAGCAATTGTAATGTGATATGCTAGGGGCTGTACTTTTACCGCTGCTTTTATTTCCTATAAATTGTATTTTGTAGTATTACAAAATACAATTGCAGTATTACATTTTGAATTCCATAGAAGTAAAATTCCAATACAATAAAATAAAATACAAGAAATAAAAAAACAAGTAAAGTACAAGTAAAAACAATACCAATATTTAATGTGGTGGATGTGATAACTCCCATCTTCAGCCACAAATGCACAGATGGACCGTGGACCACCTGAATAGCAACCCCTGATCTGAGTACTGCCTATACACTGACTGGCAGCAGCTTTCCGGGATTTCAAGTAGGGGTCTCTCGCAGCCCTACCTGGAGATGCTGAGGATTGAACCTGGATTGAACATTCTGCATGGTGATTATTATTAGGTTTTGTTTTTTTATTAAGTTAAGTCCATAGAAAAGGATGTGCCTTTGAAGATGGCTGGGGGGGGATCCCGGGCGCCATGTGAAAACCACAAGGAAGTCTCTTTGAGCCTGTATTTTTTTTAATACCGCTGCAGCAACATACAAGTTTTGGTTGCACAAGTTTTATGGCATCGTTTGCTGATGGTTTTGTGTGAACTTAAGTCATGCGAATTTAGATTCTACTAGATCCCATTTTCCAAATTCCATCCCATTCCATATCTGCTTGAGAATGGCTCAAACCCACCGGGGGTAAAGAGCTGCAAATTTTGATTGGCTCAGAGAGCGCAGACAAACTCCGAAGTTCATACTATTCAGACTGACAGTCCTTTGAAAAAAGGAGTTGCTGGCGTTCCCATAACATTCCTGAAAGAACGTCATCTGATCTGGACAATTTCTATAAATCTGCAAATCAACCAAAAATATGTTTTATTACGACCCCCCCGGCACCTCTTTAAAATGAATTTATTTATCTGCCATTGGGGGGGGGGGGAATACCCCCACCAAAACGCAAGTAAATACTGCGGCTAATCACCAAAGTCAAAGCAAGATCATTCCCTAAACTATTCGTTTCCCGCCTGGAAATCCACAGCGGCTGCTGCTGAAGCATCGCCGCTAAGTGAGACATTTTGTTTTCAAAAATCACATGCCGCCGAGGACAAGGCAGAAGCCGCGAGGCCGCAGGAGCAACAGCGAGGTCCCGCCAGCATCCGACGAACTTCCCCCGGGCGCATGGAGCGAAAAGGGCAGCGGGGCAGGCGATTCGCCGCGCAGCCGCCTGCGCCAGAAGGCCGGAAGAAGCCGCAAAAGGCGAACTTTGAAAAAGAAAGCAAGGAAGAAATGCCGCAGGAATGACCTTGGCCAGGCGAGGGAGGCGGAGACCGGGGACGGAAAGCAACCAAAAAGGGCGGAGGAGGAGGAGGAAGGGGAGCCTGGTCGCGGGAAAGAAGATCCCACCCACATCCTTAAAGGAAATTCTCAGGCGAGGAAGTCGCACAACTTTTTTTTTTTTTTGCCCGGCAAGTTGAGACCGGCTCTCCTGGGAGTTCCCTCCGCGGGGGGAGGGAAGAGGAAGCGAGAGCTCCCCTGACCGGCGAGGGAGGCGCGCAGCTCTCCGCTCTCAGGGAGGCCCCGCCCCCTCTCTCTCCTCCTCTCCCTCCCTCTCTCCGCCCCGCCTCGGTGCCCCTCTCCTACGCACTCCGCCTGTCAAAGGCGCGCAGCGGAGCCCGCGGCGGCTCTCTCGCGCTGCTGGCCTTCTGGTTCAGCCTCCTCGCCTGCCTGCCTGCCTGCCTCCCTCCCTCCCTCCCCGGGACGCGCTGGGGGATCCGATGACATCACTGGCTGAGCTCTCCCCTCGCTCGCTCTCCCCTTGTAACTTCTGTTCTGGGAAGTGGTGCCAGGAATAACCCAGTCTGTCTGCAGATCAGAGGCTCCTATCATCCAGAAAGGAGGAGAAAAGGGGGGGGGGGACGCACACCACACCACACACACACTACAACTGCGGCTTCTCGGGCCTGCCCTTGATACGTGTGGATGTATGTGTGTGTATACACATACATACATACATACATATGCGCGCGTGTATAGGTGTTTTTTTTGTAATAAAGTCGAGCTGAAGCGGAGAGAGAAAGGGAAAAGAGAAGGCGGAAAAGAGCCAAGCAAGATGAATGATCGGTTTGAATAGAAACACACGAATCAGACGCCCTTTGGCTGTCGGAATATCTCTTTCTGCCTCTCTATATAAAGCAATGCAGCAAGGCATTTAAAGGCAGACCCAGGCTTAGCAAGAGAGCAACAAGAAATCACACACGGGCCGGTCGTCAACAACAACAACACCAGCAGCAGCAGCAGCAAGAAGGGCGGCAGTTAGAGGGCTTTCCTCCTTCTCGGTGACTCCCAGGTGAGCTCCTGCTGCAAATACTCACCCCCTTCTTTTTCCTGTGGGGCTCGAAGCAACTGACAACCCTCTGAGGTGGTCTTGATCGCTACGGTCAGGGGTTTTACTGTCACTGTGGGGGGGGGGAGAGGCCGTGTCATGTCGCTGTTTGTTTTTGTCCACCCCCACCCCCTTTGGTAGTCGGAGAGCAAGTGCTTTTGCTGGCTTGCGTGCATGTACTGAAAGAAGGCTTTGAAATAATATACATACACAGGGGGGAGAGCTCAAGGTTTTGCCAGCGGGGTGAAAAGGGGGGACTTGGTGTGTTCGGATGGGTAGCATCACTTATCCCCCCCCCCCGCATTTCCCTGAACTGCTCAGTTTCCTTTGGGGAGATGGTGCCGAGGAAGGAGGGGCCGGGGGGAGCTAGGAATATGTGCTGGTCTCCTTTCGCTGCTGCGCTGGGATGCTCAAGCATTTCCGATGCAGTCGATAGAGCGACTAATGGAAGCCTTGAGAGCAGAGGCAGCCCCAGGCTTTGTCACCACCACGTCCTCGGGAAAGGCTCGGGTCTATCCAAGGTGGCTTTTGCTTCGTGTTTATAAGAAGTTCGTATCTGGCAACCTTCGCTAGGAACCGCCTCCACTCCCCTTCCCTCCCTCCCTCCCCCGTCCAGAAAACCCTCCGTCTCTCCCTCACAAGTCGCCGTTGCTTCCCCCTTCTCTCTCTCTCTCTCTGTGCGCAAAGGGGAAGGTCTTCGCTAGTGGCCTTACTGCTAGGGAATGTGGGGAATACCCAGCATGTAAGTGTATGCAGATGAGGCGCAGGCTGCCTTGCGTAATCTCCTCCTGTGGGGAAGAAGTATGTGCATGGTTACTAATGAGCAGATGAGGAGGCGGAGGAAGAGCAGAGAGCGAGCAAGCGAGCGAGCGAGAGAGCCCCAGAGGAGGCGACGCGACACGGCTGCCGCTGCTGGGCTGAGACACCGCTCTGCCCATGTCAAGGTAGCTGGCGGCGAGGTGAAGGGGAGGGCAGGCCCCCCCTCCGCGTGTGCGCGCGCTTGCTTGGCTGAGGGGACCAAGGGGGCCTTGAAGGGCGGCGCGCGGTGTCCGTGTGGGGGGGGACGGTTGCTGTCGGAAGGAATTTCAGTCACCGCCTCCAAGGGCTCAGGGTGACTTGGCAGTAGCCGCCGCCACCGCCTGAATTGCCTTCGGTTCGACGTCGTCTTCGCCTTGCGGCCGTGGGGCGGAGGTGGCATGTGGGAGCCCCTGGAGGGGGGCCGAGGAGGAGGAAGCAGCAGCAGCAGCAGCTCGTGGCGGCGGCGGCAGCAGCTGTGCGCGCGGGGGAAGAAGAGGAGGAGCGCGCGCGGAGCTGCTGCGCGCGCCGTGGGGGGGGGGGGAGTTCGATTTGCGACGAATGTGCGCAGGGCGGACAGGGGTAAAGGGAGAAGGCTATCTGGTGTGTTGCGCCTTTATGTCTGTTCCCTGAAGTGGGTGGAACGTTGGCCCGTTCCGGGAATGTTCCATGACGTGTAAAAGCCACAGGAAGGGGGTTAACAAGGGGCTCTGCCTGCTGCTGCTGCTGTTGCTGCGAAAGCAGATGTGATCTCCCTCTCTCTCCCCTCTTCTGCACATGGGCTCCCCTGAGGGGTTTGGAACGAAGGCGCTTTCGCCCCCCCCCCTCCGTCCTCCTCCCCTTCCACCCTCTCCTATTTGATTGCAGAGAAATGCATTTCTTATATAATGCGTGTGCATATGGATGTTTGGGTATGATTATGTAACGCGCACATCCATGCTTGTGCCGATCCCCCCCCCCCTTTAAGCATCTACTTGCCTGAGAGTGTCCTTTGGGGGAACTGAAGGAGGCAGGCAGGGAGGGATAGAGCCGGTTTCCCTGGCAGTTTCCCTTTAGAATTTATTACCCCTGTAATGATGGGAAGCTGGCATTTCAAGGGGAAATCCCTGGTTTAGTCTGGACGGCAATACTCCACGTTTATTTTTTCAGAGAAACATGTATGTCATTTTCAGGCTTCGAAGGGGGTCCCTAAACATGATTCTCAACCTGCAATGTCCCTGAGCTACAATAAATATTATTATACCCCATGCAGTGATACACTATACAGAGTGCTGTGAAAAAGGATGGCAGCTCCTCTCCACCCATGTTTATTGTAGCTCTTAAGAAAAATACGCAAAAATGTTTCCTACCTATCCAGTAACAGAGGCCTAATGTAAGAATCTGTTTATTTGTTATGAATTAGTAAGGCCCTGGTCTCCCCCTCCACACTCGCTGTATGCCACAATAATTTTGTTGCTTTTCTTTTTAGATTGTGTCTGTTGTACTTATTAAAAACATGAAGCACTTACGTCATTGTGTGTGTGTATATGTGTACACACACTTCTACTTTGTTGGGATGCAGTTACTGACTGATATTTTTCTCTCCTGAACTCATTATTAGGCCTTCATTATCAGACATATGAATTAAATTGAAATATTGCTATTGGAGTTTGAGTCTGCACATGTGCTAATATATATTATATTGACAGAAAGTGATCAGTTGGTTTGTTTTTGTTTTTTTCTTTTCTTTACGGAATTAATAGACATGAGTTTTAGAGAATAGTAGCTATTGTGTGCTATACAAATGTTAATAATGAATGTTAATAATGAATGCTGTGGTCTTACTATATGACACTGGTTTCAGTGGAATTGCAAGTAAATGAGTTTAGGAGCTTTAGCATAGTAAAGCTTTAGTTTAGTATAGTATATTCTGTAGTTTGCTAAGAGGAAACATGATTTATATCCATACTTTCAAGATAAATAAATTAATGTCTATGCATAAGTTTGCAGGATGTGGTACAGTGTTACCTTTATTGTGCTATCTAAATAAAGTTATTGGTCCAAATAATATCTGTGGGCAAAAGATCCATGGGAATCTTGGCACTGTCATTGGTAAAACACTGATCATAGCTGTCATTTGATACAAGTTCATAAAATCAATTTTTTTTAGTTCAATTTTTTTTCTCATGTAAACATTCTGAAATTTTGCTTGGGCTCCTGTATTATGTCAGTTTTTCATTAATAAAAATGTATTACTGGAAACGTTTATATGTTCATTATAAAAGTTATATTTGTTTAGTACTTAAGGTTACTTAATATTTCCATTTCCTAATCTCTGACTCTAGCATTACCTCCAATATGGTTTTTGAGCTCTGTTATTCTTAATTTTAGATGTGCTTTTATTAGAGATGATAGGAATTTGTGCATGAAAGTTAAGAAACAGGAAGTTGTATAGGTGTAGGGTTTCAGTGACAATATTGTGGTTGAGGTCTGAAAGATGGCAGGAATATTTACAGAGCAAACCTGTGCAGGTCTACTCAGAAGTAATTCCTGCTAAATGGGTATAAGAGTC
Organism: Podarcis liolepis; assembly: GCF_965112155.1. NCBI lineage: Eukaryota > Metazoa > Chordata > Lepidosauria > Squamata > Lacertidae > Podarcis > Podarcis liolepis. Next base: position 64,825,339 of record NC_139557.1, on the reverse strand, counting down.
CATCCTTAATGTTCAGAAATTTAATGTAGTTAGAGATAGTGTTTTAATTCCAGAAAGCATGAGTTGATTTGGTTTTTCCTTACTGATACAATGTTCATAAGACAAAAAACAAGATCACAAATTGATCTTTACAAATTGGATGAAACAAAAATGTTTTGGCATGGAAATAAGGGATTATATGCATCGTACAACATAATGTTTTTGCTAGGATAGAGGATTTAAATTTTGTCTTACTTGGCTTTCCTACGCAGTTTGTGTACATGCGCATGTGCATACATGTACACACACGACTGAGAACCAAATTCTAGTAAAAATATTTCAAACCTTCTCAGGATCCCACAGTTCATGCCTGTGTAGACTGTTCTGCAAGCCATTCCTTGGGCTGGCATATTTTAATACTGGCATGAGAGGACAAATTATCCCATGCTGCTTGAACCTGACCACTGTACTAGCACAGCTGCTGCCTCCTGTCCTACCATTGTAGAAGTCTAAAAGGTTCTGCCATAAATTTTGTAAGGCCAACCTTGTGAATGGTATCTTTACAAGTATCCAAATATATGAGACACAGGAGTTATTGCGGCATATGCAAATATGACTCTGCATATTATTGTTACATTTGAGCTTCATAGTAGCCCTGTAAAATAGCTTAAGCTGAAATAAGGGTGCCCTGTCAACTTCGGTGCTAAATGGGGATTCAGATCTGGGTTTCCCACATCCAAGCTGCACACTCAAGCCACATCACACTGGCTCCGTCTGTGTGTTTAATATATGTATTTTTGCACACTCTTTGCTTCCATTGGGCGGGAAAGGTTTTTGGTAGACTGTTGATAAAACAGTGTGGCTACGTTGAAGAAGCAAACCACCAGTTAATTTAAGGTAGACCTTGTGAGGCCTAGGGCCAGGTGGGGCTGAATATTTTGTTGACAGTCTATAACAAGTGAAGCATGGATGTGGGGGAAGCAAGTAGGCTGAGAGTTGTGAAGTAGGAACAGAGCTGGGCAGTGTGAAAGTTGGGGTAGGATATGTTCTGTAAACCTTAAGAGACTCAGGATATATTTGTTGGGGGGGGCATGTAAGGGGCCATAGATTAAGTTGAAGGGGCAGGGTGGCCAAGTATGGGATAAGGTGAATGCTGATTGGATGTTAACAGCTAAATCACTGGCCGGAAATCTCACTTATGAAAGACTGTGACACAAAACGTTCCAATTTCCTCAGTTGGCGTAAATGACCAAATGTAACTTGGCCAAAGAAAGCAATTTTGGAATATATGCTTCCCTAATATTCATATAATTAATCCGAATGCTGTGGCACCAATGTAGAAATGGCCCAAAAGGATTTTGATTACTGTATATTTTCTCATGTGTGAGATCTGTTTATAGTCCTTGTTACCATGAGGACAAAACACAGAAACATATGCATGCATGTTGGCTTTGCTGAGTAATCGTGCGTCTGTCTGTCTTAATATCTTATACTGGATCATTACTTATATTATCTACTGGTAGACTAATGTGGCCTTCCATCAAGAAAAACACACGCACCCCACAATATTATGAGGAGTTGAATTTTAATAGTTTTCAATCAGTTCAGGGGACGTGGGGACGGACTAGTAATCAAAATAAACGTTGGCCTTAAAACCTTGGAAATATCCTCTGATATAGGAAAAAAAGCTATCACTACACTATGCACTTGACCAGATGTACATATTTTATTTATATTGAGAATTAATGAAAAATGTAATTTATGCAACCGTAAAAGAGGCAAGTACCATTTTGCTTCAGTTTCTCCATTAGTGGGGAAAATGTCAAGTTAATGTTTTTTAAAATAAAAGATGCAGCTTTTATTCAAAATTTTGTATAATTTGGATTTTATTATTTAAAAGCCAGTTATATAATATGTCCTTTAAAAATAACTTGATTCAAAATCATATCTGGATATAGTGCAAATGCATTAAAATCTATATTAATGATATCTTAAAACTGAATTCATGGATGTCAAAAACATTGTGTTAAAGGCTTTCTATGTAAAAGAAGAGGTCAGGGATGAAATATTTGACTTGAGAGGTCAAGGAATGTAAATATGACATAAATGCTACATATGGATGGTACGATGAAGTTTAAGATCAACCATGGTTTATTGTGACAGTAATGTGCAGCAGCAGTGAGTCCCTCAGGCTTGTGCTATCTTCTCTTATGGTGAGACCACAAGGAGTTCAGAAGCCTTCACTTGTGGTTTTGATCAGCTGCAGTTTGTGACACAATAAATTGTGGCTGATCACAATGTTTCCAACAAGGAAACTCCAATCCATGGGATATGAAGTTGGAACTGTTTCAATAAACCATAGTTAAGATTAACCACCATGGGATTTGGATGTAACAGTAAACTATATTTAATCATAAAGGAAGCAAAAGCTTCTGATCCTCTCCTTGTGGTTGTACTGAAGGAGGAAGCTTGAGGATTCTGTGGCTCATTCCCATCACAGTGAATCATGGTTTAGCATGTATGCCCATTCAAAATAATACATAATTGTGAACAGCATGAACATTTAACTTCCATGTTATGGAGTAACACTGTTCTGCTCAATAATTTACTATCCCTTCTCTTCTAAAATTCTGTACACTTATAATGCAGTGGTATGTATGTCTGTTTAAAAGTAAGTACCATTGAGTTCAGTGGAACTTGCTTGAGAGTAAGTGTGTTTCGGATTACAGTCTAAGTCTTATAGTAAGTAATCTTGGTTTGTGGCTTTGCATATGTATAGAGAAAACCAAACACAATTCTTGATTAATCTTCCTCTAACCAATGTGATACCTTCGGATGTTCAATCAATTAATCAATCTCCTTTATTGGCATAGAAAAACTGCATCATATACACGGATCTCAGAACACAACACAGTTAACAAAACATAGCAGGAGATACATTAGGATAGAACTGTCCAGACATCGTGAGTTACGATAATGGCTCCTAGGACCTATGGTGACATAATTTCATGGCGTCACTCAAAAATCTTGCCACATTCTCCACAATGTTGTTACTACAGTGGTACCTCGGGTTACACATGCTTCAGGTTACATGCGCTTCAGGTTGCAGACTTCGCTAACCCAGAAATAGTACCTCAGGTTAAGAACTTTGCTTCAGGATGAGAACAGAAATTGTGCTCTGGCGGCGCGGCAGCAGCGGGAGGCCCCATTAGCTAAAGTGGTGCTTCAGGTTAAGAACAGTTTCAGGTTAAGAACGGACCTCCAGAACGAATTAAGTACTTAACCCGAGGTACCACTGTACAATTGTTCAGCAGATAAAACACTCTGGAAGAGTCAGTGTGATAAACTCCCTCCTTCATTAAGGGGGCCAAATGCTTAACCTTCGGATGTTATTGAGTGCAACTCCCATCATCCCTGACCATTGGCCATACTACTGGGGTTGATGGGAATTGTAGCCCAAAAACATGTTGGCTATTCTTGCTCTAAATACGGTATATATAAATAGTAGTCCAAAAGACGTGCTTCTTGAGTAATATAAAGGCTCTATTCTGTTGTGAACAGATATGGTTTATTTATTATAGCAACATATTAGTATGCATATTTGTTAAGGAAGTTATTAATAAGAAAGTTGGAAATTTTATCATTTTTTATTGGTGATTTAAATCAACCCACTCACTGTAGGAGGCTTGTCAATAAGATCAGTTACATGGTAAGGAAGATGAATGTAAATATGAGAAAAGTAATGTGTTTTACAGTTTTTAAAAATAAGAGTTGTATTCTTTGTAGGTGTTGAAATGTATTGGGATTCCATATATTGTTGCTGGCTGCCAATCACTTTTGGAAACCGGAATTAGACGCTTGATTTTTTATTTAGTATTGAATAATACAAATGCTTATTCAGAGTAAAAATATTGAATACTAATGGTTTTCTTCTGATTTCTGTCCTGACTTAAATAATTTAGTAAACATTCATTCAAGGATCTCCATACTGGTTTGGGGCTTATCTACATAATATGGAAGTCTTTTCATATTGCTCCACATGGTGTCTGTTACATGGTGAGCCATTTGCAAGCAGTGATTTATAGGGTTCTGTTTTTCACATCACTACAAACTTGCTAAACCATTTGTTGTGATGTGGGGGGAAATGAGTTGCGGCAGATGAACAACTCATCACAAGATAATGGCAGCTACTTAGAGCAATGTAAAACTGCCAAAATAGGGTTGCAAACTTCTGTTTGGGGGGCAGCTTATTGGGGCAGCTTATAGTATATTGCGCTTTATTGGCAGTGAACCCTCTCTGACAGTGATTGTGATGGCACCAAATATTCACTTGCACAGGGAACTAAACAGTGCAGTCCAGCTTCAGTAAGGGAAGGAAAATTGCTAGTTTGGCTGGGGCTAAAACAGCACAGAAGGGCAGAATGAAGACCGAGAAGAGTCTCTGGATGTAGTGAAACTAAAAGACAGGGAGCTCAGGGTGAAGCTTATGCTGAAGTAAGGGTGTAGAGCAGAGGATGGAAACCGCATCTGAAGGAAGTTTAGGTGGTGAATGAGTTAAAAGGGCAGAGGAGATGGGAAATTGAGGCAAGAAGTAGTTGACTGAGGAGTAGTGTCTGAAGAAGCTTCATAGTGCTTACGGAGAGGAGAGCCTGTACAGCGTGGGAGGAAAGAGAAAAGTGCTAAAAGAGCTTGTTCAAAAGACATGTTGTTAAAGGATGTGGGGCATGGTGGAAATGTGGAGTTGAAAAAATGATGAGCCAGTGGGAAAGTAGCTACACAGAGGGGCGTAGAGACAGGAAGTTTTAACTATTGTTTGGAAAGAAGCTGGAAACTGGGGACCAAGGAGTTTAGGGCCATAGGGTTCCCTGATCTCAACGGGATGCCAGGTGTTGACAGACTGCAACTCCCATCAGCCCCAGCCGGCATGGCCATTGATCAGGGATGATGGGAGTTGTCTGAGAACTATCTTTCCCTGTACTTTCTACTTTCTTACTACACTGCCACACTGCCAGGGAGCTAAGAAGGAACATCAGCATTCGGGACTACAAGTTGTTTGCACTAATATGCTATAGCCTTTTCAGCTTAGTCCACATACTGACTACAGTGGTACCTCGGGTTAAGTACTTAATTCGTTCCAGAGGTCTGTTCTTAACCTGAAACTGTTCTTAACCTGAAGCACCACTTTAGCTAATGGAGCCTCCTGCTGTCGCCGCGCTGCTGGAACCTGATTTCTGTTCTCATCCTAAAGCTAATTTCTTAACCTGAAGCACTATTTCTGGGTTAGCGGAGTGTGTAACCTGAAGCGTATGTAACCTGAAGCGTATGTAACCCGAGGTACCACTGTAGTTGGTTATTCATAAATTAATGCAGGAGCTATACATTCAGTATCTGACTTAGTTGGGGTTTTTTTGGGGGGGGGGAGGGATTGTGACAGTTTCCTCCTTGGCCAAGCATCTATTGATCTATTGTAGTATACCTTGTTTGAGACCAGGACTCTCCTGCCACTGACCCTTGACAGGCATTTAGTCTAGTTGACTTGAGCGAACAAAAACCATTTGTATCCTTCCTTTGTCTGAGCAATGGGTGCTCTCTTGTTACCCTTTGCATCCATTTCCTGTAGTGGACATCTTTGCTTTAGAACCGTTTCCCATCCCAGTGCAGAACTAAGGTTGTGCTGTTGCAGATGCATCATGGTGTTTATTTTCTCTGCTCCCCTCCTAGAGTACATTCCTCCTCTAGTCACTGCTGTGGGCACATGACGAAACTGCTTGCAAAGTCGTGATGAGTCCTTCATTTTTCTTTGCTATTTCCCAGGAAAATTGGAAAGTCTCCCAACTGATGTGTTCTGGCCCATTAATCTTGTAGGGTGGGTGCTGTTTTTTAAAATAGAAAACCCATTCTAGCATTCATATCCAAGGACGTAATTGTTCCAGACAAGTGTAACAGCTCCTGTCTGCCCTCCCGGGTAAGTAATGGCCAAGTCATCCCCAAATATCTGGCAACTTTGAACTTACCAGGCAAACAGAGGAAAAGTTGAGTCAGATGGAAGTAACAAATGCAATGGGAAATGAAGACCTTTGCAGGGTTGAGGGTATGTAGGCATCAATCTCCTGGTAGAAAACAACCAAGACCTTGGACTGAAGCAGGGCTGAGCAGATATGCTTGGGTTTCTCTCTCTCTCTCTCTCTCTCTTGTTTAATAGTTTGTACAGTATAGCTCTGCTATGCATTTAAGAAAGTGGAAGTTGCCTGAATGTCTATACAAACCAGAGACCACAAAGATATGGGGCTGTGCTTAGGATATGGCTGCCACATGGGATCTCCTAGGAGTGCTGCTGTGTGGCAGCGGCTCCACATGGCAGTAATGATGTATGAGATTGGCTCACCACATTAATTCCCTGTTCATGTTGTCTAGACAGCCTGCATGCTAGCCTTAGCTGAGACTACTATTGTGCGCCGTTGATGTGTGGAGACATGCTACTTGCTGCAATTATATGGAGACTTGCAGCTGTAGCAGTAGCTCTTGCATGTTGTGGGTACAGTGTGGAGTTGCCTCCATAACAGTTTTGTGGCAGTTTCTGCACGGTGGCCACAAAACAGGAATTGCATGGAGTCTGGCAGACTGGCCTTGACCATTATGAACACATGGTGATTGTAACCGGCCCAGATACCAGGCCATTTCCCCCACCCCCAGGGCAGGGGCGAAACTAGGCTTTATTTCACCTGGGTCAAAGACCCAGTTTGGCATACCCACCCATGTGCATTTGTGTACACACACACACACACATCCTGAGAGTCTCAGTGGCGCCTGTGTGGCTTTACTTTGGGCAAAAAAATGGCTAACCCCACCATAGCTACGGCTCTGCCCCAGGGACTAGGAGTAAGCCATTTGCTGTTGATCCTGTTCTGAAATTGGTACTCGAATTGGGATCCTACATACATGGCAAAGTGCCAGTGCTTCCAACTACTTATTTCTAGATTGAATCTGGAGATAAGTTATTTTCCCTGCAAAAAGACTTCTTTGCAACAAGTCCATCCCAGGTTTATTTTTAGTAGAATGTGAAGATTCAAAATCTTATATGGCTTGCATTTTTTGCTGTGGTTGATGTTTATTCAGTGGATCTTTCTAGAGATTGCCTTTGTTCTTGTTTTTATTGTGTATTTTGTGCTTTTTTATCTTGAATTTCTATGTTGTGAACCTCCCTGAGATCTATAGATGGAAGGCAGTATACAAATTATTACTATTATGATTATGTTTAATGTTTCTTCTGTATTGACACTTCGTGTTTCGTACTATATAGAAACTAGTTCAGTTTTGCTGAAGAATGTTAAGCCAGGCCTCTATGCCTCATGAAGTGTGTTTAAAGCCTATTTCTGTTTACGTTTACTTCAGTGCAGTTTTGCTTTAATATATCTGCAGCGTGTCACTTGATCCTGGTCAATAGTTCAAGTCCACAAGACAGGCTATAATAGTGGAGGACAATTTGGATCACATGACACTTTGTCAACCAAGTGGATTGTGGTTGGCAATCCAAAGGAAGGAATAAATAGACACTGTGATTATTTATGGCCTGTGTGTGCTGGAGCACAGAAGGTCCCCATATGTTCCAGGTTGATGATATGGAGAAGCCATTTAGTGTCATGGTCTGGGAGGAAGGATTGCAAATAGTTGTTTTTTTATTCCTTTTGAATGTGTGTTTACAGGTTTAAATAGTGTCTTCTCCTAAAACTGCTATATTGGAAATTATATGTAGTGAAACCCCTTTCATCTGGACCTCTGTAATCTGGTCTTCGTTTTTATACAGCTTGCTGTTCACTTGACAAAACATTGTGTTTCTTTCTACTCCAGACCTGTATCCCTTGCAAACACCAGGTTCCTGGACATGAGTGATGAGTGTATGGCAATGGGGGTAGGAGTTGTCTCCCATACATGCAGGGTTGGATCTAGGGAAGTGGAAGCAGAAATCTGCTAATTCACGGGGGCTTTCTTGGTGCTGCTTTCCTTCCACAGCCTCCCGTGTCAAGGAACCCCCTGAAATGGGGCACAGCAGGGTGCAAGTAGCAAAATTTGGGGGACCACCTTGGGTGAGTGGAAGTGCTTTTCTGCTTAGGCAGCACATCTTTGGATATATCCAGCTCACAGCATTTTTTAAAAAATAAAGTTCTCCACACTTCAAGACTGAATATTCTACTTTATTTACCATTACAACATTCATGTAAAGCAAGGGAGTATTATTTTTCCATTGTTGCGGATGAATGACTAGAGTTAAGATAAGCTAGCTTGCTGAAGCCTGCATGATTGCGCAACACCTAACTTATTATTAGCAGCCTTTGATTTGTGTTTGGTCAGGTTCTGTGCTGGGATGAAGTCCCATACAAATTTACTTGGAAATGAATGGGATATATTTTTGAATATGCATAAATAGGTTGGGCTGTTAGTCAAATTGCTGAGCATATCTGGAACAACCCCAATTTGGGCCAATAATTATTGGGAATGTAAGTGTAAGCAAAATTAGCATCATAGGCTGCAAGAGATTGTCTGCCTGATCAGGGCCACTTTAGATGATGGTGCAGACAGAAAGATTTACTTACACAGATGCAGATAGGTTTGGGATTGCATAAGACTTGGGAAATCAACCTCTGGTAACTGGAGTTTTTTTGGAAACCAATTGATAATGCATACTTAGCTAAGTGTCTTTCCCAAAACTATATTTAGTAAGACTTGGCTTGCTGTTGTACTTTAAAAATGTTTCTTTAGAGCAATTTGTAATTTACAAGGAAGGCAGGTCTGAAATAGAAATAACCATAGCATCTTGTGATGTGATAAAAAGGAAATGACTCTGGGAGTCAATACAGATGTTTATTCCATATTTTCACAGAGTATAGGCTGTCCTCTGTATCTTCATGAGGTCGTTGGTGTGTGTGTGTGTTGTAGATGTTGATGTTTGCACCTTGGCAATATGGTGATAATTTTAATTGCAGTTCTGTTACCTAGGCAGAAACAGCCCAACAGACTTTAAAAGGTGTTAAGCTGTTTCTATTTGGATGACAAGGAAGAAATCTGGCCCAGCTCCTCACTGGAAAAAGACAACTTTTGTCTCTCTAGATAGTATAGTAGAAATCGATATTTTTGCAGTGAATTTTTGTAAAAAAAATAAATTCAACATTCAAGAAGGCCAGATGTTAGCAGCTGCAATGCATTAATGTACAGCAAACACTTAATTAGCACCTTCCTTTCAGCAGTGCTTTTCTCTGGCATGGAGTGGCATCTATGCTTTATTTCTGTATACTGTCAATAAATGAAGTGTATAATAATATTAGATGTGCCAGCTATTTGTAAATGTAGTCCTTTGGGTACCATTGAGAGAGCTTTTGAGAGAGCCTTTCTGTGTTAAGTGGTACAGGATGAATGAGATCTACATAAAAGCAGGCTGTGCTGTCCAGTGTGAGTATGAAATAGTGATTGCAGCAGAATACCCATGATAATCAGTGGTTTTCCCAAAGACTGGCAATTCTTTTTATACATGGGAGCCGTTGCATATGCTTCATGGCAGTTCCCACCACTATTCCAGATTATTTGAGATCTATGTTAGAATTTGTTAGAAAAGTTCTGAAAGAAAAGTTCCGAAAGCTAGATTTATGGGCTTATAGCATCATCCTAACCATGTGTTCCTCAGAAGTAAGTCCTATTGAATTCAGTAGGCCTTATGTCCAGGTAAGTGGGTTTAGGACTGCAGTCTTAGTGTTTTGTTTGCATGAACTGGGAAATCCTCCATTCAAATCTTACATGGACAATATTAGGGAAGTGGCTTTAGTCAATGTGTTATTTTCTGAAATCTTTCCCTGTCCCCCAATATGGGCATGATCATGATATTGGGCTCTTTTACAAGGATTTTCAATGATTTCTGAGATAATGTATACAAAACATAAAACAGTCATTATTATTATTAAATGTTTCTTGAGTTAAAACAAAGAGAGCTGAAATACATTCATTAATATTACTGTGGAAAGGGCAATATGCTTTTCAGATGATACTTTAATAATAATAATAATAATAATAATAATAATAATAATAATAATAATAAATTTATTTATATCCCACCCATCTGGCTGGGTTTCCCCAACCACTCTGGGCAGCTCCCAACCAAATATTAAAAACACAATACCACCAAATATGGTGGAAGGGTAAAGACATTTTAAAGAGTAGCTGGGAAAGTTGAAATTGATTAAAGAATGTGAACAGACCTGCATCTCTTAACCCAGTTTCCTTAATTTTGTTCCCACATCGTTATACTTTGTAGAAGTACAGCCATTGGAAGTCTGCACTGGATGAGTGATTTATTGACAAAGCAATGCTGTATTGTTACTAATAGGCAAGAGTTAAAGTAATGACTGCTGCAGAAACTCAGGTTGTGACAGAATATTGCAAAGTGTTGCGCCCTATCATAGAATTGTAGAGTTGGAAGGGTAATCTAGTCCAACCCTGACCAATTAAGCATAATAAGAAGTAATTTGAAACAGAGAAAATGCCCACAACAATTGGGCATTGTTGAACATCCACATGTGCTTTCCCATTTTTAACTGTATGCCTTGGATAATGTGGGAGGCTTGGTTGAACGAAAGAAAGGGCAATAATTCAGTTGTAACCAAATAACACTGGGGAAAAATATGCTGGAATGCACGAAAATATAACCTTGGGCAAAAGAGGTCAGTTAATAAGCATATTACTGAGTAACCAGATAATCTGATAAACTAAAGATCTGAACCTGTAGAACTAGTTACTCAGAGTTGGAAGCACTCTGTTTTGACTGCTTTCCTTATTGCACACCCGGAGGTATGTCAGTAGAATTGCAATAATTGCGCACTCTAGAGTTTACTAGCTTGCTAGTAAAGACTTGTATGTTATATAATAATTATACAATTATGATATTTCCACTTAGTTCAGGAATGGCCTATATGTTAGGAAAACAATTTCAGAAACTTATATAATATTGTGTGATATATCTGTACATCAGTAACTATCTATGTAAAACAACACAATGTGTAGGATACACACACACACACACACACACACACACACACAGAATATAAAAGAGAAGTCGCTTATTTGGAGCAGTTTTTTTAAAAGAAAAAAAAATTATATCCTCCTCCAGCCACCACAAGCTTCCAACCAAATTTATAAGTAAAGGTTATATGAAATTCTAGAAGTAATGTGTAGCTTGATACAGAAAAGACACCATAAGTTATTGAAACTGTACTGTGGCATTTATCCTGGTAGTACCATATTAACCTTTAACAAATTGGTTTCAAGAATGTGTATACAATGAAGTGGCAATATCTGTTTCATTTCTGTGTGCTGAGGAAGCTGTGGATTCTTACTAGAGCTTTATGTTGATTCTGGCCACATTCTATAATTGCAGGTATATAATTGTGCTAGCTTCCAGGGCTGTACTGTACCCAATTTTGGCTCTTTTGTAGTGACGTTTCATAGCTGTATCCTCTGTGGTTTCTCTAATGGTGTTTTTACACGGAGCAGATGGCATATTGTGTTGAAAGTTTATATATATATATATATATATATATATATATATATATATATATATTCCTTTTGATTTTCCATTAAGAATGCCACAATAATCTACAAGTTTTGATTTCCATGTAGATATTCTTTATTTGGGTATAATTATCTCAAGCCATCCTTATGCCTGATTCCATCTAATTTACTTTTTTGGGGCAGCAGGGGGTGGGGTGGGGGATGTACAACTGACTGTGTAAGCCCTTTCTAAAGGCTGTAGCTGGCATTTTTCAGGATTTTCCATGTTTATGCACTTGCTGATCCACTTTTGGATTCTCTCCCCATCTTTCTTTTTCATACTGAGCATCAAAGGCTTGGATGCCTCAGTTTTTCTCTCCTAATTAATGGAAAGGAGATGTAAATTCTTCTGAGGCCTGTAAAACAATGCAAAACAGTATTTCTATCTTGGTATACAGAAGAAGTTCAGAAAACTATTGCAGGCCAGAATATGCATTAACTGGATTTGGTTCTGTTTTCTTCAGTTGTCTGAAAATCAGTCTGAATTCTTGTAAGCACAAATCCATCAGACTCTAGGGCCGTGGTTCCCAATGTGGGGAACACACCCCACAGGGGGGCAATTGGAGAATGAGTTATTAACAGTTAATTGCCTTTTAGGCTTCCTCCATGTGAATAGTAGTTCACTTTTTGAATAATAAGAAGTATATGTCACAGGGTGGGGAGGCTCCAGGATTTTAGAGATGTTTAGTTGGGGCATGGCCAAAAAAAGGTTGGGAACCACTGCTCTAGGGCCTGTTATCTCATTAAGTTTTGTGGACAAACTCTTAATCTGGTATAGGATTATACCTGCCTCCTCCTTGTGGAAAGAAGTAGCACATAAATGTTTCTTTATGGGCAATAATCAAGTGGAAAGAAATCAACCCAAACATACTCAGTAGCTTGGCCTGCTGTAACCATTCTATTACTTTTAATTGATATCATCTGGTCATTTTCAGTGAAACTGCTTGCTCCCTTGTGAAATATATTTTATTGTAAATATTATTGTTGCCTAGGTTATAGCTGAATTTATGAGACAGCAGCTATGAAGTTGACTCTCCCCCCCCCCCCCTATTTTTTTTTCCTGCAGAGTTTTTCTCATTGTTTCCATGAATGAAATGTTCAGGAAATATTGTAAGCTTGAACGTCTGTGGTTGCTGGGTGTTTTTTGGGTTTGTTTTTTTTGAGCCCACAGTTCTTGATTTTGTTTTGAAATCTGCTCTGCAATAGTTGGAGATTTAATTCTAAAACTTTCACTGGGAGTGTTCATATCTCTTCTGAAGTACGTTCTACCCTGCTTTTCTCTTACATCAGAATATAGGCTTATGTAAGGCTTGTGTGTGTACATTGTTAATCTGTTTCCATGTGTGAGAGTAAAATACATGCCTTGCAACAGTGAAGGATATCAGGTCTTCCCTCCCCTCATTCAGTTGAACCATCTCTGTACAATTGCTGCAGTCCTCGCTGCTCATGCGAAGTTCTTCAGTTGCATCTGAAGGTAAACACTTGCATGAGCTGGTATTTGAGAGAGGCAGAGTGAAGGAAGGAGAATAACAATACCGCCACAGCCTTCTTGCTGGCTCAAAGCCTTCTTGCTTTGCTCAGGGTGACTGGGTGTGGTGAGGAAAGAAGCTTCTGTGGTGAGCCACATTCTGCTGGTTCCTTAGAGCTCTATCTCAACCCTGTTGAAGTTTACAGAAGGACTTGTTTTGACTTCTGTAGGAGTTTGAGCAGAGGTCTTTCAAAAGCAGCTGCGTGTGCCCTCTTCGCTCAAAACCCGTTTGCAATGTATGCCCATGAGAAACTAGAGTTTCAACCCCCAAAACAAGTGGACCACATCTCCTTGGTGCCCAGGGCAGAGATTAAGAGGCTTGAAGAGATCTGCTTTGAAGACCAGTGCTTCGCTTCCTCCTACTGATGTGGTAGATTGAACAAGTGGGTTGTGTGTAATTGTGATAACAATTATGTTGCCTCCTGGGTTCAGGCTTCATTGCAGTCTCGCATGCGCTTTAAACTTCCTCTCCCCACTCACTCCAATATTGTCTCTTGGAATTCATTCCATAGCCTTCTATTTATATTCCAGTTAATTATCACAGAGCAGAGTTAAGCTTGTGGGATATGTGAAACAAGCCATTTGTTGTATATGCAGCAGGTATACTCATCTTGTCCTAGGGCCAAAATTTATGTGATGGGTCAGCTATATCTGCTTTATCCAGTGTCTGTCATTTTCACATATGACGTGAAGGGGCTGAGGACCCAGGGTGGGGCAGGGGGTCAACATGGAAATAAGTATGTGGAACAAAGCCTGCCCCATCCCTTGCCTTTCTGCAGGGTGTTTTTCTCCAATCCCAAGCTCACTTTTAGGCAGGCATGGACGTCTGCCCATCATAGATGTCATCATTTCCCTATAAGTGGGTGCACTTAGCCTGCAGGCAGAAAAAAACAGTGGAGAAAATAGTTTAAAATGGATGTCAGAACAGATGGTTTAATCCTATCCATGAAGAACTGAGGCATAACTAATTAGCTAGCATAGATTATAAATATTAGGAATGTGTTCCTAACTGCAGGATCAGTTCCACAGTGGAAAACAGTGTCCTGCAGAGGTTATGGAATCACCTTCCATTACACTGAGGAGAACTGATACAAACATTTATTTATTTGTTTGTTTGTTTGTTTGTTTGTTTGTTTGATTGATTTATTTGATTTATATACCTGCCCTTCAGTAGGTGTCCCCAGGGTGGGGTACATATAGCATTGAATTAGAATAAAAATATCAACAGAAAGACATCAACAACATACTCAGCATTACAAATAGTCACCAGCAAAACCCCATAACAATATAGTTAAAAGCAGGCAATGAAAAGTAACTCTAACTGGCTAGCATATTATTATCTCCCCCAAAAGGCCTGGGACCAAGGAACATCTTTAGCCACCAATGAAAAGTCAACAATGTTTCTGTCAGATGCACCTTGGAAGGAAAGGGGCCAACACCAACAATGTCCTAACATTCCCTTGTGGTAGAATCACGAGAAGACCCTTCTCTGCTGATTGTAACGTACAGGCAGGTTGATATGGGAGGAAGCATTCCTTCCGATATTTAGGTCTCAAGTCGCTTAGGGCTTCATATATCAACTTCATTAGGCTCAGAAACGTATCATCAACCAGTGTGGTTCCTTCAGGATGGGTGTTGTGTGTTTCTGGCTAGCTCTACCAGTTAAAATCCCATCTTCAAGAGCAGCTTTATGTAGAACACATTGCAGCAATCCATTGTGGAGGCTGCTATGGCTGGGCTGGAGCAGCCATGGCTGTTGCTTGAAATCCTTGCCACTTGACATCTGGGCTTTACATGACAAGGCAATACTGAGCTGTACTACCAAGTTACATACCTGTTTCTTCAAGAGGCATGCAATTCCATCTAGAATAGGCTTTCTCTCCAGTTCCTGGACCTAAGAGCTTCTCTCTATATTTTCAGTTTGTTGGCCTACATAACTGCTTTCAGGCAGTGGTACGGACCCTGTTCTCCCTCACCTGTTTGTGGGATACAGAGAAATAGAGATGAGTGCATTTTTGTATTTGTGACACCTAGTTCCAAACCCCCAGGGATGTCTCCCAGTGGAGAGATCTTCATATAGATGTTGAAAACCACGGGCGATCAGGTTGAACCCTACAGGACCCCACTGGATAATTTGCACAGGGTTGAATAGTCTTATGACTTTTATGTTATTACTACTGAAAGTGCTGGAGCAGATTCACTGTGCATGATGCTCCCAGCCCACAGAGTTGCTTTAGGTGCATGCCGTGGTCAACAGTATCAAAAGTTACTGGGAGGTCAAAGAGAAGCAACAGGGTCATTCTTTCGGGGGGGGGGGGTTCCCAACAAAGATGCTCCATCAGGTCTCAAATCAGTGCTGAGTCTGGGCTTGATGCCAGATTGAAATCTGTAAAGAAAATCTCTTTCGTCCCAACATCCTTGAACTGCTAAATTAAGGGGATATTAGTGACTGAGTGCTAGATGTCACACTCTTCTGGATCCAAGCAGGGCATATTTATTTAAAAGCACTTCTCCCCTCTGCAAAGAGTCAATTACTGCTCTTTGTACCTATCTTTAGATAGAGTCTTCTGCTTCAGGTAAGTGGGTTAGATTAGATGAGTCCCCTTCCAACCCCAGAGTTCAAATATAACACTGGATAAGCCAAGGTAATTAATTTGTTCAGTCTAGATTGTATGACCTGTGGTTTCAGTGGGTCATAAACCACTATGATATTAGTATTGGTTGTTTGAATACTATTTTATAAGGTTCAAGATTTGTATTTTACTGTGACAAGCAGATGGTGTTTTCCTACACCAGATCTTTGCCAGGGATGGTTTAATACAGTTCTCCCAGTGACATAGATCAACATGAGATAATTAACCAAAAGATTAACTTTCAGCACGTGGATACTTGTACTAGAGCTTCTTATTACGCTTTATGTTAACACGTGTAGCATTTCAGCAATGGGTTTTAACATGCCCACCCCTAGTGCTTCCATTGCTCTGTTTGCTGTTGACCTTATAACAGCAAAGACATAATATTCTTTCCTGTTTTTCTTCCTTCCTTACCGTTGCATGATTTTTTTCTCTTTGCTCTGTGAGATTACTTGTATTTCAGCTGTCCTGGTTTAAGATATATCTGCCATTGGGTCTGTGAAGGACACCCTTTATGTTGACCTCAATCCATCAGTGTCCTTAAATGAACTTTTTCACTTTCTGTCATGTGTGTGAATGGCTCCCATGATTTTTTTTCCCTTAATTGCTGTGCTGGGAATTTCATTTTACCTTCGGCTTTATAGTAAATTCCCATATCACATTTTTGAAAACCTAAGCTACTAGTTGTTTCCATGCTGAGTATGGAGAAAGCAAGCAAACGTTTCAGGTTCAAAATACATGAGGAAGGACCATATTTCAGTGTCAGAGTACATGTTTTGCACCCGAAATTTATTTAGTATGTTATTTCTTAGATTTGTATACATTCGTACCTCAGAAGTCGAACGGAATCCTTTCCGGAAATCTGTTTGACTTCCAAAGCATTCAGAAACCAAGGTGTGGCTTCCGATTGGCTGAGGGAAACTCCTTCAGCCAATTGGAAGCCGCAGAAGCCACGTCGGATGTTTGGGTTCCAAAGAATGTTCACAAACCGAAATACTCCCTTCCAGGTTTTTGTTCAGGAACAAAAACATTTGACTCGCAAGGCGTTTGGGATCCGAGGTACAACTGTACTGCCCTTCATCCAAAGATCACAGGGCAGGTCACAACATAAAAAATGCAAACTAATAACACAAAACACACAATAAAACAAAAGCAAACCAATAACTCTCTTTCACGCTTCACTCTCTGGCATTTCCAGGTACGACTGGGACAGTCCCATAGCTGAAACTCTGGAAAAGTGATGCCCATCAGTGTTGACGATGAACGAGAATCCAACCTTCCTCAACTTGGTCTGGATTCTAAAGCTTCTGTTATCCTTGATTGTTGAACTATTGGCCATGTTGATTGAGACTGATGGGAGTTGTAGTTAAAATCATATGCAGGGCACCAGGTTACAATGGGCTGGACTAGATGAACCCATTGTCTCATATAGCTGGCTAGAGTGTGATGCTGATAATGCTAAGGTTGCAGGCTCAATCCCCGTAAGGGACAGTTGCGTATTCCTGCATTGCAGGGGTTGGGTTACATGATCCTCAGGGTCCCTTCCACCTCTATGACTCAATTTGAGGCATTTAATAAGGTTAGAATTTGTTAGTACTCAGAATTGTCTCTATTCTTGCCTCTTGCCATCTTCCAAATGTTCATGTGTACAACAGAAGGTAGTGCTATATACAAAGGCAGGAGAGTATTTTTTTGGCTCCTACTCACAGCAGTTGGCAGTGATTGTCTGAATGCTTGTGAGGAGGTCTCTCTACATCAGAAAACACAGAAGTGTGTTCCTCCATTTCCTGCCTCATACCTCAAAAACACAGGAGATGATATTAAAAATTGGCATCACTTTTGATCATAACATTGCCTCATAATGTCTCTTTTTCTCCCTTCCTTTCCCCTTTAAATGTGTAGATAAGACTTACATGGGCATGGAACTTGCATTGCGCTGAGCATCCAAAAATAGGATTTTCTGTTCTTCAGCACAGGTACGGCAAGCTGCAACTTGGCTTTGGGTTTCTCTGGAAGTCATGAACGCGCCACACAAAAGCCCTGCTCTATTCTGAGCAAAAATAGTTTCTATCAAGGGTTTTGCCATTGAGCCTGGCAAAATGTATCTTCTTTGTTTGGCATGTGAGTGCAGAAAGTCTCTCTGTCTCTTTTGGCAGATGCTTCTATATAACAAAGGCATGAGAGAGAGAACACCCTCTCCTTTCCCAATACATTGGAAGTGGTTGAACTTTGGCCCTTAATTTGCTGACACCCTAAGGGAGTGTAAAGGCAATGACGTCTTTACTTATTTCATCTGCACAACAGGAAACACTAGTGGCCTCCCCTTCTTCCTGCTATGAGAAAGTAGCATGTCCCCTCCCTCCCTTGCCTTAGAGCTGGCTGAGACCTAGTTTCAGGTCTGCACTCTACATTGAGCTAGCCCTAGCACACTGCTGTGATTGATGTCTCCATCCAGCACAACAAACCAATCAGTTTGCAGCTACTGTGCTTTAGTGAGGGTCAGGAATAAGATAACCCCCCAGCCCTACCCCATTTCTTTGGGAAAGTGTCAGGGAACTACTGTTTTCTTTGATGGGGATTCCCCATGAAATCTTTAATAAAATACTGTAAAAGAAATCCAGCAACTGGAAATCTTCCGATTAGCCCTTTGCTGGTGATGCAATGTAGCAGAAACAGCACTTAAAAATAAAAGGATAATAGGTACATTTTAAGCTAATGGTTGAAAGAGAACCCTGTTTTAATATGTTCTCTAAAAGTATTAAAGCTGAGCAGAGTTTTTGTATGTGAGAACCAGTTTAACCTTCCTCCCTGTTCCCTTTAAAGACTACAGCTGTAATGGATTTTTCTGTTGTGATGTGATAACTATTTGTTACATTATTTAACTCCCAAGTTTGAATGTCTTAATTTAACTAAGTTTGACTGTCAACGCTTGGTGCCAGTGAGTGTATTCAGCATTTCCCCTAGAAAAACGACTGATATTAATAGTGACCATTGGGGATCTGTGAAGTCCTGCGAAATGGTTTGTAGGCTGGACATATGCAAACAATAGCATTGTGCTCACACTGTACTTTTGATGAGCTTGTGTGGCTTCTTTTCAAGTAGATCTGGTTTGGGGGAATAGGTCTGGAAGCTGAGCTGAGCTGAGCTGAGCATGGTGAGTTGCTGTAGAATGCCTGTCGACCCTTGTCTTCCTTACCTTAGTCTAGCAAAATTGGTTAATCATGCTTCTGAATAGCAGTTGCTGGAAACCACAAGTGCAGAGAGTGCTGTTGTGTTCAAATCCTGCTTGTGGTCTTTCTTTAGGCATCTGGTTAACCACTGTGCGAAGAGGATGCTGGACTAGGTGGGCCACTGGTCCTTCTTGTGTTCCTAGAGGTTGCATTGGGTCAGCAGTGGCGAAAATACATTTCAGCCAGTACTGTACAAAAATTAAATTTTAGTGATATATAGTGCTCTTCACAAGTTCTTATGCAGAAGATATGCTGGGTTGTTGATAGCCTTGTCAACTTGTCCAGTGGCTGTGAAGAGACAAATGATCATTTCCCAGTCTTCTTTAGGGATTGCCAATGTTTATATAACAAAAAAAAAGAATGCCCAACATATCTGATGGGAGTTTGTAACTGCTCATATGATCTGGTTCTTGTATCTATAATTCCTTTATTTTAGGACGTGTTCAGTATATATGGATAATGCCAGCTCTAACTGCTTGATGATAACAGGTGTAATTAGTTAAAGGAATGCTATGTTAGCTCTTAACTTAATGAAAGCAAAATTAAGGATGTATTACTATAATTGCCTTTATCTCTGCTCCTATTGTTATTAACATTCTTGCTCTTTTCATTGGCAGACAATTTGGTTTGAATAGCTGTATGTTTGCATAAATATTGGTTAGATGGTAGAGTTATTACCATTGCATAGGGTTAATTACTTTCTGCATCGATTGTATTTTCTGGATACTACGTTCAACATACACGTTGTTGAATAAAAAGAAGAAGCTGCATTTGATACTGGTCTGTGAAGACGTCAGAATTATGAGGTGTGTTCTTCACCAAGGGACCCCCCACAACCCACTAACCTTCCGCATTGTGAAGTTTACAGGAAGCCTTGGGTGGCCGGCCTTGAAGTTCTCCTAAACCCTTATTTGCTTGTTCATTTCGTTCTGGCACGTTGGATAATGGTAGGTGGATAGCTGTGGTTTGGGTATGAGAGCCTCAGGTTCCCCACCACTGGCCTAGAGTTACATATTCACATTCTTCTATAGCAAGGTGGTTGTGGGCAGAAGTGTAGTATGGCAGGAACGGGTCTCTGGTGCTTCTCTTGGGAAGTTCCATGGGAGTTTTGTGCCATCCCTAAAGTAGGGCGATGTTCAGCTGGAGCTCTTACACTTCAGAATTTTGTGCTAGTTTCACTGGCTATGTATGAGCAGAGCGAAAAGGAAACGGTACAGCTGTTCTTTCATAGAACTATATCATTAGGTTTTACGGCTCAATATTATAACTAACTTTTGACATTGGAAGCAGGAATGATTTGAATGGATGAACATTTGATTGCTTATGTTGAGATTCAAGAGACAAATGGGGTTTGGGGGGGCTGTTTTTATTTCCAGATAAAAAAACCCACCGCAGGATAATGTGTCTAAAGTCTTTTTAGTTATGGCTAAAGAGAAGAAATAAAGTCATTTGTTGCTCTTAACACTTGCTCTATAATTTTTAAAACAGAATTCCCCGTAGGGTCATTAGACATGAACGTATTACGACAAACATATCCCTTGGGAGAGTTTGTAGCTGGTTTATGTAAGAGGGAAAGGGCGGGTTATGTGAGTGCACTCTCAATAAGAATAATTGCTTTCGGAATCAGTCTTTCTTCAGTATGGTATTCTCTCTCTCTCTCTCTCTCTCTCTCTCTCTCTCTCTCACACACACACACACACACACACACAGCTTATTTTAGAGTATCACTCTCCCATTATCCCAATGACAACACTGTTTATAATAATATTTATAATAATTATTAATAACAACATGCTAAAATTATTTACAACTATGGAGCCAGGCAGTAGATGATTTTAAGCACAGAACATGGATAGACACTAAGGTTGTGTGCACACCATATATTTAAAGCACGCACATCACCCCCAAGAATCTTGGGAACTGTAGTTTGTTAAGTGTGCTGGGAATTGTAGCTCTGTAAGCTGCAGTTCCCATGATCATTTTTGGGGGAAGGGGTATTTGTGCTTTAAATGTGTGGTGTGTACACAGTCTAGTTAAGCTCTGTGGCAACTGATAATGTATGTAACCAAACAACCAAGTCCCTCACTGTGTGACCTGAACTACAAGAAGACCCTGTTCCTCCTTTCTCCACCCCAATTTCTTCCTAGAGATGCTTCCCCCTCATTTTGTCACGGAGAAATTGTATAAGGTATCTATGAGTGCAGTTGTGAGTTCCATTCCAAAGACACTTTGGTCACTGGGGGATACATGGGTGTGTATAATATTTTAACGTGAGGGGAAAGAGGTTGCCATAGCGTTCTTTCGTAAGCCAACTAATATTTTTTATTGAAAGTCTCCTGGTGGTTCAATAAATGAAAACAGAGGTTGCTCCATTTCATAATTTGGCAATTCCCCGGCAACTGAGCACTTGGCTGTTCTGATCCGTTTTTACTGTACTTCTTCACTAACCTGCAAATTTTCCTCAATAGGTGGAGGTCACTTTCACCCTACAACAACTGCACAAGGGTGGAGTTGAGCATTTCAGGTGTTCTTGTCTCCTTGCACCCAGCGCTGCATGCAGTTTTCATACCAGTGCCTACTTGTACATGCTGGTACTTGGTGGTTCTATGGAAGCCACCTATGTGATGGCGGATCACAGGGGGATAGTCATTTCAGGAGGACGTCTTTCTTGTTACACCTGCAGAGCCAGTGCGCTGTGGAAGCATTTGTTTGTGGCTTTAACATGGTGGCTACAATGTAAAATTTGGCCTTTGTTTAAATCACTTGGTAGCGTGAAGAATTTAGCATTGCGACCTAGAGCTGAACTCACATGGACTGAGATACTTGGGCTTTATTCCATGTAAGGCTTGAAAGTAATGTTTAGGTCAGGGTTAGCCAACATGGTGCTCTTCAGATGTTTTGGAGCCCAACTCCCATCATCCCTGATCATTGGCAGTGATGACTAGGGCAGATGGAAATTGTAGTCCACCCAACAACAAGTGGAGATCATCACGTTGGCTACCCCTGCTTCAGGACATTTGAGGCTGTCTTGTAGAGATGCGTCTCCCAAGCACCGCTGTTGTATAAGCAGCACAAAAATGGAAATGAGCAGAAGCAGCATAACAGTCGTTCATTGTGGGTGACACCCTGGATGCTGTGCCTTTTTGTTTTGTGGCTTTGTTCTGCTCTGTTCTGTTTTACTGCACTATTTGTGCGAGGGACATTTCCTTTTTACAATTTGCATGAACGGTTAAAAAAAAACCCCAGAGAGGCAGGCTTCCTCTCACATTTATCCAAATTGTCAAACTTTCCAGAGTATGTTTCTTGCATTTTTCTTTTCCACTTTGTGAAGCAGTTGCCAACATTGGATGAAAACCCTGCTTTGGATCTAGGAGACAACATTTCAAACTTTTGTCCCACTGTTTGGCCATGCTATATATTACAGCTGGTTACCTGTGACACCAAGTCTATTAACTCAAAAGCCAATTATCAACTTAGTAGCGTTAATTAAAAAAAATTAAGTGCTCAAGTTCTTTGCCAGGGCAGCAGCAAGAATCTCTTAATATAACTTTAATTGGATTATGAAAGCAAGGTACAGATCCCCCATGCTTATCCTGAGATCTGACAAATAATTCAGTATGCATTTCATCACAGTATTGCCATACATTGTGCTGGTATTCCAGAATGGTTTGAGAGGGACCCCCCTTGTGCCCCTAATTCTAGTGTTGGGAGATGGTTTCACACTTTACAGGATGGCAGTAGTAGCCATTTATACTTCTTTGTCAGGGAAACTCTCAGTGCATTGCAGAACTGCTGCACAAAGGCCTTTGAGCCGAGGAGGAAAGAGAAACACCAAGGGAATGGATAACCCTTGGCCCTTACTGCAGGATCTTCTGAGAATAACCTCACCTCTCTCCTGCTGGATACAAGTGACCCCCGATTTTCACGGGGGTTCCATGTCACCACGGGCGATGGTGCAGCATGCTTAAGCCCGCTTTGCCCTGTTCTGCTCCCTTTTCTGGCCACTTCCAGGTTGCTGCGATGCACATGTGAATGGTTGTGCATTAATTGGATGCGTATAACTTGGGTGGTGCTGTGGGTTAAACCACAGAGCCTAGGGCTTGCCGATCATAAGGTCGGCGGTTCAAATCCCTGTGATGGGGTGAGCTCCCGTTGGTCGGTCCCAGCTCCTGCCAACCTAGCAGTTCGAAAGCACGTCAAAGTGCAAGTAGATAAATAGGTACTGCTCCGGCGGAAAGGTAAACGGCGTTTCCGTGCGCTGCTCTGGTTCACTTAGTCATGCTGGCCACATGACCCGGAAGCTGTACGCTGGCTCCCTCGGCCAATAAAGCGAGATGAGCGCCGCAATCCCAGAGTCAGTCACGACTGGACCTAATGGTCAGGGGTCCCTTTAACTTTTTAAATTGGTTGTTGCCTGTAAAGGTATTGCCAAGGGGCTGAATAGTATTTTCATGGTGCTTGTGGCAGTTTGTGGCTCATATCGCAAGCTACCTTGGTTCTGTATTGAAACCTCTTTTTATTTTTTAAATCCTCATTTGGCATCTAATGCTAGGAATTTTCCACTGTGGAAGCTGAAATAATTCCTCTCAATTATACCTTATCATTTGCTAGCTTAAAAACTGTAAAAATATAATTTTCACTAACTACTTAGTTGCACAGGATGTGCTGCATGGAAATTAGCAGGTGCAAATGAAGTTCAAATTAACGAGGGGAGGAGGGGTGGAAAGTCATATTTTGCAGAAAAGAAGATATTGCTAAATTTTTGCTTGTGAATGCATTTATTAGCTGTTCTCTAGAGAAGGGGTTTAGGAAAGTGAAAGCTAACCCAACTTTTGGTTAGTCAGGCAACTGGAGTACAGATTTTTGTGTGTGTTGCAAATTCAAGCAAATAAGCTTCATGATATCATAATTAAGAACTTTCAAGCAACTTGTGGGGTGGGAAGGTTAGACAAGGCATTGGCAAGATTTCCTTCCTTCCCTCTTCTGCCATGAGTTCCTTATTTGGTGGGTGAGATGAGCCTTGAGAGGTTGGTGCCACATTCCCAGCCTTCTTGAGGAATGTAATGCTGGTTCTCAGTGCCCCCAAAATGAGTTCAGGGCTGGGCTTGTACTCCCTTCCCCTATTCCCTTGTTCTGTCGCAGGGGTTTGCTTTAAAGAACCAACATGGCTGTGTTCTACCTCTACAGTCAGAGCATTTTGCTTCTGAGTACCATTTGCTGGAAACTCCAGGAGAGGAGAGTGCTGCTGAGCTCAAGTCCTGTTTAAAGGCTTCCTCTAGACACCTGGCTGGCCACTGTGAGAACAGGATGCTGTCTTAGATCGGCCACTGGTCTTACCTAGCACAGCTCTTCTTACATCCTTAAATACAGTGAACATATTTCATCCCTTGAGCACTCCAGGCCCAAATCTGCCAATGAATCCTGACCAGGCAAGGGTTGCATCTGCTTGACCCTCCCTGCTACTAGGAATTTCCTCTTGGGCATTGGTTTTTTACAGTTATGGGGCTCTCTGACCTGACTAGAGTCCGTTACTACTTTTATCACCCACCTCCCCGCAAATTCCTCATCTTCTGTATGCACAGAAAGGTTACCCAAAGAGAAGATAGTTGTTTATCTATAAATATGACGATATTGACAAACATATGTTTGCATTATACAACAGTGCTATGAAGTGGCAACCACTTGTCTGCATGAATGGTAGGAGAAATTCCCAGAGAGCTGGATCATGCATAGGTCCTCAAAGTAGCCTCAATGAAAGCTAGGTGAAAGGGCAAGTTGGTGAAACCTGTCCGGCTAAGGAACTGTTTCCAGTCAGTTTGCTTGGATCCTTGAATGCTTTGCAAAGGGTTGCATGCTGCTTCTGGTCAAAAGAGCAAGACAGTATTGTGCCCAGTGTCCTGACACTATAAATCCTGGAACATGGGGCCATAGGAAAATGCCCAGTGGGAGGGCCACTTTTAGCAGTCCTCTGCTCAAAGCATGTTATCTGCCTTAATAGTGACAAAAGAGGTTGCGAGCTTTTGAATTAAGCTGAGCAGAATGGAGTGGTAGCCAATTTGCAGCATGCCTGAGGACTAAATAATTCGGAATGACAAGGATAATAGGTGGAAATTAATCCTCTTCCCATTCTGTCCAATAGATAATTCTGTGAAACGGTGAGAAAAAATATAGTCTGTAAATAAATAAGTCCAGTAAAAGAAATCGTACCTGTTTTTCTCTGATGTTCCTTTTTAAGAAAATATATGGCCACAATTAATTTTGGTGTGTACGCTTCTGTTGATAAATGTTGGTGTACTTATTGGTAATGGATTTTCCCCATTCTGCTGAAAGATACATTGCATTAGTGTGAAGTAAAGGCAACCCCTTATTTGCGTGGTAGCTGCGTACCAGGTCAATGTGTGCAAGGGCTCACATAAACCTTCTCTGTCCTGTTATGCCCCCAACCCACCCTGTTCTGTACCCTGATCCACCCCCTTTTCCAGCCACTTGCAGGTCACTGCAGTGCATGCATGAATCAGTCATTGTGGTCCCAGTCACAGTGCCACCCTCCGCTGAGGCAGTGACTAAAGTAATAATAAACTGAAGCAGACAATAGTCTGGATTAAAAACGGCCATAGCTTTATTGACTGCAGGTGGAATTTTGACTCAGGCGTTGGGTGTATATCTGTTTGAGCCTCCTGCCGGAGGGCTGAAACTTTTTCAGCGTTGTGCCGAGGATTATGACCTCCTCAAGTTGCCCATCTACTGAAGTGGCCACCCAAAAGCTGCTGCTGGAAGCTCTACAGCCCGCCTACCACATGCTTGGCTTTTGGACAGAGATTTCCACTGAGACCCCTCTAATGGGGTACCTTGAATACGCTGCTGGTTCTGGATAGGGTGATGCACCACTTCACCCAAAAGCTTGATGACTAGGATTCCACCCAATGCCTTAAATGCCCAAAGTTGTGAAGTTTTGTTACGGGGAAGGCAAATTCTCTAGATGGAGCAAATTGTCTACAGGCAAATTCGTTCCTGGCTTGGAATACGACAACTATTAGCAACCATAGCAAGGTCGGGAAACACAAGGAGGAGCTGAGGAACAGGCAAAAGTTACTGGTTTTTGTTTTGTTTTTTAGGCCAGACAGTCCTGCTGTTGCAGCTTCAACCTGCAAAACATAAAAAGGAAGCCCTGTGTTATTTTGCATCTCGGGGCGGGGCATGGTGATGTCTGGGAATTGGCCTGTTCAACCTGACTTCAGGCCCGTTGGCATGTGGGCATTGTGGCTGGTGTAGTCCCTGACTGCTGGACTGCAGCAGTGTATTCATTTCCCCATTTTAAAAATATTTTCTACCTTTGTGTGTGCACGTACTTCCCCTCCTCTTCCCATCCCTGTCTGAGCATGCATTTGATACGGCAGTTGTACTGCTGGCACTGTGGCAGCACAATATGTATATGGGGTGGCCCTGTCAGGCTCTTCTGAGATAGCATGTGGTTTAGCCTGAGCTGCGTTAGTGCAGTTACATTTTAAAGAGCTGATGATCGAGAGCTGTGAACAACAGCAGGATGCAGGCACAGTGGGACATGGCTGACAGTCAACAATTCGTGTTCTGCATCTGCGAAAAGTCCCATGTGTGCTTGCCATTTAAATTCTGCATGAATTTAGCAGCAAAAATAGAGAGGGGCGATTAGATTATGGGAGGATCCTTACTGGAGATGCTTTTCAGAGGGTTTTTTTTTTTTTTTTTTTAAAAAAAACCTGTTTATGGAGGAGGGTGAAGATGAATGAAAGATGAACGCACGCCACTGTTCTCTGGACCACAGCCCACGCAACTCGTGATGTGTTATCTTTATAGGGTTGCTTAATAACTACAGAGATAATGGGAAGTGCATTGGCAACACTAACAGCACAGTCCTACATGTGTAGATGATGTGTAGTGCAGTGGTTAGAGCGTTGGACTATTCAAATCCCCACTCAGCCATGAAACTCATTGGGTGACCTTAGGCCAGCCACCTTCTCTCAGCTTAGCCTTCCTTGCAAGGTTCTTGTGATGATAAAATGGGGAGGAGGCGAGCCATGTGTGTCACCTTGAGGCCCTGGCAGGGAAAAGCAGGATATAAATGTAGTAAAATATGGATATAAACACAGACACAAGTTTCATTGAGTTCACTTACTCTCAAGCTTGCAGCCCCAAATGCTATAGAAAAATCTAAGCTTTATTAGTTCAATTATAATGTAAATATTAGAAATATTAATTATCTAAAATTTATGGTTGGTTAGGCCCTGTATAAATCCATATAGCAAGGACTGTTTCATATCTGCTATTCCCTGTACTCACAAAGGCTTTGAGAGAGAGCTAAATGCACTCCAACAGACTATGATGTTTGCATATAGCGTTAAAGATAGGAAGCGTAGTTTTGCATGTAAACGACAGAATGGGAGACAGCTAAGAGGGCTGTATGGACACATAGACAGACATGCTTTTTCTAATCAAGTCATCAGCTAGGTTTGATTTTAAAACAGGTGAACTACTTTTTAGTTTTGGTTCTGATTTACTTGTTAGGATATATTAAAGATTGGTTTCAATTAGGTTCTGGTTTAAATCTTTTCTTCAAACCCCTTGAAACTCTGCTTGTAACATGTATTTTATGATAACATTGTAGGGTTGTTGATTCTACTTAGTATCTGTCTGTATTTAAGTAAGTTTAGAACTCAGAAAAGCTCTTTGTTTAGACACAGCATCTTGTGCTGCATTTAAGTCATGTCACTCCCTCCACTCGCACCTTTAACCTTCCAATTCTTTGCATCTTTTCTTCTTTTCATCCACAGGTTTGGCGTATTTGACAGAGGGCAAAAATATTTAATAGTGGTAGCTGTTGTTGCATAGAATCATAGAATTATAGAGTTGGAAGGGACCCGAAGGATCATCTAGTCCAACCCTCTGCAATGCAGGAATCTCAGCTAAAGCATCCCTGACAGATGGCCCATTCAACATCTGCTTCAAAACTCCCAATGAAGGAGAATCCCGAGGGAGACTGTTCCAATGTCAAACAGCCCTTAATGTCAGAAAATCCTTCCTGATGTTTAGTCGGAATCTCCTTTCTTGTAACTTGAAACCATTGGTTCAAGTCCTACTCTGGAGAAAACAAGCATGCTCCATCTTCCATGTGACAGCCCTTCAGATATTTGAAGATGGCTATCACATTTTCTCTCAGTCTCCTCTTTTCCAGGCTATACATATCCAGTTTCTTCAGCCATTCCTCATAAGGCTTGGTTTCCAGACCCTTGATCATCTTGGTTGCCCTCATTTGCACATGTTTCAGCTTGTCAACATCCTTCTTAAACTGTGATGCTCAAAACTGGACATAGTATTGTTGGGATACTGCCAGGGAGATAAAGTCCATCATGGCCCCAAGCCATCTGCCGGACGATCCATCGATCTCCCGTAGGCACGCAGTATCAGCAATTAGCGACATGAGTTTCTAGAAAAAAGCTTGCCACATTCTAGAGCTCATGCACACTCTATCAGCAGATAATTCACAGCAGAAGTTGCACGCAGGAGAGCATTATTTACAAGTTTTATTCAGCGTTGATCAGAACAAAGAAAGACATGACTGCCTGCGTCAGTGTCTCCAGCACAGAGAGAAATTGAAAGCAAAGACACAACAGAAACATCCTGTGAAAACAGGAAATACGCAGGCTGTGACACAAACATCCTGCTCCCTTTTAAGGTGGAAGGGAAATATCCTAACAAGTATTCCAGGTGTGGTCTGACCAAGGCAGATTAGAGCGGTACTATGGCTTCCCTTGATGTGGACACTAGCTTTTTTTTTTTGCTGCTGCATCACACTATTGACTCGTGTTAAGCTTGTGGTCTACTAAGACCCCTAGATCCTTTTCACATGTACTACTGGCAAGCCATGTGCACCCCCCCATCTTACATTCCTATGCATGAGTGCTTGGCCTGGAGAGCAAAGATGGAGAATACTGTGCCACACACTGCCTTACATAGAGGAGACCAGAGAGAGGAAAAAACCCAGCCATAATCCACCTTGACAGAGCAGGTAAAGCATTCTGTGGGGGTAATAATTCCATGTTAGTGAAACTAAAATCCATATACCAAATAGTTTATATTCCAATTGAACCCAATATCTGCCTTCTATCTTTGTTAGAAATGAGGAGAAAAGCACTGTAAACATTTTAAAAAACATTACTTTATCAACTCTTTGGTTGAAGCATCATGTAAGCTACTGAACTCTGCAGTTTTCTTTGTGACATTAGGTAGAGTCTCCCTTTTGTAGCTGAAGACTGTCTAGTGTTGTACCTACAGACATGGATGCAGTGAAAGGTAATTATGTTTACAAGCTACAGGAGAAAACACCATAATTTCATTTATGACATTTTGCATGCTGAACATGGAAATGGGAGTGGTTGTGTGGAATAGAAAGTTTATTGCTGTGCTTGTTTAGAAAACAACATGATTTCACACATCTTTTTAATGGGTAAAGTAAGGTGGATATAGGAGTGGGACAGAAATTGTTCATCATACAACTAGCTTAGATTACAGGCAATCAGAAGATGACTGTAGAATCATTCTGTTGCCATTCTTTAACCAATATGTATATTGGCAAAAGCGTGATCAATGCATGTATTTAAGCAAGGACGGGTGATTTCTGAGTGCAGTTCAGCATTGCTGTAAAGCAATGTTCTCCAACCTGGCGCCCTCCTGGTGTTTTATAATACAACTTTCATCAGCCCCAGCAATGTGCCAGCCAGCGGTATTCTAAAACATCTGAAGGGCAGCAGGCTGAGGAGTGTGATGCAACACACAGGCTCACATCCCTGAACTTAATATGAATTGGTGAAAAGTATCATTGGCAGTTTCCATACTCAGGATATTATAGGCAGGAATTTCTTTTCACATGTAGTCTTTGGACCTGACTGCATTTGGGTTTCCTTCTCCTTTTATGCCACATTGCTTTGAAATTTAAACTGAGTTCAAACTGGCTTTCATTTTCCAGTGTCACAAAGAAATGAGAACTGCCTTGCGATTTAAAGAAAAAATTGAGAGCAGTAATGCCAGGCCATCAAGTCTAATGGGTTGTGTACCATACATTATATGTTGCAAGTTGAATTTCTGGATTGCTAGTGAAGGCTGTGGGATTCTATGCA
Source organism: Podarcis liolepis (assembly GCF_965112155.1). Taxonomy (NCBI): domain Eukaryota; kingdom Metazoa; phylum Chordata; class Lepidosauria; order Squamata; family Lacertidae; genus Podarcis; species Podarcis liolepis. The sequence goes on along the minus strand of NC_139557.1, from coordinate 64,795,227 downwards.
GTAAAAGTCCTATAATCTGAAGACTGAAAAATAGGAATTCAGCTATCATGCGTCTTTATAGAGGCATCTGGTGGGTAAAAATAGTAACACAATTGATCTTGCATTGTCTTGGCAAATTGTATTTATTTTTTAATATAGTACTAACCTAATTTGATTTTTCTCTCTGCCGAGCCAGTCCTATCCATCCCTACGGGTTGGCTCTTAGTAATGATCCCATAGCTTCCTTATGCTTCAGACAGGTTCCGTTTTTCTCTTCTCTCTTCCCCAGCCCACCCTTATTCCTTGTCTCACACCTACTCTTGCAATCTTAAGAATTATTTTTCCTGCAATCTCATAGCCCCAGTGCATTTAGTTACATTTGGTGAGATGCTCCACTTAAAGCTGTGTGCTTCTGGAAACTCAGATTTGATTACTATTTCTGACAAATTGGAGCCGGGAATAGAAATCTTATGAAAACTGCTTACCTTTACATTTTATGTCATGGACAGTTTTCACCTCCACTGCAATGGTGATCCCAGTCTTTGAGTGACCTTGTGTCACTGAGCTAGCATGGCAGAATCTGAGTGGTCTTCTACAATACACACAAAGCTTCCAGTTTGTTCTTTATCACATTCTCTTCTGTGATCTCTGGCACCAAAGGGTGTATGAAGGAAAAAAGGTTGGAAGCTGCTTAAGAAAAACCCCAAGGATACAAAGAATAATGTTGAAGATATGCACTGCTTGCTAGGAAATTTTTAAAGTTGTTGGCCCCAAAGGAAATAAAGTAATACCAGGGCAGTGCCTTTATTAGCACAATCAAAATGGGAGGACCCAAATGTTTGTACATTTATTTTGTGATACGTTGGTTGTCCTAATAGAGGTATTGCCCTAATACGGATTTAGGAAAGTATATGGTATAAATGATGGGTACTTTTTTTTTTAAGTAATGGGTGCCGTATTTCCCACGCCCGAGACAGCTGTGTTATGTTCAAAGTTGTATGTGTTATGAAAAAGGGCTTCCCTTCTTTAACTTTTAGAGAAAGGTGTGGATCCTAACTTTTTGCTTTGTGAACGGATGCACCTGTTCACAGAATAAAATTGAGGATACAAGTCAAAGAGTTTACATATGTATGAACTGGCACTGGCAAGTGTCTTTCTACAGAAATTTGTTGGAGAAATGAAACTAATGAGTACAGATGGGCATATGTTGTGCAATAGTATATAATTATGTGGTAAAATGTATGCTGTCATCAGATGTTTCATGGGGTTGTTGGGGTAATTATCAACACTCCTTCCTCTGCTGAATAGTTTTATGGTTTTGCCAGATTATTCAAAAGTTAAAAGTTAAGGTTGAAACTCTATAGCATTATAAAATTAATGAATTGAACACACACACACACACACACACACACACGAACTTATTTCTGAGTAGGCATCCAAGGCACTGGGCTGTAAGCTTGAGTTCCAAGGTCTGACAACAATTCCTTAAAAAAAGAAGTTTGAAACAATGCTTGTGCAGAAGTTTGAATACTGCTATGTGCTACATAAAACCTCAATTATTTTGCATTTTTCCCTTTCCCTTTTTATCTCAGAAAATCTGTTTTTAACCTTGATTGTACACTATGTTTATAATTTACATTATTATAAATTAAAATGGGAAATTTATGGTATATTGAAACAACAAGAGGGATTAATCAACTCCCTCCCATTAAAAATCAGGCGAGCATTGTCCCTGTTCAGTTTCAGATGCCAGGTTAAATTGGTTTTATTACAGGAGGCCTTTGAATTTTGTTCTAATTTTTTTATAGTCTGATGTTTTAATCTATGTGTTTTATTATCTATGGGCTCAATGATGGTGATTTGCTGCTTTCACAAAAATAGTTTTGCAATCACTCTAGCTAGGGAACAAGATAATAGTAAGATATTTTCCAATAATGTCATTCTGTCATATTTACCAACTTCTTTATGTGTATTTCTTTGCTCTTTGGATTTATTTGTCGGGTATTGGTGTACTGTGTTATTGTTTTGTCAATGTTGTTTCCTCTGTATTTTTTGTTTGGTTTGTTCTTTGTATTTTTGTCTGTTAAAAAATGCTTTATAAGCATGTATATAATAAAAACCCTATGTTTTCAATTTTGTATGTTGTACATTCCGCCCCGCCCCCCCGTCAGCTGCTCTGATTGGAAAATGTGATATAAGTTCATCGAGTAAGTTAAAATATATTCCGGGAGCTGGGGAGGAGGTCTTTTACTCCCGACATGTTGCAAAGTAACACAGTGAATTAAGGCACAATAATATTCTCACCCTCTCAACTTTAGTGCCAAAAAGCCTTCATTTATTTCAGTCTCTGAAACTGAGGCAGTAGACCTACTCAGCCAGAAATGCTGACTGAGAGAAAAGGACTATTTTGGTCTAAGCAGCATTATTGAGAGGTTGAGCAGATTCAATAGACTTGCTTAATAGTTTCTTGAGGAAAAGTTTACCTTGAAACATGTCTGGAATAAAATTCTGCAGAACTCAGCTGACCAAACAAACAAAAATCTGAAGGAAGGGATGTCAAGGGGTGGAAAGAAAGGAATCGCTTTGGGAGGAGCAATCACTAGAAAACGTCATTTAAATATCTGACAGAAAAGAATTTTTTTTTTTAATGCAACCATATACACAAACAAAACTTGCCCCATTTATGTTTCCTGTGCAGAACGAGTGAGACTTACTACCCCAGCCGGCTACTTAATGGTGTTCAATTTCACTTCAACATTATGTTAACGTTTGTAGAACATGGCGAATGATAAAAGTGGATTATGCTATTTGTTTGTAAAACACAAGCTTGTGATCTGTATGTGCTGCTTTAAGATGCAGTCGTGTACATAATTTAAGAGCCCACAAGAGTTGTAAAAGAGGTGTAGACTCTCAAATTAATACCTGAAATATATCTTTGTAGTATTTTAATAGTATGTAAAAGGGTGAAAGAAAGTGGTGTGTGTGTCTGTCTGTCTGTCTACACACACACACACACACACACACACACACACACACACACACACAGGGTTGTTGCACCCCGCAGTGTCTGTAGGTGAAGAGAGCAGACTTACAATCCCTCAACAGGATTCTTCCTCTGCAGCTCACACATGCACCCCCAAACCTGGTTTGGGGAAACCATATGGAACAGATTTGGTGTGTGTTGTGGGGCTGCAGGGGAGAACAGAAACATGACTTTCTGTGTATGTGAAAATCTGCAACCTCGAATTTATGTGTGTGCGAATTAGCTTTTAAAGTATAATTTTAATTAATTTAGCAGACATTTCAAGCAATGTTACCATATGCCATAGCTCCATATGTTTCCTGTGATATACTTAATGGATGAGAGTGGTTATTTTTCTCTCCCCACAAATTAAAAGGAAATCTTGCTTTGCAAAGATGTATTACAGTGACCGTTGGAGGGCTAAATCATTCTCTGCTTTTGTTGTTGACTTTTTAAAAGAAAAGTTTTCCGTCGAGACAGAAACCCAACATACCCCTGACAGAAGGGCTTGCACATAGCTGACAAATGCAGACGTGTGTGTGATGTGTTACAAAATAATAATAATAATAATAATAATAATAATAATAATAATAATAATAATAATAATTAATAAATAAATAAATAAAAATAAATTGGCATGGATGGTTGAATATATTGATGCAAAGACAGCATTTCTTCTTTGAAGAAGTTTGTGAAGTGGGCTGCTAGTCACCTACCACATCCACATGCAACAATGAATTTAGAAGCAGCTCAAGGCTGACAGAGTGAAAACTGGTACAGGTTACAAATGCTTCGGGTTACAGACTCTGCTAACCCAGAAGTAGTACCTCAGGTTAAGAACTTTATCTCAGGATGAGAACAGAAATTGCACGCCAGCAGCGCAGCAGCAGCAGCAGAAAGCCCCATTAGCTAAAGTGGTACCTCAGGTTAAGAACGGTTTCAGGTTAAGAACGGACCTTCGGAATTTAGTATGTAACCAGAGGTACCACTGTATGTATGCTGCATTCTGCTATGCAAATGTAGCCATATTGATAAGTATAAGTTGCAGCATGAGATGGAGTCGCCCTATGGTTAGTTTTCATGCCCCCGATTAAGATCAGTGGTGGTCACTATGCTTTTTCTGAACATTTGCAGTAATTAGAAGTTTAATCAGCATTTGAGGACAATATTGTGAACAGTCTGCAGACGGAACATTTAGACAGACACTTATATTTCTATATGTTACTATTGCGATTCTGTTGCTGTTCTGGTTGCTATACTATCAAATGGCATAACCTCAAAAACAAAAAGATTACGTCACTTTGGTAGCATCTTTTTCTTTCAGTGCATGCTGTGATGTATCACATGCCCCTTTCTTTGGATCTTTAAATAGCAGTCTTGTATCTTAGTGACGTCAGAAAATAATAATAAAAGAATGAATTGTCACTCTCCTTAATAAAAATTGGCAGTTGCTCTGGTGTAGATAGGGGACAAATTGGTGGATCTCTGCTGTTCTCAGAGATGTTGATTCTTCTTTGGGCTTCTTGTCACAGATGCCTGTACAGTTTAATATTGGTTTTATCTCTGAATTTGAGGCCATCTGAGGACTGAGACTGTTCTCGTGTTTGGCCAGTTTGTGATCATGTTTCTTGAAAAATTTCAGTAAGAAGCTAACAGTTAAAGGAATGGAGCTCTAAAACAAGCAGAGCGGGACACATTAGTGAACACATTTTTCTAATTAAAAACAAAAAAGGAAGAAGAGAACAAGGAATGCTTAGTTCAAAAGCAGAATTAAACTCTAGAAAGTTCTGAATTTATAATTAAAGCAGACTCTTCCTTGAGAGTTTGACTATATTTCTGTCCTCTTCATCTTAAAGTCTGGGAAAAGTATAAAAGCAAACAAACGGAAACAAGGAATTTAAAGGATAAATCTTCTCTAATTTAGTTGATTCTGCTCCGCTCCCTCAAAGAAATTGTTTGCATTTTTGGGATATTATATCAGTTATTTCCTATGTATTTGAAATATATCCTCCAGAATGAGAGTTACCCACTGTAGAATTCCCAGCAAGGTAAGGGTTACCCAAGGACAACGCAGCAACAGTAAAGTAATTTGATTATGTATGCACTGTAGGTTAAGGTAGTACCAAGGGGCTTTTTGAGAGCAGAGCCAGGAGGCCTCAGAATCCCTCACCTGTAGCAGTTTCCTTTTTGGGTGAGGGAAGGAGGCAGTCGTTTTCTCTCCCCACCGTTTTTAAACTTTCAGCACCACTGGACTGGTATATTGTCTTAAATAGTGAAGAAAGTTCATTTCTATCCTGGATGTGAACTGTGGCACACATGCACACTAAATTTCCTATGTAGAGTCGCCTTGCAGGCAAACATTTTGGCACCATTTTTAACTCTCCTCAGCTATTGTAATTCATATGGCTGATGTAGTTTCATGCCTACCTCCCTACTTACATAATTTTATTTGTATGCCACTTTTCCATAGTTCAAACGATGCTCAAGGTGACTTACATTGTGAAAAAATTACATAATTACAAACATAACAAAAGTAGTCACAAACAATAAATAAAACATCAAAAGCACACAACCAAATAAAGCAATTTCCCCATAATAAGATCTAAAATAAAGATACAAAAATTAATATTGATAACAGCGGCAACCCCCTCTCCAACAAAATCCCCTAAACAATACCCCAGCCTAAGAGTCTGTAATATAAGTTTAGGATGCCGATATAATTCTTAACCTTGGTTTGTACTACTTAAATTTTATTAATAATGCCATCTGAATATCTAAATTGTATGTAAAGATTAGTTAAGAAAAGAATAGTGTAAACCCATAGCTTGAAGTTGTTAAGACAAAGAGTTCATTCAGTTGGACGGCATGAGCTTACAGCATGGAGTATGCAGCAAACCTTGGGTTAGCATACTTCCACTTGACCTCGCCACCCCACCCCCTGTCTCTGCATGTGTTTTCAAGTTATCAGAAGACCATGGTTTGCAGTTATGGGCAATATAAACCAATATCAAGATGTGGTTTGGGATTCTGGTTTGAAGACAAAGTGTTCTTTTAGCAAATTGTACTTTGCTGAGTTTCGACACAATGGCAGTCGGTGAACCCATTGTTTCACCTCTTCAGCTTCTCTAGCTGCAAGGACCTCTCATGCCTCCTTATATTTTTCTAGGTCAGGGCTTAATTTAGCAATCCATAAAACATATATATATCACTGTATGTTTTGGGATCTTAACCAAAGTTAAGGTAATGAACTGTTGCTAGGACTAATTGTGATTAAACATTATGTCTCTCTAACAACTCAGACTTCCTCCCCATGTCAGCAATCCTGAACATGTGTATGCCTGCCTGGCTAAAAATGTACTTATTTAGACTAGGTATGTGGATATTAGAATAAATACTTTTTATATGTGTTGAAAGAGATGAGTCGGATCTGTAGCCATTCCTGTCTTTTCTGAGCTTGGGTTCAGCAGTCACACTTTATTTCATTGTGGAAATATGCCTCTGGGATTAAATAGTCCATGTCTGTCATACTTGGAGTAGACCCATTGAAATAGATGGAATCTGAGTCTGCTCTGGGAATGACTAACAATGGATGTTTTATGACTTGAAAAAAATAAAAAAGTAGTATGAAATGAAAGTACTGAAATATGTCTTGACTGTTGTCTGTTGCACGCAAGAGTTCACAATGTAGCAGGAAAGAAGTGTTGAACAGAAATTTGTATTTAAGAGGCAGCCAGCTGCAGAGAGCATAATTCTGTGTTATTTGCTTCTAAGCCATCTGTGTTGTTAAGCAGATGGTATACAGAATATCGTACCTGCTGCAGTTTTACTTTTGGTTAGGGTTTGTTTGAGGTCTCAGAGATAAGAAGTTATATAAAAGACAAAAGCTTTGTATTCTTGCATATTTGGCACTCTCTACGAAGCTCATACTCCTGAATTCTTCTTTGCCTGCTAAAGCCTGCAGAAGGGAAAGACAGGAATGGGTTTTCTTTTGGCAGCCTATCTATATTGCATTGCACAAGATTACAGGAAACCAATCTGCACAAGTGCAGTTGTTAAAAAAATCATGCCCTCAGAAGAACTTTTCTCCTCCTGTTACCAAAAGGTGTTTGGAATAGTTTCACTTCGAGAAAGTCTCTTTAGTAAATTACAAATTATGCCATGTGTGAAAGAACAGCTCTAACCCCTCCCCTTCATAGGCGTACAAGTAGAGATAGACAGCCCCGTCAATCTTGATTTCTTTCAGTTGCTCATTTATCCAGTCTTAAATTTTGTTCTCTGTATTTCCACAACAGTTAATAATAATAATAATAATAATAATAATAATAATAATAATAATAATAATAAAATTTTAAAAAATCATGAAAATGTTGTGTATGCCGTTTCAGGTAACAGACACATTTTTGTAAGCAATTTTCCCCATTTTTGTATGCTATTTTCAGAAATACACACACACAAGTGTTTATATATGCTTGACCCTGATATACGCATTTTTGTACAAATTGGTTGATTAGAGAACTGCATTGCAAAATCCGGATATGTGTGAATACTGAAGGAGAGTTGTGCTTTGGTTTGCAGATTGGTTTGATAAGTGCACATTGGCTAGTCTCATTAAAATTCAAATAAAAGCAAATTATTCCTCCTTCCCTGCTTTCAAGACAGAAATTAGAGTCTTTAAATATTGTGTAATGAAATCTTAATCACCTAAAGCAGTGCTTTTTCCCCTGGGGGTATGCAGGGGTACGGATACCCCTAAAATTTTTGTGAATCTTTGTGCTTTTGTCCATTTACTATATTTATTTTCCCCAATCTGAATTATAAAATGGTGATTTTCTTGAGTCAAAATGAGAGTACCCCTAAGCACTTTTTAAAAGAAAAAAAGCACTAAACTCAAGTGTGAAAGCTAAATTTTTGCACGGCGATCATAAATGTTTTAATATTTGCTTTTTGTCATGTGCAACAACTACTGTTGATCCAAGATGTCTTTTGAACTCTGGACATATTTTCATGGTAGGCCACACTACTGTTTGCAAGTTTCCATGGAAAACTGCATGTGACGCTAGTTGGTGAAAACCCATTGTATTCAGGAAGTTGAGGCTATAATCCATACATACTTACCTGGGAGTAAGTCCCTTTACCTCAATTGTTAATGCTGAACATATACACATAGGACTGCTCTATAAGATTGGGGACCCCTCTCCCCATTTTCCTCTGTGTCATTGGGGAATTTACAGAAGACTCATTGTGTTTTTTGCTGACTCAAGTCATTAATCAACTGATTATCTGCATAGATTCGCATATGAATACAAGTATATTATTAAAGAAGCATGCATTTATTCTCCCTATGGGCCGAAGTCTTGCATGTCTTTCCACAATCATGGTGAACTCTGAAACCCCAGATTGTATTTAGGTGGGTGTATAACATGGTGGATTTTAAAAGATCAAAATAAAGCAGGACATAGATTCTACAAGTTTTGCATATCAATAGCAATGTGTTGGTTCTTTTTCTATTATGGTAGTTAAATGGCCAGGCATGTATTTAAGATGAACACAAATTTCTTCTGGGTTCATATTGGAAAATAAAATGGTGCTCGTCTGTGTGGGGAACTTAATTGTCACTTCTCCCTACAACCCAATAACCCCAAGTTATTTGAGACTACCTTTTTATCATTTATCTTGATTTGCTTTCATAAAATTTGTGTGATTGTTTTTACTACACCTGCTGTTTGTTGAACATTCATTCTTACTTGTTAGCCCACACCTTCCACCGCATTTCCTCATCATTTTTCTTACAGCAAAAAGCCATTTTTAATTTTGGGTTTGGGAAGTGGGTTTGGGAAGTGGGTTTGTTGTATAAGAGAGTACAATTCAATTTAACTGCACAAGCTAAATTTTCTGGTGTGTATGATTGAGTTCTGCCCATAAAAGAGTGACCTTCTGGAAGTGACCCAAATCAGCAGTTATGGGAAGGCAGATACTTGGTTCGTGTAAAGGCAACTCTGTTCAGTAAATTTCAGACTTCTGAAAGACAGAATCCATCGTTGAGAACTATAAGAAAGACAGAAGCCCACATGTACACGGCAAATATTCTGCATGCCTTCATAGCATGAAGTGTTTTGTTAATCGGTTTTGGACAATAACCAAAGTGAGAATGCTGGGCAAACAGTGAAGCCGAAAACCTGGGCAGGACTGTTAATACAGTATGTTCTTCATAACACATAATATAAAACAAGATTTGGAGGATTACTGCCTTCAAACCCACAACACTTGCGTCACAGACTTCTTGGAAAATGAAAGAAGGAATCTCCAACATTTGGTTTTAATTGTAAAATTACGACTTGCTCAGAACATCTGTACATAGAAAAATCTAACATTCTGACTGTGAGACTAGGATCCATAAAACTCCTTTTTTCAATAAGACCGCTGAACTGCAGCGGCTTGCTCAAGGGGGAAGAGCCATAGCAATAGCCCCCCAACAGCGGTGTTGCCAAAACGGCTGAAACCCAGTGGAAATGGATCTAGATCGACCTGTTTTAACAAGGATATCCTGAAGTTGAAGAGCAACCACCCAATTGAGCACTTTGTCAAGAAAGGCATTGTTTTCAAGCATCCAAATAGTTATTTCAGTCCGCATCTAGGGATGGATTTTCAAGAGAGGCTGCACAACCCTCTCTTTCAGAGTGGCTGGAACGGCCCCTTTCTCAAGGAGGCATCTATACATCAAGTGACCAAACCAACCTATCCCTGCCTGTCCAGTGTTATGATCCAAAAGGGCCAACGCTACAGTCGGTAGGTCACACATGTGCAAGAACCCAGCCCGTATACTTGGACCTCAATAACTGTCGTTTCTCCAGTAGAGCAGGACCAGACAGGTCACAGCCTCCTCAGCAGCACACGAGCGATTCTCTAGCCGTCTAATAGATGACTGACACAAGTGACTAATTAAACTGCAGTCGAACTTGAAGTGATTACCTGAACCGGGAGAGAGAGAGAATTGTGCTCTTCAGCATGATGCTATCTGCACTGTATTTCCAAAACGTTTGATGAGATAAGACAAGCTAAGCATGATATATGTTGCTTATTGAGGTGGAAGAGAAGGGAGGGGCAGGGAGCACGCGAAGCGATGTGCAGACAAGAAGCTTGTGATATGAAAGGAGTTAATGGTATGCAGTGATTTTACCTCTGTGATAGGAAGTGTAGGAACAGCCTGCTCCCTGGAATACATTGCCATCTAAGCTGCAAAGGTTTCAGTTCCATGGCAACACAGAAGGACCAATTGTGTTCAAGGTGTAGGTATTATTAATACATTCAGAAGGAGAGGTTAGGGTTGTGTGTGTGTGTATTGGAGGGGAGGGGGAAGAACAGGAAGTAAGCATTCAGAATCTTTACTTCTATTTAATCCTTTTAATCTAGAATAAAAGTTTGTGTACTTTGGCAAAATGTGATGCGACCTACACATTCCCCTTGGTCTTCATAGTACTGTAGACATATTCCCTCCCCGCATCATTTAGAACAAACTGCAGATACTGACACGATAAAGGGATTTAAAAACCAACAACGTTGCACATTTTATTTGGCTGTAGCACTGAAATATGAGCTCAAGATAATAAAAATAGCCCCTGAGATTATGGGGTGTTGCCCAAGATATGCAGGTTTAGGCAAGGGTACACAGAAGAAGAGGAATGTATTTTTCCCGGAGACACAATACTTTCCTGCTGATCGTATCCTCCTTGCTGTTTTCCCTCTGCCTCCTGCAGGCTTCCTCTTGCCATCCCTGACTGAGAAGCGGAGATCTTCCCAGTGGTCTGTTTCTTTCTTTTTGTTACAGAAGCTATGAGCAAGTAAATAGTGCCCTGACACTCTACAGTATTTCTGTTTCTGATTCTGACACTGGTCTATTGTGTGCAGTGCAGAGGTGGGACTCGTTGAGAATGTCAGGGTTTCAAAGCAGCCAGATGGAGAATCTCTGCTTTTTGCAGTAGCAGCATATGGAGTGCCAGTGCTAGTAAGTTAACCAGGCAGACATAAATCTGGCTTTGTTGAGTAAATGAAGATGTATTTGCAGCTGTTTTTTGCACCAGAATGTGCAATAAAGTAGAAGATGTCATTTTGTTTTCATTAGGGTAACACAAGTGTTAACTGCGAGATGAATAGGATTCTCTGTTCTTTTGTGTTCTTTGAAAAGAATCTGTTGCTATATACATCCCAAACGCTAAAATCAGTCACTAAACTTTCTATTTGTGTTCACTCTTCGGTAGGAAGAATAATATCAGGAGCTATAATGGATTCATTCTGACATAATGTTTTGTGGGCTTTTTAAGGGAGTATGAAGACGTTACATAGGCATAGAGCAACGTAAGATTTCTGCAGTGGAATGTGCAAGTTGCACTCTGTAGAGACAACAGATTCTGCTTGCATATCCCACTCCAGCAAGTGTTCTGATTCCTGCGTAACATATCTATGTGCAGGCTTGTAAAAACCACTTGCCTGGTCACCTGTGGCGAGTAAGAACTGCTGCTAGGCAACAGGCAAAGCTTACTACATTGCTTTTTTAAAGACCACAAATTGCTAACATAAGTGTACGCACGCAGCCAAGCATATAAAATATTTTGTGGTCTAGTAACTTTTGTGGAATTGTTTGTAACTGTGTATGTGCCTGCAAGATCATTTTGGAAAAAGCAACAGTGTGGGTGCAAATATGTCATGTTTGACTTGGCCTAGCTTCTCTTGAAGAACTTTTAGAAGACATCTGAAGGCAGCCTTGTTTAGAGAAGTTTTTAATGTTTGGCGGACTATTGTATTTTAATATTTTGTTGAAAGCCACCCAGATGGCCTGGGTATGTATGTATGTATGTATGTATGTATGTATGTATGTATGTATGTATAAATAATATATAACATAATGATGGAAAATCCATAGCTGCATGTGGAAGACCATCATCATGACTATTTTATCTTGTGAACAGCTCTGGGATCTTTTGATGAAGGGCGGTATATAGATCTTAATGATGATAATAATGATGATGATGATGATGATGATGATGATAATAATAATGTATTTGTAATATCAAAGCTGTGGACCTGGGCATAGTTTTGTGGACCAGATGTCATCAAAGTCTGTTGGATTTAAGCAGCCTGTGCACATGCAGGAACACAGCATTTAAGAAGTCCCAAGGTAGATTTAACAAAAATAATAATAATATGGAATTTTAGTCATTTTGAAGAACTGAGTACCTTTGGAACTGATCCCCCCCCATTAATAATAATTTCTGTATACTGCACTTTGTGGTTTCCGTTCAGAGTAAACGAATTGACAAATAAAATATTTGTAGTAAAATTAACAGTGTGGTTCCTTTGGCATCTTCCTCCTCACTTCTTTGCTTATAGTGAACATACATCCTATATTAATTGGTTGTGGGGCCTTGTGAGTTGTACATTGTAAAATCAGGTTCAGCATTTCCTTCAGGGGAGCTGGGATTGTAATCTGATCCATTTCTCAGGGTTAAATGAAGATGATGAACCAATGAGAATTGCTTTAGAAGGAAAGGGGGGAAAGTGAGAGACACGAGTGGGAAAAAGAATGGAAAATAGATCATACATGGCGTGCCTACATTAGACTTAAAACTACAGTGGTACCTCGGGTTACATACGCTTCAGGTTACAGACTCCATCAACCCAGAAATAGTACCTCGGGTTAAGAACTTTGCTTCAGGATGAGAACAGAAATCGTGCTCCGGTGGCGTGGCGGCAGCAGGAGGCCCTATTAGCTAAAGTGGTGCTTCAGGTTAAGAACAGTTTCAGGTTAAGAACGGACCTCCGGAATAAATTAAGTACTTAACCCGAGGTACCGCTGTAGTTTCCTGGTCATTCCTCTTCCCTGGGTATCTTTGGAGCTATAGATCTGGGTTTGTATGATGGGAAGAAGCTAATGATTTCTAGCAGGTAATTATCAAAACTTCAGCAACCTGCAGCCCACAGAATGTTTGCGGGGCGGTGGCGGCGGGGGGGGCACACCATGACAGCTAAACATATGTAACTGATGCAAATATGGAGATGACCAGCAATGATAAAATACGAAGAAATGGAGAGAATGCAAAACAAAAGTGGGATGCTGTTGTAGCTTGTGATTTGTTTATTTTTGTTTTAGCTTCCCATCTACCATGAACTTGGAGAAAGCAAGCTGAAAAATGCTGGGGTTGTGGGGGAGAGGTATGTCTGGCTTTAAGCTACAGCAGGACTGAATGAAGGAAAAGATGAGGGAAAGGAGTTATGAGCTGAGAAGCAAACAGGATGTAGAAATGCTAATATATCATTTTTAATATATCATTTTAATTTTCCTGAGCATCGAGGAACGGTGGGGACCCAGAATAAAGGGACATTCAACTGTGGGTTCAAGGTCAATGAGGTGATGTTAGCAAGGCAGGGCATCTCAAGAGAGCAAGCCAAACGGCTTTGTATTGGGAAATGGGATTAAAGGAGAACACTTAGTATTCTGTGTAGGCTGAGTGGCAGGAGGGAATCCCCATATATTACGTTATCTGATGGCAAATATATTATTTCTTCCATCCCAGGAGGAGAACTGAAATCAAAGCTCCATGTAGATCAGGTGAATTGTAATAGAGTAAAATTATTACATTGGATCAACTGAGATCAAGCCACCTCAAGCAGGAAAAATCAGTTTTGTGGTTTCAGCTGAGCGTTCAAAATGTATCTATGCATAATTCTTGAGCTTTGTGAAAACACTCTCCATGTACCAAATAAATAGCTATATATAAAACTCAGATGTAGTGGGTCAGAATGCCTGGGGTTCTGCATTTTGGAATTTTAATGTGTTAGAAGGTTGAATAAATTACACAAGATAGTTTTCAGAAAAAAATATATAGCATATTTTGATGCACTTCTGTTATGGTAATATATTTAGCTGGATATATTACTGGATATAATATATATATGGGCTGTCTTTTTTCTTAGACTAGGTATAGTTGCCTTGTGTCTCTTATATAAGAACATAAGAAGAGCCTGCTGGATCAGGCCATGTGCTTTTGCATGTACCAGATACATGATGGGTGACCCCAAAAGGAGCTTTGGGAAGAGGCAGCACAAACAGTAGAGAGGGAAGAATGCTTAATCCCTTCCTCACTTCCTGCTTCTCTTTTCGAAATAGATCCGAACTGCTTTCTCTCCTCTTACAAGGTTCTCTATAAGGTTTATCCTCACATTTGGAGCCCCACTGGGGTTGATGGTGAAGGAGTAACTTGGGGAAGGGTTTAGATAAATGGCAGGTGGAAGAAGAGATAAATACGCCCTCCCTCTTGGTGTGCCTCCATTTTGCACCACCCCTTCCCAATTATGTTGAAGCTGTAGGTAATAATACATATGAAAGGAAGGGGCTAGGACCCTGAAACTTCTTTCTCTGAAAGTTACATATGCATTTGCATGCTAATACTCAGTTTGGGCCTTGTACTTCTTATGTTTTACCTGGCTGACACGGTATACCTTGGGGTTGGAAACTAGTAAATATGATATCCCAACACACCAAGATTACGTACCTGTGCCATCCCGCTCCACTGAAGTTGAAGGTAGACCACAGCCATGTGTGGCAGTGCGCTAGCAACCCATGAGTGGAATAGGTGTTTGTTTGTGTGTGTGTCAAAACACCTGGGAGGCCACAATAAAGGATCAGAGGGTTGTGCTTGACTTGGAGGGTGGTGAGATGCTTTCTGTGTATATAGTCATAGACTTCCAAGGACAAACAAAGAATTAGTTACCCACTAGACACATCAGGATCTATGAGAACTATTCCTATAATTCAGATCAGATTCTTTTTTCTTTTCTATTTTTTACAATGAAGGAAGTATTTTCCACTATTGTTATAGAATCATAGAATCATAGAATCATAGAATCATAGAGTTGGAAAAGACCACAAGGGCCATCGAGTCCAACCCCCTGCCAAGCAGGAAACACCATCAGAGCACTCCTGACATATGGTTGTCAAGCCTCTGCTTAAAGACCTCCAAAGTAGGAGACCTCCAAAGTAGGAGACTCCACCACACTCCTTGGCAGCAAATTCCACTGTCAACAAATTCCACACTCCTTGGCAGCAAATTCCACTTGGCAGCAAATTCCACTGTTATGGGGCAGGTTGCTGTGTAACGCCTCCCCCCTCCCCCCGCCAAGCCCCCCAACACAGCACATGTTAATTTGTATTACTCACTTACTTCCCTAAGTATCAGTTTTCAAGAGGTTCCTGTAATGTGGCGGTGAAGCCATTTCTCTGGGCTCTCAAGTGCCTCCTCTTTCGGTTTGTGTCTCTATCATTACGGCAAACTTTTTCACTTTGGGGCTTAGGGCACCTTGGCTTTTAAAGTGGAAATGTCAAGCACCTTCTGGTACTGGAAACATGAAACGTGTGACTGCCTGCGGAGCAGCAAACGCTAAAGTCTCAACCTGTGGGAGTTGAGAGATGCCTGGCAAGCTTTGCCCTGCCAGCATGAGCCTTTGTAGTGGCTGGAAGGAGATGGGATGAAGTCGCTGCCAGTGCTGCTCTCTGCATATTATTACTTGCCTGCTGATACGCCCACTCATGGGGCTCCAAGTCCTCAGGCTTCCTGTTGTTGAAAGCTGCCTGCTTGTAAGCAGAGCGCAGAGCAGTTGTGAAACAGTGACATCAAATACGGTCCTGCTCCTCTTCCAAAAATAAATGTCCCCCCTCCGGCTTTTCTTACTCTCTGCTCCCTTTGTTCCCCTGGGTGTCATTCTTCAGGAAAGCACGAAATGCTTCCCGCCTCTCCTGCTCCAATGTGGAGTTTACTACTTTTAATTTTAGAATTCTCTGCTTCTTAGGTGGTGGGTCATAGCTCAGTGCAATACATGTGCAGCATGCTGAATGTCCCTGGTTCATTGTCGTCTCCAGGATCTCCAGTAACAGGAATAGGCAAGACCTTTGGAGAGATGGCACTAGTATGAATAGATGGCCCTAGGATAAACAGAGCAAGGGCCAGCTCCTTATAGATCCCAAAGAGGACTGGATCGTTCTCTGCAAGCTGGGGGCTTTTCATGGCACTGTAGAGAACTCAGATGTTTGGATATTTCCCCAGGGGCAGAACCTCCTATAGCTTATTCAGGGCCTTGCTGGCCAGAGCTCACAGCCTCACAGAAGCCCCAAAGGTTACAAAATAAGGTGAGGGCTATTTAGTCAGTTAGCCAGCTCCTGTGGCTTCAAGCCTGTGCAGCCTATGCAGCCTAGATAATGCTTCAGCTGGCTCTTGCTCCCAGCAGAGACAACGTTGCTTGTTAATTGCCATAGCAGGACCCCTTGGTGCTGTCCAAGGTCTTGTATACTCTCTGCCCAAACTTGAGTACAAAATGGCTTCAAGCCCTATTCCATCACAGTCAATGTTAGAGACTGAGGATGGCACCAAGACAGACAGACAGACAGACAGACAGACAGAGCGCACTCTGTATCCCTTCCTTTGTGGACACGTTGTGCCCATCATATCTCAAGGAAGCAAGTTAGTCTTCTAATATAGCTTTTATTTCTACCAGTTTTTCCTCTATCTGGGAGTGGCATTTCTTTGGAACTCTGGAACTCAAAAGTATTAGCTTTTCTGTTTCTGAGGAAGAGTGGACAAGCAGAATTGACCAATGTTGATGCTTAATAAATATTTAGCTGTTTCTGCAGCTCTCTTCTCTGGCTTATGGCATGCCAGATTCATTTTCTCTGTAGGGGTGCTATTTCAGAATTAAGTGAAAATGGGAGGTTCAAAGTTCAGCTCAGTCTAAGAGCTAGCTTTCAAGGTTGAACACTGAGAACTCAGTCACTCTGTACAACGTAGCTGTGATTATTTTCTATCCTTTTTTAAAAAAAACCCCACATAGGAATTGAATTTAGGCTTGGGTGACTAATCAGTCAAATTGTTTTCATAGTTATATTAATGAAAGGGAAACCAATGACGTGACAGAGAAAATGAACTTGTGCTTGACTGTGGGGTCCTCCTAGTAATGTTTTTCCATTCCTGCAGTTGGGGCTAGTCTCTTTCTAGGTGCAAAACTCATAATTCAGGTGAAGGTATTGGAAGGGCAAGAGAGATTCAGGGCTGCCTTGGCATATGACAGCTGGGCAAGAAAGGAGCTGGGGCACAGGGAGCTGTGAAAAGCTCATTGGGGATGTCCTTGAGAGAAGGTTCCTAGCTTTATTTTAGGAGCATGGTGAGCTCTATGAAGGGTCCCAGAGAGGATGACTTTTGCAGCTCCAAAATACTATGCCTTCTTAGATGCCATCAGTATGACAGTGTTTTGGACATAGCGTCTATTTCCACTTTTATCTCTTTTGCAGTCTGAAGCATTGCTATACTCATCAAAACTGCTGTTTTGTTCCTATGTAGAATTATGCAGATTTATGTGACAAAGTCACTAAGATTGCTTTAGTCAGGGGTCAGGCATGCTTCAAACTATTCTGTAGGAGCAACCGTAGGTATGCAGCAACCCCACCATTCGAGAGATGGTTGAACTGAGCTTGACTGGCAGATGACTGAGGGAGCTGCTGATGTCATGCCTATGCTGGTTGAGCTATGGCTTTCCCTGGGCATAGGGAATCCCCTGCCAGCTGGCTCAGCCAATTTTGACTCTGTTTTGTGCTTGATAACCTGGTGAATATAAAGGAAAACAATTCCATTGAGTTACGGAATTTCCTTCCTGAGCGGGGCTTATATTTTACAAAAGAGAACAAATTATTAATTCTCAATGGGAATCGCAACCCAACTATATCCTGCTCAGACTATTCTGCTGCGGTTGTGTCCAATTTTCAGGCAGATGAGAGAAAAGGCTGGCAAAAACTGCTGCTGCTGCCTCTAGTTACTTTCTACATTAGGAATCTTGGCTCGAAAATGCAGAAGAGGCTAATAGCAGAGATTGGAGCTAGGCGACCCAGGGCTGTTGTTGCGTTGGCAGAGTGCATTGCAAGTTGTGGTGGCTTTCCCCACCACTGTCTGTTGGGTAGCAAGATTTCTATCTAGGGAAGCTTGACAAAAAATGGTATAAGGAACCTTGCCGAAGAGCAGATTACAGCATGGATCATCTTCCTTCCATGGTCTTTAGGCATCAAGTTCAATCCTGTTTTTGGTCAGTTGGGAATTTTCCAACCTTGGACATCCTTTCTTGTATGATACAAGTTACATAAGAGCCTGGGGGGCGGGGGAGTTAGAATAGGAAAAATATAAAACTGTAAAAAAATCTCCTCTCATGTATTTCAAGATCCTCATAGGTGGGAGGAGGAAAATGTTCAATCTCCTTGCTGGCGAGAGATTTTTTTGTGATAATGTTGTAGAGTTGACTTCACTCTGGTGAAAGAACACATAAAGCTCCCCAGTTTCTTGATGACATATTGTGTACATTTTGAACCCCTCTAATATTTTTATGTTAAGCTTTGTTTTGGTGGGCCTCCCCCCTGCCCTGCCCTGCTCTAAAATTTGATTGTTTTTATCTCCCATGTTCTGTAGGAAATGAATTGCTGCTTTCTTGGATGCTGGTGACAATTACAGGGGGCATCAGAGGCGAGATGCTGATAGGAGACTGGAGGAGAGAATAAGCATCAGACTTCTCCCGGGAACTTGCTTGGGATAAATCAGCTAGAAGCCACCAATGAATATTTCTAAAGAGGGCTGTTAAACTAGGGCAAGCAGAACTGCCGGCGTTTACACACAGGAGAGAAACGTGAGTGCTTAGCGAAATCTCGGTGCTAAAAATAATTTGCACTTTTATTTATAACAATGTTATCATCGTCGAGGAAAGTTAGGCAGAATAGTGCATGGCAGGGCAAAAAAGATCCTCCCCACTGCTTATTGCAGTGCAGGGATAAAGACACACATCTTTTCACTGTTCTAAATAACAGTGACTTCCACTCTGCTATAAGGGAGGGTCAGTAGTTACTGTTGGCTGCTTCATAAAGCCAAATAATTTTCATTACACAGAAGAATTCAAATAAGGCTACTCTGAATATGAATTGGCTATATGACTTTATTCCTATGGAATTTGGTGCCAAGTACACTCTAAAATTCTTTTAAGTCTTCCATTTTTAGAAAAACATGGCTTTGTATTTTATATGGCTTCATATTGAGAAGCAGAACATGAATGATTGTAGCCATCTTTAAGCAATAGAATGATAGAAATGTTGAGTTGGGGCCCTGAGGATCATCTAGTCCAACCCCCTGAAATGGAGGAATATGCAGCTGTGCCAGATGGGGTTCAAATGCCTGGCACTATCAGCTCCATGCTCTAACAAAAAAACATGGGTTTGTGGGTATAATGTTCCAGCTGCTGTAACTCACATTTTGAAACACTTTTTAGTTTATAATTTTTGTTGGTTTACCATATACATAAAAAGTAAGTTTAAATGTATGGCAACACTACTTATCTTCATAAGTTTCAGTCAAGAGTTTGATATTCCCTAATTAATTTTCTATGGCTACAATATTGTAACACTTACCTGGGAGTAGAGTCCACTGAACTAAAATGAGTTTGCTTCTTCATAGGTTTGCATTATTAATGACACAATATAGGAACACAGTATTTTACCACACCATTCTCTACATGTCTACTCAGAAATAGGTTCTGTTTGAGTTCATTGAGACTTAGTCCCAGGTAAGTGGGTATACGATTACAGCCTTGGTGGCCTTTTGGAAAAAGTTCCATCAACTTTGCGCGTGTAAAAAAGAAAAGAAAACATTTTCCTATAAAATTATCAGGGTGCCTAGGAATTGTGTATTTTTAGTTGAAGGAAAATCTTGTCCATTATTGGAATGTACCCCTGTTTAAATATACTAACCTTGCAGTGAAAAATGTTGCTCATTTTTCCACTGTTGAGAAATCCGAAGTTTCGTTAGGGTGACTAATAATTTCATACCATCTGATATGATTTACAGAATTTCTTCTACTTTATTAAGGCGATTTATAAAACTGTTAAGCCGGTTTTCAAGGGAGAGAACAGCCTGTAATTTTTCTAATAAGATCCAGTATCCGAGCTCATTCCTTTTAACATTCCACTTTTGGGCAACATGTTCATTGCTCCTATGGGTTTTATCCTATGACAAAGTTCAGGGCACGGTCCAATGTTCTGCTTGTTTATAATAATTGAATCAGGAATGGATCCTGCCTCCCATTCTCCTATGAGCCCCAGTTGAAAGAAATGTCATTTTCCTTTTAAGGTGGTTTTTTGTATCATAAGATTCAGTACTACTGAAAAGCTACCACTGGGTGAACTCCAACAAAGCTTGAGCAGGTCTCTGTTGCTGTAAAAGGCCTTCTCCTTCATTTCCTCTCCCTGCAGGCTCCCTGCACCCTTAAAATCTGCTCCAGAGGACTGGGGACCCTCTGGAACAAATTTTGAATGCATACTGGGGAGGGGGGCGCAGAGGGGGGGAAAGAAAAAATCCATATGTAAGTGGATTTCTGTTGTGCAAGCCACCATTGGATCTCACCCGCTATGTCAGAAAGCCAGTCCCCAGCGTTCTGGTCTACAGTCGAGTGCAACTAAGAGTCGTAAGCCAAGGTGGAGTTAGGCAGATGACAGAGCAAGCTGGGTTCTTCATGACTAGGGTTACCAGTGTCAGGGAATAGGTTTAGCTCCGAACCCTAGTAGCAACCCTAAATTGTTTCCTTTACTTTCTCTGGTATAAATGTGGGACTGGTTAAGTTTAGTCCTGTGGGGGAAGTACAGCACTGCAGCGGGGCTGGAGGACTGGCATGTTATGAGCTGCAATCCTGAACTGTCCAGGTTTCTCTGAGGCGCAATGTATATGTTTGTGCACAAAACACGCAGAGCTGCAATTCATCCCCAAGAGTCTCTGGGAAGACTTGTGATTCAGAACCTTCATTTCACCCAACACTGTTGCAGATCCTTCAATCTGGGACTACGTTTTTGCTGTCAAATTTCTTTAAAGGAAGCTACTTTTGTTGTAAAGTGATTTAGGGAATTGAAACCCGTTTTTTGTGATGTTGCTTTTATATAAGTGTTAAGCCAGGCTGCTCTGCAGGGGCCAAAGGGAGGAGGATAGAAAGCACGTTTAGAAATGTATAGACAAATGTTAAGCTGTGCGCGGCATAATATAAATTTTTTTTAGTAAATGAAAACCAGCATTGTAAAGATAACATTTATAGGTAGAATTTTGTAGCCTGCATCTCTCCCTTTATACTTTGTCCTTATACTGCAGTGTCAAAAAATGCAGAAACAGCTCATAATTGCAGTTGTTTATTTAAACCAGCCACTTGTGGTTCTGTCCACTGAAGATGCTTAAACTCCAGCCTTTCACAGCCACCTAAGAGCAGCAAATTGACTTTGGGTCTCTTGTAAGAATATCTAAATGTAGGCTGTTGAATAATCCCTTTGGGGGCCCTGTAACTATTTTTATGCCTGGATATGCGTCATCAGTGGGTATTTTCTCTGGTGACTAGCTTACATCAGTAGGTCTCCTACCATACATTCTATAACTGAGTGACTTATGATTGATGGGAGTCACTGCTGCTGTTTAGCTTTTATCTGTGACCTCGAATAATGGACAACCGGAATTTCCAGGCTGTTCGGTTCTTTGGAGTGACTGGAGAGATGAGGCGATTGCATTGCTGATAAATGCAGGTATACCGGGGATGGCATTCACTGGGAAATCGGGAAGGGGGAGAAAGGGAGGTGTTCCTTGTCTGAACGGCAGTAAATCCTATCTCTGTTGTTCAGTTTTCACTGGGAAAGGTATGTTTCCCGAAGCTACGGAAGAAACTGCAGTTGGATTTCAGGACGTGATGTGTTGGCTGCATTGTTTCCTAGTGATCTATGTACTGGAGTGTAGCAGGAGCAATGTGTATGGTTCAGTTAGCTGATCTTTTATCCAAGGAATGCTTGCTTTTTTCCTGCAGCTCTGCTGAGAGTGATGCTGTGGAATGTAAAGCAGCAGAGGAGGGGAAGTGTTTGTGTGCTCTTTCAGCTTGTTGTTGTGTTTCTGTGTCTTTTTTTTTTTAAAGGAATATGGAATGGTGAGCATTTGATGCAGGGTGTGCAGTCCAGATGTTCTCCAGGTGAAATCATAGCATGCAGCAAGCAAGGCTGTTCTTAAATTGATAGGTTACACCTGCTTCCGTGACCTGCTGAGCTTTTGGTAGCAATTAATTTCCTGCTCTCTTTTAAGTTATTTCTGGTAGGGAAATGAATAGTGATTATAAAAGGCATATTAGTAAATGACCCCTTCTGTTCCTTTTCCTCCCCCCCTTGCCACCTCCCCCCCTCCCTCTATGACATGTGTAAATGAGACTGCGGTAGGCTTGTGAGATTTTTTCTTCTTCTCCATCTCTGTTGAAGCACACTCTGTGAGGACAGCTGAGTGCTGGAGCCAGCTTGAGGCACTTTCGCCTTCCTTTCTCCCTCATGTTTACTCTGCTTGACACAAACGTGATGGCAGCGGATGCCACGTTCAACTCTCGGTGACCTCTGACCTCAGGACTGTCAAGCTCTTTCGCTGGCATTCAGGCTGTCAAGAAAATGACAATAAGGTGCACGAAATACCGAGTGGGTAAGGTGCTCTGTGTGGATCTGAAAACAATTAAGCAGCTAACTCTGCCTCTGCCTGGAGGAGAATATTATTCATTTGTTTGTGAAGCTGTATAATTGGAGGGTCACAGTAATGGGCTTTTCCTTGTTCCTTGATGCCTCTCTCATTAAGAGTGGGATTCCTCATAATCCTGCATTGTATCTTGCAGGGGTCGTTGCAAAACAGGCAACAACAACAAACCAGTGTTATACTTCTTTTCTTTTTATTATTTCTGTGGTATTAAGGATGCAACCCTTCCATCTATTACGCCTGCAATAAGATCAAAGGTGCTAGAGGTTCTTTAATCATACGAAGAAATTCCTTCTCAAGCCCATAGATCTATATCCATAAATGTTATTTTACCCTGTAGCTATTATACCAACAACTCCCTTCTTGTCATCCATTCATATACAGTATCTGCTATTAGACAAGGACAGAATACAGATACAATGCTGAGACTTCGATAGCTTTGCTCTGAGACTAGCAGGCAAAGCTCATGCTGGATTTAAGTATCCCAAGTTATATCCAAAGTATAAGGCTGTAATTTATAACACTTGGTTTTGAGTAACCCAAATAACATCCCAAGTATAATTCTGAAATGGTACAATTCCAGATTCACTTTCCCCATTCATTTATCATTAGCAAACTTTTGAGCTTAAGTTAAAACTGTTTGATAATGCAGTCCTATAACATGTCTACTCAGGAGTAGTGAACCCAGGTAAGTGCAAACAAGCTGAAGCCTTAGAAAATGCAAATAAGTACCATGGTTTGACTGTGCCAGGTATATATTTATGTATTGCTTTTTTATTTCAAGAACCTTTGATGACTAATGCAAGGCTGGTTATATAATTCACAGTAAAAGGTTAAACTCAAAATCTTGATGGGACTGTGAGTCATTTGCTGGGAAAACCAATCACTGAACTCTTCTGGGATTCTGTGTTTAGGAAATGTAATGTTTATGTGTGTGCTTCTGTGTATTATGGGTCCCTTAGCAGGTGGTGTCAAAGGCTCATCTAGAAGTAGGATGTGGGTATTACTGTTGATTTTCTATCAAAGTTTATGTGGAGAATTCAGTGGACAGGTTTGTTCATAGTCGGCTGCATTTAGGATTTAACAGAATTGTCCTGGGACCGGATTGATTAGTGTTCCTGGTCTGTGTTCGTCTTTTCCTGCTATATGTGTTGTTTTGACCTGAAAACCAAATGCAAAACAGTCAATAATTACCTTGTCTTGGGAGACCCAGGTAAGCAAAGTGTGTGTGTGTGAAGCCCATGATGGGCTGCCTCAAGTGACTTGTGGGCTGAATTTGGCTAGGTAGGGCACATGTTGTGCAGACCTCTTATACTGTAGATCGATTTGAGAGCAGTACTAAGTGGGTGAGTGGAATGACTTTGCAAGGAGATGATTTGGTAAGGAAAGCATTGCTAGTGGGTGGACAGAACTGGTTCCTTCCACTATACTGGCTGCAGCATTCCAAGAACCCCTGGACTTGTTTCATAATTAATATCTGGTAAAAATCAGACAATAGGAGTTGCTGTGGGGCTTAATTCCATTCCTGTCTGCTGTACTTCAAAGGTAAATGTTTTAAGAACCTTTTCAGACCCTCTTGGCTGTGAGTCCTGGAAGACATGCTCCCTGCCTTGCTTGCCTTTCCCACCTGGCCTGGGAGGGCAGGGCCCTGACTGACTCCAGCTACAACAGCCGAGGCTGCTGTACAAACTATTGGGTGGGGTATTGTTTAGTGTGTTTTTGTTGTTGTTGTTACTGATATCACTCTTTTGTATCTTTATTTTCGTTGTTATCATTTAGATGGACATTTTTAAATTTGGTTGTGTACCTTTTGATGTTTTATTTATCGTTTATGACTACTTTGGGTTATGTTTGTAATTGTGTATTTTTTTCGTGTTGTAAGCTGCCTTGACCATGCAAATAAAATGATATATCATGTTTGTATGTCCCATCAGTGGCCTGATGCAAAAGAGAACTGGGCTTCTGTCCCTTTCATAAATATGCACATTTATTTATTTTAAACTATATATTACACCTGTTTGTCAGAAGAAATTCAAGGCAGCTAACTGTCCAAAACAGAAGTTATAAAATCTAAAGCAATCCACAATTCAACCAAGTCCTAAATCAAAGTATCAGTATAACCCTTTTGTGACAATAACCCTTCTGTAAATAACTATCAAAGATGCAGGACCCTGCCCTCTTTTCCACTTTAGCCACCTTTTCAGTTTCTAAATATCAGTTCTGAGCTTGGATTAACACAAATCCTATGTTGTATGGTATCATGCTGTCCACTCTTCCACTCTCGGGGAAACTCTTGATGAGGCATCTTCATGAATCATGCCGAAAGTGAACAGTTTAATGCCACCTATGCTGTCATACATGGTACCCAAATAGAACTGCTTCTTGGCTTTGGATGTGAATTCTTGGCTTGCCAAATATGTATGAAATGTATGTACATGGTTGGAGAAAACTGAGAAAGTGAGTACTGTTCCCTTCCACATTGGCAAATGATGCAATTAATTATGAAGTCCAGTCTGTACTGAGCAGATTCTTCCACACTCCAAATGTTTCTTTTATCAACTAGTCAGCAGGCTGTCCAGTTAAGGGGACCCATTTTCCAGAATGAGAGTGAGCTGCCTTTTATTTTACCATTATATCTCTTAATTCCCCCATAACACGTGCTGTTTGTGCAGTGTTTCAAGTGACTATGCCCAATAATTACAAAAATGGTCAGGGTTCAGCAGATAGATAGATAGATGTTGTTGTTTAGTCGTCTAGTCGTGTCCGACTTTTTGTGACCCCATGGACCAGAGCACGCCAGGCACTCCTGTCTTCCACTGCATCCTGCAATTTGGTCAAACTCATGTTCTTAGCTTTGAGAACACTGTCCAACCAACTTGTCCTCTGTCGTCCCCTTTTCCTTGTGCCCTCAATCTTTCCCAACATCAGGGTCTTTTCCAGGGAGTCTTTTCTTCTCATGAGGTAGCCCAAGTATTAGAGCCTCAGCTTCATGATAGATAGATAGATAGATAGATAGATAGATAGATAGATAGATGATAGATATAAACAATGCAATGTCAGATGGTTGTTCTGTGTCCCTTTTTTGTTCTCTGAGCTTTCGTTTAGGCTGTCCACAGTACCAGCTGCATTGGCAGCATCCATCAGAACGGCACTGGGAGTGACAAGATAATTTGAAGTCAGAGCTATCCTGGAAGCAAATGAATCAGTAAACAAGTTAGAATGATCCTTTGGGTTAGACTCATGCTTTTAAAAAAAGATGACTTAAAAGTTTTTTTTTCTTTTTTTCTATTTCCATTTCTGGCACATTTTGCTTCATCGCTAGTGGCAGCTCCACTGCAGCCGATTTTATGCTTGGGATACCCAGTCTTGGGGTGGAACACTTTTATGGCTGCCTGCTTGGCCCCTCCCTGGGACCCAGACCTTCACCTCCCAGCTTACTGGGCCCCTCCTCTGGTTCAGACCTCTCTTGAGGTCCTGATCTCTCCTCCCCCATCTCACCAGGATCTACCTTGGGGCCATGCAGCTCAAGTTCCCCGATCTCCCATTTCTCTGACCCCCCTCTCCAAGGCACCTTGGGGGTGGTGGGAGTAACCCCCGGAGAAATATGGCTCATCATGTGAATGATTGGTCTTTGCCTTGCCTAATAAGGATAGCTATGCTGGGACTAGACAACAGAAGTAACAAAGGCTTGTTCCATTTCTGCATTAAAAGAGATAGTGGTATGTTCCTTATTGAAGAATCCATCATTTGAACCCTCTGGTAGAAATCACGATTGTCCAGTATACAACATTCCATTACTGGATAAAATATTTGTGGTGGCGTGAGGCTGAGCTTCACGTTTTCCTTGATGCTGTTAATTATCTAGATTTCTTAAAGTTGGGTTGCTTTAGGGTAGCATCCAGAAGCTTCATTCAGGCGGCCTGCAGTATTTCTGTAAAATTGCAATTAAAAATCATGCAGATTCTAGCACAGCACATTACAGTTGCCACAACAGGCAGAAAAACCATTAAGTGATCTGCCAAGGCCCTCAGCAATTTTTAAGAGAACTGTTGGGGGAAATGGTTTGGAAGCCACTGCCTTAGTGCACATTGTAAGAGGTGACCCTGATTTTGCTGGACCTCTCAGGGACATTTGATCCCACCAAGTAGATAGCATATTGTTCAATAATTGGAAGATGTGTTCATATTTCACCAAGCGCTTTGGGCATGAATTCTTAAAATCACTGTAATAGGCAGACTCGGCCCTCCAGATGTTTTGGAACTACAACTCCCATCATCCCTAGCTAACAGGACCAGTGGTCAGGGATGATGGGAATTGTAGTCCCAAACATCTGGAGGGCCGAGTTTGCCTATGCCTGCTGTAATCAATGATCTTGGAGCAGTATTTTCACTTAGGTTGCAATCCTATGCACTCCTACCTGGGAATGTAGTGTGTGAACTCAGCATCCAGGTAGGCATGCATGGGATCAGGGACATCACCTTTAAAATGAAAGCAAAATCATCCCCAGTAGGTTTCAGAAGCACAGCCTGCTTCTGAAATTTTAGAAGTCCTTCAGTGTAAATACTGCAAAGCATTGATAAGTCAGTTTATCAAAGCTGCCCTCAATGTTTTAATTGGATGTTCTGTCATATTCTCAACCCAAATCATGACCTTGTAGCCACCCTGCCATAACATGGTTATGGTTGAGTAGTGCAGCTGCTGTATTTCTGATTTAAACATAACCTCTCTTTTGAAGTGTGAAATTTGGCATGCTTTGACACTCTTGAATTCATTCCAGGCCCAGCTGGAAAGATGCCATTGACTATAACACAGGCAGAATCTGGCCCTAAACCAGAGGATATTTTTATTTTTATTTATTTCAGCCTCCCCATCCCATACTTCTGTGAATTTAGATTAAGTATTGTCATGCAGATTTTCAAGTGATTTCTTTTATAAAAAATCAAAGATCTGAATATCAAATAAGGAATGGTAATATTTTAAGAACCACACTGAAATATTAACAACTAACTCAATAGGAATTCAAAATGATATTTGCTAATGTTTCCTGGTCTTGATAAGAAAGGGAAGTTATTTTGTTTGCATAAATCAAGTAAATGGTAGACAATATATTAACAATTATGGTCACAATCAAACTGAATTTCCTTTGTTTGGATAAATAGGAACATAGGGATATTACATTATGGGCATGATCCAAGTGAAATTAGACACTTAGAGAGAGGATTTTAAGTATACAATACTCTTAGTGCCCCAAGGAATCCAGAGCTAAACACTTGTTTTTTGCCCTCTCAGTTAAAATGCACGAATAATCCACATAGTATAGCTGTTCTGAGGAAATTGACAGAACTGAGGGATCATCCACACTTCTGCTTGCCCTGTTGTTTCCCCCTGGGGAAACCTGCTGTTTACCACTGAATTGGAGCAAATGTCAGTTGAGTTTTACTCCGCGTTGATGCTTGCTCTGATTTAGCACTAAAGAGTAAGCTTTCTGGGGGAAAGCAGTGGGGCAAAGGTAAAACCACTCTGACCCATGATTTCTAGGCACAGGGCAAGCACAAGTGTTGAAGAGCCGTGACACATA
Organism: Podarcis liolepis; assembly: GCF_965112155.1. Classification (NCBI taxonomy): domain Eukaryota; kingdom Metazoa; phylum Chordata; class Lepidosauria; order Squamata; family Lacertidae; genus Podarcis; species Podarcis liolepis. Next base: position 64,767,050 of record NC_139557.1, on the reverse strand, counting down.
CTGAATTTGGGCTGAATTGTGTGTGCTTTACTTGCCCTAGGTAGAGAATGTTTTGGAACATGAATAGAAAATTACAGAAAGGAAGCATACTATGCTTAAACTTCTATTTTAGATTTTCAGAGCTTTCCCCCCTTGCTTATTTTGTATATTCCCTTCCTCATCTACTGGAAGTTTCACTTGAAGGTAATTCATTTTATAAATCAAAACAAACTAAAGTCCTAAACGTGTCTCGGGGAATAAATCCCATTGAATCCCCTGGAATTAACTTCCGAATAAGTGTGCTTAGGATCACACTGTGTGAATATAATTTAAATGTTATGTTCAGTACATCTTCTGAGAGTTACCAGCTTGAGGGTCAGCACTGTGTAAAGTGTTGAGCCCTTGCAAAGTATTCCTCCTCCTTCTCTTCATCCGTGCTTGCTGACTGAGAGAACGGTTTTGCCTCTTTTTATTAGGAGGAGATTGCAAGGACCTCTTCCCCCTTACAGCTTAAAATGACTGACAGAAATTTTGTGCCTCAGCTCTCTATTTTGTCCCTCCCCATTCAGTTCATGACCGTTTGAAGGGCCTGTCATTGACAGGCCACCTGCAATGTCCTGTTACGTTACACTTGGGCTCCCAATCATTCATTACCTCCTTCCCTCATTTAATTAACTTGAGGAACACAAGCTGGGTTAAAATGCTTTTGCTGGACACTAAGCCAATGCGGTGCCACACCTGTTCAGGTGCATGAATAAGGTGAGAAGGAAAGGCTGCCACACACTAGCAGTGTACATGCATTGGATGAATATTGTCCGAGGTTCAGGCTTAAGCATCTTCAGTTCAAATAGGGTCAGGGAGCTGGTGATGGGAAAGGCTAGAAATCTGGGAGAGCTATTGCTGGTCATAGAAGGCAGTACTGGACACAAGGCAACGCCTATGTTCCTTTGTGGGAAGGAAGCAATTATTAGAATACGTGTGAATAATGGTTCACAAGTGAAGTTGCTGAGAAAACTTTGGATCATCTCTGCCTCCCAGGAAGTTCCCATTGGTGTTGGGAGGCGGTAGCAGCAGGGATCCAGCTGTTCTAAGGAATGACCTGGTAATGCACGGGTGGGCAGCCTATGAACCTCCAGATGTTGGTGAACTACAATTCCCATCTGCCCCAGCCAGTATGGCAAGTGGTCTGGGATTATGAGAGTTCAGCAACGTGGAGGATCATAGGCTCCTCGCCCCAAGGTAGTACCCTGCAATTCAAAAACTGTTTACAATTTTCTGTATGTATGATCTATTAAAGGGGGAGTATAATAATGTGATAGGAATGTATGAACTTGCTCAATTTCAAAATTGCATTGGCCCCATACTAGATTTAACCTTGCTTTCTTGGCTTTCACAGCCAGCAGAAGCAAACAGATGTTTTTCCTCTGGGAAAGTTCTTTTGTTTTGAGTAGCAAAAGCTCGTTTCCCATCCCGCAACTGGCTGCACTGTAGAATAAAAATGAAAACTGTATTTTTAACAATTCGGGGTCCTGCTACTTGAAATGTGTGCCTGCATACTGTGAGTGCTGCACAATGTAAGTGGACACGCAAGGAACTGAGGAAAGGTTGTCGTTTAATGTGTAAAAGCTACTGAAAGTGAAATTTTGAACTAAAGTATTGAGGCAAAGAATGGACCTCTGGCTGCAGACATCAAACAACAGAACTGTTTTGAAAGTTAAAGAAATGTTCCTCCGGACTTTAAAAAACACACAAAAAACAACCCCTTCCAAATACTGAAAACTATTTTTACCCTCTTCCTGCAAGATATTAACAAAATAATTTCTGAGCATAATTTTTCTTTTGGGGGGGTGTTAAAATTGTTTTAATGGAAGAACTGAATATTTAAGACACGTACTGTCAGAGCTGCTTGAAGATCCTAGCTCACAGAGGATCACGCTAGCCAGCGGTCATTAAGTAAAAGTCTTTATTGAATTACAGTTTCCATTCTCACGCTGCTGCGCGCAACTCTACGCCTAGTAGCTAGGTCGGCGAAGCTCCGTCTGAGTCTCCGCCCTGTGTGCACCAACTTAATATCCTAGCCTTGCTCCACCTTTTCCTCCTGACTGTCCTCCTCTGGGTCCCTCTACCCCCCGGGGCTTCTTCCTTCCGGGATTCTTCTGACGCTGACCCAGACCCTCCTGCCTCCTTGCGCCGGGCTTTAGGACCTGGCTCTCTTTCGGGGCTGCTTACTGCGCCGCCTTCCTCTGCATTTGAACTTGGCGCGCGCGCCCAACCTTCCACTTTCCTCTCAACCGTTTCTTCGCTCCCCGATGGAGGTGTGGCCATCCCCGACTCATGTCCTCCCTCCTGTGGAGGTGTGGCCACTCCTGACTCATGTCCTCCCTCCTGTGGTGAGCTGCCAGCGCTTCCCCCCTGGCTCCCTTCCTCTTCCCTGCTTCCTGGCGGTGACGCTGGTCCCGATTTCCAGCTGCTCCCCCCTGAGTCCTCTCTGGCTCTGTCTTCCTGGGGTGCCCCCCTAGACTCCCCCCTTGCCCTCGCCACTGGTGCTCCTTTCTGTGAATCCTCTGATTCACTGGAAAGACTAGGAGATCTCGGGTCGTCGTCGTCACTCATCTTTTCTTCTGCCTCCTCCCCTTCGCTCTCTGTTTCCTCCCTTGCCCGTGCTTCTGCTCCTAAACCCCTGACATCCATCCCCCCCTCGAAGCCCCCCATTCCCCCCTCCCCTCCTTCCGGTGCTGGAGCTGGGGGCTGCTGTTGCAAAGGGACGAACGTCGGGTATCGGTCGCTTCCCGTGGCAGGCCTCCATCTGAAGTCTCCCGGGTCTTCCTCCCCGCTCTCGTCGACGACAGTCACCTCCGCTTCCATCTCTGTGCCGCCGTGCTCGAAACCAGGGTCGTCCCCGAAAACGTCCATGTCCGTCTCTCCCTCACTTCCTCCTGTCGGTGTTGCTCGTCCTGGGCCTTCCAGCCACCGTCTGCGCCACTGCTCCTCTGGCCTATCGTCCCACCAATACGAGGGTTCTGATGCCGATCCCGAGGGTGACCCCTCCGGGGAACGGACGTCTTGTGTCGGGTCCTCGTCCGAGTCGAACCCCCGGAAAGTGCTGGCCGAAAGTGTGGGCGTGAAAAGCCAGTCGTCAAAATATTCTGCTGGCATAGGTCTATGGGGAAAGAGGGCATGAAACTCGTCTTTGAGGAGAGGTTCGTCCAAGGCGTAGCCCGGCACCCAGCTGTTCGCACTGGCCGGGGTGCCCTCCTTGGCGAGAAAGTATTCTACCCCCTCTTCCCCCCATCTGGAGTCCAAAATCTCAGTGACTTCGTTGATGCGCTCCTTCTGTGCCACTTCCGCGTGCCCTGTTCTGTCTCTGACCGGACTCGGCGCTGTTCCGGGTTCCTGGAACCTGTGCGGTGCCTTGTAGGGAGTGAGCACCGATCTGTGGAATACCGGATGCATTCTGGAACCCTCCGGAAGTGCCAGTCTGAAAGCTACCGGGTTGACCTGCTCTTCGACTTGGTAGGGCCCCAGTTGCTTATGCCCTAGTTTCTTCTTGGCCAACGACCTGGCCGGCACTGCGTGGGCTGCTAACCAAACCCAGTCTCCCACGTGGAGCTCTTCTCCAACCCTTCTGTGCTTGTCTGCTTGTACCTTGTATGCGTGCTTGGCCAGCTCCAGGTGGCGCCTCAGCTGATCGTGGACCTCCTGCAGCTCCGACGCGAACGCATCTGCTGTCTGCGGCTCCCCCTCCCCCATTCTTTCCAGTCCCGGGAAGGTTCTGGGGTGCCTCCCGTTGTTGGCGAAGAACGGCGTGACCCCCGTGGACACGTGCTTCGTGTTGTTGTAGGCGAACTCGGCAAGCGGTAGGTAATCCACCCACGTCGCAGGCTGTTGATTTGCATAACATCTCAGGTACTGCTGCATGATGGCATTGACCCGCTCCGCTTGCCCGTTGGTCTGCGGGTGTCTCGCCGACGCCAGGTTGATCTTGACGTTCAGGAAGCCCATCAGCTTCTGCCAGAAATTCGAGATGAACTGCCGCCCCCGGTCGGACAGAATAGACCGTGGCAGACCGTGAACCTTGAACACGTGGTCTATGAACAGTTTGGCGGTTTGCTCCGCCGTGGCCACCTTCGCACACGGAATGAAATGCGCCATCTTGGAAAACAGGTCCACCACCACCAGCACTGCCGTCTTGCCCCTTGAGCTGGGCAGATCCGTGACAAAGTCCAGAGCCACCCTTTCCCAAGGTTCGACCGGAGTTTGCAGCGGTTCCAACAGTCCGGCCGGCGGTTTGTGCACTGGTTTGGCCCTCTGGCAGGTGTCGCACCTCGCCACGTAGTCTGCGACCTCCCCTCTCATTCCAGGCCACCAGAAATCCCTGGCAACTAATTCCACCGTCTTCTCCTTGCCAAAGTGCCCGGCCGTGGGCGCGTCGTGCAGCTGCTGCAGCACCTTGGCTCGAAGTTCGTCTCCCGGCACGTAGATGGCCCCTTTTCGGATGAGCAATCCATCTCGTAGCCGGAAACCGTCGGCCGCTGCCTTGCCCCTTTGCACCTCTGCCATCTTTGCTTGTGCGAAGGAGTCCTCCTGCAACGCACGTCGCACCGCCTCTAGGTCCACGGTCGCCGCGGCGCACGCCCACACTGCTGGTGCGAAGATGTGCATGGCGGCCGCTGGCGTTGCGTCCTCCAGATACTGTGGCTTACGGGAGAGAGCGTCTGCCATGATGTTGGTGTCCCCCGGGACATACTCTATTCGGAAGTCGAAGTTTGCAAAGAACTCAACCCAACGTATCTGCCTCTGGTTCAGGAACTGTGCCGTGCGCCAGTGCTCTAGATTCTTGTGGTCCGTGCAAACCTGCACCGTGTGCTTGGCGCCGATCAGAAAGTGCCTCCACGCCTTGAACGCTGCGTGAATGGCCAGCAACTCCCTGTCCCAGATGGTGTAGTTCTGTTCGGACTTGCTGAGCTTCCTGGAGTAAAACGCTCCCGGTCGCCACACCCCCTGCGGGTCTTTCTGCAACAGGACCGCCCCCACGGCTCTGTCCGAGGCGTCTGTCTCCACCCTCATCGGCTTGCTGGGGTTGACATGAAGCAGCTGCTCTTCCGACGCGAAGAGACGCTTGAGTGCCTGAAAGGACTGCTCCGCCTGCGCTGTCCAAACGAACTTCTTCTTCTTGGAGCTAAGCGTGTCAGTGATGGCCGCTGTCTGCATCGCGAAGCCCTTGATAAACTTGCGATAGAAGTTCGCAAAGCCGACAAACCGTTGGACCTCCTTCCGGTTGCGCGGACTCTTCCAATCCAACACCGCTCGAACCTTGGCGCTGTCCATGGCGAGCCCCTTGTCAGACAGCTTGTAGCCCAGAAAATCCACCTCCGGCACGTCAAATTGGCACTTCTCCAGCTTGGCGTAGAGCCTATGTTGCTTTAGCCTGCTCAGCACTTCCTTGACGTGTCCGTCATGCTCCTGCTGCGACTCCGAAAAGATCAGGATGTCATCTAAGAAACAGACGCACGTCTTGTAGAGAAGTCCCGCCAACACGTGATGCATAAACGCTTGAAAAACGTGGGAGCCATTTTGCAATCCAAAAGGCATAACTCTATATTCGTAGGTCCCCAGTGGCGTGAACATGGCTGTCTTCCACTCATCTCCTTCCCGCATGCGAATGAGGTTGTACGCCCCCCGCAGGTCCAACTTGGTGAACACTCTGCCCTTCCGTACCTTTGCGAGGAGGTCGTCAATACGGGGCATGGGGAAGTCCGATGGCCTAGTCAGACTGTTCAAAATCCTGTAATCCACTACCAGTCTTTTCTGGGGCGTGTCCCGCTTCTTAACAAAGAATACGGGACTGCCCCCCACTGCCCTGGACTCCCGGATGAAGCCGCGTTGCAAATTATGGTCAATGAACTCTTTGAGTTCCTGCAGTTCGTCCTCTGACATGGAATACAGTTTCCCTTTAGGCAGCGCCGCCCCCGGCAGCAGGTCAATTTTGCAGTCATATGGTCTGTGAGGGGGTAGCCTGTCTGCCTCCTTCTCGCAGAAAACTTCCAAAAATTCAGCGTACTTGTGTGGAATCGCTTGCAGCGTGCCTAGCAGCAGCTGTGACTCCTCTTCCTCTCCTTCCTGCCTGGGCACGATGCAGTGTTCAGCACAAAAGGAAGAGCCGAAGGTCAGCTGCCTCTGGTACCAAGCCATCGCTGGGCTGTGCTTGTCCAGCCAACTCATGCCCAATACAATGGGCGTGTCAGATAGTCGAGTGACGTTGAAGCTGATGATTTCTCTGTGATTCCCAAGTCGCATCACCATTGGTGGCGTCTGCTTCACCACTTGCCCCCCGAGCAGCTCCCTGCCATCCACCGTGACAACCTGCAGGGGCAGTGTGGCCGGCAGCAACTGCACAGCGTGCCTGTCGACAAAGTCCTGCCCTATAAAGTCCGCATTGCTGCCTGAGTCAATGGTGATTGGCACGTCCATGGTGATTCCATTGGGCAGTTGGAGAGACGCTGTGAGCCTCACTACTGGTTTGGGCGGGAGGGGGTTCACGGGCTGTAAAATCGCTGGGGACTGCGTCACTAACACGTCTGGCTGGGCCCCAGTGCCTCTTCCTCCAGCCAGACAGCCTCGTTTCCCTGCTGTGGTCCTCCTTGCTGTGTTGCTGCAGTCACCATTGCTGAGGCTGCAGTGAGCTTGTGGGGCCTCTGGGGACACTCTTTCGCCATATGCCCTGGCTCCTCACAGACGTAACACTTCCTGTTCCCTCTAGGAGGCTTCGCTTTCACTGCTGCTGGTGCTAGGGCTCTGGTTGCTGACTGAGCCCTTGCACCTCCCACCTCCATAGGTTCGGCTCCTCCTCCTGGCGGAGGCGTGGATTGCGCCCGCGCTGCTTCCCTGGGAAAGAAGGAGGGGCCCCCGGCTGGTTCGCGCCCTCCACGCCCTTCGTCCCTGTTCCACGGACGTCCTTCCAGCCTCACCCCCACTGCCAGTGCCCTCTGAACGACCTCCTGGGTGGTTCGGGGTCTCTCCCCCCTGGCGATCTCATCTTTAATCGAGTTATGCAGCCCCTCCCAAAAGAGGTCTCTTACAGGAGCCGAATCTCTGTCCCATTCCAGGGCACTGACCAAGGCGAAAAAGCGGGCATGGTACTGCCTGACGCTGGCCCTCCCTTGTCTCAGCCCATGCACCTCCTTCCGTGCAAGATCCACGTCAATACTTGATAAAAAACACCCATCCATTGCTTTAATAAAGGCATCTGCATTCTGTAGCGCCGGATCCTTATCTCTCCATAAATTGCGTAGCCATGCTCTCGCATCCCCATGCAGATGGGACATGATGAACCCCACTCTCTCTTGTTCATCTCTAAAGTCTTTATGCAGCAGTTGCAGTGCGCACAGTACGTCGGCTCTAAAGTTGGGATACTGTTGCAGGTTCCCATCGAAGTGAGAGACCAGCCCGCCTGTCCGTCTCGCCAACCCAATGCCCTCCTGCCGGGGTGTCTGCTTTGTCAGCACGTCTAACCTGACCTGGAGATCCCTGCAGGCTGCGGCTGCTTCCTCCTCCCTCTTCCTGGATGCTAGAGCCTCGGCGTTCAGTTGTGCCACCGCGTTTCTGAGTTCCTCTATCTGCTGCTCAGCCGTCATGTCGTCTGCCGTTCGTGAGCTTGCTAGTAGGCACCTGTGTCTCTCCCCTCCTCGAGGCTGTAGATGCCCACAAGTGGAGACGGAGCTTACTGTCAGAGCTGCTTGAAGATCCTAGCTCACAGAGGATCACGCTAGCCAGCGGTCATTAAGTAAAAGTCTTTATTGAATTACAGTTTCCATTCTCACGCTGCTGCGCGCAACTCTACGCCTAGTAGCTAGGTCGGCGAAGCTCCGTCTGAGTCTCCGCCCTGTGTGCACCAACTTAATATCCTAGCCTTGCTCCACCTTTTCCTCCTGACTGTCCTCCTCTGGGTCCCTCTACCCCCCGGGGCTTCTTCCTTCCGGGATTCTTCTGACGCTGACCCAGACCCTCCTGCCTCCTTGCGCCGGGCTTTAGGACCTGGCTCTCTTTCGGGGCTGCTTACTGCGCCGCCTTCCTCTGCATTTGAACTTGGCGCGCGCGCCCAACCTTCCACTTTCCTCTCAACCGTTTCTTCGCTCCCCGATGGAGGTGTGGCCATCCCCGACTCATGTCCTCCCTCCTGTGGAGGTGTGGCCACTCCTGACTCATGTCCTCCCTCCTGTGGTGAGCTGCCAGCGCTTCCCCCCTGGCTCCCTTCCTCTTCCCTGCTTCCTGGCGGTGACGCTGGTCCCGATTTCCAGCTGCTCCCCCCTGAGTCCTCTCTGGCTCTGTCTTCCTGGGGTGCCCCCCTAGACTCCCCCCTTGCCCTCGCCACTGGTGCTCCTTTCTGTGAATCCTCTGATTCACTGGAAAGACTAGGAGATCTCGGGTCGTCGTCGTCACTCATCTTTTCTTCTGCCTCCTCCCCTTCGCTCTCTGTTTCCTCCCTTGCCCGTGCTTCTGCTCCTAAACCCCTGACACGTGTTAATGGGTGTGCATTGTTTGTTTTAATTCAATCTTAAGATCAGTTAGCCACATTTTAGCATCACTTTGTGATTTTTTTAAAGTGTCCACATAAATTCTTCAACATTTTAGTGCATGCTTCTTTCTAATATATTCAGTTTTGTATGCCATTTTACCCAATGCACACAGTTTATATGCAATTTCCTCAAATGCAGTGGTACCTTGGGTTTCATACGCTTCAGGTTACATACGCTTCAGGTTACAGACTCCGCTAACCCAGAAATAGTAGCTTGGGCTAAGAACTTTGCTTCAGGATGAGTACAGAAATTGTGCTCCGGAGGTCCGGCAGCAGCAGGAGGCCCCATTAGCTAAAGTGGTGCTTCAGGTTAAGAACAGTTTCAGGTTAAGAACGGACCTCCAGAACGAATTAAGTACTTAACCTGAGGTACCACCTCAGTGCATTTTGGTGTCCTATTTCAGTCTGTGCATTTTTGTACACTTTTTGATGGGTAACTGCACTAAAAAAATCAGAGACGTGTGCATTTCAAAGCATGTCTGAGTTCTTGTTTACATTTGGGAAGAACAGATGAGGTAGGTTCATGCGAATGGACCTGAATTTCTCCCACATACCTATGTGTGTGTGATGACATCAGGTGATTACGTACAGAAACCTGGTCCAGCTTCTCATTCAAACCACTTCCTGGGGTTTTCTAGGTTGAGTCGGACGCTACCACAAGGCTGCAGAGCTGCTTGCTTCTCTAAGATTTTATGCTTTAAATATTAGCCTTTTTAGAAAGTGCCCCCCCCCCGTCTTGATATTAACTTCCTTTTATCTGTTTGTTCTTGAGTAACCTAGTCTAAATAGGTTTGTTTAGTCTTGGTTGTCTTATATACAAAGGGTGTTTCTGACGGAGTAAGTGCATATATATTGGTGTATTTATTTTATGTTGTGTTTCCTTGTGCACATCTGACGATCCAGCATCTCCCAAGAGACTTGGCTTTATGAGAAAATAGTGATATGCTCTAAGCGGATGTTGGTGATGAGCTTGAGTTTTCTCTTTGGCTGGAGGTATCGGGGCAGTAAGAGTTCTCATAGGCGCTCAGTCTCAGGTTTTCTGGGGGTTTGTGTTATCATTTTTTACCTGCGGACAGTGTGTGGCTTGTTAATTCTTGCCTTCTCTGAACTGCAAGTCATGAATTACAGCTGTAGATTTAGCCGACTGAGAGGAAGGAATTTGTCTGCTGTACAGTAAAAGGAAGTATTTGCTGTGTTATTGTAGCACATGGCCCCTTGCCATTTTTGATAAAGCATTTAAGCGTCATGCACCCAAAGTCTACTGCCCTCTTGACCCATCATCAATCATCAGCTGTACAGTGAGGTTACATGAAACAGTAGCCCAATAGGAGAGCCATTGTTTTAGCATTGCACAACTTTTCTGGAAACGGAAACTCCAGACAAAGCACCCTAGATCACTCAGTTTTGCACTGTGTTAACCTAACGCTGATCTATTGCATTGCAGAGAGGCAAACAAGTTAGTAATTGGGAGGCTGAAAATTTTTCTGCTATGTAAATTGTGTATGGGAAGAGACCTTTGCTTGAATTCTTAAAACAATTATTAAAAATAATAAAAAGAAGATACCAAGAAGTATTCTGCAGTTACCATACCAAATGAATGTAAATTCAAGAAAATGAATGGGCCTTCAATAAATCGCCTATGCTATCATACAGAGTTTCTGTTAAGAAGGCTTCTTTTTTTCCACAGTGCAGTCCTTGATTACAGTTGTATGAATTCTTGTTCTGGCTATTTATTGGAATTGTTGGTTTGATTATGTAAAATGCTGTCTTCTTGTTGTTTTTATACCCTGTTTCTTCTTTATAAATAGATATTTTATTGTTGCAAACTTCCATGAGTTTATTTCTTTTGTTTTAAAAACTTACACATTTCTTTTTTTATAAAGAAAAGAATGAATATAATCTTCTATAAATCAGCTTTGTTGTGTTCAGTGGGTCTTACTCCCAGTTATCTGTGTACAGAAGGAGAATTATAGATATATTTTCCAATGCAAAATAAACAGAACTCCATTTCTTCATTTCTGATGCTTGACAGAAATAGTTTACAAATAAGAGTAGATCCAGTAAAAGTTTCAGAGTTGTATCTAATGCTGAACAAGGGGACTCCCCCTTCTTCTCCCTGCACATCCCTAAAATCTGCTTTGTGGAGTCCCCAGCTCAGTCAAGCAGATTTTGAAAGTGTCTTTGAAAGTTACGTTGTGGAGGCAGAAATCTGTTGTGTGAGTGGAACAGCAGTGTTTGATACAACCCTCAGTCTCAACTGCATGTTTCAGGAGACTACTTCATTGCAGATGCCTGTGGTATTCCTTGTAACATATCAAACATATTTTTTCAGCATATATAATAGCAAAGCAACTTAAGGCCAAACATATTTTCATGTGATATGGCTATCTCTCGTGTTTCAGGAACGACTGCCACTAAAGGTATGTCCCTGGTATTTCTGGAATGTGTGAGGGGTCTTTGACAAGGAGAGTGGCTCTTTAGTTGAATACTGTACCAGAATTTTAAAATACATAAATCTGTAAGCTCATCTTGCTCATTCTGGAGCACTTAGAGAGCCAATTGAACTTTGTTAAGTGAGGAGTGTTGCTCAAAACAAAGGACTCTTGAGAAGTATTGCAGTTGTGTGGACAGACTTTTCGCAGTATATTTACCCTACCGAAGTTTAAAATTGCAGTAGCTCATTGTGTAGAGCACATTTTTATAAATGGGTTATAAATATTTGTGGCAGCCATTCACTATCCCAGCCAGGGCTCCTTCTGTTGTACTTTTTTCCTCTGTGCTGTTGGGCTTAGGGCATATATGAATTGCATAACAATGAGTGGAGATACACATTATTAAATAGTTACAGTGGGGTGTTTAAAAGTCAAAGCACTCAGTGTGAGAATGCAGTGGACTGTGTGGGAGAATTGGAGGGAAAGTGTTGTGTGCCTCGAAATAGCGGAGGTGTTACAGGACCCACCCACCTTGCCATGCCTTTTACACTGATACCCACCTAAGGTGTACAGCAAGGCTGGGGAAACTTTGGTTCTGTGAGGCAAATTTGGCAGGTGGGCTGCCAAAGCTTTACCACCCAGTCAGCTGATGAACAGTAGAGCCGAAGCCTGCTTTCACTTGCTAATGCACACTTTGAGGCATCTCCCCCTGCCCCACATCTGAAATCCTATATGTTGTCAGATGTGGGGACAGGTGGGCATGGTTTGGAGGAGACAGCCTCATGGACCACTTTTGAACCCTGGTGCCTCTACCCCTTTGCTGCAGGCACCTTTGCAAGTCATCCGTCACCAAGCCATAGAATACGCATATGATATCAAGCCCCAATAGATCAACGCAATGTAGACTACAACTGTGCCGCAATCCAAATGGAGGAAATAACCTGCATGGAGAGCAGATGCTTGAAGAAAGTGAACCAGGATGCTGACTACATGACCACCTGGTTCACATGCTAGAGTAAGTCCTAGTCTAAGCAAATGATGTTTTCCCATGAACAGGCAGCATGCTGCTGCATTCTGCTCATATTGCACCCATCCCACTCCTGCAGTTCCCAAGCCAGGAAGAAAGAAACAAGAATGCTAGCATAGTTCGCGGTTGTTTTCTTCCCAAACCAACCAGGAGGAGAGCCTGAGTGTTTGGTACGACAAGGTTTGTTTAGACTGCGGCTTACCATGACATGCAAACTGGGCCGTAGTGATGCCACACTCAGAATCATATGGCCAAGGTATAAAGCATATCTCTGTGAAGGCTCATCAGTTCTGCTGATTTCATGGAGTGGGAGCAATGGGCATAATATAGCCATGTGTTCCAGATATGAGTGTAAGCGAACAGTATATTTGTGTATGTGAGCTGGGCTCTAGCGTGCAAACTTAATTCTTTGAGTTGGATCCAGAACAAGGTGAGCATGAGCCTGCTCATATTGCAGAAGTGGAAGTTCCTTTCCATACATGCACAAGTCAGTCATCTCTGGATCCAAGTTACTGAAAGGTATTGTGTTTGAGATGGCATTGAGTGATGTGAAGTGCCTTCCCCTAGCTTTGGGATAGTTTGATGGCGAATGACCGTCAAAGCACAATAAGCTTGCGCATGTGAATGTATGATTTAAAAAGTACAATATAGATTCTGGTAGAGAATGCAGGATTCTTTTTTAACACTTTGATCATGAATGGTCTATGCCTTAATTGACATAGGTGTCATTGATGTTTCTAAAATGCATTGTATTAAATAAGTTTTAACTCTGGTTAATTTTGCCATACTTTTTAATTTTCAGTGTTGCTCGTGTTTATAAATCTTTTAACTGAGCACATTAAAAAAGGTAATTAAATTGTCATTCTAATTTATGCCATTCCTGAAGTCAATCACCTAATTAAACTGAAAGAGCAGAGAAGTAGTAGTTTCATAAGTATTTATTAAATAGTGCAACATTAATTATGCAGAACATTCAAATGAAGTAAAATCGGAAAAGAATGAAACTGCCATTACAAAAGGGCTTTCTGTCGCTGCCCTTCTTGGTTTTATAAGCTGAGCCCTCCTTCTTAATAACATGACATAAAAATAAAAAGAATAAAAAAATTGTCCAGTAGTACCTTAGAGACCAACTAAGTTTGTTCTGGGTATAAGCTTTCATGTGCATGAACACTTCTTCAGATACCTAAAAATATGACTTAAAAATCTATTGCTGATACAATTAATGAAATTAAATTTGTGAGAAATTATTGTGGTAGTGTGTTTGGCATGAAATGCAAAATATATATAAAAAGACAAGAAGGAGCAAAAATTGTGGGAAAGTTACAGTCTAACAGCACTATATGCTCAGATATTCGTGCCATTGAGTTCAGTGGAACTTCCTTCATAATTTTTTAAAACACTGTTAAGTGTGAGCTCATAGACTCTGGTGAAAGGGGAGTTCCACACAACAGCATTAAAGTTAAATCAGGAGTAGGGCTTTGTCTTCCAATTCTGCTTGCTAGAAACTCCTCAGAATGGAATCTCTTACTGGGATGATGTTTGATTAACAGTACCATCCTAACAGTGGATGGTGTTACACTAAGTTTTACTCAGAATAAACCTGCTGAAATTAATGAACATGACTAAGTTAGGTCCATTAATTTTGATGGGACTACAGTGGTACCTCGAATTACATACACTTCAGGTTACATACGCTTCAGGTTACAGACTCCGCTAACCCAGAAATAGTACCTCAGGTTAAGAACTTTGCTTCAGGATGAGAACAGAAATTGTGCGGTGGCGGCGCAGCAACAGCGGGAGGCCCCATTAGCTAAAGTGGCGCTTCAGGTTAAGAACAGTGTCAGGTTAAGAACGGACCTCCAGAACGAATTAAGTATGTAACCAGAGGTACCACTGTACTCTGAATACCACCCCATGTCTATTCAGAAGTTAGTCCTATTGAGTTTATTGAGGTTTACTCCCATAACCAATGGGTTTATGTTAGGATTGCATCTTAATACAGCTGCAGTATAAAAATGTTAAGTTTTTTTCCTGATTCCTATGGGTATAGAATTGGTTGCAGACCCCAACCCTCTGGCTAAACTTTGTGTGCATCATGATTTCTGTTCTGAGCTTCTCTTTTCTGGAACTGTCTCCCAGTTGAGATGCCTTGAAGCAGCCTCTGCTCCTGGAAGTAAAGTAGAGCAGCAACAAGCCCAGTGGTGCTGTGTGGTCCTGAAAGGGTCTTTGGGGTCATGGCTGTTATAATGTATTGTTCTGCAGAGAACCATAATGTATGTCTCTGACTTAATCTTAGCTAATGGTTTCAAGAAGGAAGGACTTAAGGTTAACATTTTCTTCAACGATAACAATCATTCTGAAAGGCAGTACCTTCTGACTGTACAAGCTTTAGCAGGTTTTTGAATGTTGCCGTTGTGTCGGCAGCACCATTGCATGATGCTATAAAACTGAAAGTTGAAATAACAAGGTGAGAATTGCTTCATGAACTGTAAGCCGGATGTGGCTGTTTATTCAAGTAAAACATGAAGCTTGAGACTCCAGTGTAATATCTCTTTGAAGGGCCTGCAGGAAAGCTGCTTTGCCTTCTACTTGACCATCACAGCTGCACAAATTTATTGGTATTGCTCATGATAAATGCATAAAGTGAATAACCACAGCAAAACGTTATTGTTACTCAAAGTCCCAGGGCATGGTCTGAACACACATGAAGCAGCAACCTTGCTGAAGGTACGTGGGCCTGGGCTGATGATCAGTGTCTGGTGGGAGACATCCTGGAAGAAAGGTGGGACTGAAGTGTGTGTGTGAAGCCCAATATTGTGAGTGACAAACGTTGCCCATGGAATGGAATTTGACATTTGCATTTTTCCTTTCCACAAAGCAGCATGGAATATGTTTGTGTGCTTCCTTGTGCCAGTTTGTTGTGGACTTGGTTCTGTTCATGCATAAACATTCTTTGCAACTTCCACACAACATTGTCCTCATCAAAACGACATTGCATAGTTTCCCCCATTAGATTTACCATTTACAGTAGCTTAATCAGTTATCCCGGATTTGCAGACAGTCTGAGTTAAGGATTCACAATTAATGCAGCACCATGAAAGCAAGAGTCACTATTCCATATACAGTGTTTATTACTTATGATTCAACACACACGTCCCACGGCAAATTGAAGCCGTTGCACATATGGTTAATTTGAAGCCCGCAGCCACTAAGTCATGTTGATTTCGGTTGAGCCCAAGTTTGGGACTGTGAAGCACTTTGCATAGTTAAACT